>NC_137455.1:193899671-199122171 GCF_964235325.1 Thermobia domestica | reverse complement strand
TAATTAAATACTACTAAAATTATTCATCAACAATGTCTTAAAATTCAGTTAAATTGGAAATATTATTAACAATTGTGCTGTCCATCGGCAATTAGGGGCGTGGAGGTAATTGCTGCCCCCTTTTTTGGCTTTACACTATAACCTAATTATATGCCTTCTTACTATTAGTAGTGTTTAGTCCCCCTTTTTGGTGTTTATACCCAATTTGGTGGTCATTGGTACTTTCCATTACAAGCGAATGGATCTGTATTTTTGTGCAACTACAATTGATCACGGAAAGTAAGATAAATTTAACGCTTTATTAAAATAGTTATAGTTATTTAATATACTAAATATTAAAATTGACTTAAAAAAAGAGGTTTGCACCTGTATGTTACATAGGAGCATAAGAAACTGCAATTAATAAAATGTAGGGTTGTTACAAATGATTGGAGCTGTTTCATGAATTTGGCGTAGCTATGTAATTTGGCATATTACCACAAAGCATTACCATAACATAGACCTTAATTTATTTAATTTCAAACTTATAGTAGGGGAAGGCGTTGTAACTTGGAAACAATGTACCTTTGAACACTTGTGCTTTTCTCGAATTCAGAGCTATCTAGGTGCAGTGATTAAAATTCATTTGAAGGAGTAAATAAAAAAAAACACTACAAATATGTTTGGCTGTTGTTGAATGAGTATTGTGCCGAGTAATGATCCTTTTAATTTTTTCACCCTCAAAACGAAGATTTTTTGTAGTTACCTTTTGAGTTTTTTGCTCTTCGGTTTCCGCGACTTGTGATATTTATTTGTCCAAACTTGAGGTAGAATCATTGGTGAATACAGTAATATTTTTAGTTTTAACTTCTGTTCAATATTTAAGCTAGTGGAGAACTTTTTCTCGTAATGTTGATCCTGTTGTACCTATGAACATTAATGCATCGTGTACCTTTGAACGATAAATAATACGGTTTAAAGCTACACAATGTAAGTAGTTAAAACAATTTATATATTTTATATAGGTTAGGTTAGGATATAAAGTTATTAATCATGATTTTAAGTAGTTTCTAAATATTCGCTTATTGTATAATATAAGGTTATGTTGTATATGCTCAACATTATTGTTCGCAAGTTTATGTTAGAACTTCTCTTCAATTTTTAATCTAATTAATAACATTTTAATTCTGGGGAACTTTCTATAGCTAAACATTTTATTGCAATTTATAACTAGTAAAATTTGTGGCTTCTTTTTATATTATTGCCACGGAAACGTTGTAACTATCACTTTGTTCAAAGGTACAAGAGGATCTGTTCAGTGGTACATGACCATAATGTACCTGTGAACAAAACGGATATGTTCTTTTTATATCATATAAAAGCTACTGTAATTATGTAACACCTTTAAAAATCATTCTATCTGGTAGCAAACATTTGGCAATTCAAATATACGACAAAAATTGGGAGAAAAGTGCTGAATATTAGCACCAAAAGTTCGAAAACTCTAGAAGTGTTCAGAGATACAACGCCTTCCCCTAGTCAAATTCGGTCCAAACACTAGCTATTCACAAATCGTCCAATTCAACTAAGATTAGGCTATTTTCAAACAAAGTTAAACTATTCTGAACGACTGGTTTGTTTAAACTTTACCACATGTTGGTGCAAACATCCAACTGCTTATTAAAATGAACTGAGAACTACCCAATCTTAGTTCAGATTTTTTTTCAAATGAAGTTAAACTGTTAACCCATTTAAGACACTTTGAACCAAATCCATTCGTTCCTATAAATTTATTTTATTACTACATTTGTTTCACAACTTATGAACTAATGGTTTAAAGCAACTTAAGTCGGAAGAGTATCTATTTACTGCTTCAAAAATTAAACAGATTTGCTTTATTTTAGATTTTCATTTTCCTCAACGTAAAGATCCATTGAATTGTATGTTGTTAATACTCATAGTTAATGTATTCATTGCATAAGACATATTTCATTGTAAGAAAGCGTAGTTATAAAGAAGTAAAAAGAAAGTAAAAAGAAAAATGTAAACAAACTTGTATGTTATACGAAACTGAAAACAATCAAATATCAATTAATTTCGAAGCTGTAGTAGTACAAATATCACTAAAATAACACTATTAAGTAGCAGGTTGAGTCAATTCTTCTGACACGCTACTTATAAACATAGTAAAAGGATTGAGTTGATTTTGAGTTTAACGTCCCTTTTAATAGTGAGGCTATATAACACGAGACTTACTGATTAACATGGAATCCGAGCCACATGAGCTCCCACCTGGAAGCGAACCCCGGTCTTCCACGAAAAAGGGACGTATACTAACCGTTTAGTCACAAAGGAGCCCAGTAAAACGATTAGGTCGTTCGTGAAATAAATTACTGTATGTAAGTGTCAGGTATTCATTATTATTTAATATTTTGTGGTAATATGTCTTTAAGTTAACGTTTGTCTTGGAAGGATATATAATAACCACACCACAACATGAACTATTATGAGTGTATTCCTTTTTCCTGCAAATGGGTGTCATTTCAATTTTGGTGGTATGTTCTGTTTTGAACCTACATAAGCTTTTCAAGTAAGTGTTGGTACAGTCCCCATCATGACGAGATATAGAGATGCAAAAAAGCATTATTATTATTATTATTATTATTATTATTATTATTATTATTATTATTATTATTATTATTATTATTATTATTATTATTATTATTATTATTATTATTATATTCAAATTTCTTTCGTTTTTAGTTTTTGTTCTTTGTATTCTATATATTGATTGCACTTTTCGTCTTGTAATTTACAGAAATTGAGTTTTATCTGGGAGACGTTAACATCGTTGACGAAGCAATTTTCCAGGGAAGACTAAGAAGGTTAGATAGTGCTGATCGTGTCTTCCACACTTGGCAACAGGTGGTTGATCTGCAATCGGCAAGGTACATCGGGTCTCAAGAAATTGTAAGTGATCTACTATCGCTATTGTACTTATATTTTAAAAGTAATCAACATATCATTTTGAATAATATGCGCTCAGCAACGGAGATTATAGATCTCTTTCACCACAGTTTCTTCCGTGAAAAACTATTGTATGATGCGGCATTTACGTCATATTTAAATTATATGGCCTCTGAGAAGGGACATTTAAAACGAGTTAATGATAAAAGTATGTCTGAGTTTTTTTCATTTACGGGAAATCGTGAAAATGCCCAATCAGCAAATAATGATGATGACTCATTACATATTGATTAGGCACTATTAGATGAAAGTAATTTGGACGAACCATTAGAAATTCAAAATTCTGAAACAAATAACGGAGCCGACTTTACAGAAATGTTGTGGCAGAAATGGCAAGAAATTGAAGAAAATGCAGGTATGGATCGTCTGAATAATGCACATTATTCAGAAGATATGCGGCCCAAAACTTCTCAGCACACGCCGTTGCTTGGGCTTGGAAGGAATGAAACAGACAGTAATATGTTTGAAATTGTGGGGAAAAATGTGAAAGACAACGCGAATTTCAATGTGAAAGGTGTGGAAATTGTTGCAAAACCAACGACGCAACATGTAATAACAAATACCATGGATGATATAACCTGCATTTGGATTACGCGTTCGCTACCGTTCTGAAAGATACACGACCCCACGATTTTGTCAGTTTAAGGATAAATTCCGGCAGAGGTCTTCTGAATAAGAAAGTGTTTGTTTCTTGGCAAAAACGTCAAAATTTGAATACCGACGTGGTTCTTAGAACGGTGGAGAACGTACTAAATAGCAACGAATTATTTCTTTTAGGGAATCAAATAGAATTTCGGTTTGACATAGTTGACGGATTAACGTACCTAAGCGCACAGCGGTACGAAAATCTGCATACATGAGTATTTTTTGAACGATCATGTTGTTGGCCACAAATGTTAGCGATTTCTTTTGCCTGCCAAAATCCATAGTATATTGGATTACAAAACATGAAGAAAGTAAGCAGTATATGACCCTGCAGAATAAAGCAGAGAAATTATGTAAGGACGCAAAATGTACGTTGAACGGAAGCAAAGATTTGATTTGGAAGATGTAGTTGTCTTTCAAAATTATTTATTGAAAAAGAATTACCAAATTGTAGCATATGAACTACCGGAAGATTCAAGAACACTTGTGATACGATACCTACGAATAAATGCGGAGAAAAAGATATATTATAATATATCTTGTTATATTTTGTAACAAAGAGGGAATACTGTGGGCCATTTTCAACCCATTAGGAATATTACTTCATTTATGGGTAAGACCAGTTTTTGCTTCTTTTGCTTGGAAGGATTTAATGCATTATCTACGGGTCATCAATGTCAGTTGAGATGATCGTACTATGAACATTCCCATATTGAAGAAAATTACGTGAAATTGGTACATTGCACACAATGTAATAAAAACTTTGCTGAAGGCACTTGTTCTAATAATCATTTAGCAATGAATAAAGTAAAGAAATCAACATGTGATTACGTAAAATTGTGTAAGTCATGTGGTGTAATTTACAGTATGCGAAAAAGAAAAAAGCTCATGTATGCGGCGATTACTATTGTAGTCTTTCTAAAGTGTACGTGACTTTTGGATCGATGTTTCGTTCAGAAGTGTAAGCTAAAACGCACTGAACGGTTTTTGTACATCATATTTGACGTGGAAACAATGCTTTTAGCACCAAATGAGAAAGGTGCACGGGAGCATGCCGTAAAATTTGTGTTGTTGTTTGAATGTATGTTTTCACTGTTTAAATAATAATGAATAAATAGTTTGTATTTTAACTGCGAAGATAAAATAACTGAGAACCGTACATTTTCTTTTACAACCATGGAGGCGTTTATTGAACATGTACTTAACGAAAGAGGAGAGTATCAGATTATTGTGACATTTGCCTACAGTAATTCGCGATACGGTGGCCTATTTTGTGTTCGGACACTTATTGAGAAGCAAAAAATAACTCCACACGTTCTTCTGCACGGGCAAAAGATATTTCAAATTAGTATTAGTGATCGATTTTATTTTCGCGACACTTTTCTTTATCTTGGTGTAAAAATATCAAAATTACCGAAAATGTTAGGACTGAATGTTGAATTGAAAAAGGGTGATTTTCCGTACCTATAGTATAGAGAAACACCAAAATTATATCGGAGAATGGCCGGCATTGCATTATTATGATCTTGATTCTCGTAATACGGAAGAGCGGGTAGTACTTATGCCGTGGCTTGAAGCGCGAGTACGGAGTGGTGATGTTTTTGATTTTCAAAAAGGATTGTAGGAGTACTGCCGGAACGATGTGCGAATTTTGGCGAAGGCAGTAATAAAAATTTACCTCCATGATTGAAGAGAAAACAAACGACATTCAATGTTGTATTTCCAGCACAACAATCGTCATTCTAGCAATGCCGGTATTACGGGTGACATACAGGTGTCATCATTTTATCGAAAATGCAACTCCAGTTATTCCTCCAAACGTGTTCCAACTTACTCAACAACAGAGTATTAAAGCATTAAAGTGGTTGAAGTATATGGAACACGTAACAAAGGGATCTATTGTTATTTCGAATAATGCGTTGGAGGAACGGTTTGAGAGATATAAATTTGATGGTTTTGATGCAAAAACAAACACTAAATACCAATTTAAGGGATGTTACTGGCATGCATGTAAATCGTGCTATAAAATAACAGATATATCATTTTATGCAAAGAAAAGGGTGCATAAAACACTTTTGAGAAGAGATACGAATAAGCAGTATACTGCCGCAACTATCTGCAAAAACTAGGTTATAACTTAATAGAAATCTGAGAGTGTGAATGGGATGCAATGGCAAAGCGTGATAAAATATACAGGATATCGTCGAACAACAGGGCAAACATATTCGTGATCCTCTCATTCCGAAATCTGCATATCAAGGAGATAGAACAGAAAATTTTAAGTTATATGTAGACTGCAAAGGACGAATACGTCTGCTATTTGAATGTTACTTCGTTGTACCCCTCAACAATGTGTAAACGAAGCATGCTTGTGAATGTACCTAAAGTAAACAATGGCCCCAAATTCCCCCATGTGCGAAACATTCATGGGCTTGTAAAGTGCAGTGTTCTTCCACCCTCCGATTTGTATTTTCCAATTCTCCTTTAAGTTACGGGAGGCAGATTGATCTCTGGATTATGTAATTCGTGCATGGACGAAAATAATGATGACGAATATACGCACATATATATTGAACCTACAAGTATCATTACCGGTATGTTCTACATCCCCGTATTACACAAAGCATTAGACAATGGGGTAATTGAAATTCACGAAATATCGGAATTTGATTTATTAGTCCTGATAAAAGGTGTTTCTGAAGGATGGTTTGACTAATACGATAAATGCTTTTTCCAAATGAAACCACAAGCTTCATGCTTCCCTGCTGAATGCAGTACAAAAGAAGAACAGGAAAAGAATATTAAAGAATATTTCAGGCATGAGGGGATACATTTAAATTATGAAAACATAGAATACAATTCATTCCTGCGTAGTGCAGCGAAGCTGGTTTTGAATTCACTGAGAGGAAAATGGGGACAAAGAACAAGCATTTGTCAGTGCACAATTGTTGATACAGCAGAGGATTTTTTGAAAATTTTAACAGATCCCAAATATGAAATTCAAGCTGTAACACCAGTTGGTGAAAATCATCTAATTTTTCAATATAAAGACTCTGAAAGTGAAAACATTCCATTGGCATTTTCAAACGTTGCCCTAACGGCATTTAATAACATCATGGGCACGACTGTGGTTGTATGATCTACTAACAAGTAGTGGACAACAGAATGTAATCTATTGTGATAGGAGAGTATCATGTTTATACAAAGAAAAGATGAACAATTTCCATTAAAATTAAGTTTTTATTTGGGTGGGCGCATTAAGTTCCCGACGGTTGGGAAATATAAAGTAATAACAACAGATGCAAAGAATTACGCCTACGCTTTACGCAACGCTAGTAGCAAAATGAAGTATGTGTATAAAATTCGTGGAATAACATAAAATCACTGAACGATTGAAAAAATTAATTATGATAGTTTTATGATTTAGTGACGGGGAATCGGGTGGAAACTGTAATTAAAATGTCGTCCAAAATTGTTCGGAAACCAGATTTGGGCATCTTTTCTCGAAGAGAACTAAAGGCACATCAAATGGTGACCAGTAAACTCAGACGAATAGACGTTGAGACTGTGAACGACTTACCAAAAAGTGTTACTGTTCCGAATGGTTATAGATCTCATAATTGATTGTCCACATACTCGTTTATGGGAATAAAAAGCAAAGTTTTTATCACAGTGTGTCATTTGCAACGAAGATGTTACGTTTTCAACATCCCTGAACTATTCTGATTTATGGTCTTTCACGCCTTGGTAAAACTCGCTTTGTCAATCGATTAAGCAGAGAAAGAAATTTTTAATGTTTCCTTTAAAGAACTCATCTGGTGTTATGGCGCACTCATACCAAACTTAGATGTTGATGCAAGAAAAAGTTTTCTGGAAGGAATTCCCGAAATAAATACTTTTGATATAAGTGAAAATTTTTTACTTATATTAGATGATTTAATGTCAGAAACAAATGAAGATTTGGAAAAATTATTTACAAAGTAATCTCCATATAAGAAATTAACCGTAATATTTATTGTTCAAAATTTATTTCCAAAAAACTGGCATGCTCGAGATATTATTTAAATGCACATTATATAGTGGTATTTAAAAAACTTCGTGATAAGTTACAAATTGAATATTTAGCGAGACAAATTATGCTTCACGAAAGTAAGTAACTCGTTCATATCTTCGAAGAAATTACACGGAAACCGCATACGTATTTATTGTTTGATCTTACACAATAAACACATGATGCCCTATGACTGAAAACAAATATATTTTCCGGAGAAATGATGCATGTGTACAGTAGTGTTAAAAATGCGGTCACACCATTTTGTGTTTAGTTGGCATCAAAATATTGAAGGTAAAACATCACTGTAATACTCTATGCACGCTTGCGAAATGTAAGCCGTCCGATCGGAAAGTTATTTTTCCAAACACACCGGGGGATTTGATTCGTACCATATCACACGTAGCGAAAACTACTACAAAAGGAAATATCCCCATACCATAAATTCAGAACAAAGGCTCCGTAGATATAAGATCTTACGTACTCTGTCTTCAAAACTTTCTCCTAAAAAGAAAAAAATATTACTACAGAAAGATGGTGCATTACTTCCATTAATTCTCGGGCCACTCGTTGGTGCTTTAGCTTCAACAATTTTTGGAAGATAACATGTCGGAATTACGTAAAATGCTATTAGTTCAGGAATTGCACTTCATAGAATACAATCTAATTTAAAGACGCATGAAGCACATCAATCAAGATTATATAAATATATGGATTATATTTTACAAAGTACAGATTTGGGTAGAGAACAAAAATGGAAATTGTATCAGCAAATATTACATTATAAATCGGGTCCCACACCTGAAAATAATATTGCCTTACCAATTCGTAACTCAGAAAATGTAAGTAGTCGTACAGATAACGGTATTTTGACTCTTGTACCCGATATTTTACAATCAGTACCGAAACCGCTTCGGAGGAAAACGGATTTGTTATTTAAACAACTCATTAGTTCACAGAAAATCTCGTGGGATCAAACAGGTACAGTGGCTATCGATGGAAATATCATTCCGGTTCCAATATTATCAATTTAGTGAATGATGTTGTTCGTACACGGAAATATTCAACACAACCAGTAGGATTACAGTCATTTAAAACATTATTGGATGATATTAATGTTCCTCGAGAATTTATTATTTTACGTACACCAGGACCACCTTCACCTGCTTTTGCAACCCCGAAAGTGACTGGCAGTAAAATTCTAAAATGGCATTCTTCTTCTTCAACTACAATATCTCCCGTAATTTGAGCTAACGTATTTCGGTATTGGAAAGAATATAAAATGTAAATACAAATGACAAAATTATCAACAATCTATTACAAGTATTCGGATCCTGCATCTTTATTCAGTGTTAGTACATTAGAACGTAAAACAAAATTATCCCGAGAGGAAATTAAAGAATGGTTAGCATCACAAGATGTATATACACTGCACGCCCCAATACGAAAAACATTTCCAAAACATTTCCAAAAACAATATTATATTAGTGGTCCTCATGAAACATTACAATGCGGATTGGCTTACATGCAAAATATTGCAAAGTATAATTATGAATATCGCTATATTTTATGTGCAATTGACATTTTTCGCGATACTTGTATTGGATTAATCTGAAAACAAAGAAAGCGCCTGAAATGGCTTTTCCAATAACGTCAATTTTAAACCAATTGCCATCACTGGTTCATGTTCAAACTGATTTAAGGTCAGAATTTTATAATCGCCATTTAAAGAAAGTGTTTAAAGATTTTGGAATTAATCATTATAGTTATATTCGGAAGTGAAATGTGCGTTAGTAGAAAGAGCGATTCGTACTATTAAAAGTAAAATATTTCGTTATTTTACTGCAGAAAATACGTATCAGTACATTGATGTGTTAGAAGAAATTGTACACAATTAGAATCATAGTTATTATTCAACTATTAAAATGGCAGCTGCAGAAGTAAATGACTCAAATATCAATAAAGTGTGGAATACGCTGTACGGAAAGACTGTAAATAAAAAGAAATTAACGTGTAAATTTGAAGGAGGAAATTATGTTCGCATTACTAAATACAAAGAGAAACATTAAAAAGGTTATTTGCCGAATTGGTCTCAACAAATATTTCTCGTGGATAAGTGTATGAAATCAAGTCCTGTAACTTATAAATTAAAAGACTGGAATGATGATGAAATTAAAGAGATATTTTATGCTGAAAATTTACAAAAAATATGTCTAAGCTCAAACAAGACCTATTTAATTGAAAAAGTTCTTCAACGCAAGGAGTGGGTTTTCGTGAAATGGTTGAGCTACCCAGAAAGTATGAATTCGTGTATCTAGTATTCAGTCTGCATAGTAAATTGGTCATTGAAACATGGTTTCTACGTGACGTTGCCCTCCAATGCAGGTATTACTCTTTTTGATAATACAACATCCTCATTTCGAGTAAAACCTGCACGAGCCATAGATTTAACGAACGAAGACTGGATTGTGGACTTAACACAAATTAATATACCGTGGAGTTTTTATAATGTTGGTCCGGGTGAACAAATTAGAATCGATATATTTATTGATGGTGAATATATTCGATATCTTGTTAAAGTAACGAAGTGATATTATGCATCCATTAAAGCCATCTTAAATCTAGTTTCCGAGAAGGTACGTATAACAAAATATAATTATTTTAAGAATCAAGCGTATATTCAACATTCCTTCCGGTCACGGGATCAGAAAAACAATATTCACGTTTAAATTAGCCTGAACAGAGTCCTGACGAGTAAGGTCTCGGAATCTCGGACCTGGCCAACTTCTATTTCCAAACTGTCTGAGATTTTGCAAAGTAAATGGTCAGAACATTCCAGAGGATGTTCTCCACAACTTAATCTAGAGGTCGCTTCAGAGAATGATTGCTGTTAGTCGTGTAACAACAGGAAATGAATCCACCAAATCTTGAAAGAGCAACGTCTCAATCAAAATATTTCATGTGAGTGCTCAAATATTTTTTGTAGATAGCGTGTTTATCAGTTTAAGAAAAACACATTTTTGTCTACCTTCATAACAATGACGACACTAGAGGGAGGGCAAGGAGAAGGGCGATCCCAGTGACGTTGTCCCCTTAAAAATGTCTCCCCCATTTTCTGCCAAGAAAATAAAGTTAGCGTTACCACTGTTTCATAACAATCATTCTTACAAGTAGGATCCTCGAACTACGATCTACAGAATGACTTAGAAAATAATAATTGCACTTAGTAATAAAATAATACTAAATATTTAAGTATAAAATTTCTCCTTCTGTCAAATCACACCTAGCTACATATCAGGGGCAGATCTAGGACGGACTTCTGAGAGAGGCGATGGGTTGTAATACTGCTACTTATAGCTACTTTTAAGAGCTCCAAACTCTGGGATGGGTTTTATT
This sequence comes from Thermobia domestica, assembly GCF_964235325.1. Classification (NCBI taxonomy): domain Eukaryota; kingdom Metazoa; phylum Arthropoda; class Insecta; order Zygentoma; family Lepismatidae; genus Thermobia; species Thermobia domestica. Next base: position 199,111,073 of record NC_137455.1, on the reverse strand, counting down.
TATGTTTAAAATAAGAAAGTTCCCTCTTCTGGAGGGAGGCGATTGCCTCGATCGTCCCCTGGATCCGCCCCTGCTACTTATTTCATTTTTGTAATGCACATGAATCAATTCCTGCGATTACAGATCAGAATTGTAATTCTGCTACGGTCATCTATTGTGTACTTTTTTCACCTCGAGACTAGATTTTTGTTACCAAAAAAACTAATGCTCATGGCACTGGTAAAAAGTGGTTATGTTTGGATAAATTTCTACTTGCGCTTTTTATACTAATTTGAAGGTACCGGAACTACATGGACGGACATGTTTTAAAATAACTTCATTGGATTCAGCATCCTCAAATTAGTGCAAGAGGAGCAATTAGAAATTTATTCAAGCGTGGGTAATTTTTGCTAATGGTGTGAGTGATAGTTCTCTTTCTATTCTGGAGCTAGGATTGCCTACGAGACAAGAGTTGCGAATGTGTCGTGAATGTGATGCCTCGTCTGGGGAAGTGTATTGATTTCTATTCGAAAACTTTTGTCTCCTCACACGATAATTCTGTCTCGTCTCGTTTTGTGGCAATCTTACTCCAAACTAAAGACATACACTACAATACAAAAATGAATCTGTTTAGCAAACACTTATTTGTTTGTCTCTAGTAGAATTAAGTCAACTTAATTTCGTAAGAGAAAAGGGAATTCGTGCTGATGATTTAGGATCAAATTAACATTAAAAGGGGGAATTCTTTTCTCGATCATCATTAAATTAGGAATTGTCGACATAACGGCTAGACCAACTATTATTATGGATCATTAATATATTTTCGAACAAGACCGTCATTTTTCATAGATCTGACCATATTAGGAAGGAAGGAATAAAGGAGAGCAACAAATCGCTTTGCCCCGACGTTAGGATGATTGGTATAATGTTAAAATAATTAATTTCATTAATTCTAACTCAAAGTTACTTGTTAATATGAATAATATGCTAGGCTTCGTAACTAACATAATTGTAAAGAGCATTTAATATGTTACTTTGTACGGGACTGACAAATTTTCGGGGAAATCACACAAGAAAGTCTATTCTCTAAATTTCTAGATGCATTTTGCTATATTGTAAAACTTTGTCCCATATAAGTTATAGGTAGAGCGTTAATAAAAAGAGCGTCCGAAATTAACTCCAGCTACCGGCTTTTATTATAAAAGTTCCACTATAAAAAGTATTTTTTATAAAATACTGTACAAATAATCTCTCAAGTTTGCAAGGTTAGTTACAGGTATTCTTTGACCGTAAGAGCGCAGACAGTATCTCTACAGAGCCCCGTAGCAGACTAGGCAGAGTGGAGTTAGGGACCCAATACTCCGTGGCAAGCAGAGGAATGGTTAAGTGGCAAACAGAGTCCCGTAGCAGGCTAAGCGGCTGAGGTTAGGATTCCCAGACAGAGCCCCGTAGCAGGCTAAGCCAGGAGATAGGATAGGCGTAGTCCCCAAGCAGACTAGAGGCCTTGGGTTAGGTTTCTTCTAATGTTCCGTGGCAAACAGTCGGAGGGACACCAGAAAACTGGTGCAGATTTGCCGTCTTCCATCCAAGTTTTAGAAGTCCTTGGGTTGCGGTGGCGCTGCTGCTCCATGGTCATTGTCTGCTCCGTGGGAGGAGCCAGAAGTCCGTTGTCTGCAAGTGCTAGTGGATCCATCTGGTGTGTAGAATCCTCTTGCTAAACCATGTGTTGGTGTTTGTAAACAGTGGCATGTAGAATTGTTTATACCCAACACCATGTGGGACATTACAATATAAACTACAGTTGTAAATACCTACACCGACCTTCTGGCATTTATAAATAAATGAGTGTTGGCCTCCCTGTTAATCAGGCTAATGTAATTGGTTACATTGAAATAAGGCATTACTTCTAGAAAGACGTAATTGTTGAGTTGGACAATTTAAAAATAATTGTCGTGGGAGTGTTAAAATTTGCGATTGTCGTGGTGAAGTGGTGCAATTTGCGATTGAACGCCGAATTGATACTGGGGAATTGTACATGAAGGAAGGCTCCATCGAAGAGATTAAAGAAATGTTTGGTATCAATCTCCCCACAACCAATGCAATAAAACGAACATTACAAACGACGTAAATAACATCTCTTCTGAAGAATTACAACGTGTTTCTCAGAACATGTTATTATTCGACCGCAACGACGCATTGATGCTGCTGGATGACACTTCCAGTATTAAAGTTTTTCACAAAAAGTTTATGTAAGTTGTAATAATATAGCGACACATCCTTTGCAAGTCTGTCACTTCGCGATATTTACTTTTGAAGCAATGCAAAATGTCTTTTGCGTGAAAGGTAGATGGAGAGTGAGTCGTATTGGTTATAAGTAAGACATTTTATATGTTTGAATACATCAAATAATTATCTTTGTATTACACAATATGACTCTTATTATTTGACAAATAACTTTAGATAGCAAAGAAATATGAAAGTAGTTTTACACAAAAAATAATTTCCGGTTAGTTTTAGTTTTCTTGGAATATCTTCATTATAGCTTTTCCCGTAAAGCTGTTTCTTCGTTTATTTAAATAAATAAAATAAATGATGTGCAATAATAATAATAATAATAATAATAATAATAATAATAATAATAATAATAATAATAATAATAATAATAATAATAACTAGAGGAACTTATTTCTCATACATTGTTAACAACCAACAATGCAATCCAACAATTTAACTTAATATTCAGGGAGAAAATGCAGCTAGTCGAGTTTTTATCTCCTATATATCCAGCACTATGATCTTATGTTTAAGAATAACTTAGGTTCTATCACTTTAGCCTTCACTAGTCAACATCGTCCCGATCATATCTCACAAGTAAACCTTACGTTTGGGTGAATCGAGTTGCTGACTGAGACACATATGAGAAAGTTGTACTAAATGTGGTCAGTATTTCAGTGAAGTTGTAGGTGCGAAGCTCCAGGGGTTTAGGAGATACAGCTACCAGAACATCACATGGAAGTACAAAATGGTCTTCATACAGTTGGAGGTAAAAGCTCTGTAAGACCTCTTGTAATGACAAAAGGTGAATAACAAATATATGGGTACATATTAGGACTAGGGGGAAGTCATGTAGTAAGGGTATACATGACAGCAGCCATTTTGAAATCCGCCATTTTGAATTAAGGTTAAGTTTTTAAAATAGGAATAGGGTCATGTGATACATGATTTAAGGCGCAAATTTAATCAGAATTTACATTTAATTTTGTGCTGGTTAATGATAAAGCAAAAATGGTTATACCGTTGGATTTATGCTAAAATTTGCTATTAATAAGGTGTCAATTTTATGCGTTTTGTTTAAAACTTTTGTCTGATTCAAAATGGCGGATTTGAACATGGCCACCATCAAGGCAACTCTTACCATAGACCTAATATTTATCCACCTGCTTTTTATTTAATTATTATCATTAACACAAAATTTACAAGGTGGGGTAAAGAACTAATACATATGGTGCAACAATATATATTTAATTTCCCTGTAACTTTTTACCAATTGCGCGTAAATCAAAATTAACGTCACCATTGTTCTTCTGATTAAATTTGCGCCTTAAATTATGTGTCACATGGCCCCATTCCTGTTTTAAAAACTTAACCTTATTTCAAAATGGCGGATTTCAAGATGGCCGCCGTCAGGTATACCCTTACTATATGACTTCCCCTAGTCCTAATATGTACCCATATATTTGTTATTCACCTTTTGTCGTTACAAGAGGTCTTACAGAGCTTTTACCTCCAACTGTATGAAGACTATTTTGCACTTTAATGTGATGTTCTGGTAGCTGTATCTCCTAAACCCCTGGAGCTTCGCACCTACAACTTCACTGAAATACTGACCACATTTGGTACTACTTTCTCATATGTGTTTCAGTCAGCAATTCGATTCACCCAAACGTAAGGTTTACTTGTCAGTATTGATGTCAGGAACACAAGCCACTGTAAGTCAATATGAAATGAAATGAAATCTTCCAATTTAAAGCCTCATGATTATGCTTGTTAGGCTAAGGGAGACGATGATTAAGGCAAGTGAATGATGATGTAAGAATTGGTGGAATGAGGACGTGAGGGAAAGCGAGAGTACCCCATGCCCCAGAGATAAACAATCTACCACTGAGTCACCGTGTCCCCAAGGAAGCTAACAATAACAAATCCTAGTGGTTATAAATTTCGATACGTATGTCCTGGAAGGATTTTTGAACATATTAGAAAGGACTTGAGACTGTTAAGAAATAGAAAATCCTCATTAAAATACATTTAAAAGGCAAGAAAGTTTTCTTTGGTTAGGTTTATTTGAGTTTGGCCTCCTTTTCAACACCGTTACTGTATGAGACAGAGACCTGCAGCTTAACGTGAGATTTACGAACCACATGAGTTTCCACCGGAAATTAAAATATATTGTAGTGCTAGTTTTTTTTTAATGTCCTGCAATTAATTTTTAATGAAACTGCCCCAGTTTACAATAAACTATTACTATGTGAAACCATACAAGCATTTAATTGGATTTGAAGTTAGCATCCCTTTCAGCAGCGAAGCTATAGGCCTATGATACGTTAGACCTATAGCTTAACGTGGGATCTTAATAGGGTTGCCATAAATTTTTGATCCAAAATACGGACAAGCCTTAAAATGACGACCCATCAAACATACGGTGCCTAAACACAGAATAAATATTTTGAAATTTCTTACCCAAAAATCATTTTTTTTTGGTTAGCACACAATTGTTTTTTGTAATACTTAAAAAACTATTTGAAACTAATGTTTAATATTTTTTCATTAACTCAAATATAATAAATCATGCAATTAAATCACGTATATTGAATCTAACTAAAATAACCCTGGAATGGAAAAATGAGATACTTTTCAGAAACATAACTTACTTTATTAATAGTAACTAAAGTATAAGTTATATGATAAAGGCACAATTGTTTCCGCCCGAGATTTTAGCGATTCCCGACTCGGAAATTTTCGGGCAGCCCCAAAAACTGTCAAATACGGACATTTTCCTATTTCATACTTTGTACGATACGGGCACGGACACGGACCCCAAAAATACAAACAGTCCATACAAAATACGGACATATGGTAACCCTAGATCTGAACCACATGAGCTACCGCAGGGAATCGAAGCCAGATCTCCTACGCCAAAGCCACGTGTGATAACCGCTTAGCGTCGAGGGAGCTCATATGTGTTTGTTATATGTATTTTCTGAATACCATACATGTCTTCAAAATTAGTAATCCTACAAACAAGTGTTTAAGGCAGGGGCGAACGGCCGTGGGATCCACTGGGTCCAGACCGACCCCCCAGCTCCCAATACTTCCTTACTCAACATACATTTGTATACTTTCTCAATAAAACTATACATACTTGTTTAACAGGGAAATGATTGATGTAGCATGAAAATTTTATCTTCAACTTCAACTCTAACCAATCTAGTTCTATCATTTTTTTCTTGAAAATATAGGTAGGAGGATGTTACAATTACTTATCTTTTTGGTTCCAGAATAATATCCGTTCAATGCTACATACGCGTATTGTCTTATAGTATTGCCCCACCCCCCCACTAAAGCTTGGGCACCTCCCAACAAAAATTTCTGGGTACGCATCTGGTTTAAGGTGAGATCTCTGTGAACTGAACTCTGAACTATTCGATCTAGTGTCATCTGTAGATGTATTTTCTCCAACATAACTTATGTTTCTGCAAACTATTTTAAATTATCACACACATTAAAGCATTGCATTACATTAATACAATAACAATTTTGTGTAATTGCGCAAAAAATAATTTTCAATGAATGCGTCAAAATAATTAAAGTTCTTTTTTTTCTACTTCAGCCTCTAAGCTAATGTTTTATGCTTTAAAAAAAAAAATAAAGTGCACGCACAAATCTCTGTAGAAGGAATGTCGACCGTTGAAAAATGGTAGGTATCAAACACACACAAACACTGTAAATATTGAACAGAGACAGTTTTCTCCCTGGCGGACGTTAATGTGAGTTACACCCGGCACAAGTGGCGCCTTCGGTGGTGAAAATTTGTCACTCTCTGTCTACCTTCTGCTCGCAAAGCACTCTTCATCTGTTGGGACAAAACAATACGTCACAAAAGGCTGTGAGCGAAAAGCACAATTATGAAGGAGATAAAAATGTCTCTGGTTTGGCAGTGAAAGCTAAATGCTTGTGATGTTGTGATGAAATGGATGTATGATTGATTTTTGCTATACTTTTAGCAATTTTGAGAAACAGTTTAAATTTAATCTTATAAAAAGGAATTCGACGTTGAACTAGAATAGATACGGCATTAATTAATGTTCACTAGAAAGATTAGTAAGATACATTTGATATGCTAATTGGATGGGTAGTCAACGGTTTTAAAGATGATTTTTTTTTTCGTAAAATTAGCTATTACTTATTCAGTTTTTAATTATAGTATCTTCATAGGCGGAATTAGAATGAATGAAGATTCGAAGCGTCATTTATTACATTTTTAGCGGGATGATTTCACTATTAGTTCATTCATAAATAATTTTTCATCGTTACTTTAAATCTTTGTGACCGCCGCTAGTTCTTTCGTACCAGATATAGTACTTATTATAATATTTTAGTGTTCTAGTACTTCACCAACAAATCTAGTACATTTTTCCTTCTCTTCTTTTCTCATAAATACATTTGAGAGAGAAAAAGGAATCTCATGAAAATTTGGCAATGTACGAAGATTTCACTGTTTCTGGTAACTTTTATCTGTCTGTTTTCTATCAACAGTGGCATTTACAAAAGCGGAAGTGGTTAGGGATTCCATCAGGATTTCCAGTTTCGGGGTGTAAAGTCAAAATAGGGAGGGTAAGTGGTTTGCACGATTTGTATCGAATTTTGACTATAAAAAATTGAGTTCATTCAAGAATATGGGAAGTCACTCCCCCACCCTCAGTGGAGGGGGAGCTGACGGAAAACTTCTAATAAGATATTAATATGGTAAAATGTGATAAATAGGGTGAAATGGGAGCAGATAAAATTTTAGCACTGTTTCCCTAGATTTAGTACTTTTTTCTGCATGGGTTAGTACGAAATATTTTTGCAGGTGGTCACATTGCTTTAAATATCCAGTAGTCAACCTCTGTTGTTTCACAATATTATGTCCTGTCACTGGCGTACCCAAGAGAAGCTCAGTGGAAAAGACTGGTCTCCAAAGGCTATGTTTTTTCTAAGCTCAGTTTGTTTTGCGATACACAAAGCAACATGCCCCTTTCCCAAATTAAAACGTTCTCTGCAAAGTACGTTTACGTCATTGTAAAGTTATGAACTGACATGTATACTTATGCCCAACATGATTCTCGCATATCTATAACTGTCTTCTTGAAAGAATATAATTTGATAATGATTTTGCAGGGTACTTTTAATACTGATACTATGTCTATAATCGGGAAATGTATATTTGTGGTAAATTTCATAGGGAAAGAATTATAAATACGACAATTAGAATGAATAAAACAATATGTTGCTCAATGAACAAGAAAGTTTTGTTTTCGTTTTATTGTTCTTATTTACTGCTCTTTTGACATGAAATTTTCCACATACATGTCTTTGCTGATTATACATATACTAACATTATAAGAAATACCGGGAGAATTCGTTATCAAATTATATTCCTACAAAAACATATTTATAGACATGCCACAATAATTTTGGACATGAGTGTACCTCTGTCTTTCAAGAACGCTATACACGATGATTGATATAACATATTCCCGTTTTAAATGCTCGAAGTGGAGCAACGGTGTTTTCCTACTTTTTAAAAATTAAATTTTGGGCTATATATATATATATATATATATATATATAACTGAAATGAAAAAAAAGAAAAAGAAAAAGGTAGGAACCTTTCTCGTAGTTCCCTTGGCTCATTTACAGGATGTTTATCGGTCACGAAAATCACGAATGTCACGAAAAAGTCACGAAATCAGAAAACGGCCATGCACATGAAGAGAAAGTCACGAAAGTTGGTTTTTGGGTCATGATTTTTATTATCTGTACAAATATAAAAACAGACTGGAAAATTTTGTTCTATAAAACGCAAAAATTAACCAACAAAAATGTCTATGGTCGGCTTTATACGCTACCAAATCGTAAGCGAAGCATGCTTCTATCGCATGCATAACAATTCAGCCTAATTCGCACCCAAATTTGCTTCTGAGAATGTTAAGTAATTTTATAGTCTGATAAAGATAAGGCCACGAAAAAGTCACGAAATTCCATTTTAGAATTTTAGTAGACACCCTGGTTTAGCATCACATTACAAAAAAATACACAGTATACACCCGATTATTCGAGGTCTTCGGTACCGAGGCTACCTCGGATAATATGTAGGTGAAATGTATTTTGAGGTTGTAAACGGTGAGATCCAAGGTGTGAAATATGAATATGTAAATAAAATGAAAATTTAAATAAATTTAAATATGTTAATTTGAAATGCAAAGCAAATGATCTTAATTATATGCAAATTTACTAACAAAGTCGGTAGAGCTGATTTAAATGTCGGTAGAGCAAAAAAATTAATTTTAACTGATAAATAGATTATGCTGAACAAAGTGAATTTAAATTATATAAGAATTTCCAGGAAGGATGAGACTTAATTTTCAAGTCTACGTGTTTTACTCCAGGTATAAAGAGTCAATACTATCTCCCACTCACGCAACAACATATGGATGTTGGTCAACCGTGTTATACAGGACTCAGACAACTCCAGGACAGCTGAAAAAAATACATAATAATGACACATTTTTACACATCTTAATGGACTTCCTGTGGAGAATGATGAGCACTGATTCATTGGATGAACAAATTTTAATACAGTGTAATCACACGTTTTACATATCACTATACACTGAATTTACAACGAGAAAAGAAAAAATACGTTTAAATTTAGAATTTTCAGACTGGTTCGCCGAAATGTTTGTATTACTTTTTAGGCCTAATTTATTTTTATAAAGAGAGTTCGTGGACGTTAAGATGCATATCCTGGTCCTAGTCCTGGGTGTCTCCTATGGGTCCGATATCTTCTTCTAACGTTGGCCCCACTATCTTCCCTTTTAGTAGAACGTCGGTCCAACGAGGGCCTTGTTCCTCTTCCCAATGGAACAAGACATTTCTGCTGCACTCCTGCTTCGCCTACGCCTCGTCAGCTCAGGGAACAATTGACAAATCCCAGTGACTGGTGCCCGCAGTGAAATCAGTTCTGGACATCGCTCGTTTCGCCTAAACTAGCGCGATCCAATCTGTTAAGTGAGTATGGTGCGACTACCTAATTTCATCACCCTAATAGCAAAGGGAAGATGACACTGACTCTAAAATAACTCCCGCAACAATAGCTCAATGTTTTCAGCTCATTTCAAAACGTAACTAAGATACATACGTACACAGTTGCTATGATCAACTTTTATAGAATTAAATAATGAAGGTTAATATTGTTCAAACGCTGAACATTCTAAAATATGACAATTATATTATATCTCTTGCAATGTCTATACCATTGCCGCTAGCACATCTCACTAATATAAGCGAAAAAGCCCCAAAATTTAAGTATTAAATATATAAATTAGTTTTTAAACAAAATGTGCATGCACTGCACTCGAGTTAACCCTTTCCTCTCACTCACTTTCACCAGTGCTGCCTCCTAGTGGGATTACTCTTAGTTGGTTCACCTGCATGAGAAGTTGTTATAGCTGAGATTTGCACTTATTTACATTGTTTTTCGGTGATAAAAATGTTTGTCACCACACAACACATCAAAATAAATATTTACATACATTAATACATCTCATATGAACATATGACATACTGTCATACCGAATAAACATAATAATTCATAATTTTGTTCGACGTAGGTGCTGTTTTTCTCCCCAGGACGTCTGCTTCACCGACAACAACATTGTCACTCTTACATTTATTATGCATCCCCCTCAGGTTTATACTGTTGGACTTGCCGTCCTGAACCGAAATAAGCCTTTCTTTAATTGTTTACTAAATCATACTATAAAGCGACTATCCTATCCTACACACTACGATATCAAAACTTCAAGAAATTTTTTCAACACTTAAAGCATTACTTGTGGAAGTATAATTATTTACAGGGGTGAAGGCTTCTACAGGGAATGCTCGTTTCCTTGATTTTGCTCCGGTGAAGTAAGTGGAGTTTCAAATTGCTAGGCCAGTCTTGAGCTGGCGGAAATTTCGTTGGAGATGATGCTTCCAAGGAAAAAGGTGTGAAAACTGGTCAGATAGACAAAAGTTCACACTTCTTTGTATATGAAAATTTCGCATATACCTCTCAACTTCAGCAAGCGTTTTTAACAATGGCTGTTCTCGGCTCGATGTCTCCAGCTGTCACCGTATCCGACCGGAATAAACTTGTCGTCGATATCTTTTATATGCCCTTAGATACTTGAATTTCACCCATATGCACCTACGCTATGGACAATAGAGTTAGCAACGATGTACCAGTTGTTTCAAACTCATGGGTGTTCTCTGCTTGCCGAAAAAGAATCTTGCCTTCAAACTTTTATTTTTTTTCTATGTGCTGGGTTCCATGCGAGCTGAGTTCCAACTTCCTACGATTTCTATATGGGATTTATCCAGAGCCTCGCCTAACAATTACATATGATTTGAAAGCCATATTAATTAACATTCTAAAACACACACATGATAATAATAGTAATAATGCATATAAAAATGTAATTACTTTACACTGTTACTTCCACAATTAATCCTTTACACTTACTACCTAACACTAAATAAAATGATTATACGACAACAACATATTTTATATGCAAATTACATAAAAATATTGATATACATAAATGAGATTAAAATGATTTACATAGGGTACTGTATGTATACTACAAGGGCAGTTTATAAGTAAACCTTTCTAAACAATTAAATAAATTTAAAATACCTTTATTATCAATACATCGAATGTAAGTCTATAGAAAAATGATTTTAAAGAAAAAAATAAAGAAAAGCAGTTTTAAGAATGATTAGAGTAAAATGAAATTGTTAATGAATAACAATTTTACAAACACTTAATTTAAATTTAATTATAGATACTTTAAAAAATCATAATAGTCTTCTGTTTTAATTGTTTCACTCATTTCTTTGCGGCAATATGATCAATGTTGATAGTTTATGGGAAATTTCCCTATACTAGGGAAATTTCGTAGGTTAATTCAGCAGAAAGGGGAAAAGAGATTTTTTATATAAAACATGGAAAATCCAGGGAAATTATGATGCTAACTGATTGACAAATATAGATGCTTAAATGTTACATTGTTTTTCAGAAATAAACCAATACAATTAGCAATAGTTTGTTCGTGTGTAGTGAAGGATAAAACTAAAAAATAGAAGCAAAAAGCAAATGAATAAAACAAATGTGGTTGACACTTCCTTTAATATAGCTAAATTAGTCTTATCACACAACTTCTATCGTAAAAATAGGACGCTCAAAAAACTAGGGGAAATTTGATAAGAAAAGGGAAAATTTTGACTTAGTTGAGGGACATTTTCTTACGGGAACCTACAAACACTGAATATGACTCCATCACTTGAATATCATGAGAAGTATACTCTTGCGATAGTTTGACAAATACCAATGCCGAAAATGGACTGCTAACGATTGCAATTTTCCTACATATGTTAAAGTCATCTTCTGTCTTGTCTCTCGAGAACAAATGTAGTGTTACAAGAAACACATTTTGAGCAACATAAGGAATTTATCATTCATAAAGGCACTTTCATAAGAACTAAAAAAGGAAATCGTGAATTCATCCGTTTATTTCAGATGTGGTAAGTTCTACGATCGCTACATTCAAGTTTCAATACGAGGGTGAGCAATATATATATATATTAGCAAATGTGTCTTGGAATATACTGAAGAACAAGAATTTCGAGAGATTACTCGGAGATTACACTGGAAACATAGTTCCGGATTAGTCTGCTTTGCGGGAGGCATGGAGGTTATGTAGTAGAGCGCTTACCTCTGGTGTATGGGGTTCCTGGTTTGATCTCCGGTCAAGTAAGTATGTGGTGGACAACATCGTGTCAGTGAGTTTCCTCATGGTACTCCCATTCCCTCCCACTTTCTCATCCCAGCAATTCTTCCATTATCATTCACTTGCCCTAATCATCCGTTTGTCTTAGCCTAAAGGACATAATCGTTGGACGTTAAACTGAAATATTTTAGTCTACTTTGTGTAAGGATTATTTAAAGTTTCGGTTTGAAAAAATGCTTGATACAACACAAACTGATATAGGTGACACTGGCTATGTATATATGAAACCACATATGATTGTGGTCGTTATATTGCTAATGTTGTTGTCTGGCAACCGAATCCAGTAGGATCAGGGAAATCGTATCTAGTCCTTTGTAAGGAACTAGAGGAAATATGTCACAGCACAATTGTTTACGTCACTAGAGAACTCCTGCTGGTATCTTGTGGCTACAGAGAACAAAGATGAAAATTTTCTTTTGCTTACTGATAGTGTCGCAACATGTTAAAACAGGAGAGATTCTAACAAATTTTTACGTAAACAAGTAACGTGCCTGGCACATGGTTTACATCGGTTGGTTTGGTGGAAGAAGTAAGAAGTAATTTTCTAGGAGTAAAAGATATAGTTTCTCTTGCAAGAAAGCTTTTTATTTTCTTCGCTCGAAATCACGTAGTCAAATTCAGACAATCCCAGAGATGATGTCAGGAATACCCTCCAGAGAAAATAATCATTCGCTAAGGACCTGGTTATTAGCTGTATTGTACGCCGATCATAATGAGGGTTGTATTTCGATGACAAAGAATGCTATCCAAGATTGTAAAAATGTCGGTAATCTTGTATTCATCAAAGCCAACTTCACTGACTTACCTGGTTTCACTGAATAGCTGGAGGATTCAGCTCTTTTACTAGACGAAGCAATGAAAATAATTGAGAGTTTTAAGGCAAAATACCAGGGGTACTGCTCAATGTACTCTCTTCGAAGCTTGTTCGAGTTCTGAACTAAATTTGGGATATAGATTCGAAAAAAAAGGAAGTAACAGCAGCTCTTCGTGGAGAAGTAGTACATAGAAACCAAGAATGGAGAAAGCGATAGCATCTATGAAATATGTGTCACCAACATGTACTTTGGAGCAAACATTTTCTCTTTAGAAATATGTTTTAAGGGACAATAGAAAATCTTTTGTAGTAGATAATTTGAATATACATATGGTTGAGCATTATAGCAATTCAACTTAATATTGAATATTGCGTTCTGCATTTTGAACAAATACTTTTCAATTAACACTTTAAAAATACAAACTTTGGTTCAAATTATATTGTATTGATGTGTGCTACCTGTTGGAATATTAGATAGGCAGAAAGTGCCACGAAACTTTGTATATATTGTACGGTGGTTGTAGACGGAGATGTTCTGTGAAAAGAAGGAAACGTAAGATACCCAGATATAAAATACAGATTGTTAGTTATATGCAATTGAAACTTAAAATTAAGGTAAAAGCTTATTATATTTATATTGTTGAGAACTAGAAGGATGCATAAGGAGATTCAGTATCGTAGGAAATTTGAGAGATTCTTTAATAAAATAGAAACGAAGAAATAATGGTGTTGATATTTAATAGAGTTTGTATACTCACTAATAAAAAAAAATCATCTCTCTTCGCTCCTGCATTAACGCTTTTTTTTAAAAAGATTGTACTACCCGAAACAAATTTTTTGTAATATTTTTAGTGAACAATAACAATATCAAGGAAATTGTGCTGGGTTTGCGTGACTGAGTGCAAGTTTGTAATGTCAGATTAACACAAAATTTGCTTTAAATAATGAAATCCTAGAAAAGATTAAACTGTTTAAATAAGCTAAAATGATGTTCATAAAAACCTAAAAGTCAGGGCTCTATTAATAAGATTTCCTACATGAACCATTGGCCAGTTATCTATCTATCTATCTATCTATCTATCTATCTATCTATCTATCTATCTATCTATCTATCTATCTATCTATCTATCTATCTATCTATCTATCTAATATATTTATTGATTTTAGTAAACCTTTATTATAAGTACATATTGCATTTACTTAATGATTAACAGGCTTGTTCATCACGGTGAATGAAAATTTAGGCGACTGAAAATTAAGTGACGGAAAAATAGGCGACAGCAGTAGCAGAAAAATTCGGCGATAGAAAATTAGGTGGCATAAAAAATATCGGAAAGTAAAGTGACATAGCAAATAGCAAAAAATAATCTGATATACTGTTATCTGTCAAAACGTTGGAGGTGTGTAGAGACAAACAGTTTTAAGTGTAAAGAAATTTTAACTGCGGGCAATGTTTAGGAACATTTAAAAGACGAAATCCGAGGTTTAAATAGGATCGGTTATAGTACCACAAAGAAGCATCCGATGCTTATGGAGGAGGAACACAGTTACCTTTGCTGCACGACGACAATGGCTGTGTAGTGACCATAGATCGGTCCTTCATATATGCTGGATTTCTTACCGTCTGAACTTTTATTTTATTTAGCAGATAGTTACGATCTGTTAACATGTGTGTGAACGCGGGAGGTGCAACATTTCGAGCTTGCCCCACAGAGATCGACAATTGTCTGGAAATATGAGAAGGGACTAGGAGGCAATTGCAGAAATTTATTAAGAGAATTGAAAATTAAAAAAGGAAGGAAAAAAGAAGTGGAAGTGAAAGAGGAAAACAAGATATATTTTGTGAATATGACTATAGAGAAAGTCGATGAAAAGTTTACAAGTTGTTACAGGAAAAAAATATGGAGATATACTGTCGTAAGAGGAGTGATATGGATGTAGGAACCAAAATAACCTTTATAGTAAACATGCAAAACAGATTGAAATGATGAAAGAAGGAAAGAGGATATGGAAATATTCCACAGATTACTAATAGGAAATGGGTATACAAGGGAATGGATGAGAGACATGAACGCAGAAAAAGAACAATAGAAAGTAACAACGTAGTTCCGAATTGAGAGTTTAGGCGATAAGGCAGAAGTTTTTAAGACGCTGCTGAGTAGAGGAGGATTCAAAACATAAAAGATAAAAAGGGAAGAAGATTTTAGACTTAAAGAAAAGTGGAAGAAGGAAGAAAAAGAGATAAAGATAGAAGAGGAATGAGTATTATATAGAACAAGTTGTAAAGATCGTAGTATGAAGTACATAGGAGAAAATGGAAAGAAATTGGAAGAATACAACATAAAGACAACAAAAACACGACTTTAGATAAAGAAGACAGAGCAATGCAGTATATAGCCACGTTAAAGAAACAGGCCTTAAAATAGATGGGAAAATAGGCAGGATAAGGAAAAAGAAGAGTAATACGGAAGTGGAAAGAAGCTTAATGGATTTAGAAAGATGGTAAGGATATTGTGATGAATTGGACCAGTGGACTTGTGATTCATGAGTTATGAAATGCAGTATTAATCACAATAGAACAAAAAGAGTTAAAAAGGAAAGAACTAAAAATGTAATCAACTTGGGCAAATGTCTAAAATTCAGAACAAATGTGCTAATACTCAAGGAAAGTGTGTAACAAACACCTAATTAAAATTTTACATCTTATACAACTGAATTTAAAAACTGCAGGGAAAAACTTGATTGGCTCTGGGAATACTGAGCGTGATTTCCTTTCTCTCTGTATGTATCTAAGTTATTCATCTTTTCTGTTTATTGGATTGTTCTTCCATTACGTGTCTGATGAAGGCAATATTACATTTCCAAATTAATAACACAAATTTTGTTAATATATTTAGTGTTTTGGTCCCTTTTTCAGTGTTGTGTTTATTTATGTATGTCAAGTAAATAAATGCACATGGGTGAAGGCAGAAAGAGGTGCATTTATTATGAGAATTAAGAATATATAAATAGGACGCCTACGTATTTGTGCAACCCGTAACTCTTAAATGTTTTGAGATTTGTATATTAGCGTTATGCGAAACATACATTTGTGAATGAATGGGATATGGATGTCCCGATAAGTCAGCGTTACCGTGAATATGGTAAGAGATTGACTCCATTAACAAAATTCCTATCTATTGCCAAACACAGAGTTAAAAATTTGCTTTCTTTCTAGACATGGTCGCCCGCAGAGAGAGACATGAGGGAGAAATCGACCCCTGGATCTGGAAAAGGGATTTGGTTCCGCGAAGCATGTTAAAACTTATTACGTTTGCTTACTTACCCACTACAGTATTTAATATGCAATATTAACTGTAGTTAGTAATAATTGTTTCGCAAGGATGATACTGTAAATATTATGGTATTCCCGTATTAATTACTCTACATTGAAAGCATTCAAAATATAACCCCTCATGTTGTACTGTCTGCAACCACCTTCCTGCTAGTTCTCGACTCCACGTCGATTCTACGTCTTGTCCTTAGCGGAAAAAAAGTCAATTACTGCTACTTCCACATCCTAGACATTGGTGAAGCATCGTGATTTCAGAAAGCGCGATATGGACGGATACAGCTAGGATACAGCCTACCACACGCCACTGAGAATAAATAATCCAATAATCCATACACCAGCACAGAACCATTATAACACCATCCCGGCATGTCCCAGTCCACTATACTTTCTACATTCTACACTCATTTGCGCATTTATGTATATCCACCTGATTCTAATTTTGATTGTAGCTTCGTTTTATCAATTATATATATATATATATATATATATATTACCTCTCCACGCCAAAAACGAAACAAAAAATATATTTTTAAGTCTGTCAAAGATATTACGTTAAAATATTATCATTAAAGCATAGGGCTAAATAAAAACTGTGAAAAACGAAGTTCACATCACCACTTAAGTCTTTGAATACAGCCTTATGTAACATAAATCTTTCATCCATTTCTAAATTTCGAATCTCTGAGCTTTAGGGCAATGTTAACGTGAAAATTGGGTAGATTAACATTTTTATTTATAGTATTATAGAAAAGATTGCCTTCTCAAAGCTTTTGACGTATCTTTTCATCTCGGCATGTCTAACTTATAAAGAAACTATCAAAATATGATACTATTAATGTTATAAAATATGTAGAGTTAATAAAGAAAACGAAAATATATAGCTATAACATATCAAGATCACAGTTCATGTCTTTGGGCAAAAAGTACTTGTAATACTTTATTGTGGGTTTCTGTCAGTCTAAAAATGCCTTATTTCTCTTAAACACTATATCCGTAACTTTTCTATAACAACCACACACAATTTTGTTTCTTTACAACCATCCCTTGAGCAATTTCTACATTCTTTTTCTTTTCAACTTATATGCTTTCACATTACACAAACACCACCCACTGTGTTTTGAAAGTAGCTATCGTGTAAAACATAAACCGCACCAACAACACTGTTTACCTGCTGTTTTCCGTGTAGATGGTTTTAGGTGGCCGTGGTAAAAGAGTTAGAAGGGCGAGAAGGTGAAGTTCTGCAGACGACTGGTAAAGGAACACAATTGAAACATGGAGTTTAAACAAAAGACTCCGGGAAAATTTTGCGTAGTTACGAAACACAGTTATACAGCATTGTTGGTCATGTTTTGTGCACTGCATCGAACAATTGCTTTTAGACCACAACAACAGAGATGAAAATTGTTCCAACAAACCATTCTCTAAAAGAAAGAAGAAGAAGGAAAACCAAAAGAGAAAATGAGAAATAGAACGAAAGGGGAAGATAAAAGGAAAGAAAGGAAGGAAGTTTTATATGGATGTTCATATTTCTTCTCCCTTTTCCTTGTGTTCCTTCGTAGCCAAGGGTCTCGGATTCGATCTCCCGGACGTGGTTACTTGCCTCAAATAGTGATTCAGAGTTCAAGTAGCAGTAGTTTCGTCTCATGTATCCTCACTGCTAAAAAGAGAGAGCTAAAATCGTACCAACCAATCTCTTTATTTTGTTAATTTCATTAATATCACTATATTACTACTATTAGCTGGCAGCCCACTAGCATGCTGCGTATATAAACAAATTAATTTGTCAGCTAGAGACCTGCACGGGCCGAATGTTTTGGCCCGAGCCCAATCCAGCCCGAATGTACCTAGGCCTGGTCCAGCCCGAGCCCGAAATTTTTTTCAGATTTTCGGCCCGAGCCCGATAGATTTTTAAGTTTCATTTTGTAACATTTTTCACGGTCACACTTCTTCAACGTTTGTCTTTATTCTAATTGCCGTTTAACGAAAGTCAATAATTATTGCAATTAATCGGCCCAGCCCGGCCCGACCTGAAGAGAAATCAGTGTCGGCCGGCCCAAAGAAATAACAGAGTCGGCCCGCCCAAGCCCGGCCAGCGGGCCGGGCTGGGCTTCGGGCCTCGGGCTGAGCCCGGCCCCTGCAGGTCTCTATTGTCAGCATTTTATATTTAAAGGATTGTACAAAAATATAGAAACAGTTACTGTATTGTCAATTATAATTGAGCAACTCTTATATTCGAGCTCAATTACTTGGTGTGTTTTCTAAGATTCAAAGTTCTCTAGATGCCTATTTAAAAATAAACAACATAGCTTTGATAAATTGATTTACAAAGCAAAAGAATTTTTTTTTTTTTTTTTTTTTTTTTTTTTTTTTTTTACAAATATAGTGCTCCAAGTCTGCATAACTCACTTTCAGATAGAAAATGTTATCTTTCTTTCACTTTTGCTGCAGTTGGATGGACAACGCATGCTAAGAGGGAAACGAGCTACATTTTTCAAATATACTCTTCTATTAGTTGTTTATTAATGTGTTGATTTTTAATTTAGCGTCTCTTTCAGCGCAAAGGCAATATGAGACGTGGATCTACAGCTTAAAGTTGGGTCTGAATGAATCACATGATCTCCCACTTTGAATCAGATTACTTGACCATTAGAGGTCAACCAAATTAGTAAGTATGTATGAACATTGGTCTTTATAGTTATTTAAGGAACAAGCTTTTTTTTTTTTTAAAAAATAGTTGTTTAGAAAAAATACAGAACGAAGATGCCGTAAATGTTTGGAAATTTTCTTTCAACGTGCTCACTGTAAGTAGAGATGGAAAATAAGTCAGGGGTGTACTTTCGGATCCAGCAATTGTAATGCTTTAAATACTGAATGAAAGTTGGATGGAAGAACAAATGATTTTTTTTTTTTTGGATAGGAACAATTTGAGCTTAGAAGTAGAAACAGCACAAGATATAACAATTAAATTATTAAGTATTATCTATTTTTCGTCGTGTAGATAAAATGAAAAGGCAAGAAAGATTTTATAAATACGTAAGAAATGTCTGTAAGTATAATGATCTAAAGACTCCTGTTCTAGTGAGGTCAGAAATTTTTTTATGAAAGTTATGAAGAATATTTGGTTTGAATGGAGATATCATAAACTGAGAAACTTAATGAAACCACAAGTAACAATTAGGATAGCAGAAGAAATATGAGTCCCCATAACTGGTCTAGTGGTGAGCGCACGCTCTTTTGGTACACATTATTAAGGATGTGATTCTTTTGGGAGTGGGGGAACATTTATATTAAACGCATTATGGTGATTCGGATTCCACTTTAAACTGTAGACTCACGTCTCGTATAGCCTCGGTGCTGAAAACGAACGCTTAGCTTCAATAAACAACAATAGAAATGTCAGAGAGTTGATATTGGAAGAGACTTCTTACTAAAATTATTTAATGTCTACTTGCATGTGTAACAAATACATGAAGACTGGTTTACATTGGAAGAACATAAATAAATTGGACCGGATGACTTTGTTTTTATTGTAAAATATGAACTGAAAATTAATAGGAGGATAGAGAATTTTAGATAAAGTTGTGAAGAATATGGAATAAAATAAACGTTAAAAACAAATAAATAAGTAAATATAACAATAAATACATGATGATTGAAAGGAAATGGTCTGTATCAAGAAGGCCGAGTAGAAATGGTGACTAGTTTCCGGTACCTAGATATTATTGTATTATTATTATTAAGAAATAATACTACTGCATTATTCTTATTAATAAATAACATAAGAAAGAAAATGTGAAATAGAAGCAAGAATAAGAAGGGGACACAACTACTTAAGAAGAATACAGAAAGTCTTGTACTTCTCTAACTAGAGTTACGAGGTCATAAATTACCTCATATGAGACATTGGATTTCCAACTCTAAATGTCGGAAATAGTACATTACGTAAAATCGAATAAAATTTGACCACGATTAGATTCTTTTGAAAGTTGGTTATGTGGAGAAACGCTGAGAACGGATAACAATCAATGAAGAAATAATAAAGGAGAAAAGCAATAATATTACAGATTGTGTTCTTCAAAAAGGGGTATATATACTCAAGTAGATTGTCATAATATATCAGCACCTATTTCATTGAATGGAATATCAAATTATATTATTCTTCCTTCCGTTATGCATGTTGGAAAAACATTAAGATAACAATTCCATATTTCTAATAACGTCATATAGTGTTTTCGTGACCTGGGGACAAATTGAGAGTAATACAGACAATTTTGAAAGAAGAAATTTTAGAATAAGAACAAGTGTACGAAATGCGTCGTTTCGGAGATAGAGACCACCAAAAATTTGTCGCAACGGGACAAAAATGACCATAACTGAAGAACGAAATACCTGATTATAGTGCGGTCAAAGGTAATATGCGTATTTGTACCTGAAATTTCGTTATTGTAGAAATGGATCGGCAGCATGGGCGGTGCAAGGGTAGCTCCAAAAGAAAACTAGGATATTTCGTACGTCTGAAACAAAAAATGTGACGTGAAATCATCAATTGTACGCAATAAAGTTATTTCGGGTAGAAATATGTCCAATACTGGAATCAGTTTATTTATTTATTTAGTCTTATTTTACATGGCGAAGTTAAGGCTAATCATGCCTTGTCTCCCACTTGACCATGCAATGATCATGATTAGTAATACAATAATAATAATAAAATATGTATAAAATATACAAAACACTCCCAATCTCTCTCTCTCACACACACAAACACACACGCATCACATCACATGGACACATGGATTATAACAAATAACCACATAATATAGTCACATTCATTTAGTGAACAAAAAGAACAAATAAAAAGTAGGAACAATAAAAATCAGCATTTTTCAGATGTTAGTAAGCCTTGATAGTCTTATGGAGGGTCTGTTTAAACGACTTCTTAAATAGATTGATTGTCTGTGATTGTCTTGTGTTGGTTGGGAGGTCATTCCATGCATGGGTAGTGGATGCAAAGAACTCATTCGAGTAGAATTTTGACGAATGTAGGGGAAGAGAAAGGAGTTTATATATACCTGATCTTGTATTGTGATCGTGGTGAGCATTTAGTGGTTGCAAACGTTGAAATAAGTAGGAAGGTTGTTCAAGCCGCAAAGCCTTAAAGAGAAGTGTGAGTCGATGCAAATAACGTCTATCGGCAAGTTTCAAACGGCCCAGCTTTCTGTAGTATGGAGTTAAATGATTTGATCGTTTAAGATTATAAGCAAACCGTATACAGGCATTTTGGATGCGTTGCAAACGATACGCTAATTCTTCATTTAAGTCTGATAGAGCTACATCACAATATTCAAGGCGAGGAAATATTAGAGATTTTACAAGTAGTAGCTTTGTTTCAGTGAGTAGAATTTTCTTTAGTCTAGTGCAGCGTTTCCCAACCGGTGTGCCGCGGCACACTGGTGTGCCGGCAAAGGACCGCTGGTGTGCCGCGAGGAAATCGAAACAAAATTATTAAATCTATAACAACCAAATTGCAAGACATAGAAAAAAATGTATATTTTTGTATTTCACATTAGTATGAATTTCTACCATCGAAAAAATTACTGTAATTGTAATATATTATTCTACGCTTATTACTGTGTAGCAGACAGTATTTCGGCTCGTACACATTTCCACGGTTAGCTGCTATGTTACTCTTCAATTGAGAGTCATACTAACACCGAGAAATGGAAGCAGTTGTACGATACGCGTCAAGTGAACGTTTGTAGAAGACTCATTCGCACGTGAATGACAGAACAACACTTTGTTCAACAGGTGTGTTTTGACTTCAACGCATCGCAAGCTGTGCGATTGCAATAATATGCACCGGTTTTGGTTAAAACAGCAAAGTTAAAAGTACAAGACATTTGTTTTTTCGTTCGTTATTTAGTGATCTTCGTTCTTAGTGAAAGGTTGGATACAGTGTTCGAGAAAGAAAGCGTATTTTTAAAACTCTGAGTCCTATATTTCATTGCAATTGTTTTCTATTTTAAAATTAGAATAAAAAAATAAGCATAATGAATTATCGTAGGGAAAAACCAGTGATCGAGCTTTCATCTCTGTGAGAAGGAGATCAGTAATCACAGAAAAAAAATACCATGAAATTTTATATTTGCAAATAATAATAATAATAATAATAATAATAATAATAATAATAATAATAATAATAATAATAATAATAATAATAATAATAATAATAATAATAATAATAATATTCTACGAGTGTGCCGCGAGAATTCAAGTTACACCCGTAGTGTGCCGCAAGTTGAAAAAGGTTGGGAAACGCTGGTCTAGTGAGTGAATGCAAAAACCAGAACGCTTTCTTACATACAGCATTAATGTGAAGTTTCCACTCAAGAAATTGATTTATTATTACCCCGAGATTTGTAACAATTTCAGAAAATGGAATAATTGTTCCATTTATTTGTACTGTTGGTATATTCGATCGATGCATTTGTATGAGTCGTTTAGAGGAGATGCAAATGCACTTCGATTTAAATGGATTTATGGTTAATCCATTTTCTTTCGACCACAAGTAAATGTGGTGCAAATCGTCATTCATTTGTTGAATTGAATTGTCCAAGTTTTCAGGTACACCTGAGATGTAGATTTGAAAATCATCTGCGTATAGGTGATACTTACAGTATTGTAAGACAGAAGGAAGGTCATTAATGTACAGACAGAATAGGAGAGGACCAAGGACGCTCCCTTGAGGGTCACCGTGAGTGAGATTCCGTAGTACAGAAGAAGTATCGGCTACGATTACAAATTGCTTCCGTCCCTGTAGATAACTTTTAACCCATTTTACAGCACCATTGGAGAAGTTAAATTTCGTCGCCAATTTATGGACGAGAATCTTATGTATAATTGATTGAAAAGCTTTAGAGAAATCTAGTAGAGCAAGAACAGTTACTTGCTTTCTATCCATTGCTAGTCTAATGTCGTCAGTAACATAAGTAACAGCTGTAGCAGTACTGTGGTACTTTCTGAAGTCTGATTGAAACGGATCAAAAAAAAATGTATTTCATGAGTTGGGTTCGAATTTGATCATTAACAATATATTCTAATGCCTTTGAAAAAGCAGGTAAAACACTAATTGGTCGAATATCATTAATACTTGTGATATTACTTGTTTTGGGGAACGCTAGGACTTCAGTTGTTTTCTAAGCAGATGGAAAAGTGCCGCTCATAAGAGAACGGTTTGGTGGGATTTAGTATAAAAGGCATTTTTTAAAAATAAATTCAATACTAATTTGGTCAGCTTCAGTAGCATTTCATTTTATTCTATTGATGGCCTTCATGACTATTAGAGGACTACACATTCATAGGAAAAAACGTTTTCAGTACATTCTGAACTCTCATCATACGTAGTTTTAGAATCTGCATTACTTAAAAATTTAATGTCACAAAAATTGTTATTAAGATCATCTGCAGTAAATTTATTGTTAGCCATATTTTGTTTCCTACCGCTCTTGATCCCTAATATATTTAGCTTTTTCCACAAAATTTTCAAGTAGATATATATGTATGCCACAATATATATGTATGTATGTACCGACAAACTGTAAAAATGATTCCTCACATCAAAATAAGAGAAAAATTTCATATGGGCCTAAAGCGAAAAGTGCATAGTTTCAGAGCTAGGGCTATCCAAAATCGCGAAATAGCCAAATTTGAGCAGGCCCGGTTTCCAGAACTGAGGGTGGTGATCTTTATCAGCTTAAGCGAAGACACGCATAAACAATCCAAAAGTGCATATTTAATCTATTTTCAATAGATGTACAGGGCAAAACCTCGCCTGGCCAAAACCTCGCCTCCCAAAACCTCGCGGCCAGAAATCTCGCCAGGCCGAAACCTCGCCTGGCCAAAACCTCGCCGCCCAAAACCTCGCGGGACAAAATCTCGCCAGGCCAAAACCCCGCCTGGCCAAAACCTCGCCGCCCAAAACGTCGCGGGCCAAAATCTCGCGGGGCGAAAACCTAGCCTGGCCAAAACCTCGCCACCCAAAACCTCGCAGGCCAAAATCTCGCCGGGCCAAAACCTCGCGCCCCAAAATATCGCCATACCCAAAATCTCGCCTGACCAAAATGTAAATGTTCCAACAGATGATAAGAATGACGGTATAAAAGACGCTGTTTCAGAAGAAGTATCACGGGTATTTGACCAAGTCCCGCGATACCATGTGAAAATTCTATTTCTGTATTAGAGGATTTCAATGTGAAGGTAGGGCGACAGGATGTTTTTAAACTGGTTATAGGGAAAGAAAGTCTGCATAAGGAAAGTAATGACAACTAACGAGGTTAGTTTCGTGAACTTTGGAACATCCAAAAACTTAAAATTTTAACAAAAATCTAATAATATTTATGAAAATATGAAACAATATATGAGTTTTTACGACGTCCCTTGATTATGTCCTATAGGTTAAAGGAGACGTAGATGACCAGGATGAAGGAAATGATCGAATAAAGAAAGTGGGAGGAAACGGGAATAACCCGAGAAAGCCCACGCACACGATGTTTTGTACATTATTATTATTATTATTATTATTATTATTATTATTATTATTATTATTATTATTATTATTATTATTATTATTATTATTTGTAACGTGGAATTGCATATTAGGAAACACATTGGGTAAATTTTAAAGAAAAGTTTCATTCGCGGCGAGGTTTTGGCACGGCGAGATTTTGGGCGGCGAGGTTTTGGCCCGGCGAGATTTTGTCCCGCGAGGTTTTGGCCACGCGAGGTTTTGGCCCGGCCAGATTTTGTCCCGCGAGGTTTTGGGCGGCGAGGTTTTGGCCACGCGAGGTTTTGGCCCGGCGAGAGTTTGTCCCGCGAGGTTTTGGCCGGCGAGATTTTGGGCGGCGATGTTTCGGCCGCGAGATTTTGTCCGTATACCCTCAAAATTTGGTTGATGGCATGGATGGAATTTCAAATTGCAGGGAATATTCTGTACACCCATTGAACATTAATGAAATGTGCATTTACGGACTGCGTATGCATGACTTCCTTTACGCTGATAAGGACAACTATCCACAGGTTCTCTAATTCGAAATAGAGCCTGTTGAAATTTGGCTTCTTTGGACAACCCTAGCCCTCAAACTATGCACTTTTCGCCATATGAACTTTTTCTCTTATTTTGATGTGAGGAAACACCTCTTACAGTTTGTCGGTATTCCACGGAAATATCTCAAAAACGGATATATATGTTCTTGTAATTTTCAAACTAATAGATAAAATATATTGAAATTTTTTACTACGCAAATACCGTTGGATATATTCAGCAATACTACCAGATTAATCGTTACCAACCCAATGTAAAGGTTGTTTTATTGGTTTGTAAAGAGTCATGTCAACTGTGACAACTATCCTTTTCTTCATGTCATCTAAGTCTGAACTCGTATTGTGAACTGAACTATTTAGTATCTCCTATTGCTTCATCACAGTAAGGTGCACTGATCGACCAGTTGGCGACTATGGAGTCATAGATAGCACGGTTACTATTGAAACTGGCTTGTGTTCTGCAATGAGTCTGTTATAGCCGGTCCAAATTGGAGAATGCGTATTAGATTTATTATTCGTAGCCACTACGTAATTTCCAAAAAGGAACCAAACAGCATCAGCAGGAACAGCATCAACTGCCTCAATAATACGATGAAGATGGTCGATCATAGTGCTTGGAACTACAAAAAGCGGACAGCAGATTTTTCAATGAGGTGGGTTTGCATAAGTTGAGGTGGGTTTATATACTATGTTACTAAAATCAATAACCTTGTTTTGTATACTTGATATACAGAGTAAATGTACAAATAATATTGAACATCTGTGACAAATGTGGCCTGTTTGACAATTCAGAAGAAAGTGCTTGGGGAACGGAATAGAACGGGATGGTTTTGCTCATCAACAATTCTACCTTTAATTCATTCCTCAAACCCCTAATTTTAGAAAAGCAGATTTCCAAAAGATGTACAGAGAACTCTCTTAAGTAAACTGGCATTGCCTTTCGCAATCGGATGATGTAAATATAGCATTAACAAACATTTATCAAATGATTAACAACATATTTTCTATATGTGTTCCACCCAAAAGACATATCAGCGGAAGTTATCCATGTGGTTTACTTATAAAATAATTAGGAAAATAAAATCCGAAACATACTACCATAACAAATGAAAAAAGGGATGAATAAACTTGACCATCGCGATCAATTTGAGAGACTGCGTAAAGAAATAAAATTTCATATAAAATTAGAATACAAAATATTTTAAGCCCAAAATACTGTATGGAAAAAGACCCAAGCTTTATTAAACGCAAAACACAGCATTTGTCATTAAACTGCCTTACATACCTAGGTACAATGGTCATGATAATAAAATAGCATAGTCATTTGAACATTATTTCATTCAGTTTACAACAATGTACCGCCACGTACAACGTTGACTCTTTGCTAGGTAATCGGACCGAATGTAATATATTAGACAACCTTCAATTAGATGAAATAAAACTCGAAGAAATATAAAATGCTATATAGTAGGGACGTTAACATAAAAATTGTGCACTTCTGGGAAAACGGTGAAACTTTCAGGTATACTTGTTCACACCAGGTAGAAGAAATCTAGAGATAGGGCCCAAAGTTTTTGGCAGCCATATTGGAAAATGGCAGCCACCTTGAAAAATAGGTCCATTTTTAAAATATTCATTTTAAGCAGCTACTGCTTCAACACTCTTCATCCGAATTTCATGGTTAATACGTTATTCTTCTCAGAATTAAACAGGCTTTTAAATGCAACGTGACGCATGTCCATATGACATACACGAAAAGGGAAATTTGGAGGAAATTGGGATTTTTTCTTTAAAAACCATAATTTTTGGAAGTTAGAGCCCCCCTAGAGCAGCCCCAGGTCAGAGTACGTGACCCTAATGTACCTGAAATAATCCAAAGGGGCTATGGTAGTAGTGAATAATACACTTGGGTCGGGTGTGGGAAAATTTTCAAAAATTTTCCCACGGGAACGTTCCCAGGACGTTGTTGCTATGCTAGAATAAGGAAGTATACTCTTGGACGCCTACCAGATGTAAAAAACAAGATAAAACATGTCTTTTTTCGTCTCCTCATCTTATATTGTTTAGTTATTTGACCCCCCCGCCACCCCTGCTCCTCCTGGAAAGCCGAATATGTCGGAGTCAAGTTTCGACAAGCCTTTGGTTGCTATGTTCATAGCCTTTTATGTGTAGTACAGAAGCGCGTGGAAAAATTTTGGTTTATTTGAACCCCCGTTACCCCCTACTCCTCTTTAGTTGCTATGTACATATCCTTTTACGGTTATCACAGAAGCCCGTGGAAAAATGTTGTTTTGCTGTTGCTATGCTCATAGTCTTGGCCGCCTACCAGATGTAGAAAACAAGATAAAACATGAATTTTCGTGTTCTTCTCGTTTATTGGTTAATAATTTGAATCCCCAAACCCCTCACCCCTCCTGCGAAGAGCGTAAGCGGAACGTATGTGCTTGTGTAGATCATTCTGTTAGCAGCTGTTGCAAAGGAAGAAACGTCAAAAATTTAAAGATGTCATCGTCAATGAGTTTATTAGATAAGCTTAATAAGCCATCAATGGTACCCTTTACAAAAATGCGAGATTTGGAGATTGGAGTACCATTTCGTATTGTAAACTGTGAGATAATTACAACGGTATATGGTAGGAAGGCCTGTGTGACATTTGAAGGAGGTGAAAAAGTGATTTTACCTGGACGTTGTACTGAAAAATTGGAAGCAGATAATGGTGCATTATTAACGTATTTACAAAGTGGGAATGTCTGTTTAATATATAAAGGAATGAAGATTAATGTATCTGGACGTAACATGCACGATCTTGAATTTACTGAACTGGTTTACTCATCGTAAGTGTATGATACCATGTACAAACAAGATGAAACATGAATTTTCCTCTTCGCCCCTCCTCTTCGTGCATGCGCAGTCATCTGTAGGCATAGTGTCGTTATTCTGTGCTGACCAGCGACTGGAGTAACATGTCTTTGAGTGCTTGTGCGTCAACTATGGATACCAAGAAAGAGTACTTGTTAAATGTTGAATATGGACTTAATTCAATGAAAACCAAATTAATTTGTATCGGACTGGATAGTGATACAATTGAACCAGTGATTCGTGTTGGCAAAGGACTTGTGTTTGGAGTGGAGTTAAATTTGGCAGAGTGGGAGAAACTTGTACATTTAACCCCATTTGTTACGGACTATTTAAATTCTCAAGTGGAAATTACATTTATAAAATCTCTTGGTCGAAAAAACGAACTGGTGGTACGAAAACTAATGGGTGAAAAATTAGTGATGTTAGAGAAGAAAGGAACACTTCATGCTCCTCGAAACACTGTGTACTTATCTTCAAGTGATTGGCTTTATTTCTTGGAAATATTACCGTGTATTGAACATGCTGTGAAAAACAGTAAAGTTTGTAGTGTTGTGCTACGTGAATATTTTGACTTGTGTACAGATACTATTCGTAATCATGTACAATTGCAGTGTCTTACATGCAGAGGACTTGCCGGAATCCATACCTGTGTAGATGAACAGAGTATTATTGATGGTATGAACATTAGTTTTCCAAGTGTCTCTCTTGATAAGAACAGTGATGTGAACATTGATGGTGAACGATTAAAATTGGAAATGAAAGTATTTTGCAAACAAAAACTTATAGACTCAATAATGGCTGATTTATTTGATAGTGTATCGACACAGCCATGGTGGGGGGAAACCGAAACTCAGCCTTCGGAGGGTATCAATGAAGTGAACGACTCTTCATAAAGAAGGAGAAATTAATTTGTTTTTTCATGTATGCTAAACAACATAATATCAAATGTAATAAAAATATATATAGTGAAAAGTGAAATGTTTTATTTGTGTGTGTGTTTTGTGTTCGTTTCATACACCTCAATATGATAGGATTTTAAAGTTTTTTATAAGAAAAAAATCCTAACATATTTTTTTCCTCGTATATTATAAGTGATACGTATAATAATAATAATAATAATCATAATGAATTCAAATTCTTGAAATGAATGTTAAAATAAAAATTAGTATTTGAAATTATTATTATTATACAACATTGTCTTAAGTATGATAGGACTTTTTTTTAATTTTTAAAAAAGGAACTAAAATAATTAATATTAAAATTTTAAAAAACAAAAGTCCTATCATAATAATAATAATATTGAATTCACATACTTGATTTAATTTACGAAAGAATAACTGATTAAGTATTTGAATTCATTATTATTATTATGTAGCTATATGATTACATCATTGAATTAAAAATCAGTTTTAGAATCTTTTTTTTAAATTCTTTAATTCAATGACTTAAAAATATGTTTTATGATATGTGTATTTAATTACATAACTGATCATAAAACATATTTATTTATTAGGAAACGGAGAAAATAAGAAATAAAACATTTGTTTTCAAAGAGAAAAAATAATACAAAGTGTTTATTGTTGATGAAACTATTTACACAATTAAAACGACGGTAAGTATGGTACATTTTAAAAAGAACGTTAGATTTTGTTTCCATTGTTCACGTGTTGATAACTTCATAACTGCCATATACTGTTCACTGATGATACTACTGCTGTTGATGTTGATGATGAAACGTAGATAGAAGTCAATCTTTACATTGAAGATGATGTCCATACACACGATGACGATCTTTTACTCTCTGAAATGAAAAAAATTGAAAAACAAACTTAAAATTTATTTTATCTATAATCATGAACATATAATAATACATACAAACACATTATAATAAAGAAGAAGAAGAAGAAGAAATGGCTATCTGCAATAATATGAAAAGAAAGTAATCAAAACAAACGAAGAAGAAGAATGAAGACATGATTACCTGTAGAAGTAAATACAGCAAACGACGATCATTTTTTTCTGGAGCTGATGAGAAAGTGTAATGAAATTCATTTAAGGACTTTCCTTTAGCTTTGAAGCATAGGAAAAGATATGAATAATGTCCACATAGGGATGATTTCACACTTTGAATTTGTTTATTATTAAATGTATAAGAAGTGGAATTTCTACGTAGAAATTGAATATGTTGCATTACATATGGAGGAAATCCAAATGTATCGAAGTAGTGGGCACGGCCATCAGTATGAATATATACGGAAATCCAGTGTGTGCCAAGTTTGTTCGAGGGATCTGTATTTATGATGATAGCTGCAGGTAGTGGAACATGTGCTGGTAATTCATTGGCTGCATATACGCCAACGAAATGATTGTGAAATAAAGAATTTGTTTGCAAAGCATTCAATAAATCTAGTGTAGAGGACATCATGTATAAAAATGCAGACATGTACATATATGATATGATATTTAAATAACGTACCTTTAAAAATCCATGATGATGTTCCTCTGATGATCCACTTCTAAGAGAGATTGGAATTCTCCATACACAATGCAGGAGATAGGTGCTGGTAGAGGCTTCGTAAAATGAACTTCCAGACGAACACAGCCATGACGTATAAGATTCCAATGCTGCACAGCGCTGGCTTCTCCATCTTGAGTAATGTCGAAAACAAAGATAGTGTATCCTTGAGGAAAGTCAAGGCGAGGAATATTGTTGCCATGATTGGAAAAGTGAATGCCTGATCCACAGAATAAGGTATGATATGAGGAAACATAGAGGTTGTTTTCGAAAATTGGTTGTAATGGTTTTGAAGGTACAGGTTTTCCATCAATGTATAGAGAGAAGAAATTGATGTCAAAATGTTTGAAATGAAATGGATTTGAAGTTATTGTTCCTGTATAGGCATCATTTTGTGTAAACGCCACAATCACTCGAGTTGGTAATACTCCCATAAATAAATTATCAATTGTTTTTGATTGAAGATCCTTTGGAATGACGAATGACTTCATTTGCACTCTTGTGAGAGGATATTTGGCTGTTGTTGATTGTAGAAGCTTGTTATGTGCTAGTTTTATTGTAGGACTAACATTAATCTTTTTAATATGTAAAGCAGCGTCTAAAATGTTCACTTTAGCCTCAACAGACGCATCACTAGCGATGAGACAAAAGTTTGGCTTTGCAGGAATTAACTTGAGACGTAATTCTACTCCTTGGATTAAAAATTTATCTTGATTAAAAATATCACAATGAAGATGTCCAAGCATGTCGAATTTTGCACTTTTTTTTGTTAATTCATAACGTTGTTGAAATCCTTTATTACCACTAGATGTTGCATCCATATGTCCAGCAGTATCTTGAAACCAGAATGCACATTGAAGATGAGTATTTTTAGCAGAATCATCATAATTTAACAGTTTTTCAATGTATGATCGATATGGATGATTATGAGATGGAAATGAAATCAGTTTGTTATTTAAATACACTTCCACTTCACTGAACATAGAATTTAAAAAGTCATTAATAGGAGCCACAGCTTTATCACTTTCACCAAATGCTGATCCATCAGGCTTAACGATTTGAGCTTCGATGTAAAGAAGAGTATGTGGTAGATCTATGTATTCATCACTTGTTCCTGGGATGACAAACTCTATAGGAGCATTATCAGCTAGTGAACTGATTGGTTTGTATGTAACAACATGATTATCCAATATACTGGTTTGCGTTGGTTTTGTAGAAAAAATATCTAGTTCACTTTTTACACACTCGCAGGATTGATGATGTAAGAAAGCCATAATGGTAATGATTTAATCAAAGATATCGTGTGATAACTTCCTCTTCTTATAAGACTGATTTTTCTTTGTTTTCTGTGTACGTTTCCTCTTGCCCTTCTTCTTCTTCTTGCGCTTGATGATGTGTAATGGTGAAGGGTTAAAGATGGAATGATGTGTAATTCTTCTTTTCCTTCGTTGATATCCAGATCCTAGCATAGATTTCAGTTTATTTTTTGCTTTGTCTTGCAAGACGGATCTCGCTTCACCCATTCGTTGATGAAAGGATTCGTTAATAGGTTGATTGTCGATGATGACATCAGTAATAACGTTTGCTCCAGATTTTAATAATTCCTTTCCTACTGTTTTAGCTCCTTGTTTTACTAATGGCATGACAGAACGAAATAATCCTCCAAGGAAACTTCCAATACCATGTCCAACTTGATAAGGGGAGCCAACATAAACGTTTCCAGTTCCAGAAAGAGCTTGTTTTTGATAATATTGTAAATATGGATTATTCATATTTGTCGATGTTGACGCACTGGTCGAAAATGTAGTTTAACGCATACAGTTCCGAAAGTGAATGCCAGTGGAGAGCCTGTACTATCTCTTATATCTATTTTGATGTGTTCAAAATGCATCTTCTCTATAGGCACATAATGTGGAGGATTAAAAATTTCTATAACACTACTTCCAAATGTATGATTCACAGGATTCATATTTATGATACGTAAT
Source organism: Thermobia domestica (assembly GCF_964235325.1). Classification (NCBI taxonomy): domain Eukaryota; kingdom Metazoa; phylum Arthropoda; class Insecta; order Zygentoma; family Lepismatidae; genus Thermobia; species Thermobia domestica. The sequence goes on along the minus strand of NC_137455.1, from coordinate 199,078,339 downwards.
AATGGTGCTACTGTATCTCCAACAAATACAGATTGAATTATATCACAATACACATACATTGTAGATGGAAGTCCTAAACGTAAATTTGGAATGCTTTGGCCTTGTTGCATATCCTTTAAATCAACGCTTGGATCAAACCCCAACATCGCACTAACACTTGGTGATAATGCAACGTCTACATCTATGTCTTTATGAAGACGTCGTATAAAACAGGTATTACTCTCACGAGTATAAGAAATATGTAAATTTGTGAATCTGTTGTACGTATTTATTATCTTTATCAGTTCTGATATGTCAGTGTAATAACGTACAGGAATAGTTATAAATTTCCATTCATCACTTTTTGCAGGTTTGTAAAAAATTTTATTATTTTCGTCATTAATATTTAATATTGAATGAGGATAATGAATTTCAACAATAGCCACTTCCCACTTTTCATGGAATTCCATTCTTTGATGAAGTTTCGTAGTGTATGATGTTAAGGTGTTGTCAGGAAAATATTCCATAGAACTATTACTGGGAAGCGTAACGTAAAAATCTCCATCAGGTTCCATTGTACTTCTCGATCTTCTTTACGGATGATGCAGGTATCCAGGAATCGAAAGAAGAAGGATATCCTTTCCAATGAACAAGATATTCTTTTCTGCTGCCTTTTCTTCTTGTACGTATGATTTTATCTATGTAAAATGTCTTTGATAACGTTACAGGTTGTAATTCCTCTCTGTAAAATAATCCAACCAGTGGTTCCTTGTTTAAATCTTCAATTTCATAAACAGGTGGATCTCTTGGTATTATCTTCTTCACTTTAAATATTTCCCAAGTCCAATTTTGCATATATCCTTTATCAAATGTACGTTTAGTTTTACTAATTCGTACTGTATCACCAATCTTAAGATGCTTTGAGAAATTTGGATTCTTCTTCTTCTTCTTCTTTATTTTATTATCATATTGATTATGCCATACTTGTAATAGGTTATTTTGAGAAACATTTGCAGGTGACATCTTTATACTTGAATGATAACCTTCATTGTATGATTTCACAAGAAGAGGTAATACATTTAAATAATTATACGTTTGATACTTTGTAAAATACTTCCACATTTTTTCTTTTAGAGTTCTGTTAAAACGTTCTACAATACTAGCTTTTATATCAGGATTTTTAGTTGTAATATGTTTTATTTTGTTGTGCACTAAGTACTTCTGTATTGTTTTATTAGTAAACTCACTTCCTTTATCTGTTCGGAATGTAATCGGTTTTCTATCTTTGAACACAATTTGCAATGCTTTTAAGACATCATTTGTACTTTTAGATTTTAATGGCACAGCCCATGCATATCGACTGAACACATCTATCACTGTCAGAATATAACGATATCCATCATTAAATTTATGAAGAGATTGAAGATCATTAATATCACTTTCCCACTCATCATCAATGTTATTCACTACATAGAAATCTCTTTTAAAACGACGACGTACAGGTTTGTGTAACGTATATGTTGTTTGTTGCAGTAACCATCTTCTTATACAATGTATAGGAATTTTCTTCTTTGTAGCTATCCACAATTTTTTAACAGTTGAAAACGAGGCAGGATGTGAAGGGTTGTAGTAAATCTTGCTTAACTGTTTGTTTACGGTTTCCACCTTGACCATACTGGGCGTTTACAGGCACGTTTCCTTTTCCTTATAGGAGATATTACTTTTTCCTTTTCTTCTTCTTCTTCTGCTTCTTCGTCGTCTTCTGGAAACGATCTCAGAGGTACTTTTTCCCTTGACGATGATGCTGTTGGTGATGCTTTAGTTCGTCGTAAAATATATGACAAACGTTTTGGATTTCCAATAAGTTCTTGAGGTGTGTTATTAGAAGATAAATAATTACAAAATTTCTCCCATCCCGGTGGATTTGTGTGTTTCCGGGGTCGCGACACATCAGAAATTAAATCTACAATGTGAGATCCTTCTAGTTTATCACCTCTGATGTAAACAGTTCCTTTATTATCCCACGTGATATTATCATCATGTTTCATTCTATGTAGTAGTAATTCAGCTCTTTTACGAAACATTTTGGGTATAGATAATAATATTTCTTCTTCTACTTCAGGCTTCTCTGATTTAGTTGACGTAATTGAAAGTGTCACAGGTTCTTCTTGTTTTCGTATTAAATGTAAATATTTTTGAAGAATATTGTTATACTGATTCCACTTTTCTTCATCACTAAGCGATGATAACTGTAAAATCTCTTGCATTTCTTGATCCAAATTAGATTCACGTTTCTCCAGGGTTGATGATGATGATGATGCTGGTGTTTGTATACGATTCAGAACTTCAGGTGGAACTAAAATCATCTTCTTTGCGTGTTCCATTGTACTAACGGAATAGTAAACTTGATAATGCACCAGTTAAAATAGGAGCTAATAATGCCGGTAGGAATCCACCCTGCTGCTGTACTAATAAATGCTTCTTCTTCTTTTGGATGGAGTTTCCTTTCTTCACAAGATATCGAAGCGTCCTCTTGTATCGCTTTAATCTTGCTTTCTGTGTCTTTGTAAGAGGTACATTCCCTTTTAATACATTATAACAACATTCACAAATACTTCGAATCACTGAAGAGTCTGCATTTGCCAGTATAGCTTTACGTAATTTAGGATTTGCTTTGCTCAGCGTACGAAGAAGATCTCCGTGTTTTACTCTTGGAGACATATTGTCAGAATGAAGAAACACAGTTTAAAACAAACATTATAAACACATCTTCTTCTTCTATTTCGATGGAACATAAACGTAATGATAAATATCATCAGGAAAGATATTTGTTTGAAAACGAAGTTCATCTGGCGTATCCTGTTTTAAATCAATAAAGAAATATCCATATGGTAACTTTGTTGCGTCGTTGAAACTTTCTTGAAGAAATTTTGGATTCTCAGGAGTTAATTGATAACTCAAATGTTTAATTTGTGATTTATCTCTTGGATTTTTAAATAATACGAGATAAGAACAATTCAAACTCATATCTCTGCTTCCTTTTCCCTGATGAAATATGTTTTGTGTAATAAATAGTACACTAAGATTTCTATGATGAGAACCCTTTGTAAAGAAATCAACTATATTGCGGTTCACTTCACACATTTGATCATCAATAATAATAAGATGTGGTCCAGTTTCAGGTAAAAAGTCTTTTGTTCGAGGTAATCCTTCAATAAATTGTACTTTTGTCGAAATTTCTCTGTATGCATTTTGCCATTCTGCATAGTACCAATAAATATGACGAAACGATGTATTAACCATACGTGGTAAATTGGACAGGAATCGTATTACAAAGGAAGTTTTTCCACATCCACTTGGTCCGGCAACAATACATGAAAAGGGATGTTTCCACGTCGTGTCCATGTTAAAGAGTATGATCATTCTTTCCTTATACGTATATTTATAAAGGGCCTTATTACATTTCTCTTCTTCTTTTGTTGGAAGTAGTGTAGCCATATGGAAGAGTATCATATGAATTTGGTATTCTACGTCGTTTAATATAATTTATCTTATAAATTTTTGTTTCGGGCATGCTGACGATAGTATGGTCTTTCCTGCGGCAAATTTTTTTCTCATTGGTAATTTTGACTTCCGTGGGACGAGATTCTTCTTCTTCTTCTTCTTCTTCTTCTTCTTCTGCATCCTCTTCATTATCTACTATCATTTTCTTCATTACATCAAAATTTAGGTGTTTTGAAGATTCATAGTTTAATGAAAAGCCCCGTATCTTGCATACTTGAAACTCCTTCTTCGTGCTGGGATCAAAAATACGTAAACTGTAATTCTTAGGGCCCGCCGATACATATTCTGAAATATAGGCTTCTTTACCATATTCGAGGACTTCATTTGTTAAATCGCCTAAAAAGTCACCAGTTGGAATTGTACTTTCACCAGGTTTTTGCGTATAAATGACGGAATCAGTATCAAAATATAATACTCTTTCTTGTAGTTGATCTAAATATTTGTACAATTCTAATCTTGCTTGTGCTGTTGTGTATGCGGCTATGACAACATTTACTGTTGGTAATGAAACAGGAACGTCATCGGTGTATTGCCAATATACATATAACATGTCATCATTTACTGGAAATATTTGATGAACATCTATATCATGAGATGATAATTTCTCATATAAATCCTTGGGTTCATTAATAATGCTGACATGACCCATGTTCTCACGTTGACCAAATTTTCCCCAAAATGAATTTAGCATTAATTTAGCTAAACTTCTAAGTGCTGGATTATGTTTAATTTTGTTCTCATCTAGACGTATTCCTTCCTTTTCATAAAATTGCTGAATGTACTTCTTCTTTAATTCATCTGTTTCACACCATGATGGCCATCCACTAGCTTCTGTTTTTGCTTTCAGGAAGGTGTTTATGTATTCTGCAAATAAGCCACCACTTTTTGTTTTTTCATCATATTGAACAACGTCATATGCCCATATTTCATGAATATCTATTATTTTGTATCCTTTTTCTAATGCCTTTCTTACTTCATCTGCTACCCATGTTCCATGTAGAACTCGGTCTTCGTCGTTGTGATTACAAGGTGCTTGGTTTAATTCATCACAACATGTACGGCAGAGTGGAAACATCAATCTATCATTTGATTTATAAGGGAGGACAGGATGAAACAGTTGTTTTGGAGGCAAAATACTGAGCTTAACTAATCCTTCTACTTCTTCAATGGTGGGAATATTTGAATCTCCAGGCAGGTAGATAGTAGGATGACGAATTGGAAACTTCTTAGTCTTAGAGATAAACGGATAAAGTGAAATAACATCTTTGTATTTTATGGTTTCTCCTTCAGATTCTTGTGCTTTATGATACAAACGTATGGCATTCACACGTCCTCCATAAAAAGCGTCACGAGGATTTAATGGTGATTTCTTTGTATACGGATGATTACTAACATACTTCTTCATCTCTTCATTTCCTGCCAATTGTTTTTTAAATTCACAACCCCATATTTCATGCACTTCACAGCCAAAATCTTTTAATTTTTGGATTTTCTTCTTTGTTGCTTCATATCGAAATTCCATGGTATCTGTAGCATTGTTATAGATGTGTTTATCTCTGTCGTTAGGGTAACACTTGATACAACCATGCGTCCAGCATCCCTCATACTCCCACACGTGAATTTTTCCTGTATTGGGTTCTGTCCATACACCATCTACTTTCATTGATGCTATTCGTTTTTCCTTACTACGTGCAGCATTCGTAATTTGGATGTTTCTGGTTTTTTCTTCCCAAGCTATCCATTGTACTGCTTCAATTGATTGTACATCTCTCCATCGATATCCGTTCTTTGGTATGATACCAATTGTATTTTCCTTTAAGAAATTTCTACGATATACCAAATTACATGCACTGGCAATTGTAATACATTCAAGTAGGGGATTAACATTAGTTTCAGATTCAAATGTATTCATAAAGGAAATACAGGCTTGACGTAATACTTCGACATCCTGTACACAATACTTGATGAGTTCTTCTTTCATTTTAAAGGTGTCGTTTTGATGTTCGGTATACCATTCGAGAAACTTGCGTCTTTCGTCTACTTTCATAGTATCTGCTCCATAATATTTAATGTCTGGAAGCGGCCCTTCATAGGTTTGGTTCTCACGTCGGTTAAAGAAGTGTGGGAAATATCCTTTGCACGATTGAAGCCCAAATGCACCACTTAATTTACTTAAGGGCATAGGAAGAAAGCTTAGTGAATCGATGAAGGTTACGTTTTCTATTTTAAGAGAGAGAATTTTTGCTCCATTCATGATTACTTCTGGAGTCCAATTCATCTTCTCAACCATAGTCTTAATGATGAAATGTGCGTCATATCCCTTTGAATTATGGGCAACACAGGTTACTGATTTAATGTTTGGTCGACGTTGTTGAAGATGTTTTAGAAAATCTTCTATTACATTTTCTCCGTCAAAAATATTTTCTCGCTTTCCACAAATGACACAATCATTCTTGATGTTGTTATCTTCATAACACTGGTAACATACATGTTGACTAACCAAGACATTAGGTATGTGTTCATATATGTTTGCGTCCTCATCTTCTATTTTCGTATCTTGTGTGCATTCAATATCGTAAAACAGAATCATAGCTTTCTTCTCCATGATGATTTTTTCATTGGCTTTTTTCGATTTTCTTCTTTCATTCACTTTCATGTAACATTCATGATTGGGTGGTACTATAGCATAGCAAATGTTGCAATAAGTTTCTCCACATACGTGAGAACCTTTCTCTTTTACTACATAAATTTTCAAACACTGTGCACAACATTTCACAATGGAACATAAAGGCTTTCCATTTTGATACGGCGCTAACTTGTGATAATCATAGCATGACTGTCCATAAAATTCTCGATTACAATCATTGCAAGTAATATGAGTTTCTTTAAAGTCACATGGTGGCTTCTGATGACAACGATAACATACAGCTGTACAATGTTTCAAATGTGCATGTTTGTTTTCATATTTCTTATGACAGCTTTCGCAATAAATCTTACAGCTAAAACATGCTGTCAAGCTTTCAATGACGTTGTAGTGATTATCTATGAACAGTAAATTTAAAGCAGTTCTCTCGTTATCACCTGGTGGTGCTTCAAACATAACATCACTTCCTGAAAAGCCCCTATACACTGTAATTTTATAATCCTTTAAATATTCCTGAAATTTACGAATTTCAGGAATTCCACCACCATGACTAAGATCTACACCGGCAGCTTCACACAGGTCTTCAGCTTCTTGCTGAATTAAATATTTATTTTGATGTTTAACGTATCTATTATATTGAGTTTGATTTCTTCCCTTGTATTTTTTCAGTCCTATGGCAACGACGATTGCATGTGCTAAACATTTTGTACCTGTATTCTTAACTGTGATAATACCACGTTTTGCCTTTACGTATTCCTCGGTATTCATAATATGTTGTTTCAAACGACCTTGTCCTCTCGGCATACGTACATGATGAAAATTCACGATGCAATCTTCATTTATAAGAAAAGCCGCATTACTTTGCAGTACTTTCTCATAGCTTGTCCATAGAACTTCTGCTGAGAGATTTCTTGCTTCTCTGAATGATAACCAAAAAGGGCGGTGTCCTTCTCTCTCATTTGCGATTGTTATTCCTACGTAATCATGCTGATCCACATTACGTAGTAAATAATCTATTAGTGCCCGTAGACTTGCTTCAATTGCCGTAAAAGGGTTTTCATCTGCACGCACGGGGGCTAGACGAAATCGTAACATTCTACCCTCCATATTGTATCTTCTGTATTGTCTTCTTCGTTCTTCTATTATATGAAATCTATTGTGTCCATCATTACGGTTGTTATTTCCGAATCCTACTTGTATATTTGAATTTCGTTGTGCTTGAAATACGGCTAGCAATTCGTCCATTCTTTTTTCTATGTCGTCTAAATCGACTTCCATTTCTTCGTGTTCTGCACTAGCCTCTGCTAATATTTCCATAATTGAGGGATATATTACTTCTTCTTCTTCTTCTTCTTTTCTGGGATCGGGAAACAAATTGTTAATCCAATTTTCTAGTTCATTCGTGTAAAACTTATCATCTTCTTCTTCTATCTTCATCTCTTCCTTGTTGTAATCCTCTCCTATTATTTGGGAAAACGTGAAATTTAGCAGCTCTTCTTCTTCATTTCTCCTTTCTTCGACGTCTTCTTCTGTTCCTTCTTGTAACCACTTTATAATTTCTTTAATACGGCCTGATGCTTCTTCTGTTATCGTTCTATTGCTAGCACTGTTCAATATTTGTAATAGTTCTTCTTCATCATATTCTTCTTCTTTTTCTACTGGAATTTGAATTTCATTAGTTTCTCTTTCTCTTTCTTCTTCTTCTTCTTCTGTTGCTGATGCTGTTGCTGTTGCTGCTTCTTCTATTCTTTCTTCTATTTTCATTTGTTCTTCTCCGTCTTCTTCTTCTTGCATTTTTTCATGATGATCTATTTCTATTTCTTCTTTTGCGTCTTCTTCTTCTTCTTCTTCTTCTTCTTCTTCTTCTTGCATTTCTTCTTCTTCTTCTTCTTCTATCCCGATTATGGCATTTATTTCACTTAAAAGAACTTGCGTTTCGTTATTTACGACCACTACCTCTTCTTCTTCTTCTTCTTCAATGTCATTAATGAAGACCGTAATCTCCTTCAGTAAATCTTGCGTACTCTCTTTTGCCATTTTTCTTCCTCAGATGTATATATACGTAATGCAATATGTGTAAACGGTATATGAATATGATATATAATAGGATATATAAATCTTATTTAAATGGAATATATATATGTATATAAATATTTTGAAAGGATATATAAGCGTTTAAAAGAATATACGAGTAAGTAAAAATGTAATATATAAGTAATTAAAAAGGAATAATAATAATATCAACAGGAATAGGGAAAAGGATTACACTTATCTTTATTTGTATGCATCCTAAAATAAAAAAGAAATGAATTTTGTTACTTATAAATCAATATATATTAGATATATAAATATATACTATATAAGACAGAACTTTATGATGTCAGTGAAATAATCTCTCATCATACCTTTTAAATATTTTTAACTTTTCTTCCTATTCCACGGGATGAGGAGTGAAACAAATGTATGCTCACAATCTCTTTCAAATTTATTAACTAATGAAGATATGTAGATTACACGGCCTTTTATACTTATTCTGTTTTAGAATTTTATCGTTAATTTTAGTGAACGCGAAATCCGTATTTCCTCCTCCTCCTCTCTACACGTCTTTCTTTTATACTGTCATTAATTTTAGCGACCACAAATTCAATGCTATCTTCTTTACAACTTAACGAAAAGATGCTATTGACTTTCCCCCGGAAAACCGTTCCTACATGTGTCTTACTTGTCTTATTCATATGCTACCCTTAACGTGTGAATGAGGGAGGGAAGACATTTTAAACTAAAAGATTTCATCTCTTTTTTTTTCTTACGTGATACAGCGTTCATCTTTAGTGCACGGGAAGTCACAGATTGGAATCCTGTCACGATATGGAATCAACACTAGGAAAACTATGGAATCGATACTAATATTGTTTATTTTATATTATTTTTACGTGTAAGAATACCACCCCCGGGAGCCCACAACTTTTTACCCCTTAGATGTCATGTTACTGATTTCAAAGTGTCTTTATTGAATACAACACCTTCGAAAACTATAGAATCGATACTAATACTGTTTATTTTAAATTATTTTACGTGTATGACTATCACACCCGTGAGCTCACCACTTTTTTACCCCTTAGATGTCATGTTACTATTTTCAAAGTGTCTTTATTGAATACAACACCTTCGAAAACTATGGAATCGGTACTAATATTGTTTATTTTAAAATATTTTACGTGTATGAATATTACCCCCCCCCAGGGAGCCCCTCGACAAGTGAACTTTATGTTAGATAATATTATTACATGAGTACTGTACTTTGATCTAAGGGGACTCGGTGAATCAATGGTAAAGCGTTCACTTGTGATGCGATAGGGGACCTTAGTGATTTAGTGTCCACGTCTCATATAGCCTCGCTGCTGAAAGGGACGCTATGACAATATAGATGAAAGTATTTTTACAAGTACTAGGGGACTCGGTGAATCAATGGTAAAGCGTTCACTTGTGATGCAATAGGGGGCCTTGGTGATTTAGTGTCCACGTTTCATATAGCCTCACTGCTGAAAGGGACGCTATGACAATATAGATGAAAGTATTTTACAAGTACTTATTGTCTTTTCGAGTGCAAAATAATACGCGTTCAATACTACACAGAGGCTTGTAGTGTTTGAGCCCCGTCGCCCAAAGCTTGGACCTCTCCCAACAAAAAATTTCTTAATGCACGCCTGTGTACATAGCTAGTATACGAATTCTATGACGGGATTCTGAGCATTTTAGAAGAAATTGATGATAATAATAGGGAATATTTTAACTACTTTCGTCCTTTTAAAGTAATATCACATACAGCTTAGACTATAATATGGAGAAAACTGTATAAAGTTCAACTTCCTAGATCAACTTAAAGAAATGGAGAAATGTTCTCTTATTTGAGAATAGACAATTGTTTTAACTTGAAGATTTGTGCCCCATGTTGAAATCGTGGGGTACTGTGGATCAGTGGTAAAGCGTTCACCTCCGGTGATTGGGGTCCCTGGTTCGATCCTAACTTTCGCCGTGTGAACTTTGTGGTGCATATAGCCTCGTTGCTGAACGGAACGTTAAACTCAAAAATCAATCAACATCGTGTGTACATAGGTAACGTCATCCGAGATGTATAAGCAACACTAGTTTTGTCAAGTTTTAAATCTCAAACACTGTTTTAATATTACCTAAAACACACACACATACATATCTTCGCTTCGTGTTGTCTGAAACCATGACCTAAGATAATGTTGACGCGATAGCTGGAGAACAACATTGAAATACAAAACATGTTCTGTTATCTTATTTTTCTGCTCTTTGCAAGTAGACAGTGCAGATACAGAAACTCTCTCAGTTCGTTGACTTATGTATGTGTATTTAACGTTAGATTTCACTCTTATTAACATTAGAAAATTATGAAATTAACTTCAGTGACTCAGTGGTAGAGTGTTTACCTCTGGTGCATGAGGTCCCGTGTTCAAATCACGTCTTTTTTCTATATACTTGTCATTAATTTTAGTGACCACAAATTCCCTGCTTCCTTTACAACTTAACGAAAAGATGCTATTGACTGTCCCCGGAAAACCGTCCTTATCATTTCATTTTTACGTTCCAGAGGGCACGGTGGCTCAGTGGTAGAGCGTTCACCTCAAGTGCTTGGGTCCCTGATTCTATCCCAGTTCGTGCCCTATGAACTTTGTGGTGGACAAACATCGTATGCGTGGATTTCCCTTCGGAGTTCACCAGTTTCCTTCCACTTTCTTCATTACATCATTTCATTCATTTTTTCATTATCATCTCTCCTTCATTAACCTAGTAGACGTAACCGTAGGACGTAAAACTTGGTGGACAAACACCGTGTACGTGAATTTAATGCAACATTTCATTCATTCATTTCTCAACACCACCGTCCCGGCGGGAGCTCATGTGATTCGGATTCCACGTTAATCAGTAGGTCCACGTCTCATATACCCTCGCTGCTGAAAGGGACGCTGAACTAAAATCAACTCATCACCATAGCCTCCATTAGCATAGCCGACATAGAAAGACAGACAGACCTTGTTGGCTTTATTGTTGGACGTAAAACTCTTCATTGTTTAAAAGATTTCATTTACAGACAGAAAGACAGACGTATACATCATATTATCAAAATTAAAATACCTAGTCTACAGACACTTCTTGCGTCAATTGCAATGCGAGCCAGAAAACATTCAAGAATTCCATCTTATCATTTTTATAGATATGCGTTTTTAACTAGGTCAGTCTTATTATCTCGATGCAGCACGAATCATCAAAACATTTGACACTGGCATCTTATCTGTTGCTCTTGAAACTAAACCATTTTAAGATGTAGTTCAATGTACTAACAAGCAGAGGAAGAAAGAGACTAGCAAAACAGACATTCACATATATATCGTCAACTGCTATCTAATTGCAATGTGCGTCAGAAAACATTCAAGAATTTCATCTTATCTTTTTTTCTCAGAAATCAACGTTCAGTATAATACAAACTAGCTTTCTCTATCGAACACGGAAACGCAAAGTAAATACATTGTCTGAAGTACATTTATAGTTAAATGAAAACCTAACATATTGTTTTATTCTTTCAGGAATAATCATAGACCGTAATATTTTTAATAATATATTTTTTTTACTTACCTATTTAATAAAATCGTCTGATGATAACACTTATTCTCAGCTTTAGGCATCCAACGGATCAACCACGTACAAAGACACACACACACTCACTCACTATTACAAATATGAAGTGAAAGTTTTTACGTGGAAGAGGATCGACACACACTTTACTCTTCTAACTCTGAATCACAAATGTTCTCTGTATACACACACATACACACACACACACACACACACACACACACACATATGTTTGTCTTAAAGAAACATGTTTCAACAAGTTCGATCATGCCGACCATAATCGAAAACATATCTCGTTACGATTTCAATACATAAGATAATATCTTTCACATCAAGACTTGAGAAAGTCATGTTTCATTTTGTTTACACAGGTATCTATATGGGACTGTATTTCAATTCTAAATTTCGTTAACGTAGTTTTTTCTGCTATGGGAATATATTATATTGCAATTTCTCGTCACGACTTAGCAGCAAATTCATTTGGCATAATCTGATCTTTAATTTCTCTACATAAGTGATTTTAATTACTTGTCATAACAGACATCATGTGAATATTCATATAACACATTTCACATTCTACAATATGATATGCTATGAGAAGCTACCGTTATTAGAATCCATTCGCAGGAGGTCTGGGGAGGAATGTATAGGTATGTGTTTCGTTATGGGACTCATATATGATTTCTTTTCTCATGTCTTTAAAAAATGTGAAATACAATATTTACCTTAGCAACTAAGTCAATTTCGTGAGAAGCTTTGATCATTTGAATATCACGTCTTCTACAGACACTTTGTGAGAATAGGGCCAAGGGGGCTAAGCAACACGATTTTGCATGGGTATGTGTTTTGTTCTGAGACTCATATAATGTGTCTATTTCCACGTATTAAAAAAAAATCATGACATATAATATTTACCTTAGCAACTAAGACCAGTTTCATACAATCTCCTGAGAAGCTTCGTTCATTTGAATATCATGCTTTCAGTTCATATTCTCCAGACATCTCGTGAGAATAGGACCAAGGGGCTTAATCGCTTATGCTCTTTGAAGACAAAAATCAATCAATCAATCAATTGGGAAGCTTCGATCATGATAACTGATAGGACTCTGATCCGGCCAACAGTATGAGCATCCAAGACTATGAAGGTCAAGAGCATCTAGCTATTCAATACATAACGAAAAGCGAAATCAATCAATCAATTGGAAAACTTCGATCATGATAACTGATAGGACTATCAATTGGGGAGCTTCGATCATGATAACTTCTGTGCTATCCGTAAAAGGATACGAACATAGCAACTAAAGGCTTGTCGAAACTTGCCTCCCAATTCCAGGGCTATGAACATAGCAACTAAAGAGGAGTAGGGGGTAACGGGGGTTCAAATAAACCAAAATTTTTCCACGCGCTTCTGTACTACACATAAAAGGCTATGAACATAGCAACCAAAGGCTTGTCGAAACTTGACTCCGACATATTCGGCTTTCCAGGAGGAGCAGGGGTGGCGGGAGGTCAAATAACTAAACAATATAAGATGAGGAGACGAAAAAAGACATGTTTTATCTTGTTTTTTACATCTGGTAGGCGTCCAAGAGTATACTTCCTTATTCTAGCATAGCAACAACGTCCTGGGAACGTTCCCGTGGGAAAATTTTTGAAAATTTTCCCACGCCCGACCCAAGTGTATTATTCACTACTATGGTAAACTCTTTGCCAAATAACATTACAATATCCTATATAATGACACGAAAAAAAGATTTCCTAACCCTGTTTGAAAGTAGACAATTTTGCACTAATAGGGAAAATTGCGATCTAAAATTTTTGGATAAATTAATATTCCAACGAATTTTATGGCTAGTACGTCATTTACTTTAAAATGATACAATCTCATTTGTAATACTGTTCATGCCCCTGTGAGGTATGGCAAAAGGAAAATTTGGGGGAAATTGTAAAATATAACCGAAAACTCTTTTTAAAAATGTTTCTTGCTCCTAGAATGATCCCGGGTGAAAGTACATTACCTTAATGTACCCTGCAAAATATATTGGGGTATTGGTAAGGTAAAACGATGCAATTTCTCATTTGTAATACTGTTCATGCCCCTGTGAGGAATGGGAAAAGGAAAATTTGGGGGAAATAGTAAAATATAACTAAAACTCCTTTTTTAAAAATGTTTCTTGTTCCTACAACAATCCCGGATGAAAGTACGTGATCTTAATGTATCCTGAAAAATGCATTGGGATATTGGTAATATTTTTGCCAAATACAATTCCAATATCATACATAGTAACGTAGTGAGAAATAATTTTCCAATCCTTTTAATTATACAACTGTACATTATGGCGAGTCTTTTGACACCCTTTATTTTGAAACCTGGAGACATAAAAGGAAATTATTTACATTTCATTTGTTTGTGTCTGATTTAATTTTGCATTCTTGTACATCATTTTTTAATTTTTTTTACTTTAACACAACAAATACTTTTGCTCTTATCTGACACGTTAGAAAGAAAACGGGAAGAAATATTAGAGATCAAAAACTTTTGAAATCAAGATAAAACTAATATCATGTAACAAAGGGCACTAAATGTCGTCTCAACGTCGTCAAAATCATCATCACTAGTGTCAACACAAGTAGAAAGTTCGTATTGTTAATTTTCGTTTTCACAGTCAGCACACCTACAAAGCGTTGTACACTACATCCACAAACTTTTGCTCTTGTAACTCCTGTAATTTATGCAATCGTGTGACAAACCACATTAAATGTCAATCTCAACGCCTTCAAAATCATCATTATTGCCATCGGAAGTAGGAAGATCGAATTGTTCACTTTTACTTTCACAGTCAGTCCACTTTTGCACTTGCAACGAGTAGTGTTGCACTTTTTGCAAGAACAAATGAATAATTTTCTACATGCATTAGCTGCTTCAGAAAGAGTTGTCAATGTTGGCTCCCAGCTACCAGTTTCATTTCTGTGCCAACCCCAAAGTCTTGGATCAGGTAAGATAGGTTGTTTAACGAAATATTGTCCCCAACAATAGCCAGCATGATGAGCACTTCTCAAGACATGTTGAAATAAAGCTTTTTCTGGTGGTAGTCTTTCCATGGAACGTCCTTTCTTTGTAAAGAGCTCTTTCCTACACTCATTAATTGCGCTCTGACATGATGACTTATACATTAAAACAACAAATTTTTCAACTTTGTCCATAAACATCTCAATTTCTGCAGGTTGTTGGGACAAAATCTGGAATGTCTGTGCGATCTCCGGCAGATTTCTGTATCTTTCCGAAACGTTTTCTTAAATAACCAGTAAACTAGGAAGTTGTGTTACAACCCGACAATGGAAAAATAGTAGGGAAGAAGCTTTTTCAACTCCAAGCATGATAAATAGTAGATGAATTGGGATGCATTCTGAATTCTTTCCAGTGCTAAGTGAAATCCATAAGAAGTCTGCTTGTAATTGATTAAATATTGTCAAAGAAAGCACTACAACATCAGTGTCCACTGTCCGAATGATGGTAGATTTGTGTCCAGCTTGACACGTCTCCTTGGCATGAAGCAATATTTTTGTATCCGCTTCTTCTTGACTGCATGGTTGAAGATCTCCATGGTACATAATGGCACATTGTATAATATCGCTTTTCCTTTCGTAGTCACCATTTCTTTCTTGACCCGAGATACGAGTTTAGTTGCAAGTAGATCGAAGAGTTCTTTCCTGTTCTCACCACTAAACAAATAGTTCTTTCAAGTCCAAGCACAGGCGTATTACTACAAATGTTTCGTCTTATGCCAGTACCTCTAAACAACCCGGTCTCACCTTTCAAACTGTCAGGTTTGTAATCATCCCACACAATGTCAATTCTGTTTACACTGTCCCATTTGTGAAGAACTATGCTGGCAAATCTCTCTGCGTACTCATCATAAGTCTTGGCAACTCAAGAAGGTATCATGTGAACTAAGGCATGACACATGATGCTGAAGGTTTGTCACTGGGATAGTTACACACATTTCTGAAATACTGAAGAAGATCAGATTTCGTAGATTTTCGAAGGGGCC
The DNA here is from genome assembly GCF_964235325.1 of Thermobia domestica. NCBI lineage: Eukaryota > Metazoa > Arthropoda > Insecta > Zygentoma > Lepismatidae > Thermobia > Thermobia domestica. Next base: position 199,062,439 of record NC_137455.1, on the reverse strand, counting down.
GACAGTCTGACAAAGAAGCTTATTTTCATGGCTAAAAGATTTTTCATGATCAAAACCTCACATCTGACACCCGATATATAATTTTGGAAGCAGGAAAGCATAATGTTTTGCGCTCCTCATCAGCAATTGGGATTTGCTCTTGGTTAGAATTTTTGTTTCGAACAACTTCACTTGATTGCGTTTGACCGGTTTCTCAATTGACACTACTTGCTGTTCAAGTCTGTTGTTGACAAATTATTTAAATTGATGCATTCCGAGGTCTCTTATTTATCTTAAATCCGCAATTTCACTTTGAGAAACAATGACTTTATTATGCACATGTCACAAGTCTTGGCTGCTATCTTTAAATGGATTGCCAAAATTTTCAATATTGTTTTTCAAAATCTTTACATGTTTGAAAAATAAAGACGGTCTTTGAAGAGCATTCGTGGTGTTCCTTTTAGGCTGTATTAGGCTTTTTAAACCCTTCTTCAAATTTTTGTATTAATCTTGCTACTTCAGGACCAGCTATCATTCATCGTCCCAAAGCATCTGGGTTTTCTGTTAATTCCATTGCACCTCCATTCCCCTTAAGGGGCCAGACTACTAAATATTTTACAAAAGCCAACAATTTTTCTTTTGCCCGTTTTTCATAAGTGAAAAGAGATAATGATATGTAACTTATCACAATAATAACTAATGTTATTCTACATCCGAAAAAATTTGAATCGGAAGAATAATCAATGATACCATACATAGAAATTTCAGTGTGACCAAAATTTGAATTACCGAAAAATCTATGTTAAGGTAGCAACTAGGAAAATGAACTCAACGGTAATTGATGACTTATCATGTTGTCTTGGTTCACTGTTAACTACTTTTTAAATAATATCTGTATTTATTTTGTAATAACTTACATAAGTTATTACAAACGAAATAATTTATTACATACTAAATACAAATATTATTTAAAAAGTAGTTAACGAGGAACAAAGACAACATGATAAGTCATCAATTACCGTTGAGTTCATTTTCCTAGTCGCTGCCTTAACTAGATTTTTGGGTAATTCAAATTTTGGTCACACTGTAATTTCTATAGATGGCAACACTGATTATTCTTCCGATTCAAATTTTCGGATGTAGAATAACATTATCTATTATTGTGATAAGTTACATTTCATTATCTCTTTTCATTTATGAAAAACGGGCAAAAGAAAAAATTTAGCTTTTGTAAAATATTTAGTAACCTGCCCCCATTACTGCCCATTACTGTTCATGCGGCTAGTCCAATGGCACTCCAGAAAATAATCTCCCACTAATTTTTGCAGTAAACTTCCCGGCTAAAAACTCCTCATCAGATGCATCTTTGGCAGATTTTTCATGTCATTCAAATGCACTGGAAGCCATTTGACACAGTTTTGGTGGTTAAATGAAAAGAATAAAGGAACCAATCTTGTCAGAGTTCACATAGAGCTCAAAGTTGGAGCTTCGGGTTGATGTCGAAAATTCAAGAAGCGAATCCTTTAGTTTTAGGAAATGAGTGGTTTCGGTGTACGTTCTATGAATGTATTCCGCGAACAGAACAGAGTGGTTTTCTTTGTCCCCTCAACAATGGTATTAATAACGTCAGAGTTAACACTTATAAAGTAGTCCTAAGTGATATTTTATCCTTGCGAATAAGATTGGGAAATTATTTTTCACAAAATTACTATCTATTATATTGGAATGGTATTTCGTAAAAACATTACCAATATCCCAATGTATTTTTCAGGGTACATTAAGGTCACGCATTTTCACCCGGGATCATTCTAGAAGCAAGAAACATATAAAAAGGGTTTTCAGTTATATTTTACGATTTCCCCCAAATTTCCCTTTTCCCATACCTCACAGGGGCATGAACAGTATTACAAATGAGATTGTATCATTTTAAAGAAAATGACGTACTAGCCATAAATTTCTTTGGAATATTAATTTATAAATAAATTTAAGATCGCAATTTTCCCTATTGGTGTAAATTGTCTAGTTTCAAACAGGATTAGGAAATCTTTTTTTCGTGTCATTATATAGGATATTGTAATGTTATTTGGCAAAGAGTTTACCATAGCCCTTTTGGATTATTTCAGGTACATTAGGGTCACGTACTCTGACCTGTGGCTGCTCTATGAAGGCTCAAACTTCCAAAAATGATATATTTTGAAGAAAAAAATCCTCCAAGTTTTTATTTCCTTATACATCATACGGACATGCGCTACATTGTGTTTAAGAGCCTGTTTAATTCTGAAGAGAATGGCGTATTAACCATGAAAGTCGGATGAATAGTTTTGAAGCAGTAACTATTTAAAATGAATATTTTAAAAATGACCCTACTTTTCAAGGTGGCTGCCATTTTCTAATATGGCTGCCAAAAACTTTGGTCCCTATCTCTAGATTTCCTCTGCTGGGTGTAAACAAGTATTCCTGAAAGTTTCACATTTTTTTCAGAAGTGTAGAATTCTTATAGAATTATCCACTTAACCTCCGCACTATATACGAGCGTTGAAACCAAAAGCATCTTGTGGTTCTGATAACATTCTCCCTTATGTTGTGAAAGGTTGCAGTGATATATTTAAATACCCACTTTGCATTATACTTAATATTTCTATTAAAACCAACACTTTCCCAGATAAATGGAAAGAAAGTTTAGTTTGTCCATGACCAAAATATGGAAACAAGAGAGAAATAGAAAATTTCAGGCCATTTGTTATTCGGTCGCCCTTTGTCAAAATTCTTGAAAGTATATTATATGCGCAAATTTTAAATCATGTAAAGTCTATTCTTTCAACTTATCAACATGGTTTCTTACGTAATAGGTCTACTTCGACAAACTTATCAATTTTAACAAATTTTATAGTAGCAGAATTATATAAAGGCGGTCAAATAGATGTTTATACTGATTTTAGCAAGGTATTTGACGTCGTTGATCACAATGTCTTGCTACTAAAAGTAGCATCACTGAATTTTCGAAACAAGTTATGGAATATCTTGTATCATTCTTGCATAACCGAAAGCAATATATTTCATACAAAGGATTTGTTACTGAAAAGTTTAATACTCTATCAAGAGTTCCTTAAGTATCTAATCTAGGTCCCCTATTGTTTCTTCTTGTTATTAATGACATTTCTCTGTGTATTAAAACTTCTCAAGTTCCTTTTGCCGACGATCTCAAATTATACTCCAAAGTAAGTTCAATTGATGACTGCATGAAACTTCAATAGGATCTAGAGAGAGTTCGAATGTGGTGTGATAAGAATAAATTATTCCTGAATGTATCCAAATGTAAATCTGTATATTTCACGAGGGAAAAAATCCAATTAACTTTACGTACACAATACGTGGCACTTCCTTATCTACCCCAAGTACTATCAAAATCTAGGAGTTATATTCGATAGCAAATTAACATTTACTCAACACATTGACGCGATAACGAGTAGTGCGTATAGAAACCTAGATTTAATTTATAAGATAGGACAGGATTTCAACAAAGAATCAACATTTATGAGGTTATATTTTTCGTATGTGAAGTCAAAATTAGAATACTGTTGTACTATTTGGACACCAAATGTCACTAAATACTCTGATGTAAGAGAAAATATACAGTTTAAATTCTTTAAAATGCTTGTATACAAGAAAACGTTTTGGGATAGAATTATAGAAAAGTTTGGTCTCAATCGATCCAAATTTACGCCAGTTATTAAGCCCCCCAAAAGTGATACATCTAAAAGTCATAAATTTGGGTGGTAACATCTTGACTATCCTTGACTCGATTTTGTTATCCATATTTTGACACCCGTGGGCTGGTTTTGCTCATCAACAATTACACCTTTAATAGATTTCTCGAACCCCTATCTGAAATTTGATTGCGATCGGTCCTTATTTAAGCCAATTGTCATGACAACATAAAGAATAATATATATAAATAAATAATTAATAAATATATAAACATTATATATATATTACAAATCTTTGAGTTAAATGTGATTTTTGGGGTCTGGGTGATGTGATATGCGAAAATATGTAAAAATTATCTGGAACTAGCACCATTGCTCCCTCTGCAATAGGTAGGTTTTGACGAAATCTCCTTCAAAGGATTTGTGATGGCAGCTGTTTTTTTTTCTCACTCAAGTAGGGTAAACCTTATAGTGATTGGCACTTTGAAGATTTTTAAAATATAGATGTCTATATCTTTTATCTTTTTAAATATATTCTCTTGTTTTCTAAATATATATTAATTGATATTGAGTACGGAGAAGTGTATTTTTTATGTATTTCAAAAGCAGAAAATGTTTGTAGAGCATATAGTGAACACAAGTATGAAACTATAGTGATTGGTACTGAAAATACATTAATTGGCACTTATTCCTATAGTGATTGGCACTGTTAGTAATACGCAACTCAAATGGTTTTTATTTATAAAGGACAACGTAGTTTTACATTATGTGCCGAAATATAATACTATCAGGTTACTCTTTGACCAATAATTACAAGGAATCACTTAAAATTGTTTATAACGTTCTACAAACAGTAATATTTAATTCAGGCAAAATAATAAATGTTTTTTAAAACCCTATCTTAATAAATCTTTGAAAATGAAAGGAGGAAACAAAAAACATGGACGCACGATTTGCGTTACAGAGACTGAATGATGTTACTCACTATCATCATAACCTAATAAATCTATTCTTCGCTGTCATCGCCCATAATGTAGAAAATATGGCACACAAAATAATCATCTTGCAGGTCTTCAGGAATATGAATCTTGTGATCTCTAGGAATGCAATATAAATGAAAACTATTCGTACATAAAGAACGCGTTATCATGTCGTAATCGTTTAACGGTAGTGCACAGTTTCGACAAGATTTTTTGGAGTTCTTACAAACGTTCATTTGGGCACCGAATACATTTCTCTTTACAGTTTGTTCCTGTTTTGAATTTTGAGGAGAAATGTTTCCGGTTCTGGCACTACTCTCACCTATTTCTGGTTTCTGACCCAAATAGCATGGACTATAGTAAATGCATTGGGAACACATCTACGTCCTCACCAATTTTTGCTCAACATTCTTGTACGGAAAGAGAGGAAACTATTGTCTTAAGAGCTGAGCAGTTCTCAGACATTGTAGGAGAAAATGTATTACAAGACTTGGAAAGCACTAAAGTGGAGAAGGACTCTGAAAAGAATCGCAGTGTGCAAATGTCAGTCTTATATTGTTTGTGGAGACATTTCAAAACATCTACAAAAAGCAGTAACCCAGGTTCATTAGGGAATGGAATTAATGCAAATGTTCTTTAACATTTTCTAGCAAAGGACCCGTCAATCAATTAAGCAGAAGAAACATCAGGTGCCGCCATATACGAACATGAAGCAAACGTAAATACTCGTGATTAAAATAACTGCAACAATGTTAGGCCATTGGCCGAAATGCTGCACATTTGCTGTTTGAAGTATTCAAGTTGCATTTGGATACAAAGCATTAATTGAGTTGATTTTTAGTTGAACATCCCTTTCAGCAGCGAGGTTATATGAGACGGGACCTACTGATTAAAGTGGAATCCGAACCACATGAGCTTCCGCCGGGAATCGAACCCGGGTCTCCCACGCCAAAGGTGCGTACGCTAACCGCTTGGCCACGAATGAGCTCTACAAAGCATTAAGCTCTATTTGTAACTGACAGCATAGCTGACTCAACTAACACATTAGGTGCGTCTTATATTCATCAACAAAATAAATGATTTGAAAGGGTCCCTTGTTTTGTTTTTTGTCTTCAGTTTTATTTCTTTTCGACAATGTTACCATCACTTTCAGGCCCCGAAAAAATATATGTTTTACCTAAAGGTATAACAAATTTTTTATCCAAAAATCAGCGATATGTTCCCCAAAATCTTTTTCCTACAATTTTTTGAAATTCTCAACACGCAAAAAAAAAAAAAATAAAATAAAATAAAATAAAATAAAATAAAATAAAAAAAATAAAGAAAATACGCATCGATGGTTTTGAAAAACTGCACATTTACATCTAGATAGTATCTACAATCCGTGAAAGTTTCAAAATTTTTTGACCAACCCGACCAAAATTTTAAAATATTTAATTTTTAGCATGTATGATACGATAATTCGGTAAGGGGAGAGGGTCAAAAATTTTTTGAGGTAGTTTTAGGTCAAGGGTAACCTTTTGAGTCAATAGCGACCCAATTTGGATCAAGGGCCGACTTAACATATAGGAAAGGAAACTTACTAGGAAAGACCATTTAACATTTTGTTGTTGTGCGACACATTAGCAACGCATTCGTAGAATACTTCACCTTTCATCCAACCGTTGTTACTATGTTCAACACCCCATTCTTTTGGAGCAGACTTTGTCACATCTTTTGGAATACGACCATAAGAGTACACTATCATTGGTGGAATTGTATCACCGTTAGCGTTAAATGTAAACATTACTGTCATTGAATCTTTGGTATTATGTTGATACACAGTTTGGCACTCTTTTCAGCTAGAACACTCCCTGTATCCTTTTCACATATATAGGTTCTTCTTTTTGCAAAATTGGAGTAGGACAGAAGTCATCTCTGCAACTAGGATTTTTAAACGGAATTACGCTGTAGATCTTGGTACACCGTTCATCTTTGAGGCTGTTTTGTTTCTCATGCCTTCTGAAACTTCTTGGTGAGCATCTTCAAAGCATTTGATTATAATATTTATGAGTTCGAATTCTTGGCATATTAGACTAGGTCTCTGACCAACAGAAACTACTCCAGTACAAGATATAAAAATTAACATTACCACAACGTGCTGCCATAAATATAAATTGAGTCGATGAGTTCGAAGACCAGTCATCTCCATTTTTGATAAAATTGAGATTCTTGCACGTTCTAGGTCAACTGATGTGGGGACACTACTTAGGCTGAAACCAAGTTATCTCCTCCCATTGGTTGTTGTTTCGATGAGGATGACAAGTTTCAAATTCAATGATTCAATTGAAAAACACCAAAAACGGACAGTATTTTGCATCAATAGGCAAAGCACCACTTCTTAGAATTTCTGGTTTATGGTGTACTCTATTTGGGAAGTCATGTAAATGAGAATCACTATCAATTCTTAGCAGTGTTTGCCTACAAATAGTTTTAAAGACTAAAGACCAGTTTACTTCACTGTAAAAACTCTAGACTTAATTATCTCATAATGAGATTCTGGCGCTTTGTCTAGTGTTGAATAACACTATACTAATATGCCATGACTTCTGATTCAAGCGATCGAAAGTAAGAACTCAAGTGATCAACTTTTCTTTCAATTTGATTATTTTTGAATTATAGTGATTGGCACCATAATATACAGTAATTGGCAGGGGTGCCATTAACTAGAAAGTGTTAATGTAGGAACACGAGAACTTAGTACATTTTCGCTAAGTGAAAACATTTAAAAGCCTTAAATCATAATCATATGCAAAATATTAATTTGATAGTTATTGGCAGGGGTATACCAATTACTATCTAGACCCATACTTCTTCATACAGTGATTGACACCTCCATTTTTTCAACAATGGAGAGATGGATTGCAAAGTTGCTTGAAGGGAAAACACATTTTGATAGTTCCTGATCTGCAATGCCAATAAACCAAAACGTAAGTAACATTTCATAAGTCGGAACGATGGTACATATTCTTTAAACATCCTTCACAAATTCATAAGAAATAAGACCACATTTAATTTTAGGAAAATATATCCACCTATTCCGTAAACCACTTCGCTCTAATACCAAAATAGCAGGAAAGAAACCTTACAGAATATAGAATCAAAGACTAATGCTGCCATCCGTTAGTGAATACATTCAAAAAACTTAGTCTATTTGTTTTCTTATTATTTTAATATTAACTGGAAAAGTGCCAATTACTATCTGGGTGCCAATCACTGTATGGCTTACCCCACATCATTTTCGAGTGTGCCGACATTGAAATTGTTTCTTCAAAGCCAAATAAAGAGAATGAGATCATTTTCACATTTGCATTATCAAGGAACCCATGGAAGTCTGTTTTTTCTACTAAACAGACTGGGAACTAAAAGCAACATGTCAGACAATGCGTATGGGTGTGATGGGATTCCAATAATTGAGAAAGCATACATGAAATTTAATGTAACTTGACAAGATAATAGTAGAAACAAGCCTATCAAGATGTGTGAATGAAATGGAGAATTACCTGTTTACAAATGAATTAATATGGAGTAAGACTGGAATTAAGGCACAACATATGTAACCTACAACCAAAGAAGAACTACTGAAAAAGCCTGCCAAAATGTCGCCACAGAGTTAATAACAGAATTTCGGATATCAAAATTAATCTACCATCTGAGGTAAAAGAATCAAATATATATATTTGAGGATATCCTATCATCCTTAGATTATAAACAAACTGGTCTAGAAAAACGGAATACCATTGTGCATGATGAGTCAGCTACCTACAAGCAGATAAAAGTTACCATAAACCTATGGGTGGTGGTGATACAAAGCCTGTAGATGGGTGTAAGAGCTCGGTGCTTGTTCTAGCCATCTTAAAGTTAGTATCAACAAAATTATTTCCATTATGACACTTGAGCAACTGCTCTATAGTATGCTATACACGTATCAGAAAGTAACATCTTCTTCGGGACTGTGCAATATTTTAATCTCCTTTTTCATAATAATTATAAACATTTTGCTATAACTTTACGTACAACGATAATTCAAAACTTGGATATTTTATCAGCATACATCGCGTAGGAGTAATCTGGAATTAACTTTATATTAGATTTTCTTTTAATTGTACAAGTTTCAACTGCAGAATTTCAGAAACGAAAGCAAAAATTTCAGTTGCATACCATAAATTTCCAGGCTTTTATAAGTTCGTTGCAATTAGGCCAAAGTTGTCATATTGCTTTTACAATTAATTTTTGTTTTCTACATTTTTTCTTGAAAATATCGAAAATATGTTTGCAGTTCTGATATATTCGCTTTCTTTATTCTGTTCTGAAACGTTAAGAAAACTTTCGTAACATTAAGGGATAAAGTTTTTTTTAAAAAAAGTTGCTTAACTTTTCTTCTATTTCTACTGTTGCTTTCAAGTTGGAAAAGTACCAAAGTTTGATCTTTTTAAGCAAAAAAGAAACAGTTTTATTTTGAATGAAATGCAAAGGAAAGTTGAGGCAATGAATCTCATCAGCTTTTTTCAACTTTCTTAACATTTGAAGCTATAAAGAGAAACATATACAAATTTATAAACAGGGATAATTGCTCGTTTAAATCTTGGCTTAAAACTTTAATAACTTTCAAAATAAAATATTGTTTTAGTCTCAAGAGTTATAGTTCTACTATCTATAACTGCTTTCGTTTACGAAGAAAATTAGTTTTTTCTTTCATCTTGTGCTAACAAAGTGTTGTAGAAAGCACATAACATATTCAAACTTTAAAATAATTTCTACACGTGTTTGTTTCTTTTCCTGAGTATATGTTTTAAAATATAATTTGATGCATACTCTTGTACATCATATCCTTAGAATAATCTGGATCATAAAGACTGGACTCCCTTCTGGCCGTATAGCTATCATACTTGCATTCAGAGTGGGAGACCTGGATTAGATTTAAGATTCAGTTCTTTTGGTTCTAATCACGCGTCTGTAGGCACACACATCTCGTACAGTCTCGACATTATTAAGAGATATGGAACTATTAACCAACCAATCGATTAATTTGAGTTACATTAAATTCAGGGTCGCTAGTAAAGTCTCATGCCGTTAATGAATATTTACCCTACTACCAATATAAACTAACTCTATGGCTTATGGAATTCGGAAGTTTAATGCCGCATCTACAAAATCTCCCCATTGATCTCTTTCCTTAGACAGGAGAATACAGTTTCTATTTTGTATTCCTATTTCTATTAGATCCATCTTAATATTTTTCCTCCTATGTGTTTATAGGTCTTCTTAATGATCATTTTCCAATTAGGAACATAATAGTAAAATAAAAATATAGACAACTAAAACATAAAAGTACCATGGAAGATAAAACTGTAAAAATAATAACAATAAGAATATCGGATACTGTGGTGGTCTACAACACATTGAAATAAATAGTCTACTTTCAACAATTGGAATTGAAATCACAAAGAAGATACAGAAGAGCTCAATATTGACACATTCAGATTTGTAAGAAACTTTCCGCAAAGTCCAAAATAAAGTGAAAACACAAATAAACAGTAATATATTTTGTTCGTCCGTCACCTGCTCAGATGAGGAATGGAAAAAATACAAAACAATACTAATAATAAAAACTTAATTAACGATGTACCAGAGGATATTGACGCTTACGATTTGTAATTGTTATTTCCACAACAATCTTCAACATATGAAAATAATACAAGCTTTTAGGTACAGTAATATTTTTAACAGCAATGTTTCACCACCAGAATATTTGATAATAATACATTGTATAATAGATTATCAGTTTTTAATATAAGAATATTCGACACAACGTTCAGACGCACGCGAAAAATAAATTGTATTAGCGGATAAAATACTTTACTCTTTGCTTATGGTGTAGTATAAACAACATTTGAACCAAGTTTAGAGACTTTCAAAAGCAAATAGTGAACTTTGATATTATCAGAACGTAATGAGTTTACAACCGACATTAGTCACAATCATGTACGCTCATGTCTAAAATTATTGTCGCATGTTGTTGTAGGAACATAATTTGATAACGAATTCGCTCGGTATTTCTTACAATGTTAGTATGCGTGTAATCGGCAAAGACATGTATGTGGCAAATTTCATGTCAAAAGAGCAGTAAATAAGAACAATAAAACGAAAATAAAACTTTCTCGTCCATTTAGCAAGATTTTGTTTTACTCATTCTAATTTTCGTATTTATAATTCTTTTCCTATGAAATTTACTACAAATATACATTTCCCGATTATACACATAGTATCAGTGTTGAAAGTACCCTGCAAAATCATTATCAAATTATATTCTTACAAGAAGACAGTTATACATATGCGACAATCATTTTGGACATGAGTGTACATAATTCCTTATACGAACTACGTCAAATATTTTTAAAATATTTATTAATGTTTAGAGTAGTTCGAAGTAATAGTTATAAAAGTTAGAAGTGATCATTTAATAATAAAAAAAAAATATTTAAAATAAAAAGGGATAGAATGTGTGAGAAAAATTAACAAGGGAAACAGAAGATAATAAAGGTTGGTAATCGCTAATACAGTAAATAAGCTATTAAAATGTAAAAGAAATATAAAAGTACTATTATCGATAAACATAGTCTATTTTATGTACATATTGTATCTAAAATATGCTGTCTTAATTTGGTCACAGTGTAAACTTCCTATGTAAAGTTTACAATCTAATTTATTTAAGTTAAAACATTCTTTCCTTGTTTCTTGATCTTACTTACATTCTTTTTGGTCTGAGTTCGATGAGTAACATGCATCTCTAATTAAAGTTATAATAGTGATTATCGTTGTTTGGATTGGAGTTTAGTGCCCCTTTCAACACTGAGACTGCATGAGACGTTTATCTACAGCATAACGTGGGATCCGAACCCGGGACTCTAGTACTGACCATATTGTAAAAATAACTATTTCTAATTAAAATAAAAATAGTATCAGAGTTGAGCAGGAAAAGAGAAATATTTCTGGTAAATCTAGACTTTTCACTAGCAGATGCACGTGTATTGTACATTTTTTTTATTTCTTTGTATTCTAGTTTTAATAAACTTTGACTTTATCAGTAAATGTAGCACAGATTTATGTCTAAAAATTAACTGGCTATGATTTGTAGTAGTAGTTATATCTCGTGTTTTTTAACCTTGAACAAGTACTTAATTTATGAAAATCAAAACAACTATCATTGAGGGAATGATAGATTTACTTATATTACGTTTATATATTGCATCAATTGAGTATTTTGGAACAGTACTGACGAAAGCAATGATTGAAAGATGACGTCATAAAGAAACATAGCAATTGATAACAAAAAGACGCAGACAAAATCTTATAAGTAATATCTTCAGAAGGAGGGAAGAGGCTTTCTTACAGAGATTAGGAAGTGAGTAACCTTGTTACATTTCGTTTTGGATGCAGTGTAATTCGGTACTTTTAATATGTTAGTTTAAACTACGTAGGATAATAAGAACTGAACACTGACAGTGACTTGAAGTTTATCCAGAACTTACATTACTGAAAACTTCAAACTAAGAATATTAGGTTCCCAGAATTGCCGAGTCAATGAGTCAGATGATGAAATCTTTTTTGTCTCTTCTGATAAGGCGAGAAGAAGTCGAATAAATGTATGAGTTGAGTATTTAGACAAATGGAACTCGTACAACAATAAAGTCATGATGGAATTTATCAATATCCATTATTAGAGCTAGAATATTTGATGGAAAGAAAGATGTCCGTGAACTTGCCCCACCACTTTGAGCACTAACGATAAAATTAGTGTCAATCGTTAGTGCTTCTTAGTGCACCAACCCCTAACATTAGTGCTTAATTAGTGTAAGAGCTACAAGTAAAAAAACTTTTGGGGAGCCAAGTTCACGCTGCCCCCACTTCAAGCACTAACGAAATAACTAGTGCCATTCGTTAGTGCATCGTTAGTGCTTTCTAGTGCACCAACCCGTGACGTTAGTGCTTCATTAGTGTAGGCTCTAGAGCCAAAACAATGGTACACGCTGGCTCCCCACTTCAAGCAATAAGGAAAGGAATAGTGCCGTTCGTTAGTGCATCGTTAGTGCTTCTAGAAAATACTAAAAGTTTCGTTCGTGCTTCACTATTAGTGTAGATATAGCCAATATAAGTCACGGAACACCCATAAGAAATGCATGGGGAATTTTTCATTGCGTCAAATTACCGCCAAATTCCAAAACACTATTGACCTCTTCTACTGCAATCGTTAGTGCATCGTTACTGCTTCTTACTGCAAAAACCGATAACGTTAGTGCTTCATTAGTGTAGGAGTTATAAATAAAACACATTTGGGGGGCAAGTTCACGCTGCCCCCCACTTTAAGCATTAACGGTAAAATTAGTACCATTCGTTAGTGAATCGTTAGTGCTTCTAAAAAACACTTATAGTTTCGTTAGTTCTTCAATATTCGTGTGGTTATAGCTAATTACATGTCACTAACGAACGATGCACTAACGATTGACACTAATTTTATCGTTAGTGCTCAAAGTGAGGCGGGGGGGGGGGGAGGGCAAGTTCACGGACGTGAAAGAAATTACTAAAATTTATGAGTAGAAAAATGAAAGAAAATACCATTTCTGGTAGAAATTTGCTCTGTACAATCTTAATACAAGTCTAGTTCATCTCACTCAAGTCACAATTTTTACGTAATAGGTAACAAAGCTTGATCTCTTAATTTTTAATGAGAGGTTTAGGTATTCTCTAGATTTGTTAAGTAATATGCTAGTATTAGTTTGCAGCTCCTAGTGAAATACTTATTTTCAAATAACTCTAAAAATTAAAGTTTTTTTTTTTTTTTTTTTTTTTTTTAGATAAGACGCGATATTCCGCGAGACATCTCGTCTCGTCTTTTATTTGACAAACGCATCTTGTCTCAGCTTTTACCTCGTTTTTGAGATATGTCTCGTTTCTGCGCACCTCTACGCATCTGGGAGTTTACTATCTTTCTGCTAGAAACACAATTCAATAATTATTAGAAATTATCTTAATTGACGCCAACATAAATTATAATTCTTTCAACGGAATTAAATTAATATCATTATTGCTACATCATCATCATCACCATCATCATCAACAACAACAACAATTACTACTACTACTATTACTGCTATTATATCATATATTGCGGATCGCTATAGTTGTCAGTTATTTTGTAATTCGTGTTTAACACGTTTCTTTGGCTAATTCCAAATTATTTCACTTGGAACTTCATTAATAGAGTTTCTGGACTGAAATATCTAATTAATCGTATGGAAAGGATATGTGAAGTTTTAGCTGAGAACTCTTTGAGGAAAAAAAAGCCTCGGTTTATTAAAATGCAGGCAAAGAGTCACGTATAGATAGATGTTATGATAGGACAGATCATAGTCATAATCAAATGTTGGCTTTATGTAGAACAATTTATTTACGAGATTTTGTTTCTGCGGCGATAATCCTTCGAAATCCTTAAATCATATTATTTTTATATTACAAGGAGATTTACGGAAGTGTCACTATCTGATTTGAATGAAACTTTGAATGCTTGTAGAACATCGAAAAATAATCGACACGTATTTTTTTATTTCGGCAATGGTGCGGGTTTAAGGGTAGAAACCACCATTTGAACTTTAGGGGTGGTCTCCAAGCATAGACAGAAAACAGTCATTTAATGTAGAAGAAAACATACTGCCATGGAGGTTTTAGAACAGCTGATGCAGAATTACAAAATTCAAAATGGCGGATCCAATATGGTGATTACAATTACAAAAAGTCTTCTGGTTTGAAATGCTCTGTAGTTACGCAAGAACATAGTTGGCAGGAGTTATTGCGAGAAGGTTACTGACCGATTTGAAACCTTTTCAGTGCTTATTTTAACGGAATGTTTGATTAAAGTGCTTCTCTGCACCTTTCACTATTAGAGGTGCTTATTTAAAGTGAGTCCTCTTGTTTCTCACTATCCGACGTGCTTATTGAAAGTGAGTCCCTCGCTATAGTCCGAAATATCCTCTTTAAGCCTGAAAATGTCCTTGTGAAAGCATCAAATTAGGTAAAATTAACAAGTTTTGTGAGAGCATGGTTTCAAGGGTTTTTTCTCACAGCATGTAATATAAAGTCATTTTTTTTATTTGATTAGTGGAGTGATCACAATTCATCAACTTTTGAACCTATTTTAACAACAAAAAGAGTACCTCAAAATAGAAACTTTTCTTGTAGAAACAACTGGTAGGATTCAACCTCTTGATTTGTTCTTCTTCAGGCGTGGAAAATCTTCTTGACACATTTTTCCGACATTGTCCTTCTATACAAATATAACATAAATTTGCATCTCAGTAATAATAAAATAAAGATTCAATCGCTGACTCATAATTAATCTTTTTCTCCAAGATTTACAAATCTTATTAGGTATGCGTGATGCAAAAGCGGTTATTTGGAAGGGAAAGCACTTGCGTTTGAAAATCCCGTAACATTTGTTTCAAAGATTCTGCAGCATTTTACGATTTGCTTACAGTTATTCCCGTAATGAGTGTGCATGGTGTAAATGATGACTATGCATCACACACTTTTTTTTTTTTTTTTTTTTTGCGGAATATCATTACTGTAAAACGTTTTTTCGATAAATTCATAACGATAACAATTGAGGATATATGAAGTTCTAACGTAGTGAGAGGCGAGGAGGCTCACTTCAAATAAACACATCGACTAGTGAGAGGCGACAGGACTCACTTTCAATAAGCACCCAGAATAGTGAGAGACAAGGGCCTCACTATAAATAAGCCCCCTAATAATGAGAGATGCAGAGACGCACTTTAATATAGCATTCCGTTAAAATATGTACTGAAATGGATTTCAAATTGGTCAGCAACCTTCTCGCAACAATCCCTGCCAACTATGATTGTTCTTGCCTAACTACAGAGCATTTCAAACCAGAAGACTTTTTGTAATTGTAAACGCCATATTGGATCCGCCATTTTGAATTTTGTAATTCTGTATTAGCTGTTCTAAAAACTCCCTAGCAGTATGTTTTCTTCTACATTAAATGACTGTTTTCTGTCTATGCTTGAGACCACCCCTAAAGTTCAAAGGGTGGTTTCTACCCTTAAACCCGCACCATTGCCGAAATAAAAAAAAAAATATGTGTCAATTATTTATCGACGTTATACAAGTATGCAAAGTTTCATTCAAATCGATGAGTGACACTTCCGTAAGACTCTTTTTTAGATATTCAGCTATTATTGGCAACTCATTTGCCAGAACCAAAAAGCTTTCGTGCACACTACACGGTATTCACTTAACCTCTTCGTCTTCAGGTAAGATTTTCATGTTGTAATATTGTCCATCAACAGCAGCCTCTTTTCCCCCTCCCTATTTTTCTTGTCTGCGTATCTTCTAGCGAAATCAACATCTATTTATACGCAAAGGCATTATTTACAGTTCAAAGCTTCATTGGTCGTGTAATAACAGGTTTCAATTCCATTGGAAGGCTTTTAAATTGCACACCAATGAAGAAATGACACACTGAGAAAAAATGCGCATGTGGCTTACATAAAAAGGTAGGTTACATGTGTAAATACTGTAGTTTTTGAACTTAACTTACAGCAAACGTATAACTGAAAAAGTACATTTTATACGCACTTTCCGTATAAGTGTTCTGAATAGACACACTTTCCGTACGAACAAAACAACTATATATAGGCGGTCAGGATCTCACGTACAGATGGACGTATGTAACATAACGCACGTAACATACGCATACGTATGTAATGTAGGGAAGACTGTCAGATGTCAAGCATCCTGCAACGGTATGGTGTAATATCTGAACGGAAAACAAGGCGTTCCATTCATATAGATAATGTATGCTCCGTACTGATTTCTATAATAAACATATATATGTACAATATATCGCTGTCCGGAAGACGGATTTTCTCAGTGCATTTTTCATGGGATAAGAAATGCATTGACGGGTCTTGATTTCTTAACGTAGAATTATTTACATTTCAACTAGTGACGAATATTAACAGCTACTGTTTCGTACAAACGAGCAAGGTTTCTCTCGGTGTGCATGAAGTCACAGTATCACTTTTTCAATGCTATTTAATCTTATTCTCTGAATTGCCTGACATGTTGCTGTTAGCAGTTACTTTCTCCCTTATTTCACAATTTTACTTAAGAACTAAAAAAACAATTGTTCCTGACACGGATTCGAATCTTCGATTTTCGACTTTATCAGTCTTGCTTTTCCTATTGTTTTACCACTTAAAACAAACACACAAGTAACAGGCCTGAAGCAAAAATCACAACTTAATACCTAAAATCTATGGATACGGTAGCATATACATACAACCAGAATAAAATTACAGCTTAACATGAAACATGTGAAGTTACCTGGAGAAATCGAGCAAACAATCGTTGCTCATCGAAGAATGTGTCCGGCAGGCACGTAGCCAAGGGAAGGGGGGCCGGGGGGTCTGGACCCCCTTCGAAATCAGAAATGAAAAAATTAAGGAAGGATGAAACAAAATGAAATGAGAAAAAGAAGGATCAGCGTTAAACATTAAAAAAAAAACTCCAGAAAGCTTTTGGTTACTCTTTCATATGAGGAGATTCGTATTACTTGCAATACATGGTGGCGAGGTGAGCAAGATATCCTGGAAGAGTCAGGGAATTTGAAATTTCTAGAAAAGTTACAGAATTCTCACAATTTCTGCTACTAGTCAGGGAGATTTCAAGCTTCCGAAAGCATAGTGCCGTTGAGCAACAGCGTGGACATTTTTTATCATAATTTTTCGCCATTGCATCCTTGCAGAATCAAACATGTTATTTCAAAAACAATTTTCTACTGCTCCTTTAACCTGTCATTTGGAACCGACAGTAGACGGAATAATGACAACAAAAATTTATATGGTAAATGAGTTCTATTAGCATTTAATTCAACAGAAAAAGGAACGCAGATATTGTAAAATATTTTACAAGACATTATTGAGTATGTACTTTTTATAATGATGAATATGTACTTTTCATAATAGTTGAGATCATAATGAAAGGAAAATTGTTATATTTGAATGAACAAAGAAAGGAACGTAAATATTGTAAAATCTTTTTCAATACTTTTTTTAAATTCTTTTATTACTCGGGATTTTTTCATAGTTTGTTATTAAAATACTTACCAACATATCCTCATTTTATTGTCCTAACAAACCAATATATGTTGATAGTAAAGTAATTTAGATTGATCAAGCTCCTGAGTCTTCAGAATTTCATATCACGTCTCCCCCCCCCCCCGGTTACGAAATCCTGGCTAAACGAACCAATATATGTTGCAGTAAAATAGTTTAGAATGATCGAGCCCCTGGTGTGATCACAGTATTTCATGTCACGGAACCCTCCCCCCTTCACGAAATCCTGGCTACGTACCTGTGTCTGGTTACTATTAGGGTTTGTTTGCTGGTTTAGTAGAAAAACTGTTAAAAAAAGAAGTTTGATGTATTTCGACCGAAAATTTCTATTTGCTTCATATTTATCATCAATGTTTAGACAGAAATGTTAGCGTATTGGAGCTATCGTATTTATTATATATATATATATATATTATGACAGAAGAAGACTGAATAAGGTTTGAGGAAATGTTTCGCACGTGAATTTAAATGCAAAGGAATTTCGGATTAAAGTTTCACGGTCCAGCGTTTAGGAGTAGGAATTCCCTTGTAACAATGTTGGCAGTGGCAGGAAGTTAGACCATATTTAAATCTTTTACGTATAATTTAAACGTAATTATTAATAAAAAAAAGATATTGAAAATAAATGTGTCAGTACTGTTTCCTTCTATCGAAACCTTCAAACATTTCTCATATATATAAAGAAAAGGGAAGTATTTTTGATGAAATATTCTTTACAGGATACGCAAAATTTTTCTTTCAGGTAGTGGTAAATATGGAGTAGTTGAGAAAACATCTGAGTTTGTAGGGAAACAATGAAGGTATAGTAGTAAATGGATTACTGTAAAGGAAAATTAATATTGGAAATAATCAAAAAAGAGGAAAAAACTGATTACTTCCTGAAAAAAGAAAAACACATGGTTATTAGAGTTCAGATAAATTAAAGTAAGGTTGAAAGGAAAACATGGACGGAAAGAAGGTTTCAGTTAATAAAATGTAAACATTAAATGAAATAAATGGATTAAATGGGATTTGTCATGCGGAAGTGCTTCTCGGTTTGCTGCCAATGGCAATCTGGTATTGACACAGTGCTTTTGAAAAAGAAGAAGCAAAGGACTACTTAAAATTTTCGTTTAGTAGTTCTTATCTGTTGATGCAGTTAGGTCACTGATTAAATGTGAATGGACATGTAGCTGCACCATGTTTCAGATTTAGTGTTTTATTTAGTGGTTGCGCTTTTTAACGGAACTAATGACGTATATTCTGTTATATTATATATTAGACTCTACTTGTAACTAACATTGTAGTGGTTTTAGAGCCTCTTAAGAGGTAATTAGCATAGTGAAAAGAAGTTTTAAAGGAACTACAGCCTTTACAGGTGACTGTACACAATTGAGATACTAAAGTAAATGCTTTAAACCAACTATTAGTGACATTTTATATGACAATTTAATGGCTAAGATTGACCTCAATGGTATTGAGAGTTTTGATTTTGATTTGATTTCAGTTTAGCGTCTCTTTCAGCAGCGTAGCTATATGAGGCGTGGACCTACAGTTTAACGTGGGATCCGAATCACATGAGCTTCCACCGGGAATCGAACACGAGTCTTCCACGCCAAAGGTGCGTATACTAAGTGCTTGGTCACGAGGGAGCTCTACATTGAGAGTTAAATGTACATAAGAGACATTATTTAAAGGGATTAACAAGTAATAATCATTGAACCTGCTTTAATACGATAATAGAGGCTAAAGTTTTATAATGAACTCCGTGCATACAGGGTGTTTCAAAACAACACCGACAAGTTCGAGAGGTGATTCCTGACACCAAGATAAGACGAAAAGTATAGTCCTACCTGGGTCACAAATGCTTCCTTTCGGAGTTATAGACTGCCAAAAGCTTGAAAAAATGAACTTTAAAGGTCCATAGCTTCAATATTATGGGACCTATCGTGGTCGAGTCAAGACTTAACTTAGGAACTAGTATGTGCCCTATCCCAAAAAAAAGAAAGAAAAGAAAAAGAAAAAAGAAAAGAAAAGAAAAGAAAAAATTCAGAATCCTAAGGTAGTCACGCAACAATTTTTATAAAGCCAGTTAAGCTACAGACATATAATTTAAAAAGTACTTACCAACTATCTCTATAAAAATTGTTGCTGAAGTACACTCATGTCCAAAATTATTGACGCATGTCTATAAATATGTTATTGTAGGTATATAATTTGATAACGAATTTACTCGCTATTTCTTATAGTGTTAGTATGTGTATAATTGGCAAAGACATGTATGTGGAAAATTTCATGTCAAAAGAGCAGTAAATAAGAACAATAAAACGAAATTAAAATTTTCTTGTCCATTTAGCAACATTTTGTTTTACTCATTCTAATTTTGGTATTTATTATTCTTTTCCTATGAAATTCATCACAAATATACATTTCCCGATTACACACATAGTACCAGTATTAAAAGCACCCTGTAAAATCATTATCAAATTATATTCTTACAAGAAGGCAGTTATAGATATACGACAATCATTTTGGACATGAGTGTACCTTAGGATTCTGAAACATGGATATTTGAATAGGGCACATACCAGTTCCTAAGTGAAGTCTTGATCTGACTTTTGTAGGTTCCATAGTATTGGAGCTATGGACCTTTTAAAGTTCATCTTTTTTTTCATTTTTCGGCAGTCTATAACTCCGAAGGAAAGCATTTGTGCACCCAAATTGGTCTATTTTTTTTTGTCTTATCTTGGTGTGATGAATCACCTCCCAAACGTCGGTGTAGGTTTGAAAGACCCTGTATATACACTTTAAAACTCAAGCACACGCGCACAGGGGGCGCGGTGGCTCAGTGGTAGAGCGTTCACCTCCGGTGCTTGGGGTCCCTGATTCGATCCCATCTCGCGCCGTGTGGACTTTGTGTGGACAAACACCGTGCTCGTGGGTTTTCTCGGGGTTCCCCCGTTTCCTCCCACTTTCTTCATTCCACCATTTTACTTATCTCTCATCATCACCGTCTCCTTTAGCCTAGCCGGCATAACCATGGGACGTAAAACTTAAAAGATTTAATTTATTTTTTTTTCAAGCACACGCACCTATTTTTTGCGTAACCACACACTGTACGGAGATTTCCTCACTCCGAAAATAATTGTCCATAGATCTCTACTTTAAAGGTATTTTATTTAGAAATTTTTACTACAGTATAACCCACGTATCTATTTGTTAAAAAACATCAAGAATATTTCGTAATTGTTATTGTGCGAACGGCAAGAGAATCTTTTGCAAATATATTGAAATTGCAAAGAAATTGCAATCCCTCCCCAGCTAAAATTTTTAAAACGTAAGCACATGCGGTGACAGGGATTGCCCACACTTTAGAAATTTATTATCCTCGTAACCTCTAATACTGTCTTCCGAAAGTTGTCTTTATTCCAACTAGAAACTACGTATGCAAAAGTAGATTATACTAAATGAAATCGCATAAAACATTTCAATGTAAACACATTTGGAAAACTAATATATTTGTAGGTTCATCCACATCTCTACACTCGGAATCCGCATCACCTTCATGATCTAACATAGGAAACAATGGTTGTGGTGGTTCAGCTATTTTCACCTTCAACTGTATGTTCTCTTATTGAGTTAAGCAATTGTAAAACCCGTCTCTGTTTTTCTTCATACTCCATTCTGATCACAGATACAAGTAATACGATTATAGTAACACTATTTTCTGATCATTATGGCTTTCCCCGTAAAACTTTGTCTTTCCACAACGAAATTTCAAAGAAAATTGAGCGTGCCATTTACATGCACAAGGAAACAAATTAGGAAGATACAAGGCATTTCAGCTACGAGCATAAAGCTATTGGAAAGCAATCACATTTTTTCTTCAAAAGCGGGGAATCCCCGCTGGCGCGTGTGCGTAAGTGTTAAAGTAGATACAATAGAGTCACGATTATCCGAGCTAATGTGGACTGGATTTACCTCGGATAAGCAAAAACTCGGTTAACACGGATGGATACATAGATAATTTTGTTCAGTATTTATTATTATTGTTTATTGATTTTTCTTTTTATTTCCTTATTTCTTATTACTGTATTTATTATTTTATTAGACATACAGTTTAGTACATATGATTATACATATATACATAAGGAATTAACTATAATACAGTGAATAAAATGTGGTCTGATATTGATAGGTACATAAGTAAAACACAACACAAACAAGGCACTATTTATATACACACATTTAAAAAAAAGTAAAGTTTGTTTGGATTAAGCTCGGATAACACGGAACCTCGGTTAATCGAACCTCGGATAATCGGGACTCCATTGTACAACATATTTATCGTGTTCGTTCTTCATACAGATCATTACTTTAACTGATTCACTTCTAATATGAGTTCCTCAAGAGTTAAATAAAACGCGTAAATATGTAAATGAATCATTCTTGTTTTCCTGAGTCTTTACTATGTAAGTCAGCAGCATTTTTTATTTCGTCCGACGTCCTGAAGTCTCAGAGAAAGAGGTGCTAATAATTACAATGCATATAGTCGTTATACTATAATATTGTTATCGTTTTACTAAAAATCTATATTTACATACTTATACAAAAATATGCATATACAATTATATTTTTAGTTTATATAATCTTGCAAATTCAAAATCATATTCTCGGTTGATCAACTTTTATTATTTCTATCACAAGTATACTACTGTATACATATTCATCTATCACATACTTGTGAATCATGCTGTTATATGATATCGACATTTTTTATTTCCAATTTTTTTTTTTAAAAAAAAGATAATTCGATTTGTTCCTGTTGATGGCATCTAAAAGCTTGTGACCATTTTATTATTCTTTTATATTTGAAACTTGATATGGGAATGATTTCTCCGCCTGCAATTACGAATCATCGCTGGTAAATTGTAAGCGAGCGATTTTTTTTTATTCGGAAGTAGGGAGTAAAATATTCATTAACTGTATAAAACTTTACCAGCGACCTTTTTATAGAGAGAACACGATGTGAGCGCTTTGCGACCAATTACACTAATGTTCGGCACACCAAACACATAAAAAATGGCGGCATTTTAAATACTTCATTACTTTTTTTTTCTTTTTGAACCGAAAAACGAAGTGGTGTTTGGAGAATGTTTGATTCGAAAGCTTTCAATTTACTGGGACAATTCATGCATCGAGGCTTAACGTAATCGTTACAGTCAATTACGTCTTTTATCATCTCTCTTTTTTACAACTTATACACACACATACACACACACACACACACACACACATATATATATATATATATATATATATATATATATATATATATATATATATATATATATATATATATATATATATATATATCACAAAAGTATATTTTAAGTCTTTAAACACATTGATTTTGTTCATGAATATGAAATTTTTATACTTCGCATTTTCGCTAACTAACATAGTGATAATGATTTCCTTAACATTTTTATAGAACAAGTTGTGAAATTCAGGGAACTGCTATAACCAAAGTAAGTGAAAGTGATTCAAACAATGACGATATATATACATATATACAGGATGAGATAAATAGATGTTAACATTAAATTGGTGTTCTTTTTGTTTTTGTTTTGCAGATTAAACCATGACGTGCTGACATTCCATTGAGGAACGCAGAAAAATAGTTGCCTGGATGGAGTTTTTACAGTCCCCAATTATCGTGCAAGAAAGATTCTTGGCCTGGACTGTACGGGATGCACCTTCACTCCTGACAATTGTTAGGATCTACGAGAAGTTTGTAAAGACGGGGTCCGTTGAGAACTATTACAAGAGAAACTATGGTGGAAAGAGATCTGTCCGACCTGAAGAGAATATCATCCTCTTGCCATGCTTAGCACGTTCGTGGAAGAGAACGCGCCACTTGCCATTCTCCAACGAGGGTACTTCCAGCAAGACGGCGCCCCTGCACATTACAGTTAAATGGTTCGGGATTACTGAACCACAGTTTGGTAAACGTTGAATTGGTAGTGGTGGTTCTCTCTCATGGGCAGCACCTTCTCCCGATCTGAAGCCATGTGAGGTTTTGGTTATTTGGCACTGTCAAAGATCGTGTTGGCAGCAAACCCAGCAATTTGGACGACCTGAAGCACCGCATCACTCAGGTCGTCGCTGCTATCCCTGCCCAAATGGCCCAAAGCGCTATACAATCAACACTGGACAGACTATATTACATTAGTGTATCGAGTGGAATGGGTGACAAAATGAAACCCTGTAACTAAATCGTTGCCATGTAAAATATATATATCATCGCTTTCAATACAAAAGTGCGTAAGTTACATTTTTTTCGGATTTTGAGATTTTCAGGTCTTGCGATAGATGTAGATCGTCTAGAGCTACTGGCAAATTTTTGTGATTGTAGGGTGAAACGTTCAGCTGTGGGGGGAGGGGCTAGTTTTCATAAGGGCGTTAAGAGATATATAAGTAAGTTGCACAAAGCTTAAGGGCTTAAATGACAGATACGTCCTTCTGCAATGGACAATCTAAGTAAACGATGATACGCTCTGGCTTCATACGCCACAATGTGTATTTAATTTTTTGTTCTCTTTGTATGTAAGTGCCACCACGGACTGTTTACGATTGTTGATTTAGATTCATTTACGACTTTGTTATTACATACCTGGTCAATGACTTATAAAAATGATTTTTCACCTTTACAAGAAAGGAAGAGACTTAGTTATTGTATCAGAAGGAGCTGAACACGCAAAACATGAAAATGAACACGCAAAGCAAAATTATTGCAACAGAAGTTATCTATAGGTTTCTGTTGTATAATGACAATGATAGTCCTACTAACTGTATAGAACTGGAAGATAATAGTAATGCGGATCCTATTTACCTGTGAAAAGGTATAGGGTATTTTTCCTTACATTGATATTTTTTTCTCAAGATTAATAGTTTAAATTACGAAAATAGTAGCAACAGATTATTACTTTAAGAACACTCTTTGAATTCGTTACAGCAAAATAGTGTTATCGTATTTAATTAGTATTGAAGAATAATGTCTATAATGAGTTTTAAGGTGTTGAGTGTAAAAATGCCATACAATAGAGCCTCAATAATCCGACAAAGTTTTAGAGCTATTTCTCAGTCCCTGTTCCACCGATTGGTACCATATTTGAAGAATAGGCTGCCATGGCTATCTTATCATGTTCCCTAAGATTTGAAAGAGATCGTTGAATGGGTGATAAGAAATAGTCCGGGAATTTACGATGGATTATCGAGATCCAAAGTATTCTTGAATGTTACCAATAAATTTCATTTTAATTAACTTCCCACAAGCTATGTACACGCTAATGAGACTTTATTGTTTAAATTTTGTAAAAGCTTATTTTCCCATCCAAGAACAGTACCCCTGTTTCGCAGAATAATGTTGCTGTGAGATCAAAACAAATTAGTTTGTGGGTTATATGCTTAATCCATTTCCTTCCTCGAGTCTCTTTCCTTTCTTCGTTTTCTCCTTCCTTTGTATGTGCTCTTCTTAGACATGTAGCTCTAGTCTCTTCTCATCTTCGGCCAACTTCTTAAATTTAACACATATTTAGGATAGGATGGCAAAAGTTGCGGTGGATGAGATTTAGTGAAGAGAACTTGGGATCAGGTTTGTGAAAAATACACATGGGGCACAAATTCTCCAGATTTTCCGTGCGCAAAGGTTCCCCGCGAATTCATACGCTAAACCAGCATACTCTCTTACTCCGATATTTTTCTGCTCGACCTACGTCTCAGCAAAAGAAGAAAGACTTGGAAAATTTGTTCAATATAGGAGTGATACCGCGAGACTACCACACCTACTTGCGGAATCTCCAAAGTGATTTCCATCTAGTAGATTTTGTTGGGGCAATTGATAAAAGAGCTTTCGGTTGTGTCAATACAGCAATAATGGCTTTCATAAAGACAGATTTGTTTTCATATTCTATGGTGTGTAGTGAAATTAAAAAAAAAAACGTTATAATAATAAAAACCTTTATAATTACAACAAAAATAAGAAAAAAAAGGAAATTAAACCATTAAAATGTATTCTTAATGTTCATTGTGTTTACAGCTATTGAAAAATCTGAAATAAAACACTGAAACATACGTCACATTATTATTAAAACACTAGAAATCAACATATATCTGTTCATAGCATAAGGGCGTAAGTGCAGATTTTTTTTTGCAATTTTGTCAAGATCAATGAACAGCTTGAAAGCAACATTTGCAC
This sequence comes from Thermobia domestica, assembly GCF_964235325.1. Classification (NCBI taxonomy): domain Eukaryota; kingdom Metazoa; phylum Arthropoda; class Insecta; order Zygentoma; family Lepismatidae; genus Thermobia; species Thermobia domestica. The sequence goes on along the minus strand of NC_137455.1, from coordinate 199,036,299 downwards.
GAAAAGGAACACCTCTCCTTTGCCATTAAGCGTGCAAAAAATTAAAGCTCTTCTTACAATAATAAAGTGGTTTCGTTGACTTGAACATACCACAAGCTCTCCTTTTGCTCCTCCTGTAAAATTTTTAAAATGTTAGTTGCGCCATTTTGTATTGAAAGCGACGATATATATATATATATATATATATATATATATATATATATATATATGTTTGAATTTGAAACATATTCGCTCCATTTTAGTCTCCTTCCTTCCAGTTTGTAAATTTTGAAGGTTTTCCCCGCAAGATAAATTGCCGTTGTGGTTTTTAACTAAAAGAGCTTGAATAAAATAGATCAGAAGTGAAGGAGATAATTACTATGTGTGGTTTTCATATGCAGAGTCCCGTTTTTGATTTTCGGCGTGAGAGCATTAAACGCATTACGGTGATTGTTTCCACCTTAAAACTGTAGGTTCAGATCTCATACAGCCTCGGTGTTGACACGGGACGGTAAACTCCAATAAAGAAACAATCAATTAAACAATGAGATCCACTATCAAACTCATAATAGTAATCTTTGCTGCATTTAATTATTGTATACTAATGTTTATATATGGAATTTCGGAGAAAACAAAAGGGGTATTACGATGGCAGTAGAAAATAAGAATGGGAAGATACTCAGCGAGAGAAATGATGTCATAGGAAGGTGGAAAGAATTCGTTGAAGACTTATATAAGAGTAGGGGTAGACCATGTAGCGTGAATGTTGAAGTACAAAATGAAGTAGGCGAGGATGTTAAAGGCTTTAGTATTCTTCGGGATGAGTTTGAAAACGCTATATCCGAATGGAAAGGCAACCGGAATAGATAACATACCAATCGAATTCATTAAAAATATGGGAGACAAGGGAAAGAAAGAATTGTTCCGACAATGCAATGAAATATATGAAACAGGAGAGTGGTCAAAGACTTTCTGAAGACGGTCATGATACCGATGGTTAAGAAATCGAACCCAAAGAGATGTGAGGATTATAGAACTACTAGTCTCATATCTCATGCAACTAAAATTCTGCTCCGAATACTGAACAGAAGGTCATATGGAAGAACAAATAAATAAGTTGAGGAGAAGCAGTTCGGATTCAGAAGCGGCAAGGGCACAAGAGGTGCAATTTGATTATTAAGGGCAATCGGTGAAAGCTTTATAGAAAAACTGAAAGAGATGTAGGTTGTATTTATTGATCAAGAAAAAGCTTTTGACCTCGTGAATTGGGAATTGTTGTTGGGAGTTCTAACAAAGATAGGGTTGGAATGGAAAGATAGCAGACTCATAAGAAACTTATACATGAACCAACATATAAGAGTTAGGATAGGGGAAGAACTGACGGAGGAGAGTGCAGTTGGAAGGGGAGTTCGACAAGGATGCTGCCTCTCGCCAACACTATTTAATGTCTATCTAAAAGAGATAGTGAAAGAGAGCCTATATGATGATGAAGGTATTTCGGTAGGAGGTAGAATGATTAGATTTGCAGACGATATGGCGCTTCTTGCAGAATCTGAAAGGAAAATCAATAAAATGTTAGAAAAAATTAGGAAGGGCTTTGAAGAATATGGGATGAAAATAAATGTTAGAAAGACAAAAGCCATGATGATTGGAACGAAGGGATCTGTGTTAAATATAAAAGTGGGAGGGGAGAAAATAGAACAAGTGAATAGTTTTCGATATCTGGGTAGTATGTTAGTAATGACATGAAGTGCGAACGTGAAATAAAAGCAAGAATAGGAATGGCGAAAGAAGCCTTTAGGAGGAAGGAAAAGTCTGTTTTGTGGGACCTTGAATACGAAGATGAGGAAAAGACTCATAAAGTGCTTCGTGTGGAATGTTGTGCATGTATGGGGCGGAAACGTAGACATTACGCAAAATCGACTGGATGTCTTTGAAATGTGGCTGTGGAGAAGAATGGAAAGAATTAGTTGGATCGAGCGGAAAACTAATGAGAGAGTGTTAGAAATGGTGGGGAAGGAAAGAACACTTTTAGAAATTATTAAGAAGAGGAAGAGAAACTGGTTGGGACATTGCCTAAGAAGAAATTGTATCATGAGGGACGTCTTAGAGGATATGGTGGCAGGAAAGAGAGGGAGGAGGCGAAGGAGACTACAATTAATGGATGATATAAAAATTAGTGGTGGGCACAAAAACCGGTTATCGGTTTTCTCCAAAACCGGTTCGGTTTTTTACCTGGTCCGGTTTCGGTTTTCTTCAAAACCGATTCCGCTTTTTTTCCAAAATTTGTTCTGTTTCTGACCAGAATGGTGTTTCGTTGTTCTCTGAAAACCGAATCCATTTCCACAGAAATAGTTTTATGTGTTTTCGAAAAGTTTTCACCGAAATCAGTTTCGGTGAAAACCGAACCGGTTTTGGAGAAAACCGAAATGTCGGTTTTCGGGTTTCGGTTTTTATAGAAACCGGTTTTGCCAATCCCAAATAAAAACAGAAAGATCATACGTGAAGACAAAGAGGTTAGCTGAAGACCGTGGAGCATGGAAACTTTTCAGCTGCGGCAAGTGACCTGTCAATATGGGCAGAATACCTATGATGATGATGATGATGAATGCTTATATGGCCCTCTAATTACACTTGAACGAATGAAGCAACATCAAAATAAGAAAATTCGTAAATGTAAACCACTATTCCCTAACTAAATGAACGTAAGTTTCTATTAAGGCACAGCACACAGCATAGTCGTGTTAAATAAACTATGATGGAAATGCAAATAAAAGGATAGTTTATGGAAAACTGAAAAGGCAGTAACTGGAATGTTTAAAGGGTATTTAAAGGGAACTTTTACAATTTTTAAAATAAAAATTTTCTTTTCTTAACACTTTAACAATAATTTGTTGCCAATGATTATTTAAACCTAAATATAACATTTTCTTTCTTAGCTAGAACGTAATATATTGATATACTTGTTGTAATTAAGAACCATGGATTAGCAAAATTTTACCAGCTTCTCAGTATGAAGATTTGAAATGATATCACTCATTTCGGCCAGATTTGTGTATGCTTATGAGGAAATTTAGGATATTATTTTGTGCCGGAATGTTCTCAAATTTCACACCAATTAAAATAACATGGAATAGCAATAGAAACACTCAGTGATGATTTCATAAGGTGCTCCGAGGGAAGAAATTCCCCAGAGCCACGAAATTTTGTTCTGGGACCACATATCCTATTTTGCTCAATGTAAATTTCCAGTATGTACAGACTTGTACTAGACGCCAAGTTTTGTAAATGAAATAAGAAACAACTCAAGCACTTCTGCTATTCTAATTTGTTACTCTGCTCCAAACAATCGTAATAGCTCTTCAAGTAACGTCTTGAATAAAAACCGAGACCTGATTCCTATTCTCGAAAAAAAAGTCAAAACCATGAAAACACATATGTCTTACGTCACCCAAAGAGAGAATAAGATAGAGAGAGATGAACCAAGGAGAAAAAACCCATATCTGCTAATACAAGTGCGAACAATGAAGACTATACATTTGTGAGCCTTATAGTATATCATACTGTCAGGCGAAAAACCATCTGGATACAGGTTGATATAGTGTCAGAATTGCAAAGAGTATTACCACGAATGACATGTGAACGTCTTTAGTGGGAGAAAACATGTATGTTTAGTAGTTGATTTTCAAATATTGTGATTTAAATTACCCCATCACTGATCCGATTTACCCCCTTACAGCGGGGTAAATAGCATCACTGCATTAATTGTTAGAAACGATTATATAATAGTTGATCTAAGATTTTGAAATGAAAATACATTTTATTATAAACTAATAGATGAAGGTTTGCTTGTTTTATGGATATAAGTTCAATATTAATAAATGTATATTTCGTTTCAAAATAAACGTTCTTTTTTAAACAAAAATTATCCTCTTTCCCCTATCTACCATATACCTCTCACTTCGAGTAAGAAAATCCCCTTTCACACGATGAGAGAGTGATACGGTAATGAGAATTATGTGCAGTTCTTAAATTTCATCTCTACCTTGTTTTAATAAATGCTTTCTTCTTTATTTACGTAAAATTATCACCAACGGTTTTCATCTTTCATGATGTATGGATAATCTGAGACTCAGTATTATTTAGTTTTCTGGGACACCCTTTAAAACTATAAAAAAATAAACTTTTTTCGAGCAGTATCAAAGCTTTCGTCAATCTTTCATATCCGTTCTATCCACCAGTGTTCACTTTCAGAACTTCAATCATCCCAACCATCCTTCACGTCACTTGTCCCAAACTCGAGAGTTTGTCTCAAGAAATGAAATTGGGAGGACAAAAAGAAGGGAGAAAGAAAATACAGATTGTTTCTAACTTGACTGTAGAAATAGTAGTCGTATATATAAAACGAGTTCGACTTTCTTCCTTTCTTTGACAATATAAAGAAGATATTTTTTTTTTCAGAGAATAAGTTACGGGAATAAATCTGCTTTCTTTTCTTTCTTCTGAAGCAAACCATGAATACCAATACGGAAGACAAAATTAGAGATTCAACAATGTCCATTCGGCTTCAGAAAGAGAAAAAAAAAGAGAGATAGAGTAGAAAATAGGGAGGACGATACTGAGGGTAAAACCAAAGAAAAAAATATTCTACCATATTGTCGGTTTGTTGGTTAGATTGGAATTTAGAGCTCTTTCAGCAGCAAAATTTTATAGGAGACATGGACTTACAACTTAGCATAAGTTCCGAACGATATGAGCTTCCATCAGAAAACGAACCCGATCTCCCGCGCCAGGATCACACACACGTTTACCATATAGCCGCATAGGGAGCTTTCCACCATGTTAAACGTGAGAGGAAATAACACATTAATAAGTATATTTACTAGTGTAAAATGTATCATTACCTTCGAAACACGGAAATTAATCACTACTACAGAAACACGTTAGTAGATCATATCCAACATACTTATGATGAGTTTTAATAACATTTTCAAAGTTCATCTTTATTGTATTCTATTGGGTTGAAGAACAACTTACATGCGGTTTTGAAATTTAGTGTTTTCTTTACCTCATTGCAAGAGACGATGAAAAATGGCGTCTTTATGTCAACATAAAACAGCGAAAAAGATAGTTCTGTCCCGACAAACAAATGACTTTTGCGAGCAAAACTTTCATCCTCGGAAGATCATGTTGTGTATATGGTGGAACCGGAAAGGCATAATTCATTATGAACTGCTTGAACGTAAAAAAACACTCAATGCAGAGTTCTAGTTCAACAACAGGTAGCAATTCAGCAAAAAATGACTAAAATACGTGAAATGGAGTTCTTCTGCAACACGGCAGCCTCCGGACTCACATCGCCAACATGACCAAAGCTGCGATTCTTCAACTCGAATGGAAGTTCTGTCTCATGTTTCACACTCTCTAGAGTTTGTGTCATCAAATTTTCATCTCTTCTGATTGCTTTCAAACGTTTTATCCAGTGTATTGTTTAATAAGAGCGTGGCATTTGGTTCGTCGAATTCTTTGAGTCTGGATCTGAAAATTTCTATCGACAAAGTTATCAAACGATAGAAGGAAATCGTAACAACAACATAGGGTATATTATTGATTAATTTGTGTACTTTCTTTGTTTAAAAACCTTAAAAAAGTGTTCATTAATTATTTCTCAATCAATACTTCCTCTTCCCAAAGCAATGGTTTCCAACCGTTTTTGACTGTCGACACACCGACACACCTTACTGAACTCTCATGAGATTGCAAATCACTTGTTTGATCTTTTACTATTAAGAATAACATACATTATAATAATGTAACCTAAAATTTTTAATAGGCAGTACCTCAATATAGTACTGAGCATTGCTTCTTCAGGTGGAGGAGCTGAGTAATTCAGGCGGTCTAAAACTTGATTTTAAGTAATTATTAGATGGTTCAAGATTTTTAAATTCAAAAAGTTTGCTACACACCATTATGTCACGACACGCTGGTTGGTAATCACTGTCCAAGAGAACTTACTGATAGATCTTCCAGTTAGAACTTGGAGCAGTCCGATGTGAGTGATACGGATCGTATTTCTATCCATTATACGTACAACGGTAAATAAAAAGAAAATTATTTAAAAAAATGTTTGGTCATAGGATTATATATTTTATGCATAAACCAAAGAAAAAGAAATAAAAAGATATCATGCATATCTGTATGGAAAAAGTGTAACGTTCTAACTTCAGAAAAAAAGTTCGTGCAGAATCAGCTAATCGTATGAGTTTGAAATATTGTAATCCAACGTCAATTCGTTACTTGCATCTGATTAGTGCTGACATCTATCGGCGAATTTACATCTATCGTGCTCGTGCAATTCAAGTAGCAGTGATCATTAGTAAGTTTGGTAGAGCCATGCTAACACGGGAGGGTCCCACAAGTTGTTGCTGAAATCTGATTGACACATACCACATCTAATAGAGCATAATAAGAAATGAAAATGAGCAAAATTTAAGGTGCTATGGGGCTAGGCGGTTTAAATATTTGAATATCCGAAAAATTATATCATGGAATAATGTACGTTTAAATTAAATATCTTGAAAATCGTTAAAACAATCAAAACAAAAGTTGCGAGAACAAGATACCCTATACAAAATCATAAACAGTGTTGCCATAGATGAAGCAGTGTTGCTAACTCAGCATAACAGTATTTTGTTTGAAATACTACCATATGCAAGTGTGCACAGATTTAAAATGCACTATTATCACTCAACATAACAATGAAGTGTAGTGGTAGAGTGCTGCACACAATTGGAGTTACGTGTGCTGAAAATGTACCATGGAGAAGTCTGATATGTGGCAACAGAAGATAATAAAGGAATCCGGGTCTCATACTATGAATTTAGTTCAAATGCATAACACAGATAATATAACATAGCAAAATGTCAGCAGTGTCACAAAATATCGATGCATTTGAAAAATGAAATTGAGTGATGCCATTTTCACGCCCTGTGTCAGCTCCGAATTTATATAGGAGTGTGAAGTGGGATCCGAATCACTATGAAAGAGAAAGACTACAATGAAATGTAAGATAAAAAGTACAACAAAAACATGTCCAAGGCGGGATTGAAACCCGCGATGCCTAATATGTCGGTTGTCTAGCTTCTAGACCACACGGCTATCCTGGCCGACTAAAAACGAAACGAAATAGTAATAAAATAATTATATTTCCAATGTAAATATGGTGGTATTTCTATAGAGCATTTTGTTCTCACTATATTGTGCAACTTTTGTTTATATTGCTTTAATGATTTTCAAAATATTTACTTTAAACGTACATAATTCCATGATATATTTTTTGGATATTCAAATTGTGAAGCCCCCTAGCTCCTATTCTTCTGCTCCATAGCACCTTAAGTTTTGCTCATTTTCATTTCTCATGATGCTCTACTAGATGTACTAGATGTGCTCTACTAGATTTTAGCGACAACTTGTGGACCCCCTCCTGTGTAATTTCCCTATAGTCTCTGAATAAGAGAAAGTGGCACCAAAGAAAATTAATTAATTATGTAATTTATTAGAACTGAAATATGAAATTAAGAGATTTTTATATAAGTAGCTGGAGCATATATGTTTCAAACATTACGTTTATTTAGTGTAATTTTAATTTCATTTTTTTCTTGAGTAAGTTAGTTTTCCTATTTACTTATGCATGTGACATTTATGTTTCGTTTTGCTTCTAAAATAGTATTTTGGATACGTTTAGTAATTGTAAAAGTAATTAGCCATTTTCATTTCTCTAAATTGAACCTCATAATTAATGGGAAAGAAGGTTGGTAAAGAGCTGCCTATTTCGCCTAGTATAGTCATAGAGAGTGAAAGTGTTTGTTCCTAAAGGCCAGTGTATTGTGTGAATATGAAGTTCAAGCACTAAACATTACAGCTCTCTAAGACACATATGAAAAAATATTGTAGCAAATCGCATTAAAAAAATCCCAAATACCAAGTATAGTTTTTGATGTGTTGATAATTTAGATACTATTTTCGAACTTGGAATAATAATTTTAGTATGGGACGCTTCATTTACAATACTGCACGAATTCTTGTTGATAAAGTTATAAACTCTAGTCTTCACGCAAACAAAATATATAATGGTTCCTGAAACGTCTCACACTGAAACTGTTGTTTCAAGTTCGGTAAAACGTCTAAACTGGCAAATTATCAACAACCATACTTTGTTGTGGGGTTCTTTATGACTTGTTACAATATCCTATGTTTTGTATGCATCTTACATAGATGTAGCGTTTAATACTCGAAGTTCATATCCACATAATATACTGACTACTGTGATCATTACCTAGTTTGTCAGAATTCGTGCTCTCTTATTCAGAAATTAGAATCTATAGTTGTTTAGGGAAACCGTTAACATTTGTTGGGTGTTATATGTGTTTACACTTCATAAATTATATAAAATTTGTTATTTGGTTTTTCCAAATATACTTTTGTCATTCCAATTGCTACGAAGCTTTCGTTTGAGTCTAACCAAATAACAATGCACACTTAAATATTGCGATTGCTGTTACAAAAGGGTTGCCAAGTAACAATGCAGTTGTTATTAAGGTTATATGGTATATTTACTGTATACGTAGCAGAGGATAAAAGGAATAATATGTTATTCATGTGTGTTTACTAATGACTCGGCGTGGAAGACCAAGGTGAAGAAAATGGGAATTGAATAGCCCTCTGCAATTACAAGGTAAGTGAAAAATAGAGGTTTTAAGTTACAAAGCTTATAAATTTAAAATGTAATGTGATAATTAATAGGAATAAATCTATGTATATATGTCTATGAAGAAAAGTAGTGTAGCACCTGGTCTGTGCTATGGAGCATAAAATGGCGAATACCAGAAATGCGGAATAATACATTACGAATGTGGAAAAGTGAACATTTACCTTCTTATTACATAACCTAAAGTATTGATGAAAAGATAAAGGACAGTAGGAACACATAACGACGTGTCTGATTCAACACACGAGGATACAAAATATCAATAAACTGAACGTTGTAGACAATAAAATCCGGAAACTGTACCATCCTCAGCCTTTTTTAAAACTCAAATCTGATACGTCCAATTCAGATTCAGAATCCAGGAGAGCAGATAACAAACAAACAAACAAACAAACAAACAAAAACATCAGGGTTCAGCACGTTCTTGTAAAGCTGCTGCTTGGCAAGAGTAACAAATCGTAGCAGAACTTCCGGAATCTCCTTGTTTGAATCCTTGATTCCTGGTTTGGCTGATTTCTGGAGGAAGAGCAGAATGGTGTCCAGTGGTGGTGCCTACACCGAATAGGCTTTTTCTGCTACACTACTATATGTTTCCGAAACTGACACAGATCCGTATGAGGGCTTTTTAACCTCTTCCTCTTGCACAATTTATTAGTAAATCCGAAAAGCGGATTAAACATATAACTTTAGGGGAAAATTAAAAAAATGACGATTTAAACAAGGGATTAATTATTTAAAATGAAGGAAAATACACGTATGCTTACCGACATTATTTGAGATGCATTTTCTATACGACGCATTTTCTATACGATGCATTTTCTATCCGATTTACGTCAACTATTATCATATCCAGTTTCATGATTTCCACTATTTCACTAAGTAGCCACCCATACGTAATAACTTTTATAATTATGCTTAGATTCTTCTGCGCGGCTCCTAAACTTAAACGTAGTGTAGTTATAAATAGGAAGACAATAGACACTTATCATCAATTGAATTAGACACCTACGTAATACTGTGTAGCTCCATCTTTCGCTCTGATAACTGCGGCTACCTGCAGTGGCATGGACTCCACGAGGCGCCTCAAGTGTTGCTGTGGCATCTCAATCCATATTTGCTGCAAAGACTTCCATAGAGCCTGCAGATTAGTTGGAAGAGGGTCCACAACCGAAGGCGTCGTTCTATGGCCTCACAGATGGTTAGATCGGATTGAGTTCCGGTCACAGTGAATGCCAGGGAAATGTTGCCAGATCAGAGTAATGCTCATCAAACCAATCTGCTGCCATCCTATAGCGGTGGGCGACGCATTGTTCTGCTGCAAAATGAGATCACCACCTGGACGTAGCACCCGAGCAAATGACATGACATGGATCCACAAGATCGCGGTAGCGTTCACCTGTGAGGGACTATGTTACACATGTTAGGGGACCCATTTCAGTCCACGTAAACATGTCCCAGATGAGAATAACACCACCTCCGGCCTCATAATTCCCTTCCGGCAAGATGGATCTATTGCCTCGTGCAGTTGGCGACGCACCCTTACCCGTCCATCAGCATGTACCAATGTGAAATAAGACTCATCTCTCCAGGCAACTTTTTTCCACATTTCCACGGTCCAGTGGCTGTGTTCCTTTGCCCATGCTAGCCGTTGTCTCCTGTGTTGTGCGGTTAGAAGGGATACTAGAGTAGGCCGATGGCTTCTGTACCCCATGGCAAGTAGGTGGTTGCGAATTGTGTGGCTGCTGACACGGCGTGGTTGTCTTGCATTGAACCTCTCCGCGATTTGATGTACTTTGGCCCGTCTATCGGCTGTTACGATGCGGGCCACTCGGAGTGTACCCCTGTCGTAGACACTCCCCTGATCGCGGTAGTTTGCCGTGCAGGTGCGGCTTTACCAGAAGCCAGTTACTCACGATACATCCTTGACACAGTTGCCTTTGAATATCCGAGTACCGCAGCCACTTCCGAAATCGAACCACCTAGTTATCCTACCCCTATGATTTGACTACGGTCAAGTGCATTCAGGTCCTTCGTCTTGCCCATCACACAATGCACTGACACGGGTACCGAGAGAGCAAGTACACGGCTGGGTACACTCGCGATGTGTTTCATTCACATGTCTCTGATGGAGCCTCTGGAGGGCAGTTTCTGCAAATGTCTGCTGTCTCTAATTCAACTGCTGATCAGTGTATATGGCCCCGTAAAAACCTTGTGATGATAAATCTTCGCATCAGAACTAGAAGAACGTAACTCCATTTTCCTAGATTTACAGGAGATAGGACAAAAATATTATGTGCTTAGAAAGATGTGTTTTTAATAAGATGGTAATTGAACTACATTACAACAGATGTTCGACAAGGAGAATAGATGGTGTTCCGTTCTATTTACACCAAGTGGGGCTTTCAAAATTATGTCCAAACATGAAGAAAACGAAAACTGCATTTCTGGAGTTACGTTCGTCTGGTTTTCATGCGACGAAATGAACTTAAACAAAAGCTCTAAATATACCAAGGTATTTTAAGACTTACTTTGTTCGATGTAGTTTTGTAGTTGAATGCCCACAGTTTTTGTTGACTTCCTTCTCAAAGAAGTTGGATTTGGTGACAGTTTTATCAGCACTTCCTTCATCTGCATCTTCAATTAGAGTAGTGCCATTACCACATGCTTGTCCACTACACTGCCCACAAAATGATGTACTAGCCCTCTTCTTTTGCACCCACAATTGTTTTCGCAGTTCGTCTGGTAGTTACATGCTATGAACTTTAACAAATCTTCTGGAGCAAGTTGTTCAAGTGTTGTTACAGGAAGAAGGCAATTACCACAAATTCTGCTGCCCCATTTAGTTAGTCATCTCTTGATTTTTCACTGCGGAACTTGATAGAACAGATGGAGACTATGCTGATTTGCAGCAGCTGTTGTTGGAGGTAGTACTGCTACGTTGATAGTGTCACTAATGCGTTGCTTTAATACAATCTTTCTATATATGTAGAATTTTGCATAATCCAGACCCCCTTTCTCTCCACATCTATTTAACGCTAAGAATATTTTTCTCCAGCAGCTGCCACATCATTAGCAGGTTAGTTGGGTTGTTGAAAACATCTGTTTCTAGATGCAGGTTTTCCTAGTATTTCGTACGCAACTTTCTTCCCTTTACTGTGTGGAGTAGAACTTGTATCAGAACCAGTGAAGGCATGCAGAAATAAAGTGCATTTCACCATATTTCCCAATGCTCTCTAAAGTTTGATACAGCTGTATATCTTATGTGGTAGCTTCGAGCCAAGAACAAACACGTAAGTCTCAGCTGTTGCAAGTACTACCATCAGAACCAAAATATCTAAATCTTGTCCCACTATTACTGATGAGCCAGATTTTGCAAGATTTGTTGCGATTGACACAATTAATGTGTCTGCAATTCCAGGTGATTGATGTACAGTAGTACAACCAGATTTCTCGAGATATTTCATCAGAAGTGATATTAATTCGGATTTGTTCTTTGTGTTAAAAAAAAAAAAAAAACTCCTGTTGACATAAGCGAACGTGGATGTTATTCTCAACGATTACGCGTATTCATGGTTTCTTTGTTCACGTCCAGGGTTTTATATCCTTTACGCTAGGTCCACCATCATCACCATCATCATCAACACATTATTCACCATAGTGTTTTGTGATATATCACAAATATTACTCACATAATTGGCAATAATTGGCGTTTTGGGATAGTTTTAGTATAATATCAATACATAGAATATATTCTAACAGGTTTAATTTTTTTAAACAAAAATAAGTTTGATCGACTTTTGTTGTAATAACACTGGACTAGGGCTATTTATTAAAAAAAGGCGGATACCAGAAACAGTGGAGTCGCCAGGGGGTGCGCAAGAACGTTTCTGCAGAATAACAATATCAATAAAACATATTTCATTAGATTTTATCTTCTTTTTAAAACTTTTATCCCAAACACTATTTTTAATGGGCACATAGGCCTACATACAGGAAGATAGAGGAAAGTCTACTTTCATGGTTCTTGCGCACCCCCTGTGACGCCACTGTTTACGAACTATTTACTAAACTAGCCGAACTTTCTAACGTGTTGATACCAGAAATTGCAATGAAAATCCATCTGAAATCATTAAATATCCTTTTCTTCATGTTAAATGATTCATCCACATGTTTATTCAGAAATTGTATATAGTGACAATACATACCGGTACATCGTTTTAAAGCTTACAAAATTTCCAACAATTTTTATTCGAGCACTTTTTTCATATTTCTACTCTGCTAAGTTGTATGAAGCAATGGAAGAATATGTCCCCTAATACAGATCACAATTTTTCCTTTATTCTAAAGTTATGCAAAAATGGTTACTCGGAGAAAAGTGATAATGACTTGTTACTTTTTCTTTTCCTTCTACGTTAATTGGTTTAGAAGTTATGTGGCATAAACTCAGACAAGTCTAAGATGGTAGACTATTTATTCAAAATGGCAGAAAATCCGCCATTGAATTAAAAAAAAATTGCAGGGTAATAAGACCGGTAAGTAGAACATATTTCAACAGATTTCATCTTTTCACTTTAAATGTCTAGGTTTCGTCAATTTTTGCCGTAATTGCACTATATTATATGTAGCCCACGTACTGAACTTGCATTTTTATAACAAAAACAACAGTAAGTTAAATTCACACATGCGTTAATTTCGTAGCTCATATTATAGTGAAATGATGTACGGAACAAGTTTGTTTTTCCATTCTTTAAAAGTCAAAAATCGAACACTACGTAACCCTTCATTACGGACATTATGATTTGTTGTTTTAATATTCATTAGTTACAATGTTTATTATGTTGCGTTTTGGTTTTTGGACGTTCTAGTTTTTTGCTGTTTAATTTTAATAAAACAATTATTTAATTTTCATGGTTTTATAGTCGAACGAAGTTAATTCATGTTTTTCTCATTGTCGTTTTTATGATATACATTCACACGTTGTATTTATACCCATAACGAGTAGAGCCTATTGTTCATGAACTGCCATTTTCTTCATGTTAATACGGATATTCTACAACCTCAGTACTTATGATATATTAAAATATACCCATAAAACGCTAAACTGCACAATTAAATTCATCAGCAAGTTAACTGGAGTAAAGAACGTTAAGATCTCGTGGCTATGAATTTTGTATATTTCTGTAAACAAAAGAAGCCCTGAGTGAATGGGTAAGTGACTGACTGACAGATCAACATCCAGGCCAAACCACTTAAGCTAGAAACTCGAAGTTTCAACAGGACATAGGATTTCTAACGTAAAGTACAAGTAAGGAAGGAGTTTTGAAAATTCGACGGGGTAAGAGAGAAACAGATGTGGCAGTTATTATATTAAAATGTCCATAGATCGGAATCTTTGAAGGTTAGAGACATGAAATTTGGCATATTTGGTAAGGTTAACTTTTTAAATAATAGAATCACTATATTTCAGAAATCCTTTAAGGCTAGAGAAATGAAATTTTGTATTTAGACTTCTCATGTTAAATAATTAAAGATATGTTTCAACATTTTATTATATTTTCCCTACAAAGAGAAAAATGGCAGGAAGAGAAAAGAGCTAGTTTACAAATATTAAACTAAGATGTCCGTATCTCGAAATCCCTTAAGGCCACAGACAAAATTGGTATTTAGACCTTTTTATTTAAAATAATTAAGATGTTTTAGTATTTTTTGATATTTCCCTTAGAAGGAACGAAATAAAATGAAAAGGAAAAACGATGAGAGCTGAAATTGTTGTACTAAGATGATCATATCATAAAATCTCTTAGGTTACAAACACGAAAATTAGTATTTAGATTTTAATTTAAAATTATAAAGGCAACAAAAGAAAATTCTTTCGCTTGTTCACCCACCACTTCGAACATAGATATGTCACCTAAAACGTACCTGGAAGATGAGAAATAGTCTCCATCAGCATCGACGACCTTCTGCCAACGTTATGGAAGGCCACGGATTCCATCGCAGTACAACTGGGTGGGTCGTGAAGCGAAAAAGGTATCGAGTGCATTTTGTACCTCTATTAGGGATTTGAACTGGCGTCCTCTATGGTGATTATTTAAGGAATGAAACAGGTGATAAACGGAAGGTTCAATGTCCGAGGAGTATGGCGGATGTAATAGTGTTTCCCATCCAAGGCGTAGAATGGTGTCCCGGGTCATCCTTGGCGTTGTCCTGTAACAGGAGGATCCTTTTGCGATTTAGAAGTGCTCCAGAGTTTTGTGATTTTCTTGAACACGGCTCAACTGCTTACAGTACACAGTTCTATTGATGCTCTGACTAGCTGGTAGCAATTCCCGATGCACGATGCCGCGGGCAGTCCTCCAAACACACAGGAGGACGTTATTATAGTGCTGTGCTGGTTTCGAGTGTTTTGGAGTCAGTTCGTGGGATGCTACCCAATGATGACGGCGCCGTGGAGCTTCGTACAGGACCCACTTCTCATCACATGTCGACACCATGTCCAGGAATGGTTCTTTTCTCAAACGAGGTAGTAAAGAAACACAGACGTCTGCTCGCGTTGGTTTCAGGCCAGGAGTCAAATCATGTAGGGCCCATCGCCCCAACTTGTAGTTCTTCCCAAGTTGATGAAGTTGCTACCGAATGGTTTCTCCACTCACACTGTATTGTAGTCCTTTTACACACATGTCTGGCCACTGTTCGCCTCAATTTCTGCCTGAAGATCTTCATTTTGTAGAAGTGTTGGTCTTCCACAACGTGGCGCATCTTCGAGTGTTTCGTCACCGTCCTTAAACTTGTTAAACCACCGCTGCACTATCCTCGTAGCCACAACACCCTCACCAAAGGCCTGGTATATCTTCCGCTCCACTGCAGCTGTGTTTAACCCCAGTTTGAACTCGTATAACATACACGTCCTTATGACGCTCTGTGGAGGTCCCATGTGCACATTGTCCTTACGAAAGTTCACGGTGTAACTGAGCTGCCTCAAGCAGGTAGTATGTTGGATATACTCACAGCAACAACTAACTTTCGCCTTATTTCCATTCTCATTCAACTCACCTATTTCCATTTCTTGGTTACCTTTACACTAATGATTGTTTAAGTGTTTTTGATGTTTTCTCTAGAAGGGAAGGAAAAATGCGAGAAGAAAAAAGTGTGAGGTTGGAAAAATTACCATAAAATGACCATGTCTCGATAACTCTTAAGATTACTGGTTGACTGATGTACGCACGGGCAAAACAACTTAAACCATAAACTTGAAATTCTGGCAGTGTATAGAATTTGTGACATGAGGTACCACTAAGAAGGGATTTTTGGAAATTCGATGTTGAAAGGAGAAAATACGGACGGAAGCTATTTTCTTAAAATGTTCATGTCCCCGAAACTCTGAAGAGTAGAGACAAAAGATATGTCATTTGGACTTCCCATTTAAAGTAATTAGAAACGTGTTTCAGCGGTTTTGATATTTTTCCTAGAAGGGAAGAAAAAAAGTTTGAGAGGAAAGAGAGGGGTTAATATTGTTAAACCAGGATGGTGATATCTAGAAATCCTTTAAGATTACAGACATATGAAACATGATATATAAACTCCTTATTCAATTGAATGGGAATATACCATACATAACAATGAAATATAAAAAATCTAACAATAAAGATGAAAGTTACATATAAAAACATACATAGACTTCTAACTAAGTAATATTAACAAAAGAATACGTGGTAAAAAGAAAGCATTGAAACAGTAGTGCACAACAATCTAACAGAAAGTAAACGATGTCTGGAACATCCAATAAGTAAAAGATGTAATAAAACATGAAAGAAATAAAAAAAACTTTATAATAACGGAAATATATATAATTTTCCCCTTAATTAAAGGGTGTAGATATAATAGAGCTTGAGTCATATGTGATACCACCGGATGTGCAGGAATTAGAAAAATTAGAAAGGTGCAGGAAAGAAGAGTAAAACCACTAGATCTGAAGAGAGTGTGTGAAGATCCGGTGCGAGAATACAGTAGAGTGGTATACAATCAGAAACAGATTAGTCATATTGCTATACAAAAGTATTTTGTCCATGAATTAAGAGAAATAGAAAGTGAAGTAAATATGATACAAACGAGACACGAAAACAAAATAAAAACAATGTAAATAAATACAAATAGATCAATCTCTGTAATGAATAAAATTGAACACACAGCGGAAACGAAAAACATAGTTAATTGTCGTATAAGAACCCTACATTAAAAAAACAATAAAATTACGAATATAGCAAATGAAAAAAAAAGCAGGATCTGGTGAAGTAGGAAATTTAAACAATGAAAGCAAACATATTGCCGTAATAATAAACATAAATAGAAATATAAAAACACTAGATATAATTCAACACGAAAATAATTGGAGAAATGTACAGAAATAATTTCGAATGTGTAATGCTTTCTAGTAATAATTTGCTATTTTCAGTTTAGTCTACCGATTGAGTCATGTCTAGAAAACAGCGAGTATATGCAAAAAAATTTGTATATAAAAAGATAATTATATATGCAGATGACAATGCAAAATCGGTGATTTGGAACTGTAAAATCACGGACAAAACAGAGGAGAAATTAGAACACTTAATAATGAAAAAAAGCTTGGGTTTACCAATAAAGAAGGAAATTCTACAGCATAAGAAGAGAAGTTAAAATAAATGAAAACAACGTTTTGCAAAGCTAATAAGTTGGTGTAACACAAACAAATTAAAACTCTCAGAAACAAAGACTAAATATATGATATTCGGAACTAAACAGAAATCTTATTCTAAAAAATACAAAACAAACATTTTGGAAGAGTAGAAAATTTTATGTATTT
Organism: Thermobia domestica; assembly: GCF_964235325.1. Classification (NCBI taxonomy): domain Eukaryota; kingdom Metazoa; phylum Arthropoda; class Insecta; order Zygentoma; family Lepismatidae; genus Thermobia; species Thermobia domestica. The sequence goes on along the minus strand of NC_137455.1, from coordinate 199,018,714 downwards.
GGAATTATGGATTGATGAGATTCTAAATTTTAAAAAGAATGTAATAGAAGTAGCAGAAAAAGCAATAATAATAATAATAATAATAATAATAATAATAATAATAATAATAATAATAATAATAATAATAATAATAATAATAATAAAAATAAAAGAAAAGGAAAAAGAAAATATTGGTTAGACATAAATTGTTAATCCTAGCCAAAAAAAGACTACAAACTACCAGATAAAACAATAAAACTATATAATAAAACAGTGATTATACCAATAATAAATTACTGTTCTGGAGCTTGGGCATACAGATTGTTCATGAACAATAAACTAAAGGAAACCATTAACAGAATCCAGAGAAGAATCCTAATAAGAAGTAATAAAATTATAAGAGCAACTCCAATTGAAAGTGTAAACATACGAACTCCAGAAAAGCCTGTACACCTTTCAGTATTAGAAAATTCAATTAAGTTCTGCATTAAATATAAAGAATAACGAAAATGATTGAAACTTTAGGAAAGTTACCGAAGAATGATTAAGAAATTTATAAAGTAACAGATAAAAAATGTAACGGAGAATGGATAAACATATCAAAGGGTTCTAAATCTAAAACATGTATACCAAAACTATATGAACTGGATGAATATTTTCTCTTTAAGTGTTAATGATTGTCTAGTAAATAGTGTTTTGTGTTTAGTTTTAGTGTTGTGTAGTACGACGAATAGTGCTAGGTTTTGGGTTTATATGTGAAAAATAGAAAGTACTTTATAGTCGCAAATCTTTCCAATAATTAGGTGACAAAACTAAATGAAATGAGAAATTAGTGAAAACGTCCAATGAAAATGTGTGAAAAACATAGCAATTGAAAGTAAAATGCGTGTAAATGGTGAAAATGAATAAATGAATTAAAGAACAGGAGAAAACCTAAGTATAAAATATAAGAAATAATCTTAAAATGAAAAGGGATTAGCGCAAACATGTTTTAAGCGGTTTAGTTAAAAAGAAACAGGGGAACACCGGAAAGGGAAGCAAGGTTTAAAAATATGTGAGGAAACTCATATATAAAGGAAAAAGCTGCAGTGAGAAATCATAAACAGAAACCAGGAAGAGAAATATAGGAAAGCTGAGAACCAAAGTGAAGAACGACAAAGAAGAAATAGGAAAATAAAAATAAATAAAAGAGGTAAGGAAAGAAAAGGACACAAAACTAAAGAGTTCTGATGAAAACAAAAGGCTAACAACGGCAAAGCACTTTTAGAATTTTTGTTTTATTTTGTTCGGTTTTATGTATGTGTTGTTGATTTGAATCGTAGAGGGAATTGTGTATGGTAAGAGAAATAAATAAAGTAAAATAAAATCATAACAATAATTGAAAAAGAGAAAATGAGCATGTTTAAATACCTAGGTATATAAGGTAACGTGCTGCAGAAGTGCCTCGCCCCCAGGTAAACACCTTTCAATAGAAAAGAGAGAAGAAAGAGAAAAGCTAGTAAGAGGGAGAAGCGATTGCCATATAATAAGTCCTGAAGATATAAGCGATTGCAGGGGAAAGTGAAGGTTTTTTAAAATAAAAAAAATAAATGCTACAGCGCTTCCGAAAATTCCGCTTTTAACAAGAGGAAAGTGTCATTTTTTAATTTTTCCCCAATGTATAAAAATAACTTTGAAGTTGTCTGTCTCATCATGAGGAGAAAATGGGTGAAGCATTTGAAATGAATTTTAGAACATTGTTAGCATTTGGGTCCACATTTTTTTTTTTATCATTTAAATTTGAAATGCGTATTCTACGGGAGAAAGGGGTTCAAATTTTTCGCAAAGGTAGTTCCATAAATTTATTGTTGATGTGACAAGAACGGAAGCATAGGCTGAAAGGCTGAAAGGATGAAGTGTAGGACTGTAGGCCGAGCAATTATGGGTGTGCAGAGGCAAAGTTCCCAACTAGCCGAAGGCTAGTATACATATAAAGGAAGAAAATGTATTGAGTAACAACCTTGAACACCGAATCTACCAACTTCATCATATCACAAACTTGTTAATTTTAATACAAATGCTTTGTTTACGAATGATTTTAAAATTATATATATATGTCATTATAGTTTAGGTATACTTTGATTCGTAAAAATATCGGAAGAAATATTTTACTTCATTTCATAATACCAGTGTGTAAGTAATGCAAATATATAAGAATATATATGAATACCTCTAATACATATAATAAGGTAGAAGGAGGTGATACAAGTATATGATCGGAACCACGTAGTATTTCCTAACGAAGCCATGATGAACTCAAGACATTATGCGAAGTGATGATGCATAACCACAGAAGTGTCGCAAAACTGTACCAAACATAATGCATGTATTTTTATGTGATATCAAAGTTTGCTCACATAGCATAGAAACTGTGATTTTTGATGGAAGGTTAATAGTGGACATATTTAAGTTTTTATAAACAAGCTAATGCTGATAGCTGCTGCACCATTATTAAATGTCTAAGAGGCAAGTAACTTTTGGTTTCTCGTTATTTGCTACCAAGGTCAAGAAAAACATTATAGCCGAATAAAATTTTCTCAGGCGTTGTTTTTGGTATGAATAGAAAGTTCTGAATCTCTCAACTGAAATGAATAACATCCCAAGTTGTTAAATTTTTTTAAAACGACTATTCAGCTGAAATTCTTTTGTCTTAGTAAAAGGTTTCGAGTTGTAATTGGGTTGTAATATTGTGCAAGTGAATAGCGCTTAGAACATAGATACTAGACAACTAAAGAAAAAAAATATGTTCTGGTATTCCAATGATCGTGTAAATTTATTTCCAAATTTACCTAGATTCTTTTATAACATACCGAGAGATTCTACGGCAGATGCAATCACCTACGAAACTTTTTTTTTCAATTTTCGGCTTGGGGGATTGTCTGTCAATCAAAATTTATAAACGTTTCTGGTTATTTAAAAAAAACATCTTATTCGTATGCAATCAACATCAGATTTGTTATGGAGACTTACATAAAGCAGAAGATAAATTCTCGGGAAATGAGATTAAGACTCAGAAACGACGGACGCTTGTATATATATATGCAATCATATATCCAAGATTCGATCATGGGATGACTGTATACATCCATATGCAATTTTGTCCATTCTGCAACTTAAACTATGATCAAGTGACAGAATTTCCATTTTATTCAGTAAGGTAGATTTAGCTCCTCATCTGCTGGAAGAAAGCAATCTTTAAGCAGATCTAGAGGAGCATGTTAATAGCCAAAAGAATTTTTAGTGGAGATAGAAATGAATACAGAAGGGGCAATGAGAAATACTTACACTACAAAACTGTTTATTTATTTACTACTAGTTGAAATGCCCATTCTTTACACGGGAAGAATAATTTTATTGGAAATATTTGAGCTCTCTTTCCCCTTATAATAGGCATTTTGATGAAAGTGTAATTATAAAAACCCTTAAGATATTATATTCAGGGCATAAATTTTAAACTTCCCTACCCCTTAGCATACATCCCTTAATCAATGTGAAGTCTTGAGGCAGGAATTAACTATGTTCCAAGATTAATTTCAAATGGAATCTTACCTCCCAACTGGGGACTGATCTTGGACTTCAAGGCCACTAAAATTGTCACCAATCAAAGTAGTGACCTGGAAAACCATCGGTTATATTCGATATTTCTACATGTCACTATTTCAGCCCTCCGTATGCTATTCAGGGCTTAAATAGAACTTAAACAGCATTAGAAGTGCCACTATTTATCTAAGCGACCCCCAAAACGATGAGTTTGACACTAATGTTGATCATTGTTGATAATTTTATGTCTCCCCCGTACCTGCCCCCAGGGTCTTAAGGCAACTTGGAAGCTGATCTTTCACTTAAAGGGCACCAAAACTGTCACCAATGAACTTAAGGAGACCGAAAACTATGGATTCGGCACTGATATCGGTCGTTATAGATCATTTTTATGTCTCACCCTCTCATTCCTCCTTAGGTGTGCCAGGGGATCTTACCCCGACAGCACTCTTTTCCAGACTGTAAGTAATATGTGCACCATGTTTGGTTTAAATTACTCCTGGCGTTCCAGAGTTATTATGCTGGAACACACACACACACATTATATCTATCTATCTATCTATCTATCTATCTATCTATCTATCTATCTATCTATCTATCTATCTATCTATCTATCTATCTATCTATCTATCTATCTATCTATATCTATCTATCTATCTATCTATCTATCTATATATATATATATATATATATATATATATATATATATATATATATATATATATATATTAAGTTACAAACATTAATAAAGCAAAATAGAAAAAGGCACATTTCAGTAAATGACTCAACCAGAAATCTAGAAAGTGCTAGGAAATGACAGCTTTAAAATAATACATCGCAGCACGTGTTATACCGAACACGAAATACCGAGGAACTGGACTTCATTAACACTTCCAACTTCCTGCGGACGCGTTCCGCATTCGCTGCTGTCAAGGCTCATCCTTTCCTTACTTTGAACCTACCTGTAAATCAGAGCATATTTGACAAGGAACCCTAGGTATCTATCAGAGGTCGATCTTAATGAAACTTTGTATATAGGGAGATTACCTCGGGAAACTCCCACATCCAAAATTGTAGCTGCAGTGTCCAAAACGTTGGAACAGTAGGGCTCGAGAAATTTCAAAAATGGAACGTCAGTACATTAAGGACATGGTGAGGAAAAACACGTTTTTCTTTAAATCTGGTCATTGTAACGGCACCAAATGAGCATATATAGATACGAGATGGTAGATAAGATCTGCTAAAAGTGATAAAAAGAATATCCACCATCTTGAAAGAGGCCATGTTGAAGATGGTGCGATTGGTGTAAATGTGAAGAGGGTCATGCGATGCATGTTTGAACGTAAATAGGCACAACAACCTGTTGGTGAAGCCTGTTGTGGCATTACATTATCCCTATGCTTCTGTTAGAGTCGTTTAGGTACAAGATGAGGAAAGTGTATCTCGTGACACCCGAGCAGATGGAGTGCTATGCGTGAGATCAATGTAACTAGAAAAACAGAGCGAAAAATAATACTAGTTAACAAAGGTTTTGTTACATAAAAGGAAATACCTGTTCTTAAAGGAACTTTTTGCGCTGAATTCGAATATGCACTCGGTTTTTCTCCATCACGTACGATTTTCTTGTAACAGAGGGATTTTCGGGAAATTCCCTCAAAAATTTCCCTTTTCGTTTATTTTACACCCCAAGATCTTGTCCCCTTGCATATACTAACATAGAAATCATACCTAAGTATACTTTGATTCATATTTAACAAACCCTCCAAGTTTCGTAATAATCGCTTTATTCTTTCTAGAGAAATAAATATATTTGTATGTATACTGTGTGTACTGTTTATTGCACCTTATAGTAATGCTTTCAGATCTCTTAAGTTGAGGTAAAACGTTTTGCTTTATTACCACAAACACATATATAAAATATAATACAATATAATTTACAAGTGTGACAATTTACAATAAACAATAATACAAATGTACCAAAAGGTCATGAAAAGACAATCAAAACTATCACAATATATGAAACTTCCATTGGGTTACAAAAACGTACACTACTTTCTTCTTTTGTAAGAAATGTTGCATTCTCTAACAAGACCCCAACAATAGTCCCCCATCATTGAAGGATCCCATCGTCCCTGGTACCTTTTCTCCATTGCCATTATATCTTGGTGGAATCTTTCCCCCTGTTCGTCGCTGAGAGCACCTAGGTTAGCAGGAAAGAAGCTGAGGTGGGAGTGCAAAAAGTGGATTTTTAAAGACATCCTACAACCCTACTCTTTGTATTTCTTTATCATGTCCTGTACGATTTCTGTGTAACTCTCAGCTTTGTTATAGCCCAGAAAGTTGCGCACAACACACTTAAATGCTGTCCAGGCAGCTAGCTCAGCACTGTTTAACTTGCTGTCAAAGCTATCATCAAGCATTAATTTCCTAATTTGGGGACCAATAAACACTCCCGCTGAAATCTTAGCATCACTCAGGTTAGGGAACTTATCTCGCAAATACTTGAAACCTTCACCAGATGTGTCCATGGCTTTGACAAAGTTTTTCATAAGTCCTAACTTGATATGAAGTGGCGGTAGTAACATCTTATTAGGATCTACCAAAGGAGCGTATTTGACGTTGCATTCTCCAAGTACGTAATTCACTCTAGGTTCCCATTCCTTCACTTCATAATGTTTGTCATCAGCTCGGCTATCCCATAAACATAAAAAACATTGGTACTTCGTGTAACCGCACTACAGTCCTAATAAAATACCAACTACCTTGAAATCACAACATATTTGCCAACAGTGGTCCTTGTAATTTATAAGATTTAGCAAAGTTGACATGGTGTCATAGGATTCCTTAATCTTTACTGAGTGCGCAAGTGGTATAGAAGGTTTTTTATTTCCATTATGTAAAAGGACAGCTTTAAGGCTGACCTTTGACGCGTCGATAAATAACCTCCATTCTTCTGGAACGTAAGGAATTTCTAGCTCCGCCATCAACCCATTTATATCCGTACATACGCACACATTATCTTGCATTGAGAAATAGCTTGAAAATTGAACATGCCTTTTCCTGTACATTGATATGTTCGTTTCTGCATCCAATAAGTTCCACTGCTGGAGCCTTGATCCCAGAAGTTCCGCCTCTTGTTTTGTCAGGTGCAAATCACGGACTAGGTCATTAAGTTCACATTGCCGGATGAAATGTGGCTCGCGAACACAGTCAGGGATGAACGTTGGATCCTTGGATGTACATGTTGATGTCGATGGTTCATCAAGGTCATGATCATCATCAGAGTCTTTTGGCCATATCTCTTCTCAGTTGGTAGGGGGCTCGGGAAGTGGAAGTTCATCCCCGTGTGGAATAGGTCTAATTGCGGATTTAACGTTGGGATAACTTATTGTGTATTTGCTTTTTTTAGAATGTCCCTTAACTACTGTGAGACAAAAATAACAATCATCCAGATGGTTGGTGGGTTCTCTCCACACCATTGGTACAGCAAATTTCATGAACCTCCGTTTCCCTTTGGCCCATGCAAGTAAAGTGACGTAGCACGACGCACAAATTATGCTTGATAACATAACATAACATTTGATAACAAATATTGATAACCATTTCATGAAAAAAACGAAAAAACTTGGAGAATTGTATATACATGTATTAAAATATACATATACTGTACGTTTAAAAAAATATACGTTGGAAGTACATTCTATTTTTATACACGTTTCTAATTTACAGAGAGCAATACAAGTGTGTTGTTGACTATTGTAAATATTCATTTTTATGTCTGTGTTTGTAGTAATAAAGCAAATCGTTTTTACCCCAACTCAGGAGATCGGAAATCATTACTATCAGGTGCAATAAACAGTGCACACAGTATACATACAAATATATTTATTTCTCTAGAAAGAACAAAGCGATTTTTACGAAACTTTTAGGGTTTATTAAATATAAATCAAGGTATACTTAGGTATAATTTCTATGTTACTATATGTAAGGGGACAGGAGCTAGGGGAATAACATATCTGAAAAAGGGAAATTTTTGAGGGAATTTCCCGAAAATCCCTCTGTTACGGGAAAACTGTACGTGATGGAGAGAAACCGAGTGCATATTCGAATTCAGCGCCAAAAGTTCCTTTAAGATCAGGTGATTTTTCTCATGTAACAAACAAAAAGTTTAAATTTGTTAACTAGTGTAATTGTAGCACTAAGTGATTTGTGTCAGAGACAACATGTTATTGCCGTGGGTGGACTGATATGACGTGTTCAATCTTCATGATAATGCCACAATTGATGTAATGGGTAGTATGTATTTGCAAATGTAATAAACTGGTAGTACCAAACTACATTGTAACTACAGGTAGTTGTGCTTTGCGAACGTGAGATTCTTGCTTTTATCAGGTGCAGGTATTGTTCAGCTGACTTATGTTTTGAACATTTTTGTTGCATACCATTATCACAAAAAGAACAGAACCTACAGTACTTGTAGGCACTTCCACTACATCATAAACATTTTGTGATGTGATGTTCAATCACTGAACCTCCTTCAGTGATGAGTGATCCCTAGAAAGATATTCCCTTGTAACTCCTTCATAAACTAGACTTACCGCTTTTCTGTTCCAATATACTGTTCACACCATAGTGTATACATTTGTAGTATAATTTATTATTAGCAAATATATTTTCTAAAGAACATTCTCTTGTTATCGTTTTTTTTCTATAGGACAATTCTCTTTCTGATTTCTGTTCGAATGAATGGAAATCTAATAAATAATTACAAGTGTATGCCACACACAGCGTTATTGTGTAGATTGAACACGTCATTTCAGCCTATTACATATTGTCTCTGACACAAATCACGCACCAGCTTCAACATGACCTCTTTCAAGTTGGCGGATATTATTTTTATCACTTTTAACAGATCATATCTACCAACTGGTATCCATGTATGCTCATTTGGTGTCGGTACAATGACCAGTTTTTTTTTTTTTTTTTTTTTTTTTTAACGTGCATTTTCTTATCATGTCCTTAATGTGCTGACGTTCCATTTTTGAACTTTCTCGAGCTTTAGTGTCCCAAAATCTTGGACACTGCAGCTACAATTTGGCTGTGGAAGTTTCCCGAGGCACTCTCTCTATATACAAAGTTTCATTCAGATCGGGCTCTGATAGAGACCTAAGGTTCCGTGTGAGTTATCCCTATAGGGATCTCTTGTACACACATTGCACAATACTGAAATATGCGTTTGTGAGTTCCTTTATACTGATATGGACCACTCCACCATGGCTTTTAATGTTCGAAATAACTCATGTTGCAATGTATCTTTTCCGTGTTTTTCAACAGCACTAGCTCTGAAACTCACTTTTCATCATAGGTCCATATTAACTATTTCTAATTAGTGTCAGGAATCACCTCCCAGACTTTGTCGATGTTATTTTGAAACGCTCTGAATATAATAATTTAAAAAATGTCCGGTTTCTTGAACGATTTTCTGAAAGAATATCGGACATTCGATAAAACTGTCATGGCAACGTTACGTATCGGAAAGTGAATCTGTTTCTTTTGGAAGAACTGTCTCATTACGTTCCATGGGCAACTTTTATTAGAGAACGACTATGACCATATTTCTGTCTTGTAACGAATGATCTTTCATCTTTATATTAACTGATTATTCTTACTTAAGTCTGTTTTCAATTTCAATTTATTACATTGTAATTTTTCTTAATTTTTTTTGGTAAACATTCAACATGGAATGTATGAACTTTTGCTCCTTGGTGTACTTGTGGTATATATCTATCTACCTTAGCTTCTATGGTATTGCCCTCTCGTGGGAAGTTTCATGGTTTCTGGCCCTCGTCATTGAAATGGGTGTAATGTAAGACTGTATGTTATTGAAATAACACATATAGGCCTACATCCGGGCGAGGGATACGCAATATTAACAAACGTCTCCGCCACACCAATGATAAATCAAGTCTGTCTAATAACACTAGCCAACAGTGAAAATGTAACTGGAATGAAATACAGTGGATGTTTGTTAACTATATCGACCACGCTGATAACGAAAACGACAATGAAAAACTGGAATTAGCTCTCGTTTCCAAGTTAAAGGGGGTGCATTTAATTATATTTATCATATTTTATTAGCATTCATTGTTAATCCCTTCCCGTCCCATATAGGCTTCAAATCCCGCTGATTGTAGACAAAGTGATTAAGTTTCCTGCAGGCAACAATAGCTGTATGTATTTTGCCGCTATTTTTAGCCCGGGCTCGTAGCAACAACGGGGAGGGAAAGCAGAAGGAAAGAGAGGAGTGGAGCATGATATATTTAAACGTAGTTTCTGTCTCTTACAAGCTGTGTTGTGTTCTTGTGCTGGAAGACAGGAGCGTCATTTCAGACTTCGCTTGAGTGGGGCAAAAGTACCACAGACATAAGACTTTCCGGTTTTGTACTAGTAGGTCTATATTAGTAGACAATCGATTGAAGTATATGTATTCCTCAAACTCTTGGAGGGGGGCAATTGCCCCCTCCTGCCCTCCCTAAATGACGCCCCTGCTGAAAGAACGTGTTATTGAAGTGTAGTTAGTGCGTGTGGTCATTGTAATTCCTGTGATTCAATATGCCTCGCAAATGCCTAAACAGTGCCTACTATTTTTGTTAGGGTACATTTGCCGACAGGCTACATTGAAATCGCAAAGGAGGCCAATAACGCCTTATATTAGGAAGGCGTACAGACTGTACTTTGGATGTGAAATCGGGGACCAGGACAAGCCCTGAGCTTCTCATATATGTTGCATATCTTGTGTCTCAAGTCTTCATTCGTGGTTAAACCGTAAAAGATCTTCCATGGGCTTTACTATACCCATGATCTGGAGAGAACCATCAAACCATGTGGATGATTGTTACTTTTGTATGACAACTTCGCTAACACATGGTATTTCCAAGAAGAAAAAGTCTTTCTTGATATATCCTAACATGCCGTCGGCCATGCGACTAGTGCCTCACGGAGATGGACTGCCTGTTCCTCTTCCACCTGATTGTGATAGTGACGGAGGCGGTAGTGAAACTAGTGCTGCACCATCATCTTCAAAACCCAGTTCTTCGAAAGATCCTGATCTTGTCTGTAACTATGAGTGTACAAAGAATCACAAAATAACGCATTGTGAACTTAATGACTTAGTGAGGGATCTGGAATTTCCGAAAGATAAAGCTGAACTGTTGGCGTCAAGACTACAACAGTGGAATTGCCTTGATAAGACGGTAAATGTGACTGCATTCCGTAACCCCATATGTCATTCCTTCCATTTTTCGAAAGTGAAAAGAACTTGGTATTTTGTAGTGATGTACAAGGGACTAATGCCAGCTATGAGCATTGACTATAAAAGTGATGAATGGAGGTTGTTCATCGACTCTTCCAAAATAAGTCTCATATGTGTCCTCCTGCATAATGGCAACGTGGTACCATCGATTCCGATTGGGCATGCACTTTACATGAAAGAAACATATGATAACATGAAACAACTGTTATTGCGATTGAACTATGACAAGTTTAAATGGCAGACTTCCTGGCATCTGAAAGTCATAGGCATATTACTTGGGCTACAACAGGGCTACACCAAATACTATTGCTTCATGTGCTTGTAGGATAGCCGCGCCGAAGCACTTCATTATAAAAAGAAAGATTGGCCTAAACGTCAAACATTTGAACCAGGACCTTACAATGTTATGCACGAAGCACTTATCGAATAGAAGAACATAAGTCTCTCTGCTCTACATGTAAAACTGAACCTAATGAGAAACTTTGTTAAGGCCATGGACAAAACTGGGGAATCATTTCTGTATTTGTGCGCGAAATTTCCACGTGCGCGTCCATGACCTTTCCGACAATGTGATACTTTAAATGTCGCTAATACGCAAAGTTAATTGATCTCATCACTTATTCACTTACTCTCTTACGATCATCAAAACCTTTAAGGTACTTCCCTGTAGATCAGCGTTTCCCAACCGGTGTGCCGCGGCACACTGATGTGCCGTGAATGGGCCGCTAGTGTGCCGCGAGGAAACGAAACGAAATTATTAATTTTATAGCAATCAAATTGCAAAACCTAGGAAAATGTATATTTGTATTTCACATTACTATGAACCTCTACTATGAATCTGCAATTTTAAGTTTCATACCGGGTTACTGTTCTGTACATTTCTAATGTCGAAAAAAGTATTTGTTATTACTGTTATGACCATTATTGCTTCTTCATTGTTGCAGACCATTTCGTAACTTGAACATTTAAAATATCATTCAATCCTTTCGAAAAATTACCTAAATTTGTGTTTTAAAAGTAAAAGAGATTTGTTTGTTCGATCGTTATTTAGTGATCTTCTTCTTAGTAAAAGGTTGGATACAGTTTTTAAAAAGAAATCGTACTTTTAAAAACCTGAGTCCAATATTTCATTGCAATCGTTATCTATTTTTTAAATTAGAATGAAAAGAAAAATAAGCATAATAACTTACCACGAGAGAAAAACAGTGATAGAGCTTTATTCTCTGTGAGAAGAAGATCAATAATCACAGAAAAATACCACTATGTTTTATATTTACAAATAATAATATCTATGAGTGTGTCGCGAGAATTCAAGTTACGCCCGTAGTGTGCCGCAAGTTGAAAAAGGTTGGGAAACGCTGCTGTAGATAAAGAAAGTTGAAATGTAGCATCCAGGCTTGGTGTAGCATGCAAGTAAACAAATAAAAAGCAACAGGATGATATTTCCCTCCACTAAGTCCCCTTCAATGGAGTGTGTTGATTATTTAACAAAAAGACGTGAAATCGAATCAAAAAATTCATAAAATATAAAATATGTATCCAAGTCTCGACTTTGCAATAATAATAATAATAATAATAATAATAATAATAATAATAATAATAATAATAATAATAATGGAATAACAGAATTACAATATCAATTACGTAAACAATACCTTCCAATAAAGAAAAAATAATAAATGCCACGCCGGGATTCGTACCCGGGTCACTGTAATGGCAGTTTTCTGCTCTCACACTTTGTAATCAATTCCTCAGACGAAGAGAAGAAAATAAAATAATAGTTATGTTAGATAGTCATAGCACACACTATTTCTACACGTGTTGATATAATTCAAACAATATGAATATAACTTCTATGTCTATCGTATTTCCTTCTTTGGAAACTAGAAGGTAAAGAAGAATTGTAGGGATGGGCACGAGCGAGTTTTCATCAAACTCGACTCGACTCGAGAACTTGACTCGAAAAATTTCCTCCAACTCGACTTGAATTTGACTCGAGTTTCGATTCGAGTCGAGTCAAAACGAGGAAAATCGAGCCAAATGCTGTGTGCAGTTTCAAATATTTTCTTCCAGTATCCTACATAAACAATATAATTATTATCAATAATGCCACTAGTACTTCTTCTTCTTCTTCTTCTTATTCTTATTTTTATTTTTATTCTTATTCTTATTATTATTATATCAACACCGTGTGAAACATGGTAGAAAGGTACATCTGAATACTAAACACTAGTTGACTGCTGACCTCGGTAGTCGTGAAGTCTGGGAGGCAAGGACATCGTTCACGAGGTTCTGGATTTGAGTTCCGGAGAAACAAGCATCCGGGTTCAAACCAAAAATCGTTACAAATTAGAGGGACTCGGCCAAACTTGTTCAAAACTGCTTGACCCGTGTTTAAGGTTCTCAACATCTCGAACGGATCGGCTCACAGCTCATCTCTGTCTAACCGAGCCAGTAGCTCACCCACCCAAACCAAGCCGGCTCGAGCCGAACCAAACCGATAAGATGGCTTACCCCAACCAAGCTGGCTCGAGCCGATGGCTCACCTGAGCCGAGTAGGTGCCTCATCTCAACTGAGTCGGCTCGAGCTGTTCGCTCAGTTGAACCGAGCTGAGTAGGTTAACATCACTACCCAGGTTGGGCTTCAACCGTGCAGGTCTTAGTCTTGGTCTGTCTCGTTATAAAAATTCATTGTCGTCTTGTTAATCGAGACAAGACGAGATGTGAGCAATGTCGCATATCATCAGCAACACTAAAAATATTCCACATTACTGGTTACATTTCTCATAGCTTTCGCTTTCCAGTCTAATCAGGTAATAATTTAAAAACGAGTTAAAACGAGCTAAACGAGCGAGCCATTTATCATACTCGACTGGACTGTAACTCGAACTCAGAACAGTGACTCGACCTGGAACTCGACTCAAGAAAATTACCTTTGACTCGACTCGAAACTCGACTTGAATTCGCTTAGTCGAGTCGAGTTTTAGCTCGACTTGTGCCCATACCTAAAGAATTGTATTGTAAATCGGGAACATCGCTGAAAACTATGACGTAGCCTTAACTTGAAGAACGTTTCGATGTATGTTCCTCATTGAGGAACGTTTATATATATATATATATATATATATATATATATATATATATATATATATATATATATATATATATATATATATATATATATATATATATATATATATATATATATTGGTTTAAAGAAAAAGTCTCCAGTAAGTTATTCTGATACTAACATAAGCAACGTCTCCTTTTAGAGGGTAAATCGTTGAGTATTTTAATTTCAGCAACAGAGTGCTTCTTTAACCGTATATATTCGACGAGATATACAAAGATAAGAAAATAAACTAGGTGTGTTAGATAAACATAGCACACACTATTTCTACACGTGTTGATGCAATTCAAAGAATGCGAAAATAATGTTTGCCGGTTTTTCTTTAGAAATTAGAAGTTACGGTGAGGAAGAATTGCAATAATGTAAATCGGGACCAGTTAAAAACGATGAGGTAGCCTCATCTAGAAGAACGTTTCGTGATATTTTCCTCATTGACGAACATCTATATAACTTGTTTTTGAGTTAAAGAAGGAAACATCAAGTAAGTCATTGTGACACTCACAAGGAACATCTCCTTATACGAGTATTAGTACGAGTATTTTGTGTATAGTCTTACATGCAATACTTTTAACTAGCTAATAGTTTAGATGGAACATGAAGTGACGCGGTAGGTAAGTGGTTAGACCATTGAACTTCTATTCGACGAACCCGGATTCAAATCCCGGTCATGTTCTAACTTTTTCAAATGTTTAAATTTCAATTTCAATACATACTCAGTGTGACGAGCAAGACCTTCTCTCCTCCAGAAAGAAAATGATGTTGGAATGAAGAGAACTGGAGAAGGTCTCTCAATAGAGGAAATCATTTACTAACTAATTTCCAGCAGTTGTTCTAGATTTGATATTTTCGGCTACTTTAAAGCATTTTCTGATTCATGCGTGCTCAGTATTTTTATTCATCTAAACATACAGTATATAAAGAAATAATACATTACATACACAGCAATATTAAGATAAATATATGGTGTTCTTTGGAAAACACGATCCGAACCATTTTAGAATGGAGAACTGTTACGTTAGTAACCTACTTTACAATTTTACCTGGATAAACACCTGGATCAGGGCTACCAACTGCTGTAAGTGGCGAGAAAAGTTACGTGTAAGTTGGATTGCATCTGTCTAGTCGTTCTCACAACTGCAAATTACATGGGCCCCAAGTAATGGAATCAGAGCAGTTAAGGGGGGGAGATACTTTTGTGGTTGAATGTACAATATACCGCTGTCCGGATAACGGATTTTTCGCAGTGCACTGAGAGAAATCCGTTCTCCGAACAGCCTTATATTGTTAAAATAGACGGAATCCTCTTGCTTACCAGAAAAATCAGTATGGGTGCATACGTTTCCCATATGCTACATAGGCACTGTCCTTAGATTTTTCATCATGCCGTTGCAAGATGAATGGCATCTAATAGTTTTCCGTATATCACATGCATATACTTATGTTACATCCTCAGATATATGTTATATACGTCCAATTGTATGTGAGATCCTGACCTCCTATATTGTTTCATACGGAATGTACGTATAGATGGAACACTTATAGGAAAGTATTATAAAACATGCGTTTTCATTTATACGTCTGTTGTACGTTAAGTCCAAAAATTACAGGAATTATGTATGTTACCTACCTTTTTAAGTACGCCACCAACATTTTTCCTCAGTGTGTGAAGACGAGAACAATATTGTCAGTTCTCTAAACACTGGAATTCACCTGGAGGATTGTCCTAGAACAATTATATTCATCATGGTTTCTGGAAAGCTTCAGTTTTTACTTCAAAATTTCGTTTCTTTGTCTCGTATACAAACACATACTGTTGAACTGTCAGACATGAATTTTCGAACATAGTAATAGCTATTTCGAGCTATAAGTTTTTATCGTCTCACTTCGATTAAAGTGAGTCTTGACACAAAAATAAAGTATCTGGGGATATTCTGTAGCTAGAGAGACGGAACAAGGTATGTAGATTCTTCTTTAAAATAATAATTGTACACGTGTCTCCGGGTTTTCAAAAAACAAGTTTCTTAATAAAGGTAGGTTAATTTTCATAATATTTTACCTTCTTAACAAAAATAAGGAAACGGTTCAAATCTTTTAAAATGAGGGAGCCGCGGTGGCTCAGTGGTAGAGCGTTCACCTCTGGTGCTAGGGATCTCGGGTTTAAACCCTGCTCCCGCCAAGTGAACTTTGTGGTGGACAAACACCGTGTTTTCTCCCGTTTCCTCCCACTTTCTTCATTCCACCATTTCATTCATTACTCATCATCACCGTCTCCCTTATCCTAAACCGGCATAAGCGTGGGACGTAAAACTCAAAAATTTCATTTCATTTCATTTCTTTTAAAATGAATCTTTGAAATTGGTAGTACTTGGATTGACCTGGGTCATATTTTGATTCAAATGCGTATCCTAAGGGTGAAGGGAGTATAATATTTTTACAAAAAAAAAAAAAAAAAAAAAAAAATGAAATGAATTTAAAAATATGTTTAGCATCCATCCACACCGTAGGGTTGGCAATACTTTTAGGCAACTGTATGGAAGAGACTGCATATAGGCTATTTAGAATTTTTAGATAGCGCTTTACTACTTCCACTTTTTATAGTCTTGGTGCTGAAAGAGACGATAAATTCCAATCCACCCAACCAAGGTATTTGTAAATAGATTCATCACCCCAATAATAATATCAATCTTCAATCTTTTCTATGTGTTAAGACCGGATGTGACAGGTCTAACATTTAGGATTGCTGAAGTGAAGAATGATTCGCTGTGCTAGATCTTGCACTAAAGAATTTATTTCATTTCATTTTGAAGAAACAATTTGTAAGAAGAATACAAAAAAGGTAAACAAGAAAATATATATTTCCTTATTGAATTTTAAACGTCTCATTTTCTTTTGTTGAATAACGTATTTATTTTAGGCTGTTGGTAAGACGTCTTAACGTGTTTGAGTTGATTTTCTTTTTCACATCGATGGTTCCTCTTGCCTTTGGTAATTTTAAAGACCGTTCATTTCATCGACCGCTCATAAACGCTTCGAAGTGTGTAATTGTTTTGATAATCGCACGGATTCAATTTTATGCTTGATTGGTTTTCAATAGCGACACGCAACCTCTTTCCTTGATTCCGTTTCACCCCTTAGATCTCTTTCGTTCTTTCTACGCTCCACATCCAACCATTTCTCCCTTGTATTTTCCGCACACTCCGCGAAGAATACATTTATTCCTTCTTTTTCTTTTTACTTTTATATTTATTCGTTCATTCATTTCACTGCTTATAACTGGAAGTTAAATATTAGTTTCTTTCTTCTTATATACGCAATTATTACGATAATTTAAATGTTGGAGTATATATATATATATATATATATATATATATATATATATATATATATATATATATATATATATATATATATATATATATATATATATATATATATATATGTGTGTGTGTGTGTGTCTTCTGAGAGAATACAAGGCACTTTATGCTTGAAAGTATACGCGAGAAATACACCACACACACACACTCACAAACACAAAAGATATATTAGCTTAAGTGGAAGTAGAATGATACATTAACCAAGAAAAAAATGCTTAAAAATAAAGAGTAAGGAATAAAATTTTGAAATTTATAAGACCTATATGATTTCACCGAAGCATCTGTATAATTTTACAATTTTGGTTTCTCTTGCTTGAGTACTAAAACCAATATTAAGATACCAAAACCAAATTCGTGAGAAAATTAAATGCTGACTAAAAGCAGGGAATTCGTATTACTATTCAGTTCAAAATCTTTTGTTGTCACGAATTTTGTTGAGAAATTTGAAGCTTAAAATATATATAAGACTATGATCTTGCCTGTTGTTCTGTATGGTTGCGAAACACGGTCGCTTAGTCGGAGGAAATGCAGGCTGAAAATATTTGAGAATAAAATCCTGAGACGAATATTTGGACCCAAGTGGAACCGAAATGGGGAATGGCGGAAACTTCATAACGAGGAACTGTATAATTTATACCATCTACCAAACATTGTTAAGGTCATCAAGTCTAGGAGGCTCAGGGGGGCCGGTCATGTACTCAGAATGGAAGAAATATAGGAACGCTTTCAAACTTTTAACTGCAAATCCAATCGAGAAACGACCATTAGGAAGATCTAGGCACAAATACGAGGATGGGTCACGCAAAATTATGAATATAAAATAGAAATTTAACTAGTTGGCAAAGGACAGAAGTCAATGGAGAGCTTTCGTAAACGCGGCATTGAACCTCCGGGTTCCATAGGCCATAGAGTTAATTAGGTAGCTATTCATAATTATGACAGGCCTTGTAGAACAGCTATGTCCGTCCGTCTATCTGTCAGAAAGTATCACGGCGAAAACGATAAGACACACGAGAAATCTCCATCTCCAGTTCGTACTTTGATCACTCTATATCAAAAACGATAATATATGCCGAGAAACTTCTTTTAAATGGTTTCAACATATCAAGACTAGATACCATCTTTACTCTTTTACCTATTAAAAATGGAATTGGCAGAAACTTACTAGTTACTTCCGGTTTCAATAGTGATCTGCATAGAAGAAAAAGAATAAAATAGAGCAAAAATAACTTTGTGATGTCTTCACAGCTTCTTAAGAGTACATTTGATTTTCACTCTTATTCTTGTATTCAAACCGGAAGTGGTAGAAATTAGTGCCGAATTTAGGTTTGTGGGGGCCCTAAGCTGTTGAATGTAATGGGGCTCTTTATATGTCTCCCTTTCTTTTTCAGCGATAAAATGTCGCCATTTTGGGGGTTTTAATATATGCTATATAGTACTTTATGGATCTAATAGATATCTAAATACGTTTATTAACTTCAAATTGATCAACGTACAACATTTTATAATTTTACATTTGCAACACATTGCAAAATTCTTAAGAAATACAAAATAGAGGCTCATAATCTAGTCTGGAAGCTTGCTATAACATGCTATAATAAGCGGTGTCAATATATTACGCGAAACTACTAATAATTATATACGACAAGTCAAACTGATGGACCGAATTTTAGAAATGTATTCTGTGAAATCTAGTCAACATGTTATTGTGAGACATGTTCTTCGAAAGGTTAACATTTAAAGTTCAGTTCACACGCAGTGTTTCCACTTTCTATCCCTAAGAGTTAGGAGCAAGCAGTTAAAAAAAACGGCTTTCAATGGAGGGCAGAGGTCTTTCTGTGTGCTTCATTATCATGTGAACAAATCAGTGATTGGTGTACATATGTCTTCACTCCATGTGATTTCTTCATGTGGGGTTTTGTAAATGATCATGTTTAGGTACCATCACTTTGAAACAACATTGAATGGCCTGTATGCCCGCATCACAGCATTCATTACTGATACTGACCGCAAAATGCTAGAAAAGGTTTGATAGGAGATAGACTATCGGCTTGATGTGTGCCATGTTACGCGAGGAGACCACATAGAACACTTGTGAATACGTTCCAAGAAAACTTCGACAATTTACCTTTCTTAGCATATGCCTCATAATAGCATATGTTTGTTAGATTTCACACAATAAATTTCTGAAATCGAGTCCATCATTTTGACTTTCCCTGTATATAGCATTATTAATATGATATTATGTTATAACTTACAAATAATACAATTATAATTAATAGAATTAATTTATTATGACCATGGTAGTCCACACTATTCACTGGGACAGCAGACCTTTGTAATCTGTTACACTAACTTAGTTGGTGTAAAAGACGGCATTTCTAGTATGTTATATTCTGAATATGATATTCATATAAAATAACAAAAATATCAATAACAAAAATATTTAACGTCACTAATTATATTACTATCTGCCCAACACTCATTCAACTGTATAATTTTATCATGATTCGTTATATACTGGGATGAAAAGTATAATCAACTATTATCTACATTAAAACACTTCCCTTCTTGTCTTTGCTAAATAAAGTCATTGATTATATCATCAATCTTTTCACTTTCTGTGCACATAAGGTTGAGGTTACATAACTTTATCATAAAACATTGTTGTTCTAAATTCATTTCCTCTTTAGCTGAGAAAAGATCTTTCTGCGCGGAAATTTGAAATCATCACACAAAGAAAATTATCATTCTTAGAATTGCTTCTACATTAGGGAATGCTGATCAGACGTAGTCATTAAATATTACTTGATACAGATCCTGATGTCAGATTTTCATGTGCATGACTTTGACTATGTCTAACATGTTGAAAAATGTTTGAGTTCTCCAACAACATTTATGTCCACACCTTCAGGATATATTTGTCTTAAAGCATTGACTCTTTCACAAATTTCTTGTTCTGTCCTTATTTTGTTAGGAATGAACACTTTTTTTTTTTTTTTTTTTGCAGTACCATTGTATACAAATGTCCTGTGTGCCAAATTAGATTCTAATGCATCTATCATAGGTACAAATGAACTTGTCTCTTGTCTTTTGTCTCAGGGTTCTCTAAAGCATCATCTTAATCGTCATTTATATGCCTCCTTCTTGATCTTTTGCTTTTCTTATCAACATTGGATAATTTGTTTTTTGCCTGTTCTTCAAAATGGTCAAAAAGATCTGGAATCTAAGAAAATCCAAAAGTAAAGCATACAATTTACAGCATACATCGAGGCTAATTTTGGAGTCTTGCAGTGATTCACTTACTTTGAAAAATTCATTCAGCAAATAACTCCAAACATATAATTTACCATGGGGGGCCGCGGTGGCTCAGTGGTAGAGCGTTTGCCTCCGGTGCTTGGAGTCCCGGGTTCTATCCCAGCCCCCACCAAGTGAACCCTGTGGTGGACAAACACCGTGTGCCTGGGTTTGCTCGGGGTTCTCCCGTTTCCCTCCACTTTTTTCATTCCACCATTTCATTCATTACTCATCACCACCGTCTCTTTTAGCCTGACCGACATAAGCATCGGACGTAAAACTCAAAGATTTCATTTCATTTTTAAAATTTACCATAAATTCAAATTCCCCTATTTTATTCAACATGTTTCTGGCTTGATTTCTTGTTTCATCGCACTCTGTGGTATCAGTATAAAGGTCATGGATTGCAGAAATTATTTAATCATAACTGTCAAGTATTGCACTTGTGGGCCTTGAAAGAGCCTACCATCTAATCTCTGACAAATACTTTGGAGCTTTCGAATCTTTTTTAAAGAGTGACAACAGCACTACCGATCTATGTGTAGATGATGAAAAGAACTTACAATAAATATTGTTTTTTGAATAATCCCCCAAAAGTTTACTGTATCTAAAGAACAGTTAATTGCTGCTCTGCCAACAATATTTAAGGAATGACCTGCACATGGAATATATATAGCAGGACTGAAAAATAGGGCCCCATTACAAGTGAGGCCTCATTACTTGCTTCATAATAGCCCAGTGCATAACAGCAGAAAATACCTTTGTTATATATGCGTTTTATCTTATTTACTATTGCTTACTATTTCGAAATTACATTACAGGCAGTTTGTTTCTTTAAATTTTTGGGTGTCTCCAAGAGAGTGGATCCCTAAGCTATAGCTTGCTTAGCTTATACGTAAATCCGGCTCTTATAGAAATCTATGGTTTCTGTCGTATACAAAGCTCGATAAAAAGTAATGGTTAATTCGCGCCTGGCATTATGCACAGAAGAATAGCTGTTCCACTTTTTCAATGTAATCATGTCCCATGTCTATCAACTTCTGCCACATGTGTGAAAGGCATTGCACACCGTCAGAGCGTCAATCTTTGTCTATATCCCGCAAGAACTGCCATATATATTATGTGCGAATTGCCGCGGTCTCGTTTACCATGATTCGATTTTGGTGCTGTTTGCCACGGTATTGTTCTTGCTGATTTATCTTATAAGCGTGAAGATTTATACAAAATCGACTAATAAGTTAAGGACTGTCAGATGACTATATTATAACAATCAAATCAATTATATTTAAAAACATAATATATACAAATGGTCCCAAGCACATTATTGGATTACTGCGCTATCGGCTATTAGCGCCACAATTAAATTAATTCAAGTTGAGCTCATGCATTTGGAAGTTATCATTTGTGTATTTAGAAACCCGCCAAATGCTTTTCAAAATCGATATGAGAACAAAATCCTGAGACGAATATTCGGACCCAAGAGGAACGGGAATGGGGAATGGCGGAAACTTCATAACGAGGAACTACATAATTTATATGGTCTACCCAACATTGTTAGGGTCATCAAGTCTAGGAGGCTTAGGTGGGCGGGTCATGTAGCTAGAATGAAAGAAAGTAGAAACGCTTTCAAAGTCTTGACTGGAAGACCAATCGGAAAACAACAATTAGGAAGACCTAGGCGCAGATGGGAGGACAATGTTAAGATGGATCTTGCAGAGATTGGAATACAAATTAGAAACTGGATCCAATTAGCTAAGGATAGAAGTCAGTGGAGAGCTTTTGTGAACGCGGCATTGAACCTCCGGGTTCCATAGGCCATAGAGTTAGTTAGTTAGTTATGACGTACAATCTGTGTGAATTTGAATGTGTAGCCAACGTTGAATCCAGGCATATCATCAAGACCACCCATAAGGGGGATAGCAAACCCGACAAATGTCAAGGATCCTACCTTCGGGAGGGTCGTGATAATTATTTTTTTCTTTTAATATTTCATAACTTTCCTAGAGATTAAATTAAACAAAATTAGAATGAAATAGCTATATGGATTTAGCGATCTTTTAAACACATTTGGTGACAAGAATAATGTTTAGACCAGTGAGAATAAAATAAGTTAGTGACTTTTGTTTCGTTACTTGGCTATTTTCAAACCCATAGATATCACTACAAATATTATAAAATACACAGCTGATCAATCTCTTCATAGCCTTTCTAAAGCAAAATTGAATGTGCACGAATTGGAGTAAATTTGAGTTTAGCATCCTGTTTAGCAACTAGGTTATATGAGACCTGGACCAACAGTTTAACGTGGAATCGAAGCCGCATGAACCTGGTATCGGATGCCAAAGGCGCGTACACTATCCACATAGTCACGAGGGAGCTCTGTGCACGAAATGAGACAATGAAACCTATTGTAGAAAAATTACCAGAAGTAGTGAAAGTTTTACAAATGTGCCGTAATCAAATAGCAGAAGTAAATGGGAAGATTATATTTCAATAAGTTTAAACCGTTGATTCTCTTGGATATTTGAAAGGAAAAGATCGTATCTCAGATGAATTCTCGGTGTGCAGAAATGCATATTTGTGCAGCGTTTGAAGCCATCTTCAGAATAAATTCTTTGGATGACTGTGATACAGTCAAGAAATTAATTGCATCTTATTCTGGTGATTTAAGTGATAAACTAGTACAAGAGAAACAAATGTATAAGTCAGTGTGTGTGTGCAGCTACTTTCTCGGATCTGACAAAGTCACAGAAAATAAAGAGCTGTCATTTCTTTTTCTCAATCAAATTCATAAATTGAATTTACAATATTTGTATTTCCTGAACTTTGCATTACACTCAGAATTTTCGTTTACTAGTATCTACTGTTTCAGGTGAGGCAGAGTTTTGTACATTATATTTAAACCAGAAACCATCTGAGATCAAAGCGCTCAACTTAAGGATCACTTCTCTCGTGCTGACATGGACAATAATGTTTAAAGATACTTCTAGTGGATTCAGAATCCTCAAATTAGTATGGAAAGCAGAATTTGAAATGCATCTAGTATGAGCATTTTCACAATTGGTACAAGCAGTTATTCAAAGAATCCAAGCTTGGCGTTATTTTTCTCTTGACGCCATGCACGGATATGTTTAGAAATATTTTCGCTCGATTCAGTGTCTTGCAATTAATTTTTAAAAAGCGCAATTGGATATTTATCCAAGCGTGGGCACTTTTTACTAGTGGCACTAGCGTTAGTTTCTTGGGCTAAGAGAAACTAAATCATCTAGCACTGTTGTCAATAGTGCATTAAGTTTCCTCTAAAATGAACTTCTTTCAGGTGTTTAATAACTTCAGCAGCTAAAAAGAGTAGAAAATTCAACGTTCCATTTGCTGTTGTCCAAGAGTGTTC
Organism: Thermobia domestica; assembly: GCF_964235325.1. NCBI lineage: Eukaryota > Metazoa > Arthropoda > Insecta > Zygentoma > Lepismatidae > Thermobia > Thermobia domestica. Next base: position 198,994,652 of record NC_137455.1, on the reverse strand, counting down.
ACCATACAGTACCTATGGGCGTCCTTCCATATCATAAGGATAGTCTTATAATAAGTCTGATCCACCAATGACTTTTCTTCGTGATAATTACTCCGCTATTAATAAGTCAAGGTTTGTTTATTTCGGCAACCAAGCCGTTTGTAATTCAATGCCTGTTCCCCCTCTGCAGTGACCAGGCATAAAAATCTAAAATTTGCAAAATGAAATATTGGTTCGTGCGCGATATATTGGTATCGGATGTATACAAATGTGAGTGTGTGTGTAGCATGGAGTTCACAACTAGTAAGTAGAGAAAGCCTGCTTTACTACACGAAGCATATCAATATAATTTGCAAAGAGAACGATAATAACAGCATTTTATTCGATGGATGACTTGCAGTTTGTACAGAATGCAGAGGGCGAAGTTGTAATAGAAGTATGAATGTCATGCGACATTATAATCAATACTTCATTTCATCCTTTTGGGGACATAAATTCTACTTCTTGTGTGTTTTCTCTACTGAAAGGCTGCTGTGGGGTATTAGAAACCGCAGAATTAGCGGAAGGGCTATATGGGATTAGCTTTGACAATCGTAGGTTAACATGTATACTTTTGTTACAATTTGCATTTTGTAAGTTTTCCTGTTCTTGCGACTGTCCGAACTATTATGTACACATTTCTTGACTATATGGAGGCAACGGTGGCTCAGTGGTGGAGTATTCAACCCTGGTAGGTTTCCTTGCTCTTCCTTCTGTTTCTTTCTACTTCCTTCCTTCATTCATTCTCATCATCATCGTTTCCTTCAGCCTAGATGACATAATCGTGGGAGCTATTCATTTTTCTCAAGTGTATAAAACCCAATTCTTTAAAATAACGAAGAAATAGAACATTATTTACAAGAGGTAACATTAAGAACTGCTAGGGATGGGCACGAGTCGAGTCAAACGTAATTTTCTCAAGTCGAGTCACTTTTTTGAGGTTGAGCTTTCAGTCGAGTTGAGTTTGATAAATGGCTCGTTCCTTCAGCTCGTTTTAACTCGTTTTGAAAACATGGCCTGATAAGCGAAAGCCACGATAAATGTAAGCAGTAATGGTGAACACTTTTAGTGTTGCTTACTAGAGGGGACACTGCTCGCATCTCGCCTCGTCTCGATAACGAAACAATAGATATTTTATAACGGTGTTTCGGATACGCAAATTAACTATGCATATGAATTCATTCTACAGTATATTGATTTGTAATTTGATCTCTTCTCTCCCACAATTGTGGATTAGAGTCGATGGAAACTTACCGTTGATATTCCTTACATTTTTTTAAAGTATTAAACGTTAATCCGTTACTTAACTTACTATTAATGTATAATGAAATATAATAAGACACCAATTAAAATGCACGGGATGACTTCTCTTGCTAAACTTGGTTTTCTCAGGGAGGCAAAATGTTCAATTTGAAGTTTAGAAATCCCTTCTATTAGCATCTGAACATTTCATAAAATATACAAAAGTTTCTGAAATTTTCTTTTAGAAAGATTTAATGGGTAGTCAGTTAAATGGGGTCACAACGCAGTTTTGCTACCCTCACAAGTCAGTATAGTAGTAGTAGTGGCTGCCGTATGTTGTACTATAGAATTGGAAAGAAAATATGCTTCATCTTGGAAAACCGATAGGACTAATTTCTCTATCTCCTATCCTTTTATATACCGTATATAAGGACCCAAAGCATCAGCAAAGAAATATTGAGGAGAGGTGAGAGACGGGAAAATGAAGGAAAAGACAGATGAAAGAAGTTACTCGTAATTTTCAGTAGTTTCCAAACTCTGCCAATAAGATGTAATTGTTGCTACTGCCGACTCTTGATTCGTTTTCATCGTCAACTTCGTTTCAATCCGACAGTTCTCCTCCGGTATACCGGTACAATCAAGGAGCGTTTGTGTCTCTGTGTTGGAAGATGGGCAAGACGCAAGGTAGTAGTGGATGTATGAGGGGTTTGGGGTGCGACAGAGATAGAGATAGAGATAGATAGATAACTAACTGAAGAAGCGAAATTTTCAGTGCCAGAAGGAAGGCAAAAGGACAAAGAAACAGAACAAGATGGGAAGAAAGAGTAAAGCAGCAAGAAAGTCTTGATTTTCAGTTATTGCCCCTATCTAGTCTCTTGTCCTTAGCAATGCTCCTTTGATTTCCTCAGAGGAAAAGTTACCAACAGTATATATAAGAAAAAAGGAAGAAAGAGAAGCTGAAGGGTAGAAATGCTGAAAAGCCGTTCATCGTTGAATGCCATGGACGGTTGCCCAATTGAAGCAACTTACTGGGAAAGGATCTTCTTCTTCATCATTCTCTTCGTCTTCTTCTTGGCTTCTTGGCCCACATAGTCTCCCTATCAGAGAAATAGAATTTTTGGTCCAAAATACGAAGAAGAGATAAGTTCTTTCAACTTTTCCCATTTGTTCATTTTTACACTGTTATTAGAGATGTGCATTTTTCCCCTCTTCGTTTCTCCTTCCTTCTAGACTGGCTTTTATTGCTTCTTCTCGTATTCTGTGCGTTCCCAATGTCTCATTTACTCAAAATAAACTTTGTAATAAAAAACAAACAAACAAACCAATAGAAATAATTAAACATAATTAAGAGTTCTTCTTCCATTCTGTTCCCTTTATCCCATTCCTAATTTGTTGAACAACACAAATATTGCAATAATTCTTTTCAGAACGGAAATTTATTTTAAAAGATTCTATTCGAGAACTTTTTACTGAAATTGGTTACTTTGTCTTGCAGACAAGGAAGGAACTTCATTCAATTTTGAAAATTGTATTTTGTTCACGTAATTAGATTTTAGAAGAAAGTTCAAAGAACTTTAATCTCTCATTATTCTCACAGACAGATGATCTTTATATAAGTAAATATATTCCAGGATAAATGTAAACTCAACTTTTTCTCTTAAGGAGTGTGAAAACAATTGAAAACTAGGTATACAGTTTTGATTCTTCAGCTCCTGAAAAAACATTAGGTAATAAAACAAAGCAAGACACAAAAATGAAAACATTGGAAGCTTTTAACGCTGATTTTTTTTGTGTGTAGTGTCTAAATCTGTAATTAGAGTGTTTACAAATTTTGGTTCTACACCAGTGCAACAAAAAAGTAATGGCTCAAACCAGAATTTTACAATTACAAGGTGAAAATTGATGTAAATGTTCAGAATGTTGTCCTAAACATTATATTCAAAGTTCCAAAACATCCTACTTAGCGAAATCGAGATGTGACGTTATCAAGATAACCGTTAATAGAATTTATCTCTTAAATTTTAAACGTCGTATTTTCTAGACATTACAAAATAGAATCATCACTCTTACTTCATTTTACAGAGGATACGTTAAAAGTTGTTATGTAAGATATCTGCAGATTTTGGAAACTGTTCTAAACGTTGGTCACGATCGAACTATATCTTCACCATTTATGATTGGCATAGCATATCTAATTTTCATGTGAAATAACAAGCAGATGCAGAAAACTTTCCCAGATCCTCACACCTAGAGAACTCCAGACTTCAAGACGACGATTCCTGTTTGTCTGTGTCAACTTATGTGGTACTCATGAGTCTTGTCTTTTCTACTTCACTAATTGGATGGAACTGCCAAGGAGCAGTGGTTTCGTGTGTACCTAGCTCGTCTGCAATACCGAGGGTCTGGTTTGATGCTGTTCCTGAGTAACTCATCCGATCGTGACATTGGCCGTTGCTCACAGAGTTCATTTTGCAATGTTATGACACTAGATCAAAATTTGAGAAATCTAACGGCTAATGGTACGTCTGTTCGCCTTCATAATCCAAATATACTCTTAGTTTTTTCGGCTTGCTGTGAAGAATGTACAAATTTGAATTCGTACAGTAAAATAACTTACAATTGTGCGTTCTTGATGGTGCAATTTCATACGACTCTGTTCAACAACGCCCTACCTCCTGAATGTCGGGGTACCCCAGCCTACTTGCTGGAATTGTACAAAGTTTGTGGCGTTAGATCGTGTCCTTAGTATGTCACTGACTTGCATTGCTGAAGCCAGTTTCCCACCACCACCAGACGACAGATAATCGATCCTACCAGATGTCCAAAATTGACATTTCATTTGCACCAATCTGACATAATATTAACAAGATCCATCTTTGTTAAAATAATATTTTTGTGATTTTTGTACCAATATATCAAGCAACACTATCTGGCACTTTCTGTTTTTTCATTCGATGCAAACTTGTTGCAAATTTCAAAAATTATTATTATTGTTATTATTATTAAAAAAATTATTTCAGTGCCGTAAGCACCTTGTAAGCTAGGAATACAACGGATTGTGTGGTATCCCAGCGTAATACTACTACTACTACTACTACTACTACTACTACTACTACTAATAATAATAATAATAATAATAATAATAAGGGAAATGCAATTAAAGTGAAACAAATATAAAACACAATGTAGATAAGACAGGGGTGACTGTCTTAACATTGTTAAACTTGTCACTTAAAATAATTGTTAGATCTCACAAAATTTACTCGTTTAATACAGTTGATCTATTTTTTTAAAATAAAGAATATGTTGATCTTTTCAAAATTTTGCATGTCCAGTATAGAAGTAATAAAATCATACAATTTCTTATGGTGGGATTTCGGCCTTTGAAACCAATATTTCCTAAATAGTATTCACTAATATACATTATCCAGCATCTTTTGCATACAAAATTTACTAAAGACTTTTATTCTATTCTCTAAACTCCAATATTCATACCTATGTGAATAGTAGTTCAATGTCATTTCAGGGCATACAATCTGATAAAACGTTTTTGTGCACATTCTATTCTGTTTGTCAAAGCTTTATGAACGCTATTCCTACTACAGCTTCAAATTATAACTTTGGCATTACAAGTACTGTAGTTTGTATAAATACACATATGTATTATTTCTTTGAAATACACACTACTGTACAAAAATAAAATATGCTACCTTTCTTAGTACCAGTTTTACAAGAATTTACATTATAGTAAACCCTTTAATTGTTTGTCAAATGAAACACTCAGATTTCACATAATACCTATTTTCTCTATTATTAAATCATTTAACTCACATTTGCTAACATAATACTGGGTTTTCTTTGAATACATCATAAAGTTTGTTATCATACCATTAGTTATTAAATTATATCACAGTACACCATATATGGTGTATTTACTATATACAACTTTTGCTGTAATAAGTACCTAGGTAGTTATCATACTTATTGGTGACTATTCTTAACTGTTTTATATCGTTAGCATATAAAATAATGTTGAAGTACTTGATCATTTTTTGGAGATCATTTATTAATAAATAAAAAGGGCTTTCAGGACTACTCTTTTGGTATTCTACTTCATACGTAGCCTTCACGAGAATATATAGACTTAATTTTAACCTTATATGCTCTATTTGGCGGATAGTTTTTAAACCAGAACGTGTATAATTATGATAAACCAATATTCGATAACTTGTTAATAAGATATTTATAACTGACTGGGTGGGTGTTTGTATTACATCAACTTGTAGTTTATTCTTGAATGCGTAGTAGGTATAATCTGCAAAATTGTTTAGATTTATTACAATTAATTTATCCTTATAGAAACCATGTTGAGACTTACGTTATGTATTTTTACATTGAAATACATATGTTTGTCAATAATTAGTTTGAATATCTATGAAGATGTATATTGAAAGCGAAGTAGAATTCTACCAGCAAAATTTAGCGATGCTCTGGCAAAATAACTGATTGTAAAAGAAGGGAAAGAAAACAGCAAGCTTTTGGATATCGTTTTAATAGTACTTACCTTTCCTTATAACTGGGGTGTAACACAAAAGCGTAAAACATAAATCGCCAAAAATCTTGCAAATATAACTTGAATTCCTAAGTATTTGATATGAGACCAGGAATAGAACGTATGATTTTAGTCGCACACGTATTTTTGAAACAAATGTAACACCTGTAGAACTGCATGTTTGACACAACTTAGGTTAACCGAAGTTCAATAACTAGTACATTAAAAATCTTGCACATACATAGTAAACAGTCTTTCTTTTTTCGGCAAAATCTTACCAAAGAGGAAAATAGCATAAAACAATTTGCTCTTTAAACACATATTCAAAATCGTCCATTATATCTGGCTGAATAAGCACTAATTTTCTTCAAATACAAAATAGTTTGATCGTTGGTATTTTTGACGCTGCAAAAATCTAAAAATTAACCAAAATATGCTGTAATTTAAAAATAGTTTCCATGTAATGAAATTTTCTGAACTTTCACACTAAAAGTATCGTAAAAGTTCTTATCTTAGTAGCTAGTTATCTAAAATATGTAAAATAATGTAAATTCCATACACGTGTGTGATAAAATGTTAACGAAGCGTGTCAGCAATTCAAAACCTAAGTTCTGGACGGTGTTGATTTTTGTTATCATAATCTGTCGTTAGTAATGTTAGTTTTTTTGACATAATCTTCTACCTTACAGAGTACAAATATATTATTCATTTGGATGAATTAAGTATGAGTTTAGGCAGGGGGAGATGGAAGCAAGAGGAAATATGTAAATCATTGAGCGTCCTGGTAACATATATGTATAACTGCAACTAATGAAATAATGGAATTATAATGAGCTTCTCACTTTGCACAATTATCTAAGTGTTTCCCAATCTTTTTCAACTTGTGACACACTACAGGCGTAACTTGAATTCTCGCGGCTAACTCATACATTTATTATTATTATTGTTTTTAAATATAAAATACCGTGGTAATTCTTTTCTGTGATTATTGACCTCCTTCTTACAGAGAAGAAAGTTCGATCACTGGTTTTCACCTGTGGTAAATCATTATGCATATTTTTTATTCTAATTCAGAAACAGAAAACAATTGCAATGTCATCTTTCTAAATACACTTTCTGTTTCTGAAACTGTATCCAAGCTTTCACTAAGAAGGAAGATCGCTCAAGAACGAAGAACAAACAAATCTCGTGTACTTTTAAAACACAAATGCAGGGGATTTGTATGCATGTTTGCTTTGCGAAAGGATTGAATAATTTAAAATTTTAAGTTACTAAATAGTCCGTGAAATGTTATGTAATGACATGAAATGCGAACGTGAAATAAAAGCAAGGATAGGAATGGCGAAAGAAGCCTTTAAAAGAAAGAAAAGTCTGTTTTGTGGGACCTTGAACAAAGAGTTGAGAAAAAGACTCATAAAATGCTTCGTGTGGAGTGTTGTATTGTATGGGGCGGAAACGTGGACATTACGTAAAGGTGACGAAAATCGACTGGAAGCCTTAGAAATGTGGGTGTGGAGAAGAATGGAAAGAATTAGTTGGGTCGAGCGGAAAACGAATGAGAGAGTGTTAGAAATGGTAGGTGAGAAAAGAACACTTTTAGATATTATTAGGAAGAGGAAGAGAAACTGGTTGGGACATTGCCTAAGAAGAGATTGTATCATGAGGGACGTCCTAGAGGGTATGGTGGCGGGAAAGAGAGGGAGGGGGCGAAAGAGACTACAATTAATGGATGATATTAAAACAGAAAGATCATACGCGAAGACGAAAAGGTTAGCGGAGGACCGTGGAGCATGGAAGCTTCTCAGCTGCAGCAAGTGACCTGCCAATAAAGGCAGAATACCTAAGATGATGATGATGATGATGATGAAATAGTCCGTAACAATAAAGAAGTAGTAATGGTCATAACAATGATAACAAATACTTTTTTCAACATTAAAAATGTACAGAAAAGTAACACAGCATGAAACATATAATTTGTTAGTTTGGTTAATATACGTTATAATTTTTAAATATTATATGAAGGTTAGAATTGTGCAGTAATATTAGTAATGTAACAATTTTTCAATTATACCTATGGAAGGTTACAATTGTTTAATAATAATATATGAAGATTGCAATTTATCAAAACTAAGTAAAACAAGTTGGTGCACAAAGCAAAATTAATGTGCAACTTGAGCTTGATGTTCTTTCATAATCTTCTTCAATTGTGGACGGATAGTTGATAAACATACCCTCATATCATGTTCCGGGGTTATAGCACGGCCAACAAGAGATGGTCTCTGACGTTTCTTACCACATGCAGTGGGACATTGCGGCCCCTACTTTGATACCAGTGTTACCAACCACGATCACTCTGTCTTATACCATTAATTAACCCTTTCACAGAGGAAGTCGACTTTTGTCGACAGAACCAAATTTCCTTAACATGCGAATGTCGACTATAGTCGACGTGTTAAAATTTGTTTGTCCGTATCTTGGCTTTGTCGAGAGTAGTCGCCAAAGTTGTACCGTTCATTTTTGTTTGTGTTCTATTGTTTTCGATAAACAATAGAAATCACACAGAAAACCTTTGGCGACTACAATCGACAAACCCAAGATACAGACAAATTTTAACACGTCGACTATAATCGACATTCGCAGGTTAGGGAAATTTTTTTCCGTCGCCTTCCACAGTGAAAGGGTTAAATTGCCACTACAGTTGCACCGAAAATAACCTTGACACGCGAGTAGTGGCAATGTCACTGCGAGCTATCAGAGACGTTCTCTTACTGGACGCACTCTAACAGTTGTGAACTGTTCTTATACCTGATTGTGTTCATTGCGGAAAGTTGTACTTTATTTAAGTAGGATGTAGCAAAGGGAATGAGAACTTTCATAGCCTTTGTAGAAATAGCTGGATATTCTCTCCAGAGAGAAATCCAGAAAAATGCCACCTCTTGCTGTGAGTGCTGGAGCTTTAAACCTCGGTCATTCCTCACATCGACTAATTCACTTTCTTCCTGGATATTCAATTCTGCTGGCTGTAGGACAGAAGGTGCGAAGGGTTCCCTCACCCAGTCAAATGAGGTCACCTGAAGCATAGGAAAATACTTCTCAACATTGGTATACAACAAAGAAAATATGTCTGAAATGAAAGTTCAGAGGTTTGTGTCTAGTTTACAGTACTTTGTAAGCTCAAACATGTCACATTTGTTTTGTTTTCTAATTCTGTCCTAACAAAATGAGAGTTTCTCCCTCAATGAGCAAATTTTGTCACTTGAGGTTAGGATATGTTCGTTTTTTCCCTGCATGCTTTTATTCAGCGCATTCAAAGTTTGTGATATATCGGCAAGAAAAGAAAATTTATTGCACCAAGAATCATCACTAAGGAAATCGACATATTTACTTTATTCTGACAGAAAGAATAGTAGAAGTTGTTCTTTACTTGTAGAGGATCTTGACAATACGCGACCACGAGACAACCACCTCACTTCTGTGTGAATAACCAGCTGAGTGTATTCAGAATCCATTGCGGAAAATAGATCTGAAAATAATCTTGTTTTATGAAGCCTTCCTTTAATGTAATTAACCATTTTGGCCACTTGATTTAATACTTCTGCAAGTTCAGGGGCAAGTGATTTTGAGGGCAAGTGCTTCTCTACGGAGAAAACAATGTGTAAATATTATTTCCGGATTCTTTTGCTTTGCTAATGTCAAAAACCTCTTTTTACAGATCTTGTCAAAAAGGGAGCACCATCTGTACAAATACTCAAACAAGATCTACATGACAAACCTGCTGTATCAAAATAATCACTTACTAAACCAAATATATCTTGTTCCTTAGTTGTTTGGGATAGCGCTTTACAAAATGAAAACTGTTTAATAATTTCATCACGAATGAATCTGGCAAATTCTATTAACTGTGCTTGATTTGGGACGTCAGTTGACTCGTGGAACTGCATAAAAAAATCAACTTCAAGGAGTAATTCTATAGTTTGAGATTCAATATTTCTAGACATGTATTGAATGCGTGCACTAATAGTATGGTTTGACATGGGATTTTTTTTTTTTTTTTACTTGTTTTCCGAAGTCTTCCCCAAAAATTATTTTTACAATTTCGGAACATGCAGGTAAAATTACAGATTCAGCTGTTGTATGGGGTTTCAATTATTTAGCAACTATTTCAGCCACAGCATAGCTTGCTTCTTGTGCTTTATCAGATATACTAATTTGTTTTGTTAAAGTTTGACTTGGTGGGCTTCTTGAGAGAAGATTATTTTAACATACATCAACGGTTTATCTTTTAAATTGTCATGGTTAGTATGAAAATGACATTTTAAATTACTTGGTACCATTTCCTCATGGGACAATTGCTCCTCACAGACGACACACTTTGGGACTGGGCGATATCCTCCAGTCGATTTAAAACCAAATGATAAATAAGTACATTTCCTGATAATACTGTACAACACTTTTATACTTATTCACAGATGTAGTAATTTGTAACGAACTGGTGGATGCAGAAGTATCCATTTGATTTTCATCACTTAACTTCGCTTTTTTAACCACAAACCAGTCCATTTTATTGTAATCACACCACTTGCAATGCGTCGAAGTCAAAACAGCTCTTGAACGATGTGCTGTTCTGTGTTCTGTCATTCACGTACGAATGAGTGTTCTACATACATTCGCGTGACGCGTACCGTACAAGTGCTTCCATCTCTCGGTGTTAGTATGAAATTTCAATTGAAGCGTAACATAGCAGCTAACCGTGTAAATGTGTATGAGGCTTCGGTAAATAAAATTCTGTTTTCGAAATACTATCTGCTACATAGTAATGTGTGTACAATAATATATTACAATCATAGTATTTTTTTCATTGTAGAGGTTCATAGTAATTTGAAATACAAATATACATTTTCTCCTATGTCTTGCAATTTGTTTGCTAAAAAAATTAATAATTTTGTTCCGATTTTCTGGCGGCACATCAGCGGCCTTTTCGCGGCACACCGGTTGGGAAACGCTGATCTAAGTGATGTTTGATTTTAAAATGTAAATTTCGGTACAGTGGATTCTAGTTAATTCGAACTTGGATAACGCGAAATATTGGATAATTCGTAAAAAAAAAAAAAAAAAAAAGTTCCCCTTGAAAATTGTGTTGAAAAAAATAATTAAAATTATGGGTAAATCGAACTTTGAATCTTCTGTTTAGATACTTCGAAATAATACAGTACAATAATTTTTAGTGTTGGACAGATTGCATACAGATGCATGCAGATTCAACTGGTTTTCAGTTATCCATTTGCAGCCTTAGGTAAGAGTGACACAAAAGCACAATTCATGCGGTGATGATAAGAAGATGAATACGAGATAGGCGATGGAGTAAAGAAATTACGTGTGTCAACCTCATCTGAAGCCACCGAAATAATTGAAAATTTTAAGAAAATCTATTGAATTTAAACCAAAAATAATTATTGACTTTTTTCACGCAATAAATAAAATTGAAGATTTTGTTCAAAGTGCAAAATTAAATTAAACTAAGATCACGAGCTTCTTTATGTCAGAGAACTTTGGTTATTACCGATGTACATGTGGTTTTGTGTGTTAATTCAGTGTATGTGGAATTGAAGTATGTTTTCCATGCTATGTCTGGCTTAATTTATATGCGATTAAATGTTTGTTTGCTGTATGCAATCAAGCAAATAACATGTTTCCTAAGAAATGAAGTTTATTGTATATTATTTTCTAGTTTTGTATATACACTTGATACAACAAGGTAATGCATATTTTTGGATAATTCGAACTTTTTACATGTCCTGTTAGACTCTGCTGTATGTGATAAGAGCAAGTAATTTACACACAATGAAACGAATTCACCAAGAGTGTTAGAAAAAGTGCTGAAGGTTATAAGGTTCTTGAGAGAGGCCTATAAATGTGATAAACTCAAAATTAGAAGTGCATCCACTAGAACAGGTTGTCACTTTCAACTTCTATATAGTGACAATAGCAGTAGAAGTCCATGTCTTGGGCTAATGTCTGATAACTAATATCCAATAATCGACAATTAATCAAATAACGATCTGTCTGTGGTTCAAATTCTACACTTGCGATAGATAGATGATGATAATACAAAAATTAGAACAGCTAACGTCACAAGAATATATAATTCTGTATAATTTAGTTTAGTCTATAAGTCACATACAGTAAAGAAATCCGGCAAATATAGTCCTCGTTTCAGTGGCGTAACTACGTTTCATGGGCCCCCCGCAAGAGAATGAATTCCTATGGCCCCCCGCCTTAATAACACTTTTTGTGGAATGATAAATAACATAATAAATAACCATACTTCCCTGTATCTGTGAATAATGAGTTAATGCATGCAATTACTAGGCCTAAATATTCATAAATGGAAACCACTTTGTTATAATTTATTCAATAAGCTTCAGAATTGAAGTTGGGCGTAACTCTTCGCAGTAAGTGATGTCAGTCTTCATGAAGAGTAGCAGGAATTAATTGAATGGTTTCCTCTTGTTTTCTTGTCAGCAAAAGCCTTTACTAACTCCCGTAATCCATTTTTTCAGCTTCGACCGCATTTATTGGGGGCAGTGCTAGGTTGCTTAATCTATTTTGGCCCATTGTGCTTCTCACATAGTTTTATATTAATTTCAAGTTTGAGAACGGCCTCTCCGCAGAACTGACAGAAACGGGGAGCGTAAAAACAACAAATACGCGGTAATAAGTTCTGGAAAGCTAGGTGTCAATGACTTATATTTCACAATTAAACGCCTTGTAGGTCAAAAACAGTATTCTGAACATTTATTTCAGATTTCAGCTGTTTCAAAAAGCAAATTTCTTCCATCGGAAACGAAGAACCAATATCACAACTGTAGGCTGTTTGAAGTATCTGTGCGCTTCTTAGAATTTCATGAATGAAAGCACCGTTCACATGACACATATTGCAGGGAATAGTGTGACAACAAACTGCCTGCACGAACTTTACCAAGTTCCATTCTTCAAGCTAATGAACTGTAGTAGAAACAATATGTTCGTTCTCCTCTTGATGATGACAAACTGAGAAAACCAATTAGCCTCTCATGACCATCTCCTGTAATAACTATTGATAACCTGTCGATAGTGTCTCTACCTGTCAAATTCGGCAGTAGTTTACCGACCCATTGCACAACTAACGCACTTGATGCACTCCGAAATTGTTTTTGTGGTCTTATGCAACTCCGCTACGGATTTTCTCTCAGCATCGATGCATATTTATCACTAGTTCCTCTACACTATATCCTAATGTTTCTGTCATCGCTGCCAGAATATGTATTCTTGTTCTATCAGTGGCCTTGTATCGATCAAGAGCAGCAACCTGTCTTGGAGTAATAACATTAGTTTTCCCTCTTTTACATCTCTTGCAGGGTCTGTGCGCACACAGGCACATATTTACATCTTCTCTAAAATTCTCAACTGAGTTTTCCTCTTCATTTCTTGAAATGCTTACCTCCATGTATTTTGGTGTATAAAATTCAAACAAATCATTTTCAGAACTGCAGTTTTCTTTTGCGTTCCTCTTTCTAATGAAGCCGTGCATATCCCTCTTGTTCTCTTCGAGCCAAACTCATGTCTTTACATTTAGTCGTGTAAGACTTATTACCTGTGAAAAAGAGAAATCTTTTCATAGGTAATAATGCTTAGACGACTAAAGCTATCTTTAAAATAGTGCCAGATTTATGTTCTGGTGAAATGTCACCTCAAAACGATATGTCATATGACCCTCTTCCTATTTGAAAATTTTGATTTAAATCCAAGATGGCCGCTGTGACAATACTATACAACATAGGTGTGTTTCTTCCTTTAGTTACATTATCCAGGGTATCTTTGCGTCTCCTTAAGCCGTTTCTAAATTACAAAATTTCATTCCAGATTTTCCCCATATACTATGTATTGCAATCGGATTCAAAACTTGAGGTCGGTTGAGGCACCATTTAATATTATTCAATGGATCTAATTTTTCTCCTGGCTTAATTTGGTTCCATATGGAACCATATTAGTGGGTTCGTCCAAAGAAATTCAGTAATCAAAAATTAAGGATCACTCTAATATATATATATATATATATATATATATATATATATATATATATATATATATATATAATTATAATTATAAATAACTATTAATTTAATAATAAAGTAGATCTACTAGTTGTAATCAGAATTACAATATTCAATTAATTAGTTCATTAGTAAATGCTTTAGGCAACTACGATTAGAACTAAAAGAAGAATTTGTAGAAGATGATTTCCATTACGGCAACGTAAACTAATATGTATATTTAATGACAGAATAGCCATTATTAACATAAATTAAACAACTTTCTTACAAGGCTGTCTATATTCTTTATTATAAATTAACGAGAAATGTTACAGTTTCGAAGGTATATCACTTCCTTCTTCAGACTACTATTCCAACTGAAATCATAGATAACGTAACATAATTTGTTATCTCTACCAATCAAGAATCATTTTTTTCATTTTTCATTAAAATTCAAAATATATGTAAATTGTTGTGACAATTTTAAACTCTTAACAGAAATAATACATTGTTAATTAATCTTTATATTTCTTTTAACATATATTAACTAAATTAAATACTAATTAACTATCTAAATATTGAAATTTTCTACCTAATATTGAATACTAAATTTTCTACCTGAAAATTGATTACTAATTAACTACGTGAATATTGAAAAATATATAAATAAAATTTAACCCTATATTGTCCTTATATTCTACTTTTCTTCTTTCTTCTTTCTTCCCTTTTCAAAATGTCCTCCCATTCTTCATTAATACTCAAACCACTATTCAAGTTCATAGCTTTAACGTACACTTCTTTTATCCTCTTCCACTTCTTTCGACTTCCTAACCTGTTGTCTCCCTTCATATTCCAATATTTTCGCTCCTTCTCAGTTTACTTCGTGGCCTGTTTCATCTACGAGCTTGTAAATGGCATTCGTGTCTCTCTTCAATCTTACATCATCTTTATGCTGTTTTAAACGTTCTTGCATTCTCTTCTTGGTTTCTCCTATATACACCTTATCGCACATCCCACACGGTATCACTCCTTTCTTACATAATTCCGCTGACGTTCTCATCTTATTTTTCTTGATGATATCTATTATCTTCATTCCTCCTTGCCTGTATGTCTTAATATCTTCTCTCTTAAGAATTCTTCTTATCTTCTCTGATATCATCCCTGCACTTTCAATACCATGCCACCTTTTCTTCTTGTCTTCTTCTTTCTCTTCTTCTTTCTCACTTTTCTTCCTTCTATTCCTGCTCTTTTTCTTGTCCTTATCACTGTAACCATTGTCTTTCAATTGTTTTCATAGTCTTTCTATATCTTTCTCCTTTTGATCTTCTTTCGTATTTATCATTTTGATCTTCTCTTCCATATTCCCAATGAAATTAATTTTTGTTCCTTCATCGACATCACTTCTTTTATTGCAGTAAACTTCTGATGCACATTCTTTTTTTATAAAAATATGGACACAAGGCCTTTTTATGAAAATATCTATAAATAACCATTATGTGTATATACTGTATTAACGGCATGCTATTATACTGTATTCTAGCAGGTAAAAAAAGGTAGAAAAACAAGATTACTTAATATGATTCTACACCCTTTTCCTAACTACTTATAAAGAGTGGTACAACTCAAAGTAATGCAATATAAAGCTCGAGTTAATTACACTGAATTCTCGTACAGCTGCAAATTATTATACGTTTCAAGTCAAATCCTAGACGACATTAAATACCTATGAATTACAATTTTCACAACATGGATTTTAAACTTTACTATTAGTATTTTAGCACTTTTATTGTGAAATACAGGCAAAATTGTTCAAACTGTATTCAACAAAATTACGGAAACAAAGCTATTTATCTCAATAATCTACATTTACTCGATATTATTTTAAAAAAAATCAATGTCGTATTGCAAGATCGCTAACAACATACTACAATAATTTATGAAATATGAGGTACAACATGAAACCATTATCGAGAAATATGTATGAAAATGTATCCCCAGATTTTTTTTTCTTTCAGGGATTTACTCAAAGAAATGAATAATTCAGTTTTATAGCTCGTAATGATTTAGAGTCAATCCATTCTAAGTGATCAGCTTGTGCAGCTCGATCCTGTCAAAAAAATCTAATTTTTTAATGAATTTTTATCCTATAGCAGGGTACTTCAAAACCACGATCATTTGATTTTTAAAACATCTCGTAGCTACGCAGCGGCTGCCTCCATTTTGTTTTCTCAATTTTAGGCGCTTACGTTGTTTTGAATATCTCAACATTTATTGTCCTACCGGAATGAAAATTACTGGACGTCTCCAACTTGTGCAGCGCTAAAACTTTGTTCTATTAACATTTTTGCTTGATAGGCGTGAAATTAATGTCTATAGTAGCAACATTTTTGGACATCGAAGTCATGTTTGGGAAGAGGGAACAACTGAGGTCTGAATTTGTGTGTGCATTTAGTCCGGAGTCATAAGTTTATACACAAAAATTTGCAGACCTGTAGCTGTTCCCAAAGACCTGAAAAAAATCATAAAATTGGGAAATTATTCCAATTTGGCATATTTCACTGTCCAGTATCTCCAATGGGAAATGTTCCAAATTGGCATAATTTCCCAATTTTATGATTTTTTTTCAGGTCTTTGGGAACAGCTACAGGTCTGTAAATTTTTGTGTATAAACTTATGACTCCGGACCACATGCACACACAAATTCAGACCTCTACGTCAGTTGTTTCTTCTTCCCAAACATGTCTTCGATGTCTAAAAATGTTGTTAGTGTAGGCCCTAATTTCACCCCTTCAAAGGGGTTTTAAGCAAAAATGTTAAGAGGACAAAATTAGCTCTGCACAAGCTGGAGAGGTCCAGCAATTTTCATTTCGGTAGAATAAGAACATGTTCAGATATTCAAAACACCCTAAACGCCTAAAATCGAGAAATCGCAAAATGAAGGCAGCCACTGCGTTGCCATGCGATGTTGTAAAAAATAATTAATTGTTGTTTTAAAGTACTTTTACATCAACTAAACATTTCTGAACCAATTAGATCTTTTTGGAAAGGTCGAGCGGCAATTTTCGTTTTTTCTCGATCACTTAGCATGGATTACTTGACCCTTTATAGATTTAAAAATATGGATAAAATCATTACATTTGAACCCTATTCTTAGGAAAGAGACCACTTATTATGTCAGTAATTTTAAACATTGTTTTTCGAGTAGTAGTGGTATGGAGTTGATATTCACATTTACCAATTCTGTAAGAGAAACTTCAACATTATTTCTCTCAACGTATTATTTAATTTTACCGCTGCTCTTTACTTAAATTGAAATTTATTTTTTTAACTTTTGTGATACTTTTGCTTGTGTATTTACAACAGAAATGAACAAATAAACTAGTAAATTTGGCTGTGAAGAAATAATCTATTTGATTTGCGTAATAAACCTTCTTCTTCTTCCAAGCCTTTATGCCAGTAGCTGGGGTCAGCTTTTCGTATAGCTACGTTAACTTGTTTCTCCATTTTTAAAATTTACTCAGAAAATAATGTCAAAGTTTTGTACTAGCTTTGTACCGTTTTGTACCACCAACAAAAAGTTTTGTACCACGTCCATAAACCAGTAATGGCCGATTCAAAGTGGGGGAACAAGTTAACGCCTGTTCCCCCACCATAACGAATTTTCCCGAAAATAGTGTCAAAGTTTTGTACAAGTTTTGTACCGTTTTTTACCACGAATAAAAAGGTTTGTACCATATCCATTAGCCAGTAATGGAGGATTTAAAGTCTGGACCTAGCGTTAACTTGTTCCCCCACCATAACGAATTTTCCCAAAAATAGTGTCAAAGTTTTGTACTAGTTTTGTACCGTTTTGTACCATCAATGAAAAGTTTTGTACCACATCCATTAGCCAGGAATGGACAATTTAAAGTCTGGACCTAGCGTTAACTTGTTCCCCCACCATAACGAATTTTCCCGAAAATAGTGTCAAAGTTTTGTACTAGTTTTGTAACGTTTTGTACCACCAATAAAAAGTTTTGTACCACATCCATTAGCCAGTAATGGACAATTTAAAGTCTGGACCTAGCGTTAACTAGTTCCCCCACCATAACGAATTTTGTCAAAGTTTTGTTCTATATGGTACTATTAACAAAAATGTTGTACTGCATCATTAGTCATTAATGGACGATTGAATGTCTGTAACCACTGTTAGCTTCGGTTCCTACCATCAAAAGAAATGTCGGTTTGTAATGGATAATACAAAACGGAGCATTTTTTTAAAATATACCGTAATGATTTTTTTGGAAATAATATCATAGTTTTTAGTAGTGCGTATCATTTTGTAACACCAATAATTATGTCGTACAACGTTCGTTACACAGTTGTGGATGTTTAAGTTTGAATCTCGATAGCTTTTGAATTTAAGTGAAGGAAATTTAATCGGAATCGAATGCCAAAATTTTGTACTTTTTACCATCACTTATATTTATGAACACTGCGATTTATTCTTATACTTGTATGTAGATTTTTGGGTATAATGATAAATAAAATTTGAACAAGTAGTTACAAATATACATATTTATTATTAGACACTCTAAACTTATATTTTTAGAATCAATCACCTGTATTTATCTGTATTTCCTTTCTTTTCACCCATCTATTAGCAACTAGAGACAAAATACAAGTCCAGATCATTAAAACAGAATCGTCATGAATACAGCAAATTGTTGTTTTAACCTTTAAATAATTGTTTAGCCATTAAGATGCATTAAACGTGAGGCAGTAACAAATGTCAGATGTATATATCCTTCATAACAGTATTTACTAGAAGGATACTTCAAATTGTATTTTTAGAGTCAACTACTGCCAGTTTACTATATTATCTTTATTTTCCTACATATATTGACATTTTCAGTATCAATGAACATAATGAACAATAATGAACATAATGAACAACAGTAGTATCAATGAACATAATGATAGTCCTGAGAACAGGTAATTGTTATCCTATTTTTTGGCTAAATTTTGAGCAATTAAATACATTACACTGAAAACTGTAAGAAATTCCAGAGATATTATTTGTTAGCAGGTTCTTTGAATTTGTAATTTTCGAGTCAATGACTGCCAATTTAGTATATTACTTTTTTGCTGTACCAATAAGCTAACATTTTCACACTATACGCACGTGTAAATTAATAAGATATGTAGGGTAGTAGCATTGTAGATACTAATGATCATGGACACAAAGAAGTTGTTGTCTTGTATTTTGAATAAATCATGAGCCATTAAGATAAATCAAAATATAAATCCGCAACAAATACCAAAGATTTATATTAATTAGCAGGTTATTTCAACTTTTGTTTTTAAAGTGTCAGCCACAGCCACTTCACAAGCCTTTCATTATTTCCATATAGGGTTGCCAACTCTATTTTTTTTTATAAAAAAAAACGGAAATTTCGTTTTATTTCAGTTTGGGAACTGGGCATGTAATCCTACTAAGAATAATTAGAGTAGGTGCACACTAGTTTGAGAGATAAAAGTCACTCGACGAAAAAGTCACCAACATTTATAAGTTCCGCGGACCAAGAGACTTCAGTTTATCAGCATCGAAATGTATATCAAATAAATGGCTGTATATTGTGCTCTAATTTTGTCTAAATCTTTGTAAAGCTTCAGTCTTCTGCCATTTTAGTAACTAATACTTCGACCCCTCTTTATTCCACTACATGCCAAGTCGTTAAAATTCACAAATATCCATACTCCAGCTGGTATTCAAACGCTGACACCTGAGACTGCACGGCTATAGCAGTTGGCTGTTGTGATTGATGAAGAAGGAAATGCAAAAATAAAAGTCATTGGGTTTATTCAACTGAAAACCAGAGACTTTTAAAAGGGCAGTTCGAACTTGTCGCAACTTTGAGTATGAATTTATTTATGGCCCTATGACATGTCTATTTCAGTGTAGAATGAGGATGGAGAAAGAAAGTATCGGTCAGAATCTTACTTGAGGTACCAAGTTCCCGAGTACGCTAGAAGTCGGG
The DNA here is from genome assembly GCF_964235325.1 of Thermobia domestica. Lineage (NCBI taxonomy): Eukaryota > Metazoa > Arthropoda > Insecta > Zygentoma > Lepismatidae > Thermobia > Thermobia domestica. The sequence goes on along the minus strand of NC_137455.1, from coordinate 198,974,748 downwards.
TATTTTCGAACAGGAAGTGTGGCCGAAAGTGGTTTAAAAGTCACTTCCTGCTTAGAACCGAAAGTTGGATCAAAAACAGACTCCAGGATTAAATTCAGGTTTCTGAATATCAGATCTGTTGGAAGTAGAAGTGTTACCTGAAGTCATTTCCGCATTATAACAGTACCCGCCAAAATTTTGAAATCCAATAGGGCGCCTAAATTTTGTGCTTAGCTACAAAATTCTATTTGTTTGTTTAAAAAAACTTAAGACTGGGGAAGATCCATTAACTTGTTATCCAATTCAAATCGTCCATTACTGCCTAATGGACGTGGTACAAACTTCATACTGGTGGTAAAAAGTGGTACAAAACTAGAAAAAACATAAACACTACTCTCGGGAAAGTTCGTTAATGTGGGGAAACTTTAACGGTGGGTTCGGAAATTAAATCGTCCATTACTGGCTAATGGAGGTGGCACAAAACAAGTAGAAAACTTTGACACTATTTTCTGGAGTAATCATTGAGGTTGATGAACGGGCGTTAACTTGTTCCCCCAATTTGAATCATCCATTACTCGATAATCAACTTGGTACAAAACTTTCTATTGATGGTACAAAATGGTAAAAAAAAAGTAGTACAAAATTTTGACACTATTTATAGGAAAATTCGTTGATATTCAAGAAAAGGCGTTCACTTGTTCCCCCTTTTAAATAATCCTTTACTCCTTAATAGACGCGGTACAAAACTTTTAATTTGCGGTACAAAACAACTACGAGACTTTGACGCTCTTTTCGGGAAAAATTCGTAAGGTAAGGATCAATAGATAAGAATATGAATTCGTACATTACTGGCTAACGGCCGTCGTATGAAACATTGTATTGGTGAAAAAAATTGTATAAACTAGTAAAAAACTTTGACACTATTTTCGGGAAAATTCGTTATGGTAGGGGAACAGGTTAACGCTAGGTCCAGACTTTAAATCGTCCATTACTGGCTAATGGATGTGGTATAAAACTTTTTGTTGGTGGTACAAAACGGTACAAAACTAGTACAAAAGTTTGAAACTCTTTTCGGGAAAATTCGTTATGGTGGGGGAACAGGTTAACACTGGGTTCAGACATTAAATAGTCCATTACTGGCTAATTGACGTGGTACAAACCTTTTTGTTGGTGGTACAAAACGGTACAAACTAGTACAAAAGTTTGAAACTCTTTTCGGGAAAATTCGTTATGGTGGGGGAACAGGTTAACACTGGGTTCAGACATTAAATAGTCCATTACTGGCTAATGGACGTGGTACAAAACTTTTTATTGGTGGTACAAAATGGTACAAAACTAGTACAAAACTTTGACATTATTTTCGAGAAAATTCGTTATGTTGGGGAACAGGTTAACATTTGTCCCAGACATTAAATCATCCATTACTGGCTAATGGACGTGGTACAAAACTTGTTATTGGTGGTACAAAACGGTACAAAACTAGTACAAAACTTTGACATTATTTTCGAGAAAATTCGTTATGGTGGGGGAACAAGTTAACGCTGGGACCAGACATTAAATCGTCCATTACTTGCTAATGGACGTGGTACAAAACTTTTTATTGATGGTACAAAACGGTACAAAACTAGTACAAAAACTTTGACAATATTTTCTGGAAAATTCGTTATGTTGGGGGAACAGGCGTTAACTTGTTCCTCCACTTTGAATCGTCCATTACTGGTTAATGGACGTGGTACAAAACTTTTTATTGGTGGTACAAAAAGGTACAAAACTAGTGCAAAACTTTGGCATTATTTTCTGAGTAAATTTTAAAAGTGGGGGAACAAGTTAACGTAGGTTTTTCGTATCGCTGTCCTCCGCCTGTTTCTACTTTGTTTCATATCCGCTGTGACCCCACACTGCACCATTTCGTTATTAATACACTCTTCCCAATTGCTCTTTGGCCGGACTCAAGTTCGTTTCCCACTCACCTCTATAGCATCTACTCGGTGAGCTATGGGTTCCGAAGGTCTTCTTACATGCCCATCTCACTCCACTTTCCAAATCCAAGCCATCCTCAATTTACTTTCTTACAGTTTTCTTTATTAATCTCACCTTTACGGTTCTCTCTACTAATTTGTTCTCTCTGCTTCATTCTGTACTCTTTGCTGATCAATTATGCTTAATCTTGACCTTTCGCGTCGCTCCATACATCCACCGCAGCATTGTCATCTCCGCAACATTCAACGTCTGTTCCTCTCTCTCTTCGTCGTCGTCCAACATTCCGCTTCGTATAATAAGGCAGATGTTACTACTGTTTTCTAAACTTTTCCTTTAAGGCGAATTGGTTACACGACACTCCTGCCGCTTCTCTCCATTTCGCCTAACCTGCTAATTCTGCTGTTTACATCTTTTCTTATTCCTTCATTTTCCTGCAGAACTGGTCCCAAGTACTTGAATTTCCTTGTTATTACCACCTCTTTTTTTTCTTCTTAAAGTAGCATTTTTGAATTCTCGATTACATTTTTCCTGAAAGGACACTGTAACTGTCTTAGTTCTACTAATTTTAAGCCTTGGTTCTCCAATGCTCCTCTCCACGCATCTAATTTCTCTTGAAATGTTCCCTTTGTCTCGCTCACCAGCATGTCATCCCCAAATGGCATATCTTAGGGTGCTAACTCTGGATATGCTTCGTAAGTTCGTCCATCACAATTCCAAAAAGGTATGGAGTAAATAATTCAGATTATCGTAACTTATAATTTTTAAAAAATACAAAGACCAACACAAGTTATCAGCAAATTTTTATATTTAAAGGTAATTTCTCCTACTTTTACGGTTATCAACAGAGTAGTAATTTATCTGGGAATATTACATAAAAAATATCAAAACAGCTTTCTTGAATGTATTGAATGAACCTACTTTATGTGATTTAAGAAAATGTTGCGACATGGGATCACTAGTGATACATCACGTATTTGCCATGAACGTAGGAAAAAAAAAAAGGTAAAAGTGTGCTTTGCGTCAACCTTCTAGAGGTAATACGTTATGGCAGGAGATCTCCTTTTCTCTCGCATAGTTTTAGAAACAAAATATATAGAAATACGCTCCCTTCTATATATTTGTCGATAGAAAATTGAGAAATATGTAAAAAGAAAAAAAGGAGGGTGCAAGACAGGCGCATGAAATATTCAACCTATTGAAAAATATTATAGAGATTCAATGAAACGATTTTTTTTTCAGATGATATATCACATCTTAAAGTAGAAACGACAGATTAGCTAAGAATGAACTTGAACAAAAATTCAGAAGTAAATGAGAATTTAATACGAAGGCAAAGGGGAGAAAAGAAAGAAAGAAAGGTGAAAAATATCGTATAAATTTTTTCTTCAATTTTCACAGTAAAAATCTCTTTGATTCTTGAAAAATCCTCTCCTCCCTTTTTGAAGGGAAAGTCAAAAGCAGAAAAAAAAGTCGAATACCAGAAAGAAGTACTTCCGCTTTCTTTCTGGCTTATCTTTCGACTAAAGCTTTAAGAAGAAAAAGAAAGAGAAAAGTAAAAGAAGAGAGAGTAAGAAAAGGGAAGAGAGAAGAAGAAAAAGGAAATCCATTATGTGTAACTCCCAAAGGATTACTTAGATTGATGCAAAGTGACGTAAAAATCTGCCTTCTGTCATTTGAAGCAACGTGACAGCCAGGACAAGCAAGGAAATCCATCAGTTTTTTTTCTCTCCCTTTATTATAGATCATGCTCTTTCTTGCTAAGTAGAAAAAGTGGAAAGAAAGGAAACTCAAGACTCGTGAGACCATGCACAGTAATTTGTTAATTATTCTCTAATTATGTAAGGAAGAACAGAAGAAAATATCAAGCAATACTCAACTGTGGGGTTTCGTTGGAGCGCCTACTTTCTCTTCGTCGAATAATTAATCTGAGAAGATTCCTTTCTGTTTCTTTTAACATATTATTATTATTATTATTATTATTATTATTATTATTATTATTATTATTATTATTATTATTATTATTATTATTATTATTATTATTATTATTATTATGTGATTTTTCTCCATTCTTCATCTGAACAGGGGATATCGTAATATACAAAACATCCAAACATTATTTCCTTTGTTCTGTAGTTTGTGCCCTTTTCAACGTCTTGTGGACTCCTCTGATATCTGTCATAACTGTTATGTATTATGTGTACAATTTTTGTTTTCTATTATTCTTGTATGTTTTAAGTTAGTTGTTTGCATTTTTCTGTTGTTCTTTTATGTGTGTTCTAAAAGTTTGATGTATGTGGTATTGTGACGTCAACTTAGACGTAGTCATATCTCTGAATTTTTTATCTTTTTACGATGATATCCGACCTGTTATGACATATATATTTCTTGAGCGATGTTTTGTCCCAGTAATGTTTGTGTTCGTTTGTTTCTATAAAAAAAATAGTTATTATTATTATTATTGTTTCTGACTATCCGGAATTGCATATCATTTGCCTTTATATTGTATAAATGTGAAAGTTCATAGTTAACTTGTAGAGAAGAATAATTGCTTTGAGTTCTATCTTCGGTGAAAAGCTCTTTCAGGTATTTTTGACGTAGACGAATAAACAAACATGATACTTGAAAATAGATGAATATTTTCAAATAGGAAAGAAAAGAAAGATGTTTAGTTTGTACTACTTGTAGCTATACTGAATAAATATCGTAGAATATGACGATCAAGACGAATCGTATGTCGCTCGTTTGTCAATACATATTCTAATTGTAAAACAAATGTGAAAAGGATCTTCGGATAAGCCGTGAAACAGGTATGATAGTAATGTACACAGGACTGTTGAGAGGTAGATAACAGCAATTCTGATAAGATTAGTACGGTAAAAGATAGAATCCACTCAATGAGATATTTTTGTTCCTGTGGCCTTTAAGATTCTTAAACCATAATTTCTAAGTTACAGTTTACGAGATACATTCAGTATCTGATTAGAGAATTTGATTAATAAAATGACCTCAAAATAAAACGGGAGTGGACACAGTTAATGTGAATTAAGAACTTCAACTTACTATGGATTACAAGCATTTTTCATTATGCATACACACTATCTCAAGACTTTGTAAATATGTGGAAGAACTTCGATCTATCTGCATCGATGGAATTTTCGTGGGGGTTGTTAAAATTGTAATTTACCAAAGTTAGATAACAATAATGGCAACATTGTTCTCACGTCAGAGGACTGAGTCTCCGTGCTACAAGAGCTGATAGGGAAATGGGAGACAAGGAAGTGTGGGGAACTGTAACAACTGTGAATTATTCAGTCAAAGGTAACAGTACCGTAATGTAGAGGAAAAATGGAAGCGCCATAACAATATTGCAAGGTTCTACACACTCTCCCATCCACGGCTGTAAATGCACTTCAGACGACACCAACGAAGAAGACGTCGTCAACCATAGCCAAAGATTAGCAAGTGACGGAGATCAACGAAGATAGCCGATATCTTAGGATAAAAGGAGCCGAAACACTGCAGGAGACATCAATCTCTACCGATTGATCATCCACCACTCTGTACGACACCTAGTCTCTGGGAGTTCCTTATTCTCCACTCTACAGGACACCTGATCTCTGAGAGTTCCTTCTTGCTGGGATGCCTGGTCTTTGCAAACGCCTGGTCATTGATGGGCACCTTGACCTTGACCACAAAAGCCATGATTCCTATTGTTCTAAGGCGCTTGGTAATTGGGCTCCTTCAAATTCACCAGCAAACTACCAAAGTAAATAGAGGAACTTACATTTTATCTATAATATTTATTATTGCTTTATATAAAAAGAAACGTTTATAATAAATAGACATCGGATTTTTATGCACTTAAAATTCAGGAAATAGGCATGCATATATGCTGTTAAATGTGTTAAAATATGAACTTAATATGCACTAATAATGCAATAAAAGAGAGTATTTTCGAACATGTATCTAAGTTGCGACAAACTTTTATATTTCAAATATAACATCGAAAGTATACTTCACCCTTCAGAATGTATTTTTTATGACAGTTACAGTTCATATACTCCTAACGTTTTGAAACACACACAAATTATGAGGTTAAAGTAAATACAGTGATATGGTCAAAGCTCTTAAAACCCATGAAAATGAGCACACCGGGATCTTATAATGAGTGGGTGAGGTTTACATACCTATGTGCATGCTCATATGAAAAGTTTTTGCTGCGTCTAAGAGGCCAATCTTAACAAGTAATATGCAATTAATACATACACTTTATCGATATAATTTCTAAAAGTGTTTTTTTTTTATTTTTTTTACCATAACCAAATACCAGAATAGTGTAGGCCATAGTAAGGAAATACTATCACTTCCTTCCTTCTTTTTCTTTTTTAGAAAATAATTATAGTTACTGTCCTAGAAATGCTGCTAAATAAACCAGTGCAAGGTATCTAGGGAATAGCTTTCAAATAAAATTTTCTGTTTTGAAATTCAATGACATTGGATTCTGGATTTTCGAAAGAAATAAAAATAGATTGCACATTCTGTTAACTGACTCCATGAGTTTTGGTAATTTTAACTAGTATAAATTCATTTCCATTTATTTCAAATGGTAAAAATAATAAAAAAATACCTCTTTAGTGAAACAAAAGGTTGCGCACAGTTTTTTTGTTTTTCACAGACTTTTCTCTTCGACTTCGGCTATTTTAAACTCATGTATTGGCAATGCCGGTCACAAGAGTTAGTCATTTCTGCAACACTTTAACAGAAGCCATTTCCTCGGGCTGAACGCTTTTTGGTCGACGTTGCGTTCGAATTACGAGGATTGCTGAAGGGATTGCTTCCAACGAAGAGTGTGGGAAGAGCTTCTTCCTCGTTACGGCATACGGAATACGATCCAGTGAGTTTCGTAAATGATATCCTATGAAGTGCCTGTGGACACATATAAAACTGTGTAATGGCTTGCTGGCTTTTATTTACAAGAGAGAAGTGGAGCTTTTTCTTGTGTTTTTTCACTATCTCACAGAGAGCAGAAAAAAGTTGTTTTATATTAGTCTCACTCAATATAGCTATTTACTTTTCTCTCTGAGAGAAATTCAAATACACAAAATATAAAAGTAAATAACCCAGCTACCGAAAGATCGATAAAAGAATTATAAATTGAAGCATTTGTTCTTCTAGTAAAGAAAGAAGTGACTCATTGTCCTTCATTCATGAAAACATCGAAATATTTATCGTTTTACATAGATTAACATAATTAGGGTTGCACAATCCTCTGTATTACTGTACTTAAATAAGAAAATACTTTCGAAAATATATTGAGGGTTGGGACTTACAAGAAGATGATTTGAAAATCTTAATTTTTCAGGATTTTTTAAGGAAATGGAAACAATGAAATGAAATATTTAAGTTTTACATCCCAGGTTATAGTGACTAGGCTAAAGGATACGGTGATGATGAGAAACGAATGCAATAGTAGAATAAACAAACTAGGAGGAAACGGGAGAACTCCTAGAAAACCCACGAACAAGGCGATTATCCACCACAAAGCCTACCTGGCACGAGCTGGGATTGAACCTAGAACCCTATACACCAGAGGTAAACACTCTGCTACTGGGTCATCGTTCACCACCCTTTTCAGCAAATGGGAAAACAGCTTCTGTGTTTGCATTTTGTTGCAGGAATTTCAACATTTGAAAAGTATTTTCAGTTAATAAATACATCTTTAGTTGTCAACACAAACTTTTGAATTTGTTCACTTTATGAACCAACCTTACAATTTGTCTATTGTTATGTATTTTTTAAGTAATGAATGTATGAGGTGCGTCGAGAAAGTAAATTTCCCTAGGGCTGTAAACATCAAGAAGATATAATAGCCTTGAAAAACTTTTGACACCGATACACCAGTGACACTACTTTTCAATATATTCATCACTGGATATTTTTGACATTTGATATTTTTGATATACCATGGGATCATCTTTTGCATTCCGATATCGTAAAAGTCAGCCGCCTGAGAGTAAAACCACCTTGGATCCACCTGGCACACAATGAAATCCATGTGTGTCGTGACAATTTCGTGCAACAGGGATCAGAAAATCAGTTGGAACTAGCTTCTGAGTAGAGCCCACATAGCTACTCATCATACACACTGGGCCGACCTTCAATAGACTCGGCACACTAAGTTTCAAGAAATCCTGTGCCAGGTGGGTGCATTGTGTTTCCACTTCAGGCGGCCGAGTTTTACGACATAGAATACAAAAGCTGATCCCACGGTGTGAAAAGTGTGGCAATTTTCGATGGGGACTATGTTGAAAAGTAGTGTCATCTGTGTTGAATCTGTGGCAATAAATGTTTTAAGTAGGGATGGTATCGAGACGAGACGAGACGAGACTTTGTACAGTCTCGGTCTCGTCTCGGTTGATAAATAACGGTCTCGGTCTCGGTCTCGTCTCGAGTAAAAAATCACCGTCTCGGTCTCGGTCTCGTCTCGGTCAACAGATGCGTGTCTCGATCTCGGTCTCGGTCTCGAGTACCAAGTCTCGGTCTCGTCTCGAAAGTCTCGAAAGTCTCGAAATAAATAGTGTGAAATTAAAATAGTGAAAGTATTATTCTCGTATAGTCTGTCGTTTCCGCTTATTTTTTCCTTTCACTTTGACTTAGAATTATGATATGGTGTACCTCTTCATAGCTAATTTGCTAGTGCTAATGCTTTCCATGTGTGTATTCCAGGTTCAATGATCAGTGGGTATATCACCCTAAACCCTAATAGTAACCCATATTTCACTTTCAGCAAAAGACTTTGTCTCATATAGCCTCAGTACTGCCTATACAATTAAACTCTATTAACACCAGTACTATACAGTAGTTTATTTCCTTCCTTTGAATCAGAATTGTTCAATACCTCCTAACGGATAACGCAACACACAGCAGCACGAATGTAGGTCTATTAAATTGTACCGAAATTAAAATTTTACAATTTCTCATTTATTATTTAATACATTCTGCATTGACTGTCATTTTAAAAACAGAATATAACATCCATTATCTTAACAAATAGGGTAAATTATTACTACAATATACGTATTTTGTTTCAAATTGATGAAATGCTTTATTACCGTTTCACATCTCCGTGTTTAATTGACACTTTATAACACGAACGTCCTGAACCTTGTGGTGGGAGCTACTACACTCATCTTTGCTATGTGAGGTCTCGAGTTGGATCACAAAACAAGTTAGATTCAAAGTCCGATGTTTCGCATAGTTCGCGTCTCATTTTAAGTGCATTCTGTTTCTTATACAAGTTCATAAGGTCATATTGTATTGCATAAGCATATATCCAGTGCTGTAACATAGATTAAGCTTATTCCTGAGCTCTCAACGGTGCATGTGATCTTTATTTGAGAAAACTAATCGTGCGTTCATTATGTTGAAATTTTATATTGATTGAAAATTACTTGCGAAACATGGACATACATATTATATAAGTATATAGGTAATTCGAGTTATCTGTATCTATTTTTTTTTTCATTCGCCAAAACAAGTGATTCTAAACTTTCTAGTTTTCTTTTGTATTAATTTTCGTAGTTTTGCTGCAACATGATGGATTGAATAGTCAAAAATACTTTTTTCGCTCTATGACTTTCATTAAATTTTGGATCAATTTTTACCCTACTTTACCTAGTAAAAGTTATATATATATATATATATATATATATATATATATATATATATATATATATATGAACTTTAGAGGTAGACTATGCTAAGTCACTTTTTGGTCGAAATTGAGTTAACAATACTTTTTTTAATAGACTATGTTCTTTCTAGTGGTGTAATAATGTAAGTCTGAAAGCATCTTACTACTTTGTAACTACTTAGTAAGTTTCAAAAACAGTACTTAGTTGAGAAACCGGTTTTTCGCTTCTCTAAAATTACGAAATTATGACTTGGTTTAGTTTACCTCCGAGGTCCAGATATAATAAAATCATCACCATCATCATAATCAACCATTATTAATCCATTGCTGGATGAAGGTCTTTTCAAGTCTTCTCCAACAACTATCTAACTTGGGCAATTCTTTTCCAGGTTACTTCTCAGTGGTGCTTGATTTCGTCACACCTTCTTGTATGCGGAGGTTTCCTAGACTGTTTTTGTCTCGTGGTATCCACTCTAGAATTGTTTCCGTCCGTCGATCATAATTTCTTCTTGCAATACGTGCAGCACATCTTCCAGCTTATATTAAATTATTTCATTGGCACCATCAGTATTCATTTCTATATATTTGGGCTACAAATAGTTCGAATTCGCTACTTTCGGAGCACAGACACGCTACCTTTTAATCTTCGAATCTGGCAACACTGACTGAATGATTTAAATCAACACAATGTGAGGACCCCCATTTGGTCTAGCGACTAGCACGCTTGATTTCGGTTCACGTGGTCCCGAGTTCGATTTCCGGTAGGGGTAAAGTTGAACGACCGAAGTGGTTCGGATTCCTATAATCATTAGCTCCACATCTCCTTTGGCCGCCCTAGCATAACTGTGGGACGTCAAACTAAAACAAAACAAAACAATAATGAACAATGTGTATTACTAACTATAAGTCCTTGAATAATTGCATATAGCTATATAGTATGGATCGAGTTTGAGGTGGTCGGTGGTCAAACTAAAACAAATGAAATGTAATTAGGGTGTAATTAGAACTTTTAACTAAGCACGGTCTTAATATAAAGTGTACACCAGGCCTAAGGCTTAGGGGGAACAACTAGTGTTACTGAAAATTTATCAGTTACATTTAAATTCAGTTACAAGCTGCATTTACATGTATTGCTGGAACGAAGACTTAAACATTAACATTATAAGTAGCTATGACTATGAAAAACGTCGTCTCTTGAAAGCATTCTTGCACCATAAAACAAATTACGAGTAATTCTAAAATATTTTGCAGTTTACGTTATTTGCACATATTTAGAATAATATTTAGCAATATATTTAAGTGGGCAACACTGTTTAAAATAATGTAACTGCGACTTGTAATTAAAACCACCAAAAACTATTGTTGTAATGTTATAGAAGCAAAGGAAAGCAATAATCATAAAAATTTAATACAAATACGTCATTTTAAGCAGTATACAATCACTACCAATGTGTTTGGTATCTCTGAAACAGTTTGAAATAAATATTCTTGTAAATTACATTATGATCAAGCATCTACATGATGAGACGTGATATGTCAGCGCGTTTTCGAAGTAAAGTCTTTAGAAACATTTAAATTTTCCGTTTCTTGTAACTTTGTTCCTTCATTCATTCGAAATATGTTGATGCGCATTACACCGGCTATGCCATTTGAGTTATTAGAGATCTCCAAAATGTTGATGTTAGTGATACTGTGTTGTCCTTTGTTACACTAAATAATGTATGGGCTATTGTGGTTTTGTTAAATAACTAAATTAGAAATATGTAATACTTTACGTAGCACAATTTGGGAAAATACAACTTTATTTTGCTTTAGCAACATTGCTTGTTTATCTAGTGGTATTGCAGAGTATTTAGAAGAATTTCCCAACTTGGTACAAAATTTCAGCATTTTTTATATATATATCGCAGATCCTAGGGGAGGGCTATAGGGACTATAGCCCCCCTTAACGCTCAGGTATACACTGGACAAAATGGGCTTCAATCCTACTTTCTTTACTTTGGATAAAGCGGCAAACCATGGTTTAGCCCCTCCCTTGATCATATACTGGATTCATATATATACATATATACATATATACATATATAGGATGGCCCATTTTAATCTTTCCACGGAGATATCTCAAAAACGGTTGAACATAAATGAACCGAACAAAAACTCAAATAGGAAATGCCATGGGGCACACCGAATGGTGTTATCGCGGCGCCTCCCTTCATGGGGTCCCAGGGCCAAACTTTAAAATTTTAAATGGAAACATGGGGCAAGTAATACCTCGTTCCATAGATCTTTAAAAAGTAAAAAGCGTTGTGGCAAAAGATTTTTCATATCGGTCACTGTGTTCAAGATGGCCGCCAAGACATGGTGCCTGTATCAGATAAAACGTCCAGTACCACTAGACCCCTAATATGAAAATAGTTGGAGATAAATGAACAGAATAAAACTCTTATAGGAAAGCACAGAGGGTATTTATCATTCCACGGCTCGAGTATAATGCAACGGAAAAAAAGATTATTAAAGTATAATTGACATGATGCAAAAGAGGAAATGATAGAAAATTATCTTTTCGATCTCTCTCCGGAAGTAGGTGAAGCGGGAATGAATGGTAAAATCTCAAATGAGAACCTCACTTTTATTTGCAATAGATATGGTTTGTCTGAAACACTTGTGTGTACAAATGACTGGTACTATAATGAATAAAAATAAACTGAAATAAGGTGAATAAAAATAAGGTGAAATTCAAGTTTAACAACATTTTGCCCGCCCCTGATAATTTAACGCAATGCGTGCAAGATTTTTGGGACATATCTGCATCAGTATGTACCGTTTCCTTACAAAGGATCAGAACTGAAATTACCGTTGAAAGTTATTCGGAATGTAACTGTGGACATCTCAGTGAAACTCATATTCTATCACATGCAAGAAGACATAGAGGGAAAAGAAGCGAACCAATATCATGCAGACGACTGTTGAACAAAACCGTTTGTAAACATTGTTCTAAAATTGCATTGTTCGACAAATTTGTTTCGCATTTCAGTTGATTCATTTTTGCATCAAACCATTGCCTGCAATCAAAATGGAAGATACCATTTAACAAGAATTTTACATATTTTATCCCATTAACTAACTAACTCTATGGCCTATGGAACCCGAAGGTTCAATGCCGCGTTCACAAAAGCTCTCCATTGACTTCTATTCTTAGCTCTTCATTGACTTTATCCCATTACAGAGACATTTATCCCTTATAAAAACACATTTCAAATAACTTTATTTCGTAGATACAATTTGCAAAAACTAAGGCTCTCATCTGCAATTCCACCGAACCTTCCCGTTTCACTCACTTACGGAGGTTGGAGCAATAATTTTCTAGGAGTTAGATTTCTTCCTTTCCATTATGGTACTTTCACTCTAATCATCTTTTTGACTGTTGCAACATTCCCGAGATATAGAATGATAAATACCCTCTGTGATTTCCTATTCGAATATTTGTTCTTGTGTTTTCATATTAGTGATACTGGACGTTTTATCTGATGCAGGTACCATGTCTTGGTGGTAATTTTGAAAACGGTGACCCATATGAACAATCTTTTGCAACAGCACTCTTTAGTTTTAAAAGATATATCGAACGAGTTATCACTCACCCCATGTTTCCATTTACAATTTTGAAGTTTCGCCCTGGGCCCCCATGAAGGGTGGCCCTGGAAGCCTCCGCGACAATATCAATCGATGTGCCACATGACATTTTCTATTTGAGTTTTTGTTCAGTTCATTTATGTTCAACCGTTTTCATATTAGTGCTACTGCACGTTTCACTGTATCTGATAGAGGCAACATGTCTTGGCGGCCATTTTGAATACAGTGCCCGATATGAAAGATTTTTAGTCACAACGCTTTTTAGTTTTTAAAGATCTATCGAACGAGGTACCACTCACCCCTTGCTTCCATTTAAAATTAAAGTTAGGTCCCGGGAACCTATGCAGGGCGGCCCTGGGGGGGCACCGCGACCATATTATATATATATATATATATATATATATATATATATATATATATATATATATATAGAGAGAGAGAGAGAGAGAGAGAGACAGAGAGAGAGAGAGACAGAGAGAGAGAGAGATTTCTATTTGCATCAGCAGTGGATTTTGTTTTGGGAGAGGCTTGAGGAACGAGTAAGAAACATTTGCGTTGTACGTGCAATGCAAAAAATGATCACAAATTTATTTCGGGAGGGGTTTGAGCCCGATAACTACCCCCTAAATACACCACTGTACACCAGTCAACCGTTCTTATATTATCTAACACAGCAACGAAAGAAATTTTGAGTGAAGGCAATTTTAGTATCTATTAATATTAATATTCGAGACGAGACCGAGACTTTCGAGACTGACCTAAGTCTCGTCTCGGTCTCGTCTCGATTTATAGAGGCCTGTCTCGGTCTCGGTCTCGTCTCGGTATTTCAAAGTCCGTCTCGGTCTCGGTCTCGTCTCGGTATATAAAAGTCCGTCTCGATCTCGGTACCATCCCTAGTTTTAAGGTCCTTGAGTCTTCTTTGTGCTTATTAATCTAGGGAAACTTAGTTTCAAGACGCGCCTCTTAGATACATAATTAGGTTGCAAAATATGTCTCAGTTGTTCTGGGAATAGCGAATCTTATAGGAAGTTATATCCATGAAAAAATAAATTTTATTGCTACAAGCTAAAGGAAGCAACCTTAATAGAGTTTCAGAAAACTGTAGAGGAAACTTGACTCATTAGATAATCTCTCTTTTTTAACTTTATAGTTATAAAATTTTAACTTTTGCTGGTGTGACATCCCTCAAAATCCGCAATTGGACAAAGGCGTTGTTCTTTACATTTATCAAATGTTATTGAATATGTATTTAAAAGAGGTAGTTAAGAAAAGTGAACACAATACTTCGGTAGAAGGCTGAAACGCTAAGGTATTAACTTTGCAGATAATAGAGGGTGGCGCAGAGAAATGGAAAATTTCGAATGTTAAGAGTTGGAAACATTGTAGTGCCGGCAGTTGTGCGGAATTGATGTGTGGTGTTGCGAACGCTTTGCCATTTAGTAATCATGCACCATTGGAGTGGTGTGGAATGTGCTATCGTTGCGAGAGCGTTTGCAAGCAGTGTGCTAATGTGACTACTGCCCAAAATGTATTTCGATAGCATTACCATTTTCCATCGAGAGGAACCCTTGTCAATATGCTACAGTATTCGATCTATTCGACAATATTGTAATATCCTACGTAATGTCGTAAATAAGCAGTTCCACGCTTCAATGTTTACACAACAACACCACATGTTCAGCAAGAGGATCTCCCGCCAGAGGGACCTATAATCACATGCAGACGACGGCTTCTAGCCCCTCTCATGGAGCAGAAGACGACATCGGAGCAGCAGCGCCACCGCCACCCAAAAGGACCCTATAAATTGGATGGACGAAGGCAACTCGACACCAGTTTTCTGGTGACCCTCCTCTAGTCTGCTACGGGACTCTTGGAGTAACCTAACCCCAGGCCTCTAGTCTGCTACGGGACTACGCCTATCCTATCTCCTGGCTTAGCCTGCTACGGGGCTCTGTCTGGAAATCCCAACCTCAGCCGCTTAGCCTGCTACGGGGCTCTGTTGGAGATCCTGTCTGCGACCACTCGGTCAAAGATTACCTTTTACTTACCTTTTTAAATAGAGACCAAATTGTATAGTATTTCTGTACAAATGCTCTTATAGTGGATTTTTATAATAAAACTGGTATTGGGAGTCGATTCCGGACACACTTTTTATTAACTGCTCTACCTCTTCCTTATATATATGAGACAAAAATACACAAAGTTTTACAATATGCTTCTGCGATAGAGATTGGGCGACGAAGCATACAAAGAATACTGCACGAAAAGTTATACCCCTATAAGTTACAGATTGTGCAGAAAGTACATCAATGAGCCCCTGTGGAGGTACATAAGTAAACAGATGTTGGCTAAAATCAATGAGGTGCCAATTTCCTTAGCAAGATATGGATGCCAGATGAAGCTCACTTTTATCTTAACGGATGCATTAACAAACAGAATATCCCCTTATTGGGCACAGAAAAATCCTTGTGAAGTTATGAACGTCCATTCCATAGTGCCAAGGTTACAGTATGATGTGCTGTATCATGTAGTGGTATCATTTGCCCTTACTATATTTGAACGTGAGGATGGCACTGCAACAACATGCTTAATACATTCTTTAAACCAAAACTCCATGATGTTAACATCGAAAACATGTGGTTTCAGCAAGACTGAGCTACGACACATACTACTCGACAATCGACGGAGGCTGCTCGCCATACTGTTTGGAAGGCGCTTCACTTCACATAAAGGTAACAGTCCATGGTGTGCGAGATCCTTCTTATAAATATCTCTTATACTGGAACCTGAATGACAGTTAAAACAACTTAAAGCAAACTTGTGAAAAAGCTCTGGAGAATATGGCATGAAAATAAATATAGAACGAAAAGAACTGTAGTTTAGATTATGAAATCTGTGAAATATAGATATAGAGAGAACTAGAAACGATTTTTCCGATTGGGAGTGAGTTGGGAATAGTCTTCCATTGATCTTAAGAAATGTTCGTTATAAGTAAAATTTGCATATTCGTAATCTTTAACCTCAAATTAGTATTCGACGCTTTGTTAGATGTACTTTCCCGTAAAAGCAATTAGTTAATTTTTCATTAATTCGGGGTACCAACCAAAATTCCTTTGTATATTTACCCTGTCTGTACGTCAGGGAGACAAACCAGCTCAAGAACTACTTGATAGATCACCAATTTTGGCCAGGAGGTAGAGAGTCAAAAGTTGAGTCAGCGAAATTTTGACAATTTTGATTGGCTGATAGAGATCACGTAATCTTAGGCCTCGCCCCTTGCAAAACTCAAAATTTGCCCGGCCCCTAGGTAGTAAGATGTAGTAAGACGTCATGAGTCATAAAACGAGAGTATGGCCTAAAAACCACATGACCTCATGACGTCATACCGCGTGACCTTGGGGGTAAGGGCTAGTTTTGAATTTCCCGCGGGGTGAGCTTGAGACCACATGACCTCCATCAGCCTATCAAAGTCGTCGACAATTTTGCTGACTCGACTAGATATATAGTGCTCCACTACTACTACGTGGGTTTACACATGATATTGCTACTTTTTATTTTTGCAAACCAATTGACTAAATCAAAAGCCTCAAGTTTAATAGCCAATTACTCTGAAACAAAAAGTTTGGATGAAATACTATTTCACGTACGTAAGCAAGTCTTTTTTTTTTTTTTTTTTTTGCTCCATGTCAAATAGTAAAGATCGAATGAGTTCTGTAGATAACATACAAAAAAAAAAAAAAAAGAATCAAACGAAGGACAAAAAGTATAGTAGGCAACTATTTTTGTGGAAAAGAGTTAGATAGTATTATTAGTAAAATTTAAAAACCAGCAGAAATAGGCAATGATAGAAATGTTGAAAGCATAATTTAGAAAGAATAAAAAATACAATGTAAGTCATAACAACCAATGATTAAGAGATAGAATTATCAGCTGCTTCGAGTAGATGTATGGTGTAGGGATGTAGATAGCATGCATTAAACGACGAAAAATGACTATTGACCTTTGCAATGTCGTCGTAGTAAAGAACAGAACTAATTTAGGTGGAAGGAAAAAGTAATGTGAGAGGTTTAGTAACATTGCAGATAATAAAGAAAAAGGAAGGAGTATTTGTAAAGTAGACCTCGTTTCAAAATAAATTGTAATATGCGAACTAGATAGAAGAACTATTTTTATATTACGACAAACAGATTAAAAGGGGATGATAATACATGGAAACCGATGAACGTTCCAAAGAAATACTTCTATAGTGGTAAAATATCCATAGTGATGTCGATGAATATAACATAACGCTTGAACTCAGCGTATGTAGATTAGATTTAATAGACAGTAGTCAAACATTAGACATGCATTTAATTTCACAGTACAGATTAGCTAAAGGGGAAGGCCCATCCATAAAATAAGTCCCGAAAGTGATTCAAGATACTACGAGGGGTCAGTGCTGGACGCGCTTACAAAGGAGTGGATAAGGAACTCAGAGCCGTAACTTGGTGCGAGCGCAGTTGCGTGAAGTCAGTGGTGCGAGAACTCTAGTACGGTAAACATAACTGCAACCATACAGACACTCACTGAATAGAGATACATGCTGTAATCAGGATATCTCCACACTAAGAAACTGTCAGCATCAGAGATCCACTGGCATCTGTGTGTAGATATGGGCCAGGTGTCATTAGTGGAAGTGTGATCAGAAGATGGGCTGACAATTCGTAGTAGGCGAAACCAATGTGTACGAGGAACACCATGGAGACCGACCACGGCAGGTTGGAATATCACTGACCATGCCGATACAATCTCGACTTTGCTCCCAACGATTTTCACTTGGTCCTCTACCTGCAATGATTCATAGACGGAAAACGCGGTAGCGCAACTAAGTTACAGACACTAATGATATCCTGGTTCCAGTCCTTGATGGCAGGATTCCTTGATATAAGCATACAAAAGCCGGTGCAACGTTGCGACAAAGATAATGCATTTGTATAAAAGTAACTTAAGCATTCACAGCGATGGTGTTCATCTTTCATTTTACAGTTCATCCGAAATTACTTTCGGGATGTGCCTTGTACTATACGCAAATAATGAAAAATAAAGTAGTGTACTAAATACCTAATAATCGTTGGAAACTGCTCTTTTCTTCAAACACTATAAAAGATCACTCAAATAAGGAAATTTGATTATATCTCACTTGATTGGTGGGGAAAATAATTGGGGTTTATCTTCTACGTTTCACTTCTAGAAATCTTTCTGCTTCCTTAAAAAAGGATTTAAAAAATATTGAACGATGAGTAATATATTTTGAGATTGAAAGTACTATAACATAGCTATATGACCCATGTAATAAAATGCCAAAAAGTTTAAATATTCAAATTTAACTCTCAAAGAGCTTACTTGCAGACATTAACCACACTAATAGAAAATAATTGTCCCATGTTCTTTGACATGAACTTTAAAACACCTAACACCCGGTCTTTTGGTTTTAAAGATAATATTATCCTTATTCTCCCTAGTTTGCATATAAGAACTTTATTCCCATAAGAGTATCTGAGCTAATGCATACAAGTTAAGGTTTTGCCCTTATTCTGTCGGTAGTAGAAGAAGGGCACGTCAGTGTGTGATAGCACATTCTCTCTCTCTCCTTCTCTCACATACACACACATATATAGATAGTGAAACATGACAAGAGAGTAAGAGAATGCTAGATAGGCTCCCAACTTTTCATATCAGGCTGGGTTAGCTTACAAGTTTGGACAGCTGAAGATCGTGAGACGCATTACAGGGTATGTCCCGCGGGAGGGAAAGGATGCTGCTAGACGTGGAAATCATCTGAACTCTTTGTAGCAGATGAAGACTTTTTTTTAGTTACTAGAAAGAAGACCTGCCTGAACTTAGAAACAGTGAAGACGTGCGTGGAAGTTCAGTCTACGCAGAAGAAGAAAAGATGGAATCAGAGACAAAATGTAAATGAACTAATTATTGTACTGATAAACGGGAAATGAAATAATTTATGCAAAACTATAATAAATACCTCATATACATATTTAGTTTTAATGAACATGTGGGATTAAGCAGTTTGTAATTATGGAATTCGCGAACATATTTTAAGCATTCTAGCTAAATAATACTTGTACGTGATTCATTACCTTGCACTTATAGACGGTTAATGGTAATGGTAATGGTAATTTGTTAATGGTAATTGCAAAACAGCATTAAGAGAACGACACTATATCCACGACTGAAAGCAGAGAATTCGTGTTATTATTAAGTCCAAACTCTTTTATCTCTACGTGGGGGCCGCGGTGGCTCAGTGGTAGAGCGTTCACCTCTGGTGCATGGGGTCTCGGGTTCAAACCCTGCTCCCGCCAAGTGAACTTTGTGGTGGACAAACACCGTGTGCGTGGGTTTTCTCGGGGTTCTCCCGATTCCTCCCACTTTCTTCATTCCACCATTTCATTCATTTCTCATAATCACCGTCTCCTTTAGCTTAACCGGCATAACCGTGGGACGTAAAACTCAAAGATTTCATTTCATTTCTATTATCTCTACGGACTCTCGAAGAATTTGTAGCTTAAAATATATAAAACAATAATTATACCTTTTGTGTTGAATAGTTCCGAAACATGGTCGCTTACTTGTAGGGAAGAACACACGCTAAAATATTTGAGAACAATATCCTGAAGTGAAAGATCAAACCCAAAGGAGATGGGAATGGAGAATAGAGGAAACGTCACGGCGATGAATTACGTAATTTATACCGTTTACGTAACATTGTTAGGGTCTAGAAGACTCAAATGGGCAGATCATCTGACAGCCTGCTGAAAGGGACGTTAAAATCTGCTCAACTCAAGAATGGAAGAAAGTAGAAACGTTTTCAAAATTTTAATTGTAAACCCATTCAGAGAGATATCATCAGGAGGATCTAGGTGGACATGGACTACAATATTAAGATATATTTCGCAGAAATAGGAATATAAAGTAGAAGCTTGACCCGCTTGGATAAAGATAGACGTCAATGAAGAACTGAGAATATGGAATTAAACCTTCGAATTCCATACTCTACAAATTAGGTAGTTATTTATATATGTATGCCTCAAGTGTAATGGTTTCACAGTTGTAGTATTATTATCTGTTTATCTAATATGATGTAACCAGCTTGTTACTCTGCTATGCATCCAGAAGTACCATTCTCTCAAAACCATTGGATACATTGAGAAAAAAAATATTTGTATGGGCAGCTATATGGTGTCCCGACAAAACGTACCAGCGACAAAACGTACCACTTGAATTTTCGCGACAAAACGTACCACTTTTGACGACCTGTCATAAATGACAACCTGCCATGGATTGATTAAAGCATTTCTGATATTTATTCCACGACAAAACGTACCACTTATATAAATTACAACCTGTCTTGGACTAATTAAAACATTTCGGATATTTAATCAGCGACAAAACGTACCACTTCAAGTTTTTTTTTTTCAGTGTGTTCACAGATTATTCTCCAGATCAAACAAACTTCTCTTAATGATTCTGTAATTGACAAATGTAACATTAAACACGTTTATCAGCGAGTAAGAGAACACGAGTCTTCCAAAATACATTAGACCAATGTGGGTGCTTACATATCTAACAAAAGAGAACATAATGTTAAGAAACTATTTCCTCATGAACAGGTAAAACAACGGCAGTATAAGGTTGAGAAGAACAGACAGTTAATGTATCGAGTTGTCAAAGTGCAGAAACTCATTGGTAAAAGAGGGCTTATTTACAGAGGAAATGTAGCAGCCCATAAACTGAAAGACATAGCTATACATCATGGAAACTTTTTGGGTATTATTCCTTTCTTAAGCAAATTTGATCTTCTGCTTAAAAGTAATTTAGATAAGGTCACCGAGAAGAGTCATATACGAGGAAGTAAGCAGGATAGTGATCGCATAACTTTTACTAAACACGATGAATTTTGTTTTGAATGCTATCAACACACTTATCAGAGAAGATATTTCGAAAGAAGTCTCTCAAGCTTCAATATTTTCTGTTCTATTAGACACTACTCAAGATATAGTAGTTTCAGGCCAGTGCTCTGTTGTTTTACGGTATGTTGTTAAAATTGTTGTTAAACAAAGCATTATTGTCATTGTAAAATGCATATCTACCACAGGCCAGTGTCCTTGCGGTTTACTGCTGGAAATTCTGCAGAAGTTGAACCTTGATATTAAGAAGTGTATTTGAAATTCAACCGATGGCTCAAGTAACATGCAAGGACAATATTCGGATTTTTTCAATTCACCTATGATCAGTTACACTGTAATTCAGTTGATTTTAAGTTTAACGGCCCTTTTAGCAGTGAGGCTATATGAGACGGGAATACTGATTTACGGGAAATCCAAAGCACATGAGCTCCCGCCAGGAATCGAACCCAGGTCTCCCATGACAAAGGCGCATACGCTAACCGCTTAACCACTAAGAAACTCAGTTATACGTGTGGTGTTACGCTCATATACTCAATCATGTCATATGTGATCTGACAAAAAATTGTATTGATTCTGTGTCATTGTTCTGCTGAATGACTGTGCGATATTTATGCGTGAGTCTTATCAGCGAATGGACATTTGGAAGATCAAATGTTAACAAAGGCGTCTTTCAGTTATGGCGGAAACAAGATGGTAGAAAACACACTGTTTTTTCAGAAAAAGTTTGGTCATTTTTCGAACCCAGAAAGTGCTTTGTATATAGAGTTGACCATAATAATTAAGAAAATTGCTTCTACAGAAAATATCAAACCAAAAGCTAGGTGTAAAGCGAAAGGATATATAAAAGATCTTCTCAAGTTCAAAACAACTCGGACAGCACAAATGTTCCTTAAGATATTTCAAATGACGACCTCTATGTCAAACTATCTCCAAATAGAGGGTGCTGCTAGTGTAGTCCTATAGGATGGTGCAGACTACTCTGTTCCAAGTGAAAGAGCAGAGAGATGATTTTGAATCCGTTAAGAATGCAGCATTAAGCTTTGCAGAATGGGCCAATAACAAATTTGAAGACTTAGAACGTGATTTCTTTTCTTTTTTCTTTTTTTTTTCTGTTGACCTGTCGACAATTCGCCTTCAGAGGTGGACAAGATTTTCCTGTGAATATGAATATGAAGTTGCTTCTATCCAATGACCAGGTACTGCATCGAAGCATTCAACACAATATTGGACATGGTAATTTCGAGTATTTCTTCAACATTCAAGAAGCAATGTACTTTATGGATTATTTGGAACCTAGACACTTCAACCAAGTAACAGAAGTTCCAGACGTGCCTTTCGATAAACTTACATATTTTCTAAAAAAAACTTCAGTAAAGAAGTTTCTAAGGATAATATAAATGTATTCTCTTGGA
This sequence comes from Thermobia domestica, assembly GCF_964235325.1. Classification (NCBI taxonomy): domain Eukaryota; kingdom Metazoa; phylum Arthropoda; class Insecta; order Zygentoma; family Lepismatidae; genus Thermobia; species Thermobia domestica. Next base: position 198,952,093 of record NC_137455.1, on the reverse strand, counting down.
CTTTTGAAGGACGTGGATATCCTTGAAAGTCAGTCTTGATGACGAGCACAACCTAGAAAAAATGACTGTCCTGATGGTGCAAGTGATTCAGAATTAGGAGAAAATACATTTGTTTTCAAGGAAAGCGAATGCAAAACGTGTTGCAAAATTGTCCAATGTGCTGCTTTTTAATTTGACGGAATTGTAAATTTTGCAGTAATACTTATCCAGGTTTCCAACATACAAATTTTTATTGACTTTGCCCGTAACTCAGTTAATATGTAAAATAAATTTTTCAAAACTTAAATAAACTGAAATACGTTAAAAATAGGCTAACGAGTACCATGTCTCAGGAACATTTGAAAACATTTATGTTGATGTCTATTGAAAAAGATTTATTAAAAAATATTTCGAATGCAAAAGCGATAGATACAGTAGCATCAAAAACTAGTACACTAAAACATCTGCTAATTTTGTAATATAGTATACGTTCTCCTTGAACTTCATATAATATCTTGAACAATTCAGAATAATATACTGATGAAAGAATATCATGTTTTAATTGTCAATTGTTAATACTATTGACTTACTGTAGAAAGAAAACTGTGCAACTTGATTTGTGACATTGAGATACTGGTGGTGGTGGGAGAAAGCGCCCGCGCCCCTCTAATAATATCTATCTGTCCCTGGTCCAAAGCCTGGATAAAGTGTGATGGAAATCAGCAGATATTAAAATATTACATATGCAAGATTCTTGCTGGTATTGGTCTGGCGAGAATCTTGCAGGTATGGTCTTGGTGTTGCGAGAATCTTGCAGGCATGGTCTTAGTCTTAGCCTTAGTCTTAGTCTTGGTCTTGCATCGGTACTTTTCTCACCACTAATCTGTTCAACTTTTAACCTTATTTTGGCCGATATATATATACTTATATGCTGTCCTATCAAGTGGTACGTTTTGTCGCCTGTCATTATTTGATGGCTGATTGGAAGACTCTTCGCAAGTAGCCCTCCAGTCAAGTGGTACGTTTTGTCGCTTGTCATTATTTAAAGTGTTTTTAGAAAACCCTTCACAAGCATCCCTCAGGGTAAGTGGTACGTTTTGTCGGTGGTACGTTTTGTCGCTAGTACGTTTTGTCGCGTATTCAGCTATATATCTCTAGTATATACGACATTCATACGTATATTATGTAAATCGGTATGATGTTATAGCTATGCTACAAAATGATTACATTTTTTTCTTAGATGTTATATCATGCTTCTGCAGTATGTTTCATATATAATAGTTTTCCGTATGGTGCAGTGGATACGTATGTTACAAACATTCATCAGTATGCGATATCTGTTTTTCTTCTTGATGCAAAATGTCATCTAAACAAATGAAAACCATCGTATATATTATCATCAGCGTTGATAATTTACCTATCACTGGATTTATTTTATTTGAATGTGTGTTCGGCGGCAAAAATAAATATTTGCATTTAACATTATTGAGTCATATACCATTTTTTTTTTTTTTAATTTTTGGCTACTTATAGTTCTTACCTATCAAATTATTGATGTGCAGATAGTTAATAGTCACCTTTTCGTGTATTTTCAAGGTGCAATCTACAGACAAGAGATATAGACTATTCTTGATTCATGATAAAATTATTATACTGTGGAACGGAAGTTAAGAGATACGAAACAGAAAATAGGAAATCAGGCAAGATAAACACAGATTTACGTCTTGTATCAGGAGGTTTATTGCTGAAGAGAAGCTTCAACCTGCATAGTAAATTACATCTGTTTTAGAGGTAAGAGGACACTAGGATTTCAGAAGTACATCCATTCGACTCTAACATTCTGTAAGTGCTCAGGTTTAACATAGTAATCAAGAATGGTTTTCAAAGAACCAGCAATATTTGTACATAACATAAAAACATTATGCGATCTTCAGTTTGTATTTGTTCTAAGTGGTGAATATAAAGAACAAAAAGTCAATAAATTTTATGTAGAGTTTGTTTTTAGGGTTAGTTTCTTTATCAAAAAGCATATCTTCTACCTCGCCTAGTGTAAATATGAGGAAATTTATTAATTTCGCATAGTTATACGCATATTGCCTCGTCAAAAGCTCAGATCAAGACAGGAGAATGCCTCTCTCTGTTAGACAGAAGAGTGCCAAAATTTCGAAAAAAAAAATGGATCACGAATGATGTCCTTCAAGTAGATCTAGCCATTCAACGAACTCTTAGTGATAAACTTCATTGAAGTAGTTTCTTTGTAGCTGATGGAACCACCCTGAGCAGTAGTCCGCCACACTAGAAATTTGACAGGAAACTTTAAATTGCATTTCACTTTGAAATCAACAGAAACTTGTACACCTGGATTACGTAGTATCTGTCTTAAGTCACACGGCACGTAAGTTTCGTTATCCAATGTGATGAGTGTGTGTACATCTGATTTCACCAGCTGCTTTTACAGTATTTACAGATACATTTGGAAAGTATACCCTCATTCTTTTCATGGGGCCGCGGTGGCATAGTGGTAGAGCGTTCACCTTTGATGCTTGGGGTCCCGGGTTCGATCCCAGCCCCCGCCAAATGAACTTTGTGGTGGACAAACACCGTTTGCGTGGGTTTTCTCGGGGTTCTCCCGTTTCCTCCCACTTCCTTCATTCCACCATTTCATTCATCACCGTCTCATTTAGCCTAACCGGCATAACTGTGGGACGTAAAACTCAAAGATTTCATTTCATTTTCATTCTTTTCATACAGGGGGGTATACTGTATAGTCTTTTTTACGATGACAAGATTTTTCTTGATGTCACGTACACTTACCTCAGATACATGCAGTTTCTTTGTAGCCTCACAATTATTCAGCGACAGATTCGTCATAATCTACTGTATCAATTTTCCGCATTCTGTGCAGTATTCGCCACATTAATTCACTCTGATGTTGATTTCTACACGATGTTTTGAATTTCGTAATATTACTGTAATGTTCCGTAAGTGGTCCGAACATTCATTTTTTTACTGTTGAAACTGATGAACAGTCAATTTGGTGTCATGTCCATTGACCAGAAAAGAGTTAATGATTTTCTGTCGTCTAATTATGCTAGTACACAAATACTTTCCACAAGTGTGATTGCTTTGATTGTTCCTTCACAACAGACCAAACAACTGTACGGGCAGCAGAAATACATTTTCTATAGTTTCTACTTACAATATCCAAGTTTATAATAGAGGTCCTACAAGGACCGAAGCTATACTTGTTTTCTGCTACTTTACTTTGAAATTTTTAAAAGAGCATCTTAATTTAAACATGTAAGTGTTACGATTGACTTTATCTTTATCGTGATCTTTTTTATTGCATGCAACCAATTCTGCAGTATCAATAGAAACATCCAGTTTCTCTAAAACAACTTGTGACAAGAGTATTTGATTGATAAAAGTAAATTGAAAAACAACTTTGTATAAGTGATTCTCTGGAAGAGAAATTTTCTTGTAGCCGAAATATTCTCCATAAGTTTTAATAAGACTGGTTTTGAAGATTTATATACAATTATGATTGACAGGTAATTTTCTCTCTTACGTTAGGAATTACCTTCCTCTTTTAGGCAGAATCACTCTTTTAGGTTTGGAACTTAGACAAAACAAATAATATAATTTGTAAACGGGATTTTCTCACTTTTATATCATTATCAATTAGTTAATTAGTATCCTCTATTAAATAAAGTCTTATATTTTTATTTGGCTTCGTCTACATATTAAATAGACCAATAAGTATCTTATATAATTTCATGATTAGATATTGTAGAAGTATTATATATATATATATATATATATATATATATATATATATATATATATATATATATATATATATATATATATATATATATATACAGTATATAACGGCTTATACAAGTAAAAGTTATCTACTGGACTAGCATCCTAACACAAGAAAATATGAGAGGCTAAAGAATCGGTACTATGTATTTTGTTAATAATTTCTCCAAGTAATTTACATTAACATACAAGAGGAAATTAGGTCTTTCTAAGGATAGGAATAGGTTTATAAAATAAGATAAAGTTAAATCTCCGTTGTGATATGTCCCCGTCACTTGTTACGGTCCTTAACCCAATTGAAGGAACCGACTAGGATAGAATATTTTTGCGGTGTCTTCTCAAATATAGGTTAAATTTAGAATTGAAAGTTTAAAATTCAATTAAACGAAAATAACAAGTTTTATTAAATTTTAACCCAAAAGATATACGTAGCAAACAACAAATAAAAGCTATTGTTAATTTCAAGAATGTTGAAATCACTATCCGCAATAATTTTGAATGTGGGCTAATTTTCAAACAGGAGCATGATAAATGTACAATACTTTTGCCCAATTACAATACAGCTTCAATGTTCATGCAAACATAATAAAGAAAAATATACATACCAGTGTCTTCATCTGTCAGTCTCAAATGTATACGTTTTCTGATTCAATTTTTAAATAATTATGCTCACAAATTATACTCAAACTATTCTTTTGACTTTTAACATACACTGAACACTTATTTTTCTCTTTTGATAGCACTCTTAACACAAGATAATTTAATTTACACATCTTCCTTTTAATTTGATTCTTCATTAAACCATGTGAAAGGGGATAAAATAGATAAAATCCTTCAAATTTTGAGTTTTTGGCAATTTTTACCCATGAAAAGGAACGAGAAGGACCATCAAAACTACCCCTACCAAAATTTTAGGAAATAGGCCAACTTATCCATTGTCAAACTTTAGAGGAGTTGTTCTATTTACCCTTAGGTCATTGATCTGGGCCACGAACCCAGGCCCACAAAAATGTTCTCAAGTGACATCCAGGGGCGTCGGAACCGGGGGCACCTGTCCCCTGAAATTTTCATGGAGGGCAAGATACTCGTTTTGTCCCTCCACTTTCAGACTGTCAAAACATCTCACAAGATTGATTATGTGAACTATTTTTTTTTGTTTTTAGTTTTTTACGACATTGTGAAAAAAATTATCTATTCCACGTTCATCTTTCTCCTTGAGATGTGTGTTAGAGTTCTTTTTCTTATCCTATGTTAGATATAATTATTTAGGAAAAAGACTTGAAAATTTACTTTATTTCATTGGTGTACGTTCTCAAAACACTGTAAATCGAGATTTTAAAGTTCAAAAAAGATAGTAGTTTAAATGCGTAACAGGACTTTTAAATATATTTTTGCCATGTTCCTAGCCCTGTTCTTCTATGAAAACATTTACTGACAATATTATGTTAAGATCGTAATATTGGTAATGATGTTTCCTGAATAATTGTTAAACATTTTTGTATTAAAAGTGCAAGCATGATGTGAAACTTTATATATGACTTATATATGACTATGATATATGACTTTTGGACAAAGAAAGAGTATAATAAAGATACAGAACTGGATGTACTTATTTTCAGAAAAATGAATAACCTTCATTCTTAGAAAGTAGCAACAGTCTATTGTAGCGTTTGTGCAAAAGGACTGTATTTAAACAGTAATTGTTATCTCTATGACCTAATTATATGAGTAATATGTAAAAATATCACAATCAATATTTTACATTATCATTGGGTAAGGCTAATGGAATAATTGTAATAATCATACAAGAATTCGAGAGTACTATTTTTTAAAAGTAAAACTCTATATCATTCTTGAACAAAAAGAAATAAAAATCAGAAATTGCTATTGCATAAATACATGCAGTACAGATCTTTTTAAAATAATATCGTAACATTTAGAAATTATATAGCAGGTCTATATTTATTCGTAGTTCAGTTAGTGCACCAACCGCGTTGGTGTAATAATACTGTTTGTTTTGGTGTTCCTCTTTTGTGAATTTTGTTTTCCCCATGTTTGTGTGCCTTTTTTTAAATGGAAATATGGTATAATGTTTTGAGGTACAGAGTGTCCTATCTAACAATCAATTTATTTTCTTCATTTTACCCAAGATACAATAAATCAACATTTTTTTTTTAAAACACATGTGACAGTTCTTCTAAATTTTAAAGCAGGGTAGAAACATTTCCTATAATTTCTTGGAGTAAAAATCAAAATATAGGTATTTTTCTAAAGAATTTTCTGTTTGCTGTGAACCCAATGATTAATGATTATAGAATGTTTCTGACATTATTATTATTATTTTATCAATCCCACAAAATCGACACGAGCAACCGTGGCCCAGTGGTAGAGTTACAACACAGCATTCGGGAGGTCCGGGGTTCGATCCCCAAGGCCGGCCTTCGTGACTGAGATTATTTCACGGTTTCCCTCAGGCAAATGCTGGAATGGCACTTTCTTTAGCGGCCGTGACTTCCTCTTCTAATTACATCTTCTTTTCCTTCCTCTGTTCCTTTCCCGGGCTGTATGCTCGCCGAGGGATGCCAAAGTTAGTCACTTGTCTGATATAATACAATACAATGCAATGCATGTTCAATGTTAATTTTCCTTAACAAGTGAAAAGATTCACTATGCAGCAAATGTTTCGATGACTCATGTTTTAGAGCTTTCTTCATGAAATTACCCACATCAGAAATACCTTTTGAACACCACTCCGACTCCTTTGCCCCAAACATAATGCAGACGAAACATAACATTTTATGCCCTACAGAACACCCAGAAAGCCAAGAAAACCTATCATCAAACCACGAAGACTGAAATATTTGCGACTGATTGCTAGTTGTCGTTTTTATGGAAAGCTTTGGAGTAGGTCATATCCCTTTCAGAGAGCAGCGCTGCTCGTAAGTCAACCGAGATATGGTAGTGGTTAACAAAAAAAAAAAAAAAAAAAAAAAAAAAAAAAAAAAAAAAAGGTGTCTGGTACTGTTATCGTAGTCATCATTTGCTAAAAGTTAGTAAGGTGCTATACCTTGTAGCAGCCGAAGACTTTCCACAGCTTTGTTTCTTAGTTATAAATGTAATTTTCTTCATACTACAGTAAAAAAATAAAACAAATATTCATTTCAAATCACAACGCAAAAAAAAAAAAAAAAAAAATATATATATATATATATATATATATATATATATATATATACCGACAATTTTTCTTGAACACCAACGATCAATGTTGCTAATCAAAAGCATAAATCTAGTACAGAACGCAAGGGCATAGCCAGGGAGAGGTGAGCCAATAATTTATCACAAGGAAGGAGTGTAAAGCCATGTTCATTAAACAACTTGCAGAAGCTTTATATTTAGCACGGCATAATTTGCAACCATCCCATACGATTACACAACACAAATAGAAGATTAACAGGATGAGTCTGCTCATTAAGGCCCGCAACCAGCCATTAAAGTTCAGGAGAGAGGCACAAATATGCTAGGGGGTCCAATCGTCACAATTCTGGATCTCTTTTATCAATAACTAGTCTTAATAATTAGGAGGCCAAAACATTTAGGGGCCCAGGCTCCCGTAATTGCACGCCTGGTGGGGCATACAGTAGCAAATGCGTAGATTACGTTAGACGCCAATAAGCAATTGTCTCAGCTCCTTCTCTGCCACTAGCATTGTGACGAGAAAAACCGGCTCCACTTTTGTATAAATATTGTTTTCAGTATAATTCCCTTTATTTCTTTCTCGTGGGCAGCTTCTTTCTCCGCATACCATACTTCAATCTTTTTTTTTTTTTTTTAATGTCACCCCTAGAAATTTATCATCTTGGGTCCGGACCTCAGGTGCCCGTTCGTGAATATGGGCCTGAGTGTTTATATCATTTGAAGATACAAATAGAAATCACTTAAAGCAACTCTGGGGGCCTATTTCTGTGTATCTACTTCATTGTCAGATATCCAGACACGGAAGAGCACAAGTAAATTTTATGAAGGGCAGAGGGTGGCCTACCGGATCGGTGACCGTGATTCTACAGAATGCATTATAGTTATGCTTGTGTATGTGAGTCCTCTCAAAGAATATCTGGCTACATTCTGGGACATGATATGTATTTATGACGTAGATTATTAGTTTGCCTTTAATTACTATTACAATTAAAATGCATTTAATTACGATTAAAGCATAACTATTTTTATACTATTACTTACATAAGCGACATGCTTCATAATGGCGTTGAACTAACTTTTTATGTTTTGTTCTATTTCCTTGACAGCGGTCGTACGTTCTATACAGAAACCATAGCTTAGTTCAAAATATATAGAGTTGGCAGTACTTGAGCATACGCCAGCTTATATCTAAAGCAAATGTTGGTTTGCAAAGGGATGGCGGGGAGTAGTTGAGCATGCGCATTCGACAGAAAGCAGACGAAAACCCCGATGCTTGCAGTAGGCCTGGATGCCCGAGAAACATAGCATACAACAAGAGGAAAGACAGAAAATGTGCATCTGAGTGATGCACATGCGTAGGTTCCGCTTGCCAAAGTAAAGCGAGAGAGCGCATCCACAAGATTGCAGTGGAAATAATTGTGATAATTATAGGCAAACAATTTATACATAATGAAATACGTACTTTTCTTTTATTAACAGGGGATGCCGGGCATACAGGCGTTCCCTTACGCTACGCCGCTGGTGTTTATGAAAAAACTTAACCAACAACCAGTGCTAGTGCCAGAAAGTTCACAACAAAATGCATCTCAGAATTCTGCACAATGTGACTCACTTGAAATACAGGATTCCACTAGCACTTCCAAGCAGCAAATTGAGCAATGCGTCAGACAAATTACTGCAAATTCCCCCAACACTCCCACACAGGACTTGCCTAAAGAACATGATGAAAGAGCTTGTGAAACCAATCACAGGAAAAAGCTTGAAATTCCTGTTTTAGAAAATAAAACTCAGCCGAATAAAGATTTCAATTTTTCATGAACTGCACGGCGATCATGTCGCGCGAAATGGTTTCCTACATTCCCTGGTTACACTATGATACAGTCAGAGATTATGTTTTGTGTTTTGATTTATAAGGCACTAGCAGCGTTCACCCCGCTTCGCTGCGGTCACCCCGGAACGCAATAAACTTTGTTACTTAGATAATTTTTACTTTTTCGCTTTCAAATTGCATTAAATGTTAACATTATAGCGCCTGTCATTTATGTTAACCCGCCGAGTGATAGCAGCGTTCACCCCGCTTCGCTGCGGTCACCCCGGAACGCAATAAACTTTGTTACTTAGATAATTTTTACTTTTTCGCTTTCAAATTGCAGTAAATGTTAACATTATAGCGCCTGTCATTTATGTTAACCCGCCGAGTGACACGGTCATGTGGGTTGCATATAAATACGTTTATTTTTACCTATGATGAACTAATAACAAAGGATTTGTACGTATGGACACTTGAATGGTCAATTATCTCAAGACACTGGTAATTAAAAATTAAAGTGATATGATAAAAACCATCTAGGGTCCAAATCCTAATAACCCCCCAAAAATAAAAGAAATTGGTTCAGCCGTATTAGCGTGATGAGCTAACAAAGGATTTGTGCGTTCTCTTTTATAATATAGATATCATTTGCCAGACAAAATGCTAATGCAAGGAGCTGAATTTAATTATCTCGCCATAGGGTTCAAGAACTGGAAAAAGGCCACAGACAAATTCAGAGCACATTAGAAAAGCGAACTCAATTGTCTGAATAATGTCCGTGTGGGCATTTCCAACACATTAAAAGTATGTATAAAAAATTGTAATTACAAACAACCATTTTTTGTAAGTAGTACAATTTTTCCTATTTTATATGTTTTTAACTGTGATTTAAGTGGTTGATAATTTCTACACATACCAAAATCCAGCACAAAACTGGAAATGGATTAATTAATCTTTTGATGTAAACCAAAATGCTTCTCGTAGATGAAAACCCTCACGAAACTGTTTACAGCTGCATATTATTATTATTATTATTATCATTATTATTATTATTATTATTATTATTATTATTATTATTATTATTATTATTATTATTATTTTATTATTATTATTATTGTACAACCGAATCCAAATATTGTTACATTACGAACATATATTCGTATTATCTTACCTATGTTACATTCCTGAGTTTATTTTCAAGACAGGAGCTCAAAATCAGTTTGCCCCCCAGCTGAAAAATACTTCCGATGCCACTGGTGACATCCATACTACTTGAGTAATAAGAATGATATAAATTTCCATGGATGAAAATTTATACCAGACCAAAATTGGATGACGTAGTTTGGAACCCGTTGACACCAAGACAACAAGTGGATTCAATGCCTGTCTCAGATATTAAATTTTTCTGCAAAGAAGTTAATAAAGAAAACAGATATAGAGGGATACAGGGACAAAATGGAAGAAAAACTGATTTCTGGCCTATGGTGTTGTAGATGGAAACAGTCAAGATGAAACATTAATATTATCAATGATGCAAGAAATCTACAAAAAGCAAATTGAGCTCAGTGTAAATAAACAGAATATACAGTAATAACAAGAAAATAACTACCCATTGGGGAATAATAATTAATCAGAAATTCAAGACAAGAAACAGGTGTAATTAACTAGACACAATTACCGACAATAAACAAGATATGATTAAACAGAGAAGTGGTGATAAAATCAAGACAATAATTAGATAATGTGCATGCATTCTAGATACTGTTTTCAAGTCGAAGTTATTAAAACGTAAGAAAACACAAAAATTTGCTCAACTATAATTTTATCAACTTTGATATAGACAGGACTAATAGACAATATGGCGAGAAACAATTTAACATAGGCAATATGACATAGATAATATGAAAGAAATTTATCATCTTTTAATGCAGAAATGAAAATTGTGATATCAGAATTCTTATATAAATGTCAACTAAGATAAAAAGAACACTAGAACAATAATTTAATGAGGTATCCCGTCTTAGGGGAAAATCTTCCCTTCCAAGAAGTGAAGATTAGTAGTCATTGTGATAGATATTGGGGAATATAGTAGGTGACGAAGGTTTTATACTACAACTTATAGTAGCACCGTCCTTTGCAAGAGAGTGCTAAATTTGTTGTTGACAGGGTTATGATGTTAAGAGTTAATTTTTAAGAAAGAAAGATCTAAAGTGATACAGAAATAGACATCGAGCACTTCGAGTACAATTGAAGAAGTAGAGGAAAATTATGAGAAAGTACGAGAAATTATAGACATTGAGAATAGGGATGCGGAATTGTAATGGGAGATTTCAATGGAATTGTGGGAGAAAAACAGGAAGGTAGTCTAAACAAGATGTGAAACAAGGTGTGTCTCAAGTTGAAAACCAAAAACGTAAGACATCTTATAGTAGAAAAATTCAAAAAACAAGTACTCAAGAGAGGAGGGAATAGGTGCAGGTAGTAACAGATGGTGAAAGCATATTAAACTTTGCATACAGCAGGCGTAGAAGAAGTAGTAGGTTACTATGAACGCAAAACAGCTAAACATCCATCGGTTGCACAACAGATGTTACGGAAATGAATGAAAGTCGAATGTGGAAACAGGTCGATACAAACGAGTGCAGAAAGACGTACAGGTAGTTATAAAACGAGTTGCAAAATCAAACAGAAGAGCAAGAGAAGAGTTTTACAAAAGAAAATGTGAGGACATAGAGGAATTGGAAAGAGATGGGAAGTACGAGCAAATGTACAAAAAAGCGAAATCTATGAAACTTCAGAGGAAAGAAGCTGGTATTACGACGGCAGTAGAAAATGAGAAAATCAGACGGAGTAAGCGGAAAAAGTGAAGTCTTATGAAAATGGAAAGAATATGTTGAAGACTTATATCAGAGTAGAGATACAGAGTGTGGCCTAAATGTTGAAGTAGAAAATGAAGTATGCAAAGGTGATAAAATTGTTTAATATTTTTCGGGATGAATTTGAAAAAGTATATCTGAAACTAGGAATGAAAAGGCAACCGGAATAGATAATATCCAGTCGAATTCATTAAGAATATGGAAGACATGGGCAAGGAAGAATTGTTCCGACTCAGCAATAAAACATATGAAACAGAGAGTGACCAAGATTTTTCTTGAAGACGATGGCTAAGAAATCGAACCCAAACAGATTCGGAGGTTACAGAATTATTGATCTCATATCGCATGAAGCAAAACTTTGCTTCGAATACTGAATAGAAAATTGTATTGAAGAAGAAATGAATAAGTGTAGGAGGCATTGTTCGGGTTCAGGAAAGGTAAGGGCTCATTAAGAGTAATCAGTGAAATATTTATGTAAAAAGGGAAAGAGGTGTATGCTTATTGATTTAGACAACGCTTTTGTCTTTGTAAATTGGGAGTTCTGAAGAAGATTGAGTTGGAATGGAAATATCGAAGACTCATAAGAAACATATATGAACGTAAAAGTAAGTGTTACAATAGGTGAGAAAATTACAGAGGAGAGTGCAATTATACTGTAAGAAGAAGAAACATGGACTTGACAAATATATGATGAGAAACGTCTGAAAATTTTCGAAATGTGTCTAAGAATGGAGATAACTAGCTGGGTCTAGTGGAAAACAAATGAGAGGATGTTACAAATGGTGGGAGGAATAAAATAGTATTAGATGTTATTAAAACAAGTAAAAGAAAACGATAGGGACACTGATTAAGAAGGAACTATATCTTGAGAGACTTGCTAAAGGGTATAGTGACAGGAAAGAGCGAGAAGGGGCGAAGTAGGCAACAATTGATGGATGGTCAAATCAGATCTACGTCAAGATGAACAGGATAGCTGAAGAGTAGAACATGGAAGCTTTTCAGTTGCGACAAATAACGTGCCATGGCAGAATACCTACGATGATGACGATGAATATTTAAATTAAGATTTCCAATAGGAACTTCTCGCTAAAAAGTAGGGGCATTTTAAGTTAGTTGTAGGGACCAGCCCAACATATTTTTGACACTACGACTGGAGTTGTGTTTCTGAATAAAACTAGTCTGCGATCAGCTATACTGTAACATCACTCAATGTGTTCGTAAATACATTTTCTCATGCGATACAGTATTTGTGTGTGTTGTAAACGAAAACATGCTATTACCTTGTTTTGTGTGTTCTTATTAACACAATTTAAAGAGTGGCTAATGCAAAGACCGTGTAAAGACAAGCGGTAATGTTAAAAGTAACCTTTTCGGGGCACTGTATGAATTGAAAGACTTGGAATTGTAAATTTATAAAGACACCATACGCTACTCCAACTGGTTGCAACATGAAATACATGAAAATTATCATATCTATCTTTAAACCGTGGGTGATCTTGTTATGATGGTCGATGGAAAGGTTCTTGAAATCTCGAAAAGGACGTCCATAGCTATAATTTCCAAACAGAATATTGACGGAAAGATTAAGGACTACTACTGACTGGAGAAATCACTTAAGCATACTATAGTAAACACAATTCGTGAGGTATTCGTACAAAATGCAAAATCTCTTTCTGCGATATTATAAGATTGAACCAAATGGGACTTCTCGATAGGGCCGGCCTTAAGTCGATTGGACCGATTTCTCCCCGCGCCTCAGGGGTGTCCCGCGCTAGTGCCGTCTACTCTACTGTTCAGTCTAACCTACTCTGCAGTGCCGTTTTAACAGCATATTTGGCCCCAGAGCAAACAAGTGTGTTATGTTCCCTATGACTAATTTCTGCTCCTAATACACGTCATTAATACATGCCATTCTGCTCGCGTGGCCGCCAATGCTTACGGGGCCCCCTGCCAAATGGCTCTGCTACTCTCGGTTGTCAAGTACATACAACAACATATTGCAATACAGGTACATCCATAGACTCCACAAGATATTACGTTCTCCTAACAAGTGAATGAATAGTTTGTATCAAGTTTCCGGGCATAAGCAAATATTTTCTGAATTTAATACTGCAATAATTTCTATATTTTTATTCGTTTACAACTTTTGTTGCGAAAATATATATTATGTTCAGGAAGTATTCTGCACACCCACAACACCCCTAACACTCCCACAAATTTCCTTACACACACCTCTGGGCGTAAAAAATATTGTTTTCTTTGAATGTGTGTAAAAATATATATAACAATTTTGAGTGCACACCCTCTTTTATTTTAAACACCCGACAAACTATGTAAGGGTGCGGGGAGTTACTCTGACTTCATGTCGATACTATGCTCAATAGACTCCTTTTTATATAGGAAACAATTTCGCAAACTGAGAAATCCTCGATCGCAAGCATGTTTGAAATACAAGGATCGAAAGTTCAAACCTGAACAGATTTTACGAAACGTTTGAAGAAAACATTTTTGAGATAGACGTTTCATTTTTCGTATGGGAGAGATTTCTTGGGTGCGCAGTACTATGGTAAGTCAAAACGTACGCATTTGGCAAGATATGGATAGTTCTTAGGGATAAGGTGAAAGGCAATAACATGTTACAACTTGAAAATTTCCTTCTGTTTGGCACACCGTGTCAATAAGCTAATAAAATGTATTTGTTACCCCTATTCGACTGTATTATCACTCGTATTATATCACTTTCCTGTGTGACCACCTTCAAATTGAACAATGACATTAGTTTCCGAAACGCTTTGCCAGCCGTGAGAAATTCAATAAAGAGCGTTGTGTTATTCATAATTAATCTTGTGATAATCTATGTTGGGATATTCTTGTTTTTATAGCTAGGAGTAGGACCAATATTTTTTCAAAAGACTCTGTCACCAACATGTTTTGCTCGGATCAGCTGTCCAGCAAAAAATTTTGCACTTTGCGCACTACAATATAGTATCATATGCGGAAAATAAACATCAGTTTAAGGTTAAAATGAAGTTAAACTAAATAAATTATCCACCCAAGGTTGGCTCTGACAGTGAATACGAATATCATTTTATACCGCTGTTATTTTATTTGTAGGAACTGTCGCTTCAAATACATCGCGCAGCGTTAGAGCTCCAGCCGGCTGCGGAACTATTCTAAGCGGTACTCCGAAGTCTGAAACACTTGGCCTATCCTATTTATTGCGGAAAAGAGTGTTTCAATACATCATCGCTTGCCATTTTTTTAAGTTTTCAGCGAATTGAAATGCCGATTATGTGAAAATATTGGTCAAGCTCCATTCAATATTTGAAGAATAGGCCGAAAAATGTTTTTAAAAATGAATAGCGGGAATGTGCACTCAAAGTTGTGAATAAGGTGGCTTTTATTCTGTGGAAAATCGATGTTTGCATATATCGTCGCTAGCCGATTGTTTGTTTCTTTATCACTTTTATCACCGAAAATCGTAAAACATTCCATGAAGAGTCGCCACTATTTTCTAACAATCGCCATTAAAACCGTTGAAAAATTTATAAAAGGAAACGAAATACTAGCGATGAGATACTGAAACACCGTCTTCGAGAATGCATAAGCAGAAGCGGGTGGTTTCGCAGTTCCATTCACGTTAGTTCAGCGCCCAAGAGTTTTGGAGACATATGTCGTTGTTCAATTTGAAGGTGGCCACACAGGAAAGTGATATTTGAATGAAAATACAGTAGAATAGGTGTGACAAATACATTTTGTCAGGCTATCGACTTGGTGTGCCAAAGAAGAGGCAATTTGCAAGTTGTAAGACGCTATTACTCTTCATCTCCTCACAAATAATCGTCCTCATCTTGCAATATGTGTACGTTTTGAACCCAACCATTGTGCTGGGCACCCAAAAAAGCCCCCCGATACCAAGAATGAAGCGTCTATCTAAAAAAAAATAGTTGCTTCAAACTTTTCGCAAAATCTGTACAATTTTGAACTTTCAATGCTAGAAATTCTAACACTATTGTGATCGAGGATTTTTCCGTTTGCGTAATTGTTTTATATATAAAAAGGAGTCGATTGAGCATAGTATCGATATGAAGACATTTAATAACCCGCAACCTTCCCCAGGAAGTAAAAGTTCCTGGCGTTCTTACTGATTATGTCATGCGATACTGCCGTGAATACCGAGATGGTATCAAATAAATCAGCCTCAGTGCAACTTCTTCGTATATCCTTTTTCTTACTATATCTATATTAAAAGTAGAAAACCAGAGGACAAACTATGCTCTCTCCTGCGAAAAATCCCGTTGATGTATTTTTTTTTAAATCAAGTCAGGAAAACCGAATGTATACTAGCAGTTTCTTCTGGACATTTTTAGGAGGGCACTTTCCCCCGGAGCTCTGAGAGTACCCCCCAGAGGAGACCAAAATAATACGTGTATAATATAATAATAAATAGAATAGTACCAGCAGTGCACCTCGGAATACGAAGTGTGCTCCACCGGAACATAGTTTCTGAAACAAGCACGTATACTAATGCATATCAAATAGGTAGCTACTTATGAAGGTTTGTCTTCTAACCCGAATAATTTAATGGAAAATATGTCATCCATCTTCCATCAGTTTCTTAAGGTTTGTGATCGTCTCATCACCATTTCATTTTGTCTGCAGTTGATAACGATTTCAAGCTAATTATACTTTTTATAAGTAGCTACCTACGATGTTCTCACGAGTGTACATTAGGTTAGTAGATTCTGGGACAATAGTCCTCACTCATGATTATTCATGAGTGTAGATCTTCTTTACAATGATTAATAGCTTTCAATTACATATTTTGTGGAGATTCTCAACATTTCACAGTTCTTAATGCTATGTTGTAATTATATTCACGGGTGGTCGACAGTTTGAATAATTGATACACATTTTTTCCGCACATTAATGATATTGTAAATGACACAGAAGAAATACGATAATATATACGCAGCTGCGTACGGATGTTGTATATGGGAAGAAAATGTCACGTATAATAAATGTTTTCCGCTTGAAGAAATGTTAATTTGACAAGCAGGATATAAGAAGACCTTTAGAATTGACATATACAGATCACACACGTATAAGAAGGTAATATATTGTTTGTTTCATTTATATGCATGACATGTAACACGGCAGCTTATGTTGGTCGTTGGAAATATTCTGGAATTTTGGTTGTTGGAATGGGATTCCATGTGATGGACTAAGCACATTAAATACCCAATGTTTGTAGTGAAAAGAAGTTATAGATTGGTTTTAAAACAAGGATTTACCGAAACCTTTGAATTTTAGTACAAGAGGTGACTGTGATTTTACAGAGTAGTTACAGTATATTGGCCGAGGACACAGTTTTGAAGATTTCCGGAAGCGACCCCGCATTTTCCGCCATTGGAAACAGAAGTTACTCCGTCTAAATTGGACGTAATAACATTTTTACCGGGAATAGAGTTTTCATCTCAACCGGTGCTGAGCCCGTAACCTCCGCCACTGGAAACAGAAGTTACCCCGGCTAATGTGGATGTATTCACATCTTTATCGGGGACAGTCCAACCGGTGGTGAGCCCGCAATCTCCGCCACTGGAAACAGAAGATTTTGCGTCATTTGATGTTGATCTTGAAATAGAAGAATATCCCCCTACACCTTCACCAACACTGAGTAATTTCTCGGTGGAGAATTGGGAGTTGGAAGAATTTTTGAATTTACCATGCGAGCGTACTGTAGAACGAACATAATTGGATTGTATAAAAGACTATAATATACTGGAAACCAGAGGATATATGTATTTGTTTCACTTGCGGGTTCGGAGACGGTAGTCAGTGGACAGATGATTGCTGGTGTTAGATACGGAATCTCTTGAACGGAAAACTATAGATGCCGCAACAAAAGTTGAGATTCGTGAAGAATTATTATCAGTTTCCAGAAAAAAGCATGGACAGCCTTTTGCGAAGATATGGAATTTCATTGAACGTTTTCGAGATCTTGTGTGGGATTTGAATATAGGCCGACGCTACTGAAAATTTTACTAGAGAAAGATTATGGGAAATACGTGGACATATGGTGAATTGGGTATTGTTTTCAATTTTAATTGTTTGATTTTCTTTTATTATTATTATTAATAATGTATTGTGATAGTATTGCATCCCATTCACACTCCCAGGTTTCTATTAAATTATAACTTAGCTTTTTCAGATAGTTGCGATAGTGCACTGTTTGTTCTCTTCAAAAGGTGTTGTATGCACTATTTTCTTTGCACAAAATGCTATTTCTATTATCTTTATACCAAATTTTACACGTATGCCAGTAACATCCCATTAATTGGTATGTAGTGTTTGTTTTTGCGTCGAAACCATCGACTTTATGTCTTGCCAAACCGTTCCGCCAACGCATTATTCGAAGTAACAATAGATCTCTTTGTTACGTATTCCATATGCTTCAATCATTTTAATGCTTTAATACTCGGTTCTTGAGTAATTTGGAACCCGTTAGGAGGAATAACTGGAATTGTGTTTTGAATCAAATGATGACACCGGTATGTCAACATTGCTACACTGGCGATTGTTGTGCTGGAATTTAACCATTAAATACCATTCGTTTTCTCTTCAATCATGGAGGTAAATTTAATCACTGTATCCGCCAAAATACGCACATCGTTTCGGCACTACTCCGACAATTGTTTCTGAAAATCAAACAAACATCACCATTGCGTACTCGCTCTTCATGCCACACATAAGTTCTGGCCGGTCTGATGTACTACGTGAGTCAGGGTCATAATAATGCAATTCCGGCCATTCTCCAACGTAATTTTGATGTTCTTCTGTATTAAAGAGGTATGGAAAATCACCCTTTTTCAATTCAACGTTCAGTCCTAATGTTTTTGGTAATTTTTATAATTTTACCCCAAGATAAAGAAAAGTATCCCGAAAATAAAATCGATTGCTGATACTGATTTGAAATATCTTTTTCCCGTGCATAATAACATGAGGAGTTATTTTTTGTTTCTCAATAAGTGTCCGAACACAAAAAGATAGTCACATCGCGAATTATTGTGAGAATTATGATCTGATACTCTGGCCTTTCCATAAGCACATGTTCAATAAACGCCTCCATGGCTGTAAAAGAAAACATACGGTTTCCGGTTATTTTATCTCCGCACTTAAAACACAAAACTATCTCATCCAGTATTTATGCAGTGGAAACATACATTTACGGCTTGCTCCCGTTCACCTTTCTCATTTGGTGGTAATAACATTGCTTGCAGATCAAATATAATGTATAAAAACCGTTCAGTGCGTTTTAGCATACACTTTTGAACGAAACATCGATGGACAACAGTGACGTGCACTTTACAAAGATTACAATAGTAGTCGCCGCATACGAGGAAATTTTCTTTTTCTCATATCGTAAATTACGTCACATGAGTTACACAATTTCACGTAATCACACGTTTATTTCTTTACTTTATTCAGCACTAAATGATAATTAAAACAAGTGCCTTCAGCAAAGTTCCTAGTACATTGTATGCAATGTGCTAATTTCGAGCTATTTTCTTTAATATGGGAACGTTCATAGTACGAACATCTCATCTTCCATTGGTGAGTACTACTATCTGATCTTAATCCTTCCAAATACGAAAAGCAAAAATTCCTCTTACCCATAAACGTATTAATATTCTTAATGGGTTGGAGGTGGCTCACACTATACCCTCTGTGATAGAACATAAATATATTTTTCTTCGCATTTATTTCTAGGTAGCGTATCACAGGTGCTCTGGAATCTTCCGGTAGTTCATATACTACAATTTGGTAATTCTTTTTCAATAAATAATTTTGAAAAGCAACTACATCTTCCAAATCAAATCCCTGTTTCCTTTCAACGTACATTTTTGCGTCCATACACAATTTCTTTGTTTTATTCTGAAATGTTTCCCGCGTAAGCAGTGTCATATCATATAAAGCTTGTTTACTTTGTTCATGTTTTCTAATCCAATATACTATGGATTTTGGCAGGCAGAAAAAATCGCTAACATTTGCGGCCACCAGATGATCCTTCAAAAAATTCTCATGTCTGCATATTTTCTTACTACTGCGCGTTTACGTACACCATGTCCGTGTAATCCATCAACGATGTCAAACCGAAATTGTATTTGATTCCCTAAAAGAAATTTTTCGTTGCTATTTAGTACGTTCTTCACCGTTCTAAGAACCACATCGGTATTCAAATTTTGACGTTTTTGCCATGAAACAAACACTTTCTTATTCAAAAGATCTCTGTCGGAATGTATTCTTAAACCAACAAAATCGTGGGGTCGTGTATCCCTCAGAACGGTAGAGAGCGCATAATACATCATGGACGTAATATAATCCATGGGATTTGTTATTACATGGTACGCCGTTATTTTTATAATAATTTCCACCCCTTTCATATTGAAACGAGGGTACTCTTTTTCATTTTCCCTCCAATTTCAAACATATTATAGTCTGTTTTATTCCCTCCATGCCCTCGGAATGGGGGGTGCTGAGAAGTCGTGGGCCGCATATCTTCTGAATAATGTACATTATTCAGACGATCCATACCCGCATTTTCTTTTTCAATTTCTCGCCATTTTTGCCATAACATCCCTGTAAAGTCGGGTTCGTTATTTGTTTGGTAATTTTGAATTTCTAATGGTTCATCCAAATTAATTTCATCTAATAGTGCTAACCAATATGTAATGAGTCATCATCATTATGTTCGAATTGATCATTTTCACGATTTCCCGTAAATGAAAAAACTCAAATACACTTTTATCACTAACTCGTTTTAACAGCCCCTTTTCAGATTTCACATATGACATAAATGCCGCATTATACAATCGTTCTTCACGGAAGAAACCGTGATTAAATAATTCAATAATGTCCGCTGCTGAAGGCACATTATTCAATACGATATGTTGATTATTCTTAAGATATAAGTTCAAAAGCGATAGTAGATCACTTACAATTTCGGAAGACCCAATGTATCCTGCTGCTTGCAGATCAACTACCTGCTGCCATGTATGTAAGACACGATCAGCACTATCTAAGACTCTTGATATTCCCTGAAAAATTACTTCGTCAATAAAGTTAACCTGCTTAAATTCAAACTCCATTTTCTGTAAAATACAAGATAAAAAGTGCAATCAATATATTGTCAATCCCCCTTGTCGTGCCTATAAAAGCATGAACGTAGCTCAAAATGACAGGAAGGTCGTCCTAATAACATTTTCTATAATGTCAGAGAAATTCTATTACTAATTTCAAAAGTAAACACAAGACGAGTAAGGTTTAGATTCATTGTATTTTCAATCATAAAACGTGGTGTGATAGTGTATTGTGTTATGTGTAGGATGTACAAACATTTCCAGATCCCAACTTAATGAGTCTGATTAAATTCTCTATTTGATGATGTAAAACAAATAGCAAACACATACCTTCTGATTAGCTGTTGATGTAGTCTCTAATGAAGCTTAAGGTGCAGCAGAGTAACCACCAACTTCTGGCGATAAAATGCTGCTAAAATGTTCCACTGAAGAACGGCTATACTACTTGTATTATCAACTAGTTGACCATAGCTCATGAATGAACTTAAATTAAATCTCTTCGAATATTAAATAACAAAAGACTGAATTGCGAGTCTCTTCGTAGTCTGAACGTCAATCTTCGAATGGTCACCTTCGAATGATCACCTTTGAATGATCATGATCTCAATTTCCTAGAGTATTTATGTCAATCCAGTTACTCTCCAGACTGCCACCTTGCTTCACATTTCTCCATTAACATTTCTGCAATGATCATCAAATAGACTAAATCTCCAGACGTCTATCTCCGTAATCTGACAATTTTGTTACATCCTAAAATTTTATGTTGATGTTGACAATTGACAAACATAAACATTACAACTTATTCTTTCAGCATTTCTGACACAGCATTATTTCTGTGTTTTTCTTCGTAATCACAACATTGCACATTAATATATGTGTACTTACATCTGACAGAACCAAAACATAGATAACATAATATTGTAATTTATTTCTTTAACCTAATTCTGCAATTACTTAACTTTGAGTTTTGTCTTTTAGTTCTTACACATTCATTTTATCTTTATCTGATCTAATTATTAAAAAAAATTGAAAATAAAATTTATCTAACTTCAGTCCTTGAACACGGCCCCCTTTGAAACTCAAAGGTGCTTCTCGTCAGATCCAATCGAAACCTGAGATTGGCAACTACCAATATACAAAATACAAACATACAAATATAATATAACCTTATTCCTATGCCGTAAATGAAAACATAAAATATTAACAAAAATAAAATCAAAACATAAAATAATAGATTAAATATTTACAGTTTCGCGCATTAATTTGCGTCATTCAAAATATTCATTATTCAAACCAACATTCTCCTGCCATCTGTTGGCTGTTTTACATATTACAAGCTCCTAGATGCTTGCACAGAATTGCACAGTGCACATTGCTCTTTCATAGTTATATATATATATATATATATATATATATATATATATATATATATATATATATATATGTATGTATCAACAGAGTCCCACATGGAAATTTCCTTCTGTTCCTTCCATGCATTGTCTCCAACTAATACATGTTTATAGAGTCATCATAATTTTACTTCACTTATTCACCTTATAAAAATATACTCCATCTATTATTGATTTTAGATTCCACACGCTTAAAAATAATATTTCATTATTTATATAACACATTCCTTCACCAACACTTAATTATTTTTTATTTGCTTTTACCGTCATCAAATTTTTATATCACCACAACCACTTATAAAATCATGATAATTCATTATCGTGTCCTTGGCAACACTGTCGTTGTTTTCTAAACTTGCTGAGTTTGAATTTTACCCTTTGGCTTTGAATGAAATCAAAAGTAATTTCCGTCCGCATTGTGTGTCTTTAGTCGTTGCGACATCATTCCACTTGCGCGATTATTTGCAGTTTTCTATTAATTTCGCGATCATATTATCGATAACTCACAGGGTACCACATATATTTTAGTGAATTTTGCGTCCATGTCCATCGATTGTGATTTTAGATCGTTCTTAGTTTGTGAACAACAAAAATTATTGTGTTCGGACGTACTCGTGAAATCTGCTACATTTTTAATACGTTTAGTGTTATCTTCTTGGTGTTCATTATGCTGCTTGCTATTATTTACATCAGTATTTTGTGAAATAATCATTCTCTGCAAGTTGTGATATGATTCACTGTGACTAATGTTTTCAATAGTAGTGTGTGTTTTACATCTTCGTGTGTTAACATGTGTGTGTGTTTTCGACTACTCTTGTTCACTCTTCCATAGATTGGGACAGAGAGATAATGTTTACTAGATATATCTACAATAGGTCTTTCATACCCACTTTCAGAATTACTCTCGCTTTCTGTATTAACTATTTTACATTTTTACTATCTAAATTCCTTATTTTTACTATAATATAGGCTGTAACAATATTAATTAAAATTACTAATATACCAAGTACTACAATCGCAATGTAAAGGCATAACTCACTGCTGTCCACTCTCCCCGATAATCTGTAATAAACAGACGAAAACTTGGTTGACCTGATGATATAGTCAACTAATTATAGATACTTAAAATATTATTCCCTTATTTCTGTCTATCATTCATCAGAATGTAAAATTACAATTTGTTTATGGTACGAAAGGCATTTTTCTCTTGTTCTAACTTTTCATTGTATTTCTTTATGCATACTTTAGCGTTTTTGATACAATGTTTATCTTGTCGTTCTCTTATTATATGTACCTTCTCATTTTACTAAAATAGTATCTTGAAGTACATCTTTATTTTTCGTCGTTTTTTTAAACTTGTACTTTTCGCTATATTGTTGTTGCTATATTAGTACAAAAGCTTTATTTTAAATTCGTAAATATTTAGGTATCTAGTACACTAACTTAACTACTATTAATTATTGCGTATAATTCCAGATAATACCAATCGTTTAACTTTAATTCTCTCATCTAACGCATGCTTTTCGTGCTTTGAATCCTACTTTTAACTCTCTCTCTCTCACACACAGCGAGGAGATGCACGTCCTCCAGCTTTCAGCCATCTTGATGGTTCGCGACTACCTGACATGGCTTCGTGCCTTCTCGTTCTCGTCCGTATGACTTCGGAATTTCGGAGGATTTTCTCCCAATATCAAGGTCACTATAGCCTAACGTGTATACAAGCTCTTTAAAGCATCCTAACATCCTCTGTTATTATATTGCTATTAAACTTAAACAATTGAATATATTAATCTAAAATATACGTATTAATGTAATCTATTCTCCTATTTTTCTAGTTAAATTTATTATTCTTTATTTTCTCTTTCTATACATATATAATATTACCATACTAAAATTCAATATTACTAGCTAGTTTAAAAATCACTTAACATATTTTCTCGTGTATACACTATATTCATTCATATTTATATAAATATTTCATTGCTGACTTTATCCTATTCAGTCTTTATTATTACTATTTTACAGTATGTATTTTCTTTTGCTTACTTTTGTGTATTTAAAATTATAAATCATAGATCTTGTGAATGTGATTACTCACTTTCCTCTTTTTGATGTTCTATTTTCTAGTTTTCCTATTTTCTGTTTATTCTTATCGAGTTACTACTTTGTCTATTAGAATTATACTCGTCTATTATCTATAATTACTATACTTAGCTATGTTACTTTAACCCATTAGCGCCGTGCGTGTTCATATGATCACAGCGGTTAGTATTTATCAAAACAGGGTTTTTGTAACTTGCTGTCAGTGGTTTCTTTACATTATATGCATTGTCTAGTAGGAGAAGGTTCTGGTAACACCATTCAAACAAAGCAAGTTCCATATTGCGGCTTCAATGGAATCTGGAGGCATAGTTATCGCGAATGCACGAAAAATAGAATAAAAACGGCATTGTCCTCGCAGTAGCTATTTAAAAATATTCTTATAATTTATCCTATCAAACTATTTTCTGCTTGGTTATATTTTAGAGATGTCAAAGGTTGCAACAGATTACATTTCACTTATCTGAAAGTATTTGGGGAATGCTTATTCAAGTTTTTCATAAGTGTGATCGTATGAACACGCAAGGCGTTTAAGTACCATTTTTTTCTCTCTTCCGTACGTGCGTAAAAATGTCGATAGTACAGTAAAAGTTTTCCAGATAAATTAATTTAGAAGAGTTTGTACATGATTTCATTTAACTTGTTTTATTAATTTAACTTTATTATTATTATTATTATTATTATTATTATTATTATTATTATTATTATTATTATTATATGACTTTTGCTACTACTGTTACTGTTTCTCTATCATTAGAGAGGTCTTTCACCTCAACAAATCCGTCATATTTTGTAATCGAATGAAGTGCAAGACATACAACTCATATATCTTGAACCCCCGAGACTCAGGGCCGGATTAAGGGTGGGATTTAGGGGAAAATAGCCCCGGGTCTCCAGATGGACAGGGGTCTCGACTCTGATCAAAATCTCAACTGACTACCAAAAAAAGAATCATGAATATACAATCGTAATTATGAATTAAAATATGACCAAAAATATGAAACAGAAATGTATAGGTGAAGTCAGCAGGGGACACATATTTTTTCCAGCTCCGGGCTTCCAGATGAGTTAATCCAGCTCTGCCAAACCTAAGATCTTTTCGTATGAAGATTCAGGAGAAGAGAATTGCAGTGATTCAGGAGGAAGATTCAGGGGAATCGACAACCCTAAAGGGCGCCCATTTACCAATCACACTGAAATGGTTTTTACAGATAATACTCAACTTGGTGAAGATATGTAACAACAATGTAGTCACGACTGTGTTTATATGTTGCGGAGCTCAGCTTGTTTTTAATTTTGAGCCATATTCTCAGAGTGAAAAGAAGCAAATGCGAATAATTTGTCCATATTAGGAGAATACAACAAGTGCATGGAAGATACTGATCAAATAGACTAGAATATCTCATCGCATAGAAGAAGGTCCAAATAGCGGTGGTGGCCACTTTTCTCTGAGATGATTGATGTACCGGTGCGAAATACATGGCTTCTGTTGACCAAAAATAGGATATGTATCTCATACTTATAATTTGAACTTATTTTCAGAAATATAAGGTCATTCCATTAGGTGCAGGATGTCCGGCTATTTCTATGTTGAGCAGTGAACACGTTCATTTTGATGGGAGAGACCACTTAAAGGTTCGCTCTAATCATAAACGTTGTGCAGGTAGCCTGTTTCTTACGAATTGTATAGTTCTTACGAAATGTTTCAAACGTAATGCGGGCGTACGCGCACTGACATATTGTTAAATTTGCATGAAGTCCAAAGGTTGGGGCCGGACCGCTCGTGGCTCAAGAAAATATATACGTAATACAGCAAAACGCTTATATTAAATACCAGACGTAATATAGCAACCATGGAATATCCCCTAGAAATTCTTTTCGAGCGACCTGATAAAGTTCCATAGATAATGGGCTTCATAACATACAACTGCAGAACACTGTGCTTATTTTGCCTTTTAGAATGTAACAGTTTCTAAGACAATAAATGTTTTTCTTTTCCTTTTACATATTTATAAATAATTGAACAGGGCATTCATATACTCGTGCCACCGAAAGTGCTTACTTGAACGCCTAGCGTGTTCATAAGATCACGGGGTACCCCAACGAAACCGTTTACGTCACGAACTCAAAATTTCCCATACATGACCTTCACACCTAAATAAGCAAATATTACCAATTTCACCAAAATTGAAAACAAAAAATAATTCCAGTGTTAATGGGTTAAGTATTCTTAACTTCTAACCATCGATCGTCACTCCGAGTCCGTTCTTTTCCTTACCGGCTACGCTTCTCGCCTCGTGTCTCTAGATTCGATATCCCCTTATTCAACTTCATTCTAGCTGAAGTTACTGAAAGTTTTTAATTTTTCCATTCTTTTTCAGCATTACTTCAATCAATGTATTTCCTCAGGTGCTTTTTATCTCATTATTATTATTATTATTATTATTATTATTATTATTATTATTATTATTATTATTATTATTATTATTATTATTATGTTATGTGTTATTATTATTATGTATTATGCGTCTTCATTTTGCAATTTATAATTTCTAATCGCTCCATAAAGTCTACAGTATAACACAATTAATGCTACTATCGTTAATATTAATACGACCATTATTCCAAAAATTATATATGTTATGTACTCAGTCGTAACAACAAGTTGTGGAACAGTAGTTTCAACTTTTAGTTTTAGCAAATTTTCTGTTAGGTTATGAAGCTCTTGCGTGTGCAGTGAAAGATTTAGTTGCTTCTCTGACCAATTCCCCATTAGATTTACATGTTTATTCTGTACATTAATAACTTGTTTTGGAATATCGTCGCGTACCAAATAAATCTGCTCATCATATTATTTATTTTTTTCTATACCTAATCAAATTTCCAATGAACTCTGAAATTAAGTAAAATTATCGAATTACTATTGTTATTCTTATTTATTAATTTATTCAATTAATTTAATTAAATTATTTATTTATGTATTTATTTATTTAACTACTTATTTATTTATTTATCTAGCTACACCTGAGGAATACCCAATGTCAAATTCTCTAAAATATAAATGTCTCTAATGGTTTATATTCTCTAATTAAAAAAATTCGCTAATTTCTGTGACCAATACATGTTTATAGGTTCAAAATACTAAAATATCTGCGTTTCCTCAGATATTGATGAGGCTTTGGTTGAGTACCAGCCGCCTTACTGGCTGGTCACCCATAAACACACGTTGTGCAGTTTTTTTCACTAATTTTCTTTCTTAAAAAATCACAATCCCATTCTTCTCCATATCCTACTTCCATTCTTACTCATCACTATCCGGGTCGTAATCTTCTTCTTCTTCCTCTTTTTCCTTCTTCGTATTAATAAATGGTTTAATAGTCTGTTGTCTATTGTGTCGACTTTCTTTTCGCCTTTCGCTGTCTCATACTTAACTCTATATGAATTATTATCAATTTTCTCTAATATAGTGCCTCTGATGTTATATCTCCCACCGAAACATCCTGGAATACCAGCTCGTGGCATTTCTTTGATCAAGATTTGTTGACCGATCTCGAAACTCGGTTGGTTATACTTCTTCTCGATCTGTTTTTTCTGTGCCTTGAACTTCTTTTGTAGGTTCCTATAAGCCAACTTCCTGGCCTCTGATGGTTTGCATTCTCGTCTCATTGTCCGCATTTTCACATGGTATTTCCAGATCTTGCTCTAAAAATGTCCTGGGTTCCTTTCCAGTTAAAAAATAATACGGTGAATACCCCGTTCCGTCATGTATCTGAGTATTCATCGTAAAAATTATACTGTGTAGTACCTCATCCCAATTCGTGAACTCTTTATTAATATAATGTTTCATCATTTGCTGGATGGTTCCTATCGCTCGTTCCGCAGTTCCCACGGTATAATGGGCATCGGTATTTGCAAAATGAAGATTCATTCCGAATCTCTCAGCCATTTCTTCCATGATTTTGCCTCGGTGGCTGCTCAATCTGTCCATGTTAAGAAATTCGGGAATCCCGTGCTTCGTGATTATTTCTTCAAGTATTACTTGTGCAATGATTTCTGCCGTAAGCGCTGGAACAGCTCTTGCTATAACATACCGAGTTGCATTGTCTACAAAAACTAAAACATATTTATTTCGATTATTCTTTGATCTTTTAAATTTACCAATCATCATGAGTTACAAACTGAAATGGTGCATAATTAGGGTAGGTCTGCGCATGAAATTGTGTCCTTCCAGATTTCCTCTTCTGGACTTGACAGCTAATACACTCCTTTACTTTGTCATAAAAGAACTTTTTCATATTGGGAAAATAAATAGTACACAGAGCTCTCTTGTAACATTTGCCATATGAAAAATGTCCTCCGCCATACACGGAGCAGTGGATATTCTTAAAAACTTGTTCCCGAAGGGAAAACTGTATACATAACAATAATTTCATTCCAATTGCCATTTTTCTGTGTTCGATAAAGTTTCCCATCCTTTATCGTATACCATCTAGACTGCTTTTCCGCTTCAATCTTCAATTGCTTTCATTATTGGGCAGAAAAATGCATCCTTTCTTTGTAGATCTCAAACGTTTATGTTATCGTCAAATGTCAAGTTCACCTGCAGATCATCTTCTTTAATCGGTAATGCATCTACCTCTATATCATCTTCTCTTGGTTTAATTGCAGTATTACGCGACAATACATCACTCGGGTTTTTCTCCCCGGGCAATGGATTGGCATGCAATTATATTGGGCCAATTCCAGACTTAATCTTAGTAATTTAGGAGATAATTTAGGTGTCGTTTGCAAATATTTCAAACATCTACAATCAGTCCAAAGTTCAAATTCTTTATTAAACAGGTAGTAATTGAATGCTCTAAATGAGTCCACCACCACCAGGATTTCCAACTCTATTATATGTTTTTGTTTTTCTTGTTGCCTCAACACTCTGCTATAATACGCAACAAGGGTCCACTCACCACTTTTTTGTTTTTGCATTAACACAGCTAAAAATGAACTCATTGAAGCATCTGTGTACATCAGTGTCTCCAGTTCTTCACGGAAAGGTGCTAAAAGTGGTGCCTCCAGCAATGCTTGTTTTAATTTTGAAAAAACCTCCTGGTGTTCATCTTTCCATACAAATTTGTGGCCTTTCTTCAAAAGTGGAGAAAACACTGCAGTAATTTCTGCATAACTTTTACAAAACTTCCGGACATAATTCGTCAACCCAAGAAATGACTTTAATTCTTTGAGTGACTTCGGTGGTTTGAATACTTTAATCGCTTAAATGATCTTCGGGCTAATTTCATATCCAGCGTCACTTACTACGTGTCCTAATGCTAAAACCTTTTCTTCTACAAACTTACATTTTTCTACTGACAGTTTTAGTCCATAATGTCTTAGTCTCTGGATAATTGACTTCAACACCGCGACTATTTTCTCCTGTTCGTTAGTGTAAACCAGGATATCGTCCATATGGTATGATACTGACTCTGGACTAATGTTTGGTAACGTCATTGCCATTATTTTCGTATAAACTGCGGGCGATTGCGAATATCCCATAGGGAGAACTTTGTATATATACGCCCCAACGCCTGGAATATTGAAAGCAGTGCAGTCACGAGACTCCTTTGTAATAGGCACCGTATGATATGCCGCCTTAATGTCTAAAGTTGAGTAAAATTTATGGCTCCCCATACACGTTAATATCTGATGTATGGGAGGTAATCCGATGCTGTGGTACCTAGCATGCCGGTTCAATAAACGACAGTCCAAAACTGCCCTTATAGCACCCGATTGCTTTTTAACAAATAACATGGGAGAATTATATGAACTATTTGACTCCTCTATGATGTTCTGTTTTAGCAATATGTTAATCTGTTCCTTAACTTTATCACGTAACGCTATTGGTATGGGATATTGTTGGCGTCTGAAGGGAACTCTAGTCCCCAGCTCAATATGATGTTCTACGTTCTTATCTCTCCTTAAATCATCTTCTCTCCACGCAAAACATCAGTAAAATCATAGCATAAATTTTCAATACTTTTCTTAATTTCAGGTTTAGTTTGACTACCGCACTTTATTCGAGATTTATCAAAATTCTGTCGTGCTTCTAATATTTTGTCAATTTCTTCCGGTGATAACCCTTCTTCTCGGAAATCCTGCTCACTTTTGCACTCCTCAGCATATCCTAGTCTTAAATTGCGTATCAACATAACTGTTTTTTTGGCTGGATTAACAATTTCTAACTTGTTATTTTCTTTAGATAACAAAACTCGTGGTATAAAATTATTAAACTGTTTCTCTAAATCCCAATCGGGCTCTAATAAATATTCCACGAATTTACTAAATTTACTTCAACAACGGTTCGGCTCCTTGGGCTTAATTTTACTTTATGAGCTAACATCCATTTTGGTTTCATGCAAAATTTCACACCAATCCCTGCATTGTCCGAAACGGAAACTGTGTGAGCAGTAGTTTCCTTTCGTACTTGAGGTTTACCAAATCTTTGAACCAATAATTTATTCTTTTCATAGTTAATTTTGCAATTCTGCGCTCTCAAAAAATCATTTCCGATCAAAATTTGATACGGGAAATTCTTAATTACTCCAAATGGTAAGTGAAAAGTCTGATTTGACACTAAATTTTACTATTGCTATCTTAGTAATAACAAACACGTTTTGAATGACTCCCTTAATTTTAGTTTCTTGTGGTATTACTCTTGCTGTAAGTGGAATCAATTTCTCGTCTATAATCTATAATTGTGAAACGCTATCTATTAACGCTTCTTTCACTTCTCTATTTTCAATATCTACTGGTAAATAAACCATGTTATATTCTTGACTGATTGAGGCTATTACTTCTCTAATTTTCCCGTTTCTATACCCTGTAAATGTGCCTCTCCCATTTACCGAAGTATTTAGTTTAAATTTTGATCGCCGATAGGTTGGTAAAATGTCCCATTTACCTGGGTAGGAACAACCTGTACGTATCGTGGTTGTTGTTCACCCTGTTCTGAATTATGACAACATATTTGTCGAGAAAAATTACTGTTATGCAAACTGTTATTCGGTCTGCCCCGATTGTTTCTCCAATTATTACTTCTATTTATGCGGTAAGTACTCCGATAATTACCATTTCCTCTATAACTATTCCATCTATTTCCATTTTGAGTTCTATTTTGATTATTCTAATTTCTATTGTTATTTCCACGATGTTGATTTCTACCAGGATTTCGAAAACCTCTGCTATTTTCGTATCGTTGACTCCTATCTCCATTATTTTTACTCGTTTGCTTTTCATCGTCCTTAACTTTTGTGGATAAAGTTAACTGTAATTCCTCGATTTTCTTTTCTAGTTTGCTAACTGTTTTACGTTTGTATCTAACTTGCTTCGCATTTCTCTTCTAAGAATCAATTTACTTTCATCTGAATGGCTATCTTCACTATCCTCCTGTTCCCTGATTTTCTTTACTAAGTCTTTTCTAGTAATTTTACCTCTCTCTCTTTTTAACCTCTTATTTATTTTACATTTGTTCTTTTCTATTCTCTGTAAGTCCTCTACAAACTTATCTATTGTAGAATAAGCATTAGTGCCGACTTTCTCCATATAATATGGTTGGAGACCACCAACAATAATACCTATCTTTTTCGCATCTGACATTTTAGAATCCAATCGTTCGCACATTACGAGCATGTCATACACGTAATTAATTATCGGTTCGTCCTCTTGGTGCAAACGTTCTCTTAACTTCTCTTCAATGTCCAAAGTGATATTTGTCTTTGTAAATTCGGTAATTATTTGTCCTTGTAATTCTTCATAGTTAATCTCTGCTAAATTGTTTCGCTTAAGCCATTGTCTGCTCGTTCCACGAAATACACTAGGCAATAGCTCTTTTCTCTTCTCTTCATTCACGCTTGCCATTTGACATGCATCATCGAATTCGTCGAAAAATCCGATGATGTCATTGTCTGATCGTAAATCGAACTTCGGTAGTTTATTAACTTCCGCGTACACCGTCACATTCGAAGCCATTTCTGTCTTATTTTCAACCTTTGATTCTTTTTCTTTATTATTAGTATTATTAACTTCTACATATTCTACTCTTTTATTAAAACAAGTTTTCTGTCTGTTAACTAACTCTCTATCTAGTTGTAAAATAGACGGAAAGTCTTTCGTAAATGATTGTGGCACCGGACTCGAAGGAAAATTGCTAACTGGACCTTCTTGAAATAATACTTTCGGAGTTTCTATGCTTTGTATTATAGGTTTCTCGTGTTGCTTTCTTTCCGGAGTTCTAACCTCAAATAGATTATCTATTTCTGAAGATATTCCTTTATTAGCTTTTTGTGCGTGAGTCTTAATAATTCCTGTATTCATTTTTTATATCTATTTTCCGTACACAACTATAACTATTAACGTCTTATTTCTCTATATAACTAACACCACATAATGCTAATTAACCTTAACTTCGTCTAAGAAAATAAAGTAAAATATCACTAATATAGTTCTATATCCATCACAACTTATCTTACACTTCTAATTCTTCCGGGAATCAAACCAAGGGTCGCTTTCACCATATCAAAGGTGGGTAACTTAATATAAATAACTGCCTGCCCCGGGAATCGAACCAAATGTCGCCTCCACCATGCCAACCCCCTTGTCGTGCCTTTAAAAGCATGAACGTAGCTCAAAATGACAGGAAGGTCGTCCTAATAACATTTTCTATAATTCAGGGAAATTCTATTACTAATTTCAAAAGTAAACACAAGACGAGTAAGGTTTAGATTCGTTGTATTTTCAAACATAAAACGTGGTGTGATAGTGTATTGTGTTATGTGTAGGATGTACAAACATTTCCAGATCACAACTTAATGAGTCTGGTTAAATTCTCTATTTGATGATGTAAAACAAATAGCAAACACATACCTTCTGGTTAGCTGTTGATGTAGTCTCTAATAAAGCTTAAGGTGCAGCAGAGTAACCACCAACTTCTGGCGATAAAATGTTGCTAAAAGGTTCCACTGAAGAACGGCTATAGTAATTGTATTATCAACTAGTTGACCATAGCTCATGAATGAACTTAAATTAAATCTCGTCGAATATTAAATAACAAAAGACTCAATTGCAAGTCTCTTCATAGTCTGAACGTCAATCTTCGAATGGTCACCTTCGAATGATCACCTTTGAATGATCATGATCTCAATTTCCTAGAGTATTTATGTCAATCCAGTTACTCTCCAGACTGCCACCTTGCTTCACATTTCTCCACGTGTTTGCTATCTCATTGCCGAAATTAACATTTCTGCAATAATCATCAAATAGACTAAATTTCCAGACGTCTATCTCCGTAATCTGACAATTTTGTTACATCTTAAAATTTTATGTTGATGTTGACAATTGACAAACATAAACATTACAACTTATTCTTTCAGCATTTCTGACACAGCATTATTTCTGTGTTTTTCTTCGTAATCACAACATTGCACATTAATACATGTGTACTTACATCTGACACAACCAAAACATAGACAACATAATATTGTAATTTATTTCTTTAACCTAATTCTGCAATTACTTAACTTTGAGTTTTGTCTTTTAGTTCTTACACATTCATTTTATCTTTATTTGATCTCATTATTAAAAAAATTTTGAAAATAAAATTTATTTAACTTCAATCCCTCAACAATATGTATACAATGAATAAAAACCTAAAAACAAACAATGTTTTTAAAATAATAATAATAAGAAGAAGAAGAAGAATAATACTTACCGAATATTAGTTTATCTCTTTTTTTATTAATGATCCAATTCAAATCTACGTGTTACCGTATTACGACTTTTTAAATTACAAAAATATGATGTTCAAAGGAGCACTAATGTTCCCAACCGTATTGGGTTTGCATGTGAGAGATTCATGGTCCGATTCCCGATACGGATCCTGCTAACTACCTGTTCCATATAAGTTTGTTCTTACACAATAAAATTTATAACACTCGTTACTGAAAAGTCAACAGTGCAAGCATAAAAAAGGAGTAACGTACGGTTCTCGAGGTGTAAAACTCCTGCTTCGATTCCCGGCAGTGTCACTGCTCCCTGTCCAATATAACTTCCTTCCTAACATATACTTTATAAATACCTGTTATACGTCTTACTGAATTCATAGCTACATATAAGCAACAAACTCTATTAAACAAAAGGTTTATCGCACGATTTTCCACGTGGGACGGCACTGTTTCGATTTTCGGATCGAATTCTGCTACTTTCTGCTCAGTATAATTTTGTTCATACGCAGTAACGTTTATAACATTTATAAGTGAAAACTCCGCACTGCAAGCAAAAGATTTAGCGTACGGTTCTCCACATGGAAAAACCTAGTTCGAGTCCCGGTGCAATGAATAATCTAGATTCCCTGTACCCTCCATATTAGATTATACTATATCTTAGTCAAGTTATAATTCCATAAAAGTACACCGAGTCATATGGTATTCAATGCCGGAAAATCTGCAATCCATTCCCGATTAAAACAAACGCTTCCGTCCCCTTATACTCCCGACAATTACAATATGTTTTACAAGTATTTTTTTTCCAATGTTACTTCCCATATAAAAACGAACACGTATAAAACAAGAAAACTACGAAGTTAGTACTTACCAATCTTCCAGTCTCTCCTAGTAGTAAAATATCTCCTTCGCAATCTTAACATTTGCTCATCATACGATCTTTTTCGTAAGTGTACACCTCATGCAAAAGAATCGGTATTTATATGTCTAATAACCTTGAGAAACATCTGGAAACTTCCAAAATCTTCTTTGCCCTATTCCAACGATAATAACCTTGAGAGCAAACCTGGAAACTTCCATCATCTTCTTTCACCAATTCCAACGATCAAAATTCCAGGATATTCTCCAACGACCAACATCTGCTGCTGTGTTACATGTCATGCATATAAATGAATCAAACAATATATTACTTTGTTAAACGTGTGTGATCTGTATATTTCATTTCTAAAGGTATGTTTATATCCTGCTTGTCTAATTAACATTTCTTCAAGCGGAAAACATTTATTATACGTGACATTTTCTTCCCATATACAACATCCGTACGCAGCTGCATATATATTATCGTATTTCTTCTGTGTCATTTACAATATCATTAATATGCGGAAAAAAGGTGTATCAATTATTCAAACTGTCCACCACCCGTGAATATAATTACAACATAGCATTAAGAACTGTGAAATATTGAGAATCTCCACAGAATATGTAATTGAAAGCTATTAATCATTGTGGAGAAGATCTATACTCATGAATAATCATAACTGAGGACTATTGTCCCAGAATCTACTTAGGTTTTCCTGGCGAACTCTTTTCGAAAAATTACAACTGTCAAAAAATCTCGGAAACAAATTCATTTCCATGTGCATTTCATTATGTCCTACAAATAAAAACTTACAAAAACATAGACTTCACCATTCTATTTCTCGTAAAATCTAGCTGAATTTGATATATTACATGACCCCCTTCCTACTTAAAAAGGTCGAGCGAGACAGAAGATGGTCTATTTTAAAATGGCGGCCATGATAAGCATTCTCTCAAATAGACGTCTACTTTATTCCGGTCTCTGCTAATGTCTTTTTGTTTTTCATCCCTTTACCTGTTTTACAAATAAAATGACATTTTCAAACTTGAAACACATTGTTCTCTTGTATTCTGATCAATCAAGTTGTAGACCGCTGCGGCCATCTTTATGGACGTGCATATTAAATTTTGCTTACGTTCGTTTCTTGATATTCCACACTTCTCCGTCAAGTCTGGTCAAGAAACTACATTTCGAATCCATAGGTTTGTTTGTAAGAGAAGAAAACTATGAAATACTGGTACGGTACATTCTTGAAAAACTGCGAGGCACAAGGATGAAGTATGTATTTTAAAATGTATTCACTGTATGCATTTCCATTTGAGTTATTTCTCTGAAAACTTAGCTGCTATAACAATGAACAGGGTGAGCGTTTTCACCAGAACATTTTGCAGATGGAAAAACGTTATATAGGGAAATGGTTATAACAACAGTATATATATCTAGTGGTCGAAGCGAGACAGTATGCGGTGGTATTAGTAATGCCAATTTAGCCTATTTTTGACTAAATATAGCGTATTTGGAGAGGTATTTAGCCATACAAATTTATGAAATGCTTATAGTCTCAAATATAGCTTATTTTATGTAGCCCATTTGCCATTTTTGCGTTTTTTATTAGCCGTTAAATTAATTGGAAAAATACTTTTTCTTTCAAAATAAAGATTTTTTTAAAAAATAGCCTATTTGTCATTATATATCATCTATTAATTTATTTATTTCTCTCCTCACCCATAGATTTACAACTATTTAACAATATTTACCGACTCAGAATTTCAATTTCGCTCCCTTAATGGCCCCATTATTTGCTACTTTTTAATTATTTTAATTTTCACTTTTCGTCACAAGAATAAAAGTTTTCTAATACAAATGTATTAAACTGTTCCTTTCTTCAAGCTACACAGATAGTTTTTGCTTATTAAGGAAACAAATAGAATATCTAATTAGCTTCAAAACTCTCAATGCAATCATGATGATTCATGTGGATGTACGTAGAAATAAGAAGTGTTTATAAGAACTATGACCTGCCGAAAGAAGTACTACTGAAAATTCGGACAATAGTAGGTTACATAAACACAACCAATCCACAATCCAACGATGGTGCATGCAGTACCAGCGACTCGGCTAACTGCGATGTCATCGATGATGACTTATTTTAATTAAACTGATAATATGGTTGTTGATTTTCACAAATCAGATTAGTTGACGGATTATGTCTTCTGCGAATAAAATTCAACATTTCATATTTTACTATAACTCAGTTATAATCCTACACACAAAAAGAGGGCTTAAAATCTGTAATGTGGGTTATAGATTAGCAGTTCAAAATCTAGCCATTTTTTTGCGTAAGAAAACTTATTTCTGAAGTCCATCTAGCCTGTTTTCTTCATAGGTTGTTGGCAACACTGGGTGCTATGCCATACCGACTCTGGTTTTTCAGAGATCAAGACATACCGTCTTTGGAGAGTAGACGCTAAATACCTTTAATAAATCCATTTTTATACACAGTAAGTGAGGAATAGTTTTGCTTCTCACTTACATAAGAAATAAAATCTTTTTGATTTTATTTCTCATGTAGAAATAATTTCTAAGTTGACCCACTGACATTTTTGTTATCTTTTTCCTACCTTTTGTTTTTAAAATGAGGTATCTTCAAAGAATTTCATTTAGTTTATAGTTTGATATGCCATAATGAATTGTTTCCTTCTTATGTATGTGTCTTCCTCCCTTAATGCACACAAATGTCGTGTTTTGGTCATGAGTGGATCTCCCGGGAGTTTGAAATACCCCTCAGTCGACTGGAGGTTCCGGCAGTTTTCCCGCAGTAAATTAATAATATAAAAACTAAGTTTTTGAACATTTTCATGAATAATTCTTTTTAATGTAACATAAGGAGATATTTTTTTTTCAGAGAGTTGTTGGCTGGGAATCAAAGTGTCTCCATGTCCCTCCCTTCCGTAACTACAGAAAAATCTCCAATGACCTTTAGTCATTATATAAATAGAAATGCAATTCTTTAGGAAACATACCGTCACTGTATTTTAACATTTAGCTAGCCGCTATATAGAGTCAAAATCAATATAAAACATACCGCCTCTGCTGTTTTCCAATTCGATTACCGTATATATATATATATATATATATATATATATATATATATATATATATATATATATATATATATATATATATACAAGGGGGGACCCAAAAGAAACCGGCTTGAAAGAGCGCTGCCGTTTCTAGGCGTAGTTGAGAGTTCTCCTGGTAGGTGGGTCTAGTAGAGACCTTCCCAGATCAAGTGGCCAAGCGGCGTCTGCGTAGGAGATTAACATTTTATCTTATTATTGTTTTTCTCAACTGTTCTCGTTTGCCGCCTCCAAAATCTTATGGCAGATTCAAAGGAACAAGGAGTGTGTTTGGAAAATCGGAAACGAAAACTTACCAAATGCTTCAACAGGCTTTCAAGAAGGATACTATGAACCACACACAATTTTTTGAATGGTTTGGGCGCTTTAAGTATGGTGAGATGAGGTTGAAGATCATGCTCGTTCTGGGTGCTTTTCGTCATTTCGAAGCGACGAAAACATCGAACAAATCTGCCCCAAAATCAGCGAGGATCTCGTTTCATGATCGATGATATTTCGTAACAGGCAGGAGTGAGTTGGAGCTCGTGCCAGCGGAGCGTGAGAGTTTGCAAATGAGACATATTGCCGCTAAGTTTGTTTCTCGCCTGTTCACATAGGATCAAATCATACATCTGAATTTGAGCCAGGATTTGAAAAATCAGATTGAATGTGATCCAAACGTTTTGACCAACATGATGACATTCTCTGAGAATTAAACAAAATCTAAAAGGAAAATGTTTTGATGGTGTAGAGGCTGTGAAAAGGACTTCGCAGAGCGCATTAAACGATATAAAAGTTCCAGAGATGCTTCAAACAGTGGGAAAGAAGATGGATGAAATGAATCGCATTTAATGGAGAGTACTTTGAAGGAGATTGAAAGAAGTTTGTAAAACTGTAATAAATTATTGTTTTAGAACGGAA
Organism: Thermobia domestica; assembly: GCF_964235325.1. Lineage (NCBI taxonomy): Eukaryota > Metazoa > Arthropoda > Insecta > Zygentoma > Lepismatidae > Thermobia > Thermobia domestica. Next base: position 198,913,093 of record NC_137455.1, on the reverse strand, counting down.
GTCCGGTTTCTTTTAGGTCCACCCTCGTATATATATATATATATATATATATATATATATATATATATATATATATATATATATATATATATATATATATATATATATATATATGTCGTATATTGGTTATACAGATCTTGGTGCAAGTTATTTGTAAACATGGGGCCCCGCAAAATGTTCCAAATGGGGCTCCACACCACCTAAGGCGGGCCCTGCTTCTAGAGCAAAAGGCTACTCTTCATACTATCGCGTGCCTTTACACGGCAATAGCGCTTTGAACTATTCATTTGTAAAATCGTCCTAATAACAACGCTCAAAATAAACTTATGACATACTTATCGCTTAACAATACACAGAAGTGTGCATCTCACGTGGAAAGGAGAAAAAAGTTATCCATCACATTTTATCATACTCATAACCGTCCCTTCCTCAGTTTCTTTAGCTCTATAGTACACATTTGGAGCACCACCTTCAGGATACACTCTAGTTTCTTCTTCTGGCTATTTGACTAGTATACGTGCCTTCGTATCTCGACATCCGGTTTGATTCTCAGTAGAAATTCACATGATTCCAACCTCTCGTAATCAGTCGTTCTTTCAGAAAAAATGTTCCGGGGAGGCACGCTTAGTATTCCTTGGGGGCACTACATGTACTATTTTATTTATTATTATATTATAGACGTATTATTTTGGTCTCGTCCGGGGGGCACTCTCAGAACTGTGTGTGGGGAGCAGTGCCATCCCCAGAAACGTGTTTGGAAGAAATACTACTCGTAACGATGTCGCTTGGCGTTGTTTTTCAACCCAGTCAACCGAATTGTTGCCGTTTCCTAGTACCTTTGAAGATGTACTTGGAGTTTGAAGAAGTACCTAGTATCACTGCCTAGGATAGAAATAAAAAGAAAGTACTCGGAGGACCTAGTTTTTCTTTTCCTATTCAAGATGAAACCCTTACCGTAAGTCTAATGACTCATTTGTGCACCTTTGGTGCAAGAAGCCTCGGATTCGATTCCCTGTGGGAAAGCCTTGAAATGTGAACACATTTACGGTAGTTCGGTGTCACTCATAATTGTAGATCCGTGTTCCGTCTCGATGCGGAAAGAGACACAACTTCAACCCCACGAACCAACTTTCCAAGATGAAGAGATCTTTTAATTTTTTCTGAAAGTGTCTACAACTTTTTCTCTCTCTCTCCCCTCTGTCAATATTTTTAGGATTTCCTAACTTAGCAGTAATTTTTATCATTCCATTCTAATGCTATGTAAAAAAAAAGAAAATAAAAAAAAAGTGTAGCTATAGTTATCAGCATTCACATCCAGATCAAAATTCCACTTTACTTGATTAAAGAGAGAGTCACAGCATAACCACACTTTATGATCACACAACGATTATCAGTCAACATACCTGAATATGAGAGATGACATTAACTTCCCCTCTCTTTCTTTCATGCACAATTTTTCCCATTTTCGTTTCCCACTTTCATTATATATATATATATATATATATATATATATATATATATATATATATATATATATATAAACGATAATGGATTTCGAAAACGATAACAGAACTTTCAAATCATAAATCATTTTTGTTTCTTTTTTATTTCTTTTTAGCGGAAAAAAACTTTTTCTACTATATATGAGTATATATATGGGCGTTCATATGCGTGAATGAATCAGTGGATACTTTTCTGCGTTCTTTTTTTAGAATTAAAAAAAGAAAAACTGAAATAGATACCATCCAATTCTTTTTTTTTTTTCATCTGTTTGCCAAAAGATGTGGCTGCGGGAATGCAATGTACACATAGAGAGGAATAACTTTTTCCATCGAACATAAAATTCCCATACGTCACCCATATATATTCCCGAAATGGAAGTGTAATAAAAATTCTGCCAATTAACTTCTATCTAGAACGTTTATCGATGATGTTTTTGATATCGCTACGTATCGTATATTTCGGTTTTCTTTTCTTAAATTTCTTCAAATAATAATAATAATAATAATAATAATAATAATAATAATAATAATAATAATAATAATAATAATAATAATAATAATAATGTAATTCAGATGCCATGTTAAACTGGAAAGTCACATCTCCTATAGCGTCGCTGCTAAAATGGAAGCTAAACTCCAATTCAAGTAACCAACCAATAATAATTAAGCGCTACAACATACTGCAATATGTGATACATGATAGACACCTTATAATAACATTTTCCAGTCTTATTATATGGATATGGTTACTATTAACCCCTTGCGTTCCAGGTGTCTTTTTCATATGTGTGTGTTGTAATACTGGTTTTATTTATTTTCAAAAGACTGTCTAGACCGTTATATAGGGCTTAGTTATTTTATGCGCGTGAGGAGAGCATTCACATTACTGATATAAACAATTATTTGCATTGTGGAATATTTAAACTGAAAAAGGGAGATTCTGATGTTCTGAAGGGATATTATTCTGCTTGAGGTTGGCAACACTGATCGGAGATCAAAGACAAATGTTTTCCTTTTCCGATCTCACTCGTCAAACACATGTGTGTTGTAATTTGAATGCTCCCTTCTTCTGCCATCTACTGAGACAACACTTTTTTTTATATTTTCTGTCAGTAAAGTGCTGCCACCCAAGGAGAAATAATAGAACAAAGTCTTGTCTTGCATCCACTAACAAGTTTCAGCACCCTCAGGATTAGTAGACCCTTAATAAGTGATACATTTTGATAGCATTTGCATGGATGTCACTAGTGGGCAAGGGATTAATACTTCTATTTATCCACCTCTTGTAAAGCAAATAGTTCAAAGAGAAACGGAAACAAAAATATTAAATAAATATTTTTAAAAGAATGCTTAAAATAAATCAGAAATGTAAACTGAAAAAAAAACACGACCGAACTTGCGTGACTTAAGTAAAATAACTTCAACTTAAATTTTAAGTTTCTAAACTGTGCTATAAAATACCTTATAGAACGGGTATGTCCTTGCATTACTTCTTTTAGTTTAACGTCCCGCAAATGTGCCCTTTAAGCTAAATAAGATGAATAATTGTGAAATTATCTTTTCTGTTCTTCTACCGGGAATCGAACCTGCCAGTACGTGCAACGAAGGCACATATACTAGCTACTAGACCCGAGGGAAGGACATTTGTCCATTTGTCTGTCAACAACCATCGAAGAAAAAATTTATGCGTTAGTAAGAACCAGTTTTCTGTTAAGGATCCAACGTCCCAAGAGATGAGTCTTCGTCCTTATCCCTTTATACTCACTAGAAGAAGAAGAAATTAATCATTTCCGTTTCCCATGTTGATTGTTTTTATATAGGATTGGCTTAAAGTTTAGCGTCCCTTTCAGCACTAGGGCTATATGAGATTTGAGCCTACAGCTTAATGTAGAATCCTATGCACTCCTACCGGATATCAAACCCGGATCGATGGTGCTGTAAGTCAACTACCAAGTGAGTGCTTGCTCAGTTGTCACCGAGCTTTCGAAGATAAAGGACGGGAGATTTCGTCTCTTGTATACACAACTCCAAAAGTGCATTACCACCTGCAATTCTCGTTTTCCTGCAATAGCAGGCAACCCAAAAAGCTCGGCGGTTGGGTTGGTTCCGAATTCGAAAGGCGTTGGACCAAACCTCAATTCTGTTAAAAATATATCAGTGTGGCAAACTGAAAAATAAAGAAATAAAATAAATTGTTAAGAATGACAATTTTATTATTGTGACGGAGTTGGATGACATAAAAAGTTACAAAATGATCTTACTTAAGCACCTCAAAAAAGATGAATGGCAAAGACACATATCAGAAAAAACATTTCTCTCCTTCTCCCCCAAAAAAAGAATTTTAAAAAAGAAAAAGTTACATAAAGTAAAGGTTTAATATAAAAGCCTCACCCAAAATTTTGAAAATTGACACTAGAAAGGCAAGAATAACTGAACCGAAGTGAATAAAATTGTGCACAGATATTGCAGACGTAAAATGTGGGAATACAGGCTTCATATTTTCCTGAAAAAAAAAACGGTAGGGTGGGGCACGGACTCCTCAAAACCCTTGATCACGAGATATAAAAAAAGCTAGTAACAGTATGTGAGATGTGTGTAAAGGACATGAAGAATTGTAACAAAACTTTTTCTATGGACAACTCGCAAAAAATAAAGGTATACGAGTTTTTAATGTTCTGCGGAAAACAGTTTTAGGGGGCAAAAGCCCCCACGAAAAAATTTGAACTTTGACGCCCGAAAGGTAAGAAGAAGTGAACCGAACTGAATGAAATTCTGCACAGATATTATAAACAAAAAATGAGGGAATACGGGTTTCTTATTTTCCTTTAAAAAACGGCTGGGTAGGGCACGGACCCCTCCAAACATTTGATCACGAAATATCAAAATGCTAGTAACAGTATGTGAGATGTGTGTAAAGAACATGAAAAATTGCAACAAAACTTAGTGTATGGATAATATGCAAAAGACATACGAATACTGTTTTTTTATTTTCTGCGTAAAAATGGTTTTACGGGGAATAGCACCCACCCAAAATTTTGAAAGTTGACGATCGAAAAGCAAAGTCAAGTGAATCGAGATGAATGAACTTGTGCACACATATTGTAGGCGTAAAATGAGTGAATACGGGTTTCGTATTTTCCTGAAAAAAAAAACTGTTGGAAAGGGCACGGACCCCTCCAAAGTTTTGATCACGAAATATCAAAAGTACTAATAACAGTATGTGAGGTGTGTGTGTAAAGGAAATGAAGAATTGCAACGAAACATTTTGTATGGAAAATAACCATAAAATAAATCAATACGAGTTTCTTATTTCCTGCGGAAAAACTGTTTTAGTGGTCAAAAGCTCCCACCCAAAATTTTGAAATTTGACACCCGAAGGACAAGAAGAAATGAGCCGAAGTGAATGAAATTTGCATAAGTACTGCAGACGTAAAATGAGGATAAGGGTTTCGTATTTTCCTAGAGAAAACAGTCGGGTGGGGCGCCTACCCCCCAAACGTTTGATAACAAAAAATCAAAAATACTATTAATAGTATGTGAGATGTGTGTAAAGGAAATGAAGACTTTCAACGAAATTTTTAATGGGAAATGCGCTGAAAACAAAAAATACGGGTTTTTCATTTTTACGGAAAAACGGTTTTATAGGGCAAAAGACCCCATCCCAAAATTTTGAAATTTGGCGCCAAAAGGGAAGAAAAAGTGAACCGAAGTGAATAAAATTTTGCGCAAATATTGTAGACATAAAATGAGGTTATACGGGTTTTGCATTTACCTAAAAAAACGGTTAAGTGTGGCACGGACTCCTCCGAATCTTTGATCACGAAATTTCATAAGCGCTAGTAACAGTATGTCAGATGTCTGTAAAGGACATGAAGAATTGCAATGAAACATTGTGTATGGAGAATACGCAAAAAGAAAATGAATACTTGTTTCTCATTTTATGCGGAAAAATTATTTTGCGTGCAAAAGAACCCACCCCAAAATTTTGAAAGTTGGCGCCCAAAAGGTAAGAAGAATTGAGCCGAAGTGTACGAAATTGTGCACATATACTGTAGACATAAAATGAGGGAGTACGGGTTTCGTATTTTCCTTGAGAAAACGGAAGCGTGAGGCGCCGACCCCTCCAAACCTTTGATCACCAAATATCAAAAGTGCAAGTAACAGTATCTGAGATGTGTGTAAAGGACATGAAGAATTGCAACATATCTTTTTGTATGGACAATACGCAAAAAATAAAGAAATACGGGTTTTTTGTTTTCTGCGGAAAGACTGTTTTATGGGGCAAAAGAACCCACCCCAAAAATTTAAATTAGAAGCTGGAAAGGTCAGAACAAGTGAACCGAAGTGAGTGAAATATTGCACAGATATCGAAGGCTTAAAACGAGGGAATACGGGTTACGTATTTTCCTGGAAAAGTGGCTTGGGTGAGGCACGGACTCCTTCAAACATTTTGATCACGAAATATCAAAAGTACTAGTAACAGTATTTGAGTTGTATGTAAAGGACACGAAGAATTGCAACATAACTTTTTGTATGGACAATACGCAAAAAATAAAGGAATATGAGTTTCAAATGTTCTGCGAAAAAACGGTTTTAGGGGACAAAAGACCCTATCCAAAATTTTGAAAGTTGACGCCCGAAAGGTAAAAAGACATTAGCCGAAGTGAATGAAATTCTGCACAGATATTACAGACGTAAAATGAGGATATGTTTTTCGTATTTTTCTGAAGAAAAAGGTTGGGTGAGGCGCCGACCCCTCCAAACCTTTGATCACGAAATATCAAAAGCGCTAGTAACAGTATGTCAGATGTGTGTAAAGAACATGAAGAATTGCAACGAAACATTGTGTATGGAAAATAACCAAAAAATAAATGAATACTGGTTTCTTATTTTTTGCGGAAAACTGTTTCAGGAGTCAAAATCTCCCACCCAAAATTTTGAAGTTGACACCCGAAAGAAAAGAAGAAATGAGCCGAAGTGAATGAAATTTGCACAGATACTGCAGGCGTAAAATGAGGATACGCGTTTCGTATTTTCCTAGAGAAAACAGTCGGGTGGGGTGCCGACCCCTCCAAACGTTTGATAACGTAAAATCAAAAGTGCTACTAACAGTATGTCAGATGTGTGTATAGGACATGAAGAACTGCACCGAAACTTTTGTATGGACAATGCGCTGAAAACAAAGGAATACGGGTTTTTTATTTTTGCGGAAAAACGGTTTTAAAGGCAAAAGACCCCATCCCAAAATTTTGAAATTTGACGCAAAAAAGTAAGAAAAAGTAAACGGAAGTGAATGAAATTTTGCACAAATATTGTAGATATAAAACGAGGGAATACGAGTTTGGTATTTACCTTAAAAAAACCGGTTAGTTGGGGCCCGGACTCTTCTGAACCTTTGATCACAAAATATCAAGAGTTCTATTAACAGATTGTCAGGTGTGTGTGAAGACCAACAAGAATTCCAAAGAAACTTTCTGTATGAACAATACGCAAAAAATAAAGGAATACGTTTTTTTTATTTTCTGCGGAGAAACAGTTGTAGGGGGCAAAAGAGCCCACCCAAAGGTTTGAAAGTTGATGCCCGAAAGGCAAGAAGAAGTGAGCCGAAGTGAGCAGATATTGTAGACATAAAATGAGGGAATACGAGTTTCGTATTTTCCTGGGGAAAATGGAAGCGTGGGGCGCCGACCCCTCCAAACCTTTGATCACGAAATATGAAAAGTGCTAAAATGAAATGTAATCTTTGAGTTTTACGTCCCACGGTTATGCCGGTTACGCTAAAGGAGACGGTGATGATGAGAGATGAGTGAAATGGTGGAATGAAGAAAGTGGGAGGAAACGGGAGAACCCCGAGAAAACCCACGAGCACGGTGTTTGTCCACCACAAAGTTCACTTGGCGGAGGCTGGGATCGAACCCGGGACCCTCAGCACCAGAGGTGAACGCTCTACCACTGAGCCACCGCGCCCCCATGAAAAGTGCTAGTATGTCAGATGTGTGTAAAGGACATGAAGAATTGCAACACAACTTTTTGTATGGACAATACGCAAAAAATAAAGGAATACGGGTTTTTTATGGTCTGCGGAGAAACGGTTTTAGGCGGCAAGAGACCCACCCAAAATTTTAAGAGTTGACGCCCGAAAGACGGCAAGAAGTGAACGAAATTGAATCAAATATTGCACAGATATTGTAGGTTTAAATTGAGGGCATACAGGTTTCGTATTTTCCTGAGAAAAACGGTTAGGGGGCAGGGACCCCTCCAAACCTTTGATCACGAAATAAAAAATGCTGGTAACAGTATGTCATATGTGTATAAAGACCACGAAGAATTCCAATGAAACTTTTTGTATGGACAAATACGCAAAAAATAAATAAATAAATAAATAAAGGAATACTTTTTTTATTTTCTGCAGAAAACCAGTTTTATGGGGCAAAAGAACCCACACCAAAGTTTTGAAAGTTGACGCGCGAAAGGTAAGAAGAAGTGAACCGAAATGAACCAAATATTGCACAGATATTGTAGATTTAAATTGAAGGCATACGGGTTTCGTATTTTCCTGAGAAAAACGGTTAGGGGGCACGGACCCCTCCAAATCTTTGATCACGAAATATAAAAAATGCTGGTAACAATATGTCATATGTGTGTAAAGGCCACGACGAATTCCAACGAAACTTTTTGTATGGACAAATACACAAAAAATAAAGGAATACTTTTTCTTCTTTTCTGCGGAAAGACGGTTTTATGGGGCAAAAGAACCCACCCCAAATTTTTGGAAGTTGACTCCCGAAAGGTACATGTTGTCTCAAAGGTCGAGGGCATTCTTTATTGCTAATTTGAGGCAAAAATTTTCAAAGTCCAGCTTCGGGTAGCTTCGGAGAAAAGTAAACCAGGTTCGAACCTCGAAGCCAATCTTTGTAATCGGGAGAAATTTTGCAGATGTGTTTTTCTTCTTTTAAATATAATAAGACTTGTTATTAATTGTATAAAAAAGCAAAATTGATTGAAATACTTAATAATACAATATTTCGTAACTTTGTATTAATATCAGCACATGCTTGTTTGTCATTTATCTCTCCATACGTAATGAAACATTTAGATACGTAAACGAATATTTCCATATGTGAAAGAATGCAAAAAATTAAGACATAGAACACAATTCTCGCCTGAGTACTAAAATAAAAGTCAAAATAGAACAAAAACAGCGTTTGCAGTGGATATGAATCAGAGGCCTGCACGGGCTGGGCGTGTCCGGTTCGGCCCGGACACAAATGCTATAGGGCCGAACCGGGTGCATGTATTTCCGGGCCGAGCCACGCCGGCCCGGCTCGGCCCGGGCACACAAAGACGGGTTGGAAACTAATGTTGTCATTTTTTTTCCTTAAATGTCCTCCACTACCCCTGCCTTTGCCGTGTTCGTACGGTCTTACTGTCAGTCTATGTTAATCGTAGTGTGTTTGGGAAACTGACTCTTTATTCAAGACTGCAAAGTACTTTAATACTACTAATATCACTACTTCTATTACTACTACTTCTATTATTACTACTACGACCACAGTTAATACTACTATAACTGCTACGATTTCGCGTCAGAGTTGACATGTCTGGTGGTACAGAATTTACCTTCTAAGTTCAATATTTTATAACAAGACGTTTCAAACAGGGTGAAATATCAATATTTTCATTTTCCAACCATTTTTGACCATACATCGACTTTTGCGAGGTGAAAAAGGAAGATACGACAGAAGGAAAACAACATTATTGTAAAAGCATTATCATCAATATTTTGCATTCCAAAATACGAAATGTTTCTTAAAAAAACAACTTTAAAAGAAATGTCTTCTAAAATGAAAGAACAAATCATGGCATTTTAGGCGTGTGCGTAACAGTAATATACAAAATAAATAAATAAGTATTCCAATACTTTTGAGGGTCTAGATCATTTAGATTATATATTGTTATTCCAAAGGTAAACAAATAAAATGTTTTTTTTTTACTTTTGAGTGAAAACGTGATTTGAATTATATATATATATATATATATATATATATATATATATATATATATATATATATATATATATATATAGACTGTTCCATAATTCGTGTAATTTTCTACAGCACTGGGAGAAGATGAAGTTTTCACACCATTAATATAAAATTTGGCACTCTTATTGAGAAATATCTGAATTTTTCGAATTTTTAAAGGAAATAGGAGAAAATTGCTGTTTAGCCCCCCTTTTGGGAGTGTAAACACAGAAGTTCATTTTCCTTATGGGAGATTCAATGTTAAATTTTGGAAGCAGTTTTCTCCAATAATTATTCGTAAAGATTTTGGGGCAAATGAAGGTTATTTGTTACGAAATGCAAAAACACTCATTCACAAAGCTAGTAAAGCCGTCTCAAACATATTTTGGGAAGCCCCCCTTTCGGGGGGCAAGGGGAGTAAAAAGATGGTGGGTGATGTGTTACCAAAATCCCAAAATGTATTTTCGGAGTGCCAGTAAACGTCAGATTAATCACGAATGTCACAGAATCAATGCTCCAATGCTCCTTACATGTAAGAGTGACTGATAATGGGGCTACAGCCCCCTTTCAAAAGTAAAAAAATCACCATAAATATCCTTAGTAGGGACATACGAGAAGAAGTTATTTTTTGTTAATTAATGTAAAATTTGGCGTTATTGTAGCAAAAGGGTATGCATTTTTGAAATCTGGAATGCTATTTTGGTAACGCACCGCCTTAGGGGGCACAGGGGACGAAGCATTAGACGATGTGTCTTTATAAAATTTCAAAATTTTGTTCCGGAAATGCCAGTGAGCGTCAGATTTTTCACAAATGTCACAGAATTAATATTCTAATGCTCCTTGCATGTGCCAGTAACTTATGTGGGGCTATAGCCTCCTTTCAAAAATAAAAAAAATCACCATTTATATCCCTAGTAGAGATACGAGAAGGTATTTTTAGTCAATTAATGTGAAATTTGGCGTCGTTGTAGCAAAAAAGTATGCATTTTTCATATCTGGAATGTTATTTTAGTAACCATCACCTTATTGGGGCACAGGGGGCGAAGCATCTGATGATTGATCTTTATAAAAAATTCAAAATTTTTTTCCGGAAATGCCAGTGAGCGTCAGATTATTCACAAATGTCACAGAATTAATATTCTAATGCTCCTTGCATGTGCCAGTGACTTATATGGGGCTATAGCCCCTTTCAAAAATAAAAAAAATAATCATAAATATCCTTAGTATTGACATACGGGAAGAATGATTTTTTCTCAATTAATGTGCAACTCGGCGTCGAATTAGCAAAAAGTTATGCGTTTACCAAATCTGGAATATTATTTTGGTAATGTACCGGCTTAGGGGGCACAGGAGGTGAAGCATAAGTTATTGGATCTTTTTAAAGTTTCAAATTTTATTTTGGAAAATCCAGCGTGTGTCAGATTGATCTAAATAATGCAAAATTAATATTCCGATGCTCTTTGCATGTGCCAGTGACTGATATTGAGCTACAGCCTCCTTTCCACAATTACATTAAAAATTTATAATAAATATCCTTAGCAGGAACATACGGATGAAGCTATATTTTGTCAATTAATGTGAAATTAGGCGTTGTGCTAGTAAAAATCTGGAATATTACTTCGGGAATAGGAGGCACAGGGCACGGAGGGTAATTTGGTACTTTTGGGGATCATAGGGAGGGGGCTGATAGAAATTCCAAATTTTATTTTGGGAGTGCTCATGAGTGTCAAATTAGTTGCAAAATGCGCAGAATTAATACTCCGTAGTGCTTTTATGTGCCAGTGACTAATATGTTACTACAGCTATCTTAGAAAAGCGTCATAAATTCAATATGATTATTCTTACGCAAAGACCTACTGGCAGAAGCATTTTTTTTGCACTGTGAAATTTGGCATTATTTTTTAGAAAATAAACGTTTGTAACAATAAGATAATACGCATATGTGGATTTCTTTTAGGGGCGTGGACTCAGAATTTCTTTTGCCTAATGGGAGTGTGACATAGGTAAATTTGCATTTTTAATTAGAAAATACAATACCACTCTTTCGCTTGTATCTATGATGGTGCATGTGTCTGGAATTTTATTACGTCCATTCCTCCTTATTGGGCAACATAAAACAAAGAATTGTCCAGAGCGTAGTCATCCAGATATGTTGGAGAAGGTGTTCACAGTGGTTCTAGTAAATCGCATTAATTCATTCATGTCTTGCTCGTTTACGAGAGCATGCCGAATAAAGTAAGTTCATTTTATCTGTCTTACACTTAGATTAATGAAATATTTAAGCAATTTAGTTAATGACAACGGAGCCAAAGAAAAGTGTTGTTTTTAGAAAGGGACAATATGTTTTCTTGGATTTATGGTATAGCCTGACTCAACCTAATCCTTATCAATCGCGAGACATTTGTTTTTACTATAACCATGTGCCCACAGTATACGATTTCCTGACGTGCTTACATGTGCAGTATACGAGTAGGCTAGTACGTGGAAAGTGGGATCATAAAGTTATTGTAGAAGAAGTAGGGAAAAGATACGCTTTTTCCATGAATAAAGAAAACAATATTTTAATTTTTAAAATATTACTTCTCTTTTCGTTCGTGGTACCTGCGGCATTTTCCATTGTCATTTTGTGTTCTATTTCGAGCTGGTTTGCTTAAGTGTGCAAAAAATGTGCTGGTAACTTTATGTATGATTTTATGCTATAAGAAGAGACCAATTTAGTTTATAAAAACGCAAAATTCTTTGATTATATTCCAGTGATGCCAAAAAAACGAAGCTATATCCTCAATCTGTTACACTGACAGACGATATTCATTAACACTAGATTCGAAATTTAAAAAGAAATTAAAACATTTTTCTACAATAATGACAAATTGCACATTAATTGTAAAGCATATTTACCTCCTTCCCGTACGTTCCTACTAAGGATATTTACCGTAAATTATGTGATTTTTGGAAGGGTGGCTGTAGCCCAATATCAGTCACTGGCACATGCAACGAGCATCGGAATATTAATTTTGTATTATTTGTGATCAATCTGACACACATTGGATTTTCCAAAATAAAATTTGAAACTTTAAAAAGATCCAATAACTTATGCTTCAGCTCCTGTGCCCCCTAAGGCGGTACCGTACATTACCAAAACAAATATTACAGATTTGATAAATACATAACTCTTTGTTAACCCGACGTCGAGTTTCACATTAATTGAGAAAAATCATTCTTCTCGTATGTCTCTACTAGGGATATAAATGGTGATTTTTTTATTTTTGAAAGGGGGCTATAGCCCCACATAAGTTACTGGCACATGCAAGGAGCATTAGAATATTAATTCTGTGACATTTGTGAAAAATCTGACGCTCACTGGCATTTCCGGAACAAAATTTTGAATTTTTATAAAGACACATCGTCTAATGTTTCGTCCCCTGTGCCCCCTAAGGCGGTGCGTTACCAAAAAAATAGCATTCCAGATTTCAAAAACGCATACTCTTTTGCTACAATGACGCCAAATTTCACATTAATTAACAAAAAGTAACTTCTTCCCTTATGTCTTTACTAAGGATTTTTATGTTGATTTTTTTACTTTTGAAAGGGGGCTGTAGCCCCATTATCAGTCACTCTTACATGTAAGGAGCATTGGAGCATTGATTCTGTGACATTCGTGATTAATCTGACGTTTACTGGCACTCCGAAAATACATTTTGGGATTTTGGTAACACATCACCCACCATCTTTTTACTCCCCTTGCCCCCCGAAAGGGGGGCTTCCCAAAATAATGTTTGAGACGGCTTCACTAGCTTTGTGAATGAGTGTTTTTGCATTTCGTAACAAATACAACTCATTTGCCCCAAAATCTTTACGAATAATTATTGGAGAAAACTGCTTCCAAAATTTAACATTGCATCTCCCACAAGGAAAAATGAACTTTTGTGTTTACACTCCCAAAAGGAGGGGTAAACAGCAATTTTCTCCTATTTCCTTTAAAAATTCGAAAAATTCAGATATTTCTCAATAAGAGTGCCAAATTTTATATTAATGGTGTGAAAACTTTATCCTCTCCCAGTGCTGTAGAAAATTACACGAATTATGGAACAGTATGGCCTATATATATATATATATATATATATATATATATATATATATATATATGTGTGTGTGTGTGTGTGTGTGTTATAGTATTTTGACTCAGTTTTCTGATCAACGTTACGTTACTTCTTAGGAATCTACAATTGCGTCACTTTTGAAAGAGACGTTTATTCTTGTTTTCCCTATGTAGTTCATAACACTTCATAATTTTAGAGAAAAATACCTGTAATGTGTATCACTTCTACTCTGCTGATTTACATAAGGAACCAATTATCGGTTGGTCGCAAACTGGGATTATTATTTTCCGCTGAGGAATCTTATCAAACTCTCAATCACATTTGGCCGACACATGAAAAGTAATGGTCTTGTCGCAGAGGAATGATCACAAATTGCATGAAATCAATAAAAATATATCCACAGAAAGCTATATTGGTCCGTATATCCACCCAAATTTGTTGATGATTTGCGAATGAAACATCGCAACCAAAATCTCACGGCCCAGAATCTTGCCTGGCGAAAATCTCACATAAAGAAAATCTTGCCAGACGAAATCTAGCCTGGCTAGATCCTCGAGGGATAAAACTTAGCCATCTAAACTCTCGCGGGACCAAACCTTGCAGTAGCGATTTCTTCTGTATATCATGTTTAAAATATATATTTAAAATATTCACTGTACACTTTGAAAATAATAATAATTATTATAAATAAACTACAAGACAGAACATAAGTGATTTTATTAATTTTTAAAAGAGGAAAAGAAAGATAGATAAGTAGTTACTTCCCGGTTTATTAACACTTGCGTCGAAAATAGATCTTTACATTTCACGCTCACCAAATAATTTAATTAAATAGAGAGACAGAACAAGAAATCGGTGGCCACTTGTATTGGAAAATTTACGGATAAAACCCGTCAACTCAAAAACGAAGAACTTATTTATCTAGGCGGATAACTTGTAACTCATGTAACTGAGATACAGCACTAGAAAGTTTGTTCCATCAACATGATATTGTTCTACATGAACAATGCAATGAACATACGTATTTAGTAAAATTATGAAGTGTAACTTGTATTTATGGACTAAAAATTATGAAAAGATCTTTTGATCAGTGGCGTATTTAGGGGCTATCGGGCTAATACCCACAGAAATAATTTCATTATTACGTTTTCGCATCATACGTACAACACAAATGATGATATAAAAGCAATATGAAGAGCATTTACCTACGTTTAAAATATCATAGTCATTACACAATTTACTCCAATAATAAATGTGGTTTAAATGTTCTTATATCACACTATTCGTAGAACAATCGTGACTCGGAACGGTTGTGAAAACTCCTAATTGAAATTAAGAAAAAATAAGACATAAATTTTTTAAACATAAATTAACAAAACTCAGCAATAAAATTTCGAGACGAGAGCGAAAAAAGTCTTCAATGATCGAGACTAGTCTAGGCCTATTAAACATAGGAGACGAGACGAGAAAACCTTACTTCTCGTCTCGTCTCATGAGGAACATTATCTGAACGAAGCAGATATCATTCTTGCTTGTAGAGACTAGCTGAGAGATGTTGGTGCATTTTTTGCATGAATAGTCGATTTTATGGCATATCAATTTCCAAGCACATCATCAATCTCTACGCTATTATTGGTTATTAGCCAAGAATAGAACGCTGTAGAATGCATTAGGTTATTATTTAGAAATGAAATGAAGTCTTTTAGTTTTACATCCCACTCTTATACCGGATACACTAAAGGAGACTCTGATGATGAGAATGAACACGAAATGCTGTAATGAAGAAAGTGAGAGAAACGTGAGGACCCCAAGAAAACCTACACACATGGCGTTTGTCCACCACAAAGCTTACTTGGCGCGAGCTGAAATCGAACCTGGAGCCTCATACACCAGAGGTGAGCACTCTACCACTGAGCCACTATGGTCCCCGTTATTATTCAGGGCATAATAACTGATGCAAAAAGAATTCTTGAAATTCCCATATCCTTAATCTGCACGAAAATAGATTTAATGAATAATATTTCTTCTTTCTGTGTTTATTATGCTTCCAAACGATGTTATGCATAAGTATTGGAAGTCTAATAGAACGGCTCTGCCTGTTGACAGGTATCAGACCAAAAGCGGTAAAAAATATTGAGAAGGATTTTCCGGAATAGATTTAGTGTCATAAGAATAGGTTCTATCTCCTCCGTCAATTTTCTATATAAATCGGAAGTTATAGAGATCGACTACTTGCGGGTCATAATAGCTAGCGACAAGCAAGTTTAGGGAATTGATTCAATGCCCCTCAAAAATGTGCCATTTCTACCCCTATCTTTCTATCAAAACCGGAACTGGTAGAAATTTACTACTACTTCCAGTTTCAATATTGATTTTCATAGAGCAAAGACGATAAGATATATCGAGAAGCAGTTTTCTGGAATCCATTCAGCACCCCAAGAATAGGTTCCGTGTCCGTCTCCTCCAACAACCTTATATTTAAACCGTAAGTGATAAAAATCGAATACAACCAGTTTCAACATTAATGGCCATAAATCAAAGACGAAAATATCTAGGGACGAGAGGATTTCGGAAATCGATCAAACGTCAAGAAAATTTACCAACTATACCGTATCTCATTATTAAAACCGGAAGTGGTAGAAATTTACTACTATTTCCGGTCTCAATATTCAGTTTCATAGAGTAAAAACTGTCAGAGAGGCCGAGAAGTGTTCGGGAATTCAAACAACGTCTCAAGAATAAGCTTTCTTTCTTCCGTTAATCCTGCATTGAGATCAGAAGTGGTAGGAATAAACCGTTTTAGTTTTTAACATTGATAGACATAAAAATAAATTGGTAGTAGATAGCGACAGTTTTCGAAAATCGATTGAGCATCTCAAGAAAAATACCATCTTCACCTATTTCTCTCTACTGAAACCGGAAATCGTAAAACAATTTTACTCTTCCAGTTTCAATATTGATCCCTATAGCTCCATTGAGCTCCCTCAGGCCTATGTGGGTAGCATACGAGTCTTTGGCGCGGGAAACCCGGGTTCGATTTCCGGTGGGTTCGTATTCCCTCGCTGGAGGTCCATGTCTTATATAGCCTCCCTGCTGAGCGGTACTCGAAGCTGAAA
The DNA here is from genome assembly GCF_964235325.1 of Thermobia domestica. Classification (NCBI taxonomy): domain Eukaryota; kingdom Metazoa; phylum Arthropoda; class Insecta; order Zygentoma; family Lepismatidae; genus Thermobia; species Thermobia domestica. Next base: position 198,896,351 of record NC_137455.1, on the reverse strand, counting down.
TCAAAGCTGAAGCGTTCTTTATTTTTACTCATTTCTAGATTTATTAGACAATTTTGATATAAATATACCTAACAGACAGTAAGTACCAGCATTTAGTATGTCGTCCGTTTTTCCTAAGACTTCTCTTTGATCTGTATGTAAACTTTTGTCAGTTGATGCAACAAATAAGCGAGTTTGCTCTACGCTCTACAGTTCGAAACTCATTTTATAAGATGAATAGACTTCCCTCACTTGAAAACAACATAGACAGGTTTTCTGAAACTGTCGTACCTTGTTAGCTGCAATATTCTTGTACAGGTAATTATTCGCGGAGATGTTTACGTAGTTTTTATAAAATTTTGGAAAGAAATATGCTATGTTATTATATATATAATGTTCCCCTCGCGTTCCCCCTCAGTTTTACCCCTACCAGGCACGTAGCCAAGGGGGGGTCCGGGGGGTCCGGACCCCCCCCTTCGAGACCAGAAATGAAAAAACTAAGGAAGGATAAAACAAAATGAAATGACAAAAGAAGGATCAGCGTTAAAAATTAAAAAGAAAACTACAGGAATCTTTTGCTTACTCTTTCTTATGAGGACCTTTGTATTACTTGCAATATGGTGGCGAGGTAAGCGAGGTATTCTGGAGGAGTCAGGGAATTTGAAATTTCAAGAAAAGTTATAGAATTCTCAGAATTCCTGCTACTAGTCAGGGAGAGTTCAAGCTTTCGAAAGCATAAGTGCCGTTGTGTAACAGCGTGGACATTTTAAATCATAACTTTTCGTCATCGCATCCTTGCAGTATCAAACATGTTATTTCAAGGACAATTTTATGTTGATCCTTTAACCTGTCATTTGGAACCGACAGTAGTTGACGGAATAATAAAAACAAAAAATATGTTGAAGGAAAGTTTTGTTAGCATTTGATTCAACAGAGAAAGGAACACATATATTGTAAAACTAGTTGAATATACACATGCTTCGCACAGGGGCTGTATTTGGAAGTCAACGTTTGTGGGAGTATCACCATTGATCTCAGCGACCGCGAAAACTATGTAGTTGATACTAATATCGGTCATTTTGGACTATTTCTTTACATGTGTCGGTATCCACCCCCCGCTGACTCCCGGCCCCCATACTTGCAAGTCATTGCTAATGGAAGTGTCACCATTGATTTCAGCGACCGCGAAAACTATGGGTTTGACACTAATATCGGTCATTTTGGATTACTTTTACATGTCTTGGTATCTCACCCCCCTCCGGTGACCCCCGGCCCAGAGCCGCATAGCGTGAATTTAGAAGTTAATGCGACTGGAGTTTCACCATTGATTTCAGCGACCGCGAAAATATGAATTCGACACTAATAGCTCAAGTGATAGAGCGTTGGCTTCGCATTCGGGAGGTCGTGGCTTCGAATCCCGCTGCCTACCATCCTGACAGGTTTTCCAGAGTTTCCCTCAGTCTACCAGGCAAATGCCGGGATGGCACCTACTAAACAGGCCCTGGTCGATACCTTCAAAAATCCTTTCCATTGTGATTGTTGTTGGATATTCAATGTAAAATGGCCTCTGAGCTGTATCTGGTGATTGTTAAATAAATAAATAAATAAATATCGGTCATTTTCTACTACTTTTACATGTCCCGGTAAACGTCCCCCTGAGACCCCCCTGGTTTGAATTTGGACAAAAACGTTTAACTCTGGTCTGGAGCCTGGACCAAGGTATTCGTGACTAAAATTTGGTAACTCTCGGACAATTTGTCTGGTTCCCAAGCCGGTTCCGGTAAACGCTCCCCCTGATACCCCACTGTTTCGAAATTTTAAAAAAACGCTTCGTCTTGATCTGGGGCCTGGGCCAAGGTACCCCTGACCAAAATTTGGTAACTCTCGGTCCACTCGCCTGGTCCCCAGGTCGAACACAGACAGACAGACAGACAAACACACAAACAAACTCTTTATTTTATTTATATTAGAAGATAGTTTACAAGACAGTATTCAGTGTGTACTTTTTATACTAATTGAGGTCATAAATTGTTAAATTTGAATAAACAGGAGAAGGTCGTAAATATTGCAAAATCTTTTTCAATCCTTTTTTTATTATTATTTTGCTCGAAATTTCTTCATAGTTTGTTATTAAAATACTTGCCAACATATCCTCATTTTATTGTCCTAACAAAACAATATATTTTGATAGTAAAGTAGTTTAGATTGATCGAGCTCCTGGGCCTTCAAAATTTCATGCCACTCCCCCTCCCCCCCGTTACGAAATCCTGGCTAAACGAACCAATATATGTTCCAGTAAAATAGTTTAGAGTGATCGAGCCCCTTTTGTGATGACCACAGTATTTCATGTCACGGACCCCCCCGTTACGAAATCCTGGCTACGTGCCTGCCCCTACTATATATAAGAATTAACATTTCCCTTTATACTTATTATGGAAATAACAAAATGGATACTCAGAACAGTTTTGGTTTTCAAACACTTAATGCCAAGAAGCAAGCATATCTCCATGAAACAAGCATATCGCTTTGTTTGTTTATTTCTTTCTTGACTCCTCTAGTCGATCGCCTGAAGGCAAAACATCGTACAGCAAACAAGCTGATTCGACACGTGCCAACGACAGAACAAACGTCTTGATTTTAGTACTTTAGTACACTCAGGCAAAAAAGCAAAATGCCCGCAGGCTTCTGTGCTTTGTAACATTGTGCTAAAAAAACAGACAGAAGGTCAGTTGTGAGTTCCTTACTTCTTTCTAAAACACCTAATAATACTTTTATACAGATCGTTGTTGTTTGAAGCCTCTTTATTCCTCATAAAAACAATATATCCAGATTCGCGAAAGCCCACAGGGATTGTATTAGAAAGTTAAAAAAATATCTTTATCATTCAGATCATTTATTATTATTATTATTATTATTATTATTATTATTATTATTATTAGTAGTAGTAGTAGTAGTAGTAGTAGTAGTAGTAGTACTAGTAGTAGTAGTAGTAGTACCACATAATATTTATCGTTAGTCCTTACAGCAATTAATACTTAGCAGCAGAGGTAAAAGTGCTTGGGAATGCAGGGGACGCTGTCCCCCACCTCCAAAAAATGTGTACGGCGTCCCCCCAGTTCCTAAGAAATTACAATGGGCAAAGATAGGCATGGGGGACGGCGTGACGTCATGCCGCTACCTACCGTTCCCCTACCTTTTCAGATTCATTTTATCTTTGCTTAGCAGGAAATCGATACAAGAGTTAGTAGGACAGCTACTCTTTATTGATAAAAATGGTAATTTGGAGGTTATTAAAAACAATATTTCTGTGTCTAGAGGTAGAAGAGAGGGGACCATGGAAGTTACTATTGCCACGTACAAAAATGAAACCTGTATTCAACACTGACTACGTATAATTCAAGGATTTTTTTTAAAAAAAGCAAAATGCTTACACCTTTTCAAAAGTAAAATTAAAATAATTACTAAGAAATACATTCATTGAAAAACTCAGAGGTGGCAAGTCCACCGTCTCAAATCCGCTTGAGGGGCCGTGGCGGCTCAGTGGTAGAGCGTTCGCCTCTGGTGCTCGGGGTCCCGGGTTCGATCTCAGCCCCCGCCAAGTGAACTTTGTGGTGGGCAAACACCGTGTGCGTGGGTTTTCTCGGGGTTCTCCCGTTTCCTCCCACTTTCTTCATTCCAGGAGTCTTTTCTCCAGGAGTAGAGTTAAGCAAACATTAAGTTTAGTTATTTTTTTGTTTTTTGTTCGTTTTATCTTTATTTTTTTCCAATCCCTTGTTTTGGTTTCACGTCCTTTTCCCCTTCCCTTTCCTTCTTCAAAATTATGAAATAAATAAATCCAAAAGAGAAATCATTCGCAATGATGATACTTCGCCGGTTTTGAATGCTCAAGGCACCGGCTGACAGTAACGCGGCTGAGAATGAAAAAAAAAAACTTTCTTCATTACACCATATCATTCATTACTCATCATCACCGTCTCCTTTAGCCTAACCGGCATAACCGTAGGACGTAAAACTCAAAGATTTCATTTCATTTTTTCATTTTTTTTCAAATCCGCTTGAGAGCGCTCGAGTCCAAATTCAATAAAGTTAACACATGGAAGACCTAGGTTCGATTCCCGGTGGGAGTTCATGTGATTCGGATTCGACGTTAATTAGTAGGTCCACGTTTCATATAGCTTCGCTGCTGAAAGGGACGTTAAGCTCAAAATCAACTCAAGAAAAGCCTAACAATGAGAATGTTTTCTACTGTTTTGGCGTATGCAATTCTATGTTAAATAAAACTACATACATTATTTGATAATGGAAGCATTGTCAGAAATACAGTATCCAATAAATCAAACTTTTCGAGGAGGGTTTATCTGAAGATACATACAAATATTGAAAATAGTTTAAGAAGGTGCATAATGCAGAAATACTATTTTATCGCGTATGAACTTGAGGCTTCTAGAACAGCAAGTTCTGACCAGATATTAACACCGCAGAACCAGGATATGATCAAGGGATGGACTAAACCATAGTTTCCAACTTAACCCAGTGTAAATAAAGTAGGATTGAAACCCACTCTATCCAGTGTATACCTGAGAGTCATGGGGGGGGGGCTGTAGACCCTATAAAATTCCTCTTGGATCCGCGCCTGTTGAAACCAATTCATATTTCATAACTTCATACACGGCACAATCAAGCACTGAATCTATTGAAATTTTACTATGTAAAATAATTATCGAGTGTCTACACTTTTTCTATTAAAGCTCATAGTATGTTCTATCATAACATAAATTGTCACTCATGTAGTGTGTGCTAATGTAACTAGGGATGCGCACGAGACAAGATTTGTGGCTGTCTCGTCTCGAAAATGTGCTGTAAAAGTGATGTCTCGACTCGAAAAATGTATATTCTCTATTGGAAGTGCCGTGTCTCGACTCGAATTTTGTCAGGAAAATCCTGTCTCGATTCGTCTCGTGCGCATCCCTAAATGTAACTCATGACAAAAATGTTTCGTTTTAAAACAAAATGAAACGGTTGAGGTGGACTCTGCCGAGTAGAAGACATCCAATTTATTAAATCGTCTCGCAACCCACTTGGCCGCACACTTAGGTTACAGTTTTCACCTTTTTCCCATGCTATCTAAAGTATTGGCTAATCTTAAATTCGCATTGCCGACTCGGGTTTTCTAACAAAAATTATTTTGTTCCAACTTAATTTGGATGTGAAATCCTTACTAAATTAGCATTTAAAAACTTCGCAGTGTGCATTAAAATCATGACAGAAATATAGTTAAATCTCTGTTTTAATTTTCATGTCTACCTTGCATCCAAATACTTGTGCTGTCATTTCTTTCAATGTTGGTAAGAGCCGAAAGTTTCAATTGATCCCAATTTTTCGCTTTAATTCCCTCTATTTGTTCATACAATTTTAAAGAAATATTATTATTAACAAGCAACACTTCTGAAATGTAACACTCCGATTTTGGTAAAATTTGGAAGGTAGATACTACACATGAAATAAACGAATACGTGTTTCTTATTTTCTACGGATAAACGGTTTTAAAGCGCAAAAGACCCCACCCACAATTTTGAAAGTTGACGCCCCAAAGGCAAAAACCAAGGAAACCGAAGTAAACGAAATTTTACACACATATTGCAGACATAAAATGAGGGAACACGTGTTTCGTATTTTCCTGGAAAAAACGGTTAGGTGGGGATCGGACCCCTCCAAAACTTTCATCACGAAATATTGAAAGTGATAATAACAATATGACAAATGTGTGTAAAGGACACAAAGAAATGCAAAGAAACTTTGTGTATGAAGAACATACCAAAAAATAAAGGAACACGGGTTTTTTATTTTGTGCTGAAAAACGGTTTCAGGGGGCAAAAGCTATCACCCAAAATTTTGAAAGTTAAGGCCCGAAGGCCAGAGGATGAAATTGAATGAAACATGAACAGAAGTGAATGAAATTGTGCACAGATATTGTAGACATAAAATGAGGGAATACGTTTTTCTTATTTTCCAGAAAAAAGAAAACCATTTAGGTGGGACACACACACCTCCAGAACTTTGATCGTGAAAAATCAAAACTGCTAATAACAGAAGTGTTTGAAGGACATGACGAATTGGAACGACACATTGTGTACAATACGCAAAAAATAAACGAATACGGTTTTTTTTTCTGCGGAAAAAACGGTTTTAGGGGGCAAAAGCCCCCACCCCAAATTTTGAAATTTGAGGCCCAAAATGCAAGAAGGAGTGCACCGAATTAAATGAAATTGTGCGCAGATATTGTAGACGAAAAATGAGATAATTGGGTTTCGTATTTTCTTGGGAAAAGCGGTTGAGTGAGCACGGTCCTTCTAACCGTTGATTACGGAATATCAAAAGTGCAAATAAGCATACGCAAAAGTTCCTAAAGAATATGGAGAATTGCAACGAAACTTCGTAAAGGGACTATTTGCAAAACAGTATATGAAACATGTTTTAATTTTTGCGGAAAAACAGTGTTGGGGCCTAGGTCCCATCCGAAAAAAAAGAAAATATTACCGTAATAGCTCAGAAAGGAGTGGACCCAAGCAAATCAAATTGTGTGTAGATATTATATGTAAAATAAGGGCTCTCGTGTTTCTCAAGTGTTCCTATCCGTTTTGCTTCAAATTTGGCATATCAATAGCAAACTGAAAATAAATCGACACATGTTTTTCTTTATGCTGAAAAAACATTGCAAGGATTAAAGGTGCCTCCTGAAATACTATAAAAGACGCTTTACTGTTTGTGTTTGGTGTTACTTGATCTGCCAAATTTGAAAAAATCGGATGGAGACACGACACTTGTGAAACACGGAAGGCCATATTTTACATATCCAATATCTACATACAATTGCTTTCGCTTCGGTCCACTTCTCCCGCAACTCAACGCCTCGGTTCACTCACATTTTTTTTTCTTTCAGGAAAATACGAAACACGTATTCCCTCACCTTACCTCTACAATATTAATGCACATTTCATTCACTTCGGTCCACTCCTTCTTGTCTTTTGGGGTCAAATTCCAAAATTGTAGACGGGGGCTTTTGCCAACCAAAACAGTTTTTAACCAAAATTTAAAAATGTATTCGTTTATTTTTTCCGTATTGTCCACACACGCAGTTTGATGCAATTCCTCATGTCCGTTACACACATCTAATATACTGTTACTAGATATTTTGATATTCAGTGATGAAGAGTTTGGAGGGGTCCGTGCCCCACCTAACCGTTTTTCCCAGGAAAATACGAAAACCATATTCCCTAATTTTGTGTCTACAATATCTGTATAAATTTCATTCACTTCAGTTCACTTCTTCTTACCTTTCGCGCGTCAACTTTCAAAATTTTGGTTTTGGGTTCTTTTGCCCCTAAAACCGTCTTTCCGCAAAAAAGAAAAAACATATTCCTTTATTTTTTGTCCATACAAAAAGTTTTGTTGCAATTCTTCATGTCTTTTACACACATCTGACATATTGTTACTAGCATTTTTCATTTTTTGTGATCAGAGGTTTGGAGGGGTAGGTGCCCCACCCAACCGATTTCTCCAGGAAAATACGAAACCCGTATTCACTCACTTTATGTCTACAATATCTGTGCACAATTTCACTCCCTTCGGTTCGCTTCTTTTTGCCTTTCGGGAGTCAACATTCAAAATTTTGTTTGGGAGGTTTTGCCCCCCAAAAACCGTTTTCCCGCAGAACATAAAAAAACCCGTATTCATTTACTTTCTGCGTATTGTCCATACACAAAGTTAGGTTGCAATTCTTCATTTCCTTTACACACATCTGACATACTGTTACTATTACTTTTGATTTTTCGTGATAAAAGGTCTGGAGGGGTCTGTGCACCACCCTACTTTTTTTCCCCAGGAAAGTACAAAACTCGTATTCTCATTTCACGTCTGCAATATCTGTACACAATTTCATTCACTTCAGCTCACTTCTTGCCTTTCGGACGTCAACTTTCAAAATTTCGGGTGATGGCTTTTGCCCCTGAAGCCGTTTTTCCGCAGAACAAAAAAAAAGTATTCTTTTTTTGTGTATTGTTAATACACAAAGTTATGTTAGAATTCTTCATGTTGTTTGCACACATCTGACACACTGTTGGTAGCACTTTTAATATTTCGTGATCACAGGTTTTGAGGTGTCCATGCGGCACCCAACCCTTTTTTCCAGGAAAATAGGAAACCGTATTCCCTCATTTTACGTAGAAATTCATTCACTTCGGTTCATTTCTTTTTGCTTTTCGGACGTCAATTTTCAAAATTTTGTGTGGGAGCATTTGCCCCCTAATACCATTTTTCAGCAGAACATAAAAGAACCCGTATTGCTTTATTTCTGGCGTATTATCCATGCATAAATTTCATTGCAATTCTTCATGTCCTTTATACACTTTCTACATACTGTTATTAGCATTTTAATTTTTTGTTATCAAAGGTTAGGAGGGGTCCGTGCCCCACACGTCCATTTTCTCCAGGAAAATATAAAACTCGTATCCTCATTTTATGTCTACAATATATGTGCACATTTGCACTCACTTCGGTTCACTTCTTTTTGCCTTTCGAGCTCAACTTTCAAACTTTAGGGTTTGAGCTTTTGCCCCTAAAACCGTTTTCCCGCAGAACTTAGAAAAACCTGTATTCGTTTACTTTTTGCGTATTGTCCATACACAAAGTTATGTTGCAATTCTTCATGTCTTTGACACACATCTGACATACTAGCACTTTTGATATTTTGTGATCAAACGTTAGGAAGGGTCCGTGCCCCACCCAGGGCCGGATTTCCCAATAGTCCCGGTAGGCCCGGGCCTATGGGCGCAAGCTCCCAGAGGGCGCACGGCCGAGAGAAAAAAATAAAAAATATCTAGAAATAAAAATAAATAGCCATAACTTAACATATTTTTTGAATTGATTAAAAAAAATCAGGCTAATAAAGCATTCTGAATTTGAAGTTCATTGGAACAAAACATTGTTGGTAAAGTTAAAGATAAAATTGCATCGTAGAGTGGTGTTTAAGCAATTAACATATAGGCCTGATATCTTTTTAAATGAAGGTTTTTAAGAAAGTAACTTTAACCAGACTAGGGGGCGGAAAAAACTATTGGGCCTAGGGGCGCCAAAATGCTAAATCCGGCCCTGGCCCCACCACTCCTTTTCTCCAGGAAAATAGCAAACTCTCATTCCCTCATTTTATGTCTACAACGTCCGTGCACAATTTGATTCACTTCGGTTCACTTCTTTTTGCCTTTCCGGCGCCAACTTTCATAATTTTGTCAGAGCTTTTGCCCCTAAAACCGTTTTGCCGCAGAAAAAAGCCATCTACATTTTTTGCGTATTGCCCGTACATAAAGTTTCATTGGAATTCTTCATGTCCTTTACACAAATCTGATATACTGTTACTAGCACTTTTGATATTTCCTGTGCAAATGTTTGGAGGGGTCCGTGCCCCACCTAACAGTTTTTTTTTCAGGAAATACGGAACTAGTATTCCCACATTTTATTTTCACAATATGTGCGCAAAAATTCATTCACTTCGGTTCATTTCTTCTTGCTTTCCCGGCGTCAAATTTCAAACTTTTGGGGTGGGTTCGTTTGTTCCCTTAAACCGTTTTCCTGCAGAACATTAAAAAACGTACAAGTATTCTTTTATTTTTTGCGTATTGTTCATACACAAAGTTTCGTTGCAATTCTTCATGTCCTTTACACACATTTGACATATTGTTACTAGAATTTTTTTTTCGTGGTCAAATGTTTGGAGGGGTCCGTGCCCCACGCGGCCGTTTTTTCCAAGGAAATACGAAACTCGTATCCTCATTTTACGTATGCAATATCTGTGAAAATTTTTATTTACTTCGGTTTACTTCTGCCTTTCAGGGGCCGCGGTGGCTCAGTGGTAGAGTTCACCTCTGGTACTTGGGGTCCCGGGTTCGATCCAAGCCCCCGCCAAGTGAACCTTGTGGTGAACAAACACCGTGTGCGTGGGTTTTCTCGGGGTTCTCCGTTTCCTCCCACTTTCTTCATTCCACCATTTCATTCATTACTCATCATCACCGTCTCCTTTATTCTAACCGTGGGACGTAAAACTCAAAGATTTCATTTTTTTCTTCTGCCTTTCGGGCGTTAACTTCCAAAATTTTGGGTGGGAGCTTTTTCCCTCTAAAACCGTTTTTCCGCGGGAAATAAAAAAACAATATTCATTTATTTTTTTGTCCATACATAAAGTTTCGTTGCAATTCTTCATGTCCTTTACACACATCTCAGATACGGTTACTAGCACTTTTGATATTTCGTGATCAAAGGTTTGGAGGAGTTAGTGCCCCACCTAATCGTTTCTTCCAGAAAAATACTAAACCCGTATTCCTACATTTTATATCTACAATACCTGAGAAAAATTTCTTTCACTTCTGTTCACTTCTTACCTTTCGGGCGTCAAATTTCAAAATTTTGAGGTTGCCCCCTAAAACCGTCTTTGCGAAGAACATAGAAAATCCTGTGTTCCTTTATGTTTTGTGTATTATCCATACAAGAAGTTTCGTTTCAATATTTCATGTTTTTTACACACATCTGACTGACATACTGTTACTAGCCTTTTCACTTTTCGTGATCAAATATTTGGAGGGATCGGCGCCCCACTCAACCGTTCTTTCCAGGAAAATACGAAACGCGGATTCCCCGTTTTGTCTACAATATCTGTGCACAATTTCATTCGCTTCAGTTCATTTCCTTTTGCATTTCGGGCGTCAACTTTCAAAATTTTGGGTTTGAGCTTTTTCCCCTTAAAACCGTTTTTTCACAGAAAATTTAAATAAATGTTTTCTATTATTTTTTGCGTATTGTCCATACACGCAGTTTGATTAAATTCTTCATGTCCTTTACACACATCTGACATGCTGTTACCAGCACATTTGATTTTCCGTGACCAAAGGTTTGGAGGGGTCCGCGCCCCACCCAACCGTTTTTTCGAGAAAAATACAAAACTCGTATCCTCATGTTACGTTTGCAACATCTGCCTTAATTTCGTTAACTTCGGTTCACTTCTTTTTGCCTTTCGGACGTTGTTTCAAAATTTTGGGTGGGACCTTTTGCCCCTAAATCCGTTTTTCCGCAGAAAATTTAAAAAGCCTGTATTCCATTAGTTTTTGCGTATTTTCAATACAAAAAGTTCCGTTGCAATTCTTCATGTCTTTTACACACTTCTGACATACTGTTACTAGCAGTTATGATATTTCGTGATCAAAGGTTTGGAGGGGTCCGTGCCCCACCCAGCCGTTTTTTCCAGGAAAATACGAAACTCGTATTCCCTCCTTTTACGTCTACAATATCTGTGCACAATTTCATTGACTTTGGTTCAGTTGTTCTTGCGTTTTGGGTGTCAACTTTCACAATATAGAGTGGGACTTTTATATTAAAACTTATGTAACTTTATGTAACTTTTTTCTTTTTTATGAGATTCTTTTTTTGGGAGGTGAGGAGAGAAATGCTTTCCTCTTATATATGTTTCTTGCCATTCATCTTGTTTGAACTGCTTAAGTAAGATCATTTTGTAACTTTTGATGTCATCCATCTCCGTCACGATAATATTATTGTCATTTTTAACAATTTGTTTTATTCCCTTATTTGCAGTTTGCCACACTGATATATTTATTACAGATTTGAGGTTTGGTCCAGCGCCTTTCGAATTCGGAACCAACCGAACCGCCTAGCTTTTTGGGTTGCCTGCTATTGCAGAAAAACGAGAATTGCAGGTGGTAATGCACTTTTGGAGTCGTGTATACAAATCACGATGCATCGCTCTCTGGAACAATGATATGCGATCAAGTTTTGTGTGAAACTCAGCAATTTTGCAGCCGAAATATTTCCAATGGTTGAACACGCATTTGGGGATGAGTGTTTATCACAAAGGCAAATCTACAAGTAGCACAAGATTTTTTCTGGAAGCCCGTGATGAGATCGATGACGAAGCCCACGCTGGAACCAATCAATCTCCTTAAACGACACAAAATGTGACTTAAGTGTGAAAGAAATTTTGCAAACAGACCGTCGAGTGAGTGTTCGTTTAATAGTCGGTATGTAAAGTAATACAAAAACCATTGTCCATAAGTTTGTGACCAAGGGTGTGCAAATGAAAACAATGTCCGAGAAGCTCGTCCCAAGAATTTTGACTGGAATTTCCCTTGTCGAGTGGAAAGGGTATGGGTGGATAAGCATAGTGAAACGGCCGCACATGAATCTTGAGACAAGTGGGTGGTATGTAGGTACCCCCAAGATACATTAATCCCCCATGTTTCAAACCTCAACTCTCATTGGTTCACGAGAAATGGCGTAAAATCGGAAAAGTGGGATTAATTTATTTTTCATGAATGGCTCGATCGATTTTGTTTGAACTTGGATGTATGTATAGGTGTATACAAAGGGCTTATCTGAAAATAATAATAATAATAACAGCTCCCCCGACCATTTCCTCCCTCAAAAAGTTGGATTCAATATTTTGAACCCTTTTTGACCTCTTATGGTATGCGAACACAATTATGACAAAATTAATTTTAGATGTCGCTTTAACCCTACAATCACATATTTTTTTTTTCAAACTTGTATTACGGCTACGCCATGGTGAAAATTAGCCAAAACCAACCATAACTACACATGTAATGGAGCAATTGTAGCTTTAGCATATTTGGCATGTGAATGAATGAGAAATCACACCTGAAATGCCAAATTCACTGAGGCCTCATCTGGCCCCCCTTTTGCTTTATTTGCGTCTATCTATGTTTCTACGAAATTTCAATCTATGTTTCTACGAAATTTCAAGTTTTCCTGGCTACTGGAGTATCTTATAGGTTTTGAACTAAGTGATGTAAATATTAATAAATTTTCCCTGTCCTCTAATTACTCCTTCTTGGAGTGAGAGATTTCCAATTTCCATATTTTTTTTCTTTGTATAAATAGTATTATAAATCCTCCACTTTTGATAAATTATAAGTTTTCATGTCTACAGAAAGTACTCTATAAGTTTTTAACCAAATGACATATCTATCTAAAATTTGGGCCTTGCTTCTTAAGTTTCCTCCTTGGAGGGAGAAATTTCTAGTTATCGGATTATTTTCTTTTACTTGTATCACAGATTCTACACTTGTACCGAATTTTAAGTTCCCATATCTACTAGAAGAACCATATAGATTTTGAATCAGGTGTTGGGCCTTATCCCCTAATATTCCTCCTTGGAGGGGGAAGTTTCCAGTTTTCGGGATTTTTCTTTATTTGTATCGTCAATCCTACGTTCACGCCAAATTTTATGTTTCTATATTTACTAGAAGTATATACAAGTTTTGAATCAAGTGAAGTAACTATATGGAATGTAATTTTTCCCTGCTACCTTAGTTTCTTCCTTGCAGGGTCAAATTTGCAGTTTCCAGATTTTCCTTTATTTCCATCACAAATCCTATACTTGTGACAAATTTTATGTTTCTATGTCTACTGGAAGTACTTATAAATTTTGAATCAAATAACGTAACTATGAAACTTTCGGTCTTATCCCATAATATTCAATTTTAGAGAGGGAGAAATTTTAAGTTTTCGGATTTTCTACTTAATTTGTGTTATAAATTCTGTTTGTGTCAAATTTTAAATTTTCATTGTTTACAGAAAATACCCCATAGCTTTTGAATAAAGTAATGTAACTATATGTAATTTTGCTCTTTCCCCTAATTTTCGTCTTTGGTGAGAAAAATTTCGTTTTCGGATTTTTCCTTTACTTGTATTATTATAGATCCTACATTTGTTCCAAGCATCAAGTTTCCATATCTACAGGAAGTACCCTATAGGTTCTGAATCAAGTGATGTAATTTTGACCTTGTCCCCTAATTTTTTCCTTGAAGGTGGAAATTTCCAATTTCCTAAACGTTTCCTTTACTTATATCACAAATCCTACACTTGTGTCAAATTTCAAGTTTCCAGTCTACAGTAAGTGTCACGTAAGTTTTGATGAGTAAGTACCAAAATTTGATTTTTTTTAATTTCATGATTATCTTTTAAACGATTGGAGGTGACATTGAAATTTTGTTAACGACATGGCGTGGGAGAAACTATGACGTAGCTAATTTTCGTTGCAGTATCTTCATAGGAAGTGAAGATACGGACGTTCGAAAAATGAATGAGTTGTTTCGTGTAATATACACTCTGTGTGCTTCAACCAGGGAACTTGGCTGGCACATTGCCATGTGCCTTTATCTTAACGTATCTAAGCTTCACAAGGATCACTGTATTCTTATTTGTACTTCAATAGGAATCAAAGTGTTAAATTATAGTTTTAAAAACATTATCTGACTGTGAGTTGGGGAAAAAATATGGAAACTTGCTCTAATTCCAGTACTGTAAAGTGAATCGTTCTTAGAAGTTCTATTGAATGACATAATATTTCATTAAATATGAAGATAAATGTTAAAAAAAGAACATAATATTGTTGGAAAAGATTAAACATGGATTCTAAGAAACATTTTCCTTTTCCAAAATTATTTATAATTAAGTATTCTTTTTTGAAAATCAATGTAATCAAATGTAATTTCATTGTTGAAATCCTAGTTACAATTCTCATTTGTTGTTAATTTTCATGTAAATAAACATTACTGCTGAACATAAAAAGTGAACATTTTTAAAGTACAAATTCGATTAATGGGTTGTAAAAGAAAAAGGACGTCATGTTGGTAAGTACAAATATTGGAGCAAAGTTTTACAGTAACAATTTTAGATAATTGTTTCATTCATTTTGACAATATATATAAACCAAATTGCTACAATACTTCTGTAGTTAAAACAAAGAACACTAAAGAGAAGTATTGTATATGTAAAATTGTACTTGTTTCTTTGTGAAAAACGTATTTTGATTAAATTAAATTAAGTGCTCTCTAAAAGCAAGTAGTTTAGAACGTATACGTATTACTTTTTCGTTTAGTAAAGGAGAGGTCACATCCAGGGACGTAGCTAGAGATTTCAGGGCCCGTAAATATATAAGAGGATATATTTTGATATGTATATAAATATATAAGAGGAATAGCTTTTGTTGTTATATGCTACGCTGAACTTTTATCGCGCTGTTGGACAGACCATTATGTGAAAGAGCTGTTTTCAGGAGGCTTATTTTGGACTTTTTGTTAAATTTCACAAAACTACCTTTGGTTGTATACAAATCTACTACGAGAAAGGCTATCCAAATTTACAACGATTGCAAAATACATATCCACAAAACATCCTGGTGATACAAGTAGTTGTTGTAGAAATGATCACAATAAATTCCTTCAAATTGGAAGCATTTTATATGTCAATGGAATAAAAGAAATACTGTTAGTGATCAACGTTTGA
This sequence comes from Thermobia domestica, assembly GCF_964235325.1. Taxonomy (NCBI): domain Eukaryota; kingdom Metazoa; phylum Arthropoda; class Insecta; order Zygentoma; family Lepismatidae; genus Thermobia; species Thermobia domestica. The sequence goes on along the minus strand of NC_137455.1, from coordinate 198,881,006 downwards.
AAAGACGAAATTCGTTGGGTTAAGTTCTGAACTGCTCAAAGTTCAAAAATGTTATTATTGCCTTTGTTTATCTTCATTTCTAATATTTCCGCCCAAATAGCATCTTGCGCGTGTCTCTTCGCCCCTCCCATTTTCATACCTTCACCATCGTGATCAATCTAATGTGGCAGAAAAGAGAGATTAACTATCCGAATTCATCAGTAACATCATCATCATAACACCAAACACGTATTTCAGACTTTGAGCGTTTCTGATTTTGAAAACGCTTCTGTGTACACTATAAGTCTTTACTTGGCGGTATGTATATCTCATCATCATTAAGAAATCATATATAGTAACTTTAAGTAATAGATAAAAATTGTTCTTTTATTCAAACATTTGGATTGCGAGCGTAGCGAGCAAGAACATTTTTAACAAATCTATTCTTTGAAACAGACAACGACATTGATTTAATAGGGCGCAAATACCTTTTCGGGACGACGCGTCGTGTACTCATTTCCAACTTTTCTTGCTCGCTCGGGCCCCCTTGCTATCAGCACCCAGGCAACCGCCCCTCTCGTTCCCCAAAGCTAGGTCTCTGCTAGTGACAGTAGCTAATTTCTGTATTACTTTTGATAACCTCTTCCTGACAATGCTACTCGTATATTGTAAGCAAAATTATTTCTAAAATGTTTTATTTTCCTTCTATAAATAATGCCCTTATTATGAAAAACTATATACCGCTATATCAAGTACGTCTTCTTTCAGTCTGACTCACCGTTTCACTTTTCCTATCCTTAGAAAGGCTTTTCCCTACTTCTTGTATTACCTATTTTATATATTTGATTCGAGGCATTCTTCTGGTATTCTCACCATAGGTTATAATAGGCTATAGCCATAATAACATGACACATCTAAGTCTCAAAATATAAGGTAACCAAGAAAGTTCTGTCGCTTTATCAACCACCACATTCGAACATCGATGTGTCACCTAAGACGTTCCTGGAAGATCAAAAATAGTACCCATCAGTATCAACGATCTTCTTCCCATGTTCTGGAAGTCCATGGATTCCATCGCGGTAGATCTTGGTGGACAATGAAGCAAAGAATATATCAAGTGTACTTTCAACCTCTACCAGAGATTTGAACTAGCGTCCTCTAAGGTAATTTTCCAATGAATGGAACAGGTGATAATCGTGCTGTGCAATATGCGGGAAGTATGCCGGATGAAATAGTGTTTCCTATCCAAGGCGTAGAATAGTGTCCCGGGTCGTCCTAGCCATGTGGGGTTTAGCGTTGTCTTGTAATAGGAGGACCCTTTGCGGCTCAGAAATGCTTGCTGCAGAATTTTGAAATTTCCTTGAGCACAACTCAACTGTTGACAGTACACAGTTGCATTGATGCTCTGACCAGCTGGTAGCAGTTCCCGATGCACGATGTCGCTAGCAGTCCACCAAACACACAGGAGGACCTTCTTCTGGTGTAATGCTCGATTCGGCTGTTTTGGAACTGGTTAATGGGATGCTAACCAATAATAAGGATGCCGTAGAGCTTCGTACAGGAGTTACTTCTCATCACATGTCAACACCCTGTCCAGAAATGGCTCGTTCCTCAGACCAGACAGGAAAGAAACACATTTGTCTTCTTGCGTTACCTTCTGACTCGGAGTCAAATCATGTAGAACCCATCCACCCAACTTGTAGGGCTTCCCAAGTTGATGGAGGGGCTTTCGAATGGTTTCTCTACTCACACTGAATTCTAGTTCCATTTCCTGACATGTCTGGCCACTGTTTGCCTAAATTGCTTCCTGAAGATCTTCATTTCGTACATGTGTTGGTCTTCCGACACGTGGTACGTCTTCGAGTGTTTCCTTACCGTATTTAAACTTGTTAAACCACCGCTGCACTGTCCGAGTAGTCTACGCAAGTTCATGGCCATACACAACCAGGTGGTATGTTCGATATACTCACACCAACAACTGGCCTTCGCCTTATCTCCATTCGCATTCAATTCACAGTGTGAGGGCCAATTGAACACAGACTTTCACAAAAAGCGACAGAACTTTCTTGGTTACCTTTATAAATAAGCGGTATTAACTATAAAATATATAACAACTAGCATTGTACTGTGGTCTTATCTGAAATATAAGATACAGATTAACACAAGGCATTGCTATCTTAAATCAATGTATACACTTTCAACGTCTGCTCCATTTTATCCTACACTCTGATCTGTAGATTGAATCAAATGCAATTTGTTTGTATCTATCATCAAAATATATACAACATATAGTACATATAGTACTATTGATCCCAACTAATAAATTAGATGTTTGCAATTACGGATTTGTTAAAGAAAAAGCTTTTAATTGATATAGAATCTTGTGCCCATCCATTAGTTGCATGTGTTTATGGTCAGTATTACTGCCGAGAAATAATGAAATTATCAACGATTGACGTCATTGCTAATTTTTTTCCCAAAGCACCATTTTTGTACTTTTAAACACTTTGAGTGACGCTGTGTAACCAGATGGATGAGAAACCATCGTCTAGAGATGACTGAAAAGCGATTCAAAAATAGCCATGTTATCATTTAATCAATTGATTCATTAATTAAACTTTAAGTCCTTTTTCAGCAACAAAGTTAGACATTATACCTCGATGTATAATCAAGTAATAACTGGTGTGGAAAAATGATAATATACAAGGGTCTAAAACAAAGAGAATAGCTCTGTGTTAATATGAATCTGCGTTTATTTAAGTTTGGTAGACAAGACTGAAGAATTCAAAGGGTTTTTCAACCTAAATCAAATTAAGAAGACAGGAACAAAAATAAAACATGGAAAATATTATACACATGATTTACCTAATATGCAATTGTATAAATCTACCTGTTTTGTATGCATATTCGTTTAGACTGCTATACGCCTCTAAGATGCATGTCATATAAATTATTTGCGCATTGTGTAGAGATGAGGGTGGATGGATGGAAAACCTAAGACCTTTTTGGAAGTGGAAAAAGCCTAGTGCAGAAATGTTGTGTACAGATGTCTATTGTAAACGTGCTAAATTTGGGTCAAATCGCACATCTTGAGATTCCACTGTCCCCATTTTTCGGCACTCACGCAAAACAAGGCATTTTTACACATATCTTCCATATTTTCGTAAGAGGTAAAGTCGTTCATAACGTTTCATTTTTGATTCCAAACCAGGGATGGCAATGTTGGGGTATACGAGGGGACGGCAACCCTTTAGTTACAATTCTGCATGTTTTTGAATTTCGATAGGAAATCTTTCATTGAACATGTACTTCTGATTAGATTGTATCTATCACTCACCGCTTAGTTCTTGAATTCAATTTCCAGTCTTATCCTAAACATATTGAATAATAGTTTCAGGATATGAAACATGTTCGTTAAAACTATTTTTAAGGGAAATTTATGGGTTCAGGAAGTTTAATTTCTATTTATGAATGATAAATCTTTGTGTAATCCTTCGGTTATACAGTCTTCGCATCCTTTCAAATAGATACAACTCAGAACTTACTACGGAAAAATAAGATTCCAGAACTCCACATCTATACGCAGGCCAACCATCCATGCCTTTGGCATATATTTAATCTTCTCAACCCACTGTCACAATGAAATCGTTATCTGTTATAAATTTTTCCAATTTCTTCCTTCCATAAATTTTGCCTCAGTTTCAAGAGCGCAGAAATATTTAACAATTGTGGTTGATTCATGTAGAGGTAAATTTACATTTCGTTACTATTACCAATCACCACCCCACATAAGAGTTGTTTATCAACTCAGAACTCATATTAGCCAACTTATCAAGACAGATTAATGCCGATGACTTCCCCTGTAATCCAAGCTATGCACTGATAAAGCACGAAAGTGAGTAAGGTCTTGTTAAATGCTCATTTAACTAATGTAACAGGTGACGGAAGGAAAATTTTCTTTATCAATGTTAAAGCATCTCCCTTGTGTTCACCACAGCCCCATAGCAGCCAATAACCATTAAAGTTTTATTTTCATATTAATGTAGTATCTTTAAACAAACAGTAATACTTGATTTAATATCTATGGATATACCAGAATGTAATTTAATGTGATTAATGTATTACGACTGTAGCTACACGTAGAACATGTTCCTAAATTACGATCTACATTTGAAATGTTCTTCCAATATTTACTTTTTTAATAGTTCTATTCCTAATTCCATCCAAATAGATAGCTTTTAATGTTATCTGTAACGGCTGAGATACTGCACAGTGGAAGGCAACGGGTAACTACCACTCTATATTTCCCTAATTTGATGGCAGCAGAAAGAAACCCTATGTACAATGGTCTTTCTCAGGTCAAAATATAGTTCCAGAGGTAAAATATCTCCCATTCGGATCTCAGGAAGGGGTATGGATTGGGAAGGGCTATTGGACGAGAAATTAACAATGTGGGAAAGATAGATAGTACCATTTTATGGGGAGGAAAACTAAAAAATCTTAAAGGAGAAATGAAACAAAATAATCTAGATTTGGTAGGAATTTGTGAAGTTAGATGGGAAGCTAATGGGGTGTTTAACAGCGAGAGCTATAGAATGTTTTACTCAATAAAAAGGGAGGTCATAATGGCTTAGGAATAATATTTAGTAAGCGCTTAAAAGAGAAGGTAGTGATGTGTTGAGGATAGAGTTATGATTTTAAGACTCAAAAGGGAAAAAAGCATCTAGTAGTGATACAGACACATGCGTCGACAACTTCATATATAATTGAAGAAGTTATAGAAATTATAAACAGGGAGAAGAAGAGAAGAAGAGGTATGTGGAATTGTAATTGGAGATTTCCATGCAGTTTAAGAGGAAAACAGAAGGGTAGTGTCGTAGGCAAATAAGGTTTAAGCAAAAGAAATGAAAGAGAGAGGGTCGGGTCAATTTATGTAGACAAATTGCAATAGTAATAGGGAAACGTGGTTCAACCAGCACAAGAGAAGAAGATATACATGTAAATAACCAATAGACGGCAAAAGATATAAGATAGACTATGTTATGATTTAGGACAGATGTTGGTATAGTTTGAAGAACGCGAAAACCCTTCCCAGGACTGGCATGTTCTCTGATCATAATCTTGTACTGACCACAGTGGATATTAAACTGAAAAAAGTAGGCAACAACATATTGAATATTGAAAAGTTGAAAAACGAAAAAACACGAAGTGACTTCTTTCAGAAATTCGAAGAAAAATACTCAAGCAAGTGAAGCATAGGTGCAGGTTGTAAAGGACGGAGGGAGCATATTAAATTTTGCATACAGCAGGTTGCAGAGGAAGTACTAGGTTTCTCCGAACACAAAACGGCTAAGAAACCATGGGTTACAGAGCAGATATTGCAGAAAATGAGAGAAAGGAAGATGTGAAAACAGGTTGATTCCGAAGAGTGCAGAAAGATGTAGAGGAAGTTAAACAACGAGTTACGAAGCGGAAAAGAGAGAGCAGAGGAAGAGTTCTAAAAGAAAAAATGTGAGGACATAGAAGAATTAGAAAGAACTGGGAAATATGGGAAATGAACAAAAATGTGAAATCTATGGAACTTCTGAGAAAAATGAACTATTGGGATGGCAATAGAAATTAGAAGGGAAAAGTAGTCACCGAGAGAAATGAAGTCTTATGAAGATGAAATGAATATGTTGAGGACTTTTATGAGTGTAGGGATAGACCATATGACTTTGATGTTGAAGTGAAAAATGAAGTACGCAAGGATGATAGAGGGTTTAGTATTTTTCGAGATGAGTTTGGAAAAGCTACATCCGAGATTAGGAATGGAAAGGCAACCGGAATAGACAATATACCAATCGAATTCATCGTGAATATGGGAGACAAGGGCAAGAAAGAATTGAACTGAAAATGCAATGAAATATATGAAACAGGAGAATGCCCAAAAGACCTCCTGACGACGATATGAACCCAAAGAGATGTGAGAATTATAGAACTACAAGTCTCGTGTCTCATGGAGCAAAAATTTTGCTTCGAATTTTGAACAAAAGGTTGTATGGAATAACAAATGAAAAAGTTGATGAGGAAGAAAGTTTTGTGGGACTTTGAATGAGGAGTTGAGAATAAGACCCATAAAATATTTCATATGGATCGTTGTTCTGTATGGGTCTGAAACTTGGACATTACGCAAAAATGATGAAAAATAACTGGACGCTTTCAAAATATGAGTATGGAGAAGAAGGAGCGAATTAGTTGAGTCGAGCACAAAACTAATAAGAAGGTCTAAAAAATGGTTGGGAGAAAAGAACAATTTAGACATTATTAGGAAGAGGAAGAGAAATTGGTTGGGACATCGGATAAAAAGGAACTGTATCATGAGGGATGTGCTAGAGGGTATGGTGACAGGAAAGAGAGGGAGGGCGAAGGAGATAACAATTGACGGACGATATCAAAACAGAAAAATCGTACGTGAAAACGAGAAGTTAGCCGAACACCGTGGTGCATGGAATTTTCACAGTTGCAGCAAGTGACTTACCAATACTGGCAGAATCCTACGATTTTTTAAATGTGCAATTCCATTCCCATCGGAATATGGGTGGTCCTTAGAAGGTAACGCCTACTCTAGTTCCATGAGTATTCATTAATTGGTAGTATCATTGGCAGATGGGTATCACCATTAGTTATTGATATATTTATCTGGTTACGCATAGGGAAGAAGATGACCTAACAATGGTATGTAATTTATATGATGAAATGAAGGGCAGTAACACAACACCAGGATATATTATGTTAGTTACGACGTGGGTTTTAATCTTCTGCCCAGAGGCTACTCAAAGCTGGTTCAAACACTTGGAGCCCTGTTGATTAGAAAATAAAGGAATCAATTGATAATATTATGTGTAATAAATGAATGGATGGTGACAATATATACGACGACAAGGGTTATAGTGAACGGTGACCTGATCATATTCATGGATAGCAAGAAGGTGATCTAACGATGAATATGCGTCACGTGGTAGAGCTGGAACCTGGTCTAAAAGTTCATGGAGAACCGGATGAGCGTCTGCTATACGGCGTTGAATGTAACGAGAACCGAGACTGTACAGATTTGGTAAGAGTGTTGATATAGATGTGCGACGGTAGATCTTTTGTGTTGGCGACCGTGGTGGTAAGGAATAAGCAATACATAACACACGGCGTTTCAGGAATTGTTGTCTATCATAAAACTTTTCTGTGGAGCCAATAACCAGACGGCTTGTCCTTGTGTAAGAGCAGGACAAACAAAAACTTTATATGTATAAAGAATGAGTTTGGTGTTAAATCTCCAGTTAGTGCCTTTCAAACTGCATAACAAGTTGATACGACGACGAATATTAGCTCATAAATTGGAGAAGTGTGCCTTGCAAGAGATTTGTTGAAAGTGACACGAAGGTACTTCACGGTAGTTCGTAATGGCGAACCTAGCAATGTAAGATCATTTGTGTTTTAGATGGATTTAATTTAAGTTTCCATTTGTAACATTCCCTGAGGAGTTTTGTCAATTGCTGGTTGTAATGTTTATTCGATCCATTGAAGAACACAAAGCGAGATATGCTGTATTATCAGTAAATTGAAGTGCATAAATACCTTGGTGATACGTTATTGAAAATAATTGGTATTATTAGATGATATTGCCATCATTTTACGAACGATGATGATGATGGCAATTTCATCAAATTATTTGGGACTAAGTTTACAACTTATCCTATGGATCTTTCTTAGGACTTTGCTTCTGTCAATCACTTTAGTTTCATCATTTTTTTTTACATGGACTTTGTTAATAATCAATTCTTCAACAGGAAATTTGCAGCTTTAGATGTGTCCCTTAAAGACAACCTATCGAGTAGCATGCACTTGTAAATGCAGATAATCTAATGGACATTTGAGATCTATCATTAGTATATCTGACTTACATATTTCTTTCGGAGTTTCTGGTGCTGCCTGTTTATTAAATTTATATAAAAAAATCTGAGTTTTTCCATTTCATTTGGGGTATAGAAGATAAAGCCATAAAGTAGGCTGACTCTATATTTGACCAATTTTCCGGCTCAGCCACTTTATTTCCAACTTTCTTTTCTTTCTTTTTCAGTCGTCACTTAATATACTTACGTAAGCTTGCCATAACAATATTTATATCTAGTCAAAAAGAAAACCTTACTAAATTTCTGGGATTTTTCTGTTCATTTCGCTTGTGGATTTCAATATATCTTCGTTGCATGTACAAATATCAAAGAGGTTCTTTGTCTGACATTTAAAGACAATTACAGAAGTTTGAAAAGCCTTGGTCTTCGATTTTAATTTAATTTTCTCTCTATTTATACAATATGAACGAATCATTTGCACGAATTTTTTATAAGATATTACTGGTAATGTGTTCCTCGATTTTCTCGCTGTTTGTTGCTACCTCGTCAGCAATTAAAGCAATAGTTGGCTCTTTTGCATCAAGAACACTACTCCTGAGAAACTGAAAATAACGTATCTCTTGGCTTCATATATCGATAAAGTTCATGTTTTCTTGGTACTAAAAATTATACATATTGATTTCACTTTTCTTTTTTGTACTTTCTTCTTCAGGAGAATTGTTCATTCACGAAGCCAAGAAAAAAGAAATAGATATAGGAAAAAAACTACACATGAACACTGACAATTCTAGGATTCTTATGGAATACATAAGTCAAATTCTACTAACTTCTTTTCTAATTTTCCATGGCCGCACATAAGTACGCAATCTGATTAAGCGATTTAAAACGAATGCAGAATCGTTTCCTCACATCAATGTGGGAAAAGGAATCTAAGTGATATTCAGTAACGACCCGAGTTTAATTCCAGGTGGGAGCTCATGTGGTTTAGATGCCATAGGTCTCTAAACTTCAACTGAACTAATCAAATCAACCAGAAGAAGCAACAGGCATATAGAAAATTTCCTCAAATGTCAACATCAAATATTGGTCTAAAATCACGGAGAAGATGGAAGAGGAATAACGTAGCTTACATACTTCCTGAGTGCTGCAGTTACTGTCAAGAAAAGTGAAAGAGAACTATTAAAGGTAAAAGTGGATTTTTTATGAAGAACTAGTTGTAAAGTAAGATGATATTTAGAAGTAATTTCGCTTTAAGAAATCACTTTTCAGGAAATCAGGAGTTAAGATGAGAATACCCGTAAATGTTATTTAATCAAATCTTTAGAAAAAGAAATGATAATGTTAGTGTATTTATTATCTGTGGTTATAATTCTTCGTCTAGCAAAAATACTAAATAAATGCCACTCCAAAGCGTAAAATTACATAGTTATATATGATGCCAGTAGCATCTCAAGATATTGTCTGATTTGATCCAAAATTTGGAGATTTACTATATATTTTACATGTATTCACCGGTATTCCACACTAGGCTGTTTTCATTTTTTTTTTTTAAAAAAAGTTTGAAAGTACAATTTTTAAACCACTCTATTAGCAGTAAAAGTTTACCTCCTAACTACTAGAGTTGCGAGGAAGTTGGTGAATTGACATTTGAATGTGAAACCCTCATTAAACTTTCTCCCTGATAAATAATAACAGGAGCAGTTTTAAACGTCACACTGAAGTATTAATTCCAATCGCCATTATTAAAAAGTGTGCTCAATGATTATTTCACGATTCGAAGCTTTCTGGTTCAGTTAAAAATATATTGGTTACAATATTCATACTAATTACCTCTGCTGTGAACTTCAGATACTTACAAGATAATAATGAAAACTTCAATACTTGAAATTATAATAAATTTAATATATGATAACCTTATTCTGTTGGAGAGTTGTTCTACCCTCAAAGAAGTACAAGACCTCTCCACTATGTTGGTGTGATGATATTCAAAAACATATATTTCTTAGAAAACGTACATTACATTATGTAAAGTAACTTTACGTACGTAACAATATCTTTCAAGAATTAAACCTACTAATACGTATAGAGTCTATTACTAATTTTAAGTTGATTCAAAGGATAATAATTTTTATGTATGTTTTTGTCGATTTTTACCTAACTTTCTCATATTAATCTCCAGATATTAGAAGTCTTAAAGTGGGAGTCTTAATATATATATATATATATATATATATATATATATATATATATATATATATATATATATTGCAACCAATTTAAGTGGAGACATTAGAGTAATAAATTATGTTTTCAATTCCTTTAATTCTATACATTTACAATATCAAAGTGTCTCTCATCTACATGATTTTCTATTAACTTTTTACAAAAGTCTGTTCAAGATGGTTTCTATACCAAACAGAAGCAAATCTCATATGGATATGCATTCTTCGTTATTCCCATTCTCTATCTCTTCTGTTTTTTTATTTTTGAAATATTTTAGTTAATTAGTATTCTCATTTACGTCATTTCTACTCAGAAATAACACTGACAAAATCAATTTTTATAGTTAGTTTGTTTACAAATACATTTACTCTTGTTTAAATTTTCATAAGTTAGAATGATAAAAAAAGCATGAGACTATTATCTTTCTAAGATGAAATGTGCTCCAACATGTTATTTATTATATTTAAGGTGTTCGTTTCTAAAACAATTTTCTTATTTTTATATCTCTGTGTATCTCTGTGTTCTTCTCAGTAAATGACATTCCAAAAGCAAGAAATGCTGAAATTTAAATGCTAAAGTGTTTAAGTGGCGAGGACAAATCCAAGAAAACTGCTTTGTAAGGTCGCATTACATTAGCTTAATAGAAACTTTACAAAGCGTGTTTTATTTACACAGTGTAATAACATGTCAACGACCTTACCTTGGTTCTTATTCTTCTTTATTTTTCCTGTGTTGCCTGTAAACAACAACTTACGGACTCTACGTATTCATTTGTCGATTTTTGGTAGTGTTCAAAACCTGTTCTTTTATCTGCAACCGATTTCCTTTTTGAAAGTGGTGCAAACTTCGATGGCAAACATTAAGCTACTAGTAACATATATTGTTTCCGCTTTATTGTTTGATTGTCTTCTTTCTTACGTTCTGTGTGTAATTAGACCGAACAGTATCCAACCAATAATAATGTTGAAACTCAAATTCTCAAAATAAATAAATAAATAAATAAATAAATCTCAACACACAACATCCTTACCTTGTGTGTACTCTCTTGGAACGATCTTTTTCCGATTCTAACAAATAATTAAATCAAACCTCAATCATTCCAGTCAGAAGATGTGTTAGATTATGAAACCCAATTATCACGTAGACTCCATAAACCAACTATGCATGGATAGCAGTAGTGTGTCAGATTGTAATGGTCCACCTAAATAGATTTCTTCAAGTATATCCTACTGAATATCTAATGTTAAAAATGCGTCAGCTTTTTCGAACTTAAGTTTTAAGGATATGCCCACGTAATAAGATATAATAACTTGTGAATATTAATAGTTTTACGTATAATTATTGAGACTCTCCAACAAATCTATAATATTTACTGAAGATAAACTGAATGTCTCAGATGTTGATATAAGATCTACAATATAGGATTGGACATATCTTGCTATATGCTGTTACTTGAGGAATAGCTACTGGTATCAAAAATGGTTTCAACTTGATGATTGTGGTTGTCTAAGGAAAAAAAAAACTAACTTTGTTCATAATACTTAAAGAGTAAATACGGCGTGAGATGCTAGGATTCGAATCCCGGAGAAAGCTCATGTGGTTTAAATCTCAAATTAAATAGTAGATCTATAACTAACTGATCCATACTAGCCTTGCTGTATTGAATAACTTACACTAAAAATAGAAATCACTGAGGAAAACAACTTTTACTTGTGTGACAGTTTCGCCAACTAACTCAACAAGTTTACAATGTTTCATGAAGACAATATGTCGAGTTAGTTGGCGAAACTACAATACATTTATTATTTTATAAGTAAACGTTCCTTTGATCAGTGATTTGTATTTTTAGAGTAAATCTATGTATCATACAGCCTCTCTGCTGAAAGGGACGCTAAAACCAAATACTACCCTCCTACCAAAAACAAATATTATTCAGCTTATATACACGGACAAAAAAGATCATCGATATTGTACATTTTCTTTGTGTTCTGTGTATTTTAGAAATAATACCCAGGAAAAGAGAGAAAATATTATAATACAAACATGAGAAGGGAAGAAGATAAAGAGAAAGACAAAAACAAAGGAAGAAACATGAGCTATGTTGAATGTTGCCTCAAGTAAAATCCTGACTGTAAACTTCAAAAATTGGTGCTCGTAATGAAATAATAATCCATACGTATTGAGTTGTTTTATTCATGTAAAATCAGGTGTGCTCAATGCCAAAGTCTATTCTTGAGTAAAGAATTGCTGACAAGCTCTCACTTTCTACAAGAGCACTGAGACTTACTGTCATATTCGGATAGATCTTTATACACACTATGATTTCAATAATACTATTCCAAGTTGATGTTTAAGCTTATACTGTAGTTTTGCCATTGTTTGCAAAATATTCATGAATATTTTTGTTACATTTTCATGTACTAACAATACGTCTACATAGTTTAGTACTTAGTTCATATTTCTGGAAGGAAAACCAACTAGGATAAATATTAAGAATCTGCTCTTGTATTTTTTTTTTTTTTTTTTTTAGAAAATCCCTGAACTTTTAAAACAACTCTCGGCAAAAGATATCAAAACAGCCACATAATACGAAGAAGAGAGAAAAGAAAATAATGCAAGAATGGGAAATAAGAGAAAAGTGAAAAAAAAAACTGTCCTGTACGCACTCAGTGCCTGTGTCTCCTTTGCGCTGTGAAACAGAATAACTAAGAAATCCCAAAAGCCCTGTCGCATTTGAGGTTCGAAATTTAAACACACAACGTGACGTGACCTTTCCTCAGAACATGTGTTTGTGTGGGCAAACTGGCGGGTTTGAAGGGAAGGGGACGCTAAGAATTTCCTATTTGCTTTTTGCTTTCTCCAGAGACTTTTTCCCTCTTTCTTCGCTTTTCATTTCACAAAGACCGACTATGAGATTTTGAAAGTAGCGAATAAGAGAGAGAGATACAGAGATAAAGAGAGACAGAGAAAGACTTAGGGAGCATAAGTTTCGTTAGAATTTTAGAGTTGTCTATGGAACATTCGAGAATTTTTTTTTTTTAAGATTTTCCATTTTCCCTGTTCTTCTTATATACAATACGTATTTGCGAGATTTTTAAATATATTTGAGGACTCAAGACTGTTAATCTACTGTGTTTTAGTTACTCAATGAAGTATATAAGTGCAACAAAAATGTTAGTAAAAATCTGTGATACGTGCAACTCCATATTATTGGATTCATTAATTCTATAACCGTCAAATTGGATTCAAACATTGACTAAATACACCAATAAAAGGCATAAGTAATATATTTTGATTAAGACAAAATTCTATTTATTAGACTTTCGAACAATGCTATACATAAATATGAGAAGTCTGATACATGTAGAACAGCTAAGCAGACTGTGTGTATGTCCATCCATTAGTCTGTACTCTCACGAAAGTACTGGAAATTGGTCAATAAATCACAAAATATACATTATTCATCCAAATTTATTGTATCGCCTTCAAAGTAGGCCCTTTCCAAAATAATACGCTTATGCCAACGAATAATCCAATCATCAAACATTTTTGAAAAGCATTTTCCGGAATCGGCTTCAGTACTCGCCGCGAATTCTCTTTGATGTCTTCTATCGACTGAAAACGGATGCCCGAAGTGGTAATTTGAGTTTTGGAAAAATAGAAAGTCGGCTGGAGCCGGACCAGGAGAATACGGTGGTTGTTCGAGAAGATATGTTGAGCTTTTGGCCAGACATTCGTTCACAATGATAACCTTGTGAGATGGTGCGTCGGCACGGCAACACATTTCATGCCCATGATGGCACGAATTGATTCGTGAGACACACAAATTTCAGCTGCTATCTCTCTCAGACTTAAATGAAGATTTTCAGTCACCATTTTCTTTACTTTAGCAGGGTTAAATTCAGTTGAAGACGTTGATGGTCGACCAGAGGGAGACAAATCTTTCACCACCAATCGAGCACTTTTGAATGTACTGTACCACTCACACACGACGTGTTTTCTATCAAGCCGATTCACTGTAAACCTTATGTAATATTTTCAGCGCTTCAGCACACGCAATTCCACTTGAAATGCAAAATTTCAGACAGATTTTTTGTTTGATAGTTTTATCCATTGTAAAAATCGCCCACACAGATTTGCGATGAACTGACAAATGGAGCACTATAAACAAACTAACTGACAGATGGCGCTCAAACTCCACGTGAGCATAGAGAGCAGTTGTGCCAAGTTAGCGACAAGAAGAATTTCGACGCTCCTTTCATTGGGCTTTGTAAATGTATAATTCCCGGTACTTTCTTGACAGAATGTATGTCGACAGATCTCAGAACAAGAAGATAAATTGCAGCAAGAAATGATTTGCTATAGATTCAGTGTCCCAAGAATGAATTTAATTTTCTCCATTAACTCTCCATACGAGTACAAAACGAGAGTGGTAGAACTCAACCTTTTTTGGTTTCAATCTTTGTCACCATAGAACAAAAACAGAAATAGATAGTGAGAAGCGATTTTTTAAAAAAATAATATTCCATAAGAATATATTCCATTTCTACCCTTATCCCTCTATTAAAACTGGAAGTACGTTGAAGTAGTGGAATTTTACAAATACTTCCGGTTTCAATGTGGATTACGGGGCACGGAGGCTCAGTGGTATAACGCTTAACTCTGTGCATGGGATTCCTGGTTCTATCCCAGATCAATGATAGTGGACATCATGACCATGGGTTTTCTCGGGGTACTCCCGTTTCCTCCCACTTTCTCATTCCATCAATTATTCCATCATTCACTTACCTTAATCATCATACCCCTTAACTTAACAGTCATAAGCGAGGGACGTTAAGCTTAAAGAATTTATTTAATTTAATTCCAATGTGGATTTTCATAGAGCGAAGATGGTAAGAGATAAGTAGAAATGTTTTCTTAAATACGCGTTCAGTATCCCAAGGTGATATCCGATTTCAACTCTGGCCACTTTAGTTAAAAAAAATAAATAAATAGCGTTTGAGAAGCAGTTATTTAATATTGATTCAGTACTGGGTAAATAGGTACCATCTCTTAGATCTATTATAATTAGGGCACAAACTGTTCTTTTCATTCAATTTTAGTATTTTCGGGTACAATCAATTTCACTTCTTATTATCAGGTACGGTACGTTCCTTTATAACCCATTATCAGCTCATTTGTTCTTAATTTATATAGATCTTGCTGAATAGTTGGTTCTGTAATGATACTTAATAGTAATTTTTGTTGGTTTTCCTATAGCAACATGTGAAAATAATAACTAATTATATCTTAGATAAAAATTAGAATTTTCCGTGCATTTATCATGTTTATTTCTTTTTAAATACCAACATACAAGCAGAGATCCTAATACATGTATCTTTTTCAACATTACAAAAATCCATAATTTGGGTGCTATAGGGTCATTTAGGGAGTTTGCCTACGGAAATATAATTTTAAGTACTCATTAACTAGCTCTGTAAAAATTGATGCGGAAATACCGCAGGATTCTGAAACACGGATATTTGAATAGGGCACATACTAGTTTCTAAATCAAGTCTTGACCTGACTACGGTAGGTCCCATAGTTTAGAGTTATGGACCTTTAAAGTTCATTTTTTCATGTTTCGGGAACTTATAACTCCGAAAGGAAGGATTTGTGCACCCAGGTTGGTCTATACTTTTTGTCTTATCTTGGTGTCAGGGATCAACTAAAAAACGTTGTTGGTGCTGTTTGAAACACCCTGTATAGTGTCGACATCTCCCATAGTAAATGTCGATTTCTCCGGCAAGACCTCTAAAATCTACTGATCCGCACCAATCCGTTCATGTGTTCTTGCATTTGGAAGTACTGCATTCAAGGGAAAGATTTTGTTCTTTATAGGTAGGACAAGGACTACTGTCAAGTATTATCGCTTTTGCAGAATAAAATTATCATTACTTTCAGAGGAGTGTCGAGTTGTTCCTTAACGTGTCGAAATATCCCTAAATAACCCTATTTCATGAATTAATCTACTTTTACCTTTGAGTTAGGTACTTCCATCGTATCAAAGGTATTTTTTCTTAAATCTAAGTAATATCTTTTATAAGATATATTACAGAAAACTAAATAAGAGGAAGCTTTGAGTTAAGCTGGGTCGGCGCGGCAGATATGATCTAATGTATCAATAAGCACAGGAATTGGGAGCGAAAGGTAACAAAAATTTGCACACATTTGAACGTAGTAACTGACTTCAAGGAGACCTTACGATGAGGAAGAAATACATAAGGGAACTATATGACTAGAAGAACTGCCCAATAGATATTGCAATCGAAATAAAGAAACAGGTGGATGAACAAGAAAAATGACCCACAGTATATTGATAATGGAGTAGAAGAAGCCATCAGAGGAAGTGCGCTGGAGACGGCGATGGATTTGCAAATAATGGAATCAAAGTACTGACTTAACTTATTTACAAGATCGACCTGACTGAAGAATAGATAAAAGATTTTTAGACTTTACAATGGTTGCATTACCTAATTAAAAACGAGCAAATCGGTGCAATGATCACAATATTATAAGCCTTATTTCCTACACTTAAAAGATTATGGCGCGCATATTGAATAAGAAGCAAGAAAATAAGATAGAAGAGATACTGTAGGGAGACCAATTTGGATTTCGGGAAGGAAAAGGCATCAGAAATGCTGTTGGGTTGAAGAGAATTTTATGAGAACGAATTCTTGACGTAAAGGGAAAGTTGTGTTTGTGCTTCATCGACTGACAAAGAGCTCCTCATCGTCTTTCATGGACCAGGTTAATTGGGTCAAACATATGAAAATATTTAAAATATTGGGGTCAACTGGAGACATCGTCGACTCATTTGCAACCCATACACAGGACAAGAAGTGGCGAAAGTGCCGGATTATTGAGAGTGTTTGAAATTGAATTTAACACATACAATGCTATATTTTATTAAATATATATAAGGTTATAAAGTGTGTCCGTAAAGTTGCGCAACCCAAAGTTTGATTGCGTATATCTTTTGATCTAAGAATGGAATGAGATTTGAAACAAATGTAAGCATGTTGTATGTAGATATTTTTGAAATCGTGACAAATGCTGAAACTTGTAACGCTTTTGTGTATTAACGAAAGGAATTACCGTAAGTGTAAAATAAAAAAATAAAAAAATGTTCAAAATGAACAAAATCAATATTCAGTTGCAGAAAACTGACTTCTTGCTGGTGAATTCCTGTGTATATGTACAGTATACATCAACACTTATCCATTGGTGCGAAAATGTGACAAAGTTGATGCAGTGTTGCCATATAAAAAGGGTATTTAATGAAAGTCTGATTTTTTTTTTTTTTTTTTTTTACAGAAACGCTGTCCCTGAGAATACACTGAATACACTGTTGTGGGGTAAAATTACTGCAACAGGTGGGTTTTAGGCTAATTAATGACAAGCAATGTTAATTTGCACATAATTGATAACATGAGTTTTTATACAAAATATTGCGATAAATTTGCGATATTAAAGATGTTCGACTGACGCATACAGTATTACGCAACCGGATTTCAAGCAATAACAAATAGCAGCCGCAATAGTATTGTATGTTGGGTTCGATTCCCGGTGGGGACACTTGGTCGAAAAAGTGTAAAAGCTTTCTCAGGCCAACCTTCCTTAGTAGAGTGTTTCTTGGGCTCTCCTTATTCACACCAAGCAAATGCCGGGATAGTACTTAACGTACACTGAGAAAAATCCATTATCCGGACAGCGGTATATTGTACAAATACAAGGATTCGTTATGTTTACTAAGGAAATCTGTACGGAGCGTACTTTATCCATATACTACATAGGTACTGCCTTTTACCCGCTTAGATATTACATCATGTCGCTGCAGAATGTCTGACATCTAACAATCTTCCGTATTTTACATACGTATACGTATGTTAAATACTTCAGCTATATGTTAAATACGTCCATCTGTGTGTGAGATCCAGGCCGCCTATAGACACCTCTTTCTTTCGCCATGGCTGACGTCATTGAACTACCGTCTTTTGCTTGCGAAACGAGGTTGTTTACAAACGGAAAAGAAGAGAGGAAGGAAACAAGTGCTTGGGTAAGTACACTAGTTAACTATTACTTTAGTTAAATATTCCATTAATTATATATTCTTTTCGTGTAACTTGCTTTAATATAGTACTAAGTAAGTAATGTAGTTTATGAATACAATTCTTACTATTGTAAAACTCGTTAATGATTGAGGACAATGGAATGGGTGAATCTGAATTTTGAGAAATCTTTGAATATTAATGTTTTGAAACATTTTACATTTCAAGGTAGCAAAATGAATGTTATGTGTTTATTCATTCCGTTTTATATGTGACGATTTATTACTTGGAGCAGTTTTACTACAGGGCTGCTTAACATAATTGGATAACTAAAGGAAGAAAACGGCCTGGGACCTATATGTTAGGTACCACTCCGGCATTTGCCTGCTGTGAATGAGGAAAAGCCAAGGAAACCTCATTCAGGATGGCTGGACTTAAAATCTTTTGATACTTTTTCGACCGAGTTCCCCCACCGGGATCGAACCCGGGACCGTTCGCACCGAAGGCGAGAGCGTTAGCGAATACGCTACGCGGGGCCACTAGTGTAGTTTAGAAAACTCATTTTTACTAGGATATTTGCAAGATTTTTCTTCTTTTAGTTTAACGCCCCATGATTGTACATCAATGTAAGAGAGAAGGTGACGATGAGATACATGATAATGGTGGAATCAAGAAAATGTAAGGAAACTGGAAAGTCTTAAGAATAACCACAACTACAGTGTTCACCAAAAGCCTATTTGTCGGGAGCAGGAATCGAACCAGGGACCTACCGCGTCAGAGGTAAGCGCTCTCAGAGCTTTCTTTTGTTTAAAGAACTTGTTTACAATGAATATATATATATATATATATATATATATATATATAACGAAGATATTGACATATTTTACAGCCTCACTGAAATTAAAAAAAAAAAAGTAGTCAGGGAGAGCTTACTTGTCAGGTTTTTTATTTTTTAATTTAATTTATTTTTATTTATTTATTTTTGCTTTGTTATGTTCCCTAGTTAATTAATGTTTGGGTTACTGAAAATTAAAACCTTTTTAGTATTATTGTTATGTCATCACTTTGGAACCAAAACGTTAGATTTTTTTCTTGTGTTTTCATATAGGAAGTTGGTGAGTTTGTGCCTTAGCACTGGTTTGATTCTAGAACGTAATTGAAGGTCATGTTGAGTTGAGTCTTGGTGGGTTTGAGTTCGTGAAGTGTCAGGCACTGCTTGTGCCCCTGTCTTCTGTTTGTGATGTTTCCTGGCTTTGGGCTGTGACGTATTTATGTTGAGGAGTACCAACGCAGGCCGCGTGATATACAGGTAGCTACAACACAGCTTCAACAGTTAACGAGTGCCAGGTCTTTGAATTTCAGCTTTCGTTACGGCGTGACTAATGCAGTATAGTGCTAGATTGAAATTCTATGGGTGGTAAAAACGGTATGGTAAGAAATACAACGTAATTGTTATTAGTTTAATTAGTGTTTCTTCATAGTATTGTTTCACTATTTCTAGAAGGAATTAAGTATTAACGAAGTAATGAATAAGCAAAAGCACACATTGATTGACGTTTACTATTTCTCATACTCCATTGAGAATGTTTTGATCCTCAATTGCGCAAACATCCAGTGTGCGTTTATTTTCTTTCTTTTTTGGGGGGTTTACACTGCCTCACAGATGAGCTCCCTCGTGGCTAAGTGGTTAATGAACACGCCTTTGGCGTGGGACACCCGGGTTCGATTCCCGGCCGGGGGCCGCGGTGGCTCAGTGGTAGAGCGTTCACCTCTGGTGCTTGGGGTCCCGGATTCGATCCTAGCCCCGCCAAGTGAACCTTGTGGTGGACAAACACCGTGTGCGTGGGTTTTCTCGGGGTTCTCCCATTTCCTCCCACTTACTTCATTCCACCATTTAATTCATTGCTCATCATCAGCGTCTCCCTTAGCCTAACCGGCATAACTGTGGGACGTAAAACTCAAAGGTTTCATTTCATTTTTTCTTAATCTCTTGCACCGACCGACCGATCTCGATCAAATTTCCAACGTAGATGCGGTTCTGGCCTGGGAGTGTTTTTAGCTATTTACTTTGACAGAACTTAGGGGAGGGGGAGGAGGGGGACAGAAAAAATAAATGACTTAATTTACTTTGAAGTGTAAAAGTGCGAGCGTTTTCTTCTCTCTCTCTCTCTCTCTCTCTCTGTCTCTCTCTCTCTCTCTTCACTCCTCCAGTCTCCTCTCACTTTTAGGGCCGCGGTGGCTCAGTGGTAGAGCGTTCACCTCTGGTGCTTGGGATCACGGATTCGATCCTAGCCCCGCCAAGTGAACCTTGTGGTGGACAAACACCGTGTGCGTGGATTTTCTCGGGGTTCTCCCATTTCCTCCCACTTACTTCATTCCACCATTTCATTCATTTCTCATAATCACCGTCTCCTTTAGCCTAACCGGCATAACCGTGGGACGTAAAACTCAAAGATTTCATTTCATTTTTTCCTCTCACTTTGATTTCATGATTTCGCACTCTGATGAAAAGTATTAAATACCGCCAGGAAAAGTACTAATATATAACCTCTCTTTTAGGCGCCCCTCCAACCACGCGCCCGGGACACGTGCTTTGCTTGCTCGCCCATAGCTGCGGCTCTGTGAGCTACATAAGTAACATACAATGCTTACGTAATACTTTGGGTCATAAGTACTATTAAGAAAGGAAGAATTGCATTTTTTTAACTTTGGGAAAGGAGCTACAATGGGATTAAAGATAAGGTAGGAGAGGCAACACATTCCAGTCTATGCTTTCACCCAGCAGACATATTGTTTGGAACCAAAAAAATGTGACTTTTGGAATCTTGTACTTAGGTTCACAGCGGAAGCGACGAAATAACTTGAATCATCCATTGTAGCTCTCCCCGCAACTAGTTTCTAAAATGTTGGCAATAAGTTTGCGAAACGAGAGGTGACGACTCCAATTTTGGGTGAAAAGTCGCTATAAGAAATAATCGAGAAATTCATTGTCTATAAGCATTGTAAAAGTTGTAGATGTAAACTAAACAATATGTTCTACTCACTGGCGCAAATCCAGGGGGGGGATGACGGATACATGTCCCCTCCAATCTTGGAACTGAGGGGGACTTCTCCCAAATAATCCGATTTGAAATGTGTTTTTTGGGAGAAATTTGATGATTTTTGTCCGATTGCTACAAAGGAACGTGAGATGTCCCCCAGAATAAGCCTCAAATCTGCAGCCTCCTAACGCTAAAGACAACTCTGATCCTCCACAACATTGTTTTTCAACTTCATAAGTATTTTGGACATCGCCAAAAAAAGTATGGTAACGGTCTTACCCCCCCCCTCCCCCCAATGTTGAAGACAGATTTGCGCCGCTGGTTCTATTCACATCTTTGTAAACAGGGCGCAACCAATCCTTTAATTCAGGGATCATTTCAGGTTGTTTCGGGTACTTTTGTTCATATTGTGGTCAAAATAGTTCCGAAATAATTAACACTACAGTACTTACGTTAAGCAATTTTTTGTAAAAGAAAAAGTGCAGAATAATTAAAAGACCCCAGAGGACAAATATAACAAACACCTTCTTCGCCTTTTTTCACGCATCTATAGCTAATCTTGTTGCTATCGGTAATGATGTATTACGTGTGTCTCTCAACGGAAACTCTGCGAACTAAAGGACATCAAGTTTGTAGTTATTCTTCGTTAGAGGGCAAGGGTAACATAACAATGCAGGATTGTGGAGTAGTGAGTACGCTGTATTTCCAAACTCTTCATCACTTGCGCTGATTAAAACAAACAAACAGAAAAAAAGAACGTAAAAACTGTTTTGAACTAATAATGCTTCTCTACAGATGAACATTTTGTTTGCAGCAAAAAGTCGCTAAATGTGTAAGTAGGTAAATCGTTATTTAAAAATCACCCAAAAAAGTCTCCAATCGGAATTTTTTTTTTGTCGTTATCGTAGGGCGACCATACGTCCCGTTTTGACCGGGACAGTCCCGTTTTAGGGGCGTGTCGCGGCCGTCCCGTCAGTAGATGGAAAAAAGTAGTATTCGTCCCGTTTTATGTAAATGAAAGAAGTAAATAACAAACCCAGTACCTTTACTCCTTTTAAAAGTATTAATAATAACAAAGCGGCAAAAATTGAACTGAAAATCCCTATATTAAACATACTCTATAGTTCGCAGTACTGCTCGAAAGGCAGCAGAGGTTTTAGCAGTTGGTTGTGTGTTAAACAAACTTCAACGTGTCTTTCCTTTTTCATAAGTACCCGCTCTGTAACGAAGAGAGAGAGGGGGAACTCTGATATCAAGGCACTGATAAGAACAAAGGTAGATCTAAAAGTCTAGTGTTGCAAGAACCTGTCCCGTTTTTAACTGAAAATTTTATGGTCACCCTGCGCTATCGTTGAGGTCGAATTCCCCTTATTTAGCGACTTTACCCAAAATTGGCAACATTGACCCCCACCGAACAACACCCCGTCATCTTGAGCCTAGCCAGCATAATAGTGGGACGTAAAACTTAAAGATTTCATTTCGAACAACACTCCCAGAAACCTACTGTTATACTATTCTCAAACCACCCTTTCGTACAGTTCTCCCTATTCGAAAAAAAAAAAAATGTAAATAGCAGTGTTCATACATAAATATGGAACTCAATTTCCCTGAATTTTGCAGGTTTTCGAGGTATTAATTTTGCAATTTCCAGGTCTAGTGGAAGAAACTAATAGTACGAGAACACATAAATTTTAAGAATACTATATTTATATATTTGAGAATGGCCACCCTTCTCCCCAATGAACGATTGCAATTAAATATTGAGTCACAAGAAAATAAATAATTAAAATAAATAAAATTTAAGTTGAAAAATATTAAGTTGAGAAGCCTACTAAGGGAATTATATAATACTTTTGTTCCATACTTGAATACATTCAAAATATACAAAAAAATATTGGCTTGGGGAAGAAAAAAGGGCCCGCGAGATTTTAACTGATTCTTGTAGTACTCGACGACAGAAATAGATTACTGAAAGAATTTTCAAAATCGGCACAGGCAAACATGAAGAAAATCGCATTTTCAGGTACCGGTTCAAAATGAGAAGAAAAAAGGACCGCGAGATTTTAACTGATTCTTGTAGTACTCGACGAGAGAAATCGATTAGTGAAGGAATGTTCAAAATCGGCGCAGGCAAGCATGAAAAAAAAATCCCACTTTCATGTACCGGTTCAAAATGGGGAAGAAAAAAGGACCGCGAGATTTTAACTGATTCTTGTAGTACTCGACGACAGAAATAGATTACTGAAAGAATTTTCAAAATCGGCACAGGCAAACATGAAGAAAATCGCATTTTCAGGTACCGGTTCAAAATGGGAAGAAAAAAGGGCCCGCGAGATTTTAACTGATTCTTGTAGTACTCGAAGACAGAAATAGATTACTGAAAGAATTTTCAAAATCGGCACAGGCAAACATGAAGAAAATCGCATTTTCAGGTACCGGTTCAAAATGGGAAGAAAAAAGGACCGCGAGATTTTAACTGATTCTTGTAGTACTCGTCGAGAGAAATCGACTAGTGAAGGAATTTTCAAAATCGGCGCAGGCAAGCATGAAAAAAAATCGCACTTTCATGTACCGGTTCGAAATGGGGAAGAATAAAGGGCCCGCGAGATTTTAACTGGTTCTTGTAGTACTCAACGGGAGAAATCGATTAGTGAAGGAATTTTCAAAATCGGCGCAGGCAAACATGGAGTAAATGGCATTTTCATGTACCGGTTCAAAATGGGGAAGGAACAAGGTCCCGCGAGTTTGAACCGCTACGATGTATGTTCACGAATGTGCCCGTCTTCTCAAATTTAGTTAATTACTGTGACACTGAAACATGTGACACAGAGTCACATTGTGGATGACTCTGCAATCGGCAACCACTGCACATATACTCCTCCCGCCCCACAGTTTGATTATTTCGATCCATTCCTCACGTGCTAACGGCATGGTTCAACATCTGCAAGAAAGAGGTAAATGTAACGTTCAATTGGCAATAGCTTTTCACCAAATTAAGCTGCATGAAATCTGATTGCATATTTGACATACTGAGAAAATTCTAGCCCGTGGCCATATGTATCACATATCCCACCAGTTCATAAAAATTTTGAACACAAAATTACGGTCGTCCGTGTGACGTACTCCCAAAAGGCCTAATGTGTATCACCCACCTCACATTCAATGAAACCACATCCGTGTAGAATTAAGAAAGGAACCTCTTATGATGTATACAGGATGTCTCAAACGTTCCCTGACATAGGGTAACTCTGTTATTATCAGAGTTACGACAAAATGTAAGAGGAAAAACATCTCGAAATATGACGTTTTCAATCTAAAGTGAACACTTTTTTAAAAAATCGGACAAGATGAATGTGCTGTATACTCTTTATGCACCCAATTTTAAATGAAAATGCAACGTTGTCATTTACCTGGACCCACGACATAAGTGAATGAAGTTACTGTTTGAAACGGGGGCTGGCCATCGACATGTTAGCGTAAAAGACAGTAACTTCACTCACTTCTGTTGTGGGTCCAGGTAAATGGCAACGTTGCATTTTCATTTCACATTGGGCGCATAGAGAGTGTACAGCGCAAACGGGTCATCCGATTTTAAAAATTCCTTCACTTTAGATTGAAAACATCATAATTGGATATGCTTTTCCCTCCTACATTCTGTTGTAACTCTGATAATAACAGAGTTACCCTATGTCAGGGGACTTTTGAGACACCCTGTATACCTTATTTAATGTATGTTTGATGTCACTATAACTGTAGTATAATTTAGTTTGTTTAAATTTACAATTTAATACAAGTAGATTCGGATTTACATGCGTAGGATTTTGTATGCATCTAACTAATGAATTCTTTTATTTTTATGCTTAACTTAGTGACTTGGCTTTGGACTGCAACTGATTATTGTAACCCATTATTGCTTGAGAAGAAACAAGATATCCGAATCTTCATTTGGAGAAATCAAAGGTCTATTGGAAAGCTGGGGATTACAATCATTAATTTCTACATTTCAAGGTGCGTAGTAAATTATATATTGTGTTTATTGTTAAATTACTATTATTGGGTTTAGAATCAATGAAGCACTTCATGATATTTTATGGGGATCAAGATGGGTGCCGGATAGATAAGTATTTGAGCGTCAGGCTCTTATTTCTTTTCAATTTAATATTTAATCAATGATTATTTTTCTCCCTCATTATTCCACCAAATCGTATTCCAAGATCATATATCCATTTTTGTTCGATATATCCATATTTTTGATCTCTTTCATATTTCTATATTTTCGATTTTTGATATTGTTTATATTTCGATATTGCTGTATTTTTCGATATTTCGAACAAGTTTCGATAGTTTGTCGACATCGATTATCTATATCTAAATTCGGATATCCCAAAGCCCTATCGAGCACCCTCCGAAATGAAGTTTTTGGCTATGGACCTGATTAGGGATGCGCACGAGACAAGACGAGACAATTTTTGTTACGAAATTCGAGACAAGATAGAGCTTTTCCAATAGAAACGGATCCAGTTTTCGAGACGAGACAACTTTTGCGGCACCTTTTCGAGAGGAGACAACCTCAAATCTTTTCTCTTGCGCATCCCTAGACTTGATCATGAGTTATCAAAAAAAAAAAAAATGTTAATGAGAAATAACATGTAAATACAATATAGGTAGCTAAAACATTTTTGTTTTCATTCTTCAGTAATGCATTGTTATTAATCTCAGGGGGGGCGGTGGCTCAGTGGTAGAGCGTTCACCTCCGGTGCTTGGGGTCCCTGGTTCGATCCCAACTCGCGCCGTGTGGACTTTGTGGTGGACAAACACCTTGCTCGTGGGTTTTCTCGGGGTTCTCCCGTTTCCTCCCACTTTGTTCATTCCACCATTTCACTCATTTCTCATTATCACCGTCTCCTTATTCTAACCGGCATAACCGTGGGACGTTAAACTTAAAGATTTCATTTTTTATTAATCTCAGCATTTTATAGTGTATTCTTAAGCTTAAGGTGATGTATAATTAAATTTTGAATTCAGTTAACTTATTTTGTTTCTCAGATTGTTTTCAAAATGTATGTACAATTGTTTATGTTCATTCTCGAGAGTTTAAAGTGACGTATAGTTATTAAACATAGTATTTAATATTGTACTCTTAACGTGGAAGTGATATACAGTTAACTTTTGTATTCAGTTAACATTTTTCTTTCTGAAATTGCTTTAAAAAGTATGTAAAAACGTTTTTATTTTCTTTCTTGAGTGCTAAAAGTGATGCAAAGTTATTAAGCTTACTACTTTATATTGTATTCTCAACCCTAAACTGATACACAGTGCGTTTTTGAATAAATTGTCAAGTTATTTGAGTGATGAACACTGGTAGAAAATCCTGACTACTACTGGAACATTTTGATTTTAAGGTGACGACTACTGGTGCAAGGATTTTAAAATATTGTTTTTCCTTCAAGGGCTACTCCTTTTTGAATTCTGACTACATGGTCACTATAGGAAGGATCAGTGAGTCTTTCCAACTATGGTACAGCTCCGACAGATTCACGATGCTCAGAGAAGAGACAAAATAGTATGTTTTCAAACTTAAAGTGAGAACCACTGGCCTTTTTACCTTGCTATGCAAAAGTAAGTGAGTACTCCAATGGGGTTCCAATGCGGTACCTAATTTCTGCATTTTAGATATATGGAAATACATGTCTCTAAAATGTAAAGAACTGATTTTTTTTAGGGGGGGGGGGAATAAACTATAGGTATGTGGGGCTTGCATACTTGACGCCACAATTCGGAAATTGAATTAAAATATGACTAACGGCTATCAAGATGTTGTCAAATAAAGGGAGGACCAACACAGTTAAGGGGTTTTCGTGTTAGATGCTAAAATTTCCGAAATCGGTCATGGAAAGTTAATAAACACCAGTAGCAATTTCATCTTAAAGTAATTAGATATCTTCATGGGGTGTTAGAACATCATGGAGTCTACCAAAATTAAATTTTAAAAGCTTTTGAAAATATAATCTGACATTTGTAAACAGTATTTGAAATATGTATTTACCCAAAACTTCCAGCTAGTACATCTAACATCTGGAGAAACACTGTGAAATAAAAGCTTGAAATTTCGGAAACAATTATTGGTCGCAACAAAATTAAATAAGATGGTACTTCTATGGGTTAAATCAGTACCTCAGTACAATTTCGATCGAAAGATTAGTTCAGTCCTAGGTTTTCTTCAGGCAATTCCAAGGGTTCATCGAGCTGTGCAAAAGAATGAAAATTCGCTGTCAATATCTAAGATAGTAAATAAGATATAAGGAATTATATATTTTATGACGTGAAAATAGAGATCTTTATGGATTTGTACTTTTGGGTCTTTCCTAAAAGAAAAAAATTCAGAAAACTACTGTATATACCTTAATAGACAATTCAGTGGGCGGGGACACAGTAGCTTAGTGGTAGGGTATTTAACTAATCTTTTTTTTTTTTTTTTGCAGAAACTATTGGAGTATTCACTTAACCCATAGAAATACGATCATACTTAACTCCCTATTTAATTTTAAAATTAAATAAAAGGAAATATTTCAGTGTAGCGACCCACGATTATGCATTTTAGTCTCAGGGAGATTATGATTAAAGCAAGTGAATGTTGTTGACAGAATTGATGGAATGCAAAGGTGGGAGGAGAGTACCCCGAGAAAACCCACGAATACGATGTCCACTACAAACTGACTTGGCCGTGGATCGAACCAAGAACCCAATACACCAGAGGTAAGCACTCTACCACTAAGCCACTGTGCCCCCGCCCATTTAATTGTCTATTAAGGTATATACGGTTGTTTTCTGAAATTTCTTCTTCTTACAGCAAATACTCAAAAGTACAAATCCATGTAGGTCTCTATTTTTACGACGTCATAAAATACATAATTCCTTATATCTCGCTTGCTATATTAGATATTGACAAAAAATGTTCACTTTATTTCAGAGCCCGATGAACGCATGGAATTGTCCAAAGAAAATTTAGAGCTGAATTAATCTTTCGATCGAAATTGTACTGACGAGTCTGAGGTTCTCACTTAACCCATATAAGTACCATCTTATTTAACTTTTGTTAGGATCAATAATTGTTTTCTGAAATTTCAAGATCTAATACGCTTTTATTGTATGGTGTCTCTCTAGCTGCTAGATGTACTAGCTGGAACTTTTAGGTAAATACATATTTCTAATACTCTTTACAAATGTCAAAATATATTTTACAAAACTTTTAAAATTTAATCTTGGTAGACCCCATGATGTTCTTAAACTCCATGGAAATACCTAATTATTTTAAGATGAAATTGCTACTGATGCTTATTAACTTTACATGACCGGTTTCGGAAATTTTACCACCTAACACGAAAACCCCATAACTATATGGATCCTCCCTTTATTTGACAATATCTTGATAGTCATATTTTAATTAATTTTCTAAATTGTACTGTCTAATATGCAAGCTCCACGTACCTATGGTGTCGCTTTTTATTTCACCATATTTCGGTAACTGTTAGGCGTACCGACTTGCGGTTTCGGTAAACACACACCTCTAACGTTCTTTAAAACGTTATTAAGACATATTTTAGAATATTTAGAAATGAGAGTTCTGGGAATATCATGGTACCCGAAAACCCCCATCAGGGCGTGTGTGTAGTGTATTTAATTGAAACTACTTTTGAGGTTGTTGTAAGCCCTCGTAATTACGTTTCCGAAACTGCACCATCTAGTACGCAAACTCCACAGTTCTGTAGTGTCGCTCTTTATTTTCCCATATCTCGATATCCATAAGGCTTACCGAGTTGAGGTTTTCGGTAAACAGATGTCAGTTCCTTACATTTTAGAGACATATATTTTCATATATCTAAAAAATACAGACATTAGGTACCCCATGGTAGCCCGAACACCATTGAGGTACCCACTTACTTTTGAATGGTAATACATTTTGAGTTGTTGTTCAGCATCAATAAACACTTCATAGTTTTTCTACGTGCAACGCAAAAGTCCATACCTGACCGAACAGATTTTGTCCATTTAATCTCAAAAATGTTAAGATACTTTGTATTGTTAAGTACAACCAAATTAAGCACACTGAATATAACATTTTAAATATTTTCTGATTTTTGTTGCAGGTATTTCGTGCATCAAACCAGGATTCTGCTTGAAAGACAGTCAAAAGAAGCAGTGTAGGTTGTGGCTAAAAGTACGCCCTTTCTGAAGACAGACTCAGTTGTACTTACATTATTTTGTACGAATATATAACCCTAATAAAGATACTGTACTACAAATTATTTCTTTCTTCCATAAATTATAATAAAATATTATCTCTGTTTAAAGAAAATGATTGTTAATGTTAAGTCATTTTAATTCTTTTTCTCTGTAATAAGAACATTATCCCTAGCAATATTTTTTATCTTTGTGCTATTGCGATTGGATGAAGTAAAATTCTATACGAAGCACTATTATTTCAGACATGCATTAATAACTAATGTATTGTTCTGTATGTAAGACAATGTGTATACTGAACATGTCTAGCGAAGGTGTTGTTTTAATACAGAATCTATAACTCAGCTTTTCAGTAGTCAACTTTATTGGGAATCCGAAGAAAGAAGTTAAAAAAAAAAATGTTGGACTTACCAGCGTGTGTGTGTTCGAATTCTGGACTAATCCAAATTATCCAGAGAAATCATTATATATTTCTTTGTTGCTATTTCAGATGTATCCTTTATCCAAGTCGTATGAAACGGAGACTTCATACATCGCTATACTTTGTATGAACTATGTTCCGTATTTACTTAATCACTTTGTAACTTTCTCTAGGGTTGAGAAGGCCGCAGGTGTCAATCGAATAGTTTAGTATTTCACTCATGTCACCTTGTGACTAAGGTACGTCCTGTCGGTATATATATGGTACTGGGTTCAATTAGCGATAAAATACATTTTTAGCGTTAAACAAATGCAAAAATCTACACGAAATGAGATACCGTGATCTCTGACTTACGGATAACACCAAGCAACTAATGGTACTGAGTGTGATTGAGTTTACTAATTACTATTTGGCTAAAATCAGTGTTCCTTTATCTATAGTTCTTTTCGTGCTTTGAATTGCAAAGTTTGAAATAACCGTTTTAAATTATTGTGTATATATATCTTCCGAGTAATTCTGAGAATCATTGCTCTTTCTTTAAGCAATGTATGAGACTGTTAAATTGCTCTTTCCTTAAAATGTTGCACTAAGAAGGATGCATCCAGGAAAGTCCAAATTTGCAGAATGTCTATAGCAGGGAAGAATAAATATGTTTAGTCGATGGCTGCACAACGCCTCCGCTGTCACCACGTTGTCACACAGCGAATACAGCGAACGTTTAAGAGTATTCTGCACTTACTATTAGGTATCGGCCTGGGAACTTTGGCGCATCTACCCAGTCTCCTTCTTGGTGTTTCATTTTTAATGGCGAGTACTGAGTAGGAATAATATTGTAAGCGAATGCGTTTCCGGCTGACACCACACTTTTAATTATTGCGACATTTAAAAAAAAAAAAAAAAACCTGTTAATTAAAATGTACAGAGAAGTTATTTCTGGAAAATTCTATTCAGGCCTCTTGTGGTAACAACTGCACTTTAGTTATTAAGGAAAAGAATGAGGTAAAATAATCTTTATATCGTACAAGCAATGGATGATAACAGCTTAATAAATGATTGTACGTAAATCTTGTTTGAGTTTGAATATAGGATTGTATAAGGCTGTGCATTTTGCATTATTATTGAGGTGCTGCAACTAACTAACTGCAAACCATATGATAAATTCTTACAGTAATATATCACATATTGATTTACTCTGTATGGAAACGAAAATAGTTTAATATATGGTTAACCTCCTTTGTGCCAGGGGCGGATCCAGAGGGGGGCGATCGGGGCGATCGCCCCCCCCCACAAGAGGAAACTTTCTTATTTTATATATAAATAAACCCATCCATAACAAGTTTGGAGCTCTTAAAAGTAGCAGTATTACCGCCGACCGCCCCCCCCAGAAGTCCGTCCTGGATCCGCCCCTGCTTTGTGCCCATAATTTTAAAATTAACGCTTGTGTCACTTTTCAACACTTGACTTTGCAGTAGCTTTCCAACGAATTAGCAGGAAGCCCAAACTTATAGGACACCCTGCAGGTAAATACATTTCTTTGGACAGTTTCACTGCTACAAACTAAGATTTGAAAAGTGTAGTATTGTTAATTTTATTATTATTGGCACAAAGGAGATCAACCATATTTTAAGCTATTTTTGTTTTCATACAGAGTAAAACAATATTTGACAACATTACAGTAAGAATGTATCATGCACTTTGCAGTATGTTGCAGCACTTTAATAATGGTGCACTATACGTACACTCTAGATCCTGCATATGTCCGATCCATACATTACAAGAAGGCAATACGTATTCGATACAGGTAAAATCTGTATATTTCATATGGACAACCTATTAGCTATATACATCCAATCTATACATTACATATGGCCAACCTGTACGCGACATACGTATAATCTATATGCTGCATGCAGACAGTCTGTAAGCTACATATATGCACTCTGTATGGTGCATACGGATATTCTGTATGCTGTATCTGGACAAGCTGTGTGCGACATAAGGAAAATCTGTATAATACATACGTACAATACGTATACTGTATCTAGTCGTACGTATGGGGCACAAGTACAATATAGATGCTGTCTCGGGGTTGAACGCAAGAAACATACGTACAGAACGTATATTGCATACTTCTTGAAATCATGCTCCGTCCTGATAGTCAGTGTATGTCGTCATTATTAACCCACATGCTACATACGACCCTGACGTCACAAAGCTAGATATTACCTCCGTATATACTTGTTACTGCAGATAACGTCACACGAATGACGTCATTGCACTTGTGCAGACAGTACGTATAATACATACTTTTTCAGCTATACGTTTGCTGCAGGATTTTATATACGGTTGTACGTTAAGTCCAGAAACTACAGGAATTACGAATGTAACCTACGTTTTTAAGTATGCCACCTACATTTTTTTTTCTCAGTGTATATGTGACAGAGCGCTTCCTTGCTTCCCCAGTCCCTTCTTCCTTCCCTTTCCTCGGATAGAGTGATCGATGAGAGACGTCATCATTCATACGTGACGCGCTAACATGGCCATATATGCCGAAAGTCGGGAAATCTAATTCCTAAATTCCTAAGTACTGTATTTTTTTCCCCGCAGCTATACTATAAATATATAAAAGCGTTGATAGATTGTTGTAACGTTATGCAGCAGACGCCAGATGTTGGGACCGGATTACTGAGAGGACAGACTGTTAAGAACTGCATTGGCGAGAGTATACTGTATTTTTAATTATATAAAATTCTAGGTTCTAAATCATAATTAATATAAAAAAAATATAATCTCAATATTGATATACTAGCTCTAAATGAGTTCCTCGACACGATTACGTAATTTCTATTATAATAAAAATTCATAATATGACACTCACTTAAATTGTTAAACCTTCTTTAACCATTTGTGAGTTGAGTATCAAACTACACATAATAGAACTTAAGAGAAAAATAATCTACAGAAAATCTTCGAACAAAATTAAGATACAAATATTCTTCAAGATTCATAATATACGAAAGCTACCTATCATTTGAGAATGACTAACAATGCGAACTAATGAAAATACGAAGCTATAGTTACGGTGGTATTAAGAAAAAAATTGGCCGCAAATTATACATATATATATATATATATATATATATATATATATATATATATATATATATATATATATATATATATATATATATATATATATAGGTGTATCAGTTACTTAGGGTTTTGCCTTCTCTAGCTATTTCATCTTGACTAAAATACAAATCATTCTTAAATGATTTAATGAGTTTCTCCTTTAATTAATTTTGCCAGCTGCTGGGGAAGGAAACGGTACAATTTGTGGTGAAATTCTGCAGCGTAGACTTCAGACGCAATGAAATATAAAGGAGTTTAATATTTATTCCAATTAAGGAGATTTTTTTTCCTTCCTTTACTGGAAGTAATATTAAGAAACAGTCCAACTCAGAGATCTGTGGCTCTAATCAAATCACAGTTGTTAAAAGTTATAATTCGTAAAACTTCCAAGTTTTAGTACAAAACTTTCGTTATTTATAAAGTAATATGTGATCATTGTACTGCATAAGAATCAAGTGACATCAGAAGTGTAATATTATTACTATTATTATTAATAATAGCAATAATACATACACTACTTTATCACTGTAGAGCATGCTTGCGCAGATTCTTCTTAATGAAATGAAATCTTTGAGTTTTATGTCCCACAGTTATGCCGGTTCGGCTAAAGGAGACGGTGATGATGAGAGATGAGTGAAATGGTGGAATGAAGAAAGTGGCAGGAAACGGGAGAACCCCGAGAAAACCCACGAGCACGATGTTAGTCCACCACAAAGTTTACTTGGCGGGGGCTGGGATCGAACCCGGGACCGCAAACACCAGAGGTGAACGCCCTACCACTGAGCCACCGCGCTCCCGTCTTCTTAATGAGTTGACCAAATCCTCATAAGCGTCCTCCGGTGATCAAAATCAGGTAAGCCCTTTGTGATATTTGTCTTTCACTCACTTTTGACCATTTTTCATTTTACACTGCGCATGTGTCAGGTGAACTGATCTGTGAAAACCAAAGAAACCATGATACAGCCTTCAAATTTGGTGCATGAAAGGGCTGCTCGTTTAATACCCACACTTTTTCAAAAAGTGTTAATTTTAACTCAGAAACCTTACTGCAGGGTCGTGGGGTAACTTTTCATGATGCCATCATACACTTATCGCTCCCCTGAGAGAAGACAGTGTCAAGTGAGGCGTGATTAATTGCGAAGTGTTGTGTGTTCATGTCGGATTGTGAAATGGGTTATATATATATATAAATGATTCGTGTTAAATTTTGTGATAAACTTGGATACATTTCTTCAGAGGTGCACGAAATGTTGCAAGTAGCGTTAGGTGGTGCACTGATGAGTCGTGCAACCATTATTAATTAGTTTGCACGTTTTCAAGTTGGAAGAGTGTCCTTGGAGGATGATACCTGTTCTGGTCGCTTATCCTTCAGTTGGAATGAGGAGAAAGTTGCCCAGATCAGTGATCTTATGATACAAAATTGCCGGGTAATTAAACATTATCAGCTCATAATACCAAATATTACACCAATACTTAGGGTTGCTGCGTGAATCAGAGAAATTGGTTCCAAAGATTCTCTCACATCTGTCACCTCGAGCAGAGAATTGGGGAAACAGCCGTCATCTACTCGTCATTTCTCGCCACCATCATCACAGAGAATGAATAAGGGATTTACGAATACTGCTAGAAAACCAAGGCAATGGCATCCGATTCGAAGTAAACTGAATCTCCGAGACTCAAAAGGTCTGACAAATTAGATCCCAGGTAAAAGTGCTCCTGATGGTGTTTTTGACAAATTCAAAATCATGCAACACGAATTTGACCCATGCGTCCAAACTGTCAATAAGGAGGTGTACACAGATGTTTTACAACGGTTATGTGATTCCGTTCGTTGCAAGAGGTCGAGCAAGAAATCTGGACGACTATACATGTCAGGAAGTCTTTACCAAAAACATCCGGTAGTCCACCCCACTACTTGGCGAATTTATCTCCATGTAAAATTTTTATTTCCTACACTGAAATTAACTTCGAAAGAGGAACGATTTTACAACAGAATCGCATAGTGAAGGAACTCCGGCGCACATTTCATAATAAAAGTTTCAGGATGGTTCCAGTAATGACATCAATGTTGCAATCGGTGTATCTTGTATTTAGATTAAAAACTAGGCAATACAAGGGAATATCAAAAGAAATCCACTCTGGAGAACTCTGACACCATGATGGGATTAGATCTTCCCTACATGATGGTATTAGTTCTTCTCTCTCGGATACCATCTCATAGGATAGGTTTTCATCCCCATAGACTTCTTTAATCTCTTTGTTGAACTACTTTGCTGATTTGCCCTGAAAATGGAGGAATTTAAAGACACTTCGTGCCTAAGCTTGTCAATCATTTCACCTTCGGTGATTTACCTGCGAAAAATAATGAAATAAAAGACAAAAATAAAAAGAAACAAAGAGTTATTATAACGAGTCCAGAATTTGCATGGTTAACATACAAAGAGCTAACCATAAAATGTATGTCCGACGGGTTCGTAGTTTGTCACCCTCTGGGCGATTGCACAAACTTTTTGATTCCTTCTCGTATAATCAGTATTAACTATAAAACACTCTTTCTGGTTCGGTCATGAAATTTTAAATCCTTCTAAATTTTCCTCCTTCTCCTTTAAATCTTTCTATTAATGAACAATTATTATTGTAATAAATTATTATTACCGTAATAATACAATGAATCAAATTAGTAATAATTGTGTTCAAATTCTTCTTAAAGTCTTTCTTCAATTGAGGTAGTGACAGCCAAATCGATTTAGCAGATTACTTGCGAGAACTTTCAAAATATTGCCAAGACGCTCACAATTTAAATATTTGCAATGATCTACGTGGAGCGTTCAGTGCACAAGAGAATAAAGTCCACTTTGGTCATTTTGGACATATTTCATTTTGAAATCTTGATGTGAATTTTCTTTCACAGTTTAAAAGTATCGTGTCTTTTAAGATATTGTAAATAAGTTTTATAAAGGAAAAGATGTATTTAAGCGTATCGTACAAATTTTACGTCTCTTCCCTCATAACTTTGGTAATTGGATTTGATTTAACTCGTTCGCTGCCACTTGACGCCATAAGGCGTCATTCATACTCATTGCTGTGTGCCATTGACGCCATTTGGCGTCAAGAGGTAGTTTTCATTGTAGATATTCTCTGTAAAGTGGCACGCAGGTATAGAGCTTTTATACTCAGGTGGCCTCCAGTATTGGCCTGGTCATTTTCTGTAATGCGTTTGGTTTCCGCTAGATGTAGCTAGTTTGTTGCAAAAGATTAAATGTTGCAACAGTGTTGGTGGCACATTTTGTTGAGGTACTGAAATCAAGGTGGCGGCGAAGGAGTTAATTGTACTTTGAATTGTACATATACCCACAACTCAAAATGAGTTTCATTAACATCTATGCTTTCACGCAGATGTTTTTTGAAACATCCTTTTGCAATACGACAAATTTTAACAAACAATGGCACGTTGAATGTTTGGTTATAGAATGGTTCAAATTATAAGAAATATCATTGATCACTTCTGTTTTAATGTTAATGCGAGAAAACCAAAACATGGTCAAGAAATAAGATTTCGTTGACTAATCCGTCAATCCTGAAATTGCTTATGCAAATAGTTTTGAACAGCTGTGACAAAGAATGGAGGACATTCTTGTTGTAAAGCATTGTATCTAAAATCTCCGCAGGTGTTGGAATGTTTGTAACATATTCAGATACAATTGCCCCATAATTATATCTTCTTCATAAAAGTATGTTAACATGAGATGATCTACATACCAGACATTGATCTTTGGCTGTTCCTTTTATGCCACGCAGGAAGGTGACATTTGAATTACAATACATTCATTCACTTACGATGTTCTACTGACATCATAATTTCACCTATTTGCCTATTTGCACATATTTATCCAATATTTAATTTGCTGCTCATTTTGTTTGACAACTTCTTAAGTCCTGCATCCTATTTCCGCAATAGAACGATTGTGCTACATTTAAGAAAAACTACACATTTCTAGTTACACATATCCTATACCTATATGTCACTTCCGGGCAATTTTCTTACAAACATGAACACACACACAACTAATCCTGAATAAAGTGCACGCGTCTGAACGAATACTCCGTCCATATTCAAGTGTATAGTCTAGTTTTACTTAGGTCTGGTTTTTAATCTTCTGAAAACTTTAATTAGCTGAACTCCAGATGATTTTAGAAAAGCGTTGATTCTGACATTATCAAACACAAATGGTTCTGACATTATAAAAATAAAATTTTAACTATATACCACCATTCCCTTATACTTACAATAATTTATCAGAATACCTTAGAATTGCCCTAAGTGAGAAGCTTATATTAACTTTCGCAAAGTTGAAGGTCTCTGACTATAATTTTAATTTCTACTGAATTGAACCTCTTCTCTATTTCAATTAAAAGTAAAGGTAATTTCAAAGTTATGTCCGTCGTTTGGTTTTTCGTTTGTTGTTTCCATATCCAATATCGGATGTTATTCTTTGATATTCGTTATACCCCGATGTTATATTGATTGCAATATTTTGGGTGAGCCGCAATATGGCAAATTTCTTTGAAAATATTTTTTTCTTTTTGTGCTTCAAATACTCCCCATCCATTCCATCGCGTTCCCAGGTCAACTCTTACCTTCAGAAATGTTCATTTAGGTGTTTGTATTTCAGCGTCAACTTTAATTAAATGTCCAAAGAAGATATTGCTGGATTTTTCCATGATTCTAAAATTAAATTAGATAATTAAAAATATTAAAATTAATGTTACTTACAACAGAAATAATCTAGGGGTAAACTTAATAATACTTTTACTTTCTTAATTTAATTATTTAACGATCAGATCGATAACACATACGTGATGTGTTAATGACAAACAATTGAGCTAAATATAATAATTAAACCGTCAAGACAGCCTATTTTTTAAAAAAATGAAAAAAAGAATACCAAGCACAGGTCTTTGATGGTGTATGTCAAGAATTGCTAACGTGGCTGCAGCACCTTACTTATTCCTACGTATCATTAAGAAATTCAAAAAGAAGTAAACTTTGCCTTTCTCTCCAAAGTATCCATCTCCCCGTTACTACGTTTATGTGAAATATACTCACATATACTGCATACTGAAATAATTATTTCTATTAAATTTTACGAGACACTTTAAGGAGCAAAAGCATTTTAATGGTGAATTACTTTCCATCTTCCAAATTGATTTCCAGTTATACCTCATTACTAATCGATTCACAACTGTAAATAGAATATCAGCTTTGGTTATTTGCTTAACGATTGCATTTCCTGTGGCTATTGAGTGCTGGATCATTTTCCTCGTATTTTTTAAAGGTCGAATATGTTAAAGGTAAAAGAGCAGTGTTTCCTAATCCTAACTTTTGATGTAATGTATTCTTTTGAAATTGAACGTGAAATTAACAAGAAACATAAAGATTCTGAGCTTGAACTTACAACTTCGTCTCAATCTACTTATGTGGTACCATTAAGTGTGATTTCTGATCTGGTTGTTTGAAAGATATTACAAATATGGCGTTCATCCGTAAGTTCGCAGTCCTATTCAAGGGAGGATATTTGTTTTATTTCTGTGTTTTGCTGTTTCTGTTGTGTTTCCTATAGAAAGATTATGACTAGAGTCTGTCATTAACAAAGCATCACACAAAATATCAAGCTGGAAATGCAGTGAAAGATAAAGTTATGTTTTGTTGCTGCAGTATTCTCACTAAATATACTTTACAACATTCAACACAAATGGCAGGAAACAAGGCGATGACTGTTAGAAGGTGATTTCACGCAGGAAATTTGTGACAAATTACGTGCTCCACATTCTGTATTTCTGTACAGTGTTCTTCTGTAGTGATGTACACATGAAAAATGGTAGCTAAGTGTAGTGATCAGAAAACCACTTTTAAGCTATAATACCAAAACATTCAAGGTATAAGAAACAAACTTACGGACTCTGCTATTAATACCAGTGATTTACTGGAACATGACCGTTTAGTGATGAGTGGCCCCGGCTGAACGAATCGATAAGTGACAGTGCACTGTCATTTTCTAACAAGATCTCTCTATATAGAAACGACCGTAAGACTCATGGGAGAAGATTTTAGTACAATATGCATTGGGCCGCGGAAAATTTTGCATTTGAATCAATTTTACACGAATCCCGAGGGGACACTTCGTAAATGTACCTTATGAGACAAGCACAATTATTTCACCACCAACCCCAACCACCATCGAAATTGATTATTCCCAACCAACCAAATGATTGTTGACCAACGGTTGGTTGTTAGTAGAATTTCCGTTTTTCAACTGTTGCTAATACGTTAATGATATCTGCTTTGTCGCAGTAGTTTCCAACCAATCAATTTTCACCGAAAAAGTAACCATATTAACAACTAGTTTTTAACGTAACTACCAAAAATAAACGTTAGAAATACAGTGAATATTGGTTGATTGAAGTCAACAAAATTAGCAACCATAAGTTGTAGTTGAATTAAAAATGAAAATCCATTGGTTGGAATCAACGCTGTTTTGACCACCATAAAGTACTTGTACCCCAAATTTGTTTTAAGGACAAAAAACAAGAACAATCTTAACCAAAAGCAACATTGGAAAGGATATTTTGGTTACTTGCGTTTGCGTCACCTATCGACGGGACCCTCTTGAAAGACGATAGACCTGACCGGCGAACACGGTTGCTCCTTTTACACTATCACTGCTTCAAACTATGCCATGCACTATGTGCCGAAAGTCTTATAGAACGGCCATGTCCGTCTTTCTTCAACACGTATCAAGATAAAAATAGTAAGAGATGTCGAGAGGCGGTTCTTTTGCGATCAATTCAGAGTTCAAGATTTGGTTCCATTTATTCCGTTAGACTCTTAAAAGCTGGATGTGGTAGAAATTGAACATTACCAGTTTCAACGTTGATTGCTATAGAGCAAAAATGGTAGGGATGACCACGAGCGAGTTCGAGCGAGTTTTCTTTGAAACTTGACTCGACTCGAAACAGACATCTTTGAACTCGACTCGAAAAATTTCCTCGAACTCGACTCGTATTCAGGTCGAACCGAACGAAATCGAACCAAATCCTGTGTGTAGTTTCAAGTAGTTTCTTCAAGTATCCTATATAAACAATACAATTACTATCCATGATACTACTAATAATACAGTTTATTATTATTATTATTATTATTATTATTATTATTATTATTATTATTATTATTATTATTATTATTATTATTATTATTATTATTATTATTAACAACAACAACAACAACACCGTGTATACACATGAAAGATAAGTGATTGTCTTTGAATACTAGAAACTAGTTGATTGCCGATCTTGGTTGTCGAGATGCTTCAAGAGGCAAGGACACCGTTCACGAGGTGCTGGGTTTGAGTTTCGGAGAGGAAATATTCGGGCTCGAGCTAAAAATTTTAAAAATTTATAGGACGCCGTCCAAACATGTTGAAAACTGTTCGGCCGGGGTTTAGGGTTGCTAACGAAACGAGCGGCTTGGCTCACTGCTCAATCACTATCGAGCCGAACCGAGAAGTGAGCAGAGCCGACAGCTCACCCAACCCAGCTGATGACTCACCCCAACTGAGCCGGCTCTAGCCATGGAATCAGTTGAGCCGAGTCGAACCGACCTGATGGACTCGTTTCAACCAAGCCGGCTCGAGCCGATGGCTCACCTAAGCGTAGTCTAACCGTATCGGTGTCATATCCCAACAAACGCGGCTCGAATTGTTCGCTTAGTTGAACCAAGCCGAGCCGGTTGAAATCACTATCTGGGTTGGGCTTCTGCTTGGGCTCAAAAATTCGACTGTCCAGGTTTTAGCCTTGGTGCTCACGACAATCGAGGTTTCTCCTTATAAAAATTTCTTGCCGTCTCTTTATAGACACTAGGAATGACACAATCCAGTCATTCCGACTGCGGTTTTCTATGGTTTTCCGCAGTCCCACCAGGCGAATGGCGGGACGCTACCGTCTCTACACTGCCCAGGGCTGCTGCCTTCCCCACTCCTCATTTTACCTAACAGGGACGCTGTGACCTCGGTGTTTGCGGCCCGAACCATTCCATTAGCCCTTTTC
Organism: Thermobia domestica; assembly: GCF_964235325.1. Lineage (NCBI taxonomy): Eukaryota > Metazoa > Arthropoda > Insecta > Zygentoma > Lepismatidae > Thermobia > Thermobia domestica. The sequence goes on along the minus strand of NC_137455.1, from coordinate 198,839,890 downwards.
TTCACAAAAAATTCAATCAATAAATCAAGGATAGGACCCGGCCATAGAAACAAGCGACTTTATTTGGGATATTGGCTTCCGCACGCTTACCTATCACAGTAAACCTGTCAGAAAACGACACGACTTATTTTCATTTGTTTGTGTTCCTCGTATACATCCTCTCTCCTTCCCCTCCCCCCTTGTGGTGCTGACGACACTGTCGTGGGCCTTGCAAATAGATCTGCTCCTTTGTGCTTTAATTTGCTCCCCTTTCTATTCTTCTTAGCCCAGGGTATTTCACGCTCAAGATTATTTCATAACATTTGTCCTGCATTGACGTGGCAACGTTGCATTTTTCTTTATTATTGGGTGCTATATCCGTGTCGAGCTTAAACGGTTGGTCCGATTACGAAAATTCCACCATTTTAGATTGACAACCCACACTTAGCAATCAAAATGCTTTCTTATCACTTTTTAATATCTTCAATAGTTACCGAGTTGGCCTATGGCAAGGGACTTTTGACTCGCTCGGTATATAAAATGGGTCACCTTCAGACTCTCAAAAATTTCTCCCGACCTTAGTTTTCGAGATACAAGATTGAAATTTTGCACACGTACTGAACTCCTGCCCGGGACAGAGGGACGCAAAAATTTCGAATTATTTTTTTCGAAAACTCTAGCAGCTTTTCCAGATTTTCCTGTTTCTGGTGTATAATACGGACAAGCAAATAGAATCATTGGAAAGTATACCCTATCCTGAATAAAACGAGGTATAAATCAGGATCCTACGATAAATAGTGAGGAAGTAGTAGCTGTTTCAGTAAAAATCTAAAATTTACCTCAAAAAGTGGAAATCCTAAGAGGGATAAATCTAAATTCAGCCCGCATTAGTACTTTTTGTCCAAAATGAAACGTATTATCCCCGTGTAAAGAACGGTTATGCTGCTAGTATAGTAAATTGTGACAGTCATGCCTATGAGTTATTTTCTAATATTATTCCTTTTATGGATCTAATTGACCGGCTGTGAGTTGTTAGTTTATGCTTTATAGAAACATTTTAATATGATAATTCCAACTGATCTTTATGAATTACGTCGTGTATTTTACTTGAAGACACATACATATTCTCATCAGAAAACAATACTTTTAAATTAACATCAGGTCTGCTCACGTTTTCGCTGTCGTTAGCATACATAATATGCCTTTGTTTTAACCCTATTTCATAGTAAAACGCAGAGGAAAAGAAATAGAATTTATATTAGAAACTGGAGAAGTTACCGCGAATACAAATTTTCCCCTTTCCTACCTATGAATTGACTGAAGTTTTTGAAAAAAAGCATGAAGTAGTAATTTAACTTGAATACTCGGATGTTCTTAAAAGATCTGGTACACCTGCTTGAGAAACATAGATAGAAATGTTTACCATAGACTGACATGTGAATCCTTCTCTGTACTTGCCATACTCTCAAAAGTTTTTAGAAGTGCAAGGATTCGTGAAAAAGAACTTGAATTAAATACGAGAATGATACTCTAAAAGTAAAACTCACGCCATGTCTGCCCTCTTCTTCTTATTTTTGTCTGATGGAAATATCTGCTTATGAAACTTCTCCATAACATGCAAATGTCACCCTTTCCATGATGGCAATAATGGAAAACGTCTTTAGCAAAGAAAAAAGCAGACAGGGCAAAATTTCTTGGAATTAGCTCTCACAGTCGTGCTTCCTTTACGTTTAAAAACTAATTTCGAGGAATGCTTCTGTACCAAGTTGCAAATTTTTCGCTTAGCTAACCTGCATAATTAGCTGCCGTATTTTGCCGTTTGGCACTGATAGTTCTGTTTCTTCCTGCAAAGATCGCGTACACCGTTTAATATTTTCCTTCTTTCAATATTCTTAAAGTCAAAAGACTTAATAAGCAGAGATACTGATGGAAATTCCATTCTGTTTCTTTCTTTCCTTCACTTTGTTGGAAGAATTTCTGATTGTTTATTTCTGCACAAAACAACATAGAAATTTGGCTTCTGCCAGAGGAGTCGGTCGAGTACGGTTACTGTAAATTTTCAAATAATATGTTTTAGATTTAATTACTCTATATATCAGTGAATTAAGTGAAACTGCATATGATATATAACTTTAAAATAATTACATATCATAATAATAATATATTATTATTATTATTTCAAACTGTAGGTAGTATGGTGTAATAGGAAAGAGTAGTAGTAGGGAAGATAGGTCTTCCTGTCAGTTTTTGGTATTCAGTTTGCAGCAATCATTGAATAATCTCAGAAAAAGATTGTAGTTTACTTTATACACACCAGCTGGTTTATATTCTAGAATGGGGTTCAAGAGTTTTCCATTTCTATAAGAGAAAATAAATTCCACTTATACCATAGTTCAAAAGTTACTTCAATGGACATTTTCTTTCTGACCAAAAGTTGTAATTTAAAGAAACATCATGTAAAACTAATATTCAATACACTACTTACCAAAAGTATCCTTAAAAATCTTCGTTACTGAGATACAATGCTTCAAACAATGCAAAAATGAGCTGCTTACGTCATGGCAACGTAAGCATTTTGGCGTGTTGTGTTATCTCGGCATCTCTGAGTCGTATTCAAAGCTTCAGGGAACCCTTTCATATTTCAGTTTCTTGCTGTAAATTAGAAATAAATTAGTGGAATAGTGAAAGAAAAATAAAAAATAATTAAAATGCTTAAAGAATATAAAAGTAACGTGTAAGTGTTAATAAGACTTATTCTCTTAGTTTGAAAAAATGTGCTACATTAAAAGTCATTTGTAATGTAGCATATATCATATATCATATAGCATATATCATATATCATGTTTTATCATGTTACAAATATTTTAGATGCATATATGCAGGATTACTTTAGTATCGTATTACATCAGAAACGTTAGGAGTCTAAGTACAATATCAATTCAAATTAAATCAAGCACAGATTGAGAATATCTAAGCCACTATATTGTAGCTTTTCTTTACTTTGAAAATTTGAATTTCCATGCTGTTACACTAGAGCTACAAATAATCTCTTTCTGCACCAAAAAGCTTTTCATGTCTTTAAAAAAAGTCCGTATCCTAATACATCTTTAAGTTGTTTCCACTACATACTGTACACATAATCAAGTCGTCAAAACCGGATCACTTTCAAGAAAAAAAGGTATCACTCGGAAGGAAACAATACAAATAAGGATTTTTTTTCAGTCAAATGATAGAAAGGTACATTTATTGAAGAAAGAAATTTTGTTTGTTTCTAATTAAACATAAATGTACCGGTATAATAAACAAACCATGGAACATGTACAAAAACTAGATAGTAAGGAATGTGTCTTGTAAAGTGGATGATATGTCCAGCTACGTTTAACATAACCTATTTCTAACAGCGCAAATACACGAAAAAATCTAAATGAATAATAAATGGAACGCAAGGTGTAATAAGTAACTCAATCTTTAATGACATCATTTCCTACTATTTACAACCATTTTTCTTAAGTATTCTGAAACAAAGCACTATTCAGAAAGGAATGTCTTTTTTCCTCTGACACCAACACATCCATTATGAAACCACGTGTTACACGAGCTGCATTTGACCATTTCTTCTTAAGTTTTTCTGAAGCAAATCATTTTCCACAAAGGAATGTATTTTTTCCTAGGGCACCAACAAGTCTTCCTCGATCACGAACTTCTGACCACTGATATTCCTAGCTCGTACCCAGAACTATCTATGGGGGGGGGAGGAGGGAATACAAAATTAAATACGTTATCCATTTGTTATTTAGCATGTAGTGTGAAAATATTTTTTATGTGTAGTAAAAATGATTCACGTTTTATTAGGAAGGGAAAGATGGTTTTCCAACTAAAAGACGGCACTAAGTCTTTACGTATTTAATTACAAATCCATACAACTGATCAAAATTGAAACAAATAAATTATTTTTAAAAGGAAAATACTTATGTTTCACAAGAGAAACAAATGCTTCCTACTGATTCACTTTATGACACTTTTCTATCAATGATACTGTTTACAAAACAAATCAAAATCCGCTTTACAAGACATAACCTTTCGCATATCGTTCAACTGTGAGCAGCTAACAAAAACTACGGAGCGTCACTGAATTTCGAACAACAAAAATATTTTTCAGTTTGAGCTAAAAATAATTACCAAAGAACCCTATGTTTTTCTTCTATTAAGGTAACCAAGAAAATTCTGTCGCTTTTTGTGGAGGTCTGTGTTTTATTGGCTCTCACACCGTAAATTGAATGCAAATGGAGATAAGGCGAAGGAAAGTTGTTGATCTGGGTATATTCAACATACTACCAGGTTGTGGTAGTTCAGTTACACAATAAACTTGTGTAAGGACAGAGTGAACATGGGACATTCACAGAGCGTCATAAGGGCGTGTATGCTGCACGAGTTCAAACTGGGGTAAAACGCCACTGCAGTGGGAGAAAGATATGCCAGGCCTTTGTTGAGGGTGTCGTGAATACACGGACAGTGCAACGCTGGTTTAACAAGTTTAAGGACGGTGATGAAAGGCTCGAAGACGCACCACGTGCTGCAAGAATAACACATGAACAAACTGAAGATCTTCAAGCAGCAGTTAAGGCGAACAGTTGTCAAACATGTGAGAATCTTTGACTACAATTCAGTGTGAGTGGAGAAACCATACGGCGGCAGCTGCATTAACTTGGGAATTACTATAAGTTGGGTCGATACGTCCCACATGATTTGACTCCAGGGCAGTAGGCAGCTGTGTTTGTTTGCTGTCTCCTCTGAGAAAGAGCCGTTTAGCCATTTCTGGACAAGGTGCTGACATGTGATGAGCAGTGTGTCCTGTACGAAGCTCCACGGCGCCGTCATCATTGGTTAGCATCCGATGAGCCGGTTCCAAAACAGCCGAAATTAGCAGTGCACCAGATTAAGGTCTTCCTGTGTATTTGGTAGACTGTTTGCGGCATCTTTTATCGGATACTGGTCAAGGTATCAATGCAACTGTGTACTGTCAGCAGTTGAGCTTTGTTCAAGAAAACTCAAAACTCTGGTGCCAACACTTCTGAATAGCAAAGGACAACGCTAAACCTCACGTTGCTAAGATGACCATTCTACGCCTTGTATGGGAAACACTACTGCATCCACCATATTCCCCGAACATTGGACGTCCAATTATCTTCCGTTCCATTCTTTGCACAATCACCTTAGAAGATGTCAGTTGAAATCCCTAGTAGACGTGCAAAGTGAACTTGTTACTGCCTTCGCTTCACGGCCCACCAAGTTTTACCGCGATGGAATCCATGGCCTTCCAGAACGTTGGCAGAAGGTCGTAGATGCTGATGGGGACTATTTTTGATGTTCCAGGTACGTCATAGATTACATATCGTTGTTCGAAGGTGATGGATGAAAAAGGAGGTATGCACTCAAATAACCTTGAATGCCTCGATACGGCTAGACACGGGAACATAGAAGTGCCAACTATTGGTCACAAATCTCGCTTTTCTTACCTTTACCCCAGGCAAATAACCCCGTTTTTGGCGAAGAGTTTGAACAAATTAAGGACAAGCTGATTTTTACATATGTTTCAGTACTACTTTTTATATGTCTCACCTGAAAAGTCTCCATGTATGCAAGGGTCGGAACATACTCAAAATGGCGGCCACACATGGCAACTTCCACAATTGTTAAAAACAAAGTTTCTCCCTTAACTCTGTCGTAGCTGCATGAAATTAAATCATACATGCGTGAAATTGAAAGCTGTGAAGACATTTATTTTCCGATGCATATTTTTTAATTTTCTTGTAATAGAAGTTAATTATATTTTTAAATAGTAATTAAAACAACTTAAGTTATCATTTAGTTTACCAATAGTTTAAAACAACCAAACAACTAAACCGTTAACTGCTTTTGAAAAATGTTTAAACCATAATGGATGTAAAAAAGTGTCTTATTTGTAGTAAACTTATCTCTAGTGACAATGAACGTAGTTTGCTTGGATCGTAAGGACTACAAAAGTTGGTGAGGTATAGTAAAAATCTCTAGGATAATATGTGGAAAACTTGGAATCTTCTTACTGCACAGTTTTTTCACGAAATATATCGAAAAGAGCATAAACAAAATTCAATAATTATGGCTGAAAAAACTGCAGTGATAAGTTAGGTGCAGAAATTTCTAGATCTTCCAGATTAATGAGAAATGAATTACTGTCTTTTGATTTTAAGTTACACTATTTGTTTTGCAGTGAATCAACGGTTAGTTCAGCAAAGGATAGGGAAGGAAAATATAAGTGAAATGCGTATAAACTAAATATTGATAAGACAATAACAGATCAGAATAAGAAAGAGAAATGATGGTGGGCATCTGAAGATCTAACTCGAATAAGTGTAATAGGTGATTTAGTAGCAACTGAGGGAGGTATCACAGAGATTGTTTCAGGGATTTCTTTAGGGCTACCAGTGACCGAGAGAAACGATTTCGATCTCTTGATTCTAAGTGTGAAAGAGCATTTTAGAAGTTGTCACTATATTGCGGAAAATGCAGAATGCACTTAATTTTCTAATATAAAGATGAGTATGTAGTTACCACCTTTTTGATACTCTCAAATATTCATAAGTGTTGATATTGTAAGAGTTCTTAATGATATATTCCGTGGAGATTCTTGACATGTGACAGTTCTGAATGCTATATAATAATTGTATTCACGGACGTTCGACAGTTTAAATAATTGACCCTTTCATCCACCGCATATTAATGATGCTGTAAATGACACAGAAGAACTACGATTATATATGCAGCTATGAATTGCAAAGCGTACGGACATCTTATATGGAAAGAGAATATGACGTATAATGAATGGCTTCCGCTTGGAGAAGGTTTGAGAAATGCTAATTTCATAAACAGAATATAAATTGCCTTTAGAAATTAAATATACAGATCACACATGTATAACAAGTTAATATATTTTTGTTTCATTTATATGCATGACATTGGGCACGGCAGCGGATGTTGGCCGTTGGAAGGTGGAAACAATATTCTGGAATTTTCGAGACTGCTCTCAAGATTATTAGAGTTATATAAATAGCGATTCATTTGCATGATCTGTACACTTATGAACAAGAACGTATGAAGAACAAGTGTTAAGTTTACGACGAAAAGAATAGTTTACTACTACCAGAGACTGGAAGATTGGTAAGTACTAACTTTGTGGTTTTCTTGTTTTAGACTTGTTTACTTTTATATGAGAAGGGACATTGTAAATGAAATATATATAAAACACATTGTAATTGTCGGGAGTATAACTGGACGGAAGTGTTTCTCTTTACCAGGAATTGATTGCGGATTTTCCGGCATTGAAAATTATATTATTTGGTGTATTTATATGTAATTGTAAATTAACTAACATATAGTATAATGTAATATGGAGGCTACAGGTAATCTGTTCATTGCACCGGGAATAGAACAAGGATTCTCCCACGTGGAAACCAGTACGCTAAACCTTTTGCTTGCAGTGCGAACTTGTTACTTACATGTAGCTATGTATTGGGTAAGACATAACAGGTGTATATAAATTATATGTTAAGAAGGAAGTTACATTGTCAGGAAGCTATGACACTACCGGGAATCGAAGCAGGGATGTTTCACGTGGAAAACTGTACGCTAATCCTTTTTATGCTTGCACTGTGGACTTTTCAGTTATAAATAAAGTTCACTGCGGACTTTTAAGTTCAGTTCTAAACTTTACTGTGTAAGAACAAAATTATATTGGACAGAGAGTTAGCAGAATCCGCGCTGGGAATCGAATTTGTGTCTTTCAGATGCACAGGCAATATAATTGGGAACATTAGTGCTACATTGAATAACATAGTTTATGTTTTTGTAATTTGAAAGGTCGTAATAGGTAACTAATTGCATTTGTTCTGTTCTAGGTGCAGAAGTAAATAGAAGGTAATAGAAGCTAGAAAAAAGCAGGGAGCGACAAAAGACGTTGATTTGAATTGGATCACTAATTAAACAAGAGATAAACTACATTCGGTAAGTATTATTATTATTATTATTTTAAAAATTTTTATGTTTTTGGTTTTAGGTTTTTATTCATTGTATACATATATTGATTGCACTTTTCGTCTTGTATTTTACAGAAATGGAGTTTTAGCTTGAAGAGGTTAATGTTGTTGACGAAGCAATTTTCCAGGGAAGGCTGATGTGATAGGGTTAGATAGTGCTGATCATGTCTTACATACTTGGCAGCAAGTAGTTGATCTGGAATCAGCAGGGTACATTGGATCTTCCGAAATTGTAGGAGATCTACTATCACTTTTGTACTTATATTTTAAGAATAATCAACATATCATATTCAACAATATGCGATCAGCAGCGGATGTTGTAGAATTATTTAATCATGGTTTATTCCGTGAAGAACGATTGTATGATGCGGCATTTATGTCATATTTAAATTATATGGCCTCTGAGAAGGAACAGTTAGAACGAGTTAGTGATAAAAGTGTGTCTGAGTTTTTTTACGGGAAATCGTGAAAATGCTAAATCAGAGATGACGACTCGTTACATATTGATTGAACACTATTAGATAAAATTAATTTAGATGAACCATCAGAAATTCAAAATTCCGAAACAAATAACGGAACTGACTTTACAAAGATTTTTTGGCAGAAATTGTAAGAAATTGAGGAAGAAAATGTGGATCGTCTGAATAATGCATATTATTCAGAAGGTATGCTGCCCACAACTTCTTAGCCCCCTTATATTCCTAGGGCATGGAGGAAATGAAACAGACTGTAATATGTTTGAAATTGTGGGCAAAAATGAAACGGGTGGAAATTATTGTAAAATCAACGGCGCAACATGTATAACAAATCCGTGGATTATATTACGTCCATGATGGATTACGCGCTCTCTACCGTTCTGAGGGATACACAACCCCATGATTGTTGGTTTAAGAATAAATTCCGACAGAGATCTTCTGAATAAGGAAGTGTTTATTTCTTGGCGAAAACGTCAAAATTTGAATAAATATATGGTTCTTAGAACGGCGGAGAACGTACTAAATAGCAACGAATCATTTCTTTTAGGGAATCAAATAGAGTTACGGTTTGACATAGTTGACGGATTATACGGACAGGGTGTAAGTAAGCGCGAAGCAGTAAGAAAATATGCAGACATGAGTTTTTTTTTGAATGATCATGTGGTGGGTAAAAAGGTTAGCGATTTCTTCTCTCTGCCAAAATCTATAGTGTATTCGATTAGAAAACATGAAGAAAGTAAGGATGCAGTATATGCTATGACTCTGCCTACGCGGAAAACATGATAGAATAAAGCAGAGAATTTGTGTAAGGATCCAAAAATGTACGTGGAATGGAAACTGGAATTTGATTTGGAAGACGTAGTTGCTTTTCAAAATTATTTATTAAGAAAGAATTATCAAATTGTAGTATATGAACTACTGGAAGATTTAAGAACACCTGCGTTACGTTACCCAGGAATAAATGTGGAGAAAAAGATATTTATATTGTATCACAGAGGGGATATTGTGGGAAATTTTCAACCCATTAAGAATATCAATTCATTTATGGGTAAGAGGAATTTCTGCTTTTCGTGCTTGTAAGGATTTTATGAAACACGTGCGGCTCATCAATGGCAAATGAGATGTTCGTACTGTGAACATTTTCATATTAAATAAAACAACGCGAAATATTACATTGCACACAATGTAATAGGAACTTTGCTGAAGGCACTTGTTTTGATAATCTTTTAGCACTGAATAAAGAAAAAAATCCACACGTGATACCGTGAAAATGTGTGTGTCATGTGGTATAATTTACGATATCCGAAAAAGAAAATCAACTCATGTATGCGGCGACTACTATTGTAGTCTTTGTAAGGTGCACGTAACTGTTGACTATCGATGTTTCGTTCGAAAGTGTAAGCTTAAACGCAGTGAACGTTTTTTGTACATTATATTTGATGTGGAAACAGTACTATTAGCATCAAATGAGAAAGTTGAACGGGAGCATCCCGTAAATTTGTGTTGTTGTTTGAATGTATGTTTCCACTGCATAAATACTGGAGTAGATAGTTTGTTTTTAAGTGCGGAAATAAAATAACCGGGAACCGTACATTTTCTTTTACAACCGTGAAGGCATTTATTGAAAATGTACTTATGAAAAGTCAAGAATATTAGATCACATTGGCACTTCATCACAGTAATTCGCGATATGATGGTCTATTTTGTGTTAGCATACTTATTGAGAAACAAAAAATAACTCCTTATGTTCTTATGCATGGGCAGAAAGGTATTTCAAATCAGTATCAGTAGTAGATTTTATTTTCGGGAAACTTTTCTTTATCTTGGTGTAAAATTATCGAATTACCGAAAACATTAGGACTAAATGTTGAAATGAAAGAGGGCAATTTTCCATACCTCTTTAATACAGAAGAACATCAAAATTATGTAGGAGAATGGCCGGCGGTGAATTATCATGATCCTGACTCACGTAGTACGGCAGACCGGATAGAACTCATGCTGTGGCATGAAGAACGAGAACGGAATGGTGATATTTTTGATTTTCAGAAAGAATAGTTGGAGTACTACCAAAACGATGTGCGTATTTAGCGAAGGAAGTAATTAAATTTACGTCCATGATTGAAAAGAAAACGAATGGCATTCAATGTTTTATTTCCAGCACAACGATGGCCAGTCTAGCAATGTTGACATACCGCTGTCATCATTTGATCGAAAACACAATTTCAGTTATTCCTCCAAACGGGTTCAAACTTACCCAACAATACAATATTAAAGCATTAAAGTGGTTCAAGTATATGGGACATGTAACAAAGAGATATATTGTTACTTCGAATAATCCGTTGGAGGAACGGTTTGGCAGACATAAAGTCGATAGTTTTGACACTATGTACAAACACTATGAACCAATTTATGAGATGTTACTGGTATGCTTTTATATTTTGCTATAAATATAATAGAAATAGTATATTATGCAAAGAAAATGATGCGTACAACACTTTTGAGAAGAGATACGAACAAACAGTGCACTGCCACACCTATCTGAACACACTAGGTTATAATTTAATAGAAATCCGGGAATGTGAATGGGATGCAATTGTAAAGCGTGATAATGTCCTTGAACAACGGTGGAAACATATTTGTGATCTTCTCATTCCGCAATTTGCCTATCAAGGAGGTAGAACAGAAAATTTTAAGTTATATGTAGACTGTGCAGAGGACGATTACGTGGCTTACGTAATGTTACTTTCTTATACCCCTGAGGCATGCTTGTGTATGTACCTAAAGTACACAATGGCCACAATTTCTCCAATGTGAGAAACATTCATAGGCTTGTAAAGTGTAGTGTTCTTCCACCCTCCGATTTATATTTTCCAACCCTCCCTTACGTTACTAGAGGAAGATTGATCTTTGTATTATGTAATTCGTGCATGGACGAACAAAATAATGACGAATGTTTGCACGTGGATATTGAACGTATCATCAGCGGTATGTTCTGTGATCCCGAATTACACAGAGCATTAGACAATGAGTATGAGCTAATTGAAATTCACGAAATATGGGGATTTGATTTATTAGTCCCGGAGAAAATTGTTTGTGAAGGATTATTTGGCTCATAAGTGAAATGCTTTTTACAAATGAAACAAGATGCTTCAGGCTTCCCTGCTGAATTCAGTACAAAAGAAGAGCAGGAAAAGTATATTCAAGAATATTTCAGGCATGAGGGGATACAGTTAAATTATGAAAACAGAATAAAATCCAGAGCTGCGCAGTACAGCGAAGCTGTTTCTGAATTCGCCGTACGGGAATTTGGGTCGAAGATCAGATATGTCTCAGTGCACAATTGTTGATACACCAAAGGAGTTTTTGAAAATTTTATCAGATCCCAAATATGAAATTCAAGCTGTAATACAAGTTGGTGAAAATCATCTAATTATTCAATATAAAGGTTCTGAAAGTGAAAATATCCCGTTAACATTTTCAAATGCAGCGCTAGCGGCACTCATAACATGATGGGTACGACTGTGGTTTTATGAATTACTAACAAGTGTTGGAAAAGAAAATATAATCTATTGCGATACGGACAGTATCATGTTTATACAAAGAAAAGGTTAGCAACCTCCATTAAAATTAAGTTCATATTTGGGTGGGTTAACAAATGAAGTTCTCGAGGGTTGGGAAATACGTAAAGTAATAGCATTAGGTTCAAAGACTTACGCTTGTGCGTTACGCAAGGGTAGTGGGGAAATGAAGTATGTATATAAAATTCGTGGAATAACATTAAATCACAGAACGAGTGATAAAGCTAATTTTGATAGCTTTGTGAGTTAATGACGGGGAATCGCGAGCAAACTGTAATTGAAATGCCATCCAAAATTGTTCGGAAACCAGATTTGTTCATCTTTTCTCGAAGAAAACTAAAGACACATCGAATGGTGACCAGTAAACGCAGACGAATAGACGCTGACATATTGATTGACGTACCAAAAAGTGTTTCCGTTTCCTATGGCTATAGATTTCACAATTGATCGTCCACATACTCGTTTGTGGGAATAAAGAGCAGAGTTGCTATCACATTGTGTCATTTGCAACGAAGATGTTACGTTTTCAACATCCCTGCACTATTCTCGTCGCAGGTCCGTCACGCGCTGGTAAAACTCACTTTGTCAATCGATTAATCAAAGAAAGAAATGATATGTTTAATGTTTCCGACAAAGAAATTGTCTGGTGTTATGGTGCAGTTATACCAAACTTGCGTTGATGCAAAAATATGTTTTCAGGAAGGAATCCCCGAAATAAATACTTTCAATATAAGTGAAAATTCATTATTCATATTAGATGACTTAATGCCAGAAACAAATTACGATGTGGTCAAATTATTTACAAATACGCTCACCATAAGAAATTAACCGTAACATGTATTGATAAAAATTTATTTCTAAAAAACCGGCATGTTCGAGATATTAGTTTAAATGCACATTATATAGTGATATTTAAAAATCCATGTGATAAGTTACAAATTCAATATTGAGCGAGACAAATTATGGCCCGTGAAACCATACAACTCTTTCATGTCTTCGAAGAAATTACACGGAAGCCGCACACGTATTTATTGTTTGATCTTAAGAACAAACATATGATGCCCTACGACTGCGAACGAATATATTTCCCGAAGAAATAATGCATGTGTACAGTAGTGTTAAAAACGCGGGCACACAATTTTATGTTTAGTTGGCAAGAAGATGTTGAAGGTAAAACATCATTATAATGCGCTCTGCACGTTTGCGAAATGCAAGCCATCCGATCGGAAAGTTATTTTTCAAAATACACCGGGTGATTTGATTCGTGAAAAATACTGCAAAAGGAAACAGCCCCATATCATTAATTCAGAAGCAAAGGCTCCGTAGACATAAGAAGATCTTACGTGCTCTCTTCTCAAATTTTTCTCTTAAAAAGAAAAAGAAATTATTACTACAGAAAGGTGGTGCATTACTTCCATTAATTCTCGGGCGACTCCTTGGTACTTCAGCCTCAACAATTTTTGGAAGATAACATGTTTCAATTACGTAAAATGCTATTTGTTTCGGAAAATGCACTTCATAGAATACAATCTATTTTAAAGACGCATGAAGCACATCAATCAAGATTAGATAAAGATATGAGTGATACAACGTACAGATTTGAGTAGAGAACAAAATTGGAAATTGTATTAGGAAGTATTACACCAATATCTACATTATAAATCGGGTTCCACACCGGAAAATCCTAATGCCATACCAATTGTGGACTCAGAAAATGCAAGTGGTCGTACAGATGGAGGTATTTTAACACTTGTGCCTGATATACTACAATCAGTACCGGAAACGATTCGAAGGAAATGGATTTATTACTTAAATAGCTCATTAATTCACAGAAAATCGCGTGAGGTCAAACAGGTACAGTGGCTATCGATGGAAATATCATTCCCGGTTCCAATAATATCGATTTAGTGAATGATGTTGTTCCTATACGGAAACACTCAATACAACCAATAGGATTACAGTCGTTTAAAGCGTTATTGGACCATATTAATGTTCGTCGGAAATTTATTAGTTCACATACACCAGGCCCGCCTTCAGCTGGTTTGCTACCCTGAAAGTGACTGGCAGTAAAATTCTAAAACGACATTCTTCAACGACTGCAGTATATCCCGCAATTGCATCTAACGTATTTCGGTATTGGAATGAATATAAAATCTGAATAAAATGACAAAATTATGAAAGATCTATTACAAGTATTCAGATCCTGAATCTTTATTCAGTGTTAGTATATTAGAACGTAAAACAAAATTATCCGGAGAGAAAATTAAAGAATGGTTAGCATCACAAGACGCATATACACTGCACCCCCGAATACGAAAAACATTTCCACGGAAACAATATCATGTTAGTGGTCCTAATGAAACGTTAGAAAACGATTTGGCGAGAAGGTACGTATAATAAAATATAATTATTTCAAGAATTAAGTGTATATTCAACATTCGTTCCGGTCACCTGATCGGTGTATTCGAGACATAACAAAAGGTTTAAAACAAATACTCGGTTTTATGAATGAAAATTCAAATTTATATAATTCAGTTGTGTGTATAAAAATCAAAATAGTGAACAATTCCTGACACCTCAAGGAAAATATCAATGTAACCTTGATTATAATATTCCAACAAACGTTAACGTATGTGCGAATATTGTAAAACAAGAAGAAATTGGAAATGTACTTCGTAAATTTAATATATTTTACGATCAGTATGGAAGTATCAAAAATATTTTATTCATGTGAACTAGAAGAAACTTTTTTCCGGAAATAATATTTCCGCGAAGCAACGATCGAACATTTATAGAGATATATATAAGATATTAAAAACCGATTTCGTCGATTATTCATCACGGTGATTAGGATCTGTAACAACTAACCCCAGAAAAGCTACGTGTGCTGTAAATGCAATGTGGCGGTGGCCACAAAACGGACTTAGTATACGCAATAAACGGACTTTTGCATTGTAATATACGTAGGGTTCATCACCAGTGATACTGGTGTCCAGTGAGTCTTCGAATCCCTACTGAATGATTAATTTCATATAGCCTATATGTTTGGAATTCCCCCAAACAATATAAATATTTGTTTATTTATTTATTTATTTATAAAAAAGAAAATAACTATTTAAAACTATTTGTTTATAGGATTGCATATAAACCTGAGAATAAAAATAAAAATTACAGCAAAAAAAAAAGCGTTACGTACGAAGGTGTAAACCCCCTCCTTGCCACACTTTGTACAAATCCGAGAAATAATATATTTCTAAAGGCCTTAAGTTCTGTCAAACATTGTCCCCTCAATGTAATTTGTGAAGCATTTAATGGACCCATCATATCACTTCCAAAAGAACTTAACATAGTATATGGTGCTGCTACTGCCCCATCATCTGAGCACAATACTTTTCCTTAGATAAAGCATAAATGTAATCTGCATCCAGTAATTGGGATCTTTGAAGTAATAAAAATGCTTATTAAGATTTTAAATTCTATATGTTGCAAAAAATAGAGGCCAATTTCATACCATTCTAAGGGAAACCCGAAAATTAATGCTTGCACGCACCCCCACAAAAAGTTTCAAGTTAGGTGCTATGTATGAGGCGTTTCTTGTAGTAAAAGCTCATTCAAGTATCTTTTATTTCCTTACTTTCGAGCGAAGATAGATTAAAAGGTTTCAAACTTTTAGGATTTTCATAAAATTTCCAAAATTTTTAAGAGAAGATATTCGAATTTTCTTTTTACCTCCATAAACAAGGACATTTTACTGAAGAATTAAAATTTTTAACAACGCGATTTTCTTAGAAACTACTCCAACAATTCCATACATCATTATTTCATTGACACTCAAATACCAGCCTCGTATCCAGGAGGGGTCTAGGGGCTGTCCCCCTAAATTTTTGCTGCCCCCCTCTAAAATTTTCACGGTAGGTTTGCAAATGAACTATAATATGGTGATGAACTAAATGGTTAGATCGGTCCCCCTAACTTCATCCGGGTCCCCTACATTTTTGAGCTGGCTACCGGCCTGCCAAATACTTTGGTATAACTAATTTATTTTGGAAGAATACAGGAGTAGTTTATTTGCATGGATGAATTCTTTCTGGACTATTTTCTCAAACTCAATTTTAACTCTATTTTGTTAGTATCTCATAAATAAATGTTTTACTAATAGCTTAGGAATATGTGCGTAACTTATTTGTCCTTAAAAGATACGGAAGACATAGTTGACTCCTGTAGGTGAGTTGTATTTAGACAATTAAAAAAAGCTCAGACAATTTTGTTTACATTTCATAAATAAGTGTTTTATTAATATCCTTACAACTTAAGTCATTTTCTTGAAATAGCACACAAGAGTTAGTTTCTTAAAATTTTTGTTTATCTTTCTCTTCTCCGCAGTGCACCTGCACATATTCTGTCAACTTCACTACGCGTATAATAACAACACAACACAAATGTAAAGATATAAAGGATAAATGGTTAATGATAACGGAAGGAGATAGGGAGTAAATGGAAAGAACGAAAAAGCACAGAACATAATAATGTAAAACATAATGGTTTTGTGAGTAAATGATGGACATTCTTTCTTACTCTTTTATCCAGTTATGTTACTTGCCTTTAGCTTACACCGAAAAAAACTGGGAGCCCGAAGACAGGAAACGAGATTTGCCTATCCATGGTTTATGGCATCAACTTCCAAAATAATATTAATCATAACGAGGAAAACACAGGAACATTAATCGGGATGAAACCGGTAATATTTGGTTTAAAAGAGATTATCGAGAAATTGTGTTTGTACTTTGAGGTGAGTAACATCAAACCTTGGATATTGTTTCCATCAGAAATGTAGTCGTGAACACCAGTCATCTTCCTTTGTTCTATTGAACGATATAATAGATAAAGTATAACTCGTATACCGCATTTCACATTCAACCCATGAAAAATTGCCATCTATATTTGTCAAAAATGAAGCATTACATCTATACTTCATTGCACCAGGTTGGAATCTCTAGCTTATTTAATACATAATGCCCAATTTAAATCAATATAGTCAAAGTGTGTAATTTATTAATACAGAAAAATTACAAGTATATTCATTTTGGGAAATTTACAGAATATGTGACCTCTTGTCTTCTAACAAAGTCAAAAATTTTACGAGAATCTCCAAAAAGTAACTGTGTGCTGGAAGTGGTACACAAGTAAAATTTGAAATTTGAAATTTTACATACTGTAATCCAGTTTTCTCTACAGATTTTTGAAATGTCTTATGTTCTTGACTGAAGATACGTCTGCAGACAACTGAGCATTTGTAGACAATTTTCGGCAGGCTTCTGGAGTTATTTGTATGATGCACTGAGTAATGGTTTTCTGCAGCTCCTCAAGTGTACGAGGATTGTTCTGGTACACCTAACACTTCAGTGAATCCCACAGATAAATATATCCAGATGAGTAAGGTTTGGAGACATAGCAGCTAGATTTCACGGAGTTGCGATCATCAAAGAAATTTTCCAAGAGGCATGAGCTGTGTGTACAGTTGTACTGTCTTGTTGGAATCACCCTTCCTAAATCTCATGCCAATAGAGTTTGGCTGTGTATTTCAGAATTTCTGTGCAGTCACGTTCTGTGTCTGTGGGTCGTGGAAGAAAATTGGTTCAGCAGCACGTCAGGGACTTAATGCACACCATACCCATAATCCGATCTTCTGATCGCGTAGAAGAAATTCTCTCCGAAGACCTTCAGTGCTTCAGACGTAAGTGTTCTAATTGTTCACGTACTCGGACGGATCTAAACCACGCCTCCTTAGCAAGGAGGTTACATCAAAGATGACCTTACAAGCATGACAAAGGAGGGCTTTGAACTAATGTTAGTAACTAACGCAGTCCTGTGATCTACCTCTTCCAACCATTGCACTCTGAACACTTTGGATGAGAAAAAATCAAGTTCCTTCGCAAATTTTGTACATTATACTCTTTCCCATATTTGCTGCTAAGATACTCATCGTAGTGATTTCTTAAACTCACTATATGCTGTTGTTGAACTTCAATACTGTCTGTTTAGAAGTTGAACGTCGAACAGCTCGGTTAGTGTTTGCAACATTCCTCGTTTTACGAAATTTCACTACAGACATTTGCACGTCATGTGGCCTATAGTGAAGCACTTTCACATTTGGAAGTTTTATCAGGAAACATTTTTTGCACAGTATTTGTAAATTCACTTTATTACGAAACACAATCTTCACTAGGAATATTCATTGCTCAGCCGTCACTACCAAGATGAAGAGACATGAACTGTCACTATCATTCAGCCCATTGCTACAATATGGCCAGAAAATTTATTCCACAGTAACGTCATCTAAAATTAGCATCATCTAGCGGCAGCGAGACGAGTTTCAGGCTTCGCTTTCACAATATTACACACAATACCAAGAAACTGTTATTTAACTCCAGCATTTTCTCTACACAGGTACTTTAAGGGGGCTCTATATATATTCTGACTACATAGCAATAATGTTTTCACTCTCCGAAATACTGTATAATGCTGTTTAATACCCCGCTTATTCTGTACGTATTGAAAGGTAAATTATAAACATGGTAATACAACATAATATGGCATATCTAAAAATATTCGTTAATATTACTATAAAACAATAAAAAATTACTATATATGTTTTCGGGAGCTTATTAAACGTGTCACGGAATGCTCGAGTATCGAATTTTATTGATAGAAAACTGTTGCAATTTTGTTTTCGAATATACTCTTTTATTTTCGAAGACGATTATGTACTATTCTGTTGGAATAGTAGAAGGTATATGAAAAATTGGGAGGACCTGTGTTTGAAAATCGAGACCAATCTAGTTCCAGATCGTTGCTCTTGTTGACAACCGTTAAATGACTAATGATGAGCAGTAGGCGAGTAATTTCCCAAGACAATCGAAGACAGAAACAGATGTGTGTGTAACAAACAAACAACATCGATAGGTCTTTTCACATTTGAAGCAATTTTTGAGTAGCATGTTTCAGGCAGTATAAATTAAAGATAGAATTCATGTTACTAATAGCATTTTATTAAAATAGTTTATTAAAATACCATAATTTATTATTATATCATAAGACCAATGCATAACATTTACATAATTTAATTTGATTTACAGAATCGTGTTCAGAATATCTTTCTATGCCAGTTATACATGTGCACATAGAAAAGTCAGTTTCCATTTCAATATTTACGTAAGTGTACGTAACGACCATTACTTTTGTTATTATACAATATTAATTGTAATTAGTTCATTTCATTAAGTGTGTAATATTATTCAAATTAATCGAAATACAAATTATTTGTTCAGTTAATGTTAAAAACAAACGTTTGAACACCCAGATTATTTTAAGGCTGTGCCGACGTACATGGTAACCGTTTATGTATTCCCTAGGAGGTAAGTATTAATGACATCACTATAATGGATGTAGTAAGTGATGACAGCGAGCTCTACTTGAACTAGCATGAAACAGGAAGAAGGCGGTTTTCTGATTTTGTTGCGAAAAGCAAAATCAAAGAAGCCAACAGACAAAAAAACAGACTTATCCAATTAAAAGTATTATTAGTTAATTTACATATGATACTAGAGATACTGCCGATGCAAATTGCTCCTATATTATAAACTGTTGAAATAGCTTAAACTGCTGTAGTTCTGCTAGTTAAAGATGAAATGAACTATGAGTATGATATCAAAATGTAGTTTTACGTCCTACGTTTCTGCCCTGTAAGTTAAAGAGACGGTTGATAAATGAAAGGAAATTAATTATGAAAATATTAGGGATATGATTTTTCAATAGGGAAATATATTGATTGCATATACATACTTTATTTATTACGAAAATTACTCATAATTTCTTCAATCATAATTTCTTTCTGTATAAATACAGTGATTTTCTTCGATAAAATTCGATGCATTCACCCCAAGAAAAATCCTATGCACCTTCCCAAGTACGCAACTCACAAATTACTTATGTAGACTTACAATATGCTTGTGAACGTAAACCATAAGAGCAACAAGTTCGAAAACTACACACCTTTCATGGCCACGAAGTCATTGTAAGTATGATTTCTATTCATTCTTGTTCAGGGCTGAGCGAAATTTATAAGTTCTGCACTCTTTCTGTTGTGATACTAATCTCGAGGGGTTAGTAAATTCACTCTAATTTAGTTTAGGCTTTTGACGTAAATAATATCAAATATACGTTCATATTAAGAATCCGCTCTCATCAGACAATATGCTTTTGCATCACGATTTTTTTGGTTTGAATAGTACATCAATGCATTCCAGACTCTTTATTTTCTTCGTGCCTACCCACCAGCTAAGTACAAATTTAAAAATATGTATACACCCTTATATGCTACGAAAATTATTATTCCACAATATATTTTGCGTTTCGAATAGGCATGCTGGTGTGAGAGGATCTGTTCCGTGACTCAGCAGGAAAGCAGAAGCAATACCGAACGGAAATAGCCTAGTAGCAGTAAGAGTTGCAGGAGTGGACGATATTCACAATTATTGTACGGGTACATATCTATACACTAAAATGAGTTTTTCAGTGCCCATTATTCTCTTTTGAAATGAGTGTAGGCAGTACGAGATTACCTTTTGTACAACTGTACGGCAATGAAGTAGATTTGTTAATAGTTTTTTACATTAATGTATATATTATTGATTTACACATTTTTTATAGTTTTATTGTGAATTTTTAATGTTCATCTTGTATCCGTCATTGGCCTTACCGTGAAGAAGACAAATAGCCTCGCTGCTGACGTTCCCATTAAACTTTAACCAATTAATCAATCCACTTTCGTACGAAACGCAAATTATCGTAAATTACAAGGGTAAATCAAAAACTATCCGCAATGTAGCGATAACTTTTCTTACATTTTTCATACATATCTCTGTCCTCGTTTGTTTTATTGATCTGCTATTGTGGACATGCTATGAAAATTTTATCCTAATTCCTCTACTTGTCTTCCTTTTGTTGTAGATAGGTCTAGATCATAGTCGCTCCATTAGAAATTTGTACCAAAGAGGAGCAACGAGTAGTGATCCTGATTTTGTGATCGGAAGGTGTATTAGGGGCAGAATCCATCGAAGTCTTTCGGCATAATATGTGGACAGTGTCTCCTGCCGCAATGGAGTGTCTACGAATGGATTGAAAAATTCAAAAATGGTCTCGTTTTGACTTATCCTCATAGTTTGTGGCTGTAACACGTGTACGACCATTTTTAAATTTTTCAATCCATTCGTAGACACTCCGTTGCGGCAAGACACTATTCCCGTATGACTAATGATACGTCTTCTGTCCACAAAAACCGGATTACTGTTCGTTGTTCCTCTTAGGTGCAAACTTCTAATGGAGCGGCCATGATCTATTTGCAACAAAAGAGAGATAAATGGAAGAATTAGGATCAAACTTTTATAGCATGACTACAACAGTATAGGAATAAAATAAACGAGGACAGAAGCCAGTATGAACAATGTAATGACATACCCTCGTACTTTGGATATTCAATATTCCTTTTTTTTAAAAAAAAATAAATAAATATGAAAATATACACGAACGTTCCTTAAGTTCTGTATCTTTATACCTACATGGAATTATGCGGCAATCGCAGGTTAATATTCTTTGCTCTTTTGATGTATCTATTGTATTTCGAGCGTTATCAAAATTTATTACACGAGTACACTGAAGTATGCAAAATACATTTTAAAACAGAAAGGAAGTGAAGTTCCTTGGAGAATATGAAAATTCATCTCAACTTTTGTATTACAAAGTAGTACAAACTTAAAGATAATCGTCCAAGCGTACATTTATTTAAACAACAAAACGAAATTTCAGCTTTTGTTGCAATCAGTGCATGAAAGATATGATGTACGGTATCTAATTCTTCAGTAATTAGACGATTTTCAGTTTACGATTTCTTTGTTCCCTTACTTTCTATCTCGTTTTTTCCTTGATTTTTCATAATCATCTTTTGTATTTTCAGTTTTTGTTAGTTATAGTTGTTCTTCTTTATTGTGTTCTCTGCTTTACACGTATTCAACACATTCTCTTATTTTGCGCCTGAGGGAAGCACGAAACTGACAAAAGCTATTTCAATGAGCCATCTCGCTTCCTGTGTCTCCTTTGATCTTCAGGTAATTCTGTTACCACTTTAGGCTCGTAACAACCCACACATACATTCTATACATATAATATAGTCTATGGAAGAGATAGCTGGCTTCATTTCTCTTCAAGAGGTGTAATCTTAGATCCTTGTATTCTCTACGTAAACTTCAAGAGGAGATACCTTAGACAAACCGTTTAACTTCCTGATTGTTAGATATATAGATATTTGTGCACTTTTTGTTTAATCTAATACGTATATAATATTATTTAAAATATGCTATACTAATGAAAGTGAAATCTCTCTTGGCTATATGGATAACTTAAATGTCTTTGGTGTGAAAGAGCCGGTTGGATTCCCGGCGGAGGTAAACGGAAAAAATGGCAAAGGAAGAAAGAATCTGATTATCAAAATAGACAATAGACCTTGAAATAGACCTTAAAACAGACATGGAAGAATGCATGTCATCCATCACGTAGTCATGTCATTCACATTAAATAATTCAAAAAGCATACTGAATAAATATACGTAGCATATCAAACAAATATTCAAGTATTTTAGACTCCTTCTTATTTATTCTTTAATAAATGTGTTTTTATACACTACCAAATTATTTGTCACAATTAATAACAAAATATTCATCGCCATGTCTAACTTATTACACTACATCAGTCCACACTACATACAATACTATGGTATACTATATACATATGTTTACACATACACACACAATAATATTTGTCACAATTAATACTCGAAAAGAAACAGGAATACAATATCCAGGTACATAAATTGCTTTTAGAAAGGCCTACGACTCGGTTAGGAGGGAAACATTGCACAATATTGTTAGACTCTACAGAATTTGGAATACAGAAAAAGCTAGTTAGATTAATTAAAATATATTTATATGAATCCCAAAGTAAAACTCAAATAGGAAAATTCTTGTCCCCTAGTTTTGCATGGAGAATGGCCTGAAACAAGAAGATGCATTGTAGCCATTGTTATTTACCTTTGTTCTCGAGTACGCTATAAGGAAAATCAAAGACAGCAACCAGGGCGTATAGCTGAATGGTATTCACCAGGTTATGGCGTACACTGATGATGTACATAGAAGAGGGGGTGATACGAGAACAATAGAAAGAAATGCAGAGGTCTTACCAAACACTTACAGGGACATGGGTTTAGAAGTAAATGAAAAGGAAACTAAATACATAGAAGTTATTCGAAATCGTAATACTGCAAATTATGGACACGTTAAAATATCAAGTGATACTTTCGACAGAGTGGATATTTTCAAATATCTAGAACCAGAATTTATAGACGAAAGCCATATTCACTAAGAAATTAAATTGTCGACTGAAAATAGGGATTAGACGTTATTATTCAATTCAAAGTATTTTGTCGTTGCAATTCTATGGAGGAATTTGAAGCTTAAAATATATAAAACGATAATCATGCCTGTTGTGCTGTATTGTTGTGAAACATGGTTGCTTACTCTGAGGGAAGAACGTGGACTGAAAGTATTTTCTACTTGAGGACAAGATTCTGAGACCAATATTTGGACCTAAGGCGAACGGGAAAGGGGAACGTTGGAGACTTCATAACGATTAACTGCATAATTTATACCGTTTACCAAACATTGTTAGGGTAATCAAGTCTAATAGGCTCAAGTGGGCAGGTCATGTAGTCAGAATGG
Organism: Thermobia domestica; assembly: GCF_964235325.1. Classification (NCBI taxonomy): domain Eukaryota; kingdom Metazoa; phylum Arthropoda; class Insecta; order Zygentoma; family Lepismatidae; genus Thermobia; species Thermobia domestica. The sequence continues at coordinate 198,815,957 of NC_137455.1, read as the reverse complement.
GAGAAAGTAGGAACATTTTCAAAGTTTTAACTGGAAGTTCAATGGAAAAAGGACAATTAGAAAGACCTAGACGCAAATGGGAGGACAGTATTAAGATGGGTCTCGCAGAAATAGGAATACAAAGTAGAAACTGGGCCCAGTTGGCTACGGATAGAAGTCAATGGAGAGCTTTTGTGAACGCGGCAATGAACCTCCAGGCTTCATAGGCCATAGAATTAGTCATTTGCAACTTATTAAAGTTATAAACGCAAGGACTCACCGTAGGAAAAAACACAAAAATTATAAAGTCTCTTGTAGTAGCGCTTTCGGACAGCAACACTCTAACATACAACTGAAGTGACTCAGAGTGCCTGACACAGAGGCCGTTTTTGCCTACACACACACACACATGGAGAAAGCTTGGGGAAGAAAATTAGGCGAGGAGACGAAATACGGACCTATTACCTTATATCAAAGTCCTGCACGGGCCGGGCGCACCCGTTTGGCCCGGCCCAACCCGGTCCTGCCGGTTTCAGGTAATATCAGACTGGACCGGGTCCTAACCGGGCAGAACCGGGTAGAGCACATTCCGGACCGGACACAAATGCTATAGGGCCGAACCGTTGACATTAGCCTAGCCGGCATAAGTGTGGGACGTAAAACTCAAGTATTTCATATTCATTGTTTTGTTTTCGTATTACTAGTAATAGCAGTAGTGGTATTCTCTGCGGTATTAGTATAGTATTGAGTAGTAGTAGCAGTGGTAGTAGTAATAGTAGTAGCAGTGGCAGCAATTGTGGAATTAGTACTAGCATTCGTAATCGTAATAGTGATAGTAGTATTAGCAGTAATAGTTGTAGTATTAGTATTGCATACGATGTAGCAGTTTTACATATCTTCTCTGTTACTCGTAAAGCACTAATGAGTGTAGTACAAGTCTTTACGTCCATGAGCTGTACTATTGTGTAATAAACATGGCTGGACAGAGACAGTACAGGTAACAAATAGACAGACAGAATAGGAATATAGAAAGCAAACCTTGGGTAACCTTTCACATGAGTTTCCCATTCGAGAAGGACAAATATAGATTTCAATATTATGACGACACATTTCTCATTTTCCATTGCATATTAAAGGATTGATTTGACATATCAGACTTGGTTGTTCTCAGGTCGGTTACGCTCGTTTGTGCCCGACCCGGTTAGAGCCCGGCCCGTTCTCTGCTCGGGTCGAGATTCGGGCCGAGCCGGGCAGGGTAGGGTCGGGTCGAGCCGGATACAGAATACAAATCCATCCGGGCCGGCCTGGGTTTGCAGGGCTCTGCCTTATATCTCCTATTAAAGTAGCCTGATACTAGGGAGTAATCGTTACAAACCAATTAGCCTTATTATTCGATAGTTTCATTTTAGTTAAGATTATGTTTCATTCTTTGTCACTTAAAGCTAACATAATTAGTAATGTTAGATTTATATCAAACATCATTAATTCTGATTCTGGCATTAGAATAATGACAATGATGAAGTCTGCACCTTTTGCCCCGAAATTGAGAAAGGACTACCAGAAAATACAAAATGAAGATACTTCTGCATGAGATATGTAAGGATCTAATGATATTTAAGAGATTTACAGAAGTCCCAGATTCACTGCTAGAAAATTTTGCATACTCATCTCTCAAAATAGATTTCGTTTCTCAAGTAGCGTATAAATTAGTCATAGGAAAGAGTGCTTCATTAAAAAACAACAGAAAAATTAGCAGTTATTTACCACATCAGGGAACACAGCACTTTTTGAATGAAAAATTTATGTCCCGGGGCACTCGCAGGGTCCCAGGCGGGGTCCAACTCAAAATTTGCAAATGAAACCGGGGGTCAAGTAGCATATTGTATGAAAGCTATTGTGAAATAAAAGAAGATAGGACAAATCTCAACTCTCTACGATAACCCTTGTGCAAACGGGCAACTGGTCAAAATGTCAATACATCCTACATCAGAAAATCTATGGCCACGTTTCTAAATCCGTTAAGTTGCGACAATAACAGAACAGAAAAACACGTTTAAAAGTGCAAGGTATTGAAGTAAAGCAAATTCTCGGTACATTCGTCTGATTTCTCGGTACATTCGTTCACAAATCTTAAATAGCAATCTCTTAGTTATTGACTTGAAACTAACAGTTGAGTGTGAAGGAATTTACACTTTCTTTTTCTTTCATTTGCAAGACCTGTCGAAACTGATTTACTTCTTTAAGCAAATTTTTGTATGCTTTCTTTTCTTTATCGCCCCAGAAAGCATCCCAAATCTTTTTTTCTTTTGAGCACTTCAGAGAAAATAACATTTCTTGAAATGCCCGAAACCGTTACAATGTGGTACCTCCCAGCACACCATAGAGCCACTTTTGTGCAGTGAAACATTCCAAGCATTGGTAAGGTGCCATGAAATTCCTCTGGGTTACTGAGAACTATGTTCACAACTGCATAGAACACTACTTCATCGCAGAAGAAAGGAAGGTTGGGTTGTCTCAATTGTTGTCTCGCAAATTCAAAGTTTTTAAGGGCAATACAAACAGCATCGTAATCAGAAACTGGGGAAGAAATAACTGCCAGAAACCCAACTTGTTTAATTGGTACAACCTAGGATGAAATTAATAAGTGTGTACTGCTTCACTTTGGTGATACAGACTGAGTGTTCCCTAAAAACACACCACATCGAGTAAGAGAAAAAAACTCAGTTTTTAGAGCACACGTGGATTCTTAATTAGAAACATGAATGCCAACATCTTCAGCAATTTTAAAGTTGCTCGGAAGGCCAGGTTTGGTTGTGTTCTTTCTTTCGTTTAGTATTTTTTTGACACCATAGCTCACACTGAAGTTTACGTTCTCCTCATCAGTACAGTATTGAAATCTTTTTCTTTCTGTAAATCTCTTTTAATGTCTTATGTTGAGAAAAGAGCCATGGTAGTATGATAGTTTCAAACGTACGTGAGAGAGATGATTTGTCTTCAAAGTCAAAGTTGTCAAGAGCTCTTGTTGTAAAATCTCTTAAGTTAAAATGGCTTGGTATTGGTGTGCCAGCAATTTTGCAAGGTTGTACAGAGTACGCAGAGTAAATTTCTGTTTCTTATTAAATCTGAGTAGCTAATGGAAACAACAATTCGATTTAAGGAAGTTACTAACGTTTTACTTTTGCATCGATCATAAATTGTATGCGCACTCATCATATGAAGTGCTGTTTCCTTCATACATTGCCATACCTGATAATAAATTATTTGGTATAGAAAGAATAGTGGCAAAGATCATCAGAAATGACATCATCTTCCAGTTCATTATCATTAGCAATGTTTGACACATTACTGTTTCCTGACGCTTTCATGAGTAAGTGTGTTTTGCTAATATTGAATAGGGATGTAAAGAGTGGTAATACACTATCAGACATCTTCATCATCTCCCAGGGTTGTAGAAGGTCTGTGGAATCACAGAATTTGTCGCTTAAGTTAAAATATACTTCCTTAATTGCATTACATAGAAGTATTCCTGCAGTCTTTACGGCATTATGAGATCTAATCATTGGGCTAAAACTTTTGATCTCAGATCAGAAGAAAATACAAGCAAAGGTTCGTTTCGGTTTTTTGATCTATAAAACTTGATTTTGTTCTCATATTCCCCAAGCAAAAATATCTTCACCTTATTCTTATAAATTGGAATACTGTCACCTAAGTTGTTCATTGACTGCAAACAACTTGTGTTAACTCTCTAAATCTTCGATACGATCTAATACCACATCTTGAAAGAAATTTGTAGCTGCCAGAAATGTGTAGGCTCTATTCTCTTCACACACACGAAACGTCTTTACTTCACGCACTTCAGTTATTCTAGCCGAAATGTTTCCGAAGATAATGCATGGAAGGTTATCTTGAAATTCTTTCTGATTAGGACCTCGGCGGGAAGTGGTGAATGACAGATTTTAGCACAATTTTTCCTCATATTGAACTTGGACTCCCCGAAAACTTTTGATCCCCTCCAAAATAAATTTCTACGTACGCCCCTGGCTATAGTATCCATTAGACTTCAATATATCGCAAATTTAATTTTGAATTCTCTTTCCCGAAAATCTACGATTTGACACCAAGATGACTTTCCTAGGTAACTTAGTTCCTTAGTTATGTATGCTGATTGCTTATTTGGCGGCCATATTGGAAAATGGCATTTGTGGAGATAAGTGACCATAATTGAGATGTCTACCCCAAAAAAGAGAAAGCGATAGGTCGAAGAACATGATGCAACAATAAAACTCTGTGCACCCACAAATTTTTACGGGCATGTACTGTGAATTCTGGAATACCTGTTCCGTTATCGTATTTTTGTACAACTTTAGCTACCATGTAGAAACATAAGCCTTTCCAATTACTATATACAAAATGTAATATCAGATACAAAATTATACAAAAGAATGAAAAAATTCTAAATTCTTTAGCAAATAAAAATTAAGTTTCATTAACAAACTGAACTGTATTATGTACTAAATTCTACTATGCTTACTATATTGGTAATAACAAGCCAAGCGCACAGGTTTCTTTGCTTCGTTACTCTGTTTGTGTCTGTTCAGTTTCACTCGGAAGAAAACACCCCTCTCGCCACCGACAACAGTAGAGAGGACGACATGGAGCTTGTTTGCAGTAAAGCACCGAATATACTTTTTCATCCTAGAAAATGCTGGTTTTATAATTAAATCTTACTTAGAAGGCCACAAAAGGGAGGAAACAGGCCATTTCGTCAGTTCCACTGAGAAATCGCCGCTAATGAGATTAGGTATACTGATAAATTCTTAAAGTGTTTTTAAAATAATCGCCATGAGTTACAAAGTTGCTGAATGAGAGTATAATTTTAGGAATATCTCTATTCTTATTTTATATCGGTAATTTTTGTTACATCAGCCATTAAGTACGTATTTACATTTTATATTATTTGTGCGTCTTGTTCGTAATGTAACTAGAAATTAAGTATGTTTATAAATGTCTTTTGTATAGGATTTAGATTTCTGGTCTTTTGGCATCTATGGCCATTTAGTCGATCACGTATGAAGGATGATGTCTCTTGGCGAGCACGCTATCCGGGGAAAGGTAAGGAAGGAAGCGGCCTGGGACCTATAAGTTAGGTGCCAAACCGGTATTTGTCTGGTGTGAATGAGGAAAAGACAGGAAAACCTCATTTCTCAGTCAGGAAATAACTCATGAAAAAACAATTTACACTTTTGCGATCGAATGCCCCCATCGGGAATCGAACCCGGGACCTTTAGCACTGAAGGCGACATTATAAAAGATTCTAGTGTGAATAACACAACATTTCAATTTTTGTATAGATATAGTCCCTATCTTTCAATCGCACCTTGCAGAAGAAGTGTTACTGAATAAACTTTGAGTTTCAAATGTTAGATGTGTTCTTATAGGGGAAAAATAAGTAAAAACAGAGTTACTGATGGCATTCCACTCATTTGAAATAGTTATCTCATGTAATAATAAAAGAAAAGTTGAATATAGATTCGTGTTTCTGCGATACTCATTCTGAAATAGCACTTCCTAGTTCCTTTCGTTATACTAACCTTAAAGTAAACACTTCATTGATTTGACTCAAAAAGGTCCTCAGATCATGCCTCCAATTAGCATATTTAAGAGCTGTAAAATGTAGACAAACGAGTATTTTTTTTCAAGTGGAGACGAAGAGATAGAATGATGTTAAAGGTAAAGGGAAAATTAAAGAAGAGTAAAAAGAAAACAATAAGAAAAGGGCGGAGAAGTAACGTTTTCAGTAGTCAATTTCAGTGTACTGTTTTTAACATTTTCCTTTCTTTCCGTCCTGTTCTAGAACGAAGAAATCTTCATGAATGTTAAATGTCTGGAAGAAAGAATTAACACAGAGAACATTCTTTTTAGATAGTAGAAGTCACCATTTCCAGTGGAAGAAGTATGATGGAAAAGGGAGACTAAAAATAGTGAGTAGATTCCCAAGAAAGAGGAATGAAGGGAGAAAGATAGAAGTTCAGGAGTTAGTTGCTGGATAATGGGTAATCATCATACGATGTTGAAATAGCTTTGGGGAAAATTTTGTTTTTGTTTCACCGTCGAGTTTGATTCTGTTTCTACATACCCTTTTACCTATCTTGGTATTTTCAGCAACTTATGCAAGTTCCTTTTTCCCCTGTTCCCAATCCTTGCTTAAAAGAGATTCTGTTCTTGCATTCTAAATATATTTTGATAACATGTTACAGCCTGTTAATATGTATAGAACTGTGTTGAACCAGAAATAATATGTACGAATAGAATAAAACGACTAAGTTTTAAGAAAAATAATATAAAAGTCATCAAGACACAAAACTCAACTTTACTACATAATGTTAAATACATTTTTCACGTAGTATTTTATTTACTAAAGAATGAAGTCATTATGGCATTACACCCGTATCCTACGAAAGGTTATGTAGAGTTATGATAGCTCAAATGACTGTTGTTCAACTGAACTATGTATACACGACTCAAAAAAGTGCATCACCACCTGCAATTCTCTCTTTCCTGCAATAGTAGACAACCAAAAACATTGTCGTTGGGGTGGTTGAGAATTAGAAAGGTGTTGGACCAAACGTCAATTTTGTTACAAACATAGCAGTGGGGCAAACTCCAAATAAGATAATAAAATAAATTGTTAACAATAACAATTTTATTATCGTGAGGGCAATATATGACATAAAAAGTTACAAAATGATCTTACTTAAGCATTTCAAAAAGACGAATGGTAAAAAATATATATCAGTGGAAAGCAGTTTCTCTCCTTTTCCAAAAAAAAAAGTCTCGTAAAAAAAGAAGATTACATAATGTAAAGGTTTAATATAATTGCCGAACAGCACAAAAAAACAAACATCCACACGAAACGGAAAGAGAGATAAACACAGAATAAGGGACACTAGTGGCGTAGCAGACTTGTGGGTCTTCCATGCAAGATGAAGAGAGATTATAATTATTGTTATTAAAAACTCGTTTCCTTTTCAGACTCTGATAGCGTATCTCGTCTTACTTTTAAAAAATGGCCAATGTAACCTATTTGTCAGAACATTCATATTAGGATATGATGTAGAGAGATGAGAAATAAAGAGATACGATATCTGTAATATTCATGTGATTTATTAAGAAACTATGAGCTCCTCCGTGGCTAAGCGGTTAGCGTACGCGCCTTTGGCGTGGGAGACCCGGGTTCGATTCCCGGTGGGAGCTCATGTGATTCGGATTCCACGTTAATCAGTAGGTCCAAGTCTCATATAGTCTCGCTGCTGAAAGGGACGCTAAACTAAAATCAACTCAACTCAATTATTAAGAAACTATAGGAATTAGAATATCTGAGTTAAAACACACGTAAGAGAGCAAAAGGAAGATATAGAAATCTGAACGTTTAGAAACGTCCTAGAATGGTGAAAATATAGTTAAAAAATGCAAAAGAAAAATTTAATTTATCTTTCTTTTCTTATATTGTAGTATATTTATCTCAGCATGCAAACATCTCTCTCCAGAATTACGAGATAAAGTGGAGACCGAAATACTTCCATTTCAAGAATTAAAATAGAAAAGGAACTTTGCCGGTACCTGACCTGGACTCAAAATCGCAATCGCTGGACTAGAAATTCAGCAGTCTACCCACTGAGCTAATAACTTCTTTGATAGTAGAACGTCTAACGGTTTTTTCCACGGGTCAGGAATTTACCATGACCTGTTCGCAAGACACTCTTCCAAATATTAAATGTGTGGGTGAATTATTACATTCGCCTCACCGTGTTTATTTGAAAATGGAAACTCATTATGCTGAAAATAAATATAATTTGCTGTCGTAAAGAAAGAGCCGTGATAAATGTGAAAAGATTATAAGTATTACATAAAATAGACACTTATTCATTCTTCGTAAAACACAATATAATTCAGTAAGTAAACAACATGATAACGCCCAGTAATGCCGGCAGGGGCTTTTTCAAGAAGGGAACAAAATATCGATATACAATTGTTCTATTTGATGTCTTATATATGTATACCTTTGTATCCAAAATTTGTACCATGTGTTTAAAAATTACAGAAATCAGCCATGTGCAACAGCCTGCTCCGGCCCATTTGCTCTTTCTACCTGACCTGTCTGACCCATTATTTAAACTGTATGTGTTACCTAATATTTAAACTGTAATCCTTGAACATAGTACAGTGAGACTTACAATATGAGAAAACAATCCAGAAGCTAGTGTTTCTCTTCAGCATAATCTCTTCCCACTTAATTTTGTGCTTCAAAACTCGTCATAAGTAAGATTTGTATATTTTCCTTTAGTAAGTAAATATTTTTGGTAACCGACAAAACAGTTTTAACGTTAGTGTGATGTTAGTGTACGAGAATGAGATGCTCTATTGAATATTGCTATTCAATTCTTGTGAAAATTTTATACATTGTCTCGTACTGTCCTCAACGTCAGCAAAGGTTCTCTGTGATTAGCCCGTCACGTGCTCCAACTTGTAAATATCTGACATAATTGGAAATAACTCTCTTTCTTATGATTGAAAATGTCACATGTCTTCTTCGAAATTTGCAAAAAATAAACATATTTATAAAACTATTTCAATAAAAAATTAAAAGTAAGCAGGCTATTACTAAAAAAGAAATCTTCGAAACTTTCATCGTCAAATTCTAAGTTCCAATTTCGTAACCATGCCAAATGCGTAGTGAAATTTGCAAAGAGAGTTGGAATTTTAACTTTTATTAGAAATGCTACGGAAATGTTTCATAATGTTAGTTACTATACATATGGGACAGCTCTGATAATTATAGGTATTAAACATTTGCACACGTAAACAAACGACTAAATATAAATAAGCCACAAAATATGTGAAACGATTAGACATTTAGTAATTTCCTTACATACATCTACGAAGTAAACGAATTTTAATTTAACTGCGTAGAGTAGTTATTTGCGCGTCCTCCCTTGCTATTTTACTTTTTCCACGATCATTAGTTCAAATCCCGTAACCTACATTAACTTTTATCATTTAGAAAAGCTTGATTCTTTCAATTCGTAAAAAAAAAAACAATGTTTTGTTCTAATAATGTTCTTGAGTATTATTCTCTTCATGAGATTTGAAAGCAATTAGATACAACCATAAGTAATTACATAAGAATTGTAAAATAACAATGATTATTAAAAAACTGTTATAATGAAAATTTCAAATGAAACAGTAAATATCTATTCTTCGGTACTTTGTTCCCATGATGTTCGGCAGGTACTACTAAATCTTCTGCTTTCAAAGGCTCCAACCTGTCATGTTATGAATATTTGAATATTTCTAAATAATTCAGAATTATGTGTTTTTTAAAATATTAAGATTAAAAACAATTTTGTAAAACGACAAAACTTCATTTCTAACCACTATCATGATCGAAGTGGGAAACTTATAAATAATTGAAATGTTAATTAATATATTGCTAAACTTAAATGAAATAATACTAAAATAAAACATTTACTGCGAATAGTCTATAAAAATAATATGTAGAAGATGGACAGAAATAACAAAAGACGTGAAGTATTAGTTTTCTATTAGAAGTATAGTAGGAATATTCTCAACCCAAGTAGAATATTTAATCTTTGCTTCATGAAAATAACAAAAATTGTAAAAAAAGTAGTATATTTTCCGTATCGGATATTTTTTTAAATAAATAAATAAAATACATTTTATTCTATAATCCAATCACTTCCTCGATAGAAGATTGTGTGCTATACTGTTAATGAATACTATTACAAGATGTTACAAAAGAAATTAAGAAAGTAGCTAAGAAATTTATGTAATAAACTGTTTCAAATGAATAAAAATACAACATTCTTCCCTCAGACAAAATACTAGCATTCAAGCCCTTCATGTTGGTTTAGCGAGTAGCACGTGTGACTTTGGTGCTTGCGGTTGTAGGTTCTATTCCCGGTTTCTGAAAGAAAAAAAATAATTTAATTTTCGTTTACTCTCATTGGTTATCCATCATCTTTAGCCGTAGGACGATAACTTAATAATTCCATTTCAATACTTTCCAGTGATTTCATCATCTCAATCGTCAGATACTGCAAATGTGCAATATATGCCATTATGTATATAAGTGGTTTGAGGCAGTTGGTGCGAATTTGAATGTGGTATTTTTCTGATCGTTTAGTGGTGGATAGAAGTCTTTGACCAGGTAATGGCGACTGCTTTGACAAAAATGCAGAATATGAGAATTAAATATGCCAATCTGTAGTTTGGTGTGCAGAAGAAACAAAATTGTGAACCAAAGGTTTAAGAACAACTCAAGTTATTAACATAAACTATGCCGAAGATCATTGACTTACATCATGATAAAAGAAATACGAAAGAAGTTCTGAAACGAAGAAAAATAATTTTGCAGTGCACAACCGTTGCAGTGCACTGTTGTGTGTAGGCGACGATTTCACTTTTCGACCATATTTCCCAATTCTTTCACTTTTTATGTACCCCTGCTTCCCGAATCTTGCCCAGCTGCCTACCCACTGTACTTTATGCACTTGCATAATCTGGGCTATTTCAGCATTAGTTTTGCCATACTTACTTAATGTTTTAATTCTAGTGGCTTTCTGTGGGTAATGTCACACATTTTACCCATGTCGGTGTCCGATATCAGCAATTTATAAACGGCAAATCAATATTTATGGGTACCACAATTACGTAACACAGGGCACCTATACAACTAGTAAGGAAGCAAAAACCATAATACATGCTTGGAATGTGAATTACCTTATTGAGCGCGGACCTCACTAAAAGCAACATCGAGTCGTCCATTAAATGAACATTGAGCATGACGGATGTGTGTTTCCTTTCCCTCAAATTTTGTTGAATATCATTAATTGTTGTAAAGATTTCTGTGAGTAGATTTGGATTCTACATAAACTTTCCATTAATTTGATGTATATATCATTGTATGTTTGTGCATATTTAGGTAGAAACTTCCTTGAAATCCTTGAGTTGAGTTGATTTTGAGTTTAACGTCCCGTTCAGCAGCGAGGCTATATGAGACGTGGACCTACTGATTAACGTGGAATCCGAACCACATGAGCTCCCGCCGGGAATCGAACCCGGGTCTCCCGCGCCATCCTTGAAATCCTTATAAATACGTAAAATTCCACTTAGTTGCTATTAATTTTTCCATGAAAAAATGGACTACCTTCACACTTTCAAAAGCTTCTTCTGACCTCAGTTTTCAAGATATAAGAATGAAATTTTGTACACGTATTATGTACATAACAACGTATTTTTCTTAAGAAAATCAGATCCCTACATGAACGCAAACCCGGGCCAGAGGGCACAAAAATTTCGATTTTTTTTTTCGAAAAATCTCCTGGTTTTTCCGATTTTTCCGTTTCTAGTGTATAATACGGAGAAGCAAGTCATACCGTTGGAAAGTATGGTCTATACAAAAACCAACGAGGTATAAACCAAAATCTTTGGATAAATAGTAAGGAAGCAGTAGCTGTTTGAGTGAAAGTCTAAAATTTACCTTAAAATGTCTAAATCCTAAAAGGGCTAAACCTTTACATTATGTAATCTCTTTCCTTTTTAAAAGAGTTTTGTTTTTGGAAAAAGGAGAGGAACTACTTTCCTCTGATATTTATATCTTACCATTCATTTTGTTTGAACTGCTTAAGTAAGATCATTTTGTAATGTTTTGTCATCCATTGCTATCACGATAATACAATTTTCATTCTTAATAATTTATTTTGTTCTCTTATTTGCAGTTTGCCCCACTGCTATGTTTGAACGAAAACTGAGGATTGGTCCAACACTTTTCTAATTCTCAACCACCCAAACGACTTTGTTGTTTGGTTGCCTACAATTGCAGGAAAGAGAAAACTGCAGGTGGTAATGCACTTTTGGATTCGCTCATACGTACAACGAATGGGCTTTCCAACTTTACTATTTCTGCCTTTTAGACTTAACTTTCATAACATTGTAGAATATCTGAGTCATTTTTGTTTTCAGACCATTGAATACTATGAAAAATTACTTTCCGTAAAAAAATAAATCTTCTTGTATATTCAGTAGGTTTAATATTTAATAATCAAATTGAATTTGAACTATATTTTAAATGAACTTTACTTTGGACCTGGACTTTACTTTGTACATTTTCATTATAAACTATCTGTGAACGACATGATCAGAAATATATTTTTGAGAAGGGTATGTCGAGAATTTGGAACAACTATCAACAACGGACCCATTTTTCATCAGTGTCGACAATTTTTCTTGTCCTTTCATTGTCATGTTTTATCAATGGTGTAGCCAGAATATTATTTTTGGAGAGAGGCTTTAACAGTGCTTTGAGAATGAAAACCTATCATAAGCTGATACTAGGTTCGAAATCCGTACCATAGATTGATCCTCTCTTCGTTGATGTCATAATATGTCTGCCAATGGGGTATAAATTTATTTTTAATTAAGGGATCGGTTAGAGGGAGTTCTATTACAAGTAAGTGCCGATGAACAGCAACACAGCTACATTAAACATTTGGCTCTTGTAACTACATGTCGCCAAATAGCATTAAATTGTGAATCAATCAAGTTTATCTATAAACTAACAGTTTTATGCATAAATGTAAGTTAGTATCATACAAATCGAATAACAAGATTTCAAACTTCCAGAATAAATGTGAACCATTCCAATTAGATGAAAATCCTATCTTTTTAGTGTTGATCTCTAAGGTTTCAAGTGAAGCCATCAAAGTGAAGAAATTTATCTCCCTTTTCACACACATTTCTAAAGGAGGGCTTGCGCACAAAAAGGAAAGACTCTTTTATTCTCGGGCACCGTCTGTGTGGCTGATGTAACATAAGAATGTGTCGGAGGAGTGAAAGAATCTTTTGGGTGGTCAAAAGCAACTCTTTTCTCTCTGGAGAAGGCCTCTCATCGGCTGCTTGTAAAATACTTCGATGATTGATTATCGCCGACGTCCGATCTATGAATGTGGGTTAATGGTAGTTTTCCAGCCCTCATATCAGCCTTAGCTTTTGTCAAGTTGGAAGCCGACAAGTCGCCGTGAGTGTCGCTACAGTTTTGGGACGTTACTAAGTAAAAATTTTCATAATCGTTGCCAACTTTATAACATTATTTCCACTGTAAATATGAAAAAGTATAAAACAATCTTTTTAGGATTGCAATTCAATATAATTTTTATTGAAATTTATTACAATGAAAAATGAATATTTTCTGTAAAATATTACATTAGATACTAACCTATACTTTAACATTCAATCAGAATACCACATTAGTTTTGACTTTTCATTTCAAATTTTGCGAGAAAGTTTGTTAAAATTACATAAGAACCTATGCAAAAAGATTCCAAAAATTTGAAGTAAAAACTATATTTATCCATAGATCTAATATTTATCTAGATTTATTTTTATTGTAAAATATGATATTTTTAACAATAACCTTCAATATGATAATTTTCAATTTAAAATCATCGAAAATTTGGAGAAAATTGTTGCAGATAAGGATTATATTTAATATGAACTTATTATTTTAAAAGTGGTTTCAAAAGCATTAGGCATTTTGTACTAGAAACACACACACACAAAATGTAATATTTTATTAGATGGTAACATAATTAATCCATTATTTTAGTTGAATGATGGTCAATTAATAATACGTGACGTGTCTGAAATGTCATGCACATATAACAGTTAATGTTTTAAGGACCAACGTGGCGGTTATTTTCCTTGCCTACTTCTTTCCCAATTGAGCCGATGATATACTGGGTGTATGCAAGTCTACATTTACTGAATTTCTGTTTCAATTTACTTCTCCTCTTTCTTGTTTCATATTTTTCGATCAATTACGATCATAGTTATAATTATTTGAACGTTGCTCTATGAAATCTGCATTATTGCAGAATTGGCTTCAAATCTAGAAGGTTAAAGAAAATATTTTCAGTTAAGTTCCATGTCTTGATTCTGATATATTATCTTGGTTAACTACGCTCTTCCTGATACGCATTGAGTTGCTGGGCTGGCTGGATCAGCCCTGCGAGCTGCAATTTGACTATCCCTGCTTTAGATAGTTTTCTTTTAATTTTGCGAGGAATTTAAATGTAATTATATAACGACCTATTTAAACGATAACAAAAAAATCTAAAAAGTCTGTATATTGATACATTTCCACTGCAAAATATTATTTTCAAGATTACGATTTTGAATTAAGAGTGGTCAAATCTTTGGAGAGAATTATGACAGAAAGGGTTTGAGTTTTAACAAGTTGCTACGCAAATTTTAATCGAAAACAATAAAACATTGATTTTTCTGTATAAAACGAATTACAGAAATTTATAAAAAAAGTGAAATTAATCCGATATTTTAAATTGTTTTCTTCAAATTTTGCATGAGCTTTTATTAAAATTCCTTAACAATCTACTAAAAAAATTTTCCCAAAATTGAAAAATAAAGTTTGACCACAGATTTATTTCCAATGGAAAATATGAAAATAATTTTAAAATATTTTTCTAAATTACAATTTTTAATTTAGAACCATCAAAACTTAAGAGAGAATTATAGTTCGTTCTACATTTGGAACTATGTTATCTTAAATAAAAGTAATATCTAACCAAAGATCACTTTTAATAATCGGCAGCGATACACTGCTAAAACTGTTGTTACTTATTAAAAGTGATTTGCATTGATCAAATTGTACGTATATTTAAGAGAATCGTGGCAAAAAAAACTTGACATTTAACAATCTATATAAAGAAAATTAACTGAATTGTATATTTTCTATAAAATGTTACATTAGAGCCTACATCTTAACATTCTGCCAAAAGATGGCATTGTTAATCCACAATTTTAAATTGTTTTCTTAATATATTGCAAATATTTTGTTGAAACGTTGTTAGAAGTTATACAAAAACTACCCAAAATTTGAATTAAAAGCCATGTTTATCAATAGATTTAATATTTGCACAGATTTATTTTCACTGTAAAGTATGAAAATATTTTTGAAATATTTCTAGATTATCATTATCGATTTGAAATTGTCAATGTTGTAGATAGAACTAGTTTAGCACCGTGTTAAACATTGATTCTACTATGATGCAATTATATTTGCTGCAGCTATCTTTGGTTGTTAATAATCTGCGCACTCAAAGAAAAAAAAACTCAAACTAAGCCTCCTCTCCCAGGAATTAACCATGAAAGTAAACTCATAGTGGAGTGTGGTTTACGATTTAATTATTGTAAGAAATTGTTTATACTTTAACATTAATGTTATATATTAACACGCACGTATGTTTAGTTAATTAACACTTTTGTGGACGAACTGTTTTTTTTCCATCAGACGGGTTTTCTTTGCGTTTTTCCAAATTTGTAGAAAATACTTGTTTAATGGTTCTTACTTTAAAAACATTTCTGAAAACCACAAAGTTTACTATGAAGATGTCAAGAAAAGTGAAAGTTTGTCCGCTGTCTGTCTTACAGGACGGTAGTCTCACGAGAGACATAGAAGTCACCGCTTATGCAGACTATATTTGATCGTAATTTAAACATGTATACTCTACAAATATTTACAGAAATATTTAGATATATAAACTTCTAGATTAGTGTGTGATGTTTACTATAACTTCCAATAATAGAAACCAATTAATTTCTTTATCATATTGTATGACTTTAGAATGAAAATTACAAATAGTGTTTTTTTTTAAAAAAAAAAGTAATAAAATTAAGCAAAGTAATATGTAAACATCCCATGTGTAGAAACGCTTGAACATAGGGTATGAACACAAAGTTGTAACGAAATAAAGATAAACAATAATTATATAATCCTTTTCAGCCTTTGATCTTACTCGTAGGTGGCCTATGTTTAAAAGTTGTATACATATGCATATTGCCCTGAGGTGCATATTTTCTGGCTATCATAGGTTCTCTAAACTGTCACAAAAAGAATGTAGTCTGAAAGATCCTATGAATAATTACTATATTTAAATTTATCCTAACCAGGCTAAAGTTCTCATCTTGTGAAACGATGTTAAAGTGAATCATGATTACGTTTGACTCAGTATAGACTGCGTTTCATTTAATTCTCTATTGAATGTGAGTCCTAAGTAATACACATAAGCTGTCATTAAACAATGTACTAGTAAAAGAAAAACTGTAAATAATAAGAAAGAAGTACACAATGTGTTGTGCCTAGTTAGGAAAATATCTGTTAACTCGTGCTCAACTATGTCTTAGATGATGAGTACACTCACAAAACACCAATGTATCGTAACCTGCAACTTCTTTCTCGAAATGCACTAGCTATGGATTTGAATAGGAGAAACATGAAGATATGAAAGAGCTTTTGTTGTACAATGCCCAAGAAAAAATCTTTCCAGGAAATAATTCCTAAAGATTCCATTATACGTTCAAAATTATATTGTATAAAAACACATAGTTGTTTTTTGTGATAGTTAGATACACTGTGTATGACAATATACGAGCTCCAAAGGAGGATTGAAGACGGAGGAAGCTGAGGTATTAGAGGAGGAAATCCATTTTTCAGCATTAATGTCCTGAGTAGCAAACAGGAAAGACGTTGGAGAGAGCAAGTCTTTACTAGAAGAGACTTTGATGTTCAATAGTACGCCTTGAATTATATGAAAGTCATCTCTCTGCGCCTGAACGAAAGAAATATCAAACAGCAAATAGGTTTGTTGATATATATATATATATATATATATATATATATATATATATATATATATATATAATACAACATTTCGTCTGAAGTGCTCTAGTGCTAGACATAACGGTAAAAAGAAAATACTTGCATGCAACTTCCTCAGTTTCATTTATTCGGATGATTGAAATGTAACTTCGATTAAATTGGATCCAAAGAAAAGGTGCAAAGAAGAAATATAGCCTTATATTTTTTAATATTCAAATAATATTATCGAAAATGGACATTTTAGCTTGTGTGGAATATAAAGTTATTGTTACTATTGTTACAAAAGTAATGCAAATATTTGAACCTCTAATTGAAGCTACCTTAATTTCCCGGACCTTT
Organism: Thermobia domestica; assembly: GCF_964235325.1. NCBI lineage: Eukaryota > Metazoa > Arthropoda > Insecta > Zygentoma > Lepismatidae > Thermobia > Thermobia domestica. The sequence goes on along the minus strand of NC_137455.1, from coordinate 198,798,886 downwards.
ATGAAACAAAGTGAAATAAAAACTAATAACATCAAGATAATATTTTGCCAATTAGAAACAATGTTACTTATTTCAGTATCTTAAATGTATACATGTATAAATGTTCTAAAGACATTCTGAGCACTGCCTTAGTTTTCGAAGGCATCTTTGTGTGAGAGCTTTTCTAAGTGGTGGGAAAGTCAATGGACGAGGAATCTAAGAAGCAAGATGAATCTGGCACATCTTCTGTTATGGTAATGTGTAATGTGTTGTACTGTTTTGTATCATATCTATCTTATCATTTATATTGCGGGAAGCATTGTAAAGCACAAATCGAAATGTATATTTCTTCTGTCCTCAGTCAGTTCTTGTGACACTCAAGTGTCAATTTTAACCCTTCATTTTCTAGTTTCTCCAAATACCGACCTAGGTCGAATGATCAAAGTTGAGTTACTCTGTAACATCTTGTGTCAATTTCCGTGGACCTGCTTCAGTAATTACCATCAACAACAGAAGGAAATTTGTGATCTTTCCCATCTTTCAAAGTTGTGTCTTCATAACTGAAATTTCGAAACGAGCATTGCAGTGTGACTTTGCTCACACTTTCTGGTATTTATTAATGTCTTGAGCTATTTCGAGGCTATTTAAATATAGAATTCGAATTTGTTAATGATATGCAGCAAGGAACATAGATAATAAGTTTAACGGAAACCCTCAAATAAAAGTACCTGAAAAGCTTAATTTAGTTTTAAAAAATAAAGAAGTAAATTGAAAGAAATAATCTTGAATGCTAAAATATCCTCCAACAAAAAATTTATTTAAAACATTCATGTAAATAATATTATGAAAAGCGAAACTAGGGTCTATCAATGTTTTATTGATTAAACAAACCTTCTATAGCAAACGCTGCATAAAGGCTTAATTTGACTTACCTCCACGTGTTAAAAGAAAACGTGATAAATTTGATTCTCGTTCTTTCAGAGGTGTAACCATGTAACCACATAGATACCGTTAATAGGTACATATATATGTACATTTTCTTTTAACAAGTTTCTTAACTTTTGAGTGACATTAAAAGTATAAGGAATAGCAGCTCTTAACCTTTCATAGGATGTAGATGACAATTGGCGTTATGGTAAATTAATACTAAGAACAACCACAATATTCTTGAAATGTGTACGTTAGCGAATCATTTACGCTGATGCCATTTGGCACAAAGTCACGATTTTATACTACTTTCATTTCATTTTTCAAAAAATTAATTTCATTTTTTCACAACACGCACATGTTTTAAGTTTGAAATAAAAATTTTATGTCGTAAATTCTCATGAAATCTACCTAATTTACGAATTAAACAATAATTGCTTTGTCCTTAAACACTGTAACGTGCCCGTTACAAGTCACAGGAAAAAAAAAAAGAAATTATAAAAATAAAAATGTAAAATCTTCGATAAGAAAAATGGTAAAATTACTATTATTGTATTTAATATTGTGTGTTACAGCAAGAGACATAAGCTTATACAAAAGAATCATCTGCGAAATTTTTTAAAAATTAAGAGAGAAAGAATTAAATGTAAAAATAACGTTTGTGAGAAGATTTCCTTTGCTTTTCGTAACCGAGAAATATCAAGGTCTTGGCTTATGCGCTGGTCGTCGACTGCGCATGGTCACGGCTTTGCGGCCGCAAGTAGCTGGCCTCGGCTAGCTGACTTGGGCTGTGTTGTATGAACGGGTAACATCTGGAGGGATTAAGCTGTTCGAATGGATTATGAATCTAAATGGACGTTTCGTGTTGGTTCACGTTTCTTGTATTGAAGTCTTCGTTTGTAGAAGAGTGTGTTATAGAAGGAAATAAGAATATCCATTACAAGTGAGGATTATGATTATAGTGATATTTCATTTTCTGCAATATTTAGTGTATTTGCATATTTTTGAAAAATTAGTGAAAATAGTGTTGCTTGGAAATTCGATAAAAGTGTTGGAAGGGAGGCTTGGTTTAGTTCTCTCTGCTTCTATTAGCAAGCAAATTGCAGAAAGGTGCATGAGTAATACTCAGAATCACGTAATTATAATTGTGTATATATTTTTTCTCGATTTCGTGAATGTGGGAAGTTGTGGATCTACGTCCCATTTTCTCAATTGAGTTTCTAATTGAATTGAGATCATTTAAATTGAATCTTGAGCATAACCTCACCTTACAGTGGAATATTCTTGTTTTGATAAGAGAGTCCGGGACGATTGAGGGCAGAGAAACTACAGAAAGTTGAGGTAAAAACGTGGATTTTCAGAGGTGAGTTAATTTTCAATTTTTCTATTAGATTGTCTGTCTACGTCTTTATGTGTATTCTGTGGGTTGTCTTGTTGGTTCCATTTGGTTAGGTTTTCAGTGGAATAATTATCGCGAATAAGCTCGGCAAATCCAGGGGAACAAAGGTGGAGGGATTTGTACCCGAAACCTATGAAATGTGCTATTCATCCTATGTTTATTACAGGTCTGAAATTCATGTTTTTGATTCGAAGAGTAAAATCCGAAAGGCTTATTAATGCTGTTTTTAATGCTGAGGAATTAATAGTAAAATTTGATTCTTTTTTTTAAAAAAGAAAACTTCGTTTGACTTGTTCGTACTGTTTGAAGTATGTTTGACCGGTTTGTGTTTCAGATGTTTCGATGTTGCAACGCATTCAATTGAGTCTAGCAAAGTTGTTTGCGGTTGTTTTTCGTCGGGAAATTTCTATTTTCAAACTAAATTGCGACAAATTAATAAGAATAATTTCTTTAATGATAAGAATTTATGAAACTTTTTCTTCGGTTTGAGAGAAAGGGAAATCTTCACTCGATTAAAGGTACGAATTTATTTCTTATTTTTAAAGAAAGGAATATATTAGTACTAGACAAGAGGTCCTGGACTGGCCTTGAGTGTTCATATTGGAGTTAAATGTGAGAGGTCCTTGACTGGCCTCGAATATTTGCGTCAAACTTTAGAGGTTCCTGACTTGACTGGAGAATTTGCTTTATTATTCAATTTTTGATGATTTACAATTCTGCGAACAATTCTTTGAATTATATTAAATATTTTTTCTTTTCTCAAACTAAGAAATAAAATATTTATTGAATCCAGATTTTGACTTGGCAGCGAGAAGACAGATTAATTATTGTAATTTATTTGTAATAAACATTTATTTCCTGAATTGGTTGTGTTGTTATTTGTTTATATATATATTTACTGTTAATTTATGAACTATCACTCCTCTGGATTTCCGAATTGAAACAACAGCCTGAGCTATCCGGATGCTTGCTCGTGTAAAGCCCCTTCTGAGGCCAGGCTGGATTGGTTTTTCCCACCTTGTCTGCTAGGCTACGGATGGGGGCGTTACAAATTTGAACACAGCCCAAGTCAGCTAACCGAAAATTTTTGGGTTTGTATTGTAAGTCCGTCCTTTTCTAAAATTTTTGGGTTTGTATTGTAAGTCCGTTTCTAAAAAATTTTGGGTTTGTATTGTAAGTATTTCATGTCCGTTATTAATTTTGTTGTTGTAAGTATTTCAAGTCCGTTGGTTATTACTTTTGATATACTTATTAAACTCATAATTATTTTTGGAATTTCGCATTTGCTTTTGCATTTCAGAATTAAATTCGATTGCTAATTGAAACTTATTGTTCATTTATAAATTACTAGTATTTTTGATAAATTAAATTAAGGTGAAGCAAGGTATTATTAGGATTATTTCCATTTGGTCAAAAAAAAAAGTCTGGGTCGCAGTAGTGTTCGTCGTTAGTATTATATTTTGTATGTATTATAATTATATTATTTATGTTCTATTTATACTTGTATTGTTATATACTAATACATATGTGTAATCCGATGGAGTATGTCAGTATTGATATTCCGGAGCAATATTCCGAATTGATAACGGTAGATAGAACCGGCAATCTTGAAACTGATACTAGATCTGATTTTGGACAGTTGAATATGTCACTGACTCCGCCAACTCAAGGGAGTTTTCATATTAGACAACCATCTATGGGAGCTAATAATTTAGAATGTGGAGGTAGTTCGCAGTCACCTGCGGATGAATACAATTTCAGTAGATTTGTTAATATTGGGAGTTTGAACGAATCGTTTCGAGATCAGAGGCAAGTCACTTTTAATGAGCCTTTAATGAGTTCTGGTTCAAATAATGATAGGAATTCGATAAATTTTGGAAATTCAGGTCCTGATAAGAATGAGGTTCCTTCTAGGTACTTGAATCTTAGAGATTATTACCGAAGGGTTTCTCAAATTAGAAATTCCACTCCCAAGACTTCGTTACATCCGCGGTATGGTGATCCACCTAGGAGAACTCAGATGGGTGAAAATGTATTAACAGGGTTGCCAACTTTGCATAGTACTAATGAATCTTCAAATGTTGAACATAATCTCCTGATGAAGTATACATTTAAAAGAACTAGTGAATTTCTAGAGTCAAAATTTAAGGAATTGAAAACAACTGATGGCAGTAATAGTTTGCTAGTTTTTGAGATATTAGCCAAAATTGAGGAAACTTTAATGGATACTAGCTACTCTTTGAGTATGATTCTTTCTGTTCTTGTCGGGAAATGTGATGGTTCATTATTAAAAGAAATTTTGTTAGCATTAAATCATCAAATAGCTTGGAATGAGTTAAAATCTAGGCTTGTTAACAATTTTATTACGCCTGTTGCATTACATTCACTTATTTCTGATAGAATTTATAGACGTCAACGCCTGTCTGAATCAGTTACTCAGTATGTAAGATCTATAGTAATTGCCATGAATGGATTAAATTTTATGGATAGTGAGTCAGACATGGTAAATATCATTGTATGTGGCATGAATCCAAACCATAGATATAAAATGCTGAATTATTACATCCCAGCTACCCGATCCGAGTTAATGGATATTGCTGATAAGCATGAATTAAACTTTCGAAATCAATTGGAATATAATAAGGAAATGGGTTTTTCTCGGAAAAAGACTAATTTAGTAATGTTAAATCCTGATCAAAGTTTTAAAAATAGAGAATTTCCAGTGGGTGATAGAAATTTTTCTTTGAATAAAGAAATAAATAATTCTTACCCTACTAATGTAAAGAATCGTTTGAAAGTAGAATCTCAGGTTCATGGAAAAAACAAGATTCCGAATGAACGGTCTGATCAATTCAAAGCACCTAATGCTTCAGTTAACACAATTCCTAGTGAATTGGACAATACCGTCGCTTCATTTGTGGTTGGTAAAATACATAACTATTTAACAGACATTTGTGTGGATGGAGGTTCAAGCTTTAACATCGTTCGACTGGACTTAGTGCGGTTTTGTGGATTGGAGAAATTTATTAGATTGACTCCTGAAAAGGTGGTGAATGCTCCGTCCGGGTTAAATTTTTCAACAAACCGGGAGATAATATTGACTTTGAATCTCTCCGGTCATTTTGAGAGAATATCATTTAAGATAGTGGAACAGTTGCCTTGCATGTGTCTTCTGGGAACGCCTTTCTTACGATCGACAAACTCAGTTATAGATTATGCTAGAAATTGTTTGATTCTACGCGGTGGAAAGAAACGGGTTAGGTTAAACTATAAGAAGATGATTCAACATAACAAACATTTTAGGGGATTTAAATCTGGTGATGAGTCTGGCCAAAGGGATGAAATGATAACTGATCATCACTCTACTAAACATGTTTCTTCTGTTTCGAACTTTATGGTATCGATTTTTATTTGTGAAGATGGGTTTAATTTTCGGAAAAAAGATGCGAGTATTCAGTGTGATTTGGATTATTTAGATTTTGAATCCAAATTATTAGAAATTCCAGCGCCTAGTGCTATCCAGCTGAATCATCTGAGATCTATGATTTATTCAGAAGTTGGAGACGTTCGAAAAATCGAAGATTCCATTGAATCCATGTGGAAGGATGAAAGTCGTACGAATTTTGGGACAACACTGGGTGGTGCGATTGAAAGGTCCGAAGTTACAAATCCAGTTGGGACTCAGTATAATAATTCATCTTCAGAGGGCAGTTGTGTCTCAGTTATTGATAATTTTCATGGAAATCAGAGTGGTGCAAATGAAATATCCGAAATTAACTTGGAGAATTCGGGACAGTGCATTGCGAATTCTCGGTTAATGGACAAATTAGGAAATAGTAGTTCAAAAGAAAATTCGAGTCAACCTTTAGTTGTCGATTTAACATCTGCAGTTCTGAATGTTGAACTTGGTCATAGTGAACATTCGGCGAGCAATGCTAGGTTGCCAGAAAGTGTTGTGAAACCCGATGCAAATACTAGTGGAAAGAAAAGCAAGCGTAGGAATCGTAGGAAGAAAGGATTAAAGAATAAAACTTTAGTGGTAACTCCGGATACAAACTTAGCTGAAAAGAAAGTGGAGCTTAGTCATAGCAGTGGTCCAGTGAATAAAGTGGATAAACTGAATTCTTTAGATGGTAGCAGCGGCTCTGAAGTTTCAGATATTGATATAGATCAAGCTGAAAACTTTCACAAGTTGATTCAGAGAAATAAAAAGTTTATTTCGGACGAGCCTCGTACATCCGATAGTTTACATGATCAGACTACCATGCAGGTGAAAAATCCGGAATGCACACAGTTGAAAAACCAAAATGATAATTGGGATTCTTGGAGATTCAATGAACCAGAGGTGATCTCTTTCATTGATTCTATAAAGGCTAAATATAAAGACGTGATATCAGATAGAGTAGGGTGTATAAAAAACTTTATTGGTAGATTGTTATATATGTTGTTTATATATGTTTGTTTAAAATTTGTGTCTTATAATCTTTTTGTATTCCGTAGCTTGCCAAGAAGAAGACGTCGAAAAATTCTTGGTTTGAGAATTTTTCTTTTCCAGGGCGGCGAGTTTGTAACGTGCCCGTTACAAGTCACAGGAAAAAAAAAAAAAGAAATTATAAAAATAAAAATGTAAAATCTTCGATAAGAAAAATGGTAAAATTACTATTATTGTATTTAATATTGTGTGTTACAGCAAGAGACATAAGCTTATACAAAAGAATCATCTGCGAAATTTTTTAAAAATTAAGAGAGAAAGAATTAAATGTAAAAATAACGTTTGTGAGAAGATTTCCTTTGCTTTTCGTAACCGAGAAATATCAAGGTCTTGGCTTATGCGCTGGTCGTCGACTGCGCATGGTCACGGCTTTGCGGCCGCAAGTAGCTGGCCTCGGCTAGCTGACTTGGGCTGTGTTGTATGAACGGGTAACATCTGGAGGGATTAAGCTGTTCGAATGGATTATGAATCTAAATGGACGTTTCGTGTTGGTTCACGTTTCTTGTATTGAAGTCTTCGTTTGTAGAAGAGTGTGTTATAGAAGGAAATAAGAATATCCATTACAAGTGAGGATTATGATTATAGTGATATTTCATTTTCTGCAATATTTAGTGTATTTGCATATTTTTGAAAAATTAGTGAAAATAGTGTTGCTTGGAAATTCGATAAAAGTGTTGGAAGGGAGGCTTGGTTTAGTTCTCTCTGCTTCTATTAGCAAGCAAATTGCAGAAAGGTGCATGAGTAATACTCAGAATCACGTAATTATAATTGTGTATATATTTTTTCTCGATTTCGTGAATGTGGGAAGTTGTGGATCTACGTCCCATTTTCTCAATTGAGTTTCTAATTGAATTGAGATCATTTAAATTGAATCTTGAGCATAACCTCACCTTACAGTGGAATATTCTTGTTTTGATAAGAGAGTCCGGGACGATTGAGGGCAGAGAAACTACAGAAAGTTGAGGTAAAAACGTGGATTTTCAGAGGTGAGTTAATTTTCAATTTTTCTATTAGATTGTCTGTCTACGTCTTTATGTGTATTCTGTGGGTTGTCTTGTTGGTTCCATTTGGTTAGGTTTTCAGTGGAATAATTATCGCGAATAAGCTCGGCAAATCCAGGGGAACAAAGGTGGAGGGATTTGTACCCGAAACCTATGAAATGTGCTATTCATCCTATGTTTATTACAGGTCTGAAATTCATGTTTTTGATTCGAAGAGTAAAATCCGAAAGGCTTATTAATGCTGTTTTTAATGCTGAGGAATTAATAGTAAAATTTGATTCTTTTTTTTAAAAAAGAAAACTTCGTTTGACTTGTTCGTACTGTTTGAAGTATGTTTGACCGGTTTGTGTTTCAGATGTTTCGATGTTGCAACGCATTCAATTGAGTCTAGCAAAGTTGTTTGCGGTTGTTTTTCGTCGGGAAATTTCTATTTTCAAACTAAATTGCGACAAATTAATAAGAATAATTTCTTTAATGATAAGAATTTATGAAACTTTTTCTTCGGTTTGAGAGAAAGGGAAATCTTCACTCGATTAAAGGTACGAATTTATTTCTTATTTTTAAAGAAAGGAATATATTAGTACTAGACAAGAGGTCCTGGACTGGCCTTGAGTGTTCATATTGGAGTTAAATGTGAGAGGTCCTTGACTGGCCTCGAATATTTGCGTCAAACTTTAGAGGTTCCTGACTTGACTGGAGAATTTGCTTTATTATTCAATTTTTGATGATTTACAATTCTGCGAACAATTCTTTGAATTATATTAAATATTTTTTCTTTTCTCAAACTAAGAAATAAAATATTTATTGAATCCAGATTTTGACTTGGCAGCGAGAAGACAGATTAATTATTGTAATTTATTTGTAATAAACATTTATTTCCTGAATTGGTTGTGTTGTTATTTGTTTATATATATATTTACTGTTAATTTATGAACTATCACTCCTCTGGATTTCCGAATTGAAACAACAGCCTGAGCTATCCGGATGCTTGCTCGTGTAAAGCCCCTTCTGAGGCCAGGCTGGATTGGTTTTTCCCACCTTGTCTGCTAGGCTACGGATGGGGGCGTTACAACACCTATTACTACATTCAAGTTCCGAAGAGATGAAATGAAATGAAATATTTTAGTTTCGCGTTCCACGTGCTTATGTCACGCAAGCCGAAAGAGACGGTGATGATGAGAATGAATTGAAATGGTGAAATTAAGAAAGGTTGAGAAAACAAGAAATCCCACGTACACAGTGTCTGTTCGCCACAAAGCTCACCTGACGCAAGCTAGATTGGAAACCCACGCACCAAAGGTGAATACTCTACTACTGAGCCACCGTGGTTCTTACAGAGATTCGATGTATATGCCTAAGATTGATAATCAGAAAATAACTAATAACAAGTATTTGAGTTTTTTTTAACTAATTCTACACATAGTTAATGTTCGTTTAGACAGCTGCCCTACCTCTTCTAAATTTCATCAAATTAGTCACCAACGTTTGTCCATCCTTTCTGCACGCAAAACTAGTCTTTCTGCACAAAGCAATTTTGTGATGACGAACAAAGCAGAAGTTCGTTTGTGCACAACCAGAGGTGTAAGATATTGGCGTATCGAGTTTAGGGACAAGTCCCCTACCAAAGCCGATTGGACACCAAATAGATCCGCATCGTTTGTGTATGATTGTGCAACAAAAATCTAGTTTGTGCACAAAAGGGAGTGTGAGATTTTGACGTATCTTCTTTGGGCTCCGCCTTCCGATTGGCGTCGATGGTTTCGGTTGGGTTTTCGGCTCTTGGATCTAACTTAGAAGTATTAGAATGATTGTAGCCAAACTTACCTTACGCATAGCTTTTTGGCCTTCAATTGTCGTCATCATCATCAACATCAACATCAGCATCATAGGTATTCTGCCATGCAGGTCAGTCACCGCAACTGATAAAATTCGATGCTTCACTGCTTCAGCTAGCCTCTTCGTCTTGACGTACGATCTTTCTGGTTTGATACTGTCCATTAATTGATGGCAAAGTGGCGTTAGTAACTTTTGAGACATTTTGAGATACTGAGGCGTACACCTCTTTACCGTGCAGGGTCATCGTGAATTCGAATTTACGGTGTTCTTTATGCTTTCATTTCTTGACCTACGTTTAACTCTGAGATACGCAACTTTAGGATCCAACAGTTTATGGTTTCAAGTTTACGGAAATGTCTTAATATTATCTTTTTTTCAAAAAAAGAAATCAGTTACGCCACTTTGTCATTCTACACCTCACTTCTAGCTCCCTCGTCCCGTCCCTCTCTTTCCTGCCACTATACCCTATAGACGCCACTCATGATACAGTCCTATAGCACGCCACTCATGACCAGTCCTCTTTCTCCTCAATTACATCTAAAATTGTTCTTTCCTCCCCCATTATTTCTAAAACCCTCTTATCTTTTTCTACTCGACCCAGATAATTATCTCCATTCTTCTCCACACTCACGTTTCAAAAGCTTCCTGTCGTCTTTCATCACTTTTGAGTAATGTCCATTTTTCTGCCCCATATAGTAAAATTTTCCACACGAAGCACTCTATGAGTCTTTTTTTCTCAATTCATAGTTCAAAGTCTCACAAATTAGAGTTTCCTTCCCCTTAAAATCTTCTTTCGCCATTCCTATCCTTGCTTTTATTTCACTTTTACACTTCATATCATCACTAATAATACTACCCAGGTATCGAAAACTAGTCACCTGTTCTATTTTCTCTCATCCTACTTCTATATTTGACACCGACCACTTCGTTCCAATCTCCATGGTTTTTGTCTTTCTAATATGTATTTCATTCCAAATGCTTGACAGCCCTTCCTCAAGGTTTCTAACGTCTTATTGATTTTCTTTCCAGATTCCGCAACAAGCACCATATGATCTACAAACCGTATACACTTCATTATTCACCATTTACCGAAATATCATCTTTATTATGTAGACTCTGTCCCACTTTTCAGAATACCTGTTTCCCTGACTATGTAAATATCCGTTGTTTGCAGTGTCGTATGAAGATGTAATTGTGCAGTTTCGCACACTATACTGGGCGAAGACAGATGCCGATTGCAGGGACATCTATCATGGAACAATGAAATTTCCATTTTTCTTTCACGAGAATTCGGACGGTATTTCTTCCCTTGATAGTTCGAATTAGTAGAAAGTGTTTAAAGATTTAGTAGAAAGTATTTTAAGGGACATTTTACATTAATCTTTTACATTTACTTCTGAATTTAAATATTAAATTCGTATTTTAATGGAAATCCCTGAGACAAGTATACATTTGTTTCCACCATCATCATCATTGGTATTCTGCCCTTTATTGTCAGGTCTTTGCCGCAGCTGAGAAGTTTCTATGCTTCACGGTCTTCAGGTAACCTCTTCGTCTTCAAGTATGATCCCTCTGTTTTTATATTGTCCATTAATTGTAACTTCCTTCGCTCTCTTCCGCTATTTCCCGCCACCATATCCTCTAGCACGTCCCTCATGATACAGTTTCTTCTTAGGCAATGTCCCAACCAGTTTCTCTTCTTTTTCTTAATAATGATACTTAAAAGCACTATTTTCTCCCTCACTATTTCTAACACCCTCCCATTCGCCTTCCGCTCTGTTTCCAAGTAAGTATCAATTTGTTCTTGTCAAAATTCGTTGTAAATATTTCTACGTAAGTCGTTATATAGCTTCATGGCAAATGAGCATTGCACAATATTTCACTATCAGGCTGACTAACAGGTATTGACATCTCTGTTAGTGAAAAAAAATATCCATGCGCACAAAAATGTGCCCAAAGACTTCGACAAAAAATGTCTGTCTCGATTCTTTTGTCTTCTCAAGAGAAAAAAAATGTATGATATATTGTATCAAGATATGTAGCCTATATTTCTAAATTTTCTCTTCAATTATAAGGAATCTGATGCTTAATGTTTAAAACCTTCATTTCTTATCATCTATTTTGGTATTGATACAGACATGGCAGGCTTAAACTAGCAATGATAGATAGAAAGGTGAAATATGCTTGTAACTCAACAAAGTAATTAGTAATCCATTAAGACAAGATTTTCACTTGGTTAAGCGAACTGAACAAGTGCAAAACTTTTAAATGTAGATTTAAATAAAGCTGAGAGCTGAGTATCATACACATTACAGTATATATATATATATATATATATATATATATATATATATATATATATATATATATATATATATGTGTGTGTGTGTGTGTGTGTGTGTGTGTGTGTATGTGTTTGAATTCATAAGCATTATCAATAGAAATATTTTTATCTTTGATGCTTTCTGCTACATAATCATTTTAATACAAACGTTCTCTAGATCAAGGCTTGAAAAATTCCTGGCGCCAAGTCACCATGGCCGACTGGAAATACGAGTCTGGTGCCTACCGAATTTACGCCAAAATATGTAGGTCTATGTATGAAATTGGATTTCTATTATTGTGACGCCAAATTTTCAGAGGTGGCACCTAGATCAGAGGAAAATTTTACGAGCATTTATCTAGATAATATTGTTGAAATAAAACTAGGAAAACCTTTTGGAGAATAAAGTACAGACTAACTGTCACATTTTGCATATATTTAATGCTAAGAAACGGTTCTAAGCGAAATAGCGATACTAATAGCCACAAACGTTGTTATATGTCGGCTTACTAGTACTGAATTTGATACTTAAAAATTACACATATTTAAGAGGTACTCCCATGCGCAAAAAAAAATTGCGCGTATACTGTAACTCACGATTTTCCGTATTTATTCCTTTTTTCTTACGTTTATGGGTAAAATTGAGTTATTAGTATGTGGAGATAATAGAGAGCAATCCATCTAAGGAGATATTTCCAAAAAATATAATAAAATAATAAAAATATAAACAAAAAACAAAATTATGCTCGGTTTTGTGTATACTGGCAACGATGATTTCTAGGGATTTTTTCAGTAGTACAGCACGATTGCGGAGGGAATTCAGTAGGGAAGTAGAGGAGATGGATGAAGGAACTGGATACTGAACTAAAATGTTGCATTTATTGGTTAAAACCTAGTGTGTAGATTGCCTGCCAAATATAAATTAGCTTCTGTAACTAAGATGTCGTACGAAAAAATAGAATTAAACAGAAAAACTCTTATGTTAAGGTTCGAAGCGATACGCACATGGTTATGAAGATTATTTCTTAAGAAAAAAGAATAAACACAACGTAGGCTCTGTGGTTAGGTGGATAGAGTGGCGGACTCGTGGATATTTTGTTATTTTGACACCACATCGAATCCCATCCTATCCCATCCCATTTTTTTTTAACAAAACATTATTGGAAGTGTATAACTTTGATGTTAATAAGAACCGAAACAGTATAATAAGGAAATAACTTATTGATAGTATCCTTTAATCGACGTATTTATTCAGTATTAGAATACGTGTACTATTGCAAACAGTTATTGTTTTCAGTTTATGGTCTTGTATGTTACCTGCCCGTTCTTGAACAGCAGACAACTCACTTCGGATTTGTGTGTCAAGAACAGGAAAAATAACATACGCGACCTTGACAGTCTTCCCAAGTTTACCCCTTGTTATATCGACATGACGTTATGTCGAATGATGCTTGTTGTCGTGAAAAAAGGAAGAAAGGAAAAAGCTGATGTCAAATTATCGTTTGTCTGTGTGTGTGTGTGCTTGTGTTTTTTTTCTTTTTAGAGTATTGACTTTCTCCCTCTCTCTCTTTTTTTTCATATCCACAATTGCAAGAAATTATGACCGACCTTTGTGGGTTTATTGGGAATAGGACGATTTATTTTGGATTGCTAACAGACGACATTTTTTTAACCATTTGCTTTAAACTTTGGCTTTGTGGCTCTTAGCACCCACGAAAGGTCATTATAAACTATATAAGCAGTTCCCGTTTTCACCGGCCGCTGAAAAGATATTGGGGAAGAGAAAAGTGCTTGCCGTAAAGATAATGAATAAAAAAAAACCAAATTAAAACAAATAATTTATAGATCTTTATAATACACTGTAAAGTTACGAGCGATTACGGCTAAGAATTTAACGTGAGATTAAAATTACGAGTATTATGTATTATGATTAAACAAATAATATACAATAAGTAAACTACAAGCAAATTATATATTTAACAACCTGAGTGCTTAAAAACAATTACTTTATTTTTAATTTTTATTTTTTTAAATTATTTACTTTGATTAGATGGCCTTTTTGATTTATAGGAATGATTTTTTTTAAATTTTATTTATAATTTGCGCTAGCGGCAACGAATGAGAGTAGGAGATAATTTATATAACCTTGCGTTTTATTATGCACTGCACAAGGAGGGTGGGGATTAAGTCAGCCGCAGTTTTTTTCTTTTGGACTTTTTTTTTTTTTTTTTTACAGAAATTTGGTTTTCTGTAGAAGTCAAAAACTAATTTGAGTGTTATGCTTATATTTACTAAATTCTAACGACGACAAAAACACGATTTCAAAATGCAATCATAAGTCTGTGTAAGGAATGGGTTTTCGTTGAACGAAGCGAAATTATACAGATCTATGTATGCGGAACACGAATATTTCCAAAAGATAGCATGAATATGAACGATAATCATACCATATTTCTACGTTATATAGTAACGTGAAAAACTTATATTAAAATGATATAACAAACAGGCATAAGCTTTTTTTCTAGCACGGCAACACATTAAACTTAACTCATTAAATTTTGGGAATTACAAATTATCACCTTACGTGTCGTTGTATTCGTATTCGTTTTCACGTTCGAGCGACGAAAGAAGAAATTGTAGTAATAGTGATAAAAATCGAATTCGAGATTTCAATGAATTCAAGTTTCACGCCCCCACATATCGAAAAAGTAATTTTGATGTATGTCCATCTGTTCGTCTGTCGGTTCGTCACGCTTTTTCATGTATTCAAATAGAGGCCATACTGTTCGACGTATCTGGACCGAATTCTAGACATAAAGTTTTTATAACACTTTAAAAAAACTAACTAACTATATGGCCTATGGAACCCGGAGGTTCAATGCGCGTTCACAAAAGCTCTCCACTGACTTCTATTCTTAGCTAACTGCATCCAGTTTCTACTTTGTATTCCAATCTCTGCGAGATCCATCTTAATATTGTCCTCCCATCTGCGCCTAGGTCTTCCTAATGGTCGTTTTCCGATTGGTCTTCCAGTCAAGACTTTGAAAGCATTTCTACTTTCATCCATTCTAGCTACATGACCCGCCCACCTAAGCCTCCTAGACTTGACGACCCTAACAATGTTGGGTAGATCATATAAATTGTGTAGTTCCTCGTTATAAAGTTTCCGCCATTCCCCATTCCCGTTCCTCTTGGGTCCAAATATTCGTCTCAGGATCTTGTTCTCAAATACTTTCAGTCTATGTTCTTCCCTCAGAGTAAGTGACCATGTTTCGCAGCCATACAGAACAACAGGCATAATAATCGTTTTGTATATTTTAAGCTTCAAATTCCTTGACAGAATTCGCGACAACAAGAGATTTTGAACCGAATAGTAACACGAATTCCCTGCTTTGAGTCGACATTTAATTTCTTCGTGAATATGATTTCCCTCTCTTAATATTGATCCTAGATATTTGAAACTATCCACTTTACCAAAAGTATTATTTAATATTTTAACGCATCCATAATTTGCTGTATTCCGGTCCCGACGCACTTCCATGTATTTAGTTTTCTCTGCATTTACTTCTAAACCCATGTTCCTGCAAGCGTTTAATAAGATCTCTGCATTTCTTTCTATTGTTCTCCTATCATCCCTTATTAAATTTACATCATCAGCATATGCCATAACCTGGTCAATACCGTTCAACTGTAGGCCCTGGTTGCTATCTTTGATTTTCCTTATAGCGTATTCCAGAACGAAGTTAAATAATAATGGCGACAACGCATCTCCTTGTTTCAGGCCATTTTCGACGTGAAAGCTCGTGGACAAAAATTTTCCTACCCGGACTTTACTTTGGGATTCATTTAAACATATCTTAATTAATCTAATTAGCTTTCTCGGTATTCCAAGTTCTGTAAGGACGTTGTATAATGTTTTTCTCCTAACCGAGTCGTACGCCTTTCTAAAATCAATAAATAGTCGATGTACCGGGGTATTGTATTCCCACTTTTTTTCGAGTATTTGGCGAATGGTAAATATTTGGTCGATAGTTGATCGATTTCGTCTAAATCCGCACTGATAATCTCCAATAACTTCATCTGCGTATGGGGTCAGTCTTGCTAACAGAATATTTGAAAGGATTTTATAGGATGTTGATAGAAGAGAAATGCCTCGATAATTATTACAGTTTTGTCGCCTTTCTAGTAAATTGGAACAATGATTGATTCTTTCCACTCTTGTGGCAATTCTTCCTTGTTCCATATAAGGAGAATGAGTTTGTGTATCTTGTTCCACAATTTTTCGCCTCCAGCTAAAATTAACTCAGCTGGAATTTCATCTACACCCGGAGATTTGTGTTCATAACACTATCGTTTCGAATTCCATATCCTCCGACACCTAAAAATAAGGGTAGTTTACTGAAGGATGAAAATTTAAAATCATTAAATTGTCTCAAAAACGGCTGTAAAGATTTTGTTTGTATTTTTACAAATATAGTATGAATCATTGCTCTGAAAAAATACGTAAGGTGTAGTTTACTGTATGGGATGCATTTTTTTGAACAATTTTCTCAATCACATTTTATAAATAAATGTATCATTAATAACCTGACAATATGACAGAACTCGTTCGTCCTGTAAACATTCAGAAGAGGTAGTTTAGCCTACTCTTCGACGATTTTCCCATTAACGCCTGACCCAATTTTGTTCATATTTCATAAATAAATGTTACATAACTAACCTAACGATATGGTATAATTCCATCATCCTAAAAAGCTAGAAGTGGTATATTACTTTTCGGAGCAAGTTTTACCCTACAATTTTGTCGATAATTACTCTGGCAATTTTGTTCGTATTTCATAAATAGCATAACTCGTTTGTCCTGAAAAGATATACAAGGGATATTTTATTCTTGGGGATGACTTTTTTAACGATTTTCTCAGAAAGTACTCAGACGCTTTTGCTCATAGTTCACATACAATTATCTCCTTAATAATTCTAATGTATGGCATAAGTTATTTCTAACAGAAATATGACGAATGGGTACTTTACTTTTGGACGTAAGTTGCTTCGAACAAAGTTTTCTAAAAACACATTATTTTATTCGCATTTCCCAAATAAATGTTTCAGTAATAGCTGCAGCCTAACACGAGTCAGTTTAAGAAATTCGAGCGAGAAAATTCAGTGCGTTTCATCCGTACCCATTCTTAAATATATTTTTAAATGTTACACCCAATCACAATTTTCTTAAGAAAATCGAAACTTCTTTTTAAATGTGCCTTGCTGTGGCCAAATGGTTCAAGTGCTTTGGTTCTGGATTTGATTCCCGGTGAGAGCTAGTGTATTTGTATCCAACGTTAAGGAATAGGTGCAAAGAGAAAAGTGTTTAAACAAGTCTAACCAAGCTAATGAATAATACAAAGAAATAATACAATATTACGAAATTCTAGAAGAAACCTTGTTAATATTAGATATTTGCGTGTAAAAGTCCAACCCATGACTGTCAACTCCAAAGGTTAGAAAGTGAAACATCCAATACCAGGTTAATCAGTGGTCTCTAGTTAAAGCTATCCTACTAGGAAGTGATTGAGATACCAAAAAAAAATTGTAATCGCTGGGAGACATGTTAGGAAAATACATTGGGTGAGAGAGTTTAATACTGGAACTCATGAATAGTCTCTGCACCTTCGTTTAGTATTGAAGTGCGTAGATCTATATAGGTTTGCATTGAAATGAGCATTAATACACAACATCTGTTGAACATTACGGGGGGCTTGCGGACAGGTTTGCAGTACATTTTACGGGGTTCGATATTGTAACGATCCTAGCAAACTCCTCAGCCTTTCCGCACTGTACTCTATAAGTTAAATTCGTGCTTAATTAAAACTATGTGTTTAAATTTAACACTGTTAACCGTTAATACGTGTGCACAACGGGCAACAATCCGCCAGTAATTCTTTATTTTTGCCCTTTGTTTTAGCGCCATAAATGTCTTTGTTCATACATTTCTTTGTCTATGGTTTTGCATATACGTAGCGTGGACATTAAATTTTGACTTATACGCCATATGCATCTAATTACAAACACACCTATAGAACGAACACAACAAACTTGGAATATATAGTTTATGTATGGAAAATCATACACGAGGCGCTGCACGGGAGAGCATTGTGCATACATATGGCAGTCAACTTCCTAAGAAATTCATAATAATAATAAAAACAGAAAACGAAACAGTTATTTACATAATGTATTTATTTAAGCATGGAAGTGCAATAGACTTAAGTTATTTCTCTCTCTCTCTCTTTGAAGGCAACAACCTTTAGGGTGCCAAGACGTAGAAAAGGACTTCATGACTGTAGAGTGGTGTGTGTTTGGCACATCGGGTTCCTTCGTTGTTAGCCCCAGCTTTCTAGACCGGATGCAGTTATTCCCGGTAGAAAATACAACAAAATATACCTTTCTATTACTATTAAAGTAAATAATTACACTCATTCCCTCAACGTGATACTTGTTTGTTTAACTGTATACAGACAGCTGATCCATGGGAGAATCGTTGATAATAATAAATAAAATAAACTCGACAAATATTCTTGTAATTTGCTGGGCGCGCCAGTGTGCCTGTTATCCGGTTGTGGCACACTGGAATATAGGGTATGGCTTTCTAATTTTTCCCCAACTATTTTAACTGCTTGAATTGAAATTAATCTATAATAATAAGAGTGAATTTAGTCTTCTTACCCTTCGATTTAGAAATAAGGTCCGCTAGAATTGTATATTTAAAAAATAATAATACTGTACTCAGAATTTTATAGAGTAGTTTGTTTTATTCGAAATGACATACTTCCTGCAACTGTTTGGGTTGGAATTATTTGAGATCAAATTTTTAAGTTTTACGACCCATGGTTATACCGACTAGGCTAAAGGACACGGTGATGATGAGAAATGAATGAAATGGTGGAATGAAGAAAGTGGGAGAAAACGGGAGAACCCCGAGAAAACCCATGCACATGGCGTTTGTCCACCACAAAATTCACTTGGTGCGAGCTGGGGTCGAACCAAGGATCCCATGCACCAAAGGTGAACGCTTTATCACTGAGCCACCGCGGCCCCTCTGAAATTATTTATAGGAGAGAGTGACTACTTTATGAAAACTTGATATCGAACACATTTGTTTAAAAATACCAGCTTTTTGTGAAGTATTGCTTAATATTCAGGAAAACCTAAGTCAATAAAATAATAATAATAATAATAGTAATAATAATAATAATAATAATAATAATAATAATAATAAGAAGAAGAAGAAGAAGAAGAAGAAGAAGAAGAATCTTAAATTAAAAACTCTCTGGACCTAGTGCATTGGCACAATTCCACGAATTAAAAGGAGTTTGTTTACTTCTCATGTAAGTGTAGAAGGACTTAATCCCTGTTGCTTTCAATATACGAAGAAAGTGTCCAACTGTCAAATGATATGCTACATAAAATGCCCTATGCAACATAATGTAATATAGAGTCATCATTTCAGGTTGTCTAAAGAACACTTTCGTTTTAGCAAGAAAGGAAGAAAATAGAAAATACTCAGTTTTAACCTAGTAGAAAGTTTGCAGATTTAAGAGAAAATGTACAGAGTTGTTGGATATTAAATGTAGTTCGGATTAATGGAGTAAGACACCGTAGTTCATTGTATGAAATATACTGGGAGTGACCAAGCCATTGCCTATGGAAATATCGAAAGAGATACGTTAATGGTGTTAGTTGCCAACTGTTGTAGAAATGAAAAATTTAAGGAAATCTCTAAAACTCTAAAATCACAGATCCAAATTGACTAACTGCTAAGTAAAACTGCTAAATCTGACTAAAGCAAAAAAAAATAAAAAAAAATAATAATAATCTTAATGACCTGTGTTACAGTTTCAGACACATCATTCTCATATCAAAACTACGATAGAAGTAAATTATGAATACAGGTGAATTTGCAGTTCTGGAATACCAACAAATGATTTTGCTAGATGTAAATTTTGGGAAAACATTTTTATAAGGTTTTAGATTTATTTATTGGTTTGTTTGTTTATTAGCTTCTCCATGCCGTAAACGTCGCCAACACCTAGTGGCCCACTTGCTGGTAAATGGCGATCGTCAATATAGCGACGCGTCGAAGGATTGCCGCTAGTGTGCCACTAGTGGCAGGGATTCGTCGAGTCGAAGCAGATATCTAGAATCGGGGATATTGAAGTTACCACCACGTAACAGCGAGGACTTCATTTTGATCCCCGCTCCTTTGATTTGTCACGGACAATCGCAAAGGGACCAACACGAACTATCCCAGTCATGTGCATGCGGTTATTATTATATATTACTTTTCCCTCACGAATTGTTATTATAAGGACAATACTTGAGCTCCGGGGGTCAAGAGTAACTCCTGCCTTTACATCATGAAGTGAAAAATCTTGAGATGGGTGCGTATAATTGTATGAATTTAGTTGGCAACTGTCGCCGATCACTAGCAAGTGAATATGGGAGAACTATGAAAAAAGTAAATAGACGCTTGCCATTTTGTTATAAAATTACATGACGAGTGCATTTGATCTGATTCCAAACAGTTATCGTCAAATATACACGGTTAATGGAGCACTCTGATTAGAAATATTATAAATACTTCAACGATTTATCACTCTACAAGCTGTGTCTTCACAATCGCCTCCGTGGCGAATTCGGAAGAACACGCACCTAATAACCCTAAGGTTGGTGGTTCACGCCCAGCTCAGGGCACTTTATTTTTACTTTTCTTAAAAATGTTTGTAGACTCACCTTAATGCAAAGGCGATTTAACGTATTTTAGGGGAACAATTTTGTGGTTCGTTGGCGTTCCGTCGCTTCTCTGCCAGTGGTGGTATAGTTTTCAAAACGGAAGTGGGACCAATTTTTGGCTGCGGGACCACCAATTTTTGGGGACATGTCGCTAGTTGCCTATCGGTAGTCCACCGACGCTTACGGCATGGGGTTGTCCCCTCACAAGTGAGGCAGATTGTAATCGACCAAGAGTATTTGGGAAAAATGGGAAACATCTTCCGACTTCGATTTCTGAATAATCGGTTTAGGATCAAGTCGAATCAAGTCTGAGTCACGGGAAAGTAGAACAAGTGAGGCAATCTTTCCAAGCACTACGCTGAAGAGCCTCTGTCTCATTCAAGACTTAGACTCTCCAGGAAAAGTAACAAGTTTATTACTTGTAATTTATTCTTTGAGTCAAAGTATTTTGCAATAAACCATCGTTTTGTAAGATATTTTTACGATTGTATACTATTAATTTCGAAAATTGTACACATAATATAATTTCCCATCATGGATTTGAAAAAATCAAAGTTCGAACAAAGAAAAATCTTCGATCCACATGTCTCTTTCATTATTGACCCTTAATTTATTTTAGTCCTAGGCAAAGCGAATCGACGGGATGGCTCTAAGTGAAAACATTCATTTAGATGGTTAAGTAATCTAGAAATTCCTGCTGTTATTTCACGAAACACAACAAGTCTTGAGAAACAAAAACAATTTTGCTTACCAGGGGAAGGGAATAAATCATGTGCTTACGTTTGCTTAACTAGGAAGAAGGCAAGGGCGCCGATCCTAGGGGGCCGGGTCCCCCAAAGCTCATGTAGGCCCCCTTTGTATTTATGAATATACAATATTTGGCATAATTTGAATGCAATTTGCCTTAAAATCCTAATATATATCGTCTGCATTTGAATGCCCTCCCAGAAAAAAAAATACAGAGAAATCGGCGCCCTTGGAAAAAGGTCTAGTGAAAGGAATAAAAATGTGATAACGTAATGCTTGAACAACTCTATCTAATGGAGAAAGGTAAATTAGTATTCAACACTTCTTTCAATTTTAAGCATTTCAAAGATTCTCGTAATTTAGTAGCGTCCCGAATTTGCATTTTTGAAGTACGGGTACTCTATCTATACCTTAACGTTTCAGACCACGCACTTAAGCCGCTTTACCACAAGAGGCACATAGGAGTTTTTCTTTCGATTTCCTTAGGAATATTGAGAATGGTATGACTTTTAAAACTATGTTTAAAAAAGAATACATATCGACACAATAAGATGATAATCTAATACCTAGGAAATATATTGAATTGTTTTTAATTTGTTCTCAAGGTACCAAAACAGTATTTATTTTTTTTTATTCTAGCCTTTTAATATAAGCATTTCACACTATTGTCTGTTCTAGGACAATACAATTCTAGTTCATGTATATGCTAGCTTTGGAAATACAGCAGAATTTCGCTTATCCGACATAAACAGGCAGGCAGAACGCTGGATAATATGGATGTGTTAAGAAAAGACCTGTTAAAAGTAAAACTTATGCTATAATTTTACATATTACACATCTAATAATAATGTTTTATAACAAATAACTGCACTGCACTGAATCAGGGACGTATCCAGCGTGAGGGCCTGAGGGCTGTCCCCCTCCGAAACTCAAGCACTTTTTAAGAAACATGCTTTTACCCTTTTGAGATTCTTTTATATCAGTTTACTAATAGTCAGTGTCCAAACTTTGGGCAATGTGCTGTTGTCTTGTTATAATTCTAAGAACATACATTAATGCCATTATACCATTTGGAATTAAAGAACAGGAATTAAATAGGATTAACTTTTTGTTTCCGTTCTGTTTTTAACTTTAATATATTAGAACGATACACTCAATGTCTTCTTGCTATTTTTGTTATGTGATATACGTAGCAGACAGTTTTCTTTAGTTACATTTCTCTCGAAAATATGTTTCATTTTGTTTGTGCCATAATGCAGTTTCCAAAGTAAACCGGTTTATAAATGAAAAGTAGGAAAAAGTTTAAGAGAAATACAGAACTGTTGCATTCTTCTTCTTCTTCTTCTTCTTATTATTATTATTATTATTATTATTATTATTATTATTATTATTATTATTATTAGTAGTAGTAGTAGTAGTAGTAGTAGTATTGATATTGATATTTTTAAAACATTAGAATTACGTGCTTACGAGGATTCGTGTTGGGCCCCCTCCGAATAGAAAACCTGGATACGTGTCTGCACTGAATGATAGATGTATGAGTCAACGTGTAGACGGGCGCGCTAGGCGATATACTCCAGAGCATGAAAAATAGATTAAGACCACAACTTGCAGTTCTTCTTGCCGATTGGTGCTTTCTGCAATGATATATCGGATCATACGCTTTGTGTAACAAAGGATGGTCGGATAAGCGAGACCATGGTGTATTGGTGTTTCACGCACCTAAGCCTGTAAAATGTTTGTATAAACGATTATCTTTCACTCCCTAGCTAAATTTGTGGGTATGATCACACACCTTGCGTCATAAAGTATAGTCTTATAAAGAAAAAAATATTTTTTTAGCTAAAAGCTAAAGGGAAGTCAACTTCAGTAATTTACTTTAGGTTTTTTTTTAATGGCAAACTAGTCCATTTCATCACGATAAATCACGTTTGATATTAAGATGTCTTTTTCTGTCCGTATATATCCTTTACATTTTGTTGGAGACAAAATTGTTATTTTCCCAAGAAAACAGGGTGAGAGAAGCTATACACCAACATGAACTGAAAACAATAGCTATTACCAATACTGTAATCCTGGATATCAATAAGTTGTCCTTAGTATATTGCTTCGGTTCTTATTAACATGAAAATTATAATGTTTTGTAAAAAAAAAAAAAAAAAGAATGGGATAGGATGGGATTCGATGTGGTGTCAAAATAATAAAATATCCACGAGTCCGCCACTCTATCCACCTAACCACAGAGGCTACGTTGTGTTTATTCTTTTTTCTTAAGAAATAATCTTCATAACCATGGTGCGTATCGCTTCGAACCTTAACATAAGAGTTTTTCTGTTTAATTCTATATTTTCGTACGACATCTTAGTTACAGAAGCTAATTTATATTTGGCAGGCAATCTACACACTAGGTTTTAACCAATAAATGCAACATTTTAGTTCAGTATCCAGTTCCTTCATCCATCTCCTCTACTTCCCTACTGAATTCCCTCCGCAATCGTGCTGTACTACTGAAAAAATCCCTAGAAATCATCGTTGCCAGTATACACAAAACCGAGCATAATTTTGTTTTTTGTTTATATTTTTATTATTTTATTATATTTTTTGGAAATATCTCCTTAGATGGATTGCTCTCTATTATCTCCACATACTAATAACTCAATTTTACCCATAAACGTAAGGAAAAAGGAATAAATACGGAAAATCGTGAGTTACAGTATACGCGCAATTTTTTTGATCATGGGAGTACATGATGAGAATATTTGGGAAAGTCGTCCAATTGGGAGAGATGCTACACCTTTAATAATACCTAATAAAAATGGAGCCTGCAACTCTGCACAGTAGCACCACGTGGCATTAATTAGTTTTTGTTATTGTCTCAAATACTACCGAGAGCACATATCCACGCAGTTTTTCTACTTTATTTGGTAAGGGAAGGACTAATCTGCTATTCATAAAATTTTACTGGAATTTTATCTTAATTAGTTCTGCAACACTCTTTCGAAAACCTGAAAGTCTTTGTTATTTAGGGCTGGTTTGCGGTTCCTCATTTTCGTTGATTTTGTTTTTTGGTTTATTTATTGAAGTTTAGCGCCCCGTCTCCTATGGTTTAGGTGGAATTCAAACTACTGTGAAGTGTTTCATGCTCTTTCACCGGAAATAGCATTCGGAACCTCATTCTCTAAAGACGCGCACTAGCCGCTAGGCCAGTGAAAGCAGCTTTTGTCCGCTGCTGTAGCCCTTAAAAGTTTGGCAGACAAGTTGATGTAGTGTGGCGTTAGAGGATGGACGACTTCCCGCAAGTAGTCTAACATCTAGTAAAGTGTGTCATCTGTAAATTCTTTAAACAGAATGGTATACTTTGAATGTTACATATAGTTACGCAAATTCACTTTAATTATTATGATTTAGCGGATTCCTTCCTACACGACAAATTTTCTAGTGGCAGCAATAAATATCTTAAAACATGCCCCATCTTGCAGACAATCAAATGCTTTCAAAAAGTAAGTTTTATAGTGTATCTCCCGAGGTTTACTGTAACGCTATACTTTTTTCTTTTAATCTTATCTCGATCAACTTAGTAAACAATTTTCTCACTGAATTGTTTATTTTTATCACGATATTTTATGGAATGGTAATACATATTTCAATCGAATTTTTAAAATTCAATTTAGCAACTTCTATTTTTAAAAACTGTTGCTATGGAAACTCCGTTTCTCTTTTGTCTTATTTCTGCTGTATAATACATGTATATATATTTGTTGATGTGTGTGTGTTTATGTGGTTGTACTCAACAACCTGGCGTCCATCAAACTGTTTTGGAATTGCAATGCATGACCTCCGGACACAAATTCCGTGGCCGCAATAACGACTTCTCGTCGTTGGTGTGCTTGTTGGCGATGGATGCGGCGTTTGACAAAATAACCGCCTGACAGCAATAACTCGTAACTTTTCGCCAAGTGGGGAGGAAGCATGCTTCGATTTACAAATGTCTCTACCAGTGATTATATACGATTGCTCCGCAACTCATTGGACGCAATTTCAGTTCCTATGGGAATAATAATTGCTCATTTTCCGCCTTTCATTATGCAACTCCCGTATCGAATTTTCTGGAATTTTTTCATCTTCTCTCTTTCTCCTACTGCTCTTCATCCCTCTCAAACACAAAGCTGTAATTACACTCACCGTAATGTTATCTCTGGCTATCTTGCCTTCTCTTTCCCTCTCTTTCTGCTTTTTCTTTCTCTCTCTATGTGTCTCTCATACACAGACTTATATGTATACACAAACAATGTCTGCAACGAATCTTTGTTCGCTAAAACTATGGAGGGAACTCACCAATTAATTTATATAATCTTTCCTTTGAAGTGCTATTTTAGCCTCTAGTATTGAGTGCACTACTTTAAATGTGTCATTAAAACGAGTGTATGTTCTGTAGCTATGTTTGCCACTGGTAATAATATTCTAAATTTAGTTTAACTGGCTTTAACGTTTGAGTGTATTGGTGTTCAAGAAATCATATTTTCAGTATATTCCAAAATAGGAGATCGGAATGCAGAGCACCTTTTCAGAATCGAGGCCATATGAGACGTAGACCTACAGTTTAAGGTGAAATTTGAATCACCATGAAGCGTTCAAATTTCAAACATTACAGTCGGGAATTGAAATCCTGACCCATGCAAAAAAAGTAGACTGTGCTAGCCATTAGAAATGAAGTATTTCTGTTTAATGCCCTACGATTATGCTTTTTAGGCTAAGGGAGACGAATGTTTAAGACAAATGAATAATGAAGGAAGAACTGGTGAAATGAGAATGGGGGAGGAAATAGAAGTAGCCCGAGAAAATCCAAGGACATGATATTGTCCACCACAAACTTATTTAGGTGGGAATCCAATCAGGGACATCATGCACTACCGCTGAGCCACCTGGCCCATCTACCCACTTGAACAATATGCAGGAGGGCAAATAGGAGGTATTGGACGGAAACGAATTGCACACTTGATTTAGCTACTATTTCACAATCGCGTAGAAAAGGGAAAAATCCATAGTATTGAAATTTAGTTCGCCTCTTCGAAATCCCTTCATGAGACCTTGGTTTCGTCATATCAGATAGTATTATTGGTGAAATGCTAATAATATTTTTATATGTCTTTAGCAAAAGAAACATGAATTATTAAAAATGAAGAACAGTAGTAATGAATTATAAATAAGATAGTTTCTCTTTTTGCATTAACTTTTCCTCACCCTTAGCAAATAGTTGACATTTTTAAACTTCCCTACTACAAAGTATTTTATTTTCAGTAAAGCTTGCATTTTGTAGGAGTTTTATCAAACGATATGAAACAGATTGAACATTAGTTTTACTTATGTATTTACGGAAACTTAACGTGTAACCTATGTTACTTAACTCCACGAGACTGTTACACATATTTTACTCAATTTCGTATACAACTCGTTTTTGCTTAAGGAATAGATTGTTTAGGTGAATGAATATGAAATAACAGTAGACAGTGTTGTGCAGAAGACAGTAATAGCGACGTTGTAGCCGTTCAATAGTGGTACCTATTAGTTAGTACTTAGTTAGTACCTATGTGTTAAATCTATTTTCATAGCTCTGTGTTATTAAATGAGGGGTATGTTGTGTTAAGAAAGTACAAATATGACCTGTAAACTTAATGAAGACTTGCTCACTTAATAATCATTACTTTCAAAACGATTGAGATTATCTTCCGCCTTATTTCAATGTAATTACAGTGAAATCTCTGAATAATGAAGACGATAACACGATACTATTCGCCCATAAATGAAAGATGACGATTACGGAACGGTTACACAAATTTAGATTACTCAAAGCGTGTATGTTAATTGCGTGCATTAATACAGAATGACACACAAAAAGTAGACAATATAAATCGAATCCTAGGTGCTTCGATGACCAAAATAGATATACAAGGATATTTTGTTTATCGCAGGTAATTTAGTTCTCTGTTATACAGAATCACGTTGTTGAAGATATATTTAAATTGGGTTTTAATTGAATTTGGTCATCTCAAAAATTAAATATTTCGCAAACCCTTTCCTAATTCGTAAATACCTGCAATACCAAGTGAGTTTTGTCTCACAGTGTGAAACTGCGGTAAGTTCCAAACTATACGAATTCATTACTTAAACTTGAAACAGTATATCGATAACTACTTGAATTGAGAAATAAGACCAAAGAAAGAACCTATTCCTTGGACGGAGAATTCATATTAAAAATCTATTGCTCACTGTATCTTACTGCTTTTGCCCTATGGACATTAATGTTGAAACCGGGAATGGCAATTGATATCTTCTACGAGTACTTTTTGGTTGCAATAAGGGATTAAAATCAGATGTGAAACATATTCTTGCGGTTCTAAATCCATATCAAAACACAGCTTGTAGCTACCTATTTTCGTTCTATCCATTATGCGATCAGTATTGTAACCAGAAATCGTATATTTTCACCACTTTCCATTCGGTTTGAAGAGATAGATAAACGTAGAAACAAAATTTATTTTTGGTACATTAAATCTGTGTCAAAGAAATCTCTTTTCGACATATGTCTCCGTTTTTGCTTTGTGAAAATAAAAATTTAAGCCGGATGTACTGGTAAATTTCAAGTATTTCTGGTGCGGTAGTCTGTTGTGGAGTGTGGCGGTATGTTCCCTTGAGATGCTGAATCGACTAAAAAAACCTTCCCGCTACCTTTTACCATTTTCGTTCCAT
This sequence comes from Thermobia domestica, assembly GCF_964235325.1. Taxonomy (NCBI): domain Eukaryota; kingdom Metazoa; phylum Arthropoda; class Insecta; order Zygentoma; family Lepismatidae; genus Thermobia; species Thermobia domestica. Next base: position 198,770,648 of record NC_137455.1, on the reverse strand, counting down.
GGCGAAAAAAGTTGAAAGAAGAAATGGTTAATTTAAGCCAGGTCCGGATTGAATACAATTGTGATGAAGTAGATATAACCTATTAATTTAACGCTGAATCGATTAGAGGAAACTGATTCAAGATATCTCTTACCGTTTCCACTCTGATACCTCCCGAAAGACAGACATACGAATGGACAAATAGCCGTTTTATAAGACTTCCGACACATATACTATCGTAATTGATTACGACAGACATTTTGTGAGGAAGGGATTTTTTGTCTACTAAACTGGATTTTCTACCAGACTATCTTTAAAAAATGTTATCTGTGCCAAGTATCCGTGTCCGTATCTGAGAGGGTCCGTGAATTAGAGGGCACTGTTTCTTAATAATTTGCCGGAACAAAGAAGTCAGTCAGTATTATAGAGGTGTCTACAATTGAGAGGTTAAGAGAGGTTTCATTGTATTATCACATTTAATACATATACACACAGCAATATTTTGAACATTTTGCACTGAAATCAGTAAGGCAAAATTTCGTCCCACAAGACTTTGGAGGGCAAAGTTTTGCCGTAGGTCTCAATAACTTGTTATTGGTAGTATAAAGTGATGCTAATTAAAATCACATATAATACGTTTGACACTTGATAACTGAACAAACATCAAAAGAAGTCTGGGTCACTGTTGAGTAGAATGTCAAATTTTACATGGAATTATGCATGTATGTATGATGAAAGTGTACAAGATAAAACTCCTTAAAAATACCTTGAACCGACTTCAAAATACGCTAAAAGATAGAAACTATTAAAGTGACAAGCAGACAATAATAATAAAAGTGCCTAAGAGCAAAAAATATTTTATTAGAATTATCCATAAAAAATTAAAGTTGTGATTAGCGAAAGAAATTAATGTATAATACAAAGTTATTTCAATGGTCATTTTATGAAGCACTAATATGTTTGGCTTGTCATGACTTCACAAATTTTTATAAATAATAATCATAATAAATTATTTTCTGTTTTCAAGCGCTCTGTTACTATTATTGTCTGTTTATTAGAGCTTTTATAGTTTTGCCTTTTAGTGCCATTTTTAAATTCAGTTCATATTTTTTTTACGGTTCATGTCCTAGTTTTTATATTTTGCTTTTAGTGCATTTCATAAACAAGTTATATTTCTATTTTAAAGCTTTGGTTTCCTGTTTTTAGTGCATTTTGAACTTAGTTATATTTATTTTGTTTTAAAAGTTTTTTCTTTCATTTTTTCGTTACATCAGTAGTTTAGCTAATACCTAAACTAAAGGTACGACATAAATTCTCTATAAAATGAGTCTCCCTACAAAACATGCGTGAAAAATGTGTAATAATTAATTACCAAAATTATTGGAATATTTTGCATTATAGATAGGAACCTTTCTTGGAAATAGTTCATAACATCAATGAAACACCCATCAAAATATCCCATAGTCTGAAAAGCAATTAGCCTTTTGCTTATGAAATGGCGTTACTATCCTCAATCGCAAGATAAATCAGTTCACAGCGGGTCCAGCCGAAAGTCATTTGGCAACTGAGGCTAGTAGATGTGCAAACAGATGTAAGGTTACTATGAAAGTGAGTGAACTTTCTGTAAAACAGGGGTTTTGTACAATTTAATTTCAATAAAGGCGCAAAAGCTACATAGGTCCGTGAAAAAATTTGTACTGTTTATGAGCAAGAATCGAATCAAAAGCACCAGTCGGTTAATTCACTTTCATTCTGAAAATTTCGATTGTAAAATGCTTCTCGCAGTAGGCGACGAAGCACAGCAAACGTGGACAACATTCTAGAAAAAAGTTAGCCAAGACAAATATGCAGAAAGTCGTGACATGGCCAATGGCCTACATATCCACCTTTGAACAGCGTGAAACCATGTGGAGAAAACAGATTTAAAAAGGGCGATTAACCCCTTGATCATATGCAACCCACATTACTTTGTTGAATTTCTTGTTGTGGCATGTTTGAGTACAAGTTTTTCTCATTAGACGTTTTTTTTTTTAACGTAAAAACTTTTTCTGGGAATAGCTTATTTGATTAGTGACAAACACATCTAAATATGACCAATGATTCTCGATATCATCGCGTAGAGCCTTACATACATACATATATGCATACACACACTAGCTCACATTCATACATACCGGTATAAATGACTATATACATACATACAAACTTATAGGTCAAATTGAGAACCTCCTTTATTTTGAAGTCGGTTTAGAAACAGGATCCATGTCATGGTGATATATAACACTCACACTTTTCACTCGTTGAACAGTGCCAGCTCTAGATATTTCGACATTTCTAGACGGGAAATATTGGGTGCTTCGCCTGGGATATTTCATCGTTCACTGTATTAGGGATATTATTATTTGTTGTTTCGATAAAAAGACCTTTATCTAAACAAAAAGTACCCTCTGATATTATCATAAGTTAATGTTATTTCGATTTCAATCAAGTATGCGGTAAGACTAGCTTTAGTGTTTTTACATAGTCCGTTGTAAGATTTGTTTGCCGTGTGAATGATATGAACTCCGCAAGGGAAAAATCTGCGGTCCCGCCCCTAAAATTTGCCTTCATGAATGAGCTGAAACAGTTGCTGAATGATTATGGAATAACTATGGTGGCCTCTGATCCACCTCGGTCAATATCATCTTCCTTACGCACAGCCGTTTTGAATCAGTTTGTGTTATTCAAACGCTTTACTTCGGCTAAGAGCTGTTGGCTTCTACTCTTTATTAGTTATTATGCTTTAGTATAATACATCTCCAAAACAGAAAAAAAGTGATTACTCCATCCATTTCTCGTGGTACAAATCGAATTCACGACGTTGTACTTTTTACAATTAATGGCTACATTCCAAAGTTTAATATACTGTTGATGTTTTAAGAATAATAGTCAAGTGATTAATTTTTGTCACTAAGAACTATTAATAATATTGTGCCTATTGATGAGACATTGTAATCAGGTCTTTATTAGTTCGTTCATTCAACACTAAAAGGGATTATTAGTTGCAAACAACTATAATGGAAAAGTAGAAACATCTAAAATAGAAAGAAAGATTAAAAATCAAAAAAGGTGTCAAGTACCAGTAGTATTTGGAGAGGAAGAGAAAGAAGAAACTAAACCAATAGTCTTTATCAGGTTATTAAAAAAAAACAATCTAATCACAGTATATCTTCTATCACTTGTATGATGAGACAGAAAGATACTATCACCAAGAAGAATGAATGTATCTCATAACAAACATCAATAACGAGGAGCAGAGGCGCACCCACAAGAGGGTTAACAGAATATCCGGATAGCCCCTTCCCTAAAGATCCTTAACTCATACATTTATCCACTTTCTTAACAAAGCAGTACTTTGTTTAGCAAAGAAACAATTGATGCTGCCTAAAGATTTAATCTTGCAGTTCATCTGTACTTTTTTCTTGTAAAAACAACTTAGTTCTATACATTTCTGAAGATATAGGTGGCAGTAGTTAACAATTACCTATCATCTTTTCGGGTGTGAAATAATACCGGTTAAATACTACGTAGACGCGGAGTTTTGTAGTACTGAACATCTCCAACAAAAATTTGAGGATGCGCACCTGGGTAGGGAGACAATCAATTTGAAGGAGAGAGAAAATGGTTGATGAAATGTTGGAAGAAGAGGGGCAAGTGCCAGTAAGCAAAGTATCAGATTTAATGGTTATTCCGTCTGACTTATATATATATATATATATATATATATATATATATATATATATATATATATATATATATATATATATATATATATATATATATATATATATATATATTTATAAATTCACAAAGGAAAAACACAATAACTATAAAGATATATAAACAACAAAGAAGAAGAATTCATGGAATCAGACAGCTTCAACTTTTACTTTCTCCATCTCCATCAAAGGTACAAAGACGAACATGAAATGTTTTTTTACCAGGCTGAACAAAATACTTAAAATCCCACTAAAAAAGAGTACCTAAAATCTACAACTACACACTCTGGAGAATCTGTTTTTACTAACATAATTCTTGAAATACCTATTAAAATCACATAAATCACATTACAGAGTCCAATCCAAATTTATCCAACAATGAATGAATTCCACGCAAAAAGAATTCATTCATAAAAAGCTGTTTCTCAATGTAATTAGGCTGTCCTTACACAATCCAATGGGAGGGAGCGAAGGAGACTACAATTAATGGATGATATTAAAACAGAAAGATCATAAGTGAAGACGAAGAGGTTAGCGGAGGACCGTGGAACATGGAAGCCTCTCAGCTGCGGCAAGTGACCTGCCAATAAAGGCAGAATACCTATGATGACGATGACACAATCCAAAAGAAATATACCGGATTTTCTCAAATAGCATCACACTCTACCAGTAAAAGCATACAAAATAAAAAAATCAAGAAACTTATCAGGACCTAATCTTTACAAGAATAGTTTCCAATATTGCCATCTCAATCTACGTTGTGCAAAGAAAAGTATACCGTAGGTACGGAAGAATTTGTAAGTAGAATTAGGGACAGCTTACCGGTTAACATCTCTCAATCTACAAGGAAATAAAATATCGCACTCACAACAGTAATTGTCTGGAACACTCTGTTAGCTCAGCACTTCATAAAATCAAGAATCCCCAATATTAACGAAATCACAAAAGAGAATTCAACCCTTGTCAGAGACACGGATAGACCAATAAAAGAGATGTAAAAGAAATAAATTATTGAATGGACACTCAGTCAATCAGATATGACAATCCTATACTCAAACATCCTATTAAAACTTAGATTTTCAAGTTATCATCAATTGGATTTCAACTGTATTTGCATTCTTATGTGAATTACACTGTTTCTCAGATCCCAAACGAATCATTTAATTATCTGTAGAAAAAAATTCTCAAGAGGCAAATGTTTTGCTTACCAGAACACAAAAAGAGCTTCATATAAACGCACAAGCGCTAAATCTCAGAAAAGGTTTTCAGAAAAGTAAATCTTAACATTTGGATATAACGTTACTTTCTGCAAAGAAAGTGAATAACTCAGGCCAAATCCCTATCAATAGTACACAAAAGAAAAGATTCAGAAGACTTAAGAAGATCAAAGGCAGCGCTCCAGATTCTAAAGGAGAGTAATGATAGTCAATCGCTCTTAATACACAATGAAAGAATTAAGAGTCATTGCAGAATTTGAAAGTTCGAACTATTATACATTGAGTAATCAAGAAAACTAAAGAACGTCCTTTCTCTATTTTTGAGTGTAGTACAGTAAATATCCTGAGATGATAATGACGCTAAAATGTTGCTAATTTATTACAATTTTGTATGTGTATCTATTATAGTAGTCAAAGATTAACTTGAATGGACTGATGTTCCAAATGATGTTGCTGGTTTGTTAGTAATGTATTTCGTGCACTAGCTCTTCGGTTTGATTTCTGGTTAGAGAGCATCTACCTTACTTTAGATCCCATCTCTACCTTAGTTTAGGTCCCAATTTAAAATCTATCATATATAGTTTTACTGCTGATACTATATATACACCATACAATCAATCAAATCAAATATACGTTTATCAAAATATAAAACTCTGAAACAATAAGTATACAATATGAGTAATTTTTTTTGAAAGAACTTAACATGAGATACGTAACTTTTAGGATTATTAAGGTGAACTAAAAGAAACATACACACACAAAAAAAAAAACTGTAGAGGAATAAATTTTGTTACGAAAGAAGAAATGTAGTACGTGTGTGCTTTTATCTGTGTCTATTTCAATATAGCTCAGTTTTAATTTTGTGCAATTTTAGAATTAGGGTGTAATATTGATGCTTAAAATAACCAATTAAATAAGTTGCATATTGTATTTATTACTTACGTGAAATGTTCGTTGCATATGTTGTGATCAGTAAATCCTAGTCAGTTTATTTTTATACAACACTTAAGCAGGATTTATTTCACAGTTTATAAGAAATCAATAATTCCATTAAGGTGTGTGGTTCTCGTTGTAATCTTTGGTGTAAAAAACTAACAAAAGAAAAGATAATAAACATACAAATCGGAGCTGTGTAAATAAAAGGTTTTCTAAATTTCTATGGTTTCCATTTTATCCAACTTTATTTAAAAATCAATATTTTTAAACAATGGCTTTGTAGATTTTCTCAAAGAGATTTTACTTTAATAATTCAACTTTGCTTTCGTTATGAATCGGTGATGAGAAATGAAATCTTCATCTTGCCAACGTGATTGATTTTTCGATAAACTCTGATACCACACCAATCATTATTTGTTTAGGAAGAGTAAGATTGTTTTCTTTTTTTAAAAAAAGCATGTCAATATTTTCAGCCCTTCTTACGAAATATAAATAGAATTTTCGTTTTCACTTCACATAGTTTTTTAATATTTTTTATCATTGTAAAAACAGAGATAGCAATTTCGTAACATAACCAAGAATTAATTTTCAGAACATGAAGTAAGATCAATTGCAAACTTTCGTTCAGAAAAAAAAATACAAAAAATGAGAGTAACTTATAGGTACTTTACAGTAGTTTGATTCATTAATATTTTATTGGTCCATGGTAAGTGAATGAAATCGGATCAATCATTGAACCCAAAAATTTAAGAAGAAAATAATTTGGTTAAATCCCATTTGAGGTACACATATACCTCTTATCATAATTTTCATCAGTAGATTTACTTCTTCTCTGGAGATCGTTCCAGTTGACTAGTTTATCGTACTTGATTTTTTCCACTACGTGGTTACATCACTCTCCCACCCATTTGGTATAGATCTCATTATCATTACCTTTGGGTGGCAAGGGTATATTACCTTATTTAAAGGGAACACTTTTAATTGTCATGAAAGTTCGTGAATGCGACAAAATATAAATGTTACGAAATATTTTTCTTAAGTTATAAATAATAAAGTTCATTTCTTATTTATAGTATAATAGATTCTTTTATAATGTTAATATTGTCATCTTTTAATTGTCGCAAATTTATAAGACACCAATGGGATATGCTTTAGCATTTATAATTGATGACACGTTTGTATTAGACTATACTTGTTTGCTTATGAATAATATGAACATAAAATATATTAAACTTGTTATTTGAAGTGTGAAATCTAAAAGTGATACTTAGGGGACTGGAAAATTCAGGAGCACGTCATGCTCTACAATTTCTACTATAGCAAATTTCACGTGCATTTTTCTTCTATGCTTAAAGTAATTATTTCGTATAAGAATGTAACTCTACAGTATTTCTGTTAAATTTGTGGCCACGTTTCCATGGTCTATAACCCTGCAACTAGTAAATAACAATTAACACAACTTCAAACATATTTACAAGTGAAACTCGTCTTATATTGGGAAACTGTGGTAGACTTCAAGAAAACTACAGCTGTCCAATGTTCTGACCGGAGCAAAGTGGACCGAAATTGGCAATTTTGTGCGCATAATTAATGTACTATTGTCCAATGATTGTGATTCATTGTATATGGTTAAAAATGAAAGAAAATGAAGAAACATAGTGAATTAAATTCATTTCCTGAAAATCGGGCCCTTTAAAATGCAGTAAATTGTACGTAATGGGTTTGAAACATGCGTTATAACGATATGTGAATCAGTACTACAAGACAAATAGATTAGTGTACTTTAGTGGCACATTAAATATATTATGAAAACATAAATTTAATAAGGTTTGAAACCTATGTTCTATGCGGTCAGACATCACACAATACCTAAACAAACACATGTGTTATGCAGGTAAAATATGGATATGCAATTTTAAAGTATAAATCTGTGTAAGTTAGACTCTACATATCATATTGAATTATCACATGTTAATCACACGTATGACCATGTTCTCACTATCAGTGGGCGTTATTTCAGTGGGAATGCGGCATAGGATCGACACGGCATACGAAAGACAATTCAGCTCAGAAACCTGTTTCGGTCCTGTGCCGTGTCGATCCTGTGCCGTTTCGGTCCTATGCCGTGTCGATCCTATGCCGTTTCGGTTCTGTGCCGTTTCGCTCTCACGCCGCTGCTCTGAAAGAATTTAACTTTTAATCATGTGCCTAAAAAAAATTATATTTTTATTATCTATTTAATCTTTGCTCTTACAAATTATAAACTCCTGTCGATTCTATGCCTGTGCAAGTTATATGCATAGGATATGTACGATCGAAACGGCATAGAGCCGACACGGCATAGGACCGAAACGGCACAGGATCGACACGGCGCAGGACAGAAACGGCATAGGACCGAAACGACGCACGATCATCGCCACTAAGTAGGATCTATAAAACCAAAGATTTATTTCTCATAAAAGCAATCAGAGCCCTGTCAATTGATTTTAAAATATAAGAATTATAAGATATTTACTATATGAATATTAATAATTGTGAGTGACAAAAGAATGATAGTGCTAAATGGACAAAATACAATTTCTTGTGTGCTTGATCAAAAGCATTTCTATATGTATGGAATACTTATATTTATTATTATTATTATTATTATTATTATTATTATTATTATTATTATTATTATTATTATTATTATTATTATTATTACGTATTAATTCGTTTTGAAATCATGGCCTGATTACACTAGAGAGCGAAAGCCATGAGAAATGTAAGCTAAGTAGTAATATGGAATACTTTTAATGTTGCTCACTAGAGGAAACACTGCTCGCATGTCTTCTCGTCTCGATATCGAGACCACAAGAGATTTTTTAATAAGAAGCTCAGTTGGGAAGTAATAACTGAGCCGATGGCTCGAGCCGGCTCGCTTGGTGTGAACCATCGGCTCGAGCTGGCTTGGTTGTGATGAGCCATCTGCTCGGTTCGGCTCATCTGGGCCGAAGGCTCTAGCTGATTCGGTTCGGTGAGCTGTTGGCTCGGCTCACTTCTCGGTTCGGGTCGATAGTGAGTGCGCTGTGAGCCGAGCTGCTCAAGTTGTTGACAATTGTAAACTCGGGGCGAACAGTTTTGAAGAATTTGCCAGTGCCCTATAACTTTTAACAATGTTTGGCTTGAGCCCGAATACTCAACCTAAACCCTCGACCCAAATTCACAAGCTCGTGAACCCTTGACTCCTAGAATTCACGACTACCGAGGTTAGCAATCAACTAGCTTTTAGTATTCAAATACAGACCGCGTATCTTTCATGTTTAATCACAGTGTTGTTATAATTATAATTATAATTATTATTTATTATTATTATTAATAATAATAAAAGTTGTACTAGTAGTAGTACTAGTATCATTGATAACCTATATTGTCTATGCAAGATACTTGAAGAGAATACTCGAAACTACACACCAGATTTGGCTCGACTCGACCCTAACGCTGGTATAAAGGAGAAACCAAGCTCTCTTGTAGCAAAGGAAAAGAATTCTAGGTGTAAATAGAGGAACCGGGCTCTATGTCCCGCCTGCACACTTGATTATAAAGAATTCTCCACATGACCCAGGGATTCCAAATATTGTGTGAATACCAGAGCCCTGCACGGGCCGGGCGCGCCCGGTTCGACCCAGTGCCCGGCCCGACCCGTTTCAAGTAATATCAAACTGGACCGGGCCCTAACCGGGCCGGGCACATTTCGGGCCGAGCCGGGCCGGCCTGATACTCTGAAAGACGGTTCGGAAACTAATGTTGTCAGCCTATTTGTTTTTTTTTAATGTCCTCCACTACCTCTATTTTTGCCGTGTTTGTACGGTCTTACTGTCAGCCTATGTTAATCGTAATGTGTTTGGGAAACTGACTCTTTATTCAAGACTGTGATGTACTGGTAATACTACTACTATTACTACTTCTACTATTACTACTACGACCACTGCTAATACTACTACAAGTGCTACGACTTCGCGTCAGAGTTGACATGTCTGGTGGTACCGAATTTACCTTCTAAGTACAGAATAAAATTGAGAAATGCTGGTTATTATGGCCGGTCTGCGTAGAATGTGAACCGATGCTTGATCTACGAGGGAGAATAGTGGCTCAATAGAAAAAACACTCATATCTGGTGCTAGAGGTCGTCGGATCAATCCCTGCTCATGCTATGTGAGCTTTGTTGTGGACAAACATCGTGTGCATGGGAGTTTCTGGGGTGGTCCCGCTTCCTCCCACTGTTTTCTTTCCACCAATTCATCCCATCATCATCCATTCAGCCTGAGCCGTAGTTACCTAAAGAACGTATGGTAAAGTCAAGTACTTGACCTAGTAAGTAGAATTTGGTACGCTACCATTGGATCACGGAGGGCAAAACCATAAACTGGCGTGCTCATAAGATCAGTGCAATTTGTAGTAATGTTCAATTAGCAAGGCAAATATCGAATGGTGTTACATGTTCATGTATTGTTTATAGTATGATGCTACAAATATAACAAAATATAATGATCAAATAAATCACCAAATCGCCACAGTCGATTAAGTGTTCCTGGAACGGTGGCTCAGTGGTTGAGCGTTCACCTCTGGTGTATGGGGTCCCTGGTTTGATCCGAGCTCTCGCCAAGTGAACTTTTTGGTGGACAAACACCGTGTGGGGGGTTCGCGGCGTTATCCTGTTTCCTTCCACTTTATTTACTCCACTATTTCATTTATTTCTCACCATCGTCTCCTTTAGGCTAGTTGGCATAACTTGGAACCACCTACCAAGAAGAATAAACTAATGGATTGGGAAGATAGACATTCAGTCTCTAGTGAATTTGATGATGAAGTAGACATCTACCTCAACATGTCATCATGTGTAAGAGAACTAGATATACTGCAGTGGTGGAAGCAACAAGAACAAACATTACCAAAATTGTGTAAATTAACGCGTCAGTATCTCGTTATCCCTGCTTCTAGTGCGTCTACTGAAAGAGATTTTAGTACTCAGGAACGGAGAAATGCTCTAAAGCCTGAAACTGTTGAATCTGTTTCCGTGCTATTCGATGCGTACAAGGACATAAAGTAAAGCGATGTTCATTTTGCACTATTGGTTTCTTAGGAAACCTTATATTTTCATTTTCTTAATATCAACTATTCCTATGTGATGTTAAGAGGCATTTTTGATAGCTGATATCTATATATTTTTCATTCAGGGGACTTTTGAGGTATTTTTTGATCAACAATGATATGTGTGGATTTTGTTTTGATTTACTGCCTCGCATTCCGTCATATAGCTCTGTTATTTACTTGTTACGCACCGTTCCAGGAACACTTCATCGATCCTGGGGTCTGGGTGATTTATTTGATCATTGTTTTTTGTTATTATTATTGTAGCATCGAATTATAAAGAATACAGGAACATGTAATATGATTTGGAATCTGCCGTGCTAATTGAACATTACTACAAATTGCGCTAATCTTATGAACACGCCAGTTCATGGTTTCGGTCTCCGTGGTCTAATGGTAGCGGAACAAATTCTAATTAGTAGGTCAAGGACTTGACTTTCTCATATGTTCTTTAGGCAATTACGGCTCAAGACGTATGGATGATGATGGATGAATTGGTGGAATGAAAACAGTGGACGAAAACGGGCTAATCCAAAAACTCCCACGCTCACGATGTTTATCCACCACAAAGCTCACATAAACGAGGAAGGATCGATCCGACGACCTCTAGCACCAGATGTGAATGCATTCTACTGGCCAGACTGCGCAGACTCGCCATAATAACTAGTATTTCTTCGATTTTTTCTGTACTTAGATTGTAAAGTATGTACCACCAGACATGTCAACTCTGACGCTCGTAGCAGTTGTAGTAGTAGAAGTAGTAGTAATAATAATAATAATAATAATAATAATAATAATAATAATAATAATAATAATAATAATAATAATAATAATAATAATAATAATAATAATAGCAGTAGTAGTAGTAGTAGTAATAAGAGTAGTAAAAATACAGTACTTTACAGTCTTGAATAAAGAGTTAATTTCCGAAACACCAGTGGCGGCGGTTGGACGTTAAAAGTGAGGGGACAAGACATGATCTGAATATTTGTATATAAATGTTAGTTTTCCTGGTTGTTTCTAACATTTTGTTTGACGAAAGGTTGTATAACTAATAGGATACTATATTTTCAGTTAAAATACCGTATATCGTATTTCATATTTTATTAAGTAACTTGACAAGAGCAACGCAAGTAGGTACTAGCCCTTTGTACTCTTAAACAACGAAAGTGTAAGAAGAGATTTGATTCCTTGCTCATGAACATCTTAAAATTCTGTCTGGAAAATTGTGTGATCAGATTATTTAATAAATTTGCAAAACAAATAAATAGAAAGGATAATATTAATCATAATAATGAATAATGATGCTTGTTTTGCAAAAGTTATATTGAAACTGAGGATTAATGAAAAACTTAATATTTAATTCCACACATGCTATTAAATGTATGTTATTACTCGTAGAAAATGAAAGGCAGTAAATACTACAAGCATATGCTACGACATTTAAAGAAATATTTGGTTTTGCAACTTCTTGAAATATGTTCGTTGCCATTAGGTGCAGTTTTCATTTTCTTGGAACACATCAAAACACAACAATACTTAGAATCAATCCACACTTCAGTTATACAAAATAAACTTAAAACCTAGAATTATGTTCAATTTACTAAATTTTATTGTATATACACTCGTACATCCTTAAACACAACACTTCACTCGTATATTACACTACAAAACAATGGAAAAGGTAGAAGTTGTTTCTTATCACGCTCTTTTTAATCGATATTCCTTACTTTAGAAAGAAGAAAAGACATTTTAGGAACTGTCAATTTTTGTGCAATTAAAGAATAACTTGTGAAATAGACCCTACTTTTTTGCATAATGTTCTTTCGATTAGCTCCAAAGCGGCTCACTAACATATCGAGCCCTTGTAAGAAGAAATAAAAGTATGCTGAAATTGTGCTCCAATAGGTTATTTTTTGGGGTTATTTTCTGTGGCGATTAAAACGCAATTACTGTAGCTTTCTTTACTCCACGGGAAGACAACCAATACGTATTCACGCAACAGCAAATATTATATGGCAGCATTTTTTCCTATTAATCAGTAACACATACAAATTAGTTACATTTCCAAATGAAACTATATACATTAATTGGTTACTTCAAAAAAGTGCGGGGGCAGCTGCCCCCCTTTGCTCCCCCTAATCGCCGCCCATGCCAAACACATTACGATTAACACAGGCTGCCAACATTAGTTTCCAATCCGTCTTTCACAGTGTTCGGGCCGAGTCGGGCCGGCCCGGCTTTGCCCGATTTGTGCCCGGCCCGTTTCGGCCCGGCTCGGCCCGAAATGTGCCCGGCCCGGTTAGAGCCCGGCTCGAGATTCGGGCCGGGCCGGGCCGGGTCGAGCCGGGCACAGAATTCAGATCCATTCGGGTCGGGCCGGGCCGTCTTCGGGCCTGGGTTTGCAGGGCTCTGGTGAATACATATGGGGCAAAAGTAAGCTGCATTAAACGGTTTCCTCCTCGTAATATGTAATTCCGTGAAATATGGTACTTCTGTGCACAGAAGCAACAAAGTGGAGAAACAAGCGATGTTGTACACGTTGCATTAGGATACCAAGAAGTGCGCTGGAACAGTATACTTGATTTATCCGTTAGGTGAATATTCTCCCAGGAACACTTTTGATGGCGTTTTCCCCTTCCTTCGAGTTGGCAAACCTCAACTTTTCCCTGAGCTATGAAAAACTGCATTGCTATTGTGAATATACCAAAATACTATCCTAGTGTAGACCACTTACATTTTGATTTTGTCATTGCTGGAGAAATTTTCTAAAAGGAAGCTCGTTGAAAGTACATTTTGAAAAAAAGGATAGTCTTTTTTCGACATTCTAATGTACAGATGGTGATCAGAAAAATAGAAACACCTGTAGTTGGCAACACGTCAGATGTATGGGTTGGCAGTGGTGTCGTGCGCCCGCAGCGCCGGACCGCTGGTGGTGGTGTGTTAGGTCGGTCTCCATACTACGTCAGGCGCAGTGTAACAGCAGTGTCTAGTGGCTGCAGCAGACGGAGGTAGTGTAAAATGTGAGACCTCTCAGATTTTCTAAGAGGGCAAATTATTGGTGCGCGGTTATGTGGAGTGAGTATGACGGCAGTGGCTACTGTGTTAGGTGTGTTGCGTGGGACAGTGTCGAAGGTGATGACGGCCTACACAACACACGGGAAAACTACATCGGGTAGGGATGGTATCGAGACGAGACTTTGTACAGTCTCGGTCTCGTCTCGGTAGATAAGTAGCGGTCTCGGCCTCGATCTCGTCTCGAGTCAAAAATCGCCGTCTCGGTCTCGTCTCGGTCAGCAGATGCTTGTCTCGATCTCGGTCTCGGTCTCGAAGGCCAAGTCTCGGTCTCGTCTCGGGTCTCGTCTCGAAAGTCTCGAAATAAGTAGTGTGAAATTAAAATTGTGAAAGTATTATTATCGTACAGTCTGTCTGTTTGCTTCTTATTTTTTGCCTTCATTCTTGATTTAGAATGATGGTATGATGTACCTCTTCGTAGCTAATTTGCTATCGCTAATGCTTTCCATGCGTGTGTTCCAGGTTCAATCATCAGTGTGGGTATAATATACCTGGGATAAAACCCTAATAGTAACCCATATTTCACTTTCAGTAATAGACTTTGTCTCATATAGCCTCAGTACTGCCTATACAATTAAAATCTATTAAATTAACTCCAGTACTATACAGTAGTTTATTTCCTTCCTTTGAAACAGAGTTGTTCAATACCTCCTAACGGATAACGCAACACATAGCAACACGAATGTATTTAATCGTACCGAAATTGAAATTTTACAATTTCTCAGTTACTATCTAATACATTCTGCTTTGACTGTCATTTTAAAAACAGAATATAACGGTCATTATCTGAACAAATAGAGTAAATTATTACTACAATATATTTTGTTTCAAATTGATCAAATGCTTTATTACCGTTTCACATCTCAGTGTTTAATTGACACTTTAAAACAGGCACTTCCTTAACCTTATGGTGGAAGCTACGACACTCATCTTTGCTGTCTGTGGTCTCTGGTTGGATCACCAAACAAGTTAGATTCAAATTCCGATGCTTCGTATAGTATGCGTCTCACTTTAAGTACATTCTGTTTCTTATACAAGTTCATAATGTCGTAATGTATTACATAAGCATATATTCAGTGTCGTAACATAGATTAAGCTTATTCCTGAGCTCTCAGCGCTGCATGTTATCTTTATTAGAGAAAACTAATCATGCGTTCATTACTCTGAAATTTTATATTGATTGAAAATTACTAGCGAAACATGGACACACATATTATATAAGTATATAGGTAATTCGAGCTATCTGTATCTATTTTCTCTGTCCCGGCAAAAGAAGTGATTCTTAACTTTCTAGTTTTCTTTTCTATTAATTTTCGTAGTTTTGCTGCAATATGAAGGATCAACAATATTTTTTTTTCGCTGTACAAGTTTCGTTAAATTTTGGATCTATTTTTACCCTACCTTACCTAGTAAAAGTTACATATATATATATAGTTTGAAAACAGTACTATAGGTCTTAGTTAAGGAACCGGATTTTCGCTTCTCCTGTAAAATTGCGAAATTGTGACTTGGTTTAGTTTACCTCTGAGGTCCAGATATAATAAAGTCATAGCCATAATCATAATCAACCATTATCAATCCACTGCTGGATGGAGGTCTTTCCAAGTCTTCTCTACAACTATCTATCTTGACCAATTCTTTTTCTGGTCACTCCCCAGTTGTTCTTGATTTCGTCAAACCTTCTTGTATAAGGACGTTTCCTAGGCTGTTTCTATCTCGTGGTATTCTGTCTAGAATTGTTTTTGTCCATCGATCATAATTTCTTGCAATATGTCCAGCACATTTTCCAGCCCATGCTAAAAATAATTTTATTAGTACCAGTCATTAATTGCCAAATAATTCTTTCTATTTTATACATTTGGCCTACAAATAGTTCAAATCCGCTACTCTTGGAGCACTGAAACGCTGGTTTTTGATCTTTGTGTTGAATCTGACAACACTGACTCAATGATTTAAATCAACACAACATGAGGACCTCCATTTGGTCTAGCGGCTAGCACGCTTGACTTCGTTTCCCGTGGCCCCGAATTCGATTTCCGGTGGGGGTACAGTTGAACGACCGAAGTGGTTCGGATTCCATTATAATCATTAGCTCCACGTCTGCTTTAGACGCTCTAGCATAATCGTGGGACGTTAAACTAAAAGAAACCAAACCAAAAATAACACAGTGTGTATTACTAACTGTAAGTCCTTAAATAATTTGCATATAGCTATATGGTATGGATCGAGTTTGAGGTGGTCGGTAGTCAAACAAAGAAACAAGTGAAATGTAAGTAGGGTGTAATTAGAACTTTTAATTAAGTATGGTTTTGTGTATATCAGGCCTAAGGCTAAGGGGAACAACTAGTGTTACTATAAAGTTATCATTTACATTTAATTTCAGTTGCAATTTGCATTTACATGTATTGCTGAAACCAAAACTTTGACATTAACATTAACATTATAAAGACTGTGAAAAACATCGTCTTTTGAAAACATTCTTGTACCATAAAACAAATTACGTGTAATTTAAAAATATTTTGCAGTTTAGCTACGTTATTTCCACTGTATTTAGAATAATATCTAGCATTTATTTAAGATGGCAACACTGCTTAAAATAATGGAACTGCGACTTGTAATTAAAACCACCAGAAACTATTGTTGTAATGTTATAGAAGCAAACTAAAGCACCAATCATTATAAAAAATTAACATAAATACGATATTTTAAGCAGTATAACAATCACTATCCAAGTGTTTGGTATCTCTGAAACGGTTTGAAATAACAATTGTTGTAAATGACATTATGATCACTTAAGTCTTTTGGAAGAATCTACATGATGAGACGTGATATGTCAGCACGTTTTCGAAGTAAAGTCTTCAGAAAAAGTTATTTTTTTCATTTCTTATAACTCTGTTCCTTCATTCATTCGAAATGCATTATGCCATGATCATAGTATTTGACGCTAAGATACAAATAATGAGCAATGAACCATGCCATTTGACTTATTAGTCATCTCCAAAATGTTGATGTTAGTGATACTGTATTGTCCTTTGTTACACGGAATAATGTATGTGGTATTGTGGTTTTATTTAATATCTAAATTAGAAATAGGTAATACTTTACATAATGCAATTTGAGAAAATAAAACTTTATTTTGCGTTAGCAACACTGCTTCTTTATCTAGTGGTATTGTAGGGTATCTAGAAGAATTTTTCCTTCAATATATATACGTGGATCCAAGGGGCTACATTCCCCCTTAACGCTCAGGTATACACTGAATAAAATGAGTTTCATTCCTGCTTTACACTGGATAAAGAGGCAAAGTATGGTCCCTCCTCTCTCCTCCCGGCCCTCAAGCCCCTCCCTTTATCATATCCTAGATCTGCGCCTATATATATATATATATATATATATATATATATATATATATATAGAGAGAGAGAGAGAGAGAGAGGGAGAGAGAGAGAGAGAGAGAGAGAGAGACAGAGAGGAGATTATGTACAACAGCAGTGGATTTTGTTTCGGGAGAGGCTTGAGGACCGGGTAAGAAACCTTTGTGTTGTACGTGTAATGCGAAAAAATGATCATAAATATATTTCGGGAGGGGCTTGAGCCACATACCTACCCCCTAAATACGCCACTGTACATCAGTCAACCGTTCCCATATTAGCTCACACAGCAACGAAACAAATTTTGAGTAAAGGCAAAATAACTATCAATGTTCGAGACGAGACCGAGACTTTCGAGACTAACCAAGGTCTCGTCTCGATTTATAGAGGTCTGTCTCGATCTCGGTCTCGTCTCGGTATGTAAAAGTCCGTCTCGGTCTCGTCTCGGTATATAAAAGTCCGTCTCGGTCTCGGTCTCGTCTCGAATTATCGAGACGATACCGAGACTAGTCTTGGTCTCGGTACCATTCCTAACATCGGGGAAGCGGTACAGTGGGCGGAAGAAAATCATGAGTGACAGGTCACCCCGGGTATTAAAGCGCATTGTCACGCAGAACCGTCGTGCCACTGCGGAGCAAGTGACGGAGGAACTCAATCAGCATCTCCCCCACCCTGTTTCGACAATCACTGTCCGCCGCGAATTACATGACATGAACTTACGGGGTCGTGTTGCACGGGCCAAACCGCTCATCAGGGACCATAACGCTTTCGCACGACGCAAATGGTGCCGCGACCATGCAACTTGGGACGTTGAGGACTGGAAACGTGTGATATGGTCGGATGAGTCATCCTTCACCCTATTCCCAACCACGGGCCGTGTTTATGTGTGGAGAACGCCCAAAGAAGCTTATGATCTGCAGTGTCTCCGCCCAACTGTGAAACATGGCGGAGGCTCGGTGATGCTGTGGGCTGCCATATCATGGTTTTCATTGGGTCCTGTGGTCACACTTAGCGGACGAATCACTGCCAACAATTATGTCGCAATTTTAGGAGACCACTTGCATCCTATGGTCCGGATGTTGTTCCCGGATAATGACGCCATCTTCCAGGATGATAATGCACCCATTCACTCAGCTGGCGTTGTTGCAGCGTGGTTTGAGGAACATCGGGATGAAGTTCAACACCCGCAATGGCCCGCCCAATCCCCAGATCTCAACATAATTGAACATCTGTGGTCCGTCTTGGAAACACGACTCCAGCGATGATTTCCCCTCCATCCTCTCTCACAGAACTGACTGATGCCCTGCACGAGGAATGGTGTAAAATTCCACTTGCTACCATTCACGACCTCTATGCCTCCATCCCACGTCGCATCAAGGCTGTTCTGAAGGCGAAAGGTGGCCCGACACCATATTAATCTGGTAAGTTGCAATTTTGTTCAGGTGTTTCCATTTTTCTGATCACCGTACCTTAGAGCTGTATGGAATACCTACATGGAGGAATACCTACGGAACTATCGTCCCTTGTGTGTCAATTGCGAGTAGCTTGCAGAAGGCTGTCTTGCAGTTTTATTGTAGAATGGCATCAATTAGCATGGCTGAGTTGTAATAAGCATCTACGCAACTTGTGAGTGATATACATAGTCAGATGCTCTACTGTTACACGTCTAATTGCTGTATAACAGAATGGGAAGTGTTGCGTTCAACGGTAGAGGGTTGTGTCCAGGTATTTAAGGTCGTGTAAAAGTGTAGACGTTGGTGTTTAAGTAAAATTGATTGTGTTAACCTGTACACGCCTGCGCAATGGAAGATTACCCTGTCCACGAGAGGGGGAGGGCAAGAGAGGTAGGACATCGTTTGAAAGCTCTTGTTAAGTGAAAGAAGATGGAGCACGTCTCGACTTTCTACGACAACCCTGTCCAAAATTGCGGTGGGTCAAAATGTAAACAAATTGGAAAACAATCCAAGATGGCCGCTTAAAACCTATATCGAAAAGATAAGTATACCAAACTGCTGAAGCTAGGAAAACAAATTTGGCATTAATGTTGATTAGTAAGTGGCTAAAATATGCAAAATATTCAAAAACGCGACATCTTGAGTTCAAAATGTCGCACTATGTATCGAACGCATATCCAGCTCACACCACTGGTGTTGGAGAAGTGAACGTTTATGGTTAATAGTCCACAAAATATCAAAGAGTATAATCTGTAATCCAATATGGCTGCCAGCGTGAAAAATGAGTTTGTATATAAACATGTTATTTCTTGGAATACTGTGACCAAGCCAACAAAGTTTGACGCAGTTCGATGTACTGAAATGACTTACATATGTTTGGTACTACTTGCCAATCTTGCAAATGATTTTTTTTATTTGGTATTGTTTGAAGTATTGAGATCAAACCAACGAATGACATACAAATGTAACCATCACGAATACGTTACAATAGAGCCCCCAACTTACTGGTGCAGCAAGTTCTTTCTGTATGAACTACGTATGACAAAATTAGAAAAATACCCGAAGGTATTCAACTTTTTTTTTTTTTTTTTAACTATGAGTAGGAAGTCATAGTTGTGTGTTCATCGCATATTCGTTATATTCAAGTAAATAATGCCGAGAGAACCGTTGAAGTGAAGTTGAAGTGAAATAAATTGAAATAATAGTTGAAGTGAATCGAAATTCAATTGTTCTTTAGTCTTCTTAGTATTCCTAAATACATAATAGAGAAAAATAGAGATTTAGATTTGTACTGTTATGAATGGCTTAGGTTTTAAGCGGCCATCTTGGATTCAAGGTGGCCATAGTTTTTCAATTAAGCTTTTATTTACATTTTGACCCGCCACAATTTTGGACGGGGTTGTCGTAGAAAGTCAAGACTTGCTCCATCTACTTTCATTTAACAAGATCTTGCAAACGATGAGCTTCTTAACCTCTCTTGCCATTTGAAACTTTTTAGTTGGACCCCACCTGGGACCCTGTGGGTACCCTGGGACAAGACGTTTTCACTTAAATTGTTGTACTTTGAACATAATGCCAGACTCCCTTCCTATTTTCAAGTCTCACCATTTCCGATTTATAGGAGTGACCATGGACTTTTCAATTAAGTTTTTGTTTATATTTTGACCCTCCGTCATTTTGCACAGGGTTGTTGTAGAGAGTCGAGACTTGCTGCATTTTCTTTCTTTTTACAACAGCTTTCAAATGATTTGCCACTTAACCCCCCTTGCCATTTGAAAATTTTGAGTTGGACCCCGTCTGGGACCCTGCGGGGGACCCTGGGACAAAGTTTTTTTTATCCCAAAAAGGTTGTCGTTGAAAATGATGGGATACGTGTTGGTCAAGTTTTCCACTTACCCAACCGTTTCCGAACAAATGACTCGGTTCAAACTATTCTGCCATGTAATTCTGTTATAGTTCTTACATTACAAAATATGTTGTAACTCACGATATTCCTCCCGGTGGCACGTATAACTTTAGGATTCATCTAGTTATAACATTTCAAATGCTAACACAATTGTCTCGTTCGGATCTTCGCGGAGCCACTGCGTGACCCTTCCTTGTCAGTATGATGTGCTTAGTGCCTGAAAAATACGAAAACTCGATTTAGGGGCCATTCAAAAATTCTTTTGCCCTTGATCCAAAAAATCTAATATATTTCATTCAATAAAAATAAATCTTGTTCGTCTTATATCTGAAGAACTACTAATAGTGCAGCCAAACCAAAACTATCACTTAACTCAGCATGATGTGCTTATTCCGAAAGAAATACGAAACCTTGATTTAGGGACCGTCCAAACGTTTGTAGCCCCTGATCCAAAAAGTCCAATATATTTCATTCAATCAATAATTTTATTGTATGTCTTATATATGGAGAACTACATATACTGTAACCCAACCCGAGATACCACTCAACTCAGTGTGATATGCTTATTGCGTAAAAAATATGAAAAGTCGATTTAGGGACCGTCCAAAAATATTGTGGCCCGTTATTAAAAAAATCCAAAATATTTCATTAAACGAATTTTTTCTTGTACTCCTTATACCTGGAGAACTACATATCTGGAGAAAACTCGATTTAGAGACCGTTCGAATATTTTATGGTAACTGATCCGAAAATTAATATTAGCCAAGATCATAATATTTTGATCCATTTTTTAGATCATTCCTAAAATTCTTGTTTTTATCCAATCTTTCTTTTAAACAGTATCACTCTCTTTGTTCTCAATTTGAAATGTATCAAGCAATTATAAAGCATTGCTTATTATCCAATTTGAATTCCGTGTAGAGCTTCAATTTTCTCAAAGTTTCAAATAAGATAATGAAATATGATTTACTATCGGAATTCGTGTCAGGTATTATTATTACTTTTATTGGTGTTTTCCTTTCTTTCAATTGTTAAAATAAGAAACTTCCTTGCACTGTCATAAAATATGTGCTCTTTTCCAATAGCATAATAAGTGCTCATATAATTTTAAACTTTCAAATTAAGAATTGAATCAGTACAAGAAGTACAATGTGGATAACGAATGATTTATAATTGATGTTTAGTGGCGTACTGAAGGAAAGGGATTAAGGACTTTGAAACCCCCCTTGAGCAAGGTATTATGCAAAATTGAGCACGTTTATCATATTAGTACGTTTATATATATAAACACTTGACCCTAAAGCCCCTGGACCCCTAAAAAAATTTGCGTAGAGTACTGATTGTGTTTCTCTTATTATTTTAACCGTTTTATGCTTTGAACGAAATTTGAAGTGCAGGGACCCTGTGAAGGTGACCACCTTTACTATCAAAATTTCTTTAATGGTTCTCAGTTTTTCTTCAAAACAATCAATAACGAACGAAAAATAAATGATTGAGTTTGATTTTGAATCGAAATTTGAAATACCACCAAAAAGTTGGCCCACCCAACCTTATTTTGTAAATGCCTCTTAATAATTTTCAAAACAAACTATTTTCTCTTCAAACCAATCAATAAGAAAGGAAAACACGTTATTAGCTTGAGTATTGAATCGATATTTAAGAGCAGAAAAAAACGTATGAAGTTGAGCACCAAATGTATCCTGCAAATAGATATATTTTACTGGTTGTTTTGAAACAAGTGATTTTTTCTTCAAAATAAGCAACCCGCCCCGAAACAAATCACCTTCATCAACATTATTTCTTAATTATATTCTTATGTTTTTCGAATCAAATTACTTTTCTTCCAAACAAGCAACAACAAATCCATATCAAACGATTGATTTTGGCCTTGAATCGAAATTTGTAAGTAAAGGAATCAGATTGAATTTGATCACATTCTAAATTTATTTTGTAAATCTCTTTCTCTATTTTTTCGAAACAAGCGATTTGCTCTTAAAAACAACCAATAAGAAACGCTTGGCTTCGGTTTTGATTCGAGACTTTAAAGTAAAGCCAATATGAAATTCCATCACCCATTTCTCTTGAAAAGACTCTTTATGTTTTTCGAAACAGACTATTCTTTTTCAAAATAATTAATAGCATACGCATATCAAACAATTGATTTTGATTTTCAATCAAAATTTTAAGTGGAGGAACAAGGGTAAATTTGGCCATATACCAACTTTATTTTGTAAACATCTCTTTATGTTTTAAGAAAGATACGATTTTTACTATTTTTTCTTCAAAAACGTCAATAACAAACGAAAAACAAACGATTGGCTTCCGACTTCAATTCGAAATTTGAAAGGAGGCAACTTCACATAGGTGCATTGATTCCCTTTAAAAATTCCAAATTTCCGAACGCAAATTCTAAGCATACAGTTTTAAAATTGCAGTTACATGTACATACTTCAACTTAGTATACATAAAAAATTACAGCATTATAAAAATATCAGACAAATAATATTATTTATTCGGTATTGAAAACCTCGAATCAATTATTGGAGTTATTTAGCGTCATTCTTTTAATATCACAAAATTGAAGGTGTGGGACATGGATATATTACGAACAGTATTTTTATACAATTTATATATATATATATATATATATATATATATATATATATATATATATATATATATATATATATATATATATATTAAATAGACCCTTTAGAATTATTTATCCTTACAATTTTTTATATCCACAAATTCAAGTTGAGGGATATGCGATATTGATATATTCAGAAAGTCTTGACCACCCTACAGAATGTCGATCCTATGCCGTTTCGGTCCTGTGCCGTGTCGATCCTATGCCGTTTCGGTCCTGTGCCGTGTCGATCCTGTGCCGTTTCGGTCCTATGCCGTGTCGGCCTTGTGCCGTTTCGGTCCTATGCCGTGTCGATCCTACGCCGTTTCGTTCCTATGCCGTTTCGATCGTATGACGGTTCTCTCCTATATATCCTTAAGAAAATAATTATTACTTAATATTGCGTAATTATAAAATAATGTATTTTTTATTATTTCGATCGTATGAAAGCTCTGCTGTCGATCCTATGCCGTGTCGATCCTGTGCCGTTTCGGTTCTGTGCCGTGTCGATCCTATGCCGTTTCGGTTCTGTGCCGTGTCTATCCTATGCCGTGTCGATCCTATGCCGTGTCGGCCCTACGCCGTGTCGGTCCTGTGCATGTAACCCATTTCAGTCACTACTGTCTTCACTTTCACTTACAGAGCTGTCCCTGTCTTCTGCTGCTGTAGTGTGAGAAGGCTCCACCAGGAGAACTAGCATTGCTGTTGAAAGTTTATTTCTCTCGATTTGCGGAGGTCTCATTGAGGAAATGACAGGGTCGGATGTAGCAAGTAAGTTTAAAAGCAGATCTTCGTTTGTAGCATATCGTGAGAATTTTCTGCAATGATGGTTCCTGAATTCATTAACGTCTTTATGTTATGCTTCCTGAGCTTCTTCGCTTAATTGTCCAATGGGAAATAATGCAGCAGAAATTATTGAAGGACCATGAAGCAAAAATTTATGCACAGACGCAGACATGTAGTACCATGGATACTTCTCGACGAACATTTTGGCGGTCTGAAGAGCATACTCATCGAATGCAGGAACATTAATGTCAAATCCGCAAGAAATAACTCCCTGCACAACACCAATTTCTCAATAAATACCTCGTCAATCCCAGTAATTGCTGCTGAGAGACTTGGATCTTGGAAAAGTCTTCATTCCGTATTGCCATCATTAAATGTCCCACTTCCATCAGGCTTTGGTTGGTCCACGAAAAGACGCATTGCAGTTTTGAATTTTGCACGCTTCGTTTCCTTTCTTATTGCGAATTTTTGTTTATCTGCTTCCCTAACTTGTCATTTCGTGATATCAAGCTGATACAAGACGTGTACAAGGCATTCAAAAAAGCGAATCCATGCGGGGAGGGTCGATAATCCAAACTTAAAGGTATCAATATTAATGGGCCTTTTAAAAAACTTCATCAATATCATTCATTTGGGTTGGTGAAGCACCACAAACGTAATATTTCATAAGAGAAGCTTTGAGGAAAACAACCTTATTGTAGATGAAATATTGTTCTTAATTTCTTTGTCTATTTCTCCTATGACTAGTACTTCGATCACACGACTTTCAAGGTACTTTGTCTTAGCAGACTGAGAATGAGTGGCTTTCTCAGAGTATATTGAACAGGACTCTATATGTTAGCTTATATTCCATGTTTACACCTCTAAAGATGAGAAACAACATTAATTCCAAAGTTATAAGACAGATTATCTTTACACAGTGCATTACCATCACGTTATTTATATATTTGTCATCATCACATCGTTTGTAAACATGTAAGACTTTACTGTTACTGACGTTTTGCAAAAACAGTCATTTTAGCGTCCATCATCTCTTGATACATTTTTCAATGCCCTTTGTGTAGGGGAAACATGGGCAGCTATAGTTTTCACATGCTACACCTTACATATTGTAGACTTCAACAATGTTTGTATTTCAGGTGACATCGTGGTACATTTTTTGAAAAGCAAATATTGTAACTGCTTATCTTGATTACAAGAATTTGAATAGTTTCATCTACATCACCTAGTATTCATTCTGCACATATACAATGGACATGAGTAATGTACAAAATAATTGCAAAACTTAGTAATAACCTATACTTATACCATATCCAAAGTTTGCCTGAATTCCTTTTATCGTTTTGTTTTTATTAGCTACTGAATATGACCTACGATTTTACTTACGAAAAATGCATTATTAATGTAATACAAACAGTCAGAAAAGCTTAAATTTAAATGCATACAGACAGAGCATCTGTAAAGCTACAGGGGAAATTTATACTGCATTTTATACTTTGGAGTTTTGTCCAACTATGTCAGTATTACTTATCACAAAACATGTACTTTGAAAAATTAGGTTATGCGCGACCGTTTAGGTCTTCTGGCCCACTGCACGAAGTGATAGATTTATCAGTGTATATATAATTGTTGTTGCTACAGACTTCTTTCTAAAAATGTGATTCCTATTATCCTTTTCCCTGTTAATTGATTTCGTAAGGGTATCACTCTGTAGGTTCTCAACCAATGACTTGTTTCATATAATGGGGCTCTGTAATTTGACAAGTGAGTCAACAGTTAAGAGCCGCTACAGTACTGTTAAGAAGTTATCTAAGAGATTTGGTTTTATTTGACTACTATTTTCAGCACTGAGGCTGTATGAGACATAGGCCTTTAGATTAGGCTGAGACCCGAACTACAAGAGCTTCCACTGGGAATTTAATCCCGATCTGCTGTGTCAAAGGCTTACACTGACTATTAAGTTACGAAGTAGCTTTAACTCCGAGAAGAATATTATTATTTGGCTCCTCAAGAGTCCCAAAATGAACTGATCGTGAAGAACTATATCATATATGAATTCTAAACACTCTACAAGCATTACCTGACTATAGAATTTATGAAATGACAAATGCTATTATAGATATTTTTATGCTATTACTTTTTCCACATGATTGTAGGACAATGGATTTTGCACAGCTAAAACCAGGCATGTTACCATCTTTAAAAAACATTTGCTCTTCCGTTACAATATATTTCGTTCAACTACAAAAAAAAAAAAAAAAAAAAAAAAAAAAAGGTATTGACATGTGTTTTGCAGTGATGCATGAGTAGCTCAGCCGTCACAGCAGAGATCCATCTTACAGAAAACAAGAAGTAATACATTTTCTTTAGGAAATGCATTCGAAAAACAAAAAGAAAAAGGAAAATGTGTTTATTCTTTTTATTTTTTTCTTTCAAATCACGGCTGTGAGAAATACAACCGTGAAACATTTCTATTAAGATTTGAGTTCTGTTATTTCCTCTTACGAAATGGACCCTGGCACTTTTCTTTCTTCCTTTCTGTTTGGTTTAGGCTTGTCTTTTTTCTTTTTGTGTTTGGTGCGTTTCAAAAATGATGGAATGGGGGAAAAAGTCTGCTACCGCCGAAACCCAATGGATGAATGGATGATGTTGGATAGGTACATCAGCTCTATGTATTGCTGTTTAGCAGGAGAGAGAATGTGAAACCGTCAAGCGGATAGAAATTTAAAACGAAAGGTAAAGAAGAAAATGTTATGGTTAGCTGAAGAAGTGGAGAAATAGAACGAAAGCTGAAAAAAAGTAAGAGCGTGAGATTCATGGTTTCTGACGATAGGTGGATGCTGCTGTCTAGGTTGTGAACAACTCAGCCACAAAGGCGATTGATGAAGTAGTTGGGGAGAAGCGGATAGATGGAATTCATTTTCTTCTTCTTCCCCTAGAACTTTATCAGTGTTGCCAGCTGTAATCTACTACAGAGAACGTAAAAAATAATAGTAGTAAACTAAAATTTACTGATTCTACAGTTCCTGACATTATAGCGCAAGTAGAGTTGTGGAGGATATCCAGATGGTGTTTATTTACGTGATATGTACAAAAAAGAGAAAATGACCACAACATATTTCATGACCATGTGGCGTAGTACCAAGGCCTCACTAGTTATGTCAATTTCCGTTAAAGGATTCTAATGGTCTTATTCCTAGACAAATTCTTTCTTCACAGTCTTAGCAGACGATTGTCTTCTGAGTTGTGTTCATCTATTCTATACTTTCTTTCTAGTCAGTAGATAAATATCTATGGAAAAGTCTATATGAAACTATTTAACCCGTAAGTATTATGGACCGTTTCTCAGACCGCTGCGACTTTTCGTATCATTATATTTTTCAGTCTTACTACAACAAGTGGATCTTTTCGTCTACCTTCCTGTCTAGCAAATGGTTACGTATTGTGAAGTTCATATTATAATTGATCCCCTGTGCGCGGCGCTGGAGGGGTCGAGCGGTCTGACAGATGTACTATAGTAGCTACGTGAGTATTTTGCTGTTCAGTTGTCTTTCGTTTCTACTGATTATTAGCAGTTTTGTGCCTTACCGTGTGGCACGTCTTGCACCACACATCAAATAATGACCCAGAGACTGAAGAATAATAATATTTTATAACGAGTAAAGGCGGAGTGGATACTCTAGACAAACAATATACAGATAACACATCAAGTCGTCGAACAAGACGATAACCATTGACAATTTTCTTTATGTTGGTGGATGTTGTGTGTGGTGTCAATGCGTATGTCTTGTATCAAGTCTACGCTAAGTCCTTAGTGATGACAAGACTTGATTTCATGAAAACGTTGGCTAAAGGACTTCTTAGGCCTCACATAGAACTTAGATTGTTCTTCAGACATCTGCCACAAGAGCTGAGTTTTTCAATCAATATTATACTCCAGCTTGAAAGTGAGTTTCCCACCATCTCGCACAAGGACTTGAAGAGGAAAACATAGTCTTCTGTCCACTGAGTTGTAAGCGGAAAGCAAAGATATTCGTGTCAGCGGTTTGACGGTACCGATTTCCTTGCAGTGCAGGAAAAAAAAGATATAAGTGCCTACCCGAAGATAGTACATGCTGTCAGAAAAGTTAGTGCGGTACTTTCTTTACCGGCAAAACGTATTTTCTTTACTTTCGCCATCATATAACAACTAAAAATAAGTTTTATTCATATAAGAACTAAAAATAAGTTTTATTCATTACCTTTTCACTACAAAAATTGCAACAGTAGAACTATAACAGTACCTTCTTTTAAGTTTAAAAAAGCTAAAATTCCATGCTTTTTCTCCGTTTTTACTGTATTTTTTATTCTCAGTACATCTATAAGAACAGTGCATTTTAAATTAGTGTTATTCTGACTACATAGAAACGGAGAAAAAATCGAAATATTTCAACAATTACAATTTTAGAATAACAATGAAAGCATTGTTGCAAATTTTGACTATGTTTTCTTTCTCATTGTTTTAAAAATATAAAGCTTTTTTACATCGTGAAATTACTGTTTTATTTTTATATAAGCAACGAAGATACGTAGGATAGCATTTTTAAAAAATATGCAATAAAACTACTATTCAGAAAATGCGAAACAACAATGCGGTCTGACAGACCGTTCCATAGTAGTTACGTGATTATTTTCGTCCATTCGTCTTTCGATTTTTCTCGAATTTATTGAAAAGCTTTACAAGTGTGGGAAAAACTCCGCCTGGACGCTTAGTTTACTCTTAAGAAAGGACATGTTCAGGTAAGAGAGAAGATATGGTGATCCTGCTCACCAAGAATTGAAAGTAGTACCACACGAAGAAAAAGAGGCATGCTAGTTGTTCAATATTATTTAAGTTATTAGTAAATTATTTTGGGTAGTGCTAAGTCACTAGACATTAAATTTTGGGATTCTCAATTGTAAAATGTGAAATATGATTGTTTGACAGTTGTCAGTTAGCTGAAAGGATATTCTTATTCTTCTTTTACATTGTTTCTTTAATATTTTCTTGTTTGAACTGCTTGTAAGTGAAGTACAAAATCCAAGATAAAACATACAATCACAATAAAGCAGGAAATTAAAGAAAATACCACTATATCCTTTCGGGAGTACCAAGAACCTTGGCGCCATGGTTCCTGTTTTCACGCAACAACGAAACCATTTTCATTCAGGGAAAGCTAACAATATCCAGCTGATTATTTGGTATCACCTGATTCCGTCGTGCGTGCATGAGAATTAATAATGTCACTATGAATAGTAATTTTGCCTTTTTGCTATCAATTCTGTTCTGAAGATTTATCTACCTTGAGGTTCCATTGCAATCTATAATTATTTTCTTGGAGCCGCTCTGAAAGACCAATTGCGATATTGCTTTCGGTTAGGTGATGTTCGATAAGCTTATCAGTTTGTTCCCTTTTTTGGATTGTATATATGGCTTCGCTTTCTGAGAATTTATATAATTCCAAAACTGCTGTATTTTATTGGTTAAATAACAAAATGACTTGTAACCACAAAAATATAAGGGTCCAAGTAGATCGGTTTCCCCACCTATTGACAAAATAACAAGTATGAGATATAATTAAATGTTGTTTGTGTCTACACAAATACTTATTATTAGTGTACTAAAGTTAAACCAACAATATGGAGAATATTCATAATGCAAAACGTTCGTTTAAAGTCATAAAAATTATTTAGAACTGAAACTGAAACTTTAAAGTAAAAGGTTGTATGTTAAGGTAAAAAAAGGAAACCAAATTATTTTCCTAAATATCTTATAAACTGTACATTTAGTAAAGTAAAGAGATTGGATTAATCAAATTAGAAAACTGTAGTTTTCTTGTTTCTGAGCTTTACAGCTAACATTGTATCTATTTTTTAAAAACAATTTGTTCGGTATTTTTTAAAAAACAATTACTTACTTTACACGCGTTTTGTATCCATGGTAATGATCGTAGAGTGGACGAATGTCTGGATAATTTACAACAAACGTGAACATTTTCATACACTTGTTAGCTATGTGAAACGAACATATTGCACTGTAACTTGTTTATATAAAATATACGAGTGTTACTGAGTCTGACGACTTTGTTATAGGAGCAATAAGAAATGCACAATATGAAATAATACGAGAACTTATAGTGATGGCTGTTAAGAAACTGATGGCTCTTTTGTTTTCTTCTCTTGCCCACTGTGTGGAGTATTGTTAGATGGAAGAAGACAAAGAGTGATGAGAAGAGCTTATCTTAGACAGCCCGTCAGCTGATAGTGATATGTCACCTTTCTTCTTCCCTTCCTTGTCTGTCAAATAGAAGAAATCAAGAAGAGAACTTAACTTTCGTTCAGCGTTTTCTTCGACAAGCAAATGGTTGAGTCGTCTTCCTCATGTAAAAATTATGAGAGACTGCTAAAGCTTTCATTATATTTAAGTGAAGATTCTGGGATAACTTTTCTTTGCTGTAAGATGAAATAATGTCAAATTATTTTCAAAAACATTCTACCTAGGTATTTGAACACTTGAAAGAAACAGTTTTCAATGTTGAACATTAGTTTGATAGAAGATATAAAAGGTGGTGTTGGAGGAAGGTGGAGAAGATAAAATGGACAGAGAGGGCAACAAACGTACCTATTCTAAAACGAATAGGAGAGAAGATGACATTCTAGCCATAATCCCCCGTAGAAAAGCCAATTGGATTGAATACATCTTGCGAAGAAATGGTCTTCTTCACACCACTATAGAAGGAAAGATGGAAGGGAAGCGAGGAATAGGAAGAAGAAGAACACAGCTGATAGATGATTTGAAAGAGATGAAAAAATATTGGGTGTTAAAAGAGGATGCTGAACATTGAAAAAAGTGGAAGAAACATTTCCAGTCCCAAATCTAAAATTGAATCCTCATTAGTCCCAGGACCTGCCGAAAGGCAGATTACTTAATAATAATAATAATAATAATAATAATAATAATAATAATAATAATAATAATAATAATAATAATAATATATATATATAACATAACTTCCAACTCAGTAGAGACGTATACTGCACAATGAAAACGGCTTACGTTACATTGTAACCACATGTTATGTTCAAAGATCGGTCAGAGTTATGTTAAGCATCGAGTAATAAGCAGATCTGTGTTACAATGTTAACAATTAGGCAACAAATGTTGTTTGCTTGAAGACGTGTTTCGTGTGAATGACAAGTATATAGAACATGTGAAACATTATTCATTGAGAACTGCTTCAAAAAAAAATGAAATGCAATCTTCTATTTTAACGTCCCACGATTATGGCCTTGACACTAAGGGAGACGATGATTAAGGCAAGTGAACGATAACACTAGTTAACAAAGGTTTTGTTACATAAAAGGAAATACCTGTTCTTAAAGGAACTTTTTGCGCTGAATTCGAATATGCACTCGGTTTTTCTCCATCACGTACGATTTTCCCGTAACAGAGGGATTTTCGAGAAAATCCCTCAAAAATTTCCCTTTTCGTTTATTTTACACCCCAAGATCTTGTTCCCTTGCATATACTAACATAGAAATTATACCTAAGTATACTTTGATTCATATTTAACAAACCCTCCAAGTTTCGTAATGATCGCTTTATTCTTTCTAGAGAAATAAATATGTTTGTATGTATACTGTGTGTACTGTTTATTGCACCTTATAGTAATGCTTTCAGATCTCTTAAGTTGAGGTAAAACGTTTTGCTTTATTACCACAAACACATATATAAAATATAATACAATATAATTTACAAGTGTGACAATTTACAATAAACGATAATACAAATGTACCAAAAGGTCATGAAAAGACAATCAAAACTATCACAATATATGAAACTTCCATTGGGTTACAAAAACGTACACTACTTCCTTCTTTTGTAAGAAATGTTGCATTCTCTAACAAGACCCCAACAATAGTCCCCCATTATTGAAGGATCCCATCGTCCCTGGTACCTTTTCTCCATTGCCATTATATCTTGGTGGAATCTTTCCCCCTGTTCGTCGCTGAGAGCACCTAGGTTAGCAGGAAAGAAGCTGAGGTGGGAGTGCAAAAAGTGGATTTTTAAAGACATCCTACAACCCAACTCTTTGTATTTCTGTATCATGTCCTGTACGATTTCTGTGTAACTCTCAGCTTTGTTATTGCCCAGAAAGTTGCGCACAACACACTTAAATGCTGCCCAGGCAGCTAGCTCAGCACTGTTTAACTTGCTGTCAAAGCTATCATCAAGCATTAATTTCCTAATTTGGGGATCAATAAACACTCCCGCTGAAATCTTAGCATCACTCAGGTTAGGGAACGTCCATGGCTTTGACAAAGTTTTTCATAAGTCCTAACTTGATATAAAGTGGCGGTAGTAATATCTTATTAGGATCTACCAAAGGAGCGTATTTGACGTTGCATTCTCCAGGTACGTAATTCACTCTAGGTTCCCATTCCTTCACTTCATAATGTTTGTCATCAGCTCGGCTATCCCATAAACATAAAAAACATTGGTACTTCGTGTAACCGCACTGCAGTCCTAATAAAATACCAACTACCTTGAGATCACAACATATTTGCCAACAATGGTCCTTGTAATTTATAAGATTTAGCAAAGTTGACATGGTGTCATAGGATTCCTTAATCTTCACTGAGTGCTCAAGTGGTATAGAAGGTTTTTTTATTTCCATTATGTAAAGGCTGACCTTTGACGCGTCGATAAATAACCTCCATTCTTCTGGAACGTAAGGAATTCCTAGCTCCGCCATCAATCCATTTATATCCGTACATACGCACACATTATCTTGCATTGAGAAATAGCTTGAAAATTGAACATGCCTTTTCCTGTACACTGATATGTTCGTTTCTGCATCCAATAAGTTCCAATGCTGGAGCCTTGATCCCAGAAGTTCCGCCTCTTGTTTTGTCAGGTGCAAATCACGGACTAGGTCATTAAGTTCACATTGCCGGATGAAATGTGGCTCGCGAACACAGTCAGGGATGAACGTTAACGTTACTATCTGAAAGCATTACTATCAGGTGCAATAAACAGTGCACACAGTATACATACAAATATATTTATTTCTCTAGAAAGAACAAAGCGATTTTTACGAAATTTTTAGGGTTTATTAAATATGAATCAAGGTATACTTAGGTATAATTTCTATTTTACTATATGTAAGGGGACAGGAGCTAGGGGAATAAAATATCTGAAAAAGGGAAATTTTTGAGGGAATTTCCCGAAAATCCCTCTGTTACGGGAAAACTGTACGTGATGGAGAGAAACCTAGTGCATATTCGAATTCAGCGCAAAAAGTTCCTTTAAGATCAGGTGATTTTTCTCATGTAACAAACAAAAAGTTTAAATTTGTTAACTAGTGTAATAGAAGAATTGTTGGAACAAGAAAGTGGGAGAAAACGGGAGTACCCCGAGATAACCTACGAACACGATGTTGTCCACCACAAACTTACTTTGACAAAGGATCGAACCAGGCACCCCACACACCGGAGGTAAGCGTTTTACCACTGAGCCATCGTGCCACCTAAATGGTTCAAAATCATCGAGTTCAACAGTAGTATCAGAATCGACCTGAAAGTATTAAAAACACTGAAGGATATTAATGAGGTACATACAATTTACCGACACCGATCTATATTTTGAGTGCTCGCAAGAAATCTGTAAGAGAATTCATCTAATACATCATATCAACTTTTACAGGATCATATCCCCATAGCGAAGTGTTTCTACGTATTTCTTTGCTATAATGCATTGTGCAGCGACTTTTTAAACGCACAGTAAATATATATATATATATATATATATATATATATATATATATATATATATATATATATATATATATATATATGATGAGTTGACTAATGTTCAAAACATAAATACTAACTACTTTTAATGCGAATTTGTAGGAAAGGTAAAGGATTCTACTTCCTGAAGTTAGTAGCCATTACCCTGCAAATCTAGAGAAAATTGAATTTCAAACAACTGAAAATTCTAACTTTAAGTTACCCTTTCTCTTGTCTGAATTAGTGTTTTGTTTCCTGTATTTGCTCGCTGAGAGTACTTTCTCAAGCAATAAATTTTATTCTTACTACCCTTTTGGAAGTACAAGACTAATAATGTCTCAGAAAAGGACGCAGAATTTAGTAAATTGCCGAGTGGAGAAAACCCTTGCAAATTCACTTCTGGTTTGGTTCATTGTTTACAGCTTGACAACCGAGAAAGTGATTATTACCAAGTTGGTCAAATCTAGAGCGGCAAAGTTTATGAGTGAATGAAGTAATTTACAGTTAATACAGATTAATAGAGTTCCATGGATGCACATAGAAATTAAGAGGTAATATAAAATTATTAATTCTGGTTTTTATAATTAAGTTTACTTACGAGTCGAGAATTAAGGACGTCACGTCTCGAAAACTTGTCCCAAAAAAGATGTCGGAAATCGGAAAGCGTATTTGTTTTCATTAGAGAAGCTCGTCTCATATCTTATCACGGAAACTTTGCCTCGCCTCGTGAACCAATTTATAGTATAGAATGTTCTTTTTAGCATGGATTGATTTTCTATTGAAATACTTTTCATTTGAATATATATCAAAGTATAAGCATTTCAAAACTGTTCATTACAATATAGCTTAAAAAGAGTTAGTGTCCTTTTCATTACTGGCAAATAACACATTTAATAAATAAAACGGAAAGAAACATGTTAAGTTTCTTGCTTGGTATATAATTCATACACAGAGCCGTAGCTGTGGGAGAGAGGCAAGCAGGGCGGTCAGCCCAGCCGCCGATAGCAAGAGGGCTCCGAACGAGCACGAAGAAAGGAAAAAGTATTGAAAATGAGTAATGATGTGTCCCTTGAAAAGATATTGACGACTTATTAAATCAATCTTGTAGTCAGTTTGCAAAAAATAGATTTGGTGAAAATTTTCTTGCTCGCTTCGCTCCCAATCCAAATGTTTCAATAACAATCACAACAAATATTTACTTATTACTTAAAGAAGTTATTATATATGATTTGTTAATGACGATGTGATATACAAGGTGCCTAGTAATCACTTATAGTGTACGCACCAGTGTTTTCAAACATATTCTTTACCTCCATTGATGAATATTGAGAAACTCGCAAAGAAGCCTTCTTCTAAATTTCCGTTAAATTCCAAAAAATATTTTTCCGTAAAAGAATCGGAATTAAAAAGCTATTTGTGTGGTCACATACAGAATGAAATTATTACAGAAGTTTACAATTAAAACTGGAAATTAATACTGTCATCTATTTCGAACACTTAAAGAAACATAGTTTCTAATGTATTGAAATTTCATTTCTTATCGATAGTATGAAACATTATAAATAGTTGTAAATTTTCATAACTATTCTCCAAGTGTATACAACCAAAGGTAGTTTTGTCAAGTTTAACAAAAAGTGCAAAATAAGCATCTTGAAAAGAGCTCTTATTTGTAAAAGAATGCATAATGATCGCTTTTGGCTGTTGCAATCGTCTGTCCAAGAAGTCTGATAAAAAATTCAGCGTAGTATAACAACAAAAGCTGCTTATCTCATATGTTAAGAAAAGAAGAAAAAGAAAAGGAAAATGAAAAAAAAGAGAAAAGCTTTTTAAGGCGAATGAAGGGGGCGCCGAATTCTATTTCGCTCCAGAGTACATATAGATATTACATATACTCTGTTTCGCCCTGGGCGCTGTAATCTCTAGCTACGGCTCTGTTCATACACTAAATATAGTGCTACAAGATAAAACCTTTAAAGAAAAATAATTAAACATTCTAATACCTTAACGGAAAATACCTTCCAGAGATGGCTTGAGTCAATGAAATCGTGGCCCACTTCCCTAGCCACTAAATTTATCACACATTTTAACTTTCTCTGACCAGACGTATATACAATCGCCTAGAGGCCATAGCGTTCAAAATACCCATACCAAATTTTAAAGTCCAAGATTTACAGATATTCTAATTTTTGTTTTTTCTTTTCAATTTTTTGTCTTACCTCTAAAAATAAAGGCAGTTACTATTGTCTGAAAATCATGGAGGCAACTATGTTAATAGTTTCAGAAGAGGAAGAAGCACTTTTTAACTTACAACAGTAGTAAAAAGAAATAAAAAGCTATTACATTTCGTGCTAAAGACAATGCCTCAAGAAAATTAAAAACTGCTGAGTAATAAATGGTGCAAGCATGACCCTGCATGTAGAAATTCACTAATAGATACAGTAAGAAGACACAAAATAGAGAGCTAAGATCAGATACTGTAAGTGAAAGTGAAGAAAGCAATGGCATCACTCATAGAAAGTGTTATGGAACAAGTGAATTTGCAGGAATAGCGTATGCAAAAATGGCGTAGCATAAACAGTATAGGAAATACTGATGGCCACAATTTCATTGAAGAGTCCCCCTGCGCAAAAGAAGCGTGGTCGTGGAATAAGGGAGAAATATATAAACAAAGGAAATGAGTAAAGGAAAAGTGAAATGCCTCTGGAACAGAAGGCGGTAAATGTAGATTTAAAGCAGCTAAAAAGGTAGCAAAGGGAGCAGTCTCGAGAGAAAAAGAACAAATCTAGGTTGAAAAGAATGACGAATTTGAAACACTAGCGGAGTAAAGAAACTATACAGGTTAGCAAGAACTAGATACAAGATTTGTTTGTAAAAAAAGCATATTACGTATGTTATGCAAATGAAAAGTGAACAAAGACTGATCCTTATAGATGAAGACAGAATCAAAAAGAGATGTTAAAGTTATTTCGAAGGGCTATCAAATGAAGCAAATCCGACGAAAGTTTTCAGTGATGAAACTTCAGATCTTAGAACAACGTCAAGAATAAGGCGTGGAGATATAGAGAAAGCGCGAAAGAAAATCGAATGAAAAACTCGATATGTCCGGGTGGTATACCTGTAGAAGCATTTAAGAGTTTGCAATCAGAATAATTATACATTGCATGAGATCTGATACAGAAAATCTACGAACAGCAAAAAATAAAAAAGTTAATAGAAGGATAATATTATTGTACGTATGTTTTATGTTTAAGGAGAAGAGAGATGCGCAGAATAGTGGAAACAACAAAAGAATAAAATTATTGTCGCATACGATGAAGATTTGGGTGAAAATTGTAGATGAGTGATTACGGAATGAAACATCATAAGGAGAAGAAGAATTTGGGCGTTTGCCAAGAAAGAGTACGAAGGACACAATTCTTATGCTAATATAAACTATGAAAGAACATCAGGAAAAACAAATCTTTATCAGTTCCGTAATAGCCATCAGGATAACGTGTCTGTCATTCCACGCTGTGGTCAAATTGCGTGGTCCAGTTCCTGCTCGTTGCTTTGTACGACCCTCTTCTGTCCACTGTTTTCACACACTGCTTCCACTGTCCCTTGTTGTCGTCGCAGTACGTCCTGTACGAGGGAGAATTTCACAGTACAACAAACCTGGTTCCCGCTGACCAATCATTCTGCCCCGTTCGAACTCACTCAACTGTGTATATTGCGTCGTTCGACGTCAACAAGGCATACTGGCACTTGACTACGTGTTTCCACTTTGGCAATAGTATTCACTGCCTCCGTGCGACATACACTGACCTTGTGTGGTACCATTTCGATCACAGACAAGAAGTCCATGCCTGTCACACGTGGACGCCATTTTTCTGAAATTTTAATCGCTTCCTCCTACAACATCCTTACACACACTCACAAGGTTTGGATTCATTAAGTCCATTCGTTCTGGGTGTTGCAATTTTCAAAATCGGAAGTGTATATTTCGACATATTGTTCTGTTCACAAAACCGAAAATCATAATTAGTTGTATTCCCAGGAAAACCCAAAACACATTTTGTCATTGTCGTAAGCTAAAAATAGTCATTACAAGCTACTAATGATTTTGAGTAACTTTAAATTGATAACATACAAGGGTTTCGCTACAAAACCTGTTCATGTTTTTTTTCTGTAATTTCGCATCCTCTTTATTATCGGCTTGGGTTCAGAAACCAGAATAGATAGTCTGGGAAAAGGAATTTTCAGTTTTTCTTATACAACTTTTCTTATAAAATTGATTTTTGTACCCAGTTCGAAAGGTTTTTTCATCAGAAAATCTTTTTAAGTACCGTAACCGGAATCGTTTATTGGGGAACACTATTCCGGTACTGTAACCGAAACCAGTAGATCTCATATACACCTATTTGATTTGAGTTTACCGTCCCTTTGAGCAAAGAGGCTATTGTAAGTAACAAGTTAGCGTAGGATCCGAACCTCGTGAGCTCCCATTATGAATAGAACCCGCGTCTCCTTCGTTGAAAGTGCTTACGTCATCCACATAGCCATTTACGCCGTTACTGCCATCTATCTCATGTGGGGGGGGGGGGATAAAACATACTTTTCGGTTTTGGATTTTAGAAAAACTGAAACCGTTTTGTGAAAACTCTTTTTCAAAACCAGTTTCGGTTATCTATCAAAACTAGGCTACGGTTTTCAAAACCAGTTCGTTATATATATATATATATATATATATATATATATATATATATATATATATATATATATATATAAAGAAACTATTTCAATTTTCAATCAAAACTCAGCGTCGGTTTTCGAAGCTGGTTCGTTTTGTATAAAAAATCAATGAGAAACCGAACCGGTTTTGGAGCAAACCGAAATATCGGTTTTTACGTTTTTTTCTCTAGAAACTAGTTCTCGGTTTTGTTCATCTCTATTATCTATTTGAAGGCAAAAAAGTTACCTCAATATTTTGATGCATAAAGATTCTCATTTGCGAGAAAGTATTTGGTAGTGATGACTGAATATTGGTAATTATCATGTTGCGTATTGATGGTCCAACGAAGTGTATTATAAGAGCCTTTAAAAAAAAAAAAAAAAAAAAAAAACTAAATTATTCTTAAAGTAAGATGAAACACTTATGCATGCGAGTGTGGTTTCATAACTTTAATTTGAAACTAGTATCATTCAGAAAGTTAGTACGGTATGTTCATTGACAGAGAGACACTTACTTAAATTTGTGCACAGAATATCTAATCTACTTTGAGGTGAACAATTGAATTAATAAAAAAAGGAAGAAAGAAACTTTTTTTCCTTCTTCATCTCCTATATTTGGAGAAATAATTTTTGGAAGTTCGGAAATTTTGTCCTTTCAGTAACTTTCAGAAAGAGAATTTTCTTTCAAACCATAATCAACGCAAAGCAAATATTATAAATTTATTAAACTCATTTTAGAGTTTCCAAATTTAATTTATTTTTAGAGACTCTTGCTTTGTCTCTCTTTCTCTTTCTCTCTTTGAATTCAACCTTAACTCTTCTTTTTTTCTCCTCTTTCTTCGTATAAAAACGGGGAAAGAAAAACAATACCTAAGGGAATTTGGATTGAGAAAGGGCTCCCTTCAGAAACGCTCCAAAAGTGAAACTTAATTATCACGTACAATTAAACCTCATTAAGGAACTCGCAAGCATTCATTCCTTACAAGTAAGGGTGTCTTAATTTAGTCTCTATATTTTATTTTAAGTAAAAAAGACTTATACTTTTTTCGACCTGTTACAATTACTGCCAGGAGTAAATATTTAAATTTTGTGGTATAGTAATTTAGTATGCAATAAGTATTAGTTATTTGAGGTTAGAAAAGATAATTGCTTTTAAAAGGGAATAGTACTGTCATCATATATCAAGGACAGTGTTTTCTGTTCGCGTGTAGTCTTGTGAATTATACAACAATAAAAAGGAAACACTGCAAAAATTAAAGTTGCAATGTCCTATCTAATATCAGCATATAAGGAGCTCCAAATCAAAACATGTTAAGACGAAATG
This sequence comes from Thermobia domestica, assembly GCF_964235325.1. NCBI lineage: Eukaryota > Metazoa > Arthropoda > Insecta > Zygentoma > Lepismatidae > Thermobia > Thermobia domestica. Next base: position 198,730,563 of record NC_137455.1, on the reverse strand, counting down.
TTTTTTTTATGCGGAATTTCAATAAATCACCAGCCCTAAAGCGACGTGTGCTACCCATTCGGTTCAAAAATTACTATGTCATTGTGTAAAACGACCGTGTAATGCTGCATTTGGCGCAGAAAGCACTATGTCCACCGTCCTGAACAAAACGCGCTATTTGACAATGCAGGAAAGCGTAGTCACATCAGCTTACAAGTTATTTTGCGTATTATTAGTATGAGTGAGTCTACTGTGGTTAGGAATGTCATTGACATCACTTGGAGTTTGTACGGCGATAGTTTGACGCTTCTACAAAGTCCATTCGAAATTTTTCTGACGGTTCGCTGCTCAAAATAAAAACATACATGTTGTGCATGCCTATATCTGTGGTTGCTGCAAAGATCTCCCAAGAATATTACTATGCACTTTCCAGTGCGAAGGCATTTCTATCTCCCCGCCAACCGGTTGTCTGGAGTGTTAGAAAAGTCTTATCGAAAACATTCCGAAATTTCTAATCCTGATAATTATACTGCAATGTAAACGCGGAATGGGGACTCTGAAAATGTTAGGTGTCGACTGGCATTTGAAAGATGTGAAAGCGTTAGGAAATTCCCTTCAAAAATAAATAAATAAATAAATAAATAAATAAAATAAAACGAAATAAAATAAAAAATAAAAAAATACAGATATCAGTGACATGAAACGTGTGTTCCTGATGAAAGCTTTGCACCAAGGACGTCCCGCGGTTGTTTTCAGAATGAAACCAACGCAAATGTTGACGACTCTTCCAAACTGTATGTGTCACCACTGGAACGAGGTATGAAGGTTGCCAGTGTTCCAAATGCCCCAGCACTACCCCTGGAAAGTATAATCATCGATACAAATAAAGCTGACATTGCAAATCTTCTGAAAATACGATTCGGAGATTACTGGAGACGTGAACCTGTGATGCGGTTCTATCTTGACGCACTGGATGCACAGCCTGCACATTGTACTGAAAACGAAAGTGTGTCCGAATGCGATTGTTTGTAGTAGGAAGTGAAACACAACACGAAGTTGAGAGCATATTACTGCAGAACATATTAAGGTGTATATGTATTCTTAAAGCAAAGGTTCATTGTTTTCAATTGGTAGTATGTATGTTCGTTTTATGGCGTGTAACCCTTTAATATTCGCATACAGAGGGAGAGAACTGTACTTCTCGCATACAGAAGGAGAGAACTGTACTTCTCTCATACAGTGCTGTGTGTAGCAATGTAAATAAAATTTGCTCACATATATTTTTGTATTTCATTTATGGAGTCTCAGATATATCATTTTCGGTGTGTTCGCATCAAAATGTACTTTGTCCAAAATGTTTTTAACAATAACTCGACTATTACTGTAAAACTCATTTTTGTCAATTTGTGGCATTTTAATTAACATATAACATTAACAGTTTACTTAAGTCTGTGACAGTTTCGAAGTAATTAGTTTTTCTGCTCTCCTGAAAAAAGTATTATGGACTCAGTGCTTTTTCCTTTGGAGCTCCTCATACATTCATATGTTTTTACCACAGAATTATATAAAATAATGCTAAAACAACTCCAGTGCATCTATTTACATCATAAGACAGCGTTAACTGTTTTAATCAACGAAGAAAAGAGAATATTTTAATGGAAATAATATTATTTATCAAATTACAACTAATGTTATACATGTTTTCATGTTTAAAATTTAAATGGTTTAGGTTGCTAATTTAGAACGGACATAGTGATGATAAAAAATTATCTTACCTCAGAAGATAAATTTCGCGCAGTGTGTTTTCAGAGTATTTAAAGGGTATTTTTGAAAAAAGATTTGATCATAAATGCATAATTTGCAGAGTACGGTTTACGGTTTTATTGATTATCAAAATTTTATCCATGTAATGACATGAATTGTGCACCACCATTAGATACAAGAGTTTTTGAAGATGGCCTAAACAACTACAGTTCACGCTGGAAAAAGTGATATTTAATTCGATGTTATATTGAAATACATGCAATTAATATAGGCAAAAGCTCATAATGTTATTTTGACAAACTAAATCTTTTAATTTACTAAATCACATATAGAGTTTGTTTACAAATATAAACTTAAATAAATATGATATTTGATCTTTTCCCTGACCATAATTATGCAAAGTTAAATAAATAAATAAATAAAGGAAGGAAGAAATTAAATTGGATTGAAAGCACACATGTAGTTGTGCATATTATTATATGTGTAACCAGATTACGAGAATTTATACTTACGGTTCAGGAAATGATAATAAAAAAAATGATAATTTAATACTTTTTGATATGAAATTTCAGACTCGTAAAGTACGTATTTACAATTTCATTTCACTTGAAAACAAACGTTTACAGAAACTGGAGCAAATTTTATCACAGGAATCACATATGAACAAATAGTTTAATACACTAGAACCCTAATTGTTGCTATAAATATTAATAGTAATATTGTTACTACCAAATAACAATATATATGCAAATAATAACATTTGTAGGCTATTCAAGTGTATAGCTAATTAAGCAACGTAACCTTACACTACAAAAGAAATCAACTTCTAACGTAGTGGAGCAGATAGTGATTTTTATTTTTTTTAAATAAAAATTCATTTAGCAACTCCTTTATATATTACACTGAGAAAAATCCGTTATCCGGATAGCGGTATATTGTGCAAATATACGGCATCCTTATGTATGCTACGGAAATCCGTACGGAACATTCGTTATCCCTATAATACATACGTAGTACCCTTTTCCCGCTTAAACATTAAATCATGCCGCTGCAGGATGTCTGACATCTGCCTCCCGTATATTACATATGAATACGTATGTTACATATGTCAGCTATATATATTACATACGTCCATTTATATGTGAGATCCTGACTGCCTAAATACAGTTCTTTCTTTTGTACGGAAAGTACGTTCATTCGGAACACTTATACGGAAAGTACTTACGTATAAAACATACGTTTTCAGTTAGACCCTATACGTTTGCTGCAGGGTGATATATAGGGTTGAACACTAATTCTGAAAGCTACAAGATTTAAGCATGCAGCCTATGTTTTTACGTACGCCACATTCATTTTTTTCTTGCACAGTATATCCTGTCTGTCCGTATGAAACAAAAAACTCTCAAGATCTACTTGATGTCAATTTTGGCCATAGACAACCAGAAGTTACGAATCGAGTTTGTTGATGAAGATGATATTGAAAGTGGACGTACAGTAGAGCGTCGATTATCCGAAGTAATTGGGGGACATGGGAGTTCGGAAAACTGGTTTGTTCGGATAATCGAACTGTACATGTTTATTTGCCAAAAAGAAGTACTGTACAGTAAATTTATTCATAAAAACAGGCATCTCTTTAAGTATTACAAAGTAACGTACAAAGGCAACTTTAGTAGGAATATATAGTATGTGGTACATGGCGCAGCTGTTGCTGTGAACAGCTTTGATACTGCCACTACTTCTACAGACAGTGCCAAACCGACAGAAGTGTGCTGATTGTTGAAATACAGCGACTGGCGGCTTGGCCGGTCAGCAGCGCCTTATGAAGGCCCCATTAGAAGCAATGTTCCGCCAGCGGTGGCTCAGTGCGGCGACTACTGTGGGAAACTTGATTTGGGAGTGAGGGGGATGCTGGACGGTAGGGTAGGAGAGTAACAGGTGCGAGCGAGTACACAGTTCGGTTAAGCGGTCGTTCGGTTGACCGAAGTTCGGATAATCAACGCTCTACTGTACTAGAAATCAATCCTTTCTGGTTTTAATGTTGATTGAGAAGTGGTCTTTGGCAATCAATTAAGCGTCTGGAGAATACATTTCGTTTCCATCTTTAACTTCATACGACAACCAGAAGAGATAAGAATCCACAACAAATTCCGGTTTCCTTCTTAATTTACATAGAACAAAACCGGTACGAAATAGCGAGAAACTGTTTCTTTTCGTATAGATTTAGCGTTTTAAGAATAGGTACAACCTCTCTATTAACCCTCTATTCAAACCATGGCAGAAATCAACCACTTCCGGTGTTGATTGATTGCTATCAAATAAAGTGATAATAGAACAGATAGCAAGAAGTTTTCTGCAATCATTAAATCGTCGTAAGAATATTTTCCACCTCCACTGTAATTTATCTACTAAAACCGGAAGTGGTAGAGATTTACTAAAATTTCCGGTTTTGATATTAATTGAGAAAGTATCACGCCATACAAACCAAACTCTTTCACGGGGCGAAAACGTGATGCAACTTCTTGTTTTAAGCAAAAATTGATACCGCCTTACCTTAGAGTATAATTTTCTGAACTTGTAACATATTTAGTGACATATTATTGTGAACATTTATTGAAATAGAAAGGGCGTTATACCTATCTGTAGAGATTGGATGATCAGACATTACAAAAATAGAAAATAGACAGTTAAATAGACACGTGTGTACTTTAAAACTAGGCTTGAAATATGTTGTAAAATCTATCAAATGAAACCAAGATGTAAGATAACAATCAGATGAAATCAAATAACATGATATGTAAGATAACAATCAAATGAAATTAAGATGTGCGTACTGTTCACATAATCAAGAAACAGTTAATTGTTTGTAGGAAACATCTTAGTCTAAACAATGAAGAAAGAAATAATTGCTATGTGTATCCAATAAATATTTAGTTTCTAAGATTTTATGACTTCATACAGCAATATAAAGTATTACAGCGGTTTACATGCAAGATATCGAAAAAGGAATTATGAATCTCTTTTGAATAAGTATATAAATTGTTATTTATAATGTATAATACTTTGTGGTAATCTATTCTAAGGAGTCATTAGCTTAAGACTGTGATTTCAAATCATTGTGAGGAATATTCTTTCAAGCTGTCAATTGGCAATTATATATTTGAACATACAACAGACTTTCAAAATCTAAAACGCAAGGTTCATTAAGTAGTAAGATTGGGCCATATAAGAAAATACACGCTGATTGGCTGATGACATTGCGTCATTATAGGAGCACAACGAGAGAAGCGCACAGACACAGACAGACGACGATTGGCGTTTGCACAAACAATAATGATATTAACCGTTGCGTTCCTATCTTTTCAGGTTAATTAATTCTTTTAGGTTTTATTTTAATTGACGATAGGCTGAAGTTGATTTTTGAATATTATTGTTCCTATTCATATACTTCATTTCCATAAACAGCCTAGTTCCCACAACAGCATAATTAATGATTCATGCACATTACGATATTTTTCACTTATTTTTTCGATCATTTTATATTTACATTTTTTACTCAACATTATGTTGCTGCCATTTACGTAATTGAAAAACAGTTCGAATCCTTTTATTTTTGTCACTCATTTCTCTACACGAAAGTAGCGCCCTTGGCACCGATTCTGTAGGGGTAGGGGAAGTTCAGGTTAATGTATCATTGTCATGTAACAAAGCGAAAATTCAAGCAAATACAGAATATACAGAATATACAGCAATACAGAATAGAGTCCAATCAAACTTTGACGTGTAGGATTTCCGCAGGACCTAGGTTCGGCTTTCATGGAAACCAGTACGTGGCACAAAAACTCTGTTCAATTCTCAGATACCTTACCTAAATGGAAGGAAATACAGATGGTGATCAGAAAAATGGAAACACATGAACGAAATTGCAACTTACCAGATTAATATGGTATCGGGCCACCTTTCCCCTTCAGAACAACCTTGATGCGACGTGGGATGGAGGCATAGAGGTTGTGAATGGTAGCAAGTGGATTTTTACTCCATTCCTCGTGCAGGGCATCGGCCAGTTCTGTGAGAGAGGATGGAGGTGGAAATCGTCGCCGGAGTCGCGTTTCCAAGATGGACCACAGATGTTCAATTATGTTGAGATCTGGGGACTGGGCGGGCCAGGGGAGGTGCTGAACTTCATCCCGATGTTCCTCAAACCACGCTGCAACAACGCTAGCTGTGTGAATGGGTGCATTATCATCCTGGAAGATGGCGTCATTGTCCGGGAACAACATCCGGACCATAGGATGCAAGTGGTCTCCTAAAATTGCGACATAATCGTTGGCAGTGATTCGTCCGCTAAGTGTGACCACAGGACCCAATGAAAACCATGATATGGCGGCCCACAGCATCACCGAGCCGCCGCCATGTTTCACAGTTGGGAGGAGACATTGCAGATCATAAGCTTGTTTGGGCGTTCTCCACACATAAACACAGCTCGTGGTTGGGAATAGGGTGAAAGATGACTAATCCGACCATATGACACGTTTCCAGTCCTCAACGGTCCAAGTTGCATGGTCGCGGCACCATTTGCGGCTTGCGAAAGCGTTATGGTCCCTGATGAGCGGTTTGGCCCGTGCAACACGACCCCGTAAGTTCATGTCATGTAATTCACGGCGGACTCTGATTGTCGAAACAGGGCGGGGGAGGTGCTGATTGAGTTCCTTCGTCACTTGCTCCGCAGTGGCACGACGGTTCTGCGTGACAATGCGCTTTAATACCCGGCGTGACCTGTCACTCATGATTTTCTTCCGCCCACTGTTCCGCTTCCCCGATGTAGTTTTCCCGTGTGCTGTGTAGGCCGTCATCACCTTCGACACTGTCCCACGCGACTCACCTAACACAGTAGCCACTGCCGTCACACTCACTCCACATAACCGCGCACCAACAATTTGCCTTCTTTGAAAATCTGAGAGGTCTCCCATTTTACACTACCTCCGTCTGCTGCAGCCACTGGACACTGCTGTTCCACTGCGTCTGACGTAGTATGGAGACCGACCTAACACACCACCACCAGCGGGCGCCACGACACCACTGCCAACCCATACATCTGACGTGTTGCCAACTGCAGGTGTTTCCATTTTTCTGATCACCATCTGTAAATTTCTAAATGATACCCATTAACGTACCATTTTTTTTTCGCTCAATGAGCGATGTAGGGCCATCAAGATATGGAAACCTTATTTCGTTTGTTATGTTCGAAGCGGACAGTGCAAGTTGAAACATTGAAGTGATTATTCCTTCGACACTAGAGAATTCTTGTTTTGTAAGTAGCTCTCAGTAGTTCGAGACGTCCCTAGTTCAATCCCAGGCTATGTAAGCTTGTGGGAGCTGTGTGTGAGCCAGTGTATCTGTGGGTTTTCCCTTGGGACTCTCGCACATCTCATTCGACAATTCTTTCATAACAATTTACTTTCATTAATGATTAGTCTGCTTAAGTCTGTAAGTCATAGGTGTGGAAAGTGAACCTGAATAATTTTACTGTGTTCTAAAACTGGGCTTTTTGTGATAAAAAATAAAAAAGCGTTTGCACCGAAGCTCCCTGATAGTTATATGGGTAGTAAGATTAAATGGAAAAAATTTCTGGTTTAAGTCCCACGGTTATGCCGGCTAGGCTAGAGACTGTGACGATAAGAAATGAGCCCAATGGTGTAATGAATAAAGTGGAAGGAAAGCGGAGAATCCCTAGAAAACCCACATACACTATGTATGTTCACCATAGAGTATACTTGGCGTGAGCAGGGATCGCACCAGAGATGAACGCTCTACCATTTGAGAACTATATGGTTAGTGTATATGCACCTTCGACCCAATAGATCGGTATTTGATTTCCAGCGGGAGTTCATGTGGTTTAGATTCCATATTAAGCAGTGTCTACTCTCATATGGCCTCGCTGCTGAACATCACGCTGAAGTCGCGTACAACAACAACTACTACGTTTGCAATTTTAGTTTTTCTGCTGTACCTACACACTGGCAACCGCACACCGAGATGTTCTTTTAATGTTGACTTTTCTAAATAGTGTATACTTATAAGACGAAAAAAAGGAAAGGGAAGGAAAATTTCTACTTAAATTCAACATAAGCACAATATGTAACACCCACATTGCACACACACACACACACACCCCTGTTTGTCTACCCTACAAAAGGTGTCTGCAAGCTGGGCCATAGGAAAACCGAGTATGCACTCATATCTGCTTTACCAATGGAGCTATTTTCCTGATACGCTCTCAAAAGTTGCGCCAGCGATAAAGCTACATTTCCAGAGGCACCAGAATGCAGTATCTCGAACCTGACTGGGTACGTACAAGTGAGCACCCAAACCAACTGGGCATTTGCAAAACGAGTAAATGTAACAAACGAAGACACTAACAAACAAACAAAGATATTGTGTGTAAAAATGTGTAAAATGCGAGTTCAGTGAGTAAATGTGAGTAATGCAATTAGAGCAATTCCTTTAAACACTAGTTAACTTTGTAGCAAATGAATCACATGGATATATGCTGTTGACTTTTTTGGGCCCTCCAATTTCTTTCCACATTTTCCTTTCCACCAATTATTTCATAATCATTCACTCTCATTAATCACACGTCTATTATAAGCTATAGAGGATAACCAAGGGGTATAAAACTAGAAATTTCATTTGATTTCAAATGGAATACTGCATTGATTCAATCCCCGAAAAAGTTAGTTTGTGGTGGACAACATCGTTTCCATGGGTTTTCTCGAAACTCTCCCATTTCCTTCCACATTCTCATTCTACTAATTATTCCATCATCATTCCCTTGCCTTAATCATCGCCTCCCTTAACCTAACAAGGATATTTGTGGGACGTTAAACTGTAAGATTTAATTTCATTTTGAAATGGAATGGCGAGACTAAAGTAGGGTTATATCTGTTTGTTTTTCGATGAAGGTTAGGGTTTCTTTTCAGCACCGAGGCTGTAAGAAAGACTTATAAGTTAAGGTGGAATCCGAACCACTATAATAGTTCAGATTTTATTAATGCTTCCGTGAGACCATGTGACCAAAGAGGCACGTGCTAGCTATAAGGCCAGCGGGAGAACAATATTATATGCCTAAAGAAACATGAGACAAGATACATTATTCATACCAGGTAGGAGACCCGGGTTCGATTCCCGGTGGGATCTCATGTGGTTCGGATTCCATGTTAATCAGTAGTTCCCGTCAGAGATGTTCACCCTCGCGAGGGTGGCCCTCTCGAGGGCATCCTCAACCTAAATTTCCCTCGCCCACAGTGACGCGAGGGCGAGGGAGCGCGAGGGCGAGGACAAGTTTTGGCCGCGAGGGCGAGGGTGCGCGAGGGCGAGGACAAGCTTCGATGGCGAGGGTGAGGGTGCGCGAAAGCGAGGAAAAGCTTCGACGAAGAGGGTGAGGGTGCGCGAGGGTGAGGGCAAGCTTCGATGGCGAGGGTGAGGGTGCGCGAGGGCGAGGAAAAGCTTCGACGAAGAGGGCGAGAGTGCGCGAGGGCGAGGACAAGTTTCGGCAGCGAGGGTGAGGATGCGCGAGGGCGAGGATAAGCTTCGATGGCGGAGGTGAGGGTGCGCGAGGGCGAGGAAAAGCTTCGACGAAGAGGGCGAGGGTGAACGAGGGTGAGGGCCAAGTGTTACTGCGGGAGCGAGGGTGCACGATGGCTAGAGACAACTTCCTTCAGGAGAACGAGGGCACGCGAGGGAGGAGGACAAGCTTCCTTAAAAGAAACTGTTTTGGAGTTTGCTGTTTGACCTCTTTTGGAGAGAGGCAAAATTTAAAATATTATCTGCCATGTCCCCTAGATGAAAAGTTAGTGTCATAGCAAGGTTATACATTAATCGTATTTTTTCTTTCAATTAATTGCAGTAGACAATTTCTCGTGTGTAAATACATAATTATTAAAAATAATAATGCAAATAAGAATAATATTTGATTTTTCCCATGAAAGTTTCCAGGTAGAAATAGCGCTACATTAAGAAGTAAGTGTGCCTCATTGTGGCCCTCCCTGTGCTGGAGACGTTTTAGATAAGAAGTGTCCACTACACTGTCATGTTTAAAGAGTGTTGGTAGACAGACAGACAGTCACTCACGTCATTCAGCAGTAAATGACAAGAGCGCTGATATCTGAACAAACACAATCAATGAGAGAACCATCAGAATGCAGTAGATCAGATGGAAAAAGACTTGATGGAATGACTTTGGTTCATAGATGGCCATAGAAAACTAAAAACGAAAATATTTATTGCAATTAAACGATTAACACGATTGGTATTATTGGACGTGAGTACGTTGGCTCAGTGCTACAGCCAATCTCTGGTTTCAGGGGTCACTCGTTCGATCCCAGGCCAAGTGAGTTCGTGGAGGACGATAGCGTATACTTGGGTTTTCTTGGGATTTTCCCGTTTCCTCCAGTTTTCTCATTCCACCTATTCTTTCATCATAATTCACTTGCAATTCCATCAGTCTCCTTTAGCCATCGATGGCATAACCGTTGGATGTTAAACTAAAGATTTATTTTTTTTATTTTTATTTATTTATTTATTTATTTTTAAAGATTGGTATCTTTGAAAGCGTTTTTAATATAGTGTAAGAATATGCAGCGCACAGTCTTGAAAAGGGAGACTATTTAGGGCGTCCAATAGGCTTCTTTCTGTGATCTGTTACCCTTCATTATCGACGTTTTTATTATTATTTTTTTTCGCTAAATAGGATATTAAAATAGAATGATTTGGTTCTATATCGCAAGTTTTAAAGCTCCCTGACAACTGATATTTAGTCAGCAAATCATAGGAAAACTTAGAAATAAAGAAACAAAACTACCTGAAGTATTCGGCTATGGTTCATCTAATCATGGGCGTCGTAACGAGGGGCTTGGGTGGTCGCGTTCCTCCCAGATTTTCGTCACACGTATGTAAGCAAATTAAGAAAATAAAAGCATATATTCAGGGGTGTAGTCGAGAGTATACGAAGGTGTATTGCTCAATCTTAGTCATTTGCGCATATTTTCTGCTTCAAGGCGTGTAGTACTGTATTCAAAACTAGCATATGTAACCTGTGAAATTTTTAAGACTAGCGTATACTCTGTGAAAATTTTAAGACTATGGTGTACGCCGTGTGAAATTTTAGGACTTGAGTAGGAAGTTTTTGATAGTCTATTATTGCAACACAGCCCCTGCCCGCTGCAGCCCCTAGTTATTCGCCTCTACTTTCTAAACATTTTCTATATATTTTACATCCCTGGAGTTGGTGGCCCCGCATCGTGGTGGTTGTGGGGACATTATCTAAGCCTTTGGTCAAGTGACCTTACATTTGGACCTGTCAAGTGACCTTACATTTACATAGATTACTATTGAGATAAGTGGGTAAAACTGCATTCAGGTTTACACCTATAATTTCATGATTCTTAGTGTTCATCCTCCCGAAGGGGAACTTTCGAAGATGTCCTCAATTCTAACTATAGAGAAACGTTCTCACACAACAGAATAAACATAATTTCAAACCGTTCATGATCTATATTTAGAAAAAAATAGCACTCTACTAACGTAATTTGCTGTTTTGGAAAATATAAGTTTTACTTATGAATATCTGGGAATCAGTCGATCTGTCTGTATTCTGACGTATTAGAGTTAATGTCCCTTTATAATTCATCACCGATGCCGATGCAAAATAGTACGTGAATCTATAGTTTATGGTAGGATCCGAACCACCATAATGCGTTCAAACTTCACTCAAGGGAATCGAACCTGAGACTTGCTGCAAAGCAGACATGCTTGCTAAACACTATACTAACTTCCTTTGTATATTTCAATATCATTAACTTTCAGTAATCACCGGTAATCGACCTATAACCAGAGTCGAAGTCTAAGAGGGAGTTATTGAAAATGTTTAATTATCCTAATTTTTATGTAAATATTTCACTTTAGAATATTAGCGTTTAAATACTCCTCTCCCCCATACAACTATTACACACGCTAATACTATGTAACAAGCAGTAACGACTACATATTATCAGGTGCAACATTTAATCAATCAACATATAACATATAAAGCTTATAAAATTTTAATTAGTAAGCTGGATTACATCTTATGAAAAAAGTTGAATAATTTCCACCTTATATGTTAGTTGTTTGACGTAACGTAAGCATGAAGGTAAGCTTAGATCTTTGTTCGAAATTCACATTGAAATGATATTCGCAAAGAATCTTCACTGGGCTGAATCTCTTTCGTTCCAGGTTGGCTACAAGACTGCGATAATCGTAGGACGTAAAAATGAAGAAACCAAAAAGAAACCAACTTAGCGAAGACCGCAATTTAAGTCAAACTTGAAACTTCTTTTCAAAAAGCAATACATTATCGTAGATGGCTATCTGGCGCTAGCCGAAATAAAGGTGCTCTATAAGACAGAGCAAAGCTATCAATCGTAAATTTCAAAATTAAGCTCGCGGTCTACATTCTAACTCTTCTCTCGCTCCATGTCGACTGTCCCTTCCAATAGTCTCTCAATCGTTTTTGTCTGGCGTTCCTTCCGGGTTCATATCCTCGGTTATTCACTCTGATTTGCGTCTCGATGAGAAAAGTGCATGCTCGTAGATTAACCAAGGTGAGGTGATGATAGGAATGCGGACGGGGAAGCAATCTGTTATTTTATTAATTGAAAAATTACAACGTAAGAAATGAATGACAGACAGCAAAGGCAAATGAACTTAGAAAAAAAAGTCGATAGGTGATTTAATTTGAAACGAATGATGATTCTTTTGACTGAAATGCTCTTTTAAAATAAAATGTCCCTTTGTTCAAAATAAGAAACTTTTCCATATGTCCAAATACACATGTCTTCACAATTTTATTCCCCAGTCAGAATTTTTAAACTATCCTATCTCTTCAAGTCAATAATTGTCTGTTTTGCGTTATTACTTTTCAACCACAGAGCAAAATAATTCAGTCACTCTACTCCTGTTTTAATGATGTATGGCAGCGTGTAACAAATTGTTGCGAGGTCCTGGGCAAGAAAAGTTTGTGATCGCCCTTTCAGTTTTTAATTGCTAATTATAATAAAATTTCTGGAAATCAATTAATCTACACATTTAATTATTTGTGCTAAAGAAAATAAAGTTTGTTCTCTTACTTTCCCGTTCCACCATTTCTTTCATCATCATTCACTTGCAATTTCATCCATCTCCTTTAGCAGTTACATAACTCTGGGGCGCTAAACTAAATATTTCATCTTTTCTTTCATTACTACAATCTTAAAGTTTGCACGTATTAAAGTTTGCACGACATTATTAATTGTTAAATTGGTGGATATATAAAAGTCAGTGCTAAATCATTTTAGGCTCGATAATCTTTCCAAGGCCCCTGGAGGTGCAAAGCTCTGAGCGTGCCATTTAGGGAGGAACGGTGGCTCAGTGATAGAGAAATTACCTTTGTTCGAAGGGTCGCATGTTCGATTCCCGTCCAAGTAAGTTCGTGGTGGAGGACATCGTGTTCGTGGGTTTTCTGGGGATTCTCCAGTTTCCTACCACATTTTCATTCAACTATTTCTTTCATCATTCACTTCTGTCTCCTTTAGCATTTAGCTTGCATAATAGTGGGATCTTAAACTAAAGATTTCATTTTTTATTTGCCTTTACGTATTTGTAGTGTAAGGAATCCTTGAGACAACGTTTGAAAGTATCATTTCATAATTGTGGGAATTACTGAAAATAAACTTTCCAGCAATGATAGCTGCCAAAAATGAACCAAAACCAAAGTGATAAAGTGCACAAATTAGCCCCTAGGGTAGTTTCTTGAGACAAAGTTTCATATTTATGGCAATTATTGAAAATAATTAAAAATGTTAACATTGTTAAGGTAGGACAAATGTATCTCTATTAGTGGTGAATATTAACAATATTTGAGCATCGAAATTAACCTTACAAGCACATTGACACATTTCAGTTTATATTTTAAAATACCAATTAACTTAGATTCACATTCAAATCAATGAAGTCATTCATGTTATAGGTTAGAGTGGGTATATATTTCCGAGTGATAATTCAACAATAGTGTTCTGAAGTATTTTATTTGTTTGTTGACGGAGTTTCAAAATTAAGCTCTTTAGATCTTTCCCTTTGAATTTGTTCAAATTCCTCAGTTACGCTACATACATCAGGGATGGCCAACGTGTTGACTGTCAAATTCTGACAGATATTCCGCGGCAGTCACTATGCCGCCACTCATCAAACCTTGATTTCACCCTCACCCTCATGAGAGCCGCCCTTGTGTGGCTGAATACTTATGCTTGCATCGTAGTTCAAGGAACATTTTGAAGTAAAGGCATTGGATACTGTTGATAAATGATGTAAACGTCACTATCGACCGAGATCTCTATTGTAACAGTTGTTCCATTTTAGGTGTTCCACAGTAAGTTATACGATGATATGTTTAGTTTCCTTTCTTTAGGACGTATGTTAAGCAAGGTCGGATCCAGTACGGACTTCTGGTGGGGGTGGTGGGTTGTAATACTGCTACTTAGAGCTACTTTTAAGAGCTCCAAACTCTGGGATGCGTTTTATTTGTATACATAAAATAAAGAAGTTTCCTCTTCTGGGGGGAGCGATCGCCCCGATCACCCCCCCGGATCTGCACTGACGATAAGGAAATAATTCAACAAATAGGTTGAATAATTGATGCTCTGATCCTCACGAAGGAGGCCCTCTCGAGGCCTCCTCACCCTCAATTACCCTCGCCCTCAATGATATGAGAGCGAGGGTGCGCGAGGGCGAGGAAAAGTTTTGAGCACGAAGGCGAGGTCGAGCGAGGATAATGGACAACTCCTATCCCGAGGGCGAGGGTGCGCGAGGGCGAGGACAAGCTTCGACGGCGAGGGCGAGGGTGCGCGAGGGCGAGGACAAGTTTCAACAGCGAGGGTGAGGGCGCGCGAGGGCGACGGACAATATCATTCGCAAGGGCGAGGGTGAACGAGGGCGAGGGCCAACTGCTACTGCGAGGGCGAGGGTGAGTGAGGTCGAAGTAAAATGAACATCTATGGTTCCCGTCTCATATAGCCTCGCTGCTGAAAAGGATGTTAAACTCAAAATCAACTTAACTGAAATATTCGTACCACCGAATTTAATATTTATGTTATAACGTCGAAAATGAAGTACTAAACGGTAAGAATACTGCAAAAGAAGACGAAAAAGGCAGTAAGTTTAAAAGTGACAAAGGGTGGATTTTAAGAAGTTAAGACATTATCATGTTACTTCAATTAACATTTAGCAACAAAACACAAATATACTATTATACTATTGAACGTCGTAATCTTGTATCACTTAAAATGTTTGTTTCTCTGGAATATTATAATATATTTGTCTAATCGAATCAATTTATCTATTTTACTGTTTTAGCTGTACTAACTATGAAACAAACCATAGCTTATGCTAATATGCAATGTTGTCAATTTTAATGCGAATGGTTAGCAATAATCTGTGCCTTCACTTTTCTGATAACTTTTTTTTATCCATTTGTCTCACATATTTACAGTACTCTTACAGAATTTTTTCTACTTCGATCTCTTCATGAAATTCATACATATGCTCTTAAAGGATTCAACTGTTAATTTAATGAAAGAATAGCGAGACCATTGGAAACCAAAATTAGTCACCAACAAAACTTGATCCGTGGCTTCTACATGTGCACAATTGTTCTCTCGGTTTTCTGTCTTACCGACATGCTTCAAAGACTCACTGCCCTACGAAATATTGCGCAGCTCAAGTGCTACACAATGCTTAATATATGAGCATTATATAACTACCTATGAGATTTCGTAGTTGAATTTCCCATCTTCAGGGAATAAAACCTAATTGCAAGATTCTATTCAATAATAATAATAATAATAATAATAATAATAATAATAATAATAATAATAATAATAATAATAATAATAATAATAATAATAATAATGTGTAACTGTTATTGTTCGACTACTAACATTTGTGCTAACCACTTGATAGACATATACTTTCAGTTGAGTTGATTTTGAGTTTAACATCCCTTTTAGCAGCGAGGCTATATGAGAAGGGAACTACTGATTAACGTGGAATCCGAAACACATGAGCTCCCGCCGGGAATTGAACCCGGGTCTCCCACTCCAAAGGCGCGCACGATAACCGCTTAGCAACGAAGAAGCATATTTGCTTTCGGCGCAGTTTTCATTTCTCTATTGCAAAAAAAAAAAAAAAAAAATCGATATATTATTTCGCACTATACTTGTATATACATAAATGTACTACCTCAGTCTCTTGAATCATTACAGGATAAAGTTAATGTCAATTTAGCAGTACCTATACAAAATCCTATTTTTCAATATAATCCTCTCTGCTATTACATACTCCAATATCACCACCACAACTAGAGAAAGATCATAAGTCTAACCTCGACGTCGTAGAATCTCCACAGCAGGAGAAAACTTGTTTAAAACGATTTTTCTTCCCTGGCCAATAAAATAGTAGAGCCGTATTTAATAGTTGCACAAACCAGTTTGCATAACCAAAACAGAAATGGGAATTAAGGGAATAATCGATGAAGCAAAAAAAAAAAAAAAAAAAAAAAACAGAACGGGGAGAAGTATACAGGAATCAGGGGTCACCACAAAACCTCCAAAAAAGTCCACAACAGAAGATGAAATACTGGACTTCGCAAGATGCAGAAAGCGTAGGCACTGTGCTTTTACCCATAGGCGCCGACACGAAGAAAACATTGGGGGGGGGGGGCTCAACTACTCTAAATAGAAACAATGATTTAGGGTTAGTTGGTTGAAAAGCAACTGGTTTTAATCAGAGTGGATTTAGACACCTTGTAGCCAGGGACGTAGCAGGAATTTATTTCGGGAGGGGTCCAAAGCTTTTCGGGGGGTCCAAACACAATTTCAGGCTAAATTATATTAAAAATTGTAAAATTGCCCCTAAAATTAGACTAAATTTACAAAAAAGTCCGGATTTCGGGGGCGGGATCCGGACCCCCAGGGCCACCCCTGCTTACGTCCCTGCTTGTAGCCTAAGTTCTCCCTCCCCCCGCTTCGTTTGGTTAACAGTTTTCATTCACTTTCTCACTATTTACGTTCCCTGTTTCTGTGCGTCAATAATGGACTACTGACAACTCGTCACAATGCAGTTGCAGTCCTCTCAACTGGTCTAGTGGCTAGCGCGCGTCCATTTGGTGCACATAGTCCCGGATTCGATTCCCGGTGGGAGAGTGTTGAACTACAGTGGGTCGGATTTCAGCTTAAATTGTAGATCCATGTCTCATATAGTCTTGTTGCTGAAAAGATACGATGAATAATAATCAAATCAACTCAACAATACAGTTGCAACAATTCAGAAACGATAATGGCTAAGAATTCACTATAACCGATAAACTGTTTAACCTTTTATCTCATAATAAGTTCAGTTAAACCTCTTAATAACGGACATCAATGGGACATGACTATTTGTTCATATATGAAAGGCGACTGTAAAAGGGAGTGTTCTCTCCCGTAACAATACATATATTTGTTCCACTTTTCCACGCATTTATTCCTGTGATAGCAAAAAGACAGATTGATGATTCTACATCTTTCTTCGTATCGTTTCTCCAAGACTTCCTTGACATATACAAGCTATCGAGCAAAGGTTACACGTAAACAACATGACTGGTAATGTCCAGTCCAGTTATCCTGTAACTTTTAGGAAAATACGCCAGTGGTGGAACTTGTGGCATGTCAAGATTAATCTTTTGCAATAATGAAAGCAAACTCAATAGAAGAAAATAAAAATTGTACAATAAAATAAGGAGATTGACAATTCTTTGAAGTATAGATAAAAATTTTCAAAATTGATGTTTTTGATATTAATCCTAATTTAGACCAGTCGCAGAAACATGCCATTCACGAGTTATTATACAAATACAAAAATGTTTTTATACACTCCGGACGGCATTGGACATTATAGGGCTACAGTCATAAGAATCCCTAAATCGGCAGTGTTCCAGAACAAATCTCCCTGTTCCAATGCATGTTCGAGATCAGGAAAACAAACAAATTCAAGACCTTATTAATGCTAGAATTATACAACCCACAGACGATAATAGCTTCGCCTCGCCACAAATTATTGTCAAGAAACCAAATACGAACGCATTTAGAATTGTTTTGAATTTACAGCAGTGTGAAACTTACATTAAATACCTGTGGGTGCCATTCCAGTCAATTGAGTATGTGTTAAACACTTTAAAAGGCAAAAAATACATAACCACCTAATAAATTAGCACACAAGCTCTCTTAATTGCAACTAGGATGATTTTACATTGATTAACGAATAAGATCTTTTGCCGATGACATCGTGCTGAGAGGCTACACTTTTCAATAATACCTAAGGGAATTTTATTTTAAAAATTAAGAAATTTTTGTGCTTCACCTAAGACAAATTTATTTTACTCAGAGTGAATGTTCTCGTATATTTAGTATCAGGTAATTCTTTTAAAACCTCTGCAAGAAAGCTAAAAATATAGAGTTCAAGATTCCACCAAAAGAGAATTTTGCAGTTTTACGGGCTTATGTTCCTACTTACTGGCACATATCAAGGATTTTGCCATGAAGATAGAACGTTTTTAACAGATGTTTCCAAAGCAATGTTTGTGTTTTTCAAATAATCTTGTGAATTCTGTTCCTGATGTGGGGGATGTAAGGTTCAGTATCTCAGGTGTAAGCAACTACCATAAAGCATGCTTCATTCAGGAGCACGTGTTTTCTATTCAAAACATAATCACCAACAGACGGTGGAAGAAGGATACCATAAAGACGCGCAGTTGGTTCCGAAGGAAATTGAAGATGGTCAACCCTCTCTTCACCAACTTCCTCTTCAGAAGACAGTCATAAAAGAGGACCTCAAGTGGACAGAAGAATAAGTCCCAGTGGTGATCCAGTGACCTTCCTAAACTATTTCTGAGATCGTTTTGTGTTACGGAGGTTTTGTAAACTCCGTATTTCTATAACTACCTGCCGCGGAGGTTGCAAAAGGCAAAGAGATACAACTATACTGTCTCCTGAAACTACGATGAGTAAGAAAGATATCCTTTCAATCACCAACCTAGACCGCTGTGGGATAGAAGATTTTACCTTTTAATCTTAAGTTACTTATCACCATCGACTTTGGTAGAGGCAAAAGCATTACAGCTAAGCCGCATGGTGTTGCTACTGTCGTTGCAACCACAACACCGATCTGAGAATAAGCTAGCAATTATTTATTTCTAACTAATTTACGGCTCTTAACTTGTTTCAGAGGCATATTGAAACGTGTGTCGCATGGATATTGTTCTCAATAGATTAGCGTGCACCGGAATATATATTCACTGAACCCTCTGACATTTACAGACCCGGCTATCTGTCCGCAAATTTGATTCGTGTTCCAAGATGATACTAGGCCTACCTTTGAAGACCCACAATGCGCAACTTCGGTTGGGGTTGAGGAAAAGGGGGATACTTCCTGTTTGTCGTCAGCAGTGATTCATTTTTTGTTTGAAGTTTCTACGTGCACTTCGAACAGAAAAATGCCTTTACCGGGTGGTCTCTCTTTCTCTCTCTCTCTCTCTCTCTCTCTCTCTCTCTCTCTATATATATATATATATATATATATATATATATATATATATATATATATATATATATATATATATATATATATATATATATATATACCGTAAAACTAAAATGATAAAAGTCGTTCCAGCTCCGAACTATATCCACGTTGAAAATTAGAATGAGATCGATTCAGTGGTTCCAAAGTTATGAAGTTTTACCAGCATATATTTACCCGCTTCGTTGGGTAAAATGAAAATTTAAATGCACAATCCCGTCTCTCATGTGTTCAGTCACCACGAAATATGCTGTTTCGTTTTTAATGGAATCGAATTAAACGGCATCGGAAAGATCACTGATCATCTCGGCTACCCCGGAAATCATGAATTCGACACTAATATTAATCGTTTTCGATCATTTTATTATCTCTCCCTCTCCCAAGTTGCGGACTGAATTTGGTTTTAAACGGGATCTGAAGTGTCATTCTTCATCTCAGCGGCCCTAAAAACTACGGATCAAACACTTATATCGAAAAATTTTGACCATTTTTATATATCTCCCCCTCTTCTATGTTGCGCGGCAGGAAATCGGATGTGTCACAGGTCATCTCAGCGACCTCGGAAACTATGAATTCGACACTAATATGGCTTATTTTTTATCCTTTTGATTTATTTCTCTTCCCCTCTCTCAAGATGTGGGGTTGAATTTGGATTTTAACAGCATCAGAAGTGTCACTGTTCATCTCGGCGATCTCAAAAACTATAAATTCAAGACTAATATCGGTCATTTTCGACCATTATATCCCCCTCCGCCATGTTGCAGCCCATGTCATTGGAAGTGTCACCGTTCATCTCAGTGACCCCCAAAAATGTGGATTCAGCACTAATATCGGTCATTTTCGATCATTTTAAATCTCTTCCTCTTCCAAGTTGAAGGTTCGAATTTGAATTTAAACAGGATCAAAAGTATCATTGTTCATCTAAGCGACCCAGGAAACTTTACATTCGATACTGATAGTGGTCGTTTTCGATCATTTTTATATAAAACTTTCTCCCCCTCCTACGACTTGCGGGGATGATTTTGGATTTAAACTGGATGGAAATGTCACTGCTCATCTGAATGATAGCGAGAACTACGGAATAGACACAAATATTGTTCATTTTCGATCATTATCATATATAGCTCCCCTCCCCCTCAACAGTGCTGCTGCACACGCCATCAAAATTGTCACCGTAAATCTAAACTAATCCTAAAACTATGGATTCGACACTAATATTAGGCATTTCCAATCATTTTTAATGTTTATTCCCCTCCCCTACGTTGTTTTCTTTCCCTCCCCAACTATCAAGGTTGAACTTGGATTGAAAAAGCATCAGAAGTGTCACTGTTTCTCTCATCGACCCCGAAATTTATGGATTCAACACTAATATCGGTCATTTTGATCATTTTAAATTTCTCCCCCTCCCCCTCCCCTACGTTGCATCGTGAAACTCAATAGCCTAAAACAATTCCTGCCCGAAAACTCATGTATGTTGAAAATTTGATTGAGATCGGTCGGGTGGTTCAGGAGTGATGTAGTCACAAAGCAGTCTTTTTTATTTTAATTTTCATATACTTCTCCTCCCTCACCCTCCCCTATGCTGGCTCGTCAATGTGAAACGATAAAAAACACCCAACGGCCGACCTTCATACATGTTGAAAATTTGATCGAGATTGGTTGTGTGGTTCAAAAGTTATTAGTTTTATTAATTTTTATTCATGCGTCCCCTTCCCCTCCCGCTCCTCTAGAATATACCGTTGAAGTGCAATTACAAAAAAGTTTCCACATCCGAACCTCGTGTAACTCGAAAATTTGATTGAGATCGGTCGGATAGTTCAAGATTTATTAAGTTACAAAAATAGTCACTTTCATTCTTATATAAAATGATTTTTATATATCTCCCCTTCCTTCTCATCCCATACATTGCTCCGTCAAATTTAAAAAATAGAAACGATTCCAGGCCTGAACCTCATCTATGTTGAAAATTTGGTCAAGATCGGTTGAGTTGTTCAAGAGTTATTAAGATTTATTTATTTTTATAGCCACTCCTCCTCCCCCAACCCTCAGTTCTACCATTAAACTGAATAGCCTAAAGCCAGCCCAGCCTCCAGCCTCAAACCTCATCCATGTTACAAATTTGATCCAGATCGGTCAGACGGTTCAGCAGATTTAGAGTCACAAACAGTTATCTTCAATTTTATCCATCTATCTATCTATCTATATAGATTTATTAGCATATATTACCCGTTTCGCTGCGTTGAAATAAATAATTTAAATGCACACTGATATTGCTCATTTTGGATCATTTTAATGTATGTCATCCCTCCTCATCCCCCAAGTGTCAGGGCTGAACATTGACTTAAACAGCATCAGAAGTGTCACTGTTCGTTTCGGCTACCGCAGGAACTATAGATTTATTAGTAGTATCTGTCATTTTTGACCATTTATATATATACATTTCCCCCAGCCCCATGTTGCGGGCCATGACATCGGAAGTGTTACCGTTCATCTCAGCGACCTCAAAAAATGTGGATTTAGCACTAACATCGGTTATTTTCGATGATTTTTATATATTCTCCCCCTCCCCCAAGTTGTGAGTTTGAATTTGGATTTAAACGGGATCGGAAGTACCAATGTTCATAGAAGGGATCCAGAAAACTATAAATTCGATACTGATAGTGGCCATTTTCTATCATATTTATATATCTCTTTCTTCCCCTCCCCCAAGTGGCGGGGCTAATTTTAGACCTAAACCGGATCGCAAATGTTACTAATCATCTGAATGATCTCGAAAACTATGAATTAGACACTAATAATATCGGTGATTTTCGATCATTATTTTATATAGCTCCCCTCCCCCTCCTCCTTCCTGCGACATACGGCATCAGAATTGTCACTGTTAATCTCAGCTACTCCTAAAACTATGAATTCGACACTAATATTAGTCATTTTCGATCATTTTAAATGTTTATTCCTCTCCACTACGTTGTACCCTCCCCCTCCCCAACTATCAGGGCTGAATTTGGATTGAAACAGCATCAGAAGTTTCACTGTTTCTCTCATCGACCCCGAAAACTATGGATTCAACACTAATTTCGGTCATTTTGGATCATTTAGAAATTTCTCCCCCCCCCCTTTCAAACGTTCCATTGTGAAACTGAATAACCTAAAGCAATCCCTGCCCCAAAACTCATGTATGTTGAAAATTTGATTGAGATCGGTCGGGTGGTTGAAAAGTGATGAAGTCACTAATGCAGTTTTTATTGTATTATT
Source organism: Thermobia domestica (assembly GCF_964235325.1). Classification (NCBI taxonomy): domain Eukaryota; kingdom Metazoa; phylum Arthropoda; class Insecta; order Zygentoma; family Lepismatidae; genus Thermobia; species Thermobia domestica. Next base: position 198,707,883 of record NC_137455.1, on the reverse strand, counting down.
TTTACATATATATCTCCCCCTCCCCTCCGCTACGTCGGCTCGTCAAAGTGAAACAATAAAAAAAACTCTCAAGGCCCGACCCTCATATATGTTGAAAATTTGATCAAGATTGGTTGGGTGGTTCAAAAGTTATTAGGTTTTATTAGATTTATTTATACGTCCCCCTCCCCTTGGATCTAGCGCTAAAGTGAAATTGCAAATATGTTTTCAGATCCGGACCTCATGTATCTTGAAAATTTGATTGAGATCGATCGGATAGTTCAAGAGCTATTAAATTACAAAAATAGTCACTTTTAGTCTTATATGAATTGTTTTTATATATCTCCTCCCTCCCCCTCCCCTAGGTTGCACCGTAAAAGTTAAATGATAAAAACATCCCATGCCCGAACCCTATCTATGTTGAAAGTTTGATCAAGGTCGGTTGAGTGGTTCAAGACTTATTAAGTTTTATTTATTTTTATATATGTCCCCTCCCCTCCCCTCCCCCTCCCCTTCTTTGTACTGTAAAAGTGAAATGAAGAAACCATCCCCACCCAAACCTTATCTATGTTGAAAATTAGATCGAGATCGGTAGGGTGGTTCAAGAGTTAAGTTTTATTCATTTTCATATATTTCCCCTTCCCCCTGTCCCTCCCCTACAATCTACTGTCAAAATGAAATGACAAAAAAACTTTTCAGGTTTTAATTTCATATATGTTGAAAATCTGATTGAGATCGATCGGGTTGTTCAAAAGTTATTAGTTCACAAACATGGTCACTTTTATTTTTATATTTATTGATTTCATAAATTTCCCCCTCCACCCCCTCCCCTACGTTCTCCGTCAAAATGAAATGATGAAAGTCATCCCAGTCCCAAACCTCATCTACATTGAAAATTTGATCCTGATCGGTCATTTGGTTCAAGAGTTATTAAGTTTTATTTATTTTTTATACGTCCCCACTCCTCCCCCACCCCTAAGTTCTACTGTCAAAGTAAACAGCTAAAAAGACTCCCAGGCCAGAACCGCATCTATGTTGCAAAGTTGATCGAAATTGGTCGGGCAGTTCAAGAGATTAAGTCACAAACATAGTCACTTTCAATTTTATAATATAGATTTTTTATATATATACACCTCTCCCTCCCCTCAGTTCAAACGAAAAAAAAATTAGGCATAGGGTTATTTTTACGTAATATTCATATCCTAGTTCGTACTGTGAATAATTCCTCTGCTATAGCTGCTAATTTTCTTTAACACTTCAACAAATACTTCATTGGCAACAATGGTGAACGTTGCTGCAGGGAGTTTGAATTGCTCTAGTTCCTGCTTGCAATACACACGTAGATGGCACTGCGTCGGAATACACACCGATCGAAAAACGAAATTTTTCAGTCTGGATACACACTTTTCACACACAAACCGGCTGTATCCGTATAAACGAGCGGAGTCAAAAGAACTCGCGGGGGGACCCCTATAATGGTCCTGCACGCGTTAAAAGTGAAAAACTTTTCGAGCAACCACTAAAAAATTCTCGCTTTGCAAAAATTGCTCAGAGTGCTGCTCTGTAGCCGATCGACCTACAAAGATTGGCGGGTTCACCAACGCACACACACACACACACGCACACACACGCATATACAATAGAACAATATTCAGAAAACTAAAATGATCACCTGTACTAAGTCTCCGAAATAAGCTTATATTAGTTTTAAAAAAGGAAAAAATACAAAGCACTTCAATAGCCAGAATGAACAGCGAAAACAAGATTTTCCCGCTCGCACTTAGCAGCTCTTATCAATATATTACTTTCTTGCTCGGGAAGAATAATGTTTACAAAAAGTATTTGGAATCCCTTTGTATATGTAATTTAATCAAAGAGAAATGATAAATGCACAAGTCAACCCACAGTTAACTCCAATATTTTCCTAATTTCATTTCAAACAGTTGAGCTGTTTCTTTAGATCTATAATCAGGGGTAAAAGTGCGGGAGAACGTGGGGTTCGCCGTCCCCCACTTCCAGAAAATATCTGTGATGTCCACCCACTTTCTAAAAAAAAAAAAAATACAATGGGTAAAGATAGGCAAAGGAGACGGCGCGACCTTATGCGTTCCCGTACCTTTTCAGATCCACTTTTACTCCTGCCTATAATTAAAAATCAGAAAGCAAAATTGTATAGAAATTACTCCCTTCTCCCTTTTGGAAGTTGTATTTTTGCAAACGCTGAGACGCTTATGTCTAATTAAGACTTTGTGTACCGATTTTCAACTCTAAAACCTGAAGTGCTGGTTAGTGATGAGCAAATGCAAGACCAAGACCAAGACCCGGGTGGTCTTGGTCTTGGTCTTGGTCTTGCACATGCGGTCTTGGTCTTGCACATGCGGTCTTGGTCTTGGTCTTGCAGTGGAACCCTCGGTCTTGGTCTTGGTCTTGGTCTTGCACACCTAGTCTTGGTCTTGGTCTTGGTCTTGCACACCCAGTCTTGGTCTTGCTTGCAAGAGTCTTGCAAGTTTTGCTTTTAAGAAATCTATGATTTTCATAAGTAAATTTTACTCTGGATATAAGGGATAATAAACCCTACATTGCGTCAATAGTGAGGGAAATACAATGTATGTTTCTAAATGTTATATAGGGCCTATTTTACCTTCGTGTAAGTGTGATGATACTGTACAACATAGGCGATGACCTTTACTTTTTTTTTTCAATGGGTGATCACGCTTCACTACTTATAAGATAAATCACAACATTTCGTAATATTTTTATATGTTTTAACAGATCCAATACTCCACTGGTTCCCAAACTGGGGAGGCTATCCCTGACAGTGAGACGCATGAAAGAAAACCAAGACGGCATAGATTACTGAAATACCATAAATTGCAAAATTATTTTTACACTCTAAAGGCGTCAGATTTCTTTCTTTCCAACCACGATTAGCTCATCTTTGTATTGAACAAACTCCCAATTAAATATTGAAATTTTATTTTACTGATTCTAATATGTGCTGTATGGGGCAGAAATAAGAACATACGCAAAAACGGTGAAACAGTTAGACTTTCGAAATGTGGACATGGAGAAAAAAGGAGAGAATCAGCTGGGTTGAACGGAAAACGAATGCGAAGGTTTTAGAAATAGTATCAGTAGGGGAGAAAAGAAGAATTTTAGATGTAATCAAGAGGAGCACATTGGCTGAGGAGGAACTGTATTATGAGGGACATGCTAGAGGGAGGGGGCGAAGGAGATTGTAGTTGAAGAAAGATATTAAGACAGAAAATTGCTACGTTAAGACGAAGAGACTAGCTGAGGACCACAGTCATCGAAGCTTCTCAGCTGCAGCAAGTGACCTGCCAATAATGGCAGAATAGCTATTATTATGACGATGATGGTATGTTTTGCAATATTGACCAAAAAAGAGAGAAAAAATAAAAATAATAATAATTAAACCTCTTAATATCTTAGAATATGAAATGAAATTAAATTTGTGAGTTTTACGTCCTACAATTATGCCGGATAGGCTAAAGGAGACGGTGATGATGAAAAATGAATGAAAATGGTGGAAATAAGTGGGAGGAAACGGGAGAACCCCGAGGAAACCCACGCACACGGTGTTTGTCCATCACAAAGTTCACTTGGCGGGGGCTGGGATCGAACGCGGGACACCAAACACCAGAGCTGAACGCTCTACCACTGAGCCACCGCGGCCCCAATATTTTAGAATAATTTGAGTGAAAACTGAAAACGACTCAACTGTCTGTCTTTTTTAATATAAACTCAATTTATATAAATACTTTTGACCTACATTAGAAATACATAACAACGGCATCAAACTTCAAGTTATTTGAAATAAGTACGAAATCACTCTCAGTTGTGAATATAGATTATTTATTGTTGTATAATGTTATATCGTTGAATCCTAGATATGCCGTATACCTAAGGGGGCTATAAGTTATATTGATAAACAATTATTCAACGTATAAGCATCCACCTATGAAATCAAACTTGCGGTCACATGCGCTAAGTTTTTTGTCAATGTCATGAAAATGTTATTTCAATATTAATTTTATAAGTACACATTAAAAATTTCCAACGGATGCTTGAACCTCAGAGCCAAGGCCATACCCATGTAGTCGGCACCTATGGTGTACGGAATTGCCGATGTTCAATGCTACATTTCCCGTTAGTTTTGGAAGAAGAACACCATTAATATGTTTTTGAAATGAAATTAAATATCTACTTTAACGTCCGACGATTATAACACTGAGGCTAAGGGAAACAGTGATGATGAGAAATGGTGGAATGAAGAAAGTACGAGGAAACGGGAAAACCCACGCACAGGGTGTTTGTTCACCAAAAAAGCTCACATAGCGCAAGCTGCGATCGAACCAGGGCCCCATGTACCAGAGGTGAACGCTCTGCCACTGAGCTACTGTGTCTATAACATGCTCTAGTTCATTTTTGCTTATCCACTTCTTATGGACACAACTATTCTTCATATGATTTCCCAAAATCCAATCATGGGCCGTCGTGAATGATCAAATGATGACCAAAGTAAATCAGACACTGAAGTTATTATAGCTTGTAACAATTCATAGAATTATGCTGTCGGTCGTCTCGTGAACAACCGATTCAAAAAGCGACATACTGTAGCTGTATGTTACAGGAGCAGATCGACTCACATGGATTGCATAAACTACTGGGAACACATTGACTCCGGCGGTATTTTTACTGGAGCCAAGAAGTTCACGTGAAAGATGTAATGATTTTTCCCTTTCCTTTTTACATTCTATAAAAAATTCAAGTAGTGTTGGTACTTGTGCAAGACTCTTGCGCAAGAGTCTTGGTCTTGGTCTTGGTCTTGCAGGCATAGTCTTGGTCTTGGTCTTGGTCTTGCACCCCTTGGTCTTGGTCTTGGTCTTGCATCGGGATTCCTGGTCTTGGTCTTGGTCTTGGTCTTGGTCTTGTATGCAAGACTCTTGCAAAAACTGCAAGACCAAGACTCTTGCGCTCATCACTAGTGCTGGTGAGGTACTTTATTTTTGGGATACAATTTGAACCCTCTTTGTCCCACCTTAAAAAATATATTTGAATAAAAATTGTGTCATAAATACGGCTCGAGTCATGTGCAAAAAATGTTCAGAATTTCATTTCAATCGGTTCAGCTATTTCTCGGTGAATACCACACCCCAAAATGTTTAGGCACTTCCGGCAGGAGTAGAATGATGAAATTTGGTGTGATTGTAGTCTTCGAGGACTAACCGACAAGAAAATTGCCGAAAGTGAATATTTTTTAATTTTTTAGGGGTTTAAAGGGGGATGAAGAAATTCCCATGCAATTTAAATGGGCGTTTTCTTGGGATACAAAATATTGTCTTTTAGATAGTTGAAATAGGAAAAGAAACGATAGAATTGCGAGTTTAAGGGTGCGAGGCCGTAGGCCGAGCAAAGATGGTGTGTGAGGGCGAAGCCCCCGGATGGGGAGATTCAGGAAATATGAAGAGCAAGTTCACGAAATTTGCTGTTGATGCAAGGGTAGATAGATAAGAAATGCGAGACCGTAGGCCGAGCAGACTCGGGGATCTGAGGGCTGAGCGCCCAGCTAGCCAAAGGCTGGTCTACATGTAAAAGGAAAACGTTCAATACCACATTTGTCATATAGTATTGCAAACTAAGGACATTACAGTATCACAAACATAGAATGACAAATAAATTTTTGGAGGGTTCTACAACAGTAATAATGCAAGTGAAACGGACGAAATAATGCACATCCAACGTAACTTTATGTCGAATACTACGGTCATCATATGACTTAATATGAACAAATAGAAAGAAAGTTAGAAGTAATTGAAAATTTGACTTCATTTCGAGAAAGTATTTAGATTAGTAGCACATATTATGAACACTGTTTTGGTAAAATGGTAAAATGGCAGATTCCTTAAAATGACGTATTTGCGAGAACTTTAGAAAACATTTTATTATTTACTTTGCTTCTATAACATTAGAACAATATTTTTGGTTGGGTAATTACAATAAGTTTTCGGAACTACATAATTTTAAGCAGTGTTGCAAACTCTACCCGTTTTTATCATATCTCCAGAACAGTTTGAGATATTAAATGGCTGTAACTGATATGGTGATCTTCACAACTATTGAAAATTATGTATGCAATTGGATGAGGTTCTTATCTAAGCAAATTTTCCGAATTAAAGGCTTTCGGAAAAAGTAAAAATTCGATCTCTTGTAACTTTGTTCGTATTCATTTGAAATCCATCATATCATGAACATAATATTAGACACTAAGTATGTGCGTAACTCCATCACTTTGATTTTCGTTATTACGGCTGTAGAAGCCGCCAGAGTTTGGATGTTTATGATTACAGCCCGGATTTATATACAAAGTGAATGTTTGCAGTAACATGCAGAAACGTAAGGAAAATAAATTTTTTTCATTCCGACGAACTTGTAAGGATTCGTTTGTGACGCATATGATAGCGCATATAAGTGCATATTTTGAATGAATTTCGATGTGCATGCATATTTCGTAAACTTTGCAGAATACTGCATATTTCCGAATTTTATTGCTACATACTAGCATATGTCAGAGTATATCATAAGAAAGTAGCGTATATTTAAAGTGAATAGAATCACTTTGTAAATGCAAATGTAGAATAATAGAATAAAGTGTTGTATGCAAAATTAGTCCACCCGACTTGTCTTGCATACGGTCTTCATCCTGTAGCAGAAACAATCAGGTGGCAATATCTGGAAGTAGACATGCTTGTATCAAATATAAAGAAAGTATTTGTGAAAGCTCCATCGCACATACGTATCTTTCACGAAGTTGCGAAAAAAGTTTTGCTACCTCAACACCCAGCTTAAACCCGATGGAGATCGTTTGTAGAAGCTGTGTTGTATTATACAGAAAACTTAAATCAAGTGAAGACAGTTGTAAATACTCTAAATTCCGATGATGCAGCCGCTACTTATGTGTTACAAAAATGTTTCTCTGCAAATGACATTGAGAACAAACTTAAGTACACACGCAATCACTTCTCGAAAATATATGAAATTATTAGACAGTTGGATGCCACAACAATGCTTTGCTGCATATACTCTCCTTGTTGGGCGAATTATCGCAGACTTTGTCCAATGAAACTCACGATATTGCGAAAATACCGTCAGATAAAATTTTCCAAGTGTTAGGCAAAAATCCCGGATACAAAACAATCGGTGACATTGCAAATATACTTAATGGTGAAAACATTGAATTGAAATAGGACCTAACACAGGAAGACATTTAGTGTTTTTCACATGCATCAGTAACTTTGGCTGATGTAGAAACAAAGGAACTTTTGAATCTACAAAACGTTTCTCATTGATAAACGGAGAAAAAAAAAAACCTAAGGAAGACGTTAATAGTTCAAACAAGAGAGAGGTCATTAAAATGAGATGTTTTTATAAGAAATTGAAAATGTATTTTCTTAGTGTGTATCTCAGTGCATATGTTAAAATCTTAATGCACATTTTAGTGCATATTTTTGATATTTTTCATGCATATTTGCATGCTTATCTCGAGCTTTGTTTGTGCATGGAAATCCGGGATCTATTTATGATAACCCTTTCGTTCTTAGTTTGCAACAGTATATAACAAGTATGATATTGGATGTTTTCCTTTCACATGTAGAACTGGAATATGTAATAACCTGATGTAGTGTTATTTGAGAAAATCCAATTTTATGTTGGATTGGCAACAGTGTTAACATAGTGATATTATAGAATACACTAAACAATGTCCCGCTGCCGATGTTTGCAAGCATCAAAATTTCAGCGTTTTCTGTCTTTTAGTTTAAAGTTACAAGAGGGTATCAAGATAAACAGTCCACCTATTATATATATATATATATATATATATATATATATATATATATATATATATATATATATATATATATATATATATATATATATTAACACTCTAATAATATAGTAGTGAAAAACGTAGGCCATAAGCCACTTTCTGTCACAAGAAACTTATGCAACTGCTTTTAAAATAGTATAAAAATTTATTAGATGAAATGTTTCCAATCTTGGTTCCAATCCACATTTTGGTTCAGTAAAAATCAGAGCAACTTAGTAGGCGATACCTGCATTGTGTTAGTATTAGCTTAAAATAAGCAAGTTTCACTTTCGATCTGACGATATTGATCACTATTGAGATCATACGTCGTTTATGTTTGCATCTGGAATTCACGTAAACACCTGTAGCTTTCAAGTTGACCAAACACTACGTAAGCTGGTAAAATATCGCACAGAACTGGGTAAACAACTAAATCGTCGAAAATTTCTCAACCTTCGACCAACGACTCACATTCAATGTCAATTCGCAAACTTTTCTTGGGAAAGGAACATAACTTTATTAACATATTAACTTTTTCGGTTTATATTTTCACTGCTCTGACTTCTACTGAACTGAATGGGAGTATAATTGAAGTCTAAAAGTCTTACTCACACTCGTGTAAGAAAACATTACTTGTCACTCAGGGTGTTTTTAGCATGCACCGGAAAACTCCCATCGAGTATCAGGCTTATGAATAGTGTTCGATAACATAAGCCGAATTCAGACTGTGCATAACATGTGAATATATTTGTACCTTTCAGTGGACATGGTAGAGAGACTAGTATTTTACACTGAATATTTTCTTGATCTTGTGTGACCTAATACTAAAGTTGTAGTATATTATCACATATGTTTTTGTAACCACTGGTCTCATAGTTTCGTAAGTACTACTTTCAATACAAATGCATAATCAGCAATGAATGAAAACACGGAGTATATTTTCTGAATAAAGGTGACAATATTCAATTTTATTTTACATCGATGTGATTTTTTAAAAATACAATTGGAAATCACTTTTCTCGAAGTGATCTTTAGCAATCTCATGGTCAAACCTCATCTTACTCAAACCTCATGTCTTCGCTTTTCGTGTCTGATTTCTGGGTTCAATCTTTTGAATAGACCACGTGACAGAATGTGAAAAGAATGTGTTATGTACTACAAATAATTACGAGAAAAAGACGTATCACATAACAACATTTTTTTTGAAGAATATAGAACTTTTAGCGGTGACTGTACATGTTGATGTTACTCATTCTTACAAGAAACAAAACATAAGCTATCTTAGAGGGCCCATTGGTTCAGCGCAGAGCACTTACCTCTGGTGTATAGAGTTCCTGGTTCGATCACTATTTAAGTAAGTTTGTGGTGGACAAAGTAGTATTCCCGTTTCTGCCACTTTCTCATTCCACCAATTCTTTCATCATCGCTTTAAACACCGTCTCCCTTACCCTAAAGAGCATAATTGTGGGACATTAAGCTGAAAGTTTTTATTTTTCATAAGTAATCTTTTAAATAAGATGCTAAACGTGGTTAAAAGAATAAATGTAAGTTTTTCTCGAAGAAATATTTTGTATAAAACGAAATGGAATAGTTAAGTGTCAAGAGTAAAAGATAGCTCCCAAGACATTCTCTACACATCCACATAGATACTACTCTTAAAATAACACATACACTACACTTCGAAAGAAATGGGAAAGAAATCACAACTTATTCATTCGTCCGTTGAGAAATCGAATGATTGATGGTTTTTAAACGCGACTCTGCTACTTCTAATTCTCGCTTCTATCTAGAAAGAAAGAAAAACGGAAGATGTTTCTCTTTCGCTGCAGTGAAACATACTGGCCCTTTTGGAAATTCATTTCTTTTACCATCATTGTTCTCTCATTTTACAATGTTGCCAGTAGACTCACAAGAAAAGTATGAAAATTAGAATTTTCCTTTAAATTTTTATTGTAGTTACACTTAAATCCAGTATCAAGGTAAATATAAACCTCTGGCTTTTTCATCTCGAAGTACAGACTAATTAAAGTACCGAAAATTACATGACATTGAGACAGTTAATATGATACTCACACAATGGCAGGTATCGCAAGCTAAGTTGCTCTGATCTTTACTGAGCCAAAATGCAAGAAGTCGGATTGGAAATGGTTTATCTATCGAAATATATATATATATATATATATATATATATATATATATATATATAATCAGTTGCGTCAATTCTTTGTGACAGAAATTGGTTTGCACCTTATCTTTCCAAAAAGGAAGAGGGTACATTTATACTGGAGTCTGAAGAAATCTGCAATGGAGCAGCGTCTAATCAGTGGCATTTCAAGTTTTGTTTGAATGTGGAGGAGAGAGAAGGGAAGGACAAGACCCTCCAAAATAACTACAAGTTCACGTTTTTCATTACTATATCAGTATTGACTAGCATAGGGTTCTGAACTATTTGGTAGTATGTTCGGGGTAATCTCTTGTTTGCAGTAGCGTCGAAATCGCTTGCTGACCGCGGATATTGAGGTTGTGGAAATTTTGTTGGACTATAATTGTAAAACAAAACATGGCAATACAGATGACGATTTAGTTTGTTCACTAATTTGTGCAGCATTACCGCTGTTCTTGTTTTCTTTCTACGATAATCATCTTAAATATTCGGTGATGTTTCTCAGCCAAGGCTTGGTTTTTGTTCACTATTCGCATTCTCTTCTGATGTCTTACATGAATTCGTATCGGAGACACCTTCATTTTGAAGTAGGGTTTCAATTTCACATACAAATCTATATCACACTGCCTTGCATACAGCTTAGTATCGTCCAATATAGATTGAGCCCAAAACAGTCAGTATGAGGTACGAACATGCAATGTGATATAAATGATACTGTGTGTGTTTTGTTTTACAAACACATTCAATAGAGGTTTTAGAGAACTAATAATTGTTCCTTTCTAATGAAAAAACATCAATTGAGTTGTGTTGTCTCCCAGCTAAACAACGTCTACAAATATACAAATAGTGTGTATGTGTAGTGTTTATACATATTTGTTGCCACTACCGGTATCTATGGTCTTAAATCCATCACGCATAAGGGATAACATTCCTCAACGAACACCCTATATAGGGAAGGGAGAAGAAAGAAAGGAATAGGAAAGGGAGGAAGTAGCCTGGAACCTGTATGCTACGTTATATCACAATATTTGCCTGGTGTGAATGAGAAAAATCCAGGAGAAACCTCACACACAATGATTGGCCTGAAGAATCGCTGCCGGGAGTAGATTCCTAAATGGCTCGTATCAAAAGCAAGAACGTTAGATACTATGGGGGTCACACATTCACAAATAGCCATTAAATCTTGGAATATGGTTGAACTATCACTGAAATCGTGACAAGAATAAAATTGAGATATGCCGGATTGTATGTAATTCGTTTCACGATAATATGAACAATATTGTCATTATTACATGAAATTGCTTTGTATTGTAGCAAATTATTGTCACAGCGTATTCACGATAAAAGAATAAACTAAAGAATGAGAGTGTTCACCTTTTCAGTAATAACCACTTGATCACCTACATATGAAATATTTACTGTGATACAGTACAATCATATTTAACAACTTTGATGTTTGTGCTTATATTTTCTCAACATGACTTTTGTATTTTTACTGTTTATTGTAAAGGCAAATTGTACACTGTGAAATTTTCTTAATATATATTATTATCCATACATGTACGAATTCTAACATAAATTACACTTAAATTCATTAGCAAGGGACCAATGTTTCATTCATTACTTTAACAGTCATAGTCCATACCCTAAATTTCCGAAGAGATTCAGTTCTTAAATATAATTTTAAAATATATATGATTCAAATACAAACTATAGCACTTAATTTATTTACATTAAATACTAGGCTATAGTTCTATAGTATATTTACTGTAATTAATAAAGTTATCCAAAGTACCGTAAAGAATTATTTTCCGTAAGGTATCATATCCCATGGGAAACAAAAGCTGTGGTCGTCCCTAGAGTGAAAATTTTCATTTCTAAATACAATGAAGCAAGTCTGTTATGTTCCATAATACCATAATATACCTAATATATATATATATATATATATATATATATATATATATATATATATATATATATATATATATATATATATAGGGACGGATTTAGTGGGGGCACCGGTGCACGTAAACTCCCTTCGTTGTAAATATACACTACCTAAAATGAGAAGTTAACAGTGAAAAAAAGCGACACTTTCCGAAACTGTCTGCCATCATGTTTCTTTTGGGGCTGAAAAGAAAGCAGAGCTTTGCTAAAACAAAAGGTGAAGTTGATTTTCTTAAGGTTAAAGGAAAAGGATTCCCCAAGAAAAACAAAGTAACATTTGTTTGTAGAGAAGAAAAAAGAAGCCAGGAGTAGAGAATATTTTTCTCCTGGATATCACTTGCGACCCTCTTTAAAATACTTCCCCCCATTCTATGTACCAGTGTTGTTAGGGGTAAAGAAGATTGTAGCATATCACTTTGGAGAGTTTCAGTGTGATTGGTAGTTATTGGTACAAACCCCCAAAAAACCATTTATCCAACTCTCTCTCTCTCTCCCACTATATATCGGAAAAACTCTACGGGGACAACTTCAGAATTTTAAATAAAAACAAGGGATTGCGCATCCAAATCGAAAGGTAGAACACTTTGAAACTTAGAACACTTTGTAGCTTGGAATACTTCGAAATTTGGAACACGCTGGTGTCTTGAAGAATTCTAGCATTTCATTTGATTGGACAACGTATGACTACAGAAGTTTCTTACTTTTATTCTTTTAAAATGTGAGTATGTAAAGAATGTAGAAAATTAACGTCACGCATATGGATAGATGTTTCCATGTTACAGCTAGAAGATGCAAGAAGATCAATGTAAAGACTGCAAGAAAAATGCTCCATCCTTTTAGATGTCCAGGATTCGATGCCCGAAGAGGACAAGACTTAACAAAGAAGAGGAAGATAAGAAGAATCTATATGTTAGGGCTTTAGGTTACATCTGGTGAATAGTTCTATCGTACTGATTTCATATAGTTTGATTACAGCCAGTATACGGGGCTATAACCATATTTTGGAAATCCTTTCCAGTCAACGAACGCTTTAAGCCTAAATAACTTAAAGCTTATTTTTCTCAAACTGAAATCAGTACCCTTATTGTGCCGCCTAACTTTACTATCTTTGGTTAGCTAGATAGTATTACAAGGTTTTTTTTTCTCGCGTATTAGTCACATTTGATATTGAAGTTATTACCTACATTAGAGGAACATATACTATATATATATATATATATATATATATATATATATATATATATATATAGAGAGAGAGAGAGAGAGAGAGGTCTATATTATATTTTACTACATCTATGAAATATTTATTTATTTGATTATGATTTTTTTATTATACGTATCTAACTTTCTGATCTTCTGTATTAGTGATAAGTGAATTTATTATCATCCCTACCTTTCAAGTCCCATTCCTGAGCACTAACGGTGATCCACACTAACACCTTAAAACACATGTCACTCATAATAATATTATGCAAGCTCTAATGTTTCTTTTTCTTTTTCTTACTTTTCATCTTCCCAGAGACGCTGTCGACACATGTTCAAGGTTACTCAGTGCACTACATGAACTTTCTTTGAAATACATACTCAGCAGTTTGCAATGGAAGCTTGATTCAAAACAAACAACATGTTATATAAAGAACTCTGTATCTTCAACAAACATTTTTTCGGAATTTCTTCGATACCTCTTTTTTGTACTACGGAAAATTGAAATTTTCACGTATTTCCGATTTCGAGGAGTGGATGTGAAGTATCTGTATAATTACAATGATATGACTGTGAGATAACTGTGTAAACTTTTAACTTACTTCGCCAAATTCAATTATTTTATTAAATTGAGACTATGTTTTACAGAATCATGAACTCTTTAAAATCCAACAAGACATAACTTTTGTTAATGTTGTACATTTCCAAACAGTTTAAATAAGCAAGTATTTGTTAATTGTTACTTTCGAATTTGTTAATAAACAGGACTAGATTCTTTCTTCATTTTCCGCATACCTTTACTCACAGCCTGATACTTCCCCGTTCATTGAACGCCAGAGTCATCACTTTACAGCCAGACAAACCAAGGAGGACACATCGACAGGGGATATTCGACACACGGTTAGGATAGGTGCAGGATCAACGAGAGAAGCGGATTGCACCATTGGAGAACAACCAGCTCCATAACTCAAGAATACCATTCTGTTGGTTTACCACCGCAGATACATCGAGCTTAAGTTGAATCTAGTGGAACATTGCAAAGACGCATTGCCAAGAGAGAACTTGACGACCCTTGCAGTTCAACAGGATAGAGATCCAGATGTTGACTGACTCCAGTTTATCCAGGCTCCTCCAGAGAAAGACATTCATCGTTCCAGATGACCAGGACGACCCCAGCCTCGTTGGATCTATCAGGCTAGTGCTAATTCCTTTTTCTTAGTTCAAACCTTTCTCTTTCTCTTACCTTTCCCACAACTAGTCATTTTTAAAATAGAAAAATTTGAATTGTATTTAAATTCAAACATAATTTTATAGTTAAGTACCGTGTTGTGCATCAGTTTCATCCCCATTTTGTTGCGTTCATTTAATAAGTATTTTGAGTTACCACTGATGGCGCAGCATTGGTACAATAAGTGGTTGCTTGTAAAATGTATTATGATTTAGGCACGGTCTTCACCTGTTCGAGTAGACAAATATATTCTGCGGTTGCAGTTGAATAATTGTAGATAGCTTCTGAAAAATAAGAGGATTGTGAATTAGTGTGTATTTTCTTTTGAAAGAAATGAGGTTTAGGTGTTGTAGATAGTATTGAACGTTATTAAGACTTGTAGGAGAACCATATGAATATAAGTGGTGGTGCAGACGAATCGGAATAAATAAGTTGAAAAAAAAAGTTGCCTATATGTGTTATAATTCGCTTATATATTATGGGTTGGTTGCTATTGTTTTGGTTAGTTGGAAACAACTGCTAGAAACTGGTCATAAATCCAATTTTGAAAGTAACATAAAGCTGGAAAATTTAAGCAACCAATAAAAAATACAACGTTTTTAATGAAAAGTTTTGTTCTATAGGAATTAAGAACAGTTAACATTTTTTTTTTGTTACATCATGATATTTTAAATATTCTCTCTGTTCCACAAAGAATCAGCGATAGAAGTTCCACATGGTGTTGAAAGTAGTACTTTACAAGAAACAAGAAAGTATTTTTTTTAAAAAAATGAACTCATTTTGATCGGACTTACACTAAGTACAAACTTAACATTTTCCTTTAATTATAAGTCTTCTTCAAATTGTAACTGTTTTTACAGCTGTTGTTTATTAGATGTTTAAAGGGGATTTTTTTATTTTTCCTTAAAATGTTTTAACGTGCGCAGACAATTCTACAACTGGGATTGTATATGGATCTTTGCGTTCCTGCTCTTTTGAATATCTTTTAACCAAAGTGAGAAGAATATTATGACAAAATTGACTATGTAGAAGAAGATTCTGGAAACAGGAAGAAACATGTTTTCTCATGAAAATAGTAGGTAAATGTGTAAAATCGGAAACTACTTTAAAGGTATGTCCAAATATGCTCTACTAAATCCGTCCATTTTGGTTGATATTTGTCAAATACGTGAATTTCCAATTCCTTGTCTAGTAAAAATATTGTAATGTAAAGCCCAGTCTCTGGTAATGATAGGAGGATTCTTTAATGGTTTTATAAAATGTATCGATTCAACTTCTGTCTTCTTATCAAAGCGATATCCCAGAAACAAAGTCTTCATCGCCTACTATTCTTACAAATCTTTATAGCGGTCGGCAGATCTCGCAAAATTACATAAGGTACCTATTAATGTCAAAATGCAAATTCTGAGATACACCTATTTGGTTGCTTCAACAATGATTTGTGCAATCAAATTTAAAATATGTAACTTTTAACTTAAGATGTAGAAATTTATACGTATACCATAAAATACAATTAGAAAATTTAATGGTAAATTTTGGCCTGTAAGGAATCGTTTTATATATTTCGTTTTATATGGTATTTATATATTTCAAACATCATTCTCTTATGTAGAGACTAGAATAACGTTTTAAAGCAAAATGTAGTTGATGAATCTAAAAATTTTCAACATGTCTACTAAATCACAATTGATATATTATTTTATTTTAATATTTTCATTTTTATTATGATTGCGCTCAAAGTGAAATTATAGTTCCATTTTTTAAAGAAAAATGTCACTGTACATTACAGTAGAGAACTGCACATCGCCACCACACTCTCAATGTTTTTCTTTTTCTATCCGAGATGATTTCGAATCTTCAGATTAATTCTTAAAGCTTCTCTTTCTGTTAAAAGCACTGCTTTATGAACATTACAAAAAGCTTAAAGAGTAGTTTTAATGTGCAAGAAAAGTTCATTGACGCATATCAAACACAGTACTACAGAATTAATTAAAAATGCTTATTGAGAACAAATGTTACCTATTGCATTTTATTTGAATTTGGCGACCTAATTGAGAATTTGTCTTATTGTTTTCGGTTATCATACTATTATTTACGAGTACAATCATCGAAGGAGAATGAAAGATTAACAAAGTACTGGAAGAAATTATAGAGAAATTTTAAAATGAAGAAGCACAGAAAATTATTGTTTTTATAGAAACTCTTTTAAGATAAAATGACAGCTTTATTACAATCAATGTTCAGATCTGAAACGATCTAAAAGCACTAAGGAATATTTGTGAAGCTTAGGAGAATATAAGTCTCCTTTTGACTATTATCTAGTATCTAAGATGTAAGAAAAACAAAATATGTGGGATGTGTACGCCTATATCTCTAAATTCACTTTCATTATTAGGCATATAGAGTTAGTAAAGTTACTCCAGAGTAATTGAGTAAGTGAAAACTGATTTTTTTCTTTCTGTAACTTCGAAAATCTACAAAGATGTTGTCCAGATTTGCGTACTTCCTTGAATTTTTCTTTCATTTATATAACTATATTATTACTATTACTGCATGTATTTTATGTATTGTGAAATAAATGTCTTCTTAATATGCTGGAATAGACTGAAAATAAACTTCATCTACACAAGAATAAACACTTATCCGAATTTCCTTATTTATTTTTACACGTAGTATTAAATTGTATGACATACACTATATTGATAACGTAAAGGGTGTCATTGCAATAACGAACAACTCAATCAGTTAATACTGTACTTTGTCAATGGATAAGGATTGTATGCGTGTATGGATGTATATTTTGCATTCATAAAGAACTTTAAGATAATGGGCGATATTTTCTCAGGAACATTAACCTGAACTGTCTTGTGTTGTAGTTCCCAAAAAGCTACGGCCGGCTACATACCTGTCACGTAGGTAAAGAGTCGCATTATTTTCGTTTCGGGCATACTAGATTTAATTACATATTTATTAATTAAAGTACTTGTAGCTCCGCAATTACTCACCATTTCGACTATAGGTCTTGTACCTCACTGAGAAACAAAGTCGAGAACAAGACTTCCAATGTCATGCTTACTAAGGATGTGCGGAAGAACATTAAAATAATTCCGTTTCACTTTTAATGGTGGATGCGATTTTCGGGGAAAAAGAACACTTAAAATCCTCTTGTTCCTGTTTCTCCTCTTCTTCTATCTAGTCTCTGGTCTCTTGGTCCGTCTTCATTCCTCTATATTCCTCCACTCCTCTTCTTCTTCAGTTCTGACTTCAAAATCTGGGGGGAAATGCCCTTCTTCCTGCTGGTCGACATGTTGCAAGTATCGATTGTGGAAGTAATCACAGTGCTCTTGATTAAATCATTTCAAGTTACAAATTACTGTCGAGGCTGCTTTGAATCAATACATACTGAACGAGAGAGAGATAGAGATAGGAAGATGGAGAAAATGGAAGTGTAGAGAGGGAAGCAGCAGAATACACACACAGAGAGAGAAAGAGAGAAATGATGAAATGAGGAAGAGGAGAAAATAAAAATTTGCGGACACGAAGGGATGGTAAGGTACTCTAGCAAGAAAGAAAGAGAGAATCGATGAAATAACCCAACTAGAGTGAATGTGTGTGGAAAGACTTTTGGAAGAAAGAAGAAGACGAGGACTAACGTGAGTGAAGGGAGATGTCAGTATATATATATATATATATATATATATATATATATATATATATATATATATATATATATATATATATATATATATATATATATATATATATATGTGTGTGTGTGTGTGTGTGTGTGTGTATCCTTCCCTCTTTTAAGGAAGGAGAGGAAGAGGTCCTTTCCAGAAGGAGACAGATAACAAGATTACGCTTCTTGCCTAGAACGTAATGGATAACGACGCCTGTTTTAATAACCAACGTCGGGAAGTCGGAGAGAAAGAAGCAAGAAGTAGGGACACACACACACAATCACACATAGGCTACTTAAGACGAAAGACATTTTAGAAATAGCACTTGAAATAACAGTTTTCTACACTTACTTCTTTTTGTGCTTCTATAGGTCTAAATCTTAACAACGTTTTTGTTCTAATTGTAGAAGAGAGAAAAATGAAAGAGCTTTAAATTTTATTAAGTAAAATATTAATTTTCCTCCTTTCTATACATACTCGTATAATACATTTTAAGATAAATAACGACTAATTCTTTTCCTTAAATGTAATAAGATTGTGTTAAGTTATCTAACTATTTTAATAAGCTGCTCTTACATTGATTTGTATAATATCTTCTATTATTCAAACGAAATTTGATTGTTTGCGATGACCGTATAAACCGTTTTGTTTGATTAATAGCTTTGTTGTAAGAATTTATGCTTTTCCATATCTCTAAAATAACTATGAAATAAAACTGATTAGAAGTTGAGGCACTATAGTTGTTCTAATTTATCTATAGTTGTTGAAAGCTGTGGAAGAAAGTATGCACAGTTATGTAGGGATTAGATACGCGTATGTTAAAAAGAGTAAAGAAATACTTCATACCGTGACTTTGTTTCATGTTAATGATACTAAACTTCAATTGTAAAAGTAACACAGTGCTTACTAATTTTTAAAGACTAAAAACACACTTTACTTAACGCTCAGTCGCGCTTTACCGTCTCCAGCGTCGAGTTAACACTATAGGCTAAGCTGTATTTTTCATCACTACAGCATGTGCCAAATGTCCTGTTATCCTGTGGTGCGTTTACATTGAACAGTTTATTGTCCAATTGTCGCTGTGTACAGTTCCTTGAATTTTATTTTTTTGTACTTTTGTCTACTTAATATCATGTTAATATGTCCCACTGTTTTGTACTATTTGCTAATTCTAATTTTCCCTAGAATTCAGATGGACTAAAATGAGGTAAAATTAAAATATTAAAAATCTTCCAAAAATAAAAGAGTAATTTATTTTACGTTATCCTTAAGATTCCCGTTTCATACATAATGTCACAATATAACAGTAAAAAAAAAAATAAATAAAAATGTATGAAGAAAGGAAATGTTACAGAACCATGCTTTCAACGTACCAAATAAGGAAGTTTATTCCTTTAATTTTACAAACAATTCATAAAATACTACAAAACGAGTTTAATTGTACGGATCTCATATCGACACAAAATTTTCATATCCCAACACTTAAAACTCGTGATGAGAACTCTGGCTTGTTCTATTGACAAAAGACAAGGACCAACGTGTTATTGAAGTCATCAATCTAAAGAATATGCTCTTCTTATAATAAAATAAGTATCGAACACAAAGAAATTGACATATGTAATATGAACTATATGTTTAAGAAAACCTTAGTAAATTTATTTTGTAATACACCAACACTATATTAGACTTGCTCCCGTTGTATTAATGAAAAATAAATAATGAATATTAGATTCTTCAAGTTGAATACTTGAGATTCACAGTAATGTGCGTTTGTACGGAGAATATATGCGTACGTTTGTAGCTATGGAAAATAATGTAACTTTTGGGATTTACTGTATGATTCTTTTTCCAAAGTACATAATTTGTATTCAAGTCACCCAACAAACTATGATCAGAAGGTGTATAATTACGTACGTTGATAATATTGTGACTATACTACCAAATGTCTCCACTGATATTTATGTTGCTGCGTATCATTTCCTTACAGGGAAACAATGAAATATGAGTTCAAAATCCAATCAAACAACCAGTTCTGGGTGAATTTGCTGCTCACAAGTATTGTATGTTACAATATCCCCTTGATTGTGATGTATCCTTGTTATTTTCATCTTCTAAAGACAGCTCTATGTGGTAGAAGCCTGAATCGCGAAATTGTGAAACCTTGCCTTTCAACACAAGAGACACACACGCCTTTTTCCTTGTTAGCAAGTGGTTGGCATTTCCACCTTTGATGGAATTGATTAATTTGCTTTTTTCTGGAGATTCGCAAAGGTATTCAGAGCCATGCCTCTGATATCTTGAGTGCTGTTCAGAGACGCTACACTAAAAATACTTATTTTGACACATACGTAGTTTACTCATACCATGACTAAGACACAGAGATCAGTACTTCCTTGTACACCATGTTGTACTGAGAGATTTGCCCTCTACTCTAAATGGAACTATAAATAGATCTCTACTCAAGTGCAACTTTTTCATTCAAATATGTACTCATGAGTCAAGTAACGTTTACTCTATTACCGTCTCTTCTTTCTTTCCAAATTCTGGGGAAAATTGAATAAAATATTTGCAAAATCTTTTGCTAGTTCAAATATAAAAAAGAAAAAAACCTCACTTTATTGAAGTATTTAATCTTTATCATATAGTTATATGATATTATGTAATTTTTATGTAAATGTTCTGAGTATCTGCACCATAGGAATTTTCATTTCATTTCTATATGTGATCCTTGAGTTTGATTCCAAAGAGGATACACAGTATTCGATATTTATATAATTTAGATGGTAATCATACTTCATTTTACGGCATGTACGTAAAAACAGTACTATTTAAGAAGAAAAATTTTCCATTGATTTTTCTATTGTTCTTAACAGGAAAAAGAATTATGGAGTAACTACTCTCTCTTTATAGCTAAAGGACACAAAACCTAACAAATGTTAAGGAATGTTTTTGTCACTACATACTAAATGCGCACGGATTTATCGAAGAAAATTAGGCTCTATTTTATGAAATCTTGGATTCCACGTTAAACTCTGTAATTCAGTGGTGGCGTTCACGTTTAATGCGAATGATTTCGGACTTAATCTCAGATTATGTAGCTTATGAGCTACAATATTGCGTCCATGTTTTTTCTGGATTCTCATCAATTTCCTTCCACTATACTTATTATACCAGTTTTTGCAGTATCTATCACATTAAATTATTGCCAGTGTCCTTAATACATTTGATCTAATGTGCTTGCTGTGAAGATGGAAGTAGTATTCTCCGACATTCCATGCGCTTATATAGTACTCACGCTTTATTTCAATGTATGTATTAAGAATGATGGGCAGTATACGCGTAAAGTTCAGCGGCTATTCTTCAAATGGAAAGATAAATATATATATTCATGCTTTCAAGTATACATAGATCTACATATGAACGTGAATTCGAAGTGAGGTCCTATCATGAAGAGAAACAGATGTAGTGTTGAACTATAATATCAATTGACTGAACTAGACAGAAGTGATCAATTAGTAACTTTTAAAAGGAGACAACTAATGTAGCGGGAAAACTATTTTTCCATTTCTTGGTTATGTCCGCTACATCATACTGTACAGAGAGACTTGAAATACAAGAAGTGGGGCCGTGGAGTTCCATGTTATTCCAACTAGCGCCAAGTAGGCTTGTGGTAGACAAACACCCGTACGTGTGAGATTTTTTGGATTATCTTGTTTCCTCGCACTTTATTGATTCCACCATTTAATTCATTATCATCACCGTCTCCTTTAGTCTACACGGCATAATTGTGGGAAGTAAAACTGAGTGATGTCATTTCATTTTTGAAATATAGGAAATAAAAATACAGAAATAAACTGTGCATTTAAGCGATTTATACAGACAGTAGGAGAAGTTAAAAGGGATGGAACTCAAGTTCTTCTGACTTCAAATTTTCCAATAGATTCACTTGAAGACATATCCAAGAGATGGCGACAAAAAATACTGACACATTTTAGAGCGTTGGTTTTGCATTCGGAAGGTCGTGAGTTCGATTCCCGCTGCCGACCATCCTGATTGGGGTTTTCCAGGGTTTTCCTCAGTCCTACCAGACAAATGACGGAATGGTACCTAGTAAACAAACCCTGGCCGATACCTTCCCAAATCCTATCCATTGTTATTGATTTTGTTATATACTATGTGATCAAAAGTATCCGGACACCCCCAAAACATACGTTTTTCATATTAGGTGCATTGTGTTGTCACCTACTGCCAGGTACTCATTATCAGCGACCTCAGTAGTCATTAGATATCATAAGAAAGCAGAATGGGGCTCTCCGCGGAACTCACGGACTTCGAACGTAGTCAGGTGATTGGGTGTCACTTGTGTCAGAAGTCTGTACGCGACATTTCCACACTCCTAAACGTCCCTAGGTCCCTATGTCTGATGTGATAGTGAAGTGGAAACATGAAGGGACACGTACAGCACAAAAGCGTACAGGCTGACTTCGTCTGTTGACTGACAGAGACCGCCAACTGTTGAAGAGGGTCGTAAAGTGTAATAGCCAGACATCTATCCAGACCATCAAACAGAAATTCCAAACTGCATCACGATCCACTCCAAGTGTTATGACAGTTAGGCGTGAGGTGAGGAAACTTAGAGTTCATGGTCGAGTGGCTGCTCATAAGCCACACATCACGCAGATAAATGTCAAAAGACGCCTCGCTTGGTGTAAGGAGCGTAAACATTGGACGATTGAACAGTTGGAAAACGTTGTGTGGAGTGACGAATCACGGTACACTATGTGAAGATCTGATCGCATTGTGTGAGTATGGCGAATGCCCGGTGAACGTCATTTGTCAGCGTTTGTAGTACCAATGGTAAAATTCGGAGGTGGTGGTGTTACGATGTGGTCGTGTTTTTCTTGGAGGGGACTTGCACCCCTTGTTGTTTTGCGTGACACTCTCACAGCGCAGGCCTACATTGATGTTTAAGCACCCTCTTGCTTCCCACTGTTGAAGAGCAATTCGGGGATAGCGATTACAACTTTCAACACGGTCGAGAACCTGTTCATACTGCACGGCCTATGGCGGAGTGGTTACACGACCATAACATTCCTGTAATGGACTGGCCCGCACAGTGTCCAGTCTTGAAATTCTATAGAATACCTTTGGGATATTTTGGAATGCCGACTTCGTGCCAAGCCTCACCGACCCACATCCATACCTTTACTCAGTTCAGCACTCCTTGAAGAATAGGCTGCCATTCCCCAAGAAACCTTCCAGCACCTGATTGAAAGTATGCCTGCAAAAGTGGAAACTGTCATCAAGCTTTCGAGTTTTTTTTTGTCGGTTTTATAAACATTTTTGGCTTCATATATTTAAATTTTGGCTTCAAATAACAATTTCAGTCCGAGAGGACGATTATCATCCCTTGGGAGGCTGTCTGGGTATATGGGGCTATGGACCCCTTTTCGGAAAATACAAAAATATTGATGTTCTTGTAACTTCAAATATTTCGTCTATTTTAGACATTTTTGGCTTCATATTAAAGTTTTGGCTCCAAATGACAATTTCAATTTGAGTGGACAATGATCATGTGTGAAGTAGGTGTGTAATCATAGTGACATGATTGTGAGATAACTGTGTAAACTTTTAAATTACTTCGCCAAATTCAATTAAATTGCGGTTATGTTCTACAGAATCATGAACTCTCTTTAAAATCCAAAGGAATAAAAGCTTTTATTAAGGTTGTATATTCCCAGACAGCCTCTGTAATCACATATTTGTTAATTTTCACTTTCGAAATTGTCAATAAACTCGACTAGTTTTCTTCTTGCCTTTCCGCATACCTTCAAGCATAGCCTGATACTTCCCCGTTCATTGAACGCCAAAGTCATCACTTAACTGCCAGACAAAACCACGGAGGACAGATCGACAAGGGGTATTCGCCACGAAGTGTAGGAAGCTGCAGGATCATCAGAGGCAAGCAGATCCCACCATTGGAGGACGACCGACTCCATGTCCCGAGAATACCATTCTGCCGATTCATCGCCGCAGACACATGTTGAGTTTGACATCAGAGTAGTGGCGTGAAGGTGTAGAAGAAGAACATCGTAGAAACGTATCGCAGAGAGAATTCGATGCCCCTAGCAAGTCAGCAGGATTGAGTTCCAGTTGTTGACTGACTCCAGTACATCCAGATTCCTCCAGGGCAAACCCTTCATCATTCAGATGACCAGTACGACACCAGTCATAACGGAATGTCATACTAGTGTTCTTCCTTTATTTCTTAATTATATCCTTTCTCTCTCTCACCTATTCCCAAACTACTCATTTTCGAAATTAAGACGTTTCTTTTTTTATTTAAATTCAATCATAATTTTACAGTTAAGTACCGTGTAGTGCATCAGTTACATTCCCATTCTGTTGCGTTCATTTAATAAGTATTCTGAGGTAATACTGGTGGCACAGCAAAAACACATATCCCTCGGGGGGCCTCTCAGATTATAGGGGTTTAGGGTCCTCTTTTCGGTAAATGCAAAAATATTAAAATGCTTGTACCTAGAATCACCATAGGAATCATGAGTTATAGGTATTACAGAAAGCTCGACGATGCTGGAATTCTGTATTCTGACAGACCGAAAATTTGTCGCATATTACATAATTTCACCTCTGGCAGCAGCAGGAACGATGAAGAACTGCGTCATCACGAGGAAAGATTTGCATATCAGAGTCGTTTTCAAAGTCATAGAACCGACCTAATAGAAACCACAATTAACCTAGGAAATCCATTCGGGAAACCCATTAAAGATCTGGTATCGTTAGACAATCGTGTATGCCTCGGTACCTTACCAGCAGAATCTATCCATGTGTTGGAAAGAACACTTCAAGAGCAGTACTTCAAGTATGAGGAGGAGGTCCTCCATAAGAAAGAAAGGCTCTTCAAGACTCCTATTAGGGAAAAAAATCTGCTACATTTCCATGACCAAAACCGCTCGTACTACAGCAAAACCTGCATCTAAAAGGAAACTAGAGCAATATAAGCAACAAAACGACCTGTATGGACAGGTATTTATTTCACTGGAAGTTCGCGGGGACAAGTTGGAACAATTTTTCTGCCATGAACCTTGTTCATACCCACCAACGCTTTCCACTGAGGGTGTTCTCCACACTTGTAGAGTCAGATTTCCTGCTAGGGTACAGCGGGGTAATTTGTATAGGCGGAGAATTTGAATAATAGTTTGAGAATTTGGAAACGCACTCGCCATGTTAGTGAATCTGCGGTGGATTTGTAGATGATGGTTTGCAGAAGTCGCTCTCAGAAATACAAACAATTCCTGAGGTTCTGAAGGCTAACACGATTTTTTGCTTGCTGCAAGGTAAGTACGAATATGTGTATTTTTAGGTCTTTATACTTTTCACAGTTGTTTCCTTAAGCTTTCCTTATTATTAACTGGTTAAAATGAAACCGTTCTGGATTATAATCGTCTCAGTAGCATGTGGGGCATTGATATACTGTACGCTGGCGTCAACTAATGAGTAGTTTCCATATCACGTTCTGAATGGAATATTCGTCGACTGCGGGGCAATTTGAATTATAGGCCTATAGATTTTATATTTGTTTGTCGAAAGCGAGAGCTTCTGGTATTAACAAGGAAATTGCGAATTCTTATTTTGACTTACTGGGATTATTAATGAACGAATATGATCTCCATAAATCATCCTAACCGCATTTATAATATGCATGAAAGTAGACTTCCTCTAGATAACAGACCCTAAAATTCTTGCAGAAAAGGGTAGAAAAGAGGTGATAATTTTAACATCTGTTGAGCGCGGGGAAAATGTAACGGTGATAGCATGGTGCAATGCCAGAGG
This sequence comes from Thermobia domestica, assembly GCF_964235325.1. Taxonomy (NCBI): domain Eukaryota; kingdom Metazoa; phylum Arthropoda; class Insecta; order Zygentoma; family Lepismatidae; genus Thermobia; species Thermobia domestica. The sequence continues at coordinate 198,681,937 of NC_137455.1, read as the reverse complement.
GTGTTTTATACCTCCTGTAGTAATATTCAAAGGTGTACCCCAAAGTCCGAACTTTAAAACCCAAAATCTCACTCACAACTTTTGTCCTTAGAGTTCTGGCAAAGTCATGACATTGAAATGCTTTACCTATCTCCACACGTATTACAACCACTTGATCTCTGTGTTTTTAAGACCCTTAAAGCCAATTACCATCAAGAGGCAACTATCTGGATTTACCAAATCCCGAGCTCAGTGATTAATAGCTAAATCTCAGTTCTACATTTTGTTCACTGAAGCCTGGAAAGGGACAGTTTCTGTTGGACTGGCAGTTAATGGGTTTTCATGTACCGGTATATACCCCTTTGGTCCAGAAGCTATTGGAGAACTATTGGAGATTCGCCCCTTCGGAAACGTATAGCCTTGTTACACATTTTCAGGAGCATTCTTCTCGGGAAGAATATCTCAACAACGCTCCTTCTTCTTCCGGTCATGGCTTTCAGAACTTTGTCCCTACGAAGCCTATAGAGAACCCATACAACACGTGTTTCCCAGCCCAGAAAAAGTTTGTGTGCAGAAGAGACGTCGTGCCACAGGGAAATCATGCCACTCAGCTTCTGAAAATATTCGGGCAATAAGAATAAAACAACTCAGAGGAAAGACGCAAGCATCGGGTGCAACAAAATCCAAGGACATTAGAAGAAAGCAGAGTGCTAATACGGAACCTGCCAAGAAAAAAAAAACAAATGAAAGCTCGAAAGAAACTGATATCGTCCACCCCTTCCTGTGACGAGGATGTAGGTCTAAATCTAAAGATGGCTGCAGGCAATGAAATTGCTGTTTTTGCCTTCTTAATTACTATTCAGAACGTTCTGCTAGAAAGGGAGACTGGATTCGTTGCCAGCGTTGTAAGGCATGGTTCCATAAAGTCTCTGTCGGTGCAGAAGGTCGGAAATAGTTTATCGGTTGTCGTTGTCGTTAAATAGGAACGATAGAAGATGAATTAATGTATTACGTTTCTTTGCCTTAGACAGTGTTCCTAACATTCTTTTTAGTGTAGGCCTACATTCAAAAAATTAGCTACAGGTGACGCATATTTACAATTTATGTACTTCTTTTCATTTAAAATTAGCATATTTCAACTACCATAGAATTTGCAATCTAACTATTAAATATTTATACATTATTTCTATAAGACTTGTTTATTTTGTTGTTATTCATATTACCCCACTCGTTATTCAAATTGCCCCTCACATTTACGTTTTTCGAAATTTCGGCGGGGAAATTGAATACCCAAATTTTACAGTGATGTATCTCAGATACTCTCTTAAGAAAAAATGTTAAGTAATAGTAAGGTTCAAAGTTTTTGTTCGCAATTTTGTATTTGAATACCAATTACAGTTTCTGAGATATATGAGAAAACGTCTGAAATTATTCAAATTACCCCGCTGTACCCTATGTCTTTTGGAAACAATTCCCACTTATAACGTAACTGAAGATGAGCATTTAATGGCACCAGATACTTTTGACTTCATTGTAAATGATGGTGGAGCTCTTATGCGTGGACTTCCTGGAACCAGTGTGCAAGGAAAATCATTTGATGAATACTTTCTTAGAGTGTTCTACCCACGAATACAGTACCAGTTGAGAAGGTCACAAACAATACAAGTTGTTTGGGAACAGTATAGTACGTTCTCTATCAAAGATACTACATGGGAGAAGAAAGGTCCTGGCACTCGACAGCATGTGTGCGGTTCCGCAAAGGTTCCAGGTAATTGGCATAGTTTTATTTCACATTCTGATAACAATACTAAGCTGATTTCATATCTTTCACGGAAACTGATGGAAGTACAAATAAATGCTGGAAAGCGAATGTATATAAGCACGCGGGAATGTACACCATGTAGGAAGTGGCATTCACATGGGAGAATGCAATCATGAGGAGGCAGATACGCTCTTCATTGCTCTTCATTCCCTGCAGACATCTTCAGTGGGATTGATTCACACTGGAGACAGATATGATAGTAATTTCCACTACACACTAAATGTCAACCCACAAGCAGAAATCATTTAAAGCTGAAATCAAACAAGAATGATATCTATTAACCATCTTGCGGCAACATTAGGAAACACAAAGTGCAAACCATTGCCTCTGTTTCATTCTTTCACTGGGTCAGACAGCACAGCGGGTTTTAAGTTTAAGGGAAAATGATGTTTAAAAGCAGCGGAGAACATCAGGAATCTACAAGCAGATTTTGTAAGTCTTACTCCATTTGAAAAAACAACAGTGTTGGAAGATGCTGCCAACAAATTTGTGTGCAGAATGTATTGCAAAGACGAAAGCGATAGCAATGTTGATCACCTACGAATGAAGATGTTATGTCACAACACTCGAGATGTTGAGAGAATACCTCCCACATGTGACCTGAAAAAGTTCATCTTCTAAGCAAGCTTATGGCTTTCAGCCCACAAACCGGGAATGCTTATTCCTGATCCCTGTATGGATGGATGGACCAAGGTAGACAACAAACTTGTTCCAGCGTGGCGTACATTACATGTGGTGAAGGAACTGTTTGAACTTTACATTAAATGCACCTGCAAAACTACATGTTCATCATGTAAGTGCAAGGAAGCAAAATTGAAAGCTATTGAAGTCCTCATGTATATTGAAAGGACATTGTGTATATATAGGGTGAATTTTGTAAGAGTGGCACTCTTAAATAAATCTAAAACTATATAATGTAAAAGGTTTTACCGTGAATATCGTTTGAAAGGCAATAAGGACATTGTCGGAACCCACAACATGAGTAAATGAAGCTATTGTCCTTTACACTAATTTGTCAATAGCCAGCCACCATTTCAAATATGCTCCCATTCACCATACTCTTACAAAATTTATCCACCTCCTGCCCCGCCCTCCCCTCCCCAGTCCCACTATTTATGGCAATGTTGCATTTTCATTTAACATTGGGCGCATTAAGAGTGTACAGCTCAAACGGCTCGTCTGATTAAAAAAATCCTTCCTTTTAGATTGAAAACATCATATTTAGAGACGGTTTCCACTCTTACATTTTCTTGTAATTCTAATAATAACAGAGTTACCCTATGTCAGGGGACTTTTGAGACACTGTATATAACAACGGGTGACTGGGTGCGACCCTAAGTTAGCAGAGTACCGTATGGATTAATATCTCTGCCGTATTTGACCAGCAATACACACATAGTCTTTTTCGTTTACATATGCGACATACGCGATTTTTTATCCGAGAAAGTACCCGGTGGGCCATGATGCCACACGGAGCCCCCTAGCTTGCGTACAAGTGTCCACTCGAACTAAAATCGTTCTTAATACATATATCTTCAAATAAAAAGAAAGTATAAAACTTTTACATGAGGTTGAAATGAAACATGTACTCCTTATGGAGCCGGCCCCCGCTTAAAGAATTATCTGTCTATGGAACTATCCAATAGCACTGTATCGGAGAGTATTTTGGGTTCCTAGTACTCCGAACGCGTTTGTGCAGTAAACTTTTGTTTAATACCACCCCTGATTTCAAATTTATACTACTTGTAACAATATATTACACTTTAATATCTATTGATATATGGTTTACTGTTTTTTTTTTTTTTTTTTTTTTTTTAGATTTTGATCCTACACATGGTTAGAATATAACTAACCCATGAATCCGAGTGACTGAAGTATTGCTTACAGTCCAAAAAGATATTCTAAGGCAGAGTAACTCATAGAAGTATGTTACCAGTAGATGTCAGTATAAGTACGATGCAATATTAAAAGTAACGATGCAAAATGAATCCATGACCATTGTTCTTGATTAATTCAAATTATACCAATTTGCACGACTTGTGCTTACACAACGTTTAACGAAGATAGGACAAATTAATGCAACCCACAACGATGCTGCTACTCTAGGGAATGAGCTTTGCTAGGGAAAGTAAACTGAATTGGTTTGCAAGGTACAAATAAAATCAGTAAGTCTATTACAGGAAATATTGCTACGAGAACCTATGCATAAATAGTAATACCCAGGGGCGTTATTTGAGGCTCAAGGAGACAATTATCCTCTTGAATTTGATATTTGTTACATTTGAATCCAAAGATAATAATATACCAAAGAAAAATGTAATAATCTACTGACATTTAGGTTTTTGTCCCTACCCAAGCAAAATTTAAAATGACACTGCTGGTAATACCCTTTCTGAAATTCTCAAAAATTGATTTTATTTATTCAATAATATTACTTCTAGAACTATACGGACATGATACACGTCATAATGAAAATATTCACTATGATATGGACAGCAATTTAAGAATTCCTTATGGAGTATATACTCAGAGATAGTCAACTAGGTTTGAGAACTACTTTTCACATCTGAAATCACTGGCAGTCTACTTACCTGTTCATTAGCCCACTACAGAGGGAATTTTAAAACGATACCAGTGATCAATAAAGACAGTATTGAAGAGGCACATCTATCTATTTCTCAGGATTTGCCGGTCGACGCATGAGCCACTTTGGATGCACAAGAAACATCCTAGGATTTGCGTAGTAACACCAAGAAAAATCTGGTAAAACATGAGCTAACTTCGCTCGTTGCGAGATTTGAACTCGGAGCATGATCATGTATCTACTATTAATATAATAACATATTGACGCTTTGCCATTTTTCCTTCAATTTGCTTCAGCGGTTAGGACTTATACTCGTAGTGAAATTTAGAGGTATTTTATATTACCACGATATACGTATTTATTTATTTTGTCTGGAAAATAAATATATAAAATCACTTTACATTGAGAGAATTTTGTCTTGTTTCGTTGTTGATAAGAATAGTATGATAATTTAGGTTTAACTTATTAATATTATGAACAAATTAATACTTTTTTTCGAAAACTGAGAAACAAGGACGAGCAAACAACTTTTTGTGACATAGTCTTGGAAATGAGCGTGCCATACTTTAATTTAAAAAATACTATATTATTATCGAAGAATAGTACAATCGAACTCATCGTATCTATACATACTTTCTAAAGAGTAGATCAGTAGATCACTTTAAGTTTTCTGTCTATAATTTTACATGCACACACACACACACACACACACACACACACACACACATATATATATATATATATATATATATATAGATAGATAGATAGATAGATAGATAGATGGTGATCAGAAAAATGGAAACACCTGTAGTTGGCAAGACGTCAGATGTATAAGTTGGCAGTGATGTCGTGGCGCCCGCAGCGCCGGACCGCTGGTAGTGGTGTGTTAGGTCGGTCTCCATACTACGTCAGGCACAGTGGAACAGCAGAGTCCAGTGGCTGCAGCAGACGGAGGTAGTGTAAAATGGGAGACCTCTCAGATTTTCAAAGAGGGCAAATTGTTTGTGCGCGGTTATGTGGAGTGAGTGCGACGGCAGTGGCTACTGTGTTAGGTGTGTCGCGTGGGACAGTGTCGAAGGTGATGACGGCCTAGACAACACACGAGATAAACCACATCGGGGAAGCGGAACAGTGGGCGGAAGAAAATCATGAGTGACATGTCACGCCGGGTATTAAAGCGCATTGTCACGCAGAACCGTCGTGCCACTGCCGAGCAAGTGACGAAGGAACTCAATCAGCACCTCCCCCACCCTGTTTCGACAATCACAGTCCACCGCGAATTACATGACATGAAATTACGGGGTCGTGTTGCATGGGCCAAACCGCTCATCAGGGACCATAGCGCTTTCGCACGCCGCAAATGGTGCCGCGACTATGCAACTGGACCATTGAGGACTGGAAACGTGTGATATGGTCGGATGAGTCATCCTTCACTCTATTCTCAACCACGAGCCGTGTTTATGTGTGGAGAACGCCCAAAGAAGCTTATGATCTGCAGTGTCTCCGCCCAACTGTGAAACATGGCGGCGGCTCGGTGATGCTGTGGGCCACCATATCATGGTTTTCATTGGGTCCTGTAGTCACACTTAGTAGACGAATCACTGCCAACGATTATGTCGCAATTTTAGGAGACCACTTGCATCCTATGGTCTGGATGTTGTTCCCTGACAATGACGCCATCTTCCAGGATGATAATGCACCTATTCACACAGCTGGCGTTATTGCAGCGTGGTTTGAGGAAAATCGGGATGAAGTTCAACACCTCTCCTGGCCCGCTTAATCCACAGATCTCAACATAATTGAACATCTGTGGTTTGTCTTGGAAACACGACTCCGACGTCGGTTTCCACCTCCATCCTCTCTCACAGAACTGGCCGATGTCCTGCACGAGGAATGGGGTAAAATTCCACTTGCTACCATTCACGACCTCTATGCCTCCATCCCACGTCGCATCAAGGCTGTTCTGAAGGCGAAAGGTGGCCCGACACCATATTAATCTGGTAAGTTGCAATTTCGTTCAGGTGTTTCCATTTTTCTGTCACCATCTGTATATATATATATATAGCGTGAAGCAGCTATAAGTACACCCAAAATAGCGAAGAAACTAGAAACACTAGCGATGTAAGGTTTGTGAGAAACAATAATAGCAGTAGGGGCTCGTAAAATGGTGGTATGGGGTGGTTCGAAAAAGAGCGACAAATGGGGCATCTGAAGCAAAGTTATATTTTGTTAAATGGAACGATATACATTAACATGCATAATATAAAAGAGCACACGCAGAGAAACAGAACGCCGTTATTCCCATGTGTGTACTACATATAGGAACGAAGAGATGACCATGCGAATAGGTGTAAACAAAGTAACAAGTGACCTACTTGGCCGTCAGTGCTACGGTATGTAAGACGTTTCAGGTGCCTGACAAAACTGTCTTGACGCAGAGCAAGTTTTGATTGCAGAGCCACGAGATCGTGTTAGTTCATATCAGGCAGTGGTAGTGGTAAGAGCGAAGACTATTGTGTTTACGAACATAGAAAAAGCGGACATGATTCTGATTTATGGGTAATGTCTAAAGAATACCTCAGAAGCCTAGGGTGTGTACTCAGAGAGATATCCGGACAGACGACAGCCATCTCGACGTCTGTTCGATAAGTTATTTAGTAAATTAACCCGGGAACAGTCGAGTGTTGATTTGTGACGCGAGCGTCGAAAGGTGAGAGCGGCGCTCACTTACAATATAATCGTTTTCATAGCTGCTTATGACTTTATATGGGATTTATTTTGAACACATTTCTATATGTTGACATTTTGTGATTTATTATTATTATTATTATTATTATTATTATTATTATTATTATTATTATTATTATTTAAATCTCAAATAAAATTATAATGCGTTTATATAAAACCATTTCTTATTATAAGTTATATCTATTTTTATTATCAAAGTTCTTTATGAAATCAATTTCTGTTATCACATAAACAATACAATGAGTTGATTATCATTGTCGTATAAAATTACATTTTTATTATCATTATCACATAAGGATTACATTTTCCAAAAATAATATTAACGTAATTAGAACGAGTTTTCAGTATATGCCCTTCATATGTTCATACTATTCATATTTTGAGTTGGAAATTTCTAATGAAATTAAAGATAAAAATATCTTAGTGTAAACACTCTATTTATGTTTCTTAATACATATAGTAGGTATTTCAATAAGACGCTGTTGTACTCCATGTCTCATAACTGTACTGATGCCATCCATTACACTTCCAGATGATGCTGACAGTGTGTTTCCATAGATTGGCACTTGACAGGCAGCATATCGTACCGTTTTCTTTTGTTATTTGCAAGCCATAGCTGAATATGCTCCTTGTTGTTGTCCATGATCTCGAGAAAATCAGTCACGCCGTTGGTCGACAGGTGAGCGTGGCGCTCACAAATTACGCATAGTCACATTTTTAAGGCCAGTGCTACTCCAACAGAACTGAACGAAAAACGTTACACTTGACTCTCATACACAAGACACATCAAGAGACACCTAGATGGCGCCTCAAGCCTGTGACCCCACTAGGGCGACTTTGGAACGAAAACTTAAACCAGGGTGAGCGCTGCGCTCCCCTGTCGACCGTTCCCGGGTTAAGAGAAACCGGAAGTGTAACACCACGACAACGTGTGCGGAACAAGCCAATTACAGGTGAGACAGGTGCAACAAATGTTCTCGCCACTGTTGCTGTGAATCCGCAAATTAGCTTCCGTGAAATTATCAGGGATGGTGGGATGAGTCAGCGAAGTGTATGACGCATTCTGCACACACATAAGTTTTACCAATATCAAGGGAATGATTTTGTGAACCGTGTTCAGCTTTGCACATGGATGTTACGGCACCACGCACCACGTTTGTCACGTATCCTGTTCACCGACTTTTACCAACCATGGAAATGTCAACCTAAGGAACATGTACTATTGGTCTGTGACAAATCCGCATTGGCTTCGCCAGGTGGAACGCCAGCGCCCATGGAGTTGAACGTGTGGTGTGGTGAGTGAACATCTCATTGGCCCTTTTTTCATACAAGGGACGCTGAATGCTGACTGATACATACACTTTTTACAACATGAACTGCCTGCACTATTAAAGGACAAACCACTTCAGACAAGGAGGAGAATGTGGTACCAACATGATAGGTGCCCAGCTCACAGAGCATGTGTGGAAAATATGTTTCACAATAGATGGATTGGACGTGCCGGGCCTGTCAAATAGCCTTCTCGTTCACCAGATTTCCCACCGTTAGACTTTTTCCTGTGGGGAACGCTGAAGGACATTGTCTACCGGGATGTGCCAACAACACCAGAAGATATACAACACCGCATTACTGACGCTTGTACGGACATTCCCTCTGCGATGCTACATTCTTTGCAACGATCTTTGGGTGGGCGCTTCGATACTATATCGCAGCTGACTGTAACCATTTTGAACATGCACTTTGACAGGTTTTCGCTTATTACACAGTGGTTCTACCATATACTGTAATGGGCATTGTCATTATGCTGTAACACTGTCACATAAATGGTTCTGACGATGTCTCCTCTATTTTTTCTTCCCTGTTATCACGCCCTTTCTTCATGTCCGATTTGTTTTGACAGCTCAAACATACATGTTGTGGGCCACTTGTTATTTTGTTTACACCTATTTACATGCCCATATCTTCGTTCCTATGTGTAGTACATACATGGACCAACGGCGTTGTGTTTCTCTGCGTGTGCTCTTTTATGGAATTTATATCATTCCATTTAACAAAGTATAACTTTGCTCCAGATACCCCATTTGTGGCTCTTTTTCGAACCACCCCACACCTCCATTTTACGAGCCTCTACTGCTATTATTGTTTCTCGTAAACCTTACATCGCTAGCGTTTGTAGTTTCTTCGGTATTTCGGATGGTACTTTTAGCTCCCTCACGCTGTATATATATCCGTAATATGAACGAAACATTTTTCAAGAAAATCGTACTTTTCAGTTCTTCGTTACTAGTATGTTCCTATTTCAATCCGTCTTTAGTCTTGAGTGTAGGTGACAATGAGGACAAAAGAACGTACGAAGAAAATAAAATATGTCCGAAATTATCTCTTTTTCTTATGGTAGAGTAACAAAGACTAACTCCTTCGAAAGCCAAAAATTTTCAGAAGGGAAGGATGGTAGTTCGGTGGTAGAGGGTTGAAAGGATTCTGGTTCTTTTTTCGATCCCCAGTGACATGAGTTTGTGTGGACAACATTGTATCCGTCGGTTTTCCCGGGCTTTACCCGTTTAATTCCATTCAACACTCTTGTTCCACGAGCTATTTGATTGTCATTCAATTTCATTAATCGTCTGTCTTGTTTATATTAAGGAGCATAAGCATGTCGTATAAGACTAGAAATTTCATTTCATTTCCGAAAATTTTCATGTCAACATTTGCTAGAAACGAAACGAAAAGAATATTTAGGATTTCTGTTTCTATTGCCCATTATTCGAAGATGTCTATCGTGATATTATTAGATGTAACAATAATTTTCATACAACTAAGAATATTTGCTACTTATTATTAAACTTTTGACATGCTGATTTAAAAATACAGAATTCAATGTGAATTGAAGAATAACGTCGAGTTCTGCGTGTTCCCAGCAAGCATACCCTGGGATGTTTGGCAACCAACAATACACTATTGTTAATCTGGTTGCAGTATCCATGACTTGTTAGATGTAGGTTAGTAAAAGGAAAGATTTTCCTTGAAATAATGATAAAGCCGAAAACATTTCGTTCTTTGGAAATTGCTTTTATAAAATACTAGCATCAATTATCCGCTTCGCTGCGTTCACCTCTGGTGCTAGGGGTCTCGGGTTCAAACCCTGCTCCCGCCAAGTGAACTTTGTGGTGGACAAACACCGTGTGCGTGGGTTTTCTCAGGGTTCTCCCGTTTCCTCCCACTTTCTTCATTCCACCATTGCATTCATTACTCATTATCACCGTCTCCTTTAGCCTAACCGGCATAACCGTGGGACGTAAAACTCAAAATTTCATTTCATTTTTATCCGCTTCGCTGGGTTAAATTAAGAAAAAACAGTAAAATGTTTCGTTAGTCAGTCACTTTTTACTAAAGTGTATTCAATGTAAGAAATACACTTGGGATAAACATATGACGTACTACAATGAAATGTAATTGGCTGGAGTTATAAATATAGTTCCCTGATTGACGTAATTGCTTATATGTAATTGGTTAAAGAGAGGAACTATATTTTCATATTGTTTCCTATAATTAACTTCACACATTTGTTAGACGAGACGAAAAAATATTAACTCACGGAGCAAAATATACTACTACAAATTACTGACAAAATATATGAAATATTCTGTAATTTTTACCTTCTGTTATCGAGTAAAAACAATCGTCACAGTGTTGCTAACATGCAAACCGATAAGTATCTATAACAACAAACGTTAAGCACTTGAGAGAGAGAGAGTAGATAGTAAATATAGTAGAGAATAAACATTTATATAATATGTTTCGGTACAAATTTAATATATTTTGAATTGTTCTTAATAACCATAATAAAGAAAAAACGTTTTTAAAAGAGTGTAATGGCTGTCCTTAAGAAACGCAGAGATTGCAACAGTCATTACTGTCCCGCCCCCAACAGTCACCTTACAATTTGAAAACATGGCGGCTACATGTAGTGCTTCTGTTCAGTGTCAAGTTATGAAACATCCAAAAGGAAAACCATTGAAGAGCGGAGAAAAACGAATTGTTTTAAACGTGTTCAATAAACCATTGGAAAACAATCCTACCGTGTTAGTGAATGACACAGTGAAATTAACGGCAAAATATACTGGTGGCTCTGAGTCGAGTGTTGTGAACGTACGTAAAGAGTTCAAAGAAACAGGGTTGTTGAAAACACCGGGTAAAAAGAGAAACAGACTGGAAACAGAATTAGTGAAGGCGGATGACTTTGTGAAATGTGCTATTAGGAGCAAAGTGCATGATTTCTTTCTAAGAAATGAACCACCTACAGTAAACAAAATTTTGAGTTCTGTAAATAGTGATCCTATGTTGAATAGTTTCAAACGAACTACGCTCTACACATTGTTGTTGGATATTGGTTTTCAGTTTCTCAAGAGAAATAAAGTGAACGTTATTTTAGATAGGGAAGACATTGCATTATGGCGGCGACGATATTTGAGAAATATTCGTAAACAGAGCGGAAAATAGAACCATATATTACTTAGACGAATCCTGGATGAACGAAGGTGACACTACATCCAATGTATGGGTAGACACAACTGTATGTTCTAAAAAACAGGCGTTTTTGTCTGGAAAATCAACCGGCCTAAAATATCCTACGGGCAAAGGAAAAAGACTAATAGTTGTTCATATAGGCAGTGATAGTGGATTTGTAGATGGTGGTGCTCATATCTTTGAATCTAAGCGCGGTGGTGATTACCATGATGACATGAATGGTGACGTTCTTCGTGAATGGTTTGAAACAATATTGCCGAAACTTGATCCCGGGTGTGTTACTGTAATGGATAATGCTTCATACCATAGCGTAAGGCTCGAACGACGTCCAACCTCCTCCTGGCGAAAACAAGAAATAATTGAGTGGTTAACAGCAAAGAGTCTTTGTCAGAATTCGATGTTAAAGTGGAACTAAATAAAGCGCAAAGCATTGCTCTCAACAACGAAAAGCTATATGTAGTAGACAGCATCGCAAAACAGACTAGGAGAATGATTGAGAGACTGCCCCCCTACCACAGCAATTTGAACCCGATACAAACTGTGTGAGCGTTTGTTAAGGGTTTTGTAGCCAGAAAGAACACCACGTTTAAGTTACGTGACGTTCGGTTGCTGCTTGAAACTGCCTTGACTCAAGTGACACCAGATATGTGGAAAAACAATATTCGTCATGTGCTGAAGGAAGAAGAGAAACTGTGGAATCTGGACGGACTTTCTGACACCTTGGTGGATCGCCTTGTAATTAACATAAACAACGAATCTGATGAATCTTCTGATGAAGACCTGCAAGTTACTGCGTTGAGAGATTCAGAAGAAACCTCAGATTAACGTGAGTAATTCATAATTATTTTATCGTTTATTTCTTTAAGTTGATTATAACATTTACTTAGCGCTATTACTTAATTCCATTCAGTAGCGTAGCCAAGAGGTGGTTCCGCCTCCCCCCGAAATTTGGAAAACTTGTTAAAATTAAGCCTAAAATCACGTTTTTCGCCCAAAAATTTTCCGGGGGAGGAATCTCGGACACCCCTCCCCCGAAATTACCTTCTAGCTATGTTTGCTTTATAACCGAGATATATCTTGCTTTTGAGATTGAGTAACGCGCGGAAAAAAGAACAGCTGACCGAAGCAGAAATCTCGCCGTGAAGCACATGCTTGACGCGGAGTGTACAAACTGTTTTGTTTATCTCAGGTGTGGTTCATACGTTGAATACACTTTATTATTAAAGCGCTCCTTGATATTGGTCATTTTCGATTTTTTTTATATATCCCCTCTGCTCCCCATGTTACGGGCCACGGCATCGGAGGTGTCATTGTTAATATCAGCGACTCCGAAAAGTATGAATTCGACACTGGTATTGGTTATTTTGATTATATATATATATATATATATATATATATATATATATATATATATATATATATATATAGGGCTAGAACAAAAAAAAACTAAGAACACTTCTTGCAGGGCGCCTAAGCTTGGCCCTCTACTGTACAACACGTGTTGCAGTTGCCGATCGCTTTTTGTTTTCAATGTGTCATGTGGACTTTACTCTTTCGTCAGCAGTAACCAGTTCACCTGTGAGTGTCGTGGTGTGAAAGTGATGAGGTAAAATGGCCGACCTGACAGACTTCCAAAGAGGCATGGTCGTTGGTGCACGTCTGGTTGGAAATTCTGTGGCAAGAGTGGCGAATATTCTGGGGGTATCGAAAGACACTATGCTCAATGTCACGAGAGCATACACAATTCATGGGCAAACGACGTGTGCAAGGCGCAACAGTGGTTGAACGACAGTCCTGTCAGATAGGGACCGGAGGGTATTAAAACGGATTGTAGCAGCTAAAAAGAAGACCACTGCAATGACAATTACGACCGAACTCAATTCCGGCCTACAGAACCCGGTTTCATCGAAAACAGTGCGACGGGAACTTCATAAAATAAAAATTCATGGCAGGACCGCTATCGCCAAACCCCTAGTTACAGCAGTAAATGCGAAGAGGCGTATCCAGTGGTGCAAGGACCACAAGACGTGGACTCATGAGCAGTGGAAACACGTAATGTGGTCCGATGAATACACCTTCACCTTGTTTCTGACAACCGGTCGTGTTTACGTATGGAGAACACCGTCGCAGTCCTATGATACAGACTATATGCTTCCAACTGTAAAGCATGGGGTGGTTCTGTTACAGTATGGGCAGTGATATCATGTTTTTCTGCAGGTCCCATCACAGCCCTGCATGAAATGATGAATGCTAAGGCGTATGATTCCATTTTGGGGCTACCACGTTCTGCCCATGGACCAAATATTGTTCCCTACAGTGATGACATCTACCAAGATGATTTGGCACACTGTTATGCTGTAAAAACTGTGAAATCATGGTTTGAGGAGCATGACCAGAAGGTATCACACCTCCCCTGGGTCCCACAATCACCAGATCTGAACATTATTGAGCCATTGTGGTCTGAGTTAGAAAGGTGTGTTCGGTATCATTACCCTCTTAAGGAACTGGAGCATGTTTTGAAGGAACAATGGGACAAAATTCCACACACCACGATTCAGGAGCTGTATACACCCATTCCATGTCAGATCCAAGCTGTTCTGGACGGAAAGGGAGACCCTACACTGTACTATGTATGATTTTCACACTTTTGTAAACGCTTTGAATTTTTATCCAACCCCTATATATATATATCCTCCCTACCCACAATTTTTGCGGGGCTCAATTTGGATTTAAATGGCATCAGAAGTGTCACTGTATAGGTCATTTTTGATCATTTATAATGTATTTCCCCTCCTTTTAGTTACTTCATCAAAGTGATATGACAAAAATCACCTCATGTTCGAACTTAATCTAGGTTGAAAATTTGATCGAGATCTTTCCGGTGATTCAAGAGTTAGTAAGTTTTATTTATTTTATATATCTCCTCGTCCTACCTCCTCCCCTAAGTTCTAAGGTCAAAGTGAATAGATAAATACCATCCCAGGCCCAAACCTCATCTATGTTGAAAATTTGATGGAGATCGGTCAGGTGGTTCAAGAGTGAAGTCACATAGACAGACACTTTCATTTTTATTTTTCTTACAAATTTCTACGCCTTCCTTCCCCCGCCCCTTAGTTGCACAGTCAAGGTTAAATGATAAAAAATATCCCAAGCCCGAACGTCATCTATGTTGAAAATTTGATCGAAATCAATTGGGTAGTTCGAGAGTTATTAAGTTTTATTATTTTTTGTATATTTGTCCCCTCCCTTCCTCCACCCACTATGTCAACGTCTTTTATCAAAGTGATATAATAAAATCCACCCCAGGTCCGAACTTCATTCATATTGAAAATTTGATTAAGATCGGTCCTGTAGTTAAAGCGTGATCAAATCACAAAGACAGTCACTTTTATTTTCGCTTTTTTTTTTTTTACATATATCTCCTCCTACCCCTCCCCTTCGTTGCATTGTAAATGTGAAATAATGAAAACATTCCAGGCCCGAACCTTATCTATGTTGAAAGTTTGATCGAGATCGTTCGAGTGGGCAAGAGTTATTAAGTTTTATTTATTTTTATAGATTTCTCCCCCTCTCTTCCCCCCTAAGATCTACTGTCAAAATGAAATGATAAGAAGCTTCCCAGGTTTGAAGTTCATATATGTTGAAAATTTGATTGAGATCGATCGGGTGGTTCAAAAGTAAATAATTCACGAACATAGTCACTTTTATTTTTATATTTATTGCTTTTGTGTATCTCCCCCTCCATCCCTTTCCCTAGGTTGCTCCGTCAAATTGAAATGATCAAAATCATCCCAGTTCCGAGCCTCATCTACATGGAAAATTTGATCAAGATCGGTCGGGTGGTTCAAGAGTTATTAAGTTTTATTGAATTTTTATATGTCCCCCTCCCCATAAACCTTTAATAAATATAATAGTCACATAGCTAAAACATATTTTCACCAATGTTTTATGATTATGCTTTATGAAATAAAGACTTAAAATATCATTATGCCTATTTCTTAACAATTCAAGAACCAATGTGACCACTGTATTTACTTCCCCAAATGCTAAACTGTTGGTATCGTGTGAACATTTATGTACATATAGTACTAATTGGTAGTCACGAGGTCTCCTTGTGTTATGCATTAAAGAGGAAGAGAAAAAGTGCATTTTGCTATTAACCCTTTAACAACTTCTCGTTGTCGAGTAACAACTAGAAAAGAATCGACCTGGTGTTTAAGGTAGGAAACCTCATCTAGGCAGTTGAAACCTCTTCTGTACAGTTGAAAATCTTTAAATTTCGAAAATTGTGGGTTCCGATACTTTTTTTTTCAGTAGTGTTGACATAGCAATAGAACGGATAGAAGTTCCAACTGAGAAATCGACAGAAACAACTCGTAAGGCTTTACCCGTCAACTAGCATATCCGATGACATTAGGATGCAGTTTCTCGACTATCACTCCCATTTAATATTGTTCTAGGCTCACCGTTACCACGCACTTGCGAAGGGACTGAATTCTGGGGTCGATTTACATTATTGTTACTATTATTGTTATTATTATTACCCTGGCTATTACCGTTCTCCCTTCTTCCTCACGTCCTGTTAAAATTCCTCCGGGCGTTATCGCCCATATCGGGGTTCGATTCCATGTTGGTACGGTCATAGGGACGATAACTCCTGCGATTGTTGTACATGGGCCGATTCCTGAATAGTCGCCGGCCATTATTGTTGTTTTCTGAGCCATACCCACTAGGATAACGAGATCCAGCTTGGGTATAACTCAGGAAATCTGTCTGGCAACTTGCCGTTACCTTCGTCTTCGTCGGTTTTAGAATCTTTGCCTGTCGGGCGAAGTATCGTTTTGGTGGACCACCAACTTCCTTACCTCACAAGGCAGCTAGACGTGAGGTGACTTCTCGCACCGTTTGGCACAAGTGGGACGCTATGGCCCGGGACTCATCGGGTGGAAGAGCGTTAACTATAATATCTACCAGTTCGGCCTGAGAGGGATGTTCAGCTATCTGATAATATAGTTCAATGAATTTCCAAGCATAGTCCAAGAGGGACCCATACTTGGAGCGATCATACCGGAGTGATTGTAAGTTTCTCTTTTGGAGCCGCTCGATGTGCTCATTACAATACTCTTCTTTGAAAAGAATCAAAAAATCACTGAACGTCCGGATTTGGTATTTAACAGAGGCATACCATGCGCCCGAAGCTGCGATCAAACATTTTTCGACTATTTGTAGGCGTTCCCCATCAGTGAGTTTGTACATATCTAGATATTGCTGCAGTCTCCGCAGGAAAACTCGAGGTAACCCGTTAGCAATGTTCCCATCAAAAGTGGGAAAACGTTCAATATCCCGGAGGAAAACTTTAGAGCTCATACTATACGGGGCAGGAAAAGAATCTATTGGAATCAACGCGTTATCCTGAGCGGTTGGGGTTGTCACCGGATTTGCCACCGAAGGAGTGGTCACCGAACTGAACGCTCCCATATGACCAAGAGCGGTTTTATAATTAATGTTGCCCATGTGAGGTTCGAACTTAGGACCCACCATGGCAGTAACCGATGGTCCGGCACATCTCTCTCCCCTTCCTGGCAGCACGCTGTAAGATTGTACCATTCCAAAGGTAGAGTGAGCATTTACGCTAGTGACTGTTGTAGTCACAACACTCGACTGCATCGGTACATCAAAATTACTCAACCATGATTTCGAGGTTGGCTGATGCGGGGGAGAATACATTACTGTGTCCCGTGCATCGGGCAACACTTGACTCTTTCCCGGTTGGACGTTACTTGTTTCTGAGAAAATTTTTCCTGGAGAATCGCTATCAGGAAAAGGATAGGAGACTCCAGACTTGACGAGTTCCAATTTAGTAATATTCCCCTTAAGACTGTCTACTTCGGTTTGAATTTGACTAATTCTTTGATCAACCGACTCTAGTTTAGTTTCTATTGATAAGTTGGATATTACAACATTTAATTTACTTATTTCAGCCTGCTGCTGTTCAACCTTTTGTTCGATGTTACAGAATCTTGTGTTCGTGCTCACAAACCTTACATCTATTTCATTTAAATTTTCATTTGTTTCGTCTCTGAGCTGCTCGGTAGAATGTTGGGCCTGGCATCTAACCTCGTCTAATTCAGTGGACGTTTGCTCTTTCAATTTGCTAATTGAAGAAGTAAAGTCTAAACAGATCTGATCAAATTTACTGTTTAGTACCTCGAATCGAGTGTCAGTCTCTCGTTTCGAGGTATCAAACTTTTCATTTATCTCACGTCTCATTTCTGCATGCTCACGCCTCAGGTCTGCCCTATTCTGATCTAACTTCTCATTTATCTCACGCCTCAGGTCTGCACCGTTCTGTTTCAATTCATCAAATTTGTTAGAAAATTTTTCATTCATATTAGAAAATTTTTCATGCATCATTTCTATCATCTGGCGAATTAATGCAGACGTGTCAGACCCTCCAGATGACATTCCTTCCTTCGGGTTTGCCGTCTGATCCCGAGAATCACTGTGACCTCCATTCTTTTCCTCATCATCGAGGTCAGATATCTCCCCTGGAGATATTTGGCCTCGGTCCTTTTCACAATCCTCACAGTATTTTATTATTTCGCCGGTTTGAACTTTTTCTGCATTTTCAGCAGTATCATCCAAATTGGTGCAAGCAAAGTAGATCCATTTTAGTCCACAACCGGTGCATCTTATTAATCTCCGCGGGGCGCGAGATCTTTTAGCTTTTTCATCTAACGTGCATTGAGTGCACGTGACTTCACATTCGTCCTGTGACACAATAACCTTATTTGTTGCCATAGTTTTGAGACACTTTACAAAAGACAAGATATATATCAAAAATACACATATTCTATAAAATACTTATTCGCTATCAAGACAAGTATTATTCATGAATTAAAGGACTCCCATTCTCTTTCCTTCCTTGAAACCCTTCTAGCGTTTAGTTCTAATTTAGAAAAAAATTTTGACACTCCTTCTCTTTTTCCCCCTTAGAAAAGGAAACAAAAATGACAAAGTAGCCAACGACTCTAGTTGTTTCACTTGACTATAAAATTTCTCTTATTAATTTCAATGTTGTAATCAATTCAACATGCCTTCAACCTCACTCTTTGACATTCTTAAAAAAGTTCAGATCTACCGGTCGCCATTTAAACTGAGATCCGTTGCCATGAGAACAAACGTTGCCATGACAACCATCCTTGTCGCGGTTCGCCAATCTAAAACAGGAAAAGGGGGGAAAAAGGAAAAAGAAAGAAAGCAAACTCTGTAACATATGTGATGCATGGAATAAGTCGTGAGTGGGAACCCTTCACCCCTGATGGGGATATTCATGAAGCTATAGGCTTATGTCTAATTATATTGGAATATAATTATCCATTTCTTAATTTCGAACATACTAGGTTCGATCGAAATGAGAAAACTTTTTATCGGACTTCTGAAAAAACTTAAAATAAATACATGACCGTGTTTATTACATATAGAATTCCCAGTCACGACCCCCTTTTCAGTTTCATTAAAAATAGAAGAAGAAGATGAAGAAAGGAAAAGGAAGATAGAAGAGGAAAGAGGTAAAGTAAGAACGTGATAAAGAGGAAACTGTAACTGGATATTTTGAGAAATATGGTAAAGGAAACTGAATAATTATCGAATTGGGATCATTTCCAATAGCTATTGGGTGAATGTTTGGTATTAAGGTGATCAAAGGTAGACACATGTTAACCCATACATCCCAGACCTAGATCCATTTAACTCCAACTACCGAATTATCCCAATCTAGCTCTGAGATAGATGAGAAAGTTTAATTTAACCGTTTATTCAATATTTCCAGAAGTTCTAGACTAATATCCAATATTTGAAAAATAAACGACGAAGTTGATGGCATGTTAGAATCGACCACAAAAAAAAAAAAAAAAAAAAAAAAAAATCAGAGTAACCCATCTATTTGTTGAAGATTTTGACTTTCACAGTTCTCCCATGATGATCATTCGTTCAGGCTATTTCCGTCCTTTTTGCTTACTTTATAGAGTCAACTTAAATTAAGTTAGTATTGACATTCAATGACTTTAATTGCCAACTACCATTAATTATAATAAGTCACCCATATATGTCAAAATAATTGGTGCACTTAATACTAAACCTACATTTCACTCACACTCACATTCATACAGGACAGTGTATAGTTCAGGTTACATTTAGTTGAATTAAACTAACCTAACTATTATACATTTCTATAGACATTTATTACATTTCAATAAAAGAAAACTA
This sequence comes from Thermobia domestica, assembly GCF_964235325.1. Taxonomy (NCBI): domain Eukaryota; kingdom Metazoa; phylum Arthropoda; class Insecta; order Zygentoma; family Lepismatidae; genus Thermobia; species Thermobia domestica. Next base: position 198,662,009 of record NC_137455.1, on the reverse strand, counting down.
AGTTTGACATAACAGGAAAAAATTTGATACATGAGAAAAAGAATGTTTCATAAGCATGCACAGAAATCTGCTACTTCCAACAATATCAAATAACACATTTCTCTTTCTAGAGATATTAAAAGTTGGATTACATTAAAAAAAAGTATTTGACAAAAGACGAAAGACAAAAAAAATAAAGAAAAAAAAAGAAAATTTAAAGGTCAACATTAAACATATTTAAGATTCAGTGCAATGAATACATATCGTTGTGAAAAAAGAAAGAAAAAAATATAATTGGTTAATCATTCTTTAAAAAAAAAAAGCACTTTAGTAACATTTTATTGAGTCTCTGTCCCAAGAGGAGAAATTTCGACAATTTTATGAGTCTTTGTTCTCACGTCGATAATAACTCCTTTTTCAACTCTCTTTATTCACTATGATTGGTGTCCACGAGAGTATTTATTCGTTTGTCTTAACGACAGACAAAAAATTTAGTTCCTTCGTATTATATATATATATATATATATATATATAATTTCTCATTTCGTCACTTGACGCACTTGATATAAAATTTCAAAATCTATTCAGATAAAAAAAATATCGAATCCAGTCCCAAACATTGGGAACTTATTTCCATTATACTATATCTAAATGGAGTTATGTCTTTGGACCTATCTAGGTCCTGTATTCACATTACTAAATTATTAACCAAAATCAGTTCAACTTAAGATCACTAAATTTTTATTTCCAGTATAGATCGTGGAGTCAAGAGATTGTAGTCACTGAACTGACGAAAACCAAATAGTTATGTTTCCAGTCGTAGGGGAGGATTTGTTTCATAGATTACTGATAGAAGGATTCGTTGGTGGGGCGCACTGTTTCGTAGTTTACTGAGTTCACTATGATCTCGCAAAATAAATTTGGATAAGGATTAGGGTTATTTTTACTTTTCTTACGACCTGCCACTTGTTCTATTTACATGCAGTATTTAACATGATATTAAAAAAATTGAATAGTTACAAACATTACTAACAAATTAGTAAAGTGTCATTAATTATAAATTACGCGGTAATACTTTACATCACAAATAATTGTTCAATGTCGGGTGTCAAAAATCTATGGCAACCTAAAGCAACCAGGGTAAATACCGAGCCTTTTACATACATACTTGTATATATATATATATATATATATATTTTCATATTACTCAATATAATAAATTTCACTTTAATATCCATCTTAGTATTTCGTCGACATTTAAATTCTACATAACCTTTTTATATTCAACAAGTATTCACGCTTGCTTGGCTCAAAATAAACAAAAACCCTGACTATCAAAATTCTTTTTTTTTCATAAGGTTGCAACATTGTACTTTATATGTAAACCCGATAATCAATAATAATTCTCACTTTACTAAATTCCGCGTATAAAGAAATAGTTGGTGTTATTTAATAAATTGACATAAAAGGCGGAAATACAACAAATAGAGCAGGCACGTAACTTTTCAGACTATGTAAGTACATATATATAGATGTATATACAGAGAAAGAAAAAAAATCAAGGTTATTCGAAACTAGTGGGCCCAAACTACTAATACATACACACTATATGACCAATAAAAAAAGAAAGAAAACCAGAAATCAGTCGTCAATGGGTATAATTTGTACGATCGATGAATAACAAGTAAGTTTCTAGGAATCTGAAAGCATAGTGTACATTCTCGTTAGCCCCTCCCATGGTGGGGTGAATATCGTGAAAACGGTCCTGAGTCGTGCTGAAAAACCTCCACGAATTGTATTCCTCGATGTCTCAGTTAGTACATACGATCGAAATAAGTGATATGAATATTGTATGTTTTCATAAGTTTCAAAACCAGGGGGGAAGGTTGAAATTTAAAAAAAAACTTTAGAGAAGAAGTAGAAGAAGTATATGTAAAAAGAGAGGAGACAGAACACTAAAACTACGAAAGATAAGTGGTCGAATTTACGTATACAACATACCAGAACCAAATATTCTCTTTTATGCCAAAAGGGGTTCGACTTACCAAATAAATAGCCGAAAAAAGATGCCTGCAACGTCGAGACGAGTCTGTGTCCTCGATGGGATTTTCGGAAAGACAAAGGCTTTAGGGAAATCCCACCACTCACCGTATCCGGTCAACGCCATTGCAGATCCCGGAATCTACCGGAAGGTTAGAGAAGGCGCTAATTTAGAATTTAAAAAAAATCATCCGACCTCTAAGAAAGTAGGAGAGTCCAGAATAGTAATGAAACTAGAGTAAAATAATAGATAACATATCCCTAATTAGTGATTTGCCAAAATAAAAAAAATTAAAATAAACTAAATTTTGGATCGGTGATTTCAATGACCAAACATCACCGATGGCTACCCTGCGCAGACATGCCAAAGTCTGTGATGTTGTTAATTTCCCTCATCTAATGAAACTAAGAAAAGAAATGAAAATACTTAAGGGGACTAAGGGTCGACATCCGGGTACGCTATTGACATAAATATTAATTTAGTAGCGGTTGATTTAATCGGATAGTCCGATCTAAGTTATATGAGCACTGCATAATAAATAGGGTAAGCAACGAAAAAAAATCTCGGAGAGTCAATGAATGTTAAAGGTACAAATAACCGAACCTGTACTTTTCGATGATCACAGGATATAGCAGTTAGTTTTCTTAATTATCATTTCTGTCAACCTTTAGAAGTAATTCCCACATGATGCTACCCTATCTGTTGAAAGGCTTAAGATCCGGGGCTGTTAGTATGAGGTACTCGAATGCGAAGTAACATACAATTCCCAACTACGCTTTACTATCCAAATAGCAAACTCGGTTGGATGAATGTACTGGTGTAGAAGTCAAAACGCAAGAGATGTTTAGTAAACATATTCATATTCTCACTATATAACATACACTAGGCCTATCCATTTAAATATAGGTGTCATACCATCTCATTCATATTTTATATCATATTATTAATATATCATTACATTCATTCATTATTTACTCTTTTTCGCGCGAAGTAATATTTTACAGACAGCCTATTTCATACATTTTACACGCAGGCCATACACATATTTATATTACACACTAATAAATATATAATTATCACAATCTATCACGCTCAAGCTACTACACGATAACATTCATCGAACCACGGACTCTTTGTTTCGAAGTACCCAAATTGTATTTACTTCGCAGTAAAAAAAATCATACGTGTATTTACTGAAAGTTAAATTGTCAACGATTAATTTATTTCTGATTTGCTGATAAAACTAAAACAACAATGGAAATTTTCTACAGCCACGGGAAAAGAGAATTTAAAACTACATTTTGAAACAAATAGTAGCAGCATATGGACTTTATCTCTATTAAGAAAATAGGCATTCTTTATTTCAGTGGATATTTTGATTACTACTGGACCTAGCAAGCTGTAATTTTCAGTACAGTAAGATCTCATGCTATCTTATATGAATGTATACTCATATGAACCGAAAAGCATGTCCACGGGATGTAATTTGAGAATAAATGGCCAAAATCAAACAATCTAGATCACTAAGTCAGGCGATGTCGTAATGTCAACAAACAATTGACTATCGAAAATGGACACGATGGCGCTGTAGTGGAGACATAATTTACCGTGTACTGAAATATATACTTGTACTCATTAATCAGAAATCTAATATTTACTCTCGTTTAGTGTGCTTTGAGTTAAACAAATGGTATTAAACTAACGCATATGAACTACACTGTCCTAACCGCAGAAGTCACACACTCACTCAGAACTACTAACTACACACACCACTATAAATACTACACATAAAAACTACTAACTAAACAAACACCATTAAATTACATGCATGTTGGGGAAAAGTACTCCTTTTTGGTATATAGAGTTGGCTCTATTAAACTTTAAGGGGCAAAATGAGAATAGTTAACCCTAGGTCCAATTGACCTGACCAATTGTTTACATAATGATTGCTAAAGATTGATGCCTTGGGGGCACCTAAGGTTTATTGAGGGACCCTTCCCCTGAGAGGGGAAAAGGCCCTAATACAAACAATAACTAACCCATTCCCCCGCTAGAAATGGTTCAATTTGGAAAGAAAAATAGGAGCCTCCTTTTGTTAAATTAAGCTGCCATTATGCTGATTAGCATTACACTACGAAACCTACCATGTACATGCACTTACTGAATAATAATAATAAAAAAAAATCTCATTTACTCTATACGCGGACAAAATACACACAAAACCAGGTCGTATTTCCCCTAATCCCTAACTGAGTTTTAAAAGATCAAAAATCACTCTCCTGTAAACAACATGGCGTCCTGTCAACCAGAATTGGATGTTTCACTAACTTATTGTTTCTTTACAAAATATGTAGATTTTTTCCCTTTTTTGGGCTCCTACACAGCCTTCAATGTTCAACTATGAAATTAAATCAGATTTTTACCTGAATTCTATTAAAATCCTAGTCCTTACCAGCCAGTATAGCGTAGTTGATTTCCACGGCTGTGCTCGTAGAGTCGTTCTTGATTATTATAATAACATTGCGCCGAAAACGACAAGGGTTGGAAAATTCCCCCAATCAGGACGAAAACTTTAGCCGCGGAAATTACAAAACAAATAGAAATTTGGCAAATTCAGATATAACCGGATCTGAAAGTGACTATGGACTAGTGAGAGGGGGTGAGGGAAAAATTAGGTACCTGACTAAATTCTACATTGGTCTGAAATTAAGAAAATTTATATCCAATGACGGAACTATTTTTTGGTATGACGTCAGCCTGATAAACCTTGTTACTATTCAACTTGTATATGCGAAAATGGGATTTACAATTAATCAAAATATAAATAAATATATTATTCAGTTAAAATATGATTACTAACGAAACCTTTCGATTCATTACATTTAATTTGAAGTAAGGAGAATAAATAAATTGTGTAATTAAACCGAAATCGAATTAAAAAAAATTTTACTAGGTACAGGGTGTGTAGAAAAAAGTTGCCATTACTTTCAACTGTAATGGTACATTACAAGCTAGTGCTCCATAAAGACCAGATATCTCATTGTTTGCATTTTTAATGGCAGTGCCAGCTGATAATCAAAATAATATGTAATGTTATGCATCTCAGTATTGTCTGTTAGATATCTATGTATAACTTAATGTTAGTTTGTCATTTCAAATTATTATTTAATCTAAGCAGTGTTCGTTTGTCCAGATTTATATAAATTAGAATCTTGTGGAACCCTGCTGTTTTTCCCACCCTCCCTCACATTGCAAATTCCGAGAATTTATTATTGAAATCACTGGATGAGAAAATCTTTAGAAAGACAACCAGCCAACCGTATAATGATACAATGTTCACGAGCCGTCCTGTAAGATGGTTTACTTCATACATATTTATAGTAGATCGTTTGACCTGCAAACGGAAAAACGGAATTCGATTTCTCACCATCTAATGAGGATTCTTTCTCGCTACCGCATCATGCCTCACATAAACGAACTGTATTTTAAAAAATTACAAAATGATAATTATTACAAACACAATTTTCAATAGTAAGCAACTTAAGAAAAGCCGATCAGAAAGATTGGCTGTACAACAGGAAATATCCATATTGATTGACAATCTTCATCTCTTTCTTTTTCCCATTCCCATGTTGAAGCATGAAATATATTGATAACGCTTGTACAATTACATAAAAAATCTAATTTAAATAGCGTGACATAGCTGTTCGTTGAGTGTACTGCTAGTTGTTGTCACAAATTTGGGTTCAATATTTAATCTACTAATTACTATTGACTTTTGAGTTTTTTCTAGTTTTATTTTATATGTTAGTTCCATCATAGTTATAATATATTATTGTGTGTATTAATTAAATCTTTTATTTTTATTATTTTGTGTTGTTTACTTGTATCGATAGATTGTATTTTAAACAAATTGTATTTTAAAAAATGCCGTCACAATATATTCAGTTTCCTTGGGTGCACTCCTTAAAAATAGATAATACACTAAACGTAGCTTAAAAAAATTAAAATTAACACAATAATAATAATAATAATAAAGTAAATAACACCATTAAAAATGATACAGAAACGCTTACACAACCCGTGTGCGTCCTATGTAGGCGTGAATGAAACTGCATTCATATAGTCTATGCTGTATGCCACAGGCTACTATAACCGCAAGAGGCCAAATGTGAGATTTCAAATACACTCACACAAGGACTTCTTGTGAAAAGAGGGCCAGGGCCAGAAGTCTACTAACCACCTAAAACGCTGACACTGAAGAGGGTTCCTTAGCTCAGACCTTGCATCAATAAAGCTATTCTTTTTACCATGCATATTCATTATCTATATTGAATTCTCTGCATATTAATTTTTATCAAACAGGTAACCAGTCCAGTATTCTAAACAATATCCGTATCAACATAATACTACCCACTTATCAAAAATGCTATCTTTGTACAGTGAGTATTTTAGTAAGAACAACTGTCATGCAAGAGCTCCTTCGTGGCTAAGTGGTTAGCGTACACGCCTTTTTCATAGGTGACCCGAATTTGATTTCCGGCGGAAACTCGTGGGTCGGATTCTACTTCAATTAGTAGGTCCCGTCTCATATAGCCTCGATGCTGAAAGGGACGTTATACTTCAAATCAACTCAACCGTCATACAATCATAAGTGCACCTAGCAAACATGTATCTGTATTAATAATAGCATACACCAAACAATCCTTCAGGTAGTATAAGGCTATCATGCAGCCATAATAAAGGCTACTAAAAATTACGGGATACACTCGGGTTCGAGTCCCGACCGAAGCTCACATGCTTCACATCCCATGTTAGACTCTAAATCACCACTTATCAGAAACTAAAATGAATGTATAAACATAAAAAAATAAAACAACAACTAAAGGAGAACTATAAATTACAAACGATAAAAAAAGAAAAGAATACTGAGCATATAAGCAAGCAATGTATATTTAACACTAGTAAGTTAGGAAATATACAAAACCCCTTCCTCATCCAATAAGTGAGTGATGGGTTCGCTGAGCTAAGCTATGCCGATCGATACCATTTCTGGCATGGTGTCATGTCTATATTATGGTTATTCATTCTAATTAATAACTGTTTTCCAGAACCAAGGAAAGGAATAAGATGAGAGCAATATAGATTAGGCATGAAGGAACTTTTCTTTCTCTATCGAAGTCTAATTTGTGGAAAAGCAGAGTAAGAAATACACATACGATTATAACAATAAGGTATGGTATTGAAAGGAGTATTCTTACACTAGCATTCTTAATACGCTCCATTATTTACTTCGGAGATGTACAGTTTGTTATATCTCCGTTTCGAGAAGGGCGTATCGAAGCATAGCCACTTATGCATCGATAAATCCCCCTCTTATAACTTTTATATGCATTAGTGTCATAGGTATATGTCTTGTATATATATTTTGATATTTTAGTTGCTTGTAAATAAGATTAAATGAGATTTGTACTGAATATAGCTAGCAGTGAATATAAGCATTCTGTTCTAATTTTAATTGAATAAATTTTTTGTTGTTTTAACTTTATTTCAAAATTAATAATTAAATTCTATCGATGTTTTAGTTGTTTGTAAATGAGATTTACACTGAATACAACTGAATATAAACAGTGTGTTTAAAAACAAATTGAAGGCTGACAATTATTTTTTTTTAGTAATTGGTAATAATAACAAGAATAATAAATCTTTGACACTCAGCGTAGGCTTACCTTATTCCCCTTGCTACAAACCGGAAGAGTCATTATTTTGCAAAATTAACGCACACGCATACGCACACTATGAACGTTTCGCGAATACTGAGCCACTGCTCTGTGGAATCAAATGAAGCGGTACAAGAAACAAGGCGTATAGTTTTAATCATTGGAATAATTAATGTTACTATAAATGTTTTAATTGTACAGTGTACTATCTCATTGCTTTGTTACACCTACTGCACTAATGATGAACGAACCTAGTTTCGTCTCATACTGAGATGACTAATTCCGGTTGTCTCTGATATAAGCCGTTTTCCCTGGAAGGGGACGAAAAGGACCGGAAGTAACTGGTGGGTGTTCAGCTTCCAAAGAGATAACCAGTTTGGCAAATGCAAGGAGGAAGAGTTACCATGCTGTGACAATGCAATGAACCAAAACATCCTTGGATTGATTATGATTGTGTATTAACCTTTTCTTTTCCCTCTGCTCCACATACCACGAGATGCAAAATATCCAACTCTTCGACGTTCTACTCACGAATTCGCCTATCCACGAGTTATTAGAAAAACAAATAAGAAATAAAGGAAGAAAAATGCCCGACTCAATGATCTGTATTGTAATAAAATTTTATGGACCTGTAACTACCTACTAATAGTTCCGATTGAATTAAATATTTATCATGATATCTATACATGTAAAATCTAGTAACCAGTATCAAGTAATCTGCCATTCATGTTTATTTTTGCAAATGTACACACACACACACACACACACACACACTCACACACACACACACACACACACACACACTCACACACACACACACATATATATATATATATATATATATATATATATATACAAAGTCGGGTTTAAGGGGGTGCAAAAGTGCATGTGCACCCCTCTCCGTTGTAAATATACACTACCTAAAGTGAGAAGCTAGCAGTGAGTTTTGAAAATCAATAGTTTAAGTCGATTTTCTGAAGGTTGAAGGAAAAGAATTCATCGAGAGCAGACACTTAACATTTCCATAGGAATTCCTCGTTCACATCACAGATGCCTCTAAAGGAATTTAAAAAACTCAAATTTAACTCAAATGTACTGGTAGTTATTGGTGCACCCCCTCAGAGAATTCTGGATCCAGCCCTGTATATATATATATATATATATATATATATATATATATATATATATATATATATATATAACTATTTTGTTTTCTTATCGAAACATAATTAATAGTTAATGTAACTATTAATGGTTTTTAGTTAATAACAAATAAGGCTACTTGTGAATTAATCTTAAGATCTCTAAAGAGAGAGAGAGAGAGAGAGAGATTGCCAGCCATGTGTGCACACATAACATTTTTTAACTACATGCTTACATTATATCACTAGGCTTTTATGACCTGATACATATTTACTTACAATATTTACCTATGCTTAATAGATGTACTGAACACACATTCAAGCTATATTGTCTAAGCACTAATATTGTGATATACTATAGCATATAGTTATTCCACTATAATATATCCGTATAGTTAGAGCTTTCTGCCTTTGTCTGTAATATGATAGAGAAGGTCATGTGAACAACTAAAGATTATATTTCTCATCCTAATACTGTATCTTTGTTCCTTATGTTAAAATGTTATTGTAGTTAATTAATTATATGTTTTGTCAAACAGTACACGCTAATACTGTTAGATCGCACATCTGATACATCAGATTTATATGCTCTTCTGTTTTAATGTTTTCTTGAGATAATGTAAAATACATATATAGGGTGCTATCAAAAAGTACTTTATGACCTCTTATCAAGTGAGTTTGTTCTAGTACCTTTTATTTGTTGTTGTTTGCCTCTTAAATAGACGAAAGTCTACATTATTGTCTTCAATCCTCATATTTCATTACATTGCACAGTGGTCCAGAAACCCTCAAAACCTGGCCAAAATTACCTTTTCGTGCTAAAAATTGAAATCTTGTGTTTTTCGTTGCACAAATGTTATGTTATGCTAAAAGTAAGACAAAATGATGGAAGAACATGTATAATTATGTATTTGCACATATTTGTACAAGGAGAATAGTATTTTTCCACATGAAATAAAGCATAACAACAGTTTCTGATTTTTAGACATAAAGGCTATTCTGATTCATCCACAGACGACTGCTATTAATGAATGTGAAACAAGAAGATAAAATGTTTTACTAACAATTTTAATAATATATTTGCACACATTTGCACAACGAGAATAATATTTTTGCACTGAAATAAAGAATAACTGAACAGTTTATTATTTTTACACATTAACCCTATTTTGATTCGTCTTCAGATGGCAGCTGCTCTGGAGTCTTTCAAAAGGTTCAGTACAGCTGAAGATAAGTTTCTTTTCTTGTGCTTCTGTGCCATGGGATTCCGAAGCGTGGATATCTTTGAGTCACTTGTTACGAAGAGCCGCAACAACACATCTTTCATTGTTTCTTTGCGTGAGCACTTTCGGGAATGATGCTCCCGATAATGTTTAATATGCTTATGTCGGGCTTTTTGAGCCTCCTCCGACATCTGCCTAATGGGTAATAGGCCGTGCGAGATTATTGAGGACCCATGAGCGAGAATTTTGTGAATGGAGGCGGGCATGTAGAACGCTTGATGTAGAGATCTCTGATATCGTTTGCCCAAGCTTCAAATTTGTTTGGGTCAATAGCCAGTCCACAAGACAAGGCCTGCAGCAAGACGCCACACTGCTCAACAAGCTTTTCATTCAGACCTGTTATTGCTGCAACTTGTTGATAGATTCCAAAAAATCGTCTGGCTCTATTGCCGTCGTTGGAAGTGCCACTGCCGTCTTGCCTCGGTTCGTTAATATTGAGGCTTAACTCAACTTTCATGGCCTCTTGGATCTTTTTTCTTCTTCATCATGGTCGGTTGGTCGCCTTTCCTCACCTGCCATTTCTTAATGTCGAAACGGTATGCCACATGCAGCAACCACTTCATAATTCTAATCCAGGCATGTAGCGTGGACAATCCGAATCGAAAAGTTTCCGGTTTTTCAGATCTGGATCCCTTCTGGAAGGAATTCATTTCTTTTGGATTAGAGTCGCATACGTAGCAAGTTTGTGCCGATCTTGTTTGTGTCACTGTGTTACATATTTTGCCATCCACCATTGTGAACTGCAGATTGTGTGTAACTTCGAATTCAGTTGTTTCTATACTGCGATCTCGTAACAGCGGAATAGTGATGCAGCTTCGAGTCAGGCATCTAATTTGCTCTTCCATTAGGCTAGCTTCTTGCCTTCCAAGTTCTTCAGTTTCTTTCCTGAATTGTAACTTTATCGACCGACAATATCTTGTGGATGAGGGACGTTGATTTTGCCACACTACAACTCTGGCCCCTTTTTTCTTATAATAAAGTCGCAGAGACACAGCTGACGTGAAAAAATGTCGCTGTCTTGAAAGCCCTCCTCCCGAGCTGTCTGTTTATATTGGACTTGCCCGGAGGTGAGGTCGCATCCCCATTTGGTAATCAGCTGCAGAGTTTTGTGATACTTTTCTGGGATGGTTTCGAGCACAGGTTCCTGTACTTGCAGAATTCTTGTAGTTGTATGGTCGAGGAGAGATTGTAGAGCTACTTCAGCTACAGATTCTGTGACGTTAATTACTTCAGGATAACATTCTTTCCTTGCGTCCAGAACATGGTTGTAAGCAGGATATATATTGTGATCCAAGTCCTTCGTCCGGTTTCTTAGCAACTGGTAATGGTGACGTGTCATATCCCCGTCGAGTATCAGTGCTAAAGCCTCCTCTGGGTTGTAACATTTGGGATTCTGTTTTTGGGTATGTGCCCAGGCGATTCTTCCATTTCCTGAAGACGTTTCGTTATTTCCAATTCTCTTTCCTCTCTATATTTAATTTGAGTAGCACAAGCAAGAATAGTACCGCTGAGTGAGGGGTGCAATGTTTCTGTTTTTCTCCTCTTCGAGCGCTCGCTGCTCACACAGAAAGCCACCTCTGGTCGTCCAGGTCCAGCTACACCTGCTGAAGTCGATGGTCCCCAGTCGTCTTCACTGACAGGTACAGTCATCATTAATAACTCACCGTCCAGCCAATCCGCATTCTCCTCTTCCAATTTTTGGTAATTCCTGTTGCGCTTGTCAAGCATGTGAAACAATTTCGAGCAAAACATGTGCTCACTCTGCTTGGCTTTCTTTGACAATTCAGCAGATGCTTTATCTTTGAGGTACGTAAACAGGTGCTTCTTTTTCAGAGCTCTGTCTACTTTCGCCCTCCGAAGGACCTCCAATAGCTGTCTTCTTGATGTTTGATAGGACATGGCTGAAAAATAGAAGAAAAAAATACAAATAATTTTTGCACTTTGTACAATGAGTCTTATCTACAACAAAAGATATTTCGCAGACGAGCAAAAATGAGCAAGTTTGGTTTACGGTTTCTGAAAGAGGATGAGTTGAACTACTTTCAGAGTGCGACACCAAAGTGGAAGTACGTGAAAGTCAAAAGATAACTCTACGAGGACAAAAAATACACATAACATTTCTTGCTCCAACTTACTTGCATTTCATCCCCTGTAAATCGATAAATTTAATAGCTACACTGTAATTTAAACTCATCATCATAAATAATAATCTTTATAGATATGACAAAAGTACTTCATTCCACCAGGCTACAGGAAGGCTAGGTAGAAAACATTCTCACACATTGTTGGCGCTAACTTCGAAATCTTCAGTAATTAATGAACAAGGTCAAACTCTCACTTCGGAAGTCAATTTCTGACTAAGGGGTGACAATTTCTTTAATACCCAGGTAGGTTTGAATACCCCAGGTCATTGACTTTTAAACATATTTGGTTGTTGGCTATTTTAAAGAGTTAGTTTTTGGCCAGGTTTTGGGGGTTTTTGGACCACTGTGCATTGGTGGAATAGGACTCTCACCATTAAAGTCTGGGAGATTGAAAGGGTTGCCTCTCTATGTTACCCAATTTGCAAATTGAACCTAACTAATTAACGCGATTTAATAAGCGCAATAAAAGAAATTATAAGTATTAGTATTAAATTATAAGTATTTTTAAGTCATCGAGACTTGTATTACTCTTGATTGGTTTTAGACTTGATTTTGCTCATGCTCCAAGAAGAACAGGATGGCAGATATTATTCTGGAAATGCATAAACCACCGAATTGAACTTCGATGGTTGTGGTTTCCTGCGGGAAACGTATTGTACAGAAAATGTGGTTGTCCTAAATTGATGACTTACTAAATCTATTTTTGACAAAATTTGAGTTCAGTACAAATAGGGGCACAAAAGATGTAATTAGACTATTAAATGTGATCAATAAAGGGATTATTGACAACAGGAAAGAGTTGTACATTGTATTTATTGATGTAGAAAAGGCTTTTGATCGCGTAATTTGGGAGTTGTTGTTGGGAGTTCTAAAGAAGTTTAGGTTGAAATGGACAAATTGAAGACTGATAAGAAAGCTATATACGGACCAATAAGTAAGTGTTGGAATAAGGGGAGAAATAATAGAGGAGAATGCAGTTGCAAAGGGGAGTTCGACAAGAATGCTGTCTCTTGCCTACATTATTTAATATCTATCTAGAAGGGAGTGTGAAAAAGAGCCTACTTAATGAAGGCAGCATTTCGGTACAAGGTAGAATTATTAAGCATATGCGGTTCGCAGATGATATATATGATGCTTATTGCGAAATCTGATCATAAAGTATTAGAAAACTTGAGGAAGGGTTTTCAAGAATATGGGACGAAACTAAATATTAGAAAGCCAAATCGGTCGATTTCAAGAATAGGAGGGGAGAAAGTAAAAAAGGTTACTAGTTTTCAACACCTGGGTAGTATTATTACTGATGAAATGAGGTGCGAGTGTGAAATAAAAGCAACAATAGAAATTATTAAAAAAAGCCTTTAGGAGCAAGAAAATACTATTTTGTAGGATCTTGAATAAAGAATTAAAAAATAAAAACTCATAAAGTGCTTCGTGTGGAGTATTGTACTGTATGGTCATCACACAAAAGTGATGAAAAGCAACTGCAAGTTTTCGAAATGTTGATGTTGAGAAGAATGGAGAGAACTATTAGCTGGTCTAGCGGAAAACGAGTGAGAGAGGCTGTTAGAAATGGTGGTGGAGAGAAGAACAGTTTTAAATATTATTCAGAAGAGGAAGAGAAGCTAGTTGGGATATTGGCTAAGAAGGAACTATATCATGAGGGCGCAGGAAAGAGTATGGCCGCAGAAAAGAGAGTTAAAAAGTGAAAGTGACTACAGTTGATGGACGATCTTTTTAAGCCGAAAAAATCGTACATGAAGACGAAGAGGTTAGCTGAAAACCTGGAGCATGAAAGATTCCCAGTTGCGGCAAGTGGTCTGCCAATAATAGCAGAATACCTTTGATCATGATGATGATTATGCTCCTTACGTACAATGATTCAATATATTATTTCAACTAACCAACATCAACTTCACTAGCTGCATTAACATTTTTAGAGAAAAGCACTTTCTTTTAGAGTTTCGTTTAATATTTCCTCCACTACATTCTCCATGTCTTGTGGATAAGAGACACCCCTATATTACTCTCCGTATTCTGCTCATTGTCTATTTGTATCACTTCACTCCCTTAAGATAATGGCATTTCCACAGCAACATTTATTTTCCTTATACTTCTAATAACCTTTAATGTTTGTTCTTGTTCTTAATTTTCTTCTTCAATCTCATTTTTATACAAATTGAGTTGATTTGTTTAGTTCTACTTATAGTTTTCCAAGATATGAACATCTTCGTATAGTAATTCCAAACCTTTCCTTAAGTTAAATATTAAAGAACGTTGAAACACGTGTCTAATTATTTTAAATGAGAAGTCCAAATGCCAAATTTCATGCCTCTAACTTTAAGTGACTGCGAAATACGGGTAACTTATTATAATAATTACCAACCCCATTTCCCCCTTTCCCGAATTTCCAAAAAGTGCGTTCTCAGTGAAACCTTACATCTTAAATTCTATGCACTATTTATATTTCAAGTTTCTAGCTTAACTAGCTTGGCCTAAGCGTTGATCAGTAAGTCAATTAGTTAGTAAGGACTTCTGTCTTAGTTAATTGATCTGACACGACTCAAGACTGCAATTTCTAATAATAATAATAATAATAATAATAATAATAATAATAATAATAATAATAATAATAATAACAATTACAATTACAATAACAATAATAATAATAATAATAAATATTTTTGATTTGAACTGAAAGTTATTTTAGGAAAACATCATTCGAATTATATAATTACATGAATGAACTATAAAAGGAAGGTAATTTGAGTGAAATTTGTCAGTTGCCCATTTTTTAACCTTGGCTGCATATTTTTGAACTCTCTTAGATTTAGTCAGTATAGATATTGCACTTAAATAAATTTTGATATTTTCTTCGAGAGTCAAGACAAGCCAACGCAAATTTTGCTGTATTTTTTGAACAATAAAAACTTTAATTTAGAAAGTTCAATTTTGTTCATTTCAATTGTCGTGTTTTATTCATTTAATTCAACTTACGTTTCAAACACATTAGCTGTGTTCATCATTATAGTTCATTATCGGGATGAAATACCGAACTTCTTAAGTTACGCATAATATCTTTGTGAAGATTATGCGGAATAAATAAAAAGCTTTGTTATAAATCTAAATATTGTTCTTAGTGTTGTCTAAACACACTTCATTGTTAAAAGTGTGATAATATAATCATACATCAAAACTACTCATAATATTGTGACGTCTTAATATACAATTTCAAAGATCGTGAATCGGGCTACAGAAAAGGATTAGTAACTTCTTTTGTAACACGAACGTTTAGGAAAGATAAAGTGGAGAAAATTTGTAAAAGAGTGGTGCTGATAAACATTTCAGAAAAACACTCTCTAAACGATTTGAACAATATTTTTTTGTGCCATTTGCATAATATGTATTTTTAGGGATAATGACACACTGTTGAACATGAATCTAAAAGTGAAAATTCATTTGTTACGTCCGACCACCGGAAGTGGCTCGAATTACCATAGAAGCGAAGATAATGACCAAATTTGATGACTATTGAAAGTGCTGTGCATTTAATTTTAAAGTATCGTTTACCATGTTTTCGGGGTCAAGATGTTATTGCTGCTGCTTAATTTCGATTAAGACACCAGAAGTGCTCATAAACTCAAGATGGTTCCCAATATGGATTAATTTGTGGAAAAATTTGCAACGGAAAGCAATAATAACATAGCTACCTTCTGGAAATGATCTGAATACATTCTCCTCTAACTCCTTTTCCCACCCACAGAAGTAAATTCACACCAGCAGCGTCATTTTAGTTTTTACCACAACTAGTAAAATTTTCCAGCGACACAAAGTTTCATGTTGTTTTTTTTTTAAATCAGCATATTAGTATACAATTTATTAAAACTCAGAAGAGCAATTAGCCTCTGTCCTCCACAAATGACATCCCTGATTCATCCCTGCCCAAATTCCCGAAATTTTCCTTTAATTTCATCATTAGCAAGATGATGGCATGTGCTGATGGGGATCTTACATTAAGCCATATTAAGCTGAAATTACACTTGTATCGCCAGTGATCTGCCTCTTTTAGTCAGAGACTAGCTCGCCATTGCTCTCTCTCTCTTTCTCAAAGTAAAGTTAAATAAGTAAATAAATGTATACATATGAAAAAGCAACTTCCTTGGAGTAGGTTCGAACCACTGTCCCCATGATCAGTAACACTCGGCCTTTACTAACATTTTTTCATTGTTCAGGACCACTGGCGCAAATCCCGGGGGGTTGAGGGGGACATGTCTCCTCCAATCTTGGAACTGGAGGACTGTCACTCCCAATAATCCTATTTGAAAAGTGTTTTTTTGGGGGGGGAGGAGAGAAATGTGATGATTTGTGTCCGATTGCCACAAAGAAAAGTGATATGAAATTGATGTCCCCCCAGAATAAGCCTCAGATCTGCTCGCCTCCCAATGTGCAAGAGAACTCTGCTCTTTTGATAATCCATAACATTGTTTTTCAACTTATAGTATTTCTAGCAAATATTTTGAATATCGCTTTTAAAAATGATTATGGGAACGGCCTTACCCGCCCCCTTTCCCATGTTGTAGACAGATTTGCGTCGCTGTTCTAGACTATTAGAATCGACATGGACACGAACACAAAAACATTGAGGACAGTAAAAATTATTCCGTGCTACTACAAAGTACTCGAACTTCCAATGTACTTCAACTCTTGATCGTCAGTCTAATGCTTCAGGATGCTCGGCTATATCCACTGGCACACTCGGCTTTTCCCATGCTATATCTGCAATTATTCTCAGCGCATGTATTTGTGGATATAACAATTGAAAATTTCCTGCCACAAGTACTTCCCGGATTTAAAATCCATGTAACTTTTAGGAGTTATAGATTATGTTCCGATCTCTTTACTAAAATCATTTTCAACATTTTTTCTCCTCTCGCTTCAACTATAAACGAAAAACTCCCATCCCTGAATCCATATTCAATGATACATCCTTAAATGTACTGTACATGTACACCCTACTGAACGAATTTATAGAAGCTTTAACGCCACTAATAATTATGCACTTTATGCTAAGGGAGATTATGATTAAGGCAAGTAAATGATGATGGAATAATTGGTGGAATGAGAAAGTAGGGGAAAACGGAAGTATCCGAAAAAGAACACACACACGGACACGATCTTGTTCACCACAAACTTACTTGGTCGAGAAGAGAACCAGGGAACCCACGCACCAGAGGTAATTGATCTACCCCTACGTCTCCTAAATGAAACGAAAATGTGATCGGGACCCGTTTCAGTAAAGTGTCTGCGATTAGAGCCTCTAGAAATAATGTAAAATTTTTAAAGCTTGTAGGGTCGACCGACGGTGGCTCAATGGTAGAATGTTCACTTTTGGTGCATGGGATTCCTGTTTTGATCCAAGCTCGCGCCAATTGGACTTTGGGACGGATAAATACCGTGTGCGTGGATTTACTTGAGGTTCTCCCGCTTCCTTCATTCCACCATTTCATTCATTCTCATCACAACCGTCTACTTTAGCCAACATGGCATAATCGTGGGACGTGAAACTGAAACACTTCATTTCATTTCATTACATTAAGGTTTTAGTTGTATCCAATATCGTCACCTCCATTTAATTTGTAAAGCTCAGCGTGGAATGATTTCAGCATACCTCTTCCAAAAGAACTGAAAATAATTTAGTGCTGCTGTTGTTCCATCATCTGAAGAAAATGTATTTCCTTAATATGAAGTATAAATGTAATCTGGGGACTTATTACGTAGCATTTTTGGTCAATGCAACGCAAAATTTGCTTTGCAGTTTGCGATACTTGGCATTGCAGTTATAACTAGTTATTCCAGTATTTCTGATGAATTGCTATGTGGGAAATTTGCGAAAATCGTTACGGAATGTGGCACTGAGTCTTCCTTTAGTAAAACACCAAATGGAGCCCAAAGAAGTAATAAAATGTTTATTACGGTTTTAAATTACAGAGGATGAAGTTTTGTATTTCATATTTTTATAGAAGGGGTCAACTTCATATTTTTCTACGTGAAACCAAAAATTAATTCTCGTCCCTCAGAAAAAGTTTCAAGTTACGGCACAACTTCTATGATTGTGTCTTAATTTCTACATTGAATCTCAAGCCACAAAGCCAATTACAATTTAAGTCAGGTTTTATGTTAGTCGATAATGATTGAACATCCTTTTGATTTGCATGATATTAGGTGTTCTACCTTGTTGATAGTGATCTCGGCAATAGCTGATTAGAGGGCTTCGTAGTTACTCCGACTATTTTCTTCCTCCCCCAAACATCTACACTATATTCCCATCTTGTTGTTGCAGGACAAAGTTTCAGAAGGAGTTCCAGATCTTGAGCCTTCTTTCCGCGCCTTTACGGGAGCTGGCACTGCGTCTAGTTTTCCAAATATTGGTAAACTAGCTTTATGGATAATGTGGACGATATTTCCAGACGTAGGGTTTTTCGGGCTATTTCAAAGTTCCCGAGAACATCTCTATAGACGATGAATTATTCTTAGTCATTCAGCGCTTTGTTGTTCTAATATACCAATCCTAAAGTTTAGTGACGGCCATGAATGAGGCCAGGCGGGTTCTCTTTACGCAGTAGAAGAAGCCAATTAAAAATATTCTACCGAAATGTAATGTTATGTTGCACCACTTGAAGATGTTATCCTCCAATGCCGTTTGTGAATAAATTGTCTCCAAAGAAATTTTCAGTCTCTTGATCCATGAGAGATTCCATCCTCACTAGGGTGAAGGGTTTTGCACTTTTTTGTTGGAAATTCGATGACGGCTAGTGCGGAAAAGGTACCGTTAGTGGCACCAAACTTACTGAAGTTCTTTTTCATTTTTTGGACGACCCCTTACCATGCCCCAATGGACTTAAAGCTTTTTAAGCATTTGGTTAGGCAACACGCACAACACCAATGAAAGAAAAGCTACTTGTGGTCGTTTTTAGTTACCTGATGGCAATAATACAATTATTTTATTAAAAGAAAATTGTAACAATGCTAGTAAATAATTTTAAAATGTTTATTAGTCAAAGTACAGCCATAATAGCTCAGTTGTTGGAATTAATGTCCAGAATTTGATTGGAATGCCACGTTAACGATGATTATAGGCATAGCTCTTGATATAGCACGATTGTTTTTGGCAACTCTTCGCTTGTTATGTACACCGACAGCAAATGCCATCTAGCGGCAGATTACACAACTTCGTGGTTGCTTACTTTGGCCTCGAGCGTCGTCGCAACGTCGGGCTCCGTTCAGAAGATTCGAGCACCTCCAGCTCGCCTCGTTGGCTGCAGAACCTACGCCTACGTTTCTAGAATATTCTCGCTCGAAGTTTTGCAGTAGTATAAATATTGCGTACTTCAGCCAACCAATCCAACAGGCCAGTTTATTGCAGTTTAAGCTTTAACGGTTTTAGTTCGCTACTGTTTCTGTTAAGACAGAGAGTTTGTGCATTGGACCTAAAGTTACAGTCTTCTTAGCGCGATACGATTCAAAGACATTTTGTATACTTTGGTTTCCAAGTTCGGAAGCAATGGAAAGCAAGAAGAAGAAAAAGCCTCATAGCAGACCACCGCGGGAAAGTGTGAAACGAGGATTATTTACCACTCCAAGTGAAGTGCAGTTACCCACGTACGCTGACGTTATGCGACATTATCATTGGTTTCGAAATAGTTTAAATAGTGACGAAAGTGTAACTAAATTACCAGTGACTGACATTTGTAAACTAGTTGGAAAAAGAGTTGTACAAATTTGGCGTAAAGCAAGCATTCCTCTGGTTTCAGAAAAGAGTTCCTGACATGCTGAAAACATTTTATAATAAGTATCGCACCAAGGAAAAACATTTCAGTCGACAAGGACAAGAAGCAACACTTCGTGCAGGTTTTGTTGCACACGCGGAAAAGTCTCTTCTTGATATTGCGTCTTGCAAATGTAAAACCGCCGAAGATTGCAACTGTGAGAGGACATGCAAGATTCCAAAACGAGAATTCAAGTTTCTTTTGGACCAGAAAACATCACGGAAAATGAGCATTGGTAACATTGACGTCCGAACAATAAAATCTCTGTCAAAGATGTTCTCCCGTAAAGTGAGCAGATTTAAAGGGCAGACAACCAAAAAAGACGCTGGAAGTGTTGAAGCATGTCCATCAACTAGTGGGATTAGGCATAGGCACAGGTCAAAGATACTGTCGTCGTCAGGGGAATCCAGCAAAACTGTTGAATCGGGAAGCACGTCGGGATCTGACTTCAAGGTGCGACCAAGAAGGAAACATAGGCTGAAGCACATCTGTCTTCAAAATACAGCGGATGCAGCGTTTAGAACTGGAGCTTCAGACAGACAGGTTGTTTTGATCGCTTCGACTGTACTTCAGGACGCGAGACTCATAACGCCAGAGGACAAAAATCTTGTTGTTGACAGATCTAAGGTACGAAGAGGAAAAGATAAGCTGGGCTAGAAAATCCAGAAAGAAAAGGCTCACCTAGGCCGTGCGATTACAAGTATCTAGTTCGACGGAAAAAGTGATGCAACTCTTGTGCAAGAAAAAAATTAACGGCAAACTATGAAGACGAGATGTCACAGAAAAGCATATCACAGTTCTATCGGAGCCAGGTTCAGAATACTTGGGTCATGACACACCTAAGTCAGGCACTGGCAAGAATATTGCCTATTCTATATTGGAACTTTTAGAGAAGAACCAGTACGACGTGTCAAGTCTTGAGGCAGTCGGCAGCGATGGTGAAGCCACGAATATAGGATGGGATAACGGGTGATAAGTCAGATACAAAGATCCCTAGGAACTGCAGCTTCTCATTTGCCTTCTTCATACCAACGAGTTGCCATTTCGACACCTGGTTACCGAATTGGATGGTGGGACGACCGGACCCAACGCTTTCTCCGGCCCCATCGGAAAGAAATTAAAGGAATGTGAACGTTCACCGATCATCTCCTTTGCACCCATTCCCGTTGAATGGGAGTCAGAAATGGAAAAAACAGATGGTTTAAGCAGCGACCAGAATTATATCTTTGAAATTTGTAAGGCTGTTGCTACAGGAATGTGTACTACCGATCTAGCAAACAGAAAACCAGGACCATTATCACATTCACGATGGCTTACATCGGCCTGTAGGATGCTTCGCCACTACATCAGTACTGATACTCCTAGTTCAAGTTTGTGTCTACTTTGCCAGTACATTGTTAAAGTATACGCTCCTGTCTGGTTTTCAATACGGCGAAATCCTTCGTGCGAAATGGGCGCCATGCATCTGTTTAGCATAGTTAATCTATCACGTTTTCTGCCAGAAAATCTACAATACATAGTTCATTGTGTTCTACAAACAAACGGATACTACGCTCATCATGAAAACCTGCTGATAGCGATGACAGCAGAAGAAAATCGGCATATTCGAACGTTAGGCTGGAGAAGGATAAAAAAGTGTCGCAGCCAGAAGAATCCGAGATCAAGCCGCCCACGTGACTTCATTGTTCTGAAATTAAACTTTACAGCTGAAAATTACTATGACATGATTAATTGACCTAAATGTCTAACAAAGCCGCCAATCACATGAAACATAACGGATCAGCAGTTTGGAGAAAACATCCGAACTTCAGCTACTGTAACAACAACATTCCCTTGCCATAGTCTAGCTGTGGAACGCATAGTGAAGCTAGTGTCCGAGGCAGAGTCGAAAAAGTGCGGCCAGAACGCAAGAGATATCTACGTTAGAGCCAAACTGAAGTCTGGAACAAGAATGCCCCGCTTCGAGACCAAGAAGAACTACGTGACCTCAGGTGAAATGCCAACGTATGCCTATTGGGTGGGTGGGTGGGCCGGCAACCACCTCCGCGTGGTGAGTTCTGGGTTATTTTGCGTACAGAGCAAAATAAGCGAAGAGTTGCACAAAGAAAATCGTGTTATATGAAGGGCTATGCCTATAATCATCGTTACCGTGGCATTCCTAACAAAATCTGGACATTAATTCCAACAACTGAACTAATATGGCTGTACTTTGACTAATAAACATTTCAAAATTATTTACTGGCATTGTTACAAGTTTCTTGTAATAAAATAATTGTATTATAACCATCAGGTAACTCTAAAGCGACCACAACTAGCTTTTATGTCATTGATGTTGTGCGTGTTGCCTAACCAAACATTTAAACAATTTTAAGTCCGTTGGGGAAGGGTAAGGGGTTGTCCAAAAAAATGAAAAAGATCTTCAGCAAGGTCGGTGCCAGTAATGGCACCTTTTCTGCACTAGCCGTCATAGTATTTCCAACAAAAGTGCTTAAAATCTGACTTAATTCGCAATTTACTGTATAGCTGTGAGACTCAATGCAGAGATTGAAACACAAGCATAGTACGCATGCATCTTATTTTTTACTCTCTTTTAAATTGTTAACGCAATAACCCCTAAGCCATATTCTGACAAGAAAAAAGTTAGATGACTTAATATGTAGCTTAATTCAAGATTTTTCAAATGGTCCAAATGCAAAAACATTATAAGATCCTGGCTGTAACTTAAAGACAGAATTTGGACAGAGTAAATTCGCTCCTGTGTAAGGGAAGACGAGTCAGAGGAGAATAATATGTACCATAAATGCTGTATTCAGCTCATTTCCAGAAGGAAGATGTGCTATTATTGGTTTTGATTGCAAATCTTTCCATAAATTGAGCGACTTGTGGTAGCCGTCTTGAGTTATTGAGCGCAGAATCAACATTAAGCAACAGCAATGAGATCCCTGACTCGGAAAACATGGGGAACGATGCATCACAATCAAATTAATATGCATCACTTTTTTTTTATCGACGAATTTGGTCACTATGTTTTGTTTCACGGTGGTTTGAGCCACTTCCGATGAATAGATTGTAGTTCAGAGGTCATAAATGGGATTTCTGACCCCAAACACCTAGGAAATGATATATCACGTGGCAATATATGTAATTATTTTCATTAACAAATTTATACAACAGCCTTTTGGCGGCCATCTTGTATTTTGGCCATTAGGAAGCGAAATGAGACTTGGAAAACATTCCGATTCATGTTCAGCTGGGTCTTATTATCCCTAAAAATACATATTGCCCAAATGTAGCAAAAACGATGGCACCAAAATCCTTTTAGAGAGTGTTTTTCTGAAATGTTTAACAGATTAAATGTTTAATTCTGTTAAAAGTTTCGCCGCATGAACTTTTTAACCGTTTGGGTTGAAAGAATGCTAAATTTTTTTTCTTTACTTTTATCTTAAATCAAGATCTTCCAAGTGGCGCTGAAGCATCACAATATCATGTTTAATAATGGAGATCTGATCATTTCAACAGACCTATGACTCTCACAAGGTAGCCATTTTGATTAAGTCACTACTGGGGTTCATGGCCTCTAACCAAGTGTCTTCCGGTGATTTTTATACATAAACGCTGTGGAAAGTGGTACACTGGTTTCGGGTTGTAAAATATTTTGTTGATATTTCCAGTAACTCCACTCACTATTGAAGTTACCTGAAGGGTAGTTTACTTGAGAGTGAAAAAAAATTCAATACACAATATAATATCGCGAAACCTTTGAGCAAAAATACAACAATTTATAGATATCGTAATATAAACCAGCAACGAAAAGAAACATGATAGAGAAAACTAAAAAATGGTAAACGAAGGTCAACTAAGCAGAAGTCCCTTATCGTATTGTTACAACATTTTAACTTTTGGATTCAATATGCTTAAAAACGAACACACAAATAAAAAGTAAACTAAAATAAGTTGTGCGGGCACGTTGACTCAGTGGTAGTGCGCTTACTTCTAGTGTGTGGAGTTCCTGGTCCAATTCCCGGCCAAGTAAGTTTGTGATGGACAACTTCCTGTCTGTGAGTTTTCTCAGAATAGTCCCGAATCTTCCCACTTTCTCATTCCACTAACTCTTCCTCTTGCCTTAATCATTGCCTCTCTTAGCCTAAAGAGCATAGTGGAATGGTAAACTTACAATATTTCACTTCATTTCATAAAAGAAATCTTAAACTTACATCTAGTGGAATTTTGCTTGTTAACACTAATCGGTCTAATCACGTAAGAGAATGAGTCAATCATCTTAAAAATTCATATTTTCAGTGTAGTGGGACGAAAACTGTACTACGTCTTACATATATTGTGGTTTGGAACTTTGAAACTAATGTTATGCAAATAGTATTCACATTAATATATATTTGCAAGTGCCTTTTCTATGAGAATCTTATCAATAACTTTTCTTCTGTTTGTAAGTATCTCTAAACCCCAATAGTTATTCCAATGCTCTTAAGCATTAATATAATAATTTATTTACATTTTAATCTGTAATAATCTTAAAAAACACATTTTTGGAGAGATTTTCTGTTTTCAAAGTTTTCGGAATACTTGTCCCATGTTACAATTCCGAATTCTACTTTAGGTCTAACATATAATTTATATAAACCACACATTTTCTGCCATTTAGAAAAACAGGCCATTGCTCAAAAGTAAAACATATTGTCCTTCTAGCTCCTTGTATAATAGGATGTATATGGTGAAAAAAAATAATTGCATGTCAAATGTGATTTCCATAATTTTTAATAATGTTTGTTCGCTCTGTTTTCACACCATTAACCTCGTATTTACTAATATATTCTTACATTTTATTTGTGTAAGCTATAACATTTTTTCATAGCATTGATTGAGTAATCTAATATAAATAAAATAGAGAGTTTGTTTGTGAGTTTGTCTGCCTGTCTGTTTGTGTGCGCCCTGGGACCAGACGAGTGGATCGAGAGTTACCATATTTTGGTCACGGATACCTTGGCTCAGGCCCCAGACCAAGATGAAGCGCTTTGTTTTTTTTTTTTAATCGACCATATAGGGTCTCAGGGGGGCATTTACCAGGACATGTAAAAGTAGTAGAAAATAACCGATATTGTCGAATTCATAATTTTCGCGGTAGCCGAGATCAATGATGAAACTCCGATCGCATTAACTTCCAAATTCACCCTATAAGGCTGCGGGGCGGGGGTCACCGGGGGATACTAAGACATGTAGAAGTAATCCAAAATGATCGATATTAGTCTCAAATTCATAGTTTTCGCGGTCGCTGAAATGAATGGGGATACACAGGTTGACTTCCGAATACAGCCCCCCTACGAAGAATCGATATATTCAGCAAGTAATAAATAAATAAATAAAAATCTGTAACAATTCTTTGTTGTGTTGCATTGTTGTCTGACAGTTCGAAGGTTTCATAGGGAATGAAGTTTTGTAATAGTGGTGAGAGGTACTGATGTCCTATTGTTTTCTTTTAATAGTTTTCAAGAGAAGTTAACTTTTTACAAGAGTACACATATAATAAGTATTTAAGCAGGTTTATCCGATAGTACGTCTATGGTATTTAGAATGAATAGTAATTCTAGAGTACGTTTATTTAAATATAACGGAATTTAGGTTATGATATATTTTAATATTTTTGATCCAAAAATCCGAGAAGGAATTTGGGTACAGTAATCTATTAATGCAAATGAACAAAGCTGCAATCTAACTCGAAGCATATTCTACCAAAAAAATGTCAATAAATGTAATGATCTTAAAATAGAATGTTTAAAAATTTATTGGCCATGTATTTCGCATATCTACCTTTTGTGCATTTCCTGATACATATCTTCTAAAAATGCCGTTGATCACCTTGTGGTTCATCCACCTTTTAAAACAGTTTCCCCTCCTAAGGGCAAGATGGTGCCCTGACCTCCACCGGCTCATCCTCTCTCCAAGAAGGCCATTGGCATGTGGTAGAGATTGACTCCTCATCCAGGGAGTCTGTCGGTCCCACCTATGTTAGCTGCCTATTATGTTGCCCGCTTTCTCCTGCAAGGAGATGTAGGTTGAAATTTTTTACACCGATTAGGTAAGACCAGAAGGCATTCGTCAAACCTCTCGAGTACTTTTAAAAAGCATATATACAGGCTACGTGAATGGAACAACCACTCTCAACGGAAGTAGGTGTAGTGGTATGCGGGGATCTGCATGTGTTATATATCGTTGGAAAGGTCACACTGAGTACACATCACATGTGAAATATCTCGCTTGAATGGGGCCTGTAGGGGCGTGGCGACCATTTGAAGATCCGAACAAGACATGCTCCGAAACACCAGAAAACGTAGACAAAATAAGAAGTTATGATGTAATTGTTTTGAGACGTGGTACATATAAGTTTGAAAGGTAGCGGAATACGAATCTTTCATCAAATGTTTACAATCAAACATGGCGGACACAAATAACAAAATACAAGCTATGGATCTGAAATTGCGAATATAGAGATATTTGACGTCAGTATGTATGAATTACTTAATAAAGTGTAAAATTCAAAATGACGGATCCAAGATGGCAGAAGAATGAAAAAGAATGCTATGGAACTGAAACATTGCAATGGCAGTAAAAACGTGAGAGTTTTGGAATAAAACATGCGTTATGTTTAAACAATTGTCTTTCTGGTATCACATTATGCCATTTACGCTTGTAGCTCCTAGGTATACACTGCTAGTGCAACATGCATGTAAGCGGATGAGGAAAAGAGTATAGAATAACTAATGGTAATAGTAGATGTGTAAGAAACAGATGTAACACAGGCGTTTACGACAAAATACATAAGAAAATGCAATTCAAGAGTCTTCCTGCTTGCAGTTATGGCAAATGGCCTCGTCGAAAGAAAAAATAATGTCCGTGACACCTTGAGCTTTCCAACGATATATAACACATGCCGATTCTAGCGTATCTCTTCGGGGGCGGCGGGGGAGTTGGTAATAAAATAATAATTATCTATGATTCAATTTGTTAGTACCACAAAAATTTCATGTGTGCACCAAAAACTCCCCTTCGTTCCGTGCCTTAATTTTCATGATTTTATAGTAAAACACGATCCCTGTGTATTGTAAAACATCACCTGCCCTACTTACTCCGTTATTTACAAAACGTATTTTCTACTACATGTGTAATAATCACATATGTCTGTTCTGTACATGTTCTTTTGCTCTTTTTTCCGCCATATTGGTTCCGTCATACTGCATTTTGCACTTTAATATCGGATTCGTAGTTCACAACCCCGAAAATCTCTACCTACCCGCTTTCAGTTCCATAGCAATGTACTCCATTTTGTTCGCCATCTTGGATTCGCCATTTTGAACTTTACACTTTTGGTATCCGATTCATACACAGCTATGTCGAATATATACTCAATTTCAGTTCCATAGCTTGCCTTTTTTGTAAATTGGGTCCGTCATGTTGGATTCACCATTTTGATTGGTAAACGTTTGATGTCAGATTCATATTCAGCTACTTTTAAACCTGTATATACCACGTTTCATAAAATTACATCATAGATTCCTATTTTGTTCACGTTTTCTGATATTTCGGAGCGCTTCTTGTTCGGGACTTCAAATGGTTCCACCCCCCTACAGGCCCCATTCAAGCGAGATATTTCACATGTGAAGGGTTTTCGGTGTGACCTTTCCAACGATATATAACACATACAGATCCCCGTGTACCACTTCCACCTACTTTTCTTGTCAGACAAGGGGTTTTACTTAATATTGAAAGAAGTATAATCACTTCATTGATAAACACAACTCACACTAATTACATCCTTATTTGTAGCATCTACTTTGTGATCAGAAAAGGCAAATATAAGTAGCTCATACCCATCTTCTATAGGATGACAATCATTTATGTCTCCATTACATCCAGTATAATATCAGTGATAGTCGGAAGATAAGGAACATGAAAATAGGGTTTAATAATAGGAAGATACATCAAGAAGCTCATCCTCTTATGGAACAAACCATTGTTGAATAGTATAACTTTAAGTCTGTCCCTCGAATGGTACATTGCTTGTACTATACAAGATATTGAATGGTCACATGTTTTAGAAGTGTACAAGAGCCATGCACTGCCGGTCTTATTTTCTCATTCGACTTACATATACATACAATGGATAAAACATTTGAAGGAGTTATAATTCATCATTTTCATATTCGCATCACTACTTACGATATTCCAACATTAGAGCTCCTTCGTGGTTACGCGGTTAGCGTTTGGCGTGGGAGACCTGGGTTCGATTCAGGGCGGGAGTTCATGTGGTTCGTATTCCACGTTAATCAATAGGTCCACGTCTCATATAGCCTCGCCGCCGAAAGGAACGTTAAACTTAAAATCAACTCAACTCAACTCTTCCAACATTACAAAAATCAGGATTTGTATCTAAAAATCTCCTAGGTAATTTACTGCTCTTAAGCATATTACTGAGTAAACATTTTAATAAGCATGGTTAAACAACTCCCTCATTCCTAATATTCAACCTGGAGAAAGTTCTCGACCGTGTAGATCAGAGGGGATCAGTATATTATACAGGGTGTTTCCATAATGATATATAAAACTCAGAGGGATGAAAGATGAGACAATAGAAGCAATTTAAGAATAGGAACGACTGTCCGGAAATGCGTCGTTTTGGAGATAGGGGCTGCCGACAATTTGTTGTAACGGTACAAAATTGGCCATAACCTGAGAAGGGAATATCGGATTAAGGTCCAGTCAAAGACAGTGTGCATTACTTTTACCTGCAGATTTCATTAATGTTGGAATTGATTGAAAACAGTTGCGACGCAAGGGTAGCCCCCAAAGAACTATAGGATATTTTGAACATCTGCAACAAACATGCGACGAGAAATTCGTAACTGTGTTCTTTACAGATGTTTTGGATAGTCATGATGCCACTAGCTTAATTATGAGCTGCACACAATAGTATACTGTGAAAGAGAAAGGTACACACATGATGGTGAATGTGCACGTGGGAAAGATGGAGAGGGAGGATGGACAAGCACAAAAGAAGGAATCCGAGGTGAGGAACTACTACTAGCACATGCAACAGTACAATAATTACACTTTAGGAGTGTGGAAGAAAGCCGTAGCAGCACGGCCCGTGCAGACGAACACAAATGATTCTGGGAAGCTGGTTCGGTGCAGGACGTCATATGTGTGCAGGGAACGTAAGATGAGACGACAAAGAAAGATGGCTGCAAAATCCCTTGGGTATCGTACAGAAAGAAGGGGAATACGTTTGGCGCACACCACAGAACAAAGCCATTACACACTGCTCTTAGACAAAGCCAAGTAAACTCTACCGTATAAACATTGTAAAGGTACTCTACATAAAACACAGAGACTGTACTCACTGTGTAAAGTTTCAAAGTAGATGTTGAAAATGATGTCCGCTGGCGTCGATCCGTGCACAACAGCGTCGGAGATAGCTCTGTCGTACACGTGCAAATATCTCTGAATGGTTCGGATGATGTCACTGGCAGCCAGAATGCGTACCAGGAGGTCCTCTTCGCTCTCTACAGGAGTTTAGTAGACAGACTTTTCATGTAGCCCCACAAGAAGAAAGGCGGGGTGAGGTCCGGCGAACAAGCGGGGCAGTTCCTAATAGTTCTGGAAGCGTATGCTACAGAGTACACTGGTGCAGTTGAGCATGGAGGGGGAAGATAGGAGCCTACTAAGTAGTCACCAAAGATTTTTGAATACATGTTCAATGCAAATTTCTCGTGATGGCTGCGTACAATTGTTGTGTGAGGGTTTTCGTCAGCCCACACGTGAATATTACGACAATTAAACACACATCGTATCTGGTATAACAGGCTTCATCGGTGAACAATACCGATGCATGAAACTGAGGATCGGCCACACAGCGCTGCACAAGCTATTCACAAAATACGACACGACAGTCGAAATCAGCTGCACTCAGTGTTTGCACTCTTTGTGAAAGGTAGGGATACAATTCATGTTCTTGTAGTACCTTCCACACAGTATTGTGTGCCACGCCCATGTCATGAACTATTGCCCGAGTGCTTGTTGAAGGTTGCTCCTCAACACGCGCAAGTACCTCTTCTTCGAAGGTAGGCGTCGTCTTAGTTCTATCCCCCGCGTTCATGAAATTGTGGTCGCAACTGTCCAATTTCCCTCAAACGCTAGATGTCGCGCGAGCACATGGAACGCATGGAATGTCTCCTTTGCGGAAATCATGCACGATAAAACCTCTCCGCTTCAAGGCTGTTTCCATTCGCCATCCTATGTGTAAAATTCATATCTGCAAGCTCGTCAAAGGCAAACTCCATTGCACGGAAAAGGTAATTCATACAAACTACAACCGTACATACACGACACCAGTCTATCAACACTAACCAACTCAAAACACGCTTTATCAACAGCATTTGACAAAACGCCTTACAGGCAACTGACATCTGATGCGGTAGACACCAGAATCTTTCGAACTGCAGTAGAGAGGACGTGCTTACATTCGTGCTATCGTTGACGTCAACTGGCACGGCGTCTACAAGCCCTTTACTTACTCTTCCTGTGCTTGTCTTGTTTCAAACAGAAAATGTGTTCACAGCTATTACGTCAACGAATATTACGCAGTGGTGCCCACCCACCCCTCATGTTCATGACGCACCCCCCCCTCAAATGTCTATCCGTAGGTGTTCTTCCATGAAAAAAAAATCTTTTCGATTAATTTTTACACCCTCTCAAACATATTTAAACATATTTATATAGATTTTTAACCCCCCCCAAATATTTCAATGACGCAGTTTGCGTCATAGCCCCCCCTTGTGGGCACCCCTGTATTACGTGTAAGAAAATAACTACAACACTTACTTTTGTTGATACACGAGATAAACGTCGTCTGTAACTTCCATGGTACATTAACATAATTTCAAGTAGACCAACATGCAGCTAACCAGAATCATTTGTGTTCATCTGCGCGGAAAGTTGGAGTGGTTCTGTAGTCGTGATTCACGTAAGACAAGTTTGAGCGTAGAAAGGTGGGTTATGAGTCATTTCGATGACCTACAAGAACCTGAGCCTTTTATGACCCACGAATCACAATGGGCTAATACTAACCAGAGAAATGACGCTACCTATAATGATCCATGACACACCACGACAACTGACCCACTCATACAATATTAAATTCGTGGGTCAGACTGGGTCAGTTAATTGACATGGCATGGTGAGTCAGGATGGATCCTGGGTCACGGTGTGTGGTGGGTCAGTAGATAATGAGTCACGTTTTGCTTGACCCACTCCATGTTGTGCGCTACATTTACTGTCTTCCTGCAACGGCTTCCTTTCGCACTCCTAAAGTCTAATTATTGTACTGTCGCATATGCTAGTAGTTGTTTCTCACCTCGGATTCCTTCTTTTGTGCTTGTCAATCGTCCCACTCCATCTTTCCCACGTGCACAGTCACTATCATGTACGTACCTCTTTCTTTCACAATATACTACTGTGTACAGCTCATAATTAAGCTAGTGGCATCATGACTATCCGAAATATCTGTAATGAACACAATTACCTAATTCTCGTTGCATGTTTGTTGCAGATGCTCGAAATATCTTACATTTCTTTGGGGGCTACCCTTGCGGCGGAACTGTTTTCAATCCATTCCAATATTAATGAAATCTGCAGGTAAAAGTAATGCACACTGCCTTTGACCGGACCTTAAAAATACATTTTCTTCTCGAGTTATGTCCATTTTTGCACCGTCGCGACAAAATGTCGGCAGCCTCTGCCTCCAAACCGACGCATTTCCAGGACACTCGTTCTTATCCTTTAATTGCTTCTTTTGGTATCATTTTTCATCCCTTGTGTTTTACACAGCATCACGGAAACACCCTGTACAATAGTGGCGTATTTAGGGAGGTGGCTTCCGGGCTTAAGCCCTCCCCGAAATCTTACTTAGTATAGTAAAGTAAATTAAATTTCTTGCAGAATTTTCACATTTCCAGGCAAAGCCCCCCCCCCGAAAGTTAGCAAAGCCCCTCCCGAAACAAAATCGTAAATACGCCACTGCTGTACAATATATATATTGGTGGCCAGGCAAATTGCTCATTATCATCTACTGTTGCGACAACGTTTGTGTAGTGTGTTGTCAGTTTTCAGTACGAAAGCCGTGAAGACTGTGTTAAGATGTATGAAGGAAATCTCAGCGAACTCTATTCCCTACAAGAAAGAATCCCAATAGTGGAAGCGTACGTGTCCACCGGTTCACTTAAGGAAACATTGAACGTTTTTGCAAGGAAGTTTAATTGCGTTTCCTTACCAGCAAAGAGCAGTAAACGTACAGGATTTAGTGAAGAAGTGGCGTACTACAGGTGCAGTGTGGGACCAAAGAAAGAATTGAGCTTCGTCTGTTCGCACACGTGCTGTAGGTCTAATCGCGGATATTCAAGCACAAATGATGAAGGGCACAAACAAGTCGACACGGAAATGGTCACAACAAGTGAACATTTCACGTAGGTCTTGTCAACGTGTCTTAAAAGATCTAAGGGTGAAGCCGTACAAAGTGACATGTGTCCAAGAACGTAAGGAGGGAGATAAGCAAAAACGTGTGAATTACTGCACGCGGTTACGTGAAATGGTTCATAATGGAATGTTGGACTCAACGCTATATTTTATGAGTGATGAAACCTGTTTTCTACTGACAGTACAAGTAAACACCCAAAACAGCAGATACTGGTCAACAATCAATTCCCATAAGATTCATGAGGAACCTCTTAACGATCAGAGAAAAGAAGTTCGGTGTGCTGTATCAGCAATTCGGATTGTGCATCCCATATTTTCTTGAACAACAGTAAACAGTGCTGTGTATACGCGAATATTTAAGGGTTTACGAGAAGTTGACATGGACATTCTTATGCCTTCTTTCAACAGAATGAGGCGACCTGTCATACTTCACTCGAGTCACTACCACGAATTCATGAAAGATTCACAGAAGATAGGACTGTTAGCAAAGGATTGTGGCCACCGTGTTCGCCGGACTTGATTACTTGCGACTTTTATTTGTGGAGTGATCTAAAGGGAAAAGTGTACGCAAATAATTTTAAAAAATTAGAAGGCTTGAAGGACAATATTCTTAATGAGATTTTGGCAATTGATGCGCCAGCGTTAGGCAAAGTGTGTAATAACATGTTAGTTCGCACACAAAAATGCATTAAAACACAAGGTGGTCATTTTCTTTATCTACTGTAAAAGACAAGACAAGATCACAAGACCACTTCAACAAATAAAGTAAATAAGTAAGTAAAGTAAGTGCATTGCACTAACCAAACCTATGCGGTTTGTATGTATTTTTGTATATGCTCGTGGCGTGCGCCGCCCGTATGTGTAATTTCCCCACATTAAAGTAGCCTATATTATCGGCATGTACTACTTGTTTTAATATGATATCTTACCCGCCAACAATCTCATAAGAATAAAATGAAATTGTTAGAAAGGAATATATGAGCGGCTTGGGTTATCATAATGGTAACCACCACTTCCGGTGAAATTAAGTTATCAGATGAATGGTTTGTGATCGAACTATAGAAAAAAATGAAATGAAATCTTTAAGTTTAACGTCCCCCGCTTATGCCGGTTAGGCAAAAGGAGACGTTGATAATGAAAAATGTGTGAAATGGTGGAATGAAGAAAGTGGGAGGAAACGAGAGAACCCCGAGAAAACCCACGAGCATGGTGTTTGTCCACTACAAAGTCCACACGGCGCGAGCTGGGATCGAAACGAACTATAGAAGAGTACGTAGTTAGTTTCATTTCGGAAATGTACCTGTACAAGGTGGCAGGAAAAGCTTGTTAGATATGTGTCATTACTTTGAATTGGGTGGGAATTATCACCTTCTTTTCCAGCCGACTTCAAAGTTATAAAATGTGACATACAATTATATCATACTGATATGGGAGCTAGCAAAAGTCAATCGTCATAGCCCAACTTCGTTATGAGTGCAGATTACGAAGAAATGTAAAGAGAAAAGAATTGCTGGAAATGATAGGCTTTCAATGTAAAGTTTTAGGATTTTTAAAGTCGGACCAGCAATTTTGGCCCTACACTGGTAGTCGCCTCAATAATAATTAAAAATGCAACGTGATCAGTTATAGTATTGCAATAAAAGGATGAGTTCATGCAATGATTGAACACAAAACAAACAAAAATTAAGCCGCATGGAAGAAACAAGAATACTACAAAATCATTAATCTCGTTTGCAATCATTATCATCGCGAAGTCTTGAGACGGGCGGCGATAGGAGAAATGAAATTCGTAACAAGTTCATAATCGGATGTTCGGAAAACAATATCCATGATATCGTGAAAAACGATGCAACTTTTGTTACGTATTAGTCAGTGGTGCCCACCCCCCTTATGTCTATGACGCACCCCCCCCCAATTGTCTATCCGTAGGTGTTCTTCCATGAAAAAATCTTCTTTTCGATTAATTTTACCCCCCCCCCCCTCATCAAACATATTTATATAGATTTTAACCCCCCCCAAATATTTCAATGACGCAGTTTGCGTCATAGCCCCCCCTTGTGGGCACCCCTGTATTAGTGCAACTATTACCTCCCCTTGCTACGTACTTATAATATTACTTTAATGAATACTAACATTAGAAGCTTCGTACCCTTGCTACGAATATTATTATCTTGTGCTGTAATGTTGCGAAGGAAGAAACAATGTATTGCCATCTAAATAAAGTACGTATTTCTGCAACTATCAAGTTTGAATTGCAAAAGACCACTCCATCATGATTTTATGTTCTTTTTATTAGCAGTCTATACATAGAGTTGCCATAAGTTTTTGTATCCAAAATACGGACAAACCTTAAAATGACGACCCATCAAAGATATGGTGCCCAAACACAGAATTAATATTTTGAAATTTCTTATCTAAAAATCACCTTTTTAGGTTATCACACAATTGTTTACTGCAATACTTAAAACACTATTGGAAACTACCAGGTTTGATAATTTTTTCACTAACATAAATATAATAAATCATGCCATTAAATTACGTATATTAAATTTAACCAAAAGAACCCTGGAATGGGAAAATGAGACACTTTTCAAAAATATAACCTACTTCATTAATAGTGACTAAAATATAAGTTACATGATGAAAACACAATCCTTTTCACCCTTGATTTTAGCGATTCCAACTCGGAATTTTTCGGGCAGCTTCAAAAACTATCAAATACAGACATATTCGTATTTCAGGCTTTGTACGATACGGACACGGACACGAACCCAAAAATGCAAACAGTCCGTACAAAATACGGACATATGGCAACCCTATCTATACAGGACGCTATTGTTATTGTCTTTATCTCTCACACCTCCACTATTTTGAGAACGGTGATAGATAGGAACATATGCTTTTTAGTCCATTTTACATTGAAAAGTATTCATATCAGCCAAATTTTAGACCACTGTGCTGATCCCGAATAATTCCCATCTGAATTTGTATCCGACACGAACTCAAACTATTACCATGTCATATCTTTACCATTGTAACACTCTCAAGAATAAAAATTTTGTCAGCACTACCCTCAGTGGTCACGACAGTCGAACATCTAGCTGCAACACAGGGAACAAGGTTCAGTTTCAGAACTGGTTAAATTTTCGGTTGTTTCCGCACCTAGAGACTCTGGGGCTCGCTCAACCTCGAGATATATTGTACGTACCTGTCATGGGGGAGAAAAGGAGGCCGTGACATCGTATTGACTACCCACTTCCAATTTGGCCGAGGTGAACGAAGTGTGGAGCTAACGTGCGAATTGTCCTCTACATCCATTCATAACATGGATCTTCACACGAGGGACACTTTCCCCTCCATTACTGGTCATTATATTGTTTCAAAACATTTAACATTTCTAAAGATAATGGAAATGTACTGTCAGAGCAGTGGAGCGTAGTTGTTTTTCTTAAACTCTAAAACAAACAGTGGGTAAGTAAATCTTATTAAATGGTAATCTATAAGACAACTGAACGAAGTTGGAAAGGTCGCAACGTAAGCAAAAATTACGTGTTTTATTGAGTTCGATCTTTATTACCAGAGTGCAGTGGAAGGCAAATCACGTACCAATCGGAGTTGTGTGCCTGTACAACGCGGCTGTCTATCATTGTTGTGTCTAACGCTACCTATGAGGAACAATTTAGTGTAGTTATGTTCTATCGGTTTCCTTTCTGATACGTTAGGAGGCTGATATGAGCCATATGCCCGTTTCGGGAACAATATCATCCTTACAAGCAGGCACGTAGCCAGGATTTCGTGAAGGGGGGTCAGTGACATGAAATACTGTGGTTATCACAACAGGGGCTCGATCATTCTAAACTATTTTACTGGAACATATATTCGTTCGTTCAGCCAGGATTTCGCAACGAAAGGGGGGGGGGTGCGCATGAATTTCTGAATGCAAAGGAGCTCGATCAATCTAAGCTACTTTACTGAGGACAATAAAATGAGGATATGTTGGTAAGTATTTTAATAACAAACTATGAGAAATCTCGAGTAAAATAATCAAAAAAATAACGTGGTGAAAAGATTTTACAATATTTACGTCCTTCCTCTCTTCATTCAAATATAACAATTTTCCTTTCATTATGACCCCAACTATTATAAAAAGTACATATTCACTATTATAAAAAGTACATACTCAATAATGTCTTGTAAAATATTTGACAATATCTGCGTTCCTTTCTCTGTTGAATCAAATGTTAACAGAACTTTCTTTCCATATAAATTTTTGTTTTTATTATTCCATCAACTACTGTTGTTCCAATGACAGATTAAAAGAGCAGTAGAAAATTTATTTCTGAAATAACATGTTTGACACTGCAAGGATGCGATGACGAAAATTTATGATCAAAAATGTCCACGTTGTTACACAACTGTACTATACTTTCGGAAGCTTGAAATCTCCCCTGAAAACCCCCTGCCTAGTAGCAGAAATTCTGAGAATTCCCTAACTCTTCTAGAAAGTCTGAGAATTCCGTAAATTTCTAGAAATTTCAAATTCCATAACTCTTCCAGGATATCTCGCTCACCTCGCCACCATGTATTTCAAGTAATACAAATCTACTCATAAGAAAGAGTAACCAAAAGCTTCCTGATTTTTAAAATTTTTTACGCGATCCTTCTTTTTCTCATTTCATTTTTCATCCTTCCTTATTTTTTTCATTTCTAGTCTCGAAAGGGGGGGTCCGGACCCCGGGACCCCCCTTGGCTACCTGCTTGTTACAAGATACATTTGCTACGAGGGTTACATGGGAAGAGCGGAGCTCAGTGAATGATCCCAGCAGACACGAATATAGCATGTTAATCTAGACACTCTATTCAGCGATGAGATTACTTTCCATTTTAACGGTACAGTCAACAGACACAACACTATGTAGTGGTCTGTTGGTAACCACAGCATAGTTGTGGTAGCTCTTCATCAAACTGATCCAAGAGTGAGTGTACAGTATGGAGTATACTGGAACATTTTATTAGGTCCCGTTTTCCTGTCTCACAAGTTAACATCAGACCAATACCTACATCATCTGGAGGTCACATTGCAGTTGCATCTGGATGATATCGAGGCGTTTATTTTATTTCCAGCACAATGAAGCATTCCCACTTTACGTACATACAGTATGATAGTGGCTAAACGAGATATTTCTTGGTCACATGATTGGTCACAGGAGTCCTGTGGAATCGCCATCCATGTCACCAGGCCTTGTGCTACTAGAATTTCCCTTGTGGAGGTACCTAAAGTCAACTGTATATCGAACCAGACTCAGAACAGTGGATCCTCTAAAAGACAATATATGCCACATGCGTAGAAAAATAACACTTAATACACTACGGCATGTGTATGGTAGTGTACAACATCATATCCACATGTGCTACCAACAGGAAGGAGATCAATTTGAACACCTATTGCAGTAGTGTTCAGGTATGTTTCCTCTAGAAGCGTTACTGTGCATGCGTGAGTTGTGTAAATTTATTCTTCGTAAACTTTGTAAGAAACAGTACCAGACTAGTTTAAGTGCATCATCAGTTTCTCATCTTATGCGATTTTCACAACAAACATTCAACTCATTACGAATTTCATCCCACTATCCATGCCAGCCCCTGCATCCCACGATGCAAAAAATTGCAAGCCAGATTTCTAGTGTTCTTTTGTTTTCTTCCCTACGGCTTAATTTTTCCTTGCTTTTCATGCGTGAACTAATGCTTCTATTGTAACACTATGATTGGTAATATTGATTTTTCAATTACTATTGGGGAGACAACCAGTGTAGAGCCAAAACTGCTGGTACGATTTAAAGAATTCCAACACGTTAGATTTAAAATCTAATCATTTCCAGCAATTTTATTGTCTTAACATTTTAATGTATCTGGCCTATGACAAGATACTTTTGTCACAGCCTACCAAAGGTGACAGTGAATAAGTTTTTTTTTCACTTAATTTCTGTATTCTTAGTGTCGAAAAATAACTACATGGAAACCAGATTCAACCATT
The DNA here is from genome assembly GCF_964235325.1 of Thermobia domestica. Lineage (NCBI taxonomy): Eukaryota > Metazoa > Arthropoda > Insecta > Zygentoma > Lepismatidae > Thermobia > Thermobia domestica. Next base: position 198,623,306 of record NC_137455.1, on the reverse strand, counting down.
GTGAAATACTAATAAAAATTGTAAAATGAAATAAACAATTTACGTAGAAGAAACAATTTAGACTATCTAGAGTATGAATTGAGAAAATAACAAAGGACTCAGCAATTTATTTCCAGTAATTACTTAAACAATACCTAAAAGAGTTAGACTTTAACTGCCAAAGAGAATGTCGCATGAAGTGTTAGATTCAATGTTACATGTTCATTTGTTAATATTATTCAAGTCAGTGTGTAATTTGTAATTCAGTTACGAAAAATACCAAGCTACCTGTAACTATGTGGTTAGCATATATGCTATTGGGGCGGGAGATGTGACTTCGATTCTAAGAGAGAGCTCATGTGGATTTAATCCCATTTTAAGCTATAGGCCCATGTCTCATATAGGCTTGCTGCTGAAAGGGATATGAAAATTCAACAGACCAAAAAAAAATATTGTCCACATTGTTAATTCTTTATCGTGGCTCTTTTCCTACAAGAAAGAAAAAGAAAGAAAAAAGAAATTAAGAAAAATTTTGTTCCCCTCTTCTTCGATTTTCATCATCTCACGTTATGTTTATTGCTTTTTCTATTTTGGTAGTCCTTTCATGACATTTTTCTGCTTGCGGTTAGTAAAAAATGTGCGAAAAGAGATGTACAAGAGTGGTTCTGTGTTGAGTTTGTTTTTTATAGAAAAACTGCATCTCTAAAAAGAATAACTAACGCCATTTTGTCGGATTAATTAATACACGTATCTGGTTCATATATGTTAAGATCATTTATATATATGAGCTCAGAGACACTCGAGACCCTATATACTTTATTTGTGATCCATACTAATGCATATGCGTACGTATAATCCAAAACACGGTGGGGAAAACAAGAAATCGTATTGGATGGTGAAGATGAAGAGGAAAAAAATGTTATGAAATCGACATATGATAGGAATGGTATGTCGCCAATTACTTACTGAAGAAGATGATGAGGCAGACGTTTTGTTTCGCTATTTTATAGTGCTTCAGGGAACAAGAAGAAAACACGAGAAAGAGCATCGTTAGGTTTAGTTGCCATGACTACGCAATCCGCTTCGCAGCTGTTTCTATCAAGAAATTCTTGTAGATTGGGAAAATGGGAGAGAGCAGCAAGATGATTCGATTTTTCTTCTATTTTTCCCCATCTTCTTATTGAGGGATATAGGAAGTGGCTGTCTTGTGGTTTTAAAATAATAAGAGTAAAGGAGAAGGAACGGAAAGTTGATAAAATTGACAACATTGGCTTTACGGCATTATAAAAGAAATAGTTAAAAGAACCTGAAGACTGCTTACAATATAAAGAGAAATGACATTAACTTTGTAAAATATTGCTGTACCTTAAGTAATTGGTTGCTCAAGTCCGTTTTGGTTTTATCATTAAGATACTTTACATAGATAATACGTTTTAACACGCGATATATTATGAAGGTATATAACTTTCTATTGAAATAGAAAGAGCATCAATATATATGAATCCTGTATAAATAGTAATTTGAAACAAGTTTCTATCCACACGAGTAAGATAAAATAGTATATGTAAAGTGGAGGAATCAATGAGAAAAAAATCAGACCCAACAAATATGCTCACAAAATAAGATTGAAGACAAAAATACTAACGAAATTTTAAACACTTCCGAAATTTCGTCATGCACTTTAATCTTCAAATCTTTCAATTATAAGGACAGTAGGCCTACATATAGTAATGCGTTTTGTACAATTTATCCGATCTTGATGAGCTTAACGCTAAAGTACACTTTGGCTTGTTTCCTTTATATGAGAAATTGTGTCAATCTTTGCTGGAGATATAGACCATCAAAGTTGGGGTTCGGAAATGAGTATATAGGTAAGTGATCTACAGAATTCATTCGATCTTAAGGAAACCCTCACTTACCGAATAAACATATGAAAAATGATTCTATGTAGCCCTCCTGAACTTCTAGTATATATATTCTTATATATATATATATATATATATATATATATATATATATATATATATATATATATATATATATATATATATATTCTATTCTAGTATATATATAGATTCTGCTTCCCTCATCCTCCACAGCATTGTTTTTCAACTTCATAAGTATTTTGAGCATGGCTTATATATATATATATATACTTTCGATCTGGACCAAATGTGAACTGGAGGTGGACCTTGATGTACCCAATAAGCGTATATGAATAGGATTGTTGTATGTACGTATTTTGTACGGACTGCTTGTATTTTTTGGGTTCATGTCCGTGTCTGTATCGTACAAAGCAGAAATAGGAAAATGTTCATATTTGACAGTTTTTGGAGCAGCTCGAAAATTTCCGAGTCGGCAATCGCTAAACTCACGGGCTAAGAATTGTGTCTTTATCATATAACTTTAGTTACTATTAATAATGTTACTCTTACGTTGCAGTGCTCTTAATAAAATATCTATAAAACACGAATAAAGTCATTAACAATTTTAGAGAAAATGGAAGGAACTTAAATCACTAAGCAACCCTTTTATGATTTGTTTCTAAAGAAATGACTTACGCTACATTGTGAAATTGTTAATGAAATATGACAAAACTGTCTTAACCGTTTAAGAAAAATGTTCGGAAATAATTCAGTTCCATCAGTCAACAATCCTTTCCAAAATGTTTCTTGAGAAATGAGTCACTTAAAATTGTTGAGTTGTTAATTATTGAGCTGATAACAAAATATTAAGCAGTTCATTGGCATTATTTTGTAGAAATTTGTTCCAAGAAAAAACATTCAATCAATAAACTACCCTTTGTGAAATTGTGAAAAAAAAATAGTTCGATTATAAATAATTCCATCAATAACAGCTCCTTCGTAGCCGGTGGTAATAGCCGAGTGGTCTCAGGCGTTTGGCTTCGGATCATGAGGTGCTGTTCACTGGGCGTTAGAAGCCCTCTGAAGAGCAAGGTCAGAATTTTAACTCTCCTGGATCTATCTGTGTTAGTGTCACTGTCGTGTTTGGATTACGCAGAAATTGCGCGAACTGTCCATGGCGAGCAGTATCCCTGGTGGGACGAACTTTTTTTTTTTTAAAAAAAAACTTTTAGCGTAAGCGCCTTTGGCGTCGGAGACCCGGGTTCTATTCCCGGCGCGAGCTCATGTGATTCGGATTCCACGTTAATCAATAGATTCCGTCTCATATAGCCTCGCTGCTGAAAGGGACGTTAAACTCAAAATCAACAATTACATCAAGAAAGTATAATTTGCGAAATACCACGAGAAAAATAAATTATTCCAATTGTAGAGCTGTTGGTAATATATTTATTTTAGTTACATAAAATGGTAGTATTGTTTCCAACAGAATTGCCCAAATAAATCTTACTTCCTTCACAGGTAAACTATCTTTCGTGAAGTTATGTGGGAATTCGAATCAAATTTTTATTTGTTATTCACAAATGCTTAGTTTCTGGTTTATGATATTTCGAATCTGTTCAAATTTCATGGGGTTATTACTATAATATTTATGTAGTGAATCCGAGTGCCAATTCTACGTACTTTTTGGAGAAAAAGCTTTTCTTTTTCGTACAAATTTCTAGGTGACTTTTTCGATTTTTTTTCCTAGATAAAAATTGCCTTACTCCTTTCGCTTTCTTAAATGCAGTGGCTAGTTCCACTATACGTCGTTCAATTATCGTGGAAGGTCTTTCCTAATGGTAGAGTGCTCATGACTGTCACGTTGGTTGAACCTGAGGATATGTAGGTTTGCGTTAAACAATTTTTTGTCGGTGCATTTTCTCTAGATTTTCTCGTTTCCTCCTGCATTGCCATTCAATTCATTCTTCCGTTACCAATCGCCTTCATTAATCACATGCTGCCTTAGACTAGATTACATAATAATGGGAGAGGAAACCTAGATTTCACTTTATTATTTTAACTTTTGTAGAAAGAGAGGTGTATATATACCTAATACTGTACTAGAAAATGGATTTATCTAAGAATATTCAAGGGTCATTTTAAGTGTCAATTCAATTTCATCTTGCACATTAAGAAAGATCAATTAGATATTTCTTAATGGTCATAAAACGGAACAGTGTCTAGATAAAAAAAAATGCTCCAAGTTTTCTGCTTTTCGCTAAGAATTTGTTCTTATTGCATGTAAATGTACTTTTTTAATGAATTGATCACAAATGTGCGAGTATAAACAAAATTAATAAAAAATAATAATATATTATAATTCCTGATATGTATCGTATATTATTATTACATTTCCTTACTTAAATGTGAAGTTTGCTTCCACCTTGTCTGTAACGAGCTGAATAATTTTTCCTGTCAAAAAGCTCATCTCAGACATAACTTATAGTTTAAACTATGTTCCGATATAATACATAAACTCCCAACACGAATAGAAGTTGCGCCTACTATATACGTAACTCAAGAACGTTAACTATTTCATTTGAGGGAGATATTATTTTCCCCTTTAGATTTCTAATTAATGAAATAATAAGAACTAATGCACAGAGCGATGTTGAAGAGATGTGCTTCAGGCTAGAAGCAAAAGTATAAGGCTATGGGAAGAGGGAAATGAATGCCATTCCGTAGACAGGAGAAAGTATGTGGTCGTATTGGATGAGAACAAGTGGGAGAGTTGATCAAGGAACACATACATAGATGAACCAAGAGGAAGGGGGAATACAAGAGGACATTGAAACGTGGAAACAGAAAATAGAATGTAGGGGGAAAAGGAAGAAGATATGTGGTATTAGAAACTGACAAAGTAGAAGGGGGGAGAGGTAACAGCAATATAAAGAAACAGAAAAGGTAGTCCAAGAAAGAAGTGGAGGAAAGACTGCTGACATAATGAGGCAGAACTGAATAGGTTCGAGAGAGGAAACTTGAATAGAAGCAATAAGTATGAAAAAGGACAAGACAAAATAAGGAAAGGAAGAAAGAAGATGCTGAACAAGGGGAGGAGTATTAGTGCAAACGAAGAAGACGAAACTAAAGGAAAAAGGGAGAAGAAAAAATCTGCACAAAATTAATTGACCCCATCTCTCGAGTGAAAGCAACAGAAAAGAATGAGTCTAATGAAGATAGTGTGGCGCAGAGGGTGCAATGATGGGAGGAAATTAGATTGACAGTCCTCTAAAAAATCTAATAATTTCACCATTCATATAATTCCGGATGACGAACTCTTTTATTTACCCTTTTTATTTTTTCTTCTTATAGCTTCTTCACTCTATATCAATAACTCTCAATTGAGAAAAATATTTCCACTTACAACATCATAAATCACTATATATATTGCCAATAAAAATGAAAGTGAATCTTCGTTGCATGATTGGATTTATATTATTACTAAATACGCTCAAGTCAACATCGTTGTAAGTGAACTTTTCACCTTGACGAATCTGAAACACTCTTTCTAGAAGTTCACTACTATATATTGAAGAAAGAAAGCAATGATTTATAGAACAATATACACTAAATTAAGAGATATAATTGTAGCAAAAGTTTAAAAAAATACATATAGTAAAAATTGAATATTTCTCTTTTTGCACCTAATGGGCATTGAAAATGAGAATTAACTGTTGAAAATGGCAGAAAATGCTTTGTACCGGAAGGAATACGTCGTTATTAATAAAAATGTCACGTTCTTTATAGACTGTGTGTAAGTAAAATATTTATTAGTAGTAACACTTTGATGAATTGCATCGGTAAGCATAATATGTATTTTGATTATTATTTATTATTTTCAGGGCTTTACAGTGTTTTTTTTTTTTTTTGTACAAGAATATGATGTCAGTGGAAATTTTATTCGTTTTAAGGTTTTCCGATATTTATTTTAATAATAAGAAATTATGACATATTCTGATTTAGATATTAGGATTAATAATGCTAATGACAATGGTAAACCTCTCGTGTTAGTACATGACTGCATGGAGGATGTTAGACACAAAAAGTGTTTCGTTATACTGTGCAAGTCTAACAGATACAACCATGGTCTAACAAACATTTGAAACTAAATTTTAGTACCTTTATGAAATCACTATTGACTTGATCAGTGAATTTTACCTAAATAACAAAATTAGAGTGTTTTTAAAGTTTCGATGGAAAGTCTAGATCCTACCAGAGAATCTGACCCACTTGGAGTAATTTTAAAGTAGTGGAAACAACTTAAAATTTTGTCATTGACAAATATTAAGCAACATGCTTTCAGTAGATGCCGTCCGCAATTTGACCATATTTTTAATGTTATTTTTTGTACTAAGCTTTTTCTACATTTCTTTCATTCAATCAATAGCCTTCGAATAACATGAGAAATTCAGATAAGAAAGACATTCACAATGGGGAATATCGTGATTTTTGATAGAAATGTGTGGGGCATAGCCAAAAGGTAAGTTAAAACCATTGATATACAGGGAATCTAGCAAACGGTCTACTGATTATTATACCTTCGTGTGGTTTCTTCTATGATGAAAGGAATGCCTATTAAGACAAAATCAAAGCTTGTGTACTCTAATATACCCTCTGAAATTTCTGCTTTTGCCTCATGACAAAGGACACCTGAAGTTTCAGAAAATGATTTTATGAACTCTGACGAAAATAACAGTCTTTTTTCAAATAGCGAGGAAGAAACGTCATTATTTGCACTAAATACGGACTAGTTGGAAATACAGATTTCTTGAATCATAACACATGAAGAGCTGAATGATTTCACCAAATACCTAGAGATATATAAAATTAAGACAAAGTTTTGGGCATCTCAGGTAAAAACTGAAATTATCTACATCACTCCGCGAAATTGAACCATTTAACTATAGCATAAAGAAATTTGAGCAGTTATATAAAACTGAAGATGATTTCAATATATACTGCAAACATTTGATGATGAGTTCAAAGTGAAGACGATTCTGATCAGTATAATTTTTGTGTCGTACATAATAGCAAAACAATAGTACTCAAAGTGCAAAATTGAACTCAGCAAGCTCGCGAGCAAGACGGGCAATATGAAAATTACATTTTAGTATACATATATTTCAGTTACTGACCTCTGTCACGTGCAACAAAGTTTAATCGAAATTACATTCACGGGATATGACATAAGGATCAATCGTGAGAGTTTGTTTCTACGGTAATGAACATTTGCATATATATATATATATATATATATATATATATATATATATATATATATATATATATATATATATATAATCGTAATAACTTAATAACATTCTACGCGATGATCTACCTCATCATCGAAAGTTCAGTGACTCTTGTTCAAAAATTCAGTTACAAGAGTCACAAGTAAATGTACATATAAACTTTGCTCGTTCAATAATGTAATTGATTTAAAAAAGAAGAGGTCACAATTTAATAATCTTTTCCGAGCTCAGTGATTCGTAAAACAAAGAAACTATATCTATTTTATCATAAAATCAAACTTTTGGAAATTTGTTTCACTGTGATAGAACCCTCCGATATAAACACTCGATTGTAATCTTATGACAAGATGTTGATTAATCATAATATCAAATGCCTTTAGATCAAATTAGAGATCTATAGATGTAGACGCTCTACAACATCTATTTTCTCATCACGGCTGCCATGTGGAAGAACATTACCTACTTTTTATTGCTTGTTTTTGTAAAAATAAATCAAATCTTTAACTTTACGTACCACTAGGCTAAAGGATATAGTGATGATGAGAAATGAATAAAATGATGGATTGAAGAAAGTGGAAAGAAACGGAAGAACCCCAAGAAAAACCACGCACAAGTGTTTGTCCACCACAAAGCTCACTTGTTGCGAGCTGGGATTCAACCAAGGACCCCATGCACCAGAGTTGAACGCTTTACCGCTTTTTTATTTAGATGCAGTAAAGTATCATACATTGGAATACATAACAATGTTTTTCCAGAAAGGATAACATATACTATATTGTGAGTAAATAACCAGGAATCAGATAACAAACAACAGAAACATTTAAAAATAACACTTATTAGTAATGTAAAAATTATAAATACATCAGGGTTAATTTTTCACCTACAACAGCTAAATAATTCGAGAACTGTTTCCGTTTGATATTTTCAGTTATCTTCCAGCGTTCTTTCAACAGGCGAAAATAGTAGTCTGCAAGGGTTGGCGTTTGACTTTGAATCAAATATTCCACAGTTACACAGCACAAACAGATTACACTATTTTGTTTGTAATGAGTATAATATGAAAAAGCAGGAAATAAAATCATTAGCAGGGAAATATCCTGGATCCCACAACGAACTAGAATACACATGATACGTGCGAAGGTCAACCATATATCGTGCACCAAATCACAACTTGGAAGTCGATGTTTAAAGTATCGTCTCTATTACAATGCGAACATCTCCCGATAGACATCAGCTTAATGTATTGTAACTTCATATTAGTTAGTATGACGTCATGTACAATTCGGTACCATACAGAGCGCTGATTGACATTTAGGACCGTTTTATTAATATTGTTCCAGATCATATCCCAATTATAGTTAGGGAAGTTGTCTTTTCGTTTAATAATATTTTGTTTACACTGATACGAGCTGTATAAGCTCTTGATATTCTGACGTTTGGAAATATGCATGTCTAGAGTCATGTAACTAGAATTCAAGAGTACATCATACAAATATTTAACAGTGTTTCAAAGAATCGATATATTAAGAGGAAGGGGACCGCCACGGCCTGTACCCAATAGAGACCCCAGATTTTAGCAAAACTGGGTGTATTTAATTGTAAATTATACATCAAATTAATCAAAAATAAAACAGTCCTCTTGCAATATATATCCACCATGTTAAGAGCTCCAGCACTTTTAGATTGAGTAAGAACATACATGGGCGTTTTAAAAATGTTACCTCTCCAAACAAACCAGTAAGCTGCAGCTTGTATAGAGCGGGCAATGGTAAAACAGGACTTAAAAACAAAGGTGAGATGTAATATAGGTATTAACAATCCAAATTTTTTGTTCAAGTCAGTTGCCAGGAAATTTGCACGATTGACGTAAACCTTTCACCTTCTGGAGGGCTAGAGACCAATTTTCTAAAATCATTTGTTGTACCTTGCAATAAACATGTGTATCCTATCAACATGGGGAATAGGAAAAATAGCAATCTGAAAATTCCAAGTAAAAATTCCAGCAATTTTGCTTTCTGAAAATTTATACATGCTCCACTAGATTGCCTAATATTTTGTATGACATGAATAACTTGATTAAGTTGAGGTTCATCTCGTAATAGAACAGAAAGATCATCAGCATAAGAACCCACTGTAAGGTGAAGATCAGCAAAGGAAATACCTATCTGCATTGCATGTACTTCACAAATCAAAGGTGAAATGTAAATATTAAAAAGAGACATAGAAAGCTGGCACCCTTGTCTAATACATCTCTTGATTGTTACAAACAATGTTAAATAACCATTTATCTGAATATTAGAACTCGTAAACATATACAAAATTTTCACTTGGTTAATTACAGCAAGATGAAATCCAAATTTTTCCATTACCTGATATAAATACCCATGGTTAACCAAATAAAATGCCGTCCTTAAATCTATAGATAGAACGCCACTTTTACATTTGTTGTAATCAAAATTTGCCACTGCATCGCGAATATCCATCAATAGATCAAGAAGTTGATTACCTTCTAAAAATCCTGCTTGCATCGGGTGCAGGATGCTTGAGAGCACTCTTTTTAACCTATTGAAAAAGCATTTTGCTACTATTTTATAGTCAACATTTAACATAGTTAACGCTCTATAATGCTAAAGACAAGTAGGATTTGATAGCTTTGGTACTAATATGATGACAGCTGTAGCAAAGGATTCACAAATTACACCATAATGCAATATTTCATTGACAATAGTAATAAATTCATCTGCTATAACTAATCTGAGTATTGCCTCATGGATCTCATTTTTGATATATGGTTGCATTAACATGACAGTATAATCAGATGTCACTATCTAACCAGGCAAAGAAGTAAATTGCAATACAGGAAACTTGTTCTGTGATACATTATACAACTCTTGGTATGCATTATGAATATGAGCTCTAATTTCACTCCAATTAGTTAGTACTTGCTGAGTATGAGGTTAATTTTGAATTTAAATCTCCATTTTTACGTTTCATAGCACAAATAAGATGGTGTAAAGTCATACGCTCGTTTTCTACCACAGTGTTATCTTTACAATTGTTTATTAGCAAGACTGACCCCATACGCAGATGAAATTATTGGACATTATCAGTGCGGATTCAGACGAAGTCGATCAACTATCGACCAAATATTTACCATTCGCCAAATACTCGAAAAAAGTGGGAATACAATACCCCGGTACATCAACTATTTATTGATTTTAGAAAGACGTACGACTCGGTTAGGAGAGAAACATTATACAATACATTCTTACAGAATTTGGAATACCGAGAAAGCTAATTAGATTAATTATGTTTAAATGAATCCCAAAGTAAAGTCCGGGTACGAAGATTTCTGTCCACGAACTTTCACGTCGAAAATGGCCTGAAGCAAGGAGATGCGTTGTCACCATTATTATTTAACTTAGTTCTGGAATGCGCTATAAGGAAAATCAAAGAAAGCAACCAGGGCCTAGAGTTGAACGGTATTCATCAGGTTATGGCATATGCTGATGATGTAAATATAATAGGGGATGATAGGAGAACAATAGAAAGAAATGCAGAGATCTTATTAAACGCTTGCAGGGACATGGGTTTAGAAGTAAATGCAGAGAAAACTAAATACATGGAAGTGCGCCGGGACCGGAATACAGCAAATTATGGATGCGTTAAAATATTAAATAAGTTTTGATAAAGTTTATAGTTTTAAATATCTAGGATCAATATTAACAGAGGAAAATCATATTCACGGAGAAATTAAATGTTGACTAAAAACAGGGAATTCGTGTTACTATTCGGTTCAAAACCTCTTGTCGTCGCGAATTCTGTCGAGGAACTTGCAGCTTAATATATATAAAACGATAACCATGCCTGTTGTTCTGTATGGCTGCAAAACATGGTCACTTACTCTGAGGGAAGAACATAGACTGAAAGTATTTGAGAACAAGATCCTGAGACGAATATTCAGACCCAAGAGGAACGGGAATGGGAAATGGCGGAAACTTCATAACGAGGAACTACATAATTTATATGATTCACCCAACATTGTTAGGGTCAAGTCTAGGAGGCTTAAGTGGGCGGGTCATATAGCTAGAATGGAAGAAAGTAGAAACGCTTTCAAAGTCTGACTGGAAGACCAATCGGAAAACGACCATTAGGAAGACCTAGGCGCAGATGGGAGGACAATATTAAGATGGATCTCGCAGAGATTGGAATACAAAGTAGAAACTGGATGCAGTTAGCTAAGGATAGAAGTCAGTGGAGAGCTTTTGTGAACTTCCGGGTTCCATAGGCCATAGAGTTAGTTAGTTAGTTAGTGTTATCTTTACAATTGTAACGAAATATTTCAGTACACTCTCTCTGCAAATTTAAAATTTTACCTTTATAATACTGCATATCTCGGTACGATACTGGGGAAGTAGCCGACAAACCACTAAGAGATTGTAAACATTTCATATAAAATTACATCATATGGTTACTATTGGCTTTCCTATCTCGAAAGTGATCGATCTATAGTCATTTTATTTTGGGTTTTACATATTACTCCCAAGATTTGAGGCTTGTGAAATACCTGTGTCAGTGATGAAGCCAGACTAACCAGTGCCGACGGAACAGGTTAAGAAAATAAGGATCATTTAGACCAAGTGGGGACATTTTCCAGTAGGATCGTCCCCAGACACAGTACGCCGAACCAATATTAAATTCAAGAACTATTCCCAGATGATCAGTAAACGGGACTAGACACACATAAATTTTACCAAGTCTGGATTACAATAACAACGGTCAAGCCTGTTTGCTGCGTTACTGCGCACGTAAATAAAGATAAGGTTCTTTTTACAGTAGATAGCAATGTCAAAGAGCCTATATTGAGAAACAAAAAAATGTAGTGCAGGGCTATAGAATGGAGTCCCGACACAATCATTAGCTCGAAGTACACAATTGAAATTACCCATGAGCATTATGTTATTAAGGGGCTCAGAAAGCAAATACAACAGATCTTCAGAATATAAGTTCTCTCTATCCGTATTCCCTTGATACCCCAAATTCCCATATATATTGACAGTATAGCATTTTTTACAATACAAAGCTATCCCTCTGCCATCCACCAACATTTTAAGGGAATCAATTTGTATACCTTTTCACTTATATAGCGGTTCCAAAACTATGTACACCAAGATTAACTTGGCTCTTATAACCAGAGATGAAACAGTTTTCATCAGAGATTATGTCTTGAAGACATATGAAATCTGCGTCATAATCATAAACAATTTTTTTAAACAATTCTTTTTTAACACTATTTTGCATACGGTTTACATTGAGGGAAATAATATGTGTAATGTACAGTGTTATAAGTAAGAAAACAGGAATGCAAATGTAAGATTGGAACATATCATCGTATTACTATAAACAGAAGACGAGAACATTAAGTCTCGGTAACTCTGTTGCGGACCCGCGCGAGCCGGAAATACATGGGTTCATATCATTCATACCACACGTGCAGACTTTCCCGCACGACTCTGCTGCGGGCCCGCAGCGGGCAAAAATTGAGTTGCGGGGACTGCTGGCTCGCAACGAGTCCGCACAGGTGTTGCGGGTCGGAAAACCATTGCTGGCAATGAGGCAAGCCACACGTGCAGACTTTCCCGCGCCCGCAGAAATGGAAAGCAAAGAACTGAATGGAGAACTATTAATTAACGAAATACAAAAATATCACGAGATATGGAATTTAAAGTGCGAAATGTATAGAGATATAAATAAAAAACGGGCCCGCAGCAGACTTTTCTGCACGTGTGAACTGGTTTATCTTTGACGCCCGCACGAGTCTGCTGCGAGTCTGTTGTTGGCCCACAGACTCGTGCAGGCGTCTCAGCCCAACCACTTCACATAGACATAGAAAACAGCTCATTTTATTTTCAGCTGCAGTTGAATGAAGATGGAAATTGACAGAAGAAAACGTACTGCTTTTGTATACTTAGCCAGTAAAATCCTAAGGAAGAAACAGACGATACTGGGTTCATCCGTATGTAAGCTCACGAAGGTGAATTTTCTTCCATGTTTATTGATTTGTGCAATGACCCTGAAAAGACCTTTAATTATTTTTACATGAGCATCACTTCATTTGATGAATTCTTATCGAAAATAAGTGATAAAATTAAAGCAGAAGATACTTTCATGAGACTTGCGATACCACCAATTGAAATGTTAGCTGTTACATTAATGAGTTGATTTTGAGTTTAACGTCCCGTTCAGCAGCGAGGCTATATGAGACGTGGACCTACTGATTAACATGGAATCCGAACCACATGAGCTCCCGACGAGAATCGAACCTGCGCCTCCCACGCCAAAGGCGGGCACGCTAACCGCTTAGCCACGGAGGAGCTCTGGCTGTTACATTAAGGTAAGTTAATTATGTTAACTAATTATCGTTTGTAAGAGCACAGAAAGTTAAACATTTGGAGACCTATTCATAGACATTTTCAGACGTTATTAGCGGCCACTGGCGTAGTTTAACAATTGCGTGACTAATTTCGACTTTTTTTTACATAGTTGATGGCTTTAAATTAAAATGAGACATTTATTTGAGACTTCCCGAATATCCCGCTCAAGAGGGGGCGCTTCAATAATAGTAAAATTTCCCTTTATTTATTCACAAATTACCGAATGTGAGGATTCGCTTCAGTTAGAGATGTAAAATTCGGCATGTAAACTCATATCACAAATAATGGTGTACAGGTTGCAGCGTCTTTGAAAATTTTCTCTTGAAGGGGAAATGGGGGATTTCTATAGTAGTGGGATCCGGTGGCTCACTGATAGTGTGTTCACCTCTGGTTCGATTCCAGCTTGCGTCAAGTGGGCTTTATGGTGCGAGAAGCACCGCGTGCGTGAGTTTTCTCGGGGTTCTCCCGTTTCCTCCCACTTTATTCATTCCACTATTTCATTCATTTATCATCATCATTATTATTTCCTCGGCCTAAGTATAATGCAACGTACGTTATAAACAGTCGGTTCATTCCGGAGTGGGTGACAAGAAATCTCATCAAAGAAACTGCATTAACAATAAAGGCTTTTTCTCCAAGCGTATTTGTTGTCTATTGTTATCACAAAAAAGTATTCATAGCCTCTCTGCTTGAAAGGGACGTTAAACGAAAATCAAATGTAAACACTACATGAATATTAGTTTTTTACATTGAAAAGTAATAATAATACATACCAATGCTGTTTCTTCTTCTGTTTTTTCATTAAATTTCTCACATAAGGTTTCACACACCTTATTCCATGCACCCCGTTTTTATTTCTATCTCTATACATTTCGCACTTTAAATTCCATATCTCGTGATATTTTTGAATTTCGTTAATGAATAGTTCTTCATTCAGTTCTTCGCTTTCCATTTCTGCGGACGCGGGAAAGTCTGCACGTGTGGCTTGCCTCATTGCCAGCAATGGTTTTCCGACCCGCAACATCTGTGCGGACTCGCTGCGAGCCAGCAGTCCCCGCAACTCAATTTTTGCCCGCTGCGGGTTCGCAGCAGAGTCGTGCGGGAAAGTCTGCACGAGTGGCATGAATGATAAGAACCAATGTATTTCCGGCTCACACGGGTCCACAACAGAGTTTTCTGTTGCGGGCCCTCAACAGACTTTCCTGCACGTCTCAACCGAGACTAATAGTCACACTGACAAAAAAGCGAAAAACATTTTTTACAAATGTTTAAGGTCAGTGAGTCACCTGATTCAGTATCGTCTTGACATAAGCCTTCAGTTATTGAAGCACCACGCCTCTTCTTCTTTCGAGTTATGACATTTGCAGGTTGTGAATAAGAACCACAGGAGCCACGTTTTTTCCGTGAACATAATTCCCTTGTTGTATCAGGAATGTCTATTACTTCACTTTCCAGATCAAGATCACTACCGTCTGTATTTGAAGTAGGTGCAATGAATTTCATAGCAGGTTTTTGTTTCACAGCTTGGAAGGAGCCCTCAGTACCAACAGGCTGTCTACCAGGGGGACAAGACGAAGTAGCGATATTATCAACACTTTCAAGGTCATTAACATTAGCAATAGGTGTATGTGTTTCTGTAGCTGTATTGTTGATAATGCCAGATGTGGAATCAGAGTTATCATCTGCAGCGTAGTAGAGGTGTCAGTTACTGGTTCTGAACCGTTTGGTTGTAATTGCACACGTTGTTCACAATGTTTTTTTGGAATAGTGCCAATGGATGACATTTGTAAAGGCAGTGGCGGTGTGCTATATGCGGGACAGAGGGGGGAACTCGGTAAATCGAATGTCAGACGTTTGAAACGTATGAGGGCCATTCAGTTCTTGTCTTCTTTTCTTATCACAGTCACTAAGTCGGTGAGTTAATGATCGACAGAAACAAAACACATTACAGACTGGCCTTCATATGATACGAAGCTACGAAAGCCATTAAAGAGTAAACGTGAACGGATCGTTTTTTTAAAGACAATGTTCACAGTTCGTATTCCATTGGACACTGCAAGGGGATAATTTTGAGACCATGTCTCATTGTTTATATTTTTCACTGTTCCATATTCAGTCAGAATTTGCACAATAACGTTATTATCTAGTTGAATAGATAAATTAAAGACTCTTGCCCTTGTAATATTTTCTCTTGCGTTGACGAGTCGGACAAAAGAGGTACTACCGTCACTATGTTAAAATGGTGCCGTATGTTCGAGCTTACTAAACAAATCTTCAAAAATTGCTTCAGTATTAAAAGTCACAAACACGGCATATTCATCAGAATAAAGTTGGAGCGCAGCAATGTCATGGCAGTCCTGTTTAAATAAACTTTCGATCCGTTTATGAATAGCTGTGGGTGAAGGGCGATTATTACGTTTTTTCCTTGTCAAATACACATTTGATGGTATTTTTTGTAACGAGCTAAGACATCGTAATATTTTACTATAAACTCGCTTACACAATTAAACTACACATAGTGGTAAAGCTAAAGCAAGTTAAACTGCGAACAAAACGCTGGCAGTTTAATAGCAACTCACCACTGAGCTACCCTCATTCCTTCCACTGAGCCACCGCGGCTCCGGTTTCTTTTTGTGTTATCTACATATATATATACATACATATACATACATACATACATATATATATATATAAATGAAAATGGCTATGTTTGTGACTTAATAACTCTTGAATCACCCAAAAAGAGTGGATCAAATTATCAACATAGATGAGGATCGGACTTGAGATGGTTTTTATTATTTCACTTTGACGGTGCAATTTAGGGGACAGGGTGGGGAAATGTATAAAAGTGATCGAAAATGACTTATATTAGTGTCGAATCCAGTTTTCGGGGTCTCTGAGATTAAAAGTGTCACCTCCGATGCCGCTTAAGTTCAAATTCATTCCCGCAATTTGAGGAAGGGGAGATGTATAAAAATGATCAAAAATAACCGATATCAGAGAGCGCTTCACTAATAGTAAGACGTTACTGACAACAGAACATATTACTAACTTTTTCTTATTTTAACCCAGCGAAGCGTGTAATTGCCGCTAATTCATTATATTCAAAAACATATTAAATAATTTATTCTTCATTAGCATGACCAATGTATTCTCCCTAAGAATCTGTTAATGTTTTTTTTAAAGTTTCTTAAAGTATATATTAGCTTCAGCACCGAGGCTGCATGAGACGTGGAGCTACAGCTTAAGGTGGAATCGAACCACTGTAATACTCCAAAGCTGCCCCACCGGGAATTGAATCTCAAACTTGTGAATCAAAGACGCACATGATGACCAAGTAGGGAGAGTTTGTGTTAATGTGAGTCTTTCTCAATGAATATATATTATAAAGCACTTTTTATATTAAAGGAACTATTTTTGGGAAACTACATCACCATAAGTTAATTTTCATTTATGACAATCGTTCCACTAGCTGTTTCATTCGTAACAGGTGGAACAATAGCCAAAAACGAAAATAAAATAAATATGTTTATGCTTACTTTGTACTAAAATAAATATGGTAATTTATTTAATACTAATTACGAACAATGGATATAGCTTTCATATGTATTAGCACAATATTCTAGGAAAGCTACATAGTCTAACGTAGAAATCTTTCAGTTTAACATCCCACGTTTATATCGTTTAGAGTGACGATAATTAAGGCAATTGAATGATTATGGATGAATTAGAGGAATGAGAAAGTAGGAGGAAACGGGACTATCCCAAGAAAACCCACAAACACGATGTTGTTCACCACAAATTTACTTAGCCTCGGATCGAACCAGGGACCCCAGGCTCCAGAGGTAAGCGCTCCAACATTGAGCCACTGTGGCATATATAGTCTACTATAGAAAGAAACTTACTAGAAACACTATTTTGCTGCAATTTAGTAAACTTTTCTTTCTCTGTGTTATAATCTTTGTCCATTGTTTTACTACCAATTATTCTTGAGTAGATATTTATGTTTGTTTTATTATTCTTATTTACATCAGTGATCGTGAATGGATAAATTTGAGTCTGTCTGGAAGTTGGAGCTGAAAAAGGTATATCGTACTCCAATCTGTAATACTGGATTCTTTCCAATATTCTCGACTAAAAACTAACATTGCAAATAAAACACCGGAACTCGTGATTCGTGTTTCTAATAAAATTAATAGTCATTAAGTTTGGCTGAAAATGCACGTTTATGATTGAGTATTTAATAAAGTTGTACCATAGAGATTTCCTAATTATTTGACACAGTTGCAAGTTTCCAACATATAGGCTTTTCTGCTAAGAACAGGTTTTACGATCTTATGACAAACTTTCAGTTTGTTTAGTGGCAAGTAAAACTATCAAAGATTTACCGTCTAACATTTTCCATCTACGGTTTATGTACACCGAATTTCATCAAGGGTGAGAGTCCAAGCAACCAAGCTTATGTCTTTTTATGACATATATGATTTTGCATATGTATCTTTATATGAAAATGTTTATCTTTCGTGATATGTTTGATCTTCCCTTTGAAATAACCAATTGAAATACTTGTATATACACGTATTCAAGAAGAATCAAGTTGAAACTTAATTTGATTTTGACCAACCTTGAGATGATGGTACATTTTTACGAGCTTAATAATCATATTGATATTATAATGTGCAGACCTTTGATTATTTAAATACTGGCCATCAAAGCATGGGATTCAGACTTATTTTTCTGATAGTCCATAACCGAATTTAAATACAATTACTCAGGAACTATCAATTCTGAGAGCACAGTATTCCAACGGTTAGTTTGCTCATGTAGGTCTACCACCACTTTAAATGTGGTCATGTAAACACCATTTGTTTCCGAGTTATCAGTCACAAAAACTTTTCTTGGTTTCTTTCCTTTTCTTCTTTTTTTACTTAGTCCAATTTTCGCAATAAAACTAACTACTTAATTGCTGTTTAGATGTTAAAAATGTAAGTTATCCGATTTTCACCAAATTTGATACGGTTATAGGACGTAGTTATTATAGTAGACATATGAATATGATGTACAGACCTTGAATATTGAACTATTGCCCATCAAGGTCTGAATTTGTACTCATCTCTTGGTTTAGTACACACTGCAAATTTAATGGGCAATAACTAGGGAACGAAACAATTCCACTGCATAATATTTAGTATATATATATTGATAATAAAGAGGTTTTAAGTTAATTTACTTGTTTAGAAAGGTAGACTTATCAAAACAACCTCAAAATGCATTCCACCTCCGTACCATCCGAGTTTTTCGTTATCCGAGGTAGACTCTGTCCCGATGACCTCGGATAATTTTGAAGTGTACTGTATAAAAATTCAAAGCGTACATAATGAACATAATGCCTTCTTTTCAAAATTTGTATAAATATTGTTGTAAGTAACTACATAGTAGTAGTATAGTCGTATAGTTGTATAGTTGTAAAGTTGTAAGTTGTAAGTATATATAGTTGTATAGTTGTAAGTTGTAACTACATAGTAGTAGTATAGTAGTATAGTTGTAAGTAACTATAAATATTGTAAGAGAATATGTTGAATTCTAAGAATAGTGTATAAATTTGCGTCAAGTTTTCGCTGGCCTTTAAGAAAATAAGTACGTATACTCTGCTGTATGCTTGCATGTACTCCATAGAAACCCTGCCTGTATGCACACATTTTCTTGTGTTCAAAGTATTGGACACTTTAAGACCCACATAATTTTGTCATCTCTGTCAAGAGGCGCATAACTTTCTATCGTAGAGTTTCTAATCATAGTAATTCAATTTAGCTGTGTGTTTGTTACTCACAAAATACTTAGTGCACTATAGAGTTATGCTAGGAGTGTCTATGGGCTTCGCTTCAATAGTGGACCTTTAATTAACTAGAAAATTGATGTCTTTTCAAAAGTTTATTTACATTGTAATGAAATTTTCCCTTCATGAGAAGATGAAACTAAATTTTCCGTGGTGGGAAGTAGTAGTCAGTTTGGAGATAACACTATATACTACTTCTTGGTCGTAGACATTCGTTTTTCAATTGTTTTGATCCAATTTATATCTTGACTCTCAAGACTTTCCTTTTACCATTGTCTTTTCCAAGCCTTCATTTCTTCCGGTGTTTAAATCCTTTATTGTCCAGCCTCCTATTGTTGTGCTTTGGAACGACCTGAAAATCGTGCTTGCGGATTTCGTTATCTCACAGAAAGAGCAGAAGTGAGATGGAGAGAAAAGCAGAGAGACAGAAAGAGAAAGAAAACAATAGAGGGTGGCAAGTGGGGTAAAAAGAGAAAAAAGAAACTTTCCGCTTTCGGGACGTGCCGGATTGTATAAGAGAGACCAGAAGAGGACAGTGGCGCATTCTACCGACAGGCGAAAGAAGAGAGAAAGAGAAGACATGGTAAGATAGTATCGCAATTTGCCGTTTGCTATTGTTTAGAGGAAGAATGTCCCCATCTTTTTTTTTTTTTTTTTTTTTTTTACTTCTTTTTCACCATAGGGATCTAAGTTTCTTTCTCTTCCAGTTCTTTTCCTGTTTTAAGGAACACTTCCAGGAAAATAAAAGTGTAAGTAAAGCAAATTGGAAGTACATGGACTGTCATGTAGTGCTTCAAAATATGTAAAAATCAGTAACCTATTTTGGGATAAACTTTGAAAAGCGTCGGACGGAAAAGGGAAACAAATTATGCAAGTCTTTTGAATTTTGGTAATTAAAATAAGTTGCTAGATTTTATTTTTACTAGTGGCGGTTCCTGAGGGAAGTTCCATCGATTAAAATTATTAAAAAATATCGCTTCAAGCTAAGCGAAGAAAATTTATGTAATGCACTACTTCTTACGTACAAGAGATAATACATACCTGTATTTTAAGTTTTCTTCCCTTAGCTTGTAGTGTTAAAATTATGTTTTTATTCCGGATGTGATTTCTCTCAAGAGCCGCCACTGTATTTTATTTCTTTTCAGCAGAAAGGCTTCATAGGAAGAAGCCTGCAGTTTAAAGTGGATGTGCACCACTATAGTACATTTGTTGATCTCCAACAGGTAATTGAATCCAAGATTACGTGTACCAAAGATATACACTTTAGCCATTTACATTAGGAAGGAAGAAAAATTTACTTTTACTTAGAATAAAGTTAGGAAATTCTAAATTTTGAAAGTAGAATGATTTTAAACAAATTATATTGAAAGACTTAAGGAAGTTAGACTAGTAGTTCTATTCTAATTTTAAATATTTAATTATCTTTCTCGAGGAAAATGATTAACATTTTTGCCTTTTTTGTGGGAGAATCAAGTTCGACCTCTTGAACATGTACTTGTTGTACCGAATATATATAAAACTCACATAATTCTATGACATCGGTGATAGAAAGAGACGTATAACTTCACATATATAATCAAATTCTCTAAAATGTTAATGTGGTTTATATTATGTCTGCTGGGCACCCATGGCAAGCACAACTTACCAATTCTTAACTGCTTCAACCTGTGATCCAGTAGCCTTTTTTTTATTGGTTTGTTTTGCTGGTAAATGACATAATTAAAATTTCTCTCGTGTAGCTTATGATTACACTCGTTGTGTGACACTTTCTAAGTTATATTAGATATATCCGTTGTTGTGGAAACTAAAAGTCTGCTGATTACATTGCGGTGGTCGTGTTACGCCTATTACACTTTTCCTTGCACCAATTTCAGTCATAAGTTGCTGCTCTGCAGACTTTATTACTTCAAGGCAACATCTGCAATGGTACTTAATCCTCTCCTCTGGTTCTCGACGGGCGTCGCAAACTACAAAAGCGACTCCAGTGGTACGAAATCCCTCTCTCGTCTAGTTGTCGTGTTTCTTAATTCAAGTAGAACTAATTAATTATCCACTTAAAACCATGTATACATATCCCACACGCACAATTATGAAACATATACTAACTAGGTTGTCTAACATGTTAACTAAGTATGATCACTTAAAAAATGAGTCCTTTCACTAAACATTGTGATTTTGTGTTCAGAAAGTGCAAGTGACCACAAAAACAATTTAACCATATAAATCTCTTATTAGAAAACTGAAGCTAATGTAGATATGCTGTATGACCACAAACACAAAATAGTAACATAATAGCATATGAAGTATAGGAAGCGCGGGTTTGTAGCTAAGAAACTGTCAGATATGGCTCACCTCTCCCTACGACTACCATGAGTCCCACTGAAACTGAGTTGTTTGTTCAGATAAATATATGTTAAACAAAATTAAGAGCCAAGGGAATTATTATATCTTCTTTCGTTAGAAGTGAAAATAAAATACAAATAAATCTAAATGTAAACAAAAGAAATATAAAGGTCTTTGACGGTAAACTCCTCTTTAACCGCTAATAAAGATTGGTACCAACTTTTGGTACCTGAGTGGGTTTTCTGGAAGGGGCTATCTTAAGGAGGATAGAGGGACTCAAAAATGTATGAAAAAACATAGTATCTCACGGGCCCGTGAAGTAAAAAGACGAAACTCGGAGTATAAACTCCCCATTAAAAATAAGGAAATTCATGCCCCAGCCTTTTTAAAAGTTTTGGTCTTAAAGGGTGGCATTGAATATTTTTATCATTAAAATAAACGTTATATGTCTCATCATAACTCTGGAACGTCCAGAGTTATTTCAACGAAACTTTGGAATACATATAACTTACAATTTATAAAAATATACTGTTTTGGTAAGACATCCTTAGTATTCTTAGAGGCTTAGAAGAAGTGACATGAATGTAATATTAATTCGTAGTTTTCGGAGCCTCGGAGTTTAATAATGACACACTCCATGCCATTCAAGTCCAACTTCAGCTTTCAGTGGGGGTAATATACCCATAGAGGTGGAGGTGCGATGGATGGCACGTAAAATAATCAGAAATGATCGACATTAGTGTTAAATCCATAGTTTTTGGGGTTCTTAAGATGAATAGTGAGAGTACCAACGTCTTTTAACCCATTATTGCATGCCGTGCCATATATGGCACATCCGCTTTCTTCACTTTAGCTTTTGTGTGATTTATCAAAGGCGCCAATGGCTGTTTCGTCTGCTGTGTGAGATATTGACGTTTATAAAAAAGAGATTTTGGTGTCATCTGGCATGTTCTTTGTGAGTTGTATTAGACGGTTAAACGTTGGCATGTGGTTTTTGTGAAGCAGTGGATTTTTGTCAGTGAAAATAATTTTTGGCGAAACATTGTGCTCACTTTTCCCAAAGAACTGAGAGTATAGTATAGATATAGTAGCCCTATAGTATAGTATAGATATTACTGCATGAAGTGATATATATGACAAGATCCATTCCCTGCACACTTCTAGGAAAATTTACCTTACTGCATAGTGTGCCATATATGGCACGTACTTATTTCTCGTCAGAATTAAGTGAAACATCTAAGCATTCAAGTTTTAATTCATTTTTCAAGTTCCCATATGAGGATTTCCAATGGTGATTTTTTTCGCTAAAGAGAAAAAAAGTCATGCAAATGGGGTTAAGTTCATGTTCAAATTCAATGGAGGTTAAATACAGAGTTACGTCACTTTTATTTATTTATTTATTTATTTATTCTTTTTTCAAGGTGATAACGAGATTGATGATAGTGGTTTAATGACTGAAGTGCGATTAAACAGGGCCCTGAAATATCCTCCTACTCGGTGTTTGTACACTACAAAGTCTACTTGTCGAGATTAAACAAGAACCAGAGAATCCACGCATCAGAGATAAGATTTGTACCACTTTGAATTGGTTTTTATTATAGAACGAAAACTAAACTACAATAACTAGAGTAAAAATTTATGCCACAATGCATATACAGTATAGGAGTGACCAAGTGAAACATTAACACAAGAAATGAAAAACACGTTATGAACCCGAAGAAGTGTGTGGATGGATTTTAGGTTTCTTAAAGCTTTTGTATGCTATCAAACATACTGAATCATTAAATAGGTTCAAATTTTACACAAAACTTCTTCCCAAACGTATTGAAATTAGAGCATAGGTATCATAGGTATCTCCTATTCAAAATAAGAATAGGAGATTATATAGACAATGGAAATATATATAATGTTTGGGACTTCTCTAAACAAGTTTGGGACTGGCTTTCTCAACCACCAGTTTTGTCACCATTGAACAACATAAAACATGTATCCGGCAACATTGATAGAAATCATGAACACTGGCGCAAATCCCGGGTAGACGAGGTTGACATGTCCCCCTAATCTTGGACCTGGGGGGACTGTCCTCTCCAATAATCTGACGTGAAAAGTGCTTTTTGGGATAAGTGTGATTATTTTTGTTCGACTGCCACAAAGGAATATAAGATGAAATTGATCTCTCTTGGCTTTTCCATCTTTCAAACTTAACTTCGTGCTGTAGTGTGTTTAGTAGTCTCATCAGTATGTATTAATTCCACTTCCGCTACTTAGGCACAAATTGCAGTAAATGCCAGAGCAGGATATGCCCCTCTCCTCATGCCGGAAAGTTGTCTCAGCTTAGTGATGGGCAGTGGGAATATTCCCGGTGGGAAGGAATTGAAAAAATTGGAATATTCTCGGGTTTTTTCCCTGGCCTATAAATTCCCGGGAAGGAATTTATTTCCATTTCTCTACTTTATCTTCCAAATTATAAGAACCATATGGCTAATTACTTTATTTTAATATATTATGATTTACTTCTAGGTTTTAAAGAATTTGGAGGTTAAAAAATTTAAAATTATTTGATGGTACTTTATATAACTAATAATATGAGTTTTTAAGTTCCATTTCCATTTGCACTAAAAAGTAAGGTAATTGTTTAATATTGGGGGGCCAAAACTAGCAAAACGTAGGATGATTTACAGAAGAAATGAGTTGATAGTGATGTTCAAGTAGTCAAGAAAGTATCGAACACATTTTTTTTAGGCAGTAGGGGATCTATAAAAAATGGAAATGTAAGTCGAAGTGATTTATGTGAGAAAAGAAAGTGAATTGTTGGTAACGAAGAAAGAAAACAACGTGCCATGCGGGGCTCTAACCTGCCTTTCGCCTTCATTTGCTAACGCTCGCTCTGCAATGCTCTCTGAATTTAATGTTGGTAACGTAATTTAACGTATGAAACCATAAAAAAACCACATCGAAATAAAATGTCGCAAAAAAAAAAGTGCAAAAGCTGGCCCCCAATGCTAAAGAACAGCCAAAATTAGCAAAGTACTAATTTATAAATGATGAAAAGGAACCATTTTGTAAAGTAATTTAGAATTATGTAGAAATAGAGATGAAATACGATTAATAAACCCTGAACCACCATTAGTAATAGACGTCGGTCTGTCTCCTCTCTCTGACTCGAATTTCTGAAGAGGTATTCGGTCTTCTTTTACATGTGAATTAACGTATAGAATTTCGAGAAATAGGTAGAATGAAAGGTCGTGTATGTCAATGTTACGATCTTAAATATAAAGATAAGTAAGTACCTTGAAAATTTTGTGAACATAAACCTGTATGAGCAAATGTTGATAAATTCGTGAGATATGTATCTTCTAGCATTTACCCAATCTAATTGGTTTATAACATTTATAAATTTAATGTGTTTATAATATCAATAATAGAGTCAAGTTGAGCAAATCCACTTACATATAAATTTAAACTGTTTAGTGGTTTAAAAGTATTAGGTCTTCCTATATAATTTTTTCACACATATTTAATTGATAGAACATATTGTAAATAAATATACTTTTATGCGTACTCTCTAAATATAATAAAGTGTTAATAAAGTAACATAGTACCGTTCAGAATATACATTTTAAAGAATCCTCTGTGGACAACAGTAATAATATGCTGTGATATAAAAATTAATTCAACTTTGAAATCATAATATAGCAATAGAATGCAATTTTCTTTTTGATAAATTCCCATTTTGGGAATCTTCTCGGGAATATTCCCAGGGAATATTGCCGAAAAATATCTTCCCGGGAATTTATCCATCACTATCTCAGTTGTAGGTACAAATTCCGGGGAAATGGGGGCATGTCCCCCAACATTGGAATTGGAGGCTCTCCCAATAATCCGATTTGAAAAGTGCTTTTTGCAGATCAGTGTGATGATTTGTGTCCGACTGCCACAAAGGAAAGTGAAATGAAATTGGTTTCTCTTGGCTTTTCCATTTTTAATGAAAATGAAAGTATACGAGTGTGCGTGACGCAACCTCATGTGAAATCTTATCTCCTTCTCTCCCTAGGCCCGAGCATACGAAGAGTATATAGACTACCCAATGTCAGTAGAACCCATCTTTTCAGTAAACGCGCATTTAATCTACTTGTAGTATCAACCTAGGCATCTACTCATGCTTCGTAAGCTAACTAACTCTATGGCCTATGGAACCCGGAGGTTCAATGCCACGTTCACAAAAGCTCTCCATTGACTTCTATCCTTAGCTAACTGGATCCAGTTTCTTCTTTGGATTCCTATTTCTGCGAGATCCATCTTAATATTGTCCTCCCATTTGTGCCTTGGCCTTCCTAATGGTAGTTTTCCGATTGGTCTTCCAGTCAAAACTTTGAAAGGGTTTCTACTTTCTTCCATCCTAGCTACATGACCTGCCTACCTAAGCCTCCTAGACTTGATGACCCTAACAATGTTTGGTAATCCGTATAAATTATGTAGTTCCTCGTTGTGAAGTTTCCGCCATTCCCCAGTCCCGCTTCTCTTGGGTCCGAATATTCGTCTCAGGATCTTGTTCGCAAATACATTCAGTCTATGTTCTTTCCTCAGAGTAAGAGACCATGTTTCGCAACCATACAGAACAACAGGCATGATTATCGTTTTATATATGTTAAGATTAAATTCCTCGACAGAATTAACGACGGCAAGAGATTTTGAACTAAATAATGAAACCAATTTCCTGTTTTTAGTTGACATTTAATTTCTTCTTGCATATTATTTTCGTTTGTTAATACTGATCCTAGATAATTGAAAGTATCCACTTTATCAAAAGTATTATTTAAAATTTTAATGCATTCATAATTTGCCGTATTACGGTCCCGACGCATTTCCATGTATTTATTTTTCTCTGCATTTACATCTAAACCCATGTACCTGCAAGTGTTTAATAACACTTCTGCATTTCTTTCTATTGTTCTCCTATCATCCCCTATTAAGTTTACATCATCAGCGTACGACACAACCTGGTGAACACTATTCAACTGTAGGCCCTGGTTGTTACCTTTGATTTTCCTTCTAACGTATTCCAGACAAAGTTGACGGACTTTACTTTGGGATTAATTTAAACATGCCTTAATTAATCTAATTAGCTTTTACGGTATTCTAAATTCTGTAAGAACGTTGTACAATGTTTCTCTCCTAACCGAGTCGTAAGCCTTTCTAAAATCAACAAATAGTTGATGTACCGGGTATTGTATTCCCACTTCTTTTCGGGTATTTGGCGAATGGTAAATATTTGGTCGATAATTGATTGATGTCGTCTAAATCCGCAGTGATAATCCCCAATAATTTCATCTGCGTATGGGGTCAATCTTGCTAATAGAATGTTTGAGAGGATTTTATGGGATGTTGACAGAAGAGAGATGCCTCGATAATTATTACAGTCGATTTGTCGCCTTTCTTGTGGATTGGAGCAATGATTGATTCTTTCCACTCTTGTGGCAATTCTTCCTTGTTCCAGATAAGAAGGATGAGTTCGTGTACCTTACTCCACAATTTTTTGCCTCCAACTAAAATTAACTCAGCCGGGATTTCGTCTACACCCGGAGATTTGTGTTTTTTAAAATTATTTCTTTATAGCGATTTCTACTTCTATTTGGTTGGGTTCTGGAATATACGGTTCTGCAGTGTGCATCTCCCTTTCTCCACGCACATTAGTTTTTGGCTGCGTGTTAAGCAAATCGTCAAAGAAATATTTCCATCTATTGAAAATGCTATCCGATTGAGCGCGACAGTCCCCCTAAATACGCCACTAAAGACGATTCTGCTCCCCTCATCCTCGACAGCATTGTTTTTCAACTTCATAAGTATTTTTGAGCATCGCTTATATATATATATATATATATATATATATATATATATATATATATATATATATATATATATATATATATATATATATATAATCTGGGAACGGTCTTACCCGTCTCACGCAAGGTTAAAGACATGTTTGCGGCGATGATCATGAGTGTGCTATGTGCTACGTTTCAATTGAATTGAACATTTATATATACATCTAAGTTAATTATTTTAATTTGTCTGCTTGTCTTAGGAACTCATAATGTGTAAACAATATATTAAGTGAAGTACATCAAACAGAAATATTAGTCAAAAACCTTAATACAGTATTGCCTACGAAATCGGAATCTTCCCAGAACATGAACGACTTCCTATTCGAATCCAATCAAAATTCAATAATTTCCCTGTAATCCTAACGCTGCTTCTAATTGTTTATTTGTATCTGGGCACATCTTTTCCCAGAAATACAGTTACTTAATGGTGCCATAGAATGTGACATCCCTCTAAGCAGTAATTTCTGTCTTGCTCGCCTTCTAGTTTTCACATCCGTCATCATCATTCCTTTGTAAGGTAATAACAAGTTTTCTTAATTCTCTTTTTAAAGTTTACACATTCATATACATATTATGCTTATTTGTTAACTAGAATTAATTACTCTCTTTGCTGGGTTAAAATAAGAAACATTAATAATATATTCTGTTAGTTAGTTACTTTTCACTACTACTGAATTGCTGTATTGTAGACGATGTTTTTTGTCTTACATTCTTCAACAAGAACATATAAATTTGAGTGATTTCCACAGCTCGAGACATTGCCACATAAAATTGGCCATGTGAGAATGGAGGGATTTTTTCCTCCCCTCTGAAGAGTTGGGTGGCTGAATTTGGATTTAAACTGTATTGGAAGTGTCAATGTTCATCTCAGCGACCTGAAAACTATGGATTCATCACTAATATCGGTCATTCTCGATCATTTTTATATATGTGTCCCCCTCCCCTAAGTTGCAACATCAAAGTGAATTAACAAAAAACATTTCAGCTCCGAATCTCATCTATGTTGAAAATTTGATTGAAATCCGTTGGGTGGTACAAAAGTTAAGTCACAAACATAATCACTTTCATTTTTAGATATTTTAGCTTTATAATCCATTGAATTCACCGTTATAATTTTTTAAGGTTCGTGTTTTTGGTACTCGGAGCAGATTAATCTAGTTTCTATTAATTTAAACGGAAAAATCCTTTTGGAACTCGAATAGTGATTCTAGTAAGACTTAAATTCGGATTCCAAAGTATCTCCCTCTATCGACATGGAATGGATGAATAATCGTTTTTTTTTTTTTTTTTTTTTTTTTTTTTTTTTTTTTTTTGCAAGTGCGATTTACTTGATACTTAGGTGTTTTATAACTTCGCTTGAACATTTATTGGTGTTCATTTTTACAAGAGGACTTCGTCTATTTTGATAGTTACAGGAATTCAGGAAGTTTTAGTAGTCTTGTTGACAACATGCTAGCTAAAGTAAAAAGACGTTCGAAATATTCTGGTATTAGCTGATGTTCTCTAATACATCAAAATTAAACATATATTTTCGTAAGTTATTAAATAATAGAATAATATGTTCAGTGCGTGCATTTTCGAATCTAAGAAGTTACATTTGTAGGTATGCAACAGTCTTATTTTCCTGATTAAAAACAAGAAATACGACATAAAGCTATAGCGGATGAAGATGCAAAGAATGTTCTTTTAAACTAAGATTGCTGTAAAGGTAACACAAGGCACAGCTTGCATCTTTAAAATTGGTGATTATTAGAAAATTCGTCCAAAAAGAAAATCAAATTCAGAGATAAAGAGAGTACATTCCCAGGCTAACAAATATCCTAATATAAGGTCTAAGTGCTCCACTTAAGATTTCCTTTGGTTCTTTGCTCTTCTATTTTGTTTGTGATTACTTCCAGAGGGAAATTAGGAAGGAAGGAAGGAAAAGACGAGAATGGTAGTAAATTGCTCACAATGTGGTTTCTGTACTTAAGCAACGTCACAGTGCTCCCAAAATGTCTTCCGGAGGCTGATTATAATCTAACTGCCTCTTAGTGATTATTTCCCTTCAAAAGCAAACGAAAAGGAGATAAGGTCGTAATAATAGTAATAGAAAGGGGAAAACTTTTGCATTGGTGAATGAGATATGCTTGGGGTGGTGCAAGGGAATTTGAATTTGTGAAAATGGTGGATGGGGTTTACTTTAGAGAAGGAAAGCTACGGTCAATGTTCATTTGAATGTTTGAAGAATTAACAATTGCTTCACTAACTGTCATCAGTCAACTAAGTTCCTCCAATATTCCTGCAGAGCAACCTTTATTTTTACAGGCGTAAAAATGATATCAAAATATTTCGTCTTCAATTTCTGAAGGACTGCTATAAACCATTGTGTAGTCGCAAAAGTTCCATTGTTGTCCTCCATTAGCGTAATTAGAGCTTGCCGTCATCTCTTAATTGATTTGAGACATTGTTATACTATCACATCTTCTTTGTTTCAGACACACACACACACACACACAGATATGCACATATATATGTGTTTTCTATATATATATTTTTATAGCTCCTTACCATCCTTCTCTTTTCATTGCTTTCTTTCGAGCTTCTCCCAAAAACTTTTGAAGCAGTTTGCAGTTAATTTTGAATTTTGCTTGGAAGCGTTTCTCTCTGTTTTCTGTAGAGGCGAAATGTTCTAATTAAAGCTAATGGCTTCAAAACTACTTTGTGCTTTCCAACTACATAATATGTTTCACCCTTTCTTATTATATTTCTTTCAGCAAACCTATCTAAACCCATTCACCTACAGAAAAAGGAAGACCCTTTCTCACTAATAGATTGAAATACATTTTACTAATAGTTCCTAGTACCTGGAGCAACCAAGTTTCTTCCCATCATATTTCCCTTCATTTTGAAGTCACAGAAATAGAAAGAGAAAATTATTAGTTTCTCTGTTAAGTGATATATCTTTATCTGAAAGGCCCCGAAGGAAATTTGTAATTATAATTTAATTATTTCTTTTTCAAAAATAAGAAAAAAACATTAGTACACACGTGAATCACTTACTTTTATATCATATATCCTTTTATTTTTGACGTCTTCTGCAGACAGTAATGACGTCTCTTTGATATTCAGTATTTTGGAATACTTTCAGTTCTCTATGGAACATTGGTTTTGCTTTGATAGAAAACAAAATGTATAAATTATGGTTTTAAAATGATAAAGAATAGTAGATAGTAAGATGGAAAATAGAGCAATAGAAACAAATAAATTATAAGAAAGCTAGAACATTGAACCGGAAAGCACTGTGCAAAGTAAAATTCAGTAAAATTTGGATATACAATCAGTCAAACTGGTTGATGTAACACAGAATTCATTAAAGGTGGAAAGTTGTATAAAGGTGTCCATTTAAAAGTTTTGTTTGAGTTTTCATTAATATGTTGTAACGATAATCTTTATAAATATGTAAATGTTGTCATGGACCGAAGATATACCGAAGATATAATTTTCTTTTATGGACAGACCTGTACATTTACGTTGTTAAGTTTGGTAGTCAGACAGATTTTTCTAGGCAGTTAAGGTATAATACGTAAGGACTCCATTGTGAATGGATGTAAATTCATTTTATAAAGAAGAATTATGAAAATATAAGGTAAATGTTGAAAAGTATTCCAAAATACATAAATTTAAATAAATTTTATTCTCTGAGTTATCATTGAACATTCATGAAGTAAATTACGTCTTAAGCAGTTCAATATTTCCACGAACTTTGGGCAAATATGTAACTAACTATCCCGAATAGTTGAAGTTAATAATTATAAATTAAATATTGCAATGTACACAAAATATTTTCTTGCAATCAATAAAAATATAAGTATAAATTAAAAGATAAATGTTCTTGAGATCGTATTAAAGTATACCTAAATGTAAAGTTGCACATTAATTTTATACACAGCAGTTTCCCAACTAAAATAATCACATTTTCGTACATTTAATATTTTACAAACCAAAAGTAGTTGATGCTTGCTCCTCGAAAAAAAAAAAACTTTTGTTTTGTAAATAAACTGCTTTATAAAGTAATCATTGCAAAATTTACATTTCTGGTCGTTTTGTATAAATATTAACAATATCTTATTAATTTATCGTGTGTGATCTCTTGTTTATCTATATTATTAACGCTCACTCTTTCTCATTGATCAAAGAAAGTCTCTGTTATTTTTCTTACTGAAGTTTTTTAAAAAGTCATTGATGTTACAACTCACATGCTGTAGATGAGCAAAGGATGATGATGCGCTGTAAATATATCGGCTCCCACTATCGACTCCGCGAAATTTGAAGTTTACTGATGTCGTTTGCTCTATAGTTACCGTAAGGTTAGTGTAAAGTGACAAATTTTGCCGATAGATGCCGCTACAGTCTTCGTATCTCTCCCATATATTTTTTACCTTTCACGAAAATTTACAATTCCTCTTATAAACTTCAACCTAGAGACTTCAAATTTTTAGAGGAGAAACTTCATAACCTATTAAAGGGAACAATCCGTGCCGATTTTTTATTTAGAATTTTCTTCACTGTGGAAACAGTTCCATTGTTAAAGGTTTGGGTATCCATTTCAACAATCAAGCCATTTCAACAATGAAGAAAATTCTAAATAAAAAATCGGCACGGATTGTTCCCTTTAATAGGTTATGAAGTTCCTTTTCTAAAAATTTGAAGTCTCTAGGTTGAAATTTGTAAGAGAAATTGTAAATTTTCGTGAAAGGTAAAAAATACATGGGAGAGATACGAAGACTGTAGTGCCATCTATCGGCAAAACTTGTCCCTTTAAACCAATCTTAAGATGCTGGATCAAGACAACGAAATCTGCCCCCGAAATTGAACTCCAAACTACGAGTATTAAAGGCAGTACTTAGTTACAAGGAACAAAGGTCTTTTACTAACTATACCACTGTATGAAGGATGTAAATATAGAGGAACTACGGGTCTAATTGCAACATGGATGTAGTTCAGATCTCCTAGGATAACAGCGCATGAGGAAAGAGAAAATAAATCTATTTAATAACTTGAGATGAAAAACTGTTATACTGCAGAAAGCCGATAAGTGACAAGAAAGTTGAAATGATCAGTTAATTCTTAGAAATAAAGAAAAAGATCATACCAATGTAAAAACAAATTTAAATTTAGAAGGTAGCAAATAAGTAGAAATTCTCCATCTATACAAATAATTCCCAATTAGTCGAAATAATATATAATTCATTCATATTATGTAGTTTTTTTATTTTTCTTTGCATTTCTTTCTTTTCTTTTTCTTTTTTTCGTTTTTTTTTTTTTTTGTATCTTGGGTCGACTGATTAGTACTGCAATATCTAAGTAGGGTTCTATTGCCTGTATGGTCCTAGTTACAACATTTACCATAGAGGCAGATTAATGCTGACTCATGTGGCTCAATCCTATGTCAACTTGTAAGTCCGTATGGCATTCCTTTCTCCTTGAGGGTACACTCATGAAACGCATATCGGCGGAAAGCATCGTCTTTCAGAAATACATAGATGTCAAAATTATCTTCCCAGCTTAAATAGGGGCTGAGTTATTGAGGTTTAAATTGAGTCACATTAAGGAGCGACCAAAATGTGACAATTTCACACCGTCAGGCAGCTAAATGGCCGTAACTCTGTAACGATGCATTCCCGACATATGTTCATATTACCCTGAAATTTTGCCGTACCTTTTTGCTACCCTTATATATATATATATATATATATATATATATATATATATATATATATATATATATTTTTAATGGATGGAAGAAATTATAAAAAAAGAGACAAATTATAGCAGTAACTTTCATTCTTTAGATACCATTGATATATTTTATGTGTCGGTGGCATTCAGGGTAATTTATCAGTTTCTCCAGAACTCACTACTTCGAAATTTACTCGTATAATGGAGATGTGTTTATTCACATAAGCTTCTCACAGTGTAGAAATATTCTTTGTAATCAATCAGATTTTTCTATGCCTGATCCTTCAGCAAGTGCTGCATTATTTCAGAACATTTAAACCACAATTTCTCAGAAAGTAGTACATAAAATCTTAATTGTTAAGAAATTAAGTCATATTGCGTTTAAAAGACATTTTTATGAGGCAGAATATGTAGGGTTGATCCTAACACATTTTAAATGGCCCTCGATATAAACAATCTGAGCATTTTGCAGGAATGTAAGTTATTTCGAAAGCAATGAATAGTGATGATAATTTTTGAGTGGAAGAAATATATATCCTGTGGGCACTATTTAAGAACAATCGGTGAGAATGTAACGGCCTGGCCCAAAATTGCTAAACAAATTAGGTATTGAAAAGAGGATTTGTTCCAAACATGAAGCCCAGAATATGGCTACAAAAAATTCTATTCTGATATCTAGTTAGTCATGTAGATGCTAAATGTAATGTTGAATATTATATCATATATCCTACGAAATCTGAAGACGTTGTCGTAACTGAATATGTGGTTATCTTTGTTAGAGCCCGACTGACAGTCTGGCGTCGTCCTAACATGTCCCAGATGTTCTGAATTTTGATATAAATTAAATGCAGTGTGAGTGCACTTTCTTCTTTCTTTTCTACAAAGTTTCAACACTTTATATGAAGTTCTTTAATATCAGAATGCATTACTTTAAGTGGTGCTTTTGTTTTTCGTTTGTATTTTTTACTTGAAATCACAGTAATCACTTTACTAATGTTACTAGCTAAACCTGCGCTCTCTGCACAGTGCGTCATTCGCATATGAGCATGAGTGTTCATGTCATTCCTCACTACATCTGGACATGTCCCTTTACAGACACAAATGAAAGACACCTTGATAAACATCAGAAAGGGGTACTATAAAGGGAGGACTTTTTCGATTATTTTTTCAATATCTCGCACCGTTTTCCCTTAAGCCTACTTCCGGTTGGAGTTTCTAATTCATATATATCAATGTTTTCTCTCTTCTTGCATGCAGTACGTAATGAGCAAATACATTACATACATAATCAATTGTAAGGTCAGTGATATATGGTGTTCATTGGGCAAAAACTCCAAACAACAAACATTCAGCTTAGACTGGAGAAATGGTTATCCTTCGTTTTTCATTATCATTTGGAAATGAAACAAACGCCTGATAGATATACAACCACCGCATACAACTATGTTGTGTTGGAATGTATAACTCAAGATATGATGCTTTACATTTTTAAAATTTCAACAGTTCCAGTGTGCCCCTATAAATGTAATAAAGAAATAGTGGCCATTTTGTTTAGATATTCAGTTAGAGCTGGACAATGTACTCAAAATTTGGAATCGACTAGCGAAAACCGGACGTTTCTAGCACTTGTTGTTTTCTTGATCTCATTGTCGAAAGAATTGGAGACAAACATATAAACCTAGCATTTTAATACATAGTCTAGCTGAACCTGCGCTTTCTATTCAGCACATCGTTCTGTTATGACCATGAATCTTCTTCCCACTGTGCATGCCTCCTTACTCACACAAGTAAGGGATAGGAGACACACAAAGGAAGTGAATTGCTATGTATAGATGTTTGAGTGAGTTTATGACAAATTTGTAGAAGTAAAACGATATCAAGTGGAAATGTTTTTTTCTGATAAATCCATGTCCGTCTGAGTATGCCTCATTGCATCTCTTGAGGCCTTTGAAGTTGTCACCATGCAATAGGTTTTGATGTTCAGATTTAAGCAAAGCGCCTGCAATATCCATCAGCCCACCATACGTAACTTCTCTTCTGGTTGCCTAACATCGTAGTTTAGGCCTGTAACAATGTTAATCTTATGGGCTCAAAACGACCCCTAAGATGTTGAATAGAAGAATAACGACACAGTTTTTGAAAATTTGAGTGAGAACTGGACAATCTACACAAAATTTGAAATCGACAAGCGAATGCGACACGTTTCTGACACGTGTGGGCTTCGAGATCTCATTGTCGAAAGGATTGGGAACAAACATATAAACCTAACATTTTTAATATATAGACTAGCTGAACCTGCGCTCTCCACACAGCGCATCATTCGCATATGAGCATAAATATCCTTCTCATTCCTCACAACATCTGTACGTGTCCCTTTACAGACACAAGTGAAAGACGTCTTGATTTAAAAAGAAATCGGCAAGGCGTATCATAAAGGGGAGATTTTACTGATTATTTTTTTCTCAATTTCTCGACCGTTTGCAAAATTTAAGCCTACTTCCGGTTGGTGTTTCTAATTCATGTATGACCAGTGTTTTCTTTCTTCTTGCATGAAGTATGTAATAAGCAAACACATTACATAAACAATAAATTATAATGGCAGTTATATATGGTGTTCATTGGACAAAACACTCCAAAAATAAAGATTCATCTTACACTGAAGAAATGGTTATCCTTCCTTTTTCATTATTATTTGGCTTTGAAACAAACGCCTGAGACATATGGAACCCCTGTATACAAGTCTGCTGTGTTGGAATGTATAATGCGTAGGATATGATGTTTTAGTTTTTTTTAATTTCGACGGTTCCAGTGTACCCTTAAAAATGTAATAAAGAAATAATATCCATGTTGTTTTAAATATTCAATTAGAACTGGACAATCTACGCAAAATTTCCAATCGATCAGTGAGAACGTCATCTTTCTAGAACCTGTAGTTTCCGAGATCTGATTGTCGAAAGGATTGACCACAAACATATAAACATCCACAACATATAGTTTTAAAGAACTCGGAAGATGGAAGCACAATTCACGAGCATTGATTTTAGAGAAGGCTTGTTAAAATACAAAGGCTTTGAACAATAATTTAAAAACATAAACTTTATGAAAAAGATCTAGTTAACTAATTTATTTAAAAAACACATACTCAAAATGTTTGTCTCTGTTAAACGGGAAATCACACACAACCGTAAATGAAAGATTTGATAGCCAAAGTTATAGGTTGGAGCTCAGTCGCTTTTAATTGCTATTGTAGCATTTTAATACATGGATAATACAACAAATCAAGAAATGGTTTGTGTGTATAGACTTGTGGTGCTCTATGGTTTAGCCACACTGTAAAGTAAAGCAAGAAAGCACTCATACCTATTTTCCCGACAATTCTTTCAGCCAATAACAGCATATAAACCCAGCAGCGTCTCCACAAAACAAACGTACGAACTCGTCAAATAGGTAATACGTATGAGGTATGGGATGTTCTTTGATGTTCTCTTTGATATTTTGCACATATTTTCCGAGCTGAAGAAATGAAGGATAAATAGGCCTATAAAGAGTCAGACTATAAAATAAAACATTGTTATATTGGGATCCCAGATTCGATTCTACGAATGTGTACCAAAGATCTAACTACAACTAGTGGCAAACCCCCATTTTTTTCAACAAACTACTACTGCAATTTAATAGATGATAATTTATTATTCTGTGCTCAACAGAGTTGTGGATAACGTTGAAAATTAAACTTTACGGTATCATACAATTAAAGCAGGTTATTGGTGTTGAGTACAATATGACTGAAAGTGAGTTAAGAAGTTAGAACCGATAGTAGTTAGATGTTACTTCTAGACAACAGGGGGCCGCGGTGGCTCAGTGGTAAAGCTTTCACCTCTGGTGCATGGGGTTCCTGGCTTTATCCCGGTTCCTACCAAGTTAACTTTGTGGTGGACAAACAACGTGTGCGTGGGTTTCCTCGGGATTATCCCGTTTCCTCCCACTTTCTTCATTCCACCATTCTCATTCATTTCTCACCATCACCATCTCCTTTAGCCTAACCAGCATAACCAGCATACCAGCATATTTCATTTCATTTTACTTCTAGACAAGGTCTGTCACGTATAAAAAAAATTACACTTTTTAAAGCAAAGGGGTTCTATACTTTGCTGAAATCGTGAGGGTAAAGCGGTATACACCATACATCTTCTGCTTAATCTTAAGTTATAGTATCTTTTGCTTCAAGGCAGTTACTTTTGTTTCGTTTATATTTATTTTTTTAACTGGCTCAAGACTAGATTAATAAAGTAACTATATAAGTATTTTTTCTTTTCTATTTTTACCCACAGTAAAAATATATGGATCATGCGAAAAAAAATCATTTTTTTTTAGTACTCTGCAATCATTAAAAAAATTAGGTTGATGGGATTAAAGTTTACTTTCTATTTAAGTGTTGGAGCTAGTTACAACGTGGATATACGGCTTAACTGGAATCTGAAGCACATTACCTCCTGCAGGAAATTGAATCTGGGTCTCCCGAGACATATGCTAACCTTATGGGCATTAGAGAGCATCACAAAATAATAATAATAATAATAATAATAATAATAATAATAATAATAATAATAATAATAATAATAATAATAATAATAATAATAATAATAATAGGTAGAATTAGAGTTTATAGTGTTTTCAGGCATCGAGGTTACACGAGACACAGACATATAGCTTAATGTACAATCAGATCCACGTAAAGACCAGCAGGGAATCGAACCCGGGTTTTCTGCGTCGAAGATGCAAACGCTAATCATATAGAAACGAAAGAGAATTACATAAGATAGAGAGATAAAGAAAGAGAAAATAGAAAGATTAAGTGATCTCTGACTCTGTCCACGTTTATGTTGTTTCGATCAGTGAATATCAGTACGGAAGCTTTGTTTAACTGAGATCTTTGTATTTTCTCCCTACTCTTTAACACAATTTGCTTAATGCCTTCTTGTACTACATCCAGTGCAATTTTCTCAGTTCCTTCTCGTAGTAGATTGGTTCCTTGTGTGTACCTACACCCATGGGAGTGATTTATATAAGGAGTATAATGAGAATAGCATAAAATACTTTTAGATTATTTTTAACAAAAATATCGAAGCCTGTATACTTTAATGGAAATATTACATGCGTTTTACACTGTTATTTTTTTTTAAAAAAAAAAAGCCTTCTCGATTGACATAGGTCTTTTATGCCAATAATTGATGTTCATAAGACAGCGTATATTGAAACTTCAGGACTATAGACCTAGTTCTATCATCACTATGGTTATAGACAGGGATGTAAGGGGACGTACACGGGAGTTACAAGCATATTATTATAGTCCAACATATGTACACAATCAATTTACAAAAGAATGAGCTCATATAGAGGTAGGAATACGCTATATTTTTCTAATCGGTCGAGCATAAAGTAGAAACGCTTTCAAAGTCTTGACTGGAAGACCAATTGGAAAACGACCATTAGGAAGACCTAGGCGCAGATGGGAGGACAATATTAAGATGGATCTTGCAGAGATTGGAATACAAAGTAGAAACTGGATGCAGTTAGCTAAGAATAGAAGTTAGTGGAGAGCTTTTGTGAACGCGGCATTGAACCTCCGGGTTCCATAGGCCATAGAGTTAGTTAGTTAGTTATATAGGCCAGATGTAACAAAAAATCTGGTGTTACATTTATGGTTATATATCATCTGGAAATGTCTTTTATTTACTTTACAACGTCTTAAAAACAACTCTGTAGAATCTTTTGAGAAAATTAAAAAAAAAAAAAAAAGATTAAGCAAATAAATAAATTTCATTATTCTATTATCGTTAAATAAAGATTAATAAAGGTAAAACATTAACAATGTTTAACCTATATTATTTTGACCATTATTTGCACATCAATAATAATAATAATAATAATAATAATAATAATAATAATAATAATAATAATAATAATAATAATAATAATAATAATAATAATAATAATACAGTTTACATTCTTTGTCTCTCTAAAAGGGGTACAGTAACTTAGTCGTAGAGCGCTTACCTCTGGTGCATGGGGCCCCTGGTCGATCTCCGGCCAAGTAAGTTTGCGGTGGATAACATAGTGTCCGTGGGTTTTCTCGAGATACTCACCTTTTTTCTCACATTGTCATTCCAC
This sequence comes from Thermobia domestica, assembly GCF_964235325.1. Lineage (NCBI taxonomy): Eukaryota > Metazoa > Arthropoda > Insecta > Zygentoma > Lepismatidae > Thermobia > Thermobia domestica. Next base: position 198,583,778 of record NC_137455.1, on the reverse strand, counting down.
CAATTCTTCCATCATCATTCATTTACCTTCATAATCCGTTTCCCTTAGTCTAACAGGCGTAAACTGAAAGGTTTCATTTCGTTTTTTTTTTTTTTTTTTGTCGCTCTAATTTAACAGTAATAGACTGACAAACCACTTGCCAGTCATTCATTGCAATTTCTGAAAAGTGAATTACAATCTAGTTTTGTGATTAACAGGTTAAAATGATTTAGGAAATGTTGAAATAGTAAGAAACCAAACATAATTTTCTTGTTGAAATGTGCAACAGATAAAAAAAAATCGTCCTCGATGACATTAACAAACATAAAACAACAAAGAACTACTACTGGAAAGACTCCAAAATTTCTTTTTGAGAAATTAAACATATGGCACGGCTACCATTAACAATTTTCTTTTTATTATTATTTCAAAGAATAACAGAAATAATTGCTATATAAAGGCAGTGACAAACAAGTCCTACCCAGTTGACAACTTTACAGCATAAAATAAAGAGATGTTATTTCGAAAGAGAAGAACAAAAAAAGTACGAATGAAAACTAATTTCGTTGGTAATTACAAGAAATTATGAAAGGTCTTTATTTTCCCATTTATAAGACAAGGGACTAAGGGTTATTACTTTGCGACTGTCTTCTTATTATTAATTATACTGCAAAGTCATGAAGGAAAGGAATGAGAGAGAGACCTTAATGAGAGAAATGGGAAACACGAAAAGAGAAGTATGAAGTCAAACAAAGTTAAAAGAAAACGATAAGAAGGGAAGATGAGATAGGGAGAAAGATGAAGAAGAAAGAAGATAAAAGACAAAAAAATATGTGGTTCTAATTGCTTCAATAGTAATTTGCTTTATTATTATTATTATTATTATTATTATTCGTTTTTCTCATAAGGTCCATCTCCGTTCTGTCTAGAAAAGGATTTTCCGCCCTAAGCGATTGTTTCCTAACACACCCAAACTGTGGTTATTAATGACAATTAGAGAACTTGTTCAACATTGGTCATTAAAATGGAACTTGGGGGAAGTTGTTAAGTGGAGCTTTTGAAGTTATTTTGAGGTAGTTTTCACTGTCCGTTTGTGAAAATATTTTTAAAAGAAAAGTAGAGAAAAGAGCGGCTAAAGAGAAGGCAGAATTAATTTAGATAAATATATTTATTATTATTATTATTATTATTATTATTATTATTATTATTATTATTATTATTATTATTATTATTATTATTATTATTATTATTATTATTATTATTAGGCAACATTATTACAATGTATTATGATGAAAACAAAGTTAAAAAGGACAATGAATCATTTGCTGGCTTGTATGGTTGCCATTGAAAAAAAGAGAATGGCATTTTTACATACAAATTCCATGAGGAATCCAGTGACATAACCACTGTAGAGTAAAACCTCGCAATACGAGGGTTACCTTTCCAATGGAGCCCTTCGCCCTAGCCTCCCAGTGGACCGAATCAACCTTGTTTTCAGTCTTACCTTAATCGGTATTGTACGAAAGTTTAGAATGTTAAATATAAAATAAAAATAAATTAACTTGATATGCTTCAAATGAAATAAGGAATAAACTTTTTCTGTTATAATTTTTGGACTTTGGTGATAAAATTTGATATGGATTGCAATACATCTTTACTATTATTTTTCTATCATATCAACAATTAGTTATTCGATAGTCAAGCCGATTGTTGTTGAAACTTTGCGTAAGCGCTGAATCATTTAAAATTTTCTGAAAATGCATACAACGTACGTACGTTTGTTTCAAAAACCAGCTACACGACAATTTTTGTCATAATAGTGTATTTTGAGTTCAACCAGCTCCATCCATGAACTAGTTTATGGTTATATGTTCATGTTTGTCTCATAGCATTTTGAAGTTCAATTTAGTGACATTGTAAGCAAGTTGAGATTACTTATATTATTAGAGTAAGAGTGTTACTTCGAAAATAAATAAAAGGTGGTTATAAGGATAAAATGTTCGTGAAACTAACTTTAAAATCACACCATTTTTTGGTTAAAAAATCAGTTAATACTTGCAGTGAATATATTGTTTCTCTAACGAGTAGTGTATCGGAAGTGACGATAGTGTTGCAGAATCCATCGAAACATACTCATTAGACCCAGTCCAAATGTTACTTTGCAGAATGAAAGGTATAAAAATACAAAATTCAAAATATTATGTTAACGATTCTATTAAAATAGGAGTGAGTTCGAAAAGTTTCTCAGAATCTCTTAAACTGTGATAATCCTACTGATGATATTGATATCAGTGACAATTTTAAAACAATCCATAATTTGGAACGAAGCGTCCTAACTTAGAGGCTATATTCCGAAAGATGTATACAATAGCAGTTTTTCAGTATTTTATTACTCAATACTGAGAACTAATGGGTAAAAATTAAATGTAACTTGACTATGAAACTAGTCAATAAATAATATAATGTATTATCAATCCTGTTGGGTGTTCACAAGAAAACAAAATTACACGTGAGGAGATTATATAAATGATCGATAAAGTCTTAACTAATTAACTAACTTTATCGCCTATGGAATCTAGAGGTTCAATGCGGTCTTCACAAAAGCTCTTCAATGACTTTTGTACTTAGCTGGGTGCAGTTTCTACTCTGTATTCCTATTTCTGCGAGATCCATTTTAATATGGGCTTCCAATATGCACCTAGGTCTTCCTAATGGTCGTTTTCTAATTGGATTTCCAAGTCAAAACTTCGAAAGAATTCCTAATTTCTTCGATGCTGGCTACATAACCTGGCTACCTGAGTCTCCCAGACTTGATTATCCTAACATTGTTTGGTAAATGGTACAAATTATGGAGTTCCTCGTTCTGAAGCTTTTATCATATTCTCCATTCAAGTTCCTCTTGGGTCCGAATATTCATATCAACAGTTTATTCTTAAATAGATTGACAGTCCTTCAAATACTACTACTACTACTACTACTACTACTACTAATAATAATAATAATAATAATAATAATAAAATCACAGTAAATACCAGGCTCATATTGCATCATGCACTATTTATGATTAGTGGAAATTATGAAAATACATTGTTATTACATGACGAACACCACCGAAAATATTTCAAAGCAGGATTAATTAAGGCTTGGTATTTTGGTGTTCGTCATGTTGAAATAATCCTGATGAACAGGAAGAACCAAACTCTCGGAATATTTCTTCTCTAACTTCCATAACGTCCAAGAGTCTGAACCATACAGTCCAATATTCCACACAAAGCACTTGACCAACTTCTTCCTTAGTAAAATATTAAAACCTGCAAGTTAAGAGTAATCTTTTCTTGCTGAATGATTCTTTGGATTTGTAAATTTTTGACCTGTTCTCTTTGGTGGAGTAAGCGTCTTTCGACTAAATATTTCCCAGATACTTGAAATTATCGACCTCTTCAATATCTCGTTATTCTACTTTGATCCGTAAGGGCGCGTTTCCAGGGGATATTCTCATGACCTTCAATTTTTCGATGTTAATTTCCATTCCATATAGTTTTCCAGTGTCAACTATTTTGACAATTATCTGTAGTCCCTCTTCCGTTCTAGCTATAATAACCCTATCATCTGCATATCTGATCTTGTTAATGATATGCCGTACAATATTGAAATACTCAGTTTCCGTTAATGCTTCGTTCATTAAACATTCATTGTAGATGTTGAATAATTGGGGCGACGTACTACATACTAGTCTGACTCCTCTTCCAATCTCCATACCATTGGCTTCTCCTTTATTCAAGCGCAATTTCTTTTGTTATCCTAGGTACAGGTTGCAAACGAGTCGTCGGTGTCTCTAGTTGACCTCAATTTCTTTAAGTATTTTTAGATGTTTGGTCCAATTGATCCGGTCGAAAGCTTTTTGCTAGTCCATGAAGCACGAACACAACTGTTCCCTTACGTCAAGAACTCGTTCCGATATTATTCTAATCAACTCAATAGCACCTATGGTGCTTTTTCCTTTCCAGAATCCAAATTGATCTTACTTCAACATTTCTTATATTTTACTTTCCTATCATCTCTTCGGTATGCCCGTAATAATATTTCTAGTGTGGGAAATAAATCTAATGGTTTTGTGATCTCTGTGCTTCTTTGCTTGCTTTGTTTTGGATAATGCAATCATTGTAACCTATATATATATACATTAATTAATTATTGTAATAACACCGACTCCTTCGAATTATTTATATAGTTAATTTATACAAAATTATTAGCTTTTAAAAATTGTTTAAAGATGAAACATTTACCAACCTATAAACTTTATTCACCTGAACAAAATGATATGCGATAGCGTAAAAAATTCATGCGTATTCTTCCAGAAAGTGGTGAAAAACCAATTAATTTGTAAACCAAAAAATTGATAATATACGAGAACCATGGCACTTATTGAGACGAAATTGATGCTGATTTATACCCTCGTTAGGCTCTTTGTTATGATACTAGCAATATGACAGTACATAATATACACAATGAGATACAGCCTGCCATTGTTTTAATTCTTAAACTTTAATTTCTGTTTAATTAAAATAGTGTCCAAATATAAGACACAGATATGTTAGTCGATAGATCACATAGGACTGAAAATGACATGCTTGAGAACACATTCTCATATTTAGTTTCTGAGAATATCGAAAAGTATAAAAATTTCTTGTGCTGAAAAGTATCTCGTTTGTTGTCAATAACAATAGACAGTTTTTATTTTAATAGAAGAAATTTTTATTTATTGATGTACTAGTGTCAATTATTCGCTTTGCCAGATTAAAATGAGAAAAATTAGTAGATAATAAGTTCCGCTAGTTAGTCACTCTTTACTATTATTGAAGCGTTTTCGGATTTCATTTTCGATCATTTTTATACACCTCCCTCCCACTCCTCTTCCCTCAAGTTGCGGGACTGAATTTGGATTTAAACTGCATCGGAAATGTCACTGTTCATCTCATCGACCACGAAAAATATGGATTCGAAACTAATATTGCTATTTTTTGATCATTTCTAAATATATCCGCCTCCCCCTCACCTAAGTTACACCGTCAAAGTGAAATTATAAATATCATCCCAGGCCTGAACCTTATTTATGTTGAAGATTTTATCGAGATTGGTCTCGTGATTCAAGAGTTAAAAGTTTTATTTATTTTTAAATTTTATTTACCATGATAATTTCAAAGTTTCTTTTTCATTGTTTTCAGGAATTGCATAATATAGACAGATTCCTAACACACCTTTTGATGCACTGAAACGTCAGCAATGTTGCCAATTCAGAGTTAATTTATGAAAACTACGATTTCCCTAGTTACCCCTTACAAAGGGCTCATCCGATTGGTTATTGGTGAAAATGGCAAAATCTAGATTTTTCCATAATTTCCAAGCTACACCAACTAAACAAACTGAAGATTAACGACGGAACATCCATACGTATCAGGTATGAGTCAATTTACGTGGTTTGCATAAAACTTGATTTACTCCTTCGGTTACGTCTGGCAACACTGTGTGGTTCGTAGTGTACTTCCATCGTTGCTTCCTAGTTTAAAAATATATGCATCACAAGACTTCATTTTGATATAACGATTATTTGTGTATCGTTTCCGGTTCTAAAGTTCTACTATCCCAATCTTCGGGTTGCATTGTATATTGGATACCCTGTGCATGTAGCAAGATTCACTGTTAACCAGCATTGTTTGTTGCTCGTCTTTTTCTAACGATAGTATATTCATTACACGCACATACCCTTCTTTTAAGTCAATTTAATTTGTATAGTAATACTAATTGTACACGAGTAATTTTCATTCGAATTATAGAAGGCTCAAGGTTGTAATTTCTATTTTATTATTTTTAGCAAGAAATTTGAGTCCTATACTCTCCAGAATGCATATATTTAAATCAATACGTAGTTCTGATTGGTTGAAATTATCTGTTTCTCACCACGTAGCGTATATATAGCAGAAATCAAATGCCTGCTGGTGTCGGTCTTGGTGGTCGAGCATGCTAGCCCTATGGGCTAGTAATGCCAGTCGCTTCTGGTGTGGGTTCAAACTCATCCCATAAAGATTTTTCTTTATTTTTTTTATTTTCATGACTTTTATCATTAAAATAAGATAAAAATATACTCATTTGCCCTTGTACGTAATACATAATGTATAAAAAGTTATTTATTTATTTACGAAACATAAAAGCGCGAACGGCAGCGAGCTAACGGGTTAAAAGGCCCAGAGGGCTCGTTTTTTTTTCTACCTTTATCCCCATGGTAATACCATGTGACATTACGTCATACTCAGGTGGGCCAACTTCGAACCTCACATGTTTTCTTATGATCAGAATGCGTGATTTTTTTAGAATAGTGCTTGAAAAAAACATGGCTCATTTTCTTAACAAATGTAATCCAAACATAATTATATTTTTTTATTTTTATCTACACACAAAGTGACAATTTTCTTCTATTACTATAATACACGACACATGTACCAGAAGGTTTGGATGATCTCAAATCCAACCAAACAAAAACGTGTATTTAGTTCCTATGACTAGGGTCGAGCGCTAAAAACCATGCATTCAGAATGAGGCAAATTCCTTGAGAAAGCTATTAATTTTTGTTGACAAGAGAGACAATGATAATGTGTATCATTACTGTCATTTTTCTTTTCTTGGCACATGTAGTAAAAGGATACATTGTTTCATACTTCCAGACGTTTTCATCGTGCGATACTCATAATTCGAAAAGCTGTCGACACATACACACACACACACACAGACACACACCAATATTAGCATCTTCTTTGTGCGTTACATCTTGTGACACCTAACATTATAGAATGTAAACCGTTTCTAAGATGGTTTGCGCCTCCGGAAGCAAGGAAATTTGTGACGTCATCAAGATGAAAGAGGAGTAGAGGAATAATAAGCAGTAAGGTATAGTGCTTGATGAAAAGAGAAAATGCGGCTCGCTAAACATGAGGCCTCTGCTTTGTTTTTCCACTCTTTTCGTTTAAAAAAAGTCACATGATGAACGTATGGACGAAGGAGGGGGATGGCAAAAAAAAAAAAAAAAAGATCTCTAGACCCAGAGAGGCTATTAACGGTAATTGCGATTCTTGGTCACACAGCAGGTCGGAAGTCATTATCCGAAGCCCGCTTTAGCTGGGTAAACAAGTCCTTAAACCGGAGAAGCATAGAAAGCGCCCTTCTCTTGGGTTTCCTTCCCCTCCCGTTCTAGCCTACGTAATTATAGACAAACATGTTATCTACCTGCAGCCTTACCTCTATTAATATGGATTAATGTTGCTTTAGCTGACAACAGGTTATATGTGTTTGAAAAGAGAAAGTCTGTTAAAGTGTTGTATGGCGTGGTTAAAGCAATATTCACTTATATTCGCACTAACAAAGAGTTCTGCCTATCAAGCTTACCGAGCTACCCTCTTACTTGCAAAGGTGTACTTTCTTCTTACATCTATTCAAATATGTGTGTATGCAGAAATGTGTTTCCTTTGGTGTTTACGCGTAAAAGTGCGTACATTTTGTTTGCATGTTATGAACTGAGAATTCATGGGGGGTTCTTGAGCTGCATGTGTAGTGAGTGCAAAGATATATAAATATGTTTTGGAGACAGGGGGTAAATTAGAATTCTACCCTACTTTCCAACTGTAATGAGCTTCTCCTTTTTTGCCTAATGAAAAAGAGGAGGGTGAATAGTCATTAGTATATTTACAGTTTGAAATAAATTTGCACTAGGTAATGCTCATTAAAGTAAGAAGCATTTTTTTGTCAATATAACCCAGCTTAAATAATACTCATCTTTAAAAAGAAAATAATTATGTGAATTGTGGCATGTAGTCTTAAAATTGTGAAATTGTAGAAATACATTATTTTTTATATTAAATGCAAGCAAAGTATCTTAAAAACCTTAAATAAATTTACTTATTTCCTTCAGAAAAACACTTTTTGTGTTAAAGTTCAATAATTTGATTATAGAAATATTAAAATGCACAAAGAAACACCAAGGGAGTTCAGGGGGTATGTATCTTAGAAATGTCCCTGTTTCTTCTTTCGGGGCCCACTAATTTAAAGATAATGATAGTCAAGTTTTTTTTTAAAATAGAAATTTAGAGAATCGATGTATACTCAAACGTCAATTTATAAACCAACCAGTTTTCAAAAAATAAAAGTTCACCAAATAATTAGTTACTTTCCTGTTTACAACATAAAAACATTCAATTTGTGAGTAACGCAAATATCCTGGTGTGACAATTACTTGCACACACATGATTAACTAGTCATGTATTTAGATTAAAATAAATATTTAAATTCAGTTAACTTAAAAACTCAAGAAGCATATATTTTATTTTGTTTCATTTCCTCTGCAAAGCGAATCCTTTATTTTTCGCAGGTAGAGAATTTTCTTTGTAGTTAAAAAAAAAAAAAAAAAGAAAGAGAGAGAGAGAGAGAGAGAGAATTATTAAGAAGGCAGCCCACACTCTTCAGCTTTTACCTGTACGACCTCAAAGACCATCCACAATAGCGCCTCCCGACTCATCGCTAATGCATTGCCATTGTTAGTGAGGACATAAGTACCATCTTGTGAATCGCACGCAGCACACAGCCAGAAACAAAAATTTTTATCTTGCATCTTCGCAAGTGCATATGAAGTTCACCAAAATGACGTACTGGCAAGAAAACGACGCTGGAAAGCCAAGCCACGCCACTAACCGATTTTTTGGAAAATGGTGTCACGGACCCACGGCAGCGAATCAGAACCAAAAATTCAAATTTGACAAAGAGAAGCAAGAAGCGTTTTTTTTTTCTTTAAAAGAAAACTTCGGAAAACGCCTCAGCAGAAGAGGAACTTAGTCCAAGATCGTCTTTCGTACCGAAAACATCCTATAGTACGTCAAATTGTACTCCGGAACGAACTTATATTTTTTAAAAGTATTTTATACTTAAAACATGGCAGGAACTGAAAAAGATAAACATTTTAAAGACCTTTCCGAGATTTTTAAAATATACATTTATTATAACTATGGAATCATTCACTCTTCAATCTTCGCAGTATATGTAAGTTGTTTCTTTCATACGTTGTTTAAAAGTTCGTTCATTGTAAACTACAAATCATAATTTTGTTTAACTTGAATAATTTATCGAATGCAAACAACATCTCAGGGAAGTTTATACATCTAATTGGGTCATGTAAATCTCATATTATTATCTTTCTGCCGCTACGAAGTACGAAATGCTCGAAATACGAATTCTGATCTTCCACAATCATCTTATCCCTCAGCAGCTTTCTGTAGCACTTTTTTTTTTTTTTTTTTAAATGTTAGTATACTTATTTGCCAAGTCTTCCTAAGCCTTCATATTGAAAACTTAATTTTTCGAATTCTTCGTTACGTTCTTATTCATCAAAACAGTCACAGTCACAGTCTCTTGATGTCAAAATGGGATTCAGCAGGCCTTCATATATGAAAAGAGGATTCAGAAGCCAGTACCATCCTCGGGATTTTCTTGAAGGGAGAATACCCGAACTTTATGTACTACCTAACTTAACTATGGAATACTAAATGTACTGCATAGTTGCGATATTAATTTTAGTGTGATCTTCAGTGCTATGTAACTTTGTTGGCAAATGCAACCATGTCCTTTTTCAAATAATTCTTTGAGTAGAAGGTATAGCCCCTTTGGTCTTTTTGTATATAGCACTAGTATTAACGACAGGTTTGTACGGAAATTTTGAAGTAAATAGCATTCGTGTTTCTATTTTTTGAAAACAAAAAACTAATCACAAAAATACTCTTACAAGTAGTGCTAATTCAAGAGGTTAAGGGGGGAAGGAGATCATTTTCTTGATTGCCAAGAGACAAAAGATGTCCTAAAATCTACCTTTCATAATAAAAACAGCAGACGGGTGATGGACATTAGTTCTAAAATATTTTAACATTCGAAGAATACTGAAATTCTCAGCTGTTCTTCAATATAATTTCCGGGAAATGACTGTCAGTTCTTGAGAATGGTGAATCTAGTGAAAATATAATAATCCTATTTCAATAGCAGTAGTAGAATTATATATATATATATATATATATAGTATGGCCATACTATATATATATATAGTATGGCGCTAAATTCGTTGTACAAAAGCAGAAGGGTGATGGATGATTCCTGAGAGAAAAACAAACAAAAAAGTTCTAATAAATATATGGTGAAAATCGCGTCGTTTACGTGTTACAAGCTGCCGAAAGAGTGGGAAAACGAACTTTAGGCGTAAATATTGCACAAACTACTGAGCATAGACGTGATGCGGCATGATATCATCAAAGGATCCTAACCTGCCCTATGCAAATTTGCAGTTTTCAGATTTGTGCAATGGCGGCGCTAGGGATTAACCAAAGGAGGTTAGGGATTCTCGGACATTTTATGACGTAAATTGAGTTGACACGAGAATGTTTCCATGTCTCACTACGTGGAAATAATACCACGTTACAGTTCAATACACGCAGATAAAAGATGGCGGATAAGATAATGTTCACTGTGCGTGGTTGCATACCTCCTCAAAAAATACTAGTAAAGACGTTGTACAAGATTTCACTGGACATGCCACGTCGCTACAATGTAAAAATATGTACAATACAAGCCGATAGGTAACAAAAAATAAAGAAATTCCGATTGCTAATCTGCTCATGTTAATGATATCGCAACACTTTTGAGAACGCGTCTAGCTTTTACACTACAGGAATTGAACAAGAACTAGTATTAAGAGACAAACAAAGAACGCGTAATAATAATAACAATAATAATAATAATAATAATAATAATAATAATAATAATAATAATAATAATAATAATAATAATAATAATAATAATAATAATAATAATAATAATAATAACTTTTTAAGCACATTCATTTCAATCAATACATCGCACAAATGAGACTACAGTACTTTCTTTTTCTCAATCAATAACAGATTGTCGAGAAAAGAATTCAGATGTCATTAATATGGGCAGAATAGTAATCTCAATTTCTTCATTTTATGTTACCTATCGGCTTATGTTGTACGTATTTTTCCATTGTGATGACGTGACGTTTTCAGTGAAATCTTGCACGTCTTTACTAGTACTATTTAGGGAGGTATGCAACCACGCACAGTGAATATTATATTATTCATCATCTTTTATCTGCGTGTAAGTGTATTGACTTGCCATGTGGTATTATTTCCACGTAGTGAGACATCTTTTACATACTCGTGTCAACTCAACTTACGTCATAAAATGTCCGGGAATCCCTAACGTCCTTTGGGGAATCCTTGTGCCGCCATTGCACAAATCAGAAAACTGCAAATTTGAATAGGGTAGGTTAGGATCCTTTGATGATATCATGCCGCATCACGTCTACTCTCAGTAGTTTGTGCAATGTTTACCTCTTAAGTTCATTTTCCCACGCTTTCGGCAGCTTATAACACGTAAACGATGCGATTTTCGCCATATATTATAACATTTTTGTTTGTTTTGCCTCTCCCCTCTGCTTTTGTACAACAAATTTAGCGCCATACTCTCTCTCTCTCTCTCTTTCTCTCTCTCTCTCTCTCTCTCTATATATATATATATGTATATATATACAGTGGGCGGATCCAGGATATAATCAAAGGAGGGGCTAAACCATATTTTGCCGTTTTATCCAGTGTAAAGCAGGATTGAAGCCCATTTTATCCAATGTATACCTGAGCCTCAAGGGGGGGGGGGCTATAGCCCCTATAGCCCCCCTTGGATCCGCCACTGTATATATATATATTAACACAGGGTGTTAATGAACTATACGAACAAAGTGTAAGAGGTGATTCTTCACATCAAAACAAGATAAAAAGTTCATATGAACGTATGGGGAAAAGTGCATAGTTTCAGAGCTAGGGCTGTCCAAAATCGCGAAAAAGCCAAATTTCAACAGACGCTATTTCGAATTCTAGAAACTGTGGATGGTGGTCCGTATCAGCGTAAAGGAAGTTATGCATACGCAATACAAAAATGTATATTTCATTAATTTTCAGTGGATGTACAGAGTATTCCATAAAGGGTGAAATTCCCAGATATGCCATCAACAAAATTTTGAGATATGCTATGACTTTATGATTCGTCCAAAGTAGGCAAACGATAAGTCTTGATAGCACTGAACACATAATCCTTTGGTGTGATGTCGGAGGTGTTAAGAAAACTCAGCTGCACGGTTTCTCGTACTCGGGAAAACACATGCTGCAATGTTTTCTTTCACGCTTATAACTGAAGAAAACGTGAAATATACCGTGACGAAATACACCGCACCACACATTATTCCCAACACACACACACACACACACACACACACACACACACACACAAAAAGAAACATGGACCTGGCGGTTCCTACCATTTTTGACTTCCCTCTGAAGCATTGGATGTTCATTGTTGTCAAGGCTTACATTCTGCCTACTTTAGACCCTCATTGAAATGAGGGTATATCTGAAAACTCTGTTGAGAGCATATCTGAGAATTACACCCTGTAGAAAATACTCTGTATGCCTGCTGAAAATTTACGAAATATGCAGTTTTGGATTGTGTATGCATGGTTTCCTTTGCGCTGATAAGGAACACCATCAACAGTTTCTGGAATTTGAAATAGGGCCTGTTGAAATTTGGCTTTTTCGCGATTTTGGACAGCTCTGAAACTACGGACTTTTCGCCATAGATGCATATGAACTTTTTCTCTTGTTTTAATGTGAGGAATTACCTCTTACAGTTTTTCGGTAAGTCAAAATAAAGCAAAAGGAATATATATTTGTATACCTTTCGAGTCGTCGTCTGGAGAGACAAATTGTACTGTGTCAACGTCGCAAATAAAGAACCATAGATTAAATGTACCGACCGATCTATCAAATAATCATATCGATTCTTTCCAGATGGCAACTAAATTTGATATTGGTTGGTATTATAATCATTTATTAATGTAGCAATCGATTCAATTGCTTTGTTGAATTCGTAGAGTAACGCTAATGGCTCCAAGTTAATCTGCGACGTTGCCACATTATGAAATTTTGATTCTCCATAGCGGCTGAAGAGGCTCCGGAGGGCATTCCATCATATAACTTTTTCGCTTTATTTTGACCTGTAGAAGAGTGCTCTGTGGTCCTTGGGCGCCATTTTTAGAACACCCGATATATATATCTTATTTTTGTTAACGTGGCTCTTTTTTTACTATTAATCACAGACGAATGTTTTACAATTGAGGCTTGCAAGAAAAATATAAAAGACGTAAGGAATTGAAAAGCAATTAAAATGTATCTATAAACTTTTGCCTAGTTTGTAGCAAAATTTCGCTTACACACGTTGAACTTCAAGTTCTTTTATTGTCACTTTACCACTAATCGGACGTACTACTTGTGGACTGCTCTCTTCAGCGGTTAGAGCTCGGCGACTAACGGCTATAGTGAAACCAGGCAAATGGCAGTTTGTTGTCTAAACCTGCCGCTACGTATACTCAGGAGTCACAGAGCGTTCCCTATGCCAATTGACGCACTACTTCAAAGGTTTGGCCTTTTTTGAACACATCTCGTATTCTTGTAACAGATTACCTGAAGTTATGAGATTATGATAGTATACGTGGGATTCGATGCTACAAGATTGAGAAACAACTCGCGTGAGTTTAGTCTTGTGTGATTTTTAACAATATTACTGTTTTTCCTTAATATTAATTTAAATTCATAATGTAAAATGCTATCATGCGTAATTACCAATAATTTGAAACAAGGAAAATATATATCTAAAAATATCTATTACAACATTATCAACTTATTACAACTATAACTATATCAACCACTAATAAGTATGCAAATAATTTAAACAAAATTTGAAGATGTCGCAGAAATATTGCTCGAAAATGGCCGATAGAATCAACTATAACCTTATATAAGTTAAAGTATTGGTGCGAATAATAAATTGAACGAACTTTACTAAACTACTTATTTAAGTAATTAGTGATCAGAAAATCGTGTAAGAACATCACACCAGAAGATGACAACGCAATACAAATTAATTCAATTGAACGCTCGTACGTACAACCAACATGGAGTTATATCCACAATCTTAAATAACCTTTTACAGGTGTTGAAAGTGAGTGTAGACGTTTTCAGGTTCTTAAATGTATTAAATTCAGAGAGCATAGGTTGAAATCAGAGGTTGTGGGAGACCCTGTATAAGACAGTGAGATGTGGTATTCGTTATATATTTATATGTAATGCAGAATTAAAGAGTAAGTGTTAATCACGAGTTGCTTGCTGATATGATAGAGGAGAGTTACATATGTCTTTAACATATCATAGACGTTATGCATGCGTGTAACAAATCTGTTAGTGGAATTATGGAATTCTACGGAGGAAAAATCGTTTATATTTCATCAACCACGTTAGATCTACATTTCTACTTTATATATATATATATATATATATATATATATATATATATATATATATATATATATATATATATATATATATATATATATATAGGCTGGTTCAATAAAAGGTTCCAGGCCTATATCGCAGCTAATACTGCACGTAGAGCCTTCAAACAAAAAAATGCATTACCAAATAGTATGTGTAGAATGCAATAAAAATAGTAGCGAGACCAGTGGCGTCTCATGAATATCTCCAATGGGGGGGGGGGGGCAACTTCCAAACTTGAAATGGAAAATGGTATAACTATTGGAATCGTTCGAAAGGACATTGCATGTCATGCGGTTTTTAGAGGACAAACTTTGTCATATCCTTTCCCATTTAGCAGCTAGAGGCGTTGTTGCAGACTTGTATCTGACTACCCGTAGCAGGCCTTTATCTCAGCTAATAATGCACATAGATCCGTCAAACAAAAAAATGCATTACCAAATAGTATGTGTAGAATGCAATAAAAATAGTAGCGACACCAGTGGCGTATCGTGAATATCTCCAACGGAATCATATGCAAAATTTGACATGAAAACAGGTGTTGATTGTGCCTCCATTGAAAAAAGCGCACAATGGGAGAAACGTCGAGAGGAAACACGTTGCCACATTTCTTCCTTTGTGGCAGCAACACGATCGCACTACGAGGTTAAAGTCAGAAGATGCGAGGGTTTCTGCATGCGGAACCAAAGGGAAGAGTAAATATTGGTCTAAAACGATCCGGACATACAATTGTACATACGCAGAATCACAGCGTGTATTGGCGACAACAATGGAGTCAGCAAGAAACCACGACGGGGGAGGGTAGACACTGTAACAGTAAGCAGAAGTATATTTGCTGCTGTTGAATGAAGCTAAATAGAGAACCAATGACATACGCAATATTTGAAGAGAGTGGTTTCCGTATGGCTGCGACAGAAGCGCAGTGGATGGGGAGAATTATGATGAGGGACAATGTGCGATGCTTTAACAAAACGGAAGAAGAAACTATTGGTTGCAACGAAGAAAGACGAACCGAATGTGCTGTTGCCAAAGCATGGAACAAAACATGGGGACAGAAAGCTGAGGCGTTGCAATCAGGCAATTGTAGAAAGATGAGTAAAGACCTAAAGAATCAGCTTACCTTTTGTGGAGTGTAGTCAACGCCCCCTGGATTTTACAAATGTTCAAAGTTATGTCCCTGTTAGGATGAAATACAATAAATAGATGGTTCATCAAAATGTTTCGTAAGTAAATGTATTATCTATGCTGGTGAAGATTAGAAGAAGAAGTGTAACAACACGCTGTGGTTATATCTATGGCTACAATGAGAAGATCTTATTTGTGAAGTAATTGTCATAATTTATATATGTATTCGTTTATATTTCTATATGGTTTTTACTTATAAAATATAATAATTATAATGTAACAAGAATACGTAAGTTTTTATGTATATTATTGCTGCGACTTTACATTATATTTTACATAAATATATATGGTAAATCAAATAATGGTTGTTATGCCTAACACTTCATAAATGGAGCAAATGTTCATTGGCACAGTTCAATTTTAAATAAACCTAACAAATGGCGCAGTCATGGTAAAGAACTACGACTCTCAACTAATAGAAAATGTGATTGGGTAGGAGTAAAGTTTGGATTGACCAGTTGGAAATTAGTAACCAAAAACCTATAAGGCTAGAAGTGGTGATAAGGACGCAATCTGTGAATCCGATATAGAAACAACTTTTAGTAGTATAAGAAGTATCTGTAGTGGATTTGATGGTATCCTGTGTGGATCCGTATCCTTAGTGGATTTGATGGTATCCTGTGTGGATCCGTATCCTTAGTGGATTTGATGGTATCCTGTGTGGATCCGTATCCTTAGTGGATTTGATGGTATCCTGTGTGGATCCGTATCCTTGTGGATTTGATGATATCCTGTGTGAACCCTAGAGAAGTATCCTTAGTATATTTTAAGGTATATGCGGATCATAAACAGTATTCTGTCTGACTGGTTATATAATCCTGCATAGATTGGCAATAAGTCCCTTGTGTTAATAATGGTTTAATGGATGAGTCTGGTAGAAAAATCCGTCGACCTTGATGTTTTTTATATGTCATAAGGAAGTCTCAATCATTTAGAAGGGAGGAGAGTGTTAGGATGAAATACAATAAATAGATGGTTCATCAAAATGTTTCGTAAGTAAATGTATTATCTATGCTGGTGAAGATTAGAAGAAGAAGTGTAACAACACGCTGTGGTTATATCTATGGCTACAATGAGAAGATCTTATTTGTGAAGTAATTGTCATAGTTTATATATGTATTCTTTTATATTTCTATATGGTTTTTACTTATAAAATATAATAATTATAATGTAACAAGAATACGTAAGTTTTTATGTATATTATTGCTGCGACTTTACATTATATTTTACATAAATATATATGGTAAATCAAATAATGCCTAACACTTCATAAATGGAGCAAATCTTCATTGGCACAGTTCAATTTTAAATAAACCTAACAGTCCCCGAACAGCAATACAACGATTTATTCGCTGTACGTAATTGCGAGCAGCAGCTTCCAACTCGGCCATGTTGATGGTCCGGAATGCGGTTGTAATGCGGTCTTGCATGTTGCGAATTGTAGTTGGTCGGTTGACATACACAAAATCCTTAATTCGACCCCAGAAAAAATAGTCCATACCAGCAAGGTCGCGCGACCGCGCAGCAAACTGTGGATTGGAACATCTTCCGATCCATCGTTGCGGAAATAGAACATTTAGCTCTTCCCTACACATGGCAGCATTATAAGGGCTGGACAACCATCTAATTGAAAGCACAGCGTCTGACGTATATGGAGCGGTACGTTTTCCAATAGCGGCTGTAGATGGTGTCGCAAGAAATCACGAAACATTGTACCTGTTAAATGACCAGCAAAAAACCATGGCCCACTGACCTGAGTCCCTACAATGCCACCCCACACATTAATGCGCCATCGGTGTTGCCGATTGACTTCTTTCATCCAGTGATGGTTCTCCGCTGCCCATTAATGTGCATTGTGGAGATTCATGTTGCCATCACTGCAGAATGTCGCTTCATCAGTCCATAAAATGAAGTGAATGAAATTCGAATGTTCTCTCACGCGATTGACCACCCAGCTGCAGAACAGAAGCCGTAAATTACAGTCCGCATCACTTAGATCTTGATGCAGAGAGAAGTGGTAGGGTGAAAATATGATTTCCACATAATACCTTGACTGATACCACGATCTCGTGCAAACTGCCGCGAAGATACATGAGGATTTACTACAATAGCGGCAAGTACATCAATGGCAACGTCTTCATTTTGTACGACTCTTCTCCGGACACCATAGCGTCCACGCATGTTGCCTGTCTGCCGCAATCGTGCTGCTAATCTCCGCAGCAGATTGTGGGAAATAGCTTGTCGCTGTGGATAGCGTTCAGTGTATAATCCAGCTGCAGCCCTATAATTTTCCTGGCATTCCCCTAAAATCATGAGCATTTGGAATGCCTCCAAATTTGTATACCGCATGAATGTTATTTACTACCGACACTTCCTACTACAATCACTCAAACTTCAACACAATCAAAGAGGTTTCACTGCTTGGGGAAGTTTCGTATTCGTCCTGTCACGAGCTTGTAACGCATAGGGCTAGTAGAACTCAATGCACGACACCTTGCCCAGTACACGGACCACTTTAACTCACTGCAGAGGTTAATCACTCTCGAACTCTACACGCTTGTGTTACCTTTCTTGGCTACAGCATCGCTCCTTGTGCCCTCTGTCTGACATAGCAGCAATCGCCTGTTCGCAATAGACGGAATAGCAGCAATCGCAATAGACTATGTCTTGAGGAAGGTTATGTACGTGTTAGCTACTTGATCTACAAGAGTACCACCACACTCACTGGCAACGATAAATGAGTGTGCTGTTCGAAACAACGACAAACAAGCCCACAACACATGCTCCAGGATTTGGGAGATATTTCATTTTGTACGTACACACACAAGATACATCGCGCGTCCACGTCATTGTGGATCTGGGCTACCCTTGGCTTAGGTCCCGAGTTAATCCTGCAAAGGCGTCGGAGGTTGTTTGCCAGGGCATGGTTTGCACGTACCCTTTCGGCATTCGCCTGGTGTGACTGGGGACTCCCTCACACCATCTGACTTTCACCTAGTAATGCGACCGTGTTGCTGCCACAGAGGAAGAAATATGACAACGTGTTTCCTCTCGACGTTTCTCCCATTGTGCGCTTTTTTCAAAGCAGGTACAACCAACCCCTGCTTTCATGTCAAATTTTGCAGATGACCCCGTTGAAGATATTCACGATACGCCACTGGTGTCGCTACTATTTTTATTGCATTCTACACATACAATTTGGTAGTTCAAATGCTTGTTTGACGGCTCTATATGCATTATTAGCTGAGATAAAGGTCTGCTACGGGTAGTCAGATACAAGTCTGCAACAACGCCTCTAGCTGCTAAATGGGAAAGGATATGACAAAGTTTGTCCTCTAAAAACCGCATGACATGCAATGTCCTTTCGAACGATTCCAATAGTTATACCATTTTCCATTTCAAGTTTGGAAGTTGCCCCCCCCCCCATTGGAGATATTCATGAGACGCCACTGGTCTCGCTACTATTTTTATTGCATTCTACACATACTATTTAGTAATTCAATTTTTCGTTTGAAGGCTCTAAGTGCAGTATTAGTTGCGATATAGGCCTGGTACCTTCTTATTGAATCACCCTATATATATATATATATATATATATATATATATATATATATATATATATATATATATATATATATATATATATATATATATATAGTATTTATATGAGATATTATTTTCTTGCAATTTTAAAACACATGCGTAAATAATAACATGTATATATTATAGTAGAATATTTCAATACCAAAAGATGAAAGGATGTTCGTCAAAATGAGAGGCTTTCTTGTTCATCTGCCTAAGTGTTAAATTGATTTAAAGATTCATCAATGAAGTATATCACTTTAAATTTCGTTGGTTATTTACGAACTGTTTTCGTAAACATTATGTTAAAGAATATCTGATACATATTTAGTGATACAAAGTATACAGTAAATCACAGATTATAAATATGCCTCGTTTTAAAATCAAGAGTATTATATATTGACATAGGTTACGTATTGTGCTAATGCTCTCCAATGATTCGAGCAGGAAGCTACAATTTTGCATGACAGCAGCTGGAGAAACATGATTGAAATGCTGCTATCATTTATAACCTCAATGGACGCAATAAGGCTTGAACAATTGTCGGTTGTATAAAGCCCATGATAACACATCCGGCTGCAAATCATTTTCACTCTGCTCTATTGCCAACTGAGTGTTATGAGGGTTGAATAGGGGGAGATGCTAGTGGAGACACAGAAAAGAATTTGTATATGTTCGTTTGAACGATGGTTGCTACAATGTATTGTTGTTTTGAATCTCGTCAAAATATTAAGCAATATTTCTAATCGTGGTATGGATACTAACAGTGGTTTACAATTGTAATGAAACGGTTTAACAAGGTTACGTATAGTGATAAAGATACTCGCAAGCTATTGAAACAAACTCTTTGGACATAAATTTGACGTAAGGTAATGGAGCTCCATATTTATACAACTGAGTATTATTTTGTTAATAATATCTATGTTAACGACAAAACTTGAGGATTTTAATGTATATATGACACGCGTTTGCTGGGCACGAATCGCTGTGTGTGGGGGGAGGAAAGAGTCTTCCAGTTGCACTGAGGAAGACATAAGAGCAAAGCTTTCTTCATAATATGAAAAACTATGAAAAACTTTCTTCATAATAGACATATTATACTAAACATAAGTGAATGATTCCTGTTTATTAAAATATACCAGCAGAATGCCGCCCTTCGCACGGAAAGAATAAGATTTGTGGAAAATATTTGAAAGGTACTCGTAAATTCAACATTTTTCTTGTTTCAAAACACTTGTCAAAACAAGTTCGATTTCGCTTACATTATGCTCACAAACGTTTCCTAAACTGCTCCTAAATAACGTTTCATAACGTTAAGACCAATACAAATCACTTTCTAGCATCTGAAGACAGTGGTTTGAATTTAATTCATAGAAAGTGCTAGATAAATTTGTAGTCAACCTCCATCACTCCCATAAATGTATTGCTTTTTTTGTGCTCAATGTTTTCTTCATTTTGTGGAAATTGCTACACAAAATTTTTAAAACTGAATTTTGCAAAAATCAACTTTAAGTTTTTCCTATTTTCAATACTGAGCCCAGCCATCTTCTTGTATGTGATATTCATATTGCGTATGTAAATATATATAATAATACTAAATTGCATCACTGTATGCTAAACGTTTCAAAAAATCATAATAATAATGTAAAACTTTCAATAATCCCGTGTACCCTTCGGAGTAGAATTAGTCGAAATTCTATCTTAGAAAACTTCAACTTCCTAGACTGTGAATGGGTTTATCCCCCCTTTTCGCCCTCTTAGATCTTGAATTTCAGAAATGTATATTTAATCTGTTGCCTAGAGGAAAAAAACATTTAAAGAAAATTCCAATTACCTACGTTTAACTGTCTTGGATGTACTGAACAGTGAAAAAAAATTTAAGCTCGCTTACCTTTCTTACTTTTACATTTGGGAAACACCTTGCCGCCCTCAGTCTAGAATCAATGAGCGAACTTATACAAAATTTCAAGTTCTATGCCCAAGAGTTCCAAAGATATGTGGAAGTTAAATGAGATACTTAAGAATTCCTTCTTCCCCTTGGAGTACCACTTCGTATTACTGTATTTCACACTCCGGCCTAAGGTGCAAGGAGTACAAAATTTCAAGTTCTTGTTCCCAAGAGTTCCGTAGATTTGGTAAACTTCCATTTCAAATCTATGTCTAGAAGCATTGGAGATCTGGTGAACAGGAAATAATAAACCCACTTAAATCCTCAAGGAGCCACAAAATACCGTCATATCTACAGCCTAGAGTGAAAGGAAAATATTTATACAAAATTTCAAGACTCTACTTCTTCAGTTTCGAAGTCCTGGCAAACAACAAAAAAGTAACCCAAAACCCTTATATCAGTTAGAAGCCACATTTCAAAAAAACACCGTCTTATCTAAAGCCTAAAGCGAAAGGGAAATATTTATATGAAATTCCAAGATTCTACCCGTAGTAGTTTCGAAGATCTATCGAACAGAAAATAATATATAAATAATCCAAACCCCTTTAAACCATTTAGAAGCCACATTTAAAAAATGTTGTTTTACCTATAGGCTAGAGTAAAAGCTAAACATGTATACAAAATTTCAAGATTTTACTCCTAATAGTTTCAGAGATCTGACGAGCAACAAACAAATAATTCCGACCACCTTATACTACTTAGAAACCGCGTTTCAAAAAATACTGTCTTATCTAAGGCCTAGAGCGAAAAGGAAACATTCATACAAAATTTCAAGATTATATCTCTAATAGTTCGGAGATATGGTAAACAGCAAAAATGTATCCCAAAACTCCTTACCAATTAGAAATCACATCAAAAAATACCGCCTATAGAGTGAAAGGGAAATTTATTCAAAATTTCAAGATTCTACTGGTAATAGCCTTGGAAATCTGGCGAACAATAAAAAATAACTCAAAGCGTCTATCTTGTTTTAGAGTCACATTTTAAAAATACCGTCCCTTATCTACAGCCTAGAATGAAAGGGAAGCGTTTATACAAATCTGTACCTCAGAAGTAGACTATGATAAGTCACTTTTTAGATTGAATTTTAGTTAGAATACTTTCCTTAATAATTCAAGTATTTTGTTTCTAGTGGTGTAATAGTGTAAGCCATTTTTCTATTAATATAGAAAATGGCACTTCTGCAATTAGTCTAAAGTCATTATCTGTGTTAGAGGTAAACTAGTTTGCTTTCTCAATGGTGGTAATATACTTTTCGATTTGAATTTAAAACTTATGGACTTGCAAATACTCAATTTATGAAAGCACTAAACAAAAAATGTACTGACTAATGTAGGTATGAAATGAAGGTAGGAGAAAATGGTAATGAAATGGCTTCCGGGCTGTACAAGTGGGCAGAAAATTAACTTTCGAACAATGACGTTGAAGTATTAACACTATGGTTTTGCAAATGCACTGATCAAAATCTGACATAGCTGATAGTGTATTTGTACTCTTGATTGCTCCATAAATTTCCTGCACTTCTGACTATAAACCATTTTTATTTATTTATTTTTTTGCTTAGGACCACACTCACTTGGAAGATTTCGCAATATGCCACTAAACATCTAAGAAAATTTCACCCAAATTTTGCTATACTAATACCCTGGGATTGGCAACAGCTGGTTAGAAGTTATAAAGGTAAGGATCTCTTTACCGATCTCAATAAGGACTTGGAGAATTTTGAAAACTTTCAGGCATTATATAGGGTGTCCCAAACATTTAGCGAAAAATGAAACCACAGATTCCTGGCACCAAAACAAGAAAAATATGTGTATGACATATAGTCCGGAAGTGGACAGGAGCGCAGCTAGGCAGCTTCAAATGTGGGGGAAATCAACTTCACACCTGCTAGCGGAATAATGATAGGAACTTATAAATACATAAAAATCATAACGGCTTGACATGTTAAACGAATTTTACATAACTGCGCCAGAGATTCTGCGTACGTCATTTAAAGATTCACCGAATGTCCATACGGCACGGGTAATGAAACGGTGGAGTAAAGATGGAAACCATACAGAAAAAAGTTGTTATCCATGGCATGATTGCACGCACATGTATAATGAGAGTCAAAGCAAAGACCACTTACCATGGTTCCGAAATCTCAGGGGTCAATGGAAAGTAGTATATCAGATAGAAATTTGCAGAGAGAAGGTAGAAATAAGAACAAGTGCGACTAGTCATGTAATGCACGGAATTAACAGGCAGAATACATAAGTCGTACTATTTGTAATGTAGTATATTACACAGACTAGCACTACAAACTACTAGATCATACGTGCTAAGAATAAACGTATCTACAAAAGATGTTGTAAGTGGTGTACTCCCACATCTATGCAACGTGCAAATCGTGAGTTTCGAATGCATTCCATCACCCACCCACCCGTGTATTGCATAACTGTTCACACACATCTACAATGCGGTTCTGTAAGTCGACAAGTTCCCTTCCCTAAGTGTGAAGTTCCTTTTCCCCCACATTTGAAGCTGTCTAGCTCCACCCCTGTCCACTTTCGGTTACATGACATATAAACTTTTTTCTTGTTTTGGAGCCAGAAATCTGTGGTCTCATTTTTCACTATTACTTTAGGGACATCCTGTATATATAAGCATTGTTTAGGTCCTTTGCGTTCATACATGAAAGGTAGCAGTGAACACATATCTATATAAAAATGGCTCATATTCAAGTGCGCAAAGAAATATCCTCTGAATTTTTACTTCAAGAAAAGATTTACAGAAAAAAAATCCTGTTTGTACTTCAATAAAAATACGCTAGAATTCATATGGTCAGATGAAGTTTGTTAGTTAAATGATAAATTGGATCCTGTAAGTTTCCCGAAATAGAGAGAGCTTCTCGTGTTACTGAAATGGGTACCAAAAGTTTGACATGAGCATTTTGCAAGAATATTCCTACCACATACAGCTAGATTGAATTCTAAAGAGTGGGTGATATGTTAGTGTACTATTTCAAATTACACTGCATTTTTCAGTACTCTGACAAGTTATAGTTTAACGGATGTTATTTTTTGAGTTTTTTTGAAGTATAGACAGTAAATATATGGTAATATGGGAATTTGTTAACACAAAAATTTTTGGTAAAGTATTCTGTCATTTCACACTCGCACTACTAAAACCGTTGTTTATAAAATCCAACATAATCTTCATGATATGAATGTAACAGAAAAAGATGACTAAAAATTTGTACTTTTAAAAGCATGCACTTCTTTGTAAGTACTTAACAAAGTTCAAGGAAAAGAGATTCTTATTAAAAATATTAATAGTTTCTCACATCATCTACAAAATAATGAATTTGACTTGGTTAAGTTCACCTCTGAGATACAGAAACTTCAAAAAAATTAAGTTTTACGTCCCACAGTTATGCCTGCTAGGCTAAAGGAGACGGTGGTGATGAGGAATGAATGAAATGGAGGAATGAAGAAAGTGGAAGGAAATGGGAGAACCCCGAGAAAACTCACTCACACGGAGTTTGCCCACCACAGGGTTTACATAACGCGAGCTAGGATCGAACCAGGGACTCCATGCATCAGAGGCGAACCATCTGCCACTGAACCACCGCCCCCTTCCCCGTAGAAACTTTAAGAATCTACTTCTAGTGATTTCGGTGATTTGGAGAATAACACATAATTATTCAAACTTCCTTAACTCTCCTTAAGGACCTAATTTTGTAAAATATTGTCTTATCTATAGCTTAAAATACAAGAAGAACATTTTTAAAAATTTCAAGCTTATACGTCTAATAATTTAGAAGAATAGATCGGCAAAAATCATTCAAATTCCCTTGTCGTCTCTTAGGAGTCACATTTCAAAACACTTTTTCTCATCTGCATCCATATCTGCGACGGAAACAACAAAATATCAAGATTCAGTGGCTAATATTTTTGGAGATGTGACGAACGATATAAAATCACTTTACTCTCTTATCCCTCCATAAGGGACCAAACTTAAGAAAATTCTTTCTCATCTACAGCCTAGAGTCTGAAGAAAGCATTAAGGGTAAATCTTTAAGCTTTTAAGCAAAATAATTACAATTTCGGAGGTCTTTCCATGAGTGAATCAGTTTGTAAATTAGTGGTTTTACTCTTATATACCGGGATTCCATTTTGAATATAATTTTCTGAGTCAGTTAGTGGACGACATATGACCGACTTCGGTCACGACTGCCCACTTGTACGTTGGCCAAATAGTATACCCTATACGTAAACAGTACAGTATAAAATACCATTTTGATCAAACACCAATCGATTCAGGCTGCGGTTACACTGGAAGAAAATTCGCTATTTTCATGCACAAAATTGTTATAATTTCTAAAATCTTAGTAACAGTAAATATAATATATTAGTGATATATCATCTATTGTTATATTACTGTTATTATTCTCTTAGTCGTATACATTGCTGATAGATAGAATATTTTTTGCTCTTGGGAAACCAAGATGTACACGAATGAATACACGAAACACTAATGCAAGCATCGTGTTCCTAATACATACCTTAACAGGCCTGTAGCCAGCTCGAAAATTTAGGAGGGGGCGGTGGAAGTTAGGGGGGGCCCGATCCAAAAATATTAGTTCATTCCATATTATAGTTCATACGCAAACCTACCGTGAAAATTTTAGAGGGGGCCAGTAAAAATTTAGGGGGGGGGGGCGGCCCCCCTAGATTCCCCCTGGATTCGGGCTTGTACCTTAATGGCATCTAGGTACAAAGTGTGTTGTCATTAGTACCCATGGCGACGTTTTGCAGTAGCCGATGGAGCCTTTCGACTGTCACACAATATATAGACAATTAAATTTGGATGTGCGCGATGTTTGGATCGCATGGCATTTGAAATGGTTAAAAGTAATCATCAAAAAATACAAAGAATAGTAATAACTGCATTAGTGATGAAAGTATTTAATTTGGACATGCTTAAATATGTTTATGTGAGAGTATTTTGATTATTGTCATAAAATCCAAGTTATTTTTTATTCGCTATTAAGTATATTCTACTAGGTTTTATATCTGCGCTCATCCGGCAATCAATATTTAAAATTGAATGAGCAATCATTCCCCGTTAAGCTGTGGATACAGACAATAAACTATATTTCTATGAATGGAAAGATGAGCTTAATTGAAATTAATCAGTGGAAAATAAACAATAGTAAAATAAACAAATTTACATTTAACGGTTTTTAAATGGATTTACCACATTTTATCCAAAACACCTATGTAACTCTATCCCTTGGGGTTTTAAACCAGATTTAAGAGTGAGTATTTTATACTTCAAAAACAAACAGGATCAGAATTTGCCAAACCAAAAGCATGGTATTTCCAGCAGATGGTTCTCATCCCAGGTCAGCATGATTTATATATCTTCATAACTGTGATTTTAATCATTACGTAGCTACAGAGAATCACTTTTGGAATCGCGCGAAATTAAAGGAATGGTGAAATATTGCCAGAAGGGACAAAGAGCATTCAAGTAGACAATAACACATGTGGATAATTGACGTATGGTGTCGTTAAACACGTGCGTAATTGCTGTAGTGTTGAACACCAAAAGATGGGAAAAGCATGCAGTCTAAAAGTATGGGAAAATAAAACATTAGATATGCGGACTGTGAAATGAATTTCAGATTTTATATACATAGTGCAAACTATCTCTTCATGGCTTTTTCACATTAATACTTCTTTTGATCTTATATAATAAGTAAGAAATTTATAGTCTTCTTTCTTGGATTTGATTGTTATTAAATAATTAATGTACAATTATTAGCTACTCTACTACTTAGAAAAGTACCTTGAAATGCAGTGAACTGCAGGGGACTTTCCTCTTCTTCTTCGCGTGGTGGTTCATGTATTAAATAGATGTTGCTTTCAATAATGTCAACTAGTGAAACAAATTATTATCAAGATTCTACAAAAATTTAAATAATGTTACTTTTAATGTCCCATGATCATTTTTTTAGTCTAAAGAGCGTTATAATGAATAAATGAGGTGATAAATAAATAACTGATGGAACTAGAAAGGGGGAAGGCAAGAAATAAAGGAAATCAACAATGTGAAGTATTGTTCAGTACAAAATACATGTAACATGACACAGGAGCATGCAGCAACTCTTCAATTTTTAAAATACACATACACACTATACCAGGGCGCGAAATTTCCGGTCGCCAGATCGCCACTGGCGATTAAAAATTTAGAGCTGGCGACCGTGTTCAGTAGAAATGGTTTCTGCCTAAACTCACAGGGCTGAGCAGAGAAAAAGAAACGGAATGTGAAGTCTTCTCCTGATTATCCTGAATCTAATTGTCTAGATTTCAAATTTCATACCTTGATGTAATATGTTTCTTTATCAAAAGAAAGGCCGTGGGGGAAGGGAGGCTCTTATAATACGTGAGAGATACTGGTGACCATCATTTTTGAATTGGCGAGTGCATCCGATTTTAAAATTTTGCGCCCTGTATATACAATGTTTCAAGTCTCTTCTCCCAAAGATATATTTCTACTTTTGCTGTGGAAAACGCTTAGCACGCAGGATACACATCAATCAACTTATATATCTTACCTATGCTTAAAGTGACCCCTTGACGTGGAAGATGTGCTCCATCCAATCGCTTATTAATATTTTCAAGAACTCCTATATCTGTCTTTCAACCGATGTACCCAACATTTCCACATAATTTCATTGGATTTAATTATGTGGCCTTAGCAGACCAGATCAAATGTGACAGGGTGTTTCACTGTTCCTTAAACCGTTAAATTGCTCTGTGCCCACTGAAAACTGAATTTGACATTTTAGAGGATGGAGTTCATCACAAAGATTTGGGAGAAATTGCATAGCTGGTTGCTGTTATTATCAAAATGAACATACTGCTTAGAATATACATTGATCTGTATAAATGAAGTAAAGTGGTAGTACGAAGAACACTACACTGTAACAGAAGTCTTTCACCTTGAACCACAATCTCTATATGATGCGGGTGAAATGATCTATTGAAATGGAAGACGTGGACAAACACCGTCTGCGTGGGTTTTCTCGGGGTTCTCCCGTTTCCTTCCACTTTCTTCATTCCACCATTTCATTCATTACTCATCATCACCTCTCCTTTAGCCTAACCGGCATAACTGCGGAACGTAAAACTCTCAGGTTTCATTTCATTTCATTTTTTCTTGAATAGTTTTGTAACTTTATGTAAAAATAATTTACGCCCTGGTTCATTTCTTAATTTCATCTAGAAAATATCAAAATCCTTCGGCATCACAAGAGGTCCACAAATGGAAGGATAGATTTCAAATCATATTTGAAGTATATTGTGTAACGTTGGTAAATATTCTTAAATTATTTTCGTGCAATACAATTTTTATAGTATGAATCATGGTACACTGAAACAGGGTTTGAGATCTAAGACTTGGGTGAACTAGTATTGCGCGCGACACTTGTGAAATTTTTCGTATCGTGGCGAACACTAAGGAAAACTGACAATTTAATTGAAGGTGTGCCCTTGGACACGATTAACACAATGAACTAGCTTTTCCATTTTCATAGCATTGGTTTGACCCACCTTGACATATTTACATACATCCAATTAACATACTAACTCCAATTATCTCTAGTAGTCGTGTTAAATGATGAACCATTTAATTACCTGTATGTGGGTTTTCTCGGGTTGCGCTAGGAATCAGGATGTCATGGTTTCGTTGTCAAATTAATCTTAGATATACAGATGATGATCAGAAAAATGGAAACACCTGTAGTTGGCAACACGTCAGATGTATGGGTTGGCAGTGGTTTCGTGGCGCCCGCAGCGACGGACCGCTGGTGGTGGTGTGTTAGGTCGGTCTCCATACTACGTCAGACGCAGTGGAACAGCAGTGTCCAGTGGCTGCAGCAGACGAGGGTAGTGTAAAATGGGAGACCTCTCAGATTTTCAAAGAGGGCAAATTGTTGGTGCGCGGTTATGTGGAGTGAGTGCGACGGCAGTGGCTACTGTGTTAGGTGTGTCGCGTGGGACAGTGTCGAAGGTGATGACGGCCTACACAACACACGGGAAAACCACATCGGGGAAGCGGAACAGTGGGCGGAAGAAAATCATGAGTGACAGGTCACGCCGGGTATTAAAGCGCATTGTCACGCAGAACCGTCGTGCCACTGCGGAGCAAGTGACGGAGGAATTCAATCAGCACCGCCCCCACCCTGTTTCGACAATCACAGTCCGCCGCGAATTACATGACATGAACTTACGGGGTCGTGTTGCACGGGCAAAACAGCTCATCAGGGACCATAACGCTTTCGCACGCCGCAAATGGTGCCGCAACCATGCAACTTGGACCTTTGAAGACTGGAAACGTGTGGTATGGTCGGATGAGTCATCCTTCACCCTATTCCCAACTACGGGCCGTGTTTTGTGTGGAGAACGCCCAAAGAAGCTTATGATCCGCAGTGTCTCCGCCCAACTGTGAAACATGGCGGCGGCTCGGTGATGCTGTGGGCCGCCATATCATGGTTTTCATTGGGTCCTGTGGTCACACTTAGCGGACGAATCACTGCCAACGATTATGTCGCAATTTTAGGAGACCACTTACATCCTATGGTCCGGATGTTGTTCTCGGACAATGACGCCATCTTCCAGGATGATAATGCACCCATTCACACAACTGGGGTTGTTGCAGCTTGGTTTGAGGAACATCGGGATAAAGTTCAACACCTCCCCTGGCCCGCCCAATCCCCAGATCTCAACATAATTGAACATCTGTGGTCCGTCTTGGAAACACGACTCCTGCGACGATTTCCACCTCCATCCTCTCTCACAGAACTGGTCGATGCCCTGCACGAGGAATGGTGTAAAATTGCAATTGCTACCATTCACGACCTCTATGCCTCCATCCCACGTCGCATCAAGGCTGTTTTGAAAGCGAAAGGTGGCCCGACACCAAATTAATCCGATAAGTTGCAATTTCGTTCAGATGTTTCCATTTTTCTGATCACCATCTGTACTTACGCTCTCTTGTTAATCCTGTTTTATGCGTTACTTTTTAATCTAACATCTTTACCAATATAGACTTAATTTATTTATAAAGTCAGTAATTAATCTTAATTCATATCTAGTGTCCTAATGATATATATTTTTGTTATATTTCTGACTGTTCTTACTTATTTTCGGTCCCACAGACTCTTTCCTAGCAACCTATACTAAAATTGGAGTTTGCACTATTTTAGAGCTTTTTTTCGGTTAACAGAAGTGAGCATATTTAAGAAACGAAATAAAACGAACTGCAATAATTGAATGGCTAGATGGAATATAATGTTAAATCACATTTTCTAAATTTCGAGTAAATTGGAAAAGAAGGTTGAAACATTCCCATGCATTTCAATGCAATGGCACACGCCAAACAAACTTTCCCTACCATCTACAGGTAAATTTCCGAAATTTATTTCTACATACTGTTCTATGGTTTGACCTTAACCCATCTTATAAGATAATCTTACCATTACGTTCCACCAAGCCTCTTAATTATATAGAAATATCTGTAATATCGCCGTGCTAGCTTATTGTTTCTTTCCTCTTCAACTGAGCTACTTTAGGTAATTTATTTCTGTCTAGGTCTAAAAGTGCGTACCAGGTAAGACGAATTGTGGTAGCATATAATGTAAGACATATCCTAAAGAATAGTAACAAGAGTCTTGATTTCATTAAATTGGTACACCTTGTTTATGTGTATGTGATTCAGATTGCCCGAGTTCTAAAGTTACCTATTTTCAGACCATTATGGATTCGCGTACTCGGATTCGGATTCCAATTTACTCGGGTTAAAGTACTAAAAGCTTTATTCTTATTCGCATCTGACTACCTATTTTACAGAGGTTGTTCAGCCTACGTTTGGCTGATTTCGTTCCTTCCCCCTCCCGGGCAGAACGGACTCATCCAACCTGGCTCGTGGCGTCCTGCAGTGTTGTGCAGTGGATTCCTGAGAACGGAGTTGTTTTTCCGCGCGGACGACAATAACGCACAAAACACGACCAATTGTGAGTTTTGTGTTAAATTTGTTTCCAAGTGTTTGGGTTTCCGCTCTGTGACCAAAATCCCGCCCAAACTAAGCCGGTTTTGAGAAGGCTATGTTGCGGCTCTTTATGACGCCCACTTTAGTGTTTCTGTCATTAGAAAACAGTGCAAGAAGAAAGGTTGCAACATCAGTTTAAGTGGAATAAAAAATGTTATTAAAAGTACAAGGGCAACGAAGCTCCACCATTTGGATCACCAACGAAGTTGCCTAGGAAGCGGGAATGCACCAAGGCCACCTCCACCATAGAGGAAATTTCGCAAAATGGCAATGCAAGAAAATCCGGTAACACAATGGTGTATGGCTAATCGTCTCGACGTGTCTTTGGGGACTGCTGGAAACAGTCATGGAAGCTCGCTGCCATCTTCTCATGGATGCCCACCAAAAGGAACGAAAGTGTAACTCCTGGAAGCTGTACGAACGGCATCTGGCAAAACAAAGGTGGATGTACGTCGTAACGCTCGATGAAGCATGGATTTACCTTTCCGACTGCGGAAAACCGAGAGCAATCATGTACCGAGAGAAAGGCGACAAGAATTTCAGAAGGTGGGTCCGTATCTGTAAAGAATCCTTCCCAAAAGGGTTCATGGTCGTTACTGGCTACCGTTACCGAAGGGGATACGGACAAAATCTCGCGGACGAAACATCGCCGCCCAAAATCTCGCGTGACCAAAACCTCGCCGCCCAAAACCCCGTCAGCCAAAATCTCGAATGGTGAAAACCTCGCCGTCCAAAACCTCGCGGACCAAAAATTTGGGAATGAAACCTTTCCTTAAAATTTACCCGATGAGCTTCTTAATATGCAATTCCATATCACAAATAATAATAATAATAATAATAATAATAATAATAATAATAATAATAATAATAATAACAATAATAATAATAATAATAATAATAATAATAATAATAATAATAATAATAATGTACAAAACATCGTGTGTGTGGTCTTTCCTTTTTTCCCCATTTTCTCCATTCCATCATTTCCTTCATCCTGATCACCTGTCTCCTTTTTACCTACGGAACATAATCAAGGGACGTGAAAACTCACATATTATTTCATAAATATTATTCGATTTTGTTAGAATTTCCTAAAGTCACTGTGAAAGTGAAATAAAAACCTCACAGGCTCAAACTCCGAGCCTCATCTATGATGAAAATTTGATCGAGATCGGTCTGGTGGCTCAAGAGGTATGATGTCACAAACATAGTAATTTTCACTTTTATATATACAGATTTTCAAAGCACGCTTTAAAATATTTTCTTCTCATTATTTTATTGCAATTATGTGTTATTAAAAAATATATACATATAGCAATATATAGAGCATTCTACATCAAAGAAATCGTCGTGATGAGGTTTTATACTGACGACATTTCTTCCCAGGCAAGATTACGTCCCGCGAGACCAGGCGAGATTCTGTGTCCAGAGATCAGGACCGCGAGGATTTGGCAGGCGAGATTTTGGGTATGGCGAGATTTTGAGACGCGAGGTTTCGTCCTGGCGAGATTTTTGACCGCGAGGTTTTGGAAAGGCTATGTTTTCGCCCGGCGAGATTTTGACCGGCAAGGTTTTGGGCGGCGAGGTTTTGGACAGGCGAGGTTTTGGCCTAGCGAGATTTTGTCTCGCGAGGTTTCGGCCCGGCGAGATCTTGGGCCGCGAGGTTTTAGGCGGCGAAGTTTTGGTGCGCGAGCTTTTCGCCGCGAGGTTTTGTACCCAAACCTTACCGAGGTAAACGAAAATTCGTAGGGTGGCGAAGAACTGCAAAATAAATTCGCAGTATTTTCAGAAGCACATCATGCGGCCAATCTACGAGGATGAGATTCCAAAAATGTACGGAAATGAAGCCAATCTGGTACACATTCACATGGACTAGGACTCATCACATACCTCACGATCGTCCCTCGCATTCTACACGGAGATGGAGGAGGCAAGTGGTATACAGGTGATACCTTTCAATGAGGTACCTTTTAAAACTTCAGATGAAAGTCCTATGGACTATTGTGGATTTGGATTGCTGAAACGGCGTGTGGCAACTGTGGAAGGATTTTGGAAAGCTGTGCAAAGGAAATGGAACAAGATTCCCCTCCCAGTTCTTGAGAGAAGCCTATTAAGTGGATATTACGCTGTCGGGCTATTGTTAGGAACCAAGGGAAACACATCGAGCACTTACGTACCTGGCACCATGGATTCTTCCAAATTTATAGGTAAGTCGAAATTGGTCAAATGTAGACTGAACAACCTCTGTGCTAGTACATACCTTCATCAACTGCACAATCTTCACGAGAAGTTTAAAATCATGGAACATGTGGCTTACACTGTAGTTTTTTAATCAGTTGACAGTTCGTGAGCCCACTATCTTATAAGTACCGTAATTGCGGGCTACTTGGACCCTTAAGGGGCTACTTGGACCCTTAAGGGGCTACTTGGACCCATACCAAAAACTCGTTTAAAGTCCCATATGCAATGGAATAATGAGTGAGTTTAGAGTTAGATCCGTTAGATGGGTTCATAATGCAGACGTACACACATTGAAACTAGTTCTGTGGTAGGCTACGATTGAGCAGCATTAGTGAGAAAGGTCGTTGACGAAAAGAGTGTATTTATTGACCGCCAAACTTTTATGTGTGGACACTATTTGCAAGGAAGTGGAACCAATGCTAAGTAAACACATAAGTAGTTACATATAGTTTAATGAAACCGACATGGTAAACTTTCTCATGTACAATAATTGTGTGCGTAATTGCATTATTTATGAAGTGTGTACATATGACCTGGAAAACATGGATATTTTGTCCCACCACATCTTTTGTTATTTTATCCCACCCCATCCTTTGTTATCTTTATCAATGAAAAATAAAGGCCTGTTGTCACGTGTCACACAAGTAAGGACTTTTCATTGTTTCCTTAAGGATACCGGTACAAAATGGTACATCAATGTAAAAGATTGCCTGCAAGTCGAAAATATGCTGATTTTTCAGAACAGCTTGAAGAATGTTTACCAGCAATTCAGTGGGGAAAAGTGTCGCGAAAAGAAACAGAAGCTCACTTCAAGATAAGTCATTCCACCATAGAAAGAATATTAAAGAATAGGTCAAGGCAGAATCCGGGCCATCTGAAAGTGTTCACTGAAGAAGAAGCCTTCGCTAGTCATCTTGATAAAGTTTGTGATTTCGGATTCCTCGTTAATTAACTTGATTTCAGATTTATTGTGAATTCCTATTTAGCCATGCATGGGAGAACTGTCATTGCTTTCTAAGACAATCTTTTCAGTCGAGATTGGGTGAAGTTATTTTAGAAACTGCACCTCCAGTCAACGACTAGATTCGCTGCTAATATAGATAGGGCTCGTGCAGCTGTAGAAGAAAACGTAATCAGCTATTACAGTCATTATATTTGATAGTACCTTTTAACATGTTCTCTTTGTGGTTTGCAGTAAATAAAAGGTGTTGTTCTTGGAACACCTACGTCCTACTTAGTCTCAGAGCAGATTTCAATGGTTTTCTGTAGGAAAATATGGGGGTGTGTTCAAGTAGCCCAAACGCGAGTCTTATTTGGACCCATTTTTAACATTAATCGCCTGTGCTTTGTTTTCAATATATGTAACTAAAACTGTCCTCGATATGTACAATAAAGCCTGTACATATGGGTTATGACAATAACTTTCGAGTTTTCGTGGATGAAAACAGGCCGAAAGAACGAATTTATTGCAAAATTGGGTCCAAGTAGCCCGCATCTACGGTATTTTCTGTTTAATATTTATTTGATGAACAATAAAAATATCCAATATTTACTACTACATTCGAACCACAATCAAGAACTTCAGTTATTTGACCTTTATAGTTAACAATGGTGGGAAAAAAAAGTTTTCTGTGTTACCCACGAGACGAAACGAGACCATATCGGATTGCCGTGTCAAAATGTGAAATGTACACTCTTTGCGTGCGAGAGACTCGGGGTCAATTCCCGGCTGAAACTCATGCTGCTCGAATCGCACGTTAAGCTGTTGATCCACATTTCATATCACCTCGCTGCTATAAGGGGCGCTAAGCTTAAATCTAACTTCACCAAAAGATATGAACGCGACAGAGTTCTTCCAATAGAAATATATATATATTTTTTTCAAGACGAGACTACACTTTCAGGACACATTTGCGAGACGAGACCACCCCAAATCACGTCTCATGGATAACATAACATTAATATCTTTATAATTACACGAACTATTACAAATCTACCTAAGTGGCACAAATATTTTATTTTACCCAGGGTGACTGTTTCACTATTAAAATACGGCCTATAAAAATAATTTATAGGTAAAAAATATACAATAAGTGTCGACAAGAAAAGGGACGAAATGAAATATTTTAGTTTAACGTCTCACGATTATGCCCGTTAGATTAAGACAAACAATGATTAAGGCATGTGAATGACGATTTAAGAATAGGTGAGGTGTAAGAACGTGGGAGGAAACGGGAGTGCTCCAGAGAAAACTTACGGACACGATGTTGTACACCACAAACTTACTTTTAAGGGGATCGAACCAGGGACTCTACCCACCAGAGGTAAGCACTTTACCATTGAGCCATCGTGTATCTCAAATGGATAAAACGAGCTGCAATAACTCTGGTTATTAAGAATATTCGTACTTTTATCCTAACTTAAAATTACTCTCCACTTTGTATCTGCCAATGTAGGCAGTTTCCTAGTCTACCTAGACGTGAAACAGGATGAAAAATTGCTAATAGATATTTAGAAAAAAGCCAACGCACTAACTGCACTAGAGTATAGTTTCTCGTGAGATTAGCGAATTCAAGCAGAGTCGGGTTTAGTCAAAGGGAAGATGAGTAACAGTTCCTACTCACCAGATAGTGTTGGCATCGCGGCGTCCCACAAGCGTTGCGAGAACAAAAGAAAGAAGTAGCGAACTTTACTCTAGAGAGCCAGCATTAATGGCGAAGAGAGCCAAGTTGCTGACCATACAGCACCCCAAAGCCACGAGTGGGACAAGTCGACTGGTAGGCCCGCTCCTAATGGCTATTGCACTACGAGTATTAGTTGTAGTTTTAGTATTAGTTTACATAATTAGGTATCTTATATATTTCAAAACTAAAGCATTCAGTTCAGGCATAACAGAATGTCTTTCATAGTATAAATATAATGTTAAACGTGAGTATTAAGTATATAAAATGCATACTGAAGACTTTTAGTATCGACAGTTCTGTTAAGATCTGGAAAACGAAACGAGATTTTCTGTTAGAAATCATATGTTAAGTAAGGCTTAGAGAAAAAAAGTAACAGGGGGGAAAATCATAAAGCTAGTGACTGTATCGTATTATTACTGCAGGTATTTCTCCCCCTCGTCTTATTCTGACACAGTCGTAATATATTTTTCCCTCCTTTGCCAGGATTGGCCATCTGCATTGCAGATGCAAGTGATGTCGACTGTTTCTCATTCTCTTTCTTTCGTTTCTTCACCTTCTTTCAGAGGCACGATCCTTCTTTGCCTGCCTGGACCAATCTGTATCCTACAATTCCCGTAGGCAATCAGTGATTCGCATAGTTCACTACTGTTTCTGCCTTTGCCTTCTTTCTTCTTATCCTTCTCTTATATTTCACCTTCTCACTAGCTTAAGCAGTGCTTCTGAATGCTAAATATGAATGCTGTACATTTTTATTTAACAACATAGAATAAAAAACCTTCACTCGTAAGCTACACAGAGGGGATACTCGTAAAGGTCCATGATATGGTAATAATTCAAAAGTGATACTCATTTATAATGTAGAGTTTTCTTTTACTTTATGCGTTAGAAATGATTTCGTGTAGCAGAATATCTAGTTCTTATAAACTAGTAAATAACATGGGTCGATATAGCTGAACAAACCTGATAGGTATAGAATCAATAAAAATGTTTTCTTATTTATGCATCGATCACTTTATGAATTCCATTCTCATACGCGTAATGTCATTGAAAGACGCAACATGAGCGTTCTGGGTTGTGTTAAAGAGACAATATGTGGTATTGTAAAGATAGAAATCACATCATAAATAAAACTTTACGAAGAACTTTATACATTTTAGGGTGAAAGATCTGGGTATTAAATGCAAGTGACTAATAATGATATAATTCGCGAAATGGAGACATTAGGAAGGACTTCAAGAAGACCCACGAATAAAATGTTGTCCACTATAAGTTCAGATAACACATAGTTGAAATAGTAACCCTTGTCACTTGAGATGAACAATCTTTACTATTAAGCCACTGTAGTGTCCACAAAAGAATAAGTTAAAGGTGAGACTAAGATACAAAGGAAATATATTGCTAATGTGTCATATAAATTAAAGGCATAAGATGGTAGAAATCCTCCGCATAGCGTAGTCGCTAACTCTCTCGTCTTTCGTGCGAACGATCCCGGGTTCAATTCCCAGTGGGAACACTCGGTCGAAAAAATATAAAAGTTTTTTTGCAGCCAACCATCCTAAGTGAGGTTTTCCTGGATTTTTGTCATTCACTCCAGGCAAATGCCGGGGAAGTATCTAACATACAGGTCCCAGGTCGCTTCCTTAATTCCCTTTCCTTGTATAGTGTGATCGCCGAGGGACATCATCTTTCATGAGTGATGAGCTAACATGGCCATAGATGTCAAAAGCTCAGGAATCTAATTCCTAATCCTAAACCTAATAACATAAGTTAATAGCATGGTATAAATGAAGTATTGGATTAGTTCGAGATAGAGATGAAAGAGTAGGTTGCAGCTCGGGATAATACAGAGAGGAACAAAATGTCTTCAAGACTGCCAGTGTTGAATAAGCATACAATAAAAGAAAACAAAAAAAACTCCATAAATATTTTAGGAATGAGCTGAAAATGACATTGACTGGTCAATTTCTTATTGGATCGAAAGATCCAATATATTTGAGGTAAAAATTTTATTGTAGGCCTCATATCTGGAGAACAACATATAGTGTAGCCAAACCAAAACTATCACTTAACTCAGCATGATATGCTTATTTCGTAAAGAATACGAAAACTCGATATAGGGTCCGTTCAAAAATTTTGTGGCCTCTTATCCAAAAACTAATTATTGGCAAATACAACATTCTTTTGATTCATTTTTAAGGATTGTTTCTAAAGTTCTTGGCCAAAATCGCAATCTTTTGATCCATTTTTTGGGTCATTCCTAAAATTCTTATTTTACTTCATTACTTTCTTAACGTGTTGTAAACTGAATATTACATAACAAATTATAAATTATTTAGTATTATTGAATACAGGAATTGTGTGAACTTTCAAAAGTTATAAAAAGGGAAAGTAGTCAACAATCTTGGCGTTTTGCAGACCAATATAATATTATGAATATATTACTTTGTTCCTATCAGAACTTTAATAATTCCTCAATTTTAAACTAGTGTATTAAAAACTTATCTAACACTGTTCTTTCCCTTCCATCAGTTTTATTGTAAAGATCGTTCCTTGACCTAGCTTGTTTTCTACTTTGTATTGTTTGGACTTACTGTCATTGAGTTATTTATTTTATTTTATCAGTTCTAATTTCTGCATTTAGACGAAAGAAAAGTTTATATATTTCAAATATTTCAATTAAACAAAATTTGTAAGCTCTGAAAAATCGTCTGTTAGGTAAAACATTTGAAATTTTGAACTAATAGCAGCTGAGATCATAAGTTTAGACTAATTTTTTTAATGCAAGGGAAAATGCGCTAATAACTGTGAGAAACATTGAGAAATAAGAACAGTTATGGGTAAGAAAGTGTAAATTAAAATGACTTTATTGTTGAACTTGCAAAAACTGATTCCATAGGTATTTTTTTTAATAGAAAATAACTGGTTTATGCCCGTTAACTAAATACATATATAGTGCTCTGACCTGACAAAATTACTTTGTCACAGACAACAATGGTAGATTTTAACGATGGTTCCACAGCGTAATCGAAAAGTGTTTTTCCGTTATTAGCAGATCACTTACTGAAAGTTTGAAGCTACACTGTTTTACGCTCTCCTCCCCGCTGATCTGTTCGTTTTGACGTGAGATTACATTTTCCAGTACCTTTTCCCTATTATGTCACTTTTCAACCTTTTATTTCATTGCAAGTGCACGTGTTGCATACATGAGAAATTCTTATTGAAACTTTGACTTGTTTTATTTTTGTATACGTTTGTCTTCTGAAACCTTTTACCATGGTTCTATTGTATTCCTAATAAGACAATATATTTTCAAATAGTTGGCTAAACAGCGTTATTTTATCTTTGTAAAAAAATATTTCCAGTAGTGTTTTCTTTACCTGACTTTCAGCAACACTTTTTCGTTATGTTTTTTCTATTTATCTAATTCCCTGCATTTTTCTCTAGACGAAAGTTTTGAAAGTTTCCAATTGTTATTAATCTCTTTTGAGTAATGTCCACATTAATGCAAGCGCATTATACTAGGAGCCCCGAATTCAATTCCTAGTGAGGAAACCTCAAACTTGAACGTACTACAATGGTTTGGATCCCACCTGAAACTGTGAGCTCATATCTCATATAGCTTTGGTCCTGAAGAGGAATTCTAAAGTCTAAATAACCAATTAACCATGCCCTTTCCGTAACTTTATTTAACAATCAACCAAATGTAGCTTTTCTCCGTTATAAAATTTCTATCAGACTTAAGTTTTTCGCTAATAATGTTAACTAGGTACCTTATAACTAGTTCTAGTGTGTCCAACATTTGGTAAAGTTTTCTTGTACTGATCATCACTACTGCCCTGTGTTTAACGTTTATTCTTATATCATTTGCTCCACGGTCCCCGTCCCCCCAACAATTCTAATATTAATTTTCATTTCACATCCCCATGTCACCTTCATCCACTTAATTATTTTATTTCCACAGAAATATCCCATTTTTCATCAAAAATTATTGTTTTATCTTCTTGTAACCGTTCAAGGAAATAATGTTGTGAGAATACGAATTTTCTAACATCATATAAACGAGTAGGGAGTCTATCATCTTTTGTCATGCACAATTAACAGTCAAATTATGTTGTTTCAACACAGTTTAACATTGTTTGCTCTGTAGAAAGTACATCATAAAAAATAGTGATGCGTATAGAAGAAACAGGACAAACTTGTACTGATACAAAATAAATACAAGTTAATAAACACTTCTTTGTTCCTTCCTTCTCTCATTGCTTTGTTACGCTTTGTAGGAATTTCTCGTACATGAAACTCGTGCATTTGTAGAAACTAAAGAGAAGAACAAAGAGGGACGAAGTAAAGAGAAGGAAAAACAAAGGCAAAAAAGTACAATAAAACATATTATTGTCGAAGTGAGTAAAGGGAACGTAGTTTTCTTCTTTTGAGGTAAAAAATGTGGAAGAGATAAAAGAAACAGACAGTTACAATACAAGAAAACGATAAACCTTCCAGACGTAACTAATAGAAAGACATAATCGTATTAGAACAGAAAACAGTTGTGAAAAACACATTTCCTCGAGTAATGATTTTTCTCTTTTCTTCTTTTAAAAGAAAGAAAAAAAATCAATGTACCTCCACCTATGTTGTGTTTATTTTGCAGCCTCCCTACAGGCAATAGAGCTGAGTGCAATAACGAATTTAGCTTCAGAAATAAAGTAGAGAAGTTGCCTCTAAGTTATCTATTTTGACAGGAAAAGTGCTTCCGTAAAGGATTTATTTTATACAGGGTATTCCTGAATTGTTGTTTAAGGATAAGAAGTACAGAGTTCTTGTAAAGAGAAAAAAAGATACTTGTATCAAGAAAATACGACTGTATAAATAAATAAAAATAACATATGAATTTTGAAATTATGTTTTTGAATGTTTTAATTTAATATTTCACAAGCACAAAATGTTTCACTAATGTTTGAGTTCAACGGTTTACAATACTTATTGCTCACAAAATTTTATTTTATTTTGCCATTATATTTAAATAGTATAATGAATGAGAGTATGATTCATCTATCAATATCTATTTCATTATTTTTTAAAGGAGTTCATGTTCTATGTGGAAACTTGTCTTAATAATAAGTCATTTATAACAGTCGTTTATAACAGTCATTTATAACAGTCGTTTATAACAGTCATTTATAACAGTCGATGGCCGAGAAATCAGCCAGAAGAATGCAGTCAGAAGTGTAAGTGTAATCATCGGTCCACGTGCAGTATGTTCGCAAAACCATGGAAAATGATGATGATGTTCCGGTTGACTTTTCAAAATTGAGTTTCGTTAACACAAAGATTCCTACCTATTCCTTCTTCTCTTCGTGTTTTTTATGAAGAAGCAGAGCAGCAATTTTTGATGTCATAAAACATTCAGTTCGAAATGACTGCTTTAAATTTAACGTAGGACCATACACTCAGTGTTATATCGAAGATTGTATGACAACACTCGTCAATTTCAATCAAGTCGTTTAGTTTCTAAGTATGAATTTGCAACTCAACAACATGAATTCCATAAGCACCTTCGTGACTATATAGTTACTGTATGCACTTTTGATACGTGAGACTCAGATTAGATTTCCCGTAGGAATTCACGATTTTCGAATCCCTACGTTAAACTAAAAGTACACGATTAATATACTTTTAGTGCTAAAAGGAAGGCTAAACAGAAATCAACCAACCAGAATACTGAATAAATCCTTTATCCGAACAGTGGTATATTGTACAGATATACGGAATCCATATGTTTACTACAGAAATCTGTACGGAACTATGTACGTACTGCATACGCTATATGCTATATACGTATTGCATTTTTCCCGCTTAGATGTTATATCATGCCGCTGCAGAATGTCTGATATCTAAAAGTCTTCAGACGTATAAATTTGTTACGTTTACATACGTCAGCTACATGTTATATATGCCCATCTGTATCTGAGATTCTTACCCCATATATACACTTCTTTCTTTCATACTGCAAGTAAAACACTTATACGGAAAACATT
The DNA here is from genome assembly GCF_964235325.1 of Thermobia domestica. Taxonomy (NCBI): domain Eukaryota; kingdom Metazoa; phylum Arthropoda; class Insecta; order Zygentoma; family Lepismatidae; genus Thermobia; species Thermobia domestica. Next base: position 198,541,540 of record NC_137455.1, on the reverse strand, counting down.
ATAAAACATACGGTTCCAGTTATACTTTTGCTGCAGGATGTTGCAAATAGTCGTAAGTTACGTCCAAAAACTACAGGATTTACGCATGTAACCTACGTTTCTACGTACGACACATACCTTTTATTTTCTCTGTGCATGACATGTTTCGGCCGTATTAAAATTCAGTAACAGAATATATACTCACTTATGACATTTCGTGAAATCAATTGATACTAGATTCTTCGAATTCTATCAAGTTGTTTAGCTTCTATATCGGAACAAATAAGAATCTTCCAAAGTCTATAATGCCCTCAGATGTCGAACCTAAAGAATATGTAACACATTTTTTTTTCCTGGACGCCATCTCGGTCCATTCCTGTCGAACAAAACCTCTGTTTTGCACCCAAAAGAAAAACTTCTGAACTTCACTGTAGTCTCTGATGAGATTATTTCTGAAAATAATTTCTCTTACTACTAGAAGTATTTAAGAAACAAGATGGTAAAACTAAAAGCAATGAGGAGGATATTTATAGGTTTTATATTACTGCATGTGATCTACAGGATTGAACATCAGAATTTTAACAAAATTATATACACTATTCAAAGTTTGTTTGTAAACAAACTCAAACAAACATAAGCTTATCGCCCCATTAGAGAAGATGCCATAATTTTTAGCTAAGAGAACACTGAGATGATAAGTAATAATACGAATACCACAAGGGAAAGTATTAATTCAAAGATGAGAAAAAAACTGAGGCATTGTCTTTAATATACATTATTCAAAATAGAAGTATTTATTGGAGTATTCGCAAAACTTGCATATTTATTTGAAAGAAAATACATGTACAAATATTACATTTGAAACATCATTTCTAGATACACTTTGATGTTCTAAAATGGTTTGTTAATTTGGAATTTTAGTTCAGCACTGAGACATGAACCTACAGCTTACCGTGGGATCTCAAATGAGCTTAACGTGGGAGTCGCGAAAATATATAGCATCCATAGAGCATAGAATAAATACATCCTGGTAAGAACGTGAAATAATATGCAAATAAAGTGATTTTTCTCAAAATTTCCAAACTTTCCGAGAAAAAAGAAACGGGACAAACTGTTTTTCGTCTATTTAACATTTGCGGAAGTTTTATATCAGAGCTTAAGGAGTTCTTCACTTCGACGTTGAACTATTGTATTCATACTGGCACATTTAACAGCCCTTGCTTAACTTTGTGGGTAGTGAACTCGGATTCTATATTCTATTTATAGAATCACATACTATTTTAATACACGAATAACTTGTAACAGATAATATCCTTTAGTGGTATCATAGTTTTACAAAGACGTAAATCAAAATTCCAGCTGTTACTATTTATGGTGTATAAGAAAAATCCTTTTTTAAAATTATGAAGTGCAGGTTTTATATGTTATTCAATTTACATTTGTGAAATAATTACATTTTATAGCTCCAGCGAACTTTGAATGGGTTACAAATATACCATCAGAAACATTAAACAGCATTATGTAAAAGAAAATTCTCAATGCTGAGTATGTATAGTAGACTTATACAGTATATATGTGTTTGTTTAATTATAGTGTTTGTGGACGTTTTAATGCACAGTTGTGAAACGCAATAAGAAACGAAAGTTAATACTGTATTATTATAAACGTTTCCATATATTACAGAGCATGGGAGTGTTGCTTTTCTTTTCCACGGCTATTTTACTGGAGATTTTTTTATAACGTATTACACAGGTGGTCCAAGCAAATCGTTTTGCACAGAGAAAATAAACTGTTTGCAGAAGACTGTGAATGTTATGTTACCACTTACCATCCGTTTACTTTGGCTCAAAGCTAAAGGAAAAGGGGGAGAAACGACTACTTTTCTTTCCTGAGGAAACATCATTGAAAACGAGTGCAAGAGAATAGTCTGAGAACGGAAAAAAATGGTAGAATAGGCTGCTATCTGTTCCTCGCTTGCTTTTCTAAAGGAGAAAGTTACACATTGCGAATCGATTCGATAAAGAAGCTCGTACAGTCTGCTTTTGTAGTATATGTGCATTTCGTATAAAAAGAAAATGAACTAAACCACACTGTTTGTTGAATGTCCGATAACTTGAAGGATGCGAGTTACCTTTCTGAACAACAGACGATGTTTACTCACTGTCAATATAGGAACCATTTATATTGTTCCTCTTATATTCATAAAATATGTTTAGGAAATGTCGTGAACTGTCACGTAAACAAGAAACAGCATTACAGATTCTACTGTCTACAACAATGTGCAACAAAACAATTAACCAAATCAGTTAATACCTGTAACTCTAGTGCCAGTCATAATTTTAAATCATGCTTAGATTAAAGGAAACACAACAAACAACATAAAGGAAACACAAACTAATATATATATATACAGTGGCGGATCCAAGGGGAGGGCTATAGGGGCTATAGCCCCCCCCTTGACGCTCAGGTATACACTGGATAAAATGAGCTTCAATCCTGCTTTACACTGGATAAATCGGCAAAATATGGTTTAGCCCCTCCCTTGATCATATCCTGGATCCGCCCCTGTGTATATATATATATATATATATATATATATATATATATATATATATATATATATAACTAAATTTGTAACTAAGTTACAGTTGAGAGAACAGCATCTACGGTATGTAGCAATACTAAAAACAGATATTTTTGAGGCCTCTTTGCAGGGAAATAAGGAATCTAGCTCAACAATTATCTAGTCAGTAGAATAAGTAGAAGGTTGATCGTGTGGAAGGGTGAAATGAGACTTTCAAAGATATAGACTTGCAATCATGGAGTTCCATTGTGGACGCGCTATACAGATTGTAGATAAGCAGGTAATTAAATATCAAGTGTATGAATAGAAGTCTATAAAGCCAAAATCATAATTACTAAGAAAAGTTAAAAGTGTACGCACTTTCTCAATAACTTCATTTAGGTGCCTCCTTCCGTCACTTGTTATAATGCAGTACTGTTGTGATCGTGCTTTGATAGTTTGATCTTAATTGTTTAATTTTCTTTTTTCTGTGTCAGAAAGAACATGCCCTATCAGTTACCAGGAGAACGTGAAGAAAGAAAGAGCAGCGAACAAGTTTATATGATCTGAAAGTGTCAGGAATGAAATTTATTAGTGGCTCAAACAATACAAAACAGTATTCTACGGTATAGGAATGTGTACTAGTAGATAGAAAATTTGAACGTGGTTGTAGAAGAGAGAAACAAAAAGAAATGCGCAGAGACGCAGGACGTCCGTCTATCTCGACCACTTACTCGACCTTTACAACAATCGAAGTGAGGAATGTTTAGCAGAATAATCACATATCAAGCTACACGATGTCTACTATCATATCAAATTACGTCAAGATCGGATTAGTATTGTCGATAACACACCACACATAATAACGTTTTACTACTAATTGGAATCCCAAGTTCGATTGGCAACAACTCAGGAACCAAAGGCCTGTACACTAAAATATTCATGCGTGTATTAAGTTGGTCACGCTACATCATCATCCCATGATCGTAAAGATCGTAGGAATTGCATGGGTCATGTACAACATATACTATCCTTTTGATATTGATTTGTTTAGGGAAATCTTATAAAGGATGAAAAAGGAGTATACCAACAGTAAAAGATACGGTGATTTGTATGCCAGTAATTTCTACCAAACAATGAGATATATTATCGGAGGCAGTATTGTTTTTTGCATCTTACTGTTCTCTGTCCTTCTTGGTGAATACTGCCAGCGGAACGGCTATGTTCCCTCTGAAACGAGAGAAGAAAAATGGAATAATCAATACTGCAATATTTTAACATTACAGCATAGAAAGTAGAAGGCAGTGTGCAGATTATAAAGGAAATTATAATGAAAGTGCGAATTATTTTTGACTTTATCTCGTCCAATTTCTATTTGTGTTATTATTTGGAGCCACTGTTAGGAGCATATTTCTCACCATTAGGAGAAGATGAATATCAACAGCTGATAATTTTAGTTCAGTTTAGCGTCCCATTCAGTAGCGAAGTTATGAGATGTGGACCTATAGCTTGACGCAGTACGCAAACCACACGGGCTGCCCCGTTAATCCAACAAAAGCCTCTCGCGACAAAAGCGCGTACGCTAACCGTTTATTAACGAACAACAACTGGTGTAACCGGTTTCCAGATCTGCTCCCATGCTATCCCACCAACGAGTACTTTCCAGAGACCAGAACATACCTGGTTAAGACATCAAAGAACATTTCCAGAAAGGGATTACAGAACTCTCCCGGATCAATCTCAGGTTTCAGCAGTGAGATGAGCATCAAGCACCAAGAGGTTCGGATGTCTCGTCTTGAAATTCTCATCCAGATGATCGCTCAGACCACGAGACACAAAAATACCATTCACATATGCAACGGAAATTCAATAAAATAAATAATACTATGCTTATTTATTAGAATCACTATGTGTAAAAAAATATTGAAGAAAAACAATCACAACACTAAACACTGATATGGGTATACATAGTTGACTATTTCCGCATTTATAAAATTACACTTCAAATTTCACTACGTTATAGCCCTTTACATTGTTTTTCCAGCGTTGAATTGTTTAGGAAGAAAGAGAGTTTTTCACTACACATGGGTGTGAGAAAAACAAGATATGTGCGATTACTTTTGTTTTTCTTTTTTCACTGAAACTGCGCAGAAAGCGTTCATAGGGCTATTTAAATTCTCATTTTTAAAATGCTTTTCGTAATTCGTAGAATGTTTTAAATGTTTCGATTCGATCACTTTATATTGTATAATGTGAAGTAGATATATACACACACAATAACTACTCATAGAAATATTGACTTCAAAAATTATGATGAAACATTTCAATGGAAGTGAGTAAAAATTATCCTTTTAGAATATATTATTATATGTATTTAGAATTTTAAAACATGACTGAATATGTAAATAGCAAATAATGTAAAACGTATTAAAATACTGATATTATTGTTATAGTTTCAACATTACTGTTATATATTGGAAAAAAATATAAGAATTATTGAAGAAGTAAAATGATGAAAATATAAATACATTATAGATTGGCAATATACAAACAAAAATAAGGTTTCTACCTGTTGTCCCTCTTCTCTCTCTCTCTCTCTCTCTCTCTCTCGAATAAAGTTAGTGCTTTGTGTTGTTTAGAGAAAACGAACGATTTTTTTCAAAAAAGTAAACTAAAATAAAATAAAATAAATTTAATTATCAAAGCTGACCTCTGTAGTGATTCCAACAAACGAATATAAATCTGCATATCAAGAAATTGTGAACTCGCTAACATGTATCAAGAAAATCTGTTATGCCTTAGATCAAAGCAATCTCCGTATGCCATGTATCGAGACTTGATTCAATAATGCTCGAGGACAAACGTAACTTTATTCTGAAACAGAGTTACTGTTATTAGCGTGAGCCTAGAATAATAGAGGAAAGGGGGGCAAAGTGGATATATGAGGCAAAGCGAATAACGCAATTTACAATCAACTGAAAACAGAGGGCAGGAAATGTTTGTCCCAGTTTATGACGTCACTAGTGAAATAAGAGAAGAACATTACTGTTTTGTGTGTACGTGTTGTTGTTTAGACGAGAGAGGAGAAGAAAAGAAAATACGCATTTTGCTAAAAAATTCAAGAGGTGAGGATTTTGAAATATTTTCTTACTATTCCGTAGAATGTTTGCAAACACACTATGCATGGACAGGGTGGGATCTTACCTTTGTTATCATGTTTGAGAATTATCGTAAATACGTCATCCATATGCTGTAGACAGTCTTTTGTCTCATGTGGTAGTGTGGGGCAAAGAGAATAATTTTAGAAGGGGCAAAGCGAATAGCGATTCACTTTGCCCCAAGCATAATGCAGTACTGTTTTAGAACATCTGTTTGGCAGTAAATGTGGTATTGACGGTACGTACACGTTGCAACACAGCTAATTTGAATATTGAAATTCATATTGAATTTGTTCACACAAAGAAAAACATTCAAAATCACCAGAAGAAGTCGGTAGTTACCAATGAAAGTTCTGTCATGAATATTATTCAGATCCACTTAATGAAGACTGGATTCAGTGTTCTATTTGTCGTTCATGGTTTCACGAAAACTGTACCGATTATTATACGGGACAAGACATTTACATATGTGATCTGTGCAAACCAAGCGTGTGATGTGATATTATTTTCAGTTATTATTGTTTTTCTTTTCAATCTGTTTGCTACTATTAGATTGTACTCATTAGGGTTACTATCGATTGAAAGAAACTAGATACTAGATGCCTACTTGATAAGAAAAAAAAAACTTCTATGGACTTGAGCTTTTTAAACATATTTAGGGATCATGTGTATTCAAGCTTTGTCTAGACTTAATTCTATATTTAAATGAGTTAGGCTAATAATCACAAAATATTAAACATTTTAATTTTCTGGTATGTAAAGCAGTTCATTTAGGTGTCATTCTATGATCTTAGACTGTGTACACATATATTGTTCTTCTATACAATTTCTATTTTGCATATCTGTATTAAACACTGACTTTTAATGTATGAGTTTTTGGTTATTCACTTTGCCCCACTACCATGATCCGCTTTGCCCTACCGGTGGGGCAAAGTGAATAAATTGCAGTAGTTCAGTAATTAAGCAATATCATTTATGTATATGCAATCCTTGTTACTATTGTATTGTTATTTGAAAGTTTAATAATCATAAAATATTTCCTCAAAACTTTAGTTTCCTCGTCTTAATTTTAGTTGCCATTTGAGGCCCTTGAAGTTAAGTGATCCGCTTTGCCCTCCTTTCCTATATTTATTATTTGCTTTCTAAAAACGCAAATATTGTAGGGTTACCAGAATGTGAGGATATTATTTGCAAAATATTCATTAATGAAACGTCAAAAACGGTACAACGTGGATCCAAGTTTTTCGAAGGTCTAAGTCATGGACATTAACTCTTTAAGTCCAAACGTCCCTCAAAATAAACGGTCATTACGTCAAGTGCTGACCAAAACCATATGTGAGGAAATGTATAATAGACGTACAGGATATGCGATCGACCCCTGATATGCAAAACATAAAAACGTGAAAAGACGCCTGCAATCATAGGCGCTTAGAAAAATGTTTCTATACATAGCGGAAATATAAACATTTTAATATTCAGTAATATGCACATATATTCCCTGGAACATCGATAATATACCGTTATTCCGTCTTCCACCTAGGAAAAAGATGTAAACACACAAGATACAAATGCTGATGTAGCATCATAAAAATATGTATCTACAAGGCAAAATACATAAGAACTAGTAAGATAAAAACATGGGATGCAAACACAAAGGTATAGTCAACGGCATTACAACTTTCTGGTTATACTTGAAAAGTCAAAACTAAATTCCTTACAAGAAAGTAATGTTAAAAGTTCTTAGACATCTTCGCAACAAAAGATCTTCAAACCATACTTATTAAAACATTAAAATTCAAAGTCATCGAGCATGTGACATAATTGATAGAAATGAATTTTCAAAAATGTTATGGCTTCATGCTGCTGTAAAGAAACAGAATAAGTTTATTTTTATAGAATCTATCACAATATTCAAATAGTTTCTGGGACACACTACAACTAAAAGTATAACTTTCACAAAATTAGTATGAGAAAACATTACAACGTACTGGAATACAAGTACACATAATATAATGACGACCCATAACACTAAGATATTCGCTGGAACATTTCTAGACAAAATATATTGAAAATACTTAACACAAACATACATATACTTAGTCATGGATTACAGTGAAGGAAGAAAGAAAAGAAAAAAACTATATTTTGCGAATGATGGTTAAATACAGTTAGTTAAGAAATATCCAATGGATTAGCCAAGACCATTTTGGAACAGAACTGCAATTTCAGGAAATGTTACCTGCCTGTAAAAATATATATTCCCATGAAATATCCTACCCGAAGAAGTCTTCAAATATCTTATGGTCGCCAAGATGTCTGAAGAAGACGAAAAGAAAGTTAATCGCAAATTACAAGAAAATGTAGAAAAGAAACATATTTCCACAAACATATAAATATGGAATAAAGATAACCGTTCACTCTCACAATACCTGTTCATATAGTTTCTTCTAAAATAAAAAGCTTACTACTTTAGTTCGAGAAGTATGCTTTTCACACGACATTCCTACAGGTACTCATATCCAACAAGGAAATGACTGTTAGCACTCGTTAAACCTAAATCTAGCTCCTTTCCAAGCTTTTTCTCTTCAAACAAAATATTCTTGAAATTCAAGTCAAATATTAAGTCAAAATCGGGTAACGACATAAATGAGATTCAACAAAATTACAATAAACAGGTCAAAACGAAAACCAAAAAACTAAGACTAACAAGAAGAAAAGAACATTTTCAGATTATTTAGAATTATAAAATTTCATATTCTGCACATTAGGTTACATATTACATTTTAATTACAAATATATATATATATATATATATATATATATATATATATATATATATATATATATATATATATATATATATAATTAACAACAACTAAAATCTGTCTTATCCTGAGCATCTCGACATATCTGTGAAAATGGTTCTAAAAAGAAAATTAAACATTAATTGTAAGTCACATGTAATAACATATTTATGGATTTAGAAAGTGGGAGAGGGTTCGAAAAAGAATTTTAAAATTTCAAACTCTTAATGAAAAGATCTATTATTAAAAATGTCCTCCTACTAGTCAGGGTGTGGAGCCACGCCACGGGCCTCAAATCGCTTTTGGACAACGTGATTCCCTTACGCATATAATGTGTGTTATTATTTACTGAAAATCTTAGAATCTAACATCTGAAATTAAAGGTTAATGGCATTGAGTTAAAAGTAAATTATTAGTAAAGTTTTCAAGACTAGTACACAGATAGATGAGTGAGGTACAAAACGGAAAGAAGAAAAAGAATCAATCTGTTATATTGTCTGTTCTTCGTAGACGTAAACACAGATGGTAAGAAATTACAGTTGTTGCCTTATCAAAAGAAAAGAAGGAAAAACGTAACAGGTATTTATCATCTAACGGGTAAAAGTCTGAAAGCATAAAGAAAGATTAAAAGAAATGCGTAGTTTTTTTTCTCGTTGGTCTTTCTCATCGGTAGCCGAAAATAAAATGAAATTCATTTATCATCTACTTTACTACAGTTTTAACTTAATTTTGAAAACAAATAAAGTGTGTCGCTTTCTTGAAAGAAAAATCTATATCAAGATCTCTTTGAGGCGGCTAAAACCTCACAAATAATTAGTGGGTCATGCCAACTTTTAAAGAAAGTAATCCGATACTTGCGATACGGCTGAAACCTGGAGATTTATACTCAAAATCCTCGGCCATGTCAATTTCTGAAGGAAATCCTAGATACTTTTTGCTATGGCTGAAAGCTGAAGACTCGTGCTAAGAGATCTTCAGCCATGTTGATTTCTAGAATTCCTCCAAAGACGATAGAAATTTTGCTAATAAATTTTAAACAGTTATGTTTACATGAAAGTCTCAGTTAATTTTTTCTTTTTTTCTACTGTTAATATTCCTATTTTGATTGTTATACTTATTGCCTTGTCTGTTTCTAAGATTATTACTAGTTCCTCCAAATCTAATCTTAGGGTTGTCACGCAAGTTGCGATTCCAGTATTGTTTTTTAGAGCTCTGATTACGTGATGGTGATTTATGATTCCCTCTGTTTCTGTTACTACTTTTTCGTGTGTGGTCTTGGTTCTGATTCCTTTTAAGCTTCGTGTTGCTTACACGCTTATCTTGATATCTTTGCTTATTACTCTGACTATTACTTCGTTTGTCCTTTTCTGTCTGCGGTTTGTGGTAGTAGCTTTTTTTAGTGCGCTTACGACTTCTGTCCTATGCAACCTTCACTTCGGAATTTTCACTAGTATTACTACTAGTGGTGTCATTGGATTCTGAATAAGCAGGATCATTATCGTGTCTAGTACGAGGCTAGTTCAGAATGCCTAATTCTAATTGGGATTCAAATTTCTATATTTCATTTTCCTAGAAATATTTGTCTGTAATTTGGGGGTTCAAATTCCTGTATTCATTTTCAGTAGGAATATCTGTCTGTAATTGGATTTCAAATTCCGGTGTTCTGTTTGCACTACTCTCTATTTCCCGGTTATTTTCACGAAACTCGTCCCGTATACGTCTAACTTCTGCCCTAATTCACTCTTTAACTCGACAAAATTCTCTTTATTTTCCTTCTCTAATCTGATCAGGTTCTCTTTATCCTAATTTCGGAGAAGACTTTCTTTGTTGTCTCTCTTTAATTCTTTCCTAAATTACTCCAACTGAGCCCAGTACTACTGAAAAAGTAAATATAGTTTACTGACTATATCTGCTTCGTTGTATGCCATCTTGAACAAAATAAAATAAACTAGCGATAAAACATGTGATTGGAATCATCTGAAAGTAAACTTTTCTTTTCAAATTGCTGGTTCTAAGCTGAAAAAAAAAGGTATGTGTGAGTATTAATGTTATAAATATTCGAGCACCAACAGTCTCGATTCGAGTCACTACTTCTGGTATCATTTATTTTGTGAGCGTATTGCACATTTGTTAGAGCACCAACAGTCTCGACTCATGTTACTAATTCGGGCGGAATATATCCTGTTTTAAGGGAACAACTGTTTTGGCACCAGCGATCTCGACTCAGGTCGCTCGGGCGCCATTTATTCTGTAACCGCTTTCCGGATCTGCCCCCTGCTGTTCCACCAACCAGATAAGTTCAGATCTCCTGAAAGTACTCGTTGGTGGGACAGTACAAGGGAAGATCCGGGAAGCGGTTACACTGGTACAATCTGCTACTAAACAATCTTTTAAGTATATAAGTAAATAATCTTATCCAGCACATTAAAACTATCAGTTATTATTTGACAACTTAATAATATGTCTTTCTTCTTGATTTTCTCTAAAACTAGGCATGAGGATCTAAAGTATTCTATATTATTTTATTTGGTCCAATGAAGTTTATCGATTAGTATATATTTTATCTTTGGATACACTTTTCACGATGTATAGGCATATTCGTAATATTGTAGTTGTTTTCAAAATAAATCATTTGCTTGGAGATTAATATTTATTTACACTTTCCAGGCAATACTGAACGGGTACTGGTATAAGGTAATACTAGTGTTTAGAACATAATCGAGTTACCAAAATCAAAGGCGAGAACATCAGTCATAAGGTAATTGGCATCATATAAATATATAATTCCAAGATTGACAAGCTGGTAGCGTTCTCCTGTAATCCAGCTTTCTTTGAGGCGAGATAGTGTGATATTGAATGATTTTTATCCTTGATTGCTCTTTTGTGATAGTGTATCCACCTGTTAATTGCAATGGATTCGGATACCACTTTAATATTATAGTAGGCTTTATCCTTCATAACTTCGTTGTTCTATAAGGAAGCAAAATAGAAAAATTTAATTTCAAGTGAGAAGACTGTTTAACATTGGTGAAGAAATTATTGGTGTAATCAATTCGATAAAATCTAATCTAACACAGAGAACAAGACTTAAATAAAGCATTATCGCGTTTCCGAGTTAAAAATAAACAATATAAATAACACTTTTTGACCATTTTCTAATATTTCTTTCCCGGTGATTGATTGCACATATGCATATATTTAAAAATATTGATTATGGTTTAATTGAAATGCCCTATTTAATAGCATGTACTCCATTTCCTTCAATTAACTGAAAACAGTTTAAGCTTAATAGAAAAGTTTATTTATTTTCAATATTTTAACATTGCTATTTGATATATAATATTCCTTTATTTGTAACTACCTAGGTATAATATACTTTCATATACCAAGGTCTATTAGGTGTTGAATTGACTCTGTTCAGTTAGATGTAAAATAGAAATCTTTTCTAATAATTTGTTAGAACGTAATGAACCGAGAGAAATAGAAGCCACATTATCTCGCTAAACTGCTATGCTGATACGTTGTGTAAGAAAAGCAGTAGTCCGTTTGTCACCAGTAACCGGTGCAATACATTGGCCTACTTCTTTGATGGAATTGAAACTTTTGAGGCCCCAATGACACTGATTTAATAGCTATGGTCACGAATATGTATCTATCGAGTAGATCTTTAAATGTATATTCAAATTCATACAAATTCAAAAGTTTGTAATTTGTTCTATTGCTAAAATGTCCATATCTACTTTTGCCATTCTCCTATAGATACAGTGTCCATGATTTTTCAAGAGAATCAAATGAACGGCGAAAATGAAGTTGACGTTGTCTGTTGTATCGTTACGGAGAAATGGCTGAATGGTTTGAAATGAATCTTTGAGCAAAGTTAGTATCAGTCTTGAACTAGATTTTTATATGTCTTTGGATTAAAAATGCATAGTCTAAAGGAGAAGATGAGTTTAATATTTATACACTAAAACGGACAGACATGATATGTACGTACGTATATTTTTGTACGGGAAAGAAAATTACAATCTCCTGAATAAAATGTTAAATACTTCCACTTTGTTGGTGAAAACAAAACATATACTGCTAAATAGCTAAATTTCAATTTAGCAGTTATCAACTTCTTGTAGCGTATAAATCTCAATGTGAACAACTAGAGGAACGAAAAATCTGAAAATAGCCAAAAAGCGATATTACATTTTGCCATCATTGTATAGATTTGATTCATAACATTGAAATTTGCTTTCCTGTGAAAATGACATCATGTTTTGCCATGCTTGGATAGAAATAATAAGTTAAATTAAGATAAACATAGGAAACTTTCACGATGAATAAGATACATTACGATGAATGTCACAAGTACACATTGATATGGGATGATGTTACTACCCATCATAACAAAGGTGAAGGCTCTCGCATTGTCTTACCCTGCATTTTCTTCATAATTTAATGCTGTCTTTAAGCGCTTTGCTCTAAATTACAATGATTCTGAACTCTAATATGAAAGTTATTATATTAAAGCCTGCTTTATTAGTACTATATAAATTGTAATATCTTTAGTGGAGTGTGTTTTAAATAATTTAGGAGTATATAACGGAGATTGATTTATAACTTTATCACTTAGTTTTGTGAAAATTTCAAACGCGGAATACTACAACGAAAATAGCCTTTAGTATATACAACTCCTATCATTGTTGAACTTGATCGCAATCAATTTCTAATTTCGCTGGAAATTTTAAAAATATTTAACCCTTTCTGGTCGATTTTTTTCTTTTAGCGAAAAAATAATCAATATTGGAAATTCTCATATGGGAACTTGAAAAATGAATTAAAACGAATTCTAAAATTTTCACTTAATTCCGAGGAGAAACAAATACTTGCCATATATGGTACACTATGCAGTAAGGTAAGCTTTCCTAGAAATGTTCAGGGAATGGATCTTGCCATATATAGATATAGTAATATCTATACTATACTATAGGGCTACTACATCTATACTATACTCTCAGTTCTTTGGGAAAAGTGCGCACAATGTTTCACCAAAAAATTATTTTCACTAACAAAAATCCACTGATTCACAAAAACCACATGTTAACGTTTAACCGCCTAATACAACTCACAAAGAACAAGCCAGATGACACCAAAATCTCTTATTCATACACGTCAATATCTCACACAGCAGACGAAACAGTCATTTGGCACATTTAATAAATCACACAAAAGCTAAAGCGAAAAAAGGAGATGTGCTATATATGGCACGGCATGCGGTAAGGGGCTAAGGGTAATTTCAAGGTCTGGAAATAGCCGGGACTCAATTCCAAAACTCAAAATCTTGAGTAAATAACCAGAGATATTACCTTTGAGCTTCATCCTCTCGGCGTTTCTTTTAGTTGAAAGAGAAAACTTTATATCTTCATATATACTTATTGTATGCAAATTACATGACAAATCTCTAATTAACTAAGCAAAACTTCTACCAGGCTACCAGTAACAGTCATAGTAGAAAGAGACACAACATATATCTCAAAGATACTATTTGTGACTTAGTGTATTTCAAAATTTATTTAAATATCCTAAAGATGAAATACACTTATTGGGAGAAATGTTATATGACTTTATGTACCACGACTAAAAAAAATATATTATTAGACTTCCGAACTATGCTATGCATAAGTGTCGGAAGTCTTATAGAATGGCTATATCCGTCTGTCGGTCCATCTATCACTCGACAGGTATCAGAACAAAAATAGTAAGAGATATCAATAAATGGTTTCTTGCAGTTGACTCAGTATCAGAATAATAGGTTCTATCTCCTCCGTTAATCCGTTATTCAAACCGGAAGTAGTTCAGTTTCCAATTTCAATGTTTTTCGCCGCAAATAGAAAGTGTAATGGATAGCGACATCTGTTCTTTTCTTTGCAATCGTTTCAGCATCTCAAGGAAACATTGTTACCATTCGCAACACTCTACTAAAACAGGAAGTGGTTCATATTTAATATTGAAAAAAACACAGGAAAAACATGGAAAGGCGTTTTCGTTCGATCGATTCAGTGTCCTAAGAGTAGATCTCATATACTAGGCAAACTCACTGTTCAAACCAGAAGTGGTAGATATCAACCATTTCTGGTTTCAACGTTTGTCGCCATAGAACAAATAATAACAAGTGGTTTTCTTCAATTGGTTCAGCGTCTGAAAAGAACATATCATCAGTAATTGCCACACTACGAAAAACAGAATTGGATAAAATTACTAGTACTTCGGTTTCAATACTGATTTTTAAAGAGCAAAAACGGTAAATAATATTGAGAAACAGTTTTTTCCACCGATTTAGTGTCTCAAGAAATAGTTCCTTCTCTTTCAGTGACTCTCTATATAAACCAGAAGTGGTAGAAATAAACCGTATATTACTTCATTGTTAGTCGCTATAGAATAGAAACCGTAGCAGATAGGGACAAGGGAATTTCAGCAATCGATTCAGTGTCTCAAGAGAACAAATCATTACCATCCTTAACACATTCCCGAAACCGAAAGTGTTTAAAACTTACTAGTATTTTCGGTTTGAACACTCATTTCCTTTGTGCAAACACGATAATGAATATCAAGACAGAATTTTTGACACATATTCAGCACCTCAAGAATGAGTTTTATCCCAGCTTCTGTCTATATGATGAAACCAGAACTGGTGAAAATCTATGTTTATTAGATTACAACTCTGATCACGTAATGGATAAAACAGGAATAGTTAAGGACAAGTACATTCTCATATGGGAAAAGTACCAAGTAAGTTTCATCTCTGTTTTTTCCTATTGCAACGAGAAGTGATAATTAATTATCACTTAATTACGACTGCCTCATAGAACAAAAACAATAAGGGTTAGCGAGCAATGTCTTTTTGACATGGATTCAGCATCCAAGAGGCTGATGTTATCTTTGATCTTCTTCCTCTATTGCAACTAATTGTTATAGATATGCTACTTCAAGTTTGATAATTGTATTCACATAGTTTGGAAGTCTACCGTAGTTTCAGACTGTGAAACGAGTCTCACTTCTTTGTGACTGAAATCAACTAAAGGGTCTTGAATGTAAGCTCTGAATTCCAGATTGAACTGTTCACAACCATTGTTACTAACACACCAGCTTTTCCCATCAGGTCGAAGAGTCAAAACAATCTGCGTGCAGCTAGAAAGGATTAAAAACCAGTAGAAAAAGCATTATATAGGGAAATGATAAACGGAATCAACAAATGTCTCACATGCCATCTTGAGCAAATATCTTATTGTGGTAAATCTTTATGTGCCTAGTACATATACGAAACATGTGCAGGTTACTGTTTCCTTAGTTGTCGATCATCAAGTTTGGCATTTGATTAAGTGAAAGAATATTATGTATGGTACGTTATAGAAGATACAGGGTGTCCAATATACAATACAACCCGTAGTTTGGGATAGTAGAACTTTTGAACCTGAAGTGATACACAAATAATGGTTATACCAAAATGAAGCCTTGTTCATCATATATTTTTAAACTAGGAAGCAATGATTGAAGTACACTAGGAACCCCACAGTGTTGCCAGATGTAACCAAAGGTGTAAATCTTTTTCTCTTATTTGCAAAACATGTAAATTGACTCATAACTCATCCGTATGAATGTTTTGTCGTTAATTTTTAGTTTGTTTAGTTGGAGTAGCTTGCAAACCAAGGAGCAGAAAAAAGAATTTTTCATTTCCACCGATAACTAATCGGATGAGAACTCTGTAAGAGGGAACTAGGGAAATCGTAGTTTTCATAAATTAACACTCTGAATTGGCAACCCTGCTGATGTTTCAGTGCATAAAAGGTATGTTAAGGATCTGTCTACATTATGCAATACTGAAAACAATTAAAAACAAACTTTGAAATTATCATGATAAAATTTGTACTTACATGTACTCGGCAACACTGCTATTCACTTCTATGGGGCTATTTAATGCAAGGGGTATACAAGAACAATTCTTGAACCTGGAAACGAACATTCGCAGTGCCATTGAGAACATTAACACGTCTAATCTTCGTAATGTTGATCCGAATCTAGTGAAACACGTGAACCAGTGTTTGAATCAAAACAGGGGACACTTCCAGCATCCGCTGTAGAGCTGCTAACTCATTTCTGATAGTAGCAGTGTTGCGGGGGTATTTAAGTAAAGATTTTATCATGATAATTTCAAAGTGTGTTTTTAATTGTTATTTTAAGGAATTGCATAATGTAGACAGATCCTTAACACACCTTTTGATGCACTGAAACATCACCAAAGTTGCCAATTCAGAGTGTTAATTTATGAAAACTACAATTTCCCTAGTTCCCCCTTACAGAAGCCTCACCCGCTTAGTTGTTGGTGGAAATGAAAACTTCTTTTCTTCTGCTCCTTAGTTTCCAAGCTACTCCAACTAAACAAACTGAGAATTAACGACAGAATATCCATATGTATGAGTTATGAGTCAATTTACATGTTTGGAAAAAAAAAACTTACAACTTCGGTTACATCTGAACACTGTGTCGTTCCTAGTGTACTTCAATCGTTGCTTTCTAGTTTAAAAATATATGCATGAACAAGGCTTCATTTTGGTATAACCATTATTTGTGTATCACTTCAGGTTCATGTTCTACTATCCCGAACTCCGGGTTGCGTTGTATATTGAACACCATGTAGTAATCTGCTCTTAAGCGAATTTGATTTTGGTTGTAGATTTCATGTAGCTTAATTATATATATATATATATATATATATATATATATATATATATATATATATATATATATACAGGGTCTTAATGAATTATACCGACAAACTGTAAGAGGTGATTCCTCATATCAAAATTAGACAAAAACTCCATATTGACCAATGGCTAAAAGTGCAGAGTTTCAGAGGTAGATCTGTCCAAAATCGCGATAAAGTCAAATTTTAACACACTCTATTTCGAATTCCAGAAACTTTGGATGGTAGTCCTCATCAGCATAAAGGAGGCTACGCATACAGAATCCAAAAGTGCATATTTCGTCAATTTTCAATAGGTAACCAAGGTATTCCCTACAGAGTGTAATTCTTAGATATGCTCTCAATAGAGTTTTCAGATATACCTAGATTTCAAGGAGAGTCCAAAATAGGTAGAAGGTAAGCCTTGACAACAATGGATATCCAATGCTTCGGAGGGAAGTCGGAAGCGTTAGGAACCTGCAGCTCATTTTGTGTGTTCGGAATATGTGTGATGCATTATATTTCGTGACGGTATATTTCACTCTTTATTCGCTTATAAGCGTGAAAGAAACGTTGCAGCATGCGTTTCCGACATCTCGCCAAATGATTCTGTATTTACTGCTATCAAGGCTTATTGTTTGTCTACTTTGGACCAATCATAAAGTCAGAGCTTATCTCAAAATTAGTTTGATGGCATATCTGGGAATCATCTCTGGAATACTCTGTACATCCACTAAAAATTAATGAAATATGGATTTTTGGATTGTGTATGCATGACTTCCTTTACGGTAATAAGGGTCACCATCCACAGTTTCTGGAATTCGAAATAGAAAATGTTGAAATTTGTCTTTTTCGCGATTTTGGACAGCCCTGGCTCTGAAACTATGCACTTTTCCCTCAGGTCCATATGAACTTTTTCTCTTATTTTGATGAAAGGAATCACCTCTTACACATTGTAGGTATAGTTCATTAACACACTATATATATGTATATATATCGTGGCATGTAGGCCACTGATTCTCGAGTTATTGTCCTTCAATTTCCTTATCGCGAAATTTCTCTAAATCGGGATCCATAAAACCTATCCGATTTTGACCAAACTTGCTACAGTGGAAGATACTGTGAGACTTTCTACATTCACTAATAATAGGAATTTTTATGCTGTATAGACCTTTAGTTCCCGCATTACTGGCCATTGAAGTTGAGTTTGAACTCAGTGAAATCAAGAAATTTCTCTGAAAGGCAATTGATGGAACCTATCATATCTTAACGAAGCACGTAGCCACAATTTCGTAATAGGGGGTTCCGTGATATGAAATACTGTGGTTGCCACATTAGGGGCTCGATCACTCTAAACTATTTTGCTTGCATTGGTTTGCTAGGACAATAAAATGATTATATGGTAATAAGTATTTTAATAACAAACTATGAAGAAATCTCGAATAAAAAATATTTTGAAAAACTGAAAAAGATTTCACAGTATCTATGTCCCTTTCTCTGTTCATTCAAACAACAATTTTCCTTTCATTATGACCTCAACTATTATAAAAAGTATATAACCAGTATTATAAAAAATACATATCCAATAATGTCTTGTAAAATATTTTACAATATCTGCGTTTTCTTTCTCAGTTCAATCAAATGTTAACAGAACCTTCTTTCCACATAACTTTTTGTTTTTATTATTTTAACTATTATTTGTTCCAAATGACAAGTTAAAGAAGCAGTAGAAAACTGTTTCTGAAGTAGCATGTTTGATGACGAAAAAATATGATAAAAGATGTGCACACTATTGCAGAACGGTACTGTTTTCGAAAGCTTGAAATTTCCCCGACTGGTAGCAGGAATTCTGAGAATTTCGTTAACTTTCCTAGAGATTTCTAATTCTCTGACTTTTCCAGGATATCCCGCTCATTCGCCACCCTGTATAGCAAGTAATTCGGCTGATGCTTTTTTCGTAAGGCTGGAGTAGAGAAGAAACAATGGGATGGGCACATGCGTTTCCTCTCCGGTTTCCTACACACAAAACCCCTAATAAGAAAAAGTAGCCAAAAGCCTACTGCAGCTCATTCTTTTAATTTTTAATGCTCATTCTTCTTTTTGTTTCATCCTTCGTTAATGTTTTTTTTTTATTTCTGGTTTCGAAGGAGGGATCCGAACCTCTCCCTTGACTACGTTTTTGTCTTAACTGAAATTGGAATATTGATAGCGTGTGACAAGCTTAGTATCCATATAAAATATTGTGATGAGTTATTGGTCAACAAATTTGGAGTTGACTTAGTAAAATGATTGTTTGACTAACTAATACGATCTTAACAAAATTTGGCACGATAATAGTCCTAGTGTGCCTTAGTACATGAGAAAAATATTATGTAATGCAGAATATTTGTTCTCATATTATTGATCATCAAAGTAGCGTGTGGATTTAATGAAATGAAAAAAAAATCGCTAAATCATGATTGTTAAAACCCATCCTATCTTGACCAAGATGGTAGAACTTGACAAGCTTTGTACATATTCGACAATAATATAAAATATTATGGAGTGTATATCTTTGGTTCCTGAGTGATTGGGCAGCATAATTGAATTTGGTCTCAGTCAAGTCAAATTTCATGAAAACATTCTTGATGGAACTTATTTGATTTTTACTCAAATGAAGTTCAGCATGGTAGTAGATTTTGTAAGCTTATTATGTATATGAAATATTGTTATGTACAGATTTTTAGTTATTGAGCTATTTGCCATCAAAGGTGGAGTTTAGACTCAAAGGTCCAAACTTCAAATTGTGTTCTTAATAACTCAAGAATCAAAAGGCTGCACACGATGATATTTCATATTCATATAAACTCAGGAGCTTCAAATCCTCCTTGAGGAAATTTTGTGTACGCTACTGATTAAATGTTTCCCTTTGATGACAGTATACTGTATGCAAATAACGGAAAAGAAAGAAAACTGAATAGCTGATTTGAGAAACTCATAAGTCAGATATATGCCAAAAACGAGTTTATATGCAGCTTCGATTCTTGAAGGGTAGCTACATCGTTGGGTTGTGATATGTCAGAAGTCATGCTAACAATTCGTGCAATATGGAGCTGCGACAAGTGTCCCTGAGTTGAGAAATGTCACAAATCATTGATTTACGACATTATTCACTTATGACGTTTCTCAAATAAGCGATTCAAACATTGTTCACGGTAATTTCTAAGACAGTAGCAGTACTCCTAAATCAAAGTTCACTTCAGTTCCAACCACTTTTTGATATTAAATGATTATGAAGATTTTTTCTGAAAACAAATAATTATGTTTCGAGTGTTTCATCTGAAATTTGAAAATTACGCATTTAAACTGTTTTAGGATTGTACATTTTGAGCAATTTTCTGATCGATGACTTTAAGTACGTAGTACTTAATCAGTACAAGCTTCAAAAGTGTTTACATTTAAAGTGCAAAGTCTGATAGAACAGCTTCCATCATGATGATTTACCCTTGTCCATCTCACTGTCATCCCCTTACCCTATATGAATTGATCTACCCGAGCGAGGATGACCGAGAAGAGAATTGTGAAGAATTGGATAACAGGAAGCGTCCCCTTCGGGCAGTGTTTGGTCAGATTGTCCCCGTACAAAAGAGAGGAACTGAAAAGAGAAGCCAAGAAATCCCGTAAATGAAATGGTGTTCAATCACGGCAGCTTCATCCCTTTCCCCTCGAAGCATTAACATCCCCTCCAATGATGTCCTGCTATTGAGAATTCTATTCTATACTACCACCCATCCCTAACTTACAACAGACAAGGGGAAACAATGTGTCAATAGAATGACGTACTTCCTCATAGATCCTCTCCCACTTCTAAGACCGATCTCATACTTAAGGGAGTTTCAGCTATGGACCCTAGATTGCCTTTATGGGAAGAAGGGAGGATCATAGTTTGAATTTGGTTTCCCACAGATAAGACAAATCCTGCCTCTCAGACTAACATCAATACAGTTAGCTGTAATCAGAGTGTCCTCAAGAATGATTTCGTTTCTTTTTGCCAATATTTCTTACAACATTGGAATATGCTTCAAAAAGAGAAAACATATTGGAAAATACCTAATCTAAATCGATTTTCCAGTGTTATCTTGTTTCCTACATTATGTTCGTTTCATTCTAGAAATGGAAACTTCCTTCATTACCTTTGTAACACAATACTTATATACAATATATAATATACGCACAATATATCGTCACGAGTCATAAATTATGTCGCAGCTATATGGTTAGTGTACGAAATTTTAGAAAAGAAGACCAGGTTCGATTCATGGTGGGAATTCGTGTGGTTAGGTCGGATTCCATGTTAAACCGTAGATTCAAGTCTTATTCATTAGGGTGGATCGAAAAAGAAAACACTCTTTTCGAAATTGATTTTGTGATAGACTATTTTCGTGTGTCTTTAAATCAATATCACGTAAATAAAATCTTAAGTCGTTTGGTGACCTCCTTCAGGTGACGACTTGGCTCTCGCTTTTTTTAAAAGAGATAATTTGTAGCATTTTACAGCTTTTCTTTTAAGAAAAAACATGATATTCGTTTAGCGGTATTAATATTTTTTTTGTTTTCTTGCTTCCTTAGCACGTAGAAAAATTTCAGTTCGATAGGCCATACCGTTCAGTTGACGAAGTGACTCTAAAAATACGTTAAAACGTGTTAAAATATGACAAAATTCGATAATATGCAAAGAACATATGTCAGTGTTTCTCTCTTGTTTTACGGTAACAATTACAAAAAAAAAAAAAAAAAAAAAAAAGCAGTGAAATTCTTTTTTAAAATTATCACTGCCTACAAGACGCACAAGAAATCGCCAGTTATCTACTGGCGGGTGGAAGGGAGTGATGTAGTAAAGTTAAAGGTCGAAGTGTAAACAAAACTTATGCAAATCATAATTAATTTTTGTGTTTGTTTCCATTTCTCGTTTTAATGTTTTTTTCTTCGCATTAAACTTTCAAGAAGAAAATACTTTTACAGCTCTTCTCTTATTTCTAAACTGTAGTAATTACATATTTAGAAATAACTTAGAACTCACCACCAGGTGATGGCTGCAAAGTGAGTTCCGCTCGCCTACCCACATTCCTTTATCAAGCTGGTAGGCTACTGTCTATGTGTTACTACATGCTAGTGTCTAGTCTCTACTGTTGATTAGCCTTGTAATTAGGCTTTGATAAAAAGTTTGGCATGTGATGGTGTGATTTCAAGGTAGCCAGAACAAACTCATGTGGTGCTTGCGGTCTACATACAGAAGATGCCACCTCAGTCACTAATTTTATCATTCTCTCCAAGTTCTGTGTGTCACAGGAAAAATACTTTATTTCTTCAGCTGCTATTGCTGCAGTTTTAAAATTCTCCTTTATCTCTTCTAAGCTCAAATGTTTGGTAAGAAGCGGCTCTGTCAGACTTACTGTTGACCAGTCAACCATATCGACGTCACATTCTTTGGGACTTCAAATTCTCGAACAGTTGTTGTAGCGCATGTTCGAGCCTTCAAAATTCTTCGCCATCTCAATCGTCGCTTGTCAGCTTCGTCGTCACTAATCAAAGCAAGTATGAGGTTCTCCGGATGACTGGAGTATGCATTCCTACATTTAACTGTATCGTTTGTTTTTTTCGTTTAGTTCGTCATTGCTCTAGATAATGAAATTAGTGTTCAGAGGTGTCGTGGTCCGTCTGTGAGACATGGTTTTCTTTTAATGGAAAACCACGTGGGTGCATAAACTTTCATAATGTAGAGAGCTATCGAAGTGTTGTTGTTCTTGTTAATATCGGTTTCGTCTATGGCTAAGTAAAAGCAGAGGATTCTATTTTGGGATAACCCTGCATTAGGCGCCTACGTTTGTGTTGCACAATTAGACGCGTGGGGGACATTTGTCACCCACCCATTAAAATGTATCTTGAATAAGTATAATCATCTTTAAATGACGATTCCTTCATTTATTTGATAAAATTTTAATCACAGGTTATAGTTTTGATTGTACACAGTGTTCTACTGAATATAACGGACTTTTGTTTCATGATTACTCAACTGATTCCAAGCATGTTACATAAATGTCTTTGAGATGTTCAACACACATCCATCTCTTAAATTTCAAGCACCACTTCCTTGTAGTTTTGTCTCTTCCTCTTCCACAAACATGGTAACGTTTTCTGGATCCTGATGGTTTCTTAAGATCGACCATTCCCTCTTCCTCAACACCAACTAACAGTCGGAGTTGGCCGCTCTTCCTAATTTCAACTGGAACTTGGGAAATACAGCACAGTCAGTTCATCTCAGGTTTCATCATTTTGCAGGTGATATCATCGTAAACAACTCCTTCGTGACAATTGAGGTGAACTGGTACTGAATTTCAGGGTGCAAAGTACATTAATTGCACATATCTTTAGAAGATAAAAAAATATCACTAGGGGTTATTTTGTCCAGATTCAGTATTGTGGTCACTTGCACTTACGTGATAAACTCCTAATCACTCTCATCACAACACACCTCCGACTCCTCATCCTCCGCAAGCCACTGCAAAACAACATTGTTTTCTTTTGTTGCCTTTGTCTTCGGGCGTTTTGATATTTTATTTGATACGTACCTAGGCGCGCGGTTGACAATTGTCACCCAAATACGCTTCTGCAGAGAGAATTTATTTCTCACATACTGTAGACAGGAAACAGAAGTGTACTACTGCCACCACAATAAAGATCAATAATTAACCTTCAGCTACTGAAAGGCGCAACTCAGAATACCAACACACAGTGTTGCAAGTTTGAGACAAAAATCACTGGGGGACACCTGTCACCCACGCGCCTAATCTAGGGATAATGATATATACTTACTTCGTGACAGAGATCGATATTCAATTTTTTTGAACAAGTTTGTGCAGTGAAAAGTGTATAAGGAGATAATATGTTCAAGTATTGATATGTATATACTAATATTTTCTTTCTATTGTTTCATAGAGCAGTAAAGGGTCTTTCCTAGTAAGATAGTGAAATCGCCCCTTGATCCAAATTCGGTTACTATTGACCCAAAAGGTTACCCTTGACCTAAAACTACCTCAAATAAATGTTGACCCTCTACCCCCTCCCCTTATCGAATTATCGTATCATACATGCTCAAAATTGAATATTTTTTAAATTTTGGTGGGGGTGGTCCAAAAATTGTGAAAGTTTCACATTGCAGATACTGTCTAGATGCAAATGTGCAATTTTTTTCAAAACTATCGATGCAAACACACACCTCGCGTCGGTTCCTCGTATCTATCAGTGCTTGCTTCACTGGCCACACACTTTGGCGCCCTCTACCGGCAGCGCTCTCTACCGCGAGCTGTCTATAACTGTTGTACAAAAGTCGGTTGAAGTGGAAGCACTGTTGCGGAGATATATTTGGTGTTTATGTTTCGAAATGGACATAATAGAAGCAGCCGAAAAACGACAGAAGTGGAAGGGACGCAAGAGAAAGGAAAGTTGTGAATTTTGGCAAAGGATTGTTTGAAGAGGGCCATTACCTTGAGGGTCCTAAAA
The DNA here is from genome assembly GCF_964235325.1 of Thermobia domestica. Taxonomy (NCBI): domain Eukaryota; kingdom Metazoa; phylum Arthropoda; class Insecta; order Zygentoma; family Lepismatidae; genus Thermobia; species Thermobia domestica. The sequence continues at coordinate 198,516,769 of NC_137455.1, read as the reverse complement.
TGGTGGGAAAACTGTGCGAAAAACACGTATGTTTTCAGTTTTGTTTCTTTTTGACAATTTTGCCATTACTTTCAGGCTCCGAAAAAATATATATTGTACCTAAGGATATAACAAATTCTTTAACCAGAAAATCAGGAACGTGCCCCCCCCCAAAAAAAAATCTACAATTCTTTTTTTTTTTGAAATTTTCAACACGCAAAAAAAGAAAACAGAAAATACGCATCGATAGTTTTGAAAAAAAATGCACATTTGCATCTAGACAGTATCTACAATCTGTGAAGCTTTCAAAATTTTTCTACCACCCACACCAAAATTTAAAAAATTCAATTTTGAGCATGTGTGATACATTAATTCGGTAAGGAGAGGGGGTAGGGGGTCAAAAATTTTTTTGAGGTAGTTTTAGGTCAAAGGGATAACCTTTTTGTCCAATAACGACCCAATTTGGATCAAGAGCCGATATCACTATCTTACCAGGAAAGACCCTTTCATCTCGGAAACAGAAAGAGAAATAATATTGTTAAATATTATATATCAATTACAAGAGAATTACGTAGGAGACTGGTTCAGAGAGAATTATGCGAGTAGTACATTGAAAGAGCTTTCGATTGGATGTTTTTTTTAAAGATGTAGATTGATTTTTTAACAGATTGGAAGTTTGATTTTTAAAATTTCAACTTCAGCATTAGGGGTGTCCATTCTAAGGAATCAGCAAAAAATGGCGAAGCCGTCACCCGGGGCAATAACTAAGGTGTACATAGGACTATTTTCTCTAAATTTTGGCACGGACACGTTCTCCCAACCCGAAAATTTTGAGAGCTACATAGCTACCTACTGAAATTTTGGAAATGACCGAATTTAAAAATTTGGTATCGTAGTATCAACTGGTTTATGTACCTCTGTAAGTTTGGTTGGTCCATCTTGTTCCCTTTCATGGGTAAATGTATTGCGAAAAATTTAAATTTCGGAGTTTTATTTTTCACCTAATTTATCCTCTTTTTATGAGGCTTAATCACTCTAAATGGTTACATGTATGAGTATACGGACACATTGAGGAGTGTATTGCTATTTCCCTTCATGAGATATGGATACATTGGAACGATGTCTCTTATGGGAGAAGCACTGGAGGAATTTGGGAGAAGTATATTGGCCCACCCTTTAAATTTTGAAATTGTCAAAAGTAAAATTTTACAAATATTCTCTAGGACTCGAGTATACAACTTTGTAAATTTAGATGGTCCATTTTTTGGAGCTTACACATTTTTGTGTAAAAAAAAATTGCAAAAATATTTGTAATGTCTTGTCATCACCACGTGGTCGGTTATTGACCTACCTTCTTTGATAAGCCTCCATTATGTTACGGTATATGATTGTATGATTGAGTGCAGGGGTTTGTTCTCTTTCATAAGACAAGGGTACATTGATATTTCCTTCTCAAATTTTGGAGAGGTGTGTTGCCTCACCTCTAAAATGTGGGAATAGCCAAAAAATAAAATTCGGTATTCTCTTGAATAGGGCATGGGTACCATTACACATCTCTGAAATTTCGTAGGTGTACATTAGCCCAATCTTGTATTTTGGAAATAGTCAAAACTAAAAACTGGTAAATGGTCTCTTGAATTAAGGTATTTGCTTCTGTAAATTTGGATAATCCATGTTGGGTAAAAAATTGCAAAACATTAAAATTTGATAGGTTTATGGTCTCATTTATCCTATAAGATGTGGTTTAACTATATGATTAAATGAGTGAATACTGCGTTTGTTTCATTTGACATGAGTACGTTGGAACACTCTCTTTGAATTTTGAGAGGAATACATTTGGGCCAGAGCTCCTTCTGGCTAAGCGGTTAGTGTACGTGCCTTTGGCGCGAGAGACCCGGGTTTGATTCCCGGCGGGAGCTCATGTGGTTCGGATTCCACGTTAATCAGTAGGTCCACGCCTCATATAGTCTTGCTGATGAACGGGACGTTAAACTGAATCAACTCAACATTTGGACTATCTTCAATGAATATATTGTCAAAAAAAATATAAAAATGTGGTAATTGTTTTTTAGGGCTTGGGAATGTATGTTTTGTAAATTTTGATGGTCAGGCTTATTTCTTGCATAGGTAAAACTGCAAAAATTTAGATTTGGAATTTTTCAACTTCATTTACGATGAGAAATTTTATTCTAACATATGATTATATTGATGAGTAAAGGACATAATCTAAGATCATTGGTGAAATCTGGTTGTTCTTTTATAACATCCTCTCATTCGTTTCCTCTATCCCCGACTAATTCTCTTCATCCCTCTCCACATCCACATTTCGAAAACTTCAAGTTTTCTCGTCTTTTCCGCCCAATGTTCATGTTTCTTTCCCATACATTATAACACTCCGTTTTATGAGACTTTTTCTCACTCTGAGTTATACTTGTATGTATGCTGTATCAACACAATCCGAACATAAATGTTACAAAATATCCCCTGAATATCATTCATCACATTAACCTCTCCCATCACTCATATGTAATATGTAGCACTAAATCAATCAAATGTCTTTTCTTGATCACTTATATTAAAATATGTTCAAACACAAATATTGCCGTGCGCTATTAAGAAGCACAGCAAGAATATCACATTTTTGAAAATTGGTTTACGTTTTCATTACTACTTTCATCCAATAAGAAGCTAACGAAGAACATGATAGATATCAATGACGGTTTAATTCTACCGACATAACATCTAAAAAATGCATATAGGGTTGTTTGTACTTGTACAAACATACACTAAATTAAGGCTTTCCCCATATTTGATTCACAATTCTTTCATGTAATAAATAGATCTCAACAGAGATAAATAAAATTCACTTAAGATAACAAAAATATTTATTTCCTATTATAAAAAACGAAAACAATCGTGCTGAATGGGCACATTAGTAAAATAAAGCTATAACAGCTGCCTATTTATAAAATGTACGGTACCAATCTTAGCAAATATAGTGTTGTAGAAATTACGCAGCATGATTAATTCTAAAAGGGTTTTGTTGTATATTTACATTGGCTGAATTCAATCTCTAAAACTATTTGCATTTAATCTCTTGATAGCTAGCTAGACTAATCTTCACGCCTCATCGTGCGAGAACGAGAGATGGGAGGCTGATGGTATTATCTGCTCATCGTATAGCCAGAAATGTTGGGTTTTCCTATAGATCGGATTGCAAGCTGTGTTCACTTGCAATTGATGCTTGAGGCGGTACATCATAGATAAACTAAGGGCTGTCTGAATTCCCCCTGTCCCCACAACGACATTCTCCAAGATAAACCAAAAATAAAACAAGTTTTCTCTTCACATGCTGCTGTGCGAATCTTTTGCTCTCCATGTGAATATATGTATGAGTGTGTGTCTTTCAGCACGTTGTTTCCATCAAGTTTATCAAAATGAATCTGTTTCTATATGGGATGCATGTCGATATTCAAATTACAAATCCCGGTTTTGGCTCTAGGCGTGAACGGAGTTAATCCACGGATTATCGACGGATGCAATTTCCAGGATCTGGACTTGCCACTGATGGTTTGTATGTAGTAGTTGGTTGTGGTTGGAGTTGAAAAGTTTTTCCAACGTATATATATGTATATATGAGATATCCAAAGAGAATTTGTGATCATACTGCCAAAATTAATACAAGGGCAAGAGACAAAGTAGAATGATTGAATCCCCGAAAATTGCTGGAAACAATATTTGGATTTTAGTATGAAACAATAACAAAATCGCCTTCCATGGTTTAGAATATACATTGTCACTCATACGATATATAATTGAAGAAAACACAACATACGAAAAAAGTTGCAAATATTTGTAGTATTCGCGTATTAAAAATAAGTTTAAAGTAGCCAGAACACACGAGTGTACACTCTGTTATTTGTAAAAATATTTGCACAATTATTATTGATATAATACAAATAATATAACGTCTAATTGAAAATATATATCAATATTTGGTATGTAGTCCACATAGGGACGTCTCAGAAATTGCTTGTAGGCGTATCAAGCTATACGAGTCCTTACTAACTGATATGCCATTCTTTACACGGAAAGAAGTTTATGATATTATTATTTGAAAAAAAAAATGAACCCAACCCCTTTGGCATATACATTTCAATCTAACTGAAATAAAAAAGACCCACGTTGACCCAAGTGCTTTTCCAAAATTCATTTCAAACGGTTCACTCATTTTCCCGTGATGATGTGACAGACAATGTCGATTTTTAGACGGAAAAATAAAGAAATAGCCCCATTCTCTTTTAAAACCACAATTTTCTAAAACACTCTGTTTATGTTTACCGAGTTCTGATATCGAGTTGTATTTTTCTATCTTGAAGAGATCCCGAGATACTCTATTTTTATACATATATAGATATAGATATAGGTATAGATATAGATATAAATAGGTAGACGATCTTTCAAAAATATTGTAGTTAAAAAAATCAGCGCATATTATTATTTTGGCCCATACCTAATTAACCAAATTATAAATCATCGTGTTATAGTTTCATCATGAAAAACTTGTTGAACTTACTTGTGTTTACTCCAGTACGAGTTTCTTCCTAATAGGTGACGGGTATAATTATTGTACATCATCAATTTTTTCTATTACAAAAACACATTTTTTGTTTATTTCTCACAAATTACGCATGAGGATTTCCATCTTCATGCCATTATGTTCAGGTCAATGAAACCTATTGATCCATCTATGGACAAATTGTTTTCATTACACCCGAATAACATTGTATATACAATTGATCTAAATGGTGAAGCAGTAGTTCAGAGGTAAAGAGATCATCTCTGATACATGGGATTTCTGGTTCGAATCCAGCTGCTGGTAAGTGGGCTTTGTGACGAACAAATACAGTGTGCGTAGGTTTCCTCGGGTTTCCATCCACTTTTGTCATTCCACCATTATCATCCATCTCCCTTAGTCTCGATGCTTAATCATGGACGCTAAGCTGAAAAAGAAATCAAAATAGCTACTCTAAATATTTCTATTACAAAAACTTGACTATGCCCAAATTGCGAATTCGGTACCCGTAACTCGGGAACTAAAGATGAAATGAAATGAAATCTTTGAGTTTTACGTCCCACGGTTATGCTGGTTAGTCTAAAGGAGACGGTGATGATGAGTAATGAATGAAATGGTGGAATGAAAAAAGTGGGAGGAAATGGGAGAACCCCGAGAAAACCCACGCACACGGTGTTTGTCCACCACAAAGTTCACTTGGCGGGGACTGGGACCCCAAGCATCAGAGGTGAACGCTCTACCACTGAGCCACCGCGGCCCTCCCGGGAACTAAAGATGTATGCACCACATAATATATATACACGTACTAAATTCGTCACAGTCTATCACATATCAAGATTGGTCAAGATCGGATGAAATTTATTGATTGTATTCGATATATTATCCTCGTGGTTTATTTTAATTTGTTTGTTTATTTATTTAAAAAAGACAACTGAAGGAGAATATCATTTCCAATACTCTAAGCTCGTTATTGTTTATTTTAACAATGATGCAATTACCTATTATTAGACTAAACCAATTTTATTACCGTAGTATCAGAAAAATAAATTAATCTTTAACTAGCCTCTTCTCGATTTTAATATTAACTGTAACAGTACTTGGTTTGAAGTGTGGCTACATTGAATTTTCATCCAGGTTACAAAAAAGTAAGTAGAAAACTGTAAATATGCATTTCTTACAATATTATATTATTTGTTTTCCAGAGTTTACAAGTGTGAATTAAACATAGGAAATACCTATATACTAAGACTAGCCTTTGGCTAGCTGGGGGCTCCGCCCGCAAATCCCCAAATCTGCTCGGCCTACCGTCTGGCATTTCTTATCTATCAGCCTTAGCATCAGCAGTGAATTTCGTGAACTTGTTCTTCATATTTCCTAAATCTGTCCATTCGGGGCCTTCGCCCCCATATACTGTCTTTGCTCGGCCAACGGCCTCCCACCTCTTGAACCCACAATTCTATCGTTTCTTTTCCTATATTAACTATCTAAGAGATAAATTTTTTTATCCCAAGAAAACGCTTATTTAAATAGCATGGGAATTTCTTCATCATCCCTTTACACCCCTAAAAAATTAAAAATATTCACTTTTGGCAATTTTCCTGTCGGTTAGACCGGGAAGGCTACAATCATGCCAAATTTCATCATTCTAATTCTGCCGGAAGTGCCTAAACATTTTGGGATGTAAAGACGTCCTATATAAAGAACATGGGAAAGATTTTTCAATTCCCCATAAAACAACTCTACGGTTGGAAATTTTTATTTCTAATGATTCACTTAGGTAACGCTAACGAAAACGTATAAGTATACCGAATTTCAAGTTTTTATTCCAATTCTAAGTACCTAAAACAGGAGATTATAGGTCCAAAAAAGCCCATTTAAATAACATAGAGAAATTCTTCATACCCTCTTTAGACCCCTAAAAATGAAAAATATTCACTTTTGGCAATTTTTATGTGGGTTAGTTCCGGAAAGCTACAATCATGCCAAATTTAGTCATTGTAGCCCTACAGGAAGTGTTTAATAATTTATGTCAGCTCATGTAGTTCTATATATAGTTAGGATTAGGATATCTTAACATGCACTATCATTCATATTGGTCAAAATGGTATGAATACTAGAATTAAAGACGGAAAGATTTCAGATTGTAATAAGTTTGAAAAATTGTTTTTGCTAACACATTATCAACCGGCATTATGAAACTTGTGCAGAACATAAGTGATTTATATTGTGTCGTTGTACGAAAAAAATATTTTTTTAGTAGAAAAGCTTTCCGTTTACATATATTGTTTTCCCATTATTTGGTATTTAGTCTTTGAATTTTGCAAAACTTCTGTATGATACGTTTCAAAATATTGAACATTATGTTTCAATTTTTCACGAGCAAATATCTCTAAATGCATTTTTATTATTTCATTTTTGAGTATTCTACATAGTCTATTAACTTTGTATCTTATTAAATGATATGATGCAAAGCAATTTTACAGCGGTTAATTATATACTTCTAATTTTTAAGCAATGCAAATGATTGATTATGTAAATATTTTACTGTATTTATAAAGCGTTAATGTAGTTTATTTGACTTTGTCACCTGAGTTTCATGATAGCACAGTGCATCTCGCTAGTACGGACTTAGACAGTAATTTGGTAGTAGTTTCGGGTCAGTTGTGATGGATAAATGCCAAGATTTGTCAATGGTAGGGATAGGTCGTGTTTCGATCGCGTAAACGATTGAACTAGTGGGATGATCAAGGGTTGTCGTACTGAAACTCAGTTGTCAACAGAAGCAAGCGATGTATCATGAGCAAACTATAAGGAACGGCGTAAACTTGATTTCGGAATGAACGTTGCGTTCAACAACTGCTGCTAAGTAGAAGATGGAGCAACTTACTAGCCAACTTATTCGGTAGATGGATGTGTGAATGTTTCCCTGAAACAGTAACAAGCAATGAAGCCCTTGTGTGTGGTATCAACGTGTAGGACAGTTGTATCGGGTGTGTAGTGTAAGGCAGGGATCTGACAGTGCGTGCCAAATCAACAATTTCAACGACGCTCGCGGTCCTCTAAGCCAGGATTTCTCAACCTGGGGATCACGACCCCTAGGGAGTTCGCGTGATAGTTTCATGGGGATCGCGAAGATAAGCGAAAGAGATAATTAGAATCTAATACTGGAAAATATTTTAAATATTATTGTGAATTTTGTTCTAATGGGAATATATGTACGTTTATACATACTGTTAAGAAGAAAAAAAACATTTTCAGAACAGACATTTTAAGAACAAATACGGCTACTAAACATTTTCAACAGGTGCAGAGTTGTTTAAAAATCAATGTAAATGAAAGAAGTACGATATGGAACTAGTGAGAACTGCATATATCCTTAAAGAGCATCAAATAGTTAGTTAATTACCAAGTTATTAGCTGCAGTCCGCCAATACGAAAAAAATGATTGTACTTCAAAGTTAACATTGGGACCTACGGCAAAGATAAGAAAGAAAGCGTTTCTCTCGTCTCTCCTATGTATTTGGGAATGTGAGATAGCGATTGAAATGACATGTTCAAGCCATATAGTTGATGAGGAGAATAGAAAGGATCGAGTGATCCAAACAAAAACAGTTCATTTGTACAAAGTTTATATCTTACAACAACGAACAAAGACAACGAGTTTTACGACAGATTTGTTCCTGCGAATATCACATTCACTAAGAAACTGATCCCGCCTGGATGCACAGGACTAGTGCAGCCCACAGATGTGTACATTTTCGGTCCTTACGAAAACTTTGTCAAATTCGTCACTGACACAATCCCAGGACACGAACATCTGGCACCGTGGCCAGTTCTTGAATCTCCAATCGTTTACGCTGTATCAGTTCTGTGCTCCCCTGTTCTGCAACATGGTTCGATATGCACAACATGGTAGAAAGCAGGATATCTGGATATCGAAACGGAAGCATTCCAGACACCCATTCAGTACTCATTCGATATCCTTACCACTAAATTGTGTTGTCACTCCGAGTCGATGCCCATTGTAAGATGTGAATATACTGCACAAACTGCTTTTTTTTTTTTTATCATTCGATCCTTTCTACTCTCCACATCAACCGTATGGCTTGAACATGTGATTTGAATCGATATCTCACCTTCCCAAATACATAAGAGAGATGGGAGAAACGATCTCTTTCTTGTGTTTGTCGTAGGTTCCAATGTTACCTTTGAAGTCCCATCACTTTTTTCCTATTGGTGGACTGCAGCTAATAACTTTGTGATGATTGGAACTTTAATCGAGGTAGATACTAATTACGTACCAAAATTTATGTCAATTTTTCAATCATTTTCCCATGATGCGATCACAATACAAGAGATAACGTCGTTTTCTATCTACAGGAACAAAAGTACGTAAAATGTTCATTTTCCCAATAAAGAGCAACTTTCATAAACATTACGACACGTGTCTTCTTCTTCTTCTTTTTTGATGGGAAATTTATATGCAAAGTTATATTTCCTTAACTTCAAGGATTTATATGGTACTTCACTCTGAGTAAAATATTTGTATCCCCTTTAACTCCCTTACCATACATATTTCTTTCTAAAAAGTACTTTTTATTCATAGCTCACGTTAAAAAAAAAACGAAAGGAAAAGAAAAAAGCTTTGATGTACAAGTCTCCCGTTTCTATATATATTAGTATGGTCCGAGTGAATGATTTTTCACTTCCGGCAGATTGCTCTCCTTTCCCTTTTCAAGAGCGAAATTCTCGAAAAAGCTTATTACTAGAGCTCGAAGTTGAAGATCTAAAAATTGCCAAAAAAGAACCCGTAAAAAAACCTAAAAATATCTTAAAAAGGACCTAAAAACTGGGAAAAAGGGCATAAGGACTCACCCATAAAGGACTTTGTGCCGGTGAAAGCATCAAAATCGAACAGGTTTCCGGTCTGGTACGACAATGAACTTCGTGAACTTCTTAAAAACAAAAAGCTTGCCTGGACTCTATGGAAATCACATCCGAGTGACTACACATACAAAAACTTTGCTAGAATTAGAAGTCTTGCCAAGAAGGTACAGCGGCGTAAACATTTTGAATACATGGACTCAATTGGTGATTTTACTGTTAGTAACCCTAAAGTCTTTTGGTCTGTAATTAAATCTAGAACAAAATCTCCGGGCATACCGGCAACAGTTCAAGATGAAGATACTGAAGCGAGTGATGACCAAAGACCAGACCTCTTCAATAAATACTTCTGCAAAACATTTACTTCCCTTCCCTCTACAACCCATCTCCCCCCTCTCCACCCCATCTGTTCGGACACCTTATCCATTCTCTCTACCACCCCGGGCGAAGTTCTGGCTCTCTTGCTATCGTTATCTCCACATAGATCACTTGGACCTGATAAAATTAGTCCTCTCTTTTTCAACAAAACTGCTTCAGTTATTGCGGTTCCGCTATCTATCTTATTCAATAGATGCTTCAAGGAAGGGTATTATCCCACCAGTTGGAAACTAGCTCACGTGTCCCCAATATATAAATCAGGACTTAAAATTCATGTATCCTCCTATAGGCCAATATCTCTTCTTTCTGTAATATCAATTATCTGCGAAAAAATAATCAAAGACAGGCTACTTAAATTCACCTCACCTTACATCCATAGTTCTCAGCACGGCTTTCTACCAGAAAGCTCAAGTCTCTCAAACTTAAGTACTCTTCTTTTCTGTGCAGTCAAATGTATGAATAACAATACTCAATTAGATGTTAACTACTTTGATCTCTAGAAGGTCTTTGATTGTCAGTCACATTCATCTTCTTCATAAACTATCCAATAGATTTAATGTACATGGCAAATTTCTTTCTCTTATCACAAGCAACTTGAAGGACCGTAAACAGAGAGTTGTTCTTTCAGGGGCGACATCTAACCCCCAACCCGTGATCTCAAGGGTGCCTCAGGGGAGTGTACTTGGGCCTCTGCTGTTTGTCCTGTATATGGATGATCTCTACAGCACTTATCAGCTCAACCTAGTGCCCTTCTGCTTTTTGCTGACGATTGTAAGTTATACAGGGAAATATCGTGTCTCCATGACACAATTGCTCTACAGGAAGACATAAATTACCTTACAGGCTGGTGTGAAATGTGGCACTTGAAACTCAACAGTAAGAAATGTGACAGTATTACTTTTACTTTGAAAAAGTCTCCTGTTCCCTCCACATACCATATCAACGATTCCCCTATCACACATTCTTCTAGTCATAACGATCTTGGTGTCATCCTTGATTCAAAACTCACATTCTCTGACCACATCTCCTCAATACTAAAGAATTCAATGCGCATGTAGGGACTTCTTTATCGATTCACCGAACTACGCACTGTTTCTTCATTAGTAACTTTTTATAAGACTTTAATAGCGCCCAAGATCGAATACTGCTCTCCCATATGGGCCATGGCAGCACCTACACATCTCTCCAGACTTGATTCTGTTCTCAATTTCTTCATCGCTATAGTCCGTTTTCGTGTTCCTGCACTTCGAATATTATCTAAGAAGGAGCTCTTGCGACATCTTAATATTCAGACTCCTGAAGTACGCAGAATTATCTCTGTCCTGAAATATCTACATAAAATAGTTAATGGAAGCTTAAGATCGGAAATATTACTTCAGGAACTATCCTTACGTGTCCCTTCCCGCATCTCCCGGAATACCCACCTATTCCATCTTGCTCGTCCTAGGTTGGCTGTTATACAGAGGTCTCTTTTTTATAGAATACCAAACTGTTATAATCAAATAACAACTGATGTGGACATTTTTTCGAGCTACCAAGTGTTTGAAAGAGCAATTAAACGAGCTTTGACGGAATAGTTTTACTTTTACACTCTTTTCTTCTATGTTGTTGTTATTTTTGTCTTGGTTTTTTTTTGTTAGCATGTCCATGTGTACAATGGCAAAGTTATGCTGTATCTGGGAATTTGTTCAATAAATAAATAAATAAATAATGTTCAAGAAATACAAGCTTCTGATAGATTAACGGTCTGTCCTTCTACAAACAGAAATACAAACTAAAATAAGAAACCTTCCCCACACTCACCCCCTACTCTTGCTGGAGGATATTGTTATGTCTCCTCATCTGACTTGTGATTGTAGCAGGACTAGTCTTATCAGTTCAGTCGTTGAAGAATGTCTATATTTTGAATTTTCTTTACTAAAGAAAAGATGTTTAAGAGGTGATGGTGATTCGAGTTAATGGCTAGTAAATTTATTGTCAAAAGATGAAGTGTAAGAAAAGACGTTAAGACTTATGAAAAGTTAAAAAAAAGACCAATAAACAAAACAACGACAAAAAAGGCAAAAAAAAAAAAGGACAAACAAAATCCACCATTTTCTGGCCTACAATGACCCAAAATGATCATATATTATGTTAAGCCTCGTCCTCGAGCACACGTAAAAAAGAGAATTTTTCCTCAACTTCCGGGCCCTACTTATTACATATTCACCTATTAATTTCCACACTATGCTATTCATATGTGTAGGATTACAACGGCTTGGTTCGTCTGTCGACAGGTATCAGAGCATAAACGGCATGAGATATCGAGAAATATCTTTTTGCAATCTATTCAGCGTCCAAAGATTAAGTTCAATGTTCTCCTTTCCGTCAAACCGGAAGTGGTTAAAGTGAGCAATTTTCAGTTCTAACATTTATTGCAATAGAACGAAAATGGTAAGCAATAACAACAAAACAATTTTTGCTAACGATTCAGCGTCTGAAAACAACATATCCTATCCACAACACCCTATCGAAACCGAAAGTAGTTCAAATTTACTATTACTTGCGATTCCAATATTTCTTTCCGTAGAGCAAAAAGTGCTTTCCGGGAAGTGTTATCAAGGTGTGGTTTTATGGAAATCGATTCAGTGTGTCAAGAATAAGTTCTATTTCCTCCGATGAAGCTGTATTCAAATCGGAAGTGGTTAAGAGTAGTAATTTTTAGTATCAACGATTATCACCACAAAACATGACACGGTAATAGATAGCGAGAAGCGTTTTTGCAAAAATAATAAATTAATAAATAAGTAAATAAATAAATAAATAAATAAAATAAATAAAAAAGAAAAGAAAAGAAAAAGAAATCATCCTCTTATGATGATATCCACAACACTTTACTAAAACTGGAAGTGGTTCGCATTTATTATACATCCGTTTTTGATGCAAATTCCGTAGAGGAAAAATGATAAAAGATTTCAAGAAGTGGCTTTTGTAATTGATTCAGCTTCCCAAGAATAAATTCAATCTTCCCCATTGAAGCTCTATTCACATCGGAAATGGTTAAAACTAGCCATTTCTGGTTGTAACGTTTATCGCCATAAAACGAAAACGGTAACGAACAACACGAATTGAGTTTGTTCGCAAACGATTCTGCGTCTCGAAGCAATAATATCACTATCGATAATGTTCTACCAAAACAGCAAGTGATTCAAATTTACTATTTCTTCCGGTTTCACTACTTTACGTATTTCTAAAATGATAAGAGATATCGATATGCTGTTTCAAGCAAATTATTCAGCTTCCTAACAATGGGTTCCATCTCCCCTTCAACTGCCTATTGAATTGAGGAAGTGATTAAAAACTATTTCCGATTTCAGTATTTACCACTATAGAACAATAATTGTACATTGATGGCGACAATCGGTTTTCTGCAATCAATTTAGAATTTTAAGAGTACACATAATCACGATCCGCAACACTCTACGAAACCAGATGTGGTTAAATTTTAGTACTAGTTCCGGTTTCTATACTGATTTCCGTAGAGCAAAAATTGTAAAGGGATATCGAGATGCAGTTCTTTTGTAATCAATTTATCTTCCCAAGAGTAGGTTTTATATCGTCCCTACCATAAATTGAATTCGGAATTGGTTAGAATTAACAATTTCCGTTTTCTACCTTTATCGCCGTAGAACAAAAACAGTAAAGCATGCGAGTAGTGCTTTTCTGATTTGGATTCAGTGTTCGAGGAGCAGATTTTGACTTTGTTATTATAATGTATTGCAACCAGTAGTTAAATATATACTGCCTTGAGTTTGAGTATTGAATTTTCATAGTTTGAAAGTCTACGGTAGTTTCGCACTGTGAAACAAAACTTACTTTTTTAATTAAGAGTTTATATACGGATTTTCTCATCTTTAATACAAAACAATTCTTCATAATACTATAGGTAATTTCTTTTAATTGACAATCACCAGATACAGCTCAGAGGCCATTTTACACTGGATATCTAACAACAATGGAAAGGATTTTGAGAAGGTATCGGCCAGGGCCTGTTTAGTAGGTACCATCCCGGCATTTGCCTGGTAGAACTGAGGAAAATTCTGGAAAACCCCAGTCAGGATGGTCGGCAGCGGGAATCGAACCCGCGACCTCCCGAATGCGAAGCCAACTCTCTACCACTCCAGCTACATTTCAATAAAGAAACGGAAGCTTTGATAAAAATAACTCCCGTTTCTCCTTATTACCGGATTTTTCAAAAATGTTAAAATACATGTTCTATTATATTTATTTAAGAGTATTTACACAGAATTTTAAATCTCTAACTTAAACAAATAGACAGATGAGAGACTTCGTGAGTAAATAAAAAGAAATTTTAATTTTATAAAGGGAGGAACCTTTTCGCCTTTAGAGGCGACATTTTCCAAAACGATAAAACATGTATTCTGTTATTTTTAGTTAAGGATTGATATACCAAATTCTCATGTTCAACTTAAGTAAGTCAGCACAATAGGTATCTTCTCAAAGAAAATGATATTTGAATAGTATAGAAATGACACCCATTATTTTTATTAAAAGTTTGTGTACCAAATTTCACATCATCTCTTTAACTGAATCCTTATATTCGACACTTTGTGGGTAAATAAAGGAACATTTCAATATTGCAGAAATTTTCGTTGAAGCGGAATTTTCGAAAGTGCTAAAACACATCTTCCATTATTTGTAAGTTGAATATGTAAATTTGGTATTTAAACTCTTAAATAAAAATAAGGGAATACGTGTTTCATCGTTTTTGAGAATTGAGCCTCTAAAGGAGGAAAGAGAGTCAATTGGTATAAAATTGAAATTTTCCATTATTTATTCACTTAGAGCTGAATGTGGAGATTCGCTTAAGTTGGGAAATCTGAAATTCGGCATAAAGATTCTTCATGAACCAAATCCGTATATTGGTCAATTTCTCAATAAAGAAAGAGAAATTTGAATATTGGAAAAACAACACTCTTTTAACCGTGAAGAGTGGAATTTTCGAAAACACAGAAACATGTTTTCGACTATTTTTAATGAGGAATTTATTTGCCGAGTGTCATTAGTTGAACTTCACGAATTCATGAGATACACTATTCTTGAAAAAAAAGAAGAAGAAGAATCCTCTTTACCTTTTAGGATGCATATTTCCAAGAATACTTCTGTGTCCCGTGCTTTCGGAACAAAAGAAGTATTTGGTCCAAATTTCATGTTTCTACTTAAAGTAGTATGACCTGGGCAATGATGGGTCTCTGACTTCGACTCTTTTATATCGTTTAGATATTGTTAGAGTTATTGTTATTAGCGTGAGATATATTAAGTGGATAATAAACGTGAGTACTGAATTGGTGTCACTTCAATTTCTATAGCGCTCGGAATGATGTAAACTTAAAGCAAAATAATTCGTGAAGAGTTTTCTGTAAAAAGTGGTCCATTTTTAAACCATTTTGTGCCGGTAAATGTATCCTAGCGTGTTTAATTTGCCCTCAGCCATTGTCAGTATCAAATAAACACGATATTCAAAGACACTATACATCCAATTTTGATCATCTTGAAGGGGAGCGTCTTGTAGACAAACTGTCTGCAAAGTGATTTAAAATGTCAGCAGGATTTATTATAAATACTCGGGGAGAAACTGAAGCATCATGTGTCAAAGAAAAATATATAACAGTGAAAGTAATTGAAAAACAAAATCATTCGTGAAAACGAATAATGAGTGTCTCATTACTACTGGGAAATTCATGTATCCATATAATAAAAAAGTATTTAAAAACTGAATATTTCTGTTTAACTATTGCACGACGTATCGAAAAACTTGCTATTGATATTCAAGAAATGATGGGTTGTTCATGAACGAACTGACTCTTTTGAACCGTAATTCATATAAACTAGTAACGAACTAGTTCGTTAATTTTGAACTGCTCGTTCAAAGTGACTATCACGACTTTAGCTCTAAAGACAATTCCTCGCTTGTATAGACGAGTAATTTTAGCTCAAAATTTTGTGATTAATTACAAAAATAAAAAAAAAACAACTTATAAGCATGGGTCTTTGAAATTAGATGCTTTCGGTTGTAGTGAATAACATACCAAAAGTCCCCAAAAATTACAAGTGTGCTAAGGCCGCCATATTGAAAAATCCATTTTTTTTAAAGTTGTAATCAATAAAGGAAATACCTTATAGACGTGGGGCTATATGAATAGATGCATTTTGTGGTAGTGAACAACATACTGAAATCCTCCCAAAAGCGCAAATGTGCCACGGCCGTTACATTGAAATCTGAACATGAGATAATTAGAAGACGCTGTGAATTCTCTATACACATGCATTTAACTATAATGAATAAATTACAGAAACCCTCTTGTACTACGTCTGGCATATTGCAATAAGAAACCACTTTATTTGTTTGGATCCTTAAGGGTACTGATACATTTTTCTTTTCATGAGCATCAGTGAAAACTAAATTTTAAACAAATATGTTATACAGTGAAACCTCCCTTAACGGACACCTCTCAATAACGGACACCCCTATAATACGGACAGGTTTTTTTATCCCGGGAAAATTTATGTTCTCTTACGGAACAAAATCCTCTCTTTTACGGACACTCTCAGATACGGACACGGACAGTCTTTTCTCCCAAAACGTTTCAATAACCTCTTTATAACGGACAGGAATTATTCTCGGTTGTGCGATATATTACAGTAGACAGAAAAGTATTTTCCCTATAAGTGTATCATGAGTCTAGACCTGGTGAACCATCAAACAATACAACTTCAAGCTGAACTAGAAATTCTTTTTTTCTGCCCGCAAAAAAAAAAAAAAAAAAACTTTCTGGTGGAAATCCTAGAAAATCTTCAACAAGCAATAACACTCATGCAGGGTCAGTCGTATGCGAAAGATCTTCCTTTCCCTAGCAAATTAGTCCTTTTTCCTCTGGGCTTCGCAGCTTTCCCGACAATTTCATGTGAATAATGGATATTTCTACAGGGTGATGACATGTACTTAAGAAAATTACCATACACGCGTTATCTATTGCGGTACGGTATACGAATATATTAACACATCCCCAGCAATAATCTTATTTAACACAAATGAATTTCTCCTTCATCCCTCCCAGTAATTCAAATATGTACTAAATAGAGTATTTTCATATTGAATTTTACGTATGTACGCTCATACATAATGAATTCACTGTATAATACTGCATACAATTACCGTTGAGAAAAATTAAATTTCTGTAACCTCTCTGTAACGGACACCTCTCAGTAACGGACAAAAATACATGTCCTACTGGAGTCCGTTATTCAGAGGTTTCACTATATATACAGTATATATATACAGTATATATATATATATATATATATATATATATATATATATATATATATATATATATATATATATATATATATATATATATATATATATATGTATGTATGTATATCAGGTTATCATAAAATAAGTATCGCTGTTCAGAGAACTCTGGAGACGTAAGCACTTGACAGAATGCAACCAAACTTGGTAGACATATACTTGAAAAAATGCAGAAGCGATTGGTATACAAAATAAAAATTAGTTCAAATTTTCGGCACCAGAAGTAAATGTGGCGCTCTACAACGCTAAGTAAGTGCAGTGTGGAAAAAAAACTATACTAGTGATGCTAAATGATAAGAAAGACTGTACTTACCTCTCCAGGTGCTTATTCACGCCTGTATGTGTTTCAATGATACTGATTTGGGTGCCACTATATGCGAGAAGTGAATTGATGCTGATCCGTTGTTTGCTTTCTGTGCCCAAGCTCTTTGCCTTGTGATCAAGAGGCCCCGAGTTCGAATTCCGGTGAAGACACTTGAGTCAGATCCCATGTTAACCTGTAGGTCCCATCCTTAGAACGTCATCATCATCTCATACAGTATTAATCACCATGAACTTTCTTGCCCAGGAACCTTCACATCAAAGACCTGCCTTTGGTCAGAACTCCATATCAACATCATTGCCCATAACTCATCACCACGCCATGGGGTTATTAATAGGAGTACAAATCAATGCCACGCGTCGCATGGGGGCATATTAACTTGCTTTCTTTCATTGAATAACAATAATATCATTTGCCTTCAATATCACACTTACCATACTTAACACTAAACAGAAACACAATTATCTCTGGAGGCGAGATGTGACACTAATCTTTTCCTGGAATTTTGGGAGGCTTGCAGTTGAGGAGGAAAGACTAACATTTAACTTCGTTTTTGTAAGATATCCAAGAATTTTAAAGGGATGCTTCAGCTCAAAAGCCCCCTTCCTGTAAATCCGCCACTGACCACGGGGTGTTAATAGCATTGGTAATCAATGCCACGAGACCTACAGGAGAGGTAATTACAGATTTTCTTATCATTTAGCATCACTAGTGTTGATTTTCTTCCACGCTGCACTTGCTTGGTGTTGTACAGCGCCACAATTACCTCTGGTGGCGAAAATTGAAACAAATTTCAACATGCACGGCAGTGCATGGCAGCCAAGTTCCTTGAAGCAAATGAAAACTGGCCTGCACTGCCGTAAGCATATTATACACGAACAAGAGTTTTGGGTAAAATCGCCGATTTCGAGGCTTTGTAAAACCAATTCTATTAAGAGTAGAAATATGAAATTTAGAATGTAAGGAGATATCCAATAGATGTACTTATATGCCAAATCTCACATTCCTACCTTCAACCATATTCGAGTACTGGACCCCCAAAATATGCAGTTTTCAGGCTCACTGACTCACTGACTCACTCATCAAATTGATTAGGTACTTCTCAATTAGATAGAAACGTGAAACTTTGCATAAAGGTACCCAATAACAATTTGAGTATGAAAAAGGTCCAAAATCTGAGGAATGTCCTATGGGAATTTTTTTATGGGCAAAAAACAGTCCTTAGCCAGGAAAAAAATCGTTTCACTCACTCACTCAACAAATTGATTAGGTACTTCCCAATGAGATAGAAACGTAAAACTTTGCATAAAGGTACCCTATAACGACCTGAGTATGGAAAAAGTCCGAAATCTGAGGAATGTTCTATGGGAAATCTTTTATGGGCAAGAAACTGTCCTTAGACAGGAAAGAAATCGTTTCACTCACTCACTCACTCATCAAATTGATTAGGTACTTCCCAATGAGATAGAAACGTGAAACTTTGCATAAAGGTACCCTATAACGACCTGAGTATGGAAAAAGTTCGCAATCTGAGGAATGTCCTATGGGAAATCTTTTATGGGCAAGAAGCTGTCCTTAGCCAGGAAAGAAATCGTTTCACTTACTCACTCATCAAATTGATTAGGTACTTCCCAATGAGATAGAAACTTGAAACTATGCATAAAGGTACCCTATAACGACGTGAGTATGGAAAAATCCGAAATCTGAGGAGTGTGCTATGGGAAAGTTTTTATGGGCAAAAAACTGTCGTTAGCCAGGAAAAAAATCGTTTCACTCACACACTCATCAAATTGATCAGGTACTTCCCAATGAGATAGAAACTTGAAACTTTGTATAAAGGTACCCTATAATGACCTAAGTATGGAAAATGTCCGAAATCTGAGGAATGTGCTATGGGAAATTTTTTATAGGCAAAAATCTGTCCTTAGCCAGGAAAAAAATCGTTTCACTTACTCAATCATCAAATTGATTAGATACTTCCCAATGAGATAGAAACCTGAAACTTTGCATAAAGGTACCCTATAACGACGTGAGTATGGAAAAAGTCCAAAATCTGAAGAATGTCCTATGGGAATTTTTTTATGGGCAAAAAAACAGTCCTTAGCCAGGAAAAAAATCGTTTCACTCACTCACTCATTAAATTGATTAGGTACTTCCCAATGAGATAGTAACTTGAAACTTTGCATAAAGGTACCCTACAATAACTTCAGTATGGAAAATGTCTGAAATCTGAGGAATGTGTTATGGGAAAGTTTTTATAGGCAAAAAACTTTCCTTAGCCAAGCAAGAAATCAATTCACTTACTCACTCATCAAAATGATTAGGTACTTTCCAATGGGATAGAGACGTGAAACTTTGCATAAAGGTAGCCTATTACCACTTAAGTATGGAAAAAGTCCGAAATCTGTGGAATGTCCTATGGAAAATTTTTTATGGGCAAAAAAATGTCCTTAGCCAGGAAAAAATCGTTTCACTGACTCACTCATCAAATTGATTAGGTACTTCCTAATGAGACAGAGACGTGAAACTGCACAATGGTACATTATAATAACCTGAGTATGGAAAAAGTCCGAAATTTAAGGAATGTATAATAGGAAAGTTTTTATAGGCAAAAAACTTTCCTTAGCCAAGCAAGAAATCGTTTCACTCACTCACTTATCAAGTTAATTAGGTACTTCCCAATGGGATAGGGACGTGAAACTCTGCATAAAGGTACCCTATAACGACGTGAGTATGGAAAAATCCGAAATCTGAGGAGTGTGCTATGGGAAAGTTTTTATGGGAAAAAACTGTCGTTAGCCAGGAAAAAAATCGTTTCACTCACTCACTCATCAAATTGATCAGGTACTTCCCAATGAGATAGAAACTTGAAACTTTGTATAAAGGTACCCTATAATGACCTAAGTATGGAAAATGTCCGAAATCTGAGGAATGTGCTATGGAAAATTTTTTATAGGCAAAAATCTGTCCTTAGCCAGGAAAAAAATCGTTTCACTTACTCAATCATCAAATTGATTAGATACTTCCCAATGAGATAGAAACCTGAAACTTTGCATAAAGGTACCCTATAACGACGTGAGTATGGAAAAGTCCAAAATCTGAAGAATGTCCTATGGGAATTTTTTTATGGGCAAAAAAACTGTCGTTAGCCAGGAAAAAAATCGTTTCACTCACTCACTCAACAAATTGATTAGGTACTTCCCAATGAGATAGAAACGTAAAACTTTGCATAAAGGTACCCTATAACGACCTGAGTATGGAAAAAGTCCGAAATCTGAGGAATGTTCTATGGGAAATCTTTTATGGGCAAGAAACTGTCCTTAGACAGGAAAGAAATCGTTTCACTCACTCACTCACTCATCAAATTGATTAGGTACTTCCCAATGAGATAGAAACGTGAAACTTTGCATAAAGGTACCCTATAACGACCTGAGTATGGAAAAAGTTCGCAATCTGAGGAATGTCCTATGGGAAATCTTTTATGGGCAAGAAGCTGTCCTTAGCCAGGAAAGAAATCGTTTCACTTACTCACTCATCAAATTGATTAGGTACTTCCCAATGAGATAGAAACTTGAAACTATGCATAAAGGTACCCTATAACGACGTGAGTATGGAAAAATCCGAAATCTGAGGAGTGTGCTATGGGAAAGTTTTTATGGGCAAAAAACTGTCGTTAGCCAGGAAAAAAATCGTTTCACTCACTCACTCATCAAATTGATCAGGTACTTCCCAATGAGATAGAAACTTGAAACTTTGTATAAAGGTACCCTATAATGACCTAAGTATGGAAAATGTCCGAAATCTGAGGAATGTGCTATGGGAAATTTTTTGTAGGCAAAAATCTGTCCTTAGCCAGGAAAAAAATCGTTTCACTTACTCAATCATCAAATTGATTAGATACTTCCCAATGAGATAGAAACCTGAAACTTTGCATAAAGGTACCCTATAACGACGTGAGTATGGAAAAAGTCCAAAATCTGAAGAATGTCCTATGGGAATTTTTTTATGGGCAAAAAAACAGTCCTTAGCCAGGAAAAAAATCGTTTCACTCACTCACTCATTAAATTGATTAGGTACTTCCCAATGAGATAGTAACTTGAAACTTTGCATAAAGGTACCCTACAATAACTTCAGTATGGAAAATGTCTGAAATCTGAGGAATGTGTTATGGAAAAGTTTTTATAGGCAAAAAACTTTCCTTAGCCAAGCAAGAAATCAATTCACTTACTCACTCATCAAAATGATTAGGTACTTTCCAATGGGATAGAGACGTGAAACTTTGCATAAAGGTAGCCTATTACCACTTGAGTATGGAAAAAGTCCGAAATCTGTGGAATGTCCTATGGAAAATTTTTTATGGGCAAAAAAATGTCCTTAGCCAGGAAAAAATCGTTTCACTGACTCACTCATCAAATTGATTAGGTACTTCCTAATGAGACAGAGACGTGAAACTGCACAATGGTACATTATAATAACCTGAGTATGGAAAAAGTCCGAAATTTAAGGAATGTATAATAGGAAAGTTTTTATAGGCAAAAAACTTTCCTTAGCCAAGCAAGAAATCGTTTCACTCACTCACTTATCAAGTTAATTAGGTACTTCCCAATGGGATAGGGACGTGAAACTCTGCATAAAGGTACATTATAATGACTTGAATATGGAAAAAGTCCGATATGTGACGAATGTGCTATGAGAGTTATTTATGGGTGAAAAGTGTCCTTAGTCAAACACAAATCGTTTCATTCTCTCCCTCATCAAATTGATTAGATATTTCCCAATGAGATAGAAACGTGAAACTTTGCATAGTTACCCTATAATGACTTGAGCATAGAAAAGTTCCGAAATGTGTGGCATGTGTTATAAGAATTTTTTTATTGGCGAAAAACTGTTCTTAGCCAAGTAGAAATCGTTTTATTCTCTCAATCATCAAATTGATTAGGTAATTCCCAATGAGGCATAGACGTGAAACTTTGCATAGAAGCACCCTATAATGACTAGAGTACAGAAAACGTCCGAAATGTGATTAATGTGCTATGGGATTTTTTATGGGCGAGAAACTGTCCTTAGCCAAACATAAATATGTTCGTCTTCTCACTCATCAAACTGATTAGGCACTTTCCAATGAGATAGAGACGTGAAACTCTGCATAAACGTACTGTACCTTATAATGGCTTTAGGTTTAGCAATCACAGTAACAGGATCCCACCAATTAAAGGCTAATGATTTTGTAAGCTTATCCTGTAGGGATGACTTTTGCTGTGATTTGATCAAAACACGATCACCGACAGCAAAGGTGACAGGAACAGTACGCTTATTATATATCCTTCGTCTCTCTTCCCAAGCTTTGTGCATGTTTTCTAAAGCTTGCTCCCATATAGTGGCATTATTAGGGCCATCAATATCTTCAGAGGAAATTTTCCACTTAACCATCAAGGTATCAATAGGATCTCTCCCAAGAAACAATCTAAATGGAGAAAATTTCAACTCTGAATGTTCAGCAGTATTTAGAGAAAACTGCAGTTGGTTTATAAAATATGCCCATTTCTCCTTTTTTCCATTCAAATAGGATTTCAGACTAGTTTTTACTAATCTCACGTATTTCTCAACTGCATTTCCACCAGGAAAGTAAGGAGAGCTCCTAATATGTTTTATTCCATTTCCAAAAAGGAAATTCTTGAATTCTACGGAATTAAAACACGGACCCCTATCGCTCGTAAGAGAACGACAAAATCCGAAACGACAAAAAATATCATTCAGGGCTTTGATAACAAGCTTGCTCGTTGCATTACGTAAAGGAACTAAATGAAGGAATCGAGACGCATTATCGAGACAAAGTAGAATGTACCGGTATCCATAACTACACGGGAGAGGCCCAGCCAAATCTACGTAGTTATGGCCATTCACCTCAGAACAATATTCTGAGATCAACTGCCCTTGAGGAAGATAATTTCGAGCCTTCGAGAGTTGGCACTCATGGCAACCTCTCACATACTCTCGAACTTCGTCGTACATGTTCTTCCAAGTAAAATACTTGGAAATTTTCTTGTAACTCTTCAAAATCCCAAGGTGAGCCCCATTGGGTAACATCGAATGATGATAACTTAATAACATAGGGACAAGTAAACGGGGAACCAAAACCTTATAAGGTGAATATTTCGTCTTAGTATTTTGATACAAAATATCCTTCACAATCTTATAATCTTGGTATTCCCCACCATTTTCAACCACCTCCCGATAGATATCTTTAGTATCAGCTTCTGTTCGTTGATGTTGTACAATATCGGTATGTGACAGAGGTAAACTCCATAGACTAAACATACAATTCTCCGCGGAATTAATGGAACAAGGATCAACATCTACATCCGTGGGATTGATTTCATAAATCCGCGTCAAAAAATCCACTTGAAAATTCTTCGCACTCGAAATGTGCACAATTTTGAATTTAAATTCAAATAAATTCTGTACTATATTACCATAACGACCTAAATTCTTCGGATTACGTAACATGTGTACAAGAGCATTATTATCTGTAAATATAGTAAATTCGTTACTCAAGAATGAACGAAAGCACATCAACGCATTATATATGGCAAGCAATTCCAATTGATATATTGTTCTATTAAAATCAGCGGGTTTTAAAGTCTTACTGAAAAACCAAACTGGTTTCAACAAGCCCTCGTCTGTATTCTGAGACAAAATTGCGGCTTGAGATCTCAACGTCGAATCTACATGCAAATAAAATCTTTTATTTAAATTGGGGATGGACAAAATAATCTGTTCTTCAAAAGCTCGCTTTATTTGCTCCAAACAAGAGTCCTCTCTGGGACCCCAAACAAATTTCTCACGTGGAGAACGCATTCTCGATAAGGGTTCGGTAAGGCCCGCGAAATCATTACAGAAACGAGAATAGAAATTTAAAAAGCTCAAAATCTTCACAAGGCCACGTCGGTTTTGAGGGGGTTTAATATCCCTAATTGCCTGTAGCCTTTCGGGTAACATCTTAATCTCACCGTCCTCGATCAAGAAGCCCAAAAATTCAATTTTTGTCCTCAATATCTTACATTTGTCGGGAGACAGAGTGAGGCCTCTGTTCGAAAAACGAGAGAGAACTTGTTCCAACATGGAATTGTGTTCCTCAATAGAACGTCCATATACAACAATGTCGTCAGCGTAGAATTCAACTCCCTTTCCCCTCAAGTCTCCCAATATATCATTAAGAGCCCTCATTAAAGCCTGTGTCCCAATGCAGATTCCCATCGGTACACGCCCGTATTCATATAAGTTGTCTTGTACAGCGAAGGCGGTGAGCTGTCTACTCTCAGGGGACAGCTGGACATGGAAGAAAGCTCGACGGGCATCGAATATTGACATAATTTTTGCATCAGAAAGCGAACTAATACACTCGTCGAGGTTCGGACACGGGACCCCATCTCCACAAATGATATTGTTCACCCGAGCGAAATTTACTACTAGCCTGGAAGATGAATCCCTATTCTTAACAAGAAAACAGGGAGATCTAAACTCAGAGAGTGAAGGACGAATAACATTATTTTCCAGTAATTGTTCAATAATGTGGGATAATTCCTTCTGCTGAGTTTTCGAAAAAGGGTACTGTCTCTCACGTATCACTTCATCTGATTTTCTTTGGATATGGTATACAAAATCACTAATGCAACCTATACGATGAGTGATCACATTATCATATTTACTCAATAACCTATCTACATAAGCCCCCAAACTCTTGTCTTGTTCCAATAACTTTTTGTCTATACCATCTATAATTTTCTTTCTCTCTTCTACAGTAATATCCCACTTACTCTCATCACCTGACTGTAACATACATAACAATTGATCGCCCCCTATTTCACTATCATAATTGACATTATTAACATCACAATTTACACGTTCCTCACCGAAGTTTTCGTCATTTACTACATTACAAGTATCAGGTCGCGAAGAAGGCCCAGGCACGGGCTCATTTTCTAACATTGAAATATTATTTTTCTCAAAATTAGAGTCCGAAGTAACATTTGTTTTTCTTTTTAAATTTGATGAAGGCAAATGAAATGTCCTGGAAGAAAAATTTTCGCTGCAAGAGTACCTGTAACCATGTAGTCCCACTGTGTCGCTCCTGGTCGGCTTAGAAAGTTTACGGCTCCTTATTTGCGGTGCCCTGGTCGCATCCAAATCTTCCCTACTAGGATGTTTACTTCCGTTGTCAAAATTTCTCTTACAAGTCCAGGGCCTACGGGAATGAGGCGAAGAATCTCCCAAGAAAAGTTTGGCGGCAGCTTCGCTCACACTCCCCTCCCTGGAAGGATACAAACCAGCAACAGACTTCCTTTTGTCATAAGTAAGAAGGGAGGGGGAGAAGATTTTACTAAGGGAACTTCTATTTTTGACTTGGTCCAATATAACGTGTTTTTATCAAAGTCAATACATAATCCCTCTCGACGAAAACAATCGAGTCCCAAAAGAATTGGATATTCAAGATTTTTCATCACATAAAACTTGCACTGAAACTTATATCCATCTATAAACAAGGGTAGCAACACTGAAGGACGTAACACTAATGCTTCTCTGTTAATAGTTTTTCCACGAAAACAGTCTTTATAATTAACACGGACTTCATCTTCATCTTAACTTTATTAAAAAGGTCCAAACTAATTAAATTAGCCTTGCACCCACAATCTAAGGCAGAGACGACTGAAAAATCCCCAACTTTAAGGTTCACCAAGGCAACGCCCCCACTATCTTCTGCAGAGCACACTTTCTTTTCATTATTTCCAACAAACGACATAGACGAAGACGAATTTTTATTTAAACTACAGTTCCGTTTTAAATGCGGACCGCCACAAAGAAAGCACGCAACAGTTTTTTTTTGTTTTTGTTTATTTGTAAAGTTTTTATTCACAACTGGCAATCCTACTTGAGAGCGCACCTTAAAATCAAATTGTTTAGAATAGAGTTCATGAAAGGTGTAATCGTTAACCAATCGGTGTAATTCACTCATAGTTTTAGGTTTCTGGTTATAAAATAACCTCCCTTTAATTCGAGGCAGAACGCCACTGGTAATGAAACTTATTAATCTCTCATCACCACAATTTAATTTAAGCAAACGGTCCACTGTGACTACACGTTTAACAAAGTCTTTCAAGTTCTCTGCCTGGCCTTGGGGCTTATACATATATTCAACAACTATGGATTGTATAGCACATTCCGATAATAAATTATGAAAAATATAATCTCGCGTGAGCTCCCAGGTACGAAGCTGACTAGGCGATTCCAGTAATACTTTTTTAAAGGACCTGATACTTTTCCTCTTAAGGAATACAGTAATGCCGGGAAGGGAAAACGGTCTACATTATAAAACTCATCTATTTGTTTAACAAACTCATATAACACTATAGGGTTAGATCCATCACAACTTGGTAAATTATCAAAGAAAGATCGAAGTACCAAAGCTGCGGAATTCTGTTCTAGTTTTGAAAAACAAGCATTCGAAGAAGAAGTTAAGTTACATTGCTGACCTTGCACATTCTTATCAACTAGAGAGCCAGCAAAAGGTGAATGAACACTTGGTACAACAGGCACCGTGTTTGTATTACTCACAGGTACTACGTTAGCTACCTCCTGCTTATCAAGGTCAATAGACGACTGTGGGTCAGCTGTTTTATTTGCAAGGAATCTATAGAGTAGTGATTTTGCTTCTCCTTCTGATAACGTTTCTACGACCTGTCTTTGGTCAATTGGATTCATTGTAGCAATTTCTTTCAAAAATATTGATTCGACCTTTCTTTGCTCTACGTGTTCTACATTTTCATTTTCCTTAAAAAGTGGTATCTCATCCATAAAAAGGGAACTATCACCACCAAAAGCCATAATGAATATAAACAAGTAAGCAAGGATATTGACTAACATGTGCCAAGAATTGGGTTCAATCCCGCCTGCTTTATATTATCAATGAAGACTATAGCTGACTTTAAACTTTTAAGGCATACCATAAAAAGAATAAATGACTTGTTCTCTTCTTTTGTAACAGCCAAGGTGGGTAATGTTGCCATTACCGTCCCTTCCCAGAAAAACTAAATCTTTGAAAATCAGGAAAGAAAGTTTTACGTTCCCTTCCCTCTACTCAAACAAGTAGCCCCTCCGAGAAGAGTTTCCCGGGCCAGGTATGTGGTTTACAACGCCGCTTAACGCACGTAAAAATGTAAGCTACTGAAAGAGAATGGTATGCTAAAGTTCAACAAATAATAATAAGTCTTCAAAGGTTGCAGGAACATAACTCTACTTGATAAACAACACAAAAAGAATTCCGATAGCATTAACAAATTTTATTATTATTTAAAAAAAATAAACGTAATGTTGAATCTAACAACGAATTTGTAAAGTTCGTAAAAGTTTGTCCGATTTTGAAAAATATTTTCAACTACTAGTAGATTTAAACAATTTCGATTCATGCAAAAACCACAAGAAATTTATAATTACTGAAAAATTTATCAGGCACATGTAGCATGAAGTAAAAGTCCAAGATGGCTCCTGCCTTATCACAAGACATATTCAGCATAAACCATATTTGAAATACACATATTTATATTATAGAAATTCAATACCAATATTTGAACTGATGGTTCAATTAGAATATTTATCAATTTTCTATCTACATGTTTTTTTTATATACTCACGGAAAAACCCAGAATAGATTTTAAATTCACAAAATAAAATATACTATACACAATATTAAATATGGTGTAACACATACCTCGCGAAGAGAACAAGTGACGGGCCCAATCACTTAATTTCAAAGCTACTTCATCGGAAGGATAAACAACCAATCAAATTTAAATATATCATTCACATGACATTGACAAAAGACTAACCATAATACCAGATAATTAAATTAAGAAGACACCAACTCTCTATCGCAAAAATATACTGTAGTGGAATACAGGGAGGAAAAAGGAAGGTGAATAGGTTACCAAAATAATAATAATAATAATAATAATAATAATAATAATAATAATAATAATAATAATAATAATAATAATAATAATAATAATAATAATCATATAGAAGGAAACAGTATAGAAGGAAACAGCGCTGTTTCTAATCTTAAATTAAATCCCTTTTTCATTCATTTTACTCTATAATACCAATGTAAAGATCACTACGGCACAAACTCCGAAATGTTAGGAATGTGCTATTGGAAATTTTTCATGGGCGAAAAACTGTCCTTAGCAAAGCACGGTTCATTCAGTCACTCATCACATTGATTTCTTAGTTTCCAATGATAATGACGTGAAGCTGTGCATAAAGGTACCTTATAATGACTTGACTGTGAAAAAGGTCTTAAATGTGACGAATGTGTAATGGGAATTTTTTATGAGTGAAAAACTACTTTTAGCCAAGCAGATATCGGTTCATTCATTCACTCGTCACATTGATTAAGTACTTGTTTATGAAATATTGACGTAAAAGTCTGTATATTGGTACCTTATAATGACTTGAGTATGGAAAAGGTATGAAATTTAAGAAATGTACTAAAGGAAATGTTTATGGGTGAAAACTGTCCGTAGCCAAGCAAAAATCGGTTCACTCACTGATTGACTCATTCATAGCATTAATTAGGTACTTCCCAATGTGATAGAAGATTGAATCTCTGCATAAAGGTACCTTATAATGATTTGAGTATGGAAAATGTCCGAAAATTAAGGAAGTGCTATGGAAAAATTTTATGGGTGAAAACTGTCCTTAGTAAAGCAGAAATCGGTTCACTCACTCGCTCATCACATTGATTTTGTATTTCCAATGAGATAAGTCGAGAAACTGCATAAAGGTATCTTATAATGACCTGAGTATGGAAAAAGTCCGAAATGTGACGAATGTGCTATGGGAATTTTTTTTATAGACGAAAAATTGTCCGTAGCCATTAGGTACTTCCCAATGAGATGAAGATGTGAATGTCTATACGAAGGTACCTTATAATGGCTTGAATATGAAAAATATCCAAAATTTAAGGAATGTGCTATGGAATTTTCTATGGGCGAAAAATGTTCCTTACTCAAACAGATATTGGTTCATTTACTCACTCATCATTGATTAGGTGCTTCCAAATGAGATAGAGAATTGAAACTCTGTATAATGGTACCTACCTTATGTAATGACCTGTGTAAATAAAGGTTCCAAATTTAAGGAATGTACTATGGGAATTTTTATGGGCGAAAAACTATCCATAGCCATTAGGTACTTCTTAATGAGATAAAGATGCGAAACTCTCCATAAAGGTACAATATAACTTATTGAAAATGAAATTTGAGGAATTTGCTACGGAAATTTTTTCATTAGCAAAAAAAAAAAAAAACCTGTCCTTTGTCCTTACAATCAGAAATCGGGAACGATTCCATTATTGAACACATCATGTGCATAGTGATAATCTTGTCAATCGTCTGAGTGGTCGAGTTGGTGCCCTCCTCACTGGTGTATTGGCTATACTTAACATACGTTATCCATATGTTACATACGCACTGCTCTCTTTCCCGCTTAGATGTCACACAATGTCGTTGCAGGATGTCTGACATCTAACACTCTTCCGTACATTACGTACGTCAGCTATAAGTTACATACGGCCATCTGTATGTGAGATCCTGACCGCCTATATACAGTTCGTGGGGAAAGTACGTTTATTCGGAACACTTATACGGAAAGTACGTTCAAATATACTTTTTCAGTTATACGTTTCGTGTACGTTAAGTCCAACAACTACAGGATTTAGACACGTAACAAACGTTTTTACGTACGCCACATACAGTTTTTCTCAGTGTGTGAGTAAAATAAATGAAAGCTAGTAATAAGTAGTTAAGCAAGTTAATGAGGCACGTTCTGTGAATCAGTTAACTTTTAGAACCGTGGGCTAAGACACGTATATACTGCCGTAAATTTCGTGGTTGGAAACTCAGACAAGGAAGGCCAATATTTTGTCTTTTTTCGGTGAATATTTTTCCTTTATTGCAGTCATTGGTATTAAATAGATATTGAAATTAATTTGATAAGTAAGATAATGTAGAGGTGAGAATGTTTAAAATTAATGAAGTTTTCGAAGAAATGAGAAATCCAATTGTTCGAATTTATGTGAGACTAGCAACAAAATGTAACCGATTTCGTAAATATATTGGTACCAGAGTTAGGGCCTATATTATAGTTACCACAGTCGTTATGTAAAAATGTTTTTGATACTTCGTGTCTCTATCTGTGAACAGTGTGAGAATCTCTTACGTATCAGACTTTTCATCAACAGTGAATTTCGTGCCTTTTGCTCTTCATATTTCCTGAATTTGCCCTTCGGGGGTTCGCCCCACACCCTCGCCTTTGCTCGTCCTATTTCCTCACACCTCTTAAGCTTACAATTCCCGAATTTCAAGTTTCTTTTCCTATTTCAACTATCTAAAAGATAAGATTTTGTATTCCAGAAAAACGCCTATTTAAATAACATATTTCTTCATCTTCCTTTAGACTCCTTAAAAATTAAAAATATTCAATTTTAACAATTTTCCTGTTTTTTAGTCCCGGGAGGATACAATTGTGCCAAATTTCATCATTCTAACCCTGCCTAAACATTTTGGGGTTTAGAAGATGTCCAATATAAATAACATGGAAAAGATTTTTTTGTTCCCCATAAAACCACTCTAAATTTGGATATTTTCATTTTTACTAACTTACTTAGGTAATACTAATGAAAACGTTGAAGCATACCGAATTTCACGTTTGTATTCCAATTTCAAGTACCTAAAATATGAGATTATTTGTCCAAAAAGAAGCCTATTTAAATAGCATGGAGAATTTCTTCATCTCCCCTTTAGACTCCCTAAAAATTAAAAATATTCACTTTTGGCAATTTTTCTGTCGGTTAGTTCCGAAAAACTACAATCACGTCAAATTTAATCATTATAGCCCTACAGGAAGTGCCGTATAATTTTGGGGTGTAAAAGGTGTCCCATATAAATACGTACCATGGGAAAGATTTTTCAGTTCCCCATAAAACCACTCTAAAGTTGGAATTGTTTATTTTTACTGATTTACTTAGGTACTACTAATGAAAACGTACAAGCATTCCGAATTTCAATTTTTTATTCCAATTCCAAGTTCCTAAAACATGAGATTATATGTCGAAAAAAAAGACCCATTTAAATAACACGGGAAAATTCTTCATCCCCCTTCATCATTTCAACTTTCCACGTCAACCGGAAGCACCCCTTTAATTTATGTCAGTTCATGCAGCTTTATATACAGTTAGGATATGTTGGTGGCAAATATTATTAAGTTTACAAGATATTTGAAAGGTGTATATCATTGGAAGGAAAACCCGAGGCAGTATGAAACTGCGCAACATGCGCGTCATGTAATGAACTCCGTAATTTCGCAATGTGAAA
This sequence comes from Thermobia domestica, assembly GCF_964235325.1. Classification (NCBI taxonomy): domain Eukaryota; kingdom Metazoa; phylum Arthropoda; class Insecta; order Zygentoma; family Lepismatidae; genus Thermobia; species Thermobia domestica. Next base: position 198,484,826 of record NC_137455.1, on the reverse strand, counting down.
AGGTAGAGAACAACTAAGTATATTGAAACACCAGCTATGTCTAGTGATGTAGCAGCGAGGATTCAACATCAAGGGTTTTGAGCCCTGTTGATACTCTTCGTATTTAGGCAATGAAAAATGAGATGTTAGCGATATCGTGATTTTGTAGTTCGGGTAAATGAATTGGAATCTCGTTTGGACATAACGCTCTGACAGATATTTGATAGAATAAATCCTCTCCGCTGTTCTCGTGGCTAGCATGTGCGCCTTTCTTTTACATGTCTTGGGTTCGATTCCCGGTGGGAGAGCCCTTGGGAACTAATGTTGTATGTGACACATTATGACTCCTTTAAAAATGTACAATTTTAAATTTAAATCCAGCAATATGCCACAATTGAGAATTCCAATATACGATATTGACATGGTGAACTACAAAAAGAAGTGAAATATGAACAAAAACACCAGAGGTGCAAAAAGTGCAGCCAAATTCGTCAGCCTCAAAAAGTGTTGAGATGAGGATGGATGAGCCAAGTTCCTTGGTCACTGCATCTGAAAGGGACACTGGAACTTGGCGTGAGGTGTCAAGGAAAATGATGTTAAGGAACCTTAGGGATAGTGGTGGTGGGCGTGGTGGGTTTGGGACCACCATCAACCTTAGGAATATCAAGTTTGCTAAGGCGCTAAGGCATATATACAGTAGATTGGTGGTTCGAAACCCAGACAAGGAAAACTTATATTCCACCACGAAGTGTCAAAGTAAATGATGTTAACGAGCCTTAGGGGTGGTGCTTGTGAGTGTGGTGGATTTGGGTGTCACCACTAGCCTTAGGGCTGAAATGTCCCGGCCGTGAAACTAGGAACAGACATCTTAATGTATTCGAATATGTTAGACACCTCGCGCCAAGTTCCAGTGTTTCTTTCAGATGCAGTGGCCAAGGAACTTGGCTCATCCATCCTCATCTCAACACTTTTTGAGGCTGACGATCTTGGCTGCACTTTTTGCACCTCTGGTGTTTTTGTTCATATTATTTTCTACATCAATCGTTTCTGAATGTTCCCAAATATATTCCTGCCAAGTTTGGTTGAATTCCGTCGAGTGATTACGTCTACAGAGTTGTCTGAACAGCGATACTTATTTTATGATAACCTGGTATATATATACAATAGATAATGATCAATTTGGCAAAAGATTTTCCTTTCAAACTTCCGAATCGATAAATTGTATCTACTAAGATTGGTTGTTAATTATGGCATACGTCAGCTTTACCATCAGTTTGAGTGTTAGGATCTTTGAATTAGAATGGAAGTGAACGGAATAAGGTATATAGTAGTAGTTTTTTGAAAAGCAAGTTAAACTTCCTAGTTCTTAAATTCCTCTTGAGAAACAAACAAGAACTCTTATTTGAAATAAATAAATGTAAAAAAAAGTCTATTTATCTCTTTTCATGGCCTGTGCAGAATTGCTGGCTTGATATCAACCAGCACTGAGCAGTTTTCTTCGTGATGTCCTTTTCCAACAAACCAACTACTCTCTGCCCTGCCCTAGCTTCCTTTTGTCTTTCTCTTTGACCACCAATTTCGTCATCTGTCTACAAATCTACCAATCTTGGAACTGGAAGACCCCTTCCAACGTGACTATTGCCTCTAATCAAAGGGACAGGACAAGATCCAAATTGGAAGTCACATCTCATGGTCATTTTTTTTCTTTTGTTCCTTTCCCCGTTCAATACGACAAAAGATCTACTACCCTCTCATTCTCCCTTCAGCCTCATGTTTCCTACCGCAAACTGTCTTTTGTCTCCTTACAACGATCCAACAGAAACTTCCTTGTTTTTTATGTGTAATATTTCTAACCATGTAGCTTCTTACACGGTCACTACAACTATTACTCTCTGCCTTTAGTCACTATAAAGTGTTAACATCCAATTCCTTCTGGCATGAAATTAATATTGCATTTCTCTTGAGATATGAGAAGGGGGATTTCACAATACTCGTTTGAAGGAAACCAAAGACAGCCCCCTATTGTTCTTCACAACACTGACACCAGAAACGTTACTTTATAATTGCTTCGTTCCTTTATACACCATTCTCTCCCCTCTTTCTTCTTCTCTGCCTTTATCAATTTTCTCGACCACATTTTCGTCTTATTACTAAAATTAATTACTCGGATGCTTTATGTAGGATTTTTCTTAACTTGTGATTTCAATAAAATCATTTATTCAAGTAGTCACTTTTAATATAAGCTTCGTTCAATAAAGTTAATAAACGAAATGCCGTTTTGGAAAATATATTTTTGCAAAACACAGTTATACAGATTGCTTAGAGTAAACATTGTTGACGCAGCCACAGTTAGAGTATGCATTTCAATTTATTAAAGCCTGAGTTAAACTTTGTGCTCTGTTTTCCATTCGGTCTAATTCATAGTTACATTTTCAACAATAACAAATAAAAAATAAAGAGAAAATAAACAAATACTGAATAAGGCAAGAACAATTAAAATTAAAAAAAATAAAACACAAAACAAAAAATAATGGTAAGAGTGATGGTCATGTGTTAGAATACATGCCGTATTTCTCCAAATACAAAATAAATAGATAAAAGTAAACAAAAACTTGGATATACGAGAATGTACCTCGTGATATGCAAAGTTAAATTTCTGTGATTAATAGAATTTTGATAGATTATTTCGAGTTGCCCTCCCATTGAGAGCGCCATGACTACGTTAAGCGGAAGACTATGATCATGTAAGCTTTTCATGTTAGTGGACCTTGTATTGACTTATTTGGTTATTTATCTTCCGAACTTACACAAATTCAGGAAACACAAGAAACACAAATTATGTAGTAGATAGTGAATTAAGATGTGCCATTGCTTCACTGCCTTACTCTTCTTGAAAAGTACAGACTTAATCCACTATAGTCTCAGGAAGTAAGTCACGTAGTCATTTCAAAGTCTTTCTTATGCAGTACTACTACTATATGAGATTGTCTCGTTGTGTCTCTGAATTTGAGTGTCTTTAATTTTTAAGCTTTTATGGTTAATGGGTATAAAGGTGTAACGGCACAGAAATGGTTTGAATACCGTTGAAGCGTGTTTTTAAGTGAATGCTCTTCAAGCATATCCTTTAAATTTTTCTTTTAAAAATTGCAGGTTTTAGTGCTATCTATACATCATTTATATAATTGGAGTGGCGTCATCATTTGCCCTTAATTTGCAATCTAACACGTGCATTAGTCCCTTAAGAATACCAGTAATACCACCAATTTTTACAATGGAATGTCTCATAAAAATGATATTGAGACCAATTCTCATAATAGAACCATGAAATATGAATCAGATTTATTTCTTGTTACTGTCTTGAGCTTAACTAAATCATTTGAAATATATGTTGTAGACTTTGACCAATTTGGTAATTCATTTCTTTAATTAACAATCGTTGAAAAAAAAAAAGAGTACATATTGTAAAAGGTAATCTGACATTAACACATAACTGATTTGTCTAATACAGCTCGATTACTCAAATGAAAATAATTGTTCTGCATTTCGCACAATGAATAAGATTTTTTTTTAATGTAGAGTTCCTGCTTTCGACTCCATTTGGTGACGTTAGTGTTTGCTATATAAGATGAACCTATTTTAAGTAAGTTAGAATATAAATAAAGCAAATAACATTTAACTTTCGTGTTTACTTCTATTTATGTGGTTTATTATTGTAATGTGGCTAATTTTGTTTTGTTCATCTAGGTACCTGTAAATTTTATCCAACTAAATTTGCACTTGATGTGTTAATCCATTCTGAGTGAGTATGTATTATTTTCTATATTTTCTTCTGCACTTTCCTTTTCTGCCATTATTATATATTATTGTTCTTAGGTTAATTATTACATAGAACAGAGGCTCAGATCTTCAGGTCATGTAACCAGAGTGGAAGAAAGTACAATGCTTTCAAAGTTTTAAATGGAAATCCCATCAGAAAACAATCTTTAGGAAGGCCTAGGCGCAGAAGAGAAGACAATATTAAGATGAGTCCTGCAGAATAGAAATTAAGAGTAAAAACTGGATCCAATTGGCTACGGACAGAAGTCAATTGAGAGCTTTTGTGAACGCGGCTCCACAGGCCATAGAGTTAGTTAGTAAGTTAGCATATTTAAAAAAGCTTTGAACAATTTCTTATTTGATACCTTGTATCCAATAATCTCTAGGTATCAGTAAAGACACAATTCCAGCTTCTGGTGATATGTATCCTCAGTAAAACAATGACTACTTCTAAAATTTCTCCATGGCTTTGTTCTACGATAATACTCTCCATTCGTGCGAAGTCCCCGATTAAAGGAATGATTGTATAAATTTTATACTTCTACTTTATAGTTTTAGATGATTGAATTAGAATTTAGCGCCTCTTTGAGCACCAAGGCTGCGTGAGATTCAATCCCCTGCGATAACGTGAGATCCAATCCCCTGGGATCCCACCAGGAATCGAACAAGAAACTTTTAGTTGTCAACAATTTTAAATGTACTCATTTTTCGGTCCGTATGAATTTCCGTGATCCTTCTTGGTAAATTTCCTCTGTTCACTTTTAATGGCTCTAAAATAAGGATTCCCTCTAAGACGACATAGAATATTCGCGACTAGGTAAGCACAACACAGAATTCATTCGTTGAAATGAATACACTTTCAAGGACGAGAAATTACTTTCTCGAAAGTTTTCAAGACGAGACTGCTTCTACTTTTGTTTCGTCAGTAACGCTATTTGGAATAGAGATATTTCAATTATAAGCACTAAGTAAAATGGAATAATTAAGTAGGTAAATATTTTATGTCAGAAAATAAATAAACTAAGCTAAATTGATTTGTTTTATTCTTTCGAAGTTACAAGTGGAAGGCGGTTTGAAAATAATTTTTAATTGGTTGGTTGTTATTAGAGGGCAGTGTCACTTACAGCACTGAGGCTATATGAGACGCGGTCCTATATTTTAATGTGAAATCCTAATCAATACAATACTTATAAATTGTTCAAAGGTGTCCCACTGACAAAGGGCCAGAACGCAGAAAATTTCTAGGAATCCCATGTTAATTTTGAAAGGAGTAGAGGGATTGAGGTCAAATATTAGATATGAAGAACTAATGAAGAGTTCCACTGAATAGCCGTAATGCGAAACATGGAGGACACCTGGAAAGTCGCCATGTTGAATTTAGCGTAAGAAGAATATACGGGAAAAGGTTCATGTGACATATAACTTTTTACGTACACCGTCTATTGAAATTAATACTGGCTAATACCATCTGAGACCTCTATAATAGGAGGCGTTGAACGCTATGGTAATGTATCAATACTGTCGCAAAAGTGACGTGAATGAGGAACTAGAGGCTCTGTAGTACGGTCCATGAGCACGTTGTATGCACGAGAGCTAGAAAGAGATAGAATCGAGTCCTGCAGCATCAAGAAGAATGTTTGCAACGTGTGACGAAATGAGAAATAGTTCCACTGGATGAATGTTGGTGTGGTACCTTGCACAAAGACACCTGTCCCATTCAGTGTTCTGATATATTAATGACTCCCTCCAACAAAACGTGCCGGTTGAAGCTCCGATGATTCTTTTCAAAACCAGTTACATACAATTGGCAATTAGAACACTGTTCACATTACGCTTATACAGTGGAGCTCTAAATCCAATATAATCCTTATATCCAATATTCGCCTTCAATTCCTCTACTCGTGTCAAAATTAACATGGCATTTCTAGACATTTTCTGCGTTCTCTTTTCGCACTTCGCCCTCACTTAGTTCCAACCCTGTATACGGTCTGCAACTAAAACCGCACTTCTCTGTGTCTTTTGGTAGTGATTCCAGTGCTAGCAATAATTTCAGTAATTGAATTCATCAAATCGGAATGGTCCCTTATGAGAATCGAACCCGGGACCGTGTGCACCAAAGGCACGTACGCTAGTCACTAGGCTAGCAGCGAATCTCACTTTTGTGTTATTCATATTATATCTAGCTATTTTAGTAACAACTGCTTGGGTTGGATTGGTTGGAATTTACTGCTCCTTTCAATACTGAGACTATTTTAGACGAGAACCTACAGTTTAATGTGGAATACATGAGCTCCCATCGGAAATCGAACCAGGAACTTCTGCATCGAAGGCGAGTATGCTAACCACTTAACCACAAAGACGATCCACTGAAAATTGATATACACGTTTTAAACTTTATGGTGTAATTCTACCGATTAACGACATTGCTCTTTATTTTTTTAATTGATAAAATGTTTTCTACAAACTCGATTGACACTAGGGATGGGCACGAGTAGAGCTAAAGCTCGAGTCGAGTTTCGAGTAGAATCAAAAGTAATTTTCTCGAGTCGAGTTTCTAGCCGAGTCATTGTTTTGAGGTCGAATTTCGAGTTGCGTCGAGTTTGGTAAATGTCTCGTTACTCGTTTTAACTCGTTTTGAAATCATAGTCTGATCAGACTGGAAAGCAAAAGCTACGAAAACTTTAAGCAGTATTGTGGAATATTTTTAGTGTTGCTCACGAGGTGGGACATTTCGATTAACAAGACGACAATGAATTTTGATAACGACACAGCCTCAAATGTCGTGAGCACCAATACAAGTAGGCCTATATACAGTAGTTCTTACCACCAAGGCTGAGACCTGCACGGTCTAGGTTTTGAGCAGAAGCAGAAGCCCAACCCGTGTAGTGATGTTAACCGGCTCAGCTCGGTTCAACTGAGCAAACAGCTCGAGCCCGCTCGGTTTGAGATGAGACACGAAGTAGACTCAGGGTTAGCTATCAGCTCGAGCCGACTCGGCTGCGGTGAGCCATCAGCTCAATTTGTTTCGCCTCGAGCTGGCTCTGTTGAGTGAGCTGTTGGCTCGGCTCAATAGTGAATGAGCTGTGAGCCGACCCGCTCGAGCCATTTAGAACCCTAAACCCGAACCGAGCAGTTTTGAACATGTTTTTCAGGTGCCCTCAAACTTGTAACGATTTTTGGTTCGAGCCCAGATATTTGCTCCTTCGGAAATCAAACCCAGAACCTCGTGCACGATGTCTTCCCTCCTCGACTTCACGACTACCGAGGTCAGCAGTCAACTCGTTTTTAGTATTCAGATACAAACCGCCCATCTTTCATGTTTACACACGGTGGTGTTTTAATAATAATAATAATAATAATAATAATAATAATAATAATAATAATAATAATAATAATAATAATAATAATAATAATAATAATAATAATTTGTAGTAGCAGTAAGTATCATTGGTAATAATTATATTGTTTATGTAGGATACCTGAAGAAAGTATTTGAAACTACACACAGCATTGGGCTTTATTTGGCTCGTTTTGGTTCGACTCGACTCAAAACTCGACTCAGATTCGAGTTGGAAAAAATTTTTCGAGCCGAGTTCTCGAGTAGAGCTCAGAGATGTCTCTTTCGAGTCGAGTCGAGTTTCAATGAAAACTCCCTTTAAATCGCTCGTTCCCATCTCTAATTGACACATAACAGAAAAAATCAAAAATATAAAGATTTCAATATGACTTAAAATGTTATGAAATGAAATGAAATCTTTGTTTTACGTCCCACGGTTACGCCGGCTAGGCCAAAGGAGACGGTGATTATGAGAGATGAGTGAAATGGTGGAATGAAGAAAGTGGGAGGAAACGGGAGAACCCCGAGAAAACCCACGAGCACGGTGTTTGTCCACCACAAAGTTCACTTGGCGGGGGGGACTTAAAATGTTATTACTCCGAAATTGTAGAGATAGAAGTTTTATTTGATACTAATAAATTTCATAGGACAAAATTAGAAATAATTTTTTAGAATGGTTGAGGATAATAGAAAGATTTTATTACAGACTTGAACAAAGTTTTGTTGTTAGACACATGATATAGGTAAGTCAGTTTGGACTTGTAAAATTTACATGAGTTTGAATTTCGTAACAGTGTTACAATTTTTTGATAATATATTTTGCAGTCTAACGAAATTAATATATTAATTTAAATAAAACTAATAATGCACTACCACTTAGCAGTCGAAACTTCCTTAAATAAAAATTATAGCTAAAATATTCAATTTAAATGAAATGAAATCTTTGAATTTTACAGGGTGCGTTCCCAAAGTTTCAAGACCTAGTCTTATCTGAGTAGGGACGCATGCGCATACCCGTTCTACCGCCAGGGTGCATTAGAGGGGGTGTCAGCTAAGCGACGCACAAGCGTCAGTTGACTCCGAGACGCGTGAGTGAGTAGATCGCTAATGGCGTGAGTGTGTGTCAGTGACCTCTGTCGAAACCTGAGAGAGTGGAAAATGCAGCGACACTTGGAGCAGCGTTATGCTGTCAAGTTATGTGCGAAACTGAACAAAACAGCTACAGAGAGTTTTCGTACGATTCAGGAAGCCTACGAAGAAGACGCTATGTCACGTGCAATGTTTTGCATATGGCACAAGAGGTTCAAAGAGGACCACGAGGACGTTGAAGATGATGACCACCCTGGGAGATTTGCAACAAGCTTAATTGAGGAAAATCTGGTGAAAGGGAGTGGACTCTTAAACATTGATCATCGTCTTAGTGTTAGATGAATTGCCGATGACCGGGGATTGGGTCCGACTACTGTGTTCAAGTTAGTGACAGAAGATTTGAAGATGAGAAAAGTGAAGTTTTCGCGCAGTTCAACGTGTCAACCCTACCGCATTAAGCCTACAGCCCCGACCAAGCTCCCGGCGATTGTTTTGTTCCCCCGAATCAAGAAAGACCTGAAAGGGAAGCGATTTGGCACAATTCCAGTGGTCCAGGTGGCTTCGCCGATGTCCCTTCACAGCCTAGTGCGCCAACACTTTCAGGGAACCTATGAACAATGGAAAACCCGCTGGCAGCGTTGATGCGCAAGGGTCATATTTTAAAGAATTTTAGTTCGTTGTACAAAAATTGTAATGCATTAGTTATTTTGAGACCGATCTTGAAACTTTGTAAACGGTGTACGTAGGGATGCGCACGAGTCGAGCCGAGTCAGATTTAAACCTGTCTCGACTCGTCTCGAGAAAATGTTGCCTTCACTCGTGTCTTGACTTGAAAATATGTTTCTGTCTCGACTCGTGCCTCGACTCGACAGCTTCTGTTTCGACTTCGAGACGAGACGTCGTGAAATAAGAGTCGAGACAAAATATATGAGTTAAAATACACGCGTACACCAGCCAGGAGTGAAAGTTGAAGTTCAATATCTTATGAACAATCCATATTTCTTTTATGTTGGGAACCGAAACCATAACTACTGTAGGTAGACCTATTTTATTGTTTTATAATTTAGTGTTTGGAAGAATCCTTATAAAAAATACCTATCTATAGAAGTGAAAAGTACCTATCTGTATTAGTTCTTGTGAAGTTCACTTTATCGCAATAGGTTTATACAAGCTGGATATAGGCTACGGGTAATAGTTTTATAGAAATAATATTAGATAATCAAATGTTATTATTGTACAATTGAACATCACGACATTAATTATTAGTTTTAATTGAGCTGAATTAGTTTTAATTGAATTGAGTTGAAAATTAAATCTTGATCTCGAAAAATCAACTATTAAGTTTATGCATTCTGTACCTTTCTAAAATAATAATAATAAAAAAAAATGCTGGATTTAGTTTTACGGTTGTTTCTGAGTGAATATTTTCTTCAAAATAATGTTAAAAATTATAGAAAGATTTATGAGACATTCGAGTCGAGTCAAGATTTTTACGAGCAGTCTCGACTCGACTCGTGTTTCGACTCGTCTTGAATTTTACAAAGTATGTCTCGACTCGGGCGCATCTGTAGTTTTACGTCCCACATTTATGCCAGGTAGCCTAAAGTGACGGTGATGATGATAAATTAATGAAATGGTGGAATGAAGAAAGTGGGAGGAAACGGGATAACAGCGAAGAAACCCACGCACGCGGTGTTTATCCACCACAAAGTTCACTTGGCGCGAACTGGGACTCCATTTACCAGAGGTGAACGCTTTACCACTGAGCCACCCTGGCCCCAATATTCAATTTAAGTTGTATATACATAGACAATATATCTATTTACTTTCCATTTCAAACAACACCTATGTTTATAAGAAAGTATACCATAAGTTACATATTTATTTTGAAAGGTTTCCAATAATATGATAGAAACGGCGTAACCATTTTATTCAAATTTAGTCAACTATCTTGAACTTAAAACCCTGAAAATTTTCTGTCACACAGGAATTATTCAGATAATGTAGTTTGTAGCTACTAGACGTTATACCTTCTTTGAAAACTTATGAACAATACTTTCATACTAAATATAGCATGTGCATCTAACTAATTTTCGTATCAAAGAAACACAACGTAAACTTGAAAGAGTAAATCGTTTATATTTTGTTCACTAATCAGCTCTGCAGCATCGCAATTAGTATTACTACGCATTAAAAATAATTAAAGATGGCTTCAACATCATTACCATACCTTTCACTCAAACATATCAAATAACTAATTTTAATAAATACATTGTGCTGGAGATGTGTTTTAGAAACATGCTTATACGCAATATTTCCAATCTTCTACTAAAGCCAGGCGCGGCGTTTTCCCTCTCTCTCTCTCGCGAGAGTCATGACTTTTTTCATTGCGTTGATAAGTTATGATGTGTGTATTTCTACAGTGGTTTGTGTGTTATTTAAAATATGTATTACCCACAGGTTACTTTCCTTCTTTCTTTACTTTTTTATTTATATATGCTTTTGACAGTTTACTAAAAATGAAATGAAATCTTTCAATTTAACGTCCTATGATTACGCACTTTAGGCTAAGGGAGACTAATGATTAAGGCAAATAATGATGATGGGATAATTGGTGGAATGAGAATGTGGGATGAAATTGGAGTATCCAGAGAAAACACACAGACACGATTGTGTCCACCTCAAATTTACATTGCCGGGTGTCAAACCAGAGACTCCACACACCAGAGGTAAGAGCTTTACTACTGAGTCAACTACCGTGTCCTCTTACGACATTTTGGTCTCTGTCCTTTTGGTGTAGGATCTTTTTGATCCGCTCTCTTCTGAAGTATGATCTTTTTGAAGTGAGGTCTTTTTGGCATGTTTCTGCCTGCGCAGGGCCTTTTCGACGGGGTTGATTTGACGTGGATTTCTTTTCATCTATGACCTTTTCTCACATAGGGTCTTTTCGACTCTTCAATTATGATGATGGGCAGTTTCGACTAGAGTTCTTTTAGCGTTTTTGACTTGTGTTCTTCTAACTCAGAGCCGTTTCGACTCTGAACTATTTTATGCGCTACCGTTTTGACCTGAGTTTTTAAAAATCTTTTCTTTTCTTTTCTCGCTTTTGTCCGGGTCATTCTGACAAGAAATCGAAATATGGTGCAATGATATAAATTTATAAAGTGGCATCCTACTTTTACTTTAAGATTTCTACAAAATGCGAAGGAGATTAAAATTTCCAGGTGACATAAACTAGTGACACCGAGTAGCGCTTCATAGTTAAAATCCAAAATTTCGTTGATATTAGGGGGAACACTTTCCGAATACTCCCACGATATTACTTTTCCACATTCGCTGAACATTCTTCAAGTCCACAGACTGATCAACTACAAATACTTTCTAAATATATGATTTTAATGTTCAACGAATGTTTGAACAACATTACTAAACTTTCTTGAACTATCATTAGCCATTTTAAAAGAATGACTGTCTATTTAAAAGAAAAGAATCTAGTAGAACTTCTCGTGATAAATAAAGATAACACTGGTCAACAAATTTTCACTTTTTATTTTGTACAGAAACGAAAGTAGCCAATTTTTATAGATTTCCAGGCGCTGAACACGAATATCACACTTAAAATTACCTGGTAGCTCATGGGTGCCAGTAAATGTGGAATTTACCTTTAAAAATCATGTTTTTCACATTTATTTTGGTATATTTCACTCAGGAACGTATAATTACGTCCCTATTTATCGTTGCGGAATGTATTGTACCTCTTTCTATTCGCCCATGACCGTACTTTCTGAAAATTTAACAATCGTTCCGGTAACCTGTACCGTTGGGAAATTATATACCCATATATTCGAAAATATCCCTTTTTTAGAGGAAAATCCTATTTTTTATTTTTTACTGGCAACCCTTCAATAGTAAAATTATAATTTATATTTGAAAAGTAACCTGTCAATATTAAGAATGTTTTATGCAAATGTCGTCATGATCGAATCGAGCCGAACTGTGAAAAAAATATTATGCTTTCTACCGAAATGCCGAAATTTTCCCTACCTTTACAACATGTACATTAAAAATGTAATATTGACTTCTGTATGCCGAACAGAACTATAGGACAATACATTCAGATAATGTAACTATCATTTCGGTAGTCTGTACTAGGGTGGGGGATTTTATGTACTGAAATATTGCACGAAAAATTCCCTTTCTGCAAACTTCCGACTTTTTTCTGCCTACAGCTATCAATCCTGCAATAAATATCTGCACTGGCAACCCTCGGATAAATATAATCATAAAATATACGTTGACACCAACAATTTATATTCTATTCACATCCACACACACAAAAAAAATCTTTTTCCCATGGAATGAACGTATTGTCAAGAAATTTCGAAAGGGTAAATGTCACACGTACTTAGGGAGCAAATGAATTGCGTTGTTATAATAGCAATATACAAAGAAGTGTAACAATGGTTTTGCTGCCATCGTTAAGCAAGTTGTACTTGTTGGATCTGGCAACAATGCGTAAAGCTGACTCATGTGACCACGATCCAATCACCTGAATATTTGACAGGCTGAAACTTGATGGTGGTGTGCGTGTGTCTGTCCGCGCTCTCTTTTACTGCACTGTAATGTGTCTTAGTTGAGAGGTGGTTGGTGGTAAATGTATATATAGTAAAGTATTTGAATTAAACTGTGAGTGTTTGTGTTATTTGAACGAGTTTCGGTTTTCATGAAAATGCCCCGCACCTGCAAGAACAGTCCTGATAACTTTTGTTACATTTGTGCAGACGCTATTTGTGGTAATAGAAGGCGACCACTTACTGATGTAGTAAGGAAAGCCTATTCATTGTATTTCGGTTGTCGAGTGGAAGACCAAGACAAATCTTGGGCAACCCACGTGTGTTGTACGTCGTGTTCTTCCGTACTAAATGCTTGGATGCATGGGACAAACGTCTCCATGAAGTTTTGCGTGCCTGTTATTTGGTGTGAACCCACAAATCATGTGTCTGATTGTTATTTTTGTATGACACAGCCCTTGAAGAAAGGAATCAATACCAAAAGGAAGAGAAATATCGAATACCTTGACATCCCATATGTAATTCGCCCTATGCCTCACGGAACAAGGACTGCCAGTTCCTGTTCCCCCAAACTCAACAACATCAAGCAGTGATAGCGAGAATGCTGAACCTACACATCCAACAGAAGAAGTGCATCCATCCACCAGTGTTGTTGATCCTTCATTTACGCCATCTTCATCCAGCGAAACACCTAAAATCACTCAACGTGAACTCAGTGATCTGATTAGGGATTCAGACCTCCCGAAGTGTAAAGCTGAAGTGTTAACCTCACGACTGCAGCAGTGGAATCCTCTAGCTGAAACAGTGCGAGTGTCAGTTTTCCGGGATCGTCAGAAAGAACTTGAGAACCATTTCAGTACTGAAGGTGACATTACATTCTGCAGTGATGTTGAATTTTTGTTTCATGACCTACATATTTCATACAAACCGGACGAGTGGAGACTATTCATAGATGGTTCTAAAACAAGTCTGAAGGGTGTACTGTTACATAATAATAACGAAAGACCGTCCATCCCTGTCGCATATGCTGCCCTAGCGAAAGAAACGTACACTACGTTGAAATCTGTTCTACGCGTCATTAGTTACAATCAGCATGAATGGCTAGTATGTGGAGATTTCAAAGTAATTTCGATTTTGTTGGGTTTGCAAGGAGGTTATACTAAGTATTGTTGTTATATATGTGAGTGGGACAGTCGCGCAGGAGATAAACACTATACACAAAAGGAGTGGCTTTTACGAACAGCTCTGATTCCTGGTTCAAAAAATATTGTCAATGAGCCTCTAGTGAACCCTCAGAAAATTGTTCTCCCACCACTTAATATTAAGTTGGGACTTATGACAGCGTTTGTAAAGGCAGTGAACACAAATGAGGCAGCATTCGGATATTTGTGGATGAAGTTTCCACGATTAAGTACAGAGAAGATCAAACAGGGAATATTCATTGGTCCACAGATACGCCAGCTTCTAAATGACCCTGACTTTGAGGCCATTCTAACCCCTCATCAGCTGCATGCGTGGCGTTGTTTCCTTAATTTGACCACATTGTTCTTGACAAACAAGAGAGTCGACAATTACAGGGACCTTGTGTATGAATTAATTCATGCTTATCAAAACATTGGCTGCAACATGACACTGAAAATGCTCTTTCTTCACTCACACCTCGATGTCTTCCCAGAGAACTGTGGTGCTTTCAGTGATGAACACGGCGAGAGATTTCACAGAGATATTTCTCTCATGCAACATCGATACACGAATGGTGGACAGCTGCAATGTTGGCTGACTTTTGCTGGACGCTACAGAGGGATGCTCCAGACACAGCCTACAAGAGGAAGGCAAAGAAACGGCGCATTCATTGAAGGTGAGTGCATTCATTTATCCTAGGCAATAAATTTGTGTACATTTTTTTTGTGCGGCAATAACGAAGGTTTGAGAACCAATTTATCTTTTATTTTTCTGGCCAAAAACGTAGTAGACAGGGGAAATTTGCGGTAATTCAGTTCAAAGGATAATATTTATTCTCAGTTTGGTCTTCTTGATGGCACATAATGTTACCAGTCTTAGAATAACTTTTCCAGCATTCTTTCCATTTCTTTATTGGAGGATTGCCAGCTGTAGGCAGAAAAAAGTCGGAATTTTGCAGAAAGGGAATTTTTCGTGCAATATTTCAGTACATAAAATCCCCCACCCCAGTACAGACTACCGAAATGATAGTTACATTGTCTGAACGTATTGTCCTATACTTCTGTTCGGCATACGGAAGTCAATATTACATTTTTAATGTACATTTGTAAAGGTAGGGAAAATTACGGCATTTCGGTAGAAGGGATAATATATTTTTTTAACAGTTCGGCTCGCATCGATCATGACGACATTTGCAGAAAACATTCCCAATATTGACAGGTTACTTTTCAAATATAAATTATAATTTTACTATTGCAGGGTTGCCAGTAAAAAAATAAAAATTCGGATTTTCTTCTAAAAAAAAAAGGGATATTTTCGAATATAGGGGTATATAAGTTACCAGCGGTACAGGTTACCGGAATGATTGTTAAATTTTCAGAAAGTACGTTCATCAATGAATAAAAAGAGGTATAACACATTCCCGCAACAATAAATAGGTACGCAATTATACGTTCCTGAGTAAAACCTAACAAAATAAATGTGAAAAACATTACTTTTTAGGCAAATTCCACATTTACTGGCAACCCTGAGCTACCAGCTGATTTTAAGAGTGATATTCGGTTCAGCGCCTCGAAATCTATAAAAATTGGCTACTTTCGTTTCTGTAAAAAATCCACTGTAGACCAGTGTAATATACCGTGGTAAATAATACCGGTTTCTTGTGCAAATAATCATAACTATATTTTGATTCTCCTTTGGAAATACAACTAAAAATGGTTGTCAGTTCTTTGAACAAAACCTTACGTTGATATATATACATATGCATCCAAAATTAACATGAAAACTATCGTAATCTTTGTATTGGAGCAATTGGCGAAGATATGGAAGGGCACGATGCAGTCTCCCTAGGGATGCACGCGAGACGAGACGAGACAAGAAATGGAAAAGTCTCGTATCGTCTCGCAGCCTCAAATTTTAATCTCGTCTCGCGTCTCGTCTCGTCTCGCAAATGTGAAGTCTCGTCTCGCGCCTCGCATAAAATCTTGAGTCTCATCTCGCGTCTCGCACGAGACTTTCTCGCATGGTCTCGCAGTCTGGCATATATTCTGGGTCAAAATTTTGCAATGTGTTATTCTATGGCTGTTAATGAATGATGTGATATTCTGTCCGAAGGCAGATATTTGACCTAAAAGTCCCTTGGCAAGATGAATCCATGGTGGTTTGCCATTGCTTTCCATGGGATGAATGTTCATAACATCCTAAGGAGACGGAACCTAGAGTTCAACATGGTATCCGAACTTGTGTCCCCTCCGCTCCAAATTAAAAGAAAAGTTGTGCTGGAATTTGATTGCTGGACCATTAATTTTCGTAAAATTAATAGCATAATTTACAGCAAAACCAGCATAAATTGTTTCTGGATGCAACATTGTTTACCAGCTTAGAGGTCTCTAGCAATATTTGGCTCTTCTAAAATATCGTCGGCACTATCAACATTTACACGTTTTGCTCGTTTCCTTGGAGGGTGACTTTCCATTATCAAGATGTTTTTATACCACCAAAAGCGCTTGTAGACAACAAAAGAACTCCTCACAACACAATACGACCCAATTCTTTCGGTTCATTTGCGCTTGTAGCAATATTGCATTATCGCATTTTATCAACTTTCGCTTTCAAATTATATAGTGTTGCCAGATCTGGAAAATAAAGTTACTGACAGATATCGGGCCATTCCTACCATCTCCCACCAAACCTATAGGGCCATCCTACCAAACCAGTGTTTGAATTAAACTTGCGAACTAGAGGGGGATGTTTTTGATAAATATGTAGAAAGAAAATACTTATTCCATGTAAAAATATCATGTTATTTCTGCGAGCCGGGCCGGGGATAAACTTTGACGAGAGGGGTTTTCCCCGCCATCCTCCAACATTAATCGCTAGCAGTAATATGAAAAAGACAGAAACAACAGAAATATCGCATTTCGCAGCAATAGGGAGTCTTATTCGGTTTTCAGACCAAAAACAGAAGTTCATGAATTCGTGCGGTGAAGTTCATGTATTCCCGTGTGTATGTGTGTGTGCCGAAAAATAAAGTCCTAAATCGATGCTGTAATAAATTTCCAATTTACAAAGCTTTTATTTTTTAATCACGTTTAGAAACTAAAGGAGGCTTTAATTCTGAAAATCAACCTTGAATAATAATAAATCTCATAAAATGTCTATTGCTCCAATCACTTTTTTGTTCCTGGAGGCATTAACGCTCAACTTAGAAAACTCAATAAATGTAAAATCACTAAATATACAATTAAATGTAATTCATAAATATTGCGAGGCTTCGCGAGACTTCTCGTGCGTTTGCATATACTGGTCATTTGTGCTCTTTTCGACAATGAGTGGTTTCAAAGGCGAAAAGATATAGTAACCTCCGAGAGAGAAGAACAAAATAACTTTCTAGAACATAAATTCAAAGAATTTGCTTTAGACAGGTACTTGTTTGTTTCTTTTTTTTTGAAACTGAAAAATTCTCGCAGTAGAGAAGTTACAGTATATAATATTTCAACCTTGCAAGTGCTTTATTAACATCGGAACTTCTGGGCATAAAGAAATTGTCATTAGAATACATTATTGTAAAAATTAAGTTTTATTTCTTCATCCATCGCAAGTCTTAGGGGCCCACCATAACTCACCCTCCGAAATATTTACAACCCTAGATCCGAGAAATAATGCAATAATAATAATAATAATAATACGAATATGTAGAGGATGCTTGAAACTTTCATTAAGTCACTTTCGAAATGGATACAAAACTTGGTATTCAAATTAAATATTCAACTTCCAATACAACTGTAGATCTCCGAGACATATCTAGGATAATGTCAAATGTTTAACACATGCTTTGTTTCCTCGTGGTTCGGTTGCAAATTCGGTGGTGTTCATTGGACATACTGATCCGGAAAACATTCTAATAAACCCAGTAGGTAACGTAGGTCGTAGCTTCCATTCCAGACTGTTAATGCAAACTGAACAAAAGGAAATAAAGAAAGAAAGGAAAGAAACGAAAAAGATAGATAAAATGCATGAGTGCTATTTTACTCCTAAAATCAGAAACACCCCACATATTAAAAGTCCAAACTGTAAAATAATAAAAAATCAGAGATATTCAAAAGGAAAACTAGATGTTCCTTATAGATGAAGAAGACCTTGTATGTTTCAAATTTCAAATGTGTATAAAACACATTGAAGTATAGGATGGAAACGAATTTTGTGTCAAGCTAATAGAAATAAAATCTTGTTTTGAAAAACAAAAAAGGTAGAGCTCATTTTTTAGTCATCTCCGAAGATTTATCTTTTCCGAGGATCCAGTGTCGATTTCATCTATTGCGGATGTAGCGTTGTAATTCGCACAGTTGCAGCCATTATTTTATGCAAAAAATGATACTAGCTGGCGGGGAACCGAACAAAGATTTTCCACGTGGAAGTCTTTCACGATAACCACTACTCCACCGACTGCTCTGTCCAAACTTTGCTTAACAAATTGTGTGGAGTTTCTTTCTAGAAACGATAGCACGATAGCTGCTGCAGATCAATGAGCAGTAAACAGGTTGGGAAATTAGGTTGCATAACTGTACAGCTTGAAAACTCGATACGTTACCCTACATTATCATGCCACACGAAGTTAAACCTCAAATATTACTAACATCAGCTTTGGGACAAACCGGCTTCTTCTTGTAGGGTTATTTACACCAAAATCCAAAACGAAATTAACTTATTCGACGATCCAGAGACAAAATTTGCCTGGCATGAAATTTGCCTGGAAACTTTTCGTTTAATAATTGATTAAGTGTAGGGACATAGGCAGGGGGTATGTTCTGCTGGTCTGAAATAAAATGAAATCTTTGTGTTTAATATCTTACGATTATACCGGTTAGGGTAAGGAAGAACATGATTAAAGCAAGTGAATAACGATGAACGAATTGGAGGAATGAGAAAGCGGGACGAAAAGGAAGTGTTCCGGGTCAAACTTATGGGCACGATGTTGTTTATATCAAGCTTAGTTGTCTTGGGAACGAATCAAGTACCCCTCCCATCAGATACTTCATTGGCCGGGTTCCCATATTCGATTACCGGTGGGAGAGCCTTTGAAATTTTAAACATCCTCGATGTATCTGAGTTCGTATCCCTGTCGTCCAAGGTTTCTAGAAATAACTGTAGAAAGACCATAACCGAATATAATAAACACAAGTTAATGAGATACTTTCAATGAATCTAAAACAAAAAGTGGCCTGAGGCTCCAGGTTCTAGTAAAGAGCTCGAAATATTCTTAAGACCTCTTTCTCCTTCATATCTTCGCGTGTTTGTGTGTCTTTTTTCAATTTAATTTTGAATTCTCTGGAAAATTTGTATTTTATCATGACCGGAATCTGTTTCATCGTTAATAAAATATTGGAATCGTGAAAATGTGTAATTTTCTACATAGACAAACGTTTTTGACTCTTACTTAACTCAGCACTCTTAGGGTAATGGCTTGAGCATTTGTCTTTAAATTTAAGGGTCCTGAGTTCGATTCACCCTGAGTTAATTAAGGTAATATTTTCTCATTTACGATGTTGTTGCTTATGATGTAAAATAAGGTAAAAGATATTCAATTTCTCGCTCTGTTGCAAGTTGGACTTTCTTCACGGGGGAAATACTAACAACGTGACGTCACGTGTCTACAACATTGATTCGTACTGTATGAGTACGTAACGTGTTTAGCAAACAATTCATGAACACGTAAGAGTCACACTTTGCACCTAGCATGAGTCATAAATGTGTTTGAATTCTTATTGTTTCGAAGCAATTGCAGAATTTTTCTAACTTATTTCACTATTACTAGAAATAATAATAATATATTCGTTCCCCATTTCCAGCAAGTGCCATATATTCATTCAACCATTATTTATAAGTAGGAACTATGCTTTCTATAAGTAGAAACTAGTAGGAACTATATTTATATGTATATTTTGTATCAATATAAAATAACGCATACATAATCCAAAATATTTTACTCAAGGAAAGGGCGTTACTATGTATCATGATGGAGAATAATCCTACTTAGCTTCTGTTAATTCATCTGAAGTTTCGATTTCATAAGTACAGAGCTGACACCTTCTTTTCACCCCCACTTGTCTTTCCGGACACTAATACTTCCAAAGTATGTCTTATAAGGCAATCCATACTCCGACAGGGTCCAAACCAATTTATTTACCTTTTTTCTATAAACTTCAGTATGCTTATTTCCATTGGGATAGAATGTAATATTGAGGTTTCAAATCTTCAGTAATAATAATAATAATAATAATAATAATAATAATAATAATAATAATAATAATAATAATAATAATAATAATAATAATAATAATAATAATAATAATAATAGCATAAATATTTTCAAAGTTCCCCTAAAATTTGGCAAAACTTACAGAAAAGTCGGGATTTCGAGGATTGGATTCGTACATCCAAGATACACTTCTGCAACTACCCAAATTTGAAACCAAAGCGTTCCATAAAGTTTGATGTAGAAACTATTCTACTGTATATTTCAAGGAAAATAACTGTAATAAAAATAACTGAATAGCCATGAGCAGTGAATCATGTAATAAAAAACTTTGAGGATATTCAAAATTAATTATAAAAGCTGAGCTACAAAAATACCTAGAAGATCAGAATTCGAAGAGCTTCGAAATACGAAGTAACAAAATAGAGTATAAGATTCAGTATATAGGGTAGGGTAATTGGTACTTAAAGAATAGATATTCACTATTTTGAGATTCGAGATAAGACGAGGAATGTTTACCATATTTTTCATCTCATCTCATTTTCAAAGCAAGACGATAATATGAGTTATCATTGTCCCGCCTCGAATGTAAAATATTAATTCTCCTCTCGATTTTGTTTGTTTTGTTCTAGAAAGGATATGAGAAATTCCTGTTTTCACTGGCAGCATTAAACAAAACTGAAATATTCTTGCCAGCAAAATTCACATTTTTGCTTATAATGATATAACCTCAGCGATAATAAACTTCTTACTTTTAATTTACTGCGAGATAATTATTATAATTATTATTCCTGAGATTTGTTAGTTCAAGTTTTGAAATATTAAAGTTTTTAAATATCTGAAGGAAACAAAACGTGAAAAAGTATTTCCCAACGTGGATTCGATCCGAGAACCTTCAGATTACAGCCCAGGCGTCTTTACCACTTTCTTTTTTAAAAAATGATCAACCGATCATACCTCAGTTTCCTGAGCGCCTGTGTTTACTCGTATACAAGGTTTATTTCACGTTTTACTTTATACGACGGAGACACGAACACATACATATCCAGGACAGTGAAAATTCCAAAGGCTCTCCCACTGGGAATCGAACTCGGGACCCCGTAAACCAAAGGCGAATAAACCACAATCAATACGCGGTAAGCGATTCATCTTTACTGCGTTTATGTTAGACATCTTTGCATCCGCTTACAAAGTTATACGTTATTTTTCTTCGTTTCAATAAGTCTTTTTTATTTTTTTATGATGCTATAAGTCAATAATCTTTGGCATAGTTTATATTAATAACTCCAGTTATTCTTCAAACTTTGGTTAACACTTTAGATTCTTCTCCAGATCAAACACCACATATGACAGATTTAATTCTGATACTCTGTATTTGGTTCCTAAGCAGTCGCCCTTACCTGCTCAAGAACTAAATTCATTTATTCGCCGAACTGGAGAAAAATTAATGCCCACTATTAAATGAAATAATATACAACCAGGAAAAATTACAGAATTAATATACTATGTAGTAATTTCGCAGAGGGAGTTCAAAAGCTTGCTAACAACTACAATAATAATAATAATAATAATAATAATAATAATAATAATAATACATGCTCACTATAACAGTATAGTTGTCTATTATTATTATTATTCGCCTACTTAACTGCCTATTATTCACCTATTATTCACCTACTTGAACTTGCACGACGAAATTACTCCAATGTTATTATTACGACGAATGTTATTATTTCTGTAATTTTTCCTGGATTGTACGTTATTTTGCTCATTAGTGAGCACTAATTTGTGTCTAGAACGTCGAATAAATGAATTGTTTGTGCATTTTGGTGTAAATAACCTTACAAGAGGAAGCGGTTCGTTGCAAAGCTGACGTTAGTAATATTTGGGGTCTAATTTCGTATGGCATGATACTGTAATTGTAACGTAGCTGGTTTCAAACAGTACAGTTATCCAACCTAGCTTATAATCCTGTTTACTCCAAAATTGCTGTTTTAACAAAGTGATCGTGAAGAATCGGCTTCTCATACTAGACGAGCAATCCTTAAGAATTTGGAAACAAACACCTGTATCATGATTGAAACGATTTACAAATCTTGATTGGGAAAGAGCAAGGAAATTACCAAGAATGTCGAAACACTTCATTGATCTGCAGCAGTTATCGTGTTATCGTTCTCAGAATGCAACTCCACACAATTTGTTAAGCAAAGTTTGGACAGAGCAGTCGGTGGAGTAGTGGTTATCGTGAAAGACTTCCACGTGGAAAATCTTTGTTCGGTTCCCCGCCAGCTAGTATCATTTTTTGCATAAAATAATGGCTGCAACTGTGCGAATTACAACGCTACATCCGCAATAGATGAAATCGACACTGGATCCTTGGAAGAGATAAATCTTCGGAGATGACTAGAAAATGACCTCTCCCTCTTTTGTTATTTCAACCCAAGATTTTATTTCTATTAGTTTGACACAAAATTCGTTTCCTTCCTATACTTCAATGTGTTTTATACACATTTGAAATTTGAAACATACAAGGTCTTCTACATCTATAAGAGACATCCAATTTTCCTTTTTAATATTTGTAACTTTTCATTTTACAGTTTGGACTTTTAATATGTGGGGTGTTTCTGATTTTAGCAGTAAAATAGCACTCATTCATTTTCTCTTTCTTTTTTCATTTTTTTCCTTTCCTCCCTTCTTTCTTTTTGTTCAGTTTGCATTATTAGTCTGGAATGGAAGCTACGACCTACGCTACCTACTGGGTTTATTAGAATGTATTTCGGATCAATATGTTCAATAAACACTACTGAATTTGCAACCGAACCACGAGGAAACAAAGCATGTGTTAAACGTTTGACATTATCCTAGATATGTCTCGGAGATCTACAGTTCTACTGGAAGTTCAATATTTTATTTAACCACCAAGTTTCGTATTCATTTCAAAAGTGACTTAGTGAATGTTTCAGACATCCTATATATACTTGTGTTATTATTATTATTATTATTATTATTATTATTATTATTATTATTATTGCATCGTTTCTCGAATCTAGCTCTGTGTGATATGTTGTTATATCCATATCGTCGATGTTGATATTAACGTATATCAACTTTCGATATCGCAGACACATCGACCTCGATATTGATATTCGGGGGTTTGGCCTTTGGGACTTTTCTTTCACAGAAATTGCACACATGATCGCTATATGCAGACACGTTCTTAGGCAGAGTCAGAAATTTTGAAAAGGGAACGTGTTTTTAATAATAATAATAATTATTGTTATTATAATAACTATTATTATTATTATTATTATTATTATTAGTATTATTATTATTATTATTATTATTATTATTATTATTATTATTATAACAAATGTGCTTATAACTAGTGTCCCATTTCTCTGTCTTGTACTGGAGGTCCACAAGTCTGCTACGCCACTGGCATCGCTTATTGTGTGTTTGTCTCTCTTTCCGTCTCGTGTGGGTGTTAGTTTTTGTGCTATTAGGCTTTTATATTAAGCTTCACATTATGTAATCCATTTCATTTTTTACGAGGAGGCCGCGGTGGCTCAGTGGTAGAGCGTTCACTTCTGGTGCTTGAGGTCCCGGGTTCAATCCCAGCCTCCGCCAAGTGAATTTGTGGTGGACAAACACCGTGTGCGTGGGTTTTCTCGGGGTTCTTCTGTTTCCTCTCACTTTCTTCATCCCACCATTTCTTTCATCACTCATTATCACTGTCTCCTTTAGCCTAATCAGCATAACCGTGGGACGTAAAACTCAAAGATTTCATTTCATTTCATTTTTCATTTTTTACGAGATTTTTTTGGAAATCTTAGGGAAACTGCTTTCCTCTGATATCTGTTTCTTACCATTCGTCATTTTTGAACTGCTTAAGTAAGATTATTTTGTAACTTTTTATGCCATTCCTTGCCCTTACGATAATAAAATCGTCATAGTTAACAATTTATGTTATTCTCTTATTTGCAGTTTGCCTCACTGCTATATTTGTAAAAGTATTGTGCTTTTGGTTCAATTCATTTGTAATTCTCAACCACCCCAACGACTCTGTGTTTTTGGTTGCCTACTATTGCAGAAAAAGGAGAATTGCAGGTGGTAATGCACTTTTGGAGTCATGTATACATTAATAGACTTAGTGTAATACTATAGTCGTCCAATTATACATTTTGAACAAGTAGAAAAAAATTACAAGGAATTAAGGTACAAATTATGTAGTTAGATGTTACACTGAAACGCTGTGTACAATAGAAGCAGACCAACGTGAGTACTAGAAGGGTAATCTTTTTTTTTTTTATCTCGTGTGATTATTTGATCTAATGCGATGGTTTTAAATTGTTAGATGTGGTAGTCAATGAAAATTCTAAAGGTGTAGAGGAATGTAGTTTTCCCAGTCTAAAGGCTGAGTATATTCGATAGTTTTTTTTAATAGAGAATATGGTCTCTATAAAAAATAATCCTGAAGAATCACACCACAGAGAAGGAAACCAGGACGTTTTCGTCTGCTGGCAACCCGTAACTTCAGAAGTTGCCCGTAATGTCTGTCAGTGTTCACGGTTTTTCTCTGTTTCAAATAATCAATCGGTAGCACACCTCATACGTCCTAGAATACAGTGCACAAAATTTTCCTCGACGAAGCACTTTGAATTTCTTTTTCTGTGAAGAAGGTGCATTCTTACATTCAATATATGCTTGCTTCTTTGATGGAGTGAACAGATACAATATCGTTTCATCACCAGTCAGTACCCGATGAAGAAAATTGCGTAACGTTGCAGAATATTCAGCGACGTCACCATTCTGGTTGCCTTATGGTTCTCGAATAGTGCCTGTGGTACCCATTTCACGCACACTTGAGTATGCTTAACATGAACCACAATGTTCTGTACAACATTATATGATAGTCATAGTTCAGCTGATATTGTTCATAATGCTCTTCTGTTCACATGAATACACTCATTCTCAGGAACACAGTTCACGTCAGTGATTGAGTACAAGGTCTACTGCTGTGTCCAGGATTGCCATTAATAATACTGTCCTGTCCTTCTTTGAAGACATTATAATTCTTCGCTACATGTTACCCTGACACACTTTCACAATTTGCCTATGCATGTCAGTAGATGTAGTATTTTAGCCCACAGGACCTCGTCACACTGATCTCACTTCCACTCTCGATCAATTTTCCAGACGAATAACCATTTTCATTGAGTGTTCAGAATTCGAAATCCTCAATCCCAAGACAAACATATTATTAACCTACAAATGTATTTCCGTTAAGTTACAGTGAACAACACAAAACTTACATGCTTTGTAACTTTTCTCAGTCATCCCTCATACAATTTTTGGTATATTTATTAATCCTATAAAAGTTTAATGTTTGAATGAAAACTGTAATATATTAAATACGTAATTAAAAATTTCACAATGCACCTTTGGATTATAATATGATTAGATGTTTACGAACAAAGACATTATCTGTAAATATGACATAGTTTGCTATGTTATGAACAAACAAACAAACAAAAACTCGTTTTGAAATTAAGGCAAAAATATTATGGATTTATTAAGAATCAATTGCATGACTATATAGGAAAATAAGTTTAAAAATCATCACTATGTATATGATAACGTTGTTAATGTAATGGCTTTATTGTTAGAGAAAAACATACTTTCAATAAGAACGATTAAGCTAGATAATAAGACAGTTTAGGAATAAGTATCATACATAATATACTTTTCTATTGCTTTATTAACTACTTCTTTCTGCAACGCTATATCTCCAATATACTTTTAACAATTAAGTTACATTAGAAACTTAAGCTACAGTATAAACATACACAAAAGGTGATATTTTCACAAGTGATTCTCCGCCAAAACTTTGAAACAATCTTGTAAATTTAACCATTTCATCACTAAATCTGCCAATTTCACACGCCGATTAGCTAGTAGGGTTGTGATTTAGCTATTAGTTATAATTTTAGCCGATTCTAGCTTCATAATAGACAATTTTTAGTAATTTGTATTTTGTATTTTTTAAATCTTCTTTCTAATCAAATATATTTTTAAGGAAATACATGAATTAAAACAAGGTGTTAATAAGCTATTTTTCTAATCTTTCTGCTTGTATCAGCATTTATATTATCACATCACAACCGGTATCTTAACGTGTATCACTCTCACCTACATCACGATGTCATGTAAGATAGGAGTTCAGAAAACTCCCGCTTTCTAATAGTTTAGTTCTCTAAGTAGTCAACTTCTGTATGACTTATTTCGGCTATACTTTCGAATTGATCAATTTATTGTTCATGTCCCACTAGATTAATACAATGCCACCAAACTACATCTAGCATTACTGTAAGAACTGGAAACGAGGAAAGTAACTCAATTAATTCTTAGTATGTAGACCTCTTGTGAATCAGAGAACAAAACATATTATACTTTAAACAGATTTGAGGGTGAAAATGTTTTCGATTTCAGAATACCAACAAGAATTTTGTAGTATATTTTAAGTGAGTACACTAAAGTCAGGAAATATTTAACTTGCTTTATTTCTTGTAATATTGTATTCAATTCGTTATAATTTTTCGGGAGGTAGAGTTATTTTTAACTAGATTCTATGCATCATTTAGCTATTTTCCAAAGGCATCTATTAGTAACACTGCTTTGAAAACCCATTATAATTTTACTAACTGATGATGAAGGACAGAGAAAACCTTGCACAATCCTAACACTAATTGTCTTGTTGGTTTTCGAGAAAAATATGGTATTTTCTGTAACATTATATTATTCCGTATCATATAGGTTTGATACCTCGAGTAATTTTGCTTGAAGTGTTATTTTACTGTAATATGAAATGACAATACATAAACCAATTAATTCGGATGGGTTTGCGGATATTTTACGCATTACCTTAAGCAATTCTCTCATTCTTGATGGTTTATTTTGTTATAAGCGGAAAACTATATTAATAACAATTTGTGGTCAAGAGTAAGCTGGAGTTATGTTATTATTTCATAATTTAGTTTGTACACAAATCCAAGTGGATGGCTGGAAGGTTACTGATACCTGAGAGGTTTGTTTTTGTAGTTCCGGTTCCAATACCACCGTGTTTCCACCATTTACAATGTTCATCCTGCCTGTTTCTGCTTCGTTGCTTTGAAAATCTGGGCGTGTCCCATCCGCACTGCGGGCAGACATAGGAAATGCCCCTCCATCTGCTAATCCAGGAACAGTAATCAGTATGCCGTTCTTGGTTGAGAACTAGTAGGGAGAATTTTATGTTTGCGTCTGTGTGCGAGTATATGTTTGTGTCTATCTGTGTGTGTGTGTGTGTGTACAAAAGAAAGAAGATCAGTTAACTCTATTACCAAAGACTTTTCTTCTCTGCTCTCCTTTCGTCCAACCCTTACTCAATCATCTGCCGACCCCTCTGTTTCCCAATGTTCTCTTTCTTTACTTTCTTTCTCTCTCTTCCTCTTTCTGTCCCTCTCACTTTGGTTTCCTGTTTTCAGTATTCTTCATTCCTTCATGTAAGTTACTTTGCTTCCAAACCTTCCTTTTCTTTCTTTCTTTCCCGGACAAACAAAATAAATGAAATAATGAAAATGAAAGAAGCGGAATGCAGAAACAAGAAGAAACAGTCTCACAATGTCAAAACAAAAGGAATTAGTTTCCAAGGCGACGCACTCACTGAATATCATTCAGTTAAGACACATATGCTACTAAAGAGAACCGTTGTTAAAGTTATCTTCTTAAAGTCTTAGAAAAACTCCAGAAAATATCATTCTAATTGCATTTACACACAACAATAGAGTTATTTCTTTTTTTCATTATTTCGGGATGGTAATTAAGAACCTTTTTAAGTAATGTGTCTTTTAATCTTGTAAGTGTCTTTTCAACGCTTTCTTTCCGTTTTGAAGAACAAGCAACAATGTTATGAGTACACCACATGAAGGAGTTTGATTTGTATGACGTGATATTTCTCAATTAGTATTGAAACCGGGTGTGATGACAGATTTCAACCATTTCTGGTTTTAATAGATAAACCATAATTGAGATCTTCTAAGGGAGCCGCCGCTTCCAAATGGCTACAAAGGTAGGCAGTCTACAGCAGTCATAGGGTCAGTAACATAAGGGTGTACCTCTACCGTAAATAGAGCAAATTTTATATTGTTAAGACAACTCTACCGAGGGAGGATGTAGTGATCTCTTTTAAATGATGGTGTAATCGTACCTTAGGTTCAGAAGCTAGCTGAGCTACAAAGTATACATGGTACTTCAACACGTAAAAGTGAGTCAGCCTTCCAGAAGGGGCTCCTTATACTCAAATGGCCATACCTTTAAAGGTAGATAGTCTACATCAGTCATTGGCTCGGATTATGTACAGTGTATGTCTACTATAATTAGAGGAAGTCTGTATTGCTTGAAAGACCCTAGCGGGAGGAGGGAATACCAGTTTACTCAGGAAGAGATTAAACGGCAACTGGGGAAGGTTGCCATACCAGGGATATGGGTAAAGGTTTCCGATCTCAGTGGAAGGGAGACTCTTTCCGTGATAAGGGGCAGGCACCAAACCCAAATATTGATTTGCATATTTGGGTACCATTGGATGCAGGATAAGATTCGACAGTATTTCGACGTGTACGGGAGTAACCCAGGGATACCTTTGCGCGGAAGGCTTTGTCATTAAACGATAGAGTAGATCAGGAGTTAACAAGGCCTCTTCTGGTTTGCTCTTGATTCGGTTGGACTCTGCCGGGCTGTGGTCAAACTGTAGGATACGGTAGCTAGTCCTTGAACCGGTAGGAGGTAAGGTTGCCTTACAACACTTGGGCACTATGCCGGCAGAGCATAGGAGAATTTGACTCGTTAGTAAGACCGAGTCGACCAGTAAGATAAGCTGAAAGGGAGTAAGGATTTCGGTCTGGCGGCGTAGTGGGCGTGAGCCAGGGATTATTTGCTTATGAGAACACCAAGATCGAGGGACAAACCCTGAAGTTGCAGTTAGTACACGAGGACTGACATTGTCCAAGATCAAAGAAATAAGGGCCGGGTGGTTAATGGTACCGACCTATAGGCCACAGATAGTTGTTGGTGGCTATAGCGAGTACGTGGTAGTAGACCACTCCATCTCTAATATCTCCTATTATTTTTATAGATCAATGTTGAAACCGGAAGTAGTAGTGGGCTTTTATAAATTTTTAAAGTTAAGGATGGAAATGAATGTATTATTCGGACGTTTAATCGATTGCAAAAGAAAATAAAATCTCGCTATGTATCATTGTTTCTGTTCTATAGTAATTCATGTAGAAACCAGAAATGCTTGATTTTTAGCACTTCCGTTTCGAATATTGTCTCCAAAAATGAACTCAATTCTAACTTTTTGACTTTCTACATCTTGACCAAATTTGATGTTTGTTTATGAAATACTTCTTGAGACTTTTAGTCTCTCAAATGGACGGGCAGCCACACCGTCAGCAGGGGCGGTCTGGCATCGCTGAAGGCCCTCGGCTGCAGAAGTCTAGCAGGGCCTTTTTTAAAAAATGTCCACTTGCGTATACTACTGAATTCTATTTTATTGACTCTTTTAAATAAAGGTACATAGATGAGGGGTTTTATTTTAATAGCAAACCCCTACAGACTTATGCTTTCTAATTACATAAATTCTACCAAAATTCTTTAAAAATAAATTTTCATTACCTTGATTAATTATTTAAGATAAGTATCCAATAAATACTACTAGGAATACTTTAAACTTTTCATACTTAATTACACTCTACAACACACAGGTCATTTCAAACTCTAAAATAGTGATTGTGTAAAGGCGTATAAAAATCTAAATCCTATAAAATCAAATAAATATGTACAGATTGTGTACGTATTGTATTTAAACTCACTCAGAAGAAGGAAATATCAAAACTGCTGTATCAACCTGTAAAATTATTATGTTTGAGTATCTAATACTGTTGATGAAAAAGAATATTGGCATATTATGAATACAATATTTACTAACACAGAAGTCTCCTTCTACCTAGATCAAACTATAGGCCTAACGCCTAAACACTTCATTAAACTAATAACTTTTTTCTAAGTTCCTCACTTGTTATTGCTGCTTCAATCAATTTTTATCTAAATTAACAAATACGCCTCTTTCTACATTTATAAAAATGTAGGTTAAATATTAAACCTTGGTTTAGTGAAGACTTTCATCTATTGTTAATAGTTTTGAAAAGGTCCGTTTGCAGGTTACTGCATATAAGGTAGAGTTAACATAAACTTGTAAGCTGTATATAGATTGGTAAAAATTCCGGATTGTCTTGTCTTGCATCCTTTTGCAAGGAATAATAATTATTATTAGAAGCGGCTTATGCAACCCAGTCGACTTTATCACTAAGTGTTGTTATCAATTAAATTTTATTTTACAAAATGGCCCGTTCAAGATGGACAATTGGCCGGTTATAAGTAGATTTATTTTTCACACTTTTTGTTGTAATGAAGGACGAGAAGCGTCGTCAAGCATATTTAAATTGTAATAAGCATATTTAAGATTGTATTAAACTAAAACTTGTCTAAAGTAAAAAGTTATTATAAGTAAAATGGTAATAAACAATTTAGAGCAAAGCTCCCTTATACTTATCTACTTAGACGCCATCTTCTCCAAATTCCAGATTGTGACAACACGAAAACAATGTTAAAGGCACATGCCATGCATCTAGAATACTTCTTCTTCACTGAGCAGTCAACATAGTTCTCTTCGCCTTCTTCTGACTCTGAACCGTCATTGTCTTCTTCATCTTCATTTAAGTTATTCACATCGTCTATTTCATCATTTTTATCCCACTCAGTCTTGATAAGTCGTACTGCTTAGCAAACTGTTTCAGCTCTATTATAAGAACACTTCTATCAACTTTGGTTAGGTGACAAATAGTGTGTAAGACGTCTGTTAGAAATTCGTCAATATCTGCGATTTCAGGGAGCTTTCTTGAATGAAGCCATGAAGAATCTTTCAAAATAACTTTGTCTGGATTAAATCTTTTTCTTTTTTCAATACTTGAGTCAGCACAATCGATAATATGGAAATAGATTAGTTTAAATTTCTGAACTGGAGTGATTTCTGGAATTTCATCTTTACCTTTTCCACCAGGCAAACTTTTCTTCTTTGAAATTCTCTCTAATCAAGTCCAGTGAAACTTCTACATCATCCACATCCTCTAAAATATTATTCATGACAATTGCATAATTTTTTGATTTGTCAAGCAGAAATTCAAAGTGCTATGGACTCCATGGCACACCAACTCCGAATGGTTATGGCCTGGCAACGTACTTACTTCAAATTCAGGGATGTATAATTAGCGCAACGACACCCAAAGTCCTTAATGTCGGCTTTTTAGACCGGAGTCCCCTACCCCTTAATTTCAGGTAGCACCTCAATTATTATCATGATGCTGGGAAAAGACCGAAATTTTTAATTGTCTCCACCGGAAATCGAATCCGGGACCATGCGTACCGTAGATACGCGCTCTAACCTTTCAGCTAAACAAAATACTTTTCAGCGATTTTTTTAAAAAAATCAACGTTACATGTATTTTGACAATTGAAAGGGGGAAAAGAGAAAGAAATGGTAGCAAAATTGTTAGTAATCAAAACTTTCACAATAATTCTTTCTCACACATAAGAAATTAATAACAGTATAAATATTAAGTACGAAATAATAAGCTGGTTCAGCGGGGGTCCCGGTGCGTTCCAACGCTTGCACTGTCGCTGTTCTTTACTGAGCACCACTAAATTTCAGCAGCCCACCAGAATTGCTTTCTTTCAGAATATCAATGAAATGTGTGTACTGGAAGGTATGCTTCTTGCAAACACGAGTTAGTGTGAACGAGGTATAGCCCTACAGTTTTGAAATAATTTTCACACGTCCTATGCTTGAATGCGATGGAATATTATCTCTGATGTATGTAAACATTTTTAATATCAACCAAAAATTTTTCGTTTTGTTCCTAGAGGCCCTCGGCGATTGCCAACCTGACGCCCTGGCCAGACCGCCCCAGATAACAGGAGCAGAAATATCTTCTATTTTGTATTTTGTGAGTGTCGCTGATTCTGTATCTATGAAGCTGCGCATAGGAAAGACAAAGTAGGTTGCCGTGCTTGGGATCCTTCTTGAAGCGTGGACGTGGTTGAGGAAGGAAGGCAAGGCAATGTGAGTTAGAAGGAAGTAGATGTTGCCTCAGGTTGCCTCGCAAGCCATGCCTTCCTTGCTCAATGGCGCATCTACAAGGAGCCACTCGCTGTGTTGATATGTACCTTACGCTTTTCATTAGTAATACAAATTGTGTACAGTACAGCTCACTAGAACAATGAATAATCTTTGACAGTATTGTCGTGATAGTTTGGGGGTGTTAGGATGGCGTTAACTGAAATTATCTGGGGGATGTTCCTCGTAATCTGGAGGGGTGTTGTGGGGGGTGTAGAGGAGATGTAGGAAAATCTATGCCTTCTGGCTCAGAGTCAAATCATGTGGCCCAACTTGTAGTGTTTCCTAAGTTGATGGAGGTTTTTCTAATGGTTTCTAATGGATGATCTAATGGTTTTTCCACTCACACCAAATTGTAATCCCTGCTCCTCACATGTCTGGCCACTGTTCGCCTCAACTGCTGCCTGAAGAGCTTCATTTTGTACATGTGTTAGTCTTGTGACACGTCTTGCGTCTTCGAGTGTTTGGTCACTGTCCTTACACTTGCTATACTGACGTTGCACTGTCTGCGTAATGACGACATCCTCACTAAAGACCTGGCATATTTCCGCCCCGCTGCAGCGACGTTTGATTCTAGTTTGAACTCGTACAGCATACATGCCTTTATGATGCTCTGTGGAGGTCCCATGTTCACTCTGTCCTTGCGCAAGTTTACAGTGTAACTGAACTGCCACAACGAGGTAGTATGTTGGATATACCCACACCAACAACTGACCGCCTTATCTCCGTTCACATTCAACTCACGATGTGAGGGCCAATTGAACACAGACTTCCACAAAAATCGACAGAAGTTTCTTAGTTACCTCAGTACCAACACAATTTACAGAAATATATATTTGAATCTTACAGAACATTTACCATATTTTCTTTATCTAACAACTCCGAACTTAATGGGTAAATCAACGTATCCCTCCCAAAACTTTAGGGGGTGTGATAGGATTCCCCATATCTTATAAAAGAGAATGGACCCCTTTACTCAACTATACAGCGTGTTGCAAAAATTTTGGGAATAGATTCCTCACATCAAAATAAGAAAAAAAGTTCGTATAGACTTGTGGTTAAAAGTGAGGAAAACGTGAGGAAAACGTGAATATTGTCTCGTTGTTATAGGGTGAGGAAAACGTGAAAAAAATGTACTTTAAAGGTCCGTAGTTCCACTACTAAAGGACGATCGTAGTCGGGTCAAGCCATCACCGAGGAATTAGTATGTGAACTATGGCCATCTTTCAGAACCTCTGATACTTCAACAATCATTTTTAGAGAGACTATTTGGGAGTACTTGATCACTCTCCACCTACCTCTCTAATAATTGGTGTGCAAGTACTAGAGCATTCTCAAACATAGTTCACATAACAGGTCCGCAGTGATGTTTTGATCCGACTACGATAGGTCCCATAGTAATGGAGCTATCCACTTTTAAAGTTCACTTGTTTCACGTTTTCGGCACCCTATAATTCTGAAACTATCGACTTTTGAGCAGAGGTCCTATGAACGTTGTTTTCTTATTTAAATATGAGGAATCTGTTTCCAAAATATTTTGATACACTTTTTAACACCCTGTGTAACCATATAAGTGATAAACCCTCATCAAAGTGCTTAAAAATAGGTTCAAAACATACAAATTTTGATTTCTTGCAAATTTTTACCATGAAAGGGAGTTATATGGAACACCCAACTTCACAAAAATGTATACTTGGTCCTAGAAATCATTTACTTCTTTTTAGAATTTCAAAATTTAAGGAGTGGTCTCATGTAACCCTTCCAAAATTGTAGACAGCGCTTCAATGTATCCTATCCTACAAAATAGAATAGTCCCCTCTACTCAACCACACAACCGTATAACGTAATAAACCCTCATCAAAAAGAATAAATTGTATCAAACACCTACGAATTTTGATTTTTAAAATTTTGTAAATTAAATAAAAGGGAAAGGGTGGAATAAACAAACTTACAGAGACACATATGCCGCGCCGGTCCTACACTACCATCATTTTTAGTCAGTTCGTAAAACTTAAAAGTGTGGTCCTATGCCCCGTCCCCAAATTTAGGGAGTGGGTCAAGGTACTCATTTTCAAACATTTGAGGGGTTGTTACTATGTACCGTATCCATTGACCCCCGGTCAGGGACCAAAGGTCACTCAACAATTTAGGCTCCCAACAATTTAGAAGTCCTAATATGCACTTCAGACTATAATACATAATATGGGTCTGAGAGATCTGGGATGTTAAAGAAAATGTTTCAATTATTTTATATTTCGCACTTTTCGGGCCAGATGTCTCTGATATCTTTCAAAATATGTTTAGGACTAGCCTCACAGTAGCCTTTACGTTGCAGTAAGATATCCATTGACTTTTCTTTTATTTATACTTCGTTATTACATAACATGGGTCTCCGAGACCCACTAAGGATTTTTTTCTATTGTGCCTGGTAACTCTATGAAAATATGTATTTTCCCTTTCTGGAAATTCCAGCTATATGTTATTCTGCTTTCGAAGTGTAAGATGATTCAGGAAAGTCGAAGTTATTGTGAATGTGATGTATTGTAGCTACTGTGTGCAGTAGTTCATAATATGCTTTTTTAAATACAAAAGAGCATTAGGAAAGGTTTGCAATAGAACATAACGGATCATCACACTAGTTTACAAATTAGCGCGTGTTTAGCCATGACCAAACCTGCCCTTTAGAAACTCTAGTGATTGTCTCAGTGTCAGTTGCTTTTCAACTGTGCTAGTCAAAACAGGTGGAGATGTCGTCTTGGTCAAACACTGAATACCGGGCAATTTTGCGCTAGAGGGAATGACTTCTGTGCTTGAGAGGATTATCCTTAGCGTACAACGATATTTAGGTGGTACCGAGAGTTTCAAAAGGGAAATTTCAGCCTTGAGGACACTCCAAGTTCAATTCGGCCACCTTCATCTGTTACTGAACAAAACATTGTTGCAGTTAAGAAGAATGTTTGAGACAGATAAACGGGTTACATACCATACATACCATCAAATAGAGTTATGCTTGGGCATTAATGCACCAGCAGTTCGTGCTATTCTCCGCGATCACCTTCGAGGTAGAAAACTTTGTACCCTTTGGGTGCCACATGACGTAACCGACGAGCAAATCGCACACCGTGTTTTATGATGCTGTAAAAACTTGGAAAAATTAAAAATGGAAAATCTTCCTCTTCAGACAGTATCGTGATATGTGACGAAACTTGGCTTTATTATTACAACGTCCTGATCAAGGATCAAAACAAAGTGTGAGTGTTTGAAGATAAGGAGACCCCGGTGGCTGTTCGCAAGTCCACATTAGTGAAGAAGAGAATGGTGCCGGTACTTTTTAATGTGCGAGGAATTGTCGAACGAGTTGTCTTAGGAACACAAAAGACGTTCACAGGGAAGTGGTATACCGAGGAATGTCTGTCTAAAGTTCTTGCAGCTCTCAAA
The DNA here is from genome assembly GCF_964235325.1 of Thermobia domestica. NCBI lineage: Eukaryota > Metazoa > Arthropoda > Insecta > Zygentoma > Lepismatidae > Thermobia > Thermobia domestica. The sequence goes on along the minus strand of NC_137455.1, from coordinate 198,448,893 downwards.
CAGTTGCTCTCAAAATGGTTTCCTCACCACGATAACGCTCCAGCGCAAAGTTCAAAAGTTTGCTCAGAGTATTTGGCCAGCATTGGACTAAGACTTTTAGAACATCCTCCGTATAGTCCAGATCTCGGTCCCTGTGATTTCGCACTGTTTCTTCATGTGACAATAGGGCGTGTCGATTTTTTCAATTTTCAAAATCCTAAAATGAGGGGTGCTAAAAAGTTGAGACTTGACATTGTATTTCGAAGCATATATTTACAAATTCGATATAATGTTGTTTTGCTAGGTAAATATCAGTCCAAAGTTTTGTCATTTTCGTTCTTTTTTTACAAATTTACTTTTGTCGTTCATAGATGGCGCCAGCGTTGTATTTCATTTATTGAGCAGAAATACATGCTTGTTAAGATTAGTTTTATCTATTTGCACATTGCTGAATTACAGTTTTAATATTATGTCAAATTTATATTCTACAATCATTAAATTAGATACATTTTCAATTTTAAAGTTTTCACATTTATTATGTAATAACTCCAAGGGTATAAGATTGAGAGCTTCAAATTGAAGGTGTAAACTTTTTCAACTAGCACTTATATTAACATCATGGTTTCTTGATGTTTCTTTACAATGACTTCTAAGACAAAAACAAAACGTAATACATTTACACATATGAGTAATTTGATTGGAACCAGCAGAGAATTGTTACCCTCTGAACTTCCCCTCATTAAGCTATGTTGTCATGCAGATCATTTGGTATGGTGTCGGCTTGCGTGCCACAGCTGTCATATCTACTGCCGCCCTAATGGATGTTGGCTTGATGGCCGACAAAGACGAAAGACGTGATTGATCACAATAAAGTGAAGAGAGCACAAGAAAAAATAATGAAATCCTTGGACCAAGAATTTGATGAGATCTGTCAGCAAGGCATAATCGACTGCATCTTCTTTGATGGCCGTGAATATATTACGAACGTTATGTTGGTAACAGAAAATTCAAATCACCAGTTTCCTGGGATTATATGAGAACAACACTATTCTTTTTACAGCGAGCCAGGTGGAATCTTTATCATTTCACTCCTCAGAAACATTGTGACAATAAAAAGCAAGCTGAAATTTTTGCTGATAATCTTGAAGATTTTAGAAGGGCATTGATAAAATCTTACGAGCAATTAAGGTGATTCTACTAACGTCAACACTGGTTGGGAAGGTCGTACTATGCATTGGGTAGAAGTCAAACTCGGTCGTAAGCTAAATTGGTTAGTGTATGCTCTTCACGCCAGCGTGTTACCTTTGCGACACTTAATCACAACACTGGATGACACAATTTTGTCTAGCAATCAGTGGAAAGGTACTATTGGAGATATGCTAGACGAAGTTACTGGACTTGAAATCGATCCTTCATAGCAAAAACTCAAAATTGGAGAGCCCCTTATTGCGCTGAGTGAAAATATCGTAAAAGATTTATCTACAGATCAACCATAGGGATATCAGACCTTTCTCACTGAAAAACTTCCATGGGATCTGGCGCTTCTTGAAATTGGTCCAGTCAGTCATTTAAGATGGACGTCAAATATCTCATAAATCTTAGGCGGATAGTGAAATGTATTGTTAGTGTCTATTACCCTGTTTGTTCAACATCAAAGTCAAGCATTGCTGGGAAAAAAAGGGCCACGCCACATCTTGTTTCAACTGCATTGACTTAATATGCAGAAGAAGATTGTTGTGAATGCTGTACTTCAAAAGATACTTAACTTGAGAAATGAGGCAGTACAAGGAAATCTCTCTGTACGTCCAAGGAAAACACCTGCTATCGACCCCAATGCCTCGTTCGTGTTAGAGATGATCGACTGGTCTAAAGGTGTTTATGAACCTCCCTTGACATGCAAACTTTCAACAGTAGTAGTGAAGAAATTTGTAGACGTTCCGATGAAAGTACCACAGTGGAAAATCACGCTCAATCTATAGAAAGGTGTATGAAACAAGTCACAGAGGCAGCAGCAAAAGTCTATACGCATGGGAAACGTGAGAGGTACATGATAGTTCAACAAGCAAGTCCACAGATGATGTCCTAAAATGAATCAAAACAGGACATAATGAAACTTGTTTTGTGAATAACTTGTGCGTTAATAGTAGACCTATTGCTTACTTGTTGCTGTTTCTTGAATACATTTGTATTAAGTAAAACAATTACAGCTTTATCACAAAATGTAACACAAATGTAGCATATATATAGTAATACTATAGTAGTATGTAAGAAGTGTATGAACTGTAAAAAATAATTCATTATAATGAAAATTAGTAGTTCGTCAATGTGGTTGAGTAAGGTATTTTTAAAATCAATGAAAAAAGTGTTTCTCAAGATTTGTAACAGAAACTACACACTTCAAACATGGAGAATGTTACATGTTTTTACTAAAACAATTATAAAGTATAATAGTACGTAATCAAAATAATGCTTTCTGTTCTTAGTAACTGCAATGCAATAATATAAAGTCTAAATACAATATTTCAGTACGTACGTCTATGTATGCAGAAATTTTATTGAGTGTTTTCTCAAAGTATTGGTTGTATACTTTATTACTGTACCTGTAGCTTTATTAATATGTTTGATGATTAATAAAATGTTTCATACGGAAAAATAATTAATTTTATAGCATTGCGTGGCATTTTCGAAAGTATTTCAGTATGAAATTTCGAAAATTGCTCTTATGCTATATTCAAATCTTGATTTACCTAGCTAGAATTTATTTAATCACAAAACTAAGTACGGATTTGAATTTCTCATACCTAAAAACATACTTTTAAGACCCCTCATTATGAAAAATTGCAAAAAGTATATTTCACCCTCAAAAATGACACGCCCTAATGTGACAACCAGACTGAAAGAAAGGGGATTTACAAGCGATGATGCCCTATTAAAGACTTGGGCCTATGAATGTGCCCAGATCTCTACGGACAGACGGCAGAGTTTTTTCGACGACTGGTTTCGAAGAATGGAAAAAAGTGTAATTTATGGTGGAAAGTACTTTGAAAAAGTACAAGAAATAATATCGTCCAAAACTTTCCTAGTAAAATATAATTTTTGATTTTGTACGTTCTCACTGTGCCAAATGCGATTCCTATATTCAAAACATACAATTCCCGAGAGACATCTTCATCGAAAGTTTCAAGACTGGCGTAAAGGTTAAACTGGTCTCCAGGCCCATACACTTGAGATACTCCTATATTTATAGTGCCTCTGTTTTGTGTAACTTATCTTACTGATTTACAAACATCAGAAGATCGAACTCCAAAAAATTTCTCCAATCTCCATCCTATGGTGCACCTTATGGTTAGCAATAGCCATTCGTCTGCTATATCTTCTATATCAAATATGCATATAGAAGTTACTTTACCGGTTCTAGTAAATATGGTCCTATAAGCGAAGTATATCAATTGTGTTTTCTATTTACTAATTATGTATCTCTAGCATTTTTTTCGTTAAATACAGGAACGTAAAATCGGGTTTGTGTTGCATTAATTACGAATACATTATTGAATAATTCAGTTATTTAGCTTACGCGGAAAGTGCTAGGGCTTAAATCTTACTTAACGGTGAAGCATACTTTTGTAATTTAGAATGAAATATTGGATAACATTTGTGAGTACGTAATAATTAATGAATTACGGATCAAAGACATTGACAAATGGTAACGACAGCTATTTTGTTACGTGACAAGCATTTCTGACGTTACAACACTTGCACAATTTTGACGTAACAATGTACTCATGGCAGGCAGTATTCAATGTAGCTTAGTAATCCGAAGTAAAATGCTGCAGAAAGGAAAGAAAAAAGAAATATGTTACAATAGAGGAGGGCGAATTCTAGGTCCAAGAATGGACGCACTTGCGGAAGAAGGGAGTGATCAAGCGAGAAAGCAACGAGGATTTATCATTACATAGTACTTCAGCGCTCTACGTGAAGCTAACTACATAGGGGAGCCGTAAAATCAGAATTCGGACGACAGGCGACTTTGTTCATCGCACTTTGCACACCAAGCAACCACTTTTCGCTCGTATTCTACCTTATCCCTCCTTCCTCCACCACCCGTGCGTTCGCTCCCTGACATTTTTAAGGGTGGGTCGTCCGTTGCCGAGAATCACTTGTGTTTTATGGTTAAATACTCCCATAACACTCTCGAGATAATAGGAAACTTTAATCTGTGCTCGTATGGTGGGACATTTCATGCCTGTTTTTATAAAACGTTGATATTACGTGGAAGGGTGAGTGGTCTTCCAGAAACGTAACATGGCGACACAAGGGGTGGGCGGTAACCAACCACTATTCGATTATATTTTCCAACACTCCCTAGTAACGACCCCACGTTTGATAGATGACGCTATTTCCCTTTTCTCTTCTTTTCAGAAAAAGAACAACGTTTCGTGGCAACGGATTGAAGTACAACTTAACAAATTTTTATTTCTTGTTGATATACGGTTAAATTGTATCTAGATGTGTCTTAATTTTGTTCTAGTAACCCATTTTTCATTTTGACCTTTTCGATTAGATATTGGTTAGGATAAGAAACTTTCAGAGAGGAAATCCTAGCTTCAGTTCAAATAAGAATATGTCAATACAAAAATATCAGAGTTTTGATAACTTGGTTAAAAAAAAAAAAAAAAAAAGGAAAATGATAAAACTGACGTTTTTAAAGGTTGTAACACTTCATTCTTAACTTTCACAAATATCTCGGTTATTTTGGACAATTACTACGTTTTCACATCCATATTAATGTATGATTCATCTGTTATAATTCCCAAGCAGGGACGTCATTTCGGGAGGACAGGATCCAATTGTGCATATTGTCTAATGAACTATATACTAATTTAATAATAATAATAATAATAATAATAATAATAATAATAATAATAATAATAATAATAATAATAATAATAATAATAATAATAATAATAAGAATAATAACATAAAACATGAAACCCTTATATTGGTAGGAAACCTTGCCCCCTCACCCGCACCAAGCAATATCTGAAATGACACTGCTGTTCCCAAAATGTATCTTACACAGGTATAAAATATATATTATCCATCGTTACGAGAAGTCTAGTTTCTTCATCAAAGGTCTGTAACGCGGGTACATTGGAAAGCTACATGCCTGCTGCTCAGCTTACTGAAAAATGAGAGTACAATAAATAATTTCAGACTAAAATTTTCTATATAGTTTTAAAAATTCTACTGAAATATCTGTTCTGCCTTTCACTTATACCCTTTTTTCAACTCGAAAGTACTTTTTCTAGTTAATGCTACTTTTTTTAATTTATAAAATCCAGCCAGTATTTTTGAGATAGTAGTTAATTTATGAAATACATAGTTCTATTTATTACATCAAGCGTACAGAGGGTATGCACCTATAGTTTAGATGTACAGTGCATGCGCAGATAAGATATAATTTATGTATGCGATGCCGTATACAGCAGTGTCCATATCTATATGTTGTGATATTTTCTGAATATTTTTTTTTTCATCAGGCAACTATGTCACTAAGAAGCCAGTTTAAATCTAGCTTCCTTACGATGCGTTTATACTTTCTTGTTTCACCTTTCAGCGCATGCAGTATGCCAGATTAGTGTTTATGAAGTAATACAAAATCGAACCAAGAATATGCAATAAACTAAAAACTATCCCCTGCAGTTTATTGTATCGCCTTTTACAGACAATAGGTCTAATAAGCTCATTTAATAGCACTTCGTAACAGGCCAATATCCTGGGGAAGTCTAGGGGCCTGTCCCCCTTGAAAGTTTCATGGTAGGCTTGCAAATGAACTATAATATGGGGATGAACTATATTATGGTTAGATCCCCCCCCCTACAGTTTTGGGCTGGCTACCAGCCTGTAAGTATTAAATTACTCACTTTTCAAAATTAAAGATTTTTCATTTGAAAGACACAAAGAATGGGGAAAATGTAGTGATGATTCTTACCATAGCTTAAAAGTTACAAAACAAAGCAGATAATTGTATTCCAAATGTCCACTTCGATATATAAATTTGCTCCAACTTTCCTTGTAATTTTCGTAGTATCCAGTTGATATACATGGTAGTTTTAAAGTAAGACAATAATTGTGTACACTTAATGAATTTGGTTGCTTCCATGACAATTGTAGAGCCATAAATAAAGTACATTGCTTTAAAAAGTCCATATAGATTTACACTAACATAGACGCCTTTGTGTTCGTATTTTAGTGGTTCATTTTTATTCTTTATCTGCAAAAGAAGCATTGCAGAATCATCCACATTCCTTCCAGCTAATTTTAAGCCTTTTCTCTAGCGCCTTGAAGCTGAAATTCAAATTGTTCCTAACCGAATTTGCATATATCTCGCTTAATTGAAAACCAGTGGGATTCAATCAGAATAGAAAAGAGAAGGCGGAAGACGAATCTTCTTGCCTGCCATCCACTGATACAATATCAAGCTACTATTCGGGTAGAAGACGGAAAATAAAGGAAAGGAAATATTATCTGGATTAGGTTTATTTGTCTACGATTCTCTTGGCTCTACTCTTAAAAGAAACTATTTGTTATTAACAATTATAATGTAAAACAAAATTAGTTTGTTAGTGTATCGATAATAGCGATACTCATTTTTGTAATGTAATTCAATAATAGCAAACTAAAAGCTGAACTAAAGGTTTTGATGTTCAATGAAGAGATAAATTTGTGTTAGAAAGGCTGTCCATTGAAATTTCTGTTTCTCGTCTATTATAGTTTTTGAACAAAGTGATACATTTCAATTGAATATTCTACAGGGTGGTCCGGAAGTGGACGTACACGTCTTTAGTTTCAACAGTATAGTGTTAGTTATGGTAGAATGTCTGTACACAGTTACCTTGAAGTCTTAAGAGTCATAAAGATTGGTATGGTCACCATCCATGTCGTAACACAGCTGAATTCTGCCCTAAGTTCTCGCAGATGTTTTGCGGAGATACCCCGGAATCACACTGCCCGTAGCAATTGTACGCTTTTCCCACCCCAACATTGTTGTATTTCTTGGTGGATTAATACCAAAGTGGTCTGTAAAATTAGCTTTAATACTTTCCATGGTGTCACCTGTGTAACGCTTTTCATGAAGCCAAACCGCAACAACTAATCTTTGTTCAATGCTATATGGACTTTGATCACAAATTGTTGATTACTCCAACTTCACTGCAGAAAACTGTTATCAAGGAGAAAACAGCAGAAAACAGATGAACATGTATAGCAATGTTGCCAGACAATGCCAAACAAATTTGGTAAAACCTAAAACCATCAGAAAACATCAATTACGGGTACACCCACGGATCACGCTATAGTACACAAGGAAAGTCCATACGAACCATAGCGAACAATGTGTCATTACTGCTTTGTGGAATAGAGAGAAAATTAGTCGACTATTTAGATTACTTGACAATATAACTTCTTCTAAAGTATAGTTTGGTTGGTTGGAGCGTCTCTTTTCAGCACCAAAGCTATATAAGGTTGAATTCGAAGGATTCAAATTTTAAGATTCTCTCAATGGGAATCAAAGGCACTGTACCAAAGGCACGCATGCTAGCCATAAGACTAACATAAAGGCCAAGAATGTAAATTGTATTGGTAAAACTACGCTGCAAAGAAGGACGTTCCCAGGGCTGAGGATATTGGATATCAGCTTGTCGAAGGAACGTCGTGCACCAGTTCACAGTGTTAATCCTATATGTATATTTAAAATATAAAATTCATAAAAATAATTTATGTTCCATCGTAAGAGTGCAATTAAATTTCTCCAAAAGCAAATTATGTATTTCTTGGCACATGCTGACTAGATTCTTTCGACTAGAGTATATTTCCACAATTTAAAATATACTGTATACTATAATGACACTTCCACTCACAAATAATGCAATATAATAGTTTCACTTATTGATCCCTTATGATACCTTCATTACCGTTCAAGTTATAAATAACAAGGGCTGCTAAAGTAATCAAATAGAATCTATGTAATTAGTGACGAACATTTGCCAAATGAGGGAGAAGTGAATTGTTACACATTCAAAATTTTGCCAATTTATCGGTTAAACTTTTGGATTTACAGGGTAATGATGAGTCTTTGCTTGTGCTCCATTTGCAAAAATCGGAATCAAATAAGTATCAATTTCTGATATCTATATTCAACTGCTTTATTTAAATAAAACTGAAAATAGTTTAGTGGTATTTCACACCTTAGCAACCTTAAAAGTGTTACTATAATTATGAAGTTTAAACTGAGAACGGGTTTCTCGATTGTCGTAGCTAAGCGGTTAGCATACACGCCTTTGGCGTGAAAGATCAAGGTTTGATTCTCGCTGAGAGCTCATGTGATTCGGATTCCACGTTAATCAGTAGGTCCCGTCTCATATAGCCTCGCTGCTGAAAGGTACGTTAATATCCAAAGCAACTCAACTCAACGGGTTTCTCGATTGAAAAACCGATTCTAACGTCTAACAGATTTCTACCGTAAATGTTATTCCTAATTCTTAAGCCCAACCATAACTTTGAGGGGTAATAACTCTGGGATCAAAGGTCTGCACTAAAAAAACTTTTCACAGGCGACCGAAGCAAGTCAAAGTCTAACCTCATACATGTTTAATAAAGATCGGATAAGTCATCTAGATGACAAAGAATACACTATCCATGTCATTCATTTTGTTTTAGAGAAATCAAATGAAGGATGGACACATAAAACATATGTATTTCAGCCTTATCAGATATTCGTTTTCCGGAGATTGTTTCTGAACATGAAGCAGGAACTATTCCTCATAACCATTTTTAAAAGACTTTACACTCACATAACCTTAAAGGTGTTAATTCTTATACATTATTTCACTTGGTAGGAAATGCTTGACAGATTCGGAATATTATTTTGTTAGTTTCCGGCCTATGAATATTTTATTGTTAGTATGACAAAATTTTGGAAATTCATGCTTTAAGAAGATCATAGACCGCATTATTTTCTATACTTCCAACCTTTCGTTTGAACCGCAGTACATAACGTCACGAAATTCGACATTTCGGAGTTTCTTTGTTCTCAATAGAGGAATATATCATTAAAATTCATAAAACACCATCGAGAACGTCGGTATGACGCTTATTTTGATCCACAAAATATAGTATTTAAACTTCTAAAATAGCTACTTCTGTAGATCTATGTTTAAAATCAACTGATATACTTCCTTTACAGGAAATAATTTTCGTAATGTAGAAAACATATCGAGTGGGAAAATACATAGATTGATTCATTTATATTGAACAGAATTTGAATGTACCACTTACCTACGAAATGCCGTGTTCGCGCGGCCGGTTGTGTTCTATCAGCAGTCCACCTTTACTGCTGATTGTCCGGCATCAGAGTTTCCATTGCTGAATACTGAGTTGTAGCTTGACAATGGGTATTGCATCCCACTCTTCTTTACATGCTATCTACAGGCCGGTGATGGTGCGGACTCGATAATAGGACAGACGCTGCTTAAGGAGTCCGAAAGCACAATAGTCCATTGGACTGGCATCTGGACTCTTCGAAAAGATACCAGAGAAGGGAATTGCCAAAATTCCAGTTTTTGTTCCATATGACGATATCATTCCAGTGATATTTTTACCGTGTGGCTTGATTCCTTGTCTTGGTACAGTTCAACCTGTTTCATGTACAATACAGGAGTTTCATGCTGGTACATTTCAGTCAGAGCATGAATCTGGTAATACACATAATTGATTTTAACGTTTTGCTCCACCTTTCTGAGATGCAGTTTGGCTCTATAGGAGAATCCAGTAACAATCATGAAACCTTTTGGAAAACGATTCTATTTGCTCGTTAGCTCAGGTAGTACACTAACGTTCACCGTACGTATTATTAAGGGGTCGTTTGTGGAAATGACGTCTTGTAAGATATTCTGAAGTTATTTGTACGCACCGAATATGGCAGAAGAATGACGCTAACCTTGAGACAAAAAATGAACGTACACTGACGGACCATAATAGTGACAAAAATCACTTCAAAAGTGGGACCAAAAGTAAACATACACAACACGAACCGTAATAATGACAGAAGTGACATCGTAAGAGGGGCCAAACTAATTAATGGAACACGCATGTGCAAAATTCGAGCTTGGCGCCTGTCATTTTAACAGTCGTATTTGTTTGCATGTTGTGTGTTTTTGTTGTCATTGAATTGTTATGAAGAGTTACTGCATTTATTTTAATGTGAATAAACATGTATGCTGCAGTTGAAGAAGAGACACCTACAGGAGACGCCAATCCGATTTAGTTATTAATGTAGGATTGTTAACGACGCGAAAATCGGAAGCATTCTGGCCACCTTACAAGTTGTCATCGAAATTCCAATCAGCTATACAAAACAGTGAATCTCCAAATGAAGAAACGTGGAAATCTTTTGTAGTAAAGAAGTTACGATACCAGTCAGGTAACTAATATATTTATATATTAGTTATATTATGCATAGTACAAGCAATAGAGTTGTTATGATTCAAGTTACTGGTAAGCTATTAATTCATTTCGGTAGGCAATGTCTGTAATAAAGAAATGGGCAATCGTACACCTGGAGATAATATCGTACCTAAATGTCCATAATATGACGCCCAGATAATGTGATATTTGCGACATCATGACGTGCCATTGACGTTATTCATGATGTTCAGAGGACGTCACAAATGACTTCCGGTGCTACCTGGGAGTGTGGCGGGGCCGGGATACTATGACGCATATTTTCCTATAATATGATTCACAGGTGTACGACCTATAAGAAAATTACGCACTTGATACATTTCTACTATGCGTGACGCCGTAAACTTAGCATTGGAGAGGTCCGCAATGAATCCTCTCAGAATCTGTTAAGTTTCGGCGGCTTCAGACTGCGCTCGAGGGCACTGTTCTAATGCGTGACTAACGAGATGCTGTTGCTTGTCTCGTGTCAATCTCAAGACGATGAGTTTCTCATGCTTGGTACAGTTACAAATTGTTTTCGGCTCAATATAAATGAATCAACGGTTGTATTGAATACGTTGAAACAGTCCGTTAATTTGCTAGTTACGTTGTAATTATATTACTATACACCAATCAACACAATATTATTACATTCCCATTTTATTTTAAGTCAAAGTAGACTACTACTGTATATTCTCTGATAGGATATCTATTTCCTCCAACATATTTAATTTTCACATTTTAAAATTGAGAATTACTGATAAATCATAATACTGAAATGAGTAACAATATAATGTATATACATTTAATATACCAGAAAGGCATTCATTCTAGCTTTGGAAGTGTTTTGCCTTAATACGAAGGAAGATCAAATGAAACCTGCAAAAATGCCATTAAAATCAATTTTCCTAGGCTTTTGGAAATTTGCAGCCATAGTCCTTGATGTTTTCCGAGCTGGTAGTACGATGTTATGTCGACAGATGGGATTGGAGCTGAGTAACATCTGATTCAATATGGCCACACCACTGCGCAGTTATAGCGAAGGAGAATAGCATGGATTTATTCGATTTTTATGAAGTGAAAATGTGAAACCATTTGATATGCATCGGAGAAGGAAGACACAGTATGGGGATGCCTGTCTGTCACAGTGACATATCTACGAGTGGTGCAAGAAATTCACAGAAAGTACGACTTTGTTGACTTATGCACCCGGTTGTGGTCTTTCTCGTTGAGTTGTCACAAAGGACTCCTTAGGCACACTAGATCAGCTTATTCCAACCTTGGCTGAAGTGGCTTTTTTTGCGGAAAAATAGCTTTGGGTCTATATAGCACATAGTGCATGACGAATTCTGCCATAGAAATATTCCGCCTAGTGGGTTCATCAACAGTTAAAGCAGGAATTGAAAGATCATCGGGTTGACACATATCAAGAGCTGCTGAGGTGTTCTGAAGAAAGGGGTAAAGACATTTTAGCTTGCATTGTCACCGGGAATGAAAGTTACGTGCACTTTCTTCAACCGGACAAGAACCATTGAAAGCAAAGGATGGCTAAATTCTTCTTCGCTGACATCAAAGACGTTTCGCAGCCAGCTCTCTGTACAGAAAGTCATTCTGGGATAAGAATGGTCCTATTCTGGAACGCTACATGCTCTCACGTACCACAGTAACTAGTCCCCCTACACCGACTTCTCAAAAAACATTTTAAGTCAGCAATACGCACAGAACAGCAAGCAATACGCAAGGGAATTGTTGAATACACGGTTTGCTTCAATATGATAACACCCGTCCTCATTCTGGTCGTGCAAAATTGAAAATAATCAACGATCTACGCTTCAAGTGCCTCCCACATCTGCTGTACTCGCTGATTTCGTGCCATCAGATTTTCATACCTTTGGTCCACTAAAGAAGTAGCTTAGAGGGCATAAGTTCATATCTGATGAAGACGTTCGATCGGTGGTGCACGAGTTTCTACAACGTCAACTAAAAGTTCTTACGTGGTATCGAAGCACTTTCTATCCGATGAAATAAATGCATTGAACTGGCAAAAGATTGTGTAAAAAAATTAACGAGCAAACATTCTCCTCCAGTAAAATAGTGGGAAAAAATAATTGCTGCTTATTTTTGATTCCCTTTCGTTAAAAAAAAAAAAAAAAACTTACCAACCCAAATCATTATTAATAAATGATAGTGTTACAGTTTCGGCAACGTAGCACTATTATTTATGAAAAGTGATTTACTTTGGGCTTTTCCAGCGCTTTTACTTTCTTATCTACCAAAAGAGTCCAGGAACTACCATTAACCATATAAATTATACTAGCAATCATTGTTGTCTGAATGATTGAATATGATACAAAATTAAAAATATTTATGGGTAGCAAAGTAGTTTTAATAACACGTTAATAATATCTTTAACAAAGAATTTCTCGATAATTACTCAAATTTAAGACGTCTTCGAACCTAAGACAACCCCGATTTCGTTGGGTTAAATTAAGGAAACATAGTAATATGCTCCGTTTTTACTATTACTAAAACGCTCTTTGATATTGGTCATTTTCGGTTATTTTTGTATATATCCCTCTCCCCTTCCCACGTTGCGTGGCACGACATGATAAAAATTATCACAGGCCCGAATGTCATCTATGTTGAAAATTTGATCGAAATAGGTTGGGTGGTTCAAGAGTTAAGTTCTATTTATTTCTATATATTAATCTCCTCCTCCCCTAGGTTCTACCGTCAAAGTGAAAATATTAAAAATAACTTTCCAGACTCGAACGTCATCTATGTTAAAAATTTGATCGAGATCGGTCAGGTGGTTCAAGAGTTATTAAGTGTTATTTATTTTTATGTATCTCTCCTCTCCTCTCCTCCTATTCCAAGTTCTACCGTCAAAGGGATATAATAAAAAAACATCCCAGGTCCAAACCTTATCTATGTTGAAAGTTTGATCGAGATCGGTTGGGTGGTTCAAGAGTTATTAAGTTTTATTCATTTTCGTATATTTACCTTCCTCCCCACCCCTAAGTTCTACTATCAATATGAAATAATAAAAAACTTCCCAGGTTTAAACTTCATGTATGTTGAAAATTTGATTGAGATCGATCGGGTGGTTAAAGAGTTATTAACTCACGAACATACTCACTTTTATTTTTATATTTATTGATTTTTTTATATCTCCCCCTCTTCCCCATCCCCTACGTTATTTCGTCAAAGTGAAATGGTAAAATCCATCTCAGGCACAAACGTCATCTATGTTGAAACTTTGATCGAAATTGGTCGTTTGGTTCAAGAGTTATTAAGTTTTATTTATTTTTTTTAATAATTCCCATCCCTCCCTCCTCTAAACTCTACCGTCAAAGTGAATAGCTAAAAACACTCCCAGGCAAGAACTGCATCTACGTCAAAAATTTGATCGAGATCGATTGGGTGGTTCAAGAGATTAAGAGTCACAAACATAGTCACTTTCAATTTGGATCTGAAGTTTTTTTTTTGTTAACAGACACTGCTAATAATATAATACGAGATAGGACTACGCACGTATAGATAGAGCTATTACCTGAATGGAAAAATATCGAAAGGGTTCGGTATAATGATCAATAAAGGTGTTAATATGATATTCTTCGAAGTATAAAATACGCACGTCTATCCACCACAAACTAACATTAATGTATTAATCTACAACAGTATTCAAAGAAAGACCGATGTCATCAGAATGATTCTAAGATGAAATTCAATTAACAATTAAAAGTTTTCACGAAATATTGGTAATTATTTATGTCTCAATTCAACACAAAGCTGATGTGTTTGGTTTATGTTGCCATGGAAATACTTTATTGATTTCTTATTGTTGTTTCTATAAACATAAGAGAAAATGTTTTCTCTTTTTTGGCTCGTATCATAATGATTTAAAAATTTTAATTACTTTTAATAAATGCATAGGTTGACCGTATACATAAACAAGTTTGTTAAACATAATAAAGATTATGTGAAATTCCCAATGTCAATTTCAGTCCTCGCGGTGAAATATCGCACACTCCCGTTTTCACATTGTTTGGAATTCATTCCATGAAACATGGTGTATTTCGATAGATGGTACTATATCTATTCCATGGATGGGTTTGTTCACTGAGGCATTTTCATAGAAGTAAAATTTCGTCTAATTCTTTTTCTGGTGATATAGTTCCCCGAATTGGCAACATTGCCTCTTTGTACGACCATGATTATACATTGCGTTAAAAAGGATTTGGCTCTGTTATCTCCACTTAGAAAAGTAATTCGTTGACCAACTTCCTTGATAAAAATGAGACCTTCTTTGCTCCAAGCTCCACTGGTTTCCATAGCTATAGTTATGAATTGGTATTTGTCAATCAGGTTACTATATTTGTTTCTCTTTTCTGTTAATTTTTTCTACTAGCTATGGTACCAGCTTGAACCGATGAAAAAGAAATATTGGAAGGAGCGAATGTGTCGGCGCATGTAAAGTCCCAGACCAAGGCTTTACCTCTTTTCCAAGGTATCAATGTTAATCCATCAGGTCTCTTGCCGTCTGATCGATTACATCCAGTTGGTTCTCGTATTGATGGAATCCCTGCTGAGATAAGAGCTCTCATTATTAACTCGTTAACCATAGAATGTCGTGGGTGTCCGCCAGCACTTTTTATACAGTAAAATCCGTGTAGTTCTCTTTCATCTATTGAGCTCCTGCAAGCGAAACATTTATGAGGTACACAAATCTCTGCACCTAAGCGTAATGCTATAACAATTCGGAAACTTTCATTGGGTAGGTGGAGTCCTAGCCAAGAAGATGGGAAGGCTTTAAGCCAATCGCCTGCTCCAACAGATGTGACAGCGAGTAGTCTGGCGTTGTCCTCTAGATTATTGGTTGAGTGCATTAGGTAAGAGTAGTGCGATTTGATGATGGGATCATCCCATGATGATTGCTTTGTCTTTGCGCTTAGTGGAGAAAGTTCAGAGCTGACTAGTAGAGCACATGTAAAAGAGCATTCTGTGATTTCTGAGTCTATGTATGGATGAAGGTTCTGTATTAGTAATGATCCTATGAGTCTTCGGGAACTAGAGCGAGGCCAGAAAGGCTGGAATAGCTATATCTAAGGTTCGACAAATGCCCAAACCGTCATTACTAACAGGAAGAGGAGCCTGGAGCTAGCTGTTATCTTTCAGAGCACAATTGACTATTGACTGTAGTCCAGATTTTATGGCGTTGTCGTAGTGTTCTAAAAGGTCTTCCTCTTTCCATGTTGAAGAGCATGGAAGAAAATACAATATTCTTGGAATACTGAATGAAGACTTAAGTACATAGAAGGCGGAATGTGCTGGGATCAGAGGTAATCGTGAGAAATATAATTCTAGTTTGGCTGTTTTTTTCTTTTATTAGTGTTCTTCCAGCTTCTGTTGAAAGAGGAGCTCCGAGAAGATAAGCATTTGACGTTGACATTAATTGAATTTCAGGAGCTGCTTCTCTGTATGATATTTCTGCGTCTGTCCCTTTGTTGCTCTGAGAAAACTAACCTCACATTTTGAGAAGTTGAGGTGTAGACCAATTGTTTTAGCTTGTGCGTGAATCATGTTTAATGCGTTTAAAACGTCATCTGGGTCTCCAGCAATACATCTATTCTCTAAATACCAAGTATTTAGATCTGTGTTTATTTTATTGACTATTGGTTGTAAGGTTATTGAAAATAGAGCTGGTCCCAAGGGATCGCCTTGCTGCACTCCTGTTTGTGAGAGAATGATGTCCTTCCCATAATATAATTTGCTAGCTTCTGAATAGCTCTAATGAACATAAGGAAATATCGAAATGCTGATAGCATTGAGTTTCTGTCTAACTCGTTGAAAGCGTTCCTGAAATCAATTTTTAGGAAGGCTTTAGGTTTTGGGTGAGAAAAAGATAAATATATACGTGCTGTGTGGGCCGCTGCTTAGGCTCCATGCTGTATGTTCACTCCCAGTTGATGTGGAGATAGGAATAGATGCAGTTGTTGTTTAATTCTGCTGCATATGATTTTAGATGAAAGTCTCCTCCAGGTATTTCCTATTGCGATTGGCCTGATTCCTCCCGATTTCTTCTTTAGTGCTATCAGAGAAGCTCCGAAGACCATGGGTCTTATTTCTGTTGGAACGTTTCCTGATATTATCATTGAGAGAAGATCTCAAATTACTTTAACCAACTTATTTTTGGAGTCTTGATTATTGTATAGAATTAAATCTTTTGAGAATAGATGGAAGCATTTTATCTACACCTCCTGATGAGCCTGGGGTGAAGGATTTGAATGCCCTTAGAAATTCGTTGGTTGAGACTCCATTGATGTGGATTTGAAAATTGGATGTATCAGGTGGTGTAAATTCATAAGTATGTGGCGGATGTTTTTCTTTTAACAATTGCAAAGTTGAAGCATCTGTTGAAGCTATTGTGTCTTCAGAGATAAGTAGTCTTATTACTCCATGGATGTCGACGTAGGCTAACTTGTTCTCTATGTGTTTGAGGAAGATGTTATTGACTGAGTTCTTTGGAGTTTTATACATTTTTGTCTTTAATTTCGATTGATTTGCGATATCAACGTGATTGCTATTTGACTAATACCCATGTTGTGAGGTTCTTTATATCTATCTATCTATCTATCTATCTATCTATCTATAGCTGCTTGAAAGTGGCTTATTTGCGGACTTGTAATTTATAGGTCTAAAAATAGTACTACGGCATAATAAATTATAGTAGGTACAGTGAATTGCGTAGAATTAACCAAAAAAGTAAAAGCCGACTACTGTTTCATTGCAAAATTGTGCTATCAACTGAGAAAAACATGTCCCAAAGTGGTCTATTTGCCGACTTTGAAAATCACAAAGAAAAGTGTTTTATTTTTAGGATATTGATGTTTGATAGGCATTAAAGAACTGAAAGGAACAATTCAATCTTTATCAACTATATTATCAACCTTCAAATAAAAAAGTTTGAATTTTTGGGACAAAAAAGTCAATATGTTAGTCAAGAATGATGTTCGGTCATCAGAGGGAAAGGTGAAAAAAATTGAATTTTTAAAATTTCTGATATTAACTATTGTGAGTATATGTAATTATTTAATGTGGTATTATTAGTCATTAAAATAGGTTTTCCATCTTGATTGAGCGTTTAATATGCAAATATTTATTATAAACCGAAAAAAGTGGTCTATATGCGGAAAAAAGAACCAGATTTCGCCAAAAATTGGAATAATCTAATTTTCTGCAAACGTTTAAGGAAAATAAGGTTTGAAACATATTTCCCTTTAGGGTGAGATTGTACATGACAATTTTTACTTCAATATTTTCATTAAAATGCTTAATAATGTAGATAAAACAATTGAAGCTGCTTGTGGTCTATTTGCAGAATTCAGTGTCACCATCTCCTATCTGAAAACTTCAATGTCATTTGACCCGTGTTTTAAATCAAATACTTAAAACCGAGTGTAAGTTAATGATGACATTCAATTTATGAACACGAATTCCTAATTGACATGAGAAAATGCACCATGCGGTTACTTTTAATCGTCACATGATTAATGTTCTTGTGCAATTAATGTTTTATTACGTGCTACTTAGTTTGCAACATTATGTTTTTGTGGTCTAAATGCGGAGTAAGGCTGCCAACCTTGCACAGTAGATAAACTACAGTATAGCGATACATAATAGATAAAATTTTCTTATGTCGAACATGAATTTTACTTGCCACACAATGTTTTTTTTACGAAATTAAAACTAGATTTCAATCGTTTAAATATGGATATTGCCAAAAAAGCAAAAATTATTTACCAACATTAGGGAGGAGATGCAGAAAATTACACAGACAGAGACGGTTTTCTAATCTTACAAGTTAGTCGTACTTGAGATTTGTGAGATTACTTTCACATACATCTGTAAAGTTGCCTTGCCCCCCTCCCCCCGGACTTTCAAATTTCGACTTGAAACTAAAATCAACCGTTTGTTTTTTGTGTGTTGTTGACTCTTTGGAAGAAATAATCATTTGTTTCGATAAACATTAAGACATATATACAAATCAAAGTTGGGGCAAATTTAGAATAACTCCCTCAATATCAAATTTCGATTCAAAACCAAAATCAATCTTTTGTTTTTGATTGTTTTGAAGAAAAAAAGAGTTTGTTTCGAAAACTCCCAGGTGATATTTGCTAAATAAAGTTTGGGGCTTCTTTACATTCTTCAGTTTCAAAATCCGACTCGAAACCAAAATCAATAGTTTTCTTTTCATTTTTTATTGATTGTTTTGAATAAAGAAAAAAAATATTTCGAAAAACTTTACGAGATATTTAAAAATAAAGCTGGGACTAACTTTGGACTGACCCCACTTTCAAAGTTTGATTCGAAAACCGAAGCCAATCGTTTGCTTTTCAGTTGTTACTGATTCTATTGAAATAAATAGCTTCTTTCGAAAATTATTAAGTATTGCTCTACATATAACAAAAACAATATGAGTCATCTTCCAACGTTGATCGTCATAAAATGAAAACGGTATTATATAGCAAGACGCGGTCATCTGTAATCAATTAAGCATCCCAAGAATATATTGGGTCTCCACTCTAACATCTCTACTAAAACTAGAAGTGATATAAACTTTCACCACTTATGATTTCAATAATAATTGAAAAAAATACCATGGCATTAAAACTAAACACCATCACGTGGTGTATATGTGACACTTGTTTAGTGTATAAAGGTAGAATGAAGCACTATTTTTATTCAGTCTTTGTTCCACCAAATAGTATTACTTTCTTTCTTCTCAATTTGTAATAAATAAAGCAATTTTAAAGTGTTATTATCTAATCTGTATTCGTTGTGTTTTACTTCTTACTATCAAAGTATAAAAGAAAGTAATGAAATACCGTACTGATTTCTTATGGACTCTGTATCGTATCAGCTATTATTATTTGGCCTTTTCTTTTTAAACTTTATCATAAAATATGTTCTACTTTTAATTGATATTAATTATTCTGTTCACTTGCGTACGCAAGGGAAGGGATTTCGGGGTTTGAAATCCTATTTGAACAAGATTTTGTGTAAAAGAAGTAAAAGATATATCTATAACAACTTTATTATCAAAATATTTTAATGCTTTTCGATTTTTCTTCAAAAGAATCAATAACACGCAAGAAACAAATGACTTTTTTAAACTGAAGTTTGAAATTTAAAAGACTAGTATGAAGTTGGCCCACCCAATTTGTAAATGGCTCTTAATATTTTTCGAAACAAACTATTTTCTCTTAAACTAATCAATAAGAAACGAAAAACAAACTTGATTTAAGCTGTGAATCGAAATTTAAAAGTAGAATAAGCAGTGCGAAATGGCCCATTAAATGTATTATATTCTGTAAATATCTCTTGTTGTTTTTTGATTTTTTTCTTCAAAACAGTCAACAACGATCGGGAAACAAACCAATTTCATCCAAACCACATCGTAAATATATTCTTATGTTTATCGAAACAAACTACCTTTCCTCAAAATAATCAACAAGAAACCCATATCAAACGACTGATTTTAGTTTTCAATCGAAATTGTTAATATGGCCATATTCCAAATTTGTTTTGTCAACATATCTTTATTATTTTCGAAATATTTTTTTTCTTCAAAACAATCAATAACAAACGATTGGCTCTGGGTTTGAATCAAAATTTAAAAGTAGGGGAATTACATTGAAGGAGTAAATATCTCTTCATAATTTTTGAAGCTAACTACTCTTTCTTCAAGAATCAATAGCAAACGAAAATCAAACGATTGGCTTGGATTTTGAATCAAAATTGAAATGTGAGAATCGAGATAAAGTTAGCTACACCCCAATCCAAAAGTTAACTACAGTCTAGTTTGTAAATATCTCACTACGTTTATCGAAACAAACTATTTTTTCATCAAAACAATCAATAACAAACGAGAAACAAACGATTGAGATCGGTTTTAAAACAAAATTTGAAAGTAGGGGGACAGTGTTAAGTTGCCCCCAACTTTATTTTATAAATATCTCTTGAAGGTTTTTGAAACAAAAGATTTTTTCTTCATAAGAGTCGATAAAAAACAAAAAAACAAGCTATTGATGTTGGTTTTGAATCGAAATTTGATAACGGGCCACTTCACACTGCCCTCACTAACTTATTTTTGTATATATCTCTACAACAAACGATTTATTATTCAAAACAATCAATAACAAACGAAAAGCAAATGTTTGCAGGCCCGTGTTTATAAATTGTGCGCCCCTGTGCTCTACATAATTTGCCGCCCCTCCCACACAATCTTATGATTGATGATAATGATATTGAGTTTAATGTTCCGTTCAGCAGCGAGGCTATATGAGACGTGAACCTACTGAGTAACGTGAAATCCGAACCACATGAGCTCCCGCTGAGAATCAAACCCGGGTGTCCCACGCCATAGGCACCAAAGCTAACCGCTTAGCCACGAAAGAGCTCCACACAAACTTATGTCTCAAACAAGGAAACAAGCTTTGATTTTGCAAACATACCAGCTCTTGTTAAGAAGCAGTTTAGGTATTACAAGTTACAAACGTTACAACGTAATTTTAAATAGCCTAATTCTTTCAATGATGACTACGATGTGGTATTCTGTCCAAAGGTAGGTGTTTGACCCGAAGTTTCCTCGGCAAGATGAACCCATGGATAGTGCCATTGCCTTCCATGGGATGATGATGACGTACCAAGGAAGGGACCTACAGCTTAACTTGGGAACTGAACCTCTTGTGTCCCCACCGGGAATCGGACCCAGGACCATCTGATTACAAGGTAATGAGCTCAACCACTCATTCATTGGGGACACACTCTCTCAATATTGGCATGTAATTTATTCATTTATGTTTTAATTTACTGTCCGGAGAGAATACATTTCATTAATTTCTAGAGAGAAAGAGTAGCCTACTAGAGATCTAATCAGGGCGTGATTTTGAAGCTGGGATTGGCTAACATCCATCACTGACACACCAATAATTATTGGTGATAACTGATAAGAAAAATAACTGTTTGCATTATTCACCATCAGCAATGGTTTAATAGCATCCATATTAATGATACAATAAGCTGTTTGTCTGCCTGTCTGTCTATAGCACTTTTCAACTCGAGAAACCATAATAAAAAAAAACGAAATTTTAATATGTTTTAAAACTCTAAGAGAAATGATCCAAATGACTGTTCCAGGTTCTTAGGTCACACTTGAACTGAGATATGGGGGTGCAAAGTACCCATAAGAATAACATGGAGCATTTTAAAAATAATTCATTATTAGAGTTGAATTCATAGTTTTTGAGGTCGATGAGGTAAATAGTGACAGTTTTAGTCCAATTCAACTTTAAGGTCTCACTTCACTTTCCAGAGAGGGAGCGAGATTTTAAAGGTAATAGAAAGCGAGAGATATTAGTGTTGAATTCATAGTTTTTGAGGTCGCTGAGTTTAACGTTATCAGTTTTCTTTATGTTCAAGTTCATCCTCACACTTCAGGGGGAGGGTGGAAGAGGATTACTTTTTAAAAATAATCAGATAAGCTAGGTAATTAGTAACTACTGTAATTAGAGGGAATTAAACACATTATGATATTTTCTCGCGTTTGCGCGGGACTCTGCAAGTTGCTTGTTTTAAATGTTACTTTATTGTGAATCGTAAAAAAAATCCAAAATTTTGCAGCTCATTAAATTCCACCGCCCTGTGCTCGAGCACAGAATAGCACTTACGGAATGTATGCAGGGTTGGATTTCCCAATAGGCCCGGTAGGCCCGAGCCTATGGGCGCAAGCTCACAGAGGGCGCACGGCCGAGAGAAAAAAAATAAAAAAAATATCTAGAAATAAAAATAAATAGCCATAACTTAACATATTTTTTGAACTGATTAAAAAAATCAGGCTAATAAAGCATTCTGATTTTGAAGTTCATTGGAACAAATAATTTTTGGTAAAGTTCACCAATCTTTTGTTAATACATTAACGGTATTTTGTTAAGCCCAGAACCAAGTAAATTCCTCAAAAAACTTGCAATGATAAAATTGCATCGTGGAGTGGTGTTTAAGCAATTAACATATAGGCCTGATATAATTTTTTAATAAAGGTTTTTAGGAAAGTAACTTTAACCAGACTAGGGGGCGGAAAAAATTATTGGGCCTAGGGGCGCCAAAATGCTAAATCCGGCCCTGAATGTATGGCTTCGGTTCCGAATCAAAATTATAAAGTGGGGGTGGGCAATTCACAAACGTCTTTCACATATTTGCTTTAGTTGTTATCAGGGCCTTGTCCGAGACGGAAAGACTCATATGGTCCTAGTTAAAGGGGATACATTATTACAATTACAATCCTCGATTTTTTTATATATTCTATTAAAATTAAAGTTAATGATAATTTTAAGTTATTGTATTTTTAACCAAAGAGTGTACTGCCTTCTTGCTGGTGTCATAATGAAATGCTTTATTGAGTTTTTTTCTTTGTTAAATATGAATTTCGCTTTAATAGGTGTAATGTCACTGAGTCTGCTATTGTTGGCCACTAATAAAATTTTTTTTAGCACCTTAAATATTTATTTTTGCAGAGTTTCTCGAAAAGTACACATAAGGTTTTACCCTCCCGCATGTCAGTTTCTTAGGTTCAGCTTGCTTTATCGATTGATATTCATATCTCATCTTTGGACAGTTATTGTAAAATAATCTATTGTAGAATTTAAAGAGATAATATACGTAGTTGTTTTAGAAGTATATTAATACGAACATCTTATAAACCTTAAGTGTAGAAGTAGATTATTACATGAATAAATTCCTGTAAAATTTCCTGTAGTTACATCCTTCCATCAGTTTCAGTGTATACAGGAACGAAAGTTAGTTCATAGAACAAAATATTCCTGTTAGGAATAATATTAATGGCAAAATCTTCCCTACAGAAACGCATTGTAATGTACTTCATTTTGTAAAACATTTAGTAGCTTATTTTACGACATTGTCCTTTCTGTTCAGTACATTACATTAGTTATAAATGTATATATATTAATAATTGCATATATATTATATTAATATTATTAATAAATATTCGATTTTGAGAAAATACAATGTAAAATTTTCTTAGGGGATTCCAATGATATCCCAGTTCGCCATTAAAATTTGCCAAGAATGGAAGGGTGAATTTACACCTCATTTAAATAAATATGTTCCAGGATAACTTTCGTTTAAAAAAATGTTGACGCCATATGGCGTATATTTTCTTTGAGCCCCTCTGGAGGAGCTGAAATCAGTGAAGTATAAAGAGATTGATTACACCCCATCCGACGATTTTAAAAAAAATCCAAGATATCAGATAAATGTTAATCGATTTTGATAAAAGTTCTTTAGTTACTATTTTCTTTTAGAATTCTTCACAGTCTTTAGTGCTTGGGATCAGTCAGGAATAAATCAATGGCTTTACCCCTAGTATAGGGTAAATTCCCCCTAAAGCGGTGAAAGGTGGATCAAAGCAACCCCATGTTGTAAACATTTAAAACAATTTTGCAGGATAAGCTACACTATAACTTTCGTAATAATAATAATAATAAAATTGACTCAATATGGTGCATATTTTTTGAGTCTTCACAATCATCCCTACTACCTACATTTAAAATCAATCGAGAACTAGACATTGAAATTACCTCATTTCCCCGTTGTTCAAATAAATAAGTATTCTATAGTTACATATGTAACATTGTTCTATTTTGACATGTCAATAATGAGGGAGTGAATCCCTTCTGATTGTAAATGAAATATTTCCACGGCAATTTCATAGGTCTCTTATTTTTATAAAACACAGTGTGTATTTTGTTCGAGATTATAGACTTACTCGTAGGGGTGTAGAGGAAGAATATGGGAGGAAAGGGTGAACCCAAGAGAACCCACGAACACAATGTTTTCTTTAGTTAACGTCTCGCGTTATGCATCTATATTAAGGGAGGCGGTGATGGTGATAATGAACGAAATTGTAGAATGAAGACGAACGAGAAAAGGAGAACCTCTTGAAATTTCGATGCACACACTTTTTACCACCACAAAAATAACGAAAACCAGGATCGAACCGGGGACCCTACGCACCATAGATAAGCGCTTTACCATTGAGCATCTATAGTTGAGTTCTTTACCTATTTAACGAAAAATGAATGAAAGTACTGTATTAGAAATCTAAATTTGTTTTCTCTAAAAGTAATAAATTCTACATAACTTAAATATTTATATTGATAAATATGTTACATTAAAAAAATACAGCAAAATTTCTGAATACATTATTTCTTATAGTCACAGGTTTAAAATGAACATCATTGTGTGAAATGCATTTGAATTATGTATATTTTTGGCGAGTGATTGTAGCACGTTGCAGTGCACTTGAATTTTCTAATTATCTAAGCATCACTGTTAATTTCTTATCTCAAATTAAAAAAAAAATCAGTGCGTCTTTAATTCATATTAATAATAAGTATTTACTAATATAAACTGTCGTCATTTAGAAATCCTAATCGGAGAATATCAGTGTCTTATAACTTTGAAAGTATTAAGAGATGACTATATTAACAAAACTGTATTGACGGGCTTCCACGACAGCGGGGCGGAAGATATACCAGGCCTTAGGTGAGAGTGTCGTGACTACGCGGACAGTGCAGCGATGGTTTAACAAATTTAAGGACGGTGACGAAACACTCGAAGACGTACCACGTGCCAGAAGACGTGTACAAAATGAAGATCGTCAGCCAGCAATTCAGGCGAACGGTTTCCAGACATACGAGGAGCTGGAACTACAATTCAGTGTAAGTGGATAAACCATTCGGCAGCACCTCCATCAACTTGGGAAGCACTACAAGTTGGGGAGATGGGTCCCACATGAATTGACTCCGGGCCAGAAGGCAACACGAGCAGACAAATGTGATTGTTTGTTTTGTCGTTTGAGGAAGGAGCCATTTCTGGACAAGGGGTTGACTGTGACGAGAAGTGGGTCCTGTACGAAGCTCCACGGTACCATTATCATTGGTTAGCATCCCACGAACCGGTTCAAAAACAGCCGAAACCAACACTGTACGAAAAAAGGTCGTCCTGTGTGTTTGGTGTACTGCTCGCGGCATCGTGCATCGGGATCTGTTACAAGCTGGTAGAGCATCAATGTAACTGTGTATTGTCAGCAGTTGAAGCGTGTTCAAGAAAAACTCAAAACTCTGGAACCAGCACTTCTGAATCACAAAGGGGTCCTCCTGTGACAGGACAACGCTCAGCCCCACGTAGCTAGGATGATCCGGGACACCATTGTACGCCTTGAATTGGAAATACTATTGCATCCGCCACACTCCCCGGACATTGCACCTCAGATTATTACCTGTTACATTCCTTGGACAATCACCTTAGAGGAAGCCAGTTCAAATTCCTAGTAGAGGTGCAAAATGCACTTGATACCATCTTTGCTTCACGGCCCACCGCGATGAAATCCATGGTCTTCCGAAACGTTGGCAAGCTCGTCGATGTTTTTGGAGATCATTTTTGATCTTCCAGGTACGTCTTAGGTGACATATTGATGTTAAAAGGTGGTGGGTGAAAAAGCGATACAACTTTCTTGGCTTCATTTATAAATTTGTGTACCCCTGAAATGAATTTAAGTCTTACCGCCTAGCGGCTTAAGCTGATAAGAACTATGTCAAATGAGTAGAAGAAGGCGTAGTCACTGGCATGAGAAAAATAAAATGTGATGAACTAGTAAGGTGGAAATTTTTAGAGAAGTATATATTCTGATGGAAATGATATGTTACGTCTACTCCTGAAATGAGATTTACCCAGATAAACCTAAGCAAGTATAGCCGACTAGCGGTAAACCTTAAATCGCATGATTGCCAAGCAATGATGCTATCTACTGAGCATGGTTATATTGTAGAGAATGCAGAGGTTGGCAAGCCTGATTACGCATTTAGACCACAAATTTCTCAAGTCAGCAAATAGACCACCAAGATTCCGCCAATAGACCACCTCAATCAGCAAATAGGCCACTTTCATAAAAGTAGATAATGGAAAG
Organism: Thermobia domestica; assembly: GCF_964235325.1. Taxonomy (NCBI): domain Eukaryota; kingdom Metazoa; phylum Arthropoda; class Insecta; order Zygentoma; family Lepismatidae; genus Thermobia; species Thermobia domestica. The sequence goes on along the minus strand of NC_137455.1, from coordinate 198,422,366 downwards.
TGGTCTTTTTGCTGACAAATTTCCGCAACTAGACCACTTGCAGATTACTATCTATCTATCTATCTATCTATCTATCTATCTATCTATCTATCTATCTATCTATCTATCTATCTATCTATCTATCTATCTATAATTTTCATGCTTATTTTATTATTGTTTGAAATAACAAGATTAAATTTTGTCTTTAATGCATGATTTCAAGACGGTATAGTGATCTCTGTGTTATAAGAATGCTATAAGCAAATATACCTTTTACAGGCACAGTAAGATTTAATGTCAGGTGGTACTACATATCCTAGATATGCGCATATTCTATCAATTTCAAATTTGAAACACCCGATTGAAAAACGTTAGTATATCATAATTCAACACTATATATTCCACCACTAAGATCTAGTTTTGGCTACCGTACTACACAATATTAACACACAATATTAACAAGTTATGTCTTTCTGGTTTCTGTCTTATATATATATATATATATATATATATATATATATATATAGAGAGAGAGAGAGAGAGAGAGAGAGAGAGAGAGAGAAAGAGAGAGAGAGAGAGAGAGAGAAATTTTGATGAGTCTGTGAGGAAAACTTGCATGTAAACCATTAACAAATTTCAACATCCTTAAGAATAAGTCGTCTATTTCCTATATTTTTGAGATATTTTCCATGCAGAACTGAGCAAAATATTTGGAACACCACAGCCTTCGAGTCGAACCAGAGATCTTTATAAAAGTTGAAATGCTTTTAGTTAGCCCATGGCTTTTGAGTTCTGTATTGTGAATTTTAATATAATCTAAAATTATATTCTTTGTACAGCGTTGTGCAGGTCATGCTGCAACTTACGTTATTTTAAAATAATTCGAGAAAGAAAGAAAGCCATTTAAGATTCATTAATTGAATGAAATATCTAAAACTCTGATTTGATTTTGAGTTAAGCATTCCTTTCAGCAGCGAGGCTATATGAAATGAGGACCTCCGACTTAACGTGGGATCTGAATCAAATGAGCTTCTGCAGGAATTCAATAGCCGGTTCTCCCACGCCAATGGCACGTACGCTAACGAGGGAGCTCTGCAAATACTCCCCCTCTCTCCATATATATATATATATATATATATATATATATATATATATATATATATATATATATATATAATGGAATGCAGTAAGATAATTGACACCGACTTAAACTAAACCGCTTTCACGGTTAGATCTCCACTTCTGGTCTTCATATTAAGGTGTAGAAATTCTCAGAATTGCTCTATACTTAACGAACAACTATAATTTCTCCTTCTGAACAAGCTCTATATAAATTTCGATAGACAGGCACTTTGCCTTGATTTCAAATTCTGCAATTTTCACTCCTTGCTTGCAAAATTTTCTCTAGTAACATGCAAGTCAATGAAAGAGAGAGAAGTAGAAATACACAGAGAGCGTGTAAGTGAATTGCAGATACTTCATTGAGAAAGTTTGAAAGTTAAAACACTAGGTTTTGGAAATTCCTCTCCATTCGCCCACTCACTTATACATACAATTTGAAGTGAAGGGTTGTGGAAGCAAGTGTGCTAAGTCAAAGTTTTATATGCATATAATATTCAGAGACAGACAGAAAGCTGACCTTTTCTGTATGGTTTATTCTCTTCTTCAACATTCCGAGCTCCTTTTCTATCCGTTGTAAAGCTCTTTCTCTCTCACTCAACCAAGACCTGAACCTTCCGTAGGGTTCTGCTTTGAAGCAAGTGCATCCAACACTCTTTATGATGTTCTCCTACCCTGTACCTTGTGTCTTTGGAAATCTAATTTCTCTGCTTCAGAGACATAGTTGGGGGAGTATAGAAGGTTGAAGGGAAATATTAAGCAGCAAGAATACTTTAGAATTTGCCCTCTAAATGCCAATCAAGAAATATATCTGCTAGATAGGAAGATATAGTCTTTTGGTTTCAAATTCGCTTAATATCTTACAAAGAGGGTGAACTGCATTGAATAAATCACTTAAGTATCATGTCAATGTCTATTAATAATAATTTTGAAGGACGTTTGTGTGATTAATGCAGCTTACAAGGTAATCTAGATATTTCACATCGTTTTCATAGAAGTAGATAGAAATTTCATTTTATTGTTGCCTAAAGTCTTATTGGATTGTCATTTTTGGGCATATTGCATCCTGTCATTTCTTGCAAATGTATTGTATTTTCTTTTACATAATAGTTGGGAAAGTCTTTGCGGATGTACGTATAGTCCTGTCAAAATACTTTGGCCACTTATATTCCATTAAAACGAAATAATCTCTCAATAATACAAATGACAATTTAGCTTGCTTTAAGTGTCAAATCAAATATTCAAAGAACACATATGTATTTATCTAAAATATTTGTGTTTGTAGACATTGTTATAAGGCTGTCAACATAGAGATAACTGAGCGGGAATCATTGAACAAAACTATGTACACAAAAATATTATTTACAGAAAGCTAAAACAAAGTGATATCTTGAAGTTTTTCTTATCTCTAATCATAAACCTGTTTTAGTTTATATTTCTATTGCCTAGTTGATTTGGTGGAAAAGATCAATAAAATTATACGGAAACTATACTCCTTATGAAGCCTCAAATTTGTTTGTGCTTACTTCTAAAATATTTGATTGTGTGATTATGCATATACTGCATATTTGATATTCAAAATATCCATCTTTAGAAATCGGATATCTGATTTGGTCAAACAAATATATATACTTGTATTTAACTTAAAATATCCTTTTCTATTTGCGAAATCTATTTGCTCAAATCCTTTCAATTCTTGTTTATGTTACATACATTGTTAGTATTAGAAAGGGAGAATCTAGGGAGATATCAAAAAGTTTAATTTTATATTCATATTGCATTTCAAACTTCCATGCAAAACTAACTGATCTGTTAAAGTTTTTGTTAATTCTAACTTTCTTTTCAATTATTATATAAATAATATTATATAATATTTTAAATTTCCAATCATTTTTACTTTCTTCAGCATTGGGTATGTGGTAAATCGCAATTTTGGTTAATTTCGGTATAGAAATATGTAGATATCAATTGTAACTTAATATCGAAAAGTATTACTGTTATTGACGATAGTAAAAGAAAGTTAAAATGAAGTGTAAGCAGTACGGTAGCTATGTGTCAGGTGAGAATTAACAATACGAGCTGTTTTTCATGACCTTGGTTTTACATATAGACGTAAATCTCAAACGAATAGCATTGGATTATTTTAAATGCTAAACAAATATAGTCTGATATCACAACCACATATTTCTTCAAGACAAACTTAACATTATCTTCCTATATCCCTCTAGGACTGCTCAAAGATCTTGTCAATATATCTTCCAACTAGAGGCTTATCCTGTTTAAGTTTTTCATAAAAGCGGCATACTTAATTGGGTTAATATGTCCCTTATAGTATTAACAATAAGCGAATGAGATTAATGTTTTGAGTATGATAGATAATACAAGATTTAAGTTTATGTACTATTTCACATCTAGTATGATAAATATTTTTTTATGATCTCGATGATGGACGAAACAGTTTTAACTAGAATAGATTAGCATAGGATAACTCAAAGACCGGTTCAAAGATATAACTAACTAACTAACCCTATGGCCTAAGGAACCCGGAGGTTCAATGCTGCGTTCACAAAAACTCTCCGTTGACTTCTGTTCTTAGCCAACTGGATCCAGTTTCTATTTCGTCTTCCTATTTAAGAGAGATTCATCTGCTTATTGTCCTCCCATCTGCGCCTAGGACTTCCTAATGGTCGTGTTCCGATTGGATTTCCAGTGAAAACTTTGAAAGCACTCCTACTTCCTTTCATTCTACCTACATGACCAATCCACTTGAGCTTCCTAGACTTGATGATCCTAACAGTTTGGTAAATGGTATAAATTATGCAGTTCCTCGTTATGAAACTTCCGCCATTTTGTTCCTCTAGAGTTCTCTCAGGATCTTGTTCTGAAAAACTTTCAGTCTACGTTCTTCCTTCAGAGTAAGCGATCATGTTTCGCAACTATATAGGACAATAGGCATGGTTATCTTTTTATGTTTTAAGCTACAAATTCCTCGACACAGGACAAAATATTTTGAACTGAATAATAACAAAAAAATCCGTTTTAGTCAACGTTTAATTTCTTTGTGGATATGAGTTTAGTCTGTTAACATTGATCCTAGATATTTGAGAGTATCTACTTTGTCGAAAGTATTATTTGATATTTTAATGTATTCATAGTTTGCAGTATTACGATCCCAACGAACTTCTATATATTTAGTTTGCTCTGCATTTACTTTTAAACACAAATATCTGAAAACGTTTAGTAAGACCTCTGCATTTTTTCTATTGTTCTTCTATCTTCCCATATCAGATTTGAGCGTATCTCATATGAGCGTATGCCATAACATGGTGAAAGAAATTCAGCTCTACGCACTTGTTGTTATTCTTCATTTTCCTTATGCACGATAATCCACATCAGCGATATAATTCAGTTACGAAGGTGTGAAAATAAACATATTTATTTCTGCGATGATAAACTTTGGTATTCTAAAGCCATTTATTAGATTTGATTGTAGGGTCCCTTTCCAGGACTGAGACTATGAGATGTAAACCTATAGTTTAAGTGGGAATAAGAACCACCGTAATGCACTCAAATTTTGCAAGGCTCTCATACTCGGAATCGTACTCAGGACTTCTTGCACCAAATCCTGATTATATAAAGCAAGTAGGCTATGTTTTATGAAGTTGATCTTGGCAGCTTACTTGTAATGTTATTACGTTAAAGCAGACAACTTTAAGCAGAAAATAAATCTTTTGTCTCTAGGCGGTATCTGAAGGTATGCAACCCGAACATTCCTTCTGTAATGTTGGTTGCATTGTGGAAATAAATGTAGAATACTGTTAACACAAATCGATGTCTCAAAAATAAACATGATCATTAACTAATTAATCCTTTAGGATTAAAAAATATAAAGATTCATGAGGACATAAATGGTATTGGATTCTATGGTATGCTAATAGAATACAATCAATATTATCACCTATCTGTATGTCACGGTCTCTGTGCACATGACAATATGAAAAGTGATTTTCCTGAAGAACCTTTTCTATTCACCCACTTGTTCTTAATATGTCTCTTCCTAATCTTTATGAATACTTTCTCTGTCTCCATGGTCTTGACTGCGAGTTAGTCACAAGTTTCAATTTTGTACTCTGCAATAATTAAACCTTTAAACAACACACTAACAGTGTCACGCTTCAACCTTAACCAGAAACACGTGTGTATATTGATAAGGCAACTAATACCAAATAAATAAATAAAATGAATATTTTGTCATTTCGGTATTGGTCAATTCAGTAATAAGAACTCTTTTAGTATATAATTCTATGTTGGCTCCCTACAACCTCCAAATGGAGACTTTAACGGCTGAGATATAGAATGTGGGGCTTAAATATGGAAACATGCTTGAAGTCCTGAAACCGCTGAATATATCAGTAAGTCAAACTACAGCCTGGACTCAGGTTCTGCTGTAGTTGCTCTTTCCAAAGATGCATGCCAATTGAACAATACTCGTAAATTATATTACAAGTAAAGTAATGGTATTGGTAAAATTCGTCGTAGATCAAAGTCTATCTGCCAGTTTGTGGAGAGAATTCTTCTAACGAACAGGATTCTACTGACATCTCCTGTATCAGTGTCGAAGCATTAAGACTACCTCACCTCTTTTGTTGCTACTGAAACACCACATAGTACTGGATCCCATGGTATGACCACAACACTACAGAGTTCAATTCATTTAGAAACACACCTACCTCAATTTTGCATGCTGAGGTATCACGTATATGCCCATTCATCTGTTAGTCGCTCAATTGAGTGACGGGAGAAGCTTGCCCTTCCCCAGTAGGAAGTTATTTCCTTGTGTCGTTAGAAAGGAAAGATATAACTGGTCAGGAATTTTCAACTTTCTTCTTTACGAGACCCAAATTACCACAGGAACATAGTGTAATTTGTAACTGTTAAGGTAAAATGAGTCTTCTCCTCGTTTCACAAGACCTGCTTGGGAGCGGCTGTGAGGGAGTTACTTCAGCAACACTCAAGAGGCTACGATGTACAATATGGGCCTATGATGTTTTCTCCAGCATGTAAGGGAACACAAAGCTTATCGTGGGCAACAGATAACAAGGTGGGGACATTAAACAAGAAATACACGATTGTAGACGTGAAGCGATAAGAAAAAACAATGCTCTTATGTCGCAACAAAGACTTGTGATTTGCGATTCTAAGAAAAGTACGTATTTTGCTGTTGATAGTACACCACAATTAAATATAAACAGCTCTTCTCAAAGTCATATTATTATTAACTAGCAGAATATCTGTTCTTTGCACGGGAGAATACGTTTCATTTTGGACATAAAGGACTGAATTTGGACTTAAAGTACATCGGAAGTGTCACTGTTTGTCTCAGCGACCCCGAAAACTATGGATTTGACACTAATATTCGTCATTTTCGATCTTTTTAAATATCCCTCCTCTCCTAAGTTGCACCGTCAAATTGAAATGATAAAAATCATCCGCGGTCCAAACATCATTTATGTTGAAAATTTGATCGAGATCGGTAGAATGGTTGAAGAGTTATTAAGTCACAAACGTAAACTATTTAATTTTTTATTGATTTTTATGTATCTAACCCTCCCCTAAATTGCACTATCAAAGTGAAATAATAAAACTATTGCAGGCCTGGACCTCATCTATGAGAAATTTGATCGAGATTGGTAGGGTAGTTCAAGAGTTATTAAGTTTTATTTCTTTTTATATGCTCACCCTCCCCTACGTTGTACCGTCAAAGTGAAAGGATAAAAACCATCCCAGGCCAGGATCTCCTCTATGTTAAAAATTTAATCAAGATTGGTGAATGGTTCCAGAGTTATGAAATCAAAAACATAGCCACTTTAATTTTTATATATAGATAAACCTTCCCCCCCAAAAAAGTGTTAAAGCAGTTAATAAAAATTGTTTGATGTTTTCTAACCAATTTTCATGTTAATAGTGTGGGAGTGTGTACGCATGTCTAAGATTACGAAAATAGCACATCCTCTTCAAATATAGTCTTTTTTGAAATACGGTACCACTTTATTTTCATTTACATGAAAATTTCCTTGGAATGAAATATATATATATATAAGGTAGGAACAAACATCTTCAGCTTATAATGAGTTAACACATGAAAAGTTTATTTTTGGTTCCTTAATTATTCGAAACTTTTTTGTTTGTTTGTTTTTCTTCCCTTAGGTAACTGCTTTAGTTAAGAGGAATTCTGAAAGTAAAGTAAAAAAAAAAAGTGCGAAGGTAGTAAGGTATGTATACATAGCAACGGTTCTCTTCTTCTTTCCTAGATTGCAGTAATAGTATGTACATAATAGCAACAGTACACGTATGTATGCAAATATATACAAACGCATCTAAACATACATATAGATACGTATGCATGAAATTTATTCATGTGCTTAATACAAACACATATAGCATCCGTACTCTCTCAGATACACATAGCGTATATAAAGAATATATAGTATGTTTCCACACATCAAAACATACATACATACTCCCACACTTTTTATACAAAAGCACCCACACAGACTTTTTCATCAATCGTACTTCCCCAAAACTCTACTGGCACCCAGTTTAATTTCCTGCTAGCGGTTTTCACAGATGATGCACGATCTGAGACAGAAAAGTCCAGCCGTTCTCCCTGTCGTCGCGTCGCGTCGCGTCGATCCAGCTGACAATTTTTACAGCGCATCGTTCTTTCTCCCAATTCATTCACCAACGCTCATATCCTAACCACCACTCCCTTCCCTTCCTTCCTTCATCCTCTCACTCTATCTACATTTTCTTTCTCCCTCACTCTCTCACACTCTATCCTCAGCGGCTAGCTTTATATCTGACTAAATTTCCATTTGCGCCACAACACACACACACACACACACACACACACACAACACCCAGGGCTGAGATGCTCAAGGCTTGACGTGTCTTTCCCCTCCAACCCTCTTGCTTCGATTGTAACGATACATTAAACAGTGCTCTTTGCTGTTTTTCTCTGCTACTTCAAAGACCAGGGATTCACACTTCCTGTTAGCCAGCAGCTCAGCTCACTCACGCATCATGGTGTACAAAGTCAGGGAACAGCAGTAAAGATATTCGCCAATGGCTTGACCTTTAGCCATTTATGCTTCGCAGCTTTCTTTGACAGTGCGCGAAGAGATGGTGAAATAATCACGAGTGTGATTGAATCTACTTTCTTTTTCCCTGGGTGTTTTCCTGGGTGAAATGTATGACTTTTATATATAATATGGGCTGACTTAGCAGTACGTTGAACCTCCTGGCAAATCAACGAAACTTGAACGGTAATTATGATCTATGGGTGAGTGCTACTAAATTTCAAAGGCTTACTGGTATGATGATAATCAACGCAAATTTTGGTTAGCTACGAGCGTCATATTTTATATACATGGCGAAAAATGTACACTATATAGTTTTGTCTATCTATAAAAGTATATTGGAATAAAAATAAAAATAAACGATATTTGCTTATCGTTACTATGACATTACGATTGTTAAGCAAGAGCTTGTGAAATATGATCTGTTCAATGTACATTTAATTTGATATAGACATACACTGACCAGCCAGAACATTATGATCTTGCACCTAATATCTGATAAGTTTCTATAGCTCGTAGGACAGCAGCAACGTGGTTAGGCATGAGAGCAATGAGACATTATTAAATGGCAGAACGCGTGATCACCACATGTACACGCAAGTCACTTAATTCCTGTAAATTACGCGCATTGAATCAATGAGATCTGATCTAACACTCAATCACATCCCAACGGTGTTCAATTGGGTTAAGTCGATTAAGTTGGGAGGCCATTGCAATAATTAAAATTCAGCACTGTGCTTCTCAGGTCACTGCAGCTCAATGTTTACTTTGTAACAAGTAGTGTTGTCCTGCTAAAAATGTTATTCCCAGCTAGAAATATGGCCGACATGAGTGGGTGTACGTCACCAGCAATTTACCAATAGCTAAGAGCCGTCTTGGTAGATTCCTACTGGGTCCTTGAATAACATATGCAGATTATCCAAATCATAATTGAGCCATCTTTGGTGTGTCGTCATAGTACACTGCACGTCTCTTTGTTGTTTCTTTGGAAGAGAACGGATTCTGATCCGGTCATCGGTGTGACGAAGGTATATCGTGATTCATCGGACCATGGAATGATGTGCCATTGCTCTGGGTTTAATGAGATCGGACGGCACATACCCATTCCAGTCGTTATCGATGATATCGTGCTGCTAACATTGAAATACGTATGGGCTTCGGCTGCAGGGATCCTATGTTACAGTGTACTGTGAATTTTTTGCGCAGACACACTCGTTCTTTGTTCACTCTTAAACTTTGTTAATATCTGCTCACAGTTTGCTCTCTATCCTGTGGTATCAACATCGATACTCTAGGACGTCCGAAAACTTTTTAGGTGTGGGTGCCCAAACTTTGTAGTTTGGTTTTAGTTTCAACGTCGTTTTCCCACCTTTGGAACACAAAACTACAGAAACTCACGAACACTCGACAAGTTTTACTCTTTCCGAGATGCTCGTTTCCAGGCGTCTGACCATCGCAATGTGGTTCCTATTAAACTAAATATCACTGGACGTCCCCATTCAACGCACAACCTCCACATTGACTGATCGAGTGAGATTACTTCTACGATGTGGCTTCCGGTTCTGCTGTGGCCGCTGCCTCCTAAGCCAGTCCAACAATTTTGTTCAATAATGTTCTAGCTGGTCAGTTTTGTAAGGCGCATTTCAATCTATGATCTTGCACAATAAATATATTATTCAGGAAATACAATGAACTCCGTATTTTAAGAGTATTTCCCACCTGCACCGGGGATCAAACCCGAGTTTCCCAGTTGGCAAGTAGACCCTTTACCGATCGCATTGTTGTAGACATTATACGTACTACATATTAGAAAATATATATGAAAGTTATTTGTCTATTATTCTGTTATTTGTTTGACTGTTTAGTTTGTTTTATACTCTCTCTCTCTCACACACAGACACAGACACACACACACACACACACACACACACACACACATATATATATATATATATATATATATATATATATCTGGAAGAAAATATAGGTCAAAATCAAATAACCAAGACACTCTTTCGTTGTTAGAAGAACCTTTGGTAATAGTTGTTTTCGCTTTATCAAGTCATTGGACGTTATTTGACTGACCTTATTCTTTTGTGGGTGGCAGTATCAGGAAATTTAATTTTAGATATTACTTTAGTTTATTACAACTTTGCTTGAAATATCTTGCGTTGATGTGTATATAGGATTCTTATTGAGGAAATAGTCTCTCGAAAATAAATTATATTGTGTTGCCTTCAACAACACATCTATAAAAATGAGTAGAGGTGTGATGGTAGATCTAGCAATTAATTAGCTCGAATATCCCCATTTTGATCTACTACATAGTACAAACAGATAATACAACTGACTTAGCAGATTTTTTTTTAGGTAGCAGAGAGTAACACATAAATTATTTTAACAATTACAAAATTCGTATAATGGCTCCTCTGACCATTATGTTGTATAACTGCTTATTTATGGTAATACATTTGTAAACGTCAGAACACTATTTTAGTAATGAATGAGGTTTTTGTAGAATGGGAAGAGTAATCCGTTGTTAGAAACCCTTCTGATCCTTTTGGCTATGCTTGTCTCGTTCTGTCTTGCAGGGTGTTTCACCAACTACGCTGCACGCATATTAAAATCTCTCTCCATGTCATTACCCTCAATAACTGGATCGCCATATTAGCTACACCATTAAAATCGCTTTCTGGGATGATAGAACAGCGAACTATTTCACAATCTCCAGAACACAGATTGAGTTAAAGGACTTTTTTTCTTTGTTCGTTGAATTTCCCCCTGTTTTTGAAAGAAGGGGAGAAAATTCATATAGGGAACACCGGTGGTAATCATATTGTGTGCCGAGGGACAAGACTAAAATTAAAAAATATTAATTATAAGTGACTAATTTCGAAGCTAGAGTAAACTAACAAGTCGTTTACCCCCACACCAAAAGTGACTAAATAGTACTTTTACTGTAGAAGCGAATGGTATAATAAGTTAAGGAACATTGTTTCCAAACTCTAATGTGTTGTGCTGAATCCTACAGTAGAAATGAAAGTAGTCTGTGGGTATGTAGTTAAACACTCCTATTAATACAAGTACTGGTTAATGGAATTTATTGAACCAATCACTTTAAACTTATGCATAGAACTAGAACAGTGGTTCTCAACCGATGTGTCGGGACACACTAGTGTGTCGGGCAGTCCCCTAAGGTTTGTCGCGAAATTTTAGAATTAAAAAAATATATGAAGAATTTAATAATAATTAGTTAAAATGAAGACAGACATACCAGTCAACACCTCCAGCGGTACCAATAATGCTCAGTGCTATATAGAGTCATTATAAAAATTAATATGTTTCACTATTATAATAAATATTATTATTATTATTTAAAATAAAAATATCAAAGGAGTGTGCCATGAAGTCCTGATTATTCAGTAAAGTGTGTAGCAGTCAAAAAAGGTTGGGAACCAAGAAATATAGCAGTACATTTTGTTTGAAGTATCAAGTATAGTTAGTTTAATTCGGTAAAATTGTACAACATTACAACGTAAAGAAAAAGCATGACCAAAAGTGAAACATTTATCAATTGATAGATTTTATTTCGCTGAAAAATTGATAGACAGGAGTGTAAAAACTCATGTGTACTTTTTGAGATTGAAAAAAAAAACTTATTTTGTAAACCTAAACATTGATACTGTCGATAACCGTTCCACTTACTAAGACTGGTACTGAAATATATCCTCATTAAGATATTTTTACGACAATACCAAAATGATAGTACATAGTACTGTTAATGAGACACAGCGTAAATTATTCGTTAATTCTTGAATTTTAATTTCTGCTAAACTACAATATTGTCCAAATATAAGGCATATATTAATCTATAGGTCACACTGATCTAAAAGAGATTGCTTTAGCATCAATTTTCATGCATAGTTTTCGAGAAAATTAAAAGAAAATTGTGACGCTAGAAAGTATGTCGTCCTTTCATAATAATAATAATTGATAAGCTAGGTTTTGGTGAAATAAACTGTTACTTATATTTATGTACGTATATGCCTCGGGTGTTGTAAAAACGGACTCACTAAGAACGAAACGTTATTCTTCACGTTAAAATAAAGCAAAAATCCTATTTAGTGATATACCGTCAGGACTTCCTTTCAGTTGCTATAGCGAATCAAAGTTTCACTATGTGGTAACGTCGCAAATTAACTTGTCAACATTAACATAGCTCTTCGAATCCATCAACCAGTTACATCGATTGCTATGCTAATAAATGACGCTAGTGTCAACGTATATCGATTTTAATTTCCATCTGGATAGAATTGTTGGAAGTATTCATTGGATTGGTAGATTTTCTCTGCAGTTATCTTTACCTGCGACGCTGCCACGTGGTGCACTTTGCGTCTCAAGACGAGGACCTGAAATGTATACAATTATACAGGATGTCTCAAAAATCCTCTGATATAGGGTAACTCTGTTATTTTCAGAATTACAGCAAATTGTAAGAGGGGAAACCGTCTTCAAATATATTTTCAATCTACAGTGAAGGAATTTTTTAAAAAATGGACGAGTCATTTAGGCTGTACACTCTTTATGCACCTATTAAAAATGCGTTAAATGAAAATGCAACATTGCCATTTACCTGGATCCACAACATAAAGTCAGTGGGAGTACGTTTGAAATGGCTGGCCATCGATACGTTAGTTTTAAAGACAGTCACTTCATTCACTTATGTTGTGGGTCTAGGTAAATGACAACGTTTCATTTTCATTTACCATTGGGCGCATAAAAAGTGTACAGCTCCAAACGGCTCATCCGATTAAAAAAAAAAATCGCTTTAGGTTGAATACATCATATTTGGAAACGGTTTCCCCTCTTACATTTTGTTGTAACTCTAATAATGACAGTTACCCTATATCAGCGGACTTGTAAGACACCCTGTACATTTTCACGCTTTATTTTGACTTGTAGAATAGTGTTCTGCAGTCCTTGTGCACCATCTTTTGTCTTTCTCTGTCGGTGACCATATATCTACGCACATAAAAGCTTATAACATAATGCTGAAACATCGTTAAAATATGCTATGATTACAATGTTATTATATTTTGGTGAAGCATAGAACGAAGAAAAATATATTTAAATAATAATAATAATAATAATAATAATAATAATAATAATAATAATAATAATAATAACAATAATAATAATAATAATAATAATAATAATAATAATAATAATAATAATAATAATAATAATAATAATGTAAGCTTTTGTCCCTGATCTAATTGCTATAACCCGTGCATTTTGATGCTCGGGGTCCACGTTCGATTCCAGGCAATAAAGCATCAGAAATTCATATTATACTTTAAAAATCTCTGCTAACACGGATTTTTATCCAAGATATGTTTCCTCCTCCATGCCATAACATGAACAGTACGCGCGTTAGTCATCTTACTACGAAGGGTCACTAAGATTGACAACGAGCGCATAGAAAATAATCCTACTGGGAAACGTTCATGTATTTGATTAATAAGATATTCATACTATTTTATAAAACTTAAATATAAACTTAATGTAAACTATAATGTAACATTTCCTCAATATTTAGACTATAGAAAGAGATTTTTTTGTTTTGTACAAGATAAACTAAGCTATTTCCTGTTAGGTACATAAATATGATTTTTTCTTTACTTTACCTTATTTACCTTAGTATTGATGTGCTATATAGGTTAAGTGGGTAGTTGCAGGTAAAATCGTCTTGTGCAAAACGATGGAGGAAACACGGTTCATTTATCTATTGAGAAATGAAATTACGTAAGTTGCGTAGGCGTAAACAGTATAACACGAGACACCGCTCGTTAAACTTTCTTATTCCAGTTGCTTAAATTGAATCGTGAACCATAGCATTTAGAAAAGTTTTTTTTTTATGATATACGATCAAAATTGTCATGAACAATGTCGCAGAGTTCGTCCGAATAATATTCAGTCCATAATTAAATCACCTTTCCCGGGCCTCTTCGATAGAAATTGGTTATACCGTTTATTCCTGTTTTGCAAAATCCTGTTTCGCAGAAAGGGACTCAAACTTGTTTTTCACGCTCAGCTTTGTCGTGTTTTGAAGAACAGAAAAAGAATCCAATATGCGTGTTCCTGTTTCGCAATATGGGATATTTTATATTTTACATAAGTTTATGGAAACCCTGATTTCGCCAAAAGTACGCTGATATTTGTATTATATGTTGAGAAATTGATTCCATCGTAATATTGTAACCATCAATTGTAAGTAACAAACAAAGTATTTCACAAATTATTGAAAAAATCAAGATGGCTGGCATAGCAGCATACCGTAAGGTGAAAGGAAATTTCTTTAAAGTAAAAGAAACGATAAGATAATGATGGATGAAACATTTAAAATATGTCCACGTCTATTTTCATAGTTATATACATTGTACGGAAAGTATTTCGGACATTTTGTCACTTCTCTTCTGCTTATTGCAAAACAAAAGTCAGTTATTGTACACGTCCATGCTTCAACAAATCAAGAAAAAAGCTGAAAATTGCTGTTTCGTGTGCAGAAATTTTTGAACAAGCTACATTACAGATTTATTTGTTTCATTTTATCCAATCTACATAGGTACATGGACAAAGGTAAAAGATATAGGTCTGGCTTCATTTTACAAGACTGATAATGATGTGAGGAAGTAGGTTGGGAGAGGAGATGCACTTCCACTTGTTCATTTTGAAGACATTTCTGATGCATTTCCATATATGCAAGAGGATTCACCCTACATCCCGGAAGCACTATTTTCCTAGACTACTTGGCGGACACCTATGTTGACAAACTGAATGCAACCTTCCCCTGTAAATACAGCAATATTTGAAAGTTTACTTTTTTATTGGATTGTTATTTGACTCCTTACGTTGTATTAAATACATTTTAATTAATGTTTCATGGCAATAAGAAACAAATTTGATAACAAGAGCGAAAACAGCACGAACAATGCCAAAATTCAGGAAGTAGAAAATTATCCCTATATATGGAGATTCATTCTACTTTTAAAGCAAGAACAGTTCTAAAATGCGGTTGCTGGAGGCTGGTAATTTAACTTTAAGGAGAATATTCTGGAAACATTTAGACAGTCATACTCGAGTTCTTAAAAGCAGGTTTAGGTGTGGTGAAGTTGGTCTTATTCTATACTTTAATGCATTGTCTCATTGCATTGATTTTGATAGTTGAAACTACAATCAAATGAAGACAATATTAAGAGTCACACCTGTATCCTAAATTTATGAAGGTTCATGCCATTATTCTTCAATGCATTTTTTTTATTTGTGTCTGTGTGTTTGCGCTGAATCAAGATTGCACTTGTGTGACAAGGTTCTATTGCGAGCCGCACCTCTTTATATTTATGTTGGTGTTTTGTTCCTTTATATTTATGTTCGCCAAATATTCCTAATATTGAGGTGGTACCAAAATTTTTATGCAGTTCTACGAAATGAGAATGGGTTAGCTTGGCAACGTTAAACACTCATAAGGCATTCTGTGAAACAGGATTCTGCGAAACAGTAAGTAACCAGGTTATTGCTAGTAATGAAGTATTTATTAAAGTAATTTGAATAAACTTGTTGCAGACGCTGTCGCAAACGTTAACCGTAAAAACCTCTCTCCTAGGGATGGCCAGACGGATCCGGATCTTGGATATCCGGATTTTATAAGATCCGGATCTCGGATCCAGATCCGAAATTTTGGATCTTGAATCCGGATCCGGAATTTCGGATCTTGGATATGGATCCGAAGTTCCGGATCTTGGATCCGGATCCGGAATTTCGGATCTTGGATCCGGATCCGGTTCCTGGATCCAGATCCGAAATTTCGAAGTTCAGATTCGGACTCCTGTTTTGAATAATTTAGACCTTAGATTAAAACCCAGAACTATCCATATGTATAAAATATATATAAAATTTACTAGGTGAATTTTATCTAACTCAATGAGAAGACAATTCAATATAAATGACAAGAGATCTCATTTTCACATTTTTCGGGGTTAGACCACTGTTACGCACACCCCATCATTTAGTCTTTAGTATATCTTTAAACGTAATACAAGTATGCCACTTTCATCTCAAGTCAGTAGTTGTATAGATCTGCCTTTTGTTATATATTAATCGAGTTAGGATTAAAATTCGATTGTTTGTGAGACCTATGATAATATTTTCAGATTGAGTTATAACGAAAAGCTGCATAGTAATGGTGCATATTTTCTTTGCCCCACATTGGGAATTAATGTAGTCTGTCTTACACAGTCGGCTCTTATGATTACTCCAATGATCTGAACTACTGGAGCATTACGCCAAAATCAAGGATGTACTTGAATTTTCGTCATTATTTCTACTTTTTTTATTACTAGCAAAATAAATATCATAAGCGGTATTTTACATAATATATAGATGCAGATCAGTCAGTTGATTGATTAAAGTTTACCGCAAAGCTATTACATCTCTAAGACACTGGCAGTCTTAGAACAAAATCCATGGCTTTCCCAAAAAAATCTTAAATCTCTGTATGTAAAAAGGGCAAAGTCCTGAGTGACTGAGTGACAGATTACCGTACAGGCAAACTCGCTTAAGCTAGAAACTTGAAATTTGGACAGTATATAGGACTTGTGACGTAGGGTACCACTAAGGAAGACCTTTGGGAAATTCGACGAGGAAGGGGCAATGGGGTGGAAAATATTTCAATAAAATGGCCATATCTCCGAGATTCTTGACGTTAGATACTTCAAATTTGGTATTTGGGTTTCTCATTAAAAGTAATTTGATACTTGTTTAAGTGTTTTTGATATTTAAATTAGAAGTGGCAGGCAAGATGTAGAAATTAAAAAAAACTGGGGGGGGGGAATTGCTATTATTGCAATTAGTATAATAATATGCTTATATCTCGGAAACTTAAAGGGTTAGAAACATGGAATTTGGTATTTGGACTCCTCACTTAAAATAATTAGATACGTATTTCAACGTTGTTTTTTTATATGTGGCCCAGAAGGGAAGAAAAGGGCGGGAAGAAAATTAAGTGGGGATTGCAATTATTGTATTAATATGTTCAATCCCTTAAGGTTAGAGACTTGAAATTTGGTATTTGCATTTCTCATTGATATAATTTGACACGTTTTTCAGTGTTTTTTGATGTTTAAATAAAAAGAAAAAGAAAAGAGATGAAAAGGAAAGAGGGTGGGGATTGTAATTATTATAATAACATGTCGATATCTAGAAACCTCTGAAGGTTAGGAGCATAGAGTTTGGTATTTGGGCTTTTCATTTGAAATAATTAGATATGTACTTAAGCGTTTTTTGATGTATGTCTTAGAAGGGAAGAAAAGGGGCGGGAAGAAAATATTTTTATATCTCGGAATCCTGGAATGTTAGAGAAATGAAACTTGTTATTTGAACAAAAAATCGTTATGTTTGCAGGCGTATGATGTACGAGGCCGTAAACCGAGCAAATGTGTGGGCTGGGGGAAAGCCCCCACGTACTCGCACTGAAATTAGGTATATCTCGGGATACCGGAACATTGTTACATGTAACTTGATATTTGAACTGGTATTAGTTGTAGGTTTACGAGGTGCGAGGTCGTAGGCGATCAAATGAGATATCCGAGGGACTAAGGACGAATCCCCAGACATTTCTTTTTAAATTGATTATGATTAGAGGCTTGTGTGGTGCGAGGCCGTAGTAACGGGGGTCTAGTGGCGAAGCCCCCAACTAGCCGCAGTCTAGTAAGTATATAAATGTATTTGCGTAATGACTGGAAATTGCATGTATGCCTGTGGACAAAATTGCATAAGTAGCCACGAGAAATGACAATCCTTTAAAATAAAAATTTTAAAAAGCCAACAAAATGTACTCTCGAATGAGTTGAATATTATGTTTGCGCAGGGGCGAATCCAGAACGGACTCCTGGAGGGGACGGAGGGGGGTGGTTGGGGATGCTAGCAGTGAAAAATTACTTAGATGATCTAAAATTGCCAAAAATTGCTACTAAAGTACACTGTTTATGGTGCCTCTGAATAGAGGCGAACGACTTTCCGCCCTCTCCCTGGATCAGCCTATGTGTTTGCATGAATGATATAGCTCCTTATACAACCTATGCAGACTTAATAGTAGTGGATTACTATTATAAAGATACGTATTACTGCTCGAGACTGCATATGGTATTTTGTATACACATACAGCTACATTAATACATTAATTGACATTTAGAACTATATCTCTACTACAATTCTTAATACCGTACTAACTGAGGTGGTACGGTCACAGAGAAACGTATTTTTAAAGAAAGAAAAAAGTCTAATCAAGAGAAAGAAAAAGAAGTTGCTCCTTAATTTGATTTGATCTGTATTTTATGGGCTGTTCTATTAGCTATGGCCTAGCTCATCACGACAAGGAAATTGCCTCATTCAGTGACCACAATAATAGAAAGAATTAGGAAAGTAAGCAGCCTGAGCCTAATGAAGAAGTTTGGGCTTGAGACTAAGATTTCATCTCAGCATTTGTCTAGTGTTACAGAAAACAAAGGACAAATTTCCATCAGGACGACCGCTTTAAAAAAGATTTACTACCTTCTCGATCGAGTATTTCCACTGGAATCGAATATGACAGTGAGATTGCTCTCACTAAAGTCGACAGTTTTAGTCAATCAAATTTGGAGCAATTGTGACATATTAAGGCACAAAAACCAAATATCAAGACAATGAAGAGAACGCAAAGCTGTCACACGATCACATACCACAAGTGTCTTAAAATCTTATTTTAAGCATAGGATTGAAAATTACTTTGTCAATAATTTCGAAAACTGCTGATTCGGAACACCCGAATTTTCTAACGAGGAGTTTCGGATCCGGATCCAAGATCCGGTTTTTCGGAACCGGATCCAACATCCGAAATTTCGCATCCGGATCCAAGATCCGGAGTTTCGGATCCAGATTCAGTGCCCTGATATCCGAATCCAAAAATATCTGGATCTGGCCATCCCTACTCTCTCCACCACTATTTTAGACGTAAGAAGTTGCCTTGTACTAAAATTGTCACAGAAACGTGTACCATATTAAAACTTACTCTAATAGTAAATTATGCTTTCTGGAGTTTCTGAAGAGAAATGACGTATTGCAATTATAGGATTGTTAATGAAATATTTGTGAAATACAAGGAAACTCAGTAGACGGTCCAAGAAAATTGTCTGCTAGACACGTAGCATAACAAACTTCCTTTTTTTCGATTCTGCCGAGAGAGCAGGATTGTTATTTATATATACATATTATGTTGAAAACAGATTTAATGAGAAAAAAGAGGAACCATTAATATGTTTTTTGGTTATAACGACTTGTCCTAAGGAACAATGGATATAGGAGGTAATGAGAGTTTTTATTTGCAAAAAAATCATCAAGTCTTTAATGTGAAGTTAAAAGACTGATAAAATTGGGCAATACTCGTGTAATGGGATTCAGGCTGACATAGAAAGAAAAAAAAAACACGGTGGCAGCAGAGACGTCAAGAGTGATTTTGAGTTAGCCATATGGAAAGGAAGAAACCACGGACTTTGGGTGAGAGGTTTCCACTTTTACCTATAAGTTTAACTACCTTCTCTAGTAAAAAAACTCAGCTAAAAAAGACAATCTGAGCCATCGTAGTTGGTTTCCTAGTGAAAATCATATTAGTAACTTGTAACGTATATATTGTTCAAATAATCGCATTATGTACATGATGTAAATAAAATTATAACTAAGCATCTTGAGGTAAATTAGGGTTCTTTTACTTTACTTCTATAAAGAAAGAATAGAACCTGTCTCTCATGCTCTAATACGACGCTTTCTAAAATCATCTGCCAAACCTAACTCTAGATATTTTATTTAACCATTTTTATTAATCATGGCTCCCCTGACGACATGCTTAAGCTCAGATTCTTTATTAGCTAGTTTTTACATCTTTTTGTACCAGTTTCTGTTTTTGTTTAATTTTTTTTCTATTTCTTGGTGAAGGGTGATGGTTTTTCTCAGTGCAATTATTTTCATAAATTTAATATCCGTATAAATTTTTGTTGTTTGGTTGAATGATTCCGTATGCCGTTAACGCGTAGTGGAGTTCAATCACAGAAACTAGGTGTAAACCTCACCAGGATGCAGTCTGTTACTAATGGTCTTGGTAATTCCTGGTTACATTCTACTCTTCCAGCCGCACCGGCTGCCATCTTGCCGCCTTTTTCTCACCAGATTAACAATGTCTTTCCACATAATCAAGTTAGTCGGTCACCTGTAATCAACATCCCAAACCCGTCTGTTGTTAATCCCCATACTCAGGGCACAGGGCTGAGGTTGTTGGCCACTTCCCCATCCATACAGGGAAATTCAGTTGATACCACTATTCCAATTCATCCAAACTCACTCAGCATATTTTCGGCTACCACTTTAGAACGAGCAGACCTATTCATTACTAACTTTGAGCGAACAGCCAAAATTGCAGGTTGGAATGAAGACAAAATGCGTTCTATCTTCCCGTTGCCAGTGAATTATTATGGTGTTTCAAGACATCAACAGAGTGTTGTACTACTTCCTCCGGTGGATCGACTTCCAGCTGAGATGGCCCACGTGAGGCGCATTCGGATACCTTCACCTCCCATGGGTGACAGAATATCCCCCTTAAGAGGACTGGAGGACCGTGACTAGCCTTACTCTTGTTTCTATAGAATTTATGTTGTAGAGTGTGGAAAATCAGTTATGTTGTGTTTCAGTGGGATGTTGTGAGTGTGGACTGTGATTCCTACTCTTGTCTATTCATTTTGAAGTTCACATTTTTATTAAATGTGTTTCGTATTATTTACCAGCATATTTTGAATCTAATACGTTTTGTGTAAATGTCTCGATGTTTACTACCAGCAGAGATTTAATAAAAAAAAGGGGGGGTAAAGACACACACTGAAAGGTGATATTCAAATAATATACACTTTCAGTGAGGGAGTGTGTTGAAAACAGATTTAATGAGAGAACAAAGAGGAACCATTAATATGTTTTTTTTTGGTTATAACGACTTGTCCTAAGGGACAATGGATATAGAAGATAATGACACTTTATAATTGCAAAAAAAAAAAAAAAAAAAAAAAAACATCAAGTCTTTGATGTGAAGTTAAAAGACTGATAAAATTGGGCAATATAATGGATTCAGGCTGACAGAGAGAGAGAAAGGAAAAATCACGGAGGCAGCAGAGACGTCAAGAGTGATTTTGAGTTAGCCATATGAAAAGGAAGAAACCACGGACTTCGGGTGAGAGGTTTCCACATTTACCTGTAAGTTTAACTACCTCCTCTAGTAAAAAGAACTCAGCTAAAAAAGACAATCTGCGCCATCGTAGTTGATTTCCTAGTGAAAATCATATTAGTAACTTGTAACATAGATATTGTTCAAATAATCGCATTATGTACATGATGTAAATAAAATTGTAACTAAGCATCTTGAGGTAAATTAGGGTTCTTTTACTTTACTTCTATAAGGAAAGATTAGAACCTGAATCTCATGCTCTAATACGACAGCGTGGGATACGGTTTCTGAAATCATCTGCCAAACCTAACTCTAGATATTTAATTTAACCAATTTTATCAATCAATTATATATATATATATATATATATATATATATATATATATATATATATATATATATATATATATATATATATATATATATATATATATATAAATTCTTTGTAATTTATCTCCAAAACATTGCTCATAAAGAATTCTGCTCAAAACAATAAGAAATCCTCTTTAATACATTTCTAGAAAAACATATCATGGAAATTTGTTAAACGAGATTGGGGAGGTTCAAACTTTCGTATCCATATAAAAAATACCAATTTTGCTAAAAGAATTATATAATAGCATTATAAATTGTGCACTATAACACTACTGTTTTGCATTAGTACCCTGATGTCCGTTGTTGTGGGTGAAGTAATTAAGTTTGCGTGTATGATTTGGGGAATTTATACTTAAATATAGGTCTATAGATATCTGTTTTTACTTGTTTCTTTGAAGTAGTAATACAGTGTAGTTTTGTATGATATGCGCGGATGTTAATGAGGTAACATATGTATATCGACTACAAGATTATTGCGAAACTTAATGGACGATCTCATTGAGAACGAAACATATTTCACTTGTCTCACAATAGAGGGAAAAGTAGAAACAAAAAATAAGTGACCCACTTCAATCTCTTTTTCTTGTAGAAAAGGCTGAAAAGCACGTAAGACAATTTTATTGAAGTGGTACCTTACAAGAATATGATTAACTGAAAGCGCAGAAATGGATACTAATTTCTGTTCACTTTATACTCATATATACATACAACAAACAACTGAAAGGTTTCAGGCAGCTGATAATGAGCACAAGGGTACTGAGCCCCTCATAGCCTCCCCTTAGCTACGAATCTAAATGTAGCCTACCCATTTCGTAACTGGCTGTAATATTTGGTCACCCTGTGGGTATATTAAAGAGAACAAAATTATAGGTATAGTAAGTATCCCACTAACTAGCTCGTAATGTCGCTCCTGTTGCAAAAACTAAATAACAGTTAACTGCTACGCTCTTTCTCTCACATACACATTGTGAGGGGCAACACTTGTCATTACAGCTGTTTCATGATGATGCAAACAGACTCCGAGTCCTAGAACGCCGCGCCTGACTCATAGCCTTTTCAGTTCCAGAAGAACTCCAACTACGCTCGTCTATCACGATACCACAAAGTCTCTTCTTTTAGCTCACATCCATCGCCTCTGAACCTGTTACATCATGCAACACATCACAGCTAATCATCCTATCATTGCCGACCTCATGGAACAGACTCCTTCGATCCTCCGCCATGCATACCCACCTTTAGACCATCTTTTGACAATCTATGAACGAGAGGCCCATACAGCCGGCTATAACCCTGCTCCACGTATCTATCAACGCCATCCTTCAATATATCCTCCATAAATTTCTTTCAACCATCATCTGCATGACTCTATGTCCAAACAATTATCTGACCATCAATAACCTCACAAATTTTTTCTACTTAACTGGACACAGAGGCTGATCACAATATTAGTACAGAATTAACTGTATCCTGAATTTCCACTTACTTTATCTAGTGTCCACAGTCTTGCCAATCCTCTTGCCAGAGAGAAGATGTAACCTTCCACGGCCCTCCCATCTCCGGATGGGAATGAAAGACTTCGTATTTAAAAAATGGTGATGCACGTATGAACAAAAATTCTTTTGAAGTTTCATCAATTCTAGGTTCATGCCTCAGTTTCCAATGAAACGAAAAGGAAAAAAAGAGAAAAAAATATGAGTTGGTAAGGGCAAGAAGGTGTGAACCCGACAGAAAACATCACACGAAGAAAGCTGAATGCATAAAGGCAAAGCGACAGCGTAGAAAAAGAGAAACCGGTGGACATCCATATGTAATACATTTCCATATATATTGGTAGTTATTGGAACGGACCCGTTACTTCCGAGAGATACAGAAGATGTCTCTATGTTACAGCTGTCAAAACCTGTAGTCAGTGGCGACTGATGCATATAGGTATTTTGCCAGATGTTCTTCCGAGTGTTATTTTGAAATAGTTATTCTTTCTCTGCCATGTTATATTATATGAATATTATTTGTTTATATTTAAAGCAAAAGAAGAGAACCGAACCTTAAAAAAAAATAGTATTTGGAAGCATTTCTACGGTTGAATAATAATTAATTACATTACACCCTATTTTAGATTTCTGGAACAGAAACTCGTGACAAAAGTTCTGTTAATACAGTAATAATAATAATAATAATAATAATAATAATAATAATAATAATAATAATAATAATAATAATAATAATAATAATAATAATAATCTGTCAATGCTTTAAATATGCTAGTAAACCGTTTCCTATGGGATCACCGAACACAGGTGCGCACCCAGGGGGGTTCACCGGGTCCAGACCTTCCCCAAAACTTACCAATTCACTCACATACATGTTTACACTTTCTCAATAGAACTGTACTTGTTTAACAGAGAAATGATTGATGGAGCATGAAAACTTTATCTTCAACTTCAACTGTACTCTTTCTCTTATAAAAAAAATATCCTAGTTTTATATTTTCTTTAAATATAGGTGGAAGTATTTAGCAATTACTTATCGTCTTTTCGGGGCAATAGACATAGTGCTTGTAGTATTAAACCCCCTCCCCCAAAACTTGGAATCCCAAAACAATTTTTTTAGGTGCGAGCCTGATTGGAGATATCTAGTGCTTGGACAGGTGCAAAGTAAGGCTCTCCAGATGGTGCTATGCTTACTCCACTTGCTTCATTGAGGACTGTTTGAATGAAAGAAGTAAAAAGTGACTGGAAACCCGGAATTATCAACGAAAGAGAGTCGATGCTAACTGCAAATCACCACCAGCTAAGATTACCTTAGCTCTCCATTGTATCTAGGTAAATACAGGACGCACGTTTAAAAAATAAGTGTAAGCAGGTTTCTAAACATACAGTCAGTATACATAATTTATTTTAACACAAAAAATATATTAAGTTCACATTTAGAACAGCGCTCTTAATCACTTGAAAATTTTAATAAATATGGACTTTGTGAACTTTAAAAAAGGATTTCCTAACACCAATTGATTTTTTTGAATCGACTTACTTAGTATTTTTATCTAGTGATTTGATCTTTCTAAGCAACTGATTATCCTGCAATATAAACTGTTCATTTATCAATGAAAATATACGTATTACGATAGAATTTATGTGCTGGAATGCTAAATTTTTGGCGGCTGAGAATGCTTTCTGAGGAATCGTCCAAAACTCACTGGCTCATCCTAAAGAGCTGTTCGAAAGGTCTGGCTCGTTCATGAGCAGCACATCACTAACATGACCATAGATGGCGAAAGTCCAGAAATCTAATTCTTAATCCTAATAATTACTAATAGAGAGAGTGCAATATTATAGTTCTTCTATGAAGCCGTGAAACACAGTGTGCACGCCTGCTTTGACATGGCTTAAACATTTGAATTGTCAGTCCTAGTAGGCAAGTACAGTAATGTGCGTTTTGAAAAAAGAAAAACCTTCATACAGGTCAGAGAAATAGAGTGTAAACTGCTTTTCTGTATACAGAACGTCTGTCAATCTTATCTTCAAGGCAAGAGTGTCAAAACTGGATGAGAGACCTATGCTCTCAATAGCTGTTGTGCCACGGCTTTTCATTTACCTCACTAATACTAATATTAATACTAGTAATAATAATATCTAATTAATTTTTCAGATTTTACTTTTTATTTTTATATTTAAACATTTTGTGAACCCTAGATAATTCGGATAGAGACGATTTGGCACCCCCTCATTAAAGGTGTCTAATGTTTCCGGTTTGTCCGGTTGGTAAAATGGTAAATTGTGATGCAGTTAGGTCTAGCGACAAACTTTACTCCAGGAGGACAAATTACGTGTCCGTCTCGACACAGTTTATCGTACACTGTTGAATATGGCTCTCCGTAGCCAAAGACCTACATGTGTATCATTGTCAATCTACATAATCTTCTATAATAACAGTAATGGGTACATAATCATTGTGGTTGGACCATGAAGCTATGTCAATATGTTGCGTAGTGCGATGAATCATTATATCTTCTGTGATATTCATAACACACAAATATCACGAAAGATTGATGCGTAATCAGTCTTTTTCGTTCGTAAATGACAACTTAAACTGAATATTGTTTCTTGATCATCCATCACTCACACACATATAACAAATAAGATAGTTTATTCAAAGACAAATAAACGTAGGGACACAAAGTTTGATAATGTATAATGTCATTTTTGTGTGCATATTGAAGAAAATCAAACTCCGGAACCAAAATGTTAAAATTGTGAAGAACATCTATTGGATGTGGTGAAATTTGACTGTCACATACTAGTGGGTTATAGTCAGCATCTGATCAGTCCCCTCCAAAGGCTACTCTAAGCTCCTTTGATTTTGAGATACATGGATTTACTATTATTCTCAAACAAAGGTTCATAGAAGCCACGTTGAGACGGCGACTGAAAATATGGTTCTGGCACCTAGATAATTTAAGCATATATATATATATATATATGTACGACAGAAGTTAACGACAAGCGACAACATATTATCTATCTCCAAGATATTGCTATTCAGTTTTTCCTTGTTAAGAATTTCAACACCGCTACTTTTGCCACATACTGACTCTTCATAGATTAGTTCATCTTCTGCTCCTAATTCCCTTAATCCGATGATGTTCCTGTTGATCTACGGTAGCCAACTTATTTCTGATGCCAGAAAATGCGTATTTTAACTAGCAGTGATCAGTTTTAAATACTAATGTATTCTGTACCTCTTTAATAGTATTGCCTCTTGCCCAGTCATAATTTGACTTCCGGAGAATGAGGACCTTGGTTTATCTGACATTTTTGGTGAAATACGTTTCTAGCTATTTGTTGGCCAAACTTGTTCGTGGTAGTACTCCCTATCTGCTCTCCTATCATTAGTTAAACCTTTAAAACAAGTCATGACAGGGAGAAAATCAATTATATTTAAAGTAATATATCCCACTATAAATCCTGTTCTCGACAGCTCTTTTCATGATTCTGAAATACAGTCAAAGCCTAATCGAAAAAAAAAACTATTCACAACGCTACTAACAGACAATATTGCTAGTGCTTGATTCCTAATTTGAATACGTAATAAGTGGGTATATTGATGATGTTGCTTAAGAATTTGAAATTCTTTTTTTTTAATGGATTTTCTCATTTTGAAGGCGTAGTTTAAGTCTTTTCCAAAATAAATTCCTAGTGATATCGTTAGCAGATATCTTTTGATATTAAAAATAAATCAGAGATGGTTATTCCTAATCACTTGTATGTATTGAATTACTTGAGTAACATTTGTAGATAGTTATTTTTATAGATAGTGAATCATCTGAACGTATTTGTAGATAGCTTTTCTTGTAGATCACGAACCAATTGAATGCCAAAGGGAGAGTTCTTTCTGTAGGCAACGAACAGTTTGAATCTCATTATGAGAGATCTTTGTGTAGACAGCGGATCATCTAAAGTTCATTTGTAGATAAAACTTTTCTTACATACCGAATCATCTGAACATCAATTGAAGGTAAATATTTTTTGTAGAAAGCGTATTATCTGAATATAATTTTTTAGATATCTCTTTTGATTCTTTATATACAAGAACAGTTGACAAAACAAATTTATAATAGTCTTCCCCTGATAAGATCCATTAAGAAACTAGTAAACAGTAATGGAAATCCTTTACTCAGTTTTGAAAAGCAAGGGTACGAAAGTTCCGGGATGTAAAATACAGTTTTTATGAAAATATACTAGTCTTGGTACACAAACAACCCTTATTGAAGAATTATATAAAAATACTAGGACTACATGGTGGAGGCACACTTCTGTATGATCATTTGAGATTTAATTTTCTTCCTAACTAAATTTTAATAGTGATTACAGAATGAGGAAAAGCTAACCAGAAACACAAATTGCACGGAAAAGGGGTTTTTCGGAAGAAATTTTTCCACCTCGTGGGAAGTTTAGTCATGTGTTTCCCTTCCCATCATACTCCGATTGTTCCCCTACAACCCATACTCTCATAGTCACCCAGAATCGATGAGAAACGCTTATTTCAGTTTGAAATTCTACTTATGTATACAAAACACGCGGGCTATTACCGAAACCTGAATCGACAGAGAAGAACAAATGAAGGAAGCAGGAGGGCGGGGACTTGATTTTATATCGACCATACACACGAATTTCTGTCTCATTATATCATTCATCCCCTAAACACACACATATGTTTTAGCTATCAAAACCTTAAGGGGATGAAAATGACCCAATGCTTTCAAAATGTCCGTTCAGCACCAATTTATAGGTCACAGTGCAGTGTCTATTTCGCGGTTAACCACAACGTTTCAGTTTAATTACAACGATAATACACATAGTGAAGGCTCGAGAATGTAACCGTGGTGTAATGGATTTTATCAGGCGATATAGATAGATGCCTTGGCTACCATACAAAGCCAAAATTACAGGATATACAATCATTAACAGCATTGTAAAATATGATAATGATTGAAAGATGGACATTCGAAAGAGAATGATGACTACGATTTGAAATGCAAATTAAATTGGATTGCTAGCTTCAATGCTAGTTATTTCAATTATTTTAATTTTCCTTTTGTGATTTCCATTATATTTGTTTCATTGTTTTGATTTTGTTTTTCATTCAAAGAAGACTATTTTACATCAATAATTCTTCAGAAAATCAGAAAATCTTGAATACTGTTCTATAAATAATATTTTAACACACGAAATGAGTTCTAGAAACATAAACAATAATATTTCTTCATAAATATTTCTACGTGTGAAATAAGTCATCAAACAACAAACAATAGTGTTTTCTTAGGAATGTTGTCTCTTTTAAATTTCGAAACAACAAAATCAGTGTTATATTACTATTTATTTTTAATATTAAACAAGCCCTGAAAAAATAACAACTATCATGGCATTCTTTCATAAATGTTTCTATTTACAAACTAACTTCCTAACCAACAAAACATAATGTTGTCTTATGAATCTTTGCACACATTAAATAAACTCTAAAGAATGTAAATTTTGTTCCTTTACAAATGTTTCTACATATTAAACAAGTGCAAAAACAATATCAGTAATTAGTAACGAATAAATTATACTCACGCTATTGGCTAATAGGGAGTTGGCTCTGTTGAAGTTATTTAGAGGGAGGAGGAAGATCGAGAAGTAATAATCTGTGTGGTAACAGTAGTAGCGACTAAGAAACTTAAGACGAATATTTTACTTTTTATACTACGCAGTCTTAGCAGACAACATTGGCAACTTATAATTTTGATAAAACTCGCACAAACCTAAAAAAAAAATGTCTAACATTGAAATAGGTTTGAACGATAATGACCTTTAACAAAATTCATGGATGTAAATACGTACAATTATCTACCAGTACGGGAAGAATAAACATAACGCATTTCTATTACATAATATTTGCTTTTCGACTTCAGATGTTTATGCACACTTCAGGATTAAATCTCCACACAATAAAATGTTCGCATTACATAAAAAGTTCAGAATAGTGATAATATCCATAATTGAAATTATACAATATGTATAATGTATATTAGAAACGAAATAAATTAAACAAAAGCATATCAACACTTCAAGCTTTTCTCTTCGTCAACGGATAAATGTTTGGTCATTAATCTGCTAACGAACTCACTCCCAGACTAAAAGTGAATATGGGGTAAATAATTAGGTCGAACACCCATATGTATAAATGGACTCTTTGTGAATGAAGTCTCAAGTACAGTTAAATCAAGTAATTCATGTATTATATTAAAATGCAGGCAGAAATTAGTATACTGAATAGCGTTACATGCAAAATTCTAGGAAAAGATAAACGAACAATATTGAATGCGAGTGTAAACATTATCTGTTGTTTTTGTCGCGTGGAAAATCAGAGGTGAATTTCGCTTCGCAATTACGGAATATTTACTTTAGTGAATATGTCAATTTCTGTATATTTACTTTATATTTATATCCTGTTTACACTGTCCCAATGGAAAATAGTGAAAAATAAATAGTGGTAAATTGCAAATTGTTAAAAGCAAAGAAAAAAACGTGTTTGTTTGTACCTATGGTAATTATGCAGATAGTTATTAAAATAATGGATACATATGCAATTTGCATCACCAAGATATGTGAATTGGTACTGCTGAGAATACTTGTACAGCGCCTAGCTGCTGTTCTTCGTACCGTGTTATGTAATCATATATTGTACGTAAGGTGGGTTAGAACGAAGACGTGTGTTGAAGCGGTAGACGGCGATGATACAAAATGTAACAGCATGTCTCTGAGTGTCCAAGTAGACAAATTGTGGGTGCAAGATTAGTTGGCAAAAGTGAATCTAAGATGTATAGCGTATTAGTTGCATTGCGAGAAGTCAGTTTCAATGTGATGACGTTCTGCATAAGTTAAGGAAACATCTGCGAAAGGTAATAACAGAGAGGCAAGAAACCTTAGTGACAGGAATTGCCAAGCGTTAAAGGATATTGTCACTACGGACAGCAGAGCGAATGCGACAGAAGTTGTAGCAGAACTGAATCAATATCTCAAACAACCTATTGCAAGTTAGACTCACCAGGACATCCACGATCAAGTTATAATTTTCAAATTGTTTACCACTAACATCAACGCCTAAGAGCGAGGAAATTGGTGCCGAGAACGTTCAAAGTGGATGTCGATCACTGGAAATGCGCAATATTTTCTGATGAGCTCTCTTTCATCTTGTTTTATACAACAGATCGTGTTTATTTATAGAAGATGCCCATAAATGCTTATGTCTCTGTTCTACCATGAAATCTAGCGGCGACTCTGTAATACTGCGAGCCGCAATTTCCTATTATTCGGTAGGTGATATGATTACACTTAACAGAATTCATTACTCTCAATAATTATGTAAATATTTTAGGTGGTCACGTGCATTCTATGGTGCAGCTGGTGTTTCCGGGCAGTGAAGCAATTTTTCAAGACAATAAAATGCCAATTTGATGTACTAGGGTCCTGGACATCTAGCTGTACTACAACACTTATCTTGGTATGCTACATTTCCAATCTTAACATTATTGAACATATATAGTTAGTTGTGGAGTTCGTACTCTGTACCAGATATCCCCTTCATCATGCCAGGACTAAGTGCTTGTTCTGCATAAGGAGTGGTATATACATACAATATTTCTTCAAAATCATTCACCATTTTATCTTCCTCTATTCCATAACAAATCAGAGCTCTTCTGTAGGATGGGAGTGGGTCCACTCCGTATTAATAAAGTAAGTTGCATTTTCTTCAGCTGTTATTATGGGTCTAATAAATCAGCTGTACGTTGAGATGGGAAAATTGAATTTACTTTCCTTGTACCACATAAAGAAATCTACTAGTATCAAAGATAAAAAAATGAGTCAATGGCAACGAAATAAATCCGAGAATTATATTTGGAGGTAATTTTATATTTAATACCGAATAATTGCCTAAGTATTGAGTGGTTAACGTTAACACCCGGAAAACCGGGGTTCGATTCTCGGTGCGAGATTGTGTGATTCGGATCCATATTTAACTGTAATTCAACATCTTATTGAAACGATCTTTTAGGTTGTCTGGGGTAAAATAGGCGACAAGCATCTTTAACCCGAAAAATACCAAGAGTCACGAATCTGAGAAATCTCAGATCGGAGATGCTTCAAAGAAAATTTATTTATCTCAGGTCTTTAAGGCTGAGAGAGAACAGAACATAACAGAACAAATGCAGATTAATATACCTAGTATTAACTATTTATTAAAATAGAAACAAAATTTTTAAAACAGAAACAATAACAGAAAATGAACAACATAATTTAAATAAAACAAAGAGACGTAGCAAAATAATATAACCCATCTTTTGTATTATTAAAGAGCCTCTAGAGCAATACATGTGTATGCCAAGTGGCACCTGTTCTAGTCTTTGTATTATCTTGAAAAATGGCTCTGAAGTCATGACGCTGAAAAATTTTAAACTATTACTTGAGCCATGAAAAGATTAATCTTGTCTAGGGGAAATGAAGTTACGATTATAGCAACTTAATCAGTAGCAAAGTCAAAGACATATTTACCTCCTATAAGGTGGCGTCCCACGAGGATCAACCTCGGCAGCTGGCAGTCGGCGTGTGGCTCTAGAATTTTTGTATATTTTTGCTTTTATATTTTTCAGATAGAGTGTTGGCCGGAACATTCAGTCACACGACGTTAATTGATGTAAATGGTAACAAATTGGGGAGGGGGAGGATCGAATAATACGATTAGGCGGAATTTATGGTAATTCTTTCGACATGTTTAATCGTGATTGGTTATGAACTAAGGTGTCAAAGCATACGTGGGATGGCATAGAGACGTAAGAAGAATATCCGTTTTCCGGATTTCATTATTTTCTTTTCGCTATTTTTTTAAAATTGATTTTGCACTATCGTTGATGACAAATTCCTTTGGTTGGCACAACCACACTTACCGCACAATATGCTACCCGTAGGAAACCACAACCACCAAAATTTAAGTCAGTGGTTTATACATTTCCAGGATAATATCTGCCGTCCTATTATTTCTGGAATTTCAGTTTTCCACTAAAATAATGAATTTGCAAGTCCAAAAGTAACCAAGAGGAAACAAGTCTCTGTTATAAGAAAAA
Source organism: Thermobia domestica (assembly GCF_964235325.1). Taxonomy (NCBI): domain Eukaryota; kingdom Metazoa; phylum Arthropoda; class Insecta; order Zygentoma; family Lepismatidae; genus Thermobia; species Thermobia domestica. The sequence continues at coordinate 198,389,797 of NC_137455.1, read as the reverse complement.
TAATGATTCTGTTAATTTAAAATTGCCTATAAATTATCCACATCAAAAATATCTCTTATACACTCCACCACTAGAAGAATTTGAAAGTCCCTTTCCAAACAGTGTGAGCTCCAAATAGATTCATTCAAGTTATATAGTATAAATTTAATTTTACTAGACGATTCTAGAAACAGATTCACTTGGTAAGAGAGGATTTTCATTTCACTACTTCTTATTCATACCTCGTATATGAATAGTTAGTAAGAGATATTGCCCTCATTGGACAATGCAAGTGCCAAAAGATTGAACTGAACATCGCCTTCCCTTCTAAAAAAATGTGTGTACAGTTTACAGATGTGTAATTGTATGTGGAGTCTTACTTCCTATACACAACATAAGATGAGCAATACAATACAATAGTTATTTTTCTTCCTTTGCTTGAAAGCCATATTCTTATTAAGTATGTGTCGTAAGCACCAGACACACATACCGTATATAATACCATGGAATTAATTTAATAACCCAACAGTTTGCCTCATTCTGTAATAATTGCATGGTTCTCAACACTTACAGTAATAATTTTTACAAAACATCACTTTTCTATGTGAGGATTCCTTAAATTTAATATTTTAGTTCCCAATACTGAAATCATTAACATGAATGCAATAAAATGTTTTCTGTGCATTTTTGTTTTCATGGAACTTATTTTGTATTAATTATTTAATAACGAAATAATTATCCTCACAATAAACAAGTTTAGTTAGTTTTTAAGCAAATGAAATCTTTGAGTTTTACGTCCCACGGTTATGCCGGTTAGGCTAAAGGAGACGGTGATAATGAGTAATGAATGAAATGGTGGAATGAAGAAAGTGGGAGGAAACGGGAGAACCCCGAGAAAACCCACGCACACGGTGTTTGTCCACCACAAAGTTTACTTGGCGGGGCTGGGATCGAACCCGGGACCCCAAGCACCAGAGGTGAACGCTCTACCACTGAGCCACCGCGACCCCCAGTTTTTAAGCAAATTCGGATGGCTATTTATCATGTAGTGATATCCATCAAATCAATTTTGAACGTCCTTTTTTCTAGTTAAGATCACTCAAATCACCTAAGACAGAGATACCTTTTAAAGATCATATCATACTATAAGATGCTCATACTATTATGAATGAGCATCTATCGAAGAATCGGAAGTGATGATAAAATACATACTCATTACCTGGAGAAAAACATACAAAATGAATTGATCCAAATGAATTGGTCTGGTGAAATAGCACTTTTTGGGATTTATACGTATGAAAGAAAGTACTGGAGCGTCTACGACTGAGGTAATTCTTGAAAAGTGAAAAGGTATGTCATTACCTGTTGAGAATAATCGAGGACAAGATTACGACAATGGCAGTAATATAAAAGGAAACGAAAGTGGTGTTCAGAAAACGATTTTGGATATTAATCCACGTGCATTATATGTTCCATGTTGGTCGCATACTCTAAACCTCGTAGTGAATGATGCAGTTTCATGCTACTTGGAAGCAACTATCTTTTTTGATGTGGTTCATCGAATTTATGTGTTCTTTTCAGCAGCGACACGTTGATGGGAGATTTACGCCGTCACGTGCCATTTTTTACTGCAAAACTCCTGAGTGGTACACGAATCGATACACTTACGCCTTTGTCTTATCAGTTATCAAATATATGTGATGCTTTGAAACAAATATTTGTAGATACCTCTCTTATAGGCTCCAGTGGCATTAGAACAAAGACAGAAGTACTTGAGTTACTTAAAAACGATTCAGACTTCAAGTTTGTCGTTGCTCTTTTCATATGGCACATTTTGTTTTATTTATTTATTTATTTATTTATTTCTAGACACAACAGGCTACATAACCCAATTACAGTGTCCGTTACAAGTATTAAGCAACTATAACACATTCATACATTCATATTATAATACACTTATAGTTATAATGTGGTTGCAATATCATTGATGTTCTTTCATCTATAATTATTTCTTATTACATTACAAAGATCTTCCATGAATTGACTTACGCTGTTACTATTAATATCTAAATCTATTGTGTATTTTGTTACCCTATTGTAGGTTGTACTCAATCTCCATACTGGTGACTTCTTGTTTGCATTTGTGTGTAATCTTTCGCAGTGAAGGAAATTCAAATTTTCAAGACGAGTTACGTTTGTAGGAGTGCGTATTTTAAATTATTGCAGTACATTGGCGCGGTCGATTTTATTAATAAATAACTTGTATAGAAACAACATATCTTGCATTATTCGTCGCCGTTCTAGGATGTATTAAAGTTTAAATTTAAAGATTGACTATTATATTTATTTATTTTATTTATTGTTTATTATTTATTGTTTATTATTTTTTTACAAGACAACAATAACAACAACATAGAAAAAAAGAGTGTAAGAGTAAAACTATTCCGTCAAAACTCTTTTAACCCTTATCCGGGCAACCGGGGCCTCCCAGACCCAGTAGCTTCATTTTTCTAAAATTTCTCAATAACCATACATATTTCGAAGACATAAAATACTGATTTCTTCTATCTTTCGTCGAGTTAAAATCATGAGCATATCGAGTTGGTAAAGCATTTTTTAAAAAAAATGAAAATCTTTTCCTGACGTAACCGGGCAACCGTGGCCTAGGAGGCCCCGTATAAATTTAGTGAAATTCCTGTCAAATATTAGATCAAATTGTCATATAATTATATATTGAACACGTGACTATTGTAACCTTTAGTCGGAACAGTATGCGGCAACATACATTGAATTTTGAGTGTTCTGCACTTAAAATATATACTGGGCCTGACAGGCCCCGTTTGCCCGTTTACGTTACAAAAATGTCTGGACCGGATTTGCTATTTTGCTTGGTCGGCTTACAAAAGCGTGACACGAACTTTCGCTACTTGACAAAAATATATATCGGTACATTCTAGACTAGTCTGTACAGTAAGTGACAATAGGCATTGATTTTGTGTATTCTGCACTTAAAATATATACTGGGCCTCACAGGCCCCGGTTGCCCGTTTACGTTACAAAAATGTCTTGCCCGGATAAGGGTTAATTGCTCTTTCAAACACTGGGTAGCTCGAAAAAGTGTCCACATCAGTTGTTATTTGATTATAACAGTTTGGTATTCTATAAAAAAGAGACCTCTATATAATAGCCAACTTAGGACGCGCAAGATGGAATAGGTGGATATTCCGGGTGATGCGGGAAGGGACACGTAAGGATAGTTCCTGAAGTAACATTTCCGATCTTAAGTTTCCATTAACTATTTTATGTAGATAATTCAGGTCAGAGATAATTCTGCGTACTTCAGGAGTCTGAATATTAAGATGTCGCAAGAGTTCCTTCTTAGATAATATTCAAAGTGCAGGAACACGAAAATGGACTATAGCGATGAAGAAATTGATAACAGAATCAAGTCTGGAGAGATGTGTAGGTGCTGCCATTTCCCATATGGGAGAGCAGTATTCGATCTTGGGCGCTATTAAAGTCTTATAAAAAGTTGCTAATGAAGAAACAGTGCGTAGTTCGGTGAATCGATAAAGAAGTCCCAACATGCTCATTGAATTCTTTAGTATTGAGGAGATGTGGTCAGAAAATGTGAGTTTTGAATCAAAGATGACACGAAGATCATTATGACTAGCAGAATGTGTGATAGGGGAATCGTTGATATGGTATGTGGAGGGAACAGGAGACTTTTTCAAAGTAATAGTAATACTGTTACATTTCTTACTGTTGAGTTTCAAGTGCCACATTTCACACCAGTCTATAAGGTAATTTATGTCTTCCTGTAGAGCAATTGTGTCATGGAGACACGATATTTCTCTGTATAACTTACAATCGTCAGCAAAAAGCGGAAAGCCACTAGGTTGAGCTGATAAGTACATGTAGAGATCATCTTTAATACAGGACAAACAGCAGAGGCCCAAGTACACTCCCCTGAGGCACCTCTGAGATCACGGGTTGGGGGTTAGAATTCTCCTCTGAAAGAACAACTCTCTGTTTACGGTCCTTCAAGTAGCTTGTGATTAGAGAGAGAAATTTGCCATGCATTAAATCTATTGGAGAGCTTATGAAGAAGATGAATGTGACTGACAGAATCAAAGGCCTTCGAGAGATCAAAGTAGATAACATCTAATTGAGTATTGTTATTAATACATTTGACTTCACAGGACAGAAGAGTACTTAAGCTTGAGAGACTTGAGCGTTTTGGCAGAAAGCCGTGCTGAGAACTATGGATGTAAGGTGAGGTGAATTACCTTCGGACATACCTGTGTCTCCCTATATGTCAAGTACCTTAGATATTTATTTTGAACTTTTTCTATATTATTTATATTTGTCTTTGTGTGAAGGTTCCCTTACCAGAAGTAAAAGATTTGTCTCTCCAAAGAGCAGTTGATTACCTGAAAAAAGAACAGAACAGTATTTAATCAGTACTAGAAGTGATTTGGAATTCGAGAAAACTCTGGTTGATGCTCGTGAAGTAATAGAAGAACTTGAAATAGAAGCATATTTTGAGAAACAGAAGGCCCGCATTCGATATTTCGCAGAGAAGATAAAGTTTGACTATGAATCAATAGATAAATCTGCAAATGTAGCTGGAAAATTTTAAGATTTTTTTTTTTTTTTTTGCTGTTTTAGACACGGCTATGAATGCAGTCAAAGAAAGATTTTCCCACGTAAATTATGTATTTGTTATCCCCAGATTTTTGTACAACATTCATGATCTCAAAAATAAAAGCGCAGTAGAGATCAAACTCTTGTGTGAAAAATTGGAAAAGGCCTTAACAGTTGAAAATAAAGAAGATGTGAAAGAATGTGATATTGCATAAGCCTGGGACGTAAAACTTAAAGTTTTCAAAAGAATGTGATATTAACGTTTTAGGATTGTGTTCTGAACTCAAAGGAATTTGTCAACATCTAAATGACTCAGTACCAACACCTGAAGAAGTCCTAAGCTACATTTAACACCATGTTCTTGAAACTGGATTTCCTAGCGTATGTACAGGTCTTTGTATTTTGCTCGCGTTGCCAATGTCCATGGCCAATGCAGAAAGAAGTCTTTCTAAATTAAAACTACAGCGATATATCCCTATATATCCCTATTATAATTAATCTGTACCTATATTATCAACATTGATCAGAGGCGCAATAATTAAGCATATAGCTTATATATAATTAAAAGAAAGAACGCTGTTATTGACAGGACATGTTGTCATGAGTAAAATTTATTAGTTTGTTATTGATAGGACATGTTGTCATGGAAAACATTATTATTGGGAGGATACGTACACAAAACGGTATGGTTGTTATTGATCCATAATATATGTATAAAGGAAAGAATAAATCGACGTTAGTTGGTATGTATAATGATATAGTTCATTGAGATAGATTAACGAATTAGGGCTAGAACTTGAATTAAAAGGAATATTTATCGTTCTATCTGGTGCCGAAGACACGGGAATATACTGAAAACCTTTAGTTCTGAAGGATAGTAAGAACTGAGTTTATGTGTATACATATATATAACTTTTATGAGTTTCACTACTTTGAGAAGTGGGAGGAAAATCCAAAGAATCGGTAATATGCAGGATTCCGAGATTGAAGAAGTACCCAGTATTTCAAATGAAACCATATCTGGAAATGCCGTAACTGTGTCTGAACATTCCTATTCTAATCTTATTGATATGTTTAGTCAACTACTAGATGAAAAGCTAGAACAGAAATTTGATCAACAACAAAAATTGTACGATGAAAAGCTAGATAAAAGGCTCAAACAGAAATTTGATCAACAACAAAAACTGAACGATGAAAAGCTAGAACAGATACTAGTGCAGCATAAATCTCTTGCAGATAAAGTACAAGGTGTGCAAGAGAATTTTGACCGCTTGCAACACAATTTGAAAGAAAATTTGCAAGTATTAGCTGATGAAGTTACCATCAAAATTACAAATGATATGACACGAGAAGTTGATACCAGGTTTCAACAATTTAGTAACAAATGGCAAGATAGGCAGGATCAACTAACTCTAGAAACCGAGTCGATAAAGAAAGTCGTTGAAAACATGGAATTGACGACAGCCCAACAAAAAAATCAGATAGTGAATATTACTGCCCAGGTCAATTCACATAGCATACTGATATCCAACATACAAGAGGAAATCAGATCGTTACAAGAGAGGGAATGTGACTACAATAATCCTATGTATAAGGAGGCTTTGGGTACTCCCAATCAACAGGAAACATTGCATCATCAACAGGAAACAATGCATCATCAACAGGAAACATTGCATCACCGCCCGAGAACTCCATTAATAGAAACTGACGGGATATCTTCTTCTAAGAGTTCTACTGATGATGGTTTAGTCGTGGAGAACCACAGTAGGCGATTCCAAAGTCCAGATCGCAAAAGAAGAAAGGAGATAAATAAGTGCGAAAGGGTTCCAGACCATTATCAACGCCAACAAAAACATAACTATAGTAAAATAAACGTTAAGGTCAGTGAAATTAAGGCCATGACTAAATTCAGCGGTAAGTGTGACGAAACCGCAAGTTCATTTTTAGAAAAATTTGAAGCAGAGTGTGAAATTATGGGTGTAGATCAATCTAAATTCATGAAGTTGTTACCACATCTGTTACTTCCTCCTTGTTCCTTGTGGTTTAAGGCTATTCGCGACCATATAAAATCCTACGAAGAATTTAAACGGGCCTTGTTGGCTAATTACGAAAATGATTTCTTGTTAGCTAACCGTGATGCGATGGTGCGAACTCGACACTATTCACCTCGGGTCGATAAATCTCTTACGGATTTTACAATCAATGCATATAATGAACTTAAACTCGTCAATCCGTTTCAGCCCGAATCCAGAATAATCGCTTCCGTACGCATTTTATTGCCGTATAAATTACAACAAATTCTGTTGTCAGCTCAATGCGTAAACTTCAATCATCTCATAATTTTAGTTCAAAACTTCGAGAACCAATTCCCGAATCCTAATGGGAGTAATCGTAATCCATCGAATCCGATTGCCGTCAGGAACTTGAATATAACTAATGAAAATACCGAAAATCTTCGCAGCGATGAGAGGTCACGTGACAATACTGGCATTGGAATTAGTAAAAGATCTATTATACGTACTGGAACTGGAGCTAATGGAAGATTCAATTCTAGCGGTAGAAATGGAACGAATTATAATAATCCGAGGAACAGTTGGATGAACGGGAGAAACTTTCGTGGAAGACGCAATTACAGTAACAATGTCATGCATACCGGTGTAACTCAAAACAGATGCAATTGGAGATCCCGAGATGGCAGGAACTGTCGGAATAGGACCGAAGTAATAAATGAAACAGGAAATGGATCAAGAGAAAATAACCAAGATTGTGGTGTTCAATGTACTTTAATTGACTCGTTTATTAATCATAATTTAAACTAAAACCTGCTGTTAACTAAATTAAACTTGGATAACAATTCTTAATTTATTCTCTCAGATGTTACGAGTTGTGTTATGAATACTTCATTTGGACTTTATATTTCTGCAACATGTTATGATGTGATTAATTTATTTTATCTTTGTATTAACTTTGAGTGTTATGTTTACCTTTATTTTACTTTACATGTTCAAAAGAGATTTGATTATGTTAACTTGAAATCTATGACATTGATTTTAAATTGAAGCCTTTAAATGTAATTATTGCCTTCTGATCTTGTTGTTGTTTTGATAAGATGACGATCTTAATTATAAATAATGTTGTTTGTATATGGATGTTATCGTTCAATGTAAAAGAGGAACAACTAACTAGTAACTCTGCGTAAGTCATCAATTAGTTATAATTTTGAATAGACCCATAAATGATATTTGTAATGAATCGACGTTTTATGATACGTAATTAGTAATAAAAGAAAAATGTTATTATAAATGAATTGATATATATATATATATGGAGAAAGAAGAGAAAAGAAAAATATTTATATTGATGTAATAATAATAATTAATACGAGGATTGATGTAATAATAATTAGTACGAGGGCTATTCAAAAAGTGAGTGTTTTGAAAATATCCAGGGTTCTTTCCTTCACTGTAATACTGTTACGGAATTCCCGTTCTGGGCGACATTTACAGCGATATATCCCTATATATCCCTATTATAATTAATCTGTACCTATATTATCAACATTGATCAGAGGCGCAATAATTAAGCATATAGCTTATATATAATTAAAAGAAAGAACGCTGTTATTGACAGGACATGTTGTCATGAGTAAAATTTATTAGTTTGTTATTGATAGGACATGTTGTCATGGAAAACATTATTATTGGGAGGATACGTACACAAAACGGTATGGTTGTTATTGATCCATAATATATGTATAAAGGAAAGAATAAATCGACGTTAGTTGGTATGTATAATGATATAGTTCATTGAGATAGATTAACGAATTAGGGCTAGAACTTGAATTAAAAGGAATATTTATCGTTCTAAAACTTATTAAAACATATCTTCGTTCTACAATGTGCCTGCAAAGACTAGTATGTCTAGCCACAATTTCCATTGAAACTGAGTTAGCAAGATAAATAGACCCGATAATCCTAGTGAAAGAGTTTGCAAGTATGAAAACAAGGAAAGTACCGTTAAGGTTATAATGATGTTGCTCAATTTATATCAAACAGTGAGTGAGAGACTTATGTAAATATTAAAATTTACTATCCCAACATCACGAACTTTGTGCCGTTTTTTTTTTTTTTTTTTACATTGTTGCAAACAGAACTGACTTTTCTGTGCTATTTGTTGAGTGTAGATAACAATATTCCAATCAGAAATTATATGTAAGTATAAACTTTCTATCAGTTGTTTAGATAATTATCAATGTATACCTCAATAGTACAAAACACAAAGCTGCTTAAAGTATACCTCTTAACTTTTGTTTTTCTTAAACAGGCAAAAATAAAATTTTTGGACACATTGCAGTCACTAATCACGTTTTCTATGGAATCTTTTTAGATAGAATTACATCTTTTGTTTTGTATTTATAGTGGACATCGACATGGTTTACATTACAATAAAACTTCAATTCTCTGCTGTCCTGTGATTACATTAGTAAAATTTCTTTTCAAATGCCACAACAATGAAAACGTTTCTTTTTTAAATTGTTGGCTATAGATTTCTTGTTAATACCATACACAGAAAAAGAGAGTCATTTAATGCTTAAAAATGGTAACAATGTGATGGTGTGGTGGAAATGTCAGGGGTGACAAGGCTTTACTTTAGTTTGGGTTTGGGGAAAAGGAGATTATAAGAGTGCAGATATGTCTTTCGCTTTTGGCATAAAATATCATAGAGCCGCCCCTGATTGTGCGTTTTTTTATCATAGTTAAAGATAGTGAGGACGAAGGCAGGTCTTTGACCCAAAAGTCCCTGGGCAAGGTATTTTACTCCTAATTTCTTAGCTCTTCGTACTTCTGTTGAGATATGTTTTAGTTATTCCTTTGATAAATCCACTGTACAAGCTCAAAATGTTGTAATTGATATTTTTTCTCAAGGTTAAGAATAGATGATTGTAATGTGTTCTCTCCATAATTTCAGACTATATGTGAGGAACTAATTACCTCCACAATAGCAAGATATATTATGCCTGATCCTATTATGAACATAAGTAGTAAAAACACAAAAGGAATTCTTTGTTTTCGATTCCGATTCTGAAGATGAGATTGTCCAAGATGAAAGGCGCAAGTTTCGATATTTCACTGTTTATTTAGAAATCTTAGGGTGTAAAATGACTACAGAGATATCTGGAAATAAAGTCATTTCTCTGCAGTACAATACAGCTCTATTGTCTTCTGCTTCTATGCAAAGAACGGTCTTATATACCACCATGCTAAATCTTACAGAGTCGAATAATGTTTCAAACCAATAGTTTAAAAACATGTGGTATTAAACTTAACAAGAACTGTACTGAGGACAAAATGTTCATAACTTGGTGAAAATTTGTCGTATTTGGTAATCTACTTGTACCACTAATCATTGTTTGCATAAGTTTTTTTTTATGCTTTCCTATATGTCACGTTTTAGGAGCATGCAATTCGTAATTTCAAATACTATGTGCTTCAGTTTTATGCAAACATTTAAGGAAAATTGTGGATTTTCATCTTTCTGTTCTATAAGTACAGTATGCATTAGATGAGTGGTATCTTTTAAATTTTAAACAAGTTTTGCGGGTCGATTAAGCTTTTACGATTCCTAAAAAATGGGAATATAGCTTATCTTTTCTGTGACTTTGACGCGTTTGTAATCTGACAAATCTTGTAGTTATCTTTCAGTTTAGTACTTGACACAAACGCTGATGCAAACGAAAGCGAGGAATAAGATTTATTTAGTAAAAAGGCAAAAAGAGGTGAGAGAATTGTTTGTTAGAATTGGACTTAGTAGCCTCACTCATAATGCCCATATGTATGACGGAGATTCGTCTTTGGTCCTACCAGGTTACCGGTCAGACTCGGTCACACTGGGTCAGGGGTATATCTAGATCATACCAGGTCACTCCATCATGAGTCTTTCCGTGTCAAGGGTCTTCCTGGGTCACCGAATCTGGTAGGTCGTTTGTTTCTGCCGCCTCTGGGTCTCCTGGGTCACGTTTCACGAAGTTCGTTATCCATTCAATAATTGCTATAGGTATCGCAAAATTCCCTACTATATACAAACTAGGACAACAGTACGATAAAAATCAATGTTCTGTGCTTAATAGCTTCGTAAACCTTATAATGAGTAAATCAGTCAGTGAGTTTAAGATTTTATTTTTTATATATATACGAGTGAGTTGATTAACATTTATGTATATAGATGTTACTTCATATTTTCCACCATTTTCTTCTAGCCCCGCACAAAATCTTTTCTTAAACACTTCTCAGGTACTTAGTTCCTATGCAAAGGCTTACGCTATATTTACCTTACACTGAAAGGTGACAATTAAACTACGTTATTATACTGGCGTCAAAATATCGTTCTTCTATTCAACTTGTGCTTAACGTGGAAGATCAGAACTTTTTAGCAATTTAGAGTACAATTTTACATATAGTTGCTATTCTCAGATATTCAGTCAAGAATTCATAGCTTTAGGGTGCTACAGGCTACTGCGAGCAATATTAGTCATTCTACTAATACACCATAGTGTTAAAAGATATCTGAAGATGCTTTGTGCTTTTGTTTTAGGTGTAGCATTTTAAGATTCTTTTGTTTACACCATATAATGATGAAAACTTTTTTTTAAAAAAAGTTCCATAATTCTTTTTGATCGCCGTAAAGATAGGTTTTTGATCATATTATATGTTGAGGAGAAAGACTAGGAACTTAAAAGAACTGAAAACAACAAACAAAACGGTATAGACTCGAACTTTAGGCTCCAAGTAACTTTTCTCTCCACAAGTTTTCGGATGTTTGCTGCGAGGAAAATCCAGGAGACCCAAGATGAGATAGATATCAACATCTTTAATTGTTGTGGTCCAATTTAGTCTTCGAACAGAGAATGAAAGAGAGAGAGAGAACCTTGCCGTTGAAACTTTTCTACTTTCTTTTACTTCTTTCGATGTTCCACCTTTCTTCATCTTCTAGTTTGCCATTTTCCCCACTACCTTCTACCGACCATTTCGGCTTCCAACCAACGAACCTCCCTCTCCCCTGTCAGGCAGAGAACGTAAGGATCCCCAACTTCAGTTAAAAATCCTTTCTTCCAGGGCACTGACATAGTGACAAAACGCCCCAGTAATCCAGAGGGAGCCAATACCGAACTGAGATTAAGACACCATAAATTAATGGGGACCTCCAATCACCGAAGATTCCCTCCGCGGGAGCTGAAAGAAGAACTGATGAAGGTTAAAGAAGAAGAGAAGAAGAAGGTAGTTGGAAAAGAAGAAAAAGTAGAAAGAGTAGGGAATAGATAGAAGGAAAAAAAACAAGAAATTCTCATTTTTCGTTTCTAGTCACGTATTATGTACCATAATGGTTCTGCTTAGTAGCATGCAGCGTAAGCCACCATATTCTTGGTAGATGGATGATTTTGCTTTTTCTCTATATATAACTCCTCTCAAACGAAAATTGTTCTCGAAATTTTCCAGTGAATACTTGATCTTCTAGCATAGGATTACTTGCAGGACAGCTTGTTATATTAACTAACATTCAGCCATTTAATGCGTCAATTATGCTTCCTGACAGTCTGTGCTTTTCGTATATTTTTCAAAGAATATTATGATATTAGGAATTCTCTTCAAGTATTGAATACCACCATGTATCACTCTCATCCATGCTCATGTTTTTAGTGTCCAACAACAGAAAAACTTGATTCCTTGGAGCGGCAATATTCTTTTGAAACGTCTTCAGTATATTCAGAATATTTACAAAAAATCTTGGGACACTTTCAAATATACTTTATCTTGCTTCTTTTAGATTTAGTTGAAATTAATTGATTTATGACTTCAAGCTGCTTTCAAACACACTCATAGTTTCCAATTTTTATTTTCTAGCACTCCCCTTTTGTATATATCTGCAAACGCCATGAAGTGTATGATATTAGAACACAGAAATTATAAGGATAATGGTAGATGGCAATAGAGGGATGGAGATAATGAGCTTTATTAAAGTTTCATCATTATTAAGTTGTATTTTCAGACGTAGGACAATGTGTATGTTAAATAACACATGGAGTTTTTAAATCTTTTAAATGCAGTTTCGTTCCCATCAATAGATCGGCTGGTCACAGAAGATAATTCCTTCTCTTGGGCCAGTGAAATCATTTCAGTATAGTAAAAAGATATGAGGATTGTTTGTATAAGGAATTATTTATTTATTGATTTATTGTATTTGCTTATTTGCATTACGTGTAAAATTATGATCGATGTTTGGGTAGTGAGTTGACTGCATTTTCTTGTGAGTTTGTGAAATTTCTTTCACTTCTCTTTTTGCAGGGTGTCCTTCGTCAGCAAAAAATATTTACAGTGTCGATCCAGGTGCCTTTTCTTATATGATCGTATGTAATTTTGTCATCCGGAGTTATCGGGAGTGTAGAAGAACAGTATCTTTGTAACGAATATGGCAAATACTTAGAGTCAGTGTGTAAAATAATAGGCATTAAAGAGTAAGTTTTGGTTCATACATACTTATAGTGATTGTAGTTGTCCCAGACATTATGTCTTGAATGGCTACCATAAGAGATTATATTGTTTCTCTTTATTTTTTTTCCAAACATGTTGGTTTAAATTTTTCAAACTGTTTTCGATGGTGATTTTGCAATCTATATACATTCTTGTTCACATTTACGAACTTCATGTGGAGAAAGTATGTTTCCTTTAGTCTTAAGGTGGGAAGTATTAATAAAACTTGTTCATAATTAAACACTTTACGTCTTCGGTTCGGAAATAAGTGAATTACCCTATAAGTGGGATTAAGTTGACGGTCGCTTGTGATCCCATTTAGCTAGTTTTGACTATATATGAAAATGGGAGTTATTTAACAGTGGGGGCTATATAGGAATGTCTTTTACAGTATGAGAGTTATTTAAAATATTTGGACATGAATCTCTGAAAAGACCTTCAGATAGAGCTCTTAAGGACGAAACATGTCCAAACGAACTTGATTCTCTTGTGCACTGAACGTACTAGGGATTCACAAAATTTTCCGGAATCCGGATTCCGGAAAATTTATTTTCCGGTATCGGAAATTTCACTTTCCTGATTTTGAAAAAAAATCCGTATTCCGGATGTTTTCTGAAATCGGAATTTTCTAAATGTCGAGATTTTTTCGAATTCCGGTTTTCCTAAATCGGATTTTTTCCGAAATCCGGATTTTTTCGAATTCCGATTTTTTCCGAAATCCGGAATTTACTGAATTCCATATTTCTTATGATTTTACTTTCACTTTCCGGATTCGGAAAAAAAATCTAGAATTGGCCATCACTAGAACGCACATTTTTTTTTTTTTAATGATATAATTGAGCACTTTGATACGAAACAAATAAATTTAACTCCACAATTTCCCTTCTTGAAAAACACAAGCGTTAGAGCTATGTAAAATAACAAATACATTTTACGCAGATGTATCAGATATATTTAGAATATACATATATTTTTATTTATTTGTGAGCAAGAATAGATAATTAGGTTTCAAAGTGAAGTTGAAATGTTGGTATTCAAATCAGAATTCTTTGCAGTTTTTCTTCTTTAATTAGAAAAAAAAAGATTGTTCTCACTATTAACGTCGAAAGGAATCATTATCTCGGTTTTAATTTATTGGAAAGTGTCAATCCTACTTCATTCATCCTGTTTATACACCCGTGAAACGTTAATTGCGTAATGTGGTCTACAAGCCAGTCTCCGATAAAAGAGGATGGAAACATTTAGAGATGTAGTAGCACATAGAGGCTTTGATGAGGGAGCATAAATCATTGCCTCTTTTGCTTTGATCTCAGAAATATATATATATATATATATATATATATATATATATATATATATATAATGAAAGACGAGTAGCATTTTTCCCCTGATCTTTCATCTTCAAAACATTCACTTCTGTTACCACCTCTTTGTCTGCAGCCATTTTTTAACCTTTCTTTTTTTTTTTTTTTTGACAGACTCTTGAAGACTACTTTTTCTTCTTTTCCAGCACCTTTTCTTCGTGCAGTCATCTGAACATCAAGAACTTATCCATCTTCCTGGGATACTAATTATGCCATTACTTTCTTATTTGCTGCTACAAAAAGAAGGAAGAGAAATGAAAAGAAAAAGTAATGGAAAAAGACTATGTGACTCTTGATCGAGAAAATGACTTCAAGAATGAAACACATTTTAAATCAAGTACAGGAACATTCAAATAAACACACATTATATGAGTTTCTTTTACCTAAAATACTTATGTAAAAATGTTTGTATTAATCAAAAGATAGTAAGCTTCACACAAAAATATGTAGATCTACTTTGAACTTCGATACAACACAACGGAATTTATAGAAGGATGTCGATGAGCAAAATACTGATAAATATTAATTATCAGTGTTGTACAAGGACAAAGCTCAACCGCCTTCTAGTCATAATTTTATTGCAATTAACGTCAGGTAACTTCAGTTGGCTGTTTCATTTATCTCAGCCACAGTCTACTCCAGGAATACCTTTCATCTTCCCCTATATGTACGTCTGAATTCATCTACAATATGAATAGATGTATACGAATTTTTAAGCTACAGTATGTTCGTCCAATTTAGAACACTGTTATAAATCGAAAGGAGAGGTATATGTACTTGATTGATCTATTTCGTTTCAGTACAGAGATAACTGTATGAGAAAGAAGTATCATCCGACAGACACCTCATCTTTATGAAAAATATTTAAATATATAGGCGTATATTGTATAGGAGTTAGCAGCTTATGTAAATGTAATTATTATGTAAGTTCCACACTATATGAAAAATTCATCACTTTTACGAATTTCCGTTCCCACACATTTTATTATAGAATATCCTTGGTGTATTTATATTCATGAAATAATGCATTATTGACCTTCCTATTATACGACAATTTTGTTTTCTCTATTCCTCTCTTCCTATCGCTTCCGCTCTTACTAGTTGAAGTTTCGTAGCTGCGTCTCCTTTTGGGTGTCCTTCTACTCTTTATGTCCTAAAATACTTGCAATGCCCTGAATTATGTACAGGTTAAAAATCACGATGTGAGACGGAGGACAAGGGAACTACCGCAGCCTCGGTGATTACGTCTTCCCTAGGCATGATGTATTACAATGTAGATCAAGTAATTAAAACTATCCTTTTCAATATGCAAAAAAATGCTGCCTCTCCACTTTCTCACTCACCCCTCTCAAGAAACTAAAGTTGATTCACCACTGTTAACAGTTTCTCAATACCAAATTCAGAGTTTAAAATACTTTTCATTAAATCTGCTACGTAAGGAAGGATGGAAAAAACAGCAGGAATCCACAAGATCTAACTTATTGTTTGCCTATTTATTGTGTTATGTTTTACATTTTATTTAAATAAATTTTGAGAAGAAACTTGCACAAAACGCCATAATGCGTCATTGCCAAATTTGTACGTTTACTGTGGCAGTCGCAGTAGGGAAATTCCTTGTTTGTAGCGTTGCATTATAGAAGTAGGATTACTGTGGCTGTGGATTGTGGTAAGGATAGAAAATTAGTTTGATGTAGTGATGCTAATTCAAATTCGTTACATGAAAAAACTTTAGCGACAGGGTAAATAAATAAAGGAGTATCGGCATAACAAAGTCTTTTAATGTATATATATATATATATATATATATATATATATATATATATATATATATATATATATATATATATATATATATATATATATGTGTGTGTGTGTGTGTGTGTGTGTGTGTGCGTGTGTGTGTATTACGGAAAACTGTTTATAAACAAGCTCAAAGTACGCAGCAGAAATCTGTCTATTGTCGAACGCACGTAGTGAAAAGTTGCCTTGTTGATATGTATTTACCAGTCACAGACATTTCATAATTAAGTTGGACAATAAAGAAAAGAAGAAACGAAGAAACAAAACACAGACAAGTCCATTTTTAAATTAAAAAAAAGCTGAAACTGTATTTTCAGGAAAATGTCCAAACTTTTAAGGGAACGGATGCCCAGACTCTGAGATCCCATGAACTATCAGAGAAGATCCCTGATCTTGAAATCCCAGCGCCCTTATCTGGTAGATAATATTTAAAAATCGTTTCGTTACTTTTTTAAAAAATGAGAATGACTAGTATCAATTTCACTTTGATGTAACAAATGCTTTTCATTATTTTTATGCAACCACATCCAACCTAACAGAAAATCATGTTCATCTTTGTATTAATACTACCTGACAATAATGAAGAGTAAGTAAGTTAGTAAGTACTAGCAATTTTGCCCAGTAGTGCTGGTGACCAGTAAATGTCTACTACTGTACATTCCTACCATTCAAATTTCATACTTTTACGTTGATATTATTGATAATAAAAATTGACTTTTAACGTACACTCCGCATTAAAAAAATTGCGACAGCTGACGCCATGCACCTACGCCACCCAATATACACCTTCTTATCCCATAATCGTGTCTGGTAAAGAGACACCCTCTCTCCCCTCCTTTGTTCTTTTCATAACTAAAATTAGCTAACAACATGAACGCAATTCTAATTTCAAACTACACATGCATTACTATCGATGAAATGAAACAACAAACCCGAGACGAAACCAGATTCATAAGTTGATTTAGGGAGAAACTGAAACACACAATGAAAAATTGAAACCAATGGATGTATATTACACAGAGGTTCAGAAATGAGGCAGAGACAGAGAAAGAGAGCGAGAGAAGGCGCAAGAAGAAAAAAAGAAAAGGGAGAACAGATAAAAATATGGAATTTTAAACTTAGTAAGAAAACAACCTAACATTATAAAGCTCCGTTACCAGAAATCCAACAGTAATATAGAAATAACATTTACTTTATATATTTTTAAAGACTATTCGAATATATAGAGGATGCTTGAAACATTCATTAAGTCACTTTCAAAAAGGACAGCATACTCAATTTCCAGTAGAACTGTAGATCTCACAACCACATCTAAGATAATGTCAACAGTTTAACACACATGCTTTGTTTCCTCGACGGTTCAGTTGTTAATTCGGTAGTCTTCATTGGACGTCCTGATGCAAACCACATTCTAATAAACCCAGTAGGTAGCGTAGGTCATATCTTCCATTCCAGACTACTAATGTAAAGTGAACAAAAAAAAAAAAGAAAAAAGAAAAGAAAAAGAAAAAGGAAGAAAGAAAGAAAGATAAAATTGAATGAATGCTAATTTATTGGTTGAGTGCTAATTTACTGGTAATATTTTTGTCAGAAATATCCTATATTAAAAGTCCAAACCGTATCATAATGAAAAGTTACAAATGTTCAAATGGAAAATTGGATGTTCCTTATAGATGTAGCAGACCTTGCAGACCTCTGTCTCTCTCTTTCCCTCCCTCTATATACATATGTATATATATATATATACATATATATATATATATATATGTATATATATATATATATATATGTATATATACTATATATATACTATATACTATACTACTGTATATATACTATGTACTATACATAGTATATATATATACTATATATACTATATACTATATACTGTATATATACTATATTCCCGTTTGTATGGGCGCCCTCTTAGTAGACTTGTCCACCGCCCTAATTAGTATCCCAGCACGGCCCTGACTGAGGGTACAGCAAGTGGCAACTACAGCGATATACAGTAAATACAGCATTTGAATAAATACCTGAACTATTTAACTGATTTATGTTTAGGTGTTTTAGAGTCTATCAGTGACGTCGTTAGTGGAACCAGCCCCTCTTAAAATCTCATGTGTCTCCAAATTGATTTTGATTAATTTACTTACTAT
Organism: Thermobia domestica; assembly: GCF_964235325.1. Lineage (NCBI taxonomy): Eukaryota > Metazoa > Arthropoda > Insecta > Zygentoma > Lepismatidae > Thermobia > Thermobia domestica. The sequence goes on along the minus strand of NC_137455.1, from coordinate 198,371,323 downwards.
TCGTTCCCTTGAGTATAATAATAATAATAATAATAATAATAATAATAATAATAATAATAATAATAATAATAATAATAAGGTGCCTCTTTGGAGACACGACACACGTGTAGACGATACTAGACGTCCTTTTTCTTTCTTTCCCTCGATTTTCGACAGGTAGTAACCTCGTACTGCCACACTGCCACATCCGATGGGAAAGATAATGGACTCGTGCTGCAATACAGTACAAACCTTATGAGTTTGTGGTTCTTTTCATATATCTTTCATTTGTGTACGTGTAATAGTTTTGAAAATTTAGCCTTTTCAAAACGAATGAATAATTTATGCTAATCCTGTATATTTAAGCGGAATTTTCGCATTCGTTTTCAATTGTATTATAGCTGAAATTTACGCAAATAAGTAAACAAATATTTTCTATTTTCAGTACATTTCAAATAAAATCTCTAGAAAAACAACAAATCTAGTTTATTTTTATGATTAATTTTTATGAATATAATGTTTGTAGTTTCTACACGTTTCTAGAGGCTAGAAGGAAATTTGTATATCAGGAAAAAGCTTAAAGTTAGGAAAATGAGGAGCTCAGAGATGTATCGTCATATCCTAACTTATTAACTTCCCGGTAGGGACACTCGGTCGAGAAAGTGTAACAGCTTTCTCAGGCCAACCATTTTGAGTAAGACTTTTCCCAATCACATCAGGCTAATGTCGGGATAGTACCTAATATAATTGTCCAAGGCCGTTTCCTTTATAATCCTTTCTTCCTTCCCTTTCCTCGGATAGTGGATCGCCGAGGGAGGTCATCCCTCATACATGTGACGGGCTAAAGGGCCATAGGTGCCCAAAGCCCAGAAATCTAATTTCTAATCATAATACTAATGCATTGACTTCTTTAGTTAACTTGATCAAGTTTCAACTCTATATACTTATTTTTGCAAGATACATTTTATATTTTATGTTTCAAATCTAAAGTGTATTTTATTTTCCTGAAATCGCGTCAAGTGATAAGGCTTCTATGAAAGTTTCTGAACAAGTGCCTTTATTTTATTTTATTTACAGAATGAGGATGTTAATCACACCAAGCCTCCAAGTGGAGGACTGCCGGTTGTTGTCTGTCCGCGACTGCTTATTCAGTATACTCACAGCTAATTGCCGCATCTAGAGGATTTCTTCTGCATGAATTATAGTTCAATCATAGCTATAATCCATGTATTGTACTATTATGAACTTATTCTTATAGTACTTCAGCATGGTTTATTATTGTAAAGGCTCTGATTCAGCTATTGCTCAGAGAATAGGATTGCATAGAACGACGGAACTGGAAACTAAGTTTTTCGTGCGCCCTAACTTTAGTGGAATAAGATAGGTAACGCATGGATTACGAGCGTTACTATACATGAATTTGCCGAGAAACCGGAAGCTAATGCTAATTCCGTTGTCATGATCGCTTCTATTATATTTGTCATGTATAAATCGACATAATGTAAACAGAGGGAAATTAAAATCTTATAAACGTTTAAACGAGGATGTTAACACACTGTGCAAGTAGGAAGATTGAAGGGTCTTTAAAAATGTTGTAAAAGGGGGAACATGTTAAATCGAGAATGTAAAAGTGAGATAAACTGTATTTAAATTGTTAACAACTTTTAATAATAATATGGGTTTTCTGGCATTAACTCTGTTTTTACGGATTTGCTTAATCAAAATCAAATTTAAATATGATTAAGACATTTGCGTGAGTTGTTTCTCTTGAAACGTGTGTAAAATCTTTTAAAAGAGCATTCAATGAAATTATTTAGGTTTTCATTAATAGTTTACAATTTTGATCTTAATTCACTAGTTTCCGCAAAATATTGCTGCAATTTGCGATCCTAATTTTCAACAGCAATATAATTCAAACGGTATTTCCTTAGTTTTGCAAGAACACCTAAAGTATTGGATTGCAGTGTGAATCCCCCTTTTTTTTCTTTCGTAGATAACAAACCATCTTTCCTCCTCTTTCTATGTTTCCCAGTTCAACATTATTATATTAGCTTTGTCTTTGATTTATATCTTCACGAATATACTCACCAATATCTAAGGCGCCATTACTTCATAATTCGTTGAATTACTCCTTTAAGACCAAAGTTTTCTCCCCTTTATCGTCGTCTTTTATTCACTTGTTATTTACTGCCTGAAGGTTTGTAGTTCGCTATTCAATTCCTCCAACCTTTCTCTGACTTAATTCCTCCCCCAAACTTTTCCCTCACCCTTTTGATTTCCATCCCCCTCACCCAGACAAGCAAGGCCCCTGAAGCCTCCCTCACCTTGCCCGCAAGAAGTAATTTTGTTAATCAAGTTATCTGCGAAGCTGACAAATTACTTGGAGATTCTCTGAAAATCCGCTTCGCAACGTTGCCACTGCTATGTTATGACTTTACATAAATCAGACTGATTCTCGGTTGTGTACAATTTGTCTGGTTTTGTGTCATCTTGTTTGCTGCTAGAATATATGACTTAACGAAAGGTGCACACAAAGAATCTATTTTCTGCGTATTGGAAGGTGATATACGAAACTGGGTTATTTATCTGTACTCTCAAAAACGAATATTCTAGTCAATGTAAGGGGACTTAGTCTTATAATATATATGTGTGTATATAACTAATAAATGTGCATTCTAATAATCATTTAAAGCTTAGAGTAAATTTCCACATCCGCATTTCTATCTGCATTAGTCTTTATACATACAATTTTCAAAATAATTAACAAATATTCTCTCTGTGTTACTTTGTGACAGTATACAAAATGATAAGTTTAGAAAAATGTAAAATATTTTATCTAGTTATTCTATACGCTACCAGTAACAGAAACGTGAAAAAGGTATTTTTCCTTCTAATTCTCACCGCATCCCCCATGTTGAGGAAGGGCATCGCAACTAAGTGTAAAAGACTCGGCTCTATGATAAGAAATCACTGGTTCAATCTTATTCTATATAAGTTTAAAGAATGAAACTTTCGCTCCGTTAAACCTATTCTTCCGTTTCATTTTTTCATCATCAATATTTAGTAATATTAATTATCAACCTCTTCAATCTAATAGAAAATATTCATGGAGTATAAATCCTTTACTGTAATTCTCTTCTGCACATAGTATTTAATATCTGTAAACGAAAAATTGATAACTAGTGTATTGTACTCTTAATAAATATTTATACTAGGGTACTACAATAGTAAGTGACTAGTGCGTACAGTTAACCTCACACTCACAAAGGAATATAGTTACATTCGATTTGTTAATGGATATCCACTTTCACGTGTAGAAACTGGGGCAACTTATCACTCTTAAATACTCAAGAATACAAAGCTTTGTTCATATTACTTGCGTTCCTTCTTCGTCATTGACAATTGTCTGCAATTTTAAGGTATAGTCGCAGCAGGATTATTTTGCTAGTGCAATTCGTGTTGGTTGGGAGTTCCAAATGAACTATTAAACGAAGCTTGCTCTCGGCATGCTATGCCCTTCAGACAAAAACACAACCTTTGTCAAACAAAAATCTCAACTCACTTCAACACAGTGTTTTACGATCTAGTTCCAAACATTACCATTAGATTCTAAAGAAATTTAAATAAAGCTACCGGGAAGGTACACTCTTTCAAATAGCAGAAAAATAATATTCGAAATCGACACACTTATGTCTTAGTTATCCATGAATATACCGACAATATAGCCTGTCGGAAAAGTACCCGACTATTGTAACGGAACACTAATATACTCACCTGACGATTTCTTCGTCTTAATCCCCTTCAAACTAGGATAGTGCTGCTTCCACACATGCTGCTTCCGAATTTGGTAGCCTTTTTACTGCTGGAAACAGGCCTAGGGAGTGCTCATCAGGAAATGAAACGACATCAGCCGTCACATTGCACTAGATCTCCTCTCGGGTACGAAAGCAAGTATCTTTCTGGCACTTCTTGATTTTTGGAAATAGGTAAATCCCACGATGCTATATATGTATAGTAGGGACTCGATGAAACATTGAAATCTTGTGCTGTGGTAAAAAGGACAACCATATGAGCTGCCTGAATGGAATCATTGCTTTCATGCAGTCTTCGGAGCTCGGACAAAGAGCATCACGTGAACGACGGAAAATATCTGAAGATAAGTCTTTTGTATCTGTACGTCTTTCTTGTATATACTCGTGTTGCACATTGCTTCAGCAATCGAAGAACATAATCAATATTGGCTGAGTTTGGCGATCTTCTCTGGGTCTTTGCGAGCTTTCTGAGGTCTGGGCGAGATCGGATATCCCCAGGCAGTCGATTGTGACTTCTTTCTTGAGACCTACCTGTAACTCATGTCTTTACCATTTTAGCCGTGCCGAGACCACAGAACAACAGCCTACATAACCACTAATCTATAACAAAAGAAGCAAACGAAAGTAATGACATTTGCATGATAAAGCCATCATGGATCCCTCATCTATGACTCAAAATTTGGCCAACCTATGCCATGTAGTTTTTCCAGAAACAAAGGACGAATGCAATTTATAAATCCACTTTTTTTTATTTTTGATGCAAGAAATCTTTTAGTTTGATTGTGAGTTCCCTGATTTCGGAGAGTCGGTAGAAAATAGTTTGGGAGCATATAGTTCCTTTTTTCGTGAAACTGAATGAATATTAGATTTCTTTCTGACGCGAAGATTTTCACTAAATTAGATTAATCTCTCGTTTGGGAAGTGAGAAATTGGTTTGGATAAGTCTTGACAATAGGAGTGACTGTAGTAATATTCCAACACTTAAGACGAGTTAATTTCATAATAAATAACAAATTGATAGAATATCAATCTTGATTTCGAAATTGTCTAACATTTTCTTACTGAACTAATATAATTCTGGCCTTAACGATTTTCATGGATACATCTTCACTACGTCAAAGAATGCCATATGAATAGAATCAGCCGCGACAAATGAATTTAAATGTAGTGAAGATGTATCCATCAATATCAGTAGACCTAGCTTTACAGGCAGTGGAACTTGCCTTCTTTAAACTAAAAATAAACCCAAACGAAATTCAACTAGTCTCTCAACTAATAGCTTTTTGCCTTAGAAATAATGTTTTTCAATTTGAATATACCATCTTTCGCCAGGACAATGGATTGGCCATGGGCAATATTCTTTCTCCAATTCTTTCGAACCTGGTATTGGACACGTTCGAAACCAACTTTCTCCCAAAATTTCCTCATATCAGGCATTTTCGATACGCTGACGATGCCTTAATTCTGTACAAGGAATATCAGGATTTAAAGAAATTATTCGATGAATTTAATCAGATACATCCTAGAATGAAATTAACTATGGAACTTGAAGAAAATGGAGCTCTTAACTTCCTTGATATTACCATCAAAATAAAAGCCAATAAGTTTGTTACTTCAGTACATCGTAAACCTTCTGCTGGTATCAAGTATATTCATTTTAAGTCATCCCATTTATGGATTCAGAATCTGAATATTTGAAAAACTTCTTTAGGAGGCTTTTCTACTTTTTGATCTTCCTGCTGACCTCAACCAAGAAATTCAATATTTAATTAAAATTGGACAACAAATCTTTATTACTGAAGTGGTACAAACAGGTACCAAGGGAGATCGATGGCACCCACCATCGACGAACAACAAATACCGAAGAGGACAAATGGAATGTCGTCCTCCTGGCTCCAGAAGGTATTGCATAAATATAACATAAGGTCTCCGAAGTTCCTCCTAAATCTACAGAAGAATATATTACAAATGTTAAATCATTTCTTACTGATCCCAATAAAGTAGTGGCGTCTTTCGAGCTAAATATCAATGTGACCAAATATATATAGGCCAAACAAAAAGGAATATTTGTACCAGAATCGCTGAGCCATTCGTAGTTCCGAATCTCCTAGCTTACAAGAGTTATTTGGATTGGCATCACATCTCAAAGAAAATAATGACAACATTGCTAATTCATGTTTGATCAAAAAAGGAAGCAGAGCAACAGAACGGAAAACTAAAGAAATTCATTACATTCATAAGGAGAAACAGGCACTCAATTCAGATAAAGGTAACATAAATGCCATTTGCAGCAGTGTTTTTACTACTCACTTCCGGCATCTGGAAGGTAATGAAAAAAGAAAAACAGTAAATAACAGTGAACAATGACAAGCGAATTACTATTAACATATGTCTATCTATTTCTAGTGACAAGAAGATTTTTGCTTCGCTTCTTTTTAAGCATTTTTACCTATCCGTAATTTCTTTCCTATGGGTTAAATTCTTTCCGAAGTATACCTAGGTTGAAGATGAAGACAATGTTCTTCGAAAGTACTTCCTAATGATGTGGTTTGTTTCTTGCGGTGACAATTAGCCTTTTACTTACGTTATTTCTAATATTTTATTCAAGTTTGAATTATTTTCTGATTCGATAAGGTAAATCTGTTAAGACTTGCAGTTTAACCTAAGACAAAAATACTTATCTTCATGATTTACAATATTTATTACTTTCTGACAGATGCTAGATGATTGTTAACGTAATATTAATTTACAAAATGAAGACAAAATCATTAACATCTTCGTTTAAAAATTTGAGTGATTAGAAGGAAGATCAAATTATTATTTTGTTTGGTAGAAGAAATATGACCAAGAATTATTCCCATATTAATTGATACAATCTGAATAAAATATTATAAAGTATAGATACGAGTTTTTTTTTCTTTGAAGATAATGGAAATGAAATTCTTCCGCCACTAACTGTAAATATTTTTCATAGAAGCAGTTGTATCCAGAGAAGCTAATAATGATACACTGGCTAATTGTGAGTGATTACTTAATATATATTTACCAAACATTACACATTAGAGACTACTGATATAGACACATATTAAAAATGGAAAATGTCCAAAGTTTCTCATACTACTCAAGTGCTTGTGGTTCCTTTCATTATATATCACATTATATAGGCCAGACCTCTACTCATGCAAGTTATAGGATGTACCTGCTAATAGCCACCAAATCAGTAATAAGATGCTTTAGATCACACACATTTGCTGGCATTGCAGACATATAGGGTTAGTGCATAGCTTGGGTATCACCCACTTTCTCTGTAAATTTAATTATCGTACGGTGTCTCACATAATCTGGAGGTCGTCAATTGCAAAGTCTACATTTCTAGTTTCTTCAGAGGAAATACTCTTTGCCATTGGCTGTGAGCGAAGAAAGACTTCTACCGAAAGTTGATTCTTGGGCTGCCATCTCGTAAAGAAAAATAAATATTGCAAATCTGTCGCGCCTCAGTGGATGTTTGGGATCCGGAGCCGGAACGTTGTAACTACTAATCGGATGCGTTTCGAGGACAGAAATAAATACCGGATCTACCTAAGATGGTATCTCTACTAGAGTAAATTACATTAATTATTATATCAATTAATTCCTCAATTTCTAGAGTGACCAACATTTAATGCAGTGTCATGGTATACATCAAATAACACAGATTCGTCGTCAGCAAAATATAGATATTCGAAATCAATAGGTATATCGGCAAAAATATTTCTTGAATCAAAAAGCATAAAACAGACAAAAATGAATGCAAAATATACGAAACTTAACATTAAAGCACATGCATAACGAAAATATATATAAATATCATTCATAACATTATTTATTGTTGACTATAATTTCACTAACAATTACTATTATTATCATTAATCGCTCATTATTTCATTACCATTATTATTTCATTATAGTTCCTGTCTAACACATAGCTTGGCCTTGTCAATTCCACAAACTGTCTTGTATGGTGTGTGCATCTACTCTGGAAGCTACAATAATTGTTTCTCCGTACATCATCTGTGTACATATAATACGATATACAATTAAAATAAAAATGAAATAATAATGGTAATAGCAATATTTTAATTTTGCGTCCCAGCGTTATGCAATGTTCGCTAGGACATGGTGATGATGAGAATGAGGGAATGGTGGAACGAGAAGAGTGGAGGAAACGGGAGAAACCCGTGAAAACATACGCACATGGTGTTTGTCCCCCACGAATTCCACTTGGTGGTTGATTGAACTGGGAGACCTGGGATTGAACCAGGAACTCAATGCACCATAGGTGATCATTCTACTATTGAGTTACCGTTGCCCCATATGGCGGGTAAACATTAACACAAATAAATAATCGAAATTCATACAGTATGTAGCGTTATATTACTCTGTTATTATTATTATTAAGTATTCTTGCTGTTGCCAAATCCTAAGACAAGTGACTTTTTTTTAAAAAGTATCCTAGCCAATTTTGGACATAAAGGGGTGAATTTGGATTTAAATTTCATCGGAAGCGTTAATGTTCATCTCAGTGAGCCCGAAAACTTTGGATTTGACATTACTATCGGCCGTTTTTTGAACAGTTTTAAATATCTCCCCTCCATCTCTCTTAAGTTGCGCCGTTAAAGTGAAACGATAAAAACTGTCCCAGACGCGAATTTCATCTATGATAAATTGATTGAGATCGGTCTAGTGGTTCAAGAGGTATGTAGTCACAAACATACTAACTTACATTTATATTTTCATATATATAGATTATGACCATCGTTCTTAGAAGAACCATTATATACAACACGTTGTTTAACTGTGTATAATTCTCGTATAAAGCACATAAGTAAATAATCTATTGCGGCCCAATAAAAACTATCAGTGACCAGTAGTAACGAACGACATACTTTTGAGAGCTCTGAACATGTAGTCTTAGCGATCTCTCGAAAATATGCATCAGAATGTGCCCTCGAGCATTTAATTTTCTTTAATTCATTATGATGTATGGATTGAAATATGTCTCATCTCTGGACAAATATTTTAGATAAGCAGAATTTAAATTTTAGGAGTTATGCAAGGGATTGAAATTAATTTTAATATAATACTACATTGTCAGATGCTTTACAGGTATTTATTTTCTGAAAACGTAACTCTGAAGGGATAGAAATAAAACTTTACAACTACATTTTTCTTTCTCATAGAAATATTAAATTTGGTGTTTAAATGGACGAGTAGTTAGAGCTATTCAATAATGTCATCCATTTTCACGAATCCAACATGAATAGTGCAGAGGAAGAAGTACGGGAGAGGAGATATTGACTGCTATGGTAACATATCAGTCCAATTTCTACTTAAGAATAAATTTACAAGAAATAACTTTCATTGCTCATAATCACCACACAACTAAAATGAAAATAGATTACATCATAGTGCTAGTAATCTTGAAATAATGAAAATAGTGCATGCAAATTTTTCAAGAATTCTACAAGAGATCAAAAGAAAAGAAACTTCGAAATCCTCTTGGGACACTTATCATTTTCTCTCTTGGGGGAAACAGTTCTAATATCAGGCCTTCTCCGTAGCGGTCACCGGATGTGACGTTTCAAATATAAAGGTTCGTGGTGTGAGAAAAACGGAGGTGGGAGGAAGAGAAGAAAAGTAGCGTAGAAGTAGCACATGTGTCCAACCAACAAGAAAGAAAATTCACTAAATATCCTATCATCGGCTTTAAAATTGTTTCATACTTTTACACTATTAGCATATTACTTGTACTACAAATTTACTTATTAAAAAGTAAACAATCTATTTCATTATATTTTTCTCGACATTTTTCTCTATGTTATTATTACTCAAATACTTATTATAGCTCCAAACTCGAATCATTATCATTACGTAGTACTTACCTTTTCCTTAACAAATGAATGTTCTGCTCCGAAACTTCTGTGTCCGCAGCATAACTTTATTTTTTAGTTTTTATGTTGTTAGTCAAAACAATTGATACAGAAAAGGGAACAGTCTTGGAATTGTAGATCAAATCAAGGTCTTTTTCATCTTTTATTCTGCTGTAAATCATGTGCAAAATTATGTATAGTTTGTGTGTGTTACTATTAAACTTTTGTGTATTTTGTAGCGCTTGATCACTTAACGCTGATAGGGGACGCCAAATATCGAAGAAATATAAAGAAGACGTTACATATTGGATGTTGAATCGATATAAAAATCCAAGTTCAAACTTGCGCCTTAATATATGTATATAGGCCTATATAAATTCAAAGTTCAATACCTCTTTCTCGCACTAAATGCAATTATACCCACGGTGTAACGTCCGATCCGAATTCTATTTATTCGTATTTCATATGATGAAAATTTGAATCCTCCACATGGAGGAAGAGAACATTTCCCATGTGTAATATATTTCTGTAAATACATTTAACATACAAAATCCCTTTTAACAAAATATAATTAAAATTCCAATAAATATAAATGTTTCTGGTAACGTCCGTTGTAACTGTATACAAGTGCACTGTTACTAGAACTTGTTATATAATAATTAGAGACTTAAAAATCATAATGTGTGTCCGTGAGTGAACGCAAAATTAAAAAGAAAACTAAGCCACACTGCCATAAATAAGCATTAACTAAGTATAGAAAAAGAAATTATACTTTCCAATTATACTTTGCTAATAACCAAAATAATATTAGATGTCTAATAGGGGAATAAGAAAGAACTCGACTAAAGTTACGTTCAATCTGAAGACCCAAAATAGTATATGAGCTCTTGGATTAGTACTACCAAACTGCTCTGTGGAAGCCAGTTCTTGTCCCTATATGTATAGTTTGTCGAAGTTGTTCCTCTTTTCTCTACAAGAAACAGTTCCAAAATAAATGGACGATTATTATAAACGTACAGGGTTAATTTTCGGGAAAGAAGCCAGTATTGACTTGACCCTAACAACTATAAACAATATAAGTTAGTAAAAAATAGGGGTCAAGATCACAAAATTTAACAAAGTTGCTTTTTCACAGTGCAACGTCTCAATCTTAACATTCACTAATATGAATGTCATTTAAATGACAAAATTTCCTAATATATTAATTTATAAAACTTAATCAGAAACATAAACTTAGATTACTTAAAATATTCGAATTTACGATCTTGTTGTACAGCTTAATGACTTCTGATAAGTAACATTAATTGATAGCTAAATTTATTATCTAAGCCCTATATTGTCAACAATAAATTATTTTCACTTTACTAAAGTCAGTTCAAAATGTGTAGTACTAAAACCTTATAAATAATAAAATCAATTCTTAAAGGACTTTAAATAACATGCAAAGCTACTTATTTATTAGGTATATAAACTCTCAAAAAGTTACAGCTTGATTAGGCCCATCGTTGGTCTATGATACGTTAATATTGTTTTTATTTACTCATATAATACTTTTGGATTATTTTGAATAAATACAGAATATATACTTTAAATTTAATCATTAGAATTTTCTTATTAATAACACAAGTGAATTTTCTTTGCTTGTAAAGTTCGTGGGGAAAATACTTTGCAAAAAAGGAAATAAAATAAATAAATAGGAATGAAAAATCTTACTCTCTATGATATATGGCATATCAACAGGCATTAACATTGACAACATTCACTCTATCACCCTACAAAATACTATTTTAATGTTGATGTATTTAAAGACGTCAAAGTCAAGCTATTTTGATCGAATCTACGTCCACCATATTTTGTCACGTATTTGGAATGACCATACCAAAAGAAAAATTTTGAATATAGCTTCTCTGTGAATAGGCGATGATGAACATGTGTCCTGATCGACAAGACAATTACCCAATGAATTCGCAAAATAAGTAGAAATGTACAAACATAAGAAAAATAAGCGAAAGTTGAAGAAAAACATTACATAGCAGAAGCAATAATTGTCAGCATTAAACAAATATTCCAATAACACAATCTGGATTACAAATCCTGTATTTCTTAACAATACTAAAAGTATTCCAAGAATAAAATGAAAATATTTTATCATAGAACAAAATAGATTGTATCAACTTTCTTCCTTGTATGACAGCTACAACTAAATAACAAGAATAAGGATTATTAAAACAAAACCATTCACTCTGTTTCCTAAGAAATTGTTCTTGTTTTTTTAAATCTAATTGTCTGATAGATCATACATAAAATGAAAAATTGCATGAAGTATTTAGTTGAAAGGTTTAATATTTGAATTGTGTGGTGGAGAAACTTGATGGCCTCTCGTTGCAGTCTTGTATACAGTAAATGGACTTTCCTCACAATTATTTAATAATCCTAATAATTATTATGAATTTTACCATAGAAAATTATTGAACAAAGATCAAATAAAAAGAGGAACCCGACCAAGTGACTAAACGAAGCGATTTGTACACTAACTTCAATCATGTTGATTAAATAATTTGCTTTTTGTGGGCTATCAACTTTTCCCACCACATACCTCATTTCATACTGATAATCTGAACTTTCGTCACTGAGAATTTGTTGTGTGCTTTTGGTCATGAGTACCTTACAAATGAAATTCTTGGAACATGACTGTGCTATTAGAAATTGTATTTGTTGGACACTTGTTGAAAACTGAGGTAAAATTTGCGTAACTAGTGAATCAAAGATTAAACGGTTTCATGAAGAGGTATAATATGTAGAATACCTTCAGATATGAATGCAGAATAAATTTCTTTTACATAATATTGTAGTTAGAAAAAGTAACCATGAATTTCTCGACTAATCAGAATACATAAAATATCATTAAGACTATTTTCTTTTATCAATAAATATAGATCTTCATTCAGCACTGCATAAGATAGAAGAACTATTATATAATATAATAGCACACTATTAAATACTCATACTCTTGAGAATTTCACTAGACGACACAATTTTGTAACATTATTTCTACAGAATTGAACAGATATGCTCTGAAATATGATAACCTGAATATGAATCACATAGTTTAATCTCTAAATATTTGCAACAGATCATCTTTAAATATTTGGCCGATCATTTAGACGCAACTGGAATCTACGGTAATCTGTAGATCAATGATTTACAAATGCCTTCGCTAAAACAGAATCTATATGTCAACTAAAAGTAGGCTGATCTAGAGATTCTATACTCTCATTTGGTTGAAATTTATGTAATTCGATCTTAAAATAGCCGAGGTTATGCTGGAAAATATTTTGTTCACGAGTTTTTCCTAATTTTTCAATTTTTCAATTTTCTCCTATATTTATATACACCAATTAAATACATTCATCACCAAATGTATCTGGAACGATACACATAGAATGTTCCATCCAAGCCACGTGTACCATTTTTGATTTACATCGAAAGATTGGTTATCGCAATGATTTAATTCACAAACATGTATATTTAGCTCGACGTACGAATTAAAATATGCTACTGCAGTAATTCTGCCTAATGTGAACACTTGCATTAGTGGGTAAGGTTTCTATGGAAATCTTAGACAGCTTAAAACTGCTTGAAATATCAACTTGTCTAGGAGTAAAATTTAGAAAAAAAAAACAGCCTGGCAAAGAATGTGTTAATATAATTCGTTTGAATTTATTACCAGTGTCCATTGTTTTACAGCCCGTAAGTTCAAAACATTTCACTTATTTTTCTATTTTGAAATAAGAAAATCCTGCATCCCGGAACAACGCTCACTTTAGATCACTCGGTGACTACTTGATAATTGAAAGATTCAACACATTTCTTCAAAGGTTATTGATAACACTTCGATATTCACAAAGTGAATATTATAATTTTGTTCCCGGATGACTGCTTTTTTTCTGCGTTAAACAAAAACCATGCTGCTTAGTGAGAAAAGGTCGTGAGTTAGCACCACTTGCATCGTTCCTTCGCAGATGCTGTGGAGGTGGAGATGAGAGGTGGAAAGTGAGAAGGAGCAACGGAACCCTTGATTCAATTTTGGTGATAACATCGGGTCTATACGGGCACCGCAGACATACCGCTGTCAACCGTTTAAATCACACCAGCTTGACCCCTCAAGATAGCTTCTACTCGCCCCTACGGACGCTGGACACCGAGAATACGGCCAAAGAATAGCCGAGATTTCTTTTTTGCTCGTCGAAGGAAACGGCGGATTAAAATAAAGAAGGGTTCTTGTGGTCAAGGAACAAGAAAAACTTCTTGGAAGAACAGTGGTATATCTGGTATATATTCTTTTCCAACTTTCTTTCCTTAGAAATATCAAGTATATCTATTGTTCTCGAAAGGAATTTCTGGGAAAATGTATCTGTATTTGGTATTTTGTTTCTTACTACTATTTCTTCTCACTGATAGTAGTTGTTCCAAGAAATGAATTTCGAAAGTATCTCTAGCTTCCTCTAATAAATTTTGCTATTATCTATCTGCAATTTTCTTCTAGATCTTTTTGTTCTTATGTTTGGGAAATCTATCCATTTGGATTTCTACTTGATAAGAATATGCGCAATTTGAAAGATTCTTTCTTTTAGAAGGGGTCTAAATTTCTACTTTAATTGATGTGTTTCAAGTGTGCTAAAAGTCAAGAATGGGATATATATATAAGGTCATTGGTAGTGTTTCTACTTCTGATCCGAAGAATCTCTGCTTTGTTTCCATCACATGTGAGTTGCAGTGGGTGTCAAGAGATTGGATTTTTTCGGTTCGTTTACACAAGGTAGTAGTAACAGCAGTAGTTGTTGCTTTTACTTGAGTGCAAGTCTGCCATCAGCCACGAAGTTATTTGGCAACATTCACGATGCAGTCTAGCGGACAAAATATTCACACAAAGCAGACTGTCAGTAGTGGTAATAGTAGTAGCAGTAGCAGTAATAGTAATTACACGACAATATTAAGTCTACAAACCGTGAGGTACCTTCCTTCTACTTAACCATGTTATTGATTTTGCAATATAAAACAAAGAATCACATTTTAAAGCACCCAAAATACGCCAAGTTTATACATTTTAGGAACCTGAACACCTAGACACAGAGATGAAATCATGTTGATAAATAACAGGCAATATTAAAATATCAATTCAAACCATCAAACCGCCACAAATTCAGGTTATGAGATAAAGCAAATAAATATTAGTTTCCTTAGATAAAAACTTTAGTTGTTATCCTTCTGTTATTCAAAGTATGACAAAACAGAGGGATGAAAATTGTCAGAGATTAAAAAATCGGTGGAAATCGGTGAAAATTGCTAGAGATTGAAAAATTCGTGGAACTGTAAAAAATGGAACGAAATGTGACAACTCCAAGTCATAAAACTTATGTTGCTTACCAGAAACGTTTACTACATGAGATCGAACCAGGGATTTCATACTCAACAACTCTATCACTGTGCTCACTTATTATTTAGTAAAAATAACAATTGCTTTTTTTTCTATATTCAGTTGCAATTTCAAACTGTTAAATTTAATTGAAGTTGCAAATTTCTTAATCATATACTTCGCTCATAGAAGAGTGATTATTATTATGCATATATGTTTGGTTTGATACATAATGTGCTAAAATACTAAGAGTACAACTTGAAAATAAATTAACCTACGTTCTTTTATTGTCTCTTTGAATAGTTCTTTTATTGTCTGCAAATGCGTTAGACAGTAGTCGAGGGTAGTTTTAACGTTGTTAAGTAATACATACAGGAATATATTTGAAAAGTGTAAGAAAAGTATTTAAAATCTTAATATTGTGTGTACTTTTCTAATTCTAACAACTCATGCATGACAGTCAAAGGAGTGTTCTCGTTCTTCAGGTGAAATTTGTCGTCACTATATTAAGTTTTTGGGTTTGTAGAGATGTTCAGTTGACGTAAGGAAACAAATTTCCTTATTGTAATATATCATTTTTTACCTGACAGTTTGTAGTTCTCTATATATGGTTTGTCAACAGAAAAATAAGCATAACAGTAAGTAATATCTAATTAAATTATATTTTAAGAAAGAAAAATAAGCAGTGCTGTACTTTCCATTTATTCTTGCATGCATTGTAGCTATGTCCGCATTATAGCCTAGCGCCAATAAATTCTGAGCAATCATCTACATTCGCAGGCTCGTTATTGACACAATAATCCAAATGTAAGTTTCACTGAGCACAATGTATATGAGCGCACGTAGTACTAAACTACAAAGTTCAATAAGTTTTGCACAATGGGCCGCGGTGGCTCAGTGGTAGAGCGTTCACCTCTGGTGCTTGGGGTCCCGGGTTCGATCCCAGCCCCCGTCAAGTGAACTTTGTGGTGGACAAACACCGTGTGCGTGGGTTTTCTCGGGGTTCTCCCGTTTCCTCCCACTTTCTTCATTCCACCAATTTATTCATTACTCATCATCACCGTCTCCTTTAGAATAACCGGCATAACCGTGGGACGTAAAACTTAAAGATTTCCTTTCATTTTCAAGTTTTACACAGATGACTATGTTTTTATTAATTAATATCATGAGAAATTTTAGATGAACATACTTTGATCCCCTGGCTTTAAAATGGTCATAATTGTTGTTTCCTGTGGTTTACAGGTAAACCACAATGGACACTGAAGCAGACATTAGAACCCGACAACGGTAGGTAAGGGAATTCTTGCTCAAAACCGATGATGAATCAGCCATTTCAATTCGTAAAAAGTTACTTCCGGTTTATGAAGATTACACATTGGACCGCCTTGGATCCAACTTTGGTTGCACCGGTTTAAAAAATTTAGACCTTCCAGATTAGTCCAGAAAATTATGGTATGCTTTTGCTAGTATCAGTGTGGTGTCATTGACGTAGACTTCTTGGAATATAGCTCCAAAATTAACAAAGAGTATTATTGTTTGTTACTAGATAAGGTACGACGTGCTTTTCAGATCAAGAGACCGAAGCTACACGGTAAGGTCATCAAGCTCCATCATGACAATACCAAGACTCAGTCATGATGACAGAGCAGAAAATCATGAAAATGGGATGGGAAGTTGTCCCTCTGTCTTCCTATAACCTTGACTTCGCTCCTTAGTAGTTCATGCTGTTTTGTCGTCTGAAGGACCACTTACGAGGAAAACCATTCCATAATAGCAAAGTTCTCATTTCTTGTGTGAAACAATGGTGTAAAATTCAGCCACCTAAATTTTACCAAAGTGCATTCAAACATGGAAAGAACGTTGAATAAGATGGGCCATAGCACATAACGGCTACGTTGAGTGGCATGGCTTTGTAGCCAAGGGACGAAAGTATGTTCACCTGAAGTTTCGTTATCATATTGCAACTAATAAAGATATTATACCCACCTGTGCAAAACATATCAAACACTCCTTGTAGAAAAGCAACCACTGACATACACATGTTTTACACAATATTTAATTACAAATAATGTAATTAAAGATCAAATATTGAAAGAAATGTAATCAATTTGTTTGTCTCATATGGGATAGATTCAGCTACGTTTGTATATTTCAAATGAAATTCCAAATATGAACCATAAACTAAATCTTGCATTTCTCAATTGCAAATATTGTGGAACAGTATATTGTTCTTGAAATGGATAATCTTAATTATTAAAATATTTAAAAAATAAAGTTTAAAAGTTAATGATAGTTTAGTTTATTAGTTTATTATATCTTACTAACGATAGTATAGTGTTAGCCTTCCAGTATCATAATGAATGGTTTCATACGAGTATACATTAACATCAGTATTCATCTTAATAAGTTGCTTGTTTTGAGTCCGTTTTTTGTTGATGATAAATTACAGTCTTTTTTGGATTCTAAGGATTAGTTTAAAAATTTTTTCCCGAAACATTCCTCATAAGGATTTACTTTTAAGCATGTCATTTTATTCTGCGCAATGAGATCTAACGATTGATGTCTCTTTTTTGTCATTGTACCCTAACACTATTGAAGAAATTGAAGTAATTCTATTTCGTAGGCATCATATAAGAAAGCTTTATTTATTCATTTGCACTATTACAAGATGATAACGTAACTTATGGATAATCTTTTACTCTCAAGAGCTAAATTACAGTCCATTAGACTAGACGGGGATGGTACCCAAAGTACGTTGGAGAGAGATAGTTGAAAGGCGAGCGTTCTCGTGTAGGAGCTAAACGTTTACGTGATAAAAGTCTATTGACAACTCAACTATGTCACGCTTTTGTCCAAAGCCTAAATACTTGATGTTTCTTTAATGGTCCGTGTTTCGTTCATGGATGGTTTAGGCAATTGGAGAACCACTTCAAGGAAATTCGAAATGGAAATATTTTACTGCAATGGTCAATCAATTCTTGACTATCCATCAAAAAATAGCTGAAAGCCCAGGGGTCATTTGATTTTTGTTCTTTTCGTGCTTTGTTCAGTATTACCAATTAACAACCATTACTAGATATGAGTTGAGTTGTCATTTGAATTCTTGAAACTTCTCACGACAAGTACACATGAAGAGTACGCTTAGTCCGATCTGGTTACATGTGTCACCATTTCATGACCGTAAGCAGACAAGAGATTAACAAGTAGATCGAATGTCAGAAAACTGCCCATTCGAATTTCGGAATTTAGACTACACAAACCATATATTAAGTCATTTTAGCGTATCTCTAATAAGGTTTACTCTTTATAACTTATACTGTAAAGAACACGGTTTTAGACCTTGTTTGATAAGTCTGGAAGTGAATATAGAATAGATCAGAAATTGTACACAATTTACACATGAGAAAATAGGAAATTGTAGAAAATTATTTCTAATTTTAGTTCTTCAAAATACTGGAAACTGTATGATGAATTAGTATATCACGAGGCCTCTTGCACAAAACTAAATAATTTACCTTTGTGACATTTCGGTTTCGTTCTCTTTGAAGCTTCATGTTCCGTTAGTTGGAACCGTCATGTTCCTTCAAGAAATCTATTGACCAAGACTACTAAAATATGTAACTATGAGCAATAGATATCTACTGCACTTGGTGGTGCTCAACATGTTAAAGTAGCATAGCAGAAAGGAGAAGGCACATACACACACACACACACACACACACACACACACACACACACACACACACACACACACACACACACACACACACACACACACATACTCACACACACACACACAAGAGAAAACATTTGAAATACTAAACTGTTATCACTCTTCATAATTTACAGCGTCGTTTCAAATTTTGTTTGCAATCCCCGATGTAAATAAATTTTTGATGTTTTTCATCGGTATTTTATTAACTTATTGTTTAAAATGTATACGCCTCGAACTCACGGGGACAATTATTCCTATCTGGAGTCCTGTTTATAAGTATGGTGATTATCTATTATACGTACACAATGCACAAACATTAATAAAGATGTATATAATTTTCTTTTGTATGGGCACTGATGCTTAGATAAAACTTTCAAAATTGAATATAGAACTAGTTATGCGAAACAAGTCATCAATTAATCATCCAATCTAGTCAAGGAGCGAAAAAACTATTGAGTCCGTCCTTATATTATATCGAACAATATTCGATTTTCATTATTGCTTTTCTTCATGTTTTATGAATCTTCTATACTTATCAACTTTATTTCCGTATTTGGAACTCCATAAGCAGCGAGCTAGTTTCGGCGCCAGAAATGTGTACGAAATTATCACTTATATGTCTCTTTTTCAAAAGTGAATTCGCAATATGTAGTTATAACGTATCTATTATTTCCATTAAAAAGAGAAAAAGAAGATCTAAACTAACTAGATGAAACACATGCATAACAAAAATGAATAGAAAATTTGTGGCATTGACTTGGAGGCGGAAGGGAATTGAACTGTTTTTCAATTCACGAAACGTTCCAGATGTTTCGAATTTTTACGTCTGATGCATACGAGCGTTCGTTTAGACCAGTTTGTAAACAAGCCACGATTCGACCATTCGTTTAGCTCAAGGAACGTGATGGTCAGTTTGATTGGCCGGAAATTGGCCGGACATCTGGTGCAGTCGAACTACCCCCTTCTTTCTCTACATTCTTCCCCAACCTTTCTAAATTGTCCACATTGAATAACAAGAAAGAAAACAAAACAAGAAAATGAAGCTTCCTGCAATATTTCTGCCAATGTCTTCGAGGCATGCGGAAACTAAATCACTATTTTGTTTCTCAGTCAGAATTTAGAAACTTCATTTATATTTTTTTCGTTTTTCTAAAACTAGGAAAATATCCATTAATATATGGACTAATATGCCTGTGTATACACTATTCATTTTCAAATATTATAGTAAAGTTCTGAAATAGTTGTATTATTATCATTCAGTTATTTTGAACCTCTGTTGGAATCGTCATGAGAAAAGCACGTTTTAAGCTTAACAAATTAGTGAGGAATAAACCATTTTCTCTCTTCGATTCACTCCTGAAAGACATTAACTCTACGTAATTGCCACTTATTTCTGTCTACGTCAACTATACACTTTATGAGAAAACAAAAAAAAAAGTTTTGACTTATCTTTCTATTCATTATTAACATAGAAAAAGATAAAAATGTTATTCTCCATTCAGGGCAAGTCGTGAAGGCCTACCGGCTAGGTGAAGATAACGGTTTCACTTACTCGAAACACGAATCACACCGTAGGAGATAATCTATGATTTGAAATCTTTAGTTTCAGGTTTCTTCAGATACAAACCGCATTAAAACGAGGGTAGAAATCGGAGATCAAATTCGGGCCACGTTCCTGTAGATTGGAAGACATCGACTAACTACTACTCCTTGGCTGTAAGAATTAACATAGCTAGTCTAAAATAAGCTTCCATTTTAGCATATAATACACAGAGAAGAAAAACTAAGTGGTGTACGTAAAACGTAGGATACATGAGTAAATCCTTTAGTTTTGAACTTAAAGTACGATTAGGGGTCTATATGTACAGGTAAGAGTCTGCAGCAAACATATAACTGAAAACATATGTTTTATAATAACTGTTCGTATAACTGTTCCATACATACTTTCTGTGTGAAAGAAAGAACTTCGTATAGATAGTTAGGATCTCACACACACATAGGCGTATGTAACATATAGATGACGTAATATACGGAAGACTGTTAAATGTTAAACATCCTGCAGCGGCATGATGTAACATTTGAGCGGGAAAAAGGCAGTAGGTGTGTAGCGTATGGATAACGTATGCTCCCTATAGATTTCCGTAGTAAGCATATGAATTCTGTATATTTGTACAATATACCGTTGCTCGGATAAAGGGTTTTTCTCACTGTATCACGAAAGTTTTTTATGCGATTTCTTTTGTATGGTCACAATGGTATTAAATCGGATCTACTAGTGTAGCTCACTAGACAAAAAAAAAAAAAAATCTCATCTCGTCTCGAAAACTTCTCGTCTTCTTTTCTAAATATGTGTACTTGCCTTTTAGAAGTAGTCTTGGTAGAATATTTCACTTAATAATAGGAACTTCCAATACCTACAAATAGGTAAAGTTGTTGAATAATTAGCATTAATTAAAAGGTAGGTGTATATAATTACCCATAATCAACGTACATATGTAAACGAATATAAAAGTTGTTCAAAGTACAAAACTACTAGTTACTTATTTTAAGAAGCCAGATTTTAGAAATATACATAAAATACAAAGAGAATGACTAAACTTCTAACTTTTGAAGGTATAAGTAATCTAATACAAATAATACATGAAGTATATAATTAATCAAATATTACAATTACACAAGAAAACATTCAATAAACATTAATTCACGTAGAAAATAAACTGCCTTGCTTTTTCACTCAAAAATAATTTTCTTAACAAAAATAATTGAATATATTAAATAAAAGGGGAAGCGAGTTTCTGTCTGCTAGCAATTATTACTGAACCAATTGAAATAACAGCATGATTACCAACCTTAGCAATACCCAAGTTTAATATGATTTTAAATTTATTACCAATATTAGTCTGGAACCCATCGCTTTCAGGGATAGCTGAAATGATTGTTGACACTTCCGATGATATTTAAGCCAAGTTTAGACAGGAAGGCGAATGTCAAGTGGCTGGTATTTGAACAGAGCAACGCCGAGGACATTGTTCATTGTTACGTATTCCAGTCATTACTTTATTTTCAACAAGAGCAGCGCCGACTGCGTTATTCATTATTATTTATTTCATAAATTTCGTTATATTCAAAGAGGAAATGCTAAAGGCGGCCCTCTTCATTACTCATTTCCCTTGGTGCTACCCGGAAATTGACAGGGGTAACACTGAAGGCGTTCCTCTTTGTTATTTATTTCACTAGTTTCTTACTTTGACAGGGGAAACGCCAAAGCCGTGGTTCTTAGTTATTAATTTCACTGAGTATTGCCCAGTAATTCGCAGATGTAACACCATTCATTTCTTTACTTACACGAAGGCTGGTAACGACAATGCGAAAGGTGTAGCTCCCCCTTATTTATTTTACATGTTCCTTTACTTTCAAGGGGACAGAGCTGTATTTTTTTTTTAACACATTTTACTTGGAGTTGACCGCAAATTGAAGGAGTTCCCTCCAGGGTGTTGCTTGTCGTTATTTGTTGTACTCATTTATTTATATCGAAAGGGGCAACGCCAAACGCGTAGCTCTACTCTGTTTATTTCACTCAGTGTTGCTCGGAAATCGATAATGGCAGCGCCTAGGCGTGAAAGAGCCAGCGCCAAAGGCGTTGCTCTTCGTTATTTGTTTGATTCATTCCTTTCTTTTCAACGAAAGTATCTGAATAGAAACTCCCAAGGTGTTGCTTTTACCCGTATTATTCTCGTGCTTGACACTGGCTTGTAGATCGACAGGTACGCCAACACCGATGGTGTTACTTTTCGTTATTTATTTCATGCATTACTATATTTTCAACGAAGGAGTGAAGACTGCAACGAAGACGTTGTTCTTGGATATTTTTTTCATATTTATTTCACTCATTCCTTTACTTTCAACAAAGGCATTCCTTTTATCTATTATTTCCGTGCATGTCATTGGCTTGGGGATTGACAGGTACCCCAACGTTAACAGTGTTGCCGATGGTGTTACGTACCTTTCGCTATATATTTGGTACATTCCTTTACTTTCAACGAAGGAGTGGAGACTAAACGAGGACGTTACTCATGGATATTTATTTTACTCACTCCTTCACTTTCAAGGAAGGCATTGCTCTTCCTTCTTATTTCCCTCATTTCTATATTTTGAAAAAAAAAAATACTATCTACACTTTATTCTTCCTATGTATGTCAGCTGGTCTAAGAATCAACAGGGACGACAACGCCGAAGACGTTGTCCTTCGTTATTTATTGACTTATTCTTTATTTCCAACGAAAGTGGGGGGAAGGCAACGGCAAGGGTGTGGTGGTTGAGAGTGGGAAGGGAGTGACTTTATGGATATTTATCGTTACACTTAATTTCATAAAATTGTTGTTCCACCTGTGAAAATGAAGAATTTCAGCTAGTCTATTATATTAAATGTTTTAAGCAGTTTAATAGTTAAATATATATGGTAAATATTTTAAGCCTGATGAAGATTTAACTACGGACCTTCATTAACTCCTACATAATTTGATTGCAAATAGAAACTAAATATTCATGATGCACCATGTATTTAAATGATGATAAATTATAATTATAGGAAAGGGGGCACACAATTGAAGTATATTCTGTGATGACTTGTGTATCTTAAGACAATGACAAATACTCTTTCATTGTATTTAGAATCACGTTATCAATTTAAAGCTTTATACTATCAATCATGTAACAGTAAAACAGAATTTGAAATCTAAAATGTGGATGAACTAGTGTTTCCTGCAAGGCTGACGAAATTATTAATTTCGTCCCGAATTTAAATATGTACTTTTTCTCGCCTTGTAGACAACACTAATGGTTACGTAATACCTGTCGAAACTTTGAAACAAAAGAAGGGATTTTTCATAACAAGCAGAATACCCATTCTTCGCACTAGGAGGATACGTTTCATTTTGGACATAAAGGGCACCAAAACTGTCACCAATCAACTTAAAGACCACAAAAACAATGAATTCGACACTAATATAGATCATTTTCGATCTTTTTTATACATCTCCCCCTCTCGCAAGTTGCGGGGCTGAATTTGGATTTAAGAAGTGTCACTGTTCATCTCAGCAACCCCGAAAACAATTTGTTTATTTGATACTAATATCGGTCATTTTCGATCATTTTTTATATATCACCTTTCTTCCTCCTCTAAGTTACACCATCAAAGTGAAATTATAAAAATCATTCTAGGCCCTATCCTCATCTGTGTTGAAAATTTGATCGAGATTGGTCGGGTGGTTCAAGACTTATTAACTCACAAACATAGTCGCGTTGTTTTTATACATAGATTCAGTGTTGAATTCAGACATTTTCACCCGGGGAGGAATGTGAACTCCTCGGGGGGAGGGCTGTTTTTCTGTATTTTTGCAAGAAAGCAGCATATTTAACAATTCCATTCACATGCACATCTTAGCTAATATTGAGACTAATTGCTGATAAATATTCAATTTGAGATTATAATTAAAAAAAAAACAATCGTTTAATTTTATCTAAAACATTAAATAAAGACTGGCAAAAATATTTTAGACTAAACATTAACTGCTATTTACAGTAGCTATTTTTGTTATTATTTCCTATATTCAGTAGTTACTGTTTGTAACTAATGTAAGAGTTTTTAAAAAGATTTAAATTAATTCTTTTTTTTTTTTGTCATAAAACAAACATACATAAGAATATATTAACAAAAAGGTATCATTCTTTCTCACACTTCTGATTCTAAATCAAGCATTAATTAGCTTTGGTTTCTGCACTGCAATAGTTTAGTTTACGAAATCTTCAGTAGGATTAGTGCCGTGTCGTGGAAAATCAGCGTTTGGCGCGAGAGTATACCACGGCACCCCCATATATATGAGTGAGGTCGACAGACCAGCCGCGAAAGGCGAGAAAATTTTAAAAAGTAAACCCTGCTTTTCCTTGATTTTGAGCACTTTTTATTATTTTTTTCCTTTCATTTTATACAGTATATGTGCACATGCCCATATGTGCATATGTGTTTCATTCCTCTTTTTTTCTTTCCCTCTATTCTTTTCTTTTTCCTTCCCGAATTTTGCGTCCCTTACTTCGGCGCCCGGGGCCGTCACCCCGCTTGCCCCTCCCCCATGTCACGGCACTGAGCAGGATCTTCATCACCTTCAATAGCAATCTTTCACTTATATACTACTATTATATTGATAAATTCTATATAAATCTCTAACCCAGGAGGGATAACTGTTCCTCTCTGATTCCTCTAAATGACGCCCTCTGAATCTCACCCTTTAACTGACTTCTTTTTAATTAAAGAAAGGTGTGTTTACTTTAACAATCGTAAAACACATTTACATCTGTTACTTCCGATGCGACAAATGGGATTTAGGCGCTCTATTTCAAATAGTGCAAGAATTGTACATTTTCAAGAACTGAAGTCTGCTGACATCAGAGATCATATGGAATGATCGAAAGATCTTCCCTATCTTTCCTTTCCTATTTCAATCTGTGCTAGTGCTACCTACCAATATATAATATAGGGCGAGAGTATAGTACCTACTAAAATACAAATCTTAATTCAACAGTTAACAATTTCATGTTCTGCCAAACTCGGTCATAGCGTTAAGAAATACAAGTTTTATTGACTATTTGGTATTCTATCTTAGATGTTACGTAACTAACTAACTAACTCTATGGCCTATGAAAACCGGAGGTTCAATGCCGCGTTCACAAAAGCTCTCCACTGACTTCTATCCTTAGCTAACTGCATATATAGAACTTGACCTCTATATCTAGAGACCTTCTCCTCGATCCGCAACCTGAGGACGCGCCATGCCGTGGTGACAGGATTAGATGTTACATGTTTAATATTTATATAAAATGGGTCTGCGTCATGTAGTATATGTATATTGAGAGATCGGATTTCGTCTGCACGTGCACGGAAAGAAAAGCAAATAATTGTGTGAAGTAATTTCTACATTTTGTGACGGAAATTTTTTGAGTTTCTCCGGGGGGGGGGGGGTGAATTTTCTTCGGGGGGAGATTCCCCCCGGGCTACCCCCTGAATACATCCCTGCATAGATTTGTATTTGAATTCCTTTGAGAAATAGTAAATGATGAAATTACATGTTAGCGACATAATATATCAATATGTCATTTACATTGCATGTATCGCTACCAAAATCTGAAAGAGAGAATATGGAAACTCTTGAAGTGAAATAAAGAAGCAAATATCAAGATTTTTTTTTCAATAATAGAGGTTATAGTACATCAAAAGATATTCTTCTTAGCTTTAACTCCAATGAAACGTTGAATTAGATGCAATAAAAGACAGTAATGCATTAATAAATAAAATATAATACCCGTAAATGAATCAAACACAATGTACGAGTATTGGCAAATAGCTGGGCATATATTGTCTTTGATTTTCTGTGACGAAAAAATTGGCGAAGTAAGGGAAAAGTTAAAATATTCATCTAGATTAAATAAATTGTTTTGTAACTTTTTTCTGTGTTTTAGACAAGTATATCCAAGGGAAGACTATTAGGAAAATTTGGTTAAAAAGAATCCGCACCATAGAGCGCTTAATTCGGGGAAATGATTGCCCTGTAAACCGTTACTTTCACATAGCAGTTACACTCCCGGATGTCTGTTATATGACACCAAGACATTGTCACGTAGTCTTCTGAAGCATGCAAATGGCACATAAAAGTACCGTCACCAGCGCTTTACAAAAGGACTTCCTATCAGCGATGGAATGGGACTTCTCAGCTCAATGGCTCTCCTTTTCAACAGATTTTAAAAAAGCCAAGATAGGGATATGAAGTAAATGCGCGCAAGTGCGCGAGAATGTAAATGTGTGAAACAAAGAGTCTTTTAAAAAGAATAGAAGAGAAAAATGTACAATAAACAATAACATAGATAAGAATAGTATTCAAATATAAAGGGCAATAAAGAAAGAATAAAGGATATTTTAAATTCATATGAACCACGATTTACTTCACAAAGTGCGCTGAATTGCTGATAACAGCAAGGTTAAAAATGGCTATATATTGGATGTTCTCCAACACATTCAGTAACGAAAAATTTGCAGAAATATTTATTTATTATCTAAATATTCACTTAAAATGTAAATTGTAAAAGAAGTGATTTGGGAGCTTGCAAAAACGTATAGTAATTGAGTCATTTAACACAGTCAACAATTAAAAATTTACATGGAAAGATAAAAATATGCATTCATTATACGTTTCAATGAACTCATATTCTAAGGCAATGATTTCCACACTTTTTTTCAGTTGACAGAGACGATAGTAGCACGAGTTTTCGAGGACGTCCCAAGTCAAAACATAGACGTAACCAATGTATAAATTTACCAGTGGAGTGTTACTGAGTTACCAGTGGAATCATGCTCTAAGAACATCATTGTATTGTACTCAAATACTGAAAGGCTCATTTCTTCATTGCTCCAGATATTGTATTACTATGTTGGCAAACTCTGCGTGGAGCATTGCTCTATATACAAGCATACTAATTTTTCGTTTTTCTCGGTTTCACAAAAATGTCTTACAGTGTTCCTCGGATGAATGCTTTAATTCTTCTTGCAAAACTTTTGGGAACGGTTTTTGTATACACAAAATCAAAATAATTATCAGAACAATTACGACATTTAAACGGCTAAGTGAAATCTCAGTAAGACTTACCAAATATTTTCCGACACCTCCGTAAGAAGTTAACGCGCACCAGGAATTCATATTAACAGTTTTGGAAACCTACTCTAGAGAAAAGTAAAAGCAAGTGATGTAAAAGCTGAAAGTAATTGTCAAAGTTGAAGTATGTATATTACATTTATGGGTGATTTGCTAGGAGAATTTTGGTGGGTGCGTCATGGGTTGATTGATTGGAAGTTTAATGAGGACGTGAACTGCTAAGTTATTTGTCTTCGTCAAGGTTATATCATAAACCTTTGAGGTATGAACATTTCTGTTATAACTCTTTGACACAGGGTAGAGCGATCAGATTTATACGTTCTGACAGGTCATGTACAATGACGCGACACAACCTCCTATATTTCTCCGCTTCTTACACTTATTTGTCAACTATCCTATGAACATTTTCCTATTAACTTAATTAAATATTTCTCATTTTTCTTCTTTAGCATATACTAGGTAATTAAATCTTAACCTAGTTGTAAGCCTACTGGAAAGGCGTGAAGGCCTAGAAAGGAGCGCAAGCTACTCAATGATTATGTCCAATAAGCTAAAGGATATGATGAAAACTGGTTGCTCAACACATCCTAGTCTAAATGCATACTTGACACTATATCTAAGTACATACCGATGGCACGTAAAGTACTACCCAATAAGAGAGGCCAAGAGTTGGTAAGGCTTTGCTAAGAGGGGCTCAAACAAAAAGAAAGAAACAGAAAACAGTTGCAAATATACGTAGTATAAATGAATAACATAATAATTTTGATCCTTCTACATTCTATATCAGAGAAAACAGCAGATTCACTTCCACATGTCTTACTATATAAAATAAAGAAGATACACAGAGCTAAAGGGGATTTATCTTTGAAGTATGTAGCTTTAAGTTTGTTTTATAATTGAGACCCATTTGAAAACAACTCTAAATTTAGAAATAAATTAGTATTTTAATGGAATTAACAATATTAATAAAATGAAACAATTTAATTACGAAAATCGCAAAGTGAGAGCAAACAAACTTTTCTCAATGAATCTCACACACGCATTCTGTTCGATGTTAAACACATTAAGTACAGAAAACGGATATATGTTGTCACATTTGTAGGGAGTTTCTTGGTGTAACAACACTTGGATGGAACCCAGACAATGTGAGTTTGTGGTGTACAACATCGTACCGAGGGCTTTTTCTCTCGGGGTTTTCTCGTCTTCAACATTCTCATTCCACCAAATTCTTTCGTAGCCACTCATTTCTACTAATCTCCCATCTCTTATAGTCTAAATAGCATAACAATGGGACATTAAATTGGATATATTTTATCCTTCTATCTGCGGAGTTTTTGATACATTGCTACAAAAAGAAACTACATTTTGAATCCTATTTTCTGAAAATTGGTTTTGTCAGATATGTTGTTACTTACATTCTAAAGACCACCTTCTTCATTGTTCTTCCTTCTCGTTCTTTTCTGATTCAAAAGACTCTTCCCCAGACGCTTTTTAGAAATAGCGTTGTACATCTTCTTCATACATTTCTGATACAGGCATCGTGTCTGTCCCATTCTAGTCCTTTCGATCTTACTATCTTTATGAGGGTGCACCGACATTGCGCAAATTTTCCCACGCTTATCTGTTGACACAGATAAAGCCTTAATGAGCAGGCAACAAAATTGGAAATTGCGAAAAAAATCTTGTGCAACGTTGCCATCATTACCATAAGTATATCGACTAATAAAAACAGTCACCAAAATGCAAGTCGTTTTAACAAAAAAAAAAAAAAAAAATACAAAGTAATGGATAACAATAGCATTTTCAGTCATCTATATTATATGTGTGCAATGGCGTCGTTAGAGAGGGTGACTGGGGAATGTGTCCCAGTCATTCATTTTCCCTATCATATCTAACTGTAAGATTAAAACTGTAAGAATATAGTTATTGAAAGCAAATAGTTTTGAAATACTGTAAGGAAAACAAACATATATAAAATAAACAATATATATAAATATTTCTAGAAGTTCTCTTGAAATACTGACTGATACTGACTAAAAAAGTTCGAATTTCTAGATATTTAAGCAGTCATATCTCGAGAACTATAAGTCATAAAGAGATGATATTTTGTTAATTTTTGCGAGAAAGAGAAGAGGGTGCGGATAAAAAGATTTACCTTTACATCTAGGAACAATTACAGCTATCCTTCCCGCTAGATCTCTCCATTCTTTTAAAGTTCGTTCTGGCAATGCTCTTAGAGCATTCTCAACTGTTTTATCCTGAAGATATTTACCGGACAGTGTACATTAGAAAGGTTTTGGACCTGAAATTGGTTTGTGGGCCTGAAAAGGGCCTCAGTTCTTTAATTACTGTGTATTTGCTTCACTCCCAGAGAGATAACAAAGCGTTTCCGTTAGCCGACTGTCGGCAAAGCGTGTTCAACGTATATGGCCAGAGCAAATGTTGAAAACATTCTCAAGATGGGTGCTGGTCCCTCCTTTGTTTGGACACGAATGAGGTTCGTGAACTGTACGTTTTGCTGTTTTAATGCATCTCTGATGTTATCTATGTTGGTTGTGGTTGGAACACCTTCTTCAGGAAAGCAATGCATCTCAGCAATTCTTCTCTGCAAAGCTTATTCTTCTCCGTTGTGCACTCTCCCAAATGTCACCAGCAACTGTATGTCAGACCTCCTCAGGTTCTGTTAAAACCCCGAACGAATTGCGGATATAATAAACCAATAATAGAACAAGCCAATGAGGAACGAGAATCACAACGAGCCAATCAGGATCGAGAATTAATCGCAAGTTTTAGTGAGGAGGGTAATATAAACAGGAAGCAATAAACTGGAGAAACATAAGTGAAACTTTCAGAATGGAGTTTACATTGACGAAAACAGAAAAAGGTGTACCTTGTGTATTAATGGGAGGCTTTAAGTATCGTTTCTTTCGCCAAGGAAAAAAAGGCTCAAATTGGAGGTAAGTTAATGTAGTACATAATTTTTGCATGTATATAAGCCTATAGCTTGCTAAGTTATGCAAAGCCTACATTAGTATTTTCAGTAGTCAGCTTGACCTATATTTTAGTAAGTTCTGTAAGCCTATATTAGTATTTATGCTAGTCAATAGGATCCATATATACTTTGTTAAAAGATGTAACACACTATTAGTATTAATGTCGGGAAGTTGGACCTATATTTTGTTAAGTGATGTAACCTATATTAATATTTATGCCATTCAGTTGCTTCTATACTTTGTTAAGTAATGGAAAGTTACATTAATATCCATGTCAGTCAGTTGGGTCTATATTTTGTTAAAATATGTGTCTAGTCCCTATTTTAATATTTATGCCAGGCAATTTGTCCTATACTTTCGTAAGTGAATAAGTAAGCCTGCATTAGTATTTATGTCAGTCAATTGGACCTATACTTTGTTAAAAGGTGATGGAAGATATAACATTTTTGCCAGTGAAATAGTGAATACATTTTTCTTTAAATAGTAAGTTTAGAACACGTGATACGATTTAATTATTATTTCCTTTCTTTCAGATGTACTAAGAAAAGCTGTAATGCTAGTATAACAATGGATGAAAATACAAGTGAAGTTTTAGAAAGGAAAGATATTCATAATCATTGTGAAGATGAAGATGGTGTTCAACGGCATTTTCTTAGAGAGAATTGTAAGCGACGAGCCACTGAACAATTGAACGAGAAGCCAAATAAAATTATAAGGCAGGAAGTTTCAAAATTGGAACATCATGACACACTTGATCATAAAGAAATTAAAAGATGCCGAGACGTTATTTATAAAAATCGAAGAAAGGTGACTCCTCGTCTACCCAGAAACACCGTAGAGGCTATACAGCAAATGGTTCAGAAGCAGGATGATATAGCAATTGACGGAGAAAGATTCATCTTTGTTGATGATGAAGCTAATATAATTCTTTTCACGTGTAAGAAAAATATCGAGTAAGTATAATTTCATTTATAACCATTAACTTTGAAATGAGTTTCATTTACAGCATCAAGAAGTAGAATAGGAAGTAGTTGCTTGAACAGAAAAGTTCCTTTTTCCGTCTTATTTCCAAATTATAGTAAAATAGTTTTTTTTTTTTTTTTGATTCTCACAAAATATATCGTAACATAGCATTTCACCTAACGATATGACACTACAGTCTTGTTTACTATTTTCTTTTCTGACACTAATCTTATTTTCTTTTCAGTTTTCTGTGTGAGTTCAGCGGGTTAGAAGTATTTGCAGATGGAACTTTCACTTATGCTCCTAAGCATTTCACACAGTTATATACAATACATGCATATAAAAATGGATATTATCTACCTCTATGTTTTGCATTTTTGCCGAAGAAAGACAAGAATACGTATGTGGCCATGTGGAAGATGATAAGAAACTTAGACAGTAGATTCGACTTGAAAATCATTTACGTTGATTTTGAAACAGCTGCTCACGAAGCCATCAAGAATGTGTTTCCAAATTGTGACATTCGTGGCTGCAGATTCCATTTGGGACAAACATGGTGGCGGAGGATTCAAGCCGACAATGATCTGCGACAAGCATATATGGATCCAAAATCTGAACTAGGTATTATTGATATTATTATGGTCTATTATTCTTTATTATTAATTTAATAATACCATGTGGACTTTGTTTTGTTATATATTAATACAGAATACAGTTGAAAATAGAATCTTATTCTGTTTGACTGAAGAATCTTAATTCAGTCACCATTCTTAAAAGCAAATAAACTGCTGTTCTAATAATGTACGAAATGAAGAAATTATAAAGCCAACAGTAAGATCCATCAATTTCACTACTTTCCCAATGCTTGCTTATTCTAACAAATTATTATTATTATTATTATTATTATTATTATTATTATTATTATTATTATTATTATTATTATTATTATTGCTTTTCTTACAGGTTCATGGATAAAGGCATTTTTTGGGTTGCCATATTTACATCCAACAGAAGTATCAGATGCCTTTACTCAACTAATATCAATGACGCTGGATGATACAGGGCATAAATTTTCCGATTACGTCCTAGAAAACTACATAGAAGACGGTTGCAAGTAAGTAGCTTCCTTTTGAATTTCATCTATAGTAGCACATGCTTCAATAACTCTTAATACTGCAAAAACTGTTGTCCTAGTTTGAACACAACATTAATGGTTGTGCTGATATGGTATTTTCTCTCAATGCAACTTAATTATAGTGAAATTTTCTTCTGTCTTCATGTAAGACGTAGATTAAAATGCAGGTTTTGATAGTTGTAAACAAATTACGGACCAAGACTATAAATATTTCTTGAATCTAGTGTTATAAATGTTTTAGTGTTTTATATAAATTGTCAATAATTGTGTGCATGAACTAAGGATCTTTTTATTTTATTAATTTTAGGTATCCACCTGTCATGTGGGCGTCTATACCATCCACGATGCGTCGGACGACAAATGGACCAGAAGCTTTTCACAGACATTATAATAGTCAATTTTACTTCCCTGCTCCTGATATTCATACGGTGATTTCTGCTTTGTTAGAGATCCAAACGGAAACTGCCATGAAAATAACGTCCATATTAAAAGGAATTTCAAAGGCCCAAAGACCAGCAGAAGTCAAAAGGAGCGAGTTTGTCATGAGGAAGTATGCTGAGTTCAGGAATTCGCAGAGAAACTATGAGAAGGCACGTATGACATTTTTAAAAGCTGTAGGATTTAAATTTCAAGCATTCAAACTGTAAAATGAAATTTTCTGTAAATAAGTATGTTGCTTTGTAAATATTAGAATGCAATAAAATATATCTCATAAAGGAATAGCTTTATACATTTCATTTCGATGCAAAATTTCACACAATTCCTTAAATCCTGTTGTTGGCAACGTCGCGGCGGAAATTTGCGCAATTTCAGCACTTTCTGCTCCTCGTTAATAAGACATAAATTACTTAGATTATCAACGATCTAATCTTTAGAAAAATTTGCGCAATGTCGTTGCATCGTCTTTATGAACATTATGAAACTTTGCATTGTACGGCTGTATAAATTACTGGCCACTAAAATAAAAAGACGAGGAAGAGCTAATTCAATAGACACGAAACTTGTAGAATACGTAGAACATGGAAGTAATGGAAATGTACCTGCGACATTAAGGTGTTTCGATGGTTGTTATTGGACACTTGATAAATATAGAGTTATGCCAGCACATTTCTACCATTGAACACATTTGAACTGTGGCATTTAAATCTTCAATCTACTTGATTCCCATATTGGCCGGAATACATCCACAGTGATACAAATATGAAATAATGGCTGAAAGAAAAAGGAATACTCACATGTCAAGGATGGCAATAACTCCATCACAAAATTCATCAGAAGTGTTACATAATGATCAGTGTCCCGGAGTGCCCTGGAGTATCATCCCTGAAGTTTAGATAGAGTTTTCTCGTTACTTCTAAGTCCCTTTCATTGACTTTACATCATAAGGGACTGCTGCTAGAATGTCTATGGTAACAACATACCTCGTTGTTTTAGAGCCTTAGATTTTTTGGGTAGATTTTCATAAGATACCCGAATTTTTAGTGTGAAAATCTGGAAAACGCTATGCTGCATAGATTTATAAATCTGTTTGTTTTAACTATATACCATAAGGTATTTGTCTACTAAATTTCAGGTTACTACTCTGCCTCTTTTCCAGTGTTGTAATTTCAATGGATAGCAGTGTATTTATTTCTTGCAAAAGCGGTTCCGAAAATTTTCAGACTTTTTTTTTTACCTTCTTAAGAGCTAGCGATCGATTTGTAATCCATACAATATATCAGACATACAGATGTCTAACATTTTAGATATAATTTCACTACGCCATATAACTCCTTTAGTTAAAACGATTGGTAGATAGTTTTGAAAAAATAAAATGAATAAAAATAATTAAATACCTTTAGATTACCTAAATTAAGAAAACAAATATGCTAACAATAGTCTATGAGTTTAAAAAAAAGTCTAAAAACATTGTAAGAAAAAACTTGGTATATATAAAACTTGATTTGACTCATATACACACAAAATGAAAAAAGATAAAGAAAAATAGTGAGAACGATTTATAACTGTATCATCGTTTACTATTCATCTTTGACTTAAATTTATATCCATATGAAACTTTTTTTTTTTAAAAATAAATAGACCTACATTGTGAATATACCAACCATATTCTTTTCAGAAAGAATATGGACTACTTTTTTTTCTCAATATAGGTAATGTTGCCATTTTTTTCAGTCACCAAACAATGCGAAAGATAACTCTAGAGGGAATTAATGCGGAACGGCCCGTGGGGAACAATTCACCAAGTGCTCAACTATTGTAAAATTCGTTGGTGATACAGGGGCATGCTTTTCTATCGACAATGATGTACGACCCTATTAAAAGCCTCTCCTATGGGATAACATCAAATACACTATATATAGATAGAGATATATATATATATATATGCATATATGGTTTTCACTCGTAGTTTTGCATTATCAGTTTCACACACTCTTTCACTTGATCGTTACAGCAATGTTTTAGAGACATTACATTTTCTGAAGTGTAGTGTTGGATTTTTTAGCTACTAAAATAAAAAGAAATGATTTACGTTCTTCCAAACAGATAGTTTTCGTTTTTATGTTCAATTTTTTTGTGTATGTGTGTATATACCATTCCCTTATCATCACGATATCAGGAAGATTATATGCACATAAAAATATCAAACAGAAAAAATCTCATTAAACTAGCATTGCGCAAAAACATTATTTTTAGTACTCATGGATTTTTCGACCGAGAGAGAGAAAAAAGGAGGAATTAAAAAGCAAAGTGTTGCTCGCAATATTGAGAAGATGTTATTTGATCCTTAAATGACGATATAACCTGCTTAGAAAAGACACACGGCCAAATAGATGGAATAAAGTGAAGTAGTATTTTTAAAGTTTTACGTCCCACAGTTGTGCTGGCTAGGCTAACGGGATAGTGATGATGCGAAATGAATTAAATGGTGAAATGAAGAAAGTAAGAGGAAATAGGTCAACACAGAGAGAAGCCGAGCACACGGTGTTTGTTCACTGCAAGGCTCACTTGGCGCGAGCTGGGATTGAACCAAGGATCCCATGTACCAGAGATAAACGCTCTACCACTGAGCCAGCGTGGTCCTGACGGACAAATATAGATGTAGCAAAATCATATGTAATGTGTGGGTTATGTGTGTAATGGCCTTTAGTACTTACAAAAATGCATGTTTTCTAGCAAACAGGCATTTACCAGCTTAAGAGGAAATAGCACCATATTTGCTCTTTCCACACCCTGAATTTTGAACTGCGTATGCATAACTTCCTTTACGATAATAAAGACCACCATCCACTGTTTCTTCAATTTGAAATAGACCCTGTTGAAATTTAGCTTTTTCTCGATTTTGGGCAGCCCTAGCTCTGAAACTATGCACTTTTCTCCATAGGTTCATATGAACTTTTTCTCTTATTTTGATGTGTGTGTTAAACGTCGTTTATTAGTATTAAATATGCAATTATACACAATTATATACTATTTTCAAGTAAATCAATTAGTGAATTAGTGTTTATCGTTCTTTTTCAAGTTGATTTCTTCGAATTATAGTGCACAAGGTTCGTTTAGTGTTATTTAGATTTGTAACTGAAATTAGATCTTTAATGTCAATAGCTGTATCCTTTAGATTAAAGGTGACAGACGATTAATGAAATCGAATGATTGCGCAAGGATAGATCCAAAGAAGCTAGGATGTGAATAAAACAGAAGTATCCCGAGAATATCTACATCGTCTGCAAGTTAGCATGGGTTCAGATCGAACCATTGTTTAAATAGAAGTAAGTGTTTCTGACCTACATTTTTCATGTTCAAATATTACCCAAATGTACGTTAACTTGTATAAATCTCGAAAGTAATTAGTGTATAAATATTATAATAATTATCTAAGATCGAGGGATTGTGTTGGATGTCGTAATTATTGAATATGTTAAAAGTAGGATTGTACGAGTTACTACAGTAATTCGAACTAAACTCCTGGCGCAATAAACAGCACTTAGAGAATCAGGAAATAGTAATCGACTTGAGGCACAGATACCTTTGGGGTTATATATGGACAGCACATATATTACTGTCAACGTTAGCGCTAGCTTTCTATTTTTGGTGATTTGCTACTCTTTTCCTTTCAATATCTCTCCAATTGTCCTCACGACGCTAACAATATTATGAGCGTTTAATAATAAAAAAACAAATCCAAAGATGGGACATACATCATCAATAGACTTAATTAATCTGATAAGGTGATACACATAAGTGAAGAATCTCATATGTTGTTTTCCAGAAAACGGACAAAAATATTAGTTTGTAAACTAAAAAATTGTGCTGTACGGGAACGGGAATAATACCACGGTAAAAGTGAATTTCTATCTATAATTTCTGAAAAGTTTGAAAAACACTATATCAGTCGATCGATCACAAGAAATAGCATCCTTAAAATTAAATTTCTATGCATAATTTCTGAATAGTTTGAAGAAAATCTGTCAGTCAATTGATCACAAGAAATAACATCCTCAAAAATAAATTACTATTTATAATTTCTGAGAACTTTGAAAAACACTATATCAGTCGATCGATCACAAGAAATAACATTCTCAAAAGTAAATTTCTATCTATAATTTCTGAGAAGTTGGAAAAAACACTATATCAGTCGATCGATAACAAGAAATAACATTTTCAAAAGTGAATTTCTATCTATAATTTCTGAAAAGTTTGAAAAACACTATATCAGTCGATCGATCACAAGAAATAGCATCCTTAAAATTAAATTTCTATGCATAATTTCTGAATAGTTTGAAGAAAATCTGTCAGTCAATTGATCACAAGAAATAACATCCTCAAAAATAAATTTTTATCTATAATTTCTGAGAACTTTGAAAAACACTATATCAGTCGATCGATCACAAGAAATAACATTCTCAAAAGTAAATTTCTATCTATAATTTCTGAGAAGTTGGAAAAAACACTATATCAGTCGATCGATAACAAGAAATAACATTTTCAAAAGTAAATTTCTATCTATAATTTCTGAAAAGTTTGAAAAACACTATATCAGCCGATCGATCACAAGAAATAGCATCCTTAAAATTAAATTTCTATGCATAATTTCTGAAAAGTTATGTCAGAAGAAAATCTGTCAGTCAATTGATCACAAGAAATAACATCCTCAAAAATAAATTTTTATCTATAATTTCTGAGAAGTTTGAAAAACACTATATCAGTCGATCGATCACAAGAAATAACAGTCTCATAAGTAAATTTCTATCTATAATTTCTGAGAAGTTTGGAAAACACTATATCAGTTGATCGATCACAAGAAATAGCATCCTTAAAAGTAAATTTCTATGCATAATTTCTGAATAGTTTGAAAAATACTATATCAATCGTTCGATCACACGAAACAACATCCTAAAAGTAGATTTTATGTATAATTTCTGAGAAGTTTGAAGAAAATCTATGTCAGTCAATTGATCACAAGTAATAACATCCTCAAAAATAAATTACTATTTATAATTTCTGAGAACTTTGAAAAACACTATATCAGTCGATCGATCACAAGAAATAACATTCTCAAAAGTAAATTTCTATCTATAATTTCTGAGAAGTTGGAAAAAACACTATATCAGTCGATCGATAACAAGAAATAACATTTTCAAAAGTAAATTTCTATCTATAATTTCTGAAAAGTTTGAAAAACACTATATCAGCCGATCGATCACAAGAAATAGCATCCTTAAAATTAAATTTCTATGCATAATTTCTGAAAAGTTATGTCAGAAGAAAATCTGTCAGTCAATTGATCACAAGAAATAACATCCTCAAAAATAAATTTTTATCTATAATTTCTGAGAAGTTTGAAAAACACTATATCAGTCGATCGATCACAAGAAATAACAGTCTCATAAGTAAATTTCTATCTATAATTTCTGAGAAGTTTGGAAAACACTATATCAGTTGATCGATCACAAGAAATAGCATCCTTAAAAGTAAATTTCTATGCATAATTTCTGAAAAGTTTGAAAAATACTATATCAATCGTTCGATCACACGAAACAACATCCTAAAAGTAGATTTTATGTATAATTTCTGAGAAGTTTGAAGAAAATCTATGTCAGTCAATTGATCACAAGAAATAACATCCTCAAAAATAAATTACTATTTATAATTTCTGATAACTTTGAAAAACACTATATCAGTCGATCGATCACAAGAAATAACATTCTCAAAAGTAAATTTCTATCTATAATTTCTGAGAAGTTTGAAAAACACTACATCAGTCGATCGATCACAAGAAATAGCATCCTTAAAAGTAAATTTCTATGCATAATTTCTGAAAAGTTTGAAAAATACTATATCAATCGTTCGATCACACGAAACAACATCCTAAAAGTAAATTTTTATGTATAATTTCTGAGAAGTTTGAAGAAAATCTATGTCAGTCATTTGATCACAAGAAATAACATCCTCAAAAATAAATTTCTATGTGTAAGAGAGTATGCCGTTCGTATCCAATGATAACTAATTAGTTTTTCTTTTATTTTGGTGTAAGAAATTATTTATTTCTGTACCATATATGTAGTAAAATGGACTGTGAACTAGCATATTATTTATGTTGTTATTTGTCTTTTTTTAACAATGATACGCATATTCTATACGCACAAACTACTTATAACACTGGTCGTCATGAATATCCTCCCACGAGGATGAAAGGGTGTACCGGATAGATTTCGACACGTTGATTAGGAATATATCATCAAGAAAGTTCCAGCATGTAGGTTTTTTTTTTTGGCGGGATGCTGTTTCCATAATTGACAGAAAAATCGTATTTTTCGTATTTAATATGTGTTTTCCGTGTTTGGAGTGCATAATTCTGAATTTTTTTTTTATCTTAATCCAAGAACTGTTACTAGGCTATATCCCAGGAACACTCTTTTCTCTAGCTCACGACCCCCCCGGAAACGTACCCCCTCCCCTTGGGTTGCAAAGATTTATTGTCGTTCCACACTGCATACAGTAAAACCTAGGCGTTATTGACGGAGAAAGGTTTCATAATCAACTTGCGATCATTCGTCGGCTCCCTTTTGTCTAGACGACAGACAGATTGTTGAAAAAATGCGCCAAGACATACACCACGTTGTCACGTGAAACAAATATTTCAGTTTCGAGTTGATCTTCGTGTTAGAACGTGGTGTTACACTGTGTCTGTGTATACCGTAGGTGAAAAATATTTCTGCGTGAAATATTGACGTTTGTGTAAAACGAACACGCCGAGAACTTGAAACAATTCGACAGATTCATTCTTCTACATATGCGTGGAAGTGATTTTCAAGGGGCAGAGTAGGCCATTGTCACCGTTCCTGAAGACAGCCTACCATCTGTACTTAGGGTGTAAATTCGGCGACCAAGATCGCGTTTGGGCTCCAAAACAAAGTTGGAGCTCTCACAGGATGGTTGAAAGGTACACATAAATGGATGCCGTTCGCCGTACCTATGGTTTGGCGCGAGCCTCGTGATCAGGTTTCAGACTATTACGTCTGTCTGACTAATATAAAAGGTTTCTCAAAAAACATGAAGCATAAAATACAGTATCCTAACTTGGATTCTGGGAGGAGAACTGTAAAACATGATGTTTGTCTGCCTGTACCCGTACCACCAGACTCATACACCCTGTGCAGTGTTTCATCCGATGAAGAACCTGCTGCTTGTGAGGATTTTGCACAATCTTCGAGTACACAGCCAGATCCCAATTACGCTCCAGTGCCTGACACTAATGAACCACATGTGATAAGTCAGGAAGAGCTGAATGATCTGATCAGAGACTTAACCCTTCCCAAGTCTAAGCCTCTGTTGCTTGCATCACGACTTCAACAATGGAATCTACTAAACCAAGATGTGAATATATCGATGCATAGGAAAAGAGAGGTGAGCCTAGTTCCTGATTTTACAAAGGATGGTGATTTGGTGTATTGCAGTGACATTCCATCGCTTATGGGGCAACTGAAGTTGAACTACAACACTGAAGATTGGAGGCTATTCGTAGATTATTCTAGGATAAGTCTCAAGGCAGTGTTACTACACAATGGCAATGAAAAGCCATCCATCCCTATTGCTCATGCTGTACATATGAAAGAAACATACGAGAACAGGTGAAACCTATTGCAGAAAATAAAGTACGAACAGTTCCAGTGGTCTGTATGCGCTGACCTTAAGGTTATTGCCATCCTCACCGGTTTACAAGGAGGTTACACAAAGAACTACTGCTTCTTGTGTCATTGGGATAGTCGAGCCAAAGATCAGTACACCATCACAAAATGGCCGCCAAGGAAACAACTGTTCCCAGGGAAGATGAACGTGGCTAATGAACGTCTTGTGGATCCGGAGAAAATATTCTTACCACCAGTTCATATCAAATTAGAGCTTATGAAGGTCTTCGTCAAGGCCCTGAACGGGGATGGTGAAGCATTTAATCCTCTCAGAAAACTATTCCCAAGAATCAGCGAGGCCAAGGTGAAAGAAGGTGTTTTTACGGAACCTCAAATCAGAGACGTTTTTAAGGATACTACATTTTCTTCTAAGCTTAATGAAGTGGAAAGTGAAGCTTGGGAGACCTTTCGAGAAATGTGCAGTAACTTTCTAGGGAATCGTAAGTCACCTGATTACAAAGACATTGTGGACAGGTTAATTACTTCATTTCGTAACATGGGATGTAATATGTTCCTAAAGTTACACTTCCTGCATTGGCACCTGAACTTCTTCCCTGAAATGTGGAACTTCGGGAAGGTCTGTGACGAACACGGGGAAAGGTTTCACCAGCAAATAGCTACCATGGAGAGGCGCTACAGTCGGAAATGAAGTGTGAATATGTTGGCAGACATCTTTTCGAATATGACACGCGAGACACCCTGTAGTAATTACAAGAGGAGTAGGAAAACCAAGTGACACGTAAGAGTTTAACTTTTTATGCAATTTTATTTGCATAATTTATATTGATATTTAAATTATAACGTGCAAATTATTATGGGTGGAGAATAGCATCTTTAGGCGGATATTGTAACACCCCCTCCTCCCTGAAAACTAGTATGTCCTGGAGAAAAACGGGTCAAGGATTCGAACTCAGGACCTCAAAACCTATAGGAATCACCTATTTTCGTTCGCGGGAACGAAAAAAGTTTCATTTTGCCGACCAGTGTAATCTGCATTAAACAATGAATTTAATACTTAAAATGCAACACATCAAAATTAGAACGTGGATTGCATCCTTCTACAATGAGAAAGATCCATTATCCAGACAGTGGTTTATTGTACAAATATATGAATTCCATAAATTTACTACAGAAATTTGTACGGAGCGTACATTATCCATGTGCTATATACGTATTTCCTTTTTACCCTTAGATGTTACGTCATGACGCTGCAGGATGTCTGACATCTAACTGCGTTCAGTATATTACATACGTATACGTATGTTACTTACTTCAGCTATATGTTATATAAGCTACGTCCGCCTATATGTAAGATCCTGACCGTATATATACACACTTGTTTGTTTTATACGGAAAGTACTTTTAGATAGAACACTTATGCAGAAAGTATTATAATGCATATGTTTCCAGTTAGACGATTGCTGCAAGGTGTTACTACCTATGGTTCGTAAGTTAGTTCCAAAATCTGCATGATTCACGCATGTAACCTACGTTTCTATGTAAGCCACATACGTTTTTTCCTCTGTATATGAAACTCCACTAACAGCAAAACATTTATGAACATTTAAAAAACATGCCAAATACAGGAAGAATCGCGTTCTAATTTGGTAACATTACTACATAAAATAGGCACACTGCCCTATCTATCAGAATTCCAACTACCATTCTATTGTAAGACAGTTATCTCACATTCAAATAATTCATTTACGACAATAGTAAGCTTTAATTTAGTTGTTGATATTATATTGTTTTTGGAAATTTATTTCTCAGTAAATTGTTTAAATCAAATTGAATACAATACTAATGATATAAACTAAACTCCATGGTTCTACAAGCTCGTCCGAGGAAACTCTATGTCGGCCAAATAGCGAACATTCAATTTAAATGTTACATGATCAACACATTGGCTTTTAGCTTTTTACCGGGTTTCCTAGATTGAAGTTCGCAGTCCCTGAATTCCAGTACATTCTAATGATATTATATCTACGTGTAAAATCATAAACTCAACTGAAATTAAGTTTCTACCGCCAATTTAATTTAACTTATACGAGCTCAACATTTAATAGTATAAAAAAAAGTCCGATAAAAGCTTTATACCTAACCGAGTCTATCAAAATGGATATTGTCGTAAAGTGTAAAAGGCGTGTGGTTTAAACCAAATGTTTTGAAGAAACAATTTGCAATTTGTAGTAACTTACATATAAAATACCACATATTCTTTGAGAACCCACATTCTCGTCGGTTTGTTATTAATTCTGACGAAGTAAAGTCTTAAAAGTGTATTTCTCTGAGTGGCGGTCAAAATACAGAAGGTGTAATGTTAGCTATACGT
Source organism: Thermobia domestica (assembly GCF_964235325.1). Lineage (NCBI taxonomy): Eukaryota > Metazoa > Arthropoda > Insecta > Zygentoma > Lepismatidae > Thermobia > Thermobia domestica. The sequence continues at coordinate 198,328,184 of NC_137455.1, read as the reverse complement.
TATATATAGATATAGAGAGAGCCTTGTTACAACAAATGTAAGGCCTCCGGAGAAAATTTCGATCAGTATTATCTTGAAATGATGTATCATACATGTCACAGAGCAGCTCGAAAGATTTGATTTCCTTCACTACGTTCTTGTACAAACCGTGTTGACACAGCGATTTCCGTCAAGAAAAAAGAGAGAGAAAGTAAAAAAGGAGGAGCGAGACAGAAAGAAAAGGGACTATATATATATATATATATATATATATATATATATATATATATATATATATATATATATATATATATATATATATATATATAAACTCTCATGTGCAATGTTCCCTTGGCATTTCATTCACATCTCCCCTTGGGGCATTTTCGTGTTACCTAGCAACGCATCACTCTTTCGAGTTCCTACATCCCTTGCAGCTACTTTTCTTGTTCCTTCTGCCTCTCATTCACAATATTTCCTTTTCTATCCTTTTCCTCATGGCTTCCCTCCCTTTCCTCTTGTACACACTACATGTTTCCCGCTCTTCTTTTTTTCATCTTATTTGTATTTGCATTCTGGACGAAACTACTGTCAACATTATTTTTATTTCATAGATTTTTATTAACCAGACAATTCATTTATTTTAGTAGCAATTAAGAATTAGACTAATTCAAACAAGGTTAACAATTTAAATTTGCATGGAGGAGAATAAAGTATGGAATAAATGTACCTTCTTCTATCAGAAACAAAATAATTAATTTTCGTGACTGACACCTATATTCGCACAATGCATTTATGGAAGAATTATAGAAATTCTGATATGTATCCCTACTTTGTATTTGTTTTTTTAGTTCTTTTATTTTCTTACGTTTTAACCGAGCGTTACAAATAGATGGTATATGTAACGCTAAAGTTAACATCAAACGTACTTTTCAGAATAAATAGAGGTATTATCGGTAACGGTATATGCAGAGATATTTCTAACAAGTCATTGAGTATTGTAGCCATTGCTTTCGTAATTGCATGACGTTTGTATAAATTATAATCTAGAGGTGCTTGCATTTGTATCATAAGCGCATTCTCAAAACCAACATAAACTTTTAAAAGGTGATAGGTGCTTATTTTTGATTAAACATGGCATATATATTGGGATGAAATACATGGATATGTACTTGGACTATGCTTAAAGTCTTCAAAATTTTTCTTTCTTGATAAATTCAAAATTAAACAAACTCATCTTGTTATGCTACCACTATTTAGCAGAATATTTCTAGCACTCGTTAAGAATTCAACAGTACACACATTAAGACTGCTTACATAGGTGACAGTATACAAAAATATGAATTATATAGTATTGTGATGTCAGATATACAGTAAACACTCGTTAATAAATGCATATAAAAGAGTTTCCCGAGAATGAATGAAATATATATTAGCACAAAGTGCTATACTTATTAATGCTTTTACTTCCCAAAGATGTTTTCAGTTCCCGCAGTTGAAGTTTTCAAATTATAGGAACAGATTACGTATATTGTATCATTCGAATTATAGGAATGATATTCAAAACTCATTCAATTTCGATCCAAGTTAACATGAAGATAAACAAACTTCCTTAGTACGCATATGAGGACGTTCTTGTGCAGATTTGTGGTTCTCGAGATATTAGTCAACAAAGTTCAGATTTGGAGAATATTTGTTAAATATTTGAAATGAATGATTCTAATTGCTATTTCAAAGAAGAATTGTTGTGAAGTACAAGGAGCAAATCTGTGAAATTGTGACCATTTGGGACCAAACGTTAAATTAACGTGTTAAATAATAAGGAAATATAGCGTGCAGTTGTAACAAAGTTTACCTTTCTTTAAAAGATTAAGGACGAATGTTTTTGCAATCGAGAAACTCATACTTGTTAATTGTAGTTGTATTCTAAGGCAATGCACTGAGCTCTTTCTTAGACTATAAAATTTTAAATAATGCCGTGTAATGACATATTTATCAATTCTTATTGGAATTTTCCAATAATTGGCAAAAGTGTGGCGATAGGTCGTATCTGGCATCTACTACAGAACTTCTCAGGTTTTGGTTGAGATAGATATTTGCACTAGATGAATTTATTAAGTCTCTATAATTCTCAATTTCTTTGTAAGTAAGATCATAGGAAAAAGCTGCCACTCCTACGCTTATGGGTAACCTGTTCTAACCGTTATGAACCATCAAAATAACAATTGTGACAAGCAACATCTAACTTACAGTTTTAAATCCACGGCACGAGAGCATCTGAACCTTTTGAACCTGATTTGTCCACCACTGAACGTTTGGTCAACGCACACGTAACAATATATATTTGAACCAACTAATCACAATGGATTAATTTCTACCACTTCCTAACATAACGCTTAAGTCGTGAGTTAAATAAGTTGTGGCTATCATTAAGTCGTACTGGCAGCAGCAGCTGACAGACAAAAATCTTACATACCAATTTCAAAGCTCTTTCTATGAACGATATGAAAAGTCAATCTGCGTCAACTGATGATGATGATTAATTTTGCTGCCAACTTACAATGTTTTTATTACCACCTACTCTTTACCAATTTGAAACTTTATCAATTAAATTACTTGTTATCAAAGGAAACTCAGGCACTGTTTCATGTAAATGAACGTCTTTATTTAATTTGCAATGAAAGATTGTCTTAAAACTGAAACGAAATATCTCCTTATATGCGACTTCAACTTTAAGCAATAGACCGCACTGGAAAATTTCAAAGAAAGAATACGTCTTATTACATGAAAATACAGTAGTGTTTACGAAATAGGATATCATAAAATTTGCTTTCTTTCACATATGATAAATTAGTCCCCTTTTTCTGACTAATTTATAAACCAATCAATTATTTGGGATGTTTTCAAGAGGTCTTTAGTAGAAAAATTGAAATTTTAAGAAATATACTATTAAACATTTTATGCTCGTTTTAGAACTAGGTGTAATTATGCCTTTGTCTGTACTTAATTGTAGTCGCGAATACTAGTGAAAATCTTAAATTCTAGAGAAACGACATGTTTCATGAAAGTCAGATCACTTATAAGCATACCTATTACCGGTACGGAAGACCCTGATTCCATTCGTAGTGAGAGCTCATGTGGTTCAATTGTTATTTTTGATAGTTTTATATTAGAAAATAAGAAGAGCATTTAATACAAAGAACACATTTAAATTATGTCTTGCATAAACATACACTAAACTCGCAAAACAATTAGTAAGAGATAATATTAACTTCTCATGTATATTTCGTCAAGTTGATACAAGCCATAACCATGTGTATAATGACTTTGTTGGGGATATACGCTTTATGATAAATTTAAAGATATATGCTCTGGTTATTGAAAAGATGAATATGGTTTTATGTTATTTGTAATGACAAGGAAGCTAAGCATGGAAAGTACAAGGGCAAGATTAAGATCTTTAAGATCTTTATAAATATGTATAATACTGTAAAAGCGAGTTTATTACACACAATGCTTTTAGGTGAACAATTAAATGACAATGAAAGTATATTCCTGATATTAACTTGTCTGTCATAGTTTTAAGTTTGGACTTTAAGTTCGACACATATTTTTCTTGTGTACAGTGGCGGATCCAGGATATGATCAAGGGAGGGACTAAATCATAGTTTGCAGCTTTATCCAGTGTATGCCTGAGCGTCAAGTGGGCTACAGCCCCCTCTGGATATGGGCCTGTATATATATATATAGTCCATTCCTCTAGTATAATACTCTTTTACAAGAATACAGAGACGATAGCTAAAAAAACTAAAATTTCAAAACAAAGTTGACAGCTTAAAGACAAGTTCTAGAAGAAAGAACAAGGAAACAAAGCCAAATGTAATGAAATTCATTTGAAGTAAGACTTCAAATCCTCAGGGTGGTCCAGAAGTGGGCGTATTTTCCCCCTTTAGTTTCAACAGTGTTAATTATGGTAGAATGTCTATACACAGTTACCTTGAAGTCTTAAGAGTTTTAAGAGTCATAGACATCGGTATAATCACCATTCATGTCGTAACACAGCTGAATTATGCGCCAAGTTCTCGCAGATGTTTTGCGGAGACACTTCGGAGTCACGAAGGTGAAGGCGTGTTATGCAGTTGCTCGTAATTCCTGCGCTGTGTGATATCGAGTGTTTCTTACTTGTTGCTTTATGAAACCCCAGAGAGCATTGTCTGGTGTCGTCAGATGGTGTCATCTGTGTAACGCTTTTCGTGAAGCAAAATCGCAACAAGTAATCTTTGTTCAATGCTATATAGACTTCGATCACACATTGTTGATTACTCCTGCTAAACTGCAAATAACTGTTACCAATCAGAAAACAGCAGAAAAAGAATGAACATGGATAGCAACGTTGCCAGTCAATGCCAAGCAATATTACCAGACAATGCCAAGCAATGTTACCAAACAAATGTGGGTAAAACCTAAAACCGCCAGGAAACCCAATTAGGGTTACGCCCACTTCCGGACCACGCTGTATATCTATTTCTTTAGATTAGGATGACTAGAAGACTTAAGAAAGATTATGGACATTAAAGATTTTAACACGATCATAAAGTAGCTAATTGCGGAGTAATACAAAACGTAGAGAAAAGAAGAACTCAACATAATCAGATATTCTCTAACATAGGAAAAAAAAACTAGGGTAAGTTATTGATGTATTCTAACATCGATCCAAACTACATATCAAAAACGGAATTATAGATCTCTAGATTCTTCAACAAATTGAACGTTAAGTTAAAATATAAGAATTGTAATGAATTAGTGGCATTAAACATACAACAAATAAAAGGTACAGATACATTAATGAATTGGCCAGATTTTACCAATATAGCGTGAAGTACTTATAAAAGAGAACAAAAATTAATGTTGCAATTAAAACTTAAAGAAACATATATTGAGAGTAAGTGACTTACAAGTACGAGGATTTGAAAATAATGTTGGGAATGAAAGATTAAAAGTCAGAAACTTTAAAAAGAATTAAAATGTAGGAACATAAGGTTAAGAAGTTATAAATTGAAAAAGAGAATGTTTTATGGATACGGCTCACATATCTATTACTGTTTATTATAGATTTTGTACACACTATCTATAAAATAATAATTAAACAAATCTTCTGCGGTTACTCTAAATGCTATATTTAATATTTCTCCTAAACATCCGTTACCGTGATATCGCCATATCCAATCTAACAATTTAAGCGTTCATTAAGTAAAATATAGCATCTATAGAAAGGTTTTGATATTCTGAAATATGATACCAGTGAACACCATTTTTAACTTCTACAATAATAATACTTGATGAAGTTTCGTACATTGGAATCGCTGGCCATCTTACCCATCAGCATAATCTCTTATAATATCTTCTGATAAACTGGAATATTGAAATCACTCACCAATCTACTTCATAGGCATAATTTCATATAAGATCTTATAGTTCGGTTTCTTTTAATCGACCAGCAAAGTTCATTGCTATATTTTCTAAAACCTCCCTCTCATGTTTCAAAAATCAACTTCATCTCATCAACTCATTAGTAAAATTTTCAGACAGGTTTTCGTTTAAAGATACCTATTTCCAATCACCTTTGTTCGCAAATTTTCTAATCAAAGCATCTGAGAATCATGGTCATTCATAAATCCTGTTCCAATGAACCTTATCGGCAAATTCTCTAATAAAATCTTCTAATCATTTCTCCAATGATATGATTTTGCAATTAATCTTGTCTTTACATTTAAGCACAAGAATCTTTAAGATGAGCTCAAAGTCATATTCGTCACCATAATTACTAAAACAGCTAAATTACATTTGCTCATCAAGTAGAAGACCGTAAAAACCTAAAAATAGTAAAGAAAATGCTCAAATATTATCACTCACTCATCGAAATCTCAAAATACGCTCAGAGCTTATGAAAATCCGGTTTCCATTAAACTGGTTGGTATTGCAAAATGTTGTGTAATTTGGTCCCCTGACGAAAAGTCTAAATGAGCACGAAGCCGAAAAAACCCCACGTTTTTGAGATATCCACTGATCATTATCCTCACTTAAAGGCATACGCTCCCTCGTAAACAGAAAATAATAATTAGGTCGGCCTTTTATCTATGGAGTATGAACGATTCTCACTAATACTAGAGTTTTTGTGGTCGCTGATTTCGAATCCGAAGTCCGTTAGCCTTCATCACGTCAGGTTCGAGGTCATTTGAAGGTCAAATAGAGAGCGAAATTTGAAAAACTGAACATAAAGTACATAAATATTTTTTTGAGTCGCTGGATCCGATTAGGGTCAATACATCTGAAGTGGTCCAAAAATAGTGAAAATGGTTGCTCGACCATCTCCGAAAATTATAAAAATTGGTGTGTGACGAACCGTGCGTATGAGAAAATCAATAACATCATTTACATTTTCGTACGTGCAAGTGTCCCTAAATGGAGGCCATCTCTGTTTTCGGTGGAGTGTCAATTTTTGCATTTGCAAGCGTTTACTAAAATTACAGTTGCTCAGAAGGTACGAATCAGACGAACACCAAAGAAAAACGAATGTTTACAGGAGAGACTGAAGTATACAGGGAATATAAACTTTTGCGTCTAAATACATATGCAGGGTTGCAAGCCAATACATGAAATCACCAGGAAAACTACAGAAAATTACACGTTTAAAGGGGTTGTATTTTGGAATGGCATAAAGTGGGGGTTCATAAGTTTTGTGCTGAATACTATTGAATGTAAAGAGTCTGCATAAATATCTACAGCTATGATATTACTGGCACCGTATATTTATGGGGGTCCGAAAGTTGAAGTTTGTGATTTTGATGTTATTTTTGGCGTGTAATATCTCAGGAGGGCAAAGTGCTAAAAATTGCTGTTTATGCCACAAAGTATTTCTGTGTGTGAATAAACTATTGCAAAAAATCGTGACTGATTTTACACGGAGAAAATAGTGAGGACATTGTAAAAACGCGAAGAAGGGAAGTGCGTGACTATGGTCGTAGCCAGGAAAAATTTCAATGTTTGGATTATGTTTCATGCTATATCTCGAAAACTATGTATGGTGCAGCAATTATTCACGCTTTTGTTTGTGGTCAGTTGTGTAAAAGCTTACGAGTGGTGTTTGTTCCATTTTTCTAGCTATATGATCATTGCCACATCTATATGGTAAGGGGTTTAGCTCCCACTTGCACCCACGACAACCATCGTCGAATTGGACCGCGGTATTAAGGCACATAATGTATCAACAAAGTGACATTGAAATCCAATTCCAGTTACGAAAGTTAATATGTTCAAAAGGTTGCGTTACATCTAGCCTAACTATATATAAAATACATGAACTGACATAAAATAAATGGGTACTTCCTGTTGACATGGAAAGTTGAAATTTAGCATGATTGTAGCTTTCAAGTACAGACCCACCGGAAAATTGCCAAAAGTTAATATTTTTAAAGTTGAGGGGGTCTAAAGGGGAGAAGAATAAATTTTTACTTTACTTAAATGAGCCCTTTTTTGGACTTATAATCTCATATTTTAGGTACTTTGAATTGGAATAAAAGCTTGAAATTCGATATGCTTGTACGTTTTCGTTAGAGTTACTTAAGTAAATCACCAAAAAATAATAACGTTCAACTGTAGAGAGGTTTTATGGGGAACTGAAAAGTCTTAGCAATGCTATTTATATGGGACATCTTCTACGCCCCAAAATGTTTAGACACTTCTGGCAGGATTACAATCATGAAATTTGGCATGATTGTAGACTTTCGGGACTAACCCACAGAAAAATTGCCAAAAGTGAATATTTTTAGTTTTCAAAACATCTATTGTGGGCGTGAAGAAATTCTCGTGTTATTTAAATGGGTGTTTTCTTGTGTTACAAAATCTTATACGAGGGCTATCCAGAAAGTAGATTACGTTTTCGTCTGTGTCCGCTAGGGGCGGGGCTAGCGCGGCCATCTTGGGGTCAGAGCGTTGCGCAGCTCAGTCGGCATCTAGCCGTGCTAGTGAGAGGTTCGTGCTGTGCTCCGTTAAGATACTGTGACGGTTTGAAATGTCTGCGTTAATTGAAAATCCCGCGAGCTGCGAGGTGCGTGCAGTAATAAGGTTTCTGACAGCAAAAAACTGTAAACCGATAGAAATCTATCGGCAGCTGTGTGAAGTGTATGGGGACAACATTATCACTGAAGGTGGAGTGCGACAGTGGGTCATAAGATTTAAAAATGGCCGAACCAATGTTCACGACGAAGATCGAAGTGGGAGACCCAGCAAAGTGACTGCCGAACTTGTCGAAAAAGTCGATGTTAAAGTCCGTGAAAATCGAAAGTTCACAATAACGGAACTTTCTTTGAGTTTTCCACAAATTTCGCGAAGTTTGTTGCACGAAATCATCAGCGAAAAGCTTGGTTACCACAAGTTTTGTGCAAGATGGATTCCAAAAATCTTGACAGAGGACCACAAAAATCAGCGAATTGCTGCAGCGTTGCACTTTTTGGACGCCTACAATAAGGATGGTGACTCTTTACTCGATCGCATCGTTACTGGTGACGAAACATGGGTGAAACACGTGAACTGTGAAACGAAATTGCAATCAATGCAGTGGGGGCACACAGGTTCTCCCCAAAAACCCAAGAAATGCATGCAAACAATGTCGGCAAGGAAGATGATGGCGACTGTTTTTTGGGACAGAAAAGGTGTGATTTTGGTGGACTTCCTGGAAAGAGGCACTACAATAAACGCTCAAAGGTATTGCCAAACTCTGCAAAACCTCAGAAGAGCAATTCAAAACAAGCGCAGAGGAATGTTGAGCTCTAAGATCTTGTTGATTCACGACAACGCCCGGCCCCACACGGCAAATGTCACGCGTGAAGTTCTTGAATCTTTTCAGTGGGAGTTGTTTCCTCATCCGCCGTACAGTCCCGACCTGGCACCGAGCGACTTCCACCTATTCCCAGCAATGAAGAAGTGGCTGGCTATGCAGCGTTTTGATGACGACGAACAGCTGCAAGAAGAGGTAACGAAGTGGTTGAAGTCGCAGGCGGCCGAATTTTTCGACGAAGGAATTTCCAAGCTCGTACATCGCTACGATAAATGCCTTAATTTGAATGGTGACTATGTCGAAAAGTAGTATTTGTGTGTGGCTTTCATCTGTATATAATAAAATTTGTTTCCTATACTTTGATGATTTTTTATTCCAAAACGTAATCTACTTTCTGGATAGCCCTCGTATTTTAGATAGTTGAAATAGGAAAAGAAACTTGAAATTTGGTAGAATTGTAGGTTTTAAAGGTCGTAGGACGAGCAAACTCGGGGGTCTGGGGGCGGAGTCCCCAGCTAGCCAAAGACTAGTCTATCCTATATAACGCAACTTTGTGAACATGTTAACTTCCGTAACTGGAATTGGATTTCAATGATACTTTGCTGATACGTTAAGTACCTTAATACTGCGGTCCAGTTCGACGATGTGTTCCTGGGTGCAAGGAGGAGCTAACCACCTTACCATATAGACGTGGCAATGATCATGGAGCTAGAAAGACGAAACTAACACCACTTGCAACTTTTACATAACTGAACACAAACAAAACGTGAATAATTGCTGCACCATGCACAATTTTTTAGATCTAGCATGAAACATAATCCAAACATTTAATTTTTCCGGACTACAACCATCGTCACGCACCACCTGTTTTCTTTGCGTTTGTCCTCACTACTTTTCCCGTGTAATATCAGTCATGATTTGTTTTGCAATAGTTTATTCACATACTGAGTTACTTTGTGGCATAAGCAGCAATTTTTAGCACTTTGCCTTCCTGAGATATTAAGCCCCAAAAACAACATCAAAATCACAAACTTCAACTTTCGGACTCCAGTAATTCTATGGTGCCAGTAGTATCATAGTTGTGGATATTTATGCAGACTCTTTACATGCAATAGTATTCAGCACAAAACTTATGAACGCCCTACTTTATGCCATTCCAAAATACAGCCCCTTTAAATGTGTAATTTTCTGTAGTTTTTCTGGTGATTTCATGTATTGGCTTGCAACCCTGCACATGTATTTAGACGCAAATGTTTATATTCTCTGTATACCTCACTCTCCTGTAAACATTCGTTTTTGTTTGGAGTTCGTCTGATTCGTACGCCCTGAGCAACTGTAATTTTAGTAAACGCATGCAAATGCAAAACTTGGCACTCCACCGAAAACAAAGATGGCCGCCATTGAGGAACACTTGTACATACGACAACGGGAATGATGTTATTGACCTTCTCATACACAAGGTTCATCACACTCATTTTTTTATATATATATAATTTTCGGAGATGGTCGAGCAACCACCTCTGGACCAATTCGTATGGATTGACCCATTATGTAATTTTCTTGACCCGACAAGGTCATGTTAAGGTTATTACGGGGTCATTTCAAGGTCAGATTTGAAAAACCGACGGGAAAATCTGAAAAAAAAATCATAGATAGGGTTTTAGTGTAGCTGAAAAAGAAATTTGTTTGGACCAAGAAAGTACAGGTATTGTTCAATTAGATAGGTTTCAAATTAGATAGGTGGGTTACGGGTCATGAAAGTAGGCGGTTCGATATTAGGGTATTATTGCCACTTGTAAGTCCGGTGCTAGGACATTGGGTTGTTGTGTATATGTAGCCAGTGTCCTATGGTTTCGGATGGGCTCGACGTCAACAACAAATCAAAAACCCTACTCGAGCTCTACTGGAATACATATAAGATACTGGTAATTGTAATGTGAACAACGATGGAAATGAAGGTGACATACTGGAGGTTGAAGTTCAAGAATAAGGAGATGTGATAGGCAGAACAACTCTTTATTGGAGAAGATGACACTGCAAATGACTGATTGGAAAACTAAATGGGCAATATTACTGGCAAACTCGATTAACACCGACCTCGGATTCGGAAACAGTTACCCTAAAAACCTATCTAAGAAGTTTCTTCCAGATATTTCCTACGGAGTTTTAAGTTTGATCCTAAAATGACCCTGCAATGACCTTGAAATACCTTCTCGGGTCAAGAAAATGATAATAGGAACCAGCGACTCATAAATCATTTATGTACTTTTTGTTCAGATTTTTGTGATGTTCCCTCACTATTTGACCTTCAGATGATCTCGAAACTGACGTGATGGAGGTTAACCGACCTTTGGATTCGGAATCAGAGACCGCAAGAACCCTAGTATACTCTAGTGAGAATAGTTCATACTTCATAGATAAAATGTCGACCTAATCATTATTTTCAGTTTACGAGGGAGTATGCCTTTAAGTGAGGATAATGATCGGCGGATCTCTCAAAAACATGCGGTTTTCGGGCTTCGTGCCCATTGAGACTTTTCATCAGTGGTCAAAGTATACAACATATTGCAGTATCAGCCAATTTAACGGAAACCGAATTTTCATAAGCTCTGAGCGGGGTCCTTTGGCAGTTGAAATTTGGTTTTGCAGTAGAAATAAAGAAAACGGTCCAAAAACTCGGAATTTCATCCTCCATTGAGGAAACTTAAGGAGAAAAGGTAATATCAAAATATTCCAAATTTCTCCTTCCAAGGGAGAAGTAGAAAACAAGTTCAAAATTATATATTAACTTTTGGAAATGATTAGAAACTTACAGCGTCCATGTTGTATGTATCGAAACTTCGAGATCTGACCAGGCATGTAGCTAGGATTTCGTAATGGGAGGGTGGATCCATGACATGAAATAGTGTGGTTATCACATAAGAGGCTGAATCAATCTAAACTATTTTACTGGGAACATATTGGTTTGTTAGGACAATAAAATGAAGATATGTTAATAAATATTTTAATAACAAACTATGAAGAAACCTCGAGTAATAGAATAAAATAACGAGTATTGAAAAAATGTTACAATATCTACGTTCCTCCTTCCGTTCATTCAAATATAACAATTTTCCTTTCATTATGACCTCAACTATTATAAAAGGTACATATCCACTATTATCAAAAGTACATATCCAATAATGTCTTGCAAAATAGTTTACAATATCTGCTTTTCTTTCTCTGTTGAATCAAATGTGAACAAAACTCTCTTTTCACATAACTTTTTGTTTTTATTATTCCTTCAACTATTGTCTGTTCCAAATGACAAGTTAAAGGAGCAGTAGAAAACTGTTTCTAAAATAACATGTTTGAAACTACAGAGAATAAATGACGATAGATCATGATAAAAAAAATTACCACACTATTACAGAGCGGCATTATCTTTTCGAAAACCTGAAATTTCCTTGACTAGTAGCAGAAACTCTGAGAATTCCGTAACTTTTCTAGAAATTTCAAATTCCCTGACTTTCAAATTCCCTTACCCCCCTCCTTGTTTCCTAAACACAAATCTCCTCATAAGAATGAGTAACTAAACGCTTGCTGTAGTTTTTTCTTTTTTTTTTTTTTACTTTTAACGGTAATTCTTTTTCTCGTTACTTTTTGTTCCATATTTCGTTAACTGTTTCGTTTCTGGTTTCGAACGGAAGGTCATTACCCCCGGACCCCGCTTGACTACATGCCTGATCTGACACATTTATAAATACTAATTCAAACGTATCCAATATGATACTTTTGTGAACACAGAATTTGATGTTCCACTAATCCACACAAATGTAGGTTTTTCGTATAAGTAAAACAATTATAACAAACCAAATTTGCCAATCCATTGAGTACAATAAGGGGGCAGGTGCGTTAAAATTGCGTATTATTGTCGAGTTGCTGTCATTTATGAAAACCAATCAAGATTTCCTATATATAGTACTTCCAATAAACGATCAAATTTGACAAGGAATAGTAAAAATGAAATATTAATCACAATCACAACTTAAATACTAGCTAACGGTCTATTTGTCGCTTTAGATACAGAAATGCTTTTTAGAAAATAGTAATATCTCGTCAAAAACAAATGTGGAAAATAGAGCCAAGTACTCGTTCATTTGTCACTTCCGTTCGGTCCAAGAAGAAATAAAGATCGAAAATAAAATTTGTAACCTTAGTGGTGAGAGAAATTTACCAGACTATACTGTATAAAATTTGTTCTCACCCCTAAGCCTGTAAACTTTTTCTTCAAATTTTGAATTTCCTACAAATTCAGTTTGAAATTCGCAGTAGTTAAAATCCTTCTTTATATTATATTTGACAAAATTGAAAACTTCTGTGAAAGTATAAAGAGACGGAAAGAATTCGAACATAATTGTGGCCTTCAAATTTACCTGACATGAACCATACAAAATTTGTGGCGCATAATCACAAAGCGTCTTCTGAATAAGAGCTTCTGTAATTACCAAGAGCTCATTGAGCCACTAGTTAATATCTGGTACAGTGAAATTAACTGTGAAACGTGTTCCGGTCTGGTTGGTAATATTCCTCGTCTACTTGAAGCATTACGAATTGAAGATGGTGAACAAACTAAGTAGTAATTTGTGAACTGTAATTATCTGTGCTGATACTGTATTTGTTTCTTTTGTTCGTTGCATTGGATATTCTGTATGTGCAATTACGATTAAAAGCGTGCAATTTCAAAAATAAAATAAAATAAAAAGGGCATAATGCAGAATTTGCGTAACTGGGATCACAATACTTCTCACACTTTTGCACAATAATGCTTCATGTACTTACTCCGTAACTGCAAGTATTACACATTAACTGTCTTAAATATTGCACTGCCGAAATAAATCCAGAATGAAAAATTCTGCTCCAAAGATGATTTTTGGACTTTACCACTAGAGGACTATTGCCTTTTTTGCCGCGGACTGAATGTCAGTCAGTCAAAGAAGACATTCATTTAGAATATAAACCACAGCGCAGCCTCGACAAAGTAAAAGGCTAGTTGTGTCCTTCGCAATAGAGTGGCAGAATATGAAGAAAAAGAAAAGGAAGAAAGAAAGAAGAGAAGAGAGAAAGAAAGGGAAGGAAGTGAAGAAGTAGAGAAAATGAGGGAAGAAGGAAGTATGAGAAAAAGGATGAAAGATGTCCAATATTCACTGTTTCGATCAGTGCCGGATTTACGTATAAGCTAACAAGCTATAGCTTAGGGCCCCACGCTCTTGTGGGCACCAAAAATTAAAGAAAAAATTGAATGCACATTTTCAAAATATAAGGAAAACAATAAACAAAGTAAAATCTACATATGGCTACAGTGCTTCATTTGTGTAAGCCCCTATGATGTAAGTAATGGGGCCCCTTCTGCTAACTTGCTTTCTAAAATGTCACTGGTTACTTCATTTCTGTATATAGGGTCCAACGTTCATGTAGACACATAAAGTACCCCATTATATTCAATTGCTTAGGGCTTCACCAAATCTAAATCCAGCTCTGGTTTCGAGTTAGATCAGCGAAAGGTCAGAAAATTGGAATCACTAATTGCAGGCAATAAAAGTATTAACAAGAAATTAGAGGAAATTAAAACAGTTAATATGTCTAGAAGAAATTTTAAAAAAATGGTTACCGAAATGTGAATATAAAGAAAGAAAAATAAAAGAACTCTTTAACATTCTATAATATTTTGTAGTTCAAACATTGTAAAGGAAAGAGAGTGTCGAGATATTGTCTAATGTGTATCTGGTGAACAACGCCACGAAATTATGCATATACCGCTCGTTTGCAGTTGTCCGGTAAAAGAGCCTGTGGAAAGAAGACTGTAGATAGAAAATATGAACGAAAATTTAGATGATGTACGTAGATTATATTGAGATAATTATATTAAGAAAAAAGTATGGAATTGAAGTAAGATTCTGGAGCTAAACTATTTACTTTATAGATTAGTGAACACATGCGTTTAGATTACTTGATATGTCTATTTTCGATAGTGTATGATTCTAAGGAGAACTAGGAGGAATTCATTAGGTTCAATCAGCAATTGGGAACACTTGGTTCAATCAGCACAAGAGAAGAAGATATACATGTAGTTCACCAATAGACGGCGGGAGATATCAGATAGACTATGTTATGATTCAGGACAAGTACCGGAATAGCTTAAAGAACGCGAAGACCTTTCCCGGGGCTGATATTTTCTCTGATCATAATCTTGTGCTGGCCGAAGTAGATATTCAAGTGAAAAATGTAGACAGAAGAAAAGTAGGCAACAAAGTGTTGAATTCTGAAAAGTTGAAAAACGAGGAAATAAGAAATCTTTTCGTTGAAAAATTCGAAGAAAAATGTTCAAAGGAAGAAAGAATAGACGCAGGTAGTAATGCACGGTGGAAACACATTAAACTTTGCTTACAGCAGGCTGCAGAAGAAGCAGTAGGTTACCGCAAACACAAAACAGCTAAGAAACCATGGGTTACAGAGCAGTTATTGCAGAAAATGAGGGAAAGGAAGACATGGGAACAAGTTGATACAGAAGAGGGCAGAAAGATATACAAAAAGTTAAATAATGAATTACGGAGGGAAACAGACAGAGCAAGGGAAGAGTTTTACAAAAGAAAATGCGAGGACATAGAGGAATCAGAAAGGATTGGGAAATATGAGGAAATGTACAAGAAGGTGAAATGTATGGAATTTCGGAGGAAACAAGGGGGTATTACGATAACAGTAGAAAATAAGAATGGGAAGGTAGTCAGCGAGAGAAATGAGGTCATAGGAAGATAGAAAGAATACGTTGAAGACTTATATAAGAATAGGGATAGACCGTGTAGCCTAAATGTTGAAATAGAAAATGAAGTAACCGAGGATGATAAAGGAATTAGTATTCTTCGGGATGAGTTTGAAAAGGATATACCCGAGATTAGAAATAGAAAGGCAACAGGGATAGATAATCTACCAATCGATTTCATTAAAAATATGGGAGACAAGGGAAAGAAAGAATTGTTCTGACTATGCAATAAAATACATGAAACAAGAGAGTGGCCAAAAGACTTCCTGAATATGATCATGATACCGATGGCTAAGAAATCGGACCCAAAGAGATGTGAGGATTATGGAACTATTGGTCTCATATCTCATGCAGCTAAAATTTTGCTCCGAATATTGAAATAAGGTTATGCGGAAGAACAAATGAAGAAGTTGAGGAGGAGCACTTCGGGTTCAGGAGAGGTAAGGGCACAAGAGATGCTATTGGATTATTACGAGCGATCGGTGAAAGATTTATAGAAAAAGAGAAAGAGATGTATGTTGTATTTATTGCTCTAGAAAAGGCTCCCGAACGCGTGAATTGGGAATTGTTGTTGGGCGTTCTAAAAAAATGGATTAGAATGGAAAACTAGAAGACTCATAAGAAATTTATATATGCACCAACAAGTAAGTGTTAGAATAGGGGAATAAATGACAGAGGAGAGTGCAATAGGAAAGGGAGTTCGATAGAGATGCTGTCTTTCGCCAACATTATTTAATATCTGTCTAGAAGAGATAGTGAAAAAGAGATTACATGATGAAGACGGCATTTCAGTAGGAGGTAAAATGATCAGATGTATAAGATTTGCAGACGATATCGCGCTTGTTGCAGAATCTGAAAATAAAATCAATAAAATGTTAGAAAAAATGAGAAAGGGCTTTGAAGAATATGGGACGAAAATAAATGTTAGAAAGACAAAAGCCATGGTGATTGGAACGAAGGGGTCTGTGTAAAATATAAAAGTAGGAGGAGACAAAATAGAACAAGTGAATAGTTTTCGATATCTGGGTTGTATTCTTAGTAATAACATGAAGTGCGAACGTGAAATAAAAGCAAGAATAGGAATGGCGAAAGAAGCCTTTAGGAAGAAGAAAAGTCTTTTTTGTGGGACCTTGAATAAAGAGTTGAGAAAAAGACTCATAAAATGCTTCGTGTGGAGTATTGTACTATATGAGGCGGAAACGTGGACATTACATAAAAGTGATGGAAAACGACTGGAAACCTTCGAAATGTGGGTGTAGAGAAGACTGGAAAGAATTAATTGGGTCGAGCGAAAAACGAATGAGAGGGTGTTAGAAATGGTGGGAGAGAAAAGAACACTTTTAGATATTATTATGAAGAGTAATAGAAACTAGTTGGGACATTGACTAAGAAGAAATTGTATCATGAGAGACGTTCTAGAGGGTATGGTGGTGGGAAAGAGAAAGAAAGGGCGAAGGAGACTACAATTAATGGATGATAAAAAAAAATAGAAAGATCATACGTGAAGACGAAGAGGTTAGCGGAGGTCCGTGGAGCATGGAAGCTTCTCAGCTGCTGCAGGTGACCTGCCAGTAAGGGCAGAATATCTAAGATGATGATGATGATGATTCTAAAATTTAGCGACGACTAGCAACGTTAAGTATTGTACTTATAGTTGGGTTTTGTTTACGGTCGTAAATAAAATTTCTTTTTTATAAAAGTTCTGAGGAAAGAACGTAGATTGAAAGTTCCTGAGAACAAGATTCGGAGTTGAATATTCGCACCCAAGAGGAGAGAGAGAATGGGAAATGGTGGAAACTTCATAACGAGGAACTCCATAATATATACCATTCACCAAACATCGTTAGGATCATCAAGTCTAGAAGGCTCAGGTGGGCAGGTCATGTAGGCAGAATAGAAGAAAATAGGATCGTTTTCAGAGTTTTTTAACTGGAAATCCAACCGAAAAACAACCATTAGGAAGACCTATGCACTGACGGGAGGACAATATTAAGATGGATCTCACAAAAATAGGAATAAAAAGTACAAACTGAATCCAGTTGGCTAAGGACAGAGGCCAATGGAGGACTTCTGTGCATGCGGCATTGAACGTCCGGGTTTCATAGGTCATAAAGTTAGTTAGGTTTTCAAGAAAGTCTCAAAATTCCAAAACACACACCGACAACCTAAAATGTAACAACTTATTATTATTAAATTAATATATCCTATACTGAAATTTAAAGTACATTTACGATTTTAGCATGTGAGGCAATACGTTTTTCCGCTTTGAATGCATACTTTTTCCTTTTATATTACTTTGATAATTTTGCTGTTCATGAAGTCCTAGTCTTATTATGATTCCAGGTTATTTCTAAGCTATGTGTATAGTTTGGCAACACTGTTTTCCTGTTGGCGGGCACACACAAATCTCTTTTCCTTCCCCTTCTCTTTCCTTTCCGAACCATATTTATTGTCTAATTTCTCTCTCAGTTGGAGGGAAAGACTTTTATAGGCAATGTGTAGGATTACATGGGTGTTTGAGGTGAAAGGTTTTCAACGAGGAAAATTTGCTTCCAAAGGAGCAAGGAGGGAAATTTTCGCGATGGTTACTAATGCTATTTACTGGATCTAAATCCTTTATAGAGGCTGACTTGATAAATATTTGCGTGTTGAGATTTTCTATGGGGGAGGCAGATAACACTCTTTACTGTTGTTCTGACATCTTTTAAAGAGCACAGGTCAACTAATAAGGTAATTTTCTACAGTGCAAAGTAATTGTTTCTCTTTTGTTCTCTATGGGTGTCTTATGAGTTTTTCACTTCTGTGAAACATTCACAAATAAAAAGTAGAAAAACGTCTTTTTAAAAGTTACTTTGTTCACTAACACCTATTTTTCTTTTCAAAACTTTTTCATTTTACAAACGCCATTATTTTATATTTATTAAGGTTTGCAAAGAATGGAAAACATAGAGACACATTATAGATCGTTCTTAATAATGTTTTTTTTCCTTTCGAGAAAGTCATATAAGAACTTCTCTATACTTAAATTAGTTTTACTCCAATTAACAAACGCTTTTTTTTTTTTTTTTTTTTTTTGTATAGCACCTGATCACAAGTGGTGATACAATGCCTATTGAAAATAAAAGTATACGTAACAAACGAGTGTTTCTTCTCATTTTTTCTGCGTTTATTATTTATTATTCCCTGTACATGATAGTTTGTCGTCATCATGGAAGTCAGGTTGACATCAACTCATTTGAACAAAGAAGGAACGAGTCCCGAACTTCGTTACCCGTGACTCTGAATAAAGACAAGGAAGCAGTTAAACCCACCATATTCGATGACCAGAACAGAGCCGGTGTGATCCAAAGATAAGAAAGCATTGTCATACACTTAGATAGTAAGTATGTATGAAGCTGTCTATGAATAAAACAAACATGGTTCTTTCTTCTCCTTCTTTCTTTACTAAACCTGTAATTTTCTCTCCCTCTCACTCTCTTGTGTGTGTGCGTGTGTATGTGTCAAAAATTACACTGAACGATAATTGAAAGGTCTATCATAGTGTATGCGCGTGAAAGACCATAGAAAAGAAAAGGCTCATACATTTTCGTATGAGAAATGTCACAGTTGTCCAATCAAGCGATCCTGTAAAGCTTGTCCTACAGACTCTGAAAAAAGCTGCTAGGCTTAAATAATGTTTTGTAAAATCTTCTACAGTATGCACTCAAAAGTATTGTATTATTTTTCAATATAGGAAGATGAATAAACATGCAGTTCTATTTGAAGTGTTTAAGACATCGTAACTTGATTATGAAATATCACATCTGGAACTTAGAGTCACTTACATATTTGCTTATATATTCACTTATATGTTCGAGCTTGATAAGTGGACATAATTAATTCACAATAACATTTTGCGCTAGTTGTACCACAGCTCATATATCAGCTACTTCTGGCTCATTAAATCTATACGAGTCACACGTGTAAGTCTAAAAAAAAATAGACATAGACTCAGACCAAGGTGACCCGAGGAGTAGTCAATACTCAAGTGGCTCAGGTCACCCAATGCCCGCTGCCATTGTTGATCTCGAAGCAAAGTACTGATTCTACATGTGAAAAATAGAGTGTGCATGGATGATATAGTGAGTGCAGATACTGTTATGTGACAATGCAGTAAAATGAAGTCGAAAAGCCCCAATCAGTATATAATTCTGTTCATGCTTTGTTTAGGAACAATAGCGCACAGAACTTTCATATTTCGGAGATTTTGAAATGCCGACCTCCCTCTTCCACTATGCTTACCATGTTTCAATGTCGAATACAGGAAATCGTTTATTTAATTTCATTTTTAGTTTAGTATTCCTTTCAGCACTGGGGGTATATGAGACGTGGACCTAAAGCTTAACTGGGATCCGAACCGCATGGACTCCCGCCGGGAATAAGTAAGAAAATTTATTCCGAAGTACAGGGTAGGAAAATATATTATCCATTTCTCTTAAGATAAATAAATAAATAAATATATATATATATATATATATATATATATATATATATATATATATATATATATATATATATATATATTCTGAATTAACCGGTACCAGCGAAACGTACACACCATTATGTCTTACAGGAGTATCCCTATACTTCAACTTCCTTTTTACGGTTCCTTTCATCGAGATAACGGAGGATGGTAAAACATGGATTTTAGATAGAACACATACTAGTTCCTGTGTAATTCCTTAAACCGCTTGAGATAGGTCCTATAGTTTCTAAGTTAGGGAGTTTTGGAAAGTGATTTTTCGAATTTTCAATGGATCATAACTCTGAAAGGAGATGTTTTTCGGTCCATATTTTTTAGAACATTTTTCTTTCATTTCGTTAAGGAATCGCCTCCCAAAGCTTTTCGGTGGATTTATCTACCACCCTGTATATTCGACCTATTCCTTGAAAAGAGTTATCCTATAACTAATTTGGAACAAATCTCTCCCTATGTATTGGGGATCGGAAATCAGTGATTTTGGAGTAATTTACAGATTAGTAATGGTTTTGAAATTTGACAAATAACAACAAAAAACTACTCCACTCTGACCACTACATTGATATTACTCTAATAGCTGATAAATGACGTACTACTATATAAAAGAAACATCCCCGAAGTCACAGGAAAGTCAGACAGGAATGGGTCATAAATCACAAATTCTGGTATTATTATTTTGTAAAAGATAATAACTCTTTTATATGAAAAATAATAACTCTTTTATATGAAAAAATATTAAGATACTTGGCGTACAAATTACTAAAATGATTACTTCATTTCATAAGCTTTTCAAAAAGGTATAAATGTTATCAATTTTCGAAAGATTAAGATAAGAAACCAATAAACAACGCGATATATCATTAATTTGTAATGTGAATTGTAAAGTTACATAACCATGAAAAGGTTGTCAGTATAGATATATAAAAGGGGAAATATCAATTTAATTAAATTTAATGTAAAAAAAATAAAAAAATAAAGGTGCAACTTTCAAATTTTGTTCGAATTGTCTCTTTGGGTTGCGTATGGAAGCACATACCCTACAACGTACTCCAGTCATTGCCACTCGCGATGAGAGTGTGTCTTTTTTGTGTTGAGCGGCATCTAAAATTGTCTCTCTCAACTCTTCTATCAATGTCACCCCTGTGCGATATACAACATCTTTCGTGTGACCCCAAACGTAGAAGTCACATTGCCATGAATCCGGACTTCTCACCGGCCATGGTGTCGGGCCACCTCGATCAACCCATTTGAGTTTATAAGTGTTGTGCAAACACTATTCCACGTCTCGGTAGAAGTGAACTATGTAGCTATAGTGTTGATAAATCATGTCTCTTCTTGTGGCCGAAGTTCTGCGGTCGAAAGAAAAGCATGTCTTCTGTGTTCTAAGATGTTGACATTTCTTCATGCCTACTCCATGCCTTGCTATTAACCAGCTTAGGGTAATGGAACGCTTTTTGGAGGAGCCCATTACCCTGGCCGACACGAACTTCGGATTTAACCCTATGTTACTTCCATATTTGGTGTCAGACAAATGATTTAGTACACTGCACACTGGTTGCATTCGTAGAAGAGTTGAGAATGATCTTAGTAGCCACCCATCACATGAAGACCAGGACCATCGCGTGGGTAGTAAGCGCCCGAGGCGAGATTTCCAAGACGCCCCGGTGTGTTATGAAAAACAACCAGAGTTAATTCTGTACTCATCGATTTAAATATGGAATGTGAAATCATAATGTAAGATAAAAGAAGTTAGTATACGTCAATTTTTTAAAGTGAATGGCTTTTGTAGTTAAAACATAAAAGTTAATGAAAACATGGTTTTAAATCATTGAAATTGAATGCCATTCTTATTTATTTTGAACTAACATCAACATAGAAATATACAAATAATGGTACAAATATTACATTCCAAGGTTTAAAAAAAAAATATTCTCACAGAGGGCTGGAGAGAGTTCCAGTTGAATAATCCTAGACGATGTTTTACATTACCGGTAAATTTTCAAGTTCAATATTCTATTGGGAGTCCCTCAAGTATCTAATGTAGGTCCCCTTTTGTTTCTTCTTGTTATTAATGATATTCCTCTGTGTATTAAAACTTCGTGTATCGAGTTCTTGTATTAAATATTAACTCTGTGTATCAAGAGGCCTTATCACTGCGAAATTAAAATACGGCTAATTTTACAGTTATTATCTGATATCTTAAAAGAGATAAACGATAATCGAAATGTGAAACAAGAACGCCCTCGACAATAATATTTCGCATGAAGTGCCGTTATTACGAGTCACCTAGTAGCATCCCGTTTACAGCCATTTAGACTGGTAAAAATAAATGAAGATTTTCAAAATGGCTGGAAATCGAAAGAAGATAAGTGAGTCGTGTTAACGGTATCTCATGTAAAATAATATAATCTAGGCGCTGTTGTTCCATATTTCGATTATCTTTTATCTATTTGAAGATATCACATAATTACAGTAAAATTAGCGGTATTTTAATATCGCCGTGATGGGGCCTCCTAAGTTCTTTTTGCCGACAGTCTCAAATTATACTCCAAAGTAAGTTGAATTGATGACTGCGAGAAAGTTCAGTAGGATCTACAAAGAGTTCAAATATGGTGCAATATGAAAAATTAGTCCTTAATGTGTCCAAATGTAAATCTGTATCTTTCATGAGGAAAGAAAATACAATTACGTAAAACTTCCTTGACAATCCCAAATAGAATCAAAGATCTAGAAGATATATTTGACAGCAAATTAATCTTTGCTCAATATGATGACGAAATAAGGAATAGTGCATATAGAATACTAGGTTTAATTTATAGGATAGGGCAGGATTTCTACAAAGAATCAACATTTATAAGGTTATATTTTTCGCATGTGGAGTCAAACTTAAAATACTGTTGTACTGTTTGTTCACCAAATGTCACTAAATACTACCATATAATAGAAAATATACAGTTTATTTTTTTAAAATGCTTGCATACAAGAAAACCGGTTTCTACTCAAAGTATGTCCCCTACGAAGATATAGTAACGAAGTTTAGTTTCCAAACATTAGAAAAAAGGAGATGGGTGTTCGATCTGTTGTTTTTACATAAATTATTAAACGGTAAAATTGACTGTCCGGAAATGAAGACTTGAATTGCATAACATCCCAAGTCCAGGCCCGTGCTGGTCCACCGGGATATCGGCACATGTCCCGGTGCGCCCTCCGAAATATCACATTATAAATAAAGGTACATTTTTTTATATAATAAATTCTTACACTTGTTATTGGTAAAGAACCCGTGATAAGTACAGTGCGCTCTTTATCTAAGGCGCCCTTGCGAAACCACATTAAAGATAAGCGGTTTTATTTATTATTCTGTATGGCACAGTTCTGTATAATGAATACACACCATTACTGTTGGTAAAGAACCTGTGAAGGTTATAATGCGCCCTTTACGTAGGGCGCCCTTGCGAAACCACATCAAAATGGTTATTTATTCTTGTGTATGGCACAGTTCTGTACAATGAATACATAGTATTATTGTTGCTAAAGAACCTTGTTGATAAGAAACCGTGAAAGGTACAGTGCGCCATGCGAAACATCACATTATAGATAAGTGGCATTACTTGTTCTTCTGTACACAAGTTTTGTATAGTAAATTCATAAAGATGCTATTGATAGAGAAGGGCTAAAGAATACAATCACTTTTCAAAAACTATGTATCAGGTTTGATCCAGAAATAAGGTTCCCAAACAGCCCCGGCCCCACGTGAAGGTTCGAAGCGAAATCCGGCAACACTGCTGTGCGTGGCTGTTCCCCTACTCTTGATTCCGCCTGGCCGTGGTTCGCTGCGCTGCTCAGTCTGGGCTCAGCAGCCGGTCCGAGATGTAGGGGACCATTGTTGCTACCTCCAAGTGCAAGATTCGTTCCGTAATTCGCTTTTTGCACGCCAATGGAACTCCACACGTGGATATTCATCGTCAGTTGACAGAGGTGTATGGCGACAAGTGTATGTCCGTTCAACACGTCCGAAAAGGGTGAAGAAAGTTTAATATTCACGTGTAGGGAAATTCCACATGCAACTCTAGTGAACGATCAGCACCCGAGTTTTAGTGTAAGTTGTGGTGCGATGATATGGATAATTTGGGTAGGACCTTATTTATAACCGGCCCGCTTGTGTGGGAGTACATGTCTTTTATTTTTACGTAATGTTCACCCAAAATTTTTAGAACATATGCGTGCCCTTGAACATAAGACAGCAGATGTGATCCCAGCATGACAGTGCACCTGCACAGTTGGATAGGAATATGCAGACCTATATAAATGAAACATCCCCAGATCGTTGGATTGGGAGAAAAAGACCTGTATTGTGACCACCTAGTTCACCACATCTTACGCCCCATGATTTGACATTTTGGAGGGTTATGAAACTCCTTCTCAGCCACGAAAACCGAAGAACTTGCTCGAGTTATTATAGCTGCGGCAGTCATCTCCGAAATTTCAGGTGTGTTTGACCGCACGCGGAAAAATTTGCTTCGACGATGACATCTTTATTATGCGGTCAACGGTCGACAATATTAGACTCTGAATTGTTATTCTTCATAGCTGTCTCGTGTACACATACTACATTGCACAAAAGGAGCGCGGTGGCTCAGAGGTAGAGTATTCACCTCCGGTACTTGGAGCCCCTGGTTCGATCCCAGCTCGCGCCGTGTGGACTTTGTGGTAGACAAATACCATGCTCGTGGATTTTCTCAGGGTTCTCCCGTTTCCTCCCACTTTCTTCATTCTACCATTTTACTCGCCTCTCATCATCACCGTCTCCTCTTGCCTTACCGGCATAATCGTGGGACGTAAAACTTAAAGATTTCATTTCATTTTTTTTGCATTGCACAAATACTGTACAAGGTACCTCTGAGTATTTCACAGTTATCCTACTTTGTACGAAACATAATAAAACGGTAGTTTGAATCTGTATTTCTTTGTATCATTGTGCAATACGCGCAACAGCTTGTGTTTCGTAGAGTGTCATTGCTTCTGTGCTCGAAATTATTATCTTCCACGGATCTACGTATTACGAGGAGGAAATCTTTTAATGTAGCTTACTTTCGCCCAAATTAAATTCACATAACTTGTGGGAAACTCTGTTGTCATGTGAAGAGTCCCTTGTACTCCCGTTCATCATACATGATATTTGCCGCCTGACTGTCGTATGCATAGTCGTTTCAAACCTAATCTTTATCAAAGTTATTTTTCCTATTTTCAGACACGCGTACCTTGGACAGAAAGCCGTTCAATTTTCATCCGTTACCACTACCGTTGAAGATATAACTGTGATACTTTAAATACTTCTTTTCATTTAAATTCTTCTTCCGAGAGTTTATTTTGTCCTAAGACAAAACAGATTAATCACACCTGTATCTTTATTTCTTTCAAATTCTAAATGTTCTAATTTGAACGATGTACTATTACTTTTGATTGTTGAAAATCTTGTACTTGATTGTTTTCATTTTCCTGATTCAATGTTTGATGAAATACTCGAAGGAATATTCCAGTTTCATTGGCAGTTACCCCTGCACCGCCACTGTACTACATCCGATTGTACACTAATGGAATCTACGACTAAAAATAATGGACATTCACTTTTTCCCAATTTCGATCCGACATGTTGTTCTCGAGTATGGCTGTTTTTGCATTTTTTCGAAAATTTTCGGATGGTCATAGCTCCGAGGCATTTCTACACCCAAGTTGGTCTATACTTTTCGTTTTATCTCGGGGACAGGAATCACCTCCGGAAGTTTACTACATTAATTAAGTTAAGCTATATATATAGTGTATAAATATTTCCAATGTGACATTCGGTCATTTCATGTTTAGGAGCACATTATGGCTTAAGTCCTTTTCACACCATGGTTTTCATATTGTTTTCTTGTCTCTTAACATTGGCAAATCATGAATATTTTGTAAATTTTATCTGTACATGAGGTCGCTCAAAGGTCCGTGCTGGAATACAAACTAGGGCCGTGGGCAAGTCTACAAGAAAGCGCCCATACAAACATGAATACGTATCTTATATGTAATATGCATTCACGTTTGTATGGGCGCCATTTTGGTAGACTTCTCCACCGCCCTCCGGGCCTGCCCAAGTCCACTCTTTTACTTCATACTTTGCGTTTTTTGTTTTTTATGGTAGAATCTATGTTTTAAGGCTATTTACTTGCATAATAAGTAAAGCCAAACCAAAAACTTTTTTTTTAATGAAAAATAATTTCAGCTAAACAGAATAGCATGTCAAGTATAATCTTGAATTTCTTCTAAAATCACAAAAGTACTCCGGTGTACTTGGGATGTTAGCAATTTAGGTCTTCAATTAGTTTGAAAAGTATTATTACGTGTCCCAATAAGTAATACTAAAACAGCAATCACCATTCTATTGTAGAAAAGCAAGAACTAACATATTACGTAAGTCTCCACTGTGGAGAATATGTGCTTTTAGTAACGAAATAATTAGATTTCATGTAGCAGATGTATTTAGTATGTCCGAAAACAAGTTTAAAACAATTGCCTGACTCCTGCATAATTAAACAACATATATTTGAATTTGTATAATGGTGTATGATAGATAATTATCTACACGACATTATATCTGGGCATTAAGCCTGTTGTGTTGTCCTTATGAAATAAATAAATAAATAAATTTTACTTAGCTGAAGCCTGATCATTATTAAAATATCTGATTTAAGATTTTTTTTTAAATTCTTTACTAAGAATCTGAATTCCTTGAATTTTGTTGATTTGTAATTATGGCGCCCCTTTGGTCGCGGGGCCCGGGGAGATGAAGACATACTCTCATCGCGAGTAACAGTGGGTGAGGTATGTCGAAGAATGTGTCCCTACATACGCCACCAACGAAGGCAATACGAACCATACTTGAAATTTTTAAGTTACGGCAAATTTTTATTTGTTTCATTAAAAAAGATTGCTTTGCCATTTTACTCATTCATTTCACTACACTAACAATTTTCTCACTCTCAAGTTAATTTACAAATCACGTTATAAAGTAGCGCTACAGCACGTTGCATTTTGGTTTCTTGTCTTAGTTGCTCCGGACCCTGAGATTTGTTAACCATTCTTTTGGCTGCACTGGGCCCTAACAATTTTTTAATTCATTCCTTGGTTGCACTGGGCCCTGAGATTTACTGAAATTCACTGAGATTCCTTAACCTTTGTCTTGGCTGCACTGGGCCCTGAGAATCTCTTATAATTCCAACGCTGTATTAAGGGACAGTTTTCGGACCAACCTTGGATATAGAACTTACAGTATTCTGTGTAATAATAAGATTTGTAATAAATGGTTATAGGAGAAAACTCAAAACACAGCCCGCCATCAGTCTCGACCTACAAAACGTTAGAATATATACACATAGATCGATCCATTTGAATCGAAACAAATTTAAATTTTTGTATGCCTAAGATATTCCAACCTGCCATTATCGATCATGCTCGTACGATATATTGTGCCACTCCCATTAGCAGGCTTTTCAGAAACCATTTCCTGTGTGAATCATACATAACGAAAGGTGGCGTTTGTGAAAAATTACAAGAATCCATGTAACTAGCATTTAAAAACTCTTAACAGGAATATCACTGAGCAGAATATCATGAACACCTTTTCAACTCCATTCACCGGTAGAAAACTAGCGATGGTTTGGTCGTGTGACTTGAAGCTTTGTTCTGGTTAAGTTCCACGTTATAGGCGTTGTCATCATACAATGCTGGTATTGTGTAAACTGGGGACAAGATATGCTCTTGGTAGTAAACAGCATTGATTTTAACTTTTTTCTACTTTACGAATCTTCAGTATCTTTCTGGAGCAATAGGTAGTAACAACCATAACATATATCTAGAAACTTTCTTTGCATTGATACACACGGTTGCATGGGCTTTTCCATGAACATCGAAAACCCTGAACTTAGGCAGATCCATGCAACGCTCATTGTCAGAACAATTTCCCAACGGTCGCCATCTAGTTGGCATTGCTACAGCTTTCTGTCCTTGTTCTTTCCCTCCGTGATGTATCGTGATGTCAACACATGCACGCTGGTCATCGGATAGTTTGATGTTTAAATGAATCGTTTATTTCAGAAACCCGCTAAGTGCACATTTTGAAACTAGAGAAAAAAAGTTCTATCTCTGATAATAACAATTTTAGGGTTCCACAAAATTTAGAGTAGGCCTATTAGTTAATATGCTCGCGAATTGGATGTTGCCTATAATTAGATTATAATAGTTATTCAGTAATTAATACTAATTATTATATAAAAATTGCAGTTAACGGGTTTCTGCAATAAAACTAGTTGTGTCGGAAAAAAAAACGTAAAGTTTGTAAGCGAAATAACAACATTTGCTGTTGTATTTTGTTTCAAAAAGAAAAAAAACATAAAGTTATTAATTATACCTACATAATTGAGTATCAAATGGAACATGATTAGAATAGGAAGTACCAATATTAATAACGGTAATCACGTTATCAGTGTCCTACAAAAGTCAACAAGGATTCCCTTCTAAACTACTATGTATATATGTCTATCTTAAACTTCTCATCTTCATCTTCATATTCCCTGTCTATGTTACACATGGCTTCTGTAGTTGACCATTGAAGGATGTCGTAGAAATCTTCATAACCTGTAGTGTAGTCACCCAGCTTAACAAGGCCGTAATTTTTGTTTGTGGGAGGGGGGGAATTGATAGGTACCTATTCAGAAGGATAAGCTTCGAGAAACTCTTTGGATATGTACAGTAGAAACAATTTTTGTAAACTGGAATAAGAACTCTGTTGATTCTTCTTGTGCTTAAAAGTTTTGTTTCTTTTAATGAACGGGACTCTTCATTGGCACCAGCATCACCTTTATTTTGTTTTCACGCTACGTTTTATTTCTTTTGCTTCTATCAAAGTTTGCAAATATGTATCTTGCATGTTCCTTGCATTTAATCCATAGAAATCATTCCAATCTTATGTTTTGTTTCATCATCAATGGATAAACTGCATTCACATGAACAATGACACAAAATTTCATCTGAAATAGATCTCCTTGGCACCATATTACCTTTATAGTTCTTGTATTCTTCCGCCTTGATTCTTGCTTTTCGTATAACATTTCGTTGGTATTTGTCTTCATTGATGATACCACGTTTTCATTTTGCTGGAGGTTCATCGTCAGAACTATTACTAGACATTGCATCCAAAGAACGGGAAAAAATCTGTGCATTTTATTATAACAGCATTACTTTAACAATACACAACACTCTTCAATGATTACACTGATCTGCAAATTTTCAACTTTTTTCTGTTGTTTTGAAATAAAATGGTGTATACGAATCGATTTTTTTCCTGCAGATTACGAAAATGACCTTCAAAATTGTGTATCACGTAAGGTTTTTTCACAAATCACGAAAATGTCAAAATTGAAAAAAAAAAACAAAAAAAAAACGGATGTTTAACCTATAGACGCCTGCAAGGGAATTCATATCTTGACGTTGTCATCCCTGCAGAGACATGAACGACCCCTTGTTGGAAAGCTAATAGAACAAGTAATGCAACGAGCTATGTTTGGTGCATCTGAGTTCACATTCATAGAAGAAGAAGAAAAAGAAGAAGAAGAAGAAATTCGAAATATTTGTAAAAAATGTCATTTTTTGAATTTTCAACCACACTAGCAACACTGTTAGTTATTCTACGTTGGTAAAAAAACAATACGAATTCCTTACATAGTCATACCAACCATATAGAAAAATGAAAGCCGTAGCTACAATAGGAAGTGAGGAAAAAATCAAAGTGCAACCACCGTTTATATATATATATATATTTGGTCTAGGAATTAATTCGTGCGGTTGGTACGCACACATTGAAGCTGTAGTACAAACACAAAATACATAAATACCTTAAGGAAAATATTGTCCATCGCTAGCCACCACTTTCACCCATCTGTCAGGCAATGTACGGATTCCGTGGCGAAAGAAGTCCTCATCCTTGGAAGCGATCCAGTCAGAGACCCATGTTTCGATATCTTCTGAAGAAGTAAACCGCTGTCCAATCAAATCGTTGTTCATGCAATCGAACAAGTAGTAGTCCGAAGGAGCAACGTCTGGTGAATACGGCGGGTGGGGTAAAACTTCCCATCCGACATTTTCTAAATAGGTTTTGACCGGTTTTGCGACATGTGGGCGAGCGTTATCATATTGAACAATAAGTTTATCATGTCTGTTCTCCCATTCTGGTCGTGTTCTGGCCAGACCTTGCTTCAAACGCATTAATTGTCGTCGATAACGTTCTCCATTCATAGTTTCACCCGGTTGCAGCAGCTCATAGTACACCACACCTTTCATATCCCACCATATGCACAGCATAACCTTTGCACAGTGAATATCTCGTTTTGGTTGTGATGGACCTGGTTCACCTGGTTTCACCCAGGCCTTTTTTCGTTTAGGGTTCTCGTAATGGATCCACTTCTCATCACCCGTAATAATTCGATGCAGAAACCCCTTTCTGCTCTGTCGTTGAAGCAGCAATTCGCAAGCATTTCGTCTTTCAACGTCTCTGTCTTTCAATTCATGTGGAACCCAATGTGACATCTTTTGAATCATTCCCATGGCTTTCAAGCGTTTGGAGACTGTTGTTTGATCAACGCCTAATGCTGCTGCAAGTTGTTCCTGCGTTTGACACGAATCCTGCTCGAGCAATGCTGTCAATTCTTCGTCTTGAAATTTTTTTGGCTGTCCAGCTCGCTCTTGGTCTGCCAAGCCGAAATCACCACTTCTAAACCGTGCAAACCACTTCTGACACGTTCGCTCAGCTAGAGCATGGTCACCATACACTTCCACCAAAATACGATGACTTTCAGTCGCACTTTTCTGCATGTTAAAGTAATGCAGCAGGACACCCCGCAAAAACACTTTATCAGGCACAAATTGCGCCATGTTCACTTAACTACAAACTGGTGTTGTTGACGCTTTAATCCACTGCCCTATACTACGAACGATACGCGATGACAGGGGTTTGCAACACATGTGTGGATACACGGAACTGTGGGACGCTCCGTTCGTTGCGTCATCTCTTATCCACCCGCACGAATTAATTCCTAGACCAAATATATATATATATATATATATATATATTTGGTTCGTTAACATTCACCTTGTTACCCCTGGCGCCTCCTAATTGTCACAGAGACATGATCGACACTTTGTTGGAAAGATAATATAACAGGGAATCCAACGAGATATGTTTGGTAACCCTGGCTCCCGTTCGTAGAGGAAAAGGAAGAAGAAAGTCGAAAAAGTTGTAAAATATGTTACATTTTTAAATTTCCGGCCACGCTGGCAACAGTGTTAGTAATTCTACGCTGGTAAAAAAACATCATATGAGTGTAGACATACCAACCATATAAAAATGATGTGATCGACTTGTTGGAAACTTTAAATGGAATTAATGTGTAAAGAGAAACAAATATCAGATTACCCTTGTCCCTTACCCAGCATGAACTTAATGATTTGGTTCGTGACCTTAATTTACCTAAAGGCGCAGCAGAATTGTTAGGATCGCGGCTCATGAAAACAATTTATTGTGTCCGAATACGAGATTCTCCTGGTAGAGACACCGAGAAGCAGAATTAGTTCCGCTTTTTGCAGAGGAAAATAATTTGGTATATTGTCGAGACATTCCGGCAGTCATGAAATTCTACAACATCAATTGCAATACAGGAGAATGGAGGCTGTTCATAGATTCCAGTAAATCCAGCATATAAGATGTTTTATTAAACAATACTAACGTCCATCCGTCCATTCCAATAGCACATTCAGTGACTATGAAAGAGACATACGAAAGTCTTCAATTTCTGTTGGAAAAGGTGCAGTACAAGCGTTATGAGCGTGTGAGGGGGAGGGGGGGATTTCAAAATCATTGGAATATTGCTAGGCCAACAAGCATACTACCAAAATATCCTTGATTTTTGTGTGAGTGGGACCCCAGAGCAAAAACTGAACATTGGATTCGAAAACAGTGGCCATGCAGAAGTACTTTTATACCTGGCAAAAAGAACATTGTTTCACTTCCATTAGTTGATCCCTCTAAAATGCTGTTGCCATCATTACATATAAAACTAGGTTTAATGAAACAATTCGTGACTGCTTTAATCAGAGATAGTAAATGCTTTCAGTACCTTGCCAGTAAATTTCCCTCTGTCACGTCAGGAAAAATCAAAGCTGGAATTTTCACAGACCAACAAATCCAAAAATTGATGGCGGACAAAACATTTGAGGAAATTATGAGTGAGATAGAATTACAAGCATGGGCTGCGTTTAGAAATGTGGTACAAAACTTTTTGGGGAACAAGAAGGCTGCAAATTACAGCGTTTTCATTGACGAGATGTTGAAATCTTTTAAACTGCTTGGCTGCAACATGAGCGTCAAACTTCACTTTCTTCAAGCTCATCTCAATTACCTTCCTGACAATCTTGGTGATTTTACGAAAGAACATGGCGAGTGTTTCCATCAGGACATTAAAGTGATGGAAAAGAGATACCAAGGAAGGTGGACTGTCCATATGATGGCCGACTATTGCTGGATGTTAAAAAGAAACTGTACGGAAGAACACCAACGAAAATCCAAAAAGAGTAAGTTTCAAGAGAAACCTGGTGACGAATGTTAGGTAAGTATATTTTAAACTATGCATTTATGTTTATCTTCTTTTATTCTCTTTCTTCTTAACGTTCTTCTATGACTATTAGACTATGGGTGCGAAGCATAACTTTTTGCATTCCCTGTTTCATGAGCTTTCCAACCAGGATGTCATTCATATCTCTGTCACAATTAGGAGTGGGGAAGATGCCAGGGTTGCCAATGTGAATGCATACAAACCAAATTATAAATTTTATACAGGTGATTGCACTTGTTTTGTTTCTTCCTTCTTACTGTAGCTACGGCTTTCATTTTCTATATGGTTGGTATTACTATGTAAGGCACTTGTATTATTATTATTATTATTATTATTATTATTATTATTATTATTATTATTATTATTATTTTGATCAGCGTGGGATTACTAACAGTGTTGTCAGCAGACCGGAAATTCATTTTTTTTTTTTTTTACAAATATTTCGAATTTCTTTTCTTGTACAAATGGGAGCTCAGGGATACCAAACATACCTCGTTGGATTTCCAGCTCTATTACCTTTCAAACAAGGTGTCTATCATATCTCTGTGACAATTAGGAGGCGCCAGGGGTAACAACGTGAATGTTTACGTACAACAAAATTTTATAAACTGTGGTTGCGCTTGGATTTTTTTCCTCGCTTCCTATTGTAGATACGGCTTTCATTTTTCTATATGGTTGGTATGACTATATAAGGAACTTGTATTTATTTTTTTTTACCAACGTAGAATAACTAACAGTGTTGCCAGCGTGGCCGAAAATTCAAAAAATGACATTTTTTTACAAATATTTTGAATTTCTTCTTCTTCTTCTTCTTCTACGAATGGGAACTCAGATGCACCAAACATAGCTCGTTACATTACTTGTTCTATTAGCTTTCCAACAAGGGGTAGTTCATGTCTCTGCAACGATTAGGAGAGGCACCAAGGATGAGAATGTCAAGATATGAATTCCCTGGCTGGCGTCTACAGGTTAAAAAATAGTTTTTTTTTTTTTCAAATTTTGACATTTTCGTGATTTAGGAAAAAAACTGACGTGATACACAATTTTGAATGTCATTTTCGTAATCTGCAGAAAAAATCGATTCCGATACACCTCTTCAGTTGATAACAACAAAACCTTGCATATCAGTGTTATGGGCGCCCGAAGGGAAGGCTCACGAAAATGTATACGTAATATCGCAATCCACGTATACTAAATACCGGAAATAGCAAACGCATTATAGCAACCATGGAGATGGTCTCCTCCTTAGAAAATTTCCTTCGGACTTTCTTGTCAGTGATGACTATTGAAAAATGTCAACAAAGGAAGTGCATTGAAACGAAACGCAACGAATGTCGCTAGCAGTGGAGTGTTGCCAAGAGAGGTAAACATTAGATTTACTGCAGAAACACGTTATGTGATATCACTTGACGGGTTTCTGTACTAAACGGCATGTTCGCTTTTATTGATATCCTATTTGATGCCATAGCAGGTGACTGATTTCTGCACTAAAGTGTGTGTTTAGAGTATGAGTAACTTATTCCGTACAAAAGTCATTTTGAGAAAAAATTTCGGTTGACGGGTTTCTGAAATAAACGATTCAAATTTGTGATGGATTGAATTATTGTAATGAAACTACTTACTATAGCTACTGTTCACTGGGGTACATGTAATCGTTTGGAAGCCATAATAGATTGTGGTAATGGGTTCTTACAAGCTCCATATCCTGGATATCTTATGAGTTTTACTAACTTCTTCTGTGGATACGATTTCATTGGTGATATGGGTTGTGCAGGAGCCAGCTGTACATAATTTCTAATTATAGCACTAACTGCTCATTGATCCTATCGACCACAAGCTCATTAATCCTATACTGCTCTACTGTGCTTGAAATGCTAAAATTTATATGGGAAAGGGACATGGCATGCTCTTCTCAAGAGCGATTTTTATCGGCGGCAATTTGCCCATTACAATACTTTCACTCTGTTCCACAACGACTTAGAGGCTCATGCAGGTATGCGCAGAGTTTTGTTCCTTAGCGAACGCTAATTTGACAGATCCAATGTCTGTAGGTTGTTCGGATGGAAAGAATCACCATTTCAAAATGCCGAATTGGGAAAGTTATGATAATTCTACAGATTACCATTATACAAGACATTCATATTGTAAACATTATACTTACTGTACCCTTGTGATACTATAACACCTGGATCTTGTCCATTTTTAACCACTGTCCGGTATGTAAAGTTACAGATGAACAAATGAATAGACGAACAGGACAAATATTGAACTCATCATCTTATTAATACACTAAGGTCAACAACATCAAAACTATGAGAAACAGTGTAGCACAGTAATCGACAACTTCAATTGTTGTTAATTATTAATGATAGTATTGTTAAATCTGATGTTAAATCTCACATATTTTTTTCGATAATAATAAATTTTGTTAAGAATTAACAATATAGTTAAAGAAATTTTTACACAAATTTAACTTAGTTTGGGGGTTATTAAAA
Organism: Thermobia domestica; assembly: GCF_964235325.1. Classification (NCBI taxonomy): domain Eukaryota; kingdom Metazoa; phylum Arthropoda; class Insecta; order Zygentoma; family Lepismatidae; genus Thermobia; species Thermobia domestica. The sequence continues at coordinate 198,292,858 of NC_137455.1, read as the reverse complement.
TTTAAAAATATTTTTAATGGTACAACTTTTTATTACAAACTGATTCTATTCTGAATTTATTTGAGGTGCTTTTTCGCCAACAAATCAAAGTATTAGAAAATGGTAGAACCGTAATAATACTTTAACCCCATAAGGTTGTTTAATTAACCAATTATAATTCTTCGAAACATCATACTGTCGTTTTCCCAAGGAGGTCACACCCATCCTTATAGGTCACTCATGATTGGCAAGGAAAAAAATATGCCGGAAGATAAGATGGAACAGGATCTGAAGAGCAAACATCTCTTTTCCAGGGATCCAGGATGCTTTGTGCATTTGAACTTCGTTACTTTTCTTCCTAATTGACCACAGATTCGAAGTGACTTCACATGTGAAGAAGTAGGGACATTTCGTTTGTGAACAAGTTTTCGAGCATCTTCTTTGGACTTTGGACTTCTGTTTACCCCTTTTCAAATTCACCTCGTCCTAAATCAGTGCAAGAATGCAAATAAACTCGATTCCTCCAGAAATATGCAAATGCAAAAATATTTTTTTAAAATTAGTACGAGATGAATATACGACGAATTAGGTTTTTAATATCTTATTTTGCTCTGCAAATCGTGGATCGTTCCCACGCGGAAATTATTACTAAACGAAAAAGAGTTTTTTTTTTTCTGTTTCACATGCGAAACCCATGAGAAGAATAGAGTGGGTAATGATTCAAATCGAAAGTTTTAAATAATATTCTCAGAAATAGCAATATGACTGGAAATGCGAGGGTGTTTTCAAGCAGTAGTTACGATCACTAATAACCAACGTCTGAAAAGCATGTGCCGTAAATGCAATGCTGCGATAGCCCAGGCCAGTAGCCACCCCAAAAATGTAGGGGGGGCTCGGCTGAAGTTAGGGGGGCCCGATCCAAAAATATTATAGTTCATCACCATATTATAGTTCATTTGCAAGCCTACCGTGAAAATTTTAGAGGGCTCGCAAAAATTTAGGGGATGCCCGGCCCCCCTAGGCCCCCTGACGGGCCTGCGATAGCCACAAAACAGAGTTTTGTTGTTTTGTAATACATGCAGGGCTCGTCACTAGTCAAGCTGGTGTTTATGGGGTCTCCGAATATCTTTTATATGATTGAATTTATATAGGCTATAGTTCACATTTCGAAAAACAATAGAGCTATAAAGAAAAGAACTGAATAAAATTATGTGTTAAAAGATTACATATAAATCTGAGAATAAAAATTAAAATACTACAAAGAAACATGCATTACGTAACGCCCTCCTCCCCCCTTGTGAAAGTTCGTAACGCAAGGCCGAACTCCCTCCCTCTGCTGCGTTACGAATTGTGTGGACGACCCCTTTCTTGCTTTAATCAACGTGAATATAATAATAATAATAATAATAATAATAATAATAATAATAATAATAATAATAATAATAATAATAATAATAATAATAAACTTTATTTTTACGTGCTGAGAACAGCTAAAATACAGCACTTTGTCTTATTCTACATTATTTTAGCAATGAATATATAGTACTAGTGATAAAATTATGATTACATCTATAACATAAATTATTAATAATAAAAGTACTAACAGTGTAGTGTATGTCAATTATTAAAACAAGAAGTGTCAAAAATTAAAAGTAAAACAATAAAAACTACTAAGTTATATTTAAAATTCTAAAATAAAGTCATATTTTAAGATATGCATTCATTATAGCTTTCTAAAATCCTACAGATTAAAATATGTTTTCTATTATGCGGTTGCAATAAAATTTTTGCCCTTGTACCATATGTTGGAACTTTAAAATCAACATTTTTATAAATATAGTCTGAGGTATATTGGTTGTCAAGTAACTTTTCTACAAATACAGATTCAATCAATTTTCTCCTGTCAGCCAGTCGTTCCAAATTAAAATATGTTATCCAATGTTCATACGTGCTAGAATAATAGTCAAGTCCTAACTTAAAACAAAGTATTCTAATAAAACACTTTTACACCATCACGAGTTTGTTTACGAGAGTTTTTGTTAGGCTGTTCTAAGTCACTGATGAATATTCTAGTTTCGACCTTACCAGTAACTTATATAAGAGTACATATGTATTTGATTGACAGAAAGCAGGCCATTGATTAAACAGGTAACCGATTATTTTTCTTGCTTCATTACATACATTTTGTATATGATCACCAAAGCGTAGTGACCTGTCAAATGTTACACCTAAATTCTTTATTGTGTCAACTTTCTGTATTACAGTACCTTGTATTTCGTATTGACTTACATAGTATTGTAATTTGTTACTGTAGGTCATGCACTTAGTTTTCAGACAATTGATACTCATACCGTTATTCTTGCACCACATAATGATTCTATTTAAGTCATCTTGTAGCCAATTGTTGTCCTCAATATTATTTACTACACTAAAAAGCTTAATGTCATCAACATAAAGTAAAACATTTGAATGATTTAAGACTGTTGGTAAGTCATTAATAAAAATAGAGAAAAGTAATGGGCCCAGAGGAGAACCTTGAGGAACACCGTTACTAATACCGGCTGAATCTGACATGACATTTCCAATTTTAATTTGGTATGTTCTACCAGTCAAATAGCTTTCAAAAAATTTTAGGTACAAGGGTGTTACACCTGTATTTGACTGTTTTTTTAATAGTAATCTATGGTCAACTGATTCGAAAGCTTTACTCATGTCAATGTATATGACATCAGTTTGTGATCTACTTTTCATTGCATAGTAGATAAAATCCGTTATTTCACAGAGATTGGTTACAACTGATTTCCCTTTATAAAAGCCATGCTGTGATTTTTGCAATATATTTTTTACATTAAAAAACAAGTGTTTGTGAATGATGGTTTCAAAAATTTTAGAAAATATGTTCAATAAGGTTATCGGCCTGTAGTTGTTCGGATTTAACTTGTCATTATTCTTGTAAACCGGTTCCACATGTACATGTTTCCATTTAGATGGGAATTACCCTGTTCTTAATGAGGTATTGTATATTTTTGACAACACTGGAGCTATTTCTTTCGAACATGCTTTAAGGATATAATTTGGAAAGCTCCCAGGTCCTGAAGATGCTAATGGCCGAAGTTTACCTATTACTTCAGTAACATCATTTTCACATATTACTGGAATCGTTATATTATTGCTGTTCAGATTACTAACTACAGCACAATCTAGGGTATTAACTTTTAAATTAAAATTATTGTAAAATACATCTTTAAAAACTTCAGCAATTTGCTTTGCCCCTGTAATGGTGGTACCATTGAACAAAATTCTATTTGGTACACTTTTGTCTTGAGACTTTTTAAAGTTATTCCAAAAATACACTTTGTTGGTACAAATACTATTCTCCAACTGCTCAAAATAACATTTCTTAAGTTTATTGTACATTCTTTTAACATTTTTTCTTAAAACCGAAAATTTTTCATAAATGACTAAATTGCGTTTTCTTAAATTTTACAAAATATTTTGTTTTTTTTATTAATTAATGTTTTTAAATCTTTAGCAATCCAAGGAGCTTTGTATTTCTTCTTTTGTATAATATGCTTTTTCGGTACATTTGCATTCAGTATATTTTCCAAACAATCTTGCAATAATACCGTACTGTTATTTATATTTCCTGAAAACCTATCTACTTTCATCTCATTTTTAATGTCCTCGTATAATTGATAGAAGTCTGCTCTTACATAGTCATATAACTCACCTTGAGCTTGAGCTGTATCTGCATTTAAGAAATTTAACTTTTCGTCAACCTGCCATTCGAATACGAAAGGTGGGTGAAACCTATCTACCTTGACTAATGGACTCACATCAAACCATATTGAGCATTCAGTAATATCAGTTAGAACAAGATCCAATATATTATACGGCAACTGAGAGTCGTATGGTTGATTATACTGCTTTAAGCTAAATATAGACTCTAACATCTTCTCTACTTTTGTTTTTAGATGAGAATGCTTAGTTTTTACGATTCCATTATGCCAATCAATACCAGCAGAATTGAAATCCCCAAAAATCAACATTTTGAAACTTTTCTCAATTAATAACTTATTCAGCCAATCACAATAATTTACAAATTCTTTGGGTGGCAAGTTAGGTGGAAGATAATGCAAACCTATTAATATTGGGGGATTATTGGGTATACATAACTTTGTAATAATCACATCTAGGTTCGGAAACGGCACATATACTACGTCATACATTAATCTTTTATTTACAAACATAATACAACCTCCACCTGCACTTTTATTTGTCAGTTGAAGGTTTCTGTCTTTACGTATCACGTTATATTGCTCAGTAAGCTGTTCAAAATGAACTTTGTCATGTTTAAACCAACTCTCAGATATGCATATTAAGTCATAATCAGTGCAATTAACTTCGTCAATAAAGTCTGATTCTTTACTATTTAAACCATTTACATTTTGATAAAACAATATAATTGACTTATCTAATTGATTACTCATTATGTTTAGTTTAAACAGTATTTACACACACAATATTATATCTGAGTTTTCCATAGAATCCAGTAAAAAGTACTCCTTCCGGCCATACATTAGCATTCAAAATATCAAAATTATTTGACAAGACGGAAACAAAAGGAAGAGTATCTGTTGTATTTTGTTTTTAATTTTACACATTTTTGTACGTCTATATCAGCACTGTCTTTAACAAAATTCGATAATTCTACACATGTAACGGTCGGATCGAGTCTTGTAACAAAAACTGCTTTTGTTTGTGCTTTTTTGTTTACTTTTAGCTTATCACTCACCTTTTTTCCTTGCACCAATGTTGATCTAGTTTTGATAGGCTCGCGTGCCTTCGTGTTCAGAAACCAAATGCTTTTTTCTGTTAACTCTTGCTTTTTGCACAACTTGACACTCGGTGTCTGTGTCTTGCCTCGGTGAACTGACCTTGGCACTGCTAACCTGTATACTATTGCTATTGATTTGGGGTTGTTGTCCTTGCACCTGAGTTGTATCCTGAGGCGGTTTGTTTACAATTTCAGCATACGTTGCTTTGTTACTGTGTTGGATTTTTCTAACAACTGAACTAACTTCATATTTTCTTGCTTGAGAGAAATAACTTCAGCCTTAAGGGTTTCATAATTATCACTCACAGTTTGTAAAGCTGCCAGCACTTCTTTCAAACATACAGACACAACACAACAACATTTGCTGCAGTTCTCATTTTCATTTTCTGTTTTGTAGTCGCTAATTGAGTTGTTTTCAAATTCTTCTTCACTACACGACTCTATTAATGAGTTATCATTGTTTAAAACTTAATAATAATAATAATAATAATAATAATAATAATAATAATAATAATAATAATAATAATAATAATAATAATAATAATAATAATTGTATTTTAAAATTCTTCAAAGTATCATTTCCTACGTCGGTACATCTTTGCCAGCGGGATTTACAATCTGTGAATGCATGCTGGAAGGCATTTTCAGGAAGCGTTGAAACTCTTTTCGCAAGCTGCTTTCACGTCGTCATTTGTTCAGTAACGATGTCCTTTCACGAAGGACTTCAAACGGGAAAACAAAGAAGTCTGCAGGAGCCAAGTTTGGACACTAGGGTGACTGCGGAAGCGTTGCCACCTTAGGTTTGGTCTGGCAACTGGTCACGATGAAGGCAGTGTTGGCTGGCACGTTGTAGTGATGAGGTTTCCAATCGCAGCTGATGTTTGGTCTGATGCGCCGAATCCTTGCTCTCAGTCTCTTGAAAACTTCTATGTAAAATTTACAGTTAATGGATGTCCTGAAAGCTACAAATTCACTTTGGATTATCCTGCTGATGTCAAAAATACAATGACTATGGTCTTGATCTTTGGTTTGCTCATTAAAGCCTTCTTGAGGCGAGGGGACGAAGAGATGTACAGTCGGCATTGTCTCTTCGTTTTGGGGTTGTACTGGAATATGAATGTTTCATCATCCGTGATAACATTATCTATAAAGTGAAAATGATTTTCACACATTTAGAAAATGTCTTGACAAATTTCCACTCGACGACACTTTTGGTCTTTGGTAAAAATTCTTGTTACAAGCTTCAAGCACACTTTCCTCATAATATAATTGTGTACAAATCCTTGGTCACAATTTAAAATTGATGATAGATTTTGGAATATTTAACTTGTTGATCAGTAAGTGAACACTTATTTGACGATTAGTTTGTAAAAGTTCTTTTGCATGAGTCACATTTTCGTCATTTGAGAAGGTTGACGGATGTTGATTGCGGGCTTTATCGTCGACCTTTTCACAGGCTTCCAGAAACGCCTTGTGTCGTGTGCAGACTTGCTATTGTGATAAACACTTATCTCCAAACGTCTGTTGAACCATGGGAAAGTTTCCGCTGCAGAATTGCCCGGCGTGCGTTGCAGAATTGCACACAAAACTTCATTGCGTATATTTGTTCCAGTGAACGCTGTCGTGACTTGTACAGTAGACAAAACAGAGGTTTACGAAATCGCCCGTTCATCACGTCTGAGAACTCGGATATAACTGAGCAAGCATTCGCTCGGTAGTTGACTTATTCCACCATCGTACTCGACGGATAGAGCGCATTGCATCGTACAGTCGTTTCAGAATAAAATGTATGACATCATTTTCCGAACATGCCTTACAATTTAGCAGTTTGTATAATTCTTTGTAAATAAATATTTTCCATCAGTTTCTATAGGTTCCAACTAGGAACTACTATACTAATATTTGTTAACTTCTTTTATCAACAACAATATTTCTCACTTTCTATGTCTGCCTTTCTTCCTCTCTCTCTCTCTCTCCATATACACAGTACATATCTAAAATATTAGGCTATTAGCGTTTAGCAGAAAAAAAGAAGTGTCTGAAGATTACACACATATATATCAATCTATAGATCTCATTGAGCTGAACATAATTGATTGATTTTGAGTTTTACGTCCCGTTCAGCAGCGAGGCTATATGAGACTTGGACCTGCTGATTAACGTGGAATCCGAACAACATGAGCTCCTGCCGGGAATCGAACCCGGTCTCCCGCGCGAAAGGCGCGTACGCTAACCGCTTAGCCACGAAGGAGCTCAAGAACTGAACATAATTAGGTAGTTGACCATAATTCGTCATGTATAATTTTCGAAAAATCTTTCTTCTTTGTAAATACAGAAATTAATGCCCTACAATAACCACGTTGCCCATTAAGACGAAACTCATACTGAAGGATACATTAATCATCGAGCTTTCTATTATGAAATTAGGGAGACGATCATGCCTATAATTATAATTAATTAATTTAACTTTAATTTGTATTTAACTATGGGGGGCGCGGTGGCTCAGTGGTAGAGCGTTCACCTCTGGTGCTTGGGGTCCCGGGTTCGATCCCAGCCCCCGCCAAGTGAACTTTGTGGTGGACAAACACCGTGCTCGTGGGTTTTCTCGGGGTTCTCCCGTTTCCTCCCACTTTCTTCATTCCACCATTTCACTCATATCTCATCATCACCGTCTCCTTTAGCCTAACCGGCATAACCGTGGGACGTAAAACTTAGAGATTTCATTTCATGTATTTAACTATAATGTTGTCCAAATATAAGACATACATCAATCGATAGATCACGTAAAAGTCAACAAAATTGGTTGATTGAGTTGATATTTTAACGTCCCGTTCAGCAGCGAGGCTATATGAGACGTGGACCTACTGATTAACGTGGAATCCGAACCTCATGAGCTACCGCCGGGAATTGAACCCGGTTCTCCCACGCCAAGAGCGCGTACGCTAACCGCTTAGCCACGGAGGAGCTCTCAACAAAATTGGATGCTTAAGAGTAAATTTTCTTGCATAATCTCCGAGAAAATTAAAAAGAACTCATTTTTCTGGCGTTAAAAATATGTTGTTTTCGTAGCCAATCTCAGCAGTTTATAGATTTTATTCTACTAGAATATATTATTTTATCTATTTATTTACTCTATATGAAAAAAAAAACTATTAGGTAGCAGATTGTCTGTATTGTTGTTTGGTATTTTCTATCAGCGTCACACATACTCCTATGAGTGACATAGATTTTCCTAGTAGTTACACACATATTCCTACGAGGGACACAGATTATCCTAACAGTGACACACATAATTCTATGAGAGAGAAACAGATTATCCTAGCAGTGGCACACATATACTCATACTCATACTCCTATGAGTGACACAGATTATCCTAGTAGTGAACAAATACTCCTATGAGACCCACAGATTATTCTAGCAGTGACATACATACCTCCTACGAGACACACAGATTATCCTAGCAGTGACACATATTCTCCTATGAGTGACACAGATTATCCTAGTAGTGAACAAATACCCCTAGGAGAGACACAGATTATCCTAGCTGTGACACACATACTCCTACGAGTCATACAGATTATTCTAGCAGTGATAAATATACTCCTACGTGAGACACAGATTATTCTAGCAGTGACACATACAGTCCTACGACTTACACAGAATATCCTATATACAATACACATATTAAAGGTATATTTTCAACATGTCTTTATTGCTCATTATGTTTAGTTAGGTCCTAAATTATATTTGTCTTATTACAAAATATAAATATAATTTGTTCCATATCTTCATAACATAAGTAAATAATATTTTGTTTAGACTCATTAACCTATAGTTATATAAAATGCACCTTTAGAAATATTTCAAAGTATAATAGTTTATATCAGACTCATACTAATTCAAATATATTCTGTCTATATTTTTGGAGTTTAACGAAATTGAAACAAATTGAAGTCATTGAGTATTTAAAGGTGCTATGTCGAACAAACACGAGAACGAATATGTTCTTTGAAATTTATCCGACATTGAGGACTTACGATCACTAGTATTCAACCTGGGATACGTGAAGGTTTTTAAGAGAAACATGATATACAAGCATGTATTGATATACAAGCTTTTCCTTCTGGGGATCCTATTGTACAATTTGTACCATACGCGTTTTTCATGGTACATTGCGTTATTTCTCTTCTATTTGAGCTTTTTCGTCCAGGTTTTTTTTTTCCAAGTCCAGAGGCATTGTAGAAGACATTACGTATGGTTTCAGACCTTCCTGCGTCCAGACATAGGAGGTGATTACGTCATAAGTCAAAAAATTATTTTCTCATTTACTAAGCCTATGTTCAATATTTTTGGCGGGCTTATTTTTCCACGTAGAAGATTGAAATTTTGCACAAACATTCAGTCCACCGAGTAGTATTTACCAGATTTTTTTTCAGATTTGTGAGTTGAAACAGGGTGGGAACCAGAGGGGCAAAGGGGTGAAAAAGAGATATTTTTACCCCCAAAATCCCGTTTTTCAGGATTTTCCCGCCTCACATACATGATGGGGACACGTGAGTCATACCGTCTGAAAGGCAGTTCCATTCTGAAGAGAATGACGGTTGAATCATTATCCTAGGGTAATTAAGGACGTCTCAGAGATTTTTTGAAAAATATACTTCTATATAGGGAAAAATGGGACATGGTCGGTATATATATATATATTTTTTTTTTTGGCGGGCTTAGTTTTGCACCTAGAAGATTGAAATTGTGCACAAACATTCAGCCCACCTAGTAGTATTTATCAGATTATTTTCAGATCTCTGCATTAAAACAAGGAGGGCCCAGAGGGGGAAAAAATTGAAAAAAAGGGATTTTTAGACCAAAAAATCCCGTTTTTCACGATTTTCCCGCCTCACATACATGATGGAGACACGTGAGTCATACCGTCTGAAAGGCAGTTCCCTTCTGAAGAGAATGACGGTCGAATCATTATTCTAGGGTAATTAGGGACGTCTCAGTGAATTTTTTTTTTCAAAATATACTTCTGTATAGGGTAACATGGGGCATTTTCTGAATTTTGTTTTTTGGCGGGCTTATTTTTGCACCTAGAAGATTGAAATTGTGCACAAACATTCAGTCCACCGAGTAGCATTTAACAGATTTTTTTTATATTTCTGCGTTAAAACAGGGAGGGTCCAGAGGGGCTAAAAGTTGAAAAAAGGGAAATTTAGATAAAAAGTCCCTTTTTTCGGGAATTTTCCGCCTTAGATACATGATGGAAACATGTGGATGCTACCGCCTGAAAGGCAGTTCTATTCATAAGAGAATATGGGCGACACATGACCCTAGGGTAATTAGGGAAGTCGCAGGAAGTTTTTCCCTGAGATCATAGTGTTTTATGGTAATTTGGGGCATTGTGGGAATTCTTGATAAACTTTCTCCCGCCTTTACTATTCAAGATAGAAACTTGAAATTTGGCACACGCATTCAGTATACCAAGTACTATTTATCAGAATTTTTTAGATGGCTACGTTCACACAGGGGGGGTTCAGGGGGGGGGGGCAAATTTCGAAAAAAAAATTTTCCCTCCGAAATTTTCACTTTGACATCATCTTTCCCGCCTTTTAGTATATGGTATGAGCATGCAAGTGGTACCATTTGAATGCCAGCTCTATTCTGAAAAGAATGAAGTATGAACCATGATCCTAGCATAAATAGTGGCGATGCAGTAGCTGCTTGACTGAAAGTCTAAAAAATAGCCCAAAAAGCCGGGATCCGGAATTAAGAGAAACATGATATACAAGCATGTATTGATATACAAGCTTTTCCTTCATATCTATTGCGTCTGTTAATACAAAACTCTGTACGCACATTTCTTATCCCCCATAGTATTTTTAAGATACATTTGGATTGTGTGCTTTTACAGGGCCCACTCCAGAGGGATCCAAAGTTGATGACGGGGATTTCTGGAGGGAATTTTCCCGGCATTCTTCCAATTTTTTATTTTCAAATACGTTATGGGTCCCAATACATAGCACATCTGGAAAGATTCTTTCATGCTGAAGAGAAATTTGTGTTGTTGCAATAGCTATTCAACAACGAGTCTACGATTTTATTTACATTAGCAGGATCAATGGGCTTCAGGGACTTACTCCCTTATCCCTGGCACCTAATTATTTGGGCAGGAACATACCTTTGTTATGTATATCGAATGGACTAGGTTTGATTCGGATGTCCGGGTAAAAAGTTCATGTCCGTTCCTTGTCAGACTTTATGCAGTTGCCACTATTCTGAGGAAGAATTTCTCTTTCAAGGCATGAAAATCTGAAAAGACATCACACGAAGCCAAATGCTATTTTTTGTTAATATACTAGCCTCACAAATATCCGTTTATAAGTAAAGAAATTTCAAATAAAATTAAAAATAAATAGTGTTTATAGACATCTTTGTGATTTCAAAATTATCTACAACCGTACAATAATTGTTTCTTGATAATTGTGACAGGCAGCTGGGATTGGTAGAAAGTTTCTTGGGTTTGTGTGATGATTGGCCGTTTCAGTGTTCAAAGAACTGTTTGAAAATATTTTGTGGAGTGATAAGGTAGTATTTCATGTTGATGGTTTTATGAACGGACACAAGTCATTTCTGGGCATGTGATAATCCAAATATGTGTGTTTGAAAATCCCACGATCGCTCGATGGTAAAGGTATGATGTGGTTTGAGTCATCTGTACTTGTTATTGCTTCCTTTATGGAAACGGTGAATGGTGACTGATATCTGAATATGTTTAGAACTTATGTGTGGTTCGTTATTTCACAATGAAACAAACAACAGTCTCTTTTCATGCACGATGTCTGCCGTACATTACGTTAAGGAGGACTGCGAATGGTTGCATAATAAGGTCCTGGGTTGTTGGATTAGGAGCCGTGGTGTACGTGTGGGATTTTTGAATTAGGAGGCGTGGGCGCAACCTAAATTTAACGACCTGTGATTTTAATCCTGTAAAGGTTGACTAACAAGGAAAGTTATTCAACTCCTCGGCGAGTATCGCATTAAAACTTGCACAAGTAGAAGGACATATTGAAAGATGGAAATATGCTTACTCTTACGATCCGCAACGTTGTCGAACCGGAAGTAGAATGATCGTTCTTCCACAGCCCCTGTAAGTTATGTACTCTGGTCATACATGCCAGAATGTGATACACTGGCATGTCTCTCTCTCACGAAGACAAATATTGCAAAATCAAGATGATAACAGTCGGTGGTGATTGGGATCTCTAGTATGCCTTTGATACGAACGGATGTCAAATGGAACTAGGGATGGTATCGAGACGAGACGAGACGAAACTTCGTACAGTCTCGGTCTCGTCTCGGTTGTTAAGTAGCGGTCTCGGTCTCGATCTCGTCTCGAGTCAAAAATCCGGTCTCGGTTTCGGTCTCGTCTCGAAAGTCTCGAAATAAATAGTATGAAATTAAATTTGAGAAAGTATTATTATCGTATAGCCTGTTGTTTCCGGTTCTTACTTTCTGCCTTCATTCTTGACAGAACTATGATATGATGTACTTCTTCGTAGCTAAATTGCTAACGCTAATGCTTTCTATGCGTGTGTTCCGGGTTCAATCATCAGTGGGTATCACATACTTGAGATAAAACTTTCAGCAATAGACTTTGTCTCAAATAGCCTCAGTACTGCCTATACAATTAAACTCTATCAAATTAACTCCAGTACTACAGAGTAGTTTATTTAATTCCTTTGAATCAGAATTGTTCAATATCTCCTAACGGATAACGCAACACATAGCAGTACGAATGTATTTAATCGTACCGAAATTGAAATTTTACAATTTCTCAGTTATTATCGAAAACACTCTGCTTTCATTGTCATTTTAAAAACAGAATATAACTTTCATTATCTTAACAAATAGAGTAAATGATTACTAGCATATATTTTGTTTCAAATTGATCAATTTCTTTATTACCGTTTCACATCTCAGTGTTTAATTGACACTTTAAAATAGGCCTTAACCTTAACCTTAACCTTAACCAGACACTTTCCTTAACATTATGATGGGAGCTACTGCACTCATCTTTGCTATCTGTGGTCTCGGGTTCAATCACCAAACAAGTTAGATTCAAAGTCTTACGTTTCGTATAGTTCGCGTCTCACTTTAAGTACCTTCTGTTTCTTATACAAGTTTATAAGGTAGTAATGTATTATATAAGCATATATCCAGTGCCGTAACATAGATTAAGCTTATTCCTGACTTCTCAGCGGTGCATGGGGCCGCGGTGGCTCAGTGGTAGAGCGTTCACCTCTGGTGCTTGGGGTCCCTGGTTCGATCCCAATCCCCGCCAAGTGAACTTTGTGATGGACAAACACCGTGTGCGTGGGTTTCGTCGGGGTTCTCCCGTTTCCTCTCACTTTCTTCATTCCACCATTTCGTTCATTACTCATCATCACCGTCTCCTTTAATCTAGCCGTCAGAATCGTGGGACGTAAAACTCAAAGATTTCATGCGTTCATTACGCTGAAATTTTATATTGCTTGAAAATTACTTGCGACACATGGACATACATATTATGTAAGTATATAGGTAATTCGAGCTATATGTATTTATTTTCTCTGTCCCGGCAAAACAAGTGATTCTTAACTTTCTAGTTTTCTTTTGTATTAATTTTCGTAGTTGGCTGCAATATGAAGGATCAAATTTGTTTTTCGCTGTATGAATTTCGTTAAATTTTGAATGTTTTTACCCTACCTTACCTAGTAAACATATACATGAACTTTAGAGGTAGCCTATGCTAAGTCATTTTTTGGTCGAAATTGAGTTAAGAATACTTTTTTAATAGACTATGTTCTTTCTAGTGGTGTAACAATGTAAGTCTAAAAGCATCCTATTACTTTGTAACTACTTAGTATAGTTTTGAAAACATTACTATATGTTTTAGTTAAGGAACTGGTTTTTCGCTTCTCTTGTAAAATTACAAAATTATGACTTGGTTTAGTTTACCTCTGAGGTCCAGACATAATAAAATCATAGCCATAATAATAAATAACCATTGTCAATCCACTGCTGGATGAAGGTCTTTCCAAGTCTTCTACACAACTATCTATCTAGAGCAATTCTTTTAATTCTTTTTCAGGTTACTCCCCAGTTGTTTTTGATTTCGTCAAATCTTCTTGTATAAGGACGCTTCCTAGGCTGTTTTTATCTCGTGGTATCCTGTCTAGAATTGTTTTTGTTCATCGATCATAATTTCTTGCAATAGGTCCAGCACATTTTCCAGCCCATGTTAAAAGTTATTCAATTAGTACCAGTCATTAGTTGTCAAATAACTTATTTCTACTGTATATATATGGCCTACAAATAGTTCAAATCCGCTACTTTTGGAGCACAGACACGCTACTTTTTGATCTTCGAATCTGGCAACACTGACTCAATAATTTAAATCAACACGATGTGAGGACCTCCATTTGGTCTAGCGGCTATCACGCTTGACTTCGGTTCGCGTGGTCCCGAATTCGATTTCCGGTGGCGGTACAGTTGAACGACCGAAGTGGTTCGGATTCCATTATAATCATTAGATCCATGTCTCCTTTAGACGCCCTAGCATAATCATGGGACGTTAAACTAAAACAAACCAAACCAAAAATCAACACAATGTGTATTACTAACTGTAAGTCCTTGAATAATTGCATATAACTATATGGTATGGATCGAGTTTGAGGTGGTCGGTGGTCAAACTAAAACAAGTGAAATGTAACTAGGGTGTATTTAGAACCTTTAATTAAACATGGTTTTGTGTACATCAGGCCTAAGGCTTAGGGGAACAACTAGTGTTACTGAAAAGTTATAAGTTACTTTTAATTTCAGTTACAATTTGCATTTACATGTATTGCTGGAACGAAAACTTTGACATTAACATTATAAATAGCCCAAAGACTATGAAAAACCATTCTTGCACCATAAAGCAAATTACGTGTTATTAAAATATTATGCAGCTTAGTTACGTTGTTTGCACTACATTTATAATAATATTTAGCAATTTATTTAAGTTGACAATACTGCTTAAAATAATGGAACTGCAACTTGTAATTAAAATAACCAAAAACTATTGTTGTAATGCTATAGAAGCAGACTAAAACAACAATCATTATAAAAACTTAACACAAATGCGTTATTTTAAGCAATAAAACAATCACTATTCATGTGTTTGGTATCTCTGAAACGGTTTGAAATAAGAATTGTTTTAAATGACATTATGATCACTTAAGTATTTTGGAAGCATCTTCATGATGAGACGTGATATATCAGTACGTTTTCGAAGTAAAGTCTTTAGAAAAAGTTAAATTTTTCATTTCTTGTAACTTTATTCCTTCCTTCATTCGAAATATATTATACCATGATCATAGTACCTGTATTTGACGCTAAGATACAAATGATGCGCATTGCACCGTCTATGCTATTTGAGTTATTAGAGATCCCCAAAATGTTGATGTTAGTGATACTGTATTGTCCTTTGTTACACTGAATAATGTATGTGGTATTATGGTTTTATTTAATACCTAAATTAGCAATAGATAATACCTTACATAGTGCAATTTGAGAAAATACAACTTGCAATTTTCCGTTGGTAACACTGCTTGTTTATATTTTATATAGGCGCGGATCCAAGGGAAGGGCTATAAGGGCTATATGCCCCCTTAACGCTCAGGTATACACTGAATAAAATGAGCTTCAATCCTGCTTTACACTAGATAAAGAAGCAAAGCGTGGTTTAGTCCTCCCTTGATCATATCCTGGATCCGCGCCTTTATATATATATAATATAGGCCTGATATATATATATATATATATATATATATATATATATATATATATATATATATAGGGTGGCCCATTTTAATCTTTTCACGGAAATATCTCGAAAACGGTTGAACATAATTGAACTGAACAAAAACTCAAATAGGAAATACTATGGGGCAAATCGAATGGTGTTGTCGCGGTGTCCCCAAGGGCCGCCCTTCATGGGGGCCCAGGGCCCAACTTTAACATTTTAAATGGAAACATGGGGCAAGTGATACCTCGTTCGATAGACCTTCAAACACTAAACAGAGTTGTGACAATGAACAGAACAAAAAGTAAAACAGGAAAATGACATAAAGCACATCGGATGATGTCGCGGTGACCCCCAGTGCCGTCTTTCATGGGGGCCCACGGCCCAACTTCAAAATTGTTAATGGAAAAACATAGGTCAAGTGATATCTCATTCGATAGATCTTTAAAAACTAAAAAAGTGTTGTGGTAAAAGATTTTTCATATCGGTTACCGTATTCAAAATGGGCGCCAAGACATGGTGCCTGTATTAGATAAAACGTCCAGTACCACTAATATGAAAACGGTTGGAGATAAATGAACAGGATAAAACTCGTATAGGAAATCGCAGAAGGTATTTATTATTCCACGCCTCGAGAATAATCCAACGGAGAAAAAGATTATTAAAGTATAAATGAGATAATGCTCAAGAGGAAATCTAATTCTTAAAAATGTATCTTTCCGATCTCCCTTCGTAAGTGGATGATGCGAAAATGAATGGTAAAATCTTAAATGAGAACCCCACTTTTACTTGCGATAGGTATGGTTTGTCTGAAACACTTGGGTGTACAAGTGACTGGTACTGTAATGAAGTATTGAATCAATATTGCGCAGACGACTTTTGAGCAAAACCAACATTTGTTCTCGTTGTTCTAAAATTGCATTGTTCGACAAATTGGTTTAGCATTTCAGTTGATTTATTTTTGCACAAATCATTGCCTACAATCAAAATGGAAAGTAATATTTAACAAGAATTTTACAACTTTTTTCTATTACAGACAACTATCTGTTATAAAATCACATTTCAGATAATTTTGTTGTGTAGATACAATTTGCAAAAAGTAAGGTTCTCATTTGCAATTTCACCGTTTCTTTCCGTCCCGCTTCACCCACCCAGTTACGGAGGACGTTGGAACAATGATTTTCTAGGAAATAGATTTCCTCCTTTGCATTATGGCACTTTTACTCTAATCATCTTCTCCTCTGTTGCAACATTTTCGAGTCCTGGAATGATAAATACCGTCTGTGATTTCCTATAGGAGTTTTATTCTATTCATTCGTTATTATCTTCAACCGTTTTCATATTAGTGATACTGGACGTTTTATCTGATAGAAGCACCATGTCTAGGCGGTCATTTTGAAAACGGTGACCCATATGAACAATCTTTTGCCACACCAATCGTGTTTGGTGTACGAAGATCTATCGAACGAGGTATCACTTGACCCATATTTTCGTTTAAAATTTCTAAGTTGGGCCTGTGCCCCATGAAAGCCGGCCCTAGGGGGCACCACGACAACATCATTAGATTTGCCCCGTTGATTTAATATTTGAATTTTTGTTTGGTTCATTTATGTTGAACCGTTTTCATATTAGTGCTACTGGACGTTCATCTGATGCAGGTAACATATCTTGCAGGCTATTTTGAATACGGTGACCGATATGAAAAATCTTTTGCCACATCGCCTTTTAGTTTTTAAAGACCTATCGAATGAGGTGACAGTCGACCCATGTTTCCATTTAAGGTTTTATATTTGGGGCCCGGGCCCCCTTGAAGAGCGGCCCTGGAGGGCACCATGACATCGCCATTTGATCTGCCCCATAGCATTTCTTATTTTTGTTTTTGTTCAGTTCATTTATGTTCAACCGTTTTCGAGATATTTCCGTGGAAAGATTAAAATGGGCCATCCTATATATATTTCTAGGGTTCTATTTCTTCTTCTTGCAGATCTCGTGTTCGTGTGGGTTGAGGCGTCAAGCCAGCAACTCAACGGTCCCTACTTCGAATCACGGCTGGGGAATGGTTGTCTGTGAATTCTAAAGCCTTTATAGCAGTGCTAGAAGACACTCAAGACGGGCCGAAGCCCTTCGTTACTGAGCGGACCCAACAGTACATTTGTTGTATTTATCCTCTCATTATTATTATTTTTACTCATCATACTGTTCATATTAATAATACAAATCATACTACTACTACTACTACTACTACTACTACAACAACTACTACTACTACTACTAATAATAATAATAATAATAATATTCATACTAATAACAATAATAATAAGCTTAGAAAATCATTTTTGCGATGTGGTTTCAGCGTGTCCCTTTTCTCCACCGGGTAAACTTGTTCGTTTGGAACTTACGATCGGTGTACGTATCGTGTTCCATTGGACATCGGTACGCATCAAAGGTGTACTAGAGATCCCAATCACCACCGACTGTTATCATCTTGATTTTGCAATATTTGTCTTCGTCAGAAAAGAGGTTCCAATGTATCACATTCTGGCATGTATGACCAGAGTACATAAATTTCAGGGGCTATGGGAGAACGGTTCCAGTTCGATGATGTTGCGAATCGTAAGAGTAAGCATATTTCCATCCTTCACTATGTCCTTCCATGTGCAAGTTCCAATGCGATACTCGTCGAGGAGTTGCATAGCTTTTCTTTTAAGAAGAAGGTTTACAACAGAAAACCGTTTGGATAAACCAGAAAAAACAATAGCCAACGTGGTCAAAAAAGTTCCAGAAAATACTTTGCAAACGATAATTTTAAATATACGATTCTGTTGAAGGAAATGTATTGAAAATGTTGGTGCTCATGTGGTGCTGTGTGCTAGTGCTCAAAATCTCCAATTATGTTTTTTTTTTTTTTTTTGAATATATTAGTTTCATAAAAATTCGTTCACAAATAAAGGGGTTACAATGATTTAAAAACAAGATATTAAAAACAAACAATTTAAAACACATCAGTTTTAAATTTCGTTCAAAATTCGACTTCAGTGGAGCTTATACAACATTCAGCCAAAGATTGTTCATTAGTTTTCCTTTGTAAATAAAACGTACTAAAGTAATGTGATCTAGTGACAGTGTAGTGTTTTGTTTATTTATTTATTTTTGACAGGAATATCCCAGTAGTAATTTCTGTTGGAGCTGCAACAACATCCAGTGTACCATTTTATGTCGACTATCAACGTGTTTTCTAAACTTGTTTACGTAGAATCACACAATTTCTTTGTTTATCCTACAAGTTCTGCATACATGTGTACAGACATGTACTTTGAGATGGTCAAATAGGTAAGAGACCATTTAGTATATATATGTATATTTTTTTTCTTTTCCAGCTTTGAGTCTCTTTTATTCGACTGCCTCCCTCTCATTCAGCATGTTGATGTCGTATTTCCAAAATCAAATTCTTGCGTTCTTTTTCGTCCTCCAGAAAGGCAGAGCTGCTGCCAAACATCCAGTTTTATGCCTGGGCATGGAAAACGTAATCAATCAAATGGAGGTTCTTCGATGGGTTAGTTGGAAAGAGTTTGGAGACAGCGTCTACTTTTTTGCCCTTTTCTTTTCTTTTTCTTTCTTTCTTTCCGTACTTTTTGTCCTGCTGATCGTGGTGCAGGGTGGAACAAGTACTAAAAAAGAAAAGAAGAAGCCGTTGCTTCCGAGATGAGGTTCCCAAGGACTCCTTACAAGAGAAGAACATGAGACCTTTGCCCCCGTGCATTTGAAATTCCTGATTTGATGCACATTTTCCTCTTTCGTCCTTTCTGTGTGCGTGAAAGTGATAGGAAATAATAATAACCTGATTTGAAATTCCGATTTTTTTGACAAAAGAAAAATCTCTGACATTCTTATTTCTCTTCAGGAAGATGTTCCGTTCATAGGGACACCTTGTATTTATCATTTGACAGCTGTTACATATCTAACACATGTTGGCACGAATAATCAAAATTTTAGTGTAATATAGTGATTCGTTGTCTAGTGATTGCAAAATCATTTTTTTTAAATATCGAAAACGTTTCACATTAAATATCGAAAATGGTTTCAATTTAGTAACTTTTTTTTTTTTTTTTACATAATTAGCTCAGTTACTATATATATTAACATTGAAAAGTAAGCTACTGGCACGAGTCATGGGAAATATACTGAACGTCAGTGCTTTTAATGTGCACGATCCAGTAGTGGTTGTAATGACCTCATAGACTTGCGGTACAAGGAAGCTAAGGTGTTAGTTTATTGTAGTGTTGTCTGTTTTCATATCTCTTCTCGTAAATGTCCTAGAATTTTCGTCTTGATTCTCGAATAATTATTTTTGTCATTTGCTCTCATCTCATTTTGTAAGCTTATGTACAAAATATATATCCTGCTATTATATCATACCCTCCATGAACTCCGCGTCACGAGAAGTCCATGGAGGGTATGATATAATAGCATTTCAGCCATATTTATTACTAGCGTCAGTTACCGGATTCGCAGGGTTAAAATTAGTAATGTGTTCCATAGTCAGTCACTTTTTATTTACAGAATCGCTCTCTGATATTGGTTATTTTTGATCACCTTTATAAATTCCCCATTCTTTTACTCCAAGTTGTGGGGCTGAATTTAGATATAAATGCCATTGAAAATGTCATTGTT
Source organism: Thermobia domestica (assembly GCF_964235325.1). NCBI lineage: Eukaryota > Metazoa > Arthropoda > Insecta > Zygentoma > Lepismatidae > Thermobia > Thermobia domestica. The sequence goes on along the minus strand of NC_137455.1, from coordinate 198,272,548 downwards.
CATTTCAACGACCCCGAAAAACTATGAATTCGGTACTAATATCGGTAATTTTGGATCTTTTTTTTTTTTTTTTAAAATCTTCTCCCTTTTCCAAGTTGCGAGGCCGAGTTTGGATTTAAACGGCATCGGAAGTGTTACTGCTTATCTCAGCGACTTCGAAAATACGGATTCGGCACTAATGTCGGTCATTTTGGATCATTTTTATAAATCTTACCCCTTTCCCCTCTCCCATCTCTCAAGTGTGGGGGCTGAGTTTGGATTTAAGAGGCACCAAATGTCATTCTGGATCTCAGCGATCCCAGAAACGATGGATTCAGCACTAATATCGGTCATTTTCGCTCAGTTTTATATATTTCCCTCCTCCTGCGCCACTAAGTTGCATTGTCAAACTTAAATGACAAAAACCATCCCTGGTCCGAACCTCATCTATGTTGAAAATTTGATCGAGATCGGTGGGGTGATTCAAGAGTTATTAAATCACGAACATAGTCAGTTTCATTTCTACTTTTATTATTATATAGATAGATAGATTGGAGTATATTGTGTAATGGTTTGCGTATCTTTAAACGTTGATAAGTGTTCCTTAATTGTATTTACAATCACTTTACAGTTTTATGTTATGAATCTTGTAACTGTAAAACAATGTTTCAGATCTAAGACTTGGATGAACTAATGTTGCCTATGATACTCGGAAAATTTTCACATCTAAAAAATGAATTTTCGTGTTTCTCGTAAAACGTACTTCTCCTCTCGGGAGCATCAATAGTCTTGAGTTATGCTCACTATGAAACTATTATTTATTCATAATTGTTATGAACTTTTAAGGATAAGAATTCTGAAAATAATTGAGGGGGTGAGCGAAACAGTGGTCTAACCCACATTTTTAAAAATAGAGAAAAACCTAGCTAAACACATGTGCTTTTTGTATAATATACCAAAAGCAACCACAGGTGGTTGAATGTGTCATACATTGTACGTATATATAATTATTGTAAAAATGCAACATGTGTTTAACTAGATTTTTCTCCATTTTCAAAAATGTGGGTTAGACCACTGTTGTACTCACCCTCTCAATTTTAGTTATGTAGTTTACACACATGACGACATTTTCAACGCTTCTGTATTTAATGCAGAACGTACGTACTGTGTTCGATGATTTTCTGGGATGAAAAATAGAAAGGAATTAGAAACGGAATATCAATGGCATACTCCCACCAAAACATACTCCTCATCATATCGAGGCGTTGAATGAAAGTGGTGTAATGCATATTTTCTTGTCTGCCTAAAATCATTTTTCTGATAAAGAAATCAAATGTTTCCTTTCTCTCTAGAACTTTCACAATCATCTGTTGAAATCAGACATCTTTAAGAATGAAACTCTGACTTACTTCATATTTTTGTTTAAAGAGATTGACTTTACTGGATCTATTTTTACTGTCTAGATCTCTTTTTGCCAAAATGGTTTACACTACTTTAACTTTCGTCCATCCGTATGTCAAACGATTCCCGGAAGATTTTGTTTCAAGAGTTTTCTTCCTGATTTTATTAAACTATTAAACTAATAAAATTGTATACATTGCTCACAATAAGAAGGAGTATACTCAAGTTATTGCTTTTGAATTTAATTCATATATCATCACTTCCATTCCCCGTAGGGACATTCAGTCGAAAAAGCTTCAAAAGCTTTCTCAGGAGTCAACCTGAGTGAGATTTTCGTGTTTTTTTTCATTCACAGCAGACAAATTCTGGAATGGTACTTAACATATTGTTTTCAGGCCGTTTCCTTCCTTCCTCAACATTTTCTTCCTAAGTGTCCCTACGGGTATAGCTGAAGGAAAGCGCCGTACACCTAAACGGAAAAGACATGCTGGTTTCAGAGTGATGATATTGAAAGTGAAATCGTGGATTACGCGCAACACTGCACACCAAGGAAGGGATAAAAAAAATGTCCACCACATAAATAATTATTTTCTGTCGCAGAAAATGTAATATTCTTCTCTACTATGTGCATTCAGATATAATAGTTTATAGGTAGTACAAAGTAGAAAAGAATATGACATTTTCGGAGACAGAAAATAATGATTTATGTGGCGGACATTTTTAAACCTCCCTTGGTACGCGATGTTACTCGCAACTCCTTGGTTTTCGTAGGGTTAAAACAGAAGCAACATTGATTTATATACTTAAATACAAGCTATTGCTTGGTTATCAACCTGATTTCCCCTGTTAGTTTGTCAGTGATGCATTCGTACCGCGCGAATATATTGTGTTACTTGATCGAAATATTTTTTTGCATATCAATCTCATTCTCTCTTCAATTCCTTAATTTATTTTTATGTTTTCAGAAGTTTCATTTGTTTTACCTTTAATACAGTCAATTTGTGCTCAAAATGGTCCCTAGCGGGAAAGTTGTGGGGTAGTTTTATTTTTTTCATTCTATATGTTTTTTTGAGGGGGGATGCTTAAATCAGATCTGATGTTTACAAACAAAGTTTCGTGACGCAACATTGAAAAAAATGCAAAAACAAGTAAAAAAATCTAATTTTTGGCCGTTCTTTCTGCATATAACTCGGAAGCTATAAACTTTTTTATAAATAAGCTCCCTATTCAAAATGAAAGTACATAAAATTTCCTATAAATTGTACTATTTAGTCTTTTTCTACGACGAACCGTTCGGGCTCAAGCGTCAGCTGAACTGTTATGCAGTCTCCAGTAGTAAGAAAAAATCAAAATCGCATTACATTTAAATTCTGTGCAAATATAATTCTGTTCTGTAGGCTTTCATTTTAATTATTATATCCTCCCTGCCTACAAAATGATTTTATAAATGTCCCACCCTCTATTCGGTCGCGGTGGCTCAGTGTTAGAGTGCTCACCTCTGGTGTGTGGGGTCCGTGGTTCGACATCCTCTCATCAACAATGGTGGATCAATTGGAGATCTTATTCAACATGGACAGAACAATGATTCTTTCTAATGATGTGAAGGTGATTGTGAAAGATGTGCTAAAAGAATTCAAAGCACAGCTTCAACGCTTGGCAGAACACCACTGCCAAGCACTGGGTTGTATATTTTGAAATAGTGACTTTGATTAAGCATTTTGTTGAAGCAGAAAGAAACAGCAAATGGAATCTACACCTCCGAACCATATATGAAATGCTCCCTTTCTTTCACTCCAGTGGTCATAATCTGTATGCCAAATGCAGCCATTTTTACCTCCAGGACATGCATAACTTGAAATATACAATGCCATTTGCAGAATACGAGCATTGCACTACCCGAGGATGTTTCACCATTCGTAGGAGTGAGAAATTGTGGTGTGGCATCTGGAGTGATATGGCGATTGAACAAACTCTAATGAAGTCAATGAAGACAAGTGCTGGTCTAACTCATGGCCATGGAATAACTGCAGGAGTTGTGGCAAGATGGACACAAGGGATGACAGCACTACATAATGTATGCCAAGAGATTGAGCACTTTACGGGAGTGGAACTCGGAACATCAAATCAACACGTTGACAGCAGGTACTATGCAAGAGAAAGACAACACTGACGGCCATAAGTTGCTGAATTAGTTCCACGAGCATCCTTCTTTCCTAGAGACCACTGATCTAATGCCATTAAGTATAGATGTTGTTGCAGATGAGAGGATCAACTGCCACTTGTCCAAGTAGATGGGCTTGAAAGATATACAGCGCATTGTTGGTAGTGATTTTCAAACTGAAAAATTCAAACGAAGAGAAAGAGTGCAGCCTCTTGCGATCATGAACAGCTCTATTCAGATACAAGATAGAACTGTAGTCATCAATCCTACCACACTCTTCCAATGAATGACCATCGTGAAACATTCAGATGAAGAGCTGCGAGAATTTTTGCGTTACGAACTTAGCCCTTACCCTCTCTCTCTTTTTGATGAGCATGGGATGAGGAAAGGAATAAAGTCGAGCTTGTAAGGTTTTTTGCACCGTCTGAACAGGTGGATTTGAAGGGTACAAAATGCGTCATCGACGGATGTTTTTTGTTACATCGGGTCAAGTGGTACCACTGTCAGACATATGCTGAAATTTGGAGCAATTACGTATTATATGTCTGGTCAAACTACAAATCAAATGTCGTTGCCATTTTCGATGGCTATCCTGACGAAGTTTGTGAAAGCATCAAGCACACATAACGATTGAGAAGAGCGCAAATAAAACAGCAGCAATACCATTTATAGAATCGATGGTTCCCACTGTCTCGAAGGAGAGTTTCCTTGCAAACTCCAACAAGAGCCGGTTGATATCTATGCTAATTGAAAAATTTGATGATGCAGAAATTGATTCACAGCAAGCTGTGGAGGACGTTGATACCCTAATTATCAGAACAGCTCTTATATTGGTCCCGTCAAATGAATATGTGACAGTGGTGGGTGAAGATATCGACCTTTTGGTGATTTTGATTGGCCTGTGTAGCCCTGATATAAAGAATGTTTTCTTTTTGAAAGCAGAAAAAGGAAAGGCACCTGGAACCCTCTACAATCCTCATCTTGCCGCTGACAAAACTGTATCAGAGCACATATTGTTCCTGCACGCGATGAGTGGTTGTGACACCACTTCTGCTTTCTATAATCAGGGGAAACACGTTTCTTAAGGTCTTGAAGAAGAAAAATAACTTGCAACCAGACATTGATATTTTCAAAGACCCTCATACACATCAAGACGAGATTGCCGAAACGGGAAACGTGTTTTTCATGGCTCTGTATGGGAAAGGACACGAGACTAGCCTGAACGATTTGAGATACAGGCAACGTATCTTCATAGTACAAAAGTAAAGCCAACATTGCCTCACTACTCCCACCGAAAGTTGCTGCACGACAACATTCATTAAGAATATACTTTCAGGTGCAGCAGTAGTTATCCAATCAAACCACATTTGACGAGCAACAAAGAGACCCGAACGAGTGGGAGTGGAAAAAGACAAGGCATGGTCTCGTGTCAGTGCTAACTACTTTGAATCCTGCACCGGGCTCGATACTCCTGCACATTTCTCGTAAATTTAAAAACGGATTCCAACGTAATTGTACTTGCAGGAATTCAGACCTGCATTGCCCCAATCTGCACATCATGAGGAAGGCTGTGTGAAAACGTCGAGCACCCAGAAGGCAGCATTGATATAGACGAAGAAGAGACCGAAGAAGAAGACCGAGAACAGATTGGAGACCTCTTTCATTTTCCAGATGAAGAAGCCCAGACGCTGACGACAGAACAACCCGAACATGTTCCAGGACCAGCCACCTTCGAAGAATCTCAGCCAGGGCCAGGGGCCGCGGTGGCTCAGTGGTAGAGCGTTCACCTCTGTTGCTTGGGGTCCCGGGTTCGATCCCAGCCCCGCTAAGTGAACTTTGTGGTGGACAAGCACCGTGTGCATGGGTTTTCTCGAGGTTCTCCCCTTTCCTCCCACTTTCTTCATTCCACCATTTCATTCATTACTCATCATCACCGTCTCCTTTAGCCTAACCGGCATAACCGTGGGATGTAAAACTCAAAGATTACATTTCATTTTCTCAGCCATTACCATCTGAACGACAACAGCTCATATAATGTTTGCTCATATAATAATGTAATGTATAATCGTGTGTAAAATAACAATTGTAATAATTTTTCGTTGGAATTTCAACTTTTTTTGTACCTGAATTTGTACAATTTCGGAGTTCATTTAATAAGTTGAACAATATGTAACTGTACTTTTTACAATATGTAATAATAGTAATTTTTAATAAAATACTCTGTACCTTCATACATATAAAGTAATGTTATCGGTAAAACAAAAACAAAATAGTAAAATTTGTAGGAAACTTTATGTACTTTCAGTTTTAATAGAGAGGTAATTTATGGAAAGTTCATAGTTTTTAATTTATAAGCAAAAACCACCAAAACTGAGATTTTTCACTTGATTTTGCATTTTTGCGATGTTGCGTCACGAAATTTTGTTAGCAAACCTCAGATTCGGATTCAGCCCCCCCTTCCCAAAAATAGAATGAAAAACTCAAAACTACCTCACAAATTTCCAGATAGTTTTAAAATAGTAAGCAAAAAACCGCCAAAACTGATATTTTCACTTGTTTTTTGTATTTGTTTCGATGTTGCGTCACGAAATTTCGTTAGCATACCTCAGATTCGGATTCAGCACCCCAAAAAACATATAGAATTTGAAAAATACAAAACTACTCTACAACTTTCCAGATAGTTTCAGATTTGTAAGCAAAAAACCGCCAAAACTGATATTTTTCACTTGTTTTTGTATTTTTTTTCGATGTTGCGTCACGAAATTTTGTTAGCAAACCTCAGATTCGGATTCAGCACCCCAAAAACATATAGAATGAAAAAAATCAAAACAACCCCACAACGTTCCTGGGAAAAACACAATTTGACTGAATTACTTTGACATCAAACTACTGTTCTGCAGGAACGTAGACATAGGCTAAAACTTTTTCATTTACTTAATTTCAAACATCGATTGTTCGAACACCGTGTCCAACAGGTCAAACAAGCGAATCCAACTATCTTTCTTGCACTTTGGACAATCCATATTGAATTTGTCTTATTCCTCCAGAATTGAAACTTAACTAAATATCTCTTGCTTTTGTAAAGAAAATAATTGATTTACCTCGTTCAGTGGGCTTTCTTATCCTTTATCAGTTACTTCGCACGTATTTCATTTCCTTGAGCGCTTTGCCGCTTGACTACTCTTCTGCCTGACTTGTATTAAATTTGTACAAGTTAACGCAAGTATAATGAAGTGCAAGTCAGTGAAAGTGCGGTCTCACTACAACTGTAATGATAAGTTCAAATCAGTGAAAGTGTAATGCAAGCCACCAATATTGTATGTCATATTAATAGTATGCCAAATGCAGCTTTTAAAATCAAGTTTCATGTTGGTAAGTCAGGATGTCGAAAAGATATTTCCGGCAGGTCAATAATGAAGCTTTCACTACCGTTCTCTGTTCATACATGTTGAATTCGTACATTCTAATGAACGAAAAAATAATAATTCTTTTCTTTGAAGTGAAAACTCACAAGAACTGAATTTTGTAATCTCTCCGTTATCTGCATTGCCTATTGCGTATACGAGTAAGCGATGCCCTAAGACAACAAATTCTGATTTTCTGCATCTATGATATCACAAGTTATATGAAGTAGTTCAATTTCCATTTTCAATCTCTTAGGGATCGATTTCAACAATAAAAACAATAACATCCTTCTATTTCGTGCCCTTTATAAGATTTATACTTTGCCCAGATTCACCTAATTTTGTACAGGGATTCTAGGGAACGTCACTCAGTCTGACAAAAATCAGTTTTTTTATATATAAACATGGGTATACAAAATTCATCACTGTGGGGCTATAGCCTGGTGAAAGTTAGTTGGAATGATACAGTAGAGAGACAAAACAACGAAATGTAATATCAAGTTTGGTAAAGAAATATAGTGCTTAATTTGAACCTAGATTACACTAATATGCAGTTGGATCTGGAACAGGTACATCAATAGGGTTAACTTTAAGCATAGATGAAGGTTCATGTGGTCTTATAGAAACGGAAGATGATCAACTAGGAACTGAAAACTACCAAATATTCCATAGTTAGTAGTACATTAATAAATCTAGCTAAATAACTACTACATTTGTTTACCCGATTTTCTACCGACATTTCATTCTTGTGTTATGGCTTCTCTTGTATCGTTCCAATCAATTTTCAACGCTGTAACTCCGGAAAACGTCTTTGTACACCCATATTACTCTATCATCTTTTTTTCTTTTTATCTCTGTTTTCATGTAGGAATTCACTTCCCAAAGGTTTTTGATAATCAACGTTTCTCAACCTTGGGGTCAGAACATTTAAAGTGGTCACAGGAGGAATATCCGAGGGTTGTGAAGGGAAGTGACAAACATAAATGTAGGTAATTAGGATTTAGTAGTGGAAATATATTTATATTTAAGAATATTATTATGATTGACATTTAATTATTATGAAATCCATTATTTTGCATGAGATATTTATTTCTATACAGAGAGAACTATTAAACAAATAAAAATCGTTTAAAATCAATAGAATGAAAGAGAAGTGCAACTGACGAAAAACTGCGTATACGTGAGAAACATAGATATAACAAAAACTGAATGTTGAAATCAATTCAATGCTTCACAAAGAACAATATTCATAAAGCTTAAAGTTTTATTACAAACAGGAAATTTTTATGGGAGTCGCTGCTAAAAGTATGTGATAAAAGGGAGTCGTGATATCAAATAGGTTGAGAAACCCTATCCTATATACATACCTCTCGTATGTATAGATATACCTAAAGAGAAATTCTACTTACATGCGAACCTTGTTGGAAAAGTAATTAAATATATGTAGTACTTATTAAACGATGGACAAGACTACTCATCTCGCCCTGTCTCATTATTAACTCAGCACTTAGTTCTGCGCTTACCTGCATTTTCCTTCTGCACTCAATAAATCAGAAAAGAGATGGTTTTACGCTTAAATTAGTTATTGACCCAAATGAAACGCTCTTTTGTTTACAATGTTAATTTTTCAAACGATTTTCAGGCTTTTGTCAGATAACATTCGTTTTTTATTGCCTCTTGTTACAGTATGGGTCACTACTTCCTACCGTGCGAGATGTGTGTGTGTATATATGCGGACACACATATGAGCTCTCATGAAGCGCTGTAAAGTGGGTTAGGGGGTTTGAATACATGGCTTTCATTATGGATTCGAAGATAATTATCAGAATACAACAAAAAAAAAAAACGCAAACAAGGAAGAGAGAGAAAGTGGGAGAGAGGAACAATTAACAAGCTTGTTTTTATCGTAGCAAATCGCAACTAAGTGGGATGCAAAATAACAATAAAACGAACCAAAAATGTAGGATAAAAAATGAAACTGGGAATTGGTTTGCACAGATGGACAATTTGCACCACATCAATCTAGTTACTTGGCTTAGTAGTACGCTTCAGCAGTGTTACTTACGCCAATACTATATTTGAAAGTAGTGATTTAATGGTCATTTTCACTGTGCTTTATGAAAATTTAACTGCACAGAGCCGCATTGAGTGATATCGGAGTATATTTTTGAAGCCAAAAATAGTATCTGATGCGAGCGAAAAAATATATATATATATATATCTTAGTAGAAAATGGGACCAAATACGTTTCTCTTCGGAGTTATTTATTGTGATATCAAATCTGTGATAGTAAGAATAAAAAATGAGCTAAAAACTTTGCCAATATGTACATTTGTATTAAAAATGAAATAATGGCAATGTTAGTACAAAATACATTTAATATTTGTTTAATTGTATTGTATAGCATTTAAGGATCACCAGAAATCAAACCCCGCGGGCTCGAGCACTGAAGACACACAAGCTAGCCACTATACGAAGGAAAAGTGTAGAAAAATATTCGCTTAGGGAGGCTTAGGAGAATGCACTTAGGAATGCGTAATAATTTTGCCTAACAATTTACATGCAATAAAGCTAATTTTCCGAGTGTAATGTGACAAGTTGATTTAACTATGGGATGAACGCAGGAAAAAATCAAGTTCGACTAACAATGTTGACGAGTAATTTGAATAAATTGGAGTGAATCCGCAGATTTAGAATAAGAAGAAGGCAATTTAATTAAGTTTGAACTTTGAAAGATGTTATTAATCCGGGAATAATTAATTTTGGGGTGGAACTAAGAATTTTCGTAACCATCATCACCATGAAAAGTTGTTAAATTACTTCGTTTCTTTTAGAAGGTGCCTTTGTATATAATTGAACAAGAAAAATAATTTGGGAGTGAATTTGGGAGATCTCATTTCGAGATAACAATGATTTTGCCTAACAGTTTCCAAATATTGGGGAAGATACACAGTTTCTAACAGCTAGGTCAACCGCAATTTAAGTAATCAGCTCAATATTTGTTTCGTTAAATGAACAGCAATAACACATTATGAATATTTCACTTTTTTCCTCCAAAGAGAGTTAAGAGATTACTTATGATACAAGACTAAGACTTCCCATAGTCTCTTAAACTCGAAGAAAATATAGAGCTCCTTCGTGGCTAAGTGGTTAGCGTGCGCGTATTTGTTGTGGGAGACTCCTGTTGGATTCCTGGCGGAAGTTCATGTGGTTCGGGTCAAGCGTTAAACTGTAAATGCAGGACTCATATAGCCTTGCTGCTGATAGGGATGTTGAACTAAAATCAAATCAAAATCAAAATAGAAGAAAATGTATTACTTCTACAGATAGTGAACAAACATCTGCGGTTGAAAGTCCTTTGACAGAATTACTCTACGATGTACGTTGGCAATAGTTATTCTAATGCACTCTGAGAGCTCCTTCATGGCTAAGCGGTTAGCGTACTCGCCTTTGGCGTGGGAGACCCGGGTTCGATTCCCGGCGGGAGCTCATGTGGTTCGGATTCCACGTTAATCAGTAGGTCCACGTCTCATATAGCCTCGCTGCTGAACGGGACGTTAAACTCAAAATAAACTCTAATGAACTCTGATAGTACTTTAGGTCCTATAACTTAAGTTTATATTATCTATTTTCTATGGTTATAATTCAGTGCTTTTGTGAGCGTTCCAAATCGCTCAAACGATAAAGAAACTTGATTTAGCGTTAATTACGGTCATGATGGAAAAAAATCATGTTCAAGTGCTTCATTTGTCTCTATTGAAGGCAATCTGCAAAAATACCAACGATAGACGCCTGTTGGGTTCAGTCCAATTCCATTCTACTCATTATTAATCGATCTGAGTTGGATGCATTATTTGTAGTAAAAATTAAAATTTAACTACATAAGGAGTGAAACATAAAACTTGAAAAAAAAAAACTTTTTCTCCGCCCACCATGATGTGTATACAGGTTTCTCGCTCAAGGATAAATGTTCACTGGAAATGACCCGCTAAACTGTTCATTGTAACATTAGTTTTGCAGTAGAAACGATTCTAATGAGTTATACACTATAGTACAGTACTTAGAGTTTGCTTCGAGTTTAAGAACAATAGCTTAGGTTTTGATTTCTTTTAGATGTTATGCGTTATGTACCAACTCATTTTCAATAAGCTTTTCTTCATGTGGTTTATTTATTTCATTTTATTCATTTCATGACCACTAATTAGAAAATTATAATAAATATTTATCTTGTGCATATTACTGCCATTATAAAAAGTATTTCTTTCTTGAAATTCTGAAATAAATATTATGTCTAAATATTATGTCATTTATTAAGGGAAAGCAATTTAGAAAATCATATTTACATAGAATATTTCTGATTTAAGCAATTAAAATCAAGCATTCGTTAACAATACCTAGTTTCGGGCAATCAGAAGCATGCATTTGTTCATATTTTGAGCTGTAATTTTCTAGCATTTCGTACCCATGACAACATTTATGTGAGCAAACTGAGTGATTTTGTGCCAATTCCTTTCCCCAATTGGCAAAGTAACACATACTTATCAAAGCAGCTTCGGTAAATAATGATAATAACCCCTATCTTACCGTAGATACAAATATAATTAACACACATGTATTTTTGAATATTAGTGTGTATGTACGGTAGTGTCATTCAAATAATTTAGCTACAGATTCTATGATTAGTACAAGCTAAAGTTAAAATAATACCATTAAAGTATTATTATTTCTATTATTACTATTATTATTATTACAGAAATTAAAATTTCAAAATTGACTTATGAGAATAAAAGTAAACATAAAGACCTATTATACTACAGGAATTAGAACTAATTACAATGAATACAAAAAAGTCAGATTGTATACTATATAGCAGAACTGTAACAAAATTGTCAGTCTCACAGCAGTAAACATGCCGTTTGAAGCCATCCAATATCACAATTAAATGCACAATTTCCAGCGAACTGAAATAGATATTATTTCTTCTGACTATTGAAACATAAAATGATGCCTGTGTGAGTACCAAAACACAGAAATTTCAAAGCAGCTATTTCGTATCAGGTTGCGTCAACGCAACGCAAATTTGCATTTCTGATAGGAAACCAAACATTTGTTACAGACACGAACTGTGAAATCACATTCGTGGAATTGCAGTTCCAGTAATAAGAGGCTGACGAAATCTACAATTTTTTAATGTCATGCTAATAGTAAGGATTATTGAACAATTCCTGGAAGATAAGATTAGAAAACTCTTTCTTGAAGACATCTTTAAAAATCATGTCGTCAGTGGAGACAGCAAGTAGCATTCTGACAAAACATAGAAAGAGACGTAGCTGTTGGTGTTGAATTAAGAATCCTAGATACAGGTCCAGAATTTGTAATCTACTTGTAGATAACAATACTTGTAATCTTGCAGTAAGCGTAAGAAACAGTTCAGTAATTTAAGTGAATAGTCTGTTAATAACTGGTTCATGTATTCAAACCCTGTAGTGGTTGAACTGAGACGGTATGCGGTGGTATGCCATACCGCCTCCGGGTTTTCGGTAGTGAAGGCATATCGTCTCAGGTTTTTCAATGATTAAAACAAACCGTCACTGGAAAGTAGGTGCTAAATACCTTTAATAAATCTGTTTTTATATACAGTAATGAACGAATAGTTTTGCACGTAAAACGATCCATTTCTTATGTAGAAATTATTTCTACGTTGACTACGCCGACATTTTTCTTACCTTTTGTTTTTAAAATGAGTGTCTTCAAAGAAGTTCGCCTACTTTATATTTTGATGTGGCATATTGAATTGCTTCTTAGTTATGTATGTGCGTGTGTGTATTCTTGCCCTAACGCATGTAAATACCGTGTTTTGAGCATAGGCGGATTTAGGGGGTTTCTGCTGTGGTGGCGGATCTTCGGGGATTTGGAATAACCCACAGTCGAGTGGGAGACCGGGGTTTACCCGCAGAAAATTGTTAATATCCTCATTTGGTTTCTGAGCATTTTCGTGTATAATTTTCTATAATACAACATAAGGGATATTTTAATTTTTTTCCAGAAACTTGTTGGAGGTGATCAAAGTTTCTCTTATACCTCCCCCTGCATTACTACAGAGAAACTCTCCAATTTTTTTTTCTGTTCATTATGTAAATAGAAATGCAATCTTTTAGACAACGTACCCTCACTGCCATTCAACATTTAGATGGCTGATATGTCCAGTCAAAATCGTAATAAAACATACGGCCTCTACTTTATTTCCACTTCGAACACTGCTGTAGGGGGTTAAAATTTTCTTCTTACCTGTTTCTTACTTTATCCCAGAGATTAACAACATTATTTTGAATATCTGTTTGACAATTGATATCTTTGATAATTGATATCTTTTCAAATTAAGAAAGAATATTATACGAATTGCGAATGTAAAGTGTCAGACCCGAAAACAAAATATTAAGTACGAGGGTCATCAAGAAAATAAAGACTTAAAAACGAAAAAACTATATTTATTGGGAAAATAGAACAATGTCGTTTCATAGTTTCATAAATGAAGCTTCCCTCACTTCTCTCTTCATTTAAACATTTGTCGTACCTGTTCACGAGCTTCAGAATTCCCATGTTATATATATTCTTCTTCATTAAGGCAGTGTTCACTTCATTCAAAAGACCTCTCGCGCATTTCTGCGGCAGTGTGTGGGCAGACATTTTCGTGAAGAAGCACAATTCTTCCAGAAAGCCTTCCTTGCCTTCTGTATTTGGGTGGTTTGCCGTAGTTGTCTTGGAATCTCCCAGTAATGATTTGTATTAATCGTAGGGCTTTTTGTCATGAAATCCACTAAAATAACACCTTTACGATCCCAAAAGACGTTTGCCATGACCTTTCGTGTTGAAAGATTCTGCCTGAATTTTCTAGTTTTTTTTTTCTATCTTTCTTTTGGGTGATGAGGGTTAACGCCATTCACGTGATTGGCGCTTGCTCTCTGGGGTGATGTGAGATTCGCAGGTCTCATCACTAGACACAATCCGATCAAGAGAGGTGTCTCCTTTATGTGATATCGTGTCAATGATATCAATACCGGTACTGAACCCATTCTCTGACTTTTGTGTTGGTCACTCAGTTGCCACAAAACCCATCGTCCACAAATTTTGTTGTAGCCGAGAAGTTGCGACACGGTTTCATCAAGCAAAGAACGAGAAATGTCTGGAAACAAAATGTGCAATTTGTCGAGAGTTGCTCTTCTGTCTTGCAAGATTCTGTTATTTACTGCAGTCTTCCGGTATTCTGTGATGAGTAATGGGCATCCAGGTCGAGTTTCATCGTTCACATTTGTTAGTTCATTGTTGAACATTTCACATATTTTTTTCACATTTCTTTCTTCCACTGCATTACCACCATGCACTGTTTTCAGTTGCCGATAAATTTCTGCCAGTTGTACAATTTGAACGTTCAGAAATCGAATAACACTTTTTATCTCACAGTTAGCGGGATTTTGAATCACGCAATTCATTTGGACCACTCCAACTGAACAAGGGTGACTTCTTGCTACCTCCCTTCACAGGGTTATGAGCAGAGCTGTTGACCCTGAAATGAAAAAGAGGAGTGAGCTGCACGGTAGAAATGTGCGAGCGGGCTTTTGTTTGATTGCAGTGACCACTCGTTCAATATCTTAATGAACTAGCGGCAGTATGCGAGTTCTGAAGCTCGTGAACAAATACGACAAATTTTTATATAATTTTCTTTTTTCTTGTTATGTGCGTCTGCATGTGTTTGTTTGTTTGTTAGTTTGTTTGTTTGAGTGTCAAAGCATTGCAATGAAAGGTAACCACAAGGTTTTTCAGATAGAAAACGTCGTTTAAAATATACGAGTAAAGGACACTTCTAAGTCAATCAGAGGTTTGTTAAATCTTTTTTATATAGTTCAAACCAATATATTATTTCCAGTATGGGAAGAAGAATAAACATGACATTACTTGTAAGCATTTTTAAGACACGAAACTGCAATTATGATATGACGCGTTGGAAATAACATAATGAATGTTGGAGATTGAGTAGCACATATCATTAATCCTCCTAAACTCTGCAGTATTGTTGCAGAGCAGATATTTTGTATGTCTTCGTTTTACGAGGTTGCCACGCACCAGATCTATTCGACACCTGGATTGGTACAGATCATGGGTCTATCTGAGTCTGTCAAATTCACCGTTCCATCACTGCTATGCAAAATAAAGAGGCTATGTTTCCAGGTCTCCTTTTACCCGCGATGAGAGGTACAATTGTGAGAAATAGGTTGAACAAAGAAGGGGGATTTAAAAGTAGAGAAATGAAATAAAACGTTGGCTGTATACCGTTCTGGTAATCACGTATCCGTAAGTAACGCATCTGCAAAACCATTGAATTTTTCATTGATCTTTTTTGACTTTCACAACTGTCTTCTTTCAATCCCACCTTTCTTAACAGAGAACGAGAGTAGGAAAATATGATGTCAGAGATTGCTAGTTGGAAATGACTGTATTGGAGTAGTGGAGAAACAAGAGAATCTAAAGAAAATTAATAGAACGTTATATTTTTACTCTGCAAATCTCAGGTAACCTGCGCTCAGACTTCTTACGCTGAACATCAGTATAAAATGCTGTAACCTGTGGCTTTCGCATCGCATGAACTACTAAGAAGCATAACGCTCCACGAGATAGAAACTATCTACATATTTAAAGGCATTGTTGCTATGTTTCACGAATTGAAAAGGTCAAACACAGAAGGGAGAACTCAATGTTTTCCTATGTGTTAATGTGAGTAAACGTATTAACTATTAAACAATTGTCGAAACCTAGCGAGCCAGATAATATACTCTTTCCCCTCAGATTATAAATAGAAGCCAGTTCATTAGTTGCATATTTCCTGAATCGTTCTAGTGTCGGCGAACTCGTTCGATACTGGATTCCCCTTTGAGACAGCTTTTGACACATTTATAGCTTGAATGAACCTAGTCAACCGATTACAAAGCTCCCACATGCATTTCTTTTAATTATGCATTGTTGAAGATGAATTCCAGTAAATCGGATTATCCATGGTTCTACAGGTCTAGTTGTTGATGTTGGTTTACACATGCAGTGTTTGATGTACAAAGTGTGTATGGTACAAATACCTGAACAGAATATAGCTGATAACATATGTTATTCTATCGTTAAATGATAACGTACTTAACAGAACTGTATGATAACTACACTTAACTACACATTAAAACGCAGCCTGTTTCAAATTAGTTCAGAAAATTTGGTACCATACCTGGATCGCAGGAACTGAAGAATAAGTCAATTAATTATAATGCTTAATTATTTTTTTCGGCAAGTTTTGTAAATAATAATTAATTTTTTATATACTTTGAAAGTCAGTGTATAGTACCTACAATCATCACAGTGTATAATACCTACAAATTAAACAAGTTTTTCATTCCTTTCCATTGTGTCTCTGGAAAACGACAATACTGCAAGACTGAAAAATATTAAATATTGAATAAAATATTTTTCGCAATTAGGCGAGAAGTTCTTCCTTAAGCAGCAAACGAATGTATTTCACATGACCTTCAATGAATAAAGAAAAGTAGTGTTGAAGGCAAGAAGCGTAACAAAATTAGCAAGCAAGGAAGGTTTCGTTGTGAAAAGTCCTCTTCAAAAACACTCACATCAATAGTTTTTCCCTTCAATATTTCATCTATATTGCACATAAAATGATACCCCTTGTTTTCTTTAAGGACTACTTTCAGTTTCTCGCTGATGGCTTTTCCAATTTCACCTTCACATTGTTCTCATTGTCGCTGTGTATGACTTACCTTCGAAAGCATTGAATGAATAGTTTATTTTTCAAAGTAGTTTAACGATGCCACTAAATTAGAAAAAAATACTGTTAATGAACGCCAAACTGTCCTTCATCTCAGGATTTATCATTAGATCTTGAGACATGGCTATGGAAGCAGCATCTTCCCTATCCAAGCTGTCAATCGCGGATTTATTCACGACAAAAGGATTCCAGTAACACATGCAAGCACTTAACCAAGTTCCTCGTAGCGTCAGAACTGGTTCTGGAGGTAGAGGTGTCTCACCGGCATCTCACGAAAATACCACACCATTTTAAGAAAATTTTCTTGAAATTGGATACTAGTTCGTCAACATCTGGAAATTTGTTTCGCACTTTCTCACTCACCGTATGCAAAGCATATGCGAGATACGTTACATGAACCAACTTGGGACAAAACGCCTTAATTGTCTTTCCTGATTTCACCATGTATGGTGCCGCATCAGTAAGAAGAAACACAACATTGCAATGCATTAGCTCTTGTGGCTACAACCGAAAGAGACTTTTGTCAAACTGCTGACAAATGGTTGGTGATTCACTTTATCCGAAATCTCCAAGAAGTATTTTTCGAGCTTACTCTTCCTCTAACGTACCAACAATCACATTTCCAACGGAGCGACTCGCTGCATCACTTGTTTCATCAATTGACACAAACATAGACTTACCCTCTCGAATGTTTTCAATAGTGTCTTCATAGCAGCGGTGCACATACTCGTTTCGGAGGGTCGAGTCGTCAGGAATGTTCCGATTTGTATACTACTCCAAAAACGTTTTTAAAGAAGCATTGTTTATGTTTGCCAACGAGATATTTGCTCCAACTAAAGCACTGCAAAGTACTTTAGGAAATGGAGATGACTTAGAATGTCTACTAGTACTTTTTCCTAACAGAAGCTGTTTTTCCTTCTCCTTCGCGACCCGGGAAACTGCTTATACGTGAACAAACTCCATGGCTCTGGATAAGTAGAGTAACAAACAAAACACAGTTCTGACCAGAGCAGAATGAAATATATTAAAAACTATACTTACAATGTGTTACAGTTTCAGTCAGTGTTTGTGTGTGATGAAGAGGACGTTAGGTCCTTGAAACTGTAACACATTGTAAGTATAGTTTTTAATATATTTCATTCTGCTCTGGTCAGAACTGTGTTTTATTTGCTTATACGTGTTTCTCACGTCCTACGTGCTGTTGGACATGGATTTTTTTCTGCATTCACTTTTACCTCGCAATATTTGCAGAAAAGAATACTTCTATCCGTAGAAGAAACTTCTGCTCCAAATTCAAACACAAGTTGAAGCAAAAAGGAACTTTTACTAGACTTAATTTTAGGCAGGTTAACGGTATGTCCATCTTCCACAAAACTGAAGTCGATACTAAAATAAGAAAATTTCCCCACCCTCCTGCTGGAGGACATTGTTCAATTCCTTTTTGTAATAGTGAAATTTTGTGTATAGGTAGGTAGTGCTACAAAGGGTTTTAAACGATTAGATTTTCAAAGATTGGGACCATCACAAATGTACCCCAGAGAGCAATAGTGTCAGCAGTGAAGAACCTTAGCCCTGGTCGTGTAAGTCAGTTATGAAGCGTGAGAGAGTGAGTCAGTGCAGTGCAATAAGATCAAGAAACACATAATGCCTAGTCACCGAATTAGATATAATTACCAGCAGTTAACATCGTTTGTAAGATGTCGTGGGTTTCCCCGAGACCGGCTGGACTTCGTACGATTAGCAGACATTTGGGGCATTTCGATGTCAGTGTGGTCCGAAGTTGGGGCCAGTGGATACTTGAAGGCACAAACCGAGCACGTGAAGATTCCGGTAGGCCACGACATTCTATAACACGGGAGGATCATTCCATTGTGCGTAAGCATAACGTAAGAGACGTAACCATGTAACGTCTGTGCTCGCCATCAGGATACTAGTAGTGGGTCTGTATTACACCCTGCGTCATGGTATCATCTGAGTTCCGAGTGTACCGTTCCCTGCAAAAAATACCATTATCACCAGTGCATGAAGGATAGCGCTTGGAGAGGTGTCGTACTCTGGTAGAAAACATTACTCATGAATGCAACGGATCTGTTCAGTGATGAGTCTTAATTCTGCATTACGACAGATGACCATCGTGTGAGTGTGTGGTGGTGCCAGGGAGAAAAGTTACATCCAGTTAATATTGTGGAAACACACACCGGTGATATTTCTGCTGTCATGGTATGGGGAGCCATCACGTATGACTTAGGTCACCTCTCAAGTCGTTCGCAAACCTTTGATCGCATAGTGACATATGGATAAGGTCCTGCGTCTGCATGTGTTAACATCCTGCGAGAACACTCTAATACAATCGTTGAACAGTTCTATTTGCGGATGTGTGTCTATAGACTGTCTACGCCATGCTGTTGTTCTTTCCTGGCCAAAAAGATCACCTAAACTCTCCGCAATTGGATAAGTTTGGGACCACCTCGGGCGCCAACTCTGCGCTACCGTCGACCTGCGAGATCTCGAGACGCAATTTCAACAGATATGGACTGGCTTGCTTCAAGCAACGATAAGACGGACATACTACTCACTTCCAAGCCTCATCAAAGCATATACCAGTGCCCGAAGGGATGTTACAAATTACCGATTTGCAACATGTGAAGATCTATTTCATTCCCTACATTCCTTCTGGGTGCTTCATCTTTTTCAGTGAGCGTATTAACTATTTTTATTGTTAGACACACGTAATACTCTTTTATCTTTTAAACTAATATTATATATTGTGAACACTACAATGTTAGGAATATACAGGACGTTTTAAAACAACACCGAAATCGTTTGATTCCTGACACCAAGATAATACGAAAAGTATAGACCAATCTGGGTGCACAAATGCTTCCTTTCGGAGTTATAGGCTGCCAAAAACATGCAAAAATGAAATTTAAAGGTCCTAGCTTCAATACTATGGGAACTACGTAGTCGGATCAAGACTTTATTTAGAAACTAGTATGTGCCAGATCCAAATATCCAAGTTTCAGAATCTTTGATATTTCCGCACCAAATTTTATAGAGGTAGTTGATGAGTACTTCACATTATTTGCCCGTTGTCAAACTGCCTCTTTAAAAAAATGTTGCGTGAATACCTTAGGATTCTGAAACATGAGTTTTCGGATAGGGCAAATCTTAGTTCCTAAATGAAATCTTGATTCGACTACAGTAGGCCCTATATTTTTGGAGCTATGGACCTTTAAAGTTTTTTTCTTCATGTTTTTGGCAGCCTATAATCCCGAAAGGAAGCATTTGTGCACCCAGGTTGGCCTATACTTTTTGTCTTATCTTTGCGTTAGGAATCACTTCCGAAGCGCCAAACAACACTAGATATAATGTCCTACTTAAGAATGTATTATATTTTCACATATAAAGTACCCAAATAAATAAGCAATCTGTTCTAGCGAAATTAATCAATTGTAATCAATTGTTATTGACAAAGAAAACCGTACCTTTTTAACGTCATAATTTGCTCTCAATATCTCGATGTGTTCAGCTTAATGCGATCTACCGTTTATACATGCTTTATCTTC
The DNA here is from genome assembly GCF_964235325.1 of Thermobia domestica. Classification (NCBI taxonomy): domain Eukaryota; kingdom Metazoa; phylum Arthropoda; class Insecta; order Zygentoma; family Lepismatidae; genus Thermobia; species Thermobia domestica. The sequence goes on along the minus strand of NC_137455.1, from coordinate 198,252,220 downwards.
GTACCATATTATATTTTGTGTTTGTGTATAGAAAGTAGCTCGGCAGTGGATGTAGGTACCGTACTTGTTATTGTCTGGAAAAGATTTAAACATTCTCTTTTCTCCTTGTATATATATATATATATATATATATATATATATATATATATATATATATATATATATATATATATATATATATATATATATATATATATATATATCTGGTATGTAAAACAAATGTCCAACATAGACAGGAACAAAGCTAGGCTGTAGTTTTCAATTCAATAGAAATGAAACGAAAGTGACATCTTTCAGTAGGTTGAAGGAGACGGTGATGAGGAGAAATTAGTGAGATGGTGGAATGAAGAAACTGAGAAGAAACGAGAGAATCTCGAGAAAACCCACCATACAGTGTTTGTCTATCACAACATCTAATTGGCGTGAGCGGAGGTCAAGCGAAGGATTCCAGCCGCCAGATGTGAGCATTGATCTACGGCAGTCCTTTAATTCCATACACTAGAGACGTATACTGCGAAATAAAAACAGTTCGCGTCACATTGTAAACAGTTGCGATCAAAGGTCGGTCAGAGTTCTGTTGAGTATCGAGTAATACAATACATGTGTGTGTTATACTCTTAACAATGGATCAAACGTGTTTCGTGCTACAGACGTGTGAAACTCTATTTATTAAAAAGTGGTTGAACAATAAGAGTTACACGTTGAAGAGTATCAGGATCAACCTAAAATTATTAAAGTACTGAGGGACGCTATCACATATAAAGTATATACAATTTATCGACCACCAATCATTACTTTGCGTGTTCGCAAAAATGTGTGGGAAGATTGACTTGTACTTTCAAGCTAAGTTAAACCATTTTCAATAGTTACTGCAGTGCAACGTTTCTATGTATCTCCTTGCCATAATCCAGTTCGGAGAGACATTTTGAACGCGTTTGGTCAAACAAAATTAAAAGTTTAAGAGTTTATCATAATTTTGGATTATATGTCCTTAATCATACTATGTATTGTGGCGTTATTACACTGAAAGAGTAATATAATTGGGAAAACGATAATATAATTTGCTGAACCATAAAATATTCTTAAAACAGGGCAACAATATTTATAGACCAAGGGCCAAGGGGTGATAACTTCCCCCCACTTGGGAACTTTTGCCACTATATTAGAAATGTTCCTTAGGGTCCTTAGAATAAAAAAAAATAGTTGTTGGTCAACATATAAGTGCAACACCTGGGTCTTAGGGCCTTTAACCTTTTAGCACCCGTATATATTTACAGACATCGATGCGATCTCTTTAAATGGCTGTAGATCGAACCGTTAGTGCAACACTAGAACAAGTCATACCTCCATCGATTTGTAAGATTATAGGCTTTCAGTTTACGTAATGAACGGTACATTTTGTGTATAAAGGAAAACTAATTGAGGAATATTTCAAAAATCCCTTAAAAAGTCCATTCTCGCAATTCTTTTAGTTATTACGTGGCAACATTGCAAACTAAAAATGAATAATAAAATGAATTCATTTGTCCTATTTCATGTTCAACTTAAACTGAAAATTTCATCTTGATCCATCAAATAGCATCAGAGGAAATATGTTTTTTTTACAGTTTTCACAGAGTTCATAATAATAGATTTTCGTGGAAGTACGAGTATACCGTCAGTGCAACACTGGAACAAGTTATACCTCAATTGATTTGTAAGAGTGTATGCTTTTAGTTTTCGTAATGAACGAGGCATTTCCGCTTACAAAGGAAAAATAATTGAGGGGTATTTAAGAAAATTTCCCTTAAAAGTACATTCTCGGAATTCTTTTAGTTATTACGTGGTAACACTGCAAACTAGCTGAATAATAAAACGCTTTTATGTGTTCTGTTTTATGTTCAACTTAAACTGAAAATTTCGTCTTACTCGTTCAAATAACAGCAAAGGAAACATGTATTTTATAGTTTTCACAGGGTTCATAATAATTGATTTTCATGAAAGTACGAGTATGACTTTGTGTCAATGTACAGTTATTACGTGGCAACACTGCAAACTACGTGAATATTAAATGTATTTATGTGTCCTATTTTATGTTTAACTTAAACTGAAACTTTCGTTTTGATCCATCAAATAGCAGCAGAAGAAATGTGTATTTTATAGTCTTCACTGGGTTCATAGTAATTGATTTTCATGGAAGTACAAGCACGACTTTGTGCCAATGTTCCCCATTTTTTTTTTATAGAAAACAAGTGATACAAATTATTCTAGTTGATTTTCTCATTTGTTATATTATGAAAGATTCCCAGTATCGAGAACTTCCCCAGGAAAGGTTTATGGTTTGTTGATCCATGGTATAATAGAAATTATTTCAAAGCAATAATTTTGCTGTTGTGCGGCTACATTATGTTCTTTTGAAAATACTTGTTCTGGTAATCTACAGTAAGTACAATTTCCAAACATGTCTGCTGGTATGTGAAGTTATCAAAACAGTCTTGAAGTTATTGCGTAGGCCATGTATCTTTATTGCATGTGCACACAGATAATCGCACTTAATATGTACAAGTATGAATACTTATTTTTTTAATTGTCGTAATATTAAACAATTTGTTATATTCTTTGTGTTCTTGTCTGTCTGTAAGTTGATAATAGTAGCACATTCGTCCTGAAATCCACATGTTCTCAATTGCTCTGGAGAAGAATGGCAAACAAAAAGAAGCCAGTCAGACAGACGACAATTGCAACAAAAAAAGAGATTGCTGTTGTGAAAAATCGAAAATTCTGTGTAATACACTACGCATAAAACGAAACTGATATGCGGATGACAAATTTCATTTAAAAAGAGTTTAGATAAATCTTGTAGGTCAAAGAACTGTGGCAAGAGAGAGACACTGCAAAACAAAATCGCTTAACATCAATTTTAATCTAAATTCCTATAGAATATGACACAAACAAACATGGTCTATCGCTGGGACTACCAAAGTTTCACAAAAGTACCACGTTTGCTAAGTCAGTCTGCTGAATCATGTGTGGCGGAAAATTGCACTCTTGCTAGATATTTCAACATATTTTGAGCGTACTGCTATACGACAGTATGTAGCAGACGTCCTGTTTAACGAGGAGCAGTGCGTATTTTACCAGAAATAGAGCTAATGGGAATCAAGAAAAAAGGGAACGGATGTTCCATGGGAAACTCTAGTGACATGTGTCACTCGAACAGCTGAACTTGCCATTAAAGGAACGCCTATTTGATAGGAAGATGAATCACTACTGTTACAAATTTAAGAAGTGGATTTCATACCAGCCGAAATGAGGTACCACAACTTGTACCAGATCGTGGAGCTGAAATTGTTCATGGAAGAAACATACCTAAAGAAAAATTCATTAAGACGCACTCTGGGCAAGGTATATCAGTAAGTGTTTTGGTTATTGGAACAGATTTACTGTTACTGCGAGTTTTTATTAATCACCACTAACAGGTGTGTGTTCCTTCGTTGCCGGCCACGGCGGGAATGCTACATTCCGAGAGCTCAGATCTACCTCGTCTCTCATGCAGTTTATATTTACCATTTCAACTGGAAGTGATACGCAAATCCTCGGAAATTTTTCAATCAAAACGGGGAAAACATAGATGAATCTTTTAATACTGAAGGCTGGAGGTCATCACCGCTTTCGACAACACAACCATACATTGCTGTTTCTAATTAAAGTATTTGTGAATATGAAGATGAGTGACCAGTACAATTGAGCAGAGTTATTAATTCTTTCCTGCTTGTGAGATATCTGATTGTTATACCTAGGAGCATCTGTTTTGATATCTTACAGACGAGTTTAAATTATTAGACTCACGCTCGAAAAATGCAAAATTGATGAAGGAATCCTAATTTCAGGGTTCTAAAATATTCAATTTAATGGTTAAACCACCAATATAGGGTCCTTCATTTGTTTACTGTACAGTTGAAGTGGTGATATCACCGTTGAACAACAGATGACATTAGTGAGGGGAAAATTCTAAAAGTGGTGTTTCAGTTGTAGATAGCTATTGTGGTTCCTATCAATAAGTTACAGTCTGAATTGTTGTGGTTCTCTCTCAAGAAGTTAACGACATTCAAAGCGTTCAACAGTTCAAATGGGCCAGTTTAAAATGATTGTGATGTGTTTCGTGTATCAATTTTTTATTCTGTGTAGTCCTGTAATTGCAGCATAATAGGAAAAGCAAAAGACTTTTCTCCCCGCAAAATGAAAGTTAACAAAATACTTCTGGTGGAATTAAGATATACCCGGCAATACATTGCTAGTAGAGTTGGGATAGAAAAGAAAATGAAATATAATCTATACGTTTTACGTCCCACGCTTACGCCGGCTAGGTGACAGTGATTATGAGAAATGAATGAAATGGTGAAATGAAGAAAGTGGGAGGAAACATGAGAACCCCTAGTAAACCCACGCACACAGTGTTTGTCCACCACAAAGTTCACTTGGCGGGAGCTGGGATCGAACCCGGGATCCCACACACTAGAGGTGAACGCTCTGCCACTGAGCCACCGCGGCCCCAGAGTTAGGATATAACAAAAATCTGTGAGTAGAATCTCTGTTGAAATGAACAAGAACCAAAGTATGGTTGGGAAATGCGGTCGAAAACCAAAGCTATTGCTAAGAGGTATCAGAAAACTAAAGAGATTGGCTCTGGGAAACAGAAATGCAACTTCTAATAGACTTAATCATAAAAATGGCTAAGTATTGCACAGACATTTGGCCTGAAAGTGCTTGAAGGATTCTTTGTGCCCAGGGGATAAAAGCACAAGGTCAAGAAAGAAAACAAAAATTAGAGTCTACTCCAATCATGGCAAAGAAGCGCCTCGAATGGGTACGAGGCCTATAATATTAGACTGCTTACGATTGGAGAATAGTGTGTTTCAGTGATGAATCGTGTATCGTTGTGTCTGATGAATATTTACAATATGTGCAACGTTGACCTGGGAGAAAATCAAGTTGGAGTTTCTTTAATAAACCGTGAAACGTCCTATTTCAATCATGATCTGGGGTGTGATCTCTGTCTTTGGGTATGGAAGACTCTATATAGTAGAGAGGACAATGAAGCATGACAAATACCTACGAGTTCTTCAAGAGAAACTGCTTTTCCAGACTGCACTCCGGTTTGATGAAGTACAATTCATCTTTATGCATGATGGAGGCTCATGCCACCGGGCCAAAGCTGTGACAAAATTCTTCGAGGACAACGAAATTTGTGTTTTTCCGTGGCCAGGCACTAGTCCTCATATGAACTCGATTGAAAACTTTTGGAGCTTCACGAAAGAAAAGTTAGAGAAGAAGCACATTACAACCAAACTTCAATTGATCAAGGAGATCAACAATTTGTGGTATCATAATGCTGAATTGAAGGCAAAATGTGCTATACTAGTACATAGGATGCCACAAAGGATAAAAGACTTAATAAAGAATAAGGGATTTCATAAGAAATATTAATCTTTGTGTGAGATATAATTTTCTTGTAAGTATTCCTTTTCATTTTTGTTTCCAATTTGGATATACACTCTTTATAGTAATTATATTTTAATGTTACGTAAGCATTTGTTTTATTGACAATCTATTTTTGGACAATTAACAGCTAATAATATTCTAGAATTTCAATTAAATATAATATAAGAGTAAGGCATTATTTTGTCTTTATAAAGATCCATTCAAATTGTAAACAGTTTACCAAGCTCGACATACAGTACATACTCTCTTAAAAAGACTTTAAAAAAATAGTTTAAACATTATTTTTATTATTCCATTATACTCCTTGTTTTCATTATTGTTCTTTTACATACTACTTGTTCCATTTAATTTTCTTTTGTTTGTTTCAGCCACTTTTATTCCATTCGCTTATAACACGTTACGGAAGGAAAAGACTAATTTTGAAGACAGCAGGTTGTTGGATTAGAGGAAACTGCAGCCTGGAGACAGGGGATGTCAAATGCAGCTGCTGCCACTGGTTTGGGGATGGTCCCGCGCGCTATTCAAAAACCTCACACTCCTCCGTTATACACGCCCCCTACCCAATTTCTCTCTGCTGCGCTACTGTTGGCTCTAAGCAACCACCTCTTTTCTCAACAACTTGATTCATACCAACAACTATCCATCCATTGCGTTACGAAATCCTCACACCGAGACTGCTACTACTACCCTAGTATTTGTGGAAAACAACAAAGCTATACAAAAGAAAAGGAAGAAAAACAACATATATAGGCCAACATGTCCAGACCGACTCTCGTATATGTAAGAGCTACTGTGACTGATTGACAGTTGGCAACGCTGAAACTTTTCCATACTTTTTTGTGGCGCATAACCACACGTAACCAGATGTTCTTGCCGTTATGTATCTACTATATATGTTACATAAAAGAATATGCGAGTTTTAAGAAGAGTTTAAGGAACAGTTCAGGTGTTGATAGTTCATTTTTAAGCAAAGAAAGAGGTCATTGACAATTCGCATGTGTTGTATTGAATTTAACGAAACTTCTTATTTAAAAAAACTACTATACATACTCATAGATTTACAACTGTTTTAGCAAGTGATGAAGAGACACATTATTACGATTACTAGGTTGAGGCGAGTGGGCCCTATAAGATGAAATTGTTAAGTATGTGTATCTATCTGTTTGTAATTCTATACCATAACTCTTGAACGAAAGCTAATTTTTGAATTCTGTTCCTTGTGATAGAGAGCTAGAGCGATTATCTTGGTCCAGGGCGTTATTTGAGTCAATCCGTAAACATATTCAGTGACTTCAAAATTGGTTATTCATATCGCATTCATTCATAAATGTACGATTCGTGTAGCATTTCCATGCAACCCTCAAAACTTTTAAGAGTTGTGGGTTGCATAAACATCTAGGCAAAATATTTAGATAACACTGGGGAACAATTTTTTAAAAAGTTTTCTGTTGCGTGAGATTTTTCAGCTGTTTCTATACGTTTTTGCCCACTGATTCGAAATCTGAAATCCGTTTCCCTGTGCATGCTATAGTTTCCGTGCAATTTGAAACTTCCGTAATTTATAGAGGAGGAAGTGGTCCATTTTATTTTGGATTTGTTTTTATTTAAACCTACTCTAACAACAGAGCACATATTCATAATATTGATGTTTTCTTCTAATATACTCTGTATTTCAAACTACATAATGTTTTCTTCAAGTGGAAACAATTGAATAAATAAATCTGACGTATTTTGTTATGTGTTTGGCCGCTGCACACTTCCCCGCCAAAGGCGCATATAACATCGTTTGTTAGGCGTACCTATAGAACGTATTTTCAAATTTTCCTTGGCGACCAAGACAAAAAATGGGCTTCTCATATTGTCTGTCATAATTGTGAGGAAACGTTACGTGATTGGACAAAAGGAAAGCGAAAGGGTGTGACTTTCAGTGTTCCCATAGTTTAGCAAGTACCGAAGGACCATCTAAGTGACCGTTATTTTTTCCTGGTCAATACGAAGGGTATTGCCAAGAATAACCGACATTCTATTTTTTTTATATGAATATCCCGTCAGCAATTCGACCGATCCCTCACTGAGATGAACTCTCGGTTCCAGTTTTTAATGATTTCGGTTCTTCCAAAGATGAAGAAAGTGAAATGGAGGGGGATCGCAGGACTTGTGATAAGGTGTGTGAAGAAACGGCTATGGAATCCAAAGACTCATCTGACACTAAACAGCTATCTACACCTCAGCAGTTCATCCAGCCTGAATTGAATTACTTATTGCGCGATTTGGGTCCCGCAAAGAAAGCTGGTGAGCTATTAGCTTGTAAGCTGCGAGAAAAAATCTGTTCCATCACTCGGCATGAATGTCGTATTTCCGAAAGCGGGAAAAGGGTTTGTAGATTACGTTTCTGAAAAGAAATTTGTTTACTGCTATGATATCCCCAGTCTTGTAACTGAATTAGGCGTTTACTCGTAGTCCAACAGAATGGAGGTTATTTATCGACAGTTCGAAATGCATTCTCAAGTGTGATCTTTTGTACAACGGCAATGCCTACGGATAGGTTGCAATTGGTCATTTGGTGCATTTCCGAGAACAACATAATAATATTAAACTTGTCATTGACTTACCCAAGTACGAGGAACATAACTGAATTATTTGTGATCATCTTAAATGGTCAACTTTCTGCTCGGACAACAAAAATGTTTCACGAAGTATCCGTGCAATGTATGTGGGACAGCGAGCTCGAAAGCAGCATTGGGCACAGAAAGAATAGCCTATACCCGACACTCTAAAAGAAGGAATGCCAATTGTTGTAAATGAATCAGTTGTCAGCCGAGATAGAATCATTCCCCCACTACACATCAAGCTTGGTTTGATGAAACAGTTCGTGAAGCTACTAAATACTGATGGTGACTCCTTTCAGTATCTAATTTCTAAATTTCTTGCTTTGCCTCACGAGAAGATCAAAGCAGGATTGCTCGATGGATCTCAAATTCGTGTTCTTTTGTGTGAAGAGGAATTTGCCAAGATGAACTACAAGGAATAGGCAGCATGGCTGTCTTTCGTAGAAGTTATTAGAAAACTTTCTACGCAAGAAAAAGTCGGATATCTATGAAGGGCTGGTTAAGAGAATGTTATCGGCCTTTTGCGATGTTTGGTGCAATATAAGTGGGAAGATTCATTTCCTATACAGTCACTTTGATCAATTCCCTGAGAACCTTGGAGATGGTAGCGATGAACAAGGAAAGAGTTTCCATCAAGACCTGAAGACGATGGAAGAGCGTTATCAATGGCGAGGGGACAAAAATATGTTGGCAAATTACAGCAAGATTATCAAACAAGAGTGCTCCATGGTTCCCCATAAGCTCAAGAGCTACTAGCGCGAATTTTTGCCTCAATAGAAAATGTTTGAACTTTCTATGATTCCATATGCGTTTTTTACATTACTGTGTCCTGTATCTAAGTACACATGTTATTTTCAAAGAAAAGGCCTTAAATATACGTACTTCTGTATTAGATGTAAGAGTGTGTGTAATTACCACAGACAAATACTTTCGTATTGGACTATATCTAATCTGCAATGCATACTTATGAACTTTAAATGGTCAATCTCATCATTCTTCTAATACATGTGGTGCTTATGAAGACTAATGTGTAATTCTTAAGTAAATGCCTTAAATTTACATTTGTAAAATACTGCATTGGGTTTGTACGTAATACCACTGAAATGTTGCATAGTTCCAATTATAGTGAATATTCTTCAATTTTGCAATACTTAATATCACCTTTCTATAATAGACATGGTTCGTAAATAGACGTGTATGTTAATTTCAGCGTAAATGCTTCTATTCATATTCATAGTGGGTGCAAGTGTAATGCTCGGAAACAAATGCTTTTATTTTGCATGTTTCCAATATATATTTTGCATACTATAATGCATTTACATTCTTTTTCTGAATATATAAATTAATTTTCTTGCCAATGTTTATCTTTTAGTCCTATTTAGAGACTATATTACCAGATTGCTTAAACTGCATTGCTCAACAATGCGACAAGCTCCATTTGTAAAAAGTATAAATTTCATAAATTGATATTATAGTGAAAAACACAAAACATTGAATTGCAAAACATTTAGAGCTTACACACGAAAATGAAGTTTATATTTGAAATCAGCACACCCAAATTAGGATAAACGAGGTGTTGGTATCAATGCAACAAAAATGTTGTTCCCAGTGCAATCATAATCATAATTATCATTTGATCCTTTTTACTGTCTTTAATAGAGCTTAGTGTTTTTAAAGATTTTGCCGTGAGTGGTCCATCACTTAAGAATGGCAGTGAACCACCAAACCTGTTTCATGCTTTTTGAAAATTTCAGATATTGAGTAAGGAAAATCTGACTATATGTCATACGATCCAAGAGAAATTCTTTTCAGCTCGATTGGAGTGTGCATATGAGTAGGAAGGAAACTGCGGATACTTCGTACTTATTACCTAAATAATCACCATACTGGATAATTATAATGCATTCACGTGTACTAAAACTTTAATACTAAAATTTACCAAGATTTCAAGACTTCTTTCTTCATTTGTATCCACAGCCATAATCTACGACAAGAAATTCAGAAAAGAATTATGAACTTTTAATATTTTGCATTATTCCAGTTTTGTCTATTATATACTATAACTTAACTAATCGATGAGCGAAGCAAACCGATTTTTATTATATAATAATATATCGTGTTATAGTTTTGATAACTAAATATCTACTTCGATTTCATCAGACACTATGATCACTTCATAGTATCTCATAAACCCAAAGTGTTTAATTTGTGAAACTGTTACCTTGTGTTACGTTTTGTAACAAAAATTTGTTTGCTTTAATCAGCAATTAGTTTACTACCCAATTACAAGAACGTTTTGATTATTTGCGAAAAGGTGTTTGGGGACGTGAAAAATGATTTATCATATATGACTCCCATTATTAATGAACTATTTTTAATGTTATGTTTTAAATATGCTTAAATTTTGTTGGTTTTATTAGATTATAACTAAACTAATAAAATTTCAGCTCTAAAGCTATACGAGACGGTGATCTATAGATTAACGCAAGATTCAAACCATTAGAGCTCTCACCAAATTTCACTCGGGTAACAACGGATGATAATAACAATAACAAGCAATTTTGTGCTAGACCACAGTCAATTTTGGGATAATATCTTCAAATAAGAATTTCTTTCGTTCTTCTTTTTTTATCTTAAATATACTTTGTAGAAAAAACCTTAAATAAAAGGACAAATATATAATTATTTAATACGTATAATAATTTTCAGAAATAGCTATTATTAATATATTCCCACGTTAAGAATGAAATTATAAGTTCAACTTAGATATATGTTATATTAATTTCATTGTTTGGTTATTTTTTGGACTGTGAATTATTAATTTCCAATTTAAAACCAAGAGAACTTTTTATCAAATCAGCCTATTAGATATGTAATTAAAATATTTATACACAATTTTTGAAATCTTTATTTTCTATGTATATGAATTTGTATGTTCCCAAAACATTAGCCATTTTCAGGAGTTGATATTACGCTGTTCCATTGGACTTGGTATAATAACAGCATGGAAATTGTGATGACAACTAAAGGTCCTGGCGACAACTAAAGGTTTGTCTTTATGTTAGTTATACATGTTTTGTTTAAATATTATTTTTTTCTTACTGGCTTAAATGTCTTGTGTTATGCCTACCTCTTTCAGTGACTCTCTTTAGTCTTGTTCCCGGGTTCGATTCCCAGTGAGGACACTCGGACGTAAAGATGTAACAGCTTTTTCAGGTCAGTCATTCTGAGTGAGTTTTTTCTGGATTTTCCTTATTCACCCAAATGCCAAGATTGTACCTAACATGATGGTCTCAGGCCGCTTCCCCCATTCCTTTCTTCCTCTCCAATTTCTCAAGCAGTGTGCTTGGCGAGGGACGTCATCCCTCATATGTATGGGGGACTAACATGGCCACAGATCCCGGAAGCCTAGAAATCTAATCTATAATCCATAACCCCTAATCTTTACATCTTAACTTTCCACTGTGAGCACCCCTTGTATGAAATACAAAAAACTCGAAAGAAAGAAACTAAACATATACTTTGTTTGATGTAATAATACTTTATGAATAAATACAATGGTGTCAATTCTACAATATTCTTAGCGTTCAACGAAAAAGGAAAGTGCTTAAAAACGAAACATATGTCAATTGATATTGACGATATATCATATTGACCTGGACAAAGTAACATACTTCAAGATAAATTTTCAAGTTTCTGGAGTTGAACGTTAAACGATTTTGCGACAGGGCTAAGGGAGAGGATGATGCTGAGGGTCGAGGAATTGGCTCCAAAATATGCTTTTCCCATATCTTACAGTTTTTTGGCCTATGGGAGTCAATACTGCAACCGACAGTACTAGTAATTTTCAACCACTTCCGGATTTCTCAGACTGTTACAAATGTAGATGATATATCTAAATCGATTCCAAGAAGCTACCTGCCGGTATCTAGTACTAGTTTTGTTGTACGGCGACCGATATTGAAATCGGAAATAATTATTTTCTACCACTTTCAGTTTGAATAGACTGTTAACAGAGAAAATTGAACACACTCTACAGATCTTTAATCCGTTTTTACTATGTTACCTGTCGACAAACTGACAGACAGAAGAACGTAGCCGTCATATAAGACTTTGAAAGGTATCCATAGCATAGCTGGAAACCTAATAAAGATAATTACATCAAGAACTGATTTATTTATGAATATTCCACCAACGGGAAAACATTCGGATAACAAATACTAGAATAACGTTTGAGGAATATTACTAATTTGAACCCAACATGTAATTAATTCGTTATAAAACTAACGAGTAAATTGATCAGTTAAACATTTTATTAATTTTTATTTATTCGATTAAATTGTTCTGGAGTTATTTTTAATCGATAATTATAATAGTTTTTAAAAACAAGTTACAATTGAAAATTATATTACATATCAGTTCTCTTTTCTTAATAATCGATTAATTTACTTATTCCTTCGTTATATTTAATTGGCTGTTACGAATGAAGCGTCCCAACCAACCTATTTCCTCTTGACATGCATTTACGTAGTAGAAAGTTCATTTTATAACTCCTCGATACCATATGAAAATTTTTATTAGAGGTTTCAATGTGAAGATAGGACGAGAAGATATTTTCAAATCGATTATTGAAAATGTAAATCTGCATAAGTGAACTAATGACGACGACAACGTCGTTAAACTAGTGACTATACAGCATCGAAAAGTCTTATCGTAAAGAATAAAAAATTCCCACATCACGATGTTTATAATTATACTTGGATCAAATTGATCACAGTTCTATTGAATAAATTGAAGTATCAAATGAACTCAGGCGTTTAGAAGGTTCTCAATACACTAGTGCTAAGAATACTTGGGTTGAGGTTAAAGATTAAAATGTCATCCAAAAAAATTGGGCACGTGGAAATACATAGGAACATACCACGAGTTGGCTACAAGATCCGAACTATATAACTACACAAAATTCCATTGACATCAAGCGATAAATTTACAAAACTTCTAGAGCAAAGATATGCGATATTTTGAAAGCTATAATGAAAATCAAAGATAGCAATCAGGGACTAGAGTTAAATGGTATTTACCATATTATGGCGTATTTTGATGATATAAATCTTATACAAAATGATAGGAGAACACTAGAAAGAAATCAAAAAGTTTTATTAAATGATTGCCGGGACATGGGTTTAGAAGTAATTGCAGAGAAAACTAAATACACGGAAATTCGCCTGGATCGTAATACTGTATTAAGAATAAGTCAAGATATCAAATAATAGTTTCGACAATGTGAGTATTTACAGATATATAGAATCAATATTAAAAGACCAAGACATATACAAGAAGAAATTACATATCGACTGAAAGCAGGGGATTCGTGTTATTATTCAGTTCAAAATCACTTGTCTTCGCTAGTTCTGTCGAGTAATTGAAACTTAAAATATATAAAATGATAATCATGCCTGTTTTGCTATATGGTTGCAAAACACGGTCGCTTCTCTGAAGAAAGAACGCAGACTGAAAGCATTTGAGAATAAAATACTGACTGAAATGTTCGGACTCAAGAGGAACGGGAGAGGGGAAACTTCATAACGAAGAACTGCATAATTTATACCGTTTACCAAACATTATTAGGTTCACCAAATCGAGGAGGCACAGATGAGCAGGTTATTTAGCCAAAATGTACGAACGTTTTCAAAGTGTTAACTAAGAATTCAATCGGAAAACGACCATTAGGAAGACTAGGTGCAGATGGGAGGACAATATTAGGATGAATCTAGAAGAAGTAGGAATAGAAAGTAGAAACTGGATCTAGTTGGTTAAGGACAGAAGTCAATAAAGAGCTTTTGAGAACGCCTCATTGAACCTCCGGGCTCCATAGGCCATAAAGTTAGGTAGTTAGTTAATACTTTAAAATTTTAAGATTTTTCCAATCATATCAGAACCAAATTCCGTTGTTTGCTCTAAAATAATATTTTATATTCCAAGAACAAAGTATATTTAAAGTTGGAGATCAAGTTATTAATAGATTTCCGGTAATCTTAAGTTTCAGAAAATGTTATTTATACATCTAAAATGTAAAAATTTAATAATGAAAGAAGAAATGGCTTTAAAAAATTTCAAAGATACTTCTTTCTTGTTAACAGAAATCAAAAGTAAGAAAAGTATATGGGTTTAATGTTTTATCCTGCTTTTATGTTTGACAAACCTATATTTTCGAAATTGTTGTAAGTTTTCGAACGAAGTGCTGTCTTCACAGCCTTTTTCTTTCTTATAATTTTGATACAAAGTTTCAAATTGTTCTTTATCATTAGCACGACACATCTACCTTTTGTAAAAACAAAAATAAAATCTGGAAAGAAGAATCTCTAACAATATGTTCGGTTGAAGTATATGTCTCAATCACATTCCTTGTGAACGTTTCTCTGCCAACCTCTTTTACTGCCGTGAAAAACAAAAGAAACCTTGTTATTTTTTCCTAACAGAAAAAATATCCCTTGTGTTTTGCTCGTTCTGGCCTTTCTTTGCCACTATCTTCGAATTTCTCACGTTTCAAATGCGATCAAAAATGGCAGCTCATGAATCGTAAAAATAGCTGTTATATCTAGTGGAGGTAGTGTTAGACGACGCGCCACCCGTCTCCAAAAAGAAACGACGCGCGACTTGCGTGAGTAGAATGAAAACACCTCCCGCGGGAGACCTGTGGCAAGCCCATAAATCTTGCACAATTTAGGTTTGTCTTTTGCTGGGAAACCACCACCACAGATTTATACTACATTTTCAAACATATAATTTCTTACCATTTCGTCTATTGTGCATTTAAGACACGTTTCAACTAATCTTTAGCATGATATTATGTGTCACTGAACCTGTTTCAGCAGAAATTGTTCATTTATATTTCTTGTGAACGGTTGAAATATTTGAATTGTAATTTTGATTTTCTTTTTATATATCCTAAACTTTCAAGCGTTGAAAATTCAGAAGCAGTGAGGAATGTTATAATAATAATTTGTTTGTAAAGATCATATCTAAATTTAGAAACTTTTGTTACTTTGTAGTGGCACTTTCTTTTATTTTAAAGTTAATTAAGTTTTCCTTAGGAAAAATAGGGTGGTCCAAATTTATATGGGGAAAATAAATTTAGAAATTTCTTTGGACTCAGCCCCCCTAAACTGGTTCCATAATGGACCAAATTAACCCAGAAGAAAAATTAGATCTATTGAATAACTTTAAACGGTGCCCCAAACGACCTAAAATTTAGAATGCGTTATAATACATAGTATATGGGGAAAGATTGGAATAAACACTTATAATTTAGAAACGGCTCAAGGGAATGGAAAGATATCTTGGATAATGGAACCAGAGGAAGAGGCCTACCTAATCTTGTATATCGTTATCATGGCGGCCATTTTGAAGTCCGCCACCTTGAATTCAGGTCAAAATTTTTGAATAGGAAGAGGGTCATTTAGCATTTCACCAGATGCACAAATCTGGTATTATTTCAAGTTACCTATATTCATGTGAGTTATTACGTGTGAAAAGCAAAATACTTCATGTAATGTTATTTTATTGCAGTTATGGAACACAGATTTGTAAGAATTTTGGAAGTCTTTTATATAAACTGAACACTGCTTGTTTCACTTTGAACTACAAATAAGTTTTTCCACCAATATGATTCATAGACCATTATGAGGTAAAAGAAAAATTATAATTTGGAACAAATTGAAATATCCCTTATTTATATAGTATCTTTTTGGTAAGTTATGAATCTTATTTGCTACCTAGTTCACGTTGCCGCATATAGGAAAAGATTGCCCATGGGTCTTCACTATCTGCAAAAGAAACTGTTTCTGCTCCTCATTTTTCGTGAGAACGTTGTTGTAATCTTCTATTAGTTACACTTCCCTTTCTGCTGCACCGTTTGTTTCGTGGATGAATTTAACTATTGTCTGTCGTTGAAGATAGTCATTGTTATTTGGCCATGAAGTCGGATCACACTCAAGAAACCCTTTGGGTATTTTAAATCCCTCGAGAAAAATTTGTGTGTTTGTTGTAACAAAATCGCTGATTTCTCTTTTTACAAGAATTTTTATGGTATCATCTTTTGCGTCAAGCCTCTTCGCTGCTTCACGGTTTCCCCTTACAGTTTTAATTCTTTCAACCATTTTTGTTTTTCCAGTATGGTAACTCCATCATCATAAAACACCAATGCTACGTGTTCTTCCGTCAAGTACCAGAGTTGCCGTGAAAATTTAGAAAAAGCCACTTTTGTTAATTCAGCATCTATGTGTCTTTAACTGTACAAACCTTTCAAAAATTGTAGGTCTTGTAATGGTAAATGGGATGCTTGATCACATTTAAGCCAACTGTGAACATATAGTCGTATCAGAAAGCGCATACTCTCCGAAGACCCGTTTCTATTTGCTTCGTTAAACGAAATTGTTGGCGAAAGAGAAATATTTTAAATGGTAGCTTGCTTTTCCCATCCACCTTACATGGTGAATTGCTCCAGGTAAACGAACGAAAACTCATCAAGGAGGTATGCCACCCAAGAATATAATGATCAGTTCTAAAAATTACCTGTAATCTTCTCTGCAGTGTCCTGCTTCTACAAGTTTGATAGCAAAATTCAACACTTCATTTCCTACATCGGAAATATTGTTTCTTACATGAGCATCAATTCCTGGAATAAAGTTGGTGCAATCTATTCTAGACCACTCGTTCTGAAAATACTTCAATAGGAGAACGTCAGGTCCAGATGCAAACGAAACACAACAGTTATCAAATACACATTTTAACACTAATTCATAAATATGATGTCTACAAGGAATGTATAGAAAGTTATTTAGGAGCTACTGCTCTAGTAGAATGCAAGCACCGTTGACATGGACCATATTGTAGGGAGTTGTCACAATAAACTGCCTGCACGAACTTTACCAAGTTCCATTCTTCAAGCGTATGCACTATAGTAGAAGCAATATGTTCTTCTCTTGATGACGATAAAATGGGAACACCAATTAGCCTCTCATGACCATCTCCTGTAATAATTATTGATAACCTGTCGGCAGTCTCTCTGCCAGTCAAATTCGGCAGTAGTTTTCCGTTCCAATGCATAACTAACGCACTTGATGCACTCTGAAATTGTTTCTTGTGGTTCTGTGCAACTTCGCCACGGGTTTTCTCTCAGCATCGGTGAATGGAAGACCCATTTATTGCTAGTTCCTCTACATTATGGCGTAATGCTTCTGCCGTCGCTGTCAGAATATGTATTGATGCTCTATCAGTGACCTTTTATTGACTAAGAGCAACACCAGTCTTTGAGTAATAAAATTAGTTTCTCCCCCTTTTACATCTCTTGGACGGACTGGGCACACATGCATCCGTATTTACATTTTTTTCTAACTTTCTCAACTGGGTTTTCCTCTTCATTACTTCAACTGCTCCATGTCTTTGGGTGTATTAAGTTCAAACAAATCATTTTCAGAAGTGCATTTTTCTTTCGCTTTCCTCTTTCTTCTTTCTTTGCATATCCATTTCGTTTTTTTCACGCCAAATTCATGTCTTTATTTTTGGTCGTGTAAGAATTATTACCTGGGAAATCTTTCCATAGGTAATAATTCTTACACGACTAAAACTATCTTTAAAATAGTTCCAGATTAGTGCTTCTGGTAAAACGATATGTCACATGCCCTCTTTCTATTTGAAAATTTTGACCTGAATCCAAGATGGCCGCAATAACATTACTGTACAAAATTAGGTATGTTTCTTCCTCTATTTCTATTATCCAGGGTATCTTCGCATTACCTTTAGCCGTTTCTAAATTACATGAGTTTATTTCAGATTTTTCCCATATACTATGTACTGTAATCGGATTCAAAATTTTAGGTCGCTTGGTGCAGCATTTAATCAATGAAGCTGATTTTTCTCCTGACTTAATTTAGCCCCATATGGAACCATTTTAGGAGGTGAGACCAGCACGAACTGGAAATTGATATGTATGGACCACCCTTATATATATAATTTAGAAGCATAATTTAGAACTTCCCCCGAAACGTTTACTTTAATTGATCTTTGAAATTATTATGTATATTTCATGCATTATATGGTCATGGATACGATAACCTTATAATAATGTCTATATTTGAACAAGATTCTTGCTTTCTATTGTCTGGAATGTGGTATCTGAAACCCATTAAATAACTGACAAGTTTATGGAATGGAAAATATTAAACATAGATGTCAGCACTAACTTTTGATTGCTATGTCTTTAGGTGAATATCTTCAGAAATAATTAATGTTGTTGCTTAAGATAAAATTGTTTGTACTCAAGTAGTAACTGCTATTCTAGTAGTATTCTAAGATTCTTTGGTAGTAACTGAAACGGCATATAAATTCTGATTGGTGTGTCGCAGATCCTAACAGCACAGATATACTTCAAGCCGAAGTCTGTTGTTCGGCAATCCTACAACGTGATTTGCAAGATCACACTAAGGGACATGTCTCCGACACAACAGCATGAAAAACCGGTCATTTGCAGGAAGCGTGTATCAAAATTCAGCAGATGTTCAGTAAGGAGCTCCTCTGGATTCCTTGTCAGCATCATATTTTGGAAGTCATTCTGTCTGATGTCTTCAAGTACGGATATGATTGTTCGGCTGGGCCGAACATCTCTCTATTTGATCGGTTCAAGGAGCAATGGCAATATCTTGACCACGATTATTGGAGCTCTGCATTCGATGATCCTTATCTGAGAGAATGATTATATGGAACCAGGGGACCTAGTAGACGTGAAATACCGAGCATTGAATTTCCTGGAAAATGCAATTGAAGTTTCTCCACATCTGAATGACGATTACATAGAATTGTTAGCTCTTTCATATGCCTTCTTGGGTGAACAGCCTGAAGAAGCAGTTTGCATTAAAACCTCTGGCGCTTTCTACCTTGTCAGGTGGATGACAAAGGCTATTTATATGATAAAGATATTCCTCTTCTGGAAGCAGGTGAAACTAACTGCGAATGAATTTCAAGCAGCTACAAACATCAGTCTCTTCGTCAGTCTTTTGTACTGCTTATACTAGTATGAGACACCAATCGCCGCTCATGCTCCGAAAAATGATTTCGACTTCATGTAGAACCCTGAAGCTAGTCTGTCAGATCGGGCCAGTGCCAAAGTGGCTTTAAATGCTATTCAGAGATATTTGTGGTATCTCTCGGGACTTGCCTTTCTTGACGAACGAATCTCTTACCGGGACAAAAGGAATATGTGGATAAATTGGACACGCCAGAAGAGAAAGAACTCAAAACGTTGGAGAAAATGAACATATCTCTGGCAGTCCTCCACGACTGACCTACCGAGAAAAAGAGAAGGGTCTTCGATACGATACTTCCAAATGACCAGGAGAAGTGTCTTACCTTTTTCGTAATAGATCCGTCAACATGGAAGGCTGATGTTATGTACCGGGAATATAAGAATGTTCTCAAGGGTATGGCAATTGTCAACGACTCTGCTGAGTGTGAGATCGGACTTGCTACTAATTCTAACAATTGCCTAATGAAGGATGAGTCCCAGAAACAGTACCTTTTAAAGTTGGTTGCAAAAAATCGCAAAGGTATGTCATCTATTTAGAAGCCTTTGTCTGTTTGAAGTGAAATGTTACAAGTGCAACATGTTCATCCTTAGACGCTACCTGCATTGAAGATTCATTTAATGTAGGGTTTTGTATGCACATAGACAACGTAAAATATTGTAAGCACGTAATGAATTGTTTCGTATAGAAGTGTGGTGTAGCTGCATATAAGCTGTTTCAAAATTACTTTCAAGATAAGAATCATTTCTTTGGTAAACCCTAAATTTTCGATTAGGAAGACAAAATTTCGTAAGTGAACTTTTTATAGTAAGTAGTACAAATTGAAGATGTGTCTTAATCAGAAATAACACTTTTGGGAAACTGAACGACACTTTATATATATATATATATATATATATATATATATATATATAGGGTGGACCGACCACGTTTGGGACTTGATTCCTGACACTAAGATAAGACAAAAAGTATAGACCAACCTGGATGCACAAATGTTTACTTTCGGAGTTATATACTGCCGAAAACTAGAAAAAATGAGCTTTAAAGTTCCATAGCTCCAATACTATGGGATGTACTGCAGTCGGGTCAAGACTTCACCTAGGAACTAGTATGTGTTCTATCCAAGAATCCATGTTTCGGAATCCTAAGGTACTTACGAAACAATTTTTATAGAAGAAAGTTGCCTACGGCTGTATCATTTGAAGTACTCACTAACTACTCTATAAAAATTGTTGCGGAAACACCGCAGAATTGTAAAACTTTGATATTTTTATAGAGCTCATATTACTTTCTATATGAAGTCTTGACCCGACTGCGATAGATCTCATAGTGTAGGAGCTATGGACCTTTAAAGTTCATTTTTTCATGTTTTTGGCAGCCTATAATTCCGAAAGGAAGCATTTGTGCACCCAGGTTGGTCTATATTTTTTTGTCTTATCTTCATGTCTGGAGTCACCTAGCAAACGTTGTCGGTGTTCTTTTGAAACACCCTGTATATATAATGATCTTCAACGTTATTAAAATTTAACGTGAAAAATGTCCAAAAAAGAGATACATGACAAGCAACATATCTTATTGAGCTAAACAGAATTGTATGCGTCAGTGTAAAAGTTCATGCATAGAACAGTGTAAACGATTAGGTGAAACTGATATTGATTTATTCTCTTATTACATTTTTCATTATGACATTAGGAACATGACAATACATAGTATGGTTAATGATGTATAGTCTAAACATCTTAATTTTGTTAATGTATAGTCGATAGGTCATATCAAGTTAAACAAGATAATGTGTTTGAGGCAAAATTATCATATATAGTTCTTGAGAAGATCGAAAAAAACAAACTTTTGTAACGCTAAAATTGTATGTCGTTCGTTGTCAATTGTAACTGAAAGTTTTTTATTATTATTTTGCTGCAACAAATTATTTATTTAAGTACCGCATATGGTAAATACGCAGTTAACTAGCAGATGGTTCTAACGGTGTCACTCTTTACCCACATACTATTTGTAAATGAAAGAGCTGGAATGCAAATTCCGATATCAGCTCTTAGGAAAAGATACAAGTATTATATTTTTCGACTCATTGCTTTAAAAGGTACGATTAATACTCATTAATTGATTGTGTGAAGTGTTATAACCAACACTGCACACAAATACACCGAAACGTTCTGGTGAGCAGATGCATATCACTCCCCCTTTCAATACAGGATAAAGGAAGAAGTGGGTATTTTTGAAATTGGGTTAACGACAGCTACCTACATGAATTTAGCGTCCCTTAATGGGTTCCATCTTCGCGCTCCTCCTCCAATGGAAATCGAAAGTTGAAAATTTATTCACTTTCGGTTTCAAAATCGCGTCCTGGTAGTGATGTACCTGTATTAATACAATCTTCCGTAGGTATACCCAACCGTTTTCAAAAACATCGTGTATACTCACCCTTATATCTTCCATTGTATAGCTGATTTGAAGTGAGAATACGATTAACAATAATGTTAAATAATTATATGCCATATATGTTCTATTACATCCCTGACGTCCCCATAGAACAATACACTATATTATTATACTTTGCGTTTTTGTTATATAATGATCCCTTATTGAAACTAGGGAGAAGAGCAGAGATAAGACCTGTTCTTGCTACGTTGAACTCATACCACAGAATATCTTAAGGTTTTTCTATCTCATATCTATTTTTCTCTCTCTTGGCCGTTTTGCTGTGATACCTAGTACCGGACGGAAAAAAAATGAAATCTTTGAGTTTTACATTCCACGAATATGCCGGTTAGCCTAAAGGAGACGGTGATGATGAATAATGAATGAATTGGTGGAATGAAGAAGGTGGGAGGAAACGGGAGAACCCCGAGGAAACCCACACACACGGTGTTTGTCTACCACAAAGATCACTTGGCGGGGCTGGGATCGAACCCGGGACCCCAAACACCAGAGGTAAACGGTCTACCACTAAGCCACGGCAGTCTCTTGTGACAGACGGAGTTGTTCTATATGACTTACTGTATTTACACATAACATAATTTGAAAGTAAATATAAATCTAGGAAAGAAACATCTGATTAGGAAGAAGAAATCGAGATATGTGATAATGACAATGTTGGAAGGAAATAAAGAGATAAAATTTTGAGAAATTTGCAATTGATAACAGGTATTAAGGAAGATATTTCTAGTTGTAAATCAAAATACTTATTTTGTGTTTAAAAAACAAATTATGTATTTAAATTGATATGAAGTATATTGTGTATAAGACAGGTGAATCAAAGGGTTCGAATTATTCTTGTAGGTAGGCATATACGCTAGATCTTGTAAATGAAACTTGATAAAATCGCGTTCATTTCCTGGTGCATAAGGATAACTACTATATGAACAAAATATCAGGAAGAACGACATGAGAAACACCTGATATACTTAACGATGCGAACTATCAACCAAGCTCTCACATACTCCACTACTATATTTGTTTTGTGTGTGTATGTATATAATGTGGTATACATGTTTCTTTGATTTCCGCTTCGTGCTGTGTGAAGTTTGCTGATGGGTTTATGCATGTTTGGTTGCATAAGCTGTGTATATAACCAATCAGTAGAAAGAGAAGGCATATCGTGTAACAAAATTTGCTGTTGACAGGCCCAATAGCTTATCGATCACCCCAGAATATGGAATAGATAAAGTGGATCGGGGTAAAGAGGGGTAAAATGAGGAGAGGCAGACAGAAACAGTTATAGGAGGAACGGGAAGCGCCAAGGGGAGGGGGCAGATCCCTCCAAGTTTACACAATGCATGAATAGGGATCGTGGTTACACGGGAGTAATTTCAACCCACAAACACTCTAGATATGGTTGCAATAATTTGAAAAAGTCATTCCACTCAAACTTGTCTGTTGATAAAGAAGACAATAGAGTGAGGGTTGGATAATACGCAAAAACTCCCGGCGTGATAGAGTATTTTTCTATTTTGTAAAAATGAAATATACATATGCACTTCTGATACGAGAGTAGAGAAACATTTGACTATTTTATATAACTATAAATGGGATATAGAGATTGGGAAAAACCTTATGCTTAACTGCACTTGCTTACATTTATATACCATGAAGCTACAGTTGCAAAATTTGCTTTAGATGAGAACACAAGCGGAAGAGAGAAGGATATCGGAAATCTATTTCGATTCCTGCTTTCCATACACCCTCAACGGAAACTCTATCTAGTAGTTGTAGTAGCAGTCGTAGCAGCAGGAGAAAAGTTGTAGTCATCTGTGGTCATCGTTTTAAATCAAAAATCTACTACTGATCTTTCCTCTTTCATTTTGTACCTTTCGTGCGGTTCTATTTTTCTCATTTTGTTTTGAGAAAAAATATAGATGCAAAAATAAAAAAGAGTTTAAAAAACACACACAAAAGCCATAAAAACGTGGTTTAAACGTTATGACCAATAGCTGTTTGTTTGGCTTTTACAAGAGACGTCTAACATCCAAAAGAGAAGACATGAGAGTGTTCACAGCGAGAAAAAAATATTTATTATGATATCCCGAAGCTCTCCTTCATTTCTCATTGAAATGAGCGAACTGAAGGAGGAAAAAAGAAAGTTCTCCCTTTGAAATATATTGTCAAGAAACACAAGTATGGAACAGCAAAATTAATATGCATCATATACGTTAAAAAGAAATGAAATTGAACATTTAATGTTACGTTAAGTCAGATTTCAGAACACGGTAGTAACTTATATCCTATATACAATTTAATATATTGAATGGAGTAGTTGGTTGGTTGCCTTTGTATATTTAAAGTTACTTTTACTGATGATACGCAGGGTGTTACAAAAATTCGTCACAATTTTTTTTAACACACTACGTATTGATTGGGAATTGATTCCTTACATCAAAATCAAGAAAAATGTTCATATGGAACTGTGGTCGGAAGTGCATAGTCTCGTAGTTACAGGGTGTCAAAAAAAAGGAACTTCAAAAATTCATAGGTCCACTACTATGGAGAAAACACCAGCACACAATTAATATTATTAAGTTTATAATGCTAAGACATGGCATCGAATGTTCCATATTAATATTATAATAAGTCTGCTTTAAGGGAATGGGAAATGATAATGCAAAAAATCTCAAGAAAATAAAACAAAGATGTTAATTTTATTTTCATGTTTCTTTTTAAACAAAACTATATACGTGTTTCAATAATGGAACTCAATTTGTAAATTATGACTGATCCGAAACAATCCTAAGCAAGCAAATTCTACTTTTACAAAGAAAGCTGAATTTTCTAAATTTGAAGAAGTCTTACATGTGAATGATAGATGTTCTTAGCATTATAAATAAATTATATTATTATTATTATTCAGAGCAAAATTTGTAAATATACATACAAAACACATGTAGACAACTTCTTCCACTAAAAGAGTAAAGGAATTTTATGTTTATATCGTTTTGTAATTGTGTATACACAATAGAGGCATGTACTGTTAGTATGAAATTACCAAATTATTTTATTGGTAGTGTAACTTCAAACGCTGCATATATATATATACGTGTGTGTGTATTTGTGTGTGTGTGTGTGTGTGTGTCTGGGTGGGTGTGTATGTTTCCTCTCAAAGTACAGTTAATCGAAGTCGAGTAATATACATAGACATTGAGTTACCTTTTATGTTTACCTAACGTGCAATACAATTATTGACGTTTTCATTACATTTGATCCATCTCGAACATCCTCCAGGTCATTTGGTGATCTCTACCGCCTCCTATACATTTACACATGTAGAAACACGTCTCTCAGTTTCTTTCTCGCTGTATATTATTGTTATTAGATTGAATGTGTTTTATTTCCTTTGTGTACGTATTGTATTCAATAATAGAAATTACCCAGCTATTACATTCGAAGAGATTTTGAAATCCTCTCTTTCTTCTGTATTGAATTCGTGAACGAAATACCAATTCTCCTACTGTTTGAATTACTGAAAATCTTAATGTGTAGGATGTTCGTTGTATTTCTATTCAATGCTTAAAAACATACATATAAAAATAGTGATAGTCTCCCGTTTGTTATACCTACAGTATGGAATTTCCGAAATTTGTACATCTGTATCAAATGCTTGCATTCCATATGAAAGTTTTCGTCCTAACAAATTTTGGACTTATATTTTTAATAAGTAGCAAAAATTTTACAATTCTGTCACGATAATTACGATAATAGATAAAAACATGTCATTATATAAAACAAATTCTGAATCTATTGATGAGCAAATAGAGAATAATTGAAATTGACACTTGAAACCAATTTTCAAGGCCAAGAAATTATGACTATTTAAATACATACATTAAAGTAGGTAAAATAATAAAACTCAATAAAGTAACAAGTGTACTATATTTCACGTAGAGTTTCAAGGAACCCATTTTCAAGGTACATTGCTAGAATCATGTCACTTAAATCTCCTGCACTCTGTCCTGTTTATTTTTAGCTCTTCAATTATTTAGCTTTCTCATTTTGTCTGCTTGTATAGGACGAACTTAGAATCAAGGTAAAAGTATTTTCAACTTTTCATTCAGTTCACTGGAGCCGAGGTATCTCAGTGGTAGAGCATTCCCCTCTTTTGCATGAAGTCATTGGTTAGATTCCAGGTCGCGCCAAGTGAACGTTGGAGTGGATAAACACCGCGTGCGTGGGTTCTCCCGTTTCCTCCCATTTTTTTCATTCCACCATTTCTTTCATTTATCATCACCGTCTCCTTTAACCTGGCCGGCATAAACATGGGACGTAAAACTTAAAGATTTCAGCCCACTAATACATATATATATATATTCAAGTCTATATTGAACTCGCGAAAATGACTGATATATTCATTTCCTATGTATCAAAAATTCCCACCTGAATATGTAGTTACTTGAGTTTGAGTCGAACGAATCAACAGTAGTAAATTATCTCACTCATTTCATCATTCATTTGGGTAGAACTTTCAACATCCAGCAAGGTAATGGCGTGTTCATATTATAGGTATCAAGCGTTCCGATGTACCAAATTAATACTTATACACGTAATGTGTAAGAGAAACTTCTTCGTTCCATTTTTCCGCCACATCCAGAATTAGAACAGTTGAAGTACGGGGGGGGGGAGTGGAAAATAAACTTTTCGCATTGAAATGATTCGACATGGGGAGTTCATATATTCGATCATCCATAATTATTCAATTATGAGTGATTAGGTATACTGTTAACCACTAGTTCAGCCATAAGTTAGGTCTGTACGTTTATACGAAATATATGGTAATTAGCTTTATATGAATTATTGTGATCAAGTTGCAAAGTTCTAACAATAGTACAACTTGATTCATCACCACTAAGTTTTTAGTGATGTTTTCTTCTGAAAATATTAAGTGGAGGAATTCTAACTAATCACCCCAGGATTTCGAACCCTGACCATTTTCAGTTTTTTTCTTTCTTCACTCTTCTGCATAGAATTTCAAATGTTTGAGTGAATAAAAAGGATATCCGTATTCCGTGTATTAAATCGCCCTTATATGTCAAATATCGGCTCTACAATCAGTGGTTGCGAAGAGTTTCACTCCTCTTGTGTTCGCTGCACGAAACTTATTCTGTATCCGCCTTGATAGAGTAATGTTTCTAACATTTGTACAAAGAAATGAGATGTTCGTAAACTATGTATTCAAAATTTGCCATATATATAAGATTATGTGCAGTACAAGCTGTTTAGAAAAGACTCCTCATGATTGCATTTCTTTGACTTCTGAGTAATAAAATTTTCAAACATCTGCATACATGATTAAGACATTAGTATTCTTTTTTTCCAATAGATTCCCATAATGACTGTAAACGAATCAAAAAGAAATTTCAAACCTTTTCTCTTCGTCCGAAATATTGAATTCGTGATAGTAAAGGAACTCACAGTATTCATACTGAATTTCTTACCATGAAGAATAATAGTGTAAAAGAAACCTATGACCTTAATACGACCTCCGAAGTAATATAATATTGGTCATTTCCATGGATTGAAAACGTGATAATAGGTGGTCCCTAACCTCTCAAGAGAAATGTAACTTCCAATAGGATATTGCTACCAAGAATTATCCAAATCGGTTGAGTTCTTTCAGAAATTACAAGTACTTCAAATAAGAAGAAACAACAAAATTATTTCCTTTTTGATGTGACACACAATGGCGTAATCCGAAAAGAACTTATACACACAAAACTCAGTGCCAAAATTAAGGAAGTACAGAGAAGACTGTCAGAAGTCTAATATGCTGCCACTTAACCTAACTTAAAAGTTTAGTCAAATGGAATAGCAGTACCGCTTAAATAGAAGAAACTAAAATAAGAAATCAACGGCTAAATGTTTATATGTGTGACTATAAACGCTGAACTTTGAAAAATCTCATTGTTTCCAATACAATCTCTTGTTGGAAGTGATTTAAGATGCCTTTGAAAGGTACAGAAGAGGGAAATCATCAAAATATCCGGGAAATGTAGCAACAGAGACATAGCAGAAGACTACAATAGATAGCATCGATAAAATCATCCAGTATCGCACAGCATGTACTTGATCGCTAAATTCCGAGGAATCGGTGCTGAGAAATATAGGGCACATAATGAGCGACCAAAAACTGACACCAATAAGAAGACGGCAACTATAGTTCTACCATCGTTTGTGAAGACTTCGAAACGCGGCACTCGTTGTCTCTCACTAGGAAGTGGTATTAATCAGTCCTTCATTGTCCGAATATTGCATACCAATCGCTGGCATTCTTATAAGCTGAACATGCAACATAAAATAAACAATTATGACACAGATCTTCAAGCACGTGAGCTATAAACCTTCATGATCTGCATATTTCATCCCCACATAGCATATTGTTCAGGGACGACATCTATTTTTGTTTCAATAGGGATGTCAACCGGCATAATTATCGGCATTTGTGTAACAGCATCCAAGCTATGTTGATGCAAGTAAGGAACATAGTCTTGCAAAGATAATGGTGTGGTGTGTACATCCGCGTCATTTATCCATTTGTCATCGACACTACCTTAACGGCGCAAAAATACCTGACGCTCCTTCAGGAATATATGTTTCCTTCCCTTTTGAATTCAGACGACAACTCTCATTATTTTCAACACGATTCTGATTCTCCACACTATGGCGTTGATGTTCGTCAATTGCTCGATACATAACTCCCAGGAAAGTGAATTAGTTGTCGTGGAATGGCCACCCAGATCATTTGATCTCACATTCGTTGATTTCTAATAAGTGATTTTCAAACTTTCAATGATCGCAATGT
The DNA here is from genome assembly GCF_964235325.1 of Thermobia domestica. Lineage (NCBI taxonomy): Eukaryota > Metazoa > Arthropoda > Insecta > Zygentoma > Lepismatidae > Thermobia > Thermobia domestica. The sequence goes on along the minus strand of NC_137455.1, from coordinate 198,223,745 downwards.
CCAAATCATGTATGATATAAAACAGACAATAATTGCACTTTTCGATTCCTGAGCTCTGTCAGTGTTATTTCGTTTGAAATATGGCGCCTTCTTGTTGAATTTTGCATTTAAGACGGAGTACTACAATTTGCCGTGCGTAGCTGCGAAAAAGCGTGTCCAAAGACTTTTGACCTACTGAGTACTTTCACTGGTCCACTATATTCTGAATTGTTTATAAGAATCTACGGTTAATTTGTATAAAAAATAATAAGGTTTGAAATAAATTTTATGAAAATAAAATAAATAAACGTAAGACTGTGTCGTATGAAGAATGAGGTCCAGAAGTCTAATTATGATACCATAGCATTGTCAAGATTAAATTTGTAAAGAAAAATTAAATAAAAATGAAAAATAAAGAAAACAAAAGGAATAAAAATATATACCCCATTGATATAATCTATTAATATTCAATCGTAATTTTCTTTGATAACTTTCACGAACATGATTCGAATTTGATGCAATATGGTGCATAGATATTTTTTAAGCCTTCCAATCAAACAACAACTATAGATTAAAGTTTATCAAAAAAATAAAAGTGAGTACCCTTCAATTACAGAGATACGTAAATTTTCGTAATAAACCATTTTCAACGAATAAAGTGCATTTCCTTTGAGGTTTTCGAAGATTCTCTTTGCATGAAGTTAAAAATAATCGAGAATAAGAAGTTGGGCTTACTCTTCCATTATCATCAATTAAAAAGATATTTCATGGTTTTTCGTAAGAAGTAAATAAATAAAAGTCGCTTTTCATAAAGAATGAGATACGTTTCTGATGCTTTCCAGTCACCCCCAATACTTCGGTTTAGAATCAGCTGAGAGTAAGGGAATAACTTTAACTCTCACTACGATTTAAGAAATACAATTGACGATAGGTTTCGTAAAAAAATATTTGGTTTGAAATGATAGTGTATACGCTCAACGAGAATTTTCTACAATTCTTACACTCTGGGATTGAAGTCATGCACTAATTAGAGAGTGAATTAATCCTACCTCATTCGACTAAAATAAATAAATAAATAAATATGTTCCCTGAAAATGTGGTTTAAAGATATCAAACTTTCACTAAACATAGTGACAAGCGTTGAAAATTTGAAATTGCAACCAAAGCATTCGCTCCGTTCTACAACGTGCACAATCACTAGTTTTACATCTCAATATGAATTGTGTATGTCGGAAACTTCCATAGCACGAAAACGGTACACTTTTTAGAAGGAGAGTAGTTTTTGCTGTACGAATGAAGAAAACTTTCTTAATTCTATGTGGTTTTGGTCTCCATATATATATATATATATATATATATATATATATATATATATATATAGTAATAGGCTTACTCTGTTTTAATACACGTAAATAAGACTAGAAATGCGCAATAAATCATAAAATGCACTTAATATAGATCCTTTATTTATACAAAGTATATTTTATCTTTGCACTTTCTTTGTAGAAAAGAAAATCTAGAAGCCAAGACGAGAGATTTTTAAAATGCCATTATGTTCTACTTTTTAACATGTAAAATAAGTAGAACAAAATTCAGTACTGAGATTTGTATCTGCAGAGTCTACTCTGACCAATATTTGAAGCTGATCTCAGACACAAGTGGGTTGGTGAAGTATTCTCGTAGCCCAACACACTTCGGGACGAGGTAATTTAGATTTGTGTGCCCGATAATAACATTGCTTTTAAGTCCAAGTCATGGTTAGAAACCCAGAATAATAGTACGTTCCATCCATCAAGAATTCGCTTTGCAATCTCACTCGGACGTAAAATACAATCTCATAGAGATGCAAAAAAGCCGGCTTTTTTGAATCGATGGTTTTTTTCACATAAAAAGCCGGCTTTTTTGAAAAAAAAAACGAGAATTTTGGAAATTTTGGCTTTTTTCAACTTCATAATTTTTCTATCTAAATAGCTTTCTTATAGTATATTCTATAGTTAGATAAAAATTCCATGACCTGAATGTCATATTTCGCTCTGAAATTCAACATCAAGATGGATGGAGCACATGTTTTACGAATTAAAGCTAACATGAAGAATGTAGTATTTGAGGGTAATTTTAGAGGCTATTTAACTTTATTTTAACTTTTGAGTTATCGACATCTTTTTTCTACTCTAGTTTGTCATCCGTGTTTCATTTCTAAGAGCTTTTAGTACTCTAGCTTCTAGCGCAAAAGTTAAACTTGCCCGTTTTTCTATTTATCCGTCAAAGCGTACGTTTTTCAATATATCCGTCAAACCGTACTTCCACATTTCTGTTATACTGTAGCTGTGAAGTGATTTAGCAATAATTTTCCGGACACAACTTTGAATACCAATTTATACAAATAATCAGTAGCGGATTTAGAAAAGTACTTTAGGAGGGTTTTCTCTGATTGTTTCGTTTCCTAAAAAGTCCTAATTTTATTTGGGAAGTGCTTGAAGTTTATGAGTACAGGCATAACTAATATTTCGTTTCGTTTATATGTTTAGCAATAATCTTCCGGATACAACTTTAAAAATCATTTTATACTGAGAATCAGTGGCGGATTTAGAAAAGTATTTTGGGAAGGGTTTCTTACTAATGTTTAGTTTTTTTAAACATTCGTAATTTTTATTTGACGGGAGCTTAAAGTTTATGAGTAAAGGCATAAATAATAGATATTTCGTTTGTTGCAGACATTCCGTAACTTTGGGGAACGGGCTTCAGTCCGAAAGACCGCTCCCCTAACCTTCGCAAAACCGTCACTGCTGGTAATTAGTAATAATAACGATTTAAAAACAATAAAAAAGGAAGTCGCCCAACTCACAGTACACGCACTATTTCTACATTCACAGATGGAATGAAGAAAAGCTTTGTCAGAATGGTCGAATGCTGGTTGAATCCCGGACTTCCCGATAGAAGCGCAAAAGCTAATCACTCAGTCATGTTTGTTGTGCAGTTGTATTTAGCTTAACTTAAATATATTCCGTAGTCTTTTTTTTGGGGGGGGGAGTTCCGTAATGATATGTTGAATCCCTCTTGTTAAAAATTCAGAAAACTTGAGGATTGGGTAAACTGTGATGGTGGTTCTATAAAACTTAACTGTAGAATTTCAAGAATATACAGAACCAAAATCTCTAGATGTGCAGCCTTTAAGTGTATCATATAAATCTAAGTATTTCTCTTATGTTTTATTTTAATTTTATTTTGTTTCAAAAAGAGGGTATGGAATATTTTTAAGTAAAAATACTACATACTATTTTGCTAGTTATTTGTGTATTCTTTAAAAAGAAGTGTTTACTTTTAGGGTTGGCTGATTTACACCAACTTTTTTTTTTTAATAACTGGTTTAAACCACAAAAATAAAAAGAATGAAAAATGCGAATCGTGTGAACTTCATGGTAACGTTTCCAGATATCAAACCACCTGCAATAGTTTTATTTCCCTTTCACCTTTTAATCAAGGTGTCCCATGTTCAATTCTCGGTCGAACCACAATCCTTTTTTCATGCGTAACCCAAGTAGCGGTTCGGATGTCAGTTTAAGCGAAAGTCTTCTCCTTGATAACCTCGGTATTTCGTAAGAATGTTAAGCCTAAATATACGAAACAAACCAAATTGTATATTTCTACATGCCTAAATGCGTGTTGTTTTATAAAGAAGCCAATATTGCTTAAATATATTGATAGAAATTGGCAAAATTTATCGATTGCCTACGTAGCTTCCAACATTAGCTTGGAATGGACTTTCAATGATATCTACGTACCGGTACTAAATTTTTAATTTAATATCTCAGTTTTAGCGTACTGATTATGGTACGTTGACCTTTAAATTTTACATGCAAAGCAATAACAGGATTTTCCCGTTATTGTCTTACATTTCAAGTAATGACGGGATTTTCCCAATGGCTAGGGCGGGAGATTCTCAACTTAAGAAATTTACTGATCGCACTTCTTTAAGCTTATGGGAGTTCTTCCGGCATAACCCCGCTGTTGCATAATAACATCAAGGCGAAACAAACTTAGGCTATTTCTGTGAATATGTAATATAAATACATAAAGCAAAAAATCTAAGTCAAAAAAGCCTGGTTTAAACCAAAAAAGCCTGGTTTAAACATCCCCCAAAAAACGGGTTTTTGGCATATTCAAAAACAACCACGGTTCTTGCCAACTCTGCTTACTTTTGTATATAGGAGGTTAAAAAATTCTTATTATATACATTGGTTAATCCTGTGGAATTCATAATGTAAATATGTTGAAGAAAAATTGTTTGAAATATTTTTTCGAAATTCATAGTTTATTTTCGATGTTTTATATTATTATCAGCATCAACCACTAATTAAATGATTTTTTGTGTTATAGAGAAGCGATACAAAGTCTGTTTTATCAATTTAAAGCAGTATTTTTAAAAAAAGCCCAAAATTTCCGAAGCAAAAAAGCAAAGCAGAAAAAACCGAGTTTTTTTTCCAAAAAAGCCGGCTTTTTTTTCAAAAAAGCCTGTTTTTTTCCGAGCCCTTGCATCTCTACAATCTCACTGGGATCCAACTAAGGGCACTTTCTCAGGAGTAAGTATTCTATCATTAAAGCATCTGATTTCTCATATAACTTACGTGCAATGCAAAGAATTGAATTCAATATAGAAAATAAGCGTGTTAAATAAAAAATTGAAGAAATATTAAGAATATAAATTAGGAGGAAAAGGATTGAAAGTGGATTATAGTAGTATTTGTGTAACTAGAGACCCTCATGTCTTGAGCTTTTATTTTCCATAACAGATTATTATCAAACATCTGTTAAGGTTTAGATTTGACAAAACAAACATGAAATTTTGTCGATACAAAATCAATAGGCCAATTTGGCACTTAAATACGGGTAGAATTGTTCATGAGATGAGACGAGAGACAATTTTCATGAGAGACGAGACGAAACGAGACAGAACTATTCTAAAAGAAATATACTTTTCGAGACGGGACATTACTTTCACAACACACTTTTAAGACCAGACAGTCACCTCTCTCAATTCATAGGCAATCATAAATACACAGTGGCTATTTGAAAAGAATAAATCGATTCCACGAAGCTATATTTCATTAAAGAAAGTATCACATTTCTAACCAACTCACAAGTATTCTACAGATAATGAAGTTTTGATTCGTGTTTTTATTAATGTTCAATGTAGCTACCACTTGTCCTAGAGACAACATCAAAACAATTTGAGAATTCTTCCCAGATCAAGAAATCACGATCCACAGCGTTGAGCAAGTTATCCATCTAGTCTCTTTCAGCTCGCGAAATCACCGTTTCTCTATGTTTTCTGGTCTTGCGGTCGGGTGGGTTGTTATTGAATTCCCTTTGAAGGAACGCTCTAACGTAACATGAAAACCGAATTAGTTTATGCGATCTCCAGGAAGCACAACGTATTTTGCTTATGTTCAGTTATTCCTAGTGTGATTGGGGCAGTTGTGGCTCAGTGGTAGAGCGTTCGATCCCAGCCCCCGCCAAGTGAACTTTTGGTGAACAAACACCGTGTACGTTGGTTTCGTCGGGGTTCTCCCGTTCCCTCCCACTTTCTTTATTCCACCATTTCATTCATTTCTCATCATCACCGTCTCCTCTAGCCTAGCTCGCATACTCGTCGGATGTCAAAGATTTCATTTGTATTTTCCTAGTGTGATTAAACCACTGAGAATTGAGGAAGGGTTGCAGAGAGCATCCAAAATGCACACAGCTCTTTGCTGGTGACTACTGAAAACATTGAAGCCTTATCTTTTAACAATCAGTAGCTCATTGTGTGAATATACTCGAAGATTACAAAATAAGGGATCGAAATCTTTTAATTCGTTATGAATTACCCTGTATTTTAGAAAAATGGTATTACCTGATTTTAATATTCAAAATACATTCCATTCTTTCATTCTATTTTTAAATTTAATTAACATTTTTAAAGAAATACAGACATGTAGAAATAATTTACAAATGGTCTGAAATAATTACAAGATCTAAAATTGTAATATTAACTCTTTGATGCCACGATGTAGATTTCCATTTCACTTTCACATAATTTGTTCTTGGTCCAATCAACTCCATGAATTTTCGCGGCAAAAAGAAGAAAAAAAAAGAAAAACCGGAACATTCTAATGAATGAAATATTCAAGCTTTTGTCTTTTGTTTGTCCTGATAAAAAAAAAGAGTAATTGAATTGCAGCTAAAACAACACACACACACACACACACACACACACTGCTAGAATTAGCACTGAAGGGGTTTTAATTCGAAAGAGAAACAGAATTGCAGTCTATGCACCTCGATTACGTGCGCGCACAAATTGCCTGTTAATTGGAGACCACCACAGAGCTGTTTACATATCATTGGTTAGTTACACAATGCAATGTGGAGGAAATTAATAGCTTCGGTTTTCTCACTTCATTTTCTATTCATAGTTTTCAGGTACTACTGATTCCATATACTGATTTACAAAGCCACAAAGCGGCATCCTGTTCCAAGTATTTGCCTTATGCCACGAGTGTATACTGTACCCACATATAAAAAATAATAATGGTCATATGAATCTTGTATAAGATTTGACTTCTGCACGAATGCAGTACTGCATTGCACTTTCATTTTTATACAAAAATAGATTCACTGAAACGAATAGAACAAACTAACCACATGATGGAGATTGGTTTGTTACAGAGTTTGAGACAGAATTTTAAAGTTTGAAGTCTTGCATTTCCTTGCAACCTCCATTCCATACTCAAAAACTTTAGTAAGATGAATAATACTTGAAAATAGAAAATATTTAAATGTTTAGATTGGTCAAGTACAGGCGCGCACTCATAAATGTTTGTTGGGAGGGGTCCAACTATACAAGACACTATGATTGTATAGTATGGAACGTGTAATATTCTACAGTTGAAAAAAAAAAAAAAACGTGAAGTACGTTTGACCCACTGCCACCTATATTCTCACGGAAAATGATAAAACCAGATTGTTTTAATCAGAAAATATATAGTACAGATGATACGTAAGGTTAAATGTTTAGTTTATATCATTCAGTTCTCTGTTAAACAAAGAAAGTATAGAGTTACGAATTTTGGGGGCGATACGGACCTAGTAGTGCCCGTACGTGGGTGCGCCTGTGGTCGAGTAGAAAATAATTTAGTTTCTTTCTAGCGTTGTATTCTACGGACAGGTTAGTATTTTGTACCCTTTGTATTGAACTAACTCGTCAATCTCAACGGTACAGCGGATAGTACATCAAGCAAGTAAAATATCCATATTTACACTATAAGAATACATAAAAAACCTATTTTTGATTGTCCATATCTCGGGATTAACTGTATTGATCAATCCGTCAACGGAACTGGATTCCCAATTTTTGACCTTCTACAATCTACATCCTAGCCAAAATTCATGGTGACCCATTAACGAGTTTTCGAGATTTTGTTTTTCTTGGATGTACACCGGGATATACACAGTAAATATATATAAAGGAGTTTTTGGTAAATCAATCTCCTTAAGAAACGAATAGAAGTTTCTCATAGATTTATATTATTAGAAGAATAATAGAATTATATAGTAAATATATATAAAGCAGTTTTTGGTAAATAAAACTCCTTAAAAAGAATAGAAGTTTATCATAGATTTACATTATTAGAAGAAGAATAGAATTATATAATAAATATATAAAGTAGTTTTTGGCAAATCAATCTCCTTAAAAAAGAATAGAAGTCCATTATAGATTTATATTATTAGAAGAATAATAGAATTATATAATAAATATATAAAGGAGTTTTTGGTAGATCAATCTCCTTAAAAAAGAATAGAAGTTTATCATAGATTTATCGTTAGTAGAAAAAATATTATTAGTAAAATAATCGAGTTGGTCTTTCCAAATAGTATTACGTCACTACGAAGATTAAGTGCGTTACTGTTAGGACTACGCGTACCACCCTTGAGAAATAAATCAACAATAGATAAAGTTTTTACTTAACGGTATACCTTTTCATATGGGAAAAATGTATTCTACCAGAATAAAAACTATCAACTGGATCATATTTGGAACAAATTATATATTTAATAGTGCTATTAAAATTTATTACCCTCGATTTCATCGCAAACTTCACATCAGAATTTTACTCGCAAGCATTTCATTTTGTTGAACTAGTTGTGATCTGTTGATCAATCTATTTATTTTCTTTGGATAATATTACAGTTACACAAAAATTTAAATTTAAATTTTAATTATAATTTTCGACTATATCTGACTTAGCTATACTGTATACTTTTCTCTTGCTCAGTATGATAAATAAATGCTTGATTAGAGTACTCTTCAGTGTAACTTTTATCTTAATAGTTGGGATGCTTATTTACAGCATCAATTCTTCCGTTTACCAAATAAATAAATAAATAAATAAATAGTTTTCTTTCGATTTACTGAGATAAGAAGTATGAGGATTTACGTCCACTTACATCGTTTACTTTTAACTCACGATCACCTTCGTATATTCACCAGTCAACTTGAAAAGAAAGTGTGCGTTTTTCCGATTCGAGGACCCTACTGTGAAAAGAAAATTAAATCTTGAAATCGTTTTACCAACATTCGAATGAATCTCTTTAAGAAACGTTCGTATAGTATAGAAACAACCTTTACTAGTATGTGTAGCTGAAAAGAATAATATTCAGCAGATTCGGTAAAACCAGTGTGTACAGCCTTGTTAGAGAAAAGCACTAAACAACCTTCTTGGAAAGCTCTGAAATTATAACATGGATCAGTTTTAATCGAACGATCTGGAATCTGCTTTGACCGGTTAATATCTGGCTTAAAGTATTCTAGTTTCTTATCCAAAGGAGAGTCATCCAATCGAAGCTCTCATAGAATGAAACGAAGAGAAACAGAAGAAGTAAAGAAACTCGTGTAGAAACTCCAAGTGAAAGCAGCTCCAGCGATGAAACTGGCCGTGTTTCCAGTCAATGACGTTAATGACAGCAATGTCCCGTGTGAGGCAAACTATACTCCTCAGAAATGATGCGCGCTGTACCAGTTGTTTCCGATTGTTCCATAAACTGTGCTGTTCCTTAATTAATTCAAATTCATTTGTTTGTGAATTTGCTTTAATGTTTAAAGTTCGTGACTTTTAATTCATGTTTAAAACTATTGTTCATCAGTCATTCTACTTAAACAAAGAATTTCTATGTTCTTTATAAGAGCTGTACATTTCTTTTTCATGTCTTAAACGACATGTGTGAAAACGCAATCGGAGAACGAAGCTAGGAGCTCATTTTTATGACTATCATGCAACATAAGATTTGAAAAGAATGTATTTAATAGCAAAGTTTTAATACCATAAACAGTGCTATACTGTTTCAGAACTACCACAGATTATATTAACTTATTTTAAGACTTCTACATTCAAATGTCTCTTCTACAGAACTCAAAATGTAACTAGCTGACGAAATTTGGGTTCTTTAACTTATATTACTGGGAGTCGAAAAGGAGTTAATACTGAATTCTAATAATGGAAAAGAGTTGCGTATTTGGTTGCTAACAAAGAGGAAAATATTAAACAAATTCATGTATTTTATCTTCTGTTTGTGCAAAGAATCTAAAGTTTGGAAACACGACCAGAAACTCCAATTATTGCTTGAATGTTCAAAGTTTAAAGATTAAATTTTTGACTTCAACTAACATGCATTTTTTTAACTATTTATTAACGGTAAAAATATTTTTTTAAATTACAGTGATATGTTTAAAGTTCACGCATATGAACTAAAGTTGCTGAATTTCACAGTATTAGAACATATGTACTCTTGTATTAAAGACATATCCCCTCGAAAACAACAATAATAATAATAATAATAATAATAATAATAATAATAATAATAATAATAATAATAATAATAATAATAATAATAATAATAATAATAATAACAAATGTGAAAAATAGAGCCACGTTTTTGTACATTAATAACTTCATTTGTCCAGGAAAATAATATAAATCTGAAACGATGCCAAATTATATTGAAGAGAGAAAATCGGAATATGAAATTTTCAACTTCATAACTGAGTTCAACTTGGCAAGCAAAAATCTCTCAAGGAAATACTGTATAGAACTTGTTAGCAGCACAAAAGTTGCACCTATCATTGCAGACATCATTTCAGATTTCCAGAGTTGAACCCTTCTGTGTAAGTATTCTGAAACGATGCTAACAAGGGACATCACCCAATTGTCGGGCTCCGATTTCAATGATTTTTTTTTTTTTTTTTTGCTTATAGAGGACAGGTATTCATTATTTGTGATGACAGAAATTTTTGCCATAGTGCATGTTTTCTATTTTTTTAAATAATTTTTAAGAGTTGTGATGTGGTTAGTAGAAATTACTGCAGAAGTCCCTTACTAACCTTTGTAAACGGAGCGTTAATGAAAGAACAATCATGTAGATACATACAAGGACTAGGGAGAAGTCGTATGGTACGTGTGACCTTGAAGGCAGCCATCTTGAAATCCGCCATTTTGAATTAAGGTTGAGTTATTTAAATAGGAATAGTGTAATGTGATACATAATTTCGGGCTAGAATTTAATCAGGAAGACAATGTTGAAGTTAGTTTTAAGATACAGCCTTTGGGGAAAAGTTACAGACATATTAATTGTTTATACTTACTATGTACTTAAGTCCCTTATCTCAGCTTCTAATCCGCGTATTAATGATAATAAGTGGATAAAAGCTTCGGTAATACATATTATGCTTAGAGGGAAGTAATACGGTAAGGGTATTCTTGACGGCAGCCATCTTGAAATCCGCCATTTTGAATAAAAGTCAAGTTTGAAAAATGAAAACCATAGTATGTGACACCTCATTTTAACAAAAGAGACACTGACCAAAGCTTAAAACTTTACTTTATTTTAAACTAGCAGCGTTCACCCCGCTTCGCTGCGGTCACCCCGGAACGCAATAAACGTTGTTACTTAGATAATTTTTACTTTTTCGCTTTCAAGTGATATGATAAAAACCATAGAAGATTGCAGTAAATGTTAACATTATATCGCCTGTCATTTATGTTAACCCGCCCCGCTTCGCTGCGGTCACCCCGGAACGCAATAAACTTTGTTACTTAGATAATTTTTACTTTTTCGCTTTCAAGTGATATGATAAAAACCATAGTAGATTGCAGTAAATGTTAACATTATATCGCCTGTCATTTATGTTAACCCGCCGAGTGACACGGTCATGCGGGTTGCATATAAATACGTTTATTTTTATACCTATGATGAACTAACAAAGGATTTGTACGTTATGGACACTTGAATGGTCAATTATCTCAAGACACTGGTAATTAAAAATTAAAGTGATATGATAAAAACCATCTAGGGTCCAAATCCTAATAACCCCCCAAAAATAAAAGAAATTGGTTCAGCCGTATTAGCGTGATGAGCTAACAAAGGATTTGTGCGTTCTCTTTTATATAATAGATTATAATTTGTAACTGTTTCGGATATCTAGCATATCCTTCTTCAGACACGATTGAAATTAATGAAAATACAGACATATATATAAATGTTGTTATGAATAGTCTTACCTCATTTTAATAGCAATTTTTCCAGAAAAGCCAATGGTATGCATATTTTTGTTCTATAGTTAACCAGTATGAATTTAGGACTGCTTCTAATGTACACCAAACGTCCATTATTCGATCTTTCAAATTGGCAACACTTCTAATTTTCACCGCATGTTTTAAGATTCCAACTGACACTTTGCAATTGTTGCCATGGCTCATGTTTTCTAAATTTATTATTTTTTTGAAGAGTTGCGATTTGTCAGTTCATGAATACTGTTGGGATAAGCATCCAGCAATCTTTCTGAATTTTGAAGACTTGTCATGTAATTATTTATTTCCTATACCTGCCCTTCAAAAACTCTTTTACTGACATGAATCCGCACAACGAAACAACTCAAACTTTGCATTCAGGTAATACCGAAGATGTAACTTGTATAGTAGATGAGACGAAAAATCAAATGAAAATTCACTTCAAAAAGGAAAACGAATATGATTGTTGTGTAAATCAAGGGTCTTTTATTTTGTTTTATATTTATTTATTTATTTATTTATTTATTTTCTATGGCAATTTTTTAGCTAGTCAGACAAAAAAAGTCATTCGTTTTCTAACGATTGTTGTCGATGATTCATGTTTGTAAGATTTATAATCAGTATTGATCTGGAACTCAATTAAGTTACCTCTTTATAAACAAGTTACCTGTTTTCACTTTACGTTCATGGTACAAACAATGTTTTGGGAACAGTTATATTATGCTTCTTTGATATTTTCTATCATTGCTGGTGTTCCTTTAAAGTTGTATTTATTAAAAATATTTTATTGTTTGTCATTTACGCAAGATGTAGGCTACATTTCCTGATAATTTTGTGTTCGTATAACTCCAATTTGTTATAATTTCATTTGTATTTCTACACGTCACATAGGTCCACAGGTTCTTCATGTATTCTCGTTTAAAATAAATAATTACATTGCAACTCTTCAAAATTCAGAAAGATTGCTTAATGCTTATCCCAACGCTATTCTCGAACTGACAAATCGCAATTCTTAAAAAAAAATGTAAAAAAATTTGAAAACATGAGCCATGGCAACAATTGCACAGTGCCAGTTGGAATCTTAAAACATGCGGTGAAAATTAGGAGTGTGGCAAATTTGAAAGATCGAATAATGGACGTTCGGTGTACATTCGAAGCAGTCCTAAATTCATACTGGTTAACTATAGAACAAAAATATGCATACCATTGGCTTTTCTGGAAAAATTGCTATTAAAATGTGGTGTCACATGCTATGGTTTTCATTTTTCAAATTTGACTTTAATTCAAAATGGCGGATTTCAAGATGGCTGCCGTCAAGAATACCCTTACCATATTACTTCCCTCTAGGCATAATATGTATTACCGAAGCTTTTATCCACTTATTATCATTAATACGCGGGTTAGGAGTGGAGGTAAGGGACTTTCGCACGTAGTAAGTGAACAATTAAATGCCTGTAACTTTTCCCCAAATGGGTATATCTCAAAATTTCAACATTGTCTTCCTGATTAAATTCTAGCCCGAAATTATGTATCATATTATTCTATTCCTTTTTTTAAAAAAACTTGACCTTTATTCAAAATGGCGGATTTCAAGATGGCTGCCGTCAAGATCATACGTACCATACGACTTCCCCCAGGCCTTATATGTATCTACATGGTTGTTTTTTTTTTTATTAACGCTCAGTTTCAAAGGTTAGTAAGGGACTTCTGCAGTAATCTCTAATAACCATATCACAACTTTTAAAAATTATTAAAAAAATAGAAAACATGCACCATGGCAAAAATTTCTGTCATCACAAATAATGAATACCTGTCCTCTATAAGCTAGAAAAAAAAATCATTGAAATCGGGGCCAGACAATTGGGTGATGTCCCTTGTAAGATTCACTGAGACCTTTAAATTTGAAAATGAAAATTCGCAACTTTTCAGCTACAAATAATTTCTATACAGTATTTTCTCGTGTGGTTTTTACCTGCCAAGTTGCACTCAGCAGTAAAGTTGCAAATTTCATATCTATACTACAATGAAGATTAGAACATTTTAGAAATTACTGCTTTCTCCCCTACAGGAGGAACCTTTGGAAACGATGGAACACGTCGTCACATTTTAAATGAGGAGTTTATGTGTTTTCTCTGAAAGGTGAGAATCTCGTTAGATACTCTATTAATACTCTCCCTAACTTCTAAATGATTAAGAATTTTAATGAAAGTTACATTGTAAACAATCCGCAAAGTTCAATCGTCAAAGCCGTCAACCGTCGAGCCATCAAAATCACCTCCGCCTTTACCATTGCGATGCGAGCGCTGTCAAGCGTACAATTCCCACCCGACTTCAAAATGTACGCAACCTAGCAAATGTGGATACTGTAGTGGTGACCACGATACCAAGGCATGCACCAACTTAGCTAAGCCACCTAAATGCTCTACATGTCCAGAGCAGCATCCGACGTATAGTTATCGATGCAAAGCAAAACCTACAGTTAAGCCTCTAAGACCGGAACTAACGGTTCCTTTGCGACCTGTTTTGCCGCCAACTCAGCAAGCTCTACCACAACCAGCTACCGACGAACCTATTACTCTGCAACAATTACTATCATTTTTCACTATCGCTATGCAAAACATTCATTTTTTTCTTCGCCAACACATTCTCGGGGTGGTCAACCACTCTGCTCGCCTGATCTTTAAAAATTCCTTTCAAGCCACCTACTCTGGTTCACACGTGTATTTTCATGTCACTCCACTCGAGGAACATGCCTCCGCAGAAACTTCCAACCCTTCTCTAATAACTTTAAATATTATATCGTCATGGTATATATTAATATTCATAGCCGTTCAGATAACCAGAAACAACGTTTCCTTAACTTCATCACCAGTCATACCACAGGCCATGTCTTTAACATACCAAAACCTACCCGACCTATCACTGATACCACACCAGACGTACGTAGTGATTTCATCTGTCAACCTTTCACAACAATATACTCTCGAGGTACTAGATTCCATTGGTAGCGATTATCTACCCATCAAACTTCACATTGACCAACCACAGCCTCATACTCCTCGACCCTTACCAGAATCTCGTCGTGTCCCACGTTTTGACCAAGCAAAATGGGAACATTATCGCTCAACAATCACTGCAGATTTAGTCAATCTTAAGCCGACTACCACAGAAGATGATCTGTATAATTGCATTTCTGATATCACCTACTCTATCCGTCATGCGTCCGAACTTCATATCCCAACCACTGAAATCACCCGGTACCAACCACGCCTTCCACCAAGTTATTTACCTCTTATACACCGCTCCCGCGCATTTTTTTGAGAGTTTCAGCGCACTGGGAACTTGGAAGCTCTGTAACATCATCGCAAACTCCAGCGCACAGTCAGAAACTATGTTAAGGCATATAAAGACTTGCAACACCTTGGCAGAGACTTCTCACCCAACTAAGTACTTTAAACGCTTTAATCTGCTAACGGACAAGCTTACCAGGACGCCTTATCCATTGCTTATTAATGACTGTCCGCTACAAACAGATGAAGATAAAGCCAACGCTTTTTCCGACCACCTGCAAACTACATTCACTCCCTTTTCACCAGACTTTCCCCGGAGGAATCTTACGGACATCTAGAACCTATCAGCACCTCACTTACAACCGAGTGGAACTCATAGTCTTCCCGACAATAATCCTCTCACCGCTCGTACCTCTACTGACGATATCTCGTCTGTCGTGAGTCGCAAGCGTAATACAGCTCCTGGTTTGGATCAGAAAACTTATCGCCACATCAAAGAAGCACCTTAATGTCTTCTTCTTCTTTCTTATATCTATACATTTATACTTCGTACCGGCTACTTTCCCTCCGACTGGAAAACATCCTCTACTTTAATGTTTCTCAAACCTAACAAGCCTCCAGATTCTGTTGCATCTTACCGACCAATACAGCTAACCTCCGTATTTAGCAAAATTCTCGAGCGCATCATCGTAGCCAGACTTCATCTCCATCTCTCTACTCATCATTTGCTTCCTGTGCATCAGGCTGGATTTAGACCTAATTTTAGCATCAATGATCAACTGCTCAGACTCTTAAATCTCATTACAAATCATTATAATACTGCTCGACCGTCTTGTCTCATCATTTTCGATCTTGAAAAAGCTTTAGATAAAGTTTGGCATTTAGCTCTCCTGTTCAAACTACACCGCTTCCGACTTCCGCTTTCTTATCTCCGATTCATATTTCACTTTCTTTCTAACCGCCTCTCTTATGTAACCATCAATAGCTCCTCCTCTCATCCGATTTTAATTTACTCTGGTGTACCCCAAGGCTCTGCTCTCTCACCCCTATTATATCTTCTGTTTGTAGCTGAAATGCATCCACTTCCTCTCAATGTGCACACTTTTCAATATGCTGATGACACTGCTTTTCTCTGTACAGCCCGAACCATTCAACAGATTAATTCTTCTCTCAGCATAGCGATTGACTCCTTCTTTCGATGGTGCAATAAGTGGCGACTCCGCATCAACTCCACTAAGACGCAGGCGAAAGTCTTTATTCCACCTCGCAAGCGCTCTCGAGTACAGAAAAATCCGAATCTCCTTAACATCAGTGTCGACGGTACACGAATTCAACCCACTAAACAGGTCACTTACCTCGGTCTCAATATCGACCATCATCTAACTTGGCGGCCACATCTGAAAGAAATCACTTGCAAGGCCTATAATCGTTTAAACCTTCTTAAACGTCTTATTGGTACCACATGGGGATTACAACCTTCTACAGTACTCAATACCTACCAGGTATTTTTGCGCCCCGTCTTAACATATGGACATCCCGCCTGGATTAGTACATTACCTTACTTCTACAACAAATTAAAAGTGCTCGAACGACATTTTTTTCGTCTAGCATACCGAATCAAGCTTCCGAGTCCAACGCAAGAGTTGTATGGCCGCATAACGTTTCATACCCTACTTCATCACATCGAAAAATTAAGGCTCAGATTCATTACTATCCGCTTTCAGCAACGGCATCCTCTACTTGTGGACACGATGGATATCGATCGCAACTACGATCTGGGATATAATTTCATCATCTGTCCTTTATCTCTGCTCTTCTCCCTTTATCTCAAAACTCTTCCACCTGACCACCCCGACCATTCTGTCGCTTCTGCCTATTCTTCCGACCATCTTCCCCATCATGTTTCACCCACATATACTGCACTGTAAATACATTATACTAACAACGCTTCACATGTCTTCATCACTGTTCAGAGTAGCCCCTGGACAAGAAGATAACCAGCATTCGTCTTTTTAACCAATTGTTTGTGTTTGTCCTGTGAAGTGCACCTCACCATCATTTCTTTCCTGCCCTAATGATTATGATATTCAAATGGATACCGCAATATTATGAAGTAAAGATGTAATATAATAAAGTATTGTCTATATAAATGATATTCCAGATTTGCTCTTCGTCCCATAGACCGGCTCCAATCTCCTTTCTACACCAGTACTTTCACCTCTCACCCCGGATAGAGGGCGTAACCCTCTCAAGGGAGCTAGCCTTGGGCTAGCAAAAAATTTTTTGAGAACTATGTTTATGGAAAGGAAAGTACCAAATAGATTGTTAGAATAACAAGTGTATACGTTACAGCACCCACTTTGACATTTTGAGTGTGGTTGCAGTAATATGTCTTGTATTGTTGGGAGAGATGTAATAAATCTTGTGATGGTCTCGACAACCATTCTATTTGGTATTTCCAACTATGTAACGGTTTTATAGCTACAAGTACTATAATTGGCATAGTTGTTAACATCATAAATATATCTAGGACAAAAAAAAATTTGCTGGTGCCATATTAACAATATTGTATAGTTACATTCAACCATAATTTATAGTTGAATGTAATTATACCGTTTTTAGAGTGCACTGGCTTAAATAATACAGCAACATACAATAAGATGAAGACAAACAAAGATATACAAACTTGGGAATGCTCAACTCTTACCACGGAAAGAGAGACTTATCCCATGTTCCAAACGTACCATTGGAACCACGAGTGTGGGTGATACTTCAGGAATTAAAATCGAAACAGATAGGTCTTCCCAGAAATGTGTTTCCCTCTTCCGGCCCTTTCAGAGGAGGAGTTGCATGCTCTATCTCTAAAATGGACGACTTACATGTGTCATTGGGTCCGATGACATTGATTATTATTTACATAAAGTTGAAGTAGGCATGGCTTTCCAGAAGCGGTTGGATTCTTTTTTGTTGTGGTAATACTGTGGTAGTCGGTATCTTGAAGTGTTTCAGCACCGAAAGGAAGAGATGATATTTCCTTAATGCTCCGGCGGTAAAAGTGGTGATGCCAGTAGATTCCTACTAACTAAGATAGTTCCCTTTACCAATAGGAGGAGGGCATCAATTCATTGCTCTAACGAGCGTATTACACTACCCTTAAGTGCCTCTTTAAAAGTCGGTTCATAGATATTTTTAGAAAGTTTTATTATTATTATTATTATTATTATTATTATTATTATTATTATTATTATTATTATTATTATTATTATTATTATTATTAAATAAGAGCTTTTGTATCCAGTTTCAGGCCCTTAACTGAGAGGTTCGTGTGATAATCTATTTTTGGCATGAAATTTGAACCTCTTCTCCCTTTCTTAAAATATGTGTTTTCTAAAAAAAAAAAAACTGTGACATGATAGAAAACTACCTCAAGGAGGCTAGTACCTATGTTCGGAAATTAATTTCGAATGATTCAGCCGTTTTTTAATGAAGTAGTTAGTGCTGTAAAGGGTAGGAAAATAATGGAAAGTTTGAAAAGAGAAACAAGTATTCTTTTCCTTGTTTTGAAAGGCTAATCGTAAGAAGAAATGAAAGAAAAATTAAACTTAAAATCCTAGTTTTAATTTTTTTATTTTTTAGCAGTGGTTGCAGTTACACATTCATTGCAAAACTAAATTTGAGTTGTTAAATTTATATAATACACTGTTCTTCCGTTGTATACAGTAGCAAATTTATAGTTATTTTCAGCATGGACGAATTCACTCAGCTCCCAATCACTCTTAGAACAGATACGAAGCAAATATACTCAAAAAATGTTCCTGCATGCAAAGATGGTATATTCATTAACTATAAGTTTTAATTATTTAAAGTTTAAAACACATGAAAATTGTTCTCTTTAAGTTTATTGCTTTTACTAAATCACTATTAGCGATATTATATTTACAACGTAGAATGCTTTAATAGAATTGACAGATTTTTTATGTATCTTATAGATGAATGATATTAGACGTGAATACCATACAATTTTGTTCAAACACTCGAAAGTTATATGAAACAGAAACATTTTGTAAAGAACTATATTCGTTGAATAAACAACAAACTAAAATTACTTAATTTTAGAAGTGCAATCTTTTTCATAAAGCCTCAGCAATAAACTTTTCCTTAAAAATAAACTCTCGTTCTTATTTCAAACAAAGATGCTATAATAATTAGAATCTATATATACACACAGTTCTGAGAATACAGCCTTTTAAAGAGAAGTGTGTGACCAGATTTCTTCGAAAAAAAAACTATTCGTGATATTTTTTACATTTATACAAAAAACATATGGATTTACAAAATATGTTCTCTTTCCCATCTACTTGGTGGAGCTAGATGCAAAATAACTTCTACGTTCCCTTTGATAGCCTATCGTTGCACTCAAAGTAATGAGTTAAAGTAATTATTTAACATTACTTTAAGTAGAGAAAATAACTTACCTGACAAAGTTTCAGCTTCAAATAATAACCATAAATTGATTATGTTTTGACTGGTACAAACGCAAACGCAAAACTAAGTACGAAACACTCTAGTTGGAAGCTATGCATAATTTATTCCGTACCAAGAGGCCGCGTTGGGTCAGTGGTACAGCGTTCTCTTCTGGTGCTAGGGGACCCGGATTCAAGCCCTGCTCCCGCCAAGTGAACTTCGTTGTGGACAAACACCGTGTGTGTGTAGATTTACTCGGGTTTCTCTCACCTTCTTCATTTCATTCATTTTTATCATCACCGTCTCCTTTAGTCTAGCAGGCATAGCCCTTGGGACGATAAACTCAAAGCTTTCGTTTCATTTCTTTTTTATTGCGTACCTCCTTTCAACAACTGAGTGATCTAAGCAATAATTTATATGAAGGTTACAGATTGTTTCTTTAGACCTTGAATTTGCCATTCTTTTTTGAAAAACTAGTAATCATGATGGTTTTCCGATTGCAGGGAAAAATTGCCCTTCACTGATTTTACCAAATTTTTGTTCATAGTACACACTGTATTTTACTTAACATTTAACAGCTTTGTTTCATATACTTTTCGCAAACCTTGTTCTCAAAAGCAATTAGTGGATTTTTGGAAACAAAAAATGACTAAATATGAACCCTAAATTTGATGGCAAATTTGTCGAGAACTAAACATTTAGACAGAAAACTAACTTATATGCTTACTAAGGAAGTCAAGTTCCACCTTCATACCAAGTTTAGTCCAAACCGAATGAGTTCTGTAGAACGTGTACGGTATATACTGTTTTTGGGAGTCATTTCTGGAATAAGAACCAGATGAAGAAGTGGAAGGGTTACAACTTCAATTCATAAAGTTCACAAATACAGAATATTTGTCATATAAAGTGTGTTAAATGATAAAAATATTTTAAATTAGAAGAAACATTCAGTATGTTCCATAATGATTTTATCTAGTCCTAATTATAAAATAACAAGGAACAATGTCTGTTCTTGGAACAGGTAGAGTAAGATTTACGAAAAGTTTTTGAAAGATTTACGAGGTGTATCAAAAAGTTTCGAGACTAATTCTACAACTCAAAAACATATGGCAGAACAGGAATGCGCAGTCAGAGGTAGCAAAGATCATCTTACATCAATAAACTAGGAACAAGGTTTATGTAAACCAGTACCACGTACATTGCCACCTACGTGATTTCAACATTGACATCAAGTTACACAAGTTATACTCATAGGTCTTATGAGGGGATTGGGGTTCGTTCCTTGTGGGTTACTGTTTGTGTACAGATTTAATGGTATTGGGTTTTATCCCTGAACATACTTGTCCTGATTCGTGAATGGAAACAGATTCTTGGAGTGGATGATACCAACCCACAAGTAAATATTAACCAACAAAAAACAAAAATGGTGAAAGTCGGGATTCGAACCATGGACTATTGGTATTTAAGTTTATACCGTGTTCGTGGTAAGTCCCTGTATTCACCTCACCTGAATCAGCTAATCGTTTCGAATAGTGGTTACCCGGTTTACGGTCAGAAGTTCGGGGAACGTTGGGTGCGATATATATTTCCACTTCATATATTCCACGAACAATAATACTAACCTGTAGCACTGTGAAAACTGAAAACGTACTGAAATCTACACATGCACAAAACATATTCTCTAACATAAATATTATTATATAACATGCACACTTTCACATTTTTATTGTGATTACAGTACTTGGTGTATTAATTAACGCCAACAAAACATATATTTAATATTTATATTTCAAGCCTTTTATTATAGCCACTTCACATTTTACAGACACTAAATTACTTTTCACAACATCGCAATTGGCCCCATATAACGCTGTCGACCGAAGACCGACGTATCCGCGTTTGTATTTACGGTAACGAAAGTCGAACAACGGAAGACGTAGGCACGGTTCACTGGAGATGAGGAATTAATGTTCTATTTGTTGGAATGTTTTCACTCCTCCCACATGCTGGTTCCATCGTACATCCTGGTTAACATAAACTACATGTTCCGTCGTGTAGTACATTTTGGACTTTTGACAATTGGACCTTTTGAAGCACTTTAACGTTAAAAAGTCTTTTAGGCTATTAAAGAATTAGTGACAAAGTGAGTTTCGAGAGTTGCGTTGAGAATTTTCATGTTACTATATTCACTAAATAAATAGATTTGAGTGGAAACAATTTGGAGTGCTCTACTCTCTACTGTGGTTGAAATTCCACTCCTCACGCCCTGTGAGTGCTACTCTTTTCTCACACAATGTACGCGTGTGGATACACTATTGAAACGAAAGATAGTTCCCACAAAACACTTAGTTTTTAGGTAGTTGCTTCACTGATAAGACTTGATTGATTAATTATCACATTATTGAAAGCACCTTAATCACATTTAAACACAGGGCAATATGAATAGTCAGTTTTTATCACAAAATATGCAAATTATAGCATATAGTCCGGTGCTGTTTTTTAGCCTCGCAATTCAGCTTGCACAGAGGTGAGTAGAAAGCTAAGCTGATTTGAATTATTCTTTCACATTAGGCCATACGAAGAAAGAAGTGGGCTAGGAACCACGCACACACATAGAAAAACTTGTGAGCGAGAAACTTCGCAGCATTCTGACTCCAAGAATTTTGTCTCGGTGCGCACTGATTCTACGAAGTTCTGTTGCGTAAACGAGGATTGTTTAAAGGGTATAAGACGATTACGCTAGAGTCTTAGAAAATTTGAGGAAGAACATTTAGCGAAAGCGACCGGATTTTTTGCTAACTAAGAATTGGATATTTCAATAGCGTTGATGTCAAAGTAAGGCCATTTTCTTTTTGGCGAGAAACTAACACACTAACTAACTAGCCCGATGACAATGTGTATTAACCTCGTGGAGCATTGACTAAATGCTCTCTCTGGAGCGTTATAAAACCTGATAGCAAAACTTTCTCTGTTCTCAATTTGCTCAGTGGGAACGAATTCTTGATTCACTATTCCACGAATGCTTTAAAAAAAATACCATTAAGCGTGCACTCCGTCCGAGTGAGGAATTGCTTCATCTTTTCAGATCATGGAGAGAGCGAGGCTTTTCCTTCGTGAAGACAGTTGCTTCGTCTCAGTGGCAGATTGGTCTAGTTTAACTCAGAACTTCAAGTTTTATCTTTATTGGAATTTGATGTCCACGATAAGTTTGTAGACATGGTAACGTACATGGTCACATTAGATCTAGTTACAGGGGTTTTGATGCACATAGAACGTTGTGTCCTAATACACTGGCGTATGAATGCCTTATTCCCTGTAACTGCGTAGGAAGTCCTGTCCTGCCGTTTGTTGTCTAATTACTGAACTATTTTCGAAACGTTTTGACACCACCTTGTATAACTAGAAACAAATCTTTTAATCTTCAAAGTAGTAATTGATTCAAGTTCGATCTCGCAATATTTGCATAAACTGTCATCATCACTTCATATCGTAGAGGTCACGCTTTGTGAAACTCTATCTTATCATTACATGAGAACTATTTATACAAAATTTTAAAGCTCTGCGCCATATTGTCAGAGATCTGGAGATCACCATAAACATGTTTATCTCCTTTTTCCTTCTTTAGGAGTTGTTTCTTGCAAGTTCCCAACTTGTAGGCAATCTAGGTACGAGGAATCATTTCTGCAAAATTTCAAGATTCTACTTTTAATTGTTTTGGAGATCTAGTGATGAGTGAATCAATGGCAAAGTCATTAGAATTGTTGTTATTTTTCTCAAAGTTGAGCCAAGATTATTCACTCTTCATTCAATATTATTATTATTGGCTAGTAGCATCGTATTCATCACATTTGTTGAATTCAAGGATAAAAAATTAAATTTTCAAGTTCCCTAATGATAATACATATTGAGAGAAGTGATATGCAAATAACTATTTAAAAATAATTCAATCTTTGCGGAAGAAAACAGGAATAGTAACTTTTTCAAGCGGTTCAAATTTTCCGCAAAATTTTACAACACAAAACATAACCAACATCTTTTTTCATTTTTATAATACATATAGATACTAGAAGTCCCTTTTCCTTGCAGGGGATCATAAGATCTACTGAACACCACGTTATATTATACACTCGTATGCTGATGTTCGTGGAACACTTTGTGCACGATCGGGAAACTTCTATCACCTCTTCTTTTCCTTCTCGGTAAATTATCAAGAATCGTACAATCAATTTAATATATTGGAATGAAAATTATAAATGTAAAATTTCATATTATTAGCCTTAATTGATTCCGGGATATAGACATCTTAACCTTTATTTCTACTGAGGGGAAACAGTAACACTTTTTACTCAGTGCGGTGTACGTGCACCCCAATGTCAAAAAATTTTTCTCAGTAAAGTAACTAATTATTTATTGAAATAAATTTTCAAATGAAGTATTTATTGCACAGTCAATGCTTTTTAAATATAAAACAGTAATAATTTTCATTGAATCTCATATATACAAGCCAAGGTAAGTTATAATATATTGTAAAATACAATTCTTTTATGTTTACATATACACATATATATGCAAGGTGAATAGTAACTACGTGGATAAACTTGGACGGGTGATAGTACATCTAAAAAGAAGCAAAAGGTCTTCTAGTGAACGTTGGGGAAATTCCGTCCCGTTTCGGAGTGACAGAGTGTCGAAAGCGTGGGCATATGAACTTCAGAGGCAAACAGCTTAAAAACAACACATCGTAGAGAGTGCGATTAAAAACGTCACTTAGAAAGTCATACCTATTCTATTGAAAAATGCATGTTTGAAAACGCAGCTACATGTGCGCACGGTATAAACAACGTGAGACCCTTCTTCCCTTTGCAACACGTCCGGGAATCCCTCCGTTCCTTTGGGAATCCCATTCCCACGTATGGCTGAGTTTTTAAACTGCATTTTTTAATAGAGTCGGTGTGGTTTTCTAAGTGACGTTTCTAACCGCACTCTCTACGATGTATTGTTTTCAAGGTGTTGGCCTCTAAAGTTCATGTTCCCACGATTTTGACACTCTGTCACTCCTAAACGGGATGGAATTTCCCCCGTGTTCACTAGAATCATTTTGCTTCCTTTTAGATGTACTATCATCCGTCCATGTTTGTTCACGTAGTTACCGTTCACCCTATATATATATATATATATATATATATATATATATATATATATATATATATATATATATATATATATGGCTCTTCAGAACAACGCCGACAACCTTTGGGAGGTGATTCCTGAAGACAGAAAGTATAGACCAACCTGAATGCAGAAACTCGTCATTTCGGAGTTATAGACTGCCGAAAACAAAAAATCAATTTTAAAGGTGCATAGCTCCAATATTATAGGAACTACCGTAGTCGGGTCAAGACTTCACATCGCAACTAATAAATGCGCGCTATCCTGTACACTGTTTCAAAATCCTTCAGTTCTCACCCAACAATTTTTATAGAGGGAATTTGGCTATGGGCATATAATTTGAAGTACTAATCAACTATCTCTATAAAAATTGTTTCGCAAGTATCGCAGGGTTCTGAAACATGTATTTTTGGATAGCACATATATTAGTTCATAAATTAAGTCTCGAAATGACTATGGTAGGTCAAATAGTATTGAATCTATGGATCTTTAAAGTTCTTTTATTTTTTTCATGTTTTTGGCAGCCTATAACTCCGAAATGACGGATTTCTGCACCCAGGTTAGTCTATACTTTTTCTTTTGTATAAGGAATCACCTAGCAAAGGTTATCGTTGTTGTTAACAGAGTGGGAGTCCATAAAGTCCTGCAGGAAAGTAAAACTCTATAACTTGGAAACTACGTAATATATTAACAAATACGTTTTGGTGCACTTACAGAAAAGTTAAAAGTTTTGTTTCAGCTAGTTAAGGTCCATCGCCAAACCTCCTATTGTGCACCAATCAAGTCCAAACACACTTGCAGACTTTTCGGGAAACTAAGAATTGCGTGTTGGCGGTGCTCATCTGGAATGTTCAAAATTACATCAGTTATTTTGTTCTTGAGATTGTGCAGATTAGCTGGCTTCTGTGAATACATCTTGGTCTTCACGTGTGCCCAGTAATCACAAGGCGACCAATCTGGTGATCTTACAGGCGAAGGTTGTAATGCGCCGCTATGATATAGCAGTACCGTCGCATTACATAACATTTTGGAAGTATTGTGAAGGATACCGATCTGTATCGGATGATTCAAAAATTTAAAATCTAATTTAAATCTTCAACTTTTTTGCATCGAAACTCGTAAACAAACTATTAAAAAAAAAAAGATGGCCTGTAAATCACATACAGTGTAGATGACATTTTGGGATTGTTAACTGGTAATTTAGTTTGAAAATATGAACATGTAAATGTGTAGAGCCTCGGATCAAAATGTCTAGTGCTAAAACCAACTGTAAAATTACATTTGTGCTTAAATAAAAATATAATTTTATGTGATAATCATAATCAAATAATTGTATTGTTTATGAAATAACAGAAATTGATTTCATAAAAAGAACTTTGATAATAAAAATAGATATAACTTATAATAAGAAATAGTTTTATATACACGCATGATAATTTTACTTGCGATGACAATAATAATAATAATAATAATAATAATAATAATAATAAATCACAAAATGTCAACATATAGAAATGTGTTCAAAATTAATCCACGGCCATGGAAACGACTATATTTTAAGTGAACGCCGCGCTCACCTGTCGACCGCTCGCGTCACAAATCAACACTCGACCATTCCCGTGTTAAATTTAACGGTCTCCAAATTACAGAGTTTTATTTTCCTGCAGGATTTTATGGTCTCTCTATGTATATATATATGTTTTAAAAATGTAATGCTATATTGTTAAGTGATTTTAAATTTATGTAATGGAAATCACTGGAAAGCTTCAAAGCAAATGCGAAGGAAAATGCATGCCCTATTGTTATAAAATCAAATATTTTTGTTTTTACGAAAATTATCATACCGTCAAATGGGGTGAATAGAAACATGGGGGTGAATAGAAACAAAACTCCCAGATTAGTTTTGGATTTATCTGGACGATAAATTAATCAAGAAAACTGAAATTTCTTAACATAGTCTTATACGGCTAAAGTGTTCAGGGCAGAGACAAAATGTTTTACTGAGTTGGGAACCCTGAGCTAGACGACAGTAGCATTAATGTGTTACTGAAATCTTACACGGTATTTTAGCACTCCTCAAACTTTCTTGGTAAGTATGACATTTTCATATTTGTTGCATTTGAACATATGCCTATTTTGTAGTTTGTTGTTTCATTTACTGACGTTCATAGTAAAAGTTTTCCTTTTGTAAATTATTTCTAATCAAAATTTAACTTTACTGGGTTATTGTTATGATTTTTAATTAGTGGGGTGAATAGAAACACTTTTTGAGGAGTGGAAAATTCTTGAGAAGCGGAAAAAAGGACCTGAGGATATTGTTACGAAACTGTTGGGTTCTATTAGGAGTTCGTCAACACGTTTTAAGTATATGATTAGTTTCGGGCTCCTTCGTGGCTAGGCGGTTAGCGTACGCGCCTTTGGCGTAGGAGACCCGGGTTCGATTCCCGGCGGAAGCTCATGTGGTTCTGATTCCACGTTAATCAGTAGGTCCACGTCTCATATAGCCTCGCTGCTGAACGGGACGATAACCTCAAAATCAACTCAACTCATGATAAGTTTCCCTGGTGATTTCAGTGGTTTAAATCTTATTCAAATATCATCAAAACTGTATGGTCGTTTGTACCTATATTGTGCATTGTATTGTTTTATAAGTTTGTAACTTATATAATACTGGTCTTATTGAACTTATATCTTGCAGGTATTAAATAAATAGTTCGTTTCAACAAATACGCTGTTTCTTTTAACCTTTCCAATAGTATAAAAGAAACAACAATGGAAATAAAGTCATTGTTTCTATTCACCCCTACCCATGGGATGAATAGAAACATTAAGAAAAATCAAGGTGAAGAAAAGTGGAATTGATAAATTAATGTTCCGTTTACTGAACTTCATTAGCATATTAAGACCTTTTGTTTGGAATAATCTGATACCGAAATCTTTAACATCACCAGACATATATTCATATAGCCAAAAATGTGTTTCTATTCACCCCATTTGACGGTACAAATTATTGTTAAAATGGTGGAGAAGGAGATAAATTCATCCTTTCATGCTTGGTAGACTTTAATCCCAGGTGTGAGAACCATTGAAAACCCTCGGAGAAAATATACGTCCTATTCTATGAAAATAGAAAACATTTGCTGAAAGTTATCAATGAAAGTTATTTTCTTTTTACCACTTAAGTAAGAAAAAAATTGAAAATTTGGGGAATGTACCTGCTTGACTGATTGCGACTGCAGCCAATGTGTTATACAGCTAAAAGCTTTTAATAATAAACCCAATTGTAATTAGTTGCTGCAACTGTAATTAATCTTAAACTGTGATTTAAATTTTTTTTCAGGCTATAATAAAATGTGTCCTTTAAGTAGACTGTGAATGTATTTACATATCGTTTTGTAAATGATGTTAACACGGAAGTTAGCTCTCCAATTTCACATCCTATAATTGGGGTATTTACTTATAGCATTTATATTTATTCACTTTAGGAATAATGAAATCATTTTAACATCAACAACGAAAGGATAACGAATGATTGCGATTGTGCTTTATGATGACGTAGTGCTGATGGTTAATCATCTAGTAAACAATTTCATTTCCCATTTCAGTATACAAATTCCCTTCTCACCATCTTAAGTGAAATGGGATTAATAGATGTAGCCTAAATCGATTCATCGATTTAGGCCGTTTGGCCTTAATAGACAGATATTCATATCTTGGGGATATCAGTAGATGATAAGCTGTTAAGCGTGATGGGACAAGTCCTTGACGAAAAACAATTTAAAAGTAATACTGTTAAGAATGCCTGGTAAAACCGGAAAGGAATTAATTTCAATTAATGCTGTTGATTTTTTAAAATATCATTCTATTATTTTGTTTAATTGATTTAAATTTAAAGTAGATTTTGAGGAATGATACTACGTGAGAAGGAATTTACTGTTTAAAGTTATATTCCAATCATTACTCAGATTTGAATTGAGGTAAATACCGTCATTGAAATTCGAACCCGAAAGTAATCTCATAGAAACCGTGCGTATTGTCCATTTGCCCCTGAAGGAGAGCACTACTGTGTTAATTAATTGATTGGTTGTTGGTGGTATTAGAATTTATCGTCCCTTTCAGCACTGAGGCTACATAAGATGAAGATCTACAGCTTTACCTGGGATCCGAACCACAAGAACGCCCACCAGCAATCGAATTTTGGGTCTCCAATGCAAAATTCCTCTGTATTAACCTATAGTTACAAGAAGACTCATCAATTTGTTGAGGTTATTTCTTTTTATTGTATATTGTACAATCCGCGGCAAAAAACCTGCAACATGAGGATGTAAGTTTGTTGTGAAACTACGCCTAACAGCACAGGGAACGAACATAACATCTAAGTGGAACGAAACACGCCAGGATAAACCTCGGCCTCCTCCCGTGCACACTTATTTTGGAGCAAAAGGGTTCGTCATTTCACAATAACCTTATATGCTCATGTTGCAGGTTTTTTGCCGCGGATTGTACAAGTGCAAAATATTTATAATAAAATAAAATAAATTAAATTTCTAGTTTCACGTTCCACGTTAATGGCCTTTAGTCTAAATGAGAGACAATATCGAAGGAACGTAGAAAAACCTGTGAAAATAAACCGATATGATGATGTCCACCACCAGCTCCTGTGCTCCGGGAGTGAACCAAGCACATCCAGCACCAAAGATGAGCAAGAAATCGTGTAGACTGCAGTGTAATTGCTATGAAGTATGGAATAAGTAAAAAAATATTCAATTACAATAAGAAAGGGAAAAGTGGCAAGCAATAATAGCTAAATGAACTGAAACTAATAAAAATGTTTCAGTTTAACGTCTCAAGGATATTTTCGTGTAGGCTACAGGAGATGGCGATGATGACAGTGAATCAAATGCTGAAATAAAGAAAGTTGGAGGAAACCGAGAACCTCGAGAATACCCCGCACACTCTGTTTGTCCACCATAAAGCTTACTTTACGCGAGCTGTATTGAAACAGGGTCCTATTGAACCAGATTTAAATTCTCTACCGCTCAGCCATGCTATCCTGCAATAATATTTAATCGAACATTAGATAAGAATTTTACTTTTACTACAAGCCTGGTGTTCAAACATTCATATATCACCTAATAAGATTCAATTCCTTTTAATTCGTATGAAATGGTTTCATTCCATGAAATTGAAATCCATAGCGCGACAAATGTCCAGGAAAAGTAAAATAGCTACATTTTACACTCCTTGTTTAAAGAATCCGTAAACAAATTTACACAAACGTCAATTAGCGTAATTGCTCTATGTTTGTTTGAAAATGCTTTCACACTTTAATATATTTGTATCTATTTAATCTACTATCTTTAGCTCTTTACTTTTATACATACATTTTTTTACAAGTTCATATTTTGTTTTGGAGCTTTTCTAGTTCACAATTAGATTCTTTCAAACAAATCAAATATTTATGTGTAAACAAATTCTATTCAGTGCAATTTACGCAGTGTGTAAATGTTTATGGTGGCATTTGCTTCAATTCTAATTCATTTAAAAATACAAAACAAGTCAATTCTCGCCAATACTGTGCAAATCAATTTTCCAACTACGGATTCATTTGTCATATTTTGTCAATTCTCTTCTGACCTAGCCGGTTCCTTTGTGATTAGTAAAATCAAAGACAAGCTAGTCTTTTTTTTCCTAAGTAGATTGAGAACACAGCAATATATATTCTTTCACAGTAAAAGAAAGAACTCTTTCGCTGAATGTATTTTGAAATTAGCATGTGGTTCCAGCACTTTCAAGGAGCTGAGGTGGCTCAGTGAGAGAGTGTCAATTTCTCGTGTGTGGGATACCTGGTCCGATCCCAGCTCACGCCAAGTGAACTTTGTGGTGTACAAACACTTGTTCGTGGGTTTTCTCGGGGTTCTCCCATTTCCTCTCATTTTCTTCATTCCACCATTGCATTCATATCATCATCGCCTCTTTAACCTAGCCGGCGTAATCGTAGGAAGTAAAACTGAAATATTTCATTTTCATTTTTCCAGAATTTTGAAATCAATAATGAATCCACATATATAGATCTACCACTTCCGGTTTCAATACAAGGATATCGATGGAAATAAAATCCACTCTAGGAACGTAGCACAATGGGGTATTTTTGTCAAAAATCTGGCCAAAATTATGTATTTAGTTGAACTGAAAACGCTTTAAAATGGTCTGCTTTTTGAGTTTTTCAATATTTTCAGTTTTAGAATTTGCTTTTGTGCTAGTATGGGATAAGCTCTGTTGGACAATAGAACTTTGATTGTGGCTGCAAAGAAGAGGCCTAAAAAGAGGAGGCTGTAAAGGAAGAGGCCTAAAAAGATATAAATATACCTTGTGAGTGTTTACATATAAGATACGAAAGTCAAGAATGCAGAGTCTGCAATGTATTTTATGTTTAAATAAATAAGTGTTCAGAGGTTTAGTTTAGTGTTTAGCAATTATACCTAGGTTTATTATATTAGTAATTAGGCTGCAAGTGGCGCAGCAAATAAACAAGAATCTATTCAACAATTTGACAATAAAATATAATGGACCACTAAGGTCACTTTGATCTGTGATAGTAAGCTAGTCACATTCCTGTTATATATGGGACCTGCAGTGATAGCAATGGGAGATAAACAAGTTAAATGTTTATTCGTATGCAGGGAAGTCTATATAGCGCATAAGTTGAAAAATGCAGACGATTAGAATTTCAAAGTATGATATATTAACTAAGAAGTAAAGCTTCAAAAACAGACATAATCTATATGCAGTGAAACCTGTCTAGGTTGGCCACCATCGGTTCCATTGAAAAGTTGCCAACTTAGACAGGTGGCCAACTTACAGAAAATAAGTATGATTGGTGTATTTTTAGAATAGAATTTATAGTATTACTTGATTGTAAAATTTTAATAAGAAATGGCACGACAGCTACTTTTAAATCATGTATGTACAGTAATCATAACAATATACAGTACTAGAAAAAATTACTACAGTATGTTTAATATATGTACCTCTACCTTCCTGAAAACTAGTCTGGTACACTTAGTTATTTGGATTGAAAACACAATAGCACATACAACCATAAAATAGAAACGTATGTAGCCAGTTTATTGAAATTGATATTGTAGCACACTGAGCTATTCAGATTTTTGAAAACAAGAAAAGCAAAATTATAAATTGAGCAATTTATGTGCAGCTTATATGACTTTTTTCGACAGAGACAAATATTTTCTGTAGATACCTTTCGAAAAAATAACAAATCAATTATTACACAAATTTATTCATGGTGGTTCATTCTAAACGCACTTCTTTTATTCACTTTGGCACATATGCACATTCTAATTTTGTAGTTAACTACCTCTTGTTAATGAGCTACAAGTGTTTTCAAAATATGTCTTGAGAAAATCCTAAGGGAATTAATATCCCAAAATCCCCGCTACCTTTCGACAAGCCGTCAGGTGCCAATAGTTGGCAAAAATTGACATGGTTAGCTTTAACCTTGAGAATTTTTTCCGGAATTACTAAAGCTCCACATTTATGAAAGAGGTTGATATAGCTGACGGTTTTACCAAAACAGACAGGGTAAACAAATACGTACAACCATTTCCTGAATTCCTGAACGTGCATTTTCTTATTCACGTCTTCCTTCAGCACCCCTTTATGAGGGTAGTGTTCTGGCCATTGACCTCCAGGAGCAAATCGTGCGAATCTATGCTTCTTTGTGTCCAGTCACAAATACAGAACATCTACCTCTCATATGGGAATTCGAAAGAGTTAAAAAAAATAACAAAACTGTATTTTGCGTGGCCAAGATACGCAGGTAAATTTATCATTATCATCATAGGATAAACATTACTTCAATGTGGCCAACTTCCAAGATAGACAGATGGCCAACTTACAGAGTAATCAGTAACGAATATCTTATGGGAAAATGCAGGTTCAAGACGAACCAGGTCAAGATAAGCAGGTGGCCAACTTGGAGAGGCGGCCAAGTTCAGAGGTTTTACTGTATTGAAATACTAGATTTATATGTTTGTCTCCAATACTTTCGACAATGAGATCTCAAAAACCAAAAGTGCTAGGAACGACCTGTTTTAATTGGTCTATTCCAAATTTTGTGTAGATTGTCGAGTTCACATTCCTTTTTCAAAACTGTGTCGTTATTGTTTTATTCAACATTTTAGGTGTTGTTTTGAGCTCATAAGATTAACATTGTTGCAGGCCAAAACTACGGTGTTAGGCAACCAGTACAGAAGTTACGTATGACGCGTTAACGGACATGCAGGCGCTTTGCTTAAATCTGAATGACAAAACCTATTACATTCTGACAACTTCAAGGCCTCAAGAGACGCAATGAGGTGTACTCGAACGGATATAGATTTATTAGAAAAAAATATTTCCATTTGATATCGTGTTACTTCTACGAATTTGCTACAAACTAAATCTAACATCTATACATAGCAATTAACTTCCTGTGTGAATCCCCTATCCTTTACTTTTGTTAGTAAGGAGACATGCACAGTGGGAAAAAGACACATGGTCATAACAGAAAGAAGCCCTGAGCAGACAGTGCAGGTTCAGCTAGTTTAAATTTAATAATATTAACAAGTAAGCAGAACATTCCTATTTTGAGAAGAGAATAGTTGGACACTTTAGTTTCTAATTGTAGAATAACATTTAGTAATTTGCTTCAGTAATGATTTGGAAGTGCTTTAGAAATAGTACAAGATACGGCAGCAGTTGATTTGGGACAAGGGATTTAAAAAAAGGAAAAAGAATTCCACATGATTTTTCAAGAATCCATTCAGGAGTCATTTATGTTACATAAAGTAACGAATACCCTAAGACAAGGAGCTACTCTAATATATAAAATGTCTTACGAAAAACCATACGCTTTGAAAGCTAAAATGAAAGAACAGTTGAATCTTGTCGTCAAGATGGACCTTAAAAGCAACAAATTATTGAGATTGGGCAATGTTCTTAGTAACAGTAAAGAAAAGGATGGTTCATTACGAGTATGCTTGAACTTTAAGCTTACAGTAAGTCTGGTTACAGAAAAGGTGACTTATCCTTTAGCTTGGATTAATGGCATACTACAACAACTCAAACGAGCTAAATTTTACGTTTTCTTAGACTTGCGTCAGGTTTATTTGCAATTACAAGTAAAAGAAAGTCGAGTAGGTATATGACATTGAATATGACATGGGTTCCATACGAAAAAACTAAACTGCCTTTTGGCCTGAATTGCTCTGCACAAGGATTTCAGAAATTATGAAACATGTAATGACAGGTTTCCAAGGAATGATATGCTTGAACGTCATTGTATAGGGTTCAAAATCTACGTACAGTGCTACGAACGCACTGAGGAAATATTACTCAAGTACATTTTCACGTTAATATTCACAACATTCACGTCAATATGAAGAAGAGTGTATTATTTAGTACAACTATCCAATATTGACGGTACCATATAGAGGAGATCAGAATAACACCTACCACTAAGAAAATTAAACCGATAGCCCAGACAGCTACATCCAGAAATAGATTAAAGCTGCAATCTTTTCTTGGTTTGCTAAATTTTTACCATAACCACATATCATACCCGTCGATGCGTATCTCTTCCTTATTTTATTTATTAAAAAGAAATCTGAGATGGTAATGGACAGGAAAACACCAAAAGGAATTTACAGAGACTCAAAAACTAATTGCTAGAGCCGAAATTTTACATCCCTTTGATGACTCAAAACCAGTGATGGTAATGACAGACATTTCGCCTTATGGTGTAGGAAGTGAAGTTTTCAATGAGGTGGAAAGGTGCTTCGGTAACAGTTGCGCGTGCATCGGATGTTCGATTTGAGAGAGAGGCATTGGTGGTAGCATTAACCACAAGAAAACTTCATAAGTTTTCGTATGGTAGAAAGTTCAAATTCCAAATTCACCTGTTAGATGGATCTTTGGAGTCAATAAACCACCGTCGACAGCCTCTCCTATATTACTGAAATAATTCTTATTATTAACTAATCATGACGTAGATATAATATATACAAGGAAAGTGCCAGTGGCAGACTTCTTATCTAGATTTCCGATGTCTGAAGAAACTAATGACCAATTAGCTTCCACTGAATGTCGATCAAGTTAACATTTTCCTGAAGAGATAGCACAAGGGGTTAAACAAGATCTTAGATTCAACAACTTATTAAATGGACGAAAGAGGGACAGCCAAAATGACTTCGAGATTATTTTTATTTTACAGATAATTAAATCATTTTAAAGCATCGATTAAATTTAGAATTAGTTAAACACACGTTTTTCTTCCTTTCTAAAGGTTATCTCGTACTTCCTAGAAAATTAGAGAAACTTTACATGCAAAGGTTTTCGTAAGTCAATTGAAATTGGTCTTCCTGAAGTTTAGTGGCTGCAAATGATAGATGATATAAATCAAAAGGTACATAAATGTCATATCCGTAACGTAGTAGCCAATATACCACCGAGAATGTTATATGGAAATCGGGAAACAAGAAAATTCCCTTTCAACGAGTACAGTAGACCATTATTTGAAATGAAAATGAAATGAAATCTTTGAATTTTACGTCCACGGTTAGGCCGGTAGGCTAATGGAGACGATAATGATGAGAAATGAATGAAATGATGAAATGAAAAAGTGTGGAGGAAACGGGAGATCCCCGAGAAAACCTACGCACACGATGTTTCTCCACCACAAAGATCATTTAGCGAGCTGGGATCAAACTAAGGACCCCATGCACCAGAGATGAATACTCTACCACTGAGCCACCGCGAACTCCAGACAATTATTTGAAAGTTGTATTTTAGTGTAGGAGGATATATTTCTACGCTGGATAAAGACTTGGCTAGTGAAGAATACGGATGCTCGAAGGACAATTAATGCCTTAGGGAACTTTTTTCAAATTACAGGGTTCCCTAATACGTTAGCATCTGATAGTAGGCCATTTTTTCAAAATGAAGTTTTAACAAATGTTGTGTAGAGTTCTATTAATCATATTTTAATACCTCCATATCACCTGCAGAGTAACGGGACCGGACAAACTAAAGAAATGCACTATACAACAGTTTTGCTAAAGTATCACTGTCGGAGATTACTTATGTTCTCCTGCACAGAAAAGTTTCAATTTTCGACTGAGCTCGTGGTTTTATACTTTTAATTATCTACAATATTCTTCTTTCCTCCTGTTATATTTGCAGTACATTCTTATTGGATTCTCGTGCCATCTAGCTGTTTATCTGTTCTTTTTCACACCCACATTCTAAAGGGCTTTTGTCTTTCATAATCATTTGTCCCTAGTATTCAATGATTGACAAAATACATTTGGGCTCTCACTAAAATCTTTCTTGCCGTTTGTATCATTTAAGATAATCTAATATTTATTATGTTTATGAAACATTGAATCCAAAGTCGATAAATGTTGTATTAAGTTGTTCTTACTTTATTTTATTTAAACCAATAGAAACCAAAACAATAATTTCAGCGTTAAAGGAATGGTAATAGCCTCCAAAAAATATTTGTGGCCTAGAGTTTCTTTTTTAAATATCAGCAACCACCTCTGCCCCCTTGGACACAAAAACAGCAAATGGGAAAAAACATAAAGAGTAAAACCAGGTTATCGATTTTGTGTAACGACGGGCAAAATTTAATTGCAAAGAACCTATCTTTCAAAATAGACCGGATATTGATGTTCGTGTAATGAACGAAGCTTCAACAGTTGATGAAACGATGGGAAATCCCACATATTACGCAATCCTTTTTCTCCCCCTCCCTCACACAAGCTCTTTCTGAGGGGGCTTAATTCAACTACTCTTTCTTTCGAAAGATTTAAATGCTAACTGCTAATTAAAAATGTATATGTAAATTCAAATTGAACCCATGATTATTGAAGCACCACAGTGTACAAAAATACATACTAAAGTAATAAAAAAGCTTTATGTATATATATATATATATATATATATATATATATATATATATACTATTCCAATTTTTATTTGTAATAATCTAACTGCAACACCAAATGCACTATAAATATGTGCGTAATACGTATCTCCTTCATGCATATTGAAATTCAAAGTAGTACAATATATATATATATATATATATATATATATATATATATATATATATATATATATGGTATTGTGTCTCCCTAAATTAAAACATTATATAGTATTTATTAGTATTGGAAAAATCATTTCATGAAAATATGAAATTATTAAAACATGATAAAGGTGTTGGAAGAAAATCTTTATTTATACTAAATAAATAACATATTTTAATATAAGGAAATACAACTGAAATGTATTTTAAAATTCTGTATCTTTACGATGGTGTTTTTAAGTGAGGAAGAGAAGAAAGAATTATTAAATTACTAAAGCCTAAAAATAAAAAGTTATTACCAGCCAGAAGTTTCATGTTTAATAGGGTGGTTCATGGCCAGCAAAGTTATCCTTTCTAATGTCAGTTTTCGTTGTGATACTGATTGCAATAATATTGTGAATTGGAAATTCTTCTAATTATGTTGTATATTGTAAATTTGTCTGTATGAAAATTAATGCATAATCAAAGTATAAACTTATTTCGCTCAATAGTGTAAATAATTAGATAGGCTCACGCTTGATTCCAGTCTTTTCTCTGGATGGTAGTGGCATAATACATTTTATGCAATTTCGCCATGGTGGAAATACAGTAGCAAAATTATAAATTGTGATGCTTTACTGCATTTTTCATTCTTGATTTTGTTTTTGAATGCAGTACTTTTACAGTTCAAGATTCCAATGGGCAACTATATAAAATTCTATCAGGTTTCAGAAGAAGAGCATCAGACATGATAGAACTTTTAAACTATTTAAATCAGTGTTATGTAATAGTTAGTGACTGCAAAACATTAAAGTTTCGCAGACAATTCCGTTCATTAAAAAAAACTCAAACAATACAGATGTTTGATAGCTTTTTAAACTTAAAAGTGTGTTCTTCATTTCAACGGTTTTGAACATTCATGGTTCTTCTCCTGGACTCTCCAATTTACTAAAGCTATTTGCTATCTACATTTTCTTGTTTATTTCTTTTGTTTACTTTCAGAAGTCGTTGCAGGAGATCTTAGCTATACTATTATAAAAGATTAAAATTGAGTCACTTATCAACGCTCAAGTACACAGTATTAGCATCAATGATTTAACAAAAACGTGTAAAGGTTCATTATTATGGATAGACAAATGTATTATTATTTACATATTTCTAATGACTTGAGTACTCTGAGCACTTTTGATTAGATGATAGTGCATAAGAAGGAAACTTTCTGCAGTACTTGTATGTAGTTGTGAAGATAAATTCACTGAGGTGTTAATTTTATTAGTTGGTTGAGATAATAATAAAAATTAGCAAAATATTTTTTTCGAACTATCATCATGATGAACATCATTTCATGGGACAGTTTCATCTTCTGTATTATTGCGATTGAAAATGATTGTATACTCCAATATTTTTAATATTCTTAGTATTTACTGGATTAATCAACACTATTCAACACTAACTACTGAATATAGTGTAGTTTAAGCGGAAACTATTTTTAAAACTTCTAACGAGAAAACGTATGTATGTGTGTTGGGACACTAAACTTTTGACAAAGCTGTGCTCAATCAATAAACGTTAAGTTTGTTCATATTTAAAGAGTCAACTGTTTTCAGTGTTAAATGTTAGTTACTAAACTGACAGTAGTTCATGAATCTAGAAGATCTTAATATTTGTATAGAGTTGGGGGAGATCATGGTAGATTTGTGTTGCAGTGTGTTAATTAAAGTTGACCCACGATCCACTTATAACCTTTATCTCTGCATATTAGAATTACTGATAATCTTAATGCATTCATATTAAAATTACTAATATTTTTTATCTCTGCAAATTAGAATCACTATATCCGCTGGAGCTATGAAGTTCCTCCCGAGGGCTTTATCTCCGATCGTGCTCGCATGGGAGTAGTCTTCTGAAATCATCACCGAACTTCAGGATTGTGAATTCGAATTTGAGATTCAATGAAGTGACAATCATTGGTGACGCATGAAGTGGCCACCACGGTTGTGTAAGACAGGATTTTATTTTTTCCGGACACTTAAACGTTATCATGTACTATGATAATCCTCAAACATAATATGAAAATGATAATGACGAAAGATGTCACTTAAATTTCTCTTTAAATATTCTTTTTCAACTGGAAGCATAAACGTAGAAGTGTATCGACGCTGGCACTAAACGTGTTTCGTCAAATACTACTCTTCTAATATATAACATAACGTTTACCTCACTCTCCATTAGAATAATAACTACAAAAGGTAATATGAATACATTAACTTAAACGGATCGTCCAATATTAGCACTTAAAAATGTGTATTTCAAACCAGATTAGAGTTGCTTCTCGTACTAATAGTCTTAGATACAATCAACAAACATTAGACAGAGTCTACTGTAGACCTCTAATAACTCACACTGAAGTATGCAGAGATATGATTGTTGAATGTATGCTGTCATTGTGACCACTATCACATTGATAAGAGGATTACTAAGTTAGACATGTTAGCTATTGGCACATCACACTCAAGCTGCATTATTGCTCTTGTAGTCCCCATGGAAACATCTACACATATGTTTAGCCTGTGTTAACTAGCATATGTTTCGAATAATGTAGGAACTCGTATGCCTATGTTTGTGAAATATTGTATTACTTCAATTTCCATCAGAAAAGTGATCAACAGAAAATCGTATCAGGTAACTTCTCCGATGAAACTTCATTGCAGAGTATCTTCTATCTAACTTTATCATCTTTTCATGCGTCTTCCCCACAAATCTCAAGAGAAAGGTAGAACCATCGGAACTTGCAGATTGCATTTCCAATGGAGGAATACCCTCTTTTTTTTCTCCCTGCCCCTGAGGGGTCTTGAAACAAGAATACAAAATGTCCTCTCATTCTTCCCTCAGCACCAGAAAGAGCATCGTTTCACCAACCACCAACCACGTGAGAAACGATATATATAATGTAGCTTGAGGGTTCGGAGCAGGAAAAGGGAAGAAAGTGATTCCCAGGTGAATATTGTCACAATCTTCTGTAAATGCGTCTTCTGTCGTATTTTGTCACAAACGTGTCTCTTTTCTGTCACATTGATTATTTCACAGACTTCGAAAGTTTTTCATATAGAATTATATAAGCCTACATGTATGTAATTTTGTCACAATTTATTTATTAATCATTTCTGTATTTTATACTTGCACTGTGTAGTGTTTTATAACCGGAAATTATCACTGTTAATTTTTTAGGTGGTGATTTTATGATTTTGAAATAACAGCCTGAAATATACATCTTTTTATCTTCTGCAGCTGTAGCGCTATATTTTCGACTAGCCTTTGGCCCCAGACCGCCGCGTTTGCTCTGTCTACGGCCTCGAACCTATTAAACCCATAATTTTATCAAGTTTCAAGTTTCTTTTCGTATTTTAACAATCTAAAAGATAAGATTTTGAATCCCCAAGAAAACGCCCATTTAAATAACATGGAAATTTCTTCATCCCCCATTTAGACCCCCTTAAAAACTAAAAATATTCACTTTTGGCAATTTTCCTGTGGGTTTGCACCGTAAGGCTACAATCATGATTAATTTTATCATTCTAATCCTGCCAGAAGTGCCTAGACATTTTGGGGTATAGAAGATGTCCATATAAGTAACATGGGAAAGATTTTTAAGTTCCCCGTAAAACAATTCTACAGTTAGAAATTTTTATTTCTGGCGATTTACTTAATTAACGCTAACGAAAACATATAAGCATACCGAATTTCAAGCTTTTACTCCAATTCCAAGTGTCTAAAATATGAGATCATAAGTCAAAAAAAAAAGGCCCAGTTAAATAACATGGGGAATTTCTTTATCGTCCCTTTAGACCCTCTAAAATAAAAAATATTCGCTTTTGGCAATTTTCATGTTGGTTAATCCCTAAAAGCTACAAACATGTCAAATTTCATCATTATAACTCTACAGAAAGTGCTCAATAATT
Organism: Thermobia domestica; assembly: GCF_964235325.1. NCBI lineage: Eukaryota > Metazoa > Arthropoda > Insecta > Zygentoma > Lepismatidae > Thermobia > Thermobia domestica. The sequence continues at coordinate 198,183,154 of NC_137455.1, read as the reverse complement.
TTGGAGTGTAGCCCATATAAATAATATGGAGAATTCAGTTCCCCATAAAATCACACTAAAGTTGAAAGTATTTATTTTTAATGATTTATTTAGGTAACTCTAACGCAAACGTACAAGCATTCCGAATTTTAAGTTTTTATTCAAATTCCAATTACCTAAAACATGAGATAATAGGCAAAAAAGGCCCATTTAAATAACATGGAGAATTTCTTCATGCCCCATTTAGACCCTTTAAAAATTAAAAAAAGAAATACTTTTGGCAATGTTTCTGTGGATTAGTCCCTGAAAGTTACAGTCATACCAAATTTCAATTTTCCAACAACCGGAAGTACTCCTTTAGTTAGGATAACTAAAAAAGAGACATTAAATTATAATTATATTAACATAACAATATAAAAAACTATCACTTCTACTGTCCTGGATTTAATCCCTTGTGAACGGGATGATAGAACGCTTAGAGTGGTTCACATTCCACTATAATGCTTTTCGCTAAGCCTCATTCCCCGTTTTTAAACTTTGGTGAATAAACTTAAATACAATTGAGGATATAATACATGTAGAAAGTAAACCAAACAATATCTACAAAACGATATTAGATGAACTAACAAGGATACAGACAACCTTTTCCAAACCAATTTCTTATAGGCCAGAAAATTGTGGGGTGAAGTTTATGACGTCATAATTATTATTCACCCAAATAAAGTATTTACACTATACAAGAAGACTAGAATTATTAGACTTACAAATTATACAATACATAAGTGTTGGAAATCTTATAGAGCAGCTTTGTCTGTCCGCCTAGCTGTCCACAGGTGAAAGGGCAAAAATAGTCATAGACATCCAGAAGCGTTCCAAGAATAGCTTCCATATCCTTAGCTAATCCTGTATTCACATTGGAAGTGGTTCAAATGAGCCACTTTCGATTTTAACAACTATAGTCATAAAACGAAAATGGTAACGGACAGCGAGAAGTGAAATTTTGCAAATGATTCAGTGTCTCAAAAACTATATGTCATGAAAATTCACAATACTCTTCCGAAACCGAAAGTGGTTCGAATTTACTATTACTTCCGGTTTTAATACTGATTTCTGTAGAGGGAAACAGTATGTCCTATCACTGTGTGTTTATTTTTTCAATTGATTAAGAATCCCAAGAATAGATTTTATCGTTTCCATTGAAACTCTATTCAAACTCAGTGATTAAAATTAACTATTTCCAGACTCAACCTTTATCGCCATAGAACGAACATAGTAATAGGCAGCGGGAACTTTTTTTTTTTTTAAATAAACGATTCAGCGTCTCAAGACGACATATCATGAATATCCACATTATTTTACCATTCACCGAGGAACAGATTCTATCTTCGATCTATTGCAACTAGTAGTTATAGATGCACTACTTCAAGTTAGAGTATTGATTTCGCATAGTTCTGATATGTACCGTAGTTTCACACTGTGTAACGAAACTCACTTGTTGTTATTATAGGAAATGTCGCTTTTCCATCATTAAGGGTATGAGACGTGGACTTACAGTTTAAAATGGATTCCAAATCACTGTAATGCATTCAAATTTTTGAAGGATTTCCCACCAGGAATCGAATCCGGAACATCACACACAAAAGGCACTCGCTCTAGGCACTAGGCTAACGGAATCGCTATTATTATTATTATTATTATTATTATTATTATTATTATTATTATTATTATTATTATTATTATTATTATTATTATTATTATTATTATTATTATACTACAAACTATGCTATGCATGAGTAAGTTTCATAGAACGACTTTGTTCGTCCGTTTGTCTGTCAAGAGATATGGGAGCAAAAATAGTAAGAGATATTGACAAGTGGTAATTTGCAATCGATTAGGTTTTCGAGAATAGGTTCCATGTCCTCCGTTACCCTTCTATTGATACCGAAGTTGTACAAATTAGTCATTTCCGGTTTCTACGTTTATTAACACAGAACGAAAACGGTGATATATAGTGAGAAGCTGTTTTTTCGCAAACCATTCAGCATCTCAAGACAATAACTGTGTGTTTCAGATGTAAAGCATCACGGGCAGTGGCCAATGGAGCACGATATTCCGCACAGTGTTGCCGGATTTCGGACTTCCCTTTCCCTTCTCGCTCTTCCTCCAGTTGAGATTATGACACATACATTGGCAACATTATTCACAATGTAAATGTACTTTTCCAGCAAACTCAAGAGTTTTGACTGTGCATCCTAGAAGTATATATAGCAACTAAATTACTTACATGTTAACTTTTCCAGTGGAAATGCTAAACACTTGTCTTCAACACTACTTTCACTATCATCTATGTCAGTTAATATTTCGTCTTTGTCTGAATCTGAGTCTTGTAAATTTATTTTTATGGGTTCCAAAAACTGTAAACACAAAAAATTATTCTTCGAGCTTGACTTCGTAGCACTTGAAATAAAAAGAAAAAAAGGAAGACTGAAAATAAAACTTCTGCTGTACTTGGTTTGCTTAAAGACATTGTTAGTTCCTACACAACTAACCCCTTTGTTTCCTTCTCCGTTTTCATAACAAGTAGCACGCTTGGGCTTGGTGTAGGTGCCACGAAAGTAATCCATCTGATTCCTAAGCAACTCGATATGCTTGAGTTTGTTTTGGGTTACGATAATTTATGACACCATTCAGACGCCTGATGCTTTTGATTCCCTTATAGAGGAGAAAAGAGGGTGTTAAAAGTCGCACATAATAATGCAGTGGAACGTGAAAGAAAAAAAGAAAAAAAAACATACTGCGTTCCTTCTGTCGAATAAGAAAGTGTGTATCTTGAAATAAATTTCAAAACAAATTACAAACTTCTCATGCTTTATTCTTACGATGTTAGGCGTATATGCAGTATATGAATCAGATTGCAAAGGTATGTAGCCATGGGGGAAAAGGGTGCTCTGTCTTTCCGAACTATTTCCAGCTCCAAAATGAGGTTCGTCTGGTATATGTTTAATAAATTTATTTAACAGTTAATGCAAATGAAGGACTTTATAATAAAATACGAATTTTTTTTAAAAAATCAATCATCATCAAGACGGTTTCTATACCTCATTGAAACAACTAAAATTAATCATATGCTTTATATTCTCATTTCTTTAACTGAGTGCACTGTGAACTGGTAAAGTGAGCAGTTAATGTGCTAGCACAACATTTCCAAGTAGCGCCTGTGATATTTTCGAGATTCGCAGTACCGCGAGAAGACAGCGTGCAGAACTGCTTGTCGCGAACTGTCAACACCGCTCAATGTCAATTGGACGCCGTGTGAAGCCAACTCAAGACCATGTCGTTTCTCATCTGAAACCTGCAATATATCACCACTATCCGCAACACTCTAACAAAAACGCAAGTGGATCCTATTTACTATTATTTCTGGTTTCAATACTGATGTCCATAGAGCAAAAACGGTAAGAGATATCGAGATTTTTTTTTTTTTTTTTTTTTTTTTTACAATTGATTCAGCTTTCCGAGAATATGTTCTATATTTTCCGTTAATATTCTATTGGCAACTGGAAGTGGTTTAAATAAAAACTTTCCGCTTTCAGCATTTACTGCCATAGAACAGGAACTGTAATAAATAGCGACAAATGTTTATTGCAATCGATAGAATGTCGTAAGAATATTTATATATATCACCGCAGCCCCAACACTGTATTGAAACCAAAAGCATATGAACCTACTAGTACTTCTGGTTTCGATAGGCCTACTAATTTTCAAAGAGCAATAACTGTAAGAGTTATTGAGAAGATTTTTTTTTCAGTCAATGCATGATCTCAAAATAGATCCTATCTACTCCCTTAATCTTCTATTCAAATCGGAAGTGGTTCAAATTAACGAATTTTGATTTCAACCTTTTTCGCCATAGAGATAAAACAGTAAGGAACAGCGTATAATGGCTTCATGGTATGGATTCAGCATCCGAGAAACAGGTTCTATCTTTGATCTTACTGTATTACTCGCTTGCAACCATGTAGTTATAGATGGACTATTTTAATTGAATTCGCACAGTTTGGAATTCTACCATGCTTTCACACTGTGAAACGGTGCTCATTTATTATTATTATTATTATTATTATTATTATTATTATTATTATTATTATTATTATTATTATTATTATTATTATTATTAATTAATTAATTAATTAATTAATTAATTAATTAATTAATTAATTACCGGACGTGTTCTAGCCAATGTTCTGAGCATATATTAACCAACTGACAAGATATCTGGAGACGAGATAACTTTTGTTGGCTAATACGCGATGCTGTCTTTTTTCTACCATTTTGGCTCAGTTCATTATTAACTTGTATCTGAATCGTTATTCTAGCAATTTTATTTTTTTTTTTATTTATTTTTTTTTTTTTTTTTGAGAATTGAAGCATTAGAGGTAATTTGGCTTTTTATCGTCTGTTAGAGAAATATCCACTAACTGTCAATTATGTTGTAATTGTTTACTTATCCGAACGAAACATAACAACAATAACAATATGAGAAGCGGAAGTCCATTGCTATTAGTGGAGATTGTTCGAAGACCAAGAGATAGAGAGAAAGAAAGAAATTAGATTTTAATTTATCAATTTTATACCTCTTTCTACGCAAATGTACCTTCCTTCGAAAAATGTGCAGAGCAACGAGGAAACAAACACACACGTACATTCCATACATATACAAGAAATAGAAGGGTGTACATGGTCATTGTATGCTCCACGTTCCCACAGGTCCCTTTAATTGGGGTTGTTAATGCGTTGGGAAGACCGTGACTCGAATTTGCAATGTTTTCGCCACGTTTTGTCCCTCTTCACGTCCTTCGTACGAAAGGGCTCTTGAACACGTTCTCCATGTTGCCATGTGCCTTTCTGTTCTATCTCATTATGTGCCTTTTTATTTTTGCCTTTCCTTCCTTCCCCTCGAATTTTTTTTATTCCTTTTCCATTTTTTCTGCGTCCAAGAAGGGTAAGGACTGTAGGGTGTGTCCGACTAGGGAGGATGATCAACTTGTTCTCCCCACCACCCTTGTCTCTTGCTTCTGTATGTTATCACGTGATCGGAATTTACGCGCTGGTAAGTAGCAAGAGGGAAACACTCAAAAATGTTTGTAGCATTATCGAAGTTAGATGTTCAAGAACAACTGTTGTTACATTTTGGTAGTAATAATAATTTAATGCTATTCATTGAATTTTGTAGTCCAATTTCAAAACTTTCGATGTTAATCAGCATCAAATCTTTATATTTTTGTTACAATCTGGGAAAGTAACGTAATATATATTTATACAGAGTAATGGACTACAGTATTTCTGAAGTAACTGGAACAAATAACGAGAATGAAACTTAACAAGATAACGTACAAGAAACGACTAACTTTAGAGAAAGGAGACAAATTGTGGGTATACATTCTTTTTTCTCTATTTAGAAAAAAAAGTTCTCGCAATAGTCAACGAACTTACAATGTCCATTACTGAATTCTCTATGCTTGTGTGTGTATGTGTGTGTCAGTCTGTCTGTTATTTGCGAATTTTTCAATTTTGAGCTCTCCATTCGCTAGAACATGAAAAATTATCTAAAAAAAAGTTACGGAATTTTCGCGTCACTCTTACCGTTCCCGAGATATTGTCCAAAATTTTCGAATTTCGGGATTTTTAAGCAGCGATATCTCCGGAAATATAAGTTAGGGAGAGATGACATTGGCGTTGACTAATACCTAGGAGGATGATAAATATTTTGGTATGAAACAGTAACCGTTGGTCACTGGCCAACTGGCCACTCGTTTCGTCAGTGGCCATCGGTTAGTATTGGCAGAGCCGTAGCTAGAGATTTCGGCGCCCGGGGCGAAGTAGAATTCGGCGCCCCCTACACTCACCTTACCAATAATTATATATATATATATAATCAGCTTTTGTTGTTATGCTATACTGAATTTTTATTAATCTTCTTGGAAAGACCATTGCAACAACCAAAAACGATCATTATGTATCCTTTTTCAAATAGGAGTTGTTTTCAAGTCTTATTTTGGACTTTTTCTTAAACTTGACAGAACTACCTTTGGTTGTATACAGATTCACTAGGAGAACTGTTATGGAAAGTTACTGTTATTTACAACGTTCCATACTGTTGATAAGAAATGAAATATTAATACGTTAAAAACTATGAGCTTTTAAATTGTTCGAAATGGGCGACAGTATTAATTTCCAGTAATAATTGTAAAATTTTAAATTTTATTCTGTATGTGACCACATCAATACCATTTTAATTTCGATCTTTTTACGGTAAGAAATATTTTGTGAAATGTAATGGAAATTCAGAAGGAGCCTTCTTTGTGAATTTCTAAATATTGATCGATGGAGGTGAAGAATATGTTCAATGTTTGTACTTAAAATTCAAAATATAATTTGGCTACTACATATGTCTGAAATTATGGTAATTACTTAATTTCTTAATGAATCAAAGTTCCGAATTTAAGGTACTTATTATTAATTAATACATTAAAATACACTAACACGTACATATATAGTGTGTGTACTTATGTTTTGTATGTATGTAGATAGATAGAAACATCACACAACTAGACACGTATGCACAAAATAATATGCTGGCGATACAAAAAGTTGATGAAAAATGACCCCAATAAATTCTTCCAAATAGGAAGCATTTGATATGTCAATGGAATTTAAAAATAAATCATTGGTAGTGATTAGTGTCTGAAAAAGTCGAACTTGTTGGGATAAGCCCCTATTCTACAACTGCTTGAAGTTCGAAAATGCTATTGTTCCCCTCGTTTACCTTTATTTTTAATATTCCCGCGCAAACAGCAATTTGAATGTGTCTCTTCACTCTTCCCACTTTCATACCTTCATTTTCACCGTCGCACAATAGGACCAAACAAGGCAATTCTTAGCAAAAACTCGAAAAATGAAGTAAAAGATTGACTCGATTTAATTTGTTCTAATGAAACCTTTATAGTGTACGCATAAGATAGTGTGCAGGAAAAGAAGTGATAGCAGCTTACAATGAACTCATGGGACGTGTAAATTTGGTTATCCGCCGAAGTCAGAGAGGCGCTTCTTAGTGACAGAAGATAGGAAATTGACTTGGAATGCGACTATTCCTACATTGCGTGTAGATATTCAGTGGCTGGTAAACATGGTGACACGACCGACATGTATGTATCGTTTTGTATATTTAGAATGTTGATGTCATGTGTAGTCAATAATCATATTTGGTTGAGTTGAGTTGATTTTGAGTTTAACGTCCCGTTCAGCAGCGAGGCTATATGAGACGTGGACCTACTGATTAACGTGGAATCCGAACCACATGAGCTCCCGCCGGAATAATCATATTTGGAATGATGCTAATATCATTATCATATCCCTACGATAATCCCTACTTAATAAAATATTTGGAAAATGCTGTGGTACTGAAAGCACATAAACTATGGACAAACGATAGAATGTCATTTCAGTAGAAAATATGGCATAATATGTCTATGATTTTTTAATATGTCGTAGCGGAAACATTGTTCTTACTATATGCAAAGAGAAAACCTGCACATATTTGCACTTTTGGGAAAAATATCGCATGAAAATGTTTGAGGAAAACCGCATTCTGGATGCAATGCTGCTTTTGAATTGAGCTGGGATGAGTGTGTTAACAAGTGTTAGGTTATTAGACTTGTGATCCCCATGTACGCAGTGACAAAGTTGAATATAGGTCGTTTCCTGGAATTTTGCCCCCAGGCCTCGTTGGGGGTTTCGTCCCCAGGACCCATCTTGATTCCAACATCTAGTCATATTTCTCTGGCATTCACCAACAGAACTAAACTCTAGTCAAACATATTTGATTAATGGTGGCGACATTTTGAAACGCCAATGTTTGCTAAACAATCTATGGACCATAAGGTAGAACCATATTAAAATGGTATTGATCAAATCAGTACTTTTTTATTTTATTTATATTTTTAATTTTTTTTTAATATTTGATTTAGAAAACAAGGAAAGACAGTGGGAAGAAAAAGGTGCGGGGATTATAATTATTATAATAGGACTCCTTGGTTAGACACATAAAATTTGGTATTTGTAATTTTCATTTAAAATTAATTACAAAGAAATTATATAAGTTAGTAATACACATAAACAGAATTATTTTATTTTATTTTATGTTTTATTTTTTGTGACGCGTGCACAGAAGTGACATTGGAATCAACTGTAATGACCTCCGCTCACTTCAGCTCAGAGTGTTCCAATCAAGCCCTGAAATGAGTTCACGTAATGCACGATGCAATATATGAAACAACCCGAACAGGTTACCGATGCGTGTAAATCATACTATGTTTAATATACCTGATAATATATTCATATCGAGAACTTGTAATGAGATAATTTTTATGTATTGAAGCGTCCTTGCATCTTCATTGTCATAACGAATCCTCCACAACTTTGAAATAATTTTGAGGAGCAAAAACTTTTCTTAATTTTTATTACTCATCAGTTGTAAAATGAATAAGTACGCTTTTTCCTTTCATGCGTAAGAATGTAAGACAATCATAAATTGACAAATCAAAGCATATTGCACACGCGTTTGTTTATGCCAATCATATAATATGTTATATAATTTAGGCGCGAATATAAAGAATATTTCCTTTTATGATGTAAAACTCTAAGTTTTTGATGAAATAATGTCGAAATAACATTATTGTGGCCACTACACATACCGAACTAATTGGTTTTCTTTCAATTTTCTGCTTCATATTGCGAATTCTTATTTTTGCCAAGAATTCAGTGCTTTGGCCCCACTGTGCTTTGTGATTAATCCGATTGGGTAGAAAAACGTTTCGAACTGGGCAAACTCATCACTGTCAAAACGCCGAACACGACTTTGCTCATTTCGGATTTTGCAAATACTCCTGCATACACTAGACCCTATAAGTCATTACTCGGCACCTTGTATACCACATGTCATTAAAAAATAATCTATAATAACTCTTTAAGTAATAAATAAAAACTTGTTGTGACTTATTTAAACTCTTGGATTGCGAGCGAAGCGAGCAAGAAAATTTTTAAGAAATCTACATATTTCATTGATAACCGACAGCAATATTAATCTAATAGGGCGCCAATACTTTCTGGGGGCGACTTGTCTTTTACTCATGCCCAACAACACTTTTTCTTTCTCCTTGCTCGTTCGGCGCCCCCTTGATACCAGCGCCCGGGGCGGGCGCCCCGCTGGCCCCCCCTTAGCTACGGCTCTGAGTATTGGTACCAAAATATTTATCATTCTCCTAGGTATTGATCAACACCAATATCATCTCTCTGTGATTTACCGTTCCCGAGATATTGGCCAAAAAATAGTTCCGATTTTGGGAAATTAAGGAACCATATCTCGGGAACCGTAAGTCATAGAGAGGTCATATTGGCGTTGATCAATACCTAAGAGGATGATGAACATTTTGGTATCGAAGAGTAACCGGTGGCCACTGACCAACTGTTCACAATTTCTCAGATATTGGCTAAAACGTTCGAATTCTGGGAGACTTAAGGAACCTTATTTCGGAACCCGTAAGGCATAGAAAGATGATATTTTGCGAACTTTTCAATTTTAAGCTTTCCATTTTGAGCATATAAAACAACATATGATAGTACGTTTTAACAGAATCTTTAAACAAAGCATGTGGAAAAAATTGAGTACTCAAGGAAATTATAAATGGATAATTATATTACAAGAATTGTTTAATAAGAATAATAATAAAATACATAGAACAATTAGTATAATGCCTGTAGAAGTTAATAAGAAGAGTTAATTCTTTTTAAGTTCTATCTGGCAATGCTCTTGAAGCATTCTCAGCTGGTTTGAAAATGAATTTTCAACTAATATTTGTTGATTGATTTAAAGTTTTACGTTTGTTTCAGCACCCAGGCTATATGAGATGTCGACCTTCAGCTGAACGGTAGCACATGAGCTCCTGCCGGAAATGGTCTCCCATTGGAGAGCTCTCCAATCCAATCGTATTTCTAGCAAATATTATTTCAAAAGTAATATTTCTTGTTGTTGATTGGAAATTCAATGGGATTCGAACCACGTGAGGTTTCATCATTAATAATTTGTATAAATCTGAAACTTAACTACGATATTTGCAAAATTCAGAAAGTAATTAAGTAGATAACACACTTGCTTATTGGGGGAATATTTGTGTATTCGATCTCGAGATTTAAGTGTTAAATCTCAGAGAAAAAGACTAGATTGGACTAATTTAAATTAAACGTCCTTTCCGACGCCAGGGTTACATGAAAACCAGCAAATAATGGACATATTAACTTCTTGGCCATTAAAATGCAATCAATCAATGAATCAATAAATAATAATAATAATAATAATAATAATAATAATAATAATAATAATAATAATAATAATAATAATAATAATAATAATAATAGCTTGAATCATATTTTAAACAATAGGTTTCATCTCATGGGTCTCGGTGATAATGAACATTAAATCACAATCAATCAACCAATCAAAATTCATTAACTGTACACTTAATTAAAGCTATTGTGTTAGGGTTGAGCAGAGCACGTGGTGCGTTGCAGGAGCTCGCTGTTACCAAATGCTGCAACAAGAGACAGAAACTCTAGCCACAAACTTGGAGCCTCTAACAAGTCATAATTTACAATCCTAACAGTATGACAAGATGATTTGTAATATATGATTTCCAAATAAAAATAATAGTGCTTGGGATATTTGATTCAACATTCAATAACTAACAATAGAGCGGTCAATGACTTTGACTGCCAAGAAACAGCATGAAAGAGTGCTGCAGTCATTTGTGAACAATTCATCTGTTATTTATCTGTAATATACCAGTTTTCGTTACGCACAAAACAGAAAAAAAAAAAAGTTGCACAGAACTCTCCAAAATGAAAAACTGCTTCGCTTCATATAAAAACATTTAAACAATTTATAGGTATCAGTTGATAGCATTTCCCAAGATATCAGTCGTTTAGAGGATTTTGTCCACGTTGTATGCAGTGTCTTGGTAAACAAATGGTCATTTTGACTACATATACAGTTGTATCAGCACAACATCATTATATCAGTTATATCAAGGTATAAAATGCAGCGATAATGGGAGCAATATTCCCTTTACATATTATTTATGTAGTGATTTTCCCTCAACTAATTTGGTATGGGTGAATTCTCTTACACTGTTGTTAGAAGTTTGCAAATTAATTCATACTAATTAACATGTATTTAACGGGTGAACTAATGGTTAGCAATACCCTTATTCTTACATATTTTAAAGGATGTTAAAAGATATTAACTCTCTATATAGAGGCATTCCAGTGCCAAAGCTTTTTCTTTACTCCTGTCTCCCTCCTCCCACTATCTTCGATTTTATGATTTCGTATTCTGGTATTACAGAGCGCCATAGATTCAAAAATATGTTCTGAGGCCACAATTTTAGTTTCGTAATATGTGGATAATAAAGAATTTTGAAATATGCTTATAGTGAACATACTAAATGTAAAGAATTGTATTCGTATTTTAAGGAAGAATAACCAGAATTTTAATTGTGTATGAATATCGACTAATGGGTAATCGTACATTGAGAAAACCTGTGCATGTTTCCTGCTTTTTGATGTAACATACTGTACTATTATACTTTTAGTGGTCAATATACTCTTCTGCAAGCATGAGCTGAAAAAATGTTTATGTATAAGCTCTGCATTGATCAACTAAGTTTTTGTATTTCATATACAGTTTTGTAAAAACCGAAAATATATTTGTTTCATAAAAGAAATATCGTATATTTTATATATACTAAGTATATAGCTAAGTAGCCCTATATTCTAAGCATAAAATATACACATTTCTTTTGTTGATTCTCTCTCTCTCTCTCTCTCTCTCTATATATATATATATATATATATATATATATATATATATATATATATATATATATATATATATATATATATATATATATATATATATATAGCGAGAGAGAGATTTGACAAAAGAAAAGTGTAGGGTGTCCGGTGAGGAAAGTCAAAGATTTTGGGAAGTGATAGGGGAGGTCATTCTAAGCAAAAATGCTTATGTGAACATAGGGTCTATTTCCCTCGTTCCGGAGATAGGAGTGAGGGTAACTTTTTGCCTCTTGCACTTGCCGATTATCGTTTGAAACATTCTAGCACACCCTGTACTTGGGGTTATGTTACATATTATACCTCGTTTGAAAGCTAATGAAACAGGATTACAGATTGTCCCAGTATTCCATAGGAGAGGGAATTTTTTCGAATTTCTCTATAATATTCCCTTTTTTAAACAATTTTGCACTGTTCTTGAGTGAAAACACTGTCACTAGAGGAATAGTATCTGATTAGGCGAAAATGATATTGTATACCAAAGATGTAGGTGAGGTGTCAACTTTTTAGCTTCATTAGAAGCCCTAATAAAAGCAGTCTTCTTAACTCCTAACTCTAATAACATAACGATGTTCCAACTTTCCATAGATGACAATGGTTACGAATATTAATAAACAAATGTTTTTATGCAAAATTGGAAATGCAATACTATTCCCTAACATACCAGAGATTTACATTTTTATGCGAGAACACTAATTACAGTTCTGAACAACAGATGGCAGTGAAACGAAACTCACTTGAATTAAAGCTTTCGTACAACATGCTACACCAGAATGTCCATTGCAATAAGGTTGTCGTTATCATAAATAATTATTTCTAATACATAAACAATAATTACTTCTAATGCATACAGATAGATACGTAGCCCTACTAGCATCAACCTTCAACGTAAATATTTTGCGCGTGTAGCATATGTTCAAAGATATCAGCATCCTCCTCAATTCGCTTTGCAGTGCGCGTCAGTACATGCAGTGTTGCCCGATGGATGCAGTCTCGGCACTCTTTGAGGGTGTTGAATGCTTCTAGAATGATCTGAATTAACTCTTCTCTTGAGTTGGCCTTTCGTCTGTATACAAGGTCCTTCAACGACCCCATCAGCAAAAATCCAAAAGTGTAAGATCCGGGAAGCGAGACGGCGAGTGAATAATCGCCTCCGTTCTCCGCGACCCATCCACCGATGTGGAAACCCTGAATCAAGATATTGGCATACAGCTTGTGTTGCATGAGAGGGAGCGCCGTCATGCTGGAAGTGCATGGACGCCCGAGTTTGAAGAGTCACATTTTCCAGTAAATATTGGTAAATAATGGTAAATATGGGTAAATATTGTCTTACTGTGATTGTCCTAGGATCTTCATAATTCCAATGATGAAAGTTGCGGGTGTTGTTTATCCCATTCCTGGTGAAAGTGGCTTCATTGGTGAATAAGATGAGTGGTAAAACATAATGATGCTCCTGTACCTATTGGTAGAAACCAACATGTAGTTCACTGTCTCCTAGATGGAGATGTTGCACTCTTTGGACATGGAAATAATAAAGTCCTTCTCCTCGCCGTACATCATGTACACTCATGTCCAAAATTATTGTCGCATGTCTATAAATATGTTATTCTAGGAATATAATTTGATAACCAATTCACTCGGTATTTCTTATAATGTTCGTATGTGTATAATCGGCAAAGACATGTATGTGGCAAAATTCATATCAAAAGAGCAGTAAATAGAAACAATAAAACGAAAATAAAATTTTCTTATCCATTTAGCAACAGTTTATTTTACTCATTATAATTTTCGTATTTACAATTTTTTTCCTATGGAATTTACCACAAATATAAATTTCCCGATTATACACGTACTATCAGTATTAAAAGTACCGTGCAAAATCATTATCAAATTATATTCTTACAAGAAGACAGTTATAGATATGCGACAATAATTTTGAACATGAGTGTACATACGTACGCGGAAGTGCAAGTTGATTAGAAAGTCTCCTAATGCTGAAGTTTGGACTTCGCTGTACAGCCTGAACAATACTGTCTTGTTGTTGAGGGATGTATTTTGAAGCTCATTCAGACGTCAGCTTCACGCTGGGAAGCTCACCAATTTTCCGCAGTTTAGTATACACGTGTGTAAAGACCCGTGCAGTAGGGACTCTGCGGCGAGAACATCTTTGCTGGTATTCTTCCACCGCACCTTTGGCATTACCATCACAAAACTTGTAGACGTACATCATATCTGAATATTAAGGGGGCAATATATATAGTCGACGTACTGTCAATTTTCAATCTCTTTGTTTAGATTAATGTTGACAAAATTCATCATTATTTCTAATGACGTCGTTCCCAATTTGTAGCATCTTAGCTAATTCTATGAGAGTTGATATCTCAATTTGCTATATGTTCAGAACAGTAAGATAAGTAGTAAGCTAGCTTGAATATGTCAACTCACTCTCGTGCAATTTTCGTGCAAGCAGTATTCGTGTAACTCTCCGCACAGCGAAGAGCATTAGAAAAGGAATATTGAAGTAAGAGTCTTGTTAGTCACCATTTACGAACGGCCAATTCTCAATGTGGGAAATGGAAAAGGAAAACAGATTATTGTAGACTTATATCGAAATTCCAATGGTCATACGAGATTCCACTTTATTATACGTTGTTACCTCTCGAGAAACCGCTATGTGCAAAATTAGCCACTTTAACCAGGATGAGCAGAAAACGTGATAGTTGATTATTTACGTTATTAACATGCATTACTTTTATTTTCTTTATTACGAGAACGCCGTTAAGAATTCATATACTGTATACGAATATAAAGGCATATGCAACATGAGTTTCTGCCCATAATGTTATATATATATATATATATGTCATTTTCAACGTAAATGTCGCATACCGGTTTTTCGAGGCGCAACGACAATATAAAGTCTTCACAAAAATCTTTTCTTAAACCCCATTATTCTTTCAGTATTTTGTATAGCAAAGTGTAAATAAGGTTGTCTAAAATAAGAAAGAAAATTAAAGAAAGTTCTTTATCAATAACATTTATTTTTGTGTTGATTTAAATTAACTATCAAACAGCAAATATTCTGTTTTACTCTCCATCATCCTGTGTTCCGAAACAATGCACGCATATTTGTTAAACTTATACGGTAAAAGTAACAGAGTATCGAATTTCTATGACGCCATTTTAAAGCGAATACGGCGTTGGATTAATATTTATATACTGATTTTAAGGTTTGATTTGATATAACGATCGTGGTAAACTCAACTTAAACACTCGGTAAGAGCGTGCGTCATATAGAGAACAGAGACAGAAGTCGTAAACTTAATAGGTCAGAGTATAGTGTATTCTCTATGGTATGTTTTTTTTTTTTTTTTTAAAAAAAAGACAGATTTTTGTCAAGTATCTGCAAACTTAGTTGGATTAGGTTGTCATTTTATATTAAATTGCATCTACATTCCTGTAGTCCAATATACATTTTATTCTCATATGATGCATATGTTTTTTCCCCAAGTGTTCTTGATAATATCAACGCAATAAACATGATTGTTTACATTATAAACAAGACCTGCCGAACACAAATATAATGGAATTATATATAATAACCATAGGGAAAACAGTAGGATACAATTCCAACTCACTAATCAATTATATATACAAAATCATGTATGCCAAGTAGAAATATACCACTATATATATACGAGATGGATTATCTCGTATAAGAAAGATGATTAAATTAAGGTGAGTCGATAGAGATATTGAGACACCATTTAGAAACTTGGACTTCGAAATGCTAGTCATTATTTTGATTATAAAATATATAAGAAAGAATTGCATATTGATATCGATTCACTGTGTAAAGTAGCTTACAAAGAAATGCTCACAGAATCTACTACTATCACAGTAAAGGTATTGAGTAAAGCAGGGTCTTCATTGTTTCATTTTACTGCGTGAAGTTGCTTATTTCCCCCCAAAATTAACTGTTTTCTCTAGCAAATTCAATATTAGCTATGATTTGCTATGTTAAAACCGAATAGATAATTTAGTCAGTTATAGAGATAAGTTTAGGAAATAACCCGTAAAAACTAATAGGAGGCTAATATTTAAATAACGTGAGTTTCTACCAGAAAGTACGGTAGAAACGCATATTCAGCAAAATAGGCCTCAAGCCCATTCATAAGACTTATACAATTGCAATTTCTCTTTTATGTAGCAATAATGTCTCTACATATTATATTCGACATGTTAAGTATTTTCATTTGCTGTTGAATGAAAATTCACAAACTCAATAATTGCAGAGATACGTTTTATTAAATATCTGGAAAAATGTCATTACGGAACATCAGCTCCAAAACAGAATTTTAATATTTTATTTATGTTTCTGTATATCATTATACGTATGCTACCATGTGCGACAGTGTACAACCTTACTATTTCTACAGTTAAATTGCTAGCAATATCTAGAGGGAAAATATGTAGATAATTATGTAATGTAATAATAATGTGTATAATTTTCAGCTACTTCCTCAACACAGTAGCACTATATAATATAATGCCGAAACTGAGCAATTAAAGAAAAATGTTCTTCCAGCATTCAGAGGGATTACAAGTCTCAATAACACAGATAATCGGCACTTTTTTTTAAATCTGATAGTTTAGACCTTTTCGATCTTTTGTCGAATGTGACTACAGAAAAGATATAGGACTCGCCATTTAATCTTGTTCATTCCATTCTAACGTCCAGTCACGCTCCACATGCGTTATTTTACAATTGATTTCGTCTATGTTGAGCGTTAGTTGGTTGATTTCTTTGGTATGATATCCAGAGGCCAATAATAAAGTGATTATTTTCACTCATGCTTTAATGGATGAAGTTAGTGTAGTAGGCTTTAACTTTAGGAAAAATTAACGCTTACAGATTAATAATATGGGACTACTTCATGAAATTTTTTTACATCACTTTCCTTGCTTTAAAATACATACTCTCTTGCTCTTGTTCTTTTCTCTTGTAAAACTTGATAGATAAATTTGCTTCAGAGAGTAGTGCTGATTTCGTATAAGATAGGTTCACGTGATCTTTAGATCTGAAGAATCATCTTTTTTTCTTTAATGGCACACACTCACTACAGCTACACTTGTGTAATACGATCATACCGATAAGTTGTCTTTTAGTACAAACAGTGCTGGAAACAACCCATACCCTACTCATGTGAGGATACCTCATGTATTAGATGCAGATATTTTTTCACCTAGGCTTCATATTCTAGCATTTGAGTATCTTGATAAATGAAATCATGCTTTGTCTAAGATTATAAACGGTTCCAATTAATCAATTGCATCCATACTTAACAACCAGCAACAAAAAGTCACGTGGTTTCTGTCACGAGTTCCTTCAATAGTTGCTCAACCGTTACACAGTATAGTTCCAACTTCAAACTCTTTAGGTTACGTCTGCAGGTCGCTCTACTAACCACGACTTATTGCGACAAATTTCTGATAGACCTCACAGGACTATGAAGGATCATTTCGGAAGCTGTGCACGAAGTTCTGCAGCGCATACATACAGATGGTGATCAGAAGAATGGAAAAACCTGAACGAAATTGCAACTTACCAGATTAATATGGTGTCGGGCCACCTTTCGCCTTCAGAACAGCCTTGATGCGACGTGGGATGGAGGTACAGAGGTCGTGAATGGTAGCAAGTGGAATTTTACACCATTCCTCGTGCAGGGCATCGGCCAGTTCTGTGAGAGAGGATGGAGTTGGAAATCGTCGCCGGAGTCGTGTTTCCAAGACGGACCACAGGTGTTCAATTATTTTGAGATCTGGGGATTGGGCGGGCTAGGGGAGGTGTTGAACTTCATCCCGGTGTTCCTCAAACCACGCTGCAACAACGCTAGCTGTGTGAATGGGTGCATTATCATCCTGGAAGATGGCGTCATTGTCCGGGAACAACATCCGGACCATAGGATGCAAGTTGTCTCCTAAAATTGCAACATAATCGTTGGCAGTGATTCGTCCGCTAAGTGTGACCACAGGACCCAATGGAAACCATGATATTGCCGCCCACAGCATCACCGAGCCGCCGCCATGTTTCACAGTTGGGCGGAAACACTGCAGATCATAAGCTTCTTTGGGCGTTCTCCATACATAAACACGGCCCTTGGTTGGGAATAGGGTGAAGGATGACTCATCCGACCATATCACACGTTTCCAGTCCTCAACGGTCCAAGTTGCATGGTCGCGGCACGATTTGCGGCGTGCGAAAACGTTATGGTCCCTGATGAGCGGTTTGGCCCGTGCAACACGACCCCGTAAGTTCATGTCATGTAATTCGCGGCGGACTGTGTTTGTCGAAACAGGGTGGGGGAGGTGCTGATTGAGTTCCTCCGTCACTTGCTCCGCAGTGGCACAACGGTTCTGCGTGACAATGCGTTTTAATACCCGGCGTGACCTGTCACTCATGATTTTCTTCTGCCCACTGTTTCGGTTCCCCGATGTGGTTTTCTGTGTGTTGTGTAGGCCGTCATCACCTTCGACACTGTCCCACGCGACACACCTAACACAGTAGCCACTGCCGTCACACTCACTCCACATAACCGCGCACCAACAATTTGCCCTCTTTGAAAATCTGAGAGGTCTCCCATTTTACACTACCTCCGTCTGCTGCAGCCACTGGACACTGCTGTTCCACTGCGCCTGATGTAGTATGGGGACCGACCTAACACACCACCACCAGCGGTCCGGCGCTGCGGGCGCCACGACACCACTGCCAACCCATACATCTGACGTGTTGCCAACTACAGGTGTTTCCATTTTTCTGATCACCATCTGTACGACGCCCTGTTCTTTGTCTTATTCACAACAGATAGTAATTTGCGCCATGTTTTCATCCAGTGTTGAGCCTCCATTTAGTATATATGGGACGATTAAGGCTATATACCACCAGAGCTGCCACTGCCGTGACGTCCAAGACAATTATCCCTAACTGGGTAATAAAAATTGTAATTGGTTATAACTAAAAAGATAACAGTCTACTATGAAATTCGGTCTACTAGTTCATGAGAATATTTTTAACATAATGCAAAAACAATTATCGCTCTAATTTAATAAATATAAAAGTTACGTCAGTCAGAATATTACAGAAGGCCTATGCTATATTCCACGTGTAGGCAGTGTACCTTCCATTGTCGAGTAAGTATTGTGTATATTGAAATTGTTCTGGAGACCAATCCATGGGCCGTGCCTTGAACTACTTGTCTTTCGCCAGAGGTCTGGTTTCTATTGAAAATTAAAGACATTGTCTTGTTTCCCCTGCTTGTCTGTGCTTAAACTATCAGCTAGAATTGTTTGTTTTGGTGTGTATTGTGTACAGTATGAAGAGGCCGAAGGCACGATCTTAGCACAGCAGAGTCGTGACCCATATAGTCTAGTTCAGTCCTTAGGAAACTCTGTATGGAGTACTGGTTTGCTTCAAAGAACTGGTTGTTACTACGATTCTAAAATAACCACTATAGCTCAGGTATCGAATACACTGCACTGCACCTTCAACGCAACGCACTTCACTTTCTCAATCTCAACAAACAATTGACGGTAGGAGCAGAATTGGAAACGGAAAGATAGACCATCCAAAGAGTCACAGGAATTAAGTTCCTACTTAGAAACGTCCGCCTCCTTCCTCTGTTGCAAAACTACGGTGTTATCGTTTTAATCAATATTACAAATTCTGGCGTTGCTACCAGTTAGTGGCTCAGCCCATAATCACACACACACACACACACATACAAACACACAGTTTATAATACAGTTTCAAATATTCTTATTCGTACACGTGAATTTATGAGGAAAAATGTAACATGTGTACTTTACGTTTATTATTTTTATATGTACTATGTGTATATCAGTAGAGGAGGTTTCGATCACAGATTTCAATTTAAAAACCAATCCAAAGTAGTATTAAAAATTATCCAATAGTAATAAATAAAGAAAAACACCATGTTTTCATGCAACATTTCTATTCGTACATTAATATGACGTGTTGGGTCAATCGCAAATATTATCAATCACGAGTATTCTTCGTTTTGTATTGAAGCAGTGTGAGTGGTGTAGGTGACCCTTGTTAGTAGAAGATGCTGCGCGTGCTTTCCTTCGAACACCACGGATCAAAATGGGTAAGCAGAAGGAGCTGAGTTCCGACCTAAAAAAGATAATTATAAACTTAGCACTGAGAGGAAATTCTTTACGTCAAATAACACGTACCGTTATTAGCTCGCACTCCACTGTGCAGTACATATTACAAAAAATCAGAGAGCACGATTCAACGAGGAATTTACCGAAGAAACCAAAGGAACGTAAATTAAAAGCACGCGACGAACGTTTCATTCTTCAAAGAATTCGAGAAAATCCCTAAGTGTCCCCGAACTACATCCGTTAGTGGAAAATGTGTCCAGGAAGCAGATGTGTGACCAAACTGTCCGGAGTGTGTTGTGAAAACATGGGTATCATGGTCGAATAACGCGAAAGAGGCCGTATATAAGTAAGAAGAATCGAAAGAAGCGCCTTGCGTTTGTAAAACAATATCGTGATAAGGATCAAGAATTTTAGGATAGTGTTATATGGTCCGATGAGACGAAAATAAACCTTTTTGGGTCAGATGGGGTACGTAGGGTATGGAGAAAACCAAAAACAAAGAATAATAAGATGAACACTCCCCACAGCTAAACATGGTGGTGGGTCAGTAATGGTGTGGGCCTGTATGTCATACACTATCCAGTTTACTGATGGCATTATGGATGCCAATGTATATTGTGAAATATTAAAGAACAATGTCAAGCAATTTGCAAAAAAATAGGTACAGATTTCAACAGGACAATGACAGTAAACACAAAGCTAGACTTAGCATGTACCAAGTTTGTGTTTTTCTTATGATTTCTTTATGGTATAATAGCCCGTGTGTACGAATAGAAAAGTTGCTCGAAAACAGGGATTCTCTCATTGTTTGTTTTTATTAATTAATATTTAATTTGATACGAATTATTTTTTCTGTTTTTCAGTTTGTGATGCCCTAATGTATCCAAGTGTGACAATTAACTAGCACAATATTGTAGTTTAATGGAGAAATTAAATATTTTGTTTGAAAAAATAATGTGTACGAATAAGAATGTTATATACTGTATATATAGTACACACTACTGGACGAAAAAAAATGTTCTGTTTCCATTGAGGCAGAGGAAGTTTCCGATCACCGAAGTGCCAATCCTTAGCATTGATAAGAGCTTTACAAATCTCTAGCATTTGTTTGATAAATTTTATCAACTTTGCGACTCCAATAGCTTTGAAGAACCTTTCATAGATATTCAGTAATCGTTGCCATGTGTTAACCGACTGCCATGTAAAGTTCATCCAACAAGAGGTCGTTGAGTGACAAATCGTGAGATTGTGGCGGCTATTTCATTTTTGCGATGATGAAAGCCTGATCATTGCTTTGAGGAATTTACTACATAACATGGGAGAACGTTTGGGGCTATTACCCCGTTGTAATACAAAGTAACGACCCAAAATCCGTGGGTCAAATGGAGTTCCTAATGGAATTGCATGCCCCATTTAAGTGTTACGATATACGTTTTTGTCAATTATTCTATTGATTTGATTTAAATCACGAGCTTAATTCCCTGTAAACATCCCCACACAATTACACTATGTTTTGGCGTCTTTAACTTGTTCCGCCAACAACGAATTTCGAGGTGGTTTCTTTTGCATCGCTTTGTGCGTGTTTTGTGCCGCTTTGTGCACCAATTTCCAATTTTTGTACGTCACAGGAAGTGGGTCGAAATGGGTCTCCAAAGTGAGACGAAAATGGCCCACTATTCCGCCACTATCCAATTACGAGGTCGTTTCATACGCATCGTTGAGTGCCTGATATGTGCCGTTTTGTGCACGTATCTTCACATTCGGTACGCCACCAGAAGCGGGTCAGAATTGGCGTCCAAAGTGGGACGTAAATGACCTACTTTTCCGCCACTATCGAATTTTGACGTCGTTTCTTTCGCATCGTTTAGTGCCTCTTTTGTGGGCCTATTTCCACGTTTTGTGCGTCACTGGAAGTGGGTCAAAATGGGACTCCAATGTATGACGAAAATGCACTGTTCCGCCACTATCAAATTTAGAAGTCGTCAATTTCGCATCGTTTAGTGAATATTTTGTACCGTTTGTAGAAAAAGAGGAAATAGGAGCACAACGCGCAAGAAACGACTTCGAAATTCGATAGTGGCAGATCAGTAGGTCATTTAAGTCCCAAGTTGAAGGCCATTTTTACCCGCACACCGTGACGCACAAGACGACGTGTAGGAAACGACCTCGTAATTCGTAGGTGGCGGAACAGCATTAACTTGTTCCGCCATATTTGTAGGCTCATTCTGATCCACTTGCGTTGAAGCAGAAAACGTGGAAATAGGTGCACTAGACGGCACAAAACGATGCGAAGGAAATAAAATGGAAGGTCGATAGTGGCGGAACAGTGGGCCATTCTCGTCGCACCTTGAAGGCCCATTTTGACCAAATTCCAGTAATGCATAAAACGTCGAAATAGGAGGACAAAACTGTACCAAACAGTCACTAAACAATATGAAAGAAATCACCTCAAAATTTGATAGTGGCGGAACAATGGATCATTTTCGTTCCACTTTGAAGCCCCATTTTGACCAAATTCCAGTGACACAGAAACATCAAAATAGGCGTATAAAATGGTACAAAACAGGTATTAAACGATGAGAAATTAACGACCTCGAAATTCGATAATGGCGGAACAGTGAGTCATTTTCGTCCCACCTTGAAGACCGATTTTGACTCACTTCCGGGGGCGCACAAAACGGCACAAAGCAAGCACTAAACGATGCAAAAGAAGCGACCTAGAAAGCGACAAAACAGGTACTTAATGATGTGAAAGAAACGACCTCGAAATTTAATAGTGGCAGAACAATGGGTCATTTTCGTCCCACCCTGGAAACCCGTTTTATCCACTTCCAATGATGCATAAAACGTGGAAATACGCGTTCAAAATAGCACGAAACAAACACTAAACGATGCGAAATAAACGATCCCGAAATTCGATAGTGACGGAACAGTGGGCCATTTTTTTCGACATTGGAGACCCGTTTTGACCCACTTCCGGTGATTTACAAAACGTGAAAATAGGAAATTTGATAGTGGTCATTTTAGTTCCACCTTGGACGCCTATTTTGACCCACTTCCGGTGACGCACAAAACGTGGAAATACGCACAAAACGGCAGAAAACACGCTAAACGATGCAAACGAAACAACCTTGAAATTCAATAGCGCTGGAGCAGTGGGTCATTTTCGTACCACATTGAAGTCAAATTTTTACTCACTACCGATGACGCACAAAACGTGGAAATACGCGCACCAAACGGCACAAAATGTGCACTAAACGATGCGAAAGAAACGATCTCGAACATTCATAGTGGCGGAACAGAAAATAATTTTCGTGGCATCTTTTAGACACATTTTGAACTACTTCCGGTGGCGCACGAAACGTGCGAATACGCGCACAAAGCGATACAAAACAGGCACTAAACGATGTAAAAGGAACGACCTCGAAATTCGATAGTGACGGAACAGTGGGTCATTTTTTTCGACATTGGAGACCCGTTTTGACCCACTTCCGGTGATTTACAAAACGTGAAAATACGCACTCAAAACAGCACGAAACAGGTACTTAACGATGCGAAAGAAACGACTTTGAAGTTCGATAATGGCGGAACAGTGGGTCATTTTCATCTCACCCTGGTGGCTCACTTTGACCCACTTCCATTGACGCACAAAATGTGGTAATAGACGCACACAACGGCACAAAACAGGCACTAAACGATGCGAAGAAAACGACCTCGAAATTCGGTAGTGGCGGAACAGCACTAAGTTGTTCCGTCATATTTGGAGGCCCATTTTTACCCACTTCCTGTGACGCACACAGTGTGGGAATAGGCGCACAAAACGGCACAGAACGATTCAAAAGAAACCACCTCGAAATTCATTGTTGCCGGAATAAGTTTTGACGCCCTATGTTTGCCGTGTTTTATCGTAGGTATTATATAGTCAGAGTGAATGTACTTTTCGGAAGGTCGACTTACAAACATCTGTCGTTGGAAACCGAAAAGGTGAAATTTAGATTTGTCGGTGCAGAGTACCATTTTCCATCGTTCATTGGTCCTGTCTTTATGATTTTGCAAAGCATACCTATTTGCAATGTTTCCTTATCGAATGAGTGGCTTCATTACTGCAATCACACCCCCAAAACCATAAATTTACAGGTTTCGTACCAACGTCCTATTTCATATTGATTGCGAACGACTCTTCCGTACTTCTTTTGCTACTTCTGGAGCGGTTAAACGTCTTTTTCGTTTGCTCATAGTGTAATGTACTAGTCCTTACGAGTTAAAATTTCTGGACATCCAGTTTTTTTTTTTTTTTTTTTTTTTCGTGTAATATTTACACCTGTTTGTGACTGTCTTTCAAAAATCAGATGCATTGCCTCGACTGATATCTGCAAGCACTGGGCGATTTTTTGCAGAGAATATTCTCTTCTCTCAAAATAGCCACTTTAGCACGTGATACGGCACTTAGTTCATAGTTTATCTTCGGCATTTTATAGTACTTTTACGTTTTTTATATTTGTTTACTCATTTACTAATTAACGTGAGTGAAAGCAGGAATAACGCATGGCAGAATTTGCACCCAACTTTACCATAATACAACACGATTGAACAACACACACACACATACATCTGTTGGTGGTAAGAGACAAGTACTGATAAAAGTTCATACAAACACCACTAGATGTTGAAACGATGCATCACGAGACAAAGCGTGGCGTTAGTCTGTTCGCTATTTATTTGTTTACAGTAAAACGGTTCTTCTCAATAAATGTGTCTCAATGTAAACAGCAGAACCGGTTTTCGGTTTGATGAGGCCATAAGCTATTGAAGGCAATGGGGAAGTTCTTTTTATGTTCAGGTCTTCTTTTTCTATGAGAAATTGACTGCACTCTAGTCTTCAGCTGTATGTTACATACTGCCATCCAACCTATGTCAGAGATAAGCCACTAGTGATGTATTTTAGGAAGAAGGCTAGCAAGAGAAGCCCCAGTTACTTACATCATAGGAGGTTACAGACCAGAAAATAATGTTGCTGTAAAGCTAGGTAAGTTTTATTGTAATTGCTTTTATCTTATATTTTCGAAATGTAAATCCAGTTTTCCCTACTTTAAATTTTTTGGGGCCCCCGAGACAATGAGAGGCCCTAAGCTACAGCTTATACGTAAATACGGTACTGGTATACAAGATTATTCATTTTCGTATCCTTATAAAAACAACGTTGTTTATTCTACAAAATAATACCAATAAACAGGGTTTCGAATAGACACAATGTCTTTTAATTTAAAAATATTAAAAAAATCAGTAGTTCAGACTTTTGACAATGCAATAGATACACCGAATAAATGGTAAACTTTAGCAGAAGTTTGCTGTAGTGCTTAAAAGTTTGGAATTTAGCTAAATGGTTGGAATTACAATTACCAAAAAATATTACCGTATTGTTATAGAAGCAAAAGAAAGCAACAAACTTTAAAAAAAAATACCACAAATATGTTATTTTAACCACTATAGCAGCCTCTTCACATGTTTTTAATGTCTCTAGAACAGTTCGAGAAAAAATATTTTACATGCCATAATGACTTCTAGGCCTATGCACTGTCTACAAGATTGTATATGATAGATATAAGCTGTTAATTGGAACAAATTTTTTGCCCCAAGTCAAATTTTCAAGTCCCTGTAACTTTGTTCTTACTTATTTAAAATACGTCATTTCATGATGCCATAAGGTAGTGGGTCTGAATTTTTCTGACAGCATGCAGTCTGAATGCCAGCGCTATCGTAAAACACTTGTTTGATTTTATATTAATAATAATAATATTAATAATAATAATAATAATAATAATAATAATAATAATAATAATAATAATATAAATTGTTATAGTGTAAGACTAAACTTTTCTATGAAGTAGTGCATGTGTGTATTAATGAGTATTCTTGCTGCCACTGAAGGCGTTGACTGGTACACTCTATCTCAAAATTGGTTTTAAATTCTTGGTAAATGGTTCATGATCTTTAAATTCTAAAATTTCGTGACACGTCTTATGAGACTGCGCGACCACCATTGTGTCGTGACATGTCAGTTGGAAACTATTGCCATTAAGGTAAGGTGGATAACGTTAAGGACATTCAACTGTAATGTAGCCTACTTTGGAAATGGATTGCCCCGTCTGTCTCAATATCATTATTACTGTTGTTAAGGACACTAAATTTGCAGCACTGAACAGTAAATGTGATATTGTAAGTATTCATTTAACATATAGATTTTTAATATGTAATAATCAGATGTGGTGTCACTTGAAAAAAAAAAAAACTTATATTGGA
This sequence comes from Thermobia domestica, assembly GCF_964235325.1. Lineage (NCBI taxonomy): Eukaryota > Metazoa > Arthropoda > Insecta > Zygentoma > Lepismatidae > Thermobia > Thermobia domestica. The sequence continues at coordinate 198,156,724 of NC_137455.1, read as the reverse complement.
TTGAAAATGTTCGTCATTTGTTGGTATTGCAAGGTATGTCAAACTATTTTTCCGTGACGATATTTGCTTCATACAGAATTTCAGTGCATTTTATCTATTAAATAAAAAAAAGTTACGAGGGCATTCGAAAGTAAATTGTCCATACTATATACAGGGTGCATCAACAACCAGAGCCATAAGCCAAGTAAAGATACGAGAAAGTGAAAAGAGAAGAAAGTAGTTGGAAATAGGTGGTTTTCAATTTAAAATAGTGCAATTTTTACAATCACACTTATGTATTAAAAATTTGAAATGAAATCTGTGTTTTTTATATTTTCTTACAAAATCCATTTATTGTGGAGCATTCTGTCATTTGAAGTATTGCTTTCTTTTACTTTCTCTGTCCTTAAAATTACGAACATTACATTAGGAGATTGGTTTCGCTTTCAATTTACAATATAAAAAATATTAGTAAGTGTAATAAAAGGGATAAACGTGCAACTATAATGCTACATATGTACCACTACTTTTTTATGCGGAGAAGCTGTGTTTAGTATTCTGACATAAATGAACTAAACAAAGTAAGATTTTCTTTTTCAGTTTAAACCAACCAATCGGTTTAAAACGAACAAACTTAAGTTTTTTGTTTTTATTATGAAAACTTGTTTTTTTAATTTTGTTTTACAACACTGTTAGCTTTCTTTATTACCTAACATCAAAATTCTACGCCCTTAAACAAATTGGCTTCGAAACCATTATTTTCACTATCAATGCTACTTTAGATTAGACAAAGTTCCCGGTGGGGGCACTCGGTCGAAAAGCTTTTTCACCCCAGCCATTCTGCGAGAACTTTGCCTGGATATTCGTCATTCACACCAGCCAAATCATAATAGTTCCAGGTTTCTTCCTTCCTTCCCCGTTCCTATCTTCCTTTCCAATGTTCCCGAGTAGTGTGATCTCGAGGGACGTCACCCTCATATATGTGACGGGTTAACATGGTCGTAGATACTGAAAACCCAAAAATCTAATCACTAATTCTAACCCTAATCGGACAGGTTCCATATTCATTCTCTTCAAAATGATAATCCTATAAGAGAAACATTTGATCCTATACACATGACAAGAAAATAATTCCAAATAATATTAACATTTTGAATCAGCATGGATGCATACCTTAACTGCTCACTGCCCTTAAATTGTTATAACTCTTTTTCTCATGTGTTATAATTGATTATGTGTACAAGTAAACTTAATAACCATAGAAATACACTGAGAAAAATACGTTCTCCGGACAACAGTATATTCTACGAATATACTGAATCATTACGTTTACTAAGTAAATCAGTACGAAGCATATGTTATTCATATGCTACCTACTTTCCCCGCTTAGATGTTACATCATGCCGTTGCAGGATGTATGATGTTGATTTGATATATGACATTACATTACATTACATACATTACATTACATACATACGTAAGATCCTGAAAGCTTATATACAGTCCTTTCGTTCATAAGGAAAGTACGTTTATTCGAAACATATACGAAAAGTACGTATAAAACATACTTTTTCAGTTATGTTTGTTGTATGTTAAGTCTAAAAACTACAGGATTTACAGACGTAACCTACGTTTTAACGTACGCCACTTACGTTTTTTTTTAGTGTATAAATATTCAAATTTCATATCTCTAATAAAGATATTATCAAAATAAAGAAAATGTATAATTTCATGAAAATATAACAAAATAATCGCAAATAGGACGGAAAAACAAATTAAAGTAATAGTAACAATCTATTACTTATATTTCAGAAGTAGAACTCGAAGAAAAATACTGTATATGCTAATAAGAAAATAATTGAATACATTCGACTTTAAAGAATATTTCTTCCAATCTTGAAATTCTCACAAGATCCATTTTGCCTTTTTCAGTTAAGAAAATTTCAAAGCTGCTTTCATAGAATAAATAAACTAGTCGTTCTCTCTACTTTTTTTTGAAAAAAAAAAATGTTTATTCTTTACTAAAAGGAAAGCTTGTTTCTATTATTCCATTGAATGTTTCTTGTAAAATCCTATGTGGTTCTGAAGCCGGAATACACAATCCTTTAGATGAACAACCACTAGCTTATTGCTTATGCAACCGATAAATCAAAGCTTCTTATGCTACGCTTTCTGCCTCAGCGCTGACTTTAAATTGACGCTCTTGGAAAGACAACGACGCAAAGCATTCAAACAAAAATTTCACTTTAGAGAATATTTTTAGAAGAAAGACCATGTTTGAGACACAAATAAAGATTAAACAAAAGGCAGATATCATATGTAAGATACAGTAGTATCATTGTTGCTAGAATTTTACAAATCATATAATTTTTTAATTATTGTTCTATTACTAAGTTATGCATAAAAATAGCAACGTTTTAATAGTTACTTAATGTTTGTGAGAAATTTTTATTTTTAATTCCTAGTCTTTAACTTTCAACGATTTTCTGCAGAACTGTGGACATACTTTGTTAAATGAGACCGTTGGAGCAATGGAGACACAGTGTAGTCAAGTATGTATATAAATGTATAAGTAAACAATGTATCATATGTTAAACAAAAATGGATATTTCTTGATATATTCATAATTTCAGTAATTAGGGTATAATTAAAAAGTTTACTTTCTAGATATCCTGAGTTATTTCAACAATTTAATTGATATCTCTTTGATTAGATTTAGCAGCAGAATGTGTTGTTCAAAATAATGTATATGGTTGTCAAAATAGAAACACCTGGAAAAAGTGCAACTTACATGTTTAATATAGCGCTGTACTACCTTTCGCTCTTTCGTTGTAAAAGCAACTCTGATGTAAAGTGAAATGAGGTCATAAAGATCCTGAATAGTACACCTCTGGGATATTGAATATTACACCATTATGTGTACAGTGTTCTGTAAGGGAAGGTGGAGGCAGAAATCCGCGTCGAATTCATGTTTCCAGAGCAGATAACAGATGATAAATTATGTCCAGATCCGGGATTGGACAGGCCAGAAGAGGTGCTCAACTTAATCCCGACGTTCCTCATACCATATCATAATAGATCCAGCTGTGTGAACTGCGCATTACCTTCCTGGATTATGGCGTCAAGCACCAGAAACATAATCTGGACACTGAGAATTTCTTCCGACTATTATTCCTCTTTGCCGATATAGCTTTGTTGTGAATTTTGTAGGGCATCATCGTCTTGGAGACTGCCCCTGATGACACAGCCTACATACTTACACTTTCGTAACGCTCAAACCATATAAATAAATGCCAAGAAGTTGCACTCATTAAAAATCAGAGAGGTCATCAGAGAGGCGTGTAATCATCCTCGGCTCAATTCACTGCACATTGTAATTCTACTGCACTTCACGCACTACAGTGTTTGCCTTAACACATTACCACAAACAATCCTACGCTGTGGTTACCACTTGACCGTTGTAAATCTAGTCATCAAATGTGTTTGTAATGCTAGATATTTCTATTATTTTGATATCCACCTGTGTATATGCATAATATACTGCAGCACCGTGTGTCTACCACTTCTCTATCGCTATGAGAAAGTTAAACATAACAAAAGAGTTAAATACACGTGTCGTCAAATTTAGTTGTGATGTTTAGACCAGATACAAATTAAGAACTAAACAGGGAGGGCCTTAGGCAGAGTCGTTTGTAGCATTATAAACGCGTGATGCTAACTTCCGTATTTGGAAACACGTAAGTGAGTTAATAACGATTTATACCGAAAAACTCTAACAACAATTTTGTGATAGGGTTGCGCAAATACGTACAATAGGAGAAATCAATATGAAAGAAAATAGGACTAACTTAATTTGATTTCTCCGAAAGTGTTTGGGAAACCCTGCTAAAATGTCGAAGTTGTCATTTTTCGACATAAATCGTTGATAACTTCCCTTATGTATTACTAAATACGGAAATCAGAATCACGTGTCAGCCAAGCTCTTAACATAATCCTAAAAACGACTCTGCATAAGGCCTAGAATCTCACATTTAAATTGTTTAGAAAACGTTAAAGAGAGAAATATGGAAGTAAATGATGGGGATTAGATACAAATTAAGAACTAAACACAGAGGGCCTTAGGTATGCTGAGAAATTGGGAAATAGAGAAAAGCAGAAAAAATATTAAAATTTTCGGAAAAACCAAGTAATTCAGAAAAATGATGAGTGAAATAGAAAGCAGAAGAACGGAAAGATATTGAGTCTTATGGAAAAGAGAAGTTCTGCAGAAAAGCAATACTTATCAACACTAGATGGGAATGTTTCTGCAGTTTTCAGTATATTTGCTTTCTTCCTTATATACAATTAGAAAATCTCAGAATATCCTAGAACGGTCAATGTAACTGCAAACACGAAGTTTAGCTGTATCCATGACGTCCATGGCCTGTTCAACTATCTGGCTTTTGGTTCGACTTCATGACGGTGTGCAATACTTTTGTAATATATCCAGAACATTATTTTCCTTGTTTCTCTGCGTTTCATCTTGATTTCGTCACATCATCTTCTATAAGGACTTATCCTAGATCGTTTTTGTTTCTTGGTATCCAATCAATGCTTGCTTTCCTCCACCGATCAATATTTGTTGTTTCAATATATCCATCTTACTACTCAGTCTCGAAAAATTTAATTTCCAATTCAATATATCTAACGTAATTGGTTTCTAAAATTGATTTGAAACTTCTGTCCCTATGTAAGTAGTAAGGTACTAAATAACATGCGCATTATTCAGTGAGTATGACACTATGTACAAACTCATGACCAAAAACATTGAATCAACTTTCAGAAGCCATGTTAGTTTACAGATATAGAATTGGAAACTAAAATTACAAATACTGAATACTTTATTAATTTGTTCGTAAAATTTATAAGAAACTATATGCATCTAAATTAACATGCTATTTTTTCTTACTTTTTAAATATAAATAACTACGTAATTGTGTTCTTCTTATATTAAATTCATCTGTATTTTGGCCCTATTAAATAAGATACGGTATTTCTATACCGTTTACATTAATACATTCACTTTTGTCTATATAGGTGCTCATGACAATAATAATAAATGAAATGAAATTTTTAAGTTTTACGTCCAACGGTTATGCCAGGTAGGCTAAAGAAGACGATGATGATGATAAATGAATGAAATGGTGGAATGAATAAAGTAGGATGAAACCGGAGAATCCCGAGACGCACACGGTGTTTGTCCACCATAAAGTTCACTTGGCGCGAACTGGAGTCGAACCAGGAACCCTACGTACCAGAGGTGAACGCTCCACCACGGAAATAATAACAATAGTGGTAGTATGGTAGCAGATTCTCTATGCAGTGATATTACATTGAAACTAAAGAGGTACAAAGTACAAGGTTTTCCCTAGAAAATGACTTTACATAATTTGGTTGAAGAACTGTTTCTATAATGCTTGACTTCAAAGGTATACACTGTCTTAATGTTAGAATTAATTTATGAAGGAGGTTTATGTAGGGTACGTTCACAGGAGGTTTGCATATACAAAACATGTAAGGAAGGCCAACAGTTCGATGTAAATGTGTAAGTTTCACTTGCTTTCAGTTGCTAGCGGTTGCTATTATACCTTGCAAAGGAAAATCTAGTTTACATTTTTAAATTTATTACTATAAATTATGTACAATACAAGAAATATAGAACATATCCTTAGAGAACAAAATGGGACAAGGAAACCGAAACTCCCCATGTAAAGGGAAAATTAATGAAGACTGAAGAGAATTTGAGAAGATATTCCTATAAGATCCGTTGAAATTGGAGAAATATTGCAAATTCTAAATTTTACATTGTTAAAAAGTAACAGAAAGTTTCTTCCGTGTATTTATTATAATACCATAACCAAACGTCGTTTGATAAGAATAAATAAAGACAAATTTGTTAACTTCACTTACGTGTTACGAGTACTAAATACGAAGGTTAGCGTCACGTGTTAGTCAAGCTCTTAATACTAAGGTAAAACCTACTCTGCATAAGGCCCAATAACAGTTAAACGAAAGCGATTTTTTAAATTCTGGTTTTGGCAATAGACTACTTAAACGATAACGTCAGCCAAGTTTCTTAATGAAGTTAATCCTTTGACACCTCCACGGATAGCGATGACTTTACAGTGGCTATCTGTATTGAATTCTTTGCAATGATTATTTCTGACAAGTTCAACTACCAGCATAGATTCATTTATAAACGTGAATTCCGCGTAAGTAATCTTTATTATCTATACAAAAGTTCATTATTATGTAACATTTGACAACTAATGCTACTAACAACTAATATCACACTCTACTAAAACCATCTGACAACTAATAACAGACAACTGTACAATTCACCTGACAACTAATGTCACTTTATTAAATGCTACTAATACTCCAAAGTACAACTAATAGTAAGAATCCGACATTTTATAATTTTCCACTGTTTGCACAAACGTCTCATGACAATGCTTAATTTCGTAGAATATATTGCAATTCTCTCTCTCTTTTTTTCTCAAACATAAGTACACTATCGAATAATTCCCACCAACCACACAGAGTAAATACATCTCAAAATATAATTTTTCCTTCCTAACCATGAATTGCCTCAGGGAATTCATCCTCTGATATTGTTTGAAGTAGTTTTAATTTGCGGAGGAACTGTAGCAATACTACTACTACTACTACTACTACTACTACTACTACTAATAATAATAATAATAATAAGAAGAAGAAGAAGAAGAAGAAGAAAAGGATATAAAATGTATTATAAATGTATTATTATTAATATATTTGTAATATCTACATGATTAATCAGAATAATTGACATTCTAAAAGTCGACATCTCTTTCTCTTTCCCCTCTCTCACTCACTTCAGAACTGCAAATTAACGAACTTCATACATCATAGTTTGAACCTATGTTACACGATATTGAACATCATAGAAAAGTAAAAATATTCATTGAGACACCTCCTTCACACAGTTTGTGCCACACATCATATTCTGAAACCGCATCGTGGTTTATACAATGTTACGAACACCTGTAACATAGTGCACCGTGATGAATGGGTTAATATCAAATCATGCAAAGCTATCACTGTAACAGGTGATATATTACAGGACTCAAGTTTCATTATGCAAATTGTGTCATTTAAGTTACGTGAAATGTTGATAGCCACATTTTGATGCTTAAATTTCTTCACAATTCTTCTTATTACTTGTTAGATTCACTACAGGAGTTGATATATTAGGAAAAGAACTTGATATTAAAAATGATTTAGTCTCTTAAACAAAGCATTAGCTAAGTAAATGGCTCTGAAAATTTCATAATCTAAATGAAGACACACTTACAGGCTTCGAAATAACATCAGAAACAAACTTGTAATAGACAAAGAAAATTTTGCAGTTGGGAGTGTTTAAAACATACAGTGTTTCTTGGCACATGTACTAGGTACTATCCATGATTTACAAATTAAAAGTTCTCAAAAATTGATTTTCGTACTTTCGGCATCTTATGGCTTTCTTTGTAGCATGTTTAATAGAATCACGCAAGTGGAATTACTTAACAAGGTAACTCTTAAACGAGATCGAATGTTTGAATTATGTTTCTCAGATAGATAGCAAGAGCGATTATTTCTGCTAAGTTTGTTAATGAAGTTAATCCGTTAAGACATTTACGGGTAACAGTGACTTACGTCCGTCCGTTACTCCACACGACAATTCTTAATTGAAAGTTAATTTTTGAATTACGTTGTTTGGAATAGATTGCTATAGCGATTATTTCGACCGAGTTTGCTAATAGAGGCAATCTGTTAAAATCTCCACAGGTACCTGTGATTTTAATGGTAACTATGCATGCCAGAAACAACGGTAGTAGAAGTTATCAATCGCGCCGTTAGATGTCTGTAAACATACTCAATTAGTTGAGTTCTATTGGACAAAATTGAAAGTTCTAGTGCATGGCCCTTTTCCATTGTCTACCAGAGTTTATTGAACTTGTTTTTTATATTTGCAAGAAAACACCATCCGAAGCTTGGTTCTTGCTTATTTTTCATGGTTTGTATAATATATACATAAAAGGTAAATGTAAAAGTAAAGAGTGTATCTGGTTTGAGACATGGGCTACGGGAATTGTTGCGGTAATGCTCTTAAGTTTCTGTTTTCAACATCTATGGGAAGTGGATGTAGTTAATACCACTCTCCAGCTGTCGTTCAAACTCAGATTAACCCAAGTGTACGTTTTACAGACGCTGGTAAGTGTAACGTACCTACTACCTAACTATTAAGACTTCAGTATCGTCACTGGAAGAGAGTGTATAAAACCTCTCTCCATTTTATAATTATAATAAAGGCAGGTATATTGGGATGGTACCGCAAAATGCTGATATTACCTTTTTGTAATAGGATCAAACGAAGTTTTTCAGTGATAAGAGGATATACTGTATCTTATCCTTACAATCTTCTAACGTATAATTTAGGTATATTTTAGGTTGCATGAGAAAAACTAAATAGTTATAATCAAACAACAATTTATAAACAATTTTAAATGTGTCAAAGTAAGAAGCAGAAACAATTAAATATTTGGTTATATGAATTGTACCTTACAAATTCCCTTATGGGGTTCATTCTACATTAATTAATTAATATAAAGCAAATGATCCAAAAACGAACAAATAAGAAATTTCAACTTACCAAATGAAGAATCTATATTATTTACATCAGAAATAACAGAATACGACAATGTATTACACAATTATATCGATAGAACATTAACAAAATCACTTCAAACGATATACAAGCCACTATAAATTTGACTTTTTACCAGCACTTCAACTTAATACGTTGGAATAATTAACCACATGATTTCTTTCAAGAACACTAATTCGATAAATTGCACTTACTTTTTCTAATTGCATTGATATTCAAGATTCCAAACTAAAACCTTGGTATATATCAGAAATTATAGCGACGTAACATATAGCAAGTAATTCATAGCAAGATCCACGTATTTGAACAACTTATTCCATTAGAACAATGCAGATACACAGTTGGCTTTTTTTTTTTACGAGTTTAGATTTCAAGACGATTATGAAGCTATCCTCTCGTAATGCGCTACATGTACAAAATAGTTCTAGCGGCCACCGCTAATGGCTTTACTAATAACTCGTACACAACAGCTGATATGTTTTTTTTTAAATCCTAAATTAATGTAAGTCATTACCTAAGTCTCGTATCCGATTTAGAAAGACGAAAGAACATGAAATAGGTCCCACCCTTACTGAAGAAAGAACACAGGCCACTTGGTTACTTACTACACGTCCTACTCACTTCATCAAAGCGATATTAAGAATGGATATTTATACTGGACATTAGTAAATTACAAAGAAGAGATGCATAGAAGTTGGTCTACATCAGGGATCAGCTCTCAGGCCATATTTCTTCAATTTGGTAATGGTCCTGTTGGCGAAGAAAGTAAAAAGTGAAGCGCCATGGAATATACTGTTCGCAGAAGATGTTGTTATATGCGAAACATCCGAAGATAAGTCAGAGAAGAAACTGGAGAATATACTACCTTGAAACTTAAGTATCTTGGTTCGTACCTCGACCAGAATAGAGGATTGCAGTTATAAATTCAACACAATCTGGCTGGCTAAACAGAAGAAAGGTTAGCGATGTGTTGTGTGACAACAAAGTAAGTTGTAAGTTAAGAGGCTGTGTACATAAAACGATTAAAAAAACATCAATTATATATTAATGAAATCTGAGCAATTATGAAGGTACAGGGGAAACATTAGGAAAATAGCGGAGATGAAGATGTTAAGATGGATACGTGCTGTGATAAGAAAGGATAGTATAAAAAGATATTCTATAAAAGGCACTAGGCACTGTTAACGTGAAATCTTTGGGTGTTTCAAGAATGGAGGTTAAGAAGGCTGGGACATGTAGAACGAAGGAGCTATGAATATGTGGAAAAGAGAATTAGAAAGCTGAAAGTAGCAGGAAGAAGGAAGAGAGGAAAATGCAAAATAAGGTAGAAGGACAAGATAAAAGATGAATTGAGGGAAAGACGATGGAAAACAGAGAACGGCCAGAATAGAAAAAATGGGATAATAGAATTAAAGATGGGAATATGACTCCACATGAGCACGGGAAAAGTCGAAGATGAAGAAGAAGTAAATTATATGATGTATCGCATTTGTGAGTCCCTTCCTCATACAGAAGTGCCTTTCCTTGTGGTTACGTCGTCATCCTATTTTTTTCTAAAAAGTAAGAACAAGGAGTACTCGTGAACATAAGCTCATCACTCACTCAGTCAGTCGTACAGTTATACTGACACTCATTTGTATAATCTGTTATCCATGGGATACTATACGAGTATCAATAACCACTTTTTATTTTGGCAATGTCCAGTATGTTAACTATATACGTGGATCGTTCAATATATAAGTTTCTCTAAGCTATAAAATATCTACTTTTTAAGATATATTTGTAAGCAATGCATACATGCGTAGGTGGGTCCTTCGTCACCTCTCCGCATACTCTCCATTAAGATTCAGGCATTTGTTTAATCTTTGCACCAATTTGTCCAAACCCTTTGCAAAAAAATCAGGGCTCTGGCTATTTAGCACTCTACTCACATTCCGCTTTACAAGAAGAAGAGACCAGTTCGCTCACGTCGGACTATTCCTGAAAGAACGTTCAGGTTCGACATAAGCAATCTAGTCTCCTGTCAACCTTAGTTATTCTTCTTGACAATAACGACCACCCCCTCTCAGCACGGAAACAAGATACAAAATTGAAAAATTGTTGTGGGAACGACAGCCTGACTCTCTATACAGCCTCGATTTAACACCGAGTGACTACCATCTTTTTTCGGTGTTAAAGTCTGCATTGAAAGGTGAATAATTCGAAATAGATTAAGAAGTGGACCGGAATTGAAGAGAGTGTTAATAGGCCTCATCACTGCGAAATTAAAATACAGCTAATTTTACAGTAATTATGTGACACATTCAAGTAGATAAAAGATAATCAAAAACTGGAACAAGACCTTCCTAGAAAAATATTATTCTGCATGAGATACCGCTATCATGATTCATTTATCTGCTTTCGATTTCCAGAAATTTAGAAACTCGGCATTTATCTTCGCGTTTCTAATAACTGCAAACGGAAAGCTACTAGTTGACTCGTGATAACGGTACCTCATGCAAAATAACATCGTCTAGGGAGGTCTTGATCCACTTTTCGATTATCTTTTATCTATTTGAAGATATCACATAATTACTGTAAAATTAGCAGTGTTTTAATTTTACAGTGATAGGGACTCTTAAATACCCACTCATCCCTGATTTTCACAAAGGATTTGGACAAATTGGTGAAACGGTGAGACAAGTGTCTGAATCTCAATGGGGATTATGGGAAGGACACACCTACACATGTATGTATAGTTTATGAATGTATCTTTAAAAAATATTTTGAAATTTATATATTAAATGTTCCATGTACCATTACAAACGTTTAACCCTAAGTCTTTATTTTACCTCTCACTTACAAAGGCCTTACAAAGTGAAAGTACATGAATAGCTCTTTAATAATGTTCACCGCTATGCCCTACGTCTTGCTTACCATATCAGGCTTCCTAGTCCTACACGAGACCTATATGCTCGGACCCCCTTGGCCAACCTTCTGTACCACCTTGAAGACTTGCGACTTCGCTATATAACGAAGCGATTCCAGACACACCATCCTATGCTATTCGACACCATGCATCGTGATGCTACTTTCCGCAAGACGTCTGCTCTCTTACACCATACACCGTTATCTATATTATTCATTCTTTACCATTACACTCTCCCGCCCAATAGTCCATTTCTACCCCTCATCGAAGATTACGTCACAGACTTGCACTCACCTTACATTCTTCCATCATACGTCGCACAGTAATCCTTCCGTTCTAACAGGGCTCCCCATGTCTCCATTATATCCAGAGCAGCCCCTGGATAAGAAGATAACCTGCATTCGTCCGACTAACATTTCCCACGTGTTGTATCGTCAATAGCACCTCACTCTCATCTTATCACATGACCGTCATTTTCTATAGTATCGCTCATACATATAATGCTTTGTATTGTATATATTAACTTATATATATTGTATTAGTTGTACTCAAATCCTGGATCACTTTCCACTCCTAATGATTATGGCCACAAGGCCATAATGACCATTCTTGATTTGGATTTATTGAAATAAAGATAAATAAATCAATAAAACCCTCTATTAACCAACTCCATGTTATGTAACATCCCCAACTTCCTCTACCCTCTCATCCCGAATAAAGGGCGTAAACCTTTGGGCGGGCGCTAGTCTCGGCTAGCAATAATAATAATAATAATAATAATAATAATAATAATGTTCACTAACATCATTTTTTAATCATTTAGGAACGGCTATTTTAAATCAGTCTTTCTTCAGAGACGCAAAAAATTTTTAAAAAATCAAGAAAGATATAAAGCATTTTCAAACTAAAGATTTATCATACTACAATACAGTAAACTGATTTATTTCACAAATTAAACGGAAGTCTATAAACGATTCGTCCTCTTCGTCTAGATGTTGTGTTTACATACCTCACCTGTCATCAAAGACAGGGGTGCCCATCCCCCCCAAAGCTGATGGCGCACTCCCCCCGAAAACATAATCTCTTCCCTCCTCAAAACTCAAGTCCTCTAAAAACAATTGCCCAGTGTTGCAGTAGTTTTTATAGTACTAGTAATTGTTATTTTTGTTGTTGTTTATATTTCCTGTAGTAGTATTATAGAATGCTTGTAGTAGTAGTAGGGGCAGTAGTAATTATAAAAATGGCATTACTTTTATTAGTAGTCTTGGTAGTGTACAATACTAAATATGTTCTATAAGGATATTGAAGGGTATAAAAACTTCTACACACTGTGTATGGCACAGGTATTCTTTTTTTACAATTAGTAGTATTATTTTTTCTTTACAAAATATTGATATAATTCCCTTGTATATACATGAAAAGTAAGACGCAAGTTACAAGTTATTGAGTTCGATACCAAAAAAAATGTTATCCTCGAAATTAGCCTACAAAAAGAAGTGATATCCAACAAAAAACATTCCTGTAAAAGAGCCAAGTACAAGTGGCCTTAAAAAGAATTGAAATCACAAAAATAGGCGCCAAGTTCTGGTGGACAACAGTTACAAATACTCACTGGCTCACTTCAAACTTAGATTTGAAACTTGGCTGTTGTCTGTATGGTTACCACTAGCTCACAATTATGTCAAACTACTTTATAATTTTCAACAGACAACATAGGCAAGTTTCAAATCTAAATTTGAGTGATTCCTTGAGTGTTTGTAACTGTTGTTCACCAGAACTTGGCGCCATCCTTTCATATAGCAACTTGCGCGGTACTTCATTCATAGAGTTTCTAAGCAGGGGGTAGGGGGATTCATTTTCGAGATTAAAAAAAAAATCGCATCGTGTTCCAATGTTATTCTGACGACAGCAAAATTACTTATTCGACATTAGAGTAAAATTCTTCCCCAATTTTTTTATTCCCCCCAATTTTTTTTCTCGATGGCACAACTTGCTCCATTCATCCCTCCTGTGGGCGGCCCTTCTCTCTTAAAACGAACCAACCTTTCCTTTCATACGGCTACTTGCGCGGTACTTCATTCATCGAGTATCGAAGCAGGGGGTACGGGGGTTCACCCCAGAAAATTTTTGAAAATTAGCTTCTCAAAATCGTGTTTTAATGCTATTCCGACAGTAAAATTGCTAGTTCGAAAGCAGAGTAAAATCCCCCCTAAAATTTTTCTCAATGGCGCAGCTTGCGCCATACATCCCCCCTGTGGGCGGCCCTGATCAAAGAAGTGATCGATTTGAGTCAATATGCCACATATGTATTTTAAAGGTTAATTAATAATTCACTGAAGTGATTAATATCTACCAAATTAGTATAAGTCTCTACCACGCATTCTATTACTAGAACAACCTTATCAATAACAAAATAAGTTTATAACAAATCTGTAGTTAATGATGTACAAACAAAGGAGTTGAATAAAGATACAATTATGCAGTAGTATAATGTAGTCAGAACCCCATGCTAAGGTGTAAGTTCGCGTCTTATAGGGGAAAATGCATATTAAATTTCAAAGTAATTAAGCAATTACCGAATAACATACGGATAGTAAGATCCAGATGTTATATTCCTAGGCACATAAAAGGATTATTGATCATCTTAAACCAGTGATTATAACTTATCAACATGGTTTTAGTATTGAAAAATCAACAAAAAGTAATATACCCGTAGTCACCGACTTTACGGTTAATTTGTATTCCATTTCTTTCATGTCTTTTTCTACGCCTTGTAACCATCTCAGCCTAGGTTTTCCAGGCAATCTTCTTCCCCCTGGCCTTTCATTTAGCATCCTTTTCAGTAGTCGGTCCTCGTCCATGCGTTGAACGTTGCCTACCCACTTTATTCTGTGTTGAGTATCATTAGGAAATATTGCGAATTGGTGTTCAAACAATAACCTTGGGGTAAACATAAAAAATGCAATGTACCATATTTCATTAGAAAGAAAAACACCTTTAAATTTGAAAATAAATTTAGTAATGCTTTTATAAGCAGTTCTGACTCAGTTAAGTAATTCTTAAATTACATTTCATCCGAAATTAACTTTTAATAATCACATCAAAGATGTTATTCATGATAGTTTCAAATTGTTATTATTCATAATTAGAAGTGAAAAAGATTTCAACAATTTGCAGCACTCATAAAAATGTACTGCTCATATTCATGCTCCAAATTGGAATATGATGTAATTTGGAACCCCTTGTTACAAAAGTATCACCAACAACCTGAAAAGGTTCAACCAGAATTTCTTAGGTATTGATAGACAAAGCAACTGGAATTTATCCCTCAATTGAAGCTATAACACACTGTTAGATAATGTTAATATGTATTCATTAGAACAAGGGCGTAGTATTACCGATCTAGTATTCCCACAAAAATAGATTAAAATGACTTCGATTGCTTAAACTTAATATGAACTTTAAATTTTCATGCTCCTTGGGTTAGAACTAGAATTAATAATATACGTCTCTTATATTGCAAAAAGATTCATAAAATGCTTCGTGTGGAGTGTTGTACTGTATGGGGTGGAAACGTGGGCATTACGTAAAAGTGATGAAAAACAACTGCAAGCCTTCGAAATGTGGGTGTGGTGAAGAATGGGAATAATTAGTTGAGTCGAGCGGAAAACGAATTAAAGGGTGTTAGAAATGGTGGGGGAAAAGAACACTTTTAGATATTGTTAAGAAGAGGAATAGAAACTGGTTGGGACATTGCCTAAGAAGAAATTGAAGTGGAGTGGATTTTGAGTTTAACGTTCCGTTCAGCAGCGGGGTTATATGAGACGTGGACCTACTGATTAACGTGGAATCCGAACCACATGAGCTCCCGCCGGGAATCGAACCAGGGTCTCCCGCGCCAAAGGCGCGTACGCTAATCGCTTAGCCACAGAGGAGCTTTTAGGAAGAAATTGTATCATAAGGGACGGACGGAACGAAGGAGACTACAATTAATAGATGATATAAAAACAGAAAGATCATACGTGAAAACGAAGAGATTAGCGGAGGACCTTGGAGCATGGAAGCTTCTCAGCTGCCGCAAGTGACCTGCCAGTAAGGGCAAAATACCTATGATCATGATGATTATGATACTGCAAAAAAAAAAAAAAAAAAAAAAGACAAACTAATGTTAAAATTACCTCTCTGGGGAATACGCACTTCTTTCTTCGGTTTTCTGAAATTATAAAGTTTTATTTGGTCTAAAAATTAAAATTAACCCCAGCATTGTGGTGTACCCAAATGAGTAGGACGTGAGAGACGAAGTCAGATAGATCGTAACAAGTAAAGTGCAAAAAAAAGAAAAAAAAAGGAGGTTGAAGAAGTAAAACGTGAAGAAAGTATGAATTTCTTTTGCAAACTCTTTTTGTCATTTTTCTCTTACTAGAAGCGGCGTTTTCTTTGGAGGGGCGGAAAGGCCCCCGTAGAGAACGTTGATAGAATGAAAAATGCACTTGTCGTTAGCAATCTTTCGAAATAACTTATGAGTTTTTCTTGTGGAGGAAGCGAGGAAGGGAAGAGTCCAGGAGGAGTCAGATAAAAACAAGAGACCATTCTCTTTACCGCGTGTATGTGTGTGTGTGTGTGTGTGTGTATGGTTCTGAATCTTCAAGAACTCTTATAGGTATAGCTATAAAGAATGTTTCTGGTTGCTGTAAAGAAAGGAGTTTTACTTTTTCCGAACTCTTTTCTTTTTTATCATTTTTTCTGGGAGGGGTTAAGTGAGGGGAGTGTAGAAATAGGGACTAGGTTTGTCAGAAAAGTTTCCAGCAAATCGCCTTTACTCTGTCTTCATCTGGACTCAGATTTCAGAAAGATGGTGCAGAAGTTTTTTGGATGTAGTAGTAAGTAGGGAGGCAGTGAAGAAAGTTCCCATTCTCAGAAGGATTTACCTGCTTCTACAATTTGTTGATGGAATTCCAGATGGTTCTTCTTCTTTCCTCTCCTTTTCTTTCTCGTTCGTTTCTGAAGCAACTTAAGGAATGCAAATAATCCTAGTTTGTTACTAAAATATTTATTCCACCACGTCAGCAAGAATAAGAAGTACTGTATATTTATGGTTCGATTAAGAAAATTAATTTCTGTTTGGGGAAAATGTGTAGCACACGGTAGATGGTATGTAGAAACTTGAATAAAGTTCTTGAAATGATTTAGTATATCCCATGCATGCTGGTATTAGACTTCCGAACTATGGTATGTGTAAGTAGAAGGCTTATAAAACTTCTAAGTCCGTCCGACTGTCTGTTGGCAGGTATTAGAACAAAAGTAATTAGTAAAAGATAGAACGAGCTGATTTCATGGTGTCGATTTAAAGTCCCAAGAATATGTTTAATCTCCCCTATTATACCTTTATTTGTACTAGAAGTGATAGAAATCAAGCATTTTTGATTTTGACGTTGATAACCATAAAACATAAATGATAATAGACGTAAAGAAACATTTTTAATCAGTTCTCCGTTACAAGGATAGGTTTAATCTTCTCCTTATATCTATAGCAAACCCGAAACGTAGAAATTTGCTTCTAATTCCGGTTTCAATATTTATCTCCATAGCGCAAACTAAACGCAAATATAGCGAGAATTAGTGATATTAATTATGAATTATGATATGAAGTCAACATCCCATGAATAATTTTCGTATCAACTTTCATTTATGTGTGCAAAATAGAAGCTGTAAAAATATATTACTTCCAATTTCAACACCGATCGCCATAGTGAGGAAACGGCAATAAATAACAAGAAGCAATTTTAAGGTATGGATTACAAAAAGCAGGAATAGGTTTCACCTCAGATTTCATTCCTATGTAACAACCAAAGTGGTAAAAATCTAGTGCCACTTTTGCTTTCAATATTTATTACTATATAGTAATCATTGTAAAAGACAGTAAAGAAAACGTTATTGAAATTGATTCAGTGTAGTCTCTCTCTTATCTTACCCATCTATAGTAACCAAAAATTTTAAATCTACCATTTACAATGCTTGTGTTCAATTCACATGTTTTGGAGACCTACCGTAGTAGCCTATAACTATGTGAAGCAAAACGCATTTGTTTGCTTAGTGAGTGCCAGCTCTTTCCTATGAAATAATAATAATATACATCATAGGTATTCTGGTACTATTGGCAGGTCAGTTGCTGAATCTGAGAAACTTCCATGCTCCACGGTCTTCCGCTACGACTTTTCTGTTTTGATATTGTTCAGGTCATTGACAGCATCATTGAAGGTTTTCAGAGAACTTGATAAAGTCTGTCCGTTTTTTCAAACTTGGTAATACTGTCTGGGAACTTTGTAAAATGTGTTGCAACGATGTATTTGAATATAGACTGAAAGTATCTGAGAACAAGATCCTGAGACGAATATTCGGACCCAAGAGGAACGGGAATGGGGAATGGCGGAAACTTCATAACGGGGAACTACATAATTTATATGGTTTATCCAACATTGTTAGGGTCGTCAAGTCTAGGAGGCTTAGGTGGTCGGGTCATGTAGCTAAATGGAAGACAGTAGAAACGTTTTCAAAGTCTTGACTGGAAGACCAATCGGAAAACGACCATTAGGAAGACCTAGGCGCAGATGGGAGGACAATATTAAGATGGATCTCACAGAGATTGGAATAAAGGTAGAAACTGCATGCAGTTAGCTAAGGATAGAAGTGAGTGGAGAGCTTTTGTGAACGCGGCATTGAACCTCCGGGTTCCATAGGCCATAGAGTTAGTTAGAGTTAGTTGCAACGAAAGCTGAATCTCTTTCCTAGGGATTCTACTCAAAGAAACTTTAAGTAATCTTAACTAAGGACGCATTATTCTCATCAAAAGTATCAATGATTCTTTTGATGTTTGGGCAGCTGTAATTCATGCACCCCATCCAGTTGAGACAGGCTATGTTGGGAAAAAAAAGTTCAGAGCCTAATTCACGAAAGGTTCTGGTTCGCGATGGGGCTTTCAGAAATACCTTTCTTCACATTTGATACGAGAAAAGTAACGTCAAGAAAATGAAAATGTACAGTACTTCTTCTGTAATTGTATGTAGTACGTGTGTCAGACAGGTAACACACAGCATACGTTGTAATAGAATCTTAAGGACTTACCTTTCGCTTTTCTTGTATTCACCTCCATCTACAGAAGAACCCTGTATGCATTCTGACCTCATAATAGTCTGCGAATTTGTTTAAAAAAAAAAAAAAAGTACACTCGCATTGACAATTACTTTTTGTGATGTAATCAAACACATGTGTGTACCTTCTACGGTTTCAAATTTTCAATTACAACAATTACAATACCACAGCCTAGATCATCGCATGTTTCAAACCCATTTTTTTTTCACAAACATTTTTGCGAACATCTTCAATAGTTATGTTATCTACCTAAATCATTCTCATAGACAATCTACTTGTAACTCTTTGTTTGGCCTATTTATCAAGATGATTTCAAAAAGAAAAATGTTCTATCTTCGGTAATAGAATGTCCACATTAATTGCAGCTTTACACAGATGATTCGCAAAACTGTTAGTGTGCGAAGCGGATTCGTGAGCGTTCCAAGAAGATTCTGAATCTTTTTACTAGTTAATTTGCCTGAACTTGTAAATTTGTGCCCTGTAGTGCTTATATGGTGTGTGACAAAATAATACTTCTCAGTGAGAAACACAGATTTATATAATTTGCGAAGCAGCACAGAACAACTATTAAAAATACATTACATCCAAACTCACAAGTTTTCCATCTTCGGTGTTCTAGAAAGGCTTACTTTCGGTATCTTGAAACGCCGAAATGCACACCAATAGAAGCTAAGTTACGTATCACACACACCAGCTGCTGATAATAACTGCCTACACCTGTTTAAAGTAAGCATCTTCGTTTATCTTTGTCATTCAAAATTAGAACTGAAGACGTACTAGCATCCCCATCCAATTAGCGGCACATTCCAATAGATTGTAGTTATTATCAGACACTGGTAATGCTTGCTCAAATTTAAGCTCGCCAAATCCTAGGTTAGGTATGCTGTCATTCATACACGGATAAAGAGCAGTGGAAGACAAAGTAGAAAATGGCGATAAGTTACTCCTAAGTTGCGAAATTGCCCTTCTTCTGAAAATACCATGAAAATTGCAATATATAACATTTTGTCATTTTTTGTCATTCATTCAGTTCTTTAGTAATAATTAGTTCGCACATGGGAGCATATGAGAAACAGATCAAATATTTGTCATTATTTTCAGTGGCATTTCTTTTAAAAAAAGTATTTTATGCACAAAGAATAAATAAACATGAATATTCATTAGTGAAGCGTTGTATGCAAATTATGTTTATATACATTTGAAGCATGTAACCGTTCAATGTAAACAGTAGAAATTGTAACGCATATTGTAGTAAGTCATTTCTTCCTTTTCTTTTTTCTAAGAAAATACATTTACTAATTGATTTGTTTTACATCCAATTTCGTAGCATATTGGCAACATGATTTTAGTTTTTGTTAATACGATTTTAAGATATTGTGTGAACCTAGATATAGTTCGCGGCATAGAAATCGTTACACAAATACTAAGTCCAAATTAAAAACAAACTCTTGCCCCATTTTCTTATGCATCCAGAAATACATGTCACAATCGATTACTTGCTTCTAGTATGCAATTCAACTCCTCTACCTCTTCTTGTCTCGAGCTGTGTGTGTAACGTAGTACACTCTTTTCATTCAGCTGAAAAAGAAACAGGAATCAAGTTTACAACGTTACAGCTTTAAAACAGTCTTTTCCATTCGTTTATTCTGAAACAATTTTAAGAGCCTAAATTTAAAAAAAAAAGTCACACGATGTTCCCAAACCTTCATAAATACCTTTAGTTTCATTCTTTCCCTTCTTTAAAGACTGCAAGCTAGTAAGATGACCCCTAAGAAATGTATGGAAATTTCCAATAACTGCAGTAGGTTTTGTGCTTCCTAAAGTCTGTAATGCACGCACAGAGCTCTAAAATATCTACTGACAGAAATGAGTGTTATTCAATGATTCATTTCATTTGTTTTAAATAATTGGAAGCAAATATTCCAGGGGCGTCATTTGGGGAGGACAGGAGGGTGTAATTCCTCCCCTCCCTTGAGCTTCATAAATATGTATTACGTAGAGTTACGTAAATAGAGTTACGATAGCACATTGATAGAGAGCTTATATTTGGTTTCAAGAGTCGAAGGTTTGATCTGAAGCCATATGAGTTCCTGGGCGACATTGAGAGACAGAGAGAGAGAGAGCAGGATTTAAGTATGGAGACAGAGAGGGATGATTTATATACACAGATTTAGAATTGGGGAAAAATGATCGGACAGCATTCGTATTATGATGAAAATTGAGATTTTGTGAAACAGAAGAAGGCAAGGTTCCAAACTGAGAGAATCATATTAGGCAGTTGTTGAATTAAGGTGGAAACCTTTTTTAGAGCATCAGATGGTTACGAAGGGAGAGAAATATCTTGAGAACTGAAGAATTAAGAATTTAAAAAATCTGTAGCTTCCGATACGGGTTTCGAACCACGAACCTTGTAGTTATCGAACAATGACTTTATCCATTCTGCTACAGAGTACTCTATACATTCGTTCACATAAGCTTCCTTTAGCTACGTTAGAAGCTAACTTAATATGATATTCCAAAAGTTGACTCGGTGGATTTGCCGTTCAGATAGGACGTAAACCTCTTGTAACTTAATTACAATGTGCATAATGAACTTCCCCTTGTTCAGGACAATTTTTAAACCAGTAAAGTTTGTTACTATTGTGTTAATTAAGTTACATTTGATAGAACCATATGATAAAGTAATGCCAAACCCTGTGCGTCATTGTCTGTTAGGTGAATGATTAATGTAAGTTACTCCTGCGTGGATGGTCCAAGCTTCGAATCAAGACCATTCTTATTGATTATTTTCTTTGAGCTACGCTCATACTGTATATTCCACAATTTCAATTTTGAAGTAATGTAGTCACAGCTACTTTAATTCGAAATTATTTTCAAATATGATATTTGTTATTACATTGCACTCCTCACTTGTTTGTAGCCCTGCATAAATGCAAAATTGCTTTAAAAGTATATTTTATTTTCAAGTATGATTGTTTGAAAACAACTTTTCCTTACACTTCAATTTATAAGTATTTTCTATTTATTAGTTATAATAACATATTTTATTCTATTTATATTGTATTCTATGTTATATATTTACATTTTATTGTTTATTATTTACATTTTATGTTTTACATTTGAAGAGGACCTAATGACAATTCAGAGCAGCACGGACATACACAATATGCAGGCCTTGGCAATGCAGAGCTCCTGCCCCCACGAAATCACTACCTTTCCGTAAATTATATCTAATTTAGAGATGATAATAGACATTTTAGTAAAATATGCCTGAATCGCTGAAGTAACTTCCTGTCAAGCTTTCGATTGCTGAAATAAATTTCTATCTACGCCCCTGCAAAGCAGTGACGATTTTACGAATTGATAAGTTACTAATGCCTCCCTGGAGAAACAACAGTCTCTCAGAAGTCATATCTCCGATAATTCCGAATGTGATATCAGTATTTGTGCATTATCACTTTTCACTCTCAGTGTATTCAAACGCACCAAAAAGGGACTGTTCTGAAAAGAATGTCACCTTCATTTCTTGATAGAGATGGTTTCATTGTCTCGCCCCCACAACTATGGAGGAATTTCAAGGAACGTAACTATAATTATAAATTACCATCTGAAAAACAACTGTACGGGTGACTTTTCTCGGAGAAGAATTCGTTAACTACTTTTTCAATATCAATGTATTGCCTTTTCTTTTCTTTTGCTTTCCATGCTGAAGATTGCCAAAGGGCTAAACTTCATCTGCACTATTGTGCTATGAAAATAGGTTTTAATTGTTTGATTCACTGAATACTCGCTTAGATGTTGCTCCGTCACAGGAAAAGTGAGATACAGTTATAAATGAAAAATGAAATGAAATATTTAGGTTTTACGTCCCACGTTTATGCCGACTACGCTTATGGAGACAGTGAAGATGAGAAATGAATAAAATCGTGGAATGAATTAAGTGGGAGGAAACGGGAGAAACCCGAGAAAATCATGCGCACGGTGTTTGTACATAATAAAGTTCATTCGGAGCGAGCTGGGATCAAACCAAGGACCCCATGCACAATAGGTAAAGTTATAAAAGAATAGGCGTCTAAACAAATATGGAACACTACTATCACTGAGAGATATATAAGATTAGATTTTTAGTTATTTCATTCTAAGTTAAAATTTCAATCAATCTTGTTCTTCATTACTGTTCGAAGTTGTCGTTGCAAGGACGTGATAAATCTTTTCAGTAGACTTCACAGTCTATAGCTCTTTCACAACTTTTTCATCTAAGGCTAAAGTAGTTGCATTTTGAACATTGAGAAAAGGTGTGAAATTATATAAAAACTTCCCAAGTGGAATTACTAATCTTTAATAGGTCCCTTTTTCCTGTGGGTCTTCCTCACCGCACTCCCGTTAGTTACGCCCCCGTTCAGAGTGCATGTTGCAGTTTCCCCCTTTTAGTAATATTTTCTAAGGCAGTACAAGTTTTTTTCTTTACTGCTGTGTGAATTGATTTGTATTTGCTAGAACTGTCGGTTAAAGGAAACAAAAGATCCTATACTCAAACACAAATCATCTCTTTTGAAGCTCTAATGGAAAACGAAACGAATCGTCGTAAACATGTTACGTTTTTGAAGAGAAAAAGAGAAAAACCTTGATTGCACAAACGTATAAAGGTATCATTTGCATGCAAATTTATAACTTATAAAAGGTGATGGCTTGTTAGATGACGGTTAGGAAGCGGGAGTTTTCTGCTGGTGGTCCTAGATTCGAATCTCGTCCATTCTTGTTTTTTCTTTTTCTTTTTCTTTTTTTTTTAGCTACACTGAGTTTGTGCATTCCAGATCTGCAAGTTTGAATCAAATCTAATACCAGTTAGTAAATTAAAAGTAGTTGACATTTTTTCTCAACTTTGATATCAACTCTTGCAGCCTTCTTTTTACTCATTTCTTGACGTGTTTTGTTACAAAATACATGAATCGTGGAGAACAAAATTGTTTTACCAGCTAATGGTGACTGCTTTGAAACAAAATGCAAAGTGTGAGGATTAAATTTGTCATATCTGTAGTTTGGTGTGGAGAAGAAACAAAATTGCGAACGAAAAGTTTAAGAACAACCCACGTTATAAATATAAAGAATGCCAAAGATTATTGACTTACATCACATTATAAAAGAAATACGAAAGAAATGTTGAAACAAAGAAAAATACTAACTTAGAAATTTGTAAGTGGAGGCAAAGAAACCTAATTTAAACATACTAAAGACGAACCATTTAGCGCATAGAGATCGTGGATCTGTGGTCAAGGCGCTCGCTAGTAATCTGGAGATTCTCATATCGGAACCAGGGGCGAACATTTTTTTTTTTTTAATTTAGAATGTTTGGTGCCGATTGCTCGGCCATGACACACGTTTGATTGTCTTAAAATATTTGAATATTTGGATCTTTCAATATTTGAATGATCAAATCTTCAATAATAATAATAATAATAATAATAATAATAATAATAATAATAATAATCTATATATTAATAGAGGTGTCTGTGAACAAAAAACTCAGATCCAAATTGAAAGTGGCTATGTTTGTGACTCTTAATCTTTTGAACCACCCGACCGATCTCGATCAAATTTTTGACGTAGATGCAGTTCTGGCCTGGGAGTTTTCAACTATTCACTTTGACGGTAGAACTTAGGGCAGGGGAAGGAATTATAAAGAAAAATAAATAAAACTTAATAACACTTGAACTACTCCACCGATTTCGATCAAACATTTAACATAGATAAGGTTCGGACTTGGAATGTTTTTATATTTCATTTTGACGGCGCAATGTAGGGAAGGGGAAGGAGGGACATATATGTAAAAAAAATAAAAATAAAGGTGCTGTTTTTGTGACTTCATCAATCTTAAACCAGCTAACCGATCTTAATCAAATTATCAACATAAATGAGGCTCGGAACTGGGGTGGTTTTTATCACATCCCTTTGACGGTAGAGCTTAAGGTAGAAGGTGGGGAGAGGAGATATCTATAAAAATGAAAAGAAAAACGTAATAACTCTTAAACCACCTGACCGATCTTGATCAAATTTACAACATAGATGACGTTCGAGCCTAGAAACTATTGTTTTAATATTTTCACTTTGACTGTAGAACTTAGGGGAGGGGAGGAGAAGGGGAGATTAATATATAAAATAAATAGAAAAACTCTTTAACCACCCAACAGATCTCGATCAAATTTTCAACGTACATGACATCCGGGCCTGAGATAATTTTATCATACCGTGCCCCATAACATGGGGAGGGGAGAGGGATATATAAAAATAACCGAAAATAACCAATACCAAAGAGCGCTTTAGTAATAGTAAAAACGGAACATATTACTATTTTTCTTTAATTTAGCCCAGCGAAATCGGGGTGCGTCTTAGATTCGAGGACGCCTTAAATTCGAGTAATTATCGAGAAATTCTTAATTAAAAATATTAACGTGTTATTAAAACTATTTTCCTAGTAATGCTAATACTACTACTACTACTACTACTACTACTACTACTAATAATAATAATAATAATAATAATAATAATAATAATTATTATTATTATTATTATTATTATTATTATTATTATTATTATTATTATTATTATTATTATTATTATTATTATTATTATTATTATTGAAGATTTGATCATTCAAATATTGAAATATTCAAATATTCAATTATCTTAAGATAATCAAACGTTTGTCATCACCGAGCACGAAAAATTCTAAATTTAAAAATAAAAGTGTTCACAGCATGATTCCGACATGAGAACCTCCAGATTACTGGCGAGCGCCTTGACCACAGATCCACGAGCTCTATGCGCTAAATAGTTCGCCTTAAATGTGTTTAAGGTTCCTTGCCTAAACTTACAAATTTCTAAGTTAGTATTTTTCTTTGTTTCAAAATATATTTCGTATTTCTTTTATAATGTGATGTAAGTCAATAATCTTTGGCGTTGTTTATATTTATAACGTGGGTTGTTCTTAAACCTTTCGTTCGCAATTTTGTTTCTTCTCCACACCAAACTACAGATATGACAAATTTAATTTTCATACTTTAAGGCTCTTAAAATTATTTCAGAATAAACGAATGCCAAGACTGTTTTAAAGCTATAACGTTGTAAACGTGATTGCAGTTTCTTTTTCAGTTGAATGGAAAGAGTGTACTACGTCACACACATACTGCTTTAGACACGGAGAGGGGGAGGATTTGGATTGAATACTAGAAGCAACTAATCAATTGAGACGTGTATTTCTGAATGCATAAGAAAACGGGGAAAGAGTTTGTTTTTAATTTGGATTTAGAATTTGTGTAACGATTTCTATGCCGCGAACTGTACAACAAAGGCTGACTGACCAAAATGGTGAATTAAGAAGAAGTTTGTATTTTATATTTTATTTAATTTATACTCTATTATATGAAATCAAATATTATAGAGGGGCCATGGTGGCTTAGTGCTAGAGCGTTCACCTCTGGTGCTTCGGATTCCGGGTTCGATCTAGCCTCCGCCAACTGAACTTTGTGTGGACAAACACCGTGTGTGTGGGTTTTCTCGGGGTTGTTCCGTTTTCTCCCAATTTCTTCTTTCCACCATTTCATCATGACTCATCATCACCGTCTCCTTAAGCCTAACCGGCATAATCGTGGGACCTAAAACTCAAAAATTTCATTTTTATTTTTCAAATATTATAGAGGTTACTTACTTATTCATACATTGGCGTAGGGTATATGGTTCATCTGGATATTTTGATGATTAGTTACTTGTCAGTTGAACTTCGAAGGAAAGAGCTATTCCTGATGTACCTATGTCAAAATTTTACGGAATTATAAACAAAATTAAGATACTCTCACTGTCGGCTGTTGAAAACTTTCGTGGTATATTTTGAAAGACTATCTTTAGATCCTAATTAAATTTACATCTTATCTACGGAGAATTATGCTCCGTCAATCAAGCAAGCAAAAAAAAAAAAAAAAACTATCGAAAACTTTGCATCTGTGTCCACGCATCACTTCAACATAGGTGTACAAATTTTTATTATTTTTCTTTTGTTTAAAAGAGTATACTTCTCCAATGACTTTATTTAAATTTTGTCAAGCTCTGGTTATAGTCCTCGGAGCTACACCATGAGACACCTCAACAGTGTAGCGTTAATACCGTATTTAACAGGGTTCATTATATGTTTTTGATTGGATTAGACGTGTGCGTCGATTTTATCTCTTATTCTTTTTTTTATTTTTATTTATTTTTTTTTTTTTGTTTGAAATACCTAGGTAGTATACGTTCCTGATGATTGCATGTAAATTTCATCATGATCTCTTTTGAATGTCTGAAAATGTTAGTACTATAATTAACAGACTTCATTGTATGTGCATGTTCATTTATAACTTCAGCATATGTATACCGGTTTTGATGGTTCTCGCTAGTTTATTTGTTTCTTCAACTGCTATACCGAATGAAACCATCAGTCTATCGTTGCTGTGCTGAACCAAAAAAAATCGAAAGTTTGTTCACAAGCATCCAGCAATAGTCAACAAATATAGTATCTTCATGTTGCATACCTTTGTGACTCTCGAAAAAACAGGTGTAGACTGTCCGTGGTTTTGCAGTATGAAATACTTTCTCATCCATCATATTTTTCCAATATATTCCATTTATTCCATCCTTTCGAGCACCTGAGCTCCTCCGTGGCTAAGCGGTTAGCGTACGCGCCTTTGGCGTGGGAGGCCCGGGTTCGATTCCCGGCGGGAGCTCATGTGGTTCGGATTCCACGTTAATCAGTAGGTCCACGTCTCATATAGCCTAGCTGCTGAACGGGACGTTAAACTCAACATCAACTCAACTCAACCCTTTCGAGCACCTCGATCACTTCTTGGGAGACAGAACTTTCATGATGACCGGATTGAGCAACGGTTGAGAAATTTTCCGCAGTACAACTGCATACTTCTTTCGTCATGGAATTCAATCTTTGGCTTAGCGATGGCAAAGTGCGTGACTGCAGTCGGAGGTTATTATTATTTTACTTTTTTGAGGGATAGGATGATGAATATGGTATATATATAGGATATTTTAACTGCACCAACCATAATGATCTTAAAAGATTTCCTTTAATTAAGATTTGATTTTCAAGAACAAAACAAAAGTCCCAAATCAGGTGAGTACGTCGGGTGTCCTAACACTGTAGTGTTTTTCCTAGCCAAAAGTTGCTGTATGGACGCATTCCGAGCGAAGTGCATTGTCCTGATGCAAGATCCATCCACTTTCTCATAACTGAGGCCTTTTTTTAAACGTTGTCACGGATTTTCCCCAACACTTGAAGGTAGTAATGATGAGTTACAGTTTTTCCGCTCCGAACCCAGTCAGTAATCATTATCCCACGAATGTCAAAATATACTAGTAACATTACCTAGAATTTGAGCAATGATATTCGAACCTTTTTGAGCAGAAGAGGTGGAGCACTTCCACTGCATCGATTGTCGATTTGTTTGCGCGTGGGTGGTGGAGGAAATCCAAGATAGTGACAACCAAATCCAATAAATCTGGATTGTCACCAATCCTTTGCAAGAAGTCTATTCACAGTTCCGTTCGGGGATGTTTTTGATCATATGAAACACTTTGGGAACCTATGTTTGTAATTTGTAATTCTTTCGTTTAGTTGAGCCTAACTGGCCTCCTGTCCAAGTTTACAGCCCCAGTAATTGAATCACTGATTGGAACAAAGGAATAAGTGCATCAAACCTAAATTTTCAAAACCGCAAAAAAAACGCAAAAAAACACCGCGAGGCCTTATTTGTATTTGTTTTAAAAAGCATATAATCGATAACTTGTAGCAAAACAACCAACAAACACTAAGACAAGAAGAATCTTGTATTGCAACTCTGCAATTGATTAGAAAAGCTTAAAAATGGAAAACATATTCACTTTTTCCAATCAATTAGAGTTGGGCGCAATTGTAATTGTGTGTTTGGTATGTCACGTGCAGTTAATGATAGAAAACTGTGAAAATATAAATGTTCAGTACAATGTTGTATGTTAATATTGGTTATATGTATCCGAACTATCACACGTGGTAGGTTTCTAACACTTTTGTTGTTACCGTTCGTTTTTGTGTACAGCACATGTTATTCGTACAGCAAGAAAAGTAATACAATAGAAAACGTAGCAAACAGTTTTTTACAGTTTCTTGGTCAGTGGTCTTCCATTCACAAATCATCATATAAAACTGTTTGTATGGATCAGATATGTATTTGATGATTTGTGAAACAGCATTGGTCTTCTTCTGATTGATGGGACTTGCCCATCGTATGCCTCTGATGTTGGCAGTGGAGCGTTTGTGACATTGATAAACTCATGAGCTTGCGCATAACCTGGAAATTCTGCTTTATAAACAAATTGTCTGCATTTACTTATTTGGAATTTCACTGTTTTATCCGCAATGCTACCTGGAGTTTTCATGTAAAATCGTTGCCAGCAATGTTTAAAATCTAAGATTTCTTCATTGGCAACCTCGTAAACTTGAAATGGAGTATCAGTCTTTCTTGCATTCGCAATCATATGGTTGAACTATGCTGGTAAATAAATGCGATTGTCGTTTGAGTTCTCGTTCGATTACAACGAAATGTCGGTCACGCGGTAAAGAAAACTGCAACCTGTGACATATCACCTCTTTCCTTCGTTTAGATGGCGCTGGACCAAGTCATCACTCGACATTGCCACACACAATCTACACACGTTCATCATAGTTTTACACACACAAGTCTCGTGAAAAAGGACTAAGCCTACACACAAACCGCGTAACACTGTTGCTCAAAGCTCACACAACAAATATTCTTGAGTGCATTCCACTGAACAAACCTGACGGACAAACGGAAGTATCGTAATGACAGGAGAGAGCTTTAGTGGCTGTCTACTTACACCCAGTCTCACAGTTGTGATGGTGTCCTGCAGTGACTTGAAGAAGGAAATAAGAAACACAGTTATTCCCTTATTCTAATCAGTGAGAGATTTCGCCTTTCATATTGGTCAACATTTGAAATGTTTTAGCAGCAAATTTTCGAAGTATCAAGAGAAACTTGATGTTCAACCTTTCTTCTACCTTTACACTCGTCATTTTCCAGCAATACACTAGAATACGTGTATACAGTGACTCTTATCTCGCAACTGGCTGGGCCGCATGAGTCAAATACACGGTACTAGGTACGACAGGTATGGTAGTTTATCCCTACAAAAGCAACACGCATCAAGTTATTTTTAGTAGTGTGTGTGTGTGTCACACCTGGTATTCAATAATCACACTAATATGAATGACTAATATTTACATCTTAAATACTGATTATTTTTATTTTCTGCTTAAGTTGATAACATTAGCTTAACTTGTAGTGATCTAGAACAGCGATTGTGGCACGCAATACCTCAGTCCTAGAGTACTCAGCTTCGGTGTGTGTGGTTCCTGTTTGATCCCATTTCTCGTCAAGTAGACTTGGCGGTGGACAAATACAGTGTGCGGTTTTTTGAGATATTTTCCATTTCCGTCAACTTTCTTCATTTCACCATTTTGTTCATTATCGTCATATCCGTTTCCCTAAGGGTTAGATCATAATCATGGGACGTTTAACTAACAAAATTACATAGCAGACATTGCAGTAATTTTTCTTTCCCGTTAGCGATGAAATTAAACATTTGTTTTTCGCTGAATGAAGCTCCCAAGTAAATGTCCGTTTGGGTGAATTGAGTTGCTGCCCAAGACATGTGATAGAATAATACTAAGTGTGGTCCAATATGTCAGAGAAATTTCAGGTGCAAAGCTCGAAGGGTTTAGGAAATACAGCCACTAGAATATCACATGGAGTACATATTATAGTAGTAATACATAGTCCAAAACACAAGGGAGAAGTCTTCTACCTAAACTAGATTATTTCCTCTATTATTATTTCTTCTAAACTAGATTATGTTTGTGTTTCCAGCATTTGCAAATCCGAAGTGGTTTTGTTATTGCATAGAAAAGTTACTAATTAATAGTAGTTCAGGAAAGCGGTTCTGCCTCTCACAAATACTCTGCTCACAGTGAACACACTTGACAAACTCAATCAAGTCGCACTTGAAACATTTGTCGTTCACAATTCTGTCAAAGCACTGTCGTCTTTTTTTGCAGACCATGAATCAAGTAACAGGAGGACTTTCTTCCTATCACTTGGCTTGCTTTTCCACATGTCCGAATAGAAAGTCTTAAGATTGTTTGTTCATGTTTGCTGTTTTACCAGCAAATGAGATTAAGACTATATTAGCCGGATCAGCTGGCTTTACTGCAGAGAACCTACCGTTTGGTTCAACCACCAGAACGTACATGGGACACAGAATTTCTCCTTTCATGGACACATCTGGCATTATTATGTATGAATGAGATGTTACACTCACATATCCCACTGTTATTCTGATCTTGACTGATCATTTCTCCCTCAACGTCTGTTACGAATACAATTCCTTCTTGAAGCGATTTAGATCCGCGATTTAGAATTTAGATCAATTCCTTCTTGAAGACATTAGCAGCTGGAATGCCATCAGTGATCATGAAATAACGTACTGAAGTAGACTATAACATATATCACAATGTGATCTTCTAGTGGCTATATCTCCTAAACCCTTTGAGCTTTGCACCTAAAACTTCCCTGATATATTGAACACACTTAGTACAACTCTATCACATATTCACCAGCAGCAACTCTATTCAGCCAAACGTGGCGTTTACTTGTCAGATTTCTAGGTTTTCCTAATGACAAAATCCGTAAAACTGAGTATATATTACCATGTGATAATTACCAGCTCTACGAAATTATTGTAAGGCATTTTACGGTAGCCTGTCCGCGCTGTTATAAAATTATCACGAGATCATCGAAGTAAAAAGTGTCTTATTTGGCTAGTACTTTAGTACCTACTAGAGGCAGCACAACGTAGCGTAGTGAAGACAATTGAAGAGTTAATTGAATTAAAGAAGTAACAGACTTCGGAATTGCAATGTGCCGATCACTTATCCTTAACTTCATATCGTGAAATTGGCGGCTTAAGCCCTTTGAAGATTGATTCCGCTCTGTTTACATTAAGTCAGTAGCTTTACAATTTGACTTTTCCTTATTTATCTCCCTGGATATATTGTGTACAACCGTATACTTACTTTCTGTATTTATGGTTTTCATTTATCAGGAGGAATTGCCTCCATTCAATTATCCTTTTTCTGAGCTACAGTCACCAAAATAATGCTGCAGTTGGTTCAGTTTTCTTTGGGTACTAAATAATAACGAAAAAAATTTTTACTAGTAAGTTCACATATTGCACAAAAAGTTGTTCTCCATTAATTTGCTTTAGAAAGTGTATGTAATAAGTAAAAGCACATTGCATTTATAACATAACAACTAATGAACCATCTCACCTATTTTTTGCTTCTTATTCCTTCAATTATTGTTTTGTAAAAGGAGTGTTTCATATCTTTGAGTTCTTAATAGCAATTACATATCCTTTTATACCTGCGAAATTTTGATTAACTTTGATGGACCATAACTCGAGAGCCAAGCACCTGGGCAGCATAATATTTCGTACGTCTACTAAGCTCGTTAAAGTGTACCAAGATGCAAATTTTGATCAAGATTGGAAGGGTTCCATCGATCACTTATGATACATACTATCCTTGCGATCGTTTTTTTAAAAACCAAATGAAAAACGAAAGCAAACAACAAAATTCATACTATCATTCTAACTAACTCAACTGTTTCTGTTTCTTACATACAGGCCATGCCACTGAGATGAGTTCATAAAATCATGATAGACAAGCATTATTATGTCGTTATGTTCATAATCGCAGTTATGTTCACCATCCTGAAAAATCTGATAAAAGCCAATAGGTAAAACACATACAGAGAAATCCAGCCGAAAGGAAATTTTATGATAGGTAATACTAATGAAGAGGTAATGATTTTCCGTAACTCAACCAAAAGACAATATCTGAAGACATTGTAGATTTCCTCTACATTACACCCACCATTTCCTTCCCTTTATTAATCCTCCAGCTCTCCTTAAAGAAGAGGGTGAGTAATCAGCTATTTCAAAGGTTGAATTCTCATGCAAGAAAACTCTGGATAGACAGCGAAGTTCTTTTTGTAGTTTCCCACTGTAAGGCATCTATTTTCTGCTTCGATCTTCCTTTCACCCATCTACAGGACCCTATACGGAAATGATTTTTCCCATTTTCCCCCCCAAGAAGACCAAAAAAAGAAAACGCACTATGGGTAACATGTGAAATATGGTAGATACTAGACAAAAGAAATCCCATCATTTTTTGACATTCGATACTCATAAATATTCAGAAGAACCTATCAAACTCGGGGTGCATTTCAGTCAGTCACTGATTCATAAAATGACGAATCAGACAAAGGGACGAATAGACTCCTCAGATATACATATTGGTGGTTTTCATATGAGTAGAAAATATATATAGATCTCATTTTCTGAACGTCACGCCTCAGAGCTTGCGAAATAGACATCTCTATTCTGTGATGGAGTGTAGGGAAAATTAATAAAAGAATATGTCAAGAGCAATAGAAGAATTTAGCATGATTAACGAGGAATGTTAATTATCGTATAAATAATCAGTAACTTAAGACCATTCGTCAAATATTGTTACTGATAATCTAAAGAATTTTTAAATCAAAATTACTTTCAAGTGTTTACTTCGATTGTTTTTACAAATTGCAGCAAATGTTTCCGAACGGATTTATTCATTGCAACGTAGGTTGTATAGTCCGAAGATTAATATTTAATGATAGTAAACAAGGAGAATATGCATTTTTATGCATTGGAATAGTGTACTTGTCCTTCAAACACAGTAGTACAGGGCTTGAGTTGAACTTTTATTTATTTTTTTTTTTTACAACACCGAGACTGTGAAGGCTGTTTTTAAAGTGAGCTCCGGGCCATGACGATGACATAAATGAGGTGAAGTTAAAGGGTGTATAGACCTTACACTATAGGTCATTACTCATCACGATATTTTGCCTCCATGACAGCACGGCATCCATCACGGCAGTATCAAGTTTGATTAAAGTAGTAAACAAACAAAATATTAGTGTAATCTCAGCAACAATTGACGAGCTGTTTGAACAAAAAGACTTTTCTAGAACAGTGGTTCTTAATATTTCTTAACATCTCGAGCTAAGCTCTTTTCGGGTGAATGCGATTGTCCTGAGCGTCCCCCGTTATCTTAACCTAATACAATCATGCATAAGGCTGAACGTAAGACTTGGACTAAGCATGCTAAGATCAAGGGAAAGGCTTCAATTTTTAAAATCAGTCTTAAAGAATCTATATGCTTATTTGTTTAGAAAAATCTATACTTTTGATTGCTTGTAAAATGCATAATGGCTTTCAGCCAATAAAAAGAATAAAATTGTAATAGGCCATTAAATCTCAAACGCTCCCTAAATAGCCTATCGATTTTTTTTGTTCCAGCGCCCCAATTGGAAACTATAACTTCTACTGGAGGTGTTAACATCAACGTTGAGAACCACTGGTCTAGAAGATCAAGGAAGCGGTGATGGAACGATGTGTTCTTCTATTTTAGAGGTGATTATTCGTAAATTCTCAGTCATAAGCTAAATATTAGTCTGTTATGTATTTACATTACAATAGAGCATATAAAGAACTTTTAGACTGCGTATAACTACAAATGAATGCAACAATGTTTGCTCGTTAACTCCTCCTAGACAGACTTCGATTACTTTCTGTTATATAAATGTACCCTGGCTTAACTAATCTTTTAGCTTATTTTTGGCAAGGGGGGCTAAAGGGTTGAGAGAAGAAATGCAAAAATATTTTTGGCGTGTAACTTCTAGACCACTAAAACGATTTTTATGATTTTTGGTCATGAATTAATCTTGGTCTAACGTTCGATCTTAGCTCATTTTCGACAAGGGTTGAAACGGTCAGGGGAGTGAAATATAAAAATAATGGAACCCGATCAATATTAGTTTCCAATCCACAGTTTGCAGTCCATAGTTCTCGGTGTTACCAAGATGAACAGGGACACTCCCGATGCTATTGAGGCCTACGTTCAGTCTCCGTCGGTATGGAAGGTGTGGTTTGGGATAGGAAGGAGGTGATATGTAAAAATAAAAATATCCGGTATTAGTATCCAATCCATAATTTTTGGGATCCTTTAAATGAATAGTGACACTTCTGATGCCTTTGAAGTCAAAATTCATACCACAAGTGTACTCTAAAGGCAAAAGGGGCATTATTAATTTTCATAATATATTCTCTGCGTGCGAAGAACGGGCGTTGAAGCTACTTTCTGATATAATGTAAAATTTAGCGCAGAAACGTAACTAAACTTTGTCTCAGTTTATTTGTCGTGTCTTTACAACAATTGATTGTTATACTGAATGCTAGTGTAACATTTCAATACCAAGGCTTAATAAGTTTACACCTACTCAGTAAAATGGAATCTGCGAACTATTATTCGGGTTTGTGTCCAAGGTAAGCATTCCTATCTGGAATCGAAACCAAGACCAAAAGTATATGATGTCCATAAGAAGAAAATAACTTGCTCTATAGAGTTGTTAATCAGTATGCCCAGTGAAAGTGGAAGAGGGACATCTTTAGTAGCTGATACATTGCTAATTTTCCGAATGCTAATTTTATGTTCCAATTTTCTTCATAAAGAACTTTTTTTCTAAAAAAAATGTTACTTTTGTGACGATATTCATCGAGAATGAAATTGGAGATAAACAAACCAGAGAAAAAATAGACGAAAAAATTGGAGACAAGTAAATTAAGGTGTTTATTATATGTTCGTGAGTGTTACAATTGTGACTCCAAGATGGCACAAGTTGATAAATTACAGCTGAACGATTTGTTTAAAACAGGGGAAAACAGCATTGTATGTGCCAGCTTATCAAGAATTTTCCTACATGCAAATGAATAAACACAATGCACCAATGTCGGTAAAATTGAAATATTTTGGAAAATATTACATCATTTATTTATTTATCTACGACAGATTCAGCACAACTGTAATTGCCAAAACTAGTCTGCAATTGTTTTCCTTGTTTGCTTGCTTAGACTAAAACATCCAATTTTCTTTTTCATAATTGAGTATATCGACACGTAGTCTACATCATTCTGGTCTATTCACAACATTGAATATGATCTTCGAATCGATCTCAGATTTTCCACTCTAGAAACAGAATGCATATTTTTAGCCAAGAGAAAGATCTACAGGAGGTTTGAACTCTAGAAAATGCAGAATGACAAAAGTAATGTATTGATGAAAACAGACTGTGGACCATCACTGATCTGTGAGAGGAACAAGATGACGGGTATGTTCATTCCTAATCTCATGCATTCGCAAACAGCATCCTGACTATTTTCGGGCAGGACCTTCTCATTCAAATCAAGCCCTATAAAACATCACATACAGTTAATAAGCAAAGTTTCATATCATAAATGAAAGGAATATTATCTACAGAATTAGAGATATTAATAATTTTTTACCATTAGTGAATGTTGGGAGTATCTTGACGATAAGAACGATTCCAGGGCCATATATTTCTCTTTGAAGAATAAAGACTGGTACTCCGTTCCTATGAGAAAGTGAAGAGGAAATTTCTCAAAGCGTGTCATGATAATTTTTACTTTATTGTCGGATTTAAGTTTACATCCATAGTATTTAACACTGTTCAATGATAATTGAAGCATACCCCCAGATCACGAATAATTTACATAGTTGATTTATATATCTTTTATGTTCTAAATATGTATGGCGACATGTTTCTATGATTTAGATTCACATATATTGAACATCTCGAATTTCATGACTCATTACCAACACAGTGCAACTAAGATTGGTTAGTCTCACATTCTCTTTATTTCCATCTTCGTTAATTCTTCTCATAATTGGCTCCTATACTTTGACTGATTGGAAAGACAACTTTAAAAAACGCTATCATGATTGAGTGATTTTGTATTAGATACGTAATAGGAATGTTTAGTTATCTATTACTAACTTCTAGACACCAATTTTAAAATTTACAATTGAATTTGCACCTGAAGATATGTTTCGGTATAAAGGTAAGCGACGTTGAGAAAGTTTTAATTTGAAATAGCACAAGAGAAAGTGAATGAACTGTCAGGAAAATAATCTAAAACAACAAGTTGTCTCACATAGAGATTATTATGTGTAACTTTAAATAATCACAATAAAGAAGTAAGGAAGATGGTACTCTTAATTTATGTGATATACGTATGTTCCACATTGATCCTGAAAATGCATTCACTATTCTTCTGCTAGAAATTCAACAAAAAATATATATAGGTGATCCCATTAGTTTTCGTCTGGATGTTTAAGAAAGATTGAATATTGCAACATACAGTACGTGTTTCGATAGAGGATAAGAAGCGATTCCTGAGATGGTACTCATATTCTTCTGTTAGAAATTCAGGAATTAAAAATAAATCTCATTTTATCTCGTTGATGCATGCCTGATTCAAAAACCGTTTTCAAAAGTGTGCCTCTGATTAGTGACTACTCTTGCATATTACTCAGCAAACTGTGGGAAGGATATTTCGTTCATCTGCTGGAGGTTCAACAACAAATCTCTTAAGTTCGCCATCTTATTTATGTGTTTAAAATTCGAATACGGTAGTTGAGCAGGGACTCATACTAATTCCATTTTTGCACGCCACTCATCTCAAATTAATCGTGCCGGCTACAATCGGCTGCTTTAACACCACGGAGTTCAATTTAGTTTAGTTTAGATCAGAATAAGCTCTGAGGTATTAACAGGTATGGCAAATTGTCATTTATATTTTATTACTATCTACGCACACAATTATTGCACATTTAGTCGAATGTTTAAAATTAATGATGAAGTATTTTATGTCTACTTCTATATTTTCTAGAAGAATTATTTATTATGTTTTATTTGATCTATTTTCCGTGCGTTATGCTAAATACAGTACCAATTTATTTCCATTTTTTCAGAAAGATTTCACATGAATAACTTTATAATGCGTTTCCCTCACAACTTATTAAATTATATTGTTCTGCTTTGAAAGAATGATATTTACAAACAAATTTTTCTGAAAACTTGAGCTTACAACATTTAACAAAAAATAATATATATTTGTATATTTATATACAAAGTAACCAAAAAAGTTCTTGCCGTTTTAGAAGTCCCATTGATCGTGAACTCAATGAACGAAAGGAAACGAAATGATGCAAGTGCCTGCCAAGCTATCGGGAGTTTGTCTGACCATCAATCTTCAGTAGTACAGACAGGTTGTGCATACGTAGCAGTCATAGTTCGTCCAGATTCAAAGGGAAATGTGCGTATCGAAGCAGCTTGTTCGCGTGTGTTTTTTGTATGACTTTAAAGTGGGTCTCTAAGCTGCCGCATCAAGTAGCAGCATATTACAGCCATTTAAGGAGAATGCCGTGAACGAACGCATCACCAGGCATTGGTTCTAGACATCCCGTTCAGGAGTTGTATACTCTTCGGATGAACCTCGAAGTGGACGACCACATATTTTAGATGACGAGGTCCTGAAAGCACCCATCGAATAAGACGGTCGTCTAACGTGTGATGAACTTGAAACAGTCAAACTGTCCCTGCATAAGGAATCATACAAGTGGGTTTCCCACACATTGTCTGCAGGCAACAAGCAACGAGTGATAGCCTGTTTGTTCTTGCTCATTCAGCATCTGAACACACCCATCTTTTATCGCTTACTCACTGGTGATGAAAAGTGCGTCCTCTAATAACACTCCCAAAGTGCCAGGTATTGGTTGTTACTAAGTGACCTTGTTCCTCACACCTCAAGACCATCTCTGCACCCACGTAAGATTATGTTCTCTGTATGGTGGAATTGTTGGCAAGTGGTCCATTACGAGCTTTTCCACGTGGTCAGACTATCGCTACTGACCTCTCCTCTCAGCAGTTGCGAAGGATCCAACGTGCATTGTGGGAGTTATAGCCGGGATTAGTGAACGCAAGAGTATTGTGTTCCTGCATGACAATGCCAAGCTACACATGGCAATGTGCGTGGGAGACGCTGTGCCACGTACCATATTCATTGGATCCAACAGATTACCACCTGTTTCATTCCCTCAACGACTACCTACGTGGGAGATCTTTCGCAAATGAAGGAGACCTGCGGCAAGCATTCACGAACTTCTTTGCAATAACGACCACCGAGTTGTATCATCATGGTATTGTGAAGCTGCAGGAACGTAGGCAAATATGTTGGAAGCTGATGGAGATTACTTCGAAAGCTAAAGTACGTACCATCCACTGTATTGTATTTTGTTTACCACTGCTCCCAAATGCAATAGCTTTTATGGTTTTTTGTATTACAAAAATAAAATTGATCTTCACTGTAACACAATTTGGGAAAACTGCTGAATTATTTTAAATGAATTACAGAATTTAGTTTGTATTTAAGTTGCCTTGGGCTTTTATCATGTTACTTTGCTTAAATAGATATTCTAGGTTCAAAAAGAATACAAGAAATAGAGCATCTAAGAACTTGGTTTAAAAACTTATCATTAAAATAATGGAACATGAAGCTCAGGTTTATGAAACTTTTACTTCTAAGGAGCGAAGGGGGCTTTTTATATTTTTTATCTTGGCATTCAAATCGATGTTGCATATAGGACCTATCATAATTATGAAAGATGTTTGAATCATTGAAATAAAGTTTAGAACATAGTTACGTTCTAGCAAGTTCTCACACGTTCGTTACGTTCTAGCACGTTCTAGTTACGTTCACTTAGCAGTTAGTCTGTAGTTTTATTATTATACTTTGATTGAAACGCGAATCCTAACTTGGGATAGAAAGTTTAAATTTTTAGCAAAGAATAATTCATATGCATCGCGTAAAAAGAGCTGTTGAACATAATATTTGGAGTAAACTGGGATTTTATCATTTCATTTGGATTGAAACACGCATCTTAAGAAATAAATGTTAAGAATTAAACATATTTTTTAAACATCTTCCATAAACCTATTGTTCCCGTGTGAAGAATGAGTATTTGTATTAATTTGCCCTAAGAATGGTCTCAGAAACAGAATTTTTTAATGTATCCCGCTCAGAGATACAATTTTCTTCCATCTTGTTTGTTCATTTAGAACATTTTCCCTTAGAAAATTACACGATTTACGTGCACTCAAATTAGTACAAATATTCATCGTTAATGATCAGCACAGAGAAGCTCAACTAAATACGGTAAAGATCTGCCAAGAACAATAGTGAATACCAACCTTCACCGTTGAAGATTAAAGTTAACATGAAATTCACTAATAGCCTACCTTGGATGTTCTGCCAAATTGATTGAGACTAGTAAGGTTAAAGTATAACCTTTATTTCTTAGGACAGGTTCGAATGGTTTATTCAAACATTACACAGGGAAGAACGTAAGAAGTTTTGTTGAATTTAGTTGTGGTTGATCAAGACGAATTTGTTAATGTGACAAACATGAAAGGTCAATATTAACCTACAGTTATGTTTCTCAGAAATAGTTGAAAGATTTGAGATAAATAGACAAGTCTACTGATACTACTTTTAGTTGACTCACCAAATTTGATTGACATATGTTCATATTCAAGGTTGTTTTAAGTTCAGGTCGTTATAGGCATAAACACTTCGTCCCTCTCGAGACGAAGGGGCGTATCTCATTTTCTCACATTTTTCAGGAGAGCGTTTTAGAGATTTTGCAGTATTTCTTCTGTTTATGCTTTCTTCAGTTTAAGACTTACCGAAATGATTCCAACTTGCGTAAGTGCAGTAAGAACAACTCTTGTAAAGTAGTATTGTAAACTTCGAATATTTTAAACATTAACCCCTCATTTGTTTAAGAAAATGAGATACGCCTTTTCGTCGTGTGAACGAAATCAGTTGTGTGGTAATTCTGCTGAGTTACGCCACCTAGTGGAGTTATAGAATTGATTTCAAAGTAGAGTGCGAACTTTTATTTTAGTTTTTTTTTTTTTTGTTATGTTATACAGATTAATATTGGGAATATTTATTAGTTTCGTGCTGTCTTACGTGCAAATATCCCACAAACAATAAAACAAAAAAGAACAAAATTCTCAAGGAATAAATATTTGAAATTTCAACA
Source organism: Thermobia domestica (assembly GCF_964235325.1). NCBI lineage: Eukaryota > Metazoa > Arthropoda > Insecta > Zygentoma > Lepismatidae > Thermobia > Thermobia domestica. The sequence goes on along the minus strand of NC_137455.1, from coordinate 198,115,795 downwards.
TAATAATTGAAATAATAATAAGGAACCTTACAATAACTCAATACTCATGAACACAAACATTTTTGACTGTTTTTCAGTGGAGCAAAGATTTATAAAACAATACATGTTCTGGGGATTTCACAACAGGCGTTACCCTGTGGCACTGAGCCATTAGGTCTTTGAATTTCTTATTTGATAGTAATAATGGGTCCCTGTACGTGCAGTTCCGTGACAGAAGGAACGAATTGTTTGAAACTGATGCAGTGATATTCATCTTGCAAATGGCTGGTATTGAACATATCCACCATTTTTGGTTTGTTCAAATCAGGGTGTAGGTAGTTCCTTTTCAAATTTTCCGGCAATAATGAGACTCCTTGCGAGGAAATCTTGATAAATGTTCCGCAATTACTTCTCTTCTTCGTCTATCTTCTTCCACCATTTTCATTGGCTGGCTTCCCCGCTTATCTTTAGCAACAATTGTGATTTCTTTCTTTTCGAACGCAGTTCTCATGACTTCTTCTGATATACTTAAAGTATTTGAAAACATTGTCTTACATACAAGAATCTGATTTCTCTGTTTTGGGAGGAATTACTCATTGATGTTGTAGAATCACCTTTCTTGCAAGTCGTTTGTTTGGTGTCTTTACGGTTTACGTACCGAACAATGTATTCACGTTGCCTTTGGATGTCGTCAAATCCGTAGAAATATATATATATATATATATATATATATATATATATATATATATATATATATATATATATATATATATATATAACTCCTTCACTTTTTGAGAACGAATTACATTTCCTACCTAGTTTTCATAGAAAATGCTAGCTCGATTTATAATAATGTCAACGCCTTCCCTTTCTTTAAAAAATAATAATAATAATAAAATTTTAAAAAAGAAAAGCAGCAAATTTAATATCGTTTAGGATTCTGGAAGAAATATTTAACTGATACGGGAAACAAACCTCACAAGCAAACTACATTATGTTCCAAAGCACTGTAATTGACATAAAATCACCAACAAACTAGGAAAATATAACAATACAGAAGTAGGTAAAATGGGCGCATCTCATAAAACAATAACAGAACGCGCTCCAAGAATGAGATGAATAGGCGAATCCTGAGATACGCGTCTTTGTCTCGAGATAGTTTTCCTCGATTTCGCGTATGCTCTTTTGGTAAAGCTCGTTGAAACACGCCAGTCATATCATCATGTAGAGCTCGACGAGACGGTCAAGAAAGGTAGTCATAACTCATTTTCGATAATATTTTTAGATACGCCTCTTCGTCTGGAGGGGGACGACTTAAACCGATAAATGTTTCAAAATGTCGTGAAAAGTAGGAATGATAACAGAATCTTAGAAAAACAGTAAAGTTTCGTGACGATAATTGGTTAGGAACGAAGCGAAAAGACCAGCGAGATTAGGGCCAAAACAAAGCCAAACTCTGCGTATATATTGACCTCTGTCAATGTCTTAGATCCAAAAATCGAGAAAAGGGAAGAAAGTAAAATTCAAGTCAAATTCTTCGTGGTTTACTTGCATACATTTTTATTTGTTCACAATACTTCTTCAGGTTCTTGAGCAATCTTCACTGAATTGTGCACGGTGTTAGAGACCACCAAAGGAAAGTACTGTAGTTTAAAGGATCGATTGCATAGTTGAGAAATAGCATCTGTAAAACTTTATCATCGATTGTATTTAACATTGGTATGAACGAATCGTAATCTTTGTCCTCGTGCCCATCAGCTGGTTCAGAATGTTTTCTCAAGAGAGCTATACTTACACCAATATGTTTGTGCTACATTGCGACTGAGTTATGAACTTGTTTCGTTTGACACTTCACATTAGATAATTTTGACACTTTTGATTGTCAAAACACATTTCTGAATCGTTATATACCACTTGTCATCATTTTCTTCGGGTTTAGGTAGAGTGAATAGTTCTCCGACATAAGTATTTACTTTAGTATTCAGAAGTATTGAAATGGTACACATACTCGACAAAATTACATTTATCTTTGTAATGTTGAAATTTGCTGTCATTAGAGTACAATAATAATCTTCACCCAAAACATATTGTGAGCCCAAACGACCTTTATAATACGGTTTTCTCCCGCATGAAAACTTCTTTTGTAATCATTTTTCTTTTCTCATTTACATTTTAATATTTTGTAGGTAATTATATTACACATTTATAAGTAAAACTAGTTCCTTGTGTCGTTTTCTATTTGTCAATGATTGTAGTTGCCTTGCTTTCCTACGCTGCTAATAAAATAGTTTTCTATTGAGTTCAATTCCCATGTGTAGTAACAATCCATACATGAAAAAGTACTAATGGTTCGGGTTTCACATTAAGTACTAAGTCTCACTTCATACAGCCCATCTGTCGAAAAGAGAAGTTAAACGCCATTCAATGAATTATATATTTTGTTCATGTTTACTTTTAATCCAGATTCTGCAACAAAAACTACATCATCTTATTACTGCGTTTGCTTATTACATAGTATCTAGATTGAATCCTGGTTCTTAACTAACTAATCTTCAAATAATTCACACGTTTTACCATTTTCTTAACTGATTTTTAATATTCAATCATGAGAAACGTAAATAATCCACTTTTACATATTTAACAAGATGTCTGCACACTTACACATACATGTATTATGTTTCCATAGAGATTACATCAATAGTTGACGATCAAAATAACCTAAAGATATTTCTTTGTATCTTTCTTTTCTTTATATATTACTGCTCAAATAGTTCGCCTCTGACCTTTTTTTATAAGATGGTACAGATTGCTAATGCTATATACAACGTTATCGTTGTAATCTACAAAATTATTTCGTTTAATCCTTTCTCTCTCAATAATATATTGTTAGTTTTCTACCTTTGATACAAGATACCTGGGTTCGATTTCCAGTGAAGAATGTGGTAAAGATGTTACAGTAATATGTAGTTCAACATCTAAAATTTATCGTTTCGACAAATTTGCCTTTAACTACAGTCCAGAATATGAAAAAAAAAACTTTCACCTTAACGTCCCACACTTTAGGCTTTGGCTAAAAGGAGACGAATGACTCAGGCAACAGAATGATGATGAAAGAATTGGTGGAATAAGAATGTTGGAGAAATCGGGAGTACTTTCAGTAAACCCACGGCCACAAACTTACTTGACCGGGTATTGAACCAGAGACCGCACCCAACAGAAGTTAGCACTCTACCACTGAGCAATCGTGCCCAAGTGCAGAACATGGATAAGCTAATGAAATGGATTATTTACAATCACAGCAGAGAGTAAGTTCAAGTTGAGGGACCAAATTTATAATTGAATATTTTGGAAAAGTAAATTGCCCAAAACGGATGAAGTCGTGACGTGAGATGCGTAATATAATTTTCAAGGGGTTAGTGAGATATGTGATTGCAGACTTACAGTGTAACACAGGATTCAAACCATATACTTTACTGGAAATTGAATGAGATAAAAATACTACCCATTTAGCCATATGATCATCATCATCATCACATAGGTATTCTGACATTATTGCAGGTCATTGGCAGTAACTGAGAAGCTTTCATGCTTCACGATCTTTAGCTAACCTCTTCGTTTTCACGTACGATTATTCTGCTTTCACATCATCCATCAGTTGTAGTATCATTTATATAACACTAACAACTTCCCAGAATTTTTAGTTGCTACATTTTGTAAAAAGATGAAAAGGTATAATTATTTCTTTTAAGTGGAGAAAGAGTTTTTTTTCTTTCTTGTATGCAGGATTAGTGCTAATTTGTACCTACATTTAAAGAACTTAATTATTGCATTGTTCGTATTTTAAAATTTTCATTTGAAGCAACAGTCAAAGGATAAGAAACAATTACTTTCTAGAAGACACAGAATTCAGTTAAATGAAACTTTTTTAATCCATCAGCATCGATTGAGAGAAAAGTGGGTGTGAATAGTATTCTTAAATTTAAACCCTGTAGTCTTCCCTCGCTTTTGATGAGATGCGTGTGAAGAGGAATCTACGATCTTGACATGAAATGTCCATTGGACTAAATATATATACACAGTGCTGTATGTGCTTCCGTTGGATTGCTGTTTGTATGTGTATATGTAATCTGACTATATCCTCTCTCTCTGTCTCTCCTGTTGTTCGCCCCTTCCTCCCGTCTTCGTCAGTGAAACAGACTCGTGTCATTCCCCAAGTTCATTAACGCCTGAATGGACGGCCGAAATGACGTCATCATTGTGGTCTCTACTAGATAAATAGGTCCACGGCTTATGTGCAAGTTTCACGTGGGGTTCGGAGGGAGAATCGGAGTTAATCCATATTGCAGATTAGCAGGTGTGTACTTGGGAAATTACTACCAAGAGAAGCATTAAAGCTAAGCATACATAACTTTACACTTAATAACAATCAATTAAATAACTAAATAACAAACTAATTGGGAAATTGTTCATTTGATTTTCTTCCCGTTTGTTTTAGTATTGCGAAAAAATTACAGGAACTTTCTTCTGTAAACACACGGATAAATGAGTTACTAATTTCCTTACTGAGTTTATTGTTGGCTGAAGAATTGTACTTCTTCTCACACCGAGACTACGAATATAAAAGTCAATTTTTTGGAAATCAAACCATTCGTTCTTCCGCCGAAAAACGAATCCTAATATCACCCAACGGAGGAAGAAAAAGAAAAAGACAAAAGCAAATCACTTATTTACAACAGAATCGATTTCTTTACGAGGTTGGTTCATATGCATCTTATGCTTAAAGAAGAGCTTACCTATTAGACATCCAATTTGAATCTAACAACTCTGTACAAATTATTTTCATTTGGTTACTTGTATTACCTACTGATCGTTTCCCAACCAATGTGCCACTAGGAAATGAAACAAAATTATGAATTCTATAGCAATCAAATTGCATGACAAAGGGAAAAAAAATGTGTATGTGTATTTCATACTAAACGAAGTATGCTTCTGTCTCGTAACTTTAAAATTATAGTGTATGTTATGTTTTCTAAATTTAAATTTGTCAATTTTAGAAACATAAATTAACACCAAGATATTTAAAGTAGTTAAGAAGGATAACTGCCATTAACTTAAATAAATTGTATATTTCGGTAGTAATAAAAGAAAAAAGTTAGATGCATCTTTCTATTTTCTTTGACACAAACATACAAGAAATACTAAAGAAACATTTATATATTGAATATGAATAAAACAACTTGCACGGAGATAAAACATCCTGGCATATGAACTCCTCATCTATTTGTTTAATTTTTTATAACAAAATTAAAAGGTTTTTAACTATCGGGATTAATTAAGAAAGTAAGACAGCCTTTTCCATAATCGTTGTTGAATATTGATCTGATTATGAGTCCTTCTGAGAAACACTACCAATCCGAACGAGCCTCAATCAGTTTTCTTTTTATGTTTTTTTTTATATATATTTTGCTACCCGTTTATATATCTTGTTTGGCCTTTCACCTGTTGTTTTTAGTCTTTGACTGCTTGTTTTTGTTTTTGACTTTCAATATTCTTTTCAGTCTTTGCTTCCTGGAAAGTGAATATTGGCTGTTTTACAGGAAGCATTAACTTATTTTTACAATTGTATACTATTTTTTAAAAAAATACATATGCAATAGTCCAAAATATATCACACTTAAAACTTTTCTATCTATCTATCTATCTATCTGTAAGATATCATATGAAAGAGAATAGTCCCCTATACTCAACCACGTAGCGTTTGAAAGGTTCATGAAAGAAGATAAATAGTCAATAATAAACCACATAGTAAGCACATGGCAATACGAATATATTGGCAATTTTTTACCCATAGAAGGGAACAAGCAGGATCACCAAAATTTACAGATATATATATATATATATATATATATATATTCAAATATTAGAGAACATTTACTAAACTTTTCTTTTTAGCAATTGTCGACTTTAAAGAGGATCATATGCACCTCTCCTAAAATTCAACATGAGAGCATCAATGTATCCATGTTCTGTGGAAGACAATGGGATATCCATATGACCATATAAGGTAATAAAGCCCAATCAAAGTGGATAGATTAGATTAACTTTCGAAATTAACATTTTTAGCATTTTTTTTTTTTACCCATGAAAGGGAATGAGATGGACCAACCAAATTTACAGATGTATGTTGCCATATCATTTTTTTTTTAATTTGGCAAATTGTACAATTTAAGGGGATAGTCGATGCATTTCTCCCAAAATTTAGAGACCTAAGAGTATATTTAGTTCGGCCAAGTGATGCCGTTACTACTCTTGGTCACTTGGGATTCGTGACTTTGCAAACAACATTTCCTCGTCTACTGGGTTCTCTCAATGTATATGGTTAGCGTACGCCTTGCACGAGAGACTCTAGTTTGATTCCCGGTGGAAAATTATGTGGTTCAGATCCCATGTTAAGCTGTAGCTGTCCACTTTGTGGTGGACAAACACCGTGTGCGTGGGTTTCCTCGGGGTTCTCCCGTTTCCTCCCACTTTCTTCATTCCAGCATTTCATTTATTTATCATCATTACTGTCTCCTTTAGTCTATACGGCAGAATAGTGAGACGTAAAACTCAAAGATTTCATTTCAGATCTCATATCTTATATAGCCTCGCTTCTCTAAAGGATGTTAAACTACTTTAAGCGTAATTTTGGTAACCCATCAATCAAAAAATAGCATATTTCTCGAACACAGTTTCAGGTAAATTTTGTATAGCCGTAATCACTATTATTTTCGTTTATTAGCTTATTATTTATAAAATAATATGAAATTTTTAGTTCTATGTTCCACGTTTCTCCCCTTTAGGTTAAAGGATATGGGAAAATAATGAAAATGAGTCATTATGAAATGAAATTAGAGTCCCGAGAAAACCCAGGGACACGATGTTGTCCACCACAATCTGGCGTAACTGCGGATAGAACCAAAAATTTCCCGCATCACAGATGAACACTAGCATTGAGCCATCGTGTCCCGTTGTTTTATAATGTTTTGTTCAACTGTTTGCTATTTTTTTTATGTTTAATACTTTTAAATACTACCCATACTTCTATTTGGTTGTTGCGATTGAAATATCTGACTGACGTGTGTCATTTAGGTCAACAAAATGAAAACTACATTACCTTGTTAGTTAAAATAGTCTTCAACAGCTGCGACGCACTTTTGATGTCCTTAATCAATAAATGGTTCTATGGTTCTATGAAGAAATACGTTTGGAGTCTGCGATGCAAAGCACTCAACAACACTTTGACTAACCCGGTCATCACGGAAAGTCTTCAATCCCAAGAAGTGCTCGAGATGACGGAAGAGGTGGTAGTGGTGGGAAAGACAACATAAAAGTACCTGGGTGAGGAGGAGTTTCATACTACAATCTATGAAGAGTTTACATCCTTCCTTTGATGACATTTGTGCGTGTGTTGTGCAACGTGAGTACAACCATGTCTTTTCCTGTTGACCATTCATGAATGCTTAAGAACAGTTTGCGGTGCATTTTACGAAGCTCAGATCTATAAAAATCAGTGTCGACGATTTTGATGCATGTAGTGATACACTGTTAAAAATTGTTTCTTAAATTCGAGAAAAAAATCCTCGTATTTGAGAACATCCGTTTCTTACCTGTGCACCGAGTAATACATTCTTAAAAGTGAGATTTCGATTTTCTCAAATCATTTTGAGAAATAATGACCCAAATGCGAGGAATTATGTCTCATTTCTGAAAGTTCAAATGCTTTCTCAAATTTGAGAAAAAATGTGTTTTTTCTAAAAATTGAGAAAGTAACATTTCAGGAAATAAGATGTATAAACCGAACTTTGAGAAACACATTTCTCGAAGAGATTTGAGAAATATCTTCCTCAAAAACGAGAAACGGTGCACAGAAACGGGGTTCTCAAGTACGAAAAGATGTAAAAGGACATAAAAAAATATAAACATGCAAAAAATTGAAACAATTAGTACATCCAGAATTTATATTAAATAAACACCTATAGTTTAAAACATAACACATTTAAATCTTCACTTCAACTCAAGAAAATTCTACGAATACCATGACGAATTGTACTTTGAATCAGACACTTCAACATTTTCCTTTTTATCACTGTCCACTTTCTCAAGACTTTTCCTTTTCATCGACGTGGTTTACTCAAGATTCTCCCATTTCCTCCAACATTATACCAACTTCTTGATAATTCAGATTCAAGAATTATCCGTCTACTTCAGAATAACGGCAACAATTTCTGCTGGAGTGTAACGTCCCACGCTTTTGCTACAAAGATCAGGGAGACGTTATGATGATAATGAGCGAAAATGGTGTAATGAAGAAAGTGAGGGAATCCCGAGAAAATACACATAAGATGTTTACTCACACTGCCCACTTGACGGAAGTGGAATCAAACTAGGGACTCCATGCATCGGAGGCTAGTTATACCACTGAGTCACCGCAGTCCAATATGCCTACTTCTCTACCATAAAAAAAAAAAAAAAAAAAAAAAAAAGTTGCCTCATGAGAAAACACCGTGTTTGTGGGCTTTCCCATGATTCTCCGGTTTTCTCCCACAAGAAACGTACACAGGAATTTATTTCGGAGGGGTTCCGAGTTCAATACGAAGACAAATTGTATTAAAATATGTAAAATTGCCCCTAAAAATTAGATAAAATTTACATAAAAGTAGCGATTTCGAGGAAGGTCCGGAGTTCCAGGACTCAGCCCCTACCTTCCAAATTCTTCATTACGGCAGAAGTGAGCTGAAACTTCACTGCTAAGGATTCAATTCAGATTGGAAACAAGATCACAAACCCATGCAAAAACTGCCAAGAAACGTGCGTCCACATTTTCATTACACCATTATTATCCATCTCTATCAGTATCTCTCTTAACCTTGAGACGTTGGGTTAAAAAATATATGAAATCTTTGAGTTTTACTTCCCACAGTTGTGTTGGGTAGGCTAAAGGAGACAATGATGATGAAAATGAAAAAGGTAGTGTAATGAAGAAAGTGGGAAGAAATGGGAGAATCACGAGAAAACCCATGCCCACTGTGTTTATCCACCAGAAAGCCCACTTGCCGCGAGTTGAGAATCCTGGGATCAAAGCAAGGGCCTCATCGCACCAGAGGCGAACGCTCTACCACTGAGCTACCGCAGCCTCTAATTTAAATTAATAGCAAATGCCCCAGTACTACGCCACAAATAACCTGCAAACGTGTGTCGTCAAATCGTTTACTGGTGGTGAAAAAAGGAGATGCCAATCTATGCTCGGCGATCAGTACAAAGTACCTTTGTATTATAATTCCATAATAATAAATCGTACGTTGTTTTGTAACGCTGTTTCTAACCACACAGATGACTTATGTATTCTTTGTTTCCGCATATAAGCTATTTTGCACATTATAACGAATGGCGAAGGGTGTAAAACATTGACTAGAAAACAACGTGTCTTACGGGGCTCTAACCCGCCTTCACTTGTTATTGCTGCACTTGTTGTTATGTGAATTGAGTACTGAGCTTTGATAAAGGAGCCAACCTGACTGCTATAGCCTATATAACCTGTTCGAGGGGATCAGTGTTCTACACCCCAACTAATGTACTACATTAACTTTTAGTCTATGGTAGTATGTTTACAATTCACATAAACTTACGTTCGAATGTAGATATATATGCTGCTCCTCGCCGCTGTCACATGACATGTATCCATACGCCACCTCAGCTACATCACCTCCTATGTACTCAAATCCATTCGCACTCTGCTACAACTGAAATCCTTTATCTCGTTTCCTGAATAGTAATTAAGCCCTAGCAATATTACTCCTTAGTAAAACATAGTAATATTATTTCGGTAAGATTATTACCGTTATTTTTTAATCATCTATGATATTGCAAATCACGCACTATTCCATTCTCATTTTTAAGAAGTGAGAAAATCTCAAAAATGGGAACCTGAAAATTTGCCTTCAGCTCACAAATGAAAACACATTTGGAAATAATGAGACATTTTTCCTCAAATATGAGTAAACATTACTTATTTTGTTTTCAACTTGCATTTTTCTCATTTCTGAGCATGGAATTTTTTAAGAGTGTAGTTTGTCCCAATATGGATTATACCCTCCATAGACAATCACATCAGCTACAATACTTTCTGCTGGTTTTCGAAACTATTCTACACGCTGATCGGAATCCAACCACGAACCACTGTTCTGATATTTTACGATTGTTGTAGTAGATCTATTTTTCTTAGAAGTGACATTCCGTTCTATACAGGAAACTTTCTCTGTTGTTCTGTACACCAAGAGAACTGCATCGCTTCAGATAGCGATCCTTCTTGGCCGATATGAACTCATTTGTCACCAATGAGTTCAACGTATTATTATTATTATTATTATTATTATTATTATTATTATTATTATTATTATTATTATTATTATTATTATTATCTCACCAATTGCACGGAGCCGCTGAACGACAGTAGTATAAGGTATGCTTAACTCGTTTTCAGTTGCACAAACACATTTCAAAAGGACCTGCCTCCACGTTGTTGCTGAGAAGCTCAACAAAACATGCTGCTGGTCAACTTGTCGACTTTCATTTCTCGATATTGTGTAATTGATACCAAGTTTCCAAATCAACGTTTATGTAGCATAGACTTTTGACGTTTTGAGCGGCAAGATGTGCAGAATATTCCAGTTTGAACTCGTAAAAGAAAGTCATTCGTAATTATGTATTCTTCATGGTGCACTTTTACATGACCTTGTTCAACGATACACTACCTCCTGACTCATTTGGCACCGAAGCTTGCTTTCTGGAATGTACGAACTTTGTGATGTTATACACGTGATCATGACACGTTCATTGGTAGCGCTACAGAGAGTGGTATCCCATCAAATTGGACATATCAAATCCCACCAACCCAATTCTACTTCTGCTAAGAGGTGCGTGCCTTTGGTGGGCAAGGCCCGGGTTCAATTCCCGGCGGAAGCTCATATAATGGACTGTCAAACTCAAAAGCAAGCAATTCTTCTTCTTTTATTAATACTACTACTTCTACTATTAGCACTAATACTACTACTAATAATAACTAAAGTGTTCTTGCCTAACAATGAGGGATGCCTACATCAAATCCTGAGCCAACCATTTGATTCGCTTAGCTCCATTTTTTAAAAAATCTCATCTGAAAGACTATAATGGTTTACTAATAAAAAGGTCATGCCTAACTTCATTTCATTTTAAATTTCTGATTTCTCTTATGAATGCTCTAGAGCAGCGTTTCCCAACCTTTTTCAACTTGCGGCACACTACAGGTGTAACTTGAATTCTCGCGGCACATTCATATATATAGATATTATTATTATTATTATTATTATTATTATTATTATTATTATTATTATTATTATTATTATTATTATTATTATTTGTATATATGAAATACCGTGACATTTTTTTTCTGTGATTAGGCCTACTGATCTTTTCACACAGAAGAAAGCTCGATGACTGGTTTTAATTTGTGGTAAATCATTATGCTTATTGTTCATTCTAATTTTAAAATAGTAAACAATTGCAGTGAAATATAGGACTCGGGTTTTTTAAAAATCCACTTTCTCTTTCGATAACTGTATCCAACCTTTTACTAAAAAGGAAGATCACTAAATAACGAACGAATAAACAAATCTCTTGTACTTTTAAGACACAAATGTAGGTAATTTTTACGCATGTTTGCTTTGTCAAAAGGATTGAATGAATAAATATTTTAAAATTTCAAGTTACAAAATAAACTGCAACAACAATAAAGCAATAATGGTCATGACAATGATAACAAATGCTTTTCTCAACATTAAAAATGTACAGAAAAGTAACACAGTGTGAAGCTGTTGTAGATTCATAGTAGAGGTTCATAGTACAGTAATGTGAAATACAAATATACATTTTTCCCTATGTCTTGCAATTTGGTTCCTATAGAATTAACAATTTTGTTTCGATTTCTTTGCGGCACACCAGCGACTGAAACGCTGCTCTAGAGTAAAATGATTTTCTGTCTGTATTCGAACACTAAATAATAAATAAACAAATAATACAAGTGAATAAGCGCTCCTTACGAAAGATATTTTCTTATTTGTGTAAGTCTATCAGTGAAAAACAAAAAAAAAAAAAAAAGTATGACATCCCGAAGTCTTTGTAGGCTTTTCAAGTCTTGTGCATTTTTCATATTCAAAATGAAAATCATGGTCATTGCTCCAGGCTGGGTGATCATTTCTTCTATTCTTACTGTCTATTGAATATCTGACTTTCCCTTTCTCATCTTCCGATATTGTTTTTTCTTCCCGTTGCTGAATCTCATTCTTATGAATCTTACTTCTCCACGATTGTTCCAAATCGTTCTCGTAAATTGTTAGAAGGTAGGATAGCCGAGAGACAATTCTCATAGTTCTGTAGTCCTCAATATTTTCTTTCCCTTGGTTTTAAAGGAATAGTGCAAGAACTCTTGTTTCACTTTTGACCAAATCTTTCATATCCGTATATGTTAATTTTCTTTCTTTCTTGTTTTTTTAAATCTTTCTTTCCTTCCTTTGGTATATAAAGTCTATATGGATTGAGAAGAATTTTTTTTAAAAAAATTATTATTATTGGTTTAATTATCTTTCCTTAAATTCTGATCTCTCCAACTGTTCATTGTTGGAAACTACCCAGATCAAGAGTAGTTATAATTCTCACATAACACTACAGTGTTTATAAAAGAATACAAAGGAATAATATACATATGCTTGTTAAAAGAGTGGAAACGTTGTTAAATTTCAGATGGTAACACTGAGTATGCGTGTGGAGCGCCTGGCCGATGGGGTGTTAGGTCATCGTCTGTAGTACATCATGGAAGGATAGGACGAAGGCCTGTGTTGAATCTGGCAGAAGGTGGTGAAGCAAATTCGGAAACATCACTTGAGATCCAATAAATTGTAAATGGTGTGAAGTTAGTCGATGCAAATGTTACTACTTGGAAGCACGGTGGCTCAATGATAGATCATTTACCTTTGGCGCATGGGATCCCTGGTTCGATCCCAGCTCACACCAAATGAGCTTGGTGGTGGACAAACACTGTTTTCATGGGTTTTCTTGGGTTCTCCAGTTTCATCCCACTTTACTCATTCCATCATTCCTTTCATTTCTCATGATCACCGTCTCCTATAGCCTAGCCGACATAACCGTGAAACATAAAAACTTAAATATAGTGTCACTTCGGTAACCAGTGTTTTAGAGTGACATTAGAATCAGTGTTTAAGTTGACAATAGCTACAGAAATCATGAACTGAGTAGACTACACTGAACATCCGCAGTCGAGTTGGAACTTTTGAAACCGCTGATCGCTACGAGTAACGTTTTACCGTGAATAAACTGGTGCCGATAACTTACGAAGTGGATCGATATTTGGAAACGCTAATATGATCCCATGAGTCATTTTTCACCTTTTTTCCAACAACAGTTCATGTTTAACTATAGCGGATATCCAAAGAAAACTAGACCTATGTTTCTATTTGTCTCCACCTTACTGTGAAATATTGCGGTGACTTAGCGATGCTGTGGACTGTAATTCCTTGGTATCTTTTATCACATAATGAGTGATTTTAGTGCGTAAAGTGTTTTATTAACATGGAACAGAATGGTCAATTAAAATAATACTTTTCAGTGTGTACACGGAAGATGAGAGAATAATCAAAGCAGCCGAATGTGAGAGTAACCTGAAGCCAAGGTTGTGGGAACCAAATAAACTTTCCCACAACAAACTATAACATAACGTCTAGCTGACCTCAATATGTATTTCAGTAATCTGTTGTCTTCAAGAAATGTTAAAAAACATAAAAACATCTGGTGACGTCGTAATTTGGACAAATAACACAAGGATTTTCCGAAACTGGACAAAAAAGCAAAAATAATCAATATTTTTATACATAACAATGATATTTATCAAGAAACTATTATTTGGACTGTCTAAGATTCAGAAATATAGTGCCAAAATTTCCAGAAAGCAAAACTAGTTGTAACAAACTAGAACATTCACGAATATAAAAAGACAGATTTGTTAAACCAAGATATCAGTCGATCATTCGGTTTTGATTATTCTTCCTTCAGCTTCCATACTAGGCACTGGATCCACTCAATTCTGTGCAACTTCGTCATGGAGTCCCTGAGTAGCAATGAGGACATTAATTATAAACTCAGAAAGAAAAGAATAAGTATGATCGCATTGTATGGGTAAAGTATGAAAATTTGTATATCCATTTGGCATTCCCACATTTTTGCAGTATATGCCTGTTTCTTTTTGACTTATAGGCTATGTAATTGTTTCTTTTATTTAGAATATTAATTAATTACATTATGCATTATTATTTTTATTCAGTTTCTTTTACACCACTATCTGTCACATCTGAATGAAATGTCATGGATCACTTGGTTAATGGTCAGGCCGGTAGCCAGCCCAAAAATGTAGGGGGGCCGGTAGAAGTTAGGGGGGCCGATCTAACTAACGTTATATTATAGTTCACCACCATATTATAATTCATTTGCAAGTCTATCGTGAAAATTTTAGGGCGGCCAGTAAAAATTAAGGGGGCCCGGTACCCCTAGACCCACCTTGGATACGGGCCTGGTAATGGTCTCCATGTGACAGGCAACACATTATAACTATACTCCCGATACTACCCCTTCCACTATTATTGTAGTATACTAATACGCTTTTATCCATTACACACAAACGAATAATTTTATAGATTTTTTAAATATTTTACTTTTGATTCCTGTGATTGCCTTCACAAAACATATTATTGACGGTGAAGATGGTCATACTTTTGTTGAGCACACGTATCCTATGGTTCAAATGTTGTTTACGCCCAATGATACAACTCCTCATGATGATAATGCTCCAATTCACACTGCTGGATCTGTTGAGACATGGTCTCATGAACCTTCTGGTAAACTACACCTTTTGAGTCTCGTCCAATCCCCACAGCTCTACATTATCAAACACCTGCGGTCAGCCACGTACACACGTATTTATTTGGGGGAGGGTTCGAAAACCTTTTGGGGGAGGTTCCAAATTGAATATGAGGACAAACTATATTAAAATGTGTGAAATAACTCCTAAAATTAAACTAAATTTATAGAAAAATCGAGATTTCGGGGGCTTGTCTCGACCCCAGGATCCACTCCTTTGCGTACGTACCTGCCTTTTCTCGATCTGAGAATCCGCAACAGATAGCCTCCTTCATCCCTACTGACAAATCTGAATGCAGTACTGCTTGAGGAATGGTGCATTTTCCTCTTGAAACTATTCGTAACTTTATACGTTTTCATTACCTGATGAATCATACAGTGACTCACATTAATATTCGGACACCATAGATATTACACATAATTTGCTTGCTATACATGTAAAAAATAATAAATGGGAAACCAACGGAAAACAAGCAAAAAGGCAATGGTTTAGTCGAGCAAATATGCTATCAGTTAATTAAATTATGCAAATTAAGTCCACTTTATAAGCACGCAATTGCAATATACCGTATTTTGGACGCCACTTTAATATTCGGACAGTTGTTTTGACGTTTGTTTACCAATAGTGAGCGAGACAGTGGAAGAGTTCCAGTTGCAATTTAAGTCGTCCCGAGACAGGACATGTGTATCTGCTTAGTTTACGAGTGATTAGTGTGACTGAGAGAAAGCATAAAAGGAAAATGGGGCACAAGTGACCAAGTACAACGTTTAAGCAAAGGCAGTTAGTAATTTTTCACCATGCGAAAGGTCTATCGTACAAAGAAATTGCAGATCTACTCAATATTTGCAAAAGCACCATTTTGACGTTGTACAGAGATTTAATAGAGATTTTGAATCGAGTCAGTGCCTCAAAGGGGCCAACCTGTGAAACTGAATGATGGAGAGAAAAGCAAATTGATTCAGAAAGTGAAGCAAATTCCGGAATAGGTGCGCTGAAATGAACAGTAGAGCTGTATGAAGACACAGGGAAGACGGTGCATCTTGAAACTGTGCGGCGAGTGTTGTGAAGTGAAGGGTGTAATGGGAAAATAGCTAGAAAAAAGCCTTTCATTAGTAAAATTAACAAAGATAAAAGAGTTAAGTTCGTTAAAGTTCATATTGAGAAGCCCGCAACTTGGTGGAATGGCGTGTTATTCACGGACGAATCAAAATTCAATCTCCATGAGTCCGATGTCAAAGTAATTGTGTGGCAGAAGCCAAATACAGAGTTAGATCCTGCAAATCTTCAACTTAAGGTAAAGCATGGAGGAGGAAGTGTGATGGTATAGGGGTGTATTTTTGCATCGGGAGTACGAGAATTGGTGTTTGTTGAATGGATTATGAGAAAGGAGGTTTATTTGAATATTCTCCGGCAAAATCTCTACAAAAGTGCTGAAAAATTAGGAATTAGGGGATGTTTAAATTTTACCAGGATAATGACCCGAAGTGTAAAGCACATGTGGTGCGCGAATGGTTGCTGTATAATTGTCCGAAAGTGCTTGAAACACCACCGCAGAGTCTCGACCTTAACCCTAGAGAGCATATCTGGGATGGGCTACAGCATAAGGTCAAACGGGTACAAGTAACGTCACGAGACGATTGGAAAAGGGCTCTCCGTGCAGCATGGGATGACATATCGCCCCATTCTACCAACAAACTTGTTAGAAACATGTCCAACCGTTTACAGGAAGTAAGGAAACGTCGTGGGTTTCTCACTAAGTACTAGTGAAGCGTTTGTGAGCAAGCAACAACACACACAAAACATCTATGTAGTAGGTGTCCGAATATTAAAGTGGCGTTGCAAATACACATTGTCATCAGTATCTGTAAGTTCTTTCTGCTTCTTTCGTTCAAGACACCGTATTTGTACTTCTTTTCTTTCTATAAGTATATGAATATCTAAATACCTAATTATTTAACTCACACGGCTCTCATTTATTTCATAATCCTTCCTACTTTTAACAAAATACAAGTGTCCGAATATTAATGTGAGTCACTGTAGCTGCACTAAGGCTATCCCATACCGTAAATTGGATGTTTCTTCTGACATTTCCATAGGGTGAATTGATGCTCAGAATTCATTCAGTCAATGTGTGATTTAGATTTTAAAGGGTATCCATGTTAAGTGTTTCAAATGTATAAAATTCGCATTTCTTTAAAAGTATATAATAATAATAATAATAATAATAATAATAATAATAATAATAATAATAATAATAATAATAATAATAATAATAATAATAATAATAATAATAATAATAATAATAACAGATACTAATAAAATGTCGACACAAAACAAAGAAATGTAAGACTTTCGGTATCCAAATTCAACAATGAAGAGTCTATGAAAAATGTAGTTGAAAGTCAACAATACAGTTTATGATTTGCCTGTGTTCTTGGTTACGAAGTAGATAAATATGATGTCTAGCCTTCAAAGCTAAATTTTATCCTAGTTTTCAAGTCCCTCTACTTTAAGAGAGAGAACGTATGTGGCCACTAATGCTGATGCTATTGCACCCGGTGGTACAGCGTTCACCTCTTCTGCTTGAGGTCACTGGTCGATTCCAGCTCACGCCAAGTTGACTTTGTGGTGGACAAACACCGTGTGTGGGTCTTCTCGAGATTCTCTCGTTTCCTTCCACTTCATTCTTTCCTCTATTTTTTCATTTCTCATCATCACCGTCTTCTTTAACCTAGCCGGCATAACTGTGGAACGCAAAACTTAAAAAAGTGTCGTTTTCATTGCAACAGAATGACTAATTCTCGTTAGGTTAATCTAGTTTTATCAGTGTTTCTTTACTCTGAAGATTATGATTGAACCTAAGTCAACAATTGAATCTTATTACAAATAGAGACCATATACAGCTTCAATTATTAACATTTGAAATCAAGAAAGAAACTACTGCATTCTATGATGTAACACTGCTAAAACAATAGTTGTCCAATTGATTTTATTGGTTCTAATTCAATTTGATAAGTTGTGCTCTCGAATACTACTTTTCCACTCATCCGTGTTTGAACCATTATTTTTTCGAACATGTTTATATATATATATATATATATATATATATATATATATATATATATATATATATATATATATATATATATATATATATATATATATATATATATAAACATGTTGCCTGTGTTGCAGTGATGGAACGGATCACAAACTTCATGATCCATGATTCACCAGACCCAGTGACACGGAGCGAACTACATGGGGTTAACAAATTATCATCATACATAAGGAGAGTATGATTCTCTTTCTTTTCTCACTAATTCTATAATTTTCTTTCTTCCTTGTCGTGTGCGTGAGTGTATATCAAAGAATTGCACTGAAATATAACTAAGATAGATTTAGGAGATTATATGCACATTATGAGTCACACGAAAGAAAGAAAGAGAGATTAATCGAGCGATCCATTAAAACTAGTCATGTAGAATATAAGACATGTCGCTAAGCCCAAAAATATTTTCTTAAATCTTCTTTTTAAAACCACCAGCATATTTTTCAATATGGAAAAAACAAATAAATATGGAAAATAATGAAATAGTGAATACATGACGATGTCATATCCACTATTTTTCACCGCCTTTAGCGACTTGGATCAGTAAATACAGATACAAATTAATCCCTGGAGCCTGGCGGCAACTTTCTCTATCTGTGACATATAGTTGTTTCGAAGTTTCTTATTGTTTAACTTTCCCCATCAGTGACATGTACTTCTTGTAAAGTTCTACCTTTAACAGGTTTCTGCATCAGCAACGTTGCTATACTTATTCAGATGTTCTATATTTTGCAACTTTGCACATTACTACATTTGACCAATCGTCCGAAATAACTATACTTTCACTAAATGTTTAAGCTTCTGTGTAACTTTCTATTACTACAAATGAACTTCAGGGTTTTATTTTAGCAAAGCATCTCAGTCTACACTGGAAAAATATGATCGGAAATTATCAACAAGATGTATGTTAAACTACAAACACCGCAAATAGGAACAATAAAATTCCTTCCTTCATGAGCTTTTTAAATCGAATTCTTGTTTTAAGTAATTTAGTTCTTTTGTTTTGAAATTTAATCTGGGTACATCTATAAATAAGCGGCTTAAATACTACAGATTTACATATTACTGTGTTGAACTTATGCTACTTTCATTGAAAGGAAAAGTTAATTACATTTCAGGTTTACTAATACCAATGGAAGCTCTACATCAGGCGACACCAGATTTTATCGTACACATATGTATCTAGGTATCTACCTACATAAAAATGTTCCGGAAGGATATATATTTCGCACACACGTTTCTCACGTTGAAATAAGTTTATTTTGTAATTTGCTTATATGCGAGAAATGCCTAGTTTCGGAGATACAGGCAATTTTAGGCAATTTAGTGATAAATACGCCAGAGTGGCTACACTACGACCATCAACAAACAAACTCAATTAACGTGTTCTTTACACAGAAACAAGAAAAGTGTATTTATTTATTTATTTCAGAAAATTGCAAAATATACTTTTATCTTGTCTTGATGTAAGGAGCACATTGAGAGTTTTTGTTGATAGTCACAGTGTAGCAAATGCGGCGTCATTGTCACTAAATTATCTGAAATTTCCTGTATCTTAGAAACTAGGGACTTCTCAAAAATTGTAAAACAATTATTTCTCTTGTTTCGATGTACGAAACACGTTGAGTGAGTCTATTTGTCGATAGTTCAATGTAGAAAATCGGGCGTCATTATCACTTAATTGCCTATATCTAGTGACAGGGGACAGATAGCCACGCTGCTGATATCCCCATTAAACCTCATCATTGCTTCATTGCCTACACCTGTTTGTATCTCCGAAAGTAGGCACTTGTGAGCAAGGAAGAAAATAAACTTTTCTCTTGTTTTGATGTGAGGAACATGTGTGCGAAGTTTTTCGGTTTCCTTCCGGAGCTCTGAAATGCCCGCTCTAGACCCCGGTAGAGTAAGTTTACAAAAATATTTCAATCTCCTTCTTCCTTTAGGATACGTATTTCAGCGAAAGTGCAATTAAAAACAAAACACAAGATATTATATTTTTCGCAAACATTTCTAACTCTCTGCCTTTTAGGAAACGTCTTTTAATCAATGTAACATGACCTTGCGTAGCGTAGTCCCAAATACTCTCGTCTTGATGGAGCGGCCCGGGTTCGATTCTCAGTAGAGACAGTCGATGGGAAAAGTGTAAAAGCTCTTTCAGGCTAGCCATCCTGCATTAAGTTTTCCTGAGGTTTCCTTATTCACACTAGGCAAATGCCGGGATGGTACCTGACATACAGGTCATAGGCCGTTTATTTCCTTTCCCAACCCTCTCTTTCTTCCTTTTCCTCAGATAATGTGATCGCCGAGAGATGTCATCCTTCATACGTGACGGATTAACATAGATGCGGAAAGCCTAGAAATCTAATTTCTAATCCTATTCCTGATCAATGTGCTATGATGAAAACCCTTGAGGTAAGTATTAACCATGTTCCAAAAATAGGTAAGCCTTTTTCTTGTTGCTATCATAAACAATAAATAACATCGATTCCAATGTAGCGCAAAACATACAGAAATTGACCCGTTCCCCCTCGTTAAAAAGTGGGAGGAAACTGGGTTGTGTATGCCCTTATTTGTAATGAGAAGTTATATGCCGATTTTTATCTTCCTAACTAGATGAGTTCGTGAAATACTCTATATTTCGCCTTAATTTTGAACCTCCTCCCACTTAGGATACGTCTTTTAAAGAAAGTGGTAAGAAACCTAGCTCGAGATAGGCACTAAGGATATGTTTCAAATTTACTTCAAAGGTTTCAGCTGTTTTCCAGTGATGCGATCACAAATAACAGCATCTCTTTCAATGTGGACAAAGCACTATAGAAAATCTCTCTTTTTCCCTTCAGATAATAAAGTTTCAAAACCGCTGGAACGTATTTCCTCTTATTTTTGACGAGTTTGTATGCCGAGTAATATGGCTAGTTTAGGGCTCCATGTCGTACTATATTCTGGGCAAGATATTTTAACGCTCTTTAACTAGCTCAGGATACATATTTGAAGAAATTACTTTTTTGTTCACTGCTCTCGTAACAAAAGTGGCAAACTGCCTAAATCTTATGTTTCTAGCTATATTACCATGGCCTAAACACCTACAAGTGATTTATTTACTATTTTATAGAGCACTTACCCCTTCCAAGAATGGGATCTTTAAAAAAAAAGCTAAAACACGTGCATCCTTAATTTCTTTTTAGGAGTTTATGAAACGAATTTCACATCCGCAACCTAAGCAGGTTCTTACATTAAGCACTTTTCTGAATGAATAGTGGAGAATCTTAATATTCAAAAATTGCCCCTTTTTCCCTTTAGAAGCGGAATTTTTGCAAACGCTGAAATACGTACGACTTACGTTTATTTAAGAGTTCGTTTACCGATTTTTACATCTCCAACTTAAGTCAATCCTGACAGTAAACATTTTGTCAATATGAAGAATGAAAAATTTGGATAATATACGAGTATAGTCCCCGTATTTATCCTTGGGAGATAAATTTTGGAAAATGAATTACACATTCCATTATTTTTATTTAAGAGTTTATGCAACGAATTTCACACCTCCAACTTAAGGCAACTATCACGGTAGGAACCCCCACAGTAGTACTTTCTGAACATATAAATAAAGGACAATTTCAAAATTATCTATAGAAATGACACACTTTAAAATCTTGGAAACAGAAGTTTACCAGACGCTGAACGACGTATTCGCTTATTTTAATTTAAAAATTTATATATCGATTTTCACATCTACAACTTAAACGAATCCATACACTGGGCACTTTAAAAAAAAAAAAAAAAAGGAAATTTTGATATTATGGAAATGACCCCATTTTCACTATTAGAAGAGAAATTTTCGAAAATGATGAAACCTGTATTCCCTTATTTTATTTAAGGGATTGTATACTGAATTTTACATCTTCAAATTAAAAGAACCCTCACAAGCGACACATTGTGAATAAAAAAGGAAAGTTTCAACATTATAGAAGTGGACTCCCTTTCACCCCTTACAAACAGATTTTTCAAAAACACGGAAAGATGTACTCCATTAATTTTTATTTAAAGCTCTGTGTACAAAATTTTATACCTCCGACTTAACTAAATCTCCACATTCGCCATTTTGTGAGTAAATGAAAGGGAATTACAATAGTAGGCCTAATTAATGAAATTTCCACCTTTAAGAGCGGAATTTTCTGAAACGCTGAAATGTACCTATTTATTTATTTTAAAGTCTATAAACCGTATTTCGGATGTCCAATTTAAGCAAACATGGTATTCCTCACTCTCTTGATTAACAAAAGTAGTGTTTTAATATTTTAGAAATGTCTCCATTTCCCACTTAGAAGCAGAATTTTTGAAAACGATGAAAAATGTTTTCTCTTATTTTTAATTAAGAGCTTATATACCTAGTTTTCTCTTTCTAACTGCACGGATTCGTGAGCTTTACTATCGCTGGGAAAAAAATATCTTTTTACTCCCTTAGGACGGAAGTAGCATTCCTTGCTTTCGTAAAATGAATTGAAATGAAATTTTTAAGTTTTAGTCCCACGAATATATCGGCTAGGCTGAAGGAGAGGTGATGATAAGAAATAAATGAAGTGGTGGAATGAAGCAAGGTTGAGGAAACGGGAGAACACGGAGAAAGACCACGCATACGGTGTTTGTCTACCACAAAGCTCACTTGGTGTTAGCTGGAATCGAACCAAGTTCCCAATGCACAAGAGGTGAACACTAGACCACTGAACCACCGCCTCCTTGCTTTCCCGGCGAAAGCAGAATTTTGTCCAAATTTAACGTTTCTACCTAGGGCCTGGGCGATAATGAATCAGTCACTTACAATATATCTATATCTACATCTCTCTCTCTCTCTCTCTCTCTCTCTCTCTCTATATATATATATATATATATATATATATATATATATATATATATTATTATTATTATTATTAAGTATTCTGCCTATCGGCATGTCCGGGAATTGAAGTTTTTTTTCTTTTTTTTAATTTAGATGTAGGCATGGAAATGTTTCTTCCACGTTTCCAGATCTTCAGCTACCTCCTTTAACTCTCAATATTTTCTTCTGTTTCTCAGATCATCTATCCGATTTGTTCGTTTTCTTCCTATTCCTCGTTTTTCTTCCATCTTTCCTTCTATGGTGGTATGAAGAAGACAATTTCTTCACAAGATGCGTCCAATCCTATGGCTTTTCTACGAAGGATGCTGGCTAGAAGTGTCCTATTCTCTCTTATCCGTTCTAAAACATCTTCCTTTGTAGCTCTCTTTTCATTTCATCTTCACCATCTTCCTCCAACACCACATTTCGAAGCTCTGTAAATGTTTCTTCTCTAACTACCGTAATATCCAAGTCTCTGAACCATATATCAATGCTCTACACGGAGAAAAATGCATAATCCAATCGGCATGTAAATGCTGTTTTTACCAGGTTACGCTCGTCATCACATTAAGTAATGTTGTTTCATACGTAGTACAATCTACACCACCGTCCAGCGAAAATTTTGTATTGCGGGACCACCATTTCAAATCTAGAATTAACGCCATACCCATTCCGACGATGGTAACTTACGTATATAATGTTGTTACCACCTTTCTATGACTGTCCCCTCTTGGTTCTTTCTAAACCTGTTACTTCCTATCTTAGGAGAGTAATAAGACGTCATATTATTCTTTGAGAAGGAAAGAGGAGAAAGATATTTTTAACACGACGCCGAACTTCAGAAATGGCATGGTGTTCCCACCTGCTGTACTTTTATAGATGAAGTTACTTTACTTAAGGAGTGCACCCACGTAAATACGATGGATCCACACGAAAATCTTAGTCCTTTTTTTCTCAGTGCAGATATATCACTTGACCAACTTCTTCCTAAGTCCAATATTGAGCCTGCTAGTTAAGGGTGATCTTTTTTTGTTGAATGCTTCTTTGGCTATGGCTATTCTTGACCTGATCTCTTTGGTGCAGTAAGCATCTCTCGTCAAAATACTTCCCAGATCCTTGAAATTCTCTAACTCTTCAAGTTTTTTTGTATATATATATATATACTCACAGTGTGGGTATCAAGGTAGGTCATCAAGCCTTTGTACCAGGGGCAGTGCGATTAGTTCCTTTTCCGAGTGGTTCAAGAAAGGCTGCAGTAAAATGAAAATTAAGAGCTGAAATCAAGAAATAGTTTTAGAATTAGTATTTGGATTACCATATAAACAAGAACTGAGTAATTATGGCTTCATCACACAAATAGCCACTTTTGGTATATTCATTAGATAAAAAAATATTCTAATTTCTTATAGACTCAAGTAGTCAGAACATTTACATTGCATCTGTCAAGTCCCATGAATGTTATGTTACTCTATTCTCTCATTCAAAGTATTCAGCAAAAAATCATTTTGCAACGTTCCACTTCGCCTAAACTGCTGGGTTTAGTACGCCTAATATGTACTGAGGCCATAGTCTAATTATCTAGCTGTTGGTCAGCACCATTTATCTATGTATTAAAATGTTACAACTATATGTTTGTGGCCAAGAAATGTTTATGTTTGTGGACTTTTATACGTTTGTGACGAATTCTTTGGACAATGATATATTGGAAACCACAACCTCTAGAAAGATGCCGTTTTCATCGATCTATTGCAAATTTTGTCTCGGTTGTCCAATTGTAATTGAATATTTAAAAATGGCATTTTTAAGGGGACACTAAAAGTATTGAAATTTTAGAAAGTAAAGCATCATATCCTACGAGTTATACATAATGATGGGCACTAGTCGAGCTGAAACTCGACTCGACTCGAATTCAACTCGAGTTTCGAGTCGAGTAAAACGTAACTTTCTCAAGTCGAGTTCCCAGCCGAGTCACTGTTTTTGAGATCGAGTTTCGAGTCGAGTAAAACGTAATTTTCTCAAGTCGAGTTCCGAGCCGAGTCACTGTTTTTGAGATCAAGTTTCGAGTCGAGTCGAGTTTTATAAATGACTCGCTCGTTTAGCTCGTGTTAACTCGTTTTGAAAGCATCGCCTTATTAATTAGACTGGAAAGCGGAAGCCATGAGAAATGTAAGCAGTAATTTGGAATTCTTTTAGTCTTGTTCACGAGAGGGGATACTGCTCGCATCTTGTCTCATCTCGATAGCGAGTAGACAATAGATTTTTGTAACGAGACAACCTCAAATCTCGTGAGCACCAATTTAAGTATATATTGTAGTTCTTACCATCAAGACTGAGATCTGCACGGTCGAATGTTTGAGCCCAAGCAGGAGCTCAACCAGGGTATCAAGCGGCTCTGTCCGTTCACCTGAGCGAACAGTTTCAGCAGACTCGGTTAAGATGAGCCACCATCTCAAGCCGGCTCCGTTGAAACGTGTCCATTGCCTCGGTTCGACTCGGCTCAACTGAGCCGATGGCTCGAACCGCCTTGGTTGGGGTGAGCCATCAGCTCGGTTCGGTTCGGTTCTCGTGAGTCATCTGTTTGAGGCGGCTCGGTTGGGTGAGCTGTTGCTTGGGCTCACTTCTCGGTTTGGCTCGACAATGAATGAACAGGTAGCCGAGCAGCTCGATCCGTTAACAACCCTAAACCTGGGCCGAGCAGTTCTGAACATGTTTGACCGGCGCCCTATATCTTCTAACAATTTTTGGCTCGAGCCCGAATGCTTGCTTCTCCGAAACTCAAACCCAGAACCTCGCGAACAATGCTCTTGCGTCCTGAAGATTTCTCGACGACCAAGATAGGCAAAGTAGTTTTTAGTATTCAGATACAATCCACCTATATTTTATGATTATACAGGGTGGTCCTAAAGTGTGAAAACACCCAAATAAAATCCAAATCGTTCAAAATTGGGAAAAAATGGACAAATGATTATAGCAGACGAGGGTAAGATATTTGAGACATTTTATGATTATAAGGGTGGTCCAAAAGTGTAGAAAGCCCTAAATAAAATCGAAATCGTTCAAAATTGGGAAAAAATGGAAAAAGTATTTATACAGACGAAGGGAAAATATCTGAGACATATGGTACCATCGGCCACTATCTTCAAAATCCGCAATCTTGAAATGGCTGAAACTTTTTTAAATGAGAACACTCTCGTGTGATACATCAAATAAAACTGATTTTTTTCCAGAAATTCAGTGGTGAAATGTTTTTGGCTCTACGACCAACCGTTGCAAAATTTTAACCGATTTTCATTTGCTGGCCTAACACGGAATAGCACTAACAAGAAATGAGCGGATAGAGATCGTGTTGAACTCAAGAGAGCGTAGGAGCAGACATATTGCAGATGATTTCAACGCTCGTCACCCAAAACGAGATTCCACTTTCCATAGTGCAGTGTGGAAAGCTATAGCGAAATTTAAGGAAACCGGGTCCGTGATAAACAAACCAAAATTAGGCAGATCTCACACAGGGACAAACGAAGTTACGTCCATTGCTGTGTTGGCATCATTAGCGAAAAGTCCCACTCGTAGTACCGGTCGACTAGGCCATGAATGTGGTGTAGCCTGTACGTGCATCCTGCGAATCATATATGTGCATAAGTGACATCCATACAAGATACAGCTATTCTAACATCTAACCAAGGATGATCCAGATCGCCGAGTCCAATTCTGTGAGTGGGTCGCGGAACAAATCAGACAGAATCCTCAATTCGTATATGACGTGCTGTTCTCGGACCAGGATATGTGCGTGTGTATGTGTGTGTGTGTGTGTCGGGCAAGGTGAACAAGTAAAATCACCGATATTGGCGTGACAACAATCCACACTAGTACGACGATTCTAGAGTCGTTGGCTCTGATAAAGTGATGGTGTGATGCGATGTGTGAGGTACTTGTGTGGTAGGCCCATTCGTTATCGAGGGAAATTTAAATGCAATTACCTACCGCAGCGTTTCCCAACCGGTGTGCCACGGCACACTGGTGTGCCGTGAATGGGCTGCTGGTGTGCCGCGAGGAATCGAAATAAAATTATTAATTTTATAGCAATAAAATTGCAAAACGTAGGGAAAAAAATATATTTGTATTTCACATTACTATGAACCTCTACTATGAATCTACAATTTTAAGTTTCATACCAGGTTACTGTTCTGTACATTTCTAATGTTGAAAAAAGTTATAATTGTTATGACCATTATTGCTTCTTTATTGTGGCAGACTATTTCGTAACTTGCAAATTTAAAATATCATTCAATCCTTTTGACAAATTACCTACATTTGTGTTTTAAAAGTAAAAGAGATTTGTTTGTTTGTTCGTTATTTAGTGACCTTCTTTCTTAGTAAAATGTTGGATACAGTTTTTAAAAAGAAAGCGTATTTTTAGAAACCAGAATCCAATATTTCATTGCAATTGTTTTCTATTTTTAAATTAGAATGAAAAATAAGCATAATCATTTACCAAGGGGGGGAAAACAGTGAAAGAGCTTTCTTCTCTTGAGGAGATCAATAATCACATAAAAAATACCACTGTGTTTTATATTTACAAATAATAATATCTATAAGTGTGCCGCGAGAATCCAAGTAACACCCGTAGTGTGCCGCAACTTGAAAAAGGTTGGGAAACGCTGACCTACCGTAACATGCTTGAGGAGGAGATCCTGACGTCCGTCGGATTAGGGGGTGGCTCTTTCCTTTTGTTCTATCAACATGATGGGGTACCACCTCATTTCAGTGTGCCAGCATTCCTGAGGACATGCTGGGCATGGTAATGGATGACTGGCAGCAGCGGATACATTTAACGATTGCTCAGGAGGGACGGCACATTGAACAATTGCTGTAACATTGGTCAGTGGGCCACACATTTCCCGCAGTGTTATCTCAGGTAAGTGCAGAAAATCGGTTAAAACTTTGCAACGGTTGGTCATAGAGCCAAAAACATTTCACCACTGGATTCCTGAAAAAAAAAAAGACCTATTTGATGTAGGTAGTGTTCCCATTTAAAAAAGTTCCCGCAAATTCAAGCTGGCGGCTGATGGTGCCATATGTCTCGAAAGCTTTTCGTCCTAGACTATTATCATCAATCTTTCTCTTTTCCCAATTTTGGACGGTTTGGATTTTATTTGAGTGTTTCCACATTTTTGGACCACCCCCTACACGGTGTTAATAATAATAATAATAATAATAATAATAATAATAATAATAATAATAATAATAATAATAATAATAATAATAATAAGTTGTAGTGATAGTATCATTTATAATTATTTTGTCTATGTAGAATACTTGAAGATAGTACTTGAAACTCCACACAGGATTTAGCTCGATTTGGCTCGACTCCATTAGAAACTCTACCCAAATTCAAGTCGAGTTGTCGATTCGAGCTTAAAGATGTCTGTTTCGAGTCGAGTGGAGTTTCAAAGAAAGCTCTCTCGAACTCGGTCGTGCCCATCCCTAGTTATACATTCCAGCACCACACATTTGTTTACGTGATTAGCATATCTCTCCGGCTTTTGTTTCATGGTCAAATGATAATAAAAACCGAAGGGTAACCATTTCTCCCATTTAAGATGAATCTTTATTCTTTTGAGTGTTTTTCCCAGTGAATATCATACATCACTGACATTATAATTAATTGTGTGTGTAATGTATTTGCTTATTATTTACTGCATGCAAAAAGAAAGAAAACATTGATCATAGAATACATTAATTAGAAACCCCAACTAGAAGTATGCTCAAATCTAGCAAACGGTATGGGATATTGAAAAAATGAGAAAATCTCCCCTTTATTATTCCCCTTGCCGACTTTTATCAAGACGTCTTTCATTTGTGTCTTTAAAGTAACATGTACAAATGTTGTGAGGAATGACAAGGAGGTTCATGCTCATATGTGAATGATGCGCTTTGTAGAAAGCGCAGGATCAACTAGTTGAATTATAAATGTTTAACTGTAACAAGATATTACATTTATACAAGCATTTCGATAAATGCAAACGTAGTTTATCACTCTTCCAAACTATAGATTGGCTTTGTCCGTCTGTCCCAAGTTATCAGAGCAAAACCGATAAGAGATGTCGAAAATCCTCTTCTGTAATGGATTCAGCGTCGAATCAGAAGAATAGATTCCATCTCCTCCGTTAATCTTCTATTTAAACCGGAAGGTTTTCAAACTAGTCATTTCCGGTTTCAACGTTTATCACCATAAAAATAAAAGACGTAACATATTGTGAGAAATGGTTTCTTGCAAACGCTTTAGCGTCTGAAGGCATTATATCGTGATTATCTACAACACTCTACCAAAACCGAAAGTGGTTAAAATATACTATTACTTCCAATTTTTATACTGATTTTCGTAGAGCAATAAACGGTTAAGAGATGTCAAGATATGCTTTGTGCAATCGATGTAGCTACTTAAGAGTTTCATCTTTTTCTTTGCCATCTATTAAAACCGAGAGTATTTCAAATTAACAATTTTTGGTTTCTACTTTTCGGTATAGATTAAAGACAGGGATTAAGTGTCCAAGGAACACGTTCGTATCTTTGATCTTGTTCTTCTATTACAACCAGTAGTTATAGGTGTACTTCTTCAAGTTTGAGTATTGATTTCTCATAGTTTGAAAGTCTACATTAGTTTCACCCTGTGAAAATAAAAACTCACTTGCCTATGTAACTGTTCCCATGCTCAAAGAGATTTGTTTGTTTGTGGAAGCTTTTTCTGTTCCCTTTCTCCCTTTAAATCGTTGAAGTATATGATATGTAGATCTAAGGTTTAAGTAAAATCCAAACAACCGAAATGGGTTCAATGTTCTTCCATCGGGAATGGTACCGGAACCATATGTATTACAGGCGTGCACTATAGCTACTAAACTAATCGGGAGGTATCCATGATCGTTTTCTATCTTACTCTCTTCCAATCTTACGATTTTTACCCATAGTTTCAAAGGAAAATTGTTACCGTTACTTATACAGCGGTTGTAATAAAACAACAAGAAATTTTAGACATACATTTTATTTTCCTGTAGAATTTCTAAACTGTATGGAATAATAATATTGGAGATTGACATCCTGTGTGTTTGGTTTACGAAATTATGTTTCGGAATAGAATCGTAAAATACTCTTTAAATAATTAAAATTACTCAAAAGAAAATATCCCCTGTATATTGAATCAGAACTCAAAATTTTGGGTTGCTCGGTTTTAAAAAAGATTCTTTCTGATTTGATTTGAATTGAATTTAGCATTCCTTTCAGCAGCTAGTATATATGAGAGGTGGACATACTGCTTAATGTGGGATCACAACCACATGAGCTCTCTCCGCGAATTGAACCCGGGTTTTCCCACGTTGAAGGACAGTGCGCTAAGCGCTTAGTCACGAGGGAGCTCTTTTAAGCACTGGGTCCCTGGTTCCCTCTGGTGTGTGGGGTCCCTGGTTCGATTCCCGACCTAGTGAGTTTGTGGTTGACAGCATCGTATTCGTGCGTTTTGGTACCGGTCTTGGTACCGTCCCTATATTATGCTGTTGCTGATTATGTTTTAAGCCCTTTTCCTTTGTTTATATACAGAGTGAGTCAAAATAAATGTTACAAGCCAATTAGTAGGGACGTTAACAAAATTGTGCACTTCTGGAAAAAAAGTTTAAACTTTTAGGAATACTTGTTTACTCCCGGCATAAGAAATCTAGAGGTAGGAGCAAAGTTTTTGACCGCTATATTGGAAAATGGCCGCCATCTTGAAACGTAGGGCTATTTGTCAGAATGTCCATTTTAAGTAGCTCTGCTTCAACACTATTCATCGGAATTTCATGGTTGATACGTCATTCTCTTCAGAATAAAACAGACTTTTAAATGCAATATAACACATGTCCGTATGACGTACAAGGAAAGGTAAATTTGGAGGAAATCGGGAATTTTTCTTTTAAAAAATATCGTTTTTGGAAGTTTGAGCGCCCCTAGAGACGCCCCAGGCAAGAGTACGCGACCCTAATATACGCTGAAATAATATAGAATGGCTATTGTATCTCTTTGCCAAATAACATTGGAATATCCTATATAATGACTTGAAAAAAAATTATTTCGTAATCCTGTTTGAAAGTAGGAAATTTACACTAATTTCACAGTCAGTACACTTACAAAACATTGTACATTGCACTTTTTTCAAGAACAACTGAATAATTCCCTACATGCATGAGCTGCTTCAGGAAGAGATGTCCATGTTGGCTCTTAGTTTCATTTCTTTGCCAACCTCCAAAGGCCTAGATAAAGTAAGGTAGATTGTTTAACCAAACACTCTCCAACAATAGCCAACTTGATAAGCACTCCTCAAGGCATGATTAAATAAAGCTGATTTGTTAGTGGAATTCTTTCCATGGAACGTCCTTTCTTTGTAAAAAGTTCTTTCCTGCACTCATTAACTCTGCTATGACATGAAGATTTATCATACATCAAAACAACGAATTTGTCAACTTCATCCATAAACATCTCAATTTCTGCAGGTTGCTGGGACAAAACCTGGAACGTCTGTGTGATCTTCGGGAGATTTCTGTATATTTTCCAAGCGCTTTTTCCATAACCAGTAAGCGAGGAATTTGTGTCGCAAGCCGAGAATGCATGGAGAAATGGAAAGGAGGTTGCTTTTTTGACTCCAACTTTGATAAATAGTAGATGAATTGGGATGTATTCTGAATTCTTTCCAGAGCCAAATGAAATCCATAAGAAGTCTGCTTATAGTTGATTAAATTTTGACACAGGAAGCACTACAATATCAGTGTTCACTGTCCGAATGATGATAGGTTTGTGTCCAGCTTGATACGCCTCCTTAGCATAAAGCGAAATTCTTGTATCCGCTCCCTCTTGACTGCATGGTGAAGATCTTCATGGGTACATAATGGTGTATTGCATAATATCGCTTCTCCTTTCATAGTCACCACTTCTTTCCCGACACGAGATGCGAGTTCAGTTGCAAGTAGATCGAAGAGTTCCTTCTTGTTTTTACCATTGTACAAAACGTTCTTTCAATTTCTAGGCACAGGTGTATTACTGCAAACTTTTCGTCTTATGCTAATACTTCTAAACATCCTGGTCTCAGCTTTCAAATTGTCAGGTTTGTAGTCATAACAGACAATAACATTTTTTTTATACTGTCCCATTCGTGAAGCAGTATGCTGGCAAATTTTTGCGTACACATCAAAAGACTTGGCATCTCCAAGACTTATTATGTGGCCTAATGCTGGGCCATTCAGTATGGCACATGATGCTGAAAGCTTGTCACTGGGATAGTCTCAAACATTTCTGAAACACTAAATATCAGATTTCTTAGATTTTCGAAGACGCCTACAGTCTGACAACGATATATAATTTTGAAAAGAGCAGGCATCATTTCTTGCGCTTCCCATCAGCAAATGGGATTTCCTCTTGTTTGGAGTTTTTGTTTTGATAACTTCACTTGATTGCGTTTGATGATTCCTCAATTGATATTACTTGCTGTTATTGACAAATTTTTCAAATTGATGCATTCCAAGGTCTCTTATTTCTCTTAAATCCACAATTCCTTTTTGAAAAATAATGGCTTTATTATGCATATTTCGAAAGTCTTAACTGCTGTCTCCAGATGGATTGCCTAAATCTTCAATAATGTTTTTCAAAGTCTACATGTTTGAAAAATAAAGACTGGGTTTTTGATGAGAATTCATGATGTTCCTTTGAGACTGTGTTAGGCTTTTTAAACCCTTTTTCAAATTTATGTATCAATTTTGTTACTTTATGACCGGCTACCGCCCATCTCCTCAAAACATCTGGGTTTTCTGTTAATCTCACTGCACCTCCATTCCCTTAACTTAAGCATTGCTCTGTTCACGCGCCTGATCCAATGTCATTGCAGAAAATAATCTCCCATTAATGTTGGCAGTAAACTTCCCAGCTAAAAGCTCCTCAAGAATTCTCGGGTGTATCTCTGGCAGATTTTTTGTCACGCCAATGCACTGGAAGCCATCTAGAATAGTTGCTGTGGTTAAATAAAAAGAACCAAGGAGCCCATCTTGTCAGAGAGTTCACATAGAGCTCAAAGTTGGAGCTTCAGATTGATGTCAAAAATTTCAGAAACTAATCCTCTAGTTCCACCACTGTACTCCCATATGCGAAACTTGGAATTCTTTCACAATTGTTTTTACACCATTCCTTAAATGGAAGAGGCTCATCAGTACCATGTTTTTCTTCATACTCATTATTATATTAAGTATAAGCTTATTTTGACACGATAAACAAGGCATATAATGACACCTGATGTGCATACCTTCTCCTTGTAATGTGATGCACTTTGATATAAGACTGAACTCTACCCGAAAATGTTAACCCAGCCTCAATGATACATTCAACCCATCCACTGTCATCTAAAAGATCTCCGAGTACACTCATGATAGCTTTCTCCAGATGTAAGGTCCCGATCATCACAACATACCTGTCTTCACGAAACTTTTCAGGACATGTCCACTGAATACGTTTTGCAATAGCACACAGGGAGCATCACAAGTAATACCGGGTGTTTGTCCTTCATTAAGATCATTTACATCATCTGCTAGACTGATGTTGAATGCCTTACAATAGCAGGTGGATGCGCAACGTTTGGAAACGTAGGTATAATCCACAATGAGTTAAGTGTCTTTCTCTACTTAACGTCAGAGTTAACTCTTATGAAGTACTGCTAAAAAGTGATATTTTGTCCTAGCAAACAAGATTGGGAAATTATTTTCCACAGCGTTACTATGTATGATATCGGAATAGTAATTGGTAGAAGCATACGAATACTCCAATGCATTTCTTAGGGTACATTAAAGTCACGTGATTTTACCCGGGATCATTCTAGAAGTAAGAAACATTTTATAAAAGGGTTTTCAATATATTTTCTGATTTCCCCCGAATTTCCCTTTCCCATACCTCACAGGGGCGTGGACAATATTGCAATTCAGAAATTGTATCATTTTAAAGAAAATGAAGAATTAGCCACGAAATTTTTTGGAATATTAATTTATCCGGAAATTTTAGATCGTAATTTTCCTTATTAGTGTAAATTTCCTACTTTCAAATAGGATTAGGAAATATTTTTTTCTCATGTCATTATATAGGATACTCTAATGTTATTTGGCAAAGAGATACCATAACCACTCTATATTATTTCAAGGTACATTAGGCTCGCGTACTCTAGCCTGGGGCGTCTCTGGGGGCGCTCAAACTTCAAATAACGATATTTTTAAAAGAAAAATTCCCGATTTCCTCCAAATTTCCCTTTTCTTGTACATCATACGGACATATGTCATATTGCATTTAAAAGCTTGTTTTATTCTGAAGAGAATGGTGTATCAATCATGAAATTCGGATGAATAGTGTTGAAGCAGTGGCTACTTAAAACGGATATTCTGAAAAACAGCCTTATTTTTCAAGATGGCGACTATTTTCCAATATGTCGGCCAAAAACTCTGGGCCTACCTCTAGATTTCTTCTGCCGGTAGTAAAGAAGTATTCCTGAAAGTTTCAATTTTTTTTTCCAGACGGACACAATTGTTATAGAATTCCCCACTTAACCTCCGCACTACATATCTCGCGAACTATACATCAAATAAGAAAAATGTTAAGAGTCAATGTATAATACAGAGGAGCTTAAACGATGGGTCAAATACGAGTTTCCTCCCGCCCCCATTTTGGGGAGAGGGGAGTGTAAGTAAAAGTTTCAAATGGGAAAGTAGGACGAGTGATACCTCGTTAAAAGAGCTTGGAAAAATGAACAAGTTTTGTAGGAAACAATTTTTGATATGGGGCACGGTTTTCAAGATGGTCCCCCAAAATGGTCTCGTATCAGATAAAATTTCCAGTAGGAAATCAGAAACGGTTGAGTAGAAAAGGATAGAACAAAAAATGAAAAAGTAAAAGGCCATATGCAACATTGAATGGTGTTGTCGCGGTGTTCCCAGGGCCCCCATCATGGGGCCCCGGGACCAATTTGAAAATTTCAAATGGGAATATAGGTCTAGTGATACCTTTTTTGATAGATTGTGGAAAACCAAACAGCTTAGTACAAAATTTGTTTTGATTTCGAGCAAGCCTGTTTCAAAATGGTCGCCGAAACTTTTGTAATAAGCTGTTTGGTATTTCACGATCTATCAAAGAGGTATCGCTTGCCCTATGTTGCCATTTGACAATTCTATGTTCACCCCTCTTTCTAAAATGGGAGGCGGGGGAACCTCGTGTTTCACCCATATTTTAGGCCGTCTGTATTGTACATTGTATTGTACATGAACTTTCTTATTTGATGCATAGTTCGCGGGATATTGGCTTGTAACATTCAATTTGAACACTGCGCTTTGTATTTGAACGTGGAACCATTTTCAGAGGTCATTTTGAAATCAAAACAAATTTCTTACTAAGCTGTTTGGTTTTCCACGAGCTATCAAACAAGGTATCCCTCAACCTATATTCCCATTTAAAATTTTCAAGTTGGCCCCGGGGCCCCATGATGGGGGCCCTGGGACACCGTGGCAACACCATTCCACGTTGCCTATGGCCTTTTCCTTTTTAATTTTTGTTTCATCGTTTTCTACTCAACCGTTTCTGATTTATAAATACTGGAAATTTTATCTGATACAGGACCATTTTTGGGACCCATCTTGAAAACGGTGTCCCATATCAAAAATTATTTCCTACAAAAATTGTTCAATTTTCCAAGCTCTTTCGAACGAGGTACCACTCGACCTATTTTCCCATTTGAAAGTTTCACGTACACCCCCTCCCCCCAAAATGGGGTGCGGGGAACCTCGTGTTTGACCCATTTTTTAGGCCCCTCTGTAGGTCTATTATACATGGACTCATATTTCTTATTTGATGTATAGTTTGCGAAATATTGGCTTGTAACACTTATTTTGACTTATCCTGTATATATATTTTGATTAACCTAGTCACTCATTTTCCTGTTATTCATTATTAATTTGCTAATTATTTCAATCTAATTCATTTTCAGTTTTACTGTTTATTATTTATTTGGTTTGATTACGTGCTCTCCAGTTATGTTGATACTCTTTCTGCATAAATACTTAAATTTTTAAAGAGCTATAAGGTAGTAATAAATTTAACTAATAAATTTACCAACTAAATGCTGGGAAGCTAACTTAACAGAATTATTGGTTGTTTCCTTCAAGAATATTTTACCATTGAAGATTTTGTTTTCTTTCTTTCTTTTCTTTTTCTCTTCTATTTTTAATCACGGCATGTTTTTGTTGTTTGTAACGATTTCAGATATTACAGTCAAATAAATAGGTAGAAATGAATTTTATTTCTTAAATAAACCTGAGTAAAAAACAAATCAATACCTTGTTTTCTTCTCAGTTTAGAGACAGCCAGTACGGTAATAGCGGAAGCTATAAAAACTTGTGGCAACCATTGAGGGAGCAAGTTATTTTTAAATTAATTATCAAGTGTGCTTTGATAGGCTGTAAAAACCTAAGCTCTAGTTTTTTACTGGTTACTGCGGGCTCACGCATCTCATTCAGATATTTGACGATGTGCGCCGCTTAATCAGAGATTGGTTTTACATATCATTTCTTGTTTGCTGGGATATGCTAGCCACTTCCGTCGCATACTACCAAACGAAACGTTCAATTCAATATAGTTTCCTTCAAGTTGGTAGTTCGTACTGCAAGTGCAGACAGCTCACTGTCCTGTGTATCTGTATCTATATGTGTATATAGATATATATGTATGTGCGCCTTGGATACATTCCGGTCTTCCGCACAGTCGTACGTAACACAGATACACACACATACACTCATCCTAGTCATTGCTCCACCCGCTCTGCCGGTAAGCAAGTCAGACTCAGTCACGCTCTTGGCCAGTGAACCACGTGGACAGAGGAGCTGCAAGCCGAGAGTTCCGTCGTTTGTTGCTTCTCGGAAAATCGGGCAAACGGCGCAGATAGTTCGAGTCGGAGTCTCGCCCCTCGATCCCAATCAGTGAACGTCAACCGCAAAAGGAGGCGGCGTCGCTGCTAAGGCGCAGAGGCATCAAGGTTGGGCCAAAAATTTGCCAAGCGCTGCACCTTTTCACTTCCGTTCAGTTCGTCAACAATAACACGCCCCCCTCCTTTCAAGGAGACACCCGCGCTTTTGTGCTTCCCCAGTATCCGCCAGCAGTCTCGCCTCATTAACTATAACATCCACTACCGAGATATCCCATTTGAAATATCTGTGTTTCATGCGAATCTAATTTCAAGATAACGTCGTTTCTAATAAAAGAAAAGTAACTACACTAACACATTTTATAATATAGTTACTCTTTCAATATTATTTCTCGCGGCCGTAAACGTTTGATTGCCGATGCAATGACGGCAATCGTCGGCAAAGATAGTTTCCGTTGTGGTGGTTAAGTTTCGGTATTTATTTATTTATTTTTTTTTACTGCTGCCTATTCTTTTTATTCTTCTAAATACATAAGAGCATATACATAGGTGACGAGAGAAAGAATAGTAGAAAAAAATGAGAAACACTTCGGAAGACAGGAAACTTCGTGAGTTGGACAAAGGTTATGATTTAATTAAATCTGGTGTGTCTTCGTCTTTCTCCGTAGAAAAGGCAACAATATTACCTAGCATACCATCAGTGTTGTGTCATAGAATGTGGCAAGATTCATCAAATAGTGCCCCGCTGCTTTCCTGTACCAAAAATAACTACAGTTATAGCAAGTGGATTTTTATATCATTACTCGTGCTTGGAGGTATTGTGGTCACATCTGCAAATACTGGTATGTATTTTCAATTTGTTTTTGTAGCATTATTCAATATTTATTTCTTGTTTCTTTCCTCACATTCTACTTTGGAAGTTATTTGCACTTTGTACTAGTTTAATAACCTTTGTTATCGTTATATTTAGTTTTTTCGAAGTTGGTGTAGACACTATCTACATATATTAATAGATACAAAATAGCTTAAAATAGAACTTTTATCAGAGTATTATTCTAGTATTCCTTTAACAGATCTTTTAGGAAGGTATTTTGAAAAGCATTTTTCTGCAATTAGCTTCAAGCATCGAAAATGCCACTGCCATAGTCAATATATTAAGTTTCGTGTTTGTGCTGTTATATTATTTTATACTAACACTTCACAAGGATCTACTAAAAATTTGGAATAATAAGTTCATGGGTTATCGTGTTTTTAATGCATGACGACATCAAGTCTGCAATATAAGTTAAGCATCAGGAATTTGCAAATAATTGTTTAATTAATTTATGGATATTGACATTTTTATGTAAACTTAAAATTCATAAGGGGCACTGCTAATTCTTTTATCTCTTTGCCTACAACATGTAATCTCATATTTCGTTACTGTTGTCATGTAAGTTTATTCTTGTCCAAACCAACGGCTGTTTCTAGGTATTTTGTCCTCTAATCTCTTGCTTATAATCACACGTGTCACCGCTAAGCATTTGTCACTATTAGTGCTTTCGCCTATATGCTGTCTAATAGGTCTTCTTCATACAAGTAGTGTCTCGGTACTTTCAATACCCGTTCATAGTTTACTTATTTTAAATTAAGTACTGTAAATTCAAGAATAATTTTGAAATGTAACCATTTCTAACGTATTTCCACTTAGAGAACATGGTGTTATTTGCCTTACAAGTTTTCACTGTTATTTATCTTTCAAACATTGTAACTAAATTTAGTAGTTACAAAAATATATCTTTATTCTTAACCTTTTTCTTTTAAATGTAAATTTTCGACGAGTCAATGCATATATACTTGTACACAAGCAGAATTCCGACTATTCAAATTTTATACCAAGATGCGACCTTGCTTATAATAGTATTAGTGGAAAATTCATTTGAAAATTAAGTTAATACCACCTTGCTCTTCGTTAGAAGGAAAACTGACACCATTAATTAATATAATATCAAGAGTGAGGGCGCTTATTTTCATTCAAGTAATTCTACTGACGCCATATTGTTGTATACGAGTGGCATATTGTTGCTTCGTTTCGTCTAGTTCTCTGCATTAAAAAAGTCCCGTAACTCTTTCATTGTAATGGTATGTATATATAGTAATTCTATAAAGTGATTGAGCTCTAACTTGTTCCTCATATGTTGCTATTTTGCACTGTGACCAATACGAAAACATTATTAAATGTACGTAAATAGCAGGTTGTTATCATAGAGTTCTTATTTCATAAAAGACTTTGGATTTTGTTTAGGACATTTGTACAATTGTTATTACTTTCTGTTACCTTAATATATATTTAATTTATGATATTTTCTTCTTTCACAACAATATTGAATGTGATATCTAAACACAATTAAAATACGAGTACATAGGGGTGCAATTATATATTTACATTCTAAATTTTCTTGTTACCAATATCTTCAGAATAGCTTGACCAAATCAAATATTATTTTTAGTAATATACAGAGAAGTAATTTTTAAATGTCAATCCAGGTGTGTACAAAGTGATAGAACAGTTCGAAGATTATTGATGAAAAGAAGTTTGTCAGGTGTATATGGCATTTTACACTTGCCTTAATCTGGTTACTCCTAATTCTATTTCTTCATCACAATAATAAGAAAATTGAAGTTAATAATCATTAAAATATAGCGTACGTAAAATTATTATTACTTGTTTTGGTCATAGTTTGAAACTGTTCGTCCTTGACAACCCTATATATATTTATCTTTCAAATCTATATATATTTATCTTGCATTGACATAGTTATGCTACTTCTATTATATATTTGCTCTTTCCTCCTCGATACATTTTTTCTCTGTTTGGTATCCATTGCGACACAACGAATTGTTGAAGAACTTGCCAAAACCTCTAACCACACGGAAGGGCTAGCCTTTTACCTATCAGTGTGTATATATAATAAGCATTCATAGATTGAAACATGAACAAGAATATCAAATACATGTAATTTGTAAATATTTATGTATTTTTTAAAATCTTCACAAAGCAGGTCTATCGAGAATACAACAATTAACATTCAATTTGGCCGTAGCACAAGTTAAAATTATTCTCCGTTAACATCATATATTCGACGTTAATATATTACACATTGGCTTTATTTATCTCTTATGATTCTAAATATAAACATACCTCAAAATTAGAATTTGTACTCAATATTAATACTCGAATGCACTATATTTTATTATCACATAAAATATTTCTTTATAAGTTTATCTATAACGTAACAGAATTTACATAGTATTTATGAGCAAACGGTTTAGGAGCTCCAATGAATTGAGACAATATTTTAATTTCATCCAGGCTATCATTTCTAATCAAGTACATTCTGTTAGTTAATATTATTTACAATTTTGTTCATTGATTCGATTTTATTGTCTATTGCCTATCATTGATTCATTAGCTATTCAATTTATTAACATGTTATATTGAACCACCTGAACGGGCCTAGATAGTTGGAAACTATTACGCAAAGTTGAATAGTTATATGTACGTATATCTTTCAACAAAATCTGTTTGGCCCAATTGTGTAAACATTAACCACGTTACGGCTTTCTTCGTGGCTAACGACTATAGTTCGAAAGTTGTTTTTGATTTGGGAGACTTTGATATGATTCCCAATAAACGTTCATATATATAGTGCAAATATCACGCTAAGTCCTCGACTCATGCAACTTTAGTACTGAAGAGAGACGTGAAGGTACAAACAAGCTAACTTCAGTAGTTTTGAAAAGGTCATAAGTCAGAAAATGACGATTTTGCTTTACTACATCATTTTATTGATTTATTTTTTAGCGCCAATTGGTCGCAAGTACATGTTCATTTCGTACAATGACAAGAACACTACTTTCTCAAACAGAGGTCGATCATTTCATATCATTAGGATTTTCAAAAATTAAACACTTTTTTTTTTCGATGTTCTCATAACTTTACTCTGCTGACTCATGACCTTTTCAAAACTACTGGTTCTATTGTATGTTTTGTAAATACCACATCTTTAGATAACTCCTATTTGATGTAATTCATATCCATATTATAATTAATTACTTATCGTAAAATAATAATAAAACATAATAATGTTAGCGCTTATTAACTAAAGATCGAGTAACTCTATGGTGTATCTTGAACACAATAAAGTTTGAATTGCAATTTAAAGTCGATTACATTTATTTATATATTAAATTCTACAATTTTAAAAAGATTTATTTCAATATATTTTTCCAACATTTGTACTGTAGGTTCGAAAGCTAAAGGAAATACGAAAAACAAATATATATCTTCTCATTATAAAATTACCAGTACTAAATTTGTTCCATAACTTACTCAAGAAGATTACATGCAAAATTAATTTTCTCGAATGTAATTTTAGAAATCTACTGTAATCATAGTAGTATATATAGTAGTATAGTATATATAGATATTCTTGTGGTTGGAAATTCCGAATAAGGATTGAACAGTCTCTTGAAGAGTATTTCGCTATGAGAGTATCATCTCCTATTTTCAAGAATGTCAATGATATTTTTTTTCTAATTGTTTTACAATTCCCATTGAGATTGTATTATAACTCTCATTTCACTGCGCCCACTCTTAAGAATGTGAGCAATCTATTGGAAATGTTGGTTTCAATTTTCGTATTAGTCTCTTAGATGGAAAAATAACATTTAAAGCCCACGAGCAATAATATATACTCTCTTTATTAAATTTTTGATTTGAGCATTTTTTCGTGATCAAATTTTTATCATCGTCATAAATTAGATATTTTTTTCATATTTAGTGACATACGCACTAAAGACAATGAGCAGTAGAAAAAACTGAAGTAATAATATTATAATGATCTTCTAAGTGTGGAATACGGTTTTTCTCTTTTTTTAAATACCATTCAAATTTTTAGTTCAAAAATGCAGTTAATCTTTGTAAGTCGAAGGAAAAAATAGCAGGAAGTATTCAATATTTGGTACAATACAATAATGCTTTACAGTCAATGGAGGGAATCAATATAGACAGAAGAAACAAAACTATCTTTGACATTCATGAAACTGAAAGAATCTTATTTCATACATCGACTTTATCAAATGTAATTATTGTAATACATTATGATTGGTAGTAGAAAATATTTTAGGACATATTTGTTTCTGGTTGCATAAATATAAATAGTTACTGCAGGTTCAAACCTACTTTGAAATGTAACTCCTCGGATAGAAACTCGAGTAGTTGCTCGAAAACCATAGGTGTCATCTTTGATAATCTTCCTGTTTACATAAAGTTGTAATCTATCAAGAATAAATAAGTAATTTAATAAATCTCTTTATGAGAAAAATGAAATTTATAAATTGAACAGTTCCGACTATTTTAAAATAGAATATATATATATATATATATATATATATATATATATATATATATATATATATATATATATATATATATTCCTATTGAAAAACTATATTCCATTAAAACATATATTATAAATAGCACAATATGTGTGCATCTGTTTATGTTAACTATAATAATACGATTATAATGAAATAGAATGTTGAATACTTTCGAATATAATTACCCAAAAATAAAACTTCTTGTTTCAAACTGCATGTATGCAATCCCAGCGAACTGATCATCCATGTGTGGCTGCTGCGTAACAGGATAAAATCTACAGGACAAATGATCAATTACATTGGAATCTAATTAATTACTCGATCTGTTCAAACAACGAAACCCAAGCATACTGTATAAAACTTCATGCAAAATGGTTTATTAGTTTTCAAAATTATTTGTAAACAATGAAGCAAAACAGTAAACATTAAATCTTCATCGTGTTGTTATTTCATCTAAAATTGGTGATGTGTTTTCAGCTGGATCACCGTAAGTTTATTGTACTATATTTAAATATAAAAACAATTCACAACTGTTGTGATGAAAAAATGGAAAAGAACTATTTTAAACGAAACTGGATCTCTAATACATGTACCTAACAGTAATAAGTGCAAAATATGCATAGCTCTATCAATTGATTGAATACAATTACGGCTAAGACGTAACTAATTTTATTTTTCGAACATTAATAGAATTTAAATCATTGCCTTGTAGAAAAATATTATGCATCCGAACTCAAAATTTCAACCTAACTTCACACAGTGCGCGTTGACACATTTTAGTAAAATGGCTTACGTCCAACAAAGTGGTGTGTAATCAGCTCATTGACTTCGTAAGATATTATTTTAACTTTTATGGTTCACAAACCTCAGTGAAGTTGTTTCAGACACACAAGAAAATTTAAAAAAAAATATTATAACGAATATTGGACAGAAGATGAACATAACATTCAAAAGAAGCATTCGGTTATAAGTTGGCCACTTTGAACGTATTTTTTTCTTTTCGAAATCTTCCAAAGCCGAACATTGCAGATGTTTTCAATGTTTCTAATATATAAGTGATTTTAAGATGTCAGAACAAATTTACGTATATAAGCAGCGTT
The DNA here is from genome assembly GCF_964235325.1 of Thermobia domestica. NCBI lineage: Eukaryota > Metazoa > Arthropoda > Insecta > Zygentoma > Lepismatidae > Thermobia > Thermobia domestica. The sequence goes on along the minus strand of NC_137455.1, from coordinate 198,072,340 downwards.
GATGACAAATATAATTCCTACTTTCGTACAAAATTAATATAATAATGAGCAAAATAGGCGGTGAACCAAACTCCGAGTCCAAAGGTGTGGAATACAGCCTCTGTTCCTCTTTATACCAATTTAAACGTTAAGTCTCATAGAAAGTGCAAACAAAGGATCACATAGAAGAGGAGACGAGCCGAATCGACCCTGTCCCTAGCCAAAGTCGGCGACCAGATACAGTAGAATCACGAAAACTCGGCCTAATGTGTACCGAAGCGTGGCCGAGTTCGTGAGACTGCCGAGTTATCGGGAATGGAGTTAAAAAAAGAATAAGTACAAGTGTTTCCTCAGAAAATACAGTACTATACTTCCATGCATTGGTTGCTTGAAAATACAACAGTGAATAAACTGCCCAATTACCCGTAAACAAGGAAAAATTACGTACTTTATGAAGGTATAAAACCTTTACTACCCATGAAAATGAAAATTAATGAATACATATTGTACAGTCATTTACCTGATAAGACAGATCTAAGAAAAATACTTGATCGGGTCTTCACGCCGGGTTTTCTCGCCCTATCAGGGTGTGGCCGAGTTATCCGGACTGCAGTGTTATCGAGTACCGAGTTTTGAGGTCTCTACTGTATAAGGATCTTTGCTTCTTAAATGATAGGCTACTTGCCCACCAAATTTTGTTCAGATCTGGCCAGTAGTTAATGAGATATAAAGTACTACATGAAACCCGAACCGAGCCTCTTCCTAGCCGAGTTCGGACACTAAAAGGACAGTGATCTTTATTTCTTAGAGAATGGTTTACTTATCCACTAAATTTCATTTAGATTTGGTCGGAATTTACAGAGAAATAAAATAGCAAATACAAGGCAATCCGATTCTGTCGCTGGCCGAGCTTGTCCACAAAATATAGCGACAGGCCTGTATCCATGTGGGGCACGGGGATCGGGCCCACTAAATTTTTACTGGCCCAGTAAGATTTTCACGGCAGGCTTGCAAATGAACAATAATATGGTTGGATCGGGTCCCTCTAACTTCTACCGCTTCCCTTGATTTTTGGGCTGGTCTGTATAGCGATCTTTATTCTTTAGACAGTGGACTACTTGGTCACTAAATTTGGCTTAGGTCTAGCCAGTAGTTACTGACAAATAAAGTATTACAAACATACATACATTCATCTGGAATGATACCGTAAGTTCGCTTGTACTTAATTTGGAAGCTGATAAATATACAATAAGTAACCTATACAGCACAAAAAAAAAAAACTCATTTTTTCAGCACCCCCATGATACACAATCTACAACTTTTAACCCAATCTCTCAAATTATTTTACAATTTGGAGTCAACAGAGAAACGTTTGCGTTCAGAATGGTATTACTGAAACTGGAACCTTCGATCAGTCACTAAAGGTTTTCACACTAAATCTTCATTAATTAATTAATTAGTTAATTTACGGAACACAGGAAATAATTCTTCTTAACCAAATTAAGATTTTGATAAATTGTCAGTGAATTTCGTATTCAATCTCAAATTACTATGAAGTAAAGTTCTGGAAGAACATTCAAAAGTAATATGAACCCTATCTATGTAATATAATTACGCAAACAAGCTTAAATAGTTAATTATAGTAAATTCAAATTGTTTATTTGAAAATGTCTTATTAAACTAACTTAGAGAAATACTGTCTTTACTGTCTAGGAACACAATGTATTATTACTCACGGAGGAGTCGTATAGCAGCAATAGTTGACATTTTCTAAAATTGAAATTTTTGTTCAAAAAATCAATCAAATTGTGGAAAATGTTTTTACTTATGGAACCTGAAACATGAAAAGATACGATTATGGATAAAATTTGTGGAAAGTCACTGTGAAGGAGGAAGAATATGATCCAAACTATCAGAACATAAAGATGGTCGTTTTGCAATCTGTAATTTGATATACAACTTAATAAATAAATAAATAAATAAATAAATAAATAAAAAGATAGATTCAATGAAAAATTCATATAATGGGAAATTTATTAAATTAGATTGGAAAGTATGTATAACATTTCAATATACAACCCATCAAATTGTTCTCACTGGAAATGAAATACACGTTATCACTTTTTCTATTAAAGTATCTCCTCTATTTATTGTTTGGCATTGAGTTCCAAGACTTCTCTTTTTCTGAGAGACACTTGACTGTGTTAAATATGTGTCATCAGACGTTATTACGGTCAGTTTCTTTGAAGGTACACGATATTAAGCTAAGTTAAAGCAAGTTTCAATTAGCGAAATTTATATAAACTTATGTCCTTGTTAGTTTAAATTTCTGCCAATTCAAACACATTCAATTCTTAAATTAAATTATTGGATTAATTATTTTATAATATATAAAAAACAAGTACAAAGTAAGCCAGTTTTAAGCAAAGTCAAAAATAGATAATTAAGTTCGTAGATTGAAGTTTGTCTATGGCTTGGAATAATATTATTAAATAATATAGATAATGTTAAACTCAAGTATATTAAGAATTGGAGCATATATGCAATATAGTTTCTATATTGGAATTTCTTTAAAGTCATTATCTTACTTGTACAATTCTTTGGTAGCAGACTTAATTGTGTAAAAATAAAACAACATGAAAAAGAAAAACCAAAAAGACAAAGACACGTTTCTTGATATTTTTCTTCAAAGAAATGTTCGAATTCCTCTCCGTATATTTAGAAATATCGATTGACTGATAAGACTTAACGAAGGTGTCTAGATTTCACTTATAAGCTCTTATCATTGACTGTTAGAGTCTACTACAAATGTAGTTAATGGTCTTAAAATTACCAATTTTCTCCCATGTGACTTTTTAACAACTTAAAGTTGTATAATCGTCATAATTATTTCTTTCGTTAATTATTGCACCGCATTAAAATACCGTATACATAGATCGAAATAAACAAATCTTTGATTTCCAATCTCTAATATATGATATATTCAACATAAGTACAAAAATACTAAAAATCAGACTTCTCATTTTAAATTGAACAGAGAGTACATTCGAATTGAAAAGTAAGAAATTAACCACATGTGTATTTCTCGAAGACTGACGATTTTGATTTGTTAAACTTAAGTTTTTTCGTTAAGAACTAACGTTTTCACAATAAATTTAAAACTGCAATTTTCTTTACTCATCCAATTACGTTGTAGGTCTACACTTCTATACTTAGATATGTGGGCAAGTAAAAAGTTACACAACATGACAATATATCTTGTAAATCTTCCTCATTATGTTTCGCAGAACAAACTTCTCTTCCAACCGGAAATAATTCACTTAATTTCAGTAGAATTGTGTGATTGAAACAAACATCTATCACCCCTTAATTTGCATCTCTCTTCAAGCTAACGAGTGAACTATCTAGTAAAGTCTTGTCTTGGGGAATACAAAATAAACAACATACGTATTAGTATATAAACCGTTCGTATTCTGAGAATTTGTAGTACAGTACTCATCAAACATTGGTTCTTTAACATACTATAAGTTAAATTGACGTCTATAGTTACTCTTGATATACTGTATATCGAATTTAATATCGAAGAATAATAAAAATGTGAATAGAACATAAAACTATGAGTACATCTAAGTGCATTAAAATACATTAATTAGGTATCCGTCTCTATTCAGTTATATATATATATATATATATATATATATATATATATATATATATATATATATATATATAACAAAACATTAATGTTAGAAGTAACACGATAACCTTCATGTTGTTAATAAGTTATGGAACATAAACGTTTCCAAAGAGTGAGGGTAGGTATTAGCGTATCCATGGTAGTTAAAAATATATTAAGAGATGCTATTTGCTGCTTTTTCCATCTCTTATAAAGAAGGGATACTGTTCAGAAACAAAAGGTAAATCGAAAACTGATACACTGATAATACCTGTAAAAAAGGATATGCTAATAATAAAACCAGTATGGTACTATTACTAGAAGAGTAATATGATTTAAAATGTTTACAAATAGAAGTACCGGTTAGCATGATCAAGCAGAATAATGAATCATTCAAGACTTTTTCCTTCGCTTTCGAATCCCGCTTAACACATGGTTGTTATGTGTTTTACTTTCGCCATTCGTTATCCTCATTTATTTCTCATTGTCCCATTGAGCCTAAACAGCAGAGTAGTACCATGCAAAATTCAAAAATACAATACAATTTAATTTACAAATAGAAAAAAATAAAAGTTACGAATACGAAAATCTTGCTGATGTTTTATCAAGCTGCATAGATTCTGTAGAACAGCTCTATAGATATTGAAATATTACTAGCTAGACACTGACAGTTAGTAACTGCACACCTAAACTTTCCTGATCTAACTGAAGAACAGTAGAACAGTAGACTTATAGCTGTTAATATTTGTTTCTTTATTTTTAAGTTTTACGTCCTACGACTTTTTCCTTTAGGGTAAAGGAGATTATGAAAAATTAAGGATAACAACTAAATGAATGTTGAAAGGACAACACAAAATATCCATGTGCTTATCGAAATTCGGATCCGCTATAGATAGGAATTGAGATCGCCGGTCTAACGCTTTCGACTGGTCGTTTATGTTAGCTAGTTGTGTATTTTCCTGCCATATTCTGTCCTCTGAAGCATTTCACATTCTACAGAGAACGTCAGTAGAACTGGATAGTTGTCATCACTGCTAGATCGAGTGAACTCGCTAACCAACGCAGGTGCAATCCTCCATTGTGCAATGAATTCTTCTCTGTATTTCTGAGGTAAAACAATCGTCCATTTGCATTTCTGGGGTGATGCACAGATTTAGAGAACAAAGAGAGGACAGGCATTAGCGTTGGAACATAAACAATAGAAATCGGTGAAGACTTTAGGATATTATGCGAAGTATAAAACTGTTAGGCAGTCTCAGTATCTCAAGATATTAGAAAGATCGAGAATGGTAATGTTGCAATCGGAAGCTATTCTAACTGACTTACTTGTTAATGTGCGCTTTTCGTGAGCGGGGTACCGGGTTCAATTTCTGGTGGAAAAGCTATGAAATTTGAACGCACTACAGTGGTTTAAATTCAACCTAAGTCCACGTCTAAATTAATCTCCGTGCTGTAAAGGGCTGCAAATCTAAAATCAACCAACCAACTCGGAGTCGGATGCCCAACACATTTTTTATGTAGAACGGCCTAATACTTGATGAAATAATTTTCTTGTTATTACTATTAAATGCGTTATCTTACTAGTACTTGTCAATTATGGAAACATAATAGTATGCTATAGAATTATAAATGTATAGTATCCACGAAGAAAGCGGAAGTTCAGGATACGAATAACTTTTAGAAAAAAATGGAACTTATTGTTGACCACTTCTTAAAATGCGGCATGAAAATTTTTACAGGCAAGTTCAATGGAAAGATGAGGAGGGAAGAACTATCACTCAACAACGGAAAATTTTGAACTCAAAACGCGACCTATATTCAGAAAGATGTTCATAATTATACAAAGATTTCTCTGGACAGTAGAAAAGGGAACAACATTAGTTGCTTTTGGAGGAATAACAAAGACATACTTACATAGTGGATGTTGATCGACATTGGTAAGGACGTCTTGTTATAACACTGACCATAATACTGTATTTATAAGGAAATAATAGAACCCTTCGGTAATAAAGAGGGACGCTGAAAAATGTTATAGTGGAAAACAAAATAGGACAAATGCACAGAAGAAAAAGTTCTTTAAAATATATGAAAATTAAGAATGTTTGTTATTGCAATATAATGTAGTGGTTTAGGATGCATTTTTTTAAGAAAAAGAACTAAACTTAAGTAAATGAAATATCGTCCGGTTTTGCAATACGTTGGAAGAATGAAAGGAAGAAAAATCATTTTTTGAAGACTTTTGGGGGACGAGAAAGGGAATACAGATGAACGCCTTTTCTAGTTTCGGCAATGTAAGCGACCATAAACCTAAATTGTTCGATACAACATTATATTGAATTTTTATCTTTCTTAAGCGGTTTCTAACGTAATATTTCTTTTCATTCTCGTACATTTTCATGTTTTATGTAGTGAACTACGATGAAAAATCACATTTAAAATCCACTGCTAGAAATATGTTTATTGAAGCTTCTCCGTGTGTTTTGAATGAAACATCCTTTCATCACAGCACAGCAAGGATACGTTAGCAACATCTAAATGTATTTATTCTTCTCCTTCGACATTCATCCTAAACATGAAAAACATTCAAGATACATCCTGAAGCTATACTGTATTCAATAGCATTTCCATACATATTGAATGTGGAACCAGCAACTGATCAAAAGATAATCTGGACAAAACTTGGAAAGTACTCATATTGCTTTACATACCTAAGTATGAACATGCAAATCTTCATTGGATTAGAAGAATAAAACTATAGAAGGACAAAGAAAATGGATGACGTTATAATACCTTAAAAATCCAAAATCTAAGCACAAGTGATTGGTAAACATATGGTAACAATAAACTGGTCGCTACCTGGAATTTTACGTGTAAGAAGGAGACACGCATAAAATATTGAAATGAAAAAAAAAAAAATAGAAGAGCAAAAATATAAGTATATCCTATCCAATTCCGGAAGTATTTTCGGTAGATGTAAGCTATATTTTTGACAAGATATGAAATAACAAAGAGAAAAGGGAACAAGAAAGAGAAACGTGCAAGTATCCAAGTTGAAAAGTTGGAGAAACGGAAAAAAGAAAAGGAAACAGTGAGAACTGATGTAATGTATTCGGTTGGAGGTTTATTCTTAACTCAAAAGATTCAGAAGCTCATCTACTCGACAACCTCCCTTCTTGAAAAATTTGTACGGGGTGACAAAATCAAAAATGTGATAAGAAATGCACTGGGACCCCCCATGTATTGAAATTCTCCCCGGGTTAGATCTTATAAAATCATCACTGATCACTCAATTAAAAATCACTGACTGTTCGCGGTCTCATGCCAGAGTATTGTTTTTCCTTTTTGTTAGTTTATAATAGTGAATGAAATAAATCAAGAGGAATATAGGTACTACTCTTATGTTATAAGATTTTGTCTTAAAGTCTTTTAGTGCGGTTAAGTTGAAGTAATATTCAGATAAAAAAGAATTTACAATATAAGCTATCCAACTCCTTGCCGAGTATCGCATTGAAACTTGCACAAGTGGAAGGACATATTGAAAGATGGAAATATGCTTACTCTTACGATTCGCAACGTCGTCGAACTGGAAGTAGAATGATCGTTCCCCCATAGCTCCTGAGTTACATACTCTGGTCATACATGCTAGAATGTGATACACTGGAACCTGTTTCCTCACGAAGACAAATATTGCAAACTCAAGATGATAACAGTCGGTAGTGATTGGGAACTCTAATACGTCATTGATGCGAATCGATGTCAAATAGAACACGATACATGATCGTAAGTTTCAAACGAACACGTTTACCCGGTGGACAAAAAGGAACAGGCTGAAACCACAACGCAAAAATGGCTTTATATGATTATTATTATTGTTATTAGTATGACTATTATTATTATTATTATTATTATTATTATTATTATTAGTAGTAGTAGTAGTAGTAGTAGTAGTAGTAGTAGTAGTAGTAGTAGTAGTAGTAGTAGTTGTAGTAGTAATAGTAGTACCGGTAGGAGGAGGATTAGCATTATTAATATGAGCAGTATGGTGAGTAATAATAATAATAATAATAATAATAATAATAATAATAATAATAATAATAATAATAATAATAATAATAATGAGAAGACAACAAAGACATAATAATAATAATCAAATACCAGTGATCTTAACGTAATTCCGATCATGATCCCCATGTTATCACCCTCTTGCCAGCGAATCCATTATAAATTCTGGCTTGTTACAAGCTTGTATCGGGTTTTTAATACAATTATTTCGGTGATCTCACGATATTAATCTATTTCTATAATAGTAGAATCCATTTCTTGTATATAGTGGATACAGTAAGTTTCCTAAAATCGAATGCATTAAAACCGAATTTGGTCAGTTCATTCATATTACAAATAGCGAATTCGCCGTCATGCTGTTTCAAAATGGAGGTCGTTTGAAAATGTTAAAACTTCGTAACTCCCTTAATTTCGGGTCATATGATAACAAAATAAAGTCAATTTGCATTCTTCTGGTATTTCAATATGCAGTTCTCATTGGTTTTATATCGTACCTCTTTCATTTAAATTGATTTTTAACAAATTCTCCTCCAGTTGAAAATGTGTAGTAGACCATTTTTTTTTTTTTTTTTTTTTGTAGTTCTTAACAGTATGTACACAAATAAAAATAGTCTACCAGAACAAAATTCAAAATAATAATAATTTGATATATTTTCTGGTATTAGATTCTAATTATATTTATCTCTTTCGCTTATCTTCGTGATCCCCAGGTTTAGAAACCCTGTCCTATATTACTACTACTACTACTTCATGCAGATCTCGTGTTCATGTGGGTTGAGGCGTCAAGGCAGCGACTCAAGGGTCCCGATTTTGAATCCCGCTGGGGTATGGTTGTCTGTAGATTTTAAAACCTTTATAGCAGTTCTAGAGGACACTCAAGACGGGCCGGAGCCCTTCGTTACTGAATGGGCCGAACAATACATTTGCTGTCTTCTCATTATTATTGTTTTTACTGATAATACTGCTCATATTAATAATACTAATCATACTACTACTACAAATAATAATAATAATAATAATAATAATAATAATAATAATAATAATAATAATAATAATAATAATAATAATAGTTATAGTAATAACAATAAAAATAATCATAGAAAGCCATTTTTGTGTTGTGGTTTCAGCATGTTCCTCTTTTCTATCGGGAAAATGTGTTCGTTTGAAACTTACTATCGTGTATCGTGTTCCATTTGACATCCATACGCATCAATGACGTATTAGAGATCCCAATCACTACCGACTGTTATCATCTTGAGTTTGCAATGTTTGTCTTCATGAGAAAACAGGTTCCAGTATACGCGTATCACATTCTGGCATGTATGACCAGAGTACATAACTTTCAGGGGCTTTGGGAAAACAATCATTCTACTCCCAGTTCAACGACGTTGCGAATCGTAAGAGTAAGCATATTTCCATCTTTCAATATGTCCTTCCACTTGTGCAAGTTTCAATGCGAAACTCGTCGAGGAGTTGGGTAGCTCTCCTTGTTAGTTCAAGAGTATTAGATAACTTGTTGCTTTATTGATAACTTGATAATAATTGAACTAGTTGCTTTATTAAGATTATTATCATTCATATATTACAGATAAGTGGGGTATGAGGACAGAAAATCCTATCTGTGGACTTTTTTTTATGAAATTATAATTAGGTTAAAAGATTTAGTTATACAGTATCTTGAAAAATTTGAATCCCATAAAAACTTTTGAAACTGGGCCAGACTTACGTTAATACGTTATAACAAGCATTTAGGTACCGAATAGAAATAAATAGATTTAGGTCTTTCATAATGTATAATGGCTCGAAACAAGAGGATATGTTATTTCACAACTTTTTTTTTTTTTTATTTCACTTTACAATAATGCGCGATTCTAACACCAACGCTCATAACGTAACAAGACAAATAGCAGTATGTTGTCTAAACCTACTACTATTAGGTGGCTCTGTAGCCGCAGCGAACTCTCAGTGCCGGTTGACGCGCTATTTCAAAAGTTCAGTCTTTTTTTCTCTCTCTCTGACAGGTCTCGTATTCAAAAATGTATTACTGTTTTCGTCATACGGTGATGAACGTTGAAACAAGAAATGATTCATGTCAATCAACCTTGGTCTCAATAGAGAATTAAGACAAGAGATAAAACGTATTCTTTTAACACTGGATCGGTATGAAAAAATAAAAGAAAAACTTTCTCGCTATCTACGTATTGCTGTTTTTGTTCTGATAACTATATGCAGACAGACACATGGACGGACTTAGCTATTTTATAAAACTTTTCATAGTTATGCATAGCATAGTTTGAAAGTCAAAGAAAAGTAGAAACTGTGTTATATCTCTGCTTTGAAATAATTTTATCGTTGCAACTACCGTTGAGGAATTTAAAAGTGAGAATCTATTTAACCTCTAACATGGAATGTATATGAAAGGTGGTATTTTTCCAAAACTGAATACTACCTGAGCAGTGTCTAAAATAACATTGAGGTATAAGCTAAACGACAATTATCTAATTGACTATAGCTATCATTGTACTGATTTCAATGTTATTTTATTTCTAACTGGCAAATGTTACCACGTGTTATTGCGGACAATAGTTTGCGTTTTATCTTCTGCTTCTTTTGTATAGAATCCGTCTGAATTCGAAATCTCGCACCAAATTCGAACACCCAGTTGTAAATTACCTCCATTCCCTTTTTCCTTTGTAAGTACATAAAAATATTGAAACACGCGATTAACCATTTTACATAAAAAGTTAACATATCAAATTTCGTTTTCAATCTTAACATATTCTAAAATGTGGTAATCTTATTATTATAATTACACCCCCTCCCCCTTTTTCTTCCCATTTCTTTTTCCCCTTTCTAGGTCAAATATTAAGGAACGCTTAAACGCGTGTTTAAATATTTCAAATAAAGATTCTTAAGGTCAAATTTCCCGTCTCTAACCTTAAAGAATTCGGAGGTATGGTTAAATTAGCCCTATCATTATGATAATCGCAATAAATTTATTCATAGATGATTACCAGATATTTCGTTTAGATACTTTGCCAAATAATACTTATTATCAAAGTGAAATTCCGGTAATTAATGTATTTAACAATAGAAATGAAAAAAATCAGTTTCCTAAAACCAAGATGAAGTTGCATAGTGAAATGTTGTAAAGCAATGTTTTTCACAGAGAGCAGGAGTGAATTGAAGTTGCCAGAACTTAGGATTTAGGATTTTTGAATTTCTTGGCTGTCGGCATCTATGGCCATGTTAGCCCGTAACATATGAAGGATAACATCCCTCGGCTATCACAATAGCCTGGGAAAGGGAAGGAAGCGAACTGGGACCTATATGTTAGGTACCACCCCAGTATTTGCCTGGTATGAATGAGGAAAATTCAGGGAAACCTCATTCAAGATGGCTGGCTTGAAAAAGCTTTTTACACTTTTTCGACCGAGTGCCTTCACCGGGAATTAAATCCGGGACCGCTCGCATCGAAGGCGAGAGCGTTAGCGACTACACTACGCAGGGTCACTTAAATTAGATCTTAAATTTTTGCCTTAAGTTCTACGTTTTCTTGGCAAGTTTTACTATATGAAATTATAGATGGTTAAAAATAGTTTTCTTTTCTCTAAAAATGGTTAAAGAACTTGAGAGACATTTCGGATGTGCTTACGTTCGTGATACTTCTAACTCTGCCTTATTTTCTCCTTTGTGGCGTCGAGAACGTTTCAGAAACCTCTCGCATTTTCTTTTATCATAATTTTCTTGAAATTAATCGTGACAAAAAGAAAGTTTGTTCTGTGTAGCAACAAGAACTATTTACAAATTTATTTATTGCTTGATTTAATTTGAATTTGATATCACTACATCGAACTGATGTTTAAATATATTCATCCCCTCTACATGCAATTATTGGTTATGATTATCCTGCAAATATGACTTTTGACTCTACACTGAATAAATCAGGGGCACCCTTTTAGCAATAATTGTTGAACACTTGGTTACTTAATTAAGGTACACATTTATATGATCGTTATTCGACCAACCTGCAACATATGAATTATTGACCACTGTTTATTTGATCATAAATCATTGATTAAGACAGAGTTTCTCAACCTATGGGTCGTGAGAGGATTTTATGGGGGTAACAGAGATAAGCGGAAGAGATTAATATAATTAGAATCTAATACCAAATATTACTCAAAGTGACAACCTCTCGATCATTAAAATACTGAATAACTATTGTAACAACATTCCAATTTTTTTAACCAAAATTAGAAATCACTTTATTTTTTTTTTATCATATGACTCAAAATGAAGAAAGTTTCAAAATTTTCAAACGGTATCCATTTTGAAACAGTATGACGGATCGGATTCGATATTTGTAATATGAATGAACTGGCCCAATTTGGTTTTAATCCCTTCGGTTTTTGGGATGTTTTCTATCCATTACGTACAAGAAATGGATTCTGCTATTATAGAAATAGATGGATATCGCGAGATCTCCGCAATAAGTGTATTAAAAATCCCACACAAGCTTATTGCAAACCAGAAATTATAAGGGGGACACTGGCAAGAAGATGTGTGAAAATGGGGGTTGTGATAGGAATTAGGTTGAGAACCACTGAATTAAGAATTATAACTGTTGACCATTCAATAGATAAGACTGGGCTGTCCTCCGAAAATCATTGTTGAGTATCATAGGGAAGAGGCACAGGGATCATTTTTAGAATCTATTCTGTCCTCCAACAGATAAACTTGTGAGTTAAAAAAAGAAAGCTAAAAAGTCGTTTTTGAACCTGTATATACAATGGATCTAGGACGACTATTGTTAATTTTATTATTTTCAGGAAAAGAATTAGCCTTATCTCAGGGACATATATTAGTGATAGAACATTTTTGTTTACATTAGATTTTTCTGGTTCAATTTGATTTTGATTTGATTTAATTTTGGCGTCCCTTTTCAGCAGGAAGACCATATGAGACAGTTCTTCTGTTTACACTTACTTCCATTTTTTCATTCCACTAATTATTTTACCATACATTAGCCTTTATCATACGTCTGATACTCTAGAAGATGTAATAATAAAACTAGAAGTTTACGTTTCATTTTATGTTTTAGGATGTTTACTAACAACACTGTACAACACGAAATTTGTACTTTGCTTATAAATATGTTTTTCTAATGTATTTTTGCAGGAAAAATACGAATCTGTGATTAATTCGTACGAAGTACAGTTTTCCCGAAAACCACAATACTTATACTTTAAATGTAAGAAACAATTGTGAAATTGTTTAAGGGCTTCTTTCTAGCACTTGATAAGACTGATAATGCTTGATCAGTTTAGCATTGTTATAAAAAGAAACATTATGCTGAATCATATAATGATAAATGCACTGGCGTCTCTGGCATGTAAAATGTTGGGGGGACATCAAAGAAAGTGATTTAAATGGTACTACCTACCCTAACTTGTTTATTATCTTCGATTCCATTTGTTGCCTTTCTGCTTACCTTCACGGACCCCCTAAGGTATATTAAGAAAACTGTTATGATTGTTTCGCAGCCTGAATATTATATTCCAAATAAATATAATGATTATTATTTATATGTTATTCTGTCGTTAGTAAGTAAATTAAATTAGAAAAAATATTGAATATTTTGTACTCCAATATATTGGAGGGGACGCGTCCCCGTCCCCCCCCCCGCCAGAGACGCCCATGGATAAATGTGCTACATAACGATCATTGTGCTGGCATCACGGACGAACCAGTGTTGCCATTTATTTTGTGTTATGCAACATGAAGGTTGTGCTTTGCAATTGCAGCTGTTTGTAAAGTTTTAAATTTTTTGGGGGTTTTTGTCAGTGAGATGTGTATGAAAAAGACAGTGTTCAGTGTATCAGAATGTTCCGTCACTGTATCTAATTAATTCTTTTGTATGTGCGGTAAACTGACGTTGAAGAGTCAAAGAAGTAGTCTTGTCAAGAAAAGCATGTGAACTATATTTTGGATGCAGAGTAGGGGATCAAGATAAGCGATGAGCATCATATATCTGTTGCAATTCTTGTTCCAGGAACTTGCGAAACTTGATGCAAGGAAAGCGAAGTAGGCTGAAATTGTCGTACCAGGAATTTGGAGGGAGCCCAGAGTCCACATAAGTGACTGTTATTTTCCTTTGACAGATGTAAAGGGCTTCTCTTCAAAATCAAAACAATACAATCAATATCCTAATTTGGAGTTAGCAAGGTGCTCAGTGTCCCATAGTGAAGAGCTATCTGTGACGATAGCTTCCGAAAATCGATGTAGAAGGAAATTCAGGCAACTAGAACGTCGACTTCGTGCCACGATGCCTCTCATTTACACTACATATCATCGCACAAGAAGAGTAAAACGATATAGTACGGGACTTACATTTATCGAAAAAAGTGGAGATCTTGGACTCTCGACTTCAGGAGTTGAATCGATTGAAGAAAAATCTCAAAATCAGCACTTTCGAACGCGACAGAATAATTTTTCATCTTACTTTTCTGAGACTGGAGGAATTGTGTTTTGTAACGGAGTTAATGGCTTATTTCAGGGGTTTGGCTATGAACACAATGCAGCAGAATGGCGATTGTTGATTGATTCGTGTATGATAATTCTTAAGGGAGTGTTACTCCATATTGGTAATGCTTATCCATGCGTCGCACAAAGGAAACATATGGGATAATTCTTGACGTATTGCACTATATTTTATATCATACATTCAAGTGGCGAACCTATGAAGACCTTAACGTTATTTGAATCTTTACAGGCATTACAACAAAGGTATACTAAATGTTGTTGCTTTCTGTGTGAATGGAACAACTGGAACAGTTAATCATTATGTGCGGAAAACATGACCATCATGACAGGAATACGTTCCAGTAATCAAGAAAATATCACATCAACAAGTGAACCCTGAAGATATTTTTTCTTTTCTCCATTACACATGAAACTAGGATTGCTGAAAATATTCGTTAAAAAGCATTAAATCGATATGGACCAGCTTTCAAACCTGAAGACAACATTTCTGAGCCTATGTGATGCAAAGATAAACGAAGGCGTGTTCGTTGACTCATAAATAAGAACTTTCATGCAGGATACTGAATTTAAATGCACACTGTCGGACATAGAAAAGACAACATGGTAAGCATTTAAGTTACTGTGCAACTGAAATTACATTCTTGGATTCACATTTGGACTTCTTTCCACAAACTTTAGGGCCTGATAATGATGAACGTCGGGAACAGTTCCACCAGGATATTCAACATTTGAAAGGCGGTTCAGTGCACGATGGAATAGCTGTATACTTGCTGAATATTGCTGGTCTATCATCAGAGAGACTCTTGTTTGTACGTGAAATGTCTGTCTCATGTCTGTGTAACAAAATGTCATGTGACTGTACAATAAAAATAGTACTGCGTATTATGAGAAAACGAACTTCACATATCGAATTAACACCTCTAATTTAGTTAAAATCACCTGTTTTCAACTGAAGTACAGAATATAACCTCAAATTTGTTGTACAGTGTAATTTTCTAAACCTTTAGGAGATTTAAGGGTTACTTTTCATGGAGTGTTTTAAATTAGTCAGGAACGTCTTCTCGAAAATTTGTTATTAAACATTCACTTGATAGTTTATCACATACTCGCCAAATCTGCCACCATGTGATTGCTTGTTTTCTTCAAATTAAAATTGCTACTGAAGGGCTGCTTTCTTGACGATATCTCTATCATCCAGAAATCAGTGACAACGTCTTGAAAACCATTAAGGTGCAGTACTTCCAGAAGTCATTTCATGACTTTACTATATCGCGCAAACTGCGACATGGACAAATGAGTTTTCTACTTTGAATCAACAGAAATGTAAGTTGATACAATCTTCAGACACAGTCTTGTTTTCTAATTGCCGTATAGTGCATGTAATGTAATCATACATTGGAAACTGATACCAATGATTAGTGATATTACCGCTTCGATTAATGTCTTCGCAGACAACTTCTAAGACAAGTGTTCCATCAGACTACGAAAATCATCAGAGATCCTAGCATGTGGCAGAGAATGACGTCTTTTGAATGCAACCTTATTATATGTCAGCCACGCTCCTAATACAATGTTGCCAACAACCTCTGAAGAATAAGAGGCCAGAGGACCTTCAGAAATAAGCGTTTTACGCAAAAAAAAAGAAGAAGAAGAAAGAAAGAAAAGAAAAGAAAAGAAAAGCTAGCTAGATTTTGGACTGCTACGTATAACCCCATTGTAGATTTAAAACCCCTTCTTTTGTGTGTAGGATTATAAGTGAGCTATAGTAAAATTTGAAATGTTGAATTTTATTCGCTGAAGACTAACAAGTAACATACATAACTTTAAATTACAATAAAACCCATCAACAACTCATCTGATTTGTGAAAGTCAACAGCCATATTACCTGTTACATTGAAATGTCATCATCGACGACGTCGCAGCTAGCCGAGGCGCTGGAACTGGATGTACCATCGTTGGATTGTGGATTGGTTGTGTTTGTGTAGACTGCCATTGCCCCAATTTTCAATGCTACTTCTTTCGGCAAGCCATAGTCCTTACAAACACGTCTTATTTCTCCGTACACCCACATGAATCATGGTAATTGCATTGACAATTTTTAAGTTAATTAGATATCCTATTTGCCCCCAACTTCGGACGCTCATGGCTAGGGCTACTTATTTGCAATGGCATTTTGCCGACTATAAATGTTCTGTAATTTAGTAATGCCGGTCACGAAATCTGTGATCACTAATTCACTTAATAAAATCAGTAATAATGTCACATTTCTTGTAAAGTATGCCTAGGCTTAACGAGAAGCAGGACCCCTTAAATGGCCCTTGAAGTTTCCTTATCTTTCTTACTGAATTATAATAAAATTTGATTATCTTCATCGTCTTTACGAAAGGGCACACCCTTATCTTGCAAAATATCCTTATTACATTCACGAACGGATTACTACTGAATGACTCCAGCGGGTAGCGCTTGCACCTTCAGTGCACATGGTCTCGGGCTCGATTCTCGGTGAATGCATTAATGTGGCTTGGGTTCCAGGTACGCTGTAGGTTCACTTATTAGTTCTGGGAAGGGACAATAAGTTTTAACAAACAACCAAACAAAGAAAAGAAACAAATACACTGAGAACAGTGTATAGTGATAAATGCAGAAAAAGAGGTTAATTCATCATTGCCTAGTTTTTGTGGCTAAAAATTTTTCTACGAATTAGTTGGTTTTAAGGTAATTTTTCCTTAGACAATTTTTTTTTTTTGAAAATTATATGTTCTATCACTATCACTACGAACCATTTTTCATTTTTACGTAATTCAATAGCGGATCTCGTGATGAAGCACGGGAAAGAAAGGATTTTGAATGTTTTAAATATTTCCGTACTTACTTTCAGGTTGTTTCTTGCTATATCTCAGGCTTAAGTCTTTGATGGCTTGCGAAGCATAGAATATACTCCTTCTTCACCAAAATCTGGATCCGCACTTGCTACAAACCTTGAGTAAACTGACTACAAGATCAGCAAAATATTAGCCTTTTCTAAATTTGAAATTACACGACGTAGTGCCCAAGCAAATTTTAATAATTTTTACTTCTCGTGATGAAAGTTTCAAATTTCATAAATCAGATCACTAAAATTGTTATACAAGAATAAATTTGTCTCAATTTTATTCTTTACCTCTCTATTTACGTATTTTTTTTATTATTGTAGTTTCTTATATTTCTTTTTAAAAAGAATCACCTTTGATTGAATTCTGTGTGGGCTGCAATAAAATGACCATAAGAAAGTGGCTTGTTTTCAGGGCTTCATTCAGGAAAGGAGCAATAAATCGTTAAACCCGGAGGAAGATGGTTTTTGCTCATCCTTTAAGCTTCTCTTCGCTGTTTCTTTATTCTCCTTTTTCTCCTTTCCTTGTGTCCAAGTTCTTGGAGTGAGTGTGTGCAGCGCTCATGGTTGATGAACCACATCGTTCCGTCTGCCACGAGGTAAGCAGAGCTACTGTGATTTGGTGAGAAGAGAGAGAGAGAGAGAGAGAGAGAGAGAGAGAAAGAACGGGAAAAAAGGAATTTTTTTTTTCTCTTCTGAAGAAAAGGGCCTGTCTTCCTTTAAGATATATTATCATAGCAGCAAAACGAGATAAATTCAGTTTTTGTCCATTAGCAACACTCACTTTTTTCCCTTTCAAAAATAAACAATTTGAGGAAATTTCAGTTTGTTTTTTATATTTCTAATGCACTTACTAGGAAAGTAGGCTGAAAATTACTTATATCGCCTTGTTTAAATCAATATTATTTGTACACTTTGACTGAATCAATTTTCTGCATATTTTTTAATTTTTGTACTTATTGCTTGGTTGTTACGTTGAACAATAGGCAAATACTGATATCGTCCAATGGTTATTTTATGTCCGGCCATGCCATTTGCTGCAACTAACGTAATATTGGCGAGATTCGTTTCATTGTACAACTCTCCTTATAAACACTAAGGTATTTACATCAAACACCAATGGGTGGCCTCTGACGCCTGAGGTCATTATTTCTCACAGAAGATAATTTATTTGGTCTGATATGAACTTGGGATGTCTAAGACACCATACATTTTTCTTCTTTATTATTACTGGGTTTCTAGGTACAGTGTTGCCAACTATGTGTGTAATTGTTTAAGTTACCATTTTTTATTTATGTCAGTAACTTTGACCTATTTATTTTATTTGTTTGTATAGAAAAAACTAGCAACTTAGTAGAGTTTAGTATGTATACAAAGGCGGCTTCTAATCGCATTTCAGTTGTGGTACACTATAGTGGGGCGGAATGGAAAACAGTGGGATATACTTCAGTGTTCCAATGAATTCAGGATTAACCTTCTATACTCCGTAAAGATTATCCTTGGAATAATCAAATTCTTTCAAATTTTGTTTTCACGAAAAGATAGACAGTGTGAGGAACCTTCATTGGGCACTAGAGGGGATATCACCAGAGAAGTAGTGTTGCCAACCCAACATAAATTACCCAAAATAAATTAAATTTCATTTGCATTATCAAATAAAATGTTCGAATCACTGTCTCCTTTATCAAAATCTGACAGGTTTATGTCCACTTAGCTATCATTGAGCTCACTACCTTCTAATGTTAGATTCATTTAAAACTTCTTCAAGTTGTTTCTCAATTGAACTTTGGCGAAGAACACGATTTGCCATTGTTCTAATTTTGCTGCAGATTCCCACAAATAGTCACAGAATAAGATACTAACAACTTCCTATCAAATATGCGTCTTGAGTCAGTGTTGCAGACTGCAGCTTGTAAATTCTACAATTAAAAATATTTGATACCACCAGAGTTGCAGCAGCATAGTTCTTTCCCATTACTATTGAAACATTATATATATATATATATATATATATATATATATATATATATATATATATATATGTGTGTGTGTGTGTGTGTGTGTGTGTGTAATTATAATATAAAGTGACATGTTTAGGTGTTAACGGATTTGAAGGAATAAACTAATAGAAAATAACATATTTAGATGCCAAGGAAATAATCAGGAAAATATATGTACAGCATTTTTATAATATGTAGTTGGCAATACTTCATCAGAATAATAGTTCTGAGTGCCCCTGCATGTTGTAATACCAAAATTGTTTCAAAGCAAAATAAACTAAATAGCCAAAAACACTGGAATGTAACAGCGTATGCGGTGAACGGTCCCTTAGTACTACCAAGTGGGGTCTCTGAGGCCCACAATGCTTTCTTTATTTATAAATAGAGAAACAGAACACTAAAAACTAAGCAAGTACATTTTATGATGAATATGGTCAAGCTTGAAAATTTAATTTTTTTCAGATTTTTTATCCAATTAGAAATGTTACAAAATAAACGAAAATAATTTGTGGACCTCTCAGCCCCCTTCCCCTGGGTATTCCTAGGGTTATTACTATTATTATCAAAGTATTCAGTTCAGAGTTGGGCCAAGAAACGAAAAATTACCATTACATAGTCCCAAAATGAATCTTCATTTTTAAGACAAAAAACACAATAACTTAATTTCACACAGGTGTTAATTTGCTAACTTATATTACAGAAAAATATTGGCCGTTTTCCCATGTTTTAAATGTAGTAAAATACTACTTTCTTATCGCCATTATCAATTTCTGTAAATAGAATATACTAGTAATTGGTAACACTTAGCTCAATCAGCAAAAGAGAAGAAGATACTTATATATGGAAACCCTCAACAGACGGTCGAATATATCAGACTATGTTATGATTCCGTACAGATAATGGAATAGCTTGAAGAACGCAAAGATTCTCCCGGGACCGACAATTTCTCTAATCATAAGCTTGTTCTGACGAAGTGGATATTCAACTGAGAAATGTAGGCAGAAGAAGAGTAGGTTAAAAGATATTGAATACTGAAAAGTTGTAAAATGAGGAAGTAAGAAATCTTTTGTTTTTTTAAAAAAATCGAAGAATACTCAAACGAGGAAAGGATAGGTGCAGGTAGTAACAGACTGTAGGAGCATATTGAATTTTGGATACAGTAGGCTACAGAAGGAATAGTAGGTTATCGCGAACTCAAAACGGCTGAGAAAGCATGGGTTAGAGAACAGATGTTTGCAGAAAATGAGAGAAAAGAGGACGTGGAAACATGTTTAATACAGAAGAGAGCAGAAATGTGTACAGGAAGTTAAACAAAAAGTTACAAAAGGAAACAGGCAGAGCAAATGAAGAGTTCTACAGAAGAAAATCCGACGACATAGAAGAATTAGAAAGAGTTGGGAAGCATGAGGAAATGTACAAGAAGGTGAAGTCTATGAAACTTAGGAGGAAACATGGGGTATTATGATGGCAGTAGAAAATAAGAATGGGAAGATAGACAACAAGAGAACTGAAGTCTTAGGAAGATAGAAGGAATATGTTAAGAACTTATATGAGAGTAGGAATAAACCATGTGGTCTAAATGTTGAAGTAGAAAATGAAGTACACGAAGATAATAAAGGGTTTAGTGTTTTTCGGAATGAATTTGAAAACTACTTATTAAACTTAAAGGTACATATAGCTAGTACTTGATATGGGGGGGGGGACATATCAGAAAAAAAAACGAGCCGTTGGCCATGCTAGGATGGGCACCACTGATGGTATGTGATCAAAAGGAAGTTTGTCTTATTAAGAGCTTAAAAGCACCCTTCCGTTACAAAGGAAATAAAATTGGATGCTATTTTTTACCGCAGAAATAGCTCACTTCGGTGATTGAGCATGATCATAGATATATGACCCATCCAATTTTACGCTTACATCGTATTTTTATAATACATTGCAGCAATCTGCAGTGCAATGTTGTTCAAATAAAACGTCCATACGCACGATTTTCGACATGAAATTCCTTCCTTAGGGGCATATCTGGTAATAAACACGTTCATTCATGTATTTTCACTGTTTATAATACTATTTATTCTTGACCTATAGTTAGTTTTTAAAATAAGTTATATCGTATATACAAAAAAGTAATACAATAATGAATATAAGTTCTAATTGTAAATAGAGTCGTAATTACTATATTTATTTTCCAATCAATCCTTGTAGTGGTTTTATCTTACATTATTTTCACTTTTCTATTAACCCAGATTTATTATCTGCTCAATTATCGTTAATAATATTGGCAGGCAACATCAATCAGCTTTCAATATTTTTTGTTCATTGTTCTTTTGTGACAATTGTTATTTTAACTTCCATTTGCTGATGATTGTTATTATCGTTGATGAACGAATAATTTCCTGATTAAAATATGCAATTTTTGTTCCATACAAAAAAAAAATCAACAGTCAAGATTTATTTTGTGTTTTTTCTTTCCTGTTTCTGTCAAATTGTTTTTCTCCATAATGCCTCTTTTTTTTAAAAAAAAAGAAAGAAAAAAACAAATTGTTTGGTAGTATTGTGATTGGAAATTGCATCAAGATATCACTGAAAAATGTTCAAATATTTTAAATAACATGACTAATAAGATGTTAAAACTTCTGGCAACTCTATCACTTCTCCGAATTATTTACTAGTTTTAGATTCACGAGTGCAAAGTTTCTACTACTACTACTAGTATTACTACTACTACTACTACTACTACTTATTATTATTATTATTATTATTATTATTATTATTATTATTATTATTATTATTATTATTATTATTATTATTATTATTAAGTTATAGTATTTTTGCGTCCTCATTAACAACAAGGTTATAAAGGAGTAGGGTTTCCAACTTTTGAAAGTGGAAATACTAGACACCCTCCTGGAGTACTTATACTCTTAAGGGTCTTCACTACAGCGAAATTAAACTACCGCTAATTTTATAGTTTTTCTGTAATATCTTCAAAACAAATAAACATATTCGAAAGGCAGAAACGTAGTGAACTAGACAATACGATTTTGTATGTGATACCTTTATCACAATTCACCTATCTGCTTTTGGTATGCCACTATATACAGAACCCGCAAAAAAATATGCTAAATCTATGTACAGTTGCAAATCGAAAGCAGATAGATGAGTTGTGATAACGGTATCACTTGCAAAATGGTATTGTCTAGTTCACTACGTTTCGGCTTTTCGAATATTTTTTATTTGTTTTGAAGATATTACAGAAAAACTTTAAAATTAGCGGTAGTTTAATTTCGCCGTAGTGAACGCCCTTAATATTGTGATATTATCAATCGTCAAAAATGTGAACAACCTGAAAGTGGTTACTTCACATAAAATTGAGCGATTCAGAGTTTGAATTTAATAACTTTAGTTACTTTTGAAGGATTTATTAAACTTATTTATTCCAGTTTTGGCTGAGTCGGCACATGCAAGTTTTGTAGTCAACCGTCAATAATACATTGTATTTAAAAGAGAAAAGTATCTATAATTGGCAATATACATGCACAAAATATACTTGAAAAGTGAGTCTTGCTAGCTTAGTTGGGGTTGGTAATATAATGCCTACACACTTTTACTGGATCTGACCGGACACCGGATAAGGAGGTCAAAAAGTGAACTGTCCGGTAAAAAATCGAACGGTTGGCAATCCTATTAAAAGGACAGCTCTTACTCTCATGGCGGGTTCTAAACCAAGCACGAGACTTGAATCAGTTACAGTTGGCGGGTGCACAGATTATCATCTAAAAGTCAATCCTCTCAAATTATTGTACTGTCTACCATACTATCTCGCCTTTTGTCAGTTGCACGGAAAAATACCGGTACTTACGGAATGCTTCCAAATAACTGACAGTGACGCGAGTCGGCATTCAACTCGCGCTCTCTTTTAAGTGTTCACTGGGAAAGTACGTTACCCGCGAATGTAAGAAGAAAGATTTTAAAAGAGTTACTATATACGAGGCGTGTTTTTAAAGTAAGTACCATTTTGAAATTTAAAGAAAAATAAATATACTTTTTCGTAACAAATTTATTGTTACATGAAAGGCTATTTTTCTACATAGTTTCTATCAATATTAAGACACTTGTGGTATCGTTCAATAAACGTTTGGAAACTATCATCATAGAAGTGTGCATCCTGATTTGACAACTACTGAAACACACTGTTTTGACCTCATCATCGTCGTCGCGGCGCTGATCACCCAGATACTTCTGCAAATGCAGAAACATGTGATAGTTACTGAGTGCTAGATTGGAATTGTATGGAGGGTGATCAGATTGTTCCCAGCCAAATAATGCGATGGGAATTTGAGTTGTTGCGCGTGGACGAGCATTATCATGAAACAAAACGATATTCTTATTCAGCATGCCACGCCTTTCGTTTCACATTGCACGGGGTAACTTTCCTAAATTTTACAATACGTCGTAGAATTTATTGCGTCACCATGAGGCAAAAAATTCACAAGCAACATCCTCTTCCTGTCCCAAAACCTGTTCAATGTGGTTTCGTGCAGCCCAGTAAACATTTTCGGTATCCACTGTGGCTACAACTTTCGATAATTTAAGCGTTGAATCACAATTTCATAAAGAACAATTCTTGAAACTTGAAGAAACTTATCAGATAATGACGAAATCATTAAGCGTCTATTCTCGTGCAATTTTTCGTCAACTTCCTTTACCAAATTTTCAGTGATCACAGAAGGTCACCCACTTCGTTCCTCATCATGAACATTCGTGTAGCCTTCTTTAAAAAGCTATAACACATTTCTGTACCATTCCATCACTCATAATGATTTATCTATACATCCACTAATCTGGCGATGAATTTCAGTCGCCTTCATATCTTTGGCATTAAGACAACGAATCACAGCGCGTATTTCACAGTCGGTGGATTCACAATCAGCGGAGACTTTTTAACTACTCACAAACAAACATAAACACGGTCAAATGTTTCTATAATGGCGTCTGTTGCTTTCCAACAGATGTAAGTACACAGTAGATATAAATGTGTGTAGTGTAATTATATGCTTCAGTACTTTTCAATCATTTCATATTTACTTGCATAAAAATAAGTTAATTCCTTTTCCGTCAAGAAGAGTAGTTAATCAAAGTGGTTTATAACACTTAAGATATATTTTGCTTAGGCATTTGTTTTAACAAAATGCTCAATATCTTGCAATGATTTTTTTTCTGAATTTTTGAAATCTCACGCAAGTACGAGTAAGGAACATTTACTGATAAAGGAAGCTTAAAATTTCGAATTTCTCGAAAGAAAAAAGACATTATTAAGCCAACATAGCCATGACTAACTTGTTAACATATTGATATACATGTTATTACAAACAAATTAGCACAGGAAAACTAGTAGGGTACACAAAGGGTTTCTAAGATTAACTCCCATCCTTGAGCAAGATAGTATGCGAAAATAAGCATTTTTTATATGAAACTGTGTATACAAAATACCTGTAATGCTATCCCTTTGATTAAATCCTTCGTGCTCTATTTGCGTCAAATGATACTCATTATTCAAAATCTTAAAAGCAAAATGATTTTAAGTTTCTTTTGCTACAGTAAATTTATTTATACAGTAAAGAAATGTTAGGTATGCAGAATAAATAAAGTCCGGCCCACTAGCGTTCATTGTAAGAGTTTTTTAGAGCTCAAGTACATAGAACTACAGCATGCAATTAGTACTATGTACTACACTTAATACTGTTAATATGTGATAGAATAATGCTAATGAACCTGAGAGTTCTTGTCAGAAGTTTCAGTTTGAGTAACTTTCACATGTTCAAAGATTACTGACACGTGAACTTGGTATTTACGGCATGAACTTAGCTTATAATGAAAAAATACACAAATGTTCTGTTCTACTGAGGGTTTTCTCTAAGGTTAACATTTATTATGCTAATGAGTTTCAGAGTATGTTAATTTAATTAATCACCAGAGCCCTATGCAAAACTGGAAAGTTCATGTTGTAATATTCACCTCCTGGGAGAAGATGGTCAAGTTCGCTGTATTCGCTGTATAGTGTATAGTACAGCGTTACAAAACTTTATATTTTATCATGTTGAGTGAAACAAATCTCACATATACCGTAAAATTCAAGTTGGTAGTCATACTGACTCTTTAGGTTGAGAAAACCACACTACCAATGTCAAATAAACAGAAGACCACTATTGGCTCCTATTCTCAGTTCACAAGTGTTGCTATTATCCATCTCCCTTAATTCTTGCTTTATTGAAGCAAGTGCAAATGAACTTCTACTATTACACCAACATGCACGTCTGTTTCACGATAAACTTAGTAATATTTATCTAATTATAATGAAACTTTCCATAATGTTTTATTTGTGTTTGCTCAAATAGATACACTGCTGGATCTTAAAAATTGGCCACAAATAAACAACTTCTTCGATAAGTTTCATTACATAGCTACACATACTCTGTCAAAAAGTAATGCACATTCAACTGTATTTCAGAAATGATTAGCACTAAAGAAATACAATTTTCTAGGTAGAAGCATAGCTATTTTTGGAAGCATCAGTCATAAATTTGCTTTATTGTTCTGCAACCATTTTTATCTTCATGACACCAATGCACGTTCGTAAAACTATTGAGGTTGGTTATTACACCATTTTTTTACACACTAATTAAACTCATTGTAATCTCGAAACTATTTCTCATGCAGATGAGCTTTCCGTCGTCCAGACAGAAATCAAATGGTGCTGGGTCGGAACTGTATAGAGGTTGTGGCAGTATGTTTATCCCAGTTAGCCAATCTTTTGATCTGTAATGTGTGTAGTAAGCGGTCTTGAGTTATCGTGATGAAACTTGATGTCCCTTTTGTGTAACGCTGACCTCTTTGTTCGTAAGACACATTGCAGCTTGTCCAAGGACGAACAATATCGTTCTTTGGAAATGGACATTCTACGTTCGAGAAGGTTTATGAAAATCACTCCCTGTGGCTCCAAAGGAATGTCCCCAACAATTTGTTGTGTGATCTACCAAGTCGCGGCTTCTTTCGACACAGAGATTCTGAATGGCTTCCTTTCATGTCTGTATTTTATGCTCGGATTGAAATGAGGCATCCATGTTTCATCATATATGATGAATCCATAAAATCATTTCGGAAAATCCTCAGAAAAATTTTGCCGAAAATCATTAAACACGTTATTCCTGATCTGTATCTTCTCCTTTGTCAAGAGCTATAGAATTGAGCGAACAGGTTTTTTTTTTTTTTTTTTTTTTGTATCCCAATCGTTGTATTAGCCTAATAGAAACCGTTTTGCCATACTTGTGTGTTCATAATTTGTCTTATCGTGATGCATCTATTTATTTGGTTGAGTTCTTCGATGCCTAATGCGTTTTCATCGCTTTCGGCGGCGGAGGGCTGCCTGATTGCGTCTGGTCTTGGATGCTGCAATCACCACGCCGAAGCCATCGACACACATTACTTCGATTCATTGTATTTGTTTCCATAGACTGACAACAATCTATGTGAATTGATATTGTTGAGATACCCTGAACTTATAGAATAATTCGATCATTATACTCTGGCGTAGTAGAGTGTCATGTTGATCATCCATAGTGGGTTACCTGCATCAACAACTAATAATAATTAAGTATATATTAAGAGGTAAAGAATCAATCCTACTACCTAGAAAATTTCATTTCTCTAGTCATATATATACTAGCTCGATAATGGTTGCAATGGCTCAGCAGGTATTCATAACTTTGATCAAATATGGTGTGTAGTTTCTTTGAGGTTTTTACATCATTCCGATGGTTGAAGTTGAAATCAGTGAGCAGGAAACACTGAGTTCATTCAATCTTATCAAAGCCTCGAAAATCCTATAGACATGTATCCTAAAGAAATCCAGGTGTTCATAAAACAGGGGTTTGCGTTTCTGCTAATCAAGGCGACCACTTCTGATTTAAAAATTTCAATTGCGATTTGGACTAAATTTCTGTTTCATATATTTTATTTTCTATGTTCATAAAACAGGGTGTATATTTACTTCCAATCTTAAGAATTTTATCGCTATTGATTGAAATAGAAATCCGTCGACTACTAGAAAAATAGACTGTATACTCAAAATATAATATAATTTGCCTTAAAAAACTGTAATTAACACTATTGTATTATTATTCCATATTGTTCTACGACTATTTGAATTAATTTTCCTACCTGTTTCTTACTTACCAAGCAACATTCCAGCACATCTCAGACATCTCTAATTTCACTCCTATAGATTCAATGATGCTTACATATTATGGAGTTCTAGGCACAATAACGTGTATTCATTCTATTATACAAATTTGCTTTGAGTATAATATTAATCATAACACTGATTTCGAATAACTTTAACCTATTTTGTCCGTAATAACTGAAAATGGACCCGTTAATTTGAATGCACTTTATAGCGCTCCGCAGAATGACAGCTAATAGCTACTGGCTGCAGTTCTTCAGTGATAATGCTGCGGATAATGTTGTTAAGTGCAGCTTTCTTTTCTCTCCTTTTAAAATTAATTCCTGGTATGATGATGATTGAAGTACACTTTTCCTTTTAAAATTTTATTCAAATACAAAAATTCGACTTGTACAAATCATGAGACTACAATGATTGTAAGCCCTCATTGATGGTTCAGTCTGTACTGAAAAGAATGTATGAACCCATATCAGTGACTTGCTTGAGATATGCCATTTTGCTTCATCGTGTTTTAAAAAGCAGCTATTAATTCCTTGATGTGAATTGACTGTAAATGTGTTCAGCTACGTTCTCATACACTTTGGCACTCACTATTCGAAGTAAATTAACACTGCAATACTCACAGTTAATTAACGATTTTCTGTATGCGGATATATTGTTCCTTCATAAGCCAAGTGATGATTTTCTGGAGACCAATATTTCGTATTTTATGCATTACCATATGGCAACAGATGGAAATAAGTGTCCGTCGTCATAAAGCACGGCAATGGACTGCAAGAGTCTTTCGACAACCACACTAACCAAACTATGTGCAGTAGCGTTAGTGTTTAGATTTGTTGGGATCTACCAGTTACTGAACCAGATGCAGACTAAACATGAAGTACGTATTTTATCACTAATGTGACGTGAAACGTATCTTCTCAGTGCAAAACGATTCTGACAACAGCAATTGTTGATGTCCCTAATATCAGCACCAGTGGAGTATTTAACGGGGATTCCGTTCTTAACCTCCCGAAATTTTATTTGTTTTAAAGTAAATGAAATATCTTGCAAAATGTTCACATTTCCAGGAACAAAGTTAGCAAAGCCGCCGAAACAAAATCATAAATACGCTACTGATCAGCACGCTCCATAACAATACTTACAAAACAATTCGACTCAAAACATAAATATAAACAATCTATTTAAACGTAGTAAAGTGCAGCCAGACCACTTATTTTTGGCCCACTCTGTATAACATTACACGATCCTCGTAGATTTCCCAACTATCCTCGTTGGTCTAAAGGCTAGCGTGCACATCTTTAGTGAAGGTGATTCCGAGTTTGATTCCTACTGAAGATGTTACGGTAGTTTAAATTGCATCTTAAACTTTAGACTGACATCCCATACTGCATTCTTCCTGAAAAGGAGCGCTAAACTTTAATAAGTTTAACAAACAATTTCATGAGAGCAATGGTTCTTTTACCGCCAATTGTAGGCTTCTTGGTTTTATTCTTCTCATGCTATTCAACAATTATAATGCCTACATACTGATTACTTCAACGTTTTTGTATAACTTTTCCCCGTTTACTTTGTATTAGTACATAAAATGATTTTAAAGTTAATTTTCCCCAGAGATTCAGTAGCTTGGATGTAGTCGAGCAATCTGATGTGTTAGTCCGATGTTTTAAATACGAAACCCATTGGTGTTCTTCTGAAAAGCGTGGGGTTTTTAAATGTCTTCCATGTTTCTGTTCGTGTGTAGAATTTGGTCAACAACGAGGAACTAAAAGTAAGAAAGGGTTTATTTGACGAGACGGATGGTAAACGGCTCAATTCTAGATGCTGAGGATCTTGGCTTGATCCCAGGCCAAGTTTGATTAAGGTGGACAATACCCTGTGAGTATGTTTTCTCTTCGCACAAGGTTATCCCATGTCTTTCCATATTCACATTTCATCAGTTCCTCTTATATTAATTTACTTTCAACAATTCATTCGCTTCCTTTAGCCTATAGGGCATAACCGTGGGATATAAAAATAAAAGATTGTAATATTTTCCTTTAGTCTACAGGGCATAATCGTGGGACATAAGACTGAAAGGTTGTATTTTTCCCTTTTAGCCTATAAGACATAATCGTGGGACATAAGACTAAAAGATAATTTTTTTCCTTTTAACCTATAGGACATAATGGTGGGACATAAGACTGAAAGATTGTATTTTTTCCCTTTAACTTACAGGGCATAAACGTGGAACATAAGACTGAAAGGTTTTTTTTTTTTTTTTTTCCTTTTAGCCTATAAGACATAATCGTGGGATATAAAACTGAAAGACAGTATTTTTCTCCTTTAGCTTATAGGGCATAATCGTGGGACGTAAGACTGAAATATTATATTTTTTTTCTTTAGCCTATAGGGCATAATCGTGGGACATACAACTGAAAGATTATATTTTTTACACTTCTGCAATCAAGCTTCATCTCCATACAATACAATGTGCAGATTTATGCGTTAGATCCAACATTAAAGTTATATTTAACATATCATAGCACATAAGCATCACGTAATCTATAATTCAAATTATATTGATATTTTAAAAATAACCTGAAGTACTACAAGTTTCATATTTAAATGGCAAATCATAGTCAAATTACATGGATATTTTTGTATTACTAGTGTGTTGAAAGAAATTACAAATATGTTTATAATAATACGACCAATATCCTACAAAAATAGTTTCAAAGAGAAATATGAGCAAAAAAAGAAAAGAAAATACATATCTTTTAAGGACCCTGGAGCAATTTGCTAGCGGAAAAGTAATATAGCTTTACGGAAAGAAAATATGAGTTGTAAAAGACAGAAAGGATTTGGGCCTTTCACTTTGGGCTTTCCTAGTTTTTTTTCTTTTCTTTGCCTCTTTACATATACAAAAAAGAAAAACTACATATTTTTTTGTTAAAATCCAAGGAAAAGATCAGAATATGTTATTCTTAATATAGGAAAGGGAAATAACGTGTTTTTTGAGGTTTTACCGAAAAGAGAAAGAAGGAAAGAATTCAAACTACGTACTAACAAGACACAAACTGCGAACAGAAATATACAAGTTAAGATGTTACTGAAAAGAGGAAAAATGAGAGGGGTAGAATGAAGAAGGTAGGAAAACTTTTTAAAAAGACGTGATATAAGCTTATTAAGAAAACTCACTTCTTCCCCCATTTTTCTCGTTTATTCATGTTTTCTCCATCCTCTCTCTTTTGATGTTGAAGCAAAATGAGATAAATAGGGAAAAGTAGAATGAGTTTGAAAGATGAAGAGGTGTACAAGAAGAAAGAGGTTGATTTTAATGAAATAATTTCTACATTCTTTCCATACTTGGGCGCTTTTTACCTCTTTATGCTCGCTTGTTCCTTGAGATTCTACGACCCGTTCATATTACTGCAAAGAAGATAAATGAATGGGATTGCAGAATGAAAAATATGGTAACAATTCTTGGTGGTAGTGAAATATGTTTCTATAAATTTGGGATTTACTCAATGTATACCTCAGTAGATATTTTGAAAACTGTTGCTAGTTTTATAAGAACATAAACAGCTACTTCAGTCTTTCAGAGAGATTGTAATATACAAAAGTTGTCCTAAAAACAATTGAGAAAATCCATACTGACATTCGGGAACACTGTGTATAATCTTGACTCAACGTATAGATCGGTTACTCTGTACGTGAAGCAAAATTAGAAATTGATATTTCAAAATCACATGGAAATTGTGTTGAGAAGGGACACTACTTTTCGAGGTTATTGAGATCACCTGGAGAGTAGCTGAGAAACACTAGACCAAATAGAAAAGAAAAACTTTGAAAAAACTTCTGACCAAGCTGGAATTTTATGGAGATCTTTATTTGGCAGTCTTCATCATATCCTGAAAAGTATCCTTAATTTTAATCGTGAGCTTTCTTTTCCTTTTCTTTTTTTCTTTTAGAAGGTAAAGTGAGTGAATTCTAGTTTTGTGCAATTATTTCGAAAATTATAAAGTTTTCGAGTAAAACAGTTATGAGAAAAAATATAGTTTATAGAATTTTACTTTAAAATGGTCCTTAGACTGATTTTTTTTTTTCACAGAATGAATTGTTTCAAAGACGAAGACTGGATTTTGTCTGAAGAGAAATAGCACATACTATGTAATGCTATATGTATAATATTATAGCCATATGTGCTATTTCTGTAAAAAAATAAAAATAAAATAAAATAAAAAATAAAAAAAGAAAAGAAAAGAAAGCTTTTTTTGGTAGACTTTTGTAAACTACATTTTTTTCTTATATCCATTTTCCTTGAAGAACTTATAATTTTCGAGATAATTGAATTTGCCTCCTTTCACCCCTAAATTTAAAAAAAGGCTCAAATAAAAGTTAGTTTCCAAGGTATACTGAGAACATCAAGATAAAGGTTTCCACAAAAATCCACATTCAGCTTTCTTTTCGAAGTCAACAAGAAGGCCAATCATAAATTTTGCATTGGTAGTTACAGTGGAAAGTTTCTGTAGAAAGAAACAACAACAACACCTTGTAACATCTATATAAAAGTATTTTTCAACCGAAGTGGATGGAACACAATACACACCCCAGCGGAATACTTACTGCTGGGAACGGGGCAACTCATGCTCCTATTACTGTCAATTCGTTTCTTATTTTGCTCCGAATATTGTAACTTTACGAAGCAGGTGCTTATCACAGATATTCTGATTGTTAAGTGAATTTGAATAAGCGTTGTTCTTGTATCCCGTAGCTGTGATTTTGATTTGTTTATAGGAAGAAATGAAGATGAAGGAAGAGCAGGATTGTATATCAGTAAGTTTTTTTTTTGCCTATTTAAGGAACCTGCATTTTGGGTCTGAAGTTTACAAAGAAGAATGTTTAGAAAAACAGAAGGTGGCTCAAAGCGTACTAAAGATAAATTGTCATGAATCTCTTTATAATTGTAGGATGACAAAACAGTACTACAGTAATTGAGGAGGAGGAGGAGGATTGATGTAGTAAAACAGTACTACATGATAGTACCAGAACACAACGGTCAATCAATTATTTCTTACAGGAAGTGATTGTCATAGTAGTGCCACCTCTTTCACATAGCACAGATTTGTCGTCCTGTGGCTTTTGACTCTTTCCAATTACAATAATAATAATAATAATAATAATAATAATAATAATAATAATAATAATAATAATAATAATAGTAATAATAATAGTAATAATAAACTGGAGAAAGATTTGAAAAAAATGAAATGAAATCTTGAAGTTTTACGTCCCACGGTTATGCCGGTTAGGCTAAAGGAGACGGTGATGATGAGAGATGAGTGAAATGGTGGAATGAAGAAAGTGGGAGGAAACGGGAGAACCCCGAGAAAACCCACGAGCACGTGTTTGTCCACCACAAAGTCCACACGGCTCCAGCTGGGATCGAACCAGGGACCAGGGACAAGCACCGGAGGTGAACGCTCTCACTGAGCCACCGCGCCCCAGGAGCAAGATTTGAGTGTGATGAACAAATCAAGGGCTTGTAAAGTGGTTCTTAGGCAGCATTCAAAAAAAAAAAAAAAAAAAAAAAAAAATTCAAGAAGACGTTTGAAAAATGGTAGGAACATTCGAACACTTGCATTCGATTCAGTGGACAGAACTTTGAAAGAGATGCAAGTCTTCTTTGATACCAACTTTCTTGACAGTACTTTGATACCAACTTATCTTTTTCCTTTCAACACTTTTGCGGTTATTTCGGGACCCTTTTGTATATTTTAATTTACGTTTTACATCAGCACAAATCTAGGTTTTGACTTTCCTTGTAAATAAAATATCAGCGTGCGTTGTACTTGTCGTCTAGCTCAACCGCAATTGGTTAGAAAATGAAACTCAACTTATGACCAACAGCGCAAATCTGTCTTGGGGGGGCTGGGGGGACCTGTAAGACTTTTTTTAAGAGATATCAAAATATTTATGAAGTAGAAAACAATGCTGTGGAGGATCAGGAGAGCAGAGTTGTCTTCAACATTGGGAAGCGGGCAATTTCAGGACTGATACTATTACCAACTCAACCAGCAACTCGTATACTCTAAGTCGGGATTGGTGGTGTGATTGTGTAATCAAGCTCTCTTGAATAAACTAGATAAACAAAAAAATAATTTACGACAGGCACCACGCTACGCTGCTGTGGCGTATTTGGCGTGCTTCTGTTTTAGAATTTTCTAAACCTGAAACCGAGGATAGTGTAGCTAGCCGTTTTTGTCACAACTGTCGCTAGCGCTATGGGTGATGTTAGTCAGTACTATGCACTAAGGGAGTTAAAACTTATTTTGCTACAAAATCACAGAAAAATCAGCCCAGCTTCAGAATCAGTAAATAGCCTGAATGCATTTACACGAATTTAGGACCTCCCACACCAAAAGCTCATATCTAATAGGGTGGAGCGAAAAAAAAACAGATTTTCGAATATCGAATTCTAATAGGGCTCGAAAGTTGTGTATTTGGATGCTAATTAATGGGAAAATAAGGGGAAAAAATATACTGTGGATCTTCCGTTCGCGCAAACGGCCTAAAGTTTAAAAAATAACAAGAAACACCAACATGTACACTCATGTCCAAAATGATTGTCGCATACCTATAACTGTTTTCTTATAAGAATATAATTTGATAATGATTTTGCTGCGTACATTTAATACTGGTACTATGTGTATAATCAGGAAATGCACATTTGTGGTAAATTTCATAGGAAAAGAATTATAAATACAAAAATTAGAATGAGTAAAACAAAATGTTGCTAGATGGACAAGCAAGTTTTGTTCGTTTTATTGTTCTTATTTACTGCTCTTTTGATTTGAAATTTGCCACATACATGTCTTTGCCGATTATACAGATACTAACATTATAACAAATACCAGGCGAATTCGTTATCAAATTATATTCCTACAACAACATATTTATAAACATGCGACAATAATTTTGGACATGAGTGTACCTTTACGCAAGAAATATATAGATTACTTTTTTTCATTTCTATAGCGTCTGAGTATCTGCTTTATTTTAGTTGGGTGAGGTCATGTTTGTTAATAATTCGTTAAGTGAGTGGCTTTATACATTTTATTTCCATAATGATTTTGCAGCTCTTTGCCCATTTTTAAACTTTTTTTCCTTTTCGTTTGATGACATGGCCCAGAACTCACCACGAGGAAGTGGCTGCAATTCGAATTCCACCCACACCCTATCCAACAATGCTACTAATTGGGGCGTGCTAAATTATGTTGATTTAGTCAAGGACGTTGCCTTAAATTCAGATTTTTTAAATCAAATTTTGGCCGTTGTGAGCCTTGAAAGCAAACTTGTTCTAATGTAACCATTTCCATTTTCTTGTCCGTATACTTTTCCTGCAGACTGTGTAACAAGTTTGACACATCTTTCAACTTCCTGAGTATGGTATGGAAAATTTAATAAGTCAAACTCATGAGCAGATTTGTCATGCATAAGTGATAAGATAGTTTCCGTTCTCAATCAATCTTTCGAGCACTGGAGGGAAAGACAGCTTACATTTTCTCCAATCTATCAGCTCACTGTAATCCCTAAACAGTTAGCCATGAGGGAGTTCACCAAATATGCTGAAAAACAGTGAAATTCCATCTTCTGGTAGGACGAATCGAAATTTGAATTGCCCTCTAATAAACGTCACCAACATATTTGTATAAGCAAGAAGGGAAAAAACTGTGTACTTGTCTGGAACCAACAGTAATAAAGCATACATGGCGCTTAACGGTTATTTGGGGATATTTTGCAGGTGATTTGGTTGAACACTTAGCTAAAATAGAGAGATTAATAAACCAGAAATACTATAAAAGGATACTTCAAAATCATTAGGTATCTCGTGACAGACGACTTGTTGCAAAAGGTTTCACATTTCTCGGAAACATACACCCGACATCTGAGAGCAATATCTACAAGACTTAGAGAGGGAAAATAAATTTGTGTAACAGTTGTGTACCATCTTACTCAGCTCAATCATGCTTCTCTGGAGTGAACCACTTAGAAAGTTACAAAAGTCCACCACAATTCCGTGAGCGACAAACGTTCAAACATTTTTATCAGGACTTGCCAGATACTTTGAAAGGTATGATATTACGAGAAAAAAACACTGAAACATTGCAGAAGATTATTTTAAAACTGCGTAAGTTGTCAAACCATGTCGAAGACTAAAGGAGGTCATATTAATGAAAGCAAAAATCTAAGTCTTAATGTTTAGTTTTTCCGTTCTTAATCGTTTTTCTATTATTATTTCAGTATCAAAGAAATAATATCCTCATTGACAGAAAAGTTTAAGTTTCATTAATGGAAAATAATTCCACTAATGGAGAATAAAATAGTTCCATTAGATTCCGTGTCCTTAAACTACGATAATGTAAGAATTACAATTAGAAATTTATCCAAGGGTGGACACATTTACCATTAGTCTGACCGGTAGTATTTTTATGACATGTATTCAGTGTGAATTCATGGAATTTATATGTTAAAACCATTTTCTTTTTTCGCTGACATGCGTTTGAAATTCAGCTGATACGTTTCGAAAGGTTTAGAAACGAATACCAGCCACGCGGAGTTAACAACCTTCCTGTATAAGGGGTGAAGAAAAGTGACATTCAACTAAATAATTAATTCCTGTTTATAGTTTCAGAACACGAATGTTAAGGGGGTGGCTTTTGCTATCTGTGACATAATGTTTGTTTCACTGTCTTCCTATAAGACACGTTGCTGCAATGAAACATTTGAGTAAAAGGAAACGAATGGTGGAAAAGTTGTATATTTTAACAGAAGGGAACATTTGTTTTCATTTGTATTCTATCACAACATTATGTTTTATGGTGTTACAGGGTGTTGTAAGATTAATATTCGTAGATTCTTTTTCACAAATTAAAATAGACTCTTGTAAGGACAGTAAAGGAAATCATGGTAAGCTTAGGTTTATGAATAAATCTATACTGGTAGTTGAAGCGATCACTATTATGTATCCTCTCATTCTTAACAAGTTTGTTAGGATTTAACCTCATCAATAGTTTTTGAGGTTAACTATAAAATACTTTAACTTCCAGGAAGCAAATCTATTTGGCATCAGTTTACACAACAATAAACTAGGTATTATATACCCTCCCATACTCCCAAGTACATGAGGTTTTAACATCACTAATATTTTTTTTAGGTTTAACTAAAAAATACTTTAACTTCTGGGAGGCAAGTTTATTTAGCATCATTTTATACAAGAACAAACTAGGAATTTTATTACAACTCATGCCCCAATTAGATAAGGTTTTAACCTCACCAATATTTTTTGAGCTTTAACCAAAAAGTATTTTCATTACTGGGAAACAAATCTATGTGGCATCATTTTAAACAGCAATAAACTGGGCTTTACATGAACTCTCGTACCTCAAGTACGGGAAGTTTTATATTACCAATATTTTTTTTATTTTTAAGCGAAAACTACTTTAACTACTTTAAACCTCTCAGATCTTCTGGACTGGTGTAGCATGTGGAATCTAAAAGTAAATCCCTTAAAATCTTCTACCATTACATTTTCATTAAAGAAACACAAAATCCCTTCTACCTACTTCATTGGAGATGATCCTATTGCTAAGGTCTCATCTCAGAAGGATCTCGGGGTTGTGTTCGACGAAAGACTTCTGTTTGCTGATCACATTGCTGCCATGACCAAGAGTGCTATGCGATTATTAGGTCTCCTGTACAGGTTTACAGAGATTAGGGATATTACAGCCTTAAGTATATTCTATAAAACGTTCATTTCAACCAAAATAGAGTACTGTTCCACCATTTGGAGTATGGCTAGCGTATCAACTCTCTCTCGCATTGACTCAGTTCTAAATTTCTTTCTTGCCATTGTCAGGAAAAGAATACCTTCTGTACGCTGTTTAAGTAAACCTGAATTGTTGACTGTTCTTGGCATCCGTACACCTTCATCTCGTCGCATGCTATTTGATATGATGTTTCTTCATAGAATTCTAAATGGGAAACTTAGAACTGAAGAACTAATCTCTAAATTTAATATTCGGGTACCTGCAAGAAGAACTAGAAATAGTGAACTACTTCATTGCAACACGCCTCGATTATCAATTATTCAGCGTTCTTTGTTCTATAGACTGGCTTCTGAATTTAACTCCATTGCTTCTGACGTGGATATTTTTAAACCTGAGAATGTTTTCCGACAGGAAATTATTGCTACACTTATGGAACCTTAGTTTTATTTCAATTTGTTATTGCTACACTTATGGACCTTTATATAGCTTTTTGTTTATACTTGTTATTGTTAATTTTATATTCTATGTTATATAGTTTCAGTGTAAAATGGCTGCCTTGCTGTATCTGGAACTTTGGCAAATAAATAAATAAATAACTTCTGGAGGCAAATCTATTTGGCATCATTTTCAACAACAATAAATTGGGCGTTATGTACGCTCTATTACCCCGGGATGTGAGGTTTTAACCTCACCCATAACTTCGAAAAATCTTTTAACCTCAAAAGGTTTTAACTTCAACAAATATCTCCATGTATGAGAATGGATAGCCAGTGGTATTCACCATGAAGATGTTAACTGATTGACTCCATTAAAGAGCTTGATCGAGATAATCACTCCATCTATTATAAAATAAGTAAATAAATAAATAAATCGGAAATTCGCTTTCGCTCAAGAGTTATCGTGTGTAGTAACAGATAATAAAACATACTAACATTACATTACATACTAATGTGCTCCACTAGCGTGATCCGGAACAGAAAAGTATCGATTTCGATAGCGTGAGTTTCATATAAGTTCTGTTGGAGTAAAAAATAAATACAATCCGCCTTATGCAGAGTCGTTTTGACGTATGATTAGCGTCATACTAAAGGTTTGACTACTGCAGGAAGCATATGTTAGTCGAACTCTTTAATATGACACTAATCACGGGTCAGAACGACTCTGCATAAGGCCCAATAAGTCTAACAACTTCAAGACTGAGTTCGTCGATTAGAAAAATAGTTAATGAAATAGTGTCAATCGTTTTGTAATAAAAGGACAAAATAGGCAAAACTTCTAAAATATTATTAGATTAGAGTAGGAGGGCAAGCTCCCAAAGATGAGGAATACAGGGTATATCAATTGACAGACCTCATTAAACAAATGATACAGGTGAGTGTAAATCCGTATGCATAATTTTCTAAAAAAATCAACAAAACCAGAGACGAATCTAGCCCGGAGCCGGGAGGGCCTTGGTCTCCCCAGTTTTTTTAAGTGACACAAATAATTTGAGCTGTTCTCTGTATATTCTTGAAAGTTTATAGTAAACTCATGATATCCATACCATAGCCTGGGTTCTGGCTGCCCCCCCCCAGTTTTTATCTTCTAGATTCGCCACTGAACAAAACCGGATTTTATTTTGGTAAATCTTAAATCTTATGTCATATGACAATCACACTACTTTTTGAGATGAAAATAATACTGAAGTATACCCTCACATCAAGATTTTCATTACGATCCTAGCAAAGACAGCAGTGCAATATATTTAATGAAATACTGCACTAAGTTTCAACTAACTCTTAAACCCTTAATTTTCGTTTTGTTTCGATAAATCACTCAAGATTCAACAAAACGAGATGGTTGAGGATTTAAGATCTCATGTATAGTTTCTGAAAAGAACCGAGAGAAACGAATTTTTGCGGCACCAAAAAGTATGTTATACATTGACAATAATAGTTTGTATTTTGCTACGATAGATTGTTCACTTTAGTGCTGTATATGTAAATAATAATAATAATAATAATAATAATAATAATAATAATAATAATAATAATAATAATAATAATAATAATAATAATAATAATAATAATAAGGTACTGTTAATAAACATATTGTAAGGTTCTACATGTGCCCTCAACACAACGTGCTACCTGAAAATACACATAAAATGACAACCACGAAAAAAAAAAAAAAAGATCTTCAACGATCATGAAGTGTCGAAGATTAATCAATCAGCAACATTTCTTTACAAAAGAACCGGAACACCGTAGAAGACATCAATCTCTACCGATTGATCATCATCTCCATTCTCTAAGATGTCTGGTCTCTGAGAACTTCTCTATCCTACTATTTTCTAGGACGCCTGGTCTCTGAGAGTTCATTGGTGCGAGGATACCTGCTCTCTGCAAATACCTCACCACTCCCTAGAATGCCTGGTTTCTTGGTTTTATCCCCCTTTGTAGGACGCCTGGTCTCTGAGAGCTTCTTTTTCTTTACCACTCTCTAGAATGCTTGCTCTCTAAAAAATCCTTTTGATAGGATGCCTGGTCTCTGCAAATACTTCACCATTCCCTAGGATGCCTGTTTTCTGGGTTTTATCCTCCTCTCTAGGACGCTTGGTCCTTGAGAGGTATACGTACCTACATCTTGGCCCCAAGAGCTTTGGTCCCTGTTGCCCTAAGACGCTTGATCATTGGACTTCTACAAATTCGGCAGCAAACCACGAAGATAATATGTAAGAGGGACTTATATTTTATCTGTAATATTTATTACTACTGTATATAAGAAGAAAGTTTTATTATAAAAGGTAATTGTTAAATATCCACATTCTCGTGTAGCATTTTTTAGCTCTACCCTAAAAGACAGAATTTTACAATATTGTTTCAATTGCTGTTTGTTTCCTTTTAACAATGATACACAGTCCTAACAGTGAGGCACATATTACTTGTAATAAAGCAATGCAAGATAGCTTAAACTATGACTGAAGGTTACTCAGAATGCGAACAGTTTCCTTTCTGTATTCTACATTTAATACAATTTACAGAATAAAGTTCATTTTGTCATATGATGTCTTCTAAACTCTGTCTTGGTACTGTTTATCGTAACAGGAAAGATACAGCTCTCTGAAAACCATCTATTCAATGCGTGTTCAACACGTGGAAGTATTATAACACTTATAAAGAGTATCAGAACAAATATTTGATAAAGGGCGTATACTTTTGTTTAATCCAAATGTAAGACCTCAAGTATAGTAACCTTTGATTTCTGGTATTCACTTAATTATAGTAACTTTGTATAATTAATTTTATACAGGCTGTCCTGCGTACAAAAAAATTTAAGGGTAGATGGCTGATGTCAAATCAAGGAAAAAAGTCCTCTTCAACTTTGGCCAAAAGTCCATAGTTTCGGAGATATAGAGTACCGAAAGCGTGGAAAAATGAACTTTATGAAATCTATATCTTCACTATCCTAAACGACAGGGCAAAGACGGTATTGTCAAGTCAAAGACATCGAATGTAATCTATCCAAAATTGCTCACGCCGCAATCGTAAGACCCATGCGCGAGGGATTCCCCAAAGTAAGCGGGGAATCCTCATCAATTCTCTTGAGAAAGAGAGGTCGACATTAGCGTGGTTCGAAGACTACAATAACAGCAAACAGTAATTCTTTGTCGGCAATGTGATATCTTCAACGAATTCAACATGGCACGAGAATTTTGTAATTAGCTATGTAGGGTGCATAACTGCAACATCACTAAGAGGTAAAAACATATGCTTTAGTTGCCATAAATAAGAGAGGTGGGCCATTCGAGGTGAATAACAGTACCACAGTGTGTGTATACCTGCGATAGGAATTGGCGTGGGAACATGAATGAAAAGAGGGTGCAGTAATCAAAAGCATAGGAAATATGAGAAAATACTAAAAAGAGTATGCACATGAGGAAAAGTTGATACTAATCAGCATGCAAGTGGTACAGCAGGAGGGTGCAATTTGAAACAGTGGGCGGGCCAATTAGAGAGCACTAAATGGCGTCGCCGGCCTCACTGTACGTATATCATTTTTACGACAATTGAATAGTATAGTATTAAATGATGGAACATGTTCATCGGAATTTACATCACAATAACACAAAACAACTGTTACACTGGTAACCAAAATACTGTATTTACTCACTAAAGAGGAGCAGAATAATGTATTTATAACTTTGTCGGTACATCTAGCAATCCTTATACCGAGGGAAATTTCCCCCAAGTACCTGTGCTTGCCAAGTGCTTGTCTTCAGGGCGTTACCACATTTCGCACTGTGTGATCGATGGAAAATTGCCAGTTCACTCTTAACAGGTTTTGTAATATATATATATATATATATATATATATATATATATATATATATATATATATATATTATTAATAATAATAATAATAATTGTTTTCAATAACTGAGCAGCGGACCGGAAGACAGCGTTAGGCGGGCCGCATATGGCCCGCGGGCCGGTTTTTGCAAACGGCTGTTGTACAGATGAACCAAAATAAGGTTAAACTGTGGTTGATGCAACTAATGGAAATAAAATGGAAGCTTGCTTTCTTCGTATGCAGAGAGAGAAATCGTCCAGGCAACCCAGAAGATAGTGGCACCGAAATACCAATTGATTTCGTTCGAAGAAAAAAATGAAATCTATATTTTACGTCCCACGGTTATGCGGGTTAGGCTAAAAGAGACGGTGATGATGAGGGATAAGTGAAATGGTGGAATGAAGAAAGTGGGAGGAAACGGGAGAACCCCGAGAAACTCACGAGCACGATGTTTGTCCACCACAAAGTCCACACGGCGCGAGCTCGGATCGAACCAGGGACCCCAAGCACCGGAGGTGAACGCTCTACCACTGAGCCACTGCATTACTACGGTGTTCATGTTAATGTTCTTTTTAGTAGTTTCTCATATTAACTATGTTTTTGCTTACTGCACCCTTTTTTCATTCATGTTCTCACGCCAATTCCTATTGCGGTTATACACACACTGTGCTACTGCTATTCGCCTCGAATTGCCGCCTCTCTCATTTATGGTACTAAATCATATGTTTTTTACGTCTTACTGATGTTACAGTTATGCAACCCCACATAGCTAATTTCAAAATCCCCGTGCCATGTTGAATTGGTTGAAGATATCACATTGTCGACAGCGAATTACTGTTTGCTACTTTTATAGTCTTCGAATTACGCTAATGTAGACCTCTTTTTCTCAAGAGAATTGATGAGGATTCCCCACTTCCTTTGGAGAATCCCTTGCACACGGATTTCACGATTGCGGCGTAAGCATTTATGAATAGAGCACATTCGATATCTTTGACTTGACCATACCGCCTTGGCTCTATCGTTTACGATAGTGAAGATATAGATCT
This sequence comes from Thermobia domestica, assembly GCF_964235325.1. Lineage (NCBI taxonomy): Eukaryota > Metazoa > Arthropoda > Insecta > Zygentoma > Lepismatidae > Thermobia > Thermobia domestica. The sequence continues at coordinate 198,029,779 of NC_137455.1, read as the reverse complement.
CTAAAGTTCATTTTCCCACACTTTCGGCACCCTATATCTCCAAAACTATGGACTTTTGGCCACATTTGCAGAGGACTTTTTTCTTGGTTTGACATCTACTATCTACCCTTAAATATTTTGTACGCACTAATAGGACAACCTGTATATCTATGTTAACCCAAGATTAATTTTGTCTTGTAGTAAAAGCAAGAAACATTATATAAAAGCAAGTTACATAACAGTTAAGCAAAAATATTATTACAGTGTTTCAAATGATAAAGATTGTTATTATACATGCATGCAACCCAAGACTTATATACCGGGTGTGTCAAAAGTTCGGGGCCATATGTCAGCTCTGCTAGGAGTAAAAATATGAAAAATGGAAGAAGTCAAAAGTTGTTGGAAATCAGTCATTTTCAATTGAAAATTGTATTTTTTTTCTATCGCACTATACGCTTGGGCTCTACACTGAAAATACGTCGTATGTTAAATAAATAATAATAACAATAAACAGCATTTCTATTTCAGCAAGCTATTCGAACGGAACGTAAGGGCAGACAAAACTGGGAACATAGAACACTTCGAAATGCTTCCCAACAATACTGTACTGTCACTAGCTTGACAATCCAAGCTGTTGAATTGGCAACGTTGCAATTTCATTTAATATAAGGCGCTTTACCAGTGTGGAATCAAAACAGCTGATGTGGTTGAAAAGGATCTGTCTATTTTAGATTGAAAGCCATCTATTTCCACTAACTTTCCTTCCTTTCCACTTTTCCATATCTTTACTCGTAATAAAGTTGTCCTATGGCTTTGAATTTTTGATACACCTGGTATAACGTAGTATAGCATCCAATATCAATACATAAGATATTTGCAAGTGTCATTCCGAGTTACATTTTAGAAGAGATAAAGCGCGAAGATATAAATTAACGAAAAATAATAAAACCAATATATACAGGGTGTTTCAAAAAGAATGACCTGATTTTAAAAGACCTGTATTGATAAAAACATACTACAAAATGAGATAAATTGCAAAATACTCATAAAATCTTGAAGGTTTAGCTATGCTATTATAAATACTCTGTGTGTCCACTAGCAGCAGCACGAACAACAGCTAGACGATAGCTAAATTCGTCATAAAGTTAGGTGAGCGAGGCCGACCTGGACTCTTACGTTTGCACAGCTCTATCTCTTCAAGTTATCGATACCAAGACGAATGGTTTTGGGTGCAGGCGGATCAATGTCAAAACGTCAACGAAAAGCATTCTGAACCAAAATCACGGATTCAGTCTTAGCAAACTGCAACATACAAACACCTTCTGTTGAGCGGACGCCATGTTACTTCTAACGGACTGCAAACTGAGAACACGCATTGACTGACATCTAACGCCGATTTTCTGAAACTCTAGGCCACACCCATTCACACAATACTTATTTCCCTGCTGGCACGTTCCATGTTCTGTAATTATTACCTTCCAAAATCAGGCCATTCTTTTAGAAATACGGTCATATAAATATCCATATTGTAGAGGTCAGAGCCTCTAATTCGTCCTTTGACGGTTGGAGTCTCATAGCAAGTCAAATGTACTTTATTTTACATCCGTTAACGGCATCAACCGAATTCATCCGATCTGGATCGAACTTGAGATTGCAGTAGATCTTGACTATCTATACAACCATGTGGAATGTTATGAAGTCAAAATTTTTCTGTTTCCAAGTTATAGGTCGTGAAGTATTGGAGCCTGAACTCAGTGAAGTTTCCACAAAAACAATTAAAGATAACTTTTTTGCGCAATTGGAAAAATGAAATGAAATCTTTCTATTTTACGTCCCATGATTATGTCAGCTAGGCTAAAGAAGACAGTGATGATGAGAGATAAATGAAATGGTGGAATGAAGAAAGTGGGAGTAAACGGGAGAACCCCGAGAAAACCCACGCACGGTGTTTTGTCCTTAGCGCGAGCTGTGATCGAACCAGGGACCCCACTCACCAGAGGTGAATGTTCTACCACGGAGCCACCGCGGCCATTTCCGCATTTGGAAAACTGATGCTAGAATTTACTTTATAAACCTGAATTTCTTTTCTTTTCTTAAGTGCTTTTCCTTTGTTGTAATTTTAAAGTACTACAGAATATTTGTCCTTATTTGATCTTTCATCATTTCTTGCTTATAAGTTTGTTTTTGGCACCAAGACAAGATCCTATAGTTTAACGAGACATCAGAACCACATGAGCTTCTCCTGAGAACTATTTTTTTTCTCTCACAGCGAGAGCAAAATTTGGCGTTGATACTTTTTATTTTTTTCTGCATTGAGAAAATTATTCAGTATTGATGTAAGTGAATTATGTGTTTCGTACATAAATTACATAGCCAATAACGTATACAGCTTCTGATTACTCTTTTGACAAGTCGTATCGCCATACCATTGAAAGTCAATACGAGGATGATATTTTGAATTTTTCTATACTAGAATAGATTTCATTGCAGTCTATCAATTAAAATTTGTTGGGTAACATTTTATTTATTAGCACATTACCTCGAAAATGTATTTTAATATTAAAACAAACTTCCACAGATTAGGTTCAGATCTTGCTTTAATGGCAGGTTCCTGTTTTTAGATTATGGCCTCTTATGTTATGTGAAGAGTCAAAATTGTGAAACAAAACATAAATGGGATTTCGGTGGCAGAGCACTCATCTCTGCTGTTTGGGGTACTTGGTTCGATTTCAGTTCGCGCCAATTGGATTGCGAGTTTATGTAAGCTTAGCGTCCCTTTTAGCAGCGAGACTATATGAGACAAGGATCTATAGCCTAATATAGGATCCGAACCACATGAGCTACTGCCAGAATCTCTCGCGCTAAAGGAGCGAACGCTATCCACATAGTCACGAGGAACTTGCGCCAAGTGGGCATTGTGGTGGCCAAACACCGTATGCATGGGTTTACTCATGGCTCTTCCCTATCTTCTTACCTTCTTCATTACACAATTTTATTCATTGTCATCAACATAGTATCTATCCCTTAGCCTGGGTGCATAAACGTGAGATATCAAACTAACTAACTAACTAAATAAATACAAATTAAACTCAAGCACAAATGAGTGGTTAAGTTGGAACATCACCATCAGGGAAACCTATGACTGAATTCTAAGGTTAACCATGTTGACTTTCCTTTCAAGGATTTTTTTCTCAGTTCCCCTTTACTATATAGGATCTGTTTGGCTTTCTTAATATTGAACAGAACAACCAACAAACCCTGAGTCCTTGAATAAGGATAAAAATTGATCCTTTCAATTATTATTATTATTATTATTATTATTATTATTATTATTATTATTATTATTATTATTATTATTATTATTATTATTATTATTATTAGAAACTCAAGGGTATAAATTGAATTATTGTTTTAATTTCTTACGGTATACTGTTTTTCATTATTCGCATATTGTCTTGTATAGAGTATATTAGCAAAGCCATATGTAGAGTTCCTTTAGAAATTACTAACAATAATTCTCGAAGCAGGAAGATCATGGGTTAGACGGACGAACTCTGAACTCAAAGAACTCGAAAGGAAGGTCTCTAGAAGGTGGAGTAGCTGGGTAGGTGGGTGTAGAGAGGAAACAACCAACAAGGTCAAAAAAATATCTTTTTTCGTCTGAGTAGCACAAGGATAAGAAAAGAAAGCCTTTTTTCCACCCTCCAGAAAAAGAAAAAAAAGTGCAAAAAAGTTTTAAGAAAATGTACCAAAAAATGAAGTGAAAGGGCGGTAGGGACTGGCAACCTTCTCGGTTCCTTACTCGAAGCGGAAGAACCCGCCAAACGATGGAAAAGAATTTCATTTTCCGCGTAACGAACTCCGAGGACCCACTACAGCGAAGGGAAGACGGATACTGATAGGATACCAGCAGAAGAACATGGTTTCTTAGAGAGAACGAACGGGGAGTTTATTCACAGGCAGAAGAAAAGAACTTCAAATGGGGTAACTGCGTAGCACTTGGTGTCAAGACCGTTTACATCTTTCAAACTGAGCGACACAGAGAGAGAGAGACGCGAGAAGACATGATGAAACAGCGAATAGCCTATGAAAGGAAGAAACATGAACCGAGATTAAAGTGCTAAATAGATATGAGATAAAAAGAGAAAGAATAGTGCCAGTGAGATAAATTGGCTGGGAAGTGTTTAAAATATCTGTACAATTTCCTTGAGAGAACAATCTAACTGCAGAAAGCGTAGGGCCTATATTTTCTGAAGTGTGTTGATATGTAATAAATGTATATACAGTTTAAAGACTACGAAACAAATATTGTAGACAGACTCTCTCTCTATGTGTATCTATCTATCAATCTATATATATATATATATATATATATATATATATATATATATATATATATATATATATATATATATATATACAATAGGCTACATAATCCAATTACAGTATTCGTTACATGTTATATATAACACATTCATTCATACATTCATATTATAGTACACTTATAATGCGGTTGCAATATCATTCATGTTCTTTCATGCACAATTATTTCTTATTATATTATAAAGAACTAATTGTAATTAACTTGTGTTTTTAATATTAATATCCAAATCTATTCTGTATTTTGTTAACCTATTGTAGGTTGTACTCAATTTCCATACTGGCGACCCCTTATTTGTGTTCATGTGTAATCTGTCGCAATAAAAGAAATTGAAATCTTCAAAACAAGCTACATTTGTAGGAGTGGATATTTTAAATTCTTGAAGTAAATCGGTGCAGTCGATTTTATTATTAAATAACTTATATAGAAACAACATATCATCTATTATTCATCGCTGTTCAAGATTTAATGTACTGAAGTTTAAATTTAAAGATAGACCATTGTATGTCTTCGGATATATTTGTGTTTCCCTATATACCAGGTGCCTTTCTGAACTTCTTCTATATTATTTATCTTTGTTTTTGTGTGAGGGTTCCATTGGCTGTGTATTCAAGTTTGTTACAAACATAGTGTTCATAGAGCTTTTGAATAGCGGTAATACTTCTAAACCCTTTACTAATCTTGATAATAAATCCAAGGTTTCTGTACGCCTGGTCAATCCTGTGGTTTATGCGATTGTTAAATATTAAATTTCTATTAGCCACCATCCCGAAATCCCTGGCTATTAATGTGACACACTTTCAATGGATGGTGTTTGGTCAGCACACGGATTCCCCGGTTCTACCATCGTTTTCTTTTCAGATTGGAGTTGATTACTTTTAACCAGCCTGCAATTTTTTTCACAAAATTGTATCAACACCATATACAATGACAATAAATAATTCGAAAAGTGACTACATACAATTAATTTATTTTGATCGATTTAAGATTTTAACTCATTTTATCATTACTTGTACCTGACACACTGATGCCATCAACATGTGAATATTTCCTTTATATGATTTCTTTCATAATACATGGCATTTGTTATTTGACGTCTACAGCGTATACTTTGTGAATTAATATAAAGTCTTAATTAATATTTTCTCAAAAACAGACATTTTGACAAATACTAAAATAGTAACACTTTTCTTCTTTTTTCTTTTACAAACTGGCAATGTTTGGAACCCTATTGATCAGCAATTCACATTATTTACAAACCACAGATTTGTTCTGATTTGATTTTCAGCTTAGCGTCCCTTTCAGCATCAAGGATATATGAGATGTGGACCTACAACTTAAAGTGGGAGTCGAACCGCATGATCTCCCGCCGGAAATCGAACCCGGGTCTCCCACGCCAAAGGCGCATATGCTAACCACTTAGTCACAAAGAAACTGCATAGATTTGTTTAATTCATAGGATTAGTCATGAATGTACCCTATATGACCACGTGTCATTTTGTCTAGTATTAAAAAGATTCAGTGTGACATCTCATAAGTGTCATTTTGTTCAGTGTGTATACAAATAGTTATCAAAATAATGGATACATTTGAAGAAAATGCAACTTAATACAGTTGAGGAGCACCGTTAATCTGATGAACGATGCTGCATACGCATTCTGAATGTTAGCACCACACACATTGCATGTGTTGGAAATTATGTTTCCATTATCGTGATAACTGTAACATCGAAACGAGTAGACTAATTTGAGTTCAGTTTTACTTGATACTACAGCTGAAGTACCTTGCATGGGAATAAAGAAGTGATGCAAAAAATCCAAAATAGCCTATTGCCTGTTTCTTATATTTACCTAAAAGTTTGCTAAACCAACGCAACGGTGTGGATTCTAATTCTGAACAGTCTACAGTCTCTTCCCTACATAGTTCTCATTCTAATAGCCTACAATCTCTTTCCTACAGTTGCCTAGAAGTACGCTAAGCTATTGGTGTGGATTCTAATTCTAATTCTAAATAGTCTAGAGTCTCTTCCTTACCAGTTCTCAATCTAATAGCCTACAATGTCTTTCCTACAGTTGCCTACAAGTATGCTAAGCCATCAGTGTGGATTCTATTAACTAACTAACTCTATGGCCTATGGAACCCGGAGGTTCAATGCCGCGTTCACAAAAGCTCTCCACTGACTTCTATCCTTAGCTAACTGCATCCAGTTTCTACTTTGTATTCCGTAGATTCTATTTCTAATTCTAAATAGCCTACGGTGTCTTCCCTGCACAGTTCTAATTCTAATAGCCTACGATCTCTTTCCTACAGTTACCTAAAAGTATGTTAAGCCAACGGTGTAGATTCTAATTTTAAATAGCATACGGTCTCTTTTAATGTTTACTTTAAAATATGCCATACCAACGGTGTGGATACTAGTTTTAATTATAAATAGTCTACAGTATCTTCCCTACATAGTTCAAATTCTAATAGCCTTTGATCACTTTCTTGCAGTTACCTAGAAATATCTCAAGTCAACGGTATGGATATGTATAACAAACATCTATCCTTCGATCAAGCTTTACGTAAGATTCAGAAGCCGTAATTCATAGAATACCACCAGAAAAATATATTCAAAGAACTTATTGGCCAGAGTGAGAGACTCAGACTAAACTTCTAATAGGTGTTCCGTGGTTTGGATTTCATAAAAAGTTGTAAGTCCATGTCTCAGGTAGCCTTAGCTCTGAAAAGAAAAGTATACAATATTATTAGTATTTGACGAAAAAATGAAAGATATACCAATAGATTTACCTTATTGAGTTCCACAAAATATGGATGAGTGCAATAAGAAAAATCTAACGAATTTTTAGTAAATCTACAAACTGATACTCTATGATAATCATGTCATTTAGTAAGATAAAGCTAATACTCAATTGCTTCAGCAAGCTTTTATTATGATATTAGCAAGACTACAGTGCACACAATGATTAATAAAGATGCATCCAAAAATTTAGATCAACTTTAAGTTTTTAAGTTTCCTCTTATTGTCATATTGTGCAAATGTGACACATATCGATACATGATTTGAAACTGAATTAAATAATATGCTTGAAGGTAAGTTCCCAAGAGTAATTTTTGAGAAAAAAATCAATGGCGCAAATAGACATTGTTGGGAAAAATAATTAATAGGGAGCTTCCTCATGGGTATAGTGTTAGCATATAACCCTTTGGCGCAGGGATCCAGATTAAATTTCAGGTGGAAGCTCATGTGAAAAGACCGGTAGCCAGCCCAAAACTATAGGGGGGCCGGTAGAAGTTACGGAGGCCCGATCCAACCACATTATAGTTCACCAGCATATTATAGTTTATTTGCAAGCCTATCGTGAAAATTTTAGGGAACACTCGGCCTCCCTAGTCCCCCTGTGGGTACGAGCTTGCATGTGAATCATATCCCGCGTTAAGCTGTAGGTTCACGTTTCATATAACCTCGCTGGTGAAAGGGAGATAAAAGAGAATACACAGTTCTATCATGAAATATTGGTCTCGAAATAGATCAACCTATATTTGGGAATCTTCCACATGTTACTCGTAAACAAAACATATGAAATTAAAATATTCTCTTCTAAGTTTTAACAAAAGAATATATATATATATATATATATATATATATATATATATATATATATATATATATATATATATATATAAAGTATGTTATTACTTTTTATTATCGAATGTATATGTTCAATAACATGAAATTAACTTTTGTTTCATTCATAACATTTGTTGGATAAAATATATTTTCCGTTAATTAAGAAGAGAACAACGATTAACAATACTATATATCACTTTTCGCGAATTCTTAATAATAATCGGAAGCTTAAAATATATATAACGATGATAACGCCTGTTGTGCTGTGTGGTTGCAAAGCATCGTCGCTTACTTTGAGGGGAGAATGCAGACTGAAAATGTCCTGAGGAATATTTGGATCCAGAAGGGGACGGGAGTAACGAGTGACTGAAACTTCACAAGGAACTGCATAATTTATACCGTTTACCTAATATTGTAAGATTATTAAGTCTAGTTGGCTCAAAGGAAAAAAACAGAACCATTTGCAATTTTTTTAACTGGAAATAGACTGTTAGGAAGATCTAGGCGCAAGTGAGAAAAGACTACGAGTGTTAAGATGTATTTCGCAGAAATAGGAATACAAAGTGGATAAAGTTGGCTAAGGACAGAGGTCAATGGAGAGCATTTGTAAATGCGGTACTGAACTTTTGTTTTCCAAAGGTCATAGAGTTAGCTAGTTAGTGAAAGATTTTGATCGCAAGTTTATTTCTGTATGCTGTCACTGTAGCATAAACTGTGTATAATCAATGGAAGACAGCTATTATTATGACCACACTGCTTGATTATACTACCCATCCAAAAGCACTACGAGTACATTTGTATGTATACAAGACACAAGATTGAACATGTGGAAAAGTTCATCTACATTAGCACGCTACATGACCGCACATTGCATGCACGCTCATGATCTTGAAAACCAAGTCGTCCAAATTCCGTACATACCAAGCTCCACTGTCCCTTCTCAACCCAACTAACCCGCTGCCCTAGATATTTTGCATTTAATTCCCCATATGTAAGGAATCATCATTCCCTTTTTGCGTTCTCACGCTTAATTCTCCCCTTCTTTCTATCCCCCAGTTTTGCATCATGCTCGAATTGCTGTTGCTCCCACTAACAACGGCACGATCAATAATACCAACTCAGAATATTTGAACTAGTTTTTAGTTCTAATTTAATAATAATTTGATAGTGACTTTACTCGTCTTTTAAAATGCTTGTTCTAAAACAACTCGTAGATAGTACAGGGTGATTAAGTATTTACCTCTACTTTTAAAGCGATATCTCTAAGTACCATCCACATACGACAGTGAAATGTTCTCTTCGAGTTGTATTTACTGTTTCTTAATAGCCACAATTCAGTGTCACCTGAAATTGTCCAGATTTTTTGAATGCTTTTTTTCTTTATGTGTGTGTATGTATGGTAATATTTTATAAGATGTTCGAAGATGGCCAATTTGTCTTTTTGTTTTCCTCAGGATATCTTCTAGCCTACTTATTTACTAGGGAGGGTCGCGGGGCGTAACTCTGACTTCATATCAATACTATGCTCATTCACTCCTTTCTACATATTAAACAATTAGGCAACCTGAGAAATCCTCTGTCGCAAGCGTGTTCGAATTAAGAGCTTTCAAATTTCAAAATTGAACAGATTTTGCAAAGAAATTGAAGTTTTTTTTTTTGTTAGATGCTTCATTGTTAGTCAGGGGATTTCCTTGAGTGTCCAATATAGTGGTAAGATCAAAATATACGCATTTTGCAAGATAAGGGTACTTATTGGGGAGAAGATGAAGGGTAATGGCGTACTACAATTTGCAAATCGCCTTCCGATTTGCACACCGGGCCGTTAGTTAATAAAAATGTATTTGCTACCCGCGGTTATGTCAGCTAGGCTAAAGGAGACGGTGATGGTGAGAAATGAATGAAATAATGGAATGAAGAAAGTGGGAGGAAACAGGAAAACCCCGAAAATATCCACGCGCACAGTGTTTGTCCACCACAAAGCTCACTTGGCGCGAGCTGGGGTCGACCCATTAACCCCATGCACCAGAGAGGAACGCTCTACCTCTGTTCATTAAGAAATTTTGATCTTCAAATGTAAATGATTATTTCTCCGAAAGAAAATACTTTGACTTCGTAGAGTGTCAAGAACAAAGCTCCTTGACCAAGGTGCTATACTATTATACTCATTAAAGTTTCACACATTATTATTATTATTATTATTATTATTATTATTATTATTATTATTATTATTATTATTATTATTATTATTTGTCGCTGTTGCATCTAATCCTTTGACCCACTGTGACTTAAGGATATCCTATTTTGAAATAGTTACATTGAAATAACGAAATTATTTCAATGTAATTAAATCGTCACAATACCTTTAAATCTGCAAATTACTTTTAAACTAGTGAGATTTATTGGACCAGACAGGCAGCGCAGGTAGTGATATCTGTTAACGTGACTATTTACTACTACAAATTAGTGTTACATATGGACTGACGTGTTCGGCTCGTAAATCTGATTTTGAACCTTATGTTTATAATGGAATTGAGACTACTATACCACTGTAGTGCTTATGTAATAAAGTATCATGTTTTATGTCTTGGAGCAATTTAATATTTTTTTTTTCTCAATGGAGATGGTATTACATTGAGCTTCTCCATTTGGAAAAATCTTTAGTTTTACGTCCCACGGTTATGCCGGTTAGGCTAAAGGAGACGGTGATGATGAGAGATGAGTGAAATGGTGGAATGAACAAAGTGAGAGGAAACGGGAGAACCCCGAGAAAACCCACGAGCACGGTGTTTGTCCACCACAAAGTCCACACGGCGCGAGCTGGGATCGAACCACGGACCCCAAGCACCGGAGGTGAACGCTCAACCACTGAGCCACCGCGCCCCCCTTCCCCATTTGGGTTTATAGGAATCTCGAAAACTTGAATCAATAAGACCAATGAAATTTCTATCACTGGGTGCAGGCTAAAAGAGCGCATCCCTCCAGTATGTCTTGTGAACTCACACCTAAGCAGCGTGGCAGGCATGGTAGAGTAAAGAGGAAAGGCGAGGGATCCTGTTTCTTCTCAAACTTTGCTTCGGGTCTCCAGGATATGGATATCATTACTTAAATATTTCGCAAACACATACATGAACGCTCTCCCCCCCCCCCCTTCTTCAAAAGTTATAGAGAAATTAACGCCGCTGGTGACTGGTGGTTCTTGAGGAACTCATCCAGTGCTGTTTGATTCGATGTCATGGTATATAGAGAATCTGATTGCTGCATGAGAAATCTTCACATTATACTCGGTTAACACGTTTTAAAGTTAAAATTCCGAAATTGAAATCATTTCAGTAACTATGTAATGAATTTATAGTATAATTTCATTCCATCCTTGGTATCGGAACTATTTTACAAACAGCAATAAACAATGAAAAGACTGTAATTAGATATAGTAACTTCTGTGTGTTATTTCAAGAAATAAAAAGCTATGCGAGATAATAGATGTAGACCCCCTATGAATAGCTACCACTTCTGACCAGAGTATACACACTTATTTATTATACAATAAAATATATTGTAACGGTTTCGACAACTTAACGTTATCTTCATCAGACACTAATCAGAGTTAGTGTCTGATGAAGATAATGTTAAGTTGTCGAAACCGTTACACTGTATTTTACTTTTTAATAAGTAAGTGTATATACTCTGGTCAGAAGTGTTAGTTATTCCTTTACTGGATTCCAGAGTTGTGATGGATAGAGTTGCAATAGATATATGTACCATATTGAAAGAACTGTAAATGCTAAAATAAGAGTAGCCTACATATTACGAGTAGTAGTTCGGACGGGCAATAACAGAAACGAGGAAATAACTATGTGTAATTCTCTGACAAGTAAACCTTACGTTTGGGTGAATCGAGTTGCTGACTGAGACATATATGAGAAAGTAGTACTAAATGTGGTCAGTATTTCAGTGAAGTTTTAGGTGCGAAGCTCCAGGGGTTTAGGAGATATAGCTACCAGAACATCACATGGAAGTACAGAATAGTCTTCATACAGTTGGAGGTAAAAGCTCTGTAAGACCTCTTGTAACGACAAAAGATGAATAACAAATATATGGGTATATATTAGGACTAGGGGGAAGTCATATAGTAAGGGTATACCTGACGGCGGCCATCTTGAAATCCGCCATTTTGAATTAAGGTTAAGTTTTTAAAATAGGAATAGGGTCATGTGATACATGATTTAAGGCGCAAAGTTAATCAGAAGAACAATGGTGACATTAATTTTGATTTACGCTCAATTGGTAAAAAGTTACAGGGAAATTAAATATTGTTGCTGCATATGTATTAGTCCTTTACCCCACCTTGTAAATTTTGTGTTAATGGTAATAATTAAATAAAAAGCAGATGGATAAATATTAGGTCTATGGTAAGAGTTGCCTTGATGGCGGCCATGTTCAAATCCGCCATTTTGAATCAGACAAAAGTTTTAAACAAAACGCATAACAGTGACACCTTATTAATAGCAAATTTTACCATAAATCCAACGGTATAACAATTTTTGCTTTATCATTAACCAGCATTTGTTATCGCATAAACAAGTTGCTAATTCAGGGGAAAATGACCAAATTGGAATTGAGTCATAATTGAACTTGGGTCTTTTTTCCAGAAAAGTCCTCAATTAGTACAATCAATATGTAGTTCAGAAAAGAGTGCATGACTTGCACAAATGCTCTGCTCACAGTGAGCACACCTGACAAAGGCAATCGAGTTACACTTGACACATTTGTTGTTAACAATTCAGTCAAAGCAGTAGTCGTAAGGAGCGATCCATTTAATTTTGTGCTGGTTAATGATAAAGCAAAAATGGTTATACCGTTGGAGTTATGGTAAAATTTGCTATTAATAAGGTGTCACTGTTATGCGTTTTGTTTAAAACTTTTGTCTGATTCAAAATGGCGGATTTGAACATGGCCGCCATCAAGGCAACTCTTACCATAGACCTAAAATTTATCCATCTGCTTTTTATTTAATTATTACCATTAACACAAAATTTACAAGGTGGGGTAAAGGACTAATACATATGCTGCAACAATATTTAATTCCCCTGTAACTTTTTACCAATTGCACGTAAATCAAAATTAACGTCACCATTGTTCTTCTGATTAAATTTGCGCCTTAAATCATGTATCACATGACCCTATTCCTATTTTAAAAACTTAACCTTAATTCAAAATGGCGGATTTCAAGATGGCCGCCGTCAGGTATACCCTTACTATATGACTTCCCCCTAGTCCTAATATGTACCCATATATTTGTTATTCATCTTTTGTCGTTACAAGAGGTCTTACAGAGCTTTTACCTCCAACTGTATGAAGACTATTCTGTACTTCCATGTGATGTTCTGGTAGCTATATCTCCTAAACCCCTGGAGCTTCGCACCTAAAACTTCACTGAAATACTGACCACATTTAGTACTACTTTCTCATATATGTCTCAGTCAGCAATTCGATTCACCCAAACGTAAGGTTTACTTGTGAGTAGTTCAGACTGTTGCCGGTGTGCAGCCCGATGTGCAGTTGTTTACCTAGAATACCCAGCCTGTTCAGTTCTAGTGAGCAAGTCACATCGAGATACTGGTGTTTTGTGTGCAGTAACGGATTGTGATAATGGAAAAATGTGTGCGGACGGGGTCAATTAAGAACACTCAAGACGATTTCACTGCTTTATACTCTGGAACAAAACCATCAGCAAAACGCTGTGTTCAGAACCAGCTGCAAAAATGGACCAAACCAGGTCTGCGGCTGATATAAAACGACTTAAAACAAATGTTGTCCGAATACTGGGGGTTACCTGTGATAGTCAACAGCAGATAACACGATTTCTGAAAAAGTCTACCCGGATACTATCTTATTAGACAAAGATGTCTTGAACAACGTATTATCGTGTTGAAGTCTTTGAAATTGAAAACATACCGAGTAACATATAGCCAGGAATTGAAGAGGCCAAGCACACATAAATGGGTTATTTTTTGTAATTAGGCATTGACAATGTTTCCAGACAAACGTTTACAATCTATGCTGTACTTTATGTTCAACGATGGGTGGTTCCATTTATAGTGTTGCGTAAATGTGCAGAATACACGGCACTGGTCTGTTAAGAATCAACATATCTTACACAAAACACTCCTTCATAACCAAGAAATTGGTACTTGGTGCTGAGTTTCAGAGACAAGTGTAGGAAGTCTAATGTTCTTCGAATCAACAATGCATAACAAAGTTTATCGAACTTCTTGCAACAGTTCTACGACGAACTGATACCATAAGGAAAAAACTATACTCCCACTCCCAACAAGACAGAGCTACATGCCACAATTTGAACAAATTCCTGGGGTTGGCGCATGAACTGTTTACAGAAGATAGCACAGCAAGTAAGGGATTGCGATCCCCTTGTTCTCTATATTTGGCCTCCTGTGATGGAGAACACAGTAAGTAAGGGATTGTGGTTCCCTTGTTCCCTGTATCTGTCCTCCTGTGACGTTTATCTCTGGGGATGCTTAAAGTAGAAGATGTACGTAAATAAGCCCCATACCATGGCTGAACTACAGCAAAACATCATACGTACATCCTTAGCATCACCCGTTAAGACCTACAGGCAGTGTCAGCCTATATGTTACAACGTGTACAGAAGTGTCTGGATGTTAACGGGCAACACTTTTAGCATGTAACATGCAAATAAGCCAATGCTTACATTTTCCTAACTTTTCTGCCTGTATCTGGTATTGCTACGCCCGACTAATTTTATTTGAGTCATTCTGTGTTATACAATATGATCGATTGGCACTGCTTAACCACACGCAGATGTTTCAATTAAGTATGTGCTTTAATTTTACTTCATTGAACTTTTGTATTTAAACAACATCTCTTATACTAAGGACAGTTGGTAATAACTTTCACAGGAGTATTTGAAGAAACTTATGCTAACTTGTTAAAAAACAAAACGATAATATGAACAACATTCTTTAATAATTTACTTGTAAAATGTTATAATTACCGAATATTAGGGCGATATCTAATCATAATGTTAATAAAACTCAGATCACTTTTATAATTTAATGTTCCTATCAAGACTTTGGACTGCGTGATAAAAGCGGTCGCGCGTAGCCCAGTCGCTAACGCTCTCGCCTTCGTTGCGGGCAGTTTCGAGTTCGATTCCCGGTAGGGACACTCGGTTGAAAAGTTTAAAAACTTTTCTTTTCAGGTCAGCCATCCTGAGTGAGGTTTTCCTGGATTTTACCCATTCACACCAGGCGAATGCCAGGGTGGTACCTAACATATAGGTCCTAGGCCGCTTCCTTCCTTTCCCAATACTTTCTTCCTTCCCTTTCCCCGGTTAATGTGCTCGCCGAGGGACGTCAACCTTCAAATCATGACGGGCTAACATGGCCATAGATGCCGAAAGCCCAGAAATCTAAATCCTGAATCCTAAAATCCTGCGTGATAAAAACAAATACAACCTTGTACCGCTTTAAAATTCCAAGTTTCCTAAACTTACTATTCGCATTGCTGATCGTTACATACGGTTTGCGAGGAAATTTAGGCAGTCTAAAACATCCAGCGTGAAAACAGATATAGGAGAGGAGGAAATCTGAACAGGATTCAGTAGGGTGAGGCTATCTCATTTCACATATTTCGGTTTGTTTGCCTGTTTGTAAGTACGTAATCTCTGGCTTTCATTGACGTAAAGTTAATATCATAAATTATCTGGACAAAAGGAAATCCACTCAACATTTTCGAGTGTATGGGAAGCAGACTTACAAAGCTTTAGCTGTTTATGTTTGGTTCTATGTAGCTTAATTCTCTTCAAAGTAATTTGTGTTACTTTTTGTAAATTTCTTCAATCCAATATTTTTGTTCTGCTGTCCGTTTTACAATCAGCAAGGACTAGAGTCTAGATTTAAAAAGCATTATACAAAAGTACTTAGTGAAGAATCTTGACTAACTCTAAATAGTTTCATCAAATTACAAACAGAAAAAAGCATAGAAAGGCAGAAAGAATTAAATTTGGGAAGTCAGAAAGAACATGGAAATTTCATTTAACATACAGTATCTCTGAATGGTTATTTTTCTCTTTGCTTTGCTCGTAAAACATATACTGCATAAGGATATTTTGCTTGTTGATCATGGGTATCAAATAGAATCAGACAACATTAAAATAATTTGGGGCCGCGGTGGCTCAATGGTAGAGCGTTCACCACTGGTGCTAGGGGTCCCGGGTTCGATCCCAGCCCTCGCCTAGTGAACTTTGTGGTGGACAAACACCGTATGCGTGGGTTTTCTTGGGGTTCTCCCGTTTCCTCCCACTTTCTTCATTCCACCATTTTATTCATTACTCATCATCACAGTCTCCTTTAGCCTAACAGGCATAACCGTGGGACGTAAAACTCAAAGATTACATTTCATTTTTTTAAAGATAATTTGTAGAACAAACATAAATATAGGTTCATTACCTGAATACCACTGTTTTATAAGCTGAAAGAGTTGATTCGAAGGGTCCTTCGTTCTACCATTATTCATGTATCAATATTATGGGGGTTAACGCCGTATCTGTTAATTTTTCTTCAGGATTTTCACAGTTCTTCATTCCGTTAATTCTTTTGTTACCACTTACATGTAGACCCTATTTATATTAATCCTTCAGCTGGACTAGTGGCTAGTGCACAAGTTTATGTGCACTGTGTCACGAGTTCGATTACAAGGAGGAGAGTATTGAAATCTGAATATATTACTGTAGGTTGGATTTAAGTTTAAACTTCCTTAGAACTCATGATATACGTTTTATGTAATTTTAAATGGGACGCTAAACTCTAATCCAAAAACCAGAGCTCCTTCATGGCTAAGCGGTTAGCGTATGCCCATTTGACGTGGGAGACCCAGGTTCAATTCCCAGCTAGAGCTCGTGTAGTTCGGATTCCACGTCAATCAGTAGGCCCGTCTCATATAGTCTCGCTGCTGAGAGGGTCGTTAAACTCAAGATCAACTCAACTCTAATCCATAAACCACCACCATAACAACAGCATTGTATTTTTCTTTTTTAGTACAAGGCACGTCCACAAAATAAATGTACTAGGGCTCTCGCGGACAGATTGCTATGTTGGTCACACTGCAGTTCCTATTCTTTCCAGCAAGCCCGTCAGTACGTCTAAAACTGTACCCATAGTAATGTCTCTAATGAAAGATATCTATAAAATCTTCCACCAAATACGAGATTCACAGCTTTATCCGTAATCTCGTTGTGAAGGGAAAATCGTCTGAAGTTTTTAACGGGATAAAATCAGTTTGTGGCGAAGGAATTATGAATCGTACAAGTGTGCTTAAATGGTATCATGAATGTAAAAACGATCGTAGTGATGTTCACGATGAGCAGAGGAGTGGAAGAGCATCGATTTTTACTGATATGCGCATTCATCTGACCCTTCAGACTATCATCTGTTCTGAAGATGCACATGGGTGGGGAAAATTTTCAACTGACGAGGAAGTGAAGGTGGAGATGAAGAATCGGGCAAAAGATGTGGCGGCAGACTTCTTTGACCAAGGCTTAAAAAAAATAATCCCTCGTCTCACTAAGTGCTCGAGAGGGATGGCGACTACATGGAAAAATAGTTAACATATGTACTGATGTAAGCATGTAAAAGTTTTGTTTTAAATATTTTTTGAAACATACAAAAATCTAGTACACTTATTTTCTGGACATGCCTCGTATATATAGCATAATTAATTGAAGTTAAACAAGATATTTTATTTATTTCTAATCCTGGTTTTACTCCAAGTGTGATGATTTAGTTCAAATATTCCATCCGTATTGTCTTTACAATACGTTAGATAAAGTTGAGTGAATTGGAATTCTTCGCCTACCAGATGAATACAAAGGTAATAACTTTATAATACAATCCATATTTTTGAACTATCCGTTTCTCAGAAATAGTAGATCCTAACACTGATATAACAGGGCTTTAAGAAGGTATGATAGTTGTTAATCATTCAATCATGGACAAAGTAAATTTATATTGTTATTTCGAACGACTACGTAAATAAAAAGTTAGATGAATATGAGCTTGCAACCTGAAAAATAGCTTTTAGTTGCGCTATATTGAACTGATACTGAAGAAAACTTTTGCTAGTGAATTCACTTATGTCTTCCCTTGTTTGATTATGTGATACCCACAACTGACTCTTCTTTTCTTTGTTTTTTGACACTATGTTAGACTGTGTGGGCTTAATACTGTGTAGTTATTCATGCGTCTCAATTTAATGTCATAATTCCATGTTACTTACATAACGATCAAACGACGAGCGTCAAATTTTAGACTAGAAATGTCGCTCGGAGTTTGATTTATTTCGCATAATAGCGCCAGATAAAAGTGTGGAAGCCCTGATGATTAAATAAATGTAACCCATTAATGGATACTAATTACTCCTTTTCTGTTCTTTGCAAGTATTATAGATCCCAATCTTTCGGTTCTATCCAAAATTCTGTATCAATTTTCTTACATTCCTTACTGGGATCTGTGATATGCTATATAAGATAGTGTACACACGATACACTACAAGATAGTATGCAGTATACAATATAATGTATATTAATACTAAGGAAGAGTCTGTTCTGTGCGAACTGATCTTGCGGTAAATTTGCCAAATGCACCCGATTCAAGACAGTGTAGCCCAAAGTTAATGTAACTGGTTCAGACGATGATAGTCTATACAGGTGGCATAATGTCTTACAATTGTTAGTAGTGTATTAGTTTTAGTGTTAGTAATCCACTTGTTGGCATTCTATCCCTCCTCTCTTCCCACCCACCCACACACGTTGTGAATTGCTCATTTATATCGTTCAATGTGCTGTGAATTTCGTTGAAAGTTTTTTACCTTCAAGTTTCTCTTTCATTATAGTTTCTCACTGAGGTCAAACTACGAAAATGCCGTGCTAGTACTCAACAAAATTACGTATAAGGACTGCTTCTAACTCTTTTCGAAAAGTAGAGATTTTAAAAGTAACAGTTACCTTTTCCTATTATAAAAGAGTGTAAATTTCTACGATATTATATTCATAATCTATATTTCTTATCAATAGAAATACCACACAGATTGAATAGAATCGAAATGATTTTTTTTTCTTTTTGGTTTTACATCCCAATTTTATGTACCTAGGTCTAGTTAATGATAATCAATTAAATGTGAAATGAAGAAAGTTAGGGGAAACGAGAGAACCCATGCACATGGTGTTTAACCACCACAAAACCTGCTTGGTGCGAGGTGGAATTGAACCAGGGACCCCACCCACCAGATACAAGCACTCGACCACTGAACCAAAATCTAACCGAGATTAAGATAATGCGTGGTCCATTATTATTCCACCCGGAATATACCAACCCAATGTTTCACATTGTAACATGGATGAAGTAAAAGCAAGTTTAGGCATTAAATAGCTAAAAGGAAGTCAACAATGAAAGTGTATTTACAGTGGATATGTATCAGTGGAAATCCCTTTGCTAGAAACATTTCCCTGAAAGGCATTGGAATCTGGCTACCATGTAATGTTCGCTGATTCATGTGATCCAATCAACTTTGCTTTCAGTGACCCCTAAAATCCACCGGATGTCACGTGGTCATCCAAAAATCCTATCCCAGAGGCGAAATATCCTTCCAATGTAGTGTATACTGGGCGCTGTACACAGTGACATACAATCCGTGTATTCATGCACAGGTTCAACTGCATGGATTACACTTAAAACTGTAGCACAAAAACTGAGTTGGCTGTGGCCTCAAATGCGATTAAACTTTTCATGGCAAAACTATGAAAGCGTTTACAAATGCCGGATGTAAAAACTCTTAGTTACCTTTTGTTCTCATTACATTTCGCGAAATATAACGAGCTCAGAGAGAGAAAATAGAAAAGACAATCTTGTTTATGTTACTGTAACTAAAGAAATTAAATTCTATTAAGAGCAATTTTACGAATTTTCTGTGCAATGTTTGTTTTAGCTTTCTATGTTAAATTTGGCATATAATAAAATATTTTAACTTTTTCTTTCCTTATTTATTTATTTACTCTAACAGAACACAACCTATGCTTTAACCAATTACAATAAACCCAATACAGTCTTTCACGATATATTCACAATTTCACATTTAAATTTTGTAATACAATTAGTATAAATATCTGTATTACTTATCTAATTTACGAATGTATTGTACGTTGCACTCATCCTCCATGTTGGTCGCTTAGCAATTCGTCCTTGCTTTTGTACATTAGGAAAAAATAGTTTTATGTGTGTGTTTCTCTATTGCTTACGTTTATTTGAAAGCTCGAAAGTAGTTTGTTGCAGTATGGTCCTCCATGTTGGTCGCTTAGCAATTCGTCCTTGCTTTTGTACATTAGGAAAAAATAGTTTTATGTGTGTGTTTCTCTATTGCTTACGTTTATTTGAAAGCTCGAAAGTAGTTTGTTGTAGTATGGTCTTTCCTTGCGCGTGACTTGGTTTAGTTCCCGGTGGGTTTATGATCGCATCGGATGGAAATCCGAGTATTGGTTCTGATCTGCTTAGAGCAACAGGTACGATATAATTAACCCTCAGTACTGAAAATAACCTCAATCAATCAATACATTTTTACGTAAAAAGAAGTAGTAATCTACAGGAAATTTTGACACACACAGTTTGTTCCTGGTACAACAAATTGCCACATGTCCCGAATTAGGGGAAAACATCTTGATATTTTTTAAAACAACCCTAGCTCCCAAATTTCGCCTAAGTCGAACGCATGGTATGGCATGATATGGACGCACCCCCCCCCCCCAAAAAAGTAACAAAATATGCAACAGAAATTGTAAGTAACGTTTATAAATTTCGACTCACGATGTGTACTTATGACTATAGAGATGTTGATATGGTTCTATCGATAATTTTTTTCTTGTTTTACAAGCAGTAAAATCAACACCAATAATGTTATTCTTTGTTTCTACCAGTTCAGTGGTTTATAACTTCTGTTTAACTAAACGCTAACAAGCTGGCGTTACTAGTTTTCGGTTTTGTGTGTATTTGTGTTTTTGTTTGTTTGTTTAAATTTTTATTTCAATTGATATTCACGACTATATTTATTTCTTTCTATTATTCTTTATAAATTATTCCATATACAAATTTGGATACCAGGAAACGGTGATTTTCACATGTAAAATAATGTGTCCTGCTTTATACTTACCAAAAGTTGTCAGCCCTAAACGTTGGTAACAGTACTTGATAAGCATAAATAATAATAACAATAATGTTCATGTTAGCTAATTTGAATTTAACATCCCTTTGGAGCCATGTAGTTATACGAGACATACAGTAACTAGTTATCGACGTGAATTCCCAACCACTACTACGGTTTGTGTTCGATGCAAGTACCCAGCGGAAATCGAAGCCGGGACTGTACGTGACAGTATGTATGTTAGCCAGTTGACAACGAAGAGGCATTAACAAGAACTAGAAGGTATATATATATTATACTAATATATGTATATACTAATGCATGTATACATACATTATATATACTAATACAGTGAAGTTGCTGTAGGATTGTTCCTGAGAAAACCCACGCGAGCGATATTTATCTACCATAAACCCCACTTAGCGTCGTGAGCTAACATCACACCAGGAACCCAGAAACGCATCAGAAATGAGAGCTCTACCACTGAGCCACCGCGGCTCCCTGCTCCACTAGTATTTACTGCCAAAACATGAACAAAAATAAAAATTCTCCTTGAAGTGATTGATTCTTCCTACGAAATGTGTACAAGTGGAAAAAACAGGTGAAACTTCATATAGACTAAATTAGTAAAACCTTTGTACTACTAACTTAAGTACATATCAATCTGAGATTTATCTTGGAGATACTTAATAAATATATTTGTTTATTCTTTGAAGCCGTAGTTAATTTAGCTTCCTGACAAACTACTCAGATTAATTCATACAGTTTTTACATTCTCAGAAATGTTTTAAGTTACTTTTATTTTAGTTGTGGAAGTTTTAAGGGCTTATACTTGCCAGCACGCGAAATGCTAATTAAGAGTTAAAATCAAACCAATGTTACATTGACAGGAGTTCCATAGGGTCCTAATATAGGTTCCGTATTATTGCTATGTAGAATTTTTAATCGTCTAACTTTTCATCTGAGGGTGATTTTTCATTTTAAAAAATGAGAAGCTCTTGGGAAGACAATGGTAGACGCCTTTTCCAAAGAAATTGAGTTATTAGGTGGAATGGGCTGGAATCGAACTACAGAACAATAGGTAGATAGTTTAAGTACGGAATTATAAGTACATGCGGCAGTGGAAGCTTGTTTAGTATGTATCATTGCATTACATTGCATGGCAATGATGAACTTTCTTTCCCAGTTTATTCGAAAGTTAGAAAATAGCTCTTGTCATTGCCTCCAACCAGCTCAACTTTGAAAATTTGTGAATTTTACTCCTATATGTACTTTTCGAGTCATAGAAGTTTACGTTAAACTAGATTGCTTTTATGTGTATGAACGTGACAGCCCTTATAGAAAATTTAGTAATAATAATGGGAACTAATAGACATATAAAATGAATGTATCTAAACGTCTTTGATGTAAACGTATTGGCCATTTTTATAATGAATGACCATATTCTAATACATTCATATTTTACAAATTTTGTTCAAAATGTGGCAACAAAATTGCAACAGTAATTTTTATAATACATACTTTTTGCAGTGTGAATATTCATCTTTATTATGAGATGTGTAAACTCGTGTGTGACGTCTCTCAAAATGGCACCATTCACCCACTTCAAAAGCTAACACTGTTTCTATTTTAAGTTTGATAGCGCACTACGTTAATTTATTTCGAACCTTTTTGGAGGCTTTCTTCTCTTTTTTGTTTTTATTTTAGAGCTCTTCCGACTTGTGAACATAAGCAAGTCTCATTCTTTTTAAACAAACTCTCTATTGTTCATTTCTCAGGTATAGTAATTACTTACTCTTAAATTGCAAACACACTTCTCTTTCTATTTTAAGATGAAATTTTATAAAATTTATTACGTACAACTGCTTTTCAGTAATGATACAGCAATTTCACTCTTTGTATTATAATATACTTTCATATATTACACCTAAAGATTTCCCGAATGAGTTGAGTTGAGTGTGAGTTTAACGTCCCTTTCAGCAGCGAGGCCATACGAGGCGAAACCTACTGATTAACATGGAATCCGAACCACATGAGCCCCAGTTACAAATGAATTTCCAATCTACTGTAAATGTATGATTATGGAGGATATAATTTCACTTGCTTCCCTTTTCCTCCTCTGGACTAAATTCTAGCTGCAATACTTGAGATAAACTATGACGTTTTGGGTGAAGATTGTCCTGCTTATTTCATACGTGCATGCGTACATGCAATCACCAGCAATAGTAGATACACTTCCCTACAGTTTCTTTAGGCAATAACGTAGAAACAAACACAATTTCTTGAGTAATCTTTTGTAACTAAAACTGAATTAGTTTTGTTTATTAAACTTTTCTCTAGCTAACTCTAGCTCAAAAGCACAGTATTATATTTAAAAATCATTATCACCAAGTTATTTTTTAAAACTTATATCCTATCTAAATTTGCATCTTGTTTGTTAACAGCTGCGGATTTTGACGAATAGTAATTTGGACATTGTGATTTGTTCAGTAATCATACAAACAATTGCACCTCATGCATTACATATGCGCCACCCTGCATATTCTAAATCACATATTTCACCAGTATTGTATAAACCTAAAACTGGAAAGTTATTTTGAAGCAATGATTCAGTAGTTAAAAATTCTTGAATCAAAATCATCACAAAATGTTTACATGTCATCACTTACTAACACATTTGATGAATTAAAAAAACAAGTTTAAAATTAACTTTCTCTCCAACAAATGATATATATCCCCTTGCGAACCGTACCAAATGTTTCCAAAATCCGTCACTACAACTAATTATTTAAATAAACATACTTCACAAATACAGCTGGAAGTCCTTGTAAAGGGATAACAACAGATGTACCATAACAAGAGGATGATGTCACTAAAGTATATAACTTAGTTTAATATGATACATATCCGAACACTTCACTTACGATCTTTATTAGAAGAACACTTATAGTCATTGGTAGTCGTAATTAATTATATGTTCAATTTTTTCTTGTGTTTATCTTTTATACTTTCATTATAACCTAAAACAAAAATCACCCTCTATGTCCTCTAATGTATGCACAGTTGTTCACGTACTTCATCAAGTTTCCTATCATATCTCACCCTTACAACCGCGTTTATCTCTTCTTCCTTGCGCTCCTCACGTACCTAGGGGGTGAGTCAAAGGGGTAGAAGAAAGTTCCCCCAGGTTTTCCTCTCCCCCTCTAATGATAGCTCACTTGGAGTCTCCTTCCCATGTTTAAACATGGCGGCTAATCATAACAGTGTGGATGATGCTACAAGAGAAGGAGAAAGAGCGACGGAAAGGTTGAAAGGGTGAAGTTGTTCAGACGGATCCTTCCATCCAAAAACCCAACCACCACCACCACTACATACACATTCTGCAACATTCTCATCTCGCGCCCACCCAGCCACCCACTCTGGAGGGAAAAGGCACCCTCTTTCTGTCTCTGTGAACCACACTCACCAATTTCCATATTCATTACGATGCCGTTTCTCTCTCTCTCTCTCGCTCTCTCGCTTTGCTAGCTCTGTAGCTCATCCAGCAACACCACCACCACCTACAACTAACAACACGGTCGCTTCTGCAACCAAACTCGGTCAACCCTGGCGGTAATGTTGGGTTGCCGCTATGTTGTTGCCCTATGTGATGTTAGTGGCTTGTCTGCTGATTTTTTTTCTTTTTATCTGCTTGTGTGAAGAATGAGCAATTTGTAACGTTTTCTCTTCTTGACTCCTCATGTGGCAAATGTATCATTTCCTTATTCCGCTTCCATTTGTTTTCACTATTTATAGTTCTTATCATCAATTATAATAGTCTCTTTGGATATTCACACAAATTCACCTTATTTAAACCTTTTACTTTTAATTGTTACTGTTAATAGTAACTAATTTGTAAAAAAAAAAAAAAATCTATATAGAAATGGCGCATTCGGTGCACAAGGGAATCAAGTCCAGTGTTTTGGTCATTTTTCAAATATTTCATCTTTAAGATCTCTAACTGATTCTTATCTCAGGGCTTAAGAGATTCATGTTCAAATATTTTAAATAATTCTTATAATGTTAAAAAAAAGTATTAACTTTTCCATGTAATTTAAACTACCATACATATTTTATGTCTCTTTTTCTTACAATTTTGGTAATTGATTTTATTACCTTCCACCAAATGGCTCAATTGTTTCTCAACATTTACGTGAAATTCTTATACACGGTGTTTCAAATCAACACCGAAAACATGTGGGAGATGATTCCTGACACCAACATAAGACAAAAAGTATAGACCATCCTGGGTGCACAAATGTTTTCTTTCGGAGTTATAGGCTGCCGAAAACATGAAAAAATGAACTTTAAAGGTCCATAGCTCCAAAACTATGGGACCTACCGTAGTCGAGTCAAGACTTCAATTAAGAACTAGTATGTACTCTATCCAAATATCCAAGTTGCAGAATTCTGCGGTACTTCCGCAACAATTTTTATAGAGGTAGTTGGTAAGTACTTCAAATTATATGCCTGTAGCCAAAATCCCTCTATAATTTTTTTTTCATGAGTACCTTGGGATTCTAAAATATGTATTTTTGGACATCACACCTATTAGTTCCCAAATGAAGTCTTGACCCGACTACGGTAGGTCCCATAGTTTTGTAGCTATGGACCTTTAAAGTTCAGTTTTCATGTTTTCGGCAGCCTATAACTCCGAAAGGAAGCATTTGTGCACCCAGGTTAGTCCTTACGTTTTGTCTTATCTTGGAGTCAGGAATCACCTCCCAAACGTTGTCTGTGTTGTTTTGAAACAGCCTGTATACTTCTTCTCTATATAACGTGTGTAGTATGCTATCGAGATACAATTTACGTGCGGCCATACAAAATAAATAAATAAATAAATAAATAAATAAATAAAAGAAGTTACTAAGCTAAATATTTTGATTCTATTTGCATTGTCCGATGTATAACTTCATTTCATGCTTTTAATCATATCATCATTATCATAGACATTCTGCCCTTACTGGCAGGTCACCTGCAGCAGCTGAAAAGTTTCCACTCTCCACGCTCCTCCGCCAATCTCTTCGTCTTCGCGTATGATCTTTCTGTTTTTATATCGTTCATTACTTGTAGTCTCCTTCGCCCCTCTCTTCCCCGCCACCATACCCTCTAGGACGTCTATCATGATACAATATCTTCTTAGGTAATGTCCCAACCAATTTTCTCTTCCTCTTCTTAATAATATCTAAAAGTGCTCTTTTCTCCCCCACCATTTCTAACACTCTCTCATTCGTTTTCCGCTCGACCCAACTATTTCTTTCCATTCTTCTCCATACCCACATTTCGAAGACTTTCAGTCGATTTTCGTCACATTTACGTAATGTTCACGTTTCCGCTCCATGCAGCACAACACTCCACACGAAGAATTTTATGAGTTTTTCTCAACTCTTTGTTCAAGGTCCCACAAAACAGACTTTTCTTCCTCCTAAAAGTTTGTTTCGCCATTCCTATCCTTGCTTTTATTTCGCATTTGCACTTCATGTCTAAGAATACTACCCAGAGATCAAAAACTATTCACTTGTTCTATTTTCTCCCCTCCCATTTTTATATTTGACACAGACCTCTTCGTTCCAATCACCATTAATCATAAGAATAATTAAAATATTTCTGTAACTGGTGAGACTTATCTTCCCTATTGATGGTGCTCAAATTAAATTGTTAGACCTCAAATCATTGCCTGAAGAAACAGCTGAAACTATTATTTCTTTATTAACAGGACATTACGATCAAATAGAAACGGTAAAATTATTTTCTATCTTCTAACCCGTCATTTTTAAACGAAAAAATATAAACCAATTATGGTTGTTTTATTGAAGTTACAGCGGTTTTCCATATAAACTATAGTGGAATTCTTGCTTTAGGCAGCCAATAGTATCCATTACACCACTTCTTTCTTTTCTTTACTTTTTTCTTTCTTGCTCTTTTTTTGTAATGAAATCGTGTCTACGAAGCTTTCCACCTAAAAGTATCCACATTGCTAATCTCGAAATTCAGATCATATCTCAATTTAACTTAAATTCTAAAGCAAGGTTGAGATGATTAGTAAAATTACCTAACATCCCGCTTTTGCAGAACAGTCCCTTTTTTCCAACCGTTGTCCCTTTTCTCCTGTTTCTTAAACGGGATGCTTGAATAAACGTTTTAAAGTACAAAGCTGACAAATTGTTTCGTAATTGTCGCCCAAAATATAAATGATCAGCTGCAGAAGAGGCATTTGCGTATTTTTCTATATCTTTCATATCTTTAGACTGTAGTTTGAAAGTGTATAGTGTGTTTCTGAGAGCCAAATTAACGTGTGATCTTACAAAAGAAGAAGGTATTGTGTAAAATAATTTTGACTCATTGACATTGTCTGAACTACAGCTTTATTTACTGCAATCTAGTTGTCGGTATGATGACTGATGTTTCATATCATAAGAATAATTAACATATTTTCGTCACTGGTGAGGCACATCTTCCCCGCTGATGGTGCTCAGGTTAAATTTGATAGACCTCAAATCATTACCTGGAGAAACTGCTGGAATTATTACTTCTTCATTAACAGAGCGTTTAAAAGAACTCGAAATAGAAAAGAAACTTGTAGTTATATGTGCATATAACACGAACAGTAACTTGTGTATATTGTACTTTAGAAAATATCTGTGGCGCCTGAAATGCAATATGGGAATCAGAACTTTTAACCCCTACCCTCTCCCTATATCAATATGAATCCCGTTTTAGCAGATATAAGTTCCCATCACCTTAATGATACAGATTCTGAAAAATACAACATGTAAAACGCAGCTTAAAAGCACTTCCTAATCAACACTTTTCACTTGATTTTCTTTCGAACATTTCTGAAGCAACTGCTTCATTCTTACATTTGTTTTGTGAACACTCTCACTTGATAATCCACTGTTTGGCAATCACATGATACTAGCTCCGTATTTTGAGTTGAATACTATCCCTATTTTGCTCGAAGATGTATTTTCTGAATCATAGCATTTATTTCGAGTCTCAAATATTTGGTTTGTACCCATAAAGTGTTTTATCTTTAGCTTTGATTAATACTAGTACACAAATATGCAATACGATAATATGCGTGTCACAATAGAAACATACTATTCTTATGCAATATAATAGATTATTATAAGATAAACTTACAAGGTCTTATTTAAGGTTGGTTCTACTTGCGATAAGCATCATACTAAGGGTTTGACTACTGCATGATTTAATCGTTAGTCAAGCCTTTAGTATAACGCTAATCACACACAATAACGATTCTGAATAAGATCTATAGTGTTCATTACCAGTTCTAGATTTCGAAATCTGACTGGGCGTTTTAAGTAGCTTATTTTGCTGGATAAAATCGAAAACGTATTATATAACTGTATTATCAAAATACATATACCATGAACGTTTTAAAGCAAATCATTTTGGTACACTGTATACTAGTTGCCCGACTATATTTTTCTACTAAGTATTATAGTTATTTTGTAACGGAAGTTAATTTTTTTTCTTGTCCTTTTATACGCTAGAAATTCGAATTCTCTTTTCCTTTATATTGTGCACACTGCGTGGTCGCTAACTGAAAATCGACTTTCATCAAGGGACCTTTTTTTTCTTTTACCATAAACCTTTTTTGTTGGTTTCTTTGTCTCCTTGCTTTTCATTTCTCTCCCGATGAACTTCAATGCACCTCTTTTTCTCTTTCTCTTTCTCTTTTACTATTCAGGCGCTGGACCCCGGACCTTCTGTCTTTCCCACAATCCTCTTCGAGGCTTATCTCCCGACGGGTTGAAAGTTGACGACTGCTGGCTGCCTGCATTATGTGTTACGTTGAAGCAAATAATGAAAGCATCAATAGGAATTTCATGTGTACGATGCGTGTGTATGTGTGCACGCCTATATATACTGTCTATGAGTGTGTGAAACAGAAAACAAGCTCTAAATTTCGTGATGAGCCAAGTGCAAAATATACAATGAACGATTTTCACCTGTTTCCGTAATTTGAACCAAAAACAATATTTCTCGTTATTGTCAACATGAAGAACGTATGGTTTGCTGAACAATATTGATGAACGTTAATTGGATTATGCTCTATAGAATTAAGCACAAAATTACTTCGGTCAAACTAATGAACGATATATGCAAGATTGCAACTTGTTTCGTTTAAAAGTACCTTTAAAAATGTTAGTTATTCCTAACCAACAGAGGCTACATAAGATGTAGAGGTACAGCTTAACGTGGAACCCATATCATGTGCACTTCCAACGAGAATCGAATTTAGTCTCGTATAGATAACCTCACGAGACCTTGGGGACACTATTAAAATCAATACTTCTTTTTAGCACACGAATTTCAACATGTGTAGAGCACAAGCAAGAAACAATGGAGTGGGAGTCGATATGATGACCACATCTCAACTACATGTATGTCCAGCCACATCTCTTCTTAGGCTCTTATGCCAGCAAGCTAACTTTTGTAGCTACAGCAGGATTTCTTAACATATTGTACGCGTACCCCTGGTGGTACGCGAGCCATTGTTAGTGGTATTACGGCTTATGGTGGTACTAAAAATTAATAAGCTTTGGTTCTACGCCAGTAAAAAGGTTGAGAATTCCTGAGCTACAGAATAAGATTATTTATAAGTTGCTTACTCAAACATTTCTAATCAACAATTGTAACTCACTTCAAAACTGATTTTGCAGTTATACATTTTAGCAATATTAATTTGATGAATGAGAATATTGATTACGCTTGTCAGTTCAAGTGTATTATTCATGTTAGTAGTGATACCAGTTAAGCATAAAAGATGCTAGCAAATCTCATTCTCAAATAATTGTTTTTAGTTTTAAATATGTGTATTAGTAATGCACAAATGCTGAATACGATTACTAATAAAAATAATAATGAATTTCGAACCCATTAAAGATTCAATTATAAGTATTGTTTCGCACTTCAGATCAAACCCAAATGCCTACATCATGTTACTTGTCTTGGTTAACGTTATTGAAATCATGACTTGATTCTTTCTGTTTATCAAAATGAAGGCAAGATTACAACAGAAGAGACCAAAAATGATACCTTAATCTCACTGAAATGCCTAAAGTTCAAAATTGTGTTTATATTGCATTAGTTTATGAACAGTTATTTGCAGCATAGGAATAACTGTTTATGGGCAGAAAATACAAATGATTAGGTTTGCGTACGATATCGTAATCTTGGCAAAGAGCGAGAAAAAATTAGAGACAAGTCTGAACGGTATGCAACAGTTACTTAGGAGCAAATTCAACATGAAGATTAGAAGGAGCAAAGCAAAGTTATCAGATGCACTACAAAAGAAAGAAGAAAAAAGAAAATCAAAATAGAAGCTTGTCTGGTGGAAGAAATGGAGGAATTCAATTACTTAGGAAGTAAAATAACGAGTAATAACAGTTGCAAACAAGATGTAAGATCCAGAATAGTTCAGGCCAAGTAGGCATTTGAAGAAAAACAGAAGCTTCTAACCGGAAGCATCGGCATAGAACTGAAGAAAAGGCTGATGACAGCATATGTGTGGAGTGTGGCATTGTATGGATGTGAAACATGGATACCACGAGAAGAAGAAAAAACCGGAGAATATAAGCCTTTAAAATGTGTTGTTATAGAGGAATGGTGAAAATTAGGTGGACAAACCAGGTATAAAAAAAGAGAGTATTGGAAATAATAGGAGAAGAAAATGTAGTATATTGAAGATTATTTTTAAAAGACGAGATAGAATGATGGATACATTATGAGATATGGAGGAATCTCGTTAGTAGTTATGGAGGAAATTGCAGAAGAGAAAGCACCTAGAGGAAGACTGCGATCGAAATATACAGACCAAATAATACAAGATATAGGGAAAACAAGCTACAAACAAATGAAAGAATTGTGGAAAGCTTCGTCAAACCAATCGAGAGATTGCTCACCTCAGAGAGTGATGATAGTTTATGAACATGTCTTGTCGTCTATGAAACTAGATATGAAAGTTTCTCTAGTGAAAGGTTTGAGTTCAATTCCTCATGTTATAGGAAAATGAATAGGATGATGATTTAGTTACAATAGAAAGAAAGGCAATCTCTGACTCTGAGAAAGAGACCACGATGATTCAGTGCTCGAACGTGAGGGGTAACTGATTCGAACTGAAATTTTTCAGCTTAACGACCCACAATTATGCCCTTTAGGCTAAGAGAGACAGATGATTAAGACAAGTGAATGATGAGGGAAACATTGGTGGGATGAGAATGTGAGATTAAACAGTAGTGTCTTCAGAAAACTCACGGACATGATGTTGTCCACCACAAACATACTTTCCAGGGATCGAACCAGGGACGCCAAACACTAGAGGTGAACGCTCTACTAATCAATCACCGTGCCCCCCCCCTCCCCAGTAGCTGATTCAATCCCAGATCATATGAGTGTTTAGTACTCAACTTCGTGTTCATGGGTTTTCTCTAGATTTTCTTGTTTACTTCCTATTCTTACTTCACTATTTCTTTCATAATTATTCACTCTCAATAATCATTCGCCTTCCTTCGCCTAAACAGCATAACAGTGCAATATACAACTATCCCAGGTCACTTCATCTCTGAGTCTGAGCTAAAATAAAATGTATGTCTTAGAAACCACTCAGAACGATCTGCGAAACATGAGTCTTCGAACGATGGTGGTAGAACTCTGACGATCAAACAAATCCGTGTTGAGATTGTGAGCCTAATATACAAGGTGTTTTAAAACAACACTGACAATGTTTGGGAGGTGATTCCTGACATCAAGATTAGACAAAAAGTATAGACCAACCTGGGTGCACAAATGCTTCCTTTCGGAGTTATAGGCTGCCGCAAACATGAAAAAATAAACTTTAAAGGTCCTTAGCCGTAGTCGGGTCAAGACCTCACTTAGGAAGAAGTATGTGCCCTATCCAAATATTCAAGTTTCAGAATCCTGCGGTACTTCCAAAACAATTTTTATATAGGCAGTTGATGAGTACTTCAAATTATATGCCCGTAGCCAAACTCCCTCTATAAAAATGATTACGGAGTTATGGAAAGTTTTTTTTTTCATGTTTTCGGCTGCCTATAACTCCGAAAGGAAGCATTTGTGCACCCAGGTTGGTCTATACCTTTTGTCTTATCTTGGTGTCAGGAATCAGTTTCCAAACGTTGTCGGTATTGTTTTGAAACACCCTGTATAAGTGATGTATATATATATATATATATTCAATGCTCAAAGTTTGTGTAACAACATGGAAATTGCTTTGATTCTAAGTTTCACGTGAATGTGATTTTACGTGGGGGTTAGTCATAGATATTTGTTAAACTTGAACACGGTGATTTAAATCACATCCATTCTTTGACAAGAGATGCGTGATCAATATGCTTGAGATATCATATAAACACATAAAATGAGTAATCAACTAATGGCACATACTTATGATAAGTAACGTAATACAAGATAATTATTTAGTTATATATATTCTCAATTTATAATATAATAATAAAGCAGAAATAACCAAAATCTATGTGCCATGATAGTAATCTGATAACACTAGTTAACAAATTTAAACTTTTTGTTTGTTACATGAGAAAAATCACCTGATCTTAAAGGAACATTTTGCGCTGAATTCGAATATGCACTCGGTTTCTCTCCATCACGTACAGTTTTCCCGTAACAGAGGGATTTTCGGGAAATTCCCTCAAAAATTTCCCTTTTTCAGATATTTTATTCCCCTAGCTCCTGTCCCCTTACATATAGTAACATAGAAATTATACCTAAGTATACCATGATTTATATTTAATAAACCCTAAAAGTTTCGTAAAAATCGCTTTGTTCTTTCTAGAGAAATAAATATATTTGTATGTATACTGTGTGCACTGTTTATTGCACCTGATAGTAATGCTTTCAGATCTCCTGAGTTGGGGTAAAAACGGCGTTCGTGTGTTAACTCACCAAATAGTTTTTGTTGTGTGTGTGGCCAGTTTGTAGTTAAAGGACAGTGTAGATTCATTACGCCATCGGTGAAACTAGCATATTATATATATTTCGGATGTCGTGTGGGAGATCAGGACAAAACTTGGGCACCCAACATAATTTGTGCGTCGTGCTACGTCACCTTACTTGCATGGGCCAAAGGGAAACGGAGGTTCATGAAATTTGCTGTACCAATGGTGTGGAGAGAACCCACCAACCATCTGGATGATTGTTATTTTTGTCTCACAGTAGTTAAGGGACATTCTAAACAAAGCAAATACACAATAAGTTATCCCAACGTTAAATCCGCAATTAGACCTATTCCGCACGGGGATGAACTTCCACTTCCCGAGCCCCCTACCAACTAGGAAGAGATATGGCCAAAAGACTCTGATGATGATCATGACCTTGATGAACCATCGACATCAACATGTACATCCAAGGATCCAACGTTCATCCCTGACTGTGTTCGCGAGCCACATTTCATCCGGCAATGTGAACTTAATGACCTAGTCCGTGATTTGCACCTGACAAAACAAGAGGCGGAACTTCTGGGATCAAGGCTCCAGCAGTGGAACTTATTGGATGCAGAAATGAACATATCAGTGTACAGGAAAAGGCATGTTCAATTTTCAAGCTATTTCTCAATGCAAGATAATGTGTGCGTATGTACGGATATAAATGGGTTGATGGCGGAGCTAGGAATTCCTTACGTTCCAGAAGAATGGAGGTTATTTATCGACGCGTCAAAGGTCAGCCTTAAAGCTGTCCTTTTACATAATGGAAATAAAAAACCTTCTACACCACTTGCGCACACAGTGAAGATTAAGGAATCCTATGACACCATGTCAACTTTGCTAAATCTTATAAATTACAAGGACCATTGTTGGCAAATATGTTGTGATCTCAAGGTAGTTGGTATTTTATTAGGACTGCAGTGCGGTTACACGAAGTACCAATGTTTTTTTTATGTTTATGGGATAGCCGAGCTGATGACAAACATTATGAAGTGAAGGAATGTTAACCTAGAGTGAATTACGTACCTGGAGAATGCAACGTCAAATACGCTCTTTTGGTAGATCCTAATAAGATATTACTACCGCCACTTCATATCCAGTTAGGACTTATGAAAAACTTTGTCAAAGCCATGGACACATCTGGTGAAGGTTTCAAGTATTTGCGAGATAAGTTCTCTAACCTGAGTGATGCTAAGATTTCAGCGGGAGTGTTTATTGGTCCCCAAATTAGGAAATTAATGCTTGATGATAACTTTGACAGCAAGTTAAACAGTGCTGAGCTAGCTGCCTGGACAGCATTTAAGTGTGTTGTGCGCAACTTTCTGGGCAATAACAAAGCTGAGAG
This sequence comes from Thermobia domestica, assembly GCF_964235325.1. Lineage (NCBI taxonomy): Eukaryota > Metazoa > Arthropoda > Insecta > Zygentoma > Lepismatidae > Thermobia > Thermobia domestica. The sequence continues at coordinate 197,995,187 of NC_137455.1, read as the reverse complement.
TTACACAGAAATCGTACAGGACATGATACAGAAATACAAAGAGTTGGGTTGTAGGATGTCTTTAAAAATCCACTTTTTGCACTCCCACCTCAGCTTCTTTCCTGCTAACCTAGGTGCTCTCAGCGACGAACAGGGGGAAAGATTCCACCAAGATATAATGGCAATGGAGAAAAGGTACCAGGGACGACGGGATCCTTTAATGATGGGGGACTATTGTTGGGGTCTTGTTAGAGAATGCAACATTTCTTACAAAAGAAGGAAGTAGTGTACGTTTTTGTAACCCAATGGAAGTTTCATATATTGTGATAGTTTTGATTGTCTTTTCATGACCTTTTGGTACATTTGTATTATTGTTTATTGTAAATTGTCACACTTGTAAATTATATTGTATTATATTTTATATATGTGTTTGTGGTAATAAAGCAAAACGTTTTACCTCAACTTAAGAGATCTGAAAGCATTACTATAAGGTGCAATAAACAGTACACACAGTATACATACAAACATATTTATTTCTCTAGAAAGAATAAAGCGATTATTACGAAACTTGGAGGGTTTGTTAAATATGAATCAAAGTATACTTAGATATAATTTCTATGTCAGTATATGCAAGGGGACAAGATCTTGGGGTGTAAAATAAACGAAAAGGGAAATTTTTGAGGGATTTTCCCGAAAATCCCTCTGTTACGGAAAAATCGTATGTGATGGAGAAAAACCGAGTGCATATTCGAATTCAGCGCAGAAAGTTCCTTTAAGAACAGGTATTTTCTTTTATGTAAGAAAACCTTTGTTAACTAGTGTAATTAATAAGTTGTGTAAGAATTTAAAAGAAATGGCAACGAAATGGCGATTTTTGAAGTGAAAATTGGGGTATTATTCCAGTAAAATATAGAAAATATAGATGTAAATAATTTGAATATTTTGTAATTTATTTAACAAAATAACAGATACAATATTTGAGATTAATTTCCAGTAGAAAGTTTAATAATCACAATCAAACAATTAGTCAATAATAATAATAATAATAATAATAATAATAATAATAATAATAATAATAATAATAATAATACGTAATAGTAATAATAATCGGAAAATAAGTCTGACAGAAGTTAAATAATATTAAATGATTAAACACAAACTATTTCCTAAGCAAAACAATATATTCACATTAAAAAAAAACTATGCACTGTCTGATGGATCCAAAGTGTTAGTTGGCGAAACTGTCACACTTAGGCCTATGTGGTTTTTAAATGTGAATACATTGTTATGCTCGGCAAATTGTTTGTGTTTAGTTTTAAACACAAAGCAAAACTTCTACTTATGGAAAATATTAAATGGTATCAACTCTGTATTTATTTATAATTAGTGAAATAAAAGAAAAACCCCGAAAATGATAAATCGGAATGATCATCTACCGGATTCACATCCGAAAATTTCTTATTGTGAAGCCTGAATCCTAACCATTATCCTTCGCCATCTCATTAATGAAATAGTACACAAAACAAACACAGCTTCACATAGAATCCGAATGACATGATTTCCGACCGAGAATTGAACTCGGGTCTCTCATATCGAAGGCGCTTACGTTAATCTTATAAACAGGAGTGGCTTCTTAGGCAAGAAAGTACAATATACACTATTGATGAATATTGTATATAGAAATCAAGATACAATAAGAGAGCTGATAGCACTATCGTCTACCGTACATACATAAGTACTTATACATACATACATATATATATATATATATATATATATATATATATATATATATATATATATATATATATATATATATATATATATATATATCACGTAGTAAAGAATTAATATGGGATATATTCTAATTGACATGTTTGTTTTCGTGATTCACTCAAGAAAGACTGAAAATATATATTTAGAGATTTAGAAGATTAATCGGTCTCGAATCAAATCTTCACAATTTGAGAATTGTTTGTTCCATTTAATGTCAGGTCAAGCATTCTCATTAGAAATACACGTTTACATACTAATTTAATGTACACCACTCGGCATTAGTAATTGAATATCTTTTTAAGGAAGTTCAGTAAGGTTCGGTGATGAAGTTGGAAACACCAAACTATGCTCACTTATACAAGGTGGGCGAAGGGAAACAGGAAATTTTGAAGTGACGTATTTGCACGAATAAAAGCACGAAAAGGACACTTTATTAACGAAAGTGTTTATATACAGTATGCCATTTACGTTTTCATTCAAAATATCACAAACTATCTCTTTATTTCTTAAAGATTACATCTTAAAGATTTGCTTTCTTCCGGCGTTCACATTCTAATAGCGTGTTATGGAAACTCCGGAATGCTTGGTGTAACATGTCTCGGGGAATGGCAGTGATTTCGTCTTCAATCTTCTGTTTCAATTTATGGGTAGTTGCAGGACATGTGCGCCACAATTTGCCTTTAAGATGTCCTTACAGGAAGAGAGCGCATACACTAAGATCAGACGGTTTTGTAGACCATGGAATGTCACCGTTACGTGAAATGACACAGTTTTCAAACAATTGGCGAACGGCTTCCATTGATTGTCGAATAGTATATGACGTGGTTCCGTCCTGCTCAAACTACATATTTTTGATGTTAAGATTAAGATCGTGGAATCTCGGTAAAAAATATTTCAAGTATATCAACATACTGAGTGGATGTTACTGTTGTGGCAATGCCATCCTTACGTTCAAAAAGTAAGTGCAAATGACTCCATGACATGATACGGCACACCATATTATAACCCTGATGCTATGTAGTTGATGCTCGTAAAGCTCATAAGGGTCTTCCTGTGCCCAGCAACGAAAATTCTGTTTGTTAACGTGTTCGTTAAGATGGAAGTGGACTTCCTCTTACATCTATATGTTGATAAGAAAATTGGCGCTCTCGTTGATTTTAGCCAACCCCGTTTACAATACTCCCTACACGACACAAGATTTCGTGGAATTAATTTCTGCACAATCTGTAAGTTTTGGTATGGAACTTTAATTCCTACAGTATTCTTTGTACACTTCGTCACTCAATCTCCAGCACAGATGCATGTTGTCAAGCAGAGCGGCGGGGGCTCATCTGGATAGAACCCCGAACAGCTGCAATGATCTCTGGGACACATACCCTTCGAACTCCATCTGGAGGCTTCTCGTTTAAGCTGAACCTATTTCTTCAAAATTACGCACCCACGTTGCAATCACATGAATAAATGGGACACATTCATGATGTCCTAGCTGGTAATGCTGTCGAAATATCACCCTGCTTGTAAAACGCTCTCACAGCGATATCACGTTCCTCATCACTCGAATGCGGTATGATTACTAAATTTCAACGCGTTCGAAACTACCACGCATGGGTTCTGAACAACAACCGGCACTAGAGTGTTGCCAACTCTAACATTCAAAATTTTCCCTTTTCCTGCTCCAATTCCCACATTTAATAAAGATTATTTTGGTTCCTAAAAATAACGCTACATACACAATGCACTTAAATCCGCATTTAAGGAAACCATATTAGTAAATTTCCCTTATTTCTAAAAATACGGACAAAACATTATCGATAAGTAGAAATAACACTGCAACATAGAACTGTCATTAAAAGTGAAAATCAGATATAGTTTTAAAAGCACAAATAGTGTATAAAAATTAAAATCTTGTATACAACTTAATTAAATTGATTTTTTTAATGATGTGCTCTTCTTTCATATCAAATCTCTATTTAATAAATATCTTCTCCTCCCTTTATGGAAAAAATCCCCAAGCAATTCGTTAAGTACGAGTTATACTGTACATGCTATATGAAAATATATGAATTTCACTTAAAAATAAACTCTACAGTGTATTTATTATTATATGTTACAAGTTTGTAAAATGTACGTGTAACAATCTACTACGAACTTGTTTGATTTTTTTTTTTTTTTTTTAATAAAATGTATATAGTAGCAAAGTCAAGAGCTTCTCAGAACATGCAATTTTGCTCTTTCCCATTTCCCTAATTGTTAGTCAGGATTCTTTCTATTTATTACGTTGGCACATTATTCAACGCACGTTTTATAGAGAAAAAGGTCATTAAATTAATTAGCGTTCATAGAGTACGTACTTTTAGATTGAGGCGTGACATTACGTCCCTCTCTTTAGGAAAAAAAAAATGAAACATTGATTCTTTTCCAGCTGGAGTGGGCGGATATTCTACTGCCACAGTCACGGTGAATAATGTATTAATTTTTTTCACCCGGAATCCTATAATCAATGCTTTGTACACCTATTAATGATCTTGAAGCTTAAATACGCATGCTGTCATTAGACTTGATAAAACACATTAGCTTACATTTTTAACTTGGAATTACAACCTCATTTATTGTAATCACACGGTGAACGTCCACGCCTCTTTAATTATTATTATTATTATTATTATTATTATTATTATTATTATTATTATTATTATTATTATTATTAGTAGTAGTAGTAGTAGTAGTAGTAGTAGTAGTAGTAGTAGTAGTAGTAGTAGTAGTAGTAGTAGTAGTAGTATTGCTAAACTTCAAGTGGATAAACGAGACTTAGTTAGAGAGAGGTTTTATTTGTATGTATAAGGTGTAATTTTTTTTTACAAGTGGGATTTCATTCCCATCCGAAGATGGGCGAGCCGCAGAAGGTAACGCCTTCTCTGGGTCCATGAGCATTCATTTATTGGTAGTTTTATTGGAAGATGAGTATCAGGATTTATTTATTTATTGATATATTTATCTGGTTAGGCACACAGAAGAAGTAGAAATAATGACCTGAAGATGGTATGTAATATATATGATGAAATGAAGTGCAGGTAACAGAACACAAGGATATATTATGTAAATTACGACGATGATATTAATCTTCTGCTCTGGGGTTGCTCAGAGCGAGTTTAGACAATTGGAGCCCTCTTAGTTAGAAACAAAGGAGTGCATTCATGAAATTATGTGCATTGGATGAATGGATGGCGACAATATATACGAGGACAGGGGTTATAGTGAGCGGTGGCCTGATCATGTTCATGGATAGCAAGAAGATAATTTAACAGTGAATATGCGAAACGTGGTAGAGCTGTAATCTCGTCTAAGAGTTCATGGAGAATTGGATGAGCTTCCGCTATGCGACGTTGAATGTAACGAGAGGGAAGACTATACAGATATGGTAAAAGTGTTGGTATAGTTGTGCGATGATAGGCACCTTGTGTTGGCGTCTGGGGTGATGAGAAATAAGCAAAGCGTAAGACATGGTGTTCCAGGATTGGTATTTTACCATAAAACTTATATGGTGCAATTTAACCTGGATTTTTAAAAGAGGCCTATTGCTTCAATCTGTCTGCGGTAACTGCAGTTCTGACGTAGATATTCCATAACATTAGAACTTTAACATTGAACATTGATAACATGATAGCAATTGCTTTTCTATAAGTAATTTTTTTATAGACTAAAATAATTCTTGTTCTTGTATAGCCTTACTTGCTGGTCTAGTTGCTAGCGCCTTTGGTGCCCGGCTTCGATTCCCGGTAGGAAAGCATTGTCTGGATTATGGTGTTCGTATTTCATCTTAAATGTACAGGTTCTCGTCTCATATAACCCTGCGATCAAAGAGCTGGCAAGTTCCAGTCGAACCAACCAATTGTTTTTTCATGTTGTTAGTTTGAAAGCTTGTTTCATTCCTAAGTCTCAGCGCAGACAATTACGACTTCAGTTGGTCCATTGGGTTCGATATTCAGTCAGGAATCTAGTCTCCATTAGTCATTGTAGCATACTCGTTGAATACATATAGAGCTGTACGGTATATTAAAATCTAGATACCTCCTAGAGATGAAAGGAAATCTTGAATCCAAATAAATCAAAGAATTTCAAGTGTCTTGACTGTTTTAACTAAATTCATCCCCGTTATACTTTCATAAGCAATAATAACTAGAATTAACAAAAATAAAAGCTTGCTGCTTATTACTAGTTTTGTAAGGAGAAAATTGGAAGTCTAGTATTGCAAGGTACCATCTTTGGAAATCATTTGTTTAATAACATCAAATAAACGTGTTTTTTCCTTCTGATGCTTTTTTAAATGGCGCTAATAAGTTCATAATATCATCGTTTATTTTGTTCGAAGGTAATTATTATCCTACATTGCAAGGTACTTAACATCTCAAAGTACAACTCATATACTGGTCAAAATTCTAAAGAGACGTGTTTGACTGAACAATTAACACATTAGAAACAATCAACCTATCAGAAAAATATTAATGTCTTTATTATAGAACATTACAAGGTATCTCAGTAATAATAATAATGATGGATATTTATGTTAAGAAATAAAATCAAATGCGCTTATTTCTTTTCTTTGAGTTATCCTGAAATTATGTCGTCTTTTCGGTAGTGAAGTTTTAGTATGTGGTTATTACTACGTTGGTGCAAGTCATTCTAAAGGAAAAAAAAAGAAAGAAAGAAAGAAAGAGAGCTACAATATCCGGTTATTCCAAATAGTAGTCGTCTGCAACCACACACGTTTGCCATTGCTCAACCAACGATTGGATTCCGTGGCGAAAGAAGTCTGGATTCTACGGTTCCAAGTTCTCAACCTCACACTGCACCGCCCGATCATCAGAGAAGGTCTTCCGTCCCAAAAAGGGCTCGAGATGCCAAGAGAGGCAGTAGACAGTGGTAGAGATACCGCGGGAATAAGATGGGTAAAGAAGAGTTTTATACTCTAATATATTATAGAGAACTTTTACTGTACTTTGCGCACCAGGTGCCTGATGACTATAGCAGAATACTTGTAATAAGTTTAATGTGCATTATATGGAGTTCACTACTATAACGATCTGCAGTGGTTTCACCTCACTTAAGACAGACATAGTGAATCACTCCCACAACAGATCACTATACAAGCAACAACACCTATGAATGGAACAACGGCTTAAGAAATTGTTCTGGACACTGGAAAAGGTCCAACAACCATTCTGATCGTTTACGATTGTAATAACAGATTAATTTGTCATCTGAAATGACAATCCGATGAAGAAGATTTTCCCATGTTTCTTTTATACTCAGAGAAGTGCATACCTCGAGACAGCAATTCTTGTTAACGGTGTCAATTCATGTGGCACCCGTAAGCCCAACTGTTTTTTTTTTTTTTTTTTAATTTTAAGTTTACCTTACCCATTGAACCAACCCGGCATTCAACAGCGTTAGTGAGTGTCTAACTTGTCTGCAATGGCAAGAACAATATTCCGTTGGTCTGAGACCAAAATGTTCTTAACGTGTTCATACAAACGTGACAGTCTTTGCCCACGGAACTCAATTTGCAACACTATGTCAGCGAAACGACATTTGATAAACCAAGGGTGAATAATGCGTTCGTCCTCCAATTATGGTTCAAATGCACTATTTGTGTTTTCTTGTGGCTTGCTGTGCAGAATGTTCCAGTTGGAATCCATCAAGAAAATCCACTCGTAATTGCGTACACTCTATAGTGTACTTTCACATGACCCTGTTCAACGATGCACTACTCGTGACTGTCTTGTAGTGCTCTCAACGGGTCGGGTTGGGTTGGGTTGAAGACCGACCCGAACCGACCCGAACTGACCCGATTGATTCGACCTGACAACCCGACCTGAGCTGACCCAATTGACCCGACCCGACAACCTGACCCGACTGGCCCGATCCGACAACCCGATCCGAGCTGGCCCGACTGACCCGACCCGTTGAGAGAACTTGTGTCTGGGTATCTCTTTGCTGGACGTGTACAGAGTTTGTGACGTTAAAGACACGTAACCATAGTCCATCCTTTATTTCGTTGGTGAAATGAGTTTCTTACCAGCCGTCAAACTCGCACTAACCTAATACAGTATTTTAGTTGGTCTTTATTTGTTCTGTTTGAGAAATGAAAATGGAACATTATAAAATAAACGAAATGTAAGGAAATACACATAAAAAATACATCACTACCAAAATAATGACAAAGATTAGAATTATGTATTACAGATTTGAATTAGTTATTCTCTGTTTACCGTAATAATCACACTGAAATGAACACATTAAATAATTAATTACTTTTATATTTTTATTCAGTTTCAACTTTTTAAATAAATGATTCGTGTGGAGGACGTTCATACAAGTCTGTATTTAAATTGATGTTAATAATATTCGCAAAGGTATGTTGTACGGTTAACTCTGGTGGTTTGAAATACATATGAATTAAAAATGAGTGAATTTTCTCATTTTTCTAGTAACAGCGGGATAAATCGAATAAATCAGAGTTCTTACCAGAGGTGCGGTCTGAACCACGAACCACGGTGGATCACAATAAGGAGAGTAAAGAAGCGAGTACTTATAGGCTAAGATTGTATTTGTTGATAGATAAAATAAGGAAATCTTTGTTAGAGATCTCTGTGCTGTAAAATGTATTTAATCATGTCTGAAATGACAGTAGCATGTGACAGATGACGAAACGTCACTCGACACCAGCAATACCAAACAATTTCAAGTTTCCCAACTCCATTTTCACAATCACAGCTGGAAGAGGAATATGTTCTGTGCCAATAATAGCGGCAAAGAGTAGGGGATAGAGGCAACTATCTATATTCGACGAACGTCACAGATATTGCATCTATTGCTTACATCTAGGATAGGTGTTCCCTACGTTTTTGCTGTTCAATCATACTTTCTACTTTCCTGTCCGTAGATTACATTTTCTCTTACGCCATTCCATTCGCCCTCTGTATACCATCCGTATGAACAGGATTCTGGGAGAAACGTATATATACTGAAGATGCAGGATAGACGCTCCACCGCCGAAGTAGTGTGACATACGTTTAACGTCTGAGACTTCTGCACGCGTCTTACGGGATCCGTATATCAACGTTTTATTCAGACAGTACGTACATATTTTTCTCTCCTTGTGGTATTAAAAAATATGTCCCCATCAACTATTTCCTCATGACACTAGCCAGGGGTAAAAGTGTGGGAGAACGTGGGAGACACCGTCCCTCCACCTCCAAAAATATGTACGGCGTCCTCCCAGTTTCTAAAAAAATACAATGGGCAAAGATAATCAGGGAGACGGCTTGAAGTCATGCCGCTACCTACCTTTTCAGATCTACTTTTACCCCTGACACTAGCAAGATGACAGTATACACTATGGGGAAACGAGACAGCTACACTATTACTAACTCTTGAACTTTAATTTTATATCTGAGTTTATGTTGAACTACTCACAAGGTGACAAGTGATGAACTATATGAAATAAAATGGAAATTGGTGACATGCTACGTAGTACACAAACTATATTGCACATGTAAACGGCACTACAGACATTCGGATTTAGATTATGATATGTTCGATATATTTCCCATCTCTGGCGATGATGTGGCGCAGACGAACAGCAAAATTCTGCATGATGGATTCTCAGTCCCCCAAATGCGCCAATTTTGCTTATGAATCTTAATTTTTACTTGCAACTGGCAGACATTAACACGTTGCGTGCTCATGCGCATACGAATTACCACCATGTCCTGTGCTTAGCCACGCAGTTTGGACATCATCTCGCGAACCGTCAGAAATTATGACGGTTTTATTTCATATAGTTCACTAATTGTCACCCTGTATGTAAACGATACTATAACTAGACATTAATCCTGTTCTGTAGTACTTAACGAAGTTCTACAATATTAGTAGCGTTTAACATATATATATATATATATATATATACCTTCATGAAACTCTTCATTATGACACCAAAATCTTTCAATTTAACGTCCCACGATTATGCCTTTTAGGCTAGGGGAAATGATGATTAAAGGAAGTGAGTAATCAGAGCCTGACTGGCTAATAGTTGGCCCTGGCGGCTGACGTATTGAGTTGGCTCCGAATTCTCAATCCCCACCACCACTACTACCAAAATTGCTTGCTGTTTTCCCACGATAAAAGCGCACTATTATTTAGATAAAACACACATTTCTTTAGTAGCCACACCGTACATTATACCATAAAGATCTTAATATAGAATCAGGGTATATGTTACGTAACAATATTTATGAGAACAACATAGACAGTGATCGTAAGCATAATTTGTTTTTTCATCTCGCGTTGGGATGGCTGAGATTTGTAATTTGTTCATAAAGAACTACGGACAAACTAATTGAAAGTCAGCACTGGCGGTTTCAGTATTTGTGAACAAGGGATACAATAATATTTTTCGGGACTAATATACCCTGCGGAACAAGCACGACAAAATCTCGTAAGGACGTGAATATCAGTAAGCATTTGTGGTCCACGAACTATTTCAAGTACCCAAATTGGATATATTTACGAAAATTGTGTACACATCTAGGCCTACAGGCTAGTCATAATGGAATTACCTACTATGGTTGCGATGTGATAAAAGATTAGGAAAGAAGTTATCACTAATAAATTTTAATATTGGTAACAGAAAGTGAAGTAATAAATTTATTTCAATTTACGTAATTTTATTCCAAATTTATGTGTATATCCAGTTCTTACTGTAATAACAAATATAGTGTCGGTATATGAATACACAACGACAACCATGAAGCCGGATTCAACAGCAGCCACAGTTTTATTTACCGTAAAAGAAACATCTACGTATTAAGAATTCACTAATTTTTTTCATTTATCAATGCTGTTGATTCCAGAAGTCCGAATTTACTATCCACTCGTTACAATAGCACTAACTTCCGTTCGCACGCTAATTTTCGAAACACTAACTCATAGTGTGACTGAATAAGTGACCGCGGTTCGATTCTCTGGCTGATAAAGTTGGCAACTACTGAGAAATGAAAGCAAACACTCATGAGCTGATATCGGATTTTTATGTAAATGCATATTTTGTTTGCTTATATGTATCTCTGTTCAATTTGGTACGAGTTTCTAACAACAATAATATACTTCGAATTTGAAGTTTTAAAGTGAATATAAATACATATTTCGAAGTTAAAGCACATATTAATGCTGAAGAGCATATTCTGTAAGTTTTATTTCAGATATACGCTTATAGTATGCAATAAATTCAATTTTAAATTGTATTTTCAATGCATTTAAATGTCTATGTAATATAATGGCTTTTTGGATGGGACAATAGAGGAATAACTAGTTTATGAAGAACTAATATTGTTACCAACCGATCAGCAGAGCAAAGACGCTTACAATTGCCAAGACCTTAAGAGAAATCTGATAATGAGAAACCCCGACTACAAAACAATTGAAGCCATGGGAAATATACCTTCTAGGGTTATATCCCAATTTACCAGAAAATATAGATACTAACCTTGGTCTTCTCTATAAATGTTGGCCTTTATCTGTTGATGTTGACAAGTCATTCTCTGGCTACAAACGTCACAAAGAGAATCATCTCGTAGTATACTGTAGTGCTAATTACGGGAAGGAATAAATCCTTAAAATCTCACCTTTTAGACATAAAATAGGGTCTACAATATTATGAAGAAAGATTAGAAATTGTGTTCTTATATCACTGTGCTCATTTTAATCTCATCTGTGTAAGCTTCAAACATTTTAGAATATGTACACTGTAAATATAATAATACGTTCTGAAGAGAAATGCCTGAAACGTAAAGTACACTTTCCATTTTATATTTCACCTACAAAACTTCTGTCATCTTCGCTGTATGTTTGAAAGTGTTCTCTTTTACTATATTGTTAGTGTATATTATTGCATATTTTAACACATTTAACAACATAGTTGCTTGCATATTAAGTGATTTTTAAGTACATAAAAATCCGATGACTACTCACGAATGACTTAACAATGTAGCCATGGGATCTTGTTACAGAGGCGATGGCGCGACGCCGTGATATCATAAATCATAAAGATGATCTCAGATCTCTTACTGTTGGGTTTCAAATTATTTTTCCTAGGTCAAGAAACTAAACATTCAAGAAGTGTATTAGGCCACTATACTTCCGGCTCCCTTTTATATTTTGCGATATGAAACGTGTTGGAGTTCATTAATGTTTTTGCTTGCAAAAACATGGTTCTAAATCTAGCATGGCCCATTCTTACTTTAAGGACGTGAGTTGCAACAAAATTTTAATGAAATGCTTCAAGAGATTGATGTATGCAGATTGCCGTCGTGACTGTTCACAATAATATTTGTTGTTCACACGTTTCTCAGATTTTTCTCTCTTCGTCCTGGCCTTCTCTATTAAAATTTTCATTTGGCACCCTTTCGATTTGGCCCCTGTCTGGCTGGCGATCGCCGCCTAACCACTTGAGCCAGTCCGGGTCTATGAGTAATGATGAAAAATTGTGGAAATATAAATGTGGTAGGAAACTGGAGAAAATGCACGTACATGATGCTGTCCAACACAAACTTACTTGGGCGGGGATCGAATCAGGGACCTCACACGCCAGAGATAAGCGCTTTACCTCTGAGTCATTGTCCTCACATTATGGCATTAAGAATATGACATTAGTATAATTAATGGGATATATTACATAATTATGATTAACGCTCTATTTTAATTTCTGTTTAAGAAAACCTTCAAAAAGATTAGATATATGTCAGTTGATAGATCACATAGAACTTAACAAAATGACATTTTTTGATCTGTGGTTTATGAAAAAATCGACAAAAACGTACTTTAAAATCGCTAGAAAGTAGTCTACATCATTCTTTGCCAGTTCTAATTGATAATTCTGCTGGAACAGATTCTTTAAAGTTCATGTAAAGATTTATGTACTGTATATGTAAAAAAAAAAAAAAAAAAAAAAAAAAAAAAAAAAAAAAAAAACTTGTTGCATATTAGATTGCGTCTTCTCATAACAATGGTACAGATATTTCTAATAAATAAATAAATTTTAAATATATTTAGGTTAATAATTTCAGATTGTGTACCTACTTTTTGTAATAAAGCATTTTAGGTCTAAACAAGACTTTGAACCAGGGGTAAAAGTGAGGGGAAACGCGGGGGAACGCCGACTCCCCACCTCTAAATAATATGTGCGGCGTACTTCCAGTTCCTAAAAGATTACAATGGGCAAAGATAGGCAAATGGACGGCGTGATGTCATGCCATCTCCCTACCTTTTCAGATCTATTTTTACCCCTGCTTTGAATATGACATACGGCACATTAAACTTTAAGGCATGATGTTAGTTAGAGTGTAATATGTCAGGGAGAAAATTAATAAAGTTTAATATTACTAACATTGAATGAAAAGAAATCAAATTATCTGTGTACTAGAAGTAATAGTAGCATAAATAGGATATACAGAGTTAATATTGAGTATTACGAATTCGTAAAATTGTCATAGTGTTCATTTCTACCATACTGTTGTAAATTTTTCTTTATTCTTTACCACTGGATATTTTAGTTTGGTGAATACAACTTTTAAGGTCAACAAACGCTCCTCGTATGTGAAAATGTCACTGTGAAGGACTTTCTGCTCTTCTAAACTGATCTCATCACTCTGTGGATCAATGAATAAGTGAACTGGAAAGTCTACGACTCGACAGAAATCAGATAACTCTCATTTTCTTGCTTGTAAATCACCCCAAAAATCTAATCTCAACTTGTCCAATTTACCAACTTCTTTTTTGTATAGAAAATAACTAAAGGGGAAGTAACTTTGTAGTTACTATGGTAATGGCACTGTTACTTTATTATTGTTAACAGAAAAGTAAACGATTTAAATTCAAAAGCACAGAAACTGTAAATAGTAAGGTTAATGGATTTCGTTAAACAGTATACATTTATATAAAATACCTTGGGTTGTCACTCTCTAGTAACATGCTGGTTACTATGCAAGCATTAATATCCATTCATTGTTTTTCAAAACTAAATAAACTCTTTGTCATCTACGTCAGCCTAGCTACTAGCGCGCGCAAACTTTGAAGCGCATTGTCCCGGGCTCGTTTCCTGGCTGGAGAACATTAAACGCATTACAGTGGTTCGGATTCCACCTTAAACTGTAGGTCTGTGTGTCATATAGTCTCTTTACTGAAAGGAAATGTTTAACGTTAGCAGACAACAAACAACAACTAAATTCACTTGCAGTAAAATTCAATGTCATGTCCGACTGGTTGTTAATGGTCACATTGCACCGTTTTGTAATACATTTTCTTGTTTTTTAGAACAAACCACATTACAGCTTAACAGAACGAGTAAACACCAAACGGTGTAAGTGCATAAATCTTGATTCTGAGAAAAGTGAGCTTAAAGTTTGTTGACCGCATAAGTGTCTTACGAGAAGTGCGATTATAAATCATCATATCCGTGTCAAATGAAATTATTCTGCTTATGTCCCTTTACCACATGAAATTTCTTGTAAATAGTAGCCATTTATGAATTTATCGTAATGTTGGCCAATAGTAATACTGTTAGGTTTTCAGCTATTCAAGTGCACTAAATATCATTAAAACAACTAAGAATTATTAACTCGTTCTATGTATAATGTATTATTTCAATACATATTGCATATGAGAAGAAAGAAAAAAACATTGATCATACTCGAATTAGAAAATGATTGAAATCAATTTGAAATGAAATGACAAATCTGGAATAGTTGAAGAAAATAGTTTGCAAATCTTTTCCCTGATTTATGTTCCTTTTCCAATTTCTCGCCCATTCCAACATCTCTTCCCTTCTTCAAGCAGAGATTGTCTTCTCATCAGACTCACAGTCAGTATGGATTGAATTTGAAATTGAAGCGTGTTAAAAAGTTTAGACCTGGCGAGACTTGACCCTGGATTTTCTTGGAAAAAGCTATGCAGTAACCACTCACCTACGCTAATGAGTTCCCTCAGTACAAAAGCTGTTATCTAGTTCAAATCCTTTCACGTAAATATAATATAAAATGCTCTTACAAATTTATGGACTTTCGTGCTGCGAACTTGTGCTTCTTTAATCAAGTACTTGTTCGAAGCAGTTTTGTTAACTATAAGTTTTCTTTTCTGTTTTTCTCTGTCTTAATCAGCTGAAACGGTGAGAGGTTGGAAAAGTCAAATTGAACGCCCCTCCACAATCCAACTTTATACCTTGCCCTCCTTATCCACCAATATCCTTTATTTCGCAAAAAGGCACAAGTAATGCAGCCGATATCTTGCAAGAAATAATGAAATGAATTCAGTTTAACGTCCCACGATTATACTCATTAAGCTAAGGAGTGATCAAGGCATGTGAATGATGATGGAAGATTTGATGGAATGCGAATGTGGGTGGAAACGGAAGTACCCCAAGAAACCAAACATGGTGTTGTCCATTATAAACTTCTTGATCGGGCATCAGATCAAGTACCCAACACACCAGAGGTAAGCACTATACAATTGAAATGAAATGAAATGAAATCTTTGAGTTTTACGTCCCACGGTTATGCCGGTTAGGCTAAAGGAGACGGTGATGATGAGTGATGAATGAAATGGTGGAATGAAGAAAGTGGGAGGAAACGGGAGAACCCCGAGAAAACCCACGCACACGGTGTTTGTCCACCACAAAGTTCACTTGGCGGGGGCTGGGATCGAACCCGGGACCCCAAGCACCAGAGGCACTATACAATTGAGTCACCATAGTCCCCTGCTTTTCCGATATCAAACAGATTGCTGTGGAAACACATGTTAAAGTGAAGTGCTTGTTAATGTTAATATATCTAATATATGCTAATGAAAAACGTGTCAGTCGATTTACGTCGATGAATTCATTCACCTTCCTTAGTAGTAGTAATATCAGAACTAGAAGAAGAAGACATAAGGGATATAAATTGCATCTGAAAGTTTAAAACAGTGCTTATAAAGAAATCTCACTAATAATTAGTAGCGAACTTTCTTCTAAAATTGAAGTATTTTCATCTATGCGTTTAGTGACTGTTTGTGTCAAAATTTGGCAACACTGCTGTAGACGCATTTCTCGAGAACGGAAAAGTTTCCTCTATTAAATGCATCTGTAGACACTTTCCCCAATTGAGCGTCGTATTATGTCGCATCTAAAGACATGTTCCTCATTAAAGTGGTTAACAAGACACTTATTAATAAGATACAAAACTAGAAATTGTCGCAACACATTTACATTGTTTTTTTTTTCTTTTTCTTTTTCTTTTCTTTTTTTTTTTTTTTTTGTCGTATATGTGAACTTAAAATTTGCATTTTACATACGAGACTCATTTTTACATATCTAAAAAGGATTTATCTCATATTTTAATTAATTTACACTATGTACATGTTTAAAAACGTTTGTCGAAATATATTCAATATTACATTTATTATTACATATCCTCTAGTTTTAAGTAGAATAGAACGCAGTATAATGGAACTTGTGCTAAGTATAATGGAACTTTAACGATCTTCAAACCTGCGCCATCTTTGTTTTTAGCTCGTTGATTTATACGGAGAATTATTATTGTTATTATTTTCAGATAAATGAAATGGAATTTTAATTATTTTTATTTTTGTGATATATGTGAAATAAATTATTCAGGTCTCTCTTACTACGCGAAAATTAAATTTAGTTAAACATAGCTTTTATATTTAAGTTAAATTTAAACAATATTGAACTTATATAACGGAAATTCATTTTCAAAAAGCACGGAATATTTATTAAGTAAAATGAAGCCATTAAAAGTTTCATTATTCCAGTTCCAGTTCCAGTTCATTTCAAAGAAAACATAAAAATAATCCCCCATACTTATTAATGGGCTAAAAAAATTACGAGGGCAGTCTTTCTCCCAATTTTCCACGTTATTTTAAATTTCTCCATTTTTCCATCGCTGTATTAAAACTAATTCTTACCATTGTCTTCAACAAAGGATAGGAACTATATATTTTTTCTATTATTATATTATATTATATTATTATACTAGTTGAATATACCTATGCTTAACACGGGGGCTGTATTTGAAAGTCAACGCCTATGGGAGTATCACCATTGCTCTCAGCGACCGCGAAAACTATGGATTTGATACTAATATCGGTCATTTTGGGCTATTTTTTTTTACATGTCTCGGCATCCCCCACCCGGTGACTCCCGGCCTGCATACAATTGTAACTAAATTTGCAAGTCATCGCTAATGGAAGTGTTACCATTCATTTCAGCGACCGCGAAAACTATGGATTTGACACTATTATCGGTCATTTTGAAATACATTTATACGTTTCGGTATCCCCCTCCCGTGACCACCAGCCCGGAGCCGAATTAGGGATGTGCACGAGATGAGTCGAGACTGGATTTTCCTGACAAAATTCGAGTCGAGACATGGCTCTTCCAATAGAGAAATATACGTTTTTCGAATCGAGACATCATTTTTATAGCACATTTTCGAGACGAGACAGCCACAAATCTTGTCTCGTGCGCATCCCTAGCGTGAATTTGGAAGTTAATGCGATCAGAGTTTCACCATTGATTTCAGCGATCGCGAATACTATGAATTCAATACTAATATCTGTCATTTTCTATTACTTTTACATGCCCCAGTAAACACCCCCTGAACCCTCTGGTTTGAATTTTGACAAAAACAATTAACTCTGATCTGGAGCCTGGACCAAGGTATTCGTGACTAAAATTTGGTAACTCTCGGTCAATTTTTTGGTTCCCAAGCCGGTTCCGGTAAACGCCCCCTGAGACCTCACTGGTTCGAAAATATTTAAATAGCGCTTCGTCTTGATCTGGGCCCTGGGTCAAGGTACCCCTGACCAAAATTTGATAACTCTCGGTCCACTCGTCTGGTCCCCAGGCCGCACACAGACAGACAGACAGAGAAACACACAAACTTTTTATTTTATTTATATTAGATTAAATTATGTATCAGGTTGTCTAAAACTTATTAAGAGTTTGGAGGTCAAAATTGAGAAGGCATTTATTGTAATTTGAAAATAAGATTATTAAACAACTATGATCCATTTTGTTCTATTACCATCTGCCATTTTTCCGGCAACACTATAGAACTTCTGTGGTTTCTGGCGAAAAATTTGTGACACATGGTTTTCACCACTGGTGCAAACTGCGGGGGTATCTTGGAACTTGGGGGGACAGTCTCCCCAAAAATCGGATTTGAAATGTGTTTTTTGGGGGGTGGAAATATAATGATTTGTGTTCGATTGCCACAAAGGAAAGTGAGATGAAATTGATGTCCTCCAACAATAAGCCTCAAATCTGCCCGTCTCCCAGTGTTGAAAACAACTCTGCTCCCTGATCCTCCACAGGATTGCTTTTCGACTTCACAATTATTTTGAGCATCGCTTAAAAAAAAAAAAAAAGAAAAAGAAAAAAGAAACGGTCTTATTTGTCACCCCGCTCAATGTTGAGGACAGATTGGCGCTGCTGGTTTTCACAGGCCTCATCTTCATATAATTCACGGAGTTCTAAAGAGACATAAGCAAGTGATAGCCTTATAATCTATGCATTGGATGCATGAAAGTCTCCTAGGCAAGTTTTCTCAGTATCGGATATATCCTTAAAGATGTAAGTAGTCTGACGTTATCAGCGTGGTATAATGACATCTTTCCTGTTGATCAATCCTGGCTGTTTCTTTTAAATTGCTAGGATCACCCAATTTTGTCGAAAGTACAGGTCCTAGTCTATTGTTTTGCCTTGCGGCAGCAGCTCGTGGTGCCCTTTCAATCCCATTAAAAACACAGCACAACCTTCGTGAGCATTAGTGTAGGCTTTGCTACAGACCGCAGCGTTTTCCCAACGCTTCGCTTCAACAACGATCTTTTTCGCATTATTTTCGTAGGTTATCTACTTTACATCGCTCGTGATCAATCGGTTTAGAAATGGTTCCAGTTTGTCACGTTTCGACAGAGATTCGCAGATAGAAATTCTATTGAGTAAATGCTTCTGAGTCAGATCATGTGCCACTAAAATGTCGAGCTTCTTTCTGTATCTAGCTTTCTCCAAGTGGATTAACATTGTTCGGTGATATTGGTGACAGCAATTGGCAATGTCATGATCTTATACGTTTATCTTACTCAACTTTTATTAGAATATCGCCTTGTTGCTGTGATTCGTCGCCTACTACCAGGAATATCTTGGACATTGAAATTTACAAAGTGAAAATGACTGATCCATATTTTGGCTCTTGCTTTGGTAAGGTATCTTACCAATAAATAGCACACTATTACTTCACGGGCTTAAATAGCATTTTTGTCTTTATCAAAATAAAGTTGTAAGATGTAGTACACTTTTGAGGAAACTTCACTTATCTTCGTGCCGCAATATCTTACGTCTGAGACTAAGAATTTCAACATCTTTTGCACATACACTAGTTTCCCTTGTGAACTGTGGAATGACGTTAAGCCTGACCCGCTGGAGCTCATACTCTGAGATTTAGGACACTAGTGTCATCTCGTGGGAAAAGGCTAACTTTTTTTTTTTTTTTAGAATACTTAAGTATAAAAATATTATATTACATGTTGTGTCGAAAACAAGAAATTTATACTCAATCTATACATGTTCTATAGTCAATGATTTCAAAACCAATAGGCGAATTACAGTACATATTTTCTTTGAGCAACGTGTCGTGAATCTGTGTGGATTACGAAAAACGATATTCAAACAGAGCAATTTTTGTTGTCTGTATATTTTCGGTATTTTTTTTAATGATGGAAATGGATTACCTTAGAGAACGTGTAAGTGTAATAAATTTAATAAACAATAGATAATTGTAATTATAATAGTTACATCCACAGGTGGTACAAATGTAACCAGATTTTAAGATTTATAAAACAATCTCACTAGAAAATTTTTGTGAGAGGCTGTAATGCTGCAGTTCTAAATGGCTGATACATGATTAATGACGTAGCGCTTTTACGATTGCAGAAGGACAGTGAGAGAAACAGTGAGAGTGAGAATGTAAGAGAGGAAGGGACGAAGCAGAGGAATGGAATCATACGACAAATGAGCGTTAGTAAAGTATCATTTTCACTGTCGTGCACATGCGCAGGAATCTAATTCGGAAAGGGTTCAAAGATTTTGTTGGTACATGTCCAAATTTAATATGAGAATAGATTATATTAAAATTCGTAAAATTAGACTAAATTTACGGAAAATTCGGGATTTCGGGCATGAGACTAAGTACGTTTCTGCTCACGATCCACGAACCGTAGACTACGCCAATAATTTTCTAGTTTGGCTATCAACGATGTCATTTATCGGCGCCAGGCTTCCTGTCTCCTCTTTGTTCTTTCTGTGTGGTTTATTGAAAGTGGGAGCAGCAAAGTGTGACTGTTAGGGTATCGGAGAAAGTATGGATTATGAACAATCGGACAAGGTGTTAGGAAGTTGTACTAACAAAAGAAAGGCGTTACTATGAATATAAATAATGTGCAATTGAGTCGTAGAAAAAGAGCCTTAAGTGGCTGTAGTTGTTTATGTGTTGTAATGGAGCCATAAGTGGCTGAAGAGTTTGATAATTAGGTTGGTGAGCCAAAAGTGGCTGTTTATAATTTAAATATATGAGCCAAGTGTGGCAAGTGATATTTTAGTTACAACCAAGTGTGGCTGGTTGTAGTTGTAAGGCAATAAAGGTTGATAGTGAATAGAAAGAGCTATCTACATTCTTAAGTTGACTTGGGTACATGTGAAATCTAGTTGAAGTAATATTTAACTCACTTAAAAATATACCCTAACAAATGGCGCAGTCTAACCGCAAAGAATCTACGTGTGAGGACTTGTTACAACAGTTTGAAAGTCGAAGTGAAAAAGATTTTCAAGTATGGATCTTGAACGAGTTAAGGAAACGGGACCTAATAATTGGTCAATTACGAGCAGAGATCACGGAATTGAAAGCTAAACAAAAGCAAATTTGCTATACATTGAGAGGTCTAGGTAAGCCAACAGTGAATCAACGAGCTCAACATTCATGGGGATTTCGCACTACAAGTCAGATAAACGAAGATCCAATTAGATGCAAGAGATGTAGAAAAGTACATATAAAAGGACAGTGTCCAGCTTATGGGAAACGTTGTTTCAGCTGCACTGGATTACACCACTTGGCATCTGCATGTGTATTAAGATTCCTACAAACAGAAAGGAAACATTTGAAAAGGGAAGACTTGGCAGAAGGTTGCAGTAAGGCAAGAAGACATAATACCGGTACGAAAGAAGCTAGTGTTAAGACAGAAGTTCTAGGAACAAAAAGAACGGATGAGACTAATCAGGCTTTGACTATGGGAACAATGTTTTTACAATCGGCGAACGTCAGTCAAGAGCTTAATCAAACAACAAATTCTAATACAACAGCAGGGCATTGCATACTAGGATTTATTAAGAAAGAAGATGTAGGTGTCCGTAGCATGAACTTAAATAAGGATAACAGATCTAGAAGATCTAGAAGTTATCGGCAAAAGGACGGAGCACAGGAAGCTCAAACTATCAGCCAGAGTGAAAGAAGTAAGAAAGAAAGAGAGCAGAACTTAAATCAAAAACAGGAACTGTTACAGTTTATGTTTCTTGAGTTTACGTCAAGGGATCAGAAAATACAGGAAATTAGTGACAAAATTATGGAAATGGAAAAAAGTGTGAGGAGTTTAGAAAGAAAAAGAAGAAGAAAGAAATCTAATGAAGGACAGTAAAGTATGAAAATGTTGATGTAAAATTAGTGATTGTCTCTTCTTGTGATTGTAATTGTATACGGTTTGAATTTTTTTTCGGTAATCCCCGGGAAGATGTTAGGGTATCGGAGAAAGTATGGATTATGAACAATCGGACAAGGTGTTAGGAAGTTGTACTAACAAAAGAAAGGCGTTACTATGAATATAAATAATGTGCAATTGAGTCGTAGAAAAAGAGCCTTAAGTGGCTGTAGTTGTTTATGTGTTGTAATGGAGCCATAAGTGGCTGAAGAGTTTGATAATTAGGTTGGTGAGCCAAAAGTGGCTGTTTATAATTTAAATATATGAGCCAAGTGTGGCAAGTGATATTTTAGTTACAACCAAGTGTGGCTGGTTGTAGTTGTAAGGCAATAAAGGTTGATAGTGAATAGAAAGAGCTATCTACATTCTTAAGTTGACTTGGGTACATGTGAAATCTAGTTGAAGTAATATTTAACTCACTTAAAAGTATACCCTAACAAATGGCGCAGTCTAACCGCAAAGAATCTACGTGTGAGGACTTGTTACAACAGTTTGAAAGTCGAAGTGAAAAAGATTTTCAAGTATGGATCTTGAACGAGTTAAGGAAACGGGACCTAATAATTGGTCAATTACGAGCAGAGATCACGGAATTGAAAGCTAAACAAAAGCAAATTTGCTATACATTGAGAGGTCTAGGTAAGCCAACAGTGAATCAACGAGCTCAACATTCATGGGGATTTCGCACTACAAGTCAGATAAACGAAGATCCAATTAGATGCAAGAGATGTAGAAAAGTACATATAAAAGGACAGTGTCCAGCTTATGGGAAACGTTGTTTCAGCTGCACTGGATTACACCACTTGGCATCTGCATGTGTATTAAGATTCCTACAAACAGAAAGGAAACATTTGAAAAGGGAAGACTTGGCAGAAGGTTGCAGTAAGGCAAGAAGACATAATACCGGTACGAAAGAAGCTAGTGTTAAGACAGAAGTTCTAGGAACAAAAAGAACGGATGAGACTAATCAGGCTTTGACTATGGGAACAATGTTTTTACAATCGGCGAACGTCAGTCAAGAGCTTAATCAAACAACAAATTCTAATACAACAGCAGAGCATTGCATACTAGGATTTATTAAGAAAGAAGATGTAGGTGTCCGTAGCATGAACTTAAATAAGGATAACAGATCTAGAAGATCTAGAAGTTATCGGCAAAAGGACGGAGCACAGGAAGCTCAAACTATCAGCCAGAGTGAAAGAAGTAAGAAAGAAAGAGAGCAGAACTTAAATCAAAAACAGGAACTGTTACAGTTTATGTTTCTTGAGTTTACGTCAAGGGATCAGAAAATACAGGAAATTAGTGACAAAATTATGGAAATGGAAAAAAGTGTGAGGAGTTTAGAAAGAAAAAGAAGAAGAAAGAAATCTAATGAAGGACAGTAAAGTATGAAAATGTTGATGTAAAATTAGTGATTGTCTCTTCTTGTGATTGTAATTGTATACGGTTTGAATTTTTTTTCGGTAATCCCCGGGAAGATGTTAGGGTATCGGAGAAAGTATGGATTATGAACAATCGGACAAGGTGTTAGGAAGTTGTACTAACAAAAGAAAGGCGTTACTATGAATATAAATAATGTGCAATTGAGTCGTAGAAAAAGAGCCTTAAGTGGCTGTAGTTGTTTATGTGTTGTAATGGAGCCATAAGTGGCTGAAGAGTTTGATAATTAGGTTGGTGAGCCAAAAGTGGCTGTTTATAATTTAAATATATGAGCCAAGTGTGGCAAGTGATATTTTAGTTACAACCAAGTGTGGCTGGTTGTAGTTGTAAGGCAATAAAGGTTGATAGTGAATAGAAAGAGTTATCTACATTCTTAAGTTGACTTGGGTACATGTGAAATCTAGTTGAAGTAATATTTAACTCACTTAAAAATATACCCTAACAGTGACGTCATAGAATATGCAGTTGAGAATGACTGATGTATTCACTTTCACTGGCACTTTGTCGTGCTATACGCATACTCTACAGTATTAGGTCGTTATGCCACACCAAGTTATTCAGGACGGAATACAACTTACTATTAACGTGGATTGCAAACCAAGACCGAGGCTTGAATCCGGTACAGTTGGCGGGTGCACAGACCATCATGCAAGTTTAACTCATACAGTACAAGCCGTTTCCAACACACTATCTAGCTTCCAAGTGACTTGGATTACATACTCACAGAACTGATACTGTCCTTCTACCTACAGTAATAACCGTAATCAGTGTTGTCAGACTTGGTATAATTGTATCAAATGCGCGTTTTTTGTCATTCATGGGTCCGTTTGTACAACGCTGTGAAAAAGTTGGTACAATTCTGCCCAATTCAGCACCATTTAACAAATACTTATCACATTTTCAAAAGTGTCAATAAGACTTCTCCTACATCTCACGTTACTCATACTGTGTATTGGCCTTTTATATATATAATCATAATACCGTTTTGGTTTATTGGTCACTTTGAAATAAAGACGCGGTTGGTTTCCTTACAATATATACCGAAGATGATAACTGTTTTTCCTTTTAATTTGCTGCCTCTATTATACTTCCTACGTGCGAGAAAAGTTTCATCTACTTCCATGGTTGTTCGGGGTTCTCCTAAGAGCACTTTCTTGGTTTGGACTCTTGGAAGACGTGGGAAGTGTTCTGGAACTTTACCTCTTTTAGTTTCGTGTTATAGAGTCATATATGACACTAGTACAAAATGATGATTTCAGCCCTTTTTCTTTCAACTTGGTACTATTTTTCAGCTCACTCCAGAGCTAGGACTGTGGCAACACTGATCGTAATTACAAAAGTTTATATTATGTACAGTTATGTTTCCTTCACGAAAATAAAAAGAATCAAATCTATGAAAGAGATGTAGACAGAAAAATGTTACAAATACAGAAACTAATAAGATAATATAGTATCAATGCCATGTGTTGAATTTTACGCCATGTCATAACTATAAGTAAATGTTGATATTTTATGTAAAATTTTTTATTTAACAACATAGGCATTAACTATGCACACATTTATAAATCTTTATCATTGATTTCGTTATTGTCGTTGTACGTAAAAAGTTTAATGTCTTTTTCCAGCAAGATAAAAGGTTATGTAAAGCCTTAGGAACAGGCTATATGGAACGTGGATATACAGTTTGAGATGTAATCCGAACCACTATAATATAGTCAAATTGCAATACTTTCCCAACATGAGTCGAACCTAGCTGCACTAGCCGCTAAGCCGGCGGGTGTGAACTATAAAACTATTTTAATATATTTGTTCATGTTGGTGCTAAAAATTCCGTATCATATTATTTCACCGAAGTATTGTATTCTTCAAATATAACTATCATAAATTACTATACAATATTTTTTCTACTAACATATTCTGGTTTTTGAAGCTACATGTCTTTGCTTTTAAGATATATTCTTTCCAAATCTTTCCTATAGCCAGATGTTTCACTATAGTAGGTGTGTATAAGAGCACTTACTGACTGATTTTCATTCCATTCAATAAGCAACAAATTTAAATTTCTTTATCAACGGAAGATTGTTCCATGTGTGTGATAATAAACACTTTATTTCTTAAAAGCCATGTAACCTAGGTTTCTTTTCGTGAATGTCAATAATAACGCAACAGATGAGACCGATAGAATGAACTACCTTCAATTTTCCTTAGAAAACTAACATTCCCAACTTATTTTATTTAACCATGCAAGAATTAAAGAAGAACCGGTTATAAAATTTCCTGTAGATATAACATAGACCTCTAATATTACATACATACTTACAGTATTTGTATTATTAATTTCATCATGAAACAACATATGATTTCATAGTGTTTTAACAGTCCATCTTACATATACATTATTTCATTTCTTGTTTCTTTGTTATTAAAAGAGAGACTGAAAGTCATTTTGTTCTTTAAAGAAACATTGATATTGCTACACTGCTAGAGATCTGTGGCATCGTTGAGATCACAGAATCCTTTCTGCTTATCTTTCAGTCTCCAAACATTTAAAATATCGTGACTTGAATTATAAAGTAAAAATGCGAAGGGAGTGTACGTAAGCACACAAAGGAAAGAATCCTTGTTTTCTTCTCTGTCTGGGGACGTAACCTAGAATATGGAAGCAATCCTAGTTTTCTCTTAACGCACATTGAATACAGAATAACGTAGTTCTTTATTACTTTCATCCATTTTTTCTTTTTATGCTTTGCTATGTAGGAGTACTTTATAAGAAAATAATTTAAATGTTCTAAGCGACGTACAGAAATAGTCTACTATATTATACTCAGTAAGCTGAATGTAGTAGGTAGCATAATTTCGTCTACCAAACTTGTTTACTGAAATTTTTTAGATTTCCAAATTACACAATGCAAACTATGGGAAGTCTTATACAATTTCTATATGTCTGTATATCCACCTAACGACAGATATCAAAACAGTAACGGTAGGAGACAACGAGTAACGGTTACCAGAAAAGGATTCAGTACGTCTACAGCAAGTTCCATCTCACACTTAACCCTATACCCAAACCGGAAGTGATAGATATCTATCATTTCCGGTTTGAACATTGATCATCTTAGACCAGAATTTGTAATAGATTGCTAGCGAGAAGCGAGGTTTCATGAAATGGATTTAACATCCGAAGAGTAGGTCCCATGCCCACCTTCGTCGCTATACTAAAACCAGAATTAGTAACAATCTACTACCACTTTTACTTTTAATATTGATCTCGATACATATAAAATGTAAGAGATACATAAAAATAGGTTTGTGATATTGATTCAGTATCTCGTGAATATGTTTCATCTAAACTCTTATTCCTCTCTTTAAACCAGAAGTTGTAGAAATTTACACTTTTCTAGTGCCTTCATAGAAACTAGGGAATTCGTGTTATTATTCAGTTCGTGTTATTGTTCATTTCAGTTCAAATTCTGTCGAGAAATTTGAAGCTTTAAATTTATAAAACGATAATCATGTTTGTTGTGCTGTATGGTTGAGAAATGTCGTCGCTTACTCGAAGGGAAGAACGCAGACTGAAAGTATTTAGGAATTAAATTCTGAGCCAAATATTCGGACCCAAGAGGAACAGAAATGGGAAATGGTGGAAACTTCATACTGAGGAACTACATAGTTTATACCGTTTACCAAACATTGTTAAGGCAATCAAGTCTAGATGACTCAGGTGGGCAGGTTATGTAGGAAGAATGTAGGGATGGCCGGAATCGGTTCCTGGTGGAAACGCTTTTCGGCTCTGAACGGATCAGGTTCTAGAAGATATGGTTCCGGAACCGGGTTTTCGCATTCAGGTCTGGAACCGGTACCTAAGAACCAGTTCTGCTATCGGGTTTTTCGGATCTAGGTCTGGTACCGGTTCCAGAACCGATTCTGAAAACCGGGTCTCCAAGAACCGGAACTTTGTGGCCATCCCTAAGCTAAACTCGAGCTGCTAGCAGGCTGTGAGCAGTGTGCTAGATGACATGGTGGAAGCTACAGGCAACCGCCCAGGCGGAGGCTGCTTTCTTGCTTGGCTAAACAAACTGGGTAACTGGGAAACTCATTGGCTAAACAATCAACTGGCAAACTCATTTGGCTAAACATCCACTGAGGGACCAAAAACTTTTTTCTGGGGGCACAAGCGCGTGGTCCTATTTTGCAGTATTTTGAAGGTTAACTTATGCCTCCTTTCCTGGTCTTTGGTTTTTTTTTTATCCAAGTCTGAACCGATTCCTAAGGTCCTAACCGGTTTTCGGATCCAGATCTGGTACCGGTTCTTAAGATCCGATTCTGGAACCGGTTTTCGGATCCATTTCTGGTACCGATTCCTGAGGTGCGGTTCTGGAACCGATTTTACGGATCAGGTCTATGATAGGGTCTGGAACCGGTTCTGAAAACCTTATCTCCAAGGACCGGTTCCTCGCGGAACCGGATTCGCCGGAACCTGAACTTTGTGGCCATCCCTAAAAGAATGGACAAAAGTAGGAACTGTTTCAATATTTTAAATCAAAATCCAATCGGAAAACGGCCATTAGGAAGACCTAGGTGTAAATGAGCGGAAAATATTAAGATGAATTTCTCAGAAACAAGAATAAGCATAAACTGAGTTCAGTTGGCCAAGAACAGAGTCAATGGAGAGCTTTCGTGAACGCGACATTAAACCTCCGGGTTCCATGGGACATAGAGTTAGTTAGTTATCGTTGATCGTTTCATTGATAAAACGGGAATAGATATTATTAAACAGGATCTTAATATCAATTCAGAATGTAAAACATAAATTCTGTCTCGGCTCTTATTTCTGTACTAAAAACGAAAGTGGGTGAAATTTATTATCATTTCTGGTTTCAATATTATTTCTATAAACTGGAAATTGTAATATGAGACGACAAACGGTCTTGAATTCAGGATTGTAAGAATAGATTCTATCTCATCTTTTATTTTTCTACTGAAATAAGAAATAGTATAATCTAGTACAACTTTCGACGTGAATGTTGATTCCCATAAGCCAAAGAGAAATCTAAGGCTATAGGAAAAACAAATGTCAAATTTCAATTAAAATCGATAAAGTTTGAATGTAAATACACAATTGCATGTAGAATCTAATAATAATAATAATACAACTGCAATATTTGTTTTTCAAATATATTTACCTTTTTCCTTTTGAATATGTGTTCCTCTAATACGTCTTCGGTGAGTAATGCTTGAAGTCAATCACAATGCTAAAAACACATATGTTCGACGACAAGAGGAATTCCCCCTACATATTTGCCCTCCCATTGAGCACCATTAAGGTCTGCATTTGACATATGTCAGTCCCTAATAATTGCAAATAAAGTGTCACTGGTGCAATTAATATATAAAAAAAAATACAATGTAAATGGAGAATTAGAGGAGAAGAATATGTCTGGAAAAAAAGAGATGTCATTAAAATAATAATTAAAAGAACAGCATTACTAAAAATGTATATATTGAAAGAAACAGACTTTTATTCCAAAGTTACATGTGACAAACACATATTTTTTTGAAACGTAACGGAAAAGATGAGTTGAAGTCTTGGGATTTCTAAAAGAAAAATGAGTAATCAAGTCATTGTTTTGAACATAACAAATACCTAAATATAGTTCTGTTTTGCCGTCTTTCTGACATTAAATACTACGATTTTTTTTGTAATGATATTGTTTACTGCTAAAATTTATATCTTGAAACAAGTCATGTAATAAAACAACTACTGTATCTTGTTCATGTTGAATTTAGAATCTACACTCATAGCTTGTATTAAAACACACATGGTGGGACGGTGGCTCATCAGTAGAGTGCTTTGTGCGTGGGGATCCTGGTTTGATCCCCGGCCAAGTAAGTTTGTAGTATATAACACCGTATCCGGGATTTTCTTGGGAGTACTCTCATTTCCTCTACTTTCTCACTTTACCAATTCTTCCATTATCAGTCATTGTCTTAATCATCCGTTTCTCTTAACCTAAAGTGCATGATCGTGGAATGTTAAACTGAAATATATCATTTCAATTAACACACAATAATGATTAGTGTATTTATTGATTGATAGCCCAGTTTATTGATTGATAGCCCAGTTGATAAAGTTATGTTACATGAACATGACTTGCATAAAAGACTTTAATATATTATTCACAAAAATGCTGTCAATGTAATTTCAGTGATTTTACCTCGTCACTCAGTCAATCTATGTTAACACTCGTTTCGTGTGTCGAAGTCATAAATCCACATTGTCTTCAATCAATTAATGCAGAAAGGTTTTAATTCTGACTGAATTCACAATATAATGCTGAGTAGAGGAAATAAAAATAAAGTACTAGTACAATCGTGCTGTGTAACTTTGTGTTGAGTTGGAAACGTGGAAGCCACATGCTAAAAACTATATTGGGTAGATGATAATTGTGCATTTTTATCTTCATTTGTTGCATTTTAATTATTGGTAGTTTGGTTCGTGATATATGTTGTAACTATATTCATAGTTACTAGTGATTCTACTTAAATCTGAAACAAATAATTTTGAATCTTATGTTCATTAAGTTTTAACTTCCTTATTTTTCGGCATAATATCTACTCAGAAAGTTAGCTCTTTAGGAGTGTAAAGACGATGAATTAGGGTCGTTGATTACCGAGAAAGAATCCATCAAATGGGAACTGGAAACATATAAAAGTATTTATTGAAGAAGAAATAGAAACTTGGCTGCTATTGAGTTCTTTCAATTATGAGTATTCCTTCCAACACATTGTGATTTACAATCTATGCATGGTTTATTATAGCTTGATATTTAATTAATAATTTGGTTATGAAAGGTGTTACAATTATAATAATTGTTTAATATACCAGAATTATTATTGTAGTTTAATTTATTAGAGTATAGTATTACTAAAAAAGACAAATTTGCACATTTTAAATAATCAATGAATGAACTTGAAAGAGATGGGAAAAACAACAAAATAAATGTAATATATGTAAATATTTTTATGTAGATATGACAAACATTTAAAGCAAAATCGGCGTGTTACATTTCTATGAGATGTTTCCTCATATACTGAATCATTAATTTTGTATATTTATACATTTTAAGATTATATCAAGGGTTAATGTACTCACATCGTTCATTGTCGAATACGAAATTTGAATAATACTAGACAATCACATATTCGGTATCACATATTATATCGCAAATGTGAATAGAATTACTAACTAACAGTTGTTTAATTGTCTGTTTTCTTGTGTGCTGTCAATATACATATTTCTTAAAAATAAATGAGAAGTTCTGATATATATCCATTGATTAGAAATTAATCAATCCAGACTGAAGATTTCCAGCATGTACAGCTAAAATCTTAGTTGTATTTTAATCTGTAGTCATTATAATTGTGCACCAATGTTGTAATGGGTAGGGACATAAATGCGCCAAAGAAATTAGCATTGTTTTAAAATTACGTAATGGTTTCTCCTTTTTTAAAAAAAGTGTATATTCCTATATTTTTATTTGTGCCAGTAGGTCATCAATCAGCACGTTAGAAACTTTATATTATGAATATTTTTACCTCAGAGTGAATTAAATGATAATGACGCTAGCGTTAATTATGAAATATCTACACTTTACTTAAATCAAAGCTTGGAGCCTGTAGAAACATGTTCCTTAGATGCTACTCTTTCTTTTTAAACTGCTGGAATTTACTCGTAAATTCTCTAAACAGTGACCTCCACCCAATTTTAAATTTGTACCTTTTCCCACCTTTCTATCTTTGTACTTGGGCTTCAAAATATCGTAGAAATGTGAATATTTTTACATCTATTATTCTTAAGTATACCAGACTATACACTATACATTTCACTTTATTAGTTTATATAGAAAAAATGACGGTCACTATAGAAACAGAGACAAAAGATGGTATCACTATTTGAGTATTTAAGAAGAAACGTTTAGTTTTAATTTCAGTTATCAGTCGAGAGACGTGTGAGAGATTGAAGCAGACGATTACACCAAAGAAAGTTGCGGAAATCAAGTATGCTGAATTAGCAGAGTTATTAAACGAACAGTACTATCAAACCACTAACTTCATCTCAGAACGATGCAAGTTCCATTCTCTTAAATATGGGAAAGAACAATCCTTTCAGGATGTTTGAATTTTAGTCAAAATCAAATAAATAGGCGTGCATTTGATAGGATAGTACTACCACTTTTTGGAAAAATACTAAATGAATCAGTTCGAACCAAATTGGAATAAATTTGATATATATATATATATGTACAGGGTAGTAGTCATCAGGGGAAGTGAGTCGACTAGATCGGCGGTAAAATGGCGAGAGTAGAGAAGAGAAAGGAAAGCCTGAATGACAGAATTCACGAATTGCAAAGGAATAAATGTCATCATTTCAAAAATAAATGTCATAATTTTCCAGAAACAAGAGAGAGAGAGAATATTGTTGACAAGTGAAGACTATGAATTAAGGACGTTGATTGTAGTGAAATAATTACAGTATATAACAGCACATAAATTACATGTTAAAGAAGAAATAGAAACTTGGTTGCTACTGAGTTCTTTACATGTTTGTTATGAAACTGAATATTGATTCCGACATATTTTGATGTATTTATTGTCATTTGAAATTTCATTAATATTTTAGAAATGAAAATAGCTACAATAGTAATATATATATATATATATATATATATATATATATATATATATATATATATATATATTCCAGTATTTATTTGGAAGACGAACTTAGTTGTTCTTAGTAGAATAATACTACTAAATTGTGCGAAAAGACCATTGGGTAGAGATGAGATACGATGTTATCTTGTCTTTACAAGCTCCATAATATGTAAAACATCTTGTATGTATGTACTATTAGCAAGAAAAATGTTTTATTTTAATTAAAACATAGCATATTCTACTGTTTTCTTTGGAAATACAACTACTCAACATTTGTTTTCATAATTAATCCTGGAAATTCGGGTTGCAGAAAAACCCATCAAGAAAATTACAACTGAATAATGCATCATGACAGAGTAAGCACCTTCAAAGCGATCTTTTAATATATATGTTATATTAGTATGTCTTGCTGCCGTCTCCTGTACGCTAAATAAGATTAAGTTTGGTGTTTTGCTTAACAGATTTGAGACCAGTGTTTTAATTTCGTAACAGATCTTGTTCTCTTATGAAGTATTATTCAAACATCTCACTGCACCATTTTAATTTAATCATAACTTTGAACATGACAGATAAGTTGGTTTGGTATATCTTTACAACTGAATGTGTTTCCGTTAGAATTATTAGAATATCAGGACTCCTTTTCAATAATTAAAACTAATAAAAAAATATTAGTTTCATAGGCATTCAGTATATATATATAGCTGTGCCTTTTGTATTTCCTAGGTCAATTATACAGGAATGTATATATACATGTATATGCGATTATGTAATCACAAGAGCGTATACATAGAGTATGGGAAAGGGAGGGGAAAAGAGGAAGAAGAGTGAGAGGAAGAGATGATAACTTTGTGAAGAAAGAAGAAACGGTAAACCTCCGACGCAGGTGTGGAAAGAAATTGCTATGATAAATGGCTTCGCGGGTGAATCATGCATAGTTTATAATCGGAGAGATGAATCTCTGCAGAATCATAAATCAAACTATACCGGAAGAGAATTTGGATGAGGTAGCAGAACAGGGAAGAAAGAGGAGAGACTAAAGATAAAATAAGCGTATTCTTGTCGCATCCTCTTTTTGCGTTCTCTCTCTCTCTCTCTTATATATGTATATATTGACCACTGTATGTTTAAAAAACAGTAACAACATACATTGTCAAAATTTGTTTTCTCAGTTTATAACAACAGTCAGTTGTAAAGTAATCGATAACTTACCGATATACAGTGTATCCCTTGAATGATATAGACATCCTTGAATGAGAGACATATCGAGCAATATTTACTAGATAATTTACCATACAAAGGAATTTAACTTGTTTATGGGGGATTACTGTGAAAATGGCATTAGTTGACACATCGAAATGTCGACAGGTCGAATATTACTACTGTTACAAAGGACTTGCCGCTTGCCATTGTCATCAAGAGAAGAAGGGAAGACCGATCTGTTCTTTCTTTAAAAAATAAAACCTAAGGATCTTGATTATCAAAAAAAGAGTTGGCTTTGTTACTGTATACATTATACATTTTATTCCCTTAGAGAAAGTGTATTGTGATAAATCATAATTAATTATTTGTATCTTTATCAAAATGTTCTTATTTACTTTAAGTCCCGAGATCTCTGAGGTTTCTATTTCGAATTAAACTAGGTAAATTTCTGGGTAATATATTGAAGTGAAAATGAAATTAAATCTGCAGTTTTACGTCCTTTGTTTATCTCTTTCATATCTTTTATGCCGTTATTCCAGTTTTGAAAAGCACAATATGATAATTTTGGCCATACTTCTCTTCAAATAGTAAAATATTTGTTACTGAATTATTTTACACATTGCACTGTTTAATGTGTAATAAATGTGTACATACAACGGTGATTTTAGAAAATTTTTCCTCAAGAGAGACTTTCAATACAGAGACGGTGAAAAGTAGTACTGCGAAAAAGTTGGTAACACACACTGAAAAGATATGTGATCCCGGGAGGAAGGGATTTCGTAGTTCCAAGGGAGGGAATTTCATACGTGTACAGCCTTCTTGGAATAATCACTGGACAGTGAAATTAAACTTACAGAAATGATGCACCAAATAGTGATAAGATATGAAGCATGTTACACTTCTGACCTTATTTGTTAAACTTACTGTGTGAAGAGATACGAAGTAAATAGGACTATGTTCTCAAATAGCTCAAGTTCGTTTATTTAAGTTATTGTACGTCATTAGAGGGGATTTCTTTGGTTTGTTGGATTGAAATTTAGTGTCTCTTTTAGCACTGAGGGCATATATGACGAGGATATACAGCTTAACGTGGGATTCGAACCACATGAGTTCCCACCCTGAATCAAACTCACATCTATTGCGCTGGTTAGCCATGAGGAAACTCTAGAGAGAATTTAGTGTCATTTATATTATATGTACTCGTAGGTCTACAGTTAAATTGTCGTATAAAAAGCATATTATCGTAAAAATGACGAACTCAAGTATAATTTATTAGCTTTATAACGCCATTATTTTTAATTTAATTTCTTCCATCGTATTTGTCCTGCTTCCTCCATTCGAGTCAAACACCCGTATATTTACTTACATATTACGTAAAGCGTGAGGTTTTCTACAACGTAGCTGTTGTAAAAAGGGGAGAAAATATATGAGTGTGAGAAAAATTTGAGAATACATGCATACGGATAAGGAAGAAAGAAAGGAGAAAAGACTTAGTGACTGACTAAGCTTTATTTTCACCGTCCCCCTTGCATCATCCTCCTCGATGTCTCGCACCAAGGAGAAGAAAAATATCATGTTTACTAGTGTTATTAGTAGTGGTGCGTATGGTATTGCTACAACAACCACTATCATGGCACTGGCTGCATTGCTTAAGTCCTCAACCAACAACAACGCCTTCCTTACATTCCTACGGAAAACGGCACATTTTGAGTTTAACTTCTCGTAGCTATTGATTTCAGAACGTAAACCTCATGTTTTCACTGCTGTTTGTTCTGGAATCTCTGTAATTTCCATCTCACAACAATACACACACACGCATATATATATATATATATATATATATATATATATATATATATATATATATATATATATATATATATATATATATACGTGAGTGTGCGTTTTAGAAAGTGAAAATAGGGCCGTGTCTTCTTGTATTTACAGCGTTATTCACGAGTGTTCTTACCTATATATACAGTATATATATATATATATTAAAGCAGCGTGTGTTTATTTTCTGTGGAGATTGTTGAGGGAAGTCTGTCAGTATAAAGGAAATATAAAAAAGAAAAATAAATGATAGCAGGTGATGAAATAGCTGTTGTAGGCGATAGGATCCGACAGGACGAGAAAACGGAATATGATAACATACGACGGGATAGGACAGGCTACTAAAGGAAGACGAAATACACGATGGATGGACAGTTGGAGAAGGGGAGAAGAGCGAGTGGAAGGCCTTTCCAGACTGATGGAGAAGTGAAGTGATGCATGCTTCACCTGATGATGACGGAAAAGAGCAATTTCTGATCAACGGTCTTGTATCTTTTTTTTCCTTTTTTATTTTTAATATATGAAAAAAAACATCGTTTTATATTCACGTGCCAGTGATCAAATTTAGCTCAACTTTTTAACAAAAAGAAGAAAAAGCAGGATTTAAAAAAATGAACAGTCTGAGAAAATGAGAGCATAAAAAAGGAATTATTATAGAAAATAGAGAATTTAAAGGTAAATTTGAAATATAGGAGAGAACAATTTTAGAATATAATGGCCTTGATCTTTTTCCTGTAAAAGTTACAATACAGGTAATTAGTGACAAGTGAGCTGTCAAGACTCTCAATAGAACAATAAAAATCTAACCTAATTCGAGGAATGTGATTAGTATCAAATATTGAATATTAAAATAAAGTATCGATTATAGAAAATGTATGTATTAAAATTAAAGTTACCACTTCTGCCTAAGGCTAAAATCGTGCCCTTGTATACTATAGGCTAAAATTGCGCCTAATCCAAGAATCTAATTATTTACAGTTAACAAATTTATTTAATTATTTTCGAGTCTGCTCGAACTTCATATTCTATTTACTCAGTTATAAATATGTCGTATTTATGCAATTATTCAAAAACTCCGTTATACAGGCAAACGATAGCGCAGTAAGTGACATTTGTTAGTGCTAGGCATGTAAGCGATAGCGCAGGTAGCGAGATTTTAGCGTCACGCACAGACTAACACGTTTGTCGAGGATAATTGTGAATTAATGTCGTCTATTAAACTATATTATCTTCATGTGTAAAAGCGAAATTGAAATGTGTGTTGACTTTTCACGACAAAACAGATGAACTGATTGGATTAATACTTGAGTCAAGACGGAATTTTATCATTTCACATTGATAATAATCAACTATCTACAAGTGGAGATAACTGAACCACAACATGTGCACTGAATATATTGTAGATAGAACGATGAAATACCTACACCCCTGGGATGTTAGAAAGCCCACACGACATAGTTGTATAACTGGTTGCAAACTCCGCGGCATTTCTGTTCGTATACATATGATTTTTGTTTTTACGAGTATCTTTTCTAGTCAACCTTATTCTTTATGTCCGAAGAACAGGCATTCTGCCAGGCATTCTGCCGTACTAAAATAAACAATACGTCATATTGGAATGACGATAACATATTTATTATTTAATATCAATCCTATTTCTCACGTTATGATTGCTTCTAATTTTTAACATTTTTTTTTCCAAAGTCCCCACACAATCCCTATGGAAATTGGATTTCAGTAGAATAGTTTGAAACCGTGATAAGTAGTAGATATTGTGAACCTGATAAAAAAAAAATCTCAATGGGCACAACTACCCACCAGTGTCCATTGGTCACTACAGGGCCACTTTTTTAAAACAGTGGAGGGTAACGGTATTCTGGATTTCGGTGGAATTGCTTGAAGCCGTGATATGTTGTAGATATTGTGATCCTGAAAAAAAGATTCAATGAGCACAATTACCTATCACTGACCATTTGGCCAATACGAGACCACATTTTGGAAAACTGTAGAAGGTAGCGATATTGCGGGATTTTGGTGGAATTGTATGAAATTCTGGAAAGTTTTAAAATCTTGTTATCCTATCTCACTACCCGGAAAAGGGATGGGGAGAGTAGGGGCCAACACAATTCAAGCATAGATAATATCCCGATGTTCGCCTTGTGGGACCCTAGAAAACCTTAAATAGGATGTCCGGCCCGGGTGGAACTTCCCGCATGCGAACAAAGTCTCTATCAACTGACGTACCGTTGCTCGGTAACCACATACTACCAATTTTCCTCAGATCACGACATCTACAACATATCTCAGTTTTAATAATTTTCACCGAAATCCAGAACATAGTTATACTCGGCTATTTCCAAGAAAGTGGCGTTGTAGTGACCAAAGGGTTATTGATTTGTAGATGTGCCTATTGAGACTTTTTCTCAGTATCAAAATATCTACAACATATCAGGGTTTCAATCATTTGCACCGAAATCCAGTATGTCGGTATCGGTATCTTCGACTGCTGTCAAAAGAGTGGCCCTGTAAGGGCCAAACGGTCAGTGATTGGTGGTTGTGTTCATTAAGACTGATTACTCAGGATCAGAATATCTACAACATATCACGGTTTCAAAGAATTCCATCGAAATTCAATTTCCATAAGGATTCCCTTTCTCTAACTAGGAAATGTCTCGGGGAATTACCCTGACTTCATATCGATACTATGCTCAATCGATTCGCTATTACATATGAGGCAATTTCACAAACGGAGAAATCCTCGTTAGCAAGTGTGTTTGAATTACGAGGGTTAAAATTTCAAAATTGAACAGATTTTGCAGAAAGTTTGAAGTGACAATTTCTTCAGATAAATGTTTCATTTTTGATACTAGAGTGTTTACTTGGGTGCCCAGCACAGTGATGGGGTCAAAATATACGCAGTTTGCAAGATAAGGGCACTTATTGGGAAGAAGGTGAAGAGTAATGGTGTATTACAACTTGCAAATTGCCTCCTGTTTGGCACATACAGCTTATAAAATGTATTTGCTGCCCTATTCGACTGTATTGTCATTCAAATATCACTTTCCCGTGCGAAATTCCATGAAGAAGGTCGTCTTATTCATAATTAGTGTTGTGATAATCTATATTGCGATGTTCCTGCCTTCTGTGGGTAGGAGTGAGATCAACATTTTCTCAAAAGGCTCTGTCACGAATGTGTTACTTTGCCGGATTAGCTATCCAACAAGAACTTTGCACTTTGCGCACTACAATATAGTACGATATGTGGAAAACAAACAATCAGTTTATTGTTAAAATGAAGTTAAACCAAATAAAATATCCACTATAGGCTGGCATTAACAAGGATTACGAATGTCAGTTTAGACCACCTGCATTTCATTTGTAATCAATCGCGCAAAGTTGGTGCTTCAAACTAATCGCGCTTCTTTAGAGCGGTCGGCTGTGTAACTATCCTGAACGGTACTCCGACCCCTGTCGGCCTATGCTGATGCTTTACTGCTGAAGGCGGTGTTTCAATACATGTTCGCTTGCCATATTCTTTTTTTTTTTTTCAGTGAATTGAAATGTCAAGTATAAAGAAATACTGTTCAAACGCCATGGGATATTTCAAGATATTCAGCGACAAAATAGGCCCAAAAATTAAAAAAAAAAAATGATAGTGGGAATATGCGCTGAAAGCTATGAACAAGATGGCTTTTATTCTAGAGAAATAACGATATTTGCATAGATCGTCGCTAGTCGATTGTTTTTTTTTTTACCATATTTATCGCCGAATATCGTGAAGCATTCCGTTTCCGGTCACTATTTTCCAACAATCTCCATTAAAATCCGTTGAAAATTTTAGAAAAAATTGCAAGCGATGAGATATTGAATCATCGTTTTCAATAATGCATAAGAAAAGGCGGACTCGGTTCACCTTAGTTCGCTGTCAAGCATTTCGGAGACAATTGTTATCGTTTAATTTGAAGGTGGCCACACAGGAAAGTGACATTTGAATGATGCTATAGTCGAATAGGGGTGGTAAATACATTTTATCAGCCTATTAACCCGATGTGCCAAACAGAAGGCAATTTGTAATTTGTAAGACGCTATTACCCTTAACCTCCTCCCTAGTAAGTGCCCTTATCTTGCAAAATGCATACGTTTTGACCTCACTACTATGCTGTGCACTCAAGAACCCCGATACCAAAAATGAAGCGTGTATCTAAAAAAAAAAAAAAAAAAAAAAAAAAGTTACTTCAAACGTTTTGCAAAATCTGTTCAATTTTGAAATGTTAACGTTCGACACTTTTGCGATCGAGGATTTCTCCATTTGCGTAATTCTTTCATAGGTAAAAACGAGTCGATTGAACATAGTATCGATATGAAGCAGAGTAACCCCTAGCGACCTTCCCTAGTAATAATCGCTTTAAGGGAAATTTGTTTCAAAACGTAGAAGAATTAATTTTGCAGTTGGTTGATAAACGTATTTTTAAGACTTACAAGGCAGGCTACCTCGGTGTAACACGCCGATTTTGATAAGATTGCACAGACATACAGATCATCAAAAAAGAAGCGACACGTATTTTTTTTATATCGGCCAACAAGCGTATTGAAAGGGTCAAATGGGGGCATAAAAATGGGGTCAAAATGAAATTTTATGCAATATAGCGAGAACGAGAAGAGATATCGGAAAAGGTTAAATGTACGAAATACTACCCATAGTTGACGCAAGCCATTGAGGTAGAACTTACCCATGTGAAGAAAGCAGAATCCGGAAATGGACCAATCACGTTTACAACATTGTCATAATGTGCTACAGAAATGAGTGAAGAGGGTGGCAAGGAGCAGGAAGAAAGAAAACACGAAAATGTAAAATACGTGGTTTTGCTTTGGGTGCATACGTTATGCGAAAGAGACGCAAATTTATCTCACTGCACGAAGATTCATCTCTACAAGCATGAAGGATGCAAACGCCGTTCGTATAGGCAGCCAGTGAGACAATACTGCACAGTGGGTTGCATATATTGTGCAATGGGAGCAACGGTGAGATACATATTGGAAACGGGAATGTTTGTAGCTAGTAACACACACACACATACAAAATGCATTGCACAGTAGAATGTAATAGCAGGTGGTCCACATGTAAGATAAAGAGCAACAGCAATATCAGTTCTACGCATGAGTATCTACATTATATCATGAAAATACGCGTACATATGTACGTACAACATAAAAGTCAGCAGAGGTGTATGCTGAAAACAAGACGCTCACTCCTGATATGTAGCACAAAAATGATATTTCAAGAAGAAATCGTCCAAACAAAAACAGTATTTGCACCACGAACACTTGATGATGGATGGGTTCTGGCACTCTGCTTCTTCGCAGACCAATGACGTCAACTGATGAAAACAAAACTCCACTGGATTTGGAAAATAATCTGGTCGTGATGAAAGATATCCAGAACAAAACCATGCGTATTGGAATAGATGTATGTACCGTGGAGATGAAAGTTGATTATGCACAAGGGATTGAAGTTTCAGTATATTGTCTCTGCTGTATAGATTGATGTTGAGTTGCTGAAGGCGTACCGCATCAGATACTTTGCGTACGAAGTTCTTCCAAATTCTGAAACCATACACATCCAAAGGTTGTATTAACCCAGTTGTGTGTGTAGGTATCGTCATAATGTTGCACTGCTTGTCCTGTGGCATTATTGTTGCCAAGTCGGATCGATCATAACCCGTCCACGAGTCGACTAACAGTACCGTTTGCTCATTGACTTGTGGAAGGAACACTGATTGGAACCACGTCTTAACGATCTGTTTTGTCACTTTCCCAGATGATGATGCACAAATATGTAAGTTTTGTGGGCGGAACATTGTTTGCTGAATCCGTGGCCCAAACGTACCATGAAGTTCTTTCAAGACTATGAGCATGGGCGACAGCAATCTTCCATTGGCAGATATAACAGGCTGTATTGTGTAGCTATGTGTGATGGCAGGTAGAGATTGCATTGTTTCTGTAATATGCTTCTCGCCTCGCAAAGCCAGAGAGCGTCCAGAGTGAAATTCTAAAGCAAAGCCACTCTGATCTGTGTTATATACGTTATCCTCGCCATGAACAGTAATGAGTGATTGTACATTTTGGACGAAGGTTTTAGCGCTTTCGTGCACTTGTGTGGCCTTCGCTGTAATGCTATGTGTTACAAATTTTGTAACTTTGCGTGAGACGATACCGTGACGTGTTTTAAAGCGCCATAACCATTTCTTCGAAGCTTTGAAATTAGCAACGGCTGTTGTTTGGTTTGCTTCTAACGCCCAACGTTGCAAGTCTGTGTCATGGACAATTAAATGCCGCTGTTTTGCTGTCGCAAATTTTTCATACACAGTTCGGTCTATCACGTTTAGCTTTTCACGTTTGGTTCCACCTTCTGTGATCTGTTTCTCCCATCTATATAGATCTGTTCTGCATTTGACACGCTTGAAGTGTTTCTGTACAGATTTCCAGGACATCTTTCTATTCTTCCCTCGTTTCCAAAACGATACTGCCTTCCGCTTGTATCCCATGTCCACAATATCTCTGCTCTTGACTCCAGTTGTATGTACGTTGGAGGTCGTTGGGCCATTCCACTCATCCATCTCATCTTCACTTGCCATACTTGGGATGTCTGATCTATTGCTGCATAATAGGTCTTCTTCAATCTCAACATATATGTGCCCATTCGTCTTGAAACTTTCTAGGATGTTAAAAATATAGTCCTTGAGCTCCATTTCCGTTACCGTTCGTAGTGTCCGGACATATTGTGTTGCCTGATATGCCTCCACTAGCATATCCACCACATTCAGGGGATTCACATAGACCATCTTGCGACCACAAACGTCACAAGCTCACTTACACCTCACCTGAATTTTGTTACACACGCACAAATACGCACAAGCACACACCACCAGTTACACAACAATCAAATACCACTCCAGCTACCACACTGTCCAATGTTCACCACTAGGTCTCACAAGCAGTTAAACGTCGCCTTGCTTGTCTTGTTGAGAATAGTACCTGTGAAAGACACAAATGCACATACACTTTGCTGGCTCTACACCTCGCGTTTGGCAACTTTGTATACTCAAACCAGCTCGTATTGCATACGCCGCGTCCAATACTCTCACTGTTAAAACTGATTTTGTGTACAACGTCAACTTGCTCTTTCTTTCCTTACAGTACCTGCACCTGTCATAATGTGCTACGTCATCTGACCTCGTATTCCTTCATCTATTAGTCGTTTCTACCACTCAACTTGAGGTTTTGATCTTATATGCAACCCGCTGTGCAGTACTGTCTTGCTGGCTGCCTATACGAACGGCGTTTGCAACCTTCTTGCGTGTAGAGATGAATCTTCGTGCACTGAGATGAATCTGCGTCCCTTTCGCAAACGGGTGACGTATGAACTAAAGCAAAAACACGTATTTTCCATTTTCGTGTTTTCTTTCTTCCTGCTCCTTGCCACCCTCTTCACTCATTTCTGTAGCACATTATGACAATGTTGTAAACGTGATTGGTCCATTTCCGGATGTTCTGCTTTCTTCACATGGGTAAGTTCTACCTCAATGGCTTGCGTCAACTATGGGTAGTATTTCGTACATTTAACCTTTTCCGATATCTCTTCTCGTTCTCGCTATATTGCATAAAATCTCATTTTGACCCCATTTTTATGTCCGTATTTGACCCTTTCAATACGCTTGTTGGCCGATATAAAAAAATACGTGTCGCTTCTTTTTTGATGATCTGTATGTCTGTGCAATCTTATCAAAATCGGCGTGTTACATCGAGGTACCCTGCCTTGTTAGTATTAGTTTAAATCGAAACACTGTAATTGAGAATAAATCACCATCATATATTCACTCAGAAACAAATAAGCTTTCTGAGAATCCCAATATTTATTTATGATATGGTGTCACACCACGTATTTACCTGTACTACATGACATTTACACAATGTGAGTACTAAGCATTTATTGTTTTTTCATAGTTGTTTGAGCTAGGT
This sequence comes from Thermobia domestica, assembly GCF_964235325.1. Lineage (NCBI taxonomy): Eukaryota > Metazoa > Arthropoda > Insecta > Zygentoma > Lepismatidae > Thermobia > Thermobia domestica. The sequence continues at coordinate 197,952,371 of NC_137455.1, read as the reverse complement.
TTAACATCCCTTTCAGTAGCGAGGCTAATGAGACGAGAAGGTACAGCTTAATGTGGTGCTGAATTTATCAGTGATCCCGAAAACTATGGATTCGGCACTAATATCCTTAATTTTCTATCATTGTATATATATTACCCCTCCCCCTCTCCCAAGTTACGGTGCTGAATTTGGATTTAAACGAGGGGACCGCGGTGGCTCAGTGGTAGAGCGTTTACCTCTGGTGCATGGGGTCCTGGGTTCAAACCCTGCTCCGCCGAGTGAACCTTGTGGTGGACAAACACCGTGTGCGTATGTTTCCTCGGGATTCTCCCGTTTCCTCCCACTTTTTTCATTCCACCATTTCATTCATTGCTCATCATCACTGTCTCTTTTAGCCTAGCCGGGATAATCGTGGGACGTAAAACTCAAAACTTTCATTTCATTTTTTTTTATTTAAACGGCATCGTAAGTGTTACTGTTCATCTCAGCGACCCCGAAAACTATGGATTCGACACTAATATTGGTAATTTTCTATCACTTTTAAATTTCTCTTCCCCTCCGCCTTCTCTCCTAATAAGTTCCACCGTGAAAGTGAAATGATTAAATTTATCTCAGGCTCGATGTAGCAAATTTGATCGAGATTTGATGTGGTTCAAGAGTTAAGTTTTATTTATTTTTATATCACTCCCCTCTCCCCTCCCTCACGTTGTACCGTCAAGATAAAATGATAACTACCCGAGGCCCGAACCTCATCTATGTTGAATCTTTGGGCGAGATCGGTCGGGTGGTTCAACGATTATTAAGTCACAAATATAGTAACTTTAATCTCTTTTGTTTATAGATTCAAAGACTTGGTTATTCAGGGATGAGATAGCGCCGATAGTGACATGTATTGGCATCAGGCAGAAACTAGTAGTACAGATAGCGATAAGTACTGGAGTAACTGCTTGCTATTAGGAGTAGCGTGAAACAGAGGCTAAAACTTTGTCATTTATTATTAGGGTTATTATAAACAATAAAATGATCTTAATATAACAGTCATTGCATATTAAAATAAAAATGTGAATACTTTTACAATAATAAAAGCACCTACACAGAGAAAGAGTATGGTAAACAGAAAGTCTTTCGCTTTTCGAAATGGATGAGTCTTTGATTTCCCAGTTGGCAGATGCCAATAAAACCAAGTTTTATGGATGATTTCCGTAAATGTGATTTACTTTCTACGGTAAAAAAAACGAAATTCTCACTTAACGTTTACTGTTCTGTTACTTCCTTATCCAACAGATATCTATCTACCTATCTCTTTGCAGGAAACGAGCTTGTTTCTCGCAGAAAGAAGAGCATTAACACACAGAGGAAACGACCTCTAGTCATTTACAATCGAGCTTCAACTTATGTGTGTCTATAGAAAACGAATGGTGTGAAAATTTCCTGTACAAAAGGAAACTGAGAAAAGAGGAGGAAAAATCGATGTTCTATTGATTTTACTCAAACGAAATGGTTTGTTTACTTCAATTCTTTCACACGTTTTCTTTATATTATCCTTTCTCCAAAACCTTTTTAAAAATCTTTCTTTTTTCTTTTAAAAAACCTTTCCCTTATCTATTATTCAGATCTGGCAGTATAATATGGAATGCTTTGACATGTATTAAAATATTCTGGTTTATATGTACTTCCCCACTCATGCTCATTCCAGTTCAATCATTTGCTCTCTTATTTTTCACTACAAAAGAAAAAATGAATTAAAAAAAACCTTCAGTTGATGACCCCATGTTTCATCTAATGATGAAAAGTAAAACTTTATTGCAATCGATCGTTCTTTCGTAACTATGACTTATTTTCAATTTTTTCACACCATTTTATATCAAATTTAGTAATATTTTATGAGGTGTTTTACTCAAGATTTACTTTTAAACAAGAGAAAATGAAACGTTTTTCTTTTTAAAAGAAATGAAAGCATTATTCAGAACAACACATCCTTCCATGGTTTCCCAGTTTCCTTGACAAGGGTCCAGAAAACATTATTTCCTTTAAACTAAGGTTACCAGACATTTTTCAATGAATCTTTTTAATTTCAGTTATGGAGCATATAAATCTTGCTTAAAAATTCTGTAAAATTGTTTTGCTGTCCTTGGAGAACAGGAACATCTGGTAACTTTTGTTTAAACTAACTTAATACTTCTGACCTACCCGACCCTAATTAGAAAATATTCATATATTTAGTAAATTATACACTTTATATACAAATTTTAAGTTGTTGATTGATTTAAATAAAAACATTTTTTTACGAAGAAGTGGAAAGGGTATTTGACCAACTCCCGCGATATCATATGAAAATTCTGTTAGGGAATTTCAATGCGAAGTTAGGACGAGATAATATTTTCAAACCGATTATAGGGAATGAAAGTTTGCGTAGGGAAAGTAACGACAAAAGCGTTGGACTCGTGTACTTTGCAACATTCAAAATCCTTATCATGGAGAGCGCAAAATTCCACATCGCGACGTTAATAAACACACTTGGATTTCACCAGATGGAAAAAAGCACACAATCAAATGGGTCACGTTTCACTAGATAGAAGAAGACAGTCTAGCATAATTGATGTTCTGTGTTCAAAGGAATTGACTGATACTACCTGATCACTCCCTGATAGCAGCAATAGTGAGAGAGTGATTATCGTTGAAGAAAGGACATATTCAATATCTGAAAATGGAGAGCTTTAATTTAAAGAAGTTAAAGAGGAACCACACTCAGGGAAATACCACAAGGAAATACCACACCGAAGGGTCGAAAAGATTCTCGGTGTTAGAAAGTTCGGAGTGCACTAATGTTCAGGATACTTATCTTGAAATTAGGAATAGTATTTAAATTTCAGGAAAAGAAAAATTGGGACAAATACGAACAGACCATGGTTCGATCACAAATGCACTGAACTAGCAGAGAAAAGAAATCAGGGCAAAACTGTGTTGGTTACACAATCCGAAAATACAAGTCCGCAAAATTTCGTTGACATCAGGCGGGAAACTTCCAAACCTTTTAGAACAAAGAAACGCGACCTTTTTAAAAGCTAAAATTAGCAAACTTAAAAGTAACAGTAAAAAAAGCATTCGGTACATTTATGCTAACATCAGTGAATTTTAAAAAGGATATCAACCTCGTGCTTATACAGGGTATTTCAAAACAACACCTACAACTTTCGAGAGGTGATTCCTGACACTAAGATAAGGCAAACTATAGACCAATCTGCGTGCAGATATCCGTCATTTCGGAGTTATAGGCTGCCGAAAACATAACAAAAATTAACTTTAAAGTTCCATAGCTCTAAAACTATGAGATCTACTGTAGTCGGGCCAAGACTTCACTTAGAAACTAATATGTGCGCTATCCAAAAATACATGTTTTAAGTACTCACCAACTATCTCTATAAAAACTGTTTCGGAAGCACCGAAGGATTCTGAAATATGGATATTTGGATAGGGCACGTACCGGTACTAATTCCTAAGTGAAGTCTTGATCCGACTACTGTAGGTCCCATAGTATTGAAGCTATGGACCTTTAAAGTTCATTTTTGCATGTTTTAGGAGCCTATAACTTCGAAATGACGGATTACTGCACTCAGGTTGGTCTATACATTTTTGTCTTATCTTAGTGTCAGAAATCACCTCCCGAACGTTGTCAGTGTTTATTTTGAAATTGTCTTCAATTCATCATAGCCTGAATTTAAGTGTAAGTTGAAATTCTCTCATCACATTGTTAAATCACACTATTGTTAAGAAATTCATTTGATAGAGAAAAAGACGAAAAACTGGGTGTAGAAGCATTCAGACTGCGTTTCCATAATAGGATCTGTTCCATGAAAGCTCCTACTGCGTAATAAGAAGTTAGTATGTTCGTGTTTCTACCTTGGACTTTGAGATTGAAATTATTTAATACTTCGAAAAGTCAGCAAGATATGAAAGAGAAAATACAAATATGTCATCAGTAAAGGAAACATAAAGTTAATCTTTTCCTATACTTAGGACAAAAAATTCTAAATCTGAGTTAATCTTGTGTATATTACCTTTCGACAATCATCAAACGTTGGTATGGAAAAGTAGTTTTATGTTCAGCACTGAGTTTGTTACACAAAGCCGAGTATTCAGAGCACTTGACTATAAAATCAACAAATATAATAGCCAATGATAATGTCTACTTCAGGCTTTCTGGTGTTTTTTTTTTTTTTTTTTTTTTTTTTTGTGGATAAGGCTTACTTGTGAATTACACAGTATGAACCAATAATTGTAGAATTTCTGTGATTTGCCAACTTTATAAATCCAGACCACGAACTTAAGTTGCTGGAAGTTTATCAGTATATATTCCTACAACTCTGTACCAAAGCAACAGCACAACAACAACAACAACAAAAGAATTCATCATTAATATACGTATTCTGTCAATATTGGCACATCACTTACCGCAACTGAAAAAAATTTCATGCTCTATGGTCTTCAGCCAACTCTTCATCTTCACGTACGACCCTTCTGTTTTCATATCGTCCATCAATTGTAGGCTCCTTCGCCCTCCTTCTCTTTCCTGCCACCATATCCTCTAGCACGTCCCTTATGATACAGTTGCTTCTTAGGCACTGATAGCAGAAAAAAAAAACAACGTAAGAACATTTGGATGATGTCTCCAAACTTTTTGAGAACAATATTAGATCCATTCACTTCTTTCCATTTTCGAACCGACAGTATATTATTAAATGTCAACACTGAGAATTGTCCGTGAAATCATCACGATGCAGAACAAAAATTGGAGACTTTCACCTTTTCAGCTACCTGGTCCTATAAGTCCAAGGTCATTTAATTAATTCTACATTTTAAGAGTATTATCTGAAAGTGATATTTTGTCATTTCTTTCTGGCTTTCTTTCACAAGTACAATTTCATTGCCTTAAGTATGCAAGGTTTGGCAAGAGTCTCACCGACGGTATGAGGTTTTTAAAGAATATAAAACTGGTTTCCCAGGAGCCAAGGATATATACTAAATTACGATTTTCTAATTGTTATTTAATTTACATATATTAGAAATGTTGTAACAAAAATGAGTCAAATTAAATATTCACAAATGCAAAATAATTATTGAGTAAGAACTCCAGTTTCATAAGGATCAAATTTGGCACTACTACTACTACTACTAATAATAATAATAAAGTAACTCTATGGCCTATGCAACCCGGAGGTTCAATGCCGCTTTCACAAAAGCTCTTCACTGACTTCTATTCTTAGCCGACTCGATCCAGTTTCTACTTTATATTCCTATTCCTGTGAGATCCATCTTAATATTGCCCTCCCAGCTGCGCCTAGGTCTTCCTAAGGGTCGTTTCCCAATGTAGATTTCCAGGTAAAACATCGAAAGCGTTCTTATTTTCCTCAATTCTGGCTACATGACCTGTTCACCTGAGTCTTCTAAATTTGATGACCCTAACAATGTTTGGGAAACCGTATAAATTATCTAGCTCCTCGTTATGAAGTTCCCTCCATTCCCCATTCCCGGTCCTCTTGGGTCCCTATATTCATCTCAGGATCTTGTTTTCAAATACTTTCAGTGTATGTTCTTCCCTCAGAGTAAGCGACCATGTTTCGCAATCACACAGAACAACAAGCATCATTATTGTTTTATATATTTTAAGCTTCAAATTCTTCGATATAATTCACGACGACAAAGGATTTTGAACTGAATAATAACAAGAATTTCCTGCTTTTAGTCGACATTTAATTTCTTCGTGAGTGTGGTTTTCTTCTGTTAATATTGATCCCAGATATCTGAAAGTATCCATTTTATCAAAAGAATTATTTGATATTTTAACGCATCTGTAAATTAGCCGCATTAGATCCAGACGAACTTAATAATAATAATAATAATAATAATAATAATAATAATAATAATAATAATAATAATAATAATAATAATAATAATAATAATAATAATAATAATAAGTCTTGCTGGAAACAAATATAAAGTCGTGAGAATAGGATATTCGCTCTGATATCTCGTGCTGTATTTTTGTCAACAAGCTGTTCGCGGCACTGAAATAAAGATTATTATTATTGTTAGTAGTAGTAGTAGTAGTAGTAGTAGTAGTAGTAGTAGTAGTAGTAGTAGTAGTAGTAGTAATAGTAGTAGTATTGAAGATTTGAAGTCACAGAAGGGTCCACCCAAGAACGATGTATGAACAACGAGCAAAAAGGACGGGGGAAGGGGAGTGAAGTATGCAAAGTTTACGAAGGAGGCGCCAGGTAAATAAGGTTGAGAAGCACTGCTCTATAGAATCCAGTTCCTCAACGAATGCAAAACTACAAATTCCACAGTTCGAATATGCAGTCAATTCTAACTTAATTACTACAGGAAACTTTCGAACGAGATGTGTTTTACAAGACGTTCCAGAGTTGTCAGGAGAAGAAATAGTAAAAATTCAAATTTCAACTATGGTCGGCAGCACTTCTACTGGAATAAAATAATAACTGTATCTATGAACATTTACGTTGGCTAACCATCATTAGAGATATTATGCGGCATAATTCTCTAAACCGCTTACATATACTATCGACAGCATCGACAACCTCCTGAGCAGCCGTAAAACTTTTGTTTTCCCTGAAGTCGACTGTGATATCTTAAATGTTTAGCTGATTATATAGTAAATAGCTTTAATATTACGCTAGACGCTTGAGTTCCTCACAACTTGAAGTACTTGTCATTAGATATCAACGATATTCCAAAACGTATATGGGAAGTTATATAAGATTAGACTACGTACGTTTCTCAAGTCTCTATTACTATGTGGTTGCAACGTTATTAAAGACCTAGAAAAAGATAATAAGACTCTGGAAGCCTCGTGTAGAGATATGTATATAAGTAAACAATAAATGTATTCAATTGTACGAATATTCATTCCATTTACAAAAGTCTATAGTTGCATTTTCGGAGACGTAATTCTTGTTGAAGGCACCTTCATTTTCCGAGCAACAAAATAGAAGTCTCGTGAACTCCCTCAGGGTAAGTGACGCATTAAGGTAATATTCGAGCAGAAGTTCTTTGCTAGGACTCTGAACTTGCCACTCTATCGACACAGCAACTGCCAAGGGAAAACTTGGGGTTAGCAGGAAAAAAGAAGGGGTGGAGATAAAATAAAGTTGGATGGGATAGGAGCAGGGAGGGAAGATGTCCCTCAAACAAACATAAGTTTCCTCTCTTGAGCTACCTTCGCAACCCAATCTCAAGAAATGGATTGGATCTTCTTCTACCTTGACTGGCAGAAACTTTCGTCTTTGTCCAGAAATGCACAGATTTTCTTCGTTTCTGTCTCTTTCTGCAGATTCAGCAAACATCTAAAGATGATATACCAATAACTGAAGTTAAATGTTGCGAAACAAATTCATAGCACAATGTATAAAACTGGTCGTTCTACATTTCTTGTCCATTATATATATTAAGGTTTCTTTTTCAATCAAAATGCATCATAAATTTATGTGAAAGTCTATTTAATCGGCATGTCTTCCTTTTCGTTACTAATTTTTTTCTAATAATTTCAGTGAAAATGAACACTGAAATGTTCAGTAAAACATCCAGGACTAAACTGTTGTAGCGAACTTTAGATAAAAGTAATATTTTAGAGTTACATGTTACTGAAAAAATATGTCATTATCAAGGTTTCCTTGTTTTAAAAAAGATAAGAAAAAAGCTATGTATTAATGTAATGCTTGAATATCATGACTCCATAGTGTACATTTTGCACGGAATTGAGTAACGTTTGCACGGAAGTCAATTTGTTCTACGATTTTAATGTAGACCATTCTTACTCTTCAGCAAAAAAGAGGTCCGTTATTTTTCTGTATTAAGTTTGCAACATATCGATAGAGCTGAAACGTTACCTATAGCAAAAAAAAAAAAAAAAAAAAAAAAAAAAAACTTTACAAAATATATTTCTTTATTAGTTTTGTGTACAGTTTATGTTGTGCTCGTAAAGGGGTGTGCCTCATATAAAATATTTCATAAATGTTTTTTTTATAAAATATTCTTTAAAAGAATCACGAAGCAACACTGTTCTTGTTATTAAATGCTTCTTTCGCCATTCCTTTTATTTTAACTATGCTCTTTATGTTGTTCACTAATAACACCAGATAGACATCAACATCTAGACACTCCCTTAACTTTCTTCCACCCTTGTCCTATATTTTATACAGATTGCTTCGTTCCAATCACTATTGCTTCAGTATTAGTAATTTGACTCCAACAAAACCCGATACACTTTCCAAGAAGAGACATTACGTTCAAAATACCTTTTGAGACAAGACAACTTCAACTGTTGTTTCATATGAAACTCTGATTTTCACGCGATTGCCCTTAAGGGTAGTGTAATAGGTTAAAAAAAGCGTTGGGGGGGGGAGACAGATCGCAATAGGAAACTACAAATGCCAGTGAAATCAATGAACAGGTGAGTTTCGTTTCACAATTGTGAAACTACAGTAGGTTTCCAAAATATACAAATTCAGAATTAAAGCAGATCAATAACTTCAGGCTGCAATAGAGGGATAGCCAGAGATAAAACATTGTAAGTAGAAAGCTTCTCCCACTTCTGACTTGAATAGAGGTTTAACGGAAAATATGAAACATATTTTTGGGACACTAGCTTTACCTCTATGGAAGTTAATATTGAAACAATAAGTATAAGTTCTTTTCAACCAATTTCGGTTTTGGTAGAGTGTTACGGATAGAAATGGTACGTTTTCTTGAGACACTAAGTTGATTTCAAGAAACCACTTGCCGCTATGTATTACCGTTTTAGTTGTGTGGAGATTTACGTTGAAATCGGAACGCTTCACATTCTGATACACTAATGTGGACAGAGACGGTATCTTTTCCTTGGACGCTGATTCGATTACGCAAAATAGCTTCTCGATATCTCGTACCGCTTTTGCTCTATACAACAATATAGAAATCGGAAGCATTAGTAAATTTCAACCACTTACGTTCTAGTAGAGTGTTACAGGTTGTTATGGTATGTTTCTTGTGATGCTAAATCGATTCTAAAATGGACCTATTGTAGCTATCTATTACCGTTTTCTTTATAGTGATCAAAGTTGAAAACGGAAGTACTATTGAATGTTAATTATTTCCGGTTCTAGCATAGTAGTACGAGTTGAGGTGGTATCTTTCTCAGACATCGAATCAATTCCAAAAAGAACCTATAGTCATCAATTCCTTGTCGCTAGCTATTATATTAATCTATTGTGATCAACGTTGAAACCGGGAGGGGTTGATTTCTACCTATTCCGGTTTTAATAGAGAGTTAACAGACAAGATGGAACCTTTTCTTTGAACGCTGAATTGATTACAGATCGTTTCTCGATATCTCCCTAACAGCACAAGATGTGCTAGGCATGTTCCATTTAGGTATCCCAGCTACTTTTTAGGTGCCCGACACTTGTCACATATGATATTCATGTGTTAAGTATGTACTTCGGCTACCTACAGTTTTAGGTACTTGTTACACCTAATTTTGATATTTTCAACTATGTACCACAAATATAGAATTTTTATACCTGGCTCAGTTTCGCCCTCTACCAGCAATTTGTTTTTATGTCGTCACTTGGGATATATATCTGTCATGTTCTATGTATGTCCTTTAGATACATACTGTTTCAGATATTCTGACAACACAAGATCTGCTAGGCATGCGCCATTTAGGTGTTCTAAATTCATCTCCCACATTTAATGCATTTATTGCTTCTTTTTCTAAGCGATTGTGTACTAGAAGCAACAAACGCATCAACTTTATTAGATGGCAGCTGTCGCCGATCATTTGAAAGTAAATATGGAAGAACCACGAAATAAAGTTAATAGAAACTTGTCATTTTGTTATAAAATTACATGGCGAACAGATTTTATCTGATCGCAAACGGTTATCGTTTGGTTAAAGGACCACTATGATAAGCCAAATTCAAAAGACCTCAATAATTTATCCCTCTACACGCCTCCTCCGTTGCCAAGTCGGGAGATCACGCGGCTAGTAATCCAAAGGTTGATGGTTTGCGCCCACCCTTGGGTACACTTTCTTTTTACTTGTTTAACGTGTTTTCTAAACTCACGTTAATGTCAACGCATTACGCATATAGGCGATTTAACATATTTTGGGGAAGTAATTTTGTGGTTTATTGACGTTTACGGTATGGGGAACATACCTAGAACATACTAGGCAGTTCCCCCAGATACATGTTAGGCATGTACCTAGGGAATGACATAGTCTGTGACTACCACTTGATATCCATGTGATTTCTCTCTCAGAGGTACATAAGGCACATACTAGACACATTCCCATGTAATTGAGGGAACATGATAGGCATATGCCTACTATGTAATTCTGCTGTTAGGGCTGTTACAATTTTTGCACAACAGAGCTAGATATTGAAACCGGAAGTACTAGTATATTTCTACCACTTCTGGTTATCTCTGGTTGATATGTTTTCTTGAGATGTTTAATCGATTCTAAAATTAAAATGCATTTCTTTCCTTTATTACCATTTTTGTTCTATGACGATCAACGTTGAAACCGGAAACGGTTATTTTCTACCACTTTTGATTTGGGAGATTAAACGTATAGATGGTTAAAGTGGGAGATTAAACCTATTCTCGGGACGTTAAATTGATTGCATACAACCGTTTCTGAATATCTCTAGCATATTCATATATTCGAATAACGCTACCTTTCGTAATCTACATAACCATTTAGAATAATCATCTATCCAAAAGTAGTAGGTAAATTAACACTATTCTGTCCCTTCATTATGTTCCAATTATCTCAACTCTTTTCGTATTAAAAGAACCATGAATATGAACTCTTAATACCATTGGCTTACACATTTTTTTAAATATTCAGTTTAGAAATATAGTAAAAGAATAGTTCTAAAATGTTTTATTTTGTTTCAGATTTGTAATTAGATTTCTGTTTAATTTTCCTAGCAATTCTGTCTGAGAATAGAAGTCAAAACATGTTAGTGAGAAGTTGATCCTTTGAGAAAAGAAGCAGACAGACCAGACCTTAGCGAAAGGGAGACGGAATGAGTTCAAATAAGTCCCTCGACGATCTTAAGAAAATCTGTGAAGAACTTGTTTCAGGCTGAGATTTTTGGCTGAATAATTGAAAGTTACGCGTGAAAAGGATTGCCAGTGCCCAGTGTTAACGTGTAGTAGTAATAAACGACACGAGTAAGAAAGTCGTTCCCGAAATTATCCGAATGTATCCGACGCTGGAGGGAGAAAAAAGCGAGAGAACCTAGATAAACTCTTAAAGTGTGTTAAGGATCTCCAGAAGTACTTCCCAAGGGGAATATCTAAAGGGCTTCTCTTTTTTTCTTTTGCTACCTCTGACTCGTTCCTCCCTGATGGGCAGCTCCAACGAAACGACCTCTAAAATGTTCTCGGTGTGGCTTGTCTGGACTTACGGGCTGTATCTTTCTATTACGAGTTCGTATATTCTATCAGCATTTCCCCTTAAGGATTTTCCATTTTCCCCTTTCATGTCAGAGGTTTCTAGCCCATTAGAGCAAATTTAGATTGGTGTTACTTCTTTTTTCTTTAGTGACGTAAAAAAAAGTCATATATATTACTTACATAGATCAGGAAGTTGCGTCAAGTAAATTCGTAGGTTAAGTTATTTGAAGTGACAAAAGGAAAACAGCATTTGATAAAATGCAAAAATATTTCTAATTTAACGCATCACAGTTATGCCCTTCAGGCTAAAACAAATCGATGGTTAATGAACATGAACAATTAAGAAATAATTGGTGGAATGATCATGTGAGAGGAAACAAAAGGAACCGAAAGAGCCCGAAATGATGAACCAGGGCCAACAGGATTTCAGGTATCTTTATGAGAAAGAGAAGTTTAATTATACTTCAGATGACATAACACATAACACATATCTGTATCGTTTCTTTAGTTTAACATTGCAGTTGAAATGTTTCCAACTCATTGTGTGAATTGTATACAACATTTCTAAGATTAATTGCGCTGTTTGGTATCAAAAGGTGTATTTTACTAACAACTTGTACTTGTTTCTTCTGACAGCTGCCAGTGGATACCTTGATTACTCTCGTAATATTTTCCATTATTTAAATCACTATCTTGAAAGCAGATAACAGACTAAGTGAAAAATACAATTGTCCCTTTTCGTGCAAGACACGTTACATATACAATGTTCACCTCAGCTATATATAATGAATTTTTCACTTTCAATTTTATTTCACAATGAAGCTATTCGGCTTATAATTAACAAGCAAACACATTTAGACAATAACAGAAAGCTAAAACCATGCTGATATAACGAAAATCAATTAATGCTTATAATTATAGACATCGGCTGTAGAAGGTGATAACCCACATATCAGAAAAAAAATAGTTCTGTGAATGGACTACAGGTTACCACCTTATGGTGCGTAAAATTCGCCAGAGTTACATGTCCCTTTCCTGTCATCTATATACGAAACTCAAAAATGTTTCAACTTGAACAGACGGGAAAAAAAATGAAATATTTGAGTTTTACGTCCCACGGTTATGCTGGCTAGGCTAAAGGAGACGGCGATTATGAGAAATGAATGAAATGGTGGAATGAAGAAAGTGGTAGGAAACGGGAGTACCCCGAGGAAACCCACGCACACGGTGTTTGTCCACCACAAAGTTCACTTAGCGGGAGCTGGGATTGAACCCGGGACCACATGCACCGGAGAAGAGGTTTGTCGGCTTGTTCATTCCCAGAACTAAAATTTATGTGGTATGTGGGTTAGCACCTTTTACAGCCGAGGTCTAGAATTTCTATCATGCTTGACTAAATTATTAACGCTGTATATGAATATTATTAACCCATTGGTCTTATTTGGGCTATTACTCTAGCAACTTTCAAAATTTCGATGTTTGCAATATTGAACATTGCTTACTTTCTTACACTGAAATCTATATATATGATGATTCGAAATACGTAGGCTAATAATCTCACGCAGTGCCATTTGAAAAATAATACATTTATGTTGAGTTGATAACACTTACAATCTATTAATATTGCAGAATATATCAAATAATTTCTCTAAATATTTGCATCATACAAAATTTAACAGTTTTCCTAAAAAATCTATTTGTTAGGAGTTACAACCATGATTCAAGATAGGTGGTCAATCTTGTTTATGGTGAAAATTATTGTAATGTTGAGTTAAAATTATTGTATCTAACAGTTGCTTCATAATCGATACACATAAAGGTAAAATAGTGTTCAAGAGCCAAGAGTGTCACGTATTTGTCTCTTCATGAACACAAAATCAAATCCAGGGCATAAAAGAACATATTAGTGATATTGCATAAGTTATTGTCTTATACGTAATGAGTGGACAATTTCACCATGTTCAGTCAACACAAAAAATAATTGCTTCCAACTTACCTCAGCACATAGGCTTAACTATTCAGATAATTTCTGTGTCAGGGCATTTTAATATAATGTTTTGTTTATCTATATATAGTAAGTCGAACTGGAAAAGAAACAAAAAATATATATTGTAGCAAATTCATGACTTTTTTGCCTTTCGGAATAGGCTTTGTAAATAGCGAATCTCATCAAACTCATCTATATGAAGCCACCACATGGTACAATATCTGGGAATTTTAATCTCAGACAATGTTTATTGAACGTGCCTAGCGATTGGTTTTAGAGTACTTGTATATCAAAGTAAAGCTAACATGCAAATATCGTATGTTAAAATGTGTAACCGTTTTGAATGTATACACAACTAGAAAGCAAACATTGTAAACATTTATGCCAATACAAGGGAAGAGCAATAAAAGAACGTATTGCAATTCATAATTTATAGGAATGATGCTTGGTTTGGATTCATATAGAGCAAAAAATGTACATTCATGCATATGCAATTTGTATTTATCTACAGTTACATTTCACAATGACAAGATAAGAGAATTATCATCATTTTGAAATATTTTATTAAAGATATAACAGTTTGAAACTCATACCAACGAGGAGACCAGAATCAATGAAAAATTATTTGATGTATAAACAAGAATAACGATGATCATATTTTAACTGAGATAATATTATTCTCAGTTTATTTTAATAATAAAAATTGTGATGATTTCTATTTACCTTGTATTTTAGTGCAAAGAATTAAAAGAGAAACTACTACTACTGCATTGTTCACGTAATAAAAAAAGTAATATCGATATATATGAAAATGGATGTTTTGCATACGTTTTAGCAAAATGATGGAACGCCTCAAACGATTTGAATCTTTTGATTCACAATAGATTCACATATGATTCACAATCTCAAAAAAAAAAAAAAAAAAAAAGATGTGGGAGCACGATACTGCTAACACCTCTAAAGGTGGAGTAAGAAGGAGGTTATATCTTTAACTAACTAAATCTATGGCGTATGGAACGGGGAGATTCAATGCCGCGTTCACAAAATCTCTCCATTACTTCTGTTCTTAGCCAACTAGATCCATTTTCTACTTTGCACTCCTATTTCTGGGAGCTCCATCTTAATATTGTCGTCCTTTCTGCCTAGGGCTTCCTGATGGACGGTTTCCGATTAGACTTCCAGAAGAAAGTTTGAAAGCGCTCTTATTTTCTTCCATTCTGGCTGCGTGACCTGCCCACTTGAGTCTCCTAAATTAGCTTACCCTAACAATGTTTGGTAAACGGTATAAATTATGTAGTTCTTCGTTATGAAGTTTCCATCATTCCCCATTCCCGTTCCTCTTGAGTCCGAATATTTGTCTTAGAATCTTGTTCTCAAATACTTGCAGTATACGTTCAGTAAGAGACCATGTTTCGCAGTCATACAGAACAACAGGCATGATTATCGTTTTATATATTTTAAGCTTCAAATTCCTTGACAGAATTTGCCACATCAAAAGATTTTGAATTGAATAATAACATGAATTTCCTGTTTTTAGTGGATATTTAATTTCTTCGTGATATGGTCTTGGTCTGTAATACTGATCCTAGATATTTGAAGAAATCCACTTTATCAAAAGTATTATTTGATATGTTAGTGCATTCATAAATTGTAGTATTACGATCTCGACGAACTTCCGTATATTTAGTTTTCTCCGCATTTGCTCCTAAACCCATATCCCTGCAAGCGTTTAATAATACTTCTGCATTTCTGTTTATTGTTGTCTTATAATCCCGTATTAAATTTACATCATGGTTACATCTTTACAACAGACAAATATCTTTGTTGGGGGGCGCGGTGGCTCAGTGGTAGAGCGTTCATCTCTGGTGCTTGGGGTCCCGGGTTCGATCCCAGCCCCCGCCAAGTGAACTTTGTGGTGGACAAACACCGTGCTCGTGGGTTTTCTGGGGGTTCTCCCGTTTCCTCCCACTTTATTCATTCCACCATTTCACTCATCTCTCATCATCACCGTCTCCTTTAGCCTAACCGGCATAACCGTGGGACGTAAAACTTAAAGATTTCATTTCATTTCAAATATCTTTGTTATATCTTCGTTATGCAACAGCCCCTAACAGACTATGCAGCACTTCGTAGCTTATCACAAAGTTAGGTGCCTACATAAGAGGGATAACATATTCATTGAAATGAGCATTCTACAGAGGAAAGGGTTCAAATAGTTTTCATAAAAATATTCTTCCTATGAGAATGTGTAATTAACTGTTTAGAATTTATTGTTTATTTCATAACGCGATCAAATACATACTATTTGCAGTAACTTTAGAATCTATCTGTATGTAAGAATAAATAAAATCTTTTTCACTGCCTTCCTGAGATATATCTGTGTGATGATAATGTTTCTGGTGAAAGCAATAATAAATTGCCAAAACTGTAACACAAGTAGTTAGTTCTACAATATTACGTCAACTTAACGAATTAAAATGTCAAAAAATATAACTTACATCAATCAACATACCTAATTAAATTAAAGAAAATCAAATTGCTGAGTGTGAACCCTCATGAGTGGTTTTTGAAAGAATATTTTTGTAAACTTTTGTAAACGCCGCCTATTAGGGTGAAACTGATACTAAAATATATCCTCATCATGCTCTTTATTATAAAACTAGCAATAATACGTAATATACTTAATGAGATATAACTCAAAATTTTGTAAACTTTAATTTTTATTTAACTATAACATTGTCGATATATGAATGGATAGATCAGATCAAGCAGAAAGAAGTGTCATGCCTGAGCTTAAATTCTTATCAGTAGTTTCCAGAAAATCGAGAAAAAAAATTACGGAGATACAAAGTACATTGATCTTTGGCGATGATTTCAGGAGGTGCTTCATAGACTGAAACAGGAAGTAATCCGAAGAGGCAAGGTAAAGATCCCACGCACTGCCATTTAAAAATACGTCAGGTGTGGCATCAGTTCTGTGCTGTTTAGTTTCAACATTTTTTTTTCTTTTGCGTTTTTCGAGCCGAGTGTGATTTTGCGTTTTCGTGTTGCTGAAAGGAGTGAGATGTTGCTTTCGATTTACCAATGCAAATCTTTGCGGCCTAGTACAGTATAGACCCGTTCCAATTGTTCGGAATATCGCTATTGATGATACGTCCGTTAGGACTGAATTCAAAGTGAATTATATCTCATAGTTTCATCACACATGAAGCAGGACTTTATGTTTGAAACGTGTCTGTTTCACAACCGGTTCTGGATGTTGGCTCTTGCTCAATTACTGTTTTCACATCATGAGATTTCGGAAAACACTCACGTTTCGTCGAATGTTACAATTCGTTTCAGAAAACGGACATCACGTGGATTTTCCAGTAGTTGTCGATACATATACACTCTTCTCTGAGCCGGAGCTGAAGTCAACTCATTCGGCTCGATGCGGCAGTTCATGATGGTTTCCCCGAGTTCGTGAAGGTAACACACTGCAGTGGGCTTAGACAATCCCAGTTGGTTTTTACAAGCACCGTCTACTGCTGCATGGATTTTTCTCAATGACGTGTTGTACGATCTCAAAGTATATTGCCCTAAGGGGTAGAACTTCGGCTTCTCTTAAACATTTCTACAACATACACGAAATCTCTGGAACAAATGAGTTCCTGCACTGTGGTTCACTGCACCTTCCTCTTCGCATTAACAAATATTTTCGGTTGCTGCTGCAGCGTTATTTCCGAATTTGAACTCATATAGTGACAGTTCACGTATAAGACGTTGTTTAGAACTCATCATCACTACCACTGAAAACTGATGTAGTGTGACCTCCGTGTTACACAGTTCGCTTGCCAATTTACCTCTTGCGTAAGGTTGACCTTGTAGTTAAGGTCAATCACGGTATGTACACGCGCCTGCTATTTGGCATTGGAAATATTGGAGAACTTATGATTCAATCTAGTAAAGTACTGGCTAAACGTTTAATGACTTTAACTTGAAAATTGTAGTATATAAGTATAAATGTCTGTATGTATACTTTGAGTCTGTGTTTTACTTTCCAGAGATAATTTAGATTGTTTGAGTCTGAACGTCATCAAAGGTAGGAAGTACGAATGCGTATTGTAGGTTAACGCTGTGCGTTACAAAAACAAGCAAACGTTACTTACAATCCATTTTTTTAGAGATTTATTACCTTACCTTCACGAATTTTAATTCCAGACAACACAAGTACACCTGATTTCTATAAAATCAGATTTTTTAAAATGAAAGTTAGTCTGAAGCCTGTTTTTAAAATTGGGAAGAGTTTGCCCCATTGCCCTTGAGCGGTGTCAATAATAATCAATAGATCATATTGAGAAGTCTTAAAAAATCAACACCAATATTTCAATAAATCGTGATAAACTTTAAAATGAAAGTTAGGCAAATATAGTTTCTTAAGATGAGATGAATTTACCGTTTCCGTTCGATTAATCTCAAGTTCTCAGTCTCTAGCAAAACACGCTATCATGAAAATCAGACAATATCTTATATTCTCCAAATATTTTTCCTGACTGGGGAAGGCAATTTTATTCCCTTATTATTGTCCAATTTCAACTCGAAGCAGTGGAAATGATTAGGTTGCCTCAGGAAAAACTATATGCCATATTGCAACAGATTCTATTTCTTTTTTTAAAACGGAAATTATCACGAACCACACTTTTGAAAATCGTGACGCGGCCTAAGTTTATCCTCTCATTCTTGACTAATTTTAACTCTATGCAGTTGTAAAGTCTCAAAGAAACTGTTCGCCAAGACCAAAATCGAATATTTTTTTTCTTTTCTTTTTCATTACAAATATGTTTCTGTACCATCTTTTTTAAATAAAGAAATATATTTAGCATATCATTCTTGATAAAACCAGCGATGATGATTAGAGGGTCTCAAAGGAAATATGTATCATAGGACATAAAAAATCCAACAATTTTCACTAAAACGGGTTTGGAAAATTATTTTCTTATCATATTATTTAAATTAGAAAACTTTCAGAATTCTTTATTCTGCCTTATTATTTAACATCTTTTAGAACGTAATATAGTGTGTTCGTAAAGTTGCGCAACCCAAAGTTTGATTGCGTATATCTTTTGAATCAAAAACGATAAAGACCTGAGACTTGAAACAAATGTATGCATGTTTTTATGTAGTAAGATATTCCTTATTTGTGATATAAAAACAAAATTATAATTTCAAGTACTCACCTAATCCTCCAGACAAGAAATAAAAACAGGAATACTTTCAAGTACGAAAAACAATAATAAGTAAAAGTGAATTCGATCATGTAATCAACTTTCGTTCTAAAATAAAATTTAGAAAAAAACATTTTACCTAACAAATAAGGTGAAAGTGTAAACATATTATTGGACCACGGAAGGCCTTGGTGAAAAGAAAACTGTTTCATAAACGATCCTCTTCTCATGGCCTTCAATTACGTAAACACGGTATAACAAATACAAAATGAAAGTGTGGATGTGTATAAGAAAGGACTATACGATAAAAACCCTAGAGAATTCTACCAAATCATCTCATTCAACATATATCATTCAACATTCGTTCAACGATCATTCCGGATCAAAACAATCATTCGGCTCACTTGATTCAGGGCTTCAACATGAAGTCTCTGAGTAGGGGTCATCAGGACATTAGATATAAACTCAAGAAGAAAGTATAACTGATGTATGGTAGAGTGTTACAAGTTAAAATTATCTATTATCAATTCACATATTTTTGTAGTAAGTAAATGTTTCTTTTATTCTAAATATTGATCAATTACATTATTATTATTATTATTATTATTATTATTATTATTATTATTATTATTATTATTATTATTATTATTATTATTATTATTATTATTATTATTATTCAATTTCTTTACAATCTGTCTCATCTGAATGAAACCGTCATAGACCATTTGGGTAAGGTCTACTTGTGACAGGCAATACTGGCAATGAAACACACTATAAGTATAATCCCACTATACTACCTGTTCCATTACTGTGGTTCACTAATACATTTTACCTATCACACTGTTACGACTTAATTTTATGTTTTATATATATATGTTAGTAGATACTTTTGAGATCATGACCAACAGTTGAATTTGTAACGTTTTTGTGTAGTAACGAAAGTGTATAAAATATGTGCAAAGCGAAGAAAATAAATATTCAGTTGCAGAAAATAATTTCCGGCGGATGAATCTCTGTATATATGTACAGTATGCATCAACATTTATACATTTGTGCGAAAATGTGACAAAGTTGTTGCAGTGTTATCATGTAAAAAGATTATTTAATGGAAGTCCGTAAAATGGGTGTTTTTAGACAGAAACGCGGCCCCTGCAAACATTGTTGTCGTAAAATCACATAACTGGTGTGTTTTAGGTTAATTAATGATAAACAATAAGAAATTGTACATAATTGATAACCTGAGTTTTTATGCAAAAATTTGCGATAAAGCAGTTACTCACTACAGCTGGCAACTCTGGAATCCTCGCGTAAAGAGAAAGGCACTTTATAGCAAATGCTCGAAGTGGTTGCCGCGTTCTTGTGCACACAAATTTACACGTTTCACCACGTTTCTCGACATTTTAAAGAGTGTTCTTGGTGATTGATTGAATTTCTGTTTCAATGTTCGTCTTCAGTTCCCCAAAGGGCCTGGAGTTATTCTTGTACACCACATTTTTCAGGTAACCCGATAAGAAAAAGTCAGGTGATGTTAAGTTGGGAGAATGGGAGGGTCACAATGTTTGGAGATGATGTGGTTACTAAAAATTTCCCTAACATTTATCTAAATCGCCCTTCTCTTACTATGAGGATTTCAAGGTTGCCAGCTGTACGTGAGTAATTGTTTTATCTCAAATTTTTGCATAAAACTCAGGTTATCAATTGTGTACAAACCCTCATTGCTTACCGTTAATTAATCTAAAACACACCTGTTGCAGTAATTTTGCGACAGCAGTTTTTGCAGGAGCCCAGTTTCTGTCAAAAGAACACCCATTTTACGGACTTGCATTAAATATCCTTTTTACATGGCAATACTACATCAACTTTGTCACATTTTCGCATCAATGGATAATTGTTGATGCATAGTGTACATATACACAGATATTTCACCCGCAGGAAATCAGTTTCCCGCAACAGAATATTTATTTTCTTCATTTTGCACATATTTTATTTTACACTTTCGATACTTTCTTTCGTTACTACACAAAAACGTTACAAATTCCAACGTTGGTCATTATCTGGAAAGAACACGCTTACATTTATTTCAAGCCTCAGGTTTTATCGTTATTGGTAGGTCTACAAAAGATATACGCAATCAAACTTTGAGTTGGGTAACTTTACGGACACACTGTAGTAGGTAAAATGCCTATAAATACCGTATGTATTTACCTACAGAAGAAATATTTTGATTTAAAACTTAAAATAATAGCTTACTTCCCCAAATTTGAACTAGAAGGAACTTGTATTTTAAGGATGTAACCAACTATGCTAGAAAAGTTGCATATATACATACAGGATGTTTCAAAACAACATAGACAACGTTTCGGAGGTGATTTCTGACACCAAGATAAGACAGAAAGTATAAACCAAACTGGGTGCACAAATGCTTCCTTTCGGAGTTGTAGGCTGCCGAAAACATAAAAAAAAAGAATTTTAAGGTCCATAGCTCCAAAACTATGGGACCGTCCGTAGTCGGGTCAAAATTGCATTTAGGAACTAATATGTACGCTATCTAAAAATACATGTTTCAGAATATATGGTACTAACGCAACAATTTTTAAAGAGGGGGTTTGGCTACGGGCACGTAATTTGAAGTACTCATCAACTACCCCTAGAGAAATTGTTGCGAAAATGCCGCAGGATTCTGAAACTTGGATATTTGGATAGATCATATACTAGTTTCTAAGTGAAACCTTGATCCGACTACGGTAGACCCTATACCTTTGTAACTATGAAGCTTTAAAGTTCATCGTTTCATGTTTCCGGCAGCCTATAACTCCAAATGGAAGCATTTGTGTAGCCAGGTTGGTCTATACTTTTTTTTTTTATCTTGATGTCAGGAATCACCTTCCAAACGTTGTCGGTGTTACTTTGAAACATCCTATATATATATATATATATATATATATATATATATATATATATATTGATTAATCTCGTTACAGGAACTTTTAGAAATGTCATTAATTATTCCAGCTGACGTCTTATCTAAATTCGGAACACGTTTGCAAAATTGTATAATGAAAAGCATATTTTATGTTTAGCGTATGATCAGCGACTACAGAACATACAAGTTATTAGATAAAAAAAATTTAAAAAGCTTACAGTTATCTACCGGGAACATTATCCAGATTACTATGTACGTACACATCGTATATCAAATCTTCCCAGATAACAATGTCCTTAATCCATAACAATTTTAGAACAATGCTCTTACGGAGTTTCACTAAGCGCATCTCCAATTGTTTGAATTTTAATTAGAAACTTAATGATAAATAAAATAATTCAGATGGTAAGAGAGATAATACATAAGCTAATAATTTTATTCGGTACTGTTGGTAAAGTGTATAAAGTTAGGGCAAATGAAATGCAATGAAATATTTCAGTTTAATGTCCCTGAGTGGTTTCAGGCTAGTCATATAAAACAACAAGCCCCCGAACCAATCCAGGCCCACTGATCTATTTCATCTAGCCCGCCTGACCCTTTATTGATAGTATAATTCTTACATCATATTAAGCTGAATTGAAAATATTTCCTGGATAACTGATATTCACATTGAAAAATACGAGTATAATCCGCGTTGGAACATCCAGTGTACCATGAAACATTGAGAGATTAGTTCAGGACATAAAGAATGAAATTTCCTCACTAAAATGATAACTAAATAATATTTTCTGCTTTTTTTTAGTAAATAAGTATTTTGGTTACCGTTATAAGAGTTTTTGTGTTCTTGGGTGATTCTCCATTAAATATGGCCAGTCGATTGTTATGAAAAAATTATACATTGCCTTATACGGCTCTCGACACCAGTAAGTCGTCTGTAATTGGCCCACCCCTGTTCCAACTTGAACGTACCTGCTTTAGATGGCGGATATTTGAAGCGTTCGCAAAGCGTTTTTATTGCTCATGCGTACACTTGGAATACGCTGACCATGTATTTAAATGTGGATGGCTAATCACAGTGTGCTGCAAACGCGAAAGCAATAAAAACGCGGAGAAAGCGTCAGCTCGAGCGTATTTGGTGCGTTTCGGAACAATACACCGCTTGCTGTTTAAAAGATATCTAAAGAAAGTGGAAGAAAAGGAAAGGCATGTTGCCAGGCAAGGAATTTTAGCAAGAAACAGCTGCTTGGAAGATGCTTTATGCAGAGTATTGGAACTCTTCTATTATGGAGCTGGATCTGGAACAAAAAGACCTGGAAACCATGACTGGCTCACAATATGATTTATAACTCTGGCGAAAGTAAAATTACCGAGTAGCCACCTAGGTCGCGTTCGCTGCGGGAGAAGGGGGAAAGCTTCGAAAACGCATTGTCAAATAGCCACAGACTACAGCTAAGGAAGGCGGATGATTAAGGATTAGAATTAGGATTTAGATTTCTGGGCTCTCGGCATCTGTGGTCACATATGAGGTATAATGTCCCTCGGCGACACACTATCCGTGGAAGGGAAAGGAAGAAAGGATGGGGAAGGAAAGGAAGCGGCCTGAGAACTATATGTTAGGTAGCATTCCGGCATATACCTGGTGTGAATGAAGAAAACCCAGGGAGACCTAATTCATGATGGCTTGCCTGAAAAGGCTTTTGCACTTTGCGGACCGAGTGTCCCCACCGGGAATCGAACCCCGGACCGCTCGCACGGGATGATTAAGGCAAGTGAAAGATGATGAAATATTTGGTGAAATGAAAAATTTGAAGGAAACGAGCGTACCTTGAGAAAACCCACGGACACGATGCGATCCTCCACAAACTTACTGGGCCTGGGATCGACCAGGGACCCGATACACCAGAGGTAAGCGTTCTACGCTCAGGAATGGTGCCTTCAAGTATAAGTTTAAGTACCCAACAACATTACGACATTATAAAGTTCTCACCCAAATTTCTACAAGTAAAAGTTTTATTATTTAATATATTCTTTTTATTTACTATCTGACACACCTTCTCTATTATCGTTATTCTTCGTTGTCTTTGAAATATTCACTAAAATGTTTTAAAGAGTGGGAGCGAATTTAACGAGGAACCCTAAGCTAAGAAAAACATATTATGGTTACCTTCGTTTAAATTTTCCAGAACTTTATACGAGAGCATACATGTAAAAGTTCCCTTGTCAGTGCACAATTGTAGTGAAAGAAGGTACTAGAAATAATCTCAATATCTCTTGGACATGAAATGAGTTTAATTTCTCTTTGCCTTCTTTTTTCCTGCACTCTTTACTTATTGGGCATTCTAGTTTCCGCTAGCCATTTTGATTATACCCCCACTCATACTACTTTTTATCTATCCCTCTCTGTTGCTGTGTGTATCTCCAATACTAACGACTCATGTCAACACCGATGAAAGATGCAAAGGGAGAGTTTAAGCGGGAGAAATTGTGTTCTGGAGGAAGGGAAGACTGATGTAGGACAGCTAGTGCGATAGAGGGTGTGGAACAGTTCGATGGAATGTGACAAAACACGTTGAGCCATCCGTTCATCCAACCCTATATTGACTGTTGCCTCTCTTCTTCTCCCCCCTCTACAAAACGCACCCCTTCCCTCGTGACTCCCGGTTCAGTAATTACAAAGCTTCCCTGGTGCTCTCTCCGTCTATCTCTCTCATCTCGATCAACGAACGGTCCCTTGCGCCGAATACTGCAGTATTGTAGTAGCGCAACCAAAGGAGAGAGAGAGAGTAGCGAGAGGATATGTGTGTGTATATAGTGTGTAAGGGGGGGGGGATATAGGAACGTGTAACGCAAATATGTGATCTGAGAGAGGAGGGTATATGGATGCATTTGTGTGTTTGTTAGTATGTGTGTTGTTGGCTGTTAACTGTGGATAAGGGGGTTAGACATGCGTGAAAACAACGGAACTTAATCAAGAAACAACCAGAGGTATTTCCAGAATACCTAAAAGATAGTAGAAAATTAACACATCTAATAGAATCAGAAGAAGGACTAGTTTTCTCTTCTACAGTACCACGCAAGAGAATGATGTGAGAAAGCTATGTTCGATAGATTTTCAAATTGAAACTTGAATAATAATAATAATAATAATAATAATAATAATAATAATAATAATAATAATAATAATAATACAATGAATTTGGCCTTTGAGAATATTACCATAACATATACCTTTCTAATCATGTTAGTTATATAGAAATTATTACTTTCGAGCAACCTTTTCCAACGCGGTGGCTCTGGAATATTTTTATGGAAGCTCCTGAAATACAAACTAAATTCGTTAACAAGTAACAATGCTCCTGTGTAGTAAAGCAAGAACCATTTTGAAACGTAAGCTCTTTGTGGATGAAACACTGATTTTTCTCTATTTAATTCAAATGTAAATTACCTCTTAAGCGTAAAGTATAGACCTACCTTATATTTTTCCGATAATAATGCTAACATAAGAATTTGAAGCGAATAAGTTAATTGCTTTATTATTATTATTATTATTATTATTATTATTATTATTATTATTATTATTATTATTATTATTATTATTATTATTAATTATTATTATTAATTATAGTAGTAGAGGCTGTCGTGCTTGTGGTGGTCATCCTATTGAAATCGACAGATGGCAACTGCACTTATTAGACATCAGTCAGGAGTGTCTAATCATGAAAGTATTCAGTGGTGGATGTAGAAGATAAAAGCTGGGGGGCCAGAACCCAGACTGTAATAGATATATCATGAGTTTACTATAAACGTTCAAAAATACATAGATAAAAGCTTAAATTATTATTGTCATTTAAGAAACTGGGTGTCTAGGCCCCCTGGCCGAGGCCTAGATCCGCCACTGAATGTAGACCTTGCACTAATAAACGTAATTAAAAGAAAAACTTACGTTTTAATTGTAATTAGGCCTACATAGAATTACTTTCTTGATACAAATAAACACATTTCAGGATAGATGGATATTTGAATCTATAATCGCAATAAAGATGTCGTTCCATGTGTGAGATATTTTAATTAAAGAAAACGTTTTCTTTTAATATTTTAAAACTTTACTTAGGTCATTGACTACTTCTATTTTTCTACTGATACTGATTCTTGATCGTTAGAATGTTTTTAGTAGTTCCATAAACATGCCATAAGAAATCCATTTGGGACTCCGGTGCAGAATGTTATTTGGTGGGCTTGTAGTTAGTGAGTTGGTCCCGTTGCAGAACGATAATTGTCAGGGTCTCCAATTAACATTTTATTTTGAAGATGTAATTGTTGAAATTTAGTCCACTTGCTAGAAGCCATAACAATAGGCCTCCCCTTTTTTAATATTTGGGTTTCCGCTTGGATGTGCGAGGTCTTCTCTCCTCGAAGCTCCTTACTGTAGCAATGGCTGACTCTCTCCTCCTGGAGAACATGAACTGGTAACATTATTAAACCAAAGCAAGCTAGCCTATTAGATCTTTCGATTTCAACAAAAACATATTTCACTCAAAGTTTTTATAATTACGTGCCACAAAAATAAATTGACAAGTCTTTTCAGTGGCACTTTTCCTCAGCCAAACTGGCAATCTGCAAGGAATTGCGAATCGTACAATGCAAGTTTTTTCTAAAAGTCTTTTTAATATTTAATTTATTATTAAACGTTACTTCATTTTAATAATGGGGAGATCAACACAAATTTGCTACTTATCTTAAAATGTTATAATGTACAAATTTCACATGAACAAAATAAATAATAGGATAGTTTAAATATTCAGTAATAAGTGGTATGGAGTTCAATCAACGAGTCCGTGTCCTCGCTGTATTGCACCGCAGATTGTTTTGATTGTCTATAAACTAATTTCAATATATTCTTCCGTCACTAGTACCAAATTATTTTTATTTCTATTTTGTGGAAGCGTTATATCTATGAATGTCTATCAAGATATAAAGTTACAAATGTCAATTAGCAAACAATTAAAACACATGATGTATTAACTGACATTTGTATCTTTATATCATGATTGAGAGCTGTCAAATATTTACCATTTGAATGAGCATCATTGCCATTATATAACATCTCATTCTATTAGTAGCCTTGCTTTATTTTATCTTATAACGTTGGGAGGTGGAGGTGAGGTGGTAGGAGTAAAATATTACTCAGAAATAAAGGTTCTTAAATCCATTTTCATCACTTTCCATTTCTTTCCAGCCCTAACTAAATCAACAACAAAGTGGCTACGTTATTGATGTTCTTAATATTTTTTCATTAATTTTTTCATGTGCATAGCCCTAATCAAACTTAGTTATAACCGATTGAGTGATATTTTACTAAATATCTTGTTTTAAATTCCGGATTTCGTTGGTAATCCTTGTCTCAAATTTATAGTGACCTGTATTCTTGAGTTTTTCTTGAAGATAATCTGAAGAATGAGATGCTAACGTTATCCTCATATACAGAATTGAAGTTACTTGTAGATTCAATGTGTGGATAACAGTAGACAGATACTTTTAATGGGGTGTTGATATTGAATAAACTTTGCGTGAAGGCTAAAGATAACTTATGTCTTGTAATAATGGATACTGAGATTGATGGACTCGACGCCAAAAAGTTTTTAAGTAATGGAGTATGATATCTTATACGTAAGTGAAATCCAAATCTTAGTGTATTTGAGCTTTCTTTACATCTCTGGAATATCCTGCAGTCATCCTTGCTGCATGGTTCTACATTTTCTAAATTAGTATTTGGTATAGAAGTACTGTATGTTCTCAAATTAGTTGTCCATAGAGCATAGTTGATCTGGATGTATAGATAAAGAGGAAGTTCTGAAACTGTTTCATGAACTTTAATTTTCTGTCTTGGTAGATTCGAAGGTGATTGACACCAGTAGTCGTTGCAATTAACGATGGTGGAGTGTGATGTTAACTGGAAGATGTTGATCTTTGGAAGGATGTTAGTAATGTTTACGGAGATTTACTCAAAGTATAACCAAATCGATAGTATAAGTAAATCTTCGGGGCTTTGCAGCAATCTCATTGCACCAATGCTTCGTTTTTCTGCGTGAAATACTAGAATAAATCCCTAGTATGATTACTACAACTTCTGAAATGAAAATGCGGACAGTTGTTTAATTCTTATCTAAGTGGTTATCCCACCCATCGTAATGTAGCAGCTGCATAAGGATATGAAGCAAAATCTGCATGTTTTGTACACTTTTATCCCAAAAATAAGAACATAAAATTAATAGTAAGTTTCTTTTGGACTTACAGGGAAATCTCATTTTTTTATAGATAATTCTCGTAGACTATTTTCTAGATAATTTTGAATTTATCGTTCGAGTAAATCAAACAAATGAAGACCTAATCCGTGATCATAATTACAGAACATCAAGCAAAACGAAACAAAACGCTAGTATTGCTCTAAATAAGTGTCCAGAAAAATACGTGAAACGTTCAAATCATTGCAATGAAAAAAACATGAATACTGCCTCTAGATTTCATTTCGCTTTGAAGAAAGGTAAATTACCAAAGCTTTTAGTGCGGCAGTATAAATTCGTTATTTATTCAACAGCATTCATTTATTTCTTCCTGTACTGCGAATGGGATTCAAAAGTCGATCGATGAGGTAGCGATTGCTGAACAATTTTTTAACGCTTTCTATGTTTTCAACAGAAAGGACTACAAAGATTAATTTTCTACTTTACCTACCAGAAACTTAACGCTGTAAAGTATTTCTTCTTTTTGTTAGTTTGTCATCAAAGGTTTTGACATTAAAGTAATTTACAAATAGCAATACGATGGAAATAAATCAAACTATATATGGTACGTTGCAGAATACCAGTCTGCCCTTTAAAGAAAAATGTAACGTAACAAACTCAAAATGATAGGTTTCTGACCAAGTCCTATACTTTACAAATATATAGTGTATATTGGTAAGTTTTTCTATTGGGGAAAACATTGTAATTCATTGTAATTGACTTTTATTTAAAATACGATGAACATTTACTATAAGGACAGATTGGATTTATAATATACAAAATTGCTAATCAATTATGTTAATTTTTACATCCGAACCCTTTAACTTAGCCTTTAATAACATGTTTGTTCTGAATATTTATTCTAAATAACAATTAGAGATTCCTTTCCTTTTTCCTTTCAAAAATTTAAGTACCGGAATTGCTAAATCCAAACCCAGCATTGATTGTTCTTAACACAGGAAGCAAATATCTATACACCATAACTTCTATATACATAGTAAGTCCATTAAGATATACGTACTAAAATACTATGTTAAAATAGATTGAGTTTGATTGATAGTATATGATGTATACTATGCTTAATTGTTTTCCTAAAAAGTCAAATCAAAGACAAAAGTAATGAATCAGTTGATCATTATCACATTAGTGTATCGGTGATCATACTAAAGATGTATCATTGAAATGTTGAGGCCGTGAAAAAAACAAATAGATGAAAACTTAAAACAGTTAGCCTTTAAAAACGCATACCTTTATAAAGATCAGAATTTTTAATCAAATTTATCTGCCCAAGAGAGAGTTAGGAGAATTCACACACTACTGATGGAATTAAATGATGACTAAATGGTTTCTTCTTCTCTGTTCATTTCAGCAACGTTAAAAATTAAAGATTGAACACTAACATTGATCGTTTTCTATTATGTTTATACTATTTCCTTGCCACTGTCATTCTTAATCCCCATGCCGGTGGGGTTATACATAGCCTTAAACGGCATCGAACTGTCACTATTTATCTGAGCGATCCCGGAAACTATGAATAGGACACTCAGATGGGTCGTTTTCGCTTTTGTTTACATGTCACCTCTTTTCCATCCGGTTTTTGGAAAGCTGCGCATGAACACTATTTGTTCAGAATGATGGATACACTCTTGTAAATCACGAATTCAGCAATAACTCAATGTCGTCCGAAGTGTCATATGTGACCTTCTGAAATGTATGATACAATTGTTACACAATTACTAAATATGTTCAAAACTGTCAGTAAATGTGAAATTTACGTTCTACTTAATTTACACGTTCTCAGCACAAAAATACTACTTTAGAGTGCTAAATTCTCAAAAGGCACTTAATAAGTTTTAGAGATTGTATATTTCTTTTTTCACCTTTCCTCAGCAATGGAAATATCAAATTTTTGTATGAGTTTTTTTTTTCTGGCTATGTAGTTAGTATACGCAGCTTCGACAAGAGAGACCCAAGTTCGATTACAGCTGGAAACACATGTGGTTCGAATCCCACATTAAACTGTAGAGAAACGTCTCATATAGCCTCGGTGATGAAACAGATGTTTAACTCCAATTCAACCAACCATCAATTGTTATTCTTGTTCCACTCTCTTCTTATATCAGTTCCCTTCCACTATAACAATTTTTAACCTTCGTTTCTATTTTTTTCCAAGTTTTTATTTCTCATACATTTTCTCTACAAGAAAGAAGAGACATGTGTGTCTTCTGTGCCCGTGGTC
Organism: Thermobia domestica; assembly: GCF_964235325.1. Taxonomy (NCBI): domain Eukaryota; kingdom Metazoa; phylum Arthropoda; class Insecta; order Zygentoma; family Lepismatidae; genus Thermobia; species Thermobia domestica. The sequence continues at coordinate 197,922,292 of NC_137455.1, read as the reverse complement.
CTGAATTCAATCCCAATGGAGGCACAGTAGTTGGAATGCCACATTAAACAGTATTATAATATTCGCTTGTCGTATACTGTTACTTAAAAGGGATGGCAAACTCTAAATAAAGTATAAGGTGTATTTAACTAATCACTTGGAGAATCTATATATTAAAATGTTAGAAAAGTGTATATGTTTGAGGACGTTTTTTATGTTTGTGGCCAATCCTTTCGACAGTGAGTTCTCGGGAACCATTGGCTCTACAAGAATACCGTTTTTACTGATCGATTGCAAATTTTGTGCAGATTGTTTAGTTCTAATTGAACATATAAAAAATATGACCGTTATTTCTTTATTACACTTTAGGGGGTACACTGGAAGTGTTGCAATTTTAAATAAGTAAAGCACCACATCCTACGAGGTATACATTCCAAGGGGTTGTATATATATATATATATATCAGGTGTTTATTTCATGGCCAAATGACAATGAAAAACGAAGGATAACCATTTCTGCAGTCTAAGATGAACCTTTATTGTTTGGCGTGTTTTGCCCAATGAACACCATATATCACTGACATTATAATTAATTGTGTGTATAATATATTTGCTTATTATATACTGCATGCAAGAAGAAAATAAACACTGATCATATATGAATTAGAAATGCCAACCGGAAGTAGGCTCACATCTTGTAACGGTGCGAGATATTGAAAAAAATAATCGAAAACATGTCCCCTTTATGTTAGCTGTTGCCGATTTTAATCAAGATGTCTTTCACTTGTGTTTGTAAAGGAAAATGTACAGATGTTGTAAGGAATAACAAGGAGGTTCATGCTCATATGTGAATGATGCGCTGTGTAGAAAGCGCAGGTTCAGCTAGTATTTCCATATTTTTTAAAACTAAGTAAGGTTTTGTTGTGAAAGAATTCCACATCATAAAACAATTTTCACTGAGACGTATGAAATTGTAATTTTTTAACACTTTTTTACATCTGAATTATTTTGGTTTGCATTTTTAAGGATTGTTCATTCAAAGAGATTAAGAAATTAACATACTCAAATAAACATAGAAAACATTTTACTTCAACCAGGTTATTAAATAATAAATCATTGAATCTAAACTATTATTTCTTTTAAATATCTACACTATCAATGTGCTCACCATTCCAAGATTTAAAAAAACCGTGCTGAAATCCAGAGAGCAATAACGATCAAATACATCAAAGTAAAAACTAACAGATATCTGAAGGAAAAGAATTTCTAACATTATCATTTTAGAACTCAAACCAATAACACTCAGCAACTATATTGTACATAGAGAATCAGAATGTTAGTGATTTAGAATGTCAGAATGAAATAGTGACACTACTTTCGTCGATACTTATTGAAATGGTCATATATAAAGGACTTATTGATTCTAGGAAATGTGGTTACTCTTGGGCTTTCTATATCAGTATCTTTTATATGTTAGTAATGTTGCTTTAGCAATTTTTACGTTAAAAATGAAATGAAATGAAATCTTTAAGTTTTACGTCCCACGGTTGTGCCGGCTAGGCTAAAGGAGACAGTGATGATTTGAAATCAGTGAAATGGTGGAATGAAGAGTGGTTGGAAACGGGAGAACCCCTAGAAAATCCACGCACTCGGTGTTTGTCCACCACAAAGTTCACTTAGCAAGAGCTGGGATCAAACTAAGGACTCCATGCACCAAAGGTAAATTTTTACGTTAAATATGTGACAATTATTAATATGGATTTTCTTAAATGTTGTTTACATGCATTATGTATATAACATAAATAAAAAGTACGAAAACTTGTAATTTTAGATTTAAAATTAATATGAAAAGCTCTACCTGAGAATCTGGCTATAACCCTGATTAAGAATTAGATATGTTTTCCTTGATGTATTGTGAAATGTAATTAATTACAGTAAAGTAATGTCTCTTAAATGTGAATAGTACAATTATAGTATATGCTATGTGATAATTTCACTGTTAAATTGTATTTCATAGTGTTTACACTTTTGAATTTTTTGCCTCTTTTTCCACTAGACATTTGCTGATACAATCCAAACGTAGAAATTTGGCAACAGTGCCTTGGAAGAGATATACAAACCCGTGCTGATACAGGAAGTAGACGAGAGATAGGGTAAAGGATGAAAAGAGAGAAAGAGAGAGACAGATAAATACACACTCGGTCTGATTTATTGATCGAAAATATTTGGTCGTTTCTCCCAGTCTGGAAAAGCGCGCTGTCAAACCTCCGTCCCTTTTAATTGCTAAATTATAAATCAGGATACGAAGAAGCAAAAGGAATTTTCGTTTTCGGATTCTGTTGGGGGTGGATGTCGAGAAAATCCTCTGTAGTAGCAATGTTTCTCCGTTCTCGGTTCATCTTTCGCCCCTCTTCAGCACACATACAAAACAAGGTTTACCCAAGCTTTATGTGAGCTAATCTACGTCTGTAAGAACAAGAAGAGGAACATTTTCACACTTTCCTTGCAGCAATAGTACAGTAACCCCTTCTCCTTTTTGTCGCCCTTGTAAAGTTTCTGGAAAGCAAACACAAGGATCAAACTTCAATTAATTCTATTTGCATTGAGATAAAGATTTATGATATGGCCTCAGTTACTATAACACCACTTCTCAAGCAAAAGCCCTCTTGGAAACTTTAGAGAAAAAGCAGCGCCAGCTTTTGGAAATTGAGTACGTTTATAAGATGACGAATGTTCTATGGTTTTCGTAGTTATATTCTAGGTTTCATGTATTATACAATGCGTCTTTATTCTTATTCGAGTTTAAAGCACCAAACGTAACAGCAATATAATTGCTTCGCCTTACTCTTCAGTGCTTGCAGTTTCAATAGCACAATGCTGTCATTGAATCTTCTTATACACAAAATCAATTGAAAAAATCTCATCTCAACAAATTTTTTAACAGAAAGATACATTATAAAATTAATCTTACTCATAAAAGACAGCTCATAATCTTACATATAAAAGCTCTGCTGTGTGCTAAACATATAGATTATTTTGACACGCAAACTGTAATGCAGTAAAACAAAATTTAGTGCATACCGTAAAATATTCATTTTATGTGAGTTACATTGTCTCTATATATGATCTCTAATGTGACTCGAATCTCATGTCAAAGCCTAAATCTTGTCTTAAACAGGCTTTATTCGTAAATAAGTTTCTACGTACAGCTATCATTCTTTAACCGTAAGCTGAAAATATATGCGCATGTGTTAAAGGCCTAGGCAAGGGTCGAATTTATTCAAGGGTACATACTTACTGAGATTATACGCAACTCTATCCATCACGACTCTGGAATTCACTAACGAAATAATAAACACTTCTGATCAGAGTATATACACTTGTTTATTAAAAACTGTAACGTTGTCGAAACTGTTACACTGGAATTTAGTTTTTAATAAGCAAGTGTATATACTCTGGTCAGAAGTGTTTATTATTTCTTTAGATTATACATGCAAAGCAATAGAAAAAAGTTTTATAAGCTAGAAGGAAACTTCAATAAGCGATTAACGATTAGTGTGATATATTTGTGTGATGTTTCGATTAATTGCTAAGAAATGTTAATCCAAAAATATGACGCACCTGCAAATACGTCGTAACTTGAAAACTTAAGAGAAGTAAAAGAAATACATTAACTGATTACAAGACACGACTTAAAATTTTTACAAAGAAGAAGATTAATTAGGTTCAGAAAGAAGATAATGATTCTATTTCATCTGGAAACAATGTACGTCTTATGTAGAATACTTAAGTATGATGTAATAGATACTCAGTATATACTTAACTTTGAGGCGAGAGTTCAAAATAAAAAAAAAATGCATGACCTTTAAATTGCATCACAATGACATATCTTAAAAGGAAATTTTTGTAAGAACATGAATTCAAGCAGCACTTAAACGTTTCATATTTGAAATGCGAATAAAAATACAGCGTATTTCTGGGCTTGTTTGCTAATTAGATTTCTTTTGCTATTATTATTATTATTATTATTATTATTATTATTATTATTATTATTATTATTATTATTATTATTATTATTATTATTATTATTATTATTATAACTCACTGACAGTAAAATTTTATAATATATACCTAGGTATGTAAGTAATGCGCTTATACTCTAAGTGGAAATCGTAGAAACATTTATTTCCAAGTCTTGTTATTCGTAACGATAAAATCGTGTTTACATATAGTATGTGGTCCACTGTTAGACTTATATTAAGGATGGCCAATTTCGGAATTCGGAAAAATTCCGGAATATAAAAATATGGATTTCGGGAAAATTCCGCAATTTAGAAAACTTTGGAATTAAAAAATCCGGATTTCGAAAAATACCTGAATTCGGAAAAATCCGGAATTTAGAAAATTTCAGAATGAAGAAAAATCCAGATTTCGGAAAAGATTCGGAATTTGAAAAAATCCGGAATTTTTCCGAATTCGGGAATATTTCCGAAATCCGGAAAGTGAAACGTACGATTCTGGAAAATTTCGAATTTCGCCATACCTACCTTATGTCTATTACTCTAAGGAAAATTCAAACAACATGTAGAATCTGCTTCTTGATAGTATATAAAACAGTACATAAGTAAATAAATAATATATTGTAACAAAATAGAAAAAGAAACTATGAACTTATCAAGTTAGCAACGAACGACATTTTTTAAAAAAAGACCTAAAATTTCATTTTTCTCTATTTTTTCGGAAACTATGCATGAAGGTTTACGCTTGTCCATAACGTTTAGTTCAACTTGAAATGTATCTATTCGTATGTATTTTCTTTGAAGATTTTCTTTTATTAAACGTCGATAATACTGTAGTATTTAACATCTAATACTAAGAAAAGATGAAATTTCCAAAAACAAAACTCGAAAAGACATTTGTTATCGTTTCTTTTCTTTTCTTGTTCGTTTGTTTTGGTTTTGATATTTATGTAATGCTTTTTCAAGAATCTTAATACTCATTGTCCCTTGCTATTACCACCATGTTCCATAGATAATAGCTCCCATTTGAATACCAACCATCCACCTCAATGTTCTGTCTCTCCCTCGGAAACCTCCGACGAAAGTGACCTGTGAAAGAGTGTTCCGGAGTGATGATTGCGCGGAAATGAGCCAATTGGCCCCTACAATACCATTGTAGTCAGCGCTGTCTCCCTCTTTCCCCACACTTCTATGAGGATCATGAATGCACATCATTCGGACAGACAAAGCTCGTAATAGTCCTTTCAAATGCTGTGGTCTGTGCGGCAACTTCTATCCTAACGCAAATCATATATATATATATATTCACTCGGAACGCTTCAAATCTCATTATATTTAACTTTGCTTTAGAATTGAAAAAAAAATAGTTCGGTTTTGGTTTATTTGTTATATAAAATACATACCATGGTATAATTTTCAGCTTACTAATGCGGAAATACAATATATTATTTTGTAACGTTCTCGAAATATATAGCAAAATGAAAATAGGAGAACGTAGACTGAATTTGAATCACATTTCAATTATTCGTATAATAATTTACAGTGTTTACTTTTAATGTTCAATCATAAATTCTTATTTTTTGTAACATGCAAAACTGTTTATTTTCCACTTTATAAGTACAGGATATTCCCTATTCGGGACAGCCTGAGAACGGATATTGGGGTAGGGGTCCATACGAGACAAGAATTGATTCAATCTCGTTGTGAAAATGTGTCGTAAAGATACATCACGTATCGAAAATTTACGTTTCTATTGGAAGAATTGTTTCGTCTCTGAAAGTTATTCTGTTTCTATTGGATTCTTTTGTCTCGTCTCGTCTCGTGGGTAACCTTGCTCGGAGGGTTAGTAGAATAAGTCTCCACATTGTCTTGCTTTGAATATTCCCTCCATACCAGAGGTGATATTTTCAGCACCACTCTTTAGTCGCCTTAATACTCCTTTACCAAGTTTGATCAGGTGCCCATTTTATAAAGACTGGGTGAATTCCTAAACCGCATCCACCAAAGATAGAACTTGGACCTTCTAATTGGTAGATATCTATTACACCAAAGAGGCTCTTGAAATTATATAATACACCTTATTTAGAAGAAAAAAGACTAACATCTTGGTATTGTGAGCTTAACATAAATGTAGAGGAAATGTGTTTTAAAGTTTCATTACTTGCATACAATAATTATATCCGAAAATGAAACATATGTGGTAAATGACCATAATATAATTAATGTTGTCCGTAATCTTAATTTTGCCAATAAATGGATAAAACCGGATGCTTCCACTATAGCGTGTGCTACAAATTTCTAACTGGAATGACTTAGTATCTTAGAAACTTTTTATACTTGGGGGCAGAGCGTAGCTCATCTGAAATTTGTAACATCTTGTATTTAGACAACTCAAGGATGAATTTAACTAATCTTCTTAGGATAAGAAATGAAATAATCAATTTTTTTCATATTTTCGACATCACACCACAAGCTATCAGGACTCGAAATGGTTTTAACTATAAAAATCTGCTAAATCGTAATGGCCCAGAAACTTAACCATTATGACTATCCAACATCGTAAATAGATGTAATACTCACAGGTAGTTCAGCTTTGATAATCTCGAATCGATGTCTTTTCATTATGCGATCTTAATTACAACTCCCCAGTCTACTCTCCGTACTCAACCAGCACAACCCCTTTCCGGGATTCAGGTGCTTCCTGGTTGTAGCGTAGAGCTTAGCTCAGGTCTCCTTATGAAATGCCTTACTTTGTTATTTCCGTATAGGAAAACTTCCTATAATTGTGGTATGATGCCTACGTTTACCTGTTTTTATTTTCCTGAACAGTTTGAATATTGCTTCTTTGTTTTACAATAAACAAAATAAATTTACAAAATACATGTGAGGATTTTGGGTACTTTACAATATACATAAAATATTGTAGCCAATATATTACATAATACAGATTTGAAGGAATACATTCTTTGAACTTAGATGATAAACTGTATGCAGAAATATGAGATTTATGAAATTCATATAAATATCAAAACCATCTTATTACTAGGGGTCACGGTGGCTCAGCGGTAGAGCTTTTTTTTACCTCTGGTGCGTCGGGTCCCTGGATTGATTCCCGGATAATTAAATTTGTGACGGACAACATTGTGTCAGTCAAGGTGTACTCTCATTTCTTCCTACAATTTAATTCCACCAATTCTTCCATCATCATTCACTTGCCTTAATCATCCGTCTTCCTTTGCCTAACAGGCACAATCGTGGGACATTAAACTGAAAGATCGCGTTTTATTTCATTTTACCATATTACTAATTGGATTTAAAAATGTACATAGAAGATATGTAAGAACATAGCAAAGGTTATGCATTAATAGAAAGGAAATTTAAGCTACTTGAATTGGAACAATAGGATACAAAGATTATTCCAGGATAATAAATTATAAGTAATGAACTCGTATACACATGGGTACCAAAATGTAGTTGAAATCTATCTAAATAAAATGAACTGAAGATGATGGGTGTTTACAAATACTATAATAAAAGGTAATAAATCAAATATAGACCATACTACTTTATGATAAGTGAGTTTTCATTCACATTTGAAACTGTGTCTAATTTATGGGGTTTTAAAATGAACAATAGAAGTGGTAGAGATATAACTTTCACTGTCAATAGAGGACAAGAGCATAGATGAAATTTATTGTTAGAATCCAAGAATGATCGAAGATTCCTTTTTTCTACCACATTTTATCAGTTTTTCTTTATGAGAATCAATACTGACACAGGACGTAGTAGTTTTACTATTTTTGAAGATTAGTTTGAAGGTTACTTTGACCGTTCACAATACATTTTCAGGAGAAAAAATTTTGTTGAGTTTGCCCTTACTGTCTCACATCCTTGGTACACCGAATTCATGCTAGAAAATATTCATTATTTCTGGTGGTTTCTGTTCTGATACATGTCTATAAGGACGCACAGAATTTACACTGCTCACGGGATTTACTATGCTTGTATATAATGTAGTTTGAAAGTCCAAAAATTCACATTTCATTGGCATACTGTCCCAATCGCTATCTCCATACCCAAACAAAATAATCAAAATTTTGTATTGGAATTCAAAACTATAAGGAACACGATAAGATGCTTCTAATTACATCTAAAACAGAAAATTATCGAAAAATATGTAACAGCAGCTACAAACGTGTATTAAACTATAGTAATTGCATATATATTTTTCATTTATAGTGCTTAGTTTTGTTTGCTTACACAAATTATCACTATGAGTGAGAAATGTTACCTGAATAAACTGTATAGAAGAAATAATAATAATAATAATAATAACTTAATAGAGTTCCATTCTTTGTTTTCATATTGTAAGTACATTAACACGACTTTCCTTACCTATTAGGCGAATAAACACATCCAACTTATCGATCATATCAACGAAACTGACCCAAGAACTGTCTAACAGCTTTGGCTGATCAAGAATGACTCAATTTTTGTCGGAAAGCTTCCTTATGGCTATCTAACTAACATACGTATTTTAGTCACGGAAGGCTCAGTTTCGATTCCTGATAGGAACTCATGTAGTTTACCTATAGATTCACGTCTCATATAGCCTTGCTGGTGAATAGAACACTAAGTCCTAATCAACCAACCAAATCAACTTTCCTGTTTTCTTAGGAATTGAACGTAAGCTGCCTCCAATATTAATATCTGTCACGTAATTGGTTGTCCCACACTCAAAGAAGCATGTCATTTGAAATTATGTTATTAGGGTTTAGGTTGATTTCTTGAAAAACATTATTAATAAATTGTTTATTCCATTGCGATATTAAAATTCCTCCATTCCATGTACCTCCTAATTACAGGAATTCGGGAATATAATTCTCACAAAATTAGCCAATATATTAAGTTTTAGATAAGAATAATTTAATGCTTGGTGAATGATCTTTTTTGATTTTTTGATTGGAATTCAGCGTTCCTTTTCAAATCGGGGCAATATCACACTGGACCTGCTATTTATAGTACGATTTGAACGAATACTCTGACTTGAATCCGAATTAAGTATCCTCTCGCGGGTCAAACCCTGGATCACGCATACAAAGCACGCGTTACCTACTTGGCCACGAAGAGACGCATATGTAGTCTCTATTATCATTTTCGTAACTTTGTATTCTGTTTGTGATATTATAATTTAGAGGGGTACGGTATCTCAGTTGTAAAGCATTCACCTCTGATGCGTGGAGTCCTTGGTTCAATCCCAGCTCGTGCCAAAGGGGATTTGAAGTGGACAAACACCGTGTTCGTGGATTTTTTCGAGGGTTTGCTGTTTCCTTCCACTTCATTCATTCACTATTGCGCTCATTTCTCATCATTCCTGTCTCCTTTAGCCTACCCGGTATAACTACGGAACGGAAAATTAAGGGATTTAATTTTCATTATAATGGTATTTCGAATTTAAAAAAATATATAGAACGTGCTGTTATAACAGTATAAGGAGTCGAAATTTAGTGTGAGTATTTTCGCTGAACTTCACATACAATAACGTTTATGCTGAAACAGGCTAAACAATATTATAGCATTATGCCTTAGGAAATACTAAGCTCGTACTGTAATGTCACATTAAATTTATTAATGTAGCTTGCAGTAACAAGATAAAAAGAAATGGTAACTACGTATATGTAAAGAATGCGAGATCGTAAGTATCTACTTCCTTTTGTCAATCACAAGAAGAAGAGAAGAGGAACGAAGATCAAGACGATGTTAAGTGGCGCCACTCGGAAGGAAAGTCGTTACCATAGCAACAAGAAGAAGACGCTGAACATGCTTGATTACTTCTACTTCTATTCCTGCGATTGTCCTTCCGTACCGTCTGCTGCCTGATACATCTATAAAAGAGATGCTGTTCCTGTTGTATTTTGGTATACTGTTTAATGAATTTGTTTCCTTTAATTTATTTCCAATTTCTTTATCATTTACCACATCTCTAATAACAAATTAAATAAATTTGTAAGCAAATTAAATTGGGGTTGGATTAAGAACTGCTCTCTGTGTTAATTTTTGCTTATTGATGTTAGTATTTCTCTTGATAACTGAATTTATTAGATTCAGAATAAAACTACTCATGTCTTAATTATTGGAATTTGTTTGTTTGTTGAAATGTATCGTTCTTTTAGCACCGCGGTTACATGAGACATTCAACTAAATTTAAAATTCGAGTCAAACTACCGTTATGCGTTCCAATCTCTTCCACCACTAATCGAACCAGAGACACGGGGTGTCAAAGACATGCGCGAGCATGTCATTAGAACAGTGGGGAGGATTCATATTGGAACTTGAGTTTAGCTTCCGAATCTGAACGACATGACTACAAACTCACTGCTAATGAGGGACCAGGCACGACCAGTGTTTCTTCCAGGTCTGTTTTTTGGGAGGCACTGCTCTCCCGGAGTTCTGAGAGCGCCCCCCGGAGCAGGCCAAAATAATGTATATAATATAATAATAAATTGAATAGTATTAGCAGTGCCCCTCGGAATACTAAGTGTGCCCCCCCGGAACATTATTTCTGAAAGAAACACTGGACACGAAATAAACAAGTTCTTGAATTCAACTGTGTATCCTAAGTAAGAAGTAGCGCATTCATTTGGAATGTGGAACTGTGGGAATGTGGGATATATCATCAGAAGGTGATTAAATTTAATTTTGTTCACTATGATACTTTTCTTTGTGTATACCATATAAATATTGATTTACTGGAATAATAGATATTTGTCTTAACTTTTATAATTTAATACGTAGGAATAATGTATTAATTATAAACAACTGTACCAGACCGTAACACGTAACTTATTTTATTTTACTAGTACTTCGTATGGAATTAAGCGCAATATTGACATTACCAAATCGGTGAATCTACAGTAACAGGACTAGCTGATGTTTGAAACGAGGTAGAAAATAAACAAATAGAAAAATGAATTCGTAAAAGGTGAAAGATTTTAGTGTTCTTACTATAACAAGAACATGTTATAATTCCTACATCTGTGGAAATGCGTGTTAATAATAACGAAAATTGAATGAAAATATTATTTAGTGCAAAGAAAATAAAGTGAAATAAACGGTAACAGTATATTAACTCAAGTACAGGTTGAGGCAGAGAAATACACAGAATCTTTTTGAAATAATCACAGCACTGTTAGTTTTGCTCAATAAACACGACGGAAATGTTCTTGAATACACAGAACTTAATGATACTCTAATTAACTAACTAACTCTATGCTTTATGTTTCCCGGAAGGTTAATACCTAATTCACAAAAGCTGTGCGTCGATTTCATGATGCTCATACGTGAAAAATGATATTTGCAAATGATGTTCATTTTCATTTGTGTATTGTTGAAAACATGTATGGAAATTTGTCCGCACTCTTCCTAGCAACCTCTGTCAATTTGGATGATCTGCTGCCGAATACTGTCCTTCATATCATCTAATATATGGTGTTTATTCTTATAAACGCGTGACTTGAGATACCTCCATGAAAAATCATACATTCTCATCGCTGTACAGCTTGTGGAAATTACATTAAAGAACGTGGCCTCCATGGTCTATCATGCATGGAAGGTGCTAATAGATACACCCGACACTCCTCCGTTAATGATGTAATACTACGAGCCCTTAACATTTCTGGAATTCCTCCAATACGAGAATCTTCTGATTGCTGTCGTTCGTATGGAAAGCGACCCGATGCATGACATTGGTTCCATGGATGACAGGTATTGTCCGTTCACTCTAGGATGGAAGATTGTTTACAAACAACAATTGTAGTGCGAGCGTCAACACCTTGCTTCTCACCCCTACATGGTTAATTCATGGTTGCCAGGCACATGAATCGCCGAACCGAATGTACCTACTTCTGCACTGCCATGGACCAATTACTATTACTATATAAATTGCTGCTTTTGACATTAACGTTATGACAAATCGAGTTAGTTATTATGTAAAACAATCTTACATACAATGCCCACTCAATTTTGTACAAGTGTTCTTGCTTGAAAGTGTACGAAAGCCTTGTACGCCTGGCAACATTGGGAAATTCAGTTTGTGTTGTAAAAATAATAAAGAGAGAGAGCAAAGACCGTTAGGTTCGCTGGATAGCATTGTTTTCATGATAAGGCGACAGAAACATATTGTACTGATTATAAACAAGGGCTGGGAATTTCGATGCGAGTATAGGTGGAAATATTCTCGCTACATATTGCCTGTTGGTGAAGGTTTGCAATGTTTCAAACTGCCAAGTCTAGAATTTCATACTAACTGAACGAGCTTTAAGAAGGATTGTTATGATGCAATAATTATAATTACTAAAAACCATAGACTTAAGTACTAGGAAATAAAGCATGCTGCTGTAAGAAGAATATAATACACATTGAATTACATGTTCAAAGTACAGTATAATGCGAATTTTAACATGTAAACATTTTAAAACATACACATTTGCTCAGTTTGGGTGCCCTTACTAGACTATACAACACACACACACACACACACAAAGGCATTGAAATAGGTAGATCGAACGTGGACATAAACCCGGATCTGGCTGGTCCTCCTTATTAAGGTTTTCCTCAGTCCCACGAGGTGAATGCCTAGGTGGTAGCTTCTGTAAGACCAGAATTGGGTCAAACACTAAAGCTCCAAAATTGGCGGGAGATATATTTCGCCAGAATATTATGTACCAACACTTTCGCAAATATTATGGTGGTGGGTTCCGATATCCTTTTTTCGTTTTATGGCTCCTTAAATTCGGTATGAAGTAAATGTAGAAGTGCTTACTTCATTCTCTTTCTTTCTTTCTTCTCGTCTTGCTCATCCTCGCTCTCATTTCCCCACCTTCCTAAAATCTGAATACTGTCCTCCTGTAAAGGAAGAGCGGTGGGTCAGTGATAGAGCGTTCACTTCCGATGCTTGGGGTCCCTGGTTCGATCCCAGCTCACGCCATGTGGAATTTGTGGTGGACAAACACCGTGCTCGTGGGTTTTCTCGGGGTTGTACCGTTTCCTCCCACTTTCCTCATTCCATCATTTCACTCATCTCTCATAATCACTGTCTCCTTTAGCCTAACCGGCATAAACGTGGGACGTAAAACTTAAAGATTTCATTTCATTTTTGTCCTCCTGTAAGACTGTGTTTTTCTCCACGGCCCAAGGTTTAAAGAGACCAACCTGGTATAGTTAACTATTAGCAGAAGTGTATCAATAAATTTACATTAGAGATAGCGCCGGCACGGTAACTTAGATTTTTCCTGGGAGAGGGGCAAGCATTAATACGTGTATTTGGGCCCGCTAGAAAGTGTTCTTTTTTCTAATTCTTGTGCCTCCCTCTTTCTATCTTTCTCTTACTCTTCATGGGCCCCCGGGACCTTTTGGCCCTCCCGAACGGCAAGGTCTGCGGGACCGTTACTTATGCACCTGGGCCCGTTCCATACATGACAAATTAATTAAGGGGACAATATTGACAAATCTCAAAGCCATACGAATATATGTAACTTCTAGGGCCCCTAATAGTAGACATTTTTACTAAAATGGGCCCACGACTCTAGGGATGCGCACGAGTCGAGTCGATACAGGATTTTCCTGACAAAATTACAGTCGAGACACGGCTCTTCCAATAGTGAAATATACATTTTTCGAGTCGAGACATCACTTTTACAGCACATTTTCGATACGAGACAAATCTTGTCTTGTGCGCATCCCAACACGACTCATTTTTGCTTTATGTACCTTTCGTGTGCTGCTTTGTTTATGAAATGTAGTGAACCTGTTTGATGCCTAATGTATAATTTCATGTTCGTATCGTATATGGATTAAGAAAATTTTGTCTCAAAATGGCCCCCTTCGAACGGCGAGAAGCCTCCCTGGGAATACAGTTGCCCCCTGCCCCCCACAAGTTACGGCCATGATTAGAGAAGAAGTAAATTGTTTCGAAATTTACGGAACTTGCAAATACTAGTGCTAAAGTTGATGAGTTAGTGCCACTGTTCCTACTGCGAGAAGGGGAAACAAGGGGAAGGACTGCTAAGCTTCGCTAGCCAGGTTTTGTATCAAAACACAGCGTCAAGCTATAGTAAACGGACAATAAATGCTTATTATGGGACTTTACATGCGATGGTACGTACGCCCTTTCAAGTCTCCCTCTATCTGTAATGAACACTGGAACTGATGCTAATCGCAGAGAAGCTGAAAAGCAAAGAAAATTCAACAACCTTGTCGAAAATATTGTCGTCATTCCAATTGCTATTGAGACTAGTAACGTTTGGGGTTCAAGAAGTCTTGACTTTATCAGGAAGGTAGGAAGACGGAATTCTTGTGTTTCCGTCGAAGTTCGCTCCACATTTTTCAAATACAGCACATAGCTGTTTCTATCCAACATGGAAACGTCTCGTCGGTCTTTGGCACTTACTACCTGAAAAGGAACTAGATGAGTTGTTTTTACTCTAATAAAAATGGTTTAGATTTATTACTCCCTGGACAATTGTTTTTCATTTAGATCATTCCCATGTAACATGAATTCTATTTTGATGATTTCCTCTTGTGTGGGTAAGAAAATTAATTATTCATGTCATATTTTAAGCTTTTGTACCTTTGTTTAAATTTTATATATTTTGATGTTTTGATGATTATATGTATTCTCTAAATTACAACAACCCTGACAATAAATCACACATTGATAATCTGGAGGTCAGAACGGTATGCAATATCACCAAATCTGGAAACGAGGCGATTGAGAAACAGGAGGCGAAGAACATTCACTGACATCAATATTGTGCGTGCGAAGTTCAGATGTGAAATTTGTTTCGCTCATTTTTAGCACAGCTTTTAACTTGTACGGATGAAAAATGTACACATGTGCAATATAACTCATTCTGCAATTACTGATTCGAAGTCCTGTAGTATGTGTTCAAGTAGAGCGGTCTGGACTTCATAATACTCCTGTTTTAACTCTTTCAATATTTTCCAAAGTTAATGGATTAGGATTAGTAATTGGATTTCTAGGCTTTCGTCATATATGACCATGTTAGCCCATTGCATATTGCAGGTGATGTGCCTCAGCGATCACACTGCCCGCAGAATTGGGAAGAAAGAAAGGAATGGGAAGGAAGAAAGCCGCCTGGGACTATTATGTTAGGTACCATCCCAGTATTTGCCTGGTTTGAATGAGGAAAACCCCGAAAAAACTTTACTCGGGGTAGCTGGCCTGAAAAAGCTTTTATTATTTTTCGACAGAGTCGAACCTGGGACCCCTCTCACCAAAGGAGAGAGCGTTATTAACTATACTACGCGGGACAACTTCGAAGTGCGAACCTTACGTTGAGCAGCACCTGTTCGGATTCTCATTAATGAAGCTCCCGAACGAAGATTCTTAACCTAACGTAAATTTGTGTTACGAAAGGGAGCAGAGTAATTTCACTTAATTTTGAATCTGGTTTTCAAAGCACAAGCTGAATCATCACTTGCTATAAAACAATCATATGCAAAAGCACGGTGTTCTAACGTCCACGGCTCCATAACCTTTTCTGAAAGTGAAATGATCTAAATGAAGGAAGGGAGCGTTCCCATCTGCATTTACCTCCACCTCCTGAAAGATGGGCTAAACTTCTACCTCTATGACTAACTCTGTAGATTCTTGTCCTGTCTCTTCTTCATTCTCTGAGTTATATTAAACTTTTTCATCTGTTTTGACTTTTGGAGAGAATTAGTAGAACAAACTGTATTGAGAATTCATATTTGATTTTTTTTAAATTAATAAACATTGTAATGTTGTTTCTCAAATTCATGACCCCTATTAATTTTTTTAAAACTTTTTCTAGGTAAGTACTGGTCTCGTGGAACCTGATCATTTTGAATGATTCTGAACGAAGACGTTTAAATTAAATATTAGGACATTAAGAACAAATTATTGGGAAACAATGCTGTTTAGGGTAAGTATATGCGTATCTTTTATGAATCACCCTTCTAAGTTTTAATTTTGTAAAAAAAAAAAATATAAATCAATTAATTAACATAATAAGACTATAAAAACTGCGAAAAACAGGAGTCATTAAATATTATATGTACACTGACCGACTAAAACATAATGAACATAATGAACTGACGTTCCTCACTTGTACCAATGTTAACGGAACGCTATCGTCGATTAAGACTGGAATGGTCAAGTGTTCAAAATTATTGGAGTCTCGAACAATGGTACAATGTTGTATGCACGATAGATATTAAAGTATTGCGTTCATCACAAACATGGCCGAGTCTAAATCCGTCATTCTCCAGGTAAACAGCTGCTCGAGATATGCAGAGCAGAGTGTCGTCAGTCCACTGTAGACCAGATAGAGTACAGTCCAGACAATAATCCCACAGAATAAATTTTGTCAATTATTTTGCTTGTCAAATGGGATTTTGCATTGTTATGGAGGAAAACAGCATAGTCGACATTCCAAATACCTTGAGATTCATTTTCAAACTTGCACTATCACTGCACACTTCACACTGCTAAGCATTTTTCCCATTTCCCTGTGGATATCTGTGGCAGTGTGTCCCTCGTAGAAAATGAATAACACTTTGGTGCTCATATGACGTAGGCGTCCTGACCTGGTGAATGGGAAAAGAACATCATTCCACAACACATGACTTTTGGAAAACGAAAAAGAAAACGCTTACCAGAAATACCATTGCTTATATAGAAATATTTGTACTGGACATTCGTAGTCTGTATTGAAACCTTTTATTTACTGAAATACCCAAAATATAATGATTTGAATGTTTGATGACACATTGCTATCGTGGAATTTGCTCCTTTATTTTTGGAATACTCTTCTTTTTCTACTCACCGATTTAATTATTAAGTAAATAATCCCGAAAATAAGAACCCCAAAGCGCTGATAACGCATTAAAACAGTTCGAGCGGCTATTGACATTGTTGTGTTTGTTGTCCCCCACTTTCAAACAAATCTTCGCACACCTTGCTGGATGGTCAACCTTAACTTGGTAGAGTTTGTAATGGAGCTCCTGCTTGTCACTACTGGCAAGTACAAAGTTCGACTAGTTATTCTGTTTTTGAACGCTAAAGGCAGTAAACCAGTTGAAATGCATCACTAATTCACGAAAGTGTATGGATGTCAAAAATATCGCAAGTAGTGAAGGGAGTTTGCAGCTGGTATGAATAACAAAGAAAGGAGGAGACCGTCAATTTCCAATGAGACAGTTGCGAACGTTGAGCATATCAGTGACTGGTATCTACTTAAAAAAAAAAAAAACAGAAAAAAACAAATTGAAACGCATTTCAGCAACAACGCCGACATAAAAGGTGAGGTTCAACGCTTCCTCGAACACAAAGTATGGCATGGACATACACAAATTGTCACACCACCTACAAAAATGCATTGACCGATATCATGATTATGTAGAAAACTATATAAATGTACAATCTCTAAAATGACGTAAACATTTTTGAAAATAAACGTTTCTTTGTATTTCTAAAACATGGGACGCCTTACTTTTGGAATCATGCTCGTACAATGAGTTTTGTCATTTTGTTCGTGAAGTGGAACAATGATTGATTCTTTTCACTCTTGTAGCGATTCTTCCTTGTCCCAGATGAGGAGAAAATGTTTGTGTATCTAGTTCCACAAACATTTCCCTCCACTAACATTAACTCAGGAGGATCTTCATCTACATCCGGAGACTTGTGTTCCCTTTAATTTCTTAATAACAATTTCTATTTCTGTTCGGTTAGGCTACAGAATATGTGATTCTGCTGTATGATTTGCACTATCCCATAAACATTATTTCTTTTGGTTGCGTATTTAGTAAATTGATGCATCTCTGTTTATATACAATATATATACACTGAAATTTTTATATGATGCACATATGGTGAGCATTGTTTGACATAGTTTGCAAAACAGATTAACAGTGTTGCGCAACCAACATCAAACGGCATTACTTGTACATATTGCAGAAAGCATATACTTTGAAGGAAACCTTACAATATATTTCTGTTCAGTGTTGCAAACTAAGGATGATACAACCACGTCGTAGCTTTAGAGGTCTCTCCAGACGTAATAAAGCAAGCGAAATGGACGAGGCAATGCAAACCAAAGTAAGTTAATGTAAAATGCTACACTCATGATAAGCTTTATTTCGAACAAAAAGGAAAATAAATTACATGGGTTTACAATTTTGACTTTCAAAGGGCATAGTTTCAAAAAGCTGCTCAAATAGGTATCATATTCAATCACGTAGATGGTGTTTAATATATGTAAAGATCATAATGTATTTTACCCAATTTGATATCTCAAATCATTCCAGAAATATCATAAACATTGGGAACGTTTGCAAAATTGCTTAAAATTATGTAAGTACGCGAAAACGTATAGTAATTACAACTACTAAAATCTATTTTTTAGAATAGATTAAAAGCTGAAGAAAACCAACAGTCATTTAAAAGATTTCCCACAGATACGTTATTTTAAGCACTATTTAATGGACGGACTTGCCATCTAAATTGTCCATATAACAGTAGTGCGTACCGTAAGCGCAATAACAAAACCTACGAAACACGAGCAAATTACTGCCACAGAAACACAGAGAAACGTCATGTTTTACGATATTGAGGAAGCAGTACTGAGTATCAGCTTCTTTGAACATACGCCATTCTTAAACACATTATGTTGAGATTAATAAAGCAAAAAAAATATAAATAAATAAATAAATAAATAAATAAAAAATAAAAATAAAAATAAAAATACTCATAAGATCATACAAAACATATCCAATCAACTGCGTTCCATTTTGCTTGTTCTCGGAACAATTTTTATATGGCTAAAGTCAGTCCCGTAACTTGTGGTGGGGAAGGGACCTTCCTGGTGGAGGGGGTTCTATTTTAAGATGAAATTTTCTTACTCATACGCGTATGATACAATGAAAATATAAATGTATAAATAAAGCATGGAATTAGTTGTTCGCGTTTGAAAAATTGTTTAAATGAAAATAAAGTGTGATCTGGACCCATTTCAGTAAAATTTCGACTATTGGATCTCCCACAAATAATACAAATAAGATAGGTGCAGGTGAATACGCTATGTTAAGGGTGTTGGATTTTTTATGATTTCAATTTTCATGAAATCAAAGAACAAGACATGTACCTTGCAGAATATTCTTTTTCGCATGTAGGAAAATGTAGCAATGATGCAACTCACTTCTATTTTGTACCCAAAGTAAAAGAAAAAAGTGTTACAAAGTTGCGTATTTACCAACATGTGCAAGTAATTGCGCCACGTCTATGATACTACTAGAAACATGCAATAAAGCTTGCAACTGATTACATCGTCTGCATTATACGAACTCAAATATTAGTACAGAACATTTCTGAACCAAACTAGAATAACCAAAGTGAAAGATGAAGATAAAAAGATAAAATGTAAAAACGATAATCTCCAAAGTCGAAATGAAGTTCCAAACATAAAAGTTTTAGTCCATAAGAAGATAAACAGACAGTGTCACTGTACTCTGACTTAAAAAAGACTACTCCAATATTAAATGAAACATGTGAGACAAATGAATACATCTTCGTTTTCTGCAGTAAGTCCTGCACAAGAACTGGCGTATTTCGCTTTACCATGCTTGATATTGATTTAGTAGGCATATAATCGTATACACTGAAATTAAACTTAAAAAACAGTGTTCCTAGATGGACACGAATCAAGGTGTACATTACTGTAAACAATCGGCAAAGTCCTGAGTTAGCACGGTACTAATAACGGGTTCTTACCTCTATTGAAATAATAACGTCCTCCCACGGAACCATCCCGAAGCAAACATTACACGACTGATAGTCTCAGCGCAGTCTCCTGGAGTGTTCGTCAAATCGGATTTGCCAAGACGGTGCTACATTCCAGGGGATTTCGTCTTGAACTCCAAGCACTGAACACTTGGCGTATTTAGCTGCACTAGCGTATATACCTGCAGTTACCTTACTTCTTAATTCTTTAAGTTATGTCGAGTATTTTGTTCTCAATTTTAATTAGTTAAGAATGGAAAGGACCCAGCACATCATTACCAAAAAAACTGAAAATAGTTAAAGGCGATACTGCTACTCCATTACATGAACAAGATATATTACCCTAACATGAAACATAAATGTAAAGTAACGAGTTATGCTTCAGTGAAATGCCAATTTTGTATCCTTAAAAATATAAAAATGTCCATTAAGGTTTTAAATTCTAAGAAGGGGATTTCATATTTTTGTAGGTAAGAGGCACATATTAATACTTACCGCCCCTCCCCCATTCCAAGTTGCATCACTAACTAAAGCGTTGTTTCAGGTGATCAGGATCTTGAAAATTGCATCGTAATAGCCAATGTTCCGATTATAAAAATGGCGTAGGTCTGTGGTTATCACAATAATCTACTTCAGATACTGACTGAGTTCCACAATCCCTTGCGTCACATGTACTCTACACCCCTTTTTCAATCATCTACAATTCTTGGTAACCTCTGTTACTGACAAGGAAGGGTCACGCAGTGGCTCCGCTGAGATCCGAACGAGACAAATGTGTTTTCGTTTGATATGTTATAACTAGATGGATCCCAAAGTTATACGTGCCACCGAGCGGAATATCGTGAGTTACAACATATTTTGTAATGTAAGAACTACAAAGCTGGCAGAATATTTTGACCGAATCATTTGTTCGGAAACGGTTGGGTAAATGGAAAACTCGGATAACATGTATCCCGTCATTTTCAAGAACACACTTTTTCGGATAAAAAAGTTTGCCCAGCATCCTCGCAGGGTCCCACATGGGGTCCAACTCAAAATTTTCAAATGACAAGAGGGATTAAGTAGCACATCGTTTGAAAGCTGTTGCAAAATGAAAGAAGATGCAGCAAATCTCGACTCTCTACGACAACCCTGTGCAAAATGGCGCAGGGTCAAAATGTAAACAAAAACTTAATTGAAAAGTCTATGGCCACCCCTATAAATTGGAAACGGTGAGAAATGTGAAAATAGGAAAGGAAGTGTGGCATTATTTTCAAAGTACAACAATTTAAGGTAAAATGTCTTGTCCCAGGGTCTACACATGGTCCCAGGTGGGGTCCAACTAAAACTTTCAAGTGGCAAGAGGGGTTACGTAGCTCATCGTTTGCAAGATCTTGTTAAATGAAAGTAGATGGGTCAAGTCTTTACTCTCTGCGACAACTCTGTCCAAAATTGCGGCGGGCAAAAAGTAATCAAAAGCTTATTTGATGAACTATGGCCACCTCGAATCCAAGATGGCCGGTTAAAACTTATGTCGTTTATAACAGTACAAATTTAAAGCTCTATTTTTCTCTATTATATATTTAGAAACAATAGGAAGATTAAAGAACAATTGAATTTCGATTCACCTCAACTATAATTTCATTCGGTAACAACACATATATGTTTTGTTTGGTTCCCTCGCCATCATTTACTTTAATATAACGAATATGCGATGAACACACAACTCTGACTTCCTCTAATTTTGTCATACGTAGTTCATGCATAAAAGACTTACTGCACCAGTAGGTGGGTGGTCTATTGTAATTCGTAACTGCGTATTCGTGGCGGTTACATTTGTATGTCATTCGTTGGTTTGATCGCAATACTCCAAGCAAAACCAAATATACAAAAAAAAAAAAAAAAAATCATTTGCAAGATTGGCGAGTAGTAACAAACCATGTGTAAGTCATTTCAGTACTTCGAGTTGCACCAAACTTTGTTGGTTTAATTACAGTATTCCAAGAAATAACATATTTATATACAAACTCATTTTTCACGCTGGCAGCCATATTGGATTACCTCCAACACCAGTGGTTTGAGCTGGACATGCGTTCGATACATACTACGGCATTTTGAACTCAAGACGTTTCGTTTTTGAACATTTCGCATCTTTTCGTCATCCACTGATCAACATTCATGCCAAATTTGGTTTTCCTAGCTTCAGCAGTTTGGTATGCCTATCCTTTCGATATAGGTTTTAAGCTGTCTCTTGGATTCAAGGTGGCCATAGATTTTCAATTAAGCTTTTGCTTATATTTTGACCCGCCGCAATTTTGGACAGGGTTGTCGTAGAAAGTCGAGACGTGCTCCATCTTCTTTCACTTAACAAGAGCTTTCAAACGATGTCCTACCTCTCTTGCAATTTGAAACTTTTTAGTTCGACTCCACCTGGGACCATGTGAGGACTCTGGAACAGGACATTTTCACGTTGTGCTTTGAAAATAATGCCACGCTTTCTTTCCTGTTTCCACATTTGTCTTACCGTTTCCGATCTATAGGGGTAGTCATGGACTTTCCAATTAAGTTTTTGTTTACACTTTGACCCGTCGCCCTTTTTGCACACGGTTGTTGTAGAGAGTCGAGACTTGCTGCATTTTCTTTCATTTTACAACAGATTTCAAATGATGTGCCACTTAACCCCCCTTGCCATTTGAAAATTTTGAGTTGGACCCCGCGGGGGACCCTGGGGCATTTTTTTTTCTTACCACAAAAAGTATCTCGTTGAAAATGGTGCGATAAGTGTTGGCAGAGTTTTTCACTTAC
Organism: Thermobia domestica; assembly: GCF_964235325.1. Lineage (NCBI taxonomy): Eukaryota > Metazoa > Arthropoda > Insecta > Zygentoma > Lepismatidae > Thermobia > Thermobia domestica. The sequence goes on along the minus strand of NC_137455.1, from coordinate 197,899,691 downwards.
TCAACCATTTCCGTACAAATGACGGTTCAAACTATTCTGCATGGTAATTTTTTGTAGTTCTTACATTACAAAATATGTTGTAACTCACGATATTCCGCCCGGTGGCACGTATAACTTGGGGATCCATCTAGTTATAACATATCAAATGAAAACACAATGGTCTCGTTCCGATCTCAGCGGAGCCACTGCGTGACCCTTCCTTGTGAGACTTTTGTTTCATCCACTACTTAGTTTTCTCCAAAGCTATTTTACCATTAGTTCTATAGGTTGTCACCACGTTGAACACAGTTGCTATTGGTGTTCACTGGTCAACTTAAACACACTTGAATCAACTAATTACACATGATCAATCCATACTCTGCAATTCAGCGAGAGGTTCCAATTTAACATCACCACCGTCTGGTTGCTTCAACATCAGCCTCCGTGCTACTTCCCCTGACGTACTACAAACAACCACCTTACATATCATTAACAACTACTAGATGCTACACAGCCATTATAGGTGTTGCCACTTTACACACCTTATGACTTGCAAATTATTGGCATTTCCATTGTTTTGGTAATTATCTGTACATACATGTGAATAAGATAGTCATATTGTGTGTATTATAAAATTATCTTATGCCACATTCCATTCTGTGCCTTTAAGATCAACGTTTTACTATTCTTCCCGATAACTGATGTGTGCAGAATCGAATATCGTAGGTATTTCCACGTAGACTATATTAAAACTGCATCGCTAGGGAGAGTGTTATAATTTTAGGCATACGCAAAGGGAGTAAAGAAGCATTGAATAAATGTTTTGGAATTTTCGATTTTGTTTCTTTTTCGATCTTGCTGATTTTGTTTTCGGATAAAACGGTGCGTATATATATATATATATATATATATATATATATATATATATATATATATATATATATATATATATATATATATATATATATATATATATATATATATATACAAGTTTTAAGCTTCAAACAAGATAAATAAATGCAAAATTTTATTCTGGGAGTTTCGTGTATCTGTATTGCACGTTGAGTTGTGAGCGGATCCTCAAGTTTTTATGTCAATGTTCAGGCTTGGTGATTCAGGCATAAATCACGAACCTTGTTTCTTCATTACTAACTACTAAAAAGAAATTACACAAGAAATCCAGTAGTTGATGAACACATTGTGCAAATGACAAAACTAATTGTTTCTTTACGCTCCACAATTAGGTTTCAAGACTAATTGAGACGGAGGCGTAGATAATGAATAAAATGGTTTAATAATGAAAGTGGACAAATACATGAGAACTCCGAGAAAATACATGCACATGGTGTTTATCCAACACAAAACCTCTTGGCGCGAGCTTAGTTCGAACTAAGGACCTCATACACTAGAAGTGAACACTACAACTGAAAAACTGACATACCACAAACCCCTAACAAAGCTACTATAGATCTGAAGTATAATGAGAAAAAAATAAAGACCAATCGTAGAAGGTATAACTAGTTCTATTTACTTAAGACTATTGTATTATTTGTAATAAATAATCTGTTATGTTCATCTGTCTCCATGACATTAAAAAAGTGTAGAATGCTATTAAATAAGTTCAAACAGAACCTAAATCTGTATAACAAACTACCAACCGAAATAATATGTAAAGTTTAAAACAGTGTAAAGAGTAAAGCCACTGGAGGGAAATACTAGTTCAGAAATCCCGGAACCAACAAATAATCAACAAGTTGTTAGAATTCAGAAGTGGTTTTACAGAATGGAAGGACATTAATGCCAGCATGGCGCATTGAAATTGGAATAATTGCACGGAAGGGCGGAGAGTGGAAAATGTTACTGAAATAGAGAAGCTTTAAGGAAGAAAAGAGCGGAAATAAGGGGGCAAGGGGTAGAACTAAAAGGAGAAACGGATCCCGTCACGCGATCAACATAGATGCTACAATAGAATTCCTTTGCCTAAAAGTTTAGCTGCTGCGACGGCAATTTCTCCTAACTATTTCTTGCTTGTTTTATTGATGAAAAGAAGCGAATCGGTCATCCATATAACAGGGGATTTCTAAACTCCTTGGCTTTTTGCCAGGAGGACGTGGAGAATACCAGCCAGAGGACGAGGTGAATGGAAGAAGATCTGCCCGAGACGCTCAACTGGAAACTATAAGGAAGAATTTTTGTCTTTTGTTCTTCAAGTTACGGGAAGTATTATACAATATACGAATAATTCATGATTAATTAACATGCCAACAAAAGAAACATTGTAATTAGATATTATAGTTTATGATAAGGAGACATAGCTAAGACTCTAACCAGAATGGAATACCTCTTGTCGTCAGCATTGTCAGGTCTGGTCAAAGCGAAGTTGAATGAACGTTCGTATTCACTAGGTGCTGTTCTCAATTCATTGTTTACCCAGCGTCGTGAGGACAATTCGAGATCTACTTGCAACAAAGAAGTAGTGAACTCCGGTCTAGAAATACAGGTTAACAGAGAGGGAATCGATATGCTGACCACACATCACCCCAGACACATGAGTACCACAATCTGGTTGATAGACCCGGACCCCTTAAAGCTGTTATGTTAAGTTCTTAGTTGCATCTTTTAAATATGGAGACATAGTAAAGAATACACATATGCTAGTAAATACCTACTTCTATGTGACGATGGTTAGTGAGCAATTGTCCTGAGTTTGATCCTCGACGGTGTTAGATTTTGGTATTGATTCAACATTAATAATAAGAGCCGTTATTGCAATTTTGAGATGATGTGGAAGCTCAGAAAACTCTCTTGAGTTTATCCTTTACTTGACTATAGTGGGTAAGTTTTAACTTATGACCCCACTTCTACCAATCAGAGGAGAAACGTCTGATTCATGGAAGACTAGTGTTCTCCTATCAGTTAACTATAGGTTAAAACGATTGATGAGGATCAGTACCATTGCCTACAAAACTTTCGCCATTAATTAGGGATAATGGGATACATTTATTAAGCAATGAGCCGAAGTCTATCTCTCATAAAAACTTAGTCTATGCCTACTGGTGGAGGGAGTTCCTTTCGAGTAGAAGTCTACGAAGCATATCTATTGTCGACATATTAGCGGTGATAGAAGAAATCTTAGTACATTAATGGGGAGATACCTAAAAGTAGGCAGGTGCTCGAGTCTATCTTACATATAGTATGTTCCGGCAGAGGTATCACGTGTCTTACCAGACCCAATGGGACATGCAGTTCGCTTAATAACTTATTTTTTCCTGGTAGCTGAGATTAACAGGTATAGAATTTCGGTCTACAAAGCCACAAATAAGATTACAGGAGACAATGTACTAACCATACATTACTCAATCAACAATTGTCAGGCGAGCGATGGGCCATGCCCGTCGTTGAACTGATAGAACATGTGTCGTGTTCATGATTTTGCTGTTGAGAATGGCATCGATTAACTTTGATGCAGATCTGATTTGAAATTTCTTCAAGAAGATCCTTGTTCTGATTAGTTTTCTAATACAATAAAAGATATATTCAACTGTTAAGGTATTTTACACCAATTTAATTCTGTCTTATTTATTTTCAACATCTGTTTAATGTCATCTTTCCTTTTTTTTTCTCAAAAAGTATTAACGATTGAAAAATGTTAGAACCATTATTGTAAGCATAATACGTTGCACCGGTATATATTTTGAAAGAGCAAGCTTTATAAGTTTTCAGAAATACCTTTAAAATAAAGGCAACTGAAACGAATTGGTTTTTACTAATTGTAAAACAACAACAATTTTCCGTCTAGTGAAACAAAAAATACTTTAAAGTCCATCCACAAAGAGTTAAAATATATTGCGAACGGTAATATTGCTAAATGCACTGTAGCATCAAAGTTTTTAATTTGGATTATTGGAATCTGTTTGTTCTAATTTATTACGCAACACTACTTAAATAAATTATTGTACAGGTACAGATATGATCAGATTCAACAAATGTTTCTTGTAAAACATAAGCTTGCTTCGGATCTTGTTTACATTTGTCTAGGTATATGCTACATTTATCTTAACCTTTGAACCTTTTGCTTCTCCGGTTTCTCATTAAACATGATCTGATATAGAAACACAAAAAATATACGAGTACATGAATTCCATATTTCGATATTTACTTATATTTCCAATACTTATTTACTGAATTTATCTTCTATTTTACAAAACGTGTAAGTTGAAGTATATAAATAAAGTCATATTATAATATCTTATAATTTTGATCTTGTTGCTATCCTATCCCAAACCGATCCCAACCTAGTAAACTGATCCCTATATTATGTAACGAAAATCCCACATATCCGGTTTCACGATTATCCACTAAAATACATCTGTAAAATATCTCTTTTTTGTTAACCTTAAATAAGTTATTCCGTTATGACCGTATTGCTAACAGTAATTCGTAATACAACCTATCTCTTTAATATGAGTTTTTACTACTACTAATATTAACACTAATACCAATTATAATAATAGTAATAATAGTAATAATAATGTTAACCAATGATGTTAAAACTGGCAGTTAGGACGTTACTAAATATACGAGTTCAGAACATTTGAATACATTGAATCATATCAAGAATTTTTAAAATAAGACTTTCATAATATTCTTGTCAGATTCAAGTTCTAGAGAGTTCAAGGAATAGAAGAAAGAGAAATATTTTTGTTATCTTTTTCAGATTTCTTTTTCTTTCATTTCTTTTTTTTTTCAAATTACTCGGTTGTCTCCGTCAAGTATATCTGTTATACAAAGGCAATAATAGTAACAATGATTGTTCATTGCGAGACGAACGAGGGGGTAAATACCTTTGCTACTCTCTGAGGGGAGGACTATTTTGATCAATAGTGGCCGTATGCAAGCTGTCAAGGAAAGCTACGTGTTGAGAGTACGAAACAACTCTCGTTTTCGCTAGGACCTTCTTTCTTTCCCTCATGACTCCCTTCTGTACATCCAGCCACGTAGCAGCAGCCTCTCTCCCATCTTCAGTGGTTCCCTCACTACCTTCCTCTACGTTTCCTATCTTCTCACGTTTTCGCTCATTGATCCAATTTTCTGCTCTCCTAGTATATATATATATATATATATATATATATATATATATATATATATATATATATATATATATATATATATATATATATATATATTGCGATGTTATGTTGTGCACGAACCACTAGCAGAAACAAGTTGCTATATGTAACTCTATATATATAGACTCATTTTATCGTCAATTTTTTACACTTTTATATCACACGAGGTGTCAATGACTTAAGCGCTTACTTATATCTTATCTAATACAAAGAGTAATTGGAGTAAAATAAAAACACCACCGTGGGATTCTTCAGATATTTTTTCCTGTTGGGAACGAAGATATCCATATAGGCACTAAAGCATATCTCATAAGTTTACCAGCATTCTTACTTGTCTAGCACCTAGTGCGCTCGCCTGTAGACTCGGGTTCGATTCCTGGGGTAAGAATCTTAATACTTTTGAAAGCATTAGGATGATTCGGATTAAATCTTTAGCTCGTTTAGTCTCACACAGCCTCAGTGCTGAAGAAGGACGCTTAATTTCAGCAAACAAAAAAAAACGCAACATTTATGATTGATAGTTTACATATTGGCATTATTGCCAAGTTTTACTTCTATTCTCCTCCTTCTCCAATTATTATCATTATTATCATCATTAACATTCACTAATGTACTGAGAATAACTGAGATAAAAAAATGTAGCATTTTGGCATACGGCGCAATGTTATTATTCTAATATTATGAGTAATGGAGAATAATATTAAGACGAAAAAAATCAAGTATTCTGTTAATTAGCTTTAAAACACATGAATAAAGATATAAACTGATAATATTGTCTACGTTAATTTATAAAATATTGAAAAGTAAAAAAAATAGAAATTTAGAAAAAATAGCGGCTATGTTAGATTATAAATTCTAAAATTTCAGCTTCAGAAGCTTTTATGCACCGCTAATCTCTTCGCCTCGACTTAGCAATCGGTTTTAATATTGTCCATCAATTGAAGAGCTTAATTCCAAAACAGCCTAAATCAAAATGTAAGTTTTTCAGCAGACGAGTTTTTGTGTGTGTTTCCATCATTCTATTTTTGTGAGAGAAAAGTAATCTATATAAAAGAAAATTGTAGTTGCCTACTTTTCGTGACATAACGGTGAAATTATCATTTATAGCAAGAGTTTTATAAGTGTTTCTAGACATGAGTCAGAAATTAGCTTCAGAGAATATTCTTGACTAAGGACATTTTTGGAAAGCAATGCTGTTTTCTTTTGCCTACAATTAATTTGATTTATGGAATTTTGTCATGAAACCCTGTTCAATATACGGAGATGCTGAAATGAAGCTTATTAGAACCAATATCTCAAAATTGACAATAATTGACTTAGGCTCTTTTGTAATCCACCCCTTCAATTGTAGCCTCTTTCACGCAACTCCTTTTTTTCTTCCGCCATTCTGTTTTATCACTTCTTTGCCTGTGGAGTTTATTCTCAAAGTTTGAATCTATTTTTACTTTTTAATTTTTCTTACACCCTACATTAAGCTTTACTCTTCTATAATTCCGAAGACGAGAGTGGGAGTGAGACGAACTGTTCCGTTCTTCTCCATACCCATAGTGCAAAAATCTCTTGTTGGTTTTCATCACTTTTATGTATGCCTATGTTTCAGCTAACAATACTCTACATGAAACATATGATGTGCCTTTTTCTGAAATCTTTATTCAAATGCCCATAAAATATAGATTTCTCATTCCCAAATGCTACTTTTGTCATTCCTATCTTTTCTTAACGTTTACTTAACTGATTGTAAAAATCTCTCTGAATATTCTTTGAAAAATTAAGGAAAAAATGCTCTCCTCTGATCTTCTTTCCCGTAGTCCATAATCATTATGATTATAACATTATTTACTAACATTGCCTATTTTTGACAAAATCTGTAAAGCCATTTTATACTGAAATCTTAGTAAGGAAATATTGGAAGTTGCTTTGGGAAATTAAGTTTCCCATGACTTTTATATGATTATTGAAAATACTATCTTGATATTTGCCTTGTGTATTGAGAAATATCTTCCTGTTAGAGAAACTACAGTTAATATTGCAGATTTTGTTGACCAAACCACAGTTAGCGTTTTAAGCATGTTTCCTAGTAAAGGATAATAAATGTAAAAATAATTTGATAGAGGATTATAGGGCAAAAGACCAATTTCGCGAAAATCTACAATGACAATTTTCTCCACAGCAAACTTCTATGGACAGGGATAAACAAAGAATCCTAAAGATATAAAGAAACATTCCAGTACGTATTCAATGCTCTTTTCACGCTGAAGAATGAAATAATATCTTCTTTGACTTGAGTTATGCAGTTATAAGAATGTTGTATACAAGTCTTTCTTGGGGGGCGCGGTGGCTCAGTGATAGAGCGTTCACCTCTGGTGCTTGGGGTCCCGGGTTCGATCTCAGCCTCCGACAAGTGAACTTTGTGGTGGACAAACACCGTGCTCGTGGGTTTTCTCGGGGTTCTCCCGTTTCCTCCCACTTTCTTCATTCCACCATTTCACTCATCTCTCATTATCACCGTCTCCTTTAGCCTAACCGGCATAAACGTGGGTCGTAAAACTTAAAGATTTCATTTACAAGTCTTTCTTATAGATTTGCTTAATCATTCTGACTAGCGTGTAATGAGTATTGTAGAATAAGTGAACAAATTAAAGTAAAATAAATAATAACTTCCATTCTCTCCTCTCCATACGGATTATCCGTTGTTGGAAGCCATTTTAAGGATCATCAGGTCTCCCAAATCTTGAACTTTCAATTTCTTTTTGTTCCCAGACTGACAAAGGGATCACTTTAACCAGGAAAGTCAAATTGCTGTCCAATCGTACACAAACATAACACTAACGTGGTATTTGAATACTGATATACTTATTTACCGATTGCTTTAAAGCTTAGCTGTTTGGGAATAATGGAATATATTTACTTTATTTCACAATTTCTTTGTCCACCTAATCATATCTGTAATTCTTGTAATGCTGATACATAAATCAGTCTTTCCAACATTATGTAAACTGACGCTTTTCATTGTAAGAAGGAATATACTAGTGCATCCAATAATGTAATATTGTAAAGCATTAAGCACTCTTCGGAAGACACGACTTTACTTGATATAGTAATTCATATAAAGTAATTCTTAAAGACATGAACAGGCTAGTATTTACACACGGGCTATAGATGTCGGACGGAGGTCGGATAATTAAAATGACAATACAGAGGTTATCAAGAACAGGGCCTATTACTAACGTGGACTCTGAATCACATCCGGGACTTGAATCTGTCTCCGCTGGCAGGTGCACAGGCCATCATGAAAATCAATTCTCACGTTATAGGTCATTTCTCACAACATTGTATTGCGTTGAAGAGAGTTGGATTACAAGACCACGCCAACTGCTAAAACTAGATGGAAAAGAAAATTAATATGTTCCGATTATACTGTTGTTTGTGAATTTAGAGGAACAATAGTGTTACTGGAAAATGTACTCAGCGTTAATATTTTCGGGTATTGTCATTTTTGTCTTCGCCATTTAGCGTTTAGCTTGCTACAAACTGTCAGTTAAGCTAATTCATATAGAAATGAGTAAATTCTCTTTTTCGTACTTTCATAAAAGAAACCTCATATTCCTTGACGAGCAAAGAGTTTAAAGTAATTTTCCAGAGAAACACACACGTCTGCGTATGATTGGAAGTTCTTTCTTCTTAACCGAAAAGGTCTCCAGCAAACGCACTGTTCTTTTCCTTCTTCACTTCACCAGTTTTTTTCCCCTCCTTTATTTCGCCTGACCTCTCTGACATTAATTTCCCAATCTGGACCAGGACTGACAGAAACTGGAGGGGAAAAGGGCTAAGGATGGAATGTGTGTTCTGTTAAGAGAGAGAAGAAACGTGCAAGGAGGCAAAAAAAGGAATATCACGTTTGGGATGTAATGTTGTCGAATAAAAAGAGGAAAAAGAGGGAAAATGAAAGAAGAAAACTTGGAAAAGATTAAAAGAAAAGAAAAGGAAAAAAGAAGAGGTGTAAACTTGAAGACGGAAAGAAATTGTGGGAAGAAGAAATACTATTTCTTAGTGAAAGAAATAGTTGATTTGCCACGTGCAATCTTATCCTATATTTCGTCAACCAAGCACATCCGATAGATACAAAAAATAAGTATATATAGAAATATATCCACTGAAAAAAGTACGATTCAAGTAAAAAATGTAAAAATAGCATACTGAAAGCAAAAAATAAAATAACATAAAAAAGCCTTGTAATTTTTTATAAAATCGGAATGACGAAAGTTCTTTTTGACGTCATTCCATAAGTAGAGAATCTCTTTACAGTTGCTACTTCCGGTATAACTGCGAAAAGAAATAAAAAGAAAGAAAAAGACTATTTTCGTGAAGAATACAAAATCCTTCTTTCAAATATATTACACTTTTGCGCTGAAATATCTACGTTTGTTTACAAAATGTTTGTGCAGTCTATATATACACTTAACTGAAAACGACATAAAATTCATTCAAAACTCAATTACATTCTTTCTTTTGCTGAAAATAACTGCTTCGATATCTTCAGAAGGTTTGCTTAGCATATGTGAGCATATACGGTATAAACTTTTTGGGGGGCTTATTTATATACACGAATACATTTGAAGATCAACGCTCTCCTTGAGTACTGAGATGAAATGGAACTTACAGTTTCAAGTGATATTTGTATGCGAAATCAGAATCGTTCACGAAAGCACATACACAGAAAAAAAAAAACGTGCTTCGCAGGCTGCTCGAAATCTGAAATAAATATTTGTTGAGTATAGAACAAAATATATCGGAGATTGAGTTGAGCCAAAGACTTTCACATTTGATTTGATAAAAGACAAAATGAATACATAACACGTTGGAATGAGTGGAATGTTGAAGTCATATTTATAGCACTTTATTACACAGTCGACTGCTTAGTGCTTGTCTTTGTTCCCCAAAATCGATTTATTGTGGTGGAGTACAAAATGTTCTGTTTCGGCTCAGAATTTAAGGCAATTGAAAAGTAACTTGTATTAAGACATAATGGAGTATTCGTTAAGAATGACAGATAATGAAGTCTTTACATTGATCATGCATCATACATCGAACATTCGTTCTCTGGACAGTTAATATTCTTCATGAGTGGATAGGCCTTAGTAGTAGTAGTAGTAGTAGTAGTAGTGGTGGTGGTGGTAGTAATAGTAGTAGTAGTAGTAGTAGTAGTAGTAGTAGTTGTTGTTGTTGTTGTTGTTGCTGTTGTAGTAGTAGTATTTTAATAACTGCCATCCCTAATCTAGTGGTAAGAACTTGCTTTTTTTCACGAATTCCCAAGCTTGCCTTTGTTCACAAATACCCAAACTTGCTTTTGATCACGAATTCCCAACTTTAATTCCATATAGAAGAGCATCAGAAACATTATAGTGGTTCAGATTCTAGTTATACTGTCTTATCCTATGTAATATTCCTGCTGGTGAAGGAAATAGAGCAGTAGCTCCCACTCGGACTGCTATAACTCCATTAGGTCTGGTCCAATAATTTTCTGTTATTAATAACGTATGGGCAATCGGAACCTAATTATACTTAACATTTCAACTAGAACCCAACCTTTGGTAAGCCGTGTAACACATTTAACAGATTTTTGATGTGAAATAGATGTACGAAATAAAAACCGATTTTAAGATTAATCGCTATTTGATTTTATTTTAGCACTCGCTAAAGCTCGCTGGGGGCTCCGCCCCCAGACCCCCGGTCAGGCCTTTGCTATGAGGTGTCATGTTCTAGAAAACTATTCCTTCAGGAATTCACTTCCCTTTACAATAGACACCGTTTACCAATACATACTTCAATTCAACCGGTATTATTCCTTCCTTGTAACTTTGAAAAACAATCGCACAATTTATTAGAAATAACTCTATTACTACTTCTACTCTGGCAATCATGTGCGTGGCTTATTATGTACACTTTGCACACACCTATACATGTTAGAGACAATAACAGAATTTATTTTCTCAAACATAAACAGCGGACACTGTCTTCCAATAGCCTACCTATTAAACCTTGCATTTTGCGAAAACACTCACTGTTTACAAATGTAATTTTTGCAACCTTTCAAATATTTATTCGTAGCATTTTTTAATATTATGTTTTGCAGTGTAATTTAGTACAATGTATTATAATAGTGTCATTATAGTTAATTGTACATATTACCTGCAGGAAAAGTAATTCATATCTGTGATATAAAGGTGGGAAAATATTTCAGGCTTCCTGCACATTTATTCTTGTATTTACAATGAAGACTACAATTTACTAGATAATTTACAAATATGAATATTGTTGGAGATTGTTTACATTTTTTTCATAGCATTTGAGTGAAAACTACTTTTGTACTATAATGTAGTACAGTGGATTATAATGGAAACCTTGGGCATAGTTGTACATATTACCTCAGCAAGATTTCTTGAAAAGTTTAATATATACTGCACAAATTCTTGCAGTCTCCCTGTATATTTATTCTTGTATTTTCAATGAAGACTACAATTTGTAGGGGATTTACAAATATGATTATTGTTGGAGGCTTTTTAAACATTTGTTTGTAACATTTGAGAGAACACTACTTTTGCACTGTAATATATAAAAGTTCCTTATAATGGAATCCTTCGGCATAGTAGTACATATTACCTGCAGCAAGACTTTTTGAAATATTTCATACTTACTGGATAATTTCTGGCAGTCTACCTGTATCTCTCGTCTTGTATTTTTATGAAGAATAAATTTGTTCGTAATTTACAAATATGAATTTTGTTAAGGCTTTTTAAACATTAGTTCATAACATTTGATTGAATACCAGTTTTTGCACAGTAACGTAGTACACTGTATTATAATGCTGTCCTTTGGTACACAAGTAATTATTGGGCAGCAGGACTTGTTGAAATGTTTATTTATACTGGACAATTACATACAGTCTTCCTGTATCTTTACTCTTATATTTTCAATGAAGACGTTTATTTACTAGGTAATTTGGAATATGAATATTATTGGAGGCTTTTAAAAAATTTATTTATAAAAACTTAAACAACACCACTTTCTACACTCTAGTAGAACATTGTACTAGAATCGTGTCTTACTAATTTCTTATTACAATCAAATAACAAGACATCATTTCCTTAATCATCCTAAAAAAAACACACATATATAACACGATTACTATTCCGATTTTAGAGGTGTAATTCCACAGACGCGGGCCCGCTACGTACCAGTACTATGTGAGCAGTAGGTAGGAAGTCCAAAATATAAGGAATTGAGTAGTGTCGGGGAACGACCTGAGCCTACTAGGCGGGAGACCTGGGTTCGATTCCCAACAAGTTTTTCTGTCACTTTCTCTTTCTTTGAAAGTTTATTTTTATAGCATAGGTGATTGAAAATAAGCTTGACTCTATCATATACGGCATTTCATTCCAACCGGACCCGCAACTAAAACTATTAAATCGAAAGGGGCACTTTTCCACGTATCTTATATATTATAAATATGTACGCTGCCGACGAGACAATTTTCAAGAGGGGCCCATTTGTGTGTGTGTATGAGCATGTGTGTGCAGTGGCGTAAACAGGAATTTATTTCGGGAGGGTTCCAAACTCAATATCAGTGTATTTTATATTGAAATTCCTAAACTTGTCCCAAAAATTAGGCTACATTTACACAAAAGTTGGAATTTCGGGGTGGTCCGGACCCCCAGGAACCACCCCCTGCGTACGTCCCTATATGTGTGTGTATTTCCTTAAAATTAATATTTTATACTTTCCATTTGTGGTATTCACTCCAAATTTGGTATACGCAGGTATCTTAACGAGGGACATAAAAGGGGAGAGAGATATTTTGCAATCATTTCCGGTTGGAAGTAGACACTGTTGTCGCGAGACAAAATGTATTGTTGTCTTGTATGGACACTATATCGTGAAAAAGATGCCCAATATTTCTTTCGGACTCTTTTTGGGGAACACTGCCTCCTCAGAGCGCCCCTGGCGAGATCAAAATAATACGTATATAATACAATAACAAATAGAATGTTATCAGCAGTGCCCCCGGGGTAATACTCCCCCCCGAACATTGCTTCCGATAGAGACACTGGTGATGCTCCATTTCCAATGCTACATATGTTTGATTTTAAATACTTCAGTATCGTCTCGAAACTTTACACGAACATACTGCCTAGTTTCGAGACCATCTCAACAGTTAGCGTATAAATATATCCTTTCCGTCTATGTCTGTAATAACGAAAATATTTTGTTCACGCAATGCCAACAAAAATTATTTTGATAAAACAAAGCAACGTGATAAGAAAAAAAACGCAAGATAAAACAAGGTCGGCGGGGTTTCGAACCCAGACCTGCTACTCAGAAAGCAGACACTTTACCGCGGACCTAACTTACTACGTTGAATTCTACTTGTTCTATTCTCCTCAAAATACCACATAAGAGGCCAAATGAAGGCAATTCAAAAATATGGCAATTTTGAATTCAAGATGGCGACTTCTCCAATGATTTGTTTCTTCACTTAAACTGAACTACGTCCTTAATAACATAGCGAAACCTGGCTTACCTACCAAGAGCACAACTTACAATTTTCATGGTTACAAATTTTTGAGCCGCCATTTTGAATCGAAGATGACGACTTTTCCAACATGTCCGAATTTTCCCCTCATATGCGCTGTACTCTACACACTTGAACGCAATTTCGTGATTCCACCATATCTACAAATTGTGTAGAATTAGACGCACCCTTATAATATTCCTAGCACTTTCTTACACCGAACATGACTATTTGTTTCAAGTTTAAGGGCGGATTCGCAAACTACGCATCAGAATAAACATCACCTCGAAATTTCTACCTCCTAGATACAGCCATTACAAATTTCACATTTTTTCGATTTGCGCCGCGAAACGAAAACAAATTTTAATGCTCTTTTTTCTATCATAAACTATGTTCCTAGCTTCACTGCCTGACAAAATATGACGTTTCTATGGTGTGCGGAACTACTCTAAAAACCAGCATTTCAAACCGACGAAAAATTTCGACACTTCATTTACATGGAAAATGTCGCCTTTTTCGTGATATCGGAATTTTCCCATTACTCACATCCCATGACGAACAAGTATGCAAAATTTGGTGTTTGTATGTTTTGTGGAAGTACGCAAACAATTAAGTGTGTTTCCGATTATAGAGGTATATAATTCCCATTACTCACATCCCATGACGAACAAGTATGCAAAATTTGGTGTTTGTATGTTTTGTGGAAGTACGCAAACAATTAAGTGTGTTTCCGATTATAGAGGTATATAATTCCACAGACGCGGGTCCGCTACGTACCAGTACTATGTGAGCAGTAGGTAGGAAGTCCAAAATATAAGGAATTGAGTAGTGTAGGGGAACGACGTGAGCCTACTAGGCGGGAGACCTGGGTTCGATTCCCAACAAGTTTTTCTGTCACTTTTTCTTTCTTTGAAAGTTTATTTTTATAGCATAGGTGATTGAAAATAAGCTTGACTCTATCATATACGGCATTTCATTCCAACCGGACCCGCAACTAAAACTATTAAGTCGAAAGGGGCACTTTTCCACGTATCTTATATATTATAAATATGTACGCTGCCGACGAGACAATTTTCAAGAGGGGCCCATTTGTGTGTGTGTATGAGCATGTGTGTGCAGTGGCGTAAGCAGGAATTTATTTCGGGAGGGTTCCAAACTCAATATCAGTGTATTTTATATTGAAATTCCTAAACTTGTCCCAAAAATTAGGCTACATTTACACAAAAGTTGGAATTTCGGGGTGGTCCGGACCCCCAGGAACCACCCCCTGTGTACGTCCCTGTATGTGTGTGTATTTCCTTAAAATTAATATTTTATACTTTCCATTTGTGGTATTCACTCCAAATTTGGTATACGCAGGTATCTTAACGAGGGACATAAAAGGGGAGAGTGATATTTTGCAATCATTTCCGGTTGGAAGTAGACACTGTTGTCGCGAGACAAAATGTATTGTTGTCTTGTATGGACACTATATCGTGAAAAAGATGCCCAATATTTCTTTCAGACTCTTTTTGGGGAACACTGCCTCCTCAGAGCGCCCCTGGCGAGATCAAAATAATACATATATAATACAATAACAAATAGAATGTTATCAGCAGTGCCCCCGGGGTAATACTCCCCCCCGAACATTGCTTCCGATAGAGACACTGGTGATGCTCCATTTCCAATGCTACATATGTTTGATTTTAAATACTTCAGTATCGTCTCGAAACTTTACACGAACATACTGCCTAGTTTCGAGACCATCTCAACAGTTAGCGTATAAATATATCCTTTCCGTCTATGTCTGTAATAACGAAAATATTTTGTTCACGCAATGCCAACAAAAATTATTTTGATAAAACAAAGCAACGTGATAAGAAAAAAAAACGCAAGATAAAACAAGGTCGGCGGGGATTCGTACCAGACCTGCTACTCAGAAAGCAGACAATTTACCGCGGACCTAACTTACTACGTTGAATTCTGCTTGTTCTATTCTCCTCAATATACCACATAAGAGGCCAAATGAAGGCAATTCAAAAATATGGCAATTTTGAATTCAAGATGGCGACTTCTCCAATGATTTGTTTCTTCACTTAAACTGAACTACGTCCTTAATAACATAGCGAAACCTGGCTTACCTACCAAGAGCACAACTTACAATTTTCATGGTTACAAATTTTTGAGCCGCCATTTTGAATCGAAGATGACGACTTTTCCAACATGTCGGAATTTTCCCCTCATATGCGCTGTACTCTACGCACTTGAACGCAATTTCGTGATTCCACCATATCTACAAATTGTGTAGAATTAGACGCACCCTTATAATATTCCTAGCACTTTCCTACACCGAACATGACTATTTGTTTCAAGTTTAAGGGCGGATTCGCAAACTACGCATCAGAATAAACATCATCTCGAAATTTCTACCTCCTAGATACAGCCATTACAAATTTCACATTTTTTCGATTTGCGCCGCGAAACGAAAACAAATTTTAATGCTCTTTTTTCTATCATAAACTATGTTCCTAGCTTCACTGCCTGACAAAATATGACGTTTCTATGGTGTGTGGAACTACTCTAAAAACCAGCATTTCAAACCGACGAAAAATTTCGACACTTCATTTACATGGAAAATGTCGCCTTTTTCGTGATATCGGAATTTTCCCATTACTCACATCCCATGACGAACAAGTATGCAAAATTTGGTGTTTGTATGTTTTGTGGAAGTACGCAAACAATTAAGTGTGTTTCCGATTATAGAGGTATATAATTCCTTTCTATTGTGAGGCTATATGAGATGTGGACCTACAGTTTAACGTTGTAATCCTAACCACATGAGCTTCCGCCTGAAATCGAACATGGGTCTCTTACTCCAACGGAGAGTACGCTAACAGCTTAGCTACGAGAGCTCATTAATCTCTATTGTTTATAGGAGGGTTCCTCAACCTGGGGGTCGTGGAGAGGGTTTCATGAGGTCGCGAAGATAAGCGGAAGAGATAAATATTAGTTGTAATTAGATTTTAATAATGGAAAATATTTTCAAATATTATTTTGAATTTTGTTCTGATAGGCACACTTTTATTTTATACATACTGTTAAAAACAACAAAAAATAGATATACTAAACATTTTCCACAGGTGCAGAGTTATTTAAAAATCAACTTAAATGAAAGAGGTACGATATGAACCTAATGAGAGCTACATGTTGAAATACCAGAAAAATACAAATGCAACAAAACCTGCATATTGAAATACAATTAAAATTGAAAGTTAATGAGATACCTGAGCATGCCGTGATTTCACTAGTTCATCAATGTCTGGTTGAATCTTCGTGATGCACATTATCAAGTCATTTTCAACTACTAAGCAATTTCTTGTCTTTATTTTAATGCATACCACATAAGAAAAACCACTCCGGCCAATAGAATTCATTTTGAAATGGTATAACGGATCGATTTCGATATTTGTAATATGAATGAACTGTCCAAACTTCGTTGTAATCCATTTGCTTTTAGGGAAGTTACTGTATCCACTATATACAAGAAGTGAATTCTACTATTATTGAAATAAATGGACATCGGGAGATTTCTGCAATAGGTATATTAAAAATCCCACACAAGCTTATTACAAACCAGAAGTTATAAAGTGGTCGCTGGCAAGAGAATGTGATAAAATGGGGGCCGTGATAGGAATCAGGTTGAGAACCACTGGTTTATAGCGTATTGTCCAATAAGTGTTATATATCAATGACATTAACATTTGTTATGTGCATAATGTATTATTTCACTATATTCTGGATGTGTGAAGATTAAAAAAAAAAAAAACTATAAATGAGTTAGAAAATGCTTGAAATGAACGGAAAATATCACATCTGGAATCATTGAAGAAAAGAAGGTTGTAATTTTTTTGTCTTTATTCATTGATCTATTCCAATTTCACTTCATTCAAACATTTCTCTCTTCCGCACAGGAAAATACTTTGCATATCACATAGAGTACGAATTGAAATTGAAATTGAAGCACGTTAAAAATTTCAAGTGTATGGAGATTTGAAAGCAGCTCACCTTGGAAGAAAGTGGATACTGTAATCAGGCCCGTGCTGGGATGCTAACGAGGGCGGTGGACAAGTCTACCAAAAGGGCGTCCATACAAACATGAATACGTATTATATATATATATATATATATATATATATATATATATATATATATATATATATATATATATATATATATATGGGGTAATTTAATCAATGTAGTAAACACCAGGTGATTCCTGTCCAAGAAAAAACGAAAACGAAAAGTATACACCAACCTGCGTGTAGAAATGCTTCAGAGCTATGACCACTCGAAAATTTTCGAAAAAATGCAGAAACAGCCATCTCAAGAATAAAATGTCGGATCGAAATCGGGCAAAAGGGAATGGCCATTATTTTTAGTCGTAGATTGAATTCTTGTACAGCGGGGGACACTTCTAAATGGTACAGCCATACGGAGATTTACGGCTAAGGTGTACCATTTAGAAGTGTCCCCCGCTGTATAATCGGATGTAGTACGTGGGCGGTGCAAGGATGACTCCCAAAGAAAGTGGAGTATTTCTTCGAGTATTGTATCAAACGTTGAATGAGGAAAATGAACAATAATCAAGTACAATATTTCAATAATCAAAAATAATAGTATATCGTTTAAATTAGAACATTTAGAATTCGAAAGAAAGAGAGATACACATGTGTGATTGATCTATTTTGTCTCAGCAAAGAATAAACTCTCGGAAGAATTTAAATGGAAAGGAGTCTTTAACATATCACAGTTATATCTTCTAGGCTAATGATAACGGATGATAAATGAACAGCTTCCTGTCCAAGTTAAGTGTGGAAATGGAAAAAATAACTTTGATCCAGATTAGGTTTACAACGACTGTGCATACGACAGTCAGGCGGCAAATATCATGTATGATGAACGAGAGTACAAAGGATTCTTCACGTGACAACAGTGACTCCCAAAAATTATGAGAATACAATTTGGGCGAAAGTAAGCTGCATTAAAAGATTTCTCTAGTAATACGTAATTCCGTGGGCGATGATAATTCCGAGCAGAGAAGCAATGAAACTTTGACGAAACACAAGCTGTTGCGCATGTTGCACAATGATGCAAAGAAATACAGTTTCAAACTACAAATTTATTTTGTTTCGTCCAAAGTAGGGTAACTGAAATTCTCAGAGGTACCTTGCAGTATTTGTGCAATGTGGTATGTGTACATGAGACAGCTGTAAAGAATAACAGTTCTCAGTCTGATACTGTCGACGTTGACCGCATTGCAAAGATGACATCGGCGAAGGAAATTTTTCTGCGTGCGACCAAGCACTCCTGAAATTTCGGAGATGACTGCCGCAACTATATTAACTCGTGCAACAAGTTCTTCGGCTGTCGTGGCTGAAAAAGTGTTTCATATTCCCTCCCCCCAAAAAATCGAGGGGCATGAGATAGGATGAACGAAGTGGTCATAACACAGGTCCTTCTCTCTCAATACAACGATCTGGAAATGTTCCATTTAGATAGGTCTGCATATTGCTTCCAAAATGTGCAGATGCACTATCATGCTGGGATCACATCTGATGTATGTTCAAGGCCACGTGTCCTAACAATTTTAGGAGAACATTAGATTAAAACAAAAAATGCGTACTCCTACACAGGCAATAAATGGAGTCCTACCACAAAATTATCCACCATACCTCAACGCACGCTCACACTAAATCTCTGCTGCTGATAATTCACTAGAGTGGCACACGGATTTTTACGCCCAACACACGGCTACAGCTAGTTTCAGGGCCATCTCTGATCATTCCCAGTACCCTGTATTCAAGTTCAACTGCCCACATGGTGCGATTTCCTCCGATTTCACGTAGGGGAAATTGAAAAGACCCTATCTCTCTGGAGACGTGAAAATATACAGGGAAAGTTACTCTCCTTTGAGGACGACGGTCACGATATAAACGCGTTGCCTATGGGCTATTTTCCCTTGTCTCTCCATAAATAAGGTGCATATCGGCCAGCTCGTGGACAGGGTAATTTGCCATTGCGCAGGCATATACATATTAACACAATCAATTTTGCTTAAACGCTGATGTCTACACTTTTACACGACCGTGACTGACACAACCCTCTAACGTTGAACGCAACACTTATCCTGTTATGCAGCACTTCCATACGTTACAACAGAGCATCGGACAATGTATATCACTCACAAGTTGCGTAGATGTCTACTACAACATAGTCACGCTAAATGACGCCATTCCACAACAAAACTGCAAGACAGCCTTTTGCGAGCCACTCGCAATTGGCACACAAGGGACAGTATTTTTCCGTAGTGTGCGACCAAAGCATCATGCCCTTAGTGAAAGTAGTATGAGCTATTTATGTGCTGCTACGTGTGCGCAAAAGTGCCACATTCTCTTTCTTCTATCTAGGTATCCCATCCAGCTGCAGTGTACATTAGAACATCAAAAAAAAAAAAAAAAAAAAAAAAAAATTCCTAAATTTTTTGAACGTAATTCGTACGAGCTTTCTTCTAGAAAATTTCTCCAAGCAATGACAAAATCAAAATGTAAGTGAGCTACACTAGGGCGCTATTTTGGTATATTCACAATAGCAATGTCATTTTTCATAGTTTAGTGATAAGAAGCGGTTTGCCAACTTCAAGGGAGGGGAGAAAGCTCCTCGAAAGTATCTCTGAAAGAAGATTCACCTAACGGACAAATCAAGTATACTGTCCCAACGCATTTCTTTGCATCATTATGCAATGTCTCAACATGTGTTTTGTCCATTTTTGTTGCTTCTGTGCAGAGAAGTACCCTATTCCACGGAATTTACAATTTACGGGGAGGAAACCCTTGATTGCAGCTTACTTTGGCCCAATGTGTATTCACGCAATGTTTGGGAATCTCTGTGTCATATGGAGAATCCCTTGTGCATTCGTTCACCACATATGGTCTTTGCATTTTTGGATACTGCATGTTATGTTTCTTTACATGCCTCCTGACTGTCCTATGCACAGTCGTTTTAAACCTAATCTGGATGAGAGTTTTCCCATTTTCACATACTCGTAGCTTGGACAGGAAACCGTTTTATTTATCATCCGTCATCATTAGTCTAAAAGATTTAGATACGATACGTAATCTAATACGTAATTGTGATCCGTAAAATAGTTCGTTTCATTTAAATTTTTCTTCCGAGAGCTTATTCTGTACAGAGACAAAATAGATCACTCACATACATGTGTATCTCTCTTTCTTTCGAATTCTAAGCGTTCTAATTTAAACGATGTACTATTATTTTTGATTGTTGAAATATTGTACTTGATTATTGTTCATTTTCCTCATTCAACGTTTGATAAAATACTCAAAGAAATATTCCACTTTCTTTGGGTCTTTCTTGCGCCGCCACTGCATTATATCCTATTGTGCACTAATGGAATCTATGATTAAAAATTATGGATATTCTCTTTTACCCGACTTCGTTCCTATTATTTGTTCTCGAGTTATGGCTGTTTTTACATTTTTCCAACAAATTTTTGTGTGATCATGGTTCTGAAAGTAGGCTTTTTTGCATCCAGGTTGGTGTATACTTTTCGTTTTATCTCGGTGTCAGGACGTTTATTATATTAATTAAGTTACACCCTGTATACATACGGCCCCATTTTATGTATTAAATAGTAAAAGTGTGAAAACGTCTTTACTAGAGAAACATTTTCTAGTTCTTGTAATAAATTTTTTTGTCAAACAAAATGAAACTAATTATATACCAATAAATCAATATAGCTATATTTTAGAAATACAATAGGCACTGGACTTCGAACACTGCTTTAAAACACGCAGGAACAGTCAAATTTGTAAATTAAATTTTTATTTTTTTTTTTAAAAAAAAACTTGAATTGCTTAAACTACTCTACATTGACTGCGCTTACCATCTGAAAGTTTTTTTTCTTTTGCAATAAATAAGTAGCCCCAAGAAAACTCCTACATTATCTTAATAAAAAATAGACTTACATGTTAATTGCTTTACTGGCTTTATACATATATTTTGAAAAGTGATTGTACTCTTTACCTTTTCTGTACCAATAGCAACTGTATGAATGTATAATACAAAACTGATATACAGAAGATTTTTTTTTTTTTTAATATTTATAATGTGATATTTCGCAGTCCGTCTTTTATAAGGGTGCATTTTATCCTTCACAGATTTTTTTACCAATAGTCACTATATGAATTTACTCTACAAACCTGGTATATGGAATAACTAAAACTATTTATCTATAATGTGATGTGTCGCAGGGCTCTCTACACTCAGGTCACACGGTACCTTTTACGAGTTCTTTATCAACAGTAACAGTATGTATTTATTGTACAGAACTGTGCTATACAGAAGAATAAATAAAACCTTTTATCTTTGATGTGGTTTTGCAAGGGCGCCTTACGTAAAGGGCGCACTGTACCCTTCACGGGTTCTTTACCAACAGTAATACGCTCTAGTACGTATTCATTGTACAGAACTGTGCTAAATAGAAGAATAAATAAAATCGTTTATCTTTGGTGTGGTTTTGCAAGGGCGCTTTATGTCAAGAGCGCACTGTACTTCTCAACGGTTCTTTACCAATAGCTTTATTATTTTTTAAAAAATAAACTTATTTCATTTATAATAATGTGATGTTTCGGAGAGCGCACCGGGACATGTCCCGGTGGGCCAGCACGTGCCTGACTGTAATCACTTTCCTAAGCCTACCACTTAGCCTACTTGATGATTCACAAAAATGATTAGCTAGATGAAATATGCAGAAGAGAAAGATTAAAATGACATGTTTTATCTTTTGATAAAATACAGGCTTTACGTCTTGAAAGGAGATGCAGAAGCGTAGTCAGTAAGACTCTGACACCTACCTGGAGATCCGGGTTCGATGTCTAATGAGGGATGGGAATTTGTTCTTCTATCTTCGTTCCATTGCGGATCTGATATTCACCCACCCTTTTTAAAATGAAAACTTTTCAAATTAAAGGAAGTAAAGATGCTCAAGAAAGAGATTGGTAACATGAGT
The DNA here is from genome assembly GCF_964235325.1 of Thermobia domestica. Classification (NCBI taxonomy): domain Eukaryota; kingdom Metazoa; phylum Arthropoda; class Insecta; order Zygentoma; family Lepismatidae; genus Thermobia; species Thermobia domestica. Next base: position 197,876,947 of record NC_137455.1, on the reverse strand, counting down.
TGCAAAATCTAAGAGTCGTTTCGAACTGGCCGAGGTATGACGAATAAAACTATGATAGAGAGAACTATTTATGCGACAAAAGGGGGAAATGAAACAGGTGTGATGGTGTAAAACTCGCATTGTTAGGTTACCTTTGCTTATGAAGACTAGAGCAGTGAATCTAAAAATCCACGACAACGATTTGCATCCTAATGGTCATTGTCTTCCATCAACGTTCGGTTTAGTTTCTTTGGTGTCGTTCACTGCGAATACGATTAGTAAACCGTGAATTTCAGAATATTGAGTTGATAATGACTGGATAAAGAGGATATATAAATTTATACTCTCATTCCTTCTCATGTTTCTTCTAATAGATTGGTTGATCGGATAATGAAGAATGGTATAATTATTCTTTTCTTTATATGCTTTCCATTGATCTAGTTGTTAGAGCGCTCGCATCTCGTCCCGAGTTCGATTCCCACTCAAAAACTATTGATACATTTGAACACATTATGTTGGTTTCATTTCCACTTTAAACTATAGGTCTAGGTCCCATATAGTTTCTGTGTTCACAAAAATTCTAATAAACACATACGTTTGTTCCTTCTTATGTCAAAGGAAAGATCGATGTGTTTGTTGTGCGAGAGTTATGTTGCTGTGACAAAGAAAGGCAATTTGGAAAGAGCTCATTGCAAAATAAGAATTATATCAAGATAACCAAGAAAGTTGTGTCGCTTTTTGTGAAAGTCTGTGTTCAATTGGCCCTCACATCGTCAGTTGAATGCGAATAGAGAAAAGGCGAAGGTTGTTGGTGTGGGTATATCAAACAAATCTGGTTGTGGCAGTTCAATTACACCGTGAACTTGCGTAAGGACAGAGCAGGGGCGGATCCAGGACCGACTTCTGGGGGGGGGCGGTAGGTTGTCATACTGCTAATTTTAAGGGCTCCAAACTTAAGGATGCATTTTATTTATATATATAAAATAAGAAAGTTCCCCCCCCCTGGATCCGCCTCTGGGACAGATGAACAAGAGACCTCCACAGAACGTCATAAGGGTGTGTATGCTGTACAAGTTTAAACTGGGGTCAAACGCCGCTGCAGCGGTCCAGAATATTTGCCAGGTTTAATACATTTAAGGACGTTGACGAAACACTGGAAGATGTACCACGTGCCGGAAAACCAACACATTTACAAAATGAATACCTTCAGACAGCAATTGAGGCAAACAGCGGCCAGACATGAGAGGAGCTGGGACTTCAATTCAGTATGAGTGGATAAACCATTCGGTAGCATCTCCATCAACTTGCAAAGCACTACAAGTTGAGTCCCACATGGTTTGATTCCGGGCCAGAAGGCAACACGAACAGACACATATAGTCTGAGGAAGGAGCCATTTCTGGACAGGGTGTTGACATGTGATGAGAAGTGACTCTTGTACGAAGCTTCACGGCGCTATCATCATTGGTTAGCATCCCATGAACCGGTCCCAAACAGCCGAAACGAGCACAGACCAGAAGAACGTCCTCCTGTGTGTTTGGTAAACTGCTCGCGGAATTGTGCATCGGGAACAGTTAACAGTAGGTCAGAGCATCAATGAAACTGTGTACTGTCAGCAGTTGAGCCGTGTTCAAGAGAAACTCGAAACTCTGGAGCCAGCACTTCTGAATCGCAAAGGGGTCCCCCTGTTACAGAACAACGCTAAGCCCCAAGTGGTTAGTATGACCCGGGACATCAGTCTACGCCTTGGATGGGAAACACTATGTCATCCGCCATACTCTCCGGACATTGTATTGTCCGATTATCATCTGTTCCGTTTCTTGGACAATTACCTTAGAAGACGCAAGTTCAAATCTCTAGCAGAGGTGCACAATGCACTGGATACCTTCTTTGCTTCACGGCCCAAGTTCTACCGCGACGGAATCCATGGCATTCCAGAAATTTGGCAGAAGGTCGTCAATGCTGATGGGAACTATTTTTGATGTTACAGGTACGTCTTAGGTGACATATTAATGTTCGAAAGTGGTAGGTGAAAAAGCGACAGAACTTTCTTGGTTACTTTTATAACTAGGAAACCTAATTTAAAGTGAATTAAGGAAATTGAAAGTGCAATGTCTATGGAAATTAGACATAGGTAAACCGCCAAAGATCTTCACAAACTGAATTAGTTAATAAGTTCGGTCATCCCTTCTTTAATGTATAATGTATACGTAATATACATGCCAATTCTCAATCGTAAATGTTTATTATTTGAAATCATGATGTAAACCTACACATCATACGTTTCAAAAGAATTAATGAAAAATGTATGGTGACACAAATAGATATTCATTAAAATTTCATATTTAGTTCATATTGTTGACCTTTTATTTTCATAGTTCCTTATTTCTTCTTCATACATTGCCTGATGTCCTTGTACAAAAAATGTTTCTGTTGAAATTTCTAGTTATAGTTTGCTTTAAGTGTTTATATTACCTTTGATTTGTGTGTCGCTTTTAGAATTACGCGAGTCATTATTAAGTGATTGTGCGTCATTGCTACAAGTATGTGTGTTGCCATAAGAAGAAGACAATAATAGATACAATCTGCTAGTTAACAGTGTGTTGTTTTTAAATACATAATGCATAAATACATAAATAAATAAACTATCTGTTCAAGCAGGATTAAAACAAGCAACTATTATTATATAGCACAGAACGACATAGCCCCATAAAAATTGTAATTATTCTGATAAGCTACATATGAGAATTTACCATCTAACATGTAATGATGTTCTACTATATGGGAGTTTCACTTGGCATACTGTATGTCTCTTTTTTCGACAATTTTATTGCTAAACGAACACTGAAGTTTTAGACTTGATGGTAATCTTATCTTATATCTCATTAACAATAATGTGGTATCATCATCATAGATATTCTGCCATTGTTCAGAGGCCACTTACCGCAACTGTGAAGCTTCCATGCTCCGCTGTCTTCCGCTAACGTCTCCGTTTTCACACAGAGGTTCAGATTTTTCTGTTTTGTTATTGTCCATTAATTTAGTCTCCTTCGCCGCCTCCGTCTTTCTCCTGCCACAATACTTCTAGCACGTCCCTCACGAACAGTGTCTCCATATCCAATGTCCTAACCAGTTTCTCTCATTCCTTTCAATAATTTCTAAAATCGTTCTTTTCTCCTCCACCATTTCTAATACCCTCTCATTTGTTTTCCGCTCAACCCAACTAATTTCCTCCATTCTTTTTCACACCCAGATTTCGAAAGCTTCAATTCGTTTACATCATTTATGTGCAATGTTCATGTTTCTGGTCTATACATAACAATGCTCCACCCGAAAGATTTTATGAGTCTTTTTCTCAAATCTTTATTGAAGGTCTCACAAAATAGTATTTTTTTTCCTCCTGAAGACTTCTTTCGCCATTCCTACTCTTGTTTCCATTTCACGTAGGAATGGCGAATTCTTCACAGCTATTTCTCAAGTTACCAAATATCTTATTAATTTCCTCTTCAGATTCCGCAACAAGCACCATATCACCTGCAAACCGTATACACCTAATCATTCTACCTCCTACTAGTATATCGTCTTCATTTTGTAGTTTCTTTTTCACTATTTTTCTAGATAAGTAATTAATAACTTTGTGAGCTGTGTGATTCCTCTTGCAATTGCTTCCTCCTCTGTCGTTTCCTCCCCTATTCGAACACGTATGTTGTTGTTATGGTAAAAAGCTTGATAGTGTACTTTAATAAAAGTTTCATTTTAATATGTGACATGACTATCGCACAGCATTTAATTTAGATTTACAAAAGCACTTTTCTTTTGCTCAAAAAACTACACTTATTCCTATAATGTTGTTTACCTCTGTAAGATCTATAAATTTTTTCCCGTTATAAGCCACTAATATTGTCTATTTTTATATGGCTTGATCTTCATGTGGGAATTCCTGAAACATCAGACTAAACTGTGGTCTTCCCCAAATGTGCCTGAAAATTGAAAGTAGCTTCAAACAATTGGACCGTTTGGATGGCCATATGGTGTAACTCCATAATTTGAATTTTTCAGGAGAGAACTTGTAGTTTTAAAATATCATACAAATTTCGTGAGGAGAGTATTATTTTCTCTCAGCATTAGAAAAAAAAAAACACAATTGTGTCCTTGTTTGCAACCATGAATGAAATATGAAATTTTCATGAGATATTGAAATTCAAAGTTTTGTTGTAAAAAAAAAAAAAAAAATGTGCACTTTGGAGTTACACCACATAGAATCCAAGCGGTCCAATTGTCACATACGTTATTCGTCCTTCCTTCCTTTATTTACTAAGAAACTTCCAGGCACATTTAAGCGCAACAGTGGAGATTTTAAGGGATGAATGTTGATTAGTGCAAATAGCGAATGAGAATTGCCATCTGTGGGATTCAAACATGAATTCATCTTTTCAACAAGCGTAAGCATTAACCTAGATCGTTCACACACACACACACACACACACACACATATATATATATATATATATATATATATATATATATATATATATAAAAGAAATCAAAGGATTAAACGTATGTCAATGGATATATCCAGTGGAGTATTTAGGAAGGGGGGCTTCCAGGCTTAAGCCCCCTTAATTTTATTTACTATATTAAAGTAAATGAAATATCTTGCATAATTTTCACATTTCCAGGACTAAAGTTAGCAAAGCCCCCAAAACAAAAGCGTAAATACGCCACTGGATATATGTTAGCAAACTGAACAAAGTGATATGGCTAAGTATAAATTTTCATGCAAAGATTTCGAGAAAAAATATGTCTCTATGAAGCCTAAAAATTGATCTATGATAAACACACTGAAATATACTCTCATCATTGTTTTCTTTCTCTATGGCAGTAACTGTAAAAAGTATAGTTAATGATAATGAGATATAATCCAGAAGTATCCTTAACCCTTCCACTTCAGTTTTTATTACACTACATCAATAATATTATCCAAAGAGGCCACATATAGCAATCGATAGATTACATCGAGCTAAACATGCTTCAAAGTAGATTCTCATCTTTGGTTTTTGAACAAATCGAGAAAAAATGAATATTAATGGTATTCAAAAGTATATAATTCGTTGTCAATGATAAGTAATAGTTTTAATTCTGTTAGAACAGTTTATTTATTTATTTATGTACTGAAGTACCGCACGTTAGAGGTTTGCACAGAGCGAAATTCTTATCCCGGACCCGGCCCTGCCCGTGAATTTATGATGTGAGGCCCGACCCGAGTCCGAAATATGTTTTAGCATTTAGGACCGAGCCCGGCCCAAGCTCGTGTGATGATCAAATGAGCCCGAAATAAGCCCGAATAATAGTTAACGCAAAATTCTAGTTTTATTACAGCACTTAGCGGTTTAATTTTGCAGTTGTACTTTAAAAAATCTCAAGGAAGAAGGTCCAGAAAGAACGGTGATGTACAGTATATTTAGAAAGTTAGGCCCGAAACGGCCTGAGAATTATGGTTGTATATTTAAAAATTTACGGCCAGAGCCCGTGCGGACCTCTACCGCACGTGTAGCACTATTAAATAACACATTGTATCTATTGTTGTTTATCTTCTCATAACGGCTATAAATACTTCTGACAATAACAAACATACTTTTTACAGTGACGTAACATTCTACTTATAAAGCAAGTGCTATTCATATTTTTCTATGTATTCTCTTGGTGTCACTCATACTTTATATTGGCATATCCGAGAGTGATTCGAAACTAATGATAAGTCGAAGAGTCGAAGGGTTATATTTTAAATTTATATTTATTTTTCTATATATAGCCTCCTAACAACTTTAATCCATCTTCTTTCTAAACCTTGTGTACCCTGAAAGAAATCCGTCTTAACTCTTGGAAAATGTCCATAGTGGCCATCATCTCGCTATCATCTTCGAATTTCTTGCTCCTAAGCTTTTCCTTCAGTCAGAGAAATAAGTGAACGCTAGTGGAACCTACATCTCAATAATACAGTAGAAATATTTTCAAGCAGTTCGAAGCCTACTGATGACAGTCATCACTTCGCTTTTGCCCGTTTTCAAATTGTCACCTCAACTGCTTGTATTCCAGTGAATAGGTCCCAGAAATGATAACCTATATATAAATATATATTTTTCTTTTACAGAGAGCTATTGACGATGCAAATAAGCGAAATTGTTCTATTTCGATTTTTATGTTTTACAAAGGTCCGATTATTATTACTTTTGGATTACTCCTCGTATAGCATTTTGTTTTTTAAATTCGGATTTACGCACTATTTTAGTTATTTTCAGCAGATAATAATTCTTATCATTAGTTTTCGTTTCCTTGTTTAAACTGCTAGAAATCACCCTTTACATACTGAATATTTGCATATTACTCTTTTGGATATAGTAGTACTTATCACATATCTGATAATGTACAAGAGAAGCGTTGTTATCCTGTTGCAGGAAAGACAATATTCACACCATATACACGTACGAACACACACACACACTTATATATATATATATATATATATATATATATATATATATATATATATATATATAACACATAAACATACTACAAACTCTTGTTATTGGATATGTAATCACAACGGGATGAATAGGTTTGTTTATCACTGATTCCCGTCATCTGAACTAACAAGATAGGACGAACCATTTCACGTTGGAGTTCTATGTGATATACAGAAAAGATGTATTTCACCATAGTTACCGTTGGATGAACAAGCTTTGAATAAAAGTTGGCAACGAATTGGAGAGGGAATACATAAAGCAGAGGAAATTTTTCAATTAAAACTCCACAGCAATCCATGTATATAAAATATCTTTCCCTCCCCCTTTCCTATCTTTTTTTTTAATTCGACACTAAAACAACATTCATATCATCTGGTGCGTATCCTCTCAATAGTTATCCTTTGTTAATAACCATAATTGACTCCTTTCGTCTCGAATAACAATAGCAAGGAAAATCAAATATTATATGCGACTGAATAGTACGATGTATTGTAATTATTGTTTTCTTTCTGATGAAAAACCAAATATATTTTAATTCGGAGAGGATTATAAATGTATGTATGTATATATGGAACAAATATATTAAAATTGTTGCAACACGTATTTTTATATACCAATGAATCAAATGACTAAACGTACTTCGGAAAGGAAAATAAAACGATATATATATATATATATATATATATATATATATATATATATATATATATATATATATATATATATACGATATACTGATATGTATATACTGAGCAGAAAGTAATAATGAAAACTTTCATAAAATACACAATATACAAAACATTATTTACAATAGTAAATTTACTTATTATACACTATTTGCTGTAATTTTTGCCACTGTATGTATATTATTGTCTTATGTAGTTCAGCAATAAATTAAGGTTGTTACTTGTATTATCTGCACTAATTTCAGTACCCTTTTTGTTGATTTTATAAATTTTAGTTGGTACTAAAAATGGCAAAATATCTTGTCTCAAACAACTATTGGTAAAAATGATAAAGTCATCACTGAGTTAAATCTTCGTTTAGTGGAATCTGTGTCTAAATCCATGACAAATGGCAAAATATCTTGTCTCAAACAACTATTGGTAAAAATGATAAAGTCATCACTGAGTTAAATCTTCGTTTAGTGGAATCTATGTCTAAATCCATGACAAATGGCAAAATATCTTGTCTCAAACAACTATTGGTAAAAATGATAAAGTCATCACTGAGTTAAATCTTCGTTTAGTGGAATCTGTGTCTAAATCCATGACAAATGGCAAAATATCTTGTCTCAAACAACTATTGGTAAAAATGATAAAGTCATCACTGAGTTAAATCTTCGTTTAGTGGAATCTGTGTCTAAATCCATGACATGCCTAGCATATCGATCTGTCACACTACGTATTTGGTGTAAAAATGAAATAGATTCTTCCCATCAAGTTAATGATCCATTTGGACTAATTACTAATACTATTTCTACAAGTAATACAAATAATAACAATAATAATAATCTTCACTTCAGCGGTGCAAACAGCTTGTTAGCAACAGTACAACACATTGTGTGGTAACAGACTATTAGATTAAATTGCCAAAAGTGATAAACATCAAAATGGTAAAAAGGGGGGAAATTAATATAAAACAATGTAGATAAAAGTAAATTAGGCAGAATAATTCCTTGTCATGTTAAAATTCCCAAGCTTCATATCTAATTAAAACAAATAAATAAAAGATGAGAACAATAACCTTAAAACTACATTTTAGCCTACTCTTGCTATAGCTACTGCTTCTACGATTTTTCAATTTTGACTCTATCAATCTAACTTGATATTTTATGAATAAACTAGCTGAACCTGCGCTCTATACACCGCGCATCATTTACATATGAGCATGAATCTCCGTGGCATTCCTCAGAACACCTGTACATGTCTCTTTATAGACACAATTGAAAGACGTTTTAGTAAAAATCGTAAAGATCTATCATAAGGGATATTTTTTTATTATTTTTTGAATATCTCGCACCGGTTAGAGTTTTTAATTCATCTATGATCTGTGTTTTCTTTTTCTTGAATTCAGTGTGTAATAAGCAAATACATTACATACACAATTAATTATAATGTCAGTGATATATGCTGTTAAATGGGTAAAACACTCCAAACAATAAAGATTCATTTTACAATGGAGAAAAGGTTATCCTTCGTTTTTCATAATTAGGCCATGAAACGAACGCCTGAGATACTGTATATATATTCCCTGCATACAACTATATTGTGTTGAAATGTAGAACTCATAGGATATAAGCCTTTACTTTTTTTAAAAAAAATTTAACCCTTCCAGTATACCCCTAAAAATGTAATAAAGAAGTAACGACACATTTAAAAAATATATATATTCAATTAGAACTGGACGATCTATACAAGATTTGGAATGGACCAGCAAAAACTGCACGTTTCTAGCACTTGTGGTTTTCGAAATCTCATTGTCGAAGGGATTGGAGACAAACATATAAACTTTTCTTTGGAGACAAACATATAAACCGAGAGTTTTAATATATAGATATTTCACTATAACTCAAACATATGACTTATACAGGGTGTTTCAGAATCCTAAAGTACCCTCGCAACAACTTTTATAAAGGAAGTTTTTTCTACGGACATATAATTTGAAGTACTCAGAAGTACTTCTATAAAAATTGTTGCGGAAGTGACACAGGATTCTGAAACTTGGATATTTGGATAGAGTACATACTAGTTCCTAAGTAAAGTCTTGACCCGACTATGGTAGGTCCCATAAGTTTGGAGCTATGGTAGGTCCCATAAGTTTGGAGCTAAAGTTCATCTTTTTTTTCATGTTTTCGGCAGTCTATAACTCCAAAAGGAAGCATTTGTGCACCCAGGTTGGTCTATACGTTTTATCATATCTTGGTGTCAGTAGTCACCTCCCAAACGTTGTCGGTGTTGTTTTGAAACACCCTGTATACAGGTGGGCAATTTATCTGGAACATCCATGATAACGGAGAAAACAAAAGAGTGAAAAAACGAAACTTTGCATGAAACAACTATAGTGAGGAGAACATCGTATTACGTATTAAGCAACACCACCAGTGAACAATGTTACCATCCCAACATAAAGTTATACATTTTCAAATGGCACTACGTCAAATTATTACATATTTCAAACCAACATGTCAAACAAAAACTTAAAATACCACTTTTACTATTCAGTGTTGGAAACTAAAGATGCTATAGTATCACAAACATCCAAAGTTTGGAAGCTTCTATCACACACACAGCACAACAGAGATGGACAAGACAAATCGGAAGTACCTTAGCGTTGGATACTATGGTCATGGTATGACTTGTTTTGAATGAATAGCAACAAAGTAACAAGCGCTGTTCTGAAAATTTTATTTTTTAAAAGACTTTGTGTCGAAAAACTACTTAGATAGGTGTCATATCTGGTTACTTGTATGATTTGCGATAGAAGTGCAAATTATTTTTCCGCTTACAGCACTTCGATATCTCAAACCGTTTCGTAGATATGATAAACATTGCTGAAGTTTGCAACAGTGCTTAAACCATGTAATTGCGAGAACTTGTTGTAATTACAGATACTAAAAATATTCCTGGAATGCTATAAAAGAGCAGGAAAACAACACTCATTTTAAATGTTTTCCGGAAATACGCCATTTTCAACAGTGTTGCGAACTTTATCAATGTTTATCATTTCCCCGGAATGGTTTGAGATATCGAAGTGCTGTAAACGGCAAAATGATTTGTTTGCCAATTGCTAACCACAGATGTAATTACATATGATATTTACCTAAGCATGTTTTCGAAATAAAACCTTTCAAAAAAATAAAATTTTCAAGCCCTTGTAACTTCGTTGCTATTCATTCAAAACAAGTTATACCATGATCATAGTATCCAACGCTTAGGTACTTCCGATTTGTCTTGTCCATCTCTGTTGTGTTGTATGTTTGATAGAGACTTCCGAACTTTGGATGTTTGTGATACTACAACATCCTTAGTTAGCAACACTGAATAATAAAAGTGGCATTTTAAGTTTTTGTTTGACATGTTGATTTGAAATATGTAATAATTTGAAGTAGTGCCATTTGAAAATATATAACTTTATATTGGGATGGTAACACTGTTCATTGGTGATGTTGCTTAATACGTAAGACGATGTCTCCTTTCATACAGTCATTTCATGAAAAGTTTCGTTTTTCTCCCTCTTTTGGTTTCTTCGTTATCATGGATGTTCCAGATAAATTTTCCACCCTGTATATTTGCTGAAAGATCTAGGAAAGAGTGGATTACTTATACGGTGAGATTTCTTCGCATGGAGTTTTTTGAGATTACCTATTATATTATCGTTCATTTTCATAAATAAATACACTGAGAAAAATCCGTTATCTGGACAGCTGTATATTGTACAAATATACGAAATCCATATGATTACTACGGAAATCTATACAGAGCATACATTATATATATGCTACATACGTTTTGTCCTTTTCCCCCCTCTTAGATATTACATCATGCAGTTACAGGATGTCTGACATCTAACAGTCTCCCATATATTACGTACGTATACGTATGTTGCATACGTCAGCTACACTTTGTATACGTCCATCTGTATATGAGAGCCTTAACGCCTACAGTCTGTCACAAAAAATATAGCACCACTTTGAAAAAACTGTTATAGGGATTATTTCAGCCCTATTTTACACACCTTGTTGGTCACACATTGTTCAACTGATCTTTTATAGTTCTCTGACGTTTATGTTGTGCTAGTGATAATGAAATGAAATCTTTGAATTTTACGTCCCACCATTGCCGGCTAGGCTTAAGGGGACGGTGATGATGAAATAATGAATGAAATGGTAGAATGAAGAAAGTTGGAAGAAACGGGAGAACCCGGAGAAAATCCACGCACACGGTGTTTGTCCACCACAAAGTTCACTTAGCGCGAGCTGGCATCAAACCAGGGACCCCAAGCACCAGAGGTGAACGCTCTACCACTAAGCCACCGCGTGTTTTGCTACTGAGGTACATATATGAACATTATATGAAAACACTGAGCTTTATACATTAAGGGACCTTATAATCCAGAAATTAAGTTCAATGCATATTTTTTTAAAATTATTATCACACTATTGTGCAAAGTTTATCGCTAAACGTTGGGTAAGTTATTGAAAATAAATGAAAAAAGAAAATTGATTACACAACAATCTTTATGACACTTTATTTGTTACACCGTCAAGGGCAGCTCTTAATACTGCAAACCAACGGGATAGGATGTTCACAAGTGTTTTACTTAATGTAATATCCAATATGAAGTGCCAGATTCGAATCAGTTTCTCAGTGATTTGTCTCCTAGACTGATATATCTTCCCATGCACTTTTTGTGACATAATATGCCACCAATTCTATATAGGACTCATATCCGGAGAATTTGGCGCCACCATAATCTTTGGAAATTCATACTTTGAAACCAGTAAGCTAGACTTCATGCTCTGTGACACGGCGCATTATCGTCTTGGAAAATAAGTCAACCTGAGAAACAGTCAGCACATGGTCGTAGTAATTTTCACCATTTCAGAATGTCAATGTAATATGCCGCTTTATCTTGTTTATTCGAGATTTTATTTCACCCCACTCCATTTGAAGTAAAGCATTCGCACAACATGACACTTTCATCAAATTTCATTCTTTTGGAAAAGTACTTTCGCTTCATATTTTCTTCTTTCCTCATCCAAAATTTCATTCCACTGTCATTTCCAACAATCATAAACTTCTCATCCACGAAAATTACGTACCACTATTGTTCATCACTCCATGCACCGTGTCTATTCACGAACTCTCTTCTAGCGCTTACATGTTCATAAGTTAAAAGTGGGTTCTTTCTTAGAGTTTTTTTTTACGTAATGAAACCCTTTTTCATTAAATCGTCCGACAACAGTTATCAGGCTTAAGTTATAACATGCATTATAATAAATAGACGCTGCATTGCTTCTGGAAGCCCTGTCGGATGCAGGCAATTGAAAAACCTCTCAATCCAATCTCGCTCCAGTTGTTTTCATTTACTGTCACGCCGTTCCTCAGAAGACATACCGTGCTCTCCTTGCTTCTGTATTATTCTACCAAAGATAGTATGATGTATATCTAGAATTTTGGCGTTTTGTCTATTTGAGTAGCCCTCACTTCAGTGACAGAATTCGTCTTTGTTTACAAAGGCTTGTGTCACATATGTTTCTCATATTTCGAGTTTCTAGGGAATAATGATATTCTTCAATCTCTTCCACTTAGAACGTACAGAAAACAAACGTTCAATAATACATGATTTTCATTAAAATTTGCACTTTACACCGCTCCAGAAAAGCAAACAAAACAAGCATTTTAAGTCTCAACCACACTCATATTAAGTACAGAGACACCAAACGCAGAACATCTGAACTACTGTAACGCAAAATACTGCACTGATAAGTCTCCCCAAACTTAAGGTTGTTGGAAACACCCAGTAGATACCTGTATGTCACGGAATGGCTTATTTAAATAGTAAATATACTAAAACCCCTTGCAGTTTTTCTGAGTGGTGCTATATTTTTGTGACGGACTGTATATACAGTCATACGAAAAGTAGGTATAGATGGAACATTTACACGGACAGTATTATATAACATACGTTTTTAGTTATACGTTTGCTGCGGAATGTTATATAGTCGTACTTGAAGTCCAACAATTACAGGATATACACATGTAACCTACGATTTTACGTACGTCACGTACAGTTTTTCTCTGTGTACATAGTTAATTCTATAGTGTAGCAAAATTTAATTTAAGAAATGTGAGCTAAAGGTTTACTGCGGGCGTCCGTACCTCACATCATCTTTAATGTTTAGTTCTGTGTTTACTTGTGCAATTTGAACAAGATTCCATTGGAAAGAAGCCCTCTCCCTTAAAAGTATTGTTAGTGCGTAACCACATCTGAAGTTTAAAACATCACCTTCGTTAGTAACCGCGCCAAAAGGAAGCTAAAGAATTATTCTTTCAAGAACCTGGCAGCAGAGCAGGAAAGAAGTGAAGTTTGTTCCGAGTTTAACCCACTTTCTTCTATCACCATGTTCCAAGCGATTAAATCACACCAACTATGTCTCTTTTACACGAAGAACAAAAGAAGAAAAAGGAGAAAAAAGAAGCTTCCTACCCTACCCCGTCATCTTCGAGTGCAAAAGTTCTTAGTTACTTACTTACTTACGACCCGTCTTCTATGGCACTTTCTTAATTTTTTAGAGTGTTCCTTTACGTCCTTTTTCTTTTCGGAAGAAGTACGCACTAAACTTAAGCTAAAACTGCTTGAATAATTTCCGCATATGAAATTGCTCTTATTAAAAGTTTAGCGAGACGAAAATAGCAGAAAAGAACAAAAGAGAAACCTGTATGAAGGAAAGTATTGGTTGAATTAATAAAATGTTTTACTTTATCCCGCAAAATGAACAAATTACTGAAAGTGCCTTCAAATACGCACTGCAAAATGTAATACAGTTCCTTTTGGCTAAATCATTTTGTATGACTTTTGCTTAATTTAGACTGATTAGTTTATATTATTCAGTAAGCAGTGCTCATTGGAGGCATCAAAGCTCACAAGACCGGATTTCGAGCTCAATCAGCCTCGGGTTCAGTAATGAGCTCAGCTTTGACTACGATTGTTGTAAGCGGATAGTGACTCAGAGCTCAAATGCAATGGAATGAGAGTCTCATTGAGAATACTTAACCCAATCCCTTACAGAACACGAGCTCAATGGGGCTAATGAGCGCGAAATCAAGTTAGCGCCTGTCTCATGGAAAATAGCGAGCTCGAGTGAGTCCGCGTCTCGGCTAATATGAGCCTGATAGAGGTTAATCAACGCAAACCTGTTTAAGGACAATGTGCCTGATCCCGAACGAGTCCAAGTGAGCACAAATTGATAAACTACCGTTCCCTGATCCTCATTAAATTAACAGGAAGTGAAAGTGGAAAGATATATACTAAAGGTATATACTAAAGGAGACGGTGACAATGTAATGAATAAAAGAGTGAAATGAAAAAGAGGGAGGAAACAGGAGAATAGTAGTGTTTTATCAACATATTTTGCAGGGGCGGAGGCAAGCTGCTCCATCAAAATAAGGATATCATGTGTTTGATTACTGCATTAATATACAATCGATAAAAAAAGTATGGATCTCTCGAACTCAAAGGAGGATAATTGCCCTATCTGCCCTCCTCAAATGACACCCCTGCTGAAAACTTCCGAAAAAACCACAAACATGGTATTTGTTCATCACAAAATCTACTTGGCTGGAATCGAACCAGGAACCCCACATACCAGAGGTGAATGCTCTATGCTGAGAATATGAATAACAAGAGTTGGAATTGACTGAACTGTTGCATTGCAATATTTCGATTAGTGATGATTTCAAAGAGTGGCCGGAGGAAAAATTTCCCTGGAGTCATAATATGGTCAATGTGGATTAGCAATATTCTCCTAATACTACTTTTCACCTCCTATATTGAAAGTTCGCCGAGGAGAAATTTGAAAATAGCCATCCTTCATATTGTTTTCAACCCACACAAGTTCTCAGGTGCATCAATGCCCTGGAGCTCCTTCGTAGATAAGCGGTTAGCGTACATGCCTTTGGCGTGGGAGACCCGGATTCAATTTCCCTCGGAAGCTCATGTTGTTCGGATTCCATGTTAATCAGTAGGTCCTGTCTCATATAGTCTCACTGCTAAAAGGGACGTTAGACTCAAAATCAACTCAATTCAACGCAACAGTGCTCCTGAAATTGCAAGTTTTTTATTTTAGAATTTTGGGTATAGAAATTTTTGAGATCCTTTTTTAAAGCCAGCTTTGGAATTAATTATGCATAGAAAATTCAGTTCATGCGTATTATTGAGTTGAGTTGATTTTAGTTTAGCGTCCCTTTCAGCAGCGAGGCTATATGAGACGTGGACCTACTGATTAACGTGGAATCCGAACCACATGAACTCCCGCCGGGAATCGAACCCGGGTCTCCCACGCCAAAGGCGCGTACGCTAACCGCTTAGCCACGGAGGAGCTCTCATGCGTATTATTATATTATTGTTTGTTATTATATATCTGTACTCGTAAAATATATTTTTGATACATACATTAATTCTTGAGGAATGCTTAATATCATCTCAAACTACTTTTAGCGTGTTGTTATCTAATACTGTTGTAAAAAGTTGATCTCTTTACGTAGACCGTCCGTGTTGTGCTGACCAGTGTTGCCACACTTGGTACAATTGAACCAAATTCAGTCCTTTTTAGTCATTCACCGGCCCGTTGGTACGCACGCTGACATTTTCAGTCTCTTTTGTAAAAAAATCTGGTAAAATTCTATTCAATTCAGCACCATTTAACAAATGCTTGTCAAAAAAATCAAAGTGTCAAAAGTTTTCAAAAGCGACAACAAATGCGTTTTTCCGGTATTTCTGTGACTCAGCAAGTTGGTAGTGTTTTCCACCTATCACTCGGAATGACGCTCCTGGTTAAAAGTTATTTTCAAAATAGGATGAACAATCTAACGGTACCCCCAGAAACATTCGATTTCTTTTGCCCATCATTCAAAATGTTGTTTTTACTTAAAACATATTTATTTTCTTGGAACCAAAATAGCTTTAATTAGCCAAAATAGCTTATATAATAGAACCGGATATTGACTAAAATGATACATTCATAGGTTGAAATACCGAAGAGTATGTTTTCCCTTTTAATTTGCGACCTCTGTTATACTTGCTACGTGCGAGAAAAGTTTCATCTACTTTCACTGTTGTTCGAAATCCTCCTATTTGGATGTTTTTAAAAAGTGTTCTTTTTTTTCTTGATTTGGACGGTTGGAAGAGAGGGAGAGTGTTCTAGAACTTTACCTCTTTTAGTTTCATGTTATAGAGTCATGCATTACACTGGTATAAAATAATGAATTCAGCCTCTTTTTTTTTTTCAATTTCGTACTATTTTTCAGCCTACTCTAGAGCTGGTACTGTGGTAACACTGGTTGACATGGAGCTCTTACATCTATTAATAGATATCTCTGCTGATCTACCACATCTTATTCATTTATTTTCTGTTTACTAAATAAACATAAAAGTGTTGTTAACAGACTACAAAATAATCATGAAGTTTCCCAGTTTCTTACACATCACAGTTAAACATTTAGTGTCAACATAAAGTAGAATATTCTTTTTTTCATTATTATTATTTCAAAGATAAATGCTATAAAATATACCGAAAATTTAAATCATAATAGTTGAATATTTGTTTAAAGAAGCATTTATTATTATTATTATTATTATTATTATTATTATTATTATTATTATTATTATTATTATTATTATTATTTGTAAAATAAAATTTTATTATAGCTACTAGAGATATAAGCACAGCTATAAATAGAAATTCTGCAGGTCCAAACAAGAGAGTGGCGTGTGCTTAACGTACAACTGTTTGCTCTAGAAACGGTTGAAATGACGTTTGAGTGACAGTAATAGAATTCAAGTGAACACATTTTCTTCCTTTTTTCCCTTTCTTATGCATTTTCTTTACATTAGCTATTCGTTTCCTCTTGCAAGTGGCTCAAATGTTCCTTACGTTTACTCAAGACGATGTGAAAAACCATTTCTCCAGCCTTCTTTTTCCATGCTTCTCTTTTTTCTTTTCTCTCGTTTCTTTCCCTTTTCTTCTTACCATATCATCCCAGTCCATTTCTTTTTTTTCCTATGTTCTCTTGGCTTTGTAATATGCCATTACAGTCTAATGAGATTATGTTTTTAATAGGAGGGTGCCCGAAATTTTTTGCACCGACTGTACTTGACGTTTAACAAAAAATTTCTGGCTGTTCAGATAATCCGTAATTTTATTTGTTATTCTATTTCAAATTAACATGGAAAACCTGTAAAATATTCATTAGGAATTATAGTTTTGGGAATCAATACCTTTATTTATATTTTAAATTAGTTATAAGTTTTGTATATGGATATGTAAATGGATTATTACAATTCTTACGGTGTCAGTGCTATCCGAAAATATAGATCCACTATTGGACGGAACTTTCCAGATCAAATAACCAATCTAAAATTCGACAGAATTTTCAGGACCACCCTTCACCTCTCTTTTAGATACCTAGGTCCTTCTAAAATCTAGTTTAATCCAGATTTTACCAAATTTTATTCGCTTCAAAGCCCCACCGCCAAAATGCTTAGTTTTGATTGGCTGATAAACCCACGCGATGATATTAGGGCGCAATTATTCCATTCCAAGCCGGAAAATCTTGCTGACAACAGCTAGATTTGGATCTTCCCAGCAAAAACGTTGAAAAGGAGTAGAAAGCTGCAAAAAAGGTAACATTTGGGAGTTTTTTTTTAACCTCTAAATCTCTGGAAGTCTTGAGGAGCCAAAAACTGTTAAATTTCATAGTCAAAACTGGACTAAAAAAGGCTGAAATAGTAAATGCAAGATAGTTACGCCATGTTTTCATCTGTGGATCGCTATGGACAGGATTCAACAGTAGTGTGATTTCCGTCTTTCTTTTCCCAAAACCGGTTCAGAAGATCAGTGTTTCCCATCATATTTCTACCTCCCAATTTTCCTACTAATTGAGGGTTACAAGACCTGTCCATTATAGATTTGTTTATGTAGTTAGTGAGTGATTTTTTTTTTAATTACATACATGGCGGTATTTAATTTTGTGGTAGTCAGTCCAGTAATCACAATGCACGTGTAAATTTCAGTAAGGGCTCCTATCTGACTCCCAAATTGGGAGTCCGGCTTCCAGCGGGATGAGTTGAACATGTAGTTTGTTTCCGGGTTCCTGCCCCTTCAGGGCAGGGGTCCTATTGCTAGCTAATACTCCGATATGTCCCCTCAGGGCATCGATTAAACAGGTTGATTTCAAGAATGTGATTTAGTAATTAAAGGGCCAGTTGGCCCTGTTCATTTCTTTTCCTTTCGTTACCTTTCATAGAGCCGATTTAACATGGTAAAATCTGAATTATTTTTGTGTATATTTATTAGTATAACATGTATTAATGTAGTGTGTAGTATGAATGTGGCATGATGTGTCTTGTAGTTCGAGTAGTATGTGTATATTTGTAATGTAGTATCAGTGATAGTGATAATTAAGTGATGAAAGAGTGTGTTGGACAGTGTAGTATTTACTATGCGATAAATCTTTATTACTCCGTCATTAAGTGGACGTAATATAGTATAATAATTCCGTGTACAAGGTCACATTCAGTTGTTCAAGGGTTCATTATATCGTCGCTAGCCCTAGTGTCAAAAGTCAGTACTAACCGCCATTCTTCTGTCGAGGTGCTTAGTGATTTAGTTTTCGTGAAATTGACCTTTCTTTTCAAAATAAAACCTGGAAGGTATAATTCACAGCCCATATGAATGTACAGTTAGGTCAAGTGACCCAAAATTAATATATTCTGAAAGTTTCAACATTCTGCATAGTCTAGAAATCGAGATATTTAAATAAATAAACAATACGTAAATTTTTAACAGAAGTCGGGCGATATGATGCTAGTTCTTCGCTTTGAAATTATATTAGATGTTCATTTTTCTTCGTGGCTGCAGAAGCTTATTGTTGCTGCAGAATTTCATAAACATTAAATATTATCGCAGATAATTCTATTTTCAGTGAACATACATAGGATTTTTTTTTCTTTCTTCTTAATAAAGCTACCAGGTATTACATAGTATTGTGTGTGCGATGAAAGAGTCTTGGGTTCGAGTGAGGTTGTCGTGCGGTGATCGGAGCGGGAAATGTTTGTAGTGATTATAGATTTTAAAGTATTATGATGAAATGTGTAAATAGGCTGGGCGTAGATAGAGGAAACAGGGTGTTTGTAGAATATAGCGTCGTGGCAAATGAATATTAATGTGAATATGAATATTAATAAGTATATGAATGTTGTAGTAGATGAATATAGAATATAGGACACCCATATAGTTAAATATATAGTAGCCCAGTGAATACTTCGCCGCGTGTTGATATATAGATATTGAATAGATACGTGTAACTACAAACATTTCAGGTTCTGACCCCTGCACCATAATATCACGCGGACCGGAGGGCGATATATAGTCGGACTACGGTAATACTTTGTAGTTTATGTGTCATAATAGTAATCAACCATAGTAATACCATCTGATAGAATGGGTAGCATCATATAATCGCTGACTAGACATATTGAATAATAAATTATGAAAAGACAATAGTAGTTAGACAACAGGGCTGTAGTGAATCATATCTTCTGGTCGGTTTTAAAAATAGAATGTACCACTCCGTGAGATTTTTTTTTCTTCACGTTACCTACTCAGGCTAGCTTACAATGTTCATGGAGGCGACAGCTCTGACTGGGTACAGAATTAAAACAATTAGTTATTGAAATTTATTTTCGCGTACCCGGATGTCGACCCCTAGTCCCTTTAAGTATTTTCATTTCTTTTCTTAGTTTAATTAGATGAGGGAAATTAACGACGTCCCAGACTGTGGCATGTCTGCGCGGGGTAGCCATCGGTGAAGTTTGGCAATAGAAATCACCGATCCAAAATTCAGTTTATTTAATTTTTTTTTATTTTGGCAAATCACTAATTAGGGATATCTTAGCTATTACTCTAATTTCATTACTATTCTGGAATCTTCTAGTTTCCAAGAGGTCGGATGATTTTTTTCTTTTGAAATCCTAAATTAACGCCGTCTCTAACCTTCCGGAGGATTTCGGGGTCTGCAAGGGTGTTGACCGGATACGGTGAGTGGTGGGATTTCCCTAAAGCCTTTGTCTTTCCGAAAATCCCATTGTGGACACAGACTTGTCTCATCTTCGCAGACAGTTTTATCGGCTATTTATTTGGTAAGCCGAACCCTTTTTGGCATGTTAAGAATATTTTGGCTATAGATTTTGTTGAGAGCGAAATTCGACTTCTAACTTTGTAGCGTTAGTTATTTCTCACTTAAGTCTTTGGCGCCCCTATTCTTCGTCTTCCTTCTTCTCTATCTCTCTCTCTGTCTTCATTTCTTCAAGTTTTTTTTCAAATTTTCAACCTTCCCCCCCCCCAAGATTTTGAACTTGTTACTTACGATTTATTTAACGTACAACTCTGATCTGAAATTATCAGCTGAGACGTTGCAAGACACGATTCATGAATGGAGTAGATAATGATTGGGTCCTCCATCACATTTTGACCTATCGCTGAAATGAACAAAGACTTAGTATTTGACGACACTTCGATTACGTTCTTTCACCGTCGTTCGTCTTAAGTTTTTTTTTAATCCGTTGGTCACTTTCCTTTCTGTTTTGGTTTTCAATTACTTTGTAGTTAACATGGGCCCAGAAATTGTATTTTGATTTACCTAGTTATATCTAGAAATGCTCTGTGTTACGTGCCTGCCTCACAAAGTTTTTTTTTCCCCATGATTTAAGCACGAACTGATTATATAAAAGTGAAAATTTATAGATGCGCGGTATCAGGTAGAAAAGCGATTTTCTTTTTTCATATGTAATGTCGGAAGTCATTTGTTTTGGGACAATGTTTGCAACCTTGTAAAATTTTATTGTTGGGGATGATTAATTTAAATGTGTGCGCATTTATTATAAATATATATATATAGAGAGAAATAAATACTTCGAAATGTATGTGTAATTAGTATGTGAATATGATGTTAAAGTAAAAGTATGATATTAAATGTATTATGAATATATGTAAGAGCGCTCGTGTCTGTCCCCCTAGACGTGTATTGGTTGCTATAGTTTTCCAGAAGTCTTCCGACGAATTTAAGAATGTAGATTTTGTTAAGAATACCGCCGTGCACTTAAGTAATTTTCCTTTTCCTCTGAATCAATGTAAGTGATAACCTCTGTACTTATATAATGGCATGCATTGAAAAAATATCGGCAGGTCTAAACGTAACCCACATCATAACAAATATTATCCCTGAACAATTAACCTAAAACCATTGTGGAAAGTGTACCTTGAATCCGTCTCACCTTCATATGTATCCTGTGACTTGACCAGTTTTTTTTTTATCCTCAATTTGAACCATCATACTCCGTACACCTGTGGAAGATCATTTTTTTTTTTAATCCGAACCATGTATAAACATATACGAAAGTGATCCTAATGAAAGGTCTCGTGAAGTGTCCCAGTGTTGGATAAATAACTTGAAATTATTCGATTAATAAATTTGGAAATAGACCGTCTAAGAGGAGAAACTTCCTCTAGTGAAAGTTATTTTCTCGAAATCCCTAGATGGGTATAGACGTAGCAGTGTGCGATTGCAGATATAAACTGTTACCAGTTACAAACCAAATATAGACGACGAATGGTTTTGTAAACCAATAGATATATATATATACATATAGAGATATATATAAATGACCACAAACTAAGTTAAATGGAGCGAAACGTTTTGGACACTACGACTAGTGCGTGAGTTGTGATTTGGACGCTCGAAATTATTAATATTTTAATATCTCGACGTGAGGTAGAGACTCATATAAGTTCTAATACACCAAAAAGTTTTTTTTTCTTCCCTCTTTGTCCAATTTTTTTTAAGTGAAATAAGTTTTTTTTTTCTTTTGCGTATGTCGCAAATCATCATTTTGCTTTAGCATGCCTAAGATATGATACGTGTAATTATTTTCTTTTGTTTTCCTTTCTTTTTCGTTTGTCAATATGATTGAATATATAAAAAAATTACTAAAATATAACACTATGTACTCTATTAATATATAACCAAGAACTTGTGCGTTTAATATTTTCTTCATAATTATTTGTTTTGTCCTTTTTTTTCACTATGAATGTAATAAACTATTTGTACCTTTGTAGTTAGTTGGTTTCCTTTAAACATATATACACTGTCCTGAGTGAGTGAGCGTGTGAATGCATGATAGATTTAATATAAGTAATTTTAGTGATATCATTTGTCATATTAACATCTGTAATATATGTGTCATGTTTTAATATATGTGTTAAGGTAAATAACCTAGGTCATGAAGGACCGTCACTAACTGTTTAAATCGGCTCGAGGAGTGAAGCAAAAATAGCAAGAATAAGCCTAAATACGACATCTTTCTTCCAGGAAGTTGAGATTCTTATTGATACGATACATAAATTTATATTGAGTTTATAAGTTTGATTTTTTTTTTCCTTGGCTAATTCATATGTGTGGTCGATCCTAGTGAACAGAGTTCAGATGCTGGATGGTTGTCAATCACCGGTCGGAATAACTTTACAAAGAATTAAATTTCACTTTTCTCATTTCCAGGTCTAGGTCTGGGCAACCCCATGATCGTGGTGCCTGGAGCTAGGTCTGGGTGGTATGAGGGAACATGTGTCTATTCCGAAGCATTCCAAAATTGATTAGTTGTTAATAACATTTAGAATGATTCATCTTTCAACGACTTTCCCGACCTTTTACTATATTTCCGGAATTATCCAGTAATCTGTTTCTCATTAAAATACCCTATTTCTTTTCTTTCTTCTTTACCTACCTCCTTCTTTTACCCTTCTACTTTCTTCTCTTTCTTTCCTATTTCTAAATGAAAGAAAACGGAGTCATGATTGAGAGTAGTCGCTATTGGCACGGTCAATAAGTTGTTTCGATGAGTTTTCTTCGGGAGTCCGATATGGAATAATTAACAATAACAAGAAAGTTTATTGGAATTTACTTTATTAGAAAATAATCTGGATTTCAATCAGTAGGTGATGTTTCGTAATCATCCTCGTTAAAGAGAAATAATTTTAGCGACTCCTCTCCAACTCTACATTAGCTCTTTTATCTTCGTTAAATTTTTACGTCTTCTTTCAATTTTGGCTAACCGTGACAGGATCTGTTGCCCTAGAAACGACGGTTTCTATGGCAACGGACAAACGTTTTCTTTCAGCTTGCTATGTTTGAATATGTTCTTTTAATGGATACAAATTAAAAGAAATGCAAGAAAGAAATTCTTTGAATAAAATACTGAGAAAATAAGACAAAATGCTGAATAATTATATCTTTACGTATATACAAATAATATCTGCGCTTTGTTCCACAAATAATATGTTTAATAAGGTATACTTTAAAGTTACTTAATGGAATGGAAAAGTGAACTGGGAGTTGGAAAATAGTGAACATATATATATATATATATATATATATATATATATATATATATATATTGTAAAACATGTGACGAGGTAAAATGTATGATGGAAGAAGAAAGAGAGAGAAAAACATGATTGTAGTTCATCCAAGGCATTAAAAATCATATAGTTTAAGAATAAAATATTCAAAATACACACACAAACACAGTAAATGAAAGCTTCTTACGGCTAGTTTCCGATAAATTATTAATAATTCTATTTAACCACAATAGCGCATTAATTGATTGAAATCAATTAAATACCCACCTTTCTGATTTTTTAGTGGCATAAAAAGGGTTTATATTCTCTAACGGTACATAAACGTATTTATGAAGTTCCTCGTGGCTACACGGTTAGCATGAGTTCAACTCTGGGTAGAAGAGGATCTCATGATAAGCTGTAGATCTACGTATTATATACTGTCGGTGTTGAACAGGGCGGTAAACTTCAAGTCTACCAACTAACCAATAAACGTATCCTTCTCATGCATTTAATGTGAAATACCTGAAGTTTTTAACGTAAAACCATTTTAACGTTTAAATTAAGTTCATAACTTAAAGCCAGTTTCAAAATCAAACTGAGACACAAAGCACATTCATTATTAGTCATTCCAGATAAGCTGATAGGAAATTAAAATAAGTTTTCTCCTCTCTACCGTCACGCACGAGGCCCAATAAATGTGGATTTTGGTGCTTTTGTTTCTTCCTACATCCATCTCCGCACGCAGAGATATAGAATACCAGGGAAGCAAGAAAATTCGTGCGCTTTTGAACCCCTCCCGCTTCCATTTGGCTGCTGCGGCGACATCTGTCACCGTAGCATGAAAGTTGTGACTGTTTTTGAAAGCTTATTCATTGACGCATCAGCCAAGGTGAATATAACAACGCATTTGTTATTGTGGTGTGTAAAAATCGCTCGTGATCATGTCAGTGTCAAATGAAGTTTTTAGAGCTTGTTTGCTTTACGAGTTTAAATTGGGGATAAATGGTGCAGAAGCAGGTAGAAAAATATGTGTTGCGTTCGGAGAGGGTGTAATAAGTAAACGTACAGCACAAAAATTGTTCCAGACCTTTTCAACTGGTGACGAGATCTTGCAAGATAAGCCTCGCTCTGGGAGGGCTAAATCAGTGGATATGGACCGCCTGAAAGCCGCTATTGAAGATGTTTCCAGTCAAACGTGTGAGGAACTTGCTCACCGATTCGAGGTAAGCAGGGAAACAATTCGGGAAAGTCAGCATCAGTTGGCGACGACTTGGAAACTCGGTCAGTGCGTCCCTCACCAGCTGACCGCTACGAGCCAAGTTCTAAGACTGAATATCTGTTCATCTTTGTTGACGAGACACAAAATCTATCCAATTTTGGACCGTATAGTAACTTGTGACGAGAAGTGGGTCATGTATGAGAATAAATACTGTCATACCATTGGCTATCACCGAATGATCCGAAGCCTTTGACTGCAAAACCGAATATCAATCAACGCAAGGTTTTGCTCTGTGTTTGGTGGACTACAAACGGTATCGTGCACTACGAATTCTTGGAACGTGGTAAGACAATTACCAAAGATGTGTACTCATCACAACTGAGAACGGTAGCCACCAAACTGACCCAGAAACAGCCAGCACTAGTGAACAGTAGAGGTGTGCTCTATCACCAGGACAACGTGCGCCCTCACACCACAAAACAGACGCTGGAGGTAATCTCAGAACTTGGTTGGGAGCTTCTACCTCATCCTTCCTACTCCCCGGAGGTCGCTCCTTCGGATTACCATTTATTCTTGGCCATGGACTTCTTTATGCGTGGCAGGCAGTTCAAGACTGAACAAGACGTCAAAAATGCAGTTGCTGAGTTTTTCGAGTCTCGGGAACAAATATTCTACAAAACTGGCATTTACAAGCTTGTTGAGCGCTGGGAGAAGATTGTAGAAGCAAATGGAAGCTATTTTGCCGAATAAATAAACCGTTAAAACCCTGTAATTGATAGCTTTCTTTCATAGTATAAAAGCGCACGAACTTTCTTGCTTCCCTGGTATATTCAAAGTATTAATTATAACTTTCATAATAGGTCTACGTATTTTGAATCACCTTATTATCTGTATTTGTGTTAGTGAGATAAGTAACATCTGTTTCAGTATGATAGTAACTTTAAATGAACAGTTATAGTTTTCTTGGTAATCGAAGTTATGAAATGATGCTGGAATTGCAAGCAATGAGAGAGTTGGGAATCGAATTGGTACTTGCTATATTCAAACAATAATTTCATATTAGCTCGCAAGTACCGGAAAATAATACTGACGCAGAAACCATTGAGGTCCATTGAACACCATACGTTGAAGACCATTAAGTAAGTATATTTTTCTTCTAGTTAAAAGACAACTTGAGTAATTAATAACAAATTGTCCACTTTATTGTTATCATGGCATAACTGTTGTAGAGTAATAAGCTTTTATGTTGTAGATCAATACGTTTCGTCTCAGCGAACCAGAAAACTATGGATTCTACTCTAATAGCGGTCATTTTCGATCATTTTTAAATATTTCCCCTCTCCCCTCCTCTAAGTCGCACAATCAAAATAAAATAATTGAAACAATACCAGGTCTGAACCTCATCTATATTGAAAACTCGATCGAGATCGGTCAGGTAGTTCAAGAGTTATTAAGTCACAAACGTAGTCTCTTTCATATTTAGTTATATTTGTATATCTCCCACCCCTTCCAGTAAGTTGCACCGTCAAAGTGAAATTATAGAAGTCATCGCAGGTCCGAACCTCATTTATGTGGCAAATTTGATCGAGATTGGTCGCGTGGTTCAAGAGTTATTAAGTATTATTTATTCTTATATGTCTTTCCTCCTCCCCCCTAACTTGAACCAGTGAAATGATAAAAACCATCCCAGGCCCTAACCTCATGTATGTTGAAAATTTGATTGAGATTGTCTGTTGGTTCAAGAGTTATGAAGAAACAAAATAGTCACTTCAAACATATGTCATAATGAAAATCTTGATGGAGTATATTGTATGTCAGTTTGTTTCAGAAGGCGGTGTGGTTATCGAACACAATAATGTTTTAGGTGTACGAAAATACCAATATTTCTGTAACTTCCCGAAATCTACACATGAAGATTTACACTTACACATATCACTTTTATTAGCTTGACGAGATCTATTGATTCATAAATTTTTCATCCTTGTGCTTTTTCTTCGTGATACTCTTATAACACCGTAGTATATAATTTTCGTAGCCACTATAAATCCAATTAAAATATTTTTTTTTAATTAAATTATGAATTTAGGGGCTATAACATGTGTTTATCATTTCAGTTCAACTTCACTTGGTAGAAACATACATGTTGAAGAAAAACACACTCATTTATTGTTATTTTTCCTTACTTGCTTTTGCCTTAACTGCAACTTTTTCCCCTTTATTTCAAATTAACTGTACCAAAGTAATCAACTACTTATATTTTCACTCGTGTGTCTCGTCAAGTGAGAATAAAGTAAACTTAGTGAAGAGCAATAAAGCATAAACACACAGACACAAAGTTACGTTGAAGTCAGATAGTGTGTCATCAACTAGAGTGTTGAGTCACATCGAAGTCCTAGAAAATCAATTGGCTTATTTCTAAAGTTCTCGTGGGAAGTCTTTTAACAAGACAAAAAGAGAAGAAAATGAACATGGAGAAGAAGAGACATAATAAAATGGAAGGCTTCTTGTACACAACAGCTCTCCAGAGACGGTTACTAATCGTAAATTGAATCGGCAGAGAGAGAGAGAGAGAGAGAGAAAGAAAGAGAAAGAGAAAACAATTGAACGAGGATTAATTATATAAATTAAAGTAAATATATATCGAACTTTGTCGATTATGAATATTTCCTTTCCTTAGTAGTGCTAAAAGTGTTTCCGAAGGAATTTCATAGTATAAGCACATAACTACAATATTATTAGCATTTAGCGTAAAATAATGTTCAAAGATGAGGCATATACGCCTCGATAAATCTCATTGAGCTAGCCAATATGAGAAGGACGAGCGTATTTAGAAGCTAGTAGTCTACTCATCACGCTTTACACACTGGTTGGGCGTGTTGGGACTGTTAGGCCTATTTTATGGACCGGTTCCACTTACATAAGCACCCGGCCCGTAGTTCTACCTTCTTGGACGATTTGTCTTTGTGCACGTAGTGCACCGTCGAGGTTTGTCCCTTAACCTTGATCAGATTTCGATGTAACAATTATTCTCTAGCGGAGTGGAATACGCCTGTCACGCGACCAGACCGTCCTCCTGAGTACCTACCGCTTACCTACTGGTGGAGAGGGTTTTGCTAGCAAGTCAGGTCCTCCCTTGCTCTGCACGCATGGTGGCGAGCGTTAAGGCAAGCTCACATCCTGCCTATGCTCGCTGTTACCCAGATTCCTGGGATAGGCTCACACACTCTACCGAATCCCACGGTATGACCACAGCCCGGCAGAGCTTCACCCGATCTTGGAGCCCCAGGCATGCTCAACGGGGTTTGTTCAATCTCGGCACTGCCTACTTCTAAATCTTCAATAGATACCGCTTTCACGTGTAGAGATACCACACACATGTCGAGATACTCCCGTATTTCATTCAGGATGCAATGGTACTTGTTTTGAATCTGATGCCAGTCCATATTCTGCAGAGATCCCTCGCTTCTACTGGGATCAGAAACCGTTACCCAGGTACCTGGGATAGACACTTTTTCAGTCGCCGTTCAATCCTTCTCCGGTAGGAATGTCCAAGCAACATGGGGCTACCTATCTTTTACGTGTTAGGTACCAATTACATATTGTAACTAAACTTCCTTCCGAACTCAATGGGAGGTGTAGTCCACAATTAGGAGGGACGACCATACCCTCCTTCAGTAGAATCGTTCAAGAAAAATGGGATTTCCTTTAATTACGATAGAGGTACAATGTACATTACCGTACTGTCTCCTTTTAAACACAACGACCATTTGGAGCGGCGATTCATCTAGCAGAGTCGTGAATCCTGCACCCAGTGGAGTAAAGGAGGAAGGATTGCTTCTAGTACCTCACTACTCGCGAGACACGAGTGTGCGTTAGGATACTAGTATTTCATTCCGGGCACAAGAGCACACATACGAAGCACTCTTTGAGGGCAGCACCTACACATGCTGCCAGTAGGGCCTTGGATCCGCCCCCTAGACACATCAATTGCCCTTCTTTCATATGTGTTGGGGTACCATGAAGTCCTATCTGCCGGACCCAGGGGCTTGACCTAGTTGTACATTTCATAAGATAGCCGAAGCCTCACCTCCGCTGGTAGGGGCGACAGTTTCCACTACCTACTTCGATGAGACTGTGACGAGATCACACATACCTTTCCGGAAACAATGGCATGAGTTAGTCGTCCATTTCGGAGGATAGTCAAGGCCTCATTTCCGATAGGTAGGTTGTTGTCTGGATGTGCTTTGGACACTACAATATGTGTAGCATCATTGTGAAAACAGGACATAACGAGAATATGTCCACGCATTCTCCCTTTAGTATTAAGCTGCCACAATGCATGCAGTCCACAATGTATGCATGGTTATGACGGGGTTCCTTCTCCTTTCTCAGCACGGACTTGGGACCGGCCCAGGCCCGTGTTGGGGTACTAACGATGGCGGTGGAGAAGTCTACCAAAAGGACGTCGATACAAATGTGAATACGTATTATGTATATAATTCGTATTCACGCTTGTATGGGCGCTTTTTATGTAGACTTGCACATGGCTCTAGTTTGTATTCCAGCACGGACCTTTGAGCCACCGCATGCATTTGTTTCTCCCAATCCAACGATCTGGGAATGTTTCATTTGGGTAGGTTTGCATATTCCTACCCAAATGTGCAGGTGAGCTGTCATGCTGGGATCACATCTGTTGTCTTATGTTCAAGGGCACGCACATGCTCTAAAAATTTTGGTTGAACATTACGTAAAAATAAAAGGCATGTACTCCCACACAAGCGGGCTGGTTATAAATAAGGTCCTACACAAAATTATCCACCACATCGCACCACAACTTACACTAAATCTCTGTTGCTGATCATTCACTAGAGTTTCATGTGGATTTTATGCCCTACACATGACTACTAAAATCTCTTCACCACTTTCGGACGTGTTGAACGGGCATACACTTGTCGCCATACACCTCTGTCAACTGACGATGGATATCCACATATGGAGTCTCATTGGCGTGCAAAAGCAAATTACGGAACGAATCTCTCACTTGGCGGGAGTAACAATGGCCCCTCCATCTCGGACCGGCTGATGAGCCAAGACTGAGTGGCGCAGCGAAGCGCGGCCAGGTGGAATCAAGAGTAGGGGAACAGCCGCGCACAGCGGTGTTGCCGGATTTTGCTTCGAACCTTCACGTGCGGCCGGAGCTCTTTGGAAACCTTATTTGTGGATCAACCCTGGTACATAGTTTTTGAAAAGTGATTGTACTCTTTACCTCTTCTCTGTCAATAGCACCTTTATGAATGAATAATAC
This sequence comes from Thermobia domestica, assembly GCF_964235325.1. Taxonomy (NCBI): domain Eukaryota; kingdom Metazoa; phylum Arthropoda; class Insecta; order Zygentoma; family Lepismatidae; genus Thermobia; species Thermobia domestica. Next base: position 197,846,743 of record NC_137455.1, on the reverse strand, counting down.
AAAACTGGTACACAGGAGAATTTAAAAAAATATTTATGTGATATTTCGCACGCCTCCTTTTATAAGGTTGCACTGTACCCTCCACAGGTTCTGTACCAACAGTCACTATATGAATTTACTATACAAAACTAGTATACAGAAAAACAAGTAAAACCACTTATCTATAATGTGATGTTTCGCATGGCACACTGTACCCTTCACGGTTTCTTATCAACAGGGATCTTTAGCAACAATAATACTATGTATTTATTGTACAGAACTGTGCCATACAGAAGAACAAATAACCCTTTTGATGTGGGTTCGCAAGGGCACCCTACGTAAAGGGCGCATTATGCCCTTCACAGGTTCTTTACCAACAGTAATAGTGTGTATTCATTATACAGAACTGTGCCATACAGAAAAATAAATAAAACCGATTATCTTTGATGTGGTTTCGCAAGGGCGCCTTAGGTAAAGAGCGCACTGTACTTATCACGGGTTCTTTACCAGTAACAACTGTAAGAGTTTATTATATAAAAAAATTGTACATTTTTTTATAATGTGATATCTAGGAGGGCGCACCGGGACATGTCCCGGTGGGCCAGCACGGGCCTGTACCGGCCATAGAGAGTTGTACGAATGTATATTCTTATGCTCAGTTATGGAAAGAATTTTGGAAAAAATTGTTTTCTAAATTTAAAAAATTGATGCTGTAAAATAACAATGCCACCTAAAATTTAAGTAACTACATCCTAACCAAGCTTTTTATTATGGAACTAGCAAAATGACATTACACACTATGGTTAGTTATTTAGATATAGTCCAAAATCATGAATAACTCTGACACTTTAATTTATATTTCATTATAATATTGATCAAATATAAGACATATGGATCATTCAGAGCACAAGGAAATCAAGTGCAATTGACAAAGTTACATGAAAAAGATGTAAAGGTTTGCATGGTAGGCTTAAGTACATGGATAAATTAACATTTTTCTACATTATAAGAGTTATTTACAATACTGAACATGAATCTTTTAAGCTCTGAAAGGATCTTCCAAACTGAGATCTTAAAGATATAATATGTCTAAAGTGATCAAAAAATAGATGGCATCCCTTGTGTACTGAACACGCCATACATCAATCGATAAATTACATCAAATTGAAAAAAAAATGAGACGATCGAGGGCAGATTCCCATGCTTAGTGTTACAGAAAATTGACACAACATTTTTTTATGGCAAGTAAATTACGTGGTTTGTTGCCAATAATAACGGATAGTTTTTAGTCTGCAAGAACAGAGTGTTTATTTCTTTATGTACTCTTTGTGAAAGACATACATTAGGGAAGCACGGTGGGTCCCCCCTAATGCTCTGGTGCGTGGAGTTCCTCGGCCAAGTAAGTTTGCGATGGACATCTTGTCCGTGGGTTTTTTCGGTATACTCTAGTTCAGTGGCGTCGCCTTGTGCAGTTCGCAAGAGCACTTGAACCACTAAATATTGTGCGCTGTTTGTTGCTCCTTAAGATATTTAATACTATTTAGAATATTATTATATTGTCGTTTCATTTCTACTCTTAGCTTGCTTTACCCCTTGCGTATATGCATTCCATCATCACACCACGTGCACAACACAGCAGCGAGCGTGAGAGACTGCTGTGTGTGTAGTACAGGAGGGAAACGCGGGCAGCTGAGGGGAGGAACTGCGGTCTTCTGACGTTCAAATCATGAGTGGCGCTTTAAACTGAATCAAAGAACGAACTTCTGCGTTGAAAGCTGTTGCTGACTAATTTTCAATAATGTGGCGTTTTAAACAGAATCAAAGAATGAACTGCAATTTAAAATAGAAGAATATAGTAATAGTATATAACTCATTCTTTCAATCAATTATCACGTGTCTTTTTATCTCAATTTCTTGTAATGAAAATACACTAATGGAACATACAAAATTACGACTTTCCGAGATCGTACCAAGATGAATGTGAGGGTTAGAACCCTTCACCAAAGATTCATAAGTTAACGCAGAACAAAAGTAAATTTTAATTTATTTTCAAAACTTTTTTTAAATACGTATAATCTCTGATTTTTCTTGAGGCTCCGGTTTTCCTGCCCAAATAAACTAAACGTTTGTAAGAAAAGCGTATATCTTATGAAAACATACCGTATTTCGTAACATTGCTACAATAATATAACGCGTCGTGTATACTGTCACACTCTGTATTGGGGGAACATGAAGGAAATTTTGGAACTGATTTTTTTTTTTAACATTCATCCTCAACACATGCACAGTAGAAAAAGACTATTATTGGTGTTTTCAGTAATGTACGTTCAGCTGTAACACTTCTAAAAAACGCGGAATGTTTTTTTCTTTGGAGAGGGGGCGGAACTTACTTCGTAAATCGTATTTTATGCGCAGAAACATTATTCTCTCAGTGTATTTTAAAGTGACAAAAGTGAACATCTGTTGTGTGGTGGTATACTGATTGATTTATAAATGCATTGACTAGTATTTATTATTTCTTTTCCATAATTTCCATCAGCTATTTAGTGTTAGAATTTTTGGTAGATATTGCGTACTCTCGACCGTTTTCAAAACTATAGCTTATATTCATCCTTATACCTCCATTACATCTCTCAATTAAAATAAATATATGCTGAACTATAAAGATATTAAGGTGGGCATGCTCCGTATACTCCCGTATACTCTCCTCGATAGGTGTGTAGTGTTAGGTTTTCCTAAAATATATTCTCAATACTAGTGAATCATAGGCCTGTTCGATACGGAAGTACTTTTTGGATGATTTCTTGTAAGAAAAATCGTGTCATTACCCTATTTTGTAGAAGATTCTGTTGAGTGATTGCAAACTACTGTATATCTTTTAGTGCACTGATGAATTGTGAAAGTTTAGAAAGAAGTTGGAACATAACTGACTAAAGTTAACTATCATTTAGAAGTGAAAACTATACTGTGTTGAAATTTTAAAGTTCATTTAAAATAATAAATGGCTGATAGAATATGAAATGAAAATATGATTGTTTTGTTTTTCTCGCGTCTTGTATGAAGGGAATTAACAGTGGACCTGAATTGTGTAATATATTTGAGATATCTGATTGAAAATGTAAAGAAGTATGAGAACTGAAAAAAACATATTTAACTTATGCTGTATTTAACTGGTGTGAGCACCAGGGGCATACACTGAGAAAAAAAAATGTAGGTGGCATACTTAAAAACGTAGGTTACATTCGTAATTCCTGTAGTTTCTGGACTTAACGTACAACCGTATATAGCATCCTGCAGCAAACGTATAGCTGAAAAAGTATGTATTATACGTACTGTCTACATAAGTGCAATGACGTCATTCATGTGACGTCATCTACAGTAACAAGTATATACGGAGGTAATATCTAGCTTTGTGACGTCAGGATCGTATGTAGCATGTAGGTTAATAATGACGACACTCACTGACTATCAGGACGGAGCGTAATTTCAAGAAGTATGCAATATACGTTCTGTACGTGTGTTTCTTGCGTTCAACCCCGAGACAGCATCTATATTGTACTTGTGCCCCGTACGTACGACTAGATACAGTGTACGTATTGTACCTATGTATTATACAGATTTTCCTTATGTCGCACACAGCTTGTCCCGATACAACATACAGAATATCCGTATGCACCATACAGAGTGCACATATGCAGCTTACAGACTGTCTGCATGCGGCATATAGATTACACGTATGTCGCGTAAAGGCTGGCCATATGTAATGTATGGACTGGATGTATGTAGCTTGTAGATTGTCCATATGAAATATACGGATTTTACCTGTATCGCATACGTATTGCCTTGTTGTAATATATGAATTGGACATATTCAGGATCTAGATTGTACGTATAGTGCACCATTATTGAAGTGCTGCAACATACTGAGAAATGCATGATACATTCTTACTGTAATGTTGCCACATATTGTTTTTCTCTGTATGGAAACAAAAATAGCTTAAAATATGGTTGATCTCCTTTGTGCCAATAATAATAAAATTAAAAATACTACACTTTTCAAATTTTAGTTTGGAGCAGTGAAACTGTCCAGAGAAATGTATTTATCTGCAGGGTGTAAGTTTGGACTTCCTGCTAATTCTTTGGAAAGCTACTGCAAAGCCAAGTGTTGAAAAGTGGCACAAGAGTTAATTTTAAAATTATTGGCACAAAGGAGGGTAACCATATGTTAAACTATTTTAGTTTTCATACAGAGTAAATCAATATGTGACAATATTACTGTAAGAATTTATCATACCTTTTGCAATAACTTAGTTGCAGCACTTCAATAATAATGCAAAATTCACAGCCATGTACAATCCTATGTTCAAACTCAAAAAAGACTTACGTACAGTCATTTATTAAGCCGTTATCATCCATTGCTTGTACAGTCACGAAAGAAAATATTCTTCAGTTGACAAAATTTGTTTTCCTAAAAACTCAACAATAAATTAACCTATCAGAGTACCGACTTTGGCAGGTTGTCAAGTTATAACTATTCGAAGAATAACAACAAAAAGATCCAAATTAATTAATTTGTTGCCGAGCTATTGGCAAAAGAAAATTTGTCAACTGTCAAATACTTTCTTTTCCGTGTGTACTATATACAGACGACTTTACCTCATTCTTTTCCTTAATAATATCCTCTTCCAAAATGCAGAAGTTGTTACCACAAGAGGCGTGAATAGGATTTTCCAGAAATAACTTCTCTGAACATTTTAATTAACAGATAAGTTATTTTTTAAATGAAGCTATAATTAAAAACATGGTGTCAGCTGAAAACGTTTTCCCTCACAAGATGATTCCTAAACAGTACTCCCCATTAAAAATGCAACTTCAAGGAGACAGGGTAGCTACGCCAAAGTTCCCAAGCCGATATCTAATAGTAAGTGTCGAATATGCTTAACCCTTAACATACCAAGCGGGGTACTCTAGGGACCCCAGAGAGTGATATTTGGTGATACTGCCGCAATTATAAGAATCAATTTATTCTCGATTTTTATATGTATCCTGCAACCCTTTGAGATATCAATTACATGATTAGATCAACGATGCGTTTCTTTAAAAAATACAAAAAATAAAAACACACTTCAAAATGTAAAAACTTCATTGTTAAACCTGTGTTTCAGATTTACGAACACACAAGTATGAAATTGTATGAAGAACTGAATAGTGTTCAAATATACATAATATTTGACGTCAACAATGTTCATTTAACTTAAGTATGCTTCTAGACATCCAAAAAATAATAGTTGGAGTAACCCTCTGCAATACTATGTTGAGAAATTAAAATAATACTTGGGGTCCCCAGAAGACTCCAGCTTGGTAAACAACTTTGACGACTTAGGCTTGCTACGTTAAGGGTTAAACTTACCGCTGTATTCGCTGTGTGACAACGTGGTGATAGCAGAGCAGAACTGACCCAACATTGAACACCAGAACGACTGTAACACAGCGAGACATCGAGAGGATGTTCTCTTCTGGTATGGTAAGCCATGCGTCTTACGATCCAATGCCACAGCTCATCAACTGTAGCTGGCGGAGTTCACAGGTATGAGAAGCTGTGCAGCCATCGACCAAACATATTTATCCTTCCCTGCTCTACACATTCTGCAAATTTGGACTTTCCTGGATGTATCCTTCTTAGTTCAACATTTTAAGTAACGGGCAGTGTAATAGTCTCATACATTATTTAAAGAAAGAGCGATGATTCTCAGAATTACTCGGAAGTTTCTAGTTTACAATTATATACATATATAGATATAGATATAGCTATATAGATAGATAGATGTACAATAATTTAAAACGGTTATATCAAAGTTTGCATTCAGAGCACAAAAAGAAGTATAGCTCTCGGAACATTGATTTTAGCCAGATAATACCACTAGTAAACTCAACCACACTCAGTACCGTTAGTTGCTTGGTATTGTCTATGAGGCAGAGATCATCGTATCTCATTGCGTGTAGATTTTTGTATTTGTTTAACACTAAAAATTGTTTGTCGCTAACCGAACCCAGTAACATATATATACCGACAGGACGTACGTTAGTCACAAGGTTACATGAGTGAAACACTAAATTATTCGATTGACACTTGCGGCCTTGTCAACACTAGAGAAAGGTACAAAGTGATTAAATAAATACGAAACATAGTACATACAAAATATAGCGATGTATGAAGTCTCCTTTTCATACGATTTGGAGAAAGAATACATCTGTAGAGAGCAACATAAATGATTTCTCTGGATAATTTGGATTAGTCCAGAATTCGAACAAAAATAATTGTGAAATTCGTTAAGTCCAACATTTTTTCTTTCTTTCTTCGGATTCTCAATAAAGTTGACTACTGAAAAGCTGAGTTACAGATTTTATGTTAAAACATATTCACTATACCATTGCCTTATTCACAGAACAATACATTAGTTATTAATGTATGACTGAAATAATAGTGCTTCGTGCAGATTTACTTTATCCAATCGGAATTGCACAATGATAAAAAAAAATGTTGCAAGGTATAATGTTCTTATTTACAGAGAAAAAGAGTTGAAAAGACCTTTAACTAACAAACATTTTCTTTAAACAGACATACATTTATTCTAATTTATGGAAGAAAGAAATAATTTGCGGAGCAGTATATTTATTAAGGTTACATATTTGTACAAAGGAATGTAAATACAATCGGGTCTGTCTTCAGAAAGGACGTGCTTTTAGCCACAAATTACACTGCTTCTTTTCGCTGTCTTTCATGCAGAATCCTGGTTTTGTTTTGATACATGAAATACCTGAAACAAAAATCCAAAAATATTTAAAATGTTACATTTTAAAATATTTAACATTTTTTAGATTAAATGGACAAAATCTGTTCGGTCAGGTATGGACTTTTGGGTTTCTGGTAGAAAAATGATGAATTAAAAAAAAAAGTGTTTGTTGATGCTGAACAACTCGAAATGTATTACTATGCAAAAGTAAGTGGGTACCCACTGGCGTTCGAGGTACCATGGGGTACCTAATATGTCTGCATTTTTAGATATGTGGAAATATATGTCTCTAAAATGTAAAGAACTGATATCTGTTTAGTACAGAAAACCGCAACTCGGTAAGCCTTATGGATACCGAGGTATGGGAAAATAAAGGACAACACCATAGAAGTGTGAGTTTTGCGTACTAGATTGTGCAGTTTCGAAAACGTAATTACTGAGGGCTATCAACAACCTCAAAAGTAGTTTCAATTCAATACACTACACACACGTCCTTATGGGGGTTTTCGGGTACTATGGCATTCGCAGACCTCCCATTTCTAAACATTCTAAAATATATCTTAATAAACTTATAAAGAACGTTACAGGTGTGTGTTTACCGAAACCGCAAGTCGGTATGTTTAACAGTTACCGAAATATGGTGAAATAAATAGGAACACCATAGGTATGTGGGGCTTCCATACTTGACAGTAGTTTAGAAAATTAATGAAAATATGACTAATGGCTATCAAGATATTGTCAAATAAAGGGAGGACCCACACAGTTATGGGGTTTTCGTGTTAGGTGGTGAAATTTCCGAAATCGATCATGAAATCTGAATAAGCACCAGTAGCAATTTCATCCTAAAGTAACTGGGTATTTCCATGGGGTTTTAGAACATCATGGGTCTAAAAAGATTAAGTTTTAAAAGCTTTGGAAAATATAATTTGACATTTGTAAAGAGTATTAGAAAAGAGAATAGAGTTACCCAAAACTTCCAGCCAGTACATCTTACAGCTAGAGAGACACCGTGAAATAAAAGAGTATTAGATCTTGAAATTTCATAAAACAACTTTTGATCTTAATAAAAGTTAAATAAGATGGTACTTATATGGGTTAAGTGAGTACCTCACACTCGTCAGGGCAATTCCGATCGAAAGATTAATTCAGCTCGAAGTTTTCTTCGGGTAAATCCAAGCGTGATAATTCCTAGCGTACAAAAAGAATGAAAATTCTTTGTCAATATCTAATATAGCAACCGAGATATAAGTAATTATGTATTTTACGAGGTCGTAAAAATGGAGACCCACATGGATTTGTACTGTTGAGTCTTTGCTGTAAGAAGAAGAAATTTCAGAAAACTACCGTATACACCTTAATAGACAATTAAATGGGTGGAGGCACGGTGGCTTAGTGGTAGAGTGCGTACCTTTGGTGTATTGGGTCCCTGGTTTGATCCGTGTCCAAGTCAGTTTGTAGTCGACATTGTATTCGTGGGTATTCTCGGTGTACTCCTTTCCTCCCACCTTTACACTCCATCAATTCTATCATCAACATTCACTTGCCTTAATTTCATTTTAAAATTAAATGGGCAGTTAAGTGTGATCGTATCTCTGTGGATTAAGAGAATACTCCAGTGTAGTTTCTGCAAAACATACTAGGTACACACCCCACCACTAAGTTACTGTGTCCTCACTGATTTAATTGCATATTAAGGTATATACAGTAGGTTTTTGAATTTCTTTCTTATAGCAAAGACCCAGAAGTACAAATCCTTAAAGATCTCTATTTTTACGTCATAAAATAAATGACTCGTTATATTTTGGTTACTATATTAGATATTCACAGGGAATTTTCACTCTTTTACACAGCTCGATGAACCTTTGGAACTGCCTGAAGAAAACCTAGAACTAATCTTTCCATCGAAATTGTACTGAGGTACTTACTTAACCCATAGAAATACCATCTTATTTAATTTTGTTGGGACCAATAATTTTTCCGAAGTTTCAACATCTCATACTCTTTTATTTCACGGTGTTTCTCTATATGTTAGATGTACTAGCTGCAAGTTTTAGGTAAATACATATTTCTAATACTCTTTACAAATGTCAAGTTATATTTTCAAAAGCTTTTAAAATTTAATCTTGGTAGACTGTAAGATGTTCTAACACCCCATGGAAATATCTAATTACTTGAAGATGGAATTGCTACTGGTGTTTATTAACTTTCCATGACCGGTTTCGGAAATTTTATCATCTAATACGAAAATCCCATACCTGTATTGGTCCTCTCTTTATTTGACAATATCTTGATAGCCGTTAGTCATATTTGAATTCATTTTCCAAATTGTACCTTCAAGTATGCAAGCCCCACATACATATCGTGTCGCTCTTTATTTTCCCATGTCTCGGTATCCGTAAGGCTTACCGAGTTGCAGTTTTCGGTAAACAAATATCAGTTCTTTACATTTTAGACACATGTATTTCCATATATCTAAAATGCAGAAATTAGGTACCGCATAGTACCCCTCTACCCCATTGGGGTACCCACTTACTTTTGCATACCAGGGTAAAAACACCAGTGGTCGTTACTTTAAGGTTGAAAACATACTCTTTTGTCTCTTCTGTGAGCACCGTGAATCGGTCGGAGCTGTACCATAGTTGGAAAGAGACACTGATCCTTCCTATATATGACCATGTAGTCAGAATTCAAAATCGAATAGCCGTTGAAGGAAAAACAATATTTTAAAATCCCTTGTATTGCACCGGTAGTAGTCATCTCAAAATCGAAATGTTCCAGTGGTAGTTAGGGTTTTGTACCAGTGTTCGTCACTCAAATAACTTGACATAATTTATTCAGAAACGCACTGTTTATCAGTTTAAAATTAAGAATAGAGTATAAAGTACTAATCTTAATAACTGTGCATCACTTTTGGCACTCAAGAAAGAAAATAAAAAAGTTTTTACATACTTTTTAAAGCAATTTCAGTAAGAAAAATGTTAACTGAATTCAAAAGTTAACTGTATATTATTTTAACGTTAAGAGTACAATATTAATTACTATGTTTAATAACTATAGTGACTTTAAGCACTCAAGAATGAAAATAAACATGTTTGTACATACATTTTTAATACAATTTGAGAAACAAAATAAGTTAACCGAATTCAAAACTTAATTATATATCACCTTAAGATTAAGAATGGACAATAAAATACTGAGGTTAATAATAATGCATTAGTGAAGAATGAAAACAAAAATGTTTTTAACTACCTATATTGTATTTACATGTTGTTATTTCTCATTAACATGCTTTTTGATAACGCACGATATGGGCTAGGGGTACGCACGAGAAATGATTTGAGACTGTCACCTCTCGCAAAGGTGTCGCGAAAGTTGTCTCGTCTCGAAAACTGTATCTGTTTCTATTGGAAGAGCTATGTCTCGTCTCGAATTTCGTAACAAAAATTCGTTACACATGCAGTTTTGTGTAAAAAGTGAAATGTATAAATACAGGAGAGAAAACATTGCAGACAAACATTATGTTAGTATATTGAACATACTTTTTTGTATGTGGTGCAAAATATCTTCATCTATGGGGTTACTTTGCACCAAAGTTTATATGAAATGAAATCTTTGAGTTTTACGTTCCACGATTTTGCCGGGTATGCTAAAGGAGACTATAATCATGAGAATGAATGAAATAGTAGAATGAAAACTGTGAGAGAAAACGGGAAAACCCCGAGAAAACCACACACAGTGTTTGTCCAACACAAAGCCCATTTGGCACGTGCTGGGATCGATCCAGGAACTCCACGCAGGAGAGGTGAACGCTCCATCACTGAGCTACCACGTCACCAAAAACACAACCTCAGAATATACTTCATATAGAGTAGAAATGAAATGAAATCTTTGAGTTTTACGTCCCACGATTATGCCGGTTAGGCTAAAGGAGACGGTGATGATGAGTAATGAATGAAATGGTGGAATCAAGAAAGTGGGAGGAAACGGGACAACCCCGAGAAAACCCACGCACACGGTGTTTGTCCACCACAAAGTTCACTTGGCGGGGATTGGGATCGAACCCAGGACCCCAAGCACCAGAGGTGAACGCTCCACCACTGAGCTACCGCGACCCCTCATATAGAGTAGAAGTAACAAGATGTAAAAAAAAAAAAAAAAAAAAATGGCCCGTCTGGAGGACATGTAAGCTAAACACCAATACAATTGTTACAGATTTATTTACTTGCACTGTTTAGGCTGAACATCGCAACACCAATATCATTATGTCACATCCTTTCAAAAGTATGCTAACTGCAACGTAGACCTGCTTTGCTTCGTAATGTCCAAATAGTTGATTACTGTGCTCGAAAGCAGGCAAGTAGCATACAAATTTATGATGTTGAAGGCGTTATTTTTCACAGCTATGGAGAAAAGACATGAAAACGAAAAATAAAAATAAATCTTTGTTTTACTTCCTACGGTTATGCTATGTATGCTGACAGTCACAAATGAGTATTGAAAATTGATGATCTTGGAATACGATTTGGTGGAATAATGAGGGGGGGGGGGAAATAGACATTGATTAAATATAAAATTGAAAAGAAATAAGGGCCTGACGCTCAAATATTTATCTATCTGGCAGCCATCTTGATCCCTCTAAAATATCATGAAGTACTTGATTGATTCTAAACCCAATAATAGTAATAGTAATTATAACAATAAACACAGAATATACCTAGATATACTTTACGCACCTTGAAGTGTAGAAATTAATGATTGCAATCCTCAGCATTCCAATAGTTCTTTGGTTTCTCCAAATGAAGATTCGGACATCGGTTTTCTTCTCAAGCAATAATGGGGTACAATAATCAGTTGCAGTCCAAAGCCAAGTCACTAAGTTAAGCATGAATATAAAAGATTTTGTGTTAAATATTTCAATGTAAATTTCATGAAATAGAATTTATTAGTTAGTTACATACAAACTCTTACGCATGTAAGTCAGAATCTACTTGTAATAACTTGTAAATTTAAACAAACTAAATTATATCTACAGTTATAGGGACATCAAACATATATTCCATAAGATATATAGGGTGTCTCAAAAGTCCCCTGACATTAAGTAACTCGATTATTATCAGAGTTACAACAAAATGTAATTGGGAAACCGTCTCCAAATATGATGTTTCCAATGTAAGTTGAAGGAATTTTCAAAATCGGATGAGCCGTTTGGCTGTACACTCTTTATGCGTCCAATGTTAAATGAAAATGCAACGTTGCCATTTACCTGGACCCACAACATAAGTGAATGAAGTTACTGATTTTTACGCTAACATGTCGATGGCTAGCCCCCATTTCAAACAGTAACTTCATTCACATATGTTGTGGGTCCAGGTAAATGGTAACATTGCATTTTCATTCCACATTGGGCGCATAAAGAGTACAGCCCAAACGGCTCCTCCGATTTAAAAAGTGTTCACTTTAGAATGAAAACAACATATTTAGAAATGGTTTTTCCTCTTACGTTTTGTTGTAACGTCAGAGGACTTTCGAAACACCCTGTATACATCATACGAAGTTCCTTTCTAAATTCTACACGGGTGTAGTTTAATTGAATGTGAGATGGGTGATACACATTAGGCCGTTTGGAAATACTCTCACAGACGGCCGCCATTTTGGATTAAATTTGTTTGTTATAAACTGGTGGGTAATGTGATATATATATGGCCACAGGCTAGAATTTTCTCAGTATGTCAAATATGCAATCAGATTCCATGGAGCTTAATTTGGTGAAAAGTTATTGCCAATTGAACGTTGTATTTACCTCTTTCTTCTAGATGTAGAACCATACCGTTAGCACGTGAGGAATGCATCGAAATATTCAAACTGTGGAGCGGGAGGAGTGCCTGTACAGTGGTTACCGATTGCAAACAGAATCATCCACAATGTGACTGTGTTACATGTTGCAGTGTCACAGTAATTAACTAAATTTGAGGAGACGGGCACATTCGTGAACATACGTCGTAGCGGACGATCGTAGAGAGCTACAGATGAAGCAACGCCTACGGCAGTGCTGACTTCTTTCTCGATGTGGCCCCAGAGGAGCACACGTCATTTATTAATGCAATGTGGGTTGAGTCATAGGGTCTGCGCGTGTATAAGTGCATCCGTACAAGGTGCAAATGAAGCAACATCTCCACGAGAACGATGTTGATCGCCAAGTGCAGTGAGTAATTATGGTTAACATTTTTATGCAAATACTCTTTTCAGATGAAGCTGACCTCTACGTAAATGGGAAGGTTAATAGGCAGAACATGCACAATTGGTCACCTGACAACCCCGCGTGCAAGACCCCTCCAACATGACCAGCGCAAAGAAAATTAATTATGTTGTTGGCAGACAAATGAGGAATACGTCTAATCAGTCACTTTTTCATTCCATAAAATTAACTGCGGAATAATACCTCACGCTCGTTCGTACAGGGATAGATATTGCGAGCTGCGATGCCCGAGGATGGTACATTCTCGCAGTTTTTTCAACACCATGGCGCTTTCTTCATTATGGATTCGTATTGCGTCACTACTTGAACAATTTTCTAGAACATGGGTTGATCGACGAGAGGCAGTTGAATGGCTGCTCGATCACCGGACCTAACGCTGTTCAATTTCTAGCTAAGTGGAAAAGTTAAGGCTATGGTTTGTGCAGTAAATATTCATAATTTTTATCATCTAGAACAAAGTATCGCCATCGTCTGTGCACAAATTTGACCCTATATCCTACTTTGTGTCCACAGCAATTGGAAGAAGCTTCTGCAAATGTTTATTGCTCAGTAGGAACATGTAGAACATATACTATAACCAGGGGTAAAAGTGGACCTGAAAAGGTGGGGGGACGGTAGGTAGCGGCATCACTCCACGCCGTTCCTCCTGCCTATCTCTGCCCATTGTACCATTTTAGGATCTATGGGACGTCCTACATATTTTTCGAGGTGGGGAACTGCGTCCCCCGCGTTCCCCCTAGCTTTTACCCCTGACTATAACAGGGAAATGTGTTCGAAGTGGGAAAAATCAGAGGCGGTGTGTTTTATTACGATTTTGACTCGACATATCGGCTATCTAAATGTTCAAATGCAGTGAGGTGTGAAGCCTACAAGATTGCATTTCTATTTACATAATGTCTGAAAACCACTGGAAAGCTTCTTTTAGTTACGGAGAAAAAACGGAGACTGATCCATCCATCGTGAACAACTTTCTGGAAAAAAATAAATAAAAATAGCCCTTACCTTGTATCAGAGAATTATACACGAAAGTGCTCAAAAACCGACTTTCAATATTAACAATTTCCAGCGGGAAAACTCCTGGACCACACACTCGAATGAGGGGTATTTCAAACTCCCGTAAGATCTGCCCCCACAGCAATCCCCTAAATCCGCCCATGCTCAAAATACGACGCTTATAAGAATTCAGACAAGACGACACTTACATACATACGAAAGAAACAATTCAATACGGCACATCAAAATATAAACTAGATGAACTTCTTTGAAAACACCTCATTTTACAAACAAAAGGTAGAAAAAGGTAAAAATGTCAGTATTGTCAACTTAGAATCTACATAAGAAATAAAATCTTTTTATGTGCAAAGCTATTCGTCAATACGTATAAAAAAAGGATTTATTAATGGTATTTAGCATTTATTCTTCCGTGAAGGTTTATCTTGATCACTAAAAAACCAGAAACGGTATGTCTCTATCACTGGAAAAAAAAAAAAGAAGGGTATGACATTACCACTACATATAGTCTCACTTGGTTCACTGCCAATAACATTTCACCAGAATAAGTTACATGATATCTGATTGCATATTTGACATCCTCAGAACATTTTAGTGCATGGCCATGTATCACACTACCCACTTATCGTCCGTATTACAATTTCGAATCTAAGATGGCGACCGTCCGCGTGATGTAATCCGAAAGTATCCCTCTGGGCCTAATGTGTATCTCTTATCTCGCAATCAATGTAACTACATCCCTGTAGTTTTCAGAAAGGATGACAAGGGACTTCTGATGCATCCTGTATATAATAGTTGTATCAATAATGACGGGTATACCGGCTAGGCTAAAGGAGACGCTGATGATGATATAATGAATGAAATGGTGGAATGAAGAAAGTGGGAGGAAACGGGAGAACCCCGAGAAAACCCACTCACACGGTGTTTGTCCACCACAAAGTTTACTTGGCGCGAGCTGGGATCAAACCAAAGACCCCAAACACCAGAGGTGAACGCTCTACCACTGAGCCATCGAGGCCCGACAGGAATATTTGTTGAAGTCTACTGTCTTCTTCAGTACCAAGGTTACACAAAAATGAGCCTATGGTTTTGATGGAATTCGAACCAACATTATATGTATACTCTCTCAGCGAGAATCAAAGCTGGCACCAAGTTTACATATGCGCGCGCATTGTATTTTACTTATATAGCTCACAGAGCTATGGGCGAGCAAGCAAGGCACGTGCCCCGGGCGTGTGGTTGGAGGGGCTACTAAAAGAGAGGTTATATATTAGTACTTTTCCATTTTGGTGTTTAATACTTTTCATCAGAGTGCGAAATCATGAAATCAAAGTGAGGGAGACTGAAGGACTGGAGAGAGCGAGAGAGAGGGGAAAAAAAAGCTGCGCAGTCTTACACTTCAAAGAATTGTAGTGAAATGAGGTCAGAATTCAAGATGACATTCGGATGCTTGGCACGAAGAAAAACATTGCAAGCAATTTTGAAAAAAAAAAAAAAAAAAAGAAAGAAAGAAAAAAACTTAAATAATGTGATATATTTTGTAGGCTTTGGATATGTATGTTTTAGTTGGCATCAACAATTATTGGTGTGTTTTGTCACAATTGACAGTTTAGCGAGAGACTAGGCTAACTGACAATTTTAACTTTCTGAAAGAAAAGGAAACAAATGAAAACAGCACGTTTCAAAGGATACGACTGATATTCATAGTTTGGTTTAGTATACAACAGGGGTGGATCCAGGATGGACTACTGGGGGGCGGTGGGTTGTAATGCCACTACTTACAAGATAGAGCTACTTTTAAGAGATTCAACTCTGGGTGGGTTTTATTTTATATTAAAATACACAAAGTTTCCTCTTCTTGGGGGAGATAGACCCTCCCTGGATCCGCCCCTGTCTCAGGACAAGCCACACAGACAAGTGGTTGAGGCAAAGGTCAATTAATGACATTAGTATGCTGTTCCGTCAAAATCTCAATCTTGACCTGGATGTAAGTTAGCCTGGTCTCTCACTGAACCCCTCAATTGAATGTTTAATATGTAAATTAGGCACTTCTACATCACAAACAGTAAATATAACCTACCTTATTCTACGTTTTTAAATGCATTTCTACAACTGATTGTAACTTTAAAGGTTCTCGTGAAGATTAGCTGGCGGAGGTTACCTAACATAGCCATGAGTTATCAAATTAACAGTTGTGCTTCGTGGGTGATGATAATGATCCTGAGGTTAGATGTTAAATTGGACTCGAGAGCGGAACAAGGGCTGATCTTATTCGTGTCTCAGATGGGGGGCATGGAATGGAACGAATATGAAAATAAGGTTGCTGTAATAGTTTTTCATAGGGTTTGTAAGATTTTCGAAACACTTGGCATTTTTTTTTTTTTTTTTATCAAGACTTGACATTTTTTAAAGATAAAAATCAAGACTTGGCAATTTCAAGTTTCATCCCCCTCCCAATCTTGTAATGCTCGCTACGCCGCTGTAAGCAATGCATATTTTCGACAATATTCGTTGTTCATCTGTTTCCGCTGGGTTCCAACGTGGTGAGCTGCATATGGGACTTTTAATAGTGTTATTATAATGAGAAAGAATTGTAAATTATGTTGATGTTCCTAAAAGAGGGAAATTGAAAGAGAAATTAAATTAAAAATAAATAAGGGAGAGAAAAGTAATTACTTGAAAATAAAAATAAAGTCTTTGAGTTTAATGTCCCACTATTATGCTGTTAGGCTAAGGGAGTCGGTGATTAAAGCAAGTTAATGATTATGGAATATTTGGTGAAATGAGAAAGTGGGAGGAAACCAAGTCCCCGAGAAAACCTACGAGCACGTATATGAAAATGAAGTAAAACATACACTGGACTATGCTTTCTTTGTCTAGCAGAGTCATAGTTTGGAATCGAAAATGTGTTTTGAATCCTTGTATTTAGAGATTAAGAGTGTAAGTAACGAAATCACTTAATACATCCATTAAGATTTCGGAAAGCGAAATCTAAATTTAGGTAAGCTAACTCCATGTACTAACTGCTTGCATCCGCTTCGTACATTGTTCGAAGGGTCACGAAGCAAATCACCTCATTTAGTCTACACATACCTAGTACTAGCGTTAATTACCTGCTTCGTTGGGTGAAAATAAGAAAACCAGTAATACATGTATGTTACGTTAGTCAGTCACTTTTTTTACTATTACGAAACGCTCTCTCATATCGGTTATTTTCGATCATTTGTAAGATCCGTCTCCCCTCTTTCCCTCCCCAAGTTGCTTGGCTGAATTTTGATTTAAATAGTATCGGAAGTGTCACTGTCCATTTCTGCGCCCCCGAAAACAATGGATTTAGATTAGGATCAGTTCACTTAACTTAGTAAGCCTACAGCTTTGGCGCGGCTCGACTTGTTGGAAAGCAATCCAAAATCTAAACAAATATATCGATGTCATTGGGGTTTACTAAAGTGTGTCGTAAGTCAAGAAGATTGAGAATCACTGCCTCGATTATTCACTTCAATTAATCATCAAACTCCTTTAACCTGAAGTATATAATCGTGGAATGTTCAATTAAAATTATAATTTTATGGCATCTAGAAAATGCACATATCGTACATTACGTTACATTACCATTCAATCGCAATAGGTTATTACAGACATGTGGTTGGCTTGAAGCTTAGCGTCCTATTCAGCGCCAAGACTGTGTACTACCTACACCTACAGCATAATATGGAATCCTACTCGCATGATCTTCGATCAAGATTTGAATCAACGGGAGGATGAAGATTTTCCCTCTCGTCAAGTAATTTCCCCAACTCGCCAAAGAATTTCTCCCTTGCCGGGAAAATATGTTCCCTCATTTCATATTTTACATATTATATACTATATATTATATCTTGCATCACTGAGAAATAAAAGGCTTGGATTGTATATCTGAAAAGTCGCCCCCTCCCCGCAGGCACGTAGCCACGATTTCGCAATACGGGAGGTCTGTGACGAAATACTGTGGTTATCACACCAGGGGTTCGATCAATCTAAACTATTTTACTGACAACATATCCATATTGATTTGTTAGGACAATAAAATGAGGATATGTTAGTAAGTATTTTAATTAAAGAATTATGAAGAAATCTTGCGTAAAAGAATAGAAAAAAGTATTGACAAAGACATAGTCTTCCAAGGTCATTCGAACTCGGTTCTTCTCGTCTTCTTTCTATTTCTCTTATCTTAGTTCAATGCCGTCAAGGATAGCAACGAGATCTCTTTCTGGAGTAAAGACATCCTATAAAATGGATTAGTGTTGCCGCGAAATTCAAAATGGTTCATATTATTGGTAATTCTGGGCATTGCTTAAGTTCTGACAGGCTATCTGAAAGAACCGGTTTATCGATCGTCATTTGTAGTCCATAGGGTTACTGGCGCAAGTCCCGGGGGGATGAGGACATGTCCCCTCCAATCTTAGAACTGGGGGGGGACTTTCCCCTCAATAATCCGATTTGAAATGCGTTTTTTGGAGAGAAATGTGATGATTTGTGTCCGATTGCCACAAAGGAAAGTAAGATGAAATTGATGTCCCCACCCCAGAATAAGCCTTAAATCTGCCCACCTCAGAATTTTGAAGACAACTCTGCTCCCCTGATCCTCCGCAGCATTGTTTTTCAACTTCATACAGTAAACCCTCGTTAACACGAATATCAAGGGACTGAAAAATCAGGAGTTCGTGTTAAAAGAATTCGTGTTAACCGGGGACACAAATTTTATTATTCGAATACATTTTCTCCATACATACACACTACAGTATACAGACTATACATACCACTACAGTATATTATGTATGTCATAGAACACACTAGAGATGGTATCGAGACGAGACTGAGTAGTCTCGGTCTCGTCTCGGTTCCAAATTCGTGACGAGACCAAGACTATTCTCTGTCTTGATACCATCTACAGAATTGTATCGAGACGAGACTGAGAGTTTCGGTCTCGTCTCGATTTCGGAAAGCACTCCTCGGTCTCAAATTCGAGTTAAAATCGAGATCGAGACTAGTGTAGGTCTCGGTACCATCCTCTGAAAAGTGAAAACACTACAGTAAGTTTATTAGCCTATCTTCGAAGATTAAAAAAAAAAAAAAAAAAAAAGCTTCCACGCAGAAAATCCAGGTCAAGTTATAAAATTGATAACTTCGCTAGCAGGGTGAGTACCGCTTGTAACGGAAAGGTATTTATGATTGCTGTCACCAGTTTGGAGTTACAGGGGAGAGAAGATGTTTTGTCTCGAGCTGTCGCCAGCTCGTCTGCCAAGCACCTGCATGTTCAGCGCTTGACAGAGGACAGAATCAACACCTCATAAGAGGAAAGATATCTGTTTCTGGTTTTTCTCTTATTTACAAGGCAATTTTCGTCTGTATAAATACTGTATGACAAAAACTGATCTGGAGTGAAATCTGAAATAAGAAAAATGATGTTTAAAAAAATCAAAGGATTGGAAGTTCGTGTTAAATCAAAACCTTTACTGACTCAAGGGACTAAAAATTAGTTCGTAATTCGTGCTAACCGAAATTCGTGTTAACCGATAAAACTTCCTATAAGATAACGTACAGCGATGCCGGGACCGAAATTTTGTTCGTCCTAACCGAGTGTTCGGCTTAAGCGAGTTCGTGTTAACGAGGTTATACTGTAATTTGAACATCCTTAAAAAAATTATGAGAACTGTCTTACCCGTCCCTCCCAATGTTGAAGACAGATTTGCGCCGCTGCATACGGTTAACATGGAGCTAGATGGAATTCGGAATGTTCCGTTATAATAATATCCAATTTCAACTTGATCCGCCCCCCCCCTCCCGTTTCCTCCACACAAAGCTCCTCGTAAGAAAGAGTAACCAAAACGCTTATTGTAGCTTTATATTTTTGAGGCTGATTCATCTGTTTCTTTCTGTTTCATCTTTCCTTAATATTTTTCATTTCTGGATCCGAAGGGGGGGGGTCTGGACCCACCCCTTGGCTACGTGCCTGCTTCCCGTAAAAAGCTTCATTCGAACCCTGAATCAAACAACTCCATCTGTAAAGCAGTGCTGAGTTGATTTTAATATCCTTTTCTGCAACGAGGCTGTATGAGACGTGGACTTACTGATTAACATGGACTCCGAACCACTCCCGCCGGGAATCGAACGCGGGTTTCCCACACCAAAGGCGCGTACGCTAACCGCTTAGCCATGAAGGAGCTCATATCTATAGCAGTGTAAGCAACAACAACAACAACAAAAAGAAACACACATACATACTAGAACAACAACAACAACAAAAAGAAACACACATACATATTAGAAGTTTGCGCAATTGGGGATCAAAACATTCTCAATGAAGTATGAGAAATAGTAAACGTCAAAGTGGGCTTCTGCTTATTCTTTGCTTCGTTAATACTTAATTCCTTCTAGAAATAGTGAAACAATACTATGAAGACACAGTACTTAAACATAATCGAAAGAATAAGACAAGGAAACAGAGTAATTTCCGACTAATTAAACTAGTCATATATACTATACCTAACTGTTACATTGTATTTCTTACCATATTACGAAAGCGATATAACTTTTTTACCAGCCATAGAAGCTGGACGCAATCCAATACTGCAATTTAGACGCTGTAACGAAAGCTGCAAGTCAAACGTCTGACACTCAACTGTGTAATAGCTGTTTCAAGCGGCCTACAACTTATGACCTTGAAACTATGTGCTAGTAACCAAATTAATGCCAAGGTACGATACAAACACCCCAACTTGCCACAATGACGTCAACACAAGGAAAAAAAGAAAAACATCTAATTTTTGGTTCGAAAATTATGAAACAATAATAATAATAATGTAATTCTCAGGAACTCAAACATTAGTTAACTAGAGAACATAACAAGCAAAACAAAACAAAACAAAACAAAACAAAAAGAATCTTAAACGTGAGCTCTCCCTGACTGCTGTTTTTAAATTTCAGTGAGGCTGTAAAATATGTTTTGTTTTATTGTTAAAAAACAAAAAGAAAAAGAAAAATAAAGAAAGAAAGGAAATAAATTTTGTTGCAAATATCCTAGTAAAAATAGGTTTCCTAGACACAAGTGGCTCCGCGTAGCGTAGTTGCTAACGCTCTCGCCTTCGGTACGAGCGGACCCAGGTTCGATTCCGGTAGGGGCACTCGGTCGAAAAAGTATCAAAAGCTTTTAAGTCCAGACATCCTGAATGAGGCTTTCTTGGGTTTTCCTCATTTCATACCAGGCAAATGCCGGGTAGTACCCAACATATAGGTCCCAGGCCGTTTGCTTCCTTCCCTTTCCCCGGATAGTGTGCTCACCGAGGGACGTCATAACTCACATGTGACGGGCTAACAAGGTCATTGATGCCGAAAGCCCAGAAATCTAAATCCTAAATCTTCACTACACAAGAAAATGTTCGCGCTGAAAACGGTTTCTTAGCAATTATGTTAAGCAGTCCTGTAGTAAATCTCCATCAAGTAATAAACCGTCACATATAAAAAGGAAAGAATAAACACATAACATTCATTTTGCGTACCTTGAAATGTAAAAAGTTACAAAACATTAATATTCAAAGATTTCTCAAAATTCAGATTAACCCATTTCTTTCTCCTCAACCATTAACGAGTTACAATAGTAAGAATTGTGGTCATAAATCACATTACTTGTTTAGTACTATATTAAAGCAAGTTATACTAAAGGAATATATAATTAATGGAATATTTAACTAAAGTGATAATTTACTATTGCACTTACCCAGGCTTCTTTCCTTCCGCTCTTCTTTTCCGTTTGTAAACAACCTCGTTTATAAACCAGCTCGCAAGCATACGACAGTTGTTTCATGACGTCATCTATGGTGCAAGAAAGAGGTGTCTATAGGCGGTCAGGACCTCACACACAGATGGACGTATATAACATATAGCTGAAGTATTTAACATACGTATACGTATATAAAATACGGAAGATTGTTAGATATCAGACATCCTGCAGCGACATGATATAACATCCAAGCGCGTTAAAGGCAGTAGCTGTGTAGCATATGGATAAAGTACGCTCCGTACAGATTTCCTTAGTAAACATAACGAATCCTTGTATTTGTACAATATACCGCTGTCCGGATAATGGATTTTTCTCAGTGTACCCACACGGAGAATCTACCGGGTTCGAATCCCCCCTCAAAACTTCTTAACTCGACATACGTTTGTACACTTTCATAATAAAACTATAATTGTTTAGTAGAGAAATGACTGCTGTAGCTTAAAAATTTGATGTTATATTTCATCTGTACTCTTTCTTTATTTAAAAAAATCTAATTCTGTATTTTTCTTAGCACATGGATGGCAGAACTTAATAATTAGATACCATTTCTGGGCTGTAGAATTACATCGGATCAATCGTACCTAGATGTTATGTTTCATAGTATTGGACCCCCCAATTGGACTCATCCAATAAAATTTTCTGCGTGCGTGCCTGATAAGTGCGTCAAATATTCTATCAGGATTCGTTCGCATGATCATTTTTATTAAATCTATAATAATTTTGTAGAAAAAGATGTCACATTCGTGGCCGTGTGCACGAACGAAGTTCAACTGTTGAACGAGGGTCATAATCAAGCTCGGTGAAAATATCTGTTGCACCAACAACGTTCAAGGTTAAGTCTCGATCAAATGGTGGATAAATCTGATTTTAGCTTGAACGGGCAGTTTGGGGGTATAAACTTCGTTGATCCAAGTTAATCTGTTTACATTCAATAATGTCTTTGTATTTTGTCACAAATAAAATTACAATACATTTCTCGTGTTCGCAAAAATCTTTTGCTCGTGGTTTTATTATTTGTTTCCATCACAATTAGGATCACTGAAATTAGACTACTCATAACTCAATGAAAACAATCTCGAAAGTCGAAAAGACCGGTATCACAGGGATTTTTGTACCCTGGAAACTTCTACCCCCTGGAAATCTTTACCCCCATTGTTGGTTTCTGGTAATTCCAAAGGAAAAGTCAGAAGTCATACTAAAAATTCATATCATTGAATGTGATCTCTCAATGTTGCACTCGCTTTAGCAAGATGGCTTTAAATCCGAAAATTAGGTAGGGATAATAATTTCCTAGGGAATTATTACCCCCTGTCGGTTATTGGTTACTTCAAACACAAGCTCAAATGTTACATTATAAATTGAGTTGAGTTGAGTTGATTTTGAGTTTAACGTCCCGTTCAGCAGCGAGGCCATATGAGACGTGGACCTACTGATTAACGTGGAATCCGAACCACATGAACTCCCGCCGGGAATCGAACCCGGGTCTCCCACGCCAAAGGCGCGTACGCTAACCACTTAGCCACGAAGGAGCTCTCATTATAAATTGATACAACTGCGTAGTATATATTAACAGACACAGTCACTTTGGGCAAGATGGCTTTAAATCCGAAGATTTGGTAGGGAGTAATAATTTCCTAGGAAATTATTACCTTCCTATAGGTTATTGGTTACTTCAAAAACGAACTCAAATGTTTTGATTTTGCTCAAAGTGACTGTGTCTGTTAAGGGATACTACGGAGTGGTACCAATTTATAATGCAACATTTTAGTTTGTCTTGTTTGACAAGTGGAGACATATTTTAGTCAACTATTATTTATTCATTATTCTCCGTCCATTTTGTTCTGGTTTTACCAACGGATTATTTTACCTTGCATTTTCGATATGGCCATTTGCCTCGCGTAGCCTAAACATGTCAAATTGATTTCCTCTATATTCGGTGTCATTATCTTTAAAAATTGATTTTATTCCCAAAAGAAGTTTGCGTATTTTGTCAAGGTTCCGCATTCTCTACAGCCAGCAATATGTACCTAGGTATCACTATACATTTTAGACCTCAGATGGTCGTGTGAGAAACATTCAAATAAATAAATAATAGAAAATAGAAGCTATCTGTCGAGTAGTGTCAATCAATTGTTAAATCGCATCAATTTTCACGAATGCCTAACAAGTAAACATCTGTTTGATGTTTTAAGTTTGTGCAAACTTGTTTTTCAGTTGTTTTGGAATTTAAGCTAAGTAGATTGAAAATTTCACTGAGCTGTTATGCGCCAAATGAGAATGTTAGGTTATTTATAAATTAGCTAGATATTCTTTAAAGAGCACTGATTCTTTGTTGATATGTGCTTCGTTTATTCTTTTAGCTTATTTCTGGTACAACACATAAATTAAATGTGTCTTTAAGTAAATTATGCTTTTAAAATAAGTACTAAAATAACTAATAGACATAGGAATGAGATGTAATTACCACAACCATAGTCTTTCAGGTTCATAAATGCTCATGGACAGGGCCGCCCACAGGGGGGATGTATGGCGCAAGCTGCGCCATTGAGAAAAAATTTGGGGGGGATTTTACTCTACTTTCAAACTAGCAATTTTACTGTCGGAATAGCATTAAAACACGATTTTGAGAAGCTAATTTTCAAAAATTTTCCGGGGTGAACCCCCGTACCCCCTGCTTCGATACTCGATGAATGAAGTACCGCGCAAGTAGCCGTATGAAAGGAAAGGTTGGTTTGTTTTAAGAGAGAAGGGCCGCCCACAGGATGGATGAATGGCGCAAGTTGTGCCATCGGAAAAAGATTGGGGACGAATTTTAATGTCGAATAAGTAATTTTGCTGTCGTCAGAATAACATTGGAATACGATGCGATTATTTTTTTTTTAATCTCGATAATGAATTCCCCTACCCCCTGCTTAGAAACTCTATGAATGAAGTACCGCGCAAGTTGCTATATGAAAGGATGGCGCCAAGTTCTGGTGAACAACAGTTACAAACACTCAAGGAATCACTTTCAAATTTAGATTTGAAACTTGCCTTTGTTGTCTGTTGAAAATTATAAAGTAGTTTGACATAATTGTGAGCTAGTGGTAACCATACAAACAAAAGCCAAGTTTCAAATCTAAATTTGAAGTGAGCCAGTGAATGTTTGTAACTGTTGTCTACCAGAACTTGGCGCCTATTTTTGTGATTTCAATTCTTTTTAAGGCCACTCGTACTTGGCTCTTTTACAGGAATGTTTTTTGTTTGATATCACTTCTTTTTGTAGGCTAATTTCGAGGATAACATTTTCTTTTGGTATCAAACTCAATAACTTGTGATTTGCGTCTTACTTTTCATGTACAAGGGAATTATATCAATATTTTGTAAAGAAAAAAGTAATACCACTAATTGTAAAAAAAGAATACCTGTGCCATACACAGTGTGTAGAAGTTTTTATACCCTTCAATATCCTTATAGAAGAAATTTAGTATTGTACACTACCAAGACTACTAATAAAAGTAATGGCATTTTTATAATTACTACTGCCCATACTACTACTACAAGCATTCTATAATACTACTACAGGAAATAAAAACAACAACAAAAATAACAATTACTAGTACTATAAAAACTATTGCTACACTGGGCAATTGTTTTTAGAGGACTTGAGTTTTGAGGAGGGAAGAGATTATTAGTTTTGGGGGGTAGTGCGCCATCAGCTTTGGGGGGGATGGGCACCCCTGCTCGTGGATATGAGAAAGTAAACTTCAGCATTAAAGGTCCTCATTGCTAGTCTCTTGCATAACGCGCTCGCCTTTGGTGCACGTAATCCTGAATAAGATTCCCAGTGAGAGTGAGAAAGCATTGATCGCGTTGCTGTGGTTCGGATTCTAACTTAAACTGCAAGTTTACGTCTCATATAGCCTTGATGCTGAAAAGGGATGCTACATTTTCACAAACACATGTACAATCCACACGCATCCCTCCTCCACACACACACACACACATAAACTCGAGCCCTCATGGACAAAAAAGAAATATTCGGAGGATTACATCATGCGATTACTTTTGCTTCATTCACAGACTCCTCTATAGCTAAGATACATTGATTTGATGTCACAAGGATACTGAAAGAACTTAAATTCTTAATTTATCTTAGTATTGCAATGGTATCTATTAATAACACTATATCTGGAATAAATCGCCTTTTGTTAATTGATTCTTCAGGAAATGATTTTGTGTATTATTTTAACTTTAGTTTCAAATTTTGACAGTTTTGAAGTCATCGTGGTTGAGCTGCATAACTGACATCAATGGCTAGCGATCTTTCCAGTTATAGGAGTAAGCCATATAATGCAAACACATGCACACACACACACACACACACACACACAAAATCGCCCGTGCTAACGATACCAGAGGTTATAATAGTCTTGTGATTTGTAAGGCTATGGGAAAATGACCTATTTCTAGTACTTTCGATTTGAATAGAAGTTTGAGGGAAGAGACCGGATATTTTCTTGAGACACTATAATACTTGTATTTCAAATATCTATTTCTTGCCGCTTTTGCTTTATCATAGCCGCTCTATAAAACTCCTCATTCTTACGGATGGTACAGTTTGGAAGTCCAATAAAGGGCGACGTTGTTTAATAAAGGAGTTAAATATTCAGCCTCAGACAGACTCAGCTTTCCGTTACGACTTATGTACATATTTTTAAGTGTGAATGAATGAAATACAAGACAAATGAGCCACGGGAAAGTAATTGAGAATACTTATAAATTTTGTTAAAATACTTGTTTGGAGATTGGAAATACCCGTGGGTTTAAAGTTAATTGCCCTTGATTAGAAGAAATCTTCAAATGCATAGCACCCGTAAAATATCACAAGCAACCATTAGAGTCGTTAAGTAAGAAGGGGACTATTGCATTATACTACGTACGACGGCATGAATATAGTAAATTACTCTGTAATGTATTGTTCGAATTGATATTATAGTTACCATGTTCTACTATATCTCGCTATTACTATGGTTATCGATTACTCCAATGAGCTTTGAGGTGGCATAGTTAATCCTCAATACACAAGATGCTCCTTCCTATAAAGGAATATATCCTCTGCTGTAATAGTAATACTGCAGAAGCAATACTTAAAGGAAAATCTATCACTACCATAGTTGCATGTTTTATTGTTCTACTGGTTTCCTTAATACATAAATGACTATTTAACTATATGACGTAACTTATATTGAAATAAAAGAACAACTTTTATATTTCGTATGTATTCCTATCAGTTGTTCACATACATTAAATACAATGTATGTGTTATTACCGTCAACATTGCAATTACTTTCAGCCTTATAGTTTCAGGGAATAGGCCTTTTATTAAGTGGGTTGTGTTGCTTTAAATGTGGATCTTTGCATGTTTCGAAAAACCTCATACGCTGTAATATTATCTTTCCTTCACAATGATTTTTCACCCATTGTTCTTACTATCCTATTTCTCCAGAATTATTCAAATTCCATCAACAGAAATATTATTTATAGATTGTTAAATTCACCAAAGAACAAGTGGGAAAGCAACTTTTCTTCAGACAAATACTTTTTCAGCTACATACACCTCAATAAAATGTTTTGCTTATTGTTCCTTTTGTGTAATCTACGTTTAGTAATAGTGAGGCTTCTCTGATTTGTTCCCAGATAACTTTGGATTTGTGATGAAGAAAATCGACCTCATGAGTTCTGTTGGAATTGTCCCGTTGGCCCCTATCTTCCCTCACATTTTAAAGCACTAAATTAGCCCATATTCATCAGTCCCTTTTGACGTACAAAGCATAATCGAGCGGCTGTAGTGAACATATTAGTATGTAGTATTTTCAAACTTCCGAGTAAACTTTAGAAGAAAGTTGAGAATTTCCATGCAATTCAATGCAATAAAACATATCAAACAAACTCACCTTGCCTTCTGCAGATACACTTTCGAAAGAAATATATTAAAAAAAACTATCTGTATACTCTTCTGTAGTTAATGTGACCCCGCATAACGTAGTCGCTAACGCTCTCTTGTTTTTTTTTGTGAAAGCGATCCCTGGTTAGACTCCCGGTAGCGACACTCGCTCAAAAAGTGTAAAAGGCCTTTTCAGGCAAGTCATCCTGAGGTTTTACTGGGTTTTCTTCATTCAAATAAGGCAAATGTCCGGATAGTACCTAACATACAGGTCCCAGGCTGCTTCCTTCCTTCCCCAATACTTTCTTCTTTTCATTTATTCAATTAGTATGATCATCGAGGGACATTATCCCTCATACCTGACAGGCTAACATAGCCATAGATGTCAAAAACCCCATAAATCTAATTCCTAATTTTAATCTTCTGTGCTTCTTTCACAAATCAATCCTCCTAATAACTTAATTTCACCGGAAATGATGCTTACCATTATGCTCACCTGAGCTGCTCAATCGTAGATGTTAAAATTAAGATTAATGTTAAAATTAATGTTAAGATTTAATCTGATCTAGAATATTTTACTGTACAATTTTGCGTAGAATCCGTAAAGTTTCAGTATCGCTATTTCTACATTTAATTTAAGTTCCCAGCTACTATAGTCGTGCAACTTCTATAGCAATTGCATGAGGAAAACATCGCAACTTAAATAAAAGGTACGGACCACCGCACTGAACGTTCGCTCTAAAATTTCTTAAACTAAATCATGTTATGCTGCAGTTATTACTGAAATATTTATTTGTGTTATATGGCCAAAATTATAAGACGTATTCAGAAATCTTCATCTGAAGAAAACCCACGCCCAGAGATGCAGTACCCCTTGTACGAGACGCATCCAGAAAGTAAGTTTCCCACGCTTCCCATAGCTAGGAAACGGTATGTTGCGCGAAGCGACTACGTGTACGTGAGAGAGTAAGGTCCTAGCATGGCACATGCACTAGCGGAACTTGGCTAGTGCTCTCAGTAGCGTCGTGGCAGTGATTGAAGATTGGCGTTCATATTCCAGCTCCCGCCGCATGTGAAGTGCGAGCAGTGATAAAGTTTTTCAATGCAGCACCGATTGAAATTCATCGTCAGTTGTATCATTGCAAAAATGTCAATGCTGACACTGTGCGCCTTGCTTTGTGCTCTAGGATCAGTTGCTTCAACACAAAACTTCTTGATCAACCGGCACTCCGGTGTGCAATAAGGAGCGGAAAATTGCAGGAGCTTCTTGCCCATGCCGTTAGGCACATGGGCCTGGCACAGCTAACGATGGATTTCGATTAGTGCTATGCCCTGTGCATTCAAAAACTTTATCACTGCTCGCACTTCACACGCGGCGGGAGCTGGAATAGGAACGTCCATCTTCAACCACTGCCATGACGCTACTGAGAGCATTAGCCAAGTTCCGCTAGTGCATGTGCCATGCTAGGACCTTACTCTCTCACGTACACGTAGTCGCTTCGCGCAACATACCGTTTCCTAGCTATGGGACGCGTGGGAAACTTACTTTTTGGATGCGTCTCGTAGATTCTTTTTCTATAAGAAAGTTACCTGAGTTATTTTTGAGGAAATCGTCCGAAAAAAATCACCCCTAAGAGTAAACTACCCCTTGTGCACTTTCTAAAGCCAAATAAGTTATGTCATATTATCAGAGCATTAATGAAACATTTGTTTATAAAATATGAACAAAATCCCGTGAGTCGTTTCAGAGAAAATAGTTTGGAAAAGAATTAACCTCCAAGAATAAACTACCCGTTGTGGATTTTTCTGCGGACAAATGAGTTATGTCATATTGTTAAGTCATTAATGAAATATTTATTTATGAAATGTAAATAAAATCGCCCTAGTGGTTTTTAAGAAAATCGTCTGAAAAAAAATAAAACATGCCTTCTGGATTTTTCCCAGAGAATTTACTAACACAATTACACCACAGTTAATAAACTATACTGTGTGAAATACAAACAAAATCGATAGAGCCGCTTCCAGAAAAATCACATATCGCAACATTTTATTTCCACCTTTCACTAAACTACTCTTAATATGGGGGCAAGATGAAAATTTAAAACTCCCTGGACAAAGTCGGATTTACATTTAAT
Organism: Thermobia domestica; assembly: GCF_964235325.1. Lineage (NCBI taxonomy): Eukaryota > Metazoa > Arthropoda > Insecta > Zygentoma > Lepismatidae > Thermobia > Thermobia domestica. The sequence continues at coordinate 197,816,824 of NC_137455.1, read as the reverse complement.
GAGGCCCTAAGTTACTGAAGGTAATGGGAGCCTCTTATATGTCCAGCTGTTCATTGTCAATGCCAAATTATCTGCACTGGATGCTACATGTTACCAGTGCATAGAGAACGTAAGTACCCTATGTGTAGAAATGAGCAACCTAATGACATTTTTGGGAGCAGACTAGCAGGAAGGGCCCCATTATTTACGTCATAGGAGCCTACAAAACATAAAATACTGTTGATGTATTTAAGTTTTATAACTTGTCTTTTTTATTCTATAGTTTGAGAATATACATCCACTTTTTACTGTAATTTTTTGGGGTCCCAAAGAGGGTGGAGCCCTAAGCTATAGCTCTTTAGCTTAAACGTAAATCCAGCACTGCCAGTGCAGAATCCTTCAGTGTAAGTTAAAAGTCTTACGTTTAAAATTTCTTGTGGATACGCTAACCTATACGGTCTTTAGTCGAGTCAATACGTTTACACAAGGGTCAACGGATGGACGCACAGACGGATCGAAAATCCATTTTTCGGCATATAAAAGCTGTGAAACGTGTAAATTCATTGGAATCTCGAATTGGACTTTTTTCACGATTATCATACTTTCTTCTCTCCAATCTTCACTCTCTAATAACTGCCACTTGATTCCTTAAGTCTAAGTTTAGCATTTACAAGTACGTCAAAATAAAAGATTATTATACCTACGTAGTATCTAGGCTGCGAGAACTGAAACATTAAAAAATCGATAGGCAGACGATAAGTTACTGGAAGATTACCATTTCAACTAAATGTAAGTAGTGCAAAAAATATAGTAATAGTAACTGAATTATTATTACTACAAAAATATTATTTCCTCAACTAATGGCGGTCCCCTAATGACTGTAACATGTGACATGATGTTTGATAATGAAACAGAATTGTCGGTATATTAGTGACATTTGAAGAACAAAAATCCATTTTAAAGTGGTTTATTTCTAATTCGAAAATGTCGTTAAAGTTCACCATCGATAGAGGTATGAGTTTGAAACAGAACCTTCTACATGCTTGGCAATTACAGTAGAACCCCCTCTAATCTGTCACTTTTGGGACTGGGGGTATGGTCGGAATGCAATAAGAGGTCACATTATCAGAAAATACAGAAAAATACGGATTTATAGTAAAATAAACAATTTCTGAACTCAAAAATGATTGTATTGTTCTCTACGGTAAAAACAAACAAATAGGAAGCACAAAAAACTGCACAGTACAGTACAGAAAACACATACAACGAAGGAAACGATACAAGAGATGACGGAGCACTAAAGCAGATATGTGGTAGCAGTAAGTAAACAACAATGGGTCTCGTGAGTCACCGATGAGTCGGGACAAGTTCGGCTCGAGCACATTCGGATCAACCGGAGCGGCGAACCAGTCGAGGCCGGACGAGGGGGGTTCTGCTGTACACTACACGGTTTTGTGATAGACAAGTTTCAGGCCGGTGGTGATATTTGTGAAATGCACAAAAGGAAGATAAGAAAGACTTCTTGCAGCTACCAGTCCTGTTTCTTCGGGTACCCTTTGAAGAAAGTTTACAACGTCTGCTACACAATGTGCACATGAGACTTGAACAGTGGTATATTGTGATATACCTAGCTATTAATATTGTGATGCAGTAATATACAATATAGAGTTTGGTTTTCTTAAAGTGTTTATACATTTTTTTTAACTAGCTCAATATATAGGCATAATTATTCAAATATCAATTTTCATAGTAAATCTGGCCACATTGCGGACAAGTGAAGGTTTTAATAATCTTTTATTGAAACAAAATGAAAGAATATGAACGTAGTATTCCTTCATCTATGTGAATATGACGTAAGCTACCAAACATCTCGTTCTTCCTTGACTAACATAGGATGAAAAACATGCTTATCTTTTACTGAAGGGAATGAGTACAGATGAAAGAAGAAAAAAAGGAAAAGTAGTTTAAAAAAGACAAAGAAAGAAGCGGGAGAGCGTAGCAGACAAATGACTTACGGCGACCGCTTTGAATAACAAGTGACAGGAAGAAGAAGGTGATGTTTCTGCCGCGTTATTAATGGTCTATTTTGGCAAAATTTGTGGAAGCAAGGCTATACAATATGGTTGCAGCGCATGTTCTTTTAGTCTTGTCACCGCAAAGAAAGGAAAGAAACCGTGTCTCACGTGGTACAGGGTTCCTTGTAGAGAGTTATGAGAGGCGTGGAATGAATATTCCCTCGTCAGCGTGTTTTATCTCGTTTTCGGAACGTGTTACTAAGAATCTCGAAAACTTTAGTCATTCACTTAGTCTCATCCTATCTTTTCTCATTCCGTTCCACCTTAACCTCCCACACTTTGTATCATCTTTCCGCTTATTCACCCCCTTCTTGCGATGGGTCTCCTCACTCTTAAGCACCGCAAACTTCTTTTAAGGACGTACAAACAGTACGGTACTGGGATTGCCAAGTGCTCTACTTTTGCCTTATAAGAACTAAAGCAATATAACATTAAAGTATCTTTAAAAGACATTTGCTGGTTGTTGTATGAGTGGTGGCTTGAAAATGTGTAGGAATACTGGAATTTAACGAGATTAATTAATTCACAAAATTTTATTAACTCATTTTAGCGTATGGAGTCATCTAAAAGTAAGGGATTCTGTTTGGATATAGCTATATTGTTTCATTACATTTACAACAGGGCTTTCCTTTTATGTGGAAACCGTTGAAGGACTTTCACTTATGCATACTTAGTGAAGTTCGTATGTTTGTATTGTAGTTTTGTTTTTAATTAAAACTTTACTGTCATCATCAGCTTAGCAAAATGACAGCAATCATATTTCTATTCATGATTTGCTTCTGCTAAAATTTGAAACTAAACGCATAATAATAATAATAATAATAATAATAATAATAATAATAATAATAATAATCGTAATATCACCACACAAATACATTTATTTCCTTGTTACTGAGTGTGATCTTTCAAATCATATTTTGTAATATCACACATTTTTAATGGAAACAAATATCTTGATTATGGTTATAATCTTATCCACGAAAGACGAAGCAGAAATGTGGCAGAAATATAATAGGTTACTCATTTTTAGCGCCATGTGTTGTAGGTGTGGTCCCAGGCCTTGTTAACTTATGATGGATAACATTGTTTCAGGAATCTTGAGATTCTCCTATTTTCTTCTTTCATTTTATTACTCAGGAAGCAAGCACGTCTATTGCAGTAAATCTAAGTTCGCCCTTAATTTGCCTTGGTAGACTTAACCTTGAAATCATCTCTGATTATGGCTTTGCTAAGTGTACATTTTTAACACATGCTTGCAGTCCACATAGCTTTGACATATAAACCTGTGAATGCTTAGCCCAGGTGTAAGAATAAAGGCTGCACAAGAATGCTTACGTGTTAAACTTAGCTTTAGAGGTTCTCTCCGTATATGGCTTTGCCAAGTCTAAATTTTAAGTCATGCTTGACTTGTATGTCAATTTAAAGCAATTTTAAAGCTAGCCTTACATTGTGTATTATTGTCAAGTCTGAAAGAAGTTTGCAATCGAGGAACTAGTAAGTTTGCTATAGCCTTGGTTAGGTCTACAGCCATGTAAATGCAAACTTATGCATGCCTACAGACTTGGCCTCGAAGGTTTGAGTCTACAATGCTATTAGGGTATGATTCGTATTTATTTAATTGTAATCACTTTTCATCCATAGAACATAACAACGAAACATTAAATTAAACAGGTCACTTCTTTATCATTTATTTGTTAAAGCAAGTGAATTTCGTTTCACAGTGTGAAAGTACAGTAGATTTGCAAACTATGGCAATTCATTACACAAGCTTGAAGTAATACATCTATATCTACTGGTTAATAAGCTCAAAGATAGTACCTGCTCTTCAAACGCTGGATCCATTTGTAAAACAAGAGTTTTAGGAATTATTCGAAAAATGGGTCAAAAGATTGCGATCTTGGCCAGGAATTTAGGAATGATCAAAAAAATGCATCAAAAGATTGCGACCTTGGCCAATAATTAATTTTTGGATCAGGGGCCACAAAAGTTTGGAACGGCCACTAAATGGAGTTTTCGTTTTTCTTTCTTTTTTCTTTCTTTCTTTTCTTTTTCTTTTTCTTTTTTTTTTTACGGAATAAGCATATCATACTGAGTTAAGTGATAGTTTAGGTTTGACTATACTATATGTAGTTCTCCAGATATAAGGAAACAAGAAAATGTCTGATTGAATGAAATATACTGGATTTTTTAGATCAGGGGCCACAAAATGTTTGAACAGCACCTCAATCGAATTTTCGTTTTTTTTTTTTTTTTTTTTCCGGAATAATCACGTTATACTGAGTTAAGTGATAGTTTGGGTTTGGCTACACTATACGTAGTTCTCCAGATACGAGAAGTACAAGAAAATGTTTAATTGAATGAAATATATTGCATTTTTTGGATCAGGGGCCATACAATTTTTGAACAGCACCTAAATGGAGTTTTTTTTTTTTTTTTAACAGAATAAGCACATCATTCTGAGTTAAGTAATAGTTTGGGTTTGGCTACACTATATGTAGTTCTCGAGTTATAAGGCCTACAAGAAAAAAAATACCTGAAATATAATGGATCTTTTGATCCGAAAACATTACTCGCCATGCCTTACTGTTTTTGTTTTATAGCGATAAAGATTCAAACTGGAAATAGTTAATTTGAACCATTTCCATGTTGAATAAATGGTTAATGTAAGAGATATAACGTACTCTTGGGAAGCTGAATCGATTGTAAAAACTACATATAGATATCTCTTACCGTTCTTGATTTACGGAAATCAATATTGAAACCGAAAGTAGTAGTAAATTTAAGCAACTTCCGGCTTTGATACAGTATTGCAGGTTGTGATTGTGTGTTCTCTTGAGACCTTGAATCGTTTACAGAAAACTGTTTGTTACTATCTAATAATATCTTTGTTCCATGGCGATAAGTGCTAAAACCAGAATTGGCTAATTTGAATCACTTGCCGTTTGAATATAGGTAAACAGAGGAGATAGAACCTATTCTTGGGTCATTGAATCAATTGCAGGAAACGACATCTCGATATCTCTTACCAGTTTTGCTCTATGAAAACCAATATTGAAACCGGTAATAGTAAGAAATTTGAACCACATTCGATTTTGTATAGTGGTCGGAATAGTCATGTTACGTTGCCCTGAGATGCTGAATCGTTTGCAAAAGACCACTTCTCATTCTCTGTTCCCATTTTCTTTCTATGGCCTTTAATGTTGAAACCGCAAATTACTAATTTGAACCAGTTCCTGTTGCAATAGAGAGTAACGGGAGAGATCGAACCTATTGCAAGAGATCATATCTTGATATCTCTTATCGTTTTTGCTCGTTGACATATTGTTGCAAAGTCATGCGGTAGAGGCCAAATGTGGGGCCGGATTACTGAAGTCCGGATTAGCTTGAGTCTAGTGTAGTACAATAATAACCTCAATTCATATCAAAAATGTTTACGTGAGAATATTTATTATGTGCCCTTCGTATTAGCGCATTTCACAATACGATGTACAACATTTAGCAGGTGTTTTAAGATCAATTCTACAAGATCTGAGTAGTCAACAATAGTTAACTAAATTGCATAGACTGCTTCATTGAGTCACATTAATTATTTCTTACTCTGAAAACCATTCACTCAAAAATATTTTAAATTAGGAAGAAATTGATAGAGGAACTTACTGAAGAATTCTTAACAGTGACAACACCAGTGTTAATTTCATTGTGAGAACAAGCGAAGAGAATTTAAGGGACAGCAAATATGTGCTTATCAAATAGCACAGTTGTTACAATACAACATATTTGGGAAAAATATGTCGTTCCCGAACGCGGGCGTTTGCTCTCCTGTCCCTTCTTAAGTTCTTCATAATTCAGAGCATCGCAAACATGTTAGCGCCTGGAGCTATTAAACTTCAACTGGAGAAACTTCTAGATTAAGAGCGGAAAAAAGACAGACAATTAATAGAGAAGGTAAAAATGCCATATAGTAGGAAGTTCAATAGTCCAAGAATATGAACACACCAGAGTTAGATTCTACAATTTAAAATAAATAAGAAGAAAAAATTTAAGTGGTAAATTGTTCGTAAGGTACAAGACTTTCTTAATAATTACACTTAAAATTCTGGGAAATATGTGTAATACGTGAAAAGCTTGGAATTCCCACGTATCATACATATTTCAATAATTTCGTAAATGATTTTATAACTCAAAGTATGTATCCATCGAAGTGACAGTTCCTCCTCCAAAAGTTTCTTCTCTACTGAGATAGAATCGATCAATCAAACATGTGCATTTCCGTTTCTTTCGACTTCTAACAATGTTCTAACTTGAAAAATGTACTATGATTTTTGTTTCTTTAAAAAAATTGCTCTTGCTTACTTTCATTGCTTATTTTCCTCATTCAATATTTGATAAAAATAACCCAGGAATTTTTGAGTTTTTTCGAGAGTTATCCTTGCATCGTTTCACCACATTCAACTGTGCATTAATTGAATACAACATTAAAATAGTAGACATTCTTTTACACAACTTTTATCCGATATTTTATTCTCGAATTATGAGATTTTTGTATTTTTCCGACAAATTTTCGGTTAGTCATAGCGTTGAAACGAGGCATTTCTACACTCAAATTAATCTATACTTTTTGTCTTGTCTTTATGTCAGGAATAACTTTCCAAACGTTGTTGGTGTTGTTTTGAAACTTTCTGTATATAAAGCAACTTAAAATAGTTCATTGTTACAGCTTTAAGAAAGGTCAAGCTTCGAATATGATGTAGTAGGGTCCCGAACAGATTTGTAAAGGTTCTTTCTTGCACAATAATTCTTGCTGTGATTTATGTTGATCAGATCCTTGCTTATACTGTAGTTCATGTTCTGTGGACTTGGTAGTGAAAATACACGTTCAACTTTTCTTTTTCTTAAAATTGTTAGATATACGAGGGCCACTATTTATATTTTGAGCCTTGGCAACACTGATTGTAGTTAGGCCCTATTTCTTGTTTTATAGAAACGTTTGACGTTGTTGACCATAACGTCCCTCAAATGTTTTGTCAATAGATTTATTGGTGTTCTTTACGTTGACTTGAAGATTGCGTGACAACAGAAAATGGAACTAACTCGTGAAAATTTTAGTGCAATGATTTATTACGATTTTCAACGTGGATTATCACGAGAAGAGTACATCGATCAACTTACTTTCACATTTTTCTCTTTCCCCATTCTTTGCCGCTGTGAAAAGCTGGTATAACGATTTTACTCGTGGCCGCCATTCGCTCACTGACGAAATTCGCGAAGGTCGTCCAAAATCAGTTCTTATTCAAGAAAACATTGATGCTGTGCAGAACCTAATACTGCAATATCGTCATGTGACATACTGTGAGATTTAGGCAACTCTAGGCATTAGTTCCACCAGCATATATAAAATATTATATGATCATTTAGCTGTGAGAAAAGTTTTTATCGTTGCATCCCATATAATTTGACAAAAACTCAAAAAGAAGCTCGCGTCGATTGGTGCGCACAAATGCTCAATAAATACAATGCCGGTGCTTCGAAAGACATATAAAATTGTAACAGGTGACGAGAGCCGAAACGTAAACAGCAGTCAACTGTACGTGTGTTTCAAGATGAGCCAAATCCAACAAAAGTTGTTCGCTCTTGAAGCACATCGAAACAAATGGTCGCCTGTTTTTTTTGTTTTTTTTTGGGGGGGGGGCTGGTCATGTGGCAACTGTGCCTTTAGAGGAACGTAGAACGGTGAATTCTGAATGGTACACAACAATTTGTTTGCCGGAGGTCTTCGGTCAAATACGGAAAACAAACAAGCGCCGTCCGATTATTCTTCATCACTCGACTAACAACCGACTACTTGAACACTCAAAAAATAGAATTGATGAGTCATCCACCGCATAGTCCTGATTTGGCACCAAATGACTTCTTCTTGTTCTCGAATGTCAAGAATAAATTGTGTGGACAACGATTTTCGTCGGCGGAAGAAGTCGTTGATGCGTTCAAAAACCATATTATGGAGGTGTCTCAAGAAAATTAAAAAAAAAAAAATGCTTTGACAAATGGTTCGAACGAGTGAAAAAGTGTATTGATCATAAAAGACAATATTTCGGAAAACAATAAATCAATTTTCAATGACAAATTACTGTTTTTTTTTTTTTATTCTTAGGCTCAAAAATATAAATAGTGGCCCTCGTAGTGTGTCATTAAAGTATCAGTAAATACTAAATATTTCACGTTTCCTCAGTTCTCGTAACCTTAACTCCGTCATGGTTAAACGGTTAGCAGTACTTTTTCTTTAGTGCAAAAACCCCGAGTTCGACCTGGTCAATGCACAAGTAGCTCGCTCCAAACTCACGTTAAATGGTAGATCCCGACTAATACAATATCTTAAATCAGTGCTAAAAAAGACGTTAAACTCCTTATAAACATTTCGCTAAGGATCTCGTTTGATGTGTGGAACATCGATGTTAAATTGAAAAATATTTATGGTTAAAATAAAATTTGATGGTTGGGCTCTCACATAATAGTAGCCTTCATCAGTTATAGACTCGTCTTAGTTATTAGGATTGTGACGTACATCAAAAATGTTAACATTAAAATAATCTCCATTATAAAGAGTGACCAATAAAGGACGCAATTTTTATCTGTTGTCTTTTCTGATTAGTAGTCACGGAGCGCCGAATAGTGCATGATCGTTATCTGTTTTCTATACGGGTAGAAATGGAGCACTGAGTACATTTGAAATAAGTTTTCACTATGAAAAGACACTGTTCCGTCGTAAAGCGCTCCAATCTTACAAGTAAAGAAAACATATGACGATCATGCGCTATCAGGCCCGTAGCCAGCTCGAAAATTTAGGGGGGAGGGGCGGTGGAAGCTAGGGGGGCCCGATCCAAAAATATTAGTTCATTCCATATTATAGTTCATTTGCAAACCTACCGTGAAAATTTTAGAGGGGGCCAGTAAAAATTTAGGGGGTGCCCGGTCCTCCCTAGACCCCCCTGGATACGGGCCTGTGCGCTATTCAGCGCTCGGTGACTACTAATGAGAAAAGCAACAGATGAAAATCGTGTAACGTTCAATGCTGCCAACCTACTAGAACAGAAATGGCCTGGCTTTTCAAAAGTTGCTAAGTTGAGTTGATTTTGAGTTGAACGTCCTTTTCAATAGCGAGGCTATATGAGACAAGACCTACTGATTAACGTGGAATCCGAACCATATGAGCTCCCGCCGGGAATCGAACCCGAGACTCCCACGCCGAAGGCGCGTACGCTAACCGCTTAGCCACGAAGGAGCTCATTTAAAATAGCGTTCTTTATGGGACACCCTTTACTTATATTCATTGGATCATACTCCATGTTATAGTATAAAGTTCTTGTTATTAACTTAAATTTCTCCTTAATAGTGCTTTGGATTACTCGGTTCTATAAATAATAAATAATGTAGTAATGTCCATGTTAGTGTTGTAACTCAACCGAATAAGAAGTTAACATTTCCATATTGTTGGTAAATAAGTATTTATATATTAAAAATTAAGTATTTTACTTGTCTCCAGGACCATGACAACATAAACATATAACCAACATGACCGCTCATAATTACAACTCTGAGTTTGTCAGTTTGTGTGTTAAAGAGTAAAATACCATAATGTTAATTTTATTCTTTTCATTTACTATAGAGTATTTAGCAACTCACTATATTTTTCACCTATAAATGTAATATATTTGTGACGGAAATTAACCGCATCTTTTTCATTATTTGTCTTTGATAACCAGGGAAAGACACACTTATATAAATATATATGTAAACTATATATAAACTACCTCTCGTTAGGAAGTAACACAGACGAATGTATGACCTGTCTTTGACACGTGGTATTATTTTAACCCTCTTCTCTTCCAACGTTGAACCACTTCAATGTCATTCATATGTATACATAAACACATCACCATTCACTATTCCCCCATTCTCTTTCACACATTCGTACGTAGGTTTCACTTTCAGATCTCTGAGCTCCACATGCTGTCCCCAGGTGTTGTCACTGTGATGTATAGCTACATGGAGTGATGGAGATTTTAATATGGAACAGCCAGATGGATCATGCAACCGCTTTGCCTAGCCACTTGTTACGCAAAACATTTTAGTCACAAGCGTTTTCGTTTTTCAGTCCCCTCCTACTCTCCCCATGGCCTTCAGCCTCTAGCCACTGACCTACAGCCTCGTGCCTGCAAGAGCTTAAAAGGAACTCCAGCGTTTAATTAATTTAGCAGCATTAAAGAATCTTTAGACCTATTTTTAAACGCCCTCTTTGACCAGTTGTCAGGCTAAGTGAACAAGATGATATTTATTTTCTACGTTGTTATCCAATCTAGTTAGGCCGCATTATTTATTTGTTGTATTTAATAACATTATTTTATTATATAATGATATACTTTATATTTAAACGTCATTAACTTGATTTTTGTATTCATTTTTAGCTTTTTAAATAGTAGCAGAACCTGTTCTTAGTATGGGTAGAATATGGATAATGGAAAATAATTTAAAAGATCTGGAACTCGTGTAACACAAACGACAGTGCCTACCTCACAGACACTATAGTTTTCACTCTATAATTTTCGTATAAATTTTGATTTCTCCAATCCCCCTCGAATCGGAAATCGAATAAACGGCTTGGTACGAAATTACAGTAGAAAATATATCTAAATGTTTACAACATCTGGTTGCTATAAATTGCTCCTTTGTATGTGAAAATCTTATAACCATATATATAGACAGTTTTATAAACGATAAAGAAGTATATATTAATTATATACAGTCCGTAAAAAAATAAACACACTTTAAAAGATGATGTCCCTTTTTTGTAACTTGGATCAAATTATGGTATCAATGTGTAGTATAGTTTCTTTTTAACAGATATCGTTAATTACCTGGCTGTAAAATGAATATGTGGTGTAAGCAACAATTTCGAAGTTAAAATACCACTGTTAAATACCATTCACGCTCTTCAAACAACAACAGTGTAGAGACCATTTTGATTCATTGTATTACGTCACATGCTAATTTTACTGTCATGTAGATATCGATGTTAGTCGAAAGCTACCCATACTATACATTTCTACCGTCTTTCGAAGCAAGTTCTAAAGAAGATCATAGATTTAATCTGTTAAAGGAAGTGTATACATTTTTTGACGGGCTACTTTATTTCATTTAATATGTATAACCATAATACCTAAGTTGCTTCAGCCAGTCAATTAGAATAATGTAAAAGCTTATGTTACTAATGTGATAATTAGGAATGAAAAATAATATGCCTATAGGAAATTGAAATTTTATATTGCAATCATTATAATTTCTGTTATTATTATTATTATTATTATTATTATTATTATTATTATTATTATTATTATTATTATTATTATTATTATTATTATTATTATTGAAGTTGATGAACCCATATACACAGATTTAGTGTAATTGAGTCAACTAATGCCTAATTAAATATATATAACATTATTCAAGATACCTAATATAATGGTCCCAGGTCACTTCCTTCTTCCCCTTTCCTTTCTTCCTTCCCAATTCCCCGGGATGTGTGTTCGCCTAGGAACGTCATCCCTCATACTTGACGGGCTAACAGGCCATAGATGCCAAAATCTCAAAAATCTAATTACTAATCCTAATCCTAAGCAAGAGCACAAGAAAGTCTGTCTGGCTATGCGGCAAACATTTCAGCCTGTGACGCATGGTTGGTGCTTCGACTAAGCTTCTTCGACATGGCAGTTTGTTAGACACACGCCGCTTTATGCAGATTCGTTTTGACGTGTGATTAGCGTCATACTAAACGCCTGACTACTGCAGGAAACGTACGTTAGTCGAACTCTTTAGTATACCACTAATCAAGCTCCAGAACGACTCTACATACGGTCCATGATGTTTTATTGGTTCCACCACTCATGTAGGTAGATTAAATTGTTGTTTAAATACTATTTAATAGGCTAATCTTTAAGTTCTATTTTCGTATTAGAAAATTAAATTTGCAACCATCTATATGTTTTCGTGTTTGACCCAATGTTCAATGGTTTTATGTATTCAGCACATAACTACTTAAAGTATATACACGACTTTTTCCATTAAATTTGATTCGGTTCAGCATATCCTTTTAACTTTTTTAAAACTGCATATGAATGAAGTTTCAAGTAAAATCAGTACCTTTGGCAACCCTGCCATATTACTCAAGTCATTTGTAAACAAAGAAAGTAGTTTGCAACTTACTTTGCTGCATGCACAGATAAATCTAACGAGTTATACTCAACATCTGAAATAATTTGAACAAAATTGATGTTTTACCGGCTACTTGGTGCTATACGAGATTTAACTAGATATCGGTTGATCGTTTAGAGTTTAATGGAGACTTCAGCATTGAAGCTGTTTTTCCCCTTCAAGATACGGCCAACGGCTGACACAAACTCCACATTAAAAATTCACAATGAAACTTCTTTAAAAGTGTAAATCCAATATAAGATCTACAAATTAAAATAGCAGTCCAAACAACGATGAAATTGAAACAGAGGTAGCGAAAAGGTATAAAAATAAATAACAAAATGTATAAGAAGAAAGGGGTAAAAAATACTAATAACAGCAAAAAACGTAGAAAAATGTAGAAAGAAAATACCTCGGAGTACATTAACCATTCCAAACTCACAAATAAAGGTTCGATTACGTCTACTAAAGAGTGCACTTTCCCAAACCTGATTAAGCTCTTTTAGTAGTCCCAAACGTTCTCTTAGAACCTAGTATTCTGGATATTCTAGAGAAGATGTCGAATATTCACTGGAACAATACAGTCTTCAAATTACGTTCCGATATGCTACGCACTAAATAGGAATAAGTGAGATGAAAATGTCCAAAATGCAAACGTGTAAAGATCATTTCATGTGGCCGAGTAGTACGTGATGATTTCTTCCAATTTCCCCAAATAGGTATTACTGAGTGGTGTCTATTTTCGTTGGCATGTCTCCAGCCACTTACTAGTGATAATGCATCTGTTGGACAAAATAACTACGGAGTTCTGAGCACGGGATTGAGTCCTGTATTGCAATACCTGTAAATGCGGCTTTTTTGGCTGTTGTGTCAGCACCCTCATTACTCCTAATACCAACCGATACAACGACAACAAAGAGACAATGATGATACAATTTTGTTTCTGTAGCTGATGAAATCTCTCAAGAATGCTTGCACTAAATTGTGTTTAGTAAAAATATTTTATAGGCTTTTCATAACGCTTTCTGAATCAGTACAAATCAGCACACGACGCAGGGAGACCTTAGCGCGTGATCGAGGGCAAATTTAACTGCTGTTAGTTTAGCAGTGAACATTAAACACAGGGGATGCGTGATGAAAGCATAGCCAATAGAATTCCCAATTCTTGAACCATTCGTACAAAACATTAAAATAGAGGTACTTGTCCAGCAACACTCCGAATTCTTGCTGTTATTGCTGGGTACTAGGGGGCTGGTTGTGATGATAATCTAAGATTAAGTCTTGGTGGAGTCAAGATCCATGATGGAAGAGAACAAACATGTACCCAACAAAGAGACGACCATGCAAATTCTTCTGCGTTGAGAGTCTTTGATATATGTAATATGGGTGTGTAGCCTGAAAACATGCTGCATACTGGTTATAAACCTGGCAACTAGACAACGGAAAGCTGCAGGGATGATGAGAAACACAACACACGGAGAGCTGTATAACTTTTGAGAAGTATCTTACGTCGATAGGCTTATAGCGCAGAAAGCCGAAAACTCAGAAGATGAATTGTATCAAGTTGGTTCAGCGCGAAGGAGCGATCAGATGATTAAGTAAAACTATAGGTATAAGTAAATCATGAGTAATACAAAGAAATACAGTATATAATAACCATAGTCTAACGTTGACTGAATTACACTACGATATAATCGCAGCAGAAGAATGCAATCAACATCCCAGGTACAATGGAAAAGTACACGAAGCAAGTTCATAGCTCAGAGACAAGAGTATTTAAGATTCCAAAAGTGTTGTGCCCACCTTAATCAACGATCAAAAGTCAAACTTTAAAAAAAAATCCGACAGTATTAATAAGTGAAATGTGTGCCACCAAGATACAATTTTGGATTAACAAGAAAAGTTCATTTGTGGCAGAAGTGTGCACACTGAATTTTCAGACTTAAAAACTGGAAGCCTGTCTTACTCGACCAGCAAACAAGACGATGTAATGTCAATGAAGCGGTAGAGTGATACGGAAAATTTTTCCATAGCTACAATAAATAACTAGAGCGCCAACGTTCCGCAGACCGGATAATAAGCCTGGATCTGATATAGAACACTTTTCACAGCAACAGCAAACATCGAGACACTTAAAACACTGCCTTGTTGGACATCATTTCGCTGCAGGAATTGCTATCAGAATCAAAACCAACACACATTAGATTCGAGTGGTCTACTATGTCCCGATACACGCGCGGACATCGCGCCCACGGCCATCCTGCTTATTTAACGGACAGGCTCCACCAAACAACGCATCCTGCCCGTAATTGCTCAATACTGACCATTGGTCCTCGTGCAAGTTGGGTATTGTCAAGATCTATCCCCCGACCTTGACGCCTTAGCGTGTAACACCTATTCTCTAAGGGACTGGGATACGCACACTGCGCGGCAGAGCCGAAGCCCCACCTACCAGTTACCTACTGGTGGAGGCGGACTGGTAGCGAGCCAGTCCTCCCATATTCTGCAGGTATGGTGCCCAAGCGTTTCAAGGCAAGCTCATCTCCCATACATGCTCACCGTTATTCACGTTCCTAGGATTAGCTCTCATTCGGTACCGAATCTCACGGTAAAACAAAACCCGGCAGAGTCCAACCCAATCCTGGATTTCCAGGCATGCCCGAGGGGTCATGTTCAATCCCAGACCTGCCTACCTTTAACGTTCAACTGGCAACCGCCTTCGCATGTATACGTACAACGCACACGTTGAGATACTCCCGTATCTCATCTCGGCTTCAACGGTACGCGTTAGGTCACCTCGAGTTTGGTGCCGGCCCATATCCTACAGAGTTTCATCCCTTCCGCGGATCAGTACCGTTACCTAGATTCCTGGAATAGGCACCTTCCCCGCCTCCACTCAGCCCTTCCGCAGGCAGGAACCCAGTACTCTCCTCCTGGTAGGATCACCCAAGCAATACGGGTCTTCCTCTAATTACGGTAGAGGTACACTGTACATTACCAGAACAAATGACTGATGTAGACCATCTGCTCAAGGCAGACATTGTCATTGTCTCCTCTTGTAAGTTCGCCTGATATGTCACATAGGGCTGTCGACCGTGCGAAGAGGCATCGGGCCTTCAGCATGACCCGGAGCTACCTATCTTTAACGTGTTTAGGTAACACGCATACGTTGTAGGATAGCTACCTTCCGAACCCAATGGTACGTGTAAGCCATCATTTGAGTGGAACCACCACACCCACTCTCGGTAGGAACGTCTAAACAATACGGGACTTCCTCTATTTACGGTAGAGGTACACCGTACATTACCAGAGCCAATGACTGATGTAGACTGTCTATTTAAGACAGACATTATCATTTGGGAGCAGTGTCTCCCTTTAAGGGAGCCTTGTCTCCCCCGGTAGGCTCGCCGAAACAATACGGAGCTATCTATCTTTTACGTGTTTAGGTACCAGGCACAAATTGCAGTCAATCTGCTTGTCCGAATCCAATATTACCTGTAAACCTCAATTGCAAGAGACATTCGCACCCTTCCTCGGTAGGGTCGTTCAAACAATACGGAAGTACCTCTTCTTACGGGAGAGGTTAACCGTACATTACCAGACACAATGGCTGATGTAGACTGTCTACCTTTAAAGACAATAGCCATTGGGAGCGGCGGCTACCCTGGTTGGGTCGTAAATCTTCCCGAGAACAAGGCGAGGAACAAACCCAGGAGAAAATACTTCCTCAGAACTCCTGAGATACGAGTGTGCATTGGGATACTAGGTGTCCCATCTCGGACCCAAGAGCACGCACGAAACGCTCTTTGAGGCCATTACTTACATCATCCTCCCGGTAGGGCATTGGATCTGCCCCCAACGCACACCAACTACTCACTCTTTCATACATGTTGGGGTAACACGTAGCCTTATCTAACGGACCCAGGGGCACGGCCTAGTTACCCATTTCTAAGATAGCCGAAGCCTCACCTCCGACGGTAGGGGCGGCAGTCTAAGACCACCTACCTCGCTGAGGACGTGATGATGTCACATGTACTCTCCCGGATCCAATGGTACGAGTTAGTCCCCCATTTCAGAGGAAAGCCGAAGCTTCACCTTTGCCAGTAGGTTGTTGTCCCGAGCGAAGACACGCAGCTTCATACGCTACATCCACAAGACGTCCCGATCTCCCCTCCGGTTATGAACTGCCACAATACATGCAGTCCAGAGGGGGTCCCTCCTCTTTTCTCAGTACGGGCTTCGGACTGGCCATGGCGGGGTTCAGCCTACACACAATTTAAAATAACGTCCGCCAAGGAAATTAGCTAAATACTAAACTACGAAGACCCAAGTCATGTAGAAGTGTTAAAATTTCGTAGCGCCAAGTCATAATCCTTGCTATGTCAACACAATGGACTTCTTTGGTCTGTTTCATTGTTGCTCTTGATAAGACCTCATAACACGGGAATAAGGTCAATCGTACCAGCTTACATTTGAAATAAAATTATTTTTACTAGGAATAATTTCGAGAATGACTAGAATTTTTTATGAACGGATTCCAAGACAATTGATCACACTTATCTTTAGCTTAGCACAATGTCGTACGCTATCTGATTCTAGAATTAGTGTGTTTATGGTTTCGTTGGCAGCACTATTGAAAAGAATTTCCAGTCAAAATTCCTAACCCATGTTACGATGTTGCTGGCTTTGAGACCTATCTCGGTTTCACTTAAGTTACTGTTAGTTCTGACAAATGAACTGAAAAAGAGATGTGTATTCCGTCTCATTTACACATTTAATAGAGAAATATTTGTAGCTAGGTATTACAATATTTTTATTTAAGTGGTTGTGTGACTGATTACTTATTTGCTAATGTTTGATATGGCTAATTATAATTATTGTTTCGATCTTGGTGTGTGTGTGTGTGTGTAGGGAGGTTATGTGTATCAGTGTTGCCACCTATAATTGTCTTATAATGTCTCGTGTTAATTTCGCTTTCGTTAATTGATTTTGGCACGACCTCTATTAATAATAAATAGAGCAAATTTATTAGAACTACGTCAATTAATCAATCAGGTAAATAAACAGCAAAAACTTACCTTTATTTGCATTTATAGAAAGAATTTTGATGCATCGAGAGGCCTTTCTCAGTGGTAAAGCATCCAGGAGGTCCTGAGTTCGGAAATCTGGGCTGACATCATGAATGGGCTTTTTCAATAATCTTCCCATAGTTTTATCAGTCAAATGACGGGGTGGTATCTATTTATAAAAGACCGTGGCCGTATCTTTCCTCATTCCTCTCCGTTCCTTTCATGCCCGTAAGCATTAGTAGCCAAGTATATGAATACCTAAATTAAAATAATTTTGTTACAAGGTAATATCGACGAAAGTTTGAAATGCTTTTTCTCTTCAAATAACAATAACGAGCTCTGTGCGGCAATGGTTATTATTAGTTTTTTATTATTTTCTTGGTGTTTATTTTCCCATTTCGTGTGCTCTAGTCGCATATAACTCAAAATATTTTTCATTCTTTCATAACAATTCTATAAACAGGGTCAGTGATAGGCAAACTTTTAAGTGGAGGGCAAAGAAGAAAAAATAAATTACTCTGTCCAACAATTAAAAGAAACAATGAGAACCAGTGCCTCCATGGAGCAGTTTAGAAAATCGTTTCGCGGGTCAGATAAAACTTTCGAGTCGACACACCGAGCGCGCGGGCTTCAGTTTCCCTATCACTTATCTAGATGATTGAGACCAGCCTATCTGTGTCAGCGTTGCCAATGTGTGTGTAATTGCACAAAATGTGTGCAATTTTGACCTGTTTGTGCATTTTGTGTGTAATGCCAATCTGTGTGCATTTTGTGTGTAATTTGGCACAATTAAAAATTTTGATCATTGATGATTTTTACGAAGTTCCTTTCACTCAAATATTCATTATTTCCACCATTTTTTTTTCTGAAAATTGCCTTCTATAAACTACGAGCTCCAACGCCTGACTCCAGGCCAGCGCAATAAAACCACAGAGAAAATAACAAGTTATTTGCTATTATTGTTAATCTCTTTATTTTCTCTACAGTATGATAAAACCTATCTTGCTTCCTTGGTACCTCACTTCTTGTTTTTCAGAGGCGGGTGTCATGACATCCCCAAGCAAAGACGCTTTGTTCAAGCAAGCAATGTGAATGAATGTTGACCCTCGATGTTGGCCGAAACATGAGGCGGAGGTGGTAAGAGGTCTTGTCTTCTCACCACTTGTGAAGAAAATGCCATTTTGCAAACAGATCAACGACAGAGTGACCGATGTCCAATTAAAAACATTAAGTACGTTGAAAGCAATGGCGCAGACTTTCCAAGATTTATTTGGGTGCAGATCAATGGCGGGTAATATTAGCTTATATGTTTTCAGGGAAGTCTCGATGTTTGATTGATTTACTTTTAGTTAAAATATTTTATGAACATTGTCATAAAGGCCTCTTCTGTGAGAAACTAAAATATATCGGTACTATAAGGATAAATTGGGGCTGCCCTAGCTCAGTCGGTAACATGACTGATTTAAACGCAAGAGAAACTGGTTCAAACCCGGGTTCAAGCTAAAAAAAACTTGTGGGTGCGCCGCACCCATAAGATTATTTATGTGGGTGCCGGAGCCCTGGAGCACCCACGTAGTCGGCGCGCAGGTGTCGTCCCACTTGCGACATTCCTATTAGCGACAGGAACTGTTAACTGTCCTATGAGCGACCGATTCGATCTGTTAACTGCTCTATGAGTCACCGATTCGTTCATACTAAGATAATGGAAGAAGACAAGGTTCTCTCTTCTTTAACTTGTTTCATGCTAATGCGATTTAGAACCTAACAAAATGTACTGTGAAAAATTTCGCTCTACCTGAATTTAATACGTGAGACTACTCTCATTACACTAACAATATTTTTTACCTTTTTCCTAAATATTTTTGAATTACTTTCTATGAATACAATGACTATATCAAGAGGAAAACTAACTAGATATTTAGAGTAGCTCCGCCTTTGTCTATGATTCTAATATAATTAAAAATTTCATGTTAAAATGATGCGGAGCATAAGTTCAGATTGAATATGTTTATGGCAGATAAGAAAGAAATCAGAAAGAGGTAGGGGCGCCCGAAGAAAAATTTCTAGGGAGGGGCATCTTCATTGTTGCTGTACCATGTCTCGTATATCTGGTATTTAATATACGTGGTTTGCTATATTACGTATACATTTTAGTGAGCCAGGGGGTGATCCCTGCCTTCCCATCGGGCGCCCATGGAAAGAGGGTGTTCACCACTTGAGGATATCAAAGAAATCTTAAAAAGAAAATGTATTCAAAGAAATTATTACACAAGTTACAAATCTCTCGCAGGACTTAACAGTTCGTCTAGTTATAGTATAAGGGATTACTCGTATTTCAGATTGCTATACGGCAAGCTTTTATGTATAAGTCAAAACAAGAAAGGAATTCAAATTAAGCAATTAGTTTACGTTTTAGTAGCTTACAATAGGGAGGAAGGTAGTTTAAAGAGTTTGTTTACCTTTTGGATTGTTTAGAGTGAACTGCATTGTAATTGTGAGATTGGTTGAGAATAGCCAATCAGATGTAAAGGATCTCAAAAGCTGTCTTTTATCATTGACTTTTTTTCCATTTTATTCAGTGTCTTTGGAAGTCTAAAAAGTAGATAGCGAAACTGTTACACGTTTAAGTTTTTCAAAATAAAATATATTACTGTGCTTAGTGAGTAATTAGATTTGAATCAAATTAAGTACAGAAAACAGAACTTTTGAAGAAAGGTGATATTACAACTGGATTTTCAATAATTACATAAGAATATACTTTTCATGGAAATGTCCCTGTTGTCTTGCAAAGTTATTTGATATGTTTTATGTCAAATCTAACTCAAAATTAAAATAAGTTTTATTTGCACTCACTGTAGAGGGAAAATATATTTGATGAACTGTATTACTGGCACGTACATTTTCGTAGCAAGGTTGTTCAGACGCTAATAACGCCAGAGGCAAACATATTTCATGAGAGGGAATCATATCATCTTCCATCATCTCAATGTAAATGAATCGGTCGCTCATAGGACAGTTAACAGTTCCTGTCGCTAATAGGACTGTCGCTTCTGGGACTAATTCCGGCGCGCATGGTTGAAAGTGAAATGAAAGTGACAATGGACGGAAAGGTGACGGTTTTACAATAATAATAATAATAATAATAATAATAATAATAATAATAATAATAATAATAATAATAATAATAATAATAATAATAATAATAGTAATAGTAAATCAAACGCTGAATCCTTGAACAATGGCTGGTCAATGACACTCATGTTCAAAATGATTGTCGCATATCTATAACGGTCGTGTTGTGCGAATATAATTGGATAATAAACTCGCAAGGTACTACTAGTACTGTTACTATGTGTATAATCGGGAAATGTATATATGTGCTAAATTTCATAGAAAAAATTGTAAATACGAAAATTAGAATGAGTACATCAAAATGTTGCTAAATGGACAAGAAAAGTTTTTTTTCGTTATATTGTTCTTATTTACAGATCTTTTGACACGAAATTTACCACATACATGTCTCTGCCGATTACACACATAGTAAGAGTGTTAAATGTACCCTGCGATATCATTATCCAAATATATTCGCTCAACAAGCCTGTTATAGATATGCGACAATCATTTTGGACATGAGTGTACGTATAGGTATGTACGTCATTATACATAATATACATATAGATAGGTAGTTATGTATTGTGTAATGCTGTGTGCACTGTATTACAGCTTGTGTGTAAAATTGTGCAATTTGGACGGAAGGTGTGTGTAATTTTGCTTGCCGTGTCTGGCAACACTGATCTGTGTAGGTAGGCAGGCGTGTTTATTCTAGACGTTTTTCGCTCCGTTCCTGAAATTTTTTACATGTAAGTAGTGACAACGCCGCTGTGTTCCTCACAGACTTACACTTGCTGGCTTCTCTATAGTTTACTCGCCTTAGTTCTCAAACACTGCTTTAATGTTACATGATTTATAGCATAGAACGAATAAATTGATAAGGTGATTACACGAACACAATGAAGAGATTTACCAACGTTTGAAGAAACAGAAGATTAGGGTTGTGCAAAGTTTTCCGGAATCAGAAACTTCACTTTCTGGATTTTGGAAAAAATCCGGAATTCGAAAGTTTTCTGAAATGGTAATTTTTTAATTCCGGATTTTTCCCTATTCCGGAATTATTCAGGATTCCGGATATTTCCAAAATTGGAATTTAAATACCGGATTTTTTCCGAATTCCGGAATTTTTCCAACATCTTAGTTTTCCGAATTTCGGAATATTTCCGATTTTACTTTCCAGATTTGGCCATACCTACACAAGACACTGTACTCAAATGATAACTGTGGCTTAAACCTTACTATATTACATTCTTCAAGGACCTCTCGTGACGAAGATGGACTCTGGTAACTTTTAGAT
The DNA here is from genome assembly GCF_964235325.1 of Thermobia domestica. Taxonomy (NCBI): domain Eukaryota; kingdom Metazoa; phylum Arthropoda; class Insecta; order Zygentoma; family Lepismatidae; genus Thermobia; species Thermobia domestica. The sequence continues at coordinate 197,795,048 of NC_137455.1, read as the reverse complement.
AAAATTACGAAAAAGAATCATAAATTTATACTAAAATGAAGTAAGACGAGAAAAAAAATTCAAGAAATCGAGATGTGACGAGAAAGAAGTCTTCGTGATTCGACATAAGGTGAGACTTCTTCAAAAATTTAGATCCCAGGCGAGAAAATCTGATTTGTCTCGTGGCAACTCTAACTATATTTGTCACTAAAGCGAATATCACTGGACATAGTTGAATCAACTCAACAAATAAAATATTATTTTAACCTCACAGATTTCAACATTCACTGCATATCTATTTCGAAGACTTAATACAGTTGCAGGAATAGTGGTGTAATTCCCAATTGTACAGTTTTTGACTGTCAGCAGAACGATAGATCCATTGACGGGAGAAATTCCTACTATCACATACATATGTAGTAGTTATTCGTAATATGTCTTACACTTTTTATCCTATTAATCCAATACTACTTGCTGAACATGATAACCCTAGCTATATACAGTAGGATGTCGATAATCCGAAAGTCAAAAATCCGAACGCGGTCTATAGAAACTAGTGACAGTACACTAATTCAATATTCTTTCTGTGAAGTCAGTTTTTACAAAAGCTCATTCATATGTAATTATTTGTCATACTTATTTTTATTTTTATTTTCCCTTAAGTCTATACAGTGTAATTTAGTGTAAGAGCAGGTTCTTCAGAAATATTAAATGTAAGTAGCCTTACGTACGGTATTGTAATTGCTGTATGTACTTTACAACTACTGTATCGATAAAAGAGCCTACTGTACAGTATATTTAAGCCTAAATGGCATTTTCTTGGTCATTTTAGAAAATCCGAATAATCTGAAAAACCAAACTAACTGTGGTCCCAATTAGTTCGGATCTTTTACTTCCTACTGTATATGTATAAGTGAAAATACCGCAAGATGAGGAATACTGATGTTATTAAAATAATAATAATTCATATTAAATCTGAATATTAACTACTGTTTATCGGAATACGAACCGTATTGCAATTTACATTGACATGAAGGAAACATATTTCCTAGTGAATATATACAATGAAAGACTCTTTTGCCGCAAGCATTTTAGAAAAAAGTAAATCTGTTGAATTTTTGCCATCAAGCTTATAAATGTAAAATTTTGTTTTGTTCCGCAATCGATGACCCAGTGTAATATTTGATGACCAATAGCGAAACAGCTGAACCTTCACAGTTGTTTCAAGTTTTAAAATTTAAGATGAGCATCAGTGTCCAGAATGCCATTCTGGCTAGAGTACCAGGGGAAAAAGAAAGAAAATGTAGAAAAGAAAGAAAAATAAAAAAAATGGTATTTGATGAGACAGGGTCGACATTCTATGAGGGTGAGGGCAGGTCTCGCCAGCTATTGATTGGAGTATAAATTCCCCACTCAAGCCACGTCAGGCGTGTAACTTAAGTTTACAAGTGGGAGTGAGGAGGTTGGTCGGAACATTGGCAAGCGGCCGAGGTTTTACAAGTCTTTTCTTTCTCAGCTTCTCTTTCTACCCTTTTATCCCTGCTGTTTTCTCAATCTTTTTGCCCAAAATCGTGGAGAGAGGTTGGTTGGGTGGGAAATCGGACATCTCCCTCGCACCCGTCTCGCAGGCCATTTTTTCGCCCTATTGAACATCGCCAAGAATGTCGGCAGCTTCCGTCAAGTGGTCACTTTCGATGCCATCAGTGGAAACGAAGCCGCTTTTCTAGAAGCTTGGTTACTACGCAAAAATCAATGAAGTTTCCTTCTATACATTAAGTCTAAAAAACGAATATTAATCTAAGTTACTATTTTATATGGAAAGAAAGGAATGGATAAACATAAAATAAATTACAGTGGATTATCCAAACTGCACATTCTGCATGATTTTCATGTACTTACATAAAGTCCCAGATTGCGTGGTTCTTTCCTATAAAGGTGAGTGAATAACCTATTAAAAATAATGTTAGAGATACTTTAAACTAACGGGTGCTGACACTAAATCGAGAAAAGCGTTAGTCCTTAAATAAAGAGTTAAACTGCCCAAATAATGGGAGAATGAGAACCCAGCTCACCTATTGAAAACATCGAAATTTACGTACAAAAGTTTCCTCCTGTTACATTCGGCAGAGTGTGAATTTACTCTTTCAAATGTTGTACCTCCAGTATAATTTGTGTTCTATTGGTCTATCAGCATTTTGGAGACTACCTTCTCACTTTGCACTTTCCACTGCAATAAACTAAGTTAGTGCCTTTTTCCACTCTTCCCTGAAGATTTTCCATAGATCATTGAAGGCAATTTTGTAGACATCGATGTAATGTTACGAATGTGCAGAAATGCTTTGAGTTGACATTAGAGCTTTTAAGAAATAGCTCAAATTCGAATTTCATTACTTCATGTCAATAACACCGGAGGATATAGGTGGAAGCTCTGTTCATGTGAGCATCTTCTTCTAATTGGTTCCGCACAAATGTCCTTCCGATAGATTGCAGTCATGATGAATTTCTGGAAGTAGCACTTACTTACCTGCACGTTTTGTCGACCTTACGTACCTGAAATCGATAACAGGCACGATTCTGTGCGGAAAAGTTTCTCCGCACTGGTGGTAGAACTCGATATGTTCCTTCCGAAAGATGTGAAGATACATCATTGCCCAAACTAGCGTTCGTGAGATAATGAAGGTCATCCAATATGACAACCGTCTTCAATTTCCAATCCCTTAAGTGTCTTTCGCACAATTTGGCGCCATTTTGTCTTACGATTAGTAATGTGACATAGAGGCAAATTATGAACTCGGTTCTTATATATGCAGCACAGACCAACTCAGTGACAAATGATTTAGGTAACCGTGGTCTCCACCAGATTTAATATCCGAACTATGTAATGTTGGAACGGAGGACTCATTCTCCTAGCATACCAGTCAACTAATTCAACGAAGCACTTCAGGCCGACACTCTCGCTAGTTTGTTGTTGAATATTTCTGTATGGGCATCATTTCTGTTTGCCTTGGTATGATATTTTATAATGTGGTCAAACTGTTAATTAATCATTTTCCTGACACTGATAGTTCCTTCATACAGAAAATATGAAAGAAAAATAACCATAATGTACCCTTCTAGATAGCTGTTGGACTTTGGCGTGTATTCATTAGCACTAGTGATGATTTCAGACGATTGTTCCGGGAAGGATTTCAATACTCAAGGGTTAAAGCAGTACTGTGAAAATATTGGTAAAATTTGTTGAACATAATCGGAATTTGTAACAGATCCAAGAAATTGCATAGATCCCGGAAAGAAATTCCTCTCGGAATATCTTCTGAAACAGGGCCGTAACTTTTCAACAGAGCGCAACATATGCATTTCCTATGTCAAATATATTCTCCTCAATATAACTTTTAAAGTATGAAAAGATCCAGCCAAACCATTTCCAAAAACCCAAAAGTAATTTAGAGCGCTACTACTACCCCATCATCTGAATGAAATATTTCCAAATGATGAAGCATAAGCTCAATGTAATCTGGGTTCTATTTCAGTAATTCGCTGACTAGGGGCCCCAGAAGTAATAGGCCTAAACAGGTTGGTTTATTAAAGTTTTCATCATGTCAAACATGGGCACTACAATTATTTTACTTGTAATAAATGTTTAATAAATGTAAGAAATAGAAGTAATAAGTGTTTCTGTCACGAAAAAAAAAAAAAAACTGGAATACTACTTGTTACGGATAAACTCGTATTATTATGTAGATTATGTTTTTGTGTTAATTAATTTGTATTGGTAATAATAAGTTCGTATGAGGTCAAAAAAAGGTTTTACTTCACCTTAGTGTCTTCTCGATCTCAATAAAGCGTCAAAGTTTTTTTTTAAAGTTTGAGTATGGTATAACATTCGATCAAGGGGAAGTCGAAGCTGAATAGAGGCTTCATACTAGTACGAAGAAGCAAGTTTTCTCTCTGCATCTGGAACACTCCGTTGTGTTTTGTTATTGTGAAAGGTGCCTTTACCCTTTGTGGGGCCTAAGTCGAGGTTCAAAATGAAACTTTTCGCCAACTTCATGATACAATTTCTAAAACAGAGGTGTGAACTTAGTATAGAATTCTTCTCGATTCCAGCAGTTTACTTGTTTACAAATCGCAATATTACACAGAGCTGCTCAACATAAAAAAGTATCTTGTGTACAATGAAGAATAATGGAATAGTACTTGCTTTTTTAACAGTTTCGTTAAGTTTCTGCTTTTTCATTTGTCATGAATTTTCGATGTCCTAGTCAGTATGATATAACTGAGAGAAGGATGACTACTTAAAAAAATATTAATTCGTAACTCATTTATAGAAACGAGTTTTACTATTTTTGCAGTTCATCTAATTGATTCTAATAGCTAACAGTAAATTTAGGCGCATACGAACAATGGTTAAAAAAAAAAAGACCGTTATACCAAAGGAACATGAACTAGTATAGGAAAATAAACTTATCGTTTTTCTTCTAAAGTGTTATATTGTTACAGATAAACGGCTCTCGCGCAAGGCTCATCAGAAAATACGATTTGAATTTTACAACCCTATTAACGTACACAGAAATACTACATGATAAATTGAAAAGCAACGTAAAAAACATGTAGATGGAGGAAATATGGGAATAATTTTTTTCCTGGTGCCTTTGTTGGTGCAGATAGGTCACTTATAGAACAGTACTCGGCTTGACTAATCTGTGATTTTTAAAATTTCCGTATTTTATTGAATAATGCACAGCCTGTTATCTACAAATATTAAAAGAACAACTAAGATTAGTACTTGAAGTGCCGGGACTCTTCCATGCGCGGAATCGCTTGCAGTTTTGCAGTTCGCCACTTGTTGCTGTTTAAAAATTTATTTAACTGTGACTTACAAGAAACTTATATTTGCTAGAAATGAGCGCATCTGGGTCTTTTCAATTCGAAGTCCATGGGAGCACGGAAACAGTTTGAATTATCCAATGATTTGCTAGATATCTAACAAGGAACATTATGATTTGGTGAATTCAATTGCTGAAAATGATTGCTAGTATTTAATTCAGCACCAAAAGAAACAGAGGAAAAGAGGGTGTTTAGTGGCAGACCGTATACAGGGTGGGAGATAAATGAGGATAAAATGCATAGTAAAACACTACGAATTTCATTTATTGCGTGTAATACGTAATGAGTAACTTTTGATTGACATTAAGTACCGGTACGTTGTCTTAAAAACTGATCATCACTTTGAAAATCTTCAATCACTTCGGAAGCTTCAGGTGAGGTTCTTTGCTTCACGTTTTTTCTTTACTTCATCACCAACTTCGTCTTTAACACTTTCTTCGTCATCGAATGGATTGTATTTTTGTGTCACTCTTATCTACGGCTGTCTCAGCATAACTGAATACCACTATATAGAATGAGTGGGTAAATGTATGTATTGAGTTCTAGTAGTTATATTCTGGTAAATTTACTGAAATATAGATCTCGTATTAAGTCTCGCACTACTTAAGTATTCTTCGTAATGCGGACTATCAGGGGGGGTCATTTTGTACCTGTCGCAAAAGAAACAAATTAGAAACTCTCACAAAAATCTACAGTGAGTGAAATGAACACGGGATAAGACTAACAGTCAAATTCAGAAAATTGCAGAAACGGCTATTTATTATATTATCTAGGAGTGACACTTCCATATGTCGGTCACATCTCCTACCAACGGAGGGAGGGGGTGCTTTGTGCCCATCAACTTAAAATAGTAAATTTATCAGACAGACTAACGTAAAACTCTCACAAATATCAACTGCAACTGAAGTTAATAACTCGGGACAAGATTAACCGACAAATTCAGAAAAGGCGGAAAACGTCTATTTATTATGAGACACAGGGGGGCGCGGTGGCTCAGTGGTAGAGCGTTCACCTCCGGTGCTTGGGGTCCCTGGTTCGATCCCAGCTCGCGCCGTGTGGACTTTGTGGTGGACAAACACCGTGCTCGTGGGTTTTCTCGGTGTTCTCCCGTTTCCTCCCACTTTCTTCATTCCACCATTTCATTCATCTCTCATCATCACCGTCTCCATTAGCCTAACCGTCATAAACGTGGGACGTAAAACTTAAAGATTTCATTTCATTTTATTATGAGACACAGTAACGTTCAATTTGCACCACTGCAAGGTATACGCTTCAGTTAAAACATGTTGAGCAATAACATATTTCTTTACAATTTTAAAGAAAGGACAACAAGGGTAATTACAAGAAACATACTGTGATGGACACGAAGTATCCCCCATTGGTTTTGGTTTGGTTTGATTTGATTTAGTTCAACGTCACACAGTTATACCAGCTAGGCCAAAGGAGACGTGGACCTACTACTTATAGTAGAATCCGAACTACTTTGGTCGTTCAACTGTACTTCCACCGGGAATCGAACTCGGGACCACGCCCTCTGTCGGTAGTACGAGAGTTAAACTATAGATCTACCAGTCTACGAGGCGCGTTGTTGCTGTAAATTGAATATCAATAATTGTCATAAATTAATATTTTAAAGATTTTTGAACAGTAAGTATGCGCGTTCGTTTATAGTGAACCTAGTGCATGTTTTCTGTGTACATGATCCCTGATTTGATTCTTAACCGGAGTTCTTGCCTCGGGTACAAATTCAATTCACGATTCGGATCCTATTTAAATAGTAAGATTCTCCTTGGCACTCAAAGTTGAAGTTAAACTTCAACAAGTCAACCTTAATGCTATTTTAAATGTCAGAGTTATATAATTTCCTTAGAAATCATTCGTGTTAGAGTTACTGATATTGTAGTCCTGGTGAGGGCACTTGCTTCGGAAATGAAACCGAATAATAGTTCGGATCAAACTTTAAACACAAGATAACTCCTCATATAAACTCAATGTTGAAAAGAGATGTAAAATTCCAATCAATCAATAGTTCCTTCGTGGCTTACATATAAGGGTGCCGATTTCTCTGTAACTTTGGAGGGGGGCATTCAGATGTGTGTTTGGTTTAAGACAAGGGTTTAAGAACGCACATATGAGAAATTGAAGATAAATTGAATTCAAATTATGCCAAACATTGAATATTCACACAGCGCGGGAGACCGGGTTTCTATTCTTTGTGCGAGCTCATGTAGTTCGGATCTCTGTTAAACTGTAGGTTCACGTAAGCGCCTTTTGCGTTTGAAACCCGGTTTCGATTACCGGCGGGAGCTCACGTCATATAGCCTCGATGCTGAAACGAACGCTAAACTCAAACTCAAATCAAACTATGGGTTCACTTTGGTGCTGAAATGAAGGCTAAGCTCCAATCCAACCAACTGACCATATAATTATTCAATCAATCAATTACGTTGAATTTTTATTAACGTCTTTGCCAAATGTTGGTGGTGATATGCATTAAATTAATGAATAACATTAATGATATGCATTAACGTTATTCATTAATTTTAATTAACGTTAATGATATGCATTAAATTAATGAATAAATTTTCCTGGAGATTTTTAAATAGCCCTATAATATGTATTTTTTAAGTGATCATTTGATCTCAATCTACATATCGTCGATCCAATGCCAAAACCGCGAATGTGCTAAATTTGACTTTCAGGTATAAGCATTTTAATATTCAACTCACCCCGTAAAATCAGTATATAGACTTAGGTACATGTTTTAAGAATTGACGATAACTTCTAATATACTCATATTTCACAAAGGGGACCTTGGTATTGGAATCTGTGTGCCCCAATTAACATGAAACTGCATCTTAGGTGAAATTAGCAAAATATGCACTTTTGGCATTGGACATATGATGGAGCTGTGCTTCAACTCGCATGTCTACACTGAAATGAAAAACTTCGGTTTAACATAGGATACACGACTTCGTATCGTTCCTAATTGTTTGAAGCCTGCTGCTAACTACGTAGTTTTAGAATCCTTGATACCATATGCAGTTAAAAAAATCTGCTCTACTTCACAAAATAAGTAGCATATGAGGTGGACATAAACACTCTGAATAATTAATATATATGAATGAATTCACTGATAATATCTTCCAAGATTATGTGATTGATCCCGTAAGATCTTGGAAGATTTTATGAGAAAGGCTTTTTCCAATAGACGATTCAAGTGCTAGTATTTTTTAAACAACAGGCAATTTCGATTTATTTTTTATTCACTGAGCAAGTAAACAAATTCACTCATAAATGCAAGGAAATACTCAGTTGAGAAACCTTACTTACAGGGCTTTTAAAAAAAAGAGGATAGACATCATAAAGATATGTCGTAAATCTCTTGGTTTATTGCACGGAAAGCAAATAATAATAAAAGAATAAATACAGCTGAACAAAGTTGACACAGGAACGAAAGAAATCACTTTCTGTTTGGCTTAAGTTCTTATTATTTCCTTCTGTTTTCTTCTTTTTATTTCATCTAGCTTTTACTGGAAACAGAAAATTGTTTGCTTCTATGTTTAACTATGGCGAAAACACCCTGATTACTGATCATTACCTTACAACTCTGACTAAAGGTAAAATGGATTCCAACTGTCGTTTATCTTTGTTTTACTTTGCTTTACGACTCAAAACAAAAGTGTTGAAGAGTAAATTACAGGAGAAACCTTATTAGGCTTTTGCAAGTAAACGTGAACAGTAATAAATATAAACTTGGCTTTGTTTTCTAACAACAGCTGAACCCACTACTACAGATTTCCGGCCAGGAAGAGTGAAGGTGTTTTATTTCCTTCTGCCTCTTTTATATACACACTATTTATATATGTATGCTGATATGCATATGGGATGATTTACTTATGCTTGACATGTATGAGTCATATGTAGTGAGAAAAGCAATAACGGTTATGTAAACAAATATTGCACGTGTTTGTGAACAACTTCAATAGGGCTGTTCTTACTGAGGAGTTCTTTAAGCTCAATCACTTTTTATGGTTATCATATATGTTGCATGTACTTTTCTGGAAGGGGATAAGTAAGGTTAAAAAAATATTGTATAGTACTAGCATATAAGTTCAAGGAAATAAAAGATTTATGGCAAATAATAATGTATTCCGTAGTTAATTCAAGAGTAGCTGAAAATCGATGCTAGCTTTTAAAAGGAGTATTAGTTTTGATTACTTACAAAATCCTTATTAGTTGAAGGCATCAGTTTATGTTTTGTAAGCTGATAGAAACAAGTCTTCATAAGAACTATATAGTAATGTTATAAATCAGCTACTCTTGAGGTATTTGTCAGAAACGGAAAATCCCTATTTAATTTGTTTTCCATAACACATACAAGCTGCAAATAATTTCATATCTTGATAATTACTGCTGACTGGTTTCCAACTCAGAATCGATACCTTAGATAACGTAATTTTACATTAATACTGGTTAAGAGGCTATGTTGAAGACCTATGTATTTATATTTGAACACATAAGTTTAAATCCTCTGATGAAACCGACCGTTAAATCTTGCCTAAAATACACAAGTTAATTCTTGATTAAGTATTTTATATGAGTTAAAGGATATAGCCTATAATCTAGTATAGAAAAAGTCAAAAGATAAACTATGCGAATTCTTCTTCGAAATATTTTTAGTCAAAAGTCAATCCAAGAATGAACAAGAAGCTGAGACCAAATAAAACAATAACAACTAGCTTTTCCATCCGTTCATAGCAAAATATTTCCTTCAACGAACTTTAGCATCTTGCTTTGAAATATATTGGTTTCAAAGAAGTACTACAAATATATGACAATGAAACATTTTTCAATAGTGCTGAGCACACATTTTTTATCATCTCCTGACGATAGCCGAATGGTTGTAAACACAACGCGCAGTGCCTCAGTGGTAGAGGGTTCACCTCCGGTGCTTGGGGTCCCTGGTTCGATCCCAACTCGCACCATGTGGACTTTGTGGTGGACAAACATCGTGTTCGTGGGCTTTGTCGGGGTTCTCCCGTTTCCTCCCACTTTTTTCATTCATTTATCATCATCGCCGTCTCCTTTAGCCTAACCGGCATAACCGTGGGACGTGAAGTTTAAAGATTTCATTTCATTTCATTTCGATTTTTTTCAACATTCATCTTTAACACATGCAAAGTAAAAGAAGACAAATATTGGGATTTACAGTAACGTACGTTCAGCTATAACACTTCTAAAAATCGCGGAATTTTTTTTTCTTTCTTTGGAGGGAGGCAGAACTTACTTCGTACTTTATGCGCAGAAACATTATTCTCTCAGTGTATTTCAAACTGGCAAAAGTGAAAACGTGTCGTGTGATGGTGTACTGATTGATTTATAAATGTGTTTGCTAGTATTTGTTATTTCTTGTCTATAATATCCATCAGTTGTGTACTGCTAGAATCTCTGGTAGATATACTATCGACCGTTTTCAAAACTGTAGCTTATATTCATCCTTATACCTCCCTTACATCTCTCAATTAAAATAAATATATGCTAAACTATAACTATATTAAGGTGGGTATACTCCATATACTCTCGCATACCGTCCTGAATAGGTGCGTAGTGTTAGGTGTTTCTAAAATATTTTTTCAATACTAGTAAATCTAAGGACTGTTCAATAGGGAAGTATTTTTCGAAGATTTCTTGTAAGAAAAATCTACCATTATCCTATTTTGTAGAGGATTCTGTTGAGTGATTGCAAACTACTGTATGTCTTTTAGTGCACTGATGAATAGAAAAATTTACAAAGAAGTTAGAAGATAATCGACCAAAGTTAACTATCATCTGGAGGTGAAAACTAAACTGTGTCGAAATTTCAAAGTTAATTTAAAACAATAAATAGCTGATAGATTCTGAAATGAAAATAGTGTTTTGCTTTTCTCGCGTCTTACATGAAGGTAATTAACAGTGGTTCTGAATTGTTTAATATATTTGGGATATCTGACTGAAAATGTAACTTGAGAACTGTAATAAACACATTATAATTATGCTGTATTTATGTGATGTGATCATCAGGGGCGCACCCACACGGAAAATCTTCCAGGTTTGGATTCCCCCTCAAAACGTATTAACTCGACATACGTTTGTACACTTTCATAATAAAACTATAATTGTTTATAGAGAAATGACTGATGTAGCCTAAAGATTTGATGTTACATTTCATTTGTACTTTCTTTCCTTTAAGAAATCTAATTCTATACTTTTTCTTAGAATATAAATGGCGAAACCTAACAATTAGATGCCATTTCTTGGTTGTAGAATTACATCGGAACAATCGTACATAGATCTTATAATATTGAACCCCCAAACTTTGGACTCATCCAACAAAATTTTCTAAGTGCGAGCCTGATAAGTGCGTTAAATATTTTATCACGATTCGTTTGCATAATCATTTCTATTAAGTCTGATAATAATTTTGTAGAAAAAGAAGTCACATTCGCTCAATTTTGATTGATAGCATCATATTTTGGGGTGTTAGAATATGCTGTATATATCCATTAGGAGTCCGAAGATTCTAGTAGCTCTTGTGTTTTCCGTGGTTTGGTTGACTTTATGAAGTGTAGTGTCATCCTTATTTGTATAGTGACTAGTGTATGTCTTTGGTGGACTGGCCCAAAGTTCAATTTGAGGTGAGAGAGCATCAAACACATTACAGTAATCTCCTTTCTAAACCGTAAACTCGTCTTATATAGCTTAACCTCTAACAGAGAACGTAAATACAAAACAAAAAGTCATGAAGTGTCTTGAGACAACAATGCAAAAGTACATGGACATAGCGTTCGTAATTAAAGGTGCCTCTGCAACTATCATAATAACTTGATACATTGCATGTTTCGTTATACTGTTAACAGTTTACAAAACAGCATACATGGCTATTCAAATATACGAGATAGCAGACATTTGCAGTCTAATGAAGATCCCATTTAGTATATTGTGAAATTGATGATGAGTGTGCAGAAAGAGAATGACATACAACAAAATTCGTGAAAATCATAGTAAATAATCCAACGTTGATTTCAGAAACTGAAAGTTGTTTTTAACATATTGAAGAATATAAAAGCATTTAAAGAAGTACCGTAGCTCAAAATAATCTCAGTGCATTAGCTATAGTATCAACAGAGAAAATATTAAAAAAATAGCATATTGAGCAATATTGAGCATTTGTTTATGAATGGATACTGCTTCTTATATAAATACACTTTCCTTGATCTTTTATAGTTTTTCTTGTGTAGAATACTGAAACGATTCTAGAATAGAATTTTGTAACTACTGTGAACTACCCAAAAATTATGTCACGAGACGCCACTGATTAGAGAAGCTAAAGATGGATCATGTTGTGTTGTTTATGCTAAGACAATTCAAATTTAGTATATTTCCTATTTCGTTTAAGTCTAAATTAGGAATATTTACTAAGATTATTTAAGTTTAACCCAGTGGAATTCTTTGGTATGGTTTACAGTCCTATATCCAAAAGTGTCAGTTTATTCAAAACCATTTAAGATCTTTGACGGAGTGAAGTAAATCACTAGTAAACTTAATCTTTGTTTTTCTTATTTCTTGTGTACATCTGTTTCTTACAGATTTATACTGTTAGTGAAGAGAATTTGTATTTTGAGGGTCAATAAGTCTTTACTCCTTGTATTTATTACGTAATAAGTCACGTTGTTTCATTAGATAAAGTATTACTGAATTGATCCTAGGGATGGCGGTCTGTGTATACGTTTAAGAGAATAAAATCTGTACTTTAATTCAAGTTTGAAAACTATAATTTCATCGCAAATTTCTAGTAGTTTATTGGTTAATTTAGATATAATTTTATATTATATAAATATAAACTTAAGGTGCTCTGTTAATGTAAGTTTCTCGTTTCTTTTCCTAGGTAAGTGTGTGCAGAAAATCAAATATTACACGTTCTTCCAAACGTAAGTAGAAAAGCCGATTATTTATACCTTACTCTGCCCCAGAAGTGTGTAACAATGATTTAGATTGATAAATCATAGTGATATATATGAAAATTTAAATAATTTTCTTAGTGAATTAATGTATTTTCAAATCATTAAAAGATCGAGATTTTTATTTTTCCACAAGGATTTCTTTAACTATTCTGTCATAAATGTTTTTTTTATTTTTCCTTTGAGTTTTCCATTCAAATGCTTATGATTGAATTTATGAATCATTTGGCAGTTTATTGAGATGCTTCTTTTTTCAAACAATCGTTCATGAAAAATATTTAAGAACAGTCTGATCAAAAAAGGGACCTGCTTACGTGTTTGTACTTCGCCTTTCGAGACACTATCTGATGTGTTATATTTTTTTATTTTCTCTATCATAAAAGTTGATGAGGACCTGTTGCGAAACGAAGTAAACCAGGACTATACTCATTGAATATATATTACGCACAGTAGTAGCGTATGATATCTGAATTCCAATTTATGATATCTGAATTCCAGTTTATAAAGCTCTACATGTCCATACAAAAAGTGATTATTAATAAAGTAGAAACGTCAAACGAGCAATTTACAAAACGAAACTCTTTTCCACGTTTTCCCAAACTGAAATACTGTATATTTAGTTTCTTGCACAATTTTGTGGGTATTTTGTTCTCTATAAATTTCCCAAGTGTTTTCTCTATACTGTATAAGATGTTATATTAATTGACATGAGTATAATATGATCATCAACCTTATATTTGTTTTGTGACTGGTTATTTCCGATTAAAAAAACTCATTGATAAGTGTCTAGTGTAACATACAAGTATACGTAACCTTGATTTTACAGAACATTCCATGTAAGTAAATGACCAAATTACGAAGGTATTCTATTTTATAAGTGCTATTAGTATGTAGCTTCCCAAAAAAAGTTGTTATGCGAATTTGCATGTGGTGTCATTGTATATATGTCCTTAACCTTTCGTTTTAAGATGAAAGAAGAAAGAGGAAATAAAGTGTTAGTGAGGTTTCCTCTTGTGATCTGCAAATAGTGATCACTACAGTTGAGCACAAATGTTACTGAGAGCAAATCAAACATGAGAATCTCCAACAGCGTTACATCTAGTGCTGTCATGCAGTCTGTTCATAATTTCATAGTCCTTTGTAGTAGTTCCAGGTATCGTTTCGTTACAGAGACATATGATTCAGGACAACAAAAACCACATCAGTTGAATGGCAGAAGCTATATATTGAAAAGGTATGGGGAGTCAAAGAGAACCCCATTGTTGTAATTGTGCTATACAAATGTAACAAGACACAAGTGGAGCTTTAGAAGCTCTTAAAATCACTACAAATAAATAAAAATGTGCATTGTTTTATCAATTGATACTATGAAACATTTTCTGTCGGTGTTAGAGCAAGAACATATAGATCATATGAAACACACATTAACGCCGTTGCTTATATAATTCGTAGAAATTCGCTCAGGAAGCAGGAAAGTATGGCAACGGAATGATCATCTCCTCCCGTACCACGTCGCACATTGTTAGAGAATTTCTTAGATTTGCAGCCTGCCGAAGAAGTGCCGATGATAGACTTTCAGCATGTTTGCATTACATAAGAACAACTAGAGCAAAGATGTTTCAAAGATGCTTTAAATGTCGGCACCACCATCAAAATATTTACTTTGTGGAGGAAACATTTAACTGCCAAAATAATAGAATGTATGTGCATAGCTCTCAGGTCACTAAAATAAATTTTGAGTTGGAAATGAGGTGTTCAAACAGCACGAATGATGATTTGCTAGAAATGTCACATGTGAATGCCACTTCTGCGAGGTGGAGGCTGAAACAACTATCAAAATGTGCTGGAGACAATTGTGTAGTCTTTAACCACAACACTATTGGCTGGTCAGTAGTAGGGATTTAAAAAAACAACAGAAACGGAACAACGTTATTCTGGTGTCTACGGTCTCTAACTTCATCATCAATGAAGATTGGCCTTCCAGAGAGTATCGATCTTAATCTTTTGAATATCCGAGTGGGAAACATTTTAGAAGACCTGCCTTAAAGTTGTTCAAAATCGGTCTGGTCAATACATATATGAATGATCACATGAGAAAATTAGATTATCTTGGCTGTGTGGCTTTCGCCCAGCATGAAGAGGGTGATTGAAGATCTACCAATAACAATAGCTGACAACATGCCGTTCAATTTTAAATCGCTGGTTTGTCGGCTTAAGCTCCTAGGACTTTAATGGGGAGAGTTTTTCTTTAATTTTAGACAAAATAGTAGCTATTACATTTACTTTTAATGTTGGTACCAAAACTAGCATTATATTATTATTACTATAAGATTTCAATGTCGGTCTAGAAAAGTGTAGTCCTGTAAGTGTATTTTATGTAGTAATAGTATTCTGAAGATCTTATATCAAAAGTATATCTGAGGCAAAGTATTAATTTGCACATTAAACGGAAAACGCCAAATGTCCTGCAATGTTTAGAGTCATTTCACTAAACTAAAATTTACGTTTATAGTATGAAACCAAATATAAAATAAATATTGAAAAGTATTAACTTTGATCTCAAACTGAATTAAATTTGAAAGGATCTCGTCTGTAAAATGTTCCATTTAAGTAATAACCAAAAATTTCTTTAACGCTACAAACTTTAAAGGCTCAAAAATATAGTCAATACTATTTTACGAGTGAATAGTAACTTGGAAAGGAATATAGAAATTGGTAATGCACATTTGTGTCTATTATTTTGAAATTCAAGCATGAATTCACGTTTACTTTAGCATGGAGAAAATATACCTCCATTTAAATTAATAGTAACAGTACCCAAACCAAGTTAACTTGTTTCACACTTATAGAAGAGAGAAAGTTATGAAGTCAGTATATTCTTTAGCTACTTATGAGAACAATTATACTCTTATATACTTTCATATGTGATGTATACAATTCACATATATCTCATACATATATCCTTTAAAAAATAACTAAAAAGGCTGATTAAATAAATCCTTTGTTGTCCAAAATTGTAAACTTAAATCAATTTTGCCAGAACTGTACATGACTTTTCTGTAAACAAACATATCAACTGGGATACTGAGACGATTCAGATCTGACTTCAGAAGTAAAGATAGTGTCTCACATAAATACGTTATCAGGCTAAAATCACTTACCATGGTGACATGTTTTAACTAAAAAATACTTGTGAGCAAAACAGTAATTGAGTTGGTGAGTGGAAGAACAATACAAGTCAAAAATAAGCCATTATGTTTCAAGTCAAAAATAATTATTGAATGCATGGAATGATACATTCCTATGAGTTGGTAGAACACTTTTCAAGTTATTAGGAAATTTGAAAATGAACTTAATGTGTAGTTGAGTATAACATGATATTCTTATAGCTCTATCTATTATGAGTTTGGAAACATCGTCTTCATCAGACATTCAATCCAATAAAGACAACGCTAAATTGTTGAAACTGAAACTGTAACACAAGATTGAGTGTTTGATGAATACAACATTAAGTTGTTGAAACTGTAACACTTTGTTTTAGTTTTGATAAATAGCTCTGGTCAGAAAGTGTTAGTTATTTATAATAAAATTGTCTTATTAAAATATTTACGAAGTACGATTTTGCTTCATACTGTTCATCACTCACCGTTTCAGTTCATTGTTCATACTTTTGTATTTTCAGAAAACTAATGTGTTTTGCTGTATAATATTTCGAGTATCATTAACCATATGACCCTGTATCAATATCACGTAAGATAAAAGTAGTAGTCCCTTCCCTGAAATATTGTATCTTCCAGCAAAAACATGACGACTACAGCACAAAGTCGAACTAGAGAGAAACCAGAAGATCAGACTCCGTAGAATACTATTGCCCCTCTAGAATTCCGTTGAACTGTAAATGGAAGTTCTAGCCATTGAAAGGTTCTTTCAATTTGTCAGAAGTAAAGAAATTTATCCTTGAAAGCAAAATATCCTGGTTACACGAAGTACCTGGTAGTTAGAGAAAATATTCCCTTGTTTATGACATTACACACCATAACAGTGCAAGTATACTAAAACTATATATATAGTTTATTTATATATACACTGTCCATTTTACCCCAATACCTCAATAATGCAATACAGGGAAGTCACTTGTCTAACATCGCAACACTCCGTATACGACCAGCAAACACATTGGATACCCAGCCAGTCAGGAGGCTATTGTTGAACAGGGCGTACGAAGTGCATTGTGGATATCACAAGAAGCAAGTTTTCTTTACGAATTTGAGCTAAAACATCCTGTTCAACAAGCTCTCCTCCAAAGAAAAAGCAGTGAATTTTGACCACGAATGGCGAATGGCCATATTCACTGTTGGTTTCTCAAATTTTGTTTTCGTGCCACATCATCGCAAAATTAGTCTTGTGGACATCCCCGTACATCATGTTTTGATGAGCTCCTCAGGAACGCAGTGAAATCAGACTGTAAGAAAAGTATTCGTACCATTGCAGATGAGTTAGGCATACACCACAACAATTTCGTTGAACTTCTCCCTCCAATCGGTAAGTTAAAAATGTTTGACTTATATATGCATCATGTGTTCATGATAACCAACAAGGATTGCTGTCTCAAGGTGTACAATTTTTTGATTGTACGGAGTGACCAGATAGTTATTTTCTTACATCTCATTGTCACTTTTGATGAAAAATAATCGTAGATCTGCTTGGTCTCAGAACAGTGGATGAATAGCGATCAATGTCCAGGAGGGTATCCAGCGTTTTGTTTTCTGCGTGGTGTTCTATGATAAGGCGATTTATCACGTGTCTCTTCATCACAGTGAAACTATCACTGTTGTTCCTAACTGTGCTGAACTCCATAAAATGCACTGTAAATTTGTCCTCAAATAATCACCAATGATCAACAAACACTGTGTTCTCATATCTTTCAGAGGACAGAGCACTTTTTGCATGATCTGCAGTACGAAACCATTTCTCACACCGTATCCTTCTGATATCTCTTCCACTGACTACCACCTCCTTCGCGGCATTTCTATCAATTTTTGGAAGGAACTACATTCCCTGATAGTGAAACGTGCGGTTGATGATGTCTTCGCATTGCAGACTAGAAATGTAGTATGGAGGGTGTTTCTGTGTCCTGGGGATAAACTCTGAGTGGTGACAGATGATAACAAGGAAATAAATTTGAGAGTTAGAATAAGTGGCCGAAAGTGTGTTGTTTCGGAGATAGAGGTCACCGAAACTCTGTCCCAACCTAATAAAAATAGCCATAACTTGAGAATAAAATGTCTGATTAAGATTCTGTCTCAAGCTATATCCATTATTCGGGCATGAATCTTATTATTGTAGGAATGGATAGAAAGAAGGGGCGGCACAAAGGTAGTCCCAGAACAAAAATAGGATAGTTCGTATGTCTGAAAGAAAATGTGCGACGAGAAATTGTCAATTGTATGCAATAAAGTTGTTTTAAGTAGAAAGATGTCCATTACCTGAATCAAATGAGGAGAAAACTATGTCTGCGAAAGCATGAGGTATAGGTTTGATGGGAATCGTAACCATGGGAAACATTTACAGGGAAGATGGGCAACGAATGAATCTGCGTTACAGGCCACTGGCCCGAAATGCTTCGTATCCAAGTAGCATTATACGTGGATACATCCGAAGCTTCCATTCACAAAGCGGCTTAACGATGATGCACTAATAATGCTCTTATTTCAATTCGAGACTGAATTACTATTGTACATTATATTGATGTTATGAGCTGATATTGAAATGTAGCGTATTGTTGTAAGTGAATTTAGCAAGTATAAATATCAAATAAAATTTATCTTACAAACATATATGGAGGGGCGTTCCCATATATATAATACAATACATATCTACAACTCCGTAGTTTGTCTTGCATTTCACCGTTATAACTCAATTTACTTAACTTTCGTTGGCCTTCAGAGGAAATAAATGAAACTAGCGTCTGTCGCCGCGTGTTACTGTGAATTAATTTTAAATCTCTTCCTCTCCCTCCGTTCTATTCCTCTTAATCTTCTATATTAAATATAGAAATGTTGCCTTATCGGCAGCCTAGCGTCCTACAAGAACATTTTTACAAAATTGCAAAATTCTACGTAAAATAGTTTCGGAGATCTGGCGAACGCCAAAAATTACTTAAGTTCTCATCTCCCCAAAACCCCGTCTCATTTGCAGTCTAGTGCCGGGAAAATATTTATTCAAAATTTTAAGGTTCTACGTCTAATAGTTTTGGGAATCTAGCTAACGCTAAACAAAGAAACGAAAAAATAAAAGAAAGAAAGAAAACTTAACCCTTCCATCTCACTAGGATATGCAATTACCAAAACCTCGTCCTCTTACACCTCTGAGTACAAGGGTATTTATACAAAATTTCAAGGTTCTACGTCTAATAGTTTCGGAGGTCTGGCAAACTTACTATATATATAAGCCTCCATCCCCCGTGTATACAAAATTTCAAGGTTCTAAGCATTATAATTTCGATCTGGATAACGAAATTTGAAGATAAGTAGTTTCTGAGATCTCTTGATGAGGAATCAGTGAGTCTGTTAATGAATTTACTCATATATAAAGTAAATTTAAATGAGTAAATAAGAGATTGTAACTTTCTTAAGGATTCAAAATTCTGAAAGCAATGGTCGTTTTTATTATAATGAAGATTGGAAAAGTTGGAACATAAGGCTAAGAAAGGCTTGTTTTGATTCTAGTTTAATAGTAAGACTATTTCTTTAAGATTCCTGTCATAGCTAACATAATCCATAATGACAATTCATCTTATGATGCAGACGCTTCTAGTGCATATTTTCTCGCAACAAGAGATGACGTATCTGATATGTGAGTAATGCACGAATAAGCATCTATTAGAATAATAGTGCTAAAAAGAAAAAAAATATGTTATTTTCTTTTAAGATACGAATTTTTGGTAGTTTCTCGAAGAAAGAAGTAAACAGTTTCCGTTTTTTGTTCTTGCTTTTTGAATAATAATAAAATAAATAACAAAAGAGAGACGAGGATAAAAAAAATGAAGGGTGCATCTCTTTATACAAGCGTCTTCCTGTATCAGCAATGCCTTCCGGAACACACCCCAAACGTCCCTTGAGAATCCCAGATCACCGGAAAGGAGCAAGATGCTGCATTATGGCCTGGAGGTGCAGCTCGAAAAAGAGCTTGTAGAGAAAGAAGGACAAAGCTTTAGGAACGTTTTCTCTCTCCCTTCAGTCTCTTTGAAATTGCTGTGACTCAGTTGCCTCTCCCTGTCTCTTCGTTTTTCCCACTCAGTACGGACTGATCTCTCGTTCCCTCTTTTTCCAGATATATTTAAAAAAGCAAACAAACTTCGCACGTCATGTATAATGGCTGGGATGCATATAAAAGGGGGTTTACACAATCACTTAACGGTTTTAGCTGCACAGTTTACACACAGATTTACCACGAAATAAAACAAGCTAGAAGTGCTTAAAGTCAACAAAACAACTCAGAAGAATAAATTTCCATCATAACTTGTAAAGAAATTGTTGTTTTGCTTCATATGCAATGAGATCTCATGTCGTAATAACGGTTCATGTTCTTAATTCAAATTGCAAAGTTTGGGTTTCGACTTCTCCTCAGCTCTGGAAACTAAGACAATTGTTGTTTCCCTTTATTTTCAATACACAAATGTTCTCTGAGCTTATGCTTCATCGTATTATTTCTACGATAGATTATAATAGAATGCATTTTCGTGGGTTTGAAAAGCTAGTTTATGCTTTAGACAGAAGTACTTCTGATATATGGTAGCAAATGTCTTGTGCCAAAATAATAGGTCTACAGTAGATGCTCACTTATACCCGGGAGACTCGAAAACTTTTAAAATGTAATATGTATAATACTGTTAAGCATGACAGCTGTACCTATGTTTTTAGATTTTTCCCTCAAGATTGAATACAGTTTAAGTGCCCGCTTTTCGCTCAGCAATAAATGTTTGAAATGTGCAAATAAAATAATTTGACTTTTGGCTTGGGAAGGTTGTTGATGTAAGTAAAAAAAAAAAAACACTGGTTTCAAAATGCATTACTCAGAAATTTCCCTCAATTGAGTGGTTGACAAAAGTCATGTCTTCTCCTTTGTTCACCATATTAAATTCAACCCCTTTCTCCGTACTTCGGAAGCTTCCGAAATTTATGGGAGAGATACAAATAGTCGCTCGAATATATACTAATGATTTTCATACCTTTATTCCAAAAAATAAAAAAAAACATACATAATTTGCACTCAAAGAAAACCAACTATTTTATTTTAAGATCAAGACTTTCGGGTATTATTATTCCAGAGAAGAGCTGGCTACTACACTTTCTTGTGCTCCTGTTGACTATGCCCTAGGAAACAGAAACCAAATTCAACTCATTGATAGTACGTTTTTTGGCAATCTTACTCGTTATTGAAAAACAAAAAGTTGATTAGTTTGCAATACCACTATACGTATATTCGCAAAAGTAAAATTTTCCAGCCCTTCGGAATGAAGTTTTTAAATAAGTGAATGTAAGTGACTGAAAAGTACAGGATCTGCTTATAAAGTGTAGTGTAATCATGAGGGTGTAAAATGTTAGTTTGGTAACATGCTCTATAATATTGAGAAAAAATAAACGATAGACAAATTGTTCGTTTATACTCGTAAAATATAAATAAATGATTCTACGAGATGTGATTAGGCTGTAGTTAGTGTGACTTATGATCAATGTTTTAGCCTATGGTTGGTTGGAGAGTAAATACGTACAGATGAAGTGTATACATAGATATGTCTGCAAATTATAGTACACTGTTGTGAGACACGTTTAGATTTCTCCAGTAGCATTTAAAATAGCATAACATTGTTGCAATTGGGATAAAATTCGATCAACACTCCAAGAATACAGGAGCTCTTTGATGTCAAGTATTATAATATATACATTTATTTGAAGATGTTTAACCATTTGTGTTAAGTGGCGAATATTCACGAACAAAAAAGTTACATTTCTATCAGTCATTGGGGCCAAAGCATACTAACAATAAACAAACTTAACATGACCCGTGATTCCACCCAGTAAAACGTTGGAAGACTTAAAAAATTTCGTGATAACCCAATAGGTACTGCTATGAACAATGTAAGTTTCCTAGGTTGAAGCAGTCGGAACATTAATATGTTACGTACTTTGTTTTGGTTTTGCGAGAACAAGTATCTCTCTGTAGCTTTGGGCAATTTTTATGGGTTTCTGAAGTAGTATTTATTTTGTAATTTCTGCTTTTTAGTGAATATTTGAAGTCATTTTTCTATTCTTTTTTATTTTTTCCACTTTTTCGTTACCCCAATAATATAATAAAACACCTAAAATAGAAGTAGGGCACTTACCATCCATAAAATTGCTATCACTACGAAACAAGTGTGAAAAATGCATAATAATTAATTGTGAAAATTATTGAAATATTTCTTACTATAGGTAAGAGTTTTCTTGGGACTTAAATGAAAACCGCATCAAAATATCACGCAGTCTAAAAAGTAGTAAGCCTTTTGCGCACGAGATAGTGTTGGTGTGTGTGAATGTGTGTCTGTGTGAGTGTGTGTGTGTATGTGTGTGTGTGATTTGGATTTATCGTCCCTTTTGGTAGCAATGCTATATGAGACGTGAACCTACAGATTAACGTGGATCCGAACCACATGGGACGAATGCCAAGGCACATACGTTAACCGCTTAGCCAAGAAGGAGCTTGAGAGATATGACATTAGTTTCTCAAATCTCAGAGTATATCAGTTGCAGCAAGACAGGCCTAACGCCATTTGTCAACTGACACTTGAATCTAATAGAAGCGTAAAATGTGTGTTGGACTTCTCACAATTAGACGTAAAGTGTTGCACCGTAAAGGTCAGTGATTTTTTATATTTTTTTTGCAAGTTTTACAATTTTGTTTTGATAAAGGCGCTCTCACAATCAGACGTAAAGTATTGCGCCGTGAATGTCAGTGTTTTTTTTTTTTTCGCAAAACTGCGTTGCATTTTACATTTTTCTTTTGATAAAAGCTCCAATGCTATACAAGCCCGTAAAGACATTTGTATTGTTTGTGGGCAAAATACGTAATTAGAAAGAACGACCAAAAGATGGTTTATTCGCTTTCATTCTGGAAATTTGGATGTCCAAGATAGTTCTCGTACTGGTTGATCAATCACAGAAAAAGTTGTCTATGTTTTGGTAGAAGTTGGAACATGACCGGCATTTCCTGTTACTTAAACTTATATATATCACTAAACAGTGTAACTCAATTTGCAGAAATCTGGCTACAGAAGGTTCTTATCCTTGCGTAAAGGTTTCTAATCCGTCTTATTTTGGTGATTATATGGTTTGGGTATACAAGGGTGGCTCAAAAGTAGGTATACAGTACCGTACTGCATTTTATATCATTTCTTATTGTTATCCATCAGGTAGACTTAGTTTCTTTATTATTTGTTCTTAATGTCCTTTTACTTACATCCTAAGCTCAGAAGAGCCGAAACAAATAAATCCATGAACTAGAATATTACACTTGATCAATTCAGGGGTGTATAACTACTTTTGGGCCACCCTATATTTTAGGATAAGTATTTTTCAGGTTGCAGGGATTATTATCTGTTTTATAATTGACTAATATTATTTTTAAAAAAATATTTTGTATTAAGAATTTTAATAGTTTATTCGATTAGTGAAAATCACGTGGAAATATTAACATTTTTTCATTATAATTCAACATATATGCACATACATACAAACATAAAAGATCAAACTAAGAACATTTTTTAAGTCGGTTAAGATCTACTTTTGGAATATTTTTTTAACTCTCCCTTACAATACGCCTGTTAATCAATGTGACATGATAATAAAATCCTGGGTCCGCTTATTTGTAATGAGTTCATATTCAGATTTTGATCTTTGTAATTTGGGAAGCTTGTGAGATAATCTATTTTTCCAACTGATTCCGAACCTTATACCCCCCTTAAGATACGCCTTTTATCAAGGTGTTGATTGAAACTTAGCTCGAAGCAGGTACTGTGTATGTTCCAAAACTCATTTCAAACTTTTGAGACGTCTTCCCGTGATGCGATCATAAATAACATACATCTTTTCAACGCGGAGAAAAATAAAAGCTACCCTTTCCTTTCAAAACAGAAATATTCAGAACCACAGGAAAACGCGCGCCCTTATTTTTAATAAGACAAAATACCGAGTTTCATGCCCCGCTTCCCTTAAAAATAAATTTTTTGCAGACACTGAAATATGTCTTCTCTTACTTTCATTTAATAGTTTATATACCAATTTTCACAGTTCCAAGTTCGCAAATCCTCATATTCGATACTTTCTCAACAAAGAAAGGGACAATTGGTAATTAAAGAAATTATACTCTTTTCCCCTTAGAAACGAAGTTTTAGAAAAGTCTAAAAGAAGCGATCCATTCTGCTTTTACATACCGAATTCCTAATCTCCAACATAAATTAATTCTTACATTCTGTACGTTGTGAATAAATAAAAAAAACTCCAATGTTGTTAAAAATGTTCCGCTTTACTCAGCTTTAGAACCGAAATTTTTGCAGACATTGAAATGACTATTTCATTTTTATTTAAGAGTTTATATACTGAATTTCGCATCTCAACTTACGATAATCTCTACATTTCACACTTTCTAAATAAATTATTAAATGGGAATTTCAATAGTATAAAAATTACCTCCTTTAGGAAGTGCTGGAATTCGTATTTCGTTATTTTTATTTAAGAGTGTACCCACCGAATTTCACATCTCCAACTTAAGCAAATCATTACATTCTTCTTTTAAACAAAGGGAAATTTAAGTATTTTAGTAACGTTTTCGTTTCCCACCTCAAAAGCGAACTTTTTGAAAATGTTGAAACACATGTTTTATTATTCTTAATGAAGTTGTGGAGTTTAGTCTCTCTAACTTCAGGGACTCATTACATACAATTCTCGGCAAAAGTCTCCCTTTACCCTCTTAGGATGTCCTGTTCGTTGTTCCGTATCACTTGGTTTCGTGACAAATGTAGTGTTCTTTTCAAATGTGACGTTTGCACCTTTAAAATGTATGTTCTAAATTGTATAGTATGATATAGTATAATATAGTATATATAGTATAGTGTGTTCTGAATTCACTCCTATTCTTTTACATAAGTATAGATTGTAATTACCTCACCCCTTTTTCATCCTGTTTTCTTCCCTTCTAGATAAAATATTTTTAAAAAATACAATTCAATGTGTATCTAATTATTTTAAATAAGAAGTTCAAGTCTTGAATGTCATATCTCTAACCTTACGAGATTCCAAGGTACCGGCATTTTATTATAATAATTGTAATCACCATTCCTTTTTTCTTTCCTCTTTCTAGGTCATCAAATATTAAAACAAAACACTGAAACAAATGTCCTTGAAGACAAATAAAAAGTCTTGTCACTAACATTAAGAGATTCTGAGATATGGAAATTTTAATGTAATAATTCCTCCCTATTTGCAACTTCCTTCTCGAATTAAAAAGAATTTTTGAAATGGTACCTTACGTAACTAATCCCATATTATGTCCAAATTTGAAGTGTTTAACTTCTGCGGTTTGGTCTGGGCGATCACAGCCCTTCGACGTGTAGTTTCTAAAAGTCATATACGTGTATAATATATTATGGATATTCACTATTCATTGTACAGGGTGGTCCGGAAAAGGGCGCATCCCCTTTAGTTTCAACAGTATAGTGTTAATTATGGTAGAATATTTGTACACATTTATCTTGAAGTCTTAAGAGTAATAAATATTGGTATGACCACCATCCATGCCAATGCTATATGGACTTTCATCACATATTGTTGATTACTCCAAAGTCACTGCAAATAACTGTTACCAAGCAGAAAACAAATGAACATGGATAGCAATGTTACCAGACAATGCCAAGCAATGTTACCAAACAAATTCGGGTAAAACCTAAAACCGTCAGAAAACACCAATTAGGGGTACGCCCACTTCCGGACCTCGCTGTATATAAAGACATTGATTAAGACTATTGCTTGTCTTAAAAAGCATGTATGTAGCGTATTTCATGTCTTTATTTACAATGGATCAGATGGTACATGGGTTTGTAATAACATTAAATCCTCTCATTGTTTTTAGACGAAATTTTCGAACTTGGTACAAGTATCTGTGATATTCATCAATTTGCATTAAAAAGTTATATGTATAAAGTTACATGTCTGTGAATCTAAAGAGATTTTTTTAAATAATTGTATCTCCTTTCATTTTTCATATTGAATAAGTTCAATTGAAAGTGTATTGTTTGAAGTAAGAAGTTTCCTGGGAGCATTTAAGTGCAATGATTCGAAAGAAGTATGCTATAATGGTAAGAACTTTCCAAGAACTTTTCTCACGCCTTGCTCCAGTTTTAGCAATCTGGTTTCCTATCAAAACAGATAAAACTTTTATTATACATCTGCCTTATATATTTTGAGTCGTTTTGCTGCTTAATGTTAGAAAGTACTACAAAACTATGTCTTTTCTAGCGATGCAGGTAATAATTAAATCTTCAAGCTAAATGAAATACTGTATCTCTTGCCTAAGTTTATTTCTCTAGAGCAAAGATCCGAAACTGAAAGTTTAATATTGACATACAGTAATTACCTTAAAGTTTTATAACTTTTACTTGGGTATTTGAGAACATGAACTACCATTCCTTGAATTTACCAGATTCTCAAACTTAGCTATTACCCAGAATTCCTGGTATGATAATTAATTAGATCTTTCTAGACGTCCTAATTTTGCTATCCATAAGTATCGGAAGTCTTATAGAACTTCTGCGTCCGTCGTTCTATATGTTTGCCAACAAGCATCAGAGCAAAAACGTCAGATAAAAGCACAAAAGGTTTCCTGATTCAGTGTCTCAAGAGTACGTTCCATCTCCACCTTCGCCTCTCTAATCAAATTAAAAACGGCTTCAATAGTGCAGGCTCCATATTTAACCTTAACCATCTGTTGAAGCCATAAGCGATAGATGTATTAGTTTCAATTTCAATACTTAATCTTCATAGTCGGTACGTCTACCGTGGTTTTAAAATGTCAAATAAAACTCGTTTCTTTGTTCTTATGTATTAAATGAAGGCAGTTCTTCCACAACTGATATTTACACTTTCTACACACCGTTTCTTCGCTATATACCTAGGTATAAATAGTTCCTAGATGCAACAGCCAAGGGGAACGCTGATTGTGTTTACCATCTGCGTATGTCGAATGGTAACGTTTCAAATAGTAATTTGTCAATAAGTAATACAGGTCAATACAACTTTCAAAGCAGATTGTCTTCAGAAAACAAAATATTGAAAAGCTTGATATATTAGATGTGGTTATTATATTTGAACAGAATAGTGAAACGAATCCAGGAACTTGTATTCTTTAATTAACTCTAAATCTAATTAAAATGGCAATGCCAGAAAGCGTTGTTGATGCTCAGGAAGCAATAAAATCTGATCGGTTATTAGATATAAGTAGTTAGTTGAACTTTCAAGATTATTGTATGCAACTAATGTAACTATCATAAAATTATCCTTTGACCATTTACAGGTGCGGAAGGTATGTAATCTCTGCGGATACTTCTCTTTCTGAATGCCAATCAGGAGTGCAATTCAGCGACCAATGATTTAAATCGATTCTAAAGAAATCCAGTGTGGTAAGTCGAGGCAGGTTTCTGTAAACATCCATGTATAAAATTATGGATCTATTACTATGTGGTTTTCAATGTCCAAAGGATTTTGTAGCGAAAGATAAAATGGGTTAGAAAGTGAAAAAATCAGTGGCCTCTTTGTTTTGGTAAATGGTTTCTGATTCTATTAAAATTAAGAAATTGGAAGCCATTGAAAATGGGTGATTGCGATGAATTAAAATTAATATCAAGATATGTGTAAAAAGAGTAGTATTTGGAAAGATTTTTATAAGTTTGTAAATACGATCTACATCTTCTGAAGGACACAATTTTATATGGCTGTAGTCTGGAACGTAAATCTCATAGCATGTGTAATGTGATGTGATATTTTGCCTAGATGAAGCTGACATAATATGGCACAAACAGGATATGGAGATGTTCTCACGACAATTTTTAAAGAATCTACCTAATTGGTGCAACATGAAAAAATATACTGACTCAATTGGAAGGGACTTTTAACTCATGTCCTACATTCAAGTGATCCACAACATTTTTATAGCCGTGAACAAAGTAATTAGAGACTATGGTCGTATCAGCTGTTGACTACTGGAGAAGGTAACTCTGCTAAATTCTGTTCCACAGCACTTAGATGTTGTTAATGGAGGTTGCAACATAGAATAGCGTATCTTTTCATCTTTTTCAATTTTGTAACATCCAGATATCCTCAAATAGTAACTGTGATATGATATCATAACATACTAGAAAGGTAATTTCTCAAGGTGGATTGCTATTAGATAATTTACAAAAATGCGGTGTTATCAGCAAATCGTTTGCGGAAGGAAACTAGGAATTTCTTCAAACATTAACATTTTAACAAATATATTTGAACCAAGGAAAGGTATCACACACTGTGACCCGAAACAAAATTCAGAGAAAAATGTGATTACAATTGATGAAATAATAATGATCCATTACAAGGACAGTTTCAATGTAATTCATAGTCAGCCACTGCGTGGTAAACTCTACGCAAATCGACTATAACGATTTTGTTGTGTTTTGTACTAAAATGTCCAGCACTCTCGAAAAGAAGAAAGTTTCATTTCAAATGGGCAACGCTATATATTTAGAGATTTCCACTGAAACTTCAACTAGTTGCAAGATATAATACAGTTATCATAGTGACAAATTACGTTGTCAACCTTTGTAATACTGCATTTAACCAGTTAAAGAGATATTTTCTCAGGATTCTGTATTGAATGACATAAATCAAGCAAAGGGTTAGAATTTGAAAATATGTGGTGTCAGAATTCTTGATGAGATGAGATTATTTAGCGTTAACAAAGGAATGTACAATAGTCTTGAATTCTACTAATCATTCCTTGAGGAAAGTATAGACACTACATTTTCACCTCTGTTCACATGAAATGGGAAATATAAGCTCATATCTGAAATATGAAACATACAAAGAAAGAGAAAATCTTCAAAATACTATTGACTCCATAATTCTCTGTATTATTGGTTTTTGAAAAAAATGAAAATCCAATGTCTATAATATTATTTTCGAATTTTAATTTTCAATATTTTCCTGTTTTGTAAAAAAAAAAGGAAGAGAATATAGAAGAATAATTAGGCTCTTAAAAATTATTGCCCCGTAAAGTGAATTTTTAAATCACTGCTTGTCTTAGTAAGCTATCATTTGTTTAAATTATCAGTAAGACGTCTCATGTAAAAAGCCTTTATTTTTCTTCACCATTGAATTATAGAGACGACCAACCGTACAATGAAGTGGCCCAATTGCAAATCTCCAACGAAGTTCTGAAATATCAGAGGATAATAACTCAAAAATGTATTACTGAAATTTACAAGTGAAGTCACAAAGAAAAATTTTGGAATACTTTAAACTAGTTGGAAAATAAAAAAAAAAAATGTGTACAATCTGTATAATGTAATGTAGTGGAAAAATGTCCGTTCTTAAAGTTCAGAACCACGAGTTTAAGAGTGCTTTTGCTTATTTGGGGTCCAGCGCATATCAGTAGGTTCATTTAGTTGAAGCTCGATGAACCATAACAGACGGGCATTCCTGATTATTATTCTCAGATAGTTATCCGACTTAATTCTTAGTAACCATTACTTATATGAAAACGGTTTTTTTCTTACTACTTACTTGTTTCTTAGAATCAAGTAAGTGTTACTTAGAAGATTCTAATGTTAGTACGATGCTACTCCACACAATAATTCTTAACAATTGCAATTCGTTTCGTTATATATACTAGTTGAAATACCCATTCTTCGCATGGAGGGCTGGATATGGAAGTCAACGCCTGAGGGAGTATCACAATTCATCTCAGCGACCGCGAAAACTATGGATTTGACACAAATACCGGTCATTTTGGATTATTTTTACATGTCTCGGTATCAACTCCCGGTAACCCCCGGCCCGCAGCCAAATAAAATGAATTTAGAAGTTAATGCAATTGGAGTTTCATTATTGATCTCAGCAACTGCGAAAACTATGAATTCGATACTAATGTCGGTCATTTCCTACTACTTTTACATGTCCCGGTAAATGCCCCCCGTGAGACCCCCTGGTTTGAATTTTGAAAAGAACGATTCGTCCGGGTCTGGGGCCTGGACCAAGGTACCCGTGACCAAATTGGTAACTCTGTCTCCACTGGTCTGCTCTCCGGGCGTCACACAGACACAAACGAACTCTTTATTTATATTAGATTAGAAGACATATATATATTAAAAGAACAGCTTAAGCGACTATCTCTGCCGGTAAAGTTCCTTAATGGAGTCAATCTGTCAGCATCTTCATACCAGTGTTGAATTCAGGAATGCTCAAGAGGGGGCTCAGCCCCCCTTGAATGTGTATGAGCCCCCTAGAATATCTACATACATGCATTGAAATATTTGCTTCTTTCTGTTTAATTTTGTCGGATATAAAAGTCTTAAAAGCAAAGATTTTTTTAAAAAAAAGGGAAAATTAGTTTCTTTTTGGCCCAACATAAAATTTCAAATTAACAAATCTCGTATATAATCAAAGTTAAATAAAAACTGGGAAATTAGATACAGACGCACACAAACTCTTTACAACGTTAGTTAGGGGGAAAATGGCAACATGTTGCTTATTGCAATCGACCAGACAATAACAGGTCGTGAGTTTTGTTGCTACAGATTCCTGTTGCTCTACTGCAATCTAGAACAGACCCCTCCCTTAAATATTTATTATCCCCCCTTGTACAAAAGTGAATTCAACACTGCTTTATACGAAGAGGTGACTTTAATTATGGCTATCCACATCCCATTTTGAGAGAAAGATAAATTACACATCGCGTCGTTAGATGGCAGGAAACATTCGCCAAACATCGCCATTCTAGCAAACATCGGGCGAAATAGAAACTTCAAGCATGTGATCTTTTCTTTTTTTTTATCTTTTTTCTAACTGTCTACCAGAGTGCTTTTTATGATATATTTTATTCTACCTTCTTATAGGATCGACTACTGATAGTAAAATTGAATGAAGATAATTAATGTTTCTCGCCATATAGTATTTCTGAATCTGATTGTTTGTTTGCAGTAGAAAGCTGTTGACACTATTTGTTCTACGGATTAACCATAAAATCTTACGTGAATGAAAAACTGATGACCAGCACTTCTCCTTACCAAATCATATTTTAGAGGCCCCCTACCATCACAAAACTCGTTCAAGCGTTGCACCTGATTTAGAGTTCTTCAAACATTGTGTAGAATGTTATATTGTTCAGGCTACTTTGCAAGTATTTGAAACGAGGGCAAAACAAAAAATAGATAAAATTAACCTGATAGAAATAAAATTTAAAAAAATAATGTGAAAGTGTTAAAATGTGTTGGAAGGAGGAGGATAATGCTAAAAAATAATCTAATATTAAAGGCTAAACAATCGAGTAGACAACAATGGTCAATTAGGATTTTGTCACGAAATTGTCTTACTAGGAGTATTGTAATAGACCATATGTTAAAAGAAAATAACAGGTTATGAATCGTATTGCAGAATTAATTCGTACGACAAGATGAAGAAATTGATTGAGATAATACATGGCTCTCCCCAATTTACATCAAATGACGTAAAAGTGATAACGGAATGTTTATCGTGATATTTAAATATTCAAATAATGTGAGTGGTGATGTTCAAGTGAATATTTGACCCCTTTTTATTTATATATGACCTCATACATAAAGGCAACTCGGCAATCATATTCCGCTTTGCACATAAACTTGTATGGATTAAACTTTGATCACTGAAAGTTGTTGATAAAATTAAACATCCTATCATCCCATATTCAACAGCTTACAACTGAATGAAAGTTTGATCCTTCGAAGAACATTACTGTTTTATATTATTGTCTAAAGATATTTTATTATTACTATTTTCCATGTACTTTCCTTATGTCGACCACATATTTATTTTCAATTTACATATTTTTAATTACGATTTTAAAACATTGTAATCTTGCATCAATTTATTATCATTCTCAGCCTCAGTTGACTGAGAATGATAATAAATTGATACATGATAATGCGCTTATTTCTAATATATATATGCAAATTGACCTAATAATGTAATATGTTCACTTTGAATACTTGGTTTAAAATTATTTTTATTTACACCAAATTCCAGGTACTTTGGAACTGTGCGCAAATTTTGATTAAAGAAAGATCAAAGTATGATTTGAGTAATTTTCATGTAATTTTCAACTTTTCTTGTAGACATGTTAATTAATTATTTACTGTACACATCTTGCCAAAATTACTACATTACTAATGAATATCCGTATTGGCATTACATTAATAAAGCTACCGTGATCCCCATTTAAGGATCACTTACCTTAATCCGCTTATTAACACTGTTAAGGTGGTTCAAAAAAAAAAAATCATTTTTCTATTTCCGAAACGCTATAGTGCACAAAAGTTGCCATTGGTATAGACAAGAAGAAACCAAAAAGAAAATATTTTATTCATATATCTTCCGGTCCCGTATCGCCGTTAAAATTTGAAAAATCAAGTAAAAACCATAAATTTTCAATATTTTTTAAAACGACTAAATCAACGAGGACCCTATATAGCCGAGAACTTTCTTCAAGCATGTAAATACAACGTTAAAATAAATAAACTATATCTATATGACATCTTCTGGTAGGTCATCGCTGTCAAAGATTTGTAAAATTTGCCAATTTAACAAAATTTGAGAGTTTAACTTTTTTTTTTTTTTTATAAATGTTCTTAACACAAGTAAGATAAGGATGCTACTCAGGACGAGGGAGTGGCTGCATTTAAGAGTTCACATTCAGCTTTCAAATGACTACATCAAGAAATTTATTGGAATTCATATTTTCATTCGCTATCGTTTTTTTCTCAAGAATATTTATATTGTCGTGACAACGATGACATTCATGTTCAATAAGTGAGAAACAGTATCTCGAAATCAAGCGGATTTCCACCTCAGCAGTGACAATTAGGAGCTCTCAGGGAATCCAGCAGAAGAATGAGATGGTTCAAGATTCGCCCATTCACCGGCAAACTAAATAAAAATATTCCCAAATTTGGCGTGTTCTCTTAAAATTTGAGCACTGATGTACACATTTTTCAATATTACGGGCATCACTATCTCAAGCAATTTATTTGGTAATCCCGTCAGGTTTGGGCCCATACAACGGGGATTTGCTGCTGAGAAACGTTACGCAGGTGTATGAAGGCAAATCGAAGATCCTGGAGATGATGATACAAGTGTGTCCAGACTTAGGTCAATTTTTGTCCTGACAATTATTTCTATTTTAGACACACCAAAGACTTACAAATTTTACTTTCATAAATTTTTCCGAGATTTTCTCTGATGCAATATTTGCAAGATACTGGTGAAAGAGCGATAGGAAACGTTCGATTTAACAAGAGGAACAAGGGCTCTTTGTCGACAGACGAGGACATGAAGAAGAAAGAACGTCGAACATTTGACTACAGATTTGATTCGCAGAATGATTTTGGCTGTGTGAGGCTACTATCCAACTATGAAACCATCGAGGCTCTCTCTCGGAAATGAAATGATTCAGTAGAACTGAAACGAAAGATATTTACATTCTCAACCTAAATGATCAAAGAGTATAGCAAGCGTATGTGAGGAGTGAACAAGACGGATTGGTTTGGAACGTCCAAAAATACAGAATCAAAATATGGAGTACAAAATGGTACTTGCCTTTTCTCATAAGTTCATTGAGGTTGTACTGATGAACTCCTATGTACTGTTTTTTTTTATATATTTTTCTCGCAAACGATAACATTTTCCTGCTGGATTACAGAAGAATAGTTGGCAGGTCGTATCTTGTTCTGTTTTCACCAATATTTGATCTGAAAGCACTGGGAAGAAACTTTTTCGCTAAATTGTCAACCAATTGTGTTCCTGTTGACAATAGAACATACTGAAAACAAAACATGGAACGGGAAGGAATGGGCAAACAGATGAAATGTGCAGTATGTAAGAAAAATACAAGAAGACAGTGCTGCAAATGCTATGTAGGACTGCACATGGAATGCTTTGATCAATGGCATCAAAAATACATGGTGTGTGCCATGATCTCCATTTGCGACTCAATAGTCAGACTAAAATTGGATATTTTTTAAATAAATGTTGCTGCTGCACTTGAAACTAGGTGTTTTTCTTACTATTTGGATATCATCATCATCATAGGTATTCTGCCGTTATTGGCAGGTCACTTGCCGCAGCTGAGCAGCTTCCATGCTGCACGGTCCTCCGCTAATCTCTTCGTCTTCACGTATGATCTTTATGTTTTTATTGGACTATTTGGGTGTAAATGAATAGAAATAAATCAAAATGTTTTAAGAAAGACTATAGTTAGGAGGTTAACATTGTACTTTCTTTTTTACTTGCCTTTATCTTAGCACAAGTTTCATTGGGCTTTAACACCGTTTCGTATGTTTGAAATTTAATGTTTCCTCCCAGCTCAAAAACTGTTTAAGATAAGGGTGTTTTCGAGCTATAATAAACCTTACTTGTCATTGAAATTCACGTTGGCTTAATGTTGTGTTGCTCATTTGTGGTATAAAAAGTTTCTAATTTGATTTCAGACGACGTAAAGTTACAAAATACATCATGCCCTAAGTTTTCTTGAGTTTTTCTATTTTTCATCTGTCTCCTTTCTCCTATAATTCTTTTGTCATTTGTTTCCAATAAGCATCCGCTTCTTTTTCCTAAAGGATATAATCGTGAAACCTCTACCATCAAAGGCAGGAAAACGAACTATTTCTTGTTTATGTCTTTTTTTTGTTTATTTGTTTCTTTTTAATTTAGCGACCCATTTCATCACTGATGCTATATGAGACATGAACCTACAGTTTAAGATGCAATCCGAACTACTCCAATATGTTCAACGTTCTTCCATCGGAATTTGAACCCAAGACCACGTGAACCATGTATGTTATATGCTATAGTGAGAATTTAATAATATCAAGTTGATTTTTATATTGGCATGCAGTAAATCTCTTTTTTAAATGTTAAGAGTAATTTCCTCTCCAATGAATTGGCTAATATTTACTTTCGTTTAAGTAAATTTCAGTGCACTAATGAATTATAGATGCATAGGTTTACTAATGTTATAGGAGTTACATGTTGTATTTAAAGTGATCGGTAGTTGAAATGGAATATGATGATTAATTTATCATTAATTCTAAACTGTAGATACACTTTAAAATCTTGTTGCTGTCCCTCACGAACATTTCTTTTGAAGACCAATCAAATAAGAGCATCTGCAAAGTTTTTAAATATGCATGAGCCCTCTTTGATCTACTGGTCAACTCTATTAGCTTTCTCTTTATCATCCCCTATAGGGACATAAAATATTTCTGCTTAATGGTGAAGCTACTTCAATGAAGCAAGGGATTCCAAACTGAACCTAGATGTAATTTTCTTTAGCATGTTAATGAGTCTTGTGAATTATTAAAAGAATTACTTAAATAAAATATCTGGAAATGAAAGGTTTCCTGGTAAACTGACTTTGCATAGGAAAACTGACTTTGGATGATCCAAATCTTAGCAGTGCTTTATAAAGAGGAACGCGGACTTCTCAGAAGTTGATGCTTTTAGTACAGTTGACGGTGTGGGGACAAGGTTCTTGGTTTGATCCTCGGTACTAGTACGTACTGCAAGTTAAAATATAGACTCATTCATATGTAAGCTCGGTGTTAAAAATGCTATTGAATATATAAAGTAATGGGAAAGAAATGGATACGTTTCCTATTTTTCTCGTAAGTGATTTGAACATACTCCTTTAAATATGAAGTTAAACTAAAAGAATAAAGCCTTTCCTGCTGGTCTAGTGGTCGGGGCCCTAAATTCGATTCCCGGTCAAAGAGTCTTGATAGATCTGTACGCTTTATGCTAGGTTCAGGATTAGGGATTAGAAATTAGATTTCTGGGCTTTCGGGACCTATGGCCATGTTAGCCCGTCACTTGAGGAATGACAACACCCGCACTGCAACTACGCTATGCAGGGCCACAACATTGGGTTCAGATTCCACATTAAATGTAGGTCCCCGTCCCCTATAGCCTCGTTGCTGAATGTGATCTTAAGCGCTAATTTAACTAACTCAGATATCAAAAGAATAAAAGAAATCGTTCGAATGTACAGAAAAGGAATAAGAGAAAGTGGAAGTCTTTCTTAGATAACTTGGAAGTTGAGGTAATAAAGAAAGATATTTGGTTAGAATTGTATCTAGGATGAAAAGTGGATAATACTCTAGGATAACACATTGTCTTAAGTAAAAATATCCCTATTAGTTGACTATAGCTTCTTCAAATGAATAATGTGACACAAAGGATTTTGTAAAAGAGACAAATTATGAACTTTAATACACCGTAAAAATCGTTAGAACCATTGCCGAATAAATCACGATGTTCGATATTCACACTCTGATAAGTTACCATTATTCTGAGTGCAATTATAAATACTAAATACCTCTGAAAAATACAATGAACCTTCAAAACCTATGCCAAGCCAACTTAGACAAGATTGCTATCCCTGATTTCTTTAAGATCCATATTTACATTACCCTCCTTCAGCATATGGAGCATAATTTTAGGAAGATGCTATGCTGCGCTTTTAGTATGCGTGAAATAAACTAAAATGGAACAATTTATTCAGACCTGACTTCATCAATTCTTAATTTTGAGCATCCATAGTGAATCGAACAGGAAACTAAGCGTACCAAGGGCACTCGCGAAAACCATTTGTTAAGATTGAAATTGACAAAATTAGTTAGTGATAAGAAATATTACTGGAAAAGCAAGTTGAATTCATTCCACAATATTTTGTCAGTGAGATGTAAATTACCATACTATCCAAATTTCCTTTTTATTTATTCTTCGAAATTTTGAAATTTGTACTGTATGAAACACGATATTCCATTCTTTTAAAAAATATGTACATTATTCTTTGTTAAAAAATTAATGAAGTTTTAATTTAACAGTTATGCATGCTCTTTATGCTGAAGAAGAAGGATGATAATTGTAAATTAATAATTATGAAATAATCCCTGGAATGAAAATGCAAGAAGAAATTGGAGAAGCTTGAGAAAACCCACGATATAATATTATCCATCACAAACTCACATGTTCTCAGATCTAAACAGGGATACATAGCACGAAAGAAGTGTTCTACCACTGAGCCACTGTGCCCCTACCTCCCTTATTAAAGAAACAGAAATTGGACTACTCCAAGATTGTAGTGTAAATGAAGAACTATCGGTATTTCTTAAAACAATATTTAATCTCCAATTAGTTGTGTCATGATACTTCTTCATAAATTAATAAATAGAACCAATTCTTTCATCTTATGGTTTAAAACTGTGTTACACCGCTAATTTACGAAGAATAGCCGGTTTGTCTTTTTGTCACAACTTATAAATTCCTGCAAGGGGAAGAGAATAAAAAGAAGAGAGAAAAAGGTAGAAAGAAAATAAAAAGGATTGACTCCTCCCCGTTTCACTCGTACAACTTAAAATGTTGTGTCAAAATTTCCTCTTTTTAGTATGTGTGAATCCTCCTCCTTGCGTTAATAACTACCACTTGCCCTCGCTCACTGAAGAAGACATGAATCGCACATCTGACTCATTGGCTTTCGCTCATCTCTTCCTTCCCTCTTTTGCCCTATTGTTCCTGTTCCCCTACATCCTGGAGCCCACAGCATCCTAAACTATAGGCATCTCATTAAGTTTAGGGTACATTCTCTATAAGCAAGAGCAAAAAGGGGGAGAGGGATTCCGCCAGCTACGGAACCCTACAGTTTCGTGATAATAGCGTTCATCAGAACCGGATTTATCCCGTCGAATCCGGGACAATAAATCTCTGGGAGCTGACGCCACAGGACTAGTGACTGAGTGAGAGAGAAGGAAGATGAAAAACAAGGGAGGCAGATAAAAGAAAGAGTGAACAGGGGAGAAAAAGATGACTTGGAGCGGGTGGAAGATGTTGACGATGATGAAAATGAAAAACAGGGAGAGTTGGGTAATAATAGTTGTTGTGTTAGGTTGTGGAAGCTAACACCACGTTTGTTATTTATTTTTAACATTTTGTTACATCTTCTTTCGCTAAGTTGATTAGAAACTGTAATCCCGTCTGTTTTAAAGCGATTGTTCATAGTGGCCAAGTCGCTAATCCTTGCCCCATATGTAAACAAAATAAATTTTGGATCACTTAACTATGCTTCACATAATAAGAAGATACCCTAACTGATTATCTGTATTCTAGTATGGGACGTTCAGAACATATGGGATTCAAGTCCAACTTAGCAAGTTGCCACAAAAAGAGTCATAAAGATTGTATACTTTGTTGAAATATGTGGAAAAGTGAGCCTGTTTGTAGCACTATAAGAATTATTTACAAAATCCGGACTTGAATTTTTCAAGTACTGAAAGAACTTTAGGTATTGATCTTACGTTAGATATAAAACCTGTCCAAAATGACCAAAAATGGATTTGAAATTATGCGCATTGAACGCCCTATATTAATGGTGTGCAAATGGTTTATGATCTGGCTTGCTGTGGAAAAGCATGGTTTAAACTCCTAAATTCGATATCCTTGTAAGTTATAAAATTCAATAGTAATATATATGGCCACTAGTTTCTATACTTTGTGTGTCAGTATATAGGGTGTACCTGAAGCATTCACCCGATTTCAGTTAAACATTTCAAAAGAGGAAGCATTTAAGTTCACGCACATACAGAAATATAATCGAATTTCAAAGTCCTCTATTGACTTTAAAGAAACAATAAACATTTGTTACAAGAATGCAAAATAGTTGTAGTCAATCAAGTTTTTAGTTCACAAATATTCAATTATGCCTCCTCCCGCCGAACAGTATACGTCAAGTCGATAGTCGAGCTTTTCCTATAGGTAAACAATGAAAGTGGGGAGTTGTTTGATGGTTGGCGAGAGATGTAACTACTGTGTGATGCTCCTGTATTTCAGTGGAATCTTCTGCCAGCCACAAAACTTGAAAAGTCCCTCTTTCGAACTATGGACATTCAAATACGATGAGTCGTATAACAGTTTGAAATTGAATGAAGACTACAGATACACTTTGTATTAAGAGCTATTTTAATTTTCATTCGTGTTATTTTTCACATTTGAATATACTCCACTATAGTTTCATGTTACAATATATTATAGATAATAAAGTGGCCTCTACGCAGGACACGGAGCCGCGGTGGCTCAGTGGTGCCCTCCCCGCTGGTCTACTGGCTAGCACGTGCGCCTTTGGGGTACGGGGCCCCGGGTTTTATTCTCGGTGGGTGAGCCTTAGTGATTTTAGCTGTCCTCGATGTTTCTGTGTTCGTGTCCCTGTCGTTCTAGATGATTGGAAAAGCAAGTTAAAACGAATAAAGCAAATAAAATTAGTAATAAATAGTTCAAGTAAGTTGCTGAGACACTTACTCGGTGAGTCAGTTAACTTTAAAAATAAGTAGTAGAGCGTTCTTATTTGATGCATGGGGTCCCGGGTTAGATCCCGACTCCCGCCAAGTAAACTTTGTGCTAGACAAACACCGTGTGCGTGGATTTCCTCGGGGTTCTCCTGTTTTCTCCCACTTACTTCATTCCACCATTTCATTCATTTCTCATCATCATTTTCTTCTTTACCTAGCCGGCATAATCGTGGGACGTAAAACGCAAAAATTTCATTTAATTTTTTTTAAGTAGGACGAGACATTTAAACAAAGTGTATAATGACGCATGTCAAGTTAGACCAACCACCAACACTAAAACGACCGGAACATATCTCAGAATTATGGGCTATTTATGGTCTAATTATTTGCTCTAATCCCAATTTTTGGGCTCCTACTGTTTAGTGGGAAATCAGTTTCAAAATGGGCGAGTCTAGCTTAATATCAAGCTAGAACCACCATATGGTTACAATGGTCCGATTGAGAAAATTCAAACGCCAGAATTATGGGCTAATTAGTTGCTGTAATCCCAGTTTTTGGGCTCCTACTGTTTAGTGGGAAATCGGATTCAAAATGGGCGAGTCTAGCTTGATATCAAGCTAGAACCCCCCCCATATGGTTACAACGGTCCGATCGAAAAAATTCAAACGCCAGAATTATGGGCTAATTATGGGCTAATTAGTTGCTCTAACCCAAATTTTTGGGATCCTACTGTTTAGCGGGAAATCGGATTCAAAATGGGCGAGTCTAACTTGATATCAAGCTAGAACCCCCCATATGGTTACAATGGTCCGATCGAAAAAATTCAAGTGCCAGAATTATGGTCTAATTAGTTGCTCTAATCCCAATTCTTGATGTCCTACTGTTTAGCGGGAAATCGGATTCAAAATGGGCGAGTATAGCTTGATATCAAGCTAGAACCCCCCATATGGTTACATTCGTCCGATCGAAAAAATTCAAACGCCAGAATTATGGACTATTTATGGGCTAATTAGTTGCTCTAATCCAAATTTTTGGGCTCCCAGTGTTTAGTGGGAAATCGGATTCAAAATGGGCGAGTCTAGCTTGATATCAAGTTAGAACCCCCATACGGTTACGGTTACAATGGTCCGATTGAAAAAATTCAAACGCCAGAATTACGGGCTATTTATGGGCTAATTAGTTGCTCTAATCCCAATTTTCGTGCTTCTACTGTTTAGTGGGAAATCGGATTAAAAATTTGCAAGTCTTGCTCGACATGAAGCTAGAACCCCTCATACGGTTACGGTTACATTGGTCCGATCGAAGAAATTCCAACGCCAGAATTATGGGCTATTTATGGGCTAATTAGTTGCTAATCCCAATTTTTGGGCTCCTACTGTTTAGCGGAAAATCGCAATAAAAATGGGCGAGTCCAGCTTGATATCAAGCTAGAAGCCCCCATGCGGTAACAATGCTCCGATCCAATAAAACTCAAACGCCGGAATTATGGGCTATTTATGAGCTAATTATTGCTCTAATTCCGAGTTTGGAGGTGTTCGGAATTCTTCTTAGCAGGAATTCTTCATCAAATTGTGGGATTCGGCTTAACTTCTAGCTATATAACTAGTGCTATAAAACTCCGACCAAATAATTAAAATGCCGGAATTATGGGTTACTTTTGTGTGCTAGTTAGTTACTCTATTGTCGATTTTTGTTCTTCTATCGTTCGCAAGAAATCTCATGCAAGATTGGTATTTATTTATTTATTTATTGAACAATCACCAGATACAGCTCAGAGGCCTTTTTATACTGGATATCCAACAACAACAATTACAATGGAAAGGATTTGGGAAGGTATCGGCCAGGGCCTGTTTTAGTAGGTACCATCCCGACATTTGCCTGGAAAACCTCTGTCAGGATGGTCGGCAGCGGGATTCGAACCCACGATCTCCCGAATACGAAGCCAACGCTCTATCACTTGAGCTACTTCACTCATTTGATTTCTAGATAACGTGGGATGATAATTTCAAAGTTGCAGTGAGAAAACGTCCATGTCTATTAAATGAAAATTTATTTATTTGCATTCTCAGCGAATGCTAATATATATCTCTACTAGTAAATCCATGAATTGTTTTTTCACGTTTTTATGTTTATTATATTCATTATGAATAAAGTGGGAGGAAATGGGAGAGCTCCGATAAAACCCAAGCACATGGTGTTTGTCAACCACAAAGACTACTTGGCACGATCTGGGATCGAACCAGGGATCACACGCACAAGAGGTAAACGATGTATCTCTGTGCCACTGAGCCCCAGCAACGGCGAAGAGGCATTTCCTTTGCACAAAAAATTTATTTAAAAAATAATGATATTTCACTATATAAATTCTATATATACACTACTTACTTCCAAACATAATGAACATAAACACGTGAAAAAAGAATTCATGGATTTACAAGTAGAGATATAGAGTTACATTTGCGGAGAGTGCAAATAAATAAATTTTCAGTTAATAAACATAGATGTTTTCTCACTGCAACTTTGAAAGTATCATCCCACTTTATCTAAAAATCAATATCAATCTTGCATGAGATTTCTTGCTAACGATACAAGAAAAAACTCGACATTAGAGCAACAATTTAGCATGCAAAAAACCCATAATACCGACGATTTAATTCCTTTGATCGGAGTATTATAGCCCTAGGTTTATGGCTAGAAGTTAAGCCAAATCTCACAATTTGATAAAGAATTCCTGCTAGAAGGTAGCAACCCCGAACTCGGAATTACAGCATCATAGCCCATAAATAGCCCATATTTCTGACGTTTGATTTTCTTCGATTCGAGATGTGTAACCTTAAAGAGGGTTCATATTTCATGTCAAGCTAGACTCGCCCATTTTGATTTCGATTTCCCGCTAAAAGGTAGGAGCCCAAAATCAGGATTAGAGCAACTAATTAGCCCATAATTAGCCC
The DNA here is from genome assembly GCF_964235325.1 of Thermobia domestica. Taxonomy (NCBI): domain Eukaryota; kingdom Metazoa; phylum Arthropoda; class Insecta; order Zygentoma; family Lepismatidae; genus Thermobia; species Thermobia domestica. The sequence continues at coordinate 197,752,578 of NC_137455.1, read as the reverse complement.
ATAATTCTAGCGTTTGAATTTTTAGGATCGGATAATTGTAACCGTACGTCTTTTTAACTTGATGACAATCTAGACTCGCCCATTTTGAATTCGATTTCCCACTAAACAGTAGGAACAAAAAATTTGAGATTAGAGCAACTAATTAGCCCATAAATAGCCATAACACTGGCGTTTGAATTTTTTCGATCGAACCATTGTAACCGTAACATTAGGTGGGGTTCGAGCTTGATGTCGAGCAAGACTCGCCAATTTTGATTCCGATTTCCCGCTAAACAGTAGGAGCCCAAAATTGGGATTAGAGCAACCAATTAGCCCATAAATAGCCCATAATTCTGGCGTTTGAATTTTTTCGATCGGACCATTGTAACCGAAACCTAATCGGGGGTTCTAGCTTGATATCAAGCTAGACTCACCCACTTTGAATCCGATTTCCCACTAAACAGTAGGAGCCCAAAAATTTGGATTAGAGCAACTAATTAGCCCATATATAGCCCATAATTCTGGCGTTTGAATTTTTTCAATCGGACGATTGTAACCATGTAGGGGGTTCTAGCTTGATATCAAGCTAGACTCGCCCATTTTGAATCCGATTTCCCTCTAAACATAAGGAGCCCAAAAATTGGAATTAGAGCAACTAATTAGACCATAAATAGTCCATAATTCTGGCGTTTGAATTTTTTCAATCGGACAATTGTAACCATATGGGGGGTTCTAGCTTGATATCAAGCTAGACTCGCCCATTTTGAATCCGATTTCCCTCTAAACATTAGGAGCCCAAAAATTGGGATTAGAGCAACTAATTAGCCCATAAATAGCCCATAATTCTGGCGTTTGAATTCTTTTGATTGGACCATTGTAACCGTAACCGTATGGGGGTTCTAGCTTGATATCAAGCTATACTCGCCGATTTCGAATCCGATTTCCCGCTAAACAGTAGAAGCCCAAAAATTGGGATTAGAGCAACTAATTAGCCCATAAATAGCCCATAATTTTGAGATATGTTCCGGTCGTTTTAGTGTTGGTGGTTGGTCTAACTTGACACGCGTTGTATAATGCTCTAAACAAAATGTCTATGGAAAATATACCTTTCAGTAAATTAATAAATAATATGAAAGATAAATAAATACAGTATGAAAGTAAGATGTTAGACATTCAGAGAACAAGAATTCTTATTTGCAACAGGGAAGGATCCTATGATAACCTTTTCTTTCTATGACTAAAACCTTTAGCGTCGTTTCAGTCACTGAATGTACTTTCAGAATAGTTCGTAAATTATATATTGATTTAATGTTTAGGAATTAATTTTTTGTTGGTGTTTTACGTCATTATGCAGCATCCAGATTATGTACAACATCACCTACTATTAACATGGGCTCTGATTTACGTCCGGAACTTATATTCAGCGCAGTTGGGCACATACTATCATACAAGATCAAAGTATAGGCCGTTCCTCACTATATAATCTCGCCTTATCGAGAGCCAGATTACAGAAGAACTGCAGAAATTACTTTCTAGGTTGTTATTAATCCTCAGTATTTCTTCTTATTGTTTGAAATCTTACCATTTAGTATGCAAACCCCACATCTATATGGTGTTGGTTTTTATTTTCTCATATTTCGGTAACCATAAAGCGTATCGAGTTGCAGTTTCCGGTAAACAGATATCAGTAACGTTCTTTACAACATTTCTCACACATACTGTATATTTCAATACATCTAAAAATGCAGAAATGAGATATCCCCTCGTTAACTCTGAATCCCATTGGGCTACTCACCTATTTTTGCGTGGCAATACACTTTGAGTTGTTGCTAACTTCAATAAATACTTTTTTTTTTTCAAAATTCATCGTTCTTCTATCAGAAACCCAAAAGTCCATACCCGACCTCATAATACAGTTCCTTCTCAGCCAATATCCTAATCAGTTTCTCTTTCTGTTTGTAATTATATATAAAATTGTTCTTTTCTCTTCTACTGTATCTCGTACTTTCTAGTTGTATTCCGTTGGACCTAGCTAACTCTCTCAATTCGTTTTGATACACATAATTCAAAAGCATCCATGCATTCTCGTCGCTTTTTTCTAACTATCTTAATGATCTACAATAAAAAAAATATTAGTAAGAATTTTCCAGATAGCTCTAAAGGGGCGTGATCCTACGTTGGAAATTGCTGCTCTAAGTAAGTGTAGTTTACCTTTAAAGAATTTAAAGATCGTTAATTAAGCATTTTAGTTTAAAAGAAAGAGATGCTAAAAGTAAATGAATAATGATGAGATAATTTGATGGTATGATGAAATGGGGTAAAATAGGTATACCATGAGAAACTTCTTAGTAAGTAATTTAGCGCCATTGATGCCACTGGTTTTGCACCTGCCTCACGTTGTCTGTGAGAGTCCAATTCCGCTTTTAATTTTTGTTCCCGTTTGTTCTATCTCTGTATGAAGTTGTCTGGACTTCATTTCTCGTTTATTATGACACATTAACGCAACATCCCAATAAATAATGGTGACGTAAACATTTATCACTGGTACATTGCCACCTGTAGTACGAAGACGAAAATTTGAAGTGTGGCTGGTGCTGGCTGAAACGGTGGTAGGTATGGTGAGTGTGAGGGAGAGGCATGAAAGGGAGCTATTATTATGACAAGTGGGGAATGAGTGGAAATGAGGAAGAGAGAAAAGCTGTTTCTGTTAAATGAGTGACATCTGTTGAGTAATTAACGACCAAGCAGGGAAACGTACAACGTATGTGGGAATATAACAGATGATTAGCCATAGACGGAAAATTAAGTTGATATCTAAATTGCGAAATTATGAAAATCTGGCAGATAATATTCTACGTATTTTCATGAAGAACTTACTTCGTAACATTCAAACATTACACATGAATCATGTCTGGAAATTACCTTGGGGTACAAATTAATATAGTTCTTATGATAACATAGTCTTCCTGGTGGTTTTCACTTCTTTGTACCGTGTATGCCAAGCAAGAATGTAGGTAAAAGTAAGTACTTACTTTCGTAATAGGGAAGTGGCGATTTGATTTCATTAGATCTTCGGTTTAGCATACCTGTCAGCAGCGAGGCTATATATGACGTAGACCTACAGCTTAACCTGAGCTTCGAAACACATGAGCTCCCATTGGGAATTGAATCCGGGTCTCCCACGCCAAAGACACGTACGCTAGTTACTTATCTACGAGGCAGCTCGGGAAATATTGAGTTTAAGAAAATACATTTTGGAAATTTCTTAAATTCTCAGACTAGTATTTTACTTTCAAGAACTGGCTTAGGCAGTGATGATTTCGAATAATTTCTCTTGGAGGGAATTTCGACACACAAAGGGGTGAAAATAATACTGAGAAATCAATGATAACCCTTATTTAACACAATCAAAAGCTAGTTCTCAAGAGAATTTCGTACTTCCGGAGAAATTTCCCTCAACCATTTCTGGAATCATCACGGTCATAGATTACTTCAACTGTAAAATTTATTTGCTAAAATGAAGAAACGGAAAATATTTGTTCTTAGTAAAGGTGTTCAATGGTATTGTCATATAATAACGTTATTAGGATTATGCTACTGAGGCTTACCAAATTGTCATGTTAGTATGTCCGTCCGTCCCTTACTCCACGCGATAACTCTTGAACAAATGTGAATTTTTAATTGTGTCCAAGCTCGTTAATGGAGCAAATTTGTTACTTTCTTTACGAGTAAAGGTAACTATTGATATGCCACTTAAAATTATAGCATTCCCTTGCGTCTATGCAACCTGCACAGTAGCAAAGAAATGAAGGTTGCCTATAACACGAGGGTTTTATTACTACAATTGTCTCATTTATAGAGTCAATCTGTTAACAAACAACTTCGCTGGTAACGGCAACTTGAACGTTGGATATCCATACCTCGTACTATATGGAATCATGTGATCGTCTTAACGCTCTTTAGCAGAGTTTATTACAAATGTTAGTAAACTAGTAAGGTAAACGTGAAAGTCTTACAGTTTTGCCTAGTAGACTGAAGAGGACTGATTATTGATGAAAGTGAATGATTATGAGATAATTGGTGGAAAAAGGATATGTAAGGAAATGTGAGTCCCGAGAAAACCCACGAACACTATGTGTGTAATGGATGTATATAATACACACATACATGCATCATTACACATGAATCATTGTAATGAATGTATAATGATCGTAGAAATTATTTTCTTTTCCCATTGTTGGCTAGCTTCCTCGAATCTATTGGTAATCTATTTAAGAATTATCAGAAGTAAAAGTGTTGTTATACTGATTCCAGAGATCGTATTTAAAATTTATATAATTCAAACTAATATATGGGGAAAACACACAGAATTTGTGTGATTTACAATTGTCTATCTACTTCTTCCAGTATGTGTCCTAAAAGGAAATTAGAGTCAATTGCTATAGGGGTGTTTTTTTTTTCGTGGTTGATGGTGTATTGTAGCCCAGCTGTCTTCGGCGCTAGATAGTATGGTGGAATACGGGCCAAACTGTGAAGGTTGATGTACATTCGCTAACTACACTGGATTCTAGCCTCTGCCGTGGTTTCGATCCTACAATATTAGGTCTCGCCTTTCATAACCCCAATGTTGCATAAGGACGCAAAATACGAAAGTTCAAACTTGTATGTTTTTTCTCATTACCATTTCTATGAGATCTAATTCCTCATGACGTTGTACAATTAAACAGTCTTAATTTCTGAGTTAAAAACAGGGCAAAGTGTAAAAGACACTGCAATTATAGAAGTTGAAAGTAAATTAATGCATTAAACAGTAGATAGTGATTCCATCTCATACTTTTATTCAACGTGACCATTTTGCCTGCTGGAATGTAATTTATTTTTCTGCTTCTTTCTATCGATCATTTTTATTCTTAAAGATGTTCACAAACTTACTTTATTTTCGATTGCATTGCAATATTTCGTAAGATATGATTGAGGCACAACGCAATAGGGTATCCATAGTGTTTTCTGTTGTTATTGTTTGTTTGTTTTTGAGGTCAATTATCAAATTCCGAAGAATACAACGTACACTGTATAATGCAATTTCTAAGTTGATGTTCATCCTTATTTCGTCTTCTTGGTATGGGCGCTCGAAGAAAATTTTCTAGGGAGGGTCAAATTTCTGGTTGCTATATTACGTTTGGTATATTTTATTTGTATTAATAAAATCTTAAGAAATATAATATATTTTTGTGAGCCAGGAGGAGGGACTCGGGCTCCACCCTGCTCTTCCCTTCGGGCGCTCATGCTTCTTGGGCATTATCGGTAATAGGTGAATGCATTTGAGATGCAATATTAAATTGAGCAAATCTATTTAATATGATACAATATTATGAACAAATCTGTTCGTTGTCTTGGTGGAAACTGAATTTTCTGATCCAGAGACTGAAAGATTTTACTACATTAAGCTAGAATCAGTAAATGATGACTTTACATGCTGTAACAGAAAAACACACAACTACATTATCCTGTAGTCAAAAGCCTAATACTCTGCCATTCTTACACGTTCCTGTATTAACTTCGAAGAAATGAAATGGAATTGCACAGAGGCATAAGCCTCATTGTACTCCACTCACGTTGATACGGACGGGACAGATCCTTCTACAATCGAATCCAACACACTAACGTATGCTTTATATTCGTAACTCATCTTAAGAGATTTGGGATCGAGATATTTGATTCAAAAAGCAACATCGCCCAAGACGTTGATACATCGTTGTAGCACAATTCTAGAGGTGTGTTGTTCTGAGATTTGCAAGAGGTTATGACATACATTTATTGGCAATCTGGTTTTGCTTACCACCATTTTTCAGCTTTAACACAGAGAAATGAAACGTGAGTCAAACTTCAAGTCATGATATACGATTATAATAAGTATTTCTGATTAACATATTGTTTATAGGTGTTTTTTATGCATTATTGTCGAGTGTAAATTAGGGGTACAATTTTCTCTCACTCACCTTAATATTTCGATGTAGAAACGTTGACCTCATTTGCAATCTGGGGAACGATTCGTCCTTGTTCTTCAGATAAGAATAGGCACAAGCCTAGGTGAGAGACTCACTACTGTCTACTCTACCTGAATCTATGATGAGTAGAAACTGGATTCAGACTTCGAAGTGTCTTTCAAGAATTTGGTTTCCAAGTGTCTACCATTTAAAAAAAAATAGTATACCTTGGAAGTCGACTAAGTCGTTGATATGAACATTAGTGTAAACATGGAAAAATACTTCGTACTACGATTGAAATACGAAACTCCGCAGTTTGCGGAATATGATCAGTTTGGAACAGAATCTGCCTATAAAAGCTTTTCGTGTTTTTCTCTATTAATGATGCGTAAATATCATATATGTATGTATGGACTAACATAAAATTATACATCATAAATTTACATTCTATTTTCGCAGTAAACAAACCATGACGATACAGGAAACAAACAAAATAACAGAAAAATAAACTTTGAAAACAAATTATAGGTTAATATCCTCAGAAAATATGTGATTGATTTTATCCAAATCCAATAAATTCACACTATGATGTGTAAACGTGTTGAAGCTGTTAACCATGCGGAGCAGTTTTCTGTCCACCGTTTCCAAAGGGCGTTACCGACTATATCAACCTCTCTTTGAAAGCATCTATCCTGTCATTACTATAACCCTGCAAAATTGTATCACTGTACCTAAAAAATGAAGATAAAGAATTAGAAATAAAACAGAGGGCTCTGAAAAATCCTTGTTTAGCTGAGTACAAATGTTCATCTCAGTGAATCTTTCTGCTACATTAAAATAGTTTACTCTCTTCAAAGTGATTACAAAAGATACAACATTTTACCCAGTTTTATAGTACGACATAGCAATTTCATACTTGTATACATTTGCTTCCACTTATTTATTGTTTGAGGGTAATCTCTATGTTATAATACAAAATTACTCTGTTTGGAAAAATGAAATGAAATATTTGAGTTTTACGTCCCACGGTTATGCCAGTTAGGCTAAAGGAGACGGTGATGATGAGTAATGAATGAAATGGTGGAATGAAGAAAGTGGGAGGAAACGGGAGAACCCCGAGTTGATTGAGAAGATTTTTAGTTTAACATCCCGTTCAGCAGCGAGGCTATATGAGACGTGGACCTACTGATTAATGTGGAGTCCGAACCACATGATCTCCCGCCGGGAATCGAACCCGGGTTTCCCACGCCAAAGGCTAACCGCTTAGCCACGGAGGAGCTCGGGAGAACCCCGAGAAAACACATGCACGCCGTGTTTGTCCACCACAAAGTTCACTTGGCGGGGGCTGGATCGAAACCGAAACCCCAAGCACCAGAAGTGAACGCTCTACCACTGAGCCACCGCGGCCTACTCTGTTTGGAATGTTTATAATAACCAAACAAAACAAATAAACAACGTCAGTATTTTCCTTTCAAACAACCATGTAGTAGAATTAAATAATAAATCAACCGTTTCAAGAACTATCGAACCTGCTAAATTACATGAAGAGCTTTGTAACCAATTTTTACTCTGCTATAATGTTGCGCCTTGACTTTTGAAAAATTAAAAAAAAAAATAGTTTCTGTATTTACGTTATTTTTCCACACGTGTTCTAGTAGATGCGTCAAACGAGTTAAGTTAGTAACATGTTTCTCACTGAACACAAAGTTGACTTATATCTTTGAACTTCGTTAGCAAATACCTACTTGTATTTTCTTGTAGTGTAGAGTAGAAGCAAAACCCTATTTTTATGTATATTATCTTATCTTTGACATATTTTAATTCTAACCAGCATGAGTAAGTCTTATGCTTTAGAAGAAAACCACACCATGCTTCATGAAAATTTGACCTTTTTATTCGTTTTCCATTTGGAAAGTTATCTTGTTCTGGGAGCCAAGATTTATTCATCCTCTTGCCTGTCGTTCTTACCAATTTCAACGAATAATACCCATAGAAAACATCAATTAAACATACGTGTTCAATTAAAATCTTGTAATTTCTAAGGAAGATACACAAGGTGAATCAATAGCCTTAGGAAAACCTTCCTTATCCGAAATGGAAAGCATGTCAGCACGTAAACTGAAGTGCTTAGAGGATAAAGGTGTCGTTACATTTTTTTGAAAATCTGCATTCTGTAATATGTTAATTGTGCAACGTAACACATTATTTAGTGAGTCCTTGTCTGAGTGTAGATATTTAGAAACCATGAAGGCCGTATGTTAACGGACAAAGTTGTGGAAGTCAATTTGCTCGTCATATTCAATTTGTTACATAACACCTTTATTTTCTAAGCGGTTCAATTATCATTGTACTTCGGTATAGAGACCACATGTTTGGGAGTAATTCCATATTGGATTGAAGTCAATGGTCGAGCCTTTAAAACAGAAAGAAGTCGTATGGCATATCATATAGCATAAGAAAGTTTATCCGAAACTTTCTCTGAGTTATGTAATTCGATTTTACATATTGGTTATAATCAAAGGTTTGCAAGTCCTGGTACTTAACGGGACATGCTCTGTTATAATCCAAAACTCATTGCACAAGAAGTTTACGTACTAAGTTCTGTACGTACGTGCACAATCATAGAATGTATCCAATGTGCTTTTCGTCATGTAGGAACACGCAACTCACGACATGTAATCCAATCAAGTAGCAGGCATAGAGATGTCTCCGGTCCAATGTTGTCACAATGCTTTTAAAATCTCGCTTAACATTATATCTGCCTCTGGGTTCTACACTGTACAGTATTGTTTTAACATGAACTCAGAAATAGAGACCAAGCAACGATATTATATTATTTAGTTGATCATTTCCATGTAACAGAGGAATATCACTCAGTCCAGCGATGTAGCAGTTCTTCGTTGGTAATGATGCGGACAATTTTGCTTTAGTGCTTTTCAATTTACACAGACAACCACTATCAGGAAACTATCAAAACCAACGCAAAATGCTCTGGTGACCAGTTGCAGACTTTCCGTATTTAAGTACGAATAGACTTTGAACGCTCGTAACCGACGAACACTTCTCATACTCTAACATAAAAACTCTTCTCCTGTATTGCTACAATTTTGTAGTGTGCCATTACAGGCCTGCCATCTAGCGTGAACGCAAGCCACGCAACGGGATTTTTAAACTTGGTGAATGTATCTATCTTTTCATGTACTATCCGTCTTTTCCGGTCGTATATTTGTGATTAAACAGTGCTTTGAAATCCGATGAACCATTTAGGCTAACCATGCCTTTGTAGAAAGCACATTTAATCAGTACCTTGCCTGATTATTTGACCTGACCCATGGTGGAAAGACTACAAGTTGGATGCAATGCAGTGCTACATTCTTGTCGCTCTGGCGCATGACGTCATCTTGGTCTCAGACGTGGCCAGCGAGAGTCAGATGAACTTTTAACAAGCGCTTGCTCGCTGGTATCTTACACGCAAACTTCTCTTCTATTTATAGTAATCTTTTAAATTTTAGTAAAAATTTTAGTACAAACAATAATTATATAAACGTAATGTAATCAATGCTTAAGCTAAGTGAATTCAAAGGAAGATATTTACAATAGCAAAAGAAACAGCAATATCAGTTCATATTAAACAACTTTGAAGCTTGAACAAGCCAATATTACTCACTACATTTTCTGCTTTTTCTTTCTTTCTTTTTTTTTTCCTTTTTAAACATCTGAAGTAATACACTCGAATATGTATAGGCCTGAATAATCTATAATACAGTATGTCGTTAATGCATTTTATTATTATATAGTTATATATGCTCAAGTATATTTTCGTAACACATTGATCGGTTTTGATTTACTATTATTACTTTTTGCTTGAAAGAGAATTCTTTACTGATGACCCCATATAAATTTGGAGAATATCTCAAGGGAGAATTCATGGTTTTCGTAAACAGAAATGCACGTACGTATATTTTCCTTATGTTTGGACAGTTTTTTTTTAAAGAGGTTGCTCCCATGTAAGTTTCGTCAGAATCTATGGGGAAGTTAAAAACTTTATTGAGCAGAGACGCGCGTATTTAATATTTTAAACATTGTTTTTATTTTTGATTTATAAAAAAATCATCTTATTTGAAATCGCTGATCGCTTATTTATAGAATTTGTATTTAAACTTAAAAGGTTTGGTGAAACTGACAGTCCTCTGAATGTTAGTGTCAACATTTACGCCATAACAAACTGTATTATTAAACATTTGTACGAAATAAAACGTTACATATACTATTGTGTTTTAAAAATATATAGAAAAAATATGTATATACAAAGCACCTCAAACAAAGAAATTGCAGCATGACTATTTCAAGCAAGAAACAAAGTACTAGGCGTAGGTGAAGACGATGTAGGGGTTTTACAGCTAGACTAGAAAATATATAAACCATAAAATTACATAATTTTCTTAATTTTCTTGATAAGTTTTCTCTTTTCTGTCCCGTGGACTAAAGAAGACAAAAGATAAATGCAAATGAATGATTATGTGGAATTTGGTGGAATGAGAATGCAGGAGTGCCCCGAGAACCTCACGGACACGATGTTGACCACCTCAAACTCACTTGACCGAGAAGCGGACCAGTATCCCTTGCACCAGAGGTGAGTCTTCTGCCACTGAGCCACCGTGTATCCTTCATTGGTTGAGAACCTACCATATTTTTAATTTACTGCAGTCATTCTTAATTTTGTAATTCTGGAGAGAACCCCTAAATATGTGTCCAAAGTAAATTATACAAAGTTATGATTAAAATGAACAAAACTTTCAAAATCTGAGTGTAAAAATGTCCCGACAATGTCGCCCTGATATGGTAGGTGGATACTTTATTCTCTTGATCTAATACATTGCTATATATCTTTGTAACCGTTAATCGTTATTACGAACCTTCTATTCGTTAGTTAATTTGAAGTGTAACGTCCCGTTTTGCACCGAGGCTACGGGGAATGCAGACCTCCAGAATGAAATGGGACCTGAACTACTTTAACGCGTTCAATGTCTCCATTTGCGTAACTCGAGGGAGATACGCCTCCTAGATCATCGTAAATCCCTTCTCGAGTTACATGCCTGCCTCTGTGGGGAAAATTTTATCTCAATATCTTATGTGGAAAGAAATTATGATAGAAATGATCACCTCTGTCGGTTCCGCTCTCTCATGATTTCGAATTCGGGTCTTGCCCCAAAGTTTGTCTTTTTAACTGTACTATTGGATTTTTGTATGCAGAATCAACACTAGCTACTGTAGCTCTATATACTATTATTATATACTATTAATACTAAAAAGAAACTACATAATGAAATCGCATTTTTATAATTTCATTTAACATTGCATTTATGTACCATATTTTAGGTTTATTTTGTCCTGTCGCCTGCAAGCTAAAATCCATTTGTGGAGACATTCCCCCTCTTTTTGAGGAAATCTAAAGTATTTTATATTAGTTCCCTTAGTTTTTCTGTAATAATTACTACAGCCGTACACTGCACAGTTAGGCATTCTCGATATCATTTAAAAGAACAAAGTAACAAAGAATTTCCACTTGTCACTTAAACCCGCGCCGTTTCTCGTTGTCTCTTGCAAACCAGATGACGTCACAGCAACGACAGCGCTCCAGACGACATGCGCATGCAACCACCTTGTAGTCTTTCCACCATGACCTGACCTTTGATTTTTTATGTTTTATATGTTTTATATATATATAATAATTTTATGATAACTATGTTTTATATATAATATTTTCCGTACAAGTTTTCGATTTATACGTACTTTCCGTATGGAGGAAAGAACTGTGTATAGGCGGTAATGATCTGACATATAGGTGGGCATATATATATATATATATATATATATATATATATATATATATATATATATATATATATATATAACTGGCGTATGTAATATGCGGGAGACCGCTAGATATCAGACATCCTGCAGCAGCATGATGTAACATCTACGCGGGAAAAGGCAGTATGTATGTAGCTTATTGATAACGTATGCTCCGTACACACTTCCGCAGTAAATATGTGGATTCCGTATATTAGTACAATATACCGCTGTCCGGAGAACAGAGTTCTCTCAGTGTGTAACTTAATTTTATAGAAAATGAAAACACAATTTTTCTGCCAAAACTTTCTTTTCAAGACAGTAGGATTATGTACTGTATTTTTTTAAAACAAGCTTTTAACATTACAAAATACTATATATCGATGAGGCCTAAGAGTTTTTTTTTTTAACTATTGGAGAAACAGACCTAGAAAAAGACTACTGGAATAGATAAATGTGTGTCGGAAGTATAAAATTGTTGAAGAAAACAAACACACCTGTTTAAACATATTTACATTTATTCCTACTTTGTTGAGAAGCTAATTTCCTTCTTACATGTAATTTGACACATATAACTTCTGGATTTAAAAAATATGTTTCGTTTGCGAAAACATATTATAACTTGTACCTCACCATTATTTATTTATTTTTTCTTTGAAAACTTTCAATTACTACAACAACAAAATTAGTCATACTTTGCGGTATAAATATATTTTGTATTAAAAATTAATTTATAAAATAAATGTTATTTATATGTAAATTAAAATTATATTTCGGAGTTATTTCCTCTTTTAATACTTGTTACAGATTTAAAAATAAATAACTAATGAAATTATTTAAACAGGAAATTGGATAGCAAAAATGAAACAAATATTAAACGGATTAAAAATGAATCGAGTTGGTTATTACCTTATTGGGAAAAAAACCTCTGTAAATGTCAGGTGTTAATGAATGTATAACTCAACGTTTTCTTAAGAATAAGAATTAGGTTAGGTTTTCAAACGTAATTTGATTGAGTGATAAAGTTGCTTCAGGTGTTGATTTTGACGGCCTGAAACAGCGCTGTAATCACATGGCAATTGGTATCTTAAACCGTAGTCTGTCTAACAAACATGCTTTATTTCCTTAATTCTTTAATTTTTATTTTCGTCTGGCTGCCAGAACCCAGACTATGATAGGTATGTCATAAGTTTACCATAAACTTCCAAAAGAATATAAATAATAGATTAAATTATTTTTGTCACTCAAAAAACTCGGGGGACTAGGCTCTGGGCTAGATCCTCTACTACTTTCGTCTTCGAATTTTTGGCAGCGGTTACGCCTTCTCTTTTATGGTTAACTTTAACATTGCGAATTTGACTGTAGATGGTCTAGAGAGCGCTTACAAGGCACAATCGCGAAGTGTTTGTATACCCTCGAAATTCGTTAAAATTGAATCAAATACAAACTTTTCCGCAGCCCAATCTGTATTATATTAATTTTAGCGACCCATACCGGTAATTTCAGAGAATCCCTGAATGACTCGATTTTCAAATTGGAATAGATACAAGTGAAACATCTAATTCATGTACAATTTCCGAGAAAAAATACATGAATTTGATGTATCATTTGCACCTATTTTCATTTGAAAAACCGAAAGTTGAATCCAAAATAGCGGATCCAAGATGGCGGCCAAGGTGAGTAATATATGTCAGAGAAGCAGTACTTGATCCAATTTGTTTTGTATATGACCATATCCATATCAAGTTACATCTAAAGAAACTAAAAGCAATTTTGTGTGCGAGCGTTATAGTACTGTATGATTGAATTCCAGATATAGGAAGGCCCATAAGTATGCAAATTACCGGTAAGAGCCGCTATATTAAGTACAATACACATTGGACTGCGGAGAACTTTGCATTTGAATCAATTTCACACGAATCCCGAGGGAACACTTCGCAAATGTACCACGTTAGGAGCGTCAATAGGGGTGAAGGTAATGTTGTAATTGTGAGAGAACTCAAATTCGGCACTCAAACAAATTTACAATTTTTATTGTCTTTAAAAGAAAAAGGTGACTTTTGAATAATCGTCCGTTTGTCTGTTCACTAGGAAGAATGTAAGCAAACTTAGAAGCTACACCACTCAAAATATATATAGAGAAAATTTAATGTAAGATTTGTATGTGATTCCCAGGGTGGGGTGTTTTTCAAATCTTTCCGTATCAGTCGAAATAATATTATTTCATTGAAGGCGGAAATCCAAAATCAAGCCGCATGGCAGTGTGTCAGCCAAGTTCTCTATCTTTAGCAAGCAGTGTGCATATTACACGAAGCAAACTTACAAGTTAGGGTCACGCAGTGGCTCCGCTGAAATCCGAACGAGACAATTGTGTTTGTATTTGATATGTTATAACTAGACGAATCCCAAACTTATATCTGCCACCGGGCTGAATGTCGTGAGTTACAACATATTTTGTAATGTAAAAGTGACAAAGCTGACAGAATAGTTCGAACCGAGTCATTTGTTCGGAAACGGTTTTGTAAATGGAAAACTCGGCGAACACGGATCCCATCATTTTCAAGGACACACTTTTTGGGATAAAAAAAAAAACTTTGCCTCAGGGTCCCCTACAGGGTCCTAGACGAGGTCTAACTGAAAATTTTCAAATGGCAAGGGAGATTAAGTGGCACATAGTTTGAAAGCTGTTGTAAAATGAAAGAAAATGAAGCAAGTTTCAACTCTCTACGACAACCATGTGCAAAATGGCGGCGGGTCAAAATATAAACAAAAAACTTAATTGAAAAATGCATGGTCATCCCTATAAATCGGGAACGGTATGGCAAATGTGAAAATAGGGAAAGAAGTGCGGCATTATTTTCAAAGTACAACAATTTAAGTTAAAAATTCTTGCTCCAGAGTCCCAACAGGGTCCCAAGTGGGGTCCAACTAAAAATTTCAAATGGCAAGATGGGTTAAGTAGTACATCGTTTGAAAGCTCTTGTTAAATGTAAGTAGGTGGTTCAAGTCTCGACTTTCTACAACAACCCTGTCTAAAATCACGGCAGATCAAAATGTAAACAAAATCTTAACTGAAAATCTATAGCCACCTAGAATCCAAGACGGTCATTTAAAACCTATGTCATTCATAACAGTACAAATCTAAATCTATTTTTCTCTATTATGTATTTAGAAACAATAGGAAGACTAAAGAACAATTGAATTTCGATTCACTTCAACTATTATTTCATTCGGTAAGAACACATATATGTTTTGTTCTTAATGCACGATCATCACTGTTTTCTCGACATCATTTACGTGAATATAACGAATATGCGATGAACACACAACTGTGACTTCCTACTCATACTGCTAAACAAAAGTTGTATACCTTCGGGTATTTTTCTAATTATGTCATACGTAGTTGTTACATAAAAGACTTGTTGCACAAGTCAGGTTGGTGCTCTATTGTAACGTATTCGTGATGGTTACATATTATGTCATTCATTGATTTGATCGCAATATTTCAAGGAATACCAAATATACAAAAAAAAAAAAAAAAAAATCATTTGTAACATTGGCTAGCAGTACCAAACCACGTGTAAGTCATTTCAGTACATCGAACTGCATCAAACTTTGTTGGTTTGGTCACAGTATTCCAAGAAATAACATATTTAACTACAAACTCATTTTTCACACTGACAGCCATATTGGATTACAGATTATATTCTTTGATATTTTGTGGATAACTACAATTAACCATAAACGTAAATACTACATTTCGTTTCTCCAACACCAGTGGTTTGAGCTGGACATGCGTTCGATACATAGTGCGGCATTTTGAACTCAAGATGTCTCATTTTTGAACATTTCGCATATTTTCGCCCCCTACTAATCAACATTAATGCCAAATTTGGTTTTCCTAGCTTCAGCCGTTTGATATGCCTATCCTTTCGATATAGGTTTTAAGCGGCTATCTTGGATTCAAGGTGACCATAGATTTTCAACTATACTTTTATTTACATTTTGACCCGCCGCAATTTTGGACAGGCTTGTCGTAGAAAATCAAGATGTGCTCCATCTTCTTTCATTTAACAAGAGCTTTCAAACGAGAGCCTCTTGCCATTTGGAACTGTTAAGTTGAACCCCACTTGGGACCCTGGGACAGGACGTTTTAACTTAAATTGTTGTACTTTGAAAATAATGCCACACTTACTTTCCTCTTTTCACATTTGTCTCACCGTTTCCGATTTATAGGGGTGACCATGGACATTTCAATTAAGTTCTTGTTTACATTTTGACCCGTCGCCATTTTGCACAGGGTTGTTGTAGAGAGTGGAAACTTGCTCCATTTTCTTTCATTTTACAACAGCTTTCAAAGGTGACACTTAGTCCCCTTGCCATTTTAAAATTTTGAGTTGGACCCCGTCTGGGACCCTGTGGGGGACCTTGAGGCAAAATTTTTAATCCCAAAAAGTGTGTTCTTTAAAATGGTGGGATACATGTTTTCTGAGTTTTCCACTTACACAACCGTTTCCGAACAAATGACTCGGTTCGAACTATTCTGTCAGGTATTTTTTTCTTTTGTAGTTTTTACATTACAAAATGTGTTGTAACTCACAATATTCCGCCCGGTGGCATGAATAACTTTGTGATTCATCTACTTATAACATATCAAATGCAAACACAATTGTCTCGTTCGTATCTCAGCGGAGCCACTGCGTGACCCTCCCTTGTCAGACATTTTTCTAACATCCATAATTTCACTTCTCATGAAGGCAATGATACTAAACTTTTCTGCTTCACTAATCTGCACCGGGATTTGTCCTTTATAAAATTTAAATGTTTTATTTTCAATTGGTTGTGAGATAGAGGGTCATGAAATCTTCAAATACCATCAAATTTTGGCACTCACTCACTCATGATAATCTATGGAGCACTTCCTTTAGACATGGAAACTTGAAATTTGGCACAAGTATAGGATTTGTAATACCAATGAAGGAGCAATTCCGAAAAGTGAAAGAGGGGGGGGGGGTCCTGGAGCAAGGACAAAGTTACACCTCTTGACTCAAAAACTTACAGGTACTCTTCGTAGATACTAGCTCGGGAATTAACAAGGAAATAACTCTTCATTTTCACTTGTATTTAGGGGAACAATGCCGAAGGATTTACTGTTCGTTATTTATACAGGATATCCCAAAGGTAATAGCGAAAAAGGAAACCACAGATTCCTGGCACCAAAACACGAAAACGTTTATATGGCATATAGTTCGGAATTGAACAGGGGTGGAGCTAGACAACTTTGAATGTGGGAGAAAAGGAACTTCACACTTGTCAGCGGAATAATGATAGGAGCTAGGAAGGAGGTTCAGAAAAACATAAAAATCATATCGCCTTGACATGTTAAACGCATGTTAAATAACTGCGCCAGATATTCTCCATACGTCATTTAGGGATTTACCGAATGTATGTACGGCAGAGGTAATGAAGCGGTGCAGTAAAGATGGAAACCATACAGAAAAAAGTTGTTATCCACGGTACAGTTGCACGCACATACACAATGGAAGTCAAATCGAAGACCGCTTAGCGTGGTTGCATAATTTTAGGGGGCAATAAAAAGTGGTATACCAGATAGAAGCTTGCAGAGAAAGGGTATAAATAAGAACTACTGTAGTTAGTCGTGTCATGTAATGACATAACAGGCAGATTCCACAAACAAGTACTGTATTGTATTGTATTGTAACGTAGCATCTTACACAGAGTAACAATACAAACTACTAGTTCATACGTGCTAACAATTAAAGTACCGACAGATGTTCAAAGTGCAGTCCTCCCACATCTTTGCAACGTGCTAATCGTGAGTTTCGAATTGATTCCATCACTTCCGGTGTGTTGTGTAACTGTTCACACACACATCTTCAATGCGTTTTTCCCTCTAAGTGTAAAGTTCCTTTCTCCCTAGATTCGAAGCTGTCTAGCTCCATCCCTGTGTACTTCCAGACTATATATCATATAAACTCTTTTCCTTGATTTGGTGCCAGGGATCTGTGATTTCATTTTTTCGCCATTACTTTTGGGACCCCCTGTATATATGTTTCACTCTTGTTGACATATCAATGGCTAATTGGCTAGTAAACTCTTTTTCGAATTTCTATACCGGAAAAAATCACACGAAGTCAAAATGTATGTTTAAAGGGGGATGATAAATATCTGGAATACCGCGTATTACTTTCAAACTCATAGTTTTTGGGGTCGTTAAGATGTATAGTATCACTCTTGTCGCCGTTCAAGTTCAAATCTAGTCCCAATCATGATGGGATTTAGGAGGAGTGGAAAATAACATGTGAAAAATTATAATTATGAATGTCAAATTTATAATTTTCGGAGTTGCTAAGCTTATTGATGACAGTTTCGATGATTTGATCTCAAGTTTAGGCAAGAAGGAATGTGGCACTTGGTCTGCCAACTGTCTAGGCCAACTTTATTTATTTATTTCCTATACTTCAACTAGCTGGAGCCCCCAGATCACTGCATTTGCTCGGCTTACAGCCTCACAATTTCATATTCATAATCTACAAACATTCTCTAATCTTAAGGGATTTCGAGATATGACAGTCTTACTATAACAATTGTAACTTCCCAACTTTTTTCTTTCCGTCTTTTTTCTTTTCTTCTAAGCGAAACATCAATAAACCATTAAACATATCTGTAATTATTTTGAATTAAACGTCTAAAAAAAACAATTTTCATGCTCCTAAGGTTAAGGGATTTTGAGATATAGTAATCTTATTTTAACAATTGCAACCCCCACTCTTTTTCTCTTCCTTCATTTTTTTGAGGGAAAATATTTTTAAAACACGTCCTTAATTATTTTAAGTGAAAAATCTAAATCTCAAATTTCATGACTCTAACCTTAACGAATTTTGAAGTATGTCATCCCATTATATTAATTATAACTCCAACCCTTTTTCTTCTCTCCTTTTAACTGTTCTAGAGTTTAAATTCTTTGTCATGGGCGTTGATCAATGAATCAGCCACTCAGAACTTCTTCTTATATACGATTATGTAGAGATTAAGAGCATTGTAACAATTTTCTTGCTTCTAACTTTACGGGGTTTTGAGATATGACCATTCTATTGCAACATATTATTGTAAGTCGTGCTCTCTTTCTTCTCACATTTTTCCTTCCTTTGTACAGGAAATATTAGAAAACGCAAGAACACATCTTCAATTAATTTAAATGAAAAGTTTAAATACCAAATTTCATGTCTCTAACATAAAGGCCCAAAGGGACATTCCCAGAGCTGGTAAAAATTTAAGCATCTTAGGAACCACTTTGACTCCTTATTATCTTTATTCAGTTTTAAAAACCAATTCAGACATTTAGACTAACACACATTATATATACAAAAAATAGTAAAATAAGGATTTCGAAAACTTTGCATCGTATTTTAAAATTATAGCCCTCATTCTTTTATTCTACCCGCCTTTTTCATCCCTTCTATGGGAAATATCCAAAAATACTAAAGCATGTCTTCAATTTTTTATATGAAAAATCGAAATTTCAAATTTCATGTCTCTATACTTAACAAATTTCAACATATGGCCATCCAATTATAAGAATTGTAACTCTTCTCTTTTCTCTTCCCACCTTTTTCTTCTCTTTTATAGCAATTACCGAACAACGGTAAAACATATGGTATATAATTAAATGAGAAGTCCGAAAACAGAATTTCATGTATCTAGATGAAAAGATTCCGAGATATGGAGATTTTGTTATGCTAATTGTAATTCCTTCCATTTTTAACTTCTCATCCTTCTTATTCCCTTCTAGAACAAGCGTAAAATACACTGAAAGATGCGTTTAATATTTTAAATGAAAACTCCATATATCAAATTTCATTTCTCTAACATTCAGAGATTCACACGTTTTAAGATAATAATTGCAACCCGTTTTCCCTTTCCCCATCGAATTTCAGAAAATCCATCCTTAGTACTACTTAACATCATAAATCTTATGTCCAGCCAAAGTTTGAAATTTCTAGCTGAAGTAGTTTGGTTTAGGTGTTGATCAGTCAGTCATGACTTGTTATCTTATATAGAGAGATTTCGTGTTTCCAACATTCAGAGATTCCAGGATATGAACATTTTAAGATAATAATTCCCACCCCTCTTTTTCCACTTCCCCGTTGAATTTCCAAAACTCGTTTCTTAGTGGGACTTTATATCACAAATCTTGTATTCTGTCCAAATTTCACGTTTCTAGCCTAAGGGAAATGGCCTGGGGTTTGATCAACCAGTTAGTCAGCCAGTCACGACTTGTTCTTTTATATAAAGATTAAATTCACTGACATTGACAAGGGCAACACCAAAGGCGTTGTTGTGTCTCATTTATCTATTTCACACATATTTTTACCTTCAAATATAACACGTGTCATAAATCTTATTCTCCTAACGGAGGAAAGGGGTTTTCAGCTAGTGTTACATACATATTTTACTAGAAAACTTGAAAAAATAAATCACTTTCTGGGTAGACCTAGAATAAGTAGTTCACTAACAAGGTCACTTTTATTTAGATAATTCTTTGAAAACTGCTTCGGTAATTTTATATACATTTCATATATAAATATTTTACAAAGAACTTTGGAATAACACATATCATTTCTCCTGGATAAATCTATAAGAATAATATACTTATTGGGGGCGAGTTTATCCATATACGATCCCCAGCAAGTAGGAGGCTAGTATGTGCATATATATTCTATTAACCACCTACAATATACCACAATTTTTTTCATTTTGTAAAAATACAGAATAGTATAAAACGGGAACAGGTCAAAACCCCCACAGCCAAAACTCCCACAATCAAGAAATGTCAAAACGCCCACACAAGCGGTCATAACCCCCACACAAATGGACAAATCTCCCAAATACACGAACGGTCATAACCCCCACAGCCAAAACCCAATAGACCCTATATAACTGACTGTGTCAGTCTTTTGTATGATTCTCTCAAAATTCATCAGTTGGTTTTATTCGTATTTCATTAACGCTTCTTTCGTGCTACTAGCCAGAGTAAGATAATAATGTTGAAACAATAAGTTAAATTCTAATACCTCTTGTAAGCTTTCTCAAAAATATATAATTTAGAATAGCAGTTCTACTTATGCACATATACTCTTATGATTGTACCCAAATTTGTGTAGATATGCATGGAATAATGGAAAGAAATGTATAGCATAACATAGTCCACCTACCTTAATCATCTCACTCTAACAATAAATTGTCACTGTAACAATAAATTTGCGATAAATGACAGAATATGATCAACAGCAAAATTAATTATTCACATCCAGAAGATTCTTTCCTTAATGGCTTTTGATCAAACTTATCAATTGGAATAAAATTTTTGGCTCCTTTACGAAAAAGGCCATATTTACAAAAGGACATGAAAGATGACTATACGCACTTTTGGTGGTGATTGCATGCTTTTTAAGTTAGGTATTATGTAATTATCTCTGTTGTCTTTCTCAGTTTTCTCAAAAAGAAATTTCCTTTAAGAAATACTTTTGATGTGGCCTCTGCTATATTAACTCTATGCATCTTATCATTATGATATACATACTACTTTATTTTAAATTAGCAAATCAATGCTAGGACTGGGCCTCGGAATTCATGCTACTTAGTTTCCTCAAGGTATTAATACGAAAAGGTGTCTACTTCGGGGTCGCATCCACAGAGAGGATGTCCATCGGGTACAGACTCCCTCAAACTTTGAAACTCGACAGACATTTGTTCACTTTTCAACACAACGTACTTGTTTGAGCGCAGAAGTTATTGGTACGGCATAAAGATTTGATCTCATACCTCATTCTCACTTTTTCTTTTCTAATAGAAAAATACCGTACTTGAGAGCATGAAGTGCGTAAATCACAAATCATTTTTTTTCTAGAAAACAGCAAAAATACTTACTTAAACACTTAATGCATATTCGGCATACTAAATTATACTCTGAGGGAAGAACATAGACTGAAAGTATTTGAGAACAGGATCCTGAGAAGAATATTCGGACCCAAGAGGAACGAGAATGGGGAATGGCGGAAGCTTCATAACGAGGAACTACATAGTTTATACGGTTTACCCAACATTGTTAGGGTCGTCAAGTCTAGGAGGCTTAGGTGGGCAGGTCATGTAGCTAGAATGGAAGAAAGTAGAAACGCTTTCAAAGTCTTGACTGGTAGACCCATAGGAAAACGACCATTAGGAAGACCTAGGCGCAGATGGGAGGATAATATTAAGATGGATCTCGCAGAGATAGGAATACAAAGTAGAAACTGGATCCAATTAGCTAAGAATAGAAGTCAGTGGAGAGCTTTTGTGAACGCGGCACTGAACCTCCGGGTTCCATAGGCCATAGAGTTAGTTAGTTAGTTTGGTTAGGTTAATTAGGACATCAACCCGTATAGAAGAAAATACACCCAACCATTCGAACAACCAACCATTTGCAGACCTCCGACAGATATACAAATTTGATTTTAACTCATTCTCGCCAAAATTGGCCTTACGCATTTCATGCTCTCAGTTGTTCTAGGAACATAGGTGAAAGTAATTAAAAATTACTCATACTTTTTTCGAGTGTAGAATAACAACAGTTCAATACTACCTTCACATAGCGTCTTGTATTATTGAACTCCCGAACAAAAAAAAGTCTAAATTTATGAGTGAGCGTCTGGTGCACCTACTATTATTTTAAAAAATACCACTATGATAGTTTGTGATTATTGACTGGTGGATACTTCTTCATATTAATCTTTGTTATATTATTATTGTTATATAAATTGATTAATTTGCTGTTAATAATTTAAATGGTTGAAATAGTTCTCTATTTTTCCTAGTAGAAATCCATCACAACAGGGCTTTATACTGCATTTAAGAAACTACACAAAACATCTATTAAACGTGAACAGAACAAGGAGAAAGCTACGTTTGATTTTGTTTTAAACTTTAACTGCAACTTCAACTAAGTTATTGTTCGTCCAAGTTTAGCGTCGCTTTTGAGCATCAAGTCTATGTGAGACGCGGACCTAAAGTTTAAATCCAAACCATGGTAACGCGTTCCATGGTCTCTTATCAAAAATCAAATCAGGATCTCGTACACCAAAGGTGCACCCTCAAGCCGTGAAACTAGAGAGGAGGGTTCAATTATACCTGTGTGTATTGTACATTAATTCGAGACCTTCGCTCTTCTAACTTTAATAATAATAATAATAATAATAATAATAATAATAATAATAATAATAATAATAATAATAATAATAATAATAATAATAACGAAGTACAGAGAGCCAAACGAAGTCATTTACTACAAATTTTAAACGTATATATGAAACTTCATTGTCTTCAGAAAAATAATCTTGAAATACTATAGCTTACTTAAAAGTAGAATATAAATCTATTTTGTCTCTGTAAGCAATTAAAAATCAAAATTAAAAGAATATAACTCGATTTACGATAAATTGTGCAAAATAAAATTACTGTATTTTTTATTATTTCAAACATTGAACATATAAAAAGAGCTTTCATTAATATTATTATCGAATCTGCAAGTACAGAAGATTTTATGGATGTGGTCCAACAGATATTTAAAACTAGATGATTATAAAAAAAAGCTATGTTCGTATTAGTTATAAAATGTACAGTTTAGTTTTCTTTTTAAAACATTAAAAATGGATAAACCGTGCTAAATTTTTAATGTTAGTGTGAGTAATATACAAAACCTTGTTCAGAAATCTTTCACAAATACAGGTGGAACATAGATTGATGTGAGAATTTAAACAGTTCTATAATTGTAAAAAAATATCTTTTATACAAGTTTATGGTATGTACGTATATATAACCGTGGCATGCTGTTTCTACAGAAGAAATATGGACCACTTTTTTCGCCATTTTCATTTTATCCAAGACTTTTCTGGCGTTGTTTCACTAAAGCACATCATTCATTTCTAGTTAGGATGAAAAAATACATATATGTATATATATTTGAAAAGGGAAAAAAAGAGGGAAAAGCAAAATACAAAAAAAAAAATCCAGTGTAACATCTCTTAGATACAAGGATTCGTTCTGGAGTAATTTTGTGTGACACTGACGACTGCGTTATTGCTGTTTGAGTGTGCGATAAGACCCCACAATAAAAAAAGCGCCGAGGCCATATGCGACATCAATTGTACTAGTCCCCACAACTTGAAGCTACCTCTCTTACTGTACCCCTTCCCATTTTAGTTTTGTCCAACATAACTCGCTTACTTTTATTGGCTATTTCAAAATGACGCACACCAAACGTCATTAACCACTTCTATCTCTAGCTTTCTGGAGTCCCTCCGCCAATACTTTTCTCACCCCTCATCCCTACAAACTTTACTCGTAACACTTTTGCAGTGTTGCCAGGTAATATTAAAATACGTTGTTGTATATACATATACACTGTATATCTTTCATTTCCTGCGATAGTTTTGTTACAGTTCTTCCTTACCAGCAATAAAGGAAGTACAGAAGAAGCAATCAAAATTTTTATTTTAAATCACGAATATTTATTACGAACCAAATCTTAAAGTGTGTTATAGGATACATATTTATATTTCATTATTTACATATGTATGTATGTATGTATACATGTGCTTTCTTGAGGATTTAAATGTATCATTGAATCTCATATCCTATTCATTAGACAAATTACAACTGAAACTCACAAGCAATCATTCAGCATTGATTTAATTCTAGACCTTTATCAGACAGATTTACGAGACTGATCATTCCTACATGTCTGTTGTGAATACTAAAATTAAAGTTCTTGATTTCATGAACGGAATTCCCAGTGGAAGTTTGTGATTTACATTGTTCGCGAAGGAGTAAGTACACTTCCTATTTAATCCTAGTACTGAAAAAAGTTATCGAATTTCAACAAACGACAATTATTTATAGTGACTTTATAGCTTGACGAAGATGGTTGCTTACGGTGATTTCTTATGCAACCCTACATACAACAATGGAATGTGTGCAGCATCGACGTGTTCTAACTTTAAAATTGGAAATTTGAGTTGAGTTGATTTTAGTTTAGCGTCCCTTTCAGCAGCGAGGCTATATGAGACGTGGACCTACTGATTAACGTGAAATCCGAACCACATGAGCTCCCGCCGGGAATCGAAAAAATTGGAAATTTATTGTTTGAGTTGGGTGGGTGGCAAACCTGGCTGAAATTTCTTAAAAGTTTCTCTTAAGTTCTTTCCAGATTGATAACGGAATGGTACTTTTAAATATATATAACCACCAGTGATATTCTGCGATTATGGACAGGACACTTGCTACAACTAAGCAGTTTTCATGCTCTACGGTCTTCAGCTAACATCATCGTCTTCACATATGATTTTTCTGTTCTGATACCGTCCATCAACTATGACCTTTTTCCCCTCTCCTTCTCTTTCCTGCCATCATACTCTCTAACACGTTCCTTTTGATACAGTTTCTTCTCAGCTAACGTCCCAATAAGTTTCTCTTCTTCATTTCAATTACGTCTAGAATTGTTATTTTCTTCTCATTATTTTTAACACCTTTTCATTCGTTTTTTTTCTATTTAAATATAGGCTATTGATAAATTCATTCCGCTTATTTTCCTATTGTTAGGGTGATTGTTAAAGACAACAGTTTAAATTATCTCCGTCAGCTGGTCTAGAACGTTACTCTTGGGGGTTTGAAGGAATATACAACAAAAGCAAATCTTAATAAAAAATATACTTTTGTTGGTTCTAAAGGGAAGAAAGTAAGATTAGAGAAACTGAGAGTGATTCTAGAATTTGATTTCGGATTATTATCTATGTTTAAAATTTATTTCGAACCTATTAACTGAGATAATATCATTCACAAATTAGTGATTGATTTATGTTTCAAGATAGTTAAACGTATTTTATCACAGGTTAAGCATGATTTACTATAGGATAAAATAACGTTAAGAACTGTACCAACAATCTGAGTTTGTAGCAAATCTAGTTTATTCGAAAGCTAGCTAAATTAACTGCCTAAGAACAACTATATCAAGTAAGTTTTAACGTATAACTTCCGATATGATTGGAGTATGAACGTTTCATAAAACCGGAAATGTAGTAGCAATTTTTTAGACAAGTTGAAACAACAAAACTGGGAATAAAGCAGAAATAGTGCTATACATATTCAGAAACCATTTCAACATTTCTCTAGAAACGTTTTACTTTAATAATTATTTAGCAAAATGTTTATCTTTATGCTAAAGAAAAATCTTTCATTAAGCTTTTGTAAAATAATGTTCAAAACATTTAATCTTTTAATCTGAAAAAGTTTTCAATTTCCAAGCCCTGCATGTGCTTGACATACATGATAATATATTTCATATAAACGATTTATCATTCGTACAATAACTTACAATTATTTCTTTAAAAAAACTAAATCATAATTTGTTGGAACTTACATTTATACCTGGTGTCCACATGAAACCTCCCTAATTACAAATATTAATTGCATGTAAACTATTAGCGCCAGAGAAAAGCAATTTACGACATCTTGAAGAGCAACACAAATAGTTTCTGTTGTTGATTGTAAATTGTTGTTAGTTGCTGCAGGGGTTTAGTAACAAAGTTTATGCAAATTTTTGTTATTTGTTGCAGGTGTTCATGAACAAAGATAACAACAGCACAATAGAGAGTGCAGTGTGTGGTGTGGTTGGCTGAGACTAAATCACTAATTACAGTGCCAAGGAAGTTCAGACGAAAGGACCAATGGTACCAACGGTCAAGATCATTAAAACATGGTTTGAGAAGTTTTTAGCCACTGGGAGTGTCAACCGATCGGGCAAAGCACGAACGTCTGAGGAAACTGAGGATGAAGTCAGGGAGGCTTTCACTAGAAACCCAACAAAGTCAGTTCGCGGAGCGTCAAGCAAGCTGAACATCCCACGTTCAACGGCCCATAAAGTGCTCCATAAAAGACTGCGTTTGTATGCATATATGGTGCAAATCGTTCAGGCGCTAGACCTGATGACCTACCAAAACGAACCAGGTTTGCAATGGAGATTATATAATGGATCGAAGATTTTCCCGATTACTTGAGGAGGGTGATTTTCAGCGATGAGACAACCTTCCACACATCAGGCAAGATGAATCGTCACAATGTGCGCATCCGAATCCCCGTATGTTGTTCTTGAATATGTCAGAGATAGTGAGAAAGTGAATGTGTGGTATGCTTTCGGACGCGACAGAATTATCGAAACATTCTTCTTCATGGAGCACACAATAACTGTTCATGTTTATTTGGACATTCTTGAACACTTTGCTTTTCCACAGCTACTCCCTTTGCAACCAAACCTGATATTCCAACAGGATGGTGCACTACTACACTGGTGTTTTGGATGTTCGTAGGGCCTTAGACCGAAAGTTTTCACAGAGATGAATTGCACGCGATGGACTCACTCCTTGGCTACCGCGATCTCCAGATATAACCCGTATAAATTTCTTCCTAAAGGACTACGTCAAAGAAAGAATCTACGCCACACCTGTACGTGATATTCCTGCCCTTCGTCACAAAACTGATGAAGCCATCAACTCGATCACACCGGACATGCTACATAACACATAGCGGGAGATTTAATGTAGACAGGACATTCTGAGAACTACTAACGGGACCGTATATAAGTGCATATGTATACAAAAAGAACTGTTTAACTTGCTCTTCAAGATACTGCAAACCGTTATTCTCTCGCACTAATAATTTCCATGCAATTAATATTTGTAATCATTGAGGTTTCATGTGGACACCCTGTATAAATAGCACTTTATGACTAATGCTGAATAGTATTGTTCACTCAACTATGTACACACATTATTAGTGCAGAAAGATTTCTTTCTTAACGCTTTCATATTAAAAATATAGAAACCAAATATTACTATAATTGCAAAAAAAAAGGTCTATGGTGTGTTCAGTACACAAGAGAATCAATTCCACTTTTGTCAATTTGGATGTACTACACCTTGAAGATATCTCTCTAAGCTCCTTTCAAAGTTTAAAAGATTAGTATCCATATATTGTAAATAACTTATTATATAATGTAAAAAAGCAGTGTAATTTTTACATGTACTTCAATGTAAGGTACAAAGGTTATACCTCTTAGCTAATTAGATTTGATTCACTTCTGCTCTGAATAAGTCTCTCTTTCTTTCTTTCTTTCTCTCTCTCTCTCTCTCTCTCTCTCTCTCTCTCTCTCTCTCTTTCTCTTTCTCTCTTTCACAAACGCATACAAGATAATTTCTTTAGTAAAGTGGACATAGTACATGAGTATAAATATATACTAATTTTAAGAATATCGGTTTCTCTTTACAGCAAACTGTTACTGAAAATATGTTGCGCATTACCGAATACCTGGATTTGCACTTTTATAAGAGGATAGGTTTTGTTCTTTAAAGATTGTGCTCCATTTCAAACTAACAAACGAAAAGAAATATTTCTTCTCATTAAGTAAAAAAATACTGTAAGTATCCGTCATATTTCATGTCTAATAAAAACTAAAAACACATGATACTATAAATTTTCTGTTATGAATGTAGAATAAGCTTTTTCTTCCAAACGGTTTGCTGTTCATTTGTGAATTACAATACATAAAGGAAAAGAAAACCCTGAAAATTTCTCAACCAACATATTTCTTTAACTCGCAAGAAAAGAGAAGTTATTATAAGAACAATTTTGTCTTTTTTCTCAGTCATTCGTCAACGTAATTTCATAGCTAAGAATCGCACTGATGGAACATTCTACTGCAGTAATCATCATCACTTTCGTGTCCTCCACATTCCATTTCTACGATTGCAGCTTTTGTAAAATTATAAGCAGAAAAACATAGTAAAAAATGTAAAGAAATATATAATTTTAGTACGACTTATATTTGTTATCATTGTTATTACAGATATTATTATTATTATTATTTGTAGTAGTAGTAGTACTAGTATTGTAGTCTTCCTTTGCTCCTTTTTTTAACGTTGTGTTCTTTTAACTCTTTCCCTTTTGAACTGGTCATGTGTAATGCTGGAGCTGTTTTATGTGTAACCATTTACAGAAACTGTGTCGCTTGCCTTTGTCACGTTGATGATGACTGTTACTACTAGTGACGAGGGGAAAGAGAATGGCTTAGAGAGATACACGGACATTGTTGCCAGATCGCGAAACATAAGTGTTTGTATTAAAGCGGATCAGTTTAAATTTTCTTTATTGGCACGTAAACACAAGTAGTAAACCATAAATGTTGATTTCCTTTTTATCACTTGTCAACATACCACCATTTATGTTTCCGTTTTAAGAACAGCAATTAAGGTTGCTCTTAGTAAATATTTACTAATTACATTGGACAACACGGAATATAGCACTTGCTTAAAAATAGTTTTTCTAATGTATTTTTGTAAGAAAACACGAATTTGTAATTAATTTCTTTGTATCACGTACAGTTTTCCCAAAAACACCATCTTTATAGATTACATTTATTAGATAAGAAACAATTGAAAATTCGTTTAAAAATTCCTCTCTAACGCTTAATCAGAATAATATCGGTATCAGCTTAGCACTGTTATAAAAAGAAACGCTATTCTGAATCATGCAGTGATAAATTTGTTACATAACAACCACCGTGTTAGCATCACTAACGAACAAGTTCTACAGTCTGTTTTGTGCTATGCAATATGAAAGCCATGTTTTGCAATTGCAGGTGTTTGTAATGTTTTAGCGTTTGAATTGGATTTCTGCTAGTAGGGTGTGTATGAAAAGGAGAATGTGTTCAGTGTATCAAAATGTCCCGTCAATGTAAGAAGATCTGATTCATTTTGTTATATATTGCAATGAATTGATGTTGATAAGTCAAAGAAGATGCATTTACTCTTGTTGTCGAAAAAGCATATGAACTGTATTTTGAATGTCAAGTAGAGGATCAAGATAAGCGATAAGCACCACATATCTGTTGCTCCAGGAACTTCTGAAACTGGATACAAGGAAAGCAAAGATGGTTAACATTTGCCATCCTAATGGTTTGGAGGTAGCTTAGAGACCACGTAAGTGACTGTTACTTTGAGCTTATAAATATAAAGGGCTTTTCTTCAAAATCTAAACATCACATTCAATATACTAATTTGGAGTCATCAAGGTGACCAGTGCCCGATTATGAGGAGATACCTGTGCCTAAAACTCACGAAAATTGTATCTTTGGCATAGAAGAATGAAGTTCAAGGAAGGAGAAATCGACTTCAAACCACCATCACTCTCATGTGCACCACTTCTCATCACAGAAGAATAGTTAAATTTTTTGGTGTGGGAACTGAATCTATTGAAAAGAAAAGTGGAAATTTTGGGCTCTTTACTTCAGAAGTGGAATCTATTGGAGAAAATGTCAAAATCAGTATATTTGAAATACAATGGAGTAGCTTTTTATTTTATTTTTCGGAGACTGGAGAAATTATGTTTTGTAATATTGTTAATAGATTATTTCAGAAGTTTGCTAGGGACACAATCCTCAGAAAAGCGATTGTTCGGTGATTCGTGTAAAATAAGATTGAACGCGGTGTTGTTCCATATTAGTAATACTTTTCCATCTATCCCATTGTAGTATATTGTTCACACAAAAGAAACAAATGAAGTATGAGTGACATATTGCAGTACATTCAATATAATACATTCAAGTGACAAATCTATGGAGATCTTAAAGATTTTTGAATCCACAGGCATGCAACAAAGGTACACCAAATTTTGTTACTTTCTGTGCTTGGGAGAGCCGGGACAGAGTAAACCATTATGTGCAGAAAATTTGGGTATTACAAGAGAAGTATGTTCCAGAAATCAAGAACATATTATTAAGAACTCATAAACCCTGAAGATGTTTTTTGAATGCACCCTGTAGGGCAAAGAAATGGCAGCATGTAAGAATTCAAATTAGTGTGTACTAATTCTCTTCGTAATAATAAAGCATCAAATTATGAAACTATTGCTAATGATATAGTGATCTGTTTTGAAACCATGGGAAACCACAGGTCTCTGAAATTACATTATCTTTGATTCTTAATTGGAGTTCTTTCATAAAATTTATGAGCAATTAGTGATGAACATTATAAATAATTTCACCAGGACATTGCAACATTTGAAATGCAGTTCAAGGAACGGTAGGAAAGCAGTATTCTTGTTGAATATTACTAGTCCATCATCAGAGACACTTCTTTAAATAAATACAAGAGAAAAAGATCACAGTTGTCATTTCGGTAGAAATTTGAAAAGATTTGTGTTTGTATACGTAAAATACTTATCCTATGTTTGTGTAACAAAATGTCATGTGACTGTTGGTCGTATTAGGATAAAACGGACATAACATATCGATTCCGTATCTTTAACTTTAAGTCACATGTTTTTACCTAAAGAACATTTTCGTAGAAATTTGTATATACTTTTGCTTATGTGCGTAAAATGTCTGTATTATATCTGTGTAACAAAATGTCATGTGATTTTACAATAAAAATGGTACGTGTTAGGGGAAATTGGACTTCATATATTTATTTAACACCTTTAATTTAGTTAAAATCGCCTGTTTTCCACTAAAGGACGGAACATGAATTCAAATTTAGTTAACATTATTTTTTGTGTGCATAACAAAGCATATTGATTATAACACACTAACTATACAACGATTACTACCCTAGTGCCTTTCCTGTTTGTGTGATCTCGGGTTAAATTCCATTAGAAATGACAGTTTTCAATGTTGACCCAACACTACATAGTATAATTAATATATACTTAATTGAGGCATCAAGAACTCTACTTAGACGTCCGGAGATAGGAGAATGGATTAACTTACTGAGTATCTCTCAATTAAATATGTGCTCTCTGATAGATCATAGCCTTTCGTGGACTTTAACAACACAAAACTATACTAAAATAATTAGAATTCTTATGGCTAACCTTGTCATTCTGTAGTTAAAGAGTCAATACTCGACACAGATCTGAAATTTCGACCATGGTTTTTCATCAATCCCACTAAGTAAAAGAGGGGGTACTTCAATATTAACATTTTCGCCCATGGGCTTATATAAAGAATTCCAGCTTCTTTTAAGTTTAGCACATTTTTAAAAGTCGTATATCGGATAGTCGAATAAAGGTATGCATGGGAAATAAATTTATAAACATTCTACAGTGCGTTCAAACAATTCCCTCTGTAGTGAATTATTGCACAAAAAGTGGCTACAATGAGACACTCACCGTCTTTATTGTGTAGCGTAACTCCCTGTGGAGTTGAAGGTTAAGTACCAACCTCGTTCATGTTTACATCATAAACAACATTTTTCAATACTTTTCTCCCAATAACATGAACCCTCATCCATTGGGAAGAAACTTTTTAAACATACATTACCATAAGATAAATACATTTATTACTATTGTTAAGTAGAATTCCTACGCTATTACTGCACAAGGCTCGGATATAGTCATTTTGCATTAATATGTTATCGGAAGTCCTATTCGAGCTTTGAGTTGAAAATGTTAAACGTGTTAATTTTCATTCACTCTTTAGAATAATTTCCTTTTATCCTTTTGCATTCGAATTGCTATAATTAAGGTTCCGTACGAGATTAGACAAGATAGAAGTTTCCTGACTATATTTGAGGCCATACATATCTTCCAATGGAAACAAATATATTTCTCGAGACGAGATGGCCTCAACTCTTTTATCATGTACGTCTTTATTGTCAGTGTAAATTAGACTCATGTCAACTGCGCCTCAGAATATATTTAATGAATTATAAAATGGGATTTCAGAAAGAGAAAAGGAGATAGAGCATTTCGAAGTGTTAAGTTTTCATATGATTGTAAACTTCATGAAAGCTGTAAATATCTCCAGTGTTGAGAACTCCACTGCTAAAACGAGAATAGAAATATTTCTAATTTGACACACATAGATAATGTAAGAAAACGTTCATGGATGGGACTGTTTTAAATAAAAGTAATTAAATGATAAAAGTGAGGTTACATGAGTATTATTGGATATAAATGACAGAAGTTCATATTGATTGCGTGTTTGTGTTCAACAGTGGCTTTCATACAAAGTTCAGATCTTACTGAGACTTCAAAATTGTTTATCTTGAGATCATCGTTAGTTCTGGGCATGAAATCGACCAAACAAAGTGAATTTACTTGACCTTAGAAAGGATAAGTTTTGGTTGTGTCTCGTATCTAGAGCTCCATTAGAGTCACGATTGACCATTAAATAAATACCTCTGGTGGCCAATATTTCCTCATTACATTTTGATCATTCCTCGCATTCATACTAAACTTACTTTATTTACAATATATCGCTAAACATCATATGTTTATATCAAGAACTTGCTTTTATCACAAATGAAAGGAATAGGAAAGCTGCTGTATGAACCACAAACTACAATTCTGTAGGTCTCGAGGGTTAATCCCTTTCTCTCTTTTTCACTATCTCATTTCCTACCCCTTCGCCCTTCTCCCACACTTTCCGACAAACCATTGCTTCCATTCTATTTCCTGTTTTCTCTCTGTAACATTACGGGGGTCCTCTCCATAGTCTACTGCCCTACAGCCAAACCACAACAGCCGCGAGAAAACCATTGCCACATTATCACAGCTCCAGGGTCCCACAGAAGATGGAATTCCGAACGGAAAACTGCAGCAACAGAGGAGTGAATCAGTAGTAGCTGAGTGTATGTTTCAACTATCACACTAGATGTTGTACCGATCGATATCGATCCAAACTAAAAATAAGTAACACCTGATATTTAAATGCCAAAATTGTAGCTTTCCATAGTCACTGAAAGGAAAAAGGTCAATGATTTGTTTGTAACTTTTCGACGAAACGTAAAACGTTTGCAAATCAACAGGCAAACTGATGATTTTAGTGGGATACATAAATAATAAAAGTCATAATAATATAGTACTGTATTTGTACAAATGTGGGAAGCTATACGTTCGTTCCCGTATATTTCCTTCGTTTATTTAATCTCATAGTATTTTCTTGCTTGAAGGAAGGTGTAGTCTATAAGAAGTTGTTTGTCTTCAGGATAAGTACACTTGCCCACATGTAAAAACACTCGTATGTGTACGTATAACTTCATATGCAATTTTAATATTATATTGTGAACAAACAGAGTTGATATAGCATACACAATCTGCACCTATCTACTAAACGGAAGGTCATGGTTCTATCTCCGATGAAATCTGGACCTCTTTTCCCGTTCCATTGACGCCTATTTGTCTGTCAAATAGATAACTAGTGAAGCTAGGTGAAGTTAAAGGTGGTCGAAGTGTGCTGTAAGCTACATAAGCTTATGTATGTGTAACAGTCATGGAAATGAGAAGGCCTACATTCACTACGCACTGCACGTGTTCCGTGTTCAGGTAATTCAACCTTACCTCATCTTATTGCTTCATAACAAACTGTCAGTCAGAAAGCTCATTAAAGTATATTAACGTAAAAATAGAGAGAAACACGTTAAGAATTTTAGAAGTGACTAGTTTGTGTTTCTTGAAGTCAAATAGAGTACTTAGTTTTAATATGCATTATTAATGCTTTTTGAAACGAGAGAATTCGAAAGATTTAATTGAACAAAATAGTGACAACCAACTATATAAGAAATATAAGAAAAATACATATCTTAAATGTATTTTTTTTATTTAGTACACTCTTTTGCATCAAGCAAGTTATGTAAGTGTTTCTATCTTTTTTTTAAGTTTGGTAATCTGAACTTCGATGGTGCTCGTATGTATTAGTGTCTGAATTCGAATGCGATTTGCATACTCCATAAATTCACAACGGAAGACGAAACACTACATTATATTCTACCCACATTGCACTGTTGCGTGCTGGGTTACATAAGTCGACGGCGTAAACAGCCTTGTATCAAATCTTGAAATACCGTTACTGACTGCAAGTGATTTCGATTTAACGTCTTTTTCAGTTCCAATTACTGAGTGGAAAGTGTACTAATTACTTTTACAATGATCTTTAACCACATTAGCTTCCACCAGGGAATAAACGTGAATTCGTGAGAGAGCCCTCTAGAACTGATCTATATACAAGGTGTTTCAAAACAACACCTACAAGTTTTAGGAGGAAATTTCTGACACCAAGATAAGACGAAAAGTATAGACCAACCTGGGTGCACAAATGCTTTTTTTGGAGTTATAGGCTGCCGAAAACATGAAAACAAAATGAAGTTTAAAGTTCCATAGCTCCCGAACAACCTATGGTCCTTGGGACCTACCGTAGTCGAATCAAGATTTCATTTCGAAACTAATATGTGCGCTATTCAAGAATACATGTTTCAGAATCCTAAGGTAAGTACGTACAAATTTTAATAGAGGCAGTTTGGCTACGGGCATATAACTTGAAGTACTTGCCAACTACCTCTATAAAAATTGTTGCGGAAGTACGACAGAATTCTGAATTATGGATATTTTTATAAGGCACATACTAGTTGGTAAGTGAAGTTTTGAACCGGCTATGGAGCTATGGATCTTTCAACTTCATTTTCTCATGTTTCCGGAGGGGCATAACTCCCAAAGGAAACATTTGTGCACCCAGGTTGGTCTATAGTTTTCATCTTATTTTGGTGTCAGGAATCGCCTCCCAAACGTTGTCGGTGTTATTTTGAAACACCCTGTATAAGTTTACTTAGTGTTTATCAATGAAGATCAATGAAGTAAATACTGAAGCTCTATGTTTGTGAACTTTGATTAGGAGTTGTCAAATTATTTCCCATATACTTTAAAATTGTGTACATAAAACTTCAGAAGATATATAGGCAGAATAGTAATTACATCCAGAATGAGTTGCTCCATGTAGGGATAATCCATGCAAAGTGATAGAGAAAAAAGAAAAATTGCCGCTCGGCCTTTTCAAAAAAAATCTAATTTTTTCATGAATGTTTCTTCTATATCAGGGAACTTCAAAACCACAATAAATTATATTTTACAACATCCAATTGCGACAAAGTGGCTGCCGCCATTTTGCGGGTTTTTCTTTTTTCGATTTTAGGCGTTTACGTTGTTTCGAACATCTCAACATGTATTTGTCCTAGCAAATTGAAAGTTGACAGATGTCTCCAACTCGTGCAGAGCTAAAACTTTGATCTCTTAACATTTTTGCCTAAAACCAATTGAAGGGGGTGAAATCAGGGTCTACAGTAGCAACGTTTTTGGACATTGAAAACATGTTTGGGAAGAGGAAACAACTAACGTCGAGGTTTTAATTTGTGTGTGCATATAGTCCGGGGTCATAAGTTAATACACAAAATTTTACAGACCTGTAGCTGCTCCCAACGGCCTGAAAAAAATCGTAAAGTTGGGGAATTTTGCCAATTTGGCATGTTTCATTGTCTAGTACCTCCAATGGGCCTGGATAAAAAAATCTGAAATTTTGGGAATAGTTATTCTTTTAGTATACCATAACACACAGCAAAGCGCGTTTTGTATTTTGAGGCAAAAGGCGGTCAAAGTATTAAAGGGATGACGTCATACTCTAGGAGGTGTTTTGTTCATAAATTCAACTGGAAATTTGTTGGTGTGAAGTAAAATAAAGCAGGATGAATGGTTAGCCCAGTCAAGCCTCTCAAGCTCGTTTCTTTCCTCTATTTGTAACACTGTCTTACCACACACACAGCAGCAAAGAATGAAGTGTAATATTTTATTTTTTCTATGTAAAAAAGATTCTCTTTCATAGCCCGTGCACTTAATTCGACTCCATAGTTTCACACTACACTGAAATAATGTTTGTTCGCTTTCTTGAGGAATGCATGTTCATGAGGTAAGTGGAAAAGTAGCATTGCAATAAGTATTAATGTAATAAATTTACAGTAATATGTTGAAAGTATATATTTGTTCACACCTTAAAGGAAATCTACTTTATAGTTACTAATTACTAGCTTCTTTCTGATAGAGAAAATACAATGAAGACGTTATTAAGGTGAATAAATCATGGTTTATTGATTTTGGAATTTTGTGAGAAGAGTAACAAGTAATTATCATTATGAACTAAGCTGAATAATGCCACGAATATGTACATTAGTTTATTAGGTTTATCCTGTACCTTTAAGATGACAATAAGAAGTTTAAGAAGACACGGATATATATATGACAGGAGATGACTAGATGACAGGAGATGAACTAGGGATTCCTCGTGTGAGATTGAGTGACCTACTACTGAGCCATTGTACCCTATTATCAGAGCACCTCACTCATACAGGATGTGAAGTTAGGAAGGTACAATATATCCAAATTTTCTATGACTTTGTGACTTATACTATTTATCTCTCTCTCTCTCTCTCTCTCTATATATATATATATATATATATATATATATATATATATATATATATAGAGAGAGAGAGAGAGAGAGAGAGAGAAAGAGAGAGAGAGAGAGACTTTGTGACTTATACTATATATATATATATATATATATCGAGAGAGAGAGAGAGAGAGAGAGAGATAAATAGTATAAGTCACAAGGTCATAGAAAATTTGGATATATTGTACCTTCCTAACTTCACATCCTGTATGAGTGAGGTGCTCTGATAATAGGGTACAATGGCTCAGTAGTAGGTCACTCACATCTCACACGAGGGATCCCTAGTCCATCTCCTGTCATCTAGTTTGTGATAAGCAATATCTTGTACGTAGGTTATCTCGAAGTATTCGCCTTTATACTCACATTTATTTACTTTCATTAATGATCTGTCTCCTGTAGCCTGAAGCAAATTAGTAGGACATTAAACTAGAAATTGCTTTTCATTTCATTCACGCCCTGACACTATGATTAGGGTGTAAGTTGGAGTAGACTTTCACTGAGAATATGGCAACAGAAAGTCAAATACAATGGAGATAAAAACAGATGTGCTGACCGACCATACATAAGAAAATTAATAAATCGTGTGATCAGTTATGAACATAAAGACATTTAACTTTCTAAAGAAAGCAAAATATTACTGTTTCTTTCGTAATAACATAGATATTGTACAGGGTAAGCGCTGAGAGACCCATTATTTGCAATGTATGTTTCGAATCCGATTGTTGATGGATATGAAGTACTCGTAAATATAGCTCAATAGCAGAATATACTTGTTATCTGAGGAAACTATAGACAACATTTCATTCCAGACGGCCTGCGAATACCATCAATTTCATAGTAGAATTAACTGCTTCCAAGTACGGTATGGAGTTCTCTGCAGCATCACTAGCATGGTCTTAGAAAATTGATTTCGAACTGCTTCCTTAAGTTTGTCACTTGTGTAGTAACAATTGCTGGAACTTTGTGTGTGATACACTCCCTCAATCCATTATCACAGAACAACAGATTGGGACTTCCGGGAGGCCAGTTTAGACGTACTAGTAAGTGTGCAGTAGTTTGGCTAATCCATTTGTTGAAAAAAACATTTCATTGAAGTATTTTTTCACTGCAAACAAATAATGTGTCGAATTTTCAGCTTGCTGAAACATACTCGATCGATACGTCCGTGAACATACAGTTAAGAGATAATCAGTCTTGTAACATTTTTAGGTATGTTACGTGGCTATCAACACCGTTAAAGGAATATGATCTGTGCAGGGATGTTGCAACATTCCAGTTTGAACCATCACTCTTTGAAGGAGTTTTCTTTACCCTACGTAAACATTTCTCGCTTTTGCACTGCAGTAGATCATATATATATTCGAAGAGAATTACTTTTCCAAGCCACAGGATTATCTGTTAAAAGTTGAACACTCGTTCATGCGCTGCATATAGTTTCAACATGCCGTTATCACTTAATATACTAAATACGTACAATAGAACATGAGGGGGAGGGTATTCGCAATATAACATGCAATAATTAAATACCACTATCTGCAACGGAACATGTACAGGGTGAACAATTATGTCTCACATATACAGGGGCTAAAGGGACATTCAGATCACCCTGTACTCATTATGAAAAAGTGCAATTATTATAAAGTACGGAACAAAAATATATATGGCCAGAAATGTAGTTAAAATTAATTATTGGTTTGGTCATTTACTTTCGCCCTGTACCTTATTACATGTCATTCGTATATAAATTTGGGGTGGGCGCTGTAGTGATGTGAGGTGGACAATTTTTCTTTTCGGATAATTTTCCGTGTTTTCTAGAAAAATTTCCGTTCTAAAAATTTCCAGGATCCCTATTAAGTCCACGTTAAACTATAAAATTGGTTGAATACAGTATAAGAATATTAAATAGCAAAAAGTTATAATTTTCCAATCACAATTTTCATAACTGACAAACTTTCAAATATAATAAATTGCATCGTACTTGATAATGAAAAGTTACGTGGTTTTCTGTGTGTGCAAAGTGGACAGAAAATAAATGCCTCAGAAATGCATTTATTTAAAAGAATAATGCTTAAAAATATCTTACAGAGATTATAATTATTATTATTATTATTATTATTATTATTATTATTATTATTATTATTATTATTATTATTATTATTATTATTATTATTATTATTATTAAAGAAAATAAGAAGTTCTATATTAATTGTATTACGACTTAATTTACTGAGGCAACTATGAAACAGAATACCATCAAGAAGCATATATATACTGTACAGTCAAACCTTTATTATGTTATTTATACTTATGGAAGCCAATTTTGATCTTTTAGTTATGTATACAACTTGTTTGTTAGTGTAGTGGTGCAAACAATCTTATGTAATCGTTTTTATTTGATAAATTAAAATAAAATTACGTATTGAAGTTTGCCATTCTTGTACTTTTCTTTTACACCCTTATTAAATTGGAAGAACTACAAAAACCTGTATATTAGTTACAATGCACTTTCTTTCCTCAATAAATATTTTTTAAAAAAAGTCTTTTTATTTTATGAACATCTGTATGGAATTTAGGATAATCGAAAAATTACACTAAACATTATATACTTTACCTACTTATTTAATTTATGTGTGATGAAACTATGTAAATATCGAAAAGTAGTAAATCTATGGGAAAACACTTTTTTTGTGTGTGATAGTGTTGAAACGTCGATGTTGTTACTTTCTGTGATAACAGATGAATTCTTAGAATAAATAATATTAAACTTTTCTTTTTATAGGTATTCCTCAGAAATAAAAATTTATTAAACTTTTTACTTTATTAAAGTATGTTTTTATATGGTCTATTACAAATAAATTTTGTGGTACAATAATGTCTAGGAACCAGGGGTAAGAGTGAGGAGGAA
This sequence comes from Thermobia domestica, assembly GCF_964235325.1. NCBI lineage: Eukaryota > Metazoa > Arthropoda > Insecta > Zygentoma > Lepismatidae > Thermobia > Thermobia domestica. The sequence goes on along the minus strand of NC_137455.1, from coordinate 197,712,476 downwards.
CGCGGGCAGATGCCGTTTCCCCACTTTCAAAAATCATCTATGACGTCCATGGGGTCGCGGTGGCATAGTAGTAGAGCGCTCATCTCTGGTGCATGGGGTCCTTGGTTCGATCCCAAGTGAACTTTGTGGACAAACACTGTGTGCGTGGGTTTTCTCGGGGTTCTCCCGTTTTCTCCCACTTTCTTTATTCCACCATTTCATTCATTTCTCATCATCACTGTCTCCTTTAGCCGCCATAACTGTGGGCCGTAAAACTTAAGATTTATATCTATGGCGACTCCTTCCTAAAAAATTATAATGGGTAAAGGTATGCACGGGGAACGTGTGATGTCATGCGTTCTACTACCTTTAGAGATCATTTTTTACCCCCTGATAGGAACAATGATGTTAAACAATAGTTCGAAGGCTTGCTAAAGCTTGTTTGTTAAAGTTTTCAACAATAGTTAGTTTTTACAAGAGTTCCTGGTTCGACCACGCAAGTTTGTTGTGAGCATTATTTCATAATTAATCGCCTTGTTTAACCACCTGTTTCATAGACTAAATACCATGACTGTGAGACGTATAACTATTAATTCAAGTTTATTTTTCATATATGAGGCCGTAAACTGAAGTAGTATGTTAAAAACAAGATGATGGCATTTTCTATTGCAAACTATTTATACTGTACGGAGTAATGTAGGAGAGTATATCAACTTTAAAGGGTCGTCAATCTTCAGTCTCTGCTTTCTCCTAAATCATTTTTGCTGTTGCGATGATCATAATAATGTTGGAGCTTTACGCTCTCCCGTACTGTAGAAACACAGACAAGCAGGGAGAGTAAAAGAGGAGAGGAAAAGAGAATAATAAAAAAAGTAAACCTTCCACATTGATTCACAGACGGTCAAGAGCAAGATTCGAATTCCTATGTTCCTTTTTTTTTTCTAATTCTAACTCACAACATCAGCAAGCAGGGATTTCGGCTGCGGAATGCTTACACGTAGTCGGAAACAAAAGCGAATGTTTTGAAAGGAAGCGTAGAAGAGAAAGACAGAAAGAGAGAAGAAGCACATAGAATAACATAGTATAGATAAATAGAGAAAGAGAGGGAATGAAAAAAGGAACAGGGTAAATCAGATAGATGGATAGATGAATGTTTCTTCTCTTGTCGCTTTTCCTGTATTTTTTTCTCCAAATTTAGCTCTTCAACTTCTCCGCAAGTTACACTTTTCATTCTGATATATAATGTTTAGAATCCTCTCTCGTTTAGTAATTTGTAGTAATTGAAGATTAACTGTGGAAGTAACGTAGTCCCTCTTTTCAATATTGCAGTCTAATGTAACATTTATCTAGTCTTTCAATTTAAACATTTTCTCTCTGATTTCCCATAGAGTACAGTCTAACATGTTCTTTTTTCTCAAAAAAGATACTCTTTTTCTTTTATTAAACCATGTTTAGTCTTTCCAATTTCTAGTGCTAATTGCAAGGTCCGGATTGCAATTTTCTCACATACTCGTTGTTAATCATTTGCTGACAATATATATATTGTAGAAGAATCTGGTTTAATTTTGAACTGAATATATGTTTCAAATAGCTTCCTTCTTCTGTTCTACAATGCGGTACAATTTTCCGTCTGTAATGACAGTAATCATCGAAGTTCAAACAGAAGGTAGGGAATGAAGTGGATTAGAACTAAACTCGAAAAACTCTCTTCTTCTTTCTCTAAAGACTAAACAAAGGTCCCTCTTTTACTATTGGTAATCTATAACTTTACGCAGTTAGAAGGTTACTTTTATTTGTACGTTAGCATGAACGTTCAGAAAAGCATAATATAAACATCAATTTTTGTCTGGAAATCAGAGGCATAGATTTTGCTTATATCTGAAGACACTTTGAGCCTCCTTAGTCTTTCCAGTTATTTTTGGAGATCACATATTGGTCTACGTTATCTAAACATATCCTCAGCGTTCATAAGAAAACATTCCTATTAAATTGTTGATATATATTGTTGTTGTTATTAGTTCCGTTTTGTTCTATAGTAATCAATGTTGAAACCAGAATTGATAATTTGTACCATATCCGAATCGAATACAGGTTTAACGAAGGATATGAAAATTATTCTCGGGATCCGGAATAGATTCCAAGAGTCCGCTTGTTATTACCGTTATTTATTGCCGTTTCTGCTTTATTACCGCTATTTTTACCATTTCTGCTTTATGGTGATCAATGTTAATGTCGGAAATGGTTTATGTGTACCACTTCCGGTTTGAACATCAATCTACATATGGGGGGCGCGGTGGCTCAGTGGTAGAGCGTTCATCTCCGGTGCTTGGGGTCTCTGGTTGGATCCCACCTCGCGCCGTGTGGACTTTGTGGTGTATGTGCTCGTGGGTTTTCTCGGGGTTCTCCCGTTTCCTCCCATTTTCTTCATTCCGGCATAACAGTGGGACGTAAAACTTAAAGATTTCATTTTTTTTCAATCTACATGGAACAAACTCCATAACAGAAAGCAAAATTGTTTTTCGATCTGGATTAAAAGTCCCAAGAATAGCTTCCACCTCGATTTTTCTCCTTCTATACAAATGGAGAAAGGTAGATTTCTACCGTTTCTGGGTTCAACTCTGATTACTACTGAAAATGGTTTAAAAACAGATAAAATGGTACCTATTCTTGAGTAGCTGAATCGATTCTAAAATATCGTTTTTGATATTTTTTATCCGTTTTTGTTCTGATACTTGTCGACACACATTTAGACAGATAGGCATAGTCGTTTTATAGGACTTCGAATACTTATGCATAGCAGAGTTTGGAAGTCTAAACAAATAGAATGGGGGTTTCCGTTGCTTTCCATCACACACGCTTCAAATATTAATGTCACTTTGACCCCACTTCAAACTAATGTCAAAAGTTCCCTTAATATCATTATGATTTACGCCAACTTCACTACTAGTTCTTCCCCTACGATACCCTTCGGCTGGCTACACCATTTAAATAAATTCAGCAGGGGTGGAAATTCTGAGTGAACTATCAGTGACATATCTCTAGTACTCTAACACACAATATCCCCACCAGACATTAAATTATTTTTGTAAATGAGAAGATTCATAGTAGTGTCGCCTATCGAAGTTTTGAGTTCTCTCTGTCTGAGTACGTACGATAGACACTACTGTCGTAAGAAAATTTGAGTTGTTCCTTGTTAGGGTACGTGCTATTGAGCTTCATTGATTCACGTCTTATACATCCTTTAAACTTCAAACATATGTCATGTGGCACCGCGTAGCGTAGTCCCTATTGCTTTTGTCTTTGGTGCGAGCAGTCCCGGGTTTTGATACCTGGTGGAGACATTGGGTCCAAAAAGTGTGAAAGCTTTTTCAGGCCATCCATCCTCAGTGACATTTTCTTGGGCTTTCCTCATTTACGCCAGGCAAATGCTGGAATGGTTCCTAACATACAGATCCTAGGCCGCTTCCTTCCTTCCTTCCTCAATCTCTTCTTCTTCCCTCCCCTCGGATGGTACGATCGCGGAGGGACGTCATCTCTCATAAGTAACGGGCTAACATAAACATAGATGCCGAAAACCCAGAAATCTAATTTCTAATCCTAATCCTAATCAAACAAATATTGTTCATTAAGATTTCTTGTTAGTCTTATTATGTAATTTTGTTGTTATATTTCTTGTGAGTTCAGTTTCCTTCTTTAATTTAAAAACTGGGTCACTTCATTAGGTAATGGAAGGACAAATAAAGGTGACGAGTATATACAAAGAAAGCGACGTTTACCATTGTGTTATCAATTATGCATCAAGATTTGTACCTAAAACCATCCGTTATAAATATTACAACTTGTAGTACATTTGCAATTTATTTACGTTTAGAAATATTTGAATGAGAATAACTAGTTTGGACAACAAGATAGAACAAGTTTAGCATCATCTTCCAGAAACACGTAGAGTCGCACAGAATCAAAACTCGATAAAGCGCATACAGATAAAGAAAATGTTTACCAACTCTATGAAATAGATTTACTTCTGTATATGTTCAATTACTTACTTTGTTAAAGAAAAAATGCTGAGCTAAATAAATATAATATTGAAATAAAGGAAGGTTCAAATGAAACCAAGACGTCTGGGAATGCTATTTGCGAGGGGTTCTAGACCGTGAGTAGCACGTTTGTGTTCGTTAACCTGATGCTGTTATACTACTATTGTTCACTTTAAGAAAATAAGCAGATTTTGTTCGTTCAGAAGTGTTATTTCCAAGTAAACCTTAAAAGAGCGAAGTGAGAGGTCTTGACTCAGTCGCTTGGAAAGGAGTTCTACGTCACCGTAGGGAAGGAGAAAAACAAACCATTGCTTTTAGGATCTGTCTCGTGTTGGTTGGCTATTTCGCGGGTGCTATTGGGTTTACTACTATCCCAGGTCACGTGACAAAACGTTATCGTTGATATTGTTGCAGTTTTCTTTCTTTTCTTTTTTTTTTCCAACATAGCACAAAATGAAAGGTTCTGAAACCCTATGGCGATAGCTGCTGCACGGTCTGCTTGGCCTCTTTTATCTTCTCTGCTTTGTTACCACATTTTCCGCTTTGTTCCTCGTTCTGATGGTGCGATCATTTGCAGAAAACTTTTCTTTCATTTCTGTCGTATCTTCATGATATCGTTGACAACAGATGGTGTTAATATCGTCAGCAACCTTCTTTTCTGGGCGCTACAATGAAATCTCATTGTTTTCATACACAGTTTGTTCTAAGCAAATGTATTTGTTATTCATTTTTTTTAAAAATCTCTTTGGTTATTTTAAAGTTCATATAACACAGGCCCATTACAAGTAAAATTTTGGAACGCCTGTAACTCACATTTAATGACACACTTAGATATGAAAATAGTGTCTCTGTAATAAGAAATTATACTGTAAATGAATTTTTTCACAATATGAACTTGTTTCCATATGTCAGGTGTTCAATGCAAGCTCCCTTGTCATTTATACCAACGCAGTCATAGGTAAACCGAGAATAATTTTCACGCACTCAGCGTTTGACATCTTTGCTTTAGTATCTAGCACAATTTTCTTCTTTCCTCTAGAGAAGAGGGATACGAATAGAAACAGTAATGGTTGAAGTTTCGTCATCAGTGATTGCAGGATGATGGAGGTAACAAAAGCTGAGGAAATGGAAGAAAGTCTTGGGGCGTTCAATGCACAAATGATTTAATTCTAACTTTTGGACAGGTTTCGTATAAAAGATCTCTACATGAAGCTCGTCTCAGAGCTTAAAAAGATTCGTGTCCAGATAACTCTTATAGCTAATGTAAGAAAACGTTTTCACTTTTCCATTATTTGAACGAGTTCACAAATTATATCTCACAGTTTCTCATACTTTAGTAATTAGCCTCCTATCCCAATGCTTATGTCAATAAAAAAATGGTTATTATTTTTGTTGATTGTCATTTTAATTCCAATCATTATTTGTAATTATAAAAATTTCTTGTGTTAAATCTCACTATAATTTTACCATAATGGAATAGAGTTTCATTGTGACTGTATTGGGTCAAAAGTCAAATTTGGTTGAGATAGGTATTTGGTCACCTAATGAACATAAAATCTAATAGAAAATGTCAGGAAAATACGAAGAAAAATCTGTTACATTTTTTAATGAACAAAACTTTCAATTGTTCCACATAAGTTCAAAGTAACAAATTAAGAAAATAGCTGAATTTAATAATATTAAATGGTGCCCCAAACGTCCTCAAGTTTTGAATACGTTCATGTATAGTATACAATATGAGAAATCATATCCACAATATGGATAATGGAGGTAGAACTGCATTTATTACTAGATAATATCATAATGGTTGCTATCTTAAAGTGTGCCACCTTAGATTCAGGTTCAATTTTGTTAATAGAAAGTTGATCATTTCGTTTTAAGATAGCTTTTACACTACAAATACACATCTGATGTTATTTCCAACCTATCCCTAATCATTTATTATGGTCTAATAATACATATTTATTAATTTACAATTGTCTATCAAACTTGCAAAGTACCCCTCTCTCATATTGTATACTGAAAATGCATTCAAAAGTTGAGGTTGCTTAATGCCTTTATTTTGTTATTCAATTGAGATCATTATTTTTTATGTGTTACTTTCATCTCATATGGAACCCTTTTAGGGGCGGGGTGATACTCATGAAAACTCTGCTGTCGAATTTCTTTTTTATTGCTCAGATTGCGCCTTTCAGTTTCGGCACCAGAAAGTTTAACCAAAATAGGGCTTTCATCATAGCAATCTTCTTTTGCTTTATTTTTTCATCATTCATTTGTTTTTCCTGTTTGGACGAGGCTGGACAGGAACGAGGGATAGAGAAATTGGACGAAGACAACACTAAAAAACAACCAAAGAACAAAAGAAAAAATTGAAACAAAATCAACATAAAAAAGGGAAAAAGAAATGGAAAAAGCTTTTATAACTCCTAATTCATCTTCTTACTATTATATTCTATTATATTCTCGGCTCAAGTTAACTTACTCTAGTCTTCAATTGTTTCATCCTCGTTGCTTTTATCTTTCTTAGCCTTTCTTGTAGGTTTATCATCTTCATTGAGTCTAGGTTTCACCTGTATGATAGGATTTCCATCTATTTTATATTATCATCTTCTTCATTCGATCTAGGTTTTATCTCTACGATAAGCTTTCCACCTATTTTTATATTATCATCTTTTTCATTGTTCTAGGTTTCACCTGTATGATAGGCTTTCTATCTATTTTATTATATTTTATTATTTTTTATTTTATTTTTATTATATTATGGTTACCTACTCAGTGATTTTTTTATTTATAAATTTTACCATATTCTCCTAACAGAGGCTATTTATATTTGCACCACTGAAATCACCAACATTATTGCACATTTTCACTTAGCATAAACACTACACACTCCTGTGTATGAAAACACAACTTTACCATAACGAAAAGAGCACATCACTTTCACCACATTGCGCACTACATCACCCATTCATTTTTCTCCGATTGCGCAGACTTCGATTTCTTTATTTGATCCGAAGCGAAGGTTTGTCGAATATATATAGAAAGAGAGAGAGAGACGTGTCCAAATTATTAGACTCAATATTCAGTTTCTGAATGGTTTACTAGTATACAATATTACGTCAGATAACGCCTTTGAACTTAGTGCAAGTTACTGTTCTGCTCTAATTTCTTGTGGTCATGGCACGTGCTTTTCTATATCAATAAAACAAATGCGTACGTGACATTCAAATATAAATATTATACAGTATGTTTGTCTAAATTGGAAATAAAAATGAAATGGAATACTTTCAAGAAAATAATCTCTCATACAAAGATTAATATTTCGTATGAAATCCGTTATTCTTTATTAAGTCTTTTACCCTTTGTGGCATGCTATATAGGAGTTTAGCACATTTTGACTTCAATTCAGCATCATGATACCACAAATTGTTTGATCTTCTCGATCAACTGATGTTTGGTTGTAATATGCTTCTTCTTTAGCTTTTCCTTCATAAAGCTCCAAGGTTTTTCAATAGGGTTTATATCAGGAATATTGCCTGGCAACGGAAGAACATTAATTTCGTTGTTCTCGTAGAATTTTGTCACAGTTTTGCCCCGGTGGCATAGGGCCCCATTATGCATAAGATGAAGTGCGCGTCATCAAACCAGACAGCAGTTTGAGGAAGCAGTTCTTTTTGAAAAACTTGTAGGTATTGGTCGTGATTCATTGTTCACTCTTTTATATACAGTTCTCCAGGCCCGAAGACAGATATCACACCCCAGACCATGACTAAAGTAGGATGCTTCACGGTTTGTTGTAGGCATTCCAACTTTAATTCCTTCCCAGGTCGACGTCGCACGTATTGTGAACAATCATGAGACACAAAGACACATGATTCATCACTGAAACACCTATTCTCTAATCATCAGCAGTCCAATATTCTAGGCCTCGTGCCAATTCGAGGCGCTTCTTTGACATGATTGGAGTAAATTTTGCTTTCTTTCTTGACCTGGATACTTTTATTCCCTCAACACAAAGAATCCTTCGAACATTTTCATGCGAAATGTCTACACCATACTCAGCCATTTTTATGCTTAAGTCTCTAGAAGTTGCGTTTCTGTTTCCCAGAGCAATCTTTTTTCTTTTTAGTTTTCTGATACCTCTTAGCGATAGCTTTGGTTTTCGCCCTCACTTCCCATCCCTTCTTTGCTGATACATTTCCTACTTGCTCATCGCAACGGAGATTTTACTCACAGATTTTTGCCCTACCCCAAGTCTACTAGCGATTCTTCCTTCCACCAGAAATGTTTTGACGACTTCCACTTTACGCGAAGAGAGATTTCTGGCTTTTCCTATTACGCCGCGATTACATGACTTCACAGAATAAAAGATTAATACAGAAAACACGTCATGATCACTTTACACTGGCTCATTCGAACTGTTGAACGCTTTGAATGTGGTAACTGCTTACGACTGCAACCACATTACTTCAGATTGTAACCTGTTGTTAGCCACCACAAAAGCTATCTACAACTGAAATACCACTTTCAGAACTCCCTCCCCTCTACTAATGTCATCTGCTGTTCAATGGTGATATCACCACTTTCAGTGTACCGTAAACAAATGAAGGATCCTATATTAGTGGTTTAATGTTCTAGAACTCCGAAATTAAGACTGCAACATCAATTTTGCATTTTTCGAGCACGTCTATATATATATATATATATATATATATATATATATATATATATATATATGTATACAGAATAATTTGAACGTATATACATAGACCAAAACGTCTGGTAGTTTCTACAAAGTCCTCATATATATATATATATATATATATATATATATATATATATATATATATATATATATATGTGTGTGTGTGTGTGTGTGTGTGTGTGAAGACTTTCTATAACCTACCAGACGTTTTGGTCTATCGCGTCAGTGGACGGGGCTAGAGTCGCCATCTTGGTGTCAGAACGTTGCCACACTCAGCATTCATCCAGCTGTAGTACCGTGAGGACTGTGACACTCTTACTGTGCTTTCTGTGTCGAGTTACAACGTGCGCTGCATTGTGACGTGCGTTTCGTGATTAGTTTTTTGTTGAAAAGAAACACACAAGCCAATTGAAATCCATACGCCAACTGTAGAAAGTGTACGCCTGGGAAATCTTAGCGAGAAGTTGCTTTTCTTTTTTACGACAACGCAGTCCACACACGGCCTAGTGTACCCGAGAGCACTTATATGATTTTGGATGGGAAGTTTCCAGCGTTGAAGAGACGGTTCGCTACACAACGTTTTGATACAGATGACGAACTTCATGCCGGTGTAAGCCAGTAGTTAAAATCGCAAGCGGCAGATTTCTATCGCGACGATATTGAAGAACTAATGCCACAGTATGGTAAGTGCCTTAATTTGCATGGCAATTATGGGGTAAAATAGCTTAAGAGTGTACCTTTCAAATGTATATAATTCGATTTGGTTTGTTCATTCTGTTACTGTTTATTTCAAAACATCTCTTACTTTCTCGACAGCCCTAGTAAATCTTACCTTCTACGAGTCAGCCTTGCTAACTACATCACAAAGTATCCCATTATTCATGAGAAGAAAAATATTGGAAATTCGTGTTTCTGGTGAAAAAATTGTCGCCTTAGATACGACATCTGAACTTGAGGGTCTATCGAAAAATCGGAGCACACTGTGAATGTTGGAACAGAAAATGTGCAGAAAACGTTATTGTAACTTACTGTTTTTAATCTATTTATATGGATTTATATCTAATAAATTAAATATAATTTTTCAGAAAGAACGAAAATAATTTCTGTTTCGTCTCCATCTTATCCGAATGTTAGAACAACTATATAAATTGCTTACTTCGTTGTCAGTACACATTTCAGTGTATTAGTAACCAAAAGTTTGCAACTCAATTAATTAGATTATTTTCATTTTGTAAACATAATCAAATATTTGAAATACGGCAACATAATGTAATCATAATTCAAAAATAAGCATGTGAAAATAAGTAATAGCTGTTGACTATAGCAGATGTGCATCTTAGCATGAAGGTTGAGGAGGATGTAATACTAGGAAAGCGTTTGTTGTCGAGAGGAAACTTGGAGGAAGTTGGTCTTCTCTTGGGAGATAAGGAAAAGCAAGCAGGATCCTCTGGTCCTTCCGTCCAAATATTTGCTTTGTGAGCAGTTGCAAGACACTCGAATAGTCAAACAGTGGAGATACTTCGCTAGATCCAATGTTGTTCAAAAAAAAAAAAAAAAAAAGAACAAGTACATCTTGTTCTTACATTATTTATACAAATTGCTATGATTGATCAATAAGTTGTTAGCACATTTAAATTTATTATGCTTATATTATTTTCGAAAATGTTAGTATTTACAGAACAGCAACGGAGTTTTGTAACGTTTTGACCTTCCATTCTAGACACAATAACTTGACTTATATATGCTGACATTCAACTATAGTTTTTAGTAGAAAATAACGGCAATGGATTCCTAAGAGCATTTTTAAGTTAGACTTTTGCCTCGGAATTCGTGATTTAAGAGTCTTACATCATATTTAAAAGTATACGTTCACCTTACTTGTTTGAAATTGGATGAGAAACTTAGAAAGTAAAGAACATCAAAAATTTAGAAACAATATCAGTACTATTTTCAAAATGTTATTAACTGTACCAGTAATTATATATACCTTTTTGTTATAGGCGTAGATCTGAGTGTGGAGTTTATAAGATAATGATTGCCAGGGACGCAAATTTGTACATTATACGCGCTGGCAGTTTTAAAATAACCACAACATATTAACACTTAATTTAATTGCATTTTCTTGATTCTACTATCTGATTCACTTCCTAATTTTCTGATTACTTTTATTGTCTTTAAGTTATTAACCAAAATTTAAGAAAGTACTGCTCTCCAAACCAAAGGCCATCGGACAAATAACTTGATTGTCACAAAATATAAGGCTCGTATTTCACACAAGCAAATTTCATTTCTGAAAATATACAAAAGGCGTTCAAGACGTTTTGCACAATGGACCATAGCTTTTAAATAGTTGCAATAAGATCATGAAATTTTGTGCAGGTGTACTTGTGTTCTTTATGTAGGTATGCATTGTTCAATTTATCCTCCATCCACTGCGACATAATCCACTGTTGTTTCGATGCCGTAAATGCACCATGGTAAAATTTCGGACGCTGACTATTACACAACTGTTTCACATATTCAATGGTTCTTGGCCACTGGCAAACTGCCTCCTATGAAGGTGAGCCTTTAGACAACCAAACAGAAAGAAATCAGACTGGATTAGGTTTAGACTATAAGGTGGTTGAGAAACCACTTCCTATCCCATACTTGTGATTTTCTGCTTTGTGTGATTAGCATAGTGAATTTGTTTCTGTTCATTGTGAGCAAGTGTGGCATGCAATGGTCACAAGGCTATCAGTAACTTAAAGGCCGTATTAATGTTAGAATACTACGTACAGATAACCAAGCCTCTTTAACAAACTGCCGTGTGTTACACATTTGTCAATGTTGTCTTTGTTAACATCGTTCATTCCAGTTGATGGTCTGCCGTACTGTGCTAGTCCAGCAGACAGAAATCGCCACTGTGGAACCTTTGTACCCACTATTTGATATTGCTGCCGTCCAGTGTCTTATCCCGATACACAGGAAACAACTTGTGTAGAAAAGATACGGCTGAGTAATTGCCACTCTTTGCAGAAATTCAATGGCTGACCGTTGGCAGGTGCGGCTGTCCACTTCCTTCTCCACTGTGGGCGTATCTGTAAATAGAGGAAGCAAATTTGCTACACAACTTTAGCATAAATGACTACAGCATAAAATATTATGGCGCGTTGTGCAAAGCGTCCTTTGTATTTGCAGTCAAATTAGCTGATGACAATGCCGAGAGGTCTGAGACCTTAGACTGTGATTGTAGCTGCTGCAAGTTCCCATCCAGACTAGAGTGTACACGTGCCTCCTGATATTTATATATTTTTTTGTCTATGTCTCTTAAAAGTTCGGTAATAAAGTAATCGCTATGTCTATGTCTCTTGAAAGTTCGGTAATCAAGTAAATCGAGGTAATCAAGTAAAAAGTATAAATCACGGAGCGACAAGGCGTAACGCAATATATTTCAAATTGAGAAAAAATAATTAGCATATATATGTTTCGTACGCGTGCTTTTCGAACTTTAGTGTGTACAAGCTTAGAAATGAAATGAAATCTGTGAGTTTTACGTCCCACTGTTCTGCCGATTAGGTTAAGGAGACGGTAATGATGAGAAATGAATGAAATGGTGGAATGAAGAAAGTGGGAGGAAACGGGAGAACCCCGAGAAAATCCAAGCACACGGTTTTTGTTCACCACAAGGTTCACTTGGTGCGAGCTGGGATCGAACCCGGAATCACAAGAACTAGAGGTGAACGCTCTACCACTGAGCCACCGTGGTTGAAAACTGATGCACTAACCACAAATCACTCAATTCTAAACCATCTGGCTTTTCTAGGGCTTTATGATTAAAAGAACAAGGAATAGAGTTCAGTTTTTTACTCTGCATACACATAAATTGGTTAAGCATAAAACCAAAGGTAGTTTTGTCAAGTCTAACAAGAAATCCAAACTAACCCTCTTGAAAAAGCTCTTACAAATAATGATTGCTTTCGGTTGTTGCAATGGTTTTTCAAGACACTTGATAAAAATTCAGCGTAGCATAACAACAAAAGCTGGTTCTCTTATTTTTACAAAAAATGGAAGGAAGAGAAACTAAATTTTACTTCGCCCCGGCACCGAAGTCTCTAGCTACGGCTTTGAGTGTCACACTCTGATTTGCTTGAAACCCCTGGAGTGAATAAAGGAATCAAAAGTAGGACATGCGTGTTTTTTAAATCGGAAATGAAATGAAATGAAATCTTCGTTTTACGTCCCACGATTATGACGGTTAGGATAAAGGAGACGGTGGATATGAGAGGTGAGTAAAATGGTGGAATGAAGAAAGTAAGAGGAAACGGGAGAACCCCGAGAAAACCCACGAGCACGGTGTTTGTCCACCACAAAGTCCACACGGCGCGAGCTGGGATCGAACCAGGGACCACAAGCATTGGAAGTGAACGCTCTAACACTGAGCCACCGCGCCCCTTTATAAATCGGCCAACGTGTGTAATGAAGGGTGTAAACACCTCTCTAAAGTGCGAAGATAGGACAATATGACACATTTTAGCAAGGCCATAACTAGGAACGCACAATGCGAATTTGCTTAAAACTCTTGCAGTGAATAAAGGAATCAAAAATAGGACATACGTGTTCTTTATATGTATATCGGCCAACATGAGGAATAAAGGTGGCAAACATCCCCCTAAAATGCGAACATAGGGCAATGTGACACATTTAGCAAGGCCATAACTAGCAACTCACAATGGAAATTTGCTTGAAACTCCTGCGACACTTGAAAAACCTTGTTAGATATAACTTTTTTTCTTTTTTTGGCAGAAGTGCTCGCACTGAGTTACTAAATGTCTTAATCATAATTTAAAATGTTATGTTGTCAAACACTAATATTCTTCTTTTGAACTTTATTTCAGATATGTGTTTACTAACCTAATTTGATATTTTACTTATTAATTTATTTAACAAGTTCTATAGTTCAAGCAATATGCACTTATATAATCAATTTGATAATACACAGACTCCTTTCTTACTTGCATCAATATAATATTAACAACTACCATCAACAAGTTACGCAGAAAACTTTTCATACATATTAACTCATCCTCCCACAATAAAGTATCAACGAACTTACGTCTATCTATTGCTTTTGAACCTACTCATCATTTTGCAAGTTTGAAATTAGTTTTTTGACCTTTTCCTTTTTGTAAAAGAAAACAGTACTGACATTTAACGACTGAGAAACAGGGAACGAGAACGAGAGAAACCGAAGTTACTCACATATTACACAAATAATTTATTAACATGCAGTATGTTATATGAATGTGTTTTTGTTAGGATAATTATGTTAGACTAGATTTCTATTACGATTGACGATGTGTGAGATCTGCAACTTCTCTAATTATAACATTTATTTAAGAACTTGTAAACATGATACAGGCGAGATGTACAGTAATCAATTTGGAAACCCTTTGAGCAAGAACTTGTAGGTGGAAGAAGAAGTAGTTGAAGGTAATATAACCCATAATCTTTGGAAGGTGTTTGGCAGAGGAGAAGTAAAATTTTCACTTGACTTTGATGTTACTGAATAAAAATGCTCTATAGTGAATTAGCATATCATAACGAAAGAAAGTCGGCTATGGATAGTAGTTAAATCTACGTGTCAGTTGACAGGTAATATTCAACAGAGCAAATCAAAATGTTGATTTGTTAATATTGTGAATGTTATAAGAAGACAGTAATGTGCTGCTAGTATGCAAGTGGCAGTAAAGTAAACACTACTGAAGAACTGAAAATGAAGTGAAATGAAATCTTTGAGTTTTACGTCCCACTATTATGCAGGTCAGCCTAAGGAGACGGTGATGATGAGTAATGAATGAAATGGTGGAAAAAGAAAGTGGAAGGAAACGGGAGAGACCCGAGGAAACCCACGCATACGATGTTTGTCCACCACAAAGAGCACTTCTCGGGGGCTGGGATCGAACGCGGAACCCCAAGCACCAGAGCACTGAGCCACCGCGGTTCCTACCGAAGAACTGAGTCTAAAATAATACATTTATGCACAAATGAAAATACATTCTATTATTGTTTAAGTTTAAATATAAATCACCTCAGTACATCATTACTGCTAAGATTTTTAAAATACTGGGCCCCATTCCGTAACGATTTGCGTCAATGCAAAATTTGAGCTTTGGTTTGCAGCAATAGTCATAGCTTCTCGCAAGTCGCAGTTATTGCGAAGGTTGATTAGGAATAAGATCCAGTATCTACTTTTTGCATGGGATCTAAGGTTTCCATGGCAGAATATCTAAAGAGAGTTTCGTATTTTCTATTAAGGGTTTTCTCGAATTTTGTGATAACAGAGCTTATAGTAATTATATACGAAGAGATAATGGTTGCCGCCTTTTTAGGCCTTTTTAAAATATATATATATATAGCACATTGCTAAATAGTAATAGATGCACTAAAAACATTGCAAACAAACTTTTAGACTTGAGATTTTATTATGAATATATCATTTGGTAATGTAAGAAGTGGTAGTTCGTTACACTGCTGTTTGAAATATGCACTTTTTGAACAAACGAGAAAAATTTTTACAATAGAAAAATGATAGTCCGGGGGAGAAGACGCAATTTTTAGCCGTACTATGATTTTTCATATATATATATATATATATATATATATATATATATATATATATATATATATATATATAAGGTTTTTCAGCTGATCTTATATTATTTTAGGGTGCTAATTTCGAAGCCGATGAGTTCCACTCTGTAAACCTTGGGGTAACTTCACACACGGGTGTAAAGAGGGGTGGTGATCTCTTACTTTCCATGTCTTAAATTACTGGATTGTCTCAACATAGTTTCATTTTTCTTATATTTTATTGACAATAGAATGTCTTTTTTTACAGGCTAGCCTGAAGGGCTAGCTGCCTTTCAGAGGGTTACGCCCTCTTTTAGGAACGAGATTTGTAGTTAACAATGGAATAAGTATGTTGGATGGGCTAAGTGATTTTAATCTTTATTAGCAGCAACATTTACATAAATAAATAATTATGAACGTGGAGACTTAAGGAACATTAATCCTTAACATTAGGTGTAGGTAAAAACACAAAGGAGAAAAGAATACAATATATTGCAAATAATTAAATTATAACAAAATGATATCAGTGGTTAGGTATAGCATTCATGATCGGTACAAGTATAGCAATGGGCGTGAGAGATGTGGTGAGATGCATACACAGGGCAACACATGGGTGATGTTAATTAGACAAATGAGGTTATCTTCAGCCTAGGGGCTACTCTAGGCAATGATGAAGACGAATGAGGCCCATGTTAGTAAATAATGGTAATCACTGTGCTGGAAATGATGGATCAATGAGAGGAAGATGTTCATGAATGACGTAATCTGTGATGATAAGTAAGGCGGGATCTAACGGTGGAAGGGTATAGTGATATAGTGTGAAGAGAAGCGAAAGTGGAGGATGATAATAACGGTGAGGTATTGGATGAAGTGCTAAATATCGCATTGTAGCCTGTAGTAAAGGATGCCGTGTTTCGAAGCGTTTGGTGATAAATGTTAGCCGCAGCTTTTCAAGGTAATATTGTAAAGTCGGAAAAGTGATTTTGCGGTAGAGATCCTGTGTAGGACTTGGAAGCTTAATGCGGAACGCTGTACGGAAAGCATGGCGTTCGAGAACTAAAAGTTTATTGTAGAACTTAGTTGGGGCAGCTATCCAAGTAGTAAACCCATAGGTAAGGACAGTTCGTAAGAAAACCTTGTAGGTATTTAGGATGGTGTGTGCTTTAAGGCCCCAGGTGGTACCAGTCAATCGTTTCAGAAGATTGAGTCTATTATAAGCTTTAGTGGTGATGGTTTTCAGGTGTTGCGACCACGTAAGGTGGTGATCATAGGTAATTCCTAGATATGTGACAGTGTTACTGATTTGAATAGGCACCCCATCAACACACAGAGAGAGATTGCGTGGGTTTCGGCGGACTTTGGAAGTTCTTCTAGGTGGTAATAATATGATGGCTTGTGTTTTAGCTGCATTAATGGTAAGCCGCCACTGAGCGCACCAGGTGTAAAAGCGATCGATAGCTGTTTGTAAGATAATGTTAAGCTGCTGGATAGTTGTTCCAAGTGCGAGAAGCGCCGTATCATCCGCATATTGGAAAAGATGGACCTTATCTGGCAGTCGGGGCATATCAGCTACATACAGAAGGTATAGTAAAGGAGACAGGGTGACCCTTGTGGTACTCCAGAGAACAGAAAGATAGGATGTGATAAACTGCCTCGTACTGAGATATAGGTGATACGATTTGTAATGAAATGGTAAATAAGACGAATGTAGGAGATAGGAAGCTGAAATTGCAGAAATTTGTATATGAGCCCATGGTACCAGACTTTATTGAATGGTTTCTCCAAGTCAAATATTACTAAGCAGGAAGGATGAGCTGAATTATAATGCTGAGTAATGAGCGTTGTGAGTCGAAGTAGTTGATCATGTGTAGAGAAGGCTGGCCGAAACCTGCTTGTGTGACTGGAAGTAGGATGTGATCTGAGATGTAAATATGTAATCGTTTAACCAGGATACGTTCCAGGATCTTACTGAATGTGGAAGTGAGTTGTATAGGCTTATATGATGCAACATTCTGGGGAGGTTTATGTGGTTTAGGAAACATTAGCGTCTTAGATGTTTTCCAAGCTAAAGGAAAGAAGCCAGTGCGCAATATGAATGTATAGGTATTTGCAAGAAGAAGTAATAGTGAAATAGGACATTCCTTGATGTGTCGATACGTCACGTTATCTAGGCCAGGTGCAGTATTTCTTTTATTATGGAGAACTTGAGATATTTCTTGAGTGGTGATTGGGGCGGACACAGCAATATTAGAGGGTAAAATATGAGTAGTATTTGGTTGGAGTTGTGGTGATGAAATATTGAGTCTGCGGGATGAGGTGCTTTCTCAATTGGCGGTGTGAAAATTTATTGTAGGTGATCTGCAAAAGCATTCGCTTTATCGCTATCGGTACTAACAGGTGTGTCACCCAATAAAATAGAATAGGGTGTAGTAGAGAATTTGCCACACAGTGCATTGAAGCGAGCCCAGAATTTAGTAGGATGTGATGTTTCAGACAGAGTGTTGCACGTCTTCGCCCAGCATCGGAGCATATAAGCTTTGATGTAATTGTGCACTGTACGTTGAAGTTGTTTGTGATGTCGGAGTGCTTCTGGGTTTCGAGTGTGGAGATAGTCTCGATAGAGCTGACGTGAACGTTTGATCATGGAGAGATATTGTGGCGGAAGTTTAGGCTGATATGGAACGGATTGTGTTGTTGGAATATACAAGTTGCTGGCTTCCTGAATTGCGGATGTAATGCGATCTACAGTCTGGTATAAATCGTCACTTGTGATGGGTTCTGTTAGATCCCTGGTAAGATCTGAAATATGCGAACGATATTGATCCCATTTAGCTTTATCGTAGCGCAAGCTCACTCGAACTGGTAAAGAGGAACGGGTTGTAGCTGAGTATGGTTTGTAGACAAGCTTGATGGGTGCATGATCACTACCAAGAAGATCAAGAATTTCTACAGTGCAATGTGAAACAAGATTTGAGGAGGCAATGACTATGTCAGGCTTGGTGTTTGAGATTGGGCGTGTAGCTTGTGGAAGATCTAGAATTATTCCTGTAGTGTGGGTCGTTATGAAGTTAATGAAATTTGTCCGGTCACCATTGCTGCGGCTGTGCATATTGAAATCGGCTATAATGATGTATCTATTGAAAGTATTGGAAATATATTGAACGAACTGCTGAGGCAAAGGTTGATTTGGTCTGATGTATACAGTTGCGAGGGTGATTACGACATTTTTGAAATAAACTGTGGCAAGGAGATGTTCGGGAAGAGCTGTTGCAGTATACTGATGCTGGCGATAAGGAATGTGAGGGGAAATTCCTATGGCTACTCCCCCATTGGCTCGAAGTGCAGGTACGGGATTTGAAGAATGTAACATGGTATATCGTGGTAAACGGCAAGTACGAGAGTTTGTCAGAAAAGTTTCATTGAGTAAGAAACATGTAACATGTTCCTCAAGAAGAAGCTGTTCAAATAAAACTTTGTGTTTTGGTAGTGATCGGATGTTCAGAAAGAGAAAAGTGAGAGCCATGACGTTAAAAGAGTGAACTAACATGGGATTTATGAAAATGAACAGTATTGCCGGAATAGGTTGCAGTGAAATTAATATGGAAAGTGGTTCTTGCTGCAAGAATGATTTGTTGTAAGATATGAGGCCGAATGAAGGGATGGATGTTTTGTAAAGCTAGCGTTAGAAACGTCAAAAGCTGATCTAAAGATACTGGAGCGTCAATCGGATGTGGATTGGTTTGAGCTGGTGCCGGTGGTCGCAAAAGAACAACGAGCTCGGGATGATCCTGGGTTTAGCCTTACACTTGTAGCTGTAGGCCGGATGTTGTTCGTTACAAGTGGCGCATTTTGGTGGCAATTGCAAGTTATTACAAGTCCGGGTATCATGTGGACCAGCACAGTAGCCACATTTACTTGAACTTTTACAGTCTGACGTATGATGGGAATTGTAGACCTGGCAACGTTCACAGCGGACTGGCATAGGAACTGGTGTTCGTGATGGTTCTACTCTGTGCTTGTGGTTGTAAATGTATGCACCTGATGCTAGTAATTCATCAGATGCTAGTAGTGTCTTGATGGTTTGTAAGCACACGGACCATATAGGTAGGCCCTTTGTCATTTCGAATGCGTATTACTTTCGTAATGGTGTGGCCCTCTAGCTTAAGCTCCTCTTGGACCTCTTCATCTGTATAAGATGGATCAACTCCCCGAATAACGACAGATAGCAATGGTAATCGTTTCGGTGGTGGAGGCTGCTTACGTGTAGAGGAATTGAGTGATTGAATTTTCGCATTTGGACCGAAAGTGTCAATAGGCACTTTGTTTTTTATTGTAGCGAGCAGAGTTGCGTCCGGAATTTATAAGATGATGCCATTCCTCGTATGAACGATTTCTGCAATAGCTGCTCAAGGAGGTACTTGCGTAGTTGTATGGCAACAAACTTCGCATTGCTGAATTTTACGTCGAAATTAGTCAGTAACATGGAATGAACTGAAGGTGGAGTGGATCCGTCAGAATGATTTGAAGATGTACTTATGTCCATTGGAACTTGGTTTAGATCTGAATTAGAAGCGAGATGTTGCTTCTTCGGAGGTGGAGATTGTTGCAGACGTTCGGCATAACTGCCTGAATGTTTTGATGGATGTGGCGATCTGCTGCGGATAGAACCAGAAAAGATGACGGAAGTTGCAGAGGCAACTGAGGCTTGAGAACCTCGCCGCTGCTGAGATTTGCTAATAATAGAAGAAGTGTGACTCGGGTCCTTGCGGATTCTGCTCTTCGGTGTGCTCTCGGATGGTCCAGGTAGAACTTGAGGTAACCCTATATGTTTGCCTTTCATCGTTTTACCTGATCCTAGCCGTGGGTTCGCCATCGAAAATCCGTCCCTGGGCAGTTGCCCAAATGTAAATGCAAAGATGTGTGCCTATAGATGTGTGATGAATGATTCGATGATAGAATGTGTAATGATGATGATAGTTTCACCCTCCAGCACTGAAAAGCACTGTCAATCCCAGTGAGAGCGTATGCGTGCTGGTCTCGATTGTGCGTGTGCTGCACAATGTCCTCGAAGGCACGTTAACACTTCCCAGCTAGGCCAGGCTTTATACAAAAGACACCTGTTGACGTTTGGTACGTCAAGCTGATCGGAAAGTATGATAGAATGTCAATTCATGCATATGTTATAAATAACCATACTAATAACCAATCAACGGAATTTGATAATTTTCTCACAAATGTCAGAGTTGCCAACTATCAATAAAATTTACAAAAATTTTATCAAACAGAATATTTTATTTTACAAACTTTTCACGTAGAAAATGTTAAGAACAAGTGAAGTATCATATATATTTCAAATATACACTCCTTAGACTCTCATACCAGCTATGAATAAAAGTCAAACAATTACTAGAAGGGAAATGGGAAAGTACAAATTTTGACTTCTAAATATGATTAGTACAAAAATAAAACATTCGGAACAATTCATATATATATATATATATATATATATATATATATATCTTGTAAGCTATTTCCAGTTTGTCTCTTAATCATTTGTGAATTGCCTTAAACATGTTCTTTGTATAGAAATTCTATTTTATGCCTTAAACGTCATAATTGCCACTTATGTAAAAGTAAACGAGATGTACGCAAAGTATATGTAAGATTTTTATTTACTCTTCATATAATTTCATACGAGCAAGGGTGACAAAAATTGGGAGCAAAATATTATCAGAAATTTTGCTTTTATCAACGTAGATTTATTTTTTCTTCTCATGTAATAACAGTACAATAGTAATTTTTACACATTACAGCAAACGAAAATTTTTCAAATTATGAACATGGAGATCTATGTGTTGCTTAGGCGAGATTGCAAACTAATTTATATCTGAGAAGAATCAGACTGGTGCAAATTTCATGGCTGGTGAACATGTAGTAAGACACAAAAAGAGTGGAATGGGATATGGACTGACCAGTTTATCGAAAGTACATACATGAGATATGGTCATGGACTTGCTGGTGTAATTGGATTTACACTGCAGCCGAAAACATTAGTAGTATGAGCTCTTTCCTTAAAGATGTTTGGTCAAAATCAGAAAGATGTAGACGATATGAAGAAATTGGAAATTGAGGACTTCGTTTCCCATGAAAAGGAGGAGACAGGTCCACGTATCAAAGCTGGCTGTGAAAGTCGAGAGAAGATTCATGAATTTTTGTCAAGATGTGTCGACCCCGTTGATAGCAAAAGTCATCCACGTATGGTTTTCACCAAAGTATTTCCAAGAGAACTAAAACAATGTTATACGTTACGAAAGTCAGTGAAGTTAGGCTTAACTTATAATTATAATTGAGCATAGTGTTATTTATGTTCGTACAATTTGCCTTCTCGTATCATCTCGTGATATTAATGTGGATTATATGTTTTACCATGAAATGTCTGCAGTTCTCCATCTGTTTTGTTTAATGAGAAGGGCGAAAGCGAGAAACCCTAAAAAGTGTGCTTTAGCACAAACTTGCCGTAATGAAATGAGCAAGATCGCTAGTAAGCACCCATCAAACTGTCATTCTTGATGATTGTGCAATGCTCTGGTACGTATTAGGGCCAGCATATCCGGCTACTGAAGAAGTATATGTAAAGACATTTCACAGCAATGGTGGAAAGTGGGCTTAAACAAGTCCATATTCTACATGTAGTATTCAACAGATACTATGAGAACAGCTTCAAAGCAGCAACACGAAACGAAAGAATCTACAACAAGGAAATTCAAGGCAATATAAACTTACATTATCAACTCCTTTACCCAAAAGAGCTTCTGTATTGACGTCAATGAATACGAAAAGGAAACTTATTTCATTAATCTCAGAATCGCTAATGGGCATTAGCATAGATTAATCTCATAGATTGGTTATCACTGGACCACATCCATCTCCCACTGAAGTAGGAACAGGATTATGCTGTGAACCAACAACACACGAAGAAGGTGACGTAAATATGGTGCACCTAGTTCTTAGGGAGACTAAACATGCTCCTGACCAATCTATACGGGTGAAGTATGGCGATACGGATATGCTAGTGCTGCTCACTTATCATATATATGTTCGAAAGCTAACTACACCAATCGTAATGGAAAAATGCACTGGATCCAGAGAAGTTGTAGATGAAGTTGTAAGAGTGCACATGGTGAATATTCTGGCAGCCCATGCTCTAACAGGCTGCAGTACTACTTCATCTTTTGCTGGGGTTGGTGAAGGCCGAATGCTGAACATTCTATCGAAGTTTCGAGGCATACTTGAAGCAGTTGGAAAGCCCAAAGCTAAAGAAAGTGTAATGGCAGATCAATGTGATATACTTGCTACTAAGTTATACGGCCCTGGAGAAACCGTTACCAAAGGATTACGAGCTGGGCCATGGAAAAAAATATGGCTAGCAAGACATTCATAAGTTTGCCATCTCTTTCTAAGCTTCCTCCAACTGTTGGTGCACTGCAAGAACATTATAAGCGCGCTCATATTCAGACAGCCATATGGAAATCAGCTGAACAAACTAATCCTCCTGATCTAGATCCACGAGGTTTCGGATGGAAATTTTTGCCATATGCTGCATAAGAATATGTACTTCGTACGTTGCCCGCAAAAAACCAATAGCGCCTGATGTAGTAGTGAACTCAACTAGCTGTTTATACACAAAGTGATGTTATCATGGTTGTGGTTGCCTTGAAAGGTTATCGAAGTGCACATCGTTCTGTACCTGGCAAAGTGAGTATATGAATGGACCAGAACAAACAGAGGAGAGTGATGAAAGGGAGTCCACTGCTGTCCTTGTGCGTTGTTTCTAATAAAGTTTTGTACTTTGTTTCTCTTTTCTTCAGACAACACGTTAATGCTTTCAACTGCATGTAAAGATGCGGATACTACTAGTAAAACATAGTTGGTTTGGTTTTCGTTTGTTGTACTGCATGAAAAATTAAAATTAGACAGTAAGGAAAATATTACTCCATTTTACGAAAGAAACATTTCTTATATCGCCGTCGCAATTGTAGCTTTCCTGAATAACCAGTTTTCCTATGATTATAGCATATTAGAAGTGATATGATGAGTAAATAAAAATATTGCATATACTTTGCGTACATCTCGTTTACTTTTACGTTTTTATCAATAAAAATTCGACTCAAAATACGATAAAATATAAATCCGTCATAGTAGGCAACTATGACGTTCAAGGGAGGAAGTATAATTTCTACACAGTGAGCACATTTAAAGCTATTCACAAATGATCGAGCCAAACTGGAAATAGTTTACAAAGAATATATATATATATAATGGTTCGTGAACTTCTCCCCCAAACTATAATACTCCCGCTGCGTGTGAAGTGCGAGCAGTGACGATGGTGTGTAATAAGGAGCGGGAAATCTGCGGGAATTGACCGCTGAGTTCCATTATTGTGAAGCGACGATTCTGCACGATTCTTTCCCGAACAAGGTCCACAAGGTCGTCTCTGATGATGGTTGACCTTTTCTGTGCTCCTCATCATTGTAGCGCCTTCTGCAAATTGTCTACACTAGCAACGCACCATCTGCTTGCTCATGACGTTAGGTTCATATACCTGGCACAATTGTCGATGGATTTCAATCGGTGCTATGTCCTGTGCATTCAAAAACTATAACTGCTCGCACTTCACCCGCGGCTGGAGCTATAATAGAAAACCACTTCCATCTTCAACCATTGTTACGACGCTTCTGAGAGCACTAGGAAAGTTTTGCTGGCGCATGTGCCAAGCTAGGACTTAACTCTCTCACGCCAATGCATTCGCTGCTGCCACATACGGTTCCCTAGCTATGGAACGCATGGGAAAGTTACTTTCTGGATGGACCTCGTTCAAATATTTTTATATGAGTGTTCTCCTGTATATTATCGTGCCGTGAGGGCAGCGAGTCGACGGCCCCGGGCGCCGAAATAAGGGGGACGCAGAATTCGAGAGGAAAAAAGAAACGGAAGGAAAAGGTTTATGGATATAAAATGGAAAGAAAAAGTAATAAAAAAAAGTGCTCAAAATCAAATAAAAGCAAGGTTCATTTTTGAAAATTTTCTTGCCCTTCCCGCAAACTATTGTGACGCTGGTCTGTCGACTTCACTCATCTGTACGGGGAGGAGGATGCCGTCGTATACTCTCGCCCCGGGCGCTGATTTTCCACGGCACGGCTCTGCTAATGTACTCACCTGATTTTTAAATTTCGAAATGAGGATCTAAATCTGAATCGTCAATTTCACCTTCCGAACGGGATCTAAACTGCACTCTTCTAAAGTCTTTGATATTTCTTCTATATTCATTTTACTTGTTTCAAACAAGACAGCTTCTGTAAAATTGAGCAGTTTTCGAAACAAATTATTCCACTATATTATCGAAGGTACTGCAGTGAAACGCAGAAGTTGAATACAACAATCAAGCTGCAAAAGTTCGTTTACTCTTTGCTAGATGTCAGGTTAATAGTATTTCTTCAAGAGTTGAGTCTCAGTAAATATTTAATACGACCGACAACCGACCGGAACCCATAATAAATTATATTGGAGCTATTACATAAAAAGAAACGAGTTGGACTCGGGCTCCGGCGTTTTGGAATAAACATACAAAACGACTCGGGCTTAGGATCGAAAGTGATAAAATATGAAATTATGTAATTGCTCTCCAGGACTTCTTCGATGTGCTACTGTGATTGATTAAGTTTGTCTAGATCTACTATTATAGTTTGAATTTAAAATAAAAGGAATATTAAATTCAAATCAAATGAGAATTCAACAATGAGAATTTGGTAGGATTAATACAAAATAAAATCCAATGATGAACTTTATCTTCTGATACGATGAAGCATCGGTTCGATTGATAAAAGTTCAATGGGGACTTCAGCATCAATGTTATGTGCTTCCGTTATGATAAGGCTAATTGCTGACACAAGCTGCACATTAAAAATTCTCAACAAAAGTTCTAGAAATGTAAATCAAACATAATGAAAAACGTACTTTTAAAAAAATGTAAAAAAATCTGATAATGAAGAGAATAAACAAACAAAAAAATTGCGAAAAGGATCAAGAAATAAATAACAAAATATAAAATTTGTACCAAACAATACTAGCGATAGAAGAAACTTATTTCAGGAAACACCCTACGAGGAAAATTCTTTAGAGTGCGTTAACCTCTCTAATTGCTCTAATAAAAGTGTGTATATTGTCATTAAGGACCCAATTATCCATCAAAACTTGAATAAGATCTTCAGGTAATTCTAAATATTCTTAGAAGCTTGAGTATTCTGAACATTTTACTACTATATGCCGAATGGTAGGTGGAATGATACGCACAATACAGACAGTTAGCCACATGCACTACATGAATATGTGAGATGATGTGTTCGGCACGCAAACATGTCAGAAGCACATCTGGGGATTGACTAGTACTCGATGACGTTTGTCAATCCCCAGATGAACCTTCGGATTTATTAAGCCATAGTTAGAAGATATAAGAATGGCTTGTGTTTATTGTAATACGTGATTCTCATATTTTCATCGGCCACACCTACATTTGTTTATATACAATAACTCCTCTATCATTGAGTATCAGAATTGTGTTTCCAATTAAAAGTACACAAAGTCATGAAAAGCTGTAAATGCATTAGGATATACCTAATAATATGCATTGAGTTACAAATTGCCCTTTGCTAGAGTCAATTGTAGTCGTAACGATTATTATTATGATTCGGAATAGATAATGCAGGTTCTAAGTTTGTATTTTTATGTACGTTTCTGATAAAAACGTAGCTACATTAACACAAAAACTATTAAAGGAATTGCAAAATATGCTAAATAACATAAATAGTTACTGTGATATTAAACGGTATTGAAATCCTCAGTTATGACTGAAGTGACAAAAAAAAGTGATAAATGAATAGAGAAAATATTTTAATTCTTAATTCTTGAAATGATTCTTATATTTCTAAATCATAATTATGGTACTCATAAAGTTGGTCACAAGAACAGTCATTTGCTATGTAATTCTTATCTCCTGTAAGTACCATAGAAAAGTACTTTAAAACATGCTCTCCAAATATTAAAACATTCTGGGTTCATAAAGTGTTTTAGAATGATTAATGAGATGGTCTTACACTGACATATTTTGGCCTTCACCGAATTGATACTCTGTTATCAATGAATTGCATATGCTGTTGTGCTCTGGTTTTCACTAATGTTTCGTACGTTATTTGCTAGCAATCTATTCAGAAACCTGTTTGCCGTTTAATGTTACTTTTATTTGCGAAAGACAAGAATTTTGATTCCTGGTGGAAACATACAGGAGTAAATTATAAACGTTTCTAGCTATTAAGCACGTCTATTAACGATGAGTTATTAGATATTGGAAACACGGATTGTTTTCAGTTTGTTAATTCTCTATTAGTGTTTCCGTTTCGTACGCAATTTTTAAACAGTAGATTAGCTTCAAACTCGAACGATCAGAAAGCAAATGAACTGTTCTACGAGAGAAAAATGTGCATAGAACACACACATGGAAAAAGCAATATTATTTGCAATACAAATATGGAAAGCACAAGTGGTTGACGATTGAATTCAATCTCCACTGGGGTAAACTGCTCTCTTTCTCTCTCTCTCTCTCTATATATATATATATATATATATATATATATATATATATATATATATATATATATATACGTAAACGAATTGTGGTTTGACCCACTTCAAGCAGTAGACCTCATTCCAAATGGTCTCGATGCTGAAAAAAGGGTATGTAAAATTTCAACGAATCGAGCCTTGTAAAATCTGTATCTAGAGGGTATAGAAAATATTGAACTAATACTTTAATGTTTAACAGTGTTTTTACGAGTGCTTGAAATGTAAGTGATTTTGATCTCAATGAGGGTTCCTGGCAAATCTATTTTACGTCTTCTAAGGTCAGCAGTCTCTTGACTGACTTGATGCAGCTTCCCACCCTTGTGTATCCTGAGCAAGACTTTTTCATTTCTTTGTAGCATTTAAAAGAAAACGTGGAAAGGTGTACGCGGCTCCAAAACCATTTTGTATTCAAATATTAAAATCATAGAATGGATGTAAATAAGTGGTTAACAAGTTGAATCACTTCGATTAGCTATTTTATCAGTTATGCTATGCGTGTCTCACTGTTGCGTCAAATGATTTCCTAGATATAATACTACTTATAATATTTCAAGGAATTACATCTGATAAATGAGTTTTAAGTAACTGGTTTTGTTTTACCTTTATAAGAAATATGTGTTATTTTCACGATTATATTAACAATTAGTTATCGGATATATATATATATATATATATATATATATATATATATATATATATCAGGGTGTTAATGAAGTATGCCGACAAACTGTAAGAGGTGCGACCTATGGCGAAAAGCGCATAGTTTCAGAGCTAGGGCTGTCCAAAATCGCGAAAAAGCAAAATTTCAATAGGCCCTATTTCAAATTCCAGAAACTGTGGATGGTGGTTCTTATCAGCGTAAAGGAAGTCGCGTATACTCATTCCAAAAGTGTATATTTCATTAATTGTCAATAGGTGTAGGGGGTATTCCCTACAGGGTGTAATTCTCATATATGCTCTCAATAGAGTTTTCAGATATACCCTGATTTCAAGAAGGATCCAAAATAGGCAAGAGGCATACCTTGACAACAATGGACATCCAGTGCTTCGGAGGGAAGGCGGAAGTGTTAGAAACTGGCAGCTCCATTTTTCTTTGTGTTCGGAATAACGTGTGATTATATGTATTTCGTCACGGTATATTTCACGTTTTCTTCCTTTATGAGCGTGAAAGAAAGCATCGCAGCATGCGTTTTCCCGAGTACAAGAGACCGTGCTGCTGACGATCCTTAACACTTCCGACATCGCGCCAAAGAATTCCGTGTTCACTGCCATCAAGGCTTTCCGTTTGCCTACTTTGGACAATCATAAAATCAGAGCATATCTTAAAATTTGGTTGATGACATGTCTGGAAATTTCACCCTGCAGGGAATAATCTGTGTATCCATTGAACGTTAATGAAATATGCATTTTTGGATTTCATATGCGTGACTTCCTGATAAGAACTACCATCCACAGTCTCTCGAGTTCGAAATAGGACATAAAGAAATTTGGCTTTTTCGTGATTTTGGACAGCTCTAGCTCTGAAACTATGCACTTTTCGCCACAGTTACATATGAAATTTTTCTCTTATTTTGATGTGAGGAATCACCTCTTACAGTTTGTCGGAATAGTTCATTAACACCCTATGTATTCAAACTGGATGCCCAAAACAATTTTAATTTCATGATACCTTCACTTGCGTCAAATCAAAACAACCTTTTCGGGCAAGTTGTTATTTACATTTTCATTCGATATTCTTTTACGTAATTTAGCAGTTACGTTGATAGATATTGTAACTGTCGAGTATAAGCACGAAAACGTTCTAAACAGAATACATGTATTATCATTAATTGTGTTCACAATGATCCTTGCTACTTTTCTAATGATGACCAACTTTAAAACAATAAGGAATATCAAACAATTCAAAACATGACTCACATACTACATACGAATTGCTTTGAATTTGAATCATATTAGAAATTGTTTCCAGCAATTTGAAGAGGAGGAAAAGGGTTTTAAGCTTATGGCATCGTAACTATTAGAGACATCTTTTTGCCAGTATGTATAGAACTTAAATGCAATCCATTATGTAATAAAACTTGCTTGCAATGCTTAATTAATTTTATATCTTTTTTAAAGTATTACATGATCTACTTTTCAAAATTATCATACTACTGTATCATTCTAATGAGTTATTTTAAAATAAAAATAAGAAAATTTAGAATACACATAGTGCAGATCTTAATGGGTTTAATTTTACTGATTTTCAGTGCATAAGGTGTCTTGAGATGATATCCGGATATAAATGATATTATACATAAAACAAACTAAGATCTACAGTGATGAAAGATTGTTAATGGTTTTCTGTTCACAAGAAAAGTTTCATAGGGTGAGTCAAGTGTTTATCACTTACATAAAATTGGTAAGATTACAAGGTGTGATACAAGAAAATAAGAAATAAAAAAACGATTGTTGCTGTATTACGGTTCGAATATAATACGATTTCAGTATCAAAGCAAAATGAAGGAACATTTAGAAACACACATACGCACACAGATACAGACAGAGAGAGAGAGAGAGAGAGAGAGAGAGAGAGAAAGAAAGAAAGAAAAGGCTAGAAAATCCAGAAACTAATAGTAAGTTAACTCATTAGACACCATGGATTCCTTGTTTCGCAAGTATGATATTTCTTCCATCCCAACACTTTCTAGATCATGCACAGTTTCCCTTCGTCATTTCTAATAGATTGTGTATGCACTCGGATTTCTGATACACTAGATGATGGAGAGTGGAACAACTTGCAGATTCCTTATTTTATCTTTGAACACTAATAGTACTAACAAATTTCCATTCAAGATGAACTCTTTCTCTTTTTTTCTTTCAAATTTAGTTGTGTTCGGTCTGAAACATAACAAACTGATCTTGATTTTTTTATAATTAATTGGGCTCCCAAATTTTTCATAATAAAAAAGCGGAATTGAAAATTTAGTATATATTTACGGTTATGCACTGTTTTTGTAAAATATCAGAATTAATTAATAACAGATTACCAACCATCAAGTGAACAATATAAATTATATTATTTTTATTAGTTGAACATTTGTCAAGGACTAATAGAAGCTTTTATTTTTCTTAATCACACGAGAAAGATTGACTTATGTTTTGAAGAAATCCCGAAACGTTTGAAACTTTGAACAATTTTAGGAGGGACAGATGATGTAAACCTAAGATTGTTCCGGCTAAACTGGGACGTCTAGGAGCGCTAATTTTGACGGTATATATTATAACGCATAGCAGTAAGCAAGTGCTTGGTTGCTCAGTAATAGATTCACTTGGGTATGATAGACAGTATAAAGTGAATATAGCGAAGATTAAACCATTGACTACTCTTGGTAACTATACAGTTTTGGAGATCAGATATAATTTACTGATTATTAATATTTCCTTTGAATAGCATACTATACCGGTTCATCTTTCAAAACCTTTGTACACATACTTGACCTACACTGACGCATTTCAAGTGCGTAGATCACTAGCATAGATATTAAATCATAAGTAACCATTAGTTTAATAAAATAGTGAGGAAAGATTTTAGAAGTAGTACAACTTGTTACAAGCTAAGCAATAATACACATATTATAAGTATTTGGCGTAAGAGGCCTGGGTTCGATTCCCAGCGGGAGCTCATATGGTTGGGATTCCACGTTAATCAGTAGGTCCATGTCTCATATATTCTCGCTGCTGAACGGTACGTTAAACTCAGAATCAAGTCAATACAAATATTACAAGTAAAGGTAGCACTTGCTTTTCTTAATCTTCTTAGAGAATGAAGCAGCATTGCAGATAAAAAAAATAAGAAAAACACGTAACATTATTCTATAACATTCCATCTAAAAAATATCATTACCTCATTTGGTTTGCTCCGGTTCTTTTTTTTTCCTTCCTTTTTTAGAAGACGATTCCAGCATTTTGTGCAAGCAAAACAGATTATTTTTACATTTAGAAAATTTGTAAAAGGTAGTAACATATCATGAGTATTTTCTGGTTTAATGAATAAAAGATGTTCTTTGTAAATATGCGGTGAAGAGCTAACAACATGAATATTGCTATGAGGTAAGCCCCTTATGTTTAACCACTAGCATAAATTATTACACACCTGTACAGTTGTATAATGTATGACATTGGCTTAGAGATTCTGTTACCCTACCTCTCTGCTTACAACTTTCTTTTTTTCTGTTATTTCTTTTTCTACTTATTCATATCTTTTGTCACAGGTTGCGTAGGATACATGAATTACCAGCGGCTGGACTGGTTACGGATTCACAGCGTTAATTAAAAAGGCGGCACTAGTGGAAAAAGAAATGTGTCAGAGAAATATATTAAATAAGTAGCAAAGATAAAATAAATTTACACTGTTAGAATTTTTTGGGATAACCTAGCACTTAAATTAACTGCCATAGAATCCCTAAAAAATTTCAATCTCCTCTAACACAATGCTGGTAATGTTTCCCGATTGCCGGAAAAATTATCCTTCATTGGATCGAACAAACCTTCCATCAGGAGCGCACCAATGAGGAGGGTCAACCGGGTTCGGACCCCCTTCCCAAAACGTCCTTACTCAACATACATTTGTACACTTTCCTAATACAACTATACTTGTTTAACAGGGAAATGAGTGATATAACATGAAAATTTGATTTTTTAGTTCATCTGTACTTTTTCTCTTAAAAACACAATCTAGTTCTATCATTTATTTTGAAAATACATGTGGATGTATTTTACTTACCGCATGCAGAATAATACCCGTTCAATACTACATAGACGTAGTGGTTTGTAGTATTGGACCCCCAGCAAAAATTTCTGAATGCGCGCCTGCCTTTCATATAAGTAGATATTGCATTCACTTAACCTTTAACAGGTTAAAGTTTAAGGTTTCAAATTGACGCTTAACATGTTTGTTCTTGCTCTAATTGGTATTTAGTGATTTTTTTTTGAAACTTCGACCACGCTCTAACTAGAACTTAGATAGCACCTAACTAAAAAACTGAAGTTCCACAGAGCAAAATACTACGCAAGAACGTCAAGATCTACCCTCATTCTGAATATGATCAAGACCGTATGAGTTGTATAGATCGAGTCCATATTGTCTTTCGAAAATCTGAGGCTATACCTATTAAACAATGCCCAACTACATGCTACTTACGTATATAATTTTTCCCTTGTTTTTATACGTATTCATCTAGTTTCATTTATATTTACGGTGTATCAAGCTATCATTGAAATAACTCCATGTAGCAAAGTGTATGTATAACTACTACATTGACTAAAGTTTTTTCTTTTAAATTACATAATAGTAGCGGTTATGTGGGTGAGAAAAGGCGAGAGAAAGATTAATTTGCAAACTAAGCAAGTACACAATGGGCCACGAGAAACCAGTATAAGACAGAAACAATTGTATTCCTACTACTATTACCATAAAGATTTGGTACTATAACGTTCCATACGAGGTGCTGAAAGCATTCCCGAATCGTTTCAATACAATTCTGAGCATGTTTTAATATACTGATTGATGATGTCTGTAGTTCTTTCACAGTGATGCTTTGAACTGTGTTCTTAATGTTTGCTCTAAGTTCGTTTACAAAATGCAGATTATTCACATACACACAGTACTGCGAATACAGATTATTCACAGTAATGAGTTCAAAAGTTCTCTGATAACCATATCAAGCAACTATCTATTTAGCTTTGTCGGGCTCTTTCACTCGTTAAACATTTATGTTTGATATGGTCTCAGATGTATAGATTTCAGCAGGTGTCCCGATACATCGTTCGTGATATCTACAGGTACTCTTTGATTTAAGTTTTGCTATTGATCTCCTATCAGCTGTAGAATTTTGCGGATGACTTGAGGCATGCAAATTTATGAAAGCCTCTGTTTTTTGAAATCAGTAACGAAGTAAGAAAGTAGTTAATACGTCATTTGTTTACCGCACTTTGGATAATACGTTCATCTTGTGGTTATGTTCCATATCAAGAAATACCACTTGCATCTCCTTAGAATCGATCAGCTTCGTTCATAACCATTCACAACTGATAATCGTTGTCGCACAGAAACCGGCACTTTTTTGGTATTAATTGCATTTACTGACTTAACAATAAAGTAGTTACGCTTCTACCACTTCATGTGACTTGGAATGTAGCTTCACAGAATACAAATCAATCTAATTAACCAATGCGTTAATGAATGTACGGAATATGGGAACAACAACGGAAGATTCGAAACGAGGGACAATAGAGAATTTGCTCATTTCCTAAAATCTCGAAGTATGTTAAGTAAGGTGGACCAGAAACATGGGAATCAAAAATATGAGAATCGAATCCCAATAACACACAAACAATGAAATCTGGTTTAAGTAATGAAGTAACAAAATTTAAATAAATTGGTTAATATCCAAGGATGTTATAAAATAGAGGATCTGCCCATACGTATCTTCATCTTATGAACTTAATGAAGCCAAAAAAGAACAACCGAGCATCGTCTGAGCCGGCACGTCTGATTGGCTACTCTCGTTTCCGCCATGATTGTTGGTTCGGAACATTGCGATCTTAGTGGCTCAGAGTGGGCAAAGTAGGTGTGGCGAAGCTGTGACTTATGGCTTCACGATTTTATTGTATGGGCAGATCCTCTATTTTATAACGTCCTTGTTAATATCTTTCATTGTCACAAGGAGGATAAAATTTCGGAGAAAATGAAGAGGAAAAATATAATTCAATTTAAACGTTATTGAAAATACGTAAAGCAATTATTTCCCAATGCAAAATTATCTTTACACTGCTCAAAACACTTATAAAAACATTCACTTTGATCATTTGATATCTTTTACTGCTGTAATATGTTCAACGATGAGTCAATAAAAAATATTTTACAGGCAGAAGATGCCACTCTGTAGCTCAACGTCAAGAGACTGATCGGGCAAAAGAGTTGGCAAACCTTTTTCCTAGGGCCTAAACCTAAATTAAAATATAATTGATTATACTGTGGAATGAAACGAAGTTTCATAAAACAGAAAATAACAGGTAAAGGTGGAACGTAAAAGAGAGGGAAAAAGTAAATGGAAATAACTTTGCAGAAGGATCTGAAGTACACTAATTTCCTTAATGAGTTGAGTCCTTCAAACGCTCTTGATCCTCTAGGTCTTGATTGTAGATCTAATATTTGAGTGCCTCTGGTCGGACAGGGCCTCGTGCAGCTAGTAGCAGTTTAAACCCCTGTATTCAGTTCGCATTTCTAGCCCGACATGCACATCTCTTTGCCCGTCTGTCTTTCTCGGAGTTACGTTTGAGAACGATGGGCTGTCTATTCAGTCTACTTTTGGTTCAAGATCTCTCCTTCCACATTTCTGAACCTACTTCATACACGATGAACCTGGTGGCAACTCTTTTTGACATCCCCCTCTTCTAGCAGCTTCCCAAACTGTTTCTCTTGATCATTACTCTCTCTGACCCCAATCAACGTGATGACTTTTTTTTTTTTTTTTTTTTTGTTCATCTGGAATCCTAACAAACTATTAGGTATTGAGGTTGACCACTAGCGCAAGAAAGCAAGTTACACTCTGGCCGTAATTAAGATATTGGGTTGAATGGAACTAGTCTGTTATTTACTGCAATTGGCTACATAAATAATTGCAAGAGTTTTCTGTTCTTAGTGTGGATTCTCCTTCGTTTAGTTAGTTGCAATGGCAGGATAAATTAAAAACAAAAGACCTCACAACTTGATTACCCCTGATATTTCATCGTAGCGTATTTTAAACATTTTAGTACATTGTATAAAACACTACTACTAATTACATTTAATTGCATTGTTGAAGAGATAGAGAATCAAATCAAGTTAAGACACATACAATGTATGTGCCAGCGCACGCCTTGCCTTTTTACACAGGTGATCTACAGCAATATTCAGGATTTCATTAGGTTTCTGAATTAATAAAAATCTATCGTCAATGTTGGTTAGGGTTTAGAGAGAGTGGAATTAAGAGAGGCAATGTGGGAAACTAAGGGTCGAGACCCGAGAGAATTGCCAAGAAGAGTTTCTACCAGGTTCTTCGTAGCAGAAGTAGATTCAGAAATTTTTAAGTGAAGAAGATCCTGAACAGAGAGCCGACTAACCAGATCAAACCAAGTTCCTAAGCGCAGGAAATCCAGATTGCCCGTAGGAGCTCAATGGTTCGAGTCTCGCGCTAATATGTAGGTCCACCTCTCAAATAGCTTCGTTTAAAGGAACGCTAAACTCAATTCAAACAAAATCAAACTAAAAATCACCGTTTCCAAAAATCGCTCGAGAGAGACAGAGAGGGAGAAAGAGAGAGATCCATGTCGATCCAGAAGTACGATTTTAATGCAGATTTTAAACTGCTACTAATTCCACGAGCTGTCTGTCCTGGCAGAGCCAATCAAATGTTTATTTCCGCGACTAGGACATAGAGCTACCAGTAGCGTTCAAAGAAGTCAACTCATAGAGAAAGTTGCTGCATTTGATATCTTCTGCAAAATTATTTCCTTTTTGCTCTCCTTCTTTCACGTTTCACCTGTGCCTGTTATTTTCTGGTTTTAGGAATTTGTTTCATTTCGAAGAATAGTAAGTTTAAATTAGATTAAAGTTTAGTTTAGTCTAGGTTTATCACCTTTTTTCCGATTATTATTCCCAAACATAGGATGATTTCCTTATTATTTTTGTCAGCTCTTTTCCCCTTGAAGTTATTGAGTTTCCTCCATAGCACGATTATTGATAAATCTTTGAACATTGCGGCAGTAAAGGTTATCAAATGACTAAAACTGGAACTTTTATGGGTAATTTGTGCACTGTAAAGATATTTGTGCACTATATTGGTAAATAATAGTTGTATTTCTAATACTCTTTTAAAATGATTATATCTATTCCTTTATTTACTTGTAACTTTGCCCATCCTTTGTGCGTTGTTAAGGATATTTGTCAATTTTGTTCAA
This sequence comes from Thermobia domestica, assembly GCF_964235325.1. Taxonomy (NCBI): domain Eukaryota; kingdom Metazoa; phylum Arthropoda; class Insecta; order Zygentoma; family Lepismatidae; genus Thermobia; species Thermobia domestica. The sequence continues at coordinate 197,676,485 of NC_137455.1, read as the reverse complement.
ATTTTGCGAATTCGTTACGTAAACCATGTTCCAAGTTTTGTTTGCTATTGGAATTGGATTCTAGCACTTTCAGTTTTTTCAATTCACTTTAGTGTTCAGCCCTTATATATATACTTTAGTATTCAGCCCATTAGTTCTTAATATATTTTCATTAAATAGTATGGTACTACTTTATAGTTTATTTACTATAGTTAATAAAAAATATGTGCCTAAATAACTGTGGTTGAACGATTGCATCAAAGAGCGTGTGTACCCGATCTTGCCGATCTTTTGCCTTTCCACTACCACCTTGAAAAAATTTCCTGTGAGCTTCCCTGAAAACAAAAAGTGATAAGTATTTTTTTTTTTTTTTTGCAAAGTAACCAAAGAAAAAATTATCTACTGTGAACATGGTAAATTAAAACAGGATTATTTAATTGTGGAGCATTCCATATGTTCATAATTTCAACTACAATATGTCAAGAGTAATTAAAAAATCTAAAGTCTGGCTCAAACCTCTTGACGTCTGTCGAAAGCCAATGGTGTGCAAGTGAGACGTTGTCAGATCTCGTTTCCTTTCGTGTACAGGCATAACATAAAACGTTAACGCGAGAAATTAGGATAATCGAAAAACAAATTCGTTCTTACAAATCATAAGGGCTTACCTTTGAAATTGCTTTCTCCTAATCCAGGAACAAAGTTATTAGACAACGTTGCCCAAATTACATTGAATATTGTGAAAAGAGGAACACGCCTTAAACTTCAGGAGGTTTGAGTCGAACTGTAACTACTTACCTATTTGTCGTTAATTATGTTGATTCAATAATAGTTTACTACTATTTGTTTTAACGCAACATTACAGATAAACAACATACTTCATTCTTGCTGTTTTTGCAATAACGTTTGAACTGATGAATTATCGCTCTAAGACACCACATTAACTAAAGATAAACAATTTGATGCTGGGAACTTAACACACTTGTTACATCTAGGTAATTTCAATAGTATCGTTGTTTATATATAGTCTGTAAATGAAATACTTATAATATATTAAATAATAATATATTTTTGATATCAAATTATACACCTCTTATGCCCAAATATTACTAGATTGTATTTCCGGAAGGAAACAGTCTTGCAAGAATTTAAAAGAGAAACTAATAAAAAAACGACTCAACTCTAAAAAAAACGACAAACTAATAGACTCAAACTTTGTGGTACAAAGGAAACACTGTAATAATGACGCTGTTTGTAAGAACTTCTTTCCTCCAGAATCATATTTTAAATTAACACATTATACTGATTATTAGAATGTTATACAATACAACTGAACTGCTAACTTTTACTATTTTGTTATTTTAACCACGAAGTCCTGGATTAAATTTTAAGTTAAATAATTATTTTGTTAAAATTTTCACTTCAAAGACTACAGCCGTTGATAAATATTAATCATGTGTCTTTGATTTTGAAGCTCCTTTGTTGGGATTCTGATTTAAACTCAAAGGGCAATTTTGAAATCAATGAATCGTATCTCCAACATTGACCACTAGTTTTGCCACTTGCGGTCTAAGATTAATTGGACTAATCGATCTCATTATTTATTCCCAATTTCGATTGCATCTACCAGTCCACTAAGCTTCAGCAACTGTCAGTCTCTCTAATTTTTTAATTAAGCTTGTTAAGCGCAAACATTTGATTTAAAAAATTACTTACATGAAACAATTAAAAAAAGAATCTGTAGATCAGTGAATCCCAACAGATGTCGCACAGGTCTCATGAGATGTGTCACAATTTTAGAATTTAGATATTACTTTATGCCGTACAGGATTTCAATACGTTTAGACAATATACGACTTATTTTATTTTTACGTTGAAGCTTTTAAGAATAAGTTAATGCTAAGCTTGATATCTTCTAGTTATGTATATAATCTTAAGCTTTAAGCATTAACATTTAATTCGATAATACTGCCGTCCAGGGGTAAAACATGTATTTGCAGATTTAGCCGAAATTGAATTTCTAACACAGGCAAATCATATGACTATAATGTGTTAACTGACAAAAGTAGAAAACCGTAGTGTAAAATTGCCGAAGTTGTAGTGATTTTTTTTTCAAAACCAATTTTTTCAGCAGATACAATCTTTTGTTTGTTGACGACAACAGTACCATTCTAATGATTAATCACGAACAATTGTCCAGGCAATAGGTAGACTACCAATCGAATTACCCATGTATGTTTCTCTGCAGCAACATTTATTTCTAATACTTGCAATTTGAAGACAATGATCCATAAACCAACTGCGCGCCAAATGGAAAACAACAATAAACCAGATGAGTAAAGGATACAATGAATGCCATCTTAAATTTGCCGCGCACTATTTCTTATTGCCTCAGGGATGTTTCCTCTCTTACAGCCATCTTATATTCTATGTAGCACTGAAGTACTTCAGCATTTTACAGCAAGTTAAAACTTCATTACACTGCATCTTTACAGACTATCCTCTGTTGATACCTCTTCGAACGAGAAAAATAATCTCGTATAAATGCTCTAAACTTTCCCAGAAGAGAACGGTTCAGGTACTTCATTAATTTTTAAATGACAAAATTATCAATGATCCTTTTTAAATGTGCTACACAGTCAAGATAGACCAGGCAGTTACTCATCGCCATTTCAATTTAACCATGTTTAAAAATTATGCATTAGTAGGTTTTGAAACTGTAAATCTTAGATTTTGCTCCTAGAATTTTGGTATTCTCAAAATACTAATTCAATTGGTCCCTGGATATTCATCGTCATGAAATAGTTCACAAATTATTGTATTATGTAATCGAGGTTCACTGCAACATTAAGTGGCATGATGTATTACTCAGTTCACAGGAGAGACTTGAAATCCCTAATTCTTAATCTTAGTCTATGTCATCACTCCAGAGCTTGAATTTGTAATTTACTCTCTATCATGTTGCCCCATAAAGGAAAAGAACTTATAATGCTATCTTCTTTTGTTCTTGTTTCTTTACTGAGCCATCTTCTGTAAATGTGTATAGAATACAGAATAATGCAATATTCGGATAGGTATTTTGAAATACAGAAAGCTGAGCTGTAGCTTTCCCATATGGATCACTTTTGTCTTCAGTGGTTTAAGCCTTTGTGCAACTCTATTAGGAAGTCAACAGGAACAACCTAACTTTCCCTGCTGAATTTACTGACATCATGTAGTAAAATATATCTTTGTTATGCTTTTCGTACTTAATCAAATTTTTCTATTCACGGTTACGGAAGACGCCTATTATTATAAAAAGGAATAAAAGTTACTGGACATCGTACTAAACTTCTTCAGTTCATTTCCTAAATTAACTCGTGTTATCTTAGTTCTTCCTGATCTAAATATTTATGAGATAGGAAAGAAAATCACCTGAGTTTTTCTTTCTTTATTTTTCTTTCTTTCTTTCTTTTTTTTCTTTCTTTTTTTTTTTTTTTTTTTTTTTTTGCTTTCAGAAAATTTTCCAAAGGGAAAGTAAACTACCCCTCCTGGATTTTTACAGGAAAAATTACATACTAAATAGTAGGGTATTTAATGTTATATTTATTTACTACATAGAAACAAAATCGTTAACTGTGCTTTCGAGATTTCCAAGTTTCTATGTTCACCCTCTATTGATACTCTTATTTTCGCTGTAGGAAATAAGTTCAAGAAAATTTGCTGGGTTATCTTTTAAGATTTTTTCTTTTACTTTTAAAATTTGTGGTTTATACATTAAAAGTTATGGTCTTTCAGTGACTGTGTGACCAGATACATGCACCGGGAAGCGCGAACAAACGGACAGACTTCCGAAAGTCAGTTTCTCAGCATGCAAGGGCTATGAAATTTATGCATTCGTTGAAATCCCAAATTCTTTATTTTTAACAGGTATAGTACCATATTTTCCTGAGATCTTTCGTACCTAAGCAGTTAGCGTAGGCGTCTTTTGCGTGGAAGATTCAGGTTCGATTCACGGCGGGAGCTCATTTGGTTCGGATTCTACGTTAATCTGTTTGTATATGTCTTATATAGACTGGCTGCTGAAAGGGATGCTAAACTAAAAATCAAACCAAATCAAACTATACTTTCTTCTCTCCCGTCGTTGTTTCAAAGTAATATCAGCAACATTGAATCTGAAGATCAGTCCTAGCCAGAACATACGTTCACTTTTCGACTCTCAGATCTCTCCACGGCAACATAATATTCAACAACCCAATAAATTTAACAGAATTCGGATTTGTATCCATTACTCGCTGGGATTACACACGTAAAGATAAACTAATCGTTTCCGAGACGACCTTGTAAATGTTTGTGTCCACTTCTATGTTAGGACGCTGTCAACAATACAGTTTGCAATGACTTTCACTCCAACGTCTTATCACGTCTGAATTGTTTTTCTTTTTTCTCTCTAGGTAAAACTACGTTTCCATATATAAGTGTGCCTATGATGCATTAGTAATGTTGATGATCCCTTTCATTCAGTTGAACGAGAGCCTATCAACGGCGCCGACTTTCCAAAATTTATGTGAGTGAGTATCAACGGCGGGACGTGTTATATGTTTTCAAAGGATTTTCAATATTTTTTGATTGATTTCGTTTCAGTTAAAATCTTTTATGAGCACTGTCATAAAGAGCTGTGCTGTGACGCAAGCCGAAAATATGCGATTCTATTCACAACAGAGTTCCATTTGTTATTGTGGGGACCGCCTTTGACTAGGCCAGAGACAGGCTAGGAAGGGGGAGTGCATTGCTTGGTTGCCTTCGCAGAAATACATTTGAAACAAACAATTATGTTTCACAGTGTAGAAAATTTAACATTCATCTCAATATTTTAATTGCTTATTATTTGTTTTTTGATAGTGGCAAATGAGAAATATTTATTTTACTTTGTTTCTATGAAGCTAAAAGTCTTGTGGGTGCAGCGCACCTACAAGATTATTTGTGTGGGTGCTGGAGCCTTGGAGCACCCACGTAGTCGGCGCGCATGGAGCCTATCACGTTTCTTTCACATCTATTTTTACGATGACAGAAGGAAGATTTTTTGAAGGGCGACAAGACACAAGATCTGTAAACACTAAATAATTCTGGAAACGATTTCTGTTGGGAAAGTGATCAGAAAGAAACTATAGGTCATTTGAAAAGTGAATGGACCAGTAGTAAACAGAATGTGGATGAAGAAAGTGAACTAGAAGAGTACGCAAAAGTGTTTGCAGTGGTAAAATGAAATGAATCAAAATCTTTTAGTTTAACATAACACGATGATGCCTGTTAGGCTAAAGGAGACGAGTAATTAAGACAAGTGAATGTTGGTGGAAGCTTTGGTGGAACCAGAATGTAGAAGGAAACAGCAGTACCCATGGACAGAAGTACCCAAAAAACCACGGACACGATGTTGTCAACCACAAACTTATTCCTACTTAGTTGGGGATCAAACCAGGGATCCCACGTACCAGAGGTAAGCGTTCTCACACTGCACCACTGGGCCCCACATTTTTTTTTAGTGATGATGCATCGTCAACAATTAGTGCTTAAAAATGCTATTTTAGCGAGTAACCACGATTAAAAAATAGACCAAATTATAAGCTAAATACAGCTTTTGTTTTATAATTCCATCTTTATGAATAGTGTTAGTACTTGGGACATTTTATGGTCGAAATTTCCGAATGAAGTGCAAAGGGTTAAGACATGTTTACAACTACAAAAAAAAAAAAAAAAAAATGCCAGAACATTATTCTTAAACAGAACATTATATTACTTTTAGACGTGTCTGTTATTTTTGAAATTTAAATAAATGGGCACTCGGAGAACATTTTACAAAATTAAATTGTTAATTGATTAGTTAACCACATACGTTATTTAATTATTTTTAATACCTACGAACTGGAAGAAAAAAACACTTGTGAAGCTTTCATATGAAACAGCAGTACTACTTTATTCTATTCGTTGTTGTTGTTTTTTTACTAAAAAAAGAACACTCACTCGTTCCACGCAAATACTGATCCATTCAGGATTATGTGTTTAACACTAAAGTACCCTACCACAACCAGGACATAAATAACACAACAAAACGTTACACATACACTGATGCAAAAGCCACATTAACAACTATAATACCTGTCTCCAGTCTTTTAACACACACACATACACATATACTACCATACACACATTCGCGGGGCTTTTATTCTTTCCGGTTTTGTAGAGACAAACAAAAAGTAAAATACATGTGTCTTGTTGTATTTCGTTGAGTTTACGCTAGGAATGTTATTTGCAAAGTGAAGCTTGGTTCTCGAAACTAGACCGGCAGGAAGGAAACACAGATTTAGTCGTAACACGCTCAGAGAGATAAAAAAAGGTGATGGTCTTTATGAATATATGCGAATGAATTCTAGGGAAACTCACGTACATTTGTAACACGTTGTACGGGAGCTTTTGATAAAATACACTATCCAGGAACAGGTTGTTTTGCATTTAGACAATAAATTTGAAAATATTGGTTATATTATTTGTGAAGACAACTTCGAGATTATCGTTTAACCTCTCTTCCCTTTCTTGACAAATATACACGAACAGTTGATTGTTTATATTATGTATGTCTTCTGGAATGTGTTGATGAGTGGGGCTCATACACCACTCTGCATTCCCTTATGGTCTTGCAAAGAAACTTTCAAGGAAAGAATAAAGTATGATGTCTCGAAGACTATAGTGGTGATGTCTGGCAAATAGTAACATGAAAGTGGCACAGAAAACCAAGTAAATATAACGGTCGGGGATGGGGTTAGGTATCATTATTCATATTCTAAGGACGTGAATGTATGATCAGGGTTATTGTCAGAGACAATAAATAAATAAAAATTTTCAGTATATTATCAACAGGAAGTTTCATTGCATTATTAATACATTCATATTTTTTATTGTATTTAGATGAATATGAATGAAGTATGCCAAATGGAAAGAGGAAGAATGAAAGAAAGAAAAATATAGAGATAAATATGGATACGGTGTAAATTCCATACTCTTATTTCATGGTTATATTATATTACTAGTTGTAAGGAAACTAGATAAATCTTTATCTGTAAAAGCATCATTTCGGTTCTTATTTTGTGCGTATGTAAAAACTTGAGTTGCTAACGCACAGAGAAAAAACAGAAGTTAAAGTCTCTCGACAACACGTGTTTAAGGATCATTCCCGATGACATAAACGAAGAAATGAATGAATGCAACCAGTTACACAATGCACAAATAGAAAGCATTGAATATCATATAGACAACAAAATCGAAACATCTACGTAAGACGGTCGAAAGGATAGTGAAGAAAAAATCAATAAATTGACTAGGGGCTTGTTGTTCATACATTTGTGACACTTGTTCATATTCTTGTGACACTAGTGCAAACATAAGAGTGTTTCTCGAACTTACAAGAGTAAAATATCAGCTACAAGTTTATGGACTAATATTATAAGTACACCTAGCTTTCTTTATGCTAGATTGTGTTTTACAAAATTCTAGTGTGGCGCTGTTAGCTTGTAATTTACCATTAAATATTTACAATATATTGGAGACTTGCATTGTATTTGCGAAATTCATAATATGAATTATTGGGTGTTCTGTTTAAATAATTAAGAAACAGAGTCTAAAATCAAGTACAAACTGTAACCAAGAGACTGTACAGAAAAAAGTTAATTGATTTAACTATCAAGTACTGTCAATGGGAGTAACAAAGTATACATTCCAAGGAAAGCATTCAAGCAATTTAATATTTTCATTTTTGAACATTTAACTTACGTTTGGAGATTTCTCATCCCGTCTACCTATGTATTTTCAGCGCGTTTTACTACATGTTCTTTAATATGGCGAAGTAATTGCAATTAAATACGAGACGATTAGGTAAAATATTAGTTTTGTATGCACTCAATGTTAAATTACTGTCTATAGCATGTGTCAGATAATAGTACTAACTTTTATTACTGCAGATTTACTGACGTTAAGCTAATATGTGTCCCGAACATTTAGATAATTCTTGTATGCTCCAACAAGTCCATAGGCCAGACACGCCTGCAATATTTTTATTCACTCATTTACTTTATCCTTCTGTGTGAAATTACTACCAAATTAAATATCTTTTGATTCTATAGAAAAAGAATTATATTGTTGCGAATTTACAGACTTGAAACAATAATACATTATGGAATGAATAAAATATATTATTGTGAATACAGACTTTTGACAAGCAAAATACAACTGTAATACACCCTTCAACACGAAAAATACCTTCATCACACGTTAATATACATACTTTTTCAGGAACTTTTAATGAAACAGTAAATAATTTTGGCCAGGTTTTTGGTACAAATATTCCTCTGTGCGTCTTTTAGTATTAACACATGCAAATTTTAACAGTGATAGAAAAACAGCAAAACAGTAAGCAAAACAGCAAAAAATAAGGAACCAGACATGAACAATTTTACGCACAGAACTTGTAGATTTGACACGTAACCAGTGAAAACTCTGTCCTGTTTACAAGTTCTTGTAGAACTTTTGAGTTATTGAGAAATTGAGACTAGTAACTTGTGATTTGTGAAGTGTTAGGCTAATAGTTTTGAGAAATAGGACCTAAGAAATAGATAAATAACTAATATAAAGTATGTCTTTTGGCTATAACTAAGAATCTGATTTGAGTGGCTGATGAATAGATATAGTTCAATGGAGACTAATTGTTTGATGTGCGGCTGCAAAACTTCTGGTTTCTTATGCCCGAGTTACAAAACTATGTGCATGACTGTTAAAAAGTATGTCTGCCATCGTTGGGAGAAGATAAACATCAATCTGTTTCTTAACAGTTTTTTTTTCATACATTGCAGTACATAAATAAATTCTGGTAGATACAAAATACATCACGTCCTTGAAGTTTCAATTTCGCCTGTTAAATATCGACCAGTATAGGACGTTTGCTGTCATCTAACATCGAGATATTGTAACTTCTACTATCTTTACCAAAAACAGAGTTCAAGAATTTGCTTTCGTTCAAGAGTTAGCGTGTGAAATAATGGGCTAACGTAAGTTGTCAACCGTTAAAATGTAGACTCCGTTAACAAATTCAGCCGAGATAATTATTTTAGCTATCTATTAGAGAAACACAATTCAAAAAATTAGCTTTTGATGAGGAGTTAACGCATGGAGTAACGGTCGAACGTAAGTTGTCTTTACTACTTATGACATTAACGGACCGGCTTCGTTAACGAACTTGGCGGAGTTCGTTTCTTAACTATCTTTTGCAAAAAAATGAAATTAAAATTCAAAACTTTTTGCAAGAAATTGTTCAAGAGATATCGTGTGCACTAACTCGTGAACGTTTGCCACAGTTACCCGTTAAGATTAATTGCACTACCTACTGTATATATTGCAAAGAAAAAAGTGAGTTTAAATATTCCCTCTCGTTCAAGAGCTATAGTGAGGAGTAATGAACTGGCGGTCGAACATAGTAGCATTACAATATTATAAGTTACACTTGCGCGATTATAATAAATAGATAATTTATTCCAGTAGAATACCAACCAACATACTTTTTACTATCATAGAAGTTTATTATTCTCGATTATGTGGAAAAGTACACACGGAAATTTACTCTCAAGTATGGCATTTCATTTAGATCGTTGTCAATTATCAGGAGCACGAGGTGAAACTTATATTTTTGTATTGTTTGTCTGTCCGTCCTTTACTCCGCACAATAACTTCTGAACGTGTGCAAAATTTTAACTCTAATTATTGCAATACGTAGCTAGGACGATTGTCTCGGACGAGTTTGTTATTAGAGTCAGTCTGTTAATGCATCAATGAATAACGACAACTTTAAAAATGGCTGTCTGTCTATAGCCTACACCCCATACATGTAAGCGCATTTTTGAATTATGTTTTGCCCAACAAATAGTTACTAATAAATAACGGAGAATTTAACGATAGTTGACTATAACCCATATGCCATGCATATAAGCAAATCTTTTAATTCTGTTTTTCTTACAGCAGACAGCTAGAGCGGTTATCTTGGCCCAGTGTGTTAATGGAGATAATCCGTTAACGTATGAACGAATAATGACGACTTTCACGGTGGCATTTCCCTCCTTACATACAAGTGATTCTTGTAAAGTTTTTTTTTTTTTTTTTTTTTTTTTGCAATGGATAGCTAGAGCAATTGCCTCAGCCGAGTTCGCTAATGGAGTCAAACCATTAACGTATTACCGGATAACAGCAATTTTACCGGTGATTATCCAATACATGTAACTAAGTTCATTTAGTCTGTAACTGAGTTCATTTTTGCAATAGGTAGCCAGAGCGATTGTCCCTGCCAAATTCGTTGATGAAGTCAATTTGTTAAATTCTTAAAGGGTAACGGTGTCTATCCTTACTCCATTTATGGAAATATTTCTCGCGATCCTTTCTTCTGTCTTTATCAGAATACGCTGATTTACATATATACCTTGTATATATATATATATATATCGGGTGTTGCAAAATAAGTGTTACAACTCTTGGGAGGTGACTCCTGTCACTGAGACAAGAAAAAAAGTTCTCTTCAATTTTCTGCTATCGGACATAGTTTCAGATCTACAAGGTGCCGAAAGCGTGGGAAAATGACTTTCGGACGCCAATAGTTCGGAAACTATCCAACATAAAGAGGGCGGGTAAAAAATTCACTGAAGAAGTCATACCTGCTCTATTAAATTTTGCATGTTTCACAATCCTACCGTGCACGCGCAAGGGATTCCCCAAAGGAACGTAGGGAGTCCCGGATAATCTGCTAAATGAAACTTGGTTAAATGGATATGAATTGATAGGCTTTCTACCAGGTAACAATAATTCGTTTGTCTTAAGTCGTTATCTGGAACGAATACAAAATGGCGGACACCTTTATGCCCGTTGTGTGTGGTTGCATAATCGCCAGGAACGGATGCTGGCCAACAGTGACGTTCTGAGTATTAATTGTAGCGAATTTGTACTCAAATGCTCTAGAAAGACATCTGGAGTGTCGGTAGAGCATAAGAGATGAAGCAGGGTGATTCACATGTGTGGAAACACTTAACGAAAAATGCCCAGAAATGCACTCATACTCAATAAACGTGAGTTCAAAGCGTCGGAAATGTAAGGATTAGCGTCAAGAACATGAAAGCCATTGCCAATTCACCAATAATATTCCCTCAAACCGATGCAATATGATGTGCATGGTTGCATACCAATAAGGATGAGGCCAAGTTCAAATTGTGCAATGGACTCACAAAGAAACTGGGTAAACTAAAGGAATGTCACTAGTGGGATCGCATGATCGATATTGAAATGTGGCCAATGTGTGTATTGATATCAACATGTAGCTAATGGACAAATGTCAACATGTCGCACTACTGCTGGAACACCATCTCACGTGCGAAAACTAGGAAAATAACGTTGTACATTCTGCTATTACATCTGGTGCACCTTTTGGTAGGACGTAACTAGAACACGATTGTATCAATGTCTCTCTTTGTTTGGGACATTGTCCCACAGTCGACACATATGGAAAGAATTCTCATAATGCATGGTTCAAATTCTGATAGAGCGTGAAAATAACAAACTTGTATCATGTCCCACGTCTTCTGAGACATATGACGTACTCGAAATATAGGAAAATACCTCCAGAAATTCGTATCTTACACACAGTGCACATGCCAAGACAAAGACGAAAATGAACCGATTTGGCACATTTAACACTACAGCTGAAACACCATACATATGGAAAATAAAACGACATGGGAAATAGGAAGACACGTCTTAAAGCTCTGATTGTTTACAACTGTGCAGTAGAAGTAACAAAATGGAACACACAAGTATGTCGGGAGGCTGTACAAGAGAGCTTGCCAAACAAAGTGGGTACTCTTCAAAGAAATGAATACAGAGAAAGTGAGGCTCCCTCGAAGCCTCAGGGCTAGAGCGCTCGCTTTTGCTCGCGTGGTCGCAGTTTCCAATCCTACTGGGAGCCCACGGCCTCAGATTCAAGACCCGAGTAGTTATTTTCCTATTTTTCGCACGTGGGACGATGTCCCGGCAGTAGTGCGACATGTTGGCATTTGTCCATTAGCTACATGTTGATATCAACACACACATTGATCACATTTCAATATTGATCATGCGATCCCACTAGTGACATTCCTTTAGTTTACCCAGTTTCTTTGTGAGTCCATTGCACAATTTGAACTTGGCCTCATCCTTATTGGTATGCAACCATGCACATCATATTGCATCGGTTTGAGGGAATATTATTGGTGAATTGGCAATGGCTTTCATGTTCTTGACGCTAATCCTTACATTTCCGACGCTTTGAACTCACGTTTATTGAGTATGAGTGCATTTCTGGGCATTTTTCGTTAAGTGTTTCCACACATGTGAATCACCCTGCTTCATCTCTTATGCTCTACCGACACTCCAGATGTCTTTCTAGAGCATTTGAGTACAGATTCGCTACAATTAATACTCAGAACGTCACTGTTGGCCAGCATCCGTTCCTGGCGATTATGCAACCACACACAACGGGCATAAAGGTGTCCGCCATTTTGTATTCGTTCCAGATAACGACTTAAGACAAACGAATTATTGTTACCTGGTAGAAAGCCTATCAATTCATATCCATTTAACCAAGTTTCATTTAGCAGATTATCCGGGACTCCCTACGTTCCTTTGGGGAATCCCTTGCGCGTGCACGGTAGGATTGTGAAACATGCAAAATTTAATAGAGCAGGTATGACTTCTTCAGTGAATTTTTTACCCGCCCTCTTTATGTTGGATAGTTTCCGAACTATTGGCGTCCGAAAGTCATTTTCCCACGCTTTCGGCACCTTGTAGATCTGAAACTATGTCCGATAGCAGAAAATTGAAGAGAACTTTTTTTCTTGTCTCAGTGACAGGAGTCACCTCCCAAGAGTTGTAACACTTATTTTGCAACACCCGATATATATATATATATATATATATATATATATATATATATATATATATATATATATATATATATATATATATATATATAGATTAGATAGATAGATAGATATAGATATAGATATAGACATAGATATAGATAGATATATCATTTTTGGGCATATCCCATTAACTATTACTGTGTACCGTCATCTTCCTAGTATCGTAATGGAAAGCTTGATGAGGGTATACTTCAGCATCGGACTCACATTAATAGATGGTGGCGTAGTTGTCTTAACAGATTATATATTTTAATATGTACAGCATCAATTTTTAAGTTTACAATAAATAGCTTAATTTTAGATTTTCTTGAAACTCAAGAAAGAGGACCTACACTCATTACATCATTTTGTTGTATTTTTAAATAACCCTCTTCTTATTATATACTATAAAATATTAGTAACATCTTGCTGTCTCCTGTAGATAATTTGCATATTTTGGATCAAAATTGTCTATAATTTTCATTTTAACATTCGAAACGCCAAGTTTACATAAAAAAATAAACAAGGCATTCAGATTACTATTTTTCATGATAACTATTTTGCACATGGCTGATATTCCATGTGTTCTTCATTCACTTGCCTGGAAGTTATATAGAGGACATAGTAGCTCAGTGGTAGAGCGCTTACTTTTGGTGCGTGAGGTCCGTGGTTCGATCCTTGTCTAAACAAGTTTGTGGTGGACAACATCATATCCGTAGATTTTGTCGGGGTACTCTCGTTTCCTCTTACTTCCTCATTCCACCAATGTTTCCATCATCATTTACTTCATTAATCATCGCCCCTTCCTTAGCCTAAAGGGTATATTCTTGGGACGATAAACTTAAAGATTTCGTTTTTCATTTCCCAGAGGTGACATGAAAAGATAATATTGATACACACCTCCGTTGGTTTGAAAATTGAAATGTTATCGACTCATTTTTCATAAGGTCTAGATATTGCGCGTTATTTGGCAAATTTTAGCAAATTTGCTAAATATTTTATGTTAAGTAGCAGCTGTAAGTTAATGATTTATATAAGTACAGTAACATACAGGAGCGTAGTTTCAGATTTTCCACACGAGGAAAAAAGTTTTCCCCCAACGTAAGTGTTTTACGTTTTCTGTTAATATATCAGTATCCCTTTCGGGATCTCATGGTACTATTTGTACCATACGGGTGTTTCATGGTGCATTGCGTTATAACTCTCCTAATTGAGCTTTTTCGTCCGTTTATTTATTTTTTTCATGTCCAGAGGCATAGTAGAAGACGTTACGTATGGTTTCACACCTTCCTGCGTCGAGACATAGGAGGTGATGACGTCATAATTTTAAACAATATATTTTCTTTTATTAAGCCTATGTTCATTATTTTTTGGCGGGCTTATTTTTGTACGTAGAAGATTGAAATTGTGCATAAATATTCAGTCCACCGAGTAGTATTTAACAGATTTTTCTCAGATCTCTGCGTTAAAACAGGGGGCTCCAGAGGGGCAAAAGGTTGAAAAAAGGGATATTTTTACCAAAACATCCCTTTCTTCAGGATTTTCCCGCATTAGATACATGATGGAGACATGTGAATGGTACCGCCTAAAAGGTAGTTCTATTCTGAAGAGAATGATTGGCGGATTATAGTCCTAGGGTAAATAGAGATGTCTCAGGAAATTTTTTACCTGAGATCAGGGACTTTTGCGGAAATTTGGGATATTGTGGGGATTCTTGATAAAATTTCTCCCACCCTTACTATTCAAGATAGAAACTTGAAATTTGGCACACACATTCAGTCTACCAAGTACTATTTAGCAGATTTTTTGAGATCTCTACGTTCACACAGGGCCGTTCCAGAGGGGCCCAAAGTGTGAAAAAATTCCCTCAACATTTTCCCTTTGACATCATTTTTCCCTCCCCTAGTATATGGTGTGGGCATGCAGGTGGTACCATTTGAAAGCCTGCTCCAATTCTGAAGAGAATGAGGTATGAGCCATGGTCCTAGGATAAATAGTGACGATGCAGTAGCTGCTTGACTGAAAGTCTAAAAAATACCCCCAAAACCCAGGTTCCAGAAAGGGGTATACAATTTATTTAAAATCCTATGTCCCTCAAACTTAAGGAGAAGCAATTGCCCCCTCCCTTACCTCACCCAAATGACACCCTTGGCTACTTATTAGTTTTATCCATCTGCGATATATATTTCTCTATAGAATATGTAGTCCAGTCAATAGGTACCAAAATGTGGTTGCTGATTGCATTAAGTGAGGTAGTTTTAAAAATTTGATAAAAGTGTGTATTAGGATGATCTAAATAACATACTAAATTTGCAACCTTGTCAGATTTCCGCTGGTGCCGCCATCTTGGTAAATAGAATCTTCCTTTTTAGCATGATAATTTTCTTTACAAATAACTCGGCTCCCTTACAGTCTAGCACAAAACATGTTATTACCAAAAATAAAGAACATAAAATTTGATACAATTAAGATCCTATACATTTTTTTTTCGTATAATTAATAGTTTAGATGAGACAGTCCTAGGAAATTGATATTTCTTCTTGTCAGAATTTTTTATAAAAGTTTTTATATCATTCATTTTCTGTATCTGCCAGATTGTATTGTTTATCTTTCGGAGTACTACTTCACATTCATATTAGCTATGCCTTGCAATATTGGTTCAATAGGTTGTTGCAATAATCTCATTTCCACACTACCTTTTGAGGTAGATTATGGCTCGTTTTTCTTTTTTTATGGTATTCCCAGTAGGCCTACTCCACAATAATAATATAGATCTATTTTTTTGCAAGACTTCTTGTTTTTATTCCGAATGTTGACGGAATAGGATCGCTAAAATTATTCTCGGTACCAGCATTATAATTGGGTTCAATGCTAAAATCTTTTGGGTTCCATATCGCCACACTCTGACTGCAATGTGACGTCGTCTTCATGTTTAGAAATAATGTTTCGACCGGTTAGTCAAGAATATCTTCCTTGTAAGATTCGTCGAGAACTTCTTTTACATTGGTACGCAATTTTCCATTTCAACTTAAACAAATTATTAAGCATTTTAGTCCAGCTTTCCTGTAAGCGCATGCAACTCCACACTCTGCCTTACATTTGCAAAATATGTATTTCATTAACGCTGGAAGTGCAGGATCCATCAATGTTGAAACTGGAATTAGATCAGCTTGCCTTTTTTTCATCGCCATTGCTTCAGATTCTTCCTAACACCAAGCCATAATTTAACTTGATGATAAATTCGTACTGAATGTTGTCTTGCAGTAGTGGTTGTCAGTGGCAACAATACAAGATGTAATTTACTTTCTGTTAAGCGTCTGGAATAAACAGTGATATCGATATTCATTTATAGAATTTTTTCTTGTTGTATCCGCATAATACGAGAAGAAAACGATCTTCTGCATCAGAAATCGCATCCGATTCAGCATTTTCTTTCTGGAGTCCCTGAATATATTCGTTCAAATGCTTTTGTTTACTCAAAACTGTTAGGAAATTCATCTTCCCATGATTGAATAGGGCAGAGGTCGTATCTGAGCCGCTGAATGCATGGAAAAGGAGTATATTCTCTTCAATTATTTTTTCGCCTTGTAAACTGTGACAAGAACACAATGTTTGCAAGTTTGCTCCTTTCCTGGCTTCAAGAAGCAAAGATTTTCATAGGCTGCGCCTAAACTTCCTAGAAGAACTAGGAGATCTACATCTTCTCCAATAATTACTACATTCTCGAATAAAGAAGAGGATGACATCTCGATCTCTCGATAGCTGCTTTTACAATACGTGTGTCTGCATCTTCCATTGATTGTCTAACTACGTGATTTGCGTTCTCAAATTTCTTCTTCAACATAGAGATGGATCGGGCGAAGGCATCACAACATCGGAAACCGTATTCATGTCTTTTAAATCTATCATCCTAATCTTTTTCAGCCCAGATTTCTGACGTTGCTGAAATGTCTTCAAAGGAACAGATCTAAATTGCCCCATTACTTTTGCAGATGCCATTTTCGAGAATTGAAATATTCTTTGATCCGGAGCAATAGTTGTGCTTGGGTGATACAGTATATGCCGAAGGTATTGTAACCATCCAAAGTGTTAGTGTTAAAATCGGTGTTATCAAAAGTGAAAAAGAAAATGAACCTTCCTTGATTGAAGTCGGTGGACACATAATGATGGATATTTCAAATAGTTATGTCTCATTTTAAGATGCAGAGAATCCCATGGGAGAAAGAACGTTGATTAGATTCTTATATCCATATTTCTTAAATAGAAATGAAGCAAGGACAATTTGCAAGGTTGACAGAAATGATCGAGGTCTTACTGTGGCAATAATCACATGTGCAAGAACAGTACACTTTGTCTCTCTCTCTTTTCTTATTTTATTTCATTTATTTATTTATTTATTCGTTAAAATGATTCGCCGTATGAATACGTTTAACGATTCCTGAATAATGTCATTTACATTGTGCGGAAAATCATCAGGAGAAGGATATGATGATGTTTCATATACTTTGCTTCGGATATCCTCCAGAACAATTGCTGCTGCTGCTTCAACAATCCTCAGACGCTCTTCATTTTTATTATTTTTTTATTTACATACCATGCGTTAGTAATTGCGTTATATCCAATACTGCGGAAGCAAACAACCGGTGATTTTTTTTTTTTAGCAGTTTCGACAATTAGAATATCCTCGCCGTATTTCTCTAATAATCTATTTTGCATTGTTCTTGGACCCAGACGAAAGTCTCCTTTGATTTCACCCAAAAGTTCTATTAAACTAAATTGACATTCAACACTGTTTGTCTCAAGGAACTCATATATATCATCCATAGCTTCATCTACGTTTGTAGCCGGTGAACGATGTTTCTTCATACCAGTTTTTTGGAGTGTAGATAATTTTTGCATGCTTGATTTGCGATAATTTGCATCTACTGCAACTAGATCTGGCATAAACTCGACTTGTTCAATAATTTTATGGGCCCATTCATCATTACGCTTTCTTCTGAACAGTTACACTTCGAACGTCGTACAAAATATTGCGATCACTTGCTTTAGCTGTTTTTATTTTTTTTTTTCTAAAGAATTCCTCGGCAAACAAGAGGCAACATTTCTTAAACTCAAATGAAACTTCACTAGATTTCAGCAAAGGAGACGGAACTCTGGTTTTAAACTTTTCTAGTTTTAAACGAACTAACTCTAGTTTTAAACGAACTAACATACTTTTCATTCATATATCGTTTACGGCAAGCATCGTGAACGACTACGCAGGTTAGTCCTTTTAATAATTGTATCTTCTTATTACCTCTCTAAGCACTATACACTCGAAAAGTATTCAGTTCTTTCTGTTTTACAACACAAGTAGGACCTTCCGATAAATTTGTTTCGCAAATAAAACACTGCTGTTCTGAAGCCATCATCACACAACTCTTCATTTACAACATATGACTGTGAATTAACGAATAGAAACAAATTCTGGGTTTTCAAGCGTCTATGGTTTCTTTTGAAGTCAGCGGAATGCATACTGCAAATCAACATAATAGAGACTAGTTAGAATTATCCAGCTGGTTAAACGTTTTCTGCCACGAGATTGTGTACTGAAAGCAAAATAAAATTAAAATTTTGAAAACATGAGTGTAAAGTTGTAAAAGTATTGAAAATAAGTGACATAAAAACAAAAAGAAAACTATTTGTAGGTAAAAGACATATCAATTTCCTATTACTGTTTTATCTAAACTGTTGATTCTACGAAAAAATCTCTAGGACCTTAATTGTAGCAAATTTATCACGCTATTTTAGGAATATTCTGTTTTAGGCGTCATTTTACCAAGATGGTGGCGCTAGCAGAAAGCTGACGAGGTTGCAAATTTAGTATGTTATTTAGATCATCCTAATACACACTTCTATCAAGTTTTTAAAACTACCTCACTTAATACAATCAAAAACTACCTATTGACTGGACTAATGAATAAGCGACAAAATTTTGTTCTTCCTTTGAGCCGGCGTTTACAGTTTATAGGTATTACATTTAGGTGTCTTTACTAGTCAAAAGAAATAGTGTATGATGAGTCGGACGAAGTAAACATGTAAATGAATAAATAAAGGTCTTTTTAATTCTTGGAAACTTCTCTACTGATCTGTTGGCTACCGAGTACGTCTTTGCTGATTGTGGTCCCGGGTACGATTCCTGGAGGAAAAGCATTGAAAGCATTACAGTGGTTCATACTCCACTGTTAACTGTAGTTCTGTCCTATTTAACCTTGGTGCTGAAAAGGGAAGTTTAACTTCAAGAAACGTACAATAATCTCTTCCGAGAAACACTTCATTTGTTATGAGAAATATGCATGGGTCAAGAACTGGATCTTAGTTTTCGTCAAATGCAAGTGAACTCTGTAGTTTAAAAGTAATATCGTCTTCTTTTTTATTTTCTTTCTTTTTTATTTTTATTTATTTATTTATTTATTTGCATCCGAAGTATTGCTTTAAAATCTGTCCGTGTGTCCCAATATTATTGACAAACTCGTATCTACAATCAATTTTTCCTCAACATAAACAATTGCATTTTTTACTAGGGTAACCCAAAAGTAAGGTGTCCAAAGCACTTGAGGACACAGGGAAACTGTTCATGTAACCGTTGGTGACACTGTTATATTTATTGTTTGGTCCACTCCCAAGGAAGACCACTTGCACTTCTTTGGGATGCTCGATTTTTGTCTTGTCAACCGTTTGTAAAGGAGTCCCGCTAATGCTACCGCCAAATGGGAAATTCGTGCAGTTATTTGGTTTCTGAACGTAATAGGCGTTAAACCAGTTAAAATCTATCGTGAATTGACGGAAGTGTATAGAGAGTCGTGCATGGATGTCATAAACGTTCGCAAGTGGTGTAGAAAGTAGCAGGAAATCGTATTGAAGTATAAAATGAAGAAAGAAGCAGAAGACCATAAATTACCGACGATACAGTCGCGAAAGTTGAACAAACCAGAGACTAGCACCTATCTCTTAAGTTGAGAGATCATTTGGCCAGAATATGTTTCAGCAACGACAACGAAGTGAAAGATAATGTACAACGCTTTCTCAAACATATGGCGGCGAGCTAGTATGTCGTGGGCATAGGAAAATTGCCATAGCGCTTACCAAATGCATTGATCAAAATGACGAGTATGTAGTAATATAGATAAATGTAGAAGCTTTAATATGATGTAAACATTATTGAAAATACACTTTACTTCGTATTTATACCAAAAAGAAAAGGAAAAACAAACATTACTTTCGATATTACCTTCGTGTATACTGTGCAATTGCGGCAAACAAGTCTTACAACCTTTTATAGCAAAGCATGGTGTGTACGGTTACGAGAAAGGAAGTTATAAAATATAAAGAGAAGGTTCAATTTATTTTTGACCATGACTATACAGTAACCAATCTTCTTTTTGAATTCCACGCGCGCGTGAACGATGAAAGTCAAAATCATGATCACATCATTCGGAAGAAGTAAGAGGGATGGTAAATTCCCAGATTGCCTATAACTTAGATTGAAGATTTGTGGGTGAATGCAACGTAGTTGATGTGAGAAAGTGTTTCCATCTTGCTTTAGTTATTTAACCCTCAAAGAAAATAATAATAATAATAATAGAAAAAGATTAAAATAACGAGAAGATATTCTTTCTCCTACAAACTCTTCAAAAAGATTATCTTCTTTGTCGAAATTTATTCCAACGTAAAGAAAATGCATTATTTGGGTTCGACGAAGACAAAAAATAAAGTAAAGGAAGAAAAGTTGTAAAGAATAAAGTTTTATATGATGATCTAGCTTAGCGAAGAGTGGAAAGGAAAGATTTTGCAAAATAAAGGATGGAATATATATACTATATAGGTTGTGAGAAACGGTAAGTACATGCTCTTAAAAGTGACTACCAGGTCCTAAACATTTCCGGAAACCTCTTGAATGACGGTGAGATGGTGTTCTTTTATAAGAAGAAAGGAAAAAAAAAAGATAGACGAACATAAAAATTTAAATCAAGATAGGAAAGAGTGTTGGAAACGGAAAGACGTTATTTAGTCCATTTTCACACGTTCTTTCTGTTCTGTAGTCTTCTCGTGAGCCATGTTCTTTTCATCGAGTTTCCCCTTTTATGTCCCTTCAAAGAATACGATCTCCAGAATTGGCAACCCTTCACACTTTCTTTTCTTCATCCCATTTTGTGCCTTTGTGTGTGTGTGTGGAAGGGGATATGTAACATGTATTAAAGTGATGTGTCGGCAAGAAAACTTCAGTATTATATCATTTAAATCTTCACTTCTTCTTTCATTAAATTATTATAGTGTTCATTTTGATGCTTATATTTTATATAAAAATCACTGAAAACAAGTAGGCTATCACTAGGTTTCTTTTACGAAATACTTCAACAAATCTCACAAATCCAAATATTAGTATATTTATGTAAATATGAAAAGAAGCTCCGTCGATGCTATATAGTAACTGTACGCGGCTTTGACGAAGGAGACTCGGTTTCAGTTCCAGGTGGAAGCTCATTGACCCAGACCTCATATTACGGTGTAATTCAAGTTTTCATATAACATTGCTGGTGAAAAGGACCTCAATCCCGATCCACCTAACCAAAAGTTAATGTAATCTTAGTCTAAAAAGAAGATTGACACTGTAATATTAACATATTGAAGTTGTAATTTAAAAATCCAAATCCAAATCTGCATTGTTTGTTTTGAAAATACCTTAGAAATGGATATATGACTTGCGGATAGTAGTCATTAGTAATTTCCTCTCTCTCTCTCTTGTTTTACATTTAGACATTTTAATATTGTATACAGTGGAGTCTCGTTAATTCGAACTTGGATAATTCGAAATATTGGATAATTCGAACAGAAGTCCATTCCCCTTGGAAACTGTATTGAAAACAATAGTAAAAAATCGTGGATAAATCGAACTTTTGAACCTATGTTTTGGATAATTCGAAGTAAACACAGTTGAAAAATTTTAATGTTGGACAGATGTAAACAGAGAAATACAGTTTTAACGTGTTTTCAGTTATCCAGATGCAGCCATAGGGAAGAGTAATACAAAAGATAAATAGAAAATCTATGTAATGATAAAGATGAAGGTGAGTTGGGGAAGAAGTAAAGATAGAGAACGTGTGCCAATCTTATCTTGTTTCTGAATTGGTTGAAAATTTAAGATGAATTATTGATAAAGTCAACCAAATGTTATTAATATCGTATTTCACGCAATACATGAAATTCAAGATTTATTGACCGTACAAAAACAATCAAATTTAAGAAAATGAGGTTTACAACTTCTTAAAAGTGAGAACAAAATATTAAAATTGTTACTGGTGTTTAATTATTTGGGCTATTCAATGTATGTTGCAGTGTTGTACGTAAATATATTTTCCATTGTACACGTAGTTTGAAATATGTGGAGTCAATGTCGTTTGTTAGTTTGCGGTATTCGATCACGCAAATAATAACCTGCTTTAAAGGTAGTCTACACCATATGAATATGTTTTTGATGCACAGTACTTTGGTTTGTTTGTTGTTATATATGTGAAAATGAATGTTGTTGGATAATTCGAATTTTGGATAATTCGAAGTTTTTTCGTGTCCTCTTGGACTTCGAATTAAAAAGAGTCCACTGTATAAGGTGGTGTTATGCAAAGTAAAATACGAATGGCAGTTCTCACTTCTCAAACCTGAAACACATACCTATCGTCTCAATATTTACTCGTATGTTGAAAAAGACTCGTATTTTTTAAAGGAAAGTTTTCCATGTTTAGAACTGAAATGGATACTTTTATAAGTTTGAATATACTTCTACCTGGCTTTTACGTAGTTAACAATATTTCGATAGTTTATTCTTCTATCTTATAGTCTAACTTTCTTTAATCTAATGTAATATCTAATTCTATTTAAATAAAAGTAATTCAAATCATGTTTGGTAGCCAACTCATCCTAGACCGCTGCACAAATGTTAACGATTCTTGGCACATGCATAAAGCATGGCCTAACCTAGGGGTTAGTTTCCCTAAGAGGGATCTGAAGAAG
The DNA here is from genome assembly GCF_964235325.1 of Thermobia domestica. NCBI lineage: Eukaryota > Metazoa > Arthropoda > Insecta > Zygentoma > Lepismatidae > Thermobia > Thermobia domestica. The sequence goes on along the minus strand of NC_137455.1, from coordinate 197,653,464 downwards.
AATAAAAGCCTCTAGCAATGAAATTCCAATGCTAACATATGAGGTTAAATTCAAAAATGGGTTTATTTTGTTCATTCGAATTGCATATCAAACATTCTTCTTTTTCTTTCAAACACATTGAAAATCTATTCCTAGTATTTCAACACCATTGATTATAACTGATTGCAACTACAATTTTCCTTTAACAATAACATTATAATCAAGAAAATAATAATTATTGGGTGTTTGCGCAGGCGAGTTCAAACGGAAAGTGTTGTAAAAAAAAAAAAAAAAAAAAAGGAGAGGGGACGTGTGAAGACAGGTAGAGGGGTTCAAAATTTGTTACAAAATAGGTTATTTTATGAGTTTTAATCGTTACACTTTCTCTCAAAGGTACATACTAAGGAGGGAAATGGTGTTTAAATATTGTCCTTAAATCTATTCCGCTCATGCGAAGTACGGCCACTTCAGCTATTGCTTTTATGAAATTCAAAATAAGTTTAAATGAATCCTTTACTTTTATGAAACTTGTGATTTCCATATGTAAAGAAGACACATATTAGTTACAGGAAACAAGCAAATAACAGTGAAAAAATTGTGGGACCAAGGGAAGGAACAAACAGGATATAACCCGTCAAGAATGACTTGGCATCTAAGACATTGAAAAACCTGTGATATATAAATTAGTGGAACAATTGACTAGTATTTATGGGGGCACGGTGACTCGATGGTAGAGCGTTTACCTCTGATGGGTGGAGTCCCTGGTTCGGTTCCCGGATAAGTAAGTTTGTGGTGGACAACATCGTGTCCGTGGGTTTTCTCTGGGTTTCTCGTTTTCTCTCATACGCTCATTTCGCCAATTCTTCCATCATCATTCACTTTTCTTAATCATCCGTCTCCTTTAGCCAAATGACATAAAAGTGGGACGTTAAACTGAAAGATTTCATTTCATTTTCCACTGGTATTTACTTACAATAGTTAATCTAGAATAAACCATCTTTACCTAATACCTTTGACGATCAAGTCTACTGGTTCCAAATCTGAGGAGCACAGTCCCTGGGGGTGTAGATGAAGAGCATGCAAGGGAGCCGAAAACATTTTTTCCTGCTCCTGAATGTTAGACTAAGGAAGAGAATTTAGCAAATGCATTAAAATCAAAGATCCTCACATTAGAAATAAAATGAGATAGATACCATTCTGACCTGAGTAATACATTTATTTGCTAAAAATGAAATAATAGCACATTATTTTCGTTTTAAGAAATAAATGTATCACGCTAATCAGAATATTTTACGTCGCCGAATTAGTTCTACGGTCGCAATGGATAATGTTATATGGAGAAAATAAAAATATATTACTATCTCCCAAGTTCGAAACCATTCATGGTTGCCTACCACTAGTCTTAAGGCTTCTTCAACTAATAACTCCCACATTTAATAGAAAAAATGAATTTATAATGTATTTTATTATGAACATAATTTAGAAAGTAGCCTACATGATTATTTTTTAACAGAATATATTAATGAATTTGCAACATTATATATATTTAATCATTACTACATAGAAAACCATTACATTATTTCGAGTTTCTTTCAATGCAAATTGAATGTGGATAAATAAATAAACAGCACTTAAATCAGTAATATGCAAATCGTGAAGCACTAATGAGATATTTAATCATGTTCTACGCACATTAATTCAAATTAGCTACATACGTAAGTAACACGATATATGAAATCTCATGAAATTCTGATGGGTTATTGAATTTATAGGGAACAATATAATAATGTTATAGTATGATCGTTGTATTTCATTAATTTACAATTCTACTGCTATTAATTACGTTGTTAAGTTCATATAATATGCGCACAGTTACACACACACTCAAATACACACTAATACATATTATATATATATATATATATATATATATATATATATATATATATATATATATATATATATATATATATATATATATATATATATATACTACCATTCATTCACATACATAAGCAAGAGACAAATGCATTATTAATGAGAGACATACACATAACTGAAGATAAGTACTTCACTAAAGAACACTATTAAAGGAATAAAAATAAATTACAGGAAAAGAATGATAACAAAGATCTAAGAAAGAAGATTCAAGAAAGAAGATTCAAGAAAGAAAACTGCAATAGTATGCTCATCTAATGGGAAGAACAAAAGACTAGGTGATCAGAAAAGTGTTGGCAATAGAAGTGGATAGGAAAAGAGGTAGTGAGAGACCAAGAAGGTAATGGGTGGAAATGGTTAAGAACGTCTTTTGGAAGAAAGGTCTAATAGGGAAAAAATTCGAGACAGAGCTATATGGAGAAGACTTATAAAAAACGTAGACCCCACATAAGTGGGAAAAGATGGAGAGCAAGAGAATGAAAATAAAAACTAGTAAAACACTTTAGGAGGCGCGGTGGCTCAGTGGTAGAGCGTTCACCTCCAGTCTTTGGGGTCTCTGGTTCGATCCCACCGTGCTCGTGGGTTTTTCGGGGTTCTCCCGTTTCCTACCACTTCCTTCATTCCATCATTTCATTCATTTCTCATCATCATCGTTTTCTTTAGCCTAACCGGCATAATCGTGGAACGTAAAACTCGAAGATTTCATTTCAAAGATTTAGTAAAACACTATAGTCTTGCACTGATTGTAGGTTTAAGTCCTTTAACACGTGCTACATATGAAAAATAATCCCAAATGATGATTCAGATTTTGTTCTACAGTAAACATATTCCTTCATAGTTTTTGTGGTGCAAGAGGACAAAAATTCTCTAGTTGCACATGAAAATAATTACATTTCTTCAGGTTTGATAAAAACACATAAGAGATACAAAAAATGTGCTACATTCTACTTAAATTATTTTCAGTGATCAGAATATGAAAATTCTGGAAAAGACATGTAGTACTACAGAAATTTACAAATAAAAGACATGAATCATCATATTAAACATTTCCGCACTCATATCTTAAAGAGCATAATACTGAAATATGTTATTATTCCTGAAATACGTTGTATTTACGAAGAAAACGGCGTTAAAAGGAAACGTCATCTGACCATTCGCCCAAAGAGTAAACTATTATCCCTTTTGGAATTTTGCAGAGGAAATAGCTTATGCTATATTTTAAGGTTGTTAATGAAATATGTATTTACGCGTATTATGCATAAACATACGCAACAGCCTGAGTCGTTTTTGAAAACGTAAGTCCAAAAACAGAATACCTTCAAGAGTAAACAATCCCCTCTGGATTTTTGTAGGAAGGTGACTTATACCATGTTATAATGTTTTTAATGAAACATTGATTTATGATGAGAATCAAAATCATTTGAGCTGTTTTCAAACAAATATATCTTTAAAAATGAAATAAAATCTTACAGCTTATCTTCAAATGATTATGCCCTTTAGGCTAAGAGAGACGATGATTAAACCCAATGGATGCTGATCGAAGAATTGGTGGAACGAGAATATGGGAGGAAACGGTAGTGCTTCTAAAAAAAACAACGGACACGACGTTGTCCACCACAAACTTACGGGGTCGAACCAGGAACTCCAAGCACCAAAGGTAAGCGCTCTACCACTGAGCCATAGTGGCTCCCAAATATATATATATCTTGTTTTTAAGATTTTCACCCTGCAGTAAACTATTCTATTATTAAGAGTAGGAAAATTTATTTATAAACAAATGGTCAAGCTTTTAAGAACCTTAGAATTAAAAGTTGGTTCAGATACGTTGAACGATAGGACTCTAGGCAAATGTGCATCCGTAGGGACAAACAGATAGAAGAACAGACAGATATTGACACTTTAGATGAAAATTGATTATATTTGCAAAGGTTTTTTTAAAAAAATCGTAATTTTCTGAACATATTTTCATAGTTTATCTACAGTTTACGTAAATACATACACTAGAAATACCCTGAGGATATTCATGACGCAAAGTATAAATATCTCATTGAAATTGTAAATGGGAAAGGGAGTGTCGATAAAAGATAAGCTGAAATATTATACTTAAATAATTTGGAAGTTAAATATTTGTATTTAAGAAAATTATAAAGCGACTTAGCAGGTCCTACCGAAATGGGATAATACTTAAAGATAAGAACTGTTTAGTAAGTATTGGTTTCGAGAAAGGATAAGTTTGAAGAATTTAGGAGTACATATTTACAGACTTGGCCTATCATGCAAACAGTATACTTTTTTTTAGCTCCCCTTACTCCGTCTTAAGCACATTAGAGCTTACAGTTGTACTGCAGGTATATATACATACATATATATGCGTATGTGTGATATACAAATTATTATTTCTCAAAACTTATTGGCCGAATATAAACCAAATTTGGTGGACTAGTTGTCCATTGTTTAAGGAATATAAAAACTATATTTGGTGGCTGGGCTTGGTCAGCGACAGGCTCGGCTTTTATGTGATGCTTTATTTATCGTTAACTACTTACGATTTCTATATGAAATTTAGTGGGAAGACAATCCATCTTCTAAGCAAAAAGACCTCTGTTCGGTAGCCGAGCTCGGCGAAAGACATAGCCCTCTCGATTTGTATGTGGTACTTTATTTATTGCTAACTGTGGCCTAATCTGAACCAAAATTGATGGGTAAAAAATAAAGATTCTTATATTTGGTGCCTTAGCGCAGTCAGGGACAAGCTCTGCTCCTCCCGGACAAAGCTTTTCTCGCCAGAAGCTTCTGAGTTTGGTTCACTCACTGTCTGAATCAGTGTTTACTAAAACTTTGTTTCTCCAGTTAACGTGATGGAGGCGGACATCACAGCACATTTACTGTTACTGAGATAAATGGTAAAGCTTTGATATTATTTCAGTATTTGAAAGTAGTATGTCCTTCACAATAAAGAGAAGACAAAAAAAATACATGCAAACTGTTAGTTAACTGTATGTTTTTGTTACGTATGGAGTAAATAAACAAATTAGTAATCTGTTCTACCAGAATAAAATCCACCAATTCTTATTCCCCACGAAAAACCTATCTTTCTAGAGCTGAAAATCACGTTACCATAATGTTTTCGAAAAATATGTACGAAAATTTACATTTCATGCCAACTTTTTATTTTGTTTGACATCATATATCAGTTTAATATGACTCATTTTTGTATAATATTATAAACAAAAATTTAAAGTTTAAGTTTTAACCATAATTTTGGGATATATCTAATTAAATACACTTCGTAGAATGATCTTACTATTGGATTATAATGAAAAGCTAAATCGAGTGTAGTTCAGTATTAGTTTAATCTTAATGGGCAATATAGTAATCGTAGAGTATGATTTTTTAGGAACCTTGATTTACCGAAACTCCCTTATATATTTGCGATGTTTGTCCGTCCAGGGAACAAAAAAAAGTGTCTCTCCGTCCGGGAGGCAATAAATCTCAAGGACTACTTGATGGAACACCAAGGTATTCAAATTGGAGGTAGCATAAATCAATCTTTTCCAGTTTCAACGATGGTCCTTATAGACGAGAAACGATAGTAGATAACCATGAGCTATTTCCAGCAATCGATCAAACCTCAACGAATACACTTTTCATCTCCATTTTTAACTCTCTACTGAAACGGGAAGTGATAGATTTCCACTATTACGATTTCCAGTTTCAATGTTGATTTATTTAGAGTGAAAAGAGAAGGCGGAATTTATTTACAGAATTTTTTTTATAAATTGAACAGGTAACATCTTCTAAGAACAGGTAACGTCTTCTCTCTTAAACGTCTATAAAAACTGGAAGTGAAAGAAATTAACCCTATCCAGGGACGCACCCATGAGGGTCCACCATGTCTAGACCTCCAACACTTTCTCAATAAAGCCATGCTTTTTTTAACAAGGAAACGATTAATATAGCATGAAAATTTGATCTTACACTTCATCTGTACTCTTTCTCTTATAAAAATAAGCTAGTGTTATCATTTATTTCTGAAAATATACACGAAAATATTTTACAATAGAGTCGTCCAGTTCCAAAAAGGCTCTTATTCATTTAGAGAAAATCCAAGAAAACTCTTTTTTTTTAATGTAGGATCTATATGTTGTAGAACTGGAAATACTTCAGTGTGTTAGTGTGGAAACTTCCCCAAATATTTCCAGTTCTACAAAACGCATCTATCCTTCAGTTTTCTGGGATTTTCTGTAAATGTACACGACCCGTTTTGGAATTGGACGACTTATCGTCCTTTTGGATGCAGAATAACACCCTTTCAATTCTACTTAGACATAGTGGTTTGCAGCTTTGGATACCCCTTTCCCCCAAAACTTGGACCTCTTCTAAGAAAAAGTTCTGGGTACGCACCTGACTCTATCCTTTTTGTGCGTTGGAGGCCGAGGTGGCTCAGTGGTAGAGCGTTCACCTCTGGTGCTTGGGGTCCCGGGTTCGATCCCAGCCCCCGCCAAGTGAACTTTGTTGTGGACAAACACCAGGAATCGCGCTGTGAACGTTGTCGAGTAAACACGTTCTCTGTGCTCTCTGCTGCTACGTTTGTGTTGTGTGAACTGAGTCAAACTCACCCATTAAGTGAAGCATTTTTTTTTTCGTGTTTTTTTTTCTTTTTTTTCGTGTTTTTTTTTCACTGTACTTTTTGTGGATCTTTCGGCGGGACAGTTTTGGTGTGTTTTTTTCCCCTTGGTTTGTGACTGCGAATAACTGGAATATGTCTACACGTCGAGTGAATACATTGAAATTTGATTTCGGAGCGGTTAGCCAGCGGCCTACCTCTCTGACAATTCATGAATGGTTATATGATCGTTTTGCCTTTCCTGTTGAACAGGTTTTGAGTCTTGAACTGGATATTTACCGTAAGTGTGTGTTCCTCAAACTTTCGTCTCTCGCGTTATGTGAACAAGTTTTGAATGACACTAGTGGTGTAGTTCAATTTACTGATCCCTCAGGCACATATGATATACGGATTTCTTGGGCTGATACTCAGGTTGTTACTGTGCGCTTACATGTAATTCCTATGGAACTCTCCAATGACACCATTAAGGATGTAATGAGTCAGTATGGTACTATTTATAATATTCATGATGAACTATATTCTAGTGACCATGTTTACCAAATTCGAACTGGGAGGAAATTATTACGAATGGAATTAAAGAAATCGATTCCATCATTCGTACTGATTCCACAGCACCGTTACTGGGTCACTTATCCTGGACAGAAGAAAACTTGCATACGGTGTCACAGTACCCAGCATTTACATTCAAAATGTCCCCAACGTCCCAATAACGCACCTCGCAGCTCTAATAGTTATGCGGGTAAATTGGTCCCTTCTACTAGTAGTTTGGATGCTGCAGTGAATTCTTTTGTTCCTCATTTCTCCAGCCTACCAGTGACGTCTCAGGATCGGGTTCCCAACCTATTGCAGTCTGAGGCACCTCAGTCCCATCAGATCTCCATGGACAGTAATGTTCCTCAAACAACAGATAATCTTCATGAGCACCATGCACCTCGTCTTCAGGATAGCGACTACCCCCCTCTCCCCTCTGTTGCCATCCCTCCGGATGATGTTTCTTCAGTTCCGTCTGTCGTACAGCGCAGCTTCTCAACATCTGTCGCTGATCGTCCCCCGATAGTCTCCTCATCCTTGTCATCTTTGGTCGTCAGTGATTCTCCGCATACTTCTGCTACAGCGGCGTCAACTCCCGACGTCCGATTGGCCCCTGCGATTTCTTCGGCTTTACCCACCACAGGTATGACGACCAGTGATAGTGCGTTCAGTGCACGAACTCTCCCTTCTGTGAATGTTTTGCCAATTTCTACCAGCTCTATGGCGCCGGCGGTCTCTGTGGTTTCCTGCGTGCTCGGACCTGGCAACCCAGAAAGTGTCGATGGTGAGAACGATTTGTCACCTTCCACTGTTAATACTGATCCTTCTCTTCTCGTTGTGGAACCTCCTGTCGTGGGCGCTAGTGTGAACTCTCCTACTTCTGCTTCTGGTACTGGCGAACGGTCTCGAATTAAACGTTCGAGACGCCAAGAACTCAGTGACAAACTGTTCAAGAAAAATAAAGAAGAGGCTGAGATCCTTCCTGACGTTGATATTCCAATTGTCCCTGCTGCTGTTGCCTCTCAACCAGATGATTCCTCGCAGAATCAACTCTGATGCTATAATATTTATAGGTAATCCTGGTTTCCTTTGGCACATTTCTTGATACTGATGTTTGCATTTTGTGTGTGTGTATTGCAGTGCTGGTGCTAAGTGCGAATTGTGACAAATGTGTTATTGTTTTCCTTTTTTAATCTCTGTGCTCCGCCCTTGTTTTTAGTGCATATTTGAAAGTTCTGTGATGTGAGCGTGCCTGTCATGCACACTTCTCATTTCTATGTATGGTTCCTTCTTTTTTCAATGACATTGAAGATTGCCACTATTAATATTAATAATTTACATAGTAATACCAAGCTATTCTCGCTGCGTGACTTTTTACAACAAGCACATATTGATATAGCATTATTGCAAGAAGTTGGATTGGAAGTGTTAGACCTTGGTCCTAATTTTACTGTTTACAATAATTTTACTGTCACTGGCACTGGAACGGCAATTGTTGCTCAGCATCATGTTCAGTTTTCCCCTATCTTACTACACCCAACTGGCCGTATTATCAGTGGTCGGCTCGGTAATATTCACCTTCTCAATCTGTATGCTCCTAGTGGCTCTCAGGCACGTGTGGCTCGTAACAATTTCTTTGCATCTGATGTGGCTTCCTGCATTCTCCCCAACAGTGACATGGTTCTTCTTGCTGGTGATTTTAACTGTGTTTTAAATCCTGGAGACCAGTCTCCGGGGTTTAATTATAGTCCGACCCTGCAGGAGTTAACACAAGGTCTTCATCTCCAAGATAGCTGGCTGTCTACCTCTCCACGTCACCAAACCTTTACTTATGTTAGCCGTAATAGTGCTTCTCGCATCGACCGCATGTACATGTGTCCCATGCTGATTCGCAACATATTTGACGCTGGAATTGTGCCTACCATATTTTCTGATCATTGTGCTTATATTGTTACCTTGCGTATACCTGATGTCAAGGTTGAACGCGGGCCTGGTTATTGGCATTTTAATACTTCTCTTCTTGAGGATCACGAATTTTGCGAATCTTTTATAACCAAGTGGACGAAGTGGTTAACCCAGCAGAGACATTTTCGGACTGTTACTGATTGGTGGTATCAATATCTCAAACCACGTGTTGCCAGCTTTTGTCGCTGGTATTGTGCTGAGCGGGAGCGTGATCACCGAACTTTTTTCCATTTCTACTATCGTTGTTTGGCTGATGCTAAAAGTGCTGTTCTCCATAACCCTTCTGCCTTACCTCTCATGAAGCAGTATCAAGCTAAATTGTTGTGTCTGACCCGCCGTCGCATGGAAGGAACGAAAATCCGCAGCAAATCTACAGTCCTCGACCCTCAAGAAGAACCGTCGCTCTACCATGTCTTGGCAGAATATAAACGAGGTACACGCAAATATATTGAGAACATCAAGGATGACGAAGGCAACATCCACCATACCTTTGCAGGTATTAAGCGGACTTTTTACACCTATTACTCCACCTTATATGGCACATCGGACACCGTTGACATACCATCTTCCTTCTTAGATCGCCTCCCATGTGTGCTCGATCAACGTGAAGCGCAATCACTGGAAACTCCATTCACCAAAGAAGAGGTGCAAACCGCAATTATGAGTGCTTCGTCTGGAAAATCTCCTGGAATTGATGGCCTTCCGGCTGAGTGGTACAAACGTTTCTTTCCACTTATTGGTGATACCTTAACTGCTATAGTGAACGAACATTTTGCTCCTGCTGCAAGGACCCCGTATAAAGCGGCTGGCGTGACTATCTTTTTACCGAAGCAATCACATCCTACTACCGTTTCCCATTACCGGCCAATCACCTTGCTGAACTTTGACTACAAGATTCTCGCTCGCTGCTTGAACAACCGCTTACGCCCCTATTTAGCCAAGTTAGTGGGTCCTCACCAATATGCGTGTGTTGAAAACAAGAAGATCTACCATCTTTTACAGTGCATTCGTGACGTTATTGCTACCCTTGAAGACTCTTCTGCCTGTCATGCTCTCCTGTCACTTGATTTCCATCAAGCCTTTGACCGCGTCGGCCATGATTACTTGTGGCGTATACTCTCCACCTTAGGTCTCGGGGAGCAGTTCATTCGCTGGATTCGTATCTTGTACGACAATGCTCAAAGTAAACTTAAAATCAATGGATTTCTCACTGAGCCTGTGCGTGTCAAACGAAGTGTGCGTCAAGGGTGCCCCTTGAGTATGAGCTTGTTTGCCATTTCTCTTTGCCCTCTTCTTTATAGTATTCATGCTCGTCTCTCCGGCCTTTCCCTTCATGGTCATACCTTACGAGTCTGCAGTTATGCTGATGATGTGACAGTTTTCATCCACGATTGCAGTGATATTCGCACCCTTGATACCTGTTTGATGGAATACACCGCATTATCTGGCGCTCAGATCAATCAGTCGAAAACTAAGCTTTTGGTTCTTGGCACACAAGCTTCTTCTGAGTATCCACTTATCACTAATGTAGTGCCTCAGTTAAAAATCTTGGGCATCACATTTTCCTCTACCATTTCTGAAACAGTCCATGTGAACTATAAGATACTCGTAAACAGCATCCGGCATATTCTCCAGTCTCATCGTTCACGCCAGCTGTGCTTATTGTCTCGGATATACTTTCTGAATACTTATGCTCTATCCAAATTGTGGTATGTGTGTCAGCTGCTTCCTATGCCCAGTGATATTGCTCAACGCATTACGAGTGTTGTTAATTGGTTTCTTTGGCATGGTCACGTCTTTAGAGTTAAGTATCCCTTCACATGCCTCTCACCAAAAGCTGGTGGTCTCAACCTTATCCACGTCGGTCTAAAAGCTCGGGCTTTGTTTCTGTTCCGAGGCTTCCAGAGCCTTACAACCAGCCTTACGGGAATCAGCCATGCCCTTCTTTCTTACTGTCATGACACTGTCTCATATACATTTCCCCTTAATGTCTGCCATATTCCTGATGTTTATTGGTATTATAGTGATGTTATTTGTTCCTATGTTTATATGACTGCCAGTCTGACGGCTGCGTTGCCTAGTTCAGTGAAAGACTTGTACCAGTATTTACTTAGCCAACTTTCTCTCCCTCCTCATCGCCTCTACGAAAAGCACCCCGCACGACAATGGACGAGAGTATGGAGTAATATCTTTGCCTCTCACCTTTCTGGATCGACAATCTCGAGTTGGTACGCTGTGGTGAACGACCTTGTGGACACTCGTGCTAAACGACATCGCTTACATTTCAGTGACAGTGCCCTTTGTATCAAATGTGGTCGTGTCGATGACTTGGACCATCGATTAACAATTTGTTGTAATGCAGCTCATATTTGGGCGAAGTTTCAACGAATGATCAGTACTATTTGCCGTACAGTGCCAGCTTTTGTTACCAGTGATCTCGTCTTATTTCCTGATTTCCGTCTCTTTCCCAGCGCTAAACACAACTCAGTGCTGTGGTTAATATCGAGTACTGTTCATTATATCTTTACTCCTGAGTTACGCCGTATCACCGAATACCAGGATTACTTGTATACCAGATATAGACATTTTCCACCAACCAGACGAAAAACCCTATTTGAACATTTCCTCGATGTAGCTCTTGTTCAAGCTTATAACTAACGCCCTGACCTTGGACGTTCTACCACTACGTAATCGTGTATTCTGATCTCTGTCACTCTACTAATAGAAAACAAGGAACTGTTCTCTGATACTCATGTAATCTGACTGTACTTTATGATTTATATGTAACTCTACTGTAATAAAGAAAATGAAAAAAAAAACACCATGTGCGTGGGTTTTCTCGGGGTTCTCCCGTTTCCTCCCACTTTCTTCATTCCACCATTTCATTCATCACTCATGATCACCGTCTCCTTTAGCCTAACCGGCATAATCGTGGGACGTAAAACTCAAAGATTTCATTTCATTTCCTTTTTTCTGCGTTGATTGCTATAGTGTAAAAATTGTAATAGATAGTAAGAAGTAGTTTTTCTGCAAGCAATTAAGCACCTCAAGAGTATATATTCCACCTCCACTCTCGTATCTGTGCTAAAACCGAAAGGTGGTAGAAATCTACTGTTACTTTCGATTTCAATTTTAATTGAAGAAACATCGTGTGATACAACCCAAACTCCACATGATATTGGTATACACGTGACACTGTTACCTGTTAGGTGTAAAAAAATTAAAAGAAAAGTTGTTTTCGGAAACTTAAAATTACTCATATATTTTTGTCCAACTCAACGTGTATTAATTGATATATATATATATCGCATTAGGCCCTTTCCCGTTAAACGCTCATTTGATTATTACAATTCATTGACCAGTGTCTGCTCTATCCTATAGGCACAGTAGTGGAACGTAAGTTCCTTACATAACAATTGCATGTAAATATGGGTGCATTATCAGTACTTGCAGAAAACATTGATTCATGGTGAAATTTAGTTGTTCTGTTTTACCGTCCTTAAGGAAACGTTAAATTTAGAGGGGGGAATTGAACTCCCTTTTAGTTTCCATACAGGTTATACAAAGAACGTACAAGAAGCTTGTGCAGTGTTTCGTTCTTACGTAAACACCACAATTCCTATAAATCGATGTAATAAATCTTATTTAGAATCATATTCCGCTTATTTGCTCTCTGAATGGTTTTACCCTCCATTCAGAAGATCAACAGGAAAAATACTTATCTTCGAAAATTATATCATGAAAACAATTTATGAAAGAATCTTTCAACAACATAAGATATCCTTATTGTCTGTTATCTTTAATTTTCTTCCTATTTTCTCTACTTTCTATTCTTTCTTTCTCTTTTGTTCCTTTTACTTTTCTTCAGTTCTTCTCCTCTAAAATTCAAGTGCTGCCATCTTGAGGAAAAATTCGGTGGGGTAGAAGTCGGGGGAGAGCTCCCCATTTCACTCCTTGAGACAGGGTCCATCAAAGTCAAGCAACCAGAAAATAAGATCAGTGAAATGGAAGCAAGAATAAATGAACTGGCTACAGTTATCTACGTTCCATAAAAGATTTGGTATTCAAAACATTTCTTCTGTTTAGAAGGAAGAAAAAATATAGTAGGGGAAACAGAAGGAAAATGGTCCCTCAGCTGCTTCTCAAGTATTCTTTCAGAGACAAGCTGCCTTACAATTCAATGGTTGGACTCTATTGTTCCCTGAGAAGTTTTCTTGCTATTTTTGCGAACATAAGTACTCATACGAAATAAGAGTATAGAATTCTCTATCTGAATACGCTTCTGAATAAACAAATGGCGTTCATGTCCTTAAAATGTATCTATATATTTGGTCAGCAAACCTATATCATATTGACATATTTATTTTAACGGTATTTACTTATATGAAAATACTAATTATTTAGTAGTTTTTACAGAGAAGGATGTGGGTATATAGAGACATACACGATCTTCAAGAAGAAAATACTGTGATACTATGGAGGTATTGAATAATTGCACCTGAGTGATGAATGATACACCGTTTTTTATTTGGAGGCGGGGTACTCAAACAATAGTAGTATATTGAATGCGGAAACAAATGCAATGCTACCAGAATCCACTTTGATATGACAAAAACACGTTGAAGTGGATTTGTATTTCAGTGTGTTTCTATGTATGAACAATTCACACCACGACACGTCCAAAGATAAGTAATTTCATACCACACCGTCGAGCATGTGTGCGGTAATAGTTCCAATTGCCTCTTTGATTCTTGTTTTCAAGAGATTCACGTTATTGATTTTAACACAGTAAAGAATGTATTCTGATAAAGCTCCACAAGAAAACCGTAAAGCAACACGAGCAAAGTGAGAGAGTGCCTTATTGTTCTGGAAGATAACTTTAAATATAGCTATTACCATGACCCCAATTTATAGGAAAACAAACAGTTCCAATATGCCCAGATACGAATTTGATGTGACAATCTGTACGAGAAAGCAAAAAATGGTTCCATGATTTGATTCTTCGTCAGATCATATCAGATGTTTTCCTTGTATGAGTCCCTAATGTGTTTGTGTATGACATGTGGTTGTTCATATCCCGTATTGTACAGTTGCTAACAGACCCATTGACATGGAAGATAGCTTCATCAGAAAAGATTAAAGATAAGAATTGATTATCGATAGATATTTTAAAAGTTGAATTGTGTATGCATGTGAGCGTAACCTCTTGCAAATTATGTCATAGACTGTCGTAAGTGCAAAATGTAACTGGGTGGAAGATATAAAGACTGTCTTACTCTTTGCACAATCTCCTTTGATATCCATGGTATGCCGATAGAACGTTGTTTAGTCGCACTACCTGATTCCTCGAATTGTTTTTACTAAAGCTTTAGTTTGTTTACATGTATTTTGTCATCAATAATGCTCATGTAGTTTCTTTTTCCTGCGTGGTTGTCATTGTTCTTGTACAGGGATACACTTCCTGTACACTAAATGTCACTCAGCATCACATAAAGTTGTTACTTAATTCATTGGTGATAACTTATCAACTTATCAACAATATGATCATTCCATGACCAATCCAATCACGCCATTCAATGCTCTGTGTATCTTTTTGCTTGCGCTTCCACTAGTTTTGGAAAATAACCGCAGCGCCAACTGTTCTTTGTACAATATTGACAGGATCGGAAAACAAAGACATCTCTGATAAATTTGTTTTTTAGTGAAATAATTAAAAATAATTTTTTACTTGCTTAATACCGAAATTAGCAATAACATTCTTGATTTGACTACTAGTTAATTCGAATTATGCTAAGTTGTCGAATTGACAAGTGGTTTGAACCAATGAAGTTGCGGACGCACTATTGCCAAACTTCCGGTGAGAAACTTCACTTTCAATAGGCGAAAATTCCGACGTGTTGATAAGTTTCTCGTCTTACATGTTAGTAAAGAACATGTTCATCCAAATCGGATTTGCGACATAACACCATTGGTAACGTCACTGGAAACGAATTGGTGGACGTGAAAGTAGCGCTCAAGGCTAAAAATCATCTGTAACACACATTATGTATTACACATTATGTACAAATAAATGTAATTGAACAACAAGTGAAGTGAAAAAGTATTTCAAAAATGTATAAATTGTAGTACGTTCTCTCCTCATTATATATTAATGACAAATAAGTAATAAAAATGAAGTACAAGTCTAAATAACGATAAAAGATAAGTAAATAGATCACAAAAGAAAAACATAACACATTTGGTAAGAAACTACAATTCTTGTACCAATGGGATTAAATCGACAATGGAGAGAGAACATAAGATCAAGAAAGAAAACAAAATAGAAAAACAAAAATCAATTAGGAGATAAACTAAAATCAAGCAGAAGAAAAATCAAAATCGTTAGAGAGGGAAACTAAAATAAATCAGAAGATAAATCGAAATCAATCAAGAGAGAAATAAAAGTCAACCAAGGGAGAAATCGAAATCAATCAAGAGAGAAATCAAAATCAATCAAGATAGAAACAATAATCAATCAAAGTCAATCAAGAGATAATAAAGATCAATTAAGAGGGAAACCAAAATTAATCAAGAGGTAGAACCAAATAAAGAAAGTAATTACAAGTTATGAACAACTAATTAATAGTTTTTTTTTTTAATCTGTACGTACTCTAGGAGACTACTTGTAATTGCATGTTCAAATCTTGTTTAAAACTTGTTAGAGACAGTATTGTAATAAAGTTTAACAAAAGGTCAAAATTCGGGTACCGTACACAATAGATGTCACAATTATATATGTTGAGAGTAGCGAGGCTATTTTGTGGGCTTCACATGCTACGAACTATCGACAAATGTGAAAAATGGGTTAAACTTTGTTAATCACTTGTACGTTAAGACGGTAGTAAGCAGAGGCATACTCCTACAAAAGCAGCATGGGATAGCGGATTTCAAACATAGCAAAAGTAATATAACTTTTTCAGTAATTGATTAACTTATACAATTAATTGTTCACACAGTCACCAACCATTTTTCTGACATGCATCTACACTTACACAAGCATCTCGTATTATGTTAAAGTTTCAATTGCTATACTCACTTTGTCCTTGATTACCCACCTTAAGTGAGTTATTGCGTGGCTTATTCTGCAACGTTCTTAAACACAACATAAGCACAAGGACAAAAGATTGTTCCTTAAACATTTAGACAGCAATGTGAACTGAAACAGAGACTCTTACTAAAGGGAGGGCCGCGGTAGATCAGCATGTTCTCCTTAGTTCCATCCCAGCTCGCGCCAAGTGAACTTTGTAGTGGGCAAACACTGTGTGCATGGGTTTTCTCAAGGTTCTGCCGTTTCCTCCCACTTCATTCCATAATTACATTCATTTCTCATCATCACCGTGTCCTTTAGCCTAGCCGGCATAACTGTGTCACGTAAAACAAAAGATTTCTTACTAAAGATTTTACTCCACCTGTTGAGATGTTTTATTTATTTGTGTGATTTTTCTTTTGGTTTTAACTCATTTGTAGACATTCATACAAGCTAGATACAAAATTTCAAACATCAACTTAGAACTACATAGAAAAATATGTACAAAATGCATAAATAATGAAGGAGAAACGGAAAGAAAACAATCAAAATTCAACATCTTTTTCTCATTTCCACATTTTCGCGATTCTTCTGTTTCACATTTTCTTGTAGTATAAGCGTTTCGCTGTAAATAATGTTTTTCCTTCGCCATCTGCGTGAAAGCTTTTGAATAGTAAATGTTCTGTGTGGCTTCAAGAAACTGGTGGTAAAAGGAATTGTTACATGCTAGAAAACGCTACATAGAAAACGGAAAAGGAAAGGAAGAAAGGAAAAGAAAGAAGAAACGAACAAAAAAAGCTCTGCCTTGATATTTTTTTGTACTTACAACATCTGGCAACACATTGGTTTACTCGTCTTTTCTGTGCTACGAAATCCCTTTTTTCTTCACTTTTATTTCCCTTTAGCTACAAGTGTCATTGTCTATGTTTTCCTGTGTCAATTCACCAAAAAGGAAACGAATAAAGGAAGAGAAAAACAGCAGCAACAACAACAACAACGAGAATAACAGTTGAGTGAAAAAAGAAAAGAAAGAAGAAAGAATACATCTGACTATTGTATCAAAACGTGCTGAGAATGTTTAAACAATTGTTTTATTATTATTTCTTTAAGATAAATGGCAGAAGAAGTCCATAATAACCATATTCAATAGGAAGAAAGTTTAAGAAGAGAATACACTGAGTATAAAAAAAAACTCAAATAGTAATATTAATGGTTCTTCAGACGCATAATTGTACTGATCATGAATTATCTAATACCGTTAAGTTAGTAAGTATTACAACCACAAGGAGTAATTTCTCTTAGTTTATTCTTAGCTTGATATAGATATAGATATACATAAATGAAACAGTCTCTAAAAATTGAATTAACTGTGCAATAATGTAACTAAATTAATTATTATAGGCATTAATATTTAGGTGCGTGTATAAATATCTCCTTAGCAACAAAAATGAAAATGTTATAATAAAAGTTTTTGTAATTCTGTCAATAGTTCTAATAGATCGATGTAAACGACAAAGGGATATCAGTGTCACACATCGAAAATGAAAAGGTATGTACTGATTTTCAAAATTCTATTCGATGTAAACAGACTACTTTATATAATTGCATTGTAGACACTTTATTTAAAATGTGTTGTATCAGTCAAACGAAATTTGGCTGATATATAAAGAAATCCAGCTGCACTTTATAACCAACACATGCTTTTTAGTGTGTTACCTGTTTTGAACAACACTTGTGGTGTTAATAGAGCCAATATTGCGATTTCTATTCGGTTCCATGAAAGGTGAGATTTCTTTAACTATAAAAACACATGGAATTCGTATAAAGACCAATTTAAGGTTGTAGGTTGGGAGGACCAATATCTTCAATGGGAGAGTGTTGGGTGCGTGTATATAGCATTGAAACCGTGAAACAAGGTAGTTTCCCTTATTAGAATATATATTTCTGGTTCTCTCTTTCCTAAAGCGACTCTGAATTTATGGTCCTACTTCATTTCATGAACTCTGGGGGGCACGGTGGTTCAGTGGTAGAGTGCTTACCACTGGTGCGTATCGTCCCTGGCCTGATCCCCAGTCAAAAATTTATTTTGGACATCATCGTACTCCCGTTTCTTCCTACTTTATCATTCCATTAATTCTCCCAACAGCATTCAGTCGCTTTAGTCATCATCTCTCTCTTAGCCAAACGGGCATAATTAAACTCAAAGATTTTATTTCATTTCATTTCATGAGCTCTGTAAAATGTAAGTCCGAGATGATGGAAGATTAGCATTAGGCCTATTTTAATATTTTCTGTGATTTTCATTCCACTCTTAATTATACTATTCAACAAACTTCACAGACATTTTTCTCTTTTCTGGTTTTAATAACAAACTTGACGGCTCCTCCGATCTCAGAGCAATAGTAAATTTTACTGAGATTAATAGTATTTTAATATCAGTTGCGATTGCACTTAATCACGAAAGCGCCTATTCTTTTCTTAATTTTTCATTCGTTAATTAATAATTGGCAGGAATATGAAATATGCACTGTATTTTGAAATAGATTGTATAGGAAGTAAATATAGTAATTCAGATATATTTCTGGGGTCAGTGGTTTACTGGTGGAGGGCTCATTTCTGAATGAAAAGAGCTCCTAGTTCCATCGCTTGGCCATGTCAGTTTTTGGTAGATAATAACGCATCAGTGGGTTCTCCCGTTTCCTCCCACTTTCTCATGCCATCAAGTTATTTCACAACCATTCATTTTCACTAATGAGCCGTCTCCTTTAGTCTACAGAGCACAAAAAAAAAAAAAACGGACGCAACATAGAAGGATTAGGTTTAACTTTTTTTATTACAAAAAATATTATTCTTATTATTTATATTGGGTTAATTCTAATTGCGGGGAGCGGGAAGGTAAGTATGAAACAGAAATTTTACAGGCGAAATGAGTTGTTGGTAGTGAAACGTAACTAATGTGTGATGTAAGCTGAACAAAAATACAGTGTATGCAATGGAGAAATAACAGTGAAACAAGAAAATATAATGCATAAATTTCTGAAATCCATTGCCAATCTATACGAACCATGAATGTAAGTAAAACGTAATGTAACCTAACCTAAACTAACCTAACAAAAATTAGGCTATAGTTATAAAAAAAAAGTGTGAATTTTTAGGAAAAAGTTCTTCTCGGTCCCCGTAATATCCTTTAAATTTTGAGCAACTACTCCCGTTATTATTATTATTATTATTATTATTATTATTATTATTATTATTATTATTATTATTATTATTATTATTATTATTATTATTATTATTATTATATATCTACGTTACGGATGTTTGATTCTGAAATTTCAATACTGTTTTCTCTGTTCTGTTCCACGAATTCTTGGTACATTTCTTCAAATGATGTATATTTAGAATCAGAAAACTGTCACTTTTCATTTTACCAAATTGTTTCAACTGGAGATATTGTACTAGTCAAGCGTTTACCTTTTTCTGCTTTCATTTACTGCAGCTTATGTTGCATTTCTTCCAAAATTAAAAAAAAAAATAATACAGCGTACACATGGGTAACATTTTCTCCTTGCAGTAATGTATTAAAATTTCTATCTAGTAGCGGCATGTTCGTTGGGATATTAAGTCACAAATATGAATAATCTTAAAATCAGACAACAACACGTTCCAATAACAGAATCAGAAAATCCAGTCAAATATATGAAACATTGACTTACGTTGTTCTAGGTACTGAGATAAAAAGAAATCCTAGGAATCTCCTTAAAGGCTGTTTTGCTACCTAGCACTATTTTCTAATTTGATCTAGTCATTTCTTCGTGATACGTGGAGAAAAACAATTTCATCTATAAATAACAAAAATACACCCTATTCTATCAATACAATTACATCTTAAACCTGTATTAAAATTTCTTTATCGAGTAAAATTGGATTAAGATTAACAGAAATGTTCAGAATTTACTGACAAAATGTTTAATATGGTAGAAATACGCTATTATTCTCATTGTACATTGATCTATAATAGAATGTTTAATGTTTGTTATGTGTAGTTGTTCTTTTAAAAATAGTTGTTTCACGAATATATGCTTTGATAAGATTTCAGAATCCAAAAGAGGTTTATATTACAACATTTATTGATATTTCCTTCTTCTCTCTATTAGTCTTATTTAATAGTTGATCACGATCACATATGCAAATTAATAATCACGCTTATTAGTTTGTTCTTGTACGAGAAAAACTTTTATTGTATTGAACAAAATGTTACAATAATTTAACGTGGTGACATATCTATATAATAATTATATATTTTTTGCTAACGAAAATAAAAATAAGGGTTCCCTTTAGAATTTCTTTTTTTATAATTCGTTTAGCTTTTAGACTTTCAAAGTAGGTTATGCATAAGTATTGACAATCTTATAGATCAGCAATGTCTCTCCTTCCGTCTGTCTGTATCCCGACAAGAATCAGAGCAAACACGGTAAAGTATAACGATAAGTGACATTCAGATATGGATTCAACGTCCCAAGAATACGTTTTGTTTAGATCTCTATCCCTCTATTAAAACCGGAATTGGTGGAAATTACGATTTCTGGTTTCAACTCTGATGGTCATATTAAACAAATGATTATAAAGGGTGTCCTATAAAGAACCCAGTCGTTGAGTGCATAACATTAAAAAATAAATATTTACATATTTTACAGTGTATGCTACCTGTGGGACACATTCTAGTTTTTTCGATGAAATTTTCCATCACTTTTTGCCATATTTGTTCCTGTAGTTCCGAAATTATATGAGAATTCTTGGCCTGACCACTGGAAATGATCGTGGTTTGTTGGTATACACCGAGATTTCAAATACCCCAACATAAAGAAATCACATAGTGTCAAATCGCAAGATCTGGGTGGTCACTTCACGTTAGTGCTGCGAGAAGTCACCCGGCCAGGGAAATTCCTACATTTCCTACCGGTACAGATAACAGATTATCATCATGCGCTTTTCGGCGTTCCGAGACTGCTAACCACAAAGACCACGGGTAAAAGCCGTATATCGTTCTGTGTTGCCAATTTACTACAAAAGAAAAGGTTGGCACTTCAAAGGTTACATTCTTTATCGGACACCCTTTACATAGCGAGAAACAGTTTTCTCATATGGGTTCAACATGACAAGAGTAAATTTCATCTCCTACTTTATTCCTCAATTGGAAACGGACCTAGTGGAAATCTACTAACACTTGCGGTTCCAATATTTGTTCCGTTGAGCGAAAGTGTTAATAGAAGGCAACACACGTTTATATATATATATATATTTGATGAATTCAAGATCTCAAGAATAAATTTAATCTCAGCTATTTTGTTCTTTTACTTATATCAAATGTAATAAATAGCAGTACAACTTTCTGCTTCAATATCGATTCCTGAATAATAATACCTGCAGCAGGTAGCAAGAAAATGTTTCGGATATACTGACTCCGAGTCCGAAGAATACGTTCTATCTCTCATATTATCTCACTATTGCAATTGAACCTTATAGAATCAGGGACGTGCGCAGGAATATATTTTGAATAATGGAATTTCAAATTTAATATGATGAAAAATTATATTAAAATTAGACTAAATTTACAGAAAAGTAGGAAATTCAGGAGGATTCGTACCTCCAGAACCCTTCACTGTGTACGTCCCTGTATAGAACTAATATTTAAGATTTCAGTATTGCATTCCAATAGTTTGAAGGTATACTATAATTTTATAGTTTGAAGCTAAACTCTTAATATGGACTTCCAAACATGCTTTCTATAAGTATAGGAATGATTTGATTTGATTTTCAATCTAGCGTCCCTTTCAGCAACAAGGTTATAAGAAAAGTGGACCTACAGCTTAACGTGGGATACGAACCACATGAGCTTCTGCCGGAAATCGAACCCGGGTCTTCCACGCCAAAGACGCGTACGCTAACCTGTTAGCCACCAGGGAACTCTATAAACATAGAGAATCTTATACAACGGTGCCCGTCCGTCCATTAGTTTATCTGTTTGTGAACAGTATTAGAGCAAACATGATAAGAGATAGCAATATAATGAGTCTTTTGGTATCGATTGAGTGTCCCGGAAATGAGTTTTGTCTCCTCCACTAATCCTCTATTCCAATCGGAATTCTAATTAATCAACCACTTTTAGTTTCAACATTGATCACCATAAAACAAGAATAGTCACAGATAACAAAAATGGATTTTTTCGGGAAAGATTCAGCGTAAAAAAAAAAAACTGTTAAGTATGACGTCCCAAAAATCAGATCCTGTCTCCTCTTTTATCTTTCTACTAAAAGTATGGTTTCGATTTCAATATTCGTTCCCATAGGGTACAAAATTGGTAACAAATAGTGAGAAATGGCATTCTGACATAAATTTAGCACATCAAGAATTGGTTCTATTAGCGGCTTTATTCTTGAATTGCAATCCAAACTGATACACATCTACTAGAATTTCCTGTCATAGGGTAAATCTGTAAAGGACAGTAAGGAGCAGTTTTCTGAAATTGTTTCAGGGTCGCAAGAGTAAGTAAACATTTACTGTAATTATTTTTTATATTTTTATTTATTTATTTGTACCGCGAAAGTATATTACATATCAGAATTTATTATTGTATTGCAACCGGTAATGGTAGAAATTCTATTATCTATTTCTGTTCCAATATTGATTTTAATTGAGCAAAAATGTACTTACTTTTTGATGTGGATTCAGAAACTCCAGTTTATATTTCATCTCAGGTCTTATTCTTCAACTAAAACTAGAAATTGTCAAAGGTAATACAACTTTTGATTTGAATATTAATTCCTATATAGAAACAAATGAATTTCATTTCACGTGATGTAAAACTACGGTAGACTTCCAAACTATACGAACTCAATACATAAACCTGAAATAGTACATCTGTAACTATTGGTTGCAATAGAGTAGTAAGGTCGACGTTCCTCAGATGCTCAGTCCAAATCAAGAAGCCATTCCTCGCTATCCCTCATTGTTTCTGTTCTATGGTGATAAAGGTTAAAACTTGAAATTGTGAATTTGAACTACTTCCAGTTTGAATAGAAGGTTAAGGCGGAAATAGAACCTATTGTTAGAACGCTGAATCGATTGTAGAAAAACGCATCTTTCTTACAAGTTTTGCTTAATAGATATTGATATTGAAATCGAAAGTAGTAGTAAATTTCAAACACTTCAAACATTTCTGTACAGTGTTGCGGGTTGTGATGATTATGTTCTCTTGAGTTTCTGAATCGATTGCAGAGAATCATTTATCTCTATCTATTACTACTTTTGTTTTCTATGGTGATAAAGGTTGAAATTAGAAATGGGCAATTTGAAGTTTAAATAGAGAGAAAATGAAGAAGATAGAATCTATTCTTGGGACGCTGAATAGATTCTAAGAAACATATCTCAATATATCTTACCTTTGATCTGTAGAAATCAGTATTGAGACCGAAAGAAATAGCCAATTTGAACCACTTCCGGTTTTGGTAGAGTGTTGAGATAGTCATAGTAGATTGCTTTGAGACGCTGAATTGTTTGCCAAAATATTTTTCGCTGTTGCTACTTTTGTCCTGTTGCGTTAAACATTGAAATCGGAAATGATTAATTTGAAACAATTTCGGTTTGAATAGAGAGTTAACTGAGGAAATGAAATCTATTCTTAGGATGCTAAATCGATTGCGGCGAATCTTAATATCTCTTACCGTTCTTACTCTTTGGAAAATCAGCATTGAACCCGCAAGTAATAGTAAAATTGAGCCGCTTGGGGGTAGTCACGCTGTGTTGCCTTCAGACGCTGAATCGTTTGGAAAAAAAAAGCCTTTCACTTCTTTCACCTGTCCGTTCTTTTGTAGTAAACGTTGAAACCCTAATTGCTCAATTTGATCCACTTCCGGTTTGAAGAAAGGGTTAATGGAACTTATACTTGGGACGCTGAATCAATTGCAAGAAACCACTTTTGATATCTCATTATTTTTGCTCTGATGCCTGTAGACCAGCGGACAGACAGAGACATTCTACACTTTTCTGTATAAGACTTCCGACACTTACGCATAGCATAATTTTGGAAGACTATTAGTTATAAGAGAGAAAATAAAACTGTTTTTGATATAGACTCAACGTCCGAATAAGGAGTTCAATCTGTAGTATTACTCAGCGATTGTAACCGAAAGTTATATGTTTCAATACTACTACTGCTAATACAACTTCGTTTCATTATTAAATTTACGTATTTTGTGAGTATATTATAGTTACACAGTGTGAAACGAAACTCGTTTGTTCTTTTCCGCTTGTTACTCAACCAAATAAGTATTACACACATATACGAATTAATAATTATTATCGGTGTTAGTTAGGAGTTGATACACAACTATGATAACTTATATTAAAGTGTTTTTCTTATTTTTTTCTTTTCTAGGTAAGTTCCGAGCATTGAGTGAGTTTCTAAAGACATAACTATGAAATAGAAGGAATTGGAAAAGAAGAAGACCAAGAAGTGGTATAAGAAACTTTAAGCCTCGTAAGTAAATTACATCATTTAAACATATTAGATTCATATTTTATTAAGTTCGTCTGTTGCTTCATCTGTGAAATGTAATAATGGGAGGGAAAATAGTAAAACAAATAGCAACATAATTCAAAATTAGCGAAATAAAATTATATGGATGACAGTGATGATGATTAAACATAAATTATATTTTAATTTTGAGATTTAGATATTCACATTAGAAAGAAACTAATACTGAGTAACATTGTTTTGATTTCACCTCATAAGGGTATTATTGTGTGTCTACTATACAGTCCTCAACATACGATGTGTCTCAGTGGATTTCTTCAAATCATGAAAGGGAAATACAATTATTATGATTTTAGATGGAGTGGAAAAATTGTGGAACAAAATACACTAATTTCTACTTATCTGAAACAAGGAAGAATTGCCACAAGAGTGGAAAGAATCAATAATTGTTCCAATTCACAAGAAAGGCTATACAACTGATTGAAATAATTATCGAGGCATTTCTCTTTTATCAACATCCTATAAAATCCTCTCAAAAATTCTATTAACAAGATTGACCATATATATATATAGATGAAATTGTTGGAGATTATCAGTGCGGATTTAGGCGAAATCGAACAACTATCGAGCAGATATTTATCATTTGATAAATACTCGAAAAGAAATGGAAATACAATACCCTGATATATCAATTATTTATCGATTTGAGATAGGTCTACGACGAAGTTAGGAGGGAAGCATTGTACAACATTCTTATAGAATTTGGAATACCGAAAAAGATAGTTAGATTAATTAAGATGTGTTTATGAAGTCCGAGTAGGAAAATTCTTGTCCACGAACTTCCACGTCAAGTATAACCTGAAACAAGACTATGCGTTGTCGCCATTATTACGCTATATAAGGAAAATCAAAGTTAGCAAACATGGTCTAGAGCTGAATGGTATTCACCGGGTTATGGCGTATGCTGAAGGGATGATAGGAGAACAATAGAAAGACACACAAAGTTCTTATTAAATGCTTACAGGGACATGGGTTTGAACGTGAATGCATCAAAATATCAAATAATACAGGATTAGTGTAAATGATTCAACGGGTTTCAAAGCACTGTTTAATGGTAAATACACGACGTACAGAGACGGGTTATACATGGAAAGATAGATACACTCATAAATTTTCTGGTTAAATATTCAATGTGTGCGTTCTTGGTTACCCGGCACATATCCAAACAATAATTCAGTTGCGTTCATACGTTCACTAGTATGTTTCCGTCAATGTCCGTCAGAGCAGCAGTCATGCATCCTGTAGTTCTTGTAACATTATTACCATTAGGGGGTGCATAAACTTTGTCATTAACATAATCCCACAGGAAGAAATCACATGGCGTGAAATCTGGCAACCTGAGCGGCCATGGCAACAGAGGAACATCGCTCACTCCAGCAATGTGACAGTTCTCTGTTGAGAATGATGCGGACAATTGTGCTTTAGTTCTTTTCCCTTTACACAGACAACCAATATCCCGAAACGGGCGAAACCAACGCAAAATGCTCTAATGACCAGGTGCAGAATTTCCGTATTTGCGTACTAATGCACGCTGAACATTCGTAACCGACAAACACTTCGTATATTCTAATACACAAAATCTCTTCTCCTGCATTGCCACTGTCTTGTAGAGTGCCGTCAAAGGCCTACCATCTAGCGTGCACGCGAACTACGAAGTGGGCTTTTCGTGAATTTATCTATCTTTTCATGTACCACCCGCCTTTGTACGTCCTGTACTTGTCATTAAACAGTGCTTTGAAACCCGGTGAATCATTCAGGCTAACCCTAAACTTCCGATAAAGTAGATACTTTTAAATATCTAGGGCCAATGTTAACATACTAAAACCATATCCACGAGAAAATTAAATGTTGGCTGAAAGCAGGAAATTCGTGTTATTATTCAGTTCAAAATCTTTTGTCGTTGCGAATTTTGTCAAGGAATGTGTAACTTAAATATATAAATCAATAACCATGTCTGTTATTCTGTATGATTGCGAAATATGGTCGCTTACTCTGAGGAAAGATCGCAAACTGATATCCTTTGGGAATAAAATCCTGGGTCAAATATTCGTATCCAACAGAAACGGGAATGTGGAATTGGGGTGGAAACTTCATAACGTGGATATACATTATTTATACCCTTTACCAAATATTATTAGGGTCATCAAGTCTAGGAGGCGCAGGTGGGCAGACCATATAGCCAGAATGGAAGAAAGTAGGAACGCCTTTAAACTTTCGACTGGAACTCCAATTGGAAAACATCCATTAGAAACACCTAGGTGCAACTGGGAAGACAATATTAATTAACAGTAATGGATCTGATAGAAATAGGAATACAAAGTAGAAATTGGGTCCTATGAACTAAGAGCAGAAGTCAATGAAGAGCTTTCATGAACACACCAGTGAACCCCCAGGCTCCATAGATGTTAAAATAAATAAAGATGTCGTATATGCTTCTTTCCTTGGTATTCTTAGAAACGACGATACAAAGTCCCAGACCATTTGAGTTTGTAGTACAATATTGTGCTCAGGATTTTTACGAGGTTCCCTCGTTTTTTCATCCTTATTTTCATTCCACCATTTCTTTCAATATCATTTTATTTTATTAATCATCTGCTTTTTTAGCATAAGAGCATAATTGTGGGGTGTAAAACTAAAATATTTCATTTCCTCTAATACGTGAACGGCATGTACGTTGTGGGTTATATTGAAATGAAAGGTAATTATTTTAAAGCCATCTGTTCCATACCCCTGGAACGGTATTACGTAAATATAATAGGGGATGAAAGAAGAACAATAGAAAGAAATGCAAAAGTCTTTTTAAAAGCTTCTAGGGACATGGGTTTGGAGGTAAAGGCAGAGAAAACTAAATACATGAAAGTTAGGGGGATTGTAATGCTGCAAATTATGGATGTGTCAAAATATCAAATAATACTTTCGACAAAGTAGATATTTTTAAAAATTTAGGGTCAATGTTAAGAGTCCACACGTGGAACCGTTTATGCATTCACGGGAAACTTCGAGTAGTGGTGCTGAGACATCTTGATCTTAATAACGTGACAAGAAAAATTGTAATCATTTTGAAATTATAATCCAAAATGAGGGATTTAACGCAATAAAAATTCAAACAGCTTGTAACCAACATTAGCTTGTAAGTCCTGGTCTGATAAATTTAAGCACGTTGCAAGGAAGCAATTATTTAAAAGAAATTATTTTAAATAATTATATTAAAGTTATTCAGATTCGTTTGTCATAAGAGTCTCCAGGAAAAGAAAATATAACTTTACGTTTAATTCAAATTCGTATAAATAAATAAAATATAGCAAATAATAATATTAGTCTTGCATAAGTTGCATTTGAAAATTAACCTAACAATTCAAATAATTTAAAATATATTCTATTTAGTTTCTAAGATTTATTTTCATCCTAGATTAACCGAAAGAGATATTGTAACTTTTACACTATTTATTATTTTATTTTATAGGCAATCAATTCACCTCTTTTACGATGGACTGTACTAGTTTTCATAACTGTCTTAAATATTCATATGGCAGAAGTCTGTTATATCACGATCATTGGGGACATGATTTACACCCTCGTTATAACCTTACTGTGATATAATGAAATTTAATATTAATGGTATATGGGAGTTAAAAAGTAATGTTCACAATTTTGTTAACATAGCAGTACTAGTATACTGTAGCCAAATTTTATTCAGAAAATACTATACTTACATTTCAAAACCTCACAAAAAAGAGAAAGAAAGGAAAAGAAAAATAATGAATGAAAGAAGATGAAATGAATAAATGAAAAAGAAACTCAGTCTCATGAACATGATAAGAGATGCTCTTCAAGGCATAGCGCGCTTAATGGCGGCAGGAACTAAAAACTTTAGAAATAGCAGAGCGGCCAATCAATATAAGATTGAACTTTTATTAAGTATGTGCAATAATTTTCAACACCAAAGATATTGGAAATTCGTACAAAAGTGCACGCATAAGAGAAATTTGAAATTTAATTAGATTTGGAGATACGGGTTTGTACCCACTATATTACAAATTTCACGATGTTTTCAGCACGATATAATGAGTTTCTACTGTAATACATTTTTTCTGCATAAGTCTAAGTACATGAGTTTAAAGCTGTATTTATTGTTTCAATACATATATATCTTAATTTCAACACTGTCGTTACAGTTGCCCTCATTTTCAAACATTAGCTTGCTGTAGAACAATGAAGAGAATTAGACAATAGATGAGGAAAGATATGAATGTGTTGAAAATCTATTTGATTGTTGAAGAGTTTGAGTCATCCCATTAATGTCATGTCGTACATTTTAGGTCGCAAATCAACAACAAAAGGGAACTGTCCTTAATTGTTGTAATTAGAAAATTTGGTTATAACGACGACGTGGAAACAGAATGTCTTCTTTTGCTCCTTCCGTTCAGCAGCTTCCTTCACCCTTTACCGCCCATTGCCTCCTGTTTTCCACCTTAAATTACAGCAAGAATAATTGGAACAGGAAAAAAAATCAATATCCAAGATTAGATTAATAGCTACTTCACCACGTATTCCCAACGACGAGAGAGAGAAGGGGGTTAAAAAGGATAGGGAAAAAGTAATTTTATTGAAAATGTACGATAAATTATGAGTGATAGGAAAGAATGATTTGAATGGTTGATTTTTTAGATGGACGAATGCAACCGTAATGAGACTATCTGATATTGAATTCATTTTTTTCACACACTCATTTACGAGTTTGTTGAAAGAAACACACTTATTATTTTTTTCGATTGTATAACAAAACAAATTTTGTCTCTGTCTATATTTTTCAACGTGGCATAATTTGCTGTTATATTTATCCGATCATAATGACTTCAATTACTCGCCGACTTCAAGAACGTACATCAACTGGCAATGCTGCTGTAATCCATCTATGCAATATTACTGTATATACGTACTGTGAATTTTAGTTGAAATTTTCATTTAGTTATAGCTGGTTGCTCCTAGCTCGTAAAAGTTTTCTCGTGGCTTAACGGTTAGCATACGCGACTTTGGCTTGGGAGACCAAGTTCGATTCTCTGCTGGAGCTCAAATTGCTCTGATTCCTTGTTAATCTGTAAGTCCCCGTCTCATGTAACATCGCTGCTGAAAGAAGGGCTAAACTTAAATCAAATCAAATCAACCCTCATTCGTAAACGTAATAAGATAGTTGCTTTATTCTTTTCATATTATCCACTGCTCATTTAGCAAGTTGATAATCTGGCCCGTATCCATTTGGAGTCTAGGGGGCCGGGCCCCCTAAATATTTGCTGATCCTCCAAAGGTTCACAGTAGGCTTGCAAATGAACTATAATATGGTTGGATCTGGCCCACCCTAACTTCTACCGGGCCATCGTACATTTTTGGCCGGCAGACAATACTACTACCGGCCTCCAAACAATACTACTACATTCAACAATTATTTCAGGAGGTGACCCTGAGGCGAAATTTTCCCTCCCTCCTCGCGAATTGCGTTTAACTCTCTGAATATTGAATATGGCCCTTCCTCAGGAAGAAATCTTCTTAAATCACCATAGACTACGTCGTCTCTAGAAACGATTTTAAACTGGTTATTTGTATAAACTTACAGCCTCCTAAACAAAATAAAATAATAATTCTAGTTTAACATTTTACGTTTTTACCCCATAAGCTAAAGAAGACAGGTGATTAATATAAGCATTAATAAACGATTTTGCGAGAATTGGTGAAATCACGATGTGGGAAGAAACGAAAGAACCTCGTGGAAATCTATGGACAGGATGTTATACACCATAAGCGTATATGACCTAACTCAATCCAACACTTCCAGCATTGAGCCACTTGCCCACCTTAAAACCTTTTACTTCTCAACGAGAGACAAAATGTGCTTTAGTTTTTTATCATATTCTTATTTAACACCTATTTAGTACAAAATAATGAATTAGAATGTGCACAAAGTTGTTAATTGAATAGGAAGTAAAAGGATAAAATATACAATTCACAGTTAGAACGTTTAGCTCTTTTTTTTCGGAATTGGTATTAATATTATATTAGATGGTCTGATAAAAAGCTACGGCCCATCAATGTCAGGATTTGGACTTAGTGAACTTCGAAGAAAGAAGAAGCACTCTTTACTATTTACAACAAAAATTCATGGAACAAACCTGTTATGCGTTGATTTGAGCTATAAGAAAGTAAATGAAACGGTAGATTAGCTATATTGCAAATACAGTGTGTATTAACAATGAACATTTCGTCGTCGGCAATTCAAAACCTGCTATGTGCATTTTGCAGGAGAAGCGAAAAACAGTATCCTGGTTAGGTTTTTCGCTTTATAAAAGTGATGTTATAAGTAATATTTGATGCTGCACGTAACTTGATATCTTCTCAAGTTACTTGAGAAGGTATCAAGTTACGTGCAGCATCAAATATTACTTATAACATCACTTTTATAAAGCGAAAAACCTAACCAGGATACTGTTTTTCGCTTCTCCTGCAAAATGCACATAGCAGGTTTTGAATTGCCGACGACGATTTGCTAATATCGATAAAGAACGAATTTTTCCGCAATAGTGAAACTTATTAGGCCAAGTAACAAGTTGTAAATAATAAGAAGTTTCGCTCCAAAATTTTAATTTTTCAACATTTTTGTAAAATTAAAGTATTAATTCATCTCAAATCCTTTTTACTATTCTTTCTGTAGTACATAAATAAATATAAATATGAATGCGAAAATCATATTTATATTTATAAATATGAATGTAAATATGAAAATCATATTGCACTAAGGAATGAATTTTGCTAGAGATTGAATCTATCAATAATTTTGGATTGTAAGATCCACAAAAACAAACCGTTGGGTAGAAAAGCCTGCAGAGTTTTCTTTCCCAAGGAAGGGGACAAAAAGACCGATACAGAAGCTCATGTACTACACACTTTGATGCACGTATGTGCATAATACTTTATATGAAATGCCAATTATTTATGTTCATTTTATAACTTGTAACTACGGTAAATATACAATAGTATTATAGTATTTAATATCTATAAAGGTATCTATACCAAATGCAAAAGTTTGTTTGTAAGCACATCAGATGTCTTACGACGTATCTCGGAAAACTGAAACTCTTTCGAAAATCCAGGAGTGAGCCACTCCCTCCCTTGTTCCATCTTTAGGTGGCTATCTCGTCGGGTATATTAAAAAGGGTAATATCTTAGTGAAGTTGTAATAGCAGTCCTGATTCAATTGAATTGGTACTGGACAGGATGGTGGCAATCAATCTTATTTTTTTAAATTCGTGTTTTAATGACTTTTCTTAATTAAAATCGATTTGATGATCAATCGTAGTTGAACAAGGAAGTTGGTCGATTCACCGTACTTTTACTTCTGTCACAATTATTACAACATATGAAAACAAATACTAAAACTCATTTATTAATTTTGTTTATTCTTTATTCCCATAAGATCAGAATGTAAACTTCTATTTTAATTTTACTTTCGAAGTTTCCTTTCATTTTCTAACTTTTTTCATTGTAATTTTTGAGATAATTTCTTAGACAATCATTTTGGAAGATTGTGGTAGTCGAAATGCAGAAGTCACTTAATTAAATAAGACACAAACATCAGAAATACAAGACAGATGAAGGTGGATATAGAAGAAACCATATGAAAATGAAAACTAAAAATGCGATATAGTGGAAAGTCATACATTATAAAAAATGAAAGAAGTTTCTATTGAATAGAATCTGAAACTTATCCAACGATTTAAGTTATTATATGTTTCTGTTTAGCACTTCAAATAGCTAAAATTGATTCTAATTATTTTAAATTAATAACTCCAACGTTTTATTATTATTTTTACATCTTACTTGTAGAATAAGATCTTACCTATTAGAATATTCCTCATTTTAGGTTTGGTACTATGGATACCTTAAATAATTATAAAATCTGGCCAAAGCAAACAACTATATTTTCAGAACCAACATTAGGCCTACATTTTGGCTATAAATTGTTGCCTTCATCAGACACATTATCATTTCTTAACGTCTCTTCTCTCACCAACACTGGCAGTTTATCTTCAAATTCTTCTCTTATTAATATACGATAAATAAGTAACTGACGCAACGTTATAATGCAGAGTAGGCTGTGAACTTTTAACCTGAGAGGTCAAGTCATGAGATTAAATCAGAAAATACAATGTACTCATTTTAGCGTCCAACTGAGTAGTAAGTGGTCATTATATCTGCCAGAAAATCCATTATTTATGTCATTGTAGGCCTTATTAAATTACCTTTTCGTTTAACTAACTCTATTTTTCTCGGTATACAGAAATACACGAGTAGCGATATCTCGTCTCTGATTTTGGTCAGGAACGCACATGCTTTACTTGTTTATAACTCTGCGCACCACTAAGATACATGTGATCGACATAAAATAAGTACTAAATCTATAGTAGAAACCACATGCAACGTTGGAACTGCATACACGATTAATCCCACCCCGCATTTTCCTAAGGTTATTACCTTAAATACTCTGTTTAGTAAAAAGGATTTCTCCCCTTAACTAATGTCAGTGATAACGTAGTCTTACCCTCCTGTGGGCAAGATAGAAAATAAATATCAATTTAACCTAACATCTGTAGATTCGGTTCGTTTTGAATGTGAATGTAATGAAGTCGAATGAATCGAATCGAATTGAATGAATTGAATTGAATGAATCGAATGAATCTAATGAATAGGGTGCTACGTATACGTAGGCATCTATAGAAGTTGTGTTACCTCCTGAAAGGCATGCTGCAGAAACCTCAGATGTAAATAGTATATTCAGGTTTCTATCCTCAACTGTTGCTATTGTGATATATCAGTGTCAATATAACTGGTGACAACAGTGCTCCGGCAGATGTTTCCATTAATATGAAATAGTGCTCTTCTAATGATTTGAAATCAATTTAATTTAGAAACCCCACTATTATCTTATAGCAAGATCCTTCTCAGAATGGCCCTAATGAATGCTCCTTCAACAAAAATAGAGATGAAATATTGTTAAATGAGGTAAACCTACTCCTTCTGTAAGAAAATTGATAAAAACGCTAGTGACACCTTTTACCGGACTACTCGTGCTAGTGTTTTGAAGTAGTTGCAGCTTCAAGTTCCGACTTCGGTGGAAGATATTCCTTTAATTTCCATAGACTTTACAATTTCTTATTCTACTTTATATAGTGGAACTATGGGTAGTGTTATAACTCCAATGAAGCACCGGGCAAAATGTGTTGCAAGGACACTCAAATTGGCAGTGAACCAACAAAACACACAAAACAGATATTAGTTATCATGGTATATTTATAGTTATGATATTACCCTATTGATATCTCTCTTTTCTAATCGTTCTAGATTTGAAATATAGATCATGTATCAAATTTGCTATTCAAATTTACAGTATTTTCCTTTGTAGTAGCTGTGTTCTAATCTACACCGTACAATCAACATAATCCCATGTTATAGTATAGGTCCATGTCTCATTTAATTTCGGTACTGAAACTGTACGTTACCTGTTCAAACTAACCAACTTCAGTTTGCAGATGGAAATTGTTTCTAACACGTTGAGAACACCTTTCGTAGAATTATACATTTTGTAGTGCAATCTCACTTATAAAGTCCCGCTTCAGTTACCAAGAGCAATCACATCTGGATGCTTTCTACAAAACTGTTCACTCACATATTAGGTGATTTTGAAAATAAACCTCCGCAATAAACATCCTTAATTCCAGTGAAAATATCATGTTGTAATGTTCATAACTGGTACTTCAAAATAACACACATCCTCTATTTGCAAATCATTGACGTTACTGAACGTGTAGACGAGCCACTTGCTTTGAGAATATTGTGGTACAGAGAATACTGTATCTGAAAGAGAGGGGAGTATATATATATATATATATAAGCACAAGAGTACTCAGCGAAATTATCACCCTATGTCTTGCAACAAAATTATTCTTACAATTGCTAATAATCAATTATACCGTGTGTCAATATTGTTCAGATTTAGTTCTAATTAATAAAATTAAAAAGGTAATTGAAAGTTCTGTCAGTGAAATAATTACGAGGTGCATCCAGAAATTAAGTTCCGATGTAAATTGAGAGAAGAATATCAGAAGTTTTTATCCTTTTCGTCTTTCATTGACATTTTCCCTTTTTAATATCAAAGACACTATATACCGTACCCGTTAAACCGAACTCATCCGAAGTGAACCAATCTTGAAATCTTGGAAGACCTTTATCTGATATAGAAACTTCTGAAATAATATAGTGCACAGGCTTTTTGTTCCCGAGTTGTACACTGTCAAAATTGTTCTTTCTCAACTTTGCAATGTTAACCAATCTAATCTAATCTATTTAATTGAAATTCAATATTTTATGCATACAAAATAATTGGGTACCTCATTACCATAGTGCATTTTTTAAAATAGCTGAACCATTTTGTTTACTTAACGATTAGCAGGTTAACATTTAACCTCAAAGTAACTTTATCCGAGTTTGTTCCATCTCTCTCTCTCTCTCTCTCTTTCTCTTTCTCTCTGTCCAGTTGTTAAATCCATGACTCGGTAAAGCCTTTGTAAATCTGGATATTAATTTTCCCAATTCTTCGCAGTCTTCTGCCTTGCGCACAGTGGTACTCAATGGAAATCCGATTATGTCGGCCGTGTCAGCGATCCATCTTTTCGCTGTTCGTCCATGTGGTCTCCTGTCAGTAACTTTGGCTTGGAGAATCAACTTTTCCAGGTTGTCTTTCATTCTTCTCATGATGCGGCCAAAGAGTTGTAGAACTCTTCTGTCTACAAAAGCGCTGAGGTGGGTTTTCATCCGCAGTTGTAGGTGACGGATTCACTTGTTGTTCTCGCCGTATCGAGAGACGTAAAACTCAAAGATTTCATTTCATTTTCTCATCGTAAACGGGATACTTAACATTCTCTGCCAACATCACATTTCCAAAGTATTAATATACTATCTGTCTTATACTATAGCCTTTACAGTTCGAGTTTCATAACAGTAGAGGAAATTCTGAAAACAAGTGAATGTATCCCTCTCTTCTTTCTGTTAAAAGTTACAGCTCTGTATATGTATAGTATAGCGCTAAATTCGTTGTACAAAAGCAGAGGAATGATTCCTAAAAGTAAAACAAACGAAAAAGTTCCAATAAACATAGGGCGAAAATTCCATCGTTTACGTGTTATAGACTGCCGAAAACATGAAACAATGAATTTTAAAGGTTCGTAGCTCCAAAATTATGGGACGTGCCATAGTCAGGTCAAGACTTCACTTAGGAACTACTATGTGTTCTATCCAAAAATACATGTTTTAGAATCCTAAGGTACTCACGCAACAATTTTTATGGAGGTGGTTGGAGAGTACTTTATATCATAGGCCCGTAGTCAAACTCCCTCTATAAAAATTGTTGTGGAAGCACCTCAGGATTCTGAAACACGCGTATATGGATAGGGCACATACTAGTTCCTAAGTGAAGTTTTGACCCGACTACAGTAGCTCCCATAGTTTTGGAGCAATGGACCTTTAAAATTCATTCTTTCATGTTTTTGGAAGCCTATAACACGTAAACGATGGGCTTTTTGCCTTATGTTTATTGGAACTTTTGTTTGTTTTACTCTCAGGAATCACTCTTCTGCTTTTGTACAACGAATTTAGCGCCATATTGTATATACAGATAGAGCTGTGACCGTAGGATATAAATAGGAGTATTACACTAGGATAAGCCACTATGGAGAAACTACGGAAATATATATTCCGTAGGATATAGGCCTATATTTCCGTAGTTTCTCCATACCGGCTTATCCTAATGTAATACTTCTATTTATGTCCTACAGTCACTGCTCTATCTACTATTGAGCATAGATAAGAGAATTAATGAACCGTTAGGATATTTCTTATTTATGAATTTGACTGCTGATAATTTAGTTTTCTCCTAATTTATTTTTAAATCAATATTTTGGCATTTACCTCGTATTTATCACGTTATTCGAGTAATCTCCCGTATACTATTTGTCATTAGCTTGGTGTTATATACAAAACAGTGATTAATTTTAATTCCTACAATTAAGGATTCTTCTTTACGGTTATTTATGACCCCCTCTTATGATATATTTTCCATTAATGATAAACAACGTAAGCAATCAGGGTGTGTCCTTGTCTGACATCTTTACACACGCTGAAGGGTGAGCTGATGATTACTCATCATCAACTCCTGTGTTAGACTGATTGTTAGTGTAAAGGTTTCTTATGATTGAAATGAAATCAAATGAGATGGTATTCACTTTCTTCCCTAAAATACAACAGTTTAGGTCACAATATAAAAAAGAAAGTTTTTCTATAATCTATAAAACACAAAACAGATGGATGTTAAACCCATTTGCTTTCTCTATTGGTTGACATAAATTGATTATATGCTATAATGTTCTTTTCCGTTAGAAAATCCAGCCTCGTCTACTGGAAGCTCTTCGTAGTGAAAACTTTGAGGCGTACATTTGTAATATAAGCAGGCCTTTACTTGGTTGTAAAATCAGAGATGTTCTCGGTAATTTCCACATTTTCATTTTGAGCTTTTCTCGTTGAACGGGATGAAAGTGACATGTTTCCATCTTGCGACTATATGTCTTGATCCAACATGTTGTTCCAGATGAATGCGATATGTTAATTTCTTCTTCGCTCATTTTTTGATATTTTCTCCACAAACTTTTATCACTTCCTGGTGCTTTGTGATTTTTAAACTGAGTGACTGCTTGTTTTATTTCTCTCCTCAGCATTGATGGCTTCTTTTCTATGAACTCATTTATTTTTCCTTTTCTTTTTTTTCTTTTTTTCTTTTTTTTTACTGATTCCATTTTCTGAACTCACAGCAGCTCTTCCATGTTTCAATGGTTAGTTCTTTTCTACAATTAAAGATCATTTGCTTCAATAGTCAGTGATCGTGGTTTACAATCTCAAGCGTTTTCTTTATCTTCATTAAACAATGTCGACGCTTACTATGCTCTTGGTGCTTTTCAACTACTTTAGATTTCATGTAGAGGGCCATTTCATAAATAATGCACTTTTTTTTTTTTTTTTGGTGACTTACATGTTTATTGTTTGGAAAGGATCTCTTTACAAGCCTTCAATATAATCTCCCTGTTTGGCAATGACGGAATTCCAACATCCGGGTAGCTTCTGTATTCCGTCTTTGTGAAGCTGTCGAATAATTCCTGTAACGGGTGCGGAAAGATCTTCCAGACATGGAAACCGATGTTCACATGCTTAACCTTTGGTTGAGATCGGCAACACTTTTTTCTTTTTTTTCGTCT
Source organism: Thermobia domestica (assembly GCF_964235325.1). Classification (NCBI taxonomy): domain Eukaryota; kingdom Metazoa; phylum Arthropoda; class Insecta; order Zygentoma; family Lepismatidae; genus Thermobia; species Thermobia domestica. The sequence continues at coordinate 197,615,413 of NC_137455.1, read as the reverse complement.
TGAAGAAGATGGAGCTCTCCACTCGTTGAATTGTGATTTCAACTCAGGCTCAAAGTTTGTGACCCATGTTACATCAATAGCAATAACGCGAAGCAGAAAGTCCTCATCTTCAATATAGAATCTTTATTTCAGCACTGTTGCATTGTCCAGATGTGTCTGCTTTTGTTCAGCAGTCAAGAAGTGGTGGACCATCGGGCAGAAACTTTTCTCTTCTGTAAATTACTTGTTAGAATTCTGGGGCTAAGCGGTTAGCGTACGCAGCTTTGGCGTGGGAGATTCGCGGCGGATACTCATGTGGTTCGGATTCTACGTTAATCAGTACTTCCCGTCACATATAGCGTCGCTGCTGAAAGGGACATTAAGCTCAAAATCACCTCAATTCAAATTGTTAGAATTCGATATCCTGACATTGATGTAATCGCTGTGATGTCAGAAAGTATCTTACGTGTCACACTGCAATCTTGTTCAAGTACATCTGCCACAAGTTAAGAACTTCTGTCATCGATTGATTTTGGACTTCCTGGTTTTGGATCATCCTTTGTGCTCAGACGACCACTACGGAAACTAGTAGCCCAACGAGAAACTGTGCTATTGTCCACTGTTGCCTCACCACAAACTTCACGTAAGGCACTGTGGATTTATGTTGGGGTTTTGCCACGTGAAGTTTCAATCTTTATGTACGACCTATAATCTTCAATAGACACGTACCCGAGACACCAGCCGCCTCTATTTCAAACACTTGTCACAGCCTCACTGTGGCCACTAGTGAGCACACAAGCACACGCCCTCCTGTCTTAAAATCTCAGCGTCAACTGACAAAATGTTTATCTTGATTTTATCATCCACCTCGCAGTGTCGTCATAGTGTGCATTATTTATGAAATCATCCTCGTATCTGTTTTCCTTTACCTTATATGCATAGATTTTGTATCCGTCTATTTAATAAAGCCTGCTTTTCATAATACTCATGAGATACGTTGTTATAGTTCTGTAAGGTTTTTACTTTCATTAGTTAGTATCGTAGTTGAATCACTTAACCAATGGTTCAGAAGTTTTGGCAGTTTCTCATACCTTTCTTCAACTGACTTTCTTCATAGCTTTCTTCAACATTGTAGATTTCACATTACACCTACAGATCCATTAGAGTTTACTGTTAAGTTCTGTATTTCGGACCGAAAAAAATCACCGAATTTGGATAGTACTGAATGATCAATTCTCAGTCCTTTTTTCCACATAATTTTAACTCACATTGGTAATTTTGTAATAAGAATGACATGGTCTAAATTGCATGCAATGCCTTAGCAACTACTGTTGATTACAGAGGTTTTGCATAGACTTCTAAATACAATGAAATTGATCTGATTTTGCACTTTGTCCCCTAATGAGATACATTAATTTTACTCTAATTCTTGTTCTAAGGAACATTGATGAAAATTTGACTAGTTCCACATTTTGATGGCCCATAGTCGGGAAAACGAAGTTTGCACAGGAAAATATTTCACGTATGTATTGAGAAAATCACGATTGACCTTCATGCCTAGTTTGGTCAAGATCGGATGAGTGTTGTAGATCGCGTAGGATATCTGTCTATCAATCTACCCATCTATCCATCCATCAATCTATCTATCTCTGTATATACTGTCCCAGTGATTGATTTTTTAAAGAAAAATGAAATACAAAGAATGAGAATAGTGAAGTAAGAAATACTTCACTCACAATCACTACTAATACTATTTTGCAAAACATTTTCTAAAATAACATCAAATATATTTGCAAACTAAATACAAGAACCTGTTGTTGCCGCATCTTAATTCATAACCTGTGTTTTAAAAAGGGAGGAATTAGAATGTTCTTAAAGAAATATCCCCACAACCATTCATCCCCATGTATTTATCATGTGTTGTTATGTAAGTTCGCATAACAATTACATAGTGGGAGTTTCATATATGCAAGGCGGTCTTAAATGCAATTACAATGTCCAGAAATTTTTACCTTCACCAACACCCCTCCCCACGAGCTAAAAATGGGAAAAAACTACTTTATATGAGATTAGATTTAGTGAAAACATATCTGTGTACTAAATTTAGAGGTTCTAAACGATTCATTTTTAGCGCAAAACTGATGACCGACACACAAATAAATTAATTATTTTTATCCCTTTAATTGGCAAGCGTTGATAGCATTACATTTAAAATATTTAGTTTGCTTTTATGGTTTAACCATGTCTTCCGGATCATAATTTCGTAATTTTTAAAGTATTTTTGTACTTTGGTTACAAAATATAGGATGTTTATTTCAAACCAACATTACCATAAAATAGGTCTTATGTGTTGCTACTGAGCAGCATTGCCCTATTATGATCAAATATCATAAGAATATTTTCGGTAATTGATAGCAGTTTCGTTGAAATATCTTCCTACAGAGCAAGAAACCATAAATAATAATAAAAAAAACATAAAAAAAGAACTTTCGCGGAACGTAGGAGATAAAGCTTCTGCAATATTAAATTTGACTGTCCCCTCTTGATGAAGATTAGAAGTATCTAAAGAAGCGACCCGCAAATCATGTATATGAATATTGTATGAAAGCAGTAATGCAAATTAAATGATCACTGAAGTTATAATTCGTGCGGATAACGCAATAGAATGCGATGATGCTTGAGAGCAACAGTGTCAAATACAAGAGTTAAAGATGTATTGCATGCCTCCTCGACTAGATGACTGACCCCAGTTAGGTAACTACTAGTTATTACATTGGAAAACCCAATCTATTTTGTAGTAAATTATATTGATGTAGTTCGTGTTATATCTTGATTCACTTCTTATGGATTTATCTTTGATGTTAACACCAGTTACTTCTTTAACATAGATATTTATTGTGACCATTTTTCATTATGCTTCAACAAAAAGACAAGACAAGAAAAACTAATGTTCTGCCGTAGAACTGATTTATTTTTTTTCTTATAGTGTTTTCCCATTTCCATTATTGTCAAGTTTCTTTTCTTGTACATATTTTTTTTTAAAGTTAGAAAGCTATTTTTTTAAAAATCCTGAAGCCCTTATAACTTTCTTCTATTCTTGCTGTCTGCGGGATAACTACTTAAGCAACATTTTTTTTTTTTTTTTTTTTTTTTAGAAAAAAGGTTCTAACTTGAAATAAAAGTCACTTAACGAAATAAAACACAAACACACTACTACGCTAAGTCCACAAGCAAAAAAAGAAAGAAAAGAAAAAGAAAGAAAGAAAAGGAAATTTTTAGCATGGAGAAAAAATGATAGAAAGCAGGGTAAGGGAACAAGCAGAAAAATTGAGACTTTTTTTTAAGAAACCCGAGAGACTCTTAAATCAAACTCTTTTTCCCTGCTTTAGTTTTCTTTTCTTTTTGTTTTACTTTGCCTCCTTTTCTTAGGTTGTAAAGAAAAAAATAAGCAACTGAATAATCTTAGACGAGGAAACATTTAAGAATGTTCTGTAAACTGGACCCAATTTTCCCTTCATATTTCCCCCCTTTTTGCCTCAACTTATTCATCATCTTACATTTCTTTAATTTTTCTACTCCTCCTTCAACTACGCCTTCTTACTTCTCTTACTCATATTTATTTTTCTTTCTTTCCTTTTTTTAAAAATATATTTTTATCCCAACTCCTCCTCCTCTGAAGAGGATTATAATTGCATTTAGCCCTTTTTCAAATTGAAGAAAATAAAAGTTAATCAGACTAATGCAACCCCTTCCTGTGATTAAAGTTTCAGGTTGTGTTTATTTTTAAATGCTTCTGTGTATTTGTTTTATATATTTTTTTAAAACAATCTTTTCCTTCCACTATACTTATAATTGAATTCACTACTATGACAGAGATCAGCTTTCAAATAAACTAAGTATAATATATTATAGGTTTTATCTTTATCCACGAAAAAATTCAATGTCGACTGAAAGCAGGGAATTTGTGTTATTATTCAGTTCAAAATCTTTTGTCGTCGCGAATTCTGTCGAGGAATTTGAGGCTTAAAATATATAAAACGATAATCATGCCTGTTTTGCTGTACCTGAGGGAGGGAAGACTGAAAGTATTTGAGAACATGATCCTGAGACAAAAAGTCGGACCGAAGGGGAACGGGAATTGTTAATGTCGGAAACTTCATAACGAGGAACTACATAATTTATACGGTTTACCAAACATTGTTAGGGTCATCAAATCTAGGAGGCTCAGGTGGGCAGGTCATGTAGCAAGAATGGAAGAAACTAGGAAGGCTTTCAAGGTCTTAATTGGAAATCCAACAGGAAAATGACCATTAAAAAGACCTAGATGTAGATAGGAAAACAATATTAAGATGGATCTCGCACAAATAGAAATACAAAGTAGAAACTGGGTTCAGTTGACTAAGGATAGAAGTCAGTGGAGAGCTTATGTGAACGCAGAATTGAACCTCCAGATTCTATAGGCCAAGGAGTTAGTTAGGCTTTACTTTTAATGAAATGTGTCAGCAAATAAATTTTGAAATGAATTCATTATAAAATCAGAGTATAACTTTCTATAATTTATTTCTGGTATGCCTAGAAGATAATATTTAAGTTTAGTTTTACATTGTGGAACTGTGGTAGACTTCCAAACTATTGATTACTGAAATTGGAAGCAATAAACTTCCGCCTACCATAGATGGATAAAATCACAATAGTATATGCTCTTTGGATGCTTAACACATACAGGGTGTCTCAAAAGTCTCCTGACATAGGGTAACTATTATTATCAGAGTTACAACAAAATTTAAAAGGAGGAAACCGTCTCCAAATGTGATGTTTTCAATCTAAAGTGAAGGAATTCTTTTTTCTAAATCGGAAGAGCCGTTTGCGCTGTACATTCTTTATGCGCCAAATGTTAAATGAAAATGCAACGTTGCCATTTACCTGGATCCATAATATAAGTGAATGAAGTTACTGTTTGAAGTGGAGGCTGGTCACTGACACGTTAGCGTAAAAGACAGTAACTTCATTCACTAATGTTGTGAGTCCAAGTAAATGGCAACATTAAAGTTTTATTTAACATTGGGCGCATAAAGAGTGTACAGCCAGGCGGCTCGGCCAATTTAGAAATTTCCTTCTGATGTAGTGAGTCAATGCCCTTTATAAGTTAAGGTTGACAGAGGACGCTTTTAATGAGGGCTAACCCTTCTGTAGGCCACAAGCACGTAATTAGAGAAAACTTAGCTTAATAAAGTTTACTAAAACTAGAGAAAATTAAGGAATTAGAGAAGAGAATACCCAACAGGTGTATGTCATGCACTTTTAAAGGAAGATATTTCATAGAATTATCAATTTTTTCTAAATAAACTTTTAATAGAGGTAACTCATGTGTTATGATTTCATATGTGGATAAGGTCCTGAGTTATAAACCTGTTTACTAAGTTAATTACCCTAGACATTACATTTATTTTGTTTTACGATACGAGCCTGAAAATATTTTTTATATTCTATTCTTTTTTTAAAAAAAGTTTGTCGAAAATTTTGTCCTAGGAACGGAAAGAGTCTGTACGCACAGGCTGACATATTTCGATAATACATTAAATAAAAGTAATTTTAAACATTTTTTTTTCGACAAACACGAGGAATAAGGCAAGAGATGATATCTGTTCTTAAAACGTTGAATCGATTCCTGGAAAATTGATTCTCGCTGCCCTTTACTGATTTTGCTCTTATACTTTTCGATAGACAGAGGGAATCCTATAAGATTTTCGATACTTAGTGTAAAATATTTTGAAAGTCTAGAAAAACTCCAAACACAAAATTTATCTTGCATTATTATTATTATTATTAAGATTCTGCTTTTCAGCAGGTATTGGGATTAATGAGTATATATATTGGTTTGAACCTGGAAATGTTTTTGGGTTTGAGTAACATCTGGATTTGCAATCTTGAATTCACAGCACTTTCGAAAGTAAGTTTACCAGTCACCACTCTTGCCTTTGGTGGAGAAAGAAATCCGAATTTGAATTGCAGTTAAGGTAAATATTATTTTATTCGTTGCACTTCAGTTCTATATCTCCTCTGTCCTTAATGCTGAGAAGACACCTTGAACCCTAAATAAACATATAAGTTATACTTGTCTCCTTTTTCATGTTGTTCAATTCTTATCTGTAAATCAGAATGGACGAATGCCACGATTGAGTAGCAGTAACCGACAATTTCCACAGGTTTCTTATTGAAATGAAATCTCTTAAGTTTTACGTCGCACAGTTATGCCGGCTAGGCTAAAGGAGAAGGTAATGATGAGAAATAAAAGAAATGGTGGAATGAAGAAAGTGCGAGAAATGGGAAAACACCGAGAAACACCCCACACGGTGTTTGTCCGCCACAAAGTTCACTTGGCACGAGCTGGGATAAAACTAAGGACTCCGTGCACCAGAGGTGAACGGTCTACCTCTGAGCCACCGGTGTCCTAGGTTCTTTATTGAAGCTTACCGTTCCTGACAAATGCTGATATTTTGATAATCTGTTATCAAGAAAAGACCTCTGAAAGACAGCTAAGTTTAAAGACAAACATGTGATTCCGTGAAACCATAATTTCATATATAACATAAATTGGCTAGAGGGAAGAAAGAAACTGTATAAGAAATCCCAAATATGGAAATAAAAATTAAATAAATATTTTATCCCAAATATTTTAAATCCCAAATATTTTAAAATTAAAATTAAAATTTTAGCAACAGTTTTCTGTAACTCCACAGAAATATCTTGCTGAAAAGAAATATTTCTTGCTAGTTAACAAACATGTAAAAGATAAATCTTACTGCAAATTCAGTTGTATCTAATTCAAAATTTACCATTTCGCTCGTGCTGGCGCACAAAAATGATTGTCTCCCTTGAGAATCCCATAATATCTTATAAAGATGATGATTGTGGTGAAAAAGATTTATAAATATTTAAAAGTGAGCTTTTAATCAAATTTCCGACAGATAAAAATAAATATGTGCTATACGCGTATCATTTGCCTGCTGTTTCATTCATAAGATGAACATTACATTTCACCCGTTAAAACATTTTCTTTTTTGTATCGTGCAGTTTTAAAAGAAAGAAATTTTTCAGCTGAAAGCTCACAAGCAGTTATACGTATATATTTCTTGTTCTGCTTTAGGAAGTGATTTAAAGCACATTATTATTCCCGGTGCGTCCAAATGAACGGTCCGATCTCTCCACCAGCAATTCGTTCTCGTTAACCACACAGAACCCCCCGCAGCAAAGTGGCCAATCGTTATTCATTTGCTTTCAGTGGGTGGCGACAAGTGAAAGGATTAGGGGTGCGTTCAAGACTACCAAGGCAACATGGATGATTACAACGAGTGAATAAAAAGAGAAAATGAAAGAATTAAAAAAAATAGGTGGTTTAGGTAGGAGAGGGGAGAAGGGAAAAGCCATGAAATCCACGAAAAAGAATAGAGAGAGAGTGAGAGTAAGAGGATAATGCTGAGAATGGAATATTAAAACAGACTTTGCAATCTGCCAACAGGGCTTAAAATCTAATTAAAGTGTTATCAACGCTGTCTTCGTTCTGTCGAGATGATACACAAAAATTCTGGGCTATTTCTTTTCTTTCGTTTTTTTTACCTACTCTCTTTGTCTCATAAAAATACTAATAATAGAAGAAAGCAGCAAGGGAGACCTCTTATAGATCTGTAATACTAGATTTGAAAAGAAATATATATTTGGATCAAATAACTTCATAGGTTATCCAGTTGAAAATGTTGATGTTTACAGAAATCGCGTGTCAACACAAAACTCATCAGATCTCTGCCTTCAATTTTATTCTTACATATGGATGTATATTGGTGTCTTTGCTATGTACTAGATTAAGGATCAGTGGAAACGAAGTTGATCGAGATTATATATTTTAAAAAATAGTAAGTTATTATTTTTGGAGCTCAGTATTAATTTTGTTGAGTAGTTTAGAATTTAGTATTCCCTTTCACCACTGAGGCTATATAAGAAGTTTATATACAGTTGAAAGTGGAATCCAAAACATTCTCTTGCACTCATATTTCAAGATTCTTCCACAGGGAATCGAATCGGAAACCTGTGTATGAAAGAGGCTTGCTAGCAAGTAGACAAGCGGAATGGAGTGTTCATTTTAAATTTCTTTTCTGATGATTTTCTATTCTCGTATTCATAAATGAGAAATGTTGATGAGCAATTCAACTGTTCAACTACATTGTAAACTCCATGTTTAGTTCATGTTCATTATCGTGTCATAATCAATGACGTACTATCTATTGGCTTCTACTACACCTCAGCTCATCGGTGCCATACTTATCCGTATACCATTCTTCCATTATATTTCCGAATATTGCCATCACTCTCATCACCATCTATATCCGACCTGAACATCGGATTTCACTTGCCTTTTTCCAACTCGTCTCTAATACTAAAAATTATTATCTAATTATGACAGATACCAATCTTCATATTCGCACAGATAATGAATGTATTACGTTTACACAATATATTATTTCAAGAACAGCAGACATTTTTCAAGATTTACCCTAACCGTCTCATCCGCTCTCTCAGTCTGATGTGGTTATTCATTCTAACACTCTAGCTTCTCACTACATAATCGAAGTCCTTGATATCATTGGTAGCGGTCATACATTTCTAAACTTATTTATCGAAATACTCACTTCACTCACCACTTCCTCGAATATCACTTTTTTTTATCACAAAATTGACTGGAACAAATATTGTGAATATATTTTCCATTTTTTTAAATAACACCATGACCAGGACATTAATATAAATAACACTTCAATCACTCAAGCGTCAGAACTCTATATTTCATATATATATATATATATATATATATATATATATATATATATATTGTTCCCTACAAATCTATGATCCGTCATTCTTGATGGTTATATGAACGTACATCCGAGCCCATAAACCCTTCATCACCATCGTAACTATCTCGAGGCATATAAATTCGGAAATTGGGTCAAAACTTGTAACATCCTAAAGAAACTAACCATCGTTGAAAATTTTGGAAACATTTTAATGCATTTTATGGTAAGTATACTAAACCTTATTATCCTCTTCTCTATTATAACACAGCAACTTAAACGAATCCGAACCGACGTCTTTTCAACAGGTTAGAACATTTGTGCAACTTTCGTGTTTCTAAAGCCAAACAAGCAACCTACCGCCGCATCTTCCTACAGACCTATTCAACTGACACTTACTTTTAGTGAAATTCTCGAAAGCATATCATCGTCAAAAGGATTACATCCTTACCTAGGAACCAAAATAGTCTCCTATTCTTCAAGCAGACTCTTGGTTCTTCGCCTCACGAGTCTCATCACAAATCATTAGAACTCTACCAATCTTTCTTCCCTCCTTTCGTTCGATCTTGAAAATACCTTCGACAAAGTCTGGCTTCTCCACCTTGCATTTCCCGTCGTTTTATTTACCAATTTCTTGTATGTCGCTCTTCCACCTCTGCATGGATAATCAGCTTTGTCATCCTATATTCCTTCTGTCAGGAGCTTCCCAAAGCTTTGCTCACTTATCTCTGTTATATATAATTTTTGTGTAAGATTTCCCCCACTTCCTCCTGATGTACACTTATTTCAATTGTTAAAGACACTGCTTTTCTGTCCTTGGTCAAACTAAGATCTCCAGGAAGCTATCAACCAGTTCACTCGTTGATGAAGGAAGTGGAGTTTTTCAATTAGCGCCGCAAAAACGTACGTCATTATTTTATACCTCTTCGAAAAGGCTCCAGAGCTCATAGCAACCCCTCGCTTCTCTTTCACACAGCCTATGATACTCCAATGATTACAATTCAAACTGTTATCTATCTGGGCATCTGGAACTTTCTCTATCGTCTGATTCAACTGATCGCAGTTTTACCAAAATTCTGGAGAAAATCATCGTACGGCACCTGCATATACATGTTTCTCCCTATAACCTATTGCAATTTCACGAAGCCGGACTTCCCCCACAGTTCATCTTTAATGATGAGCTTATGCATCTTGTCAACTACCTCACAAATCAATTTAATCCTTCGAAACCAGACTGTATCGTACCTTTTGATTTACGCATACAGAAGGCTTTTGATAAAGTTTGACACCAGGAACTTCCCTCAAAACTACTAAATTTTCAGCTTCCTCTGGATTACATCCGCTTCATTTATAATTTCCTGTCTGGTCGCCTCACTTACATAGACACCAATCATGCATACTCACATCTTATATTTTTAAATTCAGGCGTAAATCAGGGCTTATCCCTACCTCCTATGTTGTATATTCTCTATATCGCCGAGATGCCTTCTCTTTCGAACAATGTTCATTTGTTTCAATACTATGACGACACAGTTCTTCTTGCAATCAGACGTTCTATTAAGGAACTAATCACAGCTCTACAACAAGTAATAAATATCTTTGTTATTTGGTTAGCTCTGTTAGCGAAAGATTGCGACTAACGATAAATGCCAATACAACTCGAACTTGACTTAGTCTTCCACAGAAAAAAAAATGCTCAAAGGTTCACTGTAACCAGAACTTACTTCATATATCTGTCAATTATACGTGTCTCTCAATTTCCAAGACAGTCAAATACTTGGAATTCACATTCGACAGGCATCTTACCTAGAAGTCTCATCTCAGTATACAAAAGTATACAGTTTACTTAATCTCATAAAACAGCAAGGGGTCTTCACACGGAGCTAGTGTTAAACATTTATGAAGTCTTTCTTCAGCCAATATTCACTTATAGACCCGAACTGGATGACAGCGCCCCTCTCCTATATGCACTTTGAATCGCTTACCGTTTCAAAATCCTTAGCTCAACTCAATAACTCTACAACGATTGTAGTTTCCCCATATTTTGTATAATCCTGAACAGTTTCGTCTTAGATGCTTCCCATAACGTCTCCAGGTTCATCTCTCACTCCCAGTTGACACTACCAACGCCTACAACAATTACGATACTGCTAATCCCGTAACCCACGCTCTCCTCTTTCTGCTTTCCTTGTTTCGTTATTTGCTACCCTCAAATCATCCAGATTTTCCGCTTACTCGTTCATTTCTCATAGCTCATTTTCTATTTCATCTAACTTCATCATCTTCTGATCGTAATTCCTCTGTAACTAACATGGCATCCCACTGTCTACAAACAATGCTTGAAGCAGCCTCCATGCAAGAAGAATAACATGCATCTGTCTGTTTAACTCTATCCTGTGCATTGTGTTGTTAGGTGCACTTTGTCTTATTGATTTTTCCATATACCACTTGCACCACATCGACATCTAAATCCCAGTATTTATATTGTTACATCATTCCCTGTACAATACTTACAGTTCTTGTTCTAATGATTACAATCTAAAAATTCTCAGGATCCACTTTACCAAAATAGAGTTATGAATAATCAAGTTCTAATAAAGTGTTAAAACATCTCTTAACCCATCTCCCAATCCTGACTCATAAATATAGTAACTACTCTTTCCACCCTCGAGCGGGCAGCTAACTTTGGCCAGCAAGAAAACATTACTCTGAAACTAAAATATTGCTGTCTATCTTACATATAGGACTTTGATATGATTGTAGTATCTTTGTTGAGTCACTTTTCTCAAACAAAATTTTTCGATGACTAGTAATACAGTTATTAATGTTCGTATATTATTGGATTCTGTTCAGCATGCTGGCTGTAACATCACTAACAGCACACGGAATGTATAGAATGATCACCATCGAGCTGATTATTATTTCTTCGTTCATTTTTTCCTCCACCTAGTTCTGTAACACAGCTCCACACCGACTCTGTATCAAATAGTAACACAGAAACTATGTAACGTTTTTAAAAAAATTTTGCCATGGCTATATCATGTGAATATTTTCTCGCAACTTTGTTAAAACTTCAAAGGTTAGCAGATTATATTACTCACGCCTTTCAAAACAGAAAATATTTCCTCATTCTTCAAGAATTTATAACCTACTATTAACATACCTTTTGTGTTCACATTAAACAGGCCCATAACTAGGAGTTGTTTTACCCGGGACAAAGACGAAATCCGGTGCCTCCAATTTTGTATATATATTGCCTTTTTAAATGACCCTCCAACTTTGCGCCCAAGGTATGTGTCCCGCTCCCTCTTCCCTAGTTGCGGCCCTACGTCTAGATTTCATAAAAGTACTTCTGTTTCAGACACAGCCGTAACTTGTGGGGAGTAGGGGACAGCTACCTCCAGGGAAACTTCCAACAGTTCGGGGGGGGGGGGGGGCATTTTAAGACAACATTTTCTTACTTCATATGCGATACGAACATGAAATTATAAATGAAGCGTCAAACAGGTTCACTACATTACATAAACAAAACAGCACACAATAGGCAAATAAAACAAAAATGAGTCGTGGGTGCAATTCAGTAAAAAATGTCTACTATTAGGGTCTCTAGAAATAATAATTATTCGTATGGATTTGAGATTTGTCAATATTATCCCCTTAATTAGTTCGTTATGTATGGAACGGGTCCAGGAGCGTAAGTGACGGCCCTGCAAGACTTTGCCGTGGGAGAGGGCCCAAAGGCTCCCAGGGGCCCTAAAAGAGCAAGAGAAAGATGGAAAGAGGAGCCCAAGAATTAGAAAAACAACTTTTTTCTGGGGGGGCAAATATGTAGGAATGCCTGGCCCCCAGAAAAAATCTAAGTTACTGCACTGGTCAGAGTTTCGTATGGAGATGAATAGACTGTAATTCCCAGTTTCACATCTGACGATTATTCTGAATTCTTTGTGTTGCTTTAATATTAAACCTGAAAGTTTCGTGATACTTCTGGTTATTAACTTTAACTGTTTATCAAAGACTTTTTCCTCAAATGTTATTCCTAAGTATTTTATTTTTATAACGTTCTCATTCCTTTTTATATAGTATCTAGAAATCACATAATTCTCTCATATATGATATTGTATTTATATTATTCCAACAAGAACAATAATAATCTTTATTTCAGCGCCGCAAACAGCTTGTCAGCAAAAATACACGACATTGTGTGATATCAGATCGCTACATTACCATGTAATAATAATAATAATAATAACGATAGTAATAGTAACTCACATCTTTCAAAAGAGAAAATATTTCCTCATTCTTCAAGAATTTATAACCCACTATTAACATACCTTTTGTATTCGCATTAAACAGGCCCATAACTAGGAGTTGTTTTACCCGGGACAAAGACGAAATCCGGTGCCTCCAATTTTGTATATATATTGCCCTTTTAAATGACCCTCCAACTATGCGCCCAAGGTATGTGTCCCGCTCCCTCTTCCCTAGTTGCGGCCCTACGTCTAGATTTCATAAAAGAACTTCTGTTTCAGACACAGCCGTAACTTGTGGGGAGTAGGGGACAGCTACCTCCAGGGAAACTTCCAACAGTTCGGGGGGGGGGGGGGCATTTTAAGACAACATTTTCTTACTTCATATGCGATACGAACATGAAATTATAAATGAAGCGTCAAACAGGTTCACTACATTACATAAACAAAACAGCACACAATAGGCAAATAAAACAAAAATGAGTCGTGGGTGCATTTCAGTAAAAAATGTCTACTATTAGGGTCTCTAGAAATAATAATTATTCGTATGGATTTGGGATTTGTCAATATTATCCCCTTAATTAGTTCGTTATGTATGGAACGGGTCCAGGAGCGTAAGTGACGGCCCTGCAAGACTTTGCCGTGGGAGAGGGCCCAAAGGCTCCCAGGGGCCCTAAAAGAGCAAGAGAAAGATGGAAAGAGGGGCCCAAGAATTAGAAAAACAACTTTTTTCTGGGGGGGGGCAAATATGTAGGAATGCCTGGCCCCCAGAAAAAATCTAAGTTACTGCACTGGTCAGAGTTTCGTATGGAGATGAATAGACTGTAATTCCCAGTTTCACATCTGACGATTATTCTGAATTCTTTGTGTTGCTTTAATATTAAACCTGAAAGTTTCGTGATACTTCTGGTTATTAACTTTAACTGTTTATCAAAGACTTTTTCCTCAAATGTTATTCCTAAGTATTTTATTTTTATAACGTTCTCATTCCTTTTTATATAGTATCTAGAAATCACATAATTCTCTCATATATGATATTGTATTTATATTATTCCAACAACAACAATAATAATCTTTATTTCAGCGCCGCAAACAGCTTGTCAGCAAAAATACACGACATCGTGTGATATCAGATCGCTACATTAACATGTAATAATAATAATAATAATAATAACGATAGTAATAGTAATATTAATAAATAAAAAACACTAAAAAGAGGAGTACTAATGTAAAACACAATATAGATAAAAGTCAATTAAGCAGAAATGTAGTCAACGCTGTAAAAATTGTCAAGCTCTCGATCCATTTAAAACAACGGAAAGCTAAGAACAGCAGTCTTAAAGTTACATTTTAGCTTAGTGTCTCTAAACGTCATTGTTTAAAAACTATCAGTCAGATTTCATAAAATTTTCACTTGCTTAATACAATAAGTCTAAATTTATGTACTTAAAGAATCTGTCAATCTTTTTAAAATTTCACATTTCCAAATCAAGGAACTAAAATCATGATATTTCTTTTGCTGTGATTAGGTACATTAAAACCTATATTTCGTAAACTGTACTCACTGATATAAACATTATCTAGTTATTTTTACATGCATACTTTGTCAATTTTTTTCTTGTATTCGTAAGATTCTCCAAGCCCCATAATCATTTCAATATTCATAGCTATGTAAATAGTAGCAATTTTCTTCTTAAAATACGGCAGTCGAATAAAACACTTTTGCATAGATTCTATCTTGTTTGTCAAAGTTTTAGAAACGCTGTTCCAAATTACCGAACTAAACTCTAGTTTTGGTATTGCATAATAATAATAATAATATGAATAATTTAACAGTAGTAATGTTTGTTACAGTTGAAAGAATCAGCTAACAGTACGCTCTTCTACTTAAAGAAATAAAACATATAACTTAAAATGTAATTATCATAAAACTAAATAAAAATAAGATTATACAGTATCCTTTGAATATAATATTATAATACCAGAAAAGCGTTATTTTGCATAGAAAGTGCAAAAGTGCAGATATTTTGAAATACGTATATAATACAAATAGTATATAAGTTACGTAGTGTATAATAGTTATATATATCACAAAGTGTATAATAGTTATCACATGAAAAATTACATTATAGACCATAGAATTGGGAGGAAACTTCAAATTTAACTGACATTTTGAAATTAGAAGAAGAGAAAAATTATAATAATAGTGATTTAAAATTTAACAAATACACACACACACACACACACACACATATATATATATATATATATATATATATATTGATAGATAGATAGATAGATATATTGTTATACATATTATATAATGGTATATATATAAGAAATATTCTCTGACGGAAAAACGTAGACTCAAAATATTTGAAAACAAGATTCTAAGACGAATACTTGGACCAAAGGGGAACGGGAATGTGGAATGGCGGAAACTTCATAACGAGGAATTACATAATTTATGCCGTTTACCAAACATTGTTAGGGTCATCAAATCTAGAAGTCTCAGGTGGGCAGATCATTTAGCCCGAATGGAAGAAAGTAGAAACGCTTTCAGAGTTTTAACTGGAAGTCCAATCGGAAAACGAATATTGGACACCTAGACATAGATGGGAAGACAATATTAAGATGGATCTCACAGAAATAGGAGTACGAAATACGTGTAGGAAATAGATCCAGAAGTCAGTGGTGGAGATCTCTGTGAAAGCAATATTGAACCTCCGGGTTCCATAGGCCATAGAGTTAGTCAGTTAATTATAAGAGAAGAATAAAACCCTTACTTTATCAAAACTACGGATTGAGAGGTATACAATTGAATCAATAAAGTATGCTTAACTAGCACGAAGAGTGCCGTAAATCACTAAATTTTTATTTTTCAACTTGAATTTGTATTATTTATTGACTGTGTACACTGCGTAATTCAATTAATGATTAATCTTCGTAAAATTAAAAAGCTTGTAATGTTTATACGTATATATATTATATTAATTGCAAAAAATATACTAGCAATCCGCAATTGCTAGACAGTACATATATTTAACAAAAACACACATCGGCTTTCTTTCCACTTTTAACGGATGGTAGATGCTGAGATGGAATAGTTTCTTGATGGTACAGAACCTTATGAACTTAATCTGAGTTGGCAATATACGTAAGGGGAAGTGTTATGAAAAAAAACATATATAAGAAAAAAGAAGAGAAAACACAACATAATAACATGTTATGTTCTGTATCACTGTACAGGCAAGATATAGCAAAACCTCTCGAAACAAGACCCTTCCACCTTTTTCTAGCACTACTTCATTTCATTAAGGAAACTCATATTTTTCCTGTCTCCCCCATCTTTGTCCATCTTTTGCTTTGGGAGAAAATGAAACGAGAAGGGAAATCGCGACAGAGAGAGAAACAAAGTGAAAGAAAAACAAAAGATATACGTAAGAGCTTTTGGAGTTTTCTCTGATAAAGTAACAAGGTTCTGGGTTACATCAAAACATTCGGATTGCGACCAGAGGACGGCGAAACCCCTTAACCCATTCTTACCATATAGGAACGAGAGGAGTAATGCCTCTAGGGAGGATTCCACTGTCCTGAGGGACCATTAGCTGTCATGTTCTCTTAACGCAATGGACCACAAAAGGAACCAGGTTTGAGGAGCCCCTAACACAAAGCTTATCTTGTGAAGGGAAATATTTCTTTTCGACGTTCAGAGGCCTTTGTTTTTCTAAATTATATTTAATTCATTATTGGGAATAAGACAAAGAATCGATGCAACATATCTCAGTAATAATTCAAAATACTCTGTACGGCAATAAAAACGAATCCTGCAACTAAGTCTAATTGTTTTCTGTAAATTTTCAGTTTTCTCTCATTTGCAAGTAGCCAGCAAGTTGTTCTAGTGGTATAACTTTTTCAGGACTTCGAGCTTTTAATATACTAGAAGCAAACCGAAAGTCTTCTTTCATAATATTAAAGTAATAATAAATCAATATACATACGCAAATATTATTACTATTGTTATTAGTAGAATTATTAATTTTCTGTATGTTACCTTTCTAGAATGTGGATCCTACTTTGATAGTGTGAGAATCTACGTAAAAACTATATGCTTTATGAATGTGCTAATAAACCATTCATAAAGAAGCAAAAAATAATTACAGGTACGAATTTGCATGTCCTGAGACAATAGCCTCAATCCTCTCTCTCTCTCTCTTCTGAAGGTAGATGGAAAATCTTTTCAATAGCAGCACAGCAGTAATATGCAATGTGAACCCATGATTGATATGAACCCCCCCACTCTCCTTATGCCCTTGGGACTATTTTTTGTTTCCCGAACTTAAGTTATCGTTGAGAGGTCGGTTCTTTGACCATATTCAAGACATGCAAAGAACTACGATAACATCTCTTCGAAACGTACCGCAAACTGATATGCAAAGGTGGATCCAATTGTTACTTCATCGTGTTATCCATTGCATCGATTCAGGAAGAATGTACTTTGATATTTTTTTTTAATACCATTCAATTGTCTTGCATTTATTTCATTTAATAAAATCTATTTGTTCCCTTAACTCCTTATTTAAACAGGAATTGATTTAAATTAACGATTTCTTGTTTCAACATTTATCCTTATGGAACAAACACAGTAAAGGATAGCAAGTAGAATTGATGTCTCTTTTATATGTATATATATATATATATATATATATATATATATATATATATATATATATATATATATATATATATATATAGAGAGAGAGAGAGAGAGAGAGAGAGAGAGAGATTCAGTGTCTGAGGAACAGGTTCTATCTTTGCTCTTATTACTCTACTTGAACCAGTAGTTATGGATGTACTACTTCAAGTATGGATATTTAATTCGCATAATTAAGAAGTTTACTGTAGTTTCACACTGTGAAACGAAACTCACTTGCTATTATTAATAATATTATTTATCAACTGAAACACGGGTGTATAACCACAACAGTAGAGAAATTTGGGAAGGGTAGAGAGGAATGTCCCCCTGAGTTTCAGAATCACACGCATTTTAATAAATTGTTTACTAAAATACTAATAAAAAACGTGAAATTATATGTCAGTGGACAATTTTGCCCCTTCCAGCAAAATCTGAAATGCCACTACTGTATCATAATGCTACATAAGTAAATCGAATTGGAAAAACTTTCAAAAATAAACATAACAAAGTAACTTCAATGCAGTAATGTACACCCGTGCCAAAATTATTGTCGCATATCTATATACATGTTGCTGTAGGAATATAATTTGATAACGAATTCGCTCGGTATTTCTTAGTGTCCGTATGTGTATAATCGGTAAAGACATGCACGTAGCAAATTTCATGTGAGAGGAGCAGTAAATAAGAACAATAAAACGAAAATAAAACTTTCTTGTCCATTTAGTAACATTTTGTTTTACTCATTCTAATTTTCGTATTTATAATTCTTTTCCTATGAAATTTACCACAAATACACATTTCCCTATTATAAACATAATATCAGTATTAAAAGTACCCTGCAAAATCATTATCAAATTATATTCTTACAAGAAAACAGTTATAGATATGCGGCAATCATTTTGGACATGAGTGTACATAATTTGAAACAATAGTGTAGAATAATGATCGTAAGCTTTATGGCATAATATAATACTTGATTTCAGTAGTTTGTTTACACTAATAACAAACACATATATATGGTTTCACGTAATAACGCAGAATATGTTTAATTGAAAACTGGTACAAATTTACTAAAAATACTTGCAAAACACACGAGAAAAGTACAGTCAGTGCCGGTTTTACGTATAAGTTAAACAAGCTATAACGCAGGGCCCCACTCTCTTGGGAGTCCCAAAAATTTAAAAATAAAATCTTTCAGTTTAACGTCCAAAGTTTATGCCCACTAGGATAAAGAAGACGAATGATTAAGGCAAGTGAATGATGATGGAATAACTGGTGAAATGAGAATATGGAAGAAAACGGAAGTACCCGAAGGAAACCCATGGACATGATATTATCCACCACAAACTTACTTGGACAGGGTTCGTATCAGAGAACCCACGCACCAGATGTAAACGCTCTACCACTGAGCCCCCTAAAAAGTTTTAAGGAAAAAACTGAATGCACGTTTTCAAAAAAAATAAATAAATAAAATAAAATAAAATAAAAATAAATAAAATAAAATGTATATACATAGAGCAACAGTGTGCTTCTATGACGTAAGTAATGGCGCCTCTCCTGATAGCCTGCTCCCTAAAATGTCAGTTGAGAAACAGCAGTCGGACACATAAAATGCCCTATGCCCTATTACCTTCAATATCTTAGGATATCAAACCTAAATCACGCTTTGAGTACATTACAATATCTGGGTACTCCATGTGGTGCTGAATCCACTTTAAGGTATAAGTCCTCGTTCCATTTAGCCTAGGTTATCTGGTTTGTAAAAGGGACACTAAATTCAAATCGAACCAATCAAGTTCACAAATCTTAGTTATTTTTAAATCATATTTTAATAAAAGTTTGCGTCTCTTAACAATCCCACATCCTCTTTTATACGTTCGAAAATCCGTGAGGGAAAAATCAAAATTCACAACCATTTGGAGCTCTGCTTTTATTAGTTCACAGTAGCTTCTGTTCCCGCAATCAGTATATCACGATCGATTGAAAATGAGAAACGGTAGCAATATCCAGATAATGTTGACAGACTAGGTCAACGACTAAAACCAAATCATACTTAAACGTAAGGTTGGGATACTGGTTAGGAGATAAAAACACAATCTGTTGTATTTTCTCTGTGAATGCTAAGTTATATATTTTGGTTGCGTTCTTAACAGTACATGGGAAATCAGAAAATAATTAACTTTCGCGCACTAACTTATAAAAGCATTTTAAAAGGGGTTTAGAACCATTATTTCATTTGTTTATTAAAAACAGGGAAAAATCAGTTTTATGGGGGGAAAACGCGTAGTGCAAAACGTGCAAAGGAAATGTATAATTTACGGAAAGATCGTAGAATCTGGCAACTCTAGCTAATTCTGTTAAAAGCAATTTCTCTTACGACTGCATGTAAGTATATAGATATATTACTTTTAATATATAGAGATAAGATACTTTTATGGTAAATCATTCTTGTGTCAAACCAATATTCATTTCTTACTATTCACTCTTATAGTTTACTTCCGGCGTTTTGTCTGATGACTACCGCGAGCAATCAGAAATTTGCTGTACAAAATTAAAAAGACATTTTATTATTATTATTATTATTACTTTAGTCAGCGTACAGGGATTTTAAATGTATTTTTTTCATTTCTTGTTTAGCTTCTATTCACCTTTATGTGATTGGTATTGACAGAACATCTTTCTTTTCTTTTCTTTTCCTAAAAATAAATCAGTCTTGAGTGTAATCTGTAGTAACGCATGTCTGGAAGATTAGGGCGGGGAAACAGGATCAGGGAGGGGGTGAGAGTCAATTTTTTCCCAGCTTGTCTACGTAAATAAATAAGAGGAGGAGGAGGAAGAGGAAGGGAAAAAACTTGAAATGCCAAGAAGTTGATTAAGGAAAAGAATAACGAATACGAAAATTCTCTCAGATGGGATTTTCTCCTCTTATGCCCTGTGCCTTCCGTGATTCCTCCTTTCATTGTATGTGTAAGGGACCAAAGAACGAAGGGGAGGGATGCTGAAACCTTTTATTTTGAGCTAGTGTAAGGGACTCCTATACCAACTGAGGTTTAAGAGAAGGAGAGATTGAGAGAGATAAAAAAAAAAATTTCACAGAAAGTTGCATATTGCTTTGACATCAATACGGAAAAACTTGCCATTACAACAGATTTCCATTTGGAAATCTGAGCGAATTCAAGAGGGTGCTAGCGCAAGAGCTTGAGCAAGTATGATGAGATGAGAGAGAGCCAAGAGGAGAATATAGAAAAGGATAAGAGAGAAAGAGAACAGAAAGAAAGAGAAAGGTTGAAATTTGGGATAACGTACAAACACACACACACACTGATATATATATATATATATATATATATATATATATATATATATATATATATATATATATATATATATATATATATATATATACGCAAAAAAAGCAACCAAAGAAAAGCAGCAAAAATTTGTTCTTGGAATCACAAATTAAAATCGATTTGACGTCGCCGAAAATACTTCTTCTATTGATGGTCTTGGGAGAGCATCTCGTAAAAGTGCCAAAGAAATACCTTTTTTTCCTTCTCTTTTTTAAAAATCAAAATTCTTACATAGGTTACCTGCATAGTTGTCTAATAGTGTAGTGTTTCCATCTATTTAGTTTACTAAATTACACCATTGGATAGTTAGCTTGAAGTTATCTTAAGTAAAGTTTTGTGAAGCACATTCTCTTACTTTGTATTGAAAAAGAGAAAGAAAGAATGAGCTCGTTTCATATTGTGACACTGCTGTAGATCTTTCATATAGGAACCAGAAGGGATAGGTCCCATAAATTCTGGTTGTAATAAAGAATAGGTCAGAGATGGAACTAGTACTTGCAGTATTGAATATTTGAATATATATATATATATATATATATATATATATATATATATATATATATATCACTTCCGGTTTTAGTAGAGAGGTAAGAATGGAAAAGGAATCACTCTTGGAATGATAAATCGATTCCAAGGAACTGTTTTTCACTACTTGTACCGGTTTTGCTCTTATGTCTGTCTACAGACATACATAGTTATTCAAGGAGACTTCAAAAACTTATGCATATACAGTTTGGAAGTCTAAAATCAGAATACCTTCTATCATATAAATATTAAATGAAGGAAATATTAATATTTGTTGAATGAAGTAAAAATTATTCAGTTGTTGTATGCGTTATACCTATAATTCCATTAGGTTTTCGAATGAAATGTCCTCTCCAGGTACGCTACTTAAAAAAAAAGAAATAAAAAAATAAAGGAGGCCTACTGGTTAATCCATATAATCACCGTCTGCAAATACAAACCTATGGCATCACTTACCCAAAGATTAGAGTTCGTGGTGGAAAAAGTCTGCAGTCTGCGATGCGAAGAAGTCCTCAACCACACATAGCAAACCAAAAATCCTAAGATTCGGGATACCGGATACCGGAAGAGGTAGTAGTCAGTGGGATATATATATTGGGAAATATGGTGGAGAAATAAAGATTTAATACTGCAACCCATGGAAAGTCTTCAACGTTCTTTGCCTGGCGTTTGTGGACAAAGCGCTGAATCATATGGAGTTCAGCACTGTAACGACTTGTACTGATGGTTTCACCTCACCTGAAAAAGACTTAATGAATCACTCCCATCATAGATCATCATACCAGCAACATCATCCTCTGTAAGTGAAGAGGTTGTTTAGGAAACAATACTGCACGTTTATCACGACTCAACAATTGGCCTAACCAATTTTAATTATCATAGCACATTTATTTGTCATCTCAATGATAAGCAGGTATTCTTTATACTCAGAGAACTGCACAACTCTAGACTGCAATTATTGTTGACCGGTGAACTCATTTTTTTTTTTTTATCTTACTGAGTGAACGAAGCTGCTGAAAAACTATGATATAGTGTATATCTAATTTGTCTGCAATGGCACGAAAACTTTTCCGAGAGTCATCGTTCATAGTATTTCTGAGCAGCTCATCCGAACATAATGTTGGTCGGTGCGCACGTGGTTCATTTTGCAATGCTGTGTTACCGGAACAAAATTTGACGAACAAACCGCAAATGTGTGCTAATTATTCCTGGTCCAAAAGTACTGTTAATGTTTTTACACCTGCTGTGCAGAATGGCCTATTTTGAACTCATAAATAAAAGTAACTTTCAATTGTATGCTCTGCATGATGTATTTTCAAACGATTCTGTTCTGCAATATACTGCCTCCAGGCTATCTGGACACCCCAGTCTGTTTGTTGAAGATGTACTTAGTTCGTCACATTAGGCGTTTGACCTTAGTCAATTCCTGTGCTCAGTTGATGATCAGAGTTTCCCACCAAACGTTAAAAGGAATTTCATTGTAAATCATCCTTTCATTCCATGTTTTTCTTAATTTTCAGATTTTTATATGAATTCTTGAATTTATAAGGAAATGGAACTGACCACCCTACCTTTGCTTTATTTGTTTAGCTATCCTATTTAACTGCATTACGGAAATGAATTACACACACAAGACGATCTTTTTATCGGTTTCTCATAATACAAAAACAGTAATCGTCATTTTGT
Organism: Thermobia domestica; assembly: GCF_964235325.1. NCBI lineage: Eukaryota > Metazoa > Arthropoda > Insecta > Zygentoma > Lepismatidae > Thermobia > Thermobia domestica. The sequence continues at coordinate 197,592,084 of NC_137455.1, read as the reverse complement.
ACCTGATACATTTAAAAATGTCAGATTTTTTTCTTACCACTGCGAGAAACAGATTACGGAAAATTTTATCTGCCGAAAATTACCTTGACCACAAAGTGTCACTATGTGGCAGTTTTACTGCTTGTGAGTACGTGTGATGTATTGGAATATTCCTTTCCCTTTTTAATCTGATTAATACTTTTCGTAGGACGTTTCGCTTTTACTTCCTTGTAAAAATACCTAATTTTGAAATAAAATAATAAAGATAAACTTTTGTTAATACTATTGTGGTGATCTGTTTATGAGAAAAATGAGAAAGAAGCATAAAGTAAGATTGACAATGTAATTGAATGTAGTAGAAGTGTAATTTGCGTTCGGTTTCTAGCTAGTGCATGTTTGGATTAAATGTAATTATCATCACATTCTCTTTATGTTTTGCTATAATTAAATGTGATTCAAAGTTAGTTCCTGTATGTTTAAGTGGAGGAGTGACTGAATTAGAACGCTTAATTGTCTTGCTGCGTGGCGAATAGACTGCTCAAATTTCTTCTTTGTTTGTTTGTTTCTGTGAGTTTGCCCGTTTAGTTTACAGAATATTCATTGGCTGGAAACTTTAGAATCATTCCTTAATGCTGTCTCGATCCTATCAGCTGTATCAACTCCATAGAATTGAAGGTTTCTTCGCACAGCCATTGTTGATTTCGGTTCTGTATTGCATCATACATTTTTCACACGTTATTCTGAAGAGTCCATTTTGCCTATCATGAACAAGAATGAATGCAATCAATAAAATTAGTGAATTGCACAAATAATAATTATTCAATCAAAGAACAGCAATTTTAAATTTGTATTTGCACATGAAATTTTTGAGTTATTATTCTTCAAAACATTATTTACAATTCCTCGCAACTATATGGTTGACGTATGCATCATCGGTACCGGAGATGCAGGTTCGATTTCTGGTAAGAGTTCATGGTTCAGATTCCACATTAAAGTGTAGGTACATGTCTCATACGGCCTCGGTGCTACAAGTGGCGAGAAAATTTAATCCATAACTTATCCAAATTTGTTTAAAAGAATTAACATATGTAGCAGGTGTGAATAGAGCACATTGTAAATAAATACCAAATATTTACTCTACTAATATTATTTTCAATTATTCTCAATTCTTTCACTGGTAAGTACCTACTTTTTGTGAAGTACCACTTCACCAAAATGCAGCTGAAATATACGATACTAAACGAGGTTGTGCGATACTTTTCTAGGATATTGAAAATCATGAATTTGCATAAATCTACCGAAATCAATTATTCGTTTCTCTCTTTGCTTACGTTCAATATTATGCACATCGGAAATTAAAAATACAAATGTCAAGTGTATTGTAAGCAATAAGTCGCTTTTTCCGAAGGAAATACTGTATCTGTAAAAAAGGAGAAAAGGGAATTCATGATTGAAAAATTGTATTTTTAGGAACATTGTTTCTTTTCATTATAAATTTCTCTTTTAATCTGAAACACTAATTGAGGAAATAGCATCATATTGTTGTTAACAGCAATAACGTCTGATCCTAAAAGGTACATTATGAATGTATCTTTGCTTTAAGAAAACATATATACGAGAAAAACCGGATATTCATATGTTAATAAGTTGTCAGTGTTATTATCATATTTCTATATGACCTTCTATGATTAGGGACAAACTAAAATGTCGACGCTAGGTCTTGTTTGGTCAGACTAAAAATGATGTATTACAAGTCGCTACATATTAGTCTGTTTTCTACTTGATTCTTCATATTATACGTTATACATTGAAACTAATTGGTTTATAAAATAGTTACATAGACCCTTTGTCACCAGAGTCTATCTAATATGAGACTAACTCTCATTTAAAGTAGGACCTGTATAACTGTAAATATAAAATAGGAATGTTGGAATATTTGTTTATGGTTCGGGCAGAAAATGCTGCAAGTTTTGGTACTGAACTAGCGTCAAATTAACCCTCGGGCTACCAACGGGGGAGTACTTTGTGCCCACCACAGTATATTTTTGTAATTACTCTTCTAATGGTTTCTTTAAAATTGTAAGAAAATATGCTATTGCTCAACATGGTTAGCTAAATTAGTGTGTCTCATGGTTGAAATTTAGTGTGTCTCATAAAAGTTAGTATTTTAAGTTGGTGGGCATAAAGTATCCCCCCCTTTGTTGATAGGGGATGTGACTGGCGTTTAGTAATGTCACCTCGAGAAGGCAGCATAATAAATAGCTGTTAGTCTTACCCTCTTTACTATTCACATCAGTCTCTGTATATTTTTCTGAGAGTTACTAATTTGTTTCTTTCTCGAGAAATATTTAATCCTAACATTTGGGCACAAAATGACCCCCCCCCCTTTGGTAGTATGCGTTACAAATAGTGCCTAGGTAGTGCAAGAGTTAATCTGTAAAAATCGATCAAGAATATCTAATACATATAACAACTCAGGGCCGTCGCGTGGGTTGTAAGCACCTGGAGCGAGGATTCCAAGGCGCCCCCTCCTCCCAGTGTGTTATGAGAAAGAACCAGTGTTTATTCTGTACTTCTAGATTTAAATATGGAATGTAAGATCATAATTTAAGATAAAAGAAGTTAGTATTATGTCAGTTTTTTAAAGTGAATGGCTTTTGTGGTTCAAACATAAAAGTTGATAAAAACAGGTTTTGAATTATTGAAACCGGGTGCTATTTTTGTTTATTTTGAACTTGATACACATCAACATAGTAATAGCATCGAATATACAATAACAATACAAATATTAAAGCCCAATGTGTAATTGATAACAAAAACTTTATTTTCTGACTTTGGCTAAAAAATAATAAAATAAACTTTTCTTTCTTTGCGAAGTAAATTTATCATAGCGTTAGAATACTAAAGTATCTTTTTTTGTAATTATTTGTGAGTATTTGCTTCAATTCAAACCTTATTATAATTTATATTCAAAATCAAGATGTACAGTTTTTTAAGTCTTCCCTGGGCCATTGTTGAGCGTAAACACGTCTTTATCAGCTTTAACTTACTAAATTGTCAATGGGACAGTCATTCTTACATACAGTGGCGGATTCAAGGGGTGCTATAGCCCCCCCTTGACACTCAGGTATACTGAATAAAATGGGCTTCAATGCTGCTTTACACTGGATAAAATGGCAAAATATGGTTTAGCCCCTCCCTTGATCATATCCTGGATCCGCCCCTGCTTACATACATATAAAAAAATAAAAAATAATTTTTAAAAAATAGATGTTTGTTGGACACGAAAACGATTTGTGTTTTTGACATTGTAATAGTTGGCAGCAACGCAGCCAGGATTTCGATTCGGGCACAGGGGAAAGGGCAGGCACGTAGCCAGGATTTCGTAATAGGGGGGTCCAGGACGAAATGCTGTGATTATCACACCGGGGGCTCTATCGTTCTAAACTATTTTACTGGCAACATACATTGGTCATTTAGTCAGGATTTCATAATGCGGGGGGGGGGGAGGGATCGTGACATGAAATACTATGGTTACACACTAGAGACTCTATCAGTGTAAACTATTTTACTGGCAACATACTTATACTGGTTTGTTAGAACAATAAAATGAAGATATGTTAGTAAGTATTGTAATAACAAACTATAAAGAAATCTCGAGTAAAAGAATATTAAAAAAAATATTTAAAAAGATATAGTGTTCCGAGGTCATTCGAACTTGGTTCTCCTTGTCTTCTTTCTTCTTTTTCTTATCTTCGTTTAATGCCGTCAAGGATAGCAACGAGATCTCTTTCGGTAGTAAAGATATTCTATAAAATGAATTAGCGTTGCTTGCGAAATTGAAAATTTCTTTAACAAGTGTAACTGGAATCTATGTTGCCAGGCTCATATTATTGGTGACTGTGGGTATTTCTTAAGTTCTATCTGAGAATCAGCCTGATCGAACTATTTTATCGATTGCCATTTATAGTCTTTAGGATTAGCATGGAGCTAGATGGAATTCGAAGTGCTCCGTTCCAATAATATCCATTTCTAACTTGAATCCATTGTGTTTCCTCCACACAAAGCTCCTCATAAGAAAAAGTAACCAAACATTTGGTTTAGTTTTATATTTTTAATCCTGATTCTTCTTTTTTCTCGTTTCTTTTTGTTTCATCCTTCCTTATTTTTTCCATTTATGGTTTCGAAGGGGGGTCCGGACCCCCGGACCCACCCTTGGCTACGCGCCTAGCAAAAGGTGTCTGGGAACACCCCCCTTCCAGAGTACACGAGGTGCGACAGTACCCTTCGAAACTTTTTGTAAAACTTAAGCCTTAAAATTGTATTGTAATTCTCTCTTTTGTAAAAAAAAAAAAAAAAAAAACTGTTTTCAGTTTAAACCAATATAGGATAGCCTAAATTTGAATTTTATTAAGATTTCTTTTTCCATTTTAGTGGGGAGGGGCCCTTGAGTCCCCTCCATGGCTACGTGTCTGATAGTTAATAAACACAGTTGTTGTATGAGGTTAGTACAGAATTGAAGGATTGAAAAGATATTTATTCTATAATTAACTGGAAAGTATGTGCTAGGAATACAGAAATGATATTAAATTCTACTGAAGTTTCTTCAGTTTGTATCAAACTGTTATACGGATAAGAAGTAAATAATAGCATATCTTGATCAGTTTTCCACGATAAAATCTCTTCTCACAGAGGGCTGGAGAGAGTTGCCATTGAATAATCCTACACGATGTCTTACAGTAGCAGTAATTTTACTTAGCCGTGGCCTGATCATCGTCTATTAAAATATCAGAAGTAAGTTGGATCACTACCCGGAAGTCAGTACATATTTTAGCTCATTCCCTTAACTACTGCGCAATCAAACTTTATATATTATAAATATTGTACTATAAGATAGTTATGTTTCAGCTACAATACAAGACACTGATTCATTTGGTTGTGTCTTCTGATATTGAAAACGGTAACAAATAGAAGAAATATATTTCATTGTTTTTACGATCAGCTCACAAGATGGCACTTGCTGTTAGATCTCACTAGAAGTGCTTAATTTTATGAAATGTTTGTTTGAATGTGTAAAGTACTTTAAAAGTAACGATCTTATTATGAAATAGATATATTGTTTCACCGTTTTTCCTGTTATGTTTCACATTTTATTTAAATATTAATTGACATTTAAGGAAATGGAGTTTGAGAAGAAACTTGCGCAGAACGCCATAATGCGTTGTTGACAAATTTGTAAGTTTAATTTCTTAATTTTAGCGTTGCAGTTCGAGAAACGGAATTTAGCTATGAATTGCAGTAAGAGTCGAAAACTAATTTCTCCAGTAAGTATCGAAACAGAATTCCATGATTACGTCCTTTATTATCTGGGACCAGTGCACACTCGACACTACCTGGCAACGCCGCACTATTCAAGCAGTATTTAGCATAGCACCGGGAACACCTAGTGATCCACCTAAAAAACTATTTTTAAAAAATCGTTTACTAACATAATCTGAATTCCTTGAATTTTGTTGATTTGTCGTCCCGGCACCCCGCCCACGCGACGGCCCTATAACAACTTATAACAAATCAAATGTAATAGAGGTCCTAGTCCTATTAATAGGGCTGCCTATTAATAAATAAAAGCCAACGGCAGGTTTCATGATTAAGATCAAGATCAAAAGTTAAATTTTTGGGTTTCAAACGTTACTTTAATAAGGTGGTGTAATTCCGCAGTATTGTGTTCTTATTTATTAATATTGACGGGTTTGAGGGCATTGACGGAGGTTCAATAGAATGGTAAAGAATGGTGATTCTGTGGATTTTGTGGAGACGAACAATAAAGCTACGTGTATGTGTAGAGATTGAGTTGAGCATTTAGTCATTTTAAATAATAATTCGGCAGACACATTTTTTGTGCGTACATTATAGCCATAACTTTGGTTATTATTTTAGGAGATTATAACAGTTTAATCATTTACCAGCGCCGTAGCGTAAGGGAACGCCGGTATGCCCGGCATCCCCTGTTAATAAGAAAAAGTACGTATTTCATTAAATAAATTGTTTGCTTGTAATTATCACAATTATTTCCACTGCAATCTTCTGGATGTGCTCTCCCATCTTACTTTGATAAGCGGAACCTACGCATGCGCGTCACTCAGATGCACATTTTCTATCTTTCCTCTTGTTGTATGCTATGTTCCTTGGGCACCCAGGCCTACTGCAAGAAATGGGGGTTTTGTCTGCTTTCTGTCGAGTGCGCATGCGCAACTACTTTCTTTCTTAACTCTCTTCACCCCTTGCAACTCTACATTTTGCTTTAGATATACCGGTACGCTGGCATATCATCAAGTATTTCCAACTCTATCTATTTTGAACTAAGCTATAGTTTCTGTACAGAACGTACGAGCGCTAACGTCAAGGAAATAGAACAAAACAGAAATGGCTAGTTCAATGCCTTTTTGAAGCATGTCGGTTATGTAAATAATAGTATAAAAATAGTTATGCTTTAATCGTAATTAAATGCATCATAATTGTAATCGTAATTAAAGGCAAACTATTAATCTTCATCATAAATACATAGTATGTCCAGTGGCGTGGCCAGAAACTCTTTGAGAGAGCTCACACACACAAGCATAAATATAAAGCATTCTGTAGAATCCGGTCACTGATCTGGTAGACCAAGAGAGCCAGCACTCCCGCCCCTCGCAAAGATTGCTTGGGCCCTTCAGTCATTGGCACATATCCCGAGGAGATGAGGGGAACATGTCCCCTCTATCCGATTTGAAATTGTGATGATTTGTATCCGAATGCCACAAAGGAAAGTGGGATGGAATTGTCCCTTGACTTATTTTATTTTTAAAAAAGAATCATGTTTTTTAATATTTCATTGTCATTAATTATTGTTAGTCTATTTTCAACTATTTGTTTAATTCCTGTAACGATTCCTATAATGCTATTGTGATCATCATAATTTTGCTCAAATAAGAGTATTGTTGCGCCATACATAGTTGATTTTCTTTCATAGTTTTGGGGAAGTCATTATTTATATTATTACAAAACAAGTGTCCTAAAATTTTAATGTGGATCATTGTGGATGCGTAAATAGAAACATATCAATTATAAATATGCATATATTCAGATTTCAGAATGTGTTCACGGCACTTGATACGTATCACAATTTCATCCACATCGCCTAGTATATAATATACAACAGGTTCACCTCAGAAATCAGATTCATCTACCGTAATATGAGTTTCATCACCCCTCCTTTCAGAGTAAGGCTCAAATATGCCCTCCTCCCTCAAATCTGCCCTCCTCCAAATGTTGAAGACAACTCTGATCCTCCACAGCATTGTTTTTCAACTTCATAAATATTTTGAACATCGCTTATATAAAAAATGGGAACGGTCTTACCCGTTCCCCGAATGTTGAAGACAGATTTGCGTCCCTGCCTTCAGTATCTGGATATCTCACAACGAAATATATACACAGAAACAGGCCCCCAGAGTTGGTTTAAATGTTTTGTACTTGCATCTTCAAATGATATACGTATACACTCAGGCCCATATTCACGAATGGGCGTCTGAGTTCCGGACTCAAGATGACAAATTTCTAGGGGCGACTTTTTAAAGAACGAGATTGAAGTATGGTATGCGGAGAAAGAAGCTGCCCACGAGAAAGAAATAAAGGGAACTATACTGGAAACAATGTTCATACAACGGCGGGGCCGAGGTTTCTTGTCACACGGTAGTAGTAAGAAAAAGCTGAGACAATTGCTTATTGGCTTCTGACGTCATCCACGCATTTGCTTCTGCATGCCCCACTAGATCACCAATTAGGGGGCCTCCCCCCTAAATTTTTTACAACCCTATATTTCCCATCGGTATAACTATGTATTGCTGATTTTAGTAGTATTGTATCGCACAAGTGACTAACTTTGGCATCCCCATTTCGGAATACCACGCTACGCTACTGTCATTTACATGGAGGACGAACATGTATTTAGCATTTTACGGTACTATTCATCTAATACAACTGCATGTTAATTCAATGGTAAGCTATAGAGTTTCCACTACAGAACCAACCGTCGCTTATCTAAACATACTATGTTTCTTTACATACGATTTAATACAGTAAAACATCGTTAATTCGGGGTAAATGGGGATATAAGTTGGCCGGATTAACGGAAGTTTGGATTAATTTAAAATAGCAGTACAAAGCGCATTAAAACCTTGTTTATAGCAACAAAACACGTTTATTATGGTGCATTTCAAGTGCATAGGCATAAATACATACATTCTTACTCTACTGAAATATACTGTCATCTGTATTATATACGTGTTCTCCATTTAGCTCGGATGCGGCACGTAAAACCGGCCCGTCGTAATATTCTGGTATATTGTGTTTTTGGCAACACTTAAATAATCTACCTTCCTACCAAGAGATGGCGTGTCGAGGTCGGGTCGACTTACGTGACCTGCAGCAGTCACGTGCTGCCGCAGCCAGTGAAACTTGTCGAAACCAGTTGAGAAAAAGGCCTCGTTGTGTTAAGCCGGGTGAGTGTCAGTGTGTGATAATGCCGTATTCGATACCCGAGCGTGTTGCCATTGTTGAAGGGTTCATTCTCACTGGATCTTTTGTGAAAACAAAGAATTTGTTTCGGGAGAAATTTCCAGGACGTTCTGTGCCAGCAAAAAGCACCATTCAGGAATTGATTGAAAAATGGCGGCGTATAGGATCGGTTCAAAATGTTCCCAGGAACAGACGACCATCTGTCTGCACACCTGAATTAAAGATGCAGGTAGAGGAGATAATGACAAGAAGTCCTCGAAAGTCAACCAGGAGATTGAGTCAACAGGTTCATGCGAGTGAGAGATGTTGCAGACGTGTTTTAAGGGGACTGAAGTAAAACCGTACCGGATAAGTGTTGTGCAAGAACTGAAGGAGCCTGACCTGCAGAAGAGGGTGCATTTCTGTTCATGGCTGTTGAGCAATGTTGTCAGTGGTTTCTTGGATCCACTAATGCTCATCATGAGTGACGAGGCGTGGTTCCACCTGTCTGGGTACGTAAATTCCCAAAACAACCGGTATTGGTCGACAGAAAATCCACACGCAATCCACCAGGTACCCTTGCATGATGAGATGATTGGTGTCTGGTGTGCCATTTCCGCCACACGCGTTATTGGGCCCATATTCTTTAGACGACAATGAACACTGATGTGTATATGGGAATCCTGGAGGAGTTTTATACACACTTGACCGAACAGGAGCGTCAGTTATGTTACTTTCAGCAGGACGGTGCAACATGCCACACATCAGCTGCATCATTGTCCCTTGTGCATGAGATGTTTACACCAGAGATGACAATCAGCAAAGGTTTGTGTCTCGGTCACCAGACTTGTCCACGTGTGACTTTTACTTATGGGGACTGTTAAAGGGAAGAGTATACGAAACAAATCCACACACAATTGAAGAACTCAAGACCAGGATCCAGGATGTCACCAATAGCATTACAACACAAGAACTGACAAGGGTATATATGAATCTCCTCAATCGTGCTCACATGTGTGTTGAAGAGGGAGGAGGACACTTTCAGCACCTGCTGTGAAGGCTGCTGTGAAGGTGAGTAGTCATATTCAATACATTACATTTCATTTATGTGTTGTAGTTAATCATATTCAATACATTACATTTCATTTTATGTGTTCACTTTACGGGCCGGTTTTACGTGCCACACCCTGTAGTATCCGTAATGATTGTTATCTTCTATCCATATTTAAACGTTGCATTATGTCTTTTTGACCTGTCCAGGTTAAGCGAAATCCGGTTTATTGGGGTCAGGAATAACGAGGTTTTACTGTATAAAGTAATGACTATTTTCTACATCTAACTGCGTTCTTCATTAACAACTATATATCCATCATCGCTATGATACCTATTATATTACTTTCACCAAAAAATAAAATAAAATAAAAGCAAGTAGTAACGTCACATGTACACCATCTGATTCTTTTAAGACGTGATATTTTCCAGTTATAATTGAAACCGGAAGTGGTAGTAGATATATACCGTTTTCAATTTTAGTAGAAATATTGGAATGGAGATTGGAATATACCCTTAGGCCGCAAAGCTTTTCGCTATCTGTTACGGTTTCCATTCTCTAATGATCAACGTTAATACCAAAGCGGTTGAGTTCTGCCTCGTCCGATTTCAGTAGAAAGATTAGAGTTGATGTAGAATTTACTTTTGGGACACTTACAGAAAACCACGTCTCGCTATCTATTACGGTTTTTATTCAATGGCGCTGAACGTTAAAACTTGAAGTAGATTATTTCCACTACTTCTGGTTTGAATAGATGGTTAAGAGAAAATATGGTATCTATTTTATAACTTAAATTGATTCCTAAAAGTTGCCTCTGGCTATGACTTATTGTTTTTGCTGTATGTAGATTAATAAGAAAATCGATCATACTGCATTTCTACCCTTGTTAGTTTGTTAGTGTTAATGGAGACTCACGGATGCAAGTGAAATGTATTGTTGAGACGCTTAATCGATTGCAGGAAATCACTTTTCTCGAGCTCCTTCGTGGCCAATCGGTTAGAGCACGCGCATTTGGCGTGGGAGACCCGGGTTCGATTCCCGGCGGGAGCTCATGTGGTTCGGATCCCATGTTAATCAGTAGGTCCACGTCTCATATATCCTCGCTGCTGAACCGGACGTTAAACTCAAAATCAACTCAACTATATATATATAACAGTTTCTACTCTATAACAGTCACCGTTAAAACTGAAAGTAATTGATTTTCTTCCACCAGAACAATGAAATTGGAGACGAAATATATTCCTGGGACGTCCAATCGATTGCAGAGAAACCGGTTCTCGCTATATGTTACCGTTTCCACCCTGTAACGATCAATGTTAAAACCGGAAGTGGTTGATATCGACTATTTCCAATTTTAGTAGAGAGATTAGAGTGGAAATGGAATATATTTTTGGAACATTAAATTGATTGCAGAAGACTTGAAACCAGGAAGTAGTTGAGTTCTCCCATTTACGGTTTAATAAAGATATTGAAGTGGAGATGGAATGTATTTTGGGATGCTTAATTGATTTCAGAAAACCGTTTGTCGCCATCTGTTTCCGGTACTCTATAACGATCAGCGTTAAAATCGGAAACGGTTTGTTTATCCCACTTCCACTTTCAGTGGAGAGACTAATATGAACAAGGAGCTATCGTTAGTGCACATTAGTGCTCTAACATTATCTTTAGTGCTACCATAAAAGTTATAGAAGTTATAATGGATTATTGAGGGAGCAACTTCAGATTTACCAACTTTTACACTAATCGTTCAATATACTTGGGGCATGTACAGTTCGTTATTACATCAACACTTACATTAGTGCTCTAATACTATTCGATAATGCTATCATAGAATAGACGTTAAAAGGGATTACTCGTACTTGAGAGAACTTCATTGAGAAGTTCCTCCTTTTTTGAAGTTTGTTAAAAAAACTATGACCTGTACTTCAAAATTTATTCTTGCAATTAGGATTCTTAATTCATAAATAATTATCAAAATTATTGAAATATTTTGTTATAGGTAAGAACTTTCCTTGGGAATAGCTCGTTGCATTAATGAAAACCGCATCAAAATATGACCAACGGTGCTAGAGATGAAATTGCGTTGCTATTTTTTTCATCAGGGGTTGCAAGAATTATTTAAACGTTTTTAATCGTTTTTTAAATAATTAATTAATTAACTCAAATTTCAAATATTTTATACGTAATAACCTTTTTCGTGAATATCTTATTTGATTAGTGAAAACCAGATCGGAATATGACCAAGAATCTTCCATATAATCGTGAAAATCCATACATAAATACATATAAGGATGATCGAAAAGTAACGATAAACGTGATATTTGTAATACAAATAAAAATAAGATGAACTCGCAGAATAAATATCGAAGCACTGTGAATTACATTCAGTAACAAAATAGTCAAATCGGATTTTGGTAGTGTTTACCTCAACGTTTGTTCGTCATGAAGTAACAGAATAAAATTAAATTCATTAACTTTAAGAAAAAAGAAAAAATAATAAAATAACTTTGCTTCTCTATGCCTTCGATAGTTCTCCGAATATATATATATATATATGTGTGTGTGTGTGTGCGTTTGTTGGTTGTTTCGGAATGTGGTGTGGAGAAGTATGAAGAGAATCATTTGGGTCGAACGAGAAACGATTGAGATGGTATTAGAAATGGTGGGAGAGAAAATAACAGTTTTAGATATAATTGAGAAGAGAAAGGGAAATTGGTTTGGACTGTATCGTGAGGGACATGTTAGGGGAATGGGGGCGGAGAAGAAAGGGAGGGGCGGAGGAGGCTAGAATTGATGGACGATATCTGAACAGAAAAAAATCGTACTTGAAGATGAAGAGGCAAGCGGAAGACTGTAGAGCATGGACGCTTCTCAGCTGCGGCAAGTGATCTGCCAATGAAAAATGATCTGAGAGCTGTCATCCAATGTGCTTGCTTGAATAACCTTTGCCAAGGCTTTGAACTGCTCGAGCAAGGACCCTATTAGTATATTCAGATCTAGCACATAGTGACTTTTACCTCTTTTCTCGGCTCAAGGAAAAGCTCAGGGGCAAGAAATTTGGAGATTATAGCGAAGTGATGGCCGCTTTGCAAGCATTTTGGGAATGCCGTGGCAAAGATTTTTTACGGTTTAGAAAGGGTATTTACGGTTTAGAAAGAAGATTAATTAAATTATCGATTTGTTAGGAGACTATGTAGAAAAATAAATATAATCTTATCCATAACCGTTGCACTATAATTGTTATCATTACTTTTGGGTCTCTCCTCGTACATATACACATATAGGTCAAACTGAGAATCTCCTTGCTTTTAAGTCAGTTAATAGAAGGAAATACACTTATTTCATAATTACTTATTTGCTTAAATTTGAGTGTGAAATCTTTGAGTTTTACGTCCCACAGTTATTCCGTTGCTTAAATTTGTTAATTTTCCTAATAGAGGTGTCATAGACCAAAATACTCAGCGTTTGTTTAGTATTAATAATTTTGCCCGTTGCCCTCATGATGTAAACAGGAACGAATGCGTATCCACTTGCTCCAATCTTTTTGGGTACTAAAGGACAATAGGTGATCTTGGAAATATTCTTCTTTTAATTTTTCCTTTAATTACCTAAGTCAGTTTTCTTCAACTTCTGGAAAATTCTTTAAAAATTCAGTCAGATACGTCGCTCCATTATTTGAATCTGAGTCTTCACAATAGCTAACCTAGACTACTAACCGTTTAAGATAATCTACGCTACTTGACTATTGAGAATTATTTGTAACAACAAACAACTAAGCAATAGTGTGATCAAATATTTCTTTTGAATTGGTCTCTTGAAACAACAGTTAGTATCACTGATTTCCTATTTTGGAAGCAAGAGAAGAGGACTTGTCAAGTACTGTCAGCTGAAGGTAGAGGTGGATAGTAGTAAGCAGGAAGAGAGTGAAGAAAAAATTAAAATAAGGTACCTTCATTTTCGTTTAACAGCATCTTTAGTAGTTGTTGAAGTGCAGAAGGGAGAGAAGAGAGTTCCTAACAGGAATAGAGCAGGAAGATGGAAGGTTGCTCCAAGGAGGGGCGGTTGAATACGAACATTCAAATAAAAAAAGAAAAAAATAAATCGCGGAGAAGTGAGAGGGAAGGAAGTAAAGGTTAAAAAAAAGCGAAAACATGATGAGTGGGAAGTGGCTGTGTTTTCGTTAAGGATGAAAGGTGTTCAGAAGATAACTCAGGATGAAGTCTTTTACTTTTGGAGGACCAAACTTAAACTGGGAAACGTACATCTGTGTCTACTAAAGGATTACAACAACCTCTTACAGGAGCTTTTCCACTACTTCCATCTCGTTGAGTTTCCCCTACCATCGTTTTCCTCCCTCTTTCTTGAAATACCCTGACTTCCATTCTTTACATCATTCTACACCTCCCCCTGCCGGTGGGGATTATTTTTTATCCAAAAACCTCCAACTTCAAGCCACCCCCATTTCAAAATCTATTCTATGTCGACTCAAACCAAAAGACTTTGTGTGATCTTTGTCGGCAGTTTATGAGAAAAAAAAGTAGATTGCAAAGCCAATGGCGAAAGAAAGGGTTGGTGGTTTCTTTGACGGTTTCGGGATGAATATAAGAGAAAAAGCTTTTTTTGAACGTTGGAAGTAGTAAAAGTATAAACTTCACAATTATAAACTATACGAGACCGATAGTTAATATTTTATATTATTTTAACAATACAGCAGACTATACAAGTATTCACGTGTAGTTGAATGGGAAGTTAACATGCTTTTGAGCCAGCAATTCTAAATTCAGTTTCCGGTGAGACAACAGAACTTTTGAAGTTGTTCAAGTACCACGAGACAATTAGCGAGCTACTTGAATTAACACGGGGAGCATGGTGGCTCACTCGTAGAGCACTTACCTCTAGTGCGTGAGATCCATGGTTCGACCCTCGGCCAAGTAAGTTTGTGGTAGACAACATCGTGTCAGTGAATTTCCTCGGGTACTCCCGTTTCCTCCCATTTTCTCATTCCACCAATTCTTCCATCATCATTCAATTGCTTTAATCATCGTCTTTCTTAGCCTAAAAGGCATAATTATGGGACGTTAAACAGAAATATTTCATTTATTGAATAAAGACGTTGTGCAAATTTTCATCTAGAAAGTTACAAATAACGGAATGCCAGACATATGCTGACATCAAATGCAGGTCATTCCGTTCAAGTCTCTCTTTTTTCAATTAATTACTATGAACGAAATGCGATGGTTTGTGAAATGACTGTAACAGTAAATGAAAGGGCATATCTTCAAGTTTTGTTTTCGTGATTCTAAGATGTCTTGTTTGCTCATTACGCAGCGTTACAGTTTCATAAATAAAAGTGGTGACTGTAGAACAACGCGTGCAGAGCGTAATGGAACTGTTGTATGCTGAGACTAAATCTATGCCTTCAATGCAAACTATATTTGAGACGAGTGTACGGAAGAATTGCACCAGTGAATAACATCTCAGAGTTATGAACCCCAATCCGTGATATGGTTGCAAAAGTAACAGAGGACATGTCGGATAGAACGTGGCAAGAAGTTCAATACAGGCTGGATATTGTTCACGTTACCAACGGAATACATGTAAAGGTGTACTAGTGTGTGGAAAGAAAAATATTAGTGAGTTTCTCTTGTATTCTCAGATGTTCCATCATTCATACTTTCTTTTCTGTGATTAACTGGAATTATGGAAATTTGAACGGAACATTCTGTACAGGGGCGCATCCACGTAAAGGAAGATTCCACCGGATCCCAAATAAAACTTTCTAATTCATCGTACATTATCACACTTTCATAATAAAAATATACTTGTTTATTAAAAGTTGATCTTACATTTCATCTGTATTCTTTCTCTTATAATAAAACAATCTAGTTCTATCATTTTTCTGAAAACTTACGTGGATTTTTTTTTACAACTACTTATCGTCTTGTCGGGTGCAAAACAGTTCCCAGTCAATACTACATGGACGTAATGGCTTATAGTATTAGACGCTCCTAAGCTTGAACCCTTTGCAACCAAAATTACTGGGTGCGTGCCTGACCATGTGAAATCCAAACTAGAACTTTCTGGTTTGAATTTTCTATTAAAAATAAAGTATAGTATGTAAAACAACAATTTATATCGTATTCATTTTCTTAAAATTATTTTGTTACAAAAAATGTTATACATGTACCAAATTATATTTGAATTGGCAGTTAAAGAGCCAAACTGCAGCTAATTATATCTACCTAAGTACTATTACTTTTTAAATTTAAGAGTCACCTTTGTTGTCCTTACTTTGGCAACCATGTTGGAAAACGAAAATATAGATTATTATTATTATTATTATTATTATTATTATTATTATTATTATTATTATTATTATTATTATTATTATTATTATTATTATTATTATTATTATTATTATTATTTAGATAATTATCACTTTCAAAGCAGTTGGCAGCACAACTCGTGATAAATATTAACGTATGCATTCTCCGTAATAAGAGCTTTTTATCTGTTTTAGACTTCCAAACTCTGCCATGCTTAAGTGAGGGAATTCTTACAGTATAGCTCCGTCTGTCTACAGGTGTCAGAGCAAATACGGAAAAAACATAGTGAAAAACTACCTTTCTACATAAAACAAGAAGCTCTGAATGACTGGCTGATCAACATCCAAACAAAGTCACTTAACCTAGAAACTTCAAATTTGAACGGCACGTTGGACTTGTGACGTAAGATACCACTAGAAAAGGATTTCAGCATTGTCTCATATTTCATCAAGAAAGAAGAACAGAGAGGGCACAACCCTTTAAACGGGTAGACGACTAAAAAAAAATGAACAGAGAGTGAGAAGAAACAGGGTTGAGGATTAAATTTATTATAATAAGGAGTCATAACTCAGAATCTCCTAAGGCCAGAGACATAATATTAGGTATTAAGACATTTCATTTAAAATAATGAGGTATGTGTTATAGTTTTCTATTTTCAATATTTGACTCAGAAGAGAAGAAAATGGGGTGGGCGGCGATACAACGGTGGGATTACAAAGCTTAAGATCGTCATTTCTCAAAATTCCTTAACGTTACAAGCATAAAATTTGACATTTGTACTTTTTATTAAAATAATTAAATACACATTTCAATCTTTTAGATATTTATCTTAGAAAAGAAGGAAGGGGGGAGGATTTAGCAACTCTTATAATAAGATATTCATATCTCGAAATCTGTTGAAGTTAGGCACATGAAATTTTGTGTGTATGCTCTTCATTTAAATTAATTAAAAGTGCGTTTCATCGTTTTTTGTTATTTGTGCTACAAAAGAAGAAAATGCTATATGGGTTACCATTATTATAATAAGCTGTTCATATCTGGATTCCGTTAAGGTTAGAGACATGGAATTTGGTGTTTGGGCTTTTTATTCAAAACATTCAAACACTGGTTTAAGCGTTTTTTTATTTTTTAGTGTTTGCCTTAGAATGGAAGAAAAAAGGTGGAGTGTTTCCTTAAAATGCTAATACGAGACGTAGACTTAAAACATGGTGTTGAGACTTCACATTTAAGATAATAAGGCATGTGTTTAAGTGTTTCTTGGTATTTGGCCCAGAATAGAAGATAATGGTATGGACAGGAGAAAATGGTTGGAATTCCAATTATTATAATGAGATCTATCTCAAAATCTATATCTCATATATCCATGGGTTAAAATCCTTTAATGTTAGAGACAAGAAATTTGTTATTTGGACTTTTTATTTAAAATAATTAAATCCATATTTTACCGTTTATTATCTATCTATCTATCTATCTATCTATCTATCTATCTATCTATCTATCTATCTATCTATCTATCTAAAAATCGAGATTTCGGGAGGAAGCAGACTTCAAGAACCCCAGCGTATACTTTATGAGGGTTAAGACTGACAGAGACCAGTGCTGATTGCGTATAAGTAATTTCATGAAATGTGTACTGCTTATGTGGAAATTGTTCGTAGGAAACGGTTTCCGTATTGCAGTTTCTATGAGAAAAATTCATTTGTAACGGCTGCAGGAAGTTATATGGGAAAATTTCGAAATTTATTTTAACAGGGTCTCACCCCCTAAATTTATTCCTTATGGTGACTTAAGCATAAGTACAAACTTCCATGAAATTATTTTAATATTTAAAGGTCGCTCAACGCACTCAAACTTATAGCTACGTTTACAATGCATAAGCATGCGAAACTCAGCGTGTCTTAACCGGGATCAGCCCAACTCTTTCTCTTTGAGTTACAGTTTTCACACTTACAGTATATGACCTCGGGATGTATTCACAAGTTATTGTAAAGCTTGGTGATGATAGTTCAGAGGTCTCAAACATAGGATGCGTGACGAATATATTACATTGAGCGCTTGTGACCTTATTTGACTTTCTGATTTTACCTGAGAGTTTCTTCTCAAACCTAGCATTTATTACAACTATTTGACATTTGAAAACAAGATACAATGTGAAATACACTTTAGGAATCATGAATACACTTTGGGAAAGTAATTCTATTAAGACCGTGATCGCCATACCGGTATTTCTGTTCTTTCCAAGGAGAACTCGCTGAGAAACGCTATCACGTAGATAAGATTATTTTCTAAAAATATATTTTGAGAGAATCGACGGAAAATGCTTACGAAACAGGTCCAACATCCCGAAGGCTATCCGTTACAAAGAAGCCAAAGTTATGTCGACCACCCAACATCATTACACCAGAGCTGCCTTCAGCACTGGAGCGTGCAAAAAAATCAAACGACAGAAATACCACTCGTATTCTAGCTGCTGCAGCGGAAGTTTTGAACCACAGCTAACGAGAACTCTGTGCTAATAAGGAATCTATTAGAAGAGCACGCAGAAGGAGCCGTATGGGAGTCGCTAGTAAAATTTGTTTGTCGTTTCTCTCTGGTAGTTCACTTACAGTGCTTTACCTGCTCTCACTTCTAAGGAACAAGTTAATCGCATAGCGGTTCTCGTTTCTGGGAATTGTGACACGGAACTATTAGGAGTGCCTGCTTTTCTAAATGGAAGTGGTACCTTCCAGTTGGAAGCTGTTTTTAAATTGCGGGAGGATTGGGACTTAACCACATGTGTGCATTTCATGTGCTTTAACACAACAGCATGTAACACGGGGTCACGAAATGGAGTTTATATCCTGCTGGAACAGAAAATGCAGAATTATCTGATCAGGGTCCCTTGCAGGCATCGCATAATGGAACTAATTGTGGCGACAGTGTTCTTTCGGTGATTCTATGGGTTCACACATAAAATCCTTTCAACGTTTCTCTTAGGTATGGAATGCAATTGACAAACTGAAGTTCAACACCGGAATCCAGGGCGAGGCTGTCCCAAAGGTAAAGTATGAACTGATATCTTTCTTCAAGCAGCAACTGACACATTATCAACCCAGAGATTATTTCAGAGTTGTTTTACAACTTGCTTTCATATTTCTTGGGAAAGTTCTTCCAGGAGGAATCACATTCTACGTTCCTGGAGACTACCATCGTGCACCATGGATGGCAAAATGGATTTATTGCCTGAAGATATATCTTTTCGCTCATGAGCTGAACAAGTTTCGGGACTTCAACATATTTGTCGTCGCAGTGTATTTGAAGGCAGGGTATTGTTCTCCTCTTCATCTTTCAGCTCCATGGAGTGTCCTGAATCTCTTAAGGCGCATTCAGTCCTAGAAAGAATATTAAGGCAGAAATTGCAGAAGCAGCAATGTACAGTTTCTCATGACACCTATGGCATTTAAACGAACCACTTATTGGTCTCAGTTTCTTTGATCCTGAAGTCCACGCAGCAATGAAGAAAGACATGGTTACATTGTTATTTAGGGATGGAAGTGAAGGAAACGAACTCATGCGCTTAAGACATGAGGAGACCACAAAGATAAAGCCTAAGTGACTTCGTTTCCATTAACACAAGAAAGCTGCTTGAAGCACTGGAGATCTCCACGGATTTTTTTTTTTTTTTATTAGAAAACCCTGAAACATGGAAAACGAACGATACTTTCCTTCAGGATCGATAGCGTGTGAAAGCTCTGCATGTTGTAAATGATCTGGCAGAACGAGGAATCGCATTGATTCAAAACTTCAATGGGAAACTGGCCCCTCAGGAAGATCTCGCCCAATTTTTTCTCCAAGTTGTAGAGCAGTACAGAAAGAAATTTCCTCACCGCAAGTAAATTCATTCTCAATCAAAGTATTTTTGTTTCTTGTGTTGAATATACTTTCGCAAACTTAAATCCTGAAACAATACACATTCGTAAAACATAAATAATACTAAAGTATGTTTCCAAACATATTTTTGAATTTCATAGTATTTATATGTGAATTCTCACATATTAGTGGATTTAAGTGAATATATTGGTGAGTTGAGTGACCACTAAATATTGTGTAATTGCTTCAAATTTTTTGTAGTAAACATTTGAAATAAAAAGAAATAAAATTTGACTCTGAGACCATTAAAAATGCAAAAGTGAATTTTCGTTGCCACCCTAATTATATATTATTTCCTGCAAATTTTATACACCGGTGTACATTTAATTTGTTTGAAATTTCAAGGAATTCTGACGCCCAGAATATGATTATGTTTATACAATTAAGAATAAAAATAAGCTGAAAGAAAATGGAAATTCATTAGCAATTTGGTATCAAAATTTTAAAGACCCTTGTTAGTTTTCATGAAACGGCAATAAATAAATTTCATATATTTAGATTCTTATCAAACTAGCAGTGACAATATGCTTTGAAGGATATAAAGATGGTTACTAAATTAATGGAAGTTCCCATGTACTGTAACAATTATTGTAACTTAGTAACATTGAACATACTTCCACTACGTCTTATGTCAATGTTGTGTTGTGTGATGATAAATACTAGACGAGGAAATTCATAACGGATTTATATATGTACATTGGACCACATTTTGGTGATGCCACATGGGAGATATCTTTTTAGAGAGGAAAATTTGTGAATGCGCGGTGATTTGGAGCAAGTGTATCCAAGCCTATTATTGTGCTGTTTGTATCAAGAGCAGCAATGCCAAACGTGAAGACGATATGCAGAACTCGCATCAAGAATATTCAAAGAAAAATAGTGGACAGAAACCAAGTTTGTAAGAGAACAATTCACGAACGTTGAAGAGATCACCGAGAAACCGACATAACTGATAACAAAATTCAATCAACATCTTGAACAAACTGCATGTGCAATAACAGTTCTATGAGAACTGTACAACATCAACATCGCCAGACGAGAAACAACTCTGGAATATCACCTCAAACGCGGTAAAGTGAACGTGACGGGGCAGAGGATACAAAATATGAATCGTCAATGACTGAAACAAAGAAGCACAGTTAAGAGAATGACCTTCCTTCTTGTTCCCAATGATAGACCGGGTATGTGGTAGACTCTCAATGAGGCGTGTGGATCACACTGCTTACTATACAGCGTAGCCCAAAAGTAGGTATACAGTCCCGTACTGATCGGTCATGACATTTTATGTCATTTACTTATTGTTAGCCATACATGTATTGATTTAGTTTCTTCCTCATTTGTTCTTAATTTATTTTCATTTATACCTTAAGCTCGGAACAAACGAAAGCAAATCCATTCATTATATGAATAAATTAAAATGTTACACTTGATTGATGCTGGTCTGTATACCTACTTTTGGGCCACCTTGTACTTTTAAACATGAAGCCAGCCTTGGAGTGAAATAAGCCGTAGTTGCATGATATTGTATTCTATTGGTCCTATCATTATTTTCGAAAGATTACTGATGGTAATTTATGTAGACATTGTAGCTGACAAGATGGATTAACATTAACGGGGATCGAATCCATGAATCTTTAAATAGAAATTCTCAACATAGTGGTAGGTATGCTATTTTAGGCACGAAATTGTGGCAAGTAACCTTGTTTTGGGTTCAAAAATATATGGTACTTATTTACCCATAAACCATCTTAATTGTCTGTTGTCATATGTTTAGTAGCAGTAAACAATATCGTTTTCAGCTTTCTTTTAATAATTGTTCTTCATGACATTCTAGCTTGTATTATTTCTTGGTTTTGTGTTTCTCCTTATACCATCTTAAGAATTTACGAAGTTTACTGGCAACGCGATCTATTTCCTCCGGTTATTTTCTCATTCCATAAACTGTTGATTTTTTCCCCTCCGGAAGTTTATCAAATGCGTCTATGCTACGACATCGGAAATTGCAAATTACAGCAGCCACAACATTTCAACTCCCAATCTCCTGCTCATCCGATCTTGCTATCTTAGTAAGAGACATGAACGACTAAACACATCTATTTCAATAAAGCAACAAGTAGATATTATAATAGCCTAAATCTGTGCGTTTCACATTTTTTAAAGTTTCTTTTCTATTAAATGAGTTAATGATAGTAGCACGTTCTTTATTATTACGCATGTACTGGAAGCGTTCGAATGAAACGCGTTCGATGCCATTAGAAAATATCTGGAACAAAAGTAATTGTATTTACCCGAACTTTGTACAGTAGATACAAACATGAATGATGACTCTTTGAATCGTACCTGTCTCAAAGGAAGTCACCAAAAATATTTAGTCATTTGTCACATTTCGAAATTAATCGTCAAATCACCTCGATATAGGATTCGAATATAGAACATGTGTATCAAACTTTGTGGTAGTAAGATTCTTCACTGACATATGGGCAGTAAGCACGCTCATATTGAGTTGCTCAGAGAGGGAGCGAGTTCTTTTCTTGTTTATTGGAACGAATTGTTTCATTCATTTCTGCAAAGTACTCTCTGTGTGGACGGGGCTTATCTGTTGTTTCTTCTCGTCCCTGACGAAACATTTTACATCAATCCATAACAGTAGACGTGCGACAAAATGCATGCTTTACTGTACACAGTTTTTATTCATATAAGCACCTCAGTGGGTTGACCTTTCCTGCAATGAGGAATTTGATGACCGCACGTTGATCTTTTTGGAAAGATTTCGGATAATAAACACCATCTTTCAGTGTTTATTTCTGACGATAAAACACAGTCATATGATTAGTACTGTACATTAGATGTGCACTTGCATAATACATAGCATTGAAAAGTCACATTAAAATATCCACACACGTTCGCGCTGTACTCAGCAAACGAGTTTAATTTGAATGCTCCACATACTTTTCTTGGCCAGGAAAAATATACTATTCGTAACCTTTGTTTTTGGTTTGGTAATATCTTCGAAAGGAAATAGATTGTGGCAGGGTCGCAGCCACGAAGGAGGTCCACCAGGTGCGGTCACTCAAAAACTTCGTAACTCGACATGTAGGCTATTGGCCACCTTTTAAAATAAAACTATATTCGTTTAGCAGATAAATGATTGATGTGGTCTAAAGATTTGCTCTTGCACTTCATCTATACGCTTTGTTTTCTTGTGACAAGAATTTTAGGAACGATAAAAAATCGATCAAAAGATTACGATCTTGGCCAAGGATTTTAGGAATAATCCAAAAAATGCATCAAAAGATTGCTATCTTGGCCTATAATTAGTTTCTGGATCAGGGGCCACAAAATTTTTGTACGGCCCCCAAATCGAGTTTTCGTATTTTTCACGTACTAAGGACATCATACTCAGTTTGAGTTTTGCTACACTATATGTAGTTCTTCAGATATAAGACCTACAAGAAAATTTTGATTGAAATATATAGGATCTTTTGATTTTTTCTGAGAATATAGGTTATCGTCTTTTCGGCTGTAGAATAAAACCGATTCAGTACTGCATAGACGCAGTGCCTTGTATTGGATCCCTCTTCCCAACCCTGGACCCCTCCGAACAAAACTTCGCGCCTGGTTTGTGGCAACATAGAGTGAAGCTATCCTTCCTGCGTCAAGACAATTATAATTGATCCGTAAGTTGCAATGCTATTAACGAAAAGGTGGTTATGTATTTTATCTCACAACTGTACACTGTCGGTTGGTGCTCTTTCTTAAATAATAACAAAAAATCTAGATTAAATAAAAGCATACGTATACATTTCTTACTTTAATATCAATGCACCACTTATATATTAGTTTAAAAGTTTGGAAACACGCAAAAGAGTTCAAATTTCAGGTTTTTTAAAGTTAAATCTATTATGAGATTTGCATTAATACATGCGTATAAAAGAAAAAAAAATCATTGCTGATTGACTCATCAGTGCCGAGGTTAAGTTACTTGAGTTGATACTTGGTACTCACACAATACATAGAATTTGTGATGTAAGATATCACTTGGAAAGGACTTCTGGAAATTCAGTGTGGAAGGGGAAGATGATACGAGTTGCATTTATTACATAAAGATGCGCATATCTCAGAAACCCTTGAGTTTAGAGACATGAAAATTAATATTTAGAATGTTCATCTAAATTAGTTAAATCCACGTTTCTGTATGTTTTGATATTTGATCTAGAACGTAAGAAAAAAAGGTAGAACGGTTCAGTTATGTAAGTCAAATATAAAACAAAGCAATGACATGCGTGTTTAATTGTTTAAAGTGAGTAGTCTATGTTGAAATGCTGATAATACACAAACTGTGCCATGAACAGCCACACACAGTAGGATATAAATGTGATAATTATTAAACCTTATTCTCTCTATACGGAGAACGGACACTCCTGCTAGTGCGCATATATACGCACATGGTTGTGCATTGTTTGCAGTATGGTAAGCAATAAAATGAATTCATAACAATAGTTTAGAATGCTTAATTTCTTTTTAAAAAATGAGAAATTTTAATTTAGTCCGTCCGCCGCAAAATAATAATAATAATAATAATAATAATAATAATAATAATAATAATAATAATAATAATAATAATAATAATAATAATAATAATAATAATAATCTCAAGAACTACTAGATGGATCACCACCATTTTTGATCAAGTTCTAATGGATCAGAAGTTAGAAATTTAGTACGTTGATGAAGATGATATTCAATCGGAAAGTGGTAGGAATAGACTATTCTTGGTTTTAATGTTGATCACTATAGAGCTAAAACGGTAATACATATCAAGAAGAGCCTCTCTGCAATCAATTAAGCATCCCAAGAATACATTTCACCTCTACATCCAAAACTCTTTACTAAAACCAGAAATGATACAAATCCACGACTACTTCCAGTTCCAATATTGATTTACATAGACTGATAGAAAGTATTCGCAACACTATTCTCACGTCAGAGAATTGTGTCCCAAAACTACAAGAGTTCCGTAGCTGATAAGAGAATGTGTGGCGATGAAGTGTAGCTAGTGGTAATGACTGTGTATTATTCAGTCAAAAGCAGGTACTACAGTAAAGTAGAGGAGGGAAGTGCATGCACTATAACAGAATGTTTTGAAAAAACGAACAGTGTCCGTGGGTCAAAATTGGAATGGCACGAGAGGGCAATGTACAACAATGTTTTCATGGACTTCGTGAAGACTTTCTCAAAATGAAGGACCCTCTGGCAGAAAGCACTACGAGAGAATAGAAATCATTATCTGTGTCTTATTGCGGTCCTTGTGGGACATTGCCAAAGATTGACGGGATGACATTTTACGAGGCCTTTCACGTGTGTGAAAGGTCGTTGAGATGGCAGGCTATTATATTAAAGGAATGCAACAGGTATACCTCTGTGTATAAAGCCAGGTACGAATTATAACGATATTGCCATTACCTTTTATTCAGTCCTTGTATATAGAGCAAGAACAATGAAAGCGAGATTTTTTTTTTTTTAAGGAGGGATAGATTTAACGTTCCAAGATACTCATCTTCTCTCTTAACGCTATATTTAAACCGAAAGTAGCAGAAATAAACCAGTTCTCGTTTCAACTTTCATCGTAGACATGGTAATAGACAGTGAGAAGCTGTTTTCTGTCATCAATTATAAGCATTTCAAGAATATATCCATCTGCACCCTAACCTATCTACTAGAACTGGAAATAATAGAAATCTACTACATTTCCGGTTTCAATATGAATTGATGAAATATTACGTCATAAAAACAATTTCACTTGGCTTGCACGCGGGATTGCTGTTTATTTATAGATTAAGTGCAAAAATATCAGATTTTGTCTCCACAGGAAAAGGCAAAAGCATGAAATAAGACGTGTCTGGATAATCAGAAATAATTCTTAGAAGCAGTAATATTCTGCCTTGAATACTCTCACGGTAACAGTACTACAGATCCCATGGTGATATAACTCACTGCCAGCGATATATGGAACAAACAAATCATTCAGTGTAGCTACTCTTGCACGGTTTAAATCTGTCGTCGCTGATGATGGTTCTCCAAAGAATGAAAAAGTTTTAATAAAAAGTGAATGTCCGAGATATTTGGAATGAATTAAGAGCCTTCCAACCAAGCTGGAAATGGTGTCAAGACGGGTGACCTGAGCAATACGTGGCTTCGCTTTTACTTTTAGCATATATAACTCCTTTATGATTTCCAATCACTACAGTTTTCAATTTTTAATGCAACACTTTCCAATTGTTATGAATACAAAGATATATTGGCTATCGTATGCATTAGCAGCACCTGGCTATGATCAACTGGCAAGGAAGCAGCAGTTCGTAATGCACGATACCTCGAGCAACTCACCGAACGAAGAGAACAGTTTTATGTCCATGAAATTGTAGTTTTGATTGTTTGGGAATTAATTAATACTATAAAATATGGTTTCGAATCGGCAAACTTCCTGTAAAGTTTAACATCCGAATGAAATTAAAAGCACTCACATACTTTTAAATATTACTGCAAAACAGTGGAAAAGCCACTTCTCATCGTACGTCAATATTGCACTCAGAAACTGAATCTTTTTGTAACGAGACAACAAGGAAAGAAACTATTTGCTCTTGTCGCTTTTTTAATCTATAAATAACTTACTTGAGAACAATCTTTCCACTTTATACTACTTTCAAAATTAGTTAAATCTTCAGCGAATGGTTTACACTGGAATTAAATGCTTCTTCCAATGGCGATCATAAAAGCTACATTGTCTATTGCTTTCTGACAGTCCGTACACGGTGTGGATTTCTGTACGGATTCATCACTGTTCTTAAATTTGTTAACCACTTGCTCGAGAGATATCCGTACTGAACGTTTTGGTATATGTTTAATATTGTTTAAGTGACATTTGAAACTTGTTGAAACTCATAAAGCATTCAAGTCCGTATAACGCTGTGTGAAGTTCCCACGTTGAACCTGCTCCCATTGACACCCCAATTTGTAAAACATTTAATACATTCTACATAATCCTTTGTAATGCCAAGGAAATAAGTTTTTTTTTTTTTTTTTTTTAATGTTTGGAATATATATCACTTCACTAAGATTTAGAAAGTGTATTGTGGAATTTATTCTCACAAAAAATGTGGAAGAAATGAGTCTCTCCTTTCACTAATCCAATCAAGTCAATATTGTTATTTCATATATATATCTATTATTTAATGTATGTTTTCGGCCTATCGAAAAGGTCTTTCTTTCCGCTAGCTCTTTCTCACCAGAATTTAGGGTACATTCTCATGTGCACAAGGTCCACTGCCTATCTTAAGTTCTCTCTACATTTCTAATGCAGCATATTTATGTTCTATATTAAAAGGAAACAGGAGCGAATACAGTATATATTAATTAAGAACTCAGATTTAGCATGAATCATAAACATTTTTAATTATCTATCCCAGGCCTATGAAATTCTTTTAATTACACAAAAGTTCAAGGTAAATGAGAGATATGTTAATGCAACTGTAAGATAGCAGCTTCACAGGTATACTAAAGTTGTAATATACTCGTACAATATTAAAAGCACCTAATCAGAAGCTCATAACAAGATTGGTAATTAATGCAACAAGTGAGTTTCTTTTCAGAATGTGAAAGTACAGTAGACTTCCGAACTACGCGAATTCAATACCCAAACTTCAAGTAATACATCCGAATTACTAATTGCAGTAGAAGAATAGGGTCAAAGTTGGAATCTGTTTCTCGGATGCTGAATACTTATCAGAAACCATTACTCGTTATCTCTTACTGTTTTGCTTCAATCGGAATAAATATTGAAAAAAAAAACAAAAAAACATAAGTGATAATTCATGTCCCTCACTTTCGGTTCCAATAAAGGAATCAAATCCCGAACTGGATCCATATATATATATATAAACCTACTTATCGCTATCCATATCCATTTTATCCATTAAGCCATCAGTGTTGTAACCAAAAATCGTATTTTTTCCTTATTCCAGCATGAACAGATAGAAAAAGTCCAAACGAAAATTTCTCTTTGGATGTATCTGTATCAAAAAATCGCTGTTCGATATCTCTATGGAAATCACTATTGAAGCCGGAAGTATTACAAAATTTCAACCATTTCTGTTTTCAGTAGAGTGTTGTGGATTGTGATGATATATCTCCTGAACACTGAATTGATTGAAAAAAACAACAGAAATGGAATATTACACTATCTACTGTCCTTTTCGTATGGCAATCAACGATAAAATCAGAAACAGTTTATCTCTTCTATTTCCGGTTGGGATAGAAGGTAAACGGAAGATATGGAATATATTCTTGAGACGCTGAATCGATTGCAAAGAAAAAAAAATGCCCTCGATTTCTTTTACCGATTTTGCTCTATGGAAATGAGTGTAGAAATTGGAAATACTAACAAATTTCGATCACTTCCGGTTTTGGTAGAGTATTGAGGGTTGTAACAATATCTTCTCTTGAGACGCTGTAACGCTTGCAAAAGAAACCAATTGTTACTTTATATTATCACTGTTGTTTGATGCCGACAAAATATGAAACCATAATGATTTATTTGAACAACTTCTATTTTAAAGAGAAAGTTTATGGAGGAGACGGAACCTGTTCTTGAAATGCTTCATGAATTGCAAAAAAAAAAAAAAAAAAAAAAAAAAAAAAAAAAGGATGGACATAGTCGGTCTATAAATTGTCTGGTACTTATGTATAAGATTGTTTGGAAGTCTTTTAAATTAAAACTTCACTTCTGTGCATTGGGCCCACTTTTCAATTTCCATTGGTACAGCTTTGAAATTTGGACACATAATGATGATTCGAATTTTAGTTTAAACAATAGATTGAAATTTCATGTACCCTGGGTAGTGAAAAGGAACTCTATACTCCAGTTTACGTACCTAGCGGGGGCCGCAGGGGCTTAGTGGTAGAGCGTTCAACTCTGGGCATGGGGCCCTTAGTTTGATCCCAGCTAGCGCCAAGTGAACTTTGTGATGGACAAACACCGTGTGCGTGGGTTTTTTCGGTGTTCTCCCGTTTCCTCTTACTTTCTTCTTTCCACCATTCCCTTCGTTTCTCATCATCACAGTATCCTTTAGCCTATTCGGCATAAGCTTGCGATCTAAAATTTAAAGATACCATTTCATTTCATTTCTACCTACAGCTACAACTTTAATATGCTTACGAATCAGTGTAGCTGCATTAACGTGTTTACGTTTAACTACATTGTGCATTGTGTCATCTAAAAAGAGAATTATGGATCCGGGATATATATATACAAAGAGAGAGAGAGAGAGCATTTGACGGATAAGTAGCCAGTAAGTGTACTACATTATCTGTGTTAGACCTTTCTATCTAAAATTTGTTGCAGTTGTTAGTAATTACTACAATGCTTATGCTGATCTATTTTCACGAAACGTATAAAACCTACACTCTGAGATTTATTATCATCCCCATTCCACACGAGCATTTAATGAATGATTATTTTCTTTTCCCTTATGTTTGTGTGGTACTTTCTTTTCTTCGTAAAATGACTTCCTGATGTTTCCTTCCGTCTGTTGGTAGTGGTCTGTTTGCCAGTTACTAAGAAGATAGAGTAAGTAAATGAGAAAGAAGGAGAAGAAAGAAACTGTGAAAAGGAGGGTCCGCAGTCTCTTTGTTAAAGCACAAGAGGAGTTGAGAAATGCAAAAGAGCAAAACTGCCATGGGCGGAAGGTGTTAAAAAGGAATACTCAAACAGGGTTGCAACTACAGTTAAAGTTTTCAGTCATTGGTATTTATGTGAGTTCATAAAGAAGATAGAACGGAAACCATATCCTCTATATTAATTTAATCTGTAAACATCACTATAATAATATTTACTCAATATTTCTGTAAATAGTCATTATTGTATAAAGTACACACAATCTTTAATATTAAATCATTAACTGCAGTCTGCACGGCTTAATGTGTAAAGTCTCTATTTGTAGTAAGAAGGAAGAGCAGAGTAGAGTTTCTGGTTGAAGATGAACTGGGACAAAAATAAGTTTCCTTAATGAAACAAGACGAAGTTTACGGCATTATATAATAATGGTCTAGTTTCTTTCTTTAACTTTTTGTAACTAATTGGTGAAGCAAGCCTATCCCCTGATTTGTAGAGCTGAGTCATGTCTAATAGTGTTCACTCACTGTTAGAGTTAGGTGCTGCTTAATCGAAAGATGGTGGCATACATCGAGAGAAGTTTTGAGATGAATGATGTGCTTTCCCGACGGAATATACTGTATATACGTGAGAGGGAATGCCTAACCGAATAATGAGGCGGTTGAGAACTTCATCGTATTGCAGACTCCAGAGTTCTTTCGCCACGGAATTCAATCGTTGGTTAACGATAGCAAAGACATGTTGTTACAGACGGCGACTGTTTTGGTTCACCAGGAAATATAGTTTTCAATTTTGGTTCGCGTTTTGAAATGACAAACCTAGTCGGACATTTCATTCATACCAACCTAATATATACATATTCTTTTAACCATAATTTGGATAACTTGGGAAATATCTATATAGGGAAAGTAAAGAGTAACTGAGAGAGTAGAGAGAATTTTAGGATTGAAAACACAATCATATTCATAAAATTGCCATATCGATCGTATATATATATATATATATATATATATATATATATATATATATATATATATATATATTAAATAAAATATTGGATTTTTCTATTTTACTGTCTTAAAACAACCCTGTTCTTGCCTTTATTACAGAACCACAAACCCTATGCATGTTTTTAAATATACCTCTATACGAGTGACTCGGGCAAAAATAATGGTAAGCGCCACTTTCGGGGAAATTGCGTTATTAGACGGAATTAGTTGTGATCGAACCACAGAAAACTATTTGTAGTTTTTTTCGAAAATGTACCTGCAAAAGGCAGAGAAAACTGTTTTGGCATGTGACATTGCATTGAATTGCATGGAATGGTCAACCATTTCCAGAGTACTAGAAAGTTAGAAAATGTGACATACCATTATGTTCTCTCGACCCCTCATATCATTTCAATTTGTTTAAAAAATCTCCCATAAACGACAGTTTTATTGTTATATTATTATTATTATTATTGTTATTATTATTATTATTATTATTATTATTATTATTATTATTATTATTATTATTATTATTATTATTATTATTATTATTATTATTATTACCGTCTGGTTGATGTTGCTTTCAGAAACCTATCATAAAAATTCAAGCAGTCAGGACTTTATTAGGTACAGATCATAGATTCTACCGCTTACCGTACAAATACACATATTTAACATACGTACCATGTATACAGAGTTTGTATGTATACCACAGTTTTCATGTTGGAACTTGACTTCATTTAAGTCCATGATCAATCTAATAGATGTCTTAAAGAATCGCGATGTGCATCAGAAATTGATAATACTGCCTTTTTTAATGTTCATATTGTGTGAATTTTAAAGTTCTTCAAGTCTTGTTTGGTGACAAATCCACACAACTAACCCTTCACAAGCTACAATGTATGTCCAATCACCGCTTTCCAATAAATATAGGAATAAAAACAATTCTTTCCTTTCTAAAGAGGTCAAACTTTGATTCATTATTATTATGAATAATGTCCTTTCCACACTTTTGTCGTCTCGTTTACATTCTTTCTACAATTATCTTTTTGCCCTATTAACTGATGGAAGAAGTTTTTCCTTGAGCAGCAATCTATTCATTCAAGTATACAGTCTTCCTTGTTTTATTGCTCTCAGATTGGTTACTCTCATTTTATTCCCGAGTTCGGCTCATATTCATCTAGTTGTTTCAAACTTTTTCCCCTATTTTTTACAAGCCAAATGAACGTATCAGTTATTTCTGTTGTTCTAGCATTATTTGACCTCACATAGTTGCGAATATTTCCAATCTTTGCAAGCCTTCTGAATGTTGATTAAATTTCCCAGTTGAAGGAGAATGAAATTTGACATGAGGAATCATTCTGTAATGGTTTGCAACAACACAACTTAAAATTTGTATTTTAGTCTGCAATAATTGGCATAGGGGATAAAGAAGCCTTTTCAGAATTTTGCGTTGAGTTGCGTTGCTGTCAACAAATTTTGCGAAGACCTGTCTGGAATGAGCTCCATATTCTCGTAAACAATAACCTGTTTCCATCTATAAAATTTTGAGATTTGAAGACTTCTTTTAAAGATGTATGCATAAACAGAGCCTTCAAGTGATAATACAAAACGCATATCATGTACACTTTATATCTGCGATACAGATTTCTACTAAGTTTATGAACGTGAGTATGTTGAACGCATGACTGTTGTATAATCTACTGAGTAGAGACATCAGGTGGTGGATTACTTAAAAATGTTCCTGCAATATTATTAAACTTTGTTTGATGAATGTTAGATACAAAATTTGCATTTATTTTTTCTTCACAAAAAAGGAACATTTTCGTTCACATTTAAAGTTTCGCACTTGACAAAATACCTCTTAAAGCTACAATAGAAATATAGTATTTTTATAGGTGTGCTGACATTTACGACCTGTTAGAATTGTACCCAAATAAGAAAATAAAATTCTAGTAAGCATAACAGTACTTCATTTTTAAATCTCTCTATCTTAATGTTAAACTGAAGCCTATTATATATGTATATTGTTAGGTGTCTGGACGCAATTTAAATCAAATGAAGAATACAACATTCATTACACTTTTATGTAAAGAACAGCAACTTCTGAATTCCTTTACCATGAGGTGAACTTACAGTCACCTATTATTCATGATAGATTATTATACATCTACTAAGCATGATAATTAAATACTGTGATCTTATTAGGTTGTGTGTGGGTGTAAATAAGGATATCTTTAGTTTCCTTCATCTTTTCTTTTACTTACAATATGTACCCACTGCATAACAAATCCCTTACATTAAGTCAGTAAATGCATGTATAATTCAAATTAATTATCACATTTTCCTACATCATTGATTCAATTTTAACAGCAGTAGTTCCTTTTTTAGCATATGAGACATCTGTTTAAACTTTAACGATCACTCTCATTAGGAATTGGTCTCAGTCTTACACTCTAAATGTAAAAGCGCTAATCATTTATCTATGAAAAAGTTCTATATATTTACTTGAGGAAATATAATTCGGGACAGATAATATTTTCCTACGATTATGATTGCATATTCGTTTCCCATTTAAGTACTCTCAAACTAAACATCATGAAAATTATTACCTATTCTGTACTTTATAGGTAAATACCTCGAAATAAACATAAAAGGACCAGCTCTGAAATAAACATAAAAGGGAATAAATATCTTATCAATATTCTAGGAAGAAAATGGCTGAAGCTCTGCACTACATTTTTTCTGTATTGTATAAGTTATACGGAAAATACGTTTCCTATTCTTAACATAATATTATTTCATTCTTTTATTTTGCACACAATTACTTTTAGTTTGGAACACAGATTTACCGTCTGAATATTTGCAATGTTATACAATATTAGTCGTGCATTTCAACTAGAATATGGAAATATTTGAATGTGTTCAACACGTCTGAAGCAGGAATATATTTAGCAAGAGAGAAATGAGAGCAAGTGTCAATTCATCAACACCTACGTAGATATATTATATTACTCTGGAGGGCTCCCCCGAAGCTTCACGTGTTGACACCTTGCCTTCGGCGAAAGTTTGCAGGTTCAAATCCTAAAGGGACATCAGTGCCCTTAGGTTAGTAGTTCTCAGTTTAAGAGAGTGGTCACATTTATGCCACGATGTTACATAAAGACTTAAAGATTATTCAATGACTTTAATAAAATTTATGTCTAAATGAGAATATATATAGACACGAATCACGAAGCACGGAATCACACGACACAATCACTCAGAAATATTAATATTTTATCTATAATTACGAGTACTATACACATGCTTGGAAGTCAATGCATTATATTCTTTATACATCTGAATAGAGAAAGGTATACATTTTTTTATTATTTTGGAAATTGAAATATTATTCATGTTAAGTCAATTTTGACAAGGTCTCCACATTTTTGTTTAATTTTACAAATTTAATAAACTTACTAGGTGACCCAACTGAAGTTTCAGTTATATGTTAATACCGATAATAACACAATTTGCTTCTTTTGTCTTCTGTGATCTTTTCATTTAAAAAATCTAATATTTCGTGATTAGATGAGAAAATTTCTATTTTGTTGGTAAGGTTTATAAATGTTACAGTAGGCGACGTTACTAGTGAAAGAAATATAATGTGTCGTTGTAGTCGACGCAAACACATAAATAAATATTTACAGGCATGTGTCACCTACATCAGGAAAACAGTTTTGTTTGTTACGATAAATATACATGGGCCAAAACTGATCCAATCTCGGCTTGTTTAGGATATACTGTAAATGATCTTGTCGTTCAAAGGGTTAATATATCTGTAATAAACATTTAAGAAAAGAGAATATTAAAAGTATTCTTTTATTACTTTAAATCAATATAAATAGTTGTATAAATTAAAATAATGTCGGTATTGGGTGATATGTTTATCAGATGATAAATTAAGACGAAAGATTCTGTAGTAAAGGTCATGGATCCA
The DNA here is from genome assembly GCF_964235325.1 of Thermobia domestica. Taxonomy (NCBI): domain Eukaryota; kingdom Metazoa; phylum Arthropoda; class Insecta; order Zygentoma; family Lepismatidae; genus Thermobia; species Thermobia domestica. The sequence goes on along the minus strand of NC_137455.1, from coordinate 197,557,643 downwards.
CGAGCATCTGATCTCAACCATATATATATTGATATTTTGACATATGAGGAATTGTGAAGTTTGAGATATACCACGTTCACAAAAATGACTAAATTTTACAAAAATATTGCAAACATTCTTTATTTGTTTTAGGGTAGAGTGACGATGAATTCACATCCCTCACTATTCAACACTTTTAACCTTAATCAATGGGTAAATTCAACCTTTGATCATAGCTAAAGCCTCTAACCAATTTCCACTTCTATCTCAAAAATTAGGCCTACACCTGAAGGTTGGAAGAAAATGCCTAGCATTACATTATTAAAGCAGGGTAAATTTTATGAAAGTTTTCCAGAACAGAGATACACACAAATGCCGAGTGTGTAGAATGATGGAAGCTTATTTACGTTCATCCCAGAGATCCCGCAAGTACAGCTTTAATTATCAGCACGTACGTATTTGGTGTTATCTACTGTAACGCCAACATGCTCCAATCAAGATACACACCTTCGGGATAGAGGCCTAGGTTAAATTTTCGGTTGCTGCTCACATTGCTTGGATACCACGGTAATCTGTAGAGCCACGTCTCATATATGCTTGGTACAGAACGATACGTTAAAGTCCAATTAAACGTCAACCAGTCAACTTCCAGACTGATTTTTCTACACCCTATCAGGAAAATATCCGCGTTTTTGACCTTTTATTATTTCCTGAAATACTCAACAGAAGCATATAGAACAGTAAAGAAAATATAAACGTCGTCGTTAAAATATATTTTTGAATTATTGTTTTGTAAATTAATATAAGAAATACATATATTAATACGTATTATTATATGTAATATATAATACTTATTAGAAAGCGAAAACATATCAGTCTGTGAGTAACGCTAGTATGTAAACTGTGAAAACATTTAATAGTTACAGGTTACATAATTATCTAAGTGAAAATAGACATTCTTAATTCTTATTACAAACACAAGACGCCAACCTGCCATTCACGATAACTCTCAATATGTCACAGTCAGGCAAAAAGTTGTAGCCAGCTACGCTGCCTCGTACTTGACGCCAATAGATGTCGCCAGTGTGCAGTCAATTTAAAGATGAGCTGAAGGCTTGAGGGGGGAAACTAATGTTTTTTTTTTCAACATGAAGGCATATAAAATGTATATTTGCAGTTTAATATGGAACTCAAACTATAGTACTTCCATAGGGAATCGAGCCCCTGTGTTTTCCACTAAATCCAATATGTTCTATCGTTTAGCCACAAGAGAATGCTATCTTAACCTAATGGTAAATTGTATATGTAAAATATATTAATGTGCAATTTTCTATGCTAATACTATCAATTCCACTGCTTACCATTTTATTAGTTATCACGATATGCTCTTTTATATGCGGACCTCGTTTTTCGACGGGAAGAGTTTCGTTGTGAACTATACCAAGAATGGAGAAAATTTCTTGGTTTCAAAGGCAACCCTGTGTGCCTATTCTGTCAGGGTGTGGAGATAAGGGTAGAAAGGAGGGAAAGAAATTGCAAGTGGCACAGTGTAAGAAGATAGGAATCTTTCCGGATATTTAGCGAGATGAGTCCAAAATTTCTGAACGGCAGGGACGCTTGAGGAGGGAGAAATGGTAAATGGAATTTCTCCGCTAAAGCAGGAAAAGGAAAGGAATAAGAAAGTGTGACAAGAAGAGAAAGGAAAAAAGTGGGACCCAGATTCATTCTCCTAATCGTTCCTGCGGAGAGTCAGAGGTTCCAGAGAACGTTATTCTTTTTAGAAGGTTTCTGGTTCTCTTCTATTCTTTTACATCATTTTACCACCTTATTCGCCCTCTCTCTCTCTCACACACACACACTCGTTCCTCCTTCTTTCTATTTTAAGTTTCTTTTCTTTCTTTTGTTTCTTCACCTTACTTCTTTCTTGCTCGCTTATCCGGAACAATGTCAGCGAAGTGGTTTGCACCGACATTTTTTTTCCTTTTCAAGGTTCTTTCCTATAAACGCTCTTGACAACGGCGCTTACATTTCCTCTAAACTTCTCCATATCCATACGTCTAGTTCCCTTAACGTGTACGTACTACTACGACTCTACCATCCACATTAAAGGGTATGGATCCTTCCTTTCTTCAATCGCGTGTTTAGGCTTATGTAAATGAACAAGTAAACGGAAGTTAACACGAAATTATGTTCATAGATTGAGTACAAAGCTCACCTTCACAGCATAAAAACAGTTATATATTATAATACACATTCATTACTCTTAATGGTTAGAAAATCTATTTACAACCAATTTCGAGATTACGGGTATATTGTCGTTTTAATGAAAACCATAGCAGATTAATAACATATCCTAGAGAATATGTATGTTACAATATCCTGGTTGACTAGGGATGCCATGCCACCTAGAAGCGAGCCAGAAATATTCTTTATGATAAATATTTATAATAAATATTTTTTAATGATAAATCATTCTCTTTTAGACTAATTTCTGTCTAAACAACAAGCTTTATTGAAAAATCTGTAAAAAAAAGAAAAAGAAAAAGAAAGAAAAAATAAAGAATACCGAATATCATAAAACATGCTAATTTTTAGCTAACTTATCGCCAATTTTTTTCTTTTCCTTTTTAACTAGGTGTTAATTTTCAATTTGGTCTAACCAATAAAATTTATTATTCATCATAGTAGTTTCAATTTTATTTCAGAAACAGGGTTTTAATAAAGATAATGCATATTTCAATTTACCTCACAATTGTTAAACTATTCCATCACTATTCATTAACCATCTATTTTTTTAAATGTAACTTACCGTAGTACCTACAACACAATATCTTCTAATTTTAAATAATTTATGTTCTGTGAAGTCTCTAACGCTATGACGCATACATATCTACCACAGAAATCACCCCAATATCAATAAGTAAACAATAACAGTAATCTTTTTCAAAAGTTTAATATTTTGAAGAGTAAAATGTCCAATATTAAAAATTAGAATTTGTACCTAATTAAAAATATATAACTGTATAAATGAAAGGATCTTATTGGTTGTTACAAGCGACTTCCCCTCATTTTTGTTAGAAATATGTAAGATGTATGCTTAGATTGTACCTTAATAATGCGTCTGAAGAAGATAATGAAATATTACAGAAACTGTAAAAAAATTGAAATTATATGTGGTTGTTTTGTCAAGTTTGGATTTTAATTTAGTTGAACATAACTCCAAAGCTAGAATGAGTAACATTCGAATAATTAATATGCAGGGTGTGTAATATACAATGCAACCCGGAGTTTGGAATAGTAGAACTTCTGAACCTGAAGTGATACACAAATAATGGTTATACTAAAATGAAGCTTTCTTCATGCATATATTTTTTAAACTAGGAAGCAACCGTTGAAGTACACTAGGAACCACACAGTGTTGCCAGATGTAACCGAAAGTATAAATCAATTTTTTGCAAAACCTGTAAATTGAGTTGAGTTGAGTTGAGTTGATTTTACTTTAGCGTCCCTTTCAGCAGCGAGGCTATATGAGACCTACTGATTAACGTGGAATCCGAATCACATGAGCTCACGCCAGGAATCGAACCCGGGTAACCTGTAAATTGAATCATAACTCATACGGGATGTTGATTATGGATGTTCTGTCGTTTATTTTCAGTTTGTTTAATTGGAGTAGCATGGAAAATATAGATCAGAAAAAAGAATTTTTCATTGCCACCGATAACTAATCAGATGAGGCCTCTGTAAGGGGGAATTAGGGAATGCATAGCTTTCATAAATTAACACTCTGAATTGGCAACCTTGCTGATGTTTCAGTGCATCAAAAGGTTGTTTGAGAATCTGTCTACATTATGCAATTCCTGGAAACAATGAAAAAGAAACTTTGAAATTATCGTGATAAAACTTTTACTTACTTGCACCTGGCAAAACTGCTACTATCAGAAATGAGTTACCAACTCTGCAACAGATGCTGGAAGTATCCCCTGTTTTGATTTAAAACTGATTTCACAGATTGTCAGCAACTTTACAAAGATTAGAAGTGTTAATGTTCTCAATGGCATGTGAATGTTCGTTTCTAGGTTTTGAATAGTTTCAGAATTGTTTTTGTATAGCTCTTCCTTTACTTAGCCCCATAGAAATGAATGGCAGTGTTGCCGGGTGCATGTAAAAGTTTTATCATGGTAATTTCAAAGTTTCTTTTTCATTGTTTTCAGAAATTGCATAATGTAGACAGATCCTTAATATACCTTTTGATGCATTGTAACATCAACAGGGTTGCCAATTCAGATTGTTAATTTATGAAAACTACGATTTCCCTACTTTCCCCTTAAAGAGGCCTCATCTGAATAGTTATCGACGGAAACGAAAAATTCTTTTTTGTGATCTATTGTTTCCAAGCTACTCCAACTAAACAAACTAAAAATTAATGACAGAACATCCATACGTATGAGTTATGTTTAAATTTACATGTTTTGCAAAAACAAATTGATTTATGCCTTTGGTTACATCTGGGAAAACTGTGTAGTTCCTAGTGTACTTTAATCGTTGCTTCCTAGTTTAAAAATATATGCATGAACAAAGCTTCATTTTAATATAACCATTATTTGTGTGTCCCTTCAGGTTCAAAAGTTCTACTATCCCAAACTCCGGTTGCATTGTGTATTGGACACTCTGTATAATCAAGCTGTAGAGATGCAACATAGAACATGTAAGGTTTCTTAAAAATCTGATGAGTGCATAATTTCTTCCAGGAGAAAAATGTTACAAAACAACGAAAACTAAAATTACAGTTACATCTTATTTCAATTCTACATTTCAAAGATGGGTCCAAGAATCATCAACATTTTCTGTAGAAATGCTTTAATTTTGGTAGCTCAAAAGCACAATCTCTAAACAGTAATCATCGTAACAAACAGAGTACAATTGTATCTTGTTTTAACAGACTAAAAAAATACCTGCATTATGTTGTCTCAGCGTGCGGACTTGCAGACAGTGGTATCCATACTCAACGACCATGACATGACAAGACTTTCACATGACACCATTTAAAAAGCAGAATAGTTTCTGCTACCTGTTTACGGGACATCATATAATATCATATCTCTGATGTCATATACGACATCTATTGAATATATAATGAGTACATTCCTGAAAGAATATAGCTAGTATGCTTTTCCAAAAGCAGTCGTTCGTGTCCTAGTACATACCGAAATGCTGTTGATTGCACTTCCACCTACATTTGAAGTTGTATATCAGCATAATTTACTTGTGTCACCAAGCTCAAGCATATGAGCCAAAATTGGTGTTGAAAGATTGATTGAAATATTCTACTACTTATTAAAAGGTACAAATTTCCACCTTCAAATCACCTTCAACAACTGATCACTTGTAATTAAAGACTATATTCCTACGCTCTTTTGGATATAGACAATCAAGTATTAGGTGCTTAGTGATGTGTGAATAATATGGTGATACTTCTTGTTTTAACTCTGAAAGAGAGGAATAGAAGTATTCTCTAGACTCTGATGGTGATATTGTCGATTTAAACACGGAAAACTAAACGTATTTGAAGATGAACAAAACATCAAACTTATTGTGAAAAAATGTAAGCTGCAATTTATTTATCCAAGAACTTTTATAGTTCACGAAAATTAATACTTTCTGGACCTAATAAAATACCTACATATGCTACACATAAAATAATTGTTTCTCTACATAAAATAATGTCATTTATGTTGTTTAAAATGACATCACAACTATTGATTATATTCAATCGTGACGGAGGTGTCGATCTTTTATCAGTGATTCGTCCTGAACTGGTCTGTTTCATTGGCAAGTTCTTTGCTTAGTTTATTAGATAAAGTAAATATAAAGCCATGACACTAAATCTTACATAATGCTCCTTTAGGTATATTTCAAGCAGTGGTGCCCACCCCCCCTTATGTCTATGACGCACCCTCCCAATTGTCTTTCCGTAGGTGTTCTTCCATGAAAAAATCTTCTTTTCGATTAATTTTATCCCCCCTCATCAAACATATTTTTATAGATTTTAACCCCCCCAAATATTTCAATGACGCAGTTTGCGTCATAGCCCCCCCTTGTGGGCACCCCTGTTTCAAGTCTAATTTTTGTATATCTCGTCGTTTATGAGAAATTTAAGGTTCAAAATTGAAAAGGAAACATAATTTTTAAATTTTAGAATTTAAAGCTAAATATTTATGAATATATGTGGATTATAAAAAAAGAATTGTATCGTTACTTAAGACACTGTTGTTATTCTCCAAAAGACATCAAAATTACTTCTCTACGTTGAATTGTAACGAAGACATGGTTATTTAATAGCTCATTTGACAATGACCGGCATCTTCATGTCATTACCAAAAAAAAAAAAAAAAATCCTTCGCTAACATATCCGGGTACATTTAGTATGTCATAGGAACAACTTTCAGAGTATTTCCTCCAAGTTGTATTTCCGATTGATTTTTTTTTCATTCGTAGATCGGAAAATGCTAATTCACCTGAACTAGTATTGAAAAGAACATATCTTTTCTCCAAAATAAACATGTTAAGAGAGAGCCGCAGTATATGAAATTTCCTCAGTTTGTTACAAAGGATCTGCCAGTACTAATTGAATTGTTTTATAATAAGGGAGAGGATACATCCTTAGAAACTTTTCATTGTATTCTCTATCATTATTTGTTCACAGGTAGGGAAACTAGAGCAATAATATATAAATAATTTATTCATTATTGTATTTTACAGGTATAGTTTCTGTGCAGAGTGCCCTATAATTTGTAACGTAGTTTAGATTTTGAATTCCTTCAAAATTATAGCAGTTACGGCCATTTGAACGTATAATGTTTTTATACAAAAATATTGCTAAATCGCTATATTTTTCATGCATCTTGTGCAGTGTTCTCTCGATTTTGAATACATATTCCTTTCTTGATGTCACAAATGGATCCGCCTGTTTTTGATTTCTTTTTCTTTTTTCTTTTTTTTTTTTTTTTTTTTACAAATCCAGTTATTAACTAAATTATTGTGGAAGAATTTCCTCTTATGAATCCTAAAGTTTTTTTTTTTTTTTTTTTTAAGTGAGACATACTTTTCAAAATTGAGTGGTAGGACACAATTAACTTCTACCTTCAATAATATTAACTATCTTTCCGTTAATAAAAATATTCATAAATCTTTAAAAACTACGTTTCCAAATATTCATTGCAGCTTTTTAGGGATATACGTTCAAAACAGGTAAAGATAAAAGTGCATTAAAATTAAGTTACACTTTGTATATTACAATGTAAACGCTACGTCACCAACAACAACTGAGAAAATGTCTTTTAAGACTCAGTATGCATATACTGCAATGTGTTGTGAATATAAGTGTTATCCAACTTCGATTTAAAGAAATGCTACGAAGCTTACATTGTATTTTTGCTTCTAAATCTGTAACATTAGTTTATAATATTACAATATCTTTTAAATTTTAACTCATATACCTTTAATAATCAAGTTTAGATTAAATAGATACAGAAATCACTGACCCTTTCTAAAAGTGGACTTGAGTTATACAAAAGTTCGTGTTATTAATCTTTTCTTAAGGAGATAAAGTATAAAGTGTTGATTGGTTATTACAGCTAGAGACATCTAGAAAGTTAGGAAACTTGTGAAACGGAGATGAGAAAAGTTCACTTAAGAAAAAAATATACGGGATGGGTAGAAGTAGGAAGGGTCAAAGTGAAGTAAGGAAAAAGCGAAAATGAGAGAGAAACGAATGTAAGGTAAGACAGAAAACAGAAGAGAGATGGGGTAAGGGATTTGTTCCAAGATTTAAATGCATTAGTCCTCTTTTTTTATAGCAAGAAGTTGTTGCCACGAGTAGGGAAGGGGTAGAAATGAAAAGATGGTGCACAATTTTGTCTCTCCACCTCTTCTTCGTTTTAATTTTTCTTGTCTTTTTCAAGTAGCAAGGAGAAAGAGGACAACTTTTTGCTGTAGCAAGAGAAAAGGAAGAGACCTAGGCTAAGATTGAAAGCATGGAAGGAGAAGACAAGAAATAGAGGTAGATGCGAGGGAGAAAGACAGAGAGCGAAAGATTGGTTTAGTAAATGAAGAGGGTAAGAGAGGAAGAGGTTTTAGGTTTATACCTCACTGGATCATTTAATTACGTCCTCAAAGCAAATGATACTACTTCTACAGTATTTGCAATGATTTTTTAAGAAAACGTCTTCCAGCATAACAAAATCCACCAAAAATATTTCAAGTAGCAGTACATACTTAAACCAGATCAAATTGTAGAAAGTGCTTCTGAAATCATTTCATAGGTGGTTCATGATTGATTCATCTCTTTGAAGGGTGGTTTATGTTAAACGTTAATAATAACATCGAAAGAACTGCAAACTCCGGAATAAAATAAGATAAAATTGTTAACAAGATAGAAGTATTTAAAGTTGATTATGTTTGTTCTGTACACAGATTGCCAGAAAATGAAACGAAATGAAATGTTTCGGTTTTATGTCCCACGGTTATGCCGGTTAGACTAAAGGAGACGTATTGAAGAGAAATAAATGAAATGATGGAATGAAGAAAGTGAGGGAAAACGGGAGAACCCCGAGAAAACTCACGAACACAGTGTTTGCCCACCACAAAGTTCACTTGGCGTGAGCGGGAATCGAATCAGGAACCCCACGTACCAGAGGTGAATGTTCTATCACTGAGTCACTCGGCCCCGCACAGAGTGCCAAGCATACTCATATGATACAGTAATCCTTAAGGAGTAAGCAAATTATTTACTGTAAAAAAAAAGTACATTAACACAATTTGTGTTTAGTCGTTTTTTAAAAAAGAAATATTAAACCGAGATCAAAACAAATTAGAACCATAGACAAATGAAAATAATTTAATACATTTATCTTAAACTCTAGTTTATTCGTTTGTTGTTTAACATTCATTTTCAGTACCATGATATATGGGACAATATAGGCTAACTAACTTTTTAAATTATAACTCTATTGTCTATAGAATCCCAAGGTTCAATGTTGTATGCACTAAAGCTTTCCATTGACTTCTGACCTCAACCAACTGGAACTTTGTATTTCAATTTCTGCGAGATTAGTCTTAATATTGTTATTCCATCTGCGCCTAGGTCTTCCTAATGATCTTTTTTCCGATTACGTTTCAAGTCAAACTTTTGAAAGCATTCCTACTTTCTTCCATTCTGGTTACAAGACGCAAACATACGGTTTAGTAAGATACCTGCACCAATCGAACCAACTATTTCTAATTGAAGCTAATAATGTTAATCATTTAGTAAGGGAATTTCCATATAAATAAATATATTTCATGTTATAAGTATGGATACATTTGATACACTTGTGTTCAACTAGTGATCACAATGCTTCACTGACAGGATAGGTAGGATGTAGCCAATTCACGATCTCTTGATAGAAAACAATAAGGGATTTATGGCTTATATCGACAGAAATTCGTAAATAAGGTTTAACACTCTTATCACTGTCTATTCTCACGTGTTTTACACTTAAGAACAAACACTGTTTCAGACATTGATTAAATTTGTAAATAAGTTTAGCTTGTAGTGAAATTTCTTAAGTTACATTACAATCAACTGCAAATTAATTTCGTGTGTAGAGCAGTTCATAGTGTTCTGTAATACTGATCTCTATTAAAGCTAGAGTATAATACGACTTTAACTTTTGAACAATATTGTTCAAGTATATATTTCTTTAAAATATTAGATGAAAAGCCTATAATTATAGGTAAGGTTATTTTATTTTACTCTTTAGGACATGGCCAAAGAATATTGCGAGACACAACCATGAGAGTATTTATGTATAACGTTGACTATATGAATACTCTTTGTGACGCTTTTGCCACATAGATCACATTGAAACTCAACGCACACAAATTGTGTTAATTTCTGTAAATTTATGCTGTAATCCGTCGAAATCAGAACTAGTTTGCACTTGAGCTTGAATGCTATTGGAAAATTTGCGTTCCGCTATATTAAATATATATATATTGTACTTTTAACTCTGTATGTAGTACATTCAAAATCAATTTTGTTTCGATTAATCAGTTTGTGTCATAATTTTACACAAATGAAAATTTATTATTGATTATCCCAGCAAGAATACACTGGAACTGCTGAAACGTCACACTGTCTGACAGTTCAAAATACATGAAAGAAATCAAAGTATGTTCATGAATTTTAAAATAATTTACTAAGCGAATACTGACTGTGTCAAATTCAAATAAGAAATAATAAAACTTTAACGAATTTCAATTAGTTGTAATTCTTTGTCTGTAATAAATGGCTAATAAAATTTTTAATAAAGATATAGTATTATTCGATTTTGTTATTATCATTCGTAATTTTGAACTGATAGTAACTCAATTATTTGTTTTTCTTGATACAAGTGCCTTCAGTTGCATTAGTAGTTTTGCTAACGTTGTTATATATTAAAGCGTGATACACAATCAATGATATGTGGGCTAGGCGAATGAGAAGAAAGCTGTCACGCGACGTTGCCATATAATAAAAACGAAGTGTCACTTCTTTCTTATGTAAAGTAACGTAAATGTGTACGAGGCAACACCGCAGCTAGCAATGTTTAAAGGTAACTGAAGCGTCGTCCTCAAACACCATTAACGCTGCACATAACATAGTATACTAATTTGCACACATTTGTTATACCTTCTTTGCGTTTCATGTAATAAGACTTAACACTATTTTAATATGTATTGTAACAGATTAAATATTATTAACTGATGTGTTCTATTTCCAATTTCTTTCAGCTCCATCGGAAGACCCAGAATTCACGGAGCCCATTGAAAATATCACAGTTCCCGCAGGAAGAAATGTTAAACTCGCGTGCTCTGTCAGAAATCTTGGCAGTTTTAAGGTAAATACTGCTTCTTAATAATTAATTACTTGTAAGTGCATCGTGTCCATTTGGTGTAATGCTACATTTTCTATTCAGTATCCAACCTATATCCATCAAAAATTATAATTATCCAGTATAATTTCAATTACGACACTGATTTTCATAATAATCAGGATAATTTCGTAATATTTATAACATCCGAATGTAAAACTTTTAAATTCTATTTTCTTCGTCAAGTGCATAAAATATTACGATGTACTTTAAAATAATCGAAATGAGTAAAACATAAGCAGAAACCTCTTCAGCATTATATAATGAATATTATAGATACTTTATAATATAGATTTATTCGTACTTTCTTAAGACCCAAGAACCCACATAATACATTGCTAATTTCGTCATACTGTAACACGGACTTAATACATGGCATATTATGTAATACCTAATTTAAACTCTTACTATGTTTACAAATGTATGCTACATAAAAATTCTTAATATTAGCGAAAGTACTTAAATATAGAAGAATATGCCTGAGAGCTATAATTATAATTACGTTTAAATTTATTTAGAAAATTTCCCCTCTAAAATTAAGAAAACACTGTAAAAGGGAAAGTCCATTGTTTCGTTAATTTTGAGCTGGCAATACCCTCTAACTAGCACACTGTGTATTGTAGCTTAAACGGGGAATGGCTTCGTGAAAACTTATTTTTTTTTTTATGTATTAACTCTTTCGTTGCGTAAGTCGACTTTAGTCGATCTGAGAATTTTTTCCTTTCGCTGCAGAAGTTGACTTTAGTCCACAGCACCTATTTTTGTTTATACTTCGCTGCAATAGTCGATTTCAGTCGCTCATGTTATACAGAACTTGTGGTAGATATAATGCGTTGCATTGTGCTGCCAACTTGCGGCGATTTCTTGGAACTACAGTTAAGCACGAATGAATACAAAGGCTTTGCGTCACTCTATTGTGGTGTGTTTGTGAGTTTGAAGCTAGCAAAGTACAGCAGGAAACAATGCCGAACAACAGTAAGACAATGAGCAAGACTCAGATGGTTGCACCTTTGCTAGATTCTGATTCAGGTGTGTCAGGGGATGAGGTTGAAGTTGACAGACTTGCAGATTTGGAATCTGAAAGAGTTTAAAACGTAGCAAGTAGCAGTGGTCAGAATACAATGTATGATGATCTCTATGTTTATTTGTGCGAAATGTTGAACGACGTACGCCACGCCCATTTGCTGGACATAAATATAATACTTGATTTTGTTGACATTTTGGTGTCTTTAAACGATATTTCATGGAAATTTGAAAATTGTATTTTTTGGGTGCTTAATTGCCCCTTTTCCAGTAACTACCCAAATATTTAATTCCGCAACGAAAGGGTTAAATATTAAGATTAAGGAAAGAAGTACAGGAGAATAATAGTTGCAGAATTTTTTTATTCTGTTGCTTTTTGTTATTGCGTCCTGTTATAGTATATTTTGAATATGAGATTAGACTGAGTATAAATTAAGTTTAATTTTACAGTCACTTGTTTTCAGTAGACAATTTAAAATATAACCTAGGAATATCGCTTTTATCATATACACGAATCAGAGTTGATTTTGACATTTTTTTGTCAGAAGAAAATTTGGAACAATAAAACAATTGTTCCAAATATTAGTGACTACTGTTATTACACTGCAAAAGCCCCTATTTGTTACTCAAAGTAATGTTTTAAGTTCTTCCTTTGACACCTTTCATATAAGATTCGTCTGAACTCGATGTCTCACATGAAATTCGAAATCTTAGTGAACCATCTCCAGCAATTGTTTCTTCCATTCTAGATCAAACATAAAAATACATTGAAACACGTATTTAAATATTTTAAATGAAAACTCGAAATAGCATTTTTCATGGCTATAATCATAAATGATTACGAGATGTGGACATATTAATATAATAACTGCAAACTCCATTTTATTTTCAAGGGTCGTCACGATTCAGTGATAGAGTTCTCGCATCTGGGTCATAAAGTCCCTGCTTCAAGATTCCAACTGTTGTCAATTGGGATTTCTGGTGGATGAGGGTGTTTTCTTAGAGATCTCGTACTAGGGGAATAGTGATAAAACAATATTGATAAAAGAAACTTCATTAGACTTTCAATCTGTGCTGTACAGAAAGTCTTATAGAACGTATATGTCCATTGGTTTGTCTTTCGACAGGCATAAAAGATGGTAAGAGATAGCGCCATCCTAAAAAATACATTCAACATCCTAAAAAATACATTCTATATCTGCCCTATATTCATTATGATACAGTTACAAACAACAAACAACGTCGATTTCTATGTAAAGAAGGAAATTATAGAAAATGCCGCCACTTGGAACGGAAACTTTCAAAAACGGTGAGACATATTTACTGTTACTTTTAATGAGGACTATATATATGGGGTTTCATCTTCCTAACTTGACGGGCTCATGAGATAATGTACTTCTGGTAAGAATATTGAGCTCCCTCAATACCTTTTGGACACGCCCTTTAATCAAAATAACATGATGAAAACCTAGGTCAAGATAGTTACTATGTTCCAAACTTTATTTGAAACTGTTCACCGTTTCCCCATGATCCAATCACAAACAACATGCTTCGCCCTATGTAATGTAGTCGCAAATGCTGTTACTTTTGATGCAAGTGGTCCCGACTTCGATTTCCGAGGTGGTTACTTAGTCGAAAAGGGGTAATAGTCTTTTGAGTTCAGTCATACTGAGTGAGCTTTTCCTGGGTTTCTCTCATTCACACTAAGCAAATTCCGAGATGGGAATTAACTCTAGATTCCAGGTTGATTCTTTCCTTCCTCATTCTTTGCTCTGGGTAGTGTACTTGCCGAGGGATGTCATCTCCGATACGTGACGTGCTTAAAGCCACAGATGCTGATAATACCAAATAATATGTATCAATATCAAACACCAAACAAACAACAAAGAACATTGCTTCAATGTGAAGTAAAGAATTATAGTAAGTGCTTCCTCCTCCTTAAAAAAAAAAAAAAAAAAAATGGCTGGGGCATGTGTCCATTTATTTTTAGAGTTAAGTTTATATTCCAAGTTTCATCCTTCTAAGTTTATAGGATCTAGAGATACTCAATTTCTCGAGAAAATTTTATCCCTCTAATCTCCCCATAGGATACGCATTGTAATCAAAATAGACCTAAAGTAATAAAATGATAGAATTATACCAGGTAGGTGATAACTATCTCCAAAAAATAATATCAGCCTATTCACCCATTTTGTCATGACTTGATCACAGACAAGATGAGTTTCAGTATTGCATATAGTAGTGGGCTACCTGAAATGCCCGTTCTTTGCACGGGGAGAAGAGATTTATGGAAAATACTTGAAAAACCTTCCGTATTTTAATGAAACTGTAAGGATTAAAAAACTCTATTTCTCACAGATATTTTGAACCTCTACCCCCTTATAATACTTATAATATACTCTTTAATCAAAGTGGCATGATTAAATCTAATTGTCAGTTTCAGGTAGGTACCAGCTACGCTCAAAAACTCATTTCAAATTGTTAAACCATTTACCGGTAACATGTTTACAAACAAAAACTAATGTTGACTTAATGAAAACAAAGGAATTATAGAAAGTGTCCTCTTCGTTTGTTAAAACAGAAAAGTCCAAAAACCATTAATAAATGTTCCTTTATTAAGATACATTCAATGTTTCAAATTCCTATCATGAATGATTTGTGAGATAGTGAATTTTTTACATAAATTTTGAAACCCCACTACCCTTTATGATGCCCTTTAATTAAAGTAATATAATAAAAACTCTACTCAATGTAAGTATTAGCTGTGTTCCAAAAATTCATTCCAAACTGTTCAATTAGTGGCGTATTTAAGGGGGAATTACGGGTTTAAGTCCCCCAAATTTCATTTACTATTTTAAAATAAATTACTATTTTAAAATAATCTTGTAGAATTTTTACATTTCCAGGAACAAAGTTAGCAAAGTCTCCCCGAAACAAAATCGTAAATACGCCACTGTGTTCAACTGCTTCCGTATGATGTGATTACAAAAAACCGGCAATATAACTTTCAATGTGAAGAAAGGAATTATAGAAAATTCACCTTCCTCCGCCCCTAAAACGGAAAATTTTGAAAACACTGCAGCACAGATCCCCCTTTTTTTTTAATGAGAAGTTTATATACCAAGTTCGGTCTTCCTAATATGACGGGATCGAGAGTTACTCTATTTCTTGCGCATATTTTGAATTTCCTCTAATCCCCTTAGAATACGCCTTTTTATCAAAATATCATGATAGAAAACCTGCTCAAGGCAGGTAGTAACTACGTACCAAAATTAATTTAAAATTGTTTAACCGTTTTCCGTGGTTTGATCACAACAACCGGCACACATCGTTCATTGTGAAGAAAGAAATTATAAAAAATGCCCCTTTCACCATTATAAGATCTCACAAACGCTGAAACATGGGTTTATTTATTGTTATTGTGCTGCCAAAATGTCTTGAGCCGCGGCAAAAATGCTAACTAAAGCTCTTCCCCTCACGTTGAGCCAATAAGGGTTTAGCTGTTGTTAAGCGAGAGAAAGCGAGTGGAATTCCTTCAGACGATAGCAGCGCTTGCAACAGAAGACTAGGGATCAAGTCAATGCGGTATAATAATAGTAAGGAGTTTATGTACCAAATTTCAGTTTTATAACTTGACAGGATCGTGAAAAATTAAACTTTTGCATAAATTCTGATCCTCACCCTCCTCTGGGATACGAAATTTAATCAAAGGATGATGATACAAACCCAATTTGTCATAGGTGATAACTATATCCAAAAATTCAGTTCAAACGTCTAGCCGTTATCCCATGATACGATCATAAACAATATATTTTTCATTTTTATATAATAGACTAAGATAAAACGGAAAATCTTAAACGTTCAAATTAGAAATTATGGTCTACAATTTACGCAACACTGCTTTGAAGTAGATAAAACGTAATACTAATATACGTATATAAACGTATACACTAATATCCCGATTTATAAATTTGATTGATAGTCATAAAAGGACACGAAAAATATGTATATTAATCTTTGCTGTTGATCGTATTATACGTTGATAAATAATTACTTCAAGTTACGAAACTCCACATAATTTCCCATGTGCTGTTTCTTTGCAGAATGTCTTTCATTTTTGTCTCGCTGGACACTTGGAGAGGATGTAACAAATCATCAAACAAATCTGATATTTCTGAATTCGTTTCTCATGGGAATTGAAGGATCAGTAGACTCTCCCAAGTAACATAAAAGATGAGAAACATTAATTCAATTAATTATGTGTATGGATATGTCTTGGCTAAGCCAAACAGTGGTACTTAATAGCCTATGTACTTTGAAGGACTGTCTGTAAGACTTAATGCTGGTTCTTTGTTCCAAAACAATTCAACCGACAGTTAATAATGATTGAATATACCTGTAATGATAAATAAATATTAACTTCTTGATTTGATTTTTAAACAGTTTTACCTCTGCGTTTATCTCTAGAGACTTATCAATGCTTACATAAACTGATCATGCACATATCTAGTTGATGTATTGTTAGTTTACCAATAATACCTGTAACTTTACTAAAAATGTGTCATTTAAGTGTATATGAATATAAAGAATTTAAGAAGTAAGAACCTCATCACAAATGACATATTAAGTATTATGTCGTACATATCTGAAGCAGAATATTATAAATAGCTTCCGTTTTTGCCTGTAGTGTCCATGAATTGTTCAATAATAACCTTCCAATACATCAGCTAGTTACATCAAAAGAATATTCAGTTAATTAATGCATCAACTAATTTTCTAACGCGTTAGTCAATAACGGTAAACTCTTCACAAGGCCATAAGTTGGGTTATGGTATTTGGAACATCTAAAAGTTTTTAACATTTGTGTGTTATTATTGTATTTATGTGAAAGTGAGGAATTAAGTAGAGATACATTTTAGTAAATATTTTTTATCCAGTTTCTTCATTAGATGCAAACAAAATATCGATATTGTAAGATAAATAATTTATTATTTGTGAATATACCCTTAGGCGTGTTTACGTGTAGACAATAGGACGCATGCCTTAATATACAATATTCAAACTATTAAACATTTAAGGAGTCAAGAAGGTTCAGTTGCATAAGTGTCAGTCCTGGGACCTCGGATTGCATATGTGAATCTTGGGAACAACAAGATTCTAAGTTTCGATTGTAGAACATTTTCAAGATGTATAATTATATGGTGAAAACCATGATCATGGGTTTTCTTGTTTGATCATAAGCTATTAATTTTGTCGTTATCTTTTTAATCGCCAATAATTCATTTTTATGGCCCATATCCTTCAGTCTACAGACCCAACAGCAGAATATAAAACTTAAGATTCTTCTTTTTAACATAATCATATAATGAAAACGTAATAAGAAATAAGTGCTATAGCTTCTCTTAAACAGTGCATATTTTAACGATAACTATGACATAATGTTACGTATAAGATTGATGATATGTGCTTGATAATCATCTATTAGAAGAAAAGGAAAAAGAGATATTAATTTGTAGCATTAGGGACATTTTAAATGTGAGATAATACTTAATAAAATTGACTTGAAATACAGAAGATATACTTAGATGTTTAAAAACCACTCTAGAAGAAATAATTGTAAATAACCTTGTTCTAGATTCCGAAACAAGACGAAAATGGATAGCTTTTAGGAACCTAAAACATTAGTTAAGAAGTAAACATTCTTCTCAACAATGACATCGTACTACGATGTAGAAGCCTGAAGTAGAACATTATAGTATAGGATAGTTAGAGGTTTTCTTTCCTGTCTCTAATGTCCATGAATTGTTCAATGACAATCTTCCAATACCTCGGCTTGTCACGCCAAAAGAACATTACTGGAGTTGTCAAACAAAATGACACTGTAGGGGGTGGGTGGGGAAAGCAGAAGCTGAAAAATAGATACTATACGTCTTTTGAAAAATTGCAAAAGAGCCTACCTTGTGACTTTTGATAAAACGAAGCTTTGGTTAAGGATTAAAGTTCATGAATAATGACACGATGACTCTTGATGACTGCTAACAAGGACGATAGCTCAGAAAAGACGTTTAAAGAGATCTCCTTTCGGTAATGCTAATGTTTGCAAGAGAGGAAGGGGCGAGTGGAGGGAGTTGTTTGTGCATAAGAAACGGAATAGCTAATGAGTGCCGTACTTGTAATCCAGATGGCCTTTTAGCGTAAACGAAGTCAACTTTTATACCTAGTAGCTTGGGAGCCAAATCCTTCCATATTTTATTTGACATTTTTCTAGTTGTGCACAAATTTTGATTTTAGCTTTTTATAAGAAAATTTATTACCAGTATGAAGTAGTATTCTATTTAGTGTATGTGTAGTTTCATGTAACCGTTGGTAAATTTATGAAAACTATATTTGATATTTAAAAAATGATATAAAAAACGCGGAGAATATATCAAGTATATATAAAACATACTGCTATACTATGTCAAAATAAAGTAAAGCAATTTTCTTTAATATTAATAGCGAGTATGAATATGAATTACAAATATGTTTAATATGCATTTTATGTTAAACTTATATATGTTTATGTTCAAAACATTCATTTCCATATACGCATATACATTGTTAAAGATGTGAGCCCCCGGTGAGACCACTACCAACTTTCGAAATTCGGTCGTTCTATTTCAAAGAGGTTTGGACAAATTAGTACTTACATTTTATATAATATAGTTTGTTTTTGATTCTATTTTACAAGAATACAATCAATCATACTCATTATATATTGACAATATTATTCACAATGAATACTAAAACGTGAAGAGTTGGCTCCTCCTGCGTCACATAATTTTGGAGAAATAGTCGACATTAATATATTGGATTTTGTAGATTATTGCTTCCCACCTACCAATCATAAATATCTTGCTCCAAAACATTTTATCTTATTGTTATTAACATGAAACGTATGACCCTTTCACGGGAAATATTTTAAAAGGACTGTGCTTATATATATATATATATATATATATATATATATATATATATATATATATATATATATATATATATATATATATATATATAAGGGGCGATCAACTGAAACCCGTTTGTTCCATGTATTATTGGTATAGTGTGTAGGAGGATATCGTTTCTTTAATAGTGTGTAATGGCTAATATCGTTAGGTGTAGGAATGTTGATATGTGTTTCCATTTTTATAACGAGTGAAAGATGGCGTTCAAGGTCTCCAATAAGTCCAAACAGGACCAGCGTGCCGTCATCCAATTTCTGAGTGCCGAAAGGTGCAACCAGCTGAAGTGTTCCGGCGTATGAAAGACGTGTATGGTGAAAGGGGCGTGAACAAACCACTGGTTACCTCCGTCCTGGTCATGCCCATGTTGTTGCCACAGAAGAGACGTATGAAAAGGTGAATGCGGCTATAGCTACGGATAGACGCATTAGAATTCAATCCATAGCTTTTGGATTAAACATGACTTATGGTACGCTCAGAAAATTGTGAAAGATCTGGGGTATCATAAAGTGTGCGCGCAGTGGATCCCCAGGGTGTTGACAGAAGACAAAAAGTTGGAGCGTATAGGTCGCGCCATTGAAAACTTGTCACATTACCATTTGGAAGGTAACGACCTCTTGCTGCACATTGTTGCTTAGGATGAAACTTGATGCCATCATTTTGAACCGAGCTCGAAGTCTTCCAGTATGCAGTGGAAACACCTCTCATCTCCAGGTCCCAAAAATTCAAGACGCAACATTCTGCAGGGAAAGTTATGGTGTCTGTGTTCTTTGATTGCCAAGGACTATTATTGCTCGACTTCAAGGAACCAGGACAGTCCATCACCGCCGCACGCTACTGTAAGACCTTGACACAGTTACGGGGGCCCATGAAAAACAAAAGGCCTGTTTTATTGATCGCTGGAGTCATTGTGTTGCATGACAACGCGTGTCCACATGTTGGAAACCAAGTGCAGGATCTGTTTCAACGATTCAAGTGGGAAATGTTGCGACACCCGCCCTACAGCCCTGACCTTTCACCTTGTGACTTTCACAACTTTGGGCCTCTAAACAAGGCATTGAAAGGTCAGATACTTCAGTCTGACGCTGAGGTTCAGGACGCTTTGCGTGATTGGTTTGATAGTCAGCCGTCCAATTTTACATAAGTTACTGACACAGTGGGACAAGTGTCTCAACGCTCATGGTGACTTCTTCTGAACAATATTTTTACTGCTCGCTAATCATAGACGCCTCTAGATAGTGTACAAGTTTCCACTCGAAATAAAATTTATTTCATGTATTATGACCACTGAATGGGTTTCAGTTGATCGCCCCTTATATCTACATCTATCTATCTATCTATATATATATATATATATATATATATAGTATATATCGAATACTTAATAGATTTGCTTTCTTTGATAACTCAGTTCAACTACTAAGTTTCCCTACTTTCAGAAAAATGTCTTTTACAGTTTTTTTTAAGGAAATGTTTTATTTTAAGTTGACAGTGTATGTACAATATAGCTGATTTATAATCTAATTATTAGCGAAAATATGATTAATTTCAAAATCGGCCTCAGTGACTCACAATTCGCAAACGGAAACCTCCACTTCCTCTAATAATGTTTCATAAGCTCTTAACTCGTTAAGGTCTGTTACTATGCCAAATTTGGTCAAGACCAAAGAACTTTTATCAATCGTATACGATATAAGACTATCGTTTTGGAAATTGATTTCTTAAAAAGAAAAAGAAAAAAAAGTATATATAAAAGTGATTTTTCTGTACACATTTTAGGACAGTTTATGGATCCAGAAATTAAGAACGTAGCGAAGTCCAGAATTCAAAATTTATATTTCAATATATTTCCTTGTCAAGCAGATTGTTTTAGCCTAAGTGTTTAGTTTTTAAAATATACTACAATGTTGAGTAATTGTATAATAAACAAATTATAATTTGTGTGTGCTAAATTTATAATAAAAAGCATTCGGTTTACACTAATATGTTCTGGTGTTTTTAATTTGTAAAACTTTATAACCCACATGAAAAATGATCTTTTGAGAAGTGACATTCCATATAAATGGGAATTTAATACTACTATAAGTATATTGAAAAAAATACTAAGTATCTCATATTTAGAAATTAAGATATAAATGAAAGAATCTAGACATATAGAGGAGTTAATCCAGTGACTTACTCATCACCAGTTCTCCGAAACTAGTAGGCACAGAACAATGAAATTTTATATAAATATTCTACATGCGCCTTACGCTTATATAAGATGGAATATTACGAAGTTTGATCCCTAAGAGGGAAACTGAGTGATATTTTATTTAACTTCAGTGAAATAGTAGTTTGAATTCATAGGAATTTTGAAACCAGAAAAAGAAAGGCTGAAGATATATTATTTGAAATATTGTACCGTACCGTATTGTACCGTACCGTATTCCTTCCACTACAATCCTTTACGAAGTAAATTGTAACCTTTTAGCTTTGTCGCTACAGTTAATGTCTGCTTGATAATCTAGCCGCTTACATCCACTCTGGAATAGGGTTACCTTTAAAATGATGTTACATTACAAATTAAAGAAGAAGTTTCGGACTTCGTACAGGAAATTGCTCGGAAACTTTCACAGTGATGTAACTTTAACTCCAGACAGTGATTCATTAGCACACAGTAACAACAACAAGTTCCATTTACATGATTCAAATTGCCAAATTTTATTAGACATGCTATTGCGTGCCATGGAATGAAAACTACTGTTAAAGGGCTAAATAAATAATATAGGTGTGTGTGTGAAGACATTATGATTATCATTAATATACGACATTGCACTAAAGGGACAATAAAAATTCGTTACTTGAATATTATTTAAACAACTCAAGCATTACATAATTATTACTCGTCTAAAGTATTTCTCATCTAATAAATTAATCAATCTTTATTGATTAAATTATAGTTAATCACATCGTATCATAATTAAGAACAGTAGTATATCAAAGCATTTTCACATTATTTTATATTATATGTTAAATCAACATGATTGCTATAGCAAATCTAATTATGTCTCGGAATTAATTTGGCATTTATTATCAATACTAGTTCTTTCCGTTCCGAAACATCATTGCAGCTAATTGTGGTTTATTTTTACCTGAAACTAAGTATATAAGCTATTATACTGAGCAAGTTTTGCTACAGTCATTTGGAACGTGAGTAATTGATCTGAGGTTGCTTTTGTTTACTGAAACAGTTTAATTATTTTATGCCTCTGGAAGCTCACAAATCAATTAAATGTTCCAGGAAATAGCTTAATAAATAAATTTACACTTTTGCAACGGTTGTTTGAATACAAGAATATTTTATCAATGTAATCGTTGAAGTTCGAGGAAAATGCATCAATCTTCTAAACATTTGTATAGAAAATTACGAAAACAGATAGCTTCAAAGAGATAGTTGTATAACAGCGCAACAAATCAACTTTTGGCTATCTTAGACATGAAAATGCTGGCAAATAACAAGAGGTGAATGTATCTACAAA
The DNA here is from genome assembly GCF_964235325.1 of Thermobia domestica. NCBI lineage: Eukaryota > Metazoa > Arthropoda > Insecta > Zygentoma > Lepismatidae > Thermobia > Thermobia domestica. Next base: position 197,535,164 of record NC_137455.1, on the reverse strand, counting down.
ATTAATATAAATCAACATCAAACATATAACAGAATTACACGAATAAATTCATGGCGAAATTGAATTTTTCGAATTTTAAAAAGTATTTTAAACCAAGACGTTATATTTGTAGTGCAAACAAAAATTAAGAATATCTTTAATGCGAGATAATAACGCAAAATTACAAAATAAGAGAAAATATTTTACTGACAGAATTAGTCCGTAACATATTTTCCGTATACCTTTCCCGTGAGAAGAATAGAGAATCTGCTAGTAATTATAATGCACTAGTTTTTCTACCCAAGATTCCGGCCCGCTGCATCATCAAAAAGGGACACACAAAATAGATGCAAACCCAAATAACACATTACATGATATTTTTGTTGTGCATTTATGAACAAAATGAGAGTGGTTGTAGTAATTAAACCATACCTGTACGAAATAAAGCGATCAAACTATCAGATTGTTGAACACCTAGTTAATGCTGTAATATAAATATGATTATGTCATTTGTACATTTTAAATACACAATTAAATTGAGACAATATAATTATTAATTTGCAATTGAATCGTCATATTTTGATACAAATAAATTGAAAGATTACAATTTTTATAGTGCAGTTAAATCATCAGACTACTTTTAAGCCGGAAAATTCAGGCATTGGATGGCAAAGTGGAGTAACTCATTTTTTCTAAAAAAAAAATAAATAAATAAATAAATAAAAAAAAAAATAAATGAGGTTAAACTATTTCGGTGAACTTGAAACCATATCCTGTTGGATGGCAAAGTTGCGTATCTCGGAGTTAAAAATAGGCCAAGAGATGTAAGCATAAAGAACATCGTAAGTTCGAATTCACGATGACCCTGCACGGCAAAGTGGTGTAAGTCTCAATGCCTAGGTATATCAAAATGCCTAAAAAATGTCTAATGCCACTTTGCCTTCCAACGTCTCAATTGTCTGCACATTTTAACATCCGATAAAGCAGGTAACGACGTTAGGCAGGCAAGCGATACCGCAAGTGACGAAATCTGTTACCGTGACTTTATACCGTGTTCCGAAATCTGTTACCGTGTTCCACAAGTTTTAACGCTTGAATCTATGATTATGCACCCTGTTTTAATAATCAGCCGCAAAGCACTTCATTTGAGTGTCATTATTATCCATTTTCAAGTAATTGAACTGAAATAATACATTGTAAGTTGCAATTACATCTTCATAATATATTGCAGTAGAAATACACAAATATTAATACTCAAATCTAAATACAGTTACAGTCTTTGTACTATTTTGATATACCCTTGTATGCATATGCAGGGCCTCTCAGGCCCTATGGGGTTTCATTTTAAAAGTTATTGCAAATCTATTCAATCAATAAGCCTTGCTCATTGTGTATTCTTTTAACATTCTTTTATGCATTCATGAGCAGCTTTAGAATATTTTTTGCATTATATGGAAAACAGTAATATTAGATTTAATTAAGTAACCCCTTAAATGCATATGCAGGGCCTGGGAGGCCCTAATGAAATAATATTGGTATGCGAATTATTTGACATAGTTTTGTAAATAAAATTGGTCCTAAACGAATATGTTATTTAGTTTTATTACTTCTTTTTATTATTGTACTTATTTGCAATTCGTCCTATTTATAATTGCTTATTTTATGCCCAGTAGATAGCGCTGCAATACATATGCAAGCTTTTATCAATCGTTTGTATATAAGATTGTTTATATAATTTATCAGCCATTTATTAGAGCTTTTTGCTAACTTATTTCCTTTGTTCGAACAATTACAGCAACAAAGTTGATACAATAAAGTTCTATATATATATATATATATATATATATATATATATATATATATATATATATATATATATATATAATAATCTTCCACTGTTTTTATGTTGTGACTAGGTGCAATTTGCAATGCCCAGTTACATTGGTGTGCAATTTGTGTTAGTTTCAGCGCAAAATGACATATACGGCTAGTGGAAGATGAACTACGAAGAGAGTGTGTGAGGTGATTTTGTCCATTTTGTAAATGAGTGTCTTGATAGTGTACTGTCGAACAGTAATAGTGAGCAATCTGAGGATGAAGAATCCAATAATACAGTTTATCAAGGAAGTGTAAGTGTAAGTGATGAACATTTCAATACGTCATCACGCTCTGAAAGCACCAGTGGGAATGAAGCTATTAGTGATTCCGATACACATTTTAGTCCAAACGACACAATTTGGAAAAAGAAAACACCTCCATCACGGACTCCAGCACATAATATAATGAAGTTTTCCCCAGGTGTTTCAAAGGGAGTGAAACGAATACGTCCAAAAGATGCGTTTGACTGTTTCATTTCAAAGGAAATCTTGAATGGAATTTTATACTATAGAAAACTTGAGGGAAGAAGGGTTGCAACATTGAAACGAAAAGAGTGGGAAAATGATAGTCTGGACTAAATGAATGCTTTTCTTGGCATTTTGCTACTAGTACGAGTAGAAAAAAAGCTGGCATGTGCCAATCACTGAACTGTTCATCTCTATGAAGTCAAACCAATGTTCAAAGGCATTATGTCTGTCAACAGGTTTGAAGACATAAAGAAAACCTTACGATTGACAATAAACGTACAAGGCAAATCTATCTTGAAAATGATATACTGGCACCTATTCCTTTTGTGTAGGAGATATTTCTGTGAAACTGTACAAAGTGATTCTTCCGTGTGAAGAACTTACTGTAGATCAACAGCTAGTGCCATTTCGAGGCAGGTGTGGGTTCATTGACACATATATTGACACGCCTCGAAAATCTTGAAAGTACGTAATAAAAATATTTTGGTTATGCGGCGCTCAATCATCATATGCTGTTGATGGTTTTGTATACACAGAAAGAAAACCAAAAGAAACCAGTTGAAGAGAAATCTGGAAAGAATGTGGTAAAACACCTCTGCAAAACAGTTTCTGGAACTTCACGAAATATTACTATGGATAATGTCTTTGATAGTGTTGATCTGGCAGAGTATATGCTACAACAATGACATACGGTTATGGGAACATTAAGGCGAAACAAACGCGACATTCCAGTTGAAATGAGAGCCACATCTCTTTGAGGAGTAGGTTCATCAATGTTTGCATTCAAGCAAAATGTCACTATGGTCAGGTAAGTGTCAAAGAAAAAGAAGACAGTGATTTTGATAACCAACATGCATCATGATAAGACAGTTGATGAAAATAGCCCCAAAAGAAAGCCAGTGATTATAAACTATTACAACAAAACTAAATGTGGAGATGATGTTATGGGTTAAGACGTTAGAGACTATACATGCAAAAGACAAACTAGAAGGTGACCCTTTGCTCTCTGGTCAAATGTGATGGATGTGGCAGATAAATAGTCACATTGTTTTCAGGATGCAGAATCCAAATTTCTGTGAAAACAAGAGACAATCGTCCATTATTCTTGCAGGAACTGGCAGAAAATTTAATGGGAAACCAGGTGATTCTAAGATTACAAATACCCAACTTGCCACTAGCAACAATTAGTGTTTGAAGATATACGGAACTGAAAAGGAATAAGCAGGAGAAAAAATAAGATAATATGAATTTTGTCCATACAGTATTCATACAAAGAGAGCGTTGGTATGCTACTAGTGTGGCAAAAGCATTTGCAAAGAACACATAAAATGATTTGCAATTCATGCATTTTGTAGATACATTTTTCCCAAAACTGCTAAACAATGATATCATTTGCATACAAGAATGTCAGAAATTATATAATTATTGCTCTTTTGATGATATAGTATCATTTCACACAGGTGTGTTTAGAATTTTAAAATAAACTAGAAAATTATGAAGTGTATGAGTAAACTGACAAACGTATATTTGAAGAAAATATTTTCTTACAGTGTTTTCTTTTTCGTATTTTCAACTAATTGTAATAAATATAAAATAATTAAAAACGTTGTTTTAAAACTTGTATACTTATGAAAATGCCCATTGTTGGTCTATTGTGCAATAAATTAAGCTATCATAGGGCTGCAAGTAGTAATTTGCATCAAATTCCAAATAGAACCCTTTAAATACCATACAGGGCCTCGGAGGCCCTGCATATGCATTAGCGTATATTTACTGAACCATGCGGACAAGGGATAACAGCGCAACAAATCAACTTTTGGCTATCTTAGACATGAAAATGCTGGCAAATAACAAGAGGTGAATGTATCTACAAAATTAATATAAATCAACATCAAACATATAACAGAATTACACGAATAAATTCATGGCGAAATTGAATTTTTCGAATTTTAAAAAGTATTTTAAACCAAGACGTTATATTTGTAGTGCAAACAAAAATTAAGAATATCTTTAATGCGAGATAATAACGCAAAATTACAAAATAAGAGAAAATATTTTACTGACAGAATTAGTCCGTAACATATTTTCCGTATACCTTTCCCGTGAGAAGAATAGAGAATCTGCTAGTAATTATAATGCACTAGTTTTTCTACCCAAGATTCCGGCCCGCTGCATCATCAAAAAGGGACACACAAAATAGATGCAAACCCAAATAACACATTACATGATATTTTTGTTGTGCATTTATGAACAAAATGAGAGTGGTTGTAGTAATTAAACCATACCTGTACGAAATAAAGCGATCAAACTATCAGATGGTTGAACACCTAGTTAATGCTGTAATATAAATATGATTATGTCATTTGTACATTACAAATTAAATTGAGACAATATAATTATTAATTTGCAATTGAATCGTCATATTTTGATACAAATAAATTGAAAGATTACAATTTTTATAGTGCAGTTAAATCATCAGACTACTTTTAAGCCGGAAAATTCAGGCATTGGATGGCAAAGTGGAGTAACTCATTTTTTCTAAAAAAAAAATAAATAAATAAATAAATAAATAAAAAAAATAAATGAGGTTAAACTATTTCGGTGAACTTGAAACCATATTCTGTTGGATGGCAAAGTTGCGTATCTCGGAGTTAAAAATAGGCCAAGAGATGTAAGCATAAAGAACATCGTAAGTTCGAATTCACGATGACCCTGCACGGCAAAGTGGTGTAAGTCTCAATGCCTAGGTATATCAAAATGCCTAAAAAATGTCTAATGCCACTTTGCCTTCCAACGTCTCAATTGTCTGCACATTTTAACATCCGATAAAGCAGGTAACGACGTTAGGCAGGCAAGCGATACCGCAAGTGACGAAATCTGTTACCGTGACTTTATACCGTGTTCCGAAATCTGTTACCGTGTTCCACAAGTTTTAACGCTTGAATCTATGATTATGCACCCTGTTTTAATAATCAGCCGCAAAGCACTTCATTTGAGTGTCATTATTATCCATTTTCAAGTAATTGAACTGAAATAATACATTGTAAGTTGCAATTACATCTTCATAATATATTGCAGTAGAAATACACAAATATTAATACTCAAATCTAAATACAGTTACAGTCTTTGTACTATTTTGATATAATTAAATGGAAACAATGCAGCTTTTAAGTTGGGTAACTCAATCGTAACAATAGTTTTAAATCTGTAATTTGCTTGCACGAAGTGACGTCTATTGGCATCAGGCTGCAAGCAGCCATACCTATTGGTATTACGCACTGTCATATCTAAGTTTTATAAATAGGTACACACAGGGCCGGATTTAGAGGGGGTGCAAAGGTACACGTGCACGCTCCCCCCCCCCTTCGTTGTAAATATACACTATTTAAAGTGAGAAGCTAGTTGTGAGTTTTGCAAAATCAATAGTTTCAGTCAATTTTCTGAAGGTTGAAGGGAAAGGACTCATCGAGAGCGGATACTTAGCATTTCCAGGTCAACTCCTCATTCCCACCACAGATGCTTCAAGGCATTTAAAAACTCAAATTTAATTCAAATGTACTGACTGTTATTTGGTGCACCCCCCTCAGAAAATCCTGGATCCGACCCTGGGTATCAGGGTTGATATGTTTAAAACAAAATGTTTAAAACAAGTGTTTAAAACATGTTTAAAACGAGGGCTGTTGTTTTATTCAGTTTGTTTTAAACGTTTTAAACAAATTGTTTTAAACGTGTTTTTTTTCGATGCTGGTTGGACATGTTTAAAACAACTAAAATATCAGATTGAAGAAGCTAATTTAATTTTCTAACAAACAACCCATCCTCCGCAGGGTTTGTGCATGGAGTAAATTACAAGCAGAGTTATATTCTTATTATAACAGCAATTACTGAACGAAATTCTGCACATCAGTGTGCTTATAACTAAACCAACAGAAGTTCAAGTGAAGTATTTGAACATTTCATGAGATATACACCATTGAAAAGCTTATAGACCACAACTTCCAACGAGATAATATGCGTCAAATTCCCGCCGTATTCGTAGAAAAAGAACAGACATAAAAAATCATTAAAAATATGAAAATATTAACTTTGCGGGGCCCTGGCAACCCTTGCAGTTACCTGCGCTGACAAAATGATGCTAATGTGTAGGCCACATACTTGTGACAATAATATAAGAAATGGTAGCCATTGCTGCCATTGCGTAATGAATTCGTTTTATGTAGGAAATATTTTTTAAAAAAATATGCGCAGAAAAACATTCATTGAATTAGACATTCTCTCCCCTCCCCCACTATAGTACCACGTCCATATGCAAATCATTTTTGCTGCACACATCATGTATACGAACAAGAATTATGCTTCTAGACCACTTCAGTGAAATATATCTTGTGTTATACGGGACCGTCCCGAAAATAAATGTAAATTAACCAAATTTGACCCCCTCTTCCTCTATAAACAACAAGTACACATACAGGTTACTATCATGTAGGGGACTACTTCATTGCTTCACATACCAATTTTTATGGATGTACCACACAGAGGGGAAGAATACCCGCCAAAACCTGATGAAAAAAAATTGATGAAAAAAAATTCATCCTCCCTCTCTCGGCCGTACATACGTACCCCGTATATACATAAAATGCAAGTGACGGAAAGCTTTATCTCTCAAAAATACTTTGGTACCAAATCACCTTTCTAGCTTAATTAAGGACTGAGCTATTGATGTTTGTTGTAAAAATAAATGTAATTTACGTCAAAAAACTGAAACTCCAAAAATTGGCTAACTTTGTCCCCTCCCTGTTCCCCATAATAAGCAAGAAGTACAAATCAGGGTTGGCAAAAACCATGGTTTTTATTGAAAAAAAAAACGTTTTTTTGGTTTAAACCAGGTTCTTTTGGTTTAAATAATTTGCTCTATATATTCATATCATATATGGACAGAAATAAGTTTGTTTCGCCTTGATGTTATTATGCAACTACCGGGTTATGCTGGAAGGGATCACATAAGCTTAAAGCGGAATAAAAATCGTTTCTCGAGTTACATCCGAGAGAAATTGTCCTCCATTTGAACTCGGAACCAGGACTAATTGGCCACAAATGCGATACGTCTGCCGACTCACTCACGAAGGAATCCTGATAAAAATACGTTGTACTGATCTTTACATGCTTCTTAATATAACTGTCAAGAGTCATTTCAGAAGGACAAAAAGATAAACAGTTGCACAAGTGAAAGCATTATACAGAATTACATATGGAAAATTTCAAAGTACTACGGAGTACAGAAGAACTAATTTAGTTCGAGTTAGTTAACAGCAACTTTTATTGGTCCAAATTAAAGAAATACAACGACTTAATTTGCATATTAGTAAGAAAAGTGAATAAAGATACGAATTATTTGAGTCCACTTTGGCTCAGACTCATTTATACATAAATGAATACCAAAGAGACTTCTCATTTCACTAAATGTCTCTCGTGGGGTCTGACCCCCCTCCCCCCCACACAAAAAAGTACGGCATTTCGATGTATTTTATCAATAGTAAACATTAAAACGAAACAATATTTAGAATTTTTCTTTGATTGCAATTAAATAAAAACAATAATAACAACTACAAAAAAAAATCACAAAACAAACATTTATATAACAACATATATATAAGTTGCTTATGCAGTATAATCTTTTTGAGTAATGAATGGGGAATTTAGGTCTGAATATAATACGAATAATATACGGGAGTGAAACGTGATAACCCACAAACGTGTGTTCATCAAGATTTTACAAACACTTACACTTTTAGGAACATTTTTCGTTTTTTGGTTTAAACCAGCCAACCCTGGTACAAAAACACGATATTACCATGTAGTAACCTACTTCATTGCTTCATGTAACAATTTTTATGAATCTATCCCCCAAGAGGGGGAACGGCCCCCAAAAAACTGTTGAAAACAAAAAAAAAACAAAAAAAAACACGATATTTACCCTCCTCCCACATACATAAAATGCACACCAGGAAAGTTGCATCTTTGAGGAATAAATTAGTACCAAAACCATCTTCCAGCCTTAATTTGAGGTTTAAGACTGAGCCATTGAGGTTTAAAGCCCTGACACAGCAGTTGCGTCAATGGGAGTTTAAAGATGAAGAATGCAGACGACCAGTAGAACGTAACACAAAGAAACTAAACTACATATTCTGTGAACGGAGATCGGGAAAATCCCGATTTTTTCTCCGGAATTGAACATTTGGGCGGATCGAGATTAGGGAAGTTCCCGAAATTTGATATAGCGGTTGAATATAGATGGCAAGCAGTACCTAAGAGTGTAAAAATGTAATATATATGCTTATGTAGATTATTGTTTTAAACAAAATAAACGTTTTAAACATGTTTTTTTCTTGTTTAAAACAAAGTACTTTGTTTTAAACGTTAAAAACGTTTTAAACAAAAAAAACATGTTTTAAACATAAAAAACGTTTTTTATGATTTTTTTAAAAAAAACAGGTTTTTTTTCAACCCTGCTGGGTATACATTACAAGTACGTAAGTTCAGAAATGGTAAAAATAATATCAGAATAAAGTACTGTTTAAATGTATGTATCATACCTAAATGTAAAAACGAACACAGAATTTGAAAAATATATACGTATTTACAAACTTCAGTTTGAATGAAATTGATCCATGCACTGAGGCCTATATCAACTAAACACATATGCTTCAAGCGATGCTACAGAAAGTTTATCTATAGAGCATGGGGATATGTGGAAAAGAGATCGTGAGAGAGGCCGATAGTATATATTGCAGTTCTTTGTGTCTGTCGGTTACTGCATTTAGCTGTATAGATGGTATTTGAGAATGGCAATGCAAGTGGACACTGTATAAGCCACAATGGAGATATCCCCCCGAGGTATGACCTCTATTATCCGGGCCAACGCATCTCAACCTCATTTTCTCGGCCACTGGCTCTCTCCCTTGTGAGGCAAAAGAGGAGCAGAATTGGAACAACCAAGACAAAGATATACTTCCCATATATATATATATATATATATATATATATATATATATATATATATACAGCTATGTATGTATATATAGAGAGAGAAATTCAAAAAGATATTATTTAAGCATTTTCTAACGGAAGCCAATTAAATGAATAGTTTTCCTGGAACTAACTTTTGTGTTTTCTTACTCAATATTAATACTTCACAAATTATTCCGCTTTCATTGATGTACAAAAATATTTTACTTTACTAGTATGTAAAAACGTTACTACACTAGTCTAATAAATATTGCCATCAAAAGAAAAGCATTTTTTCCTCTTAGAGAAATAACTTTGAAAAAATAAAAATGGAACGAAACATATAGATTTCTGTTTAACAACCTGTCGGCTATTGGATTATCAAGATACGTACTACAAATTAAGTAAATTCAATGCATTATGATTCTGTACTAGTTCTGTACTACACAATAATTACCGTCTTTTATATTATTTATGATAGTAGTCTTTACTTATCTACAAAATAATAACTTTTCTTATACGGTTCGTAAGTGACATCTCTGTATTGCTGAGGAATAATGAATTCTTTTAATGTTATTCACAATTGTAGTCATTGCATTTCCACCCAATTCTTATAATCTTTAACGTTGTTCATAGTTGTAGTCTGCGTTTCCATACAATAACTACCTTCTTTAAAACTGTTGATAAGTGAAGTCTCTGCGTTGCTACAGAAAAAAAAACACCCTATTTAGTATTCTTCACAATTCTAGTTTTTGTGTTTTAGGCAATAATTATATTCTTCAAAGTTCTTCATAGTTGCAGTATTTGTGTTTCTTCACAATATTTACCCCTCTTTAATGTTCATAAATACGCAATTGTAGTCTCCATGTAGATCTTACACAATAATTACCCCTCTTATGTTGTTAATAATTGTATCATTTGCATTTCTACACAATATTTACCCTCTTTAATCTTCTTCTTTCGTTCCCCCTGGTACCAGGTAATTAATTTTATAATATTGTCTTCGTTAGTTGTCTTTTTCCTCTTCTTCAGTATGCTCAGAATTGATTTTCTCCCCACCTTTTTGCTAGCCTTTCTTCATTGACTTTATCTTCAACTGCTAATTTTCTTCATTCTTCCTCATAAGTCTGTGGTTAAGGAGGGGCTAGAGGGCTGAACTCCCACTTAGATCATTTTCAGTTGTTAAACATTCAGTTGTCCACTTAGGTAACATTTTTTTTTTTTTTTAAAAAAAGTAAGCAGTGCAGAAACTTACTTATAGCGTTGCATACAAAATTAAAAGGAAAAAATTGATTTGGTTTGAAATCACATACATAATGTTAGTATTAAGAGTTGATTGTTTCCTTTAAAAATTTTCCGTTTTGATATGAAAATTTCCGTCTTTATTGACTTAATAATGATTACGCACACCATTGAAAGGGAGGAGTATTTAATCATTTTTTTATTTTTAGAAATTCAAATGTTTTGTTGGAACAATTTTCAGAAGCTCTTAAAATCATATTCAACTAAGTCGATTGTTAAGTTTGTGAAGTTTGTGTCCATCTAGTTCATTAAAAGAAAGCGTATTTTATGTAATAAGAAACAATAAATGTAAGGTGAAATTACATTAATATCTCTAAAATTTATCTTAGCTCTCCTATCTTATTCTTCTGGCTACGAGTCTGCTGCCTCATACTCGAATTTTGAAAGAGCAATGATTAATACTAGAAAATTAGATGAAACTTAAGCACTCCAGAAATACCTGCGGTGACATTGTTGACCTAGCATGGAATTCTACTGAAGAATTGCTGGATTTGAATCTGCTTATTTACATTGTGAATTATCTTAACTATCATCAAATATAAAGCAACAATTCATAGAATACTATTTGCAACGTTGAAACATCATTTACCTTTTGAACATTAATTAGACGATCATGTACTTTGAAGTTGAGATCGATTAGTCGGAATATACTCATGATGAAAAATATTGAGTGGCCATGTGCATGCATTTTGGAGATATAGTAATGTGAAATTGAGGCCAGTGGATCTTTTAAGGACTTAGTGTTATAAATAATGTTAAAAAGGCACAGTTGGTATCTGCTAGTATTACAAAGGTTTTAGCACTATCTGACTGTAAGAGTTAATGAGCGTAGTAGAATTGCAATGTTGGATTTAAGTATAACATAATAGTGTAAGTGTTGGGCGCCTTGAAGAGTGTGTTTGTGAAAGAACATCGAGAAGGAGCATAGAAATAGATTTCAAGAAGTAGATGAATGATTGAGTTTATCCTACGATCGACTCTGATATTAACCAATGGTTGATACTGTCAAATTTTATATGCTCATTAGCATAGTGCTGATTTCATAGGTCTCATAGACACAGAGAAAGGGTGGGATTCTAAAGAAAAGTGAATACAGCTACACTAACTTTTAGTGCAGATATGTTTGGAATCTTGTACGGGGGCCGTACCGAAATTATTACAACACTTACAGTATTGTTACCCTTAATAACTGACAAAGATCGCCTAATAAACGTAACCTCTGACGAATGAAGAATACATTGTACGGTACATACACACACGTTACACCTAAGTTATGTTAACAACACACATAGCAAAATCTCCGGATGACGCGTAACTAAGTGCATAATCCACTCCATATTACCTATTATACTTTACTACGTAACTAAAAGTGTCATATATACATTCACATAAAAAAATCAATAAATATTAAATGCTCGATGAATGTCTACTAGTAGCGCGAAACAAACACTCCCATGTAACATACAGCTTATTTCCCAGAAAGTAAAAGGAAAATTAAAAATTTGGCAGTTCAATTTCAACAAAAAATATTTTGTTTTTCTATCAACAACGAGCAGCTTCAAAATCAGGACAAGGAAGAACAAACAGAGATTCCCGTACATGAAAACCAACGCAGCATTATAATTAAAACCAGCGGCAACTTCATCTGTCAGCAGACAAACATCGTCAAGCAAATTAACTTTTTCTTCCGTGGGCCAGTTACATATGCATGAGATCCTTCCAATCTTTGAAATCGTAAGTTTATGTTTTCTTCCAGTTCGGCCCAGTTCGATCCGGTTTAATCCAAACTTCTCATGTTGTTGGATTGACTCAACTACACCGAAGTATCACTCGGTGCAGTACATATTACAAAATATGCATTGACTCCGATAACGAACCCAACAATCAATCTCACTGTGGATAAAATTTAGATGTGTACTGTTTTACCCAGTGTACTAATCATCAGGTCTTGAATTTGTCATGTCTTGGAGAAGAGTGGTGGGGCCATTTCTTTGGTTGATTCTGCGTCTTTCAACTAGTGGGCAGTGTCCAATTACAGTCCACAACATCTTCTCTTAAGTAGCTGATAACATGAAATTGGATCAAGAATGAAAAAGAGCTCCAATTGGGAATCGAACCTGGGACCTACCCCACCAAAATCAATGTATTGTTTAATAATAATAACAAAGAGAAGGAAAAAATAATACGAAGATAGTTACGTAGCTAAGAAGAAGAATACTCACTTCTGCAGGCTCATTCTACATGTCATTAGGAGCTGGCTATCGAGATGTGACGTAAGTCGCTCGAAAGTACTTGTTTCGAATCACTGGCGCAAGTCCTTGGGGGAATGAGGGGACATGTTCCCTTCAATCTTGGAACTGGGGGACTGTCCCCCAATAATCCCATATGAAATGTGTTTTTTTTTTTTGGGGGGGGGGAGAAATGTGATCATTTGTGTCCGACTGCAACAAAGGAAAGTGAGATTAAATTGATGTTCCCCCCAGAATAAGCCTCAAATCTGCCCGCCTCCCATTATTGAAGACAACTCTGCTCCCCTGATCCTCCACAGCAATGTTTTTTTTTTATTTTCATAAATATTTTGAACAAGATCGCTTTAAAAAATGGAACGGTCTCACCCGTCCCCCTTAATGTTGAAGACAGATTTTCCACTGTTACGAATTCTCCCAATCATCACTAATGATCTTTTCATGAGCTGGATAACGGGAAGCGACTTCGTTCAAATCGGCAGCAAAGGGATAGGTGAGGTAACTATTCACAAGTGACAAGATGAATATTTCTACTCTTTTTGTTGTCTTAAATTGAAAATAATCAAGTATAAAGGCTAACAGCCGTTTTTGACCTGCGAATCCCTGGACTCTTGCGACGAATGAATTTGAAAAATTGATTCAAATTTTTAAACATCTCGCTAATAAAATAATATGTCTAATTAAACACAGGTACAATTTAAGAATCCGGAAATCAATATTTTGAAAATTTGTTGGTGAAATCTATTGATTTAAATATCAAGACTCGGATTTAAGGGTAACGATTAAGAGCATGTGTACTAATACCCAAAACGCTTACAGAAGAAATATACAAGAAGGAAAGAGTATTGCTGAAGTATGTAATCTATGATACGATAGTAACTGAAGCAGATACGATTAACCTGTAAAGTAGTACCGAAGAATTTTAGAGAACACAATTATCACCCACTACATGCTTATTTTCCACAACAAACGTATTGTGTGCTTCCAACGATGAAGATGTGCTACTTCTAATTTTGTTTCGAACTTTTATCTTGAAATTTTCAAAGTATGAGCTAGTCAACCAGTAAGAAAATATCATGTGAATTCTAAGAGTTGTAACCAATAACGTGAAGTGCTGTTTCCGATCGGGGAAGAGGTCATGAATGACAATACTAACGTGTGCTACAAGTTTCTAACTGGAATGACTTAGTATCTTAGAAACTTTTTATACTTGGGGACAGAGCGTAGCTCATCTGAAATTTGTAACACCTTGTATTTAGACAACTCAAGGATGGATTTAACTAATCTTCTTAGGATAAGAAATGAAATAACCAATTTCTTTTGGACATTTTCGACATCACACCACAAGCTATCAGGACTCGAAATGGTTTAACTATAAAAATCTACTAAATAGTAATGACACAGACACTTATCCATTATGACTATCCAACATCGTAAATAGATGTAATATTCACAGGTAGTTCAGCTTTGATAATCTCGAATCGATGTCTTTTCACTATGCGATCTTAATTACAACTCCGAAGTTTACTCTCTGTCCTCAACCAGCACAACTCCTTTCCGGGATTCAGGTGCTTCCTGGTTGTAGCGTAGAGCTTAGCTCAGGTCGCCTTACTTTGTTATTTCCGTATAAGAAAACTTCCTATAATTGTGGTGTGATGCCTACGTTATCTGTTTTTATTTTCCTAAACAGTTTGAATATCACTTCCTTGTTTTACAATAAACAAAATAAATTTACAAAACACATACGAGGATTTTGGGTACTTTACAATACATCTTTCGCTATTGACAAACAATTACGTAATATTAGCATGCGTTAGTAACTTGGACATCATAACCATGGATTTTCTCGCGGTTCTGCCCGTTTCCTCCCACATTATCATTTCACGAATTCTTTCATAATCACCCGTCTTCCTTTGGCTTAAATGATGTAAAATGGGATGTTAATTTAAATATTTTATTTCATTTTTATATGTACTCGACTAATGCTATAGCTGATCGATTTCTAGCAACATCAATAAATCATAGGAATATTTTTTCTATCTTGCCACCCTTTGTCACGTATTACATACTATCACAGTGTTCAAAATTGCTATGTCTATTACTTTGTGGAGTGATATTGCATTAAAGGGAGAATTGAAAATTCCATCCTATTTCATTAAAGATTTTATCTGCTACATAACTTCTTAGGTCATCCCTAATTCTACGTAGTTGCTTTCAAGAAGTAGATTACAAGTTTCCAATCATATTTTATGGTAATGAAACTGAACGGTTCAATGTAGTTTCTTTTGTTCATTGACTTACTACTATCTTCATGTCTTCTAAGTTCCAATTCCTGTTTTGTTAAAGAAAACCTTTATCACTAATCAGATGTTGTTTTTCCGGTCCACTTTTACATTTTCACATCGTGTTTAGCTATGTTATATTGCTAATTCACTTATGAGTCAATCTTTGTGTATTAGGGTCTATCCTTGATCTAGTGGTTAGCACCATGGTCCCGATTTCAATTTCCGCTGAGACATCTATTTATCAACCGAGAGGAGACCGGAACTATATTAGATTTTATCTCGTCTCTTATCATCCATAACATTAATCAATTAAATATTTGTCATATAAAACCAGGTCGCTTCTGGTGAACATTCTTTGGTGATCACTTTGTAGGAGTGTATTTTTTGTAGAAACACGTCTCCCGTGTAAAAATAGTCTTCATATTTTGTTTTCTGACTAACATTCTTACGGGTGTAGCTCACCTTCATAGTTTAGAAGAATAAAGTAATTATAATGGCATCGATAACGAAAGAACAATACTACCTCTCACAGTTATAAATCGAAAGGAAATTGAACCTGAAAAAGGTCTAGTAATTGCCAGCCTAATGCCTTAGACCACTCTACCGGAAGTGAAGAATTACTTGACTCTTATAGTTTATCTTTGACCCTGTGCTAATCTCTCTTTTGCCGTTTGGGAGAGGGAAGATTATCTGAAGTATATGTTTATTGTCATGAGATGGAAACAAACAGAAAATCAAATTCTGTTCAAAAAGAAAGTTTACTTACAAGCAAAGGGTACGATATCAGGACTCGAGTTGCGCAATAAGAGTTATATATTCTTAACCGTCAACGCCCAATGCCACCCACAGGTGACACTAATTTAAAGGCGTCTTCTTTCATGTACAATAAGTCGACTTCGAAACCTTTTTGTGTGGTGATGCAACATATATAGGTAAGTAGTTGGTGCTACTGTGGTTCACTAGGACCCTCTGGTGGACGATTGGTGAACAAGAAGACGCCTTTAAAGTAGTGTCACCTGTAGGTGACGCTGGGCGTTGACGGGTAAGTTATTAGCTGCATTCCGCCAATAGGAAAAAAGTGATGGGTCTTCAAAGGTAAAGTGGGGCCAATGGCAAATACAACAAAGAAAGCGTTTATTCCGTCTCTGTTATGTATTTGGGAAGGTAGATAGTGATTCAAATGACATGTTCAAGTCATACAGTTGATGTGGAGAGTAGAAAAGATCGAATGATGCAAGCAAAAGCAGTTTGTGCAGTATGTGCACATTTTACAATGACCATCGACTCGAAGTGATAACACAATTCAGTGGTAAGGGAGTCGAAGCAGTACCGAATGTGTGTCAGGAATGATCCCAGTTCGATATCCAGGTATCCTGCTTTGCAGAAAGCAAATCGAACCATGTTGCGAAACAAGGAAGCACAGAACTGATACAGCGTAAACGACTAGAGATTAAAGAACTTGTCACGGTGCAAGGTGTCCGTGTCCTGGGATTGGGTCAGTGATGAATTTGACAAAGTCATCGTAAGGACGGAAAAAGTATACATCCAGAGGCTGCATCCGGGATCAGCTTCTTCGTGAATGAAACATTCACAGGAACAAATTTGTCGACTTTGGTCGTTGTCGTAAGATATGCACATTGTACAAACTGCTTTTGTTTTGACTTAATTCGATCTCTTCTACTCTCCACATCAACTGTGTGGCTTGAATATGTCTTTGAATCGCTATCTGCCTTTCCAAATACATAGGAGAGACGGGAAGAATGCTTTCTTTCTTTCTTGTGTTTGCCATAGGCCCCAATATTATTTTTGAAGTCCCATCACTTTTTCCCTATTGGCGGATTGCAGCTAATAACTTGGTAATTAACTAACTATCTGATGGTTCTTTAAGGATATATAACTCTTATTGCGCAACTCGAGTCCTGATATCGTACTCTTTGCTTGTTAGTAATTTGCCTTAGGTCAGCACTTTGCATCATGTGTCATAGCGAAAAAAGATGAAATAAAAACATTATGATCATCCCTCTGAAGTAAGTTGCAAGAGAACATTCTTTGATTCCATTTCACAGTATGGCCTGCTTCTAACAATGATCAGAAGAATATCTAAATTTCTAAAAATACGTTTGTGCAGATATTTTTACTAGGAATAGTTCTAAAACAATTACCACTTTTTACGATAAAATGGACGAAAAATCTATCAAGTGTAAAATATAAATGTGTAGTTCAGTCTTGTGTTGTGCAAGTCTTTTGCAACGAAGACTGTCCGATAATAACTAGGAATAATGTTAGTGAGAAGAAATGCTTTAGAAAGTAGTGAACTAGTTATTCTGATAGTGTTAGGTTATTTTTATTGTTATAACTAACGTAAGTCTGACTTTGAGATAATTGAATGCATTTTTTTGCCACGATGGCCTGCTTTTAATAACGGTCAGAAAGATATAATCAAAATTCTACAAGTATAGATCCCTAGGTAGCTTTGCAATATGTAATTGTGCAAAATTTAGTTATCTTCTGATCAAAAAGAATCAATTTACACTACCAGCATTTTTAAAATTATTTTCTGTGGCAAGAGATTTGATAGAGGATTTTAACTAATTTGGGGTCGCTGAACACGAATGCTTCGTCCCACGTATCACGTCAGGTTTTCTCGTCATAGATACACCAAGATAAGAAATATATTGCATATTATAATAAAAAAGTACTGACTAAATATAAGTTTGGAAACATTTACAGAGAAACACAATGATATGTTTATACAATCACTAACATATGCATTCCATGCTGTGGACGTGGGTCAAATATAAAGAAGTTTCATCTATTATAATTGCCAATACCTACGGTTGAACCCCAGTATCTGGGAATATACCTGATATTCATTATTTCTGTGCTCTAGCAACAAAGTATAAGCAAAGAATTTACCAAATAACCAATTTATATAGAAACTTATGAAATTCACCCTAATTTGAACAGTCCTAGTTGTTCCCTTGGACTGACCACTGGCTGCCGAGAGTTTGACTATTGTATATTTGGTATATCTTTTTAAACACCATCTTGGATACATCTCACCTTCTCTGGTATCTTCTTTCTGCTTCCTTGATAACTTGGTAAAACATCTCTCCCATCTCTTCACTAACAGCTCCATATGTTCCGGAAGATGAACGAGATGAGAATTAAGGAAGTGCAGTTTCAGGCTCACTTTACATCCCAAATCTTTCATGTGATCCAACATCGTTCTCACTATTATTTTACCTTAACCTATTATATTCTTAACATTTACAGGAACTTTATCATGACTTCCCTCATTGAATTCCACGCAGCATGCTGTACGGCATTCACCGTCTCTGCAAAGTTTCGGTTTTTCAGAATTTTCCTAACTTGTGGTTTATCAGAAATGCCTTCCTTGACCCTTGTGTACGATAAATGTGGAAACTTGTTCGCAATGTATTGTAAACATGGGCTATCTTTGTCCAAAGCCTTCGCAAACTGCTTCATGATTCTCAGTTTGATGTGTAGCGATGGCAGAATATCTTTTTGGGGTCATCTAAGGCAGCATTTGTAACATTTTTCATACTCCATGTCAACACTTGTCTCTCATGCCAAGCAGGTATAGACCAGTGTTTGCCTCTAGCCCTGCTGTCTCATTCATATAAATGACAAGGAAATTTAGTGTAAACGAGGTTGGGTAATTTGTGCAGATACTACGAACTGCAGAAACATTGGATCTGGCGAGTGAAAAGCTAAATTGGTAGCACTGCATTTCACGTGGTAGCAATTCTAAACATAGACTGATAGCGGACGAATTCGATGGATGGGGCAAATTTGGTGGAGGTGTGTTAGATTGACAAACATGTACAATAATAATAAAACAAACCGTGGCCATACTAGTAGTTGGCGATTCGCTGTTATTGCAAAGTAGTTCTTTTACTCGCAATGGCAAGTTTGGAAACAGTAAATGGCGATTATTACGAAAACTAGACGTGATACAAGAAAACTAATGACATTTCTGAAATCAGGAGACCTTATAAGTTAAAATTACTTGTCAGATACTTTGCAGCAAAAATCATGCTGGGTAGTGTTATTATTGATTGTTTCATGAACTATGGTTGCCTCCAACAATGAGAGGAAAATTTATGTATGCGAGACATTGATGTAATCATTTTGCTTAGTTACTTCGTTTTGGTTGAATTCTTTAGTTATTCGATAGTCACTCAAGCCTCTGATGAAGCCAATATATTCAGTTAGTTGGCGAAACTGTCACACATTTATTATTTTATAACAAACGTTGCTTTGCTCAACAATTTGTATTTTAGTGTAAATTATTCAATACAGCAAAGCTAGTATGAATCAGTTGGATACTTTTATGATTGCATTTATGTTATCGTTTTGAATATAACAACACTGGTAACGATGGAGTCATCCTTTGAGCTAGAATCAAACTATTTCCAAGTCCAAAACAACCTTAATGAGAACGAGAAAGTTAAACTCTTTAATAGACATACAAAATAATGTTTTAGAACTGTAGAGAGGGGTAACAAGAAAATATAGGTTGTAAGCGACTTACGACAGATCCAGAATAAGCACCTGATGCGACAAGTATCTGGTTGGATTCCAGCATATGTGAGTTTGTGTATAATCATTTTCTTGTTATTGTTCTGTTTCTTTCCTCATTCTCATTCCACACACATGAAATTTCATTATTATTCATTTCCATTAATCATCCCTCTCCTTTAGCTTAAAGAGCATAACTGTAGAACGTAAATTTGATAAAAAAGAAATGCTGATAACTACAAAATATTATATAAATACAATTGCATTTATTTAGTTGTATGGCCTATTCTGTGTGATTTTCATGTCATATTTACGCATACATGATATATAGAAACAAAATGTTAAATAAGTACCGCATATGAATAGCTCATTATACTAAATAAATACGTAGTAGTAACCATACATGTATCTATGAATAGTCTATTGCATACAGTACTTTCTTTGTACCCAATAATATACAACTAACTGAATAACATGTACACACAACATTATTTATATGTTAGTTTTTATGATAAAACTATTCAATTTTTTTCATGTTTATTTCTGCTAACATCCGCTTTATTACTTTTCTCTGTTTTCAAACAGGCTTGTATTTTTGTTTCAAAAGATACTATGTAAAACTTTGTTTTTAATTGTAACTTGTGCAACTAAACGGCAATAGCCGACAATACAAAAAAATGTTTGTATGGTGACTAGTAATCCTTTTGACTAGGAAAATCAAATTACATTGCAAAATATTTCTATTCTAAGATTTGGAACGGTATTTTATTGGGTAAAAAAAGTAGAGCAAACAATGCAATTCCTTGCTCTGCATAACAAAGCATGTATATGACAAGGAAAAAAGATTGAATGCACGAGCTCTTGGTAATGCATTGTGCAGATAATTCTATGCTCTTTGTGTCTATTGATAATTCTCGTTAACATTTTGGACGGACTGATGTTTTCTCCAAAGGAACTACAGACTTACAAAATTTCTCGGGCAGAAATAACACAATAAGAGTTTTGTTTAGAACAATAGAAAAAAATTCGACAGTTCATTGAGCTAAATAAAAACAACTTTCATGTTTACATTATCAAAACATAGAAAAGCCAATGTTTTAAGTGATCTATTAGTATGAAGCTCCAAATACCAGAGTATGTGAAGTACAAATAACACAGTAACAAGATTAGACCTCTCATGTATTGTATTCTAATAAACATGAAAGTTTATTCTAATAAACATGTTTCTATTTACGGTGAGAGCTGTTCACATCCAACGAAGGATAACAGTTCTACATGTGACGAAAAGGAAAATGGCGTTATCCTCAAACAAACAAGTTCAAATACCTCTCGGGATATATCTAACAAATGCTCTTTAGAGTAATTGGAAACTTAGCCAAGAATCAACTTACGGCCATTAAACGTAAAAAGTTATATATACTATATTACATTATTTCCAATTTGGCTTTCTTCAAAATAGATCTAGTGTTCCCGCATTTTATCCGGTTCTTATTCCACATAAATGTTTAAGCATATCGTCAGACAAGCATCAACATTTTGAGGGTTGTTAGACTGAAAAACAGAGGACGCCAAGCGGAACCGTTGAATACGTACAAGGTAGTTGTAACACATGCAAGAGAGTTAATAACTATAGAACGAAAAGACGGTAATCACAAGTGGTGTCTGCACAATACGGAAAAATTATTATATATACAGTTTTACTTTCTATATATTCCGTTTTACTTTACAGTTATATTCACATAATGAAGTTAAGTTTCTTTAGACTTTCTTTTTTGGCTGAAAATATATTATGTAAAACTTACACGTGGATAATTTAATTAAATACAACGTAAAATCATGTTACAGGATTGAGATATATTTACATCCATATTATTATTATTACATCCATATTTATAATTTCTTGTATTTTATCATATAGACGAAAGGATAAATTATGTGGCAAGAAAATTTATACTGCAAAAAGTTTATAAAGTATCACAACAGAATCACACATTTCTAACTACTATAGCGCGTCCCTTTAGTACACAGGATCCCGAGTTTGATTTTTACTTAGAGAGCCTTGAAAAATTTGAACACATTACGGTAGGTCGTACTCCACCTTAAACATCTCGTATCTCACATCTTATATAACCTTAGTGTTAAAAGATCCGCTAAACTTAAGCCAGCCAATCAAAATGTGTGAAATCAAAAACAAATCGACTCACAACAGTTTACAGAACATTATTGTAAACTACAAAATTGATTTAAATGAACTATTAGACCTCGCCTTACTAAAGAGATCTGATCTTTTCTTTTTTCTAGATTTTTCCCTTTCCCAAGAAAGTGATAAGGAAGTACTACAAAAGAAAAGGGATGTAGAGGTACCATATGAGATAAGTGATGAGAAGGGTGACTTGACTCCTCACGGAAATGTGCTTTTCATTTTACGTTCTTATGGTTTCTGAAAGTTTATACTTTAAAAATAAGTTAAACTGAACCAAAGTGGAAACATTTAATTGATCGGATTGGAGTTTAACTTTTTCTATCAGGGCTGAGGCTGTATGAAACGGGATCTATTTGAGAAATACCGATCAATAATTGTAATGAAGGAAATACAATATTGTAAGGATCCCCACATCACAACATGAGTATATGTTTATGGAAGATACGTGCTAACGTTTTATAAACAAACAGACGATACATTGAACAGGACGACTTGAAGATCAACATAATGGGAACCGAAAGAGGACGAGCCACCTGAAGAGGGCCTATAAAAGAGGAACGACATAGGAAGGAGGTATCAGTTGACCATGGCACTGGACTAAGAGGTTCTACCTATCCTAATATCCCTGAAGGCTGCTTTGAAGCGAAGGGGATTCCTCAACACAAACGATACCGTATGAAGCTGCCATGAGCTAAGGAGGTTTCCTAGGACTATAACCTGTAGTCGCTAGAAGACACCCTGGTGGCTGCCATGAGCGACGAGGTTCCCATATGAAACGTTACTTCCTTCATTCTTGGTCATAAGGAAGATTCTGATACATTAACTTTGTAAAACACAAATACTATTTTGTATTTTTATAACTAAATCGGTGAAGGACTATATTCGTTGTCCGTTATTGACTCTACCTACACAAAATATTGCACTATAAATATGAAACAGTAAAAAATAATCTTAATGTGAAATCCGAACAACTATTCGAATTTGAATTGGAGACAAATATTTCTTGCAAGAATCAAACATGGAATCAGACATACAAATAACATGCGCGTTAGCCAGTCAGCTGTTAAGATGTTTCCATGCACCTACAGTTTGGTGTGGTATTCTAACTACATGCATTCTCACAGAGAAGCGAACCCATGACTTCCACACCATAGGCAATGAAAATAACCGTTAAATTAACTAACCAGTTCCTTCTCAGGTATTATGTTCCAATTAAATAGCCTCATTTAGTAGTATTTGGAAGTTTATTAATATTACAGATACTCTACATAAGAGTCTTTAAGTCTTAATTTACTTGTACTTAATCTCTGTAGCCCGTAATTTCTTTTGTTTTATACCAAGTTTTAGAAATTTGCGATAAGAGGTGAACATTAGATTGTATGAATGAAGACTTAGGGTCCTTATTTCTTCTTCAAAATTATTGATTGATTCCTTTATTTGTATTTAAGTCCTTGATAAAGATTGAGGTTATATACAACGAGATCCACAGTTAAAGTGCGATCCGGAGCAGTGTAGTGCATTCGGTGCTCTCATAAATTGAATTGAACTCATCACTTCATTGACCGAAGGTATTGATTTTAGCCACTTTCTTAACATTCTATTGTTTAAAAAAAAAAACTGAAGCACCAAATGTACCACTGTTTTACTTTTTACTCGCTTTGAGTCTTATTTTTTGATATTATCTCGTAATACATTTACTATATTCATCTTTGTTCCACTTCTTCATATCATGCAAACTACCTGACCTCAAGCACAGAAAATACAAGAAACAGATACGCAATGCACATGCTCTTGAGTGGAAATAGAACCCAGCGCCTTGTAAGCTGCAACCGGACACTACAGACCACTTAGCAGCAGACCAATGTTGATATTCTTTCAAAGAGATTAAATTCAGCTTCGTAACTTGAGGAAGGGAAGGAGGGAGATACATAAAAATTATCGAAAATCACCTATGTCAAAGAGCGCTTCAGTAATAACTAAAAATAATTGATTGACTAACGGAACATAATAATATTTTTTTCTTATTTTAACTCTGCGAAGCAGGCAAATGACGCTAGTAATAATCATAGACCAAAAATTAGAAATAGGGTTCTAATTTTTAGTTATTACTGTTTAGTTTACTAATGTTTAGTTATTACTATTAGTTTTAGTTATTGATAAAATGATATCAATAAATACATTCTAATATTTCCAAGGGAGGTTGTATCCATGTGAGTTGGATGACGTACGTTTTAGTAATTACATCATGATATCCTATATTACCCTTACTGTTTACTGTTAGCCTGCTTTACACTTCCACTATGAACCAACTATTGTTCAGAAATTTGCTGAGGCATTGCAGAACGTTCGAACTATCCCACATGGTGTTACAAGTATCGAATTTTCCAATGTTGACTTTAGTATGAGTGCTTCCTCATAGTCAGGTTGCCTGAGGAAATCGACTTGCAAAATGTATATCAGAGATCAAGATTCTGGTAATTTATGCTCTAAAAAGTCATCGCGTACCCTGAGAGTACGTACTCTAGGTTGAGGACCATTGGCTTATACCATTTTATAGGGTTATAAATTAATTATTTATTTTTGAAATATAAACAAAATCGTTTGAAACGTTTCTGAGAAATTAACAATTTTCGATTTGCAACGTTCAGTAAACTACTCTTTAGTTATGGTCAGGAAGAAAGTTGAAACACACTCTTTGGAGAAACTTACAAACGTCTTAATTTAAATTTTGTCCAGACATGCTAAACGGTAGTAGGACTTCTAGGCGAGTGTACACACATCGGAAGGGGCAAAAGGACGAACTAACGAACGGATATCCATGCAGAAATTACTTTTTCGTCTTTCTTCCCTCTAATTGCCATTAGAAAATAAACAAAATAAACATGAATAAACTTGTTACTATCAACAGATGTGAATCCTCGAAAGAAGACAAACTTCCAGGCAATTCAGAACATTTTGATGTGAGCAGAGATTCGAAATTCGGATTTGAGATTTGGTCCAGGAATGGCTAAATACATCCGTGTATAACTTTGCATATTCTAAAGAACGATCAAATATGATAAGAATTTCTCTCTCTCTCTCTCTCTCTCTCTCTCTGTGTGTGTGTGTGTGTGTGTTTAAATAATGTCGTGCAGTTTCATTATTTTATTTACTTTATAGTTATTAGAGATCTAATTTATCATACATAATTGTTTATTAGTCTTCGGTGTATAGCTTATATTGCGCTATTCTTTCCACTACTTGCTCATATCTTTATGAATGAATGTATGTATAGTGAGTGTAATTCGAGTTACCATACTTCAATATTTAAATAAAAGGAAAAAGAAACTTTCATGACGTATAGTTCCCACACATTTTTCGCTACCTGAAACTTTCTCCAGTAAACCTGTCTTAGTAATGCTATTATCATAGCAATCTATATATGTTATGTATTCTGAGTTTCATAAACATATTGATAGAGTTGCGTTCGAAGTTACATTAATGGGAGATGTCTGGAAGGAAGAAAGAGAAACAAAAATGCAAAAGAGTAAAATGAACTACACACGACAAACAAAAATTATAACACTTGATTTTGTTTGACGTGAAGGAAAACAACTCTTTCTCTTCACTTCGAAAAAGTGGTGGTTTTAAGCGTTCTATAGGCAATTAAACAGGGTAAGTAAAAAAATGAATGACACCTAGTGGAAACGAGTAATCTGGTAACAATAAGCGTAATGTATTCTATATAAAGAATGAAGATTTGACTTTCACTCTCACAGATCTATGATACTATCAGTAAGTTAAAAGTAATACCATAAGATAGGATTGTTTTGGAACAGCCTCTGGAACACCCACATTTTCACATATTAAATGTGGAATATTATGCTACGTCTTCGATCGGAATTCCATTCCGAAATCGGAAAGAAGACTCTCGGCTGCTCTCTTATAGCAACTTTCGAAACCACTGAAAAACGCCCTCTCGAAAGCAGAGCTGTCTTCAGTATGTAGTTGATAGGAGAGGAGGAGCTATTGTTGACGAAACTATTGCTATTGCTATTGCTATTCATATCATGTGCAAAGAATAGAGCAGCTGTTGCAAAAACAATTGCCTACAATGAATATTCCTTACATTCATCATTATGTACGTCGATAATGTGTATATGTATCTGAAAATAGTGTTGCGGAAGTGAATTTTACCAAAATTTAAACATTAGCAGGGTAACTTTGGGACCCTGGTAAGATCGTGCTAGACAGCTAACCATCTTCCATGATGGCAAAAAAATGACTTGTCTACTGTGATAGGAGAAAACTTTTTGGAATACACCTAAAAAAATAATACTTGAACCCAAACCTAAGATATAATCATTAATATAATAGTTGGTCACTGCAATCGTTTGTAGATGACTGAAATTTAAAGTTTGTTTTGAACACCGACGCTATATATCATCATCATAGCTATTCTTCCATTATTGATAGGTCACTTGCAGCAAATGAGAAGCTCCATGCTTCACAGTCTTCAGCTAACATCTTCATCTTCATGTCATTTCCCATACTCTCTAGCACGTCCCTCTTGATATATTTCTCCCTCAACCAATGCACCAGCCAGTTTATCTTCCTCTTTTCAATTACATTTACAATTGTTCTTTTCTTCTCCTCCATTTCTAATATCCTTTCTTTCGTGTTCCCCTCAACCAAGCTGATTGTATGTACCTTACGAAAGTATTCACTCTGGAAATCGAACAAGATATGGGACGTACAGAAATTATGCGCAAGACCCATTTGATTAAAACAATTTACTGCTACCTAACAAATACATGGGTTAAAAAATTCTGGTATCTTCATGTGAACACGGTGTTTCAGCGGTGGAGAACTTACCTCAGGTGCATGGCATTCCTGGTTCGATCCCCACTTAATTAAATTTATGGTAGACAACATCATGTTCGTGGGTTTTCTCGAGGTACTCCGGTTTCCTTTCAATTCTCATGTCACCAATTATTCCATCACCATACACTTGTCTGAATCATCGCCTCCTTTTCCTAAAGGATAGAATCAAGAAACGACAAACTGAAATATTTCAAGTTCTACTTTTCTCGTGGATTTATTGCTGTTACTACATACCATTAAGATCATGGTGTTAAAGTAAATTTTGTTGGCAATGTTGCTTTTAATGTTTAGTAATAGTTTCTCTAACTGTCCTTTCCGTAAAAGATTGCTGCAACATAAGTTTCCCACCCGTCCTAGTTGTTTATATCATTAGAACAACTCTTGTAACTACATGCCGACTTATATCATGAAAAAATTGTTATTTAGGTTTAAAACATTTAAAAGTAGCCACACTTTTTCTCTATAAACTAATATGTTAATAAACGCAACACCTATGAAATTAGCAGGCAAATTTTGATAGGTCCATGATAGATAGAGAAATTTAAGTTATAACACCTGAATAGTTTATCACATTTCACTAAATTAATATGTAATTAGTGGTTCGAAAGATGCATGTTTGTTACGTATTTCTAGTTTACTGGAATGGAAATGTTAATTGTGTCCATGTATGTCAGATAATGGGTAGTTGGAAATTAGTAAAAGTATTGTACATGTAAGGGTAAAGACATACCGAAAATACTTCGCGATCGAGGTCGAGGTTTAAGTCGCGGTCGCTACCTGGATGTCTAGGTCTAGATCGATGAAAGGCGGACATAGCGAGGAGGTCGCAACCTCGCTGTAAGTTCTCCGTTTGAGGAGAAACATTACTGTGATGCGTGTGAAATGATTCCGTCAGTGCATCAGTGCAAAATCACTGCAAAACCACATTTTGAAATTGAAAAGACCAAACAGTTTATAAATAAGGATGGACGCGAGACGAGACATAGAAATTCCAAAGTATCGTCTAATGTTTCACCAAAATATTTGAATCTCAACTCTTGCCCATCTCTATCAATCTCTTATCTTGTCCATCTTTACGATTTTTTTTTCAATTTTCTGTGAAGAAATGCCCTCTTTCAGCATTCAGGCGAGAAATCATTTCCCAGTAAAATAAAAAACAGGTATTTCTTCAGGTTTCTAGGTGGAGAGGGTATTACTTCACCAAATGGTGCTTCGTCACTGCAATTCCATTATTTGACCTTGCCTCCCTACGGATACCTGCCTGTCTTTACACGTATTTCTTTACCTTATATCAGTAATGAATTAAGAAGAAATTCTGTTTTTCATTAATCTCGGAATTGTAAGATTTTTTAAAGCATAGATATGATTAATACTAGCTTCTTGTTTCTTGAAGAATTCTGGAATTTAGGTAATTCAGTCCGAAATCCCCCTCCCTGTAACAACCACTGCTTTATATAATAAGCTACAGTATAATTTTCAAATAAATATCAATAACTTATCTGACATTCCCATTTGAGTTGCTGATTTCTTCTATTCTCTATTTAAAACGTGTCTATTATAATGTTGTTTGTGCCTCTTATCCCATAATGCTTAACATTTCTCATTAGTTCCACTAATATGTCTTTCATAATAAATTTAAAGTGCAGCAAAAATTCTCGAGCATAAAGACACACAATGCTCTGCAGACGAAATTCTGAACAAATGAAAACTTTATTCCGTGTAGCGCTTCGAGACCTATGGAGAACCAATGAGAATATGAGCCACAGCGATGCTTCCACTGAACATCGATGTAAAAACAAACTCAATTCTTTATTATCACGATTACTAATTCACCATCGCGGTCGACCTCTAGGTCGCGGTGTAACGTACATCTCCGGCATGCGCTTACCTGTTTGAATCCATGTGTTTGTGCCATTATCGAGGTAGCGACCGCGACTTAAACCTCAACCTCGATCGTAAGGTATCTTTGGTAGGTCTTTACCCTAACGCAGCATGCAATAAAACATAAAATAGAAAAAAAGTTTCTTTAGGTAAAGAGATATTTTGTTTCTGTTTTGAGATACTGAAAATAGCGTTGTTTCCAGAACACTATGACACAGGAGGTAGATTAGATCACTTTTTAAGGAGGATTTTTTTTATTTTACTTCACATTGACTCATATATATGTAGTTTGACACAAATAAAAACAAGACGAAACTTACTGAAATATGAAGTACGCTTGCGAGGTATTGTTTACTGGAAGTCCTAAAGAATCCAGTTTACCGACTTAGTGGTTTCTATATTTGTGCACATATGTTCAGAAGCAACATACGGCAAACAAATAAGTCCACTTCCTTTCGCATTTATTAACAATAAAACGTCAAAATTTGTTGAAATCTCGAATTTTTGAAGATTGCAATTCTTTTTTTTTCTTATGTTACTCGAAAGTTTAGAAAAGTGAAAATATTGAATTTAACCTTCTTAAAATAACAAGTTTTTTCTTTAGTCCATTGCTTTTAGATAGAAACCAAAAAAGTCAAAGATTAGTGTAAATGGAAGAAAGTCTCTCACTTTTCAAAGCTCAAGATGTGATATTTAGATATTTACACGTGTTTTCCTGCTTTTTGTTCTTCTTTCCAGACTGATCTATATTCTAAAACATGTTATCAAGGTGGAAAAAAGAGCTCTGATACGAAACAGGTTAGACAATGTTATGGACATATGCTTACAAGAGGCATTTTTGTTGTTCACAACGAGAAACGTCTCTAATATCGATCCATCTTTGTCATTAACGTGGACACACTCCCCCTCTCACACTCCCAACCTTCAACTTTCATTGTTTAAAAATATATGAAAAAATAAACTCTTCTGTCTTGCCAGAGAGAGAGAGAGAGAGAGAGAGAGTCCAGCAGGCACTACTCAGATAAGAGGGTCGTTTTGTTTTGCAAACACTGCCACAGGGCTTCCCTCAAACAAACTCAGTGGAGCACGCTGGTTACTGGTGCTACATTGTTTTACTTTTGTATAGCTAGGAGAGAAAGTATGACGATGTTCTCTTGTAACGCTTTGCTATTTTAAATATATCTTGCGGTGAGATAAAACAAAAGACGAGAGAATTTACATATATCCAAAATTTCATTTTTTATCTAGTTTTTTCTATAAATTCACGTTTACTTCTTTTGCTACTATTTTACGAAGCTATTTTTCGTTTACTGTTTACTCGTATGTCCGAGCGCTTAGGGTGCGTATCTTTGGTGTGAAAAACCCTGAGTTCGATTTCAGATTGAGAAACGGGAGATTTGGTTGTGATCCCCTCCCAAAAACTAAAGAACTAACGAGGTACTTAACTCCTGAAGTATTGTTATCCAGAAAACCAGACATAACATTGTTGAATACAGTGCTGTGTCTACACATCTTATAACTGACAAGGAACGGACATGACCGTGTCATCTGGATATCCGAATCCAACCTAGTCCATTCGATAAACATAACAAAGATATGTTTGTGCACAACAAAGTAGGTGCCATGGACAACGGAGTAAGTCCCTGAGGCCCATTAACCCTGTTAGTATAAAAAAAACGTAGACTCGAAGTGAAGTAGCTATTGCATCAACACTCTGCATTGGAAAATCATGATTTATAGTTCATTCTCTTCAGCATGAAACATGCTATGTATTGAGGCCCATAACGTACTTGAACAGGGAAAATTGGGAGAATATCTGGAAAATCCCCTCCCATCAACTTTGATCTCTACTGGAGTGGACGCGGGTAAGAGCACACAATCCTAATGTATCTCAAAAATACTATAGTGGATAAGAAATACGTTTACCAATTTTGTTTTGTTAGACGGAATAGGTGTGAGGGGAAAGGTTGTATATCAATACGCTTTATACATACAGAATTGAACCTATGACCTGACCTACGAAGAGAACATAATGTGAAAAATATAAACGCAGTACTATTTACCCCTATTTCAAGAACTGTAACATATTTCCTATAAAATGAAGCAAGTCTTTGAATAATTATCACGCATATTGTTCCGTGACATGTGGAGAGGGAAATTAGGGATAAGTCGCAAAAATGTCTTCCAAAATAGCCCTATTGTGAAGTTCTGCATCCTCTGAAGCGACACCATGGCCGGGAGGAATCAATGTGCGAATTAAAATACATTTTAAGGTGGGATAAAGTGCACATCCGTGGAATTTATTGTGGGGAAGTTCAAAACTTATGGACACCCAATTCTTCAGTGAAGGGCTTCTTCCTCATCCTCCCTGGTAAGTCGCACACTGGTGGGAGTATGCAATTAAAATATACCTTGAGAAATACTATAAGTTATACGGATAGGAGGTATATCCTGAAAACAAGGGAGAAGATGTAAATTGACACAGGAAGAACGGAATAGAGAACAAAAAAGTGGGAGTGTTGGTGAATAATGTGAATTTATCCCAATACTACTGGAGCACAGTTGCTGTTTAAAATATTTGCTTCATTCTACGGAGAATTTGGTACAAGTCTTGATATTAGGATAAATAGTACATCGTTTATATTTTTCTATTATGTTCTCTTATAAGTCATGTCATAGGTTCGGTTTGTATGTACACCTCATCCTGGTATACAACCTTTTCCCTCATATCTATTCCGTCTACCAAAACAAACTTGATATACATATTTCTTATCCTCTAGAATAGTTTTCGATATACATGTAGATTGTGTGCTTTTACCCGGGGCTACTCCAGAGAGGGCCAAACGTGACGGGAGGGAATTTGGAGAGAATGATCTAATTTTCCCTGTTCAAATGGACTTACTCTGTTGTCCATGACACCTAATTTTTTGTACATGAACATATCTTTGTTATGTTTATCGAATGGTCTAGGTTTGATTCGGATGTCCAGATGACACGTTCATATCTGTTCCTTGTGAGTATGTGCCATTTAACCCTAGTGGTGTTTACAGTGTTTACAGTTCAGTATATTCAGCATTTTGCTTCATCATCTAAGTTAATTTGTTATGTTTTGCATATACAATTCCATTGATATTAATGAAGAAATGTTAACTTCCAATGTCTCAGCTTAAAGTCTTTCTAAACAGTGAGTCAAATAGTTACTTCATAGTTCAGTTGTATAAGTTTCGAATTTGAGAGAACGCTTGCAGACATCATTTTGTAGTATATTTCAAGAATGTTCTTCTGAATTATATTTTATTAGTTTATTTATTTGTAAACTAACTGTTTTCCTTGTCTTATACAGGACACTAATGCAGAACGTCAAAGTGGTCATGCTAATGTGTAATTAGTACCGCGAGTGCTATTTTATCCTGAAAAATTTGAAACTTGAGGGAACTATAATCCACACAGCCTCTTATATTTACATCTTTATACAACAGGTAGCTAAAACATGACACCGATGGAAATGGTCATCCATAAGGAACATCAGTAGAAATGAAAGTATCTAATAAATATAAAGTAGGAAATATATACTTTCCAAGTTACAATATCTGCGCAAAACGACTAAAAATGACGGAATAATAAGGAAAAAACTGTATGCTAGTCTAAGGAAATCAATAATCCCAGGAGCTGTTGAATGGTTGTATCATATTACGGTTTTAAAAGAGCAAAATAAGTAAAATGACCACTCACCCTTCGATTACTTGTACAAAGTAAGCATTAAAAATTATCTGGTTAGTTAAGGCTTCTGAGGTCTTCTAGTTCTGTGATGCAAAATACTGCAGTCGAGGGTTTGATTTCCTGCTTCTTCAGTAATCATATGTTCTATTTTCTAATATTCTTCAATAGAGATTGTACAGTGGTATAAATAAAATCAAACACTTGCTTTTTTACATTGACACACCTGCATGGGATGTTATTAGGTTGCGTATAATGCGCATTGCGAGTCTTCAAACCAACAAACAATGTATTGATGTAGTGTTACACTCGACTATAGGCTCTTTACTCTAAGGCCTTCGTGCAGTTACCTTTCAACAAGAAAATGATCGACTGTATATTGTTCGTAATGTCCTACACTTTCTGGATGAACACTGAGATCCACTGTTTCCTTGGAAGACGCGTTCACTTGATCTGTTCCGATTGAACATTTCTGTTTCACGATTTTTTAGCGTCCTACATATATCAGAGACCACTTGCAATTTTGCATTGCATAGAAGAACAAACTTTTGTATACCACAGAAGAATAGTGACGGTCTCATTCTCCCTATGTCTCATTGTGTTACAACCGTTCTAAGTGCTCATAATGAGTTCACGCTTCTGATTTCTCGACTTTCAGCTACGTTCTCGAGACACCGTCCCATTTCGTACAAAAGAGTAATTGCTTTCATTCCAAACATATACTGTAAGTTATATCTAATTGCAGATATACATATATGACTTATATATGATACAACATGTTTAAAATAGTTCCAAGAAGATTCCTTTATACGAATTACATTACATATTAGTCCATTTACGATTATGAGGAGACACTTTTTTTTTTTTTTTTTTTTGTTATTACTAAACACTAAAAGGAAAAAGTTATATTATTTTCTTCAACGAGTAAATTTTCCTTCGGATCTCGAAACTATGGTTAACTTCCGAACTATGGAAATCCAATATTGAAATTTAAAGTGGTGGGCCCCGCTATATATATTTCAGTTCCGATTTCAATGGAAGAGTAAGAGCATATATAGGAACCTACATTTGAGAGACCGAATCTATATTAGGGAGCATTTATGATTATCTTTTACTGTTTTTGCCCTATAACATCTCGACAGATAGAAAAAGAAGTGTATAGACGGAAGAACAGAGTCCGTCTATTACTTATGTAAAGCACACTTCTGAAGTCTAAACATGGAATCTTCAAAAATTGTAAAATGAAGAATAAATATTTCCTCCCCAATTGACAATATAGACATTTTATTAATTTAATTAAATGAGACTATGACTAATTAATGTTCCAAACGTTTGGGGAATACTATCTTAATATGATTAAATGAAATATTTGAGTTTTACGTCCAACGGTTATGTCGGCAAGGCTAAAGGAGACGGTGATGATGAGAAATGAGTGAAATGGTGGAATGAAGAAAGTGGGAGGAAACAGGAGAACCTCGAGGAAAAACACGCACACGGTGTTTGTCCACCACAAAGTTCACTTGCCGCGAACTGGGATCGAACGAGGAACCCCAAGCGCCAGAGGTGAACGATCTACCACTGAGTCACCGTGGCCCTTTAATATGATGAGACTAAACTATGAGTGGGGTTACTTATAATTAACTTAGAGGAAAATTTTTGTTAATTTAATTAATTCAAGCTAAGAGTAACTTCACGCTGTAAAATATATTTTGTTTAATTAAATCGTATACTTAAGTTTAACAAATGTTTTGTAAAGTTTATTAAATGAAACTAGAAATAATTTGTATACTAAGTATGCGAACCGTGATATGAGATCAGCTAAGTAGTTAAAGTTTTCTAGGAGGCAACGAACTTGAATTTATTATTATTATTATTATTTTATTAAGTTTAATGTTCCGTATTTATACTCCGAAGTTAAGACAGACGATAACTATAGTAATGAACAAAGCGGCGGAGTAAAGAAATTAAGGAGAAAAGAGAAAATCTCGAGAAAACCCATACTTATCCCATTTCACTCAGAAACCCGCTTACTACTTAGCTACCACATCCTCATTGATTTAATGTTACGTTTCTGAATTCTTATTGACGTGATTTGAGTCTTTATCTTAGCTT
Organism: Thermobia domestica; assembly: GCF_964235325.1. Lineage (NCBI taxonomy): Eukaryota > Metazoa > Arthropoda > Insecta > Zygentoma > Lepismatidae > Thermobia > Thermobia domestica. The sequence goes on along the minus strand of NC_137455.1, from coordinate 197,500,681 downwards.
TCAACACTAAACCTTGAGCTTGGGGCCGCGGTGGCTCAGTGGTAGAGCGTTCACCTCTGGTGCTTGGGGTCCCGGGTTCGATCCCAGCCCCCGCCAAGTGACCTTTGTGGTGGACAAACACCGTGTGCGTGGGTTTTCTCGGGGTTCTCCCGTTTCCTCCCACTTTCTTCACTCCACCGTTTCATTCATTACTCATCATCACCGTCTCCTTTAGCCTAAGCGGCATACCTGTGGGACGTAAAACTCAAAGATTTCAACTAAACCTTGAACGAAAATATTCTTAAATATTCATGATGATTAACTTTGACATACGATTCAAGCAAATTTTTAATATAAGTAAGTTATTATGTTAGTTAATATAATTTGTTTTGCTGGCTTATCAAACAAACGAATTGAAAGAAAAAATGAAATGAAATCTTTGAGCTTTACGTCCCACAGTTATATCTGCTAGGCTAAAGGAATGAAATGGTAGAATGAAGTAAGTGGGAAATGAATGAAATGGTAGAATGAAGTAAGTGGGAGGAAACAAACCCCCGCACACGGTGTTTGTCCAACACGAAGTTCACCTGACACGAGCTGACAAAATTGGAAGAATATTGTAGTTTAAGTATCTGCTTATTTAATGTATTAAATAATAATTAACACAAACAAAAGTTTAAAAATACTTAATACAAGATTTTGTAAATACAAAACATGTGAGAACCTGTATAGCTACATGAATTTTGAGCGTTTGCTAGATTTTCCATGAATCTATTTTCCGATACATCAGTAAGCGTTTTTTTTATGCCCTAGTAGTTCACTTTTCCTGCATTTTCCAGCTGAATATCCACGCTGCTCATGCGATAAAATTCTGAAATTACCTACGGCATCATGTGTTTATTATTTACACCCAACAAACGCAAAGCGTGTCAAATAAAATTACTTTGTGAATGGTTTCAACATACAGTAGTTTCTATATTCGCTTCCTCAATAAAATTAGAAATTTCACTTGTCTTATTAAAAATATAGAAAAGGAAAATTATAATATGTATTTTTATTATTAAATTAATAAACATTTAAACGTCTAACAAGAATATTAATATTCTTTCTTTTTACATAATATTCCGTTCACATTTAGATTGTAGTTCTTGTTAAATCCGTCTGTTAAGAACCATGTTGAGCGAAGAATTAGAAATCTCCATACGATTGCAGCTGAAGTCAATTAAAGATCTCTCAGATCAATTACAATTTATTAAAACCACAATCAGAAATAAAAAGAATCGATGATTTTTTATTATACTTTGAATGAATACGATTGAAAATTTTGTTAGACCATGGATTGCCTATGTTCATTAACTTCATACAGACGCGATGGTGATTACGGCACTAACTTTAGTATTTAAATCGAAACCATGCTCATTACAAATTGTTTTTTTAACAATTTCATACCAAAACATTCTAAAATAATTGTTAATTAACCTGCTACCAAGTTAAGTTATCCTGATGATTCTCCAGAATGCTCTGCTGCACTAGGTTCAGAATATCCTGTGTCACGAGAAATGGCTGCCCACGTCGCAAGTCAGCTGCCAGCTCCCCCGATTCTTGTTGCAAGAAAATGTCATGACACATGTGGGTTTCAAGAAACTGTGTGATACAGTAGATGGATGTCGAAGGGACTAATAATGGTTCCACTCTCAGTCAGTTGTCTTTTGCAACGTCGGTATACAAAGGTTGATCCTACTTTATTACGAAAGTCTGATTTCTGGTAATGAATATGGTAAAGAGTTATATCTCCTGTGCTGTGTCTATGAAAATAAAAGTTTCAAGGCCGCTGTTTCTCTTTTGTGTTTACAGCCCTAGGGATACTTATTTTCTGCGCGACCCTCGTAACTGAGTTTGCTCAGAAGTATAATACTTTCTATTAAGTGGAATGATTGAGTAACTAGTCAACTGTCTGGCATAAAATTCATGTAGAGTTATCAGTGCAGAACTATAATTTTCGTCACTGGGTTCTAATCTATGTCGAGTCCAGTAGTGTTATTCAGCTGGTTCGCACCGGTTCGCTAGAACCGATTATTAAAATTGCAGAACCGTTTGTTATATCCAGACATAACGGTAAAATTTAACCAATTATACCCAGAAACAGTAAATTTAGTTTAACTATCTTTGTGTTTAGGAGTTCTTACAGCTACAGGGTTAAGTATATGATCTTTCAAAACAAAGCATAAGCGTTTATCTCTTAATTTCAAATGCTCAGATATCCAGATTGAGAACTTGGATCTCATGAGCCAAGTGGTGAGGGTTACTTATATTTGAGACACATTCATACCATTATCAACCATTGCCGAACAATTGCTAGATAAGGTATCACCAATACTTTTTGACTAACATCTAATCTAACTTGGATAATTTATTTCCAAGATTTTAGCAATGCTACCCTAACTTTTAGTCACACTACCTTCTATTAGGTTGCTGTGTAGGTTTCGAGTTGTCAGTTCACTTCTGGCATCCAAGAAAATGTTATCTATATACCTAACCATATATATAGATCACTTCCTAATTTGTTGATCATTTCCCCACTGAAGAAATTTTCGAAATCACAGAGCTATCTTCCCGCCGTTCAACTTTTTTTCTTGCCATCGTAAAAATGTCAGAAAAATGGCAGTAGGAAGAAACGTGTTAGGTTTTCAGGCTTTCAGTAAGAAGATACAGATCGCCAACATACTGAATGCATTCACATGCTATCACCTGAAGAATGAAAATAAATCGTCTGAGATAAATGGTGGTAAACTGAAGCGTCGAGAGCGTCCCTCAGAGAAATGGACCGGGAAATTTACAAGGTCGGATCATAGGTGACATAAGATTGCAAAGGGTTAATAAATTGCATCATTGTTTAACGTCTTGTATCATTAACTTTGACAGTTCATAGACAATAGCTTAATTCCCTTCTGTATGTAAGGTGAAATTTAAATCTGAAATAGTTATGTAGAAGTGTCCATATCCTTTTTCCACGGTCAAACTATCTCAAACATCTTTGTATAGTAAGCAATATAGTACGAAACACACACACAGACACTCTTGATTGAAGAGTTAAAAGTAAATTTTCGCACAATTAAAAACCTTCACAGAAAGTTCTTGGACTCTTTTGCTCACTTAAAAAGTCATTTTTAAGTAGAGGCCAAAACTTTTAATTTTGTCATCTCTCATTTAAAAAAAAAAATAAAAATAAAAAAGAATTAGAGAGATGGCAAAGTGGGATACTTTCAGTTTTTTCTGCTGTGCTATTGCGAACTGTTCAGCTCTATCAGTATGCTTTGCTCATTTCCTCATTTTGTCCTTGTTCCTTGCTCAATATCTCTGTATCGTCCTGTTTTTTCCTTCCATTTTCGTCCGTTATACTCTTTTTCTGTTCACTTTATTTTGTTCTCTGTTCTCCCCGGTGCACACGTTGAAGAAGAGAAGTGCCGCCTAAAAGACTAGCGAGCGCAGCGAAATTCCCCTGATGGAAATGAGTCGAAAATTAAAGAGGACGCGACTGGATTAGGTATGTTAATTAGAGCTTAATTCTGATAATGAGCAAGGTAGGATTTTCCGCAGCTTTTCGGGAGCCAAAGGAGATGAAAGACAAGGCGATGAAGAACCGGTGGAAAGAGAAAGAAAGAGAGGGAGAATCAGCTCCAGAAAGGAAGCGAAGAAGAAAGAACGAAACAGGACACACTCATACTAGGATAGAAAGAGAGAGAGAAACGAGAGAGAAGAGGAAGAAGGGGAAAAGGTTTGGAGACAGAAACGGACAAAGTAAAGCGTCGCTCGAAAGGATTTTTAACTTTTAAAAAACTAAGGAAAAAAGAGCAGCAAATTTTCTAGTTCTCAGATGACGAAAAGAGCATATAAGAGAGAGAGAGGTAGTCGTAGAAGGGAAACGAAAGCAAAGGAGAAACATATATCTGAGAAAGAACAACGTCTTTTAGAAATGACTAATTGAAAAAAATAATATTTGCCTAAAGAAGAAGTAATAAGAGGAAAAGACGAATAACCACTTCAGAGAAAGTTATTTTTCACTGAAGAAACAGTAGCAAGTAATAAAAGAATCAACCTAAAAATGTAAAATCTCTTAATGATTACTTTTATTTTCTAAAAGAGTTTTAAAGCTTATGACATTATCCACAAAGTAAATAAAAAAAGTATGTGGCGTACGTAAAGACGTAGTTACATGCGTAAATCCTGTTGGTTTTGGACTTAACGTATGACTAAAGGTAACATCCTGCAAGAAATATATAACTGAAAACGTATGTATGTTTTATAAATACTTTCCAGTGTTCCATCTATACGTACTTTCCTTACCAAACCAAGAAATGTATCTATATAAGCGGTCAGGTACTTACATACAGATGTACTTACACAATATATAGCTGACATGTGTAATATACGGAAGACTCTTAAATTCAGACATCCTGCAGCGACATAATGTAACATCTAAGCGGGAAAAAGGCAGTACATACCGTCTGTCTCTCTCTCTCGGGACAAAACTGCGTATCTCAGTTTCTTAACTTCTCCATTAGACAAGATTAAACTTTTTCTCATTATTTATTCTATCGCCTTCTTTTAAACTTTAGTTTGATATCCTTCGTGTCAGGTATGTAACTTACGAGATCAAATTAAATTTTGACAGAACACGATAAAATAAACTTATTATAACATGTTTAAACTTGTCTCCTGGAAAAGTTGAGAAAATGACATACGCCCCTTGTCCCGAGAGGTACGATATATGGGTATGCTCCGTATATATAGCTGTCCAGATAACGGATTTCTCTCCCTCTCTCTCATATATATATATATTCATTATTTCCCGTTGGTCTAGTACCAAGCGCACTCACTTTGAATGCATATTGTCCTGATTTTGATTTTAGATGGGAGAGCCGTGAAATCTAAACATATACGGTGGTTCGGATTTGCGTCTTCTGTAGCCTGGTTCTGAAAAGGGACGCATCAAACAACGAAAAAGCAAATCGTACGTTTTATTTTATACTACACAGTTAATGCAATTAATATGCCGCTATTTATAGTCGAATCAAAATGCTATATAAATAAACAACTACAGTAAATCACGAGGTGGAAAAGAATAATAACGAAGAACTTCAGTCATAGAATGTCACATCAATAATAAATTGAATATATTTAAAATGATTCATTGTTTTGGTGTTTAGTGTTCCTTTCCGAGAAATGAAAATGAAATATTTCTGTTTAATAATATTATAACCTTTAGGCTAAGGATTATTAAGGCAAGTGAATGATGATGGAAGAATAGACTGTGGGAGGAAATGGAAGTATCCAAAGAAACACGGACACGATGTTGTCCACCACAAATTTACTTGGCCGGAGATAGAACCAGGGACCCCGCGCACCAGAGGCAAGAGCTCTACCAGTGAGCCACTATGCCCGCTAATATTATGTGATATGAACTACAGATTAAAGTGGTATACGGGCCAACTAAGCTCTCACAAAGATTCAAACACTACCTTTCCACGACAATACTGAGCATGCTAAACATGTAGCTACGTGGAGCCAACATCCAAGATGGTGCGAGATATCAATTGCCTGGAAAATACCGAGCTTTTCTTTTCGCTCGCGGCCTAATACTTTGTCTTCCTAAATACGAGAATAACTGCTCCTGACGCTAACATACACACAAAGCTTCGAATGTCTGCCTTGTACAGCCACCAGAAAAATTATCTTCCTCCTAAGTGCTCTAATTCCATTACTTGGGGTTCAGATAATTCGCAGTTTGTGAAACGCCTGGGCAGATGCAACCCAACGTGCACGTAAAATTTCTCGGCACTGACAGCAGTTCGTAGAACTAAATCAGGTCTTTCTGCAAATAAAATTGTGAGTAGATGACGCACGAAACAATTCTACATTATGAGATGAATCTCTATGGTTCAGAGCGTGTTTTCCAATGAACGCCATATAATGATTTCAATATTGCTGCTTATGTAACGCATTATTTCATTATATACTGGATTTTAAAGAAATAAAAACACTGACCACGAGTGAATCAGAAAATGCTTAAAAGTAGCTGAAAATATCAAATCTATAAGAAATGAACGAAAAACGTCTGTATATTATTGTCTCCATTTACAGACATTCTCCAATTCTCTTCATTTCAAAGTTTTTTTTTTTTCCTTCTGGAAAGGGAAGATCTTGTTTGCCCCACTGAGTATGTATTGAAATTGAAACATTTAAACAAGTTTGAAACTGGTCAGGATTTGAACCAGGGTCCCCCGAATAGCAGTTCAATGCGCCAACCATTTAACTACCGTGTAACTTCAGCTTCCACTTAAACTATTAGCTATTTAAAATCGTTGCATGTAAGACGATACACATTATACTAATGATCGTATAAGGGGATGTTCCTTATGTGAGTGTCGCAACGAATCACTCAAGATTTTTTTCTTGAACTCAAAAACAAGTTATATAGACCTTCGTCAATAAGTAAAATATCACTAAACGTTCTTCAAGTTGCGGCTATTCATTGTTTTGCACGATGGTCGCAATTTCCATTACTATTCTTCTTCACTCTAACTTGTAATTTCCAAAGAAGACAGCAGACATTATTTTAGCATTCTTTGAATTGTATTAACACGTGTAGAAACAGAAAGTTCTATTTGTACCTTCCGTAACTACTAGTTTATTTCTTATCTTTGTATGAGGAATTTGCGCAGATTACTGACAATTGTGAGGTGAAGCTCATTGGGCGTTCGAATCCCATCGTGGCAATTACTTGTCTTTATTGGAAGGTATTGTTTACATAGTTGGTATTGTAAGTCTGTTATTTCTTTATTATTATTATTACTATAATAATAATAATAATAATAATAATAATAATAATAATTATTATTATTATTATTATTATTATTATTATTATTATTATTATTATTATTATATTTGGAAAGTAGAGACTTGGTTACTGTATTTTAAATTATATGAAGCTTTTGATTAGCAATTTCAAGTTTTTTTCTTGATATGCAACTTTTTGAAATGGAGAATTGCTTAAAACATTAAAATTTCTAACTGTTTTAGTAATAAAAGAAGTAGTAGAAATATAATAAATTTCTGAGAAATAATACCTTTGTTTTTGATCGGTCGTATTTTTGGGTTATACTAACTATATGCCTTACGTATTCATCAGTTGTTCGCTAAACACATTCCGCTCCCAGACAGTTCGAATCAAGGTTGATACAGCTGACATCATCTTGTAGATGTGTTTGGTAGGTCACTGTTCTATAGCGAGTGCACTAAAGAAAATCGTCCCAACAATAAGACGGAGAGAAATTAAATATTTCCATGTTATCTTACGTTGGAAGTATCAACATTACAAATCATAAAAAGTTCCTTTAATTACCCAACTAGAATCGAACTCAGGATATCAGAATGTGAAACCAACGCTTATTCCACTACTCTAAGACATCGCTCTTAATTAAGTGGGAGGAAACTTGGCGTGAAGTGTGTTAAACAAATTACACACTTTACCATTTCAATGTTGTAAAACTCTTGTTTCGGGCATAATAAAATACAGAGTGTTATGCAGAAACATTCGTCAAGAGAATTCAAATCTAAATTGTCAAAGAAAATTGTTAAAATAAGTCATAGAAGTACTATTAGTGGTTTTTGTCGTAGCATTTATTTATGATGAACTTTAACTCCCTGCTTGAACATCGAGGCTAATGTTATGTGAAACTACAGTTTAAATATATCTCTTCGCGTATTTCTTTATAATAATATTTTTTCACGATCCATTAATATACATTGCAAATTGTCAAGTTCAACATTTTATTCAGTTTACTCGATACTGGGAAAATAAACCTCTCTAACCGTTTTCTGGCGAAGACGTGATTTGTGGCCCGAATAATCAAAAGTACTTTCTATATACAAGATGTAACGTAAATGCACTGCTTAAAGTAACGAGGTAATTGCGGATGCATATATGTTACACCCTGTATATTTTCTGTTTATTGTGTTACTTTGTATGGAAGTTTTTTTGTGAAAGGTAAAAAAAGAAAAAAATAATGTAAACAACATGAAACTGAAGCTATCTCATGCCGAAAGCATCGGTGGACCTGCGATGGGCAACTAGCGACCTCTCGGCAAAGATTAGATGCCCTGCAGCTACGATCTGCTGTGACCCAACTTCCGTTTTGAAAGTTATACCGTCTGCGTTGCAGCAGCGGCAGAGTCGTGACGAAATTCCAATGTACCACAAAATTACTCCCTCAAAATATGTTAAATCATTTAAAGTGACTTCTTTACATTAAATTGAGTCTAGAAAACACTAAAGAAAGTACCCTGGCGTGGGCGCGAACCACTAACTTTACGAATCGTTGGCGCTTGTCCATCCGACGGATAAGACGTCGCATGTAGAGGGTAAATCGTTGAGGCCTTTTTAATTTTGCCAATCTAAATGCTCCTGTAATCGTGTATATTCGACGATAACCATTTAGGATCACTTAAAATGCGTTCGCCATGTAATTTTGTACTAAAATTACGCGCGTCTATTTATTTATTTTATATGTCTCCCATGGTCACTTCCTAAAGAGCGGCGGCAGTTGCCACCGAAATTCATACGATTATACTCAGTCATCTTAATATTTTTACTTTTTATCCCCGGATCTCACATTAGAGTGAATCGTCTGGAAAAATGAATATACATAGTGTTTCAAAACAACACCGACAATGTTTAGGAGGTGATTCCTGACACCAAGACAAAAAGTATAGTCCAACTTGGGTGCACAAATGCTTCCTTTCGGAGTTATAGGCTGCCGATTACATGAAAAAATTAACTTTAGAGCTCCGTAGCTCCAAAAGTATGGGATCTACCGCAGTGGGATCAAGACTTCACTTAGGAACTAGCATGTGCTCTATCGAAATATCTGAGTTTCAGAATTCTGTGGTACTTCTGCACCAATTTTTGTAGAGGTAGTTTTTGAGTACTTCAAATTATAGACGTGTTCAAATTATTAGACTTACTCTCGAAATATGCAAGGTTGATGTAGAAATCCTAATTTCACAGTTCTAGAACATTTAATTTAATGGTTAAACCGCCAATATAGGATCCTTCGTTCATTTTCTGTACAGTTGAAGTGGTTATATCACTGTTGAACAGCAGATGGCATTAGTGCGGAGGGAAATAGTGAAAGTGGTGTATCAGTTGTAGATAGTTATTGTGGTTCCTAACAAGAACTTACAGTCTGAAGTGTCGTGGTTGCTGTTGTAAGAAGTTGCAACATTCAAAGCGTTCAACAGTTCGAATGGGTCAGTTTAAAATGATCATGACATATTTCGTAGATCAATCTTCCATTCTGTGAAGTCCTGTAATCGCAGCGTAATGGCAAAGCCAAAAGGACCGTTCTCCGCGTAATTGGAGTCAATAAAATACTTCTGGTGGAAGGAAGATATACACGGCGACACACTGCTAGTAGAGTTGGGATAGAACAAAATCTGTGACTAGAATCTCTGTTGGAATGAACAAGAGCTAGCATGTCTTAGTGTCTGACAAGTTGGAATGTCTTTAATAAACCGTGAAGCATCTTACTTCAATCATGGTCTTGTGTATGATCTCTGTCTTCGGGTCTGGAAAACTGTATATAGTAGAGGGGACAATGAAGCACGACTAATACCTACCAGTTTTTCAGGAAGAATTGCTTTCTCAGACTTCAGTCTGGTTTGATCAAGTACAATTCATCTTTATGCATGATGGAGCCAAATGCCACCGTGCGAAAGCTGTGCCAAAATTCTTCCAGGACAACGAAATTAGTGTTCTTCCGTGGCCGGACACTAGTCCTAATATGAACCGATTGAAAACCTTTGGAGCTTCATGAAGGAAAAGGTAAAGAAGAAGAACATTACAACAAAACATGAATTGATCTATAAGATAAACAATTTGTGGTATTATGATGCTGAATTAAAGGTAAATGAGCCAAACTCGTACATAGGATGCCACAAAGGATAGAATAGTTAATAAAGAATAAGAGGTATCATACGAAATATAAATCTTCGTGTGTGTGAGAATTTTCTTGTAATTATTCCACTTCCCTTTTTGTTTCCAATTTGGACATACACAATGTATAGTAATTTTCGTTGCGGAGGAAATGGTTTTCTTTTTGGCCTTATGTTTCTCCTCATATTGTATATTATGGCTCAGATTACTGGCTGGCTCTTTGGTAAGGAAATTTTTGTATAGTAATGCTGTATAGTAATTGTATTTTGAATGTCATGTACGCACTTGTTTTATTGATATTGAAAAGTATATGCAACACCCACTAGAAATAAGGACAGAGTTAGAAGGTAGTAATTTGGATTAAGTTCGAACGTATTTTCTCACGTAATATTGTAAGAACAGTAAAATATTCAGAAACTGAATATTGAGTATAATAATTTGAACATGTCTGTATATGAATGTAACCAAACTCATTCTGTAAAAATTGTCGCAAGAGTGCCTTAGGATTCTGAAATATGTACTCTTTGATAGCCCACGTATTAGTTCCTAAGTGAAGTCTTCATCCCACTACGGTGGATCCCATAGTTTTGGATCTATGGACATTTAAAGTTCAGTTTTTCATATTTTCGGCTGCCTGTAACTCCGGAAAGGAGCATTTGTGCACCCAGGTTCGTCTATACATTTTATCTTATTTTGGTGTCAGGAATCATCTCCCAAACGTTAGTCGGTGTTGTTTTAAAACACCCTGTATAATAATAACTGAATGCACATGACTGCCAATAGTTCATGTTGGTCCCTTCGATATTCTTAGCGACAAGTCAAAAGAGTGCGACCAAAATGAAGCGGATTGGCCCGGGCGGAAGGGTGGAGATTCCCGCCTGGGCCCTTGAGTAAATAATAATAATAATAATAATAATAATAATAATAATAATAATAATAATAATAATAATAATAATAATAATAATAATAATATCATAATAATAATAATAATAATAATAATAATAATAATAATAATAATTTTCAAATTCTACCACTGAAGTAGAACTAATTCCATGATAGTGCCCCCTTGGGTACGACCACGGCCACATGGACCATTATAATTTATTTTATCGAATGCCTTGTTACGCTCTTCTAAAAAGACGTGTACCAATAAAAACAGAACTTCAGTTTGATAGGCGAACCTTAATGACCTATTTTAAAAACAATGAATCCCAAAGAGCAGGACTGCCATAACGTGATATTTATTAGATATATTGAAAACAGATGTATAAAGTTACTCAACACCTGGTTACTAGGCCCCGAAGAGTAGTTGAGGTCCTCCCAAATTTCCTAAAAATAGAAGTCCCTTAGGTAATAATCAATTAAAGGTATTATTTGCCTGTTTTGATCAGTAGCGGCTTTTCAGATTCTGAGCCCCCCAAGCAAAAGATTTAGAGCACTCTTGACAGGAAGATAATTTCAGGAAATTGAAGGGAAACCAATGAAAGGGGTCTAGAAGAGTCATACATCTGCGGGATTCCAAGGAACAGGGGCTGTGGTCGGGGATCTAATTCCTCAGAAACTATCAGGTTTACCAGAGTATCACACATTTGGCAAGAATATACTTTAAACCTCATTCTGCATACTAGGGACTCATGCGACAGAATTCTAAAGTAGGTCCCCCGAATCCTTACTCTGTAAGATCAGTACTTGGATCCCCATAATTTTGCACTTGAATTGAACTTCTCAGTTATCATGTGTTACATACTTGGAAGGAGAAAACATAATTGAAATTGAACGCCAACACGAACTATTGCCAGTTATGTGCATGCGGTTACTATTATATATTACTTTCTCCGGACAAATTGTTTCTAAAATGAGCTTCAGGGGTCAAGAGTAATTCTGCCTCATGAAGTGAAAGATATTGAGATGAGTGCGTATAATTGTATGAATTGAGATGGCAATTGTCGCCAGTCATTAGAAAGTGAATGTGGGAGAACTATGAAATACAGTAATTAGATGCGCACAATTTTAACGTTATTATAAAATTACATGGTGAACGCATTTTATCTGATCCCAAACGGTTATCGTCGAATATACACGGTTACAGGAGCTCTCTGATTGGCCAAACTAAAAATACCTCAATGATTTATCCTCTACATGCGATGTCCCCTTGATCGCCTACGTGGCGAAGTCGGAATAACACGCGCCCACGGTTCCTAATGTTGCTGATTCGTGCCCACGCCAAGTACTTTTTTAAAGTTTTTTTTTAGAATCAGTTTAATGTAAACAAACAGGAGATTTAACATTTTGAGGCAGTAATTTAGTGGTTTATTGGCGTTTCGTCGTATCCCTGCCGCCCATGTAACACTGATGGTATAATTTTCAAAATGGAAGTTGGACCACAGCGGATAGTAGCTTCGAGTCTTCTAATTTTTGCCGAGAGGTCGCTAGTTACCCATCGCATGTCCACCGACGCTCTCGGCATGGGATACCTTGAGTTTCCGGTTGTTTACACTATACGTTTTCATTTTCTACCTTTCACAAAAAACTTCCATACAAAGTAACACAATAAACAGAAAAAATATATAAATAGTACGCTTGGGTATTACGGCCACACATCACGTCTTCGTAAGCCAACGGTTAGAGAGGTTTATTTCCCATTATCGAGTAAACTGAGAAAAATGTTGAACTCGACAATCTCCAATGTATATTAATGGATCGTGAAATAATATTATTATAAAGAAATACGCAAAGAGATATATTTAAACTGTAGTTTCACATAACATTAGCCTCGATCTCAAGCAGGGCGTTCATCATAAATAAATACTACAACAAAATCCACTAATAGTCTGCAACAAAATCCACTAATAGTACTTCTATCACTTTTTTTCAACAATTTTCTTTGACAATTTAGATTAGAATTTTCTTGACGATTGTTTCTACATAACACTCCGTATTTTGTTATTGCTGAAACAAGAGTTTTACAACATTGAAATGGTAAAAGTTTGCACACTTCACGCGAAGTTCCCCCCCCCCCCCATTTAATTAAGAGCGATGTCTTAGAGTAGTAGGATAAGCGTTGGTTTCACATTCCGATGGTCCTGAGTTCGATTCTAGTTGGGTAATGAAAGGAAATTATTATGTTGATACTTCCAACGTAAGATAACATGCAAATATTCAATTTCTCTCGATCTTATTGTTGGGACGACTTTCCTTAGTGCAGTCGCAATAAAACAGACCTACGAAACACATCAACATGAAGACGTCAGCTGTATCAAACTTGTTTCGAACTGTCTGGGAACAGAACGTGGTTAGTGAACAATTGATGAATAAGTAAGGGATATCGTTAGTATAGGGCCAAAATACTACTGATCAAAAACAAAGCATATTATTTCCCAGAAATTTCTTATGTTTCTACTACTACTACTGCTGTTCTAAGCAATTCTCCATTTCAAATAAGTTCCATATCAACGAAAAAACTTGAATTTGAATAATCAAGATCTTCATATAATATAAAATATGTAGCCAAGTCTCGACTTTCTATTATTATTATTATTATTAATAATAATAATAATAATAATAATAATAATAATAATACTATTAATAATAATAAAGGAATAACAGAATTAGAATAAGAATAATGTAAATAATACCTTCTTATTTAAAAAATAATTGCCACGACGGGATTCGAACTCGTGTCTCTGCCATACGAGTTTGATTCTTTGCCAATCTACTACAAATTCCTCACACAAAGGTAAGAAATAAAGTACTAGTTACGTAAAATACAAATAGAACTTTCTATTTCTACACGTATTGATACAATTCAAAGTATGCGAAAATAATGTCTGCTGTCTTTTGTTCTTTGGAAATTAGAAGTTAAGGTGACGAAAAGTAGTAATGTAAATCGGGACCATCGTTGAAAATTATGAGATAGCTTCAACTTGAAGAACGTTTCGTGATATTTTCCTGATTGACGAAGGTCTATATAACTTGTTTTTGAGTTAAAGAAGGAAATCTCGAGTATGACACTGACTTCAGGAACTTCTCCTTATACGGTCATTAGTATATTGTGTATACCAGAGGTGGATTGGCTATAATCAAGTACCGGCCCGATGGCCGCTGCGCCCTCCTCACATCAGTGCCTTTGCGCCCTCCTCGGGAGGGACTAAGACCCGTCTTAGCCTTGGGAAGCCTCCTCTCTGAACACATTAAAAAAAAAAAAGCTACACAATTATTTTATAAATTCTCTAGCCTTTGGCCAGCTAGGGCCCCATCCCAGACCCTGTATTTGCTCGGCCTGCGGCCTCGCTCTTTCTGTTTTCGGCGTGGGAATGCTATTAATGATATTAGATTTACCCCTAAATATATAGATTTGACACTAATATCGGTCATTTTTGACGATTTTTACATATCACCCCTACCAACCCCACGCTCCGCCCCAAATCTCAGAATCTGCTCGGCCTGCGGCCTCGCTCTTTCTGTCTTTGGCTTTGCGAATATCATTATAATGATCTTAGGGACCCTGAAATTTATAGATTTGACTCTAATATCGATCATTTTGGATGATTTTTATGTATCAACCCTCCCACACCCACTGCTCCGCCCCCAGATCCCGTCTTTACTCGGCCTACGGCCTTGCCCTTTCTGTTTTAGGCTTTGGTGGTACCATTAATGATCTCAGCGACTTCGAAATATATTGATTTGACTCTAATTTCGGTCATTTTGGATCATTTTTACGTGTCTCTCCCTCCCACTCCCGCCGTTAGGGGCGCTAGTGGCGTTATATACCAAGGCTGTTTTATGTCACACTATAAGCTATATGTTTCCAAAATTTCGTTAAAATTATTTTTCTCGTTCTTACGTTATACCATTAAAACCATTCCTACTGTTATAACCCCCATTTAAATAGCATTGGGTTCAAGTTTCCACACCTCCCCCTCTGCAAAGGGGAGAGTTGGGGGTTGCTAACCCCAACAGTGTTGATTACCTGGTACCAAAGAATATTTATGCCAAGTTTGCTCAAAATCGGTTGAACCGTCTAGGAGCAGATGTGGAACATACTCATACATACATACAAACATACAATGGCATTTATAATATACTAGCAGCGTTCACCCCGCTTCGCTGCGGTCACCCCGGAACGCAATAAACTTTGTTACTTAGATAATTTTTACTTTTTCGCTTTCAAGTGATATGATAAAAACCATAGAAGATTGCACTAAATGTTAACATTATATCGCCTGTCATTTATGTTAACCCGCCCCGCTTCGCTGCGGTCACCCCCGAACGCAATAAACTTTGTTACTTAGATAATTTTTACTTTTTCGCTTTCAAGTGATATGATAAAAACCATTATAACGCCTGTTATTTATGTTAACCCGCCGAGTGACACGGTCATGCGGGTTGTATATAAATACGTTTATTTTTATACCTATGATGAACTAACAAAGGATTTGTACGTAATGGACACCTGAATGGTCAATTATCTCAAGACACTGGTAATTGAAAATTAAAGTGATATGATAAAAACCATCTAGGGTCCAAATCCTAATAACCCCCCAAAAATAAAAGAAATTGGTTCAGCCGTATTAGCGTGATGAGCGGACAAAGGATTTGTACGTTCTCTTTTATATATATAGAATAGTAGATATACAGTAGTATTTTACGTATATATGCACATTGAAAAAGTATACATATACAAAATTATATGATGCCCAAATACATAATGTATATAGGATATACACTTGAAATCAAAACAGCAATTGCCAAAGAAGTTAACCAAGTTAGAGTTTTTTCTGTCATGATGGACACGACCCTAGATGTCTCCTCATATGACCAGTTCTCCATAGTGCTTCGGTATGTGTACAATGGATTTGTTCAGGAAAAAGTTATTGCCCTCAAACATGTGATTTCAACAACAGGAGAGAACCTCTTTCAAACCCTCCAACAGTCTTTGGCTGAAGTAAAAATACCTATCGAAAAATGTGTGGCAGATGCTTGTGATGGAGTGTCAAATATGAGCGGACTATATAAAGGAGTGAAAGAGACCAATCCGAAACACATTCACATATGGTGCTATTCACATGTGTTGAACTTGGTGATAACTGACATCGTCCAGAGTTTGGGTGTTTGTATATCTTTCTTTGGGCTTCTTCAAGAAATTCAGATATTTTTGAAAGAATCCCAGAAACTACTTGAGGTGTACTTGGAACAAAACCCAAGCGTTCGTCTTGAGGCGATTGAGATAACTCTATAACTAAAAACTAACTAACTAACTCTATGGCCTATGGAACCCGTAGGTTCAATGCCGCGTTCACAAAAGCTCTCCACTGACTTCTATCCTTAGCTAACTGCATCCAGTTTCTACTCTGTATTCCAATCTCTGCGAGATCCATCTTAATATTGTCCTTCCATCTGCGCCTAGGTCTTCCTAATGGTCGTTTTCCGATTGGTCTTCCAGTCAAGACTTTGAAAGCGTTTCTACTTTCTTCCATTCTAGCTACATGGCCCGCCCACCTAAGCCTCCTAGACTTAACGACCCTAACAATGTTGGGTAAACCATATAAATTATGTAGTTCCTCGTTATGAAGTTTCCGCCATTCCCCATTCTCGTTCCTCTTGGGTCCGAATATTCGTCTCAGGATCCTGTTCTCAAATACTTTCAGTCTATGTTCTTCCCTCAGAGTAAGTAACCATGTTTCGCAGCCATACAGAACAACAGGCATGATTATCGTTTTGTATATTTTAAGTTTCAAATTCCTCGACAGAATTCGCGACGACAAGAGATTCTGAACCGAATAGTAACACGAATTTCCTGCTTTTAGTCGACATTTAATTTCTCCGTGAATATGATTTTCCTCTGTTAATATTGATCCTAGATATTTGAAAGTATCCACCTTATCAAAAGTATTTTTAATATTTTAACGCATCCATAATTTGCTGTATTCCGGTCCCGACGCACTTCCATGTATTTAGTTTTCTCTGCATTTACTTCTAAACCCATGTCCCTGCAAGCATTTAATAAGATTTCTGCATTTATTTCTATTGTTTTCCTATCATCTCCTATTAAATTTACATCATCAGCATATGCCATAACCTGGTGAATACCGTTCAACTGTAGGCCCTGGTTGCATTCCTTGATTTTCCTTATAGCGTATTCCAGAACGAAGTTAAATAATAATGGCGACAACGCATCTCCTTGTTTCAGGCCATTTTCGACGTGAAAGCTCGTGGACAAAAATTTTCCTACCCGGACTTTACTTTGGGATTCATTTAAACATATCTTAATTAATCTAATTAGCTTACTCGGTATTCCAAGTTCTGCTAGAATGCTGTATAATGCTTCTCTCCTTACCGAGTCGTACGCCTTTCTAAAATCAATAAATAGTTGATGTACCGGGGTATTGTATTCCCACTTTTTTTCGAGTATTTGGCGAATGGTAAATATTTGGTCGATAGTTGATCGATTTCGTCTAAATCCGCACTGATAATCTCCAATAATTTCATCTGCGTATGGGGTCAGTCTTGCTAACAGAATATTTGAAAGGATTTTATAGGATGTTGACAGAAGAGAAATGCCTCGATAATTATTACAGTCAGTTTTGTCGCCTTTCTTGAGGATTGGAACAATGATTGATTCTTTCCACTCTTGTGGCAATTCTTCCTTGTTCCAGACAAGGAGAATGAGTTTGTGTATCTAGTTCCACAATTTTTCGCCTCCAGCTAAAATTAACTCAGCCGGAATTTCATCTACACCCGGAGATTTGTGTTTCTTTAATTTCTTTATAGCGGTTTCTACTTCTATTCGGTTGGGTTCTGGAAAATACGGTTCTGCGGTGTGTATCTCCTTTTCTCCACGCACACTAGTTTTTGGTTGCGTGTTAAGCAAATCGTCAAAGAAATCTTTCCATCTATTTAAGATGCTGTCCGTGTCAGTGAGAACTGTACCGTCAGATTTATTTAATATTTAAGCACGAGGTTGATAGCCTTTCTTAAATTCGATGATGCCCTTATCCATGTCTCGACTTTTTTAATATTATCTTCAAGTTTATTAATTTCAACCTTCAAATGATCGCGTTTCTTTGTTCTAAAAGTTTTGGAAGTTTCCCGCCTGATATCTGCGAAATTTTGTGTAGTCATTTCATTCGGATTTTGTAGCCAGCGTAATTTTGCCTGTTTTCTCTTCTCAGCTATATTTATGCATTCCTGGTCGAACCATGGTTTGTTCCTAGGTATTTCCGCGTGTCCCAATTTTTCTTTTGCTGAAATTTTAATGCTATCTCTAATTTCAATCCAGGTATCCTCAACACTAGTGCACTCTGAATCTTCTAAAGCCGAGAATCTATTCGAAACTTCAATCTGGTATTCCTCTCTTACCTGGCTCTCTTCTAATTTATTTAAATTGAATCTCTCCGTTTTCGGACAATGAATATTACCTTTATTCAACGATAACCTCTCTCGTATTATCGCTGCTACCAGGTAGTGGTCAGTGTCACAATCAGCCCCTCTAAACGACCGGACATCAATTATGCTAGATTGCCTTCTTCTATCTACTAAAACGTGATCAATTTGATTGTATGTTTTCCCGTCTGGTGATGTCCAAGTGTATTTATGAACGTCGCGATGTGGGAATTTTGTACTCTTCACGATTAGGTTTTTGGATGTTGCAAAGTTCTCGAGTCTAACACCGTTGTCATTACTTTCCTTATGCAGACTTTCGTTCCCTATAATCGGTTTGAAAATATCCTCTCGTCCTACCTTCGCATTGAAATCCCCTAATAGAATTTTCATATTTTATCGCGGGATTTGGTCAAATATCCGTTCCACTTCTTCGTAAAAACTGTCTTTTATATCGTCATCCTTATCTTCAGTTGGGGCATGTACCTTTAAAACAATAATATCACACCACCGTCCCTTAAGAGTAATAAAAGAAAGTCTGTCAGTAACAAATTCAACCCGTTTAATTGCTGGTAATATACGTTTATGAACGAAAAACCCTGTTCCTAACTGGTGATTTTTATTTCCTTCCCCGTAAAAGAACGTAAAATTTCCGGAATTATCAGTTATCAGTCCTTGTCCGAGGCTTTTGTGAATATTTCTGAACAAGTGCTTTTTTTTTACAGGATGAGGTTGTTAGCCCTACCCAAACCCCCAAGCTGGAGGACCACTCCTTGTCGGCTGTCCGCGACTGCTTATTCAGTATATTCGCAGCTAACCTCTATATCTAGAGGCCTTCTCCTCGATCCGCAACCTGAGGACGCGCCATGCCGTGATGACAGGAACCCACGTTACACGGGAGATAACTCTATGGAGAAGTAAAAGCAACGCTGCTGTAAAAAAATATTTGGACACTTTCATTACTGGGCACCTGACTCAAAGGATGTCAGACCAAGAAAATGAAAAACCAGTATATGTGGAACTCGTAGCAGCTTTAAGTGTGATTGGCAACTCGCACGAATTCAATTCCAAAGTCAGACATGATGCAATGTCTCTCATTCAAAAATTGTGCTCCTTTGAGACTATCATTGTGGCTATGATATTTGTATTGATTTTTCAGCATACCACACCTTTATCAGACTACTTGCAAACAAAAAACTTAAGACTATGTCCAAGCATGGCGCCTAATATCCTCAACTCAAAATAAGTTACAAGAAGCTAGGGACCAGTTTGACCAAGTCTACAAAGCAGCAGAACATTTTGTAACAGAAATGTCAAATAGTATTGAAGGGCTCATTACAGATGTTCCTAGTCTAGAACAAATTATTATAGAAACAGAATTGCCTGAGGTAAGATGTAGAAAAAGAAAGAAAATGGCGGGGAAATCAGCTTGTGATGAAGTAATTGAAGACAATAAATACAGATTTGAGGTAACCGTTTTCAACTGTGTTCTAGACCAAATTTCTAACAGCATGCTGGAACGATTTGCTGAAAATCAAAGCTTATACTTAGATTTAGAGTGTTTTGATCCTAAGAAGTTCAAGAGTTTAAGTCTGGCTTCGTTGTCACTGAAAAGAATCACTGAAATTAAATCCTGATTGTGAAGAGGGAAAACTTAAATATGGGCTTCTTTCGTTTTCATCAATGTGGGAAGAGTTTTCAAAATCCCCTTACGAGAACCAAGAAAATAATCAAGAAGCTGTTGAGGTACGTACGATTGAAGATTTGATTGAAGAAGACGAAGTTTTCTGAAGATTTCATGGAGGATGAGGATGAAATATTTGGGGCCGACTGACGATATTGTGGATTTAAGGTCTATAAAATGTGATGGAGTGAAGTGCAATTCTTGCTTTAAGTGCGCCTTCGATGTGAATCTGCAGTCCAATATGTACTCAAGACTCTACACAGAATTATTCAAAGTTTTTAAGTATCTCCTTACATTACCGGCAACACAAGTGTCCTGTGAGCGAGCATTTTCAAAGCTCAGATACATAAAAACAAGACTCCGGTAAAGACTTTACAGATGAACATCTGGAATCATTGTTCTCAGTGTGCGAATTAGATAATCTATATTGGGGGGGGGGGGATAAAATTAGGCCAACAGAACAAAGTCTGAAGGTTCAAATTTCAAAATGAGACAATAATGCCTTATCCCCATATATATATGTGTGTGTTTGTGTGTATGTATGTATGTGTGTGTGTATGTGTGTGCGTGTGTGTGTGTGTGACATCTGTAATAAAAAAGAGATTTATTAATTTAATAAATCTACCGACAATAACTATGCACGTAATTGTCTGACATACACACACACACCACCAAACCTTTCTGAACGTGTTTAAATGTGCTCACTCTTGTCCCACTAGCTCTCTAAGGTTTATTTAGTTAATAATTCGGCCCCAGCGATAGCCATGATCACAAGCATATGTTAATTTTTCCACTCATATTGAAATCTTGCACTTTGCGTTATTACATACAGGTTGCAAAAAAAAAAAAAAAAAACTCTCTTTTATGAAAACCACTAAAATTATCAGTTAAACCGGGCATATTTTTTGAAAAAAAAAGAAAATCTAGATATTAGCCTATCCAGCAAGAAATGGATTGTTGCTGGTTCCGATTTCTGACATCAAGGTCAAATCGAAGGCCAAATATTTAAAATCTCTCAATTCAAATTTCGAGCTTCTGCTTCTACTCCCCGCTAAAGCTGCGCTCTTCACGACTTTTCTTCCTCCAAATATCGATTCCGTGATGGGGCTCAGGAAGTCAACACTTACAATTACTTTACTGTTAGGTTGCAGAGGAGTTGATTCACTATGGGCTACGTTATTCAAATAAAGTTTTTCAGACAACATTATTAGTCTGTCTCCCAAAGTAATCCCAAAGTAAAGTCCGGGTAGGAAAATTTTTGTCCACGAGCTTTCACGTCCAAAATGGCCTGAAACAAGGAGATGCGTTGTCGCCATTATTATTTAACTTTGTGCTAGAATACGCTATAAGGAAAATCAAAGATAGCAACCAGAGCCTACAGTTGAACGGTATTCACCAGGTGATGGCATAAGCTGATGATGTAAATTTAATAGGGGATGATAGGAGAACAGTAGAAATAAATGCAGAGATCTTATTAAATGCTTGCAGGGACATGGGTTTAGAAGTAAATGCAGAGAAAACTAAATACATGGAAGTGCGTCGGGACCGTAATACGGCAAATTGTGGAGGCGTTAAAATATTAAATAATACTTTTGATAAAGTGGATACTTTCAAATATTTAGGATCAATATTAACAGACGAAAATCATATTCACGAAGAAATTAAATGTCGACTAAAAGCAGGGAATTCGTGTTACTGTTCGGTTGAAAATCTCTTGTCGTCGCGAATTCTGTCGCGGAATTTGAAGCTTAAAATATATAAAACGATAATCATGCCTGTTGTTCTGTATGGTTGCGAAACATGGTCGCTTACTCTGAGGGAAGAACATAGACTTAAAGTATTTGAGAACAGGATCCTGAGAAGAATATTCGGACCCAAGAGGAACGAGAATGGGGAATGGCGGAAACTTCATAACGAGGAACTACATAGTTTATACGGTTTACCCAACATTGTTAGGGTCGTCAAGTCTAGGAGGCTTAGGTGGGCAGGTCATATAGCTAGAATGGAAGAAAGTAGAAACGCTTTCAAAGTCTTGACTGGAAGACCCATAGGAAAACGACCATTAGGAAGACCTAGGCGCAGATGGGAGGATAATATTAAGATGGATCTCGCAGAGATATGAATACAAAGTAGAAACTGGATGGAATTAGCTAAGGATAGAAGTCAGTGGAGAGCTTTTGTGAACGCGGCACAGAACCTGTGGGTTCCATAGGCCATAGAGTTAGTTAGTTAGTTAGTTAGTTAGTAGTAAATGTTTCATGTATACTTTTTATCAACGGTTTTAAAAATAGATGAGAAATATGTTAATGTTATGATCAACATAGCTTTAAAAGGACAAAAGTATGAAAAATAGCATAAGCCTCAAACTTAACTCAAATCTTCAGTTATAATTGAGGCGTATAGTTTCTAAATCCGCCATCTCCTTCATAAAATGTTTCGAGAAAAACAGGAAAAACTGATAACTCAGAGATTATGTGAGATAGAGTTCTCTTTTTAGAAAGACTTTCCTGCTTTCTGGACATTCATTATAACTACCAAATGATAAAAATCTCTCTCATCGTGTCGGGCATGGAAAGGAATACCAGTAAATCTACTTATCTACTTTTCTTGAAAATTGGAGATGGCGGATTTAGAAACTATACGCCTCAATTAGTCTGTTAACAAATGTAGCCGAAGAATGTAAATAACTGGTGTGATTTTTGTAGCCTCTGTTAAAGTGTGCAGATTTATATAGGCCTAATATATTTAGTACTCAAAGTCTCTTTGTTTATGAAAATATTGAATTTGTATAATTTTATCGTAGTTAACTGCAATAGCTACTTAATCTTTTGTTGTTTTTTGTGTACTACCAGGGGAAGCACTCCGGCTCTTCCTTTTATAAGTGTATTCCACATAAGCGAAAGCCTCGGATGGACGGCGCCCTCCCAGAGTATGTGACCGCGCCCTTTTTACATAGCCAGTCCACCCCTGGTGTATACTCTTACATGAAACGATTTAACTAGTTAATATTTTGAATGAAAGCTGAAATGACGCTGGTATGTATGTACCTCTCATACAAAAGTTTGGAGGATTTCTGTGTACTATTGTGCGTATAATATGCACGTATGTTTGTAAACGTTGAATTTTACTGTGTCAGACATTTGTTTCTTGAATTAGAGTTGATAATCAACTAAGCATTTAAAATCCGTGTGTTATGCTTTCTTATGTTCATAATTCCATTTCTGAAATTCTGTACAGTTTATCGATATCCGCAATGTTTATCTGTTGTTTAAATAGAGAAAAGCTCCAAATTGCCTAGGTAGAGTGTGAAGGCCAGAAATGAGTACTAGACTGCAGAGGCAACAGTAGATTAAATATAAAATACCTGTGTTTCATGCATTCCCATCTGAACTCGAACCAAAAGGCATGTATTATTTTCAACTCTTCCATTTTCTCTGTGAACTAAATTCAGTACGCCATAATATCTCACGTAAATAGGAGATTTAGTATTAACAATCTCTTTTAATTTGGGTGAATTAGGTTTCTTCTGCCTTTTTCTATATAGATGTAAGTTGAAATTTCCTAAGCCAGAAATGGTTCGTCTCAATTTATCTCATTTCTACATATTAGTGTTTACACAGAATCACTTATGTAAGTTTTCATACCTTGAATTTTCACGAATATGGTTAGGACTCTCCTGAGTATCGAGAAAACATCAAGGTTTCTACGCAGTTTAGATATTGACAGGCATTTTTTTAAACAATGCCATAGTTGAACTTAAATCTCAGTTACTCACTGTTAGTTCTAGGATAGTTTCGATTGATTTTTTTCCCTGTCTGTATCCAATAATTTGAACTTTGTATCATTTCCAATTAGGGTAGACATTCTTAACGTCATCAGCAGAGTTTTCTCCAATAAATGTCCAAAACACTAGCAAAGACAGACTGATACAGGTCTCTGGATTGTGCTTATGTGTCCAGAAAAATTGCTCTCTTCCGTGTCGGATCGTGTTCCTTTCCATGTGGAAGACCAAAGCTCTTTTTGAATGTGCTCCGACTTCAAATAGTAATAAGGAAGTTATACACAAAATGATAAAACTATTTTCTCAAGTAAAACAATTACTTTTTGTACGTTTTCGTAGAAAAATGTCAATTAAGATTGTTATTTTCTGTAGGTGTTCATAGAAAAATGGCATTCAAGTCAAATATACGTGAAATACCGTATTTATTACGAAAACGTTTTCACTAGTAAATTATATTAACTTGTAAGTTTTATCATTGTCAAGTGAAAGTGTTCTTATTAGGAAACAATGCACATATTGTAGTGAGTTATTCAATTTAAGAATGTGGACTCTCAACTTATTGTCTGTTATACAGGGTAATCCAATAGAACCTCCATGTTAAAGGCTAGTAAAACAAAAAAATGTTGCAAGTAGTAATTCGTTTATTCAAAAATATAAAATGCAATTGAAAATAGTTTGTAATTATTTGGTTCTGATTTGAATTACTCTGTTCTGTTGTGCGTTCAAACAACACAACACCCGAAAATAAAATTATTGTCAATAACGACCAATAAAACCGCCTCACTTTTAGATAGCCTGTTGCGCTGTTAGTCGATGGGCGAGAGAAGTGGAGGTTGTCGCTTCCATTCATCACGTTGTCGTCATTAAGGTTTATTCAGGAGCTCATCTTGCGTACGAAGTCGAAGTGTTTTTCAAAAACAGCAATTCTGTGATTACGATGCAAAGAGCTTTTCGCTTAAAGTTTGTTATTCCCCGTAATACTGTAGAAATGGTCCTTTTCGGAAGACAGTTTTGAAAAGCATAGAGAATTTCCGAACAAAGGGCTCAGCGTTGGAAGAAAGATAATCAGTGCCTGATAGTTCTTGTACCTTTGAAAATATTGAGGCTGTGCAGTGGTGCTCACCCCTCCATGTCCATGACGCAGGCCCCCTCAATTGTCTATCCGTAGGTGTTCTTCCATGAAAAAAAATATTTTCGATTAATTTTTACACCCTCTCAAACATATTTATATAGATTTTTACCCCCCCAAATATTTCAATGACGCAGTTTGCGTCATAGCCCCCTTTGTGGGAACCCCTGAGGCTGTGAATGAAATTAAAATGAAAAGAAATCTTTCAGTTTTGCGTCCCATGGTTTTGCCGTGAGGCTAAAAGAGACGCTGATGATGAGGAATGAATGAAATGGTGGAATAAACAAAGTGGGAGAAAATGGTAAAACGCGACAGAACCCACGCACACGGTATTTGTCCACCACAAAGATCACTTGGCGCGAGCTGGCATTGAACAAGAGATCCCATGCACAAGAGATGAACACTCTACCGGTGAGCCCCAGTGACCGTTTTGCAGTAACGAAAACGTTTCGCAAGGAAGCATGTTGCAGCTGTTGGACTTTCTAAGGAAAATGTAATAAGAATATCACAAAAAGATCTGCACTTTCACACAAACTGTTTTCAATACCACTTTACATTTTTGAATAAACAACTTTCTATCTGCAATACTTTTCGTTCTCTTCGCCATTAAAATGTGGGAGGATCTATTGGATCACCCTGTAGATGTAAGAGTACAAATGTGAAAGAATGCAATCTACGCCGCACTACGAAGAAAGGAAGAAACTTCTGTGCTATTTACAAGATTCAGGGACACCAAAATAGTGCCACGAAGCTGTCCAAGAATACCACTCTGAGTCAAGTATGGGATTCAACTATGTTGTCTCTGTGAGAGAGTATAACATATATTCTGCTCAATAAGAACGGTCCTAAAAGGACCAAGAGTATACTTGAATCAAACAAAATAATAATATCGTACTAAAGAAGAAACTCTTAAGAATCTAATGAAGTAAGGAGAAAGTTAATTGAAAAAGCGTTAAAAGGTATTCCGCTTCCGACGACCGACAAAGGAAATCTTACATATCATAATTGATGATGATGCTATCCCATTTTCAGGACGGTCTTTCTTCACATGCCTGACAAGGTGAGATGATGTTTATAGGTCGATGTCAAGAAAACGTTTTGAAGCATTTATAAAATTAAACTCTCAACACAATAGCCTTAGGGAAACGAGGAAGTACCAGCCGTCTTGCGGCGTTCATGTCATTGGGGTAATATGTATTCTGTACATCGGTTCCCTTAGCCGTTAATGCAGGCTTTTTAAACGAGTTCGCTACTTTTTTCCTTCAAATAATTCCCTAATTTGCCTCACGACTGTGGGAGAGCGTGCCAACCCCAACACTATCTGGTGAGTGACGGTCGCCCATCTTTCCTCTGACCGGGACCATTTGACTTCTCTGATCTCGCGAGAAGTGGCACTTCAGTACGAATAAAGTTGTTGGCCTTGAACCAACTATATGAACTACCATTCTGAAATGGTCAAAGGGGTTAACTCCCAGGCCTTCTTATCGTTAATGAGTAAATAGATAAGAAACAGATGTTTCCTAGTCGCTTCCTAGTCATATCAGATGTATAGTTTCCATAGTGATTTAAGACTCTTAAAACAATTAATTCATTGGTCAAACATGGCTTTTAGGGAATTAACAATACAGGACATCAATTAAAAATTGGTGGGCCGTGGTGGGTCAGTGATATGCCGGTGGGTGTAGCCGAGCGGTCTGAGGCGTTAGGCTGATGATCGTGAGGTGAAGCCCATTGGGGGTTCGAGTCCCTCTGTAGTAGCAAGGGTGGAATTTTAACTGTCCTCGATGTTTCTGTTCGTGTCCCTGTCGTGTCTAGTAGTCCTGAAAAGTGGTTGAAGTAGAAAA
Source organism: Thermobia domestica (assembly GCF_964235325.1). NCBI lineage: Eukaryota > Metazoa > Arthropoda > Insecta > Zygentoma > Lepismatidae > Thermobia > Thermobia domestica. The sequence continues at coordinate 197,473,891 of NC_137455.1, read as the reverse complement.
TAAGTCAGGAAGTTTTTTTTAAAAAAAAAAGTGGTAGAGCGTTCACCTCTGGTGCATGGGGTCCCGGGTTCAAACCCTGTTCTCGCCAAGTGAACTTTGTGGTGGACAAACACCGTGTAATTGGGGTTCTCCCGTTTCCTCCCACTTTCTACATTCCACCATTTCATTCATTTCTCATTATCACCGTCTCATTTAACCTAACCGCCATAACCGTGGGACGTAAAACTAAAAGATTTCATTTCATTTTCAATTAAAAATTGGACATCAATTTGTTGCTTGATTGAACATGTTCACTCACCCGTCAGCTGTACTTGAATCAGCAGTTTAAGAGATGTCATCCAAGGCTTTCTGAGCAGTGTTGAGTATGAATTACGAATTCGTTTTGACAAAATTTCGGTTTGTTATTTTAGAGTAATCAGGGGTAAAAGTGAGGGGAAACGCGGGGGTACGTCGTCCCCCACTTTCAAAAAACATCTGTGGCGTCTCCCATTTTCTAAAAGAATTGCAATGGGCAAAGGTAGGCACGGGGGATTGCTTGATGTCATGCCTCCCCCTACCTTTTCAAATCCACTTTTACCCCTGAGAGTAATAATGAAAATATCAAGCCAAACAAACCGCAAAACGTTACAATATTTTCTAATTTTTCTTTCTTTTGCAACCTCTCTGAATTCTGTTTCTCGAGGCAGTTTCACTTGGTTACCTAGTCAAAAATCCGACTCCGATAAAGAAGCTACACATACAAGATATATTTTCAATTCTGTACACGTAAGAATATTAAGCATTTAGGTTTGTAGAAATCCAAAATGTCAATAATTCACTTCTATACAATATATCAACCAATTGGAACCCGTAATGTATAGTGTTCCTTAACTATGTAAGAAATCTTAGAACTACTTGGACAGGTCGAATGTCTCGTGCACAACAATAAAAACCAAACCCATTATGAAGTATTTCTGTTTTCTTTGGTTACTCCAGAGTCAGAAGATAATCATACAAATAAATAGCAAAGATTTTTTTGGATCATGACATCATTCAAGAAGGAATTAAATCCTTGATACCTTGTTTAGTCTACATAGTCACAATCTCGTAACGTCCGCAATTGATTTTGCAACACCTCAAAATTCCATGGTCCTTGGCTGCAACTTCGAAAGAATCATACTAAGCTCTTCTAATAATCTTTGAGTGTGAAACTAGTGTATGCACAGACTTCTCCCCCGTTAATAAGTGTATGATTTAATTCGGTATTCGGATTCTAAAAGTTTCATTTTACCTATTTACTGGAGAGTAGAAATTTCTGTCTTTAATTTCTAAGAAAATTGGAGTCTCCATGTTTGGAGAGATGCTGATAACACAAACTTTATAGCAAATACAGTAATTGATAACACAAATTGGCAATATAAAGTTATATATAAACCATAAACGATGCTCTGTTCCTTTCTTTAACCTTTTGAGGTCGATTAAGTAACCATTGCATTTAAAGCCCATTATAAAATCTATTTACATTAATAATTCGACCACACTACATCGGGATATTTTTCAATATGTCCTTTGGTTCAGAAAATAACCACTACACGTCTACACTGTTTTGCCAACAGATGGCACTACCTGCTTTCAAAGTAACTGTTCTCATGGTTACAAATGTAACCAGAATGCGTTTGAGGATATGAGGCTATTAATCTTTACATCAGCTCCTGCAAGAAACCTTATTTACAGGGAAGTTTTCCAATATTAATGCTATGTTTTAGATACTCTGAGTTCAAAGAATATTAATCACTCGATGTTTTTCCAGGAAAATCACTGCCAAATATGCATATTTCATTCGGCCTAAAACTGAAGTCAAAATTTTGTGAATTTCATGGTGGATTTTGGTTTGATATCAAATACCTGTACACAAGTAATATTTTACTTCATTGTGGGTTTTCGAGGTATTAGGGTTCACATTAATATGTGCACAAAATAATTTGAATACAGGATGAACGGCTTAGATGTTATAAGTAAGTGTGCACTGAAACCAGCTATGCACGTAAATTGGTGCATTCAAAAGAATTAGCACATGGCCGGATTTACAAAGTTCAATGATGCTTGGCTATCTTCCTATCTTAAGTCTATCATTTAATTAATTTAACACCCTCATCCTATCCAAAACAACATCCCAAGAGATTGAAGGAAGGATTATTTACTAATATTAATATATTCATGAAATTTTCACTTTATCAAACTATAACATCGTTTAACCTTATCTACACTAGGATCGAAGTGTGGGAGATACCCATCGCTTACTTTACAAGGTGAAACAAAGAAACTCATTCCCTTTACTGTTTTCTTCTCCCTTTCATGCCACCTTACAATGGTTTCAATTAATTTTTGTTAGATAAGGATACGTTAGGTTAGATCAGAAACAGCCTTATTTCTGCTTTCTCCTACGTAAATTTTTATAATTTTGGCTTTCGGCGACCCCCAGTTTCAAGATCCCTGGCCTACAGTTCGAGTGCAGAAGTACTCTCTTGAAAAAATGTTTTACTAATAATATTTCCTTATTGTTTGATACCTATCGCTAACCAACTTAAATTAACTTTTGAGAATGATTTCTTTACCAAGTTTTCTTTGGAGCATTGTACTTCTAATGTGGGTCAGTGTTCTTGCTAACCTAACATACCGAAATAATCATTTATTATAGAGCATATTTCTTTCTGTTTTCGGTAGGGATGTGCACGAGACGAGACGAGACAGAATTTTCCTGACGAAATTCGAGTTAAAACACAGCTTTTCCAATAAAGAAATATACTTTTCTCGAATCGAGACATCACTTTTACAGCACATTTTCGAGACGAGACAGCCTCGAATCCTGTTTTGTGCTCATCCCTAATTTTCGGTCACGATGTCACGAACACATATTCTTCAGATGTAAAAAAATATCTGGAGAAAGTATTGGATGAGATAGGTTCGAATTCGGATTATGGAGGAGATACAGATCCTGAAGACATGCCCCCGCTCTCCTTCACACAAGAAGCTAATAGTGACACTCAGAATGAAATAAGTTTTGCGACCCTATGGACGTCAATTCCGATTCAGATCTAGATTCAGATGACTCGATTGCTGTTCCCGATTATCAAGACTGATGAACAATTGTCAAGTCTGATAAAAGTTGACAACAAACGTTTTGGAAAGGGCTGATTCATACATATGATAAAGATATACTGTTAATAAAAAGTATTATTCTACGCGTTAGAATTAATACACATTTATAATGTGACATTTTTGTAATATTAGAATTGTGAATATATATATATATATATATATATATATATATATATATATATATATATATATATATATGATTACGCTTTCTCCAACGTACTACTGTTATTTCCATATATTATCCTAAAATAAAAGTCGTTTCCATAAGTGATTCAAATATAAACCACAGAACATTTATGATTAACTAGCAGCGTTCACCCCGTTTCGCTGCGGTCACCCCGGAACGCAATAAACTTTGTTACTTAGATAATTTTTACTTTTTCGCTTTCAAGTGATATGATAAAAACCATAGAAGATTGCAGTAAATGTTAACATTATATCGCCTGTCATTTATGTTAACCCGCCCCGCTTCGCTGCGGTCACCCCGGAACGCAATAAACTTTGTTACTTAGATAATTTTTACTTTTTCGCTTTCAAGTGATTGCAGTAAATGTTAACATTATATCGCCTGTCATTTATGTTAACCCGCCGAGTGACACGGTCATGCGGGTTGCATATAAATACGTTTATTTTTACCTATGATGAATAACTAACAAAGGATTTGTACGTTATGGACACTTGAATGGTCAATTATCTCAAGACACTGGTAATTAAAAATTAAAGTGATATGATAAAAACCATCTAGGGTCCAAATCCTAATAACCCCCCAAAAATAAAAGAAATTGGTTCAGCCGTATTAGCGTGATGAGGGAACAAAGGATTTTGTACGTTCTCTTTTATATATAAGATAAGGTGCGTTAAAGGAATGTTGGTCGATTTTTTTACAAAACAAAAAATGTAATGATAATGATGATTATGATGGAATATTTTGCGTATTTTTTCACGAAACTAGGGTTGATAAGTAAATCAAGACTGTCCAAGACTGTGCGCAAGATGTAATGCGCACTAGAGCCATTTTTTAAAAAATGTTTTGCGCGTTAAAGGATTAAGATAATAAATTGAAAGAATTATACAGAACCAAAGAGTAACTTCTTCCTCTAAGCCTTTATAACTATAATCTTCAAAATTCTCTTTTTTAAATAACTAATTATGATTTTATTGCAAACGCAGCACTATTAACTTAAAATGGGTAACTAGACTAAACAACGTGACTATAATGAAATTAGGAAGATGTTTTCTATTTTATTTTAACAGTTATTTTCTCTCCTCTTACTTTTCATTGCTACACACCTGTTGCTACTATAAAACACGCGATTTGAATTCCATGCAAAGGATGGAAGTGGTGAAAACTCACTCTTTGTCCTCTTCGTTCAAAACAGAACTACGTATGTAGATGTCACGATGTCACAATGTTACATCTTTGTAAAGAAACTATAGAAACCGAACGCCTACGGAAGTATAAGATTATATGCAAAAATGTGTGTATTTTGTTTTATATCACATAGGTGCTTCTGTATAATAAAACTGTATATTTAAGTGCACCAATAGGATTCTAAATTGAAATAACTGACTATATTATACCACGCCACGTCTCGAACGAAACGTTTCTCTCTTTTTGGACAAGTGACTAAATTAGAGTGTGTTTTTATGTCTGGTTCCGGGTTCGATTCCCAATTGGCTTACTTGGCTCGGATATAAACCCAAGTAGTTATAGGGATTTAAACAGCAGCTGCAGTCTATTATAGCATTGGTGCTAAAGTTTTCTAAGAAATACTGGATTGTAAAATTGTACTTAGAAGGGCAGTAGACGAGTTCACCACAAAGATAAGTCAAACCAATTAATGCAATCGATAGAGTTAATGGAGCAGAATAACGTATTATGAAAGAAAAACTTATCTCGATTGTACTTTTTAGAAAATCGTTCTCAAATATTTTCTGCAACTTTGACAGGGAACATGCTATATTCCATTCGAATTATTTGTTAAATTCGAATTTAATTTTGGTTATGAAAACTTAATTAATTGCGTTTCAATTTATCCCATGTTCTCTGTGTAAAGAAAAATCCAGAGATACTTTCCGCAATTCTCGAAAACAGGACTTATTAAAAACGTTTCAAACATTATATGCTATTGCTATAACCGCAGATTTTATTGCTATCCTTCTGGCAGTCAAAGTTACAGTAATAAACGAACTCGTATGTTAAAATTTATGTAGAATACGTTTGGAAACAAACAGTTGATTTGTTATCATATTCTCGAATTATCTTATACAACATAATTTTCACAGTAATGAAAAGTGTGTTCTACTCTTTAAACAAAAAAATGGAACAAAATTTGTCTTTGCATCAAGAATGTTGGACGTATGCAACGGTAATGCAGTAACACAGTTTTCATAGTCAAAATTAAATTCCAATCTAACAGATGATTCGAACGGAACATAGCCATGTGTCCTTCCTGTTGCAGAAAAATATTTGAGAACTATATTGTTAAAAAAAAAAGCAGTCGAAATGACTTTTAATTTTACAGTATTTTGTTCAGCTCTATCGAATGCATTAATTAATTCGACTCATGTTTCTGGCAAACTCATCTATTGACCTTGTTAGACAAGTCATTATAAAGGTAGTTCTTTACTTATAATTCTTTGTTTCTTGCGAGAAATACATGCTATTTCATAATTTCAAAGTTTAATTGCACTCCTTACTAGACTAATATCTAGCCTGATCTAGTCCCTTTGGAAAACGATCTCTCAGGTTTAATTTCCAATTGGAGAGTACTGCAGATCGCACTTTATACTATAGGTTTCGTCTCATAAAATAGTTCTGCTGGTGACGAAAAACGTATATATAAATCAATCTATCAATGAAGTTTTTGTGGCACCGCATAGCGTAGTCGCTAACACTTTCGTTTTTGGTGTAAGTGGTTCCAGGTTCGATTCCGGTGGAGACACTCGGTTGAAAAACTGTAAAAGCTTTTTCAGTCCAGCCACCATGGGTGAGGGTTTCGTGGGTTTTCTTCATTCACATCAGGCAAATATCGGAATAGTACCTAACATACAGGTTCAAAGCCGCTTCTTTCCTTCCCTTTCCTCGAATAGTGTGATCGCTTAGGAACTTCATACCTCATAGGTGACGAGCTAAATGTTCATAGATGCCGAAATCCCAAAAATCTAAATCCTAATCCTAATGAAAGTTTTTTTTTTAAAAAAAGTTAAGTATTATTAATATGTGTAGACGAAATACCTGTGCATGTCGTCTTTGGATAAGAAGTTCACTTTTCGATTTGGATTCGGAAGTCTAGAATTCGCTTTCCAATGGGAGTATATATAATTTGCATCTCACGATAAGATGTAAATTCACATCTTATACAACTCACGATTAAGAGGAATGGTAAAACTTCAAATAAAACAACGACTATTTACGACTTAAATAGCGTAAATAGAATCATTTAGATTCTGAGATGGAACAAATGACAATATTCGGGATAATCGTAAAGTTAAGCAAGTTTACCCATCTCAAAATAAAATACTTATGTCTAAATCAAAAGCTGCTGCATATATTCATATTACTATAATGGAAGAGAGATGTTGTATTTAATAATATCCTTAATGTATTTTATATCCTGAAATGCGCTATAGATATTTTTTCAGGTGCGTAATGCGAATCAAGAAAGACACCTGTTGATAAACTCAACACGAATAGAAAATTTGACGTTGAATAATGTTAATTGCGGAATATATCTCCTTAACTTTCATTTTGCTAGCTATAAACAAATTTACGTTGACAATATTGGTCGGTTGGGATTTCATTTGTGGGTAATAAGGAACATAAATCCCAATACCCTTAGGAAAAATACTAGGTTAGAGGTGAGGAAATAGTAAATATATAAAATAATGTTATATCTCAGAAATACTTTTTTTAAAAGTAACTAAACCAAGAAACAAACACAGGCACATATACATTTCACTTTAGAATCGAGCAAATTGTTGCTCTTCTCTGAAAATTAATGCTTGGCGACAATAAACGTAGCAGGAGAAATGAGACTGCAGCGAGGAAAATGCAAGTCCTCTTACCAAGAGCTCCTAATTTTCGTTACCACTAATGGTGTGAACGCCACACTCACACACCAAAGCATTCTAGGAGTTCAGTACAAAAGTATACAATGAGTTAAGACAAAGAACAGGGAGGGGGAAAGCTTCTTTCTTCCTTCTCCCAGGAAGGAAGTGGTACAGCTAAGGAGATTGTTGAAAATGGGGAAAGGAAGAGGTGCCCTACTAGTTCTTTGGTCGTGCAGTAGTGGAAAACCAGGACAGGAGAAACAAGTGGCAACTTCCAACACAGGGACCCGAGCGGAGAGTAGGCGAAACGGGTGGAGAAGCTGTTGCAGCCACAGTAATTAAGGAGCTGTATGTAATACGCTCAGTGGTGGTTGTACATACTTGTACTCTCTGCCTCTGTCCTTATCCTATGGGGTTATACCGTACGTGAAACCAAAGGCAAAGCAATCACATGATTTACACGCGCGGTTTGAGCTTGATTTTGCCATTTGCACTACAAAGAGAGAGGATAATCCCCTGCTGAAAGACACCTTTGCGTCCTCGTTTATTCGTTCCCTCTGCAGCAGAGCTATTTTCTGAATAAAGTTATAAACTGCTTCTCTGTCTGGACTTCCCACCTAATTCAGAAGTTAAAATAGTGCTGCAGTGGCGTTGCCTAAAAATTATAAGTGTGTGAACAATATACAGAAATACCATCAATATTTCTAATCTAAAACCGGTATAAGCTAACTTGAGACTAATGGAAGGAATTGAACTTAAAGGGGAAGAACAATTTAAGGTTTCGTAGTTATTTATATACATTACACTATACATAGAACACTAAAAATTACTTCTAAGGTACTGAATGAATAGAAAAGTACTTTTGTTTAACGTTTTTAAGTTTTTTTTAAATATTTCTTAATAGTCATTTAAGAAATCAACTCATTATTTCATCAAAAATGCTTCTACATTGAATTAAGAATTACATATATCATATACAATACACAGTATATTAGTATGGGCAGTAAGTCAGACTTATCTTGTGGAAAGTGTCCTTGTGGGTAGTACTCCGGAAACGATGCAAATGATGCCGACTGGAGACACTATATGTTCTGGAGTTCTTCCTTGTAGTTTTATGTTATGTGTGCCATATCCTGCTAGGCGTTGTCTTCCATACTGTGTTTAGTATTTACTTATTTGTTGTTATGAAGTGTCTTATAACAATAAGGTGAATACACTTACTAAGTTACATTACTTGTGTTATGAATCTGCATCTAGGTGGGCTTATTTTTCAATTTTTATTGTGGCGTGACATTTTGAGTTATTGTGTACATTTTTCTGTTGTGAGGTGTGGGACGGATGTATAGTAAATCTATTCTTTTTTTAGTTTGGTAAGTGTGTTAGGCTATATTTGGGAGATTTGGATTCTTTGTACATGGCTTATGCATGCGTGTAGTAATTGTCAAGTTCTGTCGTAATAGTGAGAATAGAAGCCATCCATCCCATTACGTCTAGGTAGCTTGTCCTATTGATTTTCAAAAGTTCAGCAAATGTGCATTTTCAGTGAATGTGATCAGTTGTAGTTTATGTGTAGTTTATCCGGTGAAAGTTTATGTGTAACTCTGGTGATTTACATGAGGAATAGAGTAGTTTTGATTGATTGCGATGGTGTAATTGATTTCGTTCAGTATAGTCTTGTGAGTTGTTCTAGAGTGTTGTGGGAATCTGCTGCTGCTGCCAGTCAGAAGACTTTCTTGGGTTGGTTGAAGTGAGGGACCCCGTATCTGCAACTTGTCAGATGCTTCAAGCAGAAATGTCTGGAGTGGTCATATTTGAATCAATTTCAGCAGTGTATGAGGCAAGGTCTCTTCCTAGATACCTCGTATTCTACCTTTCTATTAAATTGGTGCAAATGAAACGTTCGCTTTGACGTTTAGTGGGAAACTCACCTCAGCAACAAATTACAGGGATGACTTAAAGTTACAGTCTAACATTACAACCTCAATACACATACATCAAATAGGCTGGGGTACCCGGATATTCAGAGACAACGCATTATTGAACAAGGCCGTATGAAAGTGCACAATGGAGAACAAAATTACGAGTGATTTTCTTACGTACACTGTGATATCTCTGCATTTCAAGCTGCAAAACCATTAAGAGTATGTTTGGATCTCGAATGGCGAATAAACTCACTATATCCAATGGCATGTTAAAGTTCATGCCGGTGGCACAGATTCGCAAAATGTTAGTCAAGTTAAAAAAAATGACATCAATCAACGTTATGTTAGAATGAGCTACGTACGAGCACTCAGAAAGATGTTAGTACTATGACAGACGTGTTAGATATAATACTATATCGCTGTCGTTCGTTGGTTCCATGAAATCGGAAAAGTGAAGAAGTTGGACTAATGGGTATGACGCGAGATTACACTGGACAACAAGACACGCAGCCTAAAGGTGTGCATTTTTCTTAGTGTAAGGATAACCAGGAAAGTTTAATGCATTAGATTGTCACTTCAGGTGATAAATGGTTCTGTTATAAAAATCGTAGACGGTTAGAATTATGGTTGGATCCTGATCAACGTCAAGGGAAGTTTTCTAAATCGCCTCTCTACACAGAGGAAATGTTATTACTTGTATGGTGTTCGATGGTGGGAGTGATCCCTCATGTCTTTTTTACGCAAAGTGAAATCATCAATACACATCGTTATAGTGTTGATCTTAATAAAATATACCATAGAGTTATCAGCAGCCATCCACGAATGGTCAACAGATACGGTGTCTTCATCATATTACACGTTCAATGCTTGACAAAGGACGATGCAGGCTCTTCATGACTTAGCATATGCAACTCTTCTTCACCTACCCTATTTTCCCTATATCTTTCTCACAGCGTTCAATATATTCCGGCATCTTGATCACTTCTTGGGAAGGAAGTCCTTCTCTGGTGATTGCGCGGTGCAATGTGCAGTTGAGGACTTCTTTGCATCGCAAATTCCAGACTTTTTGTTACAGAATTCAATCGTTGACAGAATGGTAAAAGTGTGTGGTTGCAGGCGGATATAATTTTGATTAATCAGGTGCTGTAGTTGTTAACTGTTTGACATTTGGAAATGATGGACTTGGGCAGACAATTCATTCATACGAACCTAATATAAAGGATGACTCACCTAAAGCTTTCAGTGCGAATAGGCCGGAAATGGAAAATGAAATCAAGCTAGTGTTTCCATGGACGTAAAGTATCAAGAGGGAGAGAAGTTGTCTGGCATACTCTGCAATACTGCTGATTAGTAGAGCTGCAAAGTATACTTATAGTTATACTTTTTTCGAATGTAAATGCGTCAGATTAATACATATTTCAAATCTACGTGTTAAACAAGAAGTTACAATACCGTATTAATTATTTAGTGTTGCAGACTTAGGATGCAACAGAATCACAAACATTGAAAATTTGAAAGTCTCTACAATAGTAATAACTCAAGTGAGAAGAACAGGGCAACACTCATTCAAAGAACCTTAGTGTCGAACACTATATCCATTATATGACGTTTAACGAGTCGGCAGAAATTAACTGCAAGGAATTGAAAATTTGACTTCTTTCAAAAGTCTTGTTTTAGAAAAAGATGCCTAAAGTGCCTAAATAAGTATCACGGGCAATTTCATAAATGATTTTGAAAAATCATAATGCATTTTACAGCAATTTGATATCTCAAACTGTTCCGAAGATATGAAAGACAGGAATAGAAATTGCTATACTGCTTAATGTAAGGCATTTGTTGAAAATGTTTACATAACATAATTTTATATCAATAACATTATAACTTATAACATTACAGCAATAATTTTGGTATTTGTAGTTACAACGAATTCTTGCAGTTACATAATATTAAGAAGTGTTACAAACTTTACCAATATTTATCGTGTTCCGGGAACAGTTGAAGATATCAAATTGCTGTAAATGCTATATAATTCGTCTATTGAAAACCATTTAAGTCATTACATAAGATACGTATATAAGCACCTTTTCAAAACGAAGACTTTTAAAGCAAGTTAAATATTCAATCTCATATAACATTGTTCCGATTTATTGGAAATACGTTATACCGCGGCCATAGTATCCAACACTAAGGTACTTTGGGTGTGATTTGCCACGTCCGTTTCAATTACGTTATTACTACTGAAGACGCCTGCAAACTTTCGATGTTTATGATACTGTAGCGTCCTTAGTTTGCAACTTTCAATATTGAATATGATATTGTAAGTTCTCGATTAACATGTAGATTTGAAATAAGTAATAATATAGCATAGTGCTACTTGAAAATGTACAACTTTTTGTTTGCAACAATGCTAATATGGTGGTATTGCATCGTATGTCAGACAACGTTCTTCTTTCAATACATGACGTCTAGGGAAACAGAATATCAATTGCATTTTCTTTTTTCGATATATTCGCAGTAAAAGTTTGAGGTGAAAGAAACAGTAATCTGATCGCATTTTCAATGAGTTTGCTTACCATCCCATTTCTCTGTAAATAGCCTCAGAAGTGGCAGATGTTCATTATTGAAGTATAATGAGATTTTGCTTGTGTAGTTAATGAGAAATGTTTGAGTGCTGATTCATTTAATTACACAAGCATATGTAGCACCGCTTTTTCCGTTGTTGAAATCAAGTTTCCTGTGCTTCTGAGCTTCCGTTCTTCTTCTTGTTTCGCAGATTTGACAATCCTTTCTTCAGGTATTGCTCATAATTGATTAGACTTGGTCGGTGAAATGTTTTAGATCTAAAGTGAAAAACTGAAAAGATTTAAAGTGCTTGGTGAAGACAGCTTTCTGCAGTTTGTACGTTAACCTTGTATGGCACTGGCGTAACCTTGAATTAAAAAGTCCCTGTGTGCTCTGCAATCGAAGTTTGTAATTTTCTGAGGTAAGTATTCTCCTTTTAGCATATTGTGAATAAAGAACCGTTCCTCGGCTCCATCGCCAACTCCTCTTTTTACCTTCTTGTTTCTTCTGCATGCTGTTTGCGGATTTTATATGGTTTCTGCTGCTTCTAGCTACATTGAGTGGACTGTGTTCATGTGTGAGTATTTCCATGATAAGTATGTTTGTGTGAAGTGTGTGTGTTTGGTGGGTCTGTTACAGTCCGTTTAATTTTATTGTAGTAAATTATGAGAGAATGTGTGATTGTGTAAGAAAAGACAATATATAGTATTCTTTTCTGACCTGGGACTGTCATCAAAGCCTGAACACCAAGAGGCTCAAAACGTCACTATGACACGGCAAAAACAGACTTTTTCGTTATCAAGAATTGCTTCTTCTATATGTAATATATTGGCTGTGAGTATAATGTCTAACTCCACAAAGCAAAAATTCATCTCATCATCCTTACAGGGTAGAAAAGAAAAGTTGCTACACTATTTGCTACACTATTTGGCAGAAGTACAAAAAGGTAAACCATTTAGTGTGTTAATAGTAGTGAAAATGACAAAGCTTATATTGTTCATATTGAGTATTATTGTATCTTCTGTATTCGTCGCCATGAAACAATATACAAAGTACTTGAATAAAGGATTCCATACCCACCGTTACATTAATACGGCTATCGATGATCGTTAAAGACATAGCTGAAGAACGAAAGCTATATTTATCCTAATTAATATCTTCTGTCATACTTCAGCGGTGAACTTTGTGAAGTCGATAGATACTATACTCTACTCTATTCCACACATTTTAAATAGAAAAGCCAAATTATGTATGTCTGTTATTTATTAATTTTGTATAGGTACAGTCTATTTACACACAGAGGACACTGTATAAACCGAATATGTATATGTATACGTTTAGACTTGTGTGCGTATATGTGCGACATCATACTGTAAAAGAAGGCCTTTATCCCCTAAAGGCTTATCTGTTGGTGGGTGTTTCATTGCTGATGGTAATGGTGAGTTTGGATGACTCGTAGAAGAGAAAGAATGTGAGTGAAAGTGAAACGGAGAGAGATGGAGAAAGGTGTATTTAAAAAAAGAAAAGTGAGTGAATGAGAGAAAGAGGGAGAAACTGGTATTGATTTTTCACCATGTTTTGAGCTTCGTTGTGCGTATCACATTCTGGTAACAGATGCGACCCCTAAAGTCACGTCCATTTAGTGGAACTTCAACGCCCGGGAGGAGAAGCAACTAACGACAAGCGACGTTGGTTGGGAGGAAAAATGAGAACGAGGAAGGGAGACACAAAAACATTCGGAGAACACACTGACACAAACACATATATACACACATACATACGGTACATACTAGAAGGAAAAAAAGAGAAGACAAAAAGAGTGAGAGAAAGTAACAAACGAATAAGCCAAAAGTAAGAACATTGCGAGACAAACTATTTTATTTTATTTTGCTTTCTTTTCTTCTCCTTCAGACTTGCACCTATTTTTTCACTGTTAGTTTCTTTTTGTTTTATCTTTGCTTTTATCTTCTTTTTCCTGGTCCTGTTATTTTCTGCTTTAATTTTCATTCACTGGTTTACCTTTCTTTTCGTCCCGTCAGAAGAATTTAAGTCAAAAGAAAAAATCAACTTGGCGTTTGGAGAGTTTTTGAAGTAAAAAAAAGTGTGAAAACCTAGATTGGTTAGTTTATTAGGAATCACTGTCGCTTTTCAGTATCCAGGATGTATGAAATATGGACTTACAGCTTCGTATGGGTTCCAAAAACTGAAACGGAATGGAATGAAATTTCTAGTTTAACACCCGGCGGTTATACTCTTTGGGTTAAAGAAATAGGACGATTAATGAAAATGAAGATTATGGATGAATTGATGGAATGAGAATGTTTAAGGAAACGAATCGACCCATGTGAAAAATCAAGGGCACGATGTTGTTAATCAGAAACTCACTTTGATTGGGATCGAATCAGGACTGCATCACACCCGATTTCAGTGTTCTACAAGTTCTTTTCTGGACTCAATAGGTATACGAATAAAAACACATCGGAGGCAATTCAAAATCCCCATGCTCTTTAGTTGGACACTAATCATCAGTTTAACTTCTTAGACTACTCGACTTCACCACACCTACAACACTGAGCCATCGTTTTCTCAAAGTGGGATATTAATCATATGTACTGCCACTGAGAATCTAACTGTGTAACCAAGACTTAACTTCAAAGACCCAGAACAAGGATTTCACTGATAGCAAGTTGGATGAAAGACAAACTGTAAGCAAAACTGTGATGTATATGTAATATTTCTTTGGCAGTTCCTTGGTATTCACTGCAACCTCCAGTACATCAGTTAGTTGGCAGTTGAAAGTTTAGGATGAAGAAAACTAGTTTCTATGGTATAATATTTAGAAACCTAGCTGATACTTCATTTTCTGTTTAAATAAATCCGGTAGAGACATATTTTTCATCAGTTTTCAGAGCATATCTCAGATTAAACGAAAAGTTAATAGAGGGTTTTTAGAAAACAAAACTTTCTGGAAAACGTTGGAACAAGTTGAGATGAAAAAATTATGTGCATGATGAAAGTTAAATACAAGTAATTCACATATTTAAAAAAATGCACAGTCTTGATTTTTTTCGAAAAAAAATTGCCTGACCAATCCCTTTTCTTAAAGGCCATAAATTCACAACCGGATATAAAGAATTTTAACTTTTGAAGAAAAATTAAAATGCAAATATTGGCAAGGAAGGTTCATTTTTTAAAAAGATTTAATTTCATCTACAAAATAACTAACAAACCGTCTGATCATGTATTTTCTTAAGCCTGTAAAAGCGTTTCATTACTGATTCCCTTTGTGTTTCTTTAAAGAGTAATTGATTTTTTTCGCCCAAAAAGTTCACTATGTCCAAACTACAGTTTTGAAGCCTAATAACTTGCTAACGAAAGCCTTGAGCATCATGATATGCACATGAATAGTAAATTTTGTTAAAATTTGCGAAGTTTGGTCAAGATCTAACGAGTTTCATTGATCGCATAGAAAAATGCTTTTGGGAAAAATTTATTATGGTCAATTTAATGGCCTATAATTCGAGGGCCCAAGGCTTGCAAATCATATTATTTTATAGGCATATTAAGCTTGTATGCACCTACCATTGTGCTAACATTTATCAATATCGGAGGTTTTGTCGAAAACATGTGCTATCATTGCGATTGATTAAACAAAAAGAAAGAGAAAGCAAATCAAAACGTCGCAATGTATATCACGGGAAGGAGTGTAGTTACACCACAACATGAAAAATGAATTTTGATTTGTTTTAACGAGTCAATAATAGAATTTCTACTGTCTCTGTCTGCCCGTCAACAATTCTCCGCACTCGAAAACTACTATGTACTCCAGAGTAAACTTTAGGTGTCAGTACAGCGCCGTAAATTAGATTTTCTTTTCTGGGGGGACAAGCATTAATACTCGCATTTGGCTCCCTAGAAAAGTTGTTTACCTAATTCTTGGACTCCCTCTTTCCATATTTATCTCTCTTTATGGGTCCCCCGGAGCCTGTGGCCTCTCACGCACGGTAAGGTATGCGGGACCGTTGTTTACGCCTCTGGACCCGCTCCATACATGAGAAATTAATTAAGGGGACAATTTTAAGAAACCTCAAAGCCATACGAATAAATATTATTTCTAGGGCCCCTAATACTAGACATGTTTTACTGAAATGGGTCCTCGACTCATTTTTGTTTTATTTACCTTTTGTGTGCTATTTTGTTTATGTAATACAGTGAACCTGTTTGATGCTACGTTTACAACTTCATGTTCGTATCGTATATGGAGTAAGAAAATTTTGTCTTAAAATGAGAAGGACGGTATGCAGCTTCTCTGGGGGACAGTTGTCCCCTGCTCTCCGCAAGTTACGGCCCTGTGTCAGTACGAATTTAAATTACACGTAGGCTTCAGTCTCATCTCAATAATGCATTACCTCTTACGTCGCTACTTAAATACTTTAGTGTTTGCCATGTAAACCTATATTTATTATATTGAAGACTTACTAATGGCATGGTATTTTCTCAATCGAAAGTAATAGTATATGATTTTTGAATGGATGGATTAGAGTTCGGCATCTCCTTCAGCAGCGAGGACATATGAGATGTGGACCTGTAGCTTAATGTGGAATCTGAACCACATGAGTTCCTGCTGGGAATCAAACCCGGCTCTCCCGTGCCGAAGACACGTATATTAATGATATAGTTACAAGGGAGCTCATATTTTCGATTTAAGTACAAAGATCAGAGTAAAGATGGATGATATTCTTGGGATTCTTAGTTAGTTGCAGAAAACTGCTTCTTGCTATCCATTACTATTTCTATCCTATAGGAATCAACTTGATTTCTGCCACTTGTGGTTTGAATAGACGGTAAAGCGAACATCGTACCTATACTTACAAGGGAATATCCCTCAAGTTGTCGCTCAAATCTGATTACCTCATAGCACATCTCATAGAGCATCATAAGAAATGAAAATGAGCAAAATTTAAGATACTGTGGACCACAAGGGGAGGATCTACTGGGAGTCAACATTTGAATATCCAAAAATTTATGGAAATATATACGTTTTGAGTAAATATCTTGAAAATCGTTAAGGAAATTAAAACAAAGGTTATCCTTCTGGTCCATAGACCCTTAAATTTTGCTCGTCTCATTTCTCATGATGCTCTATGAAATGTACTATGTGGCAATCATATTTGAGCTACAACTTGTTGGAACTTCCCTTGTTAGAAGGCTAACTTGATTCCAAAGAAGGACTTTTCACTATCTTTTGATGCTGTAAGTAGATCAATCATGAAACGGGGAACGCTAGCGGACGTCTACCAATTTTGAATTTAACCGATTTTTATAAAAACCGAAAACCTGTTTCTAGAAAAAACAAAATCCAAAAAACCGTTATTCGCCGGTTTGGTTTTCTCAAAAAAGCTGTTCAGTTTTCACCAAAACTGGTTTCCGTGAAAACTGTTTTGGTAAGCGCTTAAAACTATTTCTGTGAAAATGGAACCGGTTTCGGGAGAACAACGAAGCACTATTCTGGTCAGAAATAGAACGTTTTTTAAAAGCTGAAACCGGTTTTGGAGAAAACCTGAACCAGTTTCGAAGAAAACCGAATCTGTTCCGGTGAAAATCCGAACTGGTTTTGTAGAAAACCGATAACCAGTTTCGGTGAAAACCATTTTCGGCGAAAAAACGTTCTTATTTTAGTTTTTCAAAACCTGGTTTCGGTTTTTATAAAAAGCGGAAACCAAAAATCCGGTTTTTGTGCCCACTACTAGATGAAATGTATTCTTGAGATGGTTAATCGATTGTAAGAAGCCGCTTCCCGTTATCTATCTACTTTAGCTCTGTAGGGATCAATATTAAAACAGATTTCAGTATCACCTCAATTAACGAACTCGGTTTTCAACTTCGACTTTCTAAGGTCTGGTCAAAATTGGTAGCGATTCATCAGGTTGTATTCGAGATTCTCATTTCCTGGAGGGAAGAACACACGGACAAATAAAGATAGAGTAACTATTTCTGCATCTTTTGCGATGATAAAAGATATACTTCTCCAATGGTGGTGGGTGGCTAAGCAGTTAGTGTACGCACTTTTGGCGTGAAAGACCCAAGTTCAATTTCCGGCGGGAGCTCATGTAGTTCGAATTCCACGTTAGTCAGTAGGTCCATGTCTCATATTGCCTCGCTGCTGAATGGGACGTTAAACTCAAAATCACTTCACTTTACTTCTTCAGCGATGGAGAGAATAACAAAATTAAACTCTAGTGATGAAATTAAGTCTAAAACTATAAACGGAAGAAATAATGCCATTAGACGCTACAGATTGGAATTCATGACTGGCATTCTGGTAAATTTTGTTTGTGAGTCCATAGAACTCCTGCTCTGTGCTAAAACATAGAGGTTTATCTACTAACACAGTAAGTTAACGATTTGGAAGCAATTGAAAACAGTTAACGTTGAAATACACTAGATTGTTCTGACTTTAACATTACTGTTTTTGCTACTCTGTATTATTTACCGAATTGTTTGTGCTTAATGTATTAAGTTTTGTGAGATTTGAAAAGGAAAAGGAAAAACTTAAATTTATCACTTGATCACAAATAAAATTATATGAAAGTTTTGAAGTTTTACGTAGATATGCAATACATATCTAGTGTAGGAGCACAAATTAATTCAAATTACTGTATTAAAAAAAAAAAATAGGTCAATAATGTTTATAGCATCAGAAATAATTTTATCTGCTCAGCAAGGCATTATACTTTCTGATTTTTTTCTTTTTTAAGGAAGTTCACAGCTTTTTATTTTTTGTTACATTGTTATGATTTTATAGCACATATCATCTAGTGATATTCATTAATACTGCATCAATAAACTGCTCAATATTTACTATGGTTATGTGTGTTTGAAGTCTAGCATCTCTCCGTTTCGTCTCAATATTAAACGTGTCGCTATTGCCTTATGTAGGCTTATTATTTAGGATCAATATTAACAGACGAAAATCATATTCACGAAGAAATTAAATGTCGACTAAAAGCAGGGAATTCGTGTTACTATTCGGTTCAAAATCTCTTGTCGTCGCGAATTCTGTCGAGGAATTTGAAGCTTAAAATATATAAAACGATAATCATGCCTGTTGTTCTGTATGGTTGCGAAACATGGTCGCTTACTCTGAGGGAAGAACATAGACTTAAAGTATTTGAGAACAGGATCCTGAGAAGAATATTCGGACCCAAGAGGAACGAGAATGGGGAATGGCGGAAGCTTCATAACGAGGAACTACATAGTTTATACGGTTTACCCAACATTGTTAGGGTCGTCAAGTCTAGGAGGCTTAGGTGGGCAGGTCATGTAGCTAGAATGGAAGAAAGTAGAAACGCTTTCAAAGTCTTGACTGGTAGACCCATAGGAAAACGACCATTAGGAAGACCTAGGCGCAGATGGGAGGATAATATTAAGATGGATCTCGCAGAGATAGGAATACAAAGTAGAAACTGGATCCAATTAGCTAAGGATAGAAGTCAGTGGAGAGCTTTTGTGAACGCGGTACTGAACCTCCGGGTTCCATAGGCCATAGAGTTAGTTAGTTAGTTAGTTAGTTAGACTTATTATTGAAATGGCATACTAAAATTGGATCAATAAAAAATACAATGTGCCAAGGTACAACCTGGACATGAACATAGCCTATCACTAAAGGGCGCTTATGAGTGCGTGAATGTATTGGGTCCTCATGCAATACCAGGGTTATGAATGACATAATCTACTATTGGTGTGCTTTGAGCAGCGACTGCGACTTGACCTTCTCCAATTGGTCTAGTAATAAGCGCGTACCTCTTTGGATACGTAATTCCGGTGGCAAAACATTGAAATTCGATTGCATTTCAATGATTTGAATTCTACCTTAAACTGCAGGTCCACATGTCATATAGTCTCAGTGCTGAACACGGAAACTAAACTACAAGAAATAAGTAAAAACTGGGATTAGAATCCGCTTCAGTTGGCGAATGCACAAGCCTTCATGCACAATCAACCCTGAAGTATAGACCATTAAGAACCACATTATCGCGCCTCGACAACAGATAGATTATGGGAAACGTCGCTGGTCACGGCTGAAAGGGCACTTTACTGTCGGTTCGCGTTATCGAAGTTTAAACTCTGCTGATGATACGTAGAACGCACTCCATACATACCCGAATATTACCACCTATCACAATTATTTCAGCTTTGCAGCCAGGAAGACAAAGACATTTCTTTACTAATATGTCACTCGTCCTTTAAATTGTGGTAAGCATTGTTCTTAAGATACGATATGTCCATTTGTGTTTCAAAATGAATATCGGGCTATTAAGCCTATGTACTATTTCTTACAAGCAACTTACAATTATAAATAATGCAACAACTCAAACAGTTTTGTACGCAAGCATGCGCATGCACTGTCTTCTTTGTCTGCCATTATAAAGTGCTACTAGCCAAGATGGCAACTACTGAGCACAAAGCTTTTTTATTTTTTGCATGTTGCAAAGACTGAATATGCAGTTACAGTACAACTTACTTTCCTATTAAGTTCATTTGCAATCCACCAATTGCTAATGAGATCCGCAGATGGTATCATCAGCTTGAAAACATTGGTTGTCTGTGCAAAGGGACGACTAAGAATGACTGAAGAACGTATTAAATGAGTGAAAGAGTCTTTCACAAGTACCCGCAACAAGTCAATTAGGAAGGTTAGTCGTGGATTAGCAAAAACTCCAGTGACGTCTGTGTGGAGAATTTTAAGGAGATTGAGGAATTTTGAGAAAGAACTTGAAGCAGTTGTTGCAACAATTACTCCAAACACACTGATCAAGGTTTGGGAAGAACTCGCTTACCGAATCTATTTGTGCCGTGTGACGAATTGTGCTCCCATTGAACACTTGTAGTAGAAACAGTTTGATTTAGGATTTAGATTTCTGTGCTTTCGGCATATATGGCCATGTTAGCCCGTCACGTATGAGAGATGACGTCCCTCGGCATTAACACTATCCAGGAAAAGGGAAGGAAAAAAGCGGCGTGAGACTTATGTTGGGACCATCCCGGCATTTGCCTGCTGGGAATGAGGGAAACCCAGGAAGGCTTCACTCGGGATGGCTGGACTGAAAAAGCGTTTCACACTTTTTCGACCGAGTGACCCCACCGGTAATTTGAACCTAGGACCGCTTCCACCAAAGGCGAAAAACTGTTTGAATTCCTCTTTTATTTGATGCATTATTTATAATTGTACGTTAAATGTAATAAATACCACAGAGCATTATAACCCGGATATTATTTTTGTAATACCCTGTATTTAACAGTAGCAAGTTAATTTTGTTTCTGCACGAGGATTTAAAGCTTGCTTTTTTTATAAGAGTGGAAATAAATATTATATAAGCAGTAAATATATATATATATATATATATATATATATATATATATATATATATATATATATATATATATATTAATTTTACATCCACTAACACTTCATAGAACTTCTTTTTGTTCCCTTCCAGAAAAGAAATGTCTTGTCTAGCCCGCCATCTTTTCTGATTTTAGGTAAATTGGTTGAATGAAAAGATGATGAAGACAGTCAACCCAATCTCCATTCAGGTCAAGGAACAGCACATCATATGATTTTTAACATAAGATTCAGTTTCATTTTATGGTAACAACAACAACAAAAAAGTTTTTAAATCACATTTTATCTCACACCAAAACTGCTTGGATAAGAAAACAGACACAACTTTCCCTCCCTAACAGTAGTAAAATGAATAAAGTGCGGGCTATCCATGGCAAATCGGTTGATGATAGTGGATATCCCAAATTCACCAACCATGACTGATTGAAATGCTTCCTGGTGTTATCCAGGGAATACATATCACTCCAAATATCCGTGACCACTGAATCATCATTTCTCTTTCCCTTCTTCTTCATACGATCAAGGAGACTAGAAAGTAATATCAATGACGTAAGCCAAGTGGAATAAATTTAACGAAGATGATTGAGAAAGAATATAGTTAGTATATATCATTTACGCTTCATGAATGTGCTTTCTTTTCCTCTTTTTCCGAAATTATTTCTGCAATCTTTCATGCTTTAATAAGCGAGGATATAATAATAATAATAATAATAATAATAATAATAATAATAATAATAATAATAATAATAATAATAATAATAATAGCAAGCGTATAGTAAAAAGAATGCACTAACGCATGTAAATGTTAAAAATCGCTAAAATCATACGATAGATTTCCTTTTTGGATCAAAAGATCCAATGTATTCCAGTAAAAAAATTTCTTGTAGGCCTTATATCTGAACAACTACTTATACAGGGTGCGGCACGTAAAACCGGCCCGTAAAGTGAACACATAAAATGAAATGTAATGTATTGAATATGATTAACTACAACACATAAATGAAATGTAATGTATTGAATATGACTACTCACCTTCACAGCAGGTGCTGAAAGTGTCCTCCGCCCACTTCAACACACATGTGAGCACGATTGAGGAGATTCATATATACCCTTGTCAGTTCTTGTGTTGTAATGCTATTGATGATATCCTGGATCCTGGTCTTGAGTTCTTCAATTCTGTGTGGATTTGTTTCGTATACTCTTCCCTTTAACAGTCCCCATAAGTAAAAGTCACACGTGGACAAGTCTGGTGACCGAGGAGGCCACAAGGCTTTGCTGATTGTCCTCTCTGGTGTAAACATCTCATGCACAAGGGACAATGATGCAGCTAATGTGTGGCATGTTGCACCTTCCTGCTGAAAGTAACATAACTGACGCTTCTCTTCGGTCAAGTGTGTATAAAACTCCTCCAGGATTCCCATATACACGTCACTGTTCACTGTCGTCTCAAAGAAAACGGGCCTAATAACGTGTGTGGCGGAAATGGCACACCAAACACCAATCTTCTCATCATGCAAGGGTACCTGGTGGATTGCGTGTGGATTTTCTGTCGACCAATATCGGTTGTTTTGGGAATTTACGTACCCAGACAGGTGGAACCACGCCTCGTCACTCATGATGAGCATTATCGGGTATCGAATACGGCATTATCACACACTGACACTCACCCGGCTTAACACAACGAGGCCTTTTTCTCAACTGGTTTCGACAAGTTTCACTGGCTGCGGCTGCACGTGACTGCTGCAGGTCACGTAAGTCGACCCGACCTCGACACGCCATCTCTTGGTAGGAAGATAGATTATTTCAGTGTTGCCAAAAACACAATATACCAGAATATTACGAAGGGCCGGTTTTACGTGCCGCACCCTGTAGTATAGCCAAACCCAAACTATCACACTTAACTCAGTATGATGTGCCTATTTTGTAAAAAAAAAAAAAAAAAAAAAAAAAAAAAAAACGAAAAGTCGATTTATGAGCCGTTCAAAAATTTTGTGGTCCCTGATCCAAAAAAACTAATTATTGGCCAACATCGGAATCTTTTGATGCATTTTTGGATAATTCCTAAAATTCTTGTTTGCTTCACAGTCCTAGCATAGAAGTATATTGAGCACAGGATACTCGAGGCAACCCAAGAAACATACAAGCAGAAAACAATGAACATGGAACCAAACTTCGCGCCATGAACTCAACCGAGAGTACGCATAGCGTAGAGGAAGCTTGACAAACATCTCTCCTATGTGGTAATCATGATAATTTCCTGTGGCTAAGCATAGTCGCATATTGAACGGAGTAAAGAGACATCCAATCTTAAAATTGCTTACTGTGCAGTTATAGAAAATTACACACAGATACATGATTCTGAACACAATTTTGAATGGGAAAGCGAGAAATAAATTCACTATATCATTCTTTCTTATGAAACTCGCTTTTATGTTTGAGTCAAGTAAGTTGGAAAAAAAAAGTTTTCTTCTCCGTAACAAAACAATAAGAGAACTCAATTATAACCCTGTTCTACATTGTTTCGGCACCACATTCTCAGGAAACATTTGGCTCAATTAGGTACCTTCCTAAGATTATGCTTTATATAATTATTCAATTTTTTGTCTTCCGCTTGCTAAAGGTAATTTGTCAGCAGCCTCCCATCTTAAACTTTTTGCAATCTGTGAATACTCTTAATACTGATACTCAGCAACATTCCCTTGATTCGATTACATGAGATGTTGAGGTTGACAGCTCTCTTCTGGAAAATTTCTATTTTAGAGTTACTCCACTTGGCATCCAAACGGAAAATATTATCTCTTCATTCACAGTTGCATTTATTTCAAACCGATTTGGCCTATTTTGAGATAATCTATGCTAGGAGCGCGCATAGTTATTCTAGAAAACACTTTCTACTTATTTATTTATTATTTTTCCTCCAGTATTCCTGTTACACAAGTTTTGTTAATTAGTTTCAAAATCTTACGTAAAATCCTTGGAACTATCTTGGGTCTGCCTGACCCAAAGGTGTACTTTGTGTATTAAAGTATTAGTGTGCATTTACAGGGTTAAGAAGCCAAAGGGTGTATACACGTACATGATTTTGCTCGTATTTATTTGGACAAAAACAAAAAAGAAAAAAAAACAGATTCAATTTTTGCCTTTCTCAGAAAACAATATAAGTTTAGACTAGAGTTTCTTAGCGTGGGGGTTGCGACCCCTAGAGGAGTCGCGAGACGATTTCATGGGGATCACGGAGATAAGCGGAAGAAATAAATATCTATAACTAGAATCTATATCAGAAAATATTTTTAAATATTATTTTGAATTTTGTTCTGATAGGCATATTTTTATTTTTATACATACTGGTAAAAACAACAAAAATAGGTCTACTAAACATTTTTAACAGATGCAGAGTTGTTTAAAAATAAATTTAAATGACAGAGGTACGATACGAAAATGAGAACTGCATAGTGCAACAAAACCTACATATTGAAATACAACAAAAATTGAAATCTAATGAGATGCCTCAGCATTTTATGACTTCACTAGTGCGGCCATGTTCGGTTCAATCTTTGTGACGCACATCATCGAGTCATTTAAAATACTCAGTAATTTTTTAACAACTGTTCAAGTTTTTTAAACCAAAATTAGAAATAACTTTATTTTTATATCATATGACCCAAAATTAAGGGAGTTATAAAATTTTAAAATTTTCAAACGGCCTCCATTTTGAAACAGTATGACGAATCGGATCCGATATTTATAATATAAATGAACTATCCAATTTTGATTTTTAATCTGTTAGCTTTTAAGAAAGTTACTGTGTCCGCTATATACAAGAAATGAATTATACTATTATAGAGATAAATAAATATCGTGAGATCTCCGCAATAGGTATATTTAAAATCCCACACAAGATTATTGTAAACCAGAAATTATAGGGAGGTCGCTGCCAAGAGGATGTGACAAAATGGGCGTTGTGATAGGAATTATGTTGAGAACAACTGGTTTAGAGTACAATTCAATAATTGTGTGTTCCCTTTCTTTTTTTTTCTTTTTTTAAGAGAAAACTAAAGGGTACATACGACGTTAAAATTCTTTTAAAAGAAGAAAATCTTACAATTTCTTTCGTTGGATTCTTAAACGAGAATTTCCGTAAAAGAAAATGTTCATCCCATTTGGCACAATTGAATGTTTGGAAAAATATATAGAGCATTTTCGGAAAAAGGATATATATTATTAGCTTTAAAGAAGAAAGAAAGACAACTAACTTGCACGTCATGAGTGAAAGAACATCTATATGGGAAACGAATACAGTAGAAAAGTTTTCTTTTTTTTTTTTTCTAAGCTTGAAATGAAGCAGGAGAGGAAGAAAAAACAGCAGCAGCTTTGATGCTTTTATACTGGAAGCGTCCCAGAGGACAACTTAGGGATTCTCCCGACTGTACCGAAAATCCGTAGCACCCTAGGAAGGAGCCCGTCTTTTATCCATTGTGGAGGGAAAGGATTACGAAGCGTTCTAAGGTTCCTCAGTCCTTCTCTACTTTCTTTGTGCCATTTTCATCCATGGCAAAATCCTTCAGTTCACACACAAAACCCCCTTAATGATGTGGTGGGTGATTTGAACGTCGATACTTTGTGAAGACCCTCCATGAAAGGCATCCTCTTATAGAACTTCTCTTTTGCCATTTCTTACCCCCCCCCCCCCAACACACACAGACACTTTTTTTCTATTTTATCACTAAAGAAAATAGCGAGAATCAGTAAAAGAAAAGCCAAAGAAATCCATATGAAAGCTGGCTGAAGAAAAACCCAAAATAATACAAGTTCGTTTATGGTATTTTTATATTTCTTATTGTCTTATTTTTTCTCTTTTCCAAGATCTTAAAAAGTTTTATTTTTATTTATTTATTTGCTGGTGTTCTTTGTGATAATGGTTTTATTACTTCTATTTCTTCTTGTTCTTTAGCAGGTTTGATTGATGGATGGATTGCAATGTTATTTGTACTCGAAGTGGTTCAGTGGTAAAGCGCTCACCTCTAGTATATGGGGTCTCACGTTCGATCCCAGCTATCGCCAGACAAGTTCTGTGGTAAGACACACTGTGTATGTGTTCTTTACGGGATTCTTCAGTTTCCTCCTACTTTTTTTATTCCACTATATCATTCATTATCATCACCATCGTCCCCTTTAATCTCGAAGCACACCGTAGGGCATTAATGATAATAGTAAGTATTTCGAAATCGTTTAAGTATGTAGGATGTTTCCCTATGTTGTTAGTTTTATCTCGTAGAAAATAACTGACACAAATTAGAACCGTATTCAGTATTATTTTAGAAAGAAACGGATGTAGATCATGGTCATAAGACATAATATTAAAGTTAATAATTACAATCTATAAGCAATAGAATTCACCATTTGTAGTTAGGAATAAGTTAGTTCGTGCTTGAATATTAGTGACGAGAGATGAGTACGAGACAAGAGTCAGAGATACTGTCTCCTCTCGAGAGTTTGTCAAGAAAGTGATATTTCATCCGGAAAAATGTATATGTTTCTGTTGGAAGAGCTCTGTCTCAGCTAGTGTGCAACCTTATTTGGGATTCCAGACTATATTAAAGCAAAATATGCAGTAAATAATGTTTCGAGTGTCAGAGGAACGAATAGTATTCCGGAAAGTCCCGAAAGGTACAATATTTGTCCATATCCTCATTTCTCCATATCCGAATATCCTCATTTGTTTATGATCGGCCTGTAATCTTGTGAACAACTCTACCAATATTCCACTGTATTTCCAGTTTTCCCGCCAGAAATTCAAAACTGAAACTTGGGTATTAAAGAAGATTCTTTAGAAGCGATGCAATTTGAGTATATACACCGTTGGTTTTGGCATCATTAGCAAAGAAAATCAAGGTATAATTCATGTTTATTGTCACAAAAATAAAATAAGAAAAATTTCAAGCAAAGCAGGAACAAGAAGCAAGAAGATTCCCCAAGCAAAGCACTATAGTTCATAGGCTAAATTATAGGTACGCAAATTAAAACTTCTTCAAACAAACAGCATACGAATCTTTCATTTGACACAGCACAGTTTCTTCTTGAAGTTGGCAAAAGGAGTTTTTCCATGATTTGCACCACCTCCTTTAAAATCTGAATGCAATTGCGTTTAAATGCGATATTTTTGCTCAAAAGAGCATTTTTACAACCATATTTCTTCTGACCAGAATTCGGAACCACACAATGAGTTCTAAGGGACACTGACATTGGGTTGTCCATGTGCACAGTACATGCGATGAATGCCTTTCAAAAACTGGATGTGCTGTGCGTATAATATGATAATGCTTCCCCAGCTCAAATTAAAATATGGTCAGTAATGTTTACACTACATAGCCATGGCAATCGAAAACTCTGAAAAAATACATTTTACAAACTCCAAAGTTAGTCTTCTGTTCTCTGCTATTGCCTGTCAAACCAATATCTAACTTTAAAATTGGAATTTTTGTAGTACCATTCTATAGAAGTTTACAAACCTAACACAATTGCAGATATATCTCTGAGACATTTCATTCCATCTTTATTTCATCATTAATGATGTAGATAACGTTACCTCCCAATGGAATGGATCGTTTCCAAAATTTTCTCAACTCTTCTTTGCATTATCAACGTCTTTTTTTATATCCTTGACACTTTTTTTTTCTGTTACAGAACTTTGAGACAGCTTGTAACATTAACAGGTTTTGTTGTTTCACGAACAACTTTTTCTTTATTTTACTATTCCCTTGTTACATGGTGTAAGCTGGGGGTCCCTAATTTGTGTTGTATCGGATATCCCATGTTTTCAGAACACATTTGGCGACTCTATAATTTCTCCTCATACATATACCATTGTTTCTGAAGTGGAATACTGTCACTACATGATCACGATTGCGATCTTGAAAAAGAACTGATAATCGCAATATTCTGTATTTTGTGTTTCTGTATGTTTTATTTTCGGTATGGGACCCAAATGCACCACACTTTGGCGGAAGAACACCAACTGTCTGCTGTACCTTGTAGCAGCAGGTCGTACACAATCCTCGCTCTCGTGCCAACTTCAAGTTTCTGACAACAAGCCTTAATCATACCTTGGTTGTCCGCAAAAGCAGAAAACCATTTCATACAAAATTTATATACGAGTAGTAATAGGTAAATATCGAAAATTAAAGTTTCAGATCTTATACGAGGGGGAGTCAAATGAAAACCATAATTATTTTTTTAAATATTATTTATTGGTCACACAGGGTACAGAAGTAATTCACTTTTCAACATAGTCCCCTCCTCGTTCAATGCAAGTCCGCCAGCGCTTCGGAAGAGCCTGAATACCTGCAGAAAAAAGTCTTTTGGGCGACGGCGCAACCACGTTGCATACCTCTTCATCGGAGTGGAACTTCCTGCCGCTGGTTTCGGTAATGAGGAGTGGCGCCACTCCTTGCTCGCTCGCTTTGTTTCAGGCTGATGGTAATGCACCCATGTTTCGTCACCAGTGACGATTCATGACAGGAAGGCATTACCGTCACGTTCAGCACGCCACAAAAGGTCTTCGCACGCATCAACACGTCGCTGTTTCAGTTCAGGCGTCAGTTGTCGGGGCACCCATCTTGCAGACACCTTATGAAACTGGAGAACATCATTCACAATATGATGTGCCGATCCATGACTCATGTGTACACATGCTGCAATTTCGTCTATTGTCACACGGCGGTTTTCCAAAACGATGGCTTCAACGGCTGCAATGGTCTCTGGAGTCACTATGCGCCGAGCCTGGCCGGGGCGTGGAGCATCGGCCACAGACGTAACACCATTTGCAAATTTCCGGCACCATTCATAGATTTGTGGCTGTGACAAACACGCATCTCCATACTGAACCTTCATTAGCCTAAAAATGTCAATTGGTTTCACACCTTCACTTCGCAAAAACCGAATCACAGAACGCTGCTCCTCGCTGGTGCATGTGGCTAGTGGGGCTGCCATTTTGGAACTGTTGTTGCGCCGGTGTTTGTGCATCTGCCGGCTGCTGCCACCTAGAAGACATCCGGCATACTATCATAAACAGGCATGCCAACTTACAGCTCACTGGCGCCATATGCGGATTTTTATTTCTACTTTTATGTTTTTCAGTTGACTTACCCTCGTATTTAATGTAGGGTATTTCATCTAATGTTCCTACCTAAACTGTTTCGAAACTAAACAAAATATTCGAAGACCTACTTGCAAAGGAATGTACCAATGTTAGGAGCTCACAAAATGAGAAGATATGAAGTGATGTCTGTACATTCATGTGCAAATAGAATTTTCAAATTGTTACGTTCCGTAAAAAAGAATTAAGATTATAACGTTAGATAAACAACTAATATAGTATATCATAGAAAATACATTGTATTTATGCTGATAAAAAATATTGTTAAATTATTCTCAACATGAAAGTGAAGTAAAGTCACATTTTGCCATTGAACAAACATAAGAGGATGGAGAATCAAAATGTACTGTCACATAATTGGCAGAAATTGAGGAAAGTAAATGTAGTCTTACTGATACGTTCTTAAGTGTATTGACCTATATATATAAAGATTTTTTTACAAATATATATTGTCCTGTTTTTGTATTGTGCCCCAAGACAAATTCTAGCTCATTTATCCAGTGAATCTAGGCAGGACTATTAGACCACTAATGCAAAGTCCTTTGCACTCGCCTTCTAAAGTACATCTAAAAACAGTTCCTTCTTTTTTTAAAAAAATAGAGTAAAGAAATCATAAGATGATATACTACGTATAGAAGAATTGACAATTATTGCTTGGTTATAGCCTACACTCTTCACTTGTACACGTCTATTAACATCATTCCAATATAAAGCACTGTAAGAATGTATAGTGTCACAAAATCAGTTTGTTATCAGAACTCTATGAATATGTTAAGTTATGAACATTCAAAGCAGGTAAACTTTTCGATATATGGAGGCAAACTTCACTCTCCGATCTTTCCGTTTTCTTGAAAGTATGAAATGTAATAAAATATTTCAGGTTAACGTCCCACGATTATGCCCTTTAGGCTAAGGGAGACAGATGATTAACGCAAGTGAATGATGATGGAGTAATTAGTTGAATGATATTTTGGAAGGAAACACGAGTACCCGAGAAATCTCAGGAACATGACTTGTCCACCACAAATTTACTTTTTCCATTATTGTCTCGTGTATATCGTCTGGTTGATAGAGTGAGCGTGCCTTTTGTATACGTGGTTCTGGGTACGATTTCTGGTGGGAGAGCATTCTCGAACTCACTCCATGGTTCAGACTAAACTTTAAACAGTATGTCCAGGTCTCACATATCCCCCGTGCTGAGAAGATATGCTAAACTTAAACAAACAAAGCATGAAAATATCGAAGACTTTTGATATTTCAATTTTTGTAAATATTTTGAGTAAATCTCATCAAAATGTCCACGAAAGTATGAAAAAACTAATTAAGGCAATTCATTTCGATGTAAATTTCATTTGGATAAGAAGTAATATCTCTGACACGAGTAATAACTAATATGCTTAACTGGTAACACCAAACTGTCTCTACATCATTTTCCGTTATCAGTCTCATTTACGAGTCTTTCATATTAGCAATCCTTTCTCTCTCTTTTCACACACAGATACCCTATAACAAGGAGAACGGAAAAATGAGACTTTCGTTAAGTTGGAAATGAAAGGTTTAATAAAGACGTTCGTATTAATATACTCGTTTTCAATGAAACTCATTCCTAACCGTATTCCCAACGGCATACCTTCCCCTTTCTTGTCCAATTTTTGTCCGGTTTCTACCACTTCTCTTATATTTTCTCTAAGCTCGGCCTATTTATTCCACCCTTTCTTTCTGCCAACCCAGACTTTCTAACCCCCATCTCCCCACCATCTTTTCAGTACCTTGAAGCCATCATGCTACCTCATCCCTTTTCCAATCTCCTTTTCAACTGTTTCAACCCCTGGTGGCAAGTTACATTTCATTCGGATCATCGGTCTCTGCCTTTTACGCGTTCATTCATATGCATGACATAAAGACCCAAATTGAGCCATGGTTTAACACGGAGCAAGCAATCAGCTTAGAGAGCACAAGGCACCGGAGAGAAAGCGAGAGGATGATGGAAACGAATAGAGGAAGAAGTGAGACAGAAATACAGAAAGAGGAGAAGTAAAGTGAGAAAGAGAGTTTTCGCTGCCAAAAAGAAAGGTGAGAAAATAAGAGCAAAAATATCAGTGTCTACCTCTTCATTTCTTTCTCGCTTTTTCTCTCAAATATATATCTACACATTTTTTTTCCTTTTTCTTCCCTTTAAAAGGATGAGTAGCTTTCATTAGTGAAGAAGTTTAAAACCACAAAATGGCTGTAAGTTGGTCAAAGGATGAGAAAAACTGTATTTTCTTTTCATTTAATGATACGTTCCATGAAACCCAGCAGAGTGTTAATACGAATAATATTTTAATGTTAGGTCGGACCTCTAGGTTACCAAAAGAATTTTTATCAAAAGTCCATCAAAGCAGCTTTTCTCTTGTCTAGTTATTTTGCATTGCTAAATTGAATTCAGTTCTAGGAAATGTGATTCAGGTTATCTAGTTTTACTTTTAATTATAGCCTATATTAAACCTATTTACTTTCCCTTATATACAAATTATACAAATTTTATTTGAAATAACTAATTTTAAAACAACTTCGATAAAGATAATGAAATTCAAAAGCTTTCTTAAGATGACATGAAATATTTCAGTTTTAAGTCCCATGGTTATATCTTGTAGGCTGAATAGATAGATAACCAATGAAAGTAAATTATAATAAAAGAATTTGAAGACTAAGAATATGGAAGGAAACAGGACAGCAGTGAGAAAATACATGGAGACGATGTTGTATACCACGAACTTTCATGGCTTGGGATTGAACCAGGGCTTCTCGCTCCAAAAATCGGCAAATTACCAATTCTTCCAAAGGAAAGAAAAAAACGCCTTTTTTTACGATTTTGAATTTCTACTTGTCAATTGGGGTACGGGTACAAAAAGATCGGGTACAGTTAAATGTCCTGGCCCTTAAGTGGATACCAAACGACAATGAGTATCGTCTTACGATCATTATCCTTTATCGAATGCACCATATCAGCCTGCTGGGTCATCATGCCTTCCGCCTTAGCTGGAAAATGAAAAATAATTTGAGTTATAGCTAAACTTATCGTCAGCAACAAACTAATAAGCCGGACAATATAAACTTTGGATGAGGTACCCATATATTTTGAACCTATGTGTGGATTACCGAATTGTCATACACCTGAGCAGTCATCACCTTTAGTAAAGAGGAATTCTTATTTCACTGAACCCTGTGACACCAAAAGCTTGTTGATCAGACTTCATATTGAAAACAAATATACACAAAAAATATGTACTAGACCTAGATACGAAAAGTTTCTTTCTGAATATGAATTTCCTTTAACTGACGAGAAATGGCTCTTCCAAAGACAGAAATTACTATTTCTTTGAAGATAGTCTAGTGTCCAGGTAGCCTAGGCATTCGGAAACCAAGAACCGCCGAACCATAAAGATACGGACGACCTAGTAGTAGTTCATTAAAGTTAGCTTGTGACTGTTAAGAAATTTAAAATTATTAGGTATACATACTACATACATATGTAATACGTTAAGTAATTTCGAAAGATTTACAGGAAGAAATTTGGTTTTCGAAAATCCTTAATAAATATTTAGCCACATTTGATATAGACTACCACACTTTAACAGCTTTTGTATCTATATTTGTCGAGAATTTCTTTTAATTAAAGCTTATTACTGTTCTACCCTCTATGTAATATAGTTTATTCCGTTTGTGCATTCCAACTATAACCGTCTCTCTTGGACAAAGAATATCCGACAAACACTTATAAAAAAAGTAGAATATATAAAAATTATATATTGAAGCTCGTTTTTAATATAAGAATAAGTAATTATCTAAGGGTAATACTTTTCTTCTTTAACTACACGCAAAATCCATAATAGCAAGTTTTGTAATACTTCAGGTTCTTATTTTGCATATAAAATCATAACAAACAACTTACCTCTAATAATCTTTTATTCTGAAAAATAGATCAATTCTATGAAAAAAAGCTTTGCTTTAGAAATGCATAAGAGATACCTACTGGGTACTCTTATCTCTAAGTTAACTAAAGATCTCTCTAAGTTTAAGAAGTCTCTAATCAACTAATATTTCTCTAATTAATAGTGCCTGTGGTAGACAGAAGGATTAGCTCTCATTAAAAGCGACCTTTGCGCACCTTAATTTTAAAGAGTATTGACTCATCAAATCAAAAACACTGGCTTACCACTTATTTTGTCTTTTTTAAATAGGAGAAGCACTTAAAAAGGATATCTATCTAAATTCTTTAATTAGGATGAGTAAGTAAGGTAAATGCATTCGCCTTAAATAGCGAAAAACCCTTATATAGATCTGTCAGGTGATTTTAAGAGAGAACTATACTCCCGTATATAGCAAATTTAGTTTTATTTAAAAAAAAATCTATCAGTAGCCTCATAGAAATGTGCTTCACGGGATCGAACTCTGCACTTTGGATTCAAATTATACAAATTTTCCTACTGCGTCCCTTCTAGAGGGGAGGAGGGTTCTCCCACAAATAAAAAGTATTCTCATAATGCTTTGAACGTACTGCTATACCCAGAATAGGGTTCTATCTAACTATTCTTTATCTAAGAGGTATAATAATAATAATAATAATAATAATAATAATAATAATAATAATATCATATTAAATTCCAAATCTGGATGCTTAATCTAATAACAATAGTAACTTAAAATTATATAAAATCCATACCAATACTTTGATATAAAACAATATATATTGCCTAAATTAAAGAGCATTATTTAACCCTTTCAGTCACCTCTTCCTATAAATAGGACAGTGGATTTAAACCTTCTTTATTCTTTTATATTTTCGTTTCACATGCTATTTTTTATCCCGTTGTATATTTAAAAGGTCTTTGTTTTAGTATCGAGAAGTTCCGACAACAATTATACAAAATTGTAATTCTTGTCATGAATATTTAGAAGGCGGGTTTCATTAAACAATGAAGTTGAAGAAGCGTTCACCTAAAAACAGGTCGAGAACTTTAAAACAAAAGAAAATTCGCAAATTTTATTTTTTTCCTGATAAATTAGATACAAAATATATCAATTAATTAGTTTTGAGAACTTTATACTCTAAAGGTTTCATTCAACGTGCTTTTAAAAAATCGTGCTAGATATAGGACAATGTGACTGTTACTACCCTGATCGGTTCGGAATCAGAAAATGATTCACACGTGAATAAAGCATTGTGTACGTAGTTTGCTAAGCTTCATGCTACACGTTTGACGCGTTTTATCTTCTTTAAAAATGGATGAAGAATACATCAGGTGTTGTGGAAAAGGTGAACCAGGAGTTAGAGCAAACAGAAAGAAACTCAGTTGTGATGAGATTCTGTCTTTGATCGAAAATGGCAATGTATCAGTTTTAGAAGATTTATGTGACGAAGAAGGTGACGAGCTCCAGGATTTTAGAGATGATTCTCCAGGTGAAGAATCTGAATTGCTATTAGACGACAGTGAGTTGCTGCCTTTATTCGAAGAATTGGAATCAAATCCTGTTCGAGACAATGATCCGAGTTTCGATTTGCAGTCAAATAATTACCTTGATTGTGTGAACTTAAATAGTAACCAATCTGTTAGCAAGAGTGTTACCATCCATACGTGCCTAACTGAAAAGGAATTTCAGAAACAGTATTTTTGTGACAAAGAACTAACCGCGAAAAAGGATATAACTTGGATTCAAGGATCCAGCTTTGAGACACCGCCTATGGAATCTTTTGTGAATACACCGGATGATATCGTGGAGTTACGAAATCCAACCCAAATTTTTGAAAGATATTTCACTGCAGATCTTCTTGAAAATATGGTTTATGCAACGAACTTGTACGCAGTACAAAAAAATGTTGCGAACTTTCGTGTCACGAATATTGATGAAGTTAAAACCTTTATTGGAATACATCTTGTCATTGGAAACTTAGGTCATCCTCGGGTTAGAATGTACTGGGAGCCAGAGTTTCAGAATGGACTTATAGCAGATAACATGACACTGAACCGATTTTTTAAACTTCGCAATCATTTCCATGTTGTGGACACTTTTAATAAGAATTTAAATTTAACCGATAGATTCTGGAAGATGAGACCAATCTACGACGCTATCAGGAAAAGATGCAAAGAACTTGCCATGGAAGAAAATTTGAGCGTAGACGAACAAATGATTCCGTTCAAAGGGACTCTGAATGTGAAACAATACATTCGTAACAAACCTTGTAAGTGGGGTGTAAAAGTTTTCGTTTTGTGTGGTGAAAGTGGTATGATGTATGATTTCATAATATACCAAGGTTCTACTACAGAAATAAAGACAGAATATGCTCAATTTGGATTAGGACCCGCTATTGTGATGCAACTATCTGAACGGATCTCAATTAGAAATTGCAAACTTTTCTTTGATAGCTACTTTAGTTCATATTGGTTATTTCAGTGGCTCAAAGAAACTCAAATATATGCAGCTGGAACTATTAGACTAGATAGATTTCATAAGCCTCTTTTGGATTCAGATTCAGATATAAAGAAAAGTCACACCCGTGGCTTTTCTCAAGAAGTTGTAAGTACAGATGGAATAGTTCTCACCAAATGGTATGATAATTCGTGTGTAGTTCTTGCTTCCAACTTCGTTGGAATTGGAAATGAAGACACGTGCAGAAGATGGGACAAGAAAACAGACCAATATGTTGAAGTTCCTAGACCAGAAGTGATAAAACACTATAACATGAGCATGGGAAGAGTGGACAAATTTAATTTTCTAATTACATTATACCGTTCCTTCATTCGCTCTAGGAAATGGACATTACGTTTGTTTACGCATGCGGTGGATATGGCCATTACTAATTCTTGGCTCGAATATCGAAGAGAAGGCATGCACTTAGAAATCCCAGAAAAGAAGATGATGGATCTCATTCACTTTCGCCAGTATGTTGGAGAAGCTTTCATTCTATCTAAAAGACAGGATTGTAGGAAGAGGGGTAGGCCCTCGCACGAAGAAGTCATATCGGATGTTCACCCAAAGAGAGTACCCGCTACTCGTCCAATAGAAGACGTTCGTTTTGATGGCTTCAACCATTTTCCAGAGTACATTGAGCAGAAAAGCCAATCAAGATGTAAAAGAGAGGGTTGCAAAGGTAAAACATACATTGTGT
Organism: Thermobia domestica; assembly: GCF_964235325.1. Classification (NCBI taxonomy): domain Eukaryota; kingdom Metazoa; phylum Arthropoda; class Insecta; order Zygentoma; family Lepismatidae; genus Thermobia; species Thermobia domestica. The sequence goes on along the minus strand of NC_137455.1, from coordinate 197,437,505 downwards.
GTTCCAAGTGCAAAGTAGCGCTGTGCATAGCTAAAGGCAAAAACTGTTTCAGTTCTTTCCATACAAAGTAATGGAATAAAGAGGATTTCTAATTCATAATATGAATATGATATAAAGTTTTGTGCTTTAGTTTATGTTTAATTATATATTTGTAACGCATTACGGAATAAAAAAGCAAAATATGAGGTACAAATCAACTTCATTCTCATTTGATACCATTCGGTAATGTTAGATTTTACTGTTACTACTAGTCATGATGTCCTATATATGGGACTACCCGAGGTAATTGTAGTCACGATGTCCTATATATTGCACGTTCCGAATTTCGCAAACTACAAATTAAATTTTAAAACTTTCGTGTATTTTATGTTTAATACTTCCAAATAACCTAATATAACAAGCTTATAATTTTTTTACCATGTAACAAAAATTCGTGACTGAAAGGGTTAAATAGGCCTATGTAAAACCCAGCAAATAACCTACAAATGTCACTTGTACTGTTGAGCTTAAAATATAGTTTACGTAATTCTCTTTTAATTTACTCATTCATTTTTAGTTTCCCTATGAATTCAAGTTGAGCAAATAATAGCATAGTAGCATGAAGTTAAACGACGATGGAATAGTCTGCACGGTGTCAAAATTCCACTAGAATAGCACGACTTCGATTCAATCCTCAATTCGAGCAAGATTTCCTCAAACGCTACCCTTCTGTGTTAAATGGGTATTTGGAGTACCTTAAGTTGTCGGTATATGATTCTGACCAAATCTATCTTCTTTTATGTGAAGGTCTAAAAAAGACTAGAAGTTTTACTTTCAAACTATTAACTTCTGCATTTTAGCTAGATCCAGATTCAGATCATACATTTGTAGTAGAAATATATTGTATTACATAGTTCTTGGTTTCTGAGTGATTTTGGAGCTTATTTTAAAAGTTTAAAATGTAAGAGCGCAGTGTTATTATTTTTTCTTTTAATAATAAGAATCAGTCCCATTACATCGAGAAGCCGTGTTCATCTATGTACTTTTATTTTTTAAAAAAATGAAGTTTTCATTTTCGATACTGATCCGAATTAAGTTTAACATTAAATTAATTATTTCCTCCATACAAAACCTGGTAATTTTAACGTCTTTACCATAAGACCAAAATTAATATTCGTGGGATGTTTAAACTCGGCTCGGAAAAAAAAAAATCATTTTAAAACTCTCAGAATTAAAGAAGGAAAAAAAGAGAAAGTTTTACTTAAGAAAATTGTCTTTTCTTTACCGGATAATTTTATTTTGCTATCTTTCTTTCATTCTTTTTATTTTGTTTGAACACGTGATGAACCATACAACAAAGGAAAAATATCAAAAAAAAAGGGGAACAAGAGAGGCAAAAGATAAATCTTTCTGTGTTATATACTTTACCATTCAAATTGCTTATACCCCTCCCTCCGTGCCTTCCCTGCCCGCAAGGACATGCTCATTTCACGAGCATTCTCTCTCTGATTCGGGCAAGCTGAGGGAATTTCTGCCATCTGTGCGGTCGTACCCAGAAGCACTTATGTTCGTTTTGACTCATCAGCCAGATTACGGCCAATTCTAGCAAGATGACTCATCAAAACGAAAAGATGGGAAGGCATGAATAAGAAGATCCGGAGTCGAATAGTAAGGTGCGGGGCTGGGAGAGAGAAGAGGAACGCCAAAAAGAGATGAAGCATAACCATATTTCCCACAACGATATTATTGAGAGTTCTTTGATTCACGATTTTCCTTGTAAAGCATCAAAAAAATGCATTGAATCACCCAAAATTGCTTAGAAAAAAAGACTATACTAAAATATTGGTAACACTACCAAGAACAAAATGCTTTCATGCAGAAAAGGAAATTCGTTGCATTTAATCAATATAATTGTTCCACAATAAATAAGCTAAATAATATTCTTTTTAAAAACTTCTACCTTTATAATCCAAGGAGAATCAAGATTTATCTCAGTGCAAAGTTTTACACGTAGTTACATATTTGTACTTTTATATACAAGGCGCATGCTAAAAAGAATTTGTTATTACAAACAAGAAAATGCCAAGAGAAAAAGATATTGTTGATTCAATACAAGTACATACGTTGGCCAGAGACGTTACGTAGGAATTTATTTTGAGAGGGATCTAGATTCAATATGAGGATAAATTATATTACAACTTCTAAAATTGCTTATATATTTACAGAAATGTCGAAATTTCGGGTGGGGGATACAGTCTGGATTCGTAGGACCCACTCCCTGCGTACGTTCCTGACTTTTTCTAGTTTTCTACATAGTCACCATGAAACTCCAAGCATTTTTGTAAAGTAGTACAAGCTTTCGTAGACTCTGTGTAGAAATCTGCCATCTAATGTAAGACTTCAGCAAGTCGAGAACTTCACTGCTATTGAAACGTTGGAAAACAAGCCACCTTTTCAGGTGTAGGAACAATACAAACAAATAAAAGTAACTAGGAGCGCAATCGGGACTGTATGATGGGTGATTAAAATATTCTCTTCAGAATTTTTCAATTCTCTAAACAGCATGAGAAGCTGTATGCAGGCGAACGTTACCAATGAATCAGAAGAATTTCAAACCATAACATTCGTCTTCGTCGGTTTTCGCTGGCACATCACAGATTATAAGTGATTCTTAATATACGTCTGCTGTGATATCAGCTGTCCTGTTGCGTTGTTGCGGAAGTCATTTAAACTTACTGCTACTCGCACGTACGGATCCCCCCCACTAATATGGAAGTTGGATTTTGGAGTAATTGCTTGAAATCGTGATATATTGTAGACATTGTGTTCGTGAGAAAAGTCTCAATAGACACAGCCACCAATCACTGAACATTTGGCCACTACTGGGCAACTTTTTTTTGAAAATAGCTGAAGATAACGATATTCTGGATATCGTTGAGAATGACTCAAACTGTAATATGTTGTAGATATTGTGATCCTAAGAAGAAATCGTACTGGGGACCGAAAAAAAAAAACACTCACTGATCGTTTGGCCACTACAGAGTCACACATTTTTTAAAACAGCGGAAAATAGTGATATTCTTGATTTTGGTGAAAATCACTTAAACCATGATATGTTGTAGATATTGTGATCCTGAGAAAATGTCTCAATGGATACAACCACAAGTTACTGTCCGTTTGGCCTCTATAGGGCCATTTTTTTTAAAAACAGCCGAAGATAGTGATATTCTGGGTTTCGATGACAATGAGTGAAACCGTGATATGTTCTAGATACTGTGATTCTGAGAAAAAAAAGTCTCAATGGGCACAACCACAATTCACTAACCGTTTGGTCATTACAGGTCCATATTTCTGAAAACAGCCCTGTATAGCGATGTTTTCGATTTCGATGAAAATGAATGAAACTGTGATATGCTGTAGATATCATGATCCTGAGAAAACATGTTATTTTGACTACTGAGCAACGGTAGGTCAGCTGGTATGGAACTTGCTCGCATTCGGGAGGTTTGGCCCGGGCCTCTCATCGTGTCTAGGGTTTTTCAGGACTTTTCTTTGCCCCACAAGATGATCATCGGGATATTATCTATGGTTAAATGATGTTGGCCAGTACACCTTTCATCCCTTTTCCGGGTTGTGTGATAGGATGAGAAGATCTAATCCTTGTCAGGGGTCCATACAATTCCACCAAAATCCCAGAATATCGTTAACTTCTTCTTCTTCTTTTTTTTCAAAAGTGTGACCCTGTAGTGGCCAAACGGTCAGTGATTGGTGGTTGTGAATGTCAAGAATTTTTTCAGGATCAAAATATCTACAATATATCACGGTTTCAAGCAATTCCACCGAAATCCAAAATGCCGTTTCCTTCTGCTATTTTCAAAAAAAGTGACACTGTAGTAGCCAAACAGTTAGTGATTGGTGATTGTGCCAGTTGAGACTTCTCAGAATAACAATATCTAGAACATATCACGGTTTCAATCAATTCCACCAAAATCTAATTTGCATAAGGATTGTGCGGGGTCCTTGCATAACAAGAAGTTAAACCGAACCCTGTGTTTCAAGTAGCATTTTTCTTAAGCCCCATCTAGCCCAGGGAAGATGCGACATTTATTTGGACATACCAATGAAGATTTATGTTTTCTTATATAAACAGATATCCATAACTAGTCGATGCAGAACGAATGTTGTTAGAATGTATCATGACGTACAATGTGGTGGACCTTAAGTGTGGTGACATCAAAGGTGGTCATTTTCCACTGGGATCGCTCGGACTCGCGCTCACCTGTCTCAGCTGGGCTCGCGCTCACTAGCGCTCGCGATCTCTTCTCCCAACTGGGCTCGCGCTCACTCGCGCTCGCACTCACTTCTCTCGACTGAGCTCGCACTCACTCGGGCTCGCGCTCATCTCTCTGGACTGGGCTCGCACTCACTCGCGCTCGCGCTCACCAGTCTCAACTGGACTCGCGATCACTAGTGCTCGCGATCACTTTTCCCAACTGGGCTCGCGCTCACTCGCGCTCGCACTCACTAATCTTATCTGGGCTCGCGCTCATCTCTCTCGACTGAGCTCGCACTCACTCGGGCTCGCGCTCACTTCTGTCCACTGGGCTCGCACTCACTCGCGCTCGCGCTCACTTCTCCCAACTGGGCTCGCACTCACTCGGGCTCGCGCTCACTTCTGTCCACTGGGCTTGCACTCATCCGAGCTCGCGCTCACTTGTCTCAACTGGACTTGCGATAACTAGCGCTCGCAATCACTTCTCCCAACTGGGCTCGAGCTCACTCGCGCTCGCGCTCATGTCTCTCGACTGGGCTCGCACTCACTCGGGCTCACGCTCATGTCTCTCGACTGGGCTCGCACTCACTCGGGCTCACGCTCATGTCTCTCGACTGGGCTCGCACTCACTCTCGCTCGCGATCACCAGTCTCAACTGGACTCGCGATCACTTCTCCCAACTGGGCTCGCGCTCACTCGCGCTCGCACTCACTAATCTTATCTGGGCTCGCGATCACTCGCGCTCGCGCTCATGTCTCTCGACTGGGCTCGCACTCACTTGGGCTCGCGCTCATGTCTCTCGACTGGGCTGGCACTCACTCGCGCTCGCGATCACTTCTCCCAACTGAGCTCGCACTCACTCGCGCTCGCGCTCACTTCTCCCAACTGGGATCGCGCTCACTCGGGCTCGCGATCACTTCTGTTAACTGAGCTCGCGTTCACTCGGGCTCGCGCTCACTGATCTCAAGTGGGCTCGGGCTCACTCGGGCTCGCGCTCACTTATTTCATTGGGGCTCGGGCTCAGTCGGGCTCGCGCTCAATTATTGAGCCCGAGCCCGGTTGAGCGTGAGTGCCGAGCTCACGAGCGTCGGGCTCGCGAGTTTGGAAACCTATGGGTGACACTACCCTACTGGGTGTTAGGCCGTTACTTTTTATAGCATAACAACGACAGAATCTTATTTTAACTTTCTGAATAATGTATTTCTGTTACCATTTGTTGTTTTGAAGTACATCCTCGTGTCACTTCAAAGGTAATAACAAGAGCTCGGAATTTTAGGTGCAACATTTTGGCTAAAAGGTGCAAAATTGTGGTTGAAGAGATGAAACAAGTGGACTTTTTTTTTTTAAAAAAAATACAAATTTCAAATGTAATTATTCATACAAACAATACTAAATCTAATTACACTACACATAAGAACTCAAAACTCACGTAGTGAAACCTGCCTAAGACAGGCCCCAGAACAATGTTATTGAAGTCAGAAATCCAGCTGTTGAAATAGATTAAACTTAGGCCTAACATTGAAACTTTTTTTTTAATGAGGCTGCATCTGCAATCACTTGATAAAGCTCATGGCTATATGGTTAAAGTACTCCTCTACTGCGTGGAAGGACCAAGTTCGATTCTCAGTTGAAGCATAGGTGATTTGATTGCAACATTAAGTTGTAGGTTCACGTATAGCCTTGGTGATAAACGAGGAACTAAAATCGAAATGAACCAACCGATCAACCCTTCTGGTTACATAGTAACTATTCGCATACATATACCAAAAAGTTCAACAATATACCGACTGGTAATAGCTGTGATTGCTCAATTCGAAAATGCTACCTCTCATTTTTTCTATTCAATAGCTTTCGCCTGAACGGGGCTGCATTCAAGCGGAAGTAATAAGATGCTGCACACACGTGATATTCCTTGCTTATACGTAGTGTTCCTTGCTTCAGGCTGTCTCGTCTCGTCTCGTGTAAAGCATGTCTCGTCTCGTGCAAAGCATGTCTCGTCTCGTGACTCGTCTCGAAAAAATATTCTCGTCCCGTCTTGTGTCTCGTCTCGTGAGGTTCTGTCCCGTTTCGTCACGTCTCGTTTGTCTCGTTTTGTTTCGTCTTGTCTCGTAAAGAATATCGGAGCATAACATGGGAATGAAAGTAAAATGTAGCAGGTTGCACCACGCTAATCAAGATACAACTAAGCTACAAGTATCACCCAGAACACACAAGACAGGAAATGTCACGGTAGCTACACCGTTAAGCCTTCACCTCTGGTGTATGTGGTGGTCGGTTCGATCTCGGTTAGTGCCATGTGAGCTTTATGGTGGACAAACATTGAATGTGTGTGGGGACCGCGGTGACTCAGTGGTAGAGCGTTCACCTCTGGTGCTTGAGGTCTCGGGTTCGATCCCAGCCTCGCCAAGTGAATTTTGTGGGGGACAAACACCGTGTGCGTGGATTTTCTCGGGGTTCTCCCGTTTCCTCCCACATTCTTCATTCTACCATTTCATTCATTACCCATCATCAGTGTCTCCTTTAGCCTAACCGACATAACCGTGGGATGTAAAACTCAAAGATTTCATTTCATTTTTCGAATGTGTGTGTTTTCTCGAAGTTTTCTAGTATCCTACCATTTTCTTCATTCCACTAATTTTCCCATCATCATCCATTGGGCAAAAGTTGCCTAAATGTCTTAAAAATAAATTCAAATAAGCTCAAAAGGCAAGGACAAATAGTTTACAAGATGATATATCTCTGCTGTTAGTTGTCTGAGGCTTCTCGACCCTGGCTTTTTTTTTTTTTTTTTTTTTTTTACATTCTGAAACATTGAAATTTGTTTCATCAGTTTCAATACACGAATGTACAGTAAATTGCTCACAGGTACGTCGAAGATGAAGACACTAATGTCAAATAATGTTTACACGACAAGGAAAGTTCGATGTAAAGGTGTCACCATCCCCGACATTACCGTATACTATCAGCCCACTTGCTTTATAGTGTCGGTATATATATATATATATATATATATATATATATATATATATATATATATATATATAGGGAGAGAGAGAGAGAGAGAGAATAATTTTATTGAGTAATGGAAAGTATTTGATTTGATTGAAATTTTATATGTTACTGCACAGTAAGCTCTACTTAAAGTGCCATAGTAATGGGAGCTGAACGACACTTCGGACGAAAGAATGCTTGGGGCCAGTATTCACCTCCATGGTTCAAATCTGTTCCCATAACCACGGGGTGTGTGCTACTATGTGGTGGTTGCCCCGTTTGTGTAACAAACTCATGACAGTACACCCAGATTAGCTAGTGGTCTAAAAACAAAAGTTGATTTTTGGGTGGCCATTTTGGATTAAAGTTTCTTATATTGTCGTGATCTATTCGCAATCATACAACGTACATCTTCATATCAAGCCGAGCGGTCTGCGGCGATAGACCATCGGCTTGAAGGCCCCGGCTTGAGTCCCGGAAGGGTCATGTGTATGGATTTTAAAAGCATTTGTTTTTTCGTATTGTGTCAGGGGGGAAATCGTACGGGATAAAAGAATTTCAGTCTGAAAAAATTGGAGAGAATATCCTCCCCAGGATACTTTTATGTGAGTAAGGAATCCGTAAAAATATAGGATATACATTTTATAGCAGGTTTAAAAATATGATTTGGGTACCCTATTTCTTTTTTGTTAATTATGTTCTTCAATGTTCGAATTTTGATCATTCTCATGATATTTTCTGCTTTCAATGGAGTTCCATGAATATTATACCAAATGTTCTTTACACTCTGCAAGAAACCATTTTTGAAGATAATTCAGGTCCTAATAAATATTATTCACTAGGAAAGGGAAATTTCCCTCCTCCAAACATGGAAGCAGAGGGCAATTTCGCACTCTGGTCAGATCAAACATTTCCGCGTAACAAAACGAAGGTCCCCCTGCAAAACTTCTTCACCTAAAGTGTTATTATTAGTATCATAAATTTGCTGAAAGCAATCAATTTGAAGGATTCGTCGATAATATCTTTGCTTTCTTTGTTCTTCGCCTGCCTTCCAAACGAAGAGGTGAATTTTACAACATGACTGCTGTATAATAAGCGAGCGATTGGTAAAATGGTAAAAGTGTGTTTTTATCTGTATGTGTGTGTGTGTGTGTGTGTGTGTGTGTGCGAGAGAGAGAGAGAGAGAGAAAGAGAGAGAAGACAAAATTTTAGTTGCAATATGACACACTTCAATTGCCGTTTTCGGTTCATATAGCAAAAAGAATACCGCCACCAGAGAATAAAGACAAGTGTAGTCTGTTCTGTTCTCTTCCACCATCTCAGCCAGAACTTTCAACTACAGCCTGTAATGAGTGTAGACCTTACCCAGTTTTCAAATTGAATAGATGGTGGTGGTAGTTCGGTTTCTTGACCTTGTAAAAATCTTCCCTGTCTTTGATTTTGTGTGTCATCATTCCAGCCAGAAATTTAAAAAAATGAGAATTCCTCAGTTTACAGCAAGGGGAATAGGGGACAAGACATTAAGGATGATATTCCTGGAAGCTCATGTATCACGATTGTTTCATTCAATAGACAGAGGACACTTTTCTATGGAAGCTTTTCAACATGTTTTCTCACAAAGGGGATTTTCCTTTTGCAATCTATATGACCACTAGCAATTTCAATCTTGGCCACTCCCGCCAGCGTTTTCATTTTCGAGACACGAGACGAGTCGAGACATTTCAAGAGACGTCCCGTCTCGTCTCGTGGCAACACTACTTATACGAATAAAATGCGGAAAGAAACCGGAAAAAGTTTAAGAGGTATAAAAAGGTGAGACTTTAAGAGGTATAACATTGAGAAAAGATGAAAAAAGAAGGTGCTGGCATTGAAAAAAAATGTGCAAACATATGCAACCAAAACACAGTCAGGGATATAAAGAGGTACAACATTGAGAAAAATATAAAAAGAAGATGCTTGCATTGAAAAAAAAAGTGCAAACATATGAAAGCAAAACAGTCAGGGATGTTTGTTTAATGTTTTCTTTGCGAGAGAAGATAATTTGGGAATTTTAATAGCAAAACAGAAACAAAATAAAGTACAGTACCTGAAATTCCTAGCTCCAATAATAGCGCTATGTATTATGTATTCTGTATTGTCTACTACGTAGTATTGCGGACAGTAGAATGTTTGCCAACTAAATTGGCCTACTCGATACCATGATACCACACCAGACAGTTTCTGAAATGGGCGAGATAAAGGAAAAGGTAATAGAGTTTAACATGTCCTATTAGAGTATTCACTTATTCACTACGCTAGAAATTATAGAGCATGAAACCTGGATAGCCAAAAAGTCCTTTTACACCTACACTTATTTCACCCCTTCATTAACAATATTTAATATTTCATTGTTGTGCTTCCGTTAATGTACCCTCACACTTGGCACTAAGCGCTCCTCCAAAGTGAAGTCACTGGTATCTGCCATTATCCACCACACACGGAAAGGCAAGACAATGAACTGGTCTACGTAAAGACTTTATTCTTCTCCTTCCGCAGGCAGTCACATAGCAGTTACGTCATCACTTGACAATTTACGTGAGAAACACTGTTACCAAATGAATTATCAGGATGCGTGGCTCAAATATTAAATATTTTAACATCTTATATTGTTACACACATTTAGTTCGGGTGTAAAGAGACTTTCTAGCCTTGCTGTACTTCACATGTTTGTGAAAAATTTACCTTATAGAGTGGTTTTCGTGACCACAGTGTGCTGTGAGTCCATGTCGACTGACATTGGCAAAAACGTTCTATAAAATATCAAACGTTTTGTCAAACACGGTGTTATACCAAAGGGCTTCAATTGTATACCAATAGAAGTATTAAAAAAAAAACTTTCATTACTGAATATTCTATTTTTATCAAATTCGGGCTTGTCAAGAAGGAAGATTTTTTTTATTAACAGTTGTAATTTGTATGTTACTACAGCATTAACTAATTTCAAGATAAATTATTAATGCATCATTCATGTACTAAAAATTATAGCAAATGTGTTAGTCAATAAATTTGTTTTCGCACACAAAACTTGAAGATGATAAGAGTTTTTGATACATCTTCTTCTTAATTATGAATAGTAATGTCTATTTGTAGAAAATACTGACAATTGGTAAATTTTACGATGAAAAAGAAACTACGTAAAAGACAAGAAAATGAAACGTGAAAGATAACAGAATTAATAGTTAAAGTGTCATTTTTGAGTATCTTATCAATAGCTGCAAGAGACGAACAAAGGAGAATGTGCTTATATGTTGAGAGAGTGGAAAACGAAATGGATAGCGAACCATTCATTGACAGTAATGAAGAAATCGTAGGAAATATTTCTCTCCGGTCCTTTTGTATTGTATTGAGTGAAGAGGACAAAGTATTAGTAGAAAAATAGAGGGGAAAAAAAGAAAAATTTCTCAGAGAGAAAAATTCAAAGCAGAACTAGATTCTTTTGCAGTTTTTTTTTCCTTAAAAAAAATGAAGTTTCTTTTGAATCCGCTGGGCGGCGCTCTACGTCGTTCTATTGTGTCATTAATCAAGTGTCTGAATAGATGTGTGTGGTGGTAGGAGTGAAAGTGGTCAAAAGTTGCAAGGAGTGGGACAACATATCAAATGTCTTTCTGTAGTCTCTGTCTCCCTTCTTTTTCATTTCTTACTGTTCTGGGCTAGAAGTCATCTTTCTCTCTTTTCTCCGCTTCTTCCCAAGAACCCGGAGAAGAAGAAATAGGGAAAAGAATAGAGTTTAGGAGCACCCATTTTCTTTTTAAAGCTTGTAACATGATAGCCATTTCAGAGAATTGCTCAGACTATACATCTTGGTCCAGATGTTTCGTTCCAGTAGTACAAGCAGAGAGAGCATTTCTCTCTCTCTCTCTCTCTCTCTCTAACTCACTCTGTGTGTGTAACTCTGTGCTTCAGGGCTAACAAAATAAGAAACATTTAAAGATATGAGAGTGTCTCTGGTTTCCTTCCTATTGTGTTTTCCAGCAGGAATCTGAGAAAGAAATATGTAAAAGAAAAAAAGAAAAAATAAGAAAAAGAAAGGAAAGGAAGAAAGAAAGAACAAAATGGGTATTTTCTTAAACTGTTCGGCTGAAGTTTCATGCAAACTGAAATAAATGCATCATTTTTTACTTCATTTTTAATGCTAACTTATAATTTTAGCATTTTATCTATGTGGTTTATTGAAAGGATAGAGATAATAAGATGCAATTTTAACAGCACAACTGAAAATGACAATGGCATGCTTAAATGCTATGCCCAGAAAAGAGGTAAAATGGTAATGTAAAATCATCCTTACAGATATTTAATTGCAATTGTAAGCAGTGTAATATCAATATGAGCAAAAACACCAGAGGTGCAAAAAGTGCAGCCAAGTTCGTCAGCCTCAAAAAGTGTTGAGATGAGGATGGATGAGCCAAGTTCTTTGACCACTGCATCTGAAAGGAATACTGGAACTTGGCGCGAGGTGTCTAACATATTCGAATACATTAAGATGTCTGTTCTTAGTTTTACGGTCGGGACATTTCAGCCCTAAGGCTAGTGGTGACCCCCAAATCCACCACGCTCACAAACACCATCCCTAAGGCTCGTTAACACATTTACTTTGACACTTCGTGGAGGAATATAAGTTTCCCTTGTCTGGGTTTCGAACCACGAATCTTACTGCAGTATACTGTATATGTGCCTTAGCGCTTTAGCAAAGTTGATATTCCTAAAGTTGGTGGTGGTTTCAAACCCACCACGCCCATCACCACTATCCCTAAGGTTCCTTAACATCATTTTCCTTGACACCTCGCGCCATGTTCCAGTGTTCCTTACAGATGCAGTGGCCAAAGAACTTGGCTCATCCATCCTCATCTCAACACTTTTTGAGGCTGACGAACTTGGCTGCACTTTTTGCGCCTCAGGTGTTTGTGCTCATATTTCACTTCTTTTTGTAGTTCACCATGTCAATATCCTATATTGGGATTCTCAATTGTGGCACATTGCTGGATTTAAATTTAAAATAGTACATTTTTAAAGAAATCATAATGTGTCACATGCAACATTAGTTCCCAAGGGCTCTCCCACCGGGAATCGAACCCAAGTCCCTGTACAAGAACGGCGCACATGCTAGCCACTAAAATAGCGGGGAGGATTTATTCTAGTAAATATCTGTCAGAGAGTTATGTTCAAACGAGATTCTAATTCATTTACCCGAACTACAAAATCACGATCGCTAACATCTCATTTTTCATTACCTAAATACGAAGAGTATCAACAGAGTCCACAACCCTTGATGCTGAATCATCGCTGCTACATCACTAGACATAGCTGGTGTTTCAATATACTTAGTTGTTCTCTATCTTTTCACATTGCGAAATTACGGAGTTCATTACATGACGCGCATGTTGCGCAGTTTCATACTGCCTCGGGTTTTCCTTCCAATGATATACATCTTTCAAATAGCTTGTAAATTTAATATCTACCACAACTTATCCTAACTGTATATAAAACTACATGGACAGATATAAATTAAAGGGGTGCTTCCGATTGACGTAGAAAGTTGAAATGATGAAGAGGGACGAAGAATTTTCCCATGTTATTTAAATGGGTCTTTTTTTATTTTTTACATATAATCTCATGTTTTACGAACTTGGAATTGGAATAAAAAATTGAAATTCGGTATGCATTTTCGTTTTCATTAGTATTACCTAAGTAAATCAGTAAAAATAAACAATTCAAACTTTAGAGTGGTTTTATGGGGAACTGAAAAATCTATCCCATGTTACGTATTTATATGGGGAACCTTTTACACCCCAAAATTATAGGGCAATTCCTGTAGGGCTACAATCATTAAATTTGACATGATTGTAGTTTTTCGGAACTAACCGACAGAAAAATTGCCAAAAGTGAATATTTTTAATTTTTAAAGAGTCTAATGGGGAGATGAAGAAATTCCCCATGCTATTTAAAATAGGCCTTTTTTGGACTTATAATCTCATATTTTAGGTACTTGAAATTGGAATACAAACGTGAAGTTCGGTATGCTTCAACATTCTCGTTAGTATTACCTAAGTAAGTCTGTAAAAATTGAAAATTTCCAAATTTAGAATGGTTTTATGGGGAACACAAAAACCTTTTCCATGTTATTTATATTGAACGTCTTCTACACCCCAAAATGTTTAGTCACTCTCGGCAGGATTAGAATGATGAAAGTTGGCACGATTGTAGCCTCCCGGGACTAACCTACAGGAAAACTGCTAAAATTGAATATTTTTAATTTTTAAGGAGTTTAAAGGGAGATGAAGAAATCAACATATTATTTAAATAGGCGTTTTCTTTTAGATAGTTGAAATAGGAAAAGAAACTTGAAATTCGGGAATTGTAAGCTTAAGAGGTGTGAGGAAGTAGACCGAGCAAAGGCGAGGGTGTGGGGGCGAACCCCCAGGAGGGAAAATTCCAGAAAAATGAAGAGCAAAGACAGGAAATTCACTGTTGATGAAAAAACTGATACGTAAGAGATTCTCACACTGTTCACAGATAGAGACACGAAGCATCAAGAATATTTTTACATAATGACTGTGGTAACTATAATATAACTCGTGGTACCAATATATCTACGAAATCGGTCACATTTTGTTGCTAGTCTCACATAAATTCGAACAATTGGATTTCTCATTCCTTCAAAAACTTCATTAATTTTAAATATTCTCACCTCTACATTATCTTACTTATCAAATTAATGTCAATATCTATTTAATAGGAATGACTGCAATAAAGGAAAAATCTTCACCGATAAAAGACAAAATATTGGCTTTCCTTGTCTGGGATTCCAATCACGAAATTTACGGCAGTATGTAATTGCCTTATCCCTCGTTTTTAAAAGTTAACTGATTCACCGAACGTGCCTCATTAACTTGCTTAACTACTCATTACTAGCTTTCACTTATTTTACTCCCACACTCAGAAAAAACGTATGTGGCATACGTAAAAACGTTGGTTACATGTGTAAATCCTGTAGTTTTTGGACTTAACGTACACTAAACGTATAACTGAAAAGTATATTTTAAACATACCTTCCGTATAATTGTTCCGAATAAACGTACTTTCCACACGAACGAAAAGACTGTATGTAGAAGAAACCATTGTGCAGAGTTTCACGTCTCTGTTTCATTGCGAAGTATCTAATCAATTTGATGAGAGTGAGTTAAACCATTTTTTCCTGGCTAAGGACAGTTTCTTGCACATAAAAAAATTCCCATAGCACATTTCTCAGATTTTGGAACATTTTCGTACTCAAGTTGTTTTAGAGAACCTTTATGCAAAGTTTCAAGTTTCTATCTCATTGGGAAGTACCTAATCAATTTGATGAGTGAGTGAGTGAATCATTTTTTTTCCTGGCTAAGGACAGTTTTTTGCACATAAAAGTTTCTCACAGCATATTCCTCAGATTTCGGACTTTTTCTATACTCAAGTCATTATAGGGTACCTTTATGCAAAGTTTCACGTCTCTATCCCATTGGGAAATACCTAATTAACTTGATGAGTGAGTGAGTAAATCTATTTCTTCCTTAGCTAAGGACAGTTTTTTTTCAATAAAAACTTTCCCGTAGAACATTCCTCAAATTTCGGACTTTGTCCATACTCAAGTCATTATAAGAAACCTTTGTGCCGAGTTTCACGTCTCTATCCCATTGGGAAGTACCTAATTAACTTGATGAGTGAGTGAGTGAAACGATTTTTCTTCCTGGCTGACAGGTTTTTGCACATAAAAGTTTCCCATAACACGTTCCTCAAATTTCGGACCTTTTCCATACTCAAGTCATTATAAGAAACCTTTGTGTAGAGTTTCACGTCTTTGTCTCATTGCGAAGTACCTAATCAATTTGATGAGTGAATGAGTTAAACGCTTTTTTTTCCTGGCTAAGGACAGTATCTTGCACATAGAAATTTCCCATAGCACATTTCTAAGATTTTGGAACTTTTTCGTACTCAAGTTATTTTAGAGAACCTTTATGCAAAGTTTCAAGTTTCTATCTCATTGGAAAGTACCTAATCAATTTGATGAGTGAGTGAGTTAAAGGTTTCTTTTTCTGGCTAAGGACAGTTTTTTGCACATAAAAGTTTTCCATAGCACATTTCTCAAATTTCGGACCTCTTCCATACTCAAGTCATTATAAGAAACCTTTGTGCAGAGTTTCACGTCTCTGGCTCATTGCAAAGTACCTAATCAATTTGATGAGTGAGCGAGTTAAACGATTTTTTCCTGGCTAAGGACAGTATCTTGCACATAAAAATTTCCCATAGCACATTTCTCAGATTTTGGAACATTTTCGTACTCAAGTTATTTTAGAGCACCTTTATGCAAAGTTTTAAGTTTCTAACTCATTGGAAAGTGCCTAATAAATTTGATGAGTGAGTGAGTGAAAGGTTTTTTCTTCTGGCTAAGAACAGTTTTTTGTACATAAAAGTTTCCCATAGCACATTACTGAAATTTCGGACCTTTTCCATACTCAAATCATTATAAGAAACCTTTGTGCAGAGTTTCACGTCTCTGTTTCATTGCGAAGTATCTAATCAATTTGATGAGAGTGAGTTAAACTATTTTTTTCCTGGCTAAGGACAGTTTCTTGCACATAAAAAAATTCCCATAGCACATTTCTCAGATTTTGGAACATTTTCGTACTCAAGTTGTTTTAGAGAACCTTTATGCAAAGTTTTAAGTTTCTATCTCATTGGGAAGTACCTAATCAATTTGATGAGTGAGTGAGCGAAACATTTTTTTTCCTGGCTAAGGACAGTTTTTGCACATAAAAGTTTCTCACAGCATATTCCTCAGATTTCGGACTTTTTCTATACTCAAGTCGTTATAGGGTACCTTTATGCAAAGTTTCACGTCTCTATCCCGTTGGGAAGTACCTAATTAACTTGATGAGTGAGTGAGTAAATCTATTTCTTCCTTAGCTAAGGACAGTTTTTTTTTCAATAAAAACTTTCCCGTAGAACATTCCTCAAATTTCGGACTTTGTCCATACTCAAGTCATTATAAGAAACCTTTGTGCCGAGTTTCACGTCTCTATCCCATTGGGAAGTACCTAATTAACTTGATGAGTGAGTGAGTGAAACGATTTTTCTTCCTGGCTAAGGACAGTTTTTTGCACATAAAAGTTTGTCATAACACATTCCGCAAATTTCGGACCTTTTCCATACTCAAGTCATTATAAGAAATCTTTGTGCAGAGTTTCACGTCTCTGGCTCATTGCAAAGTACCTAATCAATTTGATGAGTGAGTGAGTTAAACGATTTTTTCCTGGCTAAGGACAGTATCTTGCACATAAAAAATTTCCCATAGCACATTTCTCAGATTTCGGACCCTTTCCATACTGAAGTCATTATAAGAAACCTTTGTGCAGAGTTTCACGTCTCTGGCTCATTGCAAAGTACCTAATCAATTTGATGAGTGAGTGAGTTAAACGATTTTTTCCTGGCTAAGGACAGTATCTTGCACATAAAAAATTTCCCATAGCACATTTCTCAGATTTCGGACCCTTTCCATACTGAAGTCATTATAAGAAACCTTTGTGCAGAGTTTCACGTCTCTGTTTCATTACGAAGTATCTAATCAATTTGATGAGAGTGAGTTAAACTATTTTTTTCCTGGCTAAAGACAGTTTCTTGCACATAAAAAAATTCCCATAGCACATTTCTCAGATTTTGGAACATTTTCGTACTCAAGTTGTTTTAGAGAACCTTTATGCAAAGTTTCAAGTTTCTATCTCATTGGGAAGTACCTAATCAATTTGATGAGTGAGTGAGCGAAACATTTTTTTTCCTGACTAAGGACAGTTTTTTGCACATAAAAGTTTCTCACAGCATATTCCTCAGATTTCGGACTTTTTCTATACTCAAGTCGTTATAGGGTACCTTTATGCAAAGTTTCACGTCTCTATCCCATTGGGAAGTACCTAATTAACTTGATGAGTGAGTGAGTAAATCTATTTCTTCCTTAGCTAAGGACAGTTTTTTTTCAATAAAAACTTTCCCGTAGAACATTCCTCAAATTTCGGACTTTGTCCATACTCAAGTCATTATAAGAAACCTTTGTGCCGAGTTTCACGTCTCTATCCCATTGGGAAGTACCTAATTAACTTGATGAGTGAGTGATTGAAACGATTTTTCTTCCTGGCTAAGGACAGTTTTTTGCATATAAAAGTTGCCCATAACACATTCCTCAAATTTCGGACCTTTTCCATACTCAAGTCATTATAGGGTACCTTTATGCAACGTTTCACGTCTCTATCTCATTGGAAAGTTCCTAATCAATTTGATGAGTGAGTCAGTGAGTCCGAGAGCCTGAAAACGGCATA
Source organism: Thermobia domestica (assembly GCF_964235325.1). Taxonomy (NCBI): domain Eukaryota; kingdom Metazoa; phylum Arthropoda; class Insecta; order Zygentoma; family Lepismatidae; genus Thermobia; species Thermobia domestica. Next base: position 197,419,886 of record NC_137455.1, on the reverse strand, counting down.
TTTTAGGGATCCAGTACTCAAATATGGTTGAAGTTTGGAATGTGAGATATGGCATATGAGTACATCTCTCGGATATCTCCTTAAATTCTAATTTTCATGTTTTTACCCTTAATAGAATCGTTTTTGCAAAGCCTTGAAATCGGCGATTTTACCCAAAACTCTTGTTCGTGTATAATATGCTTACGGTAGTCCAGACCAGTTTTCGTTTTCTTCGCGGAACTTGCTTGCCATGCACTGCCGTGCATGTTGATGGAGATTACACTCATTCTGGTTCGGGCTCACTATCTTCAATGATGTTTTTTGCTTTCTGGGGCTAGCCCTCACTAACGTTGTTAAGGTTCGCGATTCCTTGGACTCAGGTTCGGGCTGGAGCGCATTAATCTTAATAGGGATCGTCATTGTGATTAGTGTCACTCACTGTGACCACGAAAACTATGGATTCCGCACTAACATCGATCATTTTCGATCATTTTTATCCATCTCCCCTCCTTTTCCCCTAAGTCCTACCGTCAAAGTGAAAGAGACAAAACATCCCAGGCCCAAACCTCATCTATGTTGAAAATTTGATCGAGATCAGTAGGGTGGCTAAGGAGTTATGGAGTCACAAACATAAGAATTTATCTACTGCACTTCACAATCAAAACCTTCTCAGATTGATCGTTTTCTGAATATAAATTCGTAAATTTCAATATGATCAGAAAGTATCTTCTTTCCCTCTTTGAGATCCACAGAATATGAAAATTTGTCTTTTTAATGAGAAATTTATAAGCCGAATTACATCTTACGATCAGAGAATCGTAACGGACTTTATTTTTTACAAATAATCTGAATCCCCTTTTACCTTATTAGAATTCGTATTTAAAATAAACATTTTTCACTGTTTTTTTTAATAAAAAAATCCGTGACCAAAGGAGATTTCTGCACCAATGTCACGTTTATCAGTAGTAATCCCTGGACACTGATAAACAAATCAATCTTTTTATTTAATAATATAAATTAGGAAAAGAGCATTGAATACCAAAAGAGACTATCAATAGTTCGCAAAAATAAATTTAAAATCCTTTCTTATACCGTCAGCGAAATGCGAAATATTAAAATCTAATGCTGGATATGTAGTTGATATTATTGAAAATATGCATTTTATTAAGAGTGAATATTTTTAACCCTCGTTTTCTTAAACATTGAAATGATTATGTTAGATATATTCTTTGTAGTCCTTGTTTTAATGTTACAATTTATAAGTTCCGATTATCATCATTGATAATTTTCTTATTTACGTATTTTTTTATTAACGTATATAATCTTGTTTAAGAAAATATTGTTGTTTAATTGAATGCTTGCTAAGGTTCTACAATAATTAAATTCACTTGAGAACCCTGTATATAACAGGCTTTGAGCATTGCAAATTTCGGGTTAAGTTTCAAAGTTGATTGTCCGTTTCTAGCAAAATTTTGAAAATCTACCGGGACTTTCTCTGCTTATTCATGTGATTGATAATCTATAAGGAGAGCGAAAGTTGTGTTCGTAATTTTCTTATGTAAGCGGTTCTAAATATGGAACTATTTAGCAAAGCGGAGGGAACTGCTTGGGGCAAGGTTACTGCATGGTAGGATTCAGGAGCGGATCCAGGGGGCGATCGGGGCGATCGGGGCGATCGCCCCCCCCCCCAGAAGAGGAAACTTTCTTATTTTACATATATAAATAAAACTAATCCCAAAGTTTGGAGCCCTTAAAAGTAGCAGTATGACAACCCCTCCCCCCCCCAGAAGTCGGTCCTGGATCGGCCCCTGGTAGGATTGTGGGAATATAATGAGCATTTGCTTTGTAAACAAAGGACTGCAGGTAAATAGACACGCAGCCCTGGATATGAGGTAACATTATTACAGTTTGTGAAACAATAAGGTGATAATCAGGAAAATCTATTAAAAGTAAGTAAAAAAATAAATTGTAGAAAATGTAATAAGCAAGTTACTGTAAAGAAACGTGGAAAAATACTTTTGAATGTAACGGTAAGTAATATAATCAACATGGCGGCAAGGTTCTAGAAGACAGGTCCCCTTTCCCATTTAGCTGTAATAAAGACAGAAAACAACGTACCCTGCGGGGCTCTAACCGGCCTCCAGTCGCTAACGCTCGCTCGGCAATACTGTGTGAATTAAATATTAAACTTTGGTACAGAAAGGAACCAATTATTACGCTTTTAGCCAAAAATTAGGTGGACGACCAAGTTCGGAATAAATTCCCAAATTTCTGCTACATTTTTCTTATAGTTCAGAGACCACAAGAAATTATGTGAGTATTGTCTCATTTTGTATGTTGTAAGATTCTACTTTGATCCGCAGTGCCTCAGTGGTAGAGCGTTCTCCTCTATTGCGTCGGGACCCTGGTTCGATCCCAGCTCTCGCCAAGTAGACTTTGTGGTCGACAAACGCCGTATCCATGTTTTTTTAAGTTTTTTTCCCACTTTATTCATTCCACTGTTACACTCATTTCTCACCACCGTCTCCTTTAGCTTTACTGGCATAAACTTGGGACGTAAAACTGAAAGATTTCAAAAAGATCATAATTTAACCTAACTCAACCTCATTATTAGCGATGAGGTTGAAGTATAATCTGGGAATTCGGTGGGAAGATATCTTCACCTGCTCTAAAACGAAAAAAAAAAAAAAAAAAAAAAACACGTAGCAGTTCACCTTTAATAGAATGTTATCATTTAATTAGAAAAGTGTTCTTTATAGTTCAAAGAGAAATACTTTGTTAGTCCTTGTAATTTATGTTTAATTTACGTTGCACTGAATAACGGAGACAAAGATGATCGATTTTGTTCTTTGAAATGGATAGAAATTTTGCAATCTGAAAACAACAACTGGTTAACCCCACAAGCAGGTAATTTTCAACCAAATGAGCATCGCACGCGAGAGAGTTCATTAGTCCATTCGATGTTCTCTGCTCATGTGGAGAGTTGTCATAGAAATCCCAAATGAAAATATTTGAAGTGCTACCGCGCTGAAGTACATACATACATAATTAATTACATTGATTATGGTTTAGATATAGCTTCCGTATTCAGGAACATGTAACCAGGATACTGAGTACTCATTAAGTATTCGTTGAAATGTCATGTTAGAGAAAACGACGTTAAAAAAAATGTAAATACTTTATTAAACCTGGCAGTTCAAATTAATACTGTGTACGCTATATATTTATTAGGGGTACGAAGGAAAGCTTACTCATGAAATTTACCGGAATTGTAATTTAATTTAATAAGAAAATGAATTTATTTCATGCTTATATCACGTTATTGAAATAAAAATAAATGTGTTTTATGGTCGTTTACGTTGTCATTTTCAGTCAATATAATATAATAATTGAAATTTGAATCTAAAATACATGAAAACGATATTTCTTTTAATATTTGTCTTCTAATGCAATGCCTAAATTAAAAAGGGCGGAACTATTAACGTAGATTCTACCATGACAAGGGCTTGAATCTCGTGCACTGTTTGATGATCAATCCTCACAAAACAGACCATACTTCACCGCATTATCTCGCCTCCAAGAGAACTAAACAAAAGGAAGGGGGCGCGATGGCTCAGTGGTAGAGCGTTCATCTCCGGTGCTTGGGGTTCCTGGTTCGATCCCAGCTCGTGCCGCGTGGACTTTGTGGTGGGCAAAAACTGTGCTCGTGGATTTTCTTGGGTTCTCTCGTTTCCTCCCACTTTCTTCATTCCACCATTTCACTCATCTTTCATCATCATCGTCTCCTTTAGCCTAACCTGCATAACTGTGGGACGTAAAACTTAAAGATTTCATTTAATTTCATTTTAAACAAGAGGAACATACAAACAGAATAGATAACTATATCAATATATAAAGACTGTGAAGAGTGCTGTACGCAAACATGTATTCATTTGATCTTTTCATGACTATTGATTTAATGATAAAAATTATCAATATTCGTAGGAATTTGAAGGAAAACATTTATAGGCTATTTACCTATCATCGCTCATATACTCAATACAATTTTCGACAACTCAAACGGAAAATCACAGAATGTACAAAATCGAACAATATTACGATTGTTGTTATATATTAATACTACCTGAAACACCCATTCTTCGCATGTGTAAGGTAAAATATCTATGTAAACAAATTGAACGAAAGGAAAAATTATCGGTCATTTTCTACTACGTTTACATATCCCGGTAAACGCATACTAAGACTCTTTGGTTTGAATTTTGAAAAAAAAAAAAGGTAGTGACGCAGCTGATGGGGGCTGTATTTGGAAGTCAACGCCTGTGGGAGTATTACCATTAATCTCAGCGACAGCGAAAACTAATTGAATTTGACACTAATATCGGTCATTTTGGATTATTTTCACATGTATCGGTATCCGCCTCGGTGACCCTAGGCCCGCAGCCGAATGGGGCGAATTTTAAAGTTTCATGCGATCGGAAATTTCATCATTCATCTCACCGACTGCGAAAACTACGAATTTGACACTAATATCGGTCATTTTCTACTATTGTCCCGGTAAACTACCCCCCTTCCGAGATCCCCCTTGTTCGAATTTTGAAGAAAGTGCTTCGTCTTGGTCTGAGGCCTGGACCAAGGTAACCGTGACCAAAATTTGGTAACTCTCGGTACACTCGTCTGCTCCCCAGGCCGCACACAGTCAACAAGACAGGCAACATACAAACTCTTTATTTTATTAGTATTAGATTTTACATTTAGGAGTTAAGAATTAGATTTCTAGGCTCTCGGCGTCTATAGCTATCTAGCCCGTCACGTATGAGGGATAACGTTCTTCGTCGATCACACTATCCGGGGAAAGGGAAGGACTAAAGGATTGTGGAAGGAAGGAAGCGGCCTGCGACCTATAAGTTAGGTACAAAGCCGACATTTGCCTGGTGTAAGTGAAGAATACTCAGAAAAAGCTCATTCAGGATGGCTGACCTGAGGAAGCTTTTTACACTTTTTGAACCGAGTGCCCCTATAATACTTTTCATGTAACAATATACTATACTCAGGTAAAAACAGACAATTTAGTTGATTCTCGACTTTAAGAGTAGTCATCTAAGAAAAAATTTCAAGAAAATAAAATCGGAACTAGGAGAATATAACAACTCCATTAAAAAAATTCGAGCATACTGTTTTTGGGTGTGGGAATCAACTATTTGTTCAGAAAATAAGTTAAGCTCAGCAATATAAAAACAAATCAGTTTGTCTATCACAAAGTCTATTTTGCACGAGCTGGGATCAGGTTAGTGACCTCACGCACCAGAGATGAACACTCTACCAGTGCAACCCTTAGTTGTGTTTTACGATAATAAATGCATGAATAATAGACATAAATTCCGCCCTCATGTTTGTTAATTTTGTAGTAAATCAAAAAGTTATACCAAGAGTTCTGTGCTTAATGATTAGGAAATATTATTTTGTAATATAGTCAATGTTACAGACCAGAGCGTACGCAGAAATTTTTCAAGGAGAAACTCAAGCACGCTATATGGATCCCTTAATATATTTTCAAACCACGTATGCTTTTTGTATATACACACTGTATTTACATACTAAATGTTTATTTTTGCTTAATATCTTGCTCAAGTGTGTGGTTAAAAGCGCGAAACGCCCTTTGCGTACGCCACTATTGTCGACACTTTCCACATGGTTAAGGAATTAATATTCAAATAAAATGTGACAGCCAAGATTTAAATTTGTAAATTATTTACTCAGTAATATCTGGACTTACTTGAAAGTTACGCGGACAGGTTTAAACCTTTGATTTCCTTATTATTTTAAACAGAAACTGAAGAAGCATGTGGGTAGATGATGCACATCTTTAAGAGACAATAGCACATAGACTAAAAGCTACAAATTTGGATCTCAATGTTGAGATTGTCAGAACATCATGCAAATAATTATATTTCCTTCCTCAGCATAAATTGCCTGAAAAGAACTGAACAGCAAATCGTTATCCGCAACATGTCAATCAGGGAAAGTTCTCTGATGTAGTCACAAAGTCACGTGCCTCTCCAATTAACACGGAAAAAGAAATCTAGAAAAACGAACAATTATGTACAGTTATTCTCGCATAGAAACGAGGAACGATTAATAACAAAATTTTAAGCTATTTTAATTAGAGTCTGCAACAATAAATGATGTTAGTGAAAGATTTAGTAACAATGCTTAATGTTGTCATCTATTCTCCCGTTCTGAGTTGACTCTTTGTACCGTAGGCTTGTTGTTAAAGAAAAATTCTTTAAATGCGTGACCTTACGTACAATATAGCATTGCCATCGAAAAAAAAGTTTTCTACCTACTTGCGGCTGGTGGAAGGGGAGGAAATAGAATAGAGCCTTTCAGCTCTTTGTTTATGACGTACGCTGCACACCAGGAAAGAGGGATATATATGTTCTGCTTCTCGTGGTAAAAACAATTACTCATATTGTTTCAAGGGCGAGAGACTTACAAAGTATTATGTTTCTTCACGACGCTCATATACAAATCATGAAGGTGAAGCTGAAACACTCTCTTAAATCACTTTATAATTTAGGATTCCGGTATATCTCTAAAATTTTACTACGAAATCATGCACGCAAAGCAACAGGGAAGCATGCATATAAATGTTACGTTTTAATACAAATAAATAATTATTTAAAAAAAACTAATACGTAGAGAACAGTAAAATGTCTAAAAGTAGAATTTCGAATTTTACAAAGAATTACATAAACATGAATGTTACTTCTTTATTATCCTGAATGTCAGAATTATCGTGAATTTGAGTGAGACCCCTTGAGTTAGTTGCCAAGTTTCCAAGGGTAGGTTTAAAATGGTGAACACCTATTGGTTGTTCAGTAAATGATTTGCAAAACTTCACGCATATCGTAAAGTTTCTTCGTAGATATATGGTTAGCAAACGCGTTTCCAGCATGGCGTTCTAGGGTTCGATTCCCGATAAAAACACGTATGATTCAGGCTTTATGTTCATGAGTAAATCTACGTCTTGGTCGAATAAATTACTCATTTGCTTTAGAAACGATCAAATCCGAATCGATACCTTAATATCAACTCATGAAAATATGATAATGCCCCTATTAGAAGTTACATTTTATAAATATACCAGAAATAGAGCTACATTAGTTTACACCATTGCATAGTTTCTTTTTTGGGGGAGGGAGGGTACCGGTATCCGTTTCAAACTATACTGTTTGTAACTTAAGTATATATGGAATGACGAAGTTACGGGATTATATTTATTGAGAATTGAGTCAATTGAGAAATTCAAATTGAAAAAAAAAAAAAAAAATACGTTGAGGAGTGTTGGCAACATCAGTGTTGGCATCATTAGATTATGCAATGACAACATAAAACATGTATTCCATTATTTTATGAGTAGTATCTACCTGCCAAATTTTATCAAAATCGGAGTGTTACACTTCAGAAGTATTACTTGTCAGTTAAATATTCTTTAGATTTCTCGTGGTGAAGTGACTAGGGTCCACGACTTTGGCGTGCAAAGTGTACCATTTTGTTGAGTTAAAATTAACGTCCCTTTCAGCACCGAGGCCATATGAGATGGGACCTACTCATTAACGTGAAATCTGAACCACATGAACTACAGCCGGGAATCGAACCAGGATCTCCCACGCCGAAGGCGCGCACGCTAACTGCTTAGCCACGAAGGAGCTCCAAGGTGTACCGTGTTTATATGGCTCCACGTTATGTAGGATGAGTAAGAAACCATGAGTAATAGTGACCGCTATGTTTTACCGAATAAATACTACCTAAACCCGTACAGTGCCGTGGGGGGCGAGTTGGGCGACGGCCCCGGGCGCCTATGTAAGGGGGCAGAAAATTCGGGAGAGAAGAAAGGAAAAAGAGAGGAAAAATTACTTGGAATATATGTATGGGGGTACCGTCGTATACTCTCGCCCCGGGCGCTAATTTTCGACAGCACGGCACTGATCTAAACTGTCTTGAATAAATTCTATTAATTTGTTTATGGTATCTTAGACACTGTAATTAACTCCACTCTATCTTTTTTTAAAAAAAAAAAAAATAAAAGAATACTTGTGTTTTAAGATGGTCATTTAAGAATATGTTAATGTATGTCTAACCGCATACTGTATATCAATGCAAATTTACAGACAATACGTAGAATTTAAAGTGGTCGTTTTCTTCAAATTTGACTTACTCTCACGTTTTAGTTTTTTTTTTTTTTTTTTTTTTTACGGTGTGCCTATCACTTCATCTTCGTATTTCATCTCTCACTCTTAGTTTTCACCTAATTACTACTTTATTCAATTCTCCATGACACATTCTTTTACTATCATCACCTCTCATTGCCATACCGGTACCACTAGTACAATCAAGCATTTACTAAATCCTCACTCATGACTTAAAGGTAGGCCAACTACAACATGTAATTTACTTAAATATTATTCTTTCAGGTTTTAGAAGAAATAATCATGGTTTCTGTAACTCATAAAAGTTTCGGAATAACATTTCAACTACTAAACAAAGTGTTGTGTACAGTGTGTGTATTTCTAAATATATAAATAGGAAAAGAGAAATAAGGTAATGTACTTACATCTTTCTCGTTGAGATTATGTCATTGTGGAACAAAAGAATATAAAAACCATTCGAAAAAAATTCAAAATACTGTAAGTGTATCTATGACAAACTTGGAATGCTGTTACTAAAATATATCAATAACAATGAAATGAATAGTTATGTGACGAAATGTATTAACATTTTATATTTAACATTTACATTACCGACAATGTAATTTTGCCTTAGAGATTTAATATATTGTTACACTCAACAATAGATAATTATTGACTTAACCTAATAACATTTTCGTACTTCATTCGAATTAAAATATGCATTCAGAGGGATGATACACGATAAACGCGATAAACGAAACTCATCCGATTTTAAGTCTATGTTTTTACCTAGTCTATGTGTTCATCTAGTCTTTATATATTCAGAAATGACTACAAATTGAATTACGATATCCTTAGCACTTTGTTTAGGTTAGATTCATTATTAACCCGTAACAACATGGCCGCTAACATGGCCATAGATGCCGATAGCCTAAAAGTCTAATTTTTAATCCTAATCTACTGTAGTCTGTTTTTACTTATTTTGTAATTTTTCCTTTCATTTGCGCAATCCTAAGCATAACCAATGTTGTCTAAGTTGCGTGGGAGATTGTGAGCTTGGATCCCCATTACATCCCTTGCCTGTGAGTAATTTTAAGTTAATTTGAGAATAATTTCAGAGTGCCTTTCTGAGCTAAAAAAGCTGATATCGCCATAAAGTGTAATTGTAGGCTGTGAATGGTGTGAAACGTGAAGTTACCTTCTGTGTTGTAGCGGGTAATGATACTCTGCGCAGGCGTTCACCCAGAATTTTTTGATGGCAGTGGTCAAAGCTTTTGGGGGTCTAATACTATAAGCTATTATGTCTATGTAGTATTAAACGGGTATTATTCTGCATGCGAAAAGATAAGTAATTGTAAAATACTTCTTCCTACATTTTCAAAAAAAAAGAAAAAGAAAGAAAAGAAAGAAAGAAAGACAAAAGAAAGAAAGAAAGAAAGAAAGAAAGAAAGAATGATAGAACCAGATTGTTTTAATGAGAGAAAAAGTACAGATAAAATGTAAGATCAAATTTTCATTCTACTTCAATCATTTCCCTTCTCAACAAATATAATTTTATTGTGAAAGTGTACTAATGTATGTTGAGTTAGGAAGTTTTGGAGGGTCCAGATCCGGCGGGCCCACCCCCATGGTACAATTTGAATCAGCAATAATTATAACAAATAATATTTCCGTTAATAAAAAAAATGGAGATTAGTACTAAAAACTGATTGAACAGCAATGTTCTATACCAGCCCTGCCCACGGCGAGCAGATAGTGGAAACTCTCCTCGTGAACGCTCACGAGCATTCTACGAGCAAATACCATTGTTCGTGCTTCGTGGATCTTCGGGTTTTGTCCTTAGAGGAGCGGAAGTGTTGTCAACCTTGACGGTAATCACTAGCTTACCAAAAAAAAAAGTATGTATGGTAACTGATTGCCATTTAGTGTAAAGTGTTTATTTACAATGTGGTAACCGTTAACTATAGACAATACAAACTTGTAACAGCAATCAAATGATAAACTATGTACGTTCCTTTTCTTCTTTTTTCTTTCCTTTTGTTAAAGAGGGATGTGGGTTTGTTATATCCGAGTGTGGGTTTGTTATATTATGTTGTTTCGCTTTTTAGGAAAAGAGATAATCTGTTGATAAGAAAAAAAACTGTAGCACTTGTTTGTAATTATCTAAGTATATCTCCAGAAAATTAGCTTATGCATGTATGTGTGTACGAATAGGCTTAGCAAGGGGTTGGTTGTGGAGATTAGAAGCCACTATTACACTATCAATAGGAAGAATAGTATTTCTTACTCCACTTTTAAAGTTACTTTGATCGCAAAGAATCAAACAAAATATTAAGAGAGCCAAAGAGATTTTCCATTTTTAAGTGTGACCGTTAGTGATTGCAATTGTTTTTTTTTTTTTTTTTTTTTAACAAGGAGTGTCTTTTTAATAAGGAAAAATGTATTGTCCCTGGCTGGTTGCTTGCCGGTGGCTTGTTAAAAGTGAAAAAGAATGTTAAATCATTTCAACGACTGAAGCTACACGCTTGTCTTTCTTCGATAGTTACTGACTGATTTTGAAAGTCACAATGTTGTAGGCCTACTGTAATAGCGTAGGCCTACTGTAATAGCGTAGGTCTACTGTAATAGCGTAAATTCGAAAGGAAACGTTCCAACTGAATGATACGAACAATTATTCCCAATGTCTTGAACATGAAACGTGGGTTGCACGGATAACGCTTAAAGTAGGCTGGACTGCACTGGAATTTCCTTCCGGCAAATTAGTGTTTCGTCGAAACTCGGTTCTTCTGTGTAATTGTCTCTTAACAACATTTGAACATTTCTTTTAGATAATAATAACTAACTAACTCTATGGTCTATGGAACCCGAAGGTTCAATGCCGCGTTTACAAAATATTTCCACTAACTTATGTCCTTAGCCAACTGGATCCAGTTTCTACTCTGTACTCTTATTTCTGCAAGATCCATCTTAATATTGTCTTCCCATCTACGCCTAGGTCTTCCTAGTGGTCTTCTTCCAATTGGGTTTTCAGTTAAAATTATGAAAGCGTTTCTAATTTCTTCCATTCTGGCTACATGGCCTGCCCACCTGAGCCTTCTACACTTCATAACCCTAATAATGTTAGGTGAGCGGTATAAACTATGCAATTCCTAGTTATGAATTTCCTCCAATCCCCATTTTCATCCCTCTTTGGTCCGAATAATAATAATAATAATAATAATAATAATAATAATAATAATAATAATAATAATAATGCGTATTATTATTATTATTATTATTATTATTATTATTATTATTATTATTATTATTATTATTATTATTATTATTATTATTATTATTATTATTATTATTATTATTTTCAACCTCCCATCGTTCTCCTATCAATCTAGCAACGAAAGGCGTTTACAACTTAGCAAACCTGAAGCGAATGACAAATTACAGACCGAGTGCTAATGTAATACAACGTCACGAATTGTGTAAGCAAGCTAAAAAGGTCTGAAACAATTCGTTTCCGATTTTTGCAGTCGTTTTTGCGTCTGTAAGATGACATGTTTAATATTAGTTTCTTTCTTTCTTTCTTTCTTGTTCATTTGTTAGTTACTTCAACGCTAACTGTAACCTCTATCATGCGTCTTCCTCAACCAAAAAACGTACCAATTTTATTTCCTGCAGTGTTTTCGCGTCACTGCTTTCGAAATGGGGAGGGGGAGAGCACACCTGCACATTTCACGCTTGCGTCTGCACAATGCTTATCATCGTGCGAATTTCTGGCCAGGCTTGGCCATAGGTTTTTCGCCATCATGTGTGGTTGGCAACACTTATCGGATGCAGTGGAAGAAGCGAAGCTAGCAGCACCTGTGCTCACCTGTTCTTATCTTCGCTCGTGCCCGCTCACGCTTTGGCTCGGAGCCAATTCATGGACAGGCCTGTTCTATACTGTCAGAGCCGTACACACAGGGAAGGCGTTCTACTGGGTCCGATCCGAACTCTCTCCAAAACTTCCTAACTCAGCATACATTTGAACGCTATTTTAATAAAACTATACTTATTTAAGAGAAAAATGATTGATGTAGCATGAAAATTTGATCCTACGCTTCGTCCGTACTTATTTTCTTATAAAAACAATGTGGTTCTGTCTTTTTTTTTTCTTTTGAAAATATAGGAGAAGTATTCTGCGCTGCTAAGCGAAAAGGCCTTATCTCCATTTCACGTATTCTCGAGAAAATAAGCAAAACGCGTTTTGGCTTAGGCTGTACGTTCAAAGTTGTTGTATTTTAGTAAAACTTTATTAAATATATTTTCACGATCTAAAACTTGTGTGGTAATACAGTTAAATATTTTTGCTTATGAATTGCCACTTATGGTGGTCTTTTTGCTTACTTTCAGTTACAGTTTTGAACATAAGGTAAACACTCATGACGTCATTATCCCCTATCTATCGGTCAAACCACGTCAATTTCACTTTAGATAGATGCAGAATTGTACTACAAACATTCCCATACCAATATCTCGATTTTCGAAAAATGTGGAGTTAAGGTCTTTTCGCTTAGGACGGCAGTATTGTACAATTACTTATTTATTTTAGGGTCCAGAATAATACCCATTCAATACTACATAGACGTAGTGGCTTATAGTATTAGACCCCCGCCAAAGCTTGGATCCTATCTAACAAAAATTTCGGGTTGCGCGCCTGCATACTGTACATAAACAACTTTCAAACCTTATGCTCCAGCACAGTAGTGTAATTCAACGGAACAACTGGTGTACCGGGATAAGGTTAGAACATATACAAAATTGTTTATGCTTTATATTTTTAGTTTGTTATAAATATCTTTATAAATAATATAAATAACTATTTTTTTATATTTGATAGTCAGTAGGCTCTAGTTGTAGTTCCATAGGTAATGTTTATTTATGACAAAAAAAAAAAAAATACAGAGTTCTTAGCATTGCATTTGCGAGGAAGTTCTTATAGGTATTTTGTAGGATTTTAAACTATACTAAGTTCCCTTTTCTCAAAAAAGAAGAACGAAAAAAATTGCAAAGATACTATTGTAGATACTCATATTCTAACTTAAAGAAGTTGGCAACACTGAAATCAATTGACATTTTTTCGTAGAAGTAATATACAAAGGTGAGTGGATAAGCGAGGAAGGAGATCGTCTTATGCTAAGCTACTGAAACCTCAATATAAAAATAGCTTATGAGAGGAAAAGAAACGATCATCCCTTGTTCCTTAATCTCTATAGGTCGTGATTTCTTGGTAAGCAAAGTATTATTGCGTTTTCCTTTCGTCTACAAAGAGAGAGGGAATATTCTGTAGAGGCAAAGGGGAGGAGAGGAATTCCTCTCTCGGTTCTCCTTTTCTCTTTTACGATCCCCTTGGTTTCTTTTCGTATTCAGGACTGTTTCATATTTCATGTTATATTACGAGTAATGGGTTATAAGTTGAGATGGAGATACTTAATGGAAGATAAGGGAGAGATTTCCCCCTGAGCCAACTACCCGCACTAAAGGAAGGAAGCTAAAAGAAAACCAAAACACGTCAGAGAACAACATCATATCTGCTTCGTAAATTACAGAATGACAGTGCCGTTTATATAGAGCTGATACTACGAAGAAAGGTTCCATTCTCTTTAAAATGCATAAAAAGTAAGTCATGGTCGCAGACCAACTTCATATCGTTTGTGACTTAAATATCTCAGCCAAAGGCAGGGACGTACGCAGGGGGTGGGTCCTGGGTGTCCGTACTTCCCCCCCAAAATTTCGACTTTTGTGTAAATTTAGTCTAATTTTAGAGGCAATTTTAGGAATTTTAATATAAAATACCCTGATATTGAGTTTGGAGTCCTCCCGAAATAAATTCCTGCGTACGCTACTGGCTAAAGGCAACAAATACATACATTTTAAAGGCACTTGTTTGAATTGAAGAAGCATCTCATTATATAAGACTACAATTATGAGTTTTTTTATATCAATTATTTACGATTGCATTTAATCAACATCATTATTTCATATTTTGCCAAAAGTGAGCAAAACTCTCCACTCATATGAGAATTTTACGTTTCCTATTAGTATATTACTATACAATTGATTAAACCATGCATATTACCTAAACTTATGTGGGTGGGGGAAGAATTGCCCATATCATACCTGATGCACTTAAGCTTGAAACACCTAGGTCGAGTTAAAATGATTCGTACGCGTTAGTCAACATAAAAATGTACATATTATTTAACAAGTACATAAATTTATTTCATTGTGGAAAGCAAACGTGAAAAAAGGCTACAGAAATATTCATAGACCACTTAATATTTCATATGTTGAATCCAAATAACGTGTTTACAATTTTCATATTTCATAATATTTTGATAAAATGTTCATGTTTAGTGAAAATCTTAATATTTCTTCATTTTCTGTATATTTGTCGTGTGCATAAACTGAATTTTTTTTACCTCGATTAACCCAGTGGCCTTGCATAACCTTCAAGCAGTGATGTTATGGTAAAATTTTTAGTAGATTTACTCTCGATTGTATAGAAAATATAGCTTATCCCAATCCCCCTCTCTCTACACACACACACACCTGCACACACCAAAAAACTACAGTACATAAATTAATATTACACCACTTCCTCAATAGTACCAATTTACACTTCCTGTATCTTTAACTCCTTACCGTTATCTAGATGCGTGTACGTCGTATGCGTGTAATTGTATAAATGATAAATGTATTTATGAAACATCTCCTCTGTTGGACTACTTACTACAATATACTACGTACCTCTGAATTCTCGAAGAAAGTGACCAGTCTAAAACTGTATGTACTCTGTATGTACTCTACAGTTTCTAAGAACGGAATAGACATGGTCGATGGAGAAACACTAGTGATCAGAGTTTTGTCACTGAATTAAAATAAAAATTTGAACTTCAGCGTTACACGATTGTGCCATAGGTTAAACAAGGGAACCCATTTTGATCTAGTCAAGGATTGTTGAAGGCTATAATATTCTCACGTTGAATTTCCAGATTTAAAAATTACATATAGGCTACGTAAAATTTAATTTTTAACGAATTCACTTGACGAATTGTTACTTACAATCAGTGGTTTTGCTAAAAAATTAGTTCCAAAAAATCAACGTTGATCATAAAGCAAACAACTAGAATATATATATTTAATTTTCAGCGTACACAGTAAAAACGTTATGTGGCGTTCGTAAAAACGTAAATTATTAGTAATTCTTGTAGTTTTTGGATTTAACGTACGACTATATGTCCTGCAGTAAACGTATAACTGGAAACAAAGATACGGAACTGGCTCATAATCCACCATGAAACGAATAAGGATTAAAAATCGGGGTCGTTACCGAGAGGCCCACCAAAGGTGTGCATAACTTTGAGATATAAGTCTATGTGCGCTTTAAACTTAAGCGCACTTCCCTTCTCCCTTGCGGAAGTTATAGAAAGAGGGATTTTTTTTTCGTATTAATACAACAACAATGGACTGAAACCCATCTTCCAGTTATACTTAGTGATGGAGGGAACTTTCTTAAAAATTTGAAGCCTACTAGCATCTCTAGTGTTGGTGCAGGAGCGTTTAGGGTACTCACATCTCCCTTTTAGAGAAAGGAAGCGTCCTAAAAACAGAAGATAACGATACCAACGGTATGGCTACAACCCGGCGAAGCCCAGCCCAAAGTCTACGAACTCTTTTGAAACCAGGAAACCGAGATGGTGACATGTTGAGAAACTGTCTACCTCACTTGTTCTCCATGCTACTTCTTTAAGGAACTATACCAACATGTATATCCGTAGGTACAATGATTGTTCGTGCAAAAGTTTCCTGGTTCTTTGACCCCTGTGGCATCGATGAGTGAATCCCCCAAAACCCCACGTGTTTCTATTAATGGTACCGATAATGATCTTGTTTCCGACAAAAGTTCAGAAATTCAGACCCCAGTAGTATCTACTAGCGAGTTCCTTAAAACCCCACGTGTTTCTTTTAGATGTGGTTTTCGGCCAATTCCAGCTCATTTCCACTCACCGTATATGGACGACCTAAAATTTAGTCAGTATGTGCGCAAGCTCAATGATCTTCCCTGAAAATAGCAAACTCCACACCTGTTTGTGAGCCAACTGCAGTTTTTTGAAATCTGACATGGTGGGAAATGATCTGATGTATACTGAATGGAAAATAGTCGGTCCTCGTGGAAAGGCTCGCCTTAAATGGTGATTTCTGACCTTCTTTTGTATTTTCACCATTGTTGCTGCCAAATATTTTCTCTATTGTTACTATGTATTGTTATTGTTATATACAGGGTGTTTCAAAACAACACCGACAACGTTTGGGAGGTGTTTCCTGACTCCAAGAACAAACATAAACTATAGACCAACCAGGGTACGCAAATGCTTCCTTTCGGAGTTATAGGCTGCCGAAAACATGAAAAAATGAAATTTATAGGTCCATAGCTCCAAAACTATGTGACTTACCGTAGTTGGATCAAGACTATACTTAGGAACAAATATGTGCCCTACCCAAATGTCCATGATTCAGAATCCGAAGGTTATATCGCAATAATTTTTATAGAGTAAGTTTGGCTACGGGCATATTATTTGAGGTACTCACCAACTACGTCTATAAAAATTGCTTTGGAAGTACCACAGGATTCTGAAACTTGTTTATTTGGATAGGGCACATACTAGTTCTTAAGTGAAGTCTTGACCCGACTACGTTAGGCCCCATTTTATAACTCCGAAAGGAAGCATTTTTGCACCCTGGTTGGTCTATACTTTTCGTCTTTTCTTGGTGTTAGGAATCACCTCTCGAATGCTGTCGGTGTTGTTTTGAAACATCGTGTATTTTCTCTCTTGTTATTATTATTAATATTTATTGCAATTGTTATATATTTGCTATTTTATATTTTTGTTACATATTTGTTATTTTCATATATTTATCATTTTCCTTTTTGGTTTTTGTAGCATTTTTTCTTATATTTTAATATATTCGTTTCTAAATTTCATTTACGGAGTCCGTGTTTTTGAACAGTAGTGTTAGTCTGTCGTGACGGGAACAAATATCCTCGATGTTGACGTCCCCATTAAAACTCAACCAATCAAAATCCTCTTAGACCACTAGTTCAACGTGGAAAATGCCTTCTGCTTTCCCTCAAACCCTTGATCATGTGCACAGCATGATGAATATAAAATTACGCCGAAGATCAGTAATAAACTGAGGTGTAAATGTAGGTTATATTATGTTTGAGAAAAGGAAAAGAAATTAACTTCCTACGGAGAATAACTGAGCCATTTTACCTGTTTCTGACACAAAGAGAGATCTTTATATGTTTTAAACTAGAAGCGCACTGAGAAGATGAAAAAAAAATACTTCGGAGCAATGACAGCGGTCAACTAAGAACTTTGAGGTTAGTAGAGGAGGTTACAGGAAAACCACATGCTTTACAGACGATGCCAATGTTGCCAAGTTGCAGAACCACAGGCACTTTGGGTATTTTGGTGTCACAAGGAGTGATATACCTCAGGGAAAAGTTCGTTCATTCTTTCTCTCCATCTTCTTCTTCCTCCTCCTTCTTTTCGTCTTCTTAAGGGGTTCCATGAAGAGATGCTGAGGAGGAACTTCGACAAGAAGAGTAGTTGTTGAGAAGGAAGAAGAGAAGCAAAAGGAATGGTTTGTGTGTGACGAGAGAGGTTTCTGGAGCTTACAAGATGAAAAGCTTTGGAAGGTTTCAGAGGGTTGAGTGGGATAGTAAGTCTACGAGTGTACAAAAGAGGGGGAGGGCAATTCCCATGAAACTTATGGTCTTGTTTACCACTAT
This sequence comes from Thermobia domestica, assembly GCF_964235325.1. NCBI lineage: Eukaryota > Metazoa > Arthropoda > Insecta > Zygentoma > Lepismatidae > Thermobia > Thermobia domestica. The sequence goes on along the minus strand of NC_137455.1, from coordinate 197,401,886 downwards.
CTTGCGTGTCGGATTTTCCCAAGTGTTATTGCCAAACTTCGCTTTTTGCATATGTGGAAATCAGACAGTTTCACTTAAGCCATAAAATATGTATATATATACTACTTACGAACACACATACATATATATATAATGTGTGTTACTTGTAAAACGGAAAGGAAATTTATGTGTAAACTTTGAAATATTTTTCTTTCATGAGTGAACAAAATAGAACAAACGCGGAAGAAAAAAAAATCAAGATTTGATAGTATCTAGTAACATAGTTTTTATAGTAGTGTACAAAGAGTCGAATACAGGAGGCAGGATTATTGTTTCAGTGGAATCTTTAAGCTTTTGTTCCAGAATTGAAGGGAAATGGACGGTTAATTCAAACGAAGGATTATATAAGTATTTGTGAAATGTGAGTGCTGGAGGAGACGGGAAAACCCGAGAAATCATTGTTGTCTACCACAAACACACATGGCCTATGATCGTAACAACGATCCCTCTCACCTGAGGTGAGCTATCTACCAATGAGCCAGATAGGTGCTGATTGCCACGGGTGCTGACTGCCACAGCCAATTATTGTTGCTGACTGCCACGACTGTCGCTGATTCCAAATATGAAGGTGCTGCCTGCCACGACGGCGTGCTGACTGCCACGAGTCTGGGAGAAACTGTATTTGGAAAAAGAGGAATTAATCCCTCATACTAAATTTATGATTATTAATTAATTTAGTAGAGATTAATTTAGTAATCATCACAGCAAATCTATGTGGCATCCTATAACTTACAAAGTTGATCACTAAGTGAAACGACATACACTTGGATGTTTATAAAGGGATTGTCTTTTCTGTTATATGTACAATTTGCACATTTCATTGTTTATATTAATTATTTTATTGTATTATTTAATGGATATAATGGTCTGAAGCCAGCTGACAAGGGAAGTTTGGGAGAAGCACTCGCCTGCAGAGAAATAAGCATGTCATTTGAAGGACCAATTCATGCTGATTACAACAGGTAATAAAACTCCTGTACGTTGAGAATTGTTCGAGATATTCAGCTTGGAAATTTATATGAGAAAATGAGTGGATGCACGTTTCAATGCGTTAAGTATTCTCACCCATAGCGAAGCCTGATGGTTTGAACTTGCTATTGCTTGATTACTGGGGTCCATTCACAGACAAATGGTCCATTACAAGTTGCATGACGGATGGCAAAGACCTAATGGTGGAGAAGATACCAAAGAATTGCACACGATTTGTGCTACTTTTTGATGTATTTTGATTCCGATCAATCAAAGATTATGGCAGGAGATTTGTACATAGTATGAATCTTCTTCATCTGGACGTTATAATGTACCAACGAAACAATCAAATAAAGTTCGTGTCCATACGAATCACTTGCGATCACCGCGATACATTGGATTGTTTCAGTTTGCGTTCTGCAAGGCAGGTTACGAACAAATTATAAGCCTATAACTTTTGAATCACTTGTCGAATTTGCTTTTTGCTTTGGTTCTGCGAACTGTTCTCTTGACGAATGCAACACAATTGCACATATAAAATGTTCATGGTGCAAGGGAGTATTTTGCCTGCATCATTTCTTCATAAAACAAAAGAACAACAGTGATCAATTTTCATCTCTCACCTATGATTATTGTGAACAATGTAATGACTAATTGTATTTAACAAACCCGTTAGTTATTGCGAAACACTTTTTTTTTGTTACTTCCGATAGCTTTCAATTCGTATGTCACTATTCGTTACTAATTATGTTGTACTTAACGCGTATAAATGCGTATATCCTCATTTTCTCATATAAACTTCCAAGTTGAATATCTCGAACCGTTCTCAACCGTACAGGAATTTTATTAGCTTGTTATAATCAGCATGAATTGGGACTTCAAATGGCATGCTTAGTTTCTCTGCAGGCGAGTGCTTTCTCCTGAACTTCCCTTGTGAGGTACAGCCAGCAGTGCTTTTTTGATGGAACTTTCAAGAGCTGCTCGAAACAATTTGCACAGCTGTACACAGTTCATGCTGACATGGGGAGTTCAAGTGAGAATACATAAATCGTACCAATTTTGTACGCACCGCTCCCTGATAAAACTGAAAGTACACTCATGTCCAAAATTATTGTCGCATATCTATAACTGTCTTCTTGTAAGAATATAATTTGATAATTTTGCAGAGTACTTTTAATACTTATATTATGTGTATAATCAGGAAATTTATATTTGTGATAAATTTCATAGGAAAAGAATTATAAATACGAGAATCATAATGAGTAAAATAAAATGTAACTAAATGGACAAGAAAATTTTATTTTCATTGTATTGTTCTTATTTACTGCTCTTTTGACATGAAATTTACCACATACTTGTCTTTGCCGATTATACATATCCTAACGTTATAAGAAATACCGGGCGAATTCGTTATCAAATTATATTTCTAGAACAACATATTTATAATCAGGTGACAATAATTTTGGACATGAGTGTACATATAGAGACCTGTTTACCTTTGTTAGGTGTTGGTCTGACCAACACGATCCTAAGGATCATTTAGTTTCTTTCATGCTTCTTGGCGTCCGGTAATGTTACGTCTAGCAACTTCCAAGGGAATTACAATATAAGCAAGGTTTATACTTCATTGGATTTGTAATGAAACATACTTTACAATGATGTATACACCATGTCCGCCATTTCTATAAGAGAGAAATTCTAGAGAGATATTTCGGGAAATTCTCTAAAAAAGTAGATTTTTTTATCTCATGTCACTGTTCATATAGTGATAAGAAACGGGAATTGCGCCAGATTAATCCTATTGAAAAACTGATCTTTAACTCGAAAAGTAAACAACAAAATTCTTAGTTTCCACGCCTTTTAAACGTTATTCAAGATAGTAAACAAAAAATTAATATTGACCTACAAAAACAAATATCAATAACTCACAATGGATCAAATGCACAACTGCTTTACAAAGTATGAAAATAAAACATTTGTACTTACAATTAATTCTTCCTTTTGTAGTGCCAGTCACTTTCTCTAACTAAAAACCAGCAGTAGTCGCCCATCATATGAGGATCCCATTTATCTTGATAATGTTGCTCCATTTTTTGAATGTCCTGTTGGAATCGTTCCCCTTGTTCGTCACTTACAGCTCCTAAATTCTCGGAGAAAAATTCAAAGTGGGAGAGAAGAAAGTGAATTTTCAGGGACATTCTACATCCTAACCTTTGATAGCTATCCAAAAGCTCTTGAACCAATTGACGGTAATTTTCTGCCTTATGATTTCCCAAAAATCCATACACCACTTTACTGAAAGCTCTCCAGGCGGATAGTTCATCATTATTTAACTTTGTCTCAAAGATGTTGTCCTTTAATAGTTTCCAAATTTGGGGCCCGACGAATATCCCCTCTTTTACTTTCGCGTCACTAAGTTTTGGAAACTGACTTCTAAGGTACGCAAAACCTTCTCCATTCTTGTCCATGGCCTTAACAAAGTTTTTCATTAAGCCTAATTTTATATGTAAAGGCGGCAGCAGATTTTTTTCTGAATTAACTAAGGGAGAATACTTAAAATTGTGTTTCCCTGGCATATATGTTTCTCTTGGGGACTATTCTTTTTGAATGTAGTGTGATTCAGTTGCCCTACTGTCCCACAAGCAAAGAAAACAACAGTATTTTTAAATCTTCCCTGAAGCTCCAGTAATATAGCAATGACCTTTAAATCACCACAAATTTGCCAACAGTACTTGTTATAAGTATCACAGCTAACAACACAGACAAACTTTCATAAGTTTCCTTCATCTCTACGGAATATGCCATTGGAATTGATGGTTTAGTGTTCCCATTATGTAACAAAACAGCCTTAAAGCTTGTTTTAGAGGAGTCGATAAACAACCTCATTCTTCAGGGATGTGTTGGAAACCTAGTGCATCCATTAAACCATCTATAATTGTACATGCATAGAGGGAATTTTGCATTATATAGTAACCTGAAAATTGTTCATGTCGGTTTCTGAAAATTGAAATTCTGGTGGTAGGAGCCAATAAATTCCATTCTTGAAGTCTCGATCCGAGCAACTCAGCTTGTTGCTTACTCAGATTTAGATCCCTCACTAAGTCATTCAGTCTGGACTGGTTAACAAGAAGAGGTGTGTTTTTGGTTGGGCTATAGTTTGGATCAAAGGAAGTTGATGGTTCGGGCAACTCATCTACTTGCTCTTCTGCTGAAGAAGATTCTTCTGACTGTGCGTATGGATCAGGGATTGGGAGTTCAGGTCCATGTGGTATGGGTTTTAGAGCGGATGGAACATTTGGGTACTCAATATTAGATTTTGTTCGTTTAGAATGACCTCAAATTTTTGTTAGACAGAAATAACAGTCTTCAGCATGACTGGTTGGTTCTCGCCAGACCATTGGCACCGCAAAAGGCATAACTCGAGTTTTATCACCACTTTCCCACTTAATAAGAGTAGAATAGCATGTTACACAGCACACATGGGGATCCCACACTTTGTCTTGATCACCCACATTACACCTAAAATAGCTATAATAAACTTGTTTTAACGTTTCTGTTAATGTACGTCGCTGATTTTTCACAGTATATTTTCCACACACGTAACAGAAAGTGTTCGGTGAGTTTATACACACACGCCGTGATCTCTTCATAGCGGAGAAAGAAAACAAACACGCACACGCACTTACGACCACTTGTCACAGGTAAATCCAAATTAAAACTAAACCTACAATATGCATGCAGTTATACAACACTTCCTTATCTATTTGCCATGGACCTGACAATTTATCAGTAGAGTCCGATTTTGCGCAGCTTTATTGCATCAGCTAAACGGTTGTTGTACAGCTGTATCAATGCAATCACATGCCAGGTGGTAGAAAACCACAGACCTCTTACTCCATGTCGTATACTCTCATTTTTCGTATTTGTGCCTGTATGGGTAAATGAAATTGTGTTTTTTTTTTCTTTCGGTGCAAAGAACGCAACATCACGTCTTAAAATAAGTAGTACAAACAACATAAATGCGGGTATATTTATTTCTCTAGATATAATAATGCGATTGTTCTGAAATTTGCGAGGTTTCTTAAGTATAAATCAAAGTTTTATATGATGTCATTTTTGTATTTATATTTCAAGGGCCAATGGTACGAAAATTTGGAAAAAAGTTATATTTTGAGGAAATTTTTCAGCCCCCTCCCCTTGTCACGCAAAAAACTGTGGGTGATGGAGAAAAACGGATTGCACTTTCGAATTCAGCAACCAAAGTTCCTTTAGGATCAGATGTTTCCTTTCATGTGGCAAAAACTTTGTTTACTAGTGAGCTATTGATTTATTGAATTGATATAAATCTATGTTCTGGCGCAATTTCCGCTTCGGTATCACTATATGAACAGTGACATGAGTCAAAAATCTACTTTTTTAGGGAATTTCCCGAAAAATCCCTCTAGAATTTCCCTCTTATAAAAATGGCGGACATGGTGTATACATCATTGTAAAGTATGTTTCATTACAAATCCAATGAAGTATAAACCTTGCTTATATTGTAATTCCCGTGGAAGTTACATGTGATTTTTCTGCACCTATTGTATATGGTAAAATGGACAGTACACATAGCATATATTTATAGAAATATATTTATTTCTCAATGAAGAATAATGCGACTCAGATGAAATTTACAGGGTTTACTAAGTATAAATCAAGCTAACCTTGAATATAATTTGTATGTTTATATACCTAAGGGTACCAGAGCTAGAGGTACAAAAATGAAGAAAAAGGGAAATTTGGGGGAAATTTCCCGAAAATCCCTCTGTCACGGGAAAATTGTGCGTGATAGAGAAAAACGGATTGCAGATTCGAATTCAGCGGCCAAAGTTCCTTTAAGATCAGGAGTTTTCTCTCATGTGCCAGAAAAAAAGTTAAAATTTGTTGACTAGTGTTACCTTTCTATTGTCCTAAACAATACCTGAGAGTTAGACATGTCTTTTATATGCCTGATAATAGAATAAATTATGTGATGCAGGTAACAGGAAGGAGTCTATGAACTTGGATAAATTTCAGTTCGAATTTAACATTTTTAAGATTAAATTTTCTTTCAGTTCTTAATTGATAAAGTTTAGCAACTTTCGGAACGCTATAAGTATAAGGAAAATTTATATATATATATATATATATATATATATATATATATATATATATATATATATATATATATATATATATATATATATATTGGAATCTCATGTTACTAATAATAGTTACATACAGGTATTTGGTGCTGCTCATCCTTTAATAATGATGTATAACTTTTGTACTCTCTAATTGACTTTGGGTGTAAATTGCAAAATATTTATTTATTTATTTAAAAGATTTATCTCTGTGGGAGAATGTGATTTGTTACGATTTGCTCAAACATTGTTTTAATAATTTAGTTCATAAATAAAATATTATTTGAACGTAAATTAATGTAATTAATTTCTCTGAGAGAAAATGCATAGATGATATTTAGTTTGTTGGTGTGCTTTTTCTGTAGAATTTTTTCAAAAAGTACACATGTGATAATATTGTTTATACTCCATACAAAATGACTAATTAGTACTCCACAGTATAACATAATTTATACAATTACAACATTGGAGCGAAGTATTATCATTTATTATTTTATTTATTTGCGTTTTTGGATTGTTAGAAAATTATATTTTTCCTACAGTTATCTGTCCTCATATTGATATCAGAATGTTATTTATTTTCAAAGAAACATACATTTTTTTTAAATTAATATTAATCATTGCGATATGACTTCTCCATGTGGAATCAAATATAAGACAAGTTTAATTAACTGCCAAAAGGACAATGAAAAACTTCTGTGGTGTCCCCTTCCCTTGATGTTCTAAGCACGTGCATATTTTACTTAATGGTTGATTCACCTCTTCGTCAAGCAGAAAACCTACGTTCAGCCTACGACAAATGAAAATACTATATTTTATACATTGTCTCTACATAAAATATGTTGTTTTTCTTTGGCAGTGATTTTAGAAAATAGCATTAAAAGTTGTACGATAAACAAAATTATTTTTTGGTATAAGATACAATTATCTTTTCATTGTATTAACGTATAATAAATGTGCTATCTGAAATGTATATTTCTCACACAGTGAGAATATGTTTATGAAAAGTCTTTCAACCACTGCCCGACGCAGGATATGCATTTCAATGAAAATGTAATGATTAGCATCATCCTCTTCCCACCCTATTAGTCACCCCCTTCTCACTCTTATAGTATGGCAGTTGAGCGTGAACTTTAGCGGTCATTTACGATTATTTTCACATGTGAGCTCCTGCCCACCTCCTTTCCCCTTTATCATCTCTTATGCCAAAAATGTGATAAAAATTTAAGTTAGACCAGTGTCTATTCATCTACCAAAATAGTCAAAATCGGTGCAGGGATCTAAAAGAAGTTAGTCATCAAACATCGTTACACTCAGTTTTATTTGTATAGATTATCTATGATATTTGAAATAATTATTCAACCCTGAGTAGAAAATTGTAAGTAACATCGAATATTTTTTTTTTTTTTTTTGGACAACCGATACTATTAAATGGCGTGATTGCGATCTACAAATTACACGTCTAGTACTCGAATTAGAGATTGCAGTGAGTTTGTTTAGATCATTTAATGCTGTACTTCGTTAATTTCCACCAATAACCCTTTATGTAGTATTAAACGTGGTAAGAATGAACTTACTTGTTCATTGCTAGAAGGTGATCATTTAACTAATAGATATACGAAGTGATGACACAATGCTATTTAGAAAGCTTTGTGTCTCGATAGAACTTGTCCTCGACATGGCCATTTGCCCTTATCTCAAGTGATATTATGTTTCCTGAGTTCATCTCGTCTCCGCTTACTAGACAACTTGTGATCACATTGCTCCTTGGTTCAAATAATATGAAAATATGCACGTTTATATAATTTTAAAATATTATCCCTTTTTTTAAAAGCAGACGAGGTTGAAAGTGATTACAGCAGAACAAGTTGGCAAGATTTTTACAGGTAATTGTCATGTAATATACAAATATATATATAATAGTTTTGTGTGCAGTGCAAAACTGAACTTTATAGGTAATTTACTTATACAGTATCTTGCTTTCCTTGTTAGCGTATTTTTGTTATACATTACATTTATTTTTATATCATGAGTTATCATCAACAAAAATGTGGAAGAGCTCATATGTTCGGATTTAGGGGTTACAGTTTCAACCCCAGTCCACGTCACTGCGATAGACAATGAATCTGTACCCATGAATTTGTTTGGATTCTATAGATTTTCTACTACTTTCTCATTCTACAAATGATACTTCATCATTATTCACTTGCGTTTCTCATTTGTCTCGGTTTTAGCTAACATGAAACAAGAGTCAGTGTAAAACTGAAAATTATACTTCATGTACAGTATTTCTATTATATCATAAGTCGTCTATTTGCTATCTATCAGTGAGATGTCCGAAATGTGCTGTTCAATTACGATGCAACTCATATAATTAATAAAAATTTTATTTCGTAAATGCACTAAAATTGCAGCAAAGGAAAAGAGAAGAGATATAAATGCCAACTTGATAGATATATGCTTTAAAGTTAGGGTTAATAACATACATTCGATTTTGACCGGGACAATCCCGTCTTAAAGCCTCCTGTCCCCGTGTCCTCTGGTTTACATTATGTTTCGGTACTCAGTTGGGACAATCATTTCACCCATTTTATGTGTTTCATATTCTCATTACAATATTTTAAAATCTTGTTTTTGGTATTACTCCCTTTTGTATTAACAGCTACATATGCAATCTTAATTTATAATAGTCTACACTTAAGCATTAATAGAGTGCGCCATGTCACAACATATAGTTAGTATATATTTTTAGTATCTTTTGCTTTCCTAATCATCATAACACATGCATTCAACATGAATTAACTAAACGTGGCTCTTGTATGGTTGGGTACCTTCTACGTATTGAAGGAGTAAAAATAAATATCCCACCAAAGTGTCCCTGTTGGGAAGATTTAGATTCTATCAAGGTGTCTTGGTTTGGAATATATGATAACCCTACTTATGATATATCTCTGAAATAATTTTAAGTACTGATCTGTGCTACATGCTATGGCTCTCGGAAGTAAGTACAATATACAAGAATTAGTATCGCGTAGAACCAGCATGGACAATGACTGCTGCTACACATAATTGAATAGGGAGAAGAAGAGGTCTTGTCTTCTTGAAGTGTCAGAAATCATGTGCTTCGTAATGTTACCAAGTTCATCTATTGTGCCACTGGGGTTTCTGGTGTGTATATCATGGCGCACCTGATATTGAAGTTGTAGTGGCCACTATTATATATCAAGAAGAGATCAAATTACAATATTTGAGAAATTTAATAGAAATGTTAAAAGAAAATTATATATATATATAATATATATATATATAATATATATAATATATATATATATATATAATTTTCTTTTAACATTTCTATTAAATTTCTCAAATATTGTGATTTGATCTCTTCTCATGTTCCCCTCTCAATTTATTTTTTAGGAAGATCCGCATCACATACACATAGAATAAATATCCACTATATAATCTGTTAAGTAGTGACATTGTCGTCATGGTCTCTATGAAAACGAGTGGAAGCACGTAGTTCATATCTTTGCTACACCAGCGTCTCAAAGTTATAGCACTTTATCGTCGACAGCATATCAATATTCTAATTACTTAAGATTTTACCAGTTTTAATTCCTCTATGCCTCAACTATTTTTGAAAACATTCTATGTCACTATGCTTTATATGCAAACATACCAATATAACTATCCCATTATTGACGAAGAAGAGCTCATATTTTCTCTGAATATCTTGAAACACATATTTTTTTCGGAAATTTGAAAAAAAGTTCACTATCCTAAATATATTCATAAAATAACCGAGACTGAATGGTTTAACAACTGAAATCCAGCCGAAAGCACAGTGTACTCATTTTGAAATCAGTAAGTACTATTGGTTTAGAAACATATTTTCATTAAACTCCCATGACTTTCTTTTCTTCAATCACAATTCATAATGCATCAGCATAACATAAAAAAAAGCAATGGAAATAAGGAGATAATTAAAATTTCAGATTGGTAATGTATTCGGGGCTGTTATAGTGAATGGGCCTTTATAATACGGCAGGCAATGCTGAACTTATGACAGAGATATCGTGGCGTGTGTTTTCAACGATGAATAAAATGAAAATGAAATGAAATCTTTGAGTTTTACGTCCCACGCTTATGCCGGTTAGGCTAAAGGAGACGGTGATGATGAGTAATGAATGAAATGGTGGAATGTAGATAGTGGGAGGAAACGGGAGAACCCCGAGAAAACCCACGCACACGGTGTTTGTTCACCACAAAGTTCACGTGCCGGGGCTGGGATCGAACTCGGGACCCAAAGCACCAGAGGTGAACGCTCTACCACTGAGCCACCGCGGCCCCTTCAACGATGAATACTTGTAACAATGGAAGTAATGAGGTAATCAAAATTCCACATGGGTAATGCACTAGAAGTTGTAGCAGTGAATACGCCTGCGTGAAATACTGAACTTACAATGGATATATCCTGACCCACTTTTTTCAACAATGGAAATAATGTGGTAATCAAAATTTCAGATAGGTAATGCACTAGAGTATGTAGCAGTAAGTGTGCCTACATAAAATGGTTGCAATTGCTAAATGTATGGCAGAGATATCGTGACTCGTGCTCCCGACAATGGATTGCTTTCAACAATGGAATTAATTAAGTAATCAAAACTTCGGATCGGCGAACTACTACAGGTTGTAGTAGTGAATGAACCAGTGTGAAATACTACTGAATTCGTAACGTAGATATCGTGGCTTCCGTTTTCAACAATGAAATGCTTACAACAATGGAATAGTGACGTAGTCAAAATTTCAGGTGAGTAATGCACTAGAGATTGTAGAAGTGAATGGATCTTTATAATATGGTAGCCATTGCTGAATTTTTGATACAGATATCGTGGCACTCGTTTAGACTTGTAACAATGGAAATAATGTAGTAATAAAAATTTCAGATTGGCAGCCATTGAAGATAATGTTAAATGAGTTTGCGTGAAATGGTTGTCTTTGCTGAATTTATGACGGTGATATCGTGGCTCATACTTACGACAATGGATTGCTTTCCACAATGGTAATCAACATTTCAGATCGGCAATATACTAGATATTGAAGTAGAGAATGCGCTTGAATGAAATGTTTGTTATTATTTAATTTATGACAGGGGTATCGTGGCTCGAGTTTTCAACATCGAATGCTTGAAATAACGGAAATATTCACCTAACAAAATTTTAGATGAATAATGCACTAGACTGTGTTGAGATACGGAAATGTTCAAGGTTAGTTTTATTACCGCTGTAAACAAAATAGTTATTTTGGCCCAAAATGATATTTATTTTTAAATATAATTCTATTGTACGACGGTAGTGCCATCTGATGACTCAACTTCGAACTACTTGCTGGAAGAGAAGAACCTTAAACTATTTTACTAGGGTTTTTTTAATACAACTAACCTTTATTTCTGGAAAGATGGACAAGTGGAGAAATTAGGAGGATATAATGTACAACTAAGATTATTTTTTTAAAAAAAAGTTTTCAAATAAGCTTTCGTACTGCGCATTAAACTGTCATTAATAACTGAAATGTTCATACCTTGTGATATATCAAATAACAATGAAAGTATAAGTTATAATAGATCGTATTTCTACACAGCAAAAAATGAGGTGGTAATAGTTTACAAAAGCAACTTCTCATCTCCCGTGCACGTAGATACTTCTCACTGTTCTACTAGCTACAAAAATGATTCTATATCATATACAAGTGGTAATACAACACATAACAAACGAAGATCACGCTGTATTCATACTCCATACGGAGTGTGAACACATGATCTGTGTTTGTTGTGTGATCCACGTGCACGGGGCATGCGATATGTGTTTTCAAATCCCCCCACACATAGTCATACATTAAGTACAAGGGCAAATTTGAAGAATGCAATAAAAAAGAGAGGAACTACCAGGTGGAAACGCTAACACATGAAGTACAAGGGCAATATTGTTTTAAGCAAGAAATATAAACCACTCTAAAAGTTAATGCCTAGAATGGCCTATTCAGGAGCTTAGCGTTACGAGGTTCTAAAATTCAAAATATGATATGCTGTTTGCATTTTATTGACCTAATATAATAATTTCTAACATGTGAAGAATAACATACTTGGTCCTGTATTAAAAATATCACTAACAAACCAATTTCAGAATCCCACCTTACAAATGTCTGCAGTGACGGCCATGGGCACATAAAGCAAGTAATAATTTCTAATATAATATTCAACACTGTGTGCACACAGAAAATCATCACTGATTAAATACCATAGAAAACTACTCGTTTGCGGCCTACTAAACTTTGCTACCGCAAACAAACGCAAACTCTGCTTTCTGTGCACAAAAACCGTTATGGAATAACGCCCAAGCTTTCCTTTCTGTCCACAAAAACCGCTAAGCAATGGCGCTTGACCTGGTACTACTCGCGTAGCATCAAACATTTGAAACGCGCTACTCGTCAAAACAAACAAACCAGCGAAAAGAGCAGGACAGCGAAATACAGGTACGATTTGTTTTCTTCATTACTCATTAACTCATTCGAATCACTCATTAACTGATACAAAGTCGCTTTGTTACCTTCTTTCTAACATCGTAGATAGTCAATGAATAATTCCTAAAAGCATGGCGTTTCTCGTCCTTCCCAAAACGGGAAGTTAGGCTCGTCGTCTATAACCAATGAGGTATTGAAACAACAGAAAATGACTACCACTTTAGCGTGTTAGTTGTGTGTTAATTCAGCTCGAAGTACACCACCTTCAGAGCATATCAGAAATAACCCCTTACTACCTGAGAGAATTTGCATTGGTATTTATTGTTTGATATGATCAAAGCTTTGCGAAATATATTTGGTATTTATGACAAATAACGAATAATGTTCTATGTTTTCTGTAATCGGTCACAAAAATATTGTTGTAAACCTGTGAATCGTGTTGTGACCGATTACAGAAAATATAGAACATTATTCGTTATTTGTCATAAATACCAAATATATTTCGCAAAGCTTTGATCATATCAAACAATAAATACCAATGCAAATTCTCTCAGGTAGTAAGGGGTTATTTCTGATATGCTCTGAAGGTGGTGTACTTCGAGCTGAATTAACACACAAGTAACAAGCTAAAGTGGTAGCCATTTTGTGTTGTTTCAATACCTCAATTTTCGCTGTGTACCTTTAAGAAAAGACATGGTCTGTACCATTTTGTCCAGTCTTGTTGATCGCTGCTGTAAAACCTTGGATTACATGTATATGGACCTTCAGGATTGACCTTTGTGAACTCACTAACTTCAATGTCTGCTTCTGCAAACGTTGTCACTACAATTCTCTCTTCTTACAATTTGCAGAATCTAGTATACTTAGGATACATGTACTTCTATCCAAAACTTCCCGTTATCTTTTGCAATGTGAAAAATTTGATCGAAATACGTAATATATATAATTCACTATTTATATAAGGAGCTGATGGCTGCGCTATTACAACTTATAACTTGCAACCTACATCATAGATGCAAAAATATCTAGGTGACAAATAAAATATACTATTCTCACACTACAATGCTATTATGAGACTTGTATCTACATTACAGTTGAGTATCACCCTTGTCAGCTCAAGAACTACAAGTGTTAAGCTCATTATTTATTTATATACTATCAAATATGTGAAAAGCATTATATATATATATATATATATATATATATATATATATATAACTTTATGTTTCTACATATGGACGCGTTTATATGGAAGTGTAAGGAAATGCATACATTTCGCGTTCTCCCCCTTCAAAAGTTTTGACTTATGTCAAAGAAGAAAAAGCAAAAATTGGGGTATGGAGAGATAGAGAGGGGAAAAAAGGGAGATTAAATATATTGTTTGCAGAAATTCCGTTTGCCAACGTTTCCAATCTGGTTACGCTGAGTGCTTAGAACTCTCTCTCTGATTTGCTTCGGAAATAATGGGATATGAAAGCACGTAAATCATTTCTATTTTTGCAGTCGTGCTTTCGTTCTCTGTTTGCCTTACATGCGCACACAAATAGCTGCATAAGCATTCACTTTTGGACGATGTCTCTCTTGGTCAGATATTTGCGTGATACATATACGCTCATATATATATATATATATATATATATATATATATATATATATATATATATATATATATATATATATATATATATATATATATATATATATGAACAAACCAACACATTCATACATTGGTATTTCCAGATTAAATAAATTGTCATCAAATTCTCTCATTTTTCGATTTCCAAGATATGACACTATGACACGCATCATAACTATCGGAAGTCTTAGAAACGGGTATGCCCGTCTGTCAATCAGTCTGTTGACAAGTATCAGTGGAAAAATGGTAAAGGATTTCAAGAAGAGGTTTCTTGTAATAGGGTTCAATGTCCCAAAAAGTAAATTTCATCTCATGTGGAAACCCTCTATTCATATAAACCGAAAGTGTTTGAAATTACCTATTTTCAGCCTTAATGTTGATTACAATAGAAAGAAAACGGTAACAGATATTGACAAGCATTTTTAAAGCAATCGATTCGGCGTACGAAGGAAGAATTGATAAGAAGATCTTCACCAACATTTCTCCATTAAAATCGAAAGCAGTAGAAATTTACTACTATTTATGGTTTCAACAATAGATCTCATTTACTATGTTAACTATTTATTTAAACTGGAGATAGTGGAAATTAACCATGTCCGGTTTCAACATTGATCACCACAGAGTGAAAACGGTGTGAGATGGTGAGAAGTGGTTTTCTGGAATCGATTCAGATTTTTCACAATATATTTCATCTTCTCTTGTATTCAAATCGAAAGGGGTAAACAATTAACCGTTTTCCATTATAACATTTATCGACATATAGCAGATATGGTCATAGATAGCGAGAAGCAGTTTTCTGCAATCAATTGTGAGTACCAAGAACATATTCCATCTCCACCTTATTCTCTCCACTAAAACTGGTAGTAGTAGAAGTTTACTGCTACTTCCGATTTCAACATTAATTTTAATTGAATAGAAACGGCATAGTAAGTAGTAGTTTTTCGAAACGGTCTCTCGTCTCAAGAATAGGTCCTCTCACATCCTGTAAACCTATATTCAAAATGGAACTGTTAGAAATTAACTATTTCCAGCTTTAACGTTAATTGCAGTAAGTAAAAGCCGTATTAGATAGGGAATAGCATTTTATTGATATGGGTTCAGTATTGCTAGAACATGTTTCAAGAAGAACGTTTTTGGTTTGTATTTAGTACTACAAGAATGTGTTCCAAGATGACTTTCTTGATACGGATTCAGTATTGCAAGAATATGTTCTGAAAAGGACTTTCTTGATTGATTCAGTACTACAAGAATATGTTCCAAGAAGGACTTTTTTTATATGGATTCAGTACTGCAAGAATATGCTTCATCTCCGACTTTATTCCACTAGTGCATTCAGAAGTTGTAGCAATCTAATACCACTTTCGGTTTGAATGTTAATTCTCATATAGCAAAAAATAAATGACTTTTTGATACGACTGTGGCGTCCCAAGAATAGACCTAAGTTGATCTTTAATCGTATATCCTTTTCACAACTGGAAGTTATAGATGAACTACGTTTAGTTTCAGTACTCAGTTCACATACTTTGTAAGTCTACCGTAGTTTCACAATGTGAAACGAGACTCACTTCTTAATTATACCCATAACTAACCCATGAACTACCCGAAAGTTTGTCGCCGCAGAAACTGAAGTTATTATCCATCTTCCTTTAAATTCCGTCTATGTTATGTTCCATCTTCTAGACATCCAACAAGCATTTTATAAACGACTAGCAGCGTTCACCCCGCTTCGCTGCGGTCACCCCGGAACGCAATAAACTTTGTTACTTAGATAATTTTTACTTTTTCGCTTTCAAGTGATATGATAAAAACCATAGAAGATTGCACTAATGTTAACATTATATCGCCTGTCATTTATGTTAACCCGCCCCGCTTCGCTGCGGTCACCCCAACCCGCCCCGCTTCGCTGCGGTCATCCCGGAACGCAATAAACTTTGTTACTTAGATAATTTTTACTTTTTCGCTTTCAAGTGATTTATAGCGCCTGTCAGTTATGTTAACCCGCCGAGTCACAGGGTCATGCGGGTTGCATATAAATACGTTTATTTTTATACCTATGATGAACTAATAACAAAGGATTTGTACGTATGGACACCTGAATGGTCAATTATCTCAAGACACTGGTAATTGAAAATTAAAGTGATATGATAAAAACCATCTAGGGTCCACATCCTAACAACCCCCCAAAAATGAAAGAAATCGGTTCAGCCGTATTAGCGTGATGAGCGGACAAAGGATTTTGTGCGTTCTCTTTTATATATATAGATCAATATATCTGCTCTAATTTACTAATCTTGTTGTTAGTATATGCAGGGTGTTCAAACATTGGTAAATCATTCATGACAGCAAAACGTGAATATATATATTCTTCTAAACCTTTTCCCCAGCTGGGGTCGGCTTTTTGGATCGCTGTCCTCTACATGTTTCCATCTTGTGTGATATCCGCTATGACATCACACTGCATCATATTGTTCTTAACACAATCTCCCCACTTCTTTGGCCGGCCTCGGGCTCGTTTCCTACTCATTTCTGTACTCGGTGAGCTACGTAATCGAAAGGTCTTCTTACATGCCGAAACCATCTCTCTACTTTCTTGCATATATACAGGGTGGTAAGAAACTATTTGAACAAACTTCGGGGGCTGATTCCTGACATCCTAACAAGCAAAAAGGTCCAGTAGAACTTTGGTCAGTGAGGAAAAGTTTCGGTGCCAAAAGCGTGGGTAAAATTAATTTCAGAGGGCTGTAATTCAAAAACAACGCAACGTATAGAGTGTGATTTAGAACATGACAATCAAAGTCATACCTGCTCGATTGAAAAATGTATGCATCAAACCTGCGTAAGATGTGTGTGAGGGATTCCCCAAAGGAACGTAATAATCTCCTATAACCTGGCAAGTAATCTCTACGTTCCTTTGGAGAGTTCCTCACACACATCTTGCGGAGGTTTGATGCATAAACTTTACAATTGAGCATTTATGACTTTGAGTGTCATGTTCTAAAACGCACTCTCTACGTTGAGTTGTTTTTTAATTACACCCCTCTGAAATTCATTTTTCTCACGCTTTCGGCACCTTATTTCGCCGAAACTATCCCTCACTGACCAAAGTTCCACATATTTTTTTCTTGTTTCAGTGTCAGGAATCAGCTCCCAAAGTTTCTTCAAATAGTTTCTCACCACCGTGTATATATATATATATATATATATATATATATATATATATATATATATATATATATATATATATATATATATGGTATATTGATATCAATTGTTTTTGTTTACGGGTACTGTAACATATAAAATAAATTAATGCAACTTTTGACATGTTTGTGATCAAAAAATTGTTTTTCTACTCCCTATAATTTGAGAAAGAACTTATTATTAGACCAAACATGCCACGAGTATGAAAACCAATATCGTAGACCGAAAATTTGTTCGTTATAGTTGCTTCATCATCTGAAGCTACCTTGATGCAGTTTTACCATGGAATAATATAACCTTTGAAATAATTTACCAGTCCAGCAAGTGATTACAAGTGGAAATTACTCAATTATAATTTGTGTTGAGAGGAAAAAGAGTTGAAAAAGAAAGTGCAATAAGTGATTAAAAAATATCTTCGTGTTATTTTATGTAAAGTGCCTTACATATAATTCTTGGAAGTGATTGTGCGTATGATATCGAATATTTCTTTTCACAATGGAAAACATTTTATAAATATTCACATATTGGTAATATTTATTTTTCTTCTTTCATGAATGTTAGCGTTTCTGCAGATCACTAAATAGCGTCCAGTTTATTTTCTATACAATTTTAAGTGTTTACATTAGAGAAATAAGATAAAGATTTCTGTTCACAAATATTATTTTTCCATCTTATTAAGTTGCTATACGTAACTGAATCTCCAATATTTCGAGCCTCTTGAATTGTCTTCTTCGAACCACTCGATGTAAAAAGTAATGCACCTCTACAGAGACTACTCAAAATATTAGTTTTGTAGACCACAAATCTGTTGTTCCTGCCAATTACATGTTAAATTTTTTTAGCCAGCAAATTGTATTGTTTTTTTTTTTCGGATGCCTTTAGCAGAATCAGCACGATCAAACATTTACAATCGTTAATGATTCCCGACGGTTGTCCCATTTGTGGTTCATAACGAACACCCTCCCAACCTTCCTTATATAGTCTTAGTCACTTACAAAATTTGCTCAGACTTGGCGATGAATGTCTGCTCGTGACACACTTGTTGCACCCTGGAATTGAAATACAGATTTGATTTTACAGGAAGCAGGCTGCTCGATCATTTCGAACTCTCCCATCACACACCACCAACTCACACGCTGACAACGCTATTCTAAATATCATCTATTTAGACTGAAGAAAATAACGAGAGATACTGTACATGTGGAAGATTACGATCGTTTTACTTTACTTGAGTACTGCCAAACGAGCCTTATTTTTAAGACGGCCTCTTAATTATGTCCTACACATACTGTCACTTGAAAATTTTCTTCTATTGAAGCTGTCCCAGGAATCCTAATGCATTACCTTGCCCAAAACATACAATACTGTGTAGACGACATTCGAAATACACGTATGTATTATGATTTGTAAGCTATAACAAAGCTTTAATTCTTTTATCCTGCAGACCGCTATAGCAGTTGTCACAAATACGTGACTGTAGTCCTACTTACTGAATGTAAAATAAGATCGATATGGTAGAAATTTAAACTATAGCAATCAGCAGTGCATCCACGTACTCATGTAAACTGCTAAAGCAGTTGACATCAGTTCTGTAGCGTACTTGTAAGAAATGCTGTAGTAGACGGTAGCAGTACAGTAATACATTTGAGAGAACTATTGTAATGCTCGGTAGCAGTGTAATCATGTACTTGTTAGACGTGCTTTAACAGTTGACAGCTTTGGATAGGTTAAAAGAGAGTACCATTACACCAATGCATTCGTATCTTATGAAATTCGTTTCATTTCTTTTAAAAAAAAAATAATTGAACATCAGTCAATTACTGATATTAAGGAACAACTATGAAGCATTGCTGATTCTTAATTCATATAATCTAATACATAGAGACGGTGAGTTTTGTAAAGAAAGGATAGTAAAAGTGGAATATTTCATTAGTCTGAAAGTAGGAATACACGCAACACTGATCTAGAGACGAAGTAATTATATTAAAACCCACACCACACCATTCGAATGGAGTACGCACAAGTCGTCATTGGAAAATGTCCAAAACTCGATCTGCATCAGCAATAGAATGATTGTACGTACATGCGTTTTGTGAACGGTCAACGGTAGAAATCATCTCTCGATCTCTCTCCATCCGTCTCTAATTTTTCTTGTTTTTCTTCTCCTCTCTTCTCTTTCAACCCTCATGCTCTGATTCGTTTAATTGCTCTATGACGTAAAAATTAATGTCGTAGTTAAACCAATTTTTTACTTCCCGTGGAAGCTCAGTAACAAATTGCATCTATCATGGAAAAAGCAAATCAGTTGTATCACTACAGTAGTCATGCTTTGCTACACGTGTAAATATATCCTTGTTTTAGGCTCCGGGAGAAAAAAAAAAGGAATAAGAGAGAGAGAGAGAGAGAGAGAGAGATGTAGTCGTGTGTAGTAGAAATGGGAGTTATGGTAATCGTCACATCTGTCTATTTGTTACACATCTTTCAACGTTCCTCCTCTAGTGGCTCACTGCCCTGAAAAATAGCATAAAAACCTAGTAAAGATATTTGTACAAGTGTTGCCAGTTTCTTGTTTTCAGCACTTTTTATTCATGATATATTTTATCATACTATTTTAAATTTTATTGTATAAACCGCTAACAACAAAATATATAAAACAGAAGGTATTAACCACGGCACTACACAGAAATGTATCTAATTGAGTATCCAAGCTCTTCAACTGTTATATATCCGATATCGCTACTCACGAATCTTATAAATCGAATCAGTTGAATCAGAGATGGAGGTGGGAGTGGCACAGTTACTCAGTGATAGATCGCTTACCTCTGGTGCGTGTGGTCCCTGGTTCAATTCCAGGTAAAGTAAGTTTGTAGTGGATATCGTTGTGTCCTTAGGTCTTCTCGGAGCCCTCCCGTTTACTTCCACATTCTCATTCCACAATTCTTTCATCATCATTCACTTGCCTCAGTAATCCGTTTCCCTTAGCCAAACAGGTATATTCGTAACACGTTAAACGGAAAGATTTTCAAATGAGTTGGTAAATAGTATAGTTTATCCCTTTAGTAATATCGTTACGTATTTTTGAGCATAGGAAATTTTAATTGTTAATGGTTCAATAGTTTTGGCAAATTGCAACATCATATAAGCAGCATTGAAATAATTTTTCATAGAATGAAAGATAAATGTTAACATTTTGAAAAAAGGAGGTTATGCATAGTATACATTTAATTTATTTTGTATGGGCGTATGTTGAGATTCAATTTGACCATTCACCATACTGCAATTTCTTTACACTATATATATATATATATATATATATATATATATATATATATATATATATATATATATATATATATATATATATATATATATATATATATATATATATATATCAAAATTATTGGTAGCGATACAACTTTCATTAAGAATATGTCAGAAAAATTATTGAAATGAATATCTTCTATGTAAAAATAGTTTTAAAAATTTTGAGAGAATTGAAGTGTCATAAATTGTTATTGATAACGACAAATATGACACTAACAGTTCATACCTTTCAAAAGGAACGTATTGGTTTGAGAATTGTATTGAATCTTTACACGTGGTGTGTTTTAACTAACAAATATGTGTGAACGTGAATTATTTTATTGACTACTTATACATACGGTAATAGATGTCTTACTTGCTCACCAAATATCCCTTGAATAGTCACTAATTCTATTATTAAGGATAAGTGTACGATATTATCAACATATAATTTTTCCCCACATAAATCTTCATTAAAATCAGTGCAGAGTAGTCAAGTAGGCCTATATAGAAGACAGAAAGCACAACCGTTCGTTGCATACAAAATCCTTTCTTATTATAGTATGCAGATATTAATTTTCTTTGTTTGTTAGAAATAAACGCAAACAAACAATTAAGCATATGCGGACCACAATAAAAACTCAAGACCAAATTAATCCTAGAAAGCTTATGAAACTTGGCTTTAAGGTTAACCTTCGAAAATACGCGTTAGATATTTACGCAAGCAATTTCGGTTTCTGATTTTTACTTTGCAGAGCCATAGTAAACTTAGAACTGAAACACAATAATACACTGAGCAAGGCTATGTGATATATGTAACAAAACACAATCACGTTCAATAAATCTCAAGATGATGAAACGTAGAGAAACTAACGATTTTCAAGAGATATGCTTCAGAGATAGTAAAACGTTGTTAGATGATTCGTGAAACGACGCGACCAAGACTAATAAAACTTCTGATGAGAACATTGCCAAGGGATGAATAGATAGAAGGGCGCGACGGGGGCACAAGAATCTTTAATTTAGTGCTTTTCTATTGTTATTTTGCAAATTTTGTGATAACACATGCATAGTAAATTACTGCAATCCTACAAGAAAATCAGTTTACCAAACTGGAAGACAATAAGAACATCGAGACAGCTATTTCTATGTTCGACTGTAAGATGACATCATAACTAAAATGATACAAGTCACCGAGGTAAAGAAGCAAGTTCTCTATCCTTCTCGAGAAGGAGAGGATTATATAGCTCTTTCATAAACAGACGTTGAACCGAGGTGGAAAAAGCTATTATAAAACGAGTGACAGACACATCCATTGCATAATACTTTGAAGTATTTGTAGTAACATTGAAGCCAACAACAGTTAAACATAGTATCATCCTACTGAACATCAAAAGCGGAAACGAACGTCATTAATACTATTACTTTCTTGCATGACTACTACTACAAAACACTAAGTTTACAATGTGTCGTTTAATGGCTCAATTTCGAAGATTATGGTTAATCAATGCACTAGTTGGAAACCCTATTAGTGTGATTCCCCCAAGCTGACTTTAGACTGGCCCACACTCTAGGTCATCTTATGAGTATTTGTAATTTTTATAACCTATTTTTTGTGTCATGAATCATTTTACAAACATTGGCATAATGACATATTCATTGATTAATCTTAAAACGTCAGTTCACGATGTTTTTAAGAGCACGATAAATAAATCGAATTTATGTCTAACTTATTTTGTACAGATACAAAACCAAGGTGGAAAAAAATATGAACAAATTCCTAAATACGTAACAATCGCCTTTCGTATTCTGGTATTTAGTTTAGAGTAGGTGAATTAGCAGAGTAAGTGTGCGAGATCTCCTCGAATTAACTACGTTGTGTTTTGAATTAAAAATACTATCAATATGCTATGAATTTGTGACTATGGTACTATTTAGAGCGTAATTCTCAAAAATGTTTTTCATTGTTAAGAAGAATTTTTTTAATGGAACGAATAACATAATGTAACAAGTAGTTTATATTCGTAGGTAGATATACACAACTGTTTATAAATTTAACTAAATACTTGCAGAATGGTTAGAGGAAGCTAAAACTTAGTAAATTTATAGGAAGTTAAAAGAATTTAGTCTTTAAAATTGAAAAAAAAAGAGACAAATGTAATTATAATCAATAAGCACTTTTAATTGTGAATGCAGTATTTACGAGTGTGAATAATACAGAACTGTGAATTATTTTCTTGTGCTTGAAATGGAGATAAAGAAATTTAGTCATTTGACAGTGATAAAATAAAAACTGGGAAACATAGTCCATGTAGCCTTAATTCTTCATTATTTGAAATATGAAACTTTTCCATCGATGTAATATTTCTTTTGGTTTTTCTTTCACTGCAGTGATTTTTTTTTTTAAAAAAACATTATCAACCAAGATTAACATACAGTTCAGTAGTAACCTAACCTTTTCCTAGTTAGTTTGGGAAAATACTTTAAAGCAATCTCGTTTATTTACATTAGCATTCTAACGAATATTGTTTCATGAATATAGCGCTGGTAGTTGTTATATATTGGATAGGATGGTTCAAGCATAAAAGTCCATATAATATAGATTATTAGAATATGTTGCTAAGATTAAAATATATTTGCTGAAGATGTTACATAAAAAGAATGTAATAAAAAAATAAATTTCCAACTTTGTCCAAGTAGCAGGTATATTACAACTGTCGCTTACAATAAACATGTAGGTTTCGATATATGCTTCCAGTCATATTCTTCTAACAAGTGCCGACGCGATACATTTTAATTAATTATTCTTAATTATATGTTACGTTTTTAGAACGTAATAAAATTATCTTCTACAATCTCGTAATAGGCTAGTTTGATAGTAAATCTAAAGTTTCATGCAAAAGGAAAATCTTCAAGAATGTAATATTTTATTTATACTGGAAGGCACTCGACCACTCAATCCCTTGGACTGACAGCACAAAATTGACAGAAGCGTTGTGATTAGTTGAAGCAGGAAGAAGCAACAGCGGATGCAAAACACTGATCGTGTTCTCTTTCTTTTGAGTATTGCGTCCCACGTGTATGCCAGGTGAACTAAAGAAGATGCGATGATGAGACATGAATGAAATGGTGGAATGAAGAAAATTGAAGGAAATAGGATAACGCCGAGAAAACCATGCACGTGGTGTTTGTCCACCACAAAGCACACTTGACAAGCTGGGACCGAACCAGGGACCATATGCACCAGAGGTGAACGCTCTAGCACTGAGCCACTGCCACTACACTGATCATGTTGTTAATATTTCAAGTAGTATAACGTGCACTCTTTAAGCAGAGGAAAAGAATTTGAGGCCGTTACTTCTGTGTTTTTCTATATTAGCCCGTACTTATTGTTATCGATATTATAATACGAGAATTTGTCAGCCTATTTTTAATATCGATTCCAGATAGCTCACAGCCACATTAATAGTTGTTGGTACATACGTTGCCTGCCTGACGCCAATAGATGGCACTAGTGTGGAGCCTTTTTCAGATTATAATTGAAACAAAAAATTGCATTATTTGAACTTAATTATTTCAAAATGGATAGCGACGATCATTTGCTATTTAGAGACCGATACCAGATTTAGATTTGACCATCAATATTTATGTAACTGAAATTTAGCTATTGGGCAAAGTTTTAAAAAAAGTTAAATGTAAGCAATTACATTAATTACGAATTTTTAATCTATAATGTGCAGCGAGCCGAGAGATTGGTGGGGAAACAACTAGTAGAGAACAATGAAACAGCAAATAAAAAAAATAAGCAAGAGATTGATTGAAAAGAACTATAACCGGTAATATTAGTGTTAGAGGTTAATTATAATAAATATACTTTAATATGAAACCTCTATTCTAATTGGAAACCTTTTTCTATGGTTACGATAGATGAGACTATTACGAGTACAGAGAATACATACAACGCAGTGCTAGATTTGAATTCATCCTGGTAGTTATTCAGACCCGGTGATCTTAGAAGTTATGGGGGTTGCCTGATACTCAGTTGTTTGCTGAACCATCTTTAAGTTTGAAGTTTTTCTTTTCTTTTTTCTTTCTTTTCTTTCTTTCTTTCTTTTTCTTTCTTTTTTTTTTGAACCACTGATTTTTCAAGATAAAATTGAATGCACTCCTTATAAAACGCAGTATATCAGTAAATATTTTCATTGAATTTCATACATTAATGATGTTACATCATTAGTGCTGTAAATTATTCTCTAGTTCAAAATGCCATTTTCAATGTATACAGGGTGTTTCAAAACAACACCGGCAAAGTTTGGGAGTTGATTCCTGACACTAACATAAGACAAAAAGTGAAGGCCAATCTGGGTTAGGAAATCCGTGATTTCGGAGTAATAGGCTGCCGAAAACATGAAAAAATAACCTTTAAATGTCCATAGCTCCAATACTATGGGACCTGCCGTAGTCGGGTCAAGACTTCACTGAGGAACTAATACGTGCGCTAGTCAAAAGTACATGTTTCAGAATCCTGCGGTATTCACGCAACAATTTTAGGGAGTTTAGCTGTGGCCATATAATTTGAAGTACTCACCAACTATCTACCTCTATTAAAAATAGTTGCGGAAGTACCACAGGATTCTGAAACATAGTTATTTGGATAGGTCACAGTTTTTGGAGCTATGGAAATTTAAAGTTTATTTTTTCGTGTTTTGGCAGCCTATATATCCGAGAGGGAGCATTTGTGCACCCAGGTTGGTTTATACTTTTTGTCTTATCTTGGTGTTAGAGAAATCACCTCCAGAACTTGTCGATGTTGTTTCGAATCATCAAATCTCTCTCTCTCTCTCTCTCCCTCTCTCTCTCTCTCCATATATATATATATATATATATATATATATATATATATATATATATAGATAGATAGATATAGATATAGATATAGATATAGATAGATAGATAGATAGATGGATATGGATATAGATATAGATATACTTTGCATTAAAGCCTTTGTTCTTAAGTTCTGGTGGGAATAGCCTATAAAAATATGTTTCCTTGTTATTTTATACAGGGATATTGGTTGGTAAGATAAAATATTATATTACTAGAGTTGTCACTAAAGTATCACTGGAATCAGCAATGTTTCACGTTTAGAGCTTGAAGAAAATATCAGTTAAAAATATCCTGTATAGCGTTTGTAAGCCTGAGCTCTTTTGCAAATACAACTTGAACAAGCAAACATGCCTAAACGGAGAGAAAAATACATCGTAAAAAGTTGACTTACTCTGTGTTCCACTCAGTTTTACTTTTTCCAATGTGTTTCGTTCTCTGTTTCTGCTTCAATATGTGTATGTACTTTTCACTATATATTCTCTTCTCCCTATCCTTTCTATCTCTCATTTTTTCTTTAACTTTCATAGTTTCTCATCACTCTGCATATTTGAATTGTCCCTGGTCACTGAAATATAAATTGTAATGAACAGTGGTATTAGTGGTATGAAAGTTGTTAATTATTTCCGAGCCGTTCGTGCGAAATAAATTTTTTCCTTTCTCAAGTTGCATAAATGAAAATCCGTAAGTGTAATTGTGTTTCTACTGCAATATTGTAATTAATGTGTAGAACACAACGTGTTGTAAAATATTATTCCTACATATATCATTTAGTAAAACTACTTTAGATCTTGTTAAAACCGTAAATTGCAAAAATATAGAAATATTTCTCTTCAACTTTGTAGTATATATATAAATTGTGATGATATACACTGACCAGCCAGAATATTGTAATCCGTACCTGATATCTGGAATGTCCAACTTTGTATCACAGGACAATTTCTTTTTGTCAATTCTATGATGGGCTCGAATCTGACGTTCAATAACATCCTAGAGCTGTTCAATTGGGTTAAGATTAGGTATGCTTGGGGCCATTATAACAGCTAAAATTCACTACTGTGCTTTTCGAACCACTACAGTACAACGTTATCTTTGTGTCAAAGAGCATTATCTGTTATGGTGCCATTAACACGTACTACTGGGACCATGGATGAACAAGTGAATTTTCCCCAAACTCAAATGAAGCCAGAACTGGCCTGTTATCATCTGCGCACATTTCGAGCAGCTGTTTCCCTGGACAGATTCTGACCCGATCACCGATGTGATGAAGACAGTATTGCGATTCATGGAAACATACAAAGTTGTATCATTCCTCGACAGTCCAAGACGATGAGCATGTGCTTATTCCAGTAGTGATTGAAAATGTTGTGCACCTAATAAGGGTACATTGTAAGACGTCAGCTGTGGAGGTTCATAGCAAACAGAGATTCATACGGTGAACTGTGTGCTCAGACACACTTGTGCTCTGTCCACTGTTAAAGTCTGCTGTTAAGAGCCTGACTTACTAAAAATAATACAAGATTTATCCATTTCTCTTTTGCTTGTTTATTCATAAGTGAAAGAAGATAATGAAATACAACTTACCACAATCATAGATAATGTTATACTGCAACAGAAAATATGAACCTGAAGGATTTTTAGTGTTGCCATCCATAGAAATTACAGTGTTGCCAGAAAAATAACACCCCTAATATCTAAGTTAAGATAGCGACTAGAAGAACGATCTCAACTGCATTTGATTACGTATCATGTTGTTTTTGTTTCTTGTGAACTACTTTTTAAATAACATTATTATTTAGTTTCAATAACTGTATGTTAAAATTATTTTGTTTATTACAAACTAAATACAACTATTATTTAAAAAGTAGTTCACAGGAAACCAAAACAATATCATACGTAATCAAATGCAGTTGAGTTCGTTCCTCTACTTGCTGCCTTAACTTAGATTTTAGGGGCGTTGTTGTTCTGGGAACACTGTAATTTCTATGGATGGCAACACTGAACATTCTTTAGGTTCATATTTTCTGTTGTAGAATAACATTATCTATGATTGTGGTAAGTTACATTTGATTATGTCCATTCACTCATCAAAAACTTTATTCCTTGATGCATTTTTTACCATCCTTTGAAAGACAGTAACAATAACAGCTAGCAAATCCCGACAACTCCCACTGTTTCCGATATGCTCGCTCCCAGTTTTCTGCCCATCACAATCTGTCCGTTAATAAACCCCGATACATCATCAGCTTTCCCCATTCTATGCACAAGAATACTGATCGAACAAGGTTTCCGTCATCGTGTAACGGAGGGTTCTGTTATATCCAGTGATTTTTCGTCAACCCAAAGGCTTCGTTCAAAAAGTAGCGTGTGGCTATAATGTTTTGGCTGGTCAGTGTAGATTTATGCATAATAATACGTAAGTATACATGGAAAATAATATTGTGTACATATTTAAATTAACAGCAAACCAGTTGAGAATGCTCCAAGAGCATTTTCAGAGCGAAAATTGGGGAGATGGAGCAGGAAGGATAACTGTCATTGTTCCTAGATGTAAAAGTAAATATTTTGTCCGCACCTTCTCTTCCTCGCAAAAAATTAGCAAAATATCATTTTCCTATGACTTACAGTTCTCAAGATATGGCTGCTTAAATATCTAGAAATTCCAATTTTTGGCCAATATGTGGGGAACGGTGGCCAGTTGGCCAGTAGATAGTTAATCAGTGGCCACCGGTTACTATTTGGTACCAAATTATTTATCATCCTTTTAGGTATTGACCAACATCAATATCATTTCTCTACAGCTTATGATTCCCGAGCTATGGCTCCTTAAGTATTTAGAAAATTGGTAATTTTTTGGCCAATATCACGGGAACGGTAAGCACAGAAAGATGATATTGGTTTTAATCAATACTTAAGCGTATTGTAAACATTTTGGTACCGTTAATAATTGGTGGCTACTGTCCAACTGGCCAGGAAATGGCCAATTTCCAAAGATTTATGGAGCCATATCTCTGAAACTGTAAGTCATGGAGAGATCATATTGGTGTTGATCAATACCTAAGAGGATGGTAAATATTTTGGTACCAAATAGTAACCGGTGGCCACTGTCCAACTGTTCATTGGTTTTGCCAATGGCCAGTTGGCCAGTGACCACCAATTAATATCGGTACCAGTTAGCCAGTGGGTACCAGTTGGTTTCAAATATTTGGTGCCAAAATATTTACCATCGTCTTAGGTATTGATCAACACCAATATGATTTCTCTATAACTTACAATTCCGGAGATATGGCTCCTTAAATCTCTGGAAATCGGCCATTTTTGTCCAATATGTCGGAAACGGTAAGAGTGACACGGAAACTTTAATCGCTTTCTCTGATAGTTTTTGACGCTCTATCGAATGCAGGGTTAAAAATTTTTAAAAATCGCAAATAACAGACAGACGGATAGATAGACACACAGACATAGAGAATTCAGTAACGAAACTTCTTAAGTTCGTTGAATGTTTTGTTTTCAGAATGTTGATTATTTACATTCATTTAACCTCGTTCAATTTCTACAACATCTTTTAGGTTTCAACCCATTAGTTTATATAGGAATTATTTTTATCTTTCCTTCGAAATGAACTGGAATTTTAAAACTTCATTTTAATTATTTCTTGTTGAATTGCAGTTTCAAAATGAATATGCTTTATACAGGGTGTCTTAGAAGTCCCACTGACATAGGGTAACTCTGTTATTATCAGAGCTACAACAAAATGTACGAGGAAAAACCATCTCCAAATATGCTGTGTTCCATCTAAAGTGCTTAAAGGATTTTTTTTTTAATCGGACGATTGTTCACCCTTTATGCGCCTAATGTTAAATGAAAATGCAACGTTGCCATTTACCTGGACTCACAACATAAGCTAATGACGTTAGTGTCTGAAACGGGGACAGGTCCAGGTAAATGACAAAGTTGCATTTTCATTTAACTTTGGTCATACAAAGATTGTACAGCCAAACAGCTCATCCGATTTAGAAAATTCCTTCATTTTAGATTGAAAACGTCATATTTGCAGATGTTTTTTTTTTAATCTTATATTTTGTTGTAACTTTGATAATAACAGAATTACCCTATGTCAGGGTACTTTAGAGACACCCTATATATAAATTTAATATTACTTAAGTTAAATTTGATTATTAACTATTATTTTTTTTCTAAACAGAAAAACTTAATTTTCACGATGAAAGGAGTATTTAAGTAGATTTCAAGAATAAATCAGTAAAATGAAACTCTTTTAAATTCCAATTAATTTCAAAGAAAATACAAAAATGGTCCTCTTATATAAATTGTTTAAGAGCAAGGATGGTACAGTAGTTTATACAATTAATGACTTTGTTATAGACCGTTCAAGCTTATTTGCTCTTTCTTAAGCTTTGTCTATGTAAGAAACTGAAATCGTTCAGTTCTACCTCCATCGGTTATGATTTGTAGACTGAACGAGACGCATAATAAATTAAAGTGAATAAATATTAAAGAAATAGATTGTATAAGTAAAGTAATTTTTTTTCTGAGGGGGCAAGCAATAATACGCGTATTTGGCCCCCTATAAAAAGTTGTTTTTCTAATTCTTGGCCCCCCTTTCCACTTTTATCTTACTCTTTATGGGCCCTCCGGAGCCCGTGGGCCCTCCCGCACGTCAAGATCTGCGGGGCCGTTAGTTACGTCCCTGGGGCAGTTCCATACATGACAAATTAAGGGGACAATATTGACAAATTTCAAAGCCGTACGAATAAATATTATTTCTAGAGCTCCTAATAGTAGACATTTTTTTTTTTTTTTTTTTTTACTGAAATGGGCCCACGACTCATTTTTGTTTTATTTACCTTTTGTGTGCTGTTTTGTTTATGTAATGTAGTGAACCTGTTTGATGCTTCATTTATAATTTCATGTTCGTATCGTATATAGAGTAAGAAAATTTTGTCTTAAAGTGGGCCCCCGTAGAACGGCAAGGAGCTTTCCTGGAGGGACAGTTGTGCCCCTGCCTCCCACAAGTTACGGCCCTGGTTATGAAAATGTGAGAAGATTTAGGATTTAGATTTCTGGGCTTTTTAAGGAAATCTACGAACAGGATGTTGTTCACGACAAATGTAAAAAGCTGAAATAGTAATGTAGCATGATTGACTATCCATTCCTGTCTTCTGCTGTAAGCGAGAATGCCGTAATCTACCCCTAAGACCAGAGCTGTACCAATCGGTGAAGACAAAGAAGAAATATTTTATGTATATTTTGTTCCAATTAAGAGAAAAAATCAATTATCACCGACATGTAAACATGACATCTCTTCTTAAAATAAACTACTAACTTATTAATATTAGCTAAGACGACCAGTTAATACAAACTCTTAAAATGGAAGTCATTCAAATAGTTTGATTAAATAACATGAATATATTACCTTTTTCACAATTACTTATGATTTAACTTGAATGAAATAGAATTTGTCGGCTATTGAATACAAATTAATGTTTTGAATCTTAATTGTTTTTAAATTTCATAAATATTTACGAAAACAAAGTTAGTAACATTAAAGTGAAAAAATGGAACTTTTGTCTATCTAAATGTGACTAGGTAATTGTATATTTACCTACATAATACATTTGCTCTTGTACTAGCCTATAATGATTACCTTTGGTGTTATCTCAAATTTAAAATTAGTATTACGTGTTTTACGAATATTTTTCTTAGATGATTAGATACAATGGTGAAATTTACCCGTAAGTTACTCAATGTTTAAAAATATTAAAACAATTTGCCTGTTATTCACTTGACGCACAAGCATTATAGTAAAATACAACAATGTTATTCTGTACAAATTCTTTTTAAATTGTTCAAATAACAATAATATTTCTTTCATTTTCTTTCTCTTTATAGGTTGCGTGGATGCATTTCGAGCGTTCGGCTATCTTGACAGTGCATAATCACGTAATCACGAGAAATCCCCGAATATCCGTGACACACGACAAACACAGGACGTGGTTTCTACACATCAACAACGTCCAAGAGGAGGACAAGGGTCGATATATGTGTCAGATTAACACAGTCGCCACAAAAACTCAATTTGGCTACCTCCACGTCGTAGGTGAGTACGATTTTGAAACTTTTTTTCTGTTTCTGCTTATTGTATAGAAGGTCACCATGTTTAGGGTGACCAAATCATCAACTAGAAAAAACGGGACACCTTTTATTTCTGGATAGGTTGCTCCCCTAAATATATTGTTTAGCTCCTCCGTTCTCTCTTTCTCTTTTTGTATCTCTCACAAAAAGGACAAATTTACCAATAGGACTTTTTCGTTTTATAACCTGTTGAAAATGTTGTAAAATCAAAAACAATGACATATCTGAAAACACTACTAAAAATATATGAAATATTTCTTAATTATTAAAATGAATTACATGAGGTATATTTATGAGAATAATGTAATGCAAAACATGAGTTCATTTCACGAAGTAGGTTCATGAGAATACATAGCTTTGCCCCAGCCATTTTTAAAACTTCCTTCTTTTCTAATACAAAGTTATAAAAGTTACAACAGTCCATTTCTAAATTGTATAGTACTTGAACAATTTCAGAGAGGGTCTTCACTAACATCCTATTTCTTTCGTCTGTCCACTGAATGTTCATGAGTGAAAATTCTTTCAGTATTGCCATTATGGGCAGGGATCCCAAACACATATTGATATATCTTTAAAAATTCAGAGTGCTATTGAGACCTAGTATGGGTTTTGAAAAAAACAAACCCACTTCTCGTGACACTGGAGTGTTTTTTTAAAGCATGCCTTTCAATACATCATTGACCTCAATAACACTTTTTGCACTTCCTTAAATTTTCTTAATTCCGTGGTGGAAAGTACTAAGCTGGCTATGTATGCTTCACTTAAAGAATTATTAAAAAAGAAAAACGTAAGCAAAAGCTTTCTCCTCGCTTAGAAAGAAGCCTTTAAAACGTCAAACAGTTTTAAAATTCGTACTACTGCAGGCATCAAAGAAAACCAACGAGTCTTGGAATGTGATAAAATAGTTCCAAATTCAACACCAACCATTTCACAAAATTCTTTTAGCCTCTCTGTTCGTACCGTGTATACAGAGAAATAAGAGAAGAGCTTGACAGCATTACTTTCTATGTTACAACTTAATCTATCAGCAGCTGTATCTCAGGGGCGTCATTTCAGACTTAGCTATAGGACTTTCAAGTTTGTACTAGTATATTAGTAGGCAATTGATTAAAGTATATATATTCCCCAAACTCTTGGAGGGGGCAATTGTCTCCTCCTGTCCCCCCTAAATGACGTCCCTATGCAGTTACGTAAGACATGTGCTGGTCAGCTCATACCTTCAATATTTCCATGTAAATTAGCTTTCAATTTTGTAAACACATTACATTTTTTAGTCTATTCAAACCACCAATATTTGTTTGTATTGTCACCACAAAACGCAATGCAATTATTTTTATTTAATTTAAACCAGGGGTAAAAGTAAGGGAGAACGCGGGGAGACGCCATCTCCCACCTGCAAAAAATATATACGGCGTCCCTGTTCCTAAAAAAAAATTCACAATGGGCAAAGATAGGTAGGGGGACGGTGTGAAGTCATGCTGCTACCTACCGTCCCCCTACCTTTTCAGATCCACTTTTACCCCTGATTTAAACTCATCAATACAGTTCAAGCAGAAATTTACAGTAGATATCTCGTCTGTCGTTTCACAGGACAAGGAAGAGACTTTCAGTAATTTTGACTTTACCCCTTCGTTTATGTCAAAAAAACTGAATTACAAAAGTAAAGATTCTGATAGCTTTCTGATTACTCGCATCTGTTAAAATGCCATAAAAAGGGGATTTATTTATCTCTTCAATGTTTTCAAACTATGGGCTAAAACACCAGGGCCGATTACTTTGTTCTGTCAGAACTGAACTTCGATGCGATTGATCATTTGACCGAAAATTGTGATCATGTTTTATCGTATGGTAGACCTGAGTTAGCTCAGCAGCTTTCACATTTCTTTCTTCATCTGCTTCTTGTTTTATAAAATAATTGTTAACAAACTTACTGCAACTTGGCTCAGTCTGTTCCTAGGTTTCACTGTTTTGATGTGTTGTATATATGTATGACCACTGTGCTGCAAACTGTGCACTCGGTTTCATTGTCAAAGCGTCCATTTTTAATATAGTTCCACTCCTTAGAATACTCCTCCTTAAACTTTCATACACGCTTAGACATTGTTAAGCAGATAGTACGGAACGTAACAGAATAAACAATTCATTTTCACAATAAAAACAACCGCAGCACGTTCTATTTAATTTGAAGTTTGACTCATTCTAACCGAAGATAATATTGACTCAACGGCAAGATAGGCAACGACAATGTTAAATGCATGTATCGAGTTTGCTGAAGCGATCAAATCTGTCACCGGCAGGATTTATAATTACTCTCAGCATCGGATTTCAACTCCCTTTATTTGCTTTTTCTTACTTTTAAACATTATTTCACTTACAACTAGTTTTCTTCTTACTATCACTTTTATAGTTCTATACCTTTGTTCCCCTCTCGTAGTGTGTTACATCTTAGTCAAATCACGGCGCCTCAATCTTCCACCGCCCGAAACAGAGAGTAAAAACAGGTTACATTTGTTTTCCGTAATACTTTCAGCCCCTTGCACTGTCATTTGCGGATTTGGGAGGCCTAGGAGGGAAAACAGTGCAGCCACCACATCCAATATCGGAAACGTCCTAATGACGTTGCTGACTGTCAGTAGTTAGACACATTCCAATATAATCACATAGCTTAGAAAGTAATAATATACCTAGGTAAATTAGGAAATTTTAGCGATTGGAAAGGTTTTTTGCACTCAATGTACTTAAATACGGGACATTTTGGTATTCCGGGAGAATTTTTCGGGACACCGGAAATGGTAGGAAAAAACGGACAATCCCGTTTTTACGGGACGGTTGGTCACCCTAACCTGTTTCAAATAATCCTTGTAGATGGATCTATGTACTATTTTGTTCACCATACAATTGATCACTTATCTTCATGAACATAGTGATTGTATGAAGAATATAGACAGAAATTTTTCATTAATGAAAGACATTCACTTAACATATGCATTGCATCTGCAACTACTGCCTGATGATGAGGTGGATCAACATAACTATGCACTCTCAGAAATTGGATCATGTATGTGAGGAGGCAGTAGAGCCGGTGCTTGTAAATAGCGATATCTGTATTTGCTTGTAAAGAGTGAAGCTACAAGCTGTCACGGTTGTCCGTGACTCTTGCTCGATTCTGGGCTGGAACCAGTGGCGTAGCACACTTTTGCAGGCCCTCCCGCAAAGTATAGAGAAGTGGCCCTAGTTGTAAAGCCGATAGAAGTAAGATTGAAGTTCTACTTCTTTAAATCTTTATTCATCGCAAGACTTCGGGGTCCTCTATACGTCGGGTACCCCCCGCACTGCGGGGGTTGCGGGGGCAGCTGCTACGCCACTGGCTGGAACTCATGTGGTTTGGATCCCAGATCAAGCTGTATTTCCACGTCTCAAATAGCCTCGCTGTTAAAGGTACGCAAATCTCAAATCAAATCGAAAATCAAAAGGCGACTATTGTTAATCGCAATAGCATCCTTATATTTTTCAGACATTGTACCATCAGTTGTTCATTTGTTTGATTCGATAGATTTATTGCAAAACTTCGACGAGGTGAACCATGCATTAGATGTTTGGTTCATGTTTGATTGGATTTTATCAGCATGGAACCTATAGTATGTCCAAGCGTTGGATGCGGGTTAAACCTGGCTCTCCGCTCATGTTTTAGGTTGTGATATTTCATTTCGCTTTGTAGGGTAAAATTCAACAAGACGTTTTTACACCTAATATGAGTTACGAATTTCCATTTGCGAATAAAGGACATGTACAAGTGCATTTCCAAAATTGCCCGTCCTGACACAAATATTGTGCCACCAGGACCGGATTTAGGGGGTGCAAAGGTGCACGTGCACCCCCCTTCATTGTACATATACACTATCTAATGTGAAAAGTTTAGCAGTGAAAATAGCAATACTTTCAGAAAATTTCTTCTGTCATGTTTCCATTTAGACTTAAAACAAGGGGAAGTTTTGCAAAATCGATAGTTTATGTCAATTTTCTAAAAGTTGAAAGAAAAGTATTCACCGAGAACAGACAGCGTTTCCAGAGCACATTCTCACCACAGACGCCTAAAGCATTTTAAAAATTCTAATTCAATTCAAATGTACTGGTAGTTACTGGTGCACCCCTTCAGCAAATCCTGGATCCGATCCTGTGTGCCACTATTATCTGTTCCGGCTTATCTCTAAACGAAGATAAATAAAATTATTAGTATTTTTCATCTGTTCAAACCTATGATTGGCTAATGATTCATCATCAGCTCAAAAAAGCCTCGAAAGGTTAAAAAAAAAACATTGCTTGAATTTTGTTGTAAGCAGAACTTAATAAACATATTTACTATTACCTGATTTTCTCTACATCATAAAAGTTTCCATGGTTGTGTTTTACCACAACACAAATGGTACCAGGAGTCATGTCACTCATCATTTCAACTTAAAACCAGAATACATGAGTTGTTGGAAAATTTTGTTAAATATTGTACTGTCCTGAATGTAAACGGATCAATTGTCTGTAGTTCATGCACTTGGAAGAAAAAAAACTTGGGGATTTTATAAATGTAGCTAGCTGAAACATACGTTCTCCGCACGAGAGAATAAATGTATGGAAAATATTTGAATCCTTCTCCTTCTTAGGAGAAATGAAACTGTACTCATCATAATCCACAAAATATTCAATTTTTGACACAAATTTTAGAACAGCTACTCTCATAGAATAAGAACTTTAATCGAAGTGCATTATGAAAAGCAAACTTGAAGTAGATGCTAACTGTATTTCAAAAGTTGTTTGAGACAGGTCAACCATTTTTCGGCCACGAAATAGATGCGATACTATATTATTTTCTTTCATTTTAAATACTTTATGTTTCACCACTTCTCACCTACTTTACCGATGGGAGCTGAGAGTGTACGTATGTTTAACCAGTATCAGGAATATCCATTTAAATGATTCCGTAAATTATGAGTTAGACACTAATATAGTACATTTTCGATTATTTTTACACATCACACCTTCTGATCTCACCAGGGTAGTATTTGGGATGTCTTGATTTCACTTGGAGCTGAACTTGGACTTAACGGCGTAGGTAATGTCAGTATTCATATCAGTTACGCTAAAATCCATGGATTCGACATTAATATCTGTCGTTTTCGATTATGTTTATATGTTATACCCTCTCTACCCCTACTCATAGTAGAGCTAGAAGTGTCTTACTCTACAGTTTTGTTTTCAGATTATAAATTATACTATACAAAGTTTGGTTCGAATGACTCCACGCACTTCAGAATTATGTTGAACATACATAAAGAAACAAGCAAACAAACAAACAAACACACACATACACTCATATATATATATATATATATATATATATATATATATATATATATATATATATATATAGAGAGAGAGAGAGAGAGAGAGAGAGAGATGTACTGCAAGATATATATACTATAGAAATCGTTGTGTTATTTCAACGACATACCTGTGAGTTAACACAATTGTGTTAAAATATAACACCAACACATGGTTAGAACAACTCACTCTCCGTTTGGAGTTGTGTGTCAAATGCCAGTAGTTGTAATGACACACAGCCTGTGTGTTACATTAACACAAGTGTAGAATCTTCGGTGTTGTTTTCTGCGTAATTGCCGAATATGCTAGCCATCTAATTATAAAGGCTTATGTCTGAAGCTACAGTCAAACACAGTAGAAAGCAATACTTAAACACATCCAGGTATTCGCAAAATTTCAACGTGCAAACCGCACGATGTGTTCTCAATTGTTTTACATAATGTTTCTGAAGAAATATGTCAACAGCGAGAAACAGCACCGTATTACTGTGTCACTTTTACACTGCACTAGAGCTCACCAGTCAACACTGGGGACTGTTTCAAAAATGGCGTAAAACCAGTAGAAATACGATTAAGAGGCGAACATACTATAATGATATAGGTAAGAGTTTCCTATCATTCTTGAACAAGTTGTTGGTGAAGGTTGTGTTTCGAACCATCACGAAATACTTCACAATAAGTGTTGGGGAGGACGGCAAAAACGTTTATGAAGATTTTCTAAATGAAGTGTTCTGTAGTTTACTATTCTTATTTTAAAAGTAGAATCTTCGGTAATCGTAAGCACGCACACCACAAGCTTTTCCAACACAGAAAAAGGGTTCCATCAACATCGCACACGGAGTTATTTCAACACCGAAATATTTGTCATAGTAACACAGAACTGGAGTCGAACTAACAGCAAAAACAGCGTTAATCTGGTGGTCTGACCTTGAATTTTAACACAGAGAGTGTTGATTTAACACCAAAAGCGTGTTACTTATACAGCTTTGACCTTGAATTATGACACAGATTGTGTTTTGAAATAATAAGAAAATATGTTGAAATAACATAGGGACTGTCTTATATTAATACTTGACATGGGGTAATATTAACACAAAATAATTAACACACTACACACCGTGTTACTTTCTTCGTGTTGGTGCAACACCGCCACAGTAACACTCAACACATTTCCCCACACTACCGACCCTGACATGGTGTCGAATCAACACCGAAAATACTAACACAGATCCAAATTTAACACCGCTCAACACCGGTTGCGTGTTGAAAACATAACACACCGCCTGTGTTAAACGCTAACACCACGGGGTCTGTTGAGTTGAGTTGAGTTGATTTTGAGTTTAACGTCCCGTTCAGCAGCGAGGCTATATGAGACGTGGACCTACTGATTAACGTGGAATCCGAACCACATGAGCTCTCTCCGGGAATCGAACCCGGGTTTCCCACGCCACAAGCGCGTACACTAACCGCTTAGCCACGAAGGAGCTCACCGCAGGGTCTGTGTTGAATGAACATCGCATAATGGTAGTCACACTGGAATCACTGCCCTGTGTTAAATTTGAGTTGAATTAACACAACCATTTTTTTACTCTGTATACATTCGGCTCCTTTCAGAAAATAAAGAACTGAGTAGCGTAAATAACGAAGATCAATTGTTTCGGCTCAAGTTTGGTCAAACTGATATGTGCAATACCTTTGGCGTTGACCCTTTCACAAAAGAAGGAAATCGAGTAGAATAAATAATGACAGCAACGTCGAAAGTGTTGTTTGTATTTCACAAACCAGTTGTCATGCCTGTTCTTGTGTCGGGAATTTGCCCCTAACATCATAGCGACCCCTAACTTATAGTAATCGACGCTGAATCTTGAATGTGATTATACTGATAGATTAGACAGTAATCTCGATCATTTTAGAATTTGACTTCTTCCCCTTTCTCAACCCCATACCGATGGAGCTTAATTTGAATTTTAATGGTATCGAGTCTGTGACTATTCATCTCAGGGACTCCTGGAAAATTGAATGTGATAATAATATCGGTCGTTTCCGAGTATCTTGTCATACCATCCATTATTGATACTCGACAAATATGGATTCCACACCAACATCAGTCGTTTTTGATAATTTTTGTTGGTCCCCTCTTTCCCAAGGTGTATTAGAGGTCTTATTCCCACAGTACTTTTTGTTTTCAGATTGTAGGTAATATGTGTACCAGTTTTCATTAAAATTGTTTTAGGTGTGCTGAAAGATATATACATACATATATTAGAACCTTATTTGCATTTACCAGTTACTATTATTGGCAGTATACTTCATGTGGGTTAGCGGAGAAGCTTGCTAAATATTACACTGTCCTAGCGAAAGTAGCAGAACGATGATTGTTAACTATTAGCACTTAGCGCCCAGAAACTAAGAAGTATGTGAAGCCATTATATATAGATTTAACCTGGGACATTATATGTTGTTTCAATAAGAACGAAATTTGAAGTGTTGTGTAAATATTTTATGTAAGCCTACCTTAAGAGACTTTTGACTACTTATACTTACACTAAGCATTTTCTCTCCCACATTTACCAAGCCATTATACAACTATAATTTTAACTACTGGTAACCATTATGTATTTTATTGTTGCTACTCGTTCCTATTCAGCCTGCAAATATAAGATCGTTCTGTTGTTGAAGTTTAGGATCCCTTTACAGCACCGATGTTATATGGAACGTTGGTCTACAGTTTAAGTTGGAATCGCAACTACCGTATTGCTTTCAAATTCCGATGCTGTTCTACTGGGAATCGAATTCGGAATCCCATGCACAATAGTCGCTCCGGCTAGCTATTACGCTAGTGTGGAGGGTTAACAAATACAAGAAAAAGCATAAACGAAGCTACTATAAATATAATACTTTTTCCATTATTTATGTTCAATGGTAACTCATAATGCCTGAAACGCGAAATATAATAATACTAACAAAGCTATATTATTTACTTATGCTATAGTTGCTTCGAGCTTTATAAATATTGTTAATTGAACACCTGTGTTGAAACAGTGAGAAACTTAAAATTGAAACAACCATCTTACCACACAACCGTTATGCATAGTTCTACTTGCTTACTTTAACCGAAACAACATACATACACTCTATTTATAAAACTTTTTTTTTTTTTGTTGAAACATACAAATAGCCTAAGGGTTCTTTGTAACAACCTGTTTGTAGAATTCTATTTTTTTGTGCTTTCCTAAACAAAACTGTATTTCACCTTTTGAAGAGAGAAATAATAGCAGGAACACAAAAACTAAAAGAAATGAATGAAGCCTTTATCTTCAAAAAGCACTAGATATACAGTAGACATGTTAAGTATGCGTTTTTCTCGCCCATTTATTCAGGTACTATACGAATTATTATCGATGCTTTTCAGTAGTTTTTAAAGAAAACAGAATGTTCATAAAATAGAGATAATATTTATTTATTTTAGCGCGACTAGAAAGGAAGGACTATATCTGCAAAGAGGAAAGTATATTGTTTAATTGTAGTCACTTGTAAGAACAAGATTTCTATCTTTCTTTAGAAAAATCTTTATATCTGTCTCCATGTTTCCTAGAATAATATATATAAAGTATTCTGCAGGCAGGTCCTGGGACTAATGAGGATTTTTTAAATTTTAGATTTGGGCCTGGAAATGTTTCTTCCACTTTTGTCGATCTTCAGCTTCCTTTTTTAACTACCAATATTTTCTCCTATCTTTCAATTCATCGATCAACTGCGTTCTTCTTCTTACTATTCCTCGCTTCCCTTCCATCTTTCCATCTATGGCTGTGTGAAGAAGACAATTTCTTCGCAAGGTGTGTCCTATCCAATTGGCCTTTCTACGAAGGATGGTGGCAATATGTGTCCTCTTCTCTCCTATCCGTTTTTAAAACATCTTCGTTTGTTGCTCTCTCTGTCCATTTTTATCTTCTCCATCTTCCTCCAACACCACACTTCGAAGCTCTCTAAATATTTCTTATATATGTATATATGTTTGTATGTACAACATACCGATACAGTGTTTACCGATAGTCTCGAAGCATAGGAAGTTTTATAGATTGTGCACGCAGTGACAACCTCTTGTTCGTAACCTAGGAAAGATTCGATATGGCCATTTCTTTGAAACTTGTTTGATAAACGTAGTTAGTGTTCTATATGAAACAAGGTTGCGTGTGCAAAAGAGTTCAGGTTGTCTTGTCTCGAAAATTGTCAACAAGTGATGTCTCGTCTTTGAAAAAATGTATCTGTTTTTATTCAAAAATGTCTGTATCGTCTTGTCTCGTGCGCAAACCTAAATATATTATCATATGCCGATAAGCACTCTGATTTCACTAGCTACGTCCTGTAAATAAAAAAGAATCATTAAATTGGAATTATTTCTGTACAGGTGCAGTCAATTATTAGCAAACAGCTGTACATGACACAAAAGATTCTGTTGGAATTTAAAGAAAAAAGCCTATTTTCGAAATGTTTCTAGCTTTTGGATTACCACACCCAATGCTCTCATGAATAAAATTAAAAGTTGTCAGTTACAAGTCTAAAAACAAAGATGATGATAATGATGAGATGGATGATATTAATAAAATGAAGTGTGAGAAAACAGGAGAATTCCGAGGAAAACCACTCACACGGTGCTTTCCCCATCAGAAAGCCCATTTGACATATGCTGAGATCGAATCAGGGACTCCACACACCAGAGTTGAGCACTACCACTTATCTCTCTCTCTCTCTCTCTCTCTCTCTCTCTCTCTCTATATATATATATATATATATATATATATATATATATATATATATATATATATATATATATATTGCCACTTTAGGAAGAATACAGATTCGTTAATAATTGTACAATTGTACAATGTACATAATTGTACAATGGATTATGAGAAGCGAAAAAGCTAAGAGGTATAAGGCATAATAGGTTGAAATATATAATAAGATAAATAGAAAATGAGAAACTACTCACAATTGGCATGACTCTGTATACAAATAAATGTGCAAAAATATTAGAGAAAAGTAACTACTTTACAAATGTAGAAGGAAGTTTGCAAACTATGTTTGTGACTGAAAGTAGTTTATTTTCCGTTTTCCTTTGAGATAACTAAGGAAATTACATTGCGTTTATTGAGTGAGAAATTCTACTGTCACACCACAGAACCAAGTCACAATGTTCTGTTTTTGTACGGAATAATATCGGAATCCAGGAATGACAGAAGCGTCGAAGGCAGTGAAGCCAAGCTGCAGCGATGAATAATATAAAGAACATTGTCCAGAAAGTTCCAGATGCGGAGAACTGGCGAACATAACCTTAAGCGATGGCGGGTGTCATATAATTGGTTGTACGTCACACATAATGAAGAGGTGCAAAGTTTAATTCTGTGGGGGCTACAGTTGGGAGCGTGAAGGTTGCGAACGACACTATGTCAAATAAAGTGTTGTTTCACATTGAGAAATGGATTATTTAATATTGATCCAAATTTACGGACAGTTACACTAAGATAAGTCATCTTGAATTTAACAGAAATATTTTTGCTGGTTGTTGCTGTAAATGCATACAGTTAACATTTTTCTTGGTGGGTAAGGTCATGTATAGATGGTCGTGGTATAGATGCTTTCAGAAATATTATAGAGTAAATTGTTAACCTGGCTGCAACTGCAACGTTAGAGGTGTTGAAATTGCAACAACTTGTATCCAATAAAGATCCCATGTTTTCACAAAATTGGCAGTATCATTGTGTAAAATATAGTATCATCGCATGAAAAAAGACAGAATTCCACTTGAGTTTAATATCCGTCAGTTGTAGACCGCGGTGTAATGTTAGACAAGTTGAAATATACAAGATCATAAACATATGCCTTTGCAGATAAACCAATATAAAGCCATTCGTTAGATAATGGCAATATTTGAGTTATAAATCAAAATCCAGTGGCCAAATATACATTTGCAATCCACACACGTTCGTGCAAAGGAAAACTTAGGGAC
Organism: Thermobia domestica; assembly: GCF_964235325.1. Lineage (NCBI taxonomy): Eukaryota > Metazoa > Arthropoda > Insecta > Zygentoma > Lepismatidae > Thermobia > Thermobia domestica. The sequence goes on along the minus strand of NC_137455.1, from coordinate 197,358,635 downwards.
TTCTAATCTTGATATGACAGATGACACTAATTCAGAAGAGACAATAGGACTCCATTTATGTTCTATCATCTCAGAGATAGAGCTTAAAAATTCGATTCCTTAAATTCTGAGAAACAAACTACTTGAAGCGAGGATTCAGCTAATGATGATTTCCAGGCGCCAAAACGTAACAGCTTACAAGCAAAAGACATGAACCTGTCATCCGGACATCCGAATAAAGCCTAGTCCATTCGATAAACATAATAAAGAAATGTTCACTCACAAAAAATTAAGTGCCATGGACAACAGAGTAAGTCCCTGGGGTCCATCAACTTGTTAGTATAAAGAAACTCGTAGACTCGCAGTGAAATAGCTATTGCATCAACACTGTTCATTGGAAAGTCATGGTTTAAAGTTCATTCTCTTCAGTGTGAAACAGGCTTTCCAGAGATGCTATGCGTTGGGGCACATACCATACTTGAAAAGGAAAAATTTTCAGAATGTTGGGAAAATTCCCTCTAAAAATCCCTTCCATCAACTTTGGCCTCCTCTGGAGTGGCTCCGGCTAAAACCACGCAATCTATATGTATCTCAAAAAATACTATAGGGGATTAGAAATGAGTATACCACGTTTCGTTGTGATAGACGAAATAGGCATAACCCGAAAGGCTCTATACCAATACGCTCTGTACATAGAAAACCGAGCCTATGACATGACCTACAAAAAGAACATAATATGAAAATATAAACACAATACTATTTATCCTAATATCAAGAATTATACTACATATGTAAAATGAAACAAGCGTTTCAATACTCATCACGCATATTGCTCCATGACATGCGGAGAGGGAAATTGGGGATAAATCGCAAAAATGACTTCCAAAACAGCTCTTGTGAAGTTGTGCGTCCACTGAAGCGACACCGGAGCCGGTAGGAGTCAGTGTATGAATTAAAGGACATTTTAAGGGGCATAAAGTGCATATTCGAGAAATTTAGTATGCGGAAGTTCGAAATTTATGGGAGACATCCCATTCTTCAGAGAAGGATTTCCTCTCATCCTCCCTGGTAAGTCGCACACTGGTGGGAGTACATAATTAAAATATAACTTGAAAAATACCAAAAGTATACGGATAGAATGTATATCCTTAAAACAAGGGAGAATATATAATATGACACAGCAAGAACGGAATAGAGAACAAAAGCTGGGGGTGTTGGTGGATAAAGTGGATTTAATCCAATACTACTGGAGCACAGTTGCTGTTGAAAGCACTTGCTTCATTCTACTGAGAATGTGGTACAAATCTTAACATCAGGATAAATAGTACTGTGTTTATATATTTTATATTATGTTCTCTTTATGGGATAGATCATAGGTTCGGTTTTCTATGTACAGAGCCTATTGGTATACAACCTTTTCCCCTCGTACTTATTCCGATTAAACAAAACTTGGTACACTCATTTCTCATCCCCTAGTACATTTGGAGATGCATTTTGATAGTGTGATTTTACCCGGGGCCACTCGAGAGCGGGCCAAAGTTGATGAGAAGGATTTTTGAAATGAAATTTCCCGACATTTCCCTAATACATAGCACCTATGGAAAGCTCGTTTCATGCTGTAGACAATGAACTATAAACCATGACTTTCTAATGGTCATTGTTGATACAATAGCTATTTCACTGAGTGTCTACGATTTTCTTTATACTAACACGGTTAATGGGCCCCAGGGACTTACTCCGTTGTCCATGGCACCTAATTTTTGGTGCATGAACATATCTTTGTTATGTTTATCGGATGGACTAGGTTTGATTTGGATGTCCGGATGATACGTTCATGTCCGTTCCTTGTTACTTTTGTTCACATTGAGGCACGCACCACTTCTCAGTGTAAACGAAAGGATTAGTTGGAAAACCGTGATTAGTTCTAATACACTTCTAACCAGAACGGTTAGGGCGTCTGCAAAACAGCCTGGCTGGGGCGTATCATGCTGGTGGTTTTATCAAATCAAAATTTTACAGTATTCTTGCAAAGTTCGTACCTAATACCACATACACTGGAGCCACAAACCATTGAAAAAATTAATAACCTGTAAAATTCTGTTTTTTTTTTTTAATAGTAGTATGGTGAACGAAAGTCGAAACTCGCAATGAATTTCACTGTTTTCGGGGCTCAACTATCAACGTCTACTCCCAGCAACAGCCAATTATGAAGTCCTACCACTCGGTCACACGGCCAGTACAGCAATCGTTAATCTTGCTTTCTTCTACTATTTTTACGCGTAGATTTTGCATTTTTTCTAGCAATCCGTACTCATTCTGCACAAATTACTTTCCATTTCGTATACAGCTCGTTGAATCCTCCCAAACGTTATATATTGTGGCCCAGACTTCCACCTCACATTGTTCCATTCCCATGTTAGTCTCTGAAAGGCAGTCTATCTAGGTTTATTGTGAACAGAAGGTTGCACTGGATATTCCAACATGGAAAATATTTAGAAAGTGGCCATTAGTACTCACGTAAGATTTTCAAGTCATTTTTAGAGATTACGTAAGAATTACATTTCCAATAACGAGTCAGGCAGGCCGAATGAAAGAGTTCAATGGGCCAGTACTGGCCCCGAAACCAGTTGTTGTACATGGCGTTCAAAACAATGTAAGAAAAAAACACACTTTAGACCATACAACTAATTTTTCTGGTAGAAAGAGATATAATATTCAAATTGACTTGTAGGGTACAAACAAACGGGACCAGTAAAAGATGTTATAGAACTAAATATGTTAATTAATTAAAGGAACTATAACTAGCATAGGCACATGAAGGGGAGGGAGGGAGCCCGTCCCCGCTGGTTCATGAAAATGTATTAACTTTCTTAAGACCTTCTTAATACAAATAAAAAATACTAAACGTAATATAACAACCAGGAAGATGCCTCCCTCCCTTGAAAATTTTCTTCGGATACTAATGATAACAAGTAAACTATTCAGTAGTAAAATAAAAATAAATGGTTTTACACCTTTATAGATGACAGCCATTTTGAATGTTGCTGCTTTTCTGTTGAAAAAAAAAATCATTGTGTTAATTTATTTCTTTTCCTTTTCCTTTTTTGCTGGAATAACGTGTTACACAAATCAAACTAAACAAACAAAAGTCTTTGTTGAAATATAAAGGGAACATAATCATGAACTACAATTCATAAGATCTGCAATGCGAAACCTAGTTCGTTCTCTGCCAGACTAAGAACAAATCGCAATAACAAATTAATTGGAGATATGTAGTTCTTTAGTTTATGTAACCATTGAGTTGATTGAGCACACACACACATATATATACAGTATTATGTATTTTGATTATCGTCACGAAGAGATTTTTGACTGTAGTTTGGAACAAGGTAAATTGATCGTTTCATTAACCATTATTATAATCTCAGATGCATCGTAACTGAAGATTAATTATTATACCTGTAGTCTCAGAATTTACTGCTGCACACGGACAAGTTTGGATTGGCATCTGTGATGCAGTTAATAATTATCGAGCTTGTTTACATTATTCAATTTCATTTTCTCGAACTGTCATAATTGAATTGTTATTGAGTACAGTATCTGGAAGAGATTTTTATTGTATCAAAGTAAACATTTTTGTATAGATTGTTATATTATTAATGTTAGCCCATCCTAAGTAAATGTTATTATATCTCGAGTGTAACATGTTTTCGCGAATCCAAAGATTCTTAAATCGCTTTCTCATATCCTAAAACAATATATTTACCGAAATATACAAAAAAATGTTTGCAGATTTTCTGAAGATATTTTCCTCTTCACTCGCTTTTAAATGATTTTTCTTCTAATTCGAGATCCCATTTAATTGTTTCTCCTTTTCCGGAAATAGCTCATTACACCTACTTCATGGTAACCTTTAGATTCCCACAACCGGAATGAAGTTTCGTTGGAACTATGCAAACTGAGTTTTCGCGAAGTCCAGATAATGCTTAATTTAATTTCTGGAAATCGGAAACGATTCACTGCTAAATTTCATGATAGTTTGCTTTAATTTATTTTAAATAGTTTTCATGTATATCTTTATAGAATGAGAGATAAAACTTTGACTGGATGAAAATCTAGAAGCACTATACACCTTATATATTCTGCACCCCTAAGTGGTTTAATATTTCATATTACTTGGATTTGAGCTTAGTGTCCCTTTCAGTAACGAAGTTACATAAAAGATGGACCTACAGCTTAACGTGGTATCCAAGCCGAGTCCACGAACCCAGTGTTCTACGCGTACACGTACATCATTTGAGGTTATAGGCTATTTCGATTTGGCTCACAACATCTTCAACATGTTACTCTAAATGCTCATTTTCTATGGAGTTTTTTAGAATACAGCCAAGTACATCTGATATTACTCCACAAATTTCCTTTTCACTTTTACAAAGAGTTTAAGGTTTACTTTCACATATTTGTTCGTTTGGCCACTTCCATAAACATAATTACATGAGGTGACATGTGGAATTGTTGTAGTTCTCCCCTGTTTGTCTAGTGGCCTGGGTATACGATGGTTTGGCTTCAGTTTTCGGTAAGAGAGCAGTGAATGCACTACGATGGTTCGGATTCAACTTTAAGTGTAGGTTCATATCTCGCATAGCCTCAGTGCTGAATAGAACGCTAAATTTCAGAAAAGAAACAAAGTGAACTTCGTGTTGGGCATTCTCTACAGCTATCTATTGTCCTGAAATATCACTGAGATAACTCCTAGCAGATTAGGTAAAGTGAGAAGAAATACGGTCTTTCATAAGTATCTACTCTTATATCTCTTTCTAAGAACGATGTTATTTTGTGACAATCTTTCGGAAACAATTATTCCACATGATAAGATTCTAGTGGACGATATTGCAATTATTCGTGGACTCACGTAAATCATGAGAACTTCGACCGAACATTTTATATTGTCATTTTTTAATCAGAGAGTTACGAAGAAAGTCTACCAGTACTAATCATATCTATACATTGTCGGTAAATATCAAATTTCTGTGACAGTATTATTTTTAGATCTCCTCTACTGCTGCACCTGAATGCCAAGCTGCAATATCTCATATCTCGAAACAATTTTATCTTAGTTCCTAATAGTCACTCAACTATTAATCTGAAACGAATTACAACAGAAACAAAAAATGTATTCAACAACCTAAAATTGATTGCGATATATACATAAGTTTACTAGATATAATTACCAAAAAACCAGACCACTTGCCGTGAAAGGCTTTTGTGGGCCTGGCCTGCTTCAACGCCATCTGTTAACGACTTACTGAACTACGTCCAGCGGAGCGACGCGTACCTACAAATAGGGAGTTATTTCTAGGGAACATTGTAATTAATTATTTCGCTGAAGTTCGCAATTAAAATTCAGCGAAGAATGTAAGCAAAAAGACTTCGTCAGGTAAAGTTTACTGTATCTGTTTTAAATAAAACAAAAATGACCAATATTTAATTGCCTATAATGAATAACATAGACTATATTTGTTAAAACACAATAAGTTTGAGAAAATACTTCTACCGAATAGAAGTATATAAATATGAATAAACATTAAAGCTTTACTCTCAGGGTAGTAGCCTTAAGATGTACTTTGTTGTACAAAATGGGAATTAAGTTCTGCTATCTTCAGTTACTTCGTTAATTTCAATGAATCTCAGAAATTAAGTTTGCGAAATATTTATTTAGAATTTATAATACAGTATCCACTCAAAACTAAAATAATATAGAAAATAAACATGTTTCCTAATAGAGACGCACTGTTTCCAAATTTAACTGAAAATTTGTCTCTGAGAAACATCTTCAATTTAAGTTGAATATAGACTATTAGAATTTAAAATGTCTTATGTGAGGAATTTTTTGAAGGCATTAGTTATTTATAGATTTTAAAGGTTTTACTTTCTTCATCGAATCTGCACAAATCTAAGATATAAATTCGTATAAGAATCAATACCACGTCTCTCCAACGAATTTTCGAATATAAATCTTTTAGTATTCTTTTGTTCCCATTAGGTGTAAAACAAAATAATGTTGTGGGTAATACAGAATGAAATATTGTGTTAAACAATTTGAGTTTCAGTTTTGTTATTTGCAATCCAGATGGTGGGAGGCTTACATTCATTTGAGAGTTATATTTACTTTCGAGATCTTGTAATTTTTATTATCCGATTTTAGCGTAAATAAACAAACCTTAATTAAATAAATCACATATATAGTGAAATACGATAGGCGTAAACTATATATGTATAATGTATAAAGACATGTGTGTTCCACTAGAATTAAAAACCTAGCTACGTAAATTAATTATATTGATCGGGACCTGCAATACAGCAGACCACCTGTAACGTAGATGTGTAAAATAAATAAGTTTCATATTCTCTATGTTGCGGAATCACATGTATATATTCTCACGTTTTTCTGATGGTTTTGTGGATTAAGACCACAATTAGCCAAGTAAAATTAGATTTTAACTTCGAAAAAAATTCCGAACAAGTTGGATTATGTGAATACCTTTATTGTAATATTCTCAGCATTTCTTGGAAATTATCCTAAATGTAAATCATAAGCTTTTTGGAGGTACAAGGGAGGATTGTAGTTTATCTTGCAGTTATCTCGAAAGGTATTACATTCTCGAGAAAAATGGTTATATGAGAAAAATTGTAGCTTACAAAATCCTAAACAAAAACTGTACTTAGATCATTTTTCCCCATAGAATTAACCGTTTCAAAGATATAGGCTGAATAATGTCTGAATAGAAATAGCATTCATCATTACAATCTTTTATATATACAAATGAATGTTTGTTGGTGTGTGTGTGTCTTTGTCCGGTATACAAATTTACACCGTTGGCTTGGCATACCTTTATCGAAGTGACTATAGTTTGGAAGGGATCGTCAGCTATATAGAAGTTTTTGGTTCTTATCCTAAGGGGATTGAGGAGCTTTCAAAGAGGAAGAAGTGGATTAAAATTTATGCTAAAAATAGATTATTTCACGATTTTTTTTATGTTAGGAAGCTGAAACTCAGTATGTACCATGCAACCTAGCCCTATTTCTAAAAACAAGTTTACATAATCTCAAAAATAATTATACGAGGTAAAACACCACAAGGAGAGTGGAACGGGAGTGGCATGTAAAAATAGTGACCGATTATAGGGTGAAAATCATAGTTTTGAGGGTCGCTGAGATGAATGGTAATACCTCCGGTGCCGTTGAAGTCCAACTTTAGCTCTCATTATCATTATGGGGTTAGGGGCATGAAAAATAACATATTCCAAATGACCGATATTAGTGACGAATTCATACTTCTCGGATTCGCTGAGATGAACAGTATAGTTATTTATGTGTACTATGAAATAAGCCATGCAGAATATTAATCCAAATTATTGTTTATTTTACTTAGAGCTGTACTGCTCGTTAGTTCTAATATTAAGTATGTTTTAGAAAGATGGAAATTTCGTAAATATGTCTGAGAAAGACAGTTTGGACTTTGGACCCAATCAGCTCCTATATTCATGTACAAGGATTCTGTGTTAATAAACGAAAATGCATTCTATTTTGAAAGTAACTAAAATTCTAATAGATCTGCAACATAGAAGACTTCAGTACATATTTTGCTTTCTTTCAATGTATTTTCCTGAGGTGTTAATACCAGGAAAGTGTCGAGTAGATAAGTCTCTTGTAAAAGAAATAAAATGGAATCTGTGATGAGATATAATATTAATTTTTAAATCAAGTAATTAAACATAACTATTGAACTATAATATAAAGACATAAACATACATGAGAAGAAGTAAATGCAAAGGATAAATAATAAAAGGCGAAGTCTTAAATGTTGATTGAATGATTAATGAATGTAATATGATATAATAATGTTATGTTAAAAGTATCAAGCGGAGTCATTTCATATAGAAGAGTGTAACAAAACTTAACGTCTAGTCTAACACCTAATCTAGCCTACGTTATAAAATACTTACCTTCGAATGTACCCTAATCTATTATACTTATAACTAAGAGAAAGGAGTAATTACAATACTTACTTTGTACGTTGTACTTACCGTCTGATGATCTGGAGGATGAAATGCTTGACGACGAATATTCATGGAATCTTTGGTTTGAAGTATCACCACACCTATACAGGAATAAAAGTCGTTGATTAGAAGACATAAGAGGAGAGTATTGGGTGATATCAATAAAAATGAGTAACTACTCCTGAGAAGTCCTGCCCATGAATCAGAGTAACTATACCTGGAGTAATCTCCTCCCTCAATTTCGTATCAATAAAGCAAGCCACTACCCAGATCGAGACTGCTCCAGATTTATGAACGTTTACTCGTGCATCCTCTGAGGGTAGCAGTGAGTTATATCAATAAAAGGAGCGATTACTCATTTCTGCCATCTTGTGGTAGACAAACGTCGTGCTCGTGGGTTTTCTCGGGGTTCTCCCGTTTCCTCCCACTTTCTTCATTCCACCACTTCACTCATTTCTTATTATCGCCGTCTCCTTTAGCCTAACCGGCATAAGCGTGGGACGTTAAACTAAAAGATTTCATTTTTCATTTCTCCCATCTTCTAGGCGGTCATTTCGTTGTGATTAACCTATGGCGCAGTATCCTAAAGGCCATGGAAGGGACAGTAGTGATGACAGTTTCAATAAAAATGCATTTGTGAATATTACAAAAGAGTTTCCAGCGGTACTTGAACAGCCACAGCTATCAGAAAGTAAACGAAGAAAAGCCGAAGTTTTGAAAACAATTACAGTGAAATACAACAACATATCAAATACACCAACGACTGAGACACAGATCCGAAAGAAACTCTTTAATATTCGAGCGAGAATAAAAAAAAAAAAAAAACTGATTTGAAAAAGAAAACGGGAAACGAGAAAGTAATAGAAACCACGGGAACAAACCTATTGGAGCTGATGGATGCTGATTCGAATCCAACAATATCAAGATTAAAACGACAAGTGCATATCACGTGTTGTCCAATGTTCTTGCAGATTGTTTGGTTTTAAGAATGAAATCAGACACTTGATCCCTTTGTTTCCTTTTCAAAAAGAGTCAGTCAGTCACGTCATGAAGCACATCCATCTGATTGCGTTTTCCACACCACATGCGTCCCCTTCCGCCTTGACATAAACAAAATACATACACACGCATACTCCCTTTCTATTAACAAACTCGTCTCCAAAGATACTATTTTTCTTCATTGTCATATGTGTACAGTCAAGTGCTCCGATAGCATCTGGAAATATATAGCGTTCTTGCTACTCTGCCTTTGCTGCTTGCATATTACGCATACTTGCCGGAAACTTAATCCAGTTTTCAGATTTCCCAATAATCGCATCTATTACAAGTGTAATAGCCATAGACACAATACTTTGAGCTACACAAGAATCTTCTGACACTCCGACCTGGAATCCCGGATCACCCACTTAATGCAAGAAAATCCGCATCTTTTCGTAATTACTTACTGCGCCACCCCGAGTTTCGGTGGTCCCCCCCCCCCCAAAAAAAAGTTGTGTTAACCACTGTACATTTCTTTCATGAACCTATGATGATTTTTTTTTTGTAATCACTATTTGCAATATTTCTATGCAGTTTATAAGTTTTTCTATGCTGCAAAACAATCATATATTCTGCCATATTTCGCACGGAGTCATCTACTGAGCTTGCTCCACAAATTTGGGGAAGCTACTAGCATCACAGAGGAGTCTGATTTTTATTGATATCAAACGCGGAATAGTTACTCGGCTCGAGAATAGAGGTGTGGTTACTCCAAAGGGGAGGGGCTTCTTCGAGGTCAGCCGAGACGAGTAGTGCTCAGTTCTCCTTTTATTGATACCAATGCGAGTATCTACTCTGAAATTGGGAGTAATGAGTAACTTCTCCGTTTTATTGATATCACTCATTGTCTTATTTTCACGAAATAACTGGTTGTGTGTATTTAAATAAGACTAACAACCAGTTACATTGATTCATACCAACATTGCATTATTTGTCATTTTAGATTATACGAAGTATGTAAATTAGCATTAGCATTACGAAATCTCTAAATTAGCGGTTTGAATTATATAATACATTATGTTATCTCTATCATGTTAATGCTTCCTCTGTCTCGATTTATATGCGTTGACACGTTGATTCAGTTGCACGGTATAGTTTAATTCTTCAATAGATGTGCAGTTTGTATATAAAAGATCCCACCTTCCCCGTGTGGTGACTAGTGCCAGTCATAAATAAGTCATCGTCCGCAGGAACTTGTGGAAAACATCCCCGATAACTAAACGGTCAACCAAACCCTCATTTCCAGCATTTGACAGCAGCTCGTCAAGTTCACGTAGACAGTTAGTTGCCACAGTTCCAAACGCTGTCCTTTGCCAGTCAGTGATTTGAAGAGTGCTGTTCAACATATACAGTTTTCTTATATAGTCTTCTTATATACTGTTCACATCTCTTTCACATCAGTAATAGTATTGGGAAAGAAAGTAAGAGCCAGAGACACAGTGAGTGTAGAGACATTGCAACCTCGCAAATGCAGTCAAAAGAGGGATGAAGGGAGAAAAGGATACTGTTGTAAAATCCAGCAGGAAAGTTCAAAGAATTTGCCAAACTGCACATCTATTGAAAAAATAATCTATACTAAAACTTGTAAGTTCTGAGAGAGATACTGTTATCAAGGATCTGGACATCTTAAGATCATTTTCCCCAGCATTATCCGATTTCATTTCCAGAGTTGACAAGCTGTGGTGCCGACGGGCTCATGTCGCCTCACGCGGTATGATTCCGTTCTACTTCGTGGGGTATAGACTACAGACGTCGTGAAGTGAACTGTCTATACCGACAAGAGACGTGTGGTACAGAATATTGCATTTAAAACTAATGGGATGTAATTATGATTTCTCTTCACGTTATAATTCTATACCTAGGCTATGATGGATAACACTTACTCTTTTATAAACCACATTTGAAATTAAATAGAATTCAGTTGACAAACCGATAGGTGCTCATGCAATAGAACTTCTCATAGAAGTGGCCCTTCCCTACCGTACCACATCACCTAGCAAGTATGATTTGTTCCACGCCATATGGCCCAACATCCTTTACAGAGAAAGACGTTTGTAAGATAATATAAAGTTGAATTTTTGGTGAAACAGATAAAGGTTACATTTGATTGGATGATATACAATATAAATTTTCTGAATGAGCTTTTGTTTCTGCGGTGATGTACATTAAAGTTTTTCTTTTTTTACGAAACTATTAACGTTATATACAAGTGCCTTCATTGTGTGTCGACGAAGTGGAAAATCTGTCTCATATACTTAGCAAACTCTCACATTATTATCTAACAGAAGACAAAGAGGATTTACCTAGGTGGCTGCCTTGTGTATTCTTATCTGCAGCGTGTGGTGTCAAGAACATCCATAAACATCACGAGACATCGACAGTCCCTGCGATCTACCCTTCTCTACGTTCATCCTTTTCCCCTATTTCCGCGTCACGATTTCTTTCGTTCTCCTTCCCTTTAATTCTCCCTCTCTTCATTCTCGCATCCTCCACCACAAGATCTACCCTTGACAATTCCCTCCTGACGACGCTCTGAGACTGTGTGGTGTAGGAGTCAGCAGATGCTGCATGCTGTGCTAAATGAAAAGACGGTTACTGTTTTCTTACGAGCATTAGGGAAGTTGTTCGGATGCGTGAAAAGCCTCAACTGACAAAGTATCTGTGTTATTTATTTTTAGCGGTATCTCTACCAATTTTATTATTTCCAAAGAGTGTGGGGCTAATGATTGAAATATTGATAGATTTCTTAAAAAAGAACCGCTGAATTCACTACACATTATAATTAGGGATCAAGAACTTCAGGTTTCAATTATGCATGTACTCCACAGTTAAAGTGAAAATACATATTGAGTCCGATACAGTTAGTTATTACGTCCTCAAGGGTTCCACTTTACACAGTTCACATTACATAGAACATCTATAAGAGAAAAAATGAAACGAATTTTTAGTTTAACGTCTCACACATATGCTTTTAGGCTATGGGGGAGAGATGATTAATGAAAGTGAATGAACCTGAAATTAAGTTTTATATCCTCTCTCACTGGGAATCCAATCAGTCGTTCTTTCAGAAAAAAATGTTCCGAGGGTCACTCTTAATATTCTGGGGTGCACTGCTGGTAATATTCTATTTATTATTATATTATAGATGTATTATTTTGGTGTCGTCTGTGGGGCACTCCCAGAGCTCCGGGGAGGTAGCAGTGTCCCCGCAAAAAACATGTCTGGAAGAAACACCGAACGACGTGTGCCAAAAATATACCTGCTAGCTACTAGACAGACAGAGAAATAACAGAACATTTGTGACACATTCAAAATTTTCTTTCGGAAATATCTATACTAATTTGACTAATAACACTTATAAAATGACTGAACCTTTCAATATTTTGTGGAACAGAGTCGTCCATAATAGAGAGTAACCCTGACAAATGTGAGGGCCATATGCATAGTCGACCGTGTAGGGGTCCCCTAGACGAACCGTACCTGTGGGATACCTCAACCTTCTCCTTACTTTGCAATGCATAAAGTTTCCAAAGTGATCTCTCAGGTACGGTTAACACTGAGGGCTGATTGGTCTAGCCGCACCTCGAGCGAGGCTAAAATTTCGTAAGTTGAAGGTAAAACTCCGAAGCTCAATTCTACTATGATACGGCAGTAACATCGTGAGCAGCAACTGCATAGATACAATGTATGCTATATCAAATGATAATAATAATAATAATAATAATAATAATAATAATAATAATAATAATAATAATAATAATAATAATAATAATAATAATAATAATAAAATGAAATAAATGTTCTGGAACTTTGTTGTTGTAAAAGCGGAAAAATAACGTTGTAGGTTAGGAATACAGTTCTTTTTTTAATTTTCAGGTAAATTCTGTTAACTTACAAAAAGAAATAAGGAGGATATGTAGCTAGAAAACGTGTGAGGCTCTAGCTTTACAATAGAAATCCTACTAGAAATAAATTACATATACACTGTACCATTTTGACAAAATCAGCACATAATATTTTCGAGAATGTATTTTCTAAACAATTTTCCAGTAAAGGTTAACCTTAGAAAGACATAAAAATTATGTCTATAAATACAGTATTATTTTGGAAAATTCCATGCAAATAGGGTAAAACTTACTATCTACTTATTCCTAGAGTGTTATCAACCAATTACGTACAATTGTACAAGACACATACATACATAGCTAGTAAGCCACACGTCTCAAAACTACGCACCAAACTATGCAAGCAGCTCATTACAAGCATTTATTATTATTATTATTATTATTATTATTATTATTATTATTATTATTATTATTATTATTATTATTATTATTATTATTATTATTGATTCAATTACGGTTTATGTCAAGGTTAAACTGGAGGGCTATAGTCGAGGTGCGTCCGTGGGGAACAGATAATTTGCGATGGTGGTTATAGTCCTACATGTAAGCGAATTAGAGGTTCACTCGAGCAGACGGTTCTACGAAAGAGAAAATTTATAGATAAAATATGATTTCATGAAGGCATGAGAGTGTGAATGTAAGTAATAACCATCAATGACAGCATATTGAAATGAATTTTAAGTGATAATGAAAGTGTTGTATGTGCAAGTCTGCTCTCCCACTATCCTCTTATGTACATACACCCCATCACTGACGCCCCTGTTCCCTATGGACGCACTCCCTCGCTGTCATTCGGGTCCCCCTGATCTTCTCCTACCCTAACTCAGGTAGATAGCATTCGCACTTTTGGCCATATAGCACAAATTGATTCGTGTCTTATGTACTGTAGCTTTTATGCCATACGTCCGCACTGTATTTGTACTGAGCCCTCTAAAGTCAATCTGCAAATATTAATGGAGCTCTTCATTTAGTGCATGCTCTGCTAAAAGAAAAACAAAGCTCTAGCCTAACCTAAAAATGTAATAAATGTGTCAAAATTTTGTTGTACTGTCTGCTCGAATAATGCTCAAATCAGTACAAAAATATGCATCAGTCTGTAGTAAGTGGTCGCTAGAATCTAGTTTTCCATTGTAATTGCATAATTATGAATCATAATTCTTAACACTATTTCCATAATGACAGGTACAGTTTGCAGCAAAAAACATGAGCATGTAAGTTTATTGTGAAACGACGGTCTTTCCCTCGAAAATAAGTGTTAGGGGAGGACACTGAGGTTTCTCCTGGCGTGAATCGTGGCACTTATACGTTATGTTGATTCCCTATGCTGTTAGGCGTAGTTTCACAATAAACTTACATCTCATGTTGCAGGTTTTTGCTGCGGACTGTAAATGTAAACCGATGCATACTTTGAGCAATTACAGCGCAAAACAGAAAGTTAATGTTTTCCACACTTGTCTTTCCTTATGCACACACCACCATCTCCTGCTTCTGCAGACAAAATCACACGTGATCCCTCAAATTGTGCCCAGCGTGGAATCGAAAAAAATGCAAACTTTGCTTGTGTTGGGCGCTTAGCAGACATTCGTGCATGCTTTTCGCACTTATTTATTTATAACATATAAGTTTGCAAGCATATTATTAATGTATACGCAGCTGGTGGACAGATAAGAAACCAAGAATGCAGAAGACGTTAGATCGTAAGTGGAAAAATGTATGGTAGCGCTCCTCAACTTTACCTATGCTAACTAGGAAATGTAGGCAAACACAACAAGAAAAAGTAAGTAAAAACACATTTTCACGATGAAATATGTATACCTGTTGAATCAATTTTCCCCATCAGTGATGATTCCAGAAGTTTTTTCCCTGGTGGTGGCGAATTTCAATATACTGTGGATGAAATGTATTAGTAACGAAAATACTGGGAATCCGCATTGTGCACGATAGGTTAATCTTGTATTCAATATTTGTACTACGAAAGCAAAATATCCTGCAATCTTCTTTCAGGAATTGGTATATATTTTTAAAATTGATTGCCATCAAAATATGCCATTTATTATCGCTTAATCAGCTCAACGAATTCGGTAAACTCATTAACATACTCAAATATTTCGTCAGCACGGAGCATATGCATTTTATACAACAGAAACTGCTACGGGTTAGCAAAGGGTGCGTTGAACCACCCCTACCCATCCACTTGACTTACGAGGAGGTTGTGGGCTTGTTTGACCCTACGGGAGAACACTGCAACGCAAATTATCGCGTGTCCCGTACGTAGCCCTTAAGTAGCCCGCAGAATAACTATGCATACGGCCTTGAATGTGTTTAAGTTCTCATTCAATTGTGATTTTCTGCAAGTTTGAAATTTTGACAGTGACTGAATAAACATAATTCTAGTGGTTAAACTAAATAAAAACTAAATTTTAAAGTGTGTATATAATGGCGTTCAAAACACCCTTTGCTGACAAGTATAACATTTTGTGAATTGATAATTGAGGAATTTAACAAGTTTTAATTATTACTTTACTGTTTTCATATAAACAGACGTAGCAACAGTGAGGGACCATGAAGTTTGCCTGAGGATCCACGAAATATGTATTTGGTTCTGTTGGGGAGGAAGGGTGTCCGATATTTTCAATTTTGACAATGTACGTGCTGTGTACGAAGACACATTAAAGTGAACCCAATAAAATAAACACTGACATTGTGAGTAATGTTTCACGCAATAGTGGAGTAAAATATCCATTTAATACAATGCTGTTCAATGTGAACAGTTAGGAGACAATTGAATAATAACGTACAGAAATATTTATAGTATAGAAATCATAAGGACTATGATACGTCTGAAAGTCCGAAATTAGGTTTTGTTATACTCTTTGTGCTTCATCTCTGAACACACGCAAGAAAATCCTAAAAGTGTTTGATCCTTAATCGAAATTATAAAATATGTAAAATATCAAAGTTCCCAAATGAGAATTGAACACAAAACCATAGAATTATTTCCTATAGTGAAGAAAGACACATACCAAGTATAATTACAATCAGATTAATTTTACGAGTGGTAGCGTGTAGCAGTGTAGCTTAAACGTATGCAAATTGTCAGACACGTGGATAAATACAGTAAAGACAGGTTGAATCAAATATTAGAAACTCTCTTATGCTGGCTTTGATTATAATAATAACCAATCATTATTTTGGACTTAGAATATAAGAAAAATGAACATCATTATTTTAATTTTATGAAAATCTTTATGTTTATTTCACCTATGTGGATTTCTTAGTTTTTTTTCTATCCATGTGTTCAATTGTCCAGACTAGCCGGAAAAGAATAGCGTTATGTCTGCATATGTAACTTACGTTGTTTGTCCTCTTTGTATAACTTCTGTGTTATGTAAAACTGTGTATACAACAAATTATAACAAACTATAGAACCTTCGTAGTTACTTATACTGATAAACGTATGTCTCTCAAACTGACAATTTTCTGCATATATTAAGATTTTGGATTTGAGATACCACAAGTAATGCTTCTCCAAATTTCTATACTATCTTGTCCGTGATATATAAACTGAGGTCTTCCTAGTTTCATCAGTTTGATCTCTAGTATAGTCACCCATAACTAGCACATCAACACCTTAATCCTCGTACACAGCAGAGTCCGCAACGCTAACTCTAGTACCACTCAATACTACCAACTATTCTAACTCTCAGTTGCACTAGAATAAGTAGTAAATCCAGTGGACTTCGTGTCTAGTCTCATTCAACATTCTCATTCAAGGACGAGTCGTTTGCAACTTCACAAAAGGGAGCCATCTACATCATCAGTAGGAAATTAGTGGAAAAAGTGTTCCTTGTGTACACAAATTCATTGCATTACATTAAGCACTTTACATTTCCTAACTGTTCTATAAAAACTATTAAACTCTGTTAAAAAAAAAAAAATTCTGTATCAAGTGATTCATTTCTGTAAAATACTAAGATTACGAATAGGAAATTGGTAAGCTCTACCTTCATGCCTATAATAGTGCCATTTAGGCATATCGTCATGGTTACTTTACAAAAGCTTAAAAACGCTCATTCTAGTATTGATTTTTTCTGTTATTTTACTGAAATATACTTTTTCAGCTCTCCATTGAACCTTTTCTTCTTCGTTTGCAGGCCCGGCTTATAACATTTGAAAGTCAGCATTTTTCTTGCAACGAATTATATTCTTTATTTCTTATTTATCTACCTTTCACTTTAATCCTATAATCCTCCTTACTGTTCGCATACAGTTAGTTATACTTACACAACTCTTTTTCTTTCGTTTGTTTAGTTTGACGATTTACAGCTAAGATTCTGTTCACAATTGCTTGCGAATCTTCTTCACCGTTTCTTGCTAAAAGGGAAAAAATCGCATTCTTTTCCTTCTTTCCTATCCATTGTTTAATAGCCATTTCTTTCTTTTAGTCTCATTTTCTTCTATTTTATTCTTTCCCTTTTCTTCTCCTTCAGAAAAAGGAAAAATTGTCCAATTAAGGAATCGCCATTTTTCACACAGGATGAAAAATATCTGCTGCAGAAAAGAATTAGTGAGGAATTTTCTTGGGACAATAATCACCTTTCCACACAAGGGACATTTCAATTCTTTCTTCCCTTTTTTAAACTTTCTTTTCGTTATATGTCTTTCTTTTTTCTTATTCTTCTATCTTTATCCCTTTTTAGTTTTTACCTTTCTTCTCTCACCGAAATTTTCCTCTTCTCCCCTTGTCTTTTAAAATGCTTTATTTTTTCTCGTTGATTCTATTTCTTTTCTCCTTTTACTTATTTTAATTTTTTTCGGTGCCTTTTCTCCTGCTGTGATTGCTGTCGTATGTCTTCGTCTTGATGTTCTTGTGTCTCTCTTTGTCTCTTCTTCTTCTTATTTCTACACTTCATGGACCAAGAGACACAAAGAGAGAGAGAGAGAGAGAGACAAAGGGGAATTGAAGGTGGCAAGAACAGCTTAAATGATGGTGATTATTTTCTGTTTTCGTTTCTTTCTTCCTTTTTCTCTTTCTTTTGGTTTCCATTCAGACAGCAATATACGTCGGGATTTCTAAATTCCTAAGCTACAGGCGAAAAAAAATATAAATATAAAAAGGTTTTTTGTTTCTTTCTTAATGTCTTTTTTTTTACATTCCACGCAACATATTCATTTCAAAAACATAAGGTAAAAATCCGTAAGGAATTAATTTGTCGCTGCTTTTCGATAAATTGTTTACACGAATATTAAGTTTAATTTACGGGTCGTATGACTATTACGTGAATTATATTTTACAACAACGCGGATGAATTGTCTATGAATAAATTTGCTTGGCAGATCATCAAGATGACGAATCTGTAGTGATGGCAGGATCTTGTATAATGATAACATTATTAATGCTTCTAACGAGACGAAAAATATCTCGTCTTGACTCGATTGTCTTCTCGAGAACAAGACGAGAAGTATCCTTTAAGTTTGAGACGAAGATACGAAACAAGACGCAAAATTTTACGAGTCTTGTGGGAAACACTAGTTCACTCAAGTCTTGGATCTCAAAAGCAGTTTTAGTGCTTTATGATTTATACTATAAAAATTATACATTGATAAAGTGATGGAATGAACACAATGAAAAGATCTGTGAGCGTTCAAAGATAAGAATTCTCTAATAATAAATATACTTTAAATGTTGGTATAACATATACCTCGTGGATTTCTGGTGACGTGGAAGGATTCTGTTATTTTCTACATAGAATTAGTAAAAAAAAAAAAAAAAGAAAAAGAAAACATAAATGATATACATAATTCTACGAAACAAGAAGCGACGATACAATTTTCTTGAGATTCGAGATGAGACGAAACAATCTTATTTTGCATTCAGTCTCGTCTCATTAGCAACATTAATTACTATAAATCATGAAAGAAGCTATAGTTCACTTCTAGAAATTAAGCATAATACAATATTATTATCTAAGGATATTATTGTGTTATTCAGTTCATCTTGCTTACATAGTTGATTGAGAGCACAAAACCTGCCTCTTTAATGCTCTATTCCATCTACAACGTCGTCATTTGTTATATCACTACTTATTTGGCTTAGAATGAAAATTAAATAACTCATGATAGTTGAAGCAGTGTGAGAACAAGTTGTTTAAGGTTTACTGCTTATGTTCATCAACGTTGTGGTGATATAATTATAGCTTTCCTGCAAAGTGAAATTGAAACTGATTTATCTACTTTACTATATAAAACATAAAATTGCTATAGAACCTATCAAAATATTGATGAAAGTCAAAACTTGGCTTTCAGCGAACTTATAGGGTCTGCAGCACGCTCAGTCTGGACAACGTACGTATAATATTTTGCAATATTACGATAAATTATTTTGCAATATTACACTCATAATCATCCTTTAGTGTATGCGACACAAAAAGTAAAACATGAATATACAATCACTATTGCAGCAAGAGTTCAAAGTACAAGCTAGCATTAAGTTTCCTGGAAAAGGTCCGACGAAGTGTTTTCCTGCAGCTCGAGAAGAAGAAACTACTAATTTCTTATTTATAATTTTGTCTTTGCAATTTCTTCTTACTTTTCACTATTTACTTCGTATTATTTCTAGTTTTGTTGTTTTGAAGTACTACTATAGGTTTATCTTCAGTTCTAACGTGTCAAGAACCGAGGCTTTCCGTTTTCCAATGTTGGAAGAACATTCATCATCATCTCATCACTGACACTTTGATCAGTGGCATAACTAACGGGCCCCCAGAGACTCGAACTGGGGTTTGGGGCAGAGCAAGAGGGGACCATCAAGTTTCAAAGATTAACTATATGATGTTATCATGTTTAAAATATGTGATGTTTAAAATATGATGTTTTAACTATATCTCATCTTTCGTTTGTGAAAACAGCAACACCTGAGCAATTATTCAATAAACTAAACCTCAACAATGCATACTCTGACCAGCGAAAGCTTTATTGCCATTCGGTACTTTTCGAATGAAATCATTTGGTTGACGTAACAGCTACGGGGCACAGCACAACCTCGTACAGAGTTTCGAGTTTGTTATAATAGGATGGGGCAAAAACTGTGGCACAATTAATAGCAGGCTTTAACAGTTCACAAAGCACCCGTGTATTTGAGCACGCAGTTTACCGTACGTTGTTAGATATGGGCCTCAGCCTATGATGTCCCATACTTGCACCAGTGCTAACCACACGGTATAATCGATAACAACAGGAATTGGTGCGTGCCAATCATCATTGGACCGCATAGCAATGGCACAGTATTGAATGGTCCACAGAATCATGGTACTGCCTTCATGACGTCGATGGCTGGGTCAGAATCCTTCGTCCACCAGGAAACAGCTGCTTCAGTATGTAGAGTAGGATGATGACTAGTGGTGGGTCCATTATGATTTCAAGAACCTTCACATTTCCATGGGACCAATAATGTGTGTGGATGGCACCATAATGGCTCCTATCTATCGGCAGATCATTATTGATCATGTACAGCTATTCATGTACATGAAAAAGATGCAGTGTACGTGGGAATGACATGCTTCAGCAGGACAACTCTCCTTGTCACAAACTCCATATTGTAAGGTTCCGCATGTCTTCACATTATACTGTAACCGTGTGTGTACTACACGTGTTGGCAGTAAACAAATACAACACAGATGAGAGTAGCGAAGAGGAGTCGCCCACAATCGCCAGCAGTCTGCAATACGGAGATCACCGAATGTAGCCGACATTTTAGGATAAAAGTCACCAGCACACCTCAAGAAGCATCAATCTTCACAGGTTGATCAAACCACCAAAAGCCCTAAGGCGCCTGGCCATTGGGAACACCTTACCCTCTCACGACGCTTGGTCAATTGAGAGATACCCTTCCTAAAATCCCTACGATGCTTAGTCATTGGGTTACCTTTCTCTCTCACGACGCCCGGTCACCGAGAGACACCTAATCACACAAAGTCATCCCTTCTCACGACGCCTGGTCAAAGAGCCACAAAAACCTACAAAGCCCTACGACCCTTGGTCATTGGGTTCCTTCCATTTTCTTACCTAAAATATATTAGAGAGAACTACTTATTGTAATATATTTCTGTATTCGAAAGGATCTTTTTATAATAAAAGGTGATGGGAAAGTCCAATCTCCCGAGTACGATAATTGCTCTACCTTACATGAACTAAGAGAATTTAACAATATTATTCTGTAGTGGTTCGAGAAGCACAGCTACGAACTTCAATTGATGAACTGGCGCTCAAACTCACCTGATCCTAACCCTATTAAACACCTTTCGGATGTCATCGAAGGAAAGATCCAAGCTTCTCGATCTCCTCCAAAGAATTACTGTAACTAAGTGACTTGTGTGTGCTGATGTGCGTCGCCGTGCTTCCAGCCACATACAAAGGTCTCGTTGTTTCCATGCCAAATCGCATTGCTGCTGTTCTGCGAGCCATCGGTAGACAAGACATACCGGATATAAAATAAGTAGTCATAATGCTCAAGTTGATCAGTGTATATTTGTAGTATAATGTCTCAAGTTGTGTTGTTTCTCGATCTTGAGCACTGAAACCTAAAATTTCATCATGTTGATATTGACAAGAAGTTAACAAATTCCGCTTCAAAACGGTTTACCAGTTTGGAAAGTTGTGAACATAATCCAGAAGTGTTGATATAGTAGTTGTGAACATTTTATGAGCTAATTTATTTTTAGAAGAAGTTGTTTCCGTTAATATTTTTTTAAAATCCAATACAATTGTTTAATAATAATAATAATAATAATAATAATAATAATAATAATAATAATAATAATAATAATAATAATAACAGTATGTGCATTTCTTGCATCATATGAGCAGATAATGATTGACCAGATGGAACAATACGTAGGATGCCCATTTAACATCTCTGTGGAGAGGTCTATGCGCTCTTAGTTATATTGCTGCGTATGATGAAATGAAATGAAATCTTTAAGTTTTACGTCCCACGGTTGTGCCGGTTAGGCTAAAGAAGACGGTGATTATGAGAGATGAGTGAAATGGTGGAATGAAGAAAGTGGGAGGAAACGGGAGAACCCCAAGAAAACCCACGAGCACGGTGTTTGTCCACCACAAAGTTCACTTGGCGGAGGCTGGGATCGAACCCGGGACCCTAAGCACCAGAGGTGAACGCTCTACCACTGAGCCACCGCGCCCCCCGCTGCGTATGATGTTTCTTGCTGCTACTGAAAACTGTTTAGGATGCAAGAAGCGCCGCAGTAAATATAACAACGAAATGCATCAGATTTGCACTTGCAGTAATTATAATTTTGTTCAAAAGTAAAACCTTCAGAATCATCAAAATAGACGTAGTTTAGTTTCATTTTTTTTTTTTTTTTTTTTTTTGTCGGGCTTTAGCAATGATCGAATGATATTCCTTCTATTACAGCCTGATCTTCATTAGTGTTTGTAATTGTGAATACATTTTTCTTTAACTTGATTAATGGCAATTCTGTTGCCAAATTTGTACTTTTCATCTGAATATTCCACTCCAATAATGGTCCCAAGGAATTTGTTTTTTTTTCTTTTTCTCTCGTGGCGCCAATGTACTTTTATATTAACGTGATTACGTAAGTTATCGTCCGCCTGTAGTGTTTGTTTCATTTGTTGAGATACCGTTTATGTTTCCGTCCTCCCAACTTACTAACACATTCACTTCGACACTATTCACTCATAATATACCAACATGAATTGTTTGGAGAAAAGTATAACTTCAAACCATTGTTAAAAAAAATCACATGAATCAACGACTATATTGTGACGAACAAGATATTGTTACAACGACTATATTGTTACAAAGTTGTGACGAACAAGAACAGAATCAGAAATTACCAAAAAGAACATTTCTTTGCATTTCACTGTCAGCAACTGCCAATTACGAAAACGTAAAAATATAAAATTTCTACAGCACTACATTAATAATGGGACAGAACAGTGAGGCATACATATCAGAAACTAAATCTTGTGATTCCGTGCATAATAACAGCTCAACCACTATACCAATTTTACGTCAACAGACGGAGGAGAGAGTATTTGTAATTTGGACTCTGTGAGCAAAAGGTCATTGGTACTTGGTGGACTGCGACAAAAGAACGAAAACAATAAGCCAAAGTTAAGATCATTCTACAGGGAATAAGATTATTAATGATTTACATGATTTCCTGAGGAATTGTTATCGAAGGGAAACAAGGCAACGTATGCCTGTGTTTAGGCTTATTCTCGATAACTGTAAACACCTTCACGAAATTACACTCCGGAGTGTAGTGTTTTGTTATGTCATTCCCCAAAATAATATCTCAAAACCTGCCTGTTTATAAAAATGTGGTCACGGACGAAGATATCCCTCAACTTCGTGCTTTGTTAGGTTACGAAATAATATATGTAAATAATGTTCCATTATCTTAGGTTAATGGATTTATTCCCAGTGAATAAAGTTCTTTTTATCACACAGAACTTTTCAATTAAAAATAACTTTCCATATAACTTCTTAAAAATAATAAATCTCGAATATACATAATAAATATTGATTTGATTTGATTTGAATTTAGCGTACCATTCAGGAGCGAGGCTATATGAGACGTGAACCTACAGCTTAAAATGGGATCCAAACCGCATGAGCTCACGCCAGGAGCTGAACCGAAAGGCGCGTATGCTAACCCCTTAGCCAGAAAGGAACATCATCATGAATTTTAATTTTGTTGCCTAATTGTTCCTAAGATTTTTTGTGGTTTTCTCAAGTTTATGCCCCACTTCTCTGTCATTATGCTCACAAACTGTGTAATTATACGAGTTATAAACATAGTGACAAGAAGCTGTATCATGAAAATACGATTGAATCTCACCGACGGAGCACGTCCCTCTCACGTACCTCGAACTTAGTAATAACGCTTCACTAAGATAACTACTTTTCAATTTCAACAATTAGTTAATTAACTATGTTAATTTCGCGGATTGCTTGTAAAATGGATTTGAACCACTTACTTAATATATGCTATTGGAATTTTTCTTAATTTTTATACAAGGTAAGTCATTATATTTGAATTAGATTACATTGAAAAAGTAAATAGTTAAATATTTTTGATGGGTCGTTGTTTATACTATTTGCTATTAATTCCTCGTGGCTAAGCGGTTAGCGTAGCGCCTTTGACCTGAGAGACCGGGTTCGATTCCCGACAGGAGTTCATGTGGTTCGAATTTCACGTTAATCAGCAGGCCCATGTCTCATATAGTCTCGCTGATGAACAGGACCTTAAACTCAAAATCAATCATCTATTTGCTATTAATTTTTGTAGTTGATATTGTTGTATATGTAGTATAGTCCTAACAGTAAGTTTACTTTCAGTGTATTCTTTTTCTTTTAGATTTATCAAATTTAAAATTTGAAATTGAACTTCACAAATAGAGTAGGGCTGAAGAACATTACAGGCTTAATAAAATAAAAAGCATTTTAATAAATCGTTCAGAATGTTCGTATAAAGTTATTACCAGCGTTTCTCTTTTACAATTCATGATGAAGATTGTTGGTAGCTTGAAGGATCAATTCATTGGTTACGTTAACTTTGAGAAAAGAGGTGAAAGAAAGGAGGGAAGAACTATAGATATATTTTTAACGAAGCCGACCTATTTGAAGTGACAATGATGCTGTCAGTGGCACCAACACCCGCCACCATCAGTTTCTTCCGCAACAACCTCAAGCACTCTTCCTTCACCTCTTGGCAATATGGAAAGAAGGTCGAATGGAAGGAGTCTATTTCGCATGCATTACGTTTCCCACACACTCGCTTCTTTCTCCTTTGGAACACAAAGAGACTGGTTGAAGAAAAGTAGGGTGGAAACACGTGATCAAAGAGTCAGCGACGGAATATATAGCATACGAAGAATCACCGAAAACGACCAGCACATATTTTCTTCACAATTCTTGGCTTCTATCGTAAAGGAAGACAACTCGGTGAAAAGAAGAGTAGTCTATTTCGATTTTCTTTTTTTACGATATATTTATAGTACTATCTTAACATGCAATTTAGGATACAAGTATTGCCATTGCCGCTTTCAGTTAAATAAGATAGTAAATAAATTGATTAATTGCTGGCAGTAAGTTGAGTAGAAAACGGAAAGAAGGTAATATTATTTTTTTCCACTTTAACTTTTTTAAAAGAATCGTTTATTGACTCTGGTGAACGAAAAACTAAAACCTCTTTTTCTTATCATCACTAGATTAATTAACATCCAAACTACCTTTTAATTGGTTGACATGTTGTAATATGTTCTTCACCTTCACTTTTGCGTTACTAAATGTACTCACAGAAGTAGTGTTGCTCTTGAGACGAAATGAAACAAGAAATAAGATGATCTTGTCTCATCTCGTAAATTTTGTAGAATTCTAGTTTCGATTCGCGAATAGTTCTTTCTGGTCTAGTTTTTAAGTTTTTCTCGTTTTGTTCTGTAAATTTATGCCCTGATTTTTCTTAATTTCATCTAGAAGTTATCAGAATCTTTTTGCATTACTGGAGGTACACAAAAGTTATAATATAACAAGATTTACACCATATTTACTATTAGAGTATATTGTGTAATGTCATCCGTAACTTTAAACATTGATAAACACTTTACATTGTGTTAGTACAATCCCTTTGTCAATGTATTGTTTTTTTTCACACTACAAATCATATAACACTAAGATAGTGTCTGAGATATAAGACATGGACAAACAACTAGTAGTCACAACACTCGTGGAATAATCCTGATTTAATGGAAAATACCAACGACATATAACGCACTCAAAAGATTTATGGTACAGGACTTTCGGATTGCTATTGCTTACCGAAAGTCTTGTGACAAATCTTTTGAATGCATTACATGTCTTTGGTATTAGGACAACTATTGCTCACAACAGTGTTGAAATTACTTGTCTTCAAAATGAGACAAAACTTCTCATGTTTTCTCGTTTCGTCTCGAATTTCAAAATATACTTTTTATCGAATCTCGTCTTTTTCTCGAGACGAGATATTTGTCGACTCGTGAGTAACATTGCACAAAAGTTATCTGTGAATTCTAGTAGAACATTATTTCTCATATGCTAGTTCGACACGAAATATTCTGTGCTCTCCGTAGGAATGGTGCTTCATACCACGCGCAATACGACCCATGTACAGTTGTATCTTATATAATGCATTCAAAAGATTTATGGCACAGGACTTTCGGATTTCCATAGAACTTGGTATCGTTTGAGAATACTTACACAGAAGGTTTAAGAAATGATTTGAACTACTTTACATTTGAAATTAAACTTGTAAATAACAAAGAAAAATTCTAAAACGACTCCAAGTTCTATTGAAATTCTATAGTAAGAAAACTAAATTTGCAACCTTTAGTGCTGGAAACAAGTTCTGTACAGTATCACCTCGAGAGGTATTGCCAGGCAAGTTCTTCTCAACACTAAAGATGCAAATTTCATATTCCGATTTCCGAATTTTAGTAGAGCATGGTATCATTTCAGATCCCTATTCTTTTCTGGCCAAACAAAATGATAAATGTACAAGATCTTGGCTCTGTTTTCCACATTTATGTGTTTGATATCTTTACAAAACTATTAGAAATATTTTTTTATTCTGACACCACTATGGAGGCAGTACTTTTTGTACTTCAGGTTAGAATAGTTCTGTTTAGAACTCTTTTCGTCAAAAACTATTACTTGTTTTCCTTTATTTTGTAATCTATGGATGAAATCATCTCAAGGGACTCTTAAAGTTTGCAACGTTTCTATGTATTACACCTATATTTTTGTTTAGTATTATGTACTCAGCTTATATACCTAATGACACGACACAATCCTATTGGGAAGTAAAAATTCTACTTCCCTTTGAATATTATCTAAGAAGGAACTCTTGCAACATCTTAATATCCACACTCCAGAAGTACGCAGAATTATCTCTGACCTGAAATATCTACATAAAATAGTTAATGGAAACTTAAGATCGCAAATATTACTTCAGGAACTGTCCATAAGTGTCCCTTCCCGCATCACCCAGAATACCCACCTATTCCATCTTGCCCGTCCTAGGTTGGCAATTATACAGAGGTCTCTTTTCTACAGAATACCAAACTGTTATATTCAAGTAACAACTGATGTGGACATTTTTTCAAGCTACCCGCTGTTTGATAGAGCAATTAAATGAGTTTTGGCGAAATGATACACCCTTTTAACACTCTTTTTTGACACTGTTCTATGTTGTTGTTATTATTGTTGTCTTGTTGTTTTACTTTCTTTTATTAACATTCCCCTGTGTAAAATGGCAAAGTTATGCTGTATCTGGGAATTTGTTCAAGAAATAAATAAATCTGCATACCAAGTTGGTAATACTGCATTACTTACAGTATTTGTGATAATGCCTTTTGATCGCCTCTAGTGGGTATAATGTTACTAATTTTTTTATAGATCACCTAAATACGTTTGAAGTTATTTGAATTTGTCTTACACTCTTACCATTGTCTGAGTTCACTTTCCTAAATGTTTATTGTATCACAACTTCTTCATTTATGCATATTAGCAGCTGAAACTTTCAAATAAATTACACCTTCGTAGAGGCTATCTAATTCTCAAAATATGTAAAACCCTTTTTACAGTTGGGAAATATCCCTGGTTAGTACACCAGTTCCTCACAGGTGATACAATGACCATGCCATTACCGTATGCTTCCTTAGTTCCCTACGCATTTCATTGTCACTAACTTCCTTTACATTCAACAACCTTCTTACATTCTGCATCCCATTCTCAAATTTTGCTGCATCTGTCTACGACTTACAGTTCAATGGTAAGACTCTAAATATACGAAAAGCTCCTTCGTGGTTGGAGACCCGGGTTCGATTGCCGGCGGAAGCTCATGTGCTTCGGATTCCACGTAAATCAGTAGGTAACATCTCATATAGCCTCGCTGGTGAAAGGAACGTTAAACTCAAAATCAAATCAATTTAACTCTAAATATACGAACTTCTAAAATGTCTTTCGCTACATGTATGCTGACTGTATGAAACTTGTGAATCTCACAGAATTATGCATGCGATTTATTATTTATGTTATTCGATGAGAAGTACAATGGAGCAGGACATCTGTCATCCTAACTCCTGTACATATTAATGTAAATCAATATTAAAGCCAAAATGGAAAGACCTGCATAGTGTTTAGTCCATATATGCTATGTACTTTTCTCCGTCGCATATTCAACGTTAAATTACTAATGGTGCTGCGACACAATTTCATTACTAATCTCAATTAACTAATCAAGTGTGAAATGTTTAGATAAGTTCATGTTGCCATTAAAGATGCTTCCCAACACATCACATGAATGAAATAGTATTAAAGTCTTATTATTATAAGTTCAGCTCTAGTAGAGGCTATCAATTGACAGCTAATCAAACGACTTGTTCTCTTTTGTGATTTGTGTAACTGTCAAATGTAATTCCAGCTGGTTTTCTGAAAATCCTTTAAGTCAGATTGCATTGTCATTGCACCTGAGCTGCTAATGATTTAGGTGTAAAATCAACATATAATGCATTCACTTGCAACATGAACAATGAATGTATATGCAATGCAAACACATTATTTAGTCTGTTTCATCCTGTATTATCCAATTGATTGCATAGACCGAGTTAGTTTTCAATAGTTTTGTTGTTATCAGTAACAGGTCTGTTTATCACTCAATTTTTGTTCTTCATGCCCATTACTCGATTCTATTATATAACTCGTAATAGGCCAATGAGAATTGCAAGAAAATTATGTAAGACTATCGTATCCCTCCGCGTATCATTTTGGAGAATATTTTTTATATTTTTCTCTTTGTTTTGCATTCCTCATCATCTTCGATGTTGTATGCAAATGAATGACACACGCAGGACAAAAAATAACTATTTAAGTTCCTTAAGGATATGTATTTTCAGAAAATTTGCCTTATTTGCAGCCTAGAGTGCAGGGAAAATATTTATAAAAAAATTCAAAGTTTCTCTTCTAATAGTTTCGGAGATCTGCTGATGACTTAATCTATGAATCAGTCGGGGGATTTACTCTTATATCTATTATTAGACAAACATTGAAGGTGAAACACAATGCACTATAATATACCGTGTTATGACATAAAAATTCCAAATACATCAGAATCAATGATGATTTCAAATGGTTTCTCTTGGGGTGTGATATAATAAAACTTTAACCATATTGAAGAATATTGTAAAATGACTTTGCGTATCTTTAAATTCTAATAAATGCTCTTAATTGTTTTCGTACAATCAATTTGTCAATTTATAGTTTTTGTACTGTGAATCATAAATACTAAAACCATGTTTGAGACCATAGACAATTGAACTGGTTATGGTCACGAGACACGTAAAATTTCTCATCTTCTCTCGAATTTTGTATCGTTTCGGACATGAAAATCGAGACAACACAAAAAATGTCTTCTGTTGCGTACAATACTAATCCTATCTAATCAAGAAAACTGGTTTCAAAGTGCCAGGATTGCTGCACTTCGTGAATATAGGTTATAAATTTCAACCAATTTCCGAAAGAAAAATCTAACTTGTAAATGTTGTTTATGTCATGATCATTAATGTTAAAGTCGAATGCGACGAAATAGCCGGAAACTTCTAGTTGCGGCGCGTAAAGTGCTTGTTGCTACGAAACACAGACACTTGAGTGTAGCTGACTTCAAATGTGTGGTCCAATAGTAATGTTTTTATCTGATTTTAGTGCACTGAAAGTCCAATGAGAGATCTCACCTTTGTATGTAAATGATGTTCAAACTAAAGAAAATTTTGTAATGGTGTGTGGGTATTTTTGTAACACGACGTGGAACCAAACTAGGAAGATAAATGTGAACAAAGCCCAGCACGTTTATTTAGACATTCTCAATTATAATGTTTTTTTTTTTCATTTCTCCAATAACTTCATGATGAATATTTAGTGAAAACTCCCATCTTGCAAGGTTACTACTACTATGTCTGTACGACTCAAGTTATTTATACATGATATGATATTAAATTTACTGTTGAGGACAGCGGATTAAAAGCAGGAATAGAAATCTCGTATCTTTCTAGAATTGAAGGGCCTACTGATGTGCTAATGAATTCATATTTGGCAGTTGTAACTCACGATCTTCATTGTTATCAAAGCTACAGTTGACCCCATGTGAATACGCGAATTATCTTTTGTCAGAGGCAGACGTCTACGACCCCGCATTACTCAAGTACGATTATCCCTAACGCCTGCGCATCACCAAGAACATTTTCTTTTTTTAAGATACCACAGTGGTGAAATGAATGTGAAGTTTGCCGATATTCAACAAGACCAATCACATATGGATGATGATGTTCAATTACTTACTCTGGGGAACTCAGCGTACTGTACTAGGTATACGGCTTCTAACCTCACGGCTGCGTGAGCTTTCTCTCGTTTCCTTCCACTTTCATCAATCCGACATTCGTTCATTATAATTTTCTCAGTTTCCTTAAAACTGGAAAAAGGGGGGAAGGGCCGTTGCCATAGAAACAAACGTTTCCATAACAACGAATCCTGTCACTGCTTGTCAGTCTAAAACTGTTTGAAGAAAAGAATAAGTCGTAAGTGGGAATCCTTCACCCCTGGTGGGGATGTTCATGAAGCTATCAGCTTATGTCTAATTACGTTGGAATATATTAGCCGTTTCTTAATTTTGAACATACTAGATTCGATCGAAACGAAAAAACTTTTTATCGGACTTCTAAAGAGAATGAAATAAAATAACTAAATACATGACCGTGTTTATTATCTCTAGGATTCCCAGTCACGACCCCCCTTTTCAGTTTTATTAAAAAATAAAAATATAGAAGAAGAAGATGAAAAAAAAAGGAAAAGGAAAATAGAAGAGGAAAGAGGTAAAGTAAGAAGGTAATAAAAAGGAAACTGTTACTGCATATTTTGAAAAATATGGTAAAGAAAGTGAATAATTATCGAATTCCAATAGCTATTGGGTTAATATTTGGTATTCAGGTGATTAAGGGTAGACACATGTTAACCCATACATCCCCGATCTAGATCCATTTGACCCCAACTACCGAATTATCCCAATCTAGCTCGGAGATAGATGAGAAAGTTTAATTTTACCGTTTATTCAATATTTCCAGAAGTTTTAGACTAATATTCAATATTTGAAAAATGAACGACGAAGTTGATGGCATGTTAGAAACGACCACAGAAAAAAAAAATCAGAGTATCACATATGTGTCGAAGATTTTGACTTTCACAGTTCTCTCATGATGATCATTCGTTCA
Source organism: Thermobia domestica (assembly GCF_964235325.1). Lineage (NCBI taxonomy): Eukaryota > Metazoa > Arthropoda > Insecta > Zygentoma > Lepismatidae > Thermobia > Thermobia domestica. The sequence continues at coordinate 197,327,311 of NC_137455.1, read as the reverse complement.
GGCTACTTCAGTCCTTTTTACTTCCTTCATAGAGCCAACTTAAGTTAGTATTAACATTCAATGAGTTCAATTGATAACTACCAATAATTATAATAAATTACACATGTATGACAAGATAATTGGTGCACTTAATACTAAACCTACATTTCACTCACACACACATTCATACAGGACAATGTATACTTCGGGTTGTATTTGGTTGAATTAAACTAACCTAACTACATTGCTATAGACATTTATTACATTTCAATAGAAGGAGATTTAGTTTGACATAACAGAACAAAAATTTAATACATGAAAAGAATGTTTCATAAACATGCACAGAAATTCGCTACTTGCAACAAGATCAAATAACACATTTCCCTTTTATATATATATATATATTAAAAGTTGAATTACATGAAAAAGAATTAAACCAAAGACGAAACAGGAAAAAAGAAGAAAAAAAAAACTTCAAGGGTCAAGATATATTTAAAATTCAGTGCAATGAATACATATCGTTGCAGGCAAAAGAGAAAAAATAATTGGTTAATCATTCAAAAAAAAAAAAACACTTTAGTAATATTTTATTGAGTCTTTGTCTCAATAGGAGACATATCGACAGTTTTATGAGTCTTTGTTTTTACGTCGATAATAGCTCCTTTTTCCAACTCTCTTTTTACGCACTGTGGTTTGTGTCCATGAGAGTATTCAATTGTTTTTGTTTTAACTATAGACAACTAATTGCTTCATATCACACATATGTATATCTATATTTCTCATTTCGTCACTCGACGCACTTGATCTAAAATTTCAAAGTTTGTCAATATTAAAGAAAATTTATCAAATCCAGTCACAGATATTGGGAACATATTTCCATATTCCGGTATTCACATTAAATTATTAAACAGATTTCAGTTCGTTGAATTTAAGATCACTAATTTTTTTTTCTTAGTATAGATCTTGTAGTCAAAAGATTCTAAATGTTGAATAGTTTGGTTTCTGATCGCAGGGGAAGGATTTGTTTCATGTTTACTGATGGAAAAAGTCGTTGGAGGGGCGCACTGTTTCGTAGGTTGCTCATTTCACTCGCAAAGTAAATTTGAGTAAGGATTAGGGTTATTCTTATTTATCTTACGACCCGCTACTTGTTTTATTCACATGCAGTAGTTAACATTATATTCCACTTTAATAGTTACAAAAATTAATAACAACTCAACAAAAAGTAATTTATGACAATTTACGCGGGAATACTATATATCACAAATAGTTAGTTAATACCGGGTGTCAAAAATCTATGGCAACCTAACAAGACCAGGGTAAATATCGAGCCCATTACATACATACTCGTATATATATATATATATATATATATATATATATATATTCATATTAATCAATACAATAAATTTCACTTTAATATCTATCTTAATATTTCATCGACGTTTAAATTCTACATCACCGTTCATATTCGACAAGTATTCATATTTTATAAATATTTATATTTATTTGGCTCAAAGACAAAACAAAAACCCTGACTATCAAAATTCACTTTTTTCCTTCATAAGGTTGCAACATTGTATTTCATATGAATAAACCCGATAATCAATAATCATTTTCAATTTACTAAAGATCCGCGTATATATACAACAAAAAAAATAGCTGGTGTTATTTAATGAGTTGACATAAGAGGTGGAAAATGCAACAAATAGAGCAGGCACTTAACTTTTAAAACTATGTAAGCACATATATAGATGTATAAAAAAAAAATCAATGTTATTGGAAACTAGTGGGCCCAGACTAACTAATACATACACACTATATGACCAATCAATAGAAATAAAAACCAGAAATCAGTTGTCAATGGATATAATTTGTATGATCCATGAATAACAAATGTTTCTAGGAATCCGAAAGCATAGTGTACCTTCCCGTCAATTTCTCCTGTGGTGGATTGAATATCGCGAAAATGGTCCCGAGATGTGCTGCAATACCTCCACGAATTGCATCCCTCGATGTCTCAGTTAGTACATACGATCGAAATAGGTGATATGAAATATTGTACATTTTCATGAGTTTCAGAAACCAGGGGGGGGGAAGGTTGAAAAAATAAAAAAAAATCTCGAAGTAATGAAGACAGAGAGATATAGAGAAGAAGGAAGACGAAGAATAGTGGCGCCAAAGACTTAAGTGGGAAATAACTAACGCTACAAAGACAGAAATCGAATTTCGCTCTCAACAAAATCCATAGCCAAAATATTCTTAACATGCCAAAAGGGTGGTCTACTCAAATACGTAGACTCAAGGAACGCCCTGCTGCCAAGGATGCAAGTTCTGTGTCCATCAGATCCCAATCCCACAAGAGTTTGGTTGTAAGATTGAAATCCGATCCCCGTATCCGGCCCAAACCAGCAGGTTCCCGGAAATCGTCCGGAAGGTTAGAGAAGGCGCTAATTTAGAATTTCAAGAAAAAAAAAATCATCCGACCTCTTGGAAACTAGAAGATTCCAGAATAGGGATGAAATTAGAGTAATAGCTAAGATATCCCTAATGAGAATTTGCCAAAATAAAAAAAAAATATTAAATAAACTGAATTTTGGATCGGTGACTTCTATTGCCAAATTTCACCGATGGCTACCCAGCGCAGACATGCCACCGTCTGGGACGTCGTTAATTTCCCTCATCTAATTAAACTAAGAACAGACATGAAAATACTTAAGGGGACTAGGGGTCGACGTCCGGGTACGCTACATTTAGTAGCAGTTAATTTAATCGGATAGTCCGAACTGAGTTATATGAACACTGCACAATAAATAAATAAGGTAAGCAACGAAAAAAAAAAATCTCGGAGAGGCAATGAATGCTAAAGGTACAAATGACCGAAACCTGTACTTTTCGATGATCACAGGATATAGCAGTTGGTTTTCTTAATTATCATTTCTGTCAACCTTTAGAAGTAATTCCCACATGATGCTACCCTATCTATTGAAAGGCTTAAGATCCGGGGCTGTTATTATGAGGTACATAAATGCAAAGTAAGACAATTTCCCAACTACAATTTACTATTCAAGTAGCAAACTCGGTTGGATGAATGTACTGGTGTAGAAGTCTAAACGCGAGAGATTTTTTTTTTCTTCGTAAACATATTCGTATTTTTACTATATAAAATTCACTAGGCCTATCCATTTAACTATAGGGGTCATCATCTCATTCATATTATATATCATATTATTAACATATCATTACATTCATTCATTATCTACTAATTTTCGCACGAAGTAATATTTTATAAACACCCTATTTCGTACATTTTACACGCAGGCCATACACATATTTACATTACGCAGTAATAAATATATATATGTAACTATCACAATCTATCACGCTCAAACCACCACACGATCACATTCATCGAACCACGTACTCTTTATTTCGAAGCACCCAAATTGTATTTACCTTGCAGGTTTAAAAAAAAAAATCATACATGTATTTACGGAAAGTTAAATTGTCAACGATTAATCTATTTCTGATTTGTTGATAAAACTGAAGCAACAATGGAATTTTCTACAGCCACGGGAAAAGAGAATTTAATATTACATTTTCAAACAAACAGTAACAGCATATGGGCTTTACTTCTATTAAGAAAATAGGTGTTCTTTATTTCAGCGGATTATTCATTAACTACTGGACCTAGCAAGCTGAAATTTTTAGTACAGTAAGATCTCATGCTATTTTATACGAAGGTATACTCATCCGAACCGAAAACCATGTCCACGGGAAGTAATTTGAGAATAACTGTCCAAAATCAAACAATCTAAATCACTAAGTCATGCGATGTCGTACTGTCAACAAACAATTGACTACCGAAAACTGACGCTATGGCGCTGTAGTGGAGGCATAATTTACCGTGTACTGAAATGTATACTTGTACTCATTAATCAGAAATTTAATATTTACTCTGGTTTATTTATGTTAGAAAAATGGTACTAAATTAAAGCATATTTATACACTGTCCAAATCGAAAATTCACACACTCACACAAAACTACTAACTACATACACCACTGTTAGTACTATACATAAAGACAACTAACTAAACTAAACATGCACCATTTAGTTAAATGCATGTTGACGAAAATAACTTAACACATTAGATTTAAAATACATTACTCCCTCGTCGATATATACAGTCGGCTCTATTTAATTTAAAGGGGGTCAAAAATGAGAAAGGTAACACTAGGTCTAATTGACCTGACCAAATGTTTACATAATGATTGCCAAAAATTGATGCCCTGGGGGCACCTTAACGAGGTTTGTGGAGGGACCCTTCCCCTGAAAGGGGAAAAGGCCCTAAAACGAACAATAACTAACCCATTCCCCCGCTAGAACCGGTTCAATTTGGAAAAGGGGATAGGAGCCCTTTTGAACTAACTTAAGCTGCCATTATGATTATTTACAGTACTATCAAACCTACTACATACATGCAATTACGAAATAAATAATGATAAATCACATTTACTGTATACACGACCAACATGCACTAATCAGGTCGTAATTTCCCTAATCCCTAATTGAATTTGGAATAACAAAAAAAAATAAAGTCACTCTTTCACTTCTGCTGTTATAGCTGGGCAGCAAACATGGCTTCCTAGAAAACAGAACTCCGGAATTTGTTATTTCACTGAATTGCAGCTTCTTTACCAAAATTTGTGGATTTTCCGGGCTCCTATTCCGTTGTAAAACTTTAACTATTGAATTACATTATATGTTACCTTAGTTTTCCTTGAAAATTTGAGACCTTCCCGAAAAATATGTGGCAAGAAAATCACAAGCTGCTCCTACTAGTGTGTCTTCAATTATTCTAATAACATTGCGCCGAAAAAGCCAGAGGTAGGAGAATTCCTCCAATCAGAACGAAAACTTTAGCCGCGGAAATTACAAAGCGAATGGAAATTTGGTAAATCCAGATATAACCGGATCTGAAAGTGACTATGGACTACTGAGAGGGGGTGAGGGAAAAGGTTAGGTACCTGGCCAAAATCTACATTGGTCTGAAATTAAGGAAATTTATATCCAATAACGGAACTATGTTTCGGTATGACGTCAGAATGGTAAACCTTGTAACTTTTCAACTTATATATCAGAAAATGGGATTTACACTTAATCAAAATGTAAATAAATATATTATACAGTGGGAATATGGTTATTAATGAAACCTTTCGATTCATTGTATTTAATTCGAAGTAAAGGGAGTAAATAAATTGTGTAGCTGAACCGAAATTGAATGAAAAAAAAATTACTAGGTACAGGGTGCGTAAAAAAATTTGCCATTACTTTCAACTGTAATGGTACATTACATCCTTCAGCTTCGGTGCAAAATTGTGGCACATTAAACTAGAAATTTCATTTCGTTCATTTTATTTCCATCCTAACTTTCTATGCCTTGACCCCAGCATGAAGGACATGGATGTCTCTTGAACGCCAGTAGAACACAACGAACGATCATTACCCATCTACGAGATCTATTCCAAGCATCGGATATTTTATAATCAGTAAACGTTCAGCATACCTAGGACCATGTTAACTTCCCGAATATTTGATTGTGTGGCTTCTCAAAGTGGTTGATACGTCTTATTATGGGGATACTGTATGTTTTGCAAACTATTGTTTAAAATTGTTGAGGTTGTTCCGCGGCTGCCATGTTGAGATACTTCCTCCTACCATCACCTTCCTTTTTACTTTCTTTGGATTTGATCCAGAAATCCCTACTAAGTATTCCTAACTGCTGTTTCACTAACAAAATTGCAGGAATCGGATGAAATGCGTTTGTAACTACAGATATTCTCATACCTGTTACACTCTTCGCGTATTAATAACTACCTTCACTTAACTTTGTTAAGGCTATTTTGTTTAGGGTAATTAGAAGAAAAATACTGTAGTGGTATGTAACTACTTAAAAATATTGGAATAACACATAATAATGTTATATTTTGCTATGTGAGCAGTTCTCTGAGATTGACCATTAGAGCAGGTACACCAATACTTTTAAAATATCAGAAAAACGTTTCACTATAGAATGACCTCATCCTGGCTGTTAAATTATGGTGATACGTAACACAGTAAATACTGCTAATAGTGAAATGATAATAAATTGTTGTCATTACTGATATTTATCTTAACATCAAACATATTTTGCATAGTGCAACCATTCCTATGGTCTACTGGCTAAGCGTGCACCTTAAGTTCATGGGGTTCCAGGTTCGATTACATATAGAAAAAAATATATTTGAACAGATTACGGTTTTGATTCCACTTTAAACTGTAGGTCAACGTATCAATATAGCCTCGGTGGTAAAAAGGACGTTAAATCTAATTCAACCAACCAACTTTATACTGTCAGTTGCTGTAATATAAAACAATGGAATGAGAGTGAATCTGTTTATGATGAGGTGTAATTTTATTGTAACACTACACGGAAGATGCTATGTATTAATGTGTGTATTATGTTCTTCTCTCCTTAGTATGGCCTTGTTTTCCCATTATTTAAATAAGTTATTATTTATTTAAGGGTTCTGTAGGATATTATTATCCCGTAAACACCGCTAATGGATTGCATTTTATGATATTTTTTATACTTTGTTTTCTGTTTCTATTTAATTTAGACTTGCTAACTTTCATATCAATGTGGCTGCAATTTCACATATTTTTAGGCAAATTATTTAAGAAAATGCTACACACACACGTATGCGATATATCCAGAATATTTAAATCTATATTTAAAATAAATTATATTTTATTGTAATTATATTTGTAAGCAATATATCAATCTGTTTTCTTTGACAAAACGATGATTTTTAATTCTTTTGCCGAATGGATTAACTTTCTATTTTATGCTCTTATTTCTGGAAAATAAAATTTAATACTGTCCTTCCATCTGCACTTAGGTCTTCCTAATGGTCTCTTTCCGATTGGGATTCCAGTTAAAATTTTGAAAACGTTCCTATTTTCTTTCATTCTGATTACATGACCTAGCCACCTAACTTAATAGACTTAATAACTATAACAATATTAGGTAAATTGTATAACTTATGCAGTTCCTTACTGTGAAGTTTCCGACATTCCCATTCTCGACCCTCAGAACTTTATTTCCAAGTACTTAGAGTCTGTTTTCTTCCCTCAAAGTAATCGGCCATATTTCGCAACCATAAAGCACAACAAACATAATTGTCGTTTTAAATATTTTAAGTTTAAAGTTCTTTGATTTTATTCACGAAGAAAAAAGAGTTTGGATTGAATTTTGATACTATTTTTTTTATTTCAGTCGACACTTTAATTTTTGGACTCTTACTATTGGTGCTGTTCATGCCGACATGTTTGACCATGTGGTCAAAACTACTATTTGATATTTAAAATAACTGTTTCTGTATTACGATCAACATCAATTTCCATGTATTTAATTTTTTCGTCATTTACTTCTAAAGTTATGTTTGTCTCTATATCTTCCTATTGTCTTCATAGTTAAATTCCAAGTAAATCTAAATAAAGGAGAGCAACTGGATTGCGCACACTATAGATCCCGAATTGCGCACAGATCTGTGTTGGTCTTTCTGAACACAGATTTTTGCCCAACGTAGCCACAATGCTAGATTTAAAATCTGTGCACAAAGATGGTTCTCCTTCAGACTAGGATAGATACAGAAATTAGAAATAAAATTCATATTATATTGAGAATTAACTAAATATAATTTTTGGTCACTAGATAAAAGAAGTCATGATACCTCCAAATTTACAATCCAGATGTTAAAATTTTCTTGTCTCATAATCTGAATCCCTTCGGAGTTCTAGTACTTATTTTTAGGTAGCTTCTTCATTATTCGATTAAAAAAGAACCAATAAAGCTTTTTACTTTTTTTCAAGTCCAGAGGCACTGTAGAACACGTTACGTATCGTTTCACGCCTTCATGCGTCGAGACATAGGATGTGATGACATCATAACTTAAAAATATTTTTGTTAGGTCTATTTTCATTATTTTTTGGCGGGCTTACTTTCGCACCTAGAAGATTGAAATTTTGTACAAACATTCAGTCCACCGAGTACTATTTATTATATTTTTTCGGATCTCTGCGTTAGCACAAGCTGGATGCAGAGGGGCAAAAAGGTAAATAAAAGGGATTTTGTGGTTTAAGAAATCCCTTTTTTAAGCGATTTTCCCGCCTGAGATACATAATGGAGACATGTGAAGGTTCCGTTTGAAAGGCAGTTTTATTCTGAAGATAATAAAGGGCAAACTATGATTCTAGGATAAATAGAGATGTCTTAGGAAATGTTCTGCCTGAGATCAAGATATTTTACAGTAATCTGGGGCATTGTGGGGATTATTGATATTTTCCCGCCCTGACTGTTCAAGATAAAAGCTTGAAATTTTGTACAGGCATTTAATACACTCCTTAGTGTTTTCCAGTTGAGTTTTAGATCTCTGCATTAACACAGTTGGGGTTCAGAGGGGCTCAAAATTTAAAAAAGGAAATATTTTCAAAGAAAAATCCCGATTTCTCTCAAAATTTCTCGCCTCAGGGACATGATAAGAAGATGTGAATGGTACCATTTGAAAGATTGCTCTATTGTAAAAAGAACCAGGTATGAACCATGATCCTATGATAAATAGGGATGATGCTGTAGCCGCTTGACTGAAAGTCTCTAATTTACCTTTAAAAAAAAGCCGGAATCTATAAGGATTAAGCATTTCATACTGCTTCAATATAATGTGATGTTTCTTTAAATCTTCCTTTTTTGTGTATTGGTATATCCTTTCGCAATTGATCTTAATTTCAGTTTTGTTTCTGATTGTATCTTCAACAAAGAAGAGATCACCTGATAAATATCTGGACCAAGTGAATAGAATTATTAATTGTAATGTTTGTGAAATGTTTCCGCCCTATTTTCGTTCGAGGAGCTACTGAGGGTTCTGAAGCCCATATTCTAGGTGAAAACCTAAATAAAACAAAGCAAACATTTATGATGACATTCATAATAATAATAATAATAATAATAATAATAATAATAATAATAATAATAACAGGCTAATATAGTATACATACTTCCCACTACTAGCCAAGTTTTATGGAAAAATTGAAAATTAAAAAAGTGAATAATTTTCTCCGTTGTCATAAAGTTTTGCTTTGGTCAATTTATTAAGGTCTGTTGTTAACGTCTGGTCATATAATAGGATAGTTGTTACAATAATATGTGCGATACAATGAACTTAAATTACAATATTATTAGTATAATACAACGATGTGAGTAAACTACTTCCTCATACTAATTACACTGCATTCCAATATAATCCTTGCAAAATTACACGATTTACTTAATAATATGGAATCTGTCAATATATATGTTAAATCACTTTCCTAAATCTAGTTAGAATATATAATTAGAAACAGTATTATGTAGCTATCTGCTAGTTTTATTACATACACTACGACTATACGCACAGTAAATGCTATCATTGTTCGTACCTGATGTTACTCGCACAAGTTAGGACGAATAGTAACCTTTCTCCATCATAACTAACTCAACTTCTCTTTCAATCACTTACTGAAGCAGCCTCTGTAATATTTCTCGGAAGAACTGGTGTGAGATCCTTTTTTTTTTCGAATACAGTATATAGCTTCTCTATCCTTATGTGTTAATTCCTATGTGTTTTCTAAATTAGCTCAGTCCTAGCAATTTTATTCGGCCCTTTGTTCGGGTATTCCGCTGCTCTTTTCTTACAGATTTACATAACAGAAGAAAATATATTTTCCATCTGACAACATTGCTTAATTTTTCTGTGCGCAATCCTGTACATAATGACAGCTTGTCAATGACTTATCAGATAAAACTGATAAAACCGGAGAGGTGTGCGCAATCTCATTGCAGCCAAATAAAGTATACTTTCTATGATGGAATTCTTCTCTAGTTTATAGCTAGTGTGAGAAATGAGAACATTTTAATCTCATAATTGCAAAGAAAGCTATACACATATTTGTTTTTTTGTAAGGAAAATGCTCGATTAATTGGTATTTCACATTCTAAATCTGAACCTCCCCTCCCGAATAAAGCCATTCTTGATCAGTACATTTCAAACAACACAAATAGCGTATTTCTAGCATGCTTAAGTTCTAAATGCGACACATAATAAATCTCCTTTGTGCGCAATGTATCAAGAACATAGTATATACAAAGCAATTAACATAAAAATAATTGGAAAAGATCCATTTATTTATAGAATTCTGGCTATTTACATGCACCCTTACTTATATATACATGCACATACCCACACAAAAGCAAATGTACACACAACCATATATTACCTACATACTCTTATCTCGATACTGGAAAATGTATTTTAATTATTTAATTATTTTATATCTCGAAATGTGTGTATTATACATATGATTTACTATAATTAAAATTCTCGGCGTTATAATTGAATTTTCCTGTGATTATTTTATAAAACACGTTATACATTTTGAGTTGTTTATTTTATATAATTACCTATTACTGTATATGCTTGTATTTATTGGAAACTGTGGAACGTACATTTAACGGGTACACGAAATCGTAAATATGACCAAAGATCTATGTGTACGTTTACATAAACATTGTATTATTCTTTCTCAAGATAAATACAAAATATATTTATTTTTCTGTTTATTTTACATGTTCTGGTTCAGTGGTTTATATTGGAAGTTGTGTTTGTGTGTGTTTGTTCTTACATACGTACGGTAAGGTAGATTGGTTCTAGTAACATGAATCACAATAGAATATGCGACTCTGTCTTGGTCACCAAAAACACTAAAACACATAGATATAATTGAAAGGATACCATCAAAATTCTTGAAAGTACTTGCTTATAGAAAAACTGGCATGTATCCAAAATATGAGCCATATTCAGAAATAGTACAAAATTTCAATATGCACACATTGAAACAACGGAGAAAACATATGTACTTTTTATTTTTACACAAATTACTACGTGGTAAAATTGATGATCCCAATCTTATTTCGAAGGTTCAATTGCATGTCCCGTCAGGTAAAACCTGCGTAGAAAATAGCAGTACATTTTACTGCAAAAAAGTAAGAACAAATGTCCTCGCTAAGTCTCTTATATGGAGAATGAGTGCTTCCAACAATGCCATTGAAAGAATATCTGCTATAGATGTTTATGAAATGTCGGAAACAGTATATAAGAATAGGCTTAAAAATATATGTGATAATGATAAAGAATAAGTGTGTAATCTCGTTAAAATATATATGCAGTATGTAACTGTGGGTAATGTATTTCTAACAACGAAACATCTTATATTGATAGTAGCATTTCCCAATCAAGCAATGTGCAATCGATAGAGGAGTAAAGAAAAGTAAGAAATCCAAAGTTTCACGGGCCGACGCCCTAAAACACAGAAGATACACAGGAGATACAGATAAAGGGTCTAGAATCATTTGAAGATGGCAATGCAAAAGATACACTGACACAGAAAGAACTTCAAAATGATTAAAGTAAACAAAATTACATTTACACAACAGTATAGTAAGCAAACATTGTACGCACAGACATGCTCAATAACATCATATGTAAAGCAATGTTACCAACTGAACACAAAATGAAGTTCTGTTAAATGGCACGGAACACAAATTATAGCATGTAGAAAATCTAATTATGAGTAGAATCATACCTGTTAAGACATGATGTACACTGTTGTCAACATTTGAAGATAGGCTTATATGAATTCCTACTTGAATCTCGGATGTAGAAGAGTACATACAACACCAACACACTGCGGAGCGCTTTATCAACAGCAACACTGAAAAATTGACTACCAATAATGTGTGCAGTGATACAATATTAAGTGCATCAGAAAAGTGAGCCTGCTAATCAATCCAAGAGCATGCATGCACCATTTCAGTTTTGTGTGTTGTGTTTGATACTATTCTGATTTTCCAATTCTGCGAACCTGCTTCGACACTGTCCTTCGTCCTTTTTCTTCGTATTTCAGTGATTATATTCTTGTTTGTGGTTTAAAATTTGGTTTTAAGTAGTTTCCATCGTGTACTGTATGTTCTTTTCTATATCCGAGATTCATATAGGAATTCATATAGACCTATCTTCAAACGCTGGCAACACTGTACATTATGACCTTACAGTTATGGTTTTAGTCATAATTAGATTTTCTACATGTTATCATTTGTGTTCCGTGCCATTTAACAAAACTTCTTTTTGTGCTCAGTTAGCAGCACTGCATTACATATGATGTTATTGAGCATGTCTGTGCGTACAATGTTTGCTTATTATACTGTTGTGTCAATGTCATTTTGATTACTTTAATCATTTTGAAGTTCTTTCTGTGTCAGTGTATCTTTTGCATTGCTATCTTCACATGATTTTAGATTCTTCTTTCCTCTGTATCTCCTGTGTTTTTGGGTGTCGGCGTAAAACTGGATTTCTCACTTTTCTCCACTCCTCTATTGATTGCATATTGTTTTATTAAGCAACGCTACTATCAATATAAGATGTTCCCTTGTAAGGAACAACACTGTAACTGGGCCTAGAGCCTGTTGTGTTGAATAAACAAATAAATAAATCAAGTTTGGTTTAGGCTTGTTCATGATGAAATTGTCATAAGTATCTGCTGTTCTTTGTGTGATTCTCAGGAGGGAAATATCTATTCATTGTGTAAAACTCCTTTATGAAGCTGACAAATAGGAGTTATACACAATACTTCCTGTCAGATTTTCCAATTAATTGACATTAATTGTTCACTCTCTTAGTCAAAACAAGTAGTAGTGTCATAGTGTCTACCAAGTGAAGCAGTTTCGTTTAGTTTTCGGTAAACCAAGATGCTTAGCAGGCAAACTTTTACCACACCTAGGCTAAAAACTAGTACTTTACCTAACAGTCAATAAAATATACTTTAACATGATTGTTTAGTGTGTGAATGTTACGGAAAGATCAGCATTTTGCATCGTTAGCATTATACTGACCTGCTAATTTTAACAGCACTATACGAGATGTTTATTAAGCAAAAATGATATTTATAATTACTTCCATACAGAAGTAAAAGTGCTGGGAAACGCGGGGGGATGTCGTACCCCCACTTCCGAAAAATATATGTGGCGTCCCCCCACTTTCAGTAAAAATTATAATGGGGAAAGATAGGCACGGGGGACGGCGTGACGTCAAGCGTCCCCTTACCTTTTCAGATCCACTTTTACCCCTGCTTCCATACTAATACATGTGGAACCGGTTTATGATTGTTCATAACTCGGAAGCTACTGGATGAATCACCTCCGTCATCAAACGCGATTCCTAACTTTTAACCCTCTTCAACCTGGCCAAAATTGATAAGGATCCATGAAGTAATTTTTGAGGTTTATGTGTCTGCTAAACTGACACACGGACAAACAGAGTAAATGTATAAAGACCTATTGATAAATGAAACATCTTAATAATATAGTTACTTGTCTTCTAAAATAATAGACACTCTTAAGACTAATATAATATAGAGCGTGAAACAAATCGCATGTGGCCTTTTCACGAATTTTTTCTCCAAATCAATAATTATATAGATCAGAGCATAACATATGGAAATGTTTATAAGGCTTTAGAATCGGTCCCAATATATTCTATTTGATCGTATGTTAGTGACTTTCAAATATCTTTATCTTTTGAATAAAATCTTTTATACTACTATGAGTTCTGTCTAAAGTTCGGTCAGTCCTTTCATTTCAGTTCCTGCACCTTAGAAGTTCCATTATACTATACTTTCTTCTTTTTCTTCCACAAAATAATCAACATTACCTACACCAGCGATCGTCAAACCGTCGATCGCGAGCTACTACTAGCTCGCAGAGACATTTTTGGTAGATCACGTTAACGGTCCTGTTGGCTTATCTTGATCCCTCCACCAATTTCTCCATAAACAAATGTAAGATTTTTTTAAAAACAATAGTTGGTAGTTCTTTTGGTTTGTAGCTGACAGTAGGATTTAAAAACTGTATGGTATCTCAGAAGCTTTATAAGTTTGGCGACCACTGCTCTAAACCCATGTATAGTTTATTGCTCTATGTAACTTTATTAGCCTAGTGAAAGCAATTGATCTCAGCTTCCTCTTGTTCAGCTGGTTTACTAGCGCAACGAACTGCTTTAGATAAGTGGGCTACAATATGACTCAACTAGAACAATCTGACATCACAGGATAATATTTTCTCGACTTCGTTTTGCATTACACGCATCTCAACATTAAATATCTCCCTTTTATGTTGATTTAATTTAGGTGTGATGGGGTGATGTGTATGTGAATAGTTAGAGTGTTGAGCTTGTACTGGTAATCCCGAGTTATATTCCTATTCCGAGTTATATTCCTAGTTATATTCCGTTGAGAAATTTATTTTTATGGCTTTAAATCCATTACCAATTGTGAGTATTGTATTAAAGGATTGGAAATTCTGATCTAGAAAGCAACAAATAATGGTTTTTGAAGCCATTTTTCCTAGTGCACCATCTGTAGTAGTATAGTACCTTTTTTAAAAAGGCGTATGTGTTTCTTGTGTTCAGTTTAGACACTGTATTCATATAGTATTATTAGAAGAGCTCTAAGGGAGTATTGTATTTTCATGTTTTATAAAAACTAAAATACACTGTACGTATTTGCAGATAGGGGCATTTAGATCAGAAGCAAAATCAAGTCCAATTACCAGAATTGTGAGAGGAAGAAACATAAAGTTTGTATAGTACGCTCAGGCACATAGAAAATTTAACACGGCATTTTACTTATAAAGTTTTTTTTAAAATTTTTTTTTACAATATCTGCCCATACATCTGTTAAGCTATCAAAGGGGATAGAGATCTTGAAGATGAAATATATCCAAAATGACCAAAACTGGACTTCATTCTCTTGTGCTCTGAACTTGCCATATTTAACATGATTCACGAGATAACTTCACTCAAGATTAGGTCATTGCGGTAATCAAACTGTCACATGAATGTAGAATTACTTAAGAATGTCGTTTTCCTTTTCTATTCCATGTCTTTTGTCATGTTACAAATATATAAAATTAATTAAGTTTATATTTTGTTAGAGTCCATACTCTACTAGAAACGAAGTTAGTTGAATAGCCAATTTAGAAAATTTTTGCAAAGGAGTTTTCATTTTGTTTCATTTGATTTCACTTCATTATTTCAAAGTTATGTCAAAGAATAATAGTATGGTAATTTAATGAAAAGTTTCTTTTACAATTAACGTATTCTAGCAAATAGCGATATAACAAAAAATAACCTTTTTTGGTTTCGTTATCGATGGAAGCCCACCTGCTTTAATTTGGGCTCATGTCTCACGTAGCATCTCATACAGGACATATAAAGAGAAATTACTATCTAAAAACGTAGGTTTTACATCAGCATATTTTTTTTATTTAATACTGCTATCTCAAATACAGAAAATGTTTTTCAAAATCATTTTCTAAAGAACCAATTGAAGATATATGGAAATCTTCAGGCTGCATTACGGTCTGAAGAGCTCTGTAATCATGAGTTGAAGATTTTCATGTTTCGGACTTTATCTTCAGTTAGATTTGAATTCGAACTCAATTTTCACAGTATATAATTACATTGAATTAAAAGATGATTGATACAAGCCAGAAGCTCATACGGTTTAGATTCCGTTTAGGTTATAAATTCACGTCTCATATAACCACGGTGATAAAGGGAACAGTAAACTCAAATCAATACATGATTGATATGTCACATATAAATCTTTCAATGTACTTTCATTTGTTGGTTAATATTGTTGCGGTTACCACTTTCACACCTACTTGAGCTGTTAACTACAAATTGAAATCATGAACTGTCGCGATAATGCCAAAGTAATTCATCATATTATGTTAACAATTTCTTAGATGCCTAGAATTCAGTTACGTCCCTTGAAAATTGTTCTAACTATTGTCTTGTGGTTAAGCATTAGCCTGTCTGTCGTGGAAAATTTTCCCGAGAATGATTCTATTCCTTTCTCTTCATGCTGTCGCAACGTTCTCCTGTGTAGAGACTAGAACGCCGTTGATGAGATACACAAAATCATCTTCCTAAGGCAGTCAGAAGAGGTTCTCCCTTCCTCCCCGAGGAGGAGTCACAGCTTGCGTGGCAGAGCATCGGCCGGGAGTCTTTATTTTAACCGACGCTCGAGATGTCAAATGCTTGACATGGAATTAATCTCCTGGCAACTCTATGGGGAAAGGGGCGTTGAGAAAATGGGAAGGGGCCGAGGCACTGAGACAGAGATTTTAGATATAGGTAAAAGGGTTTTGTTCTATTTGCGCGCAAATTCCATGGAGTATCTCGCTTCCTTCTATTTAGCTTGTCGTGACGGATACAGAAGTTATATATATATAAGGAAATTCGTTCTTCGGACGCGACAAGTCCCTTTATCCATCGTGATTGCGTTAATATATCCATTCATAGGTACATTTATCGCTTGCTTCCAACAGACAGTATTAAGCTTGCATCAAAGTACCTCTTATAATTATGCAACGAAGATATTGTTTCTGATTCGAAAGAGAGGATAACAGGGCTAAACTATAAACACTTTCAGCATCAAATTAATTGCTCCTAAATGCTTATAAAGTCTTAGTCTTTGATCAATATAACCAGTGCCACCGGAAATGTGGACATGACGGGCAGTTAGCTTTTCGCTAATTTAAATGGTGAAGCACGTGTTTCTCGAAATCATCACTTCTTGCTTAATGTGGTACAGGTTGGTCGTACACTGAGCAGTTAAGGTTTAAGCTTCAACATGGCTGTATTATCCGTTTGGATCAAGATATAATTCCCAGTGGAAGCTCACAAAGTTTGGATACCACGTTAAGCTGTAGTTCAAGTATTGCATAGCTAATGTGGAAAAACAATGTTACGCTTCAAAGGAACCAATAGATCGATGAAACACAGAAAGTACAGAACCCTTAACTTCTTTATTAATATCCACTCAAAGCTAATTGTATCTTGACAGTTATAACTTCTGATTTAGCAAAGTTATTCACATCAACGTCCACGTATTAATACGAATATTATACTACGTTTGAATAATTTTGACTGATTATAACACAAAGTAACTAAATACGTGGTGTGAAATTTGAGGTTAGAATTATCGATTATGCTAAAGATCATAAGGTTTTTCTCAAATGAAATGAATGTATGGTTAAATCATAATATTCTTGGATTTTATCAAAATTTCCCCGGTTTCTTTCCTTGTTGTTTTACCACCAATTCATTCAGAATTTTTTACTTGTTTTACCATCCTGTGCTTCAGTCTACTATCCGTCTACACAACCTTGAAACGGTAAAGATTTCGTTTCTTGAATTATATTGGCATTGTTTATTTCTTTAGGCGAATGAAACTATGTAGAAGCTAGAAATTATACAAAAAACATGAGAAATTGATATTTGAGAAAGGAACATCAAGATGAGAAAAGAAGTTCCGTGGCATTCAATGAATGCTGGGATGTTTTACTCGTGAGATGGAAAAAGAGGAGAGAAATCCACCTCTTGATCCTCTACGGATGATTCTTGTACATGCATTTCTTTCCACGTCACAGAAGGCAACACTCCTCTACCGTCCTCAGCTTCCCTTTACCTAAAAGAGAAAAAAGGCTAACAGTTCTTAAAAAATAAAGGAAAAGTCCACAAGCAGTGTTGCTAGTAGTCTTAAACTTTCTGCTAGACGAAGCATAGACGCATCCAACGATTTCTTCCAACAGATAGATCTGACATGTAAAATGCATAAGATCAGCCCTTTTTCTTTCTCCCTCCCTTTACCAGAAATCTGTACGAAAGCCCCATGAAGGGATGAAGGGGTGTTTCCTCTACACTTGTGTTTCCCTTGCATTTTCTCTTATCTTTTTTTCTCTCTCTCTAAAAGAGTGAAATTCACTGCTGTAGATCATTCTGCCTGAGAAGAAATACGAAAGAAAATAAAGAATAAGTAAAAAAAAATAGAAGAACGACCGACTGAAATTTTCTTCGTCGGCGCCAGACACCCATCTCATTTCTAGGTTTCAGAAAGTTCTGTTCCTCCCGAAATCTGAAAAACAGGTAGATCTCGAGCCAAGAAATGTCTTCAGTGGCAATTCAAATAACTTACAACCTTTGATTTAGTTGTAATTGTAGATGTTTCTTCCTTATTTTTCTTCTTTTTTGGACTGATCATGAAACGTTAAAAATTATATACTTCTTGCTTTCAGAAAATAAATATAGAGTACTAAGTTACTTTATCTCTGTTTTATTCGCGTTATGTAAAGAGAAAATTATATAAACCGTACCTTCTTTTTTTTTCCTTGGTCGCAGTATTTTTTCCTTTTCTTTTTTATTTGTCTTTAGATTCATTATGTTAATAGCACCGTATACGCTATGAAATGGTTGCCAAAATCGTAACAGATCCAGAATTATGCTAACTCAAGTTTGTATGAAGTTAACTTTGGAATTGTCATTTTCATGGGTCTTCTTCGAATTATGACTAATACATTAATCTGAAAGAGCGTTGACCTCAAAGTTTAAATGTGAGTTTTAGATTGTCCAGAAACCAATTTTAAGAAGCTATGATACTTCTCATTGGATATTTCTCGTTTACGCGAAACATCTTGTAGAGGTTTAGGAAAAGCATGCGATGAGATTATTAACTACGTTTTATATTGTATTGTAGTAATGCTCTTTGTCGAAGTATAATAATAACTAGCTATGTAATGGAAACTATGTTAAAGGGTACAACGTATACTCACCTCATATATTTTTATTTCAACATTTACTCACCTTACATTTACAAAATAATAAGCGTATATGAAGTGGATATAAGCTGTATTTTTGGAAACTGTCTACCGTCTACCTACCATAAATCTTAACAGTAATCACTGATAGTAATGCCCTATTTTAATGAACATTGAAAGTGCGTATTTTAAAGGTAAGGATTTTTGAGGTTCTAGATTCGAATTTATATGTGTCAACTGCACCTTCCTTGCACCCTCATGTCAACTTTTACACAGAATTTACGTTACATATTATAGGATTTTCACTTGACGACACGTCAAATAGGTTTTTATATGCTTTCGTCTCACAATACCATTAACACTACAGGCTTCGAGTACAGAATTACGGCGCTACAATCTGTAAAGCCAATACCCAACAATACATAAGTAAACTGTCCTTCAACGTCACTATTCAGCTACAAGCAACAATTTTGTAACACTGCTTCAACATCACATTACAGTTCAGGCTCTGTCTGGAGTGACCCTTATATTAACACGAGGCGTTAAATTTAATTAATCAACAACTCAACTTCTTTTGCAGCCTGAAGTACAACGTTTAGATGAAGCTATAGATGTGTCAAAGGTTAAATGGTTTAGGAACACAAAGTTTGAGTAAAATTGACACAATCAGAAGAAGAGAGAGACAGAGAGAAGCATATTAAATATTAAAAAGTTAGTTTGGAAACATGTACTAAATCATAAACTCAAAATTATATTGACATTACTCTCTGTGATACTCAAATCTAGATGTATAGGGACTTCTAGGGCACCCTGTATATCTTGGTCTCTCTATACATAGTTCGTATATGTAAGTACCCAACTATAGTATGTATTAAATAAATAAATTAAAATTATATTGATATTACTTTCTGTGATACTCAAGTCTAGGTGTACAGGGACTTCTAGGGCACCCTGTATTTTTTGATTTCTATGTAAATACTCAACTATAGTATGTATTAAATAAATAATTAAAGTAACATTACATTGACATTACTTTCTGTGATGCTCAAACTTAAGTGTAAAGGGACTTCCTAGTATACCCTGTATATATTGGTTCCTACATATATGGTCTCTAAATTGGTTCCGTTCTCAATAAAACGTTCAATTGTGTTTATATGTCACGTCTAAAGCGTTAATCCTTAATTTTAAGTGTCTTTCAATTAATTTTGAGGGTTATACGTATTTTTTTAAAAAATAAGTTCTACGCATTTGAATTTATATGGCGCGTACAATGCAAGGGAATTAGTCCACTTTTGGTCATTTTGGATATATTTCATCTGTGAGATCTGTATTTGAAGTTTATTTTTCAGAGTTTGAAAGATGACCAAATTGTAAATAACTCTTATACACTGAGAAAAATCCGTTCTCCGGACAGCCGTATATTGTACAGTTACGAACATTAATAAATGGAGGCTGAAGCCATTATTTCTTATGGCTCCAACCTCCATTTATTAATGTTCTTGACTGTACAAATATACGGAATTCTCTTGCTTACTACAAAATCAGTATGGAGCATACGTATCCATATGCTACATATGCACTGCCCTTAGATATTACATCATGCCGTTGCAGGGTGTCTGATATCTAACAGTCTTCCTTATATTACATACATATATGTGTGTTACATTCGTCCGCTATATGTTATATACGTCCATTTGTATGTGACATCTTGACCACTCATATTATTTCATACGGAAAGTACGTCTAGATGGAACACTAATACGGAAAGTATTATAAAACACGCTTTTTAAGTTATACGTCTGCTGTACGTTAAGTTCAAAAACTACAGGATTTACAAATGTAACATACGATTTTACTTACGCCACATGCATTTTTTCTCAGTGTAGTATTAAAATAAATCTTAACTTTTCCGTGAATTTAAGCGTACAATATCACATTTACACCTCTTTTTCTTCTCTGGTAATTGGACTTTGATTTTCTTATGCTTTCAATGGCCCATATTTCATTCTATATCAAGATAGAGTTAATAAGTATAATATATCCATCACCACAGTTTTTAGTTCATATACATAGATTTCCTACTTGTTAATATGAAAAGATACATATTAGAAGTAGCATGTGTGTCGATGTTGTAAAATCGTGGTCTCCGTCATGGTTAGAATTTTGTTAATATGACCATAACATTTACGTTTGTTTTCCTCCTCGCTACAGAGTTTACGCCTCTCTCTCTTTTTTTTTCTTCTGTCTCTCTTTGTGGTTCTTTCTCGCGTATCTATCCCAGCTCTGCCACGGCGAAGAACGATTTCTTCCAATACCTACATTCTTGTCATATCCGAAGCTGGGAGGACGGTAGACAAAAACATAAGTACCGTAAAATGAAAATATGTGCAAATGACTGAACTAGGCACGTATAACAATAAATTTAAATTAAGTTGAGGAGCAAATCACAAAGCCTAGCTAAAATGTTTAAAGAATGTGATGACATTTAGTATAATTTGTAGGCCTACTACATCAAAATAACATTAACAGATTACAAAAAGACAAATAACGTTTACTTCATATATTTACGGTGGCTATTACGTCATCAAGGTGGGAACGCGATCAATAAACTTTTCTTTACTCATAATAATCTTCGACCGGTCAACTTCTTCAGAAACGTCGTGGTTCTGGTATCGAGTCCCAATTGGATGCAAACGTCCACAATAAGCTTCATAAATAGGGATTTGAACTGGTCCACATCAATACACTCACAGCTGCACTCTCGTTCAGTAATTTATGTTTGACTTGAAAAAACTTTTGCACTGTTGTTCAAAAATATGGAAATACAAATAATTCTGAAGCGTATACGAGTATCGCACAATCACTGATACTGAACTGAAAGGTTTGCTTTCACATATACAAAATGACAATTGAACTTGCGAAAGCTCAACCCATACAGGTGGGCACATACAAAAGAATAACGTATGTCCGCTTTAGAACAAGGCATCCCACGCGCCTTCGTAGGTGCTTTTCCCACCGCCGACCGTGACGGGTCTCGCGTTTAAGCGTTCGTGCATAGCACTGAAGATTCTTTTAGTTGACTATATCTTATATATGCTCGGCCGGGAAAATTCCGAGCATCGGGACCAGAATTATCGTCCAATTAGCTCTTAGCTATAACAGTGTGTAGGTGAAGGGTGATTGTCCCAAAAGTCAGATATAAAGGGACAGTCATCAAGCATGTTTCTGTCACTGATCAGGGTCCCTGTTTCTCGACCATATATGGCCGTAGAATCGAAAATAAAATGAAATGAAATCTTTAAGTTTTACGTCCCACGTTATGCCGGTTAGGCTAAAGAAGACGGTGATGATGAGAGATGAGTGAAATGGTGGAATGAAGAAAGTGGAAGGAAACGGGAGAACCCCGAGAAAACCCACGAGCACGGTGTTTGTCCACCACAAATTCCAAACGGCGCGAGCTGGGATCGTACCAGGGACCCCAACCACTGGAGGTGAACGCTCTACCATTAAGCCACCGCGCCCCCCACCGTAGAATCGAAGCTAGGCTTACTAACACAAATACATAACATACCAAACTGGTGAAAGAAGCTTCTAGATTGTTCCTTCATATACGAGGCTCGGTTAATAAAGTTCAAATTTAACAATGTCTTTTCCAATCTCTTCCAAATTTAATAAAATGAGCCTGGGTTCGGTGACAGTTGAGGAAGATAAATAACAATAAATGTAATATAACAGTAAACAGTGTACTCTTTCTGTACAATAAAGACTATAAATTATTGCTGACAACGAATGTCACATATTTTAGTGCAATAAAATTCGTGTTTCTAAATTTTCTCGAAAACTACGCATCGGAATGCTTTTGCCCTCAACTACGTTACTTATTCAGTTCAAATTCTCATCCTGCGACAATTACATTTAAACAAAAATTTAAGTTTTACAGTTAATCAAAAGCTTGGGTTAAAAATCATTAACCATATATATTGCACTGTGGTCTTCATAATGCAATAAACAAAAGTTTGAAGAGGATCAATCGTCTTGTTTCTGCCATAACCAAAAGTTTGATTTGAATCAGTTCTCTTCCTTGTGCCATAAACAAAAGTTTGATGAGGATCCATCGTATTCCTTGTGCCGTAACCAACATTTTGATGAGGATCAATCTTCTTCCTTGTGCCATAAACAAAAGTTTGATGAGGATCAATCGTCTTCCTTGTACCATAAACAAAAGTTTGATGAGGATCAATCGTCTTTCTTGTACCATAACCAAAAGTTTGATGAGGATCAATCGTCTTCCTTGTGTGATATACAAAAGTTTGATGAGGATCAATCGTCTTCCTTGTACCATAACCAAAAGTTTGATGAGGATCAATCGTCTTTCTTGTACCATAAACAAAAGTCTGATGAGGATCAATCGTCTTTCTTGTACCATAACCAAAAGTTTGATGAGGATCAATCGTCTTCCTTGTGCCATATACAAAAGTTTGATGAGGATCAATCGTCTTCCTTGTACCATAACCAAAAGTTTGATGAGGATCAATCGTCTTCCTTGTACCATAAACAAAAGTTTGATGAGGATCAATCGTCTTTCTTGTACCATAACCAAAAGTTTGATGAGGATCAATTGTCTTCCTTGTGCCATATACAAAAGTTTGATGAGGATCAATCATCTTCCTTGTACAGTCAGCGACAGTAGAAAATGGAGGTTGGATACATAAGAAATGATAGCTTTTTCCAGTAGCAGAATAGTTTCACTGTATGTCTGACAACCAACATGACAGCAAATACATGCCCGAAAACATAACATGCCAGGATATTCCTCCATTTGGAGGAAAAAGTATTACTATCTGAGAGCATCACTTAGAGAAACAACCACCAGATAAATCTACAGAAATTCCATTCACCTTAAGATCAAAGAGATAGGAATTAATGCAAAGGAAACGAAAACAATAATACGCATCACGTAGAGACCGAAAAAGTATGGAAAGCTAAACAAAATGAGAAAAGAAGGAAACAGGGAAAGGAAAGAGCAAAAGACATGGGAATAAATTAAATTTTAACACTTAAGGATAAACAGTGTCCGTCTTTCCTCCTGCTCCCTGTATCCGTCCTCGTTTTTCTCCCTTCATAGGATAAATCTCATTCAGCATCAAACGCGAACATCATTTATAGTGTTTAACTCTTTGAAAAAAATGTAACTCAGTCCAGGCCGATGCTCGAACCCCGGACCCTTAGGGCAAGAGTCAGGCGCTGTAACCACTTACCTACACACGGTACAGCAAGTGTGTTTATAAACCAGCCATTACCCGCGCTATCAAACGTCTTAAATCAGCCATTGTCGGGAGTTACCCCAGTTACACTTGAAGTTTGAATTTTATTTACGGCCTTTAGCCATCTACGGCAACAGGCCCCATGTTTTCATTAAAAGCATTTGTTCTGTAGATTAAAATCAAGAATAACTTAATCTATACTCTTACTTACTGTTGTCAATATATATATATATATATATATATATATATATATATATATATATATATAGAGAGAGAGAGAGAGAGAGAGAGAGAGGTATGTATATAAAAATCGGATTAATGGGGGTTAAAAGGGTGATTTCGTAACTGCGAAATGGGTGATCGCACCACTACTGACATCTGGTAGCGGTGTTACGTAACACACACATTAGAAATAAACCTTCGAAACGACAAATTGCAGGTTGTGCCTTGGATAAGTTGGTGAGGTGTCTGCTTATTGAGTAGGAAACTCGAGTTCGTGTCTTGAGTACACCAATTACTTTTTCCTTCAAAATACATTTCTATATTTTTATATATGTTATTAATAATTGCTTTCCTGCATTTTTTGTAAATTATCTTAAATTAGTGGAGGTTCAGTAAAATCAAGAAGGTTAAAATACATATATATATATGATTGTTTTATCCGTATGTACAGTAAAGAGATGGAGCGGGTCGAGGGGCCGCGCTTCAACAGAACGTGACCCAGTGCAACCCCCCACTCTGACTTAACAACGTATTACGACCCACAGACTCATTCTGCTCAGTGCATTGTAGACAGCTTCTGAACACTGGTGAATTTGTCTTCTTTCAAGGCATCCTTTTTCTTTCCATTTGTTTCTAAGAACTTCAGGCAAGTTTAGATATTGATATTTTCAACTGTAATAATAGCAATATGACTTATTTGAGACGCAGCCTGTGATTTCTTAGAGGAGCTAACTACTGGGAAAAATGTTTCAATCATGTGTAATATATGAATTATTATATAAAAAATTGAATGTAACTATGTGTGCATGATCATCATATCCAAATTGCAAAGTCAAATGAAATGATTTTTGGTATATACTTAGGCCTCAATCTCAACTAGGAAATTATCATAAATTCGGTATTGATTTCATTATATTACATATTCTAAGAGGGTTCGAATTTTTGCGAAAAATTTAGTATCTAACAAGCCGTTCAAGTTGGAAAGCTGATATTCAGTATATTAATTCTTTATCTAATATGAATAAAATAAAGAGTTTGTTTGTGTGTTTGTTTGTCTGTCTGTCCGTGTGCGGAATGGGAACCAGGCGAGTAGACCGAGAGATACCAAATTTTGGTCAGGGGTACGTAGCCCAGGCTCCAGATCAAGACGAAGTCGTTTTTTTAAATTTCGAACCAGGGGGGTCTCATGGAGCTTTTACCTGAACCGGTTGGGAACCAGACAAATAGACCGAGAGTTACCAAATTTTAGTCACAAATACCTTGAAACGGGTCCAGATCAGAGTTAAAGGTTTTTCTCAAAATTCGAACCAGGGGGTCTCAGGGGGGCGTTTATCGGGACTGGTGTCTGATGAGTGCTCTCAAACGGGTCGGGTCGGGTCAGGTCAACTCGGGTCGGGTCAGTCGGGTCAGCTCGGGTCGGGTTGTCGGGTCAGGCTAATCGGGTCGGGTTGTCGGGTCGGGTCAGTCGGGTCAGCTCGGGTCGGGTTGTCGGGTCGGGTCATTCGGGTCGGGTTGTCGGGTCGGGTCAATCGGGTCGGGTTGTCGGGTCGGGTCAATCGGGTCAGCTCGGGTGGGGTTGTCGGGTCGGGTCAGTCGGGTTATCGGGTCGGGTTGTCGGGTCGGGTCAGTTCACTTTGGTCAACTGAGTTTAGGTTGAGCTTAAACTCGGCTGGAGTCGAAAGCTGCTGTTTTTCACTAGCTGCCTAATTAAAAATAGCAATTTTCAATTGATTTTATAGAAACCATAAATCTATTTTGAACACTTGCAGCTAGTGTTTTTATGATAAATGCTTATTTTTCTACTTGTGTGTACTTTAATTTTTAAATGTGGAAGATTGATTTTACCAATCGACTGTAATATTAATATCTACGCCAATATGGAGTCTGGATTTAGAACAAAACTAGAAGTTGTTTAAGCAACGCCAAAAGAGAGATTGGATATGGACGACCAAGCCCAAGCAGGGCCGCGGTGGCTCAGTGGTAGAGAATTCATCTCTGGTGCATGGTGTCCAGTAGCGTAGCTAGAGTTTTTTCAGGGGGGGAAGTGAAGGGCCCAAGAGGATTTTGAGGGGGACATCTCCAATATATATATATATATATATATATATATATATGTGTGTGTGTGTATGTGTGTGTATGTGTGTGTGTATTCAAGGTGAATGTTTCCATCTTTATTGTTCATGATTTTACTCTTTGGAAAACAGTGAAAATATAAGAATTTAGTACCACAAACAACTAGGATTCATTAATGCAATTGATTTCTAATATAAGTAAATAGTTATTTAATCATGGCGTTTAAAATATGTGTAGCTGGTTGACTTAAGTGGAAGCAAATACACTTTTACAGGTAAAGAAAACAACTTATAGGTTCATGCCTCTATTTGAAGAGGATCTTTCTATTCGTGTGGGCAGCAGCAAACATACTCGTATCCACAACTTGTTAAAGATCTAACGATTTAGCAATTTTCTTCTCAATATAAAGTAACACTAAGTTTTTCAACCTATCATGAGTCATTGACTTGCGTATACAAGTCTTTAATCTTTTCAAAGAAGAGAATGACCTTTCACATGTAGCACTAGAAACTGATATAATCACAGAGATGATACCTAGCTTGTAAGTTTCTAGGAATGCGTTTTTGTAGACACAAAGAAGATCAACGAAATTCGTTAAGGAATCAGCTTTCGTTTTTTTCTCGTCTTCATACAACTTAATTGTTAGAGCAACCCACATTATGCTTTATTTCTTGTTTAATTATGCTTTTTTTTAAATTATGCTTTATTATTAATTTCAATGATTATTTTACATTAATCGTGTATAATGTATATTTATCATACATCAAATATTCTAAATATCCTGATCTATTTATTGATATTTTTTTGCAACTAGTTTCTCTCATATTTAATGAACTTTCTACTTAATTCATTGTAAAGAGATGTGCTTTGCTCGAATAAATTTTTTCTATCATTTGTGTGCGCCTCCGATAAACACCACCTTTACGAAGACACTTATGTGTCGGGTGGGGAGGATTGCGTGCTACAGTGAAATTTAGAGCTGTGTCGGTGGTAGTTCACTACCAGAAGGGCCACCCCTACCGAATTGGTCTAAATGGAGTAGCCAGACGAAGAGTGTTCTGGGAGAAGGCAGCAGTTCTCCAGTAGCCAAGTTGGCGGAAATCATAGTGATTGGTACGGCAACTTGGACATTAGTCCCAGGCGTGGTCAGAGTGACTTTAACGGCTGGGATACTGCGGGGTGGAAGGCAACGGGAAACCACCACTCTATTTTCCCTAGTTTGCTAGCAGCGAAAAGAGAACATATGAACAATGGTCTTTCGCAGGTCAAAATGTAGTTCCGGAGGTAAAATATCCCCCCATTCGGATCTCCGGGAGGGGGATGGCTTGGGAAGGACTATTGGACGAGAAAGTAATAATGGGGGGAAGACAAACAGAGAAAGAAAGACAAGGAAGAGCAAAAGATTTAGGATAGGGACATGGAACGTACGTACTATGTTACAGGGAGGAAAATTAGAAAATCTTAAAGAAGAAATGAAACAAAATAATTTAGATTTGGTAGGAGTTTGTGAAGTTAGATGGGAAGGTAATGGGGTATTGAACAGCGAAGGATATAGAATGTTTTACTCAGGTAATGAAAAGGGCGGTCATAATGACGTAGGAATAATTCTTGGAAAGCGCTTAAAGGAGAAGGTAGTGAAAGTAGAATTTATTG
The DNA here is from genome assembly GCF_964235325.1 of Thermobia domestica. Lineage (NCBI taxonomy): Eukaryota > Metazoa > Arthropoda > Insecta > Zygentoma > Lepismatidae > Thermobia > Thermobia domestica. Next base: position 197,299,328 of record NC_137455.1, on the reverse strand, counting down.
ATGATAGAGTTATGATGTTAAGACTTAAAGGGAAAACGAAGGATCTAGTGGTGATACAGACATATGCACCGACGACTTCGCATGCAAATGAAGAAGTAGAGGAAAATTATGAGAAAATAGAAGAAATTATAGATAGGGAGAAGAAGGGTGCATGCATAATTCTAATGGGAGATTTCAATGCAGTTGTGGGAGAAAAACAGGAAGGTAGTATCGTAGGCAAATATGGTTTAGGCGAAAGAAATGAAAGGGGAGAGGGACTGGTGAATTTTTGTAGACAGAATTCACTAGTAATTGGGAACACTTGGTTCAATCAGCACAAGAGAAGAAGATATACATGGAAATCACCAATAGACGGCGGAAGATATCAGATAGACTACGTTATGATTCAGGACAGGTATCGGAATAGCTTAAAGAACGCGAAGACCCTTCCTGGGGCTGATATTTTCTCTGATCATAATCTTGTGCTGGCCGAAGTAGATATTCAACTGAAAAATGTAGGCAGAAGAAAAGTAGGTAACAAAGTGTTGAATACTGAAAAGTTGAAAAACGAGGAAATTAGAAATCTTTTCGCTGAAAAATTCGAAGAAAAATGTTCAAACGAGGAAAGGATAGGCGCAGGTAGTAACGCACGGTGGGAACATATTAAACGTTGCTTACAGCAGGCTGCAGAAGAAACAGTAGGTTACCGCGAACACAAAACTGCTAAGAAACCATGGGTTACAGAGCAGATGTTGCAGAAAATGAAGGAGAGGAAGATGTGGAAACAGGTTGATACAGAAGAGGGCAGAAAGATGTACAGAAAGTTAAATAATGAATTACGAAGAGAAACAGACAAAGCGAGGGAAGAGTTTTACAAAAGAAAATGCGAGGACATAGAAGAATTAGAAAGAGTTGGGAAATATGAGGAAATGTACAAGGAGGTGAAATCTATGGAATTTCGGAGGAAACAAGGGAGTATCATGATGGCAGTAGAAAATAAGAATGGGAAGGTAGTCAGCGAGAGAAATGAGGTCATAGGAAGATGGAAAGAATACGTTGAAGACTTATATGAGAGTAGGGATAGACCGTGTAGCCTAAATGTTGAAGTGGAAAATGAAGTAGGCGAGGATGATAAAGGATTTAGTATTCTTCTGGATGAGTTTGAAAAGGCTATATCTGAGATTAGGAATGGAAAGGCAACAGGAATAGATAACATACCAATTGAATTCATTAAAAATATAGGAGACAAGGGAAAGAAAGAATTGTGGCGACTATGCAATGAAATATATGAAACAGGAGAATGGCCAAGAGACTTTCTGAAAACGATCATGATACCGATGGCTAAGAAATCGAACCCAAAGAGATGTGAGGATTATAGAACTATTAGTCTCATATCTCATGCAGCTAAAATTCTGCTCCGAATACTGAACAGAAGGTTATATGGAAGAACAAATAAACATGTTGAGGAAGAGCAGTTCGGGTTCAGAAGAGGCAAGGGCACAAGAGATGCTATTGGATTATTAAGGGTGATCGGTGAAAGATTTATAGAAAAAGGGAAAGAGGTGTATGTTGTATTTATTGATCTAGAAAAGGCTTTTGACCGCGTGAATTGGGAATTGTTGTTGGGAGTTCTAACAAAGATAGGGTTGGAATGGAAAGATAGAAGACTCATAAGAAACTTATACATGAACCAACAAGTAAGTGTTAGAATAGGGGAAGAACTGACGGAAGAGAGTACAATTGGAAGGGGAGTTCGACAAGGATGCTGTCTCTCGCCAACACTATTTAATGTCTATCTAGAAGAGATAGTAAAAAAGAGCCTACATGATGATGATGGCATTTCGGTAGGAGGTAGAATGATTAGATGCATAAGATTTGCAGACGATATGGCCCTTGTTGCAGATTCTGAAAAGAAAATCAATAAAATGTTAGAAAAAATGAGAAGGGGCTTTGAAGAATATGGGATGAAAATAAATGTTAGGAAGACAAAAGCCATGGTGATTGGAACGAAGGGGTCTGTGTCAAATATAAAAATAGGAGGGGAGAAAATAGAACAAGTGAATAGTTTTCAATACCTGGGTAGTGTTCTTTGTAATGACATGAAATGCGAACGTGAAATAAAAGCAAGGATAGGAATGGCGAAAGAAGCCTTTAAAAGAAAGAAAAGTCTGTTTTGTGGGACCTTGAACAAAGAGTTGAGAAAAAGACTCATAAAATGCTTCGTGTGGAGTGTTGTGCTGTATGGGGCGGAAACGTGGACATTGCGTAAGGGTGACGAAAATCGACTGGAAGCCTTCGAAATGTGGGTGTGGAGAAGAATGGAAAGAGTTAGTTGGGTCGAGCGGAAAACGAATGAGAGAGTGTTAGAAATGGTGGGTGAGAAAAGAACACTTTTAGATATTATTAGGAAGAGGAAGAGAAACTGGTTGGGACATTGCCTAAGAAGAGATTGTATCATGAGGGACGTCCTAGAGGGTATGGTGGCGGGAAAGAGAGGGAGGGGGCGAAGGAGACTACAATTAATGGATGATATTAAAACAGAAAGATCATACGCGAAGACGAAAAGGTTAGCGGAGGATCGTGGAGCATGGAAGCTTCTCAGCTGCGCAAGTGACCTGCCAATAAAGGCAGAATACCTATGATGATGATGTGTGCGCCTTACAGGTACATATATACAGAAAGGGAAAGTAAAAGATGCCACCAAAAAGTACAGAAAGTGCTTAAGTTCAAAAAGAAAACATAACAATACAGTGATGACGCCAGAGGGGGGCAAGGGGGCGAGCGCCCCCCCCCTAGTAGCTACTTCTGCCCCCCTGACTGCCACCTAGACTGCCCCCCCCAGACTCGTACAATCTTTAAACATTCTTCATGTAGTATTATATATCAGTATCATAACCAATCTCATTGACAAATTGTAGTCTACTTTCCATGAATTTACTATGTGGCAGATTAATCCTCAAGCTTTCTTCTTTGAGCGTCTGGGTATGCACGCATATTTCTGTTTTCTAATTTAGCCCCTTTTGAGGTAAATTTTAGTTATACTTCTTTCTTATGATTTTTAATAATTGTGCCTAGCGAACAATAGTAGATTTGGTCGACTTGTTTTCTTCTCATTGGATCAACTTCGATTGGAAACAAAAGAAAGGTAAAACCAGTTACGTAACTTGTTTGTATTTGTCCAGGTTTGAAGTTTTCAGTTTCATATTTTGTTTTATTTCAAACTTCTTTTTTCTGAAACATTATTCTCGGCTTCCAATATTCAGAGGATGTGCGTATAACAGCTTAGTTTGCAACTACCAGGGCTTAATTTTTTGAAGGAGATAAAAAGAGTTGTGTTTTCCCTTCCTGCAAATGATAATAATAAAATTATGGAATGAAATTGATTCCCAATAAAATGTATTGTCAGAGTGCTGATCTTTAGTTAGTAATTGGTTTATACTAGTGCTCCTTTACTTATTTTGTTTCAAAGTACTGACGTGACGTCTACCATATTGACTAGGAACTGCTGAAAAATTCGTAGCCCAACCCAGAAGGAGTGCACGTGGATTGGTGAAGTTTTACTTCTTCTTCTCTTCTCCCGAGAGTCAATATACTACCTTGTACAGTGCTCCAGTTTTTGCAGAAAAGTTAAAAAAAAAAAAATCTAGATTTCCTCGCACCACTGTTCGTAGCACTACCCCTATCTGATCTAAAATGGCGTCTTTCAAGTGTTATTTAAGTTTGGGAAATAAGTACACGTAATAGTTAGACGGAGCTAAATCTGCGGAATATGAATGATGATCTAGACATTGAAATCCTAGATTATGCAATGTCAGTTATGTTCGCAGGAGCTTGATGGACAGGTGTATTCTCCTGAAGGAACATAATTCCTTTCTTTTCATTTTCCGCAGCGTTGAACTTTGAATTTTTCTTTCAGTTTTGTAAGTAATGTAGAGATTCTGGATTAAATATCTGACCATTGAGGAGGTAGTCTACCACTCCATACTTATACCAGAAGAATGTTCCAAACAGTTTCTCAACCTACTTCTGTGTCTTGAACTTCTTGGGGCGATGGAGAAATGAGTGCTACTACTCCATTGACTGTTGTTCCGATTCAGGATCATAGTGGTACAACCATATTTCATCTATGGTTATTATTCGTCAGCGAAATTGATCAGCATTACGGTGAAATTGGAAGAATACTTCTCTTAATGCCGTTACCCTTTTATTCTCCTGACATATATTTTGGGAACCCATTATGCCGAGAACTTGCGCATACCCAAGCCATTCTGAATTATGCTACCGACGAGTTCCAAAGAAATGCACAGAATCCCTGACACAAGTTTTGCTGAGAAGATAAAAACTGAGAAAGCGGGGTGCAGACAGACTATAATAAATATAAATAGCTTAAATTATTTTTGTCACACAAAAACTGGGGTGGCCTAGGCCCTCCGGCCCCGGGCTATATCCACCACTGGCTGAAATGCTGCAATTTTCAAGAATAATGTCACAAATTGCATCCATGATTCCAGGAAGAGTCATTGCTTTTAATCATCCTGGATGTAAAGCATAATTTGTTGAGAAATTGCTACGTTTATACTAAGCCACTTACTTCTTCACCACTATATATAACGGAGGAGAGTCCCGTGGTGTTTCACTGATTTCCTAATTAATTTACTTCGGTGACTTTCCTTGGTGGAACAAAAATGTTATAACAGTAAGGATCTGGATGTTCGTGAAATTATCTGTTTGGGCACACATAATCACTTCAGAGGCCTGAGAAACAATAAGAATTTCATTATTAATATGAAAATTTATATTTGTACATACAGAGATATGTTTTTCTAAACTACGATTTCATTTTTCTACCTAGTACCTACACTCCCTCTGGATTGGACTACGATATTTTCAGCAGCTCCTCGTAAATTTTCTCTCTGTCTCTCTCTCTCTCTCTCTCTCTCTCTCTATATATATATATATATATATATATATATAGAGAGAGAGAGAGAGAGAGAGAGAGAGAGGGAGAGAGCGAGTGATACGTAGCATATAGACGAATGTGTTACTTGTAGCATACGCGAAAGTAATTCAATTTATGTTTTAGGCTTCAAAAGTTTCATTGAAAAATATTTCATGTGCAGACGTTACTTATTTGTTAGTTACAAATTTTATTTGAAATAAGTTTAATTTATAATCATATAGATCTAACATAAAACAGCAACGAAATACACAATGTAATGTAAAATAAGTCAAACGTAATAAATATGTTATTTTTGGTATGGCAAATAGCCGCCCCCGAAAATGTATCTGCCCCCCCTTTGTCCCCCTAACAACTTAAAGCTGGCGTTGTCACTGTAACAATATAGTATGGAGTTCTTGCATACTATTCATTGTTGGCGGAAAAATTTCTTCTTTTACTTTCTTTTCTCCACATCAAAGGATTACACCGAAAAGTTTACAGAAATGAAAATAAGCTTTTCATTGTTGCATTGTTATGTTCTCAATGATTTTGCATTGTAAATATTGGCTTTAAAAATATTAACACAGTATGTTAAACTTTCAGTTAAAGAGAATTTTCCAAGAATTGTGCTATATATTTTAAATTATGCTTTATTTTCTAAAATTATGCTTTTAAAACTAGTTTCCCAATGTGAGTGCATTTTGGCGTTCACCCAGTGTCGTGACCATAGTGCTCTCAAACGGGTCGGGTTGACCCGACCTGACCCGTGACCCGACCCGACCCGACTCGGATCGGGTCAGTTCGGGTCGGGTTACGGGTCGGGTCGGGTCGGGTCAACTCGGGTCGGGTTGTCGGGTCGGGTCAGTCGGGTCAGTTCGGGTCGGGTTGTCGGGTCAGGCTACTCGGGTCGGGTTGTCGGGTCGGGTCAGTCGGGTCAGCTCGGGTCGGGTTGTCGGGTCGGGTTATTCGGGTCGGGTTGTCGGGTCGGGTCAATCGGGTCAGCTCGGGTCGGGTTGTCGGGTCGGGTTATTCGGGTCGGGTTGTCGGGTCGGGTCAACCGGGTCAGTCGGGTCGGGTCGGGTCATCGGGTCGGGACAGTCAATTCGGGTCACGGGTCGGGTCGGGTCAGTCTTCAACCCGACCCGACCCGACCCGTTGAGAGCACTACTGATGATTCATGTGTAGGGAGTTCATTTATGCCTTTTAATACTAATTTAGATAAAGTAAGTGTAGACATTGCTTCAGACAGCTTTAGTAATTTATATAAACAAATCCCGATTTGTGATGGACAAGATGATTATGTATTATTTCACTTTCTATTGTCAGTTTATAAAATAGCTAGATTAAAAACCTTCCCTGAAGAAAGCATTCTCACGGCACCTATAGGAAAAGTCATAGCCCATTCAGCCCTGACTCACACAATTGTGCACGTAGAATGAATTACCAATCTTTCCATCTTTCGTAATTATTAAAACAAAACAATACTGTTTTTGTGGAAAACTGAATTTGTGACTTGTAACGTAGCCTGAGGGGAAGATAAAATATTTCCACAAAAACTAAGGCTATGGGACAGGTACTGGTAAAGTACATAAACAATTGGTTTTAAATAACTAAAGAAATATATATATATATATATATATATATATATATATATATATGTGCGTGTGTGTGCGTGTGTGTGTAATAAATAAGCTGAAACAGAAGCATTAATACTATCAACTGAGTAAATCGCTCAATAGGCTATTTGAATTATGCAATGAAATAATACATAAAGTTCGCCGGATTATAATATGTAAATTTAATTAGGGAAACAGAACATAAAATTTGACTTAAATAATTTTATAAACATATTGATAACTCCAAAATAGATCCTACAACAAATATAAAAAATTAATAACTGTGTATTCATTGATTATCAGCACAAATATATTCAATATTCTATTAAAGTTATTTTATTTGATAATCTTCAATAATCTTCAATCAACTTAATAGGATAACTTTGAGATAAAAGAGTATTCAATTAGGCAAGTTAACATTTACCAATATTTTTCGCATATCACTACAACATCTTTCATAGCGAATATTACATTTTATACAATAAATATATGGTTTTGTTCCAAAACAAGCTAATAAGGAACCTTCAAAACAACTTTAAACACAATTCATTTATACTCAATACTCACAAGAATTTGACTAATACATACACTATAGCCGTATTCATAAAATTCATGAAAAGCATCTTTACCTTTGAGCAGAACCCAGCCTCTCTTGTAGCTGTTAATCTGTTAGCGAGGATCAGGTGTAGCATACGCACTTGTGAGCATCACAGACATACGCTATTTAGGGGATTGACGAAAGTTGACACTTTCGGAGGGTCGCTTGCATTTTTGGAATATCATCGTTATCATCTTCATTATTATTTTCATCACTACTTTTGTCAAATCACACGGTTAGGTTGTGCTGGTCCTTGGACCAATGCACAGGAACCTACCCCAGTTCGTGGGGCCGCCGGCTCCTAGCTCTTCTGCAGTAGAGCGTGAGGCTGTATCTCGCTCCGGTCGTACTCGGCATCTTTCGTGGGGCAGTCAACCCAATTTACGAACAACTAGACCCAGAGATCGTAATGATTCTGGTGATTCTGTTCAATCAAGTAAGCGACCTCGTGATATGTCTCGGTCTCCTGTTCTGCCTACTAACCTGGACTCGGCTATGGATACTGGTTCTGGCAATTTATCTTTTTATACAGCCAAAGAACCAATCTATTCTTTTCTACTCACAGACTTCGATACCAAATATACTCATCCTAAAATGGTGTTCCTACAAATAATCAAGTATCTGCCTCGAGCAAGTATGGAAAACATTGTTAAAACTAGAAATGGATTCATAATTCGCTCTAAAGAGCCGAATTTTGGCATAACACTCCGAAACAAAGCGTCCTACGAAATCTTTGGTAAAACAGCTAAATTAACAAAACAAGCAGATCGGAAGACAAAACAACCACCCCCTCCTCGAAAACCACCCATGTTTTCTGTTGTTATCCGGGGAGTGATACCAGAAATTAGCGATGAAGAAGCTCTTGAAGAACTCAAACTAGAAGGAATTGAGGTTCACAAATGTGTTCGCATTAAAAATAGCACTGGCCCTACTTATATGGTACGCGTTTTGTCGCAAAATCAGGCCTCTCTTGACTATCTGTTAGCTCATGATGCTCCTATTTATAAGAAACTTCAGGTGGGGGTGTGTTGAGCCTTCCAAGACACCAGGACCGTTACCACTTCGGTGTGAAAAATGCCAAACTTATAACGCTCATTTTACAAACCAATGCCCTAATCCATCTAAATGTGGCTTTTGCGGTCAACCTCACGACACAAAATCATGTAAAAATCAACAACAACCACCAAACTGTTCCACATGTAACGAAAATCACCCAACATACAGCTACCGCTGTAAGGGAAAACCTAGCGCAGAACCGGAACGACCAGAATTAACAGTGCCAGTACAAAGCTTTGACAAAGCAACTCCACCCTCACAGTCTTTCGCACAACCTCTCTCTGTCGAAGATCTTCTTCGTTACATCACAATTGTGTTGCAAAATGTTTTTCCTTTTCAGCGTGAGCACATACTTCGTGTTGCAATTTCATTAGCCAAATCTCTCTTTAACCTTAACTTTACTGCAACATATTCTGGACCTTTCGTTCACTTTCACATCGCACCTCTAGAAACAGCAGTCTAAAACCAATATGGCAGTACATATTATGGCTCTGACGTTACTTTTTCTCAACATCAGATCTTTCCATCAGCATAAAGTACTTCTCGAGCCTCTTCTGTTGGAAAAACAAATCGATATCGTAGCCCTTAACGAAACAGCTTTAAAACCAGGCTCTTCAGCACGACTTTCTGGCTACCAACTTCAACGATGTGATTACCACGATATACACGCACGTGCTCAAGGAGGAGTGTTAATTGGTTTTTCTCCCAAACGTCCTTATCGAAAGTACAATCCTACTGTATTTGCACACCTTCCTGAACATCTCTTATTCTCCATATATTATCCTTCTCTTACAGTCAATGTAGCTACTATATATATACGCCGTGGTCATCCAATACCATTTACTTTCTTCGATTATATAGCCCATAATTTTAAAAATATAATCATCATGGCTGACATAAATATTCATAGCAGAAGCGCTAGAGAAAAACTACGTTTTACGGACTTTGTTTCCAATACATTACAACTTCACATACATAATCTTCCTGCTCCCACTCGACCAGCTAGCCAAACAACTCCGGATGTAGTAATTACATCCCTCACGCTTATCAACGACTGTGAGGTGAAGGTTCTTGACACGATCGGGAGCGATCACTGTCCCATCAAAATCACCATCAAAAAGATTCGTCCAGCTCTACCAAAACTAGAACCTCATATTATCCACCGATATGATAAAGCTGATTGGCCTCAATTTCGACACACCGTCAACACCCGTGTCTCCACTTTTCAACCACCAACTTCAGAAACTGAAATGTATAATGTTGTCAACCATATCACAGACGCCGTACGTAGCGGTGCTCAACAAGCTATACCTGTAGAGAAAATCTATCCGTCTAAGCCAAAATTGCAACAGTTTCGAGAATATAAACGCACGGGCAACGAAGAATGTCTTCATCAACACAGAAAATGGCAACGCACTGTTACAAATTATCTCACAGCATACAAACGTCGCACTTGGATCAGTGCCTGTAATAAACTCAACGATGAAGCCTCACCAAGCCGTTATTGGAAAACCTTCCATAGACTAACGGGCAAAAGCACTAAAATATCGTATCCTCTTTTGGACAATACTGTTCCTTTATTTACAGACCAAGATAAGGCTAATGATTTTGCAACACAATTACAGTCAGTCTTTACGCCCACATAATTATCGTCAACGCACAGACTTCTTCTATTCCAGCTTTACAACCATCACTCTCACACGTCATAGATATCGACCATCCTCTTACAGCACCTATCACTACCCATGAACTTCAACGTGCACTTCATAAGAAGCGAAATACTGCACCCGGCATCGGTCATATTTCGTACCGGCTAATTAAAGAAGCTCCTCTCTCTTTACTTGTACTACTTGTTGCACTCTACAACTTTATCCTCCGTACAGGCTTTTACCCTGTGAATTGGAAAGTTTCCAAAATCTGTATGTTTCTTAAGCCTCAAAAGCCTGCACACGCCGTGACGTCTTACCGACCAATACAACTCACATCAGTCTTTAGTAAGCTGTTTGAGAAAATTCTTGTCCAGCGACTCCATTTACATATCCAAGAACATAACTTACTACCCATACACCAAGCAGGTTTTCGACCGGGCTTTTCAATTAATGATCAGTTACTTCGGCTCTCTACAATAATCACAAATCAATATAACAAGGCTTTTCCATCTTGCCTAGTCTTAATGGATCTTGAAAAGGCTTTCGATAAAGTATGGCATTATGGCCTTATTCAAAAGTTAGAGAAGCTTAACCTCCCGATCTGCTACTTACGCTTTGTATATTCCTTTTTAACTAATCGTATAGGATATGTTTACATAGGATCTGCTATTTCACACCCTATATTTCCATATTGTGGCGTTCCACAGGGTTCCGCCCTCAGTCCGCTCTTATATATTCTGTATGCTTCTGATATACCTAAACCAATGCAAAACGTGTTTTTATTTCAATATGCCGATGACACGGCCTTTCTAGCTCTCGGCAAGCCTATGCATCAGATCAGCACGATATTGCAATCCACTCTCAACGACTTTATGCAGTGGTGCAAAACTTGGAAGCTTACAGTCAATAGCGAGAAAACACAAGCATTGGTCTTCTTACCCCCGAAGCGCTGCTCCAAGGTTCATCGCAATCCGCGAAACCTTAAAATCACACTTAATGACCATCATCTTCAACCTACCTCAACGGCTACATACCTTGGGGTTGTATTCGACTCCAAACTAAATTGGAAGGCTCATCTTGAGAAAATATACCAAAAGGCTACTATCCGGCTCAATCTTCTACGTCGCCTAACCGGAACTACATGGGGCCTAAACGCGCCATTGCTACTATTATCATATAAAATGTTCCTTCGGCCCATCTTAACTTTTGGACACATAGCTTGGTGCAACGCTCCCACGAAATTCTATGACCGATTGTCAGTACTCGAACGTCATGCCATTCGACTTGCGCATCGCATAAGGCTGCCATATCCAAACTTTCTCACTTATGAGCATATCGATTTTCCTCAACTGCCTCAACATCTCGCAGATATCCGTTTGAAATACATACTCTCTCGTCTGACTGTCTCACATCCATTTTTTCTTGACACTTTACAGGCTGATGCTGAAACTGACGCCCCGTATAGGTACTTGCAAACACCATTAAATATCCTTCTTACGTTGTATCTCAATACTGAGCATCCTGCCGCCGATGAGCGCGATATCTTTCAAATTTATCATATACCAGATCATCTTCCTCATTTGTTTCCATCTTTGCACCATATATAATTTCATCACTAACACTGGGCTTTCCCCCTGTCACCATCAGTCTCGAGCCACTCCGAGACAGAAGAACTAATCTGCATTTGTCTTCTTAACACTGTGTCTGTGATTGTGGCGTGCATGCACTTCACTTCATCTTTCATCTGCATTATATTTATTCATCAAAACACAACTCTATACACTCTTTTCTCTACATAGTCATTTAAAAAAAGTAGCACCCTTTATATATGTATGTTTGTTGTATATGCAATTCTTTTTTTTCTGCACTTATATTTAATGCTTTCTACACGATTTCATATTTAGATATGTGTATATTTTTTCTTCAACCTTTTCATTACACATTTGCACATAGTCCATCAACAAATGCAATGAAAATAATGTGTAATAACACCTGTGCCAAAGAGAGGGCGTAACCCTCTAATGGCTAGGGTTAGGAATATTATCACAATGACAACAAATGATGAATAAAGAATTCCTTAAATCCCTAACCCTTTACTATTACAAAAAAAAAAGCATGAAAAGCAGAATAGCATTTGCCACTAATAAACTTCAACATATTTTCGGATCAATCACAGAATATAGAATAAATCTTGAGATATTGGAAGAAATTGCTATATAACTCTACTATCCATATAGCAATAACTTGAACGTTGTTATCTCAAAATTTCATACAAAACTTAACTTCCCGTAATAACATACAGATTGTTGCTTTCACGTTTCTCTTCCAGTTTCGGAATGAAATTGTTACAGAAAACATTTCGTCGATATCTGATAAATAATACATTACTCATGAATTTGTATACATTTCCATGTTTTCACTACTCACTCATTTCTATGTATAACTTGTAGAAAACTAAAATGAAGACCCAGGGTCAGATACTGAACCTTGAGAATTTAACTGTCCACTTCTCTATCGTAGTCGTAATTATGAACATAGGGACGGCTACGGACAAATCACAGCCTAGCGCACGAGTTCCAATTCTATCCACTATCACATGAGTAGTGCTATTTATACTTTAAATTGACTGCCGATTTCCTCACCTTTTTAACTTGAATGAAATCGTTACACACATCCAGCAGTATATTTACAAACAAATGCAACGTGTATTTTTTCCTAATTATGAATGTAAAAGTACAATAGTCATCTGTCAAAACAAAAATTAATAATTTAATTATCTATACCCAAGTAATAATAATATTCTAACTACAAAATAAAAATCCCCAAAACTAAAAATTCCCAAAATAAACTACCTAAATACAAACAAGAAGTCCCAAGTCTAAACATCAAAACGTAATCTATAGTCTTAAAAGTCCAAGTACTAAATACATTCATAAACAAACATATAAATAACTAGAATCCTGAAATAACTATAGAAATCAAATTTTCCATAGATGTGTATAAATAAATGTACCAAAATTCACAAAAGTAAAACCCCACGTTAAGCGGGTTTTCATATCCATTCTCCTAACTATGAAAACGTTTACGATCACTCCAACCCCAATCATTTCACAGATTCAACCTGTTGTATATAAGTTATTAGGACGTAAAATTGAATGTAGTTTATACGAAAAAGACTTTTATCCATTGCAACACCTGTAACGCCCAAATATTCACCACAAACTTATAGTCATATCGAAATAAACAAAAAAGTGTGGAGCAGGAAACTACTTTACACAAAAGTCTAAGCTTATCGTATTATGCTTATCGTATTATAATTCTCTTTAAAATTATGATTTTGTCATGTATTATTCGCTATGAAAGATGTTGTAGTGATATGCGAAAAATATTGGAAAATGTTAACTTTCCTAATTGAATACTCTTTTATCTCAAAGTTATCCTATTAAGTTGATTGAAGATTATTGAAGATTATCAAATTAAATAACTTTAATAGAATATTGAATATATTTGTGCTGATAATCAATGAATACAAAGTTATTATTTTTTTATATTTGTTGTATGATCTATTTTGGAGTTATCAAATTGTTTAGAAAATTATTTAAGTCAAATTTTATGTTCTGTTTCCTTAATGAAATTTACATATTATAATCCGACGAACTTTATGTATTATTTCATTGCATAATTCAAATAGCCTATTGAGCGATTTACTCAGTTGATAGTATTAATGCTTCTGTTTCAGCTTATTTATTACACACACACAGAGATTGGTCATTCATTCTACGTGCACAATTGTGTGGGTCAGGGCTGAATGGGCTATGACTTTTCCTATAGGTGCCGTGAGAATGCTTTCTTCAGGGAAGGTTTTTAATCTAGCTATTTTATAAACTGACAATAGAAATTGAAATAATACATAATCATCTTGTCCATCACAAATAGGGATTTGTTTATATAAATTACTAAAGCTGTCTGAAGCAATGCCTACACTTACTTTATCTAAATTAGTATTAAAAGGCATAAATGAATTCCCTACACATGAATCACCAAACACAATTCTTCCAGGTTTAAAGCCTAAAGAAAAATAACTTTCGTTTTCATTTTCCTTCGACTTCAAAACAGGTGATTCGCACGAGACACTGAATGAATTGTTATCAGCCAAGCCATCTAAACAACTCGCGTGAACAACCTTTGGCTCTGTGTTCACACACACACTGTCAACCAAAACCCGTCCCTTAACGCTATCGCTACTAAGCAAACAATTGCTATGATCACTCTCTGTTTCTACGAGAGGACTAAAATTATCGCCAAAAGACAATTGTTAGTCGTCTATCTGAGTAGTTGTATTCATATTTTTCTGAATAAAAATTCCATGCCAGCCATTAGAAAAAACATTTAACACTAACTGATTTGAATGCTACTTCGGGTTGCTCAGGTTCCATTGTGAATTATAACTAACAAAAGTGAACTCAACAAGTCGGATCACGATGAAAGTGTCTGAAGCTTTCGTTAATGTACTATCATGGCGTTCGTAGTTACTTAATCTCATCAATTCTCGCTACCATTTTTGACTATTCTGGTTCAATATGAATGTGATATTAAGATAGAAGTTAACAACCATTAATATAAATTATAACAATGTAAATATACACAAAATTTTATTTATATATATATATATATATATATATATATATATATATATATATATATATATATATATATATATATATATCCTCAAATTGTTTTAAGCAGATACATAAGGATTTTATAGAACAAGAAGACTCTAGGCAAATACCAAGATTATATATAAATACACAGGAAGCTACATAACTTTATAGTTCTTCTTGTTAGTTAGTACGAATAATAACGACTACGATTTTGTTAACATAGTCTGAGTGGGGGGAATAAAATATTCCAACAAAAACTAACGCTATGGGACATGTACTGGAAAAGTAATACATAATTGGTATTAAAGAACTAAAAAAGTATATATATGGGGCCAGTACTTGGAAGTCAACGCTTGTGGAAGTATTACTATTCATTTCGGCGACCGCGAAAACTTTGGATGTGACACTAATATCGATCATTTTAGATTACTTTAAAATGTCTCGGTATCCCCCCTCCCCGCTAACTCCCGGCCGCATACATATGTAGCTGAATTTGCAAATCATCGCTAATGGAAGTGTCACCATTGATCTCAGTGTCCGCGAAAACTATGGATTTGACTCTAATATCGGTCATTTTGGATTATTTTTACATGTCTCGGCATTTCGTGTCCCCTCTTTCCCCGCTGACTCCCGGCCCGCATACAATGGTAGATGAATTTGCAAATCATCGCTAATGAAAGTGTCAGCATTGATCTCACCGACTGCGAAAATTATGGAACTCACGCTAAAATCGGTCATTTTGGATTATTTTTACATTTCTCAGTATTCCCCGCTGACTCGCGGCTTGCATACAATTGTAGCTGAATTTGCAAATCTTCGCTAATGAAAGTGTCACCATTGATCTCAATGACCACGAAAACTATGGATTGAACACTAATATCGGTCATTTTAGATTACTTTTAAATTTTTCGGTATCCCCCCTCCACGCTGACTCCCGGCTCGAATAAGGTGAATTTGGAAGTTAATGTGATCAGAGTTTCACCATTGATTTCAGCGACCGCGAGAACTATTAATTCGACACTAATATCGGAAATTTTCTACTACTTTTACATGTCCCGATAAACTCCCCCCTGAGACCCCCTGGTTCGAATTTTGAGAAAAACGTTTAACTCTGATCTGGAGCGTAAACCAAGGTATTTGTGACTAAAATTTGGTAACTCTCGGTCTATTTGTCTGGTTCCCAAGCCGGTTCCGGTAAAAGCCCCCTGAGACCCCCCTGGTTCGAAATTTAAAAAAGCGACTTCGTCTTGATCTGGGGCCTGGGCTAGGTACCCCTGACCAAATTTTGGTAACTCTCGGTCTACTCGTCTGGTTCCCAGGCCGCACACGGTCAGACAGACAGACAAACATAGAAACTAACTAAACTAACTAACTAACTCTATGGCCTATGGAACCCGGAGGTTCAATGCCGCGTTCACAAAAGCTCTCCACTGACTTCTATCCTTAGCTAACTGCATCCAGTTTCTACACTGTATTCCAATCTCTGCGAGATCCATCTTAATACTGTCCTCCCATCTGCGCCTAGGTCTCCCTAATGGTCGTTTTCCGATTGGTCTTCCAGTCAAGACTTTGAAAGCGTCTCTACTTTCTTCCATTCTAGCTACATGACCCGCCCATCTCAACCTCCTAGACTTGACGACCCTAACAATGTTGGGTAAACCATATAAATTATGTAGTTCCTCGTTATGAAGTTTCCGCCATTCCCCATTCCCGTTCCTCTTGGGTCCGAATATTCGTCTCAGGATCTTGTTCTCAAATACTTTCAGTCTATGTTCTTCCCTCAGAGTAAGTGACCATGTTTCGCAGCCATACAGAACAAAAGGCATGATTATCGTTTTGTATATTTTAAGTTTCAAATTCCTTGACAGAATTCGCGACGACAAGAGATTTTGAACCGAATAGTAACACGAATTCCCTGCTATTATTCGACATTTAAATTCTCCGTGAATATGATTTTCCTCTGTTAATATTGATCCTAGATATTTGAAAGTATCCACTTTATCAAAAGTATAATATTATTTAGTATTTTAACGCATCCATAATTTGCTGTATTCCGGTCCCGACGCACTTCCATGTATTTAGTTCTCTCTGCATTTACTTCTAAACCCATGTCCCTGCAAGCGTTGAATAAGATCTCTGCATTTCTTTCTATTCTTCTCCTATCATCTCCTATTAAATTTACATCATCAGCATATGCCATAACCTGGTGAATACCGTTCAACTTTAAGCCCTGGTTGCTATCTTTGATTTTCCTTATAGCGTATTCCAAAACGAAGTTAAATAATAATGGCGACAACGCATCTCCTTGTTTCAGGCCATTTTCGACGTGAAAGCTCGTGGACAAAAATTTCCTACCCGGACTTTACTTTGGGATTCATTTAAACATATCTTAATTAATCTAATTAGCTTTCTCGGTATTCCAAGTTCTGAAAGAACGTTGTATAATGTTTGACTCCTAACCGAGTCGTACGCCTTTCTAAAATCAATAAATAGTTGATAGACCGGGGTATTGTATTCCCACTTTATTTCGAGTATTTGGCGAATGGTAACTAGACAAACACACAAACAAACTCTTTATTTTATTCATATTAGATAAAGAATTAATATACTGAATATCAGCTTTCCAACTTGAACGGCTTGTGAGATACTAAATTTTTCCCAAAAATTCGGACCCTCTTAGAATATGTAATATAATGAAATCGATACCGAATTTATGATAACTTCCTAGTTGAGATTGAGGCCTAAGTATATACCAAAAATCATTTCATTTGACTTTGCAATTTGGATATGATGATTATGCACACACAGTTATATTCAATTTTTTATATAATAATTCATATATTACACATGATTGAAACATTTTTCCAAGTAGTTAGCTCCTCTAAGAAATCACAGGCTGCGTCTCAAATAAGTCTTATTGCTATTATTACAGTTGAAAATATCAATATCTAAAATTGCCTGAAGTTCTTTTGTCAATAGAAACAAATGAAAAGAAAAAGGATGCCTTGAAAGTAGACAAATTCACCAGTGTTCAGAAGCTGTCTTCAATGCACTGAGCAGAATGAGTCTGTGGGTCGTAATACGTTGTTAAGTCAGAGTGGGGGGTTGCAGTGGGTCACGTTCTGTTGACCCGGGGCCCCCCGACCCGCTCCATCTCTTTACTGTACATACGGATAAAACAATCATATATATATGTATTTTAACCTTCTTGATTTTACTGAACCTTCACTAATTTAAGATAATTTACAAAAAATGCAGGAAAGCAATTATTAATAACATATATAAAAATATAGAAATGTAATTTGAAGGAAAAAGTATTTGGTGTACTCAAGACTCGAACTTGAGTTTCCTACTCAATAAGCAGACACCTCACCAACTTATCCACGGCACAACCTGCAATTTGTCGTTTCGAAGGTTTATTTCTAATGTGTGTGTTACGTAACACCGCTACCAGATGTCAGTAGTGGTGCGATCACCCATTTCGCAGTTACGAAATCACCCTTTTAACCCCCATTAATCCGATTTTTATATACCTCTCTCTCTCTCTCTCTCTATATATATATATATATATATATATATATATATATATATATATATATATATATATATTGACAACAGTTAGTAAGAGTATAGATTAAGTTATTCTTGATTTTAATCTACAGGACAAATGCTTTTAATGAAAACATGGGGCCTGTTGCCGTAGATGGCTAAAGGCCATAAATAAAATTCAAACATCAAGTGTAACTGGGGTAACTCCCGACAATTGCTGATTTAAGACGTTTGATAGTGAGGGTAATGGCTGGTTTATAAACACTTGCTATAGCGTGTGTCGGTAAGTGCTTACAGCGTCTGACTGTTACCCTAAGGGTCCGGGGTTCGAGTCTCGGCCTGGACTGAGTTACTTTTTTCAAAGAGTTAAACACTATAAATGATGTTCGCGTTTGATGCTGAATGAGATTTATCCTATGAAGGGAGAAAAACGAGGGCGGATACAGGGGGCAGGAGGAAAGACGGACACTGTTTATCCTTAAGTGTTAAAATTTAATTTATTCCCATGTCTTTTGCTCTTTCCTTTCCCTGTTTCCTTCTTTTCTCATTTTGTTTAGCTTTCCATACTTTTTCGGTCTCTGCATTATGCGTATTATTGTTTTCGTTTCCTTTGCATTAATTCCTATCTCTTTGATCTTAAAGTGAATGGAATTTCTGTAGATTTATCTGGTGGTTGTTTCTCTAAGTGATGCTCTCAGATAGTAATACTTTTTCCTCCAAATGGAGGAATATCCTGGCATGTTATGTTTTCGGGCATGTATTTGCTGTCATGTTGGTTGTCAGACATACAGTGAAACTATTCTGCTACTGGAAAAAGCTATCATTTCTTATGTATCCAACCTCCATTTTCTACTGTCGCTGACTGTACCATAACCAAAAGTTTGATGAAGATCAATTATCTTAATGACTGATGAAGTTATATTACAGGATCATTTTTTAAATTTACAAAAAAACTATATTATATCGAAAACCGTTCATGAGGATTTTGATTTACCGATACCAGTTTGTTTAACTCAATGAGATCTACTGATTTATGTAGGCCCTATGTCTCATTTTTGGATAAAAATGTTTCCGTTAAATGCTAACGATAATTATTGTAAAACTATATTGTCTTAAGAAATACAGACATTGGTAAATTGCAGTTTAGTGCATGTTGGAAGCCAAACATTAAAAAAAAAAAACTACAAATATTCGTAAACGCTTCTCCAGTATTTCCTTTTTGTTAGTCAGGTACTAACACTAGTCGATTTTTGGATCCGAGAGATTTTGTACGCTTCAATTATTCTATTGTGTTGGAAAGAAAAGAACGTTACCTCCTCTAAGTTTATCTTTTTTTTCTCTCTTCCTTTTCTTGTTCATTCTTCATCACCATTCTTCTTCCTTCCAACTATTCGTTTGCTTCATTATATTACTTCTTATTTCTTCCAAACCTTCTTTCGTTCTAAAGTATGTGTGTTCTGACTTTTTCTCTCATTTTCTGTTTGCGAACGGAGTGACGTAAGAAGGATGACGTTTTGAGAATGAGCGGAAGAGGGGGTAGCTAAGGTACGTCGCGTCGTCAATTTCAGGCAATGTCATTAACGATATCCTTTTATTTGACGCGCTTCGACTGTTGAGACGGTAAGCTTTACTGGAAGAAGGAGGTTGTTAAGCAGTGTGGCCAACCTTGTTTCTCTTAAATATTAATTCATCTTTTGAAAAAGAAGACGTCATCAATCATTTCTCGTTTAGAAATGCTGTCAGTAAATGAATACCATGATGTAGTAAGAAAGTAATATTTGCATTACCCAAATATGATCTGACATCTTCATTGTTTTACAGTAATTTAAATTTAATTGACTTCAATGCACCATACGTGTTAACTAATGGTTTCTTTTATATATAAATATAAACTCAATTAGCTTAAAGTTTTTAATTCAACCTTGGGAAAATGTGATAATGAGATTTTTTTCTCAGAGGTAGGTCATATAATGCAAGCTCCTAAGTTACCAATTTTAGTTTTATTGATCATTAAATTATCACGTTTATTTGGCTTAATTGACTATAGTTGACTATAGTTGCACATTTTTTTTTGCTTTATTTTATTATTTATTCAACGTAGGTAGATCTATAGGACCGGATTTACTATTAAAATCAGAACCGAAGAATTGTTTAGCATCCTTCGGAAATGAAATAAAAAAGAATAAAATATTTATGCTTTACGTCCCATGCATATTCCGGATAGAATAAAGGAAACGGCGATGGTGAAAAATGAATGAAATGGTGAAATGAAGAAAGTGGGAGGAAGTGGAAGAAACCCGAGAAAACACACTCACACCATGTTTGCCCACCACAAAGCTCACTTGGCGCGAACTGGGATCGAACAAGGACCCCATGCAGCATAGGAGAACGCTCTACTACTGAACCACCGCAGCCACTAGCATCTTTCGAAGATTTAACTTCCAGTAAGGTTTGAACCTGAATACAAGTAACCGATAGTGAGCTAGACATAACACTACGGGAGATCTCTTTACTAACTTGAATTTAATGCTTCTTTCTCATATCAATGTTATATGAGACATGATACTGCAATATGGCCAGATATTTAAGTCAAATAAATTCCACTGGTAATTGAACACTATTTTCCAATACCTTATATTCTACTTAACTTATGCTTTTATGATTAGTTTCACAATAGACATTAGTTTGCATATTTAACACTCCTACAAGCGATTATTAAGCTGAAATTATTCATGCAGTGCGTTCTTCACATTTCAGCTGTTCTATAGGTATCATTTTGTTATCACACTTCATGCCGTTCAAACACATTTCTAGTTAAAGAGGAAATTTTAATTCAAATAGTCAAAATACATTAACATAATTACTGAAGAGTTATTTCGTGTGGTTGTGTAGTTAATACACTGAGTGCTCACAGAATTACCACCACTTACCTATTACTTTGTTGATCCACATTTTGTTCCAAGGACGGCCTGAACACGTTGTAGCATGGATTTTGCAAGTTGTTGGTATGTTTCCACGGAGATCTGACACCATACACTCTTGATGGCATCGCACAATGAGCCCACAGATGTCTGTACAAGTCATAGTGCGAAAAACTCGTTCTACAACATCCCAAAGATGTTTTATAGGATTAAGATCCTGAGAGTTAGGGGACTAATTCGTATGGTGCAGCTCCGTGGAATGTTCCTCATACCAACAAGTACAATGCTGGCTCGGTGATACCGTGCACTGTGGTCTTGGAAAATGTCGTCCTTGTGTGGGTAGAGGTGTTGCATTGTAGAGTGTACATGATCCCCTAACACCTGCTGATATACAACGGATATCACACTGTGGTCCATGCACACGAACGATGCCAGTTCATGCCAACAGAAGCATACCCAACCCATAGCTGCCCAACCCACACCTTCACTACACTGAAACGGCGCATCGAATAAGTGTTGCTGTCTTTGTTATTGACACGCCTGTTGCTCAGTTACCCATAATCATTCCGTTATGGAATGCGGATAAGTCCTTGTAACAGTGTGTTGTCTGCCAACATGTAGCTTCGAGTGTGTTCTTTCTCTGCAATACTCCGAGTCGGAATGGTATTGTTATCAGCTCGGCTGCTGGTCACGCTTTCTGTGTGGGAGAATGATCGTAATTCAGTGAACATTTAGTATAATACAAGCAGGAACTCCCTACTGGATATACGTTAACGTACGTACCTTCGACATGGGGGGACTAGAGTTCAGTGCCCTTTGAAAGTGCATATATTTAAAATCCCACGTAAATAACAATCCAATCCATCTTTTAGCCTAGATGCTGAAAAATAATACAACTAAATTAAACAACCATTCATAATATAACCAACAGGAAAACAAACTTAACTCACGGCTAGTCATCAAAATACTGCAGGCAGTCAGGCAGTGTTTCATTGAATATCTTATACTTAGTAAATTGAGTTTGAAAAGATAAATATTTCAACCTTCAAAACATATCTTCCATTCTGAATTCTATTCTCCAATTTCCTTGAAAAAAAAAATACCTATAATATTTGTTCCTGTTCAAAGCTAAGATACTTTGATATATTCACAACGCTTTTGTCCAATTGTTTTCGCACCTCTAATGCTAGTTTCCGATTTAGAATGCCTAAAGGGTCGCCGTGGCATATTTTCCCACCTACATCTCTGAAACAAGTTTGTTAAAAGAAAATAATAAATATAATTCTCTTGGTAGTGGTATAAATAGAGCAGTATGCCAGCAAAACCATTGACTACGTACACTACCAATATTGTTCTTTACGTGTCACCACTATTCTTTACCAACTTCAGGGTACTTGCCAGTTCCGTTCCTTAATGGACGTAGAAGCTATTATCAATTGTGTATGTTCTTTGGTAGACTTTTAAGCTATTTTATGTGTTCTTACTGGTAATATCTCGAGATTTAGACACTAAACCGAAGTCAAATAAATGACAAAAAGAGAACAAACTTCAAAACTAAAGGAGGTATTAGGTTGAGTCATAAACAACTTCTTTTTATCTCTGAAATTTAATTTAGTTTTCATTAAATAACAACATTATATTAATTTATTATGTATTCACCCCGTATTATGTATGGCATTCTCTCATATTCTTGGTAGCGTAACAATTACTTCCTTGTAGAATGTGGCTGGTTTGGCCTGGAAGAAATATTCGACACCCTGACCGACTTGCTCTTCAAAATGGAAGATTTTTCCATTCAAAAAGTTTCGTAAAGAACAGGAAATGTGATAGTCTGTAGGAAATAATTCCGGAAGTAAGGTGAGTGTGGTAAAATAGACCATCCAAGCTCAAGAATATTTTATTGAGTCATCTTTTATCTGTGGTCCCGCATTGTCGTTTGAAACAATAACGTATTTGCGATTGACGAATGCAAAGACACCTTTCACGGAATTTCTCTTTCACTCTGTGCAGATATTGAACTTACGTATCCACAGTAATCGTTAAATTTGACTTCAACAACTCAATATACTTCGATAATCCCATGACACACACAATAACCGTTTTTACATGGATGTTTGCTTTCGTACCTGATAAGGGTGGCTGATCCTTTTATGCGGGCTACATTGTTTTAGGTAACCCATTGTTCACTACCTATTATTGTCCTGTTTTAAAAAGCTCGATTTTCATCCATGAGACCAGACTTGTAGACTTAACATGCGATCTTCTTTATTCCGTTACTGAAATTGTGAGGTACCCATATTCCTTACTTGGTGACCTTCCTTACTTTCTCCAGGTGGCAGCAAACAGTTGATTATGATCTAGTCAACCTTCTTGTTATATTTGCTGTTGATTTATGTGGATTGTTTCAACATTACACTCAAAAGATTTTCGTCAAGGTCGGAAGGATGTCCTGCCCTCGGTTTGTCTTTTAAGGTCGTGTCTCCAGAGTGGAATTTGGCAAACCAATTTCTAACTACCTGATCGGTTATTAGTTCTTCACAGTATACATTGCATATTTTTTAGCTATCACCTTAGCTTTTGTTTATTTAAATTAACAAAGCATCACATGACGAATATACACATTTTCACTCAACATTTAAGGGTTAGGAACACCAGATTAATTTAACGTGGATCGCACAAAAATTGTTCTCGGAAAACTAACTCCGCTCTCATCTATTTAGTGAAAGCAAAAGCTCGTGTGTTTCAGTAGATAAATACGAACAATAGATTCTTCCTACCTGTATCGGAAATTATTTATTATTCGACTTAATATATTATTATTAATATTAATTATAATTATATTAGAACATCGAGAAAGATCTATGACTAGCTAGAAATATTGTAGTTAAATGATGTGTGATATATATACATCGACTAACACCATTATTTAAAAGTAAAGTCCGGACCACACATAGGAACCATTTAGCTTGACAGAAAGCTCAAAATTATTTTATGATCATATTAACACTTACATAAGTAGAAAAAACATTAATTCGTATACCTGCCAAGGAGTTACGAAGACACAGTTATATTTAACACGAACAAAATACATAACTGCCGAAAGTAATAAATGTATGAATAATACTTGTATAACAGTTTTGGCAAAGTAACATGTTTTAAATTAGACACATTATATATGGAAGATCAATCCAAGAAAATAAGAGCTTAAATGTAAGCAAAAAGTAAAATGTTTGAGTAATGAATGGAGGAAACCACTACCGCCTTCCATTTTCTATTTAATGGTTTACTTAAGTTGTTATTTCTTGGATTGATCGTCCATAACGTTTATGATGAAAGCGATGTTACAATGGAAAAAGTATTATACAAGTTAATACATTTATTCCTTTTATCAGTTTTGTGCTTTATACAGAATTGAATATTTCTAAAGCTATTATGAACAATGTGGAAAGCTATATTTAAATTTGTTATCTGAAGGAAACCAAGCTAATTTCTGTAGAATCGAAATTTCAAAGTCAGACAGTAAAGGACAATTATAATTTTGAAATGTGTTCTAGTGGTTTAGTGTTTTAGCGTTATTAAGATAGTGTGAAACTTTGGTCGAACCACATTATTTAGTTTTAGAAATTTAGTAGAAGAATATATATTTTGATTAATTAAGTCAAAATTATTAAATGTCTAGCTAAGCTCCTTACCTTTGAATTAGGAAAAAAATTTGAAAAATGTTCATTAAGCATTATAAAATACAAATTATTTAGTAATCTACGGTTAAACTCTAATTTTGTTATTGAAAGTATATGATGTTCACTTTAGTTATGAAATGGGCATTTCTAACCATAGTTCAAACCATAAGTAATGCAATATAAAATTAATTATGAGGAAAATATTGAAAATTATGACATGCAGGAAACTACAATAAGTTTGGTCTTGCGTTTGCTGATAAAGCTAGTTCGACTTTTTTTTTCTTTTAGCTGTTCTTCTAATTTAATAAATCAAGGCAGTCTTTAGATCAGACATTTCCAATTGCCTACTGTATCACATTCTAGTGCGGTTAACGGGAATGAGAAACGCAATGAGAAAAGCAGGTGAGAGAAGACGTATAGGAACAAACGCTGGGAGTCATGCAGCCATGAGTAGTGTCTCTGCAAGACCAGCTATTACGCTATAGCTGTTCCTGATTGCTTCTTTCCACTATCTTCTATCAATCAGGTTATCTCTCATCTCCTTCTCCTCTCACTGAGAATGCGAGAGGCAGAATATGGTATCACAAATCATTCAGTAGATAATGACTACTTAGATTTAACAAAATTCTTTGTTATGTGTAGGTATTTAAAATATAGGTAATAGATAGCCGAAAAGTAATTTATAAAGGAAAAAAGACATGGAAAGAAAATATTTGAATTGTCGTATCTACAAAGGTTATAAACCAACTGACTGTACTGCATATTCTGGAATTCCAGTGGGCTCCAAACTAGGTCCACTATTGTTTATTTTATTCATTAACAATCTCTCTGATCATATGTCATCAAGTGGTTAATTGCTTTTTGCAGATGATCTCAAATATACGCTAGGATAAAGACCATTCATGACTGACTTAATTTACAACATGACTTATGTTAGAAAAATTGCTAACTGGTGTTCCCTTAATAAACTTAGAGTAAGCATAAACAAATGTAACATTTTATTGTTTATTAGAAACAAAAATTAGATAGAGTTTAATTATTGAATTAATCAGATTTTATTAAATAGAATAAATTTAGCCAAAGTTCTTCGAGTTACACTTGATACGAAACTAACATTTAATAACCACATAGTGAACATAGTTAATGAATCTCTAAAGATGTTCGAGTTCGTAATTAGAACTGGAAAGAAGTTTAACAATATTACTGCCTAACAAAAATGAATTACTCCTATGTGCGCTCAAAACTGGAATGTGCTGATGTGATCTGGAATCTATAGCAACAGCAATACCGACACCAACTGGAAAAAGTCCAATCTAAATTAAAAAAAAATACTTAAATTTAGCATACAAGAGAACTGGAATCTATTCATCTTATGAAAAATATCTAACATTAATGGACAGCTTGTGTATCCCTACACTGAACAAAGGCGAAACGTAATAGATCTTAATTTTTCTCCATAAAATAGTGCAAAATGTGTTTAGTTGTACGGATCTGATATCGAATCTAAATTTTCATCTCAATATTTAAAACTAGTGGTCATAACTCTGGCCTGTTCTATTGCAAAAAGGCAAGCACCAATCGTGAGAATGTGCTTTTCTCATAATAAAGTATGTGTCGAACACAAAGAAATTGACATCTGCAATATGAATCATATATTTAAAAAAAGAAGCTATTGCAAATTTGTTTTGTAATACACCAACACTATAATTCGCGTTATGACTGTTGTGTTGATGACAATTAAATAAAAGATACTTTTTCTGGTATACAGAATGACTGGTATACAGTTTAAATACAGTTCCCTATAAATTGAAGAGAAACATTATATTAGATGCCGTGAAGACTCCATTAACCACTTTTTTCCGAAATATTATGATAGAAAATCACTTTTGAACATTAATTTCTGTAATAAATATGAAATAAGGAAACATTCAGAATAACTAAAATCAGTCATACACACTTTGTGTGATAACTCATCATCATCATGACAGTGCCTATAATACGTTAACTATTTTTCCTGGTATTTTTAAGAGGGATATTATAGCGCTGAATTACTTTAGAGATTTTGGGTATTTACTACATAAATATACTATTTTAAATTTCAGAAAGAGAAACTATGCCCTTTTTTAAAAAAAATGTTATTTTTATGTAGTAGAAAATTTGTAGAAAAAACGCATGTTACCTTTTAGCAAACATTTCACATGTGAAAATCCGTGTGTGCTTTCTATGCTTGCATACACACATACAAACAGCAAAAGAGGGAGTGCATAAGGAAATGTAGCTAAAAGAGGAGTATGGGGCAAAGAGAGGAGAGAAAATTCCATGGCACACCAGTTGCAGTAGTATCAGTAGTAACAGCGTTCAAAGATCAAACGCTGGAGATGGAGAATTCTATCGGGGCTGCCCTTCCACTGATGTGAGTGAGGAACCGGCCCGGAATGCTGTCAGATCCACCCAGTGTAAATCGTGGTGTAGAGTCCTATGCAAATATTTATTCACCTCGGATTCCTTTGGGATTAGAAATCACTTGCGTTTTATTGATGTGTTGAGGGACTAGTACAGCCTACCTTGCTTGCTACCAAAGAGTCATCCTACCTCAGGACGTGAGGATGGGTTACGTCAGAAGTGAAGTTTCCAAAATCTCTCTCTCGCTCGTTCTGTCATACTCTCTCTTTTGACTGTCCCTTAGGAAATTTTGATGCGACAGACGTAAATATTCCGCTGTGCAAAGACTGAAAAAGCAATGGTGGTTGGTTCTATGTGAAATAGCCAAGGGAGCGAATTATAGAAGGTTTATGGGAAGCTGTGTTAATTATGTCTTTGCTAACAGTTTAGACGAAGCCGTAATTTAGTTTTGCTCAAATTACGCTTGGAGCGAAAATCAGTTATAATGATATGTGTATGTATTTATATGTTCAATATATTGCAGATATAGGGAAGGGAATTAATTTCTTAATATTTAAATTAGTAAAATTTTGAACCTGAATAGTAGTTAGGGTCTAATATTATATCTTTTCTTGAAGTTCCTACACTCTTTGGGACATTTTTTTAAAAGTGAAAATTACATTATGTGTATAGTATTAAACTAAACGTTATCAGACTTTGGTACATATAAATCCAGATTCTATCTCTACTGGCAGTACAACACTTCTGAACTCAAAACATCCATAAGTTTTACGTCCCACGTTTATGCCTTCTAGACTAAAGGAAACAGATGATTAATGAAAGTAAATAAATACGAGAGAATTGGTGGAATGAGAATGTGGGAGGAAACAAGAGAATCTCATGAAATTCCACGGATGCAGTGATGTTTGAAAAGCTTCGGATGGCCGGGATTGAACCAGGAACCCTCACAACAGAGGGAGAGATCTCCTACTGAGCCATTGTGCCCGTTGTTACATGTTCGAGTACTGATCAGACAGTTCAGTGCAGCTTAACGTCTACATCAAGGGACATAAAATAAATATCATAACGCATATAACCTTGCGTATATTTGGTATTCCAAATACAGTATACTAAGATCGAACACACATATTTTAGCTCTAAAGTCTCTTCAAGAGTCAGAGTAATTTCATTGGCCTAAATGTATTATTACTGAAATATGGCTACAAAAATACAGAAAATAGCAATTTTACCTCAACTTTACTTGATTTCTTAACAAAAACCACCACTATCGTTGATTCGATTTGAGTAACTACTGTTGTGCATTGTGCAAGCAAGCAATCCTCCGTCTTCCGCCCCACAAATTTCAATTCCAGACAATATAAGTAAATCTGTAATATCCAACGAAACACGTACTATGTTTTATAAAAGTCGGATTTATTTTACGAAATTTTCATGGAACATGTTATATTTAAATTCGTGAGAGTATGATTTAGTTTCTCATCATAGTCCCATTTCAATTGAAAGTAGTAGAGGTGTTGTGACAAAACCGAATAATTTGTACGTAGTTTATAATGCAAAATTATTTTAAGCTAGAAGCAGAAATCAGTGATCAAAGCAACGTTTATTTAAAATAATAAATGTGTAAAGTTACGCTAACTAACTGAACATATTGGCTTCATCAGGCAGTGTGTGATGATTTGTATTTCTAGTTTAAGTTATTTAAGATAGCAAAGCAAGTATTGTCCGGTTACTTATTAAAATTCTTTTGTTTGTTAATGTATAAACTTGCAATATAAGGTGACCGACCAGATGTCGCGTTTTAGTCGGGGCAGTCCCTTTTTCTGACTATTGTTCCATTTCTTTTCTGATTTTCAAATGGAACGCTTAAGTCCCCTGCTTTTAAGTACAAATGGACAAAAGTATCCCATTAAAACATAAATGATCAAATGTAGAAGGTGTATTTGTATATCACACAGTGAAACATAATTTATTTCTCAGATCTTTAGACTTCAGTTCAAATTTATGCAGTGGTTTTGAGCCAAAATTTACATATGATGGTACAAAAGGACAAACTGCTGTGTAAAATGTTTTGACTCCATTTGCATTGCCCAAAGTATAACTTCGTTTACAGAAATCTCATTGTGTCTGTATTATGACTGATGCTTCAATTCATAAGAGCATTACAATATTTTCGTTACTGGTAATACATTTCTTCCCTACCGAGGGTGACGAGTTCAATTGTTTCCCTGGAGAAACAATGGGAATTAATACTACTTTATGAGCAGAGCGTTTGAAAGAACTTGGGATAGAAAAGAAACTTGTAGTCATGTATACAGTACAATTACCACAATTGGAACATGTGTATATTATACCTGTGGCGCTAAAAATGTAATCTTTGAATCAGATATTCCACCCCGTCCGCCTCATAGTTCATTTTCGTCCCTTTTTTACATGTTAAAATACTAGTCTGGAAGATAAGGCACTTGTAATGGCGTACATAACCCAGTTATTAGCGACTTAATACCTGGGGAAAGAGGAAGGATGAGCAGTTCAAATTTTTTGTGCTTAAAAATAATACGTTAAAATCTTCAGATTAAGGAACGAAAGTGAGGTGAACGACATTTAGGA
Organism: Thermobia domestica; assembly: GCF_964235325.1. Taxonomy (NCBI): domain Eukaryota; kingdom Metazoa; phylum Arthropoda; class Insecta; order Zygentoma; family Lepismatidae; genus Thermobia; species Thermobia domestica. The sequence continues at coordinate 197,269,670 of NC_137455.1, read as the reverse complement.
TTAGTAGCTTATTAATTGGCGGGTGGGTGTTAAATTGCATTAAGTCAAAAGTTAGTGTTTGAGAGAAGTCGCACTTGAAAATTCAAATATAAATCCAAAAATCCGGTTTTGTGTTTCAAACATAAATCCCCCCCCCCCAAAAAAAAAACACAGTCTTATTAACATGAAGAGCTACAACAGCTAATCATTTTCCCAAAACTGGAGTTTGGATTTATGTCTGAACTTCCAAATGCGATTTCTCTGAAACACAATTTTTGACTTAACGCTCTTTACGCACCCACCCGCGAATTATGGCTTTACCACAAAACGTTTATTTGTAGAGTTAGAAACAGTATTAAGTATAGGTTGGAGGTACAAGAAATGAACGGCTCCAACCTATACTTAATATTGTTTCTGACTTTGCAATGTCATTAATCTTCCTCCAAATAATGATCTCGAAACTAGAAGCTAGATTCTCAAGAAGTACGAAATAAATAAGTCTTGATAGTTATGTTTAGCAGCCCTATGATAACATGGTTAGAAATGAAAAAGACAAAAAGTAATTTATTCATTTCATTATAAAAATCTAAGTTCTAATATTAGAAATACAAATGTTTATAAAATTAGAAATGTTGATAGTTACGTTTACCTGAATTATGTAAACATTCATAGAAACGGCAAAGAAAAGAAAATGATCTTACTTTGCCCATTCATTACGAAATTGTGAGCTGATAACAAAACTAGAAATGCCCATAACAGAGTTAAAAGTTGTAATTATACAATTAGTAGTGCGTATAATAACATTGAGATACTGATAATAATAATGTTTACCTGCATTATGTGAACGTGAATAGAAACAAATATAGTCGGAAAAATATCTCATTTTGGTACTTAATTATAAATATAATAGTATTATTTTAATATTATTTTATGTACAAACATTTAATTAGTTGGGTCAATTCTTTTTTTTATCAATTGAGGTACTCGTATTCTAAACATTTCATGAATGCTGTTCGTAAAATTGAAACTACGTAATATATCCGGGTGCAAAGAAAGGTTTGGTTGCTTTGTAAATATTACCTGTTGTTCTAATGTAAATAGTATTTTTTTCTAGTTTCATCATCCACCAGAATTATTATTTTTTTCGTTGCTTGCGTTACGGAATAAAAGAAACAAATACACAATGTTCATCATTGGAGCTGAAGTGATGTAACATAAACATTGTTCTTCAAATCGTTGCGCCACTGCGTATTTTTATAAATGTTACAAAAGCAATGCTATAACGTTCATTGTAGCATATAAAAGTATTAGTACAAAACTTGTTTGTTATCTTAAACAACATTTCGTCCACAACTTCCTGTCTTTCTCTGTGTAAATGACATATTCGTTTTTTCTAAATAAAAGTACCACACAACAACTTTCGTGACCTTATGTCCAACATATGGTTATTGTAACAAAGCTGCCATTTTCAGCATAAGAGTACGGTTTTTGATAATAATAATAATAATAATAATAATAATAATAATAATAATAATAATAATATAATCATAATAATAATATTATAATAATAATATAATGAAATTATTACCCAATTTGTAACTCTCATGTACAAGGGTTGGCACCATTGTTATAATTTGTACCTGGTTCTATGCACAGAACATATGTTACATTCCATCATTGTGATCGCTTCCCATCTCTATTATCTCCTGCCATACATGTGGAAGGCGTCGTACACCGTCAGGGTGTATGTAGATCTTTGTCGATGTCCAGCAGAAATTGCTATATGGCACGGATGATGGCTTTTCGTGTGTCGTGGTGCTTCTCACGAAGTGGTTCCTTCATTTTGGCGAAAAAGTTGTAATCACACGGGCTTATTTTAGGTGAATTCGGCAGATGTTCCAGTATCCCCCACTGCCATTAACGCAGGAACTCTATCAGAATGTTAGCCGTGTGGCACCGTGCATTGTCATTAAGTGCAAGTACAAACGTGCCGTCATTTTCTCCAGAGTGAAAAATGAAGGTGTTGGTCCAAGAAGTTGCAGTAGTAAGCTGCATTGCTTGTCTAGCGTGAGGCATGACATGGTGCAGGGTGACCATATTGATATCGTAAGCTATAATGAACGTCACAACCGTATGCGTCCTTTGGTCGAGGAAAATCAAGATCTTTTTATCTGTTGGATTGCCGCTACAACCGTAGTTCATGCGACCGAACCCAGGAAATTCATTGAGTACACGTTATACATTACTGAAATATTTAATCTTGAATGACATAGAATGTAAGTCCTTCTACGCTGAACCACCACTCCATGGATTCTCAAGTTCGAAATAATATGTGTTGTATTGTAGCTTATCTGTAAAAGGAGACACTTTCCCCCCAAGTATCCACATGGACTTTCTCTCTATCTTGGTGTCAGAATTACCTCCCGAACATTGTTGCAAACCCATGAACTCTATGTGACCGTAAACACACATTACTGAAATAACAGCTCCCTACGAGAAATTTAACCCGTGCGGACTTGATGACAAAGTCATGAAATGACGCTTCCACATTATTTAGAATGTCTAACCGTAATAATGGAGAAACCAAAACAGACAGAGAAACAAAACTTTACACGAAGCAACTAGAGGAAGGAGGACAGATGGCCGTGTATTGATGAAAATCACCGAATGAACAGTGTTGCCAACTCAAGATAAAGTTATGTTTTTGTAAATTGAATAACCTAAATTGGATATCATTATTGGAAACAACAATGAAAATAAAGACAAAAGAAATGGTAAACGCAGATTAGTGTTGCAAATTTTTCGATAAATAACGTGACATGTATTAGATGCAAACACCGTTGGCATATGCAGCGTTACCATCTTTTACAAACCACACATTTCAGCTTTAACAAGAAATCGAATATCTGAGTGAGTATGTGAATTATTGATCTCACCTAACCACAGTACTGCTCCTCATGCTCTACCGCCTTGCAGTATAGGTTTTAAACCATACTATACTAGTGAAATTTTCTGAGTTTTTCTGAAATTTTCTGAGTGATGGCAACACTGTTCAACGTTTTTTCCAATATTTAATCTAAGGTGTACAAAACGTTAGTAGCTCACTACTTTTACATTCTCAAGTTTAATTATAAGCTGTCTTACTTTTAAATTTGATTATATCAACCATTATCATGGTAACAAGAAAATACACATACTTAGATTTATAGGTCCTTTATGTAGTTGCAGCAGTCATTTCGTGTTTCCAGTTTTAAGTTACTATAGCGCAAAATCTTTCTAACGGCGATTATAAAGCTATCAATGTGGATAGCTCTGTTACAATCTGATTGACATGAAAAGCGGCAAGAAATAGGTAGATAACTGATGGTAGAAGAGAAAGAAAACAAATAGGAAAAAAGGAGAAAGAAGAGAATAGGAAGAATCATTCAATTCTTTTCCTTTTTCATTAATGCTTTGTTTTACTTTCCCCCTAACAACTCTTCTCTCCTCCTCTGGAAAAATACCATTACACAAGCTTACAACCTTCGATTCCTTTATATAACTCTCACCAGAGTTCAACCAACCCTCCCATTGCTGTTGAAGCACAAGGCAATTATTTGCGGAATGCCGAATCTGCAGCAATCGACCAACCCCAAGACCTCTTCTGGTGGTGAATGCAGGAATCTAACGTAGCCATTAGCGTCGACCTCAGGTTTTCACCAAACAATAGAACAGAACAGAAAAACACACACACAAGAAACTCTTGACTGGTCGAGTTTAAGGCTTTCAGAAGACGAAGAAGATCAGCCAGAAATAGAAATGTTTTCTGTTTCGGGGATAACATTGCCAATTACTTACATCATACATACATACATACATACATATATATATATATATATATATATATATATATATATATATATATATATATATACAGTGGCGTGTTTACGATTTTGCTTCGGGGAAGCTTTGCCTGACAATGTGAAAATTCTGCAAGATATTTCATATACTTTACTATAGTAAATAAGATTTCGGAGGGTTTAAGCCCGGAAGCCCCCCTAAATATGCCACTGTATATATATATATATATATATATATATATATATATATATAGATAGATAGATAGATAGATAGATAGAAGTTAGATAGATAGATAGATAGATAGATAGATAGATATAGATATAAATATAGTACTGTACACGTATGTGCGATTGGTTTAGTTTTTCTTTGAAGGAGAACTCTTATTCTATTAACACTTGTGGTCCTTAGTATTTCTCGTATTTGTCTGAACAAATCCCAATAAATTTTCCACATTCCAGCGTTTGGCATATAACAATTTACTTTCAAAGTTAAAACCTACTATTACATTAACCCCATCCATTAAAACAGAGACGAAAATAATAATTTAATTATTGTCCACTAGATGTAGTAGAGAAGATATCAAGCAATTAACAGTTGGCATTGGACGAAATCAACTGCTAACATGGTGTCAAGCGTGATTCAATATCGGAGTGAAATGAATAAAATTAAATGTCGAGTTCTATTTGATAAGAGATCCGGAGAGGGTAAAAGTGGTTTACCTTTGAGCTCAGATTTGCATGGGTTTGCAGATATGGGATTAGTTGTGCGGAAAAACGTTTCTAATGCTTTTAGCGTTTCGTCATCTCTTTGACTTCAAAGTATTGAATACTAAGGTGTCATTTCATCTCATTTCGAACACAGTTTACATATGGAGGTGGCAGGCACATAAACATTTACAGTCATATGGATTGGAGTCTTGCTCAGACAAGTCACTATAGCAGTCAGACAATACCGGTATCTATTCCCGAAAAGAAAGAAATGAAACAGTATCACCACTAAGTTCCTAGGTTGTTTTTTTTATCTCCTTTTAGTACTACTACTATTTTATTATAATTTAGAAATGGAAAAGACTGTATATTTAGACTTTCATATTTTTTGTAGTTTTTTACACTTGGTGCATACTATCTTTTCAACTGACTATACTGATTATTCTTCAGTTGAAATTCTTTCCATGGATATTTTGATACTGTAACCTGTGATAATACAGAGCAACGTTTTTAAATAGTGTTGATTAGCTATGCTCACTTACCCACTCCATAGGTTAATTAACATACTCATTGATTAGGTTTTCATAATTTCCTTCCATTTTAATTAAAACTCTTACTTTACGTCAAACGTAGGAGTTGCTAAGGGTGTGAAAAGGATGATAACTCATCCAATCGTTTCTATATCCCACAATAGCTTCATGGTAAAGTGCAACCCGAAGCAGATTTAACATTTTTTACATGAAATAACTTATCTATAGGAATTTTGACTCGTAATTGAGGCGTTTAGAGCGCAAGGGATTCAAGTCGAATTACCTATTGTGAGGAAAAGAGACAAAGTTTGTACGTTTCGTTTAAATATATGGAAAGGTGGGCACTTTTTATTTATTTTTTTAATTATTAAGAGGTATTTGCATTATTCGAGCATGAATCTTCTAAGCACTGAGGGGAGTTTCAGGTACAGACCTTTAATATTAATGTGTCCGAAATGACCCAAATTGGACTTAAATTATTTGTGCGCTGAACACTCCAATTAATTAGTAATTCAGATAACAGCTCCATCATAAGTTAGGATATCAGTTACTTCCAAAGAACTCTAGTTTCATCGTAAAATCACCTCCATTGGTATTAAAATTTGGTAAAAAAAACTTAAACATTGAAGAATATCAAAAATATAGAAAATAAGATAGATGGTATGTACAAAACAAACTAATAATTGTTCTATGTTGTACGAAGAAATAATTGTTTCCAAGACCTTTTTTATAGGGTATAAATTTGGATGCCCAATTATGACGTACTAAACTGAACATCCAAATTTCTGGTTTATGGGAAAATGTTCAGAAACGGTTATTGGTTTATTTGATAGCGTTTTGTAGATATTAAGTAGCTCACTTCTAACTTGTTTCTTATTCTTCGTTGATTTTAAATTATTCAATAAAATTCAAAACAAGTGGAATGGCCTTAAGAAATTATTTACAGGATGGTCATGCATCAATGACGGAAAATTTGGGAGGTGGATCTACAGGTAAAAGCAAGCAAGAAATGTCATATGAACATTGGGTGAATGCGGCTTCGTTTCGACGCTAGAGGCTTCTGAAATGTCATCATCCGAGGCTGCAATTTGCAATATAGCAACAACGAAGAGAAATACGAATGTCGGGTCAAAAGATATCAAAGGAAACCCCATCCGAAGAATTCAATTATGCATAAGTAATGGCGAAACAGTCGCTGCGCCAGTAGGCACAAAGAAAGTGAATGAAACGCGGAAAAAAGTGAATAATTTTTACTGACAAGACTGTAGGAGGGGATGTTACATGGGACATGCAGCAAAAAATGTTAAATGTCTGCGCTATGGAAACAATATCTGCGCTATAGAAACTCTATGGGAATCGGAATGTAGGCATACAGCATCTGTGTAACGGAGAGAAATAGGCATATTGGATAAGAAGATATCAAAGAAAACCCCATCCGAAGAATCCAAATATGCATAAGTGATGGCGAAGCAGTGGCGGCGCAAGGGGGCACAAAGAGAGTGAATGGAACGCGGAGAAAAGTTCTAGCACAGATGATGTTCTCGGATGAGGCATTCATACGGAATGCCATCACAAATGTCCACAATGACCATATACCGATGGGCACCCAGAAACCCGCATGCAATTGTAGAAACGAAGCATCATCAGCGTTTCTAATTGCATGTGTGGGCTGGTATTTTTTATGACAACGCTGTGGGACAACACTTCTTATCACAGAAATTGAACGCAAGCAATATCGTATCTCCAGTTTCTGACCCAAGACTAAGGTATTCTGCTTGAAGACGTGCCACTGAGGACACGACAGTGTTTGTGGTTTATGCATGATGGCGTCCCTTCCCATTCATTTCACACTCTTCTGAACGAAAAATTTCCGCGCAGGTGGATAGATCATGGTAGCAATCCAGCGAACGAGCATGGCCCCCACGTTCACCCGACCTGAATATCCTAGATTTTTTCCTGTGGGGTTACGTGAAGTGTCTTGGGTATGGACGGCCCATGCATGACATTGAAGATCTTCCAGCGTGTATAAGCTGCTTTTGCCACACTACGGCAAACGCCAGCGTTATTGCCACCAATCAGAAATTCTTACGCCATTGTGTAACTGTCTGTTTCGAAGAACAACTGGACATATTGAACACCTTCTGTAGGGCGACATTATGTTGACCACGATAAGTACAATACCTCTTGCTTTTACAGTACACTGAGCCTCATCTTCAATACGTGTTTTGTATGATCTTCACGTTTCATCACTAAGAGTGTTTAAGAGTTTATTTGTAGTTCCCATGCGCCATCACTGTTCCACAGTACGTGTGCATAATTGGATTCTTCGAATGGGGTTTCCTTTGATATCCTTTGATCTGACATTCCTATTTCTCTCCGTTACACGGATACTGTATTCCTACTATATCCCGCCTCTCACAGTGTCCCTACAGCGTAGACATTGTTTCCTTTGTCCATTAACATTTGTTGCTGCATATTCCATATAACATCCCTTCTTACAATTTGTCAGTGTAAATTGTTCAGTTTTCTCCTCGTTTCATTCACATTTTTGTGTCCCCTGGCGCCGCCACTGTTTCGCTACTACTTATGCATATTTGGATTCTTCGGATGGGGTTTCCTTTGATATCTTTTGACCCAACATTCGTATTTCTCTCCGTTGTTGCGATATTGCAAATTGCCGCCTCGGATGGTGACATTTCAGATGCCTCTATCGTCGAAACGTGCTCCATTCACCCAATGTTTATATGATATTTTTTGCTTGCTTTTACCTGTAGATTCACCTCCCAAATTTTCCGTCATTGATGCATGATCACCCTGTATATACGAGATAATATCAAAGATTTATATGTTGATTAGCCAAAAGGTTTTACCACAGCTTGCACTCATAATAACAGCAATCAAAAACCTTCCATGAACTAAGAGATATCATGCTATATAGAACAGGAGCTCTGCAAATGAAGGTACTCTTGGGTTACACTATTTTGAAATTTGAGAAACGGGATAATTTGCAGCAAATTCTTTTTATGGCGTACCTTTTACATACTGTTCGCTTTGTGTAACTTCCTTCCGTAAATCTGCTTTGAATACGATAAGGTCATAGTAAACTGTAAATATATTTAAAGTTATAGAAGCATATTTACATCAATTACATATTGTTGAGATTCAAGATAATTCCTCCGTCTGTCCACTAGCTACGTTTCATTCAACGTGCATTTATAATTATCTTCGGGCATAGTTATAATTTTAATATAGCACAAACACGGTAGATTATCTAACATAAACACTAAGGATATTTTATCAATAAATAAGCGACAGAATGCATTTGTACTTAAATCTGTACAGTCATATAGATGTAATGACTACAAGTGTAGTGTAGAACTGAAGAAACGTCTAGGTATGTCAAGCAGTAAATTGCAGACTAAGTCATATATTGAACAATGGATAGTCTTTACCACTGCACTTGCCAATGCCTGGAAAGAATGAGAAGAGCTGGTTTAAATTGAAGTCTACGAAACAAATATAGATACCTTTTTTTCTTCGTCTGCTTTTCGTTTGTTTGTTGGTGCTGAAGGAAAAGAAGCATTCTTGCAGCAGTCAGAGAAACTGGTGATTTTTTGGTGTTTTAGCGATAATTATACGGGAAAGAAAAAAGAGATACTTGATAAAAATGGGTAATCTGGTAACTCTGTGCTACTCCGTTCACGTGCATTACATATCGAGTGTCAAATAAAGAATTCTCACTCCAGGTTTAAGGATGTCTGACAGTGAGATAGAGCTTTCGGGAGTGCGCTTAGAATTTGATATTCTACATCGCCAATATATCCTATCACCAAGCCCTTTTAAACCTAAGTTTCTCGACAGAACAATATGGTCTCACTTTCGCATCCGACTTATTCGCCAAAAAAATGTTCTGCAGACTATGTTACCATATTTTCAGCAAATAATCAAGATGTGAAATGTTTGTCCATTAAATTTCCTTAAAAGAGATTTCGTTCAAAAGTTGTTTTCTTAATCCATCAAATAAGCATGAAATTTAACTTGTCACCCTTGTGAGCCACATTTCTATAATTCTTGAATATTTGCAAGCATATCATTTCAATAAAAATAAATAAATAAATCACAGTAATTAAAGTAAATCACAGTTTACATAAGTGTCGTAAAGTAAAGATAAAATCGGTTTCTTGCAACCATTCACATGGCAATTTCAATTCAGAATAAAATCATGTATAGCAAATTAATTTAATTTAAAATGTTTACCAGAATTCTCACTCCGTTTACCTTGTGTTTTTCCCTCTTCGTATTGACAACTGTAGTATGATTTGTGCTTTGAAGGTAAACGGATGTGTAACACATTTAAAAGCAACTTCTAGTATATCAATAATGTTATATGTACGGATACTTAAAATAGTACGTTGTTCAAAAGGGAACAAAATAAACCAGTATCGAGGTAATATTTTGAGTATTGTTTGATAATTTATCTCAATTTACTATGCATCCACCAATCAGGTTCATTAGCGTGAAATTAATTAGCTTGTTGTGTACGAGCTAATATACCATTTTGTTGCTCTGTGATTGCTTGTGTTGTTACTATGGATGATAATTCTACTACAAGTGTACGTTTGTCAATCAATGCTGATTTTTATTCCTGATAATTTGTAGTTACGTATGCAGCAACAAGTATTAAAATATAAAGATAACATTAACCGTTGAAAAACAACCACACTTTTACATATTGAAAGCTACAGTGGAAAATAATTTTCTTATTTCATATTATTTAACTAATAATTGAGCAGATAGGTGAAATAATTGTGCCTTTAAGGATAGAAGCATACAACTTGGTGCGCATATACTACGAACATGAAGATTTTATTTGAATATGATGACATCTCAGATTTTACCTATTGCAGTGATGGTTTACGTTCGAAATGACAGCTTCTAAAATTTTTATATTTTTCTTTAATTATATTTGATGATGCTAAAAAACAACAGTTTAAAGAAATGGCGAGTAATGGTTGTTCTGTGCGAGTAGTTTTTATTTTTACTAACCTATTGTATTTTATTTATAATAAATATATTTATAAATCAGTACAAAGAATATTACAACAAGAAAGAGTGGTACCCTGTAGGTACGCTGACGTATGCAGTCTACCTTGAGCTACATCGTATAAGTTCCCTGTGTGTTTGCCAAGTATCTGAAAGGTTGTTCAAGGCAATCATCTTCTTCCAACCCAAATAATCTGCTGACGGGTGCACTGAAATTGAGACATAATGTAGACCCAGTAGTAACCAACCTGGTAGACAGCTCTCTTTCTATGCTGATTGATAGTATATTGCGAAGGATGCAGTTTATCAATTTCTTATCTCTGAGTAAACAGGTGCTTTCTTACTTCATTAACACATTCGTCATTGCTGGTACAGTCATATAGTAAAATATAAGTATCTGCAGTGCTTTCATCATATTGCGTACTGGCAGATAAGTAAGTCTGTCAGCCAATGCTCAAAATGTAGCAAAGAATTCTTGATATACACATTCCAGATGTCCCTTTCCTTCCACATCCAAAAAAGGATACAATGTCGCACCGGTTATTGCGTGAAATCTTGGCAAGGCAGTACAATGATCACGATCCAAACATCTTCATAAGTCATGCACGGCAAAGATCCGGTAGTTCTTTCCCGCTCGAAAAGCAACCCATAATTCTTCAATGTTTCGACGTTATGGTGAGAAAATGACAAGAAATACAACATCGGTGTCCACAATGCGTATTTCGGCTTTGGTATACTCTAACTGCTCAGAATCATATAAACGAAATAGTGTAAAGCTTTTTCGTGTATGCATTGAGCCAGCCCTATGATATATTGACGATTATTTCTAGTAAATAGAAATAATCGTCAATATATATGCTACCATATGTTGCAATCACCTGCTTGTCGGTGCCAATGCTACTAAGGTTGCAGCAAAGAAAGTGAACAATTCAGTCTTATTTTCATCAACGCAAAGAAACCTATCAAGTTTCTGGAAAAGAACTTTTAGGTGCAATACGTTTCGCTGCGTGCGTCACTCTTCTAGCTGTCAAGCATGTACACGTTCCAGATGATATCACGCCATATTACCTCTTGAAGCTAAGGTTTGATGCAGGATATGAATACAGTATTTGCATGGCAGTACTGGCATGATATTCAGATGACTTACTAAACTGTTATACATTAGTAACGGTCCAACACTAAGAATAGGTTTTGGTATTGTTGGAAACCTTGACTGAGCTTTAATATTCGGGCCATTTATAACCATAGCAGACAGTGTTAACAGAGATGTCAGTATCGAGCCTTCCTAACAAGTTTTTACAAATAATCCATCGAAGTAGTTTTACATTTTAAAGATATCTCTTCTAGATACATTTTCTGCTTTAGCAAGATAAACAGCGTTATTTGCATCATACTCACAAACTTTATTCAGAGCTAATCAAACATCATTATTAAATATTAATATTTTTTGTCTCTTGTTTCATTATACAGGTGTAATGAAACGAGGTACTGAATGTGACAGATAGCACTAAATGTAATAAAATCACTGGTACTCGATTTCATAAGCAGAGGCTTGTCATCCAGTTTAAGAACATAGAACGAAGACAACTATCTACGCCGAATGTAGACAATATAGATAAAGTATATAACGAACTTTCTGTTTGAGCACGTAGTTCTTTAATAAAAATAATAATAATAAAAATAATAATAATAATAATAATAATAATAATAATAATAATAATAATAATAATAATAATAATAATAATAATAATAATAATAATAAGTGAAATGAAAAATTTAAATTTAACGCCCTATGTTTCTGCCCTTTAGTTTAAGAGGATAGATGATAAAGGCAAGTGAATGATGATGGAAGAATTGGTGGAATGAAAATGTGGGAAGAAACGGAAGTGCTTCGAGAAAAACCGCTAATATCGATGTCGTTCACCACAAACTTACTTGACCAGAAATCGAACTAGGAACCCCACGCACCAGAGCAAACTATTCTAACATTGAGCCATCGTGCCCCAATGATAAAAAATATCTTTTGAATTCAGTAAACTACTCACAGTGTTCTGGTAAGTGAGTTTCGTAGAAGCATTTCTATTTCCTGCTGGATCTATCTTTCTTTTTTGAACACTTTCATGTTTTGTGTTTCTGAACTGCAATCTGCATGATCTGTGAAACCGAGCTTCTGTATATGTCTTATCAATCTTGCCGCGATACGTTTTCCATCATCCAGATGCGTCAGGTTTATGTGTTCTTGGTAAACATCATGAACTACTAAACTCTATAGGTAAATCAGAAACTATCTTACAGCCAGTTTGCTTTTCCTTCCGTTTCCTGTCTGCTAAACACCTAAGAACCTCAGTCTTGTCTTCTTGACATAATAAAATACGTGTTCCATTCTCTTTCCTTGAATTGTTCGGATGTGTCAGTATTGTACGGATCCATCAGCTTATACATCAAAAACCTTATTTTTATTTCATTTTTCTTCTTATTACTCACTTGAAAAAAAAAGATATAATGCAAATATAATGCTGACGCGTACAAAGAGAGTTCAAAAAGTTTTGCACAACGAACCATTTCTTTTATGACTAGCACTAGAATCATAGTGTTTAGAGCACGTATATTTGTCTTTAATGGACACACGCATGTTCCTCAATGCATTCTCCACCCACTGTGATGCATTTAGCCCACCAATCTTTCTATGCTGTCAATTCGCTTTGGTAAAATCTCAGAAGCTATTACGCCACTGTTTTATACATGCCATGATTTCTTGGTCACTTTCAAAGTACCTACCACGAGAGCGGGTCTTCAGACGATCAAACAGATAGAAATTAGAAGGTGCTAGTTACAATTTATAAGGGGGCTGAGAGATTACTTCCTGCCCCATACTTTGATTTTCTACTTTATGTTTGATAGAGTGGGTTTGTTTCTGTTCCTTTGTGTGCAAATGGGACACCCAACGGGCATAAAGTTTTCTGTAAACTAAAAGACTGTATCATGTTAGAATACTATTCACAGATAACCCAGTCGCTTCAATAAGTTGTTGTATGGTTACACATTTGTCAATGCGGCCTTTGTTAATGTTATTCACTGCAGTTGAAGGTTTGCCGTACCTTGTAGGTCCATCAGACTGAAATCACAACTGTAAAATCTTTGTACCCATTAGTGGATACTGTTCCAATATCTCACTCCTATACATTAGAAGCAATTTACGTCGGATTGATATGGCTGAATAATCGTCGGTTTTGTGCAGGAACTCAATGACCGACCGTTGGCAGGTGCGGTTGTCTACTTTCTCTTTCATTGTGGGCGTATCTGCAAATAGAGGAAGGAAATTTGTAATACAACTTCAGCAGACACACATGCAAGTCCAACAAATATAGTTATAGTGCTATCCATAAAAAAAATATGTTCATTGGAAAAAACGGTTTGAATGCGTTATGTTCACATAATTATAGCTATAATACATGCTAAATAACATTGCATAATACGCTATTAACATAATCAAATGATGACAAAAAAGGAGCTCAAAAATATTCAGAGACAATCATTTTGAATATCCATCATTACTGTTACAAGAGGAATCTGAGATGGCCTCATATCTAAAATAAATCTTTATATACGTTGTGCCCTGAGTTACAACTTCTATAATCAAAAGTACAATTCTTACAATTATTTCATCTATCTGTCCTTCTCCAGTATTCTAAATGTAACATAAAAATTTGCTAATATTAGATCTCTCGTTTATATTGGGAATTAATAATAGGTCTTTCCTTTATACAGATTGTTCAAAAACAACACTAAATGACTTTGGGAAATGAATACTGATACGAAAACAGAAAAAAAAATATAAACCAACATGGGTGAGCAAATGCGTCATTTCCGAGTTATAAATTACCTACACCAGTTGGCCCCAAATGAAAAGAATCATAACTTGAGGACAATATATCAAATGAAGGCCGAGTAAAAGAAAACAGTAATACCTATTATCCTAGATTCTATTAATGTACCAGTGGTTCTGGTGATTTTGAAGTTACAACAAAGACATTCAAAAATAAGAACAAACGCGAAAGTCGTAAGCGAAACACTTAGATGTTACAAGACTAAATAATCTGTTTCAGACAGTATTTTTGATTAGTGTTTACAACAGATTTCTGAACTTTTAGACAGAAATGAAGGTAAAAATGAAATTAGCACCAATGTAGATGAAATACGGCATAACGGGCATGAAATTTGAAAATAAAAAATGGACAAAAAATATGAGAGGACCAGGACTAATAGTGTAATCGGTAGTTTGATGTGAGACATAGATGTACGAATAAACAACGGAAAGATGCAGATTATAAAGGGTTCAGAATTCGAGAACTGTAAAAGAAGGAACACCATACAAATAAATGCTTTTAGATGCAAAATAACAAACTTACATGGAATATAATATTTCGATGCAGACAATAACGTAGATTACAATATAAGTGGAAAATCTCAAATAATCCTTTAATGGTTTACATCAGCGTTTCCCAACCAGTGTGCCGTGGCACACTGGTATGCCGCGAATGAGCCGTTGGTGTGCCGCGAGGAAATCGAAACAAAATTATTAATTCTATAGCAATCAAATTGCAAGACATAGGGAAAAATTGCATATTTGTATTTCCATTACTACGAACCTCTACTATGAATCTACAATTTTAATTTCATACTGTATTACTTTTCTCTACATTTTAAATGTGGACAAATGTATTTGTTATCATTGTTATGACCATTATTGCTTTTTTATTGTTGCAAACTATTTCGTAACTAGAAATTTAAAAAAAAATCATTCAATCCTTTCAGCAAAGCAAACGTGCATACAAATTACCTACTGTGTTTTAAAAGTACAAGAGATTCGTTTGTTCGTTCGTTCTTGAGTGATCTTCCTTCTTAGTAAAAAATCGGATACAGCTTTCGAAACAGAAAGTGTGTTTTTGAAAATCTGAATCCAATATTTAATTGCAACTGTTTTGAAGTTTTAAATAATTGCAACTGTTTTGAAACTTTAAATTGGAATGAAAAATAAGCATAATGACCTCCACGGGGAAAAAAACAATGATTGAGCTTTCTTCTCTGTGAGTAATCACAGAAAAGATACCACGGTATTTCATATTTACAAATAATAATATCTATGAGTGTGCCGCAAAAATTCAAGCTACCCCCGTAAAGGTTGGGAAACGCTGGTTTACATAAATAAAAGAGGTTTGTCAATAATTTGTTAATTGTGCACAAATTATCAAAGGAAGGAAGGGATATAAAATTACGTGTGGACAAAATTTAAGAAAGCATCGATCATTTACTTGATGCTCTTTAACTGCATGTCATGTATAGGTATTATAAACATAGATTGTCACCTGAGAAGATAATTAATGAAAATTGTTATAGCAATAGGCTTAAATGAAGAAAAGAGAAAAATGCAGATCCTTGCATTTGTGACAAAACTTCCAGAGTACAAAGACAAGTAACAAGGAAATTGAATCACACAAAAATAGGTCGTGTTGCCAAATACTATCTGGAAGTAAATAGAAAATTTAGTTTTAAGACAGAATGGGTGCTATCCTATAACCACATCTGAAACCTAAAGTTGCTGAACATCCAACATATGACACAAACAAAATGGAGTTAAATGTATTATTACTGATGAGTCCTGGGTAGACACGAGTGGCAATAACGTCAGTACTACAAGTATTCTGAAGTCAAATCGAGTGACCTAGCAATATTAAGGGGCCGCGGTGGCTTAGTGGTACAACGTTCATTTCTGGTGCATGAGATCCTTGATTCGATCCCAGCTCACTGCAAGTAAACTTTGTGTGGGCAAACATCGTGTGCGTGGGTATTCCTTAAGAAAGTAGAAAGTTACGTAACAACAACTAAAACCGATCGTTTATTTTTTTTTATCTAATTTGAGGCGACTAATGCAAAGCAAAGTTACTCCTCTCAATAAAACCGTTCAAAAACACAATAGCTAAAGTAGAAAAGGAGGCTGGTTTGGGCTCGAGTCGCCTTCTATGTTGTATTTTATTTCTCGTTAACTACTGGTCGAATCTAAACCAAATTTAGTGGCAAATATCCCATCGTTCAAGGAAAGAAATACAATATTTGGTCACGGGATTCATCTAGAGAGAGACTCGACTCGTTTTGTATGTGATAATTTATTTCTTGTAACTGTTAGGCAGATCTATGCAAAATTCGGTGGAGCAATTAGCTCATCGTCTAGGAGGTTAAGATCGCTATATTTTATGACCAGACTTGCCCACGGATAGGGTCGGGTCGACAACATAGATTGTGTTCCACAGGTTTGCATGCCGGGAGTTTTCGAGTTCTGTTCACCTCGGATTGTTTTATACATATCCGAGGCCCCTACTTCCTGTGGGGGACTCCCTTTCGCCGCCACTGAACGATTCAGAATCATGCACTTTTGGATGTGCAGATTACAAGTCTAACACAAAAACCTGCCGCCTCAGCTCTATAGGTAATAGCTTTGGAGATATTCGCCCCCAAAGTTCATTTCCCCACGGTTTTGGACAGTCCTAGCTCTGAAAGTATTCACTTTTGATCACGGGTCCATGTGAACTTTCCTCCCTTATTTTGATATGAGGAATCACCTGTTTCAGTTTGTCATTCTAGTTCATCAACACCCTGTATATACCGGATATATATATACTTGACAGTGACACACACATACTTCTTTACGCAATTATTATTTGTACTGTATACTAATAAACTATGTAGAGATTAAACAGCTCATATAAAACATCTTGACTGAATTTTATGACCTTATATTGTTCCCTATGCAATAATTAATGTTATGTTCCCTCAAATGTTGTGCTTACAAGGAAATGGTTTGTACGTATGCGCTTGTCCTTACGAATAGATCTTCTTTTGGTTAATAAAAAAGAAAGACAAAAAGTTTAGGAGAAAGAATGGTGTCATGATGATTCAGCTAAATGTAAGTCCCAAAACGTAGAAGAAACTTTCAGCGCGGCAGCCACTTTTGAAGGGGCACAGATTTACAGCGCCTTGTACCTCCACTACCAACCTCTATACATATAGTTGCTGAAGCACTGAGCAACACTCTACGGCCAGGGAGCAATAACAATACTGTGTGGCGCCAGTTGCGAAGGCAGGTTGAGTGTAGACTAGGGATACATCAATCAAATCCCCACCCCTACCTTTCCAACACTTTGACTGTCTGAAAACTCTTTGCTCTGCCTCCAACCCCTACTCCTCATTCAGCATCTCGCAACAGTTTTCATGTCCTCATACCACTAGAATTTTCGTGTTGCCGATTTTCCGCAATGTCGCCTCTTTCACCTAACAAACACGCGAGAAAACATACGCACACAAACGTTCATATAACATATACTAACACACATGCACTGAAAAGAGGCGTTAGATACTGGAAAACAAATTGCTTGTTGGAGAAATGAGGCCACAAAACAAACTGTTCAACGTAACTACTTGCTTGTTTAGCGATTACTAAACAGCACTTCAGATTTGTTAAAATTCATTGGAAGAGATTTATCCTATTGTTACTCTGCTTTTAAGTAACAATATTCTATAGAAACGAGAATAAATAGAACCCGATAGTGGTTAACATTCCATTAGATAAAAATCTTACAATATCGATTTGATTCAATTGACGTTTCGCTCCCCCAATATAAAACAAAATTAAAAATCATAAACTTCAGGGAAGTGATTTGAATAGTCTTTAAAACTATTTTCACTATAATATATCTTAGTAAGGATCAGTTTTCATTGTATCACTTTTATATTGAAAGAACTATTTCTAACGTTATTAAAATGAGTTTACCGTAATATTTGGGTCAATCCATAGGAAGTGTTCCAGAGCAGGGTGCATCAGCAAAGTGTCATTGAAATCCAATCCCAGTTGCGGAAGTTAATGTGTTCACAAGGTTGCTTTACAAATATCTATCCTATGTAATACAATCTTGTGAACGTATTTACTTCCCTAATTGGAATTGGATTTCAATGACACTTTGCTGATACATTAAGTGCCTTAATACCGCGGTCCAGTTAGGCGATGTGTGTTGTGGGTGCAAGGGGGAGCTAACCCCATCTCTCATATAGACGTGGCAATGACCATGGAGCTAGAAAGACGGAACAAATACCACTTGCATGCTTTTGCACAACTGAACGCAAACGAAAGAGGGCCTAATTGCTGAACAATGTTTAGTTTTCGAGATCTAGAATGAAATATATCCAACCATTTCCGGTCTACGACCATCCTCCAGCACACTCTTTCTTCGCGTTTTTACCATGTCCTCTCTTTTGTCTCCATGTAATGTTAGTCATGATTTTTCTGAACTGGTTTATTCACATACAGAATTATTTTGTGCCCTAAGCATCAATTTTTAGCACTTTGCTCTCTGAGATATTACGCCACAAAAATGGCATCAAAATCACAAACTTCAACTTTCGGACCGTCATAAATCTACGGTGCCAGTAGTATCATAGCTGTGGATATTTCTTCAGAATCTTTACATACAATAGTATTCAGCACAAAACTTATGGACCCCACTTTATGCCATTCCAAAATACGGGCCCGTTTAAAATTGTAATTTTCAGTACTTTTTTCTACTTATTTCATGTACTGGTTTGCAATCCTGTATATTTGTTTAGAAGCAAGAGTATGTATTCTCTGTACACCTCAGTTTCTCCACTAAACATTCGTGTTTGGTGTTCGTCTGATTGATGTCCTGAACAAGAGCAGTTTTCGTACATGCTTGCAAATGCAAAAGTTGCCATTCCATCGACAACAAAGATGGCCGCCTGAAAAAAAGGAGGGGCCCGTTGCCATAGAAACCACCGTTTCCATAACAACGAATCCTGTCACCGCTCGTCAATCTAAAACTGATTGAGGAAAAAAAAATCTGCAACAAATGTGATGCACGGAATAAGTCGTGAGTGGGAACCCTTCACCCCTGGTGGGGATGTTCATGAAGCTATCAGCTTATGTCTAATTATATTGGACTATAATATCCATTTCTTAATTTCGAACATACTAGGTTCGATCGAAACGAGAAAACTTTTTATCGGACTTCTAAAGAAAATAAAATAAAATAAATAAATACATGACCGTGTTTATTACATATAGAATTCCCAGTCACGACCCCCTTTTCAGTTTTATTAAAAATAGAAGAAGAAGATGAAGAAAGGAAAAGGAAGATAGAAGAGGAAAGAGGTAAAGTAAGAAGGTGATAAAGAGGAAACTGTTACTGGATATTTTGAGAAATATGGTAAAGGGAAAATGAATAATTATCGAATTGGGATCATTTCCAATAGCTATTGGGTGAATATTTGGTATTAAGGTGATCAAAGGTAGACACATGTTAACCCATACATCCCCGATCTAGATCCATTTGACCCCAACTACCGAATTATCCCAAACTAGCTCTGAGATAGATGAGAAAGTTTAATTTTACCGTTTATTCAATATTTCCAGAAGTTCTAGACTAATATCCAATATTTGAAAAATGAACGACGAAGTTGATGGCATGTTAGAATCGACCACAGAGAAAGAAAAAAAAATCAGAGTATCACATATTTGTCGAAGATTTTGACTTTCACAGTTCTCACATGATGATCATTCGTTCAGGCTACTTCAGTCCTTTTTACTTCCTTCATAGAGCCAACTTAAATTAAGTTAGTATTGACATTCAATGACTTTAATTGCCAACTACCATTAATTATAATAAGTCACACATATATGTCAAAATAATTTGTGCACTTAATACTAAACCTACATTTCACTCACACACACATTCATACAAAACAATGTATACTTCGGGTTGTATTTAGTTGAATTAAACTAACCTAACTACATTTCTATAGACATTTATTACATTTCAATAAAAGAAAACTTAGTTTGACAACAGGAAAAATTTAATACATGAAAAGAATGTTTCATAAGCATGCACAGAAATCCGCTACTTTCAACAAGATCAAATAACACATTTCTCTTTCTAGATATATTAAAAGTTGGATTACATGAAAAAAAATCGACAAAAAAAAAACGAAAGACAGAAAATAAAGGGAAAAAAAAAGAAAATTCAAAGGTCAATATATTTAAGATTCAGTGCAATGAATACATATCATTGCGGGCAAAAGAAAGAAAAAAAAATATAATTGGTTAATCATTCTTAAAAAAAAACACTGTAGTAGCATTTTATTGAGTCTCTGTCCCAAGAGGAGACATTTCGACAATTTTATGAGTCTTTGTTCTCACGTCGATAATAACTCCTTTTTTAACTCTCTTTACGCACTGTGATTTGTGTCCATGAGAGTATTTAATCGTTTTTGTTTTAACTATAGACAAATAGTTGCTTCATATCACATATATATTTATATTTCTCATTTCGTCACTTGACGCACTTGATATAAAATTTCAAAGTTTATCAAGATTAAAGAAAAATTATCGAATTCAGTCACAGACATTGGGAACATATTTCCATATTCCTGTATTCACATTACTAAATTATTAACCTAATTTCAGTTCGTTGAATTTAAGATCACTATTTTTTTTCTAGTATAGATCGTGTAGTCAAAAGATTCTAGTCACTGAATAGTTAGGTTTCCGATCGTAGGGGAAGGATTTGTTTCATAGTTTACTGATAGAAGGATTCGTTGGAGGGGCACACTGTTTCGTAGCTTACTGATTTCACTATGATCTCGCAAAATAAATTTGGATAAGGATTAGGGTTATTTTTACTTTTCTTACGACCTGCTACTTGTTTTATTTACATGCAGTATTTAACATGATATTCAACTTTAATAGTTACAAACATCAATAACAACTCAACACAATGTCATTTATTACGATTTACGCGGTAATGCTGTATATCACAAATAGTTGGTAAATGTCGGGTGTCAAAAATCTATGGCAACCTAAAACAACCAGGGTAAATACCGAGCCCTCTACATACATACTCACATATATATATATTCATATTACTCAATATAATAAATTTCATTTTAATATCCATCGTAGTATTTCGTCGACATTTAATATCTACATAACCTTTTTATATTCGACAAGTATTCATATTTTATTGGCTCAAAAACAAAACAAAAACCCTGACTATCAAAATTCACTTTTTTTTCTCATAAGGTTGCAATATTGTACTTTATATATATATATAAACCCGATAATCAATAATCATTCTCAATTTACTAAAGATCCGCGTATAAAAAAAAATAGTTGGTGTTATTTAGTAAGTTGACATAAGAGGTGGAAATACAACAAATAGAGCAGGCACGTAACTTTTAAAACTATGTAAGTACATATATAGATGTATATACAGAAAAAAAATCAATGTTATTCGAAACTAGTGGGCCCAAACTATTAATACATACACACTATATGACCAATCAATAGAAATAAAACCAGAAATCAGTCGTCAATGGGTATAATTTGTACGATCAATGAATAACAAATGTTTTCAGGAATCTGAAAGCATAGTGTACCTTCTCGTCAGTTTCTCCCGTGGTGGATTAAATATCGCGAAAATGGTCCTGAGTTGTGCTGCAATACCTCCACGAATCGCATCCCTCGATGTCTCAGTTAGTACATACGATCGAAATAAGAGATATGAATATTGTACGTTTTCATGAGTTTCAGAAACCGGGGGGGGGGGAGGTTGAAAAATTTGAAAAAAAAATCTCGAAGTAATGAAGACAGAGAGAGAGATAGAGAAGAAGGAAGACGAAGAATAGGGGCGCCAAAGACTTAAGTGGGAAATAACTAACGCTACAAAGATAAAAGTCGAATTTCGCTCTCAACAAAATCCATAGCCAAAATATTCTTAACATGCCAAAAGGGTGGTCTACTCAAATACGTAGACTCAAGGAGCGCCCTGCTGCCAAGGATGCAAGTTCTGTGTCCATCAGATCCCAATCCCACAAGAGTTTGGTTGTAAGATTGAAATCCGATCCCCGTATCCGGCCCAAACCAGCAGGGTCCCGAAAATCCTCCGGAAGGTTAGAGACGGCGTTAATTTAGAATTTCAAAAGAAAAAAAAATCATCCGACCTCTTGGAAACTAGAAGATTCCAGAATAGTAATGAAATTAGAGTAATAGCTAAGATATCCCTAATTAGAATTTGCCAAAATAAAAAAAAATTAAATAAACTGAATTTTGGATCGGTGATTTCAATAACCAAACATCACCGATGGCTACCCTGCGCAGACATGCCACAGTCTGGGACGTCGTTAATTTCCCTCATCTAATTAAACTAAGAAAAGACATGAAAATACTTAAGGGGACTAGGGGTCGACGTCCGGGTACGCTATTGACATGAATATTAATTTAGTAGCAGTTGATTTAATCGGATAGTCCGAACTGAGTTATATGAACACTGCACAATAAATAAATAAGGTAAGCAACGGAAAAAAAAATCTCGGAGAGGCTATGAATGTTAAAGGTACAAATGACCGAAACCTGTACTTTTCGATGATCACAGGAAATAGCAGTTATTTTTCTTAATTATCATTTCTGTCAACCTTTAGAAGTAATTCCCACATGATGCTACCCTGTCTATTGAAAGGCTTAAGATCTGGGGCTGTTGTTATGAGGTACTTAGCTACGAAGTAACACACAATTCCCAACTACAATTTACTATCCAAGTAGCAAACTCGGTTGGATGAATGTACTGGTGTAGAAGTCAAAACGCGAGAGATTTTTTTTTTGTAAACGTATTCATATTTTCACTATATAACATACACTAGGCCTATCCATTTAAATGTAGGTGTCATCATCTCATTCATATTTTATATCATATTATTAATATATCATTACATTCATTCATTATCTACTAATTTTCGCGCGAAGTAATATTTTACAGACACCCTATTTCATACATTTTACACGCAGGCCATACACATATTTACATTACACAGTAATAAATATATATAATTATCACAATCTATCACGCTCAAACTACTACACGATAACATTCATCGAACCACGTACTCTTTGTTTCGAAGCACCCAAATTGTATTTACTTCGCAGTTTTTTTTAAAAAAAAATCATATGTGCATTTACTGAAAGTTAAATTGTCAACGATTAATCTATTTCCAATTTGCTGATAAAACTAAAGCAACAATGGAATTTTCTACAGCCACGGGAAAAGAGAATTTAATACTACATTTTGAAACAAACAGTAACAGCGTATGGGCTTTACTTCTATTAAGAAAATAGGTATTCTTTATTTTAATGGATATTTCGGGTTCTAAACGACATAGCAAGCTGTAATTTTCCAAATAGTAAGATCTCATGCTATCTTATATGAATGTATACTCATCTGAACCGAAAACCATGTCCACGGGATGTAATTTAGAAATAAATGGCCAAAATCAAACAATCTAGATCACTAAGTCATGCGATGTCGTAATGTCAACAAACAATTGACTACCGAAAACAGACACTATGGCGCTGTAGTGGAGGCATAATTTACCGTGTACTGAAATATATACTTGTACTCATTAATCAGAAATTTAATATTTACTCTGGTTTATTTATGTTAGAAAAATGGTACTAAATTAACGCATATTTATACACTGTCCTAACCGAAAATTCACACACTCACACAAAACTACTAACTACATACACCACTGTTAGTACTATACATAAAGACAACTAACTAAACCAAACATGCACCATTTAATTACATGCATGTTGACGAAAAATACTCCCTTGTTGGTATATACAGTCGGCTCTATTAAACTTAAAGGGGGGCAAAATGAGAAAAGTAACCCTAGGTCCAATTGACCTGACCAATTATTTACATAATGATTGCCAAAGATTGATGCCCTGGGGGCACCTTAACGAGGTTTATTGAGGGACCCTTCCCCTGAGAGGGGAAAAGGCCCTAAAACAAACAATAACTAACCCATTCCCCCGCTAGAATTGGTTCAATTTGGAAAAGGGGATAGGAGCCCTTTTTTGTTAGCTTAAGCTGCCATTCCGAAAGTTAACATTGCAACTATGAAACCTACTGTGTACATGCACTTACTGACTAATAAAAAAAATCACATTTACTATACACACTATATGTACGAAACCAGGTCGTATTGTCCCTAATCCCTAACTGAGTTTTAACAGATCAAAAATCACTTTCCTATATTGTCTATTCTTTGGCTTGGATAACGAGCAATATGGCGTCTGTAAAGCTGGTTCCCATTTCTCCTTTATTTTTTACAGTTCACTTCACGAAAAATGTAAGTTTGTCAGCTCCTAAATCATTATACGGCGTTTATCAATGAAATTAACTGGATATTACCTTGAGATAGTTAGAATTTCCATCCTTTTACCGCAGATATGTAGAAGAAGAAATCACGGGCTGCTCCTCGTAGTGTGTCTTCTATTATTCTGATAACATTGCGCCGAAAAAGCCAGAGGTAGGAGAATTTCTCCAATCAGAACGAAAACTTTAGCCGCGGAAATTACAAAGCAAATAGAAATTTGGCAAATCCAGATATAACCGGATCTGAAAGTGACCCAGGACTAATGAGAGGGGGTGAGGGAAAGATTAGGTACCTGACTAAATTCTACATTGGTCTGAAATTAAGAAAATTTATATCCAATGACGGAACTATGTTTCGGTATGACGTCAGAATGGTAAACCTTGTAACTATTCAACTTATATATCCGAAAATGGGATTTACACTTAATCAAAATATAAATAAAATATATTATTCAGTGGGAATATGGTTACTAATGAAACCTTTCGATTCATTATATTTAATTCGAAGTAAAGAGAGTAAATAAATTGTGTAACTAAACCGAAATTGAATAAAAAAAATTACTAGGTACAGGGTGCGTAAAAAAAAATGCCATTACTTTCAACTGTAATGGTACATTACACGCCATTCAGGAATACTTGTACATGCGACAACGTGAATAGTGTTATTGACTTTCTCATACACACGGTTCATCATGCTCAATTTTTTTTATAATTTTTGGAGATGGTCGAGCAATCACTTTCACCCTTTTTGGAGCACTTCAGATAGAGTGACCGATTTACGAACTAACCACGTAAATATTCTAGTTTCTGAGAGTTCGAAATACAAATTCTACGTCTATAAATAGTTACAGAAAAGTAAGCATTGATTGTGCAGAAACTATACTTGCAACAAACAGGAACTATATGTTTTATACCTCCATCAATACAGCATATCTTCAAGTTTTCTTTACAACTGTTCAATATGTGATCCTTACATCACACAGCAAATATCACAGCGATACTCGATTTAATGCCAAATTGTGTTTGAAGAATTTCGGGTTTGATGTTCGCAGCGCCTGCCTTATCCGGATCTACAGCTCATCTACTTTGTTCGGAAACGGGAAAAATATCACACGTTATTTCAATGTAACCCCAGATAGAGAAATCCATAGAGGCAAGTCAGGCGAACAAGGAGGCCACGAAATCGTTATGCCACGACCAATTCAGGTCGGTACTTTACGATTAAGGTAGGTGGTAACTTGTTGATGAATATGCGGAGGCGCTCTATTTTGTTAGAAAATAAAATCAGCATCCATATCGACAAGCAATTGTGGTATTAGATAGTTCTCAAGCATACCCAGATACGACATACCTGTGATCGTGGGCTCATCAAAAAAGAAAGAGCCGTACAGTTTAATCACACTTACGACACGAAACACATTTACCTTTGGGGAGTGTCGTGTATGTTCGATCACCTCAAGGGTACTTTTCTCACCTCATATACGAACATTTTGTCTACAGACTCAACATATCTTCACAAAATTTCGCTAGAACTTCTGTGTCACTGTCAGTCAAATCTTGCAAAAGTTGCAATTTTTATGGTTTAAGCGTCAGTCGCTTACACAATACCTCTTACACATTATTCATAGATCTAGGGAAGCCCTATTCTAAGCTACGCGTCTAGTTGATTTACCTGGACTTAAAAAAAAAACCTCATTTGTTCGACCCTCCATTCAGAAACTGTAAACTTGTCTTGACCCTCCATCCTGTGTGTTACACAACCAGGACCGATGAAACAATTGCACTATGCAACGTCAGTCTTTGAATGTGGTGTTTCTTTGTGGCAACGTGTCCTGAAGTATTATTGCAAGATTATAGGCGATCAGCATTCGTGAAACCACAAGTAACACTGCACACGCTCTGCACCCATATACGGCTTAATGATGACTGGCGCAACATTAGAGAAGATAAGGAAACTCGCACCTCCAGTGCCGACCTCTGGATCTAACAACTGAATAGAAATGACATACGACGATAGACTTGAAGATATATTATATTCGTGGAAGTATAAAATATTACTGCTACAAATATAGTTTCTTTAAAATCAATGCCTAATTTTCTGTAACTAATTTATAGATACGATATTTAAAATCCATGGATTCGTAGTATAAAACGCAATGAATGGAATTCATTTTCTAATATATTCCATTTAGTTACAAATACTAATTTTTCACTTTTTATAATAGTATACTGGTAGTAAATTAAAATGAATACCTAATACAGGGCGTCCCCACATGGAGAGCTATACATGCAATGATCGACAGCTACATATTGTGGACGTGGTAGGAAGTGAGTATTGACTATTAGACACTCCGAACCCGTAGTAGAAGTTTGTGGAGTACCAAAGAAGTGATTGAGATTCTACAATATCGTATTATGTGTCTTGTCGAATTGAGAGTGAACATTGAAGACCTATTAGATCGGCGTAGTCCTGCTGGTACCAGAGTTTGAGCGAAAGAGTACCTGGGTCTACGGCATGTCAGATAGTCGTTCCGCAGGATTACTCTATACACTGCACACAAAGTATAGAAAGGTACCAGTCATATAAGTCTGGTTTCGGACTGTAGCACTCTCGGATGCATGCCTGTGTCATCGTCAGCAGGAAATCTACAATCAATAATATTATTGTCACATGTACGTTTTGCCAGGCTCCTTCACACGCTTTGAAACATTGCAGCCCACCTGCAATAGTATAGCGATAAAAGCAGTTAGTGGAATTAGATGCGTACTGGACCTGCTTAATTACTAGCGCTGATTGTTTGCATGCAGCACATCGACCATGTGAGCGACACTTTACACATGTACAAAGGATCAACACCAGGAATCTTTTATTAGGACTTAGATTACAGTAATACTTTGACTCTGTTGTTCATGCAAGAAATATTCACTGTTCCAAGATGCACCCAGGATATTATCAAACCCATTCTGTTGCTGATCTTCCACTATTAGTGAGATATACCGGTACATCTTACAAGATGGTTATTTACTTTATGCTCCTACTGACTAAGTGCTCTCCTAGGCTTCTGTCACTCCTCTCTTCCGGCATGGACTGTCATCAGACCTGCACAACATAGATCAAGTGTGAGAATCGGAATTTTTGGACGGAATCAGTATGCAATCTCAAATAGAAATGAGTCTTCGATTGAAAGGGTCAAGAACGCCCATGATGATATTAAGTACCTAAAAACCGGAACTCTTTACGTCTGTAAGATCCGTAAAGCTGCACTTTTCATGTGTTTATTTTTAACTTTTGTAGAAGTGCGTATAATGTACTAATATATATATATATATATATTTTTTTTTTTTTTTTGGAAATTACAGTATTATCTCTCTTCATAAGTAGATTAGAATATGTTGTGCGAATGAAGTCCGACTCTAAGCTACCTCGAAATAGAAGTAATCAACGAAAAGTGATTCAAATATCTTACTAGTTGATAAATTATAACATATATTCCCATTATAAGGATAACTACAGATAGTTAATTCCTTCTGAAAATTTACTGTTTCCTGACAACTCAGTGGTAACTATCTTTGCTCTTATAAAGGATCTTACGGCAGAGTTATTGATAGATCCGTCAGATTGTGGTTGCTAGTTCAAAGCTTTCTATGGGTTTCTCTTTTAATATATTTCCATTCCAACATTTAAAATCTGACTTAAAATAATCTAAAAGGTTTCTTTAGTGTTCATTTGCAACTTTCAACATGTTTCCTTATCTATAGAACCGAAGAATTAAATAGGCTGTTAGACCAGAAGAAAAATCATTGATTACAACAAAGGGAACCAATATCTTGTTGGATAGTTAATGAAGCCTTCCTCAAACCAGTTTGTTGCATATTTTGAGTAACACGAGGTTCGACAATGTCATCAATAGAAAAAGTTTGACGTGAAACATTTGATTACTGGGGAAAGAAGGAAATTTAGAACATGTTTGTTAAATGTTGTGAGACATGTGAGAACAATACAAAAAGTTTAATTAATTGAATTTAACAATGTTGTATGAGATCTACAAAAATTGTTCTCGGAATTTACAAACACATTAACATGAAGGAATAGATCTAATTTCTTATGGTGTTTTCTAGTTATCAATACAGGAAAATATAAATGTTTTGACACATGCTAGTGTTAGAAATGATTTCGAGTAATCAGTGATAATGTTGGCCATAACGTTCGTGATATACGACCTGACAAGTCTGCAAGTTGTCCCCATGATAACTAGACTCGAAATAATCCTATAAAATTACTTAACCTTTGTACAAATAAATAATAAAGACCAACTAAACAACATGAAGCATTTCACCACATACTTAATCATACTTAAACTTAAATGAGTTTAATCTGAGAAGCCGAGATGTGCGCATAATTTGGGTGGTGTTCACTTGTTAGTTCCGTATCAAAAGTGGATAGTTTTCTTTGTTAGCGTTACAAAGTTTGTTTAGGTGAGAAATTGAACTGCGATTTTTCCATTCTATTCAGCGACCTTGATTCTGCTACCAATATGTCACAGTTAGCTAAATTACATGTGCGCCCTAGTGAAGTGGGACATGCTAAAATTGTTAGCATACTCTCCAGTATAGAGAAATGCTAACTATAAAAGACGAAGTATGATCCAAGACACTTTTACAAAACTCGCACCGAAAGGTAATTAGTTTACGCGAACCTTTAAGCATTCAATACTTTCTCATGTGACTATCGCAGATTTGGGATTAAGGGTCACTTACAACGGACAGATTAAGACTTGTGGTTTTTGTGATTGCCCTTCAATTTTCCTCTAGGAATATAATAAATGTCATTCTACAAACCTGAAATTTATACTGATTCCTATGCCGGACCTTCGACACTGATACACCCAGGTCTTTCTAATCTTCAGTCTTTCGTGGCTGCTCTGGAACTCTTTAATTACAGTACCTTCCCAGTACTGAGTACGTCCCGTGACACTACTGCTGTCAAAGTCGTTTGACACAATTACACAACATATTAGTGCTTCGTCCAGGGGCGGATCCAGGACGGACTTCTGGGGGCGGTAGGTCGTAACACTGCTACTTAGAGCTACTTTTAAGAGCTCTCGCATGTGTTTTATTTATATATAAAATAAGAAAGTTTCGTCTTCTGGGGGGCGATCGCCTCGATCGCACCCCCTGGATCCGCCCCTGGCTTCGTCTATTCCTGTTAATCCACAGCCCTTTGATACTACTTCTTCTCACAGCACAGTCAATTTAGCAAAGGCTATTACAATTAGTGGTGCACTTTTTTGTCTATCTAATCTCGCAATACCCACAAAATCTGGTGCCAGTTTTTACCACAATTCTGTATATAGTGATGATGTCTCCTCTGTGCAAACCTTCTGTGCTGACAGAACAATTGAAACTACTCCAAATCTTCTCAAAGTGATTAGTATGCTTTTAAGGTGATTGTGTGTGTATAATTTTATTTATCTTTGTCTCCACTGTTATTTGCTGTTCACTATAATTTACCAGGAGTCTCAGTATATAATTCTAACATTGTTGTCCAATTTTATACTGACGATACCCTATTTTGTTAGCAGTTCTGTAGACATGCAACATATTCAGTATTTACTTGATTAGTATCAATAGGTTTCTGTGCACAACTAAATAGCTGGAAAACGAAATTTATGTGTTTACATGGCAGTAGTACGCTTCCGTGTATATCTCGCCCAATCAGCAAATATTTTGTGACGTCATAGGTCAAAGGTCTAACCCTTGGCCCGGGGTCAATGACCTAGGGGTACCTAGGACCACCTCCTCTACATTTTGTCAGGGATACCTTAGCCCACCCCTTAACTTTTGGAAATTGCCAAATCTGAAAATTATGTATGGTACCCTAGGCCACAGGTCTGTACCTCTATAAGTTTTTGGGTCCATTTCGTTCTCTTTCATGTGTAAAAGATTCCCAAAGATTCAAATTTCAGAGTTTGTTTTACCTAATATATTCCTTTGATGAGGTCTTATTAACTTGTATGGTTATATGGGTGTGCAGAGGGATCCATTTTCTTTCATAAGACATGGGTACATTGGTGCACCCATCTTAAAATTTGGGAGGAGTACCTTGAGCCACCCCTTAATTTGTGAAAATTGCCATATTAAAAATTTGATATAGTAGAATAGAATCTCAATATGTATTACTATAAATTTGGATGGTTCATCTTCTTCCTTTTCGTGGGTAAAAAGCTGTCAAAAATTCAAATTTCGGAGGTTATTGACCCAATTTATTCCTTTGATGATGGGTCTATTGTATTTCTTAAGATATAGGTACATTGGTGCATCCCTTTGAAAATTTGGGAGGGGTACCTTGGCCCACCCCTTAAATTTCGGAATTGGTCCAATTTAAAAATTCAGTGTAATAGTATATGATCTTAATGTATGCCACTATAAATTTCGCTGTCCATCTCGTTCCCTTTTACGGTTAAAAATTGCCAAAAATTACTACGGCATTCTATGTTTAAAACTATTACTAATCTTATGATCTATTATATTCTGCATTGATACCTGGATCCTTGCGAATCATTGAATCTATGTGTGTTTCTAAGGTTTGTTTAGTGAGACCCGTACGTGGTTGAACCAGAAGCAATGAGTAATAAAAATTATTCAGGCGAAATACGGAATATGATGTTCAGTAATGAAGATAGTTGTAGACGAAGGGATAAAGGATTAAAACACATCAGCAATGTGTTTAATTGAAATTCTCATTATTATTTTTAAATATTAAGAACTGGAAGTATGACTACCAGTTTTTAATTAGAGCGCATGTACCTTGTTAAGCTTTTACAAAATCACTGAAAAGAAACATTGCCCTTAGTTTTTCGAAGTAAATTTACACATTGATTTCAATTTATTTACTGAAAAACATATTGTTTTTTAAACGAGCAATAGTGAGTGTAGAAAAAAGGAAATAAAGGTCGAGGGGAGAACGATAGAGAGAAAATGTATAGAATATCGAGAACTGTTTTCGATCGATACTTAACGTGCTTCCATCCCAAATTCGCTGCCCGGAAGGTCCCGTCAGGGTATGTACAGTAGTTAGCCCGCAGTCTCTTATCCCGTTGTGGTGGGAAGGTGCATTGATAATGAGTGCCTCGGGATTCTCTAATCAACACAGATTCATGTTCGTCTGGATGTGGTACACATGGTTCATTTTAAGCACCGGCAAGAAGGAAACAATTCACCTACGATACACACACATACAAGCACAGGTCTTGATGTGTATAAAACATAACATTATATCTAATTTTTAAATAGAAAATTCAGAAACACTATAATAAAATCTGTTCTGTAGAGTAGAGATTCCCAATCTTTATCAGCCAATAATTCTGCTTTTACCACATAAGACTGATACCTGGTATTATATAATATGGGGGTACTGTGGCTCAGTGGCAGAGCTCTTATCTCTGATGGGTGGGGTCCCTGGTTCGATACCCGGTCAAGTAAGTTTATGGTAGACTACATCGTGCTCGTAAGTTTTCCTTGGGTACTCCCGTTTCCTCTCACTTTCTCATTCCACCAATTTTTCCAACATCATTCACTTGCATTAATCATCGAGTCCCTTAGACTCAAGGGCATAATCGTGGGACGTTAAACTCAACAATTTAATTTTACTTCATATATAATTATTCAATACAAGTTGGAAGATGCATCAAATTCTGAAAACTGTTTTAAACCAGTAACTGTTATTTAAAATGTGTTAGCTGTCCGTTCAGCATTGATATTTAGTACTGAGTAAACAATACATACGTCTATTTTTAGTCCATCTTGCAAAAGATCTATTTAATCAGTTTTTTCTGATTTCGAAAAGTTTGTAGTCGTATCAAGAGATCACTATTGTTTAATTGTAGGTTATTTTACGCTTTTTTTTTTACTCTTATTCACAGAGTGAGTTGATCGAATGCAATAAGTGATAAATATGAAATAAACTATCTTGACAGTTTTCTCCTTATATACGGATATTATACAGGCTTCTGTTACACTTCGCAGAATTGTTGATTTTCTTTATATCATACAGTGCATTCGAAACACTCTCTATGTGAAGAAGACTAAGAATTTGGTTAAAGAAAGTGGTATATAATACAAGTACGAACATTTCCTTCTAAAAAGAATGCATTATATTTCCCGTTTTATTTTAATAAGATTTTAGAAAAATGAAATGAAATTTTTGAGTTTTACGTCCCACAGTTATGCTGGTTAGTCTAAAGGAGACGGTGATTATGAGAAATGAATGAAATGGTGGAATGAAGAAAGTGGGAGAAAACGGGAGAACCCCGAGAAAACCCACGCACACGGTGTTTGTCCAACAGTTCACTTGGCAGGAGCAGGGTTTGAACCCGGGATCCCATACACCAGAGGTGAACGCTCTACCACTGAGCCACCCCGGCCCCCGTATAATAAGCTTTTAGAGCACAGAATTCGAAGCATACCATCTTGACATCATCCGGGCCTTCTCGTGATCTGATTCGTTGAGATTTCTATCATTGAAAGGATAATATCTTACAGAGAACAAAATGCATACAATGATTATACACGAAACTAATAACGCGCTATGATCAATGCACACCTTTGACCTATGTAAATTAAGCTTAGTGTTAACGAGTCCAGTAGATATTCTTTCTTCACTCATTACCACTTTTTTACGTAACATTACCCCAGAAAATTACAGAATTAGTGAAATTTTAAAGTAAAAATAACTTTCTTATTCTCAATAAATTGCTACACATCGAACTATTATACTGTTGTAACTTGCAACATAGTAAATAGTCTTAATATGACCATTATAAGATGGTCTCGAGATAACTGTATCTGTAAGCATTTAACTAAACAAAAATTGTAATATAATAGAAAATATAAGGGTAACCGAGAAAGTTATGTCGCTTTTTGTGGAGGTTTGTGTTCAATTGGCCCTCGCACAGTAAGTTGAATGCGACTGGAGATAAGGCGAAGGTCAGTTGTAGGTGTGGGTATATCCAACATACTAACTCGTTATGGCAATTCAGCTACACAATGAACTTCCGTAAGGACAGAGTGAACATTCGACTTCCACATAGCGTCATAAGGGCGTGTATGCTGTACGAGTTCAAACTGGGACTACAATTCAGTGTGAATGGAGAAACCATTCGGCAGCGCCTCCATCAATTTGAGAAGCACTTCAAGTTGGGTCGATGGGTCAAACATTATTTGACTCCGGGCCAGAAGGCAACGCGAGTATCACCCGTGATTCTTTGCTGTCTCGTGTGAGGATGGAGCCATTTCTGGAGAGAGTGTTGACATGTGATGGGAAGTGTGTCCTGTACGAAGCTGCACGGCGCCGTCGTCATTGGTTAGCATCCCGCGAACCGTTTCCAAAACAGCCAAATCCAGCACTTCACCAGAAGAAGGTTCTCCTGTGTGTTTGGTGGACTGCTCGTGGCATCGTGCATAGCGAACTGTTACCAGCTGGTCAGAGCATCAATGAAACTGTATAACGTCAACAGTTGAGCAGTATTCAAGAAATGCTCAAAACTCTGGAGCCAGCAATTCTTTATCGCAAAGGGATCCTCCCTTTACAGGACAACGCTAAGCCCATTCCTGTTCCATCTCTTTTACAATCACCTTAGAGGAGGGCAGTTCAAGTCCCTAGCAGAGGTGCGGAATGCACTTCATACTTTCTTCGCTTCACGTCTCATCAAGTTCCACCGCGATGGAATCCATGGCCTTCCAGAACCTTGGCAGAAGGTCTTTGATGCTGATGGGGACTTTTTTTTTATCTTCCATGTATGCCTTAGGTGAAGCTGGTGGGTGTTCGAAGTTGCTGGTTGAGAAAGCGAAAGAACTTTCTTGGTTACTTTTATAAAATCTGTTATTTTATGAAGGCCCTTAAATCGATAACTTTGTCTTGTATAAAAAGCATACTAATTATCAACTAGGATCTTATTTTACATATTTTAGGAAATGCTTTCAACTGATTAAATAACGTTGGAAGCTTGTAAAATTCTGTTAATCAATTGTAAAGTTATGTGTGTAGCGAATCGGAGAATTGTGCGTAGAACACGAATCACTTTAAGAAAAAGGATATAAAGAAAAATAAAGAAATGTTATTTTGTTTGAACTTTAGAACGGTCAAGTAAAAAGAAATAATAAGGACGTAAAGATTCAAGTACAGTTAGTTCAATAAAAAAGAAAGGAAAAGAAAAATCTGAAGAGAAAAGTTTACGAACCCCATTTAAGAAGATAGAAAGAGAGAAAGAGAGAGACGAAATTTATCTGTGTTGTAGGTATGTTTAATTAAAAGGAAAGTATAGCTTAAGAAGAGGAGGAGAGAAAGAAAAGCAAAGCAGAAGCCTAAGGTAAGTAAAAGTTAAAGCAGAAGCAATGAAAAAGGATGAGAATGGAACGGGAAAAGGGTAAAGAAGTGAATGATGTGTTGTGATGGAAAAGTAGAAGTTCAACGAAATTGGCAAGGTTGAGATAAAAAAAAGAGAGAGAATAGTATTTCTTGAAGAAATGAAGAAAGAAAACTTTCTCAAACATTCGAAGAACTCACTACGTATATGAAGAAGAGGAAGAATCTAGGGAAAGAGGAGAAATATACTACGCGTACGAATGCTAGCTTGTAGAAGCAGCGTCTTTTCTTTTTCTTTTGATTTTAATATACTTTTACAGCGAAAAGTTGAATTTGAAGGAGGAAAGAGCTATAAGGTTTTGTACAACTTGGAGTACAAGATGAGAAAGAGGGAGAGTTGAAACGGAGAACAAGTCTTGATAGAACTTTAGAATGTGTAGTTGCTTCTCTCCATCTTTATCATTCTGGATTGTAATACACAAGAAGCTTAGGAAAATAAAATGCAAAGTACAAAGTTTATAAGATTACAAGAACTTTTTCTCTTAAATACATATATTGCAAACGCACTGATTGTATTAATTAACTTGTCTATTGGAGTAAGTACTCCTATCATTGCAAAATTAAAATACCACTAATTTTACAGTAATTATCTGCTATCTTTAAATAGGTAAAAAAAGATTATCGAAAAGTGGAACAAGACCTCCCTAGACAATATTATTTTACGTGTAGATACCGTTATCACGACTCACTTATCTGCTTTCGATTCCCAGAAATTTAGAAAATCGGCATTTATTTTCACGTTTTTAAATAGCTGCAAACGGAAAGCTACTACGTAACTCGTGATAATGGTACCTCATGCAAAATAATATTGTCTAGCGCTCTTGTTCCATATTTCGATTATCTTTTGTTCATTTGAAGATATCACCTCGAGATGTGGTACACAAAATGTGCACAAAAGTTTGGTATGAGTTTTGTTTGTATCGGTTTCTGACAAGCTCCAACTTATCGGACCTACTTAATCACTGTCAAATTAGCGATATTTTAATTTGATAGTAATAGGGACTCTTAAAGCTGCTATGACCCACAGTTGTGCTTGTTTTCGTGTCTATGCATGTGAGTTTGCGGAAGAAGGGATTGATGAATTCTCGAATATTCTACAGTAAACGGAAAAATATGTACTTTTGTAAACGTAAAATTTGTTGCTTAAAAATCGAAGATGGTCAATGATTATGTTGTAAAATGCAATAAGATTGCTCATTTGTCAAGTACATTGCTTCTAATGTTTAAGTTAACTTGATTAATGGCCGAAAAATACTTCTTTTATTTACTTATTTTGAAACAATTTAGAAAATACATAAAGACAGTTTAAACTGTGGCCATAAATTTAAAAGCATGAATCTATAACATATATATTTTATCTTTTCAATAATAATAGTAAAGTTACTGTATTATAGAATTTCGGAGAAACTTACATTATAAATCATAAATATAATAAATAATAAATTAAACATATGTTTTGCCACAATAAGTGTGTTCACGTATTTGGCTGGTGAATCCCATGTTAAATTTAGAATGTTCTACACGTGGTCCAGCTCCCACATTAGGTTATATTTCCCCAAGTTATCGATTTGATTTTCGGATCCGAACCGAATTTTGGAATTTGATTTTGGGAGCTTAACGTAGGATCTGAACCACATGAGCTCCTACTGGGATCGAACCTGGGTCTCTCACGCCAAAGGCATAGATTCACAAGTTGAATAGCCTTTGTGCAGAAGAGAAATTCAAAATTAAAAAAAAAAAAAAAAAAAACAATATCATATTTCAAGTTCTAACCATACATCTATATGCTGCTAAATTTAAAAAGTAATGGAACAAGTACGATTTGACTCGGTAATCGTACGCTATTGTTGCACAATAACTATCCATGTAACAGTTCAAGATTCATTATACTTAATGCTGTTTTAATACAACATTATAGAAAGTTATAATCATTTTGAGATAAAGGAATATGAACTTGTATTCGGTTGAAAATACCTTAGAAGGCTAGTCTCTGTCAGTATACGTAAATCTTAAAAAAGAAATAAACTGAGGACTCTTAGTTGACATGTCTTCCATAGGTCCTTTGAAGCTATGGATTTTTGCCTCACAGCGCACCTCTCGTTGGAAATAGAGCTATGTTGAGAGAGTGTTCAAAGTCAGGGCAGCCTGGTTCACACAGAAAGCGTTATGGAAGAGGCACATTCCTATTTATTGTGGTTGCTAGAAAATAGATTCTGAAAACAAGAGATACTAGATAAAAGACAGTAAGTTTAAAACATGCTCAACAAGTGAATAGCCTAAAACTTATTGTTAGATACGAAATTTTGAGCAAGAAAATGAAAACCCGGTTTGTACGACTATCGGCTATAACGACCGTAAATTTGCGGTCCCCTCGGAGTCGTTATAACCGGTTTATTCTGTATTATGCTTCTGAATATTCATATTAAATTTTTTACACATGTAAAAAAGAAAAACATCATTATCATCATAGGTATTCTACTGTTATTACCAGGTCACTTGCCGTAGCTAAGAAGCTTCCATGCTCCACGGTCCTACGCTAACCTCTTTGCCTTCACGTATGATCTTTCAGTTTTTATATCATCTATTAATCGTAGTCTCCTTCGTCCCCTCCCTCTCTTTCCCGCCACCATACCCTCTAGGACGTCCCTCATGATACAATCTCTTCTTAGGCATTTTCCCAACCAGTTTCTCTTCCTCTTCTTAATAATATTTAAGTGTTCTTTCCTCTCCCACCGTTTCTAACACTCTCTCATTAGTTTACCGCTCGACCCAACTACTTCTTTCCATTCTTCTCAACAGCCACATTAGGAAGGCTTGCAGTCGATTTTAATCACTTTTACGTAATGTCCACGTTTCTACTAGGGTGGAGCGTTTTGCACTTTTGTTGGAAATTCGATGACGGCTAGTGCGGAAAAGGTGCCATTAGTGTCACCGACCTTACCGAATTTTTTATTTTATTTTTTATTTTTTTTATTTTTTCGAACTTAATTTTAATTTGTTTAGTGTTTGTTTAGGCAACACGCACAACATCAATGACAGAAAAGCTATTTGTGGTCGCTCTTAGAGTTCCCTGATGGCTATAATACATTTATGTTATTAAAAGAAACTTGTAGCAATGCCAGTAAATAATTTTAAAATGTTTGAGTCAAAGTACAGCTATATTAGCTCAGTTGTTCGAATTAATGTCCAGATTTTGTTTGAAATGCCATGTTAACGATGATTTTAGGCATAGCCCTTGACATAACACGATTTTCTTTGTGCAACTCTTCGCTTATTTTGCTCTGTATGCAAAATAACCCAGAACTCACCACGGGAAGGTGGCTGCACATCGAGTTCCGCCCCGCCACTCACGCAGTAGGCATACGTTGACTTTTAACCTTAGGTCACGTAGTTCCTCCTGGTCTCGAAGCGGAACATTCTTGTTCTAGACTTCATTTTTTCTCTAACGTAGATATCTCTTGCGTTCTGGCCGCACTTTTTCGACGCTGCCTCGGACACCAGCTTCACTGTGCGTTCCACAGCTTAACTATGTCAAGGGAATGTTGTTAGAGTTGCTGAAGTTCGGATGTTTTCTTCAAGCTGCTGATCCGTTATGTTTCGTGTGATTGGCGGCTCTGTTAGACATTTAGGCCAATTAATCATGTCCTAGTAATTTTCAGCTATAAAGTTTAATTCGGAACGATGAAGTCACGTGGTCGGCTTGATCTCGGAGTCTTCTGGCTGCAGCACTTTTTTTTTTTTTTTTTTTTTTTTTTTTACTCTTCTTCAGTCTAACGTTCGAATATGCGGATTTTCATCTGCTGTCATCGCTATCAGCAGGTTTTCATGATGAGCGTAGTATCCGTTTGTTTGTAGAACAGAATGAACTATGTGTTGTAGATTTTCTGGCAGAAAACGTGATAGCTTAACTATGCTAAACAGATGCATGGCGCCCATTTCGCACGAAGGATTTCGCCGTAATGAAAACCAGACGGGAGCGTATACTTTAATAATGTACTGGCAAAGTAGACACAAACTTGAACTAGGTTTATCAGTACTGATGTAGTGGCAAAGCATCGTACAGGCCAATGTAAGCCAACGTGAATGTGATAATGGTTCTGCTTTTCTGTTTGCTAGATCGGTAGTACACATTTCTGTAGCAACAATCTTACAAATTTCAAAGAAATAATTCTGGTCGCTGCTTAAACCATCTGGTTTTTCCATTTCAGACACCCATTCAACGGGAATTTGTGTAAAGGAGATGATCGGTGAACGTTCACAACCCTTTAATTTCTTTCCGATATCCGAATCGAGCTCCGATAGAACTGTGATATACTTTTTTATAACCTCTCGTCTTCGTAGCTTGCCGTTAATTTTTTTCTTGCACAAGAGTTGCATCATTTCTTCCGTCGACGTAGATACATGTAATCGCCCGGCCTAGGTGAGCCTTTTCTATCTGGATCTTCTCACCCAGTTTATCTTTTCCTCTTCGTACCTTAGATATGTCAACAACAAGATTTTTGCCCTCTGGCGTTATGAGTCTCAAGTCCTGAAGTACCGCAGAAGCGATCAAAGCAACCCGTCTGTCTGAAGCTCCAGTTTTAAACGCTGCCTCTGCTGTATTTTGAAGACAGATGCGCTTTAGGCTATGTTTCTTTCTTGGTCGCGCCTCGAAGTCAGATCCCGACCTGCTTCACGATTCAACAGCTTCGCTTGATTCCCCTGACGACGCCAGTATCTCTGTTCAGTGCCTATGCCTAATCCCACTAGTTGATGGACTTGCTTCAACACTTCCAGTGTCTTTCTTGGTTGTCTGCCCCTTAAATCTGCTCACTTTACGGGAAAACATCTTTGACAGTGATTTGCTTGTTCGGACGTCAATGTTACCAATGCTTATTTTCCATGATGTTCGCTGGTCCAA
Source organism: Thermobia domestica (assembly GCF_964235325.1). Taxonomy (NCBI): domain Eukaryota; kingdom Metazoa; phylum Arthropoda; class Insecta; order Zygentoma; family Lepismatidae; genus Thermobia; species Thermobia domestica. Next base: position 197,229,972 of record NC_137455.1, on the reverse strand, counting down.
AAGAAACTTGAATTCTTGTTTTGGAATCTTGCGTGTCCTCTCACAGTTGCAATCTTCGGCAGTTTTACATTTGCAAGACGCAATATCGAAAAGAGACTTTTCCACGTGTGCAAAAAAACCTGCACGAAGTGTTGCTTCTTGTCCTTGTCGACTGAAATGTTTTTCGTTGGTGCGACACTTATTATAAAATGTTTTTAGCATGTCAAAACCTCTCTTTTCTGAAACCACAGGAATGCTTGCCTTAACCCAAATATGTACAACTCTTTGTCCAACTAGTTTACAAATGTCAGTCACGGTAATTTAGTAACACTTTCGTCACCACTTAAACCACTTCAAAACCAATAATAATGTCACGTAACGTCAGCTTACGTGGGTCACTGCACTTCACTCATTTCACTTGGAGTGCCAAATAAGCCTCGTTTCACACTTTCCCGCGTTGGTCTGCTATAAGGCTTTTTCTTCACCTTGCGTTCCATTGCGTCCGAACTTGGAAACCAAATTATACAAAATGACTCTGAATCGTATCGCACTAAGAAGACTGTAACTTTAGGTACAATGCACAAATCTCTGTCTTAACAGAAATAGTAGCGAACTAAAACCGCTAAAGCTTAAGCTGCAATAAACTGGCCTGTTGGATTGGTTGGCCGAAGTACGCAATATTTGTACCACCGCCGAACTTCGAGCTAGAATGTTCTAGAAATGTCGGCGTAGGTTCTGGAGCCTACCAAGCGAGCGGGAGGTGCGCGAATCTTCTGGACGGAGCCGGACGTTGCGACGACGCTCGAAGAGCGTGGCCAAAGTAAGCAACCACGAAGTTGTGTAGCCTGCCACTAGATGGCTTTTGCTGTCGGAGTACATAACAAGCGAAGAGTTGCCAAAAACAAATCGTGTTATATCAAGAGGCATGCCTAAAATCATCGTTAACGTGGCATTCCAAACAAAATCTGGACATTAATTCCAACAGCTGAGCTAATATGACTGTACTTTGACTCATAAGCATTTTAAAGTTATTCACTGGCACCTCCTTGTACATTTCCTCATATTTTCCAACTCTTTCTAATTCTTCTATGTCCTCGCATTTTCTTTTGAGTCCTCTTCACTCGCATTTTCTTTGTGTCTTCTGTGTCCTCTTCCCTCGCTCTGTCTGTTTCTCTTCGTAATTCATTATATAACTTTCTGTACATCTTTCTGCCCTCCCCTGTATCAACCTGTTTCCACGTCTATCTTCCTATCCCTCATTTTCTGCAACATCTGCTCTGTAACCCATGGTTTCTTAGCCGTTTTGTGTTCGCGGTAACCTACTGCTTCTTCTGTAGCCTGCTGTAAGCAACGTTTAATATGTTCCCACCGTGCGTTACTACTTACGCCCATCCTTTCCTCGTTTGAACATTTTTCTTCGAATATTTCAACGAAAAGATTTCTTACTTCCTCGTTTTCAACTTTTCAGTATTCAACACTATGTTGCCTACTTTTCTTCTGTCTACATTTTTCACTTGAAAATCTACTTCGGCCAGCACAAGATTATGATCAGAGAAAATATCAGACCCGTGAAGGGTCTTAGCGTTCTCTAAGCTATACCTGTCCTGAAGCATAACATAGTCTTTCTGATATCTTCCGTCTTCTATTGGTGATTTCTATGCATAACTTCTTCTCTTGTGCTGATTAAGCCAAGTGTTCCCAATTACTAGTGAATTCTGTCTACAGAAATTCACCAGTCCCTCTCCCCTTTCATTTCTTTCGCCTAACTATATTTTCCTACGATACTACCTTCCTGTTTTTCTCCCACAACTACAGTGAAATCTCCCATTAGAATTACGCATGTACCCTTCTTCTCCCTATCTATAATTTCTTCCAGTTACATGCGAAGTCTTCGTTGCATGAGTCTGTATCCCCACTAGATCATTTGTTTTCCCTTTAGGTCTTAACATCATAACTTTATCATCAAGAAATTCTACCTTCACTACCTTCTCCTTTAAGCGCTTTCCAAGAATTATTCCTACGCCATTATTACCGCCCTTTTCATTACCCGAGTAAAACTTTCTATATCCTTCGCTGTTTAACACCCCATTACCTTCCCATCTAACTTCACAAACGCCTACCAGATCTAGATTATTTTGTTTTATTTCTTCTTTAAGATTTTTTAATTTCCTCCCTGTAACGTAGTACGAACGTTCCATGTCCCTATCCTAAATCTTTTGCTCTTCCCTGTGTCTTTCTTTCTCTGTCTGTCTTCTCCCCACTATTACTTTCTCGTCCAATTGTCCTTCCCAAGCCATTACCCTTACGGAGATCCGAATGGGAGGATATTTTACATCCGGAACTATATTTTGACCTGCGAAAGACCATTGTACATATGTTCTCTTTTTTCTGCCAGCAAACTAGGGAAAATAGATTGGTGGGTTTCCGTTGCCTTCCACCGCGCAGTATCCTAGCCGTTAAAGTCACTCTGACCACGCCTGGGACTAATGTCCAAGTTGCCGTACCAATCACTATGATTTCCGCCAACTTGGCTACTGGAGAACTGCTGCATTCGCCCATAACACTCTTCGTCTGGCTACTTCATTTAGGCCAATTCGGTAGGGGTGGCTCTTCTGGTAGTGAACTACCACCGACACAGCTCTAAATTTCACTGTAGCACGCAATCCTCCCCACCCGACACATAAGTGTCTTCGTAAAGGTGGTGTTTATCGGGGAAGAAAAAAACAAATGTGTCTAATATCCTTGTTTTTCAATTGATCTTGAAATTTGAGAAAAGAAAATTATTTATTAAAGAACAATTTCTGTTAGTGTTAACGTGATTTAACTAAATGAAGATACTTATGAAATAATAATTAGTAATTGACTAGTGGTTTCGTGGAAACGTCAAGGAAAAGATCATTTGTCAAGTTTTGAATAATAGTTCATGTGCTATAATACCAAAATAAACAAACAAACAAATGGATTATTATTTAACGAAAATTATTGGAGAACGTTTTTTCCTGTATTATGGGGGGAGCTAAATGAATTATCATTATCAACTAGATTCAACTCCAAGCAGTAGGGATTATGTGAAACCCTCAACAAAAATATAGAGGGTGGGGAAAAGTTAGGTGACAGCGTATAGGTGATGTTTGCGGTGGAGCACTTAAACTTAACGTAAATTGTCACTACAGCCGTCATGCTAGGGTTTATTGCTATCACTTATTGACTGTTGCTTAGTTTTTAAGTTCGATATGCGATGCATAATTTATATGTTTTCTTTCATAACAACGCAATTCTGCAGACCAATTTGCCTATCGTCAACCGTTTAATAATTATGGCTAGAATTGTCATTTGATCTTCGACCCATCCTGTACATTTTCTAAAAAATAGAATATTTGTTTTACACAAATAACAGTACATCATATGTTTTAAGCCAAAGGTTATTTGCACCTCATTATCTAGTATTTATCCTCGGAATTTTTATCTTTTAAACGGTAAGTTTTACTTCTAGAATAAACTTTGACCACCATCATAAGAAAAACGTCTAACTTATCTTTTTCATCATTCTGATGTGTTTGGAGTCTGATGAGCCTTCTAGTTATCTTTCAGTGCAATGTTTCACAAAGCAAAGACGCAAACACAAGCGGAAAATAAAATTATATTTAGTGAAAATACAATCCTCACACATACCTCCCACCTGTATGACGACGTTTCATCTTCAGGTCCTACTGGGTCGTGAGTCTGTCTATAGTGAATCCAGGCAATGGGTCTAATTTGGTCACTCCGGGTCGTGTCTCTCTCCAAGTCACCAGATCAGATCCAGTCACTGTGGGTCATAGGTCTCTCACCGAGTGTGGTGTACCATGGGTCTCCCTGGGTGTCTTTGGGTTATCTATCTGTTCAAGTCACCAGATAAGACTGGAACACTCCGAGTCATTGATCGGCCCAGATCATCGGATCTAGTGTGTAATGGGGTTAACTGCTTCTGGATCTTCGTGCCTCGGGTTACAGAGTTTGTGACCCATTGCATCAAGTATCTTTTTGTAAATGGAAACTAAGGAACATTACTTCATCTTTTCTGTAAACTGGTCCGCCACGGTGTGCATAACTAACTAACTAACTAACTCCATGGCCTATGGAACCCGGAGGTTCAGTGCCACGTTCACAAAAGCTCTCCACTGACTTCTATCCTTAGGTAATTGCATCCAGTTTCTACTTTGTATTCCTATCTCTGCGAGATCCATCTTAATATTGTCCTCCCATCTGCGTCTAGGTCTTCCTAATGGTCGTTTTCCTATGGGTCTACCAGTCAAGACTTTGAAAGCGTTTCTACTTTCTTCCATTCTAGCTACATGACCTGCCCACCTAAGCCTCCTAGACTTGACGACCCTAACAATGTTGGGTAAACCGTATAAACTATGTAGTTCCTCGTTATGAAGCTTCCGCCATTCCCCATTCTCGTTCCTCTTGGGTCCGAATATTCTTCTCAGGATCCTGTTCTCAAATATTTTCAGTCTATGTTCTTCCCTCAGAGTAAGCGACCATGTTTCACAACCATACAGAACAACAGGCATGATTATCGTTTTATATATTTTAAGCTTCAAATTCCTCGACAGAATTCGCGACGACAAGAGATTTTGAACCGAATAGTAACACAAATTCCCTGCTTTTAGTCGACATTTAATTTCTTCGTGAATATGATTTTCGTCTGTTAATATTGACCCTAAATATTTGAAAGTATCCACTTTATTAAAAGCATTATTTAATATTTTAACGCCTCCACAATTTGCCGTATTACGGTCCCGACGCACTTCCATGTATTTAGTTTTCTCTGCATTTACTTCTAAACCCATGTCCCTGCAAGCGTTTAATAAAATCTCTGCATTTATTTCTACTGTTCTCCTATCATCCCCTATTAAATTTACATCATCAGCATATGCCATAACCTGGTGAATGCCGTTCACCTCCTTATGGCGTATTCCAGCACAAAGTTAAATAATAATGGCGACAACGCATCTCCTTGTTTCAGGCCATTTTCGACGTGGAAGCTCGTGGACAAAAAGTTTCCTACCCGGACTTTACTTTGGGATTCACTTAAACATATCTTAATTAATCTAATTAGCTTTCTCGGTATTCCAAGTTCTGTAAGAACGTTGTATAATGTTTCTCTCCTAACCGAGTCGTAAGCCTTTCTAAAATCAATAAATAGTTGATGTACCGGGGTATTGTATTCCCACTTCTTTTCGAGTATTTGGCGAATGGTAAATATTTGGTCGATAGTTGATCGATTTCGTCTAAATCCGCACTGATAACCTCCAATAATTTCATCTGCGTGTGGGTTCAATCTTGCTAACAGAATATTTGAAAGGATTTTATAGGATGTTGACAGAAGAGAAATGCCTCGATAATTATTACAGTCAGTTTTGTCGCTTTTCTTATGAATTGGAACAATGATTGATTCTTTCCACTCTTTTGGCAATTCTTCCTTGTTCCAGACAAGGAGAATGAGTTTGTGTATCTTGTTACACAATTTTTCGCCTCCAGCTAAAATTAACTCAGCCGGAATTTCATCTACACCCGGAGATTTGTGTTTCTTCAATTTCTTTATAGCGGCTTCCATTTCTATTCGATTGGGTTCTGGAATATACGGTTCTGCGGTGTGTATCTCCTTTTCTCCACGCACATTAGTTTTTGGCTGCGTGTTCAGCAAATCGTCAAAGAAATCTTTCCATCTATTTAAGAGGCTATCCGTATCGGCGAGAACTGTTCCGTCAGATTTCTTTAATATATAAGCACGAGGTTGATAGCCTTTCTTAAATTCGCTGATCCCCTTATAAATGTCCCGAATATTTTTATTTTTACTATTATCTTCAAGTTCCTTAATTTTAGCTTTCAAAAAATCCCGTTTCTTTGTTCTAAAAGTTTTGGAAGTTTCCCGCCTGATATCTGCGAAATTTTGTGTAGTTGTTTCATTCGGATTTTGTAGCCACCGTAATTTTGCCTGTTTTCTCTTCTCTGCTAGTTTAATGCATTCTTGGTCGAACCATGGTTTGTTCCTACGTATTTCCGCGTGTCCCAATTTTTAATTGCTGAACTTTTAATGCTATCTCTAATTTCAATCCAAGTATCCTCAACACTAGTGCACTCCGAGTCTTCTAAAACCGCGAATCTATTCGAAACTTCAATCTGGTATTCCTCTCTTACCTGGCTCTCTTCTAATTTCTTTAAATTAAATCTCTCCGTTTTCGGACATTGAATATTACCTTTATTCAACGATAATCTCTCCTGTATTATCGCTACTACCAGGTAGTGATCAGTGTCACAATCAGCCCCTCTAAACGACCGGACGTCAATTACGCTAGATTGTCTTCTTCTATCTACTAGAACGTGATCAATTTGATTATGTGTTTTTCCGTCTGGTGATGTCCAAGTATATTTATGAACGTCGCGATGTGGGAATTTTGTACTCTTCACGATTAGGTTTTTGGATGTTGCAAAGTTCACGAGTCTAACACCGTTGTCATTACTTTCCTTATGCAAAGTTTCGTTCCCTATAATCGGTTTGAAAATATCCTCTCGTCCTACCTTCGCATTGAAATCTCCTAATAGAATCTTCATATGGTATCGCGGGAGTTGGTCAAATATCCGTTCCACTTCTTCGTAAAAACTATCTTTTATATCGTCACCCTTATCTTCAGTTGGAGCATGTACATTTAAAACAATAATATCACACCACCGTCCCTTAAGAGTAATAAAAGAAAGTCTGTCAGTAACAAATTCAACCCGTTTAATTGCTGGTAATATTCGTTTATGAACGAAAACCCCTGTTCCTAACTGATGATTTTTATTTCCTTCCCCGTAAAAGAACGTAAAATTTCCGGAATTCTCAGATCCATTTCCTTCCCACCTAACTTCCTGAACTCCTACTAAGTCCATCCTGTATTTCTCTAACTCACTCGTTACAGATTTTAACGCGCCTGCCCTATAAAGACTTCTAATATTCCATGTTCCAAATCTCATGTCCATTTTCTTTTGCTGATGTCGTGCCAAGTTATCAGTCCTTGTCCGAGGCTTTTGTGAATGTTTCTGAACAAGTACCTTTTTTTACAGGATGAGGGTGTTAGCCTTACCCAAATCCCCAAGCTGGAGGACCACTCCTAGTCGTCTGTCCGCGACTGCTTATTCAGTATATTCGCAGCTAACCTCTATATCTAGAGGCCTTCTCCTCGATCCGCAACCTGAGGACGCGCCATGCCGTGGTGACAGAACCCACGTTACACGGCCACGGTGTGCATGGAATCCATTATTTTCTCAATCACACAAACCATAGATTGGCAACAGTCTAGGTAGTAAGGGCACGTCGCTCTTCTATAAACGGAATATAATTTTAGATATAAATAGTAGGTTTTCTACTCCTTTGGTTCTCTTGCCCGCGTAAAAGTGCTGAAAGCTAAAGAAAAAGTTGATGAAAGCAGAAGTATATGGAATACAGTGTTCTATGCGAGGTATTGACTCTAAGACATGAGAAACTGAGAATAAAATCCTTTGAGGGGTGATGTTACAGAAGAATGTTGAAAATTAGATAAGGTAAAGTATGAAGATTATTGGAAATGGTAGAGGAAGAAACCTATATACTGATGAATAAGCCGCGATAAAAACACATGGTATAAATAATACAAAATGCTAGTTAGATAAAAATGACAAAGAAATATAAAAATGTCAGAATAGGGAAGAATGCACAATCACATCCCAAGAAGAAATGATAGTTACTAATTTTCTTACAAACATATATCGATTATTACTTATAACAGTTGTACTTATAACAAAATTTAAAGGTTTCAATTTCGATATTTTCCCCACCTATTTATTATAAAATGGGTTTCACAACTATTAAACAAAACATTTTTTATTGCGAAACTTACGACAAAAACAAATGTTTGTTGACGTTTTCAATTTTTTTTTTTTTTTTTTTTTGTTTTTTGATAATTGATTGCGGTTCATATTCAATTTATTACTTTTTGTTTCCACTGAAATCTCTCCATGGATACCAATAATAAACGTAAAATTTCTAAAAAGAAAATTAATACCTCTAGGAAATAAAAAGGGGAGAAGGGAAGAAAAGAAACGGGAAAATTATAAACGAGCAATTGTGCAAAGCAAGAATAGTACCAACGGGGGAAATTAAAACTAACAAAGACATGAACAGAAATTATATTTAATTGGAACCAGGAAAAAATCTGCATAAATATTACCGCAGATTTTATCTCAATCAATACAAGACTGTATACCTGCGATGGGGTAAAAATTGTGTTAAAAATAAAATACATAGTACAGGAAGCATATCAATATAGTAATTACACTGTGGAAAAGGAAATGTACGTTTGAATTTCTTTTATCATTTCATACTCTGACATAGTAAAGCAGATATGGTTTCCTCTTTTTTGGTGGGTTAGCAGCACGGAGAACCGGCCATAGATCTCTCTGTCCTTAAACTCCGCCCTTTGGCTCCTCTCAACACGATGAAGTAGTGTAACAAGTGTTGAAAAGGGTTCTGAAGGAGGGTAGAGAAACACAATCCCATAAGGGGGATGCAATCATTTAAAACTTTTTGCTACCTTCCTTACAACAATGTTTTACACGACAGAGAACAAGACAAATCAAGGATATGGTTTAGTTTTCGAACAAAGAAACATTTTTTAAATTTATTTTCTAGTTTATTTTTAATTCTAAGAAATTAACTTTATTCTGTCATACCAACACAAAGTGCTGAAATGAAAAAAAAATATCAATGAGGATAAAAAAATATTATTCATAGTAACACCATTCTTTAATGGTATAACTTGAGATGAAACTTAGACTAACAATTTTATATTTCTAAATGGGCATTTATCTTGTATTTCATTTGAGAAAGTGTGAGATATTTCGATATCTACACTGTTTGACAAATAGGGAAAAAATATGCCCCACAATTTTGGAAACATGATTTCGATACATCACCTGATCAACATACAGAATATGAGTTCAGATATTCATCTAGTCTTTTTTTTTTTTTTAATCAAAGGATGGCTGGAATTCCTTGCTACGCAAAGAAACAGTATACCGAAAAAAGAAGAATGTGCTCTATATGACGAGAGGACATGAAATGCAATTTGAACTCTGGGCCGTGGTGGCTTAGTGGTAGAGCGTCACCTCTAGTTTGTGGAGCCAGTAGTAAGATACCGGATCGCGCCAAGTTGATTTTCTGGTGAACAAACACCGTGTACGTAAGTTTTCTCAGAGTTCTCTCGTTTTCTCCCACTTTCTTCATTCCACAATTTTGATTCATTTCTCGCAATCGCCGTCTCATTTAGCCCATACGGCATAGGCGTGGGACGTAAAACTCAAAGCTTTGATTTCATTTTCATTTGCAAGTTGAATTGAGCACAGAGTTATGATCACATGCATAAAGCAGACCACGTTGGATAGCACAAAGTCTTTCGAAGCTGATTGGCTTGTTATTAATGAGATTGTTCCGAAGAGCCTAGAGTATGTTGTCCGATTCTTTCTTAAGAGTGTTTCAAGCGAAACGCGTGATTGAATAGCGACCAAATACGAAGAATCGAAATCTACGTCAAATCAATTCACGAATGACTAACTCAAGCAGTAGAAGTAGAATGATCTAAAAATGAGAAAAGTGGCCAAAGTGTATCAGTGTTCAACTAATATATCATCATGTGTTACTAATACACACAAGTAAAAAAGAGAAAAACCTGTTTGTTATACATTTGAAAAAGCTTTGTCGATCTGAGCGAAATATTGTGCAATTAATATATAAAGTCTTTAAACTATAAAATGTTGTCAATTTTTTTTCTCAAATAGAAAATATTTTACTATTTACTTTTAATTACAGTGAAGACTCTTTCTTAATTACAATAAAGACACAGCATTCTCAAATATAATATACAAATGACACACTTACAAAAACTCCACGAATTTTATTTTGCTGTGCTAACGAAGAATAAAAAAATAAAAGGAGAAAAACAAAGTTAATACCTAGGTAGAAAATAAAATTTTGTAGTTTTTTTGGCTTTGCTATGAAGTGAAGAAGTGTTGTTTGTTGTCTTGTGCACAATGAATTCTTCATGTTATTATTGTCTTTCTTGATAAAACAACAGAAGGTAGTAGTAGAAGGAAAGAAAGAAAGAAAGAAAGAGAGACGTCTTACTATTAGTTTTCACCGTCACTTCATACAATTGGTTGCTTTGATGAAGAATGATTACTGACGGCGGAAGGAGTATAATTTGTTGTTAGGTCAACCCTCACCCCCTTGTTACCACTACTTCTTGTTCGTCTTATGTAAACTCCAATTTTGCTTTTGTTTCGTTGAAAAAAAAACGAAAATATCGAAAGGGTTTAAGAAGTACTGAGAGACAAACAAACAAACGAATAGAGCGTGTCTGTCGCGGGATGCTGAGGGCGTGGCGAGGAAAGAGAATAAGAGAGGTGCTTCCCCTCCTACTCTCATTTAAGTCAGTTCTTTCGATCTTTTAAAAGACAATTCTCTTGACGAAATAGAAGCGGCAGCAACTCTTTTTCCTGTTTTCCGATTTGCCTCCTCCGGTCCGGATGCCCCAAGACAAAGATAAAAAGGGGAGAAAAAGAAAGAAAGGAGAAAGCAGGACTTCTCGCTTAATATTCTGTACTCGTTGCCCTTTCAGCACAGAAGGACGGCAAGACTTTAGCAACACAGTTCGGACGTTCTAATGAGATTTTACAGCTAGCCGCCTTCCACGGCCAGTTTCCGAAAAGCAGAACGACGAGACATGAAAGACAAAAGATACTCAGCGTGACGTCATGAGGATGAATTTTCTCTTATTTTTATCCTTTTTTTCTTTTCATTTTTTCTCTCGTTTTAACAGAGGTTCTGTACAAGAGAAAGGACAGAACGAAATACACGAAGCAACGTGTCCAAGGCATGACAAAGTTAAGGTAGTTCAGAAGCAAGAAACAGAAGAACACTCACTCTGAACTAAGTGGAAATAACTTTAAATGGATAATTCACTACTAGTACTTCCTTTAAGTTTTTGTATCGATGGGAAAAAGTGTAAATGATAAAAAAAAATCAAAGTAGCAGAAATAGTTGAAATTACTTGAGCATGATCCAAACGTGATTAGCTTTTAACTTGAAACTTCATGTCATACTATTTTATTCTTCTTAATTTTCTTTCTGGTAGTGGAGATCATTAGTACTTTCGAAAATGATCAAGTGCTTACTTGTACTGAAACTTTCTTCAGTAAGTCCCTAGAGCTGTCAATCTCTAGAAAAATGTCTTGATCTGGTTGGTTACTACTCTGTATAATTAGATATTTGATATAATAAATTCTTTATTGGTATTTTCATTTTCCGTAAAGTAAAGTGTGCCAAATAGGAGGAGACATCCTTCCAAGAAGGAGCCAATCATGTTTTCAAATGAGCTGCCCTAAAAAATTATTCTTTTGGGTAACGTACGTACAGATAGTACTTCAGCTATAACCGGTCATACGTAGAACCGAAACTCGAATTTCTGTCTTGTTTTGAAGAAGCTCTTGGGACTCGGTTTCTTGTTGTATCGGGACGTTTCCTGGCAGCAAAGATGAGTTGTACTTGGCCTTATGCTCCCTTATCCTAGTTGAAGATTTCGTACGCGACCTACTGAACACTACCAATTTAGACCAAACTTTGCTCTTTACTGGATAATACGCATATGAAAAATATCACTACACAGAAAATTTGGCTTCTGACTTATTAGTCACCCAAAATTGTGGTTTGGACTTAGTCAAAGATCTAGCGACCATGCCACAAATAGTAAAAAGTGCCCACAGTTTGACAACTTTCCAATTACGCTTTTTTATACTAATTTTGGAATGCTAAAATAAAATGAAGCTGCTTTCAAAGATATTTATCCATAGGGTTACTAGAAAAATGACCTGAAAGTTGGAATATTTGAGATACTGCTTGTGCTAATAGTAAAAGGGCCCATACGTTGATATGTTTCGCATTTTGCTTGTTATGGTAACTTGAGATTCTGAATCTAATGGAAATATCTTCAAATATATCCGTTCATCAGTTACGAGAAAAATTATCTCTAAACCGGGAGGTATACATGAGCTTATATCTCAAATTTGATACCACTTCCTACGGACATGTATGTGTCAAAATAGTACCATTGGATACAAGACCTTCGAATGAGTATACACTGCGTAATTAGATATGTATCCAAAGGGTAGACACTGGTTAATAAATCACTAGTAAATGAAAAATCACCAGTAGTTATTTAGAACAAAAATACGTAGAATAAACGTGCTAAACGTTAATTTTACTGCAATAAATACATGATGAAACGGTTTCTCAGATCAATCTTATTTATTCGTGGTCTCAACAACACTCAGTAACAACGCTTATCGATAAATTAATTAATTTTGACCTTCGTTGCGCTGAAAAAAAACAAAGAAAGTACTTCAGAAACAAAAAATTAAAGATCCTCTGAAACTATGTTAAAGATATGCGAAAATCAGTGACAAAGGATGAGCTTTTATCGCAATAAGTGATTAATGTTTTACTTTAAGTACGCTCTTTTTTGGTAGTAGGAATAACCACTATTTAATATTCCTATTCACTTCTACGAAAACATGTAAATGAAGTAAACGAATGGGGACAGAGCTGATGAGAACTTTAGATATGGAATTCAAACTACATAAACTACTTAGGAGAGAAGTTGGTTTAGTGGCATAGCGTTCATTTCTAATGCTAGTAGCATCTTGTTCGATTCTAAGTTATATGAGTTTCTGGTTGAAAACATGTCTGTAAAGTTTCCTTGGAGTTTTCCTAATTCATCCCTCATTTTTATTCTATCAATTCGTTACATAATCATTTACTATCTTTTAATATCCTCTGTTTTAGTCTAAACAACTAAACGTTGGATGCAAAACTAGAATTTTCATTTAATATCATGCATGACCTATTACAACATTATATGCAATTCAACTTGATGAGGCTTCTACGAGGTCAAAATTGAGAATGGCAACCCTTATCTATGAAGAAACTCTATTCTATTTTATTCTGCAAACACAAGAAGTTCTAGTAGATATTTTTTCCAAACAAAAAGCTGTATTTGTGTTTAATTTAAAGGAACAGAAGTTTAATTCTTGAAAATATTATCAATATTTTCATATCGACTAATTTATCACACATCCATAGCATCATCCCTACCCTATGGTCTAGTGCCTTTCGCGTACGTGGTCCAGATGGGACAACATTAAACACGTTACAGTAGTTTGGATTCCATTTTACGTTCCATATAGCCTCGGTCCTAAAAATTGATAGACATATCATATTTATGAATTAGTTCATTTTGTAATCAATATCAAAATTATTACTACTGGCAGAATATTATTAATTAATCAGAAAATTTGGCATAATTAAACGAAAGAACTATTTGCATATACACACACCTCTTATTGAACATTATAATTCTCCTGACATGCTAAATACAATTTTGTATACACTTTTATGATTTTTTCGTCTTCAGCATCGACCACATCTTAGTCATTTCCTTGATCTGGCTTGATATGGCTTCTTAGGCTTTCATAGCCATTATTGATTTGATTTTGAGTTTTAGCGTCCCTTTCAGCAGCGAGGCTACATGAGACATGGACCTACAGTTGAATATGGGATCCGAATCACATGAGCTCCTGTCGAGAATTGAGTGCAGGTCTCCCACGCCAAAAGTGCGTACATTAACTGCTTAATCACAAGAGAGTTCATAGCCATTATTGAGATACAACCTTCAATAATGAATTATATATTGTAACATGCATTATTTTCGTTTGAAAAAACTGAATCAGTTTTTAAAATGTCTTCTTACCATAAATATGTTTTTTTCTGATTAATTAGAAATTAAGTTCAAATATTTCCTGAAGTTCCTTGTTAATTAACTTAACTTAAAGGATTCACCACTTAAAAGTTACAAATGTATATTTTTCTAAAGAACATTTTAATTCTTTTTTCCTCTAACAATCTTATCATAAGGTTTGACGAATGCTCAAAATACTCTTTAAAAGTATTTATATATAATGGACAATAGTTTGTCAGCTAATTTTCCAATGCATTCTTAACATATTGCAAATCTATTACATTGTATTATGTCAATATTTTTCTTACTAAATAAGTATTGTTATCCTTTTCCTTGCAGTTCCCCCGAACATTGACGATTCGCTTAGTAGCTCAGACGTTATAGTAAGAGAAGGGGCCAACGTGACCTTAACCTGTCGTGCGACGGGGTCACCACCTCCTAGTGTTAAATGGAAGAGAGACGACAGCAGGATGATCACGATAAACAAAACTCTAGAATGTGAGTTAAACTATATATTATACGTTGTATGTTAAAAATAAATGTTTATTTAAACGTAACGTGTTACTCAATCTATGCATCTTAGATACAAAACTAAGATGAATAGTAGAATAGAGTTTGAAGAAAAGAAATGATAAATTGCTTGATTGGATTAGAACTGAACGTCTTCTTCTGCACCGAAACGACATGAGACGAACGTATAACACGAACCCAATCGTCTCACGCCCAAGGCGCATACACTATCCATAAAATTTAAAATAGTGTACTGTAAACATAATGTAGAGCTGATAAAGGAATTTACACATTGTGGAACTCCAACAGACAATACATAAGTTTTTGGGATAATTCTGTAATTTAGGTTTCTTGCATTTTTCAAGGCTGAGAGTAATGAATGTAAATGTGATATATTTCCATTCTTCTAAGCTTAAAATTTAATATAAGATATTTTATCTATTCAATATTATGCACATACAATGTGAGTGAGATATATTTCTTATGAAGATCGCTATACACATCCTAAAATAAGACTATAAGATTGAGAGGAATACAAAAATTTTAACTTTACTTCTTCTTAAAATCTTAGTAGTCATGAAACTTCACATACCTATAACCATCATCATGGCAGATGATAATAATAATCATCACCATAAGTATTCTGCTATTGTTGGTAGATCACTTGCTGCAACTCAGAAGCTTCCATGCTCCACGGTCTTCCGCTAACCTATTTGTCTTCACATCCGATTTCTCTCCTTTGTCCCGCTCTCCCTCTTTGTCCTGCCACCATACACTCTAAAACGTCCTTCATGATACAGTTTCTTGTCAGCCAATATCCCAACTCGTTTTTCTTCCTCTAGCTAAAATTGTTGTTTCTCTCCCCACTATTTCAAACTCCCTCTTAATTGTTTTCCGTTGTACCCAAGCTAATTTTCTCCATTCGTCTCTACACCCACATTTCGAAAGCTTCCAGTCGTTTTTCATCATTTTTGCTTAATGTCAATGTTTCTGACCCATATAGTACAATACTCCACACGAAGTATTTTATGTCTTTTGCTCAACTGTTTATTCAAGATCCCACAAAATAGTACTTTCTTCCTCCCCCTTTCTTCTTTCGACAATCCTGTCATTGCTTTTATTTCACTGAAAATTACATACTTCTGGCATGTTGAGTAGCAAATGAGTAGTAGAGTTTTAGACGTCTTCTCGATTTATAAAAATGCTTTGACATGTCACTTTTTGACACTTCAATAACTAGTTGGCTAAGCCTACCTTCTAAAATAGAGCATGTTATCTACACCTGCATTTAGATGCATAGATACCTAAAATAATTATACGAAGTTCGTACCCATGATAATTATCCTGTCATACTTTCTAGTTCTCCACTGTTCCCTTGATTTCGAAGCAGGAATTTTCTTTTTTGATTTATGCCTATCATCCAACACTTTTAATATACGTATATACACTTTTCCTTTCTTTCCCTTTCATCGTGTCTTGTACCATGAATCACAAAATAGAACAACTTTTCAAATAACGTTCTACCCAGTTTGTAAGGAGTTTGGTTTATCGAAACCCATTTATACATTTTTACTTACCTAGTCATGTGCCCGTCCATCCGGGAGACAAAAACATCTGAAGAACTATTGATGGACCACCACCAGAGTGGTCAGTATGTAGAAGTTAAGAGTTTGTTCGTTTGTTGATGGAGGCGATATCCAAAATGGAATTGTAAAAAATGAACCATTTCCAGTTTTTGCATTGATCAGGTAAAGTGAAAACGATAATAGATAGCAAGAAAAAGTGGTATTCTGCATACAATTAAGCATTTTAAGAATACATTTCATCTCCACTCTACTGTCTTTAATAATAACGGGACAGGTGACAATCTACTGTTTCCGGTGTCAATATGAATTTGGAAAATACCACCATATACTAACCAAACTCCTTCACGTGGGTTACTTTATTATTTTCAGTTTTCTTTAGTTGTTCTTTTTGCACTTTCTAACATATTCCTCAAGTTATCAAGTCTTGTATTCTTATTTCCCTACAGACCATTTTAGGTTCTTTCTTTTCTAATATTTCATTACTAACCATTTCAGGTTCTGTACTAATATTTCAGAGCTTTAAGTAGTTGTTATAGTTTCTTCGTAGTGTGCACTGTCTTTTAGCTTTACGGTACGCACAAGACGATTAAGAAAAATAAAAGTCGAAACATAAAATGTTATTTTTAATAAAGGTTTGAGATTGTTTTATTTATTTGTTGCAGAAGTTGTTTAAGATAGATTGTGTTATAGAGATTACTCATTCAAAGATTTATTAAAACAGTGGCGGATTTGAAATCTTGCAGCTTTAAGTAATTTGTGATCAGAGATCCCCCACCTGGCACTACACTCATCCCATGATGACCTGTAAACTTGTGAAAAGTCCAAAATCTTTGATAGTTTTTTAGCCACAGACTGTTTTACAGTATATTTTTCAGTATGAAAAAGTTCCTTTATGGGCTTAGATATTCGTTAACCATTTTTTAATTACGTCATTTTTGCTCTTTCTAATTAGTATTAAGTGTGAACTATGATGTCGTTTTGACACAAAATTTGGTTTTGTTATTTTAGAGTGATAACGAAATATACCAAATCAAAAAAATTGTAGAACGTTACAATACAAATTTTGCAAAAATGTTCCAAATGTTTTCTTTTGTAGCCCTCTGACTTCTGCGACAATAGTCAGTTTGCCTAGTCGAAAAGCCGACACTGTATCAAATCATAAGTGTTCTGCCCTTACTGGGAGAACACTTGTAGAAATTGAGAAGGTTCTATTCATTTTACGTACATTTCCATAGAGATGTTATTTCCATCTTACTTTTACTTAATAGCACTCATAATTTCTTCTTCCTAAACACATCTACCACGTTTTACAGAATATATTTCTTCCCAAACAATGTTCTAGTCAGTTTCTTTTCCCCTTCATAGAGGTCACCTTTTGAAAGAAAGAAAGTAGACTGTACGAAAATATTTCGTCAAAAGACTACCTAGCAACGTCCTTCGTTCAATTACACCAAGACTTACAGTAAGAGTGAAATATCCATGGCCTATACGCACAGGCGCGCACGTATACATTTTTGTTGAGAGGTCCAAAGTTTGGGAGGGTCCAATAGTACGTGACAGTACGTCTATGTAAAATTGAACTGATGTTGTTCTATATTTGAAAAGACGATATGTAATTTTAGGTTCTACCACTCATATTCTCAGAAGAAAACATAAGAACTAGATTGTTTCATAAGAAGAGAAAAAGAACAGATGAAATATAAGATCAAATGTTTAGGCTACAATTATTTCTCTACCAGACAATATTACAGGGGTGCCCACAAGGGGGGGGGCTATGACGCAAACTGCGTCATTAAAATATTTGGGAGGGTAAAAATCTGTATAAATATGTTTGAGGGGGTGTAAAAATTAATCGAAAATATTTTTTTTTCATGGAAGAACACCTACGGATAGACAATTGAGGGGGGTGCGTCATGGAGTTGAGGAGGGTGGGCACCACTGAATATTATTAAAGAAGTGTGCAAGTGTATTTTTAGGTTACGTAGTTTGGATGGTGGTGGTCCAGAACCAGTTCAACCCTGCTTAGATGTGACTCTGTATACGCATGACAAGCAATCAGCATCTGCACAACCTGCTATCTGATTATGCAGTCGCGAGGGTAGATTACTTAAGTACTGAATTTTTTTGATTACCCTATACAACTTACTCATGACATCTCAAGGATACCATGTTGCTCTCATTAGCTCTTATCACCAATATATCTTGTGCAAACTTTGCGTCAGATCTGTGAATTCCTACTGGGTTCTTAATACGTTTTCATCAACTTCCAATTTCCGTTACCTCTGTTACGGGAGATTTATATACAAAGAAAGTCCCGGCCTCAGAGCCTTGTGGACTGCTTCACTAATGTTGTTTTAAATGAAAAGTGTTTGAAATAAAATTATATATTAAGATGGCTCGTGTCAAAATGGCCGAATTAGCCTGTTTTAACTATAATTGTTTTTCACACTGTTAATGTAATAGGGAAGGGTAAGCGGCGCATGGACATATTGAAATTGAATAACAGTATATTAAAATTGTAACAAATCATAAAATTGTCAAAAAAATATTGAAAAATAAATAGTAAAAATTGAATAAAAACTACGAGCAAAGCTTCCCAATATTTAGTGTTTACAGCGCCATCTCTTCCCCCACCTGAAGAACTTTGATCAACTTAGTTACCATCTACCAATAGATTCTCTATGACATCATTTTTAGTGTATACAAAACTAACAATTACAAAAATTCTATTATTGCTTTTTTACTGTTGTGATGAAACAATATGTAAACAAACACATCTTAGTATAAGTTATTCTTTTACCTTTTGTTCTTTTCACAGTGCCAGAATTTGACGGTGAAGTCTTGGAACTTACAAGAATTAGTCGATTAGATATGGGAGCCTACTTATGCATAGCCTCAAATGGAGTGCCACCAACAGTCAGTAAAAGGATCAAAGTCAGTGTGGACTGTAAGTATAATGTTATGTATTTCTTGTATCAATTTCTTAATACGTCTGTCAATCTGTACATAAACGAGAGTAGAGAAATATGATATAGCATTAGTGGCTCTGAAATAATTATTTAAATATTATTCAAATACAAATTCATTTTTATTACTTCTAAATTTTATTTCTATATAAAATAGACACTAAATGACAGAACCATCGATAATAATATTAAAGATTTATTGGCTTTGAATATTTCAATAATTGTCATTTACAATATACTATTATTTTGTAGTGTTATACGTAGTCAATTTGAAACTCTCATTATTTGTTATGCTGTATTATTATGTCGTTATAAAATTCATATTTATTTATTTATTTTGAAAAATCATCAACTTGAATATTTGTACAAAAATATGCTAACTATATATAAATAACCCACACCATAATCTATGCACCGGTCATTTCGGAGGGATGTATCTACATGGGATTATCAGGTGACCTTCCTATTGACGAAGAAGTGCGATTCACTCGAATGGAGTATCTGGATAGTAAAGTTACGGTTTAGCCGTAATAGCTCGATTGCCACTGACAAAACTGCATTCAGTGACCACGATCGTCCTTGCAGAAATGTTGCTTCATTTGCATTTTTAAGGATGCCACTATACCTGTGAGCTGAACTATGACTTACGCCACATTGATAGCTGATGTTTGCTTCACTAGGGTGACATTAAAGAGGAGGCCGTAGCTGTTGCTTTGTCTGTGGCTGCCCGCATTCATCTTCTACGAGATCTGTCTACGACTCTGCCCGTTTCCTCTCACATTGGTTAAGAACTGTGACACTTTAACATGTGACACAGGGTCACGTTGTGGATGACGCTGGTTAAAATCGGTTAGCTACTGAACTGGAATTCTTTCTACACCACAGTTTGATTATCTGGATGCGTTCCTTATGTGTTAATGGTACTGTTTGACACTTGTAAGAAATAGGTAAACACAACTTTCAGTTGCCAATGACTTTTTACCAAATTAAGTTATGTGGAACCTATTTGCATATTTGGCATCCTAAGAAAATTCTAGCCCATAGTTATAAATCACACTACGTACCTATTGTTTATAATAAGAATTTCGAATTGAAGGTGACGGAAACAAGATACGGCTATCCGTGTGACATACAAAAGTGTCTTTCTGGACCTAATGTATATCGTCCATCTCATATTTAATGAAATTACATAAATGTGAATTTAAAAAGGGGAGTAAAGGACTTTTGATGTACCCTACGAGTTTATTAAAAGTCTATTACGTATGTGCTTGTGTTCCAGCACAACTCTGAGACGCCTGGAGCTGTATCCAAACTTGGTATGCATAGATTAAAAAACAGAAAACAGTACAGTGGGGAGAGACCCCTGGAACAACTAGGGGGAGTGGAAGGGAAACCCATAAAAATATCGAGAATGGCCAATATTAGTGTCTAATCCATAGTTTTCAGGGTCATTAAGATGCATCGTGATATATCCGATACTGTTTAAGTCCAGTTCAGCCCCTAGTACCCTTGGGGGTAACCGTACAAATAATCAAAAACGACCGATATTAGTGTCGAGTCCATAGTTTTAGATGTTACTAAGTTGATTCGTAACACTTCGATTCCCCTTTAAGTCCAAATTCAGCTCCCTGTAGGAGTAAGCCCCCTATCACCACTAGGGGAAGGATTTGAGAAGTAGAGAACGTATAAAAGTAGTGAAATATAACCTATATTAGTATCGAATCTATAGTTTGCGATATCTCTGAGGAGAATAGTGACATCTCCATGCTATTTAGCTCCACGTTTAACCGCCATTATCACCCATAAATGAGGGGAAGGGGTAAAGTGTAAAAATAATTGAAAACAAACGATTTCAACAAACTTGGTTAACGTATGACTTATAATCTGAGCGAAATAAAGTGGGAGTAAGATATTCCAAGGAGTGGGAGTTAGAGTGGGTGATATGTAAAAGTAGTTCAAAATGACATATATTAATACGCAATCCATAGCTTTCGTTGTAGCTGAAATGAATAGAGACACTCGCAATGCCGTTCAAGTCCAAATTTAACCCTACCTCTAGTAGGGGCGGGGGAAAGCTAGTGAAAATACGTAATGTCAAAAATAACTGAGATTAGTGTCGAATTCCTAGTTTTTGGGGTCGAGGAAGCGGCTAACCCATTTGAAATGGCTTTTGGAACATAATTAGTATCTACTTGAAGGTGGGTTTCTTAATCGTATGGATTTAAAGAAAGGACTATTTAAATCGACAAAATTTATCTATATTTTTATCTGTGTAGCTGCTAACAAAATCAGCACAGTACACGAATACTAGAGCCCCAGGATACGTTTGCAAACGCTTAGAGCGTTAAGAGAAATAAGCAAGATATGGATACACGCAGACTACACCTACAAATGCGGCTTGCACCCACACCAACATCCTGCGCGTTAATGTGTTTCTGCACGACATTGTGTGTTGCTTCTGTACGTTGTTATATAGGCAAATTTTTTTTGGAAGTTCACTTGAACATTCTGTTACAAATTTTTAAAATATATTTTATATTTATTCTCCTCTATCTTCTAAATTATTGATCCTAAGAAAAAAATGTATTGGGCTATTTTCGTAGTAAATTTAATGTAGTATAATTTTGTACTTGAAATGTTCTTTGGTAAACTCCACAGTTTAAAAAAAAACTATTTAGGAAAAACTTTAAAAAACTATCCTTAAACCCACCCTACACAGTCTGCTGAATTAAACCGTCGGAGACTTCTAGCTTGTTATTTAGAGTGTTTTCCCTACAACTGTTTCAAATTCAATTTATTTTTTCTAATCACTTTTTTTTACCTTCGTTGATTGGACTAAAAGACAGTAACTTACAGGAAATTTCAACAGAAAATGAATAATAACAACAATACCATTAAATTACTGTTATAAACAGATGATTGTTTTTGATTCATTCTTCATTTTATTTAATAAGGGAACAAGTATTTTATTCAATCTATTTCGAGTAGTCAATTAGTGGTCCATTTAGGTGTCATAAGACTATATAGTGGACCCCCCAAAAAAACTTCTTATCTGGCACACGGGAGAAAATGCATGATTCTACTAGAAATTTTCAAGCAGAATTTTAAATATATAATCTTTTCCACCATCACCTACGATTTTCAAGTGACACCCACGTGACTTTAACAACAATTTATTTCAGAAATTTGTTATTTACGCGCAGATAATCACATGTATCTTCCACGGAAATTACAATATAAGCACGGTTTATACTTTATTGCATTCGCAATTAAAGAACACTTTACATTATGTATACACCGTGTCGCCGTTTTTATGAGGGACATTCTAGATGGATTTTGTATGAAATTCCTTCCAAAAAGCAGTTTATAAGGACCTTTATGTCTCATGTTGCTATTCAGATAGTAATACAAAAACGGGAATTGCGCCCAAACATAGATTTGTGTCTACTCTGATATTTTGGTATGTCTGTCTTGGTATTTACTTTGGCATCAGAGAAAAAATGGAGAAGAGTATCAAGATTACTTTTTATGTCAATTAAAACCCGAATAAATAGTAAACGATGCAACATATTGGGGTGCTGTTTCCAACTTAGTAATAGGTCATCAACTACTATATGCCCCAAAAGTACTGACCATCAAGCACAAAGGTCAAATGTTTAAACCCTAATAACTCGTAAACGAAGCCACATATCGAGGTGCTCTTTCCACATGTAGTAACAAGCCATCAACTACTACATGTTCCAAAAGTACTGAACATCGAAGTCAAAGGTCAAATATTTAAACCCTAATAACTCGCAAACGGAGCTACATATTGAGGTGCTGGTTCCACATTTAGTAACAGGTTATCAACTACTAAATGCCCCAAAAGTACTGACCATCGAGGTTAAAAATTAAATATTTAAGCCTTAATAACTTGTAAACACAGCGTCGGATAAATTTGTTTGACCTATTCGGTTTTGTACGAAGCACAAAAAGTGAAGAATAAATAAATTTGGGTGTCCTGTTTACTTCTGTACCAAACAGGAAAAAGCAAACAAATGCCATTTTAACTAGCTGAAGATTTTATATCATTTTTACTATTTAAACAAACGAATGGATAAATTTGAGTGACTTATTTAATTTTGTACCAAAGAGAAATGCCATTATAACTAGCTCAAATTTTATATCATTTTGTACTACTCAAATAAACGAAGGAATAAATTTGTACTAACCAGAAGAAGCGAAGAAGAACCATTTTAACTACCTTAGACTTTTTAATACCATTTTGTACTATTTAAATAAACAAAGGAATAAATTTGTACCACCGAGATAAAGCGAAGAAATACCATTTTAACTAAGTAAAAATTTTGTACCTTTCTATGGCATTCAAATAAACGAAGGAATAAATTTGGATAGAGTATTTAGTTTTTTACTAACCAGAAAAAAGAAGTGATGAATGAATACAATTTGGGTGGACTATTTTCTTTTGTACCAACTGGAAAACGTGAAGGCCATTATAGCCTTTGTACTATTCAAATAAACGAAGGAATAAATTTGAGTGGCCTATTCAATTTTGTATCAAGCAGAAAAGTGAAGGAAGTTAATTTTAACTAACTCAGCATTTATGGATCATTTTCGGGTATTAAAATAGACGAAGGAATTTGAGTGGACTATTCAATTTTGTAACAACCAGGAAAAAACAAAGAAATCCATTTTAAAATAACTCAGAATTTTATATAATTTTGTAATACTTAAACAAACGAAGGAATAAATTTGGCTGACCTATTTAGTTGTGGTGCTAGATTTTGTACTATTTCGTATAATTTTATGTCACATAGAGAAAGGGTCATTTTAAAGTTTTCCAGTTCAATTTTTGTACAAGGAGGACAGCCATATTACTATGTTTTTGCACTTTTTGTATACAATTTAAAATAAACGAGGAAAGGCCAATATTTAAATTCGAATGTCTTGTACCAACAGAAAAAGTATTCCGTTTTAAACAAGTCGAATTGCTAAATAAATTTTAAATGTCTCTACCGTCATGTAAAAGAAATGCATAATGAAATTACACTAAAAAAATAATGTTAACACCCGTTTGCCTTCCACACTATTAAGGTGCCCTATGTTATATAAAAATCATATTTGCGCTCAATAGACTGTACCTTACGACTCTCGCTATACTAACACTACAAATGTTAGGTAACACATTAGTAATGTTCCTTGTTTATTTTATTTAAAGTAAATTAATACTGAGAAGCTTAAATATCTACAGCAACGCATAAAATACAAGATATGTCTTATTCGTGGACGAAAGTAAATTTGAGGTGTTTGGTTCAGACGTTCTCCCACCAGTCTGTCGATTTACCCACACATTCTCGTGCGAAATTAAATCTTTTTTTCTATTGACTGTACTTATGTATGGATTCTTACTTGGTACCCTACCATAAAACACGGAATACCTCAACATTCTACGGACTGTTTCTGCGATAACGTTCTTGCCTAACTCAGAGTTTAGGGATGCTGCAATTTTCACTGCACTTAGACTGGGGATGTTCTTAATTTTTGAAGAATAGAACGTTCGTCACGATCTGGCAATTTCCTGGGTTTTCCAATTTGTTGTATGGACTCTATCTTCATTTTCATATCTCCTGACAATGTCTCCAACGGTACTCTTGGGGATGCGCAATATTTCAGTTATTTTAGAGTATTTATCCCCTTTCGCATGATGATAGATCACCAATTGCCGCTGCTAGAAACCCGTATTTTTACCTTTTCTAGTCATATTTACCACAGTCCATGTAACCTGTTTGATTCACAACGTTCAGTGCTGCTTATTCACCTCTGCCATAACCTCTCTTCGGCTGCTATCTGCAGTGTATGTTTTGTTACCATACCACGCCTTCAAAATAGTACAGAAAAGAGTAAATACCGCTGGTGTTATCGAAACCGAATATTAATGGGAGGTATATTTAGTCCATTATCTGTTTGACATCCTGTTACCAAGCATTGATTAGCATTTCGTGTCACATTCTTTCTTTCAGAGTTCAATATCTATCCACGTATCCTCTGTCTTACAACTTATGTTTACTTGACCGTTCATTATCAAAATTGAAAATTCAACTTGTTTTTGGCAATTCCTAATAAAAAACGAATATTAATGTAAGCGACTGTATATGTATATGTAGTGAGAGAGAGAGAGTTAAGTATGAACTTGTATTAAATTTTCAAGATCTACAAGTACATTGTCATCTAGAATGTCAAATATGATATATTCGTCAAGTAGCAAAGCAGACATCAGCATATATATATTGTCTTGTAGCTCCTGCTACTAACAATATTACTAGTAATCTGTAATTGTAGCAGTTTGAACATGATTCACAACCGTTCATTGTCATTCAGAAAGCCAAATAAGTAATATAAACTTATACCATAAATTTTGAGTACTGTTTTTTTTTTAATATCTATTATGTTTTTTTATACATGATAACTTCGATCCAGTTTTCCTCAGATAATTCCGGGAATCCTCACTTCTTTTGGGGAATCCCTTGCGCACACATTTCTGAATAGAGTAGGTTTGAAGTCTTTGACGTGACCATGTCCCATTCGCTCTATCATTAAGGGTTGTGGTGATATAGAGCTCTCCAGTTCATTTTCCCACGGTTTCGACACTTAATATCTCCGAAAGTAGTTGCCTCTGACCAAAGTTGCAACGGACTTTTTTTCTTGTCTTGATATCCCCTATATGGTGGTATATAGTTGCTGCGCGAGTTTTCGAACACCCAGTATACACACACACACACACACACACACACACACACACATATATATATATATATATATATATATATATATATATATATATATATATATATATATATATATGCTTCATTACTTACTGCTTCATTACTATTTAGCCTAGAGTCATGATTCAAACGCAGTTTTCTTCAGTATAACAAGCTCTTTCCAACGGTACCACTCGCATGTCCGTATCATATTCCTGAAGCGGAAAAATTGGGAAAAACCGGATTTTTTTTCTGAAAAAAAAATCACCCCCTTGGAATACTTGCGCCTCTTCGGCCAGGCCTGGGTTTTACTTAGGAATCTCAGAAAACATTTAGAAATACTCGAAGGTGTACACAATCCGTATGCAAAATTCCAGTCTGATATCGTGAAAACTAAAGGCTTGAAAAATTTTTGAAATTTTCCTTATGAAAGGTAAAAAGCTCGCTCACACCCCTTCGCCCCACTTGGAGCCGCCAAGTTGACCATCCAGTTGCAAAATACATCTGAGGTGTTCTTTGGTCCATCCTTGACTTGACTAATAAAATAAACTCTGCTTAAATACCTGTTATATAGAACCTAAATAAGCGGTCAAAGACTATACTACGCCATGGTAACAAAATTTACCAAAAATCATATGAGAATTATAAAGATGTGTAGTTTATACTATTTTAAATGTATTCTTGGAATTCTACTCTTCCACTACAAACTGTATTTGTGTTGAACTTGTAATATATATAATAATACATACTTAGAGTACATAAGTCCATCAGAATCGATGCAATTGCGCTGAGTGGTTGTGCTTTACAAGGATATTAATTAATATCATAATGTAAATACTGTAATCGTTACAATATTAATTAGAACACTAATTGTCCATGAATATTAACATATAGATGTTTAAAAGAGGTTTCATCGTAATTACAAAATGGAAGTGTGTAGGTAGGATATGCAAATTACAAGTAGAGAGAAAGAAAACGAAAATGGATAAATGGAAAGAAAAGAGGAAGTTTTAGCAACTAAAGTAATATAGATGCACGAAGATAATATTTTATTCTTTCGTTTTCAGTTTCGTTTATTGTCAACATATGATATTAGAATAGGGGCATGGTGGCTCAGTAGTAGAGCCATTAACTTTGGTGCATGTCATTCCTGGTTCGATCTCCGCTCAAGTAAGTTTGTGTTGAATAACATCCTTAATCATACATTTCGCTAGCATAAAGTGCACAATACGTTAAACAAAAAGATTTCATTTTTATAGGACATTTCAATACATCAACACACAACGTTAACACAGATGACCAGTTTTCACGTAAAGAGAAATAGAGTCTAACCGGTAAGTAATATTGAAAAATGAATCATTACCATTCGTATCGTAATTGTCCAAATTATGGGCCACTAATTCCCAATGCCGTCGCGAACAATTTACAATCTTTCACTGAAATAACTTCACGTTGTTTTTCAAGTCTTCTATACTTTTATTGATAAGTATTAATAAAACATTGACATCGAACAGGAGATTCATGTGTCTGTAACCAATTTGGATCTACAATTTGAGAAAGATTTGCAGCGAGCTCCAAATTTATCCGTCCAACTGATTACAAAAGTAAACAAAGGTCTTACTTTTGTCTTCTCAGAACCTTACTGCAACACGTTTTTTTTTTCATAAATTATTCATGAAATTAAAATGTTTTCGACAATCGTGCCGAAAATCGAACAAGTGTGGAAAGCGCTGATTTATTACAACTCTCAAGTGCTTCTACAATCTACATCATCCTATTTCCTATGCTATTTGACAGTGTCTGTAGGGTAGGAGAAAAAGTGTTACTTAGATTTAAACTGACTCATAATGTTCTTGAATTTTTTGTGTTAAATATCTCAGCGATATCGGAACCTAGAACTTTCCGTTTCGAAGGCGCGGTGGCTCAGTGGTAGAGCAATCACCTCCGGTGCTTGGGGTCCCTGGTTCGATCCCAGCTCTCGCCGTGTGGGCATTGTGGTGGACAAACACTGTGCTCGTGGGTTTTCTCGGGGTTCTCCCATTTCCTCCCACTTTCTTCATTCCATCATTTCACTCATTTATCATAATCACCGTCTCCTTTAGCCTAACCGGCACAAGCGTGGGACGTAAAACTCAAAGATTTAATTTCATTTCGTATAGCTTTCCGTTTCGGTAGGAGTAGGTCAACTTTAACATTATTTGAAATGTTGCTTTCGTTATTCAATAACATACACGTTTCTTAACCGTAACCTAATTGCATCATTGCTGTCTGTACTTTGTTTCGTAAAATACCTTAGATACTTTTGTTTTATATTTTGGATTTGTGCTTTTTTTTTTTACGTGCCAGGTATCTGCAACACCTATATTGCGGCTGTAAATTCACATTCGTCCTCGCCATTATCACACACATCTTTGTTTTCACCTTTCAATAGAGGAACCTTGCTTTCAGTAGATAATTGAGAATATAGGTCATGGGCTGAAAAGTCCCGGGCCTAACACATAGATGGCGCTAGTTGTATTGCAGTCACCTTGTTTTCAGTGAATACTAACCTTCACAAGACAGCTGTGAGAATTTCATGATATTCTATTCATTCGTCTGTGAGTTATTGTGCTAAGAGTGACCCTACTTGTGTTAGTTTCAAAACAATGGATCAAAAACAATTTCGTGTTTTAATTTTACACTGCTTCTTGATGGGAAAAAATACCGTTCAAGCGAAGCAATGGCTTGAAAAGTGTTATGGGGACTCCGCTCCATCAGAAACAACAATAAAACCTTGGTTTGCTGACTTCAAACGTGGTCGTAGAGACACCGATGATGCAGAACGCAGTGGACGTCCAAATGAGGCAGTAACATCAGAAAACATAAAAAAAATCCACAAACTTGTTTTGAATGATCGAAAAGTGAAGGTGCGTGAGTTAGCTGACATCGTAAAGATATCAAAAGAACGTGTTGGCTTTATATTGCATGAGCATTTGACTATGAGAAAGCTCTGTTCAAAGTGGGTGCCGCGTTTGCTCACTGTTGACCAAAAACAAGAACGTGTTGATGCTTCTGAGCAGTGTTTGGCCATGTTTAAACGTAACAAACCGGAATTTTTGCGTCGATATGTGACAATGGATGAAACATGGATCCATCACTTCACTCCGGAATCAAAACGATCGGCATCTGAGTGGACAGCAACTGGTGAACCTCGTCCAAAGCGCCCGAAAGCACAACAATCGGCTGGCAAGGTTATGGCCTCGGTATTTTGGGATGTGCGTGGTGCAATATTCATCGACTATCTTGAGAAAGGACATACCATTAACAGTGACTATTATATAGCGTTATTGGAGCGTTTGAAGGCCGAAATTGCAAAGAAACGACCGCATATGGCAAAGAAAAAACTTTTGTATCATCGAGACAACGCACCGTGTCACAAGTCAATCAAAACAATGGCAAAACTACATGAATTGAACTTCGAATTGCTCCCACATCCACCGTATTCGCCAGATTTGGTTCCCAGCGACTACTGGCTGTTCGCAGACCTGAAAAAAATGCTCGCCGGTAAGAAATTTCGCACGAATGAAGAGGTTATCACTGCAACTGAGGCCTATTTTGAGGCAAAAGATAAATCGTTCTACAAAAGTGGTATTGAAATGTTAGAGCGGCGCTGGACTGATTGCGTTGCTCTTCATGGAGATTACGTTGATGAATAAAGCTAATTTTGAACCAAAAAAACGGTGTTTTCTTTGTTAGGCCCGGGACTTTTCAGCCCATGTGTATTTTGCTACAAACACTCAATTTGATCACAGAAAAACTTTTTGCAAGCTCCCTTCTAGGATCTCCTTTAACTTAAATACTCGTTTAAATTTAAGAACGTCTAATTATTTATATAAAAGATTGTACAGGATCTAGTTTCCTACAAGACTACTAATCGTATTTGAGGAACTTTTCCAAACTGTTTTCTCTATTTAGCAAGCATCTCTATCTTTGTACTAAAAAGACAATATAACACGGAAAGTAACGTCTATAGCATGTTAGTTACTTTCTTTCTCTTCCGCCTAGACCGATAGATGATGTGATTTTTCTTCTTTTGATGCACACTCAAACATTATATATATATATATATATATATATATATATATATATATATATATATATATATATATATATATATAGAGAGAGAGAGAGAGAGAGAGACGAAGACGCCGTATTCTCTTTTGCTGTTGCCGGCGATAAAGTTTGGAAATCGATAGGACTTCAGTATTAACCACTGCGATTAATCTTAGGAGGCTTTACCAGCAAAAGCGCCGAATTGAGGAGGTGATAGAGGACGAGCTGTGCGGTGTTAAAAAGAGAATAAAGAAAGGAAGAAAAGAGGAACCAAAGGGGAAAAGGAAGGAGAAAAATGTAATGACAAGAGAGATGCAGAGAGAAAGGTGTCGCTGAAAAAAAATCGAATGTTAGGAAAATGGAATGAGGTTACAAAGAAAGGGGAAAAAATAAAGAAAGGCGCCGATGACTTTAAACGTGAATAGGTTGCTAGAGAGACAAAAAACAAGGAGAGACTTGTTGGTATCTTCTTTTGACAGTCTTTTGTTCAACATGCAGCACTCTGCTAGAAGTCAATGGCGACAGAAAGAGTGAATGAATGAGTTTTCTTTATTTCATAAGGGAATTTTAACTTTCTTTTTCAGTTTCTCTTATTTTAACTTGAGTAAATATTGAATACAGATACATGAAAAAGGTGCCAAAAAAGACCAATAGAAGTATTGAAGTGACACCTGGTGACAATCTTCTGTACTCTTTGCTAGATTTTCTTTGTATAAAAAAAGTCATATCTTGTTGTCACTTATTGACGTTGTTGTCTATTGTTATTTACTTCCGACATACCTATTTTTGTAGTCACATAAAGAAATATGTGAAAGCAATGAACGGCGTCTTTCGTTCGTTTATATCATTGGTCTTATGTTTGAATGGAAAAGAACGGTGAAGAAGAAAAGGATTTGTGAAAAACTTCATAACGAAAAATATCTTTTTTTAACTATTGATACTCTGAGTCTCCAGTTATCGTCTGCAACCTTCTTCTTACTAATTGATTTCTATCTCTCGTTTCTTTCTCTCTCTCTGTGTGTTCTTCAACCCTCTGTTTGTATTGTCACGGTTGGGGAAAACCCATTATAGTTTTCTTCTTTAGTTTGTGTCCATAATGATACATGCTTGTGAAATTTAGAAAGACAAATAATTTGAAATGACTTATTCTCAAAGCAAAAATTTCATATGGAAACCACTTTTACATAGTGGTTGTGTAAGTTCTAATAGGATTAGAGAGTACAATGGCGTAGTAGAAGAACATTCCTTCTGGTGCGAAAATTCCATATTCGATCTCTGACCATATTCATTTGTTTTAGACAAAAACCATCATGTTCATGAATTTTGTCAAGTTTTTTCGTTTTCTCCCACATTCTCATTTCACTAATTATTGTGTAACTTTTTGGAGTTCTAGTATCTATTTTTAGGTACTAAAGTAGTGTCTTCATTATTCGATTAGAAAAGAACCAATAAAGCTTTTTACTTCGGCATTTTGTTTTCTCAAGCCTATAGGCATTGCAGAACACTTTACGTGTGGTTTCACGCCTTTCTGCGTCGAGACATAGAAGGCGATGGCGTCAAAACTTAAAAAAAAAAAAGTGTTAGGCCTATTTTTATTAATTTTTGGTGGGCTTACTTTTGCACCTTACCTTTGCTTGAAATTTTGCACATACACTCAATCCACCGACTAGTATTTATCAGATTTTTTTTAGATCACTGCGTTAACACAGGGAGGGTCCAGAAGGGCAAAAATTTTAAAAAGGGATATTTTAACCAAAAAATCCCTTTCCTCGCGATTTTCAGTCTCAAATACATGATAGAGACACATGAATGGTATCACTTGAAAGGCAGTTCTATTCTGAAGAGAACGATGGACGAACCATGATTCTAGGATGAATATGGATGACTCAGGAAATTTTTTACCTGAAATCAGGGTCTTTTGCGGTAATCTGGGGCATTGTGAGGGTTATTGATAAATATTTTCCCACCCTTACTGTTCAAGATAGAAGCTTGAAATTTAATATACACATATGGTACACCTCTTAGTATTTTTCAGTTGATTTTCAGTTCTCTGCGTTAACATGAGGGTCCAGATGGGTCAAAATTAATCATTATCGTGTAACTCTAGGCGTAAATATAGAGGTAACCAAGAAAGTTCTCTCGCTTTTTGTGGAGGTCTGTGTTCAATTGACCCTCACACCGTGAGTTGAATGCGAATGGAGATAAGATGAACGTCAGTTGTTGGTGTAGACATATCCAACATATTACCTGGTTGTGACAGTTCAGTTACACAATGAACTTGCGTAAGGAGAGAGTGAGCATGGGACTACCACAGAGGGTCATATGGGTGTGTATGCTGTACGACTTCAAACTGGGGTCAAACACAGATACAAAGGGGCGGAAGATATGCCAGTCTTTGGTGAGGGTGTCGTGAATACACGGGCAGTGTAGCACTCGTTTAACAAGATTAACGACGTGACGAAACACTCAAAGACGCACCAGGTGCCGGAAAACCAACACATGTACAAAATGAAGATCTGTGAGGAACTGGAACTACAATTCAGTGTGAGTGAAGAAACCATTCGGCAGCACCTACATCAACTTGTCAAGCACTACAACTTGGGTCGATGGATCACACATGTTTTGACTCCGGGGTAGAAGGCAACGCGAGCAGACACATGCGTTTCTTTCCTGTCTCGTCTGAGGAAGTAGAAATTTCTGGGCAGGGTGTTGACATGTGATGAAAATTGGGTCCTGTACGTGCTCCATGGCGCCGTCAACATTGGTTAGCATTTCATAAACCAGTTTCAAAACAGTCATATCCTGCACTGCACCAGAAGAAGGTCCTCCTGCGTATTTGGTGGACTGCTCGCGGCATCGTGCACCAGGAACTGCTTCAAGCTGGTCAGAACATCAATGCAGCTATGCACTGTCAACAGTTAGCCTGTTCAAGGAAAACTCAAAACTCTCTAGCCAGCACTTCTGAATCGCAAAGGTGTCCTCTGGTACAGGACAACACTAAGCCTCACGTGGTAGGTTGACCCGGGAAACCATTGTACTCCTTGGATGGTTAACACTATTGCATTTACCATACTCCTCGGACATCACAAGTCCGATTATAATCTCTTTCATTCCTTGGTCAATCACTTTAGAGGGCTCCAGTTCAAATTCCTAGTATAGGTGCAAAATGCACTTGATACCTTCTTCGCTTCACGGCCCACCAATTTCTACCGCAATGGAATCCGTGGCCTTCCGGAACGTTGGCAGAAGGTCGTTCGATGATGGTGGGGAGTATTTTTGATCTTACAGGTACGTCTTACGTGACATATCGATGTTCGGAGGTGGTGGGTGAAAAAGTGACAGAACTTTCTTCGTTACCTTTATACAACAACATACCTAACTAAATACTAATTTAACGTAATCTAAAATACATCGTAGTCCTTACTTACAAAGGTTAAGATTTATTATTATCTGTAGAAACAGTTGTACAGTGTAGATGCGTGGAGAAAGTAACACAACATATCAATTGAGTAGATCGCTTTTTTTCGTGGTCAAGTTTGGCCAGGAACATGCTGGACTCTGCAACACATAGTGTGTTCCTCAGCTTTGCACACTGAGATGTTCTGAGTTTTGTTCACTACGTGTTCCCATCGTTATGTTATTTAGGGTAATCTGTCGTCTAATTGTTGCCAGATTTTTACGGTAATTTATGCTGTTGGGATTCCAGAAGTCTTCACTTTGTTTAATTCTAGAACTAAAATCACATCTTCACGTTAGAAAGGAATATATTACAATTTTCACATCGTACTTTTGATTATTGTCCATTTCATCATGTACGTTTAGTCGACGTATGTTTTCGTTATCCATTAGTTAACTGTTCTGGTCAATCAGATTGAATCGACCGTAGAAACTAAAATCTGTTTTATTTCAGTTGAAGTGTTTGGTCAACAACAAATTCAATCGAAGTTCTGCCTACTCAGTCGTTTTAGCCAGAAATGTGACATAGTAACAGCTATCACAAACCATTTTAATAAAAAAGTTAATCTTAGTCATCAAAGCTATAAAACTGTTAAAATTACTGACATAAGTGAAAAATATGAAAATTGACATATTTCAGTATATATAAAAAACTACATTTGTATATAGCAATTAAACATTGCATTGTCACATTTGATATTTATTAAGAGTACGGTAACCTTCCTTAGTTGTTTTTCATTAATTAATTGATACTTATAAATTCTGTAGTAATTGTTACCCTATCCAATAATATACTGTTGTCTCCAAACCATTCTTTCAATTAGGAATCCTGCTAAAACCATGATTAAATACTGCAGGTTTGTCTTTGATTAACAATAACTTACAATGCTGTACAAAAGATTCGTCAAATTACGTTGTATTAAAAGAGGAAGATCAAGAGCCGAATTCGAGAGCTCCTGCTAAAAATGTCCCATCAAAACCCAGACTTCTCTAGCTTTAGCTACTCGAAATAATCCGATTCTTGATTTGATTGTAGTAATATTATCCTATGGGAGGTAGATATTCAAACTCAGTGGATCAAATTATTACTCTAGATTCATTACATATTTGCCTATGTAAACGCTTTTCAGAAGGGAGGCATACTAACCAGAATCAAAATCCCTTCTCTTTCTATAGACCATGGTATCTCTACTGAGAAGGTTAAGCGAGACGTCCCATCATTACCTCGAAATCTGGGTCTTCTCCAATACCTCAGGGCTACTGTCCTGAAGAAGCAACGTGACCTATAGAATTCACTGGTCCGGAAGCTCCTTTCTAATCAGAAAGGAAACCATGACAGCCTACTCCGCCACCGCCACCAACCGCCTAATCCAACTATAAATTCATATACAGTCCTTACAGAAGATGATGCTGCTGCTGCAATGCACACTACTGTTAATAACTCGAATACTTGAATTTACATTCACAACTGTCCTCTTATCGAAGGATATGAATTCCAGCACTGCTTTTTTCTTTAAGCAAGGAATCAGATGTCTCAAAATTAGATGTGCACTTCAAACTGGTAACGATGTGGTGCGTGATATTTGCTCCAAGAACAAATTGCAATACGCCACAGAAATAAAGAATGAAGCAGAAATCATGAACGCTATCATTCGGAACCTCTCCATAGCTACCAGTATTCACGATATAATCGCTACTCTCAAGAAAAGGACTATCCAATCTTCACTGTCTAGCAAATGCACACTTCGAATCAAGATGCGGAAAAGGGCAAAATTCATATAAGGTTACCTTGAAGAAGACTCTCTGCGCCACCAGTATTTTCAAAGATTTCTTTTATATGAAAGTCTGTATTGGACCACTTAATCAGAACAATACTTCCAATGCTTTAAATGTCAACGTTTTGCGTACTCCCAACTGCCTGACAAACCATGTTTTGATGGGTTAAATTTACTGACTCTCACTGGACTTACGACTATGCCAAAAAGACCACATATTCACCAGTTGAATGTGTCAGTTTGAAAAGAGTTCGTTCAGCCAATTTATCCGGATACCCACCGAAATGACGCCAGAACACAACCCAGCTTAAAAAGACTTGCTAATTCCGTTAAAGAACGTCTTCACCTTCGCAAGTATCTCAACCTTCCTCACATTCTACAAACTCTTCGAGCCTATGTGCCAAAGCTGAAAGTTTCTGAGATATTCTCCGCGAGTTTACCATCTTTATGGATCTTTCCGCCGAACTACTCCATCAAGTGAAGAACTGCTTTGTCAGAAGCACCAGCTGTTGGGTGACACTTCTCCAGTTTCCACATGGCTATTCGTGGTTGGTTATGACATCCACCAATAAGATACCACTATCCACCAGCTGTGCATCTCGCTGTCAACGACATGATTAATAAGAGGATTCCGCCTACAGATTAGTGCCTTTAGCAGAAGAATACTTCTCATTCTTACATTACTAATTCAAGAAAGGGGTTTCCGACAGGCTCGTGATGCCACTACACTTCATTTACTTTGAACATCATATGTGAGGCGAGAGCTACCCTGAGTTCAGGCAGCAATTGCCAATACAGGTCAGGATGTTGTATTGCTTTCATCAAATTACATTTCTGGCTTAAGGCGAGTAGCAACTAATGTTTGCTGATTTATCTTATGTGATTACTTATCTCTTCTTATTACATACTACAGATATTCCGGTGGGGGAACTCAGTGAAAAAAGTGGAAAAAGCTTTCTCAGGCTAGTCATCCCGAATGAGGTTTTCCTGGGTTTTCCTTATTCACACCAGGCAAATGTCTGGGTGGTACCTAACATATAGGTCCCATGCTGCTTCCTTCCTTCCCCAATCCTTTCTTCCTTCGTTTTTCCCGGATAGTGTGCTCGCCAAGGAACGTCATCCCTCATATGTGACGGGCTAACATGTCCATAGATGCAGAAAGCCCAGAAATCTAAATCCTAAATCCTCTAAAAAAATAGATACGGTATCCAAATTTACACATACCCAGTGCTGCCTCTTGAGAAAAGTTGCATCGATAAAGCTTTAGATTTTATCGCTACCAAGCTAAGAGAAAAAAACTCCATACACGGCTTCACAAAGCTCTGATCAAGAATTATTACATTAGAAAGTTTCCTTCCCTTAGTTTGTAACAATAACATTTAAAGGTTTATCGATGTGACTTCCCTCAAGTGTCAACATCTCTCATGCTTATCAAAATCTGTCATTATAGTTGTGTGAATGTATTTTCAGATTGTGACTAAATTTTTATGGTAATCATATTGAATATATTTGCTCTACAACTATTTAAACACCAAATATAACATTAAATTCTAGGACGAGTAATATAAGTTAAAGAGCATACAACGATCCCTAGTGCAATTATTTGCATACTCAAGGAAAAAGGTAATTGAGAGAGGCCGAAGTGTTCCTTAGCTCCCTATCTGAATCCATTCTTTCCTTGCATACATGAGGAAATGTTTGCAGATACCCTCGTACATATCCAACTAAATTAATTTTGTTTACTCTGTATAACGTTATAGGAATTGTAGTCCAATTGTAATTTCTTAAAAGATGAGAAATATCATGTTGGTAGTTGTAATTCAAATATACACATTGTATTCTAGTCAAATACATTATAAATGAGTTTCTGTTCTGTATATATGGATGTATGATAAAATTCTGTGGTTCAACTCCCCTTTTAGCATAGCAACGATAGAGAAAGGATGGAGTTTCTGTAGGGAAAAGTAAGTTCGAAGACATCATAGTCGTGGCTAGACTGCGGCTTGATTCGGGATTTCCCCCTTTTTCCTCTGCAAACAGCGTTGCTTGTAGATCGCATCTTCCTCTTCCTTCGGATCTTAGTTCTAGCCTCCTTCCCTTGTGGCCGTGCTGTTTGGGGAGAGAAGACCATGGCGCGAGAGATTCACGACCCACAGCGTAACGTGGTTAAGCCAAATGGTGGGTTCACCCTCTTTGACAGGGTTCATCATGACGGAAGGAAAGTCAAAGTGGAGGCCCGAGACACATAAAAAAAATCAGAAAGGCAACTCTGCAACCACAGTGGAAGGATGAAATTAAGCACAAGAGTTGTTAGGGATGAGCAGAATTGATGGGTTACTTTTATTTCAGTCATCTTGCTTAATTACGAACGAAAAAAGATTTATTACGATTTTATGTACGTGCTGATATGTCTTAAATTAACTGAAATAATCCGACCTAATTTAATAGTAATACATATGCATTTAGTTTATTTACTACATCCAGTATAGTCTAAATAATCTAATTCAAAAGACAATTATCTAATGTGTTTAAAATTTTGGACTCTCCCGAACGAACACAAAGTCGACCTTCAGAAATATCTTTGAAGTTAAACTAAACAAACAAAAGGATAAAAGTGTATAGTTGCGTATGTAATATGTAGTTCTGTATCACTTACTTGTCACTAGATATGCGCAAATGATTAGTTTTGATCGAGATGCTCTATAATTGGGACGGGTAGCATGAAGAAATTTGAAATCTAGAAATATATTTTCTGAGAGTATTTAAGATATAGTAAGAAGAAAATAAAATATTTAATATCCTATAATTATGTTATGTAGATTAAATTAGACGAAATATATCCTGTATACTAGTACATGATTATAGAAGTGTGGGTGGGACGAAGGAAGTGGAAGAAAATAACAAACCTCATTGATATAAATGGGTACTGTACATTCATACAGTATACGATCAAGTCAAGAATTCTACCACAGAGCTATACTCTTGGAGAAAAAAGAAATGCTATTTGTGCGAATCTTAGAAAAAGCATGACAAAACAATTAACTGAAAGAATGGCACAGTATGATTTTTTTTTGTCTTTGAAGAAGTCCGATAGAATATTAAAGACACTTCTCTTTCTTGTCTTTGATACCAAAAATAATTTTTGGTCACATTAATTCAGGTTGGATCTACAGTTATTGTGTATATGTGTTTTATTCACAATTTCGATAATGAAATTGATATTGCGATTGTCCATGAAAAAAAGACACTATATTCAGTACAATGTTATTCCTAAAAACAGC
Source organism: Thermobia domestica (assembly GCF_964235325.1). NCBI lineage: Eukaryota > Metazoa > Arthropoda > Insecta > Zygentoma > Lepismatidae > Thermobia > Thermobia domestica. The sequence goes on along the minus strand of NC_137455.1, from coordinate 197,191,713 downwards.
TGTTAAAGGTAAGATTTATATTGAGTTCAGTTAATTTTGAGTTTAACGACGCTTTCAGCAACGAGGCTGTATGAGACGGGACCTACTGATTAATGTGGAATCCAAACCACATGAGCTCCAGCCGGGAATCGAACTCGGGTTTTCCATCCCAAAGGCGCGTAAACTTACCGCTTAGCTACGAAGGATTTCAATTGAATCTGCTATATTTTGAAAATTATTTTAAATGAAACTACGGAGTTAGTAAATTATACTCCTTTTGCGGAACAAATCAACAAGTACAAGCGATATTTAAAAAAAAATGAAAAGAAAACAAAAAAAATTCTTAATTGAAATAGTCAGTATTGTGAAATTTCATTTTAATTTTTAAGTGACGAAATATTGGAGAGAAAACTATAAATTCGTAAAGCACTTCAACTGCCAACGTAAGTTGGTTTTACTATAACGTCTCTTTTCAGCACCAAAGCTATATTATACGTGGATGTATAGTTCAAAGACTGGTCCTAATACGGAATAAGTTTAAATCTTAATGCTCTCTCACCAAGAATCAAATCTACCACGTGTAAGAACGAAATACACAATAGACGAACATGAGTGGTTTCAATAAAATGGTAACGAATCACTATCAAACATCTCGCAATCAATCAGATTTAAATTACGTCCTTGGGTAACGATAAACTCAATACTGGTATTAAAATACTATTTACTGATATAGAAGTTTCTAACAACAACATTAAAGTCACTCATTGTTAAATATCAGTCGAATTTTTCATTCTGCTCTATATTGTAATTTATGACTCATATCTGGTAGTGTTTTTGTCAGTGTTTCATTGTAACTTTTCTAACATTTTTACGGAACATCTACTTTTTTTTATCTTAATGACTGGTGTGCTATAGAAAGAGAGCTATGTAGTGATTACTTATTTTACTCGTGGCATTTACATTTGCTAATGGATCAATGGTGTTTGTTCCTTTATTTTTTCAGTTCCCCCGATGCTATGGATACCACATCAGCTGGTGGGTGCGCCTCTGGGCTACAGCGTTACGCTAGAGTGTTTTACCGAAGCTCACCCAACGTCTCTCAATTATTGGACACGAGAAGATAGCCAGATGCTGCATGATTCATCCAAATACAAGACTGAAAACACTGTAGCTAATCCATCGTACAAGACACATATGAAGCTCACAATTTATAATATACAGGATAGAGACTATGGAACATATAAATGTGTAGCAAAGAATCCTCGAGGAGAGACGGATGGAACAATTCGATTATATAGTAAGTAACTGATTACACTATTTGTTTTAGATTAAATCGTTAAATTTATTTAAGTTTGGAAAGCTCAAATTAGAAAAGAAACTTGTTGAAATTTACAAATCACTAAATAAAATCCTTGGTTAAGATAGGGCTCGCCGTGATTCTTTTCAAGCAATAGAACACAAACATATCGAAGGAAATAATGATAAAAGCTTCTGATGTGAATATATTAGGGAAAATGGGACTTTCTATCTCGAAACAATTCGGATATAATAAGTTCTCTATCTCTAGCTTACATCATTCTGGATCAAATTAGAGCATCTTCAACCCAAAAATAAGTACCATACATGGAACTATCATGTATTTTAATATTTGTTCTCAATCTAATGTAGGTAAAAATCGTACATAAACTAAAACCATATTTTACCAAATCAAGATATCAACTGAAGATCATATGCAAATTACGAGTATGTCACAAATACCTTTCATCCCTTTAGGTATAGTTAATAATGATATATGAAGCGTATATGTAACTGCATTATTAATAATTCAAAGTCTAATATGTTTTATAAATATTTTAATATCGCGTTGTTTTAAAACTACTATTTGACAAAGATGTGAGAAACTTACTTTTTAAACGAACTTAGTTTCAAAATTGAAGTATGTATTCTAGTTGATTGGAGAAATTGTAGAATATTGATCAAAATGGATATGTTTCAAAATCATATCATACATGTATAAAAATGTTGTAGATAATTAAAACTCTAATTTCATATATTTTTTATCTTCATCCCAAATGTTCGGGACTTGTGAGTTCGAAATTGATTAACATTTTTTCTTAAGTTCGTGTATTAAGTACACGTACATAACCATATTAATTTCAGGTTAAACGTTGCTCGTCATAATTCATTAATCATCTTCAGATAAGTGACATTTCATGAGTGGAAGATATGTACAAGTCAAAAAACATTTTTCGGTTAATGTCAAAAAACGGGTAAATGTGTAGAGCAACAATCTCATACATATTGGTAAAATACGTGGTGGTTTTCAGAAAAATTTAAGAGTCCACTGCATAAGTCTTAAGTATAACAGTTTGTGTATTGAAATATTTTAGAAGCACGTTTTGGATCTTGTACTATTCTTGCGTTCATTGATTCAATTATATACCGAAATGGTTTTCATATAATAAACTTATATTTATAGTGCCATTGTAATCCGGAAGATTTACCCCTAGCAAGAAATACCCCGGTATAAAATACCTAGGCAAGAAATACCTCCCAAGGAAACGAGCTTTCCTTGATAACAGGAGTACTTCCTGCCCAGGGTAATTTATACCACTCCCATATTCCAACAAATACCAATTAGCGGTACTTCAAAACATGACTTAATGGTAATACAATATAAGAAGATTACACAGGGAAGTACTTCTAGATTAGGCAATTTATATCCCCTCCATATTTAAGTATGCACAATTTAATGGTACATCAAACATGGCTTAATGTTAACACAATATATACAGATTGTACAGTGTACAATCTTCTCTGCGTAGGCAATATATACCCAGTTCAATATCTCAACAAATACAAGTTGGCAGAACATAAAAGGTGGCTTTAATGATATCACAAAGAATTACACGAGGGACAGTTCATGATAGCCAAGGTAATTTATATCCTCTTCCATCTTTGAGCATTTACGGGGCATTTAACACAATATATAAATACACAGGTGTCCAAAACTTAAGCATAATGACTGTTCGAGTACATAGGACATGAAGAACGTAAAGAAGTTACACCAAATGCAACCACCATAACAACATATCACACTTAAAGGCCACACTAACACGGAACAGGCCAAACTTGAAGGAAAACATGACAGAAGGGGTCGCACAACACAAACTCAAAACTTGGTACCAAAATACTCATACCACGAAAACACTGTGAGAAGCACTGGCGGCATCGAAAACAGGTTAATATGGAATATGGTCACTCCGAACAGCCATACATGTCTGGCAACGACATTCCATGCTCAAAATCAGATTATGGAAGAGCTCTTGGGGTAGCTAATTCCACTCCTCATGAAGAGCAGTACAGTGCTCCTGGTGTGTCATGGAGGCGCCTGATGGATTCCATCCACCTAATGCGTCCCATTCATGTTTAATCAGGTTTAGGTCAGGAGGTCACACTGGCCATTCAATATGTTGGATGTCTTTCGTCTCTAGACATTCTTTTACCAGTTTGGCTCGGCGGGGACGGGTATTGTGATGCATAAGCAGAAACAGTGGGCCAAGTGCGCCACTGAAAAGCCGCAATGAACATGCTGAATATTGTCTCTGTACCTCTAGCCGTTGATGGACCTGCCTCGAAGGTGTGCAGGTCAGTACGACCATTCATTACAATGCCTGTCCAAACCAGTACTTTATTACCACCATACCGAAGCCTTTCCACGATGTTCTTGGGATGTAAGCGAGCTCTCTGTTTGTGCCAGATCAGAGTGCGATGGGAATCGCTTTGGGAACTGAATCTGCACTCATCTGTAAAAAGTACGGGACCCTATTCATTGGGGTCCACTGGTGATGTTCTCGACACCACTGTAATCGGGTCCTTTTGTGTGTCTGAGTCAGTGGAACGAATGTTGCTGGTCGTCGGTCATACAGACTACTGGCACTCAGTCTCCGGTACACATTATGGCGTGACACTCTCACGCCTGAGGAGGCTGAAAGCTCCGTTGGTAGTTCTCTTGCAGGCATGGTCTGGTTCTGACGTGCAGTTACGGACAAGTTTTGGTCCTGTTGTGGAGTTGTCACTCGTGGATGTCCTCCTCCGGACCTACAGCTGATGTCTCCTTTGTCGATAAACTGTTTCCACAACCTAGACACGACACTTTGTGGCACATTGAAGTTTATATTACTGCTGTCTGTGTGTCGCCTTTTTCCAAGCGCCCGATGATCCGGCCTTTGGTAAATGCATCCAAATGACGTTTTTGTAAAATATTCCATTAATCTATTGCCACATTCAACTTAGCAGTACCCTCCACTCACTGCAACACTCCAGTCACAGCACACACGAAATGCGTCTATTTCGAATCCAAGCACTAGTGTTCGCTTTGTTCCCATAGGAGGTCAGGCGGACGTTTGCAACATCCGGTTCAATGCTCCTCACAAGCAATGCATGCCATCCACCACAATTTCTGTGTTCGCGATTGCCTTCCTGGACTTTACATGCAACTTCTTGCATTATGTTTAAGTTTTGGACACCTGTGTATTACACAGGGGGTAATTCTTGACCAGGACATTCATACCCCTCTCCAATATTCTAAGAAGTGCAAGTTGATGGTACATCTAAAATGGCATATGTTATCACAATACAGAATATAACAAAAGAGTAACTAAAATGAATTAAAATACAATTAAAGAAAAATGTCTAAAACGAGAAAGAAACAAAAAAATAGTGTTTTACTGTATTTCCCAGATTTCCCACTTTTTAATGTACACGTTCATCACAAAAGAAAAAGACAATGAGAAGTAAAGAGAGAAAGAAAAATTAATGTTTGGCATTATCCAAAGGTGATTCATAATTAACTAAACTATAAATCCTCAAACGTAATCTTTGAGAAAAATATATATATATATATATCCTTATCCTTATATAAAAATGAAATTTTGTGAATTCAAAATTAATGCACTACATTTATCGCATTACTGATTCAGATGAAACTGATACTAAATTAATACTTTAACAAATAATAGGGGAAATCCTCATGTGTAATGTTCGAGTAAAACCGGAGTTTTGTAAATTCAAAATTAATTCTGTACAAGAATCAGAGTACTCATTAAGATTACACAAATACTAAATCACAAAGTGTGCTTGAGGGGAATTTTCAAGCGTAGTTGTAAAAAAAAAAACATAACTTCGTTTAACTTAAAGTTAATACTGTGCAAGAATCACAACACTGATTAAGATGAAAGTTATAATCAATCAATTATTAGCGAACAACAAAGAAAGTTCATATACGTTGTTTTCTACAAAACGAAATTTTGTAACTTAAAATTAATGTTGTAAAAATAATCCGATGCATCCGATGTTTCAAGTTCTCTTACGTAGTTTTCGAATTTGTGCTATGGCATTTGATATTCTCTTGAGAATAACACAATGACATATATACTATAAGTTCCAAAAATGACATCTTGAATATAAAATTTAACTCACTTCAAAATCATTCTATTGTATGTCCTTCAGTTTAATCTCAAACACCAGTAAGCAGTATGTTCAAAGAAAATTATGAAAAGAACAATTGCTGATATAGACAGACAGTCAGATCAGCACCTGCCACTGGTGAAGAAAATGAAACTGGATATTTGAAAATTTATATGGATCGTCAACCAATCGGAAAGGAGTAAGCTGACGAATTACTTTATTGACAACCAATCAGAACAAAGCTAACCTGAATGATAGTCTCGTTCGTTACCAGTACGCCACAAGTCACTCATGCAAAGCTTATAAACTAAACTAATAATTGCTAAAGATACACATAAGGCTTCATATTTGAACAACATCTATAACTTGTTTCTTAATAGAAAAAGAATGCATTGCGTCACGCGCCGAAAGAACGTCTCTTAATAAGCCATTAGTGTCTTGTGTATAGTCTTACAGGAAACGATTTAACAAACTAATAGTGTCTGTGTAAGGTAAAGTGACGCTGCAGGTAGTGGATAGCACAATGAACTGCAATTTCGGAGACCCGAGTTCGATTCCAGCAACGTCCATTTTTTCCAAATGCTTCAGTTTCAAGTTCAATACATACTCAGTGTGACAAGCAAGATCTCCTCCCCAGGAAGAAAAAAATGTTGAAATGATGATAATTGAAGGAGGTCTGTTAATGGTGGCATTGCATGGTCAAGTGGGAAACAAGGCATGATTAGCCTTAACTTCGCCATGTAAAATAAGACTAATTAAATAAATAAAATAAATAAAAATAAATAAATATATAAGTAATGAAATAATACATTAAATACACAACAATATTAATACATGGTGTTCATTAGACAACACTTTTTGAACCATAGAGATTCATCTCAGAATGGAGAACTGTTTCTTTCGTCATCTACCTGCATAAACACCAGTCTCAGTGCTACCAACTGCTGTCAGTGCCGAGAAAAGTTTCGTGTAAATTGGGTTGCATGTGTCCAGGCGTTTTCACTGCAAATGTTCTGGACGCCAAGGAATGGAGTTAGAGCACTCAGAAAGGGAGATACTTCTGCTTTTGACTATACAATTTTTATGTTGACACATACATCATACGAACGAAACATTAGAGTTGTATTATAATAAGAGAAATAATGAGTATTTTGATTATTATTAATATTATGATGGACATTCATAAAATGAAGTTTTCAAAATTACATTCATTTGAACAAGTCTGTCTAAGGAAATGAATATCACAATGTATTCAAGCTAGTGATTATCTTGGGGTGATTTGATAAGAAGAACATGAAGAACATTTAAGGTAAAACTTTGAAATGACTCACATCATAAATAACAATTTTATATAAGTAGCTATATGCAGATGCGATTTTTTGGGAGAGATGGAAAGCTATATAGAGGGAAACTCAAAAAGATAAATAATAACAAGCCTGAAATGATTTACTGGCATAGAAAAAGACCAATATGTCCATGCGATAAACCCTTCATACTTTTAGACATTAAGCTAATATGTAATATGAATAATAATGAAAAAGTTCTTACACCTTTGAGTGCACTACAATCAAGCTACCTCAATTTCTTCTAACAAAGTGTCTCGATTCATGTACGTTTTACAAAATACAATTTAAATGATTGCAAATATATTTCAAAGACGAGAGAGACAATAGGTTAGCTTGGATTTTTTTTTAGAAATCTTTGAAAAGATGTCTTTGAGACTAAGAAAGATGGAAAGTTAAACTAAATATTTACGAACATGAGTGATAAATGACTTATTTTAAACATAAAAACTTGCCTTTAATATAAAGAACCGTCGGTTTAATCCCAGGTTATGTGATCTCGTGATTGAATGAAATCGTAATAACAGATTTTATTGAGTTCCTCTTTTTTCCTCTTTGACATAGATTTTACTGATTCATACTTCTTCCTTCATTAAACACTTCATCATTCTTATTCGATTTAGTAATATAGGACCTAAAGATTTTATACTAAAGATTTTGAAACAGTGGTGAATTCTAAAAGTTTGGTTTACTATTGAAATTGTGCTCTTTTTGAGCGATCTTCTGGGTAACCAGTAGGATAAGCACCATCGGTAGTGAACAAGCGATTCTTCTTAAATATCGGCTACATATCAATCATGTATTTACGTATTTTGTTGGGGTTGCGCCTTCCTGAGAGTTTATTGTATAGAAAGAGAGTCAAAATTTATTTTCGCCGATACAGAAGAGACGCTATAGGAAAAGCGGCAATCCCTGCATGTTGTCGGTTGTCTAATGCAAATTCCACTCTGAACCTTGGAAATAGAAAAGCCTTGTTTGACGCCAGAAAAGTCGAAACTTTTATCCGTAATGGGATAATTCATGGAGGTTCCGTGGTGTTCTTAAACTATTGAGTTAATCAATAATAATAATAATAATAATAATAATAATAATAATAATAATAATAATATAAAATTACCAACTGCAGTTAAAGAGTAAAATAATAATATGTTTATCTCGTATCAATTCTTATATCTTTGTTTACCTTGCATGTTATGAAACCAACCTCTCCGCGCTGTAAGAAAGGTTGCATAACAATTAAGGCATCATCTGCTCCTTAGTATTTATATTCAATCATCTTTGAAGAAGAATCAAAATTTTATTTATATTTTAAAACTTCCTTAAAAACAGAATAAAAATAATATCTTTAATCAACAGGGACGGCAATTTACTTCAGATGTTTTAATTCAAATAAAGTTTCTACTAAAACAATACTAAGTTATGGCATGAAGTTGTAATGTATTTCCCAGTAAACTAATAGCATTACATTACGCATTATTGATTTCTGCATTGTTAAACATCAGTAGCTATTAAAAATGTTATATTTGCTTTATTATGTTGTCATAAAATGAACCAATATGCAAATTCCCATAACGTATATCTATACAGAAAGTTTATTTTAAAAATATCAAATCATACGTGAATATATCTTATTAAATAATAAATAGCTCTTTACTGAACATATTTCAGTAATATCGACGGAAACAATCGTATAATAAATAGTCAATACTATTTTGTATAATTATTTAATTTCTTCGAGCATGGTAGTTGTGTGTTGAAACGCTTACTTCTGGTGAGAGGGATCTTCCAGTTCAGTGATCGCCATATCGTCGATCGCGAACTGCTACTACAAGTAGCTCGTGGGGACATTTTCGGTAGATTACGTTAACGCTATGGTTGGCTAACCTTGATTTCTCAAATTGATTAACAATAAACAAATGTAAGATTAAAGAGAAATAGTTGGCTTTCTTTTGGTTGGTAGCTAACAGTAGAGTTTAAAAACGGTACGGTATAGTGACCGGCACGTAGCATTTCTGCTCAAGGTCACAATGTGTTGGCTGAGACGAGCTTCCACATTATACTGTTGCAGGGTTGACAGGGTAGTTAGCTTTTTTGCACTGCAGAATGTACGTTGCCGTGTCTCAGAGTTATGAAGCATGCGTATGTGTAATACGCGAAAATATTGTCACTCACATACTGGAATTATGTTTATGTTACACAGTATTGATTAATGTAGGGACGTGAAATTTTCGTTATGTTCTGCCCGAAGGACAAGGGCGGATCCATGGGGCGATCCTCCTCAGAATAGGAGAATTTCTTATTTTATATATAAATAAAATCCATCCTAGAGTTTGGGGCTCTTAAAGGTAACTCTAAGTAGCAGTATTACAATCCCACGCCCCCAAAGATGTCCTTTCTGGATCCGCCCCTGCCAAAGGAGATGTTCTTTACGACAAATTGGTGCTATTGTTCGAGTTAAACTAAAGATATATAGTGTTATTTATTTCAAATCGTGTTATTTTTTCCAAATAGTTGTAATAAAATTTAAACATACTCGTATTACGCATTTTCTCGGATTCAAAAGATGGGTTATAAAATATAAATGCCACCGTTTGCAATGAAATTATGCACTTTGATCTCAAAATAAATTTTAAGACAGAAATACACGCACACTTGTCATTAGTAATTTATTTTTATTATTTCTACTATAAGTTGTTTTATCTTTTATTAATCCCTCCGTGATTGACTGTACTTGTTGATATTGGATGCTTGAGTAATTGCAAAGAACTGGCAACACTGCTGGATTTTGGAAAGCTGATTGACGGTATTATCGCTGTTCGGAATTCCTCTGCTTTGCGGTGACCTTGAGCTGTCATGCTACGTGCCGGCCACTATAGCTCAGAAGCGTCATAAGTTTGGAGACCACTGGTCTAGTTAGATACAAGATCATGAGGACGTACGGTAGACAAGATCATAACCATGATTTTACTCGGATTTCCTTTCACCTTCGCATTCCACTAATTATTTTACAAACTTCCACTTGCAGAAGTCATTCGTTTCATTAACCTGCAAACCATATACGTAGAATGTAAAACTATAATTGTACATTCATAATAATAAGAATAATAATAAAACAAAATAAGACTTTTCAAAATTTAAATTCAAGACTTAAATGAATTATACGTCTCATATCGCTTACATATGGGAGAGGTAACTTTTGGTGACACCATAAGAGGAATAGAGGTCTCATCGTTCAACAATATATAATATTTCTTTAAATTTTATTGATGAATATACTCCATGATTACAAATAAAAATTAAACTGTTTGAATTATAATACATAACAATAATATTTTAATGGTTAAAACAAGATAAATATCTTCTCAACAAACTATACACATTTAGAAACTTTAGAACATTATTCTTCAATTATCTTAAGGTTTATTTTAATATTAACATAGTATACATTTACTGATCGCCGATACATACTTTCATCGCTTATATGCACTAAGATTCATTTTTTGAAGGTTCCTTAAGTAGTCTCTCATTTTCTGATTGTAGCGTAAACTAAGTGTAGATTACTGTTAGGGATTTTATTGCAGAATGTATTGTACATTCAGCTAACATCATCTTAGCAAAGTCGAGGAATAGAAACGAAGAATATATGTAATTTCGTACTTAGAGCAAAATGGCATAACTGTCGAACAAACTGTGGAAATTACCTAGTTAAATAAGTTGGGGGTTGTGAAAGTTAAATAGAGGAGGGTAAGTCCACAGCTAGTCAACCAGTGATGATTGTTGACGTATTTTACTGTCCTTTTTATATTTGTACTCGCATATGCGTGCAAGCCTATTTTTCTCACCTTACAACGGTTTGCAGTAAATGCTATAGTTCCGTTATGTTAGAAGATAATAATTTCAAATTCATTTTAAAAAAAGAATTTAATGTACATTTTATGTTCAATACACATTTATACCCAGTGCATACATTTATGTTTTAAAAAAATATTGAATGTTAAAGTTTAAGAAACACGCACTGACATTTTTGAAATAAAAAAAATAGATTAAAGGAAAATATAAGACTACCCTTTAATTTTCATTCTGAATATATGGTTTGTGGTGTATACTTTTGGAAATTATAATTCTACCTCGAGGTAGTGTACATCTGCTGAAAAACAGTTTACCATTGATAACATCGTAGATCTCAATTTCTCCCCTCTTTTTTTAAAAGCACACAAGCTTAAAACGCAGACAAGGAGAGAAAATTGCTTTAAGGCACAAATACAGTATACACAGAACAGAAACAAAAACGTGTAACGTAATACTCGAACATATGAACCAAACGTGATGCATTATGTTATCTTCCGGTGCAGTGATAACTAGTAGTTTGTATCTCCAGCATGTTTGTACATATTTTGCCTCAGAGCATTATATAAAAGTGCTGCTCAACCAGAAATATGATCCTACACAGTTTGATTTTAATGGAGGAAAGATAGTTATATAGGGCACAAAATTTCAAAGTCAGACGCACTTGCCAATCCAAAAATGATAGTCGCCAGTATCTCTCACGTACAAATTATGAGAGTCCCTCCCCCCACCAGCCTTTGGTTTGACAAAGAAATGCATTATATCATGGCATAAAATTTGAAAAGCAGACAATTGGATTCAGGATAATCAATTTTGAATTGAACAACTCATATACACTCTAAAAGGTATACTACCTTAAGACTTCACGTTTATGTAACGCTCCCTCTCTCCCTGCACTGAAGTACCAGTTGTCGAGTACAGTTTTCGGATCGAAGTCCTTAAGTGAAGGGCCATTGATGAAAATTCTCAGCAAATCATCCAGTGTCAGTCTTCAGTGAATTACTGTAGGCAGTCTTAATTATGCTGAGACTGCTGGAGCCTCTCTCATATGAAGCAGTACTGACAGGTGAAACTGCACAAAATGTGACAATTGAAGGCCCATTTTGGAATCTCGTAATTATGTTTTCACTGTAAATCTTTTTTCAGTATTTGGTTCAATGTTACTGAAGAAAACGAAAGTTTATATCTGCCCAATCTGCTAAGGCAAGCCCACTTTTTTACTGTATAAATCTTGTATAAATCTGGTTGCGAGTACTTAAAAAGCAGTTTTATTTCCTGCACACCAAATCCAAGGAGTTTTCCTTTAGGAAACCAACCCAAAGTGTCAAATATATGAAGGGACAGAACTATCTCCGATGATACAGATTGCAACCGTTTTGTTATGTACATTTTCGCATTCTCGATTAATTTTCGTTTTATACTCTGGAACTCCTGACTAGGAGTCTACGCAGAAACCATTCCTACTCAACACTGGTCGCCAGCAATAAAATCCTAGTCACCAATAGCGACCTGGTGACCAGAAAGTTTGCGCGCTGTACATATATATTCCTTTAATATTATTTGTAAAGAAAGTGCTATAACCACCTTCATCTTTTCTGCTTTAGGGAAATATTATTATTATTAATATTATTATTATTACATTTATTGAGTAAATGATCCGAATCTTGTATGCATGTGCATTTTATCGTATTATTTTAAACGAGCTCGTTCTTGGTTAAGAGGTTAGCTTATGCTCTTTTGGTGTCAGAGACCTGAATCGGATTCCCGGTGGGAGCTGATATGATTTGGATCCTACGTTAACCTATAAGTCCATGTATTATATATCCTCGTTTCTGAAAAGGGCATTAAACCCAAGTTAAATCAGAATCATATAATTCCAAAGGTTTCACACATTCGTAATGCCAATGACCAATATTTCTAAAGGAATCAACATAAAAATGCATGTGAACTCCCCTGTGGTTAAGTGGACTGAGTACGCGCCTTTGGCGTCGAAAACCCAGAGTTCATGTAGTTCGGATTCTACGTTCAGCTATAGTTCCTCGCATCACACAGCCTTGCTGCTGAAAGGGACGCTAATCTCCAATCTAACTAACTAACGAAAATATATGCGTCTCTTTCTGGTCAAGTGAAGCTCATGATTTCTCTGCGCACACTCCCAGATTCGATTCCATGTGGGGGCTCATTAGTAGGTTCATTGACTTGACATTTTGAATTCTTCAGTATCCACTTCATTTACCAATAGTAATAATAATAAATTTCCTCACATTATAACCCCAAACTGTTGCGGGCCTAAGGTGTTTACCTGTGTGATGTGTGGGCAGCACATAGATCGCACAGTGATTTTTATTAGATTTCCAGTCCTACCGGAATGATTTTAGTTGAACGGTGTTGTGAACACCGAATACAAGGCCATTGCCATCTTTGGAAATTAGAGATGTCGCCCGTTTTAAACTACCGCTATCTGTAGAGTTCACTGCACAATGGCGTGCTTCTTCTTAGGTAGTGCGGTCTTTGCTCTAACATAACGCCACCAACAACTCTGATGGTTGCCAACCCAGACATATGTGTGTGTGTGCGTGTGTGTGTGTGTGTGTGTGTGTGTGTGTGTGTGTGTTGTGTGACACTAAAAGAGAGAAAGGAAGCTAAACGATCAAGGTCTTTCAACACACGTAATATTCTAACATTTCGAAATATGTTCCTGTTGAATGAAATTGATTAAAATTATCTGAAGCAACGACACATAGACGTTTGTCTTCACGTGAGATCATTCATTGTTCTGCAAATACTTCTCTGATTACGTTGTAGACGCCACGTTTGTATTTTATAGTTTGTAATGAGATCCAAACATAGTTGTCACTCCCAGCCTGCGCCAAGTGAACTTTATAATGCTGTGTTGTGCGTTGGTTTTCTCGGGGTTACTCCGTTTCCTTCCACTTATATCATCTCTTTAATCTCGTTGTCTTCCTTAGTCTCAGTGCATGAGTCCAACATGAATCTTCCACTTCTAAAGCGTTAACTGTATCTATATATTTACAAACAAGGAATATCGTCATCCAGGCAAATTCCGTGGAAGGTCCTAAGGGTAGCTTTTCTTTCTGTAAGTGTTTTCTGCACATAGCGATAAAGAAAAAAACATACATTTCTTTTGATTAAACAATGTTAATTAATTAACTTTGGTTAATCTCATTATTCACTTTATGTGGCTAGGAAAGAGAGAAACTAAAGAGGAAAGTAAATAAACATTTTCATCGAGGATCGTATCCAGCATTATCAAAACACAAAACCCTAAATCATCTACCTTTTTAATCATACAAAAATAGAGCAGCTTTATTACCTTATATCATTCATTAGTTAGATATACAGACAATGATCAGAAAAATGGAAACACCTGTAGTTGGCAACACGTCAGATATATGGGTTGGCAGTGGTGTCGTGGCGCCCGTAGCGCCGGACCGCTGGTGGTGGTGTGTTAGGTCGGTATCCATACTACGTCAGGCGCAGTGGAACAGCAGTGTCCAGTGGCAGCAGCAGACGGAGGTAGTGTAAAATAGGAGATCTCTCAGATTTTCAAAGAGGGCAAATTGTTGGTGCGCGGTTATTTGGAGTGAGTGTGACGGCAGTGGCTACTGTGTTAGGTGTGTCGCGTGGGACAGTGTCGAAGGTGATGACGGCCTACACAACACACGGGAAAACCATATCGGGAAAGCGGAACAGTGAGCGGAAGAGAATCATGAGTGACAGGTCACGCCGGGTATTAAAGCGCATTGTCACGCAGAACCGTCGTGCCACTGCGGAGCAAGTGACGTAGCAACTCAATCAGCACTTCCCCCACCCTGTTTCGACAATCACAGTCCGCCGCGAATTACATGACATGAACTTACGGGGTCGTGTTGCACGGGCCAAACCGCTCATCAGGGACCATAACTCTTTCGCACGCCGCAAATGGTGCCGCGACCATGCAACTTGGACCGTTGAGGACTGGAAATGTGTGATATGGTCGGATGAGTCATCCTTCACCCTATTCCCAACCACGGGCCGTGTTTATGTATGGAGAACGCCCAAAGAAGCTTATGATCCGCAGTGTCTCCGCCCAACTGTGAAACATGGCGGCGGCTCGGTGATGCTGTGGACCGCCATATCATGGTTTTCATTGGGTCCTGTAGTCACACTTAGCGGACGAATCACTGCCAACGATTATGTCGCAATTTTAGGAGACCACTTGCATCCTATGGTCTGCATGTTGTTCCCGGACAATGACGCCATCTTCCAGAATGATAATGCACCCATTCACACAGCTGGCGTTGTTGCAGCGTGGTTTGAGGAACATCGGGATGAAGTTCGACACCTTCCCTGGCCCGGCCAATCCCCAGATCTCAACATAATTGAACATCTGTAGTCCGTCTTGAAAACACGTCTCCGGCGACGATTTCCACCTCCATCCTCTCTCACAGAACTGGCCGATGCCCTGCACGAGGAATGGTGTAAAATTCCACTTGCTACCATTCACGACCTCTATGCCTCCATCTCACGTCGCATCAAAGCTGTTCTGAAGGCGAAAGGTGGCCCGACACCATATTAATCTGGTAAGTTGCAATTTCGTTCAGGTGTTTCCATTTTTCTGATCACCATTTGTATTTTCTTGTGTTAACATACTTTACAACCATTTGATGCTGTCAAATGTGTTTTGAGATAGAAAATATATATTTCTTCGAATGTATTAGATACTAAGAAAATTTGATACTTGAGAGTCTCATTTTTTGTTCTTGGTTTTAAAACATTGCGATTTCTAAAAGCACTTTATGTTCAATCCAAACTATCTTAAAACGGACACACTTGAAAAATCTCAATGAAAAACCTCAGTTTGCTAATCAGTCGTTATTTGCGTAGTAACAAGTATTTGTATACATTTAATACATGTGAATGTAAATGGATAAAATAGAACGTAATGTTAAACTATAGAACTACATATTAAGAATTCATTAAAGTTCACTCTTTTATACTCAAGCGTGGGTTTAAGGTTGTTGTGGGGTCTTCCTTGATGTTCTAGGGATCACTTTAACTTGTTTGTAGAGTGCTCATCTTGCTGTAGGAATCCTCGATTGCATTATTAGGCGTGTACTTGTGGTGTACAGCAACGTGTGCGTTGTCTTTTCTCAGTACTCTCCCGTTCCCATCCGCATTAGTCCACCAATCATTTTATAACTATTAACTCATTAAACATTGGCCTCCTTTAGACTGTTAGGCAGAAGATGTGATCAAACATTAGACATTGCCTTCATTCATTTAATTTCCCTCCTTCAGATTCAAATTTACACAGAGTGAGATAGCATCTAGGTGCTTGATCGTGTATTTCCTGCATTCGTTTTCTTTACATCTACGTTGCAAATGCCATAATAGTAACTATTACAAAATATTGTTATTTGCCACCTACACGAAATCTTCATAACGATAAATGATTTTACAGTCAGGTTAAATACAAAATGCGAAATGGTTAAAATGGCAATATCTGTTATAATAAATTAATATTTTGCACAGAAAGATTTTAATATTACAATAGCCGTTATCTCTTTTTTATTATTATTATTAAAGTCAATATTAAACGGCAACATTCTCGTGTAGTAATAGGCTGCCACAGTTTAATCAAAATATTTTTCGGCGATTTCTTTGATGTGATAGTGTGCTCTCTAACCTTACGCTTTAGTGTCGACCAAAGATGTTCAATGGGATTGATACTGATGAATGAGGACACTAATCCATGAGTTCAACCCTATTATCTGAGAACCACTTTATTGTCCCTCGCAACTAGTGACGCGGCATATTTTCTTGTTGGAAACATACTTCATCCATGTTTGTGTTACCGAAGACTTTATTAAAATATGATTCCTGCGCAGTTTTACTTACCTGCATACATTTATTTTAGAATTTATTCTGTCCACATACATACCATTATTTTGCCTACTTCCTGTGCCGACACGCAATCCTACATCGGTGTACTTTATCCTCCGTGCTTTACGGTTGGTACCATACATTCTGGCTTGTATTCTTCCCCACTCTGCATCTGACTTAGGTGTCACCCGCAACACAAGAAGCCTGAAATTATAAGAAAATCATTGAAACACAAAAATATATCTAACAATAATTTTACTTGTTCTCCGTTTATTGTGTTGTGTTTATAATAAATGTAGAATTCATAAAATGAATATTCTTCGAAATTGGACTCGCCCAACAACATGAATAATATGCTACCAACTCTTCTTATGTTTCACACATCATTGTAAGGACTGCTTTTTATTGTTACATGACAACTAGAGTTTCTTCCTCGGTTTGTATTTGTTGAGTTCGGAATTTTGAAGTTTGCTTCTTACTGTTCTGGAATAAACCTTTTTCTTAGTGCTTCTGGATACGTCAACAGTCAGGTCAGTAGAATCTTTAGTAGAGTAGGTAATGAAATACGTACCAACTGTCGGTCGCCTCTTGTACTAATGCAGTATTTTCTTCCACTTCTTGGTAAGTTTTCAAGAGTTTCTGCCTTTATATAACGATTTATGGTGTATTGTACAATATTGAAAGAACAGTTCACAATTTCTTGAATTTGTGTTTTGTCTTCTCCTTAATCAACACTATTTGTATATTCACGCGTTTAACTACATCTTATTTTCCATGCTTTGGCATATTTGTAGGAAATTTACAGTAAGCCACTATCAGCTAGAAACTATCGATCAATATCCTCACTTGAGAGTCCACAGTAAACTAAACAGTTACGAACAGAATCCAATTTTTCTCCTGCGCAGTTTCAATCCTTGTTCTTGCGTGTTTATGATGATATACTTTGCTCGTTAGTCCGTTTAGCGTGGCAATACTTCTAAATATACAAAATACTTGGTTATTGTCCAAATCAGTTCAATTTCTAAGAATTGAGGAGTGTCAAATACTTTGGACTTAGGTTACTAAATATAAACGTGTAAATATTCATACGAATTCTTGCTATTATTAGATTTCTACTTAATAAATAAAGTTTTAGATAAACTCTGTATTTAATAGAATAGAATTGCATGTGCGTTATCATGTAATTCACTTCTTAGATTTATTGGACTCAATCTTATGTAATTCGATTATCAGTACGAATGTCATAGCTTAGAGTTTCACAAAAACGGGACCACGATTAAACTTTCGTCATTGGTGTGTTCGTGTTTTACCTTCACATTTTCCTTTAATACATTTATTGGTGTGTAAAACAAAACAACAAACAGTAATGTTGCGTAAAATCTTGCAATCAATTGTCCTCAATATTCCATGGTCTTAGTCCCGTAATCTTAAATTTAATTTTCAACTTCTTTATCTGCTAATTTGCTTTATTTGTTTAATTCCAAATAAATTGATAGGAAATGAAGCAAGAAGAAAGAGGCTTAGAAACCGTGGAGAAATATTTAAAATCTAGGTTGACAACACTGGCAAGAGCGGAATAGAGAAAGAGGATGGGTTGATAGGCAGGAAGAGTGGGAAAATTTTTATCTCGGTAGTTGCGAGTACGAAAAGGGAAGGGCGAAGAAGTGTGAGGTTTCGAATAGGATAAGAATCACTCGTCGTGGTAAACCTCCAAACTAACGTTGATAAGAGAGAAGACGAGAAAGAAAGAGAGAAAGTCCAGAAATTCTTCCACAACTTCTGTAACCGTTTTCTTTTTCGTTTTCTTTTTCTTTCTTTTAAGATTTCTCTCCTATCGACTTTACCCCCTTCAGTTCCCTTCTGAAGGCTACATCAGTTGCAAGTTGCGTTAGCTTCCTTCCTTCAAAAGCAAACCATTCGGCCACGCATCCACCCCTGGCTTCTTCCTATCCTGTTATAGTTCCTCTTTCACTTACTTCCTCCCTCTTTCTCCCTCAAATCGTCTAATTCCATTTCAACCGAAAAAAGGTTCGTTTTCTGTCCACCAATAAATTTTCCACACGTCACAACTGGAGCCTCAAAGCCGCTCTGAACTTTCCTTTCTACCTCTTCTGCTCTCACTCATATATACTGTTCTCTTACGTCTCCTTTTCTCTCCTCCTTCTCATTCTTCTTCCGCCTTTCATTAATTCTCTCTACTGATTTATTTTTGCTTGTTCTTTTCACCATCGTTTTTGGAGAATGATGGACAAGAAACAGTAGCTATGAATCACTGTAACGTAGGCTGTGTGTCTCTTTCTGTGTGTGTAAAACAATTTTATCTTTATGAACATTTTTGAGTCTTTGGAGGATCTCGACGTAATTCGTATGTATAGCGTTTATTGTCACGAGTTCATTTCCAGGAGCATTGATTTCCTGCGATATCCTAGGACTATTCCATGCTAAGTGATTTATGTGTTCGCCATCTATACTTGTGTTCATATGGAAGCTCATTATGATTGAAAGTTTCCTGTGTGGTATACAGTGGACTTTCCCATCTATCTCTAAAATTCTGATGATTGTAATTTTAAATGATCTATTAATTTGAAACATTGATGTTAAAAATAAAATCATTAACTTAAAATTTCGAAACCTTCCTGGAACTACGTACATGCACCTCATGCAGCAGTCGTGCATTGTTGAACGGTATTATAGAAGTTATCTTTGCAATGTAATATATCTGGGCTGCCCCGTTCCCAATAATATTCTTGTGTCTCAAACCAGTCTCCATTCAGAGGCACAACAAGGCTATCGGGAGAGTAGGGAGAATTATAAACTAGATATGTTACGCTTTTTGTAGAAAGAATGTATTCAAATTAGGCACTGATTTGATGAACACTTTCCAGATATTCTCTGCAAGTTCAGTGAATCCGCTCATATCAGTACCTTGATTGTAAGTTCTTGGGCAAAGCAGAAGAAATGTACATGATAAATGTACGCTGCTACTAAATCATCTTATCATTTTGTAAGCATGCAGGCTATGTTTGTCATTTTACCAAAGAAAAAGGTAGAGACAATTAATGCATGTAATGGAGTTGGAAGACTGAGGGAAATGTACCAGCGGTCCACTTGCGTAATAAAGTAGAATAAGTCTTTATATTGAAGACCGATTCTTATTTGCCTAATTGATAAAATAAAAGTAAGACATAAGTATACCAGCCTTATATATTTTATAAAAATGAAGCTTATCTTGTCTGTGATCAACCATTGGCTTAACCAATTAAAATTATCTTCTTATGTAATTAATACCTACCTCTAATTGGGTGTTTATCATGTTTCTTTGGCTAGAATGCATATCAAAACGAAGAAGCAAGAGGATCGTAATTTATGCGCAATATTTAACATCTTACGAATCCCTTTAAACAAGGAAGATAATACTAGTCATTAAGAAGTAAATGAACACTTGATCCAGCGTTTCTTTAAAAATTTTTATTTTAAGGGAGAGACAAAGGAGCATTTTATATCTATATTATGTATAAATGTATGTATGTTCCAGTATAACTCTGGAATTCTTGTAGCAATTTCCCAAACTTGGCACACATATGACTTACAATCTGAAAACAAATACTGTAAGTGTAAGACATCCACACCACCTCTAGTGGATATGAAGGGGTGACACGCAAAATAATTAAAATTGATATTAATGTAAACTCCATACTTTTCGGGATCACTGAGATGAATAGTGAAACTCTCGATACCATTTAAGTCCTAGTTCATCCTTCAGTGGGTTTATACCTAAGTACTTCTAGGATATAGAAGATGACATGTAAGGACAGTCATAAATAATCGATATTAGTCTCGAATCCATGGTTTTCAGAGACACTGAGATGAATGATGATTTTTCCGATGCCTTTTAAGTTCAAGTTCCGCTTTTATCGAAATGGAGGTAGAGAATAAGTTAGAAATGCCCAAAATGATATATTAGTGTTGAATCGATAGTTGCTATGTTCGGGGAAACAATCCATCCGTTTCAAATGACTTTTAGAACATAGGTAATACCCATCTCAAGCTAGGACTTTATCATGCCACTTTGATTAAAAGATGTTTTCTAGGTAGTAGACTGTTTATTTATACTAAGAGTAGAGAATCTTATGGGATTTTGTCATTATACTTTCATAGAAATGCATAAACTAAGGGAAAAGGGAATTCAATGAACGCAATTGAAACACTTGCACTAGGTATCAACTGCAAAAACGAATTCAAAAATTAGCTTTCATTCGAGTTTTATCGTGTAGGCCAACGGGTGAACGTGTCACGGTGACCCATTAAGATGTTAACGGATTGGTTCCATTAAGAAACTCTTTCAAGATAATCATTTCAGATATCTGTTGCACAAAGGAAATTAAAAAATTCGTTTTAGTTTAAGAGTTATTGTATAGTGTAACGAACGGACTGATGTACTAACATCATAATATAATAAATCTCCCATGATTCTAAAAGAAGAAATAAACCCTGGTAAAGACATTAGCAATGATCACGCGAAATAGCTCTAAGGGATATGGATATCCACCGTTACCCGTTAAGATGTTAAAAGATTGATCCCACTATCGAACTCGGTCGATGTAATTGGTTTCGCTATCTGTCCCAAGAACAAAATTACAAATTTTGCTTAAATGTGTATATGAACTATAGATAGCCACCATCAGAGTGGCCGTTATTCCTTAATGCGGTAACAGACTGACTCATTAACGAACTCTGCCAAGGTTATTGCTCTAGATATCTGTTGAAAAGAAAAGCAGAATTAGAAATTGCTTCAAGATATGGCATATGGGCTACAACCGTTCAACTCGCCGTTATTAATTAATATGTTGAGATTGACACCATTAACAAACTTGATCGAGGTAATTGTTCTAATTATATGTTGCAAGAAATTGAATGTATTTAGTAAAGATTGATTTATATGTACGGAATGCGAGATATAGATAGCCATCATTGAAGTCTCCGTTATTCGTTAATCCATTAACGGATAGATTCCATTAACAAACTCAACCCAATTAATCGCTTTAGCTGTCTATTGCAAAAAGCATAATTTAAAAATACGTTTACATGTATAGGATGAAAATAGCAACCGTTAAAGTCACTTTTATGCAGTTAATACTTTAACAGATTAACTCCAGTAACGGCCTCAGACTAGGTAATGGCTCTAGATATCTGCTGAGAAAAACAGAATTAAAAATTGCTTACATATGTGGGATATGAGCTACGGATAGCAAATGTTAAACTCGTCGTTTTCAGTTAATATGCTAATAGATTGACTCCGTTAACATACTCGCTCAAGATAATTGTTCTAGTTATATGTTGCAAGAAATAGTATTTAAAATGTGCTTAAATATATGAGGTGTGAGCTACAGATAACTATCATTTAAGTCGCCATTATACGTTAAATGCGTTAACGAAGTTTTCCAATTAGTGAACTCAGCCAAGATAATCTAGTTATCTATTGCCAAAGAGCATTATTAAAAATCCCTTGCATGTAAGGTACCGTATATGGAATTTCAATAGCCACCGTTAAAGTCATTATTACCTCATTAAGTTGTTAACGTATAGATTCCATTACCAAATTTGGCTGAAGTAATTTATCTAGCTATACTGAGAAAAAATGTAGGTGGCGTACTTAAAAAGGTACGTTATATGCGTAATTCCTGTAGTTTTTGGACTTAACGTGCAGCAGACGTATAAATGAAAACGCGTGTTTTATAATACTTTCTGGATAAGTGTTCTATCTATACATACATTCCGTATGGTTAGGAATTTCACATTCAAATGGACATATATAACATATAGCTGAGGAATGTAACATAAGTATATGCATATGATATACGGAAAATTGTTAGATATCAGACGTCCTGCAACGGCATAATGTAGCATCTAATGGCAGTGCATATGTAGTATATGGATAGTGTATGTTCCGTACTGATTTCTGTAGTAAGCAAGAGGATACCGTATATTTGTACAATATACCGCTGTCCGGAGAACGGATTTTTCTCAGTGTATCTAATGCAAAAAAGCAGAATTTTTTAAAAAAAAATCACATCCTTTCAAGAGTTATCGTTCGAAGTACCTGATGGATAGACGGATGGTCGTAATAAGAACTCAATATTATAAGTCTCACTTTGTGATTCTAACAATTGTTGACAGTGTAAATATGGAGTTCTTTGTTCACGAGTACATGCCTACAAATTCATCAACTACACTTTCAAAGTTTATGTTTGCCCACCACCACTGTCTTTTAATAACGTTAGGCTCTCTACTAGCTTCTTGCTCTCTTTGTATAGTTTACTAAGAAGGGGAGCAACGAACGATGACGTTACAGAGAATCAGAAATGACTAATACAGAGCATTAGCATGTACATTTTTCTCAGTCCATTAGTAGGTTCGGTTTATTTTTCCATTCAATGGAGATTAACTTACCACGCTTAAATAGTATAGGCAAGATTATAGTTTCAATACATGAAGAAACTGTATTGATATGTTCTAATAAAAGAGTATCTGCAATTTTATAAATAAATATTTTGTTTTATGTCTTATTTGAAAAGTAGTTCCTACTGTAATTGCTAGAAATATTTCGCAATAGACTCATTAAAAGTCGGATATGGAAAAAATTTTGAGAAGAAAATATAGCAAGCCCTTTATTTGAAGAAATAAAACAAATTCCAGCATTCGATTGTCGAACTGAAAACCTCTGGAAAACGTGGTCACCAAAATAGAATGAAAAGCCTCTGTTTTAATAGCTCACTTATATTGCTGCGGGTGTTGATTGTTTCATACTTCAGGCTAGTCGAATGATCTAAGGCACTCAATATCGGATAATCATTACAATGTGTAAATTGGTCGCAGAGTTACTCCCACAGTTTACATGTGCTCTTAAGTATTTTCATATTCATATCATCATTTTCCTTGTTCATTAGTCTTTCGAATCGAGACGTTGACTTCGGGGTTTTACTCCAGTAATGCTATTCGGACTATTTCCAAGATTCTTGCATAGTTTATAGTCAGGAATTATTTCATTTGCAATATTTGATGTGCAATTAACGTTTTCAAAAGAGATTTCTATATTCTACATTGTTTTTTTTAATTGTATTATTGTCTCTATTTATTTTATTGATCTAATACAATATAAGTAGAACAAAATGATTGTTGTTTAAGAGTTGGCATTATAAAATTGCACACTGGAAGAAGGGATAGTCGTGATTATCCGTACATACATATTTTCAATAATAATAATAATAATAATAATAATAATAATAATAATAATAATAATAATAATAATAATAATAATAATAATAATAATAATTCGACATTTTCTTTGTTTAAATACTTTCAGAGAAATAGTAAAGTTCTGTTATTTTAAATTAGTTGTTCATAAACTTTTCAATTGTGATTTTAGGTTTCAGTTGTGAATTAATGTCTATGTTAAGACCACACACTGTTGTCTGACCAATAAATGATAGGCCTAGATAATACGAGAAACTTGTTTCCATACACCACTTAAATACTTTTTCTTTACGATTTATGGCTATTGCGTTATTCTCTTTTGTTAAAGCAAGGTGTATATGCCTGACTATAACAACGTTCAAAATTAACATAAGTCATGTTCAAATTAAAAGGGAAAAGTAATTTTTTAAAGTCTAGCTAAGTCATTAAAACTATTAATTCCAAACTCCCCTTAAGTTATGTCGGGATTCGTTCATTACGTTAAAAATATAACATTTGGTTTTTACTAAATTTCCGTTGTTAATTGTTAAATTTTGGAGAGAATACTAGTTTATTGATCAGAATATTCTTAAAACAGTTTGTCAGTGTAACTGTGAGCATTAACTGTGAAGCATGTTCTATTAACGGAGGAAATTATACTAGTATTAGTTTTACGTTTCTCCCTTAAGTTTAAAAAATGACTTAAGTGATGTTTAGAAACAATCTCCTTACATTGCTAGTTGGGAGCCAATTTATGTGCCCAAAACGTAGAAGTTTCTTCATATTATTACAATACGTGCCGATATTCAGTAGACATCACAACGCTATAATACATATATTAGAGACAGTATTTGTGACGATATTGGTGTATTATAGGCTTTCAAGTTTTCGTATTGGTTCTCTGCATAGAAATACACAAGTGTATAATTACTAATGTAAGAAGTTTTGTTTTGGTTTTATTGTGAATTTCCCAACAACGTGTAATAAAGTTCGAAGGAGAGAGTACGTGTAAATGATGGTGTCAGGGTTGACAGTAATTTATGCACATCAGGTTATCATTTCGTTAAATGTAGCAGAATAATAAGATCTATTGTTCGGTTTCCAGTGTTTGCTTTCTGCGTTCGAATCTCGCGCCGCTCCTAAAATGTTTATTTTTCAGTATGGGTATTTGCTTTTAGGCGTTTTAGCACTGCTTTAGTCACATACTAGTCCATTCTTTAGCTTGTACAGTTTATATGACAAGACAAAAGAGCTTCGTTAATGAAGCAAAAGAAATTAAGTTGGAATCTGTTGTTGAAAGAAAAAACCTCGTATATTTCTGTTTTTCTCGCTCGTGGCCAGTGCAAGTGGCTATTTAGCGTTTGCATTTTGAAGACCCCGGAGCGTAGCGGGAGACCCAGGTTCTAGCGTAATGTATTTTAGCAATCCTCGCTCCTTCTGTAGTATCCTATTAATTGAATCAACACTTTATTGAATGAATAGAACTGTGTGTCTCAAACACTCAAAATAACGTCCAGTCTTTATAATTGTGAATTATACGCCCCCCACTCCAAATGATCTTCACATATTATTTTAAGGTGGAGAAATATGCACAACGCAATAGCTCCTGCCTAATCCTTATTTTGCTATTCATGAACAAAGAAATTAAAACCAAAAAGTCGTTAAAACTACTTTCTGAAATCTTACAGGAAAAAAACGAACTGACATAACTAATCGATAAAATATATTCTACGGCTTGTGCTATTTTTCCATCCTACAATAAACAAAAGCACGGTAGCAGAAATTGAGTTATTGTATTTTATGTTACTGCTGCTTTTATGACCCTTAACAGTAATTTGTTCTGTTCGTAATGATTAATTCTTCACTTGCTTTCAGAGTCTTTGTGTTAACTTTCATCAGTGGCGTATTTACGATTTTGTTTCGGGAGGGGCTTTGCTAACTTTCGGGGGGGAGGTTTTTCCTGAAAATGTGAAAATTCTGCAAGATATTTCATATACTTTACTATAGTAAGATTTCGGGGGGGCTTAAGCCCGGAAACCACGCCCTAAGTACGCCACTGACTTTCATCAAGCATAAACAGAAGAGTGTATGAATAAGGTCTTAGTCTTCGTGCAACTGCTTTCTCACAAAATACTATTCACATCGATTTTTAATTAAATTCGTAGTTATTTGCTCAATACTTTGGTTTCCAAGAAGAAATTAACATAAGTTTGTTGTAAATAATTTGAAAACGTGCATGCTCAGGAATTCGTATGTCTTTGGCACTGACTTTGTGATACAATAACTAGTTTAAATTTGAATTTTCGCTAACCTATAAGTAAATGAATCTATTTATATGTCACGCTAGATTATTCTTTCTGACGTTATTGATAAATAGCATAACTGTACCAAGATATAATATTGCTGGCACTATATATACATATATCTCATATAAGACGGAACTATAATTGCTAATTTTCCATTTTTAAAGGATGGTCTTTCTATGAAATTAAATAGTTATATATCTCCAACTAAATTGTGCTAATAAATTATACGATGGGTGACTGAAAAGTTAGCACAGATTTTGTAATACCTTTATTTTTCAACATATTCTCTTTGGATAGCAACACACTTGCTCTAATGGTGCTGCAGTGCTCTTATCCCAGTTAAAAAAAAAATGTTATGACCACAGAAACTCCTCCTCGACTGTCATGACGTTATTATCGCTTGCAAAACGTCGTCCTACTAGAGTCTTTTTTAGATTAGGGAACAAACGGAAGTCTGAGGGGGCCAGATCTGGAGAATAGAGTCGATGAAGAACGAGCTCAAAGCCGCATTCGTGAGTAGTAGTCATGGCAACTGCTGGTGTGGGGCTGGGAGCATTATCATGATTGTGGAGAACGCCTCTGGACATCATTTGTGTTTTTTTTCTTGAATTTGCACTCGAAGTATTTTCAAAAGGTCACTGTAGTATTGTCCTGTGATGGTATGATCCCCTCACAAGTAACCAATGATCCTACCTTGGAAATCCCATAAAACAGAAGCCGTCACTTTGCCAGCGGAGAGATCACCTTTGCCTTCTTTGGGGAAGGGGAGGAGAGGTGCTTCCATTTTTTTGATTCTTGTTTTGTTTCTGACTGGTAATGGTGTATCCAACAATTGTCCATAGTGATGAATCGACAGAAAATATTGTCCGTATCACGTTCTAACAGTTTCAAATTGTCCACGGATAGGAGGTACCGAGTGCGTTGTTGTTTAGGAGTCAGAAGACGTGGGACCCATCGAGCAAAATCTTTTGATAAATCAAGCTCTGCTCGCTCCTGGGATATGCCCATCCAGTCTGCTATGTGTCAAGTTGACAATCGGCGATCTTTCATGATCATATCAAGTACTAGGCCGATGTTTTCCATGGTGGTAGCACTTGCTGGTCTCTCAGATCTAGGCTCATTTTCAGTACTCTGCCTACCGCGCTCGAATTCTTGTACCCATCTTTTGATAGTGGTATATAAAGGGGCAGATTCACCTACGGTATTGGCCATATCCTGGTGGATCTCAGACGCCGACATTCCTTTTAATTCCAGATACTTGATGATTGATCTGTACTCGATTTTTCCATTTTACCAACTTCTAAAATATCACTCACTTCAAGAGAATGTGAAATACAAAAGACATTACTTAGAACCAAGTGCTTGATACACAATAATATCAAAGGTTGTGTTATTCTAATACATATGATTATTCTATTCTAGATTCTTATTTTCAATATTAAGCTCAAAATTTTCAGTCACTCCTCGTACATTTCTTAATTTGACTTATTTCAGAGATAAATTTTCAGATTAAAGCTTTTAGCTACGCTCATGTCCATTTTTTTAAAATTTAGTGAATAACTTCAAGACAATGAAGCGCGTCAGTATTTTAAAAGTGAACTAAACAGCATGTACAAAATTCAATTAAATAACTAATATTTGTTTTCAAGACCTTCCGTATAGTGTAGATATGTTTTGAATGCCTATCAATTATGATATAAATTACGCACCCAGAATTCTGGCTTGGAAGTGAAAGTAAGTTATGGTGTCATGATTGACAGGCACTAGAAATGCTTACTATACGGAAGGTCTTGAAAACAAATATTAATTATTTAATTGAATCTTACTCATATAATTAGTTTACTTTCTATGATATTGATGTTCTTCATTGTCTTTAAGTTACTCATTCAATTTAAAAACTGAAACGAGCATAGTTAGAAACATTAAAATGAAAATTTATCTCTGAAACAAGTCAAACTATACTTAGACTTTCTTAAATTTATACTTTCTTAACACCAATTCAGTTGGAGATATGTAACTTTATTTAATTTCATAAACTTCGGTGCAAAGGCTTCCTTCTAAGATTATTAGTTTATTTAATACTATTTCGTAGATACTATCTGGCTCACTTTCTGTATTTTGGAGGGTGTTCATTGTCTTTAAGTAATTCACGAAATTTTAAAAAGCGAGATAAACCTAAAGGAGAGCCTTAACTTGTAGTTCATTACCCATTAGAATCAATTATTAATCTCCTTGTAAATAATACATCAGTTTCTAAAAAGATATTTCAATGAGCATAAACAAAATCTCGACAAAAATAGAAATGATAGTGAAACAACTCTAGGTAACATTTTTAAAACATAAAATATGTATCACTAATAAAACAAATAAGATGTGAATTATAAAATGCTTGGAGCTCTGTTCAATTATAAAGGTAAATACTCTTTAGAAAGCAACTAAATAAATTCTTTGAACTAATTGTGATGATCCATTTGTGAAACATATACTAACATATAAAATTCCAAAATTGTTTTAGAATAAGGGACACATATGAATTCAACAAGAACAGATTGAAGATAAATGCTTGAGATTCCATGTGACTAACCTTAAAAAATATAGGTTAAGATATGTTTAGAAATATATTAGGAATCCTTCAAAATTTATCGTTTCCGCATGGTGGAACTGAAGTCAGGAGAAATATATACGTATGTGTGGATAGAATTCAGATATACGATTATTGGTTAGGGATACAAAAGTAGTCAATTCCTATGGAATTTGTTCCGGTTACAATAAAGACAAATTGCTTAGGTTTGCCACTCATAGGATGACCACAAATCAAAATCTCAAACATACTCCATAGGACTGACATCGTTGGTTAACAACATACAAACTCACTCCTAAGTAATGAAAACATTCGGTGCACTAATAGAAAGTCATGCTCTATGCTTGGTGGATTAGTTACTGTAGACTTCACTGCGAATTACTGCCAATTGGCAATAGAATCAACTTAACTCGGACCCGGGGTCGATTCCCGGTGGATTCTCATATGGTTCGGATTCCACGTTAATCAGTAGGTCAAAGTCTCGTATAGCCTCGTTGCTGAACGGGTCGTTAAACTCTAAATCATCATCATCATCAATTTAACTCGGCAATCGCATTGTGTGTATTAAAATTTGCAAACTGTGGAGCTAGCACCGGTGTATCACATAATATTATTCTACTTGAGAACAACTCGAAATCAGGTCACTAAGGTCAACTCGCAAATTACCCAAATTCGTTGGAACACTAATAGACCAAGGGCCAAGGAGGTGATAACTCCCCCCCCTAGGAAACTTTTGCCACTATATTAGAAATATTCCTTAAGGTTCTTAGAATCAAAAAATAATTGTTGGTCAACATATAAGTGCAACACCTGGGTCCTGGGGCCCCGTAAACCTTTAGCACCCGTGTATATTTACAGACATGGATGGGATATCTTTAAATGACCGTACATCAGACCATTAGTGTAACATTGGAACAAATTAAACCTCGATCGATTTGTAAGATTGTAAGCTTTCAGTTTACGTAATGAACGGGACATTTCTGTGTACAAAGGAAAACTAATTGAGGAATATTTAAGAACATTTCCCTAAGAAACATCCCTTCTCGAGATTCTTTTAGTTATTACATAGCAACACTGCAAACTAGGTGAATAATAAAATGTATTTTGGTGTCCTATTTTATGTTTAACTTAAATTGAAAATTTCATCTTGATCCATCAAATAGCAGCAGAGGAAATATTTTTGTATAGTTTTCACAGAGTTCATAATAATAGATTTTCCTAGAAGTACAAGTATGGCTTTTTGTCAATGTTCCGCCGTCAGTGCAACACTGGAACAAGCTATACCTCGATCGATTTGTAAGAATGTATGCTTTCAGTTACCGTAATGAACGAGACATTTCTGCATACAAAGGGAAAAGTAATTGAGGGATATTTTAGAAAATTTCCCAAATATCCCTTCTCGTGATTTTTTTAGTTATTATATGGCAATACTGCAAACTAGCTAGACAATAAAATGTATTTAGGTGTTCTTTTTTATGTTCAACTTACTCTGAAAATTTCGTCTTGATCCATCAAACAGCAGCAGAGGAAATATGTATTTTATAGTCCATGATATAATAGAAAATATTTAAAAACAATAATTATACTGTTGTGCGGTTCCATTATGTTCCTTTGAAAATACTTGTTGTTTTGGTATTGTACAATGAATACACTTCCAAACATATTTGCTGGCATGCGAAGTTATCAAACAACTCTCGAAAGAGTAAATTGTCCTTAGAAGGGTGTGTAATCCCACGGACAGCGATGCATGCTGTGTAACGTGCCCTGTTATTACTCGAAAGGTTGGTAATGGGTTGTTGTGGTATGCAGTTGATTTGATTTTAAGTTTAATGTCCCGTTCAGCAGTGATGTTGTGATATGGAGTTGCATTTCTCTACCAGTGCTGTTAACAACTGGTGGATAGTCCTTGGGCAACGAGACGTGCTACAGAGTCTCTTCATATCACCCCATACGTCCTTGATGGAATTTAAATAGGGAGAACGCGAAGGCAAGTTCATTCGCCGAACATCCTGTCGTTTCAAGAGCTTTGCTACTTTCCCTGTTCAATGCGGCCTAACATAATCATCCGTAAAGGTGCAATCAGGGTCGACTACACCGCTGGAAAAACGCGCATGGGGAAGGAGTGTCGCCATAACGTTGTCGGTAACTGTGTCGTGTTCAAAAAATTTGGAGATTATTACACCGATGCAACATTATGCCTACCAACACAAGAACATATGGATTACCAAAATGATCATGTTCAACAATGTTCCTAGGTTGTTCAACAATGGTCATGTTCAACAATGTGACGAGGTGGGTTCATTGCGTTTTCCCATCTCTCGCCAGATGTGTATACGTCCAGAATCATTAACCAGTTTGAATCTGCTCTTATCTGGAAAGACCAGTCCTGATGTTCTTGGCACCACCGCAGATGGTTCCACAGTGTGCGGTTGTCAACGAAACACAACATAATGACTACCGGGCAAATACGTATATAACTTCAATACACACGCCTCACATTACTGTAAAACGCAAGATAGGGTGCAGTTGTACATGCTTTTTGACATCGAACCCTTCTTTCCTGTTGCACAAGAGGTATTTGATGACTACTCTCTTCTCACATTTAGTAAAAGTCAGAATGTGCTCCACTACGGTCACTTGAAACCTGCAACAAAAGAGAAGTTTTGTATTGGAAATACATTTGCGATTTTCTCCAAAACATCCTCTTAGTTTACAATAGTTGCATGACATATTTTGAGTATTTTGAAATATGAGTTCATTTACTGTATTAGGCCGGAAACTTATCTAATGCTCTCGTATATCTATGTCTATCTATCTATATCTGTATCTATATATCTATATCTAAATCAATATCTATCTATATATCTATATCTAAATCTATATCTATCTATCTATCTATCTATCTATCTATCTATCTATCTATCTATCTATCTATCTATCTATCTATCTATCTATCTCAATGTCTAGAAGTACTTTGGCTATAGAAAAATTTAGCTCTTCTTTGTACATTAGTTACAAGAAAAGTAACAATGTACGTTGGCAAAACAATGAAATATATTAACTAATAATCATTTATAAACATTGTATGGTACTTTATAGAAATGTTAATGGTTCTAGAACCACTTTCCGTAAATACAATCGCACTAGAAGAATGATATTTATTTCAACTCCTGAGTTCTGAAGAAGATTCTTTGATTAACGTAAGCAACAAATAGAAATAAAAATAAATAAATTTAGGAAGTAGAGGACTTTGACCACCCACTGTGCACGTTATACTTAACCAGAATAAAAGACAGAGAAGAAAACAGAGAAATCGCCCTTTCATCAGATGAAGAGGTCCCAGTCCTAACATCATCATCACAGAATCCCTGAGGGAAAACCTTTAATAAAGTGACGACGCTTGCTCCCCTACTGCAGCCACCAATACAACAGAGAGAAGCTCAATAAAAGCTTAAAGGAAGAAACAGAAAAGTATGAAGGCGTGATGAGATATTGCCAAAATAGGAGAGCAATATGCTACTAAAATCAAGAACAAAATGTTGACCAAAGTCAGAGTATAATTTTTCCCTTATAATTTTTATTAATTGTCTTGCTGGTTTTACTGTTCGTGTTCGGGTATTTTGACGACTATCTTCACAGTGAACGGAGCTAAAACCATTATTTAAGGGAAGTACATATCCAGCATAGAATATCCTTATGTCTTGAATGATGAAGATGGCAAACAATACTTAAATTGCCTTGTATTCGATTTTGACTGAATTATTAAAGCAATGTTTAAAGTGATATATCAAAATGTTTCTCCAGGTAAATTAACATTTCCGAAAAGCATTTCTCCAGGGAATAGTAGCACGTAGTTTAGGTTTGCACTAAAACTTAGATAGGTATGTAAACAAGAATTCGGGTTATATAAGTATATATACATTACTCGGTAGGTTACCTCGAGTAATATTTTGAGTATTTTGCTTCTTCTATGTCTCATCTTTCTGAAACTTCTTTATTGGATAACTACTAGTGGATGACAGATTCTCATTCTGCACAGAAAAAAGTCCTATATTCCAAATTCCGTGCTTTTAACAATAGTCCAGAGATTCAGAACGAATATATAATAATAATTAAATTTTGAAATGCTCAATCCTTTTGAGACGGAATTTACCAAAATCAAATGTAATTTAGTTTATTTTGACTTTATTCATCAGTTACGCACGATCCACAAACAGAAAAAATCAATTATTATGGATTTAAAGTATTATACGATCTTATAAATATAGTATTACATGACTTAATGTTTGTTACACAAAATACACAAAAGAACCACTAAACAACATACGTCATTACAAATAAATTTAACACAACATGCATATGTCAAATATGAAGCATATTGATATAGAAAGTTCGATGTAAGACAATAATATACATATTGCATATAAAAATAGCTCCATATAAGAAAATGCTCCTTTATGCGCAACGGTTCAGGAAAAACATGTAATCACAGCCAAATAGCAATCTCCCGTTCCTTTGCTATTGAATTTGTTACATTCATGTAAATAAATTATACAAGACAAATCAATAAGTAATACACTATTGTTAGGTGCATCTCAGTATCAAAAGTATAAACTTTTGAGCAAAAGTGGAGCATGCGTTACAGTCATCTACTTGTGAAGACAGAGAGTTTTCATTCATTTTTTGTAATCAAAACGACAAAAGCCAAGCAAAATTCACTGAATAATGGTCTATGTGTGTATGGGAAAATTGTGCTGACAATAACAACATTTCTAGGTGGAGCAATTTTGAAAAGGACCATGTAAATCTTACGTATTTGCTACGTATTTGTTATCCAGTAACATAATCAGGCGAATAGAATGACGCCCTATCAAGAAAGAAACTTTAGATGAATGAATCTGTGGAAAAGTGCAGGTTACAGTATTATGCCATGAATATAACATTTTACTGGCGGATTTCCTACCAGGTTGGGGGTCATTGTGAATGCTGCATCGTTTGAAACAACATTAGCAAAGTTGTGTTGTGAGCTTCGTGAAAAAGTTTGAAATCTCATTCTCCTTCATGACAATGTACTTCCCATATTATTGCTTTCGTGTATGAGAAGTTCGAGAATTTCGGGCACGAGTTGCTCAAATACACACTGCACGGTTCTGAGTTGTACTTTCTGAGTTTCATTGAGAAATTCTTGGACTGACGACGTGTCATTTCCGATGACGGTCAAATCGGTTGTGAACACATACACATATTCCCAGAATAAGACATTTGAGAATGGTGTGTTTTGAAATTTATACCATGATGGAAAAGATTGGCCGAAAGATTTGACAACTGTTTTGAAAAATAGCTTTAACATGAACCTTTATTTTGTATATATTCTTCATGTGTTACCTATTACACTTTCTTCTACATAAGTTGTTTTCGTTACTTATTGATGTGCACTCCTATATTCTCATTCTTTACAACAAATGGTTCCATATACATTTTCCTTCCCTTTTTATACAGCATTACAAAAAATAAGTTCCGTACCTTTCTATACATCATGACGAAAAGTATACTAATGTCATATTTAGTTTGTTTTTCATCCTTCAGGGTGGACTTAGAACACATTCAATTTGCGAACAACATGTACGTGTTCTAAAACGAACGTAAAACAACATTTTTCCTCAATTTGTGTAGGAATTACCAAATTCAATATGTGTATTTTGGGTATCAACAACATACTCGAGGTGTCGTGTATTTACCTCTCTTTCTCTCTTTGTCTCTCCCTCGCTTTTTCTGTCTCAGACAATACTTTTACTCATGTCTTTTTGAAAGAATTTCTAAGCGAAGTAAAAGTTGAGTAAAGAAGACATTGATACTTATATATCAAAGTATGCTCAACGTAACAAATGTCGTTGTCTTATAATCAACATTTTTAAAGAAATATGTGATAATAATTAAATTCTTCGTTCTCATTACTGACTGGGATGCAGTTGTCAATAATCGTGGAAATGAATTCGATATCCTTATTATATGAGCGGCTCGGGTGAACATAATGTTAAGTACCACTTCAGCTGAAATTGAGTTATTAAATGAAATGGCTTGCAATTGAACCACGGAAGTGTATGCATGTAATTAAATTTTGGAAGTGTAAATGCATATAGCAGGAAAGGTTATTTGGTATGTGATATATCATTGAATTGAATGAGAATGTTCAACTTTCTCTTCTAATTTACCCGAAAGTTAGAAATTGTGACATACTATTATGTTAATCCCAGCTGCTTATATATATATATATATATATATATATATATATATATATATATATATATAAAATATTTTTCATAAACAGAAAATCATACCTAGATCTCCCACGGTTCAGGAAATGAATATCTCACTCTAAGTTCATCATATTCCTATTTCTCGCCAACGTTGTTTAATATCTATCTAGAAATACTAATGAAAAAGTGCCTACGCAATAAAGACAGCATTTCAGTTGCAGGTAGAATGATTCAATGTGTACGATTTACAGATGATATGGTGCTTGCTGTGAAATCTGAAAAGAAAATCAATAACATGTTAGAAAATTTGAGATCGATCTCTGAAGAATGTGGGATGAAAGTAAATGTTAGAAAGATAAAAGTCATCTTGATTGGAACAGATCAGTCGGTTTCAAATATAGATGCAGGAGGGGAAAATAGAACAGATGTCCAGTTTTCGATACCTGGGTAGTATTATTATCCTTTAAACGCCCATTGACGTAACTCCTGCGTGAAGGTTTTAAAACTAAATACCTCAGCCTCCAATTAAGCCAGAAAGTTAACTTTATTATCGATGTCTTCCTGAAGGACGAAACTTTCCGCCTATATGCACTTTTTGTGTGTGGGAATACCACGGAGGAGGGGCGAAGATAAACTTCATGTTTTGTTTGTTGTATCAGATTTTTTGTAGGGGAGGCAAACCTCATTTGGGGTACATTCAAGAAAATTGTTATGTGAGTCAATGAAGTAATGCACAACATGACAATACTCTTCATATGTAGTTGTTGCTTATATGCGAGGTGGAGGGGACAAATCCGTGCAACAGCGCTTCGAAAATAATATACATGGCGTTTTTATAGAAAGTTTGTTCTGAATTTTTATCTCACTCTGTACTACAGCAATGGCTACCATTTTTGTGTATTATTATCACAATTGTGCTGTAAAGGTAACAAAGACAATTCTGTCGGTTTTTGTGGAGGTCTGTGTTCAATTGACCCTCACACTGGAAATTGAATGCGAATTGAGATAAGGCGTACGTTAATTGTTAGTGTGGGTATATCCAACACTATATTTGTGGCAATTCAGTTACACCGTGAACTGCGTAAGAACAGAATGAACAAGGGACCTCCACAGAGTGTCATAAGGGTGTGTATACTGTATGAGTTCAAATTGGGATCAAACGCTGCTGCAGCGGGCGGAAGATATGCCAGGCTTTGGTAAGGGTGTCTTGACTACGCAGACAGTCCAGTGGTGGTTTAAAAAGTTTAAGGACAGTGAGGAAACACTCGAAGACTCACCACGTGCCGGAAGACCAACACAAGTACAAAATGAAGATTTTCAGGCACCAATTGAGGCGAATAGTGGCCAAACATGTGAGGAACAGGGACTAAAATTCAGTGTGAGTAGAGATACCGTTCGGCAGCACTTCCATCAACTTGGGAAGCACTACAAGTTGGGTCGATCGCTCCCACATGATTTGACTCGTGAGCCACCTATTCTTTTGTGAAGGAGCCATTTCTAAACAGAGTGTTGTCACGTGATGAGAATTGGGTCCTGCCTGAAGCTCCACGGCACCGTAATCATTGATTAGCATCCCATGAATCGGTTTCAAAATAGCTGATACCAGCACTCCACCATAAGAAGGTCCTCCTATGTGTGTGATGGGCTGCTCGCGGCATCGTGAAACAGAAACTGTTACCACCTCATCAGATTAAAAATACAGCTGTGTATGTCAGAAGTTGAGTCGTGCTCAAGAAAAATTCAACACTCTGGAGAAAGAACTTCTGAATAGCAAAGAAGTGCTTCAGTTACAGGACAACGGTAAGCCCTACGTGGCTAGGATGACCCGGGACACAATTCTACACCTTGGATGGGTAACATTATTTCATCCGCCATACTCCCTGGACATTTCAGCGTCCGATTTTCACCCGTTCCATTCCTTGGATAATCATCTTAGAGGACACTAGTTTAAATCCCTAGTACATTTGCAAAATACACTCGATTCCTTCTTCCCTTCATGGCCCAGCAAGTTATTCCGCGACGGAATCCATGGCTTTCCAGAACGTTGTCAGAAGGTCGTACATTCCGATGGGGAGTATCTTTGATCTTCCAGGTACGTCTTAGGTGACATATCGACGTTCGAAGTTGGTAGGTGAGAAAGCGACAGAACATTCTTGTTTACCTTTATACGTATACATTAGTATCGTTTTGCCTGTGTAGGGTGATTGAAAGGTTTGCCATTTTCAAATTTTATTTTTCATATTTTTTAACCTTTTTGTTTCTTTCTCTTCAAGGAATAGGACGGAAAGCTGTGTTTTATAAGCTTTCCAATGATGTATCAATTATGACTGTGATAATTATGGGAGTGACAAGGAACCAACTCGAGAGTCTAAGATTTCGTTCATATCCCTGGTGGACGTAGAAAAGTTAGTAATGAATGAAGTGCAGATCTGAAATAAAAGCAAAAATAGAAATTTTGAAATAGCCTTTTAGAGGAAGGAAAGTCTATTTTATGCAACCTTCAATAAAAAGTTCAAAAAAAGACTCATAAAATCCTTTGTGTAAAGTGTTCAGCTGCATGAGGCAGAAATATGGATAGTACGCAAAAGTTATGAATAACGACTGCAAACTTTATAAGTATGAACATGGAGAAGAATGGAGAGAATTAGCGGGGTCAAGCAAAAGAAAACGAATATGAGGATGTTAGAAATGGTTGGGAGGAAAGAACAGTTTTAGATGTTATTGAAAAGAAGAAGAGAAACTGTTTGAGTCATTGGCTTAGAAGATACGTCAGAAGGAACATGCTAGAGGGCATGACGGCACGAAATAGACGAGGAAGGGGTCAAAGTAGGCTACAATTGATGGACGGTAACAAAACAGAAAATCGTAAATGAAGATCATCAGGTTAGGTACAGACCAGCAGGAGGCTTCTCAGTTGCGGAAAGTGACCTGCTAATAATGGCAGAATATATACAATGATGACGATGATCAAGAGTTATCATATAAGATAATGGACGGACGTACTAACATTGTAATCTTATAAGAAATGGAAATAAAATATTTAAGATTTACATCCCGCGGTTATGCCTACTAGGTTAAAGGAGACGGCGAGAATGGGAAATGAATGAAAATGATGGAATGAAGAAAATGGGAGAAAACGGGAGAACCCCGAGAAATCCCACGCACGATGTTTTCTCACTACAAACCTCAGTTGGCGCAAACTGGGATCGAATTAAAGACCCCGTGTACCTGAGGTGAGCGCTCTACCACTGTACCGCCGGGGCCTCCTAATCTTATAAAGCCTATTAACTGGATCCTAATAATAATAATGATCAACTAACAAAATTAAAACCGTTACTTAATTTATTCATATGGTAGAACATCCTGGCACAATTAAGTGAAAAACTGTATCACATGAAGACTAAATAATTCAAAATATGTACTGTATGAAGTGATGTCTGCCACATGTACCTATTCCTATCACTGACATGTTTAAGTACTATCTTTCTTCAGGCACCTTTACCACAGTATGGAAACTTTAAGGTCCGCATACTTCCCAGAAAAAAACAACGCTGAGAATATTGCAAACTACCGTCTCATCAATGTTCTCTTGCATTCTAAAGCTTTTGAATATATTGTAAATGATCAAATTTGAGATTCTTAACATCAAATAATTTGTTGGATACATTTCAAACTTGTTTTCGAAGTCATCACAGCATATGCACTACGTTAGTGAAGTTAGTGATAGATATAAGATCGGATATTGACAAAAACATATTATCTTTGCTTTACTTGATTGTAGTAAGGCATTTCAAACAATTGATTTTGGCATATACTTCAGAAGGGGTACGGACAAAATCTCGCGGCCGAAACATCGCTGCCCAAAACCTCGCGTGAAAAAACCCCGCGTGGCCAAAACCTCGCCTCCTAAAATCTCGCGTGGCCAAAACCTCGCCGCCCAAAACCTCGCGGGACAAAATCTCGCCAGGCCGAAACCTCGCATGCCAATACCTCGCCGCCCGAAACATCGCGGTCTAAAATCTCGCCGGGTCAAAACCTCGCGTGGACAAAATCTCGCCGCCCAAAACCTCGCGTGGCCGAAACCTCGCCGCCCAAAACCCCATGCGCCAAAATCTCGCCTGGTCAAAACCTCGCCGTCCAAAACCTCGCGGGCCAAAATCTCGCTTGGCCAAAAATTTGAGGAATGAAACCTTTCCTTAAAATTTATCCAATGAGTTTCTTAATTTGCAATTCCATATTACAAGTAATAATAATAATATACAAAACATCGTGTGTGGGAGCTTTCTTGGGCTATTCCCGTTTTTTCCCACTTTCTTCATTCCATCATTTCCTTCATCCTGATTATCTACGTCTCTTTTAACCTACAGGACATCATCGAGGGACGTAAAAACTCACATATTATTTCATACTTTCATAAATATTATTCGATTTTGTTAGAATTTCCTAAGGTCACCGTCAAAGTGAAATAAAAACCATCCCAGGCTCAAATTCCATCTATATTAAAAATTTGATTGAGACAGGTCGGGTGGTTCAAGAGTTATTG
This sequence comes from Thermobia domestica, assembly GCF_964235325.1. Taxonomy (NCBI): domain Eukaryota; kingdom Metazoa; phylum Arthropoda; class Insecta; order Zygentoma; family Lepismatidae; genus Thermobia; species Thermobia domestica. Next base: position 197,152,270 of record NC_137455.1, on the reverse strand, counting down.
AGTCACAAACGCAGCCAATTTATTTTTTATGTATTTCTATATGTTTCGTCTTTTCCCTCCGCCTTTCAGTCAAAGTAAAATGATACAATCCATCCCAGGCGGTAGCCTGATCTGTCTGGCAAATTTGATCGAGATTGGTCTCTTGGTTCAAGAGTTATTAAGTTTTATTTATTTTTATATATATCTCCCCCTGTAATTCATTATGCCGTCAAAGTGAAATTACAAAAGACATCCCAGGCCTGAGCCTCATCTATGTTGAAAATTTGATCGAGATCGGTCTGGTGGCTCTAGAGGTATGATGTCACAAACATAGTAATGTTCAGTTTTATATATACAGATTTTCAATGCACGCGTTAAAATATTTTCTTCTCATTATTTTAATACAATTATGTGTTATTACAAAATATATACATATAACAATATATAGAGCTTTTTACATCGAAGAAATCGTCGTGACGAGGTTTAATATTGACGACATTTTTTCCCAGATAAGATTACGTCCCGCGTAGTTTAGACCAGGCGAGATTCTGTGTCTAGAGATCAGGACCGCGAGGTTTTGGCGGGCGAGATTTTGGGACGCGAGGTTTTGGCAAGGCGAGGTTTCGGCCTGGCGAGATTTTGGACCGCGAGGTTTTGGCCCGGCGAGATTTTGACCCGCGAGGTTTTGGGCGGCTAGGTTCTGGCCTGGCGAGATTTTGTCCCGCGAGGTTTTGGGCGGCGAGATTTTGGCCGGGCGAGGTTCGGCCTGGCGGGATTTTGGGCCGCGAGGTTTTAGGCGGCGAGGTTTTGACCAGGCGATGTTTTGGTCCGCGAGGTTGTCGCCGCGAGGTTTTGTACACAAACCACTTCAGAAATTATCATTATTTATATTTTCTGAATCATTGATTAGAATTCATTATCATTTCACTCTTACCTTTACCAACGTGAACAAACAGTAGTGGTAAATCATGATCATGAAATGATAGAGCATTGTATCTACAGTACAGTGCCGCAAGGTAGTGTAGTATGTCCTTTTCTCTTTGCCTTTGACATTAATAATCTCCCTAAAATTCGGACATTAATCATCTCCCTAAAATTCTATGTTGTAGATACTATATTTACGCGGACTATTTTCAGCTGTATGCTCTTTTCCCAACAAGATATTAATAATGCTACTGAGAAAATAAATAACGATTTAAGAAAAATGAGCAACTGGTCTAGGGCTTAGAACATAAAATTAAATAAAACAAAATTCCAATGCATCCTACCTGGCACCAACAAGGATTCTCTCTTCTATTATTACCTATCATCTCTCAAATATAAAATTGTCTAATACTGTTATTAAACTTTCTACTGTTCTAAATTTGGGAGTCATTCTACATCAAAATCTCAACTGGTCAGTTCAAAGAAATGGAGTTTGTAGAAGAGCATTTGCATACAGTAAGTCGACTCAGAAATTTCCTTCTCTACATCTCTAAAGATCAAACTTGGCAAGGTGCTCGTGTTTCCGCATCTTGAATGTTGTAACTCAGTCTATTCTGATCTTCCTGAAAATCAAAGAACTTGCAAAGAGTGCAAAATGCATGCTTTAGATTTATTTTCTATTAAAATTATGGTGAACATCTAGCACCACTTTATAAAAAAAACTGTCTTGTGTGACTTTAGTAGAGAGAAGAAACTTATTCTCTCTACTATAATCTTATTCTCTTGTACAAAATACTTACTACCTCAGAATCATTATATCTAGCACGTAGTTTCTTATATTTATCGAATTTTCACAACAGAGGCCAAGATTGTGATACAATTTCTTGATTTCCGTACTCAGTCACAATTCGGATCCATACTCCCAATTTTGTTACAGTGCTACACGCCTCCGTAACAGTTTACCTCAATTAATACATAATGTTTCAACAGTTGCTAATTAAAAGAATCTGTCAATTCTCTATTCCTAAGCAAAAATAAAGATAAGATTAGCACGTGAGGTACCTTCATCTTACCAGATCATGAATTACATGTGTCCAGAACATAAAACACCCAATTTGTAACCATAGTTTATTTCCAGAGCTTAGGTATACAATATTAAGCTCATGTTTCTCCATGTTATTTTTATTTTCAGCTGTATTCTTCCTACATAGACTTCTTTTTTCAACTAACTTATAAAGTTCGTTACTAAATTCACTGTCTGTGTGTGTGTGTGTGTGCCTGTTATTTGCGATTTTTTTTTTCAATTTTGAGCTCTCTATTCGAAAAAGCATCAAAAACTATCTGAGAATGTGATGGACTATTTCGCATCACTGTTACTGTTCCCAGGATATTGGCCAAAAAGGTTCCGATTTCGAGAGGTTTAAAGAGCCATATCTCGGGAACGGTAGATATAGATAGATGATATTTTGCGATTTTTTCATCTTGAGCCCTCCGTTTTGAGCATGTGTCTTCGTAAAACAACATATCGTAGAACGTTTTAACAGAACTCAAACAAAACATGTGGAAAAATTTTAGTACTCAAGGAAATCATAAATGGATAGATATATTACAAGAATAGTTTAATGAATATGATAATGAAGTACATAGAATAATTGATATAAAGCCTAATAAGAAAAATTAAATATTTTTATTCGTTCTGACAATGCTCTTGGAGCATTCTCAACTGGTTTATTCTAGTATTTTATTTCATTTTTGGTTTTGTATTTAACTAATTCTTTTACCTAAATAGTATATTTTTATATGATTGAAATACTTTTCTTTTGTAATTATTTATGTTTTGTGTATTGGTGTTTCAAAAAACAATGTACACAAATGGTTAAGTACTCGGGAAAGGGTGCTGAATCTTAACTTCACAACGTAAAAGAAATCATAAATAAATAAATTTTAAAAAGATGGACTAAATTAAATTTAATGTTACGAATTATATATATGCAATAAATATGACAATAAATTCTTATGAAAGCAGTGGACATCCCACACAATCTGAATACAGTTCTAATATAATATGAATATCATTCAATATTAAAAGGAAAATAGCAATTGTTTCCTTACAAACAAAAGCTTTGCACTTCAGCAAAGAAAATTACACCAGATTGTCAATAAGAACGTACGCTCAGAGGGAAATCAAGCTACTTCAACAAATGGAAATTAGACCATCGAACATGATGGTTTATCTTTTGTATACATATACATGAACATGTACAGTAGATGGTTTGATTTAGGTGAATCTGGGAAGGGAAGAATTCAACGGAGCATTAATTACTAGTTAGTCGATTTTCTCTTTCACGAAACACTAAGGTTTATTTTCCCATTTTTAGTTATATTTTGTTCTCTACAAAACATCTAACGCTGGTAAACAGAAACAAAACTACACCCAACACAAACAAACAAGTAGCCCAAACTTCCTACGCCTCAATGATTTCAATTAACAAACCACAACTGGCTAAAACCCATGGAAACGCTGCGTTGAGCTGCGGTTTCTGATTGTCAACGCCATAAAATGATTAGTTTCCTCGGGACAGGATTGGAAGACCAAGGAAACGAAGGCAGAGAGCATGGAATTTGGTCTTCCATTTCTGCCTTTTCGTTGCTCCAGGATTCATTTTGGTGAGAGACTTTCTTGTTGAGTGCATCTGTTTTCAGTGTTTTCTTTGCCGCGAAACGTCGATAGATATTACCATGACAAGATATGCAGACTCAAACAAGAAAAAAAATCTTCAACAGAGTATAATGAAAACACTTGCGATATACAATATGCATACACAATTCCCTTCATTATTGTTTCTCTATCTTTATTTCTTTTTCTTTTCCCTAGAATGGAAATGTGCAGGAAATTGACTTAATTACAAAAGAAAGGTATACAGTATCAAATGTATGTATGTTTGTGGGGAGTGAATTCATATATTAAAGCTTCAAGCAATAACTAATAGCTGTGTTAAATAAAAGAACTAGCCATTTTATATTTAAAAAAGTCGTTTCAGCTAAGAACGTATCTTTTTCTATTTCCCTGAAGAAATCAATATTTTTTTCATAAGTAAATATATAAAACTGGAACTAAACATACATATTTTGTGGAATTATTCCTGGGAAAGTGAGATATTATCATAACTTACGTCTTCCAAAGCAGATTACTGGATACACGAGGTGTAACGAAGAGTTTCTCACTAAATGACACTAACAAAATGTGTTTACAAACTGTTTCTCCTAGGTATACTGCCAGTGGCTTTCTTTCTCGGAACCTAGAGAAATTAAATTGCATCGGATTGAAATTTCTACATGCTTTAACAAATGTTTTTATGCAACCGCCTCACATTTTGATTTTTCTTGTTATCCCCGAAAAAGCTTTTAATAATTATTTACAATTTCGCGATTTTATTATGTAAAGAGATATTTATTTTTGATTCGATTTGAGTTTAATGTCTCTGTCAGCATCGAGGCTATATGAGATGCGAATATACGTTAAAATAGGATTGGAACCACATGCGCTTCTACTGGAAGTCGAACCTGGATCCTCTGCACTGGAGACGCATACGCTAACCCTATAGCCATGAGAGAGCTTTTGAAATCTTTCGAAAGAGAAGAAATATTTCCATTCTGTAGTAAAAAGTAGAAGTAAGAGGATCGAGGTTTAAGATCTGACCAAATTATCGTTTCGAAAGATATGGTGGTTTTGTAGTAAAAAAAAAATCATGCATTTGTGCAAGGTTGAGTGTTCCATATTAGTAAAAATGAGCTTTTTCAAGGTTGTCTCAAGCTGTGGATTTGGCTTAGTGATATTTGCTCCCTATGATTTTTTCAATGTTTTTCACTATTGCAATTTTCTGTCGAATTACGAAACAGGAAACAGGGCAAGAAAACTTCTCTATCAAATTATCCCTCCAATAACAATTACAATAATCATCATTTACTTATTTCAGTGCTTCAAACAGCTTGTGAGCAAAAATAAAGCACATTGAGTGGTATCAGATCAGGATGCTATAATAAGGAATTAGTAATCATTTGTGTGGTAATGATAAATTGAATCTAGGTATTTTATGATCGCAAGTCAAAATGGATACCTTGCTCGTATGTTTGTTGAAAATTAGTTTGGAACAATGGAATTACCATGAACATTTATTGGCTGCGGTTCAAAAGTAACTTACTCCCTACTCAGATATATTGTTCTGATAACCTGACGACAATGAATAGGTATACACTCAAGAAGGAGTAATTGACTTTTTATCGTTAATTTGGAATTCTTCCTGAGCAGAAATGTGTATTATGTAGAAGACACCTGCATTTGATAGAAGAGTGATTAACTATTCATAACAATACCTAAAATAGAATTTGTTTGAATAGAATTCGTTAGAGTGATATTTCGAAACTTTTAAGAAATCCATATGCAACATATTACGTTTGATCGTAAAAGAATTAATTAAGTCCATGTCCGTAAAGAGTTATATAGAATATTATGATGAATTATACTGAAATCTGGATGTCCAGTCGGCAAATCTTCAGGGTATTTTATGTTTAAAAATATCCTGGATATTTACAGTAAGAATCTGAAATCAAATGTGATATGTAACAATCATGTCACTAGTAAAAATGCACTCACGCTTGGATAAATTTGTAATTGCGCTTCTTATATTATTTTGAAAATGCTGAATACAATTGAACCATTTTAAAAAACTATCCATGAGGAGAAAAATGACCTTAAGTTTAGGACCTTTGAAATACCTCTTATGTCGATAGTGTTCACCTTGGGTACATTTCTAATTGCACTTTCTAAACTAATATGGGGACGCTGAATCCAGTTAAACTACTTTTAAATATATGCAGCTATGGGTGACTAGAAAAGTTATCTGAAATTTGGGATTTAAATACATATAATTACTGCAATTTTGAATTGTTTTTCTCGTAACACTGTGGACAGATATGCATGAAAATAACCCCATCGTATTCAACGTCCTCAAATTTATAGAAAATGCATAATTAGAATATTATCCAAGCGTGGTTACATTTTAGAGTACGATCTTAGTTCTTTAACGGGAATTTCTTAGTAAATAATCAAATCACTTTTAGTTTGTGATATGTTGGCGATTTGTCACTGTTTTAATCAGCAAAGTTGAATATTGAAAATTTTAATATTCAATTGTTCGGTCATTATCCCTATAAGCTGCATAAGGTCTACGGCGGAGAGCGAGAGAGAGCGAAAGAAAGAGGGAGAGAGAGAGAGAAAGAGAGAGAGAGGGAGATCTGATAACAGCACTAAATCAAAAAATCGAAAATCATATTCCAGATAACTGTAAAAAATTTTATTAAAGACATAGTAAACACATATAACTAACGAAATGCGTTTACTATGAAACATTAATTTTCATGCCACAGAAATGCAAGTTCACAGTTAAATTCCATTCTGTGCCAATTGAACCTCTTTTGGGATCATTACCTTCTCAAAATTATGTTTTATGTTAATCTGTTTTTTTCTGGTTTATCACAAGGCATTTTCTTCTGTTTTTTCCACCTGAATTGTTATACACATGTCACATGTAACTATTTTCCTTTGTTTTTTTAAATAAAATTTCTATCACAACTGATTGACAAATCTTGATTTAATTGTAACGTGCTAATTATTTTTAATGAATGTTATCGTATCTCTATACACAGCCTCAACCCCGCCTTCAACGACGCCACTGCCAACGACGACACAGACGATGTTGAAGAAGATTCAAGGTAAGTTGGACATTCTAGATTTTACCATTAGATGATTATGAACAGCATTAATATGTAGTGTAGCTTGGTATATCATATAGTTAGAATCAACATTCTTCAGAACAGACATAGAAGATAAGCAGGTACTTTGGGCAGATTATATTGTAATGACTGATTTTTGGTAATAAAGTATAATACATTATTATTTCATCTATGACATAAGAAAATGATACATTCTTGCTACCAGCTTTTGTTTTATCGTTACATTAAAACCAATCATAAAAATAGAAGCAAACTATGCAATTACAAAAAAAAAAAATCCTGTAAGCACTCTTGCAACATATGTTTTATATGTACTAAATTATTTGTTGTATATTAGCCTATATATATGAATTGTATTAAAATACATTTTAGGTATTAAGGCTCTTAACATGATACACTTCTTAGTATCAACATTTTACACATCTTTGATTATTAACAGAAACGTAAATTTAAGATCAAGAAAATTTAAGAATTGTTCTTAAAAAGCATGTCGACATCTTTTACGTCACAGCTTAGGTAAGTACATACTCAACTGACAAATGTAATCAATAATAGTGAAAGATATTCAATTTCATACACGTAAGAAATGAGATGAGAAATGGGTTCCATCGAGCATTCACTGTAAAGAATTTAAGGTCTGAAGAAATGAACATCTATAGTAATAAACTACTGAACTGTGTGTCAGTCCAGGTCCTTATCCACTGAGGGTCTGAAGGGCCGTTGACCCTAAATTTTGGATGCCCCCTAAAATTTTCAACGTAGTTTTGCAAATAAACTATAATATGACGATGAATTAAAGTATGGTTGGATCGCCCCCCTCCCACTAACTTCTACCGGGCTCCCGTACATTTTTGGTTTGGCTACCGACCTGAATCAGTCTATAGTAGAGAATAGTAAAGTATCACAGACTAAAGACAGCTAACAAGGAAGGGTCACGCAGTGGCTCCGCTGAGATCCGAACGAGACAATTGTGTTTGCATTTGATATGTTAAAACTAGACGAATCCCAAAGCTATACGTGCTACCGGGCGGAATGTCGTGAGTTACAACATAATTTGTAATATAAAAGCTACAAAGCTGGCAGAATAGTTTGAACCGAGTCATTTGTTCGGAAACGGTTGGGTAAATGGAAAACTCGGACAATACGTATTCCATCATTTTCAAGGACACTTTTTCTGCTAAAAAGTTTGCCCGAGTGTCCTCGCAGGGTCCCAGAGGGGATCCAACTCAAACTTTTTAAAGGGCAAAAGGGGTTAAGTAGCACATCGTTTGAAAGTTATTGTAAAATGATAGAAAATGCAGCAAGTTCGACTCTCTACGATAACCCTGTGCAAAACGGCGGAGGGTCAAAATGTAAAGGAAAACTTAATTGAAAAGTCCACGGTCACCCCTATAAATCAGAAACGGTGAGACAAATATGAAAATAGGAAAGGGAGTGTGGCATTATTTTCAAAGTTCAACTATTTAAGTTAAAGCGTCTTGTCCCAGGGTGCGCACAGGGTCCCAGGTGGGGTTCAACTTAAAAGTTTCAAATGTCAAGAGAGGTTAAGAAACCCATCGTTTGCAAGATCTTGTTAAATGAAAGTAGATTGAGCAAATCTAGACTTTCTACGACACCTCTGTCCAAAATTGCGGCGGGTCAAAATGTAAACAAAAGCTTAATTGAAAATTTATGGCCACCTTGAATCTAAAATGTCCGCTTAAAACCTATGTCATTCATAACAGTACAAATGTAAATCTCCATTTTTCCCTATTACGTTTCTAGAAATAATAGGGAGACTAAAGAACAATTGAATTTCGATTCACTTCAACTATCATTTCATTCGGTAACAACACATATATGTTTTCTTCTTAATGCATGTTCGTCACGGTTCTCTCGACATTATTTACTTGAATATAACGAATATGCGATAAACACACAACTCTGTCTTTCTACTCATACTGCTAAGCAAAAGTTGAATACCTTCGGGTATTTTTCTAATTTTGTCATACGTAGTTCATACAGAAAGACCTTGCTGCAGCAGTAGGTTGGGGGCTCTATTGTAACGTATTCGTGATGGTTAGATTTGTATGCCACTCGTTGGTTTGATCGCAATACTTCAAGCAGTATCAAATATACAAAAAATAAATAAATAAAATACGAGTAAAATTGCAAGATTGGCGAGTAGTACCAACCATGTGTAAGTCATTTCAGTACATCGAGCTGCGTCAAACTTTGTTGATTTGGTCACAGTAATCCAAGAAATAACATATTTATATACAAACTCATTTTTCACGCTGTCAGCCATATTGGATTACAGATATTTTGTGGATATTTTGTGGATATCTAGTATTAACCATAAACGTTCGGGTTCTCCAACACCAGTGGTGTGAGCTGGATATGCGTTCGATACATAGCGCGGCATTTTGAACCCAAGATGTCGCATCTTTGAACATTTTAATTATTTTAGTCACTTACTAATCAACAATAATGCCAAATTTGTTTTCCTAGTTTCAGCAGTTTGATATGCTTATCCTTTCGATATAGGTTTTAAACGGGCATCTTGGATTTAAGGTGGCCATATATTTTCAATTATGTTTTTGTTTACATTTTGACCAACCGCAATTTTGAACAGGGTTGTCGCACAAAGTCGAGACGTCCTCCATGTTTCACTTAACAAGAGCTTTCAAACGATGTCCTACCTCTCCTGCCATTTGAAACATTTTAGTTGGACCCCACCTAGCACGATGTGGGACTCTGGGACAAGACGTTTTCATTTAAATCGTTGTACTTTGAAAATAATGCCACACTTCCTTTCCTGTTTTCACATTTGTCTCGCCGTTTCCGATTTTTAGGGGTGACCATGGACTTTTCAATTAAGTTTTTTTTTATGCTTTGACCCGTTGCCATTTTGCACAGGGTAATTGTAAAGAGTCGAAACTTGCTGCATTTTTTTCATTTTACAACAGCTTTTAAATGATGTACCACTTAACCCTCTTGCCATTTAAAATTTTTCTGTTGGGCCCCGTCTGGGACCCTGCGGGGGCCCTGGGACAAGGTTTTTCACCCCAGATAGTTTGTCGTTGAAACTGATGGGATTCGTGTTGGCCGAGTTTTCCACTTACCCAACCGTTTAAGAACAAATGACTCGGTTCAAACCATTCTGCCAGGTAATTTCTTTTTGTAGTTCTTACATTACAAAATATGTTGTAACTCACGATATTCCGCTCGGTGGCACGTATAACTTAGAGATTCATCTAGTTATGACATATCAAATGCAAACACAATTGTCTCGTTCGGATCTCAGAGGAGCCACTGCGTGACCCTTCCTTGACATTTACAGAAATGCTGAAGAGTACGTGTGATACGGGGAGCAATAAAAATATTTGAACCGAAGAAATTAAGATGATGTACATGCTGTTCTGATTTAGCATTAAGCTCTTGATTTATGCCTTACATAGATTTCGATATTAAAAGGAACGTAGACTCGACCAAAACTAGTATTTCAGTGATTAGAAATGCATCGCATGTGTTTCCACAATTATAGGGTTTATTATTTCACGAAACAATAGATTTGTGTTTTGAGTACCCTTTCTAAACCTAAAACAACGTTCATGCATATATGTCCGGTTCTTAGTAATTATAGTGTTATTGACGTATAACGATAATAATATAAGTGTTTAAAACTTAACGTTGCATAGACAAGACACTTTTTCTTTTGATATGAAGAGAATTTGTGCACTTTTTCACTGATACATAGGTACCACGTCTGTACTTCTTAATTTCTCTCTATTAACTGACACCTGATTTGTCACTGTTTCTTGAATACAAAAGACATCAAGCGCCATTGCATACAATACAACTACGAATGATTGACTTATGCCAAAGCAGGATGTAGCTCATGCTAGTAAGACGTAAAAATTCACCTGTAAGTGTCGTGGTGTGAAAGTGGTGCGGTAAAATGGGGACTTGACAGACTTCCAAAGAGCCATGATCGTTGGTGCCCATCTGGTTGGAGCTTGAGTGGCAACAGTGGCGAACTTTCTGGGGGTATCGAAAGGCACTGTGTCCAATGTCATGAGGGCATACACAATTCATGGTCAAACGACGTCTGCAAAGCACAACAATGGTCGAAAGACAACCCTGTCAGATAGGGACCGGAGGGCATTAAAACGGATTGTAGCAGCTAAAAGAAGAAATTATACCTGCAATGAAAATTACGTCTGAACTCAATTCCGGCCTACAGAACCCGGTTTCATCGAAAACAGTGCGACGGGAACTTCATAAAATGAAAATTCACGGCAGGCAGCTATGGTCAAACTCCTGATCACAGCAGTAAATGCGAAGAGGTGTATCCAGTGTGCAAGGACCTCAAGGCGTGGACTCATGAGCACTGGAAACACATAATGTAGTCCGATGAATCGACCTTCACCTTATTTCCAACAACAGGTCGTGTTTACGTATGGGGAACACCGTCGCAGGCCTATGATACAGACTGTCTGCTCCCAACTGTATAGCATAGAAGTGGTTTTGTTACAGTATGGGCAGTGATATCGTGGTTTTCCGTAGATCCCATCACAGCCCTACACGGAATGATGAACGCTAAGATGTATTAGGCCATTTTTGGGGACCAAGTTCTACCCATGGCCCGAATATTATTCCCTGATGGTGATGGCATCTACCAAGATGATTTGGCACTCTGTCACGCTGCAGAAACGGTGAAATCATGGTTTGAGGAGCATGACCAGGAGCTATCACATCTCCCCTGGGTCCTGCAATCACCATATCTGAACATTATTAGCCAATGTGCTCTGAGTTAGAACCGCGTGTTCGGTCTCATTGCCCTTCACTAGTATCCCTTTAGGAACTGAAGCATGTTTTGGAGGAACAATGGTACAAGATTCCACACACCACGATTCAGAAGCTTTATACGTCCATTCCACGTCGGATCCAAGCTGTTTTTGACGCAAAAGGAGGTCCCGCACCATACTAGGTATGATTTTCACACTTTTGCAAACGTTTTAGATTTTTGTCCAACCCCTATACATATTAAAATAAGTTTCATTTCTATCGAATGAGGATAAATGGTGCCGCAAACAGCCTACAAGTTTTGTTCATTTATTGGGAGATTTTGAATTATCCAATAGATGGCAGCACCTATAAAGATATAATAATATGCACTTATATGCGACATTTTGAAACCCTTTCTTGTGGTTTTCCAGAAAAAAATAGTAACTTAAAATGTTCTAGGAAAATAAATTATTTTCATTGAATAAATGACGTATTTAATATGTTTTTTGTCATAAAGTTTCTTCAACCAGAAGCATTGATTTTATGTTTTTGCTGAGTTCCACAGATCTGTTGTTAGTTGAGAAATGTCCAAATGTTCCCAAATGTGGATATTGTGCAGGACAACATAAAACCAAGGAGTACCCGAATACGGGAAAGCAACCTCATTGTTCAACATGTTCCACCACAACGCATCCTACTTACAGTTACAAATGCAAGTCCAAGCCGGCACCTGATCAAAATCAACCAGAAATGATAGTTCCGCTTCGTACAGCGGATGCTTCAGTCCCATTCTCACAATTTATTTCTTCACCTATCACTGTGGAAAATTCCTGCGATATATCACTCTTATTTTGCAAAACATTTTTCCATTCCATCGTCAGCTTATTCTCGATCACGTTATTGCAGCAGCATCTGTTATTTTACAAGTTAATCTATATGCCACGTATTCTGGTCCCATTGTTCACTTTCATATTGCACCACGCGATACTGCAGTCTAAAACGCACTCCTTCTGTTTCACTATGGGTCTTACTATTCTTTTTATGAATATTCGATCTTTAACTCAACATCGAATACTATTTAAACAACTGCTTCTAGAAGAACAGGTCGATATATTTGCATTGAACGAGACAGGTCTTAAACCTCCACAATCCATACGCTTTCCCAGGTATTATTTTGTACGGCATGACTACCCAGACACCAACGCCAGATCCCAAGGCGGCGTAGCAATTGGAATACGCAATAAAAATGAAATGAAATGAAATCTTTAAGTTTTACGTCCCACGGTTATGCCGGTTAGGCTAAAGGAGACGGTGATTATGAGAGATGAGTGAAAATGGTGGAATGAAGAAAATGGTAGGAAACGGGAGAACCCCGAGAAAACCCACGAGCACGGTGTTTGTCCACCACAAAGTTCACTTGGCGGAGGCTGGGATCGAACCCGAGACCCCAAGCACCAGAGGTGAACGCTCTACCACTGAGCCACCGCGCCCCCCAAATACGCAATAAACTTCCTTATCGACGTCACTCCGTACCAACGTATGTTCCAGTATCCGAGCACTTTAGTGACGACAATATATCTATCAAACTTGGCTCTGACTGTGGCTACGATCTACGTCCGTCCAGGACATATTCTTCCACTAGAATTCTTTCGATACTTGTTTTCTCAGTATCGTCATCTTTTAATCTTATCAGATCTGAATATTCACAGTCGCTCCGATAGAGATAAAACTCAGTTTTCTGATTATATATCGATAGGTTTGCATGGACATATATATACAATCTACACTGACACACCAGGCTCAGTTGTCAAACTATTCCCGATGTTCTTATTAGCACAGCTTCATTAGTTGCTAAAGTCACTGTAACTGTTCTTGATTGTATCCGTAGTGACTACCTAACAATAAAGGTCCAAATCAATTATGCACGCCAACCATCGTCGCCATCATTCACAAGAAATATTCTCTTGTACGATAAAGCTAACTGGGAGCAGTATAGAACTGATATTAATATCGCTTTGGGTCAGATGGAACCACCACCTTCTGAAATTGATCTCAATAACGCCGTTCATAACATAACCACTGCACTTGTTGATAGTGCTAACAAGAACATCCCTACCTACCATGGTAAAACGTATCAACCAATATTACCACCTCAGTACCTCACACTTGTAAGAAAATCCAGGCAGTATTTTCGTGCATACGAGAGGAAACGAAACCTTGAATATTTAGCTCAAGCGCGTCGTTGGCAACGCCCAGTTCACAACTACATTGTTGCCCACAAAAGACTTAGTTGGAGTAAAGTGTGCAACAAACTGAACACGGAAACGCACCCTACAAAACACTGGAAGCAATTTAACCTATTGGCTGGACAGAAAGTTGGCACTACTTACCCTCTGGTACAAGACGAACAACTTTTGCTGATGCTTTTGCATCTCATTTGCAAACAGTCTTTACACCGCCTCTATCCACACACCGTTTAAGTCCCTGACTATATGAGCCAGCACTTAACCGATTGCTCCAACCTTTGACATCGCATGAGTTAGATAAGTCCAACCCTTTGACTCAGGAGATTACTTCTGATGAAATACGTGGAGCTCTTAAACGTAAACGTAATACTGCTCCTGGATTTGATTCTATATCTTACAGAATTCTTAAAGAATGCTCAGTACATTTTTTTGTCTTCTTAGCAACAATCTGTACGTATATTCTACGAACTGGCTGTTATCTGCAGGACTGGAAGATGTCTAAAGTTTGTATATTCTTAAAACCATCAAACAACTTCACTCCGTGACATCGTATCGACCCATACAATTAACATCTACGTTAGGTAAACTATTGGAAAAAATCATAGTACACCGTCTTCATCCATATCTTAATAAGAATAACCTCCTACCTTCTCATCAAACAGGATTCCGGCCGCTATATAGTATTAATGACCAATTACTTCGCCTTACCACTATTATTATAAATCATTATAACAAAGCACTACCGTCTTGTCTCATACTTGTGGATCTAGAGAAAGCGTTTGATCGCATTTGGCATTACGGCTTATTTTATAAACTTTTGAAACTTCGAATTCCTCTCACTTGTCTCCGAGTTATATATTCCTTTATACTCAATCGTATTGCCTATGTAAACATCAACGGCTCTCTATCGCATCCTATATTTCCATTCACCGGTGTACCACAGGGTTCAAGCTTAACACCTCTTCCTTACACCCTCTATACCTCGGATTTGCCATCTCCAGCACCTAATACATATTTGTTCACAATTATAGCACGTAGTTTACAATTACAGCATTTCTTCACTGGAACGATAAAAGGACACTCACCGTTAACGTAAACAAAACACAGGCTATAGCAATTTTACCACCCAACCGCCGCAGCAGGGTTAATCGAAATCCAAATTTGCTACGGATACGTGTTGGCGATCATCATTTACAACCTACTAAAACTGTTACATATTTAGGTATTGTTTTCGATGATAAATTTCGGTGGACAGCCCAACTCCAGAAACTTGTGAAAGCAAAAAGAAAAAAAAAACGATTGCAGCTGCTACGTCGTCTTGTGGGTCAAAACTGGGATTTCAACTCTAAATTATTACTGAATACTTATAAAGGCTTTATGCACAGTGTCCTTACTTTCGGTCATATAGCCTGGTGGTCTGCCCCGCAGAAGTTTTACAATAGATTAGAAATTCTTGAACATCATGCTATCAGACTCGCATTTCGCATAAAACTACCGTACCCAATGATGACCTTTATAATAAGACTGATTTCCCTCCGCTTGTCCAACACATAGCCCTCTTACGCCAAAAATATATAGCTAAATGTCTCCATTCATATAAAGATATAAAGATGGTGATCAGAAAAATGGAAACACCTGAACAAAATTGCAACTTGCCAGATTAATATGGTGTCGGGCCACCTTTCGCCTTCAGAACAGCCTTGATGCGACGTGGGATGGAGGCCTAGAGGTCGTGAATGGTAGCAAGTGGAATTTTACACCATTCCTCCTGCAGGGCATCGGCCTGTGAGAGAGGATGGAGGTGGAAGTGGACGCCGAAGTCGTGTTTCCAAGACGGACCACAGGTGTTCAATTATGTTGAGATCTGAGGATTGGGCGGGCCAGGATAGGTGTTGAACTTCATCCCGATGTTCCTCAAACCAAGCTGCAACAACGCTAGCTGTGTGAATGGGTGCATTATCGTCCTGGGAGATGGCGTCATTATCCGGGAACAACATCCGGACCATAGGATGCAAGTGGTCTCCTAAAATTGCGACATAATCGTTGGCAGTGATTTGTCCGCTAAGTATGACCAAAGGACCCAGTGAAAGCCATGATATTGCGGCCCACAGCATCACCGAGCCGCCGCCATGTTTCACAGTTGAGCGGAGACACTTCAGATCATAAGCTTCTTTGGAAGTTGTCCACACATAAACACGGCTCGTAGTTGGGAATAGGGTGAAGGATGAGTCATCCGACCATATCACACGTTTCCAGTCCTCAATGGTCCAAGTTGCATGGTCGCGGCACCATTTGCGGCGTGCGAAAGCGTTATGGTCCCTGATGAGCGGTTTGGCCCGTGCAACACGACCCCGTAAGTTCATGTCATGTAATTCGCGGCGGACTGTGATTGTCGAAACAGGGTGGGGGAGGTGCTGATTGAGTTGCTCCGTCACTTACTCCGCAGTGGCACGACGGTTCTGCGTGACAATGCGCTTTAATACCCGGCGTGACCTGTCACTCATGATTTTCTTCTGCCCACTTTTCCGCTTCCCCGATGTGGTTTTCCCGTGTGTTGTGTAGTCCGTCATCACCTTCGACACTGTCCCACGCGACACACCTAACACAGTAGCCACTGCCGTCACACTCACTCCAAATAACCGCGCACCAACAATTTGCCCTCTTTGAAAATCTGAGAGGTGTCCCATTTTACACTACCTCCGTCTGCTGCAGCCACTGGACACTGCTGTTCCACTGCGCCTGACGTAGTATGGATACCGACCTAACACACCACCACCAGCGGTCCGGCGCTGCGGGCGCCACGACACCACTGCCAACCCATACATCTGACGTGTTGCCAACTACAGGTATTTCCATTTTTCTGATCACCGTCTGTATTTCTTGAAAAGATATTCACAGACTTGGAACAAGACTCTCAGTATCGATACTGCTATACATCTCTCAGAACCCTCCTTTCCATTTATGCTCGACAACTTCCAGATAATCATAATCATGCAAGATTTTTCCGACAACAGCTCATTCATGGCGACATCCCTAATCTCTTACCATTGTAGCACTGTCTCCCACTACACTAATAAGGACTTCCCCCTGTTTCACATCAGTCTTGAGTCGCCCCAAGACAGAAGATTAACCAGTATTCGTCTTACTAACTTATTTCATTGTGTTGTGATGTGATTTGCAGGCATTCGTTATCATAAGCATAAAAATCTTCCACTACAATGCGCTTATACTCATTAGCACTTTCGTGTACTCATATTTTGACTATTCATTTATTTTGTTGCTTTCTCTGCACCTCTTATTTATTTTACGCACTTATTCTCTTATACTATTTATGTATTAGTTTAGATATTATTATTATTTTTAATATTATTATTATTTCAATGTACGTATATGTGTTCGCAAAATTTTGCTTTTTGTATATTGTTACTTATAAAAATTTTCCTTTGACAGCTCACTACCCAACTAAAATGCAATCAAAAATAACTGATACTCCCACATCCCAGGCCAAGAGAGAGGGCGGAACCCTCTAGTGGCAATTCTTATTCCCACATGTTGAACGACAATAAAGATTTCAAACAAACCTGTCTTTTAAAAAAAGTTAGTTAGGTGCCAATTAAGTAAAAGCGAATATCTTACATCAATGGATTGCTTAAATGAATGGAGAACATCAAGTGATTGCAGTGCATAATACTCTGGAAAAATGTGATCTTTTTGGTAAAGTCCAAGCTCTTTGCTGTGACATAACCTCTGCAAATACTGGACGAATAAAAGGTGCCTGCATTTTGTTGGAACAATATTTGGAAATAGATATTTTTTATTTGTTATGCAGGCATCACATTTATGAACTCGTTTCAAAAGTTGTTTTCGAGTCAAAGATCAATGATCGTTCCGGAAACATTTCTATTTTCAATCATTTTCAAAAAGCTTGGAGTGATATTGATAAAACTAAATTCAATCCCGGTATACAAGATGAACGCATTCAAGAAAAATTACACGACACTGCCAGTGACGTTCTTCAGATTGCTATACAGAATATCTAGAATAACTTACCCAGAGAAGACTGCTTTGAACTTATTGAACTTGTTATTTTTCTCGGGGGAGTTCAACCCTGAAGAATATCATTACGTTTCCCAGGAGCTTATCATCATGCCAGATGGATTCCAAATGCCGTATATTCCTTGAAGAGTTCACTCTTCCGTGATTCATTTTCACTGGAGTAAAAGCCTGATTCACTTTCACTCACTACTTGTAATACTACTCCTGATTCACTTTCACTTACTACTTTTTCTTGAAAATCACAAGAAAGAGTTTCAAAATGCCACTTAAAACTGCATGTTATTATATCTCTATAGATTCTGTCATCTATTGGATAATTCAAAAGCCCCCAATAAGTGAACAAAAAGATTATGCTCTTTGCGGCACCATTTATCGTCATTCGATTGGAATTAAATTTTGCACAGTATAGTATTTCAACAAGTGGCACCAAATGAAGGGGTTTCCCGAAAAAATTACAATGTTGTAAAACAAAAAGACCACCCTCATATATACCTAAGTAACTAGTACTTCTAAATGACTTCTAAATGTGACTAAGAAATAATCTACTGTAATGTTTAATTGTTTCTGGTACAAAAATGATGGTACTTTTAGCATACATTACACCTGATATTATTAAATAAAGGAAATTTTAGAGAAAGTTTTATTCAGAGAATAATCAGAGAATCAGAGAATAATCATCTCTTCATTATTCCCCTAATTATCAAAATTTCTCGAAATCTGGATTGTGTCTAGAACATATTTCGGATAGTTGGAGTTTCATTGTGCATCTCTCTGAAACGAGGATATTTACAAGAAGTCTACACAATTTTTCGGGTAACTCACTGACCTACTTTTAACAGAACAGAAAATATTTAGATTTAGATAGCCTCAAAGTGATTTTTAAAAAAGTTTTCATCACTTTATAACTTATTAAACGTATTTTTCTACCTATGTTTATTAGACATTTTTCCAACTGTTTGTGTGTGTGTTGAGATAGTTTTGGTTCGCGGACTTTCACGTCAATTGTCACGTTAACAAAATTTATCTGGAAGTAAAATCAACCAAAATAGTAGTAAAACATGATTAAGAAATAACTATGAGAAAGTAAATAGGAATGAAAGGATTATAAACAAAGCAATTAAGCTCTAACCTAATAAAAAGAATACTAATGAGTTTAATGGGAATTGAATCAAGTACAGAAAGACCTACTATACAAATATAACACATGTTTACATGCAGTTGAGATAAAGTTATATAAAGTAATTAGCGATATGATTAATAACTTCCCCTCCAGTTAAAATATAGATGAAATTCCGGATGAGTTAATTTTAACTGGAGGGGGAAATTGTGGAATAACATAGACAAACTTATTCTCCTTATCTGGAATAAGGATGAATTCCCACAAAAGCGGAATCAATCATTGCACCAATTCTAAAGAAGGGTGACAAAAGCGAATTAATAATTATCGAGTTACTTCTTTTTTGTCAATACCCAATAAATATTCTCAAACATTCTATTAGTAAGACTTTGACCCCATACAAAGATGAAATTATTGAAGATTATCAGTGCGGATTTATACAAAATCGGTGAACTATCGACCAGATATTTACCATTCGTCAAATAGTATAGATATTCGAAAAGAAGTGGGAATACTATAGAACAGTGCATCAACTATTTATTGATTTTAAAAACGTTTACTACCACGTTAGGAGACAAATATAGTACTACATTCTTACAGAATCTGGAGTACCAAGAAAGCTAGTTGTATTACTTAAGGTACTTTAAATGAATCCCAAAGTCTGAGTAGGAAAATTCTTTTTCACAAGCTTTGAGGTAGAGAATGGCCTGAAACAAGGAGATGCGTTTGTGAAATAATTATTCAACTTTTGGAGTACGCTATAAGGAAAATCAAAGATAGCAGCCAGGGTCTAGAGATAAATGGTATTCACCACGTTATGGCGTATGCTGATGATGTGAATTTAATACAGGATGATAGGAGAACAATACAAAGAAATGGAGAGGTCTTACTAAATGGTTGCAGGGACTTATTTTTAGAAGTAAATGCAGAGAAAACTAAATACATGGAAGTCTGTGTCGAGATCATAATACTGCACATTATGGATGCGTTAAAATATCAAACATCACTAAAGATAAAGTGGATACTTTCAAATACCTAGGATCAATTTTAACCTATACTTAGGACTAAACATCTACTCGCAAGGAAATTAAATGTAGACTAAAAGCAGGGAATTCTTGTTGTTATTCAGTTCAAAACCTTTTGTCGTCGCTTATTCTATCGAGGAATTTGAAGTTTAAAACATACAAAAACGATAATCATGCCTGTTGTGCAGCATGGTTGCAAAACATGGTCGCTTGCTCCAAGGAAAGAGTGCAGACTCAAAGTGTTTAAGAACAAGATCCTAAAACGAATATTCGGACCCAAAAGGAACGGGAATGGTGAATGGCGGAAACTTCATAACGAGAAACTACAAAATTTATATCGTTTACCAAACATTGTTAAAGTCGTCAAATTTAAGAGGCTTAGGTGTAGAGGTCATGTAGCCGGAATGGGACAAAGTAGGAGCATTCTCAAGTTTCAACTGGAAATCCAATCAGAAACCGATCATTAGGGAAACCTAGTCGCAGATGTGAGGACAATCTTAAGATGGATCTCGTAGAAATAGGAATAAAAGTAGAATCTGGATCCAGTTGGCTAAACATAGAAATCAATGGAAAGCTTTTCTGAACGCGACATTGATCCTCCGTGTTCCATAAGCGATAGAATTAGTTAGTTAATGATTTGATGGTTTGGTTTCTTTTGATTTTAACATCCTCTTTAACTCTAGTGCTATATAAAACATGGACCTAAATATTACCTTGGATCTTAGTAACTTGGGTTTTCCACCGGGAATTGAAATCATGTATTTAACATCTTAACCACGATGGAACTCTTATTGAGGTGGTTAATATGTAAAAAGTATCCAGAGAAGTGACTTTTGAATCTTATGAATCTGTGAGCCCTTCGAATTGGTTTGGTTAACGTATGGTCTCACAAGGGAAGTTCGGGGGAAAACACTCGCCTGCAGAGAAACTAAGCATGCTATTTGAAAGACCTGTTCATGCCGATTACAACAAGCTAATAAAATTCCTGTACAGTTGAAAGCTTTTCGAGAGATTCAACTTTAAAGGCACGACTACACCTCCTAGCGACCTGATGGTTTGAACTAGCTACTGCTTGGTCACTGGGGTCCATTCACAGACAAATTGTCCATTGCATGTTGGATGACAGATGGAAAAGACTTAATGTTGAGAATATACCAAAGAACTGCACACAATTTGTACAACCATTTGAAGTGTTTGGTTTCCGACCAATCAAATATTATAGAAGCCGATTTGTACGCAGTATGAAACTTCTTCATTTGGGCTTTATGATGTACCACCGAAACAGTCAAAGTTCCTGTCAATACTAATGAATCAGTTCTGATCACCGCGATACATTGGATTGTTTCAATTTGCGTTGCACAAGGCAGGTTACCGAACAAATTATATACCTTTTGAATCACCTGTTGAATTTGCTTTTTGCTTTGATTATGCGAACTGTTCCCTTGATGTATGCAGCGCAATTGCACATCTAAAATGTCCGTGATGCAAGCAGGTCTTTTGTCTGCGTCATTTCCTCATAGAACTGAAGAACAACGGTGATCAATTTTCATCTCTAACCTATCATTATTGTGAACAGTACAATAACTAATTTTAACTAACATACCCGTTAGTTATTGCAAAACAGTTGTTTCTGTTACATCCGATAAATTCGATTCGTACGTCAATATTTGTTGCTATAAATGACGTAATTTACGCGTTTAAATGCGCATATATTCATTTTTTTAATATAAATTTCCAAGTTGAATCTCTCAAACAGTTCTCAACCGTACACGAATTTTATTAGCTTATTGTAATCAGCATGAATTGGTCCTTCAAATTGTATGCTTAGTTTCTCTGCAGGCGAGTGCTTTGCCTCAAATTTTCCTTGTTATGGACATGTAGCCCCATGTTTGATTCTTGGTGAACGTATTTACTTTGGAACGGATTCCATCTTAAGCTGTACACTTATAGCTCATATGACCTCAATGCTGAAAAGGAACGACAGACTTCAAGTAGTAAACAACAAATATTAACAATTTGGAACAAAGAAAACGCAAATGTACATTCTGTCATAAAATATGTAAATAAGAATATTAAGTAATTTTTTTTTGAATAGGGTGATGTTCTCATTGAGAAAAAGATCTAGCGCAAGAAGATCTAAAACAACTGAGTTATTAATCTCATATGCAACAAAACTTAAACCTAGAATCAAAATATATGAGAAGGAATAACTTAAGAATTAACATTAACATTATTTTATTAGCGTAATGATCATTTAGAGGTTTATAGATGGCAGCGAATAAAGCACTTTTTTTCAATTAACTTTAAAAAGCTACTAACTAAGTGAACAAATCTATAATTGGATGAGATGTAATGAATGAACAGTCACAGTGGTTGTAAGCAATTGACAAAATATGGTGGAGGAAAAGGAAATCTTACTTAGTGATAGTGAATTGGAAAATGAGTTCAATAGGAGTACTACCTTTCACTAACTTGGGTTACTTGTGCTTAAAAGACAGAAAATATTAAAATATGTGTACCTAGTAGATCTTGTTACGTTAAACAACGGAAATGTGGTATTACTTGTTACAGAATTTGAACCAAAATGCAATACTGTTTAAAAGTTTTAAGGAAAATGTGAAGAATTTTAGAATGAAATTGACTTTTAAAAAGAAAGAAGCCTGAAGCGAAGGAAAGTAGATTCATCTTACAAATTCTTATTCAAAAATTTACAAGTGACTAGTTTTCTACTATAGGTAATGTTATTCGATAAGATAAGAAGGGAAAACTGAAAACAAAAATAGATTTAAAAGAAAAATTAAAGATACTCAGAATGCAATATGAAATTAAAGTGAACATTTAAGCGTATTGTTAATATTTCTATACTAAAGTAATGCAAAAATTGATACTATAACAAAACAAGAGAAAGGAATGAATGATTCAGTAAGTAGGTGATGAAATATACTAACATGGAAGGATAAGCTTTATGTAAGACGTCAGGGAAACGTTTTCTTTAACAATTAATGTTATTTAAAATATTCTATGTAAAATTTTAAATATTCATTTTATTTATATATCATTCACTCAGGCTTTGAAACAAGCTTAAGTAAAAAAAAAAAAAGAAAAAAGCTGACCAAGACAAAAACGAATTTTATTAATAATGTTATATTGCAGTCTCGACAACATGTAGTTGACTTCGTGAGACACATTACAGATTACTATATTAATAATAGGCCTGACTAATGAAATGATATATTACCAAAACTACAACATACTGTATCAATATAAGCTTACGTAAACGAACTTATATTAATAATGTTACATTGCAGTTTCGACAACATGTCGCTTACTTCGTGAGACACATTAGTGATTACTATATTAATAATAAGATTGACTAATGGAATGATGCACTACCCGAAACTACAACATACTGTTATCAGTATAAGCTTATCGCTTTGTTCGGACGTTGAAACTTTACCTATTTTTACTATTTTCAGATTTTGTTTGGTATCTATGAAGAACCATAATGGTAATGTGCATGGAACATAACTGTAATAACGTAATCTTATTAAGTAGTATATAGTTATCAGGAGAATTGACACTGTTAAAAATTAGAGAGGAATCCTAATCAAGGGTTTTATATATATATATATATATATATATATATATATATATATATATATATATATATATATATATATATATATATTATATATATATAATGATACATTATGATAAGATGCTGCAAAGAATTGATATTTCACTTAGTAGTTCTATGGTTTTGGCATCAGTGTACATTGTGAGTCAGTGATCAAAAGACATCCCCTAGCCTATTTAATTGTCGACATAGCGAGATCGCTTTGATTCATGATACTAAATAGATGGTAAATAGTTAATTAACTGCCTTCATACTGTAAGATAGTTTTGAAGTCAATATTGTTGTGCTAAAATAAACAAAGTAGCCTTTTACCAAACTTACGAACTATTTATTTATGTGTGTTTTAAATACCGTAGCCTACTGCATGGATGCTTCTGATAGTAGTGAGATAGTCAGTCCTACCGCTTATATTTCTTACTATACTGCCAACACAAAGCTACTAAAACTCGTGTACTAACTTTTTAGACTCAGTGAAGTTGACCGGTATATAGCCATTGCTCTTCCACGTCTTTTACTTGCTGTAAAGATCTTTGGTGAAAGCATTTACTTAAGATTGAGTTCGTTCAAGTATTCATTTACTATCTTTGTATAACACAATATAATAAAAAATATATAAGGCAACATTCAATGTTTGTAGTCATCACATAGGAATAGAATAAGAATTATAATTTTAATCATGTTAAAAAAGATAATCGCCCAATAATTTTGTATTGCAAACTTACAAACTAAGTTTCTAATTAATTTATTTGATTCGACTGTTACACACAATAAACTTTAAACTACTGTTCGTTTTGATTTCCCCATGTGGGAAGGAGTAAAGGTAAATGCTATGTATTTATTGCTCTAAATCTCCTATGTTGCCAAAATTTATATAAAATATATTAACGGGTTCAATAGTTTCTTCTGTAAAATGGCTGATAACTCACCATCGAGTCATCTTTACTAAACTATTAGTCGGCAGAAAGTGATCATAACATGGTTTCTATTGTTCTCGCTTACTTGAAGCCAACATTTTATACATTGGCTACAGCACCACTTTGACTCACATTATCAACTACATTGCACTACACACCAATAAATTTGTTGAACCTTCAGAATCACAGCAACAATAATTTGGAAATTTTGATTAAGGAAAACTGAATCTTCGAGTCTCATGCTGGATACACTGTACTTTTGATGGTAGATGTTAGACGTTAATATTGAAATAACCAATAAAACTACAGCAATATCCAACGCGCTAATAATTAGCAGAAAATCTTTGTGGCAGTACACGTTTTCACAGCTACACATTTTGTCTCTCAAATGAAATCAATCGTCCACGCACACTATAAGAAATTATGAGAAATATTTGGTTCTAGTGTCTCAGTCAGTCAAAGAGGAACAAGATATATTTGACAGTTAAAATAATTTATTTGAGGAAGTTATTTCTTTTTCATCAAAATTTCTTCAAGCTTCGTCATAAACTACGTATTTATATTTCCCTGACTTTAAGAAAAATATCGAATTTCAATAACAGAGAAAACTTAAATAATTTCAATTTATCTCTTACAGCATATAAGAATGTTTCGATATTTTCCAATTTTACAAGCTACGTTGCAGTCTAGCTTGAGTTTTCAATACTGCAATTTCTAGCTATATTCCCATGAAATTTGATATATACTTATTTTTTATTGCACATTTTCCATTGAATTAATTTCGAAATGGAGAACTAGATTCTGATTCCTATGTTCCTATTTTAGTAAAATGATTGTTAGAGATGGTTTTATGGGACATTTATACCAAATTTTACCTTTTTTTTAAATTTTTACAAATAAAACAGATTTTGTGGATTGTCAAACAATTGGAATATCTCTGGATGTGATGTTAATTAATTAAATTGTGAAGACTTGTTGTTTATCTCAATATTTCTTTTAAGAAAAGCCTATGTAATCTTGCCAAATGTAACTCTTTATATTAAAATTTCCATCTTTAACATTCATAATACTTCAGTTATTCATATTAACGAAATTTCCTTACATACGTTGCTCGCGGTTTTTATTTACTTTTATTTGTCACTATAGTCTTTCTACATTGTATGAAAATTATAATGGTCATTTTGTGTGCAAAGGAATTGATTTCAGTACATATTGAGGGTTCTTTCTTTTCATTGAAATGCGTCCTTTTTTCATTGACAATACTAAAATCGAAGATCAAATAGCCAAGACCATTATTCTTAAATTACCAAGGTATTTGAGATCACTTTAAGGTGAAGTATTCATTTACATACCTAACGATTTATGCCAAACGATTATGCAAACAATGCAGTATTTTCCTATAATACGGTATATCCAATTTTTGTCATTGCTGAATAAGGTTTAACCCTCTCATGCATAAATTATGAAAACGTTATAAAATATTTTTTGGGTTTGATTTTCTGATCAAGTAGATTTCTTAAAGTAGATATTTGAAAAAAAATTGTAGTTTGATAAGCGAGATATGACGTGTCCTCATATGAGGACGCAGTGCAATAAATGGAACAATATTTTTTCAAAGGATGAATTTATTAGTGGCATATAACAGGCAAAAAATTGTGAAACATTGTATGAAAACTATATAAAGGGGGAAAATCTTTTGCAAATCAGTTAATATATACCTTGGAAAGCCAAAACACTGAAATAGAATATTTGGAATATCAATACAATACTTTAAAATGACCCGTATTTTTTATGAGGCTTCAAAACGTTAACATAAATTTTTATTTGTTTGAGCAATAAAATAACGAAAATGATAGGCCTGCAACAAAAGATTATATTAACCCACTAAACGATGAGAACTATTATTTGTTGAATTGTATGAAACACTTTAAAGCACTCTGGACACAATGGTTCCTCATACCTGCCACGATATATCGTGTCTTACTTTTATACCTCAGATCAGGACAACGATTTGCAAATTTTCAGTCACCTTTCTTTGAGTAATGACCTCCTTCATCAAACTTTTTCTTCCTGGGTACGATTAGGATTGCTTTCTTCTTTAGTGGAGGTAGCGAAGTCTCACTGCTGGGTCTTCCTCTAACAGTAAGTCTTACAGGGGTAATGGCATTTCCTTTGTAAATAAATCTCATAGCCATATGAGTTTTGAACTCAAGCAAATCCAAGCAAATGTTTGGTCCTGTCTTTTGAATTTTTCCAGAGTATCAAGGCGTTTACCACAGTAATACTCAAGAAATTATAATATGTACGCATATACTACCTCTTATTTCTAATGTCATTTCTGTAAGGAGCCTTAAGAGAGTCCATCAAATCAATCCCTCTCATACTCGTGTGAAGCTTGTACTTTGAGATTGCAAATAGACGTTGAATTTTGATAACTTTCCTCTCTTTTCTGGAGAATCGTGAGGCTTCGTCTTGAGGTTCTAACCATGCTCTCACATTTTCGTTACGTCGTGTGCTGGTTTGCACCGATTCTCAGAGCATGGTGCTGAGTCTACGGAATGTCTTCAGTAAGCACGCTCTCGTTTAAGAGATTCTTTTGAAATGCCATCAATTACAACAACAGAGTTGTGTCGTCGTTGTCTGCTGGGTGCCGGATCATGTCTGCATTCTGGGAAACGACCGTGATGACACAGCTGCCTAGAACGCTTCCTTGGTCCGGTTGCCTTGGAACATAGTCTTCCTTGTTCTGATCTTTGTCGTTATTTTTCTAGCTTGATGCGGTCTCATTGGCAAGCACATTAAAACCAGGTAGTTGGATATAAACTTCACGTAGTTAAGCCCCAGTAGGAGAGTGGCATACGTGCTCTCGCTCTAGTCGTCGAGATGAAGTGTTCCTCGCGCGTCTGCATATCGGACACTCTCATTTGACACACAGATATTTGCTGCGTTGTTTGAATCGTCAGTATTCTGAGGAGTATAGTGTTCCCCTAAGTATTCAGCACATTCTTGTTGAATGTCCTGAATAGTCATATCTCATAGAACGTCACGAACTCCCTTGTACGCTTACCAGTGTGTTGGGAGATAACGTTCGTGTTATTTGCTGGGTGCTTCAATTTATTCATGGATCTGAGGTTGCTCACGTTGTCTGAGCGATTTTAGTCTGTCTTTCTTTTATTGCTGCTATGTTTTTATCTTTTGTTCTACTTTTTATTGTTTGTTTCTATATTTATTGTCATCGTTATCTATTTTATTCTATACATTTATTCTTTTATCTTTAATTTATGATTTTCCTTTTTCGTTTCGCAGCGCTTTCGGATTGATTCGTTTTAACATTTCCTTGAATTTTATTATTGCAGTTCGTATTGGAGCAGCCGTGATAATGGTGAATGGGACACATGGCCTTGAGGCTGACGTTCCCATACCTTCCTAATCAATCAATCAATTCAGGTTCTAGTCCAACTTAGTGATATCCCTATCTTTTCAGTGATATTCAAAAAAAATATATTATGGTTGAAAAGTATTGTTATTATTAGGGGGTCTCATGTTTGATTACTTTTTATTGGAAGGGAGAATTGCTCAAAAATAGCAAAGTTTATGATTACGTATAATATTTGAACTGCCCCTTAGCACAATTTAGCCTTGTAGTCAGAAGCGTTATCGACCGACCTACCTTCATATTTATTCAAAAATTGAGTTACGGATTTATATATGGTAACAGGTCAACTTTGTAAAGTAATAGTTCTGTACATCTCATTTCGTAATGTGATCTCAATTAAATGAAAAAAGAAATTTTAAAAAACACAGACTTATATAATTTTGACCTTACTTCGTTTCATGTTACCAATGTTTACAGTTTCGAATCATAAAGATGGAAATAAAACATGCAAGATGCAATATTTCCGTATGCAATATAATGACAACCAGAAAATTTTGAAACCGCAGCTGCATAACGTCCTCACTCGAGGACACGTCTTTTGTCGCTATTATCTAGTTTTATATAATACATTTGTTCAAAATAACAGCACTATCTCATAAAGTTACACCAAAGTAACAAACTAAAAAAAATATTTACCTGAAAAAATGATTCCAATCGCTGGAAAAAATATAATTTACTAGCATATGCTCAACACGCATTCAATCGCGTTTTCACATATTACATCAACTGCATCACCAAAACGAGAGGTGCTGCCGCCTTGTAACTTCTCACCGATGCTCTCCTGTTCTTCTACAAGGCACTCGTGCATTTACAGAAAATTCTGCTTTTAATTGGATAAGGAAGGGTCTGTTAAATATTTGTCCCCATATGAGGCCAGTATGCATGAGAGGGTTAGTTATTTGCATTTGGCTCTATGGAAGAAACACATCTTGTAATTATCGTTTCCTTCTCTTTCTTTAACAAAAACCTTTAAATTTTCAATTTGTTGCAAAAAAAACATTACACATCTTTCCTTGTATTCTGTCTAAAACTACTTCTGACTGTTATAACAGTAACAATATTATGTACATTATCTTCTTTCTTTCCTTTCAGATCAATTATGGGATAAGACAGACAACAACTCCCTCTATCGGAATCCTAGTTCTCTCACTGTCAGCCTCACAGACAAAGGTAATTTACATTACTTACCCATTTAAAGAACATCAACTCTCGTAACAACTGTCAATTTCATTATTACATATCACTTTTTTACACTATATTTATTTTCTGTTTATTTCCTTATTCTTGAATTTTATAATTCTATTATCTCAAACGTTGGTATCCTAAACTCCACATACTCTAGAATTTAGCATGAATAATCTAGAGGGGGCATATGCAACACATTCTTAAATATTTTTGAAATTATGGGAATTTCATTTTCTTTTGAAGGTTCTTGTACTTCTTTTGTATTCAACTTTGTGCAAATGTTTGGTCCTGTTTAAAATGTTAACCATTTTGTCAAAAGTCTATTCAGATTGTAAATTAGATTCATTATTTTTTCTCACTTTAAATATAGGGTGACCACATAAAAGTACACTGCAGGCTAATTTCAGAGATGAATAAATAATTGTGTTTAAATCTCTGAGTAATTTAAGCTGGCATCTGTGTGCTACAAGATGCAGAGTTGTTTGGCACCTTGCGGGGCATTGCTCTGAGGATATAGCAGTAGTTTAGTAGGAATTCAATGCCTATTGAGTTCTGGTAAACAAGTAAAGAAGATGATATTTTCCGCCCAGCAACAAAGTAATAGTGGGAAAATATATGCGGATGAGATAAATTAAAGACACAAAAGAGGTATTTACCGTCAGTACCCTAGGCACAAAAACAGCTGCAAAACGCTGTTAGAAACTTTGGCGCAAAAACATCAAACTGAGTCTGTAGCAAATGTGAGTAGGTAGAAACCAAATTGTGTTCGAACAGCAGAATTTGTCTAGCAGCGAATAACACAAAGCCTGGAAAACAAGCAGGTCCTTGTGTCAAGACCAAAGCGTCAGATGTGCTAATGTTTCTGAAATTGAAACCGTAAATGAAATTAAATGAAATTTTTGAGTTTTACGTCTCACGATTATGCCGGTTAGGCTAAAGGAGACGGTGATGATAAGAGATGAATGGAAATGAAATTAAATCTTTGAGTTTTACGTCCCACGGTTATGCCGGTTAGGCTAAAGGAGACGGTGATGATGAATAATGAATGAAATGGTGGAATGAAGAAAGTGGGAGGAAACGGGAGAACTTCGAGAAAACCCACACACACGGTGTTTGTCCACCACAAAGTTCACTTGGCGGGGGCTGGGATCGAACCCGGGACCCCAAGCACCAGAGGTAAACGCTCTATCACTGAGCCACCGCGGCCCCCTAAAATTGAAACCGCGTCGAGTAAGCCAGTTTAGTTACCATAATTGGTTACTCGCAGTAGTTGGGGATGTATGTTAGGGTTCTCTGCTGAACTTTATATTCGGGGAAACGTAGTTCTATTTATCGAGTTACATGAATTCACAGAGTACGCGGCACTGATCTGTTGGGAATCAAAATGAAGGAAACACCCCACCATTACGAAAAATGTGACCCAAGTGCAGTTTCAGGTACACCTGTTATGAGCCCAGTGTTCCTTGAATCAACAGTAAATAGTGAAACTTATCGGTGGATTCTTGCGAGGAATTGACATCATTAGAAAACTATGCTCTTACTTCCAACATGGTGGAGCCACATTCCTCACTTCGAACAAATCTCTGATGTTAGTGTATGTTATTTACAGAAGAGTACACAGTGAGCAAGGAGATGTGTCCCTCTTATTTTTTCGCATTTGTCCTTTGATTTTAATCTTTAGAGAATCTTAAGGCGGAACGTATATGCAAATAACATCGACATACTCACTTAACTGGAGAAAAACATTACCCACACTATCTGAGCTTCACCCGTGAAGAGGCAAGACGATGTCAACTAATATGTTACAACTTGAGGAGAAATATCTCGATTATAACAGAGGTCACTTTCAGCATATTTTGTAGCATGCAGGAATCAGTGTTTACATTTTCCTACTCCTTCGGTCAGTATCCAACATTAGCACGCCGAGCTTCTTTCATGTGAGCTTCTTTCATATTCCATATACCTCCAGTATTTGAAAAGAATATCGAACTGCAATCGAACATATTTCACATCAAAATATACATGTATATTTACTTCGAGTTTCAGAATTATACTTTCGTTATTTTTCTTTGT
This sequence comes from Thermobia domestica, assembly GCF_964235325.1. Lineage (NCBI taxonomy): Eukaryota > Metazoa > Arthropoda > Insecta > Zygentoma > Lepismatidae > Thermobia > Thermobia domestica. The sequence continues at coordinate 197,121,115 of NC_137455.1, read as the reverse complement.
GATTGATCATAAAGGATTCAAGATCAAACTTGAACCATCGCCCACATATCTGATAGTTTGTAGAATGAACAGGTTATGTTATTAACTGTGAAATCAACAACAAAATTTCATTGTTGCTGCATAGTTAACTTATTGCCTCTCGCGCAGAAGATTTGAGGTTGATACCTACTGAGAGTAAATACATTCTTTTCTCTCTCATAAGTGTTAAACCCTATCTCATATGGCCTCAGAGTTGAGAATGTCCGAATCCAACATGTATAATCTAGAAAGTATGAGTTAATGCAATTACAAGCATTTAAATGTTTCAAGCATTTAAAGACAATCAAATAATAAAGAACAAATAAAATTATAAGAAAGTAAAAATATATTTTTTTTGTAACATGACATTGTATATTCCTATACACAAATATTAGAAGTGCAAAATCTTTTCATTTGTTTACACGAAATATGGTTACTTTCTATCAGTAATAGAAAAATATAAAACTATTAAATTTGAGAAACAGCGTCAAAGTAACGCATTTATAGTAACAATAAATAGACTACAACATAATAATATTAAATTATTCACTAAATAAGGAAATGTGAACATTGCAATTTATACTTCAATGTTATCAAAGTAACTTCACATCTAACATTCTTCATGATGAAGAAATGACATTTCCCGTTGGTTTCTAAATTTTGTATTACTATAGTAAGTTACGTTTCTTCCAATTATTCATTTCACAAATATAATTTACCTCTTTATGTATCATATTATTAACTAACGTGTAGAATTAGAGAAATTAGCAAAATTTAGTGACGATTAAATGTTTTGCTGCATATTTATGCATTTCAATAAGTGTCTAGTCCAATTAATTTTATTGTTTGCAATACATTCGACATCTCTTCATTTGATTATTTGATTTCATTTTCTAAGTTTTATGGATTACTTCGTTTTCGAATAATGAATGGACAGTTTATCTGTAGTTGATTATGAAAAATTTAAATTTTGAAATCATTGAAAAAAATCTATTCCAAGAAAGGATTCATTGTGCTGGCTTGTCGACGTATTTTAAAGTGTTATATAGTTCAGAAATATCACGGGTCATGTCTTTTCGTATGTTTTGAATAAGCGAAGTCTACTTTAATAATCGGGCTTTCCTGTATGAAGGGTTATGATTTGTTCACAAGAAATCGATTATCCAAATGTAACTTCAATCTGATTTATAGTTACACAGAGCTGTAAAAGAAATATCAGAGCATATACTTCAAAGACAAACAAATGGTCTTCATTTTTCTAATTGTTGCCTAGCTATCAAATCTGGACTTCTATTACTCCTCTATGAAACACGCGGCTTCATATTTTCGTCCGTACTTTTTCTTGACATTTCCACTTCTCTCCTCACTAGAACTTAATGCAGTCTTGGCATACTTCCTTTAAAAGTGACATGTCCTGAGCGTCTTATACATCTTGACTCATTAACCATAGAACTTTTAGGTATTATAAATTTCATTATGTGATTTGTAATAACACATATTAAAAAGGTAACTATTATATTTGTTCGTTATTTTTGAAAGTTATCGAAAGAAATAACAAATTAATGAGATAAATATATATGTGAGTTGACATCCATACATATATTGTATGACGTATGGATTTACAACCACACAGATTGACACTTACAGTATGATCATTGTAAATAAAGATTTTTTAAAAAAAATCCTCCGTCTTTTATGATTTCAGTTGTTATAAAATATGATAAAATGAACTATCTGCTAAAGTCCTTTATTTATTAGAGAAGAATTTTATTTTCAATATGTAGCTATATGTACTTGCATTGTGCAGTATTTTCTTTGCAGAGTATCTGAATTTTCAGTATAATTACTTTAACCCTTTGTTTCCCAGAGAATGAATTTATGAAGAGAAAGAAAGCAACAAACTTTCAAAGTCAATTTTCTATACAGTTTCAGCGCGAATGAAAATCCTGGAAATAATTTAAACTTCTGTCCTTAGATGACTTGCAAAGTTCATACTAAAAGATCGTTTCCTTCTAAATCCACTATGCTGCACGGAAAAAAGTGTTAAAACAGTGGTTTCACACTGAAACTGCTGGGCAGGAAAGGGTTTTAAAAATATGTATATTGCACCACTTATTACTCATTTTATTTTTCTCCTCGATACGCTTTTAGAGAATATGGTTGTCATATGTTAAAATTCGTTTAATTCATTGAAATTACGTTGTTAATTAAATATAATGAAATGATGTCATTAACTTCAGTTTTATCCCATTTGTTTGTTCTTTCAAGAAAATTGCTTTAGAAATTAAATATATCTTTTAAGATTTCTACCAAAATAAAAATATCAGCGAGGCAACAACTGCTAATTGCAAAACAGTGAAACGGTTTCGGCGATACATCAGTCCTGTATCACACACATTATCTTACCAATTATCACATAATATGTCTGAAATATCAATGATATATTGACGAAACTCTAACACTGACTATTACTCATAAGTGGTTGTGTTATGAGTAAATGTTGTTTTTAGTTTAGCAATATTCAGTTAATATTTCTTTCCTTACTTTTCTTAAATACAACATACTGCATATTCAGCTTAAAACTGGCCCCGCAATTAAGATATTTCTCCTTTATGTTGAAAATATTTGTTATTTGTTTTATTGTTGTGCGTATGCTTATAGAGGATAGTTTAGTAAGGGTTTCCAAAACATTGAGATGGAGCTTGTTGCTATGTTCGAACATGATGGCCATCAGTGCTAATACAAGAAAACAACGCAACTTGCTATAAGAAAATTCATACATGGCAATATTAAGGGACTTCTTTGGCGATATGATTATTTCTAAAGAACTATTATCAGAAATAACACGATAACTTCTCATCAGTTATTTATGGCTTTTGTGGGATTCTTTCAAAGAAATAATTTACAAGCAAAATCAATACACCTCGCAAGAGCTGAAAAATCAAATTACTGTTGCCATCAGAATATAAAGACAAGAACGCTCCATGTGAAGATGGTAAAACATTTGAGAACGTGCATTAAAGAAGTTGGACATGATTCTCAACCATAGATACAGCTTTCATTTGCAGGATATTATGTATACTATCTATGTTCTTTTATTTCACATATCTATATTTTGGAATATGTTTGAAATTAAATGCACTGTACCATTGAGTAAGTCTGATACATATTTCTGAAGTGGTACCGGTACCTATTCTTCCTCAGTTAGTCATCTAAGCCTACGGCATAATCTGACAAGGGTGAACTTATGAAAAATAGTGGTTATTTCACTAAATAGTATTTTCTAAACATTAAATAATTACAGACTAAGGAAAAAATAGTATTCTTTGATGTTCCCAATAGTTTGAATATGGTTAAGTGTGGGAAATAACTTACTATTACCCATCAGGTAATTTTCTGAATGCCCTTACCATAATAAAAATTGGGATTTTGATGTTTTTCAATGCGTCAACTCATTACAACAGAAGGAAAATTAAATGAAAGTTTTGAGTTTAAGGTCCCACGATTATGTCATTCAGGCTAAGGAAGACGATAATTAAAGCAACTGAATGATGATGGAAGAATTGGTGGAATGAGAAAGTGAGAGGAAACGGGAGTACCGGACAAAACCTACGAGTACAATGTTGTCCACCACATACTTACTTGGTTGGAGATGGAACCACGGGCCCCACGCACCAGAGGTAAGCGCTCTACCAATGAGCCACCGTGGCTCCTACAAGAGAAGAGTTGAGAATAGCAGTTGAATTTGATTATAAATTATTGATACAAATCATATTATTCTGATAAATTCTTTTTTTCTGTCTTCCATTAAGTAGAAGACTCGGAGAGAGATGTTCAGGGTGAATATACAGTAAATAAGAACACGTAAACTTCAACAAACGATATTTTTGGAACGATAGTTTTCTTAATATTCATTCTGTTGTTCAGAAATCATTTTTGTGCGTATTACAAATAAGATACACAGATAATTCTTTAAAGATTACATAGTCACTATTAATGTACCAAAATCAGGATTTCTGAAATCTTGGCAACTTTCTTTAAGCGAAAACATGGTGCATATATTCAATTTTAGGGAGAAAAAGTTTACTTAATTTGTCTCGTTCACTATGTCAATTTATTATTATTATACAAAATGTATTTTCTGTACTATAACTTATTATCTGGAGAAACAGAGAAATATTCAAACATCTTCTTCTGGTCTTTATCTATTTTATCGCACAAACTTACTATATAGGAATGTGAATTGAGAAAATCTTCCAATTTTTCTATTAGGTTGGAATTATTCTTGGCTTTTTTCTGGATCTTCAGGGATAGTGTAACAGCAAACTTCCGTTTAGTGTATATCTCACATTATTCGAGACAAACATTCGTCGCATTGGTGATTATCTGTAGCTATTATGAACCTCTGCACTTTCTAGATTACTGAAGTTATTCATTTGTTCTGATTTGTGCTAATTTCTTACTTGCCTAATTATTCCCCCACACAAATTATTCGTTTAGTACATATGTACGTATGTTTAGCAAGCTTTGACATTCACATATGGAACATTGCAAATTACATTTACAGTAGAAGAGTCCGTTAGTAAACTTCACACAAAATGAGATTAATATCTGGTTTTTCTTTGTGGAAAACTGCTGCAACAAAAGGAAGATTGAGAGAAAAGTAAGATAGACAAGAAACGAAACCATCGGTTCCTTGGTGGTATCAGTCTGCAAAACCACTCTTTGGCTTCTCAGTAACAGTAAATGAAGATTGGAGCAAATGAAGAAAAAGAACCCAGAGAATAAGAGAAGGATGAAAGATAAGGAAAAATGAAAAGGAACACCAGAAGGAAAAGAAACACATACACAAGCGAAAGAGAAGGAGAAAAGACGATGTAAAAGTATACGCGTCTGGTCTTAATGAAAAGACTCCAGATCCCACTTAGCATTAATTGCGATGTTCATTTCAAATTCTCTTTGGTCACCATTTTTCCTTGCGGCACTTGCGCACATCGAACGCTAGCTACAACTTTAACGGTCTCGATGAAGACAGAGAAAGAGAGAAGCTAAGGGAAAGCACTTTTGGTGGGGGGGAAAGGGAATATTTTTACCCTACGTCCCCGAAGGAAAGCAGATGTTCGCTTAGATTTCAAAATCACACAAGAAGAAGAAAATCTCCAACTTCAATGAGTTGCTCGAAGCATTATAACAAATGTTTCCAACTAACAAGTTGCAAAAACGGTGCAGAAAATACGCACATGTTACTTCCATATATAGAAAGCAATCTTATTATTAATAGTAATAGGGTCATACGAATAAAATTTTAATGACAATCAGAACTGTAGTAACAACAAATCAGAAGATAAGATTCTACTCATTTAGGTCGTGATATTCATCGCTCCTTCCTCCTAAAGTCCATAAACCATTCCTCGAATTAATTCTGATCTATATCCCCAAAAAAGCGACATCTATTTTTAAATTATGTCAATAATTAATCTGCAAAAGCTTTCCACCTTTAACATTTACCCTTCATTAAAAGTGTTGTACCGACCATACAGAAATGTTTAGACTACGAAGATGTACTGTTTACAAAAATTTTAATGGCTAACTAAATTTTCCATAATGAATTTTCTCACAGTGAGTACCTCTGTCCAGTGGCGGATCCAGGAAATATTTTTGGGGGGGCTTGGATAAGCATTTTTCAACATGAGTTAGTTCGATTGAAGAAAAACCTTTCTAAATTATTTATACATGGTGCTAAACACGCTACATTAAGGAACCATACTTATAAGGAACTACAAACGGTGTACAACCTCATTGTAACAAATATATTTATACAAAATAGAATGAAGAAGTAACAACATTTACGCCTAATGCAATACTGTTTAATTTAATCTTACCTGGTTTACTGGAATAACAATTGCATTCGTCGAGGATGCAATTGAGAAAAATGATCTATAACTTCTTCAACACTAATGGAAACATTTTCTCTATGAATGTTCATTAGAGCAAGTCCATTTAGTCTATCTTCACTCATTGTTGTCCGCAGATATGACTTAACCAATTTTAAAGTGGAGAAGCTCCTTTCAGCAGAACATGCTGTAACAGGTAGAACACATAGCAAGTGAAGAAGTTTCTTTATATTGGGATAAAACACTGTAAGTGGGTCACTGTATGCTTCTATTGCACTGTTAGGTGGGTTGCTTTTATTTTTCCAATGCTCACGCCAAAGAGCCACTTCACTTTTTAGTGCAACTTCACAATCATCAAAATCTTCCAGGTATTTGCGAGCAGATTCAACCACATCATTTTCTTTAACTTCTTTCACAAAGGCTGGTAACAGTTTAAAAAGGGGGAGAATATCAGATTGAACTGAAGAGAATCTGGAAGACAATTCATTTATAAGGTGGTCCAAAAATGAAAGGTAAACATTCCTTCTGTAGAACTCTTGAGGATTTGATGCTTCTACACTAGATCTGTGTACCTGTCTTTTAACTGTACGAGGACATGCTATTACAACACCATTTTGCTTTGCTATTTCCTCTGCTTTTTTAAAAATAGTATCATAATGTTCATTGTCATTACGGTACTCCTTAAGCAGATGCAAAATATTATCTATCATTGTGTAACACTGGTGAAGCTCCACAGAGGGATTCTGAAGTTGGCGAGAAAGTGAGAGAGTAAGACCAAGCACTGTGCCTACAATGTTAAGTGCAACAATAAAATCAAATCTCATAGTAGACGACAGGAGTCCAGCGGATTTTATCGATGGCACTTTTTCATCTACACAATTTAAAAATGCAATAACAGAATCAAACACATGAAGAAAAAATATAATGCTATCATGGCGTTCAACAAAACGAGTTTCACACAAAGTTTTAAGTTTGTGCCTCTTTTCTTCAGGATGTTCACTGATGATTAAATTTGCCATCATTTCTATTCGTTGGGCTGAGTCCCGCACAAAGTTTACTACTTCTGTCACTGTACCTATCATATTTCTAATACTTGGTTCAGAACAAGCGTGTGTTAAAGATAAATTTAACTGGTGAGAAGCACAATGCATATATATTGCCAACGTTTTGTTCCCGGATCCTATTCTGTACCCCTTTTACCTTTCCTGCCATGTTGACTCCACCATCATATGACTGCCCTCGTAAGTTACACAGATCTAAACCTAGTTCTGAAAATTTATTCAAAATACTTTTTGCAAGACCTTCACCTGTGATATCATTAACTTGAACAAAACCTAAGAACATTTCTTTCACTTTACATAAGTCAATGTCAAGATAACGAATGCACACAGACAATTGTTCAGTTGAGCTGGCATCTGTTGTCTCATCGGCAATCACAGAATAGAGTTTCGACTTTTGTATTTCATTTGCGATTTTTTTTGCAATGATATTACCACAACACTGGATTAATTCATTTTGGATAGTCTTACTAATAAATGTGGCATTTTTTGGCGCTGTTTTCAAGTGCTTTTCAAGTTCTATGTCCCCCGCATCAACACGAAATCTTAGCAGTGACCTGAATTTACCTTCATTTGTTTTGGTATCTTTGTCAAGTACAATTATTCCGTCATCACGATGACCACGAAGAGGAAGATTTTCCTGACCACAGAACATTATGGTTTTGACAATAGGAATCAGTCGCTTTCTGTTTTCAGTTATTCTTTTTTTGGCTTCAGCATTGAGCAATACATCAATTGAAAGTTCAGGGTTTTCAAAAGTTCTTACAAAATTGACACTTTTTTCAATAGCACTTTTGTGATAAGCATTGCCTGCATGTTCCCGAAACACTTCCAGCGCATGCTTATATTTTTTCAACGGCGTTCTCACTAAATTCCCGATAGGAGTTTTTCGTTTTTATCCTGCTTCGTCCGGTCCAAACAATACACACACCTTACAGTATGCACCTTCATTCTTTCTACTATATGACAACCAAGGGAAATCGGTTAACCACTTTATATTGAATTTACGATTCTGACCGGACTCAAGGACAAGTGGAAATTGATAGTTTGAATTTGGTGTCCATGTTTTTGTGAAAATGTGGTATTTTTCTTCATTTGTAATTACACGTTGTCCTACAAAACTCCCAATGTCGTCCATTGCAGAACAGTGTTTTAAGTCAGAGCTGCTTATCTTACCTTGCACTGCAGCTGTGAGTCCAGTTGGAATAGTTTCACAAGAAGCACTGGAAGAATCATTACCTAAACGTTCTTCTTCACCACTTGCTTTTTTCTTTTTTTCAGTCTTGATTAAAAATAATTTTAACTCAATTTGTTTATGCTTCGACATCTTAAAGAACAGAAAGCTCAAACAAAAACATATAATCCTTTCGAGTGGCGGGAATGTAACTCTTGTCTTGTCTTATGACTATTATCAGTCAAATAGGTAGGTGCACCAACTCACTAGTCATATATGCTACAAATGCTAAATGGTCAAATGTGTACCTTAAACAGAGGATTTATTATTCAAAAGCAAAATAGAATAAAATACAGGAAACAATCGGGAAGAAATGACACAAATCAGGAAAATAGTCAGTCAGGGAAAGGTCAAAATCGCGAAAGAAGTTCAGACAGGGAAAGAGGGCGAAAAGCCAAGATGAACAGGGCAAAATATTAAGGGTAAGTGGGAGGTATAAAATGAAAAAGAAAGCGTGTAAAAAAGAAGGGAATGTGTGTACGTGTAAATGTAACAGAAAGTGTAAGTGTAGTGTAGGTGTATAGCAAGGCCCACTTAACCTTCTTCCTCACGGAGCACCATCAGACACGAGACACCCACTATAACAGCCACTGCCGAACTCCGAATGTAACACGGAATGTAACTCTGCGACTCTGCGTGCTACGAACGGTAAGCGTAATTCTTTTCCTCCTCCTTTACGGACGCTGGGTCTACTCAGTTACGTAGCAAGTAGACACCGTAGAGCCTTATGCAGAATCGTTTTAAAGTGTGATTAGCATGATAATAAAAGTGTGACTACTGCAGGAAACATATGTTAATCGAACTCTTTAGTATGGCACTAATCATGCGTCAGAACAACTCTACATAGGATCCCGTAGCCTTGTCTAAAGTAGCCCTTGAAAATATAATGGACCTTACTGCGTGTTAAACTAATGAAATATATTTGGAAAAATAATAATTATTGAATGGAATATATGTACGTAAGTTTACATTGTCAGCCGTTTGTACTTTCATTGCTTATTCTGAATTTTTGAAACATGATTTTGGGGGGGGCTTCAGCCCGTTAGCCCCCCCTAAATCCGCTACTGCCTCTGTCTATATTATCTATTAGATCACTGTATTGTTACAGTCGTGGTTACCTCATCGGTTAGACGATAATCTTTTCACCGGGCGACTCAGCTTCGATCCCTAGTGAGAGTGGATAATTCTTCTCATTCTAGAGTTGTTCCTATCATGCTCTTAGTTTCAACTTAAGCGAACTACCTAACGCTATAGCCTGTGGAACGTGGAGATTCAACAGTTTATTCACAACAGCTCTTCATTAATTTTTGTCCTCCGTCAACTTGACCATGTGTCTACTTTGTATTCCTATTTCTGCAATATCCATTCTAATATTGTCGTCTCACCTGCGTCTAGGCATTTCTAATGGTCTTTTCCCTATTAGGTTTCCAGTTAAAATTTTCAAAGCGTTTCTACGTTCTTCCATTCTAGCTACATGATCTGCTTACCAGAGCCTCCTAGACTTGATGACCCTAACAATGTTTGTTAAATAGTATAAATTATGTAGTTCAGCGTTATAAAGTTTCCGCCATTCCGTTGTTTTAGAGTTCAAATATTGTTATATTTTAATCTCAAAAACTTTCGGTCTGCGTTCTTCCTTCAAAGTAAGCGACAGTGTTCCGCGATAATAGAGTATAATAGACAAATCTATTGCTTTAAAGTTTCTAAACTACAAGTTCTTCGACAAAATTTGTAAAGAAAACATAGTGTGGAGCGAATAATAGAACGCATTCCTTGCTTTATTTCGACATTTAATTCCTTTGTGGACATAGTTTTAATCAATGTTGATCCTAGATATTTGAAAGTATTCACTTTGTCGGCAGTATTATTTGATATTTCAACGCATTAATAATTTGCAGCATTATGGTTACGGCAAATGTCCATATATTTAATTTTCTATGTATTCACTTCCGAATCCATGCCCCTATTCTCTTATCATCCCTTTCTTATTTACATCAAAAGTACGCCATAGTCTGGTGAATATCATTCAGTTCTAGGGCGTGTTTTCTATCTTTCATTTTCCTTATAACGTAATCCAGAATGAAATAGAATAATAATTGCGACAACACATCTCCTTGTTTTAAGCCATTCCGAATGTGAAAGGTCATAGAGCATCCATTGGGATTGATTTAAACACATCTTAATTAATCTAATATTGGCATTTGGCAAAATTTTGCGATGTTTGGGGGTTGTAGGATCCAAGTGTTTTTAGTACTTCAGGCAAACAAATAATAGTATGCCCATCAACCTTAACGATTCTTCAAGGCAATAGTACAGATGTGACCAGGCTTTCCGATGAATTAATCAACAATTTGGTTTTGGATTCATACGAATGGATCCACATTTCATCACCTATGATGATGTTGCATATATTTTGAAGCATCTTCTTTGAATCGTTTGAGAACAGTTCTTAACCACATTACACAGGCATCGTTTTGCTCATGAGAAAATGTAGGGGATCAAATAAGAACAACTTTATCAAATAATTAATCATAAATAATTGTTTGCATGTGAATCATGCCAATACTTAAATATGCATAAATTTCACGGTATCTCACACGACTGTCACATTTAATAGCTCACGCATAGTGTCAATTTTCTCTTGCCCTATGACTATTGCTGGGTGAACTTAAGGAATTCTGTCACTGATGCTATCGTGGCGAAACAAAATTTTGTAAGACCAACGATAAATGCTTGTCTTGTATGGGCCATCATTGCTAAATGTAGCACTCAATCGACAGACACATTGCTGTTGCTTTAAACTCTATAGGGCCTAAAATATATTATTTATAATAAATAATAGCACGAAAACGCTGTGTGGTTAAATTCATTTTTTACAGATTTTCTCACCCTTTCCGGATACCGGCTTTTTGGGCTATTTTTTAGACTTTCAGTCAAGCAGCTACTGCATCGTCACTATTTATCCCAGGATCATGGTTCACACCTCATTCTCTTCAGAATAGAGCTGGCTTTCAAATGGTGCCACTTGCATGCTCATACCATATACCAGAAGCGGGGAAAATGATGTCAAAGGGAAAATTTCGGAGGGAAAATTTTTTTCTCGCAATTTGGCCCCCCCCCTGGACCCCCCTGTGTGAACATAGCCATCTAAAAAATCTGAGAAATAGTACTTGGTATACTGAATGTGTGTGCCAAATTTTAAGTTTCTATCTTGAATACTAAGCGCGGGAGAAATTTTATCAAGAATTCCCACAATGCCCCAAATGACCACAAAACACTATGATCTCAGGGAAAAAAATTCCTGAGCCATCCCTAATTACCCTAGAGTCATGTGTCACCCATATTCTCTTCTGAATAGAACTGCCTTTCAGGCGGTACCATTCACACGTCTCCATCATGTATCTAAGGCGGGAAATTCCCGAAAAAATGGATTTTTTGGTCTAAATTTCCCTTTTTTCAACTTTTAGCCCCTTTGGACCCCCCTGTTTTAACACAGAAATCTGAAAAATCTGTTAAATACTACTCGGTGAACTGAATGTTTGTGCACAATTTCAATCTTCTAGGTGCAAAAATAAGCCCGCCAAAAAATTCAGAAAATGCCCCATATTACCCTATACAGAAGTATATTTTGAAAAAAATTCACTGAGACGTCCCTAATTACCTTCGAATAATAATTCGACCTCGTTCTCTTCAGAATGGAACTGCCTTTCAGACGGTATGACTCACGTGTCTCCATCATGTATGTGAGGCGGGAAAATCGTGAAAAACGGGATTTTTTGGTCTAAAAATCCCTTTTTTCAACTCCCCCCCCTCTGGACCCCCACTGTTTTAATGCAGAGATCAGATAAAAATCTGATAAATACTACTTGGTGCGCTGAATGTTTGTGCACAATTTCAATCTTCTAGGTGCAAAAGTAAGCCCGCCAAAAAAAGTATACCGACCATGTCCCATATTTCCCTATATAGAAGTATATTTTTTAAAAATTCCCTGAGACGTCCCTAATTACCCTAGGAATAATGATTGGACCGTCATTCTCTTCAGAATGGAACTGCCTTTCAGACGGTATGACTCCCGCGTCCCCATCGTGTATGTCAGGCGGGAAAATCCTGGAAAATGGGATTTTTGGGGTAAAAATATCGCTTTTTTCAACCCTTTGCCCCTCTGGTTCCCCCCTGTTTCAACTCACAATTTTTAAAAAAATCTGGTAAATACTACTCGGTGGACTGAATGCTTGTGCAAAATTTCAATTTTCTACGTGCAAAAATAAGCCCGCCAAAAAATATTGAACATAGGCTTAGTAAATGAAAAAATAAATTTTTGATTTATGACGTCATCACCTCCTATGTCTGGACACAGGAAGGTCTGAAACCATACGTAATGTCTTCTACAATGCCTCTGAACTTGAAAAACAAACAAAAAAAAACCCGGACGAAAAAGCTCAAATAGAAGAGAAACAATGCAATGTACCATGAAAAACGCGTATGATACAAATTGTACCATAGGATCCCCAAAGGGGTGTTCTTGTAAACAGAAAAACAAATCATTCTTAGTTGGTAAACTACTTGTATATTGAACACATATACTTGACAAATATAACAATTTCCAACATATTGCAATTTCCTAATACTAGGTTTCCGGAAATCTCAGCGCAAACTTCAAACAAATGTATTTGTATACGTAAAGAAACGTGTGATTTTCTAAATTCTCTTCTGCACCCCAAAACGTTATTTGGTATTTTTCTTTTGACCCTAATCGTATGTGACTGAAAACTTTTGTAAAAATAATTCACAGCAGTCATTCGGTGTCTGAACTTAAGAAGAAACAACAACGATGCCACTGCTATAAGTCGAAAATATGAAACGGTCAACGTAAGATAAGAAACAGGCTAGATTTCTCTGCGTCTTGTCTTCCAGTTGTTTTGTGCTCTCTTAACTCTCTTTCTGAACCCATTGCTGCAACTCAAAACTCTAGATTTCCGAGTAGTTTTCACCAAAGTGGATTTACACACCCTTCATGTTCTTTTGAAAATTAATTGATTACCGGTCCAACTAAATTATGGTAGACAACTTCGTGTCCCTGTGCTTTCTGAGAGTACTCCAGTTTCCTCCTACATTTTCATACTATCACCATTATATTCAATCATCATTCACTTGCCTTGATCATCCGTCTTCTTTAGCTTAAATAACATAATTGTGAGACAGTAAACTGAAATATTTTATTCCATTTTTTTTTAAAAAAAAGTTGATCAAATCACTTGAACTTGGAATATAATTTTTAGTAATCTACAGAGAAATAGTGTTAGTGAATTTTTAAAAGAAAAATGTTAATCTAAGTCAACTTGTTTCAGTATTATGTAGAAATTAGCATATGTATAGAGCTAGTATATTCATTTTTCAACTGTTTCAAAACATAACAACTAATATACTGATTGTACTATTCATTCAAAATAATCTTACCTTTTTCTTCAATACAGCCCATAATCTCATATTGACGACATTTCTTAGCAGGAAGGGTTGTAAAATTAGGCGCAAAAGTAGTTGATTAAGTGTACTCTCTCACAATAGGCACGAAAATTATATTGAAACATTTTAATTCAAATATTGTTGAGGAGTTGACTCGAATGATTTTTCCTTCGTACTTCTGTGGTTGTCATAGAATTTAATGAAGCACATTATAAGAAACAACAATATAGCTTTTGATATTATTAATAACCAATATTATTGGATTGAAGTTATTTTAAAATCTTTATAATATTAATGGTAACTAATTAAGGTGACAAAAGCACTATGTTAATAGTATATAACAAACCTATAATATATAGTATATATTATATACCTAAAGATATACTAACTTGTGAGTCAATCATCTAAACGCAACGCATATACATAATTTTATCATTTGGGAGGAACGGAAGGGCCTCAGCTCTAGTCTTCTTTGTCCATTAAAAGTAAGCTAGGTTTTAGCTGACTGGAAAATAAATATATTATCGTAATAATGCTATGTTGCGTTGAACCTGGAAATTGGCATGAGAGTTCCAATCTAATTGTGTCGGTAAAGCCTGTCAGCCTAGAAATCAAGAATTTTGCCGTGACAAACTCTGTCAGTCTAAAAATCTGTTACTTTACCGTGGTCTGTCTACAGGTTCAACGAGAATCCAAGAATCCAATCCCACTAGAAAGAGAATCCAATACTTATTCTTTCAAGTATCTTCGTATTTACACAGGGACCTGGGCCCAGAGCAACATATTTTAAAAGTCAGATATTGCTGCTATGTGTTAAAAAGTAATTTAAGGGATATCTATACTGGAAACAATGTTAGTAACACCGTGCGAGAGAGATTTTTCTTTGAGATGTAACTGATACTAGGAACTGAGAAATTGACATGAAATTTATAGTTTAAAGTCCCACGATTATGTACCGAGGTTAAGGGAGACGGTGGTGATAAGAATGAAAGAAATTGACTGAATAAAGGGGAAAGAAGTGGGACAATCTCGACAACATCCACGCCACGGTGTTTGTCTACTACAAATTTCACTATGAAGTTGGCTGGAATCGAACCAGGAACCCTACGCACCAGAGATGAACGCTTTACCACTGAACCATCCTGGGCCTAAAGACTGACGTTACTCTGTATTGGCTTCTAATGTGACCCGTCCATTTGGTTGTGTACGCCCGATCCCATTGTTAGAAATTCAATGTAACATGATACACTCATTCTTTAAGAGAAGAAAGGCAAAACACTTTTTGACCATGGAGTAGAGATGCAAAAAAGCCGGCTTTTTTGAATCGATGGTTTTTTTCACATAAAAAGCCGGCTTTTTTGGGAAAAAAACGAGAATTTTGGCTTTTTTCAACTTCATGATTTTTCTATCTAAATAGCTTTCTTATAGTATATTCTATAGTTAGATAAAAATTCCATGACCTGAATGTGATATTTCGCTCTGAAATACACCATCAAGATGGATGGAGCACATGTTTTACGAATTAAAGCTAACATGAAGAATGTAGTATTTGAGGGTAATTTTAGAGGCTATTTAACTTTATTTTAACTTTTGAGTTATCGACATCTTTTTTCTTCTCTAGTTTGTCATCCGTGTTTCATTTCTAAGAGCTTTTAGTACTCTAGCTTCTAGCGCAAAAGTTAAACTTGCCCGTTTTTCTATTTATCCGTCAAAGCGTACGTTTTTCAATATATCCGTCAAACCGTAATTCCACATTTCTGTTATACTGTAGCTGTGAAGTGATTTAGCAATAATTTTCCGGACACAACCTTGAATACCAATTTATACAAATAATCAGTAGCGGATTTAGAAAAGTACTTTAGGAGGGTTTTTTTCTGATTGTTTCGTTTCCTAAAAAGTCCTAATTTTATTTGGGAAGTGCTTGAAGTTTATGAGTACAGGCATAACTAATATTTCGTTTCGTTTATATGTTTAGCAATAATCTTCCGGATACAACTTTAAAAATCATTTTATACTGAGAATCAGTGGCGGATTAAGAAAAGTATTTTGGGAAGGGTTTCTTACTAATGTTTAGTTTTTTTAAACATTCGTAATTTTTATTTGACGGGAGCTTAAAGTTTATGAGTAAAGGCATAAATAATAGATATTTCGTTTGTTGCAGACATTCCGTAACTTTGGGGAACGGGCTTCAGTCCGAAAGACCGCCCCCCTAACCTTCGCAAAACCGTCACTGCTGGTAATTAGTAATAATAACGATTTAAAAACAATAAAAAAGGAAGTCGCCCAACTCACAGTACACGCACTATTTCTACATTCACAGATGGAATGAAGAAAAGCTTTGTCAGAATGGTCGAATGCTGGTTGAATCCCGGACTTCCCGATAGAAGCGCAAAAGCTAATCACTCAGTCATGTTTGTTGAGCAGTTGTATTTAGCTTAACTTAAATATATTCCGTAGTCTTTTTTTGGGGGGGTAGGGGGGAGTTCCGTAATGATATGTTGAATCCCTCTTGTTAAAAATTCAGAAAACTTGAGGATTGGGTAAACTGTGATGGTGGTTCTATAAAACTTAACTGTAGAATTTCAAGAATATACAGAACCAAAAGCTCTAGATGTGCAGCCTTTAAGTGTATCATATAAATCTAATTATTTCTCTTATGTTTTATTTTAATTTTATTTTGTTTCAAAAAGAGGGTATGGAATATTTTGAAGTAAAAATACTACATACTATTTTGCTAGTTATTTGTGTATTCTTTAAAAAGAAGTGTTTACTTTTAGGGTTGGCTGATTTACACCAACTTTTTTTTTTTAATAACTGGTTTAAACCACAAAAATAAAAAGATTAAAAATGCGAATCATGTGAACTTCATGGTAACGTTTCCAGATATCAAACTACCTGCAATGGTTTTATTTCCCTTTCACCTTTTAATCAAGGTGTCCCATGTTCAATTCTCGGTCGAACCACAATCCTTCTTTCATGCGTAACCCAAGTAGCGGTTCGGATGTCAGTTTAAGCGAAAGTCTTCTCCTTGATAACCTCGGTATTTCGTAAGGATGTTAAGCCTAAATATACGAAACAAACCAAATTGTATATTTCTACATGCCTAAATGCGTGTTGTTTTATAAAGAAGCCAATATTGCTTAAATATATTGATAGAAATTGGCAAAATTTATCGATTGCCTACGTAGCTTCCAACATTAGCTTGAATTGGACTTTCAATGATATCTACGTACCGGTACTAAATTTGTAATTTAATACCTCAGTTTTAGCGTACTGATTATGGTACGTTGACCTTTAAATTTTACATGCAAAGCAATAACAGGATTTTCCCGTTATTGTCTTACATTTCAAGTAATGACGGGATTTTCCCAATGGCTAGGGCGGGAGATTCTTAACTTAAGAAATTTACTGACCGCACTTCTTTAAGCTTATGGGAGTTCTTCCGGCATAACCCCGCTGTTGCATAATAACATCAAGGCGAAACAAACTTAGGCTATTTCTGTGAATATGTAATATAAATACATAAAGCAAAAAATCTAAGTCAAAAAAGCCTGGTTTAAACCAAAAAAGCCTGGTTTAAACATCCCCCAAAAAACGGGTTTTTGGCATTTTCAAAAACAACCACGGTTCTTGCCAACTCTGCTTACTTTTGTTTATAGGAGGTTAAAAAATTCTTATTATATACATTGGTTAATCCTGTGGAATTCATAATGTAAATATGTTGAAGAAAAATTGTTTGAAATATTTTTTCGAAATTCATAGTTTATTTTCGATGTTTTATATTATTATCAGCATCAACCACTAATTAAATGATTTTTGTGTTATAGAGAAGCGATACAAAGTCTGTTTTATCAATTTAAAGCAGTATTTTGAAAAAAGCCCAAAATTTCCGAAGCAAAAAAGCAAAGCAGAAAAAACCGAGTTTTTTTCCAAAAAAGCCGGTTTTTTTCCGAGCCCTTGCATCTCTACCATGGAGTGTAAAATACCTAAATATGGGTCTACCTGAATTAAGTGAAGTTTCTTCTTGTAGCAGGTAAGAAGAGTTTTTTTTTTAATTACAGGATGCTACCTTCTTCATTGAGACAAAAAAATTGACGTTAATGAAGTTAATCTTATAGAAAACTTTCTGTAAGCACCATATTCCTCCCCGTACGATTTCAAAATGAATTCAATGAAATAATCACAATCGCCTTTATTAAAAAGAAATGTTAAAATTTATCTAATCTATTTGTCATTGGAAACATGTTCCTAGCATCTGAGCGATAGTGTAGAAGGTAGAGCAAAGTGCATGACGTTAAACTATAGGTATTATCCTTTCGATTTTAATTCCTTTCGATTTTAATACCTTTCGGTTTTAATTCTTTTGTTAGTCTATTGCCTATAAAATGGAGTGAATCTGCCATTGTATTAGCCGAAAAATCGATTTTCAGGATCTCAATTTTAGTAATATTTATTCAGAAGGGACTAGGAAAATTTAATTTTTAGAATTTGTCGTTTACTAACGATTTCATGTAATGATGAATCTAGACCTCAACTAGGGCTTCTACTTAATGAGTGTTATCGAATATATACACTTCCTGTATTTAAGAGCAAGAAAGCTATTTAGCCTTTGCTTTGGGAAAATACATACAGAGTGACTTCGGAAAAATTTATTCTCAGAGCGTGGCAGCAATATATTTTCCCTAATTACTTTTCATAAATGGGAGCCAATATGCTTTTTCATATTAGTGATAGGGTAATTTCTATATGTTTAGTTTCAGAAACGGTAAATTCATGTTGCTTCAAGAAAATTTATTTCGGGAAAATGGACTAAAGAACTTTCAATTATGTTAATGAAACGGTAAAAATAGATTCATTTTCCATCTTACTGTAGGAAGATGAGCCTCAAATTTGGGAAAAATTCATTTACAAGTAATGTCAGTGAATTCCAATTAGCATCTACGTTTGTACTTTGCCTGAAAATTACTCGTATATGTTTCAAGTATTTTGTAGTATTAGGATATGGGCTAAAAAAGAAAATTTAATCTAGTTAATTTCAAAATTTAGAAACAGTATATGAGAAAAAATATTGTTACCCAATATATTTAAAAAATGGTTTCGAAAACACTTACCATAAAAATATTGAGACCACTGCACAAAATTGAATAGGCTATGTGATTATAGGAAAAATGAAAAAAGATAGGTGAACCTGTGCTGTCTACACAGCGCATCATTCTAATATGAGTACGGGGTTACTTCTCAGATCTTCATTGTATCTCTTATATGTTCCTTTATTGACCCAAGTGTCGGACGGAAATGTTTCGTGTTTTTTTTTTTCCTTTTTTTGTGATACAACGATCCTGGCATCAATTGCCTTCCCACTCCTGGTGCTCATTTTAGACTCAAGGCAAAAGTAAGAAAGATATGGAGATTTGTTTTTGCTGTAAGGAAGCTCAATGTTTTGTCTAAAACTTTTCCGCTGAGACTTACTTCTGAAACAAAATGATAAAAAAAAAATCGTCAAGATAGAGATTAGGTGACTACGGAAGTGGTCCAGACCGCATCATTTTTTCCTGTTCACCAGTACATTTTCGAGAAACTCTGAAATTTTCGTAATCAAAAACAGAATCAATCATTTCTAAAGGTACCTAAACGAAGAATGGACAAAATCTTTGCTTTTAAAAGGAAGAAACGAGAAATCCGTTTTTATCCATGTAATTTACCTAAAGAATTTGAAGAAAAGTTCAAGCAGAAGTTCAGGACCTTACATCAGGGTAAGTCCTAGACCTTATAGCTATAACACCTAAGAGCTAACATATTCAATTTAATATCCGTGTAAATAAAATGATTGTCTCTTTAAATGGAAAGCAATCGTGTTCCAATGTGTGCAGTACGAAGCTTTTCATTTATCAATGTAGGAGCTGCTACATAGTTAAATTAGAAATTAAACCTATATGATATTAATTAGTAAATGAATATTCTATTGGTACTATTTCTATGATGTAGTCAGGTTATGTCCTTAACTCATTAATCAAGATTAAAGAAAATAATTATTCTGTCTTCTTAAAATGCATTATTGCATTGAAAATTGTATACTAACATTTTTAATTCGGAGAGAAGCGGTTTCGAGACGTATATTGGTCTTTAGAGATTGATTACACAGACAATAGAACATATACACCTGAATAGATGGAATCATTTCATCCTAGTTTTCTTTTTAAGTAACATCTGTCTTTTTTGTCTCCTTAATCTAACACTGAGTGAAATAATAATATACCAAAAATCTGAATTAAAATGTACACTTGCTCATGTAACTATGTTTAGGAATTTCTCCGAAAGTAACCAAACAGAGGAAAAGTTTGGCTTATGCTTTTATATATACTTTATATATCCAATAAATATACTCCATGGTTCTGGATAATCACAATAACATTTTAAAACACATTTTTCTGACCAGAATGTAACAAAAATCGTATAATTATTAAATAATTAATTTTGTTCTGGTCAGAAAAATGTGTTTTAAAATTTATATATCCAGTGAAGATTAATATAACGTGCTAATGCAATAATGATATTAGACATGAACATCCAGATGTTCCTTCTTTGTGTGCATTCTTGTCGCTGTTGTCACACACGTAATAAGTTTCGATACACACAAACGATCTATACCGAAACGGCTACACATATTGCACAACGGTTCTCCCGTTCTCTAAATCAACGTGTTCATTTATTGTGGTAATAAATTCTGCATTACGTTTCTGAACAAACAACCCTCAGATATAGCCAGTTTGCTTTAGTGGTGTAGTTAGAGCTCCAAATCTGCTGTCAAGGTTACTGCATTCATATTTCAAGAGGGCTGAGAACCAAATGCAAGACTGCCTTTCCACACACATGTCATTGTCCTAGATACTTGTACATGAAGATGTGCCTGATAGAGTTAGGCAGTATTCTTTGTAACACTATACTCAGGTCAATAAGTACAAAATATCTTTCTCATGATAGTGCAAGATGAAATTCATATCACATCATCATAATGTCCTGCTAGAATACATCCAGATGGCAGCTTTTCCTCTGACAAGAAAGCCCCACTTCTGTAACGATAGCTGCTTACACCATTATCTGTACCGTAGTTTTTTCTTAGGGCTCGATACTTGAATACATTATACTTTAACGAAACTCACTCATGAAGAGTGAAATACTGGTACTTACAATACAGTATATGAATCTTCACAATTCCTCAACTGTTTCTACTAACAATTCCTCAAGTTATGAGCAATAATAACTGAAGTTACCCTGTTTAATTAAACTTTTCCTACTCTTGCTTATACTCAATAGCGTGTGTTTCTCATTATTCTGATACTTTTAAGTGAAGTTTTCCGTTAATTTTAAGTACTGATGTTACATGAGATGTTGATCATCGTTAAACTTGATTTCTTCTATGTAAATTCATATATTTCTTCTTTATGAGAGCCACCTGAACCACATGCTTATCATCATATTACTTGATTGTCGTACATGTCTTTCTGGTTCACCTCAACTAAAGGTGGGCAACATGAAAATTTTTAACTTTTCCCTCACTTAGAAGAGCTGTTTTTATACTTTGATAAGGCCTCTTCTTCGTAACTGCATTTAGATATTCTATCTTTGGTCTTCCTCTTCCTATTTGCCTTCTGCCTTTTCCTCTACAGCAAGGTGATTCAATCGGAATGCCGAATAAGATGGCCAAGCATGCTGTTTCTTCTTTTTTCCTATTATCCTCATGATTTGTCATCATTTATTAGCTTCGTTTAGTACGTCTTCATTAATTTTTCTTTCGGCCCATGATATGCGCACCATTCTGCGCCAATGCCACATTTCAAATGCTTCCAGCTTGGATATTTCAACCTTTCTCAGTATCCAAGTCTCTGATCTGTAAAGCGCCACGTTCCATACCAATGTCTTAATAAATCGTTTACGAGCATTCAACGACACATTTCTTGATGTTAGTAGTCTTTTTTTCCTATTGAACACTTGTTTAACCTGCGCTATTCTAGAACTTACGACTTTTTCACTTCTTCCGTCCTACGTGTAAGGGAGGAAATTTGAAGAAGATATATATTAGACGAAAGTGTATTTTCTAAAATAATGCTACGTTTGTACGTTTCTTTCCTGGCAATTAATTCGTATTTCTGCATACTTTGTTATATTCTCCTATCGCTTCTTAGATTTGCTAATATTAGTGTTTATTTTGTGACAAATTGTATTCCGATTCATTCTTTTTAAAATATTTACTAATCTTTGTAACATTGGAATGCTTTGAATAACACTCATTCTATCTTTAGAACTTCTTGATAAGATTAAAACTCAAATTCTGACGAAAGCATATAATATTTAATGAATAAAATCTTTACAGTTTCGCAAAGTATCTTTGCCTTTATCAGATAGTGTCTCTGATGAGGACAAAGATACTTTGACGAAACTGTAAAGAAATTATTTATTAAATAGTATATGATTTGGTCAGAATTTGTCTTTTAATTTTATGAAATGCTTTGTTTCTTTCTTTGTTTGCTGAAAATTGACGTCTCTTTTCACAACAAGGCCAATGGCCGACTTACAGTTTAAGTTGAGATCCAAACGATTGTAATGCATTCAAATTTCAATGTTCTCTAACTGAGAAACGAACCCAGGATTCCTTTCACGAAAGAGGCGCGTGCACTAATCACTAGACCCAGGGATTGGGCTGATTATGTGTTTCCTTCTAGAGTTCACTGAAATGAAAAATTATTTTAAGTAAATGCCACAAGCAATCTCTTAACCTACTGTATACTTATACTAATATAACAAAATTATATATAAAAAATTGTGTGTGTATATATGTATGTTCAACTTTATTCCTGTACAAATGTTGTTGGAATTTTTTATAAATACCTTCATTGAAAAGACAGCATTGTGTTAGCTTAGATATAATTATATTAAATTGGACAATAAGTATTTCTAATTTATTTATGGTTAAAAAATGTTTTTCCTAGGAGGAGACAGGTATACTGTTTTCAGATATAGGATTGCGGTTTAGTGAGTTCTAGGCATAGAAAAATATAATTAAGGGCGATTCTGAGTAAAGATACGTAACTATATGAATTTAAACTCTCACTCATGAGTTTGCCGACTAGAAGGCAGAAGGATGTATGCATTCCAAATACTTTCCATTTTTACCTGATTCTGTGTGAAAAACAAATATTTCAGCTTCTCATGTACAAAAATTAGAAGTCCATTAATGTGCCCTCGGAACTTGATATTTAACAAATGTAAACTGTATATAAAATCCGTATAAGTGCCAAAACGAAAATGTTGAGTAAACAGCCCAGATGTTACTTCAGAACTGATGGGACACGTAGACACGCGCATTCTTCTGGGGGTTATTTGAACTACTTCCGCATGAGTAGGGTCTACTAGATAGCAAGATTTTTACTGAGAAGTGTTAGGCATATAGGCCACATTTTTCATTAAAACGAACTTTCCATTCTTGGCACTTAGCACGGGTTTTAGATTCAGTTTACAAATTATGTCTTTCGTTCAATTTTGTTAGTGCATACCAGCTCACGAATTTCTTTCTTAAATTCTTTAAGATATCTTCGTATTACAAAAAGAGACGCTTCTATTGTGCTCTTCTTGAAACGAGAGAAATTTAGAAAACCCACAAATATTTTTTCTACTACATTCTCACATGTTTTGGAACCATGGCAGGATATCTTTGCAGCAGAAACAAACGCTGCATTGCTGAGCTCTCATGTTCATCTTCTAGTCCCTCCAGATGAAAAAATGAAAGTATCTTCACGTATAAATGTAATGGACACTACATAGTTCTTAACCATATAAAAACATACACGTTTTTTTTAAAAATTATAATTTAAAGTGCATGTTTGTCTTATGAAGGTGTTACAGTAGATACCAAACGTCGTTAGTTCTAACGATAAAATAAAAGAGTTAGCAATAATGTTGTATTAGGATTTCATGAAACGTAAGGATTGAATACTTTACATATATTTAAGAAACGCAATATTAGTAACTACCACAAGTTTAAAGTAAGGTCCCTACCTTTAAAATCAACATCGGTGGTAAAAGAAAAACTATAATTTACAAACGGTAAAAGGAAAAGAAGTGAAGTGGATGCAAATACTTTATGGATAAAAGAAAAAAAGCACCTAAATTCCTGGAAGACCTTGTTAGATATTCAACAGCAAATTTATCTGTAACGAAAAGTACACTTTTATTGATTAGCTAAGCCAAGAAGTTGAGAGAAGTGCCTCTAGCAAACTTACTTCAAAGTTAGGTATCGTAACTTTCCACCAGAAAGACGAGTAGCATTAAAGAAATGACATTGAAGAAATGTTACTTTTCGGCACCTAACAGACTTAAATAAATGCAACTATTGTACTTTTATGTAAAAATAGCCTTCTGCTAACTGGTGACTCTCTCCATGATCCCCACATTGGCTTGGCCTACGTCCTGGCACTTCTCGTATCCATAACATATCTCTAATTTTAAGGGGTATGGAGATATGACAATCTTATTATAACAATTGCAAACTCCACCCTTTTCTCCCATTTTTTCTTCCCTTGTAAAGGGGACATTAAAGAAATGAAACGCGCCTTTAATTAACACGTTCTACTCTTAAGAGATTTAGAGAGATGGTCATATATCGTAATAATCGCAACCTCGACTCTTTTTTTTCTTTTTTCCGGCTTTCTTTCCTTTTGTAGGGAAAATATCAAAACTCACTGAAACACGTCTTTAATTATTTTCAGTACAAAGTAGAAGTACCAAATTCCATGTTTCTATCTTAAATATTTCGAGATATGGCTATCTTATTTTAATAACTGCAGATCCACCATTTTTCTTCCCATCTTTTTCCCTCTTCTAGGACAGATATTTAAGAAAGGGTGAAATCCTGTCTAATTATAAACTAGAAGTCCAAATACCAAATTTCTTATTTAACCTTAAGAGATTTCGAAATATAGATATTTTATAATAATTATAATTCCCAACTTTTTCCCCTATTCACTTCCGCTCTTCATTTCTAGGTCAAAATATCAAAACACGCCGAAATACATGCATTATTATTTTAAATTACTGAATTTAATGTTTCTAACATTCAAAGATTCATAGATATGGGTATTTTAAGATGATAATTGTTACCCCTCTTTCCCCCTGGACATCGAGTTTTCATAAATATTGACTGAATGTAAAATCCGATCTAAGTGCCGAAACGAAAATATTGAGTAAACAGAACCGATGTTACTTCAGAACTGATGGAACCGATGTTACTTCAGAACTGCATGCCCATTTTTCTGGGGATTATTTGAACTACTTCCACAGCGAATATTAGAGAGCCAATTTTTCACTCAGTAGTGTTAGGCACTTAGGCCACAATTTTACACTAAACCAAACATTTTCATTTTTGACGCTTAGCATGGATTTTATATTCAGACTACAAATCCTTCCTTAGTGGCACCTTACATTACAAGTCCTATACCCAGTGTAAATTTCAACTTTTTAACATAAGCGGTTTGGACTTGATCTTGACCAATCAGTCAGTCAGTAAGAAC
Source organism: Thermobia domestica (assembly GCF_964235325.1). Lineage (NCBI taxonomy): Eukaryota > Metazoa > Arthropoda > Insecta > Zygentoma > Lepismatidae > Thermobia > Thermobia domestica. The sequence continues at coordinate 197,095,884 of NC_137455.1, read as the reverse complement.
ATCTTGCTTATATAGAAATACGTATAAGAATTTCTATTATTGTAACTGCAATAGATACAAATACAAGAGATTTAAATGACGTTGACACGATACTGCCGATGTTCCACAGTTATGCATGATTTGTTTTCTTTCATGCGTACCTGATAAAAATCTAGGATAAACGTTTTTAAAAACTTATCATTACACAGTCTATCGCTCACTTTATTCTGTAAATAACTTACGGGATTAATTTTCAGTGCATTAATATGATAATAATAATAATAATAATAATAATAATAATAATAATAATAATAATAATAATAATAATAATAATAATAATAATAATAACTTTTACAGGAAAGTCGATTTTTGCAAATTGACAAACTTTCATACACAGCATTCGTCAACTATTATTTTTGTCTTGATGTGGAGATCAGAAGTTATGAACCTGGAGATTCTATTAACGGAAACAGATCTTCGTTCCACTACAACATTAAATCTTAGTTAATTTCAATTTATAGCCTTATGTTTAGCTTGCAGAAGTTTATTGGTTTGCTGTTTTGGAAATTATTCAAAAGAAATGTAGATTTCCAAACTACTTGGTTTCAAAAGGAGATATAAATGATGATAATGAATTAAATTATGGCATACATAAAATTGGAGGAAGCAAATACCCTATGAAAACTAACCTACACGGCACTTGTTCACCACAAAGCCCAGTTGTCGGAACCAAGGACTCCATACACCAGAGATGAATTTTATTTCACTGACTCACTGCCGCCTCAAAAGCGAATATATTGTTGCTATGTATGTTCCTATGTTAATTTCTAGATTTCCAAATACTACATAGTGTCAGGAGTCCTACAAAACGATTGAGTCCGTCCGTTTATCTGTCGACTGTATTAGAACAAAACGAGTAAGTGATATCAAGAACCAGTTCTTTTTTGCCAGTGATACAGCATCCAAAGATGTTTCATCTCCATTTCTACTCAAATCGAACATTTTAGATGTCAACCGTTTTCGGTTTCAACATTGATCACGATAGAACAAAGTAGTAATGGATACTAACAACCGATTTTCTGGAACTGATTTAGTGTCTCAAGGAAATATACTATCTCCACCAGCAGTCCTTTACTAGAACCACAAGCAATAGAAATCCACTGATATTTCCGGTTTCAGTATTGATCACCATAGAACCAAAATAGTAATATAAATTTGTAGATACCGAGATGTTTCTTTCGGAATTCATTCAGTGTATAAAAGATAGTGTAATATTCCCCTCACGTACATTATGGAAACAGAAAAGAGTAGACTACACCTCTTTACCATCGCATCGACAAGTGATCAGAAGAGGAACACCAACGCCACTGGCATCTATTAACAGAATATGTAAAACCTGCAACATCTCCGAACGCATCAGTCGGCTTCTGACTGATCAACCTCCATTACCATTCTAACGGGCAAGAGAAACCTCCTCACCTTTTTTCAAGCTGCTACGGACAGGAGAAAATTCAGATCTCTTCTCCAGCTGCTACGGGCAGAAGAAGATCCTGGTCTGTCTTCAGATGCTAAAGGTAGGAGAAATCCTGGGCACCTCACCAAGGATCATTAAAAAACGTATGCATATTTCACTCCCTAATAACACATTGTAATATCGTTTGCATAAACAGTTGTAGTTCTGTAATAAAACGACATGAGTGAACTAAAAGCTCGTGTACCATTTACTATACCTTACAGAAATCATTACATGGTGATCGCGACTCAATCAAGTCTTGATTGAGTGCACTAGTACAGTAATTGGCCAATCCTTCCTACGGGACCTTGTTTTGTTAATGGGAAACCGAACTTACAATCCAACAGATACGCTCTCGAGTTTTCTTATTGTGAACACTATTTGCTAAGAACGTCCCGTGCACAAGCGTAGCATGTAATCGCAACTTCAGTTACATTCACTCCGTGAGAATAAGTAGCTGGCAATTTCCTGGGGGGCTTGATCCCTAAGAATTTTGCCCGAAAAACGCTTTTTTTATATAACAAAATAGATATACGCAAAGTACCGGGTAACGATAATCATGAAGTGTTGACTAGCTACTGGTCTAAGAATATACTTTTTATAAAGCTTTACCCTTAAGCTTAAAATTATTTAGTTCAAAAATAGCACGTGTGAACGTACGAATACAGACAATATGTTCAAGCGTAGAACAACAACAAGTTATAAATAATGCAACTGCCAAGGTAGAGTGAAACATTTTTATATATGTACTTGCGAGAAAAGTATTTCACATTTTTTTTATGGGAATTAAAAAGCAGATCGTTTCGAAACATCGTTTCGGTTTTCAAACATAAATGTAGGAACAACTAAATATTATATTTTATTTTGTTCTCTACGTGAAATAAGCTAGATATATATTTCTCTCTCGCTTACTCTCTTCGCTGAAGACAAGTAAAACCTTCGTGACTTTCAAATCACTCGCGGTGGCTAGTTCGCCTGAAGCCAAAACTACATACAGCAAATAAGAGGCTTCAACACGTATTGAGACAGATTTGGGAATATTTTATCTTTCTTATATGACTTGAAGACAATTTCCATTTTGCTTGACTGTATAATAATGAACGTCATTAAGAAAATCAAACGTATCCCTCCACTTCCCTATTAGAGTAGTTTATTTCTGGAAGACCTCCGCTATAGAGGTCCATGTTTTTAAATTTTTATCTCAAGGAATATGAGTGAACACTTCTGCAAATTACCAGAGTTCCATCGTAACTACGTGGTTAGTGTACGTATCATCGATGTAGAAGACCTGGGTTCACGGCAGAAGCCCATATAGTTTGTATCCCACCCAAAACTATAGACTAACGTCTCATATAGCCTCGTTGATGAACTAGACGCTAACTCATAACTCAACCAACTAACCAACTGAATAACCAGTTAGTTGCATTGTAAGTTTTATATGTAACGGTGGTTTAGGAAAAATTGCAAATGCTCAACAACATGTAAAATCTGTTATGGATACCTTAATTCTTGTCACAGACTTATTCTTATTACTACTACTTTGAATACGATGAAAAGCTCATTAAAAATTAACTGCCATCATAAAAAGGGCAAGAAAGAAATTGCATAGGATATAAAACGTATACACAGCACTTGCCTGGCACGGTTGATGATACTCTATTGATGGTTCTCTTACTGTATTACAATCCATCCTTTGAATTCTGAGGTTTAGGTTATTGTTATCTGGTGTATTCGGACAAAACTCCGGCGCGAAAATGACACGAACAATATATGTTTCGTGCATCTGAAATAAAAGCTCTCTTTGGCAACAAATTCTAATCCGTTGCCTACCAAAATAGACACGCAATTCCGAACGTATTGCCCCTTTTGCATAAGCAAAGTTAGTGCGCCGAAACAACTTGACTTGATGAGCAAACCTCTCTATTCCATCGCTAATTTGGAAGTATCCTCCTGGGAACGTGTTCTTCGGTATTGTGGAAAGACTCAGGTCACGAATCAATAGTTTAATAAATCGAAGGCAGCGTGAAAAAATAGAGTACATATAGGCTGATGTCATATAATGTGATCTTTAGGAATGCGGATAAAAGGAACAATCTGTACGTTCAACCACTAAGAAACGGACAATAAAGAATCAAAAGAAATACTGACCAAAGCTTCAACACACACTGAATTTTAAACTATAATGTGTTACGGTTTCGGATATCCAACACATCCTTTATCAGACACTATAGAGTAGAATGAAAAACGAAACGAAACGAATTAATAACTTTACTCTGCGGTAAGCAGAGATGGGCTTCTAGCAGGATGCTATTTTGCCCAGAGCACTGTAGGATTGAATGGCATGGGTTTCCCAATAAGTAGCTGTGATAGTGATAGTGTTTTTAGTGTGTGTTTGTGTGTAATGCCGAAATTGTGTCTTGCCGAAACGATGGTATTTTGCTTGGTCTGTGGCTCTGTTGTGGCTCAAGTTTGAATATGTTTGTCGTTGTTTGTGTGTGGTTTTAGCTGTTGTTATTGAAGTCTTATGATTTTTGTATTGGTGCTTAATGTTTAGTAGCAGGGTTGGTTTTGGGGTGGGGAATGTGCTTAGGTAGGGATTTTAAGTAGATTGTTAGTTTCTTTTAATTACATTGCAAGGAGGGAATGCAAAGTGGTTAAAGGGGGGTCTGTGGGAGTTCTATCTTCATGAGTGAAGTTATCGTTGAAAAACCTTTTGTCTAGGATTCTTTCTCTGTATCTTCTGTTTAGTTTTATGATCACATCTTTAATGGGTTGTAGTTTGAATTGGTTGTAGTATGGTCTGATGTCGTCTTGGTAGTTTTTCGTTATTCTCCGTAGCCAATAGCGCTCTGCGCGAGAAATGTCTGCGATGTTGTATCTATTGAATAGTGGATGACCATAAAGGAGTATAGGGCGAATTGCCATTTTGTACAGATATGTTTTATTTTTGATACTCAATGAGGGGTTCATACATATACCGCTAAGCGCTATGATGGATCGAATAGCACGTCTTCTGCAATCTTGAATATGGGCGTTGAGATTGAGTCTCTTGTCGAGTAACACTCCTAAATATTTTGCTGTAGTGGTCACAGCAATCTTTTGGTTTTGGATGGTGATATTGTTACGGGTGTCCTTTATGGAATGTCGGCGTCTGCGTGGTGGGATAAAGAGGATCAGTTGCGTCTTTTTAGGATTAAGCTGCAGTTTCCATTTTTGACGCCAGAGCGCAAATTCTGCAATTTGTTTATGTAGTCGGTTAAGTATATTTTGCGTAAGCAGAGTGGAAGTCCAATAGGCTGTGTCGTCAGCAAATAAACCAAGTTGTGTTTTAAATTTCTGATTAACGGGAGTATCATTGACTTATAATAGGTATATTAAAGGTGCTATGGTTGAGCCTTGTGGTACGCCTCGTTGGATGTCAATAACATTGGAGTATTGATTATTTATTTTGATCTTGGTAGTTCTTCCTGTGAGGAAATTATGGATCCATCGTATCATTGTTGTGGGCATATTATAGTTGGTGAGCTTGCATAGAAGACCATCATGCCATACTGAATCGAACGCGCCTGTGAGATCCAGGAATGCAGCACCTGTGTTGTGTCCTTTTGCAAAAGCTTTTTGAATGTCGTGGCAAATTCTTACTAGTTGGTCGATGGTGCTATGCTGTGGTCGAAATCCGGCTTGCTGTGGAATGAGTAGATTGATGTCAAGGAGATATTGTTGCAGTCTGATAACCAAAATTTTCTCCATGAGTTTGGAGAAAATGTTTGTTAGTGCTATAGGTCGAAGATTACTTGATAGGTTTGCTGGTTTACCTGGTTTATGAAGAAGAATGGTGTGAGATGTTTTCCAAACTGTTGGAACATACCCAATGTAGAGACTGGCTGTGTACAGTTCTGCAAGTTTCGTATGAAGTATAGGTGGAGCAGCTTTCAAATGCTGAGTGGTTATCTTATCCGGGCCAGGCGCGGAGTTTTTCCTTCGTTTTATGGCATCATCGATTTCTAGTGGATGGATAGGTTCCAGGAGTGCTGTAATAGATGGTGGATGTTGATCAGCTAGATCTGCGTCTGTGAGGTCTTCGAAGTTGGCTATTATTGTCTTGATTGTGAGTGCAATTTCTTCAATTTGGTGCTGTTCTGGTGTGCTTGCTGGTGGATCTTGGAACTTGGCTGTGAAGACGTCAGCTAAATGATGAAGTTTTTCTCGGTCTGTGGGTAGATGGATATTATCAATAGTATCTGGCATTGCAATTTGGTTGTGGTTTTATGAAGTTTTCTAATTTCTTGCCAAAATTTGGAGCAGCCATCCTTTTGTAGTGCGTTGAGTTTCAAGCAAAATGTATGAAATTTTTCTTTTCTGTGTGCTTTGATCATGGTCTTGATGATGTGGTTGACTCATTTCACAAAATCCTTCAGAACCACATCACAAGGCTACCATATTATCAGACATGACCGGATAACAGCATCAAGAGTAGAATGAAGATACAGACATATATATATAATCATTCTTACGAAAAGTCTACATTCTATTGGCTGAAACTTTCAGCCAATCCCGTATGTCTCCATGTCCATTTTTCAACCAATCATGTTCCGCCAATTTTTGTCCTTATAAAGGCCTTTTTCAATTTTATCTTCTCTACGGTATCCAAAGGAAGAAGATGAGAGTGGAAGATCGCGTGGTATAGAAAACACAGGAGAAAAACCAGAAACTGAAGACGTTATTGAGGAAAGCAGGGGTTAGAGCTAATAGAAGGAGTGGAGAAGAGAACTTATTGAGATCAATAAAGAAGAATAGAAAAACACCAAAATGATTATTGAAGAGGAAGAAGGAGTCATTTACAGGATATGTTGTCGGTCGGGACTGCGATATGTCATATGCAGGAGAGACGGGAAAAAGAATGAAAGAAAGGATGAAACAACATAAAAATGATGTGATAAGGAAGAAAGATACCAATACGATACACAAACATGTTAAGGGGACTAATCACGGAATTAATGGGGATAAGACAAAAGTATTAGAGACAGATAAGAGAATGATAATAAGGAAGTGGAAAGAAGCAGATTGGATAAAGAAGGTAGGAAGAGATGCTTATGAACTGGGCAGATAGACTGGCTACGATCGAAGAACTACTTTGAAGAACAAGATTTTGTAGTACGCTTCAAAAATCACATAGAAGTGATTATGTCTAATGTCATGCAGATCCTTTAACTTTCCAATAATATGTTGTGTGTAAAATTTCAAATAACAGCAAAGAATGATACGTGCATCATTTATATATTGCCCAAATGTTAGTTTTTCGATCCAACTTTTGAACTCGTTGAAAGAGATTACAAGTTATAATCTTCTTGTAGGTTTGACTCTCTAACGCAAAACAAAAGAATGTACTAATTGATGGGTAAGTCAGTATATCATTAATATGTCTATCTATTGCATGGCATAATTAGAACATTACGCTAACTATGAATTTACATGAATAATCTTTCTTACGCAGTACTTAGACCCAATAAGAAACTTTTATTATTTCTTATTATTTCTTAACATTACCAACGAAAGGAAAGATTATATACGTTACTATATTTCTGCATTTTACAATTCTTTGGAAATAATAACCACTTCTAGTATGAGGTTTGAGCTTTACAACTTAATCCAGTTAAAGCTGAATTTAGATTAATGAGCATTCTTAGTTTTTGATATCCAGCTAATTTGTTCTTTCTTAATAACGTTGTCTCCATTGGCCTGAAGAACGATAAGGAAATAAGATACGTCTGCCGTTTAGCTCTTGTTACAGAAGATGCAAATGACGCCAGAAATACTTGATTTTGGAACCTCTGTTGGGACGTAGGATTGAAATAAGTTTAAGGCATAGGTTAAAATTAGAGATAGGAAACAGAAACAGAACCATGCGTGAATTATTTTAGTTTGAGGAATGATGGAGACAAAGGAATATCTTCCGAACAGGAAGCAAACATGTGGATTTAATTCTGGGGGTCGGTATTAGGTAAGGGTTCTAAAGGATGCCTATGTAAATTTACATTAGACAGAGAACATTTGTGTTAATCCAACGGAGGCAACAAAATATATAACATACCATACCAAGAGAGCCAATATAAGATCAATGCCACTGAAGTTCGGATAAATGAATCATTTTATGTTAAAAGGGTGTATGTAACATTTTTTACAATTTCAACTTTTTTAAAGAAATCAGTATTTTAGAGGTAGAGTAATGATTTCTGTTAAAAAGATGTATGTTCCTTGAAATGTGTTAAAAATATAAGGCATTGAAATCTGTGTTTTCTGTCAAAAGGGCATAATTTCACAAAAACGCCCTTTTAACTGAAAATCAAACCAGCAGAAGAGTAAAAATGAAGAGAATAACAGGGAAATTACCAGACATATCCTGATTCTGAAACTCTCACACTTGACTATACTGATGCACTGGAGGAAAGCGTATTGCTTTCGCGCCATCCGTTTTTTATAATGTATTGCCAATCCTTTTGTTGAGATTTTGTTTTTGCTATGAATTGATTATTGGGTAATAAGATATTGGTATAGAAGATGAATGAAACAATAACCACATGTACGTAATGGGGAAAAGCAAACCCAAGCCAGAAAATTATAACAGAAACAAAATAACAAGGATTACTAGACAGGATAAAATAACTTTTGGTGTCAGAAATCTCAACTACTTTATTCCGCTAATACACGAGGGGTATTTACATGTCTTCCAAACATTCGTCCTGTCACTCAACACTATGAAAAATGTATTACTTCCTAAAAGTAAACTGAACCCAACAGGAGCTGTCTCTTGGCAGATGAACAAGATAAGCAGGATAATGTGCTGGACGAACAAATATATTATCACTCATTTCAGCCGTCCAATCAGTGACATTGAGTACAGTTACTCACAGAAAGACATATGTTATAAGATGTTAGCACTTGCTGCATTGTTTCTTCTTCCTAAAATACTGTATTCTGCTGATTTGTACTTTACTACATCATTCTGAAAAGCACAGTACTACGTGTAACGATGATATTATTGTAATACATTGATCTGCACTGTTGGCCGGTCTATCAGCTGTCTGGAATCTGGACTCACACTTAGGGATTTGGGGGACAAAAGTGAAAAAAAAAACTCTCTTAAGTTCCATCATTAAAATAGTATTTTCTTATTCAGTGCTTCTCCCTTGCATTCCCTAATTATCTCTCTTAAGCACGAGATCCCCACTCCAAAACTAAAAAGCAATTCAATTGTCTTTGTTGGTGGTAGACGAGCTGAAAATAACACACTTTTCTTTGTCGAAGTGAAATGAAATGAAATTTTTGAGTTTTACTTCCCACAGTTATGCCGGCTAGGCTAAAGGAGACGGTGATGATAAGAAATAAATAAAATGGTGGAATGAAGAAAGTGGAAGGAAATGGGAGAACCCCCAGGAAACCCATGCACATAGTATTTGTCCAGCACGAAGTTCATTTGGCGGGAGCAGAGTTCGAATACAGGAACGCTCCAGAGGTGAACGCTCTACCACCGAGCCACCGCAACCCTGGAAACCGAAGTGCTTTGCTAGTCAGAGTGAGACAAACAGTGATGACAAATTAATTCAGAGCTTATCCTGTCCGGGAATTAAATATTTTTAAAAGAAATGTTTGGGAAACAAGATGTTTGCTATCAAATTATTATTATTATTATTATTATTATTATTATTATTATTATTATTATTATTATTAGTAGTAGTAGTAGTAGTAGTAGTAGTAGTAGTAGTAGTAGTAGTAGTAGTAGTAGTATCGCTGACTTTTATCAATATACTACTAATGCAACACAGTCTGAAATTTTATATATATTTCAGAAAAACCCTGGTTTCAGATGTTATGTCATCATGTTTTCTGTTAAAAGGGCGTATGTGTCTCGAGTTTAATGTTTTTTGTTGGTTAACCAGTTACTTATAGTTGCATCCTATATAGCTAATTAACATTCAGTAATCATGTGCGTTTGCATATATTTTCCTTGTTTCATAAACCAAATCGCCTCATAAGAAACAGTCTTTCTGACATTTTCCAAAAGTTTGTTTATTGCACACACGCCCTTCTAACAGAAAGCGATTCAAGCATAAGAATGCACATGTAGTTTGGAGCAGATAGACAGCCATACACGACTTTAATTCGAGCTCAGTTGAAAGCTTTCCATGGAATAATAAAAGCTGCACCGAAAACATATATAACAGCGGATAACTGACTGGAACTCCATAAGGGTTTCAAAGTAACTGTGGTACTCAAAACAAAACAATAAAGGTCTAAGGCAAGAGGGAGTTAAACGAAACGTGTAGAAAAGAATGAAAAAGAACGAAAAATGCCCTGACGTCGACACCATGGAGTTTATGAAAAACTTATGCTTTCAAGATGCTGTGCGCAACGTGAGGCTGGACTAACGGTGCAGGTAACAGAAGATCTGAAATGCGCTTCCATCATTTCAAAACACATGGGACTAAAACACTGTAGCTAGAGGTACAAAAGTGCTTGAGAAAAGAATCTTGGCGCCTTCAACTTATGCGAAGGAGCAAGAGGAAACTTTCTGGGAAAAGTGCAAGATACCTCTACAACATTATGTCTCCATTGTTCAGCTTTCAGAATGATAAGGGCATAAGCATAGTCTGCCAAATATCTCTTGTCTCATGAAGAGGAAAGGCCGCTGAAAATACTTCATTTTGAAACCTGTGGTGAGACGTAGAAGCAAAATAAATTAAAGGCATAGGTCAAAGTTACAGATAGGCAAACAGAACCAGGACCAAGGCTGAATCACTTGTGCTACAGCACAAAGGGCAAGGCAATTCACGAATTTAAACTTGAAGCATTTTTAGAAAATTTGTTAAAAAAAATGCAATAGGATAAATGTTTGTACGTAAGATTCGTTGAAGAAAATTATATGAAAGAATGTTGTGGTCTCATCAAGCCCTAGGTAAAACTTGCCAGCTGTAGGCCTATAATGCTTACTTGCTCAGTTTTGCTCAAGAACGTTTTCTTGGTGATATGTAGCTCTTTTTGAGAGTCTTCAGCAGGTCACTGACGAATCTTGTGACTCCAGCTTCCTCTCCGTGCGGAAAATGAAGTTAAGTTCTTCTTTAACTTCTGTTACATCGAAATTTAGCAAAACTAACGAATCGAGTGCTTCTAGTTCATTTGGACGATACCAAATTAATTACTAGCGTAAAAATTTTAGCACAAGGAAAATGTGCCAAGGTGCTCTTTTCCATCCAAATTCTTTCACCGTCGTGGTGTTCGTCTGATGGATCGATTAAAAGTGTCCCTTGACGCCAAGTTCTAATCCGGTTTTTGATTATACGCGTCTTTTGAACATGTGATTTACATTGAACGGACATTGGCTAGGCTCTGTATTTTCTGGAAAGCGAGTGTATGAGTCTGTTCTCAAAGAATCTTATTTCTTGCATTTCTCCTCCATTATTTGACTTCGAAACAATAAAAATTACGAATTTAGTGTGATATATATCCCGCCAAATGCTATTTCTGTTGAATTTGCGGCATCAGCCTTGTTCTAATTGTGCCTTTTCCTTTCTTTATTAACATCCAGACAAAACATACATGCAGTTAGAATAAAAGATTCAAAATTTCTATCTTAAGTCTTATGTACCCAAATATTACATTACGAAAATGAGTCATTCTAACAATGTTACCTACAAAAATTAACGTACATAATTATATATGTTACTATATTCTTGCATTTTATAATTATTTGGAACAGGTAATCACTTGTGATACAAGGATTTAGCTTTACAACTCAATCTATTTTGATTCTTAAGTGCATTTTAAAAGGTTTTCTGCATCTAAAAAAAAATCTTGACGCTATATGCACTAAGCACCTAGATAACAAAGTTAACCTCGCCATGTTTGATTAGTATTTCTGTTACCACTACAGTTACTTCTGACACTGTAGATGGAAGTTTGTTACTCCCAGACTCTATGTCCGGTAGGAGAGCACCCTTGGGTGCATTAAGTGATCCGAAGTTCACTTAAAAGAAAGGAAATAAAATGAAATCTTTGAGATTTATGTCCCGCAGTTGTTCCAGTTAGGCTAAAGAAGACAGTGATAATGAGAAATGAAAGAAATAGTGGAACGAAGAAAGTGGGAGGAAACGTGAGAACCCCGAGGAAACCCATGCACATGGTGTTTGTCCACCACAAAGATCACTTAGCGCGAGCTGGGTTAAAAGAAAGGGTCCCCATCTCATAGCCTTGGTGGTGGAAAGAAGCGTGAACTTCAACCAAAAATACAAAAGATTGCTTTATTTCCTTTATTGAAACATCAGTTGCATATGATGTTAACATAGAAAGTGATATTCTATTAATACATAAATAATAATAAAAATCTAGAGATTCAAACGACTAGGTACTAACTACTGCCGTATACGAAGATACTTTTTTGTATTAAGCATAAGAGAAAATTAAAATTAATAATAATAATAATCCGTGGCTAGTTTCTTTTACCCCATCTTCTCTTCCATTTGCTCTTAATGCATATTAGTGATGTTTAAGTGGAATCCTGCGAGCGCAAATCCTAAATAGGCCTAACTGTTTCAATAAATAACAACATAAATAAAATTAGATAGGTTTATCCAATATGTCGTTTATAAGAAACTTAAAATTTCTTTCTTAATATTCACGTTAAGTTATGTGTATGCCGTGTGTGAAAGCTGAATATTTAGGTTTTAAGTGATATGGTAAGAAAGATTAATACTAGGTACCAAAACGTTGTTCTCCGAATTATGAATGTTCTCTTTTTACTTTTCAGGATCGAAGTACCAGTCTAACCTTAATGAGATTGATAAATCGGAGAGGAAGTCATCACATGATACAGGAAAAGGTTCTTACAATTGGCCGCAGGGAGAAGACGCAAGTAAGATTTATTAAATAATTAAATATTTGTTTAGAAATGTTAACAATTGTACTAAAACTGTCTTATCTATGTACTAGCATACACATGCTTAGTACCAATTTACAATATGTATAAGAAAGTATATATTCTATGAAGTCTACGTTCCAAAAAATAGAACAGTTGGCTGCTTTTTCACAGTTGCTAGTGTTACACCATCTTCGTAAATTCATTATTTTTAATAATAAACTTACAAAGTAAATAACCAGTAATAACGTTCCAAATTATCTAATATCATCTCGGTTCGCCATGTCTAACATTTCACGAACAACTCTAAAATAATCTGATTCTTAAAAATCTGATAATTGATGGAAATATCCATCGTAAAGCTCTTGCTTTAACGATTAGACCTCCGCGTGAAACCGTGTATATTGACAAGGATGCAATACCTAAGGCTTCTTCTATTATCGCTTAGGAAAGATATGTACTGTACAACAGTCTTCGTCCGATGGTCTTGCTCAGCATGCATTCTTCGCGCAATTATGTATATTATATAAAACGACCTAATATATCCATGTGGTAATCTAGTATAGATCTAATCAACAATAAAATTATAGAAAATTTTAATTCAAAATGCTTCTCCTAACAACATTTTAGAGTGACAGATGGCTAAAGTTGGAAGAAAGAAAAAGAAGGATCTTGTAGGATTTTCTCTTCTCTGTAGTTTTATGAGACCACCTATATCTATAAAAAAAATCTTCATCTTTTATATATTTTTCATTCCGTAAAACTCACGTTCCTCTCGTAGTAAAAAAAGTTCAATATTAGTCTGAAGAGATTTACTTAGATAAAATTTCTGAGCAAAGGTTTTGGACCGAAGGCCTTCCAAATTCGAATTACGGAAGCTTTTGTTTTATCTACGTCTGATTTATAAAACTTGGTTAGGTTATTTTTGTACATTTCTGGTTCCCAAAACCGAAACTACCTTCCAGAGATAAAGTCGAAAATAATGACACTAAATCCTTACAAATTTCCTTAGGTCTGACTCAATGACTCCTGCATTTTTTAAATATAGAGTTTGAAATTAAACTATAATTACTCTCGTATGCATATCGTAATTTTGCTGCCTACTCTATAGTATCTGATCAAAACGTAGGTACAGTACAAGAAATTTCTATAGTTTTGAAGTCGCAACTTTGATAATTGATTAATATTTTAAAACTTGAACTAGTTTTAAAACCACGTACGAAAATAATATCATAACTAAGTTTCGATGGTAATTCACCTTTATTACGTATATTTTGTTGATAGTTTCACTACCAATTCGAATGAAACTATTGACAATTTATTTGATTGAAGACTTCCTTGTATCAAAAATCATGGAGTAATTTATCGAAAACATACCATGATCAAAATACTACTACTAGCAAGAATATTTGAAAACTTTCTACTGATTTCCTGTTAGCATGTTCACTATCCAGCTTTTATATAGGAGGTAGATAGAAAACCGTTCGTGTTTCCTAAAGGGTTGAAGACCTCAAGCAAAAAACTAAAACCAAATTTACTTCCAATACCAGTATTACAAATTTAATGACACGTGAAGTTACTTTGTTAGAGTATTTCATGGAGCAGAAAGTGAATCCAAATTCGAATTGCCGATATGCATTTTATACATTTTGCCACGGATAAAAGATTTATTTAAATCGATATTTTTTAAGAAATCATTCCTTCAGAGAAATATCTAAAAAAATAAAGAAAAGGTACGGGCCACTGTACTAAACGTTCTCGCACCAAATCGTATATCATGTTGTGCTGCAGTTGTTAATGAAATATTTCCTTGTGAAATATGAACAAAGTTCTAAGACGTTTGCGAGAAACAATCACCGAAAGAAAGCATCTCAAAAGTAAACTACTCCTCCTAGATTTTTCCAGAAGAAATAACTTATGCCATATGATAGGGCTATAATTGAAATATTTGTTTATAGTATAATAAAATTCCATTATTGGTATTTCATAAATTTGTCAAAAACAAACTCACTCCAAGAGTAAATTAGCCATTGTAGATATTCTCATAGAAGTAATATGTGGAACATTATAATAATAATAATGAAACATTATGAAATATGACCAAAATCGCTCGTATTGTTTTCGGGAAAGTAGTCTGAAAATAAACTTATTTCTAAGAGAAAAATACCTCTTGTGACTTTTTTTTCGTAAGGAATAATTTATACAATATTATAGAATTGTTAATGAAATATTTATTTATGAATATGAAAGAGATTGCCTGTTCCGTTATTGATAAAATTACCCAAAAAGACACCACCTGGAATAAACTATTCGCCGTAGACATTTCAGCACAAATAAGTTAGCCATACACCACAATGAAAATCGCCGGGGTCATTTTTTATAAAATCGTCCAAGAAACACTACCAGGAATAAACTGCTACTTGTAGATTTTTAAGCACAAATGAATTATACTATATTGTCAGGTTACTAATGAAATATCTACTTATGAAGTGTGAAGAAAACTCCATTAGTTATTTTTAAGAAAGTAGCATGAGCTGTTTTTGAGCAAATCGTCCGAAAAACTCACCACCCTCAAGAATACACTATATCTCATCCATGTTTTAGGACAATGAATTATACTATATTGTCAGGTTATTGATGCAATACTTATTTTTGAAATAAGGAGAAAATTGCCTTTGTTGTTTCTGAGAAAATCGTCCGAAAAAACTCACTTCAAGAATTAACTGCCCCTCATTCATTTTTTTAGGACAGATGAGTTATGCCGTATTGTCAGGTTAGTAATGACATATTTATGAAACATGAACAAAATCACCTGAGTCATTTTTGAAAAAAAAAACATATCCGAAAGAAAACTCACCCGCAAAAGTAAACTACCCGTTCTCGATTTTACCCGCAGAAATTACTTATAGCACAGTATAGGGTTGTTTTTAGAAAATCGATTTATGAAATATAAACAAAATCGTTAGAGCCGTTTTTGAGAAAATTGCATTATTTTTACCGTTAAGTAAACTACCTTTAATTTTAGAGAAAGGAAGAAAATTAAAAAAAAAAGTCCCCCTGGAAGACCACATAAAAACTTGTTACAATCTTGCTACTTCTTTGACGCGAGCTGAGTTCTTTTTAAAACTTCAATATTAGTGCATTTAGGAAATTGGCACTATCGAGGAACGTATATGCTTTGAAGGGAAACATCTAACAGCCTATTTGCCACGAATATTTTTTCACATAGTCTAGAGGCCAAGCATTCATAACCCACGAAGTAGATACTGTTAAGAGAAGAAGTGAATGTCCCGTCATTGGTCAGGCTATATTACTATAGGTAGAAACGTAAAATTTGGACAGAATACTCCTTTAGTCACACATTCAAGAGATATCATAAGAAAAGATTTATTGAAGTATATACCCTAACTGTACTTAAGGAGATAAAGTGCCTGACAAAAATTGACTATCTTATGAGTCTCCGAACATAGAGAGGTGACACTCGGAATACAGACTTTCCATTAAAAATTTTAAAATATGTCTTTAAGCGAATTTGAAAACTCCTTTCTTAAGGAAAAAGAGATATTGCTTTTATATTGCTCAAATATCTCTTTCTTTATTCACAAACGTCAAATGTAAAGATCCGCTTAAGTCAGAGATGTGTGGACTTCGGATTACAGGCTCTTAATTTAAAATAATGAAATATGTTTCAGCGTTTCAAAATATTCCACTTCTAAGGCGGACATTTGTATATCCAAGTTTCCATTTCTTTTCCTTTATCCTGAAAATGCCGAATGTAAGGATTTGTTTAAGTTGATGTGAAATTCAGTAAATAAATCCTTAGTTAAATTAATGAAATAGGTTTTCTAGTGTACCTAAAATTTCTACCTCTTTCTATAATATCAAAATATCAGTTTCTTTATTATAAAATCCCCAGTCTTAAATTCGCTTAAGTTGGAGATGTATTAATTCGGTGTATAAATTCTTAATTAAAAGTAAGGGAGTATACGTTTCAGTGTTTTCAAAAACTCCTGGCCTAAGGAAAGAAAGAGAGCAATTTCTAAAATATTCAAATCTATCTTTTTTATACACATACTGCTCAATATGATGATTTGCGTAAGCTGAAGGTATGTTCTTCGACAGTGGCGTGCACAAGGGAAAGTTTCGGGGTTTAACATACCTTTGGGCAGAGTTTTATGCAAAAATAAGCATTTAACATGTTAGGATATGTATACAAACACCTGAAATTATATGAACTTTGGTCCATGAATCCCTCCTTGAAATTCATGTACACCAATAGTCTTTGGTACACTAATTATTCATTTGAAATTACATGATTCGACGCTTTCAAAAATTCTGAACCTAAAGGAAAAAGAAGCTGACAACCTCTATAATATCCAAATTTAAAGT
The DNA here is from genome assembly GCF_964235325.1 of Thermobia domestica. Classification (NCBI taxonomy): domain Eukaryota; kingdom Metazoa; phylum Arthropoda; class Insecta; order Zygentoma; family Lepismatidae; genus Thermobia; species Thermobia domestica. The sequence goes on along the minus strand of NC_137455.1, from coordinate 197,079,094 downwards.
TTTATATTTATTGCGCCTTATTCGTACTGTGCCCAGAAGAGACGCTTCAGCTAGTATTGATATAATTTAATGATCATTTGTTTTCTTACAACACAATAATTCTCCTAATGTTGTAAATACTAAAGAATTAGTTTCCAGAAGTGTTCCTTTCTGTTTAAGGGAGTACATTAGAAACAATAGTAGTAGTAGTGGTTTTGTTTCTAACATAGTATATTACACAGCTGTTATATATTTGTAACTTTCTTACTTTCATACCTGAATGCTCTTTGACAATAAAGGGTATTTTTATATAAAAGTACTTAATAACTGAAGACGAGATTCCTGAAAACTTCAAATGAACAGTGGCACACAGCTACATGATGTTACTCACTACACTAAGAGCGCATTACTATGAGCTACCTCCTTTCATCTCTGTTACTGTTCTGTTGACGCTGTAGCCACTATAGGATTGAGTTTGCTACCATGCAGGATGACACTTTTTGACCTTTATCATCTTTTACATTATTTTCTGCATGGCACTTGTGTATTTACTTGGCAGCTACGTTTACATGATTTATTTCCATTAGAGAATGTGCATATTAATCAGTAATATAATGGAAGGAAAATGGATTTCCTTATAAGCAGACACGAGGGACGTAACGATCTACGTTCAACTTTTTGGACTTAGATTTTGAAAGGAAGTCTTGTTTTTTGTGACCAGAAGTGTACCTTGTATAACCATTCATGTTACGTGCTCACTGAAAACTTTTGTCCTTAATATGAATAATATTGAAATAATATTATAATGTATTATAATTTAATTTAATTTAATTAGAACCTTGTTCTACATTGCCTTCCAATCTTTTAGCGTGAGAGAACCGGGTTCGATTCTCGGTGGGAGCTCGTGTGGCTCGAATTCCAGATTAAGATTTAGTTCTATATTTCATATAGTCCACTACTGAGTGGGACTCTAAACTAAAGTCAAATACAAAATTACTGTCTTAAAAATTAAAGTAGTAGTACGACTATTTAACACATGATGATCATACAGCCATGACAAAATAAAACATAAAAACTTTATACCTACGTTTCTTTCAGAAGTTCTCTGCTCTTATTGTAATAGAATTGAAACCAAAATCATCTATACATTCTTTTTGTTGTTGCCTTTCTTATAAGCCTATTTATTAGAATAAATTTAATATAAGGAGTTAATTGTTTCATCATTATGTATCTACTCCAGAAAGAGAGGGTATACATGTAGGGTAGTGTTGTGAGCTGATAATACTTCCTTGCCGTTCCAATGTGTCAAATCATCTTACACTATCCCGACTTAAACTTATATAATTAGTTAGTTAGTACTTATCTTGACAATCATTAATTATGTTCTTCACATATTTACAACAGTTAAACTGCTGTTAGACACAATTTCAAATTACACTAATTTCACTTCGCTTCTATGTTTTCCTTTAATCTTTCCAGCTATCTTGTAGAGGTTGGTTTATATTTAAAGATATATTTCCCAGTTACGTCTATTGTATCTGGAAATGATAGAAAATACAAGCATCACCATTACAGCTTACACAGCAACAAAAGGGAAAGAAAGAAAACTTTTCTGCAGGATACAATTTTGAATTCAACGCTGACTAAAACAACTGAATAAGTCACTCTCTGATTAATTACAGAGAACATTTACTAGTCACTTCTTTGTTCTATGAAATGTTAATTCAAACAATCTACGAACATTTTTCTGACTTTTGTTCCAATGATAAATTACTGACTACAGCTTCGGTTCTTTGGAAAGACAGTAATCTTTTCTCTAGATTAAACAACTCCAAAGAGATTTTGATGAAAATGAAAACAAGATAGTTTCTCCTTGTCCAATGTCCTTGTTCACTAGGAAAGTTTCTTTTTGGGTTTGGAAAATTGGTTTTGAGCTCCTGTAGAGATAATAAGGGTCTGTGCAGACTATAGTGGGCGTTGTTGCAAAATTTGCTTTTCCGTAAAAAGGAAATACTTGTCGGCCTTCTGTATGTGTCTCTGTGTATGTAGGGGGGAAGAGAGAGAGAGAGAGAGTTAGTAAAGAAGAGACACGCGTTAACTCGAAATGCCCTCAGAGACAAAAAGGCACAATTCTCTCGACAAAACGTGACACTTCATCCCCCTTTTGCCTTTTTGAGTATCTCAGGTGTGAAAATGGTACTGTTATTTGGATTCACTTCGTGATGTTTATCTTCGACTCAAGTTTCGTTGTCGTCTCCTGTGTGCCTATCAGGGGGGAAAGGGGTAGCAAAGACAATGGAAAAGGAAGGACGGAAGAAGGGATAAGAATTCATGAGAAGGAGCTGAATCTCGAGAAAACGATAGGAAAGGGAACGGCAGGAGAGCTAACTGCAAGTGCCATGTCTTCGCTGTTGAGTAATCAAACCATTTTCTATTGTGTACTCATGCTATTGTTTCCCAGATGACAGCTCGAATGGATTGAAAATGAGGCCTGGTTTAGAACATAGAACTTATATATATATATATATATATATATATATATATATATTTACCTATCGTTCCCTTCCCGCTACACGTTGCGCCCGCCCTTTTATCTTTATTTCCTACTGCTCTGTCATTTCTAATTAAACTTGATTACATGGAATTTTGTGACTTCATTGTTAACTTGAATTGACTTTGTGTTCTCTACTCAGTGTGACAATGTTAGTCTTGTAAGTGAACATTTCGAACGTAAAGTGTGTATATATGGTGGATGTAGAGTCCAGGATAATTGAATTATTATACTTTTCTTACTAAGATATGGAACAAACAGTTTCGCTTACTGAGAAAATAATCGTTGGTGCTACTTTTAGTGGACAAATATATCTGTTTTACTAGTGTTTCTGGTAGAGTGATGACAGCAATTCATCATTTAAATGACTTTCTAATTGTCCTTACATGTATATTTAATGTTAAGGGTGCTAAAAAGTAAGAGATAGTTAGTTTACTTAAGACTTGACTGTGATATTCCTATTCTTGAAGACATACTTTCTTCTATAAAACACATGAAAATGGATAGTGTTCTCGAACCCTACTCTATTCTCCAGAACTGATATGCTATACCTGTGAATAATATCTCATATCAATCACCGAACAGACTTGTTATATTTATTTCATCTTTATTGTAAAATCAATGAAAAGTATTAAAGTGTAAACTCTATTTAGAACACTCATTCAATAATTCATTAAGGCAAATTGCTTGTGCCTTTTCAAACTACGTATAACTGCTGAACAGAATTGTGGTACTATTGTTGAGATGCAGATAATAACTTACAGTTACTAGATTTGATGATCCTAAAATTATTTGAACTGAACATTGACGTAAGGTAACTCTTATTCTTAGTGTCATAATCCCGACGAAACGGTGAATTGACAGAATATATAAAGTGTTCTAGCAGAGTTTCAACATGTATTACTAATTTAGTATATTATTATTAATTACTAACTTATTCAAAGTTTAACTTCACACTGTAATTTTGCTTTTCTGTATTACTGAGAAGATAACCAAGAACGTTCTATCGCTTTTTGTGGATGTCTGTGCTCAATTCGCCCTCAAGCCGTGAGTTGAATGTGAGTTGAGATAAGGCGAAGGTAAGTTGTTGTGTGGGTATATCCAACATACTACCTGATTGTGGCAGTTCAGTTACACCGTGAACTGCGTAAGAACAGAGTGAGCATGGGACCTCTACAGAGCGTCATAAGGGTGTGTATGCTATATACGAGTTCAAATTGTGATCAAACGCCGCCGCAGTGAGGCGGATGATATGCCAGGCCTTTGGTGAAGGTGTCGTGACTACGCGAACAGTGCAGAGGTGGTTTAAGAACTTTAAGGACGGTGACGAAACTTTCGAAGACGCACCACGTGCCGGAAGATCAACACATGTACAAAATGAAGATCTGCATGCAGAAATTACGGCAAACTGTGGCCAGACATGCGAAGAACTGGGACTACAATTGAGTGTGAGAGGACAAACCATTCGGCGGTACCTCCATCAACTTCGGAAGCACTACAAATTAGGTCGATGGGTCCCACATGATATGACTTGGAGCCAGAAGGCAACGCGAGCAGACACATGTGTTTCTTTGCTGTCTCGTCTGAAGAAGGAGCCATTTCTGAACAGATGGAAATGTGATGAGAAGTGGGTGCTTTACGAAGCTCCACGGCGCCGTCATCATTGGTTAGCATCCCATGAGCTGGTTCCAAAATAGCCGAAACCATCACTGCAACAGAAGTAGGTCCTCCTGTGTGTTTGGTGGAATGCTCGTGGCATCGTGTATCTGGAACTGCTAGCAACTGGTCAGAGCATCAATGCAGCTGTGTACTGTCAGCGATTGAGCCGTGTTAAAGAAAAAAATCGGAACTCTGGAGGTAACACATCTGAATCGCAAAAGGGTCCTCCTGTTACAGGACAATGCTAAGCCCCATATGACTAGGATGACCCGGGACACCATTCTGCGCCTTGGATGAGAAACAATATTGCATCCACCATACTCCCCGGACATTGCACCGTTCGATTATTACCTGTATTATTCCTAGGATAATCACCTCACAGGAGTCAGAGGTGAAAATAGTGGTGGAAAAAGAGATGGAAAATGCACTTGATATCTTCTTTGCTTCACGGCCTACCAAGTTCTACCGCGATGGAATTCATGGCCTTCCAGAACATTGGCTAAAGGTCGTCGATGCTTTCCAGGTACACCTTAGGTGATATATCGATGTTTCAAGGTGATGGGTTAAAAAGCGACAGAACTTTCTTGATTACGTTTATACAACATTTTGACAGCCTACGAAGCAAGGTCAACCAAAGCATTAAACCTTTGATGACTAAAGTCAGAAAGAATGATAATAATTGTGCTAATTGTACATGATTTCTTCTACGTATTTTTGGCTTAATTTGCAAGCAAATAGGGGAAAATTATTTATTTATTTATTTATTTATTTATTTATTTCCTCCAACAGAGAGATCTCTCCAATTATAGGAGGTGTACACAATTGATTACATTATTATATAATAATAATAATATGTAAAACAGAAATTTATAAATGAAAATATTAAAAATGAAAATATTAAGAATATTAAGCTAACAATAAGCAAATACAGTATATAGCTTAGTATACGGACATTCCACAGATCAATGCATACATTTTATGAAGCACGAACTCATGCTCTCATTTTAGAAATAGGCATACATACATAATACATATATATACTTACATATACATATATAAACACATACATACACCAATATTTATACATGCAAATATATATGGACGAACACATATACATATCTCGCACATTTCACATGCACACATCCATGTGCTCACCATTGATATTGTACATTACAATAACATGAAAAAAGAAAATAATCAAATGTCATTATCGTAGTTAATATAGTAATATCCGATATTAATTACGTTTTCCATTTAACTTAATTTTACACAAATATCTGTTCAATATTTTTTTAAATATTTTTTCTTTCAAACTTAAGTCAATGTCATCGACACTCTTAGCTATATTATTATATAATGAACATAATCTTATTAAAGGTGAGTTGTTGTATGTATTTGTTTTCGCAGTTGCATACCATAATAATTTCCTCGTTCTTAAAGTTCTTGATTTTATATTGAATTTGATATACTGCAAAAACTCACTGTTATCGAATTTACCATTTACTATTTTAAATAAACACATTTCTTGTAGTATAACACATCTATCCGAAAAAGTTGAGTAATTAAATTCACCTAGTAGTCTGGAATACGAAATTTTATTAGTAATTGCAGATTGTCCAGTTTTCTTGTAATATAGATACCTTAAAAACCTTTTCTGAATTGCTTCTAATTGATTGTTTTGAGTTACGTATTTCGTAATCCAGATCACCAAGGCGTACTCCATCTTTGATCTTACAATACTTTTAAAAATAGTTCCTATAACATCAATGTTTGTAAACATTTTCGTGTTTCTTATTATAAATCCTAATTGCTTAAAAGCGTTATGTGTTAGCAACAATGTATGTTTATTAAAAGACATATCACAACTGAAAGTAATACCCAAATCTTTATATGTATATACACGTTCTAATACTTTGTTATCTATCTTATAGGGATTAATTTTAGTTAACCTTCTTTGCTTTGAAAATATCATGAATTTACACTTGGTAGTATTAAAATATAATTTATTTTCTATACTCCACTGATATATGTTATTTAGATCCTCATTCAGTTTTAATACATCCTGATTTTCTTGTATATCTTTGTATAATTTTAAATCGTCAGCATATAATAAACATTTGGAATATTTAACGTATTTTGGGAGGTCATTTATAAAAAGTAGAAACAATAAGGGTCCTAAGCTTGAGCCCTGCGGGACACCGGAATTAATATTATAACTGAATGATCTTATGTGATTGAAGTATACATACTGTTTTCTCTTATACAGGTAACATTTAAACAATTTTAGTAAATTTGATGAGAATCCAAACCTTGAGAGTTTTCTAAGTAGTATGTCATGATTAATTGTGTCAAATGCCTTTGCAAAATCAATATATATTGTGTCTACTCGTTTGCGATCATGAATAGCTTCATGAACGAATTGAGTGAAATTAAGCAAATTTGTAACTGTCGATCGTCCAGGGTAAAATCCATGCTGGTTTTCATAAATATAGTTCTTTACATGGTTAAAAACACGATCTTATAATATTTGTTCGAAAACTTTTACTGGTGCACAAATTATGGCTATCGGTCTATAATTTTCTATTTTACTCTTATCCCCATTTTTAAAGATTGGTGATACTTTAGTAATTTTCCAGATTTCAGGAAACGTTTGGGTTTTAAGTATTAAATTGAAAAGTATAGACAGTGGTTCTAGTAGTATTTCCGAGCATGCTTTTATTACATATGGAGGAATACCATCTGGTCCACATGCTTTTTTAGGTTTTAACTTCGTAATAGCTTTCCTATACTCTTCATTCGACACTCTATCAATTTCCAAACAGTTGCTTACCTCCATATGTTCTTCCTCAGGAGGGTTGTATGATGATATATTTTTATCATATACTGATTTAAAATAATTTGCAAAACCATCAACAATTAGTTTGTTTGTATTCAATGTATTACCGTTTAATGTCATACTACCGCTTTCACTATTATTATTCTTCTGTTTACATTTTATATATGACCAGAAAGATTTTACATCCTTTTTAACCTCAATTTCGCTTTCCCTAATATAATGTTCATACGCCTTACGAATAATTTTCTTTGTATCCTTTCTTATCTCCTTATACATATGTTTACTATATTCTGAGTCTTTCATGTGCCTCCTATAATGTTCTTTTAATTTTAACTTGTTTATTATATCTTTTGTAAACCAGCACGGATATTTTCTCATACTACATTTTCGCGTTTTAGGTACTGTATCAATGATTATCTTATTTATTATATCATAAAATGCGTTAGTTGCATCATCAACATTACTAAATTGTTTTAAAACCGACCAGTCAACTTCTCGAATTAATTGATATAGTTTTAAAAAATTAGCTTTCTGGAAGTTGAATACAATTTTTGTTTCATTTTTTAGTGGATAATTTTGCCCTTTAAACGGAATAGTGATTTCTAGTGCAGGATGATGGTTATCTTCATTTATAATCGGCAATTCACTTCTTTGTACAACAATACCATTCGAAATATTACTAAACACTAAGTCTAAAGTTCTACAAAAATAGTTTTTTATATTATTTAAAGAATGAAGATTTTGTAGGCTCAAAAAATTAGCTAATGAGCGATAGCATTCACCACCGTTCAAGAAATTATAGTCTGTACCTGTAACTAGTGGTAGATTAAAGTCTCCAGCCACTAACACGTTATTTTCCTGAAACAAGTCATTTTCTTCAAATATTTGAAAGAAATTTAGATAATGATTTAAACATGAAACAGGGGGGAAGTATACAGTTACAAAATAAAATGTTTTACAATATGCAACTACCTTAACACACAAATTCTCAAGCTCATTACGTATCTCAATATTAGTGGCTGCAAACTTGTTTTTAATTGCTATGAGTACTCCACCACCTTTTTTATATAGTCTATCCTTCCTATACACTTTATAATTATAATCAAACATTTCTGAGTCGACAATATCAGGTTTAAGCCATGTTTCTGTTAATATAATTATATCATAATCACATTGTGCAGTATTTATATATAGATCGTTTGTTTTTGTCCTTAATCCTCTAACATTTTGATAGTAGATATTTAAGATACTTCTGTAAGGACTAACTATCAGTTTCTATGTACTTCACAAAAATATTTTACGACAATGCGATTACATCTTCTAATGTTTTTAACTGTATCACAGAATCACCTTGACTTTTTCTCAAAAATATTCGTCCGACATTATCTACCCATAAGAAAGCATAACTTTTCTCGCGTTTCAATTTTCTCGCGTTTCCAAAGATTTTTCTCCGGTACGCAGTTAAACTCTGGTTGATATAGACAATACCTTCATTCATATAGCCCAGTTGATTTATACTTAGATTTCTTTTTACTTTCCTTCTAGCTAAAAATTTATCTTTATCTTCTCTTCTTACAAATTTGACAATAATGCCACTATCTGTTTGATGCGGAAGTTTCTTTAGTCTGTGACAAACATCAATAGATTCCCGTGTAATATCAATATCTAACACCCTACCTACATTTTTTACAATTTCGTATGTATCTTCATTCTGTTTTTCCGGAATGCCATATATTTCGATAGTATTTCTTCTTCCGTACTGTTCAATTTCATCCCTTTCTAGCTGAGCATCCTTTAGTTGTTTTTTTAGTGAAATATTTTCTTCCTTTAACTGTTCTATTGTTTTCATACATTCACCTATGGTTTCGGATTGATTTTTAATTATGTTCATAGTTTCGTCAAGTTTTTCATGCGCGAGGTCTAACGATTTACCTAGTTCCTGTTCTCTTTCAGTATTACTTATGTAGCGCCATATCATAATGCTACTGTAGAAAGACTTCAGTTGAATTCTTTTCTGTTATGTTTAGAAAATTGACTTTAAATTATAAGAAGTGACTATAGTGTCATTATTGTACAAAAGAAAATTAGGGATGTGGTAGCTAAATGATTGATTGGTTACTTCTGGCGCAAGGGGTCCCTGGTCCTATACTCACTCCCAACTAGTGGACTTTCGGGAGGGCAAATACAATATGTGTTAATTTTCTAGAAGTTCTCCGTTTCTTCCACTTTATAATTCCACCATTTTGTTCATTATCTTCATTACCGTTTCCCATAGTCTCGGAGTGTGACATACAACGTTAAACCGAAACTAAAATAGAAAATAAGTTTCTATATATCTGGGTTAAAATAAACCTTAATACAGAGGAAATTATAATTTTCTTTTCTCAGACGATAGTACCAATTCTGATATAAGACATGGACCTCTAATATGGCATTAACCCTGTGCTTAGTATATTTTCCCCCTGCCACTAAAGCCTCAGTGTATTTATCATTCATCGATTTTCTATGTACTATTGTAAACCCAAACGACAACCTTCTCTTAATAGGTGACTGGAACTTACCGGAAATACAAGGCTCGAGTTTTGAATTTGACACTGCTACTGGTACCTACAATGACCTCTATAATATTATGTGCTACCTCAACTTGAATAGTATTAATAACATCATCAACTTCTACGGCAAGACACTAGACTTAGTGCTTACCAATATCTCTAATGCCACTGTTTCTCACGAACAACCCCCCTTAGTTTCAGAAGACCCTCACCATCCTTCCCTCTTAATAGAATTTAGACAGGCACAACAGCCCAAATCTTCAACTTCTGAAATAAAACCGTGTTATAATTTTTCCAAAGCAAATTTTTTTGACTTGTATAATGAACTTTCGCGTGCTGACTGGAAACGGGTAAATGATTGTGCTAATGTTGACCTAGCGGTAGAAGAGTTCTATAACATTTTATACTCAATCTTTGATAAATGTGTTCCATCAAAAAAAAAAAAAAAAAGATATTCTCGTAACTATCCCATATGGTTCACTAGAAATATAATTAAACTTGTGAAAAGTAAGAAATACCACCATAAAAAATGAAAACGTGGAGGAGTTTTTTTCAGAATATCATCACGAAAAATTTTGTAGTATTAGAGCTTGCCTTAATAGAGAAATCAACGAAGCTTATAAAAACTATGTACACGACTGTGAACAAAATATGCTAGAAAATCCAAAAGCTTTCTGGTCGTATAAAAAAACCCTAGAAAATCAGATCATAACTCTCTTCGATTTGAAAACAATATTCTAAAACATAACTTAGAAATTGCAAATGCTTTTGAACAGCACTTTCAAAAAAATCGTCAGCAACTCATCACCTACTTATGTCATACAAAACACTTCAAATCTTGAAACTTCTGAAATCATTGACAACCTAAATTTTCACCCCATACATCTGACCGAAGTAGAAAATGCAATTAAAAATCTCAAGCCTAGAAGCTCCCCTGGCCCGGACGATGTACCTCCATATGTAATAAAAGGATGCGCTGAAATTCTAAAATATCCACTACTAGCTATACTTAATAAATCGCTATCGTCATCCCTGTTTCCATCTAAGTGGAAAATTTCGAATATTTTACCAATACCAAAAAGCAACTGCGACAACCATGATGTTCAAAATTATCGGCCCCTTGCCTTAATATCTGCCCCAGCTAAGATATTTGAATCTATCGTTTATCAAAGAATTTTTAACCATATTCGTCCTTTAATATCCTCATATCAGCATGGTTTTCTGCCGAAGAGATCTACAACAATTAATCTCGTTGAATTCATACACTTCATTGCGGAGCAAATTGACAATAGAAATCAAGTTGATACAATATATACGGATTTCAGAAAAGCTTTTGATACACTGGATCATGATATTTTATTGAACAAGCTTATTTCATTCAACTTCACTCTCGAAGCTAGACAATACCTAATGTCATACCTCTTTCATCGCAGCCAACATATAATTTATAAAAATATAACAACTCCAAGTTTCATTGTAACGTCAGGGGTCCTTCAGGGCTCAAACCTTGGTCCATTATTATTCTTAATCTTTACAAATGATCTCCCAAATGTGTTACCAAATTGTACTAAATTATTATTTGCTGATTATGTAAAACTCTATCGAAGAATTTCCCAGCCCTCCGATGCTCTCGCACTACAAGATCTAAGCGCACTACATATTTGCTGTATATCGAACAAACTTAATCTTAACATTAAAAAAAGTAACGTTATTACATTCACTAAGAAAACTAATAATCTCAAATTTAATTACAGTATAAACAACACTCCTGTACAAACAGTGGACACTGTGACTGATTTAGGGGTCACTATTAGCTTCAACTTCTCCTTCAACAAGCATATCAACCGCATTGTTAGTGAAGCCTACAGAAACATCGGCTTCGTAATCAGACTTGGCTCTGACTTTTCAAATACTAATGTTCTTAAAACCCTGTTCAAAAGTTACGTTAGATCCAAACTTGAGTAGGCCCTACTCTTCAATCATATGGCATCCCAACAGTCAGAAAAAGAAAACACGCCTTAAAGCGATTCAATCTCGTTTTGTGAGGTACTTAACTTATAAGGAAACCGGACTATATCCTAAATTCGAAAAGTATACCGACCTCCTTCGTAAGCACGATATCTCATCTCTCGAAGATAGACGTACCACCCAAGTTTTGATTTTCTTAACGAAATTATTGCAAAATAATATAGACTCTGAGTATTTACTATCCCAGTTAGAATTACATGTTCCATGTAAACGTACGCGCCCTAGAAATATTACTTTTCATTTACCTACTGCTAGAACAAATACGCTATACATGTCACCTATTAGGAGAATGTGTTATATTTTTAACTCCTATGCTGAAAGTAATCCTGAACTTGACATATTTACTATAAATGACCGTTCTCTAAGAACTATTGTGCAATCCTATTGAAGATCCATTAATTAAAATGGCCATATCTATAAATGTGTATTTGTAATTATGTAAGTGAATTCATGCATGCTCTAACTATGTGCAAACTGACTAGGTCACTATCATTAGGTAATATACCTGTTGTGATCTACATGTAACCATAAATAAATAAACTAAATAAATTAATGTGGAAACTAAATCACATAATGCTCCATCAGACATCGAACCGTGTCTCTATCAAGAAAAGCAGAAAGTATGCCTTGAGTCACAAATAAGTTCACATATCTAGGTATATCTTAATGCTCTTGTTTATGAAGAATAGTTTGTTTAATATGCAAAGAAAGTTGGTGAGAATAGTTGGTAAATTCAGAGTAAAGATGAGGAATTTATTCTCATGTGTTATACAGCGTGTCCTTTTCAATAACGAAGAAAAGCCGTCCTCGGCAGGGATTTTTTTGGTAGTAGGATAGCTAAAGTTTGGAATATTCTATATTATGGTGTTTTCAGTTATAATATTTATTGATTCGATTCCAAGGAGAAAGTTCCCACGAAATGACAAATGTAACAATTGTACGTCTCTGCAGCAAAAAGTGCTCAACCGATCGCATTGAAATTTGGAATATAGATGTTAGGTCTGAAATGATGTTACCGTGTACAGGAAAATGAATAAAAAATAACTATGCTATATTTTAATATATAATACATATAAATGTATGTATGTATGTATGCATATTAAATCATAACTATGGAACGCCTGAAAAAATTTTCCAAACTTGGTACATGTATGGTTATAGGCTGGAAACACTGCGGTAATACATTGCTAGAACCAAAGGGTTGAGAATGACTGATATGTAAAAATAATAATAATAATAAAAGCGATATTAATGTCAAATCCTAAGTTTCCAGAGTATCTTAGATAAACAATGACACTCTCCATGCCGCACTGTTAAAGCAAAACACCCTTACAAAGTAGAAGAGCTGATATGTAAACTTACTTTATCTTACGCTTAATCTTTTCAACGTGGATGATATGGATATCTACCCTTCTCAACATTGGATTGTAATGCAGATTGTGTGTATATATACGCTCAGAATTTGGTTTTATTGAATCTGAGAGCCTATGCCATAAATATACCATATTCTTCACTACTTTGCCATGAAACCTAGAAGTAGTGTTGCTCCAATAGATACCACAAAATACCGATTTTTCTTTTTTTTTGTATTTGTTTCTAATTCGAAACAAATTATAAAAATACTCACTTTTAGAAAAACACACTTTTAAAAAGCGAATCGTCTCCAAAGGTCCACACTTGACGGGTTTTCAAACAAAGAAAACTTTTTAATTACAAGTGGAAAAAGTTGAAATAGAAGTTGAAATTGGAAGAAGTTGAAGCTTGTAATAATTGTCATGTATTTTCAAAATAGTTTGTTTTAAAATATTGAATACCGTTATTATGAGTTTTAATGGAAGAACGATTGTAAGCATTATTCCAGAACCATAATTTATACTGACTGTAGCCAATAAACCTGTATGTGTGCTTTAAGCTTCGTCTGTCTATTCACTAAGCGTTTCTGTATATGAGAATTTGATCTCAACGTATAATGGATTTTACATGCACATGGTCTCCCATTGGGAACTGAAACCGTTTCAACTATAATGAATGGTAAAAAGTTTCAATATGGAGCTACAGGGTATAAGATGGTCAGTTTACATAGTTGTCCTACAAGGATTCAATCTTCTTTCTCTGTGCAGAGCTCAAGATTTTTTTTTTTTTTTTTTTTTTTTTTTGACTGATACACTGTGCAGAATAAATGAAACTGACTTCCAACATTACTAACCATTTATTAGCTAATCTCGTCAACTAACTGGGCACCGAGAATTAATTATTACTTAGATTTTATTTAAGTAGTTACACATGAACTCATTAAAAGAAGATATTACAAATTCTGTAATACTTTCAACCTACATTTCGAGTTCCCTATTAGCTATATGGTTAACGTGTTCACTTTCCGCGCGAGAATACATGGATTGAATCCTGCATGGAAGTTTACGTGGTTGGGATCCTACACTAAGGTAAACTTCACGTCTTAAATAGCCTTGTTACTGAACGAAACATGAACATCTAAAATCCCAACCAACCTCTTGAAGTAAGGAAAACCTTTGAAAAATATTATGAACACCTTGGGCTTATTTTGTTTTAATTCTAGGAAAACATCGAAGCTAGAAAAGTCAAATCATAGCTACCACATTTAACAACTTTCAAAAAATGATTTAATTAAAGACTTTGTGGCAAAATCCCGTCAAGTCCAAAAAACGAAAGTAGGAAGAAGATAGCTTCACAAGTGTTTCTCCTCATCCGATTTTCTTCAAACTTGACACACACAGAGACACACACACACACACACACACACATATATATATATATATATATATATATATATATATATATATATACTGGAGCGAAAATAAATCGACACGTATTTTTGTTTCTTTCGGAAAATAGGTTAAGGGAGCAAAGGGCCCCTTTTCAAAAAAAACTACACCTTCATTAAAAGGGCCACATTAATGAAACGAAACTCTGCCCATGCAAAGATGACTTCAAAGTAGGAAATACGTGTTTTGACGTTTCTGCATAAAAAGGGTTGAAGGGGGCAATGGCCTCCATCGAAATGACAAATTTGCCGAGATTAGTGCAGGCGTCCACAAAATGTGACCCCGGATCATTTTTTCGGAAACTGTTTGCTAAATGGATAAATCGGAGACCATGGATCCCATTATATTTTGTATGCATACGTTTTGAAATACTATTTTTGGGCCCAGTGTCCCAGAAGGGGTCCAACGCAAAATTTGAAAATAGCAAGATGGTTGAGTAGCATATCGAATGAAAGCTGTTGTTATATAGAAGAAGATGGAATAAATCTCAACCCTCTACAATAGCCTTGTGCAAAATGGCGGTGGGTCAAAATGGAAACACAATCTGCATTGAAAAGTCTATGGTCGCCTTTATAAATGTGAAACGGTGAGACAGACGTGAAACAGGAAAACACGTGTTTCACCATTTACAAAAAATACACAATGTATTGAGGTATAAAAAAATGTGTCAGAGTCTCTGACGAGTGGAGGAAGTCTCGACTGTCTACATCAGTGTTACAGAATGGTGGGCGAATATGTAAACACAAACTTGATCGAAAAGTCTATAGCTCTGAATCGTTGCTACAGACGTCAAATCAGGAAATCACGTAGTCCATCATTTCAAATGTAGGGTAACGTAGAGACAACCTAAAAACACTTAATATTTTTCTCTGTGTGTACGAGAAAAGGATTATAGATAAGGGATAAACGCCTCCTTTGAATGAAACCGTCTCCCTAAATGCCATATCTGTCAAAGAGAAGCTAGAACTACCTAAAATCTTCGCAAAACATAAACACGTCAAAACTATGCAGCTGGTGTCTAGGGAAAATTATATTAAGGTAGCGCAAACCTTCCAGCAGCTGAATAAAATGAACACCATATTTAATAATATAAGCTCGGCGCTAGAGAAACAATAATGTGCCTAAGTACAGGTGACCAGAAATTAGGGACAACGGGCGTTTGGTGTTTTTACGGGAAAACATGAGGCGTTTTGTGTTATGAGGGCACGTAAGGACGAAATCGATATTGAACGCAGTAAAATTAAATACCTCGGTAAATAGACCGGTGTTATACAGAAAGTGAAATCTGGGGTGAGACAGGAGACAAACAACGTCCCAAGGAAATGCAAATATGCATAGATACCTACGTGAGTCTGTCACACAACTGTATCTTGGTTTCAGAGACCTTTGATGCAGGCATGCCCTTTCCTGCTAATATAGTTATGCCCACAAAACAGGTGTGAATATGGTGGACTGGAATGTTTCCCGAATGTTCCAAATAGGAAAAGTTTTTATTCTCCATATCGTAGAATTATTTTATTAATTTTTTTTTATTTTAATAACAGTCATATTTATTGTTGCTTTTATTTTTTTATTTTATTTTATATCATGTTATTTTATGTTAATAACAGTTTTATTAATGTATTCTTTTGCACGTCACTTAGCTTCGAAAAGCACTTCCTTTTACATTTGAAGTTTGGTCCAATAGTTTTTTTTTTGTTTTTTTGTCCGAACATATTTGCTTTTCCAATTTCCATACTCTTCTTTCGCCTTCCTGGACTTCATGCCATTTCTTTACCTCGCTTGCTTGTTTCTTACTCGTTATTTACCCTTTCTATTATTCGAGTTGTTGGCAAGTCACTTGACTTGGTAGTTTTGCTGCAATCCTTCGATGTGCTTGGTTTCTCATTTTTCTCTTCTTAACTTGTACTAGGAACACTCTTTGTAACCATACCTAACATTTGCCCGTTCAAAACATTTCATCCGATAAACCGCATTGTACTCATTCCAGCTAATTTTTGGCCTACAAATGTAACGTGTTTGCCACCTAGCGGAAAGAATTTTACATGATTCAATTACGTTCCGACTTGTCTGTTTTTGCTACAAATTAGTGGGGTTCAAACATTGGGGTTCTTTCAGGGTGCATTTGCATTAGCAGAGTGTTGTTTGTATACCATCGGGCATTTATGAAGTCTGGCTTCTGCTTTTCCCCCTCTTACCGTGCATTTCCGCAGAACAAAAACACATGTGCTCCATCTTCCTTATTTAACAAGTCCCAAACGTTGTGCTACTTCATCCCTCTTGCCATTTGCAAATTTTGCGTTGGGCCCTGTGAGGACACTAGAGCCTAAAATATTATTTCAAAACGTGTGCTTACAGACATAATGCGATCCGTATTTTTGCCGATTTGTCCATCTACTAAACGGTTTCCGGAAAAGTGATCTTGGGTCACATTTTGTAGACTGCTGCACTAATCTGGGCAAATTTGTCATTTCGAAAGAGGTCATTTTTTGTTTGTTTTGCAGAAGCGACAAAACATGCATTTCCTATTTTGAAGTCATCTTCGCATCGTTTCTTTAATGTAGCCCTTTTAATCAATGGGGCTTTTTCTTGCAAAAAGTCTCTTTGTCCCCTTAACCTATTTTCCGAAAGAAACAAAAAATACGTGTCGATTTATTTTTGGTCTAGTATATATGTGCCAAGTTTGAAGAAAATCGGATGGCGAGAAACTCTTGTGAAGCTATCTCCTTTCCACTTTCACTTTTAAGACTTGACAAGTTTTAGCCCCAAAGTCTTCATTTGCATCTCAAAACTTCTTATTTAAACTTAACAGTTTATTTGTTGATTACATTCAACTGAAAAAGAAAGGAAACATAACTAACTCCACCGTAGTAATAGTAGCTTCTTGTACACAAACATTCTAAGTATTTGTGTTCTGGGAGCCAAATTAATTTGACAATTCCCGTTTAGAGTAATGAATCAGTTAAATTTACTGTAGATGTTGAAAGATTAACAAAAGCTTACTCTTTATTAGGTTCAAAATATACTGAAAATGATTGCTTACTATTTAAAATAGTAATCAAAACAACTACTTAATTATTTTTTCAAGTAAAATTTAGGTCATTTGACTATCTTTATAAAAATAAATAACACAAAATTGAAATTTAAACATCGTTCTTGAGCATGAAAATAATTACGTGTAATGTTACTATAACATGATCATGGTCTGTTTCTCGTCAATAAACAAAATAGAATAAACTATTATCCATTATAGTTTTTAGTTTCAGAACATAAATTGATGACTTCCTTGGCGTAATCTCAATATGACAAGATTACTAACTTTTTTCTATCTAATCACAAAAACAACTGTTTATGTATTTTCTCACGCTTTCAGCAGCCACTATCTCCAAAATGAAGTTATTCTGAAGCCCTATTTATTGGAACTTTTATTTGTTCTTTTTATGCAAAAAAAAGAGCATCATGTAAGCGATTTTTAGAAACACAATATAAATTCGATTAATAAGATTGAAATGCCCGATATTTCATCTAATGATAAGCTACTTTTTGTAACGGAATCAATGTAAATACGAATTTATAAGGACAACGTCATAAGCTTCGTACATGCAAGATAATAGGCCGTTTGTTGTTGCGCAAGGTTGTATAAAGTCCGTCGTAATTAACACACAATTTCGAGTAATATTTATCTAAGAGTTCCGACAGGAACATTCTGCACACCTACTCACTAAAACCATCGATAGTGCATTTCGGTAAGACTGTTGGCTTGTGAAATTTTGTAACGGTGAAACAACATTGCAAAATGAGATCAGGCTTCTGGCTAACAGCATGTTCCGGTGAGCTCCTTAGGACCACCGTGGAAGTGAATTCTCGGAAAAGTGTTCGTGCAATCGTAGAGGAGCTAGACACATACCATACCAGTTTCGTTCGGCGGGTATTCTGCAAGCATATCCATCTTAAGAGTCGGCGGGACTCAAGTGACCTTGACAAATCGAAGATATCTTCTCCTTGCAGTACAAAGTGTTTCCTTATTTTGACAACAGATGGAGTTGTTGCTGAAATTCCGTCAAAGCAAATGGCACCCCTCCTTTTCCTTCTTTTCCCCTGCATGTGGTCAAAGTTGGACAGCGCAGGAGGGGGTGATCACGGCTGCAAATGGGACAAAAGAGTGAAATTCCTTGTTTTGGCTAAAAGAGAAACAAAACTGAAGAAAAAATAAAGAGGGACTAACATGATATCAACCCTCAGCCCCGTGTCTAGAGAGCCACTCAAATATCTACAACGATCACAAACATGCCATAGAGAACTAAAGCACTTGTCGCCTGTCTCTTTCTCAAAGGATTCTACCTATGGTAAATAACAGAATAGTGCGGAAAGAGTCTGATATAAAATGAAGAACCATGCCATTATTAAAAAAGAACGGGAGAGTCGATATTCTAATTTATTTAGAGCCTTCGTGGTTTAAAAAAAAAAAACGGAATTGAAAGGCAGAAAACCCAGGCAAAGATCTGAAATGTATTGACAATGTGGCTCTTTTTTAGTGGAATTCATTTCCTTATTTTCTTTTCAAAATATGACAACCAGATTTCCCCTGTCACCTTCACATTCGAATGGTTCTGGATTCGATACCAATGGCTGACCATCCTGAGTTTTTTTTTCCTATTACAACAGGAAAGGGCCGCAATGTTACATTCAGCCTTGGGGACCGACTTAGAAGGACAGGAGGGAGCATATGCCCTGCTTGGTGTTGGTTTTTACTTGGAGAAATAGACCACTTCATTAACAATAGAATTAAAAGATGTGTTACCTTCTTGAGGAAGGTACACTCATGTCCAAAATTATTGTCGCATATCTATAAATATGTTGTTGTAGGAATATAATTTGATAACGAATTCATCCGATATTTCTTATAATGTTAGTATGTGTACAATCGGCAGAGACATGTATGTGGCAAATTTCATGTCAAACGAGCAGTAAATAAGAACAATAAAACGAAAATAAAACTTTCGTGTCCATTTAGCAACATTTTGTTTTACTCATTCTAATTTTCGTATTTATAAATATTTTCCTATGAAATTTACCACATATACATTTCCCAATTGTATATACACATAGTATCAATATTAAAAGTACCCAGCAAAATCATTATTACATTATATTCTTACAAGAAAACAGTTATAGATATGCGACAATCATTTTGGACATGAGTGTACAATGACGTAACAGGTGTTTGTTTCAAACATTGAATAAGTGTTCGTATAAATTGAACTTATTTCCTAACGTCATAGAACTAAGAACTGTTGCAGAGCGACGTAAGTCCGGTGACAATACAACATTCCATTGTTACTTTCATACTTTGCAATATATCTATTTATTTTAAAAGCAAATTTTAATATGTTTTAATTTTCAACTTCTTTATCCTAAAATAAATAATAGTCTTTAACCAGCCCTGTTTTCCCTGGTTGCATATCACTTTAGGATTTGGAAAATGTGTCCAACAAATAAAAAAATGATAGAACACCTTTTCAAGACATTCTTTTGTTAATCAATTCGCACTAAAAAGTTAAAAATAATTTTGTTTATGCAAGACTAAATAAAAAGAATGGGGCGCGTCATTTTAAGAATTTATAAAGTAACTGTAACCCTATATTAGAGTACATCTCATTTATTTATTTATTTATTTATTTTTTACTCATGCATAAACAAAATTGTTTTTTACTTTTAAGTGCGACTTGATTGATGGAAGAATTTCTTTAAAATGTTTATTATTATATTTTATATTATTGTTAATGTTTCCATCCTTGGCATAGGGTGTTTATTTTGATAAGGTACCGTATGATGCGTTTCTATACTACTAGGGTATATTAAAATTTAGTTTCCTATGCGTTACTACATACATTAAACAGCACTTAAAAAAAATACTACCGAATGTAGAGTGTTTCTCCGCTAATAAGAGGGAGACAGATTGAAGGTACCAAACACCCCTACCGTTAATTGAGAAATATTTAGGTGTCGACACTGATGAGCAACATCTACATTTGAATTTGAATGTTTTATGGACTTTAGACAATTGATTCAGACCGGGATACATGGGGAACGGAATGTTGGAAGCAAGTAGTCCAGTCCCTAGTTTGAATGCCTGGAATGAGTAAGGACTCTTCTCCCCTTGGTAAAACCTGCTAGAATTGAAAGCAATATCAAAGAAACTCTGCTTCGAAAAGAGAGAGAGCAAACATGCATAAATAGTTAGTCAGAGTCGGATTTAGGTTTAGTGGGGCCCCAAGCTGTTTAAGGTAATGCGGCCCTTTATGTGTCCAGATGGACATAGGCACCCTACATACAGAAATAAAGAAACTAGAGATAATTTAGGAAGAAGACTAGCAGAAGGAGACCCATTAATTACATGAATGTAGGCTACACAGTAGGAAGCACTGTTGCTACGTATATTTAATTTTTTTTTTAATTTTCTTATATTGTAGAAATGTATATCCAGTTTTTCTTTAGATTTTGGAGCCCCCAAGAGAGCGGGGCCCTAAGCTATAGCTTGTTTATCTCATACGTAAATCCGGCACTGTAAATAGTATACATATACATATATATAGGCTCTACAGACCTTGGTGCAAATTAGTTATAAACCCGGTGCCCCACAAAATGTTCCCAATCGGGCCCCGCACCATCTAAGGCCGGCCTTGATGTATATAATATGTGTGTGTCTAGTATTGTACGATGGAAGCTGATCAAAGAGCTCTATATTATTCTTGATTTTTTTTTTTTTGACAGGTAAACAAAGAATATTTCGGGGATTAATCTACCCTAAAGATTATAATAATGTTTTTTATCTTTTCTCTTGCATGTATATTCTCAGTCCTGCAGGAAGTTTTCATTTCTTTCTTGGAATACATAAACGAAGACTTTGGTTCGGCTTCTTCACAAATCTTTGTCGAAAAGTTGACTTCCTAAATTACTTCTTCTCATAGAAACCATCTAGAAATACACTGTACTGCTGAAACAGAAACCATCAACTAAAGAGGTAATAAATTTTGCCATTCCTCGTGTTTGAAGTTCCCATCCTTCACAATGATTTCCTTCCTCCCGCCCCTGTTAAGAAGTTCAAAGTAGGTTTTCAAAAGGACTGGCTCCCGCTGAGAAGGAAAGTGGGATGAGGAATGACTATAGTGCCATCTAGCAGTTAGATGGCCAAGTACGTGAACACGAAAAAATCTGATTTCTGATTTCTGTATATTCAATAATGAAGGATATAATTTCTCATCGATTGTGTAATGGATGTATTTGGAAACAGCGAAAAAGTAGTACAGTAGCACACAAATACAAAGATAGTACTCCATTCTCAAAAAAGTCCGAAGTTTTTTTTTTAGCTCTTTTCCTTACCGTAAAAAAACAGAAGACTTTTCCCTCTAATTTTGATCATTTTCTTATGGGAATTTGGATTATAATTATCTGTATTTATAAGAAGAAAATATCACGCACAGAGTTCAAATTGCACCTTTAAAATGAGATGCATCATGTTGAGTGAGCTATTGAGACATTTTTGCGAAAGAACGAAATGAAACCATGATTTTTCTAAAAAATGGTTGAGATTCCATGTTAAATTGAACACCAATATTCCGGCCGCTGTGGCTCACTCCTTCTCCCTCTTAAGGTATGCAGTTACCTGAGCGTGGGAATAACTGGGAATGTGTTCCTGCTTCAGATTATTAATTCTAATGAAAAAAAGATCCTTTTCAGTTGTAAATGATCGAGACAGTAGTTGGATTGTATTCAGTGTCTACAATAGTTTCCAATAAATAAGATAAACTATCCACCAACCCTAGATGTTGTTGGTGATATATTGTAGAAGTGACTCATCATGTATTCGACACAAAACCATCATTGTAATCGTTGTTGCTCAAATGCGTCGTAAACATGTTGTATGACAATGTTACACATGTCTCTTCAAAGTTAATACAGATTATCCTAAAAAATAAAACTCTTCCTTAATCACTCTATTCTCTTGCCACCACTTTTTGAGAGGGAGGAACTTCTCTGATGAGCGGGCTTCATAACGTTCGGTTGAAGACGTATTTTCATCTCAAGCACCCGACTTGTTTCGTCATGAAATTCAGTATTTAGTTAAGCGATGAGAATGTATCTCACTGTAGCTGGAGAATATTTTCACAAACCAGATATTTTGGTTTCTTTGAAAGTGGCAAACTTTGTAGGATATTTCAAAGATACCAACTAGATTTATACTCTTTTATTCGCTAATATAATATTGAATAAATCCAGGCAAATGATACGCATTTATTCTGCAGTTTAAATAAGAAAAACACATCTCCCTTGTTAATTGAATTTGATTCCCTTCAATCTTAGATTCAACTATTTATTTGATAAACCGCCTAAGAGAAATACTAAATATATTTTTATATAAACAATATCTCATTTATTTGGAATATTGTATAAATTTTTCTTTTACTCAACTAGGTTATGTCCTTTCTTTCATACCTTTCCTTCATGTTCATTCATATTAAAACTTTCAAACTTTTATGAATAAATTGTGTGTGGATATAAAAAATAAATATATAAATGAGGGGGCGCGGTGGCTCAGTGGTAGAGCGTTCACCTCTGGTGCTTGGGGTCCCGGGTTCGATCCCAGCCCCCGCCAAGTGAACTTTGTGGTGGACAAACACCGTGCTCGTGGGTTTTCTCGGGGTTCTCCCGTTTCCTCCCACTTTCTTCATTCCACCATTTTCATTCATCTCTCATTATCACCGTCTCCTTTAGCCTCACCGGCATAACCGTGGGACGTAAAACTTAAAGATTTCATTTCATTTTTCATTTCAAATATATAAATGAAGAAAATAAACCTTGTATTTAAATTTAAAAGATAACAGTATGAACCAATAAGTTAACGATGTTATAATTCGATAAACATGTTGAATTTGTGTATTACTACTGGGAGAATTCGTATCATAACTATTGTTTTGTATTCTGAATGTAAAAAAATAGAAAATCCTGATATTCAAAATGGCCCAATTGTCTTCAAGACATTCTTAAACCTTAACTTTGTATCAAGCGATAAAGTCCCCCTAAGATATAACTGAATCTATTCATGATTTTTTGAAACTTATTAAAGCCACTTATTGAAAATACACTATTTACAAATGTTATTCTGTATAGTTGGTAAAAGTAATGTTATTTATATTTACTCTTTAAGTAATGTATGTATGTAATACAACTTTTCTCTCTCTTTTTGTTTCAGCTGCCAGTTCTACAATGATGCAATGCAACAATATTCTTCTAAAAGTAACATTGTTTTCCCATGTAATTATTTTGGGACTGGTTTTGTGTTACGTGAGAAGATAGACATACTTTGTGTAATCGACACCCAAACCTAGTTCTACTGCTTGCTTCGTTGAACGAACTAAAATATGTAACAAAAACGAAAGAATGAAAATGAACTCATAGTGCTTAATACAAAGCGGATGAAGTAAAATAAATTTATACATTCACAAAATTGTATGTACCGGCGAATAAATGAAATTGTTTAAATAATATATGATCGATTTAGTATGAAGAACGTTTAGTACAATTTTGACAAAGCAAAACAAAATGGATATTATAAAATATTATTTATTTATACTTCTTATAATGTGCGAAGACTAGAAGGTCATGAGAAATATTACTTAAATGAGTATATTATATTTAATAAACAAAACTCACAGAAGAGAAATAACGCATTAATTTAGCTTTCCGTGTAAGGAGTGTCAGTTAACAATGCTTCCAATAACTGTAATATAGTGACCAAAGGGATGAAATGTGTAAATTTTGCATTAAGAAAATTTAAGGGGGAAATACATATATAAATACATATTAAAAGAGCTTAATTAAGACAACTAACTACACAGGGATTTTGCATACAAACTGGTGTATAGTCTTAATGTTACTGTAAGTTACAAGACAGACGTGTCAGGAAGAGGAAATGGAAGAACAGGATTATTTTTTTCTTTTACAAAGTAATTCTGATCTTGTAAAACTTCACGTACTTGAGTGGTAAACACAAAAGTGGTAGTGAACAAAAATGCTTTGTGAACTTATTCATATGAAAAAAAGAACTCGTATGAAAATAAAGATGCAAAGATAACAACATTGTATTAAACATGGCAGTAAATTACAGAACAAATGTAAGAGACTTTGAATACATTTGGAATTTGAGAGAAAATTGAAGTGTTGCGTGAAACATGAGTGTTACACGTGTTCAATCCATTCTACCAAGTCTCACCCAATTTAATGAAGGAAATTAAATTTATCACGTGTAAACGTAAATTGAAATCTCAATAAAAATGGTTTTATTACATTTAGCAATGCAGCCAAAGGTTCATTCATATTGCACGGTTATTTGCTGTTATTTTCAGTTATGTATGCATTGTTGCTTGTAAGACTTTTGCAATATGTACGGCAATTTCCCGTGCCAATGTACGAAGTTCATAAAATAGGAATGTCCATAAAGAGCCTGATCAGAGAGGAGAGGGAAAACTTACTGTATGGTGAATGTAAAAGGTAAAGTGATAATTGTGTGTAAAAAGGGAGTGGTAACAAGTATGATATGTGTATAAGAGAAATATATATATATATATATATATATATATATATATATATATATATATATATATATATATATATATATATATATATATATATAGTCGTATAGTCATAACATGCAAGAAGAAGCAAAAGGTGTTAAATGTAATATGAAACAGGTATTGCTCAGGAAAGAATTATTTGTTTGTGATGAAAGTGCAACAAGCGGTAAGAGAAAATCGTGTAATTCTGTTTCATGTAGGCAGAGAAATGTTCCTGAAAACAGAGAGAGGATATAAAAATATGTATATACTACTTATTTCAAACTACTAACTCATTTCATATTGTTTTCTTCTTTTCTTTCGCTTTAGTCATGTAAAATTAGATTTGTCGAACTATTTTTGTGGGAAGTAACTATGAAAACACTATTGAAGCAGCAATGAATTAAATATGTAAAAAAATATATGAAAACTCGCTCAAACACTGTTATTTAATATGATGGTTGGATGAAAGATAGATCAGCACAATTGTACATATATTGTATAACGAAGAAAATAAAACAAATGTTTTATGTTTCAATGTGTTATGGCAATGATTTGTTTTCAGACATACTTAATATGCATAAGGAAAAATTTTAGGTCATTTGTTAAGATATTTTGTGTAGTACATCACTAATTCGAAATTTTATAATTTTTAAATAACAAAGCAATTACATGTTTATTACAAATTGTAATGATGAAAAGCTGCTGTGGTTTTTTGGAAGAAACAAACAAAAAGTTGTAAGTAATTTAGTAAAAATGACAAAAGAAAGTTGGTTTAATTATTATCCCTTACTTGAACAATTTTCAAAGAATTTATAAATTAATGTCTATATTAAAAATCTTTGTCTTGCGTTTTGTAGATGAAAAGTTGACCGATTTTTCCAAAATCCGTATAGGCTGAATGAATTTGAAATTAAAGTTTAGAAATATATTCGAAGCAAAAGTAGAAGAAAATTATGGCTGGTTAAAGAAGTGTACAAAATCCAGATCTCTACATTATTGTTGAATACGATAGGAGTGATATAATTGAAAAGTAACATGAATATACACAAGAAACAAGAATCTGAGTTGAAAGGATCAAAGAAAATTCTTTTTAGTTAGAAGACTTCAAGGAAAATACTTTTGAGTTGACCGAGAAAAGGTTGGGAGGATAATATTAAGCAAGGTCGGAAAAAGATGACTAATAAAAATTCTAACTTTTTATTTGTTATAATACAGAATATGATGCTGGTAAAATTGATTTTGTAGTTTTCAACTTTTCGGTTTCATAAGCCATAAAGTAAGTTTCTTAAAATTACGATACTAAAACGCATTTATACGTTACTGAAGCTGACAAGGTTTGCATGTAATCAGAAAAACAATTAATAAACTATAACACGACTCTCATCATATAAAAGTACATTATGATATTCCGTTAAAAACGAAGCATTTAACCTAAAGGTCCTAAAAATACATACCTATGAGGCTAGCAAGTTGTTGAACTACCGGAAGTGTTGAACTACTGGATATATTTATAAAAAATGTTGGCATCGTTAGATTGAGTGTAAATAAGTAATAAAACGGCATTACTGTATGTACTTTACTTAAAACGCATTTACTGGTAAAAATTTAAGTCAAATTTAGAATCACATTTTTCTATCAAAACCATATGCAGTACAGTTGAAAGAAAGCAATTCAACAATGCACGCTTCAAATTGCTCGCTTGCGTCGCGTCCTACGGCTCGGTGGTGAAACAGAGGGAAGAACAGAGGGGTGTTGTTTACATCTACAGTACAATTCAGCGGTAGCGCCTTCTGTCAGGTCTGGTTGTCAACAGTGTTTGAACTACTGAGCGGCCGAACCTCAAATCCATTAAGTACAAGGAATGTGCTAGCCATTTTGCCAAATGTTGAACTACCGAACATGGCTGCAAAACTGTTGAACTGTAGAGCGGACCCTGTCGCCAGGAAAATACTCAAAAGTGTTGAACTACTGAGTTTGTTGAAGTATCGAATGTTAAACTACCAAGCGCGCCCTATATACTTTGTCTGTGAATTATAATACGAAGAACTTCTCAATGAAGCGTGATAGAATACGTCATACAGTGCTACACAGGTAGTCAATCTATCTAGAACATTAAGGTATCATAAACTTTCTTGCCAAACAATTACACAAATAAGCTAACCTAGCTAAATTAGCATCACTAGATCTATGAATTAGAAGAGAATGTCCTAACCAGTGAAAACATGTACAACCATGGTCACATACATAAACGTATCCAAATCACTGCAAGGATAACACTTCGAATAAGTGTATATTGCCACAGGTGAGAATAGCACAACTCAATTTTGGTGCAGTTTGCCACAACCTGGTTATTGCTGATTTGTCTTACCTCATTAACGTGAAAACTTACACATATTTGACCCAGCAGGTAAGGATTGCCAGACGATTAGTACAGCATTGATACAGACAGTACCAAGCACGATATTGGATTACTACGCCACTGTACACTTAATGACATAGCTAAGTTGGATCAAGTTCAGACAGTACCGTTCGGTCGATACACGGATACTGAGGTGAAAGTATATTGCGGGCCAAGTGATGTAGGCCAATATTCTGTGTCCAACATCAATAACTATATTGCCCCAAATTTGTCAATTTTATATAAACCATAGTGAGATTCCCCTAAATATTAAACCGTGGAGACACTTTCCCTAGTTTTCCAAACTATGGAATGGCTTTGAGGTGAATTCACGTGCTCAAAATATCCTTTTTGTGCTTTCTACCCCGCCAAAAGTATTTTCAAATGAATATTACGAACGGTTTTTGTGTACTTGAATGCGTAGCCAACGCTGAATGCAGTTATACCATAAGGGAACTAGTCTTTTAACTGTTTGTAGGTGTGCAACCATTGACTTTCCTTATCTCCAGATAGGATGCCATGATATATCAAAAAACACGATTTAACTAGCAGTTCCCCTGATCAGTTTCGTTCATAAGTTACCATACACACAATTGTTACTATTTATTGAAATTTTGTACTTTCTTCCTCTCCATACATCATCTTTAACTAACATCAATACATCTCTTAACTCCATGAAATCCAGTATCTGAATCAAAGTAAGGGGTAGAAATAGAAAATTACGTAAGAATTAGGAGGAGATAGTATTGTGAACTGCATTAGGAGAAAAATACGATTAATTTCTTCATATTCGTTTGGGAAGCAATAGTGAAATTAGAGATGTTTTGAGTATGTTTGGAGAAGAATGTACCTCTACAGTTCAGATGCTATATTAAACGAAACCTCACAAATTTTCAAGGCGAAAAACTTTATAATTTAAAATTATTAACAGGGGGTCAAAAATAGTAATGTCTGGCAACTTCTGAATATTGCGTCAGATATGTGTCCACATGTAATACCATAATAACATCTGATATTCTACAGTGAGAGCAAACTACTCTGGACACCATTACTACAATTGAATTTGGCAAACCGCACTGGCGGCAACTTGTACACCACCGACACTACACAGCCATTTTCAGAGTTGAATTGAAGACCTGAATTGCAGAACATCTCAAGTGCACCGGAGTCCTTTTTTGTTTTTAGAAGAAAGACAAGAAGATCATACTTGGCATGCTATTCTCTTTAGCTGAAAATATTTTGTATTTATTTTTTTTAAGTTTTGATTTGGACTTATCTATTATGCAAGTGAATAGTCCTTAAAACATAGATACTAACATAAAAAACAAAAGCGCAAAATACGAAGAAAAAAGTTGACCTGGGATATTTTGCAATTCAGGTCTTCAATTATCACACATCATACATCGAAGAAACCACTATCATGTCCTTACTATATAGATATTTTGGATTCATTACTTATGACAATAATCATTGGAAACAAATGATGTAAGTAGTTAGTTAGTTTATCTAGACAAACAGAAATACATGAAGTCTGCTTTGATTATGCATGTAGTATACCCAACCGTAATAAGGCGATAAGTAAGAAACTGTAACAAAAAATTACGTCACAAACCATTACCTAGCTAAATGTACACAATAGGTACTAGAATTGATATATTTTAGTCCACAGTGGCAAATATATACTATAATTCTTTAAAGATTTTAATTACATTTGCCTCTTCCACATAAATACGTAATATCGGTAGTTATTTATCTCTATTTCGCTTTTGAACTATTAGTCGCCAATAAGTTTAAGGTTTTTTCAACTCACTCGCACAAAATTATATATATCGACTTGATTTCCTATTAAACTAAGTGTTGTGTCCGAGTCTTTGCCCTCCGTCCATAATCATAATCATCATTAGGTTCTGTTCAAAGCACATTAAGTTAGCAAGCTTTCTTCACTGACTTCGATTATTTGCAGCCGTTTCAGCATCATCGCACAAGATGTTGAGGAGCAGACGATGTCTTCCATAAACGCGTGAGGTCAAGTGTAACGAAACCGACCTTGTTTCTTTTTCCTTCATGGTAGGGTTAACCGAAATGCAGTTTTCATATGTCAGAGTTGAGACATACTTAGGATGTGTCCAGCAAGTTTTATTTTTGGTGCTAAGTTACTGTCGGCGATAAAAGTTTCTTTGTAGCATGGCTTTTGTAAAATTTTCTTAATTTCCAATGTAGCCATATTTGAAGGTGGGAGACGCCAAGGATTCTTCTGAGCAGCATCGTTGCAAGACATTTAATATGCTTTCACACTAGATTCTGTGAGCCGCTTACGTGAGCTGTAGCGGCTAGCTTTACATTGTCTTAAATGTACGCTTTCACACACGTGCTTCGTTGCAAGTGAGCCGTAGCTCTGACAAAGTTACTATGAAGATCACCCTGCCAGTAGCCGGTTTGAGCGGGCTGCTGGCGAGGAAGAAAATAACACACTGTCTTATGAGAGATCTTCACTCGTAAACGTGAATTCAGTTACGATGAAGAAGTGTACATATATATTTGATATTGAAAATTTTCTCATTTTGGTATTACTCTGATAAAATATACACTTTATACAATTATACATTTCATTAAACAAACATATAGACATTCTGAAGTAATTAAAAAATTTTCTTTCATCTTTTCTCAATTTAGGAAATATACTATTACAACGACAACCTGTATTTATGTTGTTTATTTCATTTAACATGTAGGGAAAAAGGGTTTTAAATGTATGCACTTGCTACACAATAGAAAAAGAAGAAAATGATATAATGTCATGAATAATTTTATTTCGTAGATGTAATTTTAATTTGTAATTTTATTTTGTAATTTTATTTTGTTTTCAGTCGATAGATATGAATGTTGATTCGTTGTTTCGCTTCCTCCTCTCTTTGGTATGATTCAGGGGCGAGAAAACTAGTTATTTCAAATACCAATGAGAGTGAGCGATATCCACTCACACTTTACAGCTAGAGTTGTTAAGGACAATAAGACGGTTACTATATATCAGTTCCGGTGTCAGTCTTCTTTATCTATGCTTGTTACAAATATAATGCAAGAGGACGCCATGTTATTATTCAGAAGTGTACGATCGCTGTGAAACAAATGACAAGTAGTCTGAAATACAGTGCATTTAAATGATTGCAAATAGCGTATAATCAATATATACTTATCGTAGTAAGTAGCAGTCATATATTTATAGATGAGTTATACTACAAAATAAAACTGAACTCAGGCAAAATAAAACGTTTGTTATACTGCGTAAAATATACATTTTTCCTGTCTTAACCATTAAGAGATCTTGGGTTTTTGGGCTATTTTTTAGACTTTCAGTCAAGCAGCTACTGCATCGTCACTATTTATCCTAGGGTCATGGTTCATACCTCATTCTCTTCATAATAGAGCTGGCTTTCAAATGATACTACTTGCACGCTCATACCATATACCAGGAGCGAGGAAAAATGATGTCAAAGGGAAAATTTCGGAGGGAAAATTTTTTTCTCGCAATTTGGGCCCCTCTGGAGCGGCCCTGTGTGAACGTAGCCATCCAAAAAAATCTGATAAATAGTACTTGGTACACTGAATGTGTGTGCCAAATTTGAAGTTTCTATCTTGAATACCAAGGGCGGGAGAAATTTTATCAGGAATTCCCACCATGCCCCAAATTACCGTAAAACACCATGATCTCAGGTAAACAATTTCCTGAGACATCTCTAATTACTCTAGGGTCATGTTTTGCACATCATTCTCTTCAGAATAGAACTGCCTTTCAGGCGGTATGACTCGTGTGTCTCCATCATGTATCTAAGGCGGGAAAATGATGAAAAACGAGATTTTTTGGGTCTAAATATCCTTTTTTCAAATCTTAGCTCCTCTGGACCCCCACCTGTTTTAACGCAGAGATCTGAAAAAATCTGGTAAATACTACTCGGTGGGCTGAATGTTTATGCACAATTCCAATTTTCCAGGTGCAAAAGTAAGCCCGCCAAAAAAAAAAAAACATACCGACAATGTCCCATATTCCCGTATACAGAGGGAAATTTTTAAACATTCCCTGAGACATCCCTAATCACCCTAGGGTCATGTTTTGCCCATCATTCTCTTCATAATACAACTGCCTTTCAGGCGGTACCATTCACTTGTCCCCATCATGTATCTAAGGCGGGAAAATCCCGTAAAATGGATTTTTGCTAAAAATTTCCCATTTTCAACGCTTAGCCCCTCTGTACCCCCCCTGTTTTAACGCAGAAATCTGAAAAAATATCTGGTAAATACTACTCGATGGACTGAATGTTTGTGCACAATTTCAATCTTCTAGTTGCAAAAATAAGCCCGCAAAAAGTAATACCGAAAATGTCCAAAATTCCCCTATACAGAAGTATATTTTGATAAAAATTCCCTGACACTTTCCTAATTACCCTAGGGCCATGTGTCGCACATCATTCTCTTCAGAATAGAACTGCCTTTCAGGCGGTGGCATTCACTTGTCTCCATCATGTATCTAAGGCTGGAAAATGAGGAAAAACGGGATTTTGGGGTAAAAATATCCCTTTTTTTCAACTTTTTGACCCTCTGGATCCCCCCCTGTTTTAACGCAGAAATCTGAAAAAAAAACATCTGGTAAATACTACTCGGTGGACTGCATGTTTGTGCAAAATTTCAATCTTCTACGTGCAAAAATAAGCCCGCCAAAAATACTTTACATAACCCCCCCCCAAAAAAAGTATTACACGAAAATACAAACTTTAGATTTATGACGTCATCACCTCCTATGTCTCGACGCAGGAAGGTCTGAAACCATACGTAATGTCTTCTACAATGCCTCTGGACTTGAAAAAAAAACGGACGAAAAAGCTCAAATAGAACAGAAATAACGCAATGTACCATGAAAAACGCATATGGTACAAATTGTACCAAAAGTTCCCCAAAGGGTTAATCGATTTATAAGATGAATCCACATCGTTCTATATCTTTTTTCTTCTTCCATTTTGTCGCTAATATTAAGCTGCAGCTTCTTCTGACTCTAACATGGCTGCCATTTTTGAATGGCTCAGAAGTATTCAATGCTTTCACACTACAGTTCACATAATCGGCTCAAGTGAGCTGCTCACAAGATCTCGTGTGAAGGCGAACTTAGTCATGCGATCATTCTGGCTGTAAAATTCCATGCTTTACAGGTACAAGTACAGGTAGTATGTATTCCAGTTGGGGTGACTATGTTGTTGAAATTTTTGATCTTTATGATAACGCTTACAACAGTTGTTAGCCGAACTGTGACCATGGGCTGGAATACAGCTGGCGCCATTCCGATTGTACAGTACAGTTGACGTCTTTCTCTATGTCTCCAACCGCACACATAGTGCTGCCAAGGTAAATTAAATATTTGACTTGCTCTATGGCTTTGTCAAGAAGTGTTAGCGGCATGTTGTCATGCGATCAGCTGTATGCTATATTAGAATTATAAACCTCCTCCCGCCAAGTGAACTTTGTGGTGGACAAACACCGTGTGCGTGGGTTTTCTCGGGGTTCTCCCGTTTCCTCACACTTTCTTCATTCCATCATTTCATTCATTACTCATTATCACCGTCTCCTTTAGCCTAACCGGCATAACCGTGGGACGTTGTAACGGACCGTTTCAGCGTTGTTCATTTTATTTTCAATGTTGACAGTTGAATGCTTGGTTTATGTTTATTCAATATGCTGACGTTATGTATATCTGCACTGTTGGGTTTAAGTTTACTATTTGTTAAATACCTCATGTTCATATTGTAAACTTATTTTTCTGATATAAATAATCTTTGAACATTTTTTGTAATTAAGTTTAAAGAAGAAGAAAGTAAGTGAAGATATATAGTGTATTGTCGTAAAACAAGACTATTAAATAATTTTTAAAAGATAATTTTGTGCAATTTTAAATCACAAAATAATTATCTAAAGATATAAAACTACAATTATTTATTCTTCTGCTTTCTATATTTTGTGAAAGGGATTTATTGCCAGGAAGTTTAAAGAAAAAAATGATGCATCTGTAAATCAATATTCTCCGGAATCTACAGGTAACATTAGTTGTAAGAAAATACATCGGAACACATTCTTATGAGGGCACACCGTCTTGTTTCCGAACCTGTAACCTATTAATATAAGGAGTAACACAACAAAATGGCGACTGTGAACAGGACTTTTCAGGTTGTTTGGCAACAATTTTGTGATTAAGAAACTAAGACGGGAGTTGTATTGTCGTCGAAGAAGTGTTTAAGTTCTAACTAATTGAATACTACACTAGTGTTTACTTAGGATTCCGGGGTATTATATGAAAGCAAAAATGGCATTGAGAGGCAATAAACTTTCTAGTGCTAATAGGCAGGATAGTGAGTACGCGTGTTGCGCGTCGAGTTCTAGTTTATCATCAAGTGACGAAACTGTAAATTCTATATGTGTAGTCGTTGTGAGTCTTGGTACCACTTCGACTGCATGAATATACCTAACGAAGACTTTAATGCTTTAAGTCACAGTGAAGTGGAATGGCTATGTCCCCAGTGCAAGAATGAAAATAGTGCACCCGAAACTGTGCCCATCCTGCGTTTGTCTGCGAGTAACGCGTCAAGCAATTTGAATAGCCCTATTAACGTCAATACATCTCGATCAGAAACAAACATGATTGATGCTAATGAAGACGTAGTCGAGAAAAACAATAATAATAGTGAAAGTACGTTATCAGGGCAAACACAGGAAAGCACATTACAAATAATATTGTCGAAATTATGTAGAATGGAAAACATGTTTATGGACATGAAACAGGAGCAAGCAGCTATTAGATCGGAGATGAAAGAGGAGTTTAGAACAATCCGGGAAGAGTGGCACAAAGATCTAAAAACGGAAACTACTCGAATGGAAGAAAAGATTGAGGCTGTCAGTTCGGTAGTGAGACTGCAAGAAGCAGAAATAATACAGCTAAAGGAAAATGCTGTTGAAGACAGAAAACAGTACTCTGAAATACGGAAAGATTTACAAGCATTACAAGATGAAAATACAATTACGAAAGATAATTTACGTAAATTCACGATAGATGGCGAAAAGAAATATGCCGATCTTAATGTGAAATATACCGAATTAAAAATTGAAATGGTTAAATTGCGTGAGGAAACTGTAGGTCGAAGTTGTGAAACAATACGATCAATTCCATTTAACATAGGCGAAATTCACGTTCCTACGTTGACTACAAATTTTACTACTACAACTTCAACAGTAACTACTGTTAGTAGTATATCGCCTTGTATTTCGACATTACCTGCTAATAATTACGATAGTAGTGACGTTGATCATATTAACCCTAATATAAACAGAATTAGCGTCTTACCGAAGGAACAACAGATTAAAGGGAACACATTAAAACCAAAAGATATACAGAGTTTTCCTCGTTTTGGAGGTCAATTGACCCCTGGAACTGCCAGAAAATTTTTGGATGAGTTCGAGAGGTATTCTAAAATTTTTAATTTATCCAATGAAGACAAGCTTGTTTTAGTACCTCAGTGTTTAATGCGCGCCGCTAGTGGTTGGTTTCGTAGTATCTCCAAAGACATCTTGACATATGAGGATTTTGTAAAACACTTCAAGGCTCAATACATGTCACCGGTGCTGGAGCGTGAGCAAAAGCGTCAATTGCTTTTCACCAGGTATGACAGGTCAAAGTATCCGTCAGTAATGGAGTTTGCGTGGCATTTGGTAGAGAAATATAACAGCGTGGCAGAAGAATACAACGAGAAAGAACTGGTTGACCTGCTTTTAACGTGTCTACCACGAGATGAGTCCCGTTTGCTGAGAGTTGTTCCAGTTACTTCCGTAGAGGATTTACTATTGAGACTTGCAAGTATTAGTTCTGGTGAAAACAATGCTGCTAGAAACCAATCTAATAATAACGGGAAACCTTACGTACGGCTTGCGCGGGTGAATCAGCAGACCGACCAAAATGAAAACGCAGTCCAAACATTTAATACTTCTAGTTGGAATATACGAAATAATCCCCAGTATTATGGTAGAAATAATGATAGAGTCCCGGGTGGATCAGGGATATGGTACGGAAGGAGAAAACCTTTTATACGAAATCGACGAAACCAAAGAACTGCTGAGACACAAACAGATACTGCTAACTTAGTAGTTACTCGAGAAGTTAACTTGGCTGTTTCACCTAATGAAACTATAATGGGAAACGAGTCTCGCAACTCAATCTAGAAGGGGGAGAGGGTTGCGATGATACAGGACTTTGCCCTTCTTTGGAAACAGAACCTAAATCACTAAATTTTGTATTCCAGGAAGAAAATGATATTATTTCAGTAGACAAAATTTTTGAACATCAGAAGCAAGACAGTTATTGTAAGAAATTAATTGATTTACTAGAAAACAACCGAAATATTAACAATATTACTGTAGTTGAAAACTTGGTTTTTGTAAAAGACGGCAAAACGTCTCGTTGGTTATTGGTGATACCGAAATCCTTGGCTAAAGAGGTTGTAACTAAAATTCATGAACGAGGTCATTTTGGTGTAAAAAAATGTTTTGCTTTTACTAGGTCAATTTTCTTCTGGCGAGGACAGAAAAGAGATATTACCTCTTGTATAAATGACTGTTTAAAGTGTGCTCATACCAAATTTAGAAACCGAAAGATAATGAGCGAAAATTACCATATCGATGCAGAGAAACCCCATGAAAAACTTTGTATAGATTTAGTGGGTAAACTTCCTGGTAGTTATGGTTATTATTATATACTTTCAATCATTGACGTATATACTCGATTTATAAGTTTCTATCCGTTAAGAAAAGCTAATACTAGAGAAATAATTCAAGTATTAGAAAGAGCTTACTTTCATAATTTTCCGTATCCACGCGATATCATTACAGACAAAGGGAGTCAATTTACTTCGAAAACATTTAGAGAATTCTGCAAAATGCATAATATTCAGCCTCATACAACTTCTGCCTATTCTTCACATGCGAATGGATTAGTAGAGCGGAGACATCGTGAATTAAATCGTCTTTTACGCCTGAAATGCGAGAATGATCACACTAAGTGGAGTAAATCAATTAAAGAAGTTCAGGATCTTTTGAATAATTCTCTATGTTCAGCAATTAATCGGAGTCCATCCGAGTTATTTCTCTCATATTCGGCAACCGATTCCTTTAAAAGAAATTTTCCTTGGCCTCAGGAGTTATCAAAAATTGAGCCCCAAGATAAACAGTTGTTAATTGAGATTAATTCTAGAAAAGAACATCCACCCCTGGATCCGCGTCAAACTCAGTTACATGAAAACGATCTGGTGATGATAAAAACACATACTCCATCAGTTGCTAATATACATCGCACGCATAAATATGCCAATACATATGTTGGACCTTATCTTATAGTCAGGATATTGAAAAATTGTGCAGTTTTAAGAACTCTAACAGGAGAAAACCTTGGAACCCACAATTTTAAGAATTTAAAGTTGTATCACTGTTCAGATGAGAAACGGAAAGAATTAATGCAAAAGTATGATATTGCGAGATCCTGTGATAGTAATTCTGATAAGCTGGACGATACCGAAACTAACTTAAAATATACAGTTTCTTTCGTTATAGACGAGTTGGATAACGAATCTCTTATTACTAAAGATGAATATTGTTATCCTTCCCCTTCTATTTCCTGCAGTTTAGGAACACTAAACCTTACTGCTATTATTGATTCTGGAGCTGAGTTAAATTTAATCAGTGATCGAATTTGGAAACAGATTCAACAAAAATTCCCATCTGCGAAACTAAAGCCATATGGACAAATTACATTGAAAGCATTTGCCGGAAAAGAAAACTTTCCAGTTAAGGGCAGACAGTTATTAACTTTTAATATTAATAACCATTTATTTGAAGTCCCTGTCTTTGTAGTAAAATCGATGTGTCCAGACTTATTATTTGGGAGTCCATTTCTACAGAAATTTCATGCCGTGCTAAATATAGAGAAGCAACATTTAAGTCTGACTGATAGCAAAGGAAATTCGATTATTCTGACTTTAAACAAACCAGCTTGTGTCTGCCTCTCTGTGGTAACTGACACTGATACTATGCATAAGTTAGAAAGAAGTGAAATCTTTGACAATTTAGATAAAGAAGTTCCACCAGAACCTAGTATCTCTGAAGATGAATTACGAACTTTTATTTATGACAGAACTGATATAGATGAGGAAACTAAACAGAGATTATTTACATTACTTGTGAGATATCGTCATCTTTTTACTGATTACCCACGTCCTATAAAAACAAATTTATATAAGATTGAACTAACCGACAATGAACCTGTCGTAGGAAAAATATATAACATTCCTCAGGCTATGAGAGCCGAATTCGAGAAAGAATTAAACAAATGGGTGAAACATGGTATAGCGGAGGAAAGATCGTCCCCTTATCGAAATCCCATTCATTGTGTCCGAAAGGCGAATGGAGGAGTACGACCAGTCTTGGACTTGCGGGGATTAAATTTGAAAGTAATTTCTCCGAAGGTTCAGGTTGAACCTATTAATGAGCTATTATTTCGTTTATCCGGAGCAAATTATTTTACATCCTTTGATTGTACCTCTGGGTACTATGGTATTCGATTGCATCCTTCTTCACGTCCTTGTAAAAGCTTTGTTTATTTAGGACGACAATACTGCATGCTCGCACTTCCTATGGGTTTAAAATCTGCTCCAGCTGTGTTTCAGGAAACAATGAATCGATTCTTCGATATGTCAACAAGATCTTACGTGATTGTGTACCTAGATGATGTTTTGTGTTTTTCATCGTCTTTGGAGGAACATTTTATGCATTTAGAAGCAGTATTAAATATATTTGAAAAAGCAAATTTTTCATTAAATTATCAAAAGTGCAAATTTTTGTTGAAAGAGGTCAATTTCTTAGGACATATCGTCAATGGGAATGAGATAAAAGTTAACCCTAAATCTAATGAACCGATTCGATGTTTTCCGATCCCTAAGAATAAGAAACACTTAAGATCCCTCCTTGGGCTCGTAGGTTGGCGCCATAAGCATATCAAAGATTTTTCGAAGTTATCTGCTCCTCTCTTCGATTTATTGAAGAAAAACAAACCTTTTGTTATGGACGAAATTGCAATGAATTCTTTTATGAAACTACGAGTTCTTGCAAGTGAACCTTCAGCGTTAGGACAGCCGGACTTTTCCTTACCGTTTCATCTTTTTAGTGATGCCAGTTCTGAAAATTTGGCAGGATACTTGGCTCAATATAAAGGGCCGTCAAATGAATTAACAATCATCGGCTATGCTAGTCGGAGATTAAAATTGCACGAATTATCATTATCAGTGTTTCAATTAGAACTGTCAGCTATTCTGTATCTTTGTGAACATTTTCAAAGTTATCTTTTAGGACGAAGGACTATTGTCCATTGTGATAACGCTGCGGCAACCCATGCATTTACGTTGAAGCACCTAGAACCTAGGACTACCAGACTGATTTTAAAGTTACAAAGATTCGATTTGGTGTTCGAACACATTGCTGGAAAAGATAACGTCATAGCAGATGTTTTGAGCCGTTACCCTCCAGAATGTAAAAATGAACTACCAGAGCAGTATTATATAAATCTGTGTATGTAAAAAAATTGTATTTTCTTATTGTTCACTACAATTTTTTTGAAGCCCGTCGCAACCTGTAACGGACCGTTTCAGCGTTGTTCATTTTATTTTCAATGTTGACAGTTGAATGCTTGGTTTATGTTTATTCAATATGCTGACGTTATGTATATCTGCACTGTTGGGTTTAAGTTTACTATTTGTTAAATACCTCATGTTCATATTGTAAACTTATTTTTCTGATATAAATAATCTTTGAACATTTTTTGTAATTAAGTTTAAAGAAGAAGAAAGTAAGTGAAGATATATAGTGTATTGTCGTAAAACAAGACTATTAAATAATTTTTAAAAGATAATTTTGTGCAACTTTAAATCACAAAATAATTATCTAAAGATATAAAACTACAATTATTTATTCTTCTGCTTTCTATATTTTGTGAAAGGGATTTATTGCCAGGAAGTTTAAAGAAAAAAATGATGCATCTGTAAATCAATATTCTCCGGAATCTACAGGTAACATTAGTTGTAAGAAAATACATCGGAACACATTCTTATGAGGGCACACCGTCTTGTTTCCGAACCTGTAACCTATTAATATAAGGAGTAACACAACAACGTAAAACTCAAAATTTCATTTTATTTTCATTTTCAAGTTAGAATTATATTTAATTAAAAGTTCTAATTACCTATAATCTTTTCAAGTTTGCCCACCAATCAATATGTGGCTACACAAGTATTAATGCTCAAATCGGAATTTGTTAAGCATTTTTCTTAATAATAAACAGAAAAGCATATTCATGCTTAGTAGCATCACTATCCCTTCTGAAATAAGTAAATCGAAACTTTCTTGTTTTTAGGTTGCAATAAAGTAATCATAATGGCTCTAAATCAGCAAATTGCCTCATACGTGACTTCCATTGGCACCAGACAGCCAGAGAGCAACAATATTAGCGCTAATTTACTATTGGAAACTAGCGTGATACACATACTGAGATGTTTTCATTCTATAATTATGAAATAATGCGGCAAAAGAAATTATGGAACTAATCTGTAGTAAAATCACTATCTAAACTAAACAATAAGGAGGTCTTATTTTGATCCACTGATACTACTGAATCAATGCAGAGTATACCATTTCGTCACACTAAGTTCTGAATTATTGCTGAGCATCGATATGGTAATTATAATGATTGCATTAAGTAGCTGGATGTTTCTGCTATTTATGATAAGATGTGTGTGTTCCATAGACCAACGCAAATATCTTTCAAACACGAAAATCAACAAACTTAGAAACGGCGAAATTCTGAGGCTGGATATAGACAGTTCTTGGAAGCGGGTTATTTAATTAATGAAAGAAATTGAAGCTTGCTGCAATAGTGTTTGGATTTCATAATGGTTTTCACCTACTGTTATATATAAAATGATAAACATAATCATTTCTAACCATTTTTAATAATTATAAACGCATTGTTATACTACGTTAGAAAGCGTCTTATCTTCTATGTTACTCTGAACTCTTTACAACGGAAAGATGGTGCCTGACCATTCAAATGGTTCCTGAAAGTGAACGTAAGTAGTAAATAATAGGGTTTGTCGAAAAAAGAAAAGGTTTTTCAAATCGAATTCTAATAGTCCGTTTTTTTTTTTGGATCGGGCAATATCTTCAGTTTGCGCATTGAGGTCAAAGTTTTGGTATGTTTTAAAAAATCTCTTTCTTTTTGGAACACCTTGCATAAAATACAGTTCATTTCTTATAGTTCTAATATAGCGGTAAGGTTTTTGTCGGCATGCAGAAATACACAGAAGAAGAGAAATTCAAACTTTAAGAGTATCTTCAGTTCACGCACTGAGGTCAGACGTTTGTCAATTTGTCAAAAATCGCACTTTTTGGAACATCCTTATAAAATACTGTTTAGTTATTATTAAACAGAAATTTCTACACGACAAAGAACGCTAAGAGTTTGCTTTCATCAGCAACGTAGACTGGAAAGAAAGTACAAGAATTAGGATAAAGAAAGAGAGAAAAGACACGAAGCTGTAGTTGCCACTGTTCAGCAAGAAGGTGACACTTCTGGGATTTGTTTGAACGACGAGGATACGAAGGCTGTTAAACACAGAACGAGGGAAACATACTGGCATAAGGTTCATCAGCACAACCTCAATCCGGACAGAGTGACCGCACTGGTTTCTTCGAGTGTCTTACCAAGACTGGGTTTAATTACAGAATCGGACACGTCCTTTGTTATAGGTAAAAGTAAAATTACAAAAGAAAAGCACAAATTAGAAGACCATTATAAAATAAAGTTGAAATGTCACCTAAAACTATACACTTTGATGGTAGAAAAGATTAAACTCTGGTAGGAGGAAATATAGGTAATAAAATATACCGCAGAGTAAGAAAAGATCATGTATCCTTACTTCAAGAGTCTGATAGTCAGTTCATTGGTCATGTTTCTCTTAGAAGGGACCTCCAACGAATATATCTCAGAGTATACTTTTATTTTTAAGTAATAAAGGCTTGAATTTAAATGATCTTGTTGCAATCGGGTGTGATTTCACAGTAACTAATACTGAATGAAAAAGAGGTATTATTCATAATATTGAAGGCAAAGTGGAAAGACCACTCCAGCGGTTCATTTGTTTATCACATTTTAATGAGCTCCCTTTAGACATTTATTCGAGCATCTAGATGGTGATACTTCAAACCCAAAATCATTTTCTGCAGCTATCGGCAAACAGCTAAAACACTTTAAGCAGCTTTCTGTTGTTGGTTATAAGAAATTTCCATCCGCAGATATTTTCCTTAAAAAATTTGACCTAAAAAAAGACCAAAGATATCTTCCTGATATTGTAAGAGCTATACACCGACAAGTATCCATGCTATCTTGCAGTAAAGGATCCAGGCTCTGTACGGCATTCAAGATAGCTATACTATAGCCATTGTATTTTGAGATTGAATATTTCATGAAAGATCCTTCATTTGACCTGAAAGCATTAGTAACGTATATTATAAAAATGATCGCACAGTTTTGTTTGCTGTGAAAAGAAATCTGTAAAAGAGGATGCAAAATATGTGGTTAAACTAGGTTAGACATCACAACCCGAAAATCTTCTGACAATGGCGAAGGATGAATGGAAATGTATAAGATAATTAGCTTTCAGAAAGGCAAAATCTGGGAATCAACCATCATTATGTAAAAGAGTGAGAAATTTTTTCCCACCTGATCTTAATTTTCAAGCTTCTGACTATAAAGTATTGATAGATTGGTCAACCTGTAAACTTTATCCATCACCTATGATGGCTCGTGTGACAACAGATAGTATTTTACCATTTTTAAAAACGAAAAACCTGCCATAGTTTGACTACGTACAATTTTCATGTCACCAGCAGTCCGTAGAAAGATGCATGAAACTTGTAACAGAGACTGCTACAAAAATATGTAGCTCCTTAAAACAAGATGCTTTTATTGGGACTACACTCTTCTCCTGTTCTGTAATGCCAGGTTTCAGTAAGAAGTCTGACTTGGAAGTTATGCCAAAAATAGAAAAGTAATATATTTCAAACGCTTTGAATGCCTGGATGGTCAGGAAGAGTGCGGGTGGAACTCAGAAGTGCAGCCACCTCCACGTGGTCAATTTTGAATCATTTCTAACTTCAGAAATGAGCGAAAAGCTGCACACACAGAGCGAAACATTAAAAAAATGTTTCTTTTCGTAAAGTTTTCTATTTTTAAGTTGCAATGTGAGAACTGAAGATAGAATCCAATTTCTATTTTATTTTGTTTTGTGTATTGCTACATGCCTATGAAAGAAATTATTACTATGTCAAGAATCATAAGAAGTAAATTGTATTCTATACAGAGTGTTCCAAAGAAAGTATGATTTTTGAGAGTTTAAAGGAACTTTG
Organism: Thermobia domestica; assembly: GCF_964235325.1. Lineage (NCBI taxonomy): Eukaryota > Metazoa > Arthropoda > Insecta > Zygentoma > Lepismatidae > Thermobia > Thermobia domestica. Next base: position 197,036,140 of record NC_137455.1, on the reverse strand, counting down.
ACCTGGATGTGTGAACTGAAGATATTGCATGATTTCAAAAGAAGAAAATGCAGTTACCCGTTTGGATAGACGGTCCAACTCTTCTGCACTATTAAAATTCGAATAGTTTTTTGAAAATTTGAAAGAAATAGTTTTTTCGACCCACCCTTCTAAACAAGGAAATGTAGATATTTAATAACGTAAAGAGGACGATCAAGGAGAAGAAGAAAAAACATGAAAACCCAAAATCTATTAAGCGGAGAAAACTCACTTTATACTTGAAATAACTCTCAACACCCATACTATTTGATCATTTATTATATAAATATATATAAACCGTCAATGCAATCTCTGGTTATTACATAACATTGATTTAAATCTTGAGAAACTGAATCGATTGGAAAAACTGCACCTCGATATCTCTCATCTTTCTTGGTCTACGAAAATTAATATTAAAATCGGAAGTAGTAATAGATTTGAACTATTTCCGATTTTGATAGTGTTCTGTGTTGTGATGGCATTAACTTTTGAGACCCTGAATCGATTACAGAGAACCGATTGCGGTTCACCACTTTTATTCTATGGTGATTAATGTGAAACCTGGAAATTGTTAATTTTAATTATTTCCAGATTCAATGGAGGGTTAACATAGAAGATATAAGCTACTCTTGTGAAGGTGAATCGATTAAAAGAAAAGATCTCAGTACCTCTTACTCTTTGTGCTCAATGTTGAAAAAGGAAGTAGTAATAAATTTAACTATTTCTTGTTTTGGTAGAGTGTTATGTGTTGTCATGGGCTCTTTTGAGACCCTGAATCGATTGAAGGAAATCACTTGTCGCTATTTAATACAATTCTGTTCTATGTCAATAAGTGTTGAAACCGGAAATAGTTAATTTTAACCACTTCTAGTGTAAATAGAAGGCTTACGCAAGAGATGGAAGCTACTATTGGGATCTTCAATCAATTGTAAGAAATCGAATGTCGATATCTCTCACCGTTCTTGCACTATTAAAATCAGTATTGAAACCGGAAATACTAGTAAATGTTAACTACTTTCCTTTTTGCTAGAGTGTTGCGGGTTGTGATATTGTGATATTGTCTTGAACATTGAATCTTTTGCTTGCCACTATCTATTGAAATTTTTGTTCTGTGGTGATAAGTGTTGAGAAGAGAAATGGCTAATTTAAACCATTTCATATTTGAATGGAAGGTTAATGAAGAAGATAGTACTTATTCTTGAAACAATAAATCGATTGAGAAAAATCGCATCTCGATACCTCTTACAGTTTTTGCTAAATGGAAATCACTATTAAAACCGCAAGTAATACTAAATTTAAACCACTTCTAGTCTTACAAAGTTTTGTCTTGGCACGTTACCTTAAGAGGCTGAATGGTTTGAAAAAATATATTTTCGCCATCTGTTGCTGCTTTCGTTCTATGACGACTAACATTGAAACCGAATATGACTAATTTCAACTTTTTCCGATTTGAATACCGTGTTAACGGAGGAGATAGGACTATATTTGGGACGCTGGAAAGATTGAAACAAGAAAAGAAAAAACGTATCTCGATACCTCTTAGTGTTTTTAGTCTAATAGTTGTTGACAGTAACGGACAGACAAAGCCGTTCTATTCACTTCAGACTCTTATGGATAGCATTGTTTGGAAGTCAAATAAAATTTAGAAAATATGAACAGAGAGGTCCCCTCAAGCTCAATTTTTATAGTTATTTATTTTAAGTACATTCACTAATACTGATTCAATATATAAACTATTTCGTTTTCTTATAACAGAACGAACAATCACTGTCAATGTACGTTTATATGTTACTTATATACTCGCACAAATTTTCTATATCGATGTCATTGAACAAAAGATAAATAGAATATATAGTCAAGTCGTGATTGGGAGCGTTACGGAAAAAGGAAGAAAAGAAGAATGCATATACCCATCCACGAAGTTAAACAACATTATTTAACTAAATAAACTATACGTTATTCTAAAACGAAGTCCATTCTTTGTTCTCTTTGAGCCACAAATTTTTCTATTACCTCCTGATTGACGTCTGAAAAATGCTGTTTTTTTTTTTTTTTTTTTTTTTTACCAAGTCTCTCTGAATAGATAACATCCCTACCGCAGATAGTATTTATGCTTTCATGATGTACTCAAGGAGGTCTTTACTTTTATTTAGGAAAGAGAAGCACCTCTTACTCTGGCGATTGGCATTTTGCTAGCATTTTTTATATGAATATAGCGGAGAGAAATTAAAATTTTGACCACTATGTATTTTTGTGTTTTTGTACTGTAAAGAAGGTTGAAATCAAAAGGCTTTCTCCAACGATATATAATTTATTAAATTTTAATATATGGATTGATTTGTCAGTTTTCAATCAATATGAATTACTGTGAATTGAAAAGCTATTGACTTTCATGCTGAAATTATTCTGAATATAGGTAATTTTCTTTTCTGAGTGGTAGAATATATTTTGAGGTATGAAAAAAACTCACATGTACTGCGATTGCAGGTATTAGATATTTCTGCTATTATAGAAGTTTATTTGATTTCATTAGATTTATTATTCATTTTGTAGAGCATATTTACATATACGTTTCCCTACCGAATCTTCGTCATTTCAGTTCTTCAGTACAACGATGTTATAAATGTAAGAATTTGGTGCAAACAATTGCGGCACCGATTGAGCATAAAAAGAATATGTAGACTTCTGTACACAGTCTTATTATTAGACTTCTGTACACAGTCTTATTATTAAAATATTCAGTATCATTCTTTTTCTGTTACAAATTATTTCCTAGATTAAAAGTTACTTTGGGTCCCTGGTTCTATCCCAGCTCTCGCCAAACGAGCTTTGTGGTGGACAAATGCCGTATGAGTGGGTTTTCTCGTGGGTTATCCCGTTTCCTCTTACTTTCTTCATTTCAATAGTGCTTTCATTTTTACTCACACTATCTCCTTTACACTACACAGCATAACTATGGCACGGAAAACAGAAATATTTCACCTTCTTCACGTTACTTACACGACTAGCAAATATATTGATTTAGATTAATTTATAATTTTCCTGGTAGAATGGAAGGGAGAATTTTACATGTTAAATCTGTTAGAGTCCTGTGCATCGTTAGCTGCATATATACATATACAATATTTTTTCATTAGACATACCCCTTGGTGTTTTGTATTGGAATCTCCAGATTTCACAGCTGGCGTATAAGAATACTGAAAGAAAAGAAAACATTTCGCTTGAAAGAGAAAGTCGTTACTAAACAGTGTTTGAGACAATGAGAATTCTTAAAAGCTGTATCGACCCGAGTAGATAATTAAAATTCGAAATTATTTTATATTTAGATATTTCCCCGCTTATGCCCATAACAGGAGAAGAAACCACGGCAGGGAGGGGAAACACCAACAAGTGAAATCTCGACTATACACTCTTTATTGCATATAATTCTTCATGAAAAATAATTATTATTAACGCACATTATATAAATTTATTAACTAGAGTAAATATATTAAATACTGTTAGGCTAATAAATAAATCTATTATGTTTTAACATGTATTTCGATGAGTCGAATTCCTTTCCACAATCCAAGGAAGGTAAACTGCCCCCTCTTGTTCCCTGCTGCCCCGCCATACATAGTCTGGCCTCTCTCAATTGAAAAAGAAAATAGTCTGCTGGTCACGAAGCCATGACGACTCCGCTTGCTTTGCAGGGCCTAACGTCGCTGCTCCTCTAATTCAATTATATTTGCACTACTACTTAGATGTTAAACCAGTATCATCAAATGATTAAAGATTTAATTGTACTAAGTTATAATGAGCCTTGGTAAAAAAAAAAAAAAATCAGAAATAACAAGTAGAGTTATGACACGCTGACCACATATTTCCAAATTTAGGTTGTTAACTAAGACCTATGAGAGTTCCTTCAAAGCAGGAGGGAAGTGTAATTCCAAAAGTAAGAGTACGGTCATAAATATACAGTGTCATCGGGTGTTATTCCGATAATTGTTCCTTCTTTCTTTCCTTTTTCCTTTTCCTGAACTTATGCTAAAGGGACGCCAGCATCCCGCGGTCCTCCAGTTTTACCCCTACTCTAAAGTATTAAAAGAAAATGCCATTTTCTCTTGTACACAGTGACAGGTGTTTGAAAGGCCAGATCCAAAATCTTAAAAGATGTAATACTTAATTATTCAGGAAAAATATAAAAGTGCAGTACTTAGTCACCCACCCAATGCGGAACATACGCACACTATATTCCCTGGTTGACAAAAGCAGTAACTGTGAATTATAATAAAGTGAATAAATAAGTAAATTAATAAATAATGAGTTTCGTTTCACAGTGTGAACGACAGTATACTTCTAGAATATGCAAATTCACTGCTAAAACTTGAAGTAGTACATCTATAATTACAAGAGGCAATAACGGGATAAGATTAAAGATAGAACCTGTTCCTCGATTGCTGGACTCATATAAAAAAGCCATTATTCTATCTCTTTATATTTTGGCTCTAAGCCGTAAGTGCTGATTGATGTCTATCAGTTCCTGTTGCAACATAGAAACAAAATCAGAGATGAAACATATTCTTGCAGTAGTAAATCCACATCTAAAAAAATGTTAATAACTATCTACTTTAGTTTCATCCATTACACGATCAGTTGTGTAACCGAAAAATCGTTGTTTTTTCAGCACTCACGGTCTGTGCAGATAGATAATAGTTGACAAAACACATTATTTAGACGCTGAATCTATATCAGAAACCCATTTTGGAAATCTATTAGAGTCTTCGCTCTAGGGAAACCAGTATTGAAACCAAAAGTGCTAGTTAATTTTCATCACATCTGATTTCTGTAGTGTTGTGGGAAAGGATGGTATGTTCTCTTAAGATGTTGAATCGGAAAAAAAAACTCGTAGATAGGTCTCTATTACGGTTTAATTACTATGAGACCAACGATCGAATAGGATATTGTTTATTTTTACATATAGATTGAATATAGAATATAGATTTAACGGCAGAGATATTCTTGGGACGTAAAATCGGTTGCAGAAAACCGCTTCTCGACATCTTTTACAGATTTTTGCTCTATAGGGATCAGCAATGCAACCAGAAATAGTTGATTTCTGTTACTTTCCGTTTGAACAGATGGTTGATGGAGAAAACGGAACCTGTTCTTGGAACGCTGAATGGATTGCAAAAGAAAAAGCTTGTCAATATTTTACCGCTTTTCTTCAACGGAAATCAGTCTTGTAACCGGAAGTAGTAAAAAGTTTCAACCACTTTTGATTTTGGTAGATGTTTGTGAGCTAATGATAGGGTTCTTGAGGAGCTAAACCGATTGCAAGAAACCACTTGTTGCTATTGGTTATAGTTTCTTTTCTATTGTTATAAATGTTGAAATCACAACTACTTCCGGTTTGGGTAGAGGACTAACTGAGAAAATAAAACCTATTATTAGCACGTTGAATCGACTCCAGAAAACCGCTTCTTGATATCTCCAATCGTTTTTGCTTTGGTACCAATCGACAAACAGACGAACGGACACGGGCATTCTATAAGACTTTCAACATTTGTGCATAACATAGTTTGGAAATCTAATAAATAAATAAATAAATAATAGTTGTTGATTTAATTAAATGGTATATCAAGGATTATAAATCAATAAAATTTCTGTGTAAATATCGTATTTCTTTATCTTCCGGATTTTCAAAATCTTTAAACATTTCTGGTTTATTTCTGCTACACATGAACTCTTATGGTTTCTCTTTCTGACTAACCATTCTCAGTTTTAACTTTTATTGCTATAGAAAGAAAACAGAATTAGATAGCAACCACCTGTTTCTTGCAATCGATTCAGTGCCTCAAGGATACATGTAGTCACTGCCCGCAACACTCTACCAAAACCAGAAATGGTTGAAATTTACTATAGTACCTCCAGTTTCAGTATTAATTTCCATCTAGCAAAAACAGTAAGAGACACCGAGAATTTCTTTTTACTATTGATTCATTGCTTCAAAAAGAAGATGCGTCTCTTTCGTTAACACTCTACTCAAACCGAAAGTGGTAGCAATGTATCATATCCGGTTCCAACAGCAGTCACCATAGAACAAGTAGCGGCAAGCGATATTTAATAATCAGCTCACTATTTCATGGGAACATATCTTCACTCTCCGAAAGATTCCGCAAAATTTGAAGTGGTTAAAATTTACGAGTATTTCCGGTTTGAATACTTATTTACAAGGGTCGTTCACGGTTTACCGGGATATTTATTTCTTCAGAGGAAACATCACAAGAAGCACCAAATTATGTCAGATTTTCAAAGTATTCTCTGTGCGCGTCGAGGCACCGTTGCCATCGTTGTGGCAGCTCCCTGATTCCTTTGGCATAGAAAGAACTTGGTTGTTGTCGTAGCCACTGAAGGACATCGTCCCGCAGTGCTTCATCTGTCGTGAATTTCTTCCCTCCCAGATGGTCTTTAAGGGGTGCAAACAAATTATAATCACTGGAGGCTATATCTGGACTGTAAGGGGATGGGGCAGAACTTCCCAGCACATTTCGGCCAGAGTTGTTGTTGTCACATTGGCCGTGTGAGGAGGGCATTGTCATGAAGAAGCACGACATTTCCAGACAACATATGAAGTCTTTTCTTGCGAATGAATTTTCGTACAGCACCACTCAATAATGTGGAGTAATACTGGGCATTAATTGTGCTCCGTTTGTCCATAAAATCCACATGGATAACACCCTTCATGTCCCAGAAGACACTTGCCATGATCTTTCCAGTGGACGGCTGCGCTTTGCTTTTCTTTGGCGGCAGGGTACCTTTATGTCATGCTGCTTCTTTTAATCTCTTGGGTTGAATTGTGCAACCATGTTTCATCACACGTGATGATAGATTGCAACAATTCATCACCTTCGGCTCGAAACCGATTCAAAAGCTGTTAAACACGTCATGCGTGTTCACTTCTGGTCAAATGTCAGCTGGCGGGAAACCAATCTTGCACAGATTTTACGGAAGAGTAAGTGGTTTTGAATGATTGTCTCAACACTCCCGACATTGATATTCACCGCGGCAGCAATATCCCGCACTGTTACTCGCCGGTTCTCAAGAATCATTTGCTCAACACGTGCGGTATTCACCGGTGTGAGTGCAGTCGGGTGAATGTGTCCATGTGCCGAGCTCCCGTCCTTCGCAAAACTGTTCACACCTTTCGTACACTCTTGTCCGTGACATCGTTTGTTCATCATACTGTTCTTGCAATCTTCTGAAAATTTCAGCTGGTTTAACTTTCTCCTTTATAAGAAATTTGACTACACGCCGCTGCTCTACAACCACAGCCACACTGCTTGCCACCATGTCCGCTGCAACTGCTGCGCATGCCCCAAATACGTCATGCCGGGCGCTAGTTATTCGGAAAGGAAAACATTACGTCACCAACAATTTTCATCCGGCTATTCATCGATCATTTACCTACGAAAATCCCGGTCAACCTTAAACGTACCTTGTACACAGAGCGAAGACAGTAAGAGATTTTGGAAAGCGGTGTTTTAACACAGATTCCGTTCCCAAGAATGGGTTTTGTCTCGCCTTTAATCTATCAGTTCAAACCTGAACTTGTGAATATCTACGATTTCTCGGTTATCACATCGATCGAATTTCTTTCATCTTTGATTTTATTCTTTACTCCAGGAGGAAGTGATAGACATAAATTAGCACTTCGGTTAAGGTCAAGTGAGCTTAAGGACCATTGTAACAATTGAAATTCACTACTGTCTTCCTCAGATTCTTCTCGTTTCTACTTCAGTAAAATATTTCTCCTATCGAATAGAGTTGTTGGAAGACAACGAAAACCCTTACTGAACTTCTCTTTTTAGTATAATTCTGTCATTTCCTCTTCTAATCTAACACTTTATTTGTTGATTCATGTCACTCGGTTCAAAGTACTTTCTAAATCAACAAATTTCAATCTATTATATAGACACTTTTCTTTCCTCTAAGCAATACACTAATAGAATCGCTTATGTCTTCCTACTACTAAATTTAATGACCTCACTCATGGGATAATATGATAAGTTTACACAATTTCGGCGGGGATACCCGAATTCGATTCAATGTGAAAGCTTTATATGTTCGAATCTCACTTCAAACTGTGTGTATACGTTTCATATAACCTCGGTGGTAAAAGGGGCACTAAACTCAATTCAACCAACCAATCAGTTACTAAATACAAGTAGTTCGTATCCATCCACATTGTGATGGGTGAAGAAGTTATGATTACAGATTTGGATACAGCGTGCAAAATCAAATTTTATCAGTGATAGAAAACCCGATGGACCAGCGCTATCAATTTATGTATATATAACAACATTATGTTATATAATAACTGTTGCTTATACAAACAGTCACCTGCGTATTACTAAAATATTATCTATGTAAGTTGATATTTCTTCTTTTATGATTAATACTGCTTGCTTCGTAAGTTAGGTGAGTGATAATGTTGAGGCGAATGGAAGAAAATGCAATTTCCTTCACTTTCTTCCATTTTTACTAAGGCGAATTTCTCAAGGTTAACTACAATGATTGTCTTAGAAATAGAACTAGGAGTTATTGTTGAAAACTAGTAATAATGTTCCTTGTTTTAATAAGACTGCTTTGGGATGTTACTAACTGATTTTGAAATTTATAAAAAAAAATAACGCTGACTTGCGCTTATGCATAACTACTATAGATTCACGTGCTATATATTTTTAATTCCTATTTTCTAACACCACAGATGATCTCTTTCTATATAAAGATTTTAAACAATAACTGGTTCACTACATATTCACTGTCTTGAAGGCTATATGTGGTAGGATCTTGTGTAATACAAAAAAAAACTTTTTGCGACATTTTTCTTATGGATCTAACGTGAAAGTTATGTTTTCTTTTGGAATAAATTTTAGTAAAACTTAAACTCCAACTGAAATAGGTCGAACCATTTTCAAAATCATAAATGGAAACAGTACGGAATGCACATAATGGGTTGAACAAATATTTATTTTTTATCAGTTTTAAAGATTTTAAACGTATTTCCATTGAAAAATTATCCGCAGATAATTGTATAAACAAAAGTGCAGTCTCTCACTCCCCTATTCTCATCTACATCGTAGGCCTAGTCGTGTCGCCAAGAAAATGTTCAATTCGATTTACTTGTCTATCTTACAACTGCCTCATCAACCAAGCTTTAAAAGAATTCTTACAACATAATTTTTATTATTATGAAATGTCACATTTATTCAGTTATTTGGCAACAGTTGATTATAAAAGTCTAAATATCTGGAATATCGCTGATGATTAATTAACTCTCAATCATTTTCAATAGGATAGCAACGTTTTTATGTTACAATTACAGTATAGACGCACTCTGTATTCGGTGATTCATTCCCATATCCTTCAATTAGTAACCACATCATTGTTAAATACACAATTACGCAAGCTTTGGCTAACCTCGATTACCTCATTTAAGTGTGCTTCACTTGAACTGGAAATCGATTACATATTTCGATGCAAACATATCGCATATTTTGCAGCTTATGGTATTCTCTGATGCATAATTGGAATTCTTTACTCTTGTTACCTTCATTTGCATACAGGAGGCTGCTAAAAATTAATACTAATTTTGTTGAGTGATTCTCTTTTATTTTATCTCGAAATGTTTCATATTGCTTACTGATGTAATTCGGGAATCCAGTAGTCCGGGACTACGTCAATCTATATGTTCATTAATTTTCATTGAATACTCATTATCCAATCCGTATTCACAATTTATTTTCTCGTGTTTCACAGAAAGATAACCAAAATTAATTTTTACAACAAACTGAAGTAGTAAGTTACCTTTTTCAGGCGAATCAGAGTTAAAGATCCTTTTTTACTATTAGATCTATTGTTTCCTCAAACTATTAGTTTAAATATCCCCTAATATCTTACTTCTAACGTACAAAACTTTGTGTTTATTACATAAACCAGGCCGCTAATCGACAAATATCTTATACTTTTATTTCTCGCAGAAAAACTCCTGGTTAACAGATGTGTTAAAATTACTACTAATTTTGTTTATTATTATTATTATTATTATTATTATTATTATTATTATTATTATTATTATTATTATTATTATTAGTAGTAGTAGTAGTAGTAGTAGTAGTAGTAGTAGTAGTAGTAGTAGTAGTAGTAGTAGTAGTTATTAGGAAGTGCCTTTGATTGACGTGTTTGAGTTGTATGTGGGTGTGCTTGATGTTTCCCAGGTGAAAGTGCTGAAATCCGTTTCAAAATTAGATTTGTGGTTACCTTATTATAAAACCATGAAAGAAATTCGCCTATTAAAGTTATAATCTTGAAATTTTCTAACAATGAAATCCAGTGCAACGGGAATATTACAAAAATTCCTATAAATGGAAAACAATATTAGTCAAATAAATTCATTAACAGATATCTCCATTTCAATGGAAAATGATGAACTTTCTTGTCCTCAGTGTCTAGAAAGGTTTCCAACCAGGAAAGGTTTGAATATACACAAGGCGACGAAACATGTGATAACAGAATCTGAAGTTACTACGCAAGATTTTGCTAAGGAACTTGCAAAATTAAAGTCAACCGTATGGTTAATAAAGAGAATATCAAGAGGAGCTCGAAATGGAGTCGCAAAGAGGCATGCTTAAATAAAAATTTCAACTCGTGGAAAAATTTAACCTTTTCGTTTGTTCATCTAAAAATCCCTAAAGATCGCAGCTCGAAATCCATTACACATATCATTAAACACAACTTACGAGGAAGGTCCACAAACCGTGAGAGTTTAATTTTGATGAAAATTCGTGACATGATTCAGTTCGAGTTGCTAAGCAACGTAGTATTAGTCACTTGATGCGCAAATGCTTCGTTGAGCAGCTACACTGACCCCATCTTGAAATCCCATAGGCGAAGTCGAAGAATACTCTTTTGGCACAAAAGTGAAAAAGCTTTTGGTAGATCTAACTTCGCCATTGTAAACCGGTATAAGGCATCTATACATGGGGGCACTTCCAGCGCGCATTTCATAACACAAATCTAACTCACACAGTTTTATATGTTCCAATGGGTGAGAGAATCCTTAACTTTGAAGCAGGCACGTATCCAGGGGGGTATAGGGAGGCCGGCACCCCTAAATTTTGCTGGCCCCTAAAATGTTCACGGTAGGTTTGCAAATGAACTATAATATGGTGATGAACTATCATATGGTTGGATCGCCCCCCCCCTAACATCAGCCGGCCCCCCTACATTTTTGGGCTGGCTACGGGCCTGCTCTGAAGTGAAAACAGATATGTAGACTTTGGTTACGGAAATAGATTCAGGAGTTAATTAAAGTGTTATTTGATATTCCACATGACACTCTTGACATATATCATATTTGACCGTGATTCTATATGGCGCCTTTCAAGACGGCGATCATGCACTGAAGTACCCCCACGTAAAGATGCCTTGTACCGGTTTTCAATGGTGAAGTCAGATCTACCAAAAGCTTTTTCATTTTTGTGCCAAAAGGGTATTCTTGAACTTTGCTTACCAGACTTCACTTTGGCGTCAGTGTAGCAGCTCAATGAGCATTTGCGCATCGAGCGACTATTACTACATTGCGTAACAACCCTAACTGATTTTTGTCACTAATTTTCATCAAAATTCAACTCTCACGGTTTATGGACCTTCCTCGTTAGATGAAACTGTGTCAATAAATTATCCATCTCGTCTAGGGAAAAACGCACTCCAAACTTAGCGAAAAGAATAGAAGCAAACATTGCCGACTTCGATACCAGAGGGGCTCTAAGGTTTTTAAGCTCCGATGATAATTTGGCTCCAATAAATGAGGAAGCATATCTCCATCTCAAAAACAAACACTCAGCTCCTTGGAGGAATCTTAATTTACCCGATCCTCCAAACGACCTAGATCCTAAAATTATACTGGATAATGGAATGGTGTCAAAAGCTATTTATAGTTTTCCCAGTGGTTCTGCATCAGGGATTGATAGTTTGTCACCTCAGCAGGTGATATGGCATCATATCTGCTGGAACAGATCACAAAGTTAGTAAACCTCATACTGAGCGGAAATGTCAATCTTGAAATATGTAATTTTTTGGTGCCAATTTATGTACACTTCGAAAGAAGGATAGGAGGATTTAGACCCATAGCTGTTGGATGTACATTTTGACGTTTAGCATCTAAGGCAGCAGTTTCCTCTGTGTACGCTAAATGCGCCTCTTATTTGCAACTTCACCAACTCAGATTTGCAACGAAAAAAGGAAACGAAGCTATTATACATGCCACCCGCAGTTACATACAAGCACATAAAAATTCTAATAACGTCTTTCTCAAGATAGAGTTCAAAAGTGCTTTCAATTCTATTGAAAGAGATATTATGCTACAGCAAGTGAAAGAAGTACTGCCTCAATTATACTCATTTTTTTTTGGCAAAGTTATGCTCAAACTTCAATCCTATTTTTTGGTGAACGAACGGTCCCATCACGAGTTGGCTGTCAAGAAGATGATCCAGCTGGTCCAATGTTTTTTAGTTAGGCCATCCACCCAATAGTTCGCACTTTATCGTCTGAACTAAATATCTTCTACTTGGATGACGGTAGCTTAGGCTGTTCTCCACAGTCAGTTTAGAGTCAAGACATGAAGACTCTAATAGAAGAATCAGAAAAACTTGGTCTTGAAGTTAACCCGTCTAAATGGGAACTTTTTTCACATCTGGGAACCCAAACAAGGAAGTCTAAATCCAAGTTTCAAGAATTGTTACCTGGGATACGGACCGTACTCAAAAATGAATTATCTCCTTGGGATCACCTCTCCTTGAGGATGGATATGAGGAAAATTTTGATGAGCATTTAAATAGATTAAAAATAACAACTGAGCGTCTGAAGACTTTACCAGCGCATATTGCCTTTTTTCTACTTAAGAATTGCCTGGGAATACCGAAACTTATCTATTTTTACGCACCACTACCACATGGTCCATGACTTTCAAAGTACTTCAGCTTGATAATTGCTTGAAATATGCACTACAGTCAATCATCAATTATTCTTTGAATGAAAATCAATGGACTCAAGCAAGCTTAATAATCCCCTTAGGAGGTTTAAGCGTAAGAAAAGTCTGAGATTTAAGCCTTCCAGCTTTCCTGTCCTCATGTTTTGGAGTGAAGTCACTTGTCTCCAACATACTGAACATTCCAGTTGACAAAGTAGAAATTCATCACCTGATATGGATGGATTGGAGATATGGAATGGTATAGACAATAATGAGACTCCGCTGTGTTGGACTTACAACAGAATTGGTATAAAATTATATTAACAGCAACAATTGATAAAGAATTGGTCTCTGAAAATACATCAGATATAGCCCGTTTTAAATCCTTACAAAGAAAAGAACCTGGTGCATAGCTACAGGCTACACCGTCAAAAAATATTGGATCTTTCTTGGACAACAACCCGTTTGAACTTTGTGTCGCTCTACGTCTCGGTTTAAATATATGTCGTAGTTTCAAATGCACATGTCAGGAATGGTTGATGAAAAAGGCTTACATGAACTAAGCTGTTCTAGAAATGGAGGTCAAATTTCTCGTCATGGAGAGCTAAATAATATAATAAGACTAGCTCTTGCCAGTATTGATATCCCAAGTATTTTAGAACCATCTGGAATGTCCAAAGATGATGGGAAACGACCAGATGGAGTGACATTAACCCCTTGGAAAATGGAACAACAACTGGTATGAGACGTCACAACTGTTGACACGTTTGCACGTTCTCATTTACCTTCATCATGTAAAGAGACAGGAAATGCTACTGAGACAGAATGTAAGCGAAAACACACGAAATATTCAAAATTAAAACATCATATGTTCATCGCATTTGCTACAGAAACTATGGGAGCTTTTAGCCGGGAAGCTAGGAAGTTCCTAAAGGAAATTGGGTCAATATTAAATCTCAAGACGGGAGATACGAGAATTGCACAATTTTTATTTCAGCGTATTAGTTTAACAATACAGAGAGGTAATGCGGCCAGCATTTTAAGTTCCTTCCCTTCTTCAAAAATAGAAGAAGTTTTTTTTTTATTTGAAACGAACCGGAATTTATGAACACTTTCGACTGAAAAGTTTGTAAACTAAGTTTTGTCAACTCCGTGATATTTCTCATGCTACTTCCAAACATATGAAGGATGGATTTATTCGTTATTCTTAGTTATTAAGATAATTAGGTCTACACAATTTTGTTTTTATTTTTTATTTATTCGAGTATTAACTCAAAATCAAATTTGAATCGAACATGTAACGCTTTTTTAAATTTTTATTATTGAAACTGTCAACAAGATCAACATTACACTAAAATACAAAGCAACATTTTATTATAAAATAATAAACTTATAAATGTAACAGTTTATTATCTATATATATAAAAGAGAACGTACAAAATCCTTTGTCCGCTCATCACGCTAATACGGCTGAACCAATTTCTTTCATTTTTGGGGGGTTATTAGGATTTGGACCCTAGATGGTTTTTATCATATCACTTTAATTTTTAATTACCAGTGTCTTGAGATAATTGACCATTCAAGTGTCCATAACGTACAAATCCTTTGTTATTAGTTCATCATAGGTAAAAATAAACGTATTTATATGCAACCCGCATGACCGTGTCACTCGGCGGGTTAACATAAATGACAGGCGATATACAGCGGAAAATAGCTTGAATCTTCTGTTTAAAATTTTTTAATTGATTTGCTTATTTTTACAGACACTTTTACAATATGCCAGCACCGGGATGACCGCAGCGAAGCGGGGCGGGTTAACATAAATGACAGGCGATATAATGTTAAGATTTACTGCAATCTTCTATGGTTTTTATCATATCACTTGAAAGCGAAAAAGTAAAAATTATCTAAGTAACAAAGTTTATTGCGTTCCGGGGTGACCGCAGCGAAGCGGGGTGAACGCTGCTAGTTTTATAATAAAACGTTGCTTTGCTCAGCTATTGTATTTTAGTGTAATTTATTGAATATAGCAAAGCAAATATAAATCAGTTAGTTAATATCAACATGTACGTATAACAGTTTTGTTAAGTGATTCTCTGTCTTATCTATATATTAAAACGTTAGATTTATATTTTATGGTCTAGGAAAGTTCATGTTTCTGGAGATTGTATCTTTGTGGCCAGTCCTTTCGACAGTGAGTTCTCGGGAACCATAGGCTCTAGAAAGATTCCGTTTTTACTGATCGATTGCAAATTTTGTGTAGATTGTTCAGTTCTAATTGAATATTTAAAAATGGCCGTTATTTCTTTATTACATTTTTAGAGGTATTTTGGAAGTGTTGAAATTTTAAAAAAGTAAAGCATCATATGCTACGAGTTTTACATTCCAACACCACATATTTGTACAGAGGGATTGTATATCTCTCAGGCGTTTTTTCATGGACAAATGATAATTAAAAACGAAGGACAACCATTTCTCCAATCTAAGGTGAATCTTTATTGTTTGGAGTGTTTTGCACAATGAACACCGTACATCACTGACATTATAATTAATTGTGTGTGTAATGTATTTTCTTATTACATACTGCGTGCAGAAAGAAAGAAAAGACTGATCATACATGAATTAGAAACTCCAGCCGGAAGTAGCTTAAATCTTGCGAATGGTGCGAGATATTGAAAAATCTCCCTTTTATGGTACCCTTTACCGATTTTTATCAAGACGTCTCTCACTTGTATCTGTAAAGGGACATGTACTACTATGAGCAAAATAAATGACGCGTCTCTTTATTTTGAAGTGTTTTGAAAATATCTCCGTTTTCTTTATATGTTCGAAATTTTGGAAGGTTTCCCCAGCAGGACAGGTTAATAACAAACCCGTTTTTAATATTTGTGTTAGATATTAACTTAAAATAAATAAATTAGAAGCAAAAAACTTTAAATCGACAGAAATCTCGAGAATTACCAACTCTGCTAAAGTGGGAAATTTTCAAGAACGTGAGGGAATTCTGCAGTTCAACACGAAGCAGCGACATCTATGCAATTGAGAGAAATATGGATTAAATCTACAAATGAAACTTTTAACGAAATATTCCTAATATGTCTTATTACGTGCATTATCTGTAAAGTCCAAATATATGAATATATGCCAAGTATTAACGTAAAAATAGAGCAAAAAGTGGAAATTATCTATGGAAAAGGACGAACTGGTAACGCGACCGTAATGAAAAATCGTCTTTACCGGAACAGACTCAGTTCACGTAAGAAAACGAATAGCTCAGTTAGTTAAAGCAAGGAGTCTGTATGCCGAAGGTAGTGGGTTCGAACCCTTTGCATGTTCCGTTGTCATTTTTATTACTATGATTGTTTTATTTATTTATTATGTGGGAAAGAATCAAATTGTTACATATGTGTAAAACTCATGACGATAACAGATTTCCCTATTAAATGTTTAATTTTTCCTAGATGTTTAATTACGGAAAAGTTTTACAATGTATTTGTCTTAAATTGAATGAAATTGTTTTGAATTTATCACATGAGGTAAGTAGCCCAAAGGAGGAGAACTGAACTAACTGATATTCTACGTAAAATCAACCTATTGTAGAATGATGATGCTTCTTACCTTCAGCACATAATCTTTGCGTTAGAGTGTCAGACAGAAAAAAAATCCTGGTTTTCCTCCCCTATGACCACCCATCTTAAACCTCTACATACCATTGTTCGTCTCACAAAATTTCGGTGCTCCAATAACATTCATATAATAATAATAATAATAATAATAATAATAATAATAATAATAATAATAATAATAATAATAATAATAATAATAATAATAATAATAATAATCCTGAATATGCCATCCTTACATAATGTAAGGATACCTTAGTTTCTTCTTAGTTTAAAGTGCTTTCTTTAGTAATTATTTGAGCAACCATGTAGGAGGGGGTACGACGTTTTATTTTGCCCCTCTCATTTCAGTACCCTCCCAACAGAAAGTAATTTCTGATAAGCAGGGCAGACAAAATGAATAAGAAATATATTTACAGCATCCTCTCCCCTTTCATGATTTGAATATCACGTAACATTTTTTATTCTACCAAAAATGGCCCAGTGCGGTTAGGGGTAGGTAACTAAAGAAATACCTAATATACAGCGCCCCTTGATTGTAATATTACCGCTTCTTTATTTGTACGAGGTAGCCCCTACACAATCAAGGGTGACAAAAATAATAGGAAAAGTTTCTATTGATTCCAGTGGCGGATCCAACACGAAATCCTGGAGGGGGGGGAAGTGAAAGATTCTTTTGATGATGTGAAGCTGTCACAAATTACCACTTAACTAAACTAAACATAATAGTGGGGTGAACCGGAATCCAGTCAGTTTAAATTGATGTAAAAGTTTAATTTTTGGCTTCATATTAAAGTTTTGGTTTCAAATGAGAATTTCAGTCCAAGTAGTCAATGATCAAATCTCGTGGGCCTTTCCAGTGTAGGCTACTACGGCTCCTTTATGAGAAAAAGCAAAAATATTAAAATGTTTATAACTTTCGAATTTTTCGTCTATTTTAAAGAAATGTTTGGATTCGTATTAAACCGTTGGTTCCAAATAACAATTTCAGTCCGAATGGACAATGATCAAATCTCGGGGGGCTCTCCAGTATAGGGGGCTACTACTCCCTTATGGGAAAAGGCAAAAATATGAAAATACTTATAACTTTCGAATTTTTCGTCTATTTTAAAGAAATTATTGGCTTCATATTAAAGTCATGGCTTCAAATTACAATGTCAGTCCGTGTGGACAATGATCAACCTCGTAGGGCTCTTCGGTGTAAGGGTTCCGGCTTCTTTATGGGACAAGGGCCGCGGTGGCTCAGTGGTACAGCGTTCACCTCTGGTTCTTGGGGTCCCTGGTTCAACCCCTGCTCTCGCCAAGGGAACTTTGTGGTGGACAAACACCGTGTGCGTGGGTTTTCTCGGGGTTCTCCCGTTTCCTCCCACTTTCTTCACTCCACCATTCCACTCATCTCTCATTATCACCGTCTCCTTTAGCCTAACCAGCATAATCGTGGAAGGTAAAACTCAAAAATTTCATTTCATTTCTTTATGGGACAAGATTCATGTAGTTGATATTGCAAAATTGTTTTGTATACATGAGTGGAAACTTGCACCATTTGGTTAATTTTACCTCTTATATTTTGCAGATTCAAATTCGAAGCAATAGTTACTTCACAAAGCTAAAAGAAGGCACTTACTAGTTTCATTAAAATGAAATGTCTTTTATGAGAATTTGTCATTAAGCAGACGAACGCACAGGCACCCAAACGTTTGTTGAGTCGGACGATTGAAACTCGTTAAGCTCGCTTCAATTATTATTATTATTATTATTATTATTATTATTATTATTATTATTATTATTATTATTATTATTATTATTATTATTATTATTGTATGGTGCATGGGGTCTGTGGCTCGATTCAACTTAACGCCAAGTGAAATTTGAGGTGGACAAATACCGTGTGCATGGGTTTTCTTTGGATTTTGCATTTTCCTCCCACTTTCTTCATTTCCCACTTTCATCCGTCATAATTCTCCCTTAGCGTAGGTGCATAATCGTGTAACGTTAAACTAGATATTCCATTTAATTTTAATTTCAACAATAATAATAAACAATTAATTCAACTGAAAGGACTGTAATTTATGTTGACGGCAATTATCACAAATATGCAACCATTATAAAAACAATGCTTTGAGTAGAAAGATAATATTTTCCCAGTGTTAACGAATGCGCATGAGATAATACATGTCTCGAGAAAGAGACGAGACGCGCTATGCGACATCCAAAATAAGACTTGACAAATGTTTTGGACACGAGATAACTTTTAAAATGTCTCGTCTTGTCTGGAATGTCTCGAAAACAAAAGTCTAAGTTTTAAAATTATTTTTCAAGATCTATTCTCTCAAAAGTAGCTCTCTGCGTTAAAATTAATAACAGCATTTGTATTTAGAAAAGATAAACAATGCCTAAAATTAATAGTTAACTTTTCGAAAAGAAGCTTCATTAAGGGGGAACCTGAAAGATGTCCACAAACTTCGGGAGATGATTCGCGACAACAAAAGGAGACAAATGGTCCTCTTGCAGTTTTCGAATTCAGCTTCGTTGTCGAGATACAGGGTACCAACTGGTCGTGTTTGAGAAACTCATTGGGAATAAATTAAACTCCAAGAATAAACTACTACTCATAAATTTTTCAGGTCAATTGACTTATACCATGTTGCAAGTTAAATATTTATTAATGAAGTGTGTACAAAATTTGCCAGTGTCTTTTCTGAAAAAATCTTCGAGAAAAAGTCACCTCCAAGAATAAAGTACCCCTCGTAAATTTTTCTAAGAAAAATATCTGATACTCCAAATATAGGGTTGTTAATTAAATATTGATTAATGAAAAATAAACAACGTTGTTAACCACACTTATATTAGGCAGTAGGAAAAAAAATGGAAAATCTCCTGTAGGAATACTATGTAAACCCTAAGTTTAAAATTTGTTGTATATACGTTGAACGGTATGGCTTCTAGGCGAGTGCACAGAAAAGTGTACCGAACGGACGGACCAGGAGGACGGGTATCGAAAAATCACATTTTCGGTATGTAGACGCCATGAAGTATGTAAATCCGTTGAAATCTGAATTTGATATACTATTTTCACAATCACCATATTTTCTTCTCTCTTTTGTCGCTCGAAAAAGAAAAGCCTGAGTTTACCACAAAAAGCTAGGGACTTTACCAAAAAATATTCAATTACAGGGCCACCGCACTAAACTTTTTCAATTCAATTTCTTAACTGTGTTAGGACGCAGTTGTTACTGAAGTGTGTATTTGGATAATATGAATAAAATTAAAGTATTATTCAAATAC
Source organism: Thermobia domestica (assembly GCF_964235325.1). NCBI lineage: Eukaryota > Metazoa > Arthropoda > Insecta > Zygentoma > Lepismatidae > Thermobia > Thermobia domestica. The sequence continues at coordinate 197,016,202 of NC_137455.1, read as the reverse complement.
GTCAAGTCTCGGGTTGAAACCCTGCTCCCGCCAAGTGAACTTTGTGGTGGACAAACACCGTGTGCGTGGGTGTCCTCGGGGTTCTTCCGTTTCCTCCCACTTTCTTCATTCCACCATTTCATTCATTACTCATTATCACCGTCTCCTTTAGCCTAACCGGCATAACCGTGGGACGTAAAACTCAAAGATTCATTTCATTTTTTTTTTCAAATACGTCAAATGTTAAATTATCGAATAAAAAACTTCGATTGAAGAAAATCCGCACTACAAAACTAACTCACACTTTGAGCACATTTTCATTAGACATATAATAGAGCAATTAATGCAATAATTGTTTATGAAATATGACAAAATCAGATGAGTCATTTTTGAGAAAGTCGTTCAAAAAGAACACGTCAGGAGTAACCTACCTATTGTGAATTGTTTCGAACAATGAGTTAAGATATACTTTTGGTTATTAATGAAATATTTATTTGCGAAATTTGAACAAAATTGCCTGTCGTTCGAGACAATTGTCGGGAAAAACCTTGACCCCCCGAAATAAACTATTTGTCGTAATTGTTTTTCATAGAAATGACTTATACTAAAATTTAGGGTTATTAATGAAATACCTATTTATGAATTATTAATAAAATTGCCCGAGTAATTTTTGAGAAAATCGTGAGAGAAAAATAACTCCCCGAATAAACTATATCTTGAGGATTCTTTCAGGGTTAGCGAGTTATTTCATATTATTAGGGTTTTAATGAAATATTTAATTCTGAGTACGAACAAAATTGCTTGACTCATTTTTGAGAAAACCGTGGAGGAAAAACACCTCCGAGAGTAAACTACCCTTCGCATATTTTTTCAGGACAAACGAGTTTTGCCATATTGTTCGGTTATTAACGAAATATTTATTTTTGTAATATGAATAAACTCTTTTGAGTCGTTTTTGAGAAAATCGCCCAGACAACACACTCCATCAAGAATAACCTACCCCTCGCATTTTTTTTTTAGGACAAACGAGTTATGCCATATTGTTAAGTTAATGAAATATTTATTTAATTTTGAAATATGAACGAAAACACTTGAGTCCAATTTGAGAAAATCACTGAGAAAAAACTCACCCCTAAGTATAAATTACCCCTTGTAAATTTTTCTCAGATAAATGCCTTATACCACAAAATAGGGTTGCTAATTAAATATTGATTTATAAAAAAAGAAAGAAAACAAGATCGTTAGAACCAGTTATGAGAAAATATCTTTTTTCTATAGTATTTTCATCGTACAGGAAACTACCCTTGTTTTGGGAGTAGGAGGGAAATAAAAAACTAAAGGAAATACTATGAAGACCTTTAACTAAAGATCTTTAATTGTAGTGCAGGACAATATGATGGGGTCCCGACACAATCATTAGCTCGAAGTACACAATTAAAATCGCCCATGAGCATAATGTTATTAAAGGGTTCAGAAAGCAAATACAATAAATCTTCAGAATATAAGGTCTCTCTACCCGTCTTCCCTTGATGCCCCGAATTCCCATATATATTGACAATTACAGTATTTTTCCAATACAAAGCGATCCCTCTGCCATCCACCAACATTTTAAGGGAATCAATTTGTATTCCTTCTTTCACTAATATAGCAGTTCCAAAACCATGTACACCAATATTAACATGACTCTTATAACCATAGATGGAACAGTGTTCATCGGAGATTATTTCCTGAAGACATATAAAATCTGCGTCATAATCATAAACAAATTTTTTAAACAATTCTTTTTTAACACTATTTTGCATACGGTTTACATTGAGGGAAACAATACGTGTAATGTTCAGTGTTAGAAGTAAGAAAACAAAAAAGCAAATGTAAGATTGGAACATATCAACGTATTACTATAAACAGAAGACGAGAACGTCAATATAGTCACACTGACAACAAAAAAGCGAAAAATGTGTTTACAAATCTTGAAGGTCAGTGAGCACACCTGAGGCAGTATCGTCGTGACGTAAACATTCAGGTATTGAAGCACCGCGTCTTTTCTTCTTTCGAGTTGTTATGACATTCACAGGTTGTGAATAAGAACCACGTGAGCCTCGTTTCTTTCGTGAACGTAATTCCCTTGTTGTGTCAGGAATGTCTGTTGTTTCACTTTCCAGGTCAAGGTCACTACCGTCTGTATCTGAAGTAGGTGCAATGAATTCCATATCAGTGTTTTGTTTCACAGCTTGGAGGGAGCCCTCAGTACCAACAGGCTGTTTACCAGGGAGACAAGACGGAGTATCGATATTATCAACACTTGAAAGGTCATTAACATTAACACTAGATGTATGTGTTTCTTCACCTGCATTATTGATAAGGCCAGATTTGGAATCAGCGTTGTCATCCGTATGAGCAGCAATCGTAGTAGAGGTGTCAGTTACTGATTCGGAATTGTTTGGTTGTAATTGCACATGTTGTTCACAAGATTTTTTGGAATAGTGCCGAGGGATGACATTTGTAAAGGCAGGGGCGGTGCGCTAGATGCGGGGCGGAGTGGGGGGAAAAACTCGGTAAATCGAAGTCAGACGTTTGAGACGTATGAGGGCCATTCAGTTCTTGTCTTCTTTTCTTATCACAGTCACTAAGGCGGTGAGTCAATGATCGACAGAAAAAACACATTACAGGCTGGCCATCATATGATATGAAGCCACGAAAGCCGTTGAAGAGTAAACATGAAGGGATAGGTTTTTTAAGGACAATGTTCACAGTTCGTATTCCATTGGACACTGCAAGGGGATAATTTTGAGACCATGTCTCATTGGTTATATTTTACACTGTTCCATATTCAGTCAGAATTTGCACAATAACGTTATTATCTAGTTGAATAGGTAAATTAAAGACTCTTACCCTGGTAATATTTTCCATTGCGTTGACAAGTTTGACAAAAGAGGTACTACCGTCACTATGTTTAAAGGGTACCGTAGGTTCGAGCTTACTTAACACTTTTTCAAAAATGGTATCAGTATTAAAGGTCACAAACACAGCATATTCCTCAGAGTGAAGTTGGAGCGCAATAATGCCTTGGCAGTCCTCTTTAAATAAACTTTCGATCCATTTATGAATAGCGATGGGTGACGGGCGATTATTACGTTTCTCCTTGTCAAATACACATTTGATGGTATTTTTTCTAACGAGCTGAGACATCGTAATATTTTACAATATATAGTCACTTACACAAATAAACCACACGTAGTGGTAAAGCTAAGCACGTCAAACTGCGAACAAACACTACACCGGACAACACGTCCTACCGCTAGCACAGTTTAACAGCAACTCCCCACTGAGCTATTTGCTTTCTTACGTGAACTAAGTCTGTTCTACAATAAAGACTACTTTTCATTACTATTGTGCAAACAATTCGTCTTTTTCCATAGGTAATTTCCACTATTTGCTCTTTCTATGCGTTAATACTTAGCATAGATTCATATATTTGGAGTTAGCTGATAATGAATATAATAAGACATATTAGAAATATTTCGTTAAAATTTTCGTTTGTAGATCTAATCTACGTTTCTCTCAATGACAGATGTCGCTGCTTCGTGTTGAACTGCAGAATTCCCTCGCGTTCTTGAAAATTTCCCACTTTAGCAGAGTTGGTAATTCTCGAGATTTCTGTCAATTTAATGTTTTTTGCTTCTAATTTATTTATTTTAAGCTAATATCTAACACAAATATTAAAAACGGGTTTGTTATTAACCTGTCCTGCTGGGGAAACCTTCCAAAATTTCGAACATATAAAGAAAACAGAGATATTTTCAAAAAACTTCAGAATAAAGAGACGCGTCATTTATTTTGCTCACAGTTGTACATATGTTATGGGGAATGACGAGGAGATAAATGTTCATTCGTGAAAGATGCGTTGTGTAGGGAGGGCGGGTTAACTAGTTTTATATGAAAATGCTGATATAACTCGGGAAGCTAGTAATTCTACACTATTCTATTTGTCATTCTATTAATAACAAACGGTAAATGTCTCAGTGCGTCACACTAATTATACTTGTAGTTAAACAGGCTCTCTAATAGATGTCGCTAAGCATCCTATCACTTACCTACCTAATGCTAACAGATGTCGTTACCTGAACGACTGTCGTGCATCACGAAGTTCTTGAATAATTGATTAAACTAAACATGGTATGGAATTTGGGGTGATTGTGTTCAAACTCAAAAAGTGTTATATTTAGACAATTAGATATTTTATTTAAGCATGATTTTAAACTAAAGCGTAGAAAAGGTAGATGACTTGGGGAAAACAACTAGTTTCATTAAAACAAAGTTTAGTTGACACACTACACGAAATATAATATTTCCGATATTTGAGGATGATTATTCTTACACCGATATTAGTATAGTAAGTACTATTCTAAATTATAATTTCCTTTTTCTCTCTTTTATTTCTCCTTTTACTTTGTTTTAGTGAAACTTTTACTCAAGTATATTTTATTTAAGGTATTTCCAATAGGTATTACACATGTGGTAACGAAAGACAATTTCTAGTCAACAGTTATTATGTATTTTGTTGCTGATTCTTTCTCAATACATTCTAACAGTGAGTGAGACCAATGCATGCCTATTTGATAATTTGTACGCACTCCCTGACCACTTTTTTCATATTACAAAACAGAATTCTCTACCAAAAACTCGAATCTAAATGACAAAAAATAATGTTCGGTTTATTTCAAGTGTGGACGAAAACGGTAAAAAAAATTATTATTATTATTATTTATTTATTTATTTATTTATTTATTTATTTATTTATTTATTTATTTTAATATTGCATTCCACGTCCAACGGGTTGCATTAACATATGTTTCAGTTCAAGGTTATGTAAGACGCGAATCGACATCTTGAATCGAATAAAAATTGTTATCTCTAAGAAGGATATTCTGCACTACACATACCGGAGAGCTCAACCATCTAAAAATATGAAGATTTATGTTTACATTCTGCTGTTAGATGTTAAGTTTTTTTATCAAACTATAATAGTTAAATAGCTCTAATCGTGTCACAACGTAGATCTAGTACTTCTATATTTTTTGCTTTTGTCCTAATCTTTCTCTTCTAGGATAAAGTATTAGGCTGATGTTCTCAAGATATGTCTATCACAGGTTCGGATCCTGTTAAGAATATGTTTGTTACATATGGCTCTTTCATAGTAGGGTAGGTGGCTCAGTGATAAAGCGTTCACTTCTGATGAGTGGGGCCCTGGTTAGATCTCAGCTCCCGCCAAGTAAACTTTGTGGTGGGCAAACACCGTGTTCGCGTTGTTTTGTGATTCTCCCGTTTCCTCCCACTTTATTTATTAAACTATTGCTTTCATTTCTCATCATCGCCGTCTCCTTTAGCCTAACCGATATAAGCATGGGACGTAAAACTGCACTGAGAAAAATGTAGGTGGCGTACTTTAAAAAGTAGGCTACATACGTTATTTCTGTAGTTTTTGGACTTAACGTACAGGAGACGTATAACTGAAAACGCATATTTTATAATACTTTCCGTCAAGTGTTCCATCTATACGTACTTTCCATTAGAGACCTGCACGGGCCCGGGCCGGCCCGGCCCGCGGGCCGGGCTTGGGCGGGCCGACTCTGTCATTTCTTTGGGCCGGGCCGGGCTTGGGCGGGCCGACACTGTTATTTCTTTGGGCCGGGCCGGGCTTGGGCTGGCCGACACTGATTTCTCTTCAGGTCGGGCCGGACTGGGGCCGATCAATTGCAATTCTTTAATAATTATTGACTTTCGTTAAACGATAATTGGAATAAAACCAAACGTTGAAGAAGTATGTCCGTGAAAAATGTTATAAAGAATGCAATATATATTTACAGTTTGTGTTGCTTAGTGGCTCCACTTTCACTATAAAGGATTGCAGGCATTATGCGGTAAATTGAGCTCTGATCTTGACCTTCCCTGAACTCAAAATATAAAAAGAAGGGGTGGGAATGTTTTGCCTGTCGCTAAACAATATTGTCATCTTCACTTTATGCTATAAATCAATTAAGTTAGATTTTTGTTACAGGGAATGGAGATTTGTTCTCTCGATGACAGGCAAAGTTCTAGGAGGCAATGGTACCATTCGGGAAGCAAGCGTCAGGTTGTGAACCAGAGTTTAGAAAATGTTTCTGAGGGTTAGGTCAAATTTAGTACTAAATTTTGAGAAAGATTCGGGCTCGAGCTAATTTTTTTTAAAAAAATTATCGGGCCGGGGTCGGGCCAAGAACTTTTAAAATTTATCGGGCCCGGGCCGGGCTTGGGCCAAGAATTTTGAAAAACTTATCGGGCCGGGCCGGGCTCGGGCCGAAAATCTCCAAAACTGTTCGGGCCCGGGCTGGGCCGGGCCTAGGCACGTTCGGGCTGGATTGGGCTCGGGCCGAAAAATTCGGCCCGTGCAGGTCTCTACTTTCCATATGAAACTATATAGGCGGTCAGGATCTCACATACAAGTGGACGAATATAACATATAGCTGAGGAATGTAACATAAGTATATGTATGTGATATACGGAAAACTGGTAGATTTCAGACATCCTACAATGACATGATGTAACATCTAAGGATAATGCGTATGTAGCACATAGATAACGTATGCTCCTTACTGATTTCTGTAGCAAGCAAGAGGATTCCGTATATTTGTACAATATACCACTGTCCGGAGAACGGATTTTTCTCAGTATGAAAGATTTCATTACATTCAAAGCATTCATTTCTCATAGTCTTCTTTCACTTTAAAGACAAAATCATTAGACGTAAAGTTCAAAATCAACGAACACTAGCTTTAAACGTGATCAAATCCGCCATCCATCTTATTCCTCCTCAGTCTAAGTAAAAGACTTTTCATACTAATGATCTGGCTACAATCTCTTAGAATACAAAAAATGCATGAAAAGTGTAGAAGAACCAAAGTGTACTATACCACGATTGCATTTTTTGTTCGTTTGTTGAAGTTTTTCGTACCCTTTCAGAAACGATACTATATGGGAAACGAGCCTACAGTTTAATTAAGGTGGGCGAACTACCGTAATGCGTTTAAATTTTAACGTTCTACCAACAGAAATCAAAATAAAACACGAGAAATTATATTTTTAATGAAGTTAAGAGTATAAGAATTTTCCTCCTATTTTTACTCCTACTTCGTCTTTCTTGTAGAGCCGTATAAATTTTATGTTTGATATTTTCTTTCTTGTATGTTATATGAGAATATATAACATTTCAGGCTGCTAGCAGCAATCCTAATTATTTGCAAATGTTTTTATTCTCCTCTATTAACAACGGAAGTTAACCAAATACCACATCAGAGAGATACTCTGGCAGAAAAAAAATACTTAGCGGTAAGCATAAGTAAATACCTTGAAGCATAATTTGTACCAGCAAAAATCGTTGGGAAATTATTGTGAAATGGGATGTGTGGGGGTGTACCAATTCTTGTGGTAGCGACCATTTTCCTTTTTCTAAATTAAATCATCGAGAATATAAGGCGTATGCTCTTCTAAAACGCATATTTTTATTGTTAGCGTAGTTCAATAAAAGCATTCATTTACAGGAAATAGTCTCAATTATAGGTATCTCATATCTCAATAATTTCAAATATACAGAGTGTTAATGAACTATTCCGACAAACTGTAATATTTGACTCCTCACATCAAAATAAGAGAAAAAGTTCATATGGACCTATGGCGAAAAGAACATAGTTTCAGAACTAGGGCTGTCCAAAATCGCGAAAAAGCTAAATTTCAATAAGGCCTATTTCGAATTCCAGGAACTGTGGATGGTGGTTCTTATCAGGGTAAAGGAAGCCACTCATACACAATCCAAAAGTGCATATTTCATCAATTGTCAATAGGTGTAGAGGGTATTCCCTACAGGGTGTAATTCTCACATATGTTTTCAATAGAGTTTTCAGATATACTCTGATTTTAAGAAGAGTCCAAAGTAGGCAGGAGGTAAATTTTGACTGCAATGGACATTCAATGCTTCGGAGGAAAGGAGGAACTGTTAGGAACCGGCAGCTCCATGTTTCTTTGTGTTCGGAATAACGTGTGATGATATGTATTTCGTCACAGTATATTTCACGTTTTCTTCAGTTATAAGCGTGAAAGAAAACATCACACCATGCGTTCTCCCGAGTACGAGAGACCGTGCTGCTGACGATCCCTAACACTTCCAACATCGCGCCAAAGGATTTTGTGTTCACTGCTATCAAGGCTTACCGTTTGCCTACTTTGGATCAATCACAAAGCCAGAACATACCTGAAAATTCGGTTGATGGCATGTCTGGAAATTTCACCCTGCAGGGAATAATCTGTACCCATTGAACATGAATGAAATATGCATTTTTGGATTGCGTATGGCTGACTTTCTTTACACTGATAGGACCACCATCCACAGTTTCTCGAATTAGAAATATGGCCTCTTGAAATTTGGCTTTTTCGCGATTTTGGACAGGCCTAGCTCTGAAATTATGCACTATTCGCCATAGATCCATATGAATTTTTTCTCTTATTTTGATGTGAGGAATCACCTCTTAAAGTTTGTCGGTATAGTTCATTAACACCCTGTATATCAGTTATGTCTTCTAAAATTAATTGCACAGAAGATTATATCAATAAAAAATATAGGATTTGAAATAAATATTGTTTCTTTGATAACACAACTACTCAGACCTATCTTTAACTTTTTGTGAAATGAGTTGCTATAAGAGCCCATGTGAATAATTAAAACGAGCAAGTTGTTTGATTTTTTAAAAAAATTCGATTTGAAGTTCATATGCTTTTGTCTTCTTACCATATAACCCTACTTCTATTAACAAGAATATTTGTTTAATGTGTTTGGACATTGAATCTAGCACATTATTACCCATCAGCAAGGTCGTTCATACGTTTTATTATAGGTGTTATAAGCATTGGCGTACCTAGGGTCTTTAGTTAGGAAGACGGAATAGGTCCTAACTTCTGAAAATGAAAGAACCTTATCTCTGATCCAGTGGTATTCTAAGGTTGACAGTAATGTTCAACGGGAACCTGCACCCTCCAGTAACGCCTATAGTTATAAGTAGCGTATACATGTAGAAAAATGCCAGAAGACCTCGCAATCGAGGTCGAGGTTTAAGTCGCAGTAGCTATCTCGATACTTGCACAAACACATGGATTCAAATGGGTAAGCGCATGCCGAAGATGTACGCTACCGACTATAATTGCCGGGAGATCTATCTTCGCTAAGGCAAGAAGATACCGAAGAAGAAGATGTACGCTACATTGCAACCTAGAAGTCGACGGCAAGGGTGAATTAGTGGTCGCGATGATAAACAATCGAGTTTGTTTTTACATCGATGTTCAGCGGAAGCATCGTTGTGGCTCGTGTTCTCTTTGGTTCTCCCTAGGTCTCAAAGCGCAAAACGGAACAAAGTCTTCATTTGTTTAGAATTTCGTCTGCAGAGGATTGTGTGTGTCTATGCTCGAGAGGTTTTGCTGCACTATTAAATTTGATTATGAAAGACATATTAATAGAACTAGTGAGGAATGTTACAGAAATATGAGATAAGAAACACACACAACGTCATAATTGACACGTTTAAATTGAGAATAGAAGAAAATAGCCACTGAAATGGGAATGTGAGACAAGTTATTCCTATTTATTTGAGAATTATACTGTAGCTTATTATTATATAAGGCAGTGACAGTCACAGAAATGAGGTTTTCGTTCTGGAGTCCGTAAATTGTGGAATTTCTAAAGAAAAAAAGAAGCTACTCTTAATCATATCTATGCTAAAAAAACTCAATGTCCCCTCCAATTCCGAGATTAATAAAAAAAAGGGGGTTTCTTCCAAATTCGTTACTGATATAAGGTAAAGAAATACCTGTAAAGATAGGCACGTATTCATATGGAGGAAACGTCGAATAATGGAATTGCAGTGACAAAACTTCACTTGCTAAGTTAATGTCCCCTCCGCCTTGAAACCTAAAGACATACTTCTAAAAAAAAAAAAAAAAAAAAAAAAATACTCTGAAATGATTTCTCGTCTGAGTGCATTGGACTCGTGAACGAGGGCATTTCTTCACAGAAAATTGAAAAATGAAAAGTATTTGACTTATTGATAGAGATGGACAAGAGATATGACTCAAATATTTTTGCGAAACAAAAGACGAGACTTTGGCTTTTCTTATATCTTGTGTCGCGTTCATCAATATTTATACTGTCCTATTTATCGCGTCTTGCGGCCTTTCAATTTCCAAGTGGGGTTTCGCAGTTATTTTTATACTCTGACGGAATAATTTCACACGCGTCAATGTAATGTTTCTCTTCAAACTGAAAACTTACAGCGAGGATACGACCTCCTCGCTATGTGCGCCCTTCATCCATCGAGACCTAGACATCGAGGTAGCGACCGCGACTTAAACCTCGACCTCGATCAAGAGGTCTCTTTGGTATGTCTTTACCCTAATAGGAAGAGTAATACTACAAATGACGAGATTCGAATCCGAAGTTCAATTGCATGAAGGTAAATCCTATATTACGTATTATTTTATCATAACAATGTAATGGAATATAAATTGTGTGTTGTTAATTTCAATCGTGAATAATTTGGCGAAATTAAAATAAGAACTAGAGTTGTATCCAGTGTCACACTCACGTTGGTGTTCACTGTGTTCAAACCCCTCCCAACAACTACTTCTGAGTGTTCCTAACTATTATTCAAATAGGATTTCCGTTACAGGTTGTGATTTCTATTTGTTTTCACAGGTACGCCACATTTCTTCCAACCAAGTACAGTATCAACAGAAGAAAGTTGACTATCCAAATACCTATGAACGATATAAAAATCATTTAATACGTATCATTGAGACATATGTATATCATATTTAATATCCTGCATTTAGTATTAACAATGAAATTCAACTTATCACGGACATACGGTAAGTATAGACGTAACTAGAGAGGGCCAGTGCACCAGCCCAAGGAAGTTGGATCACATATAAAGTTTATAAAGTTCTTACAATTCTCAGAAGTAAGGGTCAATTGCTTCACCTAGCAAAATATTCTAGTTACATCAATTATGGTAAGTTCTATTCTTAATACTATTAAAATTTATTCTGAAACACGTGTTTCTCACGTTGATACACAGCGAATGAAATCAGTTTTAGTATTTGTTCTGTTCTATTTATAATCATTCTACTTGATAAAATCTTCAGTAATGAATAAGAAAATTGAACTATAGTGACTAGTGTCAGTTTGTGTGAAATAGTCTTCTCTCCACTATAAGTACGTTAAGTAAATAAGAAAACCTATAAAAACAGTTAAGTTACATCTGTTGAAAATATTCTCTCTTCCGAAGCTCTTTTACGGGGAAGGCTGTGAACAGTCATGGTGCATCTTCTATGAACTTTACATTCAGTCATTCCAGTGTGTCATTTTTACAAACGAATGTTACGTAATTATGAATGTGATGCGCATACTACGTAGCCTGTGTACTGTATTTGAGCCAGAATAATCCTCAAAAGTATTTCGCAAAGACAATCAAGTTCGAATAAGCGCCTAGGCTAAATAGACTGGAAACCAGGGTGCCTTGCAGCCTAGGAGCAGTATATTTCAGAAGTGGGTGCTTTCATTCACTTTGTTCTCGCGAGGACCGCCTTCATTATCACTCTCCCTGATATTTCAGGACGAGGAAGAGATTGTACCAAAGGACGAGGGCGAGAAAATATTTTTAGGTCGAGGGGAAGAATATATTTTAAGGACGAGGGCGGGAAAATATTTTTAGGTCGAGGGGAAGTATATATTTTAAGGGCGAGGGCAAGAATATATTTTAAGGGCGAGAGCAAGAATGTATTTTGAGGGCGAGGTCAAGCATATATTTTGAAGGCGAGGCTTACATAAATAGTGACACTTCCGATTTTGTTTAAGTCCTATTTAAGCTCTCAATAAGACCTGTGAGGATGAAATGGTAAAATGTAAAAATATCAAATACGACCTATCGAATCATTAGTTTTCAGTGTTGTTAAGTTAATTGGTGGCAAACCTAATGCTCTTCAAGTCCAAGTTCAGCCCCCATTAGGGATAAGACACACTGAGCAGTCTAGGATGGAGTGAGATGTGCAGAAATAAAAATGATAAGAAACGACCACTATTAGTGTCAAATTCATGGATTTCGAGGTCATTTAGATAAAGAATGATGTTCCAGATACCATTTAAATTAAAGTTCAGCTCCATTAGTACTCGGGGTAAGGTTAAATTGTGACATGGGAAAGCAATTGAAAATTATCTTAATAATTCTCGAATACATAGTTTTCTTGTGTCGCTGAAATGGATAGTGACATTTCCGATGACGATTAAGTTCAAGTTCATCCTCATCTGCAGATGGTAGGGTGGAAGAGATGAAAATTTTAAAAGTCAAAAATGACATATTTGTATCGAATTCATAGTTTTTGATATTGGGAAAATGTCTGAACTGTTAGAAATTACTTTTGGAAGATTGACAAGTACTATTTCAAGCTAGGATTTTAAATCATATGCATTTGATTACATGTATTGTGTGATTGTAGAGTGTTTTAAAATTTATACCAAAAGTAGAGTATCGAAATAAATACTTTACTAAGGAAGTTACTCAAATATTTCCCATAAACGTATTCTCCCCGAAGAACGGGCATTTCAGCTAGTAGGCCTTAATTATAAAATGTGGCACTTGGCACCTGGGGCGGATCCAGGATTGACTCCTGGGGAGCGGTGGGTTGTCATACTGCTACTTAGAGCTACTTTTAAGAGCTTCAAACTCTGGGATGGGTTTTATTTATATAGTGTGGTATGTTAGCGTAAGTATCCTGCATTTCCGGTTACCAGCATGAAAGTTCGCCATTTTCTTACATGTCCAATCAAGGTTGGAAAATTACCGGGAGACAGTTCGTAGGATCATTATGGTCGACACTGGACGCCATATTGGAAAATGACTAACTTCTAGCAACTGAATCTAAATATTTACATGAAAACTTTAGAAAACACTTTTCTTCTTCTCCAGTCTGCTGCCAAACGGAATAAGAAACAGTTAATAGCAAAAATTTTCCGATTTTAGTCATTTAACCCTTTAGGGACCGATAGAACCTAGTGCACCGATGCACCCTAGTTTACCATAGCGTCGACCTTTGGAATTTGCATTATAAGTCTCTAGTTAAGCTCTTCACACCATTTTTGCATTTATTTAAGCGTGGAAGCATAAAAGAACGTGTTTCATGGGCATTTTCCAGTCACGCGTGCGATGCCTACGGGTGGTGACGTCACGAACATTGAAGAAGAAAAAAATTGGGTAGATTTTGCAGCTTTTTTTGGGAATTTTTTGACACGTTCCTATTTATTATCATGGTTCGTACGACGTTGTGTTCGTAATGAAGTACTGTTTCCAACGTACTATTACAATTTCCCTATTGTGTATCAGAAGCGAGAAAATCGCGTCCAATTTTTTAAAATGAGATTTTTTCAGGAAAAATTTTCCTTTTTCGGGATTTCCCCATTCAGGGACGTGTGAGTGGTACCGTTTGAAAGCTACCCTAATTTGACACGAAATCGTTTGCGAATTATGATCCTCGGATAGATAGGGACGTGTCAGGGATTTTTTTGATTTTGAAAACAATTGACTTAAAGTAGTACGAGTTATGCTTTCCACGTGGGGGAATTTTCTTTACCGCCCTTAGTTTTCAAGATATGAGGTTGATATTTTCCACAGATATTACATATACCATGTAGTATATTTTAGGTGATTTTGAGAACAAAACGTTAACACAGGGAGGAGAGGGACCCAAACTTGAAAAAGAGTGATTTTTTTCTGACAAAATTTCACTTTGGAGGTAATTTTCCGTGCATAGGCACATAGTATCCACATGCGAGTGGTACCACTCGAAAGGTTGATTTACTCCAAAGACAACAAGGTGCGATTCATGTTCCTGCAAAGAATAGTCTTTATGCTGAAGCTCATTGAAAAACAATTGACTGACAATGTATTCTTGGGGGAAATTGGTAAATCGGCTAGAGCATCTACTCTAATTTTGGGGGCACAATTCTTCATACCTCATTCCATTCACTATAAAGCAAAATTTTTGATACCACTTGTATGTTCGTGTCATGTACCACTTGCATGTTCAAGGGCAGATATTGGTGCCATTTTTTTTTTTTGTAATTTACGTTTTTCCCACTTTGAGCGGGAATTTCCCGCCTTAGGTACACAATAAGGAAATTTGACTAGTACAGTTGGAAAGGCAGCTTTATTACAAGAAACGAGGTATGAACCAGGACCATCCTACAATAAATAGTCTCGTTGCAATAGCTGCTTGACTGAAACTCTAAAATTTACCTAAAAAGGCAAGGTCCCATAAGGGTTAACTGCATGAATGGCCTCCCCGGTCACCCGACCTCACTGTGAGTTTTTATTGTAGAGGCATTGTATATCAAGTACAATCTAATACAGTTAATAATTCTACAACTTTAATACGTTTGCTACAATGTTAGATATCTACATAACTCATACACATTTCACATTTAAAAAAAAAGTTCAGCTGCTGCGTTCATAGTGATATCACTGTGAGCATTGTCCTTCACATTCGCAAAGCAACGTACAGACGAGGCAGTTCTTAATACAAGTACATTTCCCAGTACAGCGCAGTTTGCAACGGCATGTCACTAATTGTCGACTGTTATCAGACATACTCCTCAACGTAGTCCACACAGGTTGGTAACTGAGTCCGTCATCTGTTTCCTTCCTACCCCATTTCAGGGGTTCAACATCATGCACATCTTTTTCGAGGCACTGTCGCCAGATCTTGCACTGAAGAGTTGATCTTCTTGTATGGAGATTCAATGTGTCTTCGGTTGGAGGTATTCTGTCTATCGCGTGATTTTTCTTGCTGAATAGAATACGTCTGGTTTCGTTGTACTTGATATGTGGTACATGAGCGTCACAAATCGCTGGATTAGCATGCGAGATTGGTAGTTTACAACATCGTGAGAATGAACGACTGACAGTTCCCGGAAATCTGTATACACTTCTCTAAACGCCATCCACGTATTCCATGCACTTGTCTTGCCAACGCCAAGGAGGGCTTACATTGTGTCACAGCCCTTAAAACTGTGAAAAAACGACAGCAAATCTATCGTTCCAGAAGGTAAGTTCGTGCACATGGTGCGTATAGGAATGAAACGTCGCATTTTTGCAGAACCAAAATCAATACATAGTTTCTCCAGAGTAGGTGACAGATACAGAAACGCAAAGAGAGTCAACTATACTTTTGTGTCCCTTCTCTGCGGCATGACGGACGTGCAGAAGGATTCTTCCATCAGCTTCTATGTGGGATGAGGGAGAGATACCAGTAATATCTAAGTCTGAGGAAGAGGATAAGACTTGATTTCCTCTTGTGCAGAATATTTCTCTTTCTGAAATATCAGCTGCAGTTATTATTTCGGCGAGGTAATGAAATAGCCTTTCCGTGTTGTCATCGTTTGCAAGGAACTTCTGGAAATTGTTTGGAAGCGGTCCCGTTGACTTGACAACAAAACGGTCGCCCTGTCCACGCTTCTGACGCGTCTGTGTTTTCAAGCTCTTTTCAATGTAGCGGTCAAAGACCACGTCTAAGCGTTTAGTGTCTCGAAGTGTGAAAGAAACGCAGTTAACAACTGCGGCATATTCTGCAAGTGTTTTCGCTGCTCCTGGTTGCAGTTGATGTACCAGCATCGCTCCATCGACGACAAGACAAGAGGAATGGGGGATGATAGTACTCGTACACCCATCAAATTTTTCAAAACATTTCAAAATATCTGATTTAGAGATAGGAAGTCTGAGATCTCCAAATTCAGATATTGATGGAGGATAAGTTGTGTTCTCATGAGAAAAGAATTCTCTGATATCGCTTTCCCTTTCCTGACATGCTATGAACATCTTGCAGAACAGGTTAGAATCTTTGTGTGCACTAGCAAGTTTTATCTTATCTTTACAACGAACTTTCAACAAGCTACAGTTGAAAAGCTGCATATTAACTTTCCTTATAGCATTGTGTCTGGACTGCTTGAATGTCATTAGACGGTTACAAACGAAGTCCTCATACATTTTGGTTCCTGTGGTAGCTGCGATGCGGACAGACTGGCACTAATCTTCTGGCGCTATACGTCTGGTGAACCCAACTGTAGACAGATGCTCTTCTTCAAAAGGATTACCAGTATCACGTAGTACATCAGTTAGGTTCTTCACATGTGTCTTGTACTTGCTTTGGAATGCATCCGTGTCCTCGTGGTGTGATCTCGATACGTACAACTCAGCAGAGTAGCTATCTTCATACTCAGCCAGTAAACGAGCGACTTTGGGACAACTGACTATTTTCTTCAAAAGAGTAAATGGGTTATCGGAAGCTCCCCATAGAGAACCACTTTCTTTCATCAGTTTGTTGTTCTGTTCGTGAAGCTGGTCGTCTAACATACGACCGGTGAAAAGTGCCGGTAAGATTTCCTACTGGTGAAATGTCCCTTAGAGAATTCCTTAAATACATCAGGATGACGAACTGGAAGTTGCTTCAGGGTATGAAGAAAGACTGGTAACCATCGCCCGTAGTGTACGTAGTCCAAAGCTAAGTACAAATGACACATGGACTGGTGTACTTCTACATAAAGCATGAAATTACCATCACGCACACTTTTCACAAACAGTAACAACAGTGCTGTAACAGTAACAACAGTAACAACAGATATTAACTGTAATATCTGCTCTTGCAAGTCTACCGTGAAAACTTTAGGGGGCAGTAGAAATTTAGGGGGTGGCCCCCCATGACCCCCGTGGATACGGGCCTGTCGTGAGTCCCCTTCCCAGAGATGTTGACTTGATATATAGATCAAGTAACACAATAGTCTTATTTTTGGTGTACACAAAATAACTGCCCCCCCAGAATACCTGTGCCCTTTCACTAGCCCCCCTCAAGAAATTAAAGCTCTTGCCGTTATTGTCTAGCAGTTCACAGTCTTCTATAGTCGTTTTGCCTGTGAATTTGAGCCCAAAGACAGTGTAAATCGGACAAAATTTGGGGAACTTGTGAAAAGTAGGCCATTTTTCAAGATGGCGCCCAGAGTCACACGAAACATATTGAGAAGCTGTCTCCCGGCTTTTTTTCTCATTTACATGTCGCGTTAAACGCTCTGACCAAATTTCGTGCTGGTAACCGGAAATGCACGATCCATACACATTATTACACTTACGGACCGCACTAATATATATATAAAATAAGAAAGTTTCCTCTCCTAGGGGGGCTATCGCTCCGATCGCCCCCTGGATCCGCTACTGGTTGGTACAGAAATGTAGAGTATGAATCTACTTATCAGTTTTTTTTTTTTTTTTTTTTTTTTTTGCATCGATAACACTTTTTTCAAACGTGTAAATCAAACTACTCAACAGAAACATAAAACTGTAGTCCGCTAAGCATGAACCTGAATCTGAATAAGCAATTGTGTATCCTCTCGACCCTGCTTTCATTTTAGAATTCAAGACAGATGCAGTATGTTCCGGATCCGAAAAAGGGATACATGAATCCTTAGAATTAGGTACCCCCTTCCAGAACCTAGAATCGAGTACACGGTTCTCGAACCTAGAATCGAGTACCAAGTCTTAGAACCTAGAATCGAGTACCCGGTTCTAGAACCTGAAATCAAGTATCCAGTTCTAGAATGAAGTACCCGGTTCTAGAACCTAGAACTGAATACCAGGTTCTGGAACTTAGAATGGGATAACTCGAACTGAAAATCGGGTACCCGGATCCGGAACTGAAAATCAGGTAACTGGGTATTTCAGGAAATGGTTCTGGCTATCATCCTTCCCTTTTTAAGCAGTGTTCGAAACTTCAGGGAATGCTTTCATATTGAAGTTTTTTTACTGTAAACTACAAATCAATTTAGTCCAATAATTAAAGGAAAGTGACAAAACAAGATACTTACTGTGAAAATAACATATTAATATTATATATTTTTCTAGTTTAAAATAACCTCCAATAATCTATAATGTTAGATCATAACACATATTTTGGATATATATCAGCAAAATTATTTCATTATATTATTAAACCAGAACATTAGTTGCCTAACTACTACATCAATTCAAGTAAATGATAAATCACGTGCAGCTTGAAATAAATTACTATATTATAGCTACAAATAGATTTTCTTTATTTTGGAAATCTGGTTCGCAGTGAATTGAAAGTAATGTTCAATTGGTGCCTATAGATTTCTACCTCTATTTATTGTACACATTGAAAATTTGTCGGCATAAGTATTATAAATATAGTGATTTTGTATACCACTTTACTACGGCTACAAATATATCACTTCTTCCACCAAAATTCTTAACAATTAATCACCACACATCGATGCTAGAACTATATTTATCTTAATGCTATAAAAGTCGTATTATATAGCAGTGTTTTTATTTAATTTTATTTTTAAAATTTTTTCGTGGTCACCGCGGGTGTTTCGAGCCGAAGAAACCTATGGCGAATACAGGCAGACAGATGGATACGCTGCCAGAAAAGCATCATGAACAAAAGCAGAGTTCGATTTTTTCTTCTGACTTAAACGCCAGTTCTATAAACAAGGCACCATAATAATACAAATACAATTTGTGCACCATATGCAAATACATACAACTTGATACACGGTCCTAAATAGTTTGGATTTAAGTTGTCGAGGAATCAGACTCGTATTATCAGTCGCTATGACTACCTAGCGTCCGGAACCATTCGAGTCTGAATAAGGGGAACATTTGCAACATATTATCTAGGCCACCAAAAAAACCAAATAATCCCCGTTGTCTAAGGTTGAAATCCGTCAATAGGTTAATGATAAACGAATATAAAGATTTTGTTTCCTTAATTTCGAAATGTTGTTGTTTAAATAATATGTATTACTTGTTTTCCCCAAGGTTTCGGCTTTCTGTACACTTGCATAATCTATTGGCATCAGGCGTGCCCTTTACGTAGTGACACCCATTAGGAGGACTTTCAACTATAAGGTAACCAAGAAAGTTCTATCGGTTTTTTCACCCACAATTTCGAACATCGATATGTCACCTAAGACGTACCCGGAAGATCAAAAATAGTCCCCATCAGCATCGACGACCTTCTGCCAACGTTCAGGAAGGTCATGGACTCCGTCGTGGTACAACTTGGTGGCTCGTGAAGCGAAGAAGGTATCAGGTGCTTTTTGCACCTCTACTAGGGACTTGAACTGGAGTCCTTTAAGGTGATTGTCCAAGTAATGGAACAGGTGATAATCGGATGGTACAATGTCCGAAGAGTATGGCGGTGGCAATAGTGTTTTCCTTCCAAGGCGTAGAATGGTGTCCCGGGTCATCTTAGCCACTTGGGGTTTAGCATTGTACTGTAACAAGAGTACAGTTTTTAGTTTTTCTTCACGACTCAGTTGCTGACAGTGCACAGCTGCATTCATACTCTGACCAGCTGATAGCAGTTCCGATGCATAATGGAGCGAGCAGTGCACCAAACACACAGGAGGACCTTCTTCTGGTGCAGTACTGATTTCGGATGTTTTGGAACCAATTCATGGGATGCTAACCAATGATGACGGTGCCGTAGTGCTTCGTACAGGACCCAATTCTCATCACATGTCACACCCTGTCCAGAAATGGCTCCTTTTTCAGGCGAGACAGCAAAGAAACACACGTCTCTGCCCGCGTTGCCTTCTGGCCCGGAGTCAAATCATGTGGGACCCATCGACCCAACAAGTAGTGCTTTCCAAGCTGATGTAGGTGCTGTCGAATGGTTTCTCCACTCACACTGAATTGTAATCCCAGTTCCTCACACGTCTGGCTACTGTTCATCTCGATTGCTGATGAATATCTTCATTGTGTTAATGCTTTTGTCTTCAGGCACGTGGTGCGTCTTCGAGTGTTTCGTCACCGTCCTTAACCTTGTTAAAGAAGTTGGCGTTTGAGATGGCGTTAATCATTTGTTGCAATAAATATTCAAAACAATTTATTTCACTATATCTTTCTTGGACAAAAGCATGAATAAAAGCGAATTAAATGTCGCCTATTACGTTGAGACGTTTCCTCTAATCGCGGAAAACAAAGGGGCAGCGGGACGAATCGTTCCTAGGGGCGGCGCCGTAGGTAAGTCCGCCACTGTAGATATGTATGTATGTATGTAGAGAGAGAGAGAGAGCAAAGCTGCAAGACTGAAAAATGTTGATTTTTATGAAACAATAAAAATGGTAATGGTAATAATAATAATAATAATAATAATAATAATAATAATAATAATAATAATAATAATAATAATAATAATAATAATAATAATAATAATAATAATAATAATAAACTTTTTGACGCTTCTATGACGCAGGGCATCGGTGTTATATCCAACAGTTAAGTGATCCAAACCACATGTATCTTGCAACAGTACCGGTAGCTCTTCTTTCTCTCTCTCTCTCTCTCGCTATATATATATATATATATATATATATATATATATATATATATATATATAGAGAGAGAGAGAGAGAGAGAGAGAGAGAGAGAGAGAGAGAGAAAGAGAGAGAGAGAGAGAGAGAGAAAGAGAAAGAGAGAGATCAAATGAATTCTTGTAGATACTAGAGATGAGCGCCCTATCTTACTTTGCCCTCGTGAGACATGCCCTTGCCTTTACTCTTCCTCATTTTTGTAAATGAGGACTAGGGCGACAAAATATTCTGAGGATGAGAAAATATTTTGAGGAAGAACACGAGAATATATTTTGAGAACGAGATGGAATAAGGACGAGGGCGTGAATATATTTTAACTTGATAATTCCTTACTGTTCAGAAGTATTGGCTGATAGAATATATGAAACGCCGGCAGTTGTTGTTAGTGACCCCTAATAAATCCCAATCTATCTTTTATTATTAAGATTTTATCACATGTTTTGAAACAGGTCCAACTGGAAATTCGTCATTGTATTTTCGCATCTATTACACATGTCTGTGTGTGTTAATATGTGTAGTGCTCGTATGCATGGCACAGAGAGAGATAGAATGCGACACGAGTGTCCAGAACCGGAGGTTATCGATGGTGCCTCGACTTGTCCCACCTCATTTATACAAACGAGGCAAAGCGCGGGGAAACACATCAGTCACTCTCATCACCTGTTTGTTGTGCGTGTTGAAACCCAGTCGTATTTGCCAATTTGGCAAATTGGGTACAAATAGTCGGGATTTTAATTGCAAAATCTACCACGATGAGGCTTTGCAGCGATACCACAGCTGCGACACGATGCACATCACATAAATACAACTAAAAGCTTCCTATTCCTCCCCGCTCAAAGTGTGTTATCCATGTTATATTTATACTTCCATATACACATAAACATTCTTTCATATATACATATACGTAAAATTAGTTTACGCGTATGATAAATTACAGAGTTGCATCAAATCAATTTTCACGAAAAATTAACAAGTGATGCGAAATGAGGTTTCACCGATGATAAAATGAGATCACAGTTTTTGATAAATAAAGAAATTGATTTGCTAATGAAAGTACTGTGTCAAACTCTATATTTTAACTCTGACACACAATGCTGAATAACGTAAAGAACAAACTTGTAATCAACGCTAATCTTTACACGCAGGCTCGGACTGGTCCGGGCAGTAGGGCAGGGATATATATATATATTATGGGATGCTATGGTACTTGGGTTCAGTTCTTGGTAACGCTACGATACGTTATATTATTGAAAGTAATTTAACTTAATTTTATTCACATAATCACTTATGTTTATTAAATCATGTTACTTGACATAGAAAGAAGGAAATATCGTTATGAAAATTATTTACATTGTTCATGAATTGTTATCTTTGTTACGAAAAGCAAATACTGCAACTTAGTAATATTACGTTAAAGAGAATTTACATAACGAGGTCATTATATAACTGTTAAATAATCACTATTAAATCAGCATCAGAATTGTATACGGAAATGTTGGCAACATTGTAAAGATTTTTGTATTCATCTCTTCCAGAAATGTCTTAGATTGACAAAATTTAAATTATCCGAAAGATTGCGTCTCGAGATTTTAAGGATTTTTGGTCAGCAGAATGTTCTTTCTCACCTGAGTTTTCTCAAGAGTTTCCACGTGCTGGCTGCAGCCATTGTTGTTTTGAAGTATCTCTGAAATCTGCAATCTCATATTTTCGGTTACATAAAATTGTTTCCTTGGAAATAAGAGTAGTAGAAAAAGATCGAGAGTCGAGAGAGTGCGAACTAGAGAGAGTCAAGACGAGTTAGTAAACGCGGTGAGCCGTAAGTTGAAAACATACGAACATGTCACTTTTTGATATAGATCTACGCACAGAGTAACGAGACAGAATAATTCGCTTCAATTTGAAAGTATTCGGAAAGTTCGGGAACGGTTCTTGCTAACAAGTGTTTCACGATCACCAAGTTTGATACTTCCAAGGACAATTTATAACATCCGAAACAGAGCTGCAGGGAAGGACTCCTGACAACGTGGATCCAACAGTATTCAAGATAGAAGTTCTTTTTGGCCAGATTTCCTTTCCTTTATTCCACACAATCTTTCAGACATTTAAACACGTCCAATCTAAGAACACTAAATTCTATGTCCAATAAATTGATCTGATATGAACGCAAAGCTTCTCTCTAAATGAAAGATCAACCTCATTCATCATTACTTGAATTAGCTATAGTTTTCATTGCACACAATTTTGCCTAACTTTTAGGGGCATGCTCATACGAGGAATTTCAGACATTTCTCTAAGTTTGGTTTGGTTTTCTCTTTTAGCTACAATCCCCACATTCATTTCGAACTAAAGTAGACCTGGCTAACAATATATATATATATATATATATATATATATATATACAGGGTTTTCATAAAGTCTGGACGGATTTAATTTGCTTATAATTTTCATAAAAATGCTCATAATGAAATCAAATAAAGTACAAACGGTAGCGGAAGGATTAAATTTTTACTTGGCAACACTGTTAGATAAGCGGCAACTCTGAACACGTTGAGAGAGGGAGAGGGAGGGCAAGGGTCAGTTTCTTACCAAATTACATCCATTGTTGTTTCAATGTTGACTGTTAAAAGTAAGTTGTAAGCTGTATTGGTGTGTGTGTCTTTTAAAGAAATAAATAAATGAAAAACTCCTCTGAGAAGACCGTATTTTTTTACCGTATCAAAGATGGCGTCGGTGAAAGAGAAAGCGCAATGTGTTCTGTGGTACGCAGAGCTAAAATCACCAATTCTGGTGTGTCGAAAGTTCACCAAAGAGTTCAAAAAGCCGGCACCGACTGAGAGTGCAATCCGAAAGTAGCATGCTAAGTTCTTGGAGACAGGAAACGTCCTGGACCGTCCTCGAAGTGGGAGGCCCCCAACATCGCCTGTAACAGTGAGCAGGGTAAGAGAAAGCATCATCAACAGCCCACAGAAGGCGGTGAGTGAACTGAGCTGGTGCAGATTACAGGTAAAAATTTAATCCTTCCGCTATCGTTTGCACTTTATTTGATTTCAATATGAGCATTTTTATGTAAATTATAAGCGAATTAAATCCGTCCAGACTTTATGAAAACCCTGTATATATATATATATATATATATATATATATATATATATATATATATATATATATATATATATATATATATATATATATATATATAATGAATATTGAATAACATATAACAAGGAAAGTGAGATATAACATGTCAGTTGTGTTGAAGCATAGTTGTACGTTGTAGTTTGTTCCGTTCGCACAGTTCGGTGGTCCCCAGCATTAAACGTAGTTCTGGGTCCCATTATTTGAATGGAACTAGCAGTATTATAGTCTTGTTTGGGCCCCTTCGTTTGTGGCCTGGTAAGAATATATTTCAACAACGTGAAGAATGGAGTCCCAGTATCATACTGTCTAAATGTATATTGGGGCCCCATGAATGCCGAAATAAGACTAACTTTAATAAAGTCCTGCTGGGCTCCCTCTGTTAGTCGATTGACAAGTTATTGCAACAGCATAAAGAAACAGAACATGTCCCCCCCTGGGGTCCCGTTACCACGCGTAAACGAAGCTGGAAACAGGGTTCGAAACCAACCGATTTCTGACTTTTCTACTGTTCCTGAACGACGTTACAGCCCGCAGACAGTTCGATGCTATAACGAAGTTTCAAGCCCAGACCTTGTTGCATAAATGGTAAGAAATCCAATCCATTGTGATGCGTGCTGTGTACGATGACTTATTCGCGTTAACAACCCCAGTCTCAAAATATTTACAGTCGCATTTTCTGAATTTACTATTCCTTGCAATTTAGTAGCAAAATCATATGAACAGGTACGCGAGAAAGTTCAACACCAGGATAATGAATTTGCAAAAGTATATGACCAAGTGAAATACTTTTGCAAAGCACGAATCTGTAACTAAAGGAATGTTATTCTGAAATTGAGATTGAACAAGATTTTTCTGTTCGTTGGCTATGTAAGAAGAAAAAAATGGCTGATGACAAGTAATCTGATGAGAGAGATAAAGATTTAAGCTCATCAGACCTCAGAAGTCTAACATTATTATGAGATTTTGGAGTTTAACAGAAAATACTGTGGAAGAGAAGTTTGAACCTCCTTCTGAATTACTAAGGATTTGTGGTTGCTAGATCCTAAATGTTTCAACGAAATAAAAGAACGGCTTTGAGAGAACGCATTTGAAGCACTTGCAACAAAGTTAAACCTCGATAAGGTTGAACTATCCAAAGAACTTGTACAATTCGCAAACATGTACGAAGCTTTATCTGTTGGGGTAGTAACCTTCGAAAAAAAGTTGACAAACTACCAAACAAGGACGCATCGAAGGAGATTTCAATGATAAAGACTCCGAAGAAAAGGAAGGGCAAGAATGTGCGAAAACTGATAGAGATTGTGGCACATGCTTGTCCTGTGCAGCAGTCATTCTTCTTTACTTTGTACAACAGACAACTTCATTAAATACACTCTACAGCCTGGTCTGGAAGTGGGGGTACCCGTAATTGATGTTTTCTAATGGTTTTAGGTTTCACCTACATTTGTTAGGTTACATTGCTTGGCATCGTTTGGAAGAAAATGGTATCAAAGACACTGTTGTGATACAGCAGGATGGAGCACCAGCGCACTTCGCACTTCACGTGCGCAATTATCTGAATCAGACGCATCCTGGCCGATGGGTTGGAAGAGGTTGTGCATCTTTACCAGCTCCCTTTGCCTGGCCTCCAAGAAGTCCCGATTTGAGAACACCAGACAATGCTCTCTGGGGTTTCATAAAGCAACTAGTAAGAAACACTCGATATCGGACAACGCAGGAATTATGAACAGCTGTGGATCACGCCTTCACCCTTCGGAGTATCTCCAGAAAACATCTGCGAGAACTTGGAACAGAATTCAGCTGTATTACCAAGTGGATGGTGAACATACCGATGTTTATGACTCTTAAGACTCTTAAGACTTCAAGGTAACTGTTTGAGATTCAGTTTTACATCCAACAGTTATGTCGGTTAGGCTAAATTCAAGGTAACTCTGTACAGACATTCTACCATAACTAACACTGTACTTCCACTTCCACTTCCGACCCACCCTGTATGTCGCCTATAAATAAGCCTTAACATTACCATGTTCACAAGTGTGCTGGGAACGAGTATTCTCAAAACTGAAATTAATTAAAATAAAATTGCGCTCTCTTCTGTCTCAGGACATATTGGAAACGTTAGTCTCTAGTATTATCGATGTTGCAAAGGGTTTAGAAGAGTTCTGTGAATCTTCCGTAGAACTATAGAGGTTGTTGCGAAGCTAACTTAGAAAGAGGTTAACTTGTTGTGCTTCCTTTAACTTTGAATCTACCAGCAGCGTCATAATAGGATTCAGTAATATGTCATATATACTTTAATATTTATGAAAAACTATACGCCCGTGTGTTTATAATCGATTTTGGTTTCCTAGAGACATATAAGCTATAAATAAAATTTGGTATAAATACACATTAGGATACACGGGATAAAATCTTAAAATGTTTCAACATGCAGTTGAAGGCTTTTGTGCGTCCACTGAAACAACATTCGTGAAGCCACTGAAACAACTACTGAAACAACAAATCACTTCCTTTTATGTTATAACTATTTATAATACTCGATCTGTGGGTTTTAACTCTAATTTCAGGTCATTTGATAATAGTTCAGTTAGCATTTTATCAAACCCTATTAGAAGTAGAGTGTCATTGTAATAAGCAGGGTAAAAAAAATAAGATGAAACTTAGTACAATTTGTGAGACTCTTACATGCTACATGAGAAGGGAAGATGGGGCCCTCCAAGTGAGGCTCGTGCCCGAGTCCTATATTTCTCAGTCCAAGACTGTTTACACGTAAAGCTATAGCAGCGAAACAACTTAAGACTTCGTACCATTTGCAACTACGCTATAATGACAGGATAGTTTCATTATTGCTAAATTTAACGTAAGAGAAGTGGTTGATATTAAATTAGATCATTATTATTATTATTATTATTATTATTATTATTATTATTATTATTATTATTATTATTATTATTATTATTATTATTATTATTATTATTATTAGTGATCGTGTTTTTAAAATTAAGCAATAACATTACGCCAGCATGTTTGTTGGTTTCGTCTTCTATTTTTACTGAGAAGTCCTGCACCCTACGACAATAATTTAAGACATCAACTATGATTGAACAAAAGATCTGAGATGAAGTCAAGATAAACAATGACTATAATGTTTAAAAAATAAAATATTTCAAACATTTCAGACGAACATTTCGAAATGTTTTATATAGATATTTCTCTCTAAAATATCTTGCTTTTATACGTTCTCACTCAAATTAGTGTTCAACATGCGGGTAGCTAATGAGTGATCACTGTTTGTACGTATAACGTGAAATAAAAGTAAGGATAGCAACAGTGAAATAAATATTTACTAGAGGAACGTA
This sequence comes from Thermobia domestica, assembly GCF_964235325.1. Classification (NCBI taxonomy): domain Eukaryota; kingdom Metazoa; phylum Arthropoda; class Insecta; order Zygentoma; family Lepismatidae; genus Thermobia; species Thermobia domestica. The sequence goes on along the minus strand of NC_137455.1, from coordinate 196,989,205 downwards.
TATTTTGTGGGTTCATGAATAAAAATTTTCTACAAAGACTCTTTCTTAATATCCTTTGTGTAAGATATTATACTATATGGGGCAAAAATATTGACATTATGCAAAGCTATAATAAAATACTGTTACTAGAAGACTTTGAGATGCTGGCATGGATAAGAATTGAGAAATTTAGCTGGAAAACAAATGAGGTGTTAGCAGTGGCGGCGGTTGGACGTTAAAAGTGAGGGGGCAAGACATGATCTGAATATTTGTATATAAATGTTAGTTTTCCTGGTTGTTTCTAACATTTTGTTTGACGAAAGGTTGTATAACTAATAGGATACTATATTTTCAGTTAAAATACCGTATATCGTATATAATAGTTTATTAAGTAAATTGAGAAGAACAACGCAAGTAGATACTAGCCCTTTGTACTCTTAAACAACGAAAGTGTAAGAAGAGATTTGATTCCTTGCTCATGAACATCTTAAAATTCTGTCTGGAAAATTGTGTGATCAGATTATTTAATAAATTTGCAAAACAAATAAATAGAAAGGATAATATTAATCATAGTAATGAATAATGATGCTTGTTTTGCAAAAGTTATATTGAAACTGAGGATTAATGAAAAACTTAATATTTAATTCCACACATGATATTAAATGTATGTTATTACTCTTAGAAAATGAAAGACAGTAATTACTACAAGCATATGCTACGACATTTAAAGAAATATTTGCTTTTGCAACTTCTTGAAATATGTTCGTTGCCATTAGGTGCAGATTTCACTTTCTTGGAACACATCAAAACACAACAATACTTACAATCCACACTTCAGTTATACAAAATAAACTTAAAACCTAGAATTATGTTCAATTTACTAAATTTTATTGTATATACACTCGTACATCCTTAAACACAACACTTCACTCGTATATTACACTACAAAACAATGGAAAAGGTAGAAGTTGTTTCTTATCACGCTCTTTTTAATCGATATTCCTTACTTTAGAAAGAAGAAAAGACATTTTAGGAACTGTCAATTTTTGTGCAATTAAAGAATAACTTGTGAAATAGGCCCTACTTTTTTGCATAATGTTCTTTCGATTAGCTTCAAAGCGGCTCACTTACATATCGAGCCCTTGTAAGAAGAAATGAAAGTATGCTGAAATTGTGCTCCAATAGGTTATTTTTTGGGGTTATTTTCTGTGGCGATTAAAACGCAATTACTGTAGATTTCTTTACTCCACGGGAAGACAACCAATACGTATTCACGCAACAGCAAATATTATATGGCAGCATTTTTTCCTATTAATCAGTAACACATACAAAATCGTTACATTTCCAAATGAAACTATATACATTAATTGGTTACTTAAAAAAAGTGCGGGGGCAACTGCCCCCCTTTGCCCCCCCTAATCGCCGCCCATGGGTGTTAGACATAGTGGGGGAGAAAATGACCATTTTAGATGTAATTGGTAAGACGAAGAGAAACTGATTAATATATATACTGAAAGGACAAGTATCATGAGGGAAGGCTTAGAGAGTGTAGTGGCAGGAAAGAGAGAGCGAAGGCGGCTACAGATGATAGGCGGTATCAAAATAGAAAACTCGTGCGTGAAGAAGAGAATGTTAGCTGAAGACCGTGATGCATGGAAATTTCTCACTTGAGGCTAGCGAGCAACCAATAATGGCAAACCACTTGTGATTATAATGACGACTGTATGAATATAATCTTAGAAAGTCCCATATATTTTACTTTCTCAAATTTCATTTCACTATTTAACCGTTATTCATTTACGTTTCGGGGGGCGTGGTGGCTCAGTGGTAGAACGTTCACCTCCGGTGCTTGGGGTCCCTGTTTCGATCCTAGCTCGCGCCGTGTGGACTTTGTGGTGGACAAAAACCGTGCTCGTGGTTTTTTTCGGGGTTGTCCCGTTTCCTCCCACTTTCTTCATTCCACCATTTCAGTCATTTCTCATTATTACCATCTCCTTTAACCTAACCGTCATCACCGTGGGTCATTAAACTTAAAGATTTCATTTCATTTTTCATTTACGTTTCGAATAGTCAACACAAAAAGGACAGTTCTCTCGAATAGGACAAAGGCGAGAACTACTTAAACTAATTAGTTTCAATTTTATTTTTACATGACCCCAAGAGAGATTTTTATCACTGCCAATTTCCAAACACTGTTAAAATGTATATATCCCGTACGGTCTGAGAAAGTATACATCTGTTTACGTGTGCATAAATGCAATGAAATTTCACAGCTATATTTTCAGCCAGTAAAATGACGAGACAGATAATATATTCAGCCGGAACAAGTCAGTCGAGTAATGATGTAAATATGTTTGGTCATTGCACATGTGCATATGTAAATGAGTAAATAACACACGGTGGGAACGAGGTGTCTGGAGGGTGATTATAACATAACCAACGTAAGTTCAAGAGGTACACGTTCTCTCAGTACAGAGCAGTGAAAGAGAGGAGGAGTGAACAGAAAGAGAAAGGTCAATGTTGATTTATCGTGTCAGAAATGTTTTGCTTTCACAGATTCATACCTAATGTATTTGCATCCAGTGGTTCTCAAACTCTCCGATAACAAGGACCCCCTGTTCATTCGGGAAGTGATCTGCGGACCCCCTTGTAATGTTACCTGAAATTTGAAATTATATTAAAAATATATACCAATTTATTAGAATTACCACTGATAAGAAAAATGTCAAGAAAAATAATACAATTAGTAATTTACCTAAAGATATGTCAATGTTTCCTAATGAACAAACTTGCAACTTAAAATACAGTAACTTCCAAGACTAAAACTCAATCTTTTTTTTTTTTTTTTTTTTTTTTTTAGAAAAAAGAGGAAATCGACTTGATAAACAATTTTGTCAAATGCGGGATCACTAATGTGAGGAATGAAATTTTGTGTTTTTCCATAATTGCATTCAAATCTGGTATAACTTTTGTCACCATCAATCTTCTCCATCAGAAAGTCGCGGTCGGCAAGAAAGATTGCCTCCGCCGACGGTGGCGGGCCGCCGGTAGGCAGCCGACACCCGTCCGCGGTGGCACGGCGATCTACTTGATCAGCGTTGCCGACCTTTTCCCGAGGCGGCAAGCGGTCGAAAATAGTAAAAAAAAATGCTCTTTGCCGACTGTTGCCGACCGTCAGAGTCTCAGCAAAACAGTCGGAAAGGCCTCTTTCCGACACTCAGCCGACCCCTTACGCCGGCCTCTTTTCGATGGCGGCGCCAACACATTTACTGTGCAATTACGGCAGTTTCGGCACTGTTCGGCAAGGCAAATATTCAACGGCGGTGTCAGCGCATTTTATGCACCTTTTCTGCTGTTTGCCGACTGCGCGGAAAGGCTACTTTGCAGAGGCGGCGCCGGCGCCTTTCCGGCTGTTTTCCGACTGCTCGAAAGGACTTCTTTTCGATGTCGGTTTCCCGATTCTCCCACAGGTGGCATCCGACCTCTTGACGCCGCCAAAAAGTGGCCGTTTGCCTACTTAAAATCAACCCTTCAGGAAGGCAAAATTTTCATCATCTTTTACAGTAGCTTTGCCTAAGTCTTTTCCCTTGCTATGATTTCTCGACAAGGAGCACCCTTGCAAGTTCTTAAGGTATAATACTTGCATTTTTTGTGTGTCCCAATATAAAATTCCTTCCTGTTTGCTTTTTCTAGCACTCTCAGCCAAAAAAGAGGAAATTGAATGGGACATGCAAGTATTATATACTTTCAGAACTAGCAATTGTGCCCTTGAAGAGAAATCATAGCACGGATGCAGACTTATGCAAAGCTACTGTAAAAGGTGGTAAAAATTTTACCTTCCTGAAGCGTGATTTCCAGTCGGCAAAGGGCCACGTTTCGACGGCGGCAACTGGTCGACCGGCAATCGGAAAGCCGACATGGAAAAGAGGTCCTTTTGAGCAGTCGGCAAACAGCCGGAAAGGTGCATAAAGTGCGCCGGCGCCACCGCTGGAAAGTAGCCTTTCCGAGCAGTCCGCAAACAGCAGAAAAGGTGCGTAGCAATGCAATGGAAATCATGGCGGATTCCCACCAGTAATGTTGCACTCGGTACACACGCAGTACATTTCTACAATTCTCAGTACGATTTAAGTGCCATATAGAGGGAAATTATGTGGGAATGACTTACAAATGGTTGAAAGGGACCTAAAAATAACAAGTAAGCAGCTAGTAATACCCGTCAAGAATAATTCAATTAACACGTCTGTGGGCCTAATATGAAAAACTTATAACAGTCAGTACATTTCCCCCCTGAAAGCACATTTTTCACTATCAGGACCACTAGGAACAACATTTTTCTATGCATTCAAATTTGCTCGTTGCAAACGCTTTCTTCGGAGGAAAAAAAAGCCGCAACAATCCGTCGGAATACGGACTTTTCAGGCTGTTATTTTCCCATCAACTATTTGAAAAAGGATTTTAAACGTCAATATCAGTTTTTATTGACGAGCATGGCCAAAAATCGGCGACTATAAAAAATAGTCATGGTTTAATTTATCAGATTTACTGTTCCACTAATTGCCTGTCAAATAAAAATCTTTGTAGTCAGCACGCCGCCAGCGTTCCCCATTGACAATCCGCTGGCGGGCCGAGAGCCCATATAAGAAAATACAGAAATGTTTGATTCTTTACATAACCAAACGTGTGCATTTATTGTTATTTGATGCAAAGAGTTGCTGTAAAATTGTACTTAAAAAGTTGCGAAAAGCATTATTTTTAAAATATATTTTCGTAATTGTTAACTTTATAATCTCGCCAGAGAATTCGCACCATTGTTCGCGCGCTCTACCGTGTCAATTGAAGGAAAGAGAAATGTAGCGAAAAGTGATTTTCTAAATTTTTTTAAAGTAAAAGAGTTCCTTCCTCTGGAAAATGAAATTTAAATAAAAATTAATTAAGTAAAAATTATAAATAAAATATTGTAATAAAAGGTATGTGGTAGCGGAGAAATTCAAACCGGGCCTACCACTCACGGCGGCGACGTTTTTCCCCTAGAGTACGGATTTCTGCTTGGAAATAGCGTTCTTTTGATTGTATTATAGGGGTGCAGCCCAGGCCCGTAGCCAGTCCAAAAATGTAGAGGGGGTCCGGTAGAAGTTAGAGGGGCCCGAGCGAACCATATTATAGTTCATCAAATAGTAACATCAGCAATTCATCATATCTGCTCTTGAAGTATTTTGTTTCTACTTAATTCTATTATCCCCCTCTACACACACACATTAAGTTAACATTCTGTAATCTACATAAAAAAACGTGAATTTTATTAAATGGGTATTACTAACTACACGAATTAGAATTAAAATATGAATGTTTTTAGATGTCCCACATGTAATACTAACATTAAGATCAAGAACGAGAGATGCTCTACTGTGAAATAAGGAAATTCAACTTTACTTAGGCTCTTGTTTAGGGTTAACTTGCAAAGTTGTCCTTCCGTTTTTATCAAAATTTTGAAAATTTACCTAGATGAAATTGATAATGTGATTGCTTTTGTGCTTGAAAACATGTAAGTGAAGCGTAATTTATGTGTAATATCTTTTGGTAAGCGGTTATAAAGACGGGACTAATTCGCAAGTAGAGGGAACTACTTGTCTCTAGGTTCAGGACGGTTGGATTGTGGATAATTTTCGAGTAAACATGCCGGTAAGTGTACAGGTCTTTGCGCTGGATGTGAATTGACAATACTAATATTTGTAAAACATGATGTTGATAATGAGGTTAATCTTTTGAATATTCATGGCTTAATAAATGAAAGAACAAAGACCACCAACAATCTTTCACGAGTTTCTGCTTGAAATAGGAGAGCTCTACAAACCTAAGTACGTACTAAGGTAAGTGTGAAGTAGACATAACCTAACCTAAGTAACTAGTAGTGCGATATCCCACCTTACTTCGGCTTCTCGCTTCGCTCGTTCTTCTCTCTTAACTCCGCACTCCCCATTAGTTACCCACAACCGTACTCCGCGCGGCCCTCCAGTCTTCCCTTTAGGTTAATAATGGATTTCCATATATAATTGTGGTTCCTCCCCCGTACTCACACCCTCGAGGTAACGTAACAGAACACAAAATGAAAATTAGGTGGACGGGTAACTTCGAAGTAATTCCCTTGTTTACAACTACAGTTGTATTTTTTAAAAAATATTTACACTAAGTTCTTGTTTAAAATCTGAAATTAAACTCGTTTTATATAAATGAACCACCTTCACTGCCGACTGCTCTGACGAGTAAAGCACCTATCTTTAAGTGTAAAGGTAACACAATACAATTAACTATACCAAGAAGACATACCAAAACAGCTAAAATAAAAAAAAATACTATAATCTTATTCAAAGCTGCACTGAGAAAAATGTATGCGGCATACGTAATATCGTAGGTTACATTTGTAAATCCTGTAGTTTTTGGACAACGTACAGCAAGTGTATAAATGAAAACGCAAGTTTTATAATACTTTCTGTATAAGTGTTCCATCTATACATACTTTCCGTATGAAACAATATAGGCGGTCAGGATCTCACATACAAATGGACGTAAATAACATATAGCCGACGAAGGTAACATACATACATGTATGTAATATAAGGAAGACTGTTAGACATCAGACATCCTGCAACGGCATGATGTAACACCTAAGGGCAGTGCCTATCTATCATATGGATAACGTATGCTCCGTTCTGATTTTTGTAACAAGCAAGAGGATTCCGTATATTTGTACAATATACCACTGTCCGGAGAACGGATTTTTCTCAATGTAAGTAAAACACTAAACCCATCTAGTATCGAGTAAAAGCATCACTGTTTCTTTCATGTTGAATTACAACGTTATTACGCGTACGCGACTAAGAAATAGTTCCAATTTACAACGTTTTTATATGAAAACTAGTTACTTCTACAGGATCCCCCATCCCAAGTACAATACAAAACATTTTGCTACTTAATTTCTCCTCTAAATTTTTACTAATCCTGGCTCCACAACCCGGAATTTAATCCTTAAACTTAAACGTTAAATATGTTTACTTGCTCAGTTACTCATCTAATCAAGGCAATTTAGCTTAACTTTATTCTTCTACGAGAACAAACATATGAAAGTCTTTGCGACCATTATTTTTTCGATGAATGTTCCACCACAGTTCTTGTTTTACATATCACACCACAATGATTTGAACCCTACTAGAATCAATCGCATTTAACGGAACTCGGAGCTCTTAATTCAATTCACAACTAATTCTTCCACAGTTAATCTAAGGTTTGCTGTTCACGAGAATTTTCCAATGCATGTGTGTACTACAACTACACAATAGAATAACAATTATCTACCGCCTTTACTGAAATCGACAAAAGATAATCGCTTTGTTCCTGCTCCTGTTTTCATGATTTGGCTTGCAGCAAGCACTTCACACTTCGTCTCGTACCTTCCAGATCGCTATTACAACTGTGGCATGAAGTATTATGAACATATTCCTTCTTTTCGTAAAAACTTGCTTGAATATGTATTGTGTCATTTCATATCGAGATTCTAGAAGAGTGACAAACTTTAACTCCTTTAAAATATGTTTAGAAGTGTTCGTCAATCGTCAAATAGTTAAAATGGAAAAATTCTTGGAATAATCTTTTATATTGCATTTTATTCTTTACATAGATAGAATTAATCACATAGAATTAATCGAGATCTTTTGCAAGCCTTCCATGAAACTTTTAGGGGGCAAGAAAAATTTAGGGGGACCAAGAAAAATTTAGGGGGGAGCCAAGAAAAATTTAGGGGTTTTCAAGAAAAATTTAGGGGGCCGGCCCCTCTTGCCCCCTTCCCCCGTGGATACGGGCCTGTGCAGCCTGTATATCGCCTCGGTTTATTAAGAATTTTTGCTATAATAAAACTTTGCGGGTCACATTTCACTCTATTATGCAACAACTATTCACAAAAAACACGTAAGAGAGGGTAGTAAAACAAGTGGGCTTTGTTAATCATACATATTTCAGTATCACTTGTTATAGTTTCATACTAGTAACCCTTCAGTTGTAAACACAAAATACAGCTTTCGTACAGTATGCAGAAATACATTGCCGTTGAGTTAGAAACCACTTACCTTCAAAAGTAAGGCTTGTAAACTTTTGCAATTTCAAGAAGAAAATCGTGTACTACAGTTTCTTAACTGTCACTTGTTATTTTTTTAATTAAAATGAAATGGAATCTTTAAGTTTTAGGTCCCACGCTTATGCCGGTTAGGCTAAAGGAGACAGTGATGATGAGAAATTAATGAAATAATGGAATGAAGAAAGTGGGAGGAATCGAAACAACTCTAAGAAAACCCCCCATCACGGTGCTTGCCCACCACGAAGTCCACACTGCGCGAAGTGGGATCGAACCACGGACCCCACACACCGGAAGTGAACGCTCTACTACTGAACCACCATATTTTTTAATAATTCTATATAATTCACACATGATATTTCATTCCCTTGTCATACACGCACCATTTCCACAATGCCTTTCGCGCCACTATATCGTAACAAGTGTACCTCTCCGCGAAATTGTCTATTCGCCTCCACATACAGTAAAGCTTAAATGGAAAACAACCACTTTCTTAACTTTTACTATTCCCATTACCTGACATTTACTCATTCTTCCTCACAAACTAAAACAAATTCTCCAATTGACCCGGTAAATTTCCTAAAATTGGTCCGGGGATACAACAATTAACTCGAATTTAGTACCTTGACTCGTAGTCTTACCCACTTATTCTTATTGGGTGTCTTGTTCGGGCGTAGAATCAACAACACTCTATGTTTGAATTAGCCCACCTACACTGCATCACCATGTGACAAATGAAGAACGCGAGCCGAACATGCAGGCAGCGCGACCAGACGACCATTTCTCCAATCAGGCTCTTCAGTGGCATAGGTGTTATCGTCGTTGGCGGGCAACCATCGGGCAAGAGCTGCAAAACGGCATGAGCGCAAAATGCCCACATCCCGCCTTGACAGTGCCTGTGTTGGCAGCGTGGCCGCTGAAGTAGGAAGCGGTCCGCCATCCACGTCGGCAAATTGTGAATGGGGGAGGCATATACGAGCATTAACTGCCGCAGTCGTCCACTGTTTGCTGACCCTTTTCCGACTCGTTTTGAAAGGATCATCAGATTACCCAATTAGCTGTGAAACTTACTTTCCATATACTGTTCTCCTTGCAGGTCCTATAGTACAAGACTTGTCTTACCAGTCGGCTAACCGCCAGCGTTTCGGCGCCTTTCCGAGCATCTTTGACGACGTCGGTCCATCCGCTGTTTGCCGACCTTCTTTCGGCTCCTTTACTTGTCGGCACGCCGTCAGCGTTTCGACGTCTTTCAACCATCTTTTGTCGCAGTCGTGCCGTCCGCTTTGTGGCGACTTTCTGCCGACTCCGTTTTCACAAGACAAATGTAATGGAATTAGTGTCCACCCACAAGAAAAACCTTCGGACAGTTTCAAGGTTTATTTCATCATTAAAGAAGATACAGGCTCAATTCATTTTCCAAAATTCGACTCGTTGAGGCTGGTACGCGATATTGAAACTTTCGCCGACGTCGTGCCGAGAAAGCTTTATACGAGGAAAATATAAACTCTAAGTCGTATTTTAAAGCAACAAATTACCTTCTAACTCTCTTTGTTTTCTTTTGGTGATCGACTCTGTTTTTGCTCGTCGCGGTCCAAAATCCGACTGTGGGATCTTGTCGGCATGGACAAATTGTCCGACTGCAGGCGGCAGGGTCCTGATGGCGTTAAGTACAATATTTAAGTCAAGAGTTACTCGCAGTGGTGGATTTAGGAACATATTTGCGGGATTCTCATCTCTCTCTCTCTGTCTTTTTTTTTTTTTTTTTTTTTTTTTGAAAATCCCAGATGTTTATAAGCATAGAAATGACTAACATTTACTTCTCTTTCCAAAAAATCTGGAATTGGTGGTAGTGACGGGAGCTTTCCGCCACTTGAAGATGAAATCCACAAAATTCAGATTCGTCGTACAGTTAACGTACAAGTGCTTTTGAAAAGTGTACTAACAAAGAAGGAATTTCTCTCACTTGAAGTAGTCCTATATAAGGGTAGACCAGCTTCAGGACAGAAATTTAATAAAGTAGTTAAATATTTAAATCTACAAACTTAGGTATTATTTCTAATTACTTTCTTTTTAGTAACTGAAAAAAAACTTGCAGTTAAATATTTAAATCTACAAACTTAGGTATAATTTCTGACTACTTTCTTTTTAGTAACTAAAAAAAATACTTCTTGCATAAAGGTGTGAGTTCCAGTTTATTACAACACCTTTCAATTTTTAGATGTCGCGGACCCCCTGGCTAGGTCCCACGGACCCCACTTTGAGAACTACTGTAATAGACGATATGATGTGAAGTAATAATTCGACGTGAAATTTAATACAAACCAGTTGAGAATGCTCGAAGAGCATTGCCAGAACAAACCTAAAAATATTTTTTTTAATACCAATAACAGTTATGGATTCCCCCATCAGGATCCTGCCGCCTATAGTCGGCTAATTTGTGAATGCCGACAAGATGCGGCAGATGGATTGCCGGTGCCGGACACCGACGTCTTTCTGTGCGATTTTCGACCGCGACGAATAGTTATCTTGCCGAGCAGTCGGCAAACAGCCAAAAATGAGCAATAAATGCGCCGGTGTCCCGTTCAGAAGGTTGCCTTGCCGAACAGTCGGCAAACAGCCGTAAAGGCGCCCGCGCCGCCGTCGAAAAATGGCCGGAATAAGGAGTCGGCAGAAGGTCGGAAAGAGGCCTTTTCGACGGTTTTGCCGACTCTGACGGTCGGCAACAGTCGGCAAAGGGCATTTTATTTTACTATTTTCGACCGCTTGCCGCCTCGTCAAAAGGTCGGCAACTTTGAACAAGTAGATCGTCGTGCCGCCGCGGACGGGTGCCGGCTGCCTCCGGCGGCCTGCCACCGTCGACGGCGGCAATCTCTCTTTCCGACCGCGCCTTCTTGATGGGGTCAACAATTATTGAGTCATTAGTTATTGACTCAATAATTATTGCATCAACAACTAATGATGCATTAATTATTGAGTCAATAAGCTATGAAGCATAATTATTGAATCAATAACTGGTATTTAACGAGTGTCAAGTTAGCCAAGAGGACAAGATAGATAAATTCGCTACGAAGTCGGGCAGAGTGGCAGCAAGGATTTACCAGGAGTTAAGTTCGGAAGTTTGGGTCCTAAGATATTCCGGATACCGTCTAGATAGTACGACCTTGAGGAATTAAAGACCATTGAGAATGTCCAAATGGGTCAGTCGTACCTAGAGAATTGCGTACCCGCACCATATGCACGATATCCAAGAGTGACCCCTTGGGTGCAAGATGCTCATAGAGCCCAAACAGCAGCTTATAAAGGGCTCGGAAACGTTTGGCCTCAAAACAAATCCAGGTGACAGGCGGAAAACCTAACGGCCGCAAAAGTTGCACCAGACTCATAATGTTAATAGCTTGGGCATGCGTGGTAACCAAAAAAATTTCCTGAAAATTAATGAAATAGTTGTTCCCATCCTGAAAAGAAAGTTGATTCGTCAACGCAAGGCATAAGGGGCAAAGTCAAGTTGAGAAGAGTTCGTCTTGGTGTAACCAAAGACGTTGGGGATATCTAGAGAATAGTTGCCAGTGGTACCAAAATGTTTACCTCCCTCTTAGGTATTGGTCAGCATCAATATGATCTCTCTATGATTTATTATTTCCAAGATACGGCTCCTTAAATCTCCCGAAATCGGAACTTTTGGCTAATTGTGTATCTCTGAAAAGGTAAGAGTGAAGTTTAAAATTACATCAGTTTTTCAGATAGTTTTTGATGCTGTATCGAAAGAAGGGCTCAAAATTGTAAACAATCGCAAACAACAGACACACACACACACACACATAGAGAGAGAGAGAGAGAGAGAGAGAGAGAGAGAGAATTTAGTAACGAACTTTTAAAGTTCGTTGAATATTAACGAGTAAGTTTTGGGTAAGATTTGAATATTAACAAGTTAATATTAACGAGTAAGTAGCGAAAGAAATGATGTTACTTGCTTTTTAGCATATGTTAACTATAAGTATTCACTGTATTTACTTAACATTTCACAGTTTTATTAAGTTTATTCCAAAATTTGAATGACCTATAAGTCGAAAATCAAAGCCCAAATTTGAAATGGTGGTGCAACTAGATATTCTTAGTAGTCACGTGAAACCACATGGTGTGTAAAGCTACAGTTTGCCGAGTTACTGTGTTTCAAATTTCGAATGTGAACTAAGTCTAAAATACGTCCAAATTCTAACTTCGATAGCCAATAAATAGAGAACAGAATTGGATACAAGCTCACTAGGGCGGTTCATGCCTCCGAAAGTGTTTATTCTAGTAAACACACATGTTCAATTTGTACTACTTACTATATAGAGTTCGTTCATAGAATTTTGTCCTTTTACTAGTCCAAAATGTAGGAGTCCCACAAAAATGATTTTCTTATATTGAAAGTAATTTCGAAACAGCTTATATGCAGATACACAACACTTCGATACGAAACAAATCACACTACGTGCGTACAATTTTCTGCAAAGTCTGGGTGCATTCATTCGTTTCTACCCACTTTTAAGGGAAATGATTACGTCAGTACAGAAGTATAAATGCAAATACCCATATTAATTTGCACTGCAGGCAGCGTCTAAGGATGAACATGTCGCACTTATAACATTTCATATCAAACAAACAAAGTCTTCCGAACACATGACATATCTTTACGATCCTTTGCAATCAATTTTAGAAGGTACTGTTTCTGGGACTCACCCTTCTTTAGGAAATTGTTAAAATTAGTAGAAAGAGCAATTGTACGCTCAGCAGTGTCGTTGGCAACTGCTATGCTCTTGAAAGCATTCTTAAATTGCTGGTATGTAGCATCCTCCTCCCACGTTGACGGGTCTATTGCGAAAAAGGGAAGAGACTTCTCTTGGCCATTTGGAAATATCGCGTCTAAGATCCTTCTCGTTTCCCGGTGCTGCAGTCTTGGAGAGCTCTTAGAGGTAAGTTCTTTTTGTCTCCAACCTTTTGAGTCTTTTCCCTTATCCACCATCTTCCTTTTGTTCCGGTAAGAGATTCGTTAGGCAAGAAAGTCAAGACCCACTAACTCCTTAGAGAGATACCACATATGTCTCTGAAGAGCATTTAAAACCACTTTGGCATTGGCCCGATCTCGTAGACTAGCGTCAAGGTCCCTCATGAAGTCAATTTTTTTTTCGAAGCGTGAGCAGCGATCAGCGCCTCATGCCAGTATAAACAGTACAAAAGTCTGACAAAGAGACTAATGTTTCTAACTGCCTTAAGTTCATTCGCAGTTACTTTCAGCTGCTTAGGGAAGAGAATATCTTTATCATATAAATAGCCTTTATCATCCACCTGGCGTGGTGGAAAGCGCCAGGGGTTTCAATGGGAACTTCTCCTCAGGGTGTTCAGTCACCCAAGAAGGCATATGAAAAAAAAAAAAAACAGAAATTCTTGCTATCTACGTGGATGTGGAGAAAATTCAATTGCATTTTTCAGGAAACTCAACACCTGGAATTTCAGGTCTGCTAGGTCCCTAGTTCCGATATTCGTTCCACCAGATCAGGACCTACGAGTACAGAGCTCCAATAATCGTGGTTAGGAGAATGGTATGGCTCCTTGAACCGAGCAAATAGGATATGTTCGTACTTGAAGACGTCAGACACAATGATTTTCAAAATGTGATGGTAGCAACCCATTCCTTAGCCAACATCTGCTGAATTTTGATGCAACCTCCCTGCAAAAGGCCGGTATTTGATGCTGTTGTGTCAAAGACAAGTCGCTTAACCTGATCCTGCAAGGCACATTCCAGAATTGCCTAACAACAGGCTTCGGCTTAAACTTTACCTGTACTGTTAGGTATCTGCGGCACGCCAAGTAGAACTTTTGTGTCGTTTCCAGTTACTACCAAAGCAACCATATGCACATTGCTACAATGGTGAGGATCAATGTGTGGCAGCATTTTTGCATCCCAGTAAAGTATAGACATTATTATATGATTATTGTATCCATGACCCTATACCTTCATGATATACATAATAATTTAAAAGCTCAACTAAGGAAAACGTTTTGGGGAGTTCTAAATTATGCTTAATCCAGTTCATATTTCGCCCACAGGTTCTCAATATAAATAAGGGATACTGTGTCTCGTTATATATCTGAAACTTTTTAAAAAAAAGCATTGCTGATGACCACCCTAATGCTCACCGTATTGTTTCACACGGGTACTAAACTCATCAAGCTCTATCATGTTAATTTTGGTGAAGATCAAATGAGTTCCATCTTTTCCTTCTGAATACAAGTTTCTTTTTTCAAAATTTATTTCCCCTAACGAGTAAGTGAAAAACTTTCAACTTGTCCTTTGGCAAGTAATTTATTATTGAATGGAAACAGGAAATATCTATGTATATTTTAACTATAATGTGCTTTCTTTGTTATTGTTCACTTTACTGCATGGCTTTATCGTTACATATATATATTTTATATTCTACCAGTAACTGGTGTAACGCATGGAAATTTCAGCCTTATCAATTGTTTTATTGACTGCTAGTATGGTATAGTTAAGTAGCGTGAGGCATTTGGCTGATAATCGTGAGACGGATCTCACCATAACGTTCGAATTATTCTGAAGAGCATGAACGTTTATAAATCTCCTCGAAGTTTGTAATGGATAAGATTGTATTTTGAATTGATTTTGAGTTTATCGTCCCGTTCAGCAGCGAAGCTATATGAGACGTGGACATACTGATGAACGTGGAATCCGAACCACATGAGCTCCCGTTGGGAATCGAATCCGCGTCTCCCGCGCCAAAGAAGATTGTATTTTGAATTTAGTGTCCCTTTCAACAGTGAGGATAAATGAGACGTGGATCTAAAGCTTAATGTGGGATCCAAATTCCATAAATTCCTAACGGGAATCGAACTGGGATCTCCTGCGTCAAAATCGCTTAAGCTACCTATATAGTCAAGAGGGAGCACAGCTTCTGGAAGTTTTTGTTCTTATAACTATCGCACTGCATTAAATAGAAGGTTGAATGATATTACTTACAAGAGAAGGTCCCACAAGTTGTCGCTGAAACCTGAGTGCCACATAAGCACATATGATAGAACATCATGAAAAATAAAAATAAGGAAAATTTATGGTGCTATGGACCAGAAGAATAGGACCTACGGGACTTCCACATATGAATATCCAAAAAAAATTATATCAAGGAATTATGAACGTTTAAAATTAATATCTTAAAAACCGTTAAAGCAATCAAAACAAAAAGTGCCCAATATAATTAGAACAAAATGCTGTATCGAAAACTACAGTGTTGCCATAGATGAAGCAGTTTTGCCAACTTAGCATAAAAGTATTTTATTTCGAATAGCATCACGTACAAATGTATACAAATTTTAAATGCATTATCAGTAAATATAACAGTGAAATGTAGTCTTACAGTGTTGCACACTGTTGGAGCTACATGTGCTGAAAATATGCCATGGATGAAATCTGATATGTGGCAACAGAAGGTAATAAAAGAATGCATTAGAAAAAACTAAGGGATCTGCATTACACTTCCGAAGCCCCGGTAAATAAGCAGACAATTTGCGAAAACAAAATAATACATGGAAGAGAAAAATCTCCGTATTTTCTAATTCTGTGAATTGATTTTCCAGATTATCTTATCCAGATTTGGTAGAGTACTTTCTTGGTTTACGCTTTTCGTGTTAAGTGACGTACCAGTACTCACTTATTTTCTCTCCTACACAGCATATGATTATGTTACTGTACACTGTAATATTAACACATTCACAGAGGAAATAAAATATAATTATTTTATTACCACATCATTTCATTTTTAGTCTGCCCGGATAAACGTATGGTATAGAAGGCTACGCCACTTACTTATTAGGGATCGCGGGTTCCAATCCCGCCTCGGACATGGATGTTTTGTCGTATTTTATACCTTGTATTTCATTATCATCTTTCGCCTTTCATAGTGGTTCGGATCCCACTTTAGGCTGTAGGTCCCGTCCTATATAGCTTCGGTGCTGACACAGGAAGTAAAAAGTGGCATCATTCAATTTTGTTTTTCAAATTTCAAATGCATCAATCTTTTGTGACTGCTGACGCTGTTATAATAACGGTGTTATTTTGCATTTGAATTAAACCCATAATATCAAACCCAGATTCCTTTATTAACCTTTGTTGCTACATATCAGATTTCTTCATTGTACAATTTCAGCACACATAGTTCCAACAATGTGCAACACTGTACCACTACACTTCGTTGTTGTGTTTAGTGATAATAGTGAATTTAAAATCTGTGCACATTTATATGTGATGCTATCTCAAACAAAATACTGTTGAGTTTACAACACTGCCTCATCTATGGCAACACTGTTTGTAGTTCTCGCTGCATCGCTTTTTTCTCGTTATATTGTTTACCTGTTGTTTTGATTGATTTAACGATTTTAAAGATATTTACTTTAAGACATAATTTCTTGATATAAGTTTTTCGATATTCAAATACTGAAGTCCTGTCGGTCCTATCCTTCTGGTCCATAGCAACCTTAAATTTTGTTCATTTTTTTTTATAATGCTCTCTCAGATGTGCTATATGGCGACCATATTTGAGTTGTGGAAACTTCTCTTGTTAGATCATGGACAAGTTGTTATGAATAACCAATAGGAATACCTAAGGTTTCATTACTTTAGTCAAATCACGGTGATACACCAAATCTGGGTTTTGTCGTGAGATCCATTTTCTCACCAACTCCATATTTCAAGAAAGTAACCTTCATCGCCTAGGAGTCTTACCGTCATTGCTAGATCTCGTAAAATCATATGTACTGTACAGTTGTTAACTCGAAAATCACAATTTTTGAGATACGCCTATTGGTTATTCTCAACAACCAAATGTCTCACTTAAGTCAAATGTATTTTCAAAAAGTGGCAAGGATACGGATCTCTCATCACAAGATCTCGAGTTCGATTTCCAGTGGGAAAATTTTGGAATTTGAACGCATATCAGTAGTTCGACTCCACCTTAAACTGTAGGTCCATATCTTGTATAGCCTTTGTACTGAAAAAGAACACTAAACTCCAAACAAACATACATCAGATAACATGAATAATGCACATTTCATTAAGACCACTAAGTACTAATATATATATATGTTATACTATAGTACTATTAATTCTAGATTTTTAAATCCATTTCAGTACAAAGTAAATAAAAAGCAGTTTGGAGCATTACAAGGGTTACAGTTAATAATGCATTTTCTATGTTCTTAAAATGCCTGTAAGTTAAGCTTTAAAGGTAAAACTTCTGTTAAGTGGCAGTTGTAGAGTTCTACAATGGGGAAGTCAAATGGACAATGCCTGTTGGACCGTATTTTCAGCACCACCACCCTCCAACCGCCCCGTCCCTAAATATTTCCCCTGTTTTGGAGCCTCCAGTGTTCTGATATTAGGTACAAATATTACACGAAAAATTTCCATTGTCTTATACTCAGTAAGTCTTATGTACAGATTATTTAAGTTAACTTTACATACTTTACTCAGCACAAGGAATTCAACTTATACAGGACATGAAAAACCATGTATATTTTCAACACTGCCAATTTTTTTCAATTGAATTTTATGAAGCGATTATGTAAACAAAATGAAATTTCTAGTTTTACATCCCAAAATTCTGCCCTTTAGTTTAAAGGTGACGAATGAATTAATAAAAGTGAACTAGGAAGTAATTGGTGAAATGAGATGTCGAAGAAAATTGGACAACTCCCAAAACCCACATGCATGATTTTCTCATCACAAATTCACATGAGTGAGGATGTAACCAGCGACCTTTCGCATCAAAGATGAACTTTCTGTCACTGCGTCACTATGCACCCTTTCAATCAATTCTGTATATACCATTCGGTTACGTATCCACTAACATGCATACTTAAGAGTTTAATTTCAAACAGATGCAAAAAATCCGTAATAGTGACAATATAACCAACTTCATTTTTCGTCTATTTATTTATTCACTTCTAAAATAGAGATAGTATAATATTTTGATAATACATTAAAATGAATATGCATTCAATTTTAATCGTTTCAAAAGAAAATGAGTAGTTCATTTGATCATTTATTTTCAACCCCAATACGTAGACTCTGAATTACACGTGTCCCAATCGAGAATCGAACCCTGGTATTCAATGCCGAGGACCTGTTTGCAAACCATGTATCCACGAGCGAACTTCAGAATATGAATGATGCTCCGTAAGTGTACCGGCAAACGAATTTATTAAAACCCCTTGAGCGTTCTTACCTTAAATCTACCCTTGGGGAGAGGCGCATGTAACTTACTGGTAAAGCACTTACCACTGGTGGGTGGGGTTTCTGGTTCGTTATTGACAACATTGTGTCCGTTGGTTTCGTCGGAGTAATCCCATTTACTGCCATATTCTGATTTCACCAATTTTTCCGTCATCATTCACTTACTTTAATCCATCCGTCTCCCTTCCTTTGCAGCGCACAATCATGAGACGTTAAACTGAAAAATTACATTTCAAACCTACCCTGCATCTCTTGATAATTGACTATTCTTGTACTTGTTATTTTATAATTATTTAATTATATACAAAATGTAAACATGGTCTCACATGTTTGCTTTCACAGTATCATTTCACTGCTTAATGAATTTAAAATATAGTTCAATAATATTCATTCGTTAATTAAATGCTTGCAAAAAAGTTACACTGACGAGAAAAAAATGTATCTGGCGTACGTAAAATCGTATGTTACAGTTTGTAAAAAATGTAGTTTTTGGTCTTAACGTAGACTACAGCAAATGCATAACTGAAAACGCATGTTTTATAATACTTTCTGTATACGTATTCTATTTGTACGTGCTTTCCGTATGAAACAATATAGGCGGTCAGGATCTCACATACAAAACGACGTATATAAAATATAGCTGAAGAAGGTAACGTAATACAGAAGAAGGTATGTAATATAAGGAAGATTGTTAGACATCAGACATCCTGCAACGGCATGATGTAACATCTAAGGGCAATGCTTATATAGCATACGGATAACGTATGCTCCGTACTGAATTCTGTAGTAAGCAAGAGGATTCTGTGTATTTGGATAATATACCGCTGTCCAGAGAAAGGATTTTTCTGTGTAGGTAAACACATATAACCTGTTATTAAATTCCGAAACTGTAAATTACACTGACAGTGAAAAAGTGGTTTTATTTTCCTTCATAATAATTTGAGTATGAGCATGGCAAATAAATAATGACCCGAAATTCCTTCGTTCTTGATACAACATGAGTCATTCTTTTATGTGCATATATGTGCGAGAAGCGGGACAAAATCGTACCGTTTTCCTCGTGTTGAGTAGTCACTGCGACCACAGAGCTTAGGATATGCCCTATTTTGTCTTCTCCAACATTCCCGTACCAAAACAGAGTCTTTTCTTTCAGTCACGAAACATGTGTGATTACATTGTACTTAAAAGCAAGCTTTTATAAGACTCTTTTGTGAGACAGGCGATCGCTAGAAAGAGCATTGTAACATACACTATGTGCTAAGTCTGCAATTGTCATCCATCACAGACGCAAAATCCATGTTAAATTAACTAATTTTTTGTCGGTTGATTTTTTATTCGTGTACAGGAATAAATGTCTACATTTTTAAAAATTATTCTTCTTCCTATGAATTGGGAATGCACGTGACTTTGTGACTACATTATAGAGCAACTGCTGCATATGATGTGTGTACTTCTCACTCTACTAAATCAATACGTAAGGAGTGCGTAAAGACTATAACATAATACTGTTTTGGAAGAGTTGGTATTCTAGAATATGATATTACAAAAAAAAAATACTTAGTTTCTCGTTAAGCATACAAGCAATTTAAAAAACAGAAAAAGCAAATAAGAAAGGGAATAAGTAAGAAAGAATAAAACAGAGAAACAGGCTGAAACATGTATTACATTCATGTTCACTTGCGATCTGTACGATGAGAGTTTTCATTAATTAAAGGGAAATCGAGAGCAAGCTGAAACCTAGAGTTAGCTTAGTAAATTTATAAGAGCGTATCGGACAACTACAAGTCGTTTCAAAGTTAAATAAAAGATTAAATTTCAAAGTTGTGTCCATTTCGTTTCATAAAAGGAAATGGTCGATCTGGGAACGAATAGTGAATTAAGATTTTAATTCATTTCTGCAAGAGTGATACATGTAATCCCCAAATCAGGAAAATGTGCTATGGATCACTAGTAAAGAGCTGCAAGGTATAAAGGGGAAAAATAGAAAATATGAAAATCAAAAATATCAAATTTGGAAAAAATATGAAATGTTATTATAGCATTTTTAAAAGATAAACTTAAATATACTCAGTGTGTTCAATAAATTCCGGGACTACATCGAAATAATATATTTTACGAGAAGAAAAAAATATTACCACGTTAGTTTGTTACGTACATAAAACCAATCGTAGAGGGTGCGGAACGCATGAAGAAAGCTGTCCATTGGAATCCTGTTCAACATCTCTGACACACATTCGAATCGACATAACATTCTCAAAACTCTCCAATTTTTATTCAATTTGGGTAAATAGTAGTAAAACTAAAATGATACAGGATTAGTGTTAAAAGGGAATGAGTTTGAGATTTTATCTAATATCTGACATTATGTTGATCCGTTTCATTGGAAATCCTGATTCTCTGATGTCGCCACTAAAACTTTGGGAGAAAGGTCAGAAAGAAAATGGAACAACTGAACAAAATGGAATGAATGCTAAACGAACTACGGTTCATGCAGAGCCCCACAACCTTGTTTGCTGGTAACAGACTCCCGGCTTGCCTAGACGGTTGTGTGTTTCTCCTGAAACACGAAGATAGTTTCTTGAAAAGTACTCCCTGGCCTATCTTCCAGCAAACCCATAATCTATAGATCATCCCCTGATCGTTTTCTCAGTATTTAAATGAAATTTAAAGCAATATTCAAAATTCCATCGAAACATATATAATAAATAGGAAACATATTATTTTTCAAAATGTATCTTTCTTTGTTTTTGAGCTTATTGTTCAAGTAAGAAATGATCGATGTTTTCTATACGTGTGTATGAGCATATTCAGCCTTAGTACTCAGAAATATTTAATCCTTTTAGTGTCTTTATTACCTATTAATAGAAAAAGGAGTGTCCCTAGAACCCAGGCGCGACTTAAGATTTTTTTGCATGTGTATCTTAAGAGTATTTCTTTGTATGTGTTCCAGTAAAGAGTTAATACATTCAATCCTCGGCTTGGATATGATGTAAGAAAACAGAAAAATCATGCCCTTTTCTTATTATGCACCTGGTAACCCGAAGTTACTAGCCAATGGTTCGAAATGAGGGCTGTACTCAATCCTCTACAGCATCAATTGAAACTAAATCTAAAGCAAGGCACATTACTTCCTTCACCCTAAAGAAGTATACCTTATATTTATCCAATAAGCATCGTCATCATAGGATTTTGCTATTACACTAGTTAACAAATTTAAACTTTTTGTTTGTTACATGAGAAAAATCACCTGATCTTAAAGGAACTTTTTGCGCTGAATTCGAATATGCACTCGGTTTCTCTCCATCACGTACAGTTTTCCCGTAACAGAGGGATTTTCGGGAAATTCCCTAAAAAAATTCCCTTTTTCAGATATTTTATTCCCGTAGCTCCTGTTTCCTTACATATAGTAGCATAGAAATTATACCTAAGTATACCTTGATTTATATTTAATAAACCCTAAAAGTTTCGTAAAAATCGCTTTGTTCTTTCTAGAGAAATAAATATATTTGTATGTATACTGTGTGCACTGTTTATTGCACCTGATAGTAATGCTTTCAGATCTCCTGAGTTGGGGTAAAAACGATTTGCTTTATTACTACAAACACAGACATAAAAATGAATATTTACAATAGTCAACAACACACTTGTATTGCTCTCTGTAAATTAGAAACGTGTATAAAAATAGAATGTACTTCCAACGTATATTTTTTTAAACGTACAGTATATGTATATCTTAATACATATATATACAATTCTCCAAGTTTTTTCGTTTTGTTCATGAAATGGTTATCAATATTTGTTATCAAATGTAACAGAATGCAAAAGAAAGAAAGAATGGAATACAGACTCATTGTTGACAACAATGAACTAATGCAGTCTGAATTTTCCACTACGGTATCGTTTCCCCCCTCCCCCCGCGCATTTCTTTCTTTCTTGTGTTCTTGACACCTGGTGAGGGAGTTTTGTACATTTTTATATTGACGTGTGGTTTAACACTACTTCACTTTCAAAGTTGTCTTTGCTGCTAAGAGTGCTTTCATGTTTGATCTTAACGGCATTATACCCAACTAAGACCAGAAGTTTAGTTTGTGATCAGTACAATGGCGTCAAGAGGACGGCGTTCGTGTGTTAACTCACCAACTAGTTTTTGTTATGTGTGTGGCCAGTTTGTAGTTAAAGGACAGTGTAGATCCCTTACGCCATCGGTGAAACTAGCATATTATATATATTTCGGATGTCGTGTGGGAGATCAGGACAAAACTCGGGCACCCAACATAATTTGTGCGTCGTGCTACGTCGCTTTACTTGCATGGGCCAAAGGGAAACGGAGGTTCATGAAATTTGCTGTACCAATGGTGTGGAGAGAACCCACCAACCATCTGGATGATTGTTATTTTTGTCTCACAGTAGTTAAGGGACATTCTAAAAAAAAAGCAAATACACAATAAGTTATCCCAACGTTAAATCCGCAATTAGACCTATTCTGCACGGGGATGAACTTCCACTTCCCGAGCCCCCTACAAACTGGGAAGAGATATGGCCAAAAGACTCTGATGATGATCATGACCTTGATGAACCATCGACATCAACATGTACATCCAAGGATCCAACGTTCATCCCTGACTGTGTTCGCGAGCCACATTTCATCCGGCAATGTGAACTTAATGACCTAGTCCGTGATTTGCACCTGACAAAACAAGAGACGGAACTTCTGGGATCAAGGCTCCAGCAGTGGAACTTATTGGATGCAGAAACGAACATATCAGTGTACAGGAAAAGGCATGTTCAATTTTCAAACTATTTCTCAATGCAAGATAATGTGTGCGTATGTACGGATATAAATGGGTTGATGGCAGAGCTAGGAATTCCTTACGTTCCAGAAGAATGGAGGTTATTTATCGACGCGTCAAAGGTCAGCCTTAAAGCTGTCCTTTTACATAATGGACATAAAAAACCTTCTATACCACTTGCGCACTCAGTGAAGATTAAGGAATCCTACTGACACCATGTCAACTTTGCTAAATCTTATAAACTACAAGGATCATTGTTGGCAAATATGTTGTGATCTCAAGGTAGTTGGTATTTTATTAGGACTGCAGTGCGGTTACACGAAGTACCAATGTTTTTTGTGTTTATGGGATAGCCGAGCTGATGACAAACATTATGAAGTGAAGGAATGGGAACCTAGAGTGAATTACGTACCTGGAGAATGCCACGTCAAATACTCTCCTTTGGTAGATCCTAATAAGATATTACTACCGCCACTTCATATCAAGTTAGGACTTATGAAAAACTTTGTCAAAGCCATGGACACATCTGGTGAAGGTTTCAAGTACTTGCGAGATAAGTTCCCTAACCTGAGTGATGCTAAGATTTCAGCGGGAGTGTTTATTGGTCCCCAAATTAGGAAATTAATGCTTGATGATAGCTTTGACAGCAAGTTAAACAATGCTGAGCTAGCTGCCTGGACAGCATTTAAGTGTGTTGTGCGCAACTTTCTGGGCAATAACAAAGCTGAGAGTTACACAGAAATCGTACAGGACATGATACAGAAATACAGAGTTGGGTTGTAGGATATCTTTAAAAATCCACTTTTTGCACTCCCACCTCAGCTTCTTTCCTGCTAACCTAGGTGCTCTCAGCGACGAACAGGGGGAAAGATTCCACCAAGATATAATGGCAATGGAGAAAAGGTACCAGGGACGATGGGATCCTTCAATGATGGGGGACTATTGTTGGGGTCTTGTTAGAGAATGCAACATTTCTTACAAAAGAAGGAAGTAGTGTACGTTTTTGTAACCCAATGGAAGTTTCATATATTGTGATAGTTTTGATTGTCTTTTCATGACCTTTTGGTACATTTGTATTATTGTTTATTGTAAATTGTCATACTTGTAAATTATATTGTATTATATTTTATATATGTGTTTGTGGTAATAAAGCAAAACGTTTTACCTCAACTTAAGAGATCTGAAAGCATTACTATAAGATGCAATAAACAGTACACACAGTATACATACAAACATATTTATTTCTCTAGAAAGAATAAAGCGATTATTACGAAACTTGGAGGGTTTGTTAAATATGAATCAAAGTATACTTAGGTATAATTTCTATGTTAGTATATGCAAGGGGACAAGATCTTGGTGTGTAAAATAAACGAAAAGGGAAATTTTTGAGGGATTTTCCCGAAAATCCCTCTGTTACGGGAAAATCGTACGTGATGGAGAAAAACCGAGTGCATATTCGAATTCAGCGCAAAAAGTTCCTTTAAGAACAGGTATTTCCTTTTATGTAACAAAACCTTTTTTAACTAGTGTTATTGGCAGCTTACTTGCCATAACTGAGAAGCTTCTATTGTTCCGAGATCTTCGGCTAACCTCTTCGTCTTTCTGTGCGATTTTTCTGTTTGATTGTGTCCATCAATTGTAGCCTGCTTCTCTCTCTCTCTCTCTCTTTTGATGCCACCATACCTACTAGTGCGTCCTTCATGATACAGTTCATTCTCAGACAATTCCCAACAAGTTCCTCTTCGTCTTTTTAATTAATAACATAAAAATGTCAAATCCAATACGCAATATAGTTTTAATGTAGAAGCTGATTGTTTAATTGCAACCTAACATCCCTTTCAGAATCCCAGCTACATACGACGTGGACTTACACATTAAAGTCAGAGCTAAACCACATGAGCTCCTACCGGGAATCGATCAATGGTCCCCGCGTCATTTTAATATAGAGTAATGACCATGGTGTTACCATTAATACTAAACATTGTAGTTAACATACACTTAGATTATGTTGCTTGTCTTAACAATTTGGATGTTGTGACTAGTGTTGTAAATAGAAAAAAAAACGTTCGTATTTTTTCAGAAATGTACGTTTTTTTAGAAAAAAAACATTGCCTCTCGTTATTTTTCTAAATTTCGTTTTTTTTTTCGAATAGTCATTTGTAATGCATCTTACGTCTATTTAAGTATGAAATATTTTTTATGTAGGTGTAATCACCGTAAAATGCAACATAAATTAAACGCTAGACACTGATACGCTACAAATATTTTACAATATACATGAATACCATACCTATTAACAATTCGGGTTTCAGCAGTTTTCATCAATATCAACTAAGAAATAAAAGTAGAAATGAAATTTTGTTTTTCTGTGAAAGCAGGCCTTTAATATGTACGAAAATAATGTCAGGAACAGTATAAAATTCAAACAACTTGTCTAAAAGTAAAAGCTAATAATAAATTGCCTAATATTTGGTCTAGGAATTAATTCGTGCGGTTGGTACGCACACATTGAAGCTGTAGTACAAACACAAAATACATAAATACCTTAAGAAAAATATTGTCCATCGCTAGCCACCACTTTCGCCCATCTGTCAGGCAATGTACGGATTCCGTGGCGAAAGAAGTCCTCATCCTTGGAAGCGATCCAGTCAGAGACCCATGTTTCGATATCTTCTGAAGAAGTAAACCGCTGTCCAATCAAATCGTTGTTCATGCAATCGAACAAGTAGTAGTCCGAAGGAGCAACGTCTGGTGAATACGGCGGGTGGGGTAAAACTTCCCATCCGACATTTTCTAAATAGGTTTTGACCGGTTCTGCGACATGTGGGCGAGCGTTATCATGTTGAACAATAAGTTTATCATGTCTGTTCTCCCATTCTGGTCGTGTTCTGGCCAGAGCTTGCTTCAAACGCATTAATTGTCGTCGATAACGTTCTCCATTCATAGTTTCACCCGGTTGCAGCAGCTCATAGTACACCACACCTTTCATATCCCACCATATGCACAGCATAACCTTTGCACAGTGAATATCTCGTTTTGGTTGTGATGGACCTGGTTCACCTGGTTTCACCCAGGCCTTTTTTCGTTTAGGGTTCTCGTAATGGATCCACTTCTCATCACCCGTAATAATTCGATACAGAAACCCCTTTCTGCTCTGTCGTTGAAGCAGCAATTCGCAAATGGTTTTTCGTCTTTCAACGTCTCTGTCTTTCAATTCATGTGGAACCCAATGTGACATCTTTTGAATCATTCCCATGGCTTTCAAGCGTTTGGAGACTGTTGTTTGATCAACGCCTAATGTTGCTTCAAGTTGTTCCTGCGTTTGACACGAATCCTGCTCGAGCAATGCTGTCAATTCTTCGTCTTGAAATTTTTTTGGCTGTCCAGCTCGCTCTTGGTCTGCCAAGCCGAAATCACCACTTCTAAACCGTGCAAACCACTTCTGACACGTTCGCTCAGCTAGAGCATGGTCACCATACACTTCCACCAAAATACGATGACTTTCAGTCGCACTTTTCTGCATGTTAAAGTAATGCAGCAGGACACCCTGCAAAAACACTTTATCAGGCACAAATTGCGCCATGTTCACTTAACTACAAACTGGTGTTGTTGACGCTTTAATCCACTGCGCTATACTACGAACGATACGCGATGACAGGGGTTTGCAACACATGTGTGGATACACGGAACTGTGGGACGCTCCATTCGTTGCGCCATCTCTTGTCCACCCGCACGAATTAATTCCTAGACCAAATAGTATTTTTCTAAATATCATATATAAATAACTTGTCGACTAGATATATATGATATGCAAAGCCGGCTCTACCATATCTGTAACACGTGCATTTGCATGGAGCGACAAGTTTGGAGGGTCCGCAAAATCTGTTATAAGTAGAGACCGTATGTTTAGGGATTAAAAACTTGGAAAATAAGCAGGCAAATAGGCACTTAAAATTTTAAAAAATAAGCAGTATAATAGGCACTAAAATGTAACTCGAAATAATGAAGATAAATACTCAATACAATTTAAAAAATAGATTCGTCATAAATAGTGTTCAAAGAATATAGCAACATACCTGTTTGTTAATGTCTTCTTTCATTCTATATGTAAAAAACGAAACTTGATATGTATTTCATAATATATATATATATATATATATATATATATATATATATATATATATATATATATATATATATATAGAGAGAGAGAGAGAGAGAGAGAGAGAAATTGTAATGTACCATGTGCTTCTGTTATTTACAGTATATAAATTATATATATTTCCCAATGAAGTCTTATTTCAAAGAAAATGCATAGAATACGAAACATTAGGCACTAAAGCAATTATTTAGGCACTGAGGACAGAAATATTCAATATAAGCAAAATGAAGTTGACTTAAATTAAAACTATAATCCCCGATATAAACTTTAAAACATTATTTTTGATTATATCTTTAGCATTAAAGAACATTTTGCCTGACATCTGGTCTCTGGTTATAAGTATATTATTTAAATTAAATATTTCTTGTTGGAAACAGACTTCATGATGATGGTAGTTGCATTTACTAAGCTGACCTATTTGAATACTACATTCATAAGTTATGTTTAGGTTGCATTAGTTTAAGGTCACATGGACAATGTTAAAGCAAATGGTCGAATCAATCCGAGCACAAATTCCTTGATTGTTTTCAAATGCAAGAATGCAATTCTCGAATAGTAGCGAATATCTGTTCCACTCAGTAAAATATCACAGTTTTGATAAGACAACTAGTCTTGTTTTTGTCAGAAACAAGCTCCTTATCATTGAAGATAGAAACAAGCTTTTTAAAAAATGTTAACAGATGTAGAAGAAAAATCAAGAAATAAAGATAAAAGAGCTAGTTGCACTGGAATTGCAAACTGATACATTGAGATTGAAGCTCTATATTGAATTCTATAAAAAGGATTACCATCTTTCCTCTGGAGGTGTGGTTGCTTTCTTTCACAAACATAATAGATTAATATTTAAAAGAAAAAAAAGCAGACAAAACGGGATTGCATTTTTAGTAAGTATTTAAGCCTTTCTGAGTACAACAGCACTTACGCTCTCCTTCATTGTTCATGCTGGAGTAGCATACTCAAAATGATGATTTTTAAGATTTCTTCTTTCTGGAGAAAGGGAGAGAGGGCAAATTATGCCATTGCACGGGGCGATAAATTGCCTAGGGCGGGCCGTGTGTATGATGATGAAAGTTGGTAGTTGATAATAATGGCCCTTCTTGTATATGTATATACAAGACATGAATATAGGATGACTCAATTTGAAGTAATGCAGGGTGTTTCAAAATTAATATTAGGGTTTTGAAACTTTGTAGTATCTATTACAATTAACTTACAATTATAAATATTATATCAAATGAAAGAGCAACTCAAACAGTTTTGTACGCACGCATGTACATGCATTGTTCTTCTGTCTGCCGTAAGAAAGAGCAAGTAG
Organism: Thermobia domestica; assembly: GCF_964235325.1. Classification (NCBI taxonomy): domain Eukaryota; kingdom Metazoa; phylum Arthropoda; class Insecta; order Zygentoma; family Lepismatidae; genus Thermobia; species Thermobia domestica. Next base: position 196,960,549 of record NC_137455.1, on the reverse strand, counting down.
CAAAGATGGTGAGTAGAGAGCAAAAAGCTTTTTGTGTTTTAATAAAGACTGAATCTGTACAGTGCAATCGTCTGTGTGAAGAATATTAAGGAGACGCTTGCAACTACGTCCTTATCGTTTGCAGTTGCTACAGGTCTAAAGCCTACAGACTACGGTTTACGTGCCAATTTCGCAAATGAAATATTGCTGCATAACAATGAAGATTTTCTGGATCGTGTCGTCTTCAGTGATAAATCGACATTTCACCTAAGAGCTAATGTGAACACTCATAATGTTTGCATCTGGCCGTAGCAAATCCTCAGGAGATGGTACAGTTGAAACGAGACTCCCCTAAATTGAATGTGTTTTGTGCCATATGGCGAAAAGTTTATGGGCCTTTCTCGCCTATCGACTAGATGTGTACCGTGTGACGAATGAATCTCACATCGAACACTTGTAGCAAAGACTGTTTGAGGCGCTCTTTTACTTGATGCATTGCTTATAATTGTACGTAAAATGTAATAAGTACTACGAAGACTTAAAACCCCAAAAATTCATTTTGAAACACCCTGCATTTCTCACCAACAGTGTTGGAACTAAGATGTAAAAAGGAGAGAAAATTTTCCTTATAAAGTTATTGTTTACAACAACGATATTATTATTAGTTGAGACTATAACTACAACAGCAACACGGGTTAGTACTCAAAAAAAGTAATCAAATGTACACCAGGTGGCCAAAGTGGCACACACGGGTGTGTCACTTTTTGAATCCGCTTCTGTGTACACTAATTAAGATATCGGGATATTATTCTTGCCAAATATGGTTGGACCATAGTTTATCATATTAATTCCTGTTTTTTCTGGTGCCCAATTTCCTTCTCAAATTTCACCCCAGTCAAAAATTCGAGAATTTTCTAATTTCGAATTTCCTTTACTTCTTTTTTCCCTGTAGTTTCCTTCGTTGTAGAAAGACCTCCTTAAGACGTGCCAGATAGATACCTCGGATGGATGCCTAACTGTTGACATCAATTGAACGGGCCTGCGCGTAGTGTTGTCAATTAGGGAAATTAAAACTTCCATAAATTTTGGGCAAAAAATTCGAAATTTTTGTTTATAAATCCGTACCTATACGTCCGAGTGCAAGTCAACTTACGCCAATTGAACATTTGTCCTTACTTAACAAACGCAAATACAGATCGTTACAAGAGGGTAATTAGGGGGCTCACGAAAAATTCGTATTTAGGTTCTAACCCTTGATTTTTCTAGTTTTTCCCTTTTATGTTTAATGTAATATTTTTTTTTTTTTTTTTTTTTTGGTAATTAGAAGCTTTGTTCCTTAAATATTGCCATTATACTTGTAGGATATATGAGTGGTGTAGCAATGTTTAATTTACGATAGTTTGCGTCTGTCTGGTAGCAGTGTTGCCAGATACAGAAAATTTTAATTCCAGATTTTAGGGGGAAATTTTGGGAAAATTATCAGTTTTGTCTCTATTATTTCCCTCTTGTTGGCTGCATCGAAACAAACGTACCAGTATCTGGAAGTCTCGTCTTTGCCCTACACAACGCATTACTAGGATAATTAGGGGAAGTACAGTTGAGGTTTACACTAAACCTTGTTCTCTAATTGGAAAGATAACTGATTTTTTTCACGTAGAATGAGATATTTTTTATTGACATGCTTACTTTATTATATATCGTCACAATACTTGTAGGATGTATTAGAGGGATACCAAAGCTTATTTTAAGATAATTTGTGTGTGTCTGATAGCAGTTTTGCCAGCTACAGAAAATTTTAATTCCAGACTTTGGGGGTAAATTTTGGAAAAAAATCCCTTTTTGTTTCTATTATTTCCCTCTTGTTGGCTACACTCGAACAAACGTACCAGTGTCTAAAAGCTTCGTTCTTAGCCTACACAGCGCACCATAAAAAGTTTCACTAGAATAATAAGGAGAAGTACAGTTGAGGTTTATAATAAACCATTTTCTGGAAATGGTAAGAAAACGGTGAATTTCTGAGGTAGAATGAGATATTTTTTAAACTTTCATGCTTACTTTGTTGGATATCGCCATGATACTAGGAGGATATATTCTTGGAGTACTACGGTTTATTTTCAGATAGTTTTCGTCTGTCTGATAGCAGTGTTTCCAGCCAAAACAATTAATTCCCGATTTTAGGTGAAAAATTCGGATAATTTTCCCTTTCCCTTTTATTATTACCCTCTTGCTGACTACATTGAAACAAATGCACCACTACCTGAAAGCTTCCTCTTTGGCCTACAGAACGCACCATAAAAAGTTTCAATAGGATAATTAGAGAAGCTGTAGCTTCGGTATATCTGTTGATTTTTGCTTCTGAGGCGTAAAAAGTGTCAAAATTTCATGTGTATGATGACAGAGAATTTTTTTTTGCTCTCTTTGAATGGAAGCCAGCGACTTCAGGATTTCACTGGACCTTGTTAACACACCAAAGAATTTTTTAGGTGACTTGAATCCATATAGCAACAGTGGTGCTAGATAGAAAAAATTTGAAATTCGGTTAGGGATTTTTTTTTTGTAAATTTTCACCCCTACGTTTCCCTCAATAATTCCCACCCGTTGGCAACACTGCAATGCAACTTACACCAAAACATAGCCATATCCATTTTCTAAAAAACAAGGCCTTAACCATATCAATCGAATGAATGGTTTTTGAGCAATAAGTCATTACCTGAAAATGTAGGAAAACGCCAAAAATGACCTGGGTCCGAAAGGAGTTGTTGAGTTGAGTTGAGTTTAACGGCCCGTTCAGCAGCGAGGCTATATGAGACGTGGACCTACTGATTTACGTGGAATCCGAACCACATGAGCTCCCGCCGGGAATCGAACCCGGGTCTCCCACGCCATAGGCGCGTACGCTAACCGCTTAGCCACGGAGGAGCTCTGGGTCCGAAAGGAATAATCACACAATTTTGCTCGTATAGGTACAAAGAAACAAACGATTTGTAAGTTACGAGGGCTCCGACTCAAGTTCTGTTGATTATTTCAATATAAATCAATAAATAATAGTTGTCAGAAAAAAAAAACATGAAAAAGAACGACGTTTTTATTGAAAAAAAAACTTCACAGAAAAAAAAAACGTTTTTTTACAACACTAGTTGTGACATACGAAATCTCTCTTATCTTGTTTTGTTCTTCAAACCATACAGGTGTAAAGTAAAATTGTAAACTAAATCCTTGTTAGCTGACATGTAACTCTAAAACACTCAGTAGGAATTCATGAATCTGATTAAAAATTCATACAGAAGAAGGCGATGATTGATTGTATAGATCCCTTATTACAACTATGTGAGCAAAATATCAAATCTAAATATGTATGACAGTGATAAAGTTCCGTTGTCTTTAGGTTCTCTTAAGTCACTGAGTGTGATGAGTGATGCGTTATTTGTTCCATCATTTCAGTCTGTATTCAAGTATATGTTCCATGCTGTAAAGGATGTTTCCGTGTTCCATGCTATGAAATGACATCTGTCATTAAAATGCGTATACAGTTCAAACCTGTGTATATTTTTGCTCAGTAAGTGTCTTTGACTTTCATCTTTAGAATATAATTAATAATATTCTACTTGCACTGTCTTCTAACTTAGAAGACGCACATGTTGGAAACTAAATCCGAGTAACACAAAGGCGATTCAAGAATGCATTTTCATTTCAAAATGCATAGAAAAATTCCAATGAGAGATTTGATGATAAACACTGCTAGAAAGGTGTGTGTTCTGTTTCTCGAAAAATAACTGAATCCGTGTGTTCCTGTTTGGCAGAATGAGAGATTTTATGTTTCACATAAGTTTGTGGACAACCTGTATTCCACCAGAAGTACGCCGATAATTGTGTTACATGTTGAGTAATTGATTCCGTCATAATATTGTAATCACATAGACAAATTGAAGAGCTCAGAGCCCGTCCAAAAAGTCAGTTTTTGAGGAGACGATTTTTTTGTGTATGTTTCCATCATTCTATTTATGTGAAAGAAAAGTAATCTACATAAAAGAAAATTATAATTGCCTACTTTTCGTAACATAACGGTGAAATTATCATCTATAGCGAGAGTTATATAAGCGTTTTTAGGCATAAGTCAGAAAATAACTTCAGAGAATACTGTTGACTAAGAACATTTTGGAAAATATCAATGTTTTCTTTTGCCTGCAATTAATTTGATTTATGGAGTTTTGACATGAAATCCAGTTTAATATACGGAGATGTTGAAATGGAAAATAAAAGAACCAATATCTCAAACTTGACAAAAAAATGACTTAGGGTTTTTTGGAATCCACCCCTTCAATTTTAAGTATTCCTGGTGGAGACACTCAGGCGAAAAAGTGTAAAAATCTTTTTTCCGGCTCTCCGTCCTAAATGGGGTTTTCCTGGGATTTCCTCATTCACACCAGGCAAATGCCGGTCTGGTACCTATCTTATAGGTCCTAGGTCACTTCCTTCCTTCCCCAATCCTTTCCTCTTTCCCTTTCCCCGTATAGTGTGTTCGCCGAGACTACTTGGTGGACATTATGTTGACGAACTGAATGCAATCTTCCACCGTAAATACAGCAATATTTAAAAGTTTATTTCTATTGGATTGCTATATGACTCCTTGCGTTGTACTAATTATATTTTTATTGATGTTTCAGGTCAATAAGAAACCAAGGAACATGAATAATGCCAAGATTTGCAGTTCCAAGTTTGATTGGAAGTTGACAGAAAGCCATCCGCGTATATACAGATTCCTTCTAGTTTTGAAGCAAGAACAGTTCGAGAATGCAGCTGCTGGAAGCAAACAATTTAGTTTTGCGGGGAAGATTGTGGAGATGTTTAGATAGTCTTACTTGCGTGTATAAGAGTATGTTTAATTCTAACGAGGTTGGCCTTATTCCGGACTTTAATGCAGTATCTCATTGCATTCAGTTGGATAGTTGAATTTATAATCCAATGAAGAGAAGGTGATATCAAGTGTCCCATCTATATACTAGGTTTATTAAAGTTTTTGCCATTATTGTAAAATCCAAATGAGTTTCTTTTTATTTATGTGTCTGTGTGTTCGTAATTTGTTCTTGTTGCAGTACATCACGATTAGATTTGTGGGACAAGGCTTGAGTTCAAACAAGAGATTTTCATTTTTTTGTATCCATGTAACATTTTTGATGGAATATATATATGAGTACAGTCTGAAAAATATATTTTTCTTTGAAAATTGCTTGCCGTTGTGCTTCAGGTGACTTCATGAGTCACCATTTACAATATTTCAACCTGATATTGCATGCCTGTATGGTTATCTGTCTGCAAGAAATAAGATTTACACCCACATCCTTTCTGAGTCTCAGGTAAGAATTCCACAATTATAGAAAACGTTGCACTTAGTTTCTTATGCTAAGGATGATTATCTTTTGTGACATGTTAGTTTAATTTTAGAGAAATATGTCTAATGATCATGGAGAGAAAATAATTTAGAATAGCAAAATGTTTCGTTTGACAGAATGAAATTGAAATTAAAGTTTGAAATATTTTAGTTTATAGTATTACCCTACTGTTATCACTTACACTATGCAGTTTGTTATTAATTTGGAGTGTTTCTATTAAAATATTCAGCTTCCCTTCTCCATCATCATTCTAATGATAAAGAAGTTTTCGAGATAGCAAGACTAATTCGCCATCTTCGTCAAACTCCTTTTTCTTGGTTATTTTGCATGCTCAACACATGATCTGTTGACACGACGAGAATAACAGAGAGGGGTTAGAGAGAGAGGAAGTTCTTCAAGATTTCAAAGATAGCTATATCTCTCTAGAAAGAAGGTAACTTTGGTAAGGAACACAGAGAACCAGCAACTTCTTAATCGGCTTGTGGTTGCAGAGTTGGCTTAGATTGGCTTCCGGGAACTTTACTCGACTTAATACAGTCTTCTCACGACATCATGAAGGGAGGGGGATCGAGTGATAGAAGTGGGGGAGGTTGTTGAATTTTCGATATCGTACTAGCTCTTTCCACTTTTGCTTAATGAAGTGACGAAGTTAGCTTTTTGACTTAATACAAACGGAAGGCCGCAAGCATAGAAGAGACATAATGTAAACATAGCAGTTATAAGCCTCTTGGATCTAAGTACTATTATTCAAAAAGAAAAACAAAAGTATTTCTGTTTCAAGCAATGTTCACGAAACCATGTATAAATGTGATATAAGCATATTCAGTGCTTAACAAGATCTACAAAGCTATCTTGATTTGTAAACAATGTAATGTTTATTGTCTTCAGGGCATACAACATTTGTGGTTTGCAATGTTGAAGCGTGGTCAATGCCACTTGAACTAATGTTTCAAATTTGTAGAGTACGCACTTCAACAAACTTTGCAGATTGATTCTTCTCTCCATCCAAATACCGATCGAGTAATCCTTAGTTGATGAATTACTGAATAAGGAAAACTTTGTCAAAATTAATATTAAGAACTAATACCTGTGAAAGCATTAGATGGAATTTAATGGTCAATTGGACATTACTAATGTACTAACTAAACAATGAGGTTAGACCAGCAATCAACAAACAAAAATATCATTTATACTTGTTAGATTAGAAAAGATAATTACATACTTCTACGACGTTCTAAGGTTTCAGATACATTCAAGTAATATGAGTACAGACAAATAAAGTTTATTTCACTTTATATTGAGACTTAGACGAAACACGAAAAAATATATCCAGCAAAAATCGCACCAGAATTAATGTAAGTAAGGTTTATATCCGGCCGAGTTTAAAACACTGCCGTCACTTGTGTACTTCTGTACGAAACATGAAACCGTTACCTTTATCAGTTGCTATCTCAGCTTACAGGTACCGCAGAAAATGAATCATTGATCTTTTCCATGACCATTCTTATACAACTGAATGGCAGGACAGGGTAAAGATAACCTTCAACCATCGTAGTAACAGCAGCGGAAGATATAGTTGCCAGGCAAACACTAGGAAAGAGAATTGAGAGGGAGATCAAAATGGAAAGCTATTGTCATATTAATTGATGTCTCTCACGTAATGGTAATATTCGGGTAATTACGTACCGTGACACCTGTTGCAGGGAATGTCGCAAGTTTGGCTGTTAGTTAGAGTAAGTTTCTCACAGAAAATCTTGATGTCTTTGGATGTAATTGCGACGGAAAGTTAGGAATACGTAAGGTTAACAAGAACATGAAGGTAAATGTTGGCTGCTTCTAGTAATTCGTCATAGTCCCAATCTATCAGAACGACATCCCTAATTTGTACTGAACCAACACAAGCCAAGTGAGGATCCACATGAACAAAGCGTCTACCCAACCCCTCGGGTTTCATCCTGACAAAATGCAGAAAACGGGACTTTGTGATAATGTCTTTCAAAATGTTACTCTTAAAAATACATAGGCTATCTCTACCCAATTGACTTGTCTCATTTGGACAGCTAATATAACGTCTACAACATCGTCCTTACGGCTTATGGAAAGCCTCAATAGGAAATGAGACGAGATTCTTATACCTTAGCACAAAAGTAGTTTATTGAGATGGAGGACGATAGTCGTTATTACTAGTCGTCCGATAGAACATAACGGCGGTGGTGGCACGACTTTTTAGAGGATACTTTGCAAATCGGCCGTAATATTCTTCTGTATAACAAAGCACGAATCAGTAAGGATACATGATGGCCATCATAAATATATATATACCGGGTGTTTGGAAACAACACCGAAAACTTTTTGGAAATGATTCCTGACACCAAGGTAAGACAAAAAATATAAACCAACCTGGCTGCATAAATGCTTCATTTCGGAGTTATAGGCTGCCGAAAACATGAAGAAAAACTTTAAAGGTCCATAGCTCAAAAATATGGGACATACAGTAGTCTAGTCAAGACTTCAATTAGGAACTAATATATGCACCATCCAAAAATACATATTTCAGAATCCTAAGTTACTCACGAAACAATTTTTATAGAGGAAGTTTGGCTACATGCATATAATTTGAAGTACTCACCTACTAGCTCTGTAAAAATTATTGCGGAAGTACCGAAGAATTCTGAAACTTGGATAGTTGGACAGGGAAAATTGTAGTTCCTAAGTGAAGTCTTGACCCGACTACAGTAAGTCCCATAGTTTTGGAGCTATAGACCTTTAAAGTTCATCTTTTATGTTTTCGGTAGCCTATAACTTCGAAAGGAAGCATTTGTGCACCCAGATTGGTCTATAGTTTTTGTCTTATCTTGGTGTGGAATAAATCACCTCTCAAAAACATTGTTACTGTTTTTTTGAAACACCCTACACACACACACACACACACACACACACACACACATATATATATATATATATATATATATATATATATATATATATATATATATATATATATATGTAAAACTTTATTAAACCAGTCGAATCTTCTTCCGAACTTCTTGATTAGAAAAGTCAGTTTGGCACAATATATCTAATGTTAGAGAAGGCTGGCAAAGGAAGCGACGAAAAGTTATTTTCAAAATGGTTTTAAAATTGTGAAATAAAATAAATGAAAAAATAGGCAGAATTATCATTTAGAGTTTGGAATATTTTTACCGTTTTTTTAACTCCATTTTTGATTTTCACCTTTCTATTTATTTTTACCCTATGAACTTGGTTGGCGTGCTTTCGACTTTTTGTAAATATTTTGTCTGTGTGTGTTCGAAAAAAATTCAGTCAAAAGATGATAATAATATTCACCGTTTCTTCCGTCTGTGAGTGTTCTTTCACAACTACTACACACACACAAAACACATTTACCTTTCTTTCTTCTTTCACTCCCAAAACAAGAGAAAAGAAATAGTAAGAAAAAGTGAAGAAAAGAAAATAACACTATGAAGAAAGCAAAAATTCCTTTTCTTCTTTGTACCAAAATAAAAAAAAATAGTTGAAAAGAATAATTCATTTCTTTTCTGAACCATTTTGCTCCCTGTCCCTTCTTTTCTTCGGTGGTTACGATGCCGATGAAAAGAAAACTAAGTCAAAAATGAAGAATCGACAACTTCAATGAATACCTCAGACCCTGGCATTTCTTTTTTTCTTTTTCCTTCTTGTGGTAAAAATTGGAAATGATGAAATACCAACATTACTAAGTATGTTTTTTTAATTTTTTTTCAGAGGAATAGTAAAAGAATCGAGATAGTGAGTGGGGTTAAAGAAAATAAAATGCGATGAGAAAAAATAAAAGTCATATATATATATATATATATATATATATATATATATATATATATATATATATATATATATATATAAAGTTAAAAATGAAAAAGGTTGAGATCTGAAAGGAAGTTAAAAAAGACGTCAACATATAGATGGAATGAAGATGGGAAGAAAGTAGCTGTGGAAGCAGGGAAATTTAGAAGGAAAAGTTTATTGTGTGGAAACTAAAGAAACAAAAATTGTTGTTTCCTTCTCTACTTTTTATTTTACTAAGATTCACTAGTTCTCTATCTCTTTCCCTTTGTAAGTATGAAGTGGATGAGAAAATTTCGTAATGGAATGTCATTATATATATGAAACCTTTTTTTCTTTTGGCTATCTGGGGTAAGCATTTTGCCACAATTTCATACAACGTCTTATACTACATCTTGTGAACGGATTACCTTACAAAAAAAAATCATCCCCATTAGTATTTCTTTCCGTAGTTTCCCTTCTACTATTTCTTTTATCACTTCTAGAATAACATAATCTCTTCTTAAAAATGTTTTAGGCAGCTACTTGTTTTAAATTTTCAACTGATTTCAATAACTTTCCTTATGTTTTCTAAGTTTGTATTCTTTCGGTTATTTTTTTTTTTCATTTTTCCTCATCCGCATTTCGAACTGTTCTAGTATTTTCTCTTTTATAATTTCTCACACGTCTTATTGTGCAGAGAAATTACTGCTCATGTAATAATTCATTAGATATTACTGCGGCATTTCCTTGGTATGAATGAAGAAAACCTTACTCAGCAAGGCAGACCTGCTAAAGCTGTGAAACCATTCGGACTGAATATTCCCATTGGGAATCAATTCCGGACCGCTCAATCAATGGAGACAGTGCCCACAATATAAAGTTCTGCAACAGAACATAAGTAACAGAACATAGTACTAGTTGCCTATTCTGTTTTCAATTATCGTATTTTTCTACTTGCCAGAGATCCACAAATTGAATATCATGATATTTTTCATTTCAGATTCGACTACTAGAGTCATATTACGTGTAAAGCAAATATTACGTTGGTGTGAATGAGAGTGTGTTTTGACGATTGGTGAGAAACTAACCTTAGCAACACAATATAGGGATGAACTAAGGTAACATTCTAACGTTATCGACCCTCTACACGTCCAGTAATCAGGCTGGGGGGGGGGCGTGCTCAGAAAGTCAGAAGCCAGTATATTAATGAACAGGCTATTGAAAGTGCACTATGGAGAATACAGAATAGAAAGTGATTTGCCTTTATTAATTCAAAGTGGGACATTCTACAGCGTTAGCTCTAGAAAAAAAAAAAGAAGAAAGTCCATTTGGATCAGAAATGGCGAATGCATGCACCATTTACCGTTGGTTTGCCAAATTATGTTCGCGTGACACACAGGATGCAAAATGAAACTGGTGAGCACCGAACAAAATGTCCGAATGAGTTCCTGAGGAACACCGTGGAAATGGGCCTTCATAAAACTGTTCGTGCGATTTCAGATGAGTTAGATATACACCAAAGCACGCAGTATCTAGCCTAATTTAAATGTATAATAATCTACATGTAGAAAATCTGTCTTAATTCATTCTATAATGAGTAAATTGTTTTATATATTGTAATTCATATATGACTCAAAAAATACCTAACAATAATAATAGTTCTAGTATTACTAAAATGGCTATTACTGGTGTATTATTAATATAGCTACGTTCATAACAGCTTATCGCAACTACTGTAATGTCGCAGTTCTATGTGGTGGTGACAAATTTTACAGCTAACGCAAGTAAAATGAAAATGCGCAGGTTCAAAAATATAGAAATAAAAATCACTAAGAGCATTCGTCCGTCTCAGAAGCATTACAAATAATTTAGCTGTGGAAGTATTAAACTGTGCAAGTCCAAAATGGCACAAGTCTTTTCCTAAACTGCAGAAGACCTAAATTTTAGAATTTGTGCCCATATGTTTGGAGCTTACGGCCACTATCTATATAAAAAAAAAGGTTGTTCATCACCCATAAGTATTTTGAATCTCAAGAATGAACTATAAATATTGTAGTAAACTTGTAGCTTTTTTTAAAGAGCCTAACTCTTTCCTCCTTGGATGCGGTGCCGCTCAAGCGTGGTGGTATTGCGATGGCCCTACTTTCCCCATTCCCTGGATGAGCCTGCTGTTTTCATTACGTAGGCTCTTCTTGTCTTTCCCGTTAATACATATTAAAAGACGGTGGTGAAAATTCAAACGAGTGGAATGATCCTAAAACTGAAATCATGTTAAATTTGTTTCAGTGAAGTAATAATAAGTATTAAATCGTATTTCTTTTAAAGTTTACGTCCTATAATCATATACCGAGAATAAGGATACGGTGGTGATGAGATAGATAATAGTGGTTGAATGATTAAGGTAGAGGTATAATCCAGTGAAAATCCATGCTCAAGGTGTTTGGAGGAAGCCAAATCCCACTTCGCAGAAGCTGGGATCGAAACAAGATAAAGCGTATTATAACTCCAGCGTGAATCCTATTACAAGTCTAGGAGCTCTCAGAATTGAAAATCTAGAGGCAAAGTTCGCCATTCAAATTTTAGTGGTTGCACAAACACAATAAAAAATGAAATTAAATCTTTCAGTTTAACATCCCATGCCAGTCAGGCTAACAGAGACTAATGATTAAGGTAAGTGAATGACGATGGAAGCATCGGTGGAATGAGAATATTGGAGGAAACGGTTGAGTTGATTTTAGTTTAGCGTTCCTTTCAGCAGCGAGGCTATATGAGACGTGGACCTACTGATTAACGTGGAGTCCGAACCACATGAGCTCCCGCCGGGAATCGAACCCGGGTCTCCCACGCCAAAGGCGCATACGCTAACCGCTTAGCCACGAAGGAGCTCTGGAGGAAACGGGAGTCCCGAAGAAACAAACTGACACAATGTCCACTAGTTGTACAAATAAGCCAAGGAAATTATACTTAGTCGTAAATTGATGTTATTAATTTCAATTTTTCTTCTCTCCAAGACTGGTCTTCAATTGTTACTTAAACTATTCATTTACTTTTTATAACGCCTAATAAATTGATTTAGAACTTCCATTGTGCATAAATTACGAACAAGAAGTTTATACGTCATAATATTTCAATCACTTGTATAGCAGTGTTTGTCTACTAGACAAGGAAGTCTGATCCCAATTGGATGTGTTGGGTCCAAGGTTTTTCTTCTCAAAATCTGACTCAAAATTTGACCACCGATAAGTCAGGTGCCGAAAGTTTGCACATTATATTTTACACTCGTAAACAGTTCAAACTAAAACCATACCAAATTTGATTTCAATAAGATGTGCTCGGTTGAGATCATTCAGAGAAAAATCAAATGAAAGATGAAAATTATCTAAAACAATTTAAATAAAAAAATACATAATTTATACAAGAAAAAATATATTTGATCAAGTAACTGTATCTTAGAGATTTTTTGAAGTAAGTAGAAAAATAGTACTGATTTTTAGATGATTTGTGAGCACTTTAAGGGATTGAGCATCTCACTAGACTTTTAAGTTGCTAACTCTCACAAATAAAAGTACCGTTACGTACTCATAATCCTCAAAACAGATGAAGAATAATCATATTTTAAAGGTTGAGATACAAAGTTTAGCCTGACAACAATACCGATCAGTTAGAAAGCCTACTAGACTAGACTATAACTTTAGGTTTCTTGCAAATGAACGAAAATATTCTATCACTACACTTGAACTCCATATATGAATTCACAAACATCAGAAAAACTTACCTACTTTTAAGTAGAACAGTGTATCGTCACGGCTCAGAAAAATTCAGCAGCTTCCAATTAGTTTTGTTGCGAAAGAATAATACAGTTCATATAAAATATATACGAAACATAATTTTACACAATTTTCAAATCACTCTTGTAACTAGGAATTGAAAGTTGAAGTTGCTTATTGTTGTAATTGTAACAATATTAAAAATTAAGAAAGCTTGTAATTCACAATTACACCATATGTTGTAGGCAGATCGTTAATAGAATATTAGATGTCAATATTATTGGAAGGAACAATATTATTTAATTTGTTCTTAAATATTCAAAAGAAATGCTAAAAATTTAATAGGTTCAAACATTTTTGTGGAATCTTACTAAAGAAACACAAATGTGCATGGAATCACATGTTTATCCCAGATTCATTACGTGATGACTATAGACAAATCATAACAATAATTCAAAACTATAAGAATACTTCTAATGAGACCGGTACCTAGGAAAAGTCAGGGACCCATCAACTACAGTACTTTCGGATTACTCTGAAACTTATTTGTTTAGATAAATATCAATATATATTTTAAAAATATAATAATAATAATAATAATAATAATAATAATAATAATAATAATAATAATAATAATAATAATAATAATAATAATAATAATAATAATAATAAACAGTCAGGAACGTAAGACCAGCTCAGATGAGCTCTTTCAAAAAATATCTCGACCTCTGAGACGCGTAATGAGAACAACGATGAGATGGATGTTGTTGTGTGTAGGGAGTAGCAACACAAAAACAAAAATGCTACTATTACTGTTACGTTTTACGCGTTGCTGTTTATCTTATGTATGTGGATTACCAGTTATTACATTCTACTGTCCTATGTTGGGGTCCCGGGTTCGATTCCAGCCCCCGCCAAGTGAACTTTGTGGTGAACAAACACCGTCTGCGTGGGTTTTCTCGGGGTTCTCCAATTTCCTCCCACTTTCTTCATTTCACCATTTCATTCATTTCTCGTAATCACCATCTCCTTCTGCCCAACCGGGATAAACGTTGGACGTAAAACTCAAAAGATTTCATTTCATTTTCTACTGTCCTATGCATTTTTGTTCCATTACGCGATATATGCAACCTACTGCACAGTACTGTCTCGCTGGCTATCTATACGAACTGCGTTTGCATCCATCCTGCATGATCTCCTATTTCGTGCATTGAGATGAATCTGCATCTTTCTCGCATAGAGCGACATATGTACCCAAAGCAAAAACAAGAATTTTCTGTTTTCGTTTCTTCTTTCTTACTGCTCATTGCCAACCTCTTTACTCATTTCCGTAGCACATTCTGACAATGTTGTACACGTGATTGGTCCATTTCGGATGGTCTCCTTTCTTCGCATGGGTCTGTTCTACCTCATTACCTTGCATCGCATCGACTAGGTGTAGTATTTCGTACATTTAAACTTTTCCGATATCTCTTCTCGTTCTCGCTATATTCTGCATAATCTCATTTTAACCATATATTTATTCCCCTATTTGACCTTTTCAATGCGCTTGTTGGCCAATATAAAAATATACGTATCGCTTCTTTCTGGATGTTCTCTACGTCTGTGCAATCTTATCAAAATCGGTGTGTTACACACCGGGGTACCCTGCCTTGTTAGTGTTCTGGATACGGACCCGCACCACGGGATGACAGAAACATTATCCACACGGTCGAACAGTGCAACATCGCCCACGGTTAGCTCAACGCCGGATCACTGAATGGTAAAGACATGGACTTGTCTAGGTCAACTATTACAGTGCGTCTGATCACGATTTTACTGACAGCATTTACTTTGCGTAGCTTACATTGACCCAGAACCTCAACCGCCTAAAGCTACAATGGGTGGTAGCCTCAAAAGAACACAGTTGCTTGTGTTCTACAGTGTTACCAATTTAACCATTTTATTGCTAAATCTAGCCATTTTCATATGTTGTTTAACTATAACAACGTAGTTCACCTTTTAGTTCGAAAATCCTTACTCTAGTTCGGCATGGATTATGTACTTTGAGTTTGTGCTAGAACAATAGCGCCACGGATATGTAGTTAATAACATCGCAAAGTTTGAGGTTCAAGAAAAGGCTGCAAGGCATGAGTAACACCTTATCAATGATGGAAGGAAAACATGCTCTAATTGTTTTTGGGTTAATGATGAAAGGTTTTGGTTCGGAAATACCAGGAAAAGTATTACAATACGTTTGCAAAACAATAAAATTACGACACATTTTGTTTGAAGTATTGTCGAATTCTTTTAGCTATAAATTTAGCTGCAATGTTAGAAGAGTTTAGCTAATTTTAGCTAAATTCTATGCGTCATTTAGTTATTTTCTGAAAGCACCTGTTGGGAAGTCTGGTGCTAAGGGTGGCAGGTGACCATATTTTCATAAAATTTCAGCCTAAACTTGTTTCACAGTGACGGTAGCATATATGTTAGTATATATCGTGGTGACAACAAACTGCCAGCATGAACTCTCGAATCATGTGATAGTATAGGACGCCATTAGCTACAACATGTGATTTCCGACTCTACGAATTGAGGACGACCTCCCCAGTGAGAGATACTTAGGATAGTTCTAGAGATCAAGGTCATATTCTTCGATCCGACTACTCCAGGCATCATATTTCAGTACGACAGAGTTACATGTATTCGAAACTGTGCAAAGAAAGCAACCGTCGATGATTGACTGGTACCTTGCGTCCTTGATCTGAACGGTTGCTTCACATATCACCCATGTTCCTTGATCAGCACCTTGCATGTCACGGACTTCATTCATAACATCAAGAGATACTGCAAAGTAATATGGAAAGGAATTACCCTAGATCGATGACTGTCAAAAATGAGTTGGAAGATCTTCAACCAGCAGTGGATAGACAATGGTTGTCTATATATATATATATATATATATATATATATATATATATATATATATATATATATATATATATATATATGTTTGTATGTGTGTATGTATGGTGCTCCAATTTCTTTCTGATGTAGGTGCCAGTTCTCAATAATATAAATTCAATATAATACATAAGGTTAAATATTTTGGTGAGTTAGGAGTTCTTTTTATGCCTAGGTGTATACTGTTATTAAGTTTTTAATAAAAACTTTGAAGAAGAAGAGACTTGTGAACATCGTGAAACTTGTAATATATACTATGTAACTATTATTTTAAACACATTCCCTCTTTGTGAATACCTTACTTCCGAATCTTATTTAACCACAAATGCCTCCCTCAGGAAATTGATTGCGACCATTGCATAAAAGCACACGTGCCTAGAACTTCTTGAGAAATTCGTTTGTTTAATTTAGAAACAATTGGAATTTAGAAGGACAGATGTGTCCCTCGTCTGGAATTCCCTCCACTCAGAAATGATCCAGAGCGAAACATATCAGTAAACAAGTACTAATTGTTGTACAGTATATCGGTTGGTAAAGTAATACCAGATCCTTATTAGTAGAAGCTAAATAATTCACAGAATATTTACAAAACATATGTTTCCTTCTAAAGCAAAGAACTATTCTTTCCTTCAATAGTGCAACTGAATTTATTAAAATACTTTCATTCAGTTGTTTTGAGCTTCGCATAGATTTAATATCCAATTTTTATTTGTGTTAAGTGTAAATTATGGGAATTCTCAAAACGAAATTTAGTTTTTCTTGTAAAAAGCATATTTATAACGAATTTGCGCAAAGTTTTAATTACAACTATAACTTAAAATACATATGATTCTTGTTATATAACCTTTTCTTTCTTTGCAAAACAGTCTAATAGGGTGTTTTCCCCTAATTTTTCTTTTATAACGACTTTCGAATTTCGCTGAAACAAGACTTGTTTCATGCTAAAACTGTGCGTTATAAATTGGGTAAGGGAAAATCAAAATAGACCGACCATAATCTAGGTGTGCGCATTCTTGCTTGATGCATAGACTCATTCTTCTAATTTCACCCGGCGGGAGCTCATGTGGTTCGGATTCTACGTTAATCAGTAGGTCCACGTCTCATATAGCCTCGCTGCTGAAGGAGACGCTAAACTAAAATTAACTCAACTCTTCTAATTTCATCAATGTTTTCCATTAAAAAGAAATGCTTTCTGTTTTTAAACTTACTAAATGATTCAAATTTCCAGTTACTCTTTCCTAATCATAGATACCGCCATCATTAAACTTTGTTCTTGTTTAAATTATACTTTTCTTTTTGTAGAACCTTTGTACTTTCTCACTACTTCAATTAATTTTCTACTGAGGTATTCAAACTTTCAATGATACATTTTCTCCTGGCGGGGTTATCATAATTTGGTCTTAAATGTGGTGTCACGTCAGAAGGGCCCGGATAAAGGGGCGAGACAAAAAGGCCCGAGTCAAAACGGCCCCGCGTCAAATGGGCCCCGGTCATAAGAGCCGAGTCAAAACGGCCCCACGTCAAAAGGGCCCCGCGACAAAAGGGCCCGAGTCAAAAAGGCCCCGCGTCAAAAGGGGTCGGGTCAAAACGGCCCGCGTCAAAAGGGCCCACGTCATAAGGGCCCGAGTGAAAAGGGCACCGTGACAAATGGGCCAGAGTCTAAAGGGCCCCGCGTAAAAAGACCCCGGTTATAAGGGCCAGAGCCAAAAGTGCCGTGCGTCAAAAGGTGCCGGGTCAAAAGTTCCCCTGGCAAAAGGGCGCGAGTCAAAAAGGGCCAGCGCCAAAAGGGCAAAAGTCAAAAGGACCCCGCGATGAAAGGGCTCCACGTCAAAAAAGCCTGTGATAGCCTGAAAGCACGAGAAATATAAAAATGCTTATTGGATTAAAAGTATTCAGTGGACACCACCTGATTTGTGTTGAAAGAACGTATATGTAGATCTGTATACAGTGTTAGTCAAATTTATTACGACAGCCCAGTTACGATTCATGTAAACAGAGAAAAGTGTTGCAGGTAGGTATTCATCAGTGCCGTGTCGTGGTGCGGATGAGCGGGGCAACGGCCCTGGCTGCCCAACTAAGGTGGCGCAAAATTCGGGAGTAAGAAATAAAAGGAAAGAAGGAAAGAAAAGAAAGGAAAAATTACTTGAAATATTTTAGATCAACAGCAGATAGTGTTACTCAGGAAAATCTATGTACACCCAACCACAAAAGTATCTCCCCACTAAGTGCTCTAATCCATAACTTGGGGTCCAGGTAATTTGCAGTTCTGAGAACGCCTAGATAGATGCAATCCAATTTACACGTAACTTTTCTCGGCACTGACAGCAGTTGGTAGCACTAAGTCCAGTCTTTATGCAAGTAAAATTGTGAGTAGATGACGCACGAAACATTTCTGCATTCTGAGATGAACCTCTCTGGTTCAGAGTGTGTTGTCCAATGAACATCATATGTTAAACTCAATATTGTTGTGTGTGTAATGTATTATTTCACTATATACTGTATATTCAAAGAAATAAAAACACTGATCACACATGAATCAGAAAATGCTTGAAAGTAGACGAAAATAACAAATCTAGAACAACTGCTGGAAATAAGTTAGTAAATGATTGCCTTCATTGAGAGGCATTCTCCAATTCTCCTCATTTCAACATCTTTCTCTTTCTGGAAGAGAGAAAATCTTGCTTGTCACAGTGAGTATGTACTGAAATTGAAATTGAAACATTTGAAAAAGTTAGAACCTGACCAGGATTTGAACGCGGATCCACCGAATATAAGTTCAGTGCGCTAAACTCTTACATACCTCGTCACTTCATCTTCCGCCTAAACTATTAGCTAGTTAAAAGCATTGCGTGTAAGACTATACACAAAATACTCGTACTAATACTCGTATAAGGAGACTTCCTTATGAGTGTCACAACGACTTACTCTAGGTTTCTTTCTTTAACTCAAAAACAAATTATATAGACCTTCGTCAATGAGGAAAATATCACGAAGCGTTCTTCAAGATGAGGCTACCTCACCGTTTTAAAGTGGTCCCGATTTACATTACTGCAATTCCTCCTCACCGTAACTTCTAATTTCTAAAGAAGAAAAGCCGGCAGACATTATTGTCACATTCTTTGAATTGCATCAACTCGTGTAGAAATAGTGTGTGCTATGTTTATAACATAGCTACTAGTTTATTTTTTTATCTTTGTATCAAGTGTGAAAGCAGAGAAGAGCCATTTCAGTGATCCGGGTTCGAATCCCAGCGTGACATTTATTTTTACTTTATTCGAAGGTATTGTTTACGTAATTGATATTGTAATTCTGTTATTATTATTATTATTACTATTACTATTATTATTATTATTATTATTATTATTATTATTATTATTATTATTATGCGTATAATTGTATGAATTTCGATGGCAACTGTCGCCGAATATTAGAAAGTGAATATGGGAGAGCTATGAAATAAAGTAAAGAGATGCGTAATTTTATCATAAAATTATATGGTCAACGAATTTTATCTTATCGCAAACGGTTACCGTCGAATATACACGGCTAAAGGAGCACTCTATTGGTCTAATTAGTAGAAGTTGCTAGACAAGTATTGGTCACCGGCAGAAAAAAACAGAGTAACTGCAAGTCGAGTACGTACTATTGTACAGGAGTATGCTCAAAGACCTTTAGAGAACTATCTTCGTGGCTTGGCTCACAATTTTAATTTGCAATCCACGTATGAAGTTTTAGACAAATGTCAATCGTATTTAGAATTTGGAAAGTTAAGCAAAAATGATAATAATCTTATGTCCAATATAAGTTGGAAGAATTTGAAAACAGATGAAATTAGCCAGAATTTTTCAATGTAAGTTCACATACTTTACATATCTGCGACTTGAGACTAAAAGAGCTAATGTCAACACGAAGTAGTTTGGAGTATATATACTATTCATATTAACAATTGCTTTTCTCGCAAAAGAAAATATCCATTTATAGGCGTTAAAATTTGAGGAAAACCTCATTTTTTGCCAAAAAGTGATATTGGCCCTTTTAGACCCAAATCACACACACACACACACACACACACATATATATATATATATATATATATATATATATATATATATATATATATATATATATATATATATATATATATATATATATATATTTACATCCGCTAATGATTATGACATCAAACACTATTCGAAGGTTTCATGCTCCCACTGGAAAACGTGAAGTATATTAATATTTATTTGCATATATTGTTATTGTAGACTGTTCCCATAATGCCCACCGACTTTGATTTTACAAAATTTGAGAAATAAATTTCTCTTTTTATTTTGTGGTCAATTTGAAGGCATTTTGTTATACTACCATTAAGAAACCCATATACATCATATTACGAATCAATTATTATGGAACAATTTCATGTGTTACACGCAGCAGTGGTACCAATCTTTGAAAGTTTCATTCACAACGTTTTTTCTTTTTCTTTTTTAATTGATTTTATGAGTAATGGTGCATTCAGTGTAAAGGTACAACAATATTTTCTCTCTCTCTCTCTCTCTCTGTCTCTGTGTGTGTTTCTAGTTTCCGGCGTAAGCGTGTGGATACTACCAAGTATACTTTCGTGTGTACAATGCTAGTGTGTGTGTGTGGCGGGGGTATATGAAGTATTAATTGGGATCGCGTAGTGGAACTTATAGATATTAGTACGTACAAACGAGCGGCCGTTACTTCACAAGATAACTTTGGATGAATGCGATTTTTTTTAATTCAGGGAGTTCCTCTCGAGGTCGTTCGTTAATGGAGGTGCTTCGCCAACTGGAAGTTGTAGAAATGGGTCATTTCCGATTTTAACGTTGATCACTATAGAGTTTACAAAATTTGTACGGTTACTGTGTTTGAATTTCATCATAAGCTTTGAGTCTACGTCTCATATAACCTCGATGCAGAAAGGGAATCCTAAACTTAAATAATTAACTAATACGAAACCGATGAGAGTACAAAACTCAAGGTTTCGGCAGAAAACTAGCACAAAAATTTGGAATAGAAAACGTATCAAGTATCCAGTTGGAGGGGGAGGGAAAGGATGGGAACACGGACACAAGACCATAAAACACATAATTGAAATGGCAGTCAGTGATGATTTAAAAGGTGGCTCTTGGGCCTAGAGATTCGAAATTCCCTCTATGGCATTTCCCGAGCGTGCACAATCTGAGTTACTAGAATTCTAACAGACTATATTCTGCCATTGTTCATTCAACTCCCCCGCCCTGGAAAATCTGAAATGAACATTGCCTCCTTTCGTGCTCAATATGCATTACATGTATTTTTGCAGTACTGCTTTAGGCAGCCCCCTCCTTTCAAGACTCAATCGGAAATGGTCTCAAACGTTTGTACATTGTTTGTACAGAAATGTGCAGGCAAAATTTTAATTTGTACAGAACCAGGTTCGCCACCAGAACGAAAACAAAGCGGGGAGCTGTCCAAATGGTAGCCCCCACCATGTCCAATTCAATCACAAATAGTCGCAATCGTTTGTCTCTATCGGACTCCACAACACTCTGCCACCTGTCAACCGGTTGTTGGATTCACCGCTGAAAGAAATCACCAGTCCTGGAGGCAAAGAACTGGGTCAAAGTTTGTCGCATGCCATCCTTATCTAGCAATGTTCACCGGAAAGGTGGTTTTGTAGGCTGCAAAAAAGATAGTTGTCTGTTGGTGCAAGATGTGGTAAAAACACCGCATGGGGATTTTCTTCCAAACACAATTCTCGATCTTATCACAGGTCTTCCTTGCCGTGAGTGGGCATGGAAGAGCACACCTTGCCAAGAACCGGAGTAAGACGTTTCTTGAACAATGCAGTCCGTATGGGTTCAAGTTGCTGACAGTAGTCACCTGCATTGATTGGATCTTATTACGTGGCAATAACTGAAAATGGATTATACCATGGATATCCCAGCAAACATTCAATATTACTTGGCAGGGATGGAGGTCCTGTTTTGGCCCAGTTCCTGTGGCCATTTCCTCTTCAGGTACTCACTGACGTTTGCGTGTAATGTTAAGGTAGAGGCCTAACATTTTATTCCCTGTCACAATTCTGTCCAGAAATGGCTCATGTCTTTGACAGGTGAAAAGGGAACTGTAGATGTCACTAACTGCTGCTTCTGTTGAAGCGTTAGTGCATGGGATACTCATTTACACGCACTTAAGGTCCTGCGGATGGCGATGAACGGTCGAAAAAGGTGACATGGAGTTCCCTGCCCAGTTGTACAGCGGGGGACACTTCTAAATGGTACACCTTAGCCGTAAATCTCCATATGGCTGTACCATTTAGAAGTGTCCCCCGCTGTACAACAGTATACGTTGAATTTGCCTTCACTGTTGTTCGCAGGGGTTCTTGCTCAGCTGCATAGATGTCCCTTCTCGTTGCTCATTGGTGAGGCTAGTATCCCCAGACTAATCTGGTACTTCTGCACATCCAAACTATCCTAACTATATACGAAATTGATGTTTCGTGTCGCTACGCTGACTGATATCCCTAGTGTAATTCATTCAACATAATATGCCGTATGTGATCCGGTCCTCCGACGCTGCCATAATCAAACACAAGCAACAAATCGTTCTTCTTCTGGATGTTTGCCGTCATTTCACGTGTCGTCTACTTCACTAGTGTGTCGTAAAATGGCGTTATTATAACAGTTGTCGAAAAGACGACATTATTTATGAGATAAGCTGTTAAAATAATTGTAATTCTCGTACTTTTTCCTTCTCAACCATTTACTTCCCTTCTAGGTCAAGTATCGAAAAAATGCTTAAACATGTAAGTAATTATTTTCAATGAAAAGTTCGTATGACAAATTTCATGTCACTAAACTTCAGAGATTTCTTGATATGGGATCTTATTTCAAAAATTGTAATTCCTAAATCTTTTTCGTTCTCAGCACTTTATTTTCCCTTCTAGATAAAATATCAAACAAATCTGAAACACGTATCTAATTATTTTAAATGAGAAGTTCACATAGCAAATTTTATGTCTCTAACCTTCAGATATTGCAAGATGTTTTAGTATTATTTCTTTACTCTATTTCTCCCTCTTTTCATCGAATTTTCAAAAATTTTCCCTTATCGGTACCTTATGTCACATGTCTATACACGGGGCACGGTGGCTCAGGGATAGAGCACTCGCTTACCTCTGGTGCGTGTGGTTACTGGTTCGACTCCCTGCCAATTAAGGTTGTGGCAAAAAACATCGTTTTAGTGGGTTTTCTCACGGTACTCCCGTTTCCTCCTATATTCTCATTCCACCAATTCTTCTATCATCATTCAATTGCCTTAATTATCCCTCTCCTTTAGCCTAAAGGGTATAATCATGGAAAGTTAAACTGAAAGATTTCATTTCACTGTCATTTCTATGCACTCTCATAATTGAGAGTTTCGAGGTTAAGCGGTTTAGCCTGGGCGTTGATTAGTCAGTCTGTCGCTCAGGACTACTTGTTATACAGGGTGATACTTTATAGGATTTAAAACTTCAATCAGTTATAATTCTGTATTGGAACCACATTCAGACTTAGTTTATATGCCATTATACTGCAAAACACTTCAAGTTTTTTTTTAATGACAAATCCATTATGGCTCAATGTGTGCACCTGCGGTCATCCTGGACACATCGCAAAAACAGTCGATTTCCTGCCAAACAGTAACCAGCATTTAGGGGGTAACGTCCGCGATGGCTTTTGTCATGCGATGTCTCAGTTCATTAACATTATCAGGTAGGGGAGGGGTATACATTTTATCTTTCACAAAACTCCACAGAAAGAAGTCAAGTGGCGTGCAATCTGTAGACCGTGGCGGCCAGGCAATTGATCCACCACGACCTATCCACTGATCTGGGAAACGCTGATCAAGAAATTGTCTTACGTCTATCAGGTAGTACGGCAGGGCGCCGTCTTGTTACCACCATAAGCTGCTATCGTGGTTATCTCCATCTAACTGTGGAACAACGAAGTTCTGGAGCATATCAAGATAGGCGATGCCGGTGATGGTGCTCTCAGCAAAGAAGAATGGTCCATACACCTTTGCTCTGGAAACAGTGCAAAACACGTTCACTTTGGCCCTCAAACACGAACCAGCTCCACGTGCACATGTGGATTTTTCGTGCCCCAAATACGGCAACTGTGTGTGTTCACTTGGCCGGAAAGGTGAAAAGTTAATTCGTCACTGAATACCACATTGTTCAAGAATAACTCTTCACCACTCATGCGATCCAACATAGTAACACAGAATTCATGTCGAGTATGTTTACCCTCTTCACTCACTGCTTGAACCAAGGACATTCTGTATGACTTTATGGACAAACGTCTACGCAATACAAGCCAAACAGTGGTATGAGGGATACCTGTTTCTTGTAATGCACATCGTGTAGATTTTCGAGGACTGTGGACAAAACTCTCCCTAACTGCTTCCGCCACATCGTCAGTCGCGGGTGAGCGCCCTGGAGCCTTTGTGTGTCGCACAGAACAACGTGTTTCAACAAATGTCTGGTGCCATTTGTACACTGTTGGTCTACTGGGTGTTTCCTTGCTGTATTGTATGCGAAACATGCTGTACACTCGTTGCTGACTTCGTTTCTTCAAACCAAAACACGCACTTAGATCACCAGCGAAAGTCTCTATTTTCAACGACTGACCGGTGGTGCCGCGTGTGGTCACTTCCGCAACTACTCACTACGTGAGTTAAACTTGAAGTGTTTTGCAGTCTGTATAATGACCTATAAACCAAATATGTATGTGGTTCCAATCAAGAATTATAACTGATTGAATTCGCAAACCCTATAAAGAATCACACTTTTATATATTCAGATAATAATGGCTATTATTTTGGCATTTGATCTGCCACGATCTTTGGCTGCTTGAACTTAGGAAACTGGAAGGCACCATGTGTAAGATTTTTGCTATCACTTCGTCAGGGTAATTGTGATATTTTTGTTAACCTTTTTATTATTTCGGTAGAGAGGATTTCACTGGAAGTTCTACTTCAAGGGATGCTGAAATTGATACTGTAGCTTTTAGGTAGACCGTAAATTTGAACTCGGCCGGAAGATCCTGCATACGTGAAACAAGCAACGGCGATTATGGTGCTCAAGTTTGTATTTTCTTCAGAAGTTCGTTCCTCATGGTTCTTCCCATCCAAGATTAAAAAAAAACATATTGGGAGATTAGGAAGATGTACTAATAGCGTTAGTAGGTACCGACGCAATTCAATATGAAAATTTAGATTAAAAGAAGAAAGAACTGTGTTTAATGTCCATTATTATTTTCAGGAGAGGTAAGGGCACAAGAGATGCAGTTTGATTATTAAGGGGGATCGGTGAAAGATTTATAGAAAAAGGGAAATAGTTGTATGTGATATTTATTGATCTAGAAAAGGTTTCTTACCGTGTGAATTGGAAATATTGTTGTTGGAAATTCTAAAGAAAATTGGTTGGAAAGGAAAGATCGAAGACTCATAATAAACTTATATATGAACCAACAAGTAAGTTTTAGAATAGAGGAGAAAATGACAACGGAGAGTCCAATTCGAAGGGGAGTTTGATAGGGATGCTGTCTCTCGCCTACATTATTTAATATCTATCTAGAAGAAATAGTGAAAAGATCTAACTAAATGAAGACGGCATTTCGGTAGGAGGTAGAATGATTAGGTGTATACGTTTCCAGATGATATGGCGTTTGTAAAAGAATCTGAAGAGGAAAACAATAAGATGTTAGAAAACTTGCGGAATGGCTGTGAAGAATATAGGATGAAAATAAACGCTGGAAAGACAAAAGCCATGGTGATTGGAACGAAGGGATTGGTGTCAAATATAGAAGTAGGAGGTTAGAAAATAGAACAAGTGATTAGTTTTCGATACCTAGGTAGTATTATTAATAATGATATGAAATGTAAACATAAAAAAAGTAAGGATAGGAATGGCGAAAGACGCATTTAGGAGGAAGAAAATACTATTTTGTGGAACCATGAATAAAGAGTTGAGAAAAAGATTCATACACTGCTTCGTGTGGAGTATTGTACTGTATGGGCAGAAACATAGACTTACGCAAAATGATGAAAAACGACTAAAAGTTTTCGAGAAGTGGTTGTGGAGAATAATGGAGAGAATTAGTTGGATCGAACGGAAAACGAATGAAAGAGTGTTAGAAATGGTAGGAGAGAAAAGAAAATTTTAGATATTATTAAGAAGAGGAACAGAAAGTGATTGGGACATTGGGTAAGAAGGAACTGTATCCTGAGGGACGTGCTAGAGGGTATGGTGGAAGAATAGACAGGGAGGGTGCGAATAAGACTAAAATGAATGAATGATAACAAAGCAGAGAAATCGTACGTGAAGATGAAGATGTTAGCGGAAGATCGTGGAGCATCGAAGCTTCTCAGTTACAGCAAGTGACTTGCCAATAATAGCAGAATACCTGTGATGATGATGATGGTAATCATGTTCATTTTTATGACACTTGCAGGATTATAATAAGTATTCGTTTATATTGCCTAATTTTTTTGTGTGTGTTTATATTGATATCATTTTCTATGGAAATCGTATTTAGTATTAAAGTATATGTCTAGTAGTACAGGGTGGCCAGAAAGTCCCGTTATTCCTTGATAAATACTAATGTAAGTTTTCCCGTTACCCCTTGATAAATGCTAATGTAAGTTTTCCCGTTACCCCTTGATAAATGCTAATGTAAGTTTTCCCGTTAGCCCGTGATAAATGCTAATGTAAGTTTTCCCATTACTCCTTTATAAATGCAAATATAAGGTTTTCCATTGTTCCAGTTACAGCATTGAAGAACTGTTATTGGAAGTTGTTAGGTACATGAAAGAAACCCAGAACTCACCACCTGTGATAGTGCGCTATGGGAGTTCATTATGGGCATCGTTGCACAAAAACGTTAGGATTCCACACCCAAACTGACTGAAGCTGTGAAAGAAGTTTTCACTCAAGTTACACCTGAAATGCTCCTCAAAATGTCTCACAGAACCTGGCGGCTTATTATCCTTTGTCATGCGAATGACGGTCGAGAGACTGATCCTTTGACTTAATGTTTCCCATCTCAGTAAAACTTGTCGAAAGCATTGTTGTTCATGTCATTCAGTTCTTTCCGTGTAGTTATTTACGTAAATTTAGTGGTTTATGTTACTTATTTTCACTTGGCATGGGAGAACCGGGTTCGATTCCTGGCGGGAGCTCATGTGGTTCGGATTCCACGTTAATCAGTAGGTCCACGTCTCATATAGCCTCGCTGCTCAAAGGGACATTAAACTCAAAATCAACTCAACTACTTATTTTCAGGGGTAAGGAACCTGTGTCCACCCTGTATATTTTGATAATGATTTGTTTGCAGTGCGGATATATAACTTATTTATATGTGAGGATGTTCATGTGTAGTTAGGCCTATCTAGTAAGCCTAACAGAACATGAGAAGTTCCTGTTTAACTATCTACTCCAGCACACACAAGAAATTTGATAGTTGTAATAGCATATTACATACAACTGAAAACACGAGAAATGGTTTTGCATATGGTCGTTAAAACCCTTAGAATGAAAAAAAAAAATAACGAACTTCTGAACAACCAAACCAGACTGCAACATCAAAAATTGACATGTTACTTATTTTTGAGGTATTTACGAAAAATTGCAAAATTTGCGGTAGTTTAAATTTGCCTGGAAAAATCTTTTTAAATATGTAACAGTGTTCGTTTTACTAGGCTTCTACTTAACTTACTTAAATATTAGGTTGAGCTGCCAAACTCCAATTGTAGATGCACATATTGTTGATAAGTTTTTGCTTGTTCATTTGGGCGTATCATATTGATTACTAGTGCAAGCACTGACATAATACATTAAAATATTAAACAAGAATGGAAGGTTGCAAGCAACAAATCATTAGGAAACATAGTAGTTTGAAAGGAATAATTTACAAAATGCGAATTTCGTACTTCTTTTATTTTATGAGTGCTCATTGGCTGTTGGCTATGACCTCATCACTTCTATGACGTCTTCCCTTGAATCTACCTTGAAACTGTGTTGCCACACTTGGTACAATTGTACCAAATTCAGCCCTTTTTGTCATTCATCGGCCCGTTGGTACCACGCTGGCATTTTCAGCCCCTTTTGTGAAAAAGTTGGTACAATTCTACCCAATTCAGCACCATTTAACAAATATTGCCACATTTTCAAAAGTTCACGTTACTCATACTGTGTTGGACTCTTAAGAAATGCTGGTGAACATTCATTCTGTGTCGTCGCATCGCATAACGCTACAAACTTCATGTGGAAAATTCGTAATTCGAATTATCGGGAAACAAATGACGCTAGATGGGCGCATCCGCTCCGCGCAGGAAGGAGACGAAAGAAGCAGTATGGTGAAAATTTTAGCTTGAATTTTTTTTTTTAAAAAAAAAGAAAAAGTACACGTTGAATCAAGTGTTGCATATTTGAAGAAGACAAGCGGGTACTGAAGTAAGTCTATAATTTATGTGTCGTTAAAAAGATTATGCAACATCAAAACAATAATAGCACCAGTGGCATATCGTGGAAAATCAGCGCCTGGGCGAGAATATACGACGGCGTCCCCATACATATGACTGAGGTCGATAGACCAGCCGCAAAGCGCCACTATGGTTGGCGCGAAGCGTGATAAAATTTTTAAAAGTAAACCCTGGTTTTCGTTGATTTTGAGCACTTTTTCTTACTTTTCCCTTCAATTACATATATATTTCTTCCTTCCGAATTTTGTGCCGCCTAACTTCGGCGCCCGGGACCGTCCTCCCCCCCCCCCCAACGGCATGGTATAGCACACAAAAATACATTAGCGTAGTTGCCGGCTTACCGGGCTAAGTTTTACTAGTGACGCCATATCGACGAATATAAAAATACCTGAATATTTCTGCGTTTTAGAGATCTATATCGACGCATTGTAACATACTTTATGTATAGGCCTAAAGTTAGATCAGGCATGATCATACGTGGGCAAAAATATTTTACTTTTTGACAAAAAATGAATTCAGCCCTTTTTGTTTAAATTTGGTACTACTTTTCAGCCCACTCCAGATCTAGGACTGTGGCAACACTGCCTTGAAATCAACCTTCGATAAGGAACAGTCAAGGAAGGTTCATAAATATGACTTTTTTTCAAGTAGCCCTTGAACTTCAAGGAACACTTATCCGAGGAAGCCTTGAAGTCAAATCAAGGAACAGTTCAAGGAGTGTTTATAAATATGGGCCTTAGGCTTACTATTGTTGAACCAGCCCTTAGACTTCTGCCACCAAACTGATTGTTGATGAATAGTGATTACGAAGTGGGGAAAAAAACAGAGGCGGTATGCTTTCCTAAGATTTTGCTTGAGCATATCGGCGATCTAAATGTGGAACAACACGGAACGTACGTTTGCTTAAACATCGCATTTACAATAACATAGTGATCCAACGCGGCCTTTAAGCAGATTTAAACAAGGAAACATACATATAAGCCCATATGCTTTTTCGTCTCGTTTTCAAGGCCTTGTAGGCACTTCCTTCTAATCTCATTTACATTTTCAAAAGCTTCTTTTGGTCTCGTTTCGTCCGGTAGTCAACAGTAATTTTTTTATAATTGTAAACACAGAAGTCCAGATAATGTGAAAAGAATAATTTTGAATTAAAAAAGGGTCCTGTTAATGCCAGGGGCGGATCCAGATTTAAACATTTTAGGTGGGCGGAAACGGTAGTTAGAATTTCTTTGAAGGGGGATGGAATTGTTCGCACAAATATTCAAATCAAGAGCACAAATTCTGCCAGAGAATAGGGTGATTGGGAACTGTTATTTACTTTCGAAGCAGCAGCAACGAAATCTTTGATAGTAAAAACACATTTGTTGACTCAATGCTAACGTCGTATTTATTTTTATGTGCAAAATCTGTTTATCTACACGCAAATAACAATTTAAATCAGTGATTTTTACCGGTAGTCATACCGGCCGAGTTTCTAACTTTCTGATGCATAACTGTCTCGTACCGGCTCAATTTAAGCACTACATGGCATCCAGAAATGATGTCCGGTTGAAACAGCGGGCTGTCATTGCATTTCTGACTGTGCGCCCACGAATATTCATCGCCGGCGACGAATCGTGGATACACCATTACGACCCAGAAATGAAGCGTCAGTTGATGCAATACAACCACATGTCTTCTCCTCCAAAAATTTCAAAGTTGTCATATCTGCTGACAAAGTACTCTTGATATTCTGCCTCATCCTGCCTATTGTCCAGATCTTGCACCCTGCGAATTTTGGCACTCCCCCAAACTTAAGGATCACCTTAAGGGCCAACGCTACTGTGTGGCGCGGAGGTAGAAGCAGCAGTTCGGTAATGGTGCCGCCAGCAGCCAACACATGCAGCCACCAGCATCCAGCAGCTACCATGAAAAACTTGTTTTGCGTTGGCGCAAGTGTGTGTGGCGTAATGGGAAGTATGTGGAAAAATGATGAAACCATATATAGCTGACATTGCAATCTTTCCACTTATATCTGTGCTTTCTGTGAAAACAATTAAATGAATCACCTTGGAGCCATTACTTTCTGAATCACGCTTGCACTTATCAGCAAACTCCTTCTCCACTACAGAGCTTTAGGTAACGAGATGATGGTAAGTGCACTGAAATACAATGTTGTATTTTTGTGTATGTATTCTTTTCAAGTGCTAGAAGGCTGATGAAAGCGTAGAAATGTACGCGATTGATAATCCTTATTTTGAAGGTGCATTCTGTTGGTTTGAACATACTGATTCGCATGTTCTAGGGAACAGGTTGTTATTATTGCAGCCAATGAATGATTCTTGGCGATTGAACAAAGCAGGTAACATGAGTAGAAAGGCCAAAGCAAATATATAAATCTGGAGTGTTTGTTTTATCTTTGGTATTTTTGAGAAGATTTGCATATTTGGGTGTTTTGTTTATTTGTAATTAACCTTTGAAATTCAACTCTCAAATTATATTTTATTCACTCTCTATCGCATTATATTAACCAGTCTACCTTTCTGTCTTTAACCCACGAGATACTGATCTTTGTAAATATATGCAGAAGACCATTATTAAGCGTGGGACGTAAAACGACGATTTCATTTCATTTTTTTAATGATATAACGCAGGAAATTCAAATGTAAAGTGGGAATTTTTGGGTCTTGAAATGTTATTTTATAGCTTTTCAGGTTGGCATCATTGGTACAATTATGTCCATCGGTTTTCTCGGGGTCTTCCCATTTGCTTCCACATTTTCACTCTACCAATTAATTCATAATTTACCTCCATTAACTCATCCACTTCCTTTAGCCTAAAGGCCAGTACATAAAACATCAATTAAGCCCCCAAACATCAATTGTTTTTCGCTTCTTGAATAGCTTCAATTCTTTGTGCAGAGTAAAGTATGTAAAATTACGTTAAATAATTGTGTAGCTATGTTAAGACATATGCCTATACTGGATTTATGATTATACAATGGCAAATTTTTCCAGTAATATTTATACCTAATATCAGAATTTAAAAAATACCTTCAAAGTAAAAAATCGCTTAATTCCCCGGGGCCGCGATAGCTCAGTAGTAGCCGGTGGCAATAGTCAAGTGGTCTTGGGCGTTCGGCTTCAGATCATTAGGCGCAATTCACTGAAGTTTCGAATCCCTCTGAAGAGTAAGGTCGGAATTTTAACTGTCCTGGATATTTCTGTGTTCATGTCCTTGTCGGTTTGGATTAAGCAAAAATTGCGCGAAGTGACCATGGCGAACAGTATCCCGGTTGGGACGAACTTTATAAAAAAAAAAGTGGTAGAGCGTTCATCTCTGGTGCATGGGGTCCTTGGTTCGATCCCAGCTCGCACCAAGGCAGCTTTTTGGTGGATAAATATCGCGTGTGTGGGTTTTCTCGGGGTTCTCCCGTTTCCTCCCACATTCTTCATTCCACCATTTCATTCGTTTCTCATCATTATCGTTTCCTTTAGCCTACTGGCATAACCGTACGACGTGAAGATTTCATTTCATTTACTTAATCCCCCAAAGCTGAGAGAGATGATTTTGTGACATGCAGTGTTCAGCAAGTTTCACCGCCATTGACGATGTAACTTCCCTATTGCAAACTCTTAAAGCCGCCATTGTGACAAAGATATAAATGCAGCGTCTGCTAAGGCTTACCTCATTCCAATTATTTTTGCATTAGGTGTGGCGCACTCCCAAATGAATCAAATAGAGTTTTCAATTTTGATATGATTTTTATTTTAGCATACCTTTCGGAGTGAGACTGTCAGACGTGGACATACACCCTAATGTGGGATCTGAACCACATGAGCCCCCTCCGTTGGAAATCGAACCCGGGTCTCCCACTACAAAGGCACGTATGCTAACCGCCTATCCACGAGGTAGCTCAATAGAGGTTTCGAAAACTGTTGTACATGTTATATGACAGTACATAGTTTGGCTACATAATAATTCTTAAGGATTTGAATTAAATGTGAATTAACTTGTTATTTAAAGGGAAATGCATTACTTGCGATTTCTGGTCATTAGTCAATATTTAGTTTTGTATTTATTTATTTAATTAATTAATTAATTAATTAATTAATAATAATAATAATAATAATAATAATAATAATAATAATAATAATAATAATAATAATAATAATAATAATAATAATAATAATAATAATAATAATAGCACCCTTCAGCATAAGTTTTAGGATCTACATGATTAATTTTTTGCAACCTTCGACCCTAGTTACGGGCCTTTCGTCACAAAACATGATAGCCACATCAAGGACTACATACACTCCAGATCGATTTTAGAATTTCAAATCTTCATAAATATCAGTATCTTACATTGTTAAAATACCGTAAAAAATAATGATTCTATAACAATAGTTCGTTTCGTTGGAGACGTTTATAATGTTTCTATTTTATAGTTAACAAATACGAAATCGTCTCCGTTATAATGGATATTCAACTAACTTCTACGTGTATCCGATGTACTACTGGAATTAAGAAGTAGAAGAACTTAATCGAAGAATTCCAAAGGTAAGGGTTTTCTAAAAATTTGTTAACGTTTATTACAGTTCAAATTATTCGACATGGACTTGTGCTTCATTTTTGAATTCGGGTTTATTCCTTTAAGTGTTGAGCTCTACCGTTATTTATGTCCGTGTACTTTGAAAGTAGTTATATTTGTCATTTAAAAATGATACTGAATTTTTATATCCGCAATAAAACTTCGTTGTGTCTCCTTATATTAACATATTTAATAAGATAATTCAATACTTTAAGAGGAAGCAATGAATGGTTCAAGGAATCCGGTAAAATAGCGATTGGTCTCGGGTATTTAACTTCGAATTATGAGGTAGGGTAAAAGTGGATTTCAAAAGGTCAGGGGATGCATGACGTTACGCCGTCCCCCGTGAATCTTTGCCCATTGTATTTTTAGAAAGTGAAGGGATGCCATAGATAATTTTTGGAAGTGGGGGAATGATTTTCTCCGCGTTCCCCTCACTTTTCCCCCTGATTATGAGGAGTACTTTGCATTGGGGAGGAGTTAAGTCCCTCAAATGAGCGTTATCAGATTTTTACTGTTTTTCCTATTTCCTAGTTTGAATTTTTCAACAGTCTGGTAAATTTTGTAACATGATAAACCAGATGGATGTTTCCTTTTGACTAAAAGAGATGGTCAACCTAGCAATGATATTTTGAATTAATAGTTAAAAAAAATAATTAGTAGGCTGCATAGAAGGATATCAACGTTGAACGAATTGTGAGATAATTTACAGATATTGTATGTTGTCACACCATAAGACCGGGAATCGAACTCAAGACTTAAATAGCACAAGTTCTAAGATTATGTTGAGTATAAGATATTGTTATTTATAATTTAAAAGATTTATGTTAGGTGTTAAACGTTTACAAACCGGAGAATTTTATATTGAACTTCAGTAAAAAGATAGGATAGAAGGCTGAGTAACAGAACTTTTTGGGTTTATGAGGGCTTCTTCCAGTTCTAGAGTTCGGTACAAGATGGATGGAGGATCACCTGCTAGCTCTGCTCAGCATGAACAGTATGAACGAGAAAACTTTACCCAACGTTTCCACATATGAGTGGTTGCGGGGTATAACACCCCCGAACTCGAATTTAGGAACAGAAATACCAAACTAAACGAACTAAGATCAATTTGCTGATAATATTTACGTCCATTCCACGTTTCCACATTATGTTTCCTTCGAGTAGTACTTATTGTGTACATAACAGAAGCTGCATCACGTCTATACCGTGGCTTTAAGTAATGTAATTATTCATAGTTAGGTTTCAATTGGACGAGAAAAAAAATGGAAAATAAATGACAGCAGTTGTGTTTATAATGAACAGTTTAAGTACACTGTTATAATCTGACAAGGATAGCCGTGCGGTTTTGGGAGGATGGTGCTGCTGTTGTGTTTACATCAGTTTCCTTGCAAGCGCGGTGGGACAGGGGAGCGGAGAGTTTCACTCTGCAGTGTATCCAACGGTTTTAAAAGTTGCAGTTTGAATGTTATGCATAGCCTAATCTCTTTCCGCTTAATAAAGAACGGCATGAGTTATGTGGTTGTAGTGAACCATTCCTGCAGTAATGCAGATGTATTATGAATAGTAATATATGAATGGAAATTACCAATTTAAGAACAACATAGCACAATTGACAATTCGGTGAGCTTCTACCGTGCATTAAGTAGATTGTATAAAAATTGATTACGTTTTATTCAATGTCATTATAAAACAGGAGCAGCCTGTAAAACGCTGTTCGCTAGTTTGTTCGCAAGTTAATATGGAGGTGTATTCAGGGCCGGATTTCCCAATAGGCCCGGTAGGCCCGGGCCTATGGGCGCAAGTTCCCAGGGGGCGCACGGCTGAAAGAAATAAAAATAATTAGCCATAACTTAACATATTTTTTGAATTGATTAAAAAAAAATCAGGCTAATAAAGCATTCTGATTTTGAAGTTCATTGGAACAAATAATTGTTGGTAAAGTTCACCAATCTTTTGTTAATACATTAATGGTATTTTGTTAAGTCCAGAACCAAGTAAATTCCACAAAAAACTTGCTAAATCCGGCCCTGGGTGTATTTTGTTGCATTTATTTATTTTTTTTTTGCTTATTACTTAAGATGTTCTGCAAATAATTTCAATAACTTTTGAAACTGTTTGTCTTAACTTGAGCCAGGGGCGGATCCAGGCTGAATGTTTGGGGGGAGCGGTCGTTCGAAATCAAATCAAGGTAAGAATGTATTGAAAAAAAAAATAGAACAACTTAAGAAAAGAAGAAGTAGCTATTGTCTGCAATTTCCAGAACAGAAATGGCCACCTGTGATTTCAAAGGTGGAAATTTTTTTTTCAGCAAGAACGCCAATGTAAGTAATTTCTTGCAATTTATTTCTTTATATGACTTCTGCAACGTAAAACAAAAAAAGTAAGGCCTACCTATTTTAAGTTTTATTTTACATTTATAATACAAAGGTGAAAATTCTTAGGTTTTATTTTTAAAATAAAACATATCCTATTCTGGGGGGTAGCAATTGCCCCGATCACCCCGCCCTCTGGATCTGCCCCTGACTAGAGCATATGCGTGAAGTAGTTTATTACGAACAGGACAAAAAGAACTGTGAGAGATTGATTACAAGTAATCTGGTTAGAAACACTGTTGCTTGCATTTTAGTTCCAAAACCGGCCGCCCGCACTCGTTCGCTGGTCAGGTAATACCTGTGGCCTCTTTATTATGTATTGATTATGAATTTGCATTATACAAATTCCTTTTCTTTTATATGTATAAACTTAAATAGTTGTTGCTTCACTGCACATTATATTTTAAAATGTCGTAAGCACTGGAAGATTCATGAAAGCTAAATGGTTTAAGTCCCTTAGACACTAATCAAAAGAATCATTAATTTTGTTTTAATGTTATTTTTAGAATGATTTGGAAATGAAATAAAAATCAAGCTATCTTATCAAACTTTGTTTATTTGTTTATTGAAGTTTAGACACCTTTACAGCACCAAGGTTACGTGAGGCATGAAATTACACTTTAACCTGGAATTCGAACCACTGTAATGATTTCAAATTTCTTTAACGCTGTCCCACCATTACTCCACGCACTGAAAATACGCGCGCTAGCTATTGGGGCAACAGAAAGGAATCCAAATTTATATATTGTGTGTTCGCAACGTTTTGTATTCGTAACGTATCTTTAAAGGATACGAGTGAGCAGGGCCGAAGTCAGGGGTCTCACGGAGACCCTTTCCAAAATTTTCCACTCCCTCTACAATACTCTACAACAGTGGTTACCAATCTAGTTTACTTGGCTCCCCCTTTATAAGCTCTACATACTTTGCGGATCTCTTCGTAAACTTTGCATGCTTCACACCACTTCCTTATCCTTCATCGATCTTTCATGCTTTTTTTTTTTTGCTCCTTCTGTGATTCCAGATGTACTATTAAATCCTCAAATTTCAGTAATAATAATAATAATAATAATAATAATAATAATAATAATAATAATAATAATAATAATAATAATAATAATGAAAATAAAACAAATTGGTAATATAATTGTAATGCAGTTATTATGTTTTTCCAGCTTTTTTCTTACTGAAACCATTGTTTACTCAATAGATAGGCCCTAATTTTGTGCTTACACAGTATTTGACCCCTTTTATTATAAGGTTCGTAATATTTTTCAATTACGAACTTCAATTTATTTCTATCAATAGTTTGAGTTCCTCTTGCTCGTTCTTCACGTCCCTCGGGTTGGGAAACACTGTTCTACACCTTTCGTAAACTTACACCACAGGCAGCTATGGTTTTCTTCTGATATGTGGCAATGTAGTGATCCCTATGTTGAAGTGTGATAGATTTCTGCTCGGCCTCGTTTTAAAAATAATTGCACAGTCTATAGACAATCTTATGACCCTGTTTATATATCACTTGTCGTTTACAACTATTGACCTCATTATAAAAAGAAATCTAAAATTCCACGTCTAGTTGCAAGGATAAATTAAAATAATAACCGCAATTGAACTGCGCACATTATGATCACGTGTTGAAGAATGACTGTGATAGGTTATGGTGGGAAACAAAAAGATGGGGTTTGCTACTGCGGATTCGAATTCCACCTGCCAAGCCAGCTATTTCCGAGTCTAGTTTTAATGTATTAGTTAGGCATAGACAGACATAATACCCCAAGATAAAGGCCATGGAAGCTCAGCTTAGAGTCTCTCCTTTGATCCCAGGTCGTGCCAAGTGGTACAGAAACGTCAACGTGTGGGTTTTCTGGGAGTTCTCCACTTACTTCGTTCCACCATTTCATTATCATCATAAACGTCTTCCTTAGCATCGGAACTTAATTGTGGGATGTCAATTATAAAAAAGATCCCGTATGTGTGAATTTTTAAAATCTCTGGACGTTTTCTAAAAATAGTGTATTTTGTGAAGAAATAAAAAAGGAAAATCTTCCAATGCTATTTTTAATGTATTGATTTAAAGTGCTGGTATACGAGGTATGTTAGAAAAGTAATGAGACTGGGGGCCACGGTGGCTCATTTCGTGCTCGTGCTTTCGAGCAGTTCAGATCGCAAAGCCTGCTGGGAGCATACTTCATACGATTTTCACACATTGGTAGTGTGGTGAACTTAGTGGCATCTTTTTCTTGCCTATTTAGGCTCGTACGTTTAATATTTGTGGTGATTCCAATTTCTGTGTCTAGAGAATTTGAGCGTCATGTCTTATAAGAAAGAATTACAATACAAATTCATGTTTGATAAGCGTTATCGAAGTTCTCGACCTAATTCCAGTCAAGTGTACCAATGGCTGTTGGAGAAGTTTCCTCGCCTGTTTGACCAGATTTGTGCTCTTCAACTTCATGAAGAAACTTTTAGTATTTATATTAAGTTTAAATCAATCAAAGATTATGACCAGTTTGCCTCGACAGTGCCTGAGACTGTGACCTTTAATCACATGGACGGTAACGTAAGTACAGTAAGAATTTTGCCCGCAGAAGACCCTGTGAAATTGGTGAGAGTTTATGATTTTCCATTGGAAGCTCCAGTGCAATTATTGGAAGAACATTTTCGTGCCTATGGATTGGTAAGGCGAGTAGAACGACAGTATTGGGCGGCACCGTTTCCTACAGGCATTGACAGTGGTGTACGGGTCATACATATTGAGCTAACTAAGCATATTCCCTCTAGATTGATTGTCCAAGGTTACAAAGTGAATGTTTCATATGAAGGTCAGCCAATTACTTGTTTTTTTTTGCCAGAGCACGTCGCATACCGTGTCTAATTGTCATTTGAAGAAGAAAAATAGTACTATGGGGGGGAAACCGACCCCGCCGCCAGTGGTTATGACTGAATTGGGGAAGGTATGGCGATCAAATCCGCTTCCGGCTTCTTCCGATCATGTAAGTGACGAACCAAGTTTATCTAAGACTGGGTTTGCAAAGGATAACAGTGTTCCCGATGAGTCTCAGTTTCCTGCTTTACCAACGAGTTCCGTCGCGCCTTTACCATTACCAACCATGTCGTCAGTATTGGAGGAGAAAAAAAGCTTGGTGTCTGAGCAACAGAACTCCGAGTCGTCTCTGGTTTCTACGATACATTCGGAGAATCTCAAGAATGTAGATGTGCCCATGTGTCCAAGTGAACCCTCCCCCCCTCGCAGGGTCTTGATCCTCTTAGTAATTCCGTTATCTCACCCAGTGCTACGATGATTGCCGTTGATCCGGCTTCCCAACAAAAACGCCGAAGGGTATCTAGATCGACTACAAAAAAGAAAGAACATACAGCTGTTGTTGGTGTTTCTCAAGGTGCAATACAGTCCAAGTCACGTGATCACAGCCTCAAAAGCCGTGCAACGTCCGATTCCGAGATATAGCGTGCCTGCATTGTGTGTTTGTTTTTTCTTTTTTGCGCCTTCAGTTCACGAGTGTTTTTTTAGTTGCATTGAGTTGTGTGTTTAGCAAGAAGAAGCTTTCTTTTTCCAGTTTTTATGTGCTATACATTTCTTGTCTACTGCAGTGTCTTTCTATGGGCGTTACAAGTAAGTTTTTGTTTGTATTGCTGTTAGTGTTTTTGTGTGGAAGTATGGCGCAGATCAATGCTTTTACTTTAATTACTCTCAACATTAATAGAATTAGTTCTGCACAGAACTTAGTGTTATTACAACAATTTATTGAACGGAATCGTGCAGACGTTTATTGTTTAACTGAAGTAACTTTTCATACATTTGACTTTCTCTCTGACTATAATACTATAGTGAATTCCGAAAAAACCACTGGTGTCGCGATGTTAGTACGAAAGGGTCTACATTATGATAGGGTTATGCTATCTCCGGATGGGAGAGCCATCCGTTGCTATATTAACGGTATGTGTATTATTTGTTTATATGCCCCTAGTGGTTTTCTTAAAACACGAGAGAGGGAAGATTTTTTTCCAGTGTCATTCCATCGTTAATACCTCCCGGTCTTACTTATTGTTTATTTGCCGGCGATTATAATGCGGTGATCGACGCACGTGATTCGCTCACACCATCACCTCCCTGTCATGCCTTAGTTGAGTTGGTGAGAGTTCTTCAGCTCCATGATGCTCTTCTAGCATCTCACTCTAAGCATGCAATGACGTACACCTGTACTACGACACGAAGTCGCTTGGATAGGATTTACGTCGATGCTCGCTTAAGTAAGGCTGTCCTCGCTGTCCACACAAGGCCTGTATCGTTCACAAATCATGCAGCTGTATTAGTTCATTTTAAGCTGCCTTTTTTTCTTCCGGCGGGAAGGGGACGTTCCTTCTGGAAAATCAACAACGAAGTGCTGTTAAGAGAAGACACTGTTGAAGAGTTTACCGAGCGTTTTAAGTACTGGCGTAAAATGCAACGTTATTTTCCAACGGAGGTTGCGTGGTGGACTACTTATTGTAAACCCAAATTCCGTAGTTTCTTTCAATGGAGAGGGAAATTGTCCCAACAGCACGATCGTCAGCTATATGAGTTTTATTATAGGGCACTATGTGACCTCTGGGCTGCACAGCCTTCCCTACTTAATCTGGCTTGTATTAACGATATTAAACGTAGAATGCGTCAAATCGATACTCGAGTATCGTTGCAGGCGTATTTTTCAGACGATCTATATCATTGTTTTCCGGAAGAATCGTCTTCCTTGTATCATGTGGATCGCCTTTTTCGACAGCGACGAGCTACATGTATTGAATCGTTAGTATTGGCCAACGGCGATACCATTTCTGACCCTTTACAGATTTTACAAGAATTTACGCAACACTTTATAGCCTTCACGAGCGCATCGCATTCGGATTTTCTTTTTGCTCCTGAGTTTCTATCAGCCATTCCCCAGAGGCTGCCTGCAGAAGCTTGTCAGGCTCTATTGCGCCCAATTACGGCTGACGACATCTTGGCGGTTCTCAATAAGTCTAAGGGACGTAGTTCTCCCGGCATAGATGGCTTGAGTGTATCTTTTTACCGTCATTACTGGCCTATTCTTCGTGGTACCCTTGTGACACTTTTTAATTCCTGGTTGTCTAATGTGCCCTTTCATTCTAATACTGCGGTTGTCGCTCTTATACCCAAATCGTCCAAGGCGAAGGTTGTGGCTGATTACCGCCCTATCTCTTTATTGTCAGTTGATTTGAAATTATTTACTAAAGTTCTTACAGCCCGATTACGACCTATCATACAGAAACTTATCAGTCCGTATCAAGCAGCCCTGCACGAATCGAATAACATTCAATTTACCCTTCGTACTCTTCGAGACCTCTTTGCATACTTTGTCTCGCGGTGTCCCAGCCGGAGCGTTAGCAGTAGACCTAGAGAAGGCTTATGATAGTGTCGATCACAATTTCCTTCTTCTAACCCTCGACGCTTGGGGTTTTCCCGCAGCTTTCTGTCAAGTAATTTCGAATTTATACACCACCGCCACGTTTCGTCTCCAAATTCATGGACATCTATCTGACCTCATTCCCTTAAAACGAGGTTTGCGCCAGGGCTGTAGTTTAAGCTCTATTTTGTTTTCTTTAGTTATAGACCCTCTTCTCCATCGTTTGGCGCTAGTGTCTCCCCCAGGCCCTACCCTCTTTACTTGTCAAAACATCTATTGTTTCGCTGATGATCTGACTATCACAGGGGTCGACGCAGTTGCTCTTCAGGGTGTCTTTCCGGTTCTCAAACGATTCTCGCGTTGCTCTGGCCTTCAGTTTAATGCAAAGAAAACTCAAGTGTTACAATTTCACGGCTTTCAGTTACCCTCTCCTACCCCAGGTACGCAGCCTATACCGCATGTGACATCCTTAACAATTTTAGGGATTCCTTTCACGTCCCTTCCCACTCCCCATTATGAAGAAGTTTGGCAACCTCTCCTTACGCAAATTCGAGGGTTGTTCTTCACCCTCCGCTTTCGTCGACTTCATTTATGGCATCGCATTCAATTTATCAATATCTACGTGGCAACTAAATTGTGGTATAGGGCTCGTGTATTTCCCCTCCCTGAGACTTACGCCAAAAGATTCGAATCTCTGTTCCTTTGGCACATATGGCGGGGTTACTATTTTCGCATCCCCAGAACTGCCATTTATCTCTCACGTTCCCGCGGTGGTCTCGGTTTAGTTCATATCCGTCTCAAATGTCAAACTCTCTTCATGGCAGATTCCTACGTTGGTCTTTCATCCGTCGATTCTATTGCGAACCATTGGTTTAGTTGTTTTTGGCCGGAGTACGCTCACCCTGTCAATCCCCCTTTTATTCAATTTGCCGATCAGTGTCCGAAATATGTTTTGATCTTTATTCGATATTGGATTTATGCCGCGGTGCCTTTGGTCCCTCAGCAGCACAATGCTCGCTCATCATATTCTGTGCTCTTCACATTGTCCTCTCAGCCGACTCAGTTACGAGTAGTACAACAGTTTCCACATATAGAGTGGCAGCAAGTTTGGGCTCACATTTGGAACCCAATCTTACCTTCCTATATGCAAGTGTTATGGTTTCAAGTAGTCCATCAACTTACCCCAACACGTGCGCGGCTTTATGCTATACAACGAGCACCTGATGCTTTGTGTACTATATGTCGTTCTGAGGACACTTTGGCTCATCGGTTTACAACATGTGAGGGAGCGCCAGTGATATGGAACGCCTTGCAGGTGATGGTGGGTCGTATCACTCGTCGTCCGAGTGCACAGTTTCACATTAATCATTTGCTTCTGCCGGACTTTCATTTTTTTCCCCCCACTAAGCATCGTACAGTGCTTTTCCTGCTAGCCAGCACTTTACTATATTTCCAGCGGCATATCACGTTACTGGATGCACGCACTTACTTTGATTTTCTTCAACGTACACGCCGGAAATGTTATTCTCAGCAGCAGGAAAGGATTTCTTTTAGTAGGTTTTTAGAAGTGCTTTTGTCATGAACTAACGTTCCTCTCTCGTTTTTTTTTATAAGTATTCTTATTATTCTTATTCTTCTTATTATTATTGTTTAAATATGCATTTATTTATTTCTAGTTCTCTGCCTTTATAGTTGTAGACCCATATTTGGTGATTTTTGTATTTATGTCTAGTGCTTTTCTTGTTTAGACTCAGCTAGTTGAGTCCATTTTGTATTTTTCAAGAAGGTAATAATAAAACTAGTGGCTCAGTGGTAGAGCGTTCACCTCTGGTGTTAGGGGTCTCGGGTTCAAACCCTGCTCACGCCAAGTGAACTTTGTGGTGGACAAACACCGTGTGCGTGGGTTTTCTCGGGGTTCTCCCGTTTCCTCCCACTTTCTTCATTCCATCATTTTCATTCATCTCTCATCATCACCGTCTCCTTTAGCCTAACCGGCATAACTGTGGGACGTAAAACTCACAAATTTCATTTCATTTCAAGTAATGAGACTGATTTTGTACTAACTAACGTTTTTATGTTTTTCAAACAGCAATGTTATCCCCTTCAAAGTAGTTCCCTTTTGCGGCTATACACCGGCGGAGTCGTTGTTCCTACTCTTGGTAGCAGCGCTTTTTCAACCGGTATGGCTATTAACTGGTCGGTCACAGTCTTTTAAATGTTCCCCAGAGTTCTAAATTACGTCCTTT
Organism: Thermobia domestica; assembly: GCF_964235325.1. Lineage (NCBI taxonomy): Eukaryota > Metazoa > Arthropoda > Insecta > Zygentoma > Lepismatidae > Thermobia > Thermobia domestica. Next base: position 196,917,497 of record NC_137455.1, on the reverse strand, counting down.
TAGGACATGCTTCAATTTCGGGAAAGGGAAAAAGTCACAAGGAATCGAATCAAGTGAATAGGGAGGTTGAGGAACAACGGTTATGCTGTTTGAGGTCAAAAATTCACTGATGGAAATGGCCGTGTGACACGGGGCATTGTCATGATGAAGCATCCACTTGTCTGCAATGTCTGGTCTCATATGAATCACTCTTTTCCTGAGCCTTTCAAGGACACTTTTATAAAACACTTGGTTGACAGTTTGTCCTGGTGGAACAAATTCTTTGTGCACGATACCCTTACTGTCCAAAAAAAAAAGAAAAAAATCAGCATCGTCTTGATCTTTGATTTTCTCATTCGACATTTCTTCGGCCGAGGAGATGACGGAGTATGTCACTCTTCGCTTTGCCACTTTGTTTCAGGATCGTACTCAAATATCCAGGATTCATCACCTGTGATCATGCAATTGAAGAATTCTTGGTCATCGTCTGTCAAAATTTGATGTACGGTGAAAGTGTTTAAATTGAACTGTTCACTCATCATCAGGAATTCCGCCAGACCCCTCCAATGGACGGTGCCACCCCCTAAACTTCCTGTAACACCCTTTCAAGCTACTTCTGGTTTCATCCGAGCCTGAACAGGGAATTTTTCACGTATTTCATGTTTTATTATGTGAAGAAGTCCAATTTGAATATAGAACTCTCAAACGATTGAAAGAAGAACTTTCTTCAACGGATTTCTTATTGAAACTTCTCTGTGAAGAAAATAAATACATAATGTTTATTAATTTGTCAGCTCTGGCAACCAAACTTCAGTGGAGATATCATTTTCAACAAAGAATAGAATTTTAACTTCAGAATGGTGCGGGTTCACTCCAGAAGGCGTTAATGATTTGATGGTGTCCTTGAAAAGACCTTGTTTACTTTATTTTCCAAGGAAAATAAGTGTTGAGGCTGATTATGAAAATTTTATAAGTTGTGCATACGAGGAATGGTTGAGAAGTTCTATACAAGTGGCATCGGTTCAGTTGCACCACGGGTGAATCAAAATAAATGAATTTGCATTTCAAAGAACTTTAAGGAACTTTTAACAGTAATTTTCAATCTTTGTAAGACTGCGCCGCGGTTCGTAAGTATAATTGTAAATATATTTCCAATGTTTGTTTTTTCATTAGGAACAGAAGAAAATTTAACTTTCCTAATAAACGAACCCGCATAAGGTATGTATAGGTTATAAAGTGATGTTACAATGTATGAAAATGTGAAGAAGCCTAATGACGGTTCAGAGAGGAGAGTTTGTCAAACTATGCATAATCATCAAGGCTATTAATACATTCGTAGATATGAGCTCCTTCGTGGCTAATCAGTTAGCATACTCGCCTTTGGCGTGAAAGACCCGGGTTCGATTCCCGGCGGGAGCGCATGTAGTTCGGATTCCACGGTAATCAGTAGGTCCCGTCTCATATTGTCTCGCTCCTAAAAGGGACATCAAACTCAAAATCAACTCAACTCATCTCATTCGTGTATATATGAGTCACATTGGTAAGTACAAAATTACATTGGAATTGACTATAAATTTTAACGAATTAAGTTACGGTACCATTACAATATTGCGATATCATGTTGTTTTAGGACTTCAGATATCAGATCGAGTTCGTCTAACCAAACCTAACCACTGACTGATCTCAGTCGTGAAAAATGAAGGTTTTTCAAAATGAAGGGCAAATTGAAATCTAAGAATGACAAGAGAAATTATAAATTAGGGCGAACATCCGACGTTTATTTCTCCATGCATAGATTAATCTCGAAAATACGACGGATTTTAATTCAACATCAGACAAGTGAATTAGATCGTTAACATTATAACTTACCTTGATTGTACTGGGTATTCACGCAAAATAGAAAAAAGCGAAACGAAAAGGCCAATTCAACACTTTCTACTTAGGGTTGCAATGGAAAGGTGCTATATTTCGTGTTATTGTAGAATTTTTGGATAATACAAGAAAGGTAAAAATAATAATAGCTATAAGTTTTCTGAAAGTCAAGCACCCACAACCCTTAAAATTTTGAACACCTCCGATTTGAAAATCCTGACGGAAACCCTGCTTATCATCCTTATTGTTAAACAACGGTCTGATCTCACAAGAGCCCTCACACGTTCAACGTTTTCGTCAGTTTTTGAAGTTGAAGGTCTCCCTGAGCGAGGTTCATCTTCAACGTGTTCTCGGCCTTCTAAAAATGAATTGTGCCAGCGGAAAACTTGTGCTCTTGATAAGTAATGTTCCCCATAGGCCTGTTTTAACTTTCCGAAAGTCACACTCGCGGATTCACCAAGTTTAACACAAAACTTTATTGCACAATGTTGCTCTAAATTCCGATGCTCCATTTCTGTAACACAACTTCAATGATGGCGCTGTCAAAAGTAATGTGTTAACTGTTCGGAGTTGTAACTCGGACTGAGAGGAAATGGAAGGCATAAGGAAGCAAACCCACAGGCAAAGGATTTATCTGTGAACAAACAAGTCTAGCACAGGTCGGTATACACAACATTGCCAGATCGCCCGCAGTGTTGCCAATCTCATTACTTTTCTCACACACCTTATACATCCACATTACATGAATATTTAAAAACTCTTTAGTTTTCGGTCGTGTTCTGTTTCAATGAACTAGTTTAAGGCGATAGCCTAACTGATTTTTCTGTATCGCTTTAAAATATTTCCTAAGATAGATGGATTTAATGTGGACTTTCTAAGAGTAGTGTCTATTAAGAATAGTACTAATTTTGAATGATTTCCGTGAGGGATAGGCATAGTCAGGGACGTAGCTAGGGAGGGGCACGGGGGGCACCGGCGCCCAAATTTTGGTTTGGCCCCCTCAAATATTTATTTAAAATTATGTCACAAGTTGTTTTTATCCGACAAAAATGAACAAAATTATCCATAGTAAACTGAAATTATTCGTACTTCTAAGAAAAGGTTATTTTTAAAAATCCATTTTATAGGCTATTTCTTAAACATTAAGTGAACGGTAATGTGAGTATAAGATCAATAACTTTGGGGCTGGGAGTGATCATTTTTAACATTGCTAGGTTCTTCCAGCCCATAATGATTCCAGCCTTATAGTCGCCTTGAGGTACAAAGGGCTAAAAATCTATGCGAATGCACTTTTTATAACCGACTAACAAGTAAAGGGTCCAAATGGATGAGTTGAGATGCAGGATGAGACATAGTGCACCTGATAGAGTACGTAAAAATATTTTTATGTGCAAAATTATAGCGGCTGAGCGCCATAAGAAACGGAGGGGAGGGGGTCAAAGTTGGTGGGAGAAGGGCTATGTTATGTTATAGAAATGTATAAAATTAACTGTTGAATCGTAAAAATAGTGAAAGATAGACAATTCAAACAGTGGTAGTTTCACATATTGACAAGAGAAAAATTGACAAAGTAGATCAGGAACCTCCGCCGCTATTTTGAAATCCGTCATTTTGAAATATGTGATATTTTTTGAAATGGAAAGGTACTCATGTGATATATCAATTAGGGCCAATATGTTCTAAAAGAAAGTCGATTATGAACTTAAGTGATCGTTATTTGTACTTATTTGGTAAATGGGCCCGCGGTGACTCAGTGGTAGAGCGTTCACCTCTGGTGGTTGGGGTCCCGGGTTCGATCCCAGCCCCCGCCAAGTGAACTTTGTGGTGGACAAATACCGTGTGCGTGGGTTTTCTCGGGATTCTCCCGTTTCCTCCCACTTTCATCATTCAACCATTTCATTCATTACTCATCATCACCGTCTCCTTTAGCCTAACCGGTATAACCGTGGGACATAAAACTCAAATATTTCATTTCATTTTTATTTGGAAAATTTAGGACCACGTTTATAGTTATTTACGAAATTTTAGGAGAATGATGACAACATTGTGAACGAGTTTGTCAGAAAATTCTGCAAGGAATATATATTTGTGATTGTTGGCATTCAAGCATGTCATCCTAAAACAAAACTGTTCTTGATGAAGGAGGCAAGGGAAGAGTTTGCTACGCAATTCGAAATAGATTTTCCTGAATATGAATTCGTTATTGTAAAAATTAGGTACAATCTCTTATGAAGGAGAAAGAAATTACAAATATCTCGGACCTGCAAGCTGTTCTGCCCAAGGCAATTTTTCCCCAAATTATGAATTTGATTGAGATAGTCTTGACGCTATCTGTGTTATCAGCTTCTTGTGAGTGTTCTATCAGCGTGCATAAGAAGCTCAAATCCAGTGGCGTATTTAGTCCTGGAAATATGAAAATTCTGCAAGATATGTCATTTACTTTAATATAGTAAATAAAATTTCGGAGGGAGGGCTTAAGCCCGGAGCCCTCCTAAATACGCCACTGCTCAAATCATATCTTCGTTGTAAGTCTGGTCAGGATAGAACATCAGCATTAGGCGCACTTGAAATAGAACAAGAGATAGCCTCTAAGCTTGAAGAAGATAAAATTATTGACATAGGTATATTCAGAAAGTCGTCGCAGATGCGCTACAGTTTGTGTCCAGCAAGTAATATGTAAATGCAATGGGGCAGAACCTTGTCAGATGGATGCAAGAACAGCATAAAAAATGGCGGTGTAATATTAGACCAATATTTTACCAATTATTATTTTATATGTACTTCGTTGATTACATTTTTTTATGTTTAAGGACGTTCAAGTATTGTAGGCCTCTTTAATATTCATATGGTTGAGACACACGGAAGACGTTAACGATTTTGTGAACAATAAAAATGTACTAATATATATGAAAGAACTCAAGATCTTTAATAAATTGTAAAGTTTATTAATGCTTATTAAATTTACATGATAGCCAGTTGAAATTATATTGAAGTTTATTAGTCTAGTATAGGCTATAATTTCTTTAACTATGTAGAATATTACATTTTAACGCAAAAATATAACTCTTGAGAGCCTGTGTGTTCAGTTTAGGTAACGTCATGGAAGTCATGTCACTTTTTTAGGGTAGTTACTGTATTACTTGTTACCTATTACTCACTGTATTATTTGTAACTATTTTCTCAAGCTACGAAGTATATAAAGGTACAAGGCAAAAATGTACAGTATATACAGGGTGTTTCAAAACAACACCCACAACATTTGGGAGGTGATTCCTGACACCAAGATAAGACAAAAAGTATAGACCAACCTTTGTGCACAAATGCTTTCTTTCGGAACTATACGCTGCCGAAAATGAATTTTGAAGGTCCATAGCTCAAAAACTATGCGACCTACCGTAGTCGATTCAAGACTTCAAGATTCAATATTCAAGATTCAAGACTAGTATGTGCCCTAACCAAATATCCAAGTTTCAGAATCCTGCGGTACATCCACAACAATTTTTATAGAGGGAGTTTGGCTACCCGCATATAATCTGAAGTACTCACGAACTACTTTTTTAAAAAAAAATGTTGTAGAAGTACCACAGGATTCTGAAACTTGGTCATATAGTAGTTCCTAAGTGAAGTCTTGTCCGACTACGGTAACTCTCATAGTATTTGAGCTATGGATTTTCAAAGTTCATTTTGTCATGTTTTCGGCAGCCTATAACTCCGAAAGAAAGCATTTGTGCACCCAGGTTGGTCTATACTTTTTGTCTTATCTTGGTGTCAGGAATCACCCCCCAAACGTTGTCGGGGCTGTTTTGAAATACCCTGTATAAATGTATCAAAAAGTATTTATATGAAGTGTTGCGTTTTTTAATGTTTTAGTTGGATGTCCTTCCATAAGTAAACAACACTATTAATACATAGTTTTTAAATTATTGTTTCATTATCGAATTTCATAGAAGAGGTTCACTTTTCTCTTCTAACCCCCGAAAGAGTAGTTAAAGTTTAATTTAGAACAATTTATTGGTGAGTTCTCCATACGATTTTTTGTGTTGATTATCTGCGGTTGCCGCGCCACCCAATTCAGCGAATTATCGTGAGTACACAATATAACACACACACACACACACACACACACACACACATATATATATATATATATATATATATATATATATATATATATATATATATATATATATATATATATATATATATATATATATATATATATATATATATATATATATATATATATATATATGTTATTTCATTTGCAAATATGGCCCCCGCAAACTCAGAACTCTGGCTACGTCTCTGGGCATAGTTAACTATTTTGTGTGCACCACGGCTCTCGGACGTTCGACTTCAAATCATGAGACTTAATCAATTGGGATTCGAGTCCCTTCGAAGTGCATAGTCGGAAATTTTACTGCCCTGGAAATGTTTTTGTTCGTGTTCCTGCCAATTTGATAGGGAATAAAACGCTGCACGATGGAACTCGGGTGCTCCGGAAGCTGGGGAATGATGGTTGATCTTTTTTTTTTTTTAACGTTTACAAGGCAGTGATAGAGCGCTCATTTTTGGCGCGTGTAGCTCCTTTCGATTATAGATCCCGCCAGATGGGTCTTGTGATGAACAAATACTATATGGACGAACTAAATAATGGTTCTCCATTAATAATTTTAATGTATTATTTTAAGACACAGAAATACTTCATAATGTTGTGTCTCTTTCAATAGCCTTGGTGTTTTCTAAAAGTGGCGACTATTCTAAAAACAACAGAGAATAATTTTTGTTTTGAGGTATTAATTTAGGGCACTGGTATATTTCAGCATTACATACATCTTGAAAAATTTTTCAGTGTTAGGTAAAGTTCTCTTTTATATACTATGTGGATACTTTTTATGAATAACACCTATGAAAAATCTAAATAAGAGTTTTCCAGTACTTGCTTCAATGTGGAGGAAGGTCCTCTATATAATACAATTTTTTAAGCAAATGCCTTATATTTCCTAAGCATGATGGAAATTTAAAATATTTAAATACCTACAACATTTAGTATTGTCTGAAGTAGGTATTAAAGTGTTGAAAAAGCCCAAAGTAATGAAACGAAGAAGAATGTTAATTGACACAATTAAAAAAAAAAGAAACGTTCCTAAATTGTACCATCTTTCTCCAATATTTCATCAGGCAAGTTAACTTCGGAAATAAAATCGTTTTGAACAAAGAAGGCCAATTATTATCGTATTGTTATTGACATTGCATTTATGACTAGATTCAAATAAGAAACATAAAACCTTGCAACTGTTTTGGAGTAGTAGATCCAAATTAATGTGTCCACCAGATATTATCCTTTACCTTCTCAAAACCTTTACAACTTTAAAGACATACATGAAAAATCGACAGATGTCTATTCACATTTAAGGAACTGCGTCTCAAAAAGATACATGTCGCCTTAACAGCTCTAAAACATATGGAAAAACCGTCGACGACCATAAAATGATTACATACAAACTCAGAGGCGGCTCTGTAATGTAATCGCAATGTGGCGTGCCTTTCCAATTAATACGAAGAGGAAAATTAAAAATGAACAAGAAATGAACAATTAGTCTGTATACGAATGAGGAACGACCAAAGAAAAAAATACTTATTTTAATATAGAATTTCTAACCCAGATTGAAGTCTATGAAATATTTGACAATATGGTATAAGTCACGGTGTTTGATTACTCTTTCTTCACGTCTTCTGGCTTGCCTCGTTCTAGCGATGGCCTGCCTCAAAGAGCAACTTTAAACGCTTGCTCTTACGTTCGATGTAATCACACATTTTTCGTGACAGAAAAAAAAAATCATTTTGGTCGCCAGATGGAGCCGCGCGAGGAGAGGAAATAGGGCAGAGTCTGAGTCCTGAGGCTGTGCACTCAACCCGAGCAAAAAGGGATGGATTCCATTTCTTCCCGCACTCACCCAAATCAATTACTAATATCAAAAACAAGAATTCATCGGAATTTAATAAACTCTAACCCCCTTCAAAATAATGAATGTTCTCAAACTACATTTTGAATTTATTTACGTTGAAATGCTACCGTAAAATCAAACATGCGAAGCCACAGTTAAATACGTAAGTAGTTCATCTGTAATTCAAAATAATTATAAAGGTAACCAAGCAAATTCTATTGCTTTTTCACCCACCACTTTCGAACATCGATATGTCACCTAAAACGTACCGGGAAGATCAAAAGATAGTTCCCATCAGCATCGACCACCTTCTGCCAGCGTTCTGGAAGACCACGGATTCCATCGCGGTAGAACATAGTGGGCTGTGAAGCGAAGAAGATATCAAGTGCATTTTGCACCTCTACTAGGGATTTGAACTGGCGTCGTCTAAAGTGATTGTCCAAGGAATGGAACAGGAAATAATCGGAAGGTGCAATGTATGGGGAGTATGACGGATGCAAATAATGTTTTCCCTCCAACGCATAGAATGGTATCCCGGGTCATCTTAGAAACGTGGGGCTTAACGTTGTCCTGTAACTGGAAGACCTCTTTGCAATTCAGAAATGCTAAACTCCAGAGTTTTGAGTTTTCATTGAACACGGTTGCCTTGCCGACAATACACAGTTGCATTGATGCTATAGCAGTTTCCGATCCACGATGCCTCGAGCAGCTCATCAAATACACAGGAGAACCATCTTCTAGTGCAGTGCTGGTTTCGGCTGGTTTGGAGTCGTTCATAGGATGCTAACTAACCATGATGGCACCGTGGAGCTTCGTACAAGACTCACTTCTCACCACATGTCAATACCCTGTGCAGAAATGGCTCGTTCCTCACACAATACAGCGAAGAAACACAGGTGTGTGCTCGCGTTGCCTTCTGGAGCGGAGTCAAATCATGTGGGAGTCATCCACCCAACTTGTAGTGCTTCCCAAGTTGATGGAGGTGCTGCCGAATGGAGTCCCAGTTCCTCACATGTCTGGCCACTGTTCGCCTCAATAGCTGTCTGAAGATCTTCATTTTGTACATGTGTTGGTGGAACAAGATACACAAACTCATTATCCTTATCTGGAACAAGGAAGAATTGCCATAAGAGTGGAAAGAATCAATCATTGTTCCAATTCACAAGAAAGGCGACAAAACTGACTGTAATAATTATCGAGGCATTTCTCTTCTGTCAACATCCTATAAAATCCTTTCAAATATTCTGTTAGCAAGATTGACCCCATACGCAGATGAAATTATTGGAGATTATCAGTGCGGATTTAGACGAAATCGATCAACTATCGACCAAATATTTACCATTCGCCAAATACTCGAAAAGAAGTGGGAATACAATACCCCGGTACATCAACTACTTATTGATTTTAGAAAGGCTTACGACTCGGTTAGGAGAGAAACATTATACAACGTTCTTACAGAACTTGGAATACCGAGAAAGCTAATTAGATTAATTAAGATATGTTTAAGTGAATCCCAAAGTAAAGTCCGGGTAGGAAAATTTTTGTTCACGAGCTTCCACGTCGAAAATGGCCTGAAACAAGGAGATGCGTTGTCGCCATTATTATTTAACTTTGTGCTGGAATACGCCATAAGGAAAATCAAAGATAGCAACCAGGGCCTAGAGTTGAACGGAATCCACCAGGTTATGGCATATGCTGATGATGTAAATTTAATAGGGGATGATAGGAGAACAGTAGAAATAAATGCAGAGATCTTATTAAACGCTTGCAGGGACATGCGTTTAGAAGTAAATGCAGAGAAAACTAAATACATGGAAGTGCGTCGGGACCGTAATACGGCAAATTGTGGAGGAGTTAAAATATTAAATAATGCTTTTGATAAAGTGGATACTTTCAAATATTTAGGATCAATATTAACAGACGAAAATCATATTCACGAAGAAATTAAATGTCGACTAAAAGCAGGGAATTCGTGTTACTATTCGGTTCAAAATCTTTTGTCGTCGCGAATTCTGTCGAGGAATTTGAAGCTTAAAATATATAAAACGATAATCATGCCTGTTGTTCTGTATGGTTGTGAAACATGGTCGCTTACTCTGAGGGAAGAACATAGACTGAAAGTATTTGAGAACAGGATCCTGAGAAGAATATTCGGACCCAAGAGGAACGAGAATGGGGAATGGCGGAAGCTTCATAACGAGGAACTACATAGTTTATACGGTTTACCCAACATTGTTAGGGTCGTCAAGTCTAGGAGGCTTAGGTGGGCAGGTCATGTAGCTAGAATGGAAGAAAGTAGAAACGCTTTCAAAATCTTGACTGGTAGACCCATAGGAAAACGGCCATTAGGAAGAGCTAGGCGCAGATGGGAGGACAATATTAAGATGGATCTCGCAGAGATAGGAATAAAAAGTAGAAACTGGATGCAATTAGCTAAGGATAGAAGTCAGTGTAGAGCTTTTGTGAACGCGGCACTGAACCTCCGGGTTCCATAGGCCATAGAGTTAGTTAGTTTTAGTCAGTTAGTTGATCTTCGGGCACGTGGTGCATCTTCGAGTGTTTCATCAGCATCCTTAAACTAGTTAAATCACCGCTGCACTGCCCGCGTAGTCACGACACCCTCACCAAAAGCCTGGCATATGTTCAGCCCCGCTGCAGCGGCGTTTTATTCCAGTTTGAACTCGTACGGCATACACACCCTAATGACTGTCTGTGGAGGTCCCATGTTCACTCTGACCTTACACAAGTTCACGGTGTAACTGAAGTGCCACAACCAGGTAGTATGTTCTACATGCACACACCAAAAACTGACCTTTGCCTTATCTCCATCTGCATTCAACTCACTGTGTGAGGGCCAATGAAACATAGACCTCCAGAAAAGCGATAGAACTTTCTTGGTTACCTTTATATAAAATAACAATAAGTAGAGAATAATCAATTATCAAGTTACATAGAGAGTAGGTTTATGGTGAACAACAGAAAGTATGGACTTCGCTGCGACGTTTGCAATTACCTGACTACTTCGCGTTTGGGTTTGGTTTCGTTGTTTACTTTTAAAACGAAATGACTGTCATAGTTGTCTTATGTATCGCTCTGTGTTTACGTATGTCATTGAGTTGTGTTACTGTTAATGTTATTGGTATTAGTTCTGAAATTAAACATTTCCCGTTTAAACAGTTTATATTTGAATACGATCCAGGAATAATTTTTTTCTGCAGGAGGTCGACAACTTCGCTTATCTCTCTGGTTATAGATTAGGGTTGCCATATTTTGAAGATCAAAAAAAAAAAAAAATAGAAAAAAGAAAGAAAGAAAGAAAAGAAAAAGAAAAAAAGGACATTTGCTGACAATTTGAAGAACAAATTATCTCTAATACCAAATAGGCTTAAAAACTACTGAACTGGTTAAATCAGATATTAGTAGGGTAACTGATCATGAAACTTATACATTTTTACAAATACAACACAGTCACACACGAAAAACAAAAGTTTTGTACACCGGACCCCAGGATAAGGATTCGATTATTTTGTTACACAGAATCAAAATTTCGAAACCACAGGACGATTTACCTTGTCAATTTTGTTTTATGGGTGAAAAACATATGTGTTGTCTTAAGTAACGAAAATTCGCTAAAATTTTTCACCCGTAAAAAAATTGACACGGTCAAACGTCCTGGGGTTTCGAAATTTGGATTGTGTGTAACAAAATACATGCAATCCTTATCCTGGGGTCTGGTGTACAGAATCTTTATTTTGTGTGTGTGTGTGCGGCTGTGTTATTATTAACTTAAATTTGTGTAAACAACACGTCTTATCAAAGAAAGTAACGAAAGTCAGTATTTTTGAAACTATGTATACATAGCACTGTCACATAACAAGTTTGAGATCATAACACGTACGCTTAGCGCTAGGTTAAATGTTGCCACACACAGAATATTAAACTTAAAAACCCATTGCTCTATTGTTGTCTACTAACGGTACCTGACAGGAAACCCCGGACATTTTACCAAATTTTAAAATTCCGCCAGGAGAAATTTTTAACTTTTAAAAAAGGACATATCGAAAGTAAACAGGACATATGGCAAGCCTACCTTAAGTCTATTTTGGAGTGAGTTGGATAGGTCTGCCGATTTCAATCAACCTGAGTTTGAGATTTCGCAGTTTCGCACGACACCAGGTGGCTGTGCTATTGTCATTCGTGGGAACATCTTATTTCTTAATACATGTTCTCCGAGTGGGTACCCTAAAATAAATGATCGTAAAATATTTTTAATGAAAGGATAGTGTACTTGTTTAATTTACATATGACTACATAAATTTTGAAGAAGATTATAATTATGTTATTCGTCCTGGGAAAGATCCCACAGGGGACACTAGTTATAGCCCTGAATTGCGATATTTACAGAATTGCGATGAATTTACAGAATGTTGCTATTTTTAAAATTAAAGATCATTTGTATCCGTATGTCCGTAACAATAATCAGAGGAGATTAGACCGATTTTACATTAGTGATACATTCTGTACACCACACGTGATACATGAAGTGCCGGTTACTCCGATCATGTTGCAGTACAAATATGGATAACTTACGATGTACCATGAAGGCTACTGGATAAATCTTATGGCAAATTAAATTCGTCTCTGTTAATTTTGCACAAAGTTAAAGAAAGTTTTCGAAAATTGGATGTAGTTGTGTGAATAAGCGCCACTTCAACTCTTGTTTATAATTGGTGGGAGAAAATGGTTAAACCTAATATAAAAACGTTTTATGAGCATTGCACAAAATCAGGCTCTAAAGGTTAAACATGCATCGCAGATTTATCACAAGTATCTCCAAGAATGAAATCACAGGAATGATCTTCCAGATCAGTATCAAAGATTCCGATTTTCAAAGCAAATAATTTATATTTACAACGCAAAAACTTGGTAGACTTTACGACACGGAGGCGTGATCCCCTGACAATTCTTCATAAGCGATTATCCATGTATCACCATATTAAAGAAACATGCTGACAAGAATGTCTCAGTATTCCTTCTTTTCATACGGCGGATGCGAATATCCATCAGAAGCAACCTAATGTAATGACTATCATTCTCTCCGAATACCAAAGAGAATTTAAGGCACATCCCAAGTAACATTTTCGTTGTCAAACGGTGTGCCAACCGTTGTCTATTTGTAGGCATCGTTGGCAAAGCCACTATCAAGATGCCAACGGCAAATTCGACAATCCATGAACCATCGATACCAACAAGCGAAAACTAAACAGTGGTTCAACGTAGGTGCATCGTTGTTTCGGCAACGCATCGAAAGACGATGTTCTATTTTGTTGTCACAATGTTGGCCTTCCGTAGGATAACGATCGTTAGCCGTTTTTTCACGTTGGTGTTTTCTTGGCATTCCATTGGTCCAACCACACCACAGTTGGTAGATTGTAGAATAACGATTGTTGGCCAACTATGATTTTCTCGTTGGCATTTTGTTGGAATTTCTTTGCCCAACTCCTCCATGGTTGGCACACTTTTGTCCGTTGCTTGGTTGGCCAACTGCACACAATCTTCTGTTGGCCCAACGTTGTGTTACATGATGAGAGATATGGTCCCGGAAGTCCGTCGTTCGATTCTTGTGGATGTCACTTTTTTTCTTCCAAGAAGATTTAAACTCATGTACCCTCAAGCTTCTTTGAAGCGATTTGTAATACTTTTTTTGGTTCATTAAACTAGATGCAATGGCAGAAGTCCTTTACCCTGCACATGTCTACACATTATTCTTTGTCCTGCCTTTTTCCCCTTACTTGCTACTTTTCACATTTCACATCGTGTCATATATCAGCTATATTTTGTTTTGTCACTTTGTTGACTCAATATTCTGATATTGACTAACATGCCAGATAATGCTCTTTCTACTGAGTGAAGTGATTTATATCCGCAAACATAAACATTATTTTGTTGTGGAAATACTTATTTTCTACGTTATCAGCTATATTGGTGAGTTCACGTTGGACGATGTCACCTCCTGTGAGGTTGATTGAGGGTAATGCTTGTGGTACTGAACATTGGAGGTTTTTGTCCTAAACCTTCTAGAACTTTCGATTTTACGTCAAGACAACGTGATTGGGGGTGTTTCCGAACATTTGAAGTTTTGTTACCTTTTATGGACAGAAGAAAAAAATGGATTGGGTTATGTAAAACCAGCCTTTGAATAAAACCACGAACATCGAGTTTGTCGGGGAAGTGTGAATAAGATTTTGACGGAGAAAACATCGTTAGACGACAGGTCATGGAGTTACTTCGATAGTTGAAGGTATTGTAATCAGCTGACATATTGAAGGAACTTTACATTACAAACCATTACAATTTTACAGACCTAACATCCTAGTCTACCTACCCAAATTCTGCTGCATATTTTGAAATATGTATTTTGTGTATTTCATTTATTATTACAATACTAACCCTGTTAAAGCTACATCCCGAATTTAGTATGTTTTGCATTACATGAAAGAATTCTACAATTTAATTATTCATGTTTCCAGCTTTTCATAAAAGCTGGTGGTGGAGACAACATCCCCAATCTGTTGGGCAACGATTTTCTTAGTGTATCAGGTTGCTTTCAGTACAATGCCGACTCTATGTACGGTGATGCAACATGGTGGAATTGATGCTGTGTCTTTTTTCTTTCTCTGTAGTACCTTAGAGCTCTACGTAATTGAATTTTAGCAGAAATTGGTCTCATGGTTTGGTGTAAAGTAATTTTAATATGCTATATTTAATTTGTGCTTATAACTAGTACGGTATATTTTTTTATGTTGCGTCATTTTGCAGAAGGCTATAGCATTAGTGATGAATTAGATATAACTGAATTTTTTGAACCTATTGTATCCTCCTCTCCTGGACGTGTTCATTTTACAAGAAAGTGTTTAGATAAACTTAAAGAAAATTTACGGTTTTCCCACTCGCTATCTAGTATAGAAGATCCCTCTGTTTCGGTTTTTCAAAATAGTGATAGTTTGTTTCAATCATACATGGCTGAAGGTGGACAGACGGATAACATAGGGGTTTTATCACATATTCTCAGGCCAGAACCATTTTATGGGCGGATAGGTGATGATGTAGAGAGATATGTTGATCATTTTGAAATATTAGCCCAGGTGAATAATTGGTCGGATTTGAAAAAGAAGTGGATTTTAGGTTCTTTGATTAAAGGTCCTGCGGGTTATTGGTTTGACACACTTTCGAAACAGTCAGACTTCCCTGATGTGACATACGCGCAATTTAAACACAGGTTTCTTGATGCGTTTAAGAATTATTTGTTACCTCAGTTAACAGAACAGGAAATGAGGGCACGTGAGCAGAATGAGACTGAATTTGTAGTTTCGTACGTATATGCTAAGAGAAACCTTATACTTTGCAATGACAAAGATGCTCCGGTTACGAAACAAATTCAGCTTATTATAGACGGACTTATTCCTGAATACATGCGGTTGGCAATAAAGAAGAAATACGATACTGTGGAAGCATTGCTTTAGGATTTACTTCAGGAAGGAAAAGCTCGTGTGTTGCTTGAACGTAAATCAATAGAGAAAATCATGAATTAAAATCCATTCTTAGCAAATTCTTCGATTCAGTTAAATCCTTCGGAGACTACAGCTGAGCAACAAGCATATTTAGTGCAAACTCAGCCTTCTCAAGTTCCGACTCGGACTTTAAACTCTCCTGTTTCCGCTACACAGCCGAGAGAAGAGTACAAAGATCAGTTAGCTGCAATTTAGAAACAGCTAAATCAGCTTACTCTAAAAGTAGATGAGAGTTAAAAAAATACTGACCAGCGCAACTCATTTAAACGTAATAATAATAATAATAATAATAATAATAATAATAATAATAATAATAATAATAATAATAAATTTAGACGTAACTTTTCCTCTCGTTGGGGGAATGGCCAGAGATCACAACACAGTGAGTTTCGTGACCACAATAGTAGTGGCAATTCACGGAATTTCACTAGACGTCCTGTAATTTGTCACAAATGTGGCAAAGAGAATCATTTTGCTCAGCATTGTAGGAGAAATTTAAACTAATACACAGGGTTGATGATGAAAGGCCATTGACTTTTAAGCGTGTTAAAGTCCCTATATATATAGAACGAACTCTACCACATATTAACGCTATTATAAGTGAAAAAGAGGGCCCTATTCTACTTGATTCTGGTTCTCAGATTTCGTCTATAGGTTCTCACATGGTTCCACGTGGTGCTACGTTAATGGGCACGCGTTCATTTTTAAAAGGAGTTACGGGGAACACTTTGTCAGTTAATAAGAAAGCTCTAGTTCGATTCCGGTTGGGATCGCATATTTTTTGTCATCCATTTAGAGTTGTTCCTACGTATACACATCCTCCACTTCTTGGACATGATTTTTTGCTTGCATACAAGGCTAATTTAGATCAGAATGAATTGACTTTAGATGCTTTGATTTGGTGGGTTCTAGAAATTGGTTGCAGCCTAACAAGTTTTAGCAAGTACTGTCAATTTGTTAGTGCAAGAGTCATATGTGTATAGTGTTAATTCACATATTTGGGTAACTAACCCCACCAAGAAGCGATTTCTTTTATGGTGCAATAAGATTTTAGGTAATGCGGTAGAACATAGGGAAGAACATTTGTGTACTAACCTTACACTTGAAAATGGTCCTCAACCAACTAAAAGTGATCAGTTTGACTGTTCTAGAGTAAATGTGAATCCTAAACTGTCAGATAGTGAAAAACAACGTTTTTATTATTTAATAACGGAATTCAAAGATGTTTTTAGTTGGTCCGCGGACGATTTCTCTCAAGCCCGTAACTATGAGCATGAAATTCGACTAAAAACTGACCAGCCAATAAACGTTCGTCAATACACAATTACGTATCATTTACGTGAAGCTGTTAATGAACAAGTGCAGCAGTTACTTAAACAAAAGGTTATTAAAAAAAACGTAGTAGCCCTTACAAGAACCCAATCATTTTAGTTCGTAAGTAAAATGGATCTTATAGATTTATTGCTGATCTTAGACAGTTGAACTCTTGTATTGTACCCACCGTCTTCCCCGTGCCACCTACTCAAGACATTTTAGTACGTTCTAGTGGAAAAAAGTATATAAATATCAGCGATCTTTCGAGCGGTTTCTTTCAAGTGAAATTGACTGAAAAGAGTCAATTATATACTGCACTTTCGATTCTTGGTGACCAGCAGTATTATTTTTGTTCGTTACCACAAGGGTGCATTACTTCCCCAGCTGCTTTGAACGATCTGATGAAGTTAACGCTTGCTGGTTTGGAGAAATAATCTGTGTATTATTATCTCGATGACATCGTGTGGGGATCGGATACGATTGATGAAGTTATTAAAACCACCCGAAAGTTATTCGAGAGATTGAGAAGTAGAGGACTAAAACTTTCTCCAGAAAAAAACAAAGTTAAGAAACTTTTCTTTAGAACTTCTTGGGGAAACTATTTCTCGCCATGGTGTGTCGATCTCTGATCGCAATGCGGATTCCATTCGAAATTATACGAAATTACATAGATTCCTTCCTTCAATTTAGCATACGTGATCTCAGGAAACATATTTTTCATGTACGTAAAAGCGTCACCATCTTTGTTGAGTGCCTTCACAAAGTTCTTCATCAAAACAAGTTTTATATGAAAGGGAGGAAGAATAATTTTATGAGAGTGAACAACCAATGGTTCTGCTTTTATGTTACATATTCCTGCAATAAATTCTTCCCGCTTCACCCAATGTTCCATCACATAATATTTGGTTTTTGAAGGACTGTCCCACAAGCAAAAAACAACAATATCTTGTGAAACCACTTTGTAATCCAAGCACGAAGCCAATCACTTTAAGGTCATTACACATTTTCCAACCATGATCCTTGTATTTTATAACATGCAAAATGACAGACACATTTTCATTGGTTTCTTTTAAGCCAACAGCACGGAACACCGATTCTGATGGCAAAGGGTTACCATTATGAAGCAATACGGTTTTCAACCTAAAATTTGAGGAATCGATAAATAATTACCACTCATCTGGATGACATACAATACCTATTTTGTTCATCAGACCACTAACGTCTATACAGAACCACATATTCTCCTACATAACAAAATATTGTGCAAAGAGTTGATGTCTATTTCGAAACTTAGAAATTTTTGTACCAGGATCAAGTGATTTCCATTGCTGTAGTCTAGAACCTAGAAATTTCAATGCTTCTTTCGACAAGTCTCGTTCTAAATCTTAGTGCTCTATTAAATGTATATCACTGTCAGCACGTATTGCTTTTAGTCCGGATCTTTTGACGTAGAATTCACTGGCTCTGGTGAGAAATGAGGTTCATTCCAGTCATCTCCTTCCACTGTCCACGTGTCAGGCGATACAGGCAGTGGCGAAGGGTGGTAAGAGGCTCTGAGGCCCGGCCTACCCATTTACTTTCAGAAATTATGATTTATAGTTAATTCATTTTCCTTGCACAAAATATATGATTATTTCCAAAGTTGAGAAAATATTTTTGTCCGATAAAGAAATTGTGGTTAGCACCACTGCTGGGAGGCTCAGCGAGCAGTGTCTCAAGCCATTCACCTGGACAGATGACATTGCTCAAGCGACAGTAGAACGACTGCCAAGCTACTCAGAAAATCCCGAGACAGAACGTGTTGGTATTAAGCTGCGAAAGAGACCGGCCACAGCGCTTATCGACATTCGTTTCTACATAAAGTATTTCTCTGGAGACTTTCGATTTCGATTCGATATGACAAACAAATAAAGAGCAAGAGAATGAGAGCCCCATTCTGTACCAACTTTGCTTAAGTTTGCGGACTCTAACGAAACGCAAAATCTGTTACAAGCGATTGTAAAGGTGCTACGACTATTATCACAAACTATTCTCCTTTATTCCGTTACGTTGACGCATACCCATACGATACCGAACTCGTTGTATTTATTAGAATTGACTAGCGAGTGTGTGTTTCTGAGATATCGTAAGTGACATACAAAATGACTTGATTTAGTGTTTGTCATGTGTTTTGAACAATTTAATTAAAGGCGAAATTTTACAAGCAGAGTATGTTTCAGTACAAGTATACGAAACAGCATATGTTTCTTGTGAAACTCAGGTAATGTGATAGTCCATCTTCCCCACTCGATCACACCCAAGTGAAACAATTAAATTGCATTACGGCGAATTAAGATCAGCTATGAGTCACATACGTGAATTTCATTACGAAAATTGAGATCCGGATCGAATAGGTGCTGGTCTACAATTATGTTAAATTCATGTGAATTTGTCTTGTGTTTTTGTAGTAAAATATTTTCGCCTTATGCAAAGTCGTTTTGACGTTTGATTAGTGTCATACTAAAGGCCTGACTACTGCAGGACACATATGTTAGTCGAAATCTTTAATATGGTACTAATCACGCGTCAAAAACGACTCTGCATAAGGCCCTTGAGTGCGTTCACAAGAAACTGTACATGATTTGTTAAAATATTAGTTCGTTGCAGTTCAGTGATAAGGAAAAGCAAAGCTTAAAAACTACTTTCCTAGGAAATTTTGGATATACTTGAAGCTCGGGTGGATGTGATTTATTCTCTTTGGAATCTTCAGAACTACTTGACTGTGAACAGTTTTAGGATTACAATAGTGATTTTGCTAGGACAAAACTAGGGAATCTTCTTAAACTGTGTCCCACTTTCGACGGTAATCAGCTGCGGAATGAACTGACAGTCATCTTTTACGACGGAAAGCACTATCTTCGACCTGTTAATTTTGTTCAATACATCTCATCAAACGGCCTGCAAGAAGTGTACCTATAATGACTTCGTTTGTTACATATGTACTCAAACATTCCAGTTACTACAACAGCATATAAGACAAGCACATAGGTGCCCCGAAGAAAATCAAAACATTCCAGAGGAATATAATGAGTAACAACAGACTTAGTGTGTTAGCTTCAATCGCTACAGAAATGAACTCTGAAGGATATTTAGTCAACGATACAGCTTTCAAGAAGAAAGTAATTGATATATTTGATGAAAAGAAAAACTGACAATTGGAATTAATTTACAAGATGATATTAGTAATGCAGATATAATAATAATAATAATAATAATAATAATAATAATAATAATAATAATAATAATAATAATAATAATAATAATAATAATATAGGAATAGAGTTTGGTTTGGTTTATTATTATTATTTCGAATAGTATGGGTATAACATTGGCAAACAAAATTGAGTCAGTACAAAAATGTTTTATTTGGTTACTCTGTCATAAAATGAATAGAGATTACTACTCATGTAGTTATGAATACTGGTGTCAATTTTGGGGATTACAGGCATTAAGCGACAGGAGAAAACTTATTGAAAAACTGAAATGAAATCTTTGAGTTTTATGTCCCACGGTCATGCCGGTTAGGCTAAAGGAGACGGTGATGATCAGTAATGAATGAAATGGTGGAATGAAGAATGTGGGAGGAAACGGAAGAACCCCGAGGCAACCCACGCACACGGTGTTTGTCCACCACAAAGTTCACTTGGCGGGGGCTGGGATCGAACCCGGGACCCCAAGCAACAGAGGTGAACGCTCTACCACTGAGCAACCGCGGCCTCGAGAAAACTTATTGAAAGAGATTTTATTAAACAACTACTAGACAATAGCTATCATAGTGAATATTGCTTGCATAATATAGGTATAAGAGTACCAATGTATAATACCAGAAATAGATCAACATTAGTTCCTTTGAATCCGATTTTTTTTAATTTTAAGAAGATTGACTAATTCTTTTAATTTAGATTAATTTATTTTTTATTAGTATAAAAGCATGAATTTTAGAGCTTGACAAATATTATTTTTAGTATTTATGACGACTATTTTGAGACTAAAAAATATTTGGTGTTAATTTGACAAGGAATTATTAATCCGATATTATTTTACATTATTTTATCATTATGTTTTATTGTTTTCGTATGTAGCTTACATTGTATGTAGTGTGTATTTATCTTGTCTGATAAAGTGCTGTATTTTTGCCGTTAGGCTGTTCATTGCACAGAAATAAACATTATTATTATTATTATTATTATTATTATTATTATTATTATTATTACATTGGGCCTACCCTGTTGAAACTATCACCCTTCGCCACTGGATACACGTATTGGTAAATCGTCACTGTGAGACACAGGTCAAATGGGCGAAGGAATATCAGGATACTGGATGACGTGTTTCCTTTTTCTATACATGCCGGAGATCTTAGTTACGCAGAAGTAAGTCATTAAGGTGGCTTGTTGGTATCCTCCATACTATCGGTATAGCATGTATATGTAATATTAATGTATATGTTTAAATTACACGAATATTTCACAATTTTCTATCACTTTCAAAAGACTTAGTGTTTTCTTAAAGCAGCAATTACTCTAAACACACTAGATAATAGCATTAGTTTTTATTACTAATTTAAGGAAAAAAACTAGTATACTTTATCATTATGTTCCATTTTTAAAAAGTGTTTACTTTTAGAGAAGTGAATAGAAATCTTTTAGTACACAATATTTTTCGAATGCTAACCCTTCAAATTAGAAGTCATGCATGAATTGTCAATGGGAACCCTTTTAATGTATTAGTTTAACTTGAGGAATTAGCTCACAATTTTGTATCAGCTTCAAAATATTTAGTGCCTTCTAAAGGTAGCGGCTACTGTATAAATAAATAAAAAAAATTAGTTGTAATTATTAGTTTAGGCACTAGTATAGTTCACTAGTATATGTGCCTTTTTTTAAAAGTGTTTACTTTTAGAGAAGTGAATAGAAAGAGATTAGCACACAATAATTTTCAAATGATAACCATTCAAATTAGAAGTCACTCATGAATTGCCAATGGGAACCTTCTTAATGCATTAGTTTAAGTTGATGAAATAATTCACAGATTTGTATCAGTTTCAAAATATTTATTACCTTCTAAAGATAACGGTTACTGTATAAAAAATGGAAGAAAGTTTTAGTTTTTATTATTAGTTTAGGCACTAGTATATTTCACGATTATGTGCCTTCTTCAAAAAGTATTTACTTTTAGAGAAGTGACTAGAAAGCAATTAGTACACAATAATTTTCGAATTATAACCATTCAAATTAGAACCCACTCATGAATTGTCAATGGGATCCTTTTTAATGTATTAGTTTAAGTTGAGGAAACACTTGACAATTTTGTATCAGTTTCAAAGTATTTGGTGTCTTAAGGTAGCGGCTACTATATACAAAATAGAGAATAATTTTATTTTATTTTAGGTACTAGTTTATTTCGTCATTATGTGCCTTTTTTAAAAGTATTTACTTTTAGAGATGTGACTTAAAAACAATTAGTACACAATAATTTTCGAATTATAACCGTTCAAATTAAAAGTCACTCATGAATTGTCAATGGGATCCTTTTTAATGTATTAATTTATGTTGAGGAAATACTTCACAATTTTTTATCAGTTTCAAAGTATTTGGTGTCTTCTTAAGGTGGCGGCTACTATATAAAAAATAAAGAATTTTTTAAATTTTATTTTAGGCACTAGTATATTTCACCATTATGTGCCTTTTTTAAAAAGTATTTACTTTTTAGAGATGTAACTAGAAAGCAATTAGTACACAATAATTTTCGAATTATAACCATTCAAATTAGAAGTCTCACATGAATTGTCAATGGGATCCTTTTTAATTTAATACTTTAACTTGAGGAAACACTTCACAATTTTGTATCAGTTTCGAAATATTTAGTGTCTTCTTAAAGTAGCGGCTACTATATAAAAGATAGAGAATCATTTTAGTTTCAAATGTTACTTTAGGCACTTTTATAGTTCACCATTATGCGTTTGTTTAAAAAGTATTTTCTTTTAGAGAAGTGATTAGAAAGCGATTAGTACACAATAATTTTCGAATTATAACCATTCAAATTAGAAGTCTCTCATGAATTGTCAATGGTATACTTTTTAATATATTAATTTAAGTTGAGGAAACACTTCACAATTTTTTATCAGTTTCGAAATATTTAGTGTCTTCTTAAGGTAGCGGCTACTATATAAAAAATAAAGAATAATTTTAATTTTATTTTAGGCACTAGTATATTTCACCATTATGTGCCTTTTTGAATAAGTAATTACTTTTAGAGATGTGACTAGAAAGCGATTAGTACACAATAATTTTCGAATTATAACCATTCAAATTAGAAGTCTCACAAGAATTGTCAATGGGATTCTTTTTAATATATTAATTTAAGTTGAGAAAACACTTCACAACTTTATATCAGTTTCCGAATATTTAGCGTCTTTTTAAGGTAGCGGCTACTATATAAAAGATAGAGAATAATTTCATAGTTCACCATTATGTGTTTGCTTCAAAAGTATTTTCTTTTAGAGAAGTGATTAGAAAGCGATTAGTACACAATAATTTTCGAATTATAACCATTCAAATTAGAAGTCACTCATGAATTGTCATTGGGATCCTTTTTAATGTATTAATTTAAATTGAGGAAATACTTCAAAATTTTGTATCAGTTTCAAAATATTTAGTACCTTCTAAAGCTAGTGGCTACAATATAAAAGATAGAGAATCATTTTAGTTTCAATTGTTAGTTTCGGCACTTTTACAGTTCACCATTATGTGTTTGTTTAAAAAGTATTTTCTTTTAGGAAAGTGATTAGAAAGCGATTAGTACACAATAATTTTGATAACCTTTCAAATTAGAAGCCACTCATGAACTGTCAATGGTAATCTTTTTAATGTTTTATATTAAACTACGGAAATACTTCACAATTTTGTATCAGTTTCAAAGTGCTTAGTGTCTTCTTGAGGTAGCGGCTACTATATGAAAAATATAGAATAATTTTATTTTTAGTTTAGGCACTAGTATATTTCACCATTATGTTCTTTTTTTTTTAAAAAAAATATTTAGTTTTAGAGAAGTGAATAAAAATCGATTAGTACACAATAATTTTCGAATTATAACCATTCAAATTAGAAGTTACTCTTAAACTGTCAATGGGAACCTTTCTAATGTATTAGTTTAAGTTGAGGAAATACTTCACAATTTTGTATCAGTTTCAAAATATTTAGTGTCTTCTAGAGGTAGCGGCTACTATATAAAAATAAATACAAATTTGTTTTAATTATTATTTTAGGCACTAGTATATTTCACCATTATGTGCCTTTTTTAAAAAGTATTTACTTTTAGAGAAGTGAATAGAAAGCGATTAGTACAGAATAATTTTCGAATTATAACCATTCAAATTAGAAGTCAGTCATGAACTGTCAATGTTAATCTTTTAATGTATTAGTTTAAGTTGGTTGAATAATTTGAATAATTTACAATTTGTTATCAGTTTCAAAATAATTACAAGGAGACCTACGGAAGTGTCACTCACCGACTGGAACGAAGCTTTGCACACTTGTAAAGCATCAAAATATAATCGACACGTTTTTTTTTTTTTCGGCAATAGTGAAAGTTTAAAGGTGGAAACCGCTTTTTGAACGTTAGGGATGGTTTCCAAGAATAGACAAAAAAGAATCATTTAATATCGAAGACAGCAGACTGGAATTGTGGTTTAGGTCAGATCATTCAGAATCTGATGTCAAAATTACAAAATTCAAAATGGCGGATCCAATATACTGATTACAATTACAAAATGTCTTCTGGTTTGAAATTCTCTGCAGTTAGCCAAGAACAGTTATAGTTTGCAAAGATTACTGCAAGGAGCTTGCAGACCAATTTGAAACTCCTTTTTAAATTCATTTTAATGGGTTGCTTGATTACAGCGAGTCTCAGTACCTCTCAATATAGCGTTTACAGGGACACAAGCAGTACAAAGTGTGTCACCAGCAATAACTCTATGACTCATAACCATACCATATATACTTTCATTTCTGAAAATATTGTTCTGTTGTCACCATTGTTAATTATTTTGCAGGAAAAAAGATACAATTGACTTTATAGTCCAAAACAACCTCTTCTAATCTGAAAATATTCTTGTGAAAGCATCAAATTCGCGAAAATCAACATCAGGTCTTGTGAGATCATGGTTTCAAGAGGTTTTTCTCCCAATGTCTGGTGTAAAGTCCACTTTGTAATTAGGTTCATGGAGTGGTTACAATTCATAAGCTTTTCAAACTATTTTACGAACAAATCAGTATCTCAAAATAGAAACCATTCTGCACTAACAGCTGGTAGGATTCAGCATCTTAAAGTTTTTGTCTTTAGGTTGTGGAAAAAATTGAGACATTCTACTGATATTGCTCTGTATAACTATAACATAAATTTACATCTCCGTAATAATAAAATTTAGATCTAAATCACTCATTCTCGCAGATTTGCAAATCTTATTGGATATGCATGGTACAGAAACAGTCATTTGGGAGAAGATTGTGCTGCATTATGCGATTCTTCTCAGTTATTGCTGTAATAAGTCGAGCTTGGTGAAAACAATGTTTATGAAACACATACTTTATTTTTTAACGAAATATCATTACTGTGAAGAGCTTCCTCGATAAATTCATAATTATAACAATTGAGGATATATGCAGTTCTGACATAGTGAGAGGCGAGCTGATTCACTATACATAAGCACCCAGAATGGGGAGAGGTGCAGAGACTCACTTTAATCAAGCATTCCGTTAAAATAAAGGGGTTTGAAATCAATAGAAATGGGTTTCAAATCGATCTGCTACCCTAATGAATTTCAATAGATTTAGGGCCTTACGGAGAGTCGTTCTGACGCCTAATTTGCGCTATACTAAAAAGTTCGACTATCATGTGTGTTCTGCGGTAGTCAGACCTTTTATCTGTCGTCAAATCATTCGTCAAAGCTACTCTGCATAAGGCGGTTAGTGTCTTCTTAAAGTAGCGGTAACTCTAAAAAGAATATAAAATTGTTTAAGATTTTATTAGTAATTTAAGGAACTAGTGTACTTCACCATTATGTGCCATTTTAAAAAAGTGTTTAGTTTTAGAGAAGCGAATAGAAAACAATTAACACACATTAATTTCGATTCATAATCATTCTTATTAGAAGTTACTCATAGACTGTTATTCCTGCAAGGTGCAAGAATATTTTATTATTTTGTATGAGTTTCGAAACATTTATTGTCTTCTTAAAGTAGCGGCTACGTTAGAAATAACAGAGAATAGTTATAATTTTAAATAAACTGCAAAACATGATTTTTATCTCCGGGAAAATAATAGTTGATATTGAATGATTTTTGTGCGTAGAAAATGAAAATTATATCTTTTTTACACATCAAATCACAGTTCTGTGATATTGCATTATTTATATTTCGCTCATGCATGTAATTTATTGAAATGAAGAACGTAAAGTAAACGTAGTTAACCGTCACGAATCGAAGGGTGGAATTTTAAAATACTTTACGATAAGGATATTATGCCTCTCAAATCTCTCTTATTTCAAATACGTAACAATTATAAGCAGTATTACCAAAGCGTTAACAATAATGTCACTAAACATACTGCGAAAAGTCGCTAGGAACCTGAATTGTAATGGAAATAATGCTAGTTTAGTTGCTGTACGGCATTCCTAAAGTCGCTAAATCCATAGTTTAATAATGGTAAATGAAACAAATCTTGTCTCTAAAATATATCACGTAGCTAGATTTAGCGACAAAATCCTTAAATTGGCAACACTAAGTTTAAACTCTTTAGGTTATAAAAATTTCTTTTATTTCCACGCTCCCACCGCATATTACTATGTATTTTCGTTCCTAGAGCCCACCGATGATTCAAAGTGAGAAAATCTATGCCTTATCTGCTTATCGCGTTCTCCTTCCCTTGCAAAGAAAAATACATCCCTGTGTGAGTGGGCGACGCTTTTACGTACATGAAAAATATGTTTCCTGAGATCACGTATGCTAAATTGAAGGAAGGAATTCCTGGCCCCGATTCAGGGAAGTTATTTTGGCCGAAAAGTTCGAAAATTTTCTTCAAGGAGCTGAGTTAGTAGCCTGACAGTCCTTTAAAAGTGTCGTACGCGGGTTTCTTGAAAACAGGGAAAAGGAAAAGTACAAAACAAAGGTCAGAAATTTGTTAGAATCCTAGAAAAACATGGGTTGCAGTATGTCTTTGAAAATTCACTTCCACCGTTCGCATCTAGACTTTTTCTCTAGATGTTAGTAATGAACAAAGGAAAAGGTTTCATTAAGACATTTCCGTGATATAGAAGAGGTTCAAGGTCGTAAGGACCGTGCAATGATGGGAGACAATTGTTGCTTTCTTCTGCCAAAGAGTAAACCGGATTACAAGAGGCAACACAAACGCAAGCCTTTGTAAGGAAGCTAAGAGGCATGTTCCTTTACAATATAAGGTATCCATTACAATATTAGGTCAAGTGTAGATATAGCCTGACAAAGGGAGTCACTTAATAATGAAATCAACAGCAAATGTTCGAAAAGATATTTCCAAGACTTTTTATAAAGATTTTATCTCCGTGGACCCCGAGGATTTTAAAAAAAATTTCTCTGCCCCATTTACATTAGCAAACTTATTTAAACAGAGAGTCCCATGATATTATAAGTGTGTTAAAACCATATAGGCGTGACCAAGTAACAATCTATATTGAAACGTTTTATGTACGTACAATATAGTAAGGCCTCGATTATCCGACACAGTTTCCGGGCTACTTCTCAGCCTCTATTCAACCGATCTGTTTCAAATTTTCAAGGACGTAACTAGATAGCCCAAGAAGCTAATCTTCCAAATTTTCTGTGAATCGGTTGAATAGGCGTTGAGAAATATTTCGGATAATCGAGATTGTACTGTATATAATGCGAATAATAAGTGTGCTCTTACCATTTAAACCTGCGCGACAGGGCATTCTTTTGGGGATTTTCGAAATCAGCGTGACTGTTTCCTTAAAAATAACCTATTTTGATCGTGGAGAGAGTTTACTTCTTTTTTGTTTCGCAGTGTTAGTAATTTAAAGTACTGGTATACTTCAGCATTATGTTCCATTTTTAAAAAGTGTTTACTTCTAGAAAAGCGGATAGAAAGTGATTAGTAGACAATATTTAAATGTGAAAACCATTCAAATTAGAAGTCACTCATAAACTGTCAATGAAAACTTCCTAATGTATTAAGCTTACATTAAAGTGCAGGAATACTTAACAATTTTGTATCAGTGCCAAATATTTAGTGTCTTCTAAAAGAAGTGCCTACTCTGAAAGCATTAGAGAACAGTATTAGTTTAATAATTAATTTAAGGTACTGGTATACTTCACCATTTTGTGCCATTTCTAAAATGTGTTTACTTCTATAAAAGTGGGTAGAAAGTGATTAGTAGACAATATTTAAATGCGAAAACCATTCAAATTAGAAGTCACTCATAAACTGTCAATGAAAACTTCCTAATGTGTTAAGCTTACATTAAAGTGCTGGAATACTTAACAATTTTGTATCAGTGCCAAATATTTAGTGTCTTCTAAAAGTAGTGCCTACTCTGAAAGCATTAGAGAACAGTATTAGTTTAATAATTAATTTAAGGTACTGGTATACTTCACCATTTTGTGTCATTTCTAAAATGTGTTTACTTCTACAAAAGCGGATAGAAAGTGATTAGTAGACAATATTTTAAAGTGAAAACCATTCATATTAGAAGTCACTCATAAACTGTCAATAGGAACAATTTTTATATAAATTTAAAGGTGCAAGAATTTTTCACAATTTTGGATCAGTTAAAAAAAATAGTATCTTCTTAAAGTGGCGGTTTATTTAAAAACAATAGAGAATAGTTTTAGTTTTAATTATTGATTTAATACATTGGTATACTTCATGATTATGTTCCATTTTTAGAAACTGTTTCCTTTTAGAGAAGCGAATAGAAAGAAATTAATACACAATATTTTCTACTGATAACCATTAATATTAGAAGTTACTCATAAACTGTCAATGGAAACTTGCGGGAGTACTTCACAATTTGGTACCAAAAAGACTTAGTATGTTCTTCATGTACTGGCTACTCTAAAAACAATAGAGAATAATTTTAGTTTTAATTGTTAATTTATGGCACTGGTATACTTCACCATTATGTGCCATTTTAAAAAGTATTTTCTTTTAGAGCGGTGACTAAAAGAATCTAGTACACAATAATTTCGAGTGATAATCATTCATGCTAGAAGTCACTCATAAACTGTCAATGGGAATTTTACTTTGAAGTAAATTCAGCGAGGACGAGTTCTCAATCTTCGTAACATAACATGCATCTGTTGGGTCATGAAATTGTAGCAATTTCTAAATAATTTTTAAAGTATATTAAGCACGTCGTAAGGGTAACGGTGATAATGTGAAATTATAACTTTGTCTTCCTCTGTTGGCGTTTAAAATATTTAACTCTGTAAGTGGCTGACGGCTGGTTATTTTGAATTTTCAAAATATTCGGACTGTGATTTCGTCATTGTGTAAAAACTGTCTTTTCTAGATTCAGGTGTTAACTAAACACATTAGATAATTGAACAACTGAAATATTGTAAAAATTTTAGATTTAAATATAGTAGTTATAATTCTTTGTGTGTAACTCAATTCAATTTGCTTCTACAGCTTTCTGATTATTAGGATCACACAATGAGACAGTTCACACGGTAACTGCAACGGAAGACAATTTATGTATTGCATTTTTCTGCAATAGATATTTAGGACGACTATTTCGGTAATGGAGTTAGACCTTTAACATATTAACGAGTAACGGCGACTTTAATTGTCTCTCTCTATGTCCCTACCCCATATACTCATATGTAAGCGATTTTTTAATTATGTGCTTTTAACAATATATATGTATAACGATTATCTCGACCTGATTCGTTAATGAAGTCAATCCGTTAATATTTTAACCGTAAAATGAAATGAAATTTTTGAATTTTACGTCCCACAGTTATGCCGGCTAGGCTAAAGGAGACGGTGATGATGAACAATGAATGAAATGATGGAATGAAGAAAGTGGTAGGAAACGGGAGAACCGTAAGGAAACCCACGCATACGGTGTTTGTCCACCTCAAAGTTCACTTGGCGGGAGCAGGGTGTGAACCTAGGATCCTATGCACCAAAGGTGAACACTCTACTACTGAGCCACTGCGGCCCCAATATTTTAACAGTAAGGGTGATCTTCACGGTGGACATCTATATCACATAACCGATACAAGTAAGGCGATTTTTTAATACTCCTTCTTGCAATATAAATATCTAGAGCGCTTATCTTCGGTGAGTTCATTAATAGAATCAAACTGTTAATATCCTCACGTGGTAACGGTGACCCATATCCTATACGTGTAAATGTTTCGCGTGATCCTCTGTATTGTCATTACCTTTGATTATTTTTAAAAATATTTGTAAGGATTACTTTTAGACTGAATTAATTTGGGCAATCAGCGTTTCAGTAATATTTACGGTTTTGAAAGCTAACCTTGCTGCTTATTAAACTAACTGAAATGAATTTGTTCTGTAAGCCTGAAGAAGCAGTTGTAACTGAAATGTGCATACTAACAAGGAACGGACATGAACGTATCACCTGGATATCCGAATCAAACTAGTCCATTTGGTAAACATAACAAAGATATGTTCATGCACAAAAAGTTAGATGTCATGTACAACGGAGTAAGTTCCTCGGGCCCATTAATCCTATTAGTATAAAGAAAATCGTTGATTCGCAGCGAAACAGCAATTGTATCAATACTGTCATGGTTTATAGTTTTTTCTCTTCAACATGAAACAAGTTTTTCAGAGATAGCTTGGCGCCCATAACGTACTTGAACAAGGAAAAAAAGGATAGGCCTAATGAGAGGAAAATTCCCTTCAAAAAGCCTTCCCATCAACTTTTGTCTCCTTCCGGAATGGCCCAGGGTAAAAACACATAATCCAAATGTATCTCGAAAAATACTATAAAGGATAAGAAATGTATGTACCAAGTTTTGTATTGATAGACTAAGTATTTATGAAAGAAAAGTTTTTATATCAATATGCTCTGCAGAGCTCCTTCGTGATTAACAGGTTAGTGTACGCGCCTTTTTCGTAGGAGACCCGGGTTCGATTCCCGGCGAGAACTCATGTTGTTCGGATTCCAGTAGGTCCTGTCTCATGTAGCCCTGCTGCTGAAATTGATATTACTCTCAAAATCAACTCAATACGCTCTGTACATACGAAACCAACCCCATGACCTGAAATATAAAGAGAACATAAAGAAAAAAATATATAAACGCAGTACTATTTATACTGATATCAAGATTTGTACCACATTCTCTGCAGAATGAAGCGTTTTAAACAGCAACTGTGCTACAGTTGTATTGGGATAAACCCACGTTATCCACCAACACCTCCACCCATGCCCTTTCCTTCTCTGTTCCGTTCTTACGATGTCATATTATACCTTCTTCTTTGTTTTAGGGCTATAACTCTTATCCGTATATCTCCTAGTATTTTTCAAGGTACATTTAGATTGTATACTCTTAACTGTGCGCGTTTTAGCAGGGGAGACGAGAGGGAAATATCCCCCTCTGAAGAATTGGATGTTTCCCATAAGTTTTGAACTTTCCCATGTTAAATTTCTCGGATGTGCACTTTATCTCCCCTGTAAAATATCCTTTAATTCGCACACTGACTCCTACCGGCTACAGTGTCGCTTTAGAGGACGCACAACTTCCAGTAGAGCTATTTTCGAGGACATTTTTGCGACTTACCCCAATTTCCCTCTCCACATATTACGGAACAATATGCGTGATAACTATTGAAACACTTGCTTCATTCTACAGTGAATATGGTACAATTCTTGACATCAGGATAAAAAGTACTGGGTTTATATTTTTTATATTATGTTCTCTTTATACGTCAGGTCATTGGTTCGGTTTCGTATGTACAGAGCATATTGGTATACAACTTTTCTCTTCATACCTATTTCGTCTATTAAAACAAACTTAGTACACTCATTTCCTAACCCCTATAGTATTTTTGAGATACATTTGGACTGTATGCTTACATTTGGATTATGTGTTTTTACCCGGGGCCACTCCAGAAGGAGGTCAAAGTTGATGGGAGGGATTTTTGGAGGGAATTTTAAGGACATTGTCCCCATTTTCTCTGTTCAAGTATGTTATGGAAGTCAATACATAGCACCTATGGAAAGCTTGTTTCTTGTTGAAGAGAATGAACCATAAACCATAAACCATGACTTTCCAGTGAACAGTATTGATACAATAGCTATTTCCCTGTGAATCTACGATGTTCTTTATACTAACAGAGTTAATGGGCCCCAGATACTTACTCTGTTGTGCATGACACCTTTTCCTTGTGTATGAACATATCTTTGTTACGTTTATCTAATGGACTAGATTTGATTCGGATTACATGTTCACGTCCTTTCCTTGTATTTTTTTTATTATTATTATTAATATATAAGCGTCCAAGTGAAAAATTCAAGAATGAACATATTTCGGTTTATTCTGGCGTCACCATAGCTTATTTGTTGGCAACAGGAGTGAATTTAATACAGTA
The DNA here is from genome assembly GCF_964235325.1 of Thermobia domestica. NCBI lineage: Eukaryota > Metazoa > Arthropoda > Insecta > Zygentoma > Lepismatidae > Thermobia > Thermobia domestica. Next base: position 196,885,150 of record NC_137455.1, on the reverse strand, counting down.
TATTCTCGCGTGGTGAGAGGTTAGCTAAACTATTTGCATTTTAATCATGATTATTTCTACATTATATAGGGATATTATAAATGTTTTGTTGGGATTTAAAATGAATTAATATCAATGCAGGGGATTACATTTGTTTGTGCTATGCACAAAAAGAAATTGCAATTTTAAAAGCAAAAATTTTCAATTTACAACGTAAAACATTATTAGTTTTAACGGCACAGAGGCATGATCCCCTGACGGTTCTACAAGAAAGGTTATCCATGTACCATCAGATGAACGAAACTCGCCGACGAGAACGTCTCAGTATCCCTTCTCTTAATAAGGTGGATGCGAATCCAGACCCGTATCCACGGGCGTCTAGGGGACCGGGTCCCCTTAAATTTTTGCAGCCCCCTAAAATTTTCCCGATAGGCTTACAAAGTGTCAGCAAGAGCCCGCAAAGTTAAATTTTAGTTCCATCTTTTTGTGTTTTCATTTAACTTACTTCGATTTAAGAGATTTGCAAAATGTCCGAGTATAATACTCTAGACAACTTGATTGTTTGTCATAATTTAATATTCTATTCTAAAGTAACAGACTTACGCATATACACATCCTGATATAATTTAAAAAAATGTCATTTGCAGTGGTTATGATCAAACTATAGGAATATGTCAAGAATGTTACTCTCACAAGGTACATTGAGCATGTTCCTTTTTTCTCCCAATGTGTATTGTGCAAATTTTAGCGGCCCATACCCGTAATTTGCATATTTATGTTACTTCATATATCCAGGATTCAATTATGTACTACTATAATGCTCGGACATAAAATTGCATTTAGTTTTTTCAGATGTAATTGGACATTATGTCGCAACTTTTTACCTTAAGCATAGTCTACCACACAACTGTTTTTTCAGTGATCATTTCTAGTTGGAAGCGGGTAGTTACTTATATATAGTTACTTTGTCAGAATACTCCTTTTCGAGATTTAATTTGGAACAACGAATCTGAACTTGTCATAGATATATTTATGCAAAATTATGGCTTTTTCCCAAATTCTGTCTCCTCTGAATTCAATCTTTGAGTCTTTGGTATGTTTGGCAAGCACAACTGTGACATGCACAACTATAGCATAGTAAACTGTATCAAGAGTATATTTCCTTCATCAAAGAGTGGTCCTTATTCTGGTATCAAAGAGTTTAGGTATTTTCTGAGTTGAGTAAATATAAGTAAATTATTCTCATTTGTCTATTAATTAAAATAAATCTTATTGGAGGGCAGTTACTTACAACGAGATCTGACTCCTTTTTTCTCCAGGGTTTACTTTAAAAAAAATATACACCAGATGATTACTTTCTGATGACACCACAGTTTTCCGCGTCGAAAGATTAAATACCACCTCTCGCTGGATGAAAATTTGGAAAAATGTACATAGTCTATTAGCATCTAGTGGTATAAAGTCGTCCATGATATTCTTCTGACACCGGCTCGATTAGTATATATTTAGTAGATTACTTTCATACAGCTTATGTAGCTCTTGTGAACAGGAAGATGATTGTTATCAGTATCTCACGTGCTCCAAAGTTTTACCAAACTGGCACTCATTTCGAGCCTATTAGAATATATTATATATAGGATGTTTCAAAACAATACCGACAACGCTAGGGAGGTGATTCTTGACACCAAGATAAGACAAAAAGTATAGATCAACCTGGATACACAAATGCTTCCTTTCGGAGTTATAGCTGCCGAAAATATGAAACAATGAACTTTAATGGTCCACAGCTTCAAAACTCTGGGACCTACCGTAGTCAATTCAAGACTTCATTAAGGAACTAGTACGGGCACTATCCAAAAATGCATGTTTCAGAATCCTAAGATACTCACACAGCAATTTTTATAGAGGGAATTTGGCTACGGGCATTTAAATTGAATTACTCACCAAGTACCTCTATAAAAATTGTTATGGAAGTACCACAGGATTCTGAAATTTGGATATTTGCATAGGGCACATATTAGTTTCTAAGTGAAGTCTTGATCCGACTACGGTAGGTCCAATAACTTTGAGCTATGGACCTTTAACCCCTTCCGGATCCTATGGTACAATTTGTACCATACGCATTTTCCATGGTACATTGCGTTATTTCTCTTCTATTTGAGCTTTTTCGTCCGGTTTTTTTTTGTTTGTTTGTTTTCCAAGTCCAGAGGCCTTGTAGAAGACATTACGTATTGTTTCAGACCGTCCTACGTCCAGACATAGGAGGTGATGACGTCATAAGTCAAAAATTTCTTTTCTCATTTTCTAAGCGTATGTTCAATATTTTTTGGCGGGTTTATTTTTCTACGTAGAAGATTGAAATTTTGCACAAACATTCAGTTCACCGAGTAGTATTTACCAGATTTTTTGTTCCGATGTCATTGCTAAAACAGAGGGGAACCAGAGGTGCAAAGGGGTGAAAAAAGGGATATTTTTACCCCCAAAATCCCGTTTTTTGTCATTTTCCCGCCTCACATACATGATGGGGACACTAGAGTCATACCGTCTGAAAGGCAGTTCCATTCTGAAGAGAATGACGGTCGAATCATTGTCCTAGGGTAATTAGGGACGTCTCCGAGTTTTTTGAAAAATATACTTCTATATAGGGAGAAATGGGACATGATGGGTATATTTTTTTGGCGGGCTTACTTTTGCACCTAGAAGATTGAAATTGTGCACAAACATTCAGCCTATCTAGCAGTATTTATCAGATTTTTTTCTGATCTCTGCATTAAAACAGAGGGGGTCCAGAGGGGGAAAAAACTGAAAAAGGGATTTTTAGACCCAAAAAATCCCGTTTCAAGATTTTCCCGCCTCATATACATGATGGAGACACGTGAGTTATACCGTCTGAAAGGCAGTTCCATTCTAAAGAGAATGACGGTCGAATTATTATTCTAGGGTAATTAGGGACGTCTCAGTGAATTTTTTCAAAATATACTTCTGTATAGGGTAACATGGGGAATTTTCTGAATTTTTTTCTGGCGGGTCTATTTTTGCACCTAAAAGATTGAAATTGTGCACAAACATTCAGTCCACCGAGTGGTATTTAACGGATTTTTTTAGATTTCTGCGTTAAAACAGGGGGGTCCAGAGGGGCTAAAAGTTGAAAAAAGGGAATTTTAGACCCAAAAAATCCCTTTTTTTTGCAATTTCCGGCCTTAGATACATGATAGAGACATGTGAATGGTACCACCTGAAAGGCAGTTCTAAGCTGAAGAGAATATGGGCGACACATGACCGTAGGGTAATTAGGGATGTCTCAGGAATTTTTTCCCTGAGATCATAGTGTTTTGTGGTAATTTGGGGCATTGTGGGAAATTTTGATAAAATTTCTCCCTCCCTTACTATTCAAGATAGAAACTTGAAATTTGGCACACACGTTCAGTACACCAAGTACTATTTCTCAGATTTTTTTTAGATGGCTACGTTTACACAGGGGAGTCCAGGAGGGGCCAAAGTTCGAGAAAAAAATCCCTCCGAAACTTTCACTTTGACATTTTTTCCCGTTTCTGGTATATATTATGAGCATGCAAGTGGTACCATTTGAAAGCCAGCTCTATTCTGAAGAGAATGAGGTATGAACCATGATCCTAGGATAAATAGTGACGATACAATAGCTGCTTGACAGAAAGTCTAAACAATAGCCCAAAAAGCCAGGATCCGGAAAGGGTTAAATTTAATTTTTGCGTGTTTTCGGCAGCCTATAACTCCCAAAGGAAGCATTTGTGCACCCCAGTTGGTCTATAGTTTTGTCTTACCTAGATGTCATCAATCAGCTCCCAAATGTTGTCGGTGTTGTTTTGAAACGCTCTGTATATGCCACTGTGGGAAGCAAGCATTTCCAGATATTTTCTTACGGCTTCCTGATTTTTGCTACTTGCCGAGGTCTAAACATAATTCGATGCTCTGGTTGTGTGCCTATAAGGTACAGTCCGCAGCAAATAAAAAGTGCAACATGAGTATATAAGTTTATTGTGAAATTACGCCTAACTGCGCAGCGAATCACGAGTCTAAGTGGCACGAATCACGAATCACGAACGTCTAAGTGGCACGAATCACGCCAGAATAACCTCGGCGTCCTCCCCTGTACACTTATTTTGGAGCAAAAGACTTCGTCGTTTCACAATAAACTTGCATACTCATGTTGCAGTTTTTTTTTTTTTTTTTGCGGACTAAAATATGCAGCATGTAAATCATTCAAAATATCAATACAAATTGTTTAGGTACGGTGAGCATGTCACCTGTCAAAATGTGTCTTCTTCTTATATTCATTTTGCCAATTAATTGTAGTTTTTGCTTCCCCTCATAAATTGGGACGGTAATGTTGATCAGTAGTAATGTGTATTTTGCAATTTTGTTAAATTGTAGATGTAGTGTTAAGCTGTCAGTAAATAAATAAATAAATACAATACAATACATAACATAAAAATGAGTGGAAGAGCGCTCACCTCCGGGGTTTGGGTTCCCTGGTTCGATTCCAGATAACCCAAGTGTGCCTCATAGTGTACAAACACAGCCGGCGAGAATTTTCTCGGGGTTTCCTCGTTCCTTTCTACTTTCTTCATTTCACCATTATCATCCACCTCATCATCACCGTCTGTCATAGCCTCTGTGCATAATCATGTAATATTAAACTAAAAGAAAAAATATTATTTTTCTATTCTTGAAAAGTGTTAATGTTTTCTAAGAGTACCATATATTATAAAAAAGCTAAATAATATTTCTTTAATACTAGTTTTAATGTATCGTATTAATTTAAGGCGGAAGAATATTTCACAATTTTGTATCTCTTTCAAAGACCTTAATATGTTCTTAAAGTAGCGGCTATTCTAAAAGCAATACAGAATAGTATTAGTTTCTAGCAATACAGAATAGTATTAGTTTCTGTTACTAATTTAAGGCACTGGTAAACTTCACTATTATGTGTCTCTTTTAAAAAGTGTTCAGTTTAAAAACGCGAGTAAGGACATAAACAGATACTTCTTTCGAGTGATAAGGATTCATATTAGAAGTCACTCATAGACTGTCAATGGGAACATTTTTCATGTATTAGTTTAATGTACAGGAATACTCAAAATGTATCAGTTTCAAAGATCTAGTATCTTCTGAAAGTAGCAACTATTCTGTAACCAATGGAGAGATAGAATAGAATATTCCATCTTTGAATTTCTAGTATGTTTTGTGTACACAACTGTACTTTTTTAAAGAAATGATTTAGTACAGTGTATGAAAAGTATATTTCTTTCTCCAAAGAGAAGGCCTGGTATCAAAGACTCGGAATACTTTCCCAATTAAATATAAGTAAACTATTCCCATTTGTCTACTGTTGAAAAGAAATCTTATAGGAATAATTTAGTTTCCGGGGGTGGGGAATTATATTTCTCGTTGTATATGTCTCGTTGTTATTAGCAACGAGACATATACAATCTATATATCAATCGATTCAGCTTGACAAAACTAATCGATCGATACCAAATTTAACTACGTCCGGTTAACCACTTCCGGTTTACTTAGCCTAATTCAGTTTCCGGGGGTGGGCTATAATCAACAACGAAACACATACAATCTATATATCAATCGATTCAGTTTGACAAATCAAATCGATCGATACCAAATTTAACTACTTCCGATTTACTGAGCCTAATTTACTTTCCGGGGGTAGGGTATAATCATCAACGAAATATATACGATCTATGTATAAATCGATTCAGCTTGACAAAGCAAGTCGATCGATACCAAATTTAACTACTTCCGGTTTACTGAGCCTAATTTACTTTCCGGGGTTGGGTATAATCGTCAACGAAATATATACGATCTATGTATAAATCGATTCAGCTTGACAAAGCAAATCGATTGATACAGATTTTAACTTCTTCCGGTTAGCGTTATTTCTTTTGCCCTTTTCTTTTTGTGTTTTATCTCATTTTTACTTTTTGTCAGAAATGCTTTTTAATAAATATAAATCTCGTAAACTTAACTAAGAAACAAATGTTTTGGGGAAAACTGGTAAACAATAATATTAGCACGTTCTTGGCAACGTCAACATTTAAGAATTATTTTATCTATTGTTTTTATTAAAATTAAAAGAAATTGAAAGATTGGTGTGAATTGGCTCACCCAACTTTTATTTTTATATAACCTTAAGGATTTTTTCGAAATAAAATATTTTCTCTTGAAGCCACTCAATAAGAAAGGAAAAATAAACAATTTGGTCGAGTTTAGAATCGAAATCTAAAAGCAGAAGTAGTAGTGTGAAGACCAGTGTGAAGTTGACCACCAAATGTATCTTCAAATGTATTTCTTTTGCGTGTTTTGAAAAAGAGATTTTTATCTTCAAAACATTCAACAACAGATGTCTTTCTTTCTATTTATCCAAACAAAAAAACTCTTCAAAATAACCAATAACAAATAATTAGCTTTTGCTTTGGTTCGAAATATGACGGTGTTACCAGTGTGCACAGTAAAATGGTTGTGTTGATTCAGTTTAACACAGAGGGTGTGTTACGTCTTTAACACACAACCGTCGTTGAGCAGTGCTGTAAGCGTTAATGAACCAAAAAATTACAACCCCCAAAATATGTTAAATTGCCTATATCCGTAATGTGTTTACATTATGCTGAGTCTAAAAAATACAGTTTAAACAAGTAAAAAAAATGTGCCTGAGGGTGGGCGTGAACCACCAACTATTTGATTAGTAGGCGCGTTCTCTTCCAACATGGCCACGAAGTCGCTGGGGAAAATGTTAATTGTAGAGAGATAAGTCCTTGAGGTCTTTTTAATTTGGCTAATCAGAGTGCTGTTGTAACCCTGTATATTCGACGATAACCATTTGGGATCAGATAAAATCCGCTCGCCATGTAATTTTATAACAAAATGACGCGCTTCTCTTTAGTTTATTTCATGGTTCTTCCATTTTCACTTTAAATGATCGGCGACAGTTGGCATCTAAAAAATACAATTCTTTATCCCTAACTACGTAAGTAATTAACTGTTCACATATGTATGAAAGATTCATCTTAATTTTTATTGATCAGTTATGTAATTTCTTTCTTCTACATTTATCTTCCAAATTTCATGCATTTGTTGCTACTTTTTCCTGTGATTGTCTACTAGGACAGAAAGTGGAGCAAAATGCGCGAGAAACCATTGCATGTTACTGCGCATGAGCAAATGCAAAGAGCTGACTGTATTCCTGTGTCGCTGCAGATATCAATTATGTCATAAGTATCTGAAAAAGTATGCACCTAAAGTAAGTACCTCGAACATGAAAGATACATGTCCCAAGTGACAATATAAAAAAAATGATTGTGACAGTGCTAAACTCAGCTAGGTATAGAAATGCTACATTTGTGGTACATAGTCGCAAATATCAATTAGGTGTAACAAGCACCTAAAACTTTAGCTAGCTGAAGTACATACTTAACACATGAATACCATATGTACCAAGTGTCGGGTACCTAAAAAGTAGCTGAGACACCTAAATGGCACATGTCTAGCACATCTTGAGATGTTATGGTAGATATTTGAAAGTAGCCACTTTATTGAAAGAATTCTTTGAATTTTGACATTTACATAACCCGACCCCGGAAACCAAATTAGGCTTAGTAAACGGCTACTAGTTAACCGGAAGTAGTTAAATTTGGTATCGATCGATTTGTTTTGTCAAGCTGAATCGATTGATATATAGATTGTATATGTTTCGCTGCTGATTATACCCCACCCCCGGAAACTAAATTAGGCTAAGTAAACCGGAAATGGTTAACCGGAAGTAGTTAAATTTGGTATCGATCGATTTGTTTTGCCAAGCTGAATCGATTGATATATAGATTGTATATGTTTCGTTGCTGATTATACCCACCCCCAGAAACTAAATTAGGCTAAGTAAACCGGAAGCGGTTAACCGGAAGTAGTTAAATTTGATATCGATCGATTTGTTTTGTCAAGCTGAATCGATTGATATATAGATTGTATATGTTTCGTTGCTGATTATATCCCACCCCCGGAAACTAAATTATTCCCAATCTTATTGTAGGGCAGTTTTTTACAACGAAATTCTACTCTTTCTTCTCCAGAGTTAGCTAAAATGATATATACTAGATCGTTATTTTCTGACGATACCAGGTTCCCGGGTCGGAAGATTACGTGTAAGCCCCACCTGTCGCTGGAAGTAAATTTCGAAAAATGTACACAGTCGTGTCACACCACAATATGCAATTATTGAGTGATATAAAATCGTCTATGATCTTGTCACACCCACTTGGTTAGTACGTATTAGGTTACCTTCATACAGTGTATGTCGTTCTTGTAAACAGGAATATGATTATTACCATCGTTTTACGGTGTGTTCCAAGCTTTTAATTTTTTTTTTTTTTTTTTTTTTTTAGGATAATTATATCGTCGGTGAATGGCCGTGATGGCTTAGCTCGAAATCATGATTTTGAGTTGTGACCACCATCTATTATTATTTAGTCGGTTATACAAACTATAAAAATCTTCATAGTTAAATTGCTTATATTAAGGAAGATATAAGCTTTCTGAAAATGGCATATCTTGACATGAGTAGCACGGTATAATGTTATACAATGTATTTTTAATCGCTTTCCTGAAAACTTAAAAAATCAAGATACACAGTATAAAACTTTACCGACGATATATGACACCGTGGGACTCCCACAGTATGAACCTTTACCGACGATATATGACACCGTGGGACTCAAAAAATTCCAGATAGTCTCTTACAACTTCCTGATTTTTGCTACATTCTGAGGCCTAAACATATTCGAAGCTCTATTCGTGTGTTTTACGGTGCACTATGTTTTTATGCATGTTGATCATTCAGAATATCGATGTTGATTATTTTTGTACGGTGAGCATGTCAAATGTCGAAACGTTCTTTCTTATTATATCTCTTTTCCTACTCATTTGGAATTTCGGTTTCTCCCTCATTATTTGGAATGTTTCTTTATTATTATTATTATTATTATTATTATTATTATTATTATTATTATTATTATTATTATTATTATTATTATTATTATTATTATTATTACCAGTGATGTTTTATATTTTGTAATTATGTTAAACTATGCATGTATTGTCAAGCTGTCAGTAGAAAAATAAAAAATAAAAATCGATAACGTGAAAACGTGCAAGAGCGCACACTTCCGGCGTGTGGGGTCCGCGGTTCGATCTCAGATCTCGCCACGCGTGCCTTACCGTGGACAAACACAGCGTGCAAGGCTTTTGTCGGGGTTTTCTCTTTGTCTTCTTCTATCTTCATTCTACCGTTATCATACATCTCACCGTCACTTTCTCTCATTGCCTCGTGTGTAATACTGGGATTTTAAATTAAAATAAAAAAAAGTAACTATTTTGAACCTTCTTTAAAATAGTATTGATGTTTTCTAGGAGTATAAAACCTATTATGAAAAAAATAAATAATATTTCTCCAACACAATTTTAATGTATTAGTTTAAGGTGCAGGAATACTTCACAATTTTGTATTAGTTTCACAAAGTTTAGTGTCTTCTTAAAATAGCGCCTACTCTAAAAACAATAGAAAATAGTTTTAGTTTCTACCATTAATTCAATGCACCGGTATACATCACCATTATGTGCCATTTTTAAAAAGTGTTTAATTTTGCCAAAGTGCATCAAAAGAAACAGATACTACCTTCAGGTAATAAGCGTTCATATCAGAAGTAACTCATAAACTGTCAACAAGAACTTATGTAGAAACAAGTTCAACATACATGTATTCCAATCTTCACAACTTAATATACAAGAAAGAGCTCATACAATGTGTAGTTAATTGTAAATATTCTATTTAAAGTGTATTAAGTACGTTGAAAGGGAAACCGAGCTACTGTGAAATAGTATCTCTGTCTTCCTCTGTTGACGTTTGAAGTAACTACCTCCGTGAGTTGCAGACGGCTATTTATTTTGGATTTTCAAATTATTCGGACTAACAAGGAGAAATCAGACTTTGGTAAATGATCTTCGGGGCAATTTTTCGCGAGCTGATAGTGCATATTTAAAGTGTTCATATTAGAAACTGGGAGAGTGCAATGGCGTAAGATAGCAGAGAAAAAGTATTAAAGTTTTCAACTGGAACCATATATCGCACGTTGCGCAAATTTGTCAAGTCACGGCGTGGCAGAATCAGTAGCTTCTGGCACTCAGGTACAAAGGGCCCGGGTTCGAGCCCAGCTAGAGTCAACTATTTTGTTTTTGCTTCAGCCAATAAAGTAGCCATTTGTAGCTACAAATAAAATGTTAATTCACCATATGTTTATAATGAATTAAAACAATAGACATATTCAAATCAGTTGTAAGATGTTTCAATGTTCCATGTTAATTAGCAACGAAATGTAATCTATTTCGTAAATATATTGATATGATGAACTATATTTTGGCTACCACAGTCATTGTGTAGTGTCTATATCTGTTGACAGTGTGAGAATTACAAGGGGGATGAGAAGGAAATCTCCTTTGGTAACACTGAATGTTGCTATAACCAAAGGAGATTCCCCCCTTATTCTCCTTGCAATAAGCGGTGAAAATCTGTCACCAACATTGGGGGAAAGACGGGTAAGACCGTCCCCATATTTTTTAAAACGATGTTCAATATATTTATCTAGTTGAAAAAGAGTACTGTGGAGAATCATGGGAGCAGAGTTGTCTTCAAAATTGGGAGGCGGGCAGATTTGAGGCTTATTCTGGGGATATTAATTTCATCTAATTTTTCTTTGTGTCAATCGGACACAACTCGCCACATTTCTCCTTAAAACTCACATTTCAAATCGGATTATTAGGAGAACAGTCGCTTAATTCCAATATTAGAGGGGACATGCCATCCTCATCCTCTCGTGCCACTTGCGCCAGTTCTTGTAATACACACACTGTCAAAGGATGTAGACACGAAGCGTCAAGAAAATTTTTACACAATGACTGTGATAACCATAATATAACTCGTGATATCAATATATTTACGAAATAGATTACATTTCGTTGCTAGTTATCATGGAACATTGAAACATCTTACAACTGATGTGAATATTTCTATTGTTTTAATTCATTATAAACTTATGGTGAATTAACATTTCAATTGTAGCTCCTAGTGGCTACTTTATTGGCTGAAGCAAAAACAAAATAGTTGACTCTAGCTGGGCGCGACCCGGGACCCTTCGCACGTGAGTGCCAGATGCTACTGATTCTGCCACTCCGTGACTTGACAAATTTGCGCAACGTACGACATATGGGGCGAGTCGAAAACTTTAAGACGCTTTTTCTCTGCTATATTATTCCATTGCGCTCTCCCGTTTTGTAATATGAACACTTTTAATGTGCACTATCACCTTGCAAAAAATTGCCCTGAAGTTCAGTTACCAAAGTCTGCTTTCTCCTTGTAAGAAATTTCGTTACGTTGTGAAAACTTGTTTTCTTCTGTTTTTTCCAGATTAAACTCATCCAAACAGGTTAGTTAATTAAAAAGCCTTAATATTGTAAAATTTTACATTTAGATATGGTAGTTATAGTAAATGTTATGTAATCTAATATTCAATTTGCTTCTATCACTTTCTGACTATTAAGATTACACAGTGAGACACTCCACACTTCAAATCGTACGAGAGCGAATTGATTTTTTTTACAATAGGTAGTTAACTCGATTATTGTGGCCGAGTTTGTTAATAGCGTTACTCGTTAACAGTTTAACCCTTTCGGCCCTTTAGAATTCAAAATGAAGTACTGGAAAGTGACTTAGACAAGTTCAAAGAATACTGACATGAAAACTCAGCCATTTTGAATGCTCCTGAGTAATTATATTTATCTTAAAATATGATTTACACATATGTAACTGTCAGGGCCGAGAGGGTTAACAGTAACGGTGACCTTAACGGTGGATCACATAACCGATACAAGTAAGGGAACTTTTCAATATTCTTTCTTGCAGTATACATAGCTTGAGCGATTACTTTGGACAAGTTCGTTAATGAAATCAATCCCTTAATATCTTCACGGGTAACGGTGACTTTAATTCTGCATATCCATATCCCATACATGGAAATATTTTCCGTGATCCTCTCTACTGTCATTACCAGGGTTTATTTCATTTGATGTTTGTCAGAGTTACTTTCAGTCCGAATAAATTTGGGTAATCAATATTTCAATAATAGTTACGGTTTTAGAAGCCAATGTTGCAACATATTAAGCTAACTGAAATAAATCAGTCTACCCGGAAAAATGCATAGTAAACTGAATTGTGAGTATTGAATAAATGTATATTTTCTTTCTAATATATCAGAGCTCCAAATGGAAAATTCAAAAATATGTTTCGGTTTACTCTTCCATCACCATAGCTTATTTCTTGGCAAAAGAAAAGGGTTTAATTCAATATATTGTTTCGTGGTGAGAGATGTAAATTATTTGCGTTCTAATCACGGTTATTTCTACATTATATATGGTTTTGTTTCGTATTATGTAACATTTAGGTTTGTGTGATTAGTTCATTCAATAAGTACAAACCTTGCTTTTACATGCAGCTTTCAGATTCCAAGTCACTGATTTTTTAAAAGAGCATTTTCCAGTTCGTAAGCCCATACGCCAAGAGACTCCCTGTCATTGGTGTTGTTCAATACATATTTATTTTCTTCCTCTTATTACTAAATTCGATCGGAAGTTTACTGGAATTCCAGTATACAATACTAAACTTAAATTGCGATCTTATCCAAATGAAATTACCGTAATTATACGTTCAAAAGAGAATTATCAACAAGTTATGCACTTTATCGTTTTGGAAAATCTGCTGGAGCTAGTCTAAACATGCATAAATGTAAATGTTTACAGTTTGGTGCCACAACTTTGACTTATTCACCGACTACTATATTCGTCGCAAGTCTCTATCTTAGGTATAGTCTACCAGACAAATGTTTTTCAATGATTATTTCTAATTGAAAGCGGTTGGTTACAAATATAAAGTTACTTTGTCAGGATACGCGTTTTTCACTAGCTAATCTGGAACAATGGATCTGAATATGTTATATCCATGCAAATTTATGGCATGTCACCCAAATATTGCCTGCTCCCAACTCAGTCTATGAATTTCCAGTATGTTTGGCATGCGCAACTGTTTCCTAACGAAATGATTTAGTGCAGTGTGTGAAGAGTATATTTCCTTCAGCAGAGAGTAGGCCTTCTTCTGGTATCAAAGAGTCGGAATACTTTCCCCGTTAAATATAAGTAAATTACTTCATTTGTCTCTTATTTAAAACTAATCTTATTGTAGGGCAGTTATTTACAACGAGATCCGACTCTTTCTTTTCTAGAGTTAGCTAAATATATGTATACCAGATGGTTACTTTCAGACGATATCATAGTTTCCCCGCGCCGAAAGAAAGTCCCACCTCTCTATGGATGCAAATGTGGAAAAATGTACATAGTCGTGTCATACCATAATACGTACCGGTAATCATTGAATGATATAAAATCGTTGATAATCTTCTTGTAACACGAGCTTGGTTAGGACGTATTAGGTTACTTTCACACAGCTTATTTCCTTCTTGTGAACAGCAAGATGATTCTTACTAGCGTATTACGACGTGTTCCGAGGTTTTAATAATCTGTCGTTTATTACGAGTTTGTTTGGATAATTATATTGTCGGTGAAGGGGCATAGTTGCGTAAGTTGAAATCACGATTTTGAGTTGTGGTTGTGACCACCATCTGTTATTATTTAATGTACTATACAAACTATAAAAATGTTCACATGTTAAAGAAGATATAAGCTTTTTTTAAAAAAGGCGCATCTTGAAATGAGTAGCACAGCCTAACGTTAAACAAGGTATTTTGAATCGCTATTCTGTAACATTATAGAGTGAAGATACATTGAAACCTGTCTATGTTAATCACTATCGGTTCCATTGAAAAGTAGCTACCTTAGGTGGACAATTTACCAAAAAATGACTGTGATAGGTGTATTTTAGAACAGGATTTCTAGTGTTAGTTGACTATAAAATTTTAATAAGCAATGGCACGACAGCTACTATCAAATAATGTATATAGAGTAAACATAACAATATATAGTACAAGAAAAATTAGTACAGTATGCTTAATTTATGTACATACTTTTCTCTTCCTGAAAGACAGTACATATGCACATTCTAATTCTGTAGTTAACTATCTCTTGTTAATGAGCTACAAGTATCTCCCTCGGAGCGAAAGATGTTTTGAGGAAATCTTAAGGAGATTCATATCTCAAAACTCCACTACCTTTCGACAAGCCATCAGGTTAAAAATAATTGACAATTGAGAAGGTTAGCTTTAACCTTGAAAAATTACCAGAATTTCCCACTGACGAAAGGTGCCGATATAGCTAATGGTTTTGCCAAAACAGACAAGGTAAACAACTGCGTAGAACCATTTCCTGAATTCCTGTACGTGCTTTTTCTTATCCACATTTTCCTTCACCACCCCTTTATCAAGATAGTGTTCTGGCCATTGACCTCCAAGAACAAATCGTGGGGATCCATGCTTGTTTGTCTCTCATCACAAATAGAGAAGATCTGCCTCTCATATGAGAATACGAAAGAATCCAGAAAAAACAACAAAACTATATTTTACATGGCCAACATACGCAGGTATATTTATCATTATCATCGTAGGGTAAACATTGCTTCAATGCGGCGAACTTCCAAGATAGACAGGAGGCCAACTTACATAGTAAAAAGTAACGAATGTCTTGTGGGAAAATGCAAGTTCAAGACGAGGCCATGAGTAGGTGACAAGGTGATAGATTTTACTGTGCGGCAATACGCACCTTTACTGACGATATATGCCATTTTGAGACTCAAGTATTTCCAGATATTCTCTAAACTTACGACTTCCTAATTTTTGCTACATGTCGAGACCTGAACATAATTTGATACTCTCTTTATGTGTTTATATGGTGTATTATGTCGTTACACAGTTCATAATATCGATTCAAATTGCTTCTGTAGGGTGAGCATGTTACATGTCAAAATGTTTCTTATTATAGTTATTTTGCTAATTATTTGAAATATTTTGTTTCCCCCTCATTCTTTCGGACGGTTTCTCAATCAGCAGTAATGCTGTTGTATCCTTTGTAGTTTTGTGAAATTGTACATGTACTGTTAAGATGTGAATAAATAAATAAATAAATAAATAAATACAATGGATAACGTGAAAGAAGTGAAACAACGTTAACTTCTGCCCTATGTGAGGTCGTTGGTAAGATCCCAGATCCGGCCAGGTAAACCTTACAGTGGACAAAGGTCTACCATTATCATTCGTCGCCTCATCATTGTCTTTTTTAGCCTCGATGCTAAACTAAAAGAAAAAATATCCATTTTGTATGTCCCTAAAAATAGTGTAGATATTTTCTAAGAATATAAAATCTATTATGAAAAAAAAATAAATATTTCTCGAACACTAGTCTCAGTGTATTAGTTTAAGGTGCAGGAATACTTAACAATTTTGTATAAGTTTCAAAGGATTTAACGTTTTCTTAAGGTAATGTCTATTCTAAAAACAATTAAGAATTGTTTTAGTTTCCATTATTAATTTAGAGCACTGGTATATTTCACCATTATGTCCTCTTTTAAAAATTGTTTAATTTTAGATCGCGATTTTTCTGGCGATGATAGAGACATTAACTTCGAGAGATAGATAAGCATTCATATTAGAAGTCACTCATGAACTGCCAATAGGTGCTTGATGGAGAAAGAAATTCAACATGTACGAATTCTCAATCATCACAGCAAATAAGAGCTTATAAAATATGCAGCTAATTTTAAATATTTGTTAAAGTACAAGAAAGTGATATAGTGTTGAATAGTATCTTTGTCTTCCTCTGTTGACATTTAAAGTATGTAACTCTCTAAGTTGTCGACGTCTAGTTATATTGAATTTTCAACGTATTCGCACTGAGTACCTCGTCACAGTGTGAACAAGTTTGTTTCCTTCTTCTTTTCCATGTTCAACTCTTCGAAACATGTCAGTTAGTTAAAACGGTCATCATATTGTAAAATTACCTAATTAAATATGGTAGTTATACAGAATGCGTATGTAACCCAATATTCAATTTTACTTCTACGATTTTCCGACTATTAGGATCACGTAGTGAGAGATTCTACACGGTAAATCGAAGTAAACGAATTTGTGCATTGCTTTCTTTGCACAAGATAATTTGGGCAATTATTTCAGTCAAGTTCTTTAACGAAATTAATCCGTTAATATTTTAACAGTGACGGTGATTTAACCCTGGATATCTATATCACATAACCGATACAAGTAAGGCTATTTTTGAATAATCTTTCTTGCAATATACACATCTAGAGCGATTACTTTTGGTGGATTCCTTAATGGAATCAATCCGTTAATATCTTCACGAGTAACGGAGACTTTAAAAGAGGATATCTGTATCCCACACATGGAAAAAATCGTGTGATCCTCTCTGCTGTCATTATCAGAGTTCATTTTATTTCATCTTTCTCAGGATTACTTTAAGGATTATTGTTTTAAAAGTTAATATTGTTGCATATTAAACTAACTGAAAAAAAATGAGTTTAGCTGGAACAAGCTATTGTAAACTGAAAAGTGGGTACTAAATGGTGTCACGTCAAAAGGGCCCTGGTCATAAGGGCCGAGTCAAAACGGCCCCACGTCTAAAGGGCCCGAGTCAAAAGGCCCCGCGTCAAAAGGGCCCGCGTCAAAAGGGCCCCGGTCATAAGGGCCCGTGTCAAAAGGGCCTCGCGTCAAATGGGCTCCGGTCATAGGGGCCGGAGGAAAAGGGCCCCGCGACAAAAGAGCCAGAGTCTAAAGGGCCCCGCGTTAAAAGACCCCGGTCATAAGGGCCAGAGTCAAAAGTGTCGTGCGTCAAAAGGGCGCGAGTCAAAAAGGGCCTGCGCCAAAAGGGCAAAAGTCAAAAGGACCCCGCGATAAAAGGGCCCCACGTCAAAAAAAGCCTGAGATAGCCTGAAAGCATGAGAAATATAAAAATCCTTATTAGATTAAAAGTATTCAGTGAACACCACCTGATTTGTGTTGAAAGAACGTACATGTGGATCTGTATACACTGTTAGTCAAATTTATTACGACAGCCCAGTTACGATTCATGTGAACAGAGAAAAGTGTTGCAGGTAGGTATTCATCAGTGCCGTGTCGTGGTGCGGATGAGCGGGGCAACGGCCCTGGTTGCCGAACTAAGGTGGCGCAAAATTCGGGAGTAAGAAATAAAAGGAAAGAAGGAAAGAAAAGAAAGGAAAAATTACTTGGAATATTTTAGATCAAAAGCAAATAGTGTTACGAAAATCTATGTACACCCAAACACAAAAGTATCTTCCCCCTAAGTGCTCTAATTCCATAACTTGGGGTCCAAGTAATTTGCAGTTTTGAGAACGCCTAGACACATGCAATCCAATTTACACGTAACTTTTCTCGGCACTGACAGCAGTTGATAGCATTAAGTCCAGCCTTTATGCAAGTAAAATTGTGAGTAGATGACGCACGAAACATTTCTCCATTCTGAGATGAACATCTCTGGTTCAGAGTGTGTTGTCCAATGAACATCATATGTTAAACTCAATATTGTTGTATGTTTAATGTATTATTTCACTATATACTGTATATCCAAAGAAATAAAAACACTGATCACACATGAATCAGAAAATGCTTGAAAGTAGTCGAAAATATCAAATCTAGAATAACTGCTGGAAATAAGTTAGTAAATGATTGCCTTCATTGAGAGACCTTCTCCAATTCTCTTCATTCCAGCATCTTTCTCTTTCTGGAGGAGAGAAAATCTTGCTTGTCACACTGAATATGTATTGAAATTGAAATTGAAACATTTGAAAAAGTTAGAACCTGTCCAGGATTAGAACGCGGGTCCGCCGAATATAAGTTCAATGCGCTAAACACTTACCTACTCGTCACTTCATCTTCCGCCTAAACTATTAGCTAGTTAAAAGCATTGCGTGTAAGACTATACACAAAATACTCGTACTAATACTCGTATAAAGAGACGTTCCTTATGAGTGTCGCAACGACTTATTCTAGGTTTCCTTCTATAACCCAAAAACAAATGATATAGACCTTCGTCAATGAGAAAAATATCACAAAGCGTTCTTCAAGATGAGGCTACCTCATCGTTTTTAACTGGTCCCGATTTACATTACTGCAATTCTTCCTCACCGTAACTTCTAATTTCTAAAGAAGAAAAGCCGGAAGACATTATTTTCGCATTCATTGAATTGCATCAACACGTGTTGAAATAGTGTGTGCTACGTTTATAACATAGCTACTAGGTTATTTTTTATCTTTGTATCAAGTGTGAAAGCAGAGAACTGCCATTTCCGTGATCCGGGTTCGAATCCCAGCGTGATATTTATTGTTTCTTAATTCGAAGGTATTGTTTACGTAATTGATATTGTAATTCTGTTATTATTATTATTATTATTATTATTATTATTATTATTATTATTATTATTATTATTATTATTATTATTATTATGCGTATAATTGTATGAATTTCGATGGCAACTGTCGCCGAATATTAGAAAGTGAATATGGAAGAACTATGAAATAAAGTAAAGAGATGCGTAATTTTATCATAAAATTATAATGGTCAACGAATTTAATTGTTTAATTTCCTGATTAGGAATCGTAAAAGTAAAACCTTTTAACTGCATATTTATTATATAATTAAAACCTTTTTATGAAAAATTTCCATAAAATGTATACATAAACCTAAAACTTAAAAATACTTATAAACCTAAAACTTAAAAATACTTATAAACCTAAACCAAATCTTACTTTTGTTACTTATAAACATAAACCAAATCTTACTTTTGTATTCATCACTAAAGCAGTTCCAAGAGCAGGTAGTTTTTCAGTTATTAAATTAGCATCTTTAGCAAAAACTCTTTCCCAAGCTTTATTTTCTAATTCCTTATCTGCAATATGTCTTGATTCTGTATCTTTATTATCCCTATAGTATATATCATGTTCTTTACAAGCTTCGTCTAATGCATTTATACCTTTATCAAATCTTTCTAATCTTTCTTGTAACTTAGTAAAAGGTCCGCAAAATTCATAACCTGGTATATGTAACTCTGGAATTCCTTTCATGTTTAAAATCCTATTCATTAGTGATGGACTGTATCACACAAACGCTGGTTCGTTCTTTAATAATTCTGTTTAATAATATTGTTAATATTTCTTACAATTCCCGAGTTAAACTAAAATGCACATTGAACACAACGATGATGCAGCTATAGGCTACGCGCTCACTCACACACACTGCTGCTATGCACAGTTTCAACAAGCAACTATACCTTGCTTCTTCTTCTTCTACAGGTAACCAGTTACATTAAACAAACATCTTTAAACAAAACTAAACAATTTAAATAAACAAGTTAGGACTAAACATAGCCCCCACCCTTGAACAATCTAGTTCAAGATACACACAAAAGATGAATTAGTAATATATTGGAAATGGAATGTAAAAAGTTAAACAAAACGGTAAATGAAAAATGTCTTTTTCAATCAAATGGCAATGGAGATACTTTCACAACTGGTCTTTTGTAAACTCCATCTGAGGTCTTTACAGTCACTGCACGAACGACGTTATCGCTTCCAGGATGAATATTTACAATACGTCCCAACTTCCATTTTAAAGGAGGTAAGTTATCTTCCACAAGTAAAACTAAATCACCTTCCTTCACATTGTTGTTTCTTTTCCACCACTTTGGACGCTGTTGTAACATAGAGATATATTCTACACTCCACCTCTTCCAGAAGTTTTGCTGAAGTCGTTGCACTAATTGCCATCTTGACAGTCGATTAAGTTTCTTTTCTGTATAATCTGGTTCAGGTAATGCCAACATTGGAACTCCAATGAGAAAATGTCCTGGAGTTAGACTACACAAATCATTGGGATCTGAAGACAAAGGGGTAATTGGCCGTGAATTCAGGCACGCTTCAATTTGACACAACACGGTTGACATTTCTTCAAAATTTAACACAACATTGCCTACTACTCTTTTCAGATGATACTTCACTGATTTGATTCCGGCTTCCCACAATCCACCAAAATGTGGTGCATGAGGTACATTAAAATGCCACTGTATGCCTTCTTTACTAAGATAATCTGTGATACTAATATTATGATGATCAGATTTTAGCAACGTAACAAAATCCTTTAGCTCTTTGTTAGCTCTGACGAAGGTTGTGGAACAGTCACTAAATATATCTGTTGGTTTTCCCGTACGAGCAACAAATCTTCTTAGAGCAGCTAAGAAAGCTTCAGTTGTACAGTCACTCACAATTTCTAAATGGATTGCGTGAGTAGTAAAACATACAAATAATGCTACATATGCTTTGTAAGTTGTTCGCCCTCTGCCTTTAATTGCTTTGAGATGAATTGGCCCACAATAATCTATTCCTGAACTACTAAACGGACGACTGGGATTTACTCTTGAAGCAGGCAAATCTCCCATAAGCTGTTCTACCGTTAACTTTTTATGGCGATGACATGTCACACATTTCCGAAGTAATCTGCGAACAAAATCTCTTCCATTTATAATCCAAAATGTCTGTTGTAAAGATGATAATACCAGTCTTGGTCCACCGTGCAAGCACAATTTGTGTTCATTCCACACAATTAATTCTGTTAAATGGCTATCCCTTGGAAGTAAAATGGGATGCTTTCGATCTTCTGAAACATTGGCATTTTTAAGTCGACCTCCCACACGTAAAATACCTTTATCATCCACAAAAGGGTTCAAGCAAAGCAATCGATTTTTGGAAGGTAATGGTTTTCCGTTTTTCAGGTACTCAATTTCTGATGCAAATGACCTTTGTTGAACAATCTTTATCAGACACATCAAGGCATTAGAAAGTTCTGCCACTGTAAGTGGACCTGTATGCTTGTTTCCTTGCGACACACGACAATTATTACTAAAGCGCTTACAATATGCAACAATTCGCTCAAGTTTCACCAACGATGAACAATTGTCAATAATGGAGGTATCAACATGAACATGCATACAAACTATATGTTTTCTTTCCTCTTGGTTGACTAACTTTGAATCCACTGTATCTTCATTACACTCTGGGAGAATGGGGTTTTTGAGCCACTCTGGACCTGAGAACCATAAGTGATGTGCAAGTAGGGCAGAAGGTAATAAACCTCGAGAACCACAGTCTGCTGGATTATTCTTTGAATCCACTTTGAGCCACTTCACTGATGGCAAAAGAGTTTGAATCTTTGCTACACGATTCGCGACAAACACTTTCCATCTGCTTGAATCCGAATTCAGCCACGATAACACAACAGTAGAGTCAGAATAGGCAATTACATCATGCACTTCCAAACGTAATGAATTTAATATGAGATTCATCATTTTAGCTAATAGCAAGGCACCACAGAGCTCTAATCGGGGCAAAGACACTTGTTTGATTGGAGCAACCTTCGTTTTTCCCATAACAATGCTCACACTCACTTGGCCGTCTTGAGATACAGACCTCATATACACCACTCCACAATAGGCCTTTTCGGAAGAATCACAGAATCCTATTAACTCTCTTCTCGTAGCTTGAGTGATACTGATACACCTGTTGATTTTGATGTTTTTCAATAAAGAAAGCTCTGAGTAGTAATTCCTCCATTTTCTCAAAATCCATTCAGGAACTGGACTGTCCCATTCTAAATTTAGTTTCCAAATTTCTTGCAATAATATTTTCGCAATAATAGTAGTTGGAGAAATCAAACCTAATGGATCGAACACTTTTGCACTTTCTGATAAAATATTACGCTTAGTTACAACTGACTTAACTGACACAAGATTGACATTATACGAAAATACATCATTTGATGGATACCACAGAATTCCTAACGTTTTCACTGAATTACTACTATCAAAGTCTAAACTACTTGTCGCTTGCTTCAAATGAGAGGGTACGGAGTCCAAAACGTTGGGACTGTTGGATGCCCATTTTCTCAGTTCAAAACCTCCTTTCTGCAATAATGCACTGAGTTGTTCTTGTAACTGAATTGCTTCACTAACTGAGTTGGCACCACTGATCAAGTCATCAACAAAAAAGTCTTGCATTACTACAGCTGCTGCAAGAGGAAATGATTCTTCTTCATATTTCGCTAATTGTTGCAAACTTTTCACCGCTAAATATGGTGCTGAAGCTGTACCATAAGTTAGCGTTACAAGCCTGTAATCTTTGATCGGAAGATTAGGTTTTTCACGCCACACAATTCGCTGGAAGTCTGTATGTTCTGGTTGGATTCTCACCTGTCTATACATTTTCTCAATATCAGCAGTCAATGCCACATTATGTTGTCTAAAACGCACAAGTAATGGAATTAAGTCACACTGCAACCTAGGTCCGACAAGTAACTTATCATTCAATGACACATTAGATGAAGTTTTACAACTACCATCAAAAACTACTCTCAGTTTTGTTGTAGAACTGGAATCTTTCAACACTGCGTGATGAGGTAAATAACACACTTCATTGGTTGGTTTCAGTATTTCACTCTCTGGAATAATCTCCATATGCCCAAGTACCTCATATTCATGCATAAAATCTACATATAATTGACGCATTTTAGGCCTCTTCTTCAAACGACTTTCTACTTGCTTAAGGCGTTTAATTGCCACTTCACGTGACTCACCAAGTCTTGCACTGTTGTCGCGAAACGGTAATTGCACATGAAACCTACCTGTTTCATCTCTTTGATGGGTCTTCTCGAAATAAATTTCACACTGTTTTTCTTCTGACGACATTATATTTTGTGTAGGAATATCTTCCAATTCCCAAAACTGTTGCAAAATTCTTTCACTGTTGCACTGGATATGATATGTTGACGCTGTGAATTCTTTACGTCGCACTTCATCGTCGCCAATAGAACCAAACAACACCCATCCTAATTTGGTATTCACTGCTACGGGAGAACCATTAACACCACTACACACACCCGCCAATAGCAATTGAGGGTAAATATCTGCACCCAATAACAGATCAATTCTGTCAGGAACATTAAAATTCGGATCTGCTAATGTTAACTTGTTAACATGCGACCACTGCTTGCTTTTATGAATATACCGTTTTGGTAACATACCTGTTACCTTTGGCAACACTAACGCTTCTACAGAAAATTCTGATTTAACATCATAACTTGATGTAAACACAATATTAACAACACCTTTTGCCCGAGCAACATTACTGGAACTCAATCCCGAAACATGTACATACACCGGCTGTTTTTGTAAACCGAGTCGTTGTATGCAGTTTTCTGACACGAAGCTTTTTTCACTGGCTGAATCTAACAAGGCTCTCACAGGTTGTAAATTACCATATGAATCCTTCACCATCACTACTGCAGTTTGTAATAACACTGCATGTTGCACATTAGTTTCACTTGAAAAATGAGTCCCCACTGAAACACCTGAGTTCTGTTTATTTGGAAAATGAAGTAAAGTATGATGACGTTTGCCACACTCACGACACGATGCTGATTTGCAGCTGGACAGTTTATGATTCGATTGCAAACAATTAAAGCATAATGCTTTGTTTTTCACTAAGGAATGACGTTCATCCACTGACAGCGAAAGAAAGTCATTACATTTATGCAAAGGATGATTTTTGCTTTTGCACTGACAACACGAAAATTGAGCTGAAGCATGATGCGCTATTGTTGATTTTTTATTACTCTTGTTTGACTCACTAGGTGGGGTTGATTTCACATTGGAAGTGCTACTTGCTAATGCGCGACACCTATGATCTATGAATTTCACCAATTGGTCAAATGTTGGTAGTCCACTGTCTGACAATGAAAGTTCCCACTGTCTTTTTGTTTCACTGTCTAGCTTCTCTGTTATATGAAATATAAGCAAAGGATCCCATTCGTTTACTTTTATGTCCAACACTGATAACGATCGCACACACTCAACACTTGTATCCAACAACCGACGTAACGCGCCAGCTGATTCTTGCTGCACTTGACCTTGACTTACAAAGCGCCGCAAGATGGACGTGACTAATTCTCGTTTATTTTGATACCTTAAATTTAACAGGTCCCAAGCTTCTTTATAGTTATCGTCAGTTATTTGTATAGATTGAATAAGTGTTGCTGCTTCACCTTGCAGACTAGTTTTTAAGTACTGAAGTTTTTGTGCACCCGTTAATTTTTCATTATTATGCACTGCTGCGATAAACAAATCACGAAACGAAAGCCAATCATTTAAGTTCCCGCTAAAGCATGGCAACTGCAATTTTGGAAGTCGAATTTCTGTTGTGTTCTTTTGATTATTCTCATCACTAGAAGAAGCGTGAGATATTTTACCCTGCACTTCCACTAATTTCACGTTAAGCTTTGTAAGTCTATCTTCAATAGCAGCAAGCTCTTCTTCTTGCACCAAATAAATTTCTTCTTCGGCACACAAATTACTGGCTAGCAACAAAAGCTCATTTGTTTCACGTGACAGTTCACTCACTTTGTTTTTGTAGACCTGAACTACACTAATATCTTCCTGTTCTGTGATATTGTTTATGCAGTTTTCAGCACGAGTGACCTTACCTTTTAAAACACGCTTTCGGGAATTGTAAGCTTCCATTGTCGCCCACACAATTTTTTCTTTCTTGTTAACACACAAGTCTTAGCACGTAGGTCACATAAAGCACATAAACACGTATTAACATCTGGGTAGGAGGACCAAATCTTTATGATGGACTGTATCACACAAACGCTGGTTCGTTCTTTAATAATTCTGTTTAATAATATTGTTAATATTTCTTACAATTCCCGAGTTAAACTAAAATGCACATTGAACACAACGATGATGCAGCTATAGGCTACGCGCTCACTCACACACACTGCTGCTATGCACAGTTTCAACAAGCAACTATACCTTGCTTCTTCTTCTTCTACAGGTAACCAGTTACATTAAACAAACATCTTTAAACAAAACTAAACAATTTAAATAAACAAGTTAGGACTAAACAATTAGTCCTTTCCCAAGCTTTTCATCATTCCAGAATCGTGGTGGTAATGTATTTAAGATCTTAATCAAATAACCTATACCCTTTGGATCATTCGGTATAAATTGTGAAAGTTTAGAATTAATCATATCCATAATACCTACTTTCTCATTATAAAATTTATCATTTCCAGATTTTTCTTCCCCATCAATAACAATCAAGCGATCAATCAGTTTTCTCAAATCATCCATCCATATGTATTCTTTTGATAATTCGTTATATATCTTTATTTCTTCTCCAGATTTTGGCGTCTTTTTTGAAGGTGTTGTTGGTTTTATATATTCATCCCAAATAGGTTTGATAATTTCTTTATATTTTTTACCTTTACTAGATTTTTGTTTTCTTGTATTCGGACCATTATTATGAAATGCAACACTAGAATCAATTACTATTTGTTTATATTTTTCTAGATCATCATCATTATAATTTGTTGGATTATGTTTCGTCAATAATTCCCATAAACCTTCTGTTCCTGTATAATGTCGATTATTAATAACTAAATCATCACCATGAATTTTAACTTCTGCATTTCCTATCATATGTATAATTTTCCCATCTTCATCATATGGTTGTATTCCAAAACTTTTATCATCTCTAGTTGCATAATATCTTGAGGCAATCTTACCAAAATGAGTTGTTGTTAAAGATTCTATTCCTTCTACATTATATTTAATTTGTTTTTTCATGTGTTTTATTTCTTCTGTTATAGGCGTATCACTTTCATTTATAGGACTATCATACATAGGTGGTGTTTCTAATAAGCTTGAATCCACTCTCGCACTTTTATACACAACTGGAACTAACTTTTGAATTAGATTTTTATTTTCTTCTGCTACTTTTGATATATCTTGCCCTAAATCTTTAATTGCATCAATAACGGGCTGATCTTGTTCTTTAAATTTCTCATACTTATTTCGATTACTTTGTTTAATTTCCTTAAATCTTTTAATAAGTTCTTATTTTAACTTAATATACTTCTTAGCTTTATTAACATCCATTTATTATATAAAGAAAAATAAAAACATAACATAACATAACATAACATAACATATACGTTTAGTTTACACTTTTAGAAATTCTTTAATTTTATTTCTATATTTACCATTATTCACCTTCCTAGTCATATCTATTGTTAAGAAACCATGTTCTTCACTCCAACACTTATTACATAATGATTGTAATTTTTCAAACGACATATCAGATGCAACAAATTCATCATATATATGTTTAAATTTACATTGTCCTGTCTAAATATACAAAGAAAGTTTAAGTTGTCCCTAATTAATTGTTTTGGCTCTTTAGAATATGTTTGTCCAAGATAGAAACAGTTCAAACTTTTATGACGACCTCGAGTAAAATATTCTCTAACGTGATTTTGTTCTTCTAATATGAAATCATCAAATACTACCACAGAATAGTCGTCACATTCATCTAATGGAATAATCTCTTCATTGTTTTCTTTTATTATTGCTACTGTATCTTTAATATTACGTTCTATATCTCGAAAAAGTTGTATTAAGTGTTGGTATTTAGGTTGATTTAAACTTTTAGAATAGATATAAACATTTGCATATTTTAACCATTTAGGTGACAACAAAAAATTATCAATCATTAACGTCGTTTTACCACAACCACTAGGCCCAACTATTAAACATCTTATATCATCAGGTAACAACTCACCATTCCTCTTTCCCTTCGCCGTTTCTTCTGTTAACCTTACTTTAATATCCCAATTATCCATTAATTATTTATTATATAATAAATGAAAGTATTTAATTTAAATGGTTATTCATCTGTATTAAACATGTCTTTGCACTACCCATTTGAAAACGATTTAGAAGTAGCTGTTGCAGGATTTTACACAACATACTTAACTCCAAATATTACAGAAATAAATAATAAATTAACGTTTTGCACTGAAGAACCTGAAGTTACAAGACAAGCCATAGTTCAACCTGGTCAATATAGTTTAAAAGAATTAGAATATATTAAATCAAACCTTCCATTCTACACTGATGAATTCAAAGATACTTTTGAAATTACGGAAGACAGGAAAAGAAATAGAGTTAAAATATTTAGTGAGTTTTGTGATATAATCTTAGATACCATTAATACTGTATTAGGTTTTAGTGAGAAAAAGTTAGCTAATAACATAGAACATGTTGGAGATAAGCCACCAAAGTTTCATCCGTTTGATACTATAAATATTCACTGTGATTTAGCAGAAGGTATGATTTTAAAACACAATGACACAACACACAACGAAACAGACTTAATTGCAACATTTAGAACAAATGCAGAGTTTAGAGAACCAATTATATATGAACCTAATGAAAAGATATTTTTCCCAATACATCACAATAAATTTAATAATTTCAAAGTTTCAATTAAAGATGAGAATGGTGATTTGATTGATTTTGGTGGAGCTCGTATAACTGTTTTACTTGCTGTTAAATAATTCAAATTATTATATAATAAATATGGATATCTTTGGTAATACTAAAAGGAGGACTACAAACCTCAATCATGTAAGTGAAGTTTTTACATCAAATAATATAACTTGGGTTGATTTCAAAAATAAAAGACTTGTTAATGTAGGTGATGCAATTGACCAACATGATGTAGTAACTTTGCAACAGCTAGATTTAATAAATAGTAATGTTAAATGTCAATTGGAAGGTGATAGAAACAAATTTGAAGATGTATTAAAAACATTACAAGACACATATATAAAGAAAGATGATTTTCAAAAGATTAGGATGGATACTACTAAATTGATTATGCAAAAAGAAACTATAAATTTATTATGTCGATTGAGAACTAAAAATGTTAAGGAACCAATCTTTAGAATATTTAATCTCTCTAATGGTTACAAATTTCTCTATAATGGAAAAATAATGCACATGGAATTAAGTTTGGATAAATACTTTCTAGAGATATATTTAGGTGATACTTTGATTGAAAATTTACCTGTAAACATTAAAAAGGGTGATATAATTACGTTTCAAGCAAATAAGAATTCAGCTATGGAAGAAGGGCAATTATTGTTTGTTATAATGTACATAGAAAGAGAGCTTTCATAAAACCATTTGCTATATTCAATCTATATAACAACATTCTAATTCAATCTATATAACAACATTTTAATTCAATCTATATAACAACATTCTAGATTGAATTATACAGATTAATTATAAATTGTTATATAGATTGAATTATTGTTTGAATTATAGACTAAGTTATAGAATGTTATATTGTTTAAATTATATAGATGAACAGTGTATGAATTGTAGAGTTATTATATAGATTGAATTATACAGATGAATTATAAATTGTTATATAGATTGAATTATTGTTTGAATTATAGTTTTAATCAACAACAGCATTAATTATAGTATTAATCAACAACAGCATTAATTATAGTATTAATAAACAACAGCATTAATTATAGTATTAATCATCAAATACCGACACCCGTTAATTATAGTATTAATCATCAAATATCACTACAGCATCAAACAAACATATGCTTGAATTATAGTTTGAATTAGGCTGATCTTTAGAATGATGTTGTTAGTTGAATTATAGTTTGAATTAGGCTTATATTTAGAATGATGTTGTTAGTTGATATAGTGTTTGAATTATAGATTGAGGTTAATAATTTTCCATATAATAAATAGTATGATGTATTGTGTTAAGTGTAAGAAATCAACAGATACAACAATAGATAACATTAGAATATAACAAACAAAGAATGAAAGATATATTAGGAAAGGTATATGTGTTGTATGTGGTGCTAATAAATCTCAATTCATTAAAAAGCTCGATTGACTATATGAAGGTAAAGGTATTAGAGAAGACATTATAGAAGAAATTCATAAACCATCTAGAAAGAATTATCCTAGGTTAAGTGTTATTGTTAAAGGTATAGATGATTTATGGCAAGCAGATCTTGTGGAAATGGATAGTGGTGTGTTAAAAGGTGTTTCAAAATTAAATAAAGGGTATAAGTATTTGCTAACGATTATAGATGTGTTCTCAAAATATGCATTGCTGTTCCTGTTAAAGATGGGAGTGGGAAGAATGTTACAGAAGCATTTGAATCAGTGTTAAAAGAAAACCCAACAATTTACAAACAGATCAAGGTAAAGAGTTTTACAATAAAGAATTTGAAGATTTGATGAGAAAAAACAATATCAATCATTACTCAACATATAGTGGTAAAAAAGCTTCTGTTGTTGAAAGATTTAACAAAACACTTAAACAAAATATGTGGAAGAAATTTACTGTTCAAGGTAATTATAAGTGGTTAAAAATATTGCAAGGTTTGGTTGATGAATATAATAACAAAGTACATAGAACAATTGGTATGAAACCTGTAGAAGTGAATAAGGAAAATGAGTATGTGATATTGAAAAAAGTGTATAAGAAAGAATATAAGTCTGTTAAGTTAAAGTATAAGATTGGTGATTATGTTCGTATAAGTAAAATTAAAGGATTGTTTGAAAAAGGTTATACACCAAATTGGTCAGCAGAAGTGTTTGTTATTAATGAGGTTATACCATCTAATCCACCAACATATAAAATTAAGGATTTAAACAATGAAGAAGTTAGAGGAAGATTTTATGAACCAGAATTATTGAAAACTAAATATAAGGATGAGTATTTGGTTGAAAAAATATTGAGAAAGAAAGGTAATAAAGTGTTTGTTAAATGGTTAGGGTTTGATGATTCACATAATAGTTGGATAGATGAAAATAATGTAGTATTGTAAATGTTATATTTTATGATTATTTCATAAAAGGTATAAAGTGTTTATTAAATGGTTAGGGTTTAATAATTTGCATAATAATTAAATAAATAAATAAAAGTAATTATAATATTATAAATGTTATTTTTTGGTTATTTCATAAAAGGTATAAAGTGTTTATTAAATGGTTAAGGTTTAATAATTTGTATAATAATTGAATAAATAAATAAAAGTAATATAATATTATAAATATTATTTTTTGGTTATTTCATAAAAGGTATAAAGTGTTTATTAAATGGTTAGGGTTTAATAATTTGCATAATAATTAAATAAATAAAAGTAATATAATATTATAAATGGTATTTCATAAAAGGTAATAAAGTGTTTGTTAAATAATTAGGGTTTATTAAATGGTTAGGGTTTAATAATTTGCATAATAATTAAATAAATAAATAAAAGTAATTATAATATTATAAATGTTATCTTTTATGGTTATTTCATTAAAGGTAAATAGGATAAGAAGGTGAATGATAATTATGATGATGAGTGAGTTTATGAAAATGATTCAGTTTTTATGATATTAATAATGACTTTGATGGGGTGATCACATAAAAGCCCTATACTAACACAACACACTAATATATGTAGACAATGGCAGGAGTGTACAAGTATTAGCAGTTGTGTTAGGAAAAATAAGTATGCTAATGTTGGTATATATAACATGAAAAAAATATTATGAAAATGAACTAAAAAATTTGGTAAATATATAAATAAACGATACAGTATTTTTTCATATAAGATGAGTATAAATAATGTTAATTTTACTGGTGAGGAGATGAGGGAGATGTCGATTACAAAACTAAAACTAATATGTAAAGTCAAGAAAATCCGTAACTATAGTTCTTTAAATAAGAGTGAATTAATCAAAAAATCGAACAATATCAAAATGAACCAGATGAATTGAAAGTTATATACACAATGAAAGTTGATGAATTAAAAAACCATTGTAAAAGGAAAGGAATAAAAGGTTATTCTAAATTAAAAAAGGCTGAACTTATTGACCGTATTAAAAAATATGAAGATGAACAAAACAGATCACAAATTAGAAACATATTTCCATTTAAACAAGATGTTTTTGAAGAATCGAAACCACAACTAATACCAATTAAAGTAGAAACAAAGGAAACAGCAATACAGAAACGATTACAAACTATCACAATTGAAAATGTAGGAGGATATAAAGATCCGGTGAAGTTTTTAAATATAAGTGGGAAAGTAGTTATTAACAAAATCAGGGAAGAATTAAAGCACCACCCATTAAAAGTCAACCTTGTGTTCATTTGTGATTATATTAAAGATAAAGAAGTACAAGAACGCAATTTTAAAACTATGAATGAAAGAATATTACAATCAACTGACCTAGATGAATATATAACCCATGCTAAACAAAAACTATGGAGAGAGATGGAGGAATTTCAAGGTAGAGGATCAGGATGGACATTACATCAAATTAAACATTTAGAAATCAGACTAAATAAATATGTACCATTACGAGCTTCTTCATATATTGACCTTCCTAAACCAATTAAAGATAAGAAAGCAGTAATCAATATTAAAAATCAAGATAATAAATGTTTCTTATATTCAATTGCAAGTTATTTAAAACCTATTGATAGATGTTCTCAATATCAACGACCTTCACACTATACAGAAATTGTGAATGAGTTACAAGATAAATATTGTAATGGTATTGAATTTCCTGTACAATTAAAAGATATAGTAAAGTTTGAAAAGAGAAGTAACATATCCATTAACGTGTATAGTTATGATAATGAATATAATATATACCCACTTCAAATCACAAAAAATAAGCAGGACAAACACGTCAATTTATTATATGTAAAAGATGAAAATAATAGTCATTTTTGTTGGATAAAGGATTTATCGAGATTAATAAGAAGTCGGGTAACAAAACATAAGGAGAAATTGTACTTTTGTGATAGATGTTTGGTAAGACATTTTAGAAATGAGAAGCAATTACAACAACACGAGCTATATTGTAAGGAGCATGAATGTGTTAGAATAGAACTTCCAAAACCATATGACAATCAAATACAGTTCCAAAATTATAATAGATCATTTAGAGTACCATTTGCGATATATGCCGATTTTGAATGTTTGTTATCTAAAATGGAAGTAGACCATAATTGTTCTAAAACTGTGAAGTATCAAAAGCATTTACCAATGAGTTTCTGTTATTATATCAAATACTCAAATGGTGTGTATACAAGTCCTGTTAGTTATATTGGTTTAGATGCTGCAAAGGTGTTTGTGAAGAAGTTAAAACAAGAAGCAATAGAAATAAAGAAAATATATAACAAAAAAGTTGAAATGAATAACCTAACTAAAGATGAGAACGAGATATATAATAATTCCAATAGTTGTCATATATGTGAGAGAAACTTGAATGATTTACCACCAACAATTGAAAAACAAATAAATATGTTAAATAAGAAAATACAATTCGCTAAAGATAATGAAAGCATGATTGAAAAGTTAGAAGAATGGAAATATGAATTAGGAAAATGTTTAAAGGATATAAATAAAAATAAAGCAAAAGTAAGAGATCATGATCATTTAACTGGGAAGTTTAGAGGTGCAGCTCACAGTTATTGTAACTTAAGCTATCGAAATCCTAATTTTATTCCAGTATTTATTCACAACTTAAGTGGTTATGATACTCACCTGTTTGTTAAAGAACTTGCTTATGATAAGAATGAAATAAAAATAATTGCAAATAATGAGGAAAAATATATAACATACTCAAAATATGTGAAGGTTGATAAAAAGAATAGAATTAATTTACGATTTCTAGATTCATTTAGGTTTATGTCAAAGAGTTTAGCAGAACTAGCAAATAACCTTACAAAAGAACAATATAGAGAAACGTCAAAGTATTTCCCTAATGATTTATTAGATTTAGTAATTAAAAAAGGTGTGTACCCATATGATTATATTGACTCAATTGAAAGATTAGAAGAAACAAAACTACCTTCAAAAGAAATGTTCTTTAATAAACTTACTAAAACCCACATCAGTGATGAAGATTATGAGCATGCGAAAAATGTTTGGAAGTCATTCAATATTAAAAATCTAGGTGAATATACAGAACTTTATAACAAGACAGATGTATTAATATTAGCTGATGTATTTGAAAGTTTTAGAGATGTGTGTTTAAAAGCATATGGTTTAGATCCTGCTAGGTATTTCACTGCTCCTGGTTTATCGTGGGATTCAATGTTAAAGATGACTAAGATTAAACTAGAAATGTTAACTGACTATGATAAAATATTAATGATTGAAAAAGGTATAAGAGGTGGAATTTCACAATGTAGTAAGAGATATGTAAAAGCAAATAATAAATATATGAAAAATTATAACAAAGATGAACCTTCAAAGTATTTAGCTTATCTAGATGCAAATAATTTATATGGGTGGACAATGAGTCAATACATGCCTTACAAAGACTTTAAATGGATTCAACCTTACATAAACATAATGAATATTCCAGATGATTCAGAAACTGGCTACATATTAGAAGTTGATTTAGAATATCCAGAATACTTACATGATAAACATACAGATCTGCCATTAGCTCCAGAAAATATGTGTCCACCAGGATCGAAAAATTCAAAATTATTAACAACGCTTTACAATAAAGAAAGATATGTTATTCACTACAGAAACTTAAAATTGTATATGTCACTTGGGATGATATTAAAGAAAATTCATAGAGTATTAGAGTTCAAGCAATCAAACTGGTTAAAGAAATATATTGATCTAAATACAAATATGAGAACAAAAGCTACGAATGATTTCGAGAAAGATTTTTACAAGTTAATGAACAATAGCGTATTTGGTAAAACAATGGAAAACATTAGAAAGAGGCCATCTATTACCTTAGAATGTGATCCAGTGAGGGTGGAGAAGTTAATAGCGAAACCGAACTTCGATTATAGAACAATATTTACTGAAGATTTGTGTGCGATACATATGAGAAAAGAAAGATTGACCTTCAACAAACCAATATATGTTGGTATGAGTGTGCTAGATTTGTCAAAACTATTAATGTATGACTTCCATTACAATATTATGAAACCTAAATACGAAATCGATATAGACGTATGTTACACGGATACTGACAGTTTTATATATGAAATTGAGACAGATGACTTCTACAAAGACTTAAAAGAAATGGTTGATCTATTTGACACAAGTGATTATGGAAAGGATAATCAATATGGAATACCACTAGTAAACAAAAAAGTATTAGGAAAGATGAAGGATGAAAACAAAGGTAAAATAATGACGGAGTTTATTGGGTTAAGATCAAAGATGTATGCCTTTAAAGTTGAGAATGAAGAGGAGAAAAAAGCAAAAGGAATAACGAAATGTGTAGTAGCAAAAGAGTTACAATTTGATGATTATAAGCAAACCCTATTCAATGATGTGAAAACATATAAAAATATAAATCTAATTCGAAGTTGTAAGCATGATGTATATACTATAGCTGTAAATAAGTTAGCATTAGATTCGAATGATGACAAAAGACATATACTAGAGGGTGGTATAAGTACATTAGCTTGGGGGCATTATAAGATATAGTTAAAATGTATTTATGTGTAGTTTAGTTTTAGGTTATATTTAATTAACTATTATATATACTGTAGTTGATAGGTGTTAGTGAGTAATTATATATAGTTTAGTTTTAAGTAAAATTTAATTAACTTTTATGTGTAGTGCAGTTGATAGGTGTTAGTGAGTAATTGTGTATAATTTAGTTTAGGGTAAAATTTAATTAACTTTTATGTGTAGTGTAGTTGATAGGTGTTAGTGAGTAATTATGTATAATTTAGTTTTAAGTAAAATTTAATTAACTTTTATGTGTAGTGTAGTTGATAGGTGTTAGTGAGCAATTATGTATAGTTTAGTTTTAAGTAAAATTTAATTAACTTTATGATATTTTTAAGTTATAAAAGTGTTTTTGTAACTAGATTTAGTGATTTTTTAAAATTATAACTAGATTTAGTGATTTTTTGTAACCAGATTTAGTGATTTTTTGAAGTCAAAACCGGTTATAACCAGATTTAATGATTTTTTGTAACCAGATTTAGTGATTTTTTCATTTTTGTAACTAGATTTAGTGATTTTTGTAACTAGATTTAGTGATATTTTTTGAACCAGATTTAGTGATTTTTTGTAACTAAATTTAGTGATAGAATGTGTTAGAAGTTATTATGAGTAAGATAGAAGTTATTTGAGATGTGATAGAAGTTATTTGGGATAGGGAGTGCGCTGCATATTATTAGGGGGTAGATTATAAGTTATTAGAGATGATAGGGTGACATATAGTTAAAATGGGCTAATATTGAATTTGTCTGCAGAATCCCCAATATCTATCTACTATCGTTTGTTCAATTCCCCCCTGGAAAATCTGAAAAGGAACATTGCCTCCTATCGTGCTCAATATTAATTACATGTATTTTTGCAGTACTCCTTTAGACAGCAACCCCCCTTTCAAGACTCAATCGGAAATGGTCTCAATCGTTTGTACATCGTTTGTACAGAAATGTACAGGCCAAATATTCGTTTGTACACAATTAGGGACGCCGTCAGAACGAAAACAAACTGGAGGGTTGTCCAAATGGTAGCCACCCACCATGTCCAATTCAATCACAAATCGTCCCAATCGTATCTACATCGTTTGTACAGAAATGTGCAGGCGAAATTTTCGTTTGTACACAATTAGGGGCGCCGCCAGAACGAAAACAAAGTAGCGGCTGTCCAAATGGCTGCCCCCCACCATGTCAAATTCAATAACAAATCGATACAAACGTTTGTACATCGTTTGTACAGAATGTGCAAGCCACATTTTTGTTTGTACACAATTAGGGGCGCTGCCAGAGCGTAAACAAGGTGAGGATGTCTAATTGGTAGCCACCCACCATGTCCAATTCAATCACAAAATCGTCGCAATCTTTTTTATATCGTTTGTACAGAAATGTGCAGGAATAATTTTAGTTTGTATACAATTAGGGGCGCTGCCAGAACGTAAAACAAAGTGAGGACTGTCAAAGTGCTATCCCCCCACCATGTCCAATTCAATCTCAAATCTTCGCAATCGTTTGTACATCGTTTGTACAGAAATATGCAGGCGAAATTTTCGTTTGTGCACAATTACGGGCACCGCCAGAACGAAATTAATGTAGGGGGCTGTCCAAATGGTAGCACCCGACCACGTCAAATTCAGTCACAATTCACCGCAATCGCTTGTACATCGTTTGTACAGAAATATGCGGGCCACATTTCCGCTTGTACACAATTAAGGGAGCCACCAGAACGAAAACATTGCGGTTGGACTGTCTAAATGATAGCCCCACACCACGTCCAACTCAATCACAAATTGTCGCAATCGTTTCTACATAGTTTGTACAGAAATATGCAGGCCAAATTTTCGTTTTTACACAATTAGGGGCGCCGCCAGAACGAAAACAAAGTTTGGCTGTCTTAGTGGTAGCCCCCCACCATGTCCAACTGAATCACAAATATTTGCAATCGTTTGTACATCGTTTGTACAGAGAAGTGCAGCAAAAATTTTCGTTTGTACAGAATTGGGGGCGCCGCCGGAACGAAAACAAAGTGGGCGGACTATCTAAATGATAGCCCCACACCATGTCTAATTCAATCACAAATTGTCGCAATCGTTTTTACATAAATTGTACAAAAATATGCAGGCGAAATTTTCATTTGTACACAATTAGGGCCGCCGCCAGAACGAAAACAAAGTGGGAGCTTTCTAAGTAGTAGCCCCCCGACCATGTCCAATTCAATCACAAATAGTCGCAATCGTTTGTACATCTTTTGTACAGAAATGTGCAGGCCAATTTTCGTTTGTACACAATTAGGGCGCCGGAAAACAATGTGGGGGACTGTCTAAATAATAGAAACATTACAAAATGTGTCAAGTATGGAGTATGTTTTTAAGAAGACTTTGTACACACTTTTGTGTCGATTGGTATGTTCACACTATCATGTGATTCACTACATTGAAATTATTCTAACGATGATGGAATTAATTGTTTTTTCTTTTTGTTTTTATATTTATATTTATACATACAATCATTATTGCTGAGTTAGTTTATCACTCCTCGACTCTTATTATTAAACTTATTCATTATTTCTTACGTGAGCTGAATCCTTATAAGAAAAATGCATTTTTTCTTTCAAACTTGCGCAGAAACCGTTATTCCCATCTCGTACAGGAAATTGACAAGTGTAAGATATAACAAATTCACATAGTAGACTGTTAAAGGGAAAATTATAACACAATATCTTGTTTTATTTGAACATCTTCTTTAAACTCATTTTGCAGAAACTATAGAATGCATAGTGAAGTATGTTGGTGCATTAAGCATTCTGATTTACGAGTAGGGTTGCTAACTGGCCGGTATTTCACCGGCCTGGCCGGGAATATTGCTGTGATTTTGATTAAGGTCGGTGACCGGTAGAAACTTCTTATTAGCTCCCTTCTGAACGGTATTTTCGAATCTGCAATCCAGAATATAACATTGAACATCGAAATTTTTCAACAGTGCCTTTAGAAACATAAATTTCCGTTGTATTATACATTATCCATATTTTTTAATCTATGGCAGTTTATACATTTATTGAGAGTAGAAAATGACTTTTTAAATCAATTTCCTTTGTTCGAAGTGTAAGTTTATAGAGTAAATTTCATTTTATGAATCAACAATTGTTACGTAAAGATTATAATCCAGTATTATTAATCTGTTTCGATAATTTTAAAGAAGTGGCAATTGCTGGTAAATACAATAACGATCAATACAGTCTTCAGTTTCTCATTTGTACAGAGAATTTTGAGGGTTTGTCGGTAATTTTGTTTTCCTGAGTTGGCAATCTATTTACGAGGTTTTGTTTCAACTCTGCTACGTAGTGGCTCCGTACTGACACTCCGCATGCAAATAAGTATGTAAGGCTAACATACGTCCCGGTTTCTTAAAATTTGTCCCGGTG
This sequence comes from Thermobia domestica, assembly GCF_964235325.1. Taxonomy (NCBI): domain Eukaryota; kingdom Metazoa; phylum Arthropoda; class Insecta; order Zygentoma; family Lepismatidae; genus Thermobia; species Thermobia domestica. The sequence continues at coordinate 196,847,218 of NC_137455.1, read as the reverse complement.
TGCAGAAATTTTCTTTCTTGTCCGTTTATTATTATTATTATTATTATTATTATTATTATTATTATTATTATTATTATTATTATTATTATTATTATTATTATTATTAATTACATGTCAAAAGTTCTGAAAAGATAATAAAATCGACTTATTCCTTTTGCTTTCGATTCCGACAAGACTATAGGAACAATTTCATTCTAATCATTATTATTATTCCAGTCGCTGCTTCCCCGCATGTAACATGCAATGTTTAAATCCTCCTAACTGGCACTCTTATCACCATAAGTAAGAATATATACCCCGAGGTGCCAACAAATTCTTGTGACGTTGCAGACCAGCCCCGAAAACAACACGGTGTATCTAAACAGCCACAATCAGGTAGTATGTTGGATATACTTACTAGTGTTGCTCACGAGACCAGGTTTGGGGCATCGTCTCGAAAATGTGTCGTGAAGGTATTCTCGTCTCGAAAAGTACATATGTTTCTATTGAAAGAGCTCTGTCTTATCTCGTACCCCTTCATGAAAATTCTGTCTCGTCTCGTCTCGTCCTACAACTGACCTTCGCCTTATCTCCATTCGCATTCAACTCACGGTGTGAGGGCCAATTGAACACAGACCTCACGGTGTGAGGGTTAATTGAATTATTATTATTATTATTATTATTATTATTATTATTATTATTATTATTATTATTATTATTATTATTATTATTATTATTATTATTGAGGTAGTGATTTGACTTTCTCGGTACTAAATTACTCGCTGATTTTACGTATATAACGTTGCAAATATCTTCTAGATAAATTAATCAAGAAAAAATTAAAAGTAATTCCCTTGTTCGTGGACTGTATTATTTTGAACACAAAGTTTGTTGTACAATATACTATTTATTATATTGTAAACACACAACTAAATACAATAATTGCTATGCATAAGCACCTACACACTATGCAGTCACACACGCCACGTTGACACTTATAAAGCACTATCAATTCTCCAGTGTTGCCAAATACAAAACAAAAGAATAATGAAATGCGGCCGAACATACCGCCCACCTTGAAATATCATTTCAACACTACATATAATTCTATACATTACTCTACACTACACATTCTACATATTATTCTTCATTAAATGGAAGAGGACAAATTTTTACAATTGGTCGTTTGAAGATACCTTTGCTAGTTTTAATAGTAACAGTTCTAACAATATTATCTACACCAGGATGAACAGCAACTACTCTTGCTAAATTCCAATGCTGAGGAGATGTCTTATCTTCCTTCACTAACACTAAATCATTGATCTTGATATTAGCACGTTTACACCACCACTTTGGCCTTTGTTGCAGCCGAGACAAATATTCTGTTTGCCAACGGTTCCAAAAATGTTGGACCAATCTTTGAGTTAATTGCCAGCGTGACAAATGATTGATTTTTAATTCACACAAATTTGGTTCAGGTATTGCTACTAATGCATCGTGAATTAAAAAATGACCAGGAGTTAATACCTAATAGTCATTAGGATCAGAAGATAGAGCAGTTAATGGTCTAGAATTTAAACATGCTTCAATCTGACACAAAACTGTATACATTTCTTCAAATGTGAGTACAGTGTTACCAACTACACGTCTCAAGTGGTACTTGACAGACTTTACACCAGCTTCCCATATGCCTCCAAAGTGAGGTGAGGATGGTGGATTAAAATGCCAATTTATAGATTGCATACTGAGGTAATTACATACAGACTCTTTTGAATCACCATTCGTTACAAGTTTCAGTAAGGATTTTAATTCTCTGTTTGCACCCATGAAATTTGAACCACAATCACTGTAAATATCAGTAGGTTTTCCCCTTCTAGCTATAAAACGTTTCAAAGCTGCAATAAATGACTCTGTTGAAGCATCACTTACCAATTCTAAATGGATTGCTTTGACACTGAAACAAATGAAGAGTGCTACATAACCTTTGAACAATTTTGAATTTCGACTTTTCATATTTTTTAACATTAGTGGACCAGCATAATCTAAACCGCAATGCAAAAATGGACGAGTTGGTGTTACTCTACCAACAGGAAGTTGACCCATTAATTGGGAGGCTGTTACACTTGACTGTTTGTGACATGTTACACAACTTTTTACAATCTTCCTTACAAAGTCACGACCACCAATAATCCAAAACCTTTGTTGCAAAACAGATAAAAGTAACTGTGAACCTGCATGAAGATGCTTTATATGTTCAGATTTTACAAGAAGTTCTGTAATTCTAGCATGTTTTGGAAGTAAGATAGGATATTTGAAATCATATGTTACACTAGCATTTTGCAAGCGACCTCCAACTCTCATGACATCATTTTCATCAAGAAATGGATTTAAACACAATAGTTTGCTATTATAAGGCAAAGGTTTTTTCATACGTAAGTATTTTATCTCAAGTGGATATTCAGATTCTTGAGCTTGTTTTATCCAATGTATTAATGCATTTGACAACTCCTTTGTAGTTAATGGTCCACTACATCTTAACTCCTGTTTACTTTTACTATTCCTAATAAATCTTTTACACCAAGCAGTAACACGAACTAACTTAGATAATGATGAAAATTTATCTACTATTGTACAGTCAACCTTAATGTGCATATTAACAGTTTAAGACATTTGCTCACATTGAACAGAATCTAGATTTTTGCAATTAATATTTACAATAGGTAACTCTGATTCCATCAACCACTTTGGCCCATTCCACCATAGTGAATAAGACTCTAATTGTGACGGATTCAAACCACGAGAACTACAATCAGCTGGGTTGTCTTTGCTCGATGTGTGCGCCCATTTAATAAAAATTGATTGTTGAATCTCAGATACTCGGTTAGCCACAAATGTTTTCCACTTACTCGGACATGAAGAAAGCCATGCTAACACAATAGTAGAATCTGTGTAACAGACAACCTGTTCAAACTTGATTAGCATTGCCTTAATGACCGTATTGACTAATCTACATAACAATACTGCAGCACACAATTCTAACCTAGGTATTGATATTTGCTTTATAAGGGCAACTTTGGTCTTTGCAGCAATCAGGTATACTTGTACATTTCCAGATGTATCTATACAACGTACATATGCTACTGCAGCATACGCCTTTTCACTAGCATCTGAGAACCCAATTAGATCATATTTCACAATGTTTTCAGAAGAAATACACCTTTTGATCTTAATCTGTCTCAACAATGGCAATTCTTGACAATATGCTTCCCACGAGCGAGCAATATCATTTGGAAGTACGTCATCCCATTCAATTTTTAATTTCCATAATGATTGTAGCAACAATTTTGCAACAATGGATACTGGAGATAACCAACCAAGCGGATCATACAATTTTGCAATATCAGATAGTAACATTCGTTTTGTCATTACTGACTTGTAAGTGGGAACAACAATAGAAAATGAAAATGAATCACTTGATGGATTCCACTGTATACCTAAAGCTTTTACATTCTCATCTTCATTAAAACAAATTAATGACTGAGTTTCTCTTAAGTGAGAAGGTATACTATTTAGCACATTCATGTCGTTAGTAGACCATTTTCTTAATTCGAAACCACCTTTGTGTAATAATGCTGTTAATTCTGAATACAATACCATTGCCTCACTACTATCAGCTGCACCTGAAACTAAATTATCAACAAAGAAATCATTCATGACTAATTCTGCAGCTCTGGGATAACAATGACCTTCATCTACAGCTAACTGTTGCAAACACTTTACAGCCAGATATGGAGATGAACTGGTTCCATAAGTAACAGTTAACAATCTAAAATCACTAATAGGTTGGTCAACTGTTTCTCTCCACACTATTCTCTGGTAATCAGAATCAGTTTGATCTACCTTAACTTGTCTGTACATTTTTGCTATATCAGCACACAATGCAATTGGATGAGTTCTGAACCTTAATATTAATGGGATAATATCATCTTGTAATTTTGGACCTACCATTAAGTTGTCATTGAGAGATACTCCACTGCTAGTTTTAGCACTACCATCAAATACAACCCGCAATTTAGTGGTAGAACTACTTTCATTTAAGACACAATGATGCGGCAGATAATAAGATTCAGATACAAGCTTATCAAGTTCTACATCAGGAATTTTTTCCATGTGACCTAAGTCTAAGTACTCCTTCATGAAATCACAATATTGTTTACATAAATCAGGATCTTTCTGTAACTTACGTTCCATCTGGCATAATCGCTTTACTGCTGTGTCCCGTGATACACCTAGAGGCTCAACATTTTCTTTAAAAGGCAATTTTACAATATATTTGCCATCAACATCACGTTTGTAAGTTTCAGCAAAATACTGCTCACATTTTTGCTCTTCAACGGATAAATGTTGTACAGTTGGCAACTCCTCTACTTTCCAGAATCTTTGCAATGTTTTATTGAGATCAACAGAAACAAAATATGACTGAACACTTGATGTGTTATTCGTTAAGTTAATCTGACCACACAATACCCAACCTAACACCGTTTCAATGGCAGACGGAGCTCCATTCGTACCTACGTGTCTCCCACTGAGCAACAATAATGGGAAAACATCAGCACCTAATAACACATCAATAGGGCCGCTTTTATTAAACTGTGGATCTGCTAAGTTTACTTGTTTTACAATTTCCCAATTACCTATATTTTGAATAGTTACTCTGGGTAAGTTACTTGTGATTCTTGGGACTACTATTGCTTTAGTATGAATATTATTATTACTGTACAATGACTGAAAACACAAATCAACTATTGCATGAGAATTTCCAACGTTAGAACCAGTAACACCTGATATGCTCATGTTTATTTTCTCTTTGTTTATGCGTAATTTCTGGACGCAACGTTCAGTTACAAACGATAATTCACTACCACAGTCGATAAGAGCACGAAATTGTATCAACTTATTTGCATTATCTTTGATATTTATGACAGCGGTGGACAACAACACCTGAGGAATTAGTTTTCGATTTATAGAATGAGAACAATTTACATTATCTACTTTATCCTTCTTTTCAAAATGCAATAAAGTATGATGTTTTTTGTTGCAAGTGTGGCAACCCTGCTTCACACTACACTTATTCACGGAACAATTTAAGGTCAAACAATTGAAACAAAGCGAATTCTTTTTCACAAAACTATGCCTATCATTCACTGACATATTTATGAACTTTTGACACTTATATAGCTTGTGGTTATTTTTACACATGATACATGACACAATTGGACTTGAATGATGCACTAACGTGTTGCTTTTTTTGTTTGGTTTTAAAGCAGACGTGTCTGCCGGTGACCTTGCACTCACTGCAGCTAACGCTTTGGCACGTTGTGATATGAAGTCTTTCAGCTGGTCGAAAGTTGGTTGTTCGTTTTTCTTCAATGAAAGCTCCCATTGTTTTCTGGTGTTCTTATCTAGCTTCTCAACCACATGGTAAATTAAAATCATATCCCAATGTTCCACTGGAAGGCCCAAGGATTTAAGTTCACACACACACTGAACACTATTGTCAACCAATCTTCGTAACTCACCTGATGACTCATTCTTCACAGCTGGTTGAGTAATCAACTTGCTCAAAATATGATTTGCTAGCTCCCTCACGTCTTCATATCTTGATTTAAGTAACTCCCATGCTACTTTATAGTTATCATCAGATATGGAAATAGACTGCAACAATACAGCAGGTTCTCCTGATACAGCTGTCTTCAAATACTGCAACTTTTGAGCATTTCCTAACCGATTGTTATTATGAACAGCAGCAACAAATAAGTCACGAAACGATAGCCAATCTTGCACCCTACCACAAAATGTAGGAAGTTCTAAATCTGGCAACTTCACATCTGTGCACTGTTTATTAGATGTATTTACCTGTTCAGTATTAGGTGACTGCATATTGTACAAAATTTCTAAGATAGAGTCCAACTTATTTTGCACTTCATTAAATTCTCCGTCATATGTTGCAAACCCACTTTCACCACCCACAGAAATGAACTTTGTAATGAGCTCTGTGCAATCGCCATGTAATTGCGTAGCACGTTCAGTGTACAACTTAATACTGAAGTTAGGTTTGTCTTTATTCTCGTTCACTCTATGTGTTAACCTTGTCACTTCACGTTTCAAGACAGTTTTCCTACCTATGAGTTCTTCCATTGTTATAATTCTGCACCACTTTGACAATGCACTACAAAATGAAGATACTGCGCCACAAGTTCGCAAACCACGCACATGCACAACTGGAACAAAATCCGGTCGGTAAGGACCACTTTAATGTTCGTGGACTGTATTATTTTGAACACAAAGTTTGTTGTACAATATACTATTTATTATATTGTAAACACACAACTAAATACAATAATTGCTATGCATAAGCACCTACACACTATGCAGTCACACACGCCACGTTGACACTTATAAAGCACTATCAATTCTCCAGTGTTGCCAAATACAAAACAAAAGAATAATGAAATGCGGCCGAACATCCCTACAGAATGATATTTCAGTGTAATCAGTTCCTTATGATTCTATCAGACAGCAACGCTGTTTTTAAATGAAAAAATCGGAATGTTAACGTGATGAAATTTTTGTTTATTACACTGCAAAAAATATTAAAAGAAGTTCTATATACATTTATTACTAGGAAATCATGTTGTCTTCAGAACTTCAAATTTTATTTTGACTTTGGAAGTTGATTGCCTAAATTTTAACCATGGAAATTTGGATGTGGAGGAAAACAGAGAAGGTTAGCTGGGTAGAGAGGAAAATGAATTAAGAAATGCTAAAAAAATGCAAGAGACGAGAGCAATATTGGGCGATATAAGGAAGCGAAAAAATGGACGGATCACAAGTTTTGATCTTGCTAAGGGATTGCATTCTGAGAGATGTAGTAAAGGGGGTGATATCAGGAGAGCGAGAGTATGTAAAAAGGTTGCAATTGATAGATTTTAATAAGGATTGTGGTACATTATGTTGGGTTGCAAGGAAGATATTAGCGGGAAATCGCAACAATGGAAGCTTCTTACCTAGTTCACGGAAACTGGCCTGTCATTAATGGCAGAACACTGAGGAGGAGGAGGTGGAGAAGGAGGAGGATAATTATACAACAAATAAAAAAGCCGAAACAATGGTTTATGCATTCGAATTGACCAGCATATTTTTCTGGTGGCAGCGTTGTAAGGTTCTAGTTCTCTCAAACTGGTTAGATTGTAAGGTGAGGTCACACGGGTCGGTTGTCTGGTTAGGTCATCTCGGGTCGGTTCACTCGGGTCAACTCGGATCAGCTCGGGTCGAGTTGTCGGGTCGGGTCAATCGGGCCAGCTTGGGTCGGGTTGTTGGTTCGGATTGTCTGGTCGGTCTTCAACATATATAATTTCCACGAAAATTACAATATATATCACGGTTTATACCTCATTGGACTTCCAATAAAACATATTTTCAATGATGTGTACAACATGTCGCCTTTTTTGTATGAGGGAATTTCTAGAGGGATTTTGTGGGAATTTGGTGGAGTGTAGATTCCTGTGTGTATGTGTGTGTGATACCTTACAGGATACAAGATACCGAGGAAGTGTGTAAATCAACCGGACAATTTCTGTTATGTATGTGGAGAGCTGACATTTAAATCGCAACGTCGATGTTTTACTTCACTTGTGAGGTAGTGTTATCAGTTATATTTTGGTTGTTGTGTAGGAGACCAAGATAAGAATTTCGCTCCTCACTACATTTGTTGTACTTGCGTGAAACGTCTGACTGGGTAGGCAAATGGTGAACGAAACATGAACTTCGCAGTACCGATGATCTGGAGGGAAACAAAAGATCATTCTTCAGACTGCTACTTTTGTATGACACAGATAAAATAACCAGTAAATCTAACCACACAGTACAGTACCCTAATTTGCCATCAGCAATTAGGCGAGTTCCACACAGTGCAGAATTACCTGTACCAGTACCTCCTCCTCATCCCACGGTAAATGAGGATTACGTACTTAAGGCAATTACTGAAGTTCCAAATGAAGAAGATGATGATACTTATGTAGGAAGCACATCTACATTGGATCCCCATCTGATAACTCACAGTGAACTAAATGACCTCGTACGGGATATAAAACTCTCCAAGATACAAACAAAACTTCTTGCTTCTAGACTTAAATGCTGGAATCTGCTCCATCGTGACACTAACGTGTGTATTTTTCGAAACCTTCATACAGAATTTCAAACTATTATTCTCAAGAAAATGATTTAGTGTATTGTAATAATGTCTGTGCTGTGATGGATACACTTGGACATGCACATATAAGTAGAGAGTGGAGATTGTTTATTGAGTCTTCCAAAACTAGTTTTAAGGCTGTTCTTTTGTACAATAGCAACAAATTTCATTCAGTGCCTTTGGCTTATGCAACTAATATGAAGGAAACCTATGAAAACATCGAAATAGTGTTAGAAAGGATTCAGTATGAGAAATACAAGTGGACCGTTTGCTGTGATTTAAAAGTCATTTCTTTGTTAATGTGTTTCCAGCTTGGTTACACGAAATGTTGTTTCCTTTGCGAATGGGGCAGCAGGAACAAAGCGGAACATTATATCAACAAGGAATGGTCAACTCATGTATTAACTCCTGGACAGAAGAATGTTGTTTATTCCTCACTAGTGAGCCCTGATTAGATAATTCTACCTCCTCTTCACATAAAGTTGGGGCTCTTCAAAAACTTTGTTAAGGCAATGGACAAAAGTAACGCAGGATTTTGTTACCTCAAGGAAAAATTTCCTCAGGTTAGTGACGCTAGGGATTTTTGTAGATCCCCAAATAAGATGTTTGATTCGGGACCAAAAATTTGAGGATCTCTTAACTCTGGTTGAGAAAGCAGCTTGGTGTTCATTTAAATGTTTAACAGATAATTTTTTTAGGAAACAAGAAAGCCCCAAATTACCGTGAAATCGTGAGTGATTTCCTGCAATCATTCAAAGAAATGGGCTGCAACATGTCCCTTAAAGTTCACTTTCTTGACTCCCACCTGCCTTTCTTTCCTGAAAACATTGGTGCTGTTAGTGATGAGCATGGGGAACGTTTTCATCAGGACATTTCATCCATGGAGAAGAGATACCAGTGACAGTGGAGTTCAAAAATGCTAGCTGATTACTGTTGGACACTCAAAAGAGGTGTTCCAGAAGCCAAACACAGAAGAAAGTCGACAACTAAAACATATTAGTTGAAGTAAGTAAGTGTTAATTTATTAAGAAGATACCACTCACTTCTTTTGTATTATCTATTATGTAAATATAAAATGGTGACACAGTATATACATCATTGAAAATATGTTTTATTTCAAATCTAATGAGATGTAAACCGTGCTTATATTGTAATTTTCGTGGAAGTTATATGTGACTTTATCTGCACTAATGAATATAGTAAAATGAACAGTACACATAGCATATTTTTTATATAAATATGTTTATTTCTCTAGAAAGAATAATGCTATTCTTATGAAACTTCGAGGGCTTACTAAGTAAAAAATCTAGCTAACATACAAATAATTTGTGCATTTATATACCTAAAGTACCCGAGCTACAAGTATGAAAATGGTTTAAAAAAAACAGGAAATTTGAGGTGAAATTTCCCGAAAATCCCTCTGTCACGGGAAAACTGAGGATGATGGAGAAAAACTGACTGCAGATTCGAATTCTACGTGAAAAGTTCTATTAGAATTAGGTATTTTCTTCCGTGTGCCAGAGAAAAACATTTTTGTCGACTAGTGTAATAGGTACCATTTTCAATCTCAGCAACCGTTATTCAAACCGGTTAAAGTTGATCGCTAAACACCAAAAACGGTAATACATAGCTGTAGCCCCACCCCTTTCTTACTTTCTACGTTAAGTATCGAAAAACGTTAAAAAGCGATACACTGGTTTAACATTTGAAATGAGAAGTCGAAATAACAACTTTCATATCTGTAACTTTGAGCAATCCCGAGATATATACAGAATTACAATAATTACAATACCCATCCCTTTTCTTCAATTCCAGGTCAAATATTAAAAATACTCACATCCGTATATTATTTAATACAAACGAAAATTTTACCTGCCATTTCTGTACAAACGATGCAGAAACGTTCGCGACAATTTGTGGTTCAATTGAACATAGTGGGCCTAGAACTTAGACAGCTCCCCTTTCTTTTCCTTCTGTCAACGAACCTGATAGCGTAGAAACAAAACTTTTGCCTGCGCATTACTGTACAAACGATGTACAAACAATTAAGATAATTTTCTTTTGAATCGGACGTGAGGAGATGCTACCAATTAAGCAGCCTATACTCTGTTATCATTTTGGCGCGCCCCTAACTGTGTACAAAAAAATTTCGCCTGCACATCTCTGTACAAAGACGTACAATCAAGTGCGACAGTTTGTGGTTGAATTCGACATGGTGGGAGAGCTATCAATTAGACAGCCCATAGTTTGTTATCGTTTTGATGACGCCCCATTTATGTGCAAACTAAAATTTCAGCTGCACTTTTATGTAGAAAGACGTACAAACAAGTGCGACAGTTTGTGGTTAAATTGAACATGTTGGGAAGGTTACCACTTAGACAGCCCCACACTTTGTTTTCGTTCTGGCCGCGTCCCAAATTGTGTACAAACGAAACTTTCGTCTGCACATTTCTGTACAAATGATGTACAAACGATTATGACTATTGGTGATTGAATTGGACATGGTGGGGGGCTACCATTTAGATACCCCCACTTTGTTTTCGTTCTGGCGGCGCCCCTAATTGTGTACAAACGAAAATTTCGCCTGTACATTTCTGTACAAACGACGTACAAACGGTTACGAGAATTTGTGATTGAATTTCACACGGTGGAAGGCTACCATTTAGAGGGCTTCCCACTTTTTTCGTTCTGGCGGCGACCCTAATTGTTTACATACGAAAATTTCGCCTGCACATTTCTGTAGAAACAATGTACAAACGAATGCCACAATTTGTGATTGAATTGGACATATTTGGGGGCTACAACTTAGACAGCCCCACTTTGTTTTCGTTCTGGCGGCGCCCCTAATTATGTAAAAACGAAAATTTGGCCTGTACATTTTTGTACAAACGATTGCGACAATTTGTGATTGAATTGGACATGGTGGAGGGGCTACCATTCAGACACCCCCCACTTGGTTCTCTTTCTGACGGCGCCCCTAATTCTGTACAGACGAAAATTTTCCATGCACATTTTGGTACAAACGATGTGCAAACGATTGCGACAATGGGCATGGTGGGGGGGCTACCATTTAGACAGCCTCCACTTTGTTTTCGTTCTGGCGGCACCCCTAATTGTGTACAAACAAAACTTTCGCCTGCACATTTCTGTACATACCATGTGCAAACTGTTGCGACAATTTGTGATTGAATTGGACTTGATAGGGGATTACAACTTAGACAGCCCGCATTTTGTTTTCATTCTGGCGGCGCCCCTAATTATGTACAAACGAAAATTTGGCCTGCACATTTTTGTACAAACGATGTACAAACGATTGCGACAATTTGTGATTGAGTTGGACATGGTGGGGTGCTACCATTTAGACAGCCCCCCGCTTTGTTTTCTTTCTGGCGGCGCCCCTAATTGTGTACAAAGGAAAATTTCGCCTGCACATTTCTGTACAAACGATTGAGACCATTGCGATTGAGTCTGAAACGGTGGGGAAGTATGTCTAAATGGACGTCTGATTTTCACCTGTAGTGTAATGAAATTCTTCCACGAGAAAATCTGTAATCAACACTGTAAGTAGCTACGTTCCCGACTAATATACATTTACAAGTACAGCTTTATTTTCGCATTTTTTTCAACAGTTAACCAATTTAAAACCGTATTATAGTTCAAAGTACTTATCATATTTCTATCGTAAACAAGAATATGTAGTCAACTTCTTAAATACTTCTCTCCGCAGAAACCCGTTCAGCGCGTGCAACTTGCAAAAACAACATGTTTGGCATCTTCAAATGACAAAGGAGAAAAAAGAAAAGCAAAAGCAGCACAGCAGTGCCTTATCACAGTCAGAGCTGACAACATAGTTTCGGTCTTCACTTACACTAATAGGCCTACAAGCGGGTTACAAGAGTTATACGTTGTGCCACAGTAGCGCTACAGGCGGAATGTGCACGAACTACAAATGGATATGTTTCTTACAAGTATCAGTCACTGTTAAAAAATTTTCATATCTTGTCCATTAAATTTTATATATATATATATATATATATATATATATATATATATATATATATATATATATATATATATATCTAAAATTTAATGGACAAGATATGAAAATTTTTCTTTATAAGGATTCATGTTAAATAAGTACTTTTAAAATATAATAAATGCATACTTCTAAAATATAATGCTCATAATGTAATGTTAATCAAAGTCAAGTTGTTCAAAAAATATACTCTAATGTAAAATAATTATATACGTATAAAATTTGATCAGATACAACAGAAAATATAATGCTATTTGTTTGTAATGTTTGTCATTTGTCTTTCAGTCGTTTTGAAAACCTTATTATAAGGCTTCGTGTTAGGTTAGCACCGTTGACATATAATAAGAACAATGTAATGTTCACCGAAGTCAAGTTGTTAATATTATATATATATATATATATATATACGATAATAACGATACGCGTGGACGGAGGAAAAGTAAATATTGCAGATGGGTATTGATGCGAAAACTACATTGAATGGGGTATGGACTTCAAGGCAAATACTTTAGATTCTGTGATATTTGATATCACACAATATCTTTTGAATGGAAAGAGGTGTGTTTGACACATCAATTTAGGCTAGAATGTTCACACAGATGAGAAAAAGAACTCATTGTTTTTTTTAAATCTAATTTCATTCGTTCTGGACAGACAAAGAGACACGTAGACGTAGAAAAGTAAAAGGTTGCAGGTGTGTTGATGCGAAAACTGCACTGAGTTAGGGCGTGGACATAACGACAGCCGTCTTGGATTCCGCCATATTGGATATCACATAATATTTTTAAATGGAAAAGAGTATGTTTAGCACATCAATTTAGGATTGAATTTTCCCACAAACGAGAAAATGATTCATTCTTTACCAATCCTCATTCTTTTACGAGCAATATGTATTATGTTTGACATTAGTGTCTAGTAGACAAAAGTATCATGACAATAAAAGAAAAATGTGGCGGAGGAAAAGCAAATGTTGCAAGTGTACGTTGTTGCAGAAACTACATTGAATGGGGATGTGGACACTGTTGATCACATAAATATTGAGATATTATTAAACAAACTACTATAAAATGTCCTCTAAAATTATTTTATCCTCCAAGTTAATACAGTTAGTATTTAATAGCAAACACACAACGATTTATAACTTTCTTTAAGCATTTCGGCATCGTTGTTACAATTTTCCTGGTGTAGTGTGGGAAAATATTGTTTCAAGCTGTACGTAATGCTTTTCTCAAACCTTCTTTCACCGTGCCTCGTATATATTACCTTACGTTGCAATTCGTTCCAAAGATTCTCAATGGAATTAAAGCCGGTACTGTAGGGTGAGGTTTCGTGCACTTTTTGGCAGTTTTAAAGCAGTCTTTTCTTTACAACATATACTTTGTTTGGGATCAATATCTTGATAAAATTAGAAGTCCTTCTAAGAACATTAGGATATATTTCTTTTATCAGAATCCCATCAATACACGCTAACTCTCCAACGTCTGGTCAACATATATAACCCAAACCATCACACTTCCTTCTCTGTATTTTACAGTAGGCTGGAAGTTCTTGACATATATTTCTGTATTTACTTGTCGAAAAACTATTATTCTACCATCATATTCATGCAGGGTTAACTTAAATCCGTCGATAAAACACATTCCCATCAGTTTTTGGGTTTATTTTCAAAAGCTCTAGAAAATTCAAGTATCTTATATTTCTTAATTTGGGTAACACATGGTTTCTTTCTACCAATTCTACCGTTATATCCTTCCCGTATTAACTCTACATGGTACAATACACTGACCAGAAGAAACATCGATATCACCCACTACTATTTGAACGAAGTTGTTGAGCTCTACCAAATATTCGAAACTGCACATTAAAAGCATTCTATTAGTTTATAGTCGTATAGTAACAATTAATCACAAATATATTTACTATTAAAATATGTTATACATATGTGGTAACTTCTCAATATTTTACAAACGCAAGCAAAAGAAGAGAAACGTTAAGAACACAATGAAGTACTATTTATTAGTTACCTGTCTAAATACTTTCTTCTACTAGAAACAAATGTCAAACGTAGCACACACTATCGCGTAAATGAATAGAGATCGGTCAAAAGTCGACTCAGGGATGCGCACGAGACGAATCGAGACAGAATTTTCCTGAGAAAATTCGAGTCGAGACACAGCTCTTCCAATAGAAAAATACACATTTTTCAAGTCAAGACATCGCATTTACAGTACATTTTTTAGACGAGACAGCCTCAAATCTTGTCTCGTGCGCATCCCTAATTCAGGCTATCGTTTGTAGCAAGATTCTAGCCTAAATTTATGTGACACAAGTCCCCTGTCTATTTGAAAATATTTTATGGTATATAATATGCGGAATTCAAGCTGGGTGCCATTATCATTTAACGCAGTTTTAACGCCAATACCAACCTATAGCATTTACTTTTCCTTTGTCCATTTGTCTCTTTGTTACTGCCCTGTCAAGATATTTTTTCTATTAGATACATATGTCAAACACCCTGTCTCATAAACAAATGGTAATGTGTCAAAAATGAGTTCACATTCCCATTTGCGGAAATATAAAGCCTAAACTGAAGTGTAAAATCATAGCCTTTTCCATTAAAAAATGTGCGATCCGCAATATAGTGTAATTAAAAATGGCTTCCACGGTGACCACACTCCAAGCCAATGCAGTTTTTGCAATAATATCAATTGCAATATTTCATTTTCCACGTGTGTCGTTATTATTGTTCTGTCTAAATACGTTTCACTAACCCTGTATGGAGATCCACATGTATGTTCTTACACCAAAATTAAAGAAACGTTTCCAAGATAATATTATGCACATAATAAGTGTTTTTCTATTTTGATTCAGGGGCAGAAATTGAATTTTAGATCTAAGGGAACTGTCATTAATAAATAATCTGATTGGGCTATGTCTCGAGAATACAAACTTAGAGATATATGATATGATTTTCCCTTTAGCGTCCCTTTCAGCAGCGAGGCTGTATAAGATGTGGACCTACTGATTAACGTGGAATTCGAACCACATGAGATCCCGCCGAGAATCGAACCCAGGTCTCCCACGTCTACAAACTCAGAGAGACGCGGTTGAAAGCAAACTTTCATCGAGAACCGACTTAAGCGATAGGGATTGTTGCAGAACAAACAGGAACCAAACCAAACAAAATCACCATTCAAGTTTCCTTTTTATCTCTAAAAACCACTGCTATTCTTCTACTTGACAACCACTGGACAATCACTTCTACTTTACTAAGGTGGCACTATCCCCTTGTGCATCTTTGATTTCCACTCCTGTTTTGATTTCAGGCTTTCTGGCCGTGGAATCATCTTCATTCCACCACTTCACTCATCTCTCATCATCACCGTCTCCTTTAGCCTAACCGGCATAACTGTGGGACGTAAAACTCAGAGATTTTTTCATTTCTACCCGGGCCCTTTACACTCAAGCCCTTTTTCGCGGGGACCTTTTGACGCGGAGCCCTTTGACGTGAGGCCCTTTTGACTCGGGCTCTTTCCTCGCGGGGCCCTTTTGACGCGGGGTCCTTTTGACTCGGGTCCGTTTTGACCGGGACCCTTTTGTCGCCGGGCCCTTTTGACGCGAGGCCGTTTTGACTCGGGCCTTTCTGTCCTCGCCCTTTTGTCCGGGCCCTTCTGACATGGAATCCTAAATGTGTCACTGATTTGAACAAGCATTCCATAGAAAGTTTCGATGGTTGTTTTATTTAATAAAATTTTGCCATAATTTTTGCATTCACGTTACTTGAAATTGGGAAAGCCAAGATAGCTGTTGCAAGCAAAAGAGATTCTTCACAAAACAAGGTCCCTAAATTTAATAAACTTACTTCACTATTGTATTTGCATGAATGGTAGACTGGCCAGATAATAATAAAACGGGATACGCGGCACAATTTCAGAATCAACCTGAGTATAGGGTCCAAACATTGTTTTATAGTTATTAATGAATGGTGGGCAAACACTGTGTGCGTGGGCTTTCTTGGGGTTTTCCCGTTTCACCCCACTTTCTTCATTCCACCATTTCCTTCATTTCTCGTCGTCACCTTCTCCTCCAGTCTGGCTTACATAATCGTGGGACGTAAAAATGAAAGATTTTATTTCATTTCGTCGCTGTTAATGAGAATGGAACCTTCATTCATCTACCGTCGGTAGGCTATCCAATATCAACATATGTAGTTTACTAAGCAACCATCTATTCCAAAAGTATTAAACTACTTTACAAATTTCGAAAACTTTCCAAACAAAGACTCAACAATGGGGTTTAAGAAAACATAAATATTTCGGAACTTTTAAATCTCGGAACATCGGACGACTTTCTGAGAGAAAGGGGACAGTTTGATCACTGTAGTTGAATGGGGAAACGATACAAGTGAGAGTGGGTAAAATAGCGCCAAAACATTGTATATACGTAAACTAATTACAATACTTGCAGTACTTTTCGGAAAATATATTTTACGACTCAATGATCGGTATAACTAGAATCTCTATTATGTTCTACAATGACCAAGCTTACGTAACACCTCCTAACCCTTATTATTATTATTATTATTATTATTATTATTATTATTATTATTATTATTATTATTAGTAGTAGTAGTAGTAGTAGTAGTAGTAGTAGTAGTAGTAGTAGTAGTAGTAGTAGTAGTAGTTGCATTGTAATTGGATGAACTTCGAAAAGCTATCTGTTCAAATGAAAATAAACTTCTGCTAGTTCTGCTCTACTTCCTGTTTCAATATTGATCCCCGTACAGAAAAAACGGTAAAATATATTGAAAAGTCGACTTTTTGGAGTCGAATAAGTGTCTTAAGAAAATACTCCGTCCTTCGTAATCGTCAACCATTTTCGGTTTCAGTGGTCATTACCATAGAACAAAAACAGTAGTAGAAAGCGATGGATGGCGTTTTATAACCTATTTACTGTTTTAACTAAAGATACTACTTACTAGGCCCATATCTACCGGGGTGTAGGGGGCCGGGCCCCCCTAAATTTTAATGACCCCGTAAAATTTTCGTGGTAGACTTGCAAATGAACTATAACATTTTTGGGCTGGCTACGGGCCTGCTACTTACACCCA
This sequence comes from Thermobia domestica, assembly GCF_964235325.1. Lineage (NCBI taxonomy): Eukaryota > Metazoa > Arthropoda > Insecta > Zygentoma > Lepismatidae > Thermobia > Thermobia domestica. The sequence continues at coordinate 196,829,842 of NC_137455.1, read as the reverse complement.
TGTCTTCCTACTTAGACCGGAAGTGGTAGCAATTTACTATTGTTTGTGGTTTCAATATTGACCTTCTTAAAGCAAAAATGATAAAAATGAAATAAATAATTGCTTTTTAATATAATTTCAAAGTCACGAGAATAAATTTTGTCTTCACATTTATCCCTCTATTTAAATGGTTTCCAACCTCAATTACCTGACATACCCCTTTACGAAGTCTGCACGCTTCATGTTCCCCGGATCATCTCTCTGGCTATATGGTTTGCTATGCGCCTCCCGAGCTGAAGATCCGGGTACGATTCCCGGTGAAGTGTAATATGGTTCAGATCATAAATTAACCTGTAAGTTCATGCTTCATATAGATTGGTGCTGAAAGGTGCGCTAAACTTAAAATCAATAATATAGGAAAGGGGGGCAAGAGTACGCAAATTTCAATTAAACTTCTATATTTTGGTAAAAAATAGCTATATCGGAAAACTTTTATATTCAACACAAAACTTGAACTTCGCTTTAAGAAATGTGAACTCAACTTTTGTATACCTCTATGCTTGGAGGAACTAGAACTCGTAAAACGAAAGTATTCAAATTCGTACTCTTGCCCCTGTATGTGGGGCAAGAGTACGAAATCAAAGGGGCAAGAATACGCACCCAAATGAGCATTAACAATTATGCCCACTCCTTGAACATAAACAATTGAGCGCTTGTAGTGAGGATCCAGCGTTAGTAGCTGAAGGTTTGCCACAGACGAAGGTGCCCACTCCTGTATATAATGTGCATTGTTCATGCCACCATTCATTGCATATTGCTCACTGGATCCAATCTTCTGTTGGAGGATCGCTGTAGATGATATTGCATAATGGACACTCGTAAACTAGTTTCTCACTGACCTGAGAAGTTGTCTTTTGTTATAGTTTTCTTTGGTGCAAGTTGACGTTTGCCTTGGTGTTTGGAGAGTACCGTTTCAGAAGTAAGTTCTGTTTGAAAGGAGAGGATGTCAGAATCTCAGGTTGACCTCAAGAACATCGAGATTTTCTGGTCGATGGCTTGGTGGCAGACAGAGAAGGACTGACAACCACCAGAAGAGTGTATGATGTGACTCCTGTTTAATTCCAGTGAAGATCCAGCTCTACTAGTTGAAGGTTTGGACACAGACGAATTAGCAACTCGCAGAGGAATGTTTGATGTGCGCAATCCACATGAGCTTCTGCTTGCATCTAGCGATGATCCAACGTTTCTGGCTGAAGGTTTGGTAACAGATGGAGGAGAACGACCAACCAGCAGATGAGTGTTTGAAGCGGAGAGTCTGCATGGGCTCTTGTTTGCTTCTAGTGAGGATCCATCATTACTGGTTGAAAATTTGGTAACAGATGAGAAAAAATGAGCAACCGGCAGAGGAATGTTTGAAATGGACAGTCCGCATGAGCTCCTGCATGCTTGTAGTGAGGATCCAGCGTTAGTAGTTGAAGGTTTGGTAACAGATGGAAAACGAGCAACTGGTAGAGGAGTGTTTGATGTGGACGCACCGCATGGGTTCCAGTGTATTTCCAGTGAATCTTCCGATGAAAGATTTTGGACTCGATTCGGGTCTTTTGCTTGATTCGTTGCTTCAGGAATGCTTTCATTTTTAGAGCTGGCTTCTACATTTAGGTCTACGACATCAGCAGTAGAAGAAAGAAAATCTCCAGTAAACACATCTGGGTTCAGTAGGACAATTCCGCATTCTTGAAAGCCGGTCACCTCATTACTAATGGTTGCAGCTTTGTAATAAGCCTTAGTGAACAAAATCGTAACTTCGAATTGTGTAATTGGGCGGAATGGATGATTCCTTATCCATTTATCACACACTGTTGAATACCAGGATTTCAGTTGCCAAAAAAGGAGCAATCTAACGGTTGCAACTTAGGCTGGTATGGGGTGGTAAACTTAACATCACAATCCCATTTTCCCTGTAGAAATAAATCGCCTCGATTGAAATGTTAGAGGACTGATTGTCAAGAAGTAACAATACCTTTTCCGTGACCGGATTTGATCAGATATATTGGTGTAAATGATGCTGTCATTCAAAAGTTGTGAGTTGATGAAACCAGAGAATCAGATATTCTCACAGAACTCGGCGGCGCTCCATCGAGTAGCTCCTTTTTCATTCGTTCTCTGGTAAATATCTACGTAGGTGGAATAAAGGAACCAGATGCACTCACGCAGCAAACAGCTGTGGTAGTAACTCCATGATCACTAGGTACAATTTTATTCACAACTGATTTTCTTTTAGTCAACAGCACTTTTGGAACTTTATGAGGAACCGTATTTATGTAGATCCTCCATATTGTAGATCTCCTGTGGAGGGAAACCGTTTTCTCTTACAAGATCTTGTAGACTATTAAAAAAAAGCGTTTAACTTGTAGCTTGCTAAAACCACGAGCTCTTCCCAGACTAGCTTTGAAGGCTGTCACAAAGCAATAGTTGGATTCTACGACGGAAAGACTCTGTTCAATCTTTTCCTGCCATTCAATTCACATGGCTAAAGGGATGGAGTAACTGGTTACGTTCAGCAAAATCGTACACCATTCTTCTTACTGCTAGATCATTAAAGTTAATCAATAGAAGAGTTGCTCCAGTAATGTGATATGTTCCACTAATTCGTTCTCTATTTCCTCGTTAAATACTGACTTCATTGTGCCCAAAAACAAAGGAAGGGAAAATCCTTAATTCTCCTCATATGAGTAATGAGAACGCATAGGATACAAAAATCAGATAATATTTAGACCATTTATAAAAGTATATTTTCCAACTTCAGCTTATTTAATCGGTTTCTTGTTCTAAAGAATGCTTGTCAACTACGAAGGGAACATTGAAGCGAAGCTCCTCTTGCTCTCGCTCACTCCACTCTCTCTCTCTCTCGCTTCTGTAAACTCTTGTTCTGTAAGAAGCCGCCTATTTCTTTTCCTCTGATAATTGCGCACCATGATCTGAAAAAAAATATAGTTTTATTTTACACCGTAAAACCACCTTCTAAATGGACAAGTTTATAGGATCATCTGATGAGCAATCGTAGGCCCCCCTGTCATACCCATAATTCACCTAAATGTATTAATTTTACACTATGTTGATGCATTACTGACGCGATCGGGGCGTTACGATTGCTCAGAAGATGGTCTTCCGGACTTGCCCAAAGTTTTTAATGGCAAGCGTTATGTATTCATTTTACTCACTTCAGGCTAAGTAAAATTAGATGAGTTTGCTTTAGATATTGTTGTGTAAGGAGTGGTATTTAGAATAACAATTTTTCCCTCGTGCATAAGAAAGTATCAGGATTTTTCAGAATTCTTAACGTTATAGGCTACATATGGGAACCAGTATTAGTAACACTTGCTGTCACTGTCTATTACAACGGAATCTACATTCTCTTTTGATTGTTAGACGTAAATTAAATTGGATTTTTTTCTTAAAAACGAAGGGGCAAGAGTACGCACGCGTATCCATGCCCCCTCGTTATCTGCGTACTCTTACCCCCTAACTACACAATGGACTTTCCCTGATATTGCACAGCTAACTGTTGGAAGAAAGTCAAGTTACTCCATCGTGTCAAACAATGGATATGCTAGAAACTAATGCTTTACGGTACTTTGAAATCGTTAAAAAATTGTGTAAGTTATTCCTTAAGTACTTATGTCCCAATATTATATCAAACTATTAGAAAAACATAAATATTGACCTAGATAGCTTGTAGTTTTCCGCAGCACACTCAAACTTGTTTAGGTTCTAGACGTCATTAACATCAAACTCCACGTGACGCATTATTGCTATGCGCGAATATATTCCCCTGTTTTTATGGAATCGTATTCTTACCCCCCGCGTACTCTTGCCCCCCTGTACTCTAACAATTTACCCACCTTCCTTACCGATAGTTAGTCTGAACCCTCTTATAATATCTGAAGCAGCATTGAATTCTTGATCCTTCAATAATAATAATAATAATAATAATAATAATAATAATAATAATAATAATAATAATAATAATAATAATAATAATAATAATTCTCAGCAATTTATATTTATTTCCAGCAGGTGCTGAAGTACAGTTTTCTAACAGCTCTGTCCTACCTAATATTGAGGTTGTGCAGTATTTAATTTAGTATTTTATTTGCCTGTCGTTTGCGTCTCTCTGTTCCTCTTCATCCTCCAGGGGGTGCGTTTCCAGGTTGGGAATCATTGCTCTATGCAGACTGGAAGTTGTGGAAATCAACTATGTTTGGTTTAAACAGTAAGAGCCATAGTGAAGATTCAGTATCCGAAAAATAGGCTCTTTCTCCGACTTTACCCCTCTATCGCAACCAGAAATGACAGAAACATGCTATTACTTTCTGTTCTAATATGGATTCACTTAGAGCGAAACGATAATAGGGAGGAGACAAACGTTTCTTTTATATACGAATATGAATTCAGTATCCGAAGAATATATTTTAACTAAGCTTTATTCTTCTACTGAACCCGGAAGTTGTTAAATCTAGCGAAACTTTAGGTTTCAATAATGAAGAGATAGCTTGAAACTATTTTCATCGTACATTCAGCGTCAGATGAAGAGGTCCATGTCTCATATTATCCTTCTATGGCAGTCAGTAGTTATAGATATATTACTTCAAGTTTCAGTATTGAATTCGCAAATTTTAGTCTGCATAAGGTTCACAAACATGAAATGAACTTCGTTTATTGCTTATTTGTAAACAAAATAATTCTATCTACGAATGATAAAGTCTACGAGTGATCAGGATAATTTTAGGGATATTTACTGCACGAAGTTGATAATAGGGCTCTGAGTAGTTAGTTGGCTATCATGAAGATATCCTAGTTTTCTAAGGGTTAAACAACGTTCTTACCATTGTTGCAGGAGACTCATAAAGATTTGCAGGTAAGAAACAATTGTGTTTGTGACTTGATAAATCTTGAACCACTTTATCGATCTCGATGAAATTTTCAGCATAGATGGGGTTCAAGCCTAGAATGGTTTTTATCATTTCACTTTGATATTGCAACTTAGGGGAGGAGGAGGAGAGAAGATATTTAAAATAAATGGAAAATGGCCGGATGAACAGTGACACTTCCAATGCTGTTTAAATTCAAATTCAGCCCCGCAACTTGGAGGATGGGAATATATATATATATATATATATATATATATATATATATATATATATGATCGATTATGACCGATATTAGTATCGATTACATGCTTTTCGGGGTCGCTGAGGTGAACAGTAACAATTTCAACTCCATTTCAATCCAAACTCAGCCTCCATTGCCCATAATGTCCAAAAAGAAACGTATTCTTCCCCTGTGAAGAATGGGTATTCTGCTAGTCTATTATATAATCATTGTGACATTACTAGTTTCTAAAGTTAATTCAAACAAAAAAAAAAAAAAAAAGAATTTTTAAGAATAATGTATTTTAAAGCTGTATGTTGCTGTTTATAAATTTGAATAATGATGCGTTTTGGAGGTGAAAGAATCGAAGCTCGCTCTTATCAGCTATCAAAAATCTTGATGTTATAGTTAGGGAAGTGTAGTTTATTTATTTATTTATTTTCTTTTGTCTTAAAATGTGCAATTCCTTTGACTTAGTCCCTTTCTCCACCGAACGACTCAAAGTCAACAACTACTATATTCAATAAAGTATAATTGAGCACATATGCTAATTGCGACTTCTGATCCAAATACAGAAGCTTTGCCCAGGAGCAACAGTTGGTATATTCAATTGTTCGCTTCCGGTGACATACACGTTTGGAGGCTCATTATTCAGTGACTAGTTTCTGCACGTGTGAACGGAATGTTTTATCCCCCTTTACTGAAACCCACCTGAATTTATGATGTATCGTGTAACAATATGTTCCGGTAAATAGCACCCGCATGTTATCTCCAAACCACAAACACGCCAGTCCATGTATGCACGTTTGTATATGTATATATATATATATATATATATATATATATATATATATATATATATATATATATATATATATATATATATATATATATATATATATATATATATATATATGCGTAAATGTCTCACTGGTTACATAATGATTGACGACAACAGGTTTCCACAAGGATTTCTATCCTTATTTTTATGCAATTCTTTTTCTTTTGATTGTTTCTTTTAAACGGATTGAGGAAATTAAATTAAATATTATTATAAATTTAACTTTCAACATACAGCTAAACAGATAATACAGGAATTAATGATAAACAATTGGTGGAACTATAAAATTTGCATAGTATTATTTCATCACGAAAGTATTCGACCAGGACTTCCCTGAAACTTTTCTTCTATACATAATAATAGTGTTAGCGATGAGACGAGAGTTATTTAAAGTGACCAAAAGTAACTTTAAAAAATATTACATACGAAATACGGCAACTCTTGTCTCGGTTTGAAGACAACACAAGAAATTTCACAAGTTTCGTGTAGTGATGAGCAAATGCAAGATCAAGACCAAGACTCGGGTGGTCTTCGTCTTGCACAGCCAGTCTTGGTCTTGGTCTTGCACTGGAACCTTTGGTCTTGGTCTTGCACACCCAGTCTTGGTCTTAGTCTTGCAAGCAAGAGTCTTGCTTTTAAGAAGTCTTTTGCTTTTCATTGGTAAATTTTACTCTGGATATAAGGGATAATTAAAATTCTACAATGTGTCAATGCTAACGGAAGTATAATGTATGTTTCTAAATGTAATAGTTTACCTTCATATAAGTATGATGATAGTGTACATATTTATTTATGGGTGCCCAAGCTTCACTTCTTATAAGATAAATCACATTTCGTAATCTCTTTTATATTTTCTAACAGATCCAATATTCCACTGGTTCACAAACTTGGGAGGCTACCCCTGAGGTGTATGAAAGAAAATCAAGACGACACAGATTACTGAAATACCATGAATTACAAAATTATTTTTATACTCTAAAGGCGTTAGATATTTTTTCTGTTCAACCACGATTAACAAACTTCAATTAAATATTGAGATTTTGTTTTACTGATTCTAATATGTGTTCTATGGGTCAAAAACATGGACATTGCGCAAAAGCGGTGAAAAAAAATTGGAGGCTTTCGAAACGTGGGCATGGAGAAAAAAGAAGAGCATTAGCTCGGTTGAACGGAAAATGAATGAGGTGTTAGAAATAGTAGCAGTAGGGGAGAAAAAGAAAAATTTTAGATGTATTTAAGAGGAGGAAGAGGAACTGGTTGGGATATTGGCTGAAGAGGAACTGTATTATGAGGGACGTGCTGGAGAGTATGGTGGAAGAAAAGAGAAGGAGAAAACCAAGGAGATTGTAGTTGAAGGAAGGTATTAAAACAGAAGCTTGCTACGTCAAGACGAAAGAGACTAGCTGAGGACAAGTGTACATCGAAGCTTCTTAGTTGCAACATGTGATCTGCCAATAACGGCAGAATAGCTATGATGGTGATGATAATGATGTGTTTAACAATATTTGGCAAAAAAAGAGAGAAAAAATTAAAATGATAATGATTATAATCAAACCTCTTAATTATATTAGAATAATTTGAGTTAAAACTGAAAATGACTGAATATCTTTTGTATAAACTCAATTTATATAAATACTTTTGACCTATATTAGAAATACAAAAACGGGACCAAACTCCAAGTTATTGGAAATAGCTGTACAAAATCACTCTCACTTGTGAATATGGATTATTTATTGTTGTATAATATTATATCGCTCAAGCCTCGATGTGCCGTATAAATAAGGAGACTAAAAGTTATATTGATAAACAATTTTTCAACGTATAAGTATCTGCCCATGAAATCAAACTTGCGGTTCCATGCACTAAGTTTTAGTCAATAGCATGAAAATGTTATTTCTATATTAATTTTATGAGCACACATTAAAAATTTCCAACGGATGTTTGAGCCTCTGAGAAAAGGCCGTACCCATGTAATCAGCATAGATGGTGTGCGGAATTACATATGTTCAGCATTACTTTTCTCTGTAGTTTTGGAAGAACTCCGGAAATTAAACGAAATATCTATTTTAACGTCCCACGTTATGCGCCGCGGCTAAGGGAGACGGTGATGAGAAATGAATGAAATGGTGGAATGAAAAAAGTAGGATTAAATGGGAAAACCCACGCACACGGTGTCTGTTCACCGAAAGCTCACATAGTGCAAGCTGGGATCGAACCAGGAACCCCATGCACCAAAGGTGAACGCTCTTCCACTGAGCCACTACACCTGAAGCAACTGAAGTGTGAAAAATTCCTCTTTTGCTATATATTTCCCATGACGAGCCGACAAACTTTACCAGCTTGAAGGTGAAAGGTTTAAATTTACTCGATATAACACAAACACCTGTAAAATGGTGTTTCATTTCCGGCATTGTTTAAAAACGCAGGAATACGCAGTAACCCAGAACCAATGACATATTTCTTTGTATGCAACAAACTCTGATTAGAATGACACGTGTGTAGCTTGAAAACAAGTAATAACTACAGAAAACGCAAATAACCTATTCAGAAAATGACATACTGTAGCTATATGCGACAGGGGAATATCGACTCACACGGATTGCATAAAATACTGGGAACGTATTCACTCCAGCGACATTTTTACTGAAGCCAAGAAATTAAAGTGAAAGATGTAATAATTTTCCCCTTTTTACATACTATAAAAAAATCAAGTAGTACCAGTACTTTTGCAAGACTCTTGCGCAAGAGTCTTGGTCTTGGTCTTGCAGGTATGCTCTTGGTCTTGCATCCCTTGGCCTTGGTCTTGCATCGAGATTCCTGGTCTTGGTCTTGGTCTTGCATGCAAGACTCTTGCAGGAACTGCAAGACCAAGACTCTTGCGTTCATCCTAGTTTGGTGAGCAACCAAGCCTTAGATTTCAAACACTGTTTTAATATTACATTTCTTCATATATAAAAGTTATAAATTGATAAATTAATTGTACGAATACAATGAAGAACATTTATCAACGTTTAAAGATATGAAAGCCAGTACATAATAGGCCTTAGTTCTTCATTAATAATACTTTTTTGATCTGATTTGATTTTGAGTTTAGCGTCCCTGTCAGCAACCAGGCTATATAAGACTTGGACCTACTGATTAACATCATGAGCACCTGCCGGGAATCAAACTTTGGAATAAGAATTCAAAAGTTGTAAATTTTTACCTATGATATCCTCTTTGAAAAAGCTTTAGTGTAGTATATGCTTAAAGATGAGTAAAGAGGTGAATTCTCTTTCATAGGATATGTGTACATTGATGTTTTCCTTTGAAAATTTTGGAAGTGTACATTGGCCCACGTCTTAAAATTGGGAATTGGCAAAATAATATATATTGGTGAATATTCTATATTACTTGGATAGGTACTTCTCTAAATTTGGTTGCTCCTGCTTACCTTTCTTTATGTGCATAAAATTGTCAAAAGTAGCACTTGATATTGGCTCGAATCTGAAATTGTAGTGTTAAATGTGAGTTAACATGAAGCGCGAATTTCGAATGTTGTGCTTCATGGTCACTAAGATAAATTGTAGTATATAATCATATAGTTGAATACAGGGCTCCATTGTCTTTCATTAAACAGGAGTACTTTGAGACATAATTCTTAAATTTCGGAAGGAATGCATTTGACTCACCCTTAAATTCTGGAACTGTGAAAAAACAAAATTTCGTAATTGTTCTCAACGACTGGTAAATTTGTATGATTTAGTGTCCTTTGATGAGTAAAAACTTTGCCAAAATTCACATTTGAAGATGTTCCCCTAATATATCATTTTCACACTTTGAAACTTAGAAATAGCTCTTAATCTACGGTAATTGGTGTATAAGTTTCGGACTTGGAATCTGATAGGTACTTACTAAGAGCGATTGATATTAAAGAATAACAATTACATTTTGAACTTTACTTACAATTTATAGTCTAAGGTTAGTTTTGGCAAGTTTTTCTTGTCGTAATCTGTTTAGCTAATCATTTTTATCGGTTAAATGTTTTGAAACATTTTTGAGAGCTTTTAATTTAGTAGTATGATTTTTTTCTCAATCACTGATTTTTAAATTTTAGTTTCATTTTTTTAAAATTCTAGTATTATAGTTATAACACAGGCTAAGGTCATTGGTTCAAAATTATAATTTGCGTAGTCTGGTTGGCTAAACACTTTCAAATCCTCGTATAAAGTTTTTGAATTTTTAAAATTCAATTTTTGAATTTTAGTATTGTAGTTATGAGTCATAGTCTAAAGTCATTTTGTGGAAAGTTATTCTTGATGCAATTTGATTGGCTGATAATTTTCAATTCTTTATTTAGCTTTTCTTAAGTTTAAATTTTTGGTTTAAAATTGTTTGATCACTGTTTTTATAATTTTTGACCCTTAGGATTGAATCTAAGGTCATTGGTGAAAACATTTACGACTTCAAACCAAATATTTATTACTAAAACCGATTAATATGAAACAATAATACTTTCACACTTTAAACTTTAGACAGAACTCATAGCCTAAGTCATTAATAGAGGACTATCATTGGTGCGATCTGATTGGCCCTTTCCTTTCGTTTCTTTAAATTGGACCTTTTAATCAAATGGGCCCTTTTTCGAAAATGGAGCCTTTGCCCCCTTAACCTATTTTCCGAAAGAAACAAAAAAATACTTGTCGATTTATTTTCGGTCTACTACATATGTGCCAAGTTTGAAGAAAATCGGACCAAGAGAAACCCTTGTGAAGCTACCTCCTTTATATTTTCATTTTTTTGATAACCTGTTTTTGCCCCAAACTCTTCAATTGCATTTGTTCATATATTTAGTGATGGGACGGATACTCTCTCCTTCGCTGCATACCTTCTCTAAGGCCTCTATTCTGACAGTTTTTTTTATAATATAAATCGTGCTTCACGTTATAAGAAAAAAATCGTATGTTTCGTATAACTCTATTAATAAGCTTCATGCTTTCTTTGTCCAGAAATGACAGTGAGCCATGTTTTGAAATGACAGTGAACAATAAAGTTGAATGTCGTCCGGTGCTAAACTGCTGATTGGTAATTGTATGCAAGTCCAGCAGAGAGTAGAAACTGCTTCTATTTCTTCCAAGTCAGGAACCAAATAAGAACCTCAGAAAATTTCAACCTGGAGTAAAGACAAGTCACATCTCGCAGGATAGTTAAGTAAGGTCGTGAGTTAAGGATCGTGAATCGCATCCTTACTTCATGGCCATCTGAGACAAGCTGAAGCCCAAACGAATATGAAAGAAAATGAAAAGATGAGTTTTGATGAAATTTAAAAGACCATGAACCCTTCGAAAGCGATAACTTTTGTCAATCCTCTAAGTGCTGTGTTTGTGTTACAGTCACTAGTATGTATTGTAATTCCTGGTCCTCGCCGACAGAGGAACAACCACAAGAGAGGTTTGGTTTCTCGGTTAGGTATGTACTCGAAAATTGTGATAGCTTTCTGCAAAGTAACATCTTGTCCTGCAAAGAAACATGGTTTAAAAGTCAAATTATTCAGTAAATGTGGTAAATTAGAAGAATGACTTTAAAAAATAACTCTCCATGAGAAGGAGACTGTAACCATCTTTTACAAACACTAACATTATATTTTAACCCAAACTCGTTCCTGGATTGAGCATAAAATATTTGGTGATACTTTTCTATTGCAATGAGATTCTTCTGTAAACAATTTAGTAGTGAATAGTTTTTTCTAAAGATTCGTTATTTCTAACAGTTTCACAAACCAAGACTAAATTATATAAGTGCTTACTGACTGAGCGCCATACAAGATATAACGCATTTCTTCTTAACTATGTAGACTATTTTTGGTCTTGACAGCAGATTGTGTTAGACGAGAATATAAAACATTGTCAATTACGATTTATAAAAAAAGTAAATTCAGATAAATTGTGTCTGTCAAGTCTTTTTTCTCAAATGAAATATTAGTTTCTGTTCTCTCATTTTCGCAACTGGCATAAAATAACGAACGTGAGACAGTAGCAAGCAATAGGCTGCGAGGGGGAGCTGTCTGTTATCCTCTCTCTCTCTCTTTCTCTCTCTCTCAATCTCTCTCTCTTTCTGTTTCACTCCCTCGAAGTTGCGAATTTCATCAAATCCGGTGGTCTCATTTCGTTTAAGCGGATTACTTGACCACGGATAAATACTATCGATTTCAGTAATCCTGCACGGGATGTTCAGGTCGGTACGGCACCACGGGTCTTGCTTCAAAACGCCCAACTCATCACGGATCAATGTGTGTTTTTTTCACTATCTCTTTGATAAAAATTACTTTTTTTTTTTTACAGACTATGCTATTATTGTTCAATGCTACCATTTCTCTTTTGAGCACTAAAATTTACCATTCGTATACCCTGTGTTTATATAACGTCAAATTCTAGCTTATAGAGATTTCACTTTAAATTATGATATATATGATGCTAAAAATCCAGTACACAAAACTAAACCTGGGACCAATTGGTGTTAGTTTTGTTAAAATGTAGTATATTAATTATTTCAGAAAAAATGTACAAAAAAAAAAAAAATACTGAATCTAATTATTTTTAACCACCAAGTAGCGTTCCATAAGCAGTAATCCAGTTGGATTTTTAAAGTGAATGTAAAATATTTGAATAGGAAAGAAGATTGCTAAGATATAATTGAATTTTAACAAAAAATACATACCTCAACAAAGTACATCAACAAATCATAAACAAATACAAGGTAAGGAAAAGTGAAATGTAGTCTATTCATATTTCTTTCAACTATAAATCAAGTAAAATTACAATATGATTGGAATAATTTTCATGTGAATTATAAAACCAATATACATGTTTCCATTCTAGGTGCAGATTTGTGTGAGTTATAATAAGGAAAGTCAAATTTTAGTTACATGTGAAGAGTTTATGAATGATTTGGATCTAATTTTAAAAATAATCTGCATAACGGTATGCATGCTTAAAGTTTTGTTCCGGTTGGTTAAATTTGATATTCATCTTTCCAAAGAATTATGTTTCAGGAGAAACACACACAGATTATATATATATATAGTTTTTCGTAAAATCTAATTTTAGTAAACAACGTTGTGACGGCTTCGCTTCAAAGAGGAAGAGCATTATACGCATTACGGTTGTATGGATTCTGCCTTAAATAGAGGTCCATGTCTTCTGTAAGTACATAGACCTCCTATATAAGACGTAAATCGTTAAAAACGTAATTCTATTAACATTTGAAGGGCAACGGTGACTTTAAATGTGAATATCCATATCCCATGTCCCATATATGTAAGTGTCGCATGACTCTACTTACTATCATTAGCTGAGTTTATTGGTTCTAGTCTTGAGAGATTACCAAAAGGAGGTAAATAATGGTAATTACGTAAATTGGGTAAAGAATAGGTCCTATATTGAGTTATTCGGTAGTGTATACCTCTTAAAGAAGTATGGAAATAATACATATCAATTTATGTGGCTCAAACTAGCACTGGGCAAAGATGACAGCTGAATCACTATCACTGCACTTTCTTTAAAATAATCATCCTAGGGTGACAAAACAGTTCAACTCTTTCCCACAAATCTATTCTCTCCGTGCAAAGAATAGGCATTTCAGCTAGTAACAGATGCAATAAAAGATCCTTTGAAATAAACACTTTAGCACAAGATCCTCAAGTACTTGAACGATAACGACCATCTCAACAAGATCGTTACAATATTCATGCTTAAGTGTTCCTTTTCTACTAAAATTAGTGAACAATCACCTTGTTAGAGTAAGGCCATTAGCATACTAAGGTCATGCATATTCACTCTACATAGTATACAGCAACTAATAGAGGTTTTTAATACAAGAATCAACATAATTCGTGAAACATTAGCGACCAGCACTCTACCCATAATTCAATTTCCATTTCATTCTACATCTATTTTAATATTATTAGGATGCAGAATATTTTCCGCCAGTTTAATCAGAATCAACAAACCAAAATTATTTAAGTGCATTTGATTTCTTTAGGCTCAATAATTTGTACATTTGCGTCATCTTATCTTGCAAAGTTCTTCTATTCTTTTATTACTGTGTCTAGTCCTCTCTCTCTTCTAAGACTCGATATAATCATAACGATCCATTTTGGTATGGATTATATATAAAAATTATATTTTCTTTCATCGTAGACCGTGCAACATAATAATTATTATTATTATTATTATTATTATTATTATTATTATTATTATTATTATTATTATTATTATTATTGATGTATTGACTGAAACGTTGTTACGAGCATAAATGTTAAGGATCGAAGCAATAAGACGGAAATTCTGTGTGATCTTGGTTTGAAATATTAGAACTGTGAAAACATTGGGAAAAGTGCGGCACTTTATTTCTTTAGCCTGGAGACAAGAAGATATAATCTGTGATACGAATTATGAAGAGAGATTCGAATCAATATTGTACAACATTTTCAACACTTTACCTTTGCCATTTGTATAATTATTATTTGTTAACTTTAACACATGTTTGTTAATTGTTTGTTTATTAATAATTGAATTTGTTATTAATTTGTAATTATTTTTAATCGGTTCTTTCCGTACTGTTACTGTGAGAACATCCTTGTCAAAAGAAATTTGTTCTTCAATTTTCTAGTTTGGCACATTAATCTGTGTGTATAAAAGAAGAAATCTTGACTGACTGATTAATCAACGCCCAGCCCAACGAATTTATAAGATTATCTTGTTACGAGAAGTTGGCCTTCTAAAACACTTCCAAGCTTACAAGACTATAGTTGTCTCACGTGACCCTGTTTCTGACACCTCAAGACCACCTTTGCACTCCCTAAAGATTATGCTCTCTGTATTGTGGAACAGTCGGCAAGTGGTGTATTACGAGCTCCTTCCACCTGTACTGGTTACACCATCACTGCTTACCTCTACTCTCGGTAAAGGCATACGGTGCACAGTGCGTTGCGGGAGAAGGGTCCTTCATTAGTGAATCGCAAGTGTGAGCTTCATGGCACAGTGTCCTTCAACCAAGCTACATGTAGCAAAGAGGCCCTTCAGCACTTTGAGACACTGTGCCATACAATATATTCAGCTTGTGTTATGCAAACAGATTACTATCTATATCATTTCCTAGACAACCAGCTCCGACGTGTGTACGTACAGTTTTGTTCAAAAAACTGTCCACCCACCTCTTTTTTAAATGCCATGCATATCACATTCAGTTGGAACTAAACCAAACAAATATGGATTTTCTTTAACCTGCTGAGATCTTTATTTATAACAAAAATATTATAATTTCTTACTTACGGTTACCAGAGCATGACTTTCTAAAACAAGGTGGAACTAAGTGTTTTTGAGCGAGATTGAACATACATCTGTAAATACATACAATAACATTTGAAGAAAAACAACTTTTTAAATTGTGTTTATTGCAATAGATAGCTGCAGCAATTATCTCAGCACAGTTTGTTAATGAAGTCATTTCGTTAAAACCTTACGGGTAACAAATGACTTGAACTCGTCCCTTACTTACTACGATAACCACTGAACGAAATCGAATTTATTCAATTATCTGTTTTGCAGTAGAGCGATTATTCTTGCCGAGCTCATTAATTGAGTTAATCCTTTAATATTTTCAAGAGTAACGATTACTTGCGTTCTTCCATTATCCGTGCGACAATATTTAAACAAAGCGAATTTGTGAATTTTATTTATTTTTTGCGATAGATCGCTAAGCGATTTTCTTGGTCGACTTTGCTAATGCAGTCAACCCATTAACATATTCACGAGTAACAGTGACATACGTCCGACCATTACTTCACAGGTATGCTTTTTAGAAAAGATAGATAGATAGAGCAGTTCGTTTACCCTAGAAATCTCAAATTAGTTTAGGTTACAGGCCATTCCGAGTCGGGGTATCCTTGAGCCCACTCAGAATTGTTTATATAATTAAAAGTAAAGAAGTTTTTGTCACTTTTGGTAGCCCATAAGCATCAATTTACTCTCCTCCAAAAAGCACGTAAAATTTATTTTTTTTCCTCTACAGGAAGCAGCAGTATTCTTTATTGATGTCGAGCGAACAAGAAAGTATGAAAAAGAGGCATATTTGCCGCCAATAGTACAAAACTGTTGCCTAGTTGGGCAATGAGGTTATATAAATACTTCATTGAATTCGGAGACATGAGAGCCGAAATTATCTCTGATACTCTGGCAGATAATAGCAAACGCACCGATCCTGGGGTCTAAGGGGGCCGGCTCCCCCCAAAACTCATGTGGGTCCTCCCGCATTTTATTTTTGAATACACAATATTTGGCATAATTTGAGTGCAATTTGTCTTAAAATCCTCATATATGCCTTCTACATCTGAATGGGTCCCCCCAAATTTACAGAGAAATCGGCGTCCTTGGACAATAGTCTGCTTTTTAGATTCAATTTGTTATGATCTTCAATGACATGATCGTACATAGTCCCAATGGTGGTGGGGTCCTAAGACCCACTATACTATTTTCTAAGCTACTTATGAATTATTGTTTTACATCATTATGGTAAATTGTCTAAGTTACTGTAACTAATAACTTCAAAAGAACTACTGGCTGGTAATAATAATTTGTTAGACTTATTTAAAAAAATAACAATTACCTTGTCGGATCCAAGAAGTATCTTCGAATGTTTTGGCTTAATAGTAATTTACGTTTATCCGTAAATGCACATGGTAACACTGGAACGAAAGCGAACTTCTTAATTCTATTTTTTTTTCTCAATAAATAACTAGAGCTAGTATCTGCCCGAGTTTGTTAACAGTGATATTCTGTTATCATCTGAACAGGTAATGGTAACTTGTACACAAATGAAAGCTGTTTTTTTTAATTCGGATTTTTTTTCTTTGCAATGGATAGCTACATCAATTATCTTAAGATTTCGTTAACAAATTCAGAGCCAATAGTGGTAACTTAATTCCATTCGTTACTCCACACGATAACTCTTAACAAAAAAGCGAATCTTTGAATTCTGTTTCTTGTAAAGATAGTAGAAACTACACATCTTATCGTTACATGTTAGCGAACGTCCTCCAGCAGTGACATCTGCCGGATAAAATTGAAACTTCTCGCTCGTGATCCTTTTTCCTGTCTACCAGTTATTATTATTATTATTATTATTATTATTATTATTATTATTATTATTATTAGTAGTAGTAGTAGTAGTAGTAGTAGTAGTAGTAGTAGTAGTAGTAGTAGTAGTAGTAGTAGTAGTAGTAGTAGTAGGAGGAGGAGGAGGAGGAGGAGGAGGAGATGTTTGCTAAGATCATTCTATTACATGTGTATGTAAACTATTAAACAACTTCCTGATCCACAGAATAGCAACATATTTCCTCGAGTGAGGTGTTCTCTAAGTAAACTTGATTTGAATCATAAAGTGTCCTATATATCTTCTGTTCCTATGAGCGTAAATTTTGGGTTATAGCATATATAAAGAAGCTAAGAAGTGAATTCTTAAAGTCATAGAAATCGGTTTTTCGATTGTGGAGTTGAATAGCTTTACAGATGTGCACTGACCGGAAAACAACAACCGGTGAATTTTATATACTGAAGCTTTTGTTGGAATGCAATTTGTCATTTTAGTTTATTTAATTTTAATCTCAATTCAAATCTGTCTCCATTCAAATTCATATCATTCAAACTTACACTATATGCAAAAAATCTTGTTTTCAACTTGAATTGAAATTGAAGATAAATCTACAACTACAACATATTCTTCAATCAATAGGTTTGTGAAAGAGGATATAAAACATGGTTATGTGAACGTTTTCCTTCATACTGCTCAAGTTACAGCTGTCACTGGCAAGTCGAATATGGAACAATACTTTTTTTTTATTGAATTCAAAGAGAACGAGAAGAAATTCTAAATACAAAGACAGGAAAAGTGATGCTATTCAAATGATGTATATATATTACTATTGTTGGTAGTTAGTTTTAAAAATGGTCTTTTTCTTATGACGATAATTCATCTAAGTTTATATTAACATTACGTTTTTGATTCTTTTATTTTTTATTTCTTTTTATCAGTACCGTGAACTTGCAGATACTTTTATTAGATCTATGTTTATTAAAATAATTGTACTCCTTGTTTAACGTTTTGATTTTACACTATTCATTTTTATTATATTTTAAATTAGCAGCAAACAAGAATATTTAATTAGAATATGGAAGAATGTACAAACAAGAATTTCAGGAATGATCCAAAAACTGGATCAAAAGATTGTGATCTTGGCCAACGATTAGATGTTGGGTCAGGAGCCACAAAATTTTTGAACGGCTTCTAGATAAATCGTGTTTCCGTATATTTTATAGAATAAGCACATCAAACTGAGTTAAGTGGTAGTTTTGATTTGGATATACTATATGCAGTTCTCCAGATATAAGACGTACAAGAAAACGTTTGATTAAATGAAATATATTGTATTTTTAGGATGAGGGGCTACAAAAATTTTGAATGGCCCCTAAATCGAGATTTCGTATTTTTTACGGAATAAGCACATAATACTAAGTGGTAGTTTTGGTTTGGCTGCTTATATATAGTTCTCCAGATATATAAGGCATAGAAGAAAATATTTGATTGAATGAAATATATTGGATTTTTTATTCCACAAAAATTTTGAAAGGACCCTAAATCGAAATTTCATATTTTTTGCGAAATAAGCACATCATACTGAGTTAAGTGATAGGTTTGATTTGGCTATAGTATATGTAGTTCTCCAGATAAAAGGCCTAGACAAGAAAATTTATAATTGAATAAAAAACATTGGATTTTTTGGATCAGGGCCCACGAAAATTTTTAATGGCCCCTAAATCGAGTTTTCGTATTTTTTACGGAATAAGCACATCATACTGATTAAGTGATAGTTTTGGTTTGGCTACACTATATGTAGTTCTCCAGATATAAGGCCTACAAGAAAATTTCAGTCTGAAATATATTTGATTTTTTTTTTTTTTTTGATCCAACAATATTAATTGTATTGACATAGGTACATTTTGAAGATAGAATTTTATGTGGTTATCGTCAACTCTGTACTTACTCTTCATACACTCAATGGAAGTCAAATTCTAATTCACTGTAAAAAATTTAGTGCTAAAATGTTATTCTGTTTTTCAGTTCTTGTGTTCTAAATTTATATCTTCTTCATGTAATTTATCTATCTACGGCCAGTACCTCCTATGATTTAGTGACTAGCAGTCGTGTAAATGCTGCACGTAATCGTTGGTTCGGTTCGCAACATGAGATCATTTAACCATATTGTGATTATTCTGATTCTGCCTTAAACTATAGGCCCATGTCTCATACAACCTCGCTGCTTGAAAAGAACAGTAAACTTTAACAAGCAATAACATTGGATTGGGTAGAAAATTAACGTAGGGTAAAGGAAGAATTTCATTGCTTAACCAATATCTTGTCTGAATTTTATTTCTCTTTAAAGTACCAATAATTCTGATAAATTCCACATGAGTAGCTGCATTGAAAAAGAATGAGTAGTTAATTGGAATAATCATATTGAACGCTTTATCTTCCAATGAAGGAATCTTTGATGATGATGATGATGATGGCAAGTATATATCCTTTACCTGCAGTAGTGATTACCTCATTACGGAAGTAAGTATTATTTATTTATTTATGGACAGTACCATACAATTAAACCAATTGACCGAAACATAACAACATAAGGATAACAAATAAAATAAGTCATTAGGTGCAAAATTGAGACAATCATCTGAATTGTATTGCTCATTGGCATTCGTTTACAAAATTGCAAGTCCCTTAGTGCAATATTTTGTAAGATATTTATGAATAAATCTTACATGTTATCTTACGAAGATTCCGAAGCCTCTAATGATGGATAGTCATCTCCTTAAAGCGTATTGGTATCCTACGGCCACACAATACTCCTACCGTTCCTCTTCATTTTATCTAACCGCTGCTAATTATACTGTTCTTTATTGACTAAAAGAAATTTCATTCATAATGTTTTATGCTGCATGTGGAGTTTACTTACGAGTTTCTTACACAGTTTTGATGTACAATGATTTTTTCATTGAATTTCACCCCTTGAAATTATTATCTTTCAGCACTTTAAATTAAATGCACATTTCTCTCACCTTTACCTTACTTTACATTTATTAGATGTGCTTAATACAGACTCCTTTTACATTTATTCGAAGTCCTGTGTTCGTTGAAAAAACTCATACAAAATACATATTCCACATTCTGTTTTCGCTGGGTTAAATTAAGAAAAACATAATAATATGTTCCGTAGTCAGTCACTTTTTAATATTACTTAAGAGCTCTCTGATATTGGTCATTTTTGATAAAGTTGAGTGGATTGAGCTGATTTTGAGTTTAACATTTCGTTCAGCAGCGAGGCTATATGAGACGTGGACCTACTGATTAACGTGGAATCCGAACTACATGAGCTCCCGCCGGTCATTTTCGATAAAGTTTATATTTCTCTCCCCTCCTCCTCCCCCATGTTACGAGGCTGAATTTAGATTTAAACATCATCGGAAGTGTCACTGTTCATCTCAGCGACCCCGAAAAGTGTGCATTCGACACTAATATTCGTCATTTTCGATCACTTTTAAGTGTCTATCCTTCTCCCCCTCCACTAAGTTGTACCGTCAAAATGATATGACAAAAATCATCTCAGGTCCGAAACTCATCTGTGTTGAAAACTTCATCGAGATCGGTCGGGACTTGAAGAGTGTTGAAGTCACAAAAACAGTTACTTTCATATATATATCGGTCGGGTGGTTCAAGAATTATTGTTTTATTTATTTTTATATCTCTCTTCCCCTAAGTTATCGTGAAAGTGATATGATAAAGACCACCACAGGTCCGAACTTTATCTATGTTAAAAATTTGATTAATATCGGTCGAGTGGTTTAAGCGTGATGAAATCACAATGATAGTCACTTTTATTTTTATTTTTTACATATATATATATCTCCCCCTCCCCCTCCCTTACGTTACACCGTAAAAGTAAAATTACAGAAACACCTTACGCCCGAACCTTATCTGTGTTGAAAGTTTGATGGAGATCTGGCGGGTGATTGAATAGTTGTAAAGTTTTATTCATGATCATATATTTCCCCTTTTCCCCTCCCCTAACCCTAAGATCTTCCGTCGAAATTATAAGACACCTCCCACGTTTGAACCTCACCTAAGTTGAAAATTTGATTAAGATCGATCGGGTGGTTTAAGAGCTATTAATTCACAAGATAGTCACTTTTATTTTTATATATATTTTGATTTTTGTAAATCTCCCCCTCCTTCCCCTCCACAACGATGTTTCGTCAAAGTGAAATGATAAAAAACATCTCAGGAACGAATCTCATCTATGTTGAAAATTTAATCGAGATAGGTTGAATGGTTTAAGATATTAGGAGTCACAAACATAGTCACTTTCAATTTTATAATATACATTGCATAGCACAGAAATCTAAACATATACGAGGATCGGCTGATAAATTCTCGGCCCGACCCCCTTCCGAATGCACTGCCCTGATGTAATTAATGTTATGTGAAATGCTGATCTTTTATATGTTTAAGTACCAAATTTCACGATTATACCTCGAACGGCTTTTATTTTACAGGTAATTGAATGAACCATGGCGGAGTCAGATGTTAAATTCACCAAAGATGAGTTGAGATATGTAGTGAAGTTCTTCTTCCTGCATCAGAAGTTGCCCAAGGAAATCCATGGTTGCATGCTAGACACATTGGGTGGACAGCTGACAAAGTGTACATATCCAAAGAAGGTGTTGGGTCAATAATCCATGATCAGTTGGACATGCGCAAGCTTTCTGCGGAATGGATTCCGAAATGTTTGAACGCGGATCAGAAATACGAAAGTGTGAGATCATCGCAGGTGATTTTACGGCATTCTGCGAACTCCAAGGAAGATTTTTTGAACCGGCTTGTTACCCAGGATGAAACGTGGTTTCATTACTTTGATCCGGAAACCAAACAGCAGTCATGCGAGTGGGACCACTCAGGCCCAAAAAATTCTAAGCACAAAAGTCCGCAGGGAAGGTGCTTGCCTCAATATTATGGGATAAGGATGGTGTTTTGCTCTCAGACTACCTTCCAAAGGGAGAAACCATAACATCAGAGTATTACTGCAGTCTGCTGGCTAAGGTAAAGGACACTACTAAAGAAAAGCGCCGGGGAAAGTTGACACGAGGTGTCTTGTTCTTGTAGGACAATGCTCCCGTCTACAAGGCTGGCAGAACAATTGATTTTCTGAGGATTTTCAGTAGGGTTTCAGTGCATTGACCACCCACCTTACTCGCCAGATCTTGCCCCTTCTGATTATTATCTGTTTCCCTAATTCAAAACAGCACTGAAAGGACGAAATTTCACAGTGATGAAGAGGTGATAACAGCTGCGGAACAGTTTTTTGCAGACCTTGAGATTTTTTTTTTTTTTTTTTTTTTTTTTTGAGGGGTTGAAGAAGTTGCAGCATCGAAATGCCAACTGTGTTGACATTCGAGGGGACTATGTTGAATAGCCTCACACTTTCATGCCTCCAGCTCAAATTCTTCTGGGTCGGGCCGAGAACTTGTCAGCCCACCCTCGTATTTAATTGTTCTAAACACTACTATTCCTATAGGGTGAACAACGTATGAGTAAAAATAGATTGGCCGGATAATACCAGAAACGATCAAATAATTCACTGAGTAATTCTGGCTGATATCATTGTGCCATCCGATACGCATTTGTTTCGCACCTTGCACAGTGGCGGCCGTTGGATTGTGGTTTCGGGTGTTGCAGTACGAACGATAAGAGACAGAAGATATAAAGTTGACTCATTGACTAATCAGTATAACTTTAAATGCAAATGCTATGTGACATGTTAAATTAAATAAAATTCTGTCTTTTTTTAAAAAAATGCAGAACATTTTATCCGATTAATCACCTTAATTAATTAGTAAATTCATTCTCTTCTCTTTGATTGGAGCAAATTTGCTGGTTGAACTCTGGTATTCTTATTGTCAGGTCTTTTTTGATGGAAAGCATAACCAATGGTGATAACCTTTCTTGGGACATTCAATTCCTTGAAAGTGTCAATTCTTTTTCATGTGGAAAAAAAAAACTTTTCGTCTTTTGCTGACGCCATAGGTACAGTTAATATTAATTTCAAAAGCTTTGTAGATTCACTAAATATTTTTTCTAGATTATTGCGAACGATTCATTCTAGCAAACTCAGTCCCTGACAGTGATCCGAATTCCTCTTCAGCGTTGACTGAAGAGAAAGTTCGTAGCAGAGATTAGTGTTATAAAAAATGTACATTGAACACACTTTATTCGCAGTTTATCCAGGAAAATTTAAAATAAATTGAGAAAATGTATCTGGTGCAAACAACACTACTGCCATAAGATATCATGTAAATTTAAACTGGATTTTTCTCGAACACTCTCCTGAATTGCCCTTTGCTTGTTTTGTCTAAGCCTTAATTGCAAATTTTTCCTCAGTTCAAAGCTGGTCAATGTTTTATGTATACAATTCATTCAGAATTTGTAGGTTATTTACAGAATTAAAGCACACACAATAAAATTAAACCTAATAAAAACCAAACCAGCTGATACAAAAGAGGTACTGGTAAATGAATTCCGAATGTCACATATTCATACATCAACACACACACACACATGTGCGTAAAAGAAAAAAAAAACATTCCAAATCATCCGTCTTGATTGTTACGCAATCACGATGAACACAATATACTTCCACATGAGTCGAAACAACGCTTACCAATGTGATAGGTTCTGGAAAGGAAACCTCGAAACCCGTCAGATGAAGGATCCGCATGTAACAGAAGCCAAATATCAAAGAACATAAAAACAAACAGCACTGCCAGTTCTACACCCAGAAATGTTAACTGGGAGGGGTCCAAAGTATTTGAGGGAGGTCCAATACGTCTACATAATATGGAACCTGTCTTATACTGCACCCGACAAGACGATAAGTAATTCTTACTTACTGTCACCTATATTTTTAGAAAAAATGATAGAACGATTATTTTTATAAGAAAAGAAGAGTACATGATGAGGCGTAAAATAAAATATTTAGCCTACAAATATTTAGTCCCAAATTCAATGTGGCGTTCCCCATCATACAGTTTTATCTGGAAATTATCAAGAGTATAAAATATACTTATTTTATAAAAGAAATATGTTTATATTAAAATATTATCCACAGAGGGGGGAAGCGATTCTACATACTGACTTATTAATATTTGATTCACAAATTACTGTGGAAGAAGCCTTCATTATCAATATAAGCTAAGAATTAACTTGTAAATGCGGGTCTACTTTCATTTGTTTTCTCCTCTACTAGATATTTTCTTTCTTATTTTGTAATTCTGCAATCACTTTTTTTTAATTGTCATTATATTGATTTGCTTTAGTATGGTCCCGTAATTTAAAAATATGAATGCATAAGAAAAAAATTCCATTTGTTAATTGCTAGCGAAAGAAAATTCAGAAATCTTATTTAGCGCAAAAAGCCTTCTCGTTCACTGGAAACCGTGCTGTGTTGCAGAAGCACTGCAACGACCAGTCCCTTTAACTTCTGAGATAGAGGAAAGGAGACTTAACATTTGCTCCAGTTGCCGCGCTGAAGGAATCTGGTCGTTGTATGCTCGCTGCAACACAATATAAATTATAGGCTCTGTGACGAATTATTTTTCGCTTTTTAAAACGGATTAACGGAACGGACAGTTACAGAAGTAAAACAATATGTTATTTAAAGTGTATATATGCGAGTATTAAAAAATATTTTTTCTGTTCTTCACTACTATAGATAATAATATTTTTTTCTTAGAATACTTTGGTTGTTGCGCAACGCTGCAACACTAACATTAGCCGCCACTGACCTTGCATGGTCTGTTCTTGTCTGGCGCCGCGATGTGACGCCGACGTCAGCCCTGTAGAGGGTTTATCTGGAATTCCAAACCTGTTAAATTCTTGTAAACAAGTCTCATCTTCGAGCAAATGGTGTTTTCTTTCTAACACCTAGTTGTGATAGTGGAAAAATATGTGCGGAAGCGGAAGGGATCAATTAAAAATACACGAAAACTCTTCACTGAGAAGTGCCCAGAGATAAAACCACATGCGAAACACTGTGTTAAGAACCTGCTCCAAAAATTGATTCAAACTGGATGTATTACCAATGAATAAGCGGAAACCAAATGTTCTCACCGTCACCCGTGATATTCAACAGCGGATAACACGAAAGCCGCCGAACTATCCTAGCAGGTCCTTCTGTCTTGAACAACGTGTCCGCGTGTATTGAAGTCTCTGAAACTGAAACCATACCGAGGAAAATGTATCTAGGAACTGAGAGAGCCAGACCTAACCAAATGGTTTGCGTACTGTAATTGGTTACTGGCAATTATCGCAGACCTAAGGATACCTCCACATTTCCATGGAATGAAGTGGTATTTCTGGCACATTCTATTTGTAGACGAATAATAAATCCTTTTTTTAATTTATTAAGATATCTTACCCTGTAGGCAGCGTTTCTTTCAGAAAAATGTTCCGGGGGTCACATATTATTGGGAGGGGCACATATTATTTTCACACAATACTATTCTATATAGACGTATTATTTTAGTCTTCTCGGGGGCACTCTCAGAGCACCGGGGAGGGGGCAGAGCCATCCCTCCAAGAAAAACATATCTGGATGAATCACTGCCTGTAAGTAGTGGTGACCAATTCGTTCTGCTGATCTACTTAGTAAGCAAGAAATACTGATAAAGTGAGTGTTTCAATGTTAATATTTCTATGTGAGAGTCAATACAATTTAAGTGGATTTCTTAAAGGATTATGCACTGAGAAATACAAATATGAAAACACTTATCCTTTCATTTATGAAAGTATCCTAGATACGTATGAACTTTATTATCAATACGTGTTGGCAGTTAAATAAAATTTGCGACTGGTAGGTATATTTTCTTCATTATTACATTTATTTGTTATGCTTTATAATTTGAAACTTCTTTAACATGTAGGATATACTCTATACTATACGTCACACAAAGTTTAATACGGAATCCGAATTGTATGAACCTCAACCGATAGTCAAACCTTGGCCCATCGCAAGAAAAAAAAAACTTCATTTAAACAAAATAGACAGCGCAGTCCGAAATTTTAATATGCCTTAGGGAATTATAGTGTGGTGTCTGGTTCGGTGTTAATGATTTATAATCGTGGTTAATCATTTGATGCTACTATTACCATAATTCGGTCAATCTGGGTTCGATGATAGCGAACCAGACAACCAGCTAAATAAATACACTTAACATATATCATTAAATAATTTATTCTTTATTCTCATAACAATTAAATTAATAAACGGCTTAGGGCTTTGCATGGGCAGTGTGGCTACTAGCTATCTTCTTATTTCATTCATAGAATATCGAATTTACAATTTGAACTCAAGTTACTTTAGGTGACTTTAGTTGAAGCTAAAGATCGTTTGGTTTTGTTAACAGTTGCTTAATTTAGACATCTCAAGAGAAACTACTAACCTGGTTGCTGTTGAAGTACTTCAGTCTTGGTAGGGAAGTGTCAAGATTACAATCACTAAAAATATAGGGACTTAGATGTCGAATCGCGGGATCTTCCCGAAACGAGGGTTTAGTCGAGACTGTTCTCCTCGAGCTCTACATGCAGGTCGAAAACTACCTTCCGTATTTCTCGCAATACTTTAAATTCCTATCGTTACAATTACCTCGTAGGTGACTCAATTGTCTTCCTTGTAGCAAGACTTCCTTATACCTGACTCTGGATTTTACCAAGTGTTTTACATATTTCCTGATTGTGAAGTCTATGAAGTAATGTGCGTATACAGAATTCTTTACACGGAAGTCTGGTTTTAAGCAATGCAAGAGATTCTTAAGTCAATGTCCTTATACACTTATACTATCTGACCTGCCAATTATTAATGTATCCACCACAATAGTAAGACGTATCAGTAACAATACAAAGTTTTCCACAACTGTTTCCACTGGTCTAGTGGCTAGCGCGCGTTTCTTTGGTTCAAAGATCTTGGGCTTGATTCCCGGTGGGAGATCCTTGAACTTTGAACACCTCAGGCTGATTCGGATTGCACCTCAGAAACCGTAGATCATGTCACTTGTAATCTCGTTGCTGAACGGGACACTAAACTTCTATTCAACCAATCTGTTTTACACGCATATGTAACAAATGCGTGAGTTTATTGCCGGATATGTTTTATAGCATACAACATTATTCAAACACTTAGTCGGAATTTTACAAAGGTTAACCATCATTGTAAGGCAAGGATGTTTTGTGAATATGTTTTAGGTGTCCTCTTTCTGAAAACTAGAAATTCGATCCATTCTGAAGCATTAACCGTAATTTGTGAAATGTAAATATACACGCTTTCTCTAAATGATATTTGTAAAGATACAGAACGTTTATTTTCTCTTTTTTGTTATCTTCTTTTCAACCTTTCATGTGCGTTGAAAAACAGTTTGTCACTAAATCAAAAGAGAAGCCAACGTTATAAAAGAGTTAAAAGACATGGCGCTGAAATCACAGACATAAAACAAAAAGTCAACAAAAAAAAAAAAAAAAAATGGAGGAAGAGGTAAAAACCTCTTCAACATGTTGCATCTCGTAACGTCGCTATCTCTGTGGAACAACCATTAGCAGCGAGAAAAAGAGGAGGATCACTTGTCATGTTCTTTATATTACAATCTTGTTCAGAGATATGAAGTGACGCCTTCTTATGCAAAGAAATGGACAAAAGCAGAGAGTGTGAGAGAGAAATACATACAAGTCAGGTGAGATAACAAAATTTGTAACACTTCCACATCAAAAGAAGAATGAGAATATAATATAACATGTAGATATTTCTCTTTGTTAGTTGTCGTATCGTAAAAGGTAGTTGTTAGAATCGCTTCTACTATGAAAAAGCATTCTGTACGATAAACCTACTTGAGTTGTCTTTAAACCGCCGTTATTATTTTTTTTTAAAAAAGCAAATTTTCCTTAAAATGTTGAATTTAACATTTGCTTTTTTCATTAACTCTCACTTTTGCAAATTAGATAGTTTAAATAGTTTATAAAATGAAAGAAAAAATTTGCTTGACATATTCATAGTTTTTTGGTGATTCTAAAGCATGTCTAATCTGTCACTCCATTGTAATACTGTATTCGTTGTTGGATTGGGGTTTAGCGTCCCTTTGAATACAGAGGCTATATGAGACATTGAACTACAACTTAACATGGAATCAGAACCTCAATCAGGAATTGAACCCAGGTGTTCGGCGGCGAAGATACGTACAGTAATCATATAGCCAGAAGGAAGTTCATTACTCGTTTACTATGAAGCCCACTATATATATATATATATATATATATATATATATAAACTTGAACGTTTCGAAATATGTATTAAAGAAATATCTTAAAAGAGAATGTAAAAATCTCTGGCCCATTTTAATCTTTCCACGGAAATATCTCGAAAACGGTTAAACATAAATGAACTGAACAAAGACTCAAATAGGAAATACCATCGGGCAAATAGAATGGCGATGTCTTGGTGCCCCCGGGGCCCAACTTTCAAATTTTAAATGAAAACATAGGGCGAGTGACACCTCGTTCGATAGATCTTTAAGAACTAAAAAGCGATGTAGCAAAAGATTTTTCATATCGGTCACCGTATTCAAAATGGCCGCCAAGATATGTTACATGTATCAGATGAACGTCCAATGGCACTAATTTGAAAACGGTTGAACATAACAAAAGCAAACAAAAGCTCAAATAGGAAAGCCATGGAGATACATCGAATGGTGTTGTCGCGGTACCCCCCAAGGCAACTCTTCATGGGGGCCCAGGGCCCAACTTTAAAATATTAAATGGAAACATGGAACGGGTGATACCTCGTTCGATATATCTTCAAACACTAAACAGAGTTGTGACAAAAGATTTTTCATATCGGTTGCCGTATTCAAAATGGCCGCTAAGACAGGACGCCTATATGAAATTAAGCGTCTAGTACCACTAATATGAAAGCAGTTGGAGATAAATGAACAGAACAAAAAGTGAAACAGGAAAATGACACAAAGCACGTCAAACGATGTCGTGATGACCCCCAGTACCGCCTTTCATGGGGACCCAGGGTCCAACTTCAAAATTGTCAACGGAAAAAACCATAGGTCAAGTGATATCTCGTTTGATAGATATTTAAAAACTAAAAAGTGTAATGGCAAAAGATTTTTCATATCGGTCACCGTATTCAAAATGCCCGCCAAGACATAGTGCCTGTATCAGATAAAATGTCCAGTACCACTAATATGAAAACAGTTGACTATAAATGAACAGGACAAAACTCGTATAGGAAATCACAGAGGGTATTTATCATTCCACGCATCGAGAAAAATCCAACGGAGAAAAATTTTATTAAAATATAAGTGACATAATACTAAAGAAGAAATCTAATTGTTAGAAAATTATCTTTCCGATCTACCCCCGTAAGTGGGTGAAGCGGAAAGGAATGGTAAAATCTCAAACGAGAACCCCACTTTTACTTGCAATAGGTATGGTTTGTCTAAAACACCTGGGTATACAAGTGACTGGTACTGTAATGAACCAATATTGTGCAGACGACTTTTGAGCAAAACCAACGTTTGTACACTTTTTTTTTTTTTTTAATTGCACTGTTCGACAAATTGGTTTCGCATTTCAGTTGATTCACTTTTGCACAAATTATTGCCTGCAATCAAAATGAAAGGTACCATTTAACAAGAATTTTACTTACTTTTTTCCATTACAGACATCTATCTGTTATAAAAACACATTTCAGATAATTTTGTTGTGTAGATACAATTTGCAAAAATTAAGATTCTCATTTGCAATTTTACCGTTCCTTCTCGTCCCGCTTCAACCACTTACGGAGGACGTTGGAACGATGATTTTCTAGTGTTCCGATACCACTTAACTGTCGGGATAGAAACGAGAGGCACCTAAAAGTTGCGGGATAACAATACCAAATTCATAGCAATAAAGCACATGCTAAATGGGGGCGACTCCACCACTAGTCTTAGGCGACTAGAACCACGAGCAAAATTAGACAAAGTAATGAATACGAATTATTGTTAAAATAATTTTAAAATAACCAATGCATTTTTCATTGAGAATTGGTAGCAATAAGAGCGTCAAGGAATAGATGGTGGAGCAAAGGAATAGCAACTAATTTTGAACAGTTTCACCCTATTTTGAAGTAGTTTCAATCTCCTCCTTTTTACTCGTAGGTGATCTTTAGGCGCTGTCCTCGAAGTTCCTGTGACTTGCAGGTTGGGTTTTCCTGATGAAGTCCATGATGAAAACTTGGCCGACAATCAACCATGGTATTGAATCCAGGAGCCCAAAGGCAGGGAGACTCCGATGTGTCTCCCGTCGTGGTTGAGATCCAAAGACCAAAATCGTGCTCTCTGAATTGCTTTTGACCTGATTGTCCCTCTAACATCAGAATGAGATGATGGTGACACCACAGAGTTTCCTGAGCGTTGTCAATTACCCAAAACTGACATTGACCAAGTCCATGTTTCTACATGTCATCGACTAAATACAAAGTTCTCAAACTTGCTCCTGAGATTGCTAACGTTGACAGGTAAATGAACCAAAAGGAGACTCACCTGAGTCAAAGTACTTACTTCTATATTTATTACTTCCTTGTTGTAACATCGTCTCGTGGGTAAACGAACGAAATGGACAATGTCTTGCAGTAGCCTGACTATTAGGGGCCAATGAGGTCGAACCAATTGAGAGAAGCAATTGATCTAACAAAGCAAATTAAAACGTCGTGTGTGATACTGTTAAAGCGTGAAGGTTCTGAAGGTCGCTAGCACTGTTTATTACAAATCACAAGTACAAAGACTTCCTCAATAACAGCAAAGCAATAGTTAATTTATCTTTCGATGTGCAACAGAATATTGGTGTTAATAACATCAGGCAGTGAACTCTTGAAGGCTGCTTGGCTTCATTGATGACTGGTTGAATTTCCACCTGAAATAAAGATGTTCTAGCTAGTCCTTACTTCATATCCCGTAACACTAGGAACTTTATTTCCTCTTTTGCATTATGGCACTTTTACTCTAATCATCTTCTCCTCTGTTGCAACATTTTCGAGCCCTGGAATGATAAATACCCTCTGTGATTTTCCATAGGAGTTTTATTCTGTTCATCCGTTATTATCTTCGACCGTTTTGATATTAGTGGTATTGGACTTTTATTCTGTCCATCCGTTATTATCTTCGACCGTTTTCATATTAGTCGTACTGGACATGGTATTGGCACCATGTCTTGGCTGCCATTTGGAAAACGGTGTTTTTTTTTTTTTTTTTTTTTGCCACAACGCTGTTTAGTGTCTGAAGATATATCAAACGAGGTATCACTTGACCCATATTTTCGTTTAAAATTTCTAAGTTGGGCCTTGCCCCCCTGGGGGCACCGCGACCCCCCGACATAATTTGATATGCCCCCCATGGCTTTTATATTTGAGTTTTTGTTTAATTCATTTATGTTCAACCTTTTTCATATTAGTGGTACTGAACGTTTATCTGATAGAGGTAACATATCTTGGCGGCCATTTTGAATACGGTGACCGATATGAAAAATCTTTTGCCATCGCCTTTTAGTTTTTAGAGATCTATTGAACTAGGTGTCACTCTCCTTGTTTCCATTCAAAATTTGAAAGTTAGGCTCCGGGTCCCCTTGAAGAGCGGCTCTGGGGGACACCACGACAACACCGTTCGATTTGCCCCATGGCATTTCCTATTTGAGTTTTAATTCAGTTCATTTAT
Source organism: Thermobia domestica (assembly GCF_964235325.1). Taxonomy (NCBI): domain Eukaryota; kingdom Metazoa; phylum Arthropoda; class Insecta; order Zygentoma; family Lepismatidae; genus Thermobia; species Thermobia domestica. The sequence continues at coordinate 196,797,979 of NC_137455.1, read as the reverse complement.
GTTCAACCGTTTTCGAGATATTTCCGTGGAGGGCCATCTTGTATAAAGCCTGTATAAAGAACATTTCTTTCAAATCCCAGAATAAATTGAGAGGTGCACGGTGGCACAGTGATAGAGCATTCATTTCTTGTGCGAGCTGCCTTTATTTCAATCCCAGGGTATGTGATTCTGTGTGGACAACATCGTAACCGTTGCCTCCTCGATGTTCTCTTATTTCACCCCACATTCTTGTTCCAACAATAGTTCACAATCTTTTATTTTCAATAATCATCTCTTCTTTATCCTACAGGGCGTAGCGGTGAAACTTAAAAGAAAAAAAAAACAACTGAAATAAACAGAACGGACCAAGTGTATCTCCTTGAAATTATATGGTGTCAGATTTTTTATTATTAAAATTTAACTCCTACAAAATTTTTTTGCTGCTGGATTATTTTTGTTGTTCGGAGATTCAGTGCAGCCAAAATTATCATGTTACAATGATTATACCATAACGTCACGATCGTTTTGTAGTTTAACAGCACTGATCGGTAGGAAAGCCAATTAACGATGCAAAACATATACAATGGTTATCAGCATAATGGAACACCTTAGTTAGAAACGCTTCAGGCGAAACACGGAAACACAGACAATAAGCAAGGATGATCGCAGTGCTGGACTGTTACTTGTGGTGTTAGAGCAAACCCGGTACTATATAGTGTTCCGGCTTACTCTCTAATGGGTTTCCTTTACTTCAAATTGATATATATATATATATATATATATATATATATATATATATATATATATATATATATATATATATATATATATATATATATACACTGAGCAAGGCTATGTGATAACATGTAACAAAACACACAATCACGTAACAGTTTTGACACAATAACTGTGTCTTCATCAGACTTATCAGACTTCCACTCCTTCTAGCTGTTTGGGAGTTCGTCACCTCTTATATACTCTCTGGAGATCAACCTATATGTTCATGTATACGAACACATACATTATCTTCAATAGCATTCCCAGTGTGGTTCTTGTCTCTCATATCGATGGGTGTTTTATTCTGAACTAATAAGTTAATCAGCCTTGCATCGCGATCCCGAGAAACTCTATGGATTTATAGAAACACATTTTTGGAAACTGGAGTAAGAACTCCGTTGATTCTTATCTTGTACTTAAAAGTTTTGTTTCTTTTAAATGAGCGTGACGTTTCACTGGCAACGGAATCAACTTTGTTTGTTTTGACTCTACGTTTTACCTCTTTTATTTCCACCAATTTTGCAAATATATACCTTGCACGCTTTTTGTACCTAATCCATAGAAATAATTCCAAATTTTATGCCTTGTTTCATTACCAGTGGATAAACTGCATTTACTTGAGCAATGGTTCAAAATTTCATCTGGAATAGATCTGTTTGACACCATATTACGTTTATAGTTCTTGTATTCTCCACCTTGACTCTTGCTTTTCGTATAACATTTCGTTGGTATTTGTCTTCAATTATTATATCATGTTTTCTTTTCGTTGGAGGCTCATCGCGAGAACTATAGAGATGTTGCTGACGAATCGCTGGTCTTGTGCAGGATCTCAATGACTGACCGTTGGGAGATGTGACTGTCTACTTCCTTCTAAATTGTGAATGTATTTGTAAATAGAGGGAGAAAATTTGTTATACAATTTCAGTCTAAAGGACACACATACATACACAAAAAATTATGGTTCTAATGGTAGTCATAAAAGAGAGCTCATTGTGCAAAAAATTTTAAACGTCCTTTGTAGGAAGCACTTGGATATTTGTGTCAGCATATTGGTTTTGCATCATAGCTATTATTTAACTTTTAATATGTTTACTACATTTAACGTCTAACTGTTAGTTTGTTAATTTTTAATTCAAGTAATCAAATGTCTTCCCTCCCTGGAGACAGGTTTATCGAGCGTCTCTTTTGTCCGGACATAGCCCGGACTCCAAATGTTGTCCAAGCTATTTTTTTAAGGAAATAGCGAAATGTGCTCCCTTTTGAAGAGGGAAAAGGACAGACAACTGCTTCAGTTTCAAGATGAGTGTTATTATTGCTGCAATATTTAGTTTCCAACATGTAAATGTAACACACCCAGTTCCAACGTCAAGGAAAGAGACAGTATTTCCGTAATCGTTATTGTAAGAGTTATATTTTAATGCGTTATTCTATTATGCGTATATTTTAAAATATAATAGACTATGTTTAAAAAGTATATTTTCTTGTAATGCCTATAAGAGATTTGTTGATAAATATAAATCTTTATGTGGAATAAAAACACAATCTTTCTCAAATTCTGTTAAATGGTAATCCTAAGCTTGGGACCTCAGGAAGGAAAGGTGTGCAGCTATATTGCCTACATGGAAGCACTATAAAATCCTGGATGAACAGTACTTGGCCAGTTAGATGTTAAAATCCACGTTTAAGGTTTCATATTATTTCACATTTTTCTCTGAATATTATTTTATAATCTTCTAATATTTTCAAGTTAATACCTAAAATTGTCATTTAATTTACCGTAAATTGTCATTTAATTTATTGAAACTGAAATAATAAACAGAGAAGGTTTGACAATATTCAATAATTTTCAAATAAGAGTGAAATAAATTTTACTTTCTTCCTCGGTAACAAACTCAAATTGGGAATAATAATAATAATAATAATAATAATAATAATAATAATAATAATAATAATAATAATAATAATAATAATAATAATAATAATAATAATAATAATAATAATAACAACACTGCTCGGCTGAAAATCCTCCCACGAGGGTGAAAGGGTGAACTGGATAGATTTCGAGACGATGATTACGGATATCTCATCGAGAAAGTTCCAGCACGTTAAGTTTTTTTTTTTCGCCTGGTGCTGTTTCCATAACTGACAGAAAATATCGTATTTTTCGTATTTAATATGTGTTTTCCGTGTTTGGAGTGCATAATTCTGAATTTTTACGAGGGTGAAAGGGTGTACCGGATAGATTTCGAGAAGAATATCTCATTGAGAAAGTTCCAGCACGTTTTTTTTTTTTTTTTTTTTTTTTTTTTTTTTGCGGGGTGCTGTTTCCATAATTGACAGAAAAATCGTATTTTTCGTATTTAAAATGTGTTTTTCGTGTTTGGAGTGCAAAATTCTGAATTTTTATCTTAATCCAAGAACTGTTACTAGGCTATATTCCAGAAACATTCTTTTCTCTAGCTCAAGACCCCCCGGAGACGTACCCCTCCCCTTGGGTTGCGAAGATTTATTGTCGTTTCACACTGCATACACTAAAACCTAGGCCTTATTGATGGAGAAAGATTTCGTAATCAACTTGCGATCATTCGTCGGCTCCCTTTTGTCTAGACTACAGACAGATTGTTGAAAAAAGGCGCCAAGACATACACCACATTGTCGCGTGAAACAAATATTTCAGTTTCGAGTTGATCTCCATGTTAGAAGGTGGTGTTACGCTTTGTCTGTGTATACCGTAGGTGAAAAATATTTCTGCGTGAAATATTGACGCTTGTGTTAAACGAGCATGCCGAGAACTTGCAACAATTCGACAGATTCATTCTGCTACATATGTGCGGAAGTGATTTTCAAGGGACAAAGTAGGCCATTGTCACCGTTCCTGAAGACAGCCTACCATCTGTACTTCGGGTGTAAAATCGGCGACCAGGATCCGATCCGCTCCGAAACAAAGTTGTAACTCTTGTGCGCGTACTCTCACAGGATGGTTGAAAGGTACACATAAATCGATGCCGTTCGCCGTACCTATGGTTTGGCGCGAACCCCGTGATCATGTTTCAGACTGTTACTTCTGCCTAACTAATATAAAAGGTTTCTCAAAAAACATTAAACATAAAGTACAGTATCCTAACTTGGATTCCGCGAGGAGGCCTTGAAACATGACGTTTGTCTTCCTGTACCCGTACCACCAGACTCATACACCCTATGTAGTGTTTCATCCGATGAAGAACCTGCTGCTTGTGAGGATGTTGCACAATCTTCGAGTACACAGTCAGATCCCAATTACGCTCCAGTGCCTGACACTAATGAACCACATTTGATAAGTGAGGAAGAGCTGAATGATCTGATCAGAGACTTAAACCTTCCCAAGTCTAAGGCCCTGTTGCTTGCATCACGACTTCAGCAATGGAATCTACTAAACCAAGATGTGAATATATCGATGTATAGGAAAAGAGAGGTGAGCCTAGTTCCTAATTTTACAAAGGATGGTGATTCGGTGTATTGCAGTGACATTCCATCGCTTATGGGACAACTGAAGTTGAACTACAACACTGAAGATTGGAGGCTATTCATAGATTCGTCTAGGATAAGTCTCAAGGCAGTGTTACTACGCAATGGCAATGAAAAGCCAGCCATCCCTATTGCTCATGCTGTACATATGAAAGAAACATACGAGAACATGTAAAACCTATTGCAGAAAATAAATACGAACAGTTCCAGTGGTCTGTATGCGCTGACCTTAAGGTTATTGCCATCCTCACCGGTTTACAAGGAGGTTACACAAAGCATTGCTGCTTCTTGTGTCATTGGGATAGTCGAGCCAAAGATCAGTACACCATCACAAAATGGCCGCCAAGGAAGCAACTGGTCCCAGCGGAGATGAACGTGGCTAATGAACGTCTTGTGGATCCGGAGAAAATATTCTTACCACCCCTTCATATCAAATTAGAGCTCATGAAGGTCTTCGTCAAGGTCCTGAACCGGGATGGTGAAGCATTTAATCATCTCAGAAAACTATTCCCAAGAATCAGCGAGGCCAAGGTAAAAGAAGGTGTTTTTACGGGACCTCAAATCAGAGACGTTTTTAAGGATACTACATTTTCTTCTAAGCTTAATGAAGTGGAAAGTGAGGCCTGGGAGGCCTTTCGAGAGGTGTGCAGTAACTTTCTCGGGAATCACAAGTCACCTGATTACAAAGACATTGTGCTCAGGTTAATTACTTCATTTCGTGACATGGGATATAATATGTCCCTAAAGTTACACTTCCTGCATTGCCACCTGGACTTCTTCCATGAAATGTACAGCTTGCGGGAGGTCTCTGACGAACATGGGGAAAGGTTTCACCAGCAAGTAGCTACCATGGAGAGGCGCTACAGTCGGAAATGGAGTGTGAATATGTTGGCAGACCTCTGTTGGAATCTGACACGAAGAACACCCTGTAGTAATTACAAGAGGAGTAGGAAAACCAAGTGACACGTAAGTGTTAAACTTTAACTTTTTACTCAATTTTATCTGCATATTTTATATTGATATTTAAATTATAACGTGCAAATTATTATGGGTGGAGAATAGCATCTTTGGGCGGATATTGAAACACCCTCCTCCCTGAAAACTGGTACATCCTGGAGAAAAACGGGTTACGGATTTGAACATAGGAGCTCGAAACCTATAGGAATCACCTATTTTCGTTCGTGGGATCGAGAAAAAGGTTCATTTTGCCGACCTGTGTAATAATGTACACTTTTTGGGGTTACATGCGTAGGATCAAAACTTCGTAGCATCCACACTGCGTAGGATCCAATCTGCGTACGATCCAAACTGCGTACGACCGAAATTGAAACCAGCGTAGGATCTAAAAAGGTATGGTCATATGATCGAACAATAAAAAGCAATTATTTTGTAATCACAGAATATTAAGTAATAATATTTTTTGAAGTTATATAGGGAAAAACCGGCGTAGGGTCAAAACTGTATATGACCGAAACTGCGAAGGACCAAAACTGAGTAGCGTCAAAACTGCCTAGGATCAAAACTGCGTATGAACAAAACTGCATAGGATCCACACTGCGTAGGATCCAAACTGCACAGGATCTAAATTGCGTAGTATTCAAACAGCATAGAAACGAAACTGACAAATAAAATAGTTACAAATATAGTTAAATAATCATACAGGGATGTACCCAGGAAGTTTTTTTTGGGGGGAACTATGACTTATTCAGGAGGGCCGGAAAAGCTAACCGAGTCTTGTTTCAGCAGGGGTGTCGTTAACCACTCCCCAAAGTCACCAACTTCTGATCAAGTTGGCAAATGCCTTGTTCAGAAGATTGTAGTTACGTTCAATTGACTTACTTAGCTTAACATTTCCTTAGTTACCTAGTTGCTGTGAATTGTCACATCTTTTATAGACATTGCAGGTAGCACAATTGAAGGTTTATGTAACTAGTCTAGGCTTTTGCTACGTGGGGCTTCGTCCCAAATTTACCAACTTCTGAACAAGTAGCAAAATTAAATGCCTTATTGTCAATATTTAGTTAGAAGAATGCCGCTACGTTCAACTGACTTACTTGGCTTAACATTTTCTTAGTTACCTAGTTGCTGTGAATTATCACTTCTTTTATGGACCTGGCAGTTGGCACAGTTGAAGGTTCATGTAATTAGTCCAGGTTTTTGCTAGGTGTTGCTTCTTCCAAAATTTACTAACTTCTGACCAAGTTGGAAAATTACAATAAAATGCGTTGTTGTCAATATTTACTTAAAAAACTGCCGTTACTTTCAATTTACTTACTTGCTTAGCATTTTCTTACTTACCCAGTTGCTGTAAATTTCAATTTCCTTATGAACTTGGCAGTTGGCACAGTTGAATGTTTATGTAATTAGTCTAGTTTTAAGTAGTTGGAAATTTATCGCCAGATACAAAATTTCCTCATCCTACGGCCTCACACCTCATAAACCTACAAACATACCAAACTTCCTAGTTGTTATTCCAATTTCAATTACGGAATACCGGTACAGGGGTGTACCCAAAATATGAGATTTTATACTTCCAAAAAGTTTATCTAAATTACACATTTTCTGTCTGTTTTAAGCTGCTCAAAAATTTAAAATATTCATTTTTGGAAATTTTCTATATAGTTCTAGGAGGCTACCAACTTTGCCAAATTTAATCATTGTAGTCATACTGGAAATGCCTAATAATTTTGGGGTGTAGAAAATGTTCCATAAATACCTTGGGATGATTTAAATTGAAATAACATGGAATGATTTTCAGTTATCCATAAAACACAGCTAAAGTTTTAAACAGTTATTTTATTTATTTATTTATTTATTTATTTATTGTACTTTTCATGGACAACCCTATCCAAACCCTACAATACCAAATTTTAATTGGATTTAAATTCCAATTTGTGGCCTCTGTGGCGGGTTCGATTCCCAGTAGAGTCACTAGGTCGAAAAGGTGTACAGCTTTTTCAGGCTAGCCATCCCGAGTGAGTTTTTTCTTGCGTTTTTCTCACTCACACCAGACAAATGCCGGGATGGTACCTCACATATATGCCCTACGCCGCTTCCTTCCGCTCCTCATTCCTTTCTTCCCTTTACTTCTCTGGATTCTGTGCTTGCCGAGAGACGTCATTTCTCAAACGTGACGGGCTTAAGGCTGTGGATGCCGCTAACGCCATAAAATTGTATAAATAGATAATGTATAAAACTATATGAACTGTCAGAAAATAACGCATACTTCTGGTTAACGTGGAAACTTCAAATTTGGCATGTTTGTTCATTACCGGAAATGACCGACCGAAAAAAGTGCCAAAAGTGGACATTTTTAGAATTAAGGATGTTTAATGGGAAGGAAAAAATTTATCCGTGTTATCCTTATGGATTTTTATTTTATTTTATTTTTATTTATTTTTTTTTCAACAAAATCTTATGTTTTAGGTACCTAGAATTCGAATTAAAAGTTCAAAGTCGGTATCCTTGTACGTTTCCGATAACATCATAGGTGTAAAACACAAAAAATTAAAAAAAAATCCAAATTTATTAGGTTTTATGGGAACCGAAAAATTGTAGCATTCCGGGATTAACCCACAGTAAAATTTCAAAAAGTGAATATTTTGTGTTTTTAAGGATCTAATGGGAAGGAGAAAATATTCCCCATGTTATTCTTAAAGGAGATGTTTTGGCCACCAAATTATTGGACATTTCGTATAGGACCCCAATGATCAGCTTTCGCATGACTGTAGCATTCAGGGTCTAACCTAGAGGAAAATTCCGAAAAGTGATTTTTTTTTTTAGTTTTTAGGGGGTCTAATTGGGAGGAGAAAATTTTTCCCATGTTATTCTTATGGGAGATGTTTTGGCCACCAAATTATTGTACGCTTCGAGTAGGGCCCCAATGGTCAGCAACACATGATTGTAGCATTCCGGGTCTAACCCAGAGGAAAATTCCGAAAAGTGAATATTTTCAGTTTTTAGGGGGGTCTAATCGGGAGGAGAAAATTTTTCAGATGTTATTCATCTGGGAGATTTTCTCGACGTAAAATCTTATGTTTTAGGTACCTAGAATTGGAATTAAAACTTAAAAGTTAGTATCCTTGTACATTTCCGATAGCATCATCCTAGTAAATCACCATTTTTTTAAAATCCAACTTTATTGAGGTTTTATGGGCAACTTAAAAATCGTTTCTATGTTATTTAAAAGTATACGTATGTTTGTAGATTTATGAGGTGCTAGACCATAGGCTGAGCAAATTTTGGATTTGGCGACGAAGCCCCACCTAGCCCAAACTTGTCTAATTACATAAACCTTCAACTGTCCCAACTGCCAAGTCCGTAAAAGAGTTGATAGTTCACAGCAACTGAGTAACTAAAAAATGCTAAACCAAGAAAGTCAATTGAACGTAACGACAGTCTTCTAAGTAATAATTGCCAACTAGGCATTTTAATTTGAAAACTTGTTCAGAAGTTGGTAAATTTGGAACGAAGCCCCACCTAGCCAAAAACCTAGACTAGTTACATAAATCTTTAATTGTGCCAACTGCCCAGTCCGTAAAAGAATTGATAATTCACAACAACTGGGCAACTAATAAAATGCCGATTCGATCATAAGTCGGTAACTTTGGGAGGTGAGGCTTCCCTCTTAACGACGCCCCTGGTCGTATGCAGTGTGGGTCCTACGCAGTGTGAATTCTACGCAATTTGGATCCTATGCAGTTTTGACCCTACGCAGTTCTGATCCTACGCAGTTTTGGTCGTACTGAGTCCATGAATTAACCCTAATTGATAGCTGCACAGGTCCAACAAATTAAAGAGATAATAACAACTATTTTTTGGGACGCATGATTAAAACAAATTATTTCAAAGCAACGGCGTAGGACCAAAACTGCGTAGGATCCAAACTGTGTAGAATCCAAACAGGTTCTGAGCTGAATTTTTTGTTCGTATGCCTCATTCCTCACTTTTTGTACAATAGTGACTGACTAGATGAAACACTCAAAGCAAAAAAGTTTTCTATATTATAAATTTTCATGACTTCATGAAAGTGGGAAGAGAGGGTTCTTTTGACTTTTTTGTAGGGCGAGGGGTATACATCCTGAGTTACGCTACTGGGTACAAAATATAAAAAGGTAATTATGAATTCGTACGACTGATAAACATCCAGAAACATGTACTTTGCTCGTTTTAATTATGTATAACATATTGATCATTATATTTTGTAATGAACCATAATGTAGAATATATAACTTACAATTTCGTTTTGTATCATGTTTACTTTTATTGTAGCATTACCAATAGTATTCTTTCGAATTTGAATTACGTTCATTTTGTTCAGTAAAAGGGAATAAGTAAATAGCTTTCATGGTAATAATAGTTTGTCGATTCTTCTGTTCGGAAAGGGATATTGCAAATGGTGGGGACGCAATGCGACACTGATCATGGAAACAGCCGACTAGATTAAGCAAACTTACGTGGGATTAGCATGTTGCTCACGTCCTCAAGAAGGAAGGAGGAGAGATTTTGAATTCCATGAGAACACGTTTTATCTAATATAAAAAAGAGGGAGCTTCGTTAACACAATGAGAGTAAACTTTTTTGGAAAAGTTTTGTGGCCTCGTTTTCTTTGGAACACAAACAAGAAAGAGTTTCTAATACCTGAATATGTCAGATTCCTTTTTCTTTTGTGTCTCTTTCAAGTTACGAAAGATGTGTTCATTCAAAATTTTCAAAATGTCACATTTTCAAAATCCAAGAAAGAAAATATATTCTCTTGTTGAATAACATAGGAATTATTCAAAAAGTTAATTGAATTTTTTCTTAAATATTACAGTATTTTCATACTTTCTTCTTTATCATTCATTCTAAGCCTGCGCTATTTTTTTATAGTTCTATAGTGTGGCTGAAGATTGTACATACTATTTTGATTCATTCACTTACTACGTGGTATTATTAAAAGGTAGAGTCCTTCCGTTCATTTCACATAGTTAGTCGAATAATGGTCAGACCCAAGAACCCAAGCCCGTACTGAGGAAGGGGAAAATATCTGTAAGAGGAGTGTTTGATTCGGGAGTACCTAACCCATTCCTCATGCAAATCATAGCATTATGAGATAATCATACCTATCCTTCGTAAAAATTGAAACATCTCTAGGCAATTGGTACTGCTTCTTGTAGAGCAGGGCTACACAGAGTTGGATATAGAAGGGGATTCAGATGTATTTCCTATTGAGAGAAGCGTACACCGATAGAGACGATAACAACCCAAACCGCTCATTAACAAGGATCGCTGATCCCGGGACTGTAGGCGGTATCTCAACACGGAGGTCAAATTATTTAAATTTGGCTATCATTGGTGCACATTGCGGAGGCAAATCATAATTATATATTTATTTAGTATAATGTCTTAATGAAATACGTGACATGACAGCACCTGAAGTTCTAGTAGAATCATAGGTAGCAGGAAATGCATCAATAAACTATTCATAAGGAAGCAAAGATTGTTTATGAAAATCCACTAGAAATTGAGTTTCTATTTTTACGTTCCACGGTTGTGGCCTTTAGAGTAAAGGAAATGAATTAATGAAGGTGAATGATAATGAAATAATTTGTGGCGTGAGAGTGTAGGAGGAAGCAATGGAAGTCCGAATAAAACCTATGGACATGACATTGTCCACTTCAAAATCAGTGACCTCGTATCCATCCAGGGACCCCTAGGACAAGAAATAATCTATCTACCACTGAGACACCATATCTTCTACAAAAAATCACAAATTATATGCCATTAAAATGTGATGAGTTTTACTTATTTGAAACAGGCAGATAGACACACACAGAAATATATATTAAGTCTAATGATATAATCTCGAAATGCTCACTTTACCTTTTTTAAAACTAAAATAAGTTCCAAAAGTAGACTTTTGTTATTTGCTTTTTGATGTTAAGTGGTAAGTTTAAAGATTCGGAAAGTCGTTTAAAGCACCTGTCTTTATTGTAATTCTAAGTCTTTCGTAGTCTTAATTCTGAAAAATGTGTGCCAGTGTAATCCGGGAGCATGTCCTTAAGCGACGAGAAGAAAGTGAACTTTATTTTTTCTTCTTTTTCTGAGGAAGAAGTAGTGAAGTAGGTTAAGTTATAGGAGAGCGCGTGCTCCTTAAGGTTCAGCTTAGGATTAGATGAAAAACTCCAAGTGCAAACTTTTTGGTCTCCAAAGACAGTTTTTTTTTCTAAAGAAAAAAAAAGAAATCTTCAGGGAGAGATAAGTGAAGGGGTTAAGTAATACTTGGGAAATGAAAGGACGAAAGACATGTTAACTTTTGATAGTTGCACGTGCCGACTACTTGCATCGATCTAATTTCCATTCTTGATTTTAAAGTTGCTTCCCAATACCAACATGGCAATGTTGCCATCTTAAATTCAATGTTACGACTACTTATATTATCTTTACATGTTATCCTGTGAGTGTCCTAATCATAAACAGCAAATATCTCAGTTTATGTGCCACGCTAATTGCTAATAATATACAGTCGCGCTAATAGATGTTACAAGTACGCTATAACTTGCCTATTTCACGGCAATAGTTGTCCCTGCCTGCACTATCTTGATTTTAAGCTGTGCAGGTAATTTGCAGATTTAAAACTTATTACCAGACCTGCAGCCAGTAGGGCTAAAGTAGCCTGAAATTCGTGAAATTTCCTTCGCCTTCCCAAAGCACATTCATTTCCTTAAGGGAAATCAGCTAGAAACGAATGATAAATAGAGAAAATACACATATTTTTTTAGCGACTTTTCACAATTTATTTCACAATTTTAAAATATAGCGAATAGAATTACGGTAATCATAGACAGCCGAATGACGTGAAATACGGCGAAAAAGAAAAATGCCAATGTCAGGAAGGACACGAAACAAGTATTAAAACCTGAGAATGCTGCCTGAAGTTGGCATATTCCTTGTGTCGGGGTAAACGTCTAGGGAATAACAGGTGGGAACGAAATTGACAAACTAAATTAGAAACGGCAGCGAAAATAAAGAAGGCGGATAAAGGTAGTGAAGAATGCCAGAAAAGTCAAAATACTCACTTGGGAAAAAGTCCGTAAGTACTCATTTCTCTTGCTGCTTGCTATATCAATAATATTCAATTCTGTTTATTCTTGTTTTAACTGTCAACTCATGTAGGAGACTGTTGTCATTCCGTTTGATCTACATTCCCCAATCAATGTGAACAGTGAGTGAGCGTTCACTGACTGGGGAATACAGATCAAACGAAAGGACAACAGTCTCCTACATGAGTTGACAGTTAAAACAAAAATAATCATGATTGGGTATTACTGATATAGCAATGAGTACTTACTTTTTACCAAGTGTGCATTTTGACTTTTTTCGCCTTCTGGTGATAGCAACATTCTTCACCAGTGATAAGACAGTGAGTCAGAACTAGAGGAAACAAATGAGCTTGAGAGACTTGACTGGACTAACCGTTTATCCTACTGCATTTTACTTCACAACAACGAGTTTCCAATTAAATGTATGAATAAAACACCTCCTACAGTATGACGTCATTCCATAATATTGACAACCTCCTCGCGTCGTGCCTATAATTTTCGGGGACAAATGCGTTGTAACGCGGAGAAGTTGCTTCTACCCATTATCTGAAATGGGCAGGTTTCAATAAATCTATTACACTAACGAGAGGATAATTTAGTAAATCAAAAGCACTCCATTTCATCTGTAAAATCTCATGTATTATAACCAATTAGAAAGTGTAACGTGTAATGTGTTGTTATTGCGGATATGACCTAATGAATTGAGACCACAGTACTCGAGTGTCTGGAGATTTGATCACAGTCAACACTATAGTTGAGGTACACATACCTTAGGATGTTCTGGCTGGTCCCTGGAGCGACGAATGTTCCAATCCTGGATTCCTCTCTGGATTAAGTTTGGCAATTCGTTGGTCAGTTGCAGGTCTTAGTTCTCAGTGATGACCATAGACGAAATCTCGTTCTCACGTCGACCGAAGATATAGACTACTAATGCTCATACTGACAGTTCGGCTTTATAACAAATAGCCGACTAGAAGCCAACCATCGTAAGATGGTAGTTACTAATATTCTATTACTTGTAAACGTCGAATCCTAATTCTTCAAGCTCTCATCTAAAACTCTGATGTAGAACTCCCACCTCGATCCAATGTAGATTTCGTTTTTATTCTTCTTTTCCAGACAATGGAATTCGTCGTTTCATGTCTCGACGTTGGTAACCTCAACTATGGTCAAACTTTTGTTGCAGACCTTGTCACATCATGACCAAATTCCCCAGACAGTCAATCTTTGCGAATCTCAATATTATGCCATATCCAAATTGTGTTTGTGCTAACAAAGTATTTTTCATTACATCTTTCTTAAACTCAGACTTACATCAATTTTCTCATTCTCAATTTCCATTTACACCATACTGCGAGCTAGCGTCTCGACAGTATTTCATGAACATTAAAACATAACCATGCGTAACTTGATTACATAAACAAACAATAACAAACAATAACAATAACAATAATACGTGCCATTCCAATATATCACAATTTCACATCTTTCTTTGTAATCTCTTAACCCAAAACTTGACTTCATTTAAATTACCATTATGCCACTCACCAACAAATAACATAATAATTTAGTATTATTTTCCATGTATCTACAATATTTTGACCCCTCTGCTCAGAAACACAAAACGCATTGTTGTGTGTGTGTTATGGTATACTAAAGGGTAACTATTCCCAAAGTTTCAGATTTTTTATCCAGGCCCATTGGAGATATTGGACCGTGAAATATGCCGAATTCGCATAATTGCCAACTTAACGATCTTTTTCAGGCCTTTGGTAGCAGCTACAGGTCTGCAAATTTTTGTGTATAAACTTATGATCCCGTACTACATGCACACACTAATTCATACTTCTACGTCAGTTGTTTCCTCTTCTCAAACATGTCTTCATTGTCCAAAAATGTTGCTACTGTAGGCCCTGATTTCACCCCTTTTAAGTGGTTTATGCAAAAATGTTAAGAGATCAAGGTTTTAGCTCTGCACAAGTTGGAGACACCCAATAAATTTCAATTTGCCATGCGAAATACATGCTGAGATATTCAAAACAATGTAAACGTCTGAAATCGAGAAAACGTAAAATGGCGGCAGCCGCTGCGTCTCTACGAGATGTTTTAAATATCCAATGATCGTGATTTTGAAGTACCCTGATATAGTATAAACATTCATGAAAAAATTAAAATTTTTGGAGATATTCGAGTGGCACATGCTTGATCACTTAGAATGGATTGACTCTCTTAGAAACTTGTTCATACTTCATATACAGGATTAGGCTTAAGTCTGGTTACACCCGTATAAAAGTCGAACGACGTGTCTACAGGTGGGGCGCAATTTATAGAAGCTATGGGGACAGCGGTGGCTATCTTAAAATCCGCCATCTTCTGATGGTAAGAAAGTGGAAAAGGTGCTGCTGGTGGAAAGGTGATGGTTTGGTTTGAGATTTGGCACAGAAGAATAGTGGAAATGTTGAATTGATGAAACTTTGAATGGGGAAAGGTATCTTGACATGTTCCGTGATTATGTGCTTCCAACTTTGTTGAATCCGAATAATGATTTCCTAACTTTCTTCCAACAGGACGGTGCACTTCCTCACTATGCTACTGTGGCCAGACAGTTTCTGGATGAACAGTTTCCAGGTCACTAGATAGGTAGGAAGGGTAATATGAAATGACCACCACGGTTCCCTGATCTCACATCTCTTGACTTTTATCTGTAGGGTCATTTGAAATCAATTGTGTAAAAGGTAAAAAATCAAAACTATAGCCCATCTCTGCAGGCGTATTGAGGAGGCGTGTGCCTCTCTTGATCCACAGACCCTGCGACGTGTGCAGCAAGACTGGCAAAAAAGACTTGTATTGAGTATCCAGCGTAATGGAAGTTATATTGAGTGTATGCTGTAATGACGACTCTGACAAGTGTCCCAAACAGGTCATAACTCCTACACAAATAAAGATATCGCAAAACAGATTGCATTTTTCAGAAAAAGGTACTGTAAAATGATATGCGACATGAATCCGTTCCTATTTAAAAAAGTTAACCCAACTCCAAGATGGCGGATTTCAAGATAACCGCCGCTGTAGCCATAGCTCCTGTAAATTGCGCACCCACTTATAAACACCCCATACCACATTCCCCATTCCGTTAGGCTTTTATAGAGGTGTATCCAGACTTTTGCCTCAACCTGTACTATGTTTTTATATACACAACTAACACAAATTCCTTATGGCACGTGCAACAGAGTATTTGTATTTTTTAGGGTAATACATAATTAATGTACCTTTTACTATACCAATTAATTTGTATACACTTTCCTCATTTTGTTATTTGATTTGTATTGATCTTATGTTGCAATAAAAAAGTTGAAAAAGAAAAAAGTGACAAAGCGTTGACCTCTGATACGTAGGGTCCTTGGTTCGACCCCCGGCCAAGTAACTTTGTAGTGGATATCGTGTCCGTGATGTTTTCTCGGGGTACTCCCACATTCTCACATTCTCGGGGTACTCCCACACCACTTATTCTATTATCATTCACTTGCTTTAACCATCGTCTCCCAAAGGGCGATGATCGTAGGATGTTAAACTGATTTTTTTAATCATTCTTTGGGAGTCCCTCGTTGCTATATGGTTACCGTGTGCGTCTTTGTCGCAGAAAACCCATGTTCAATTCCCAGCAGAAGCTCATGTAGTCCGGATCCTCTAGTAAGTAGTAAGTCTACATCTCATACTGTTTCGCTGTTGAAAGGAAAACTAAACTAAACTCTATTAGCATAAATATCCGTCGTTCCAGGTATATATACTCACTTCCTAAGTATACATTTTCACTCCCTCAAGTCCGACAGACCGAGCCGAAAATTGAAACAAAAATCATGTATGATTAGATGTGGTGAAGATCTGTCTGTGTGGAAATTTTGGTGGTTCTAAGTCATTTATTTTCTAGTTTTTTTTTAGAAAAAATATGTCAGAAACACACGCACATAGACACATTATTTTATTATTGTTAAAAGTTATTAAAGATTTATTTTATAGAGAATCAATTAAATCTCACACCTTCAGGTAAACAGAGAAATTGAAGTTTAAAAAATCAATACAAAAAGGGGATTAATAATAATTATGATATAAATAAAACTTGACTACACATAAATCAACTAACTAGCGGATTGTCTGTGTAAACGAAAGGAGATAAATATAAAATAAAAGAAATTTCATTTTTCCTATTTTCAACCAACTACGGAGAAAGAGAGAAGTAAACATCCTTCTTTTAACAATGAAACATTTTTTGACGTACCGCAGGTAAAATATTATTGTTGTATGTGTTTACAAATACATACACACTCCATCTTTGGAAGTTAAAAAAGAAATTTAAAAATACGTAACGAAAAATAGGAAAACGAAAATGGTAGGAATGATCGATGAGGTTTAGGGGTCGCGCTTTTTTTTACCCCTCTGACAGCAGGCACAAGTTACATTTAGCGAACAGTGAAGAGAATATGAAGATATAATAGAGAGAGAGTGAGAGTGGGGGAAAGAAGAGAAAATGAAGGAATGAAGAAATGTAGAAAGTTAGTATTCATAACGAGGCATCGTCGATTTGTTACATCAGAAAGGAAATCCCCAAAGGTGACATCTAATTTCTCTACAACCACTTCTTTTTTCTTTCTTTCTTTTCCTTTCTACGTTTCTCTCTTCTTTCTCTCTCTGTCTCTTCATTTTATATTTCGGAGCGATCTATGCGCCCTGTTATTCGTCTCTCATCCTTTCGAGTTGTTCCACCTATTGCTGCAGCAGCAGTCTCTCTGTCTGTGTCGAGAGAGGGTGACCTTATAATAGATGGACTGCTAGTGAAAAGAGTTACCAAGTCAAGCCGCGTTTGCATCTTTATAATGACACAATTAATCGTTCTGCATTTTAGGGTTTTGTGGCTGAGAGAGAGAGAGAGACATAAAATGGGATCACGTTCACTCTATTACGGCTGGAGGCACTTGTGTTGTATGTTATGTGGGCTGACCCAACATTACTAATAATAAACAAAATGGGTCGGACATCCTGGGAAACAAATTTTCAGAGCAACACAGTAAAGGAAGTATCATTGTTCACTGGCATTCAGCAAGAGTTATAGTAATGTAGGTGAACTGGTTATCTAAGGTTAACAAAACCTTGGTAGCTCATTGTTAAAAATACTCACCACTACGCCAACATACCAATAAATACGAGATACATAATGAATAATTGTGTAGAACATTTCTAGTTAACGAAAATTTATACGTATAAAGGACCAAAGGAAATTCGTGACGAATTTTTAAACACAGTTTATGCAGTATTAATATTAATATGTCACTCAATGTTAAATAGTGTCGTTTTGAAACCGTCACCTCTTGCCGTTCTGAGACAGTGTGATTTTGAAGTATAATAGACTCTAGAGATGAGTTCAAATCATAACTTTCCATATACTTCCTCTTTCTCTCCTCAAGAATGTATTGATACAATTAAAGTTATCAGTTGAATGGAATTTTCTTAAACACAAAAGTCTTGAAGATGAAAAATGACTGCTTAAACGAATAGAAAATTTAATCGTGCATTCGGGATGGTTGCAGTCACTTATTTCACATTGAAACTTATGTTTTAATGTAAATATCATTGGAACTGAGTGAAAAACAAAGTAAGTTAAGCTCCTTAAAGGGATAAAGTATTAAGTAATTTGCTTACTTGATTAGAATAAACAAGAATAACTGAACACTGCGTGATCGATCACCTATTGTTGGTGAAAGTGCAGAAATAATGGCCGAATATTCACAAACATCGTATTAAAGTGAATATAAATGTTGTCGGAAACTAACATTTCAAACTAATGGCCACAAGATCAGTGATAGATATTCCCAAAAGTTGTCGCTTGATATGTAATATCAGAAGACAATGTCCAAGTGGCAAAGCAAATATTTTCCAGATAATACTACAGCGCATAGATGAAGTGGTTCAATGGATTGCGGGTCAAAATAAATTTTAGTCTAGTAGAAGTAAGATCACTATCAGTACTGTGTTAAAGGTATTGTTAATAATTAACTGTTAACAATGCAGGCCAGACGATACATAAAAGACATGTGTAGATTTGAAATCTGTTTACACGCCTAAAACATGCGATTGTGCAAAGTGAAATCACCATTGTCCAAATCTGCTAATGGTAAAGAACCGAAGTTGACAGATATGTAGAAACAATCCAGCAGTATTTTCATAGTATTGGAATTACTGATATATGACAAAATAAATAAATTGAAAACTTTTTAAAAATGAAATCCTAACTATATAAACTGCATGAGCTGACATATATTATTCAGCACTTCCTGTAGGGCTACAATAATTAAATTTGGCTTGATTGTAGCTTTCCGGAACTAACCCACAGAAAAATTGCCAAAAGTGAATATTTTTAATTTTTAGGAGGTCTAAAGAGGGGATGAAGAATTTTCCTGTTATTTAAATGGGCCTTTTTTGGACTTATAATCTCATGTTTTAGGTACTTAGAATTGAAATAAAAACTTGAAATTCGGTATTCTTGTACGTTTCCGTTAGCGTTACCTAAGTGAATCATCAGAAATAAAAAATTACAACCTTAGAATGGTTTTATGGGGAACTGAAAAATCTTTTCCATGCTATTTATATGGAACACCTTTTACACTCCCAAATTATTGAGCACTTCCTGTAGGGCTACAATGTTTAAGATTTGGTAATACCTAATTGTAACTAATTTATCCGATTTAATGTGTTGAAGTACTTAATTTACATTTTACAGAACTTGTTTAGCTTATTTTCAGGCCTAGAAATTAAGATAGTAAGAGTTGAAAAAGCTTGATTTCCTGATAGTTTTGTACAGTAGACATTTTTTTTAATAGTTGCGCAACTCTTTCGTTTTTGAAGGAATATGGTGCATATTTCCTTTCAGGTTTTTCGATGGTTCTTACTGCATGAAATTAAAATCGATGAGGAATAAGTGGTTGGATTTGCGTTACCCCTCCAGTTAAATGTGTGTTCAATGATAAGTTTCGTGAAAAAATATGTCCGGTTATGGAGAAAAATTAGATATATGTTTCTGAGGGTTTCCTGGCATTCCCACTGCTTGAGCATAGAATAGGAAAACGAATTTAAATCCCTGTCCTATAATGGCTTTCGTAAAACTTATTAATTTTCATAGAACATGGTGTATATCTTCTACTCATAATTCGTACTATTTCGGTTTGAAATCTGTCAATAATGAGTGTAGCGCCTTTTCTTCGATGATTTAAAGAAAAAAGAAAAAAATATTTAGCGAAAATTTCGTTAAAAAATCTCAAGATTTTTTTTAAATACAGTGAAAATGATAAACGATAAAGCGATGAAAATATTCTGTTAAAATAATCTTTCGTTCGCTTCTACAACGTACAACATTACTAGTTTGCTGAAAAAAACTATAAATGACATAGAGATATAATAGGATCACTGTCGTTTGCAACAAGACGCATTACGTTTGGAACCATTTTTCCAATTTTCGAACAACGATCGACAGTGGATGTGAAAAGGATCGACAGACCATGATTTATTTCAACTAAAGCATCTTATGGCGATAAGTGTCGTGGTGTAGAGTATAAATTGGAAAGGAAATCCACTTTAGCGACTGGAACATCAATACTGCAAATATTTCAAGGTGTTCCAAAATGAATTGATATCTTTCTTTGAGACCAGTGAACTGTGAATAGATATCTCACAATTAATGGATGATGGGGCATCATATCATAAGGCAAAGTTGATTACCCACTGCAAAATACAAGATGGGCTTCACACAATCCAGTAAATGACTCTTTATGAAGCATCCAATGGATGAACGCGTACAACTTCATAAATTCCCTGACAACAGGCTAGAGCACCAATCAGTCAGGAGTTAGTACATTGTAAACAGAATGTGAAAGTGCACTGTGAATATTACAGCATTAAGAAGAATTTTCATTCATGAGCTCAAACTGGAACACTCTGCACATCTAGTCGAGAAAAGAACATCAACAATGTACTTGGAAGAGAAGTGGTAAATGTACACACTATACGCTGTTGGATTCTGAAATGTCAAGAAAACATAACATTAAAAAATGACCCCTGTGGCTACTAACAAACTGCATGTTCCGATGAGCTCCTCAAGAATACCATGAAAGCGAACTCTGCTAAAAGTGTTCATGTAATTGCATAGACCATACCACTGTCCTTCAGCAGCTCTATGCAATCATTATGGTCAAAAAGTTGCTCTCACAAATACCATATGAATTAACACTGGCCAATAAGGATCACCATGTGGAGGTGTACAGGCACTGAATATCCGGCAAAGTTTCCTATAATAGATTGTCACTATAGTTTAAAAAAATGATCTGCTACAATTATCGTAAGCGGTGAAAATAATAGTTCGAGCGTGATCGAAGTCTGCAACGATTTCCAAAACCACCTCTCCAGCTGTTGGTATCATTTCAAGTGTAGGAGTCCATGGTGCGGCTGGTAGAGGTGAATCCATCACTGTGTGATCGTTACTAAGGATGGCCACAAAGTTCCAGTTCTGGCGGAAACGGTTCCGTGAGGAACTGGTTCTTGGAGATCCGGGTTTCAAGAACAGATCCGGTCTCAAAGACCCATAAAGCAAGCATAAAGTTCACCTTCAATACAATGCAAAAGGACCACGCGCTTGTGCCCTACTCTCCCAGACCAGCTTGTGTCTTCCAGAAAATATTTTTGGTCCACCAGTGGGTGTTTAGCCAAATGAGTTTGACAGTTTGCCTGTTTAGCCAATGAGTTTGCCAGTTACCCAGTTTGTTTAGCCAAATGAGACAAGCAGCCGTCGCCTGGGCGCCTGTCTGTCACTTCCACCTTTTCATCTAAGGGATCGTCCTCATATTACGTAATCCAGCAATGGGGGAGGGGGCTCGGCCTTGCGTTACGAAGTGTGACGAGGGGGTTTACTTTCTCGATATGTAACGCGTGCTTTTTCGCTGCAATTCTCATTTTTTATTATCAGGTTTATATGCAATCTTTTAAACAAATATTTTTTTTATAAATAAATACTTCTATTGTTTTGGGCTATATAAAAAATTGAATCGTGCAAAAGGGGTTCGAAGATACTACTAGACACCAGCATGACTGATGACGAACTCTGCGTGTATTACAATACAAGAAAATTCCGTTTTGTGGCTATTGCAGCATTGCATTTACGGCACACGCTTTTCTGAAGTTAGTTGTTAGCGTTTGTAACCACTGCTTGAAAATATTCTCGTTTTCCTAATCGTATCGCTATATCTGATAATATTATTTAAAACTTTTGATTTGAATCATTACCCAATTCTATTCTTTTAATGGATTTCGCATATGAAACAGAAGAAACTTTTTCCGTAAAATAATATTTTCCACGATCCACGATTTTGAGCAAAACAAGATATTAAAACGAAATTAGTGGAATATTCATCTCGTACTGAATTTTATATTTTTGTATTTTGGATATTTCTGGTGAAATCGAGATTATTCGGATTCTAGCACTGATCTAGGACAAGAAGAATTTGAAAAGGGATAAACTGAAGTCCAAAGAAAAGAAAGATGCTCGAAAGCTTGTTCTCAAAGATGTCACTACTTCTTCACGTATACAGTCACTTCGAATTTGTGGTCGACGAGGAAGAAAATTTCTTTGAAACGTAGACGCAAGCGGACTTTAAATACACGAAGCATCCTGGAGCCCGGAAAATGAGATCAAAATCTGTTAGATAATGTTTCACCTGCATTTTCCGGGAGTAAAGTATTTTCTCTTTGTCAATCACATGTGACCTAAAAAGGATGGGTGTGATCTCTTTGGTAAAACGACAGTATGCAATTTCGGATATTTAAAACTGGTTAATTAAACAACCTTATTGGATTAAAATATTATTACGGTACTGCCATTTTCTAATATTCTGATTTGTTGGCGAAAACACTACAAATGTATTCAGAATACAAGCTTTTTGTAATAACAGGCTCTACCATTAAAAATAGTTTTTCGTTGTAATAACCCATAAAATAAGCAAAATTAGTAAGAAAATAAAAAAAACAATAAGTTACGTAACAAAAGGTTGAGGGGTTCCGCCTTGCGTTACGAAGTGTGACAAGGGAAAAGAGGGTAAGTGGACGGTCCCTAACACAACATTCAAAGCCTGCCAGCAGCTCGGGTTTAGCGTAGAGATGGCCACAAACTTCCGGTCCCGGCGGAACCGGTTCTTGGACATCGGGTATTCAGAACCGGTTCCTGACCTGTATTCGAAAACCCGGTTCCGGAAGCAAATCTTGGAAACCGGATCCATTTTTGGATCCGAATTACTACATTGAGAAAAAAATGGGTTGAAATTGACCCTCCTGGTGCAAATTTTAACCCAACCAGGTGGCTAAAACTGCTCCGACCGAAATAGGGGCAAAGTGTTTAGTTAAATTGGGTTGAATTAAGTTCTACCCAACGTGTAGTTAAATGTAGGAGTCAACTCAACGACCCAATTGGTGTGAAATAGCATAACCAGTTAATACGTTTAACCCAACTTGGTGCATAATATGACCGAACGAAGTGTAATCCATTAATCCGGTTATGCGTATAACCAAATGCGTAGCTAAAAGTGAACAAGCGTGGGATCGTTTGAAGAACGGAGGGAGTGTAAATAACCAGATAAAATTGACCACAGCGGAGTTAAAACATGACGAAATAATGGGTTAAAATGTCACGGTCACATTAATCGTTATGGGACTTAACCCAACATGTGGTTAATGTTAATCCGTCAGTTGGTTACAAAGGTAACGCAACACTACACAACACAAAATGACTACAACTTTAGCGTGCTACTTGGTTTTTATTCAATATCAACGATATCGACTTCCAAGCATATCAGAAATAACTTGTCACTGGCTGTGAGTATTTGCATTCTCGCAGCCAGTAAGTAGTTATTTCAAAGCTTTTAGCAGTATATTTGGCATTTATGCTAAGTAACAAATAACATTCTACGTATGTTTTCTGTAATTTGTCACAATAATAGTTTTTTTAAACTTGTGAATAGTCTAACAACAGTTACATCAATAACAGTTTTGTCATCTGTTGTTCTTATGTGCTAGGACATAAAAATAACTGATAAGGAAAAAAGATGACAACACTGCTATTCGTGCATTCTGGCTTCGATGCATTTTTTTTCTTTTCGTCGCTATTTTCTTCGTCTGTAGTCTTCCGGTTGAGCAAAAACTAACGTTGCTACAGTAACCGTGCTCTCTCAAGATATAACTCTCTATAATTTCGACTAAATATACAGTAAATAGCAAACATGTGTTGTGATTTTTGTAGTACTAAGTTTTCCACGTACATCAGCTTCTTTAGACTATATGTTTCACGCATCATGACGCTTTCCGTTAATAAGGTTTGACCCAAGTGTTGGTTTAAAATATTCTACAGTAACATATAGTAATTTTGTTGACCCAACGGTTAATGCAGTTGGGTTGCAAGTTACCCATCGTTCCCAAACAACCCAATTTGGTTTCCAACTTTTTAACAACAACGCATGACCACGTTTCAACCCATCGTTTTTCTCAGTGTAACGACTTTTGTTGTAAGTAATGATATTGTTCGTGCAACAATTTGTAGAAAAAAATCTAATACTATTTATGTTATAGAGTCTACTATCAGTATATTGCCATGTGTTAGAAATATACTTCTGGCACTTTCTTTCTCAATGTATTATACATAAATTATAGTCGGTCCATTTTAAACTTAACCTCTAACATGATAGGAGATCTTATAATTGCCTCGCTGGAGCTAACGTACGGACAGATATGAAGGGAATTTGTAGGTGACCAATTACATTGCCTGTATATGCTTTATGGGGATTATTTATCTCTGTTATAGTAGCTTGTAGTTTCCTGGGTCAAGCGCATTATGCATTTGTGCAGTAAAGTAAATCGATAAGGAATTAGAAATTAGATTTATGAACTTTCGGTATCTAAAGGTCATTTAGCCTGTCACGGATATGAGAGATGATGTCCCTCGGCAAGCACACTATCTGATGAAAGGGAAGGAAGGAAGTAGCCTGGGACCATTATCTTAGGTACCATCCCGGCATTTGCCTTGTGTGAATGAGCGAAAACAAAGAAAACCCTCACTTAAGGTGGCTGGTCTGCAGAGGCTGTTACAATTTTTCGAACGAGGTCCCCACCGGAAATTGAACCTGGGACCGCTCGGTAAATCGATAAGATTACTGCGGTAAATATTATAAGGTGAAGCAGTAACTAAAGCTTAAAATAGGTTACACATGCACGGGGAATGTGACATAACCTCAACGGAAGAAGTAGAGAGTATCCATACACACAGTGTATATGTGATGACAGGCGCAAGCATTATGCCTTAACATACCCCATAAGGGTCTGCTCGCGTTGTCGTCTGGCCCGGAGTCAAATTATGTGGGACGCATTGACCCAACTTGTAGTGCTTACCAAGTTAATGGAAGTGCTGCAGATTTGTTTCTCCACTCACACTGAATTGCTATCTCACTTCCTCACATATCTGGCCACTGTTCGGCTCAATTACAGCCTGAAAATCTTCAATTTGTACTGTGTTGGTCTTCCGACACGCGGCGTCTTCGAACGTTTTGTTACCGTTCTTAAACTTTTTAAACCACCCCTGCACTGCCCGCGTAGTGACGACATCCTCACCAAAGGCCTGGTGTATTTTCCGCCCTGCTGCAGCTGCCTTTGACTCCAGTTTGAACTCGTGCAGCATACACTCAATTATCACGCTCTGTGGAGGTCCCATGTTCACTCTGTCCTTACGCAAGTTCACGGTGTAACTGAATTGCCACAACGAGATAGTGTGTTGGATATACCCACACCTACAACTGACCTTCGCCGTATCTCTATTCGCATTCAACTCACGGTGTAAGAGCCAATTGAACACAGACCTCCGCGAAAAGCGACAGAAGTTTTTTGGTTACCTTTGTATAAAATTTAGCGCCGTTTTTTTAAAGAAAATCCCTATTATAGGATTATTAGTGAAATATTTGTTTGCAAAATATTAAAGAATACTCTAGTCGTTATTTGAAAACTAATATTAATAAAATTACAATAAGAGTAAACTTACCTTTTATTTATTTAAAAAATAACTTATCAATATTATGTTGTTAATTAATCCTTTATTTATAAAATATACAGAAAAAAGCAGAAATGATTTTGAGAATTTCACTTTAAAAGAAAATCATCCTGAGAGTAAGCTATCCCTTTTTGATTATTTCAGAAAAGTAACCTGTGCCATATTATAAGAATAATAAATTAATATCTAAGTGTATATCTAAGTCGTCTGCAATTGCATGAATACTTTTTCGACGATCCATTTCCAAGTTTTCCCGAGGAGCTTACGAAAACGTGCTCTCGGTGGTGGCTGCAGGTCTGGTCTTTAATGTTCTGTCACCAGTATGACGCTTTACATACAAATCAATTGCGTATTGTGCATATGGCGCTAATTAATCATGGTTTCACTGCTAGATGTGCAAAACATCTTAGGTTGAACTTGCAAAGGAAATTCACTCGCAATTGTATGTTCTCAATGATGCAGTTTCACTTTTCAACAACATGCTGCACCAAATGCTCACAAATCAATACATACATCAGCAGGAAAAAAACCTAGATTATCAGAGCCCCTCACTTTCTTCTATGTTGCACAGTATACGTATAGAAGATGTCTTCCAATTTGATCTTCGCAAAGAAGTGGAGATTAAAGGCCAAGGAATTAGATCATTAGGTTATATCCAGTGTCCTGAAGAAAATAATCAGGGTTCATGCTGAGTCAATGGTATATTAAACAAAGAAAGGTCGTGAACTTGGCTGCTGCAATTAGCCGAAACTCACATATCGCTACCAACAAAATATAATTATTTCAATCTTTATGTAGAACACGCTTTATATACACTCTGTATTACTCTGTTGATGCAATCCTTTAAAAGAAGTGCTCCTTCGTGGCTAAATGGTTAGCGTAAGCGCCTTTGGCGTGGGAAACTGGGTTCGGTTCCCGGCGGGAGCTCATGTGGTTCGGATTACACATAAATCAGTAGGTCCCGTCTCATATAGCCTCGCTGCTAAAAGGGACGTTAAACTCAAAATCAACTCAACTCAACTCAAAGCAATCCTAATGATGATCAGTCAAATGCAACTTAAACTTCGATATAGCACTGGCCAACAAGTTATTTTGTGACAAGGAATCTGAATAATGTTCTAAGCTAAGTCAAGTTCCTTCTGTTCCAATTCCTCAAGCAGTTAACCTTAAGGAGACTTACCAGATCTTTAAACTCTTTCTTACTCTTTCCAATCTGACAAATACAAATGGAATATCTGTGGAATTCTAAAGGTAATTGCTATTCTACTTGACATGCACCCAGGATACACAAACTACTCCATGGGTGTACCTAGGGTACACAGGGTACACAAAGCTTGTAAAAGGTATGGACCAAACATTATGCATTCATGTACTTGCGACAGAAGTTCCCAAAGATTAGTGCTACTAAAATAAAGGAAGGAATATTTGTAGGACTGCAAATTAGGGAAATAATGAATAATGTCAATTTTGTTGACTTGTTGAGTGACGTTGAGAAAATGGCATGTCTGTTCTTTGTAAGTATGTGCAAGAACTTTTAGGCAACCATCAGGCAGAGAATCATGGCGGTAATGTGCATGAACTAGTGAGATCATATCACTGTATGGAATATAACATGCCACTTAAACTGCAGTTCCTGAACGACCATTTGAACTTCTTCCTGGATAACCTTGCTACCATTGGCGACGAACATAGTGAACGCTTTCACCAAGATATTTCTCAAATGGAAGAGCGTTATCAAGGGAAGTGGTGTGCAGCAATGTTGTCTGACTATTGTTGAAACTTACGACTGGACTTTCCTCAGGCAAAGTTTTGCAGCAGACAAGGTAGAAAACATTTTTAAGTAAGATTCTTAATTTTTACTTACTTCTATGCTGCTCATTACTTTAATTCCTTTGTGTACTAATACCGATTTTTAAAAACTTTATCTAAGAAAGTACTGTTGCGAGACCATGTCTTTATGACAAATACACATAATACATAAGCTGCCATAGGCATGAACAAAACCACTTTCACATGCAAACTGAGGCCGATAGAGAAATTCTGCAATTGATCTGGATTCAGGGAGAAATTACCTTCCAGAAACAGTTTTGTTCTTGTGTCAGAAACATTATTTTTTGTATACCAGTGCAATGAATAAAAAAGAACTATTCTTAATCGTAGAGAGTACATCTTCAGTGTGAGTGAACCATAGTGAACTAGTAGAAACTATATCGTTTTCGAGGACTTTCTTGAGATATTTTTCTTTCCTCCTTCTCTGTTCATTCTAGGTTTCAAAACTGTCCACTTAAGCTTATAGTCCATTTTACTTTACCTAGAATACATAACTGAGAGAAGTTAAGCTACATACGCGTATTTCACATAATGTTTATAATACAATAAAGTCGTTCAGAAAAAAATCATCTGTATATTTTTGAATATATTAAAAGTAATTCATTTTGTTTTATTTCTACGTTACAATAAGTTGATTAATTAACGTTCCACGGGTTGTCTTGGGTATAATGGAAGCAAATTATTCATTAGTGCTCTATCAAAAAATGCTTTTCCCATGATCGGAAAGATTGACTCCTCTGTATGGGATTTAAGAACTTACAACTCTAAGAAAAGTTTGAAATAGGGATGGGACATCAGAGACAATAAGGTTTATAGAGTATAAATCTTCGCCATTGTATTAAATATAGCATATATATTCTTCCTTTTTGTTGATGATTGATACCCCAGAAGCAATTGAGTCTTTCATAGCTAAATTCTAACCTAGGGGATCCGATTCAATTCGCGATGGAAACACATGTGATTATTAACCTTATGTTAAACCTTAGGTACACATTTCACATAGAGTTGGTGTTAGTAAGAAATGTTAAACTAGGCCTATAATGCAAAACAAATAATTAAACTTTCATCTTTTATTGTTATGTACCACAAATATCCCTTGTAGACTAAAAGAGACGAATAATTAATAAAACTTAATAATTTGATGGAACAAGAATCTAGAAGGAAACGATAGAACTCAAATGAAACCCATGGACACGATGCTGTCCACCACAAACTCACATTACATGGAATCGAACTACTGAGCCAGTGTGATCAAACCAAATAACATATGTAATTAATTCGAATAAATTTATTCCAAATAAATAAACCTTGCTTCATCCTCAGCCAATAGAACGAGCATTGCAGTAACATTTTTAAAATCTACGTGTATGATCTAAGTTTTTAATCTTATTTCACTGTGTCATGGGGCATAAGATTTGTTTCAAATCATCACATCGTTTGGCAGATATTATGTAAATTTAACCAAAGTATTGAATATATTTAGTAGGCTGATAACAAATGTGAAAATAAACACTCAAAGTGGTGCAGAAAACTTTAGTGTAAATAGAATAACAGAGAAAAAGTTCGTGAATGCAAAAGAAAGAAATTTCTCACAATATGTCTAGTAATAATGAATGGGAACTGATGTATGTATGTTTCTGTGTGTGTGTGTGTGTGTGTGTGTTATGAATGATGGAACCTGTTGTCTCGTTGCACCGTTTTCAAATACCTTCACGTAGATAAATTGAGTGAGAAATAAACTTGGCAGAGCTGTCATAACAACAATTAAGTATCAATTCCAGGTTCCCCAACGGCCAATACGTGTTTCAACCATTTGGTGTAAAATATTAAATAATAAACCTCGAAAATGACATGTTGAATGTGTGCATCAAATGAAATAATGGTTGAGATTTATTAACGAAATGTTGTGTTTAAAATATGAAGTACCACACACGCACATACCCTCTCTCTTTCACTTTAGATGCAAATATATATATATATGGAAGCACAAACACATCTTAACTACTCACATTAGCATTTTCAAAGTGTGCTTATTTTAGAGAAAACAATGTGTATTAGTACTGATTATGATAATTTTGATACAGAAAACTCTACATATGTCACAAAATGTATTAGCTAATGCCTTTTGTTGAAAAGATTCAATATAAGACGAAAGAGAAAAGGGTCATGATTAGGAAGTAATAACTTAGGTGTTGGTTAATTAAAGACTCTTAGTGAATACTCTATTTCTAGAATAAAATGAAGAGGATAATAGAACTAAATAGTTGTCAACTGAGATGATAAGTATATAAACCATTATTTCTTATGTCAGTGTCTCATTGTGAGGCATATTTTACTGCTACATACTTACACTAAGGATGTAACAGAAAGTAAACGCCTTAATGTTGGAGGATTAATAGTTAACATGGAAAATTGAATATTAATATTTAATTTATTCATTCACCACAAATCCCTAATTTTCACTTTGCCTCATGGTCTTAAGGTCAACAGAGAAACTAAACTGGCTCTACTTAAGTTTTCGCTATTAGGTTAGTGGCTTTATGTAACTTCCTAGTTAAATCACAAAAAAACTTCAACACCTAATACAATTTGCGAGTACCGCATATTTCAGATCTTTAATACGAGAAACTTCTTGGTCTCAACCAACGCAAACAATATATGTAAAATACTTCGTTTAAACAGTGTTTTACGTTTACACTGTTTAAACATAACACTAGTAAACGCGCTAGTGTTACTTACCACCAATCATGAACTTGTCTCACATAACCCGTTGTTTAAACTGAATTAAGTTATAAAGAAAGTCAAAGGATTATTCAGGATCGTTAAAGAAAGAAAACTTCCCCCTGCTCCCATATATGTAATTAAAAAATCACTGATTATGGTGTCACAATATTTACTACCCGCTTAGTAGATTTCGACTTCACAAGAACAGTGATGGATTTACCACTAGGCCTATTAGGCCCGGGCCTAGAGACGAATCTTGGACGAAAACTTAATAAATAAGACGAAAATTTGTCATAAAATGCATATCACACACAAAAGTCTTTAAATTTACATTTTAAGGACAAAATATCTTTATATCATTATATTATTAAAGAAATTATCTGATTGCTTTCCCTACACTATTTTAAAATTCTATTGTACACTCAGAGAACATAACATAAATACGTTTCTTATTTTTAAAATAACAATGATTATTAAAAAACTGTTATAATGAAAATTTAAAATGAAACAGTAAATATCTATTCTTCGGTACTTAGTTCCCATAATGTTCGGCAGGTAGTACTAAATCTTCTGCTTTCAAAGCCTCCAACCTGTCATGTTATGTCACTGTCTTGACGTACGGTACAGCATTCTTGCCGTAATTTTTCATATAAACTTATGGATTGTGAGCTGTCTCTCCATACTCCTTGCTCGGTTGCTACATAAATTGATGCACCAATGATTTCTGTTTTTACTCCTAACCTCCCTTCTTCGCAATTACAGAAGAAAGACTTCTTTTAGCTCTTTACTAGTGGGTAACGTTCCCATTATAGCCGACACGTTCCCACGTTGAATGGCTATGCTTATGCGTTGGATCAGGAAACTTTTTGCTCGATTATCTCCTGATTTATTCGATAGACGGTGGCCGATTTCTTTTAAAATTTGAGGCCTCCTTCTTCCCAAGAACCGCTAGACTCAATTGCTATTGCGACAAAGAAATAGTTATCGAGTAGATTGCTATATTTATTCCTTTTTTCTTTCGCTCTTCGAGCAGCTACGAGTCCAGCTTCTACTGAGGCATATTGTAGGTTGGAGGGGGCATAGGTGTCTGAACATGTGAAGTCTCAAAGAACAAAGAAATGCATATTATTATTATTATTATTATTATTATTATTATTATTATTATTATTATTATTATTATTATTATTATTCGTAATAATAACACTAGCCAACAAGATTTTGGCACAGAAATTACAACACCTGATTCTAATAGAACTTTTCACGCAGAATTCAAATATGTAATCAGTTTTTCTCCACCACCCACAATTTTTTCATGACACCCATGGACCTTGGAAAATGGGTTATTTTCAGAAATTTCTTATTTACGTGCAGATAATAAAATGTAACATCCACGGTAATTACAATACAAGCACGGATTATACCTCATTGGATTTACAATGAAACGCACTTTACAATGATGTATTTCCCGTGTCGACATTTTTATATGAGGGAAATTCTAGAGGATTTTGTGGAAATTACCCCAAGAAGTTTATAAGAATTTTTTTTATCATAACAGTTTTTAGAATCTCATGTCACTATTCATATAGTAGTACAGAAACGAGAATTGCACCAGAACACAGATTTATGTCTACTCAATAAATCATATTAAGTTGATGTGAGTCATGTCATTCTATCTAGAAATATAAATAGTTGTTTCTATTTACAGGTTTAAATGCAAGGCGTTCAGGGAAGACAGAGACCTAACATTGACATATTCTTGTCTGCATATACCACGCAGATAGAAGCACAAACACACAGTAGCACACACAATGCACGCATGCTTTCTGTGAAAAATTAGTTGATTTTTACAATTTTGAGCTGTCAAAAATGAATAAAATATCTGGAAAGAACAGCAAAAAAATCAACTCGCTGAATTCCGTTATCACTTTCAAGACAAGAGAGTTAGTACTGTGGAATAATGCACTGAGTTAGATCGTTTTCTGTGCTGCTTTGTGATTTATGAAGTGTAGATTCATGTGCATATGTCTGTACAAGATACAAGATGCTGAGGAAGTATGTAAATCACCAGGACAATTTATGTTATGTTTGTGGGGAGTCGAAGTTCCACTCCAGTTGTGAGGAAGTGTTATCATTTATACATATTTTGGTTGCAGCGTAGGAGACCAAGATAAGAACTGGACTCCCCACTATATTTGTTGTACTTGTGTCAAACGTCTAACTGAGTGGGCGAATGGTGAACGAAACGTGAACTCCGGCGTACCCATGATATGGAGGAAACGAAAAGATTATTCATCAGACTGCTACTTTTATATGACACAGATGAAAGGAATAACCAGTAAATCTACGCATACAGTACAGGACCTTAATTTGCATCAGCAATTAGGTCAGTTCTACAATATGTAGAATTACCAGTACCACAAGCTGCAGCTTATCTTACTGTAGACGAAGATTACGTACTTGAGGCAAATTTTGAAGTATAGCATTAAGACTAAGATGATCTTAGAAGTGCAGGAAGCACATCTACTTTCGAGCCCCATCTGATAACTCAGGGAGAGCTAAATGACCTCATTCTGCATTTAAAACCCTCCAAAATACAGGCAGAACTTTTTCCTTCTAGACTTAAAAGATGGAATCTGCTCCACTGTGCCACTTAAGTGTGTGTTTTTCAAACTGTCATGCAGTGTTGCAGAACTACTATTCTAAAGAACATTATTTAGTTTATTGTAACAATATTTGAGCTGTCATGGACACACTCGGACATGAACATGTGTGTACAAAGCGGAGATTGTTTATTGACTCTTCAAAAACTGTAGTTTGAAGGCAGTCCTTTTGCACAATAACAACGAATTTCCTTCAGTGCCTTTGGCTTATCCAACTAATATGAAGGAAACCTATGAACATATTAAAATATTGTTAGAAAGAATTCAGTATGTGAAATACAAGTGGACCGTTTGCTGTGATTTAAAAGTCACTTCTTTGTTAATGGGTTTGCAAACGGTTATACGAAATGTTCATGTTCCTGTTTGAATGGGACAGCAGGATCAAAGCAGAACATTACATCACGAAGGAATGGCCAAAATGTGTATTAACTTCTGGAAAGAAGAATATTGTTTATACCTCAGTGGTAAGTCCTGGTAAGATAATTCTACCTCCTCTTCATATAAAGTTGGGGCTTTTCCAAAATTTTGGTTAGGCAATGGACAAAAGTAATGCAGTACTTTGTTATCGGGAGGAAAAGTTTCCCCAGGTTAATGGCGCTAAATCAAGGAAGGGGTGTTTGTTGGCCCCCAAATAAGGTGTCTGAATCGTAACAAAAATGAGAATCTCCTAACTTCGGTTCGAAAACTGCTTGATGTTCATCCAAAAGTTTAAGATTAGGAAACCATAAATCCTCAAACTACCGTGAAATTGTGAATTTTTTCCTGCAATCATTTAAAGAAATGTGTTGCAACATGCCACTTAAAGTCAATTTTCTAGACTTCCACCTGGGTTTCTTTCCTGAAATCTCAGTGCTGTTAATGATGAAAGTGGGAAAAGTTTCTATCATGACATTTCCTCCATGAAGAAGAGGTACCAGGGACAGTGGAGTTCACAAATACTGGCATATCACTGTTGGCTATCCAAGAGAAATGTTCGAGAAACCAAACACAGAAGAAAGTCAGCAACTAAAACATTTTACTTAAGTAAGGGTTCCTTTGTTAACGCTTAACACTTCTTTGGTAAACTACATATGTAGCAAGTTTCGTTTAATTTAGCAATATAAACAACTATTTATATTTCTAGTTAGAGTAACACGATTCACATGGAATTAATTAGATTTATTGAGTAGACATAAGTCTATGATTTGGTGTAATTCCCAGTTTTGTATTACAGTGTGAATAGTGTCATGAGACGAAATATTCTCATAAACTACTTTTTGGGGAAAATTTCTCACAACATCTCTCTAGAATTTCTCTCATATATGAAAATGGCGATATGGTGTATACATAATTTTAAAGTGTGTTTCATTGAGAATCCAATGAGGTATAAACCGTGCTTGTATTGTAATTACCGCGAAAGTTACATGTGATTAACTGCATTTAAATAAATTTCTGAAATTAACCCATTTTTTAAGATCACGAGGGTGTCACGTAGAAACTGATTACATATTTAAGTTCTACATGAAAATTTCTTATAGAATCAGGTATTTTTTCCCGTGTGCAGAGAAAAAGATTTTTTGTCGACTAGTGATAATTAACATGATTAAACTCAGAACAAACGCGCTCCAAGTAATAATTCCTTTAATGAGTTTGTTGCTTTCAATCATTGATGGCTGAAGCTGAACGTAGTTTAAAAGTTGACCTTGCAGTAACGTAGAGGCAGGCGCAAACACTATTGTGCTGGTGTATAAATTCATTAAAATTTATACAAATGTATGCATTAAATAAGTTTATTTCTTATTTTATATTGTGTTTAGAGTTTGTACGACATTGTGATGGTCGGCAAGTACCGTACCTTTTGGCCTAGGGGCGCCAAAATATTAAATCTAGTCCTGGGCAAGCGCGTATTGTGTCAAATATACACTACTGACTGTAGTAGCGAAGAAATAACTCGCGAAACATAAATCGTTATGGCAGGTAACACAATATGAGCACACGGAATTACATTGGATGTCATGGTAATAAGATCCATAATCGAAAGTGAGATAATGAATCATGGAATCGTTGTCGATGCGTAAGATTTAATTTAAATTATGGTTTTTGGTTGTAAGGTTCAATGTAAAGATTAAAACACGACCATACAATCTATGCTTCTTGTTTCAGATTTCCATTCAAGTTGCTGTCGTAAAACTTGCTAAACCATTTTACCGACAAAGTAATAATAATAATAATAATAATAATAATAATAATAATAATAATAATAATAATAATAATAATAATAATAATAATAATAATAATAATAATAATAAAGTAGATAAATAAATATACGCTACTTTTTTGTAGCTCAATTCAAGATTTTTCACGGGGTATATGAAAACATTACAATATCTTGCCCGTAACTTAAAGGAAGTTTTTGGGAATTGAGGCTGGGGATGAATTCGCCTGTGTAAGGGAAGAGCAACCAGGGAAGAATGATATGCAATATTAACGATCTATTCATTTCATTCCCAGAAGAAAAGTGTGTTAGCATTCTTTTTAATTGAAGCTTTTCCATAAATTATGCCATTTTTTAAGCCATCTTGTAATTTCGAGCAATTCCGTAGTCAGAATCAGAATTTATGCAACATCAACGAGATCTTTGACGTGGGAAACGATTACACTCTAATATGCAACACTTCCTATTTTTCGTCGAATGTTGTTAACATCTTGACTTTCATAGCGATTTGTGCCATTTCTGCTGGTCAGTTTGTAATTCGTGGATCATAAATAGATTTTGTGACCTCGGATATCTAGAGAATGATATAACACTCGGCAATACTTGCAGCTATGTACTTTTCAGAAACAAATTTATGTCAGTCATTTTGGCTGCCATCTCTTACATTTCGTCCATGAGAAAGCAACATTGGAGTTGGAAAAATTCAAATTCATATTCACCAGTGCCTTATTATGCTCAAAAATACATGTTGACCAAATGTCGCAGAATATGCCGTTAAAGTAGTTTTGTA
The DNA here is from genome assembly GCF_964235325.1 of Thermobia domestica. Taxonomy (NCBI): domain Eukaryota; kingdom Metazoa; phylum Arthropoda; class Insecta; order Zygentoma; family Lepismatidae; genus Thermobia; species Thermobia domestica. Next base: position 196,762,314 of record NC_137455.1, on the reverse strand, counting down.
AAACATTTTCTGAAATGTTCACCAGCATACTATTCTTTTCCAAACTTTTGTTGTTATAGCTTCTTAACTATTCGTGTTACAAAAAGAAAGTTACTGAACCTGTTTTCATTGTAGCTTATTTGAAGACAATTCAAATGGCGTATTGAAGTATTACAGTATCATGATTGATAACTTAAACGGACCTACGACTTTCGATAGGAGACAATTTTTATGACCTCACTACAGGGGTTCATGAGTTCTAATCAATTATCTCCCGGGGGAGTTTTATTCTTTGATACTCGTATGCACATAAGCACTGTTCAAAATAGCATACTGATGTCACAAAGTAAAATATTTTTACCCTAACCTTCTGACTAGTACGAGGCGCACACACAGAAATTTTTGTTGGGAGGGGCTCAAGGTTGTTTTTGGGGTCCAATATTACAAGCCACTACGTCTATGTAATATTGCACGGGTATTATTTTACACCAGAAAAGACGATAAGTAATTGTAAAGTACTTTCCACGTATATTTTAAGAAAAAATGGTAAGACTGGATTGTTTTAATAAAACATAGAGCACAGATGAAATGTAAGATTAAATTTTCATGCCGGCTCTATTATTTCCCTATTAAATAAGTATAGTTTTGTTGAGAAAATGTACAAACGTATGTTAGTAATTTTGGAAGTTATATGAGTTAGGAAATTTTTTGGAGTACTCTGGTCCCTCTGAACCCTCGTATGGGTGAGCCCCTAACAATAATATCAGTTAATTGTACGTTATAATGACCACACGCAATAGACACTAAGATAGTTTCCTTGGTTACAGTTGATTTTTCGTATATTTTTACACTTGTAATTCCGTGTAACAGAAAGTTAATTATAGTCACTATAAATACTTGACACTAAATTACTTGCTTGACTTATAGTTAATTCGTACAAGAATTTTTCGCAGTAGAAATACCGCATACAAGAAAGTAAACTGTGTGCTGTAATCACCATTAGAACATTTAATTTTCCTGTAAAACATAAAGCAGTTTGCTTTCAGAAAGAACATTATTGAAAACGTGATACTCTTAATAAAATAACTTGTTTAAAAAATCTATACGGTAATAAAGTTATGTTTATATCATTAAAGTGCTTATGTTTTGTAGATTGCAAATAAAAGAGCAGTTAGCTGGATGATGGGAGACAATGTGTCGAAGTGAGAGTGTTAAATTTCATCGAGTTACATTTTTGTTCTTTTTTTCTCCATTTATTTCTTCGTTTTCATATATTTTACTAGTGGTTAGCCGGCGATACCAACATCATAAATGTTAATATTGTTAAAAGCCATTTTTACAGCTTGTGCGCGAGTTGTTTTGTGGTCATGAAATTGAGAATCACAATTGAACGCCAAGGATCTGGTCAGGATTGCCATGAATTCCCAACGGGATCATTATTTTTGACGTTTTTATTCCTCTTTGGAGCATTTTTTCTCATTTTATTTTATTTTTGCCAACCCAGTCGGAGTTCTCTTTCTCTCTAGCGTATGCATGTGTATGGATCTTGCATACACTCACTCACTCGATTTCAACATTGCTTTGCCTAGTGGTCTCCAGGGAGAACCTCTCTGAATAGAAGAACGTTCAAAGCGAAATGATATAAATATACAGAGGTTCGTAGTTGGAAGGATGCAGTTTGCACAGTTGCTCGCTTGAGACTTTAGTGAAATAGTTTGTTTCATTTATCGTTTCCTCCATGAACTTTTTTTACGTGTTCAACAATCATTCACACTAATTTTCTAATTATTAGTGTACACATATTAAGAACGCGATTCGTATTTATTGATGCAGCAATGTATTGTCATTAACAATACGGAATTGTATAGTATCCATCAAAAAAATTAGGTATTTACACACCCTCATATTTATTTTTCAATAACGCCGCAACGAATCGACCATTTTAATCCAGTGACTAAAAGAAAATGTAATTATTACTGAAAACTGTATTACAATAATAAATTCAATTTCAAGTTTAGAGAAATATGTAGAGTCAGTGACGTGAGTAGAAGTTCGTAAGGGGGGTTCAAGGTTCGAAGTTCATGTAATTACAATATTTAGATATATACAGGGGTAACATAAATGCATGGCCAAAAGTGACGAGGTGATTGAGTACATCCAAATAAGTAAAAATGTTCATATAAACATGGGTCCGATGCCGCTTCGGTTCCGAGATACACCGTGTTCAAATTTCGAGTCTCTCCTTGGCTCGCTATGGCAAAGTGAATGGAAATGTTCAATATTTCAGGCATAATACAATCAAGTAGAATTATGCCTGTGCAAATACATTTACACTAACATAGAGAATGAAAGTAATCAATATTTGATGTTACTGAGTTGTCAGTGTTGCCATATTTATGAACCGTTGTTTCCTATTGTGGGCCGTTAATTGACTTCACACTTGGACGCCTTGCTTTTCTAAAACGATGCGGAATCTGGCTCATATCTGGGAACGTTTTGATGTCAGCAATCATATGCTAACGTATGGACGTCTAGTGCTATTTAAAAACATAACACTTTGTTCCAGGTTGGTAACACTAACAACCCAATAACCTTAAATGTTGATATGTTTCATTCCCTATGTTAGTATAAATGTATTTACACAGGCATAATTCCACTTGATTGTATTATGCCTTAAATATTGAACATTTCCATTCACTTTCCTACAGTGAACCACTGGAGAGACTCGACATTTGAACAAGGGGCATCAGTGGCTCAGTGGTAGAGCGTTCACCTCTGGTGCTAGGGGTCTCGGGTTCAAACCCTGCTCCCGCCAAGTGAACTTTGTGGTGGACAAACATCGTGTGCGTGGGTTTTCTCGGGGTTCTCCCGTTTCCTCCCACTTTCTTCATTCCACCATTTCATTCATTAATCATCATCATCGTCTCCTTTAGCATAACCGTGGGACGTAAAACTCAAAAATTTCATTTTCATTTCATTTCATTTTCGACATTTGAACACCCTGTATCTCGGAAACGAAGCGGCATCGGACCCACGTTTATAGGAACATTTTTACTTATTTCGATGTCCACAATAACTTCGTCACTTTTGGCCATGCATTTATGTTACACCCTGTATATATATATATTTTAATGATAAGTGTTTATTTTTTCTTAATAACTTGTTCAACGGGATGAAAACAGCGAATTTTCTTGAGTACGCCACTATGTACTATGTATTCTTCCATTTTTGATATGACTGTGCCTGCTACTTACATGTTAGTAATACGAAATGTATCTTTTCCTAAAGCCAACGTTCATGTTAGAACATTTTCATCATTTTTATATATTTAATACAGAATGACTCTTAATAAACTTCCAAAATCTTTGGAAGTGAATCCATGACAACATATTGAACCAGGATGGCTAAGAAAATGGATTAGAGCATAAAATAATTTGGAGATAAGATATTAAAAGATGTTGATAGAAAATAGTTACAAAATAGAATTTTAACAGAATTTAATTATGTATTTCTCCAACAATGAGACCATGAAACAGGCACGTAGCCAAGGGTTGGGTCCGGGGGGTCCGGACCCCTCTTTCGGAACCAGATTATGAAAAAACATAAGGAAGGATGAAACAAAAAGATACAAGGAAAAGAAGAATCAGCGATAAAAATATAAACCGACAGGAAGCGTTTGGTTACCCTTTCTTATGAGGAGCTTTGTGTGGAGGAAACGGGAGGTTAAGTTGAAAATTGATATTATTATAACAGAGCATTCCGAATTCCATCTAGCTCCATGATAATGCTATGGTCTACAAATGACGATCGATAAACCGATTTGATTAGATAGACTCTCAGATAGAACTTAAGAAATGCCTACAGTCACCAATAATATGAGCCTAGCAACATAGATTCCAGTTACACTTGTTAAAATTTTCAATTTCGCGGCAACACTAATTCATTTTATAGAATGTCTTTACTGCCGAAAGAGATCTCGTTGCTATCCTTGACTGCATTAAACGAAGATAAGAAAAAGAAGACAAGAAGAATCGAATTTGAATGATCTCGAAAGATTGCATCTTTTTCAATATCTTTTTATATTCTTTTACTTGAGATTTCTTCATAGTTGGTTATTATAATGTTTACTAACATATCTTCATTTTATCGTCCTAACAAACCAATATGGATACGTTGCCAGGAAAATATTTCAGATTGATTGAGCCCCTTGTGTGTAATAACAGTGTATCGTGTGACGATCCCCCATTACGAAATCCTGGCTAAACGAACTAATATATGTTGCCAGTAAAATGGTTTAGAATGATCGAGCCCCTGGTGTGATAACCACAGTATTTCGTCACGGACTCCGCCCTATTAAAAAATTCTGGCTGCGTGCCTGCCATGAAAGAGAAACGTACTGTTAACTTAGCCCCTAGATTTACCAAGAAAGTGCTTAATCCCTCACAAACTGAATTGATATTTGTCTTCTAATTGGCAGAGAAAATGAACAATCTCAGTTTATATCCCTCAGAACAAAAAGGGAATAAATTACTCCTAGTAGGAATTACTTTGTACAGTGAAACATATTTACATGTTCGTAGGATTAAATAACTACAGTAAGCTATCGTTTTATTGGACTCAGAATCAACGTAGTTTGGATTTAATGGGGGAGGGGGGGATTTGACTAATATTGCAAATCAAGTTGGGAGGAAGGAACTGTTAAGAGCAGCAATGAGGGTGAAAATCAGTAAAGGTGCTTAAATTCACAATTTACAATCAAAGGAGTCTGTCGGCATGGAATATAACTCAGGTTTAGCAGAAGATCCGACTCTCCCGGATAATTTGAAAGTTGACCTTCCTGAAAATGTTGTTTCAGGTATTTTTAAATGAAAATGGAGTTTTTCTTCTTATTTTTCATAGTAAATGTATTCTTGAATGAGAGTATGGTGGTGTAATCAGGGAGGAAATGAAATGAAATCTTTAGTTCTACGTCCCACGGTTATGCCGGTTAGGCTAAAGGAGACGGTGATGAGAGATGAGTGAAATGGTGGAATGAAGAAAGTGGGAGGAAACGGGAGAGCCCCGAGAAAACCCACGAGCACGGTGTAATCAGGGAGGCTCCATGGTTCTATCCCCCGATCTTAGTTCTTGTCATGCCATTTTGAACGCCGAATATTTGTAATATAAGAAATGTGAACAATTTTAGCTGAAAATAACACGGAAAAATGGTCGTTCAATTCCTCATTTAGAAATGAATACCCTTCTAGTCGAGCAAAAATACAGTGAAAAGGATGTCGTCACTTTTGATCTTCAGCACCACTATACCGAAATTTTATTTGTTTTCATCCCCTACAAAGTCAATGCGCAAACTTCATATCTCCGCTCCGTTCTATGGAAAAAGTGGAGCACCGCTACCATTGGAAGGATTAGAAAATATTTTTCTTTCGTGCATTTTCATTTCTTCTTTTTCTTTACTTTTTTTTCTATTTTTCTTTCATCTCTTTTATACGAGTGTTGAGTACTCCCAAAAATATTCTGGTGGTTACTTCAGGATCGGAGCACCCCGGAATCAGCGCTCGTGCTAAGGAAAAACATTCCATCAGGCTTTTTAAAGAAACGACAATGGATGTGATAGTAATGTTCGTAGAGCTCGTATACTGAACAACGGTGCCATCACCATTGTATATTCAAGTCTTAATTTTAACTACATTCGTGATAATTTATGCGCACGTACAGCTTCAAGTGTCAATTTTGTCTTGTTCGTAACAATATAGATATTGTTCATTTCGAATTATTTATTATATTCATACCCAAATTATTTAATGGATTTCCGATTTCAAGAGCATTCTTTTCTCGCCAAGAAAGGATTACTGTATTTCCAAATATGCAGAAACTGGTAGATTTGTGCGTGTTGAGCGAAGACGTGTAAAGTGTCCCTTAGAAGCATAAGTCATTCTCCGCAGAACATTGCTGTAAGTTGGGTGTAGTTTATCTAAAGAGAGATTGCTCAAGTCAGAAATCGCTAGGATATAAAATTTGTTATAACTCTGCCATATATAAGAAATACTACTTTATTATAGTTGCTTAAATAAGCGATATAAATGTTACCTTTGATTGAAGTAACGATTTTTACGTTGGTCTTGTGGATTCTTGTTGATATATTGGTGACTCTTGTTAATTAGGGGCTAGTGTACATCTTTTGATGTGACTGTTAAGGTAAGGATAGTAGCGACCCAATTCAAGATTGTTACTTGGTTGGCTATGTTTGAATTATTGTGGACCGATTATCTTGCATGAGGATTAAGTGTTCGTTTCGTATTCCTTTTATATTCGTTTCTGTGAATATCAGCTAGATCTTATACATGGTCACCTGCAGAGTATTCATTAGAAGGGAATGACTTCATACGAAAGACGGTGTCTGAACTAAAACTAGTTGTTCTGCTAAAGCTTTTGGCCCCCTGTACAGTATAGGTTAACACTGTCAGAATAATCGACTAGCTATGTCCTTTGTGGAAGTAATGTTCAGTAGAAGGATGGGCATAGATCTACATTTTTATTGCGAATGAACTGTGAACTATAATCGCAGCGTGTCTTTTTCGCACGTTTATTGGCACCACTTTATTAGCATTTGAGTCATTGGACAATAAGGATCAATTTGTTGTTACATGAAAAGCTTATTTGAACACGTGTTTGAATACTGTTGAGAATGGAATCAAGCAATTTGGATGTCGATCAGACTTTTTAACTTCACGAGAATTCTAGTTTTGGTAACTTTCTAACACATTATTCATTTTTAAAACATTTTGACTCATCAACAACTATACGATAGGTTCTAAAACGATTTTCTCTTTTGTTTTCTTTTCTAAAAATTGTTAACGAAAAAAGTGCAAGTTTGTGGTTTCCAGACATGCCTTTAACCCTTTAACGCACCAAACCATTTTTTTTTTTAATTTGGAGTGGTTTCAGTGTAGGAAACAACGGAATTTAAAAAAAAAAAACAATTAAAGCAAATAATATGTGTTCTATGAGATATTTTATGGTGTTTGCGTATAGGGTCTATGCAAAGTTGCGCGTTGACATCTGCAAAGTCCACTAAAACGAGATAGAACCAATCAAACGCGACGAATGTCAGCGTATTTGCAGCATTACACTTCTGTCTACATAGAAAAAATCAACAGTTCAAATCGTGTCCACTAAATGAGCAAAGAAAGCTCAAAGATGACAAGATGACAACTCCGCGTGCAGCAAGTAGCCTAATACAAAGAGACCAACGCTGACTTACTACGACCTCTAGCGGGAAATTCAGAACTTCATTAGTGAAAGAGCATCTTAGCTGATACGCAAAGCTCATTTTCTATGTCCGAACTAGAAACTATATAGTGCAATACAATTTTAAAGTTAACTTTGCATATATGGGTTAAAGGGTTAAAATAAAAATAACTTGTACGAATTATTTTCTACGATTTGATATAAAAAAAAGAAATGAAAATCCTCCGTCTGCTGGAAACAAATGTTATTTTAAAGTTCTTACACATAGAAAAAATAAATTTGTGTTTAATTGAAACCTCTAATTATACATATTTAATACTATATTAAATATATAGTAATATATTTAATTATTTATTTTTGAGCTTTTTTTTTACCAACCACTTGAAACTCCATATTGTACTGCAATTGTTCAAGGACTTTCATATATTCAATATTGTATTGGCATAAATCATTGAGTAAACAAATGATCTGAATAGACACGCAGTCGCCGCAGGCAGTCAAGGATAGCGCAGGTATTAGCGTGACTTTATTATTTGGAATTAGTTTGACGCACTGAACGAAAGACAGAGACGTTTGGCGTTATCATTAGGATTAGAGGTCTTTGAAGTATGAATTTGACGCGGGTGCTGAGATGATTGGATGACCCAAATCATGTTTCATCTTCCCACAGGTGAATTTTAGTTAATACCGATAGGGTTAATAGTCTAGTGAAAGAAACTATTGCAGAATCCTCGGTTGGCGTATTCTTGCTCGTATTAGAAAGAATTCCAGGTTGTCTCGTTTCCGTTTATTTTCCCGAATGTACTTCATACTGATGTAACATTATATTTATAGCAAAGACTCATAGCCAGTTTAATTTTCTCTGAATAAGCAACTGAATCGGAGAATGGTCCTATCGAAATTAATTTTGTTCTTTTTATTTAAAAAGTAGTCTTTTATCTCTCTGAATATTTTCAGATCTCATATATTTGCATATTCGGGAACCTCACACTCAATTACACACAAAAATATGATAGTCTATTTAAAATGGCTACACCGTTTCTAATTCCTATCACTTCCATACCAAAATACTCAAATACATGTGAACAAAATCCTAGAATATAAATTTTTCGAACGTGTTTTATCTTTGGGCTAAGACAACTACTCTATACTTGAGGAATGATAACAGAGATTTGGTGCACAATTTAGGATATTTCTAAAGTCCATTTAGGAAGATGCAATCTGTAATTGATATAAATTTATCATATTTATTGAAGATATATCTCGTTAGATTTATCTGTACCGTGCGCTAAAGTTGTGAACTAATTTCCTTGTTTACAAGTGATGTCATCCACATGGCAAGTTTGTCAGAGGAACTAATTTTACTTCAGACATTTTTCATATGCAATTTTTCAAGAAAGTCAAAATGGTATGCAGATTCGAATCAAATTTAACGGAATCACTAGTGCACATATACAATTTATTATACCATGAATACTTAAAACTATTTATCATAAGATCATCGAGAGTGAACCTTAATTTTTATGGCAAAATTACTTTAACTTAATCCGCACGAGTGTTAATTTCTTAAGTCCACATTGTAGCCAAATGTTACCCAGATCAAGTTTTTCTTCCATTTTTCAAAAGTTGTAAACCGAACATTACTTTTCTTTCGCCATTTCAATGTAAATCAATACGAAGTAGCAAAAGAACATTTTTCGATCAATGCATTGTGAAATAATTATGTAGATGTGTCATTTCCGAATTATTTACCAGAACTTCAAACAAAGACGACAGAAAAGGAGGATAATTATAAAGTTACATGTTTTTGCTAGTTGTTTAATTTCCAAAAGATAGACTGCAATCTTGGGTTTTCGAAAGACCATTGAGGCGCTATATTTTCATTATGTTGTAAAATGTCGAAGTGCACAGTGTTTCTTTGTTGTCAATTCTACAGTTAGTGTTTTAACTCATAGTGTAATTATTGGTATATGTTAGTAAGAGCCAAAAAGGAACCTAAAAGAAAACCTATTACATTGTAGAGGAAAATAACCACAACTCTATGTGATATCAGAAAAGAATCCTTTTTTCATAGAGGAAAGACTATAGTATGCTGTCTTTCTCGTAAAAGTACCGGACTTCGTTAGCAAAATTATGATCCTATATGCATCGGACTTTCGCGATGCAATCTTTTGTTTTTGAGGCAATTTTGGTAGCAAACTACGATATATATATATATACGAGAGAGGAAGTAGAAAGTCAAGGATACTACTCCTTGTTCTAATTCAATTCAATTCAACTTCCAATTCTGTCACGTTTAACCTTGTACTACTTGAATACCTGAAAAGTAGAGTTCTTCACACCCTCACCATCACACTTCAAGAAATGTTTGAAGTCATTTACCATAAATACTTCATAACAAGATGCATACATGCTTAGCACACTTGAAAACTTTGTGAATATTTAATTAAGTACGATTAGGCTATTTTAATTCAAATTAAATAATTGAAAATGCGCATATTATCTAACACACTAAATCAAAAAAAATCAAAATAAAAAAATCAAAAAGACAAGCGTTTCTTTTTGAGCCTGTGTAACACAAGAAGTAGTAGACATATATATAGACAGGGTGGCCCATTATAATCTTTCCACGGAAATATCTCGAGAACGGTTGAACATATCAAAAGCTCAAATAGGAAATACCATGGGGCAAATTGAATGGTAATGTCGCGGTGCCCCCTAGAGCCACTCTTCAAAGGACCCAACTTTAAAATTTTAAATGGAAACATGGGGCGACTGACACCTCGTTCGATAGATCTTCAGAAGCTAAAGAGCGATGTGGCAAAAGATTTTTTATATCGGTCACCGTTTTCTAAATGGCCGCCAAGATATGCTACCTGTATCTGATAAACGTCCAGTACCACTAATATGAAAACGATTGAACATAAATGAATCAAACAAACACTCAAATATGAAAGGCAATAGGCAAATTGAATGATGTTGTCGCGGTCCCCCCAGGGCCGCCTTTCATGTGAGCCTAGGCTCAACTAAGATATTTTAAACGAAAATATAGTTCAAGTGATACCTCGTTCGATGTATCTTCATACACTAAACAGCGTTGTGGCAAAAGATTGTTCATATAGGTCACTATTTTCAAAATGGTGGCAGAGACATGGTGCCTTTATCAGACAAAACGTTCAGTACTACCAACATGAAAACGTTTGGAGATAAATGAACAGGATAAAATTCGTGCAGGAAATGACAGAGGGCATTTATCATTCCACGCCTCGAGAATAATCCAATGGAGAAAAAGATTATTAAAGTATAAGTGGCATAATGCTAGTCAGGAAATCTAATTCTTAGAAAATTATCTTTCCGATCTCCCTTCGTAAGTGGGTAAAGCGGGAATGAGTGGTAAAATCTCAAATGAGAAACGTAGTGATTCGTCTTCCTATCGAATAGATGTTCCTTTAATGACACGTTCAGCTATTCTAGTGACACGTGTCACTAGAGTTTCCCATGAAACACCCTTTCCCTTTTTTCGTGATCGCTATATTTCTGGCCAAATACGCACTGTTCACCGTTAAACAGGATGTCTGCTATATACTATCATACAGCAGTATCTTCCAAATATGGCGAATTATCCACTAAGAGTGTAAAATTTTCCGCAATACATGATTCACCGGGCTGACTTAGCAATCGAGGTAATTTTATGAAACTTTGGTAGTCCCAGGGATAGACTGTGTTTGTTTGTGTCATATTCTGTGGGAATTTGGATGCAATTCGATGTTAAGCGGTGCAGTTTTGCAGTGACAGTCTCTTGCCGCAGTACTTTGACATAAAAGTTGATTGGAAGTTTTTTTTAATGAATTTTATCGTCGTTTCAGTTTCGTTTTATGCGTAGTGTATTACATAGAATTTTCGATTTTTCACCACAGTAATCCCTTTTCTTGTTGCAATTGTCGTCTGTCTGACAGGCTTCTTTTTGTTTGTCATTCTTTTCCAGAATAACTTTACTTATCTCAACTTACTCAACTTACAGACAGACAAGAATACAAAGAATATAACAAATTATTTAATATTACGTCAATTAAAAAACTACATATTACATACTATATTAAGTGCGATTATTTGTGTGCACATGTAATAGGAATGCATGTCCCACGCAATAACTTCGAGAGTTGTTTGATAACTTCACATATCAGCAGACTTGTTTGAAAGTGTATTCATTGTAGAATAGCAGAACAACATGTATTTTCAAAGGAACATAATGTAACCGCACAACAGTAAAATTATTGCTTTGAAATTATTTCTATTATACCATGGACTAACAAATCATAAACAAATCATGGGGAATTTCTCGGTATTGGGAGTTTGTCATAATATAACGAATGAGAAAATCAACTAAATGAATTTGTATAACTTATTTTCTATAGAAAAATAAAACGGAACATTGACACAAAGTCATACTTATACTTCAATGAAAATCAATTGTTATGAAAATTGTGAAGACTATAAAATACATATTTCGATTGCTGCTATTGGATGGATCAAGACGAAAGTTTCAGTTTAAGTTGAACATAGAATAGGATACATAAATACATTTTATTATTCACCTAGTTAGCACTGTTTTTACGTAATAACTGTACATTGACACAAAATCATACCCGTACTTCCATGAAAATCCATTATTACGAGCTCTATGAAGACTATAAAATACGTATCTCCTCTGCTGCTATTTGATGGATCATAGCGAAATTTTCAGTTTAAGTTGAACATAAAACAGAATATCTAAATACATTTTATTATTCGCTAGTTAGTAGTGTTGCCACGTAATAACTAAAAGAATCGCGAGAAGGGACTCTGTTTAGGGAAATTTTCTTAAATATCCCTCAATTAGTTTTCCTTTGTACGCAGAAATGTCTCGTTCATAACGTAAACTGAAATCCTACAGTCTTACAAATCGATCGAGGTATAATTTGTTCCAGTGTTGCACTAACGGTCTGATCTATGGTCATAAAGAGATTTCTTCGATGTCTGTAAATATACAGACTGGTGCTAAAGAGTTAAGGGTCTCAGGACCCAGATGTTGCACTTATATGTTGACCAACAACAATTTTTTGATTCTAAGGACCCTGTGGAACATTTCTAACATAGTGGCAAGAGTTCCCTAGGGAAGGGGGGAGTTATCACCCCCTTGGCCCTTGGACTATAATTAAAAGACACCACCAGAATGTAGTGCATGTCCTGAAAAACATCCGACATACAGCTACAAATGCAAAGCCAAACCACAACCTGAACCTTCAAAGCCGGAACTGGTTGTTTCTATTCGCCACTGTCAACTCATTACTCCATCCAGTTACTTTTTAAGACTTACTACGCTTTCTCACCATTACTTTACAAAATATTCATCCGTTTCTTCGGACCCACATACTTACTCAAATCATTCACGCAGCTAAAATACTGTTTAATATTCAGCTTCATGCCACCTATTCTGGGCCCACAGTACACTTTCAAATCCAACCCCGTGAAGTTTATTTCTAATATGGCGAAATTCATCTCTAATTTTTTCTGTGTATATATTATGGCTTATACCTTACTTTTTATGAACATCCGCTCATTACTGACCCATAAAGTGCTTTTCACGCAATTACTACAATAAGAACGAATATTAGCTTTTGCATTGAACGAAACATATTTAGCTCCCTACCTCAATTGCTACATACCGAAATATACCATACTCCGTCACGATTCCCTTCAGGACCACGTCTTTATGGTGGCACAGATATAGGTATTTCCAATCGCCTGCCATATCGATCCGTAACAGCACCTCATAATATTAATCTTCCTGAACATAACATAACTACTATCTAATTTCGAGGCCATGCCGTCACCTTTGCTACGATCTATTTTCGTCCCAGAAAACAAATCAACTATGATTTCTTTCGCTTTATTGACTCCCACTCTAAGCATTTCATCATTATGGCAGACATAAGTTTCCATAGTCGTACCCAGTGAGACAAACAGAACTTTTTTGATTTTGTTCAAAATACCACTATCGGCACATTTCATATTCTACCTAAACCTACACGGCCAGCTAGTAACACTACTCCTGATGTTCTTTCCTCATCTTCTCTGACTCAGTTTATCACCATTTCAATACTGGACTCTATAGGCAGTGATCATGTTCCTATTAAGATAGAGCTACGCTGCACAGCACAATCCTCACATCCATTGCTAGCCAATGAAGTCTACTGTTACTTTCAGGCTGATTGGGATCAATACCGTTCAGCACTTGACGAAGCTATCATTCCGATCACTGTGCCTAATTCACAACATAACCTCGATCTAGTAACTACTGCACTAAATGAAGCAGTTCAAAATGCGGCTGATCGATCCATTCCTACTACTACCTTACATCTTCATAAACCTACATTACCGCCACGATACATTTCATTAATAACAGCGTCACGTACAGGTTATCGAGAGTACCGATTGATCGGCAATTTGGAAGCTCTTCGACTGCATCGCCAGTACCTACGCATAACACATAACTATATAATAACGTACAAGACATGACAGTGGATCCGTACATCCAATAATCTGGCTACCGAAACTCATGCCAGCAAATATTGGCGTAAGTTCCATCAACTTACAGGCACAACTTCGCGCACGCCATATCCTCTGCTTTACAACAATGAAGCTCTCATTACTGACACTGAGAAGACAAATACATTCGTATTATTTTTTTCAAGATATGTTCACCCCGTTACCTGGAAGGCACACTCCGCAACGACTTCAATCCATCATCAACCGCCAAACTGATCCGACATCAGCTCACTTACAACGGTCGGATAATCATCTACTCGAACCAAATAATCCGCTTATGCAGCCTATAACAACAGACGATATCATCATAAGTCTACGAAACAAACGAAATACTGCTGCACCTGGTTTCGATTGTGTCACATATGTAATCGTCAAACATGCGTCTCCTACTTTTCTTCTATTTCTCAGCCATCTTTATACTTTCATCCTCCGAACTGATTTCTTTCCACTTGATCGGAAGTACTCCAAAGTACTACCTTTTCCAAAGCCAAAGAAACCACCATCGGATATTCAATCATATCGACAAATTCATTTAACTAGCTGCCTCTGTAAAATCTTAGAGCGGATTCTTGTTCGCCGACTTCATGGTCATATCCGACGTCACAATCTTCTGCCAATCCATCAAGCTGGTTTCCGGCCTCATTTCAGCATCTTAGATCAGCTATTTCGTCTTACGACCGCCGTCTATAACCAATATAACCGAGGCTTTCTTTCTTGTTTAGTTACGTTTGATCTCGAGAAAGCATTTCAAAAAGTTTGGCAACCTGGGCTTCTTTATAAACTACATCAATATAGGTTACCTATTTCCTATATACGCTTCATCAATTCCTTCTTAGCAGGACGTCTGACATACATATCCATAAACAACGCTCTTTCTCATCCGCTCTTCTTACTTCTTACATCCTCAAGGTTCGTCTTTGTCGCCTTCCCTCTATCTCTTATACGTTGCCAACCTGAGATTACCAGACAAAATCCAAATCTATCAGTTTGCTGACGACACAGCTTTTCATTCAACATCCCGTACTATTCAGCAAATTAATCGACTTATACAACATGCTATTGATAGATTTATCGACTGGTGTAATGTATGGAGATTGAGTATTAACTCTGCGAAGACACATTCAATTGTATTTTTACCACCAGAACGGCGCTCCAGAGTGTACCGAAACTCGAATTTACTTCGTCTCCATGTAGAACATACACCAATTCCGGTTCATTCGACTTTGATTTACCTTGGCATCGTCTTTGCAGTAAACTATCTTGGATCCCACATCTTAATAAGGTTGTTGCTCAAGCCCAGAATAGACTCAATTAGCTTAATCGACTAGTTGGTACGAGTTGGGGCTTAAAACCATCTACGGTCCTTCATACCTACAAAGCCTTCATGAGAAGTACCTTAACTTATGGTCATACGGGTTTGGTCTTTGCTTGTGACAAATATTATCAAACGTTGTGTATCATGGCCACACAGGCCAGGCAGGCAGGGTGTGCACGCCTTACGGCTAGCATATCGAATCAGGTTACCAAGTCCAACTAGGCTCCTGTACAACCTTATTGATTTTTCGTCTTTACTTCCACATTTGAAACGTCTTCGAATCCCCAACATTATTACACGTTTTGAGTTACACCATGAAATGCTACAGGACATCCTACTCTACGATCGAGACAACGATGCACCATCACGATACTTGGACTCTCCGCTGCAACATTATATAACACTGTATCATCTCCAGTTGGATCCTGCCAACAGAGAACCTGATGTATTTGCCATTTATCATCCACGTAATCTATCACCTCATGTTTATCCATCATATGCACAGTGATTACCAACTAATGTAGGCCTCCCCTGTCTTCATCAGTTCCTGAGTGACCCCAGGAACTGAAGATATCTTTATCTGTTTGCTAACAAAACCTAGTGATGTGGCGTCTAGTACAAGACATTCGTTATCATTTCAACATATCATTATTTTCAATTTATATATTATGTTTTCTATTCATACTTGCATTCTTTCTGTTTATTAGCCTTAGTGCACATATATTATTGTTGTTCTTTTCACTTATATACTCGTTTACGGCACATATCACTTTTTGTTATTTTTGTTATTGTTCATTTATAGTTCCTTAGATTTTCATTAGTGTTGATTGCATGTTTGAATTATTTAAAAATTCATGAATAAAGACAAATCACTTAGACCCACTACAATATTATGACATTCAAAATATTTATCCATCACTCCCCGAAGAAACAACAAAACCCTTTCACCGGGTAAATGGCCAAAAAATGTTTTTATGATATACTTCGCTGGTTTCCAGCTTTTCCGTTGGAGGCATTGTTCTCAGTGTCAAGTCCAGGCTGTGATTAATACGTATTTGTGGACGCAAGTACGGCAAGTCTCAGCAACAGGCGAGAGGGTGGGACAGATTCAGGGTTTCGTTCGAGTGGAGGCTGCGTTACTGTACACATTAGTGCACATATTTTTGGAAGCTTAGCTTCATCATTCATTCATTTATTTCATCTTTTCATTTCGACACATTGTCTCACTGCCTTCGACATGACTTACGGCATCCCAACCTGGCATTGGGCAACACTCTGGCTTACCGCCTATTGCACCGGAACCTTCTTCCTCCTCCGGGAAACCGATTAGACGGACATGCGATTCTCTAGAACGAATTTCTACCAGTAAGGGCTCTTCAGCTCGTCAACGCTCTACTGTCGCATCCACAAAGCTGCCGCCTGCTAAACGCCAGCATAAGATAAGCAATGCGAGCTCTGAAGCATCAATGATCATTGACATTCAGCATGACCGAAAGTTTCCAAACCTGCCTCCCCCTAATCGACCAACCATCTTTTCTGTCTTACTTCAAAATTTTGATCCTAAATTTTCAAATCCAAAGCTACTCTTAGTACAGATCACAAAATACATGCCTCGGGCGAACAACACTAAAACAGTCAAGACTTGGCACGGTATGATTATTAAGACGCCGGATCCAGAATTTTTCCGTACGACACGAAACAAGTGCAGTTTTGAGATCTTTGAATATAAATTAACCCTGACAAAGCTTAGCGACCAACGCCCGAAACATCCGCCACCACCGAGGAAATCACCAACATTGTCTGTTGTTATACGTAGAGTGGATTCGAGTTATAGTGATGAGGAGGTCTTTGAAGAATTTAAACTGGAAGGGCACAATATCGAAAAATGTATCCGAATCAAAAACGACCATGGGTTGACCTAAATGGTGCGGGTTCTCACAAATTCTCAACAGACTATCGATGAGTTACTCACCCGTGGCGCCTATATCTATAAACAACGCCATCGTGTCAAACCATCACGCATCTCCGCTCCCTTACCATTCGCTGTGAACGGTGTCAGGTCTATGGTCAGCGCTCTACTTCCCAATGTAGAAATCCGTTCAAATGTGGTATTGTTCCAGCCCACACCCTGCAAGAAGCTGTACAAATTTACAATCACCTCCAACCTGCTCCACATGTCTAGATCATTTTTACCCTAAATACAGTTACAAATGCCGATCCAAACCATCTCCCGAGCCAACAAAGCCAGAGACTGTGGCACCATTACGAATACCGGAACAAATCCAACCACCCGCCAATCCAGCTTTACAACAACCTGTAACTGTCAATCAGGTTCTGTCATTTCTTACCTTCTCGCTACAAAATATCCATCCATTCCTTCGAGATCACATTGCCCAACAAATTCAAATCGCGGCAAAGGCAATTTGCGACGCCAATATCTGTCCAACAGATTCCGGTAATAATGTCTATCATCACTCAAATGAATTCGAAACAGAGGTTTAACAGATATCCTCTCATTATTCATTGCATTATGAGGCTCTCTTTGTTGTTCTTAAACATCCGTTCTTTATCACAGCATAAACCGCTCTTCGAAGCACTTTTACTCGAAGAAAAAATCCATGCCTTTATCCTTAATGAGACACATCGCACACCAAGATTGTCATGCCGCATACCTTGCTTCCGACTGTTACGTCAAGATAGCGCTTTACCTGCCAGGCGAGCCAACGGGGGAGTAGCGATTGGATTTTTACCTTCTATCCCATTTCGTAGTCACTCTCCGACTCTGCACAATCTTCCTGAATATCTTATCACATCATTATATTATCAGGAAATGTATGTGACTGTAGCAACCATATACATCCGTCCAGGGCATGATATTCCATTCAGACGTATCTCCAATACCTTCCGAACCTACATAATTATGGCAGATGTGAATTTACATAACCGAACACATACGCAACGGGGCCGTTTCCTCAATTACATCACTAGTCATACTACTGGAGTGACTCTGCCACTTCCAAATCCGACTCGTCCCGCGAGTCAGACTACTCCAGATATAGTTATTGTTTCGAGCAACATATCACAACGTAGCTGTGTTAACGTTCTTGATCTCATTGGTAGCGATCATGCTCCAATCAAACTAGACATTCAGACTCGTGTATCTACCACTTCTCAGCCTTCTTCCCTCCGTACTGCCTACCGTTGCGATAAAGCAAATTTTACAGCCTACAGATCGTATCTTCTAAGGTCGAGTTTCTAGATAAACCACATTTTTTTCTGAGGTATTCCTGTTTTTAAACTGCATCGAACGCTTGATCTCGAACGATTTCGCAACACAGTTTGCTGTACAACAGCAATATTTTGTTCACATGGTCCTAAACTTCGACGTCCTGTATTGCCTCTATAGTTGTCTGCTACCGACCTGTAGCCACAAACGTATTGTAGATGTGGTGCACTGTTACATGGCTACACTTGCAAATTGTATGTGTTAATTTTTCACGGACGAGAGTAGGTGAACCGTACACTTCCATTAGGCTTGCTACAAATCTTCTTTGCTCCAGTGTTAATCGATGAACCATTGTGTGTTAACTGAAACGAAAGAGATTAAAGATGATACAAAACAAAACAATGCAACAATGCAATACAATACATTGAAATGCCAAAAATATATCTTACAAAACAATACATTTTAATAGTGGCTCAGTGGTAGAGCGTTCACCTCTGGTGCTTGGAGTCCCTGGTTCGATCCCAGCTCTCACCGTGTGGACTTTGTGGTGGACAAACACCGTGCTCATGGGTTTTCTCGGGGTTCTCCCGTTTCCTCCCACTTTCTTCATTCCACCATTTCATTCATCTCTCATCATCACCGTCTATTTTAGCCTAACCGGCATAACAGTGGGACGTAAAACTTAAAGAATACATTTTAATAAATACAGTATTTTTTCCTCCACGTGGTATGTCCGTTCAGTGTTAACATAATTTTGACTATCCATATATATATAGTTGATGTGTTGATGTCATTTTTAACAGTTATATTAATTTGAGAAATCTACAACAGTATAGTACATTATTAGGGTTCACATGTTTTATTTAACTTCCAGTGATTCACTCAATGGTAGATATTCTTTTTCAGAAAAAGAAAAATGTCAAAGGTTCCTACTCATGTCCAGCCACCTCTTCATTTAAATGTAACACTCGACTTAAATGGAAGAATGCTGTGCTTAGGGACTGAAGAACTAGCGAGAATTCTATAGTCGTGAAATCTTTTTCCAAGTTTTCTTTTCTCTTTATTTTCGTTTCCTACTATCTTTTCGTATTCTTTCGTGCGCATCACGACACAGAGGAAAAGAAAGAAAGGATGGGGGAAAAGGGGGAAGAGAATCTGCGTGAAGGCAGTATGGCACTATTGGGAACAATATATAGTGCTTCTTATGCGTGACGTAGCATCTCGAGCTATCAAAAATCTGAAGATCGACACAGGAGTATCCTCCGAAAGAAGCGCCAAGAAAGCTTAATGAGATAAAGGAAGTTACTTCTTTTCTTTAGATGAAATTTCGACTTTCTAACCTCCCCGTTCGCCGCTGTTCTGCTCATTTTGTTTTGAATTTCTGTACAAAAAGTATATTTCTTTGCTTTTGCAACTTATTCTGTTACGGAATTCTTGAACTTTAACTTAGGCAAAGGTTACAATGCATAGTTGATGAACTTTAAGAAGAAGTAAACTTTTGTCAAAGTTGAAAAATGAAGCTTCTAGGTATATACTTCAAAGAAAGTCTCGAAGTTTATAGTTAAATGAAAACAAAAACTATAATGAATGCTAATGAAAATATTTAATGATATAATGATAACGCAGAAGAAAGACAGTTTCCATTGTAAAGGTTTTTCAATTAACCGATACGTTTTTCAATTCATATCTCATATGAGCTACTCAAATCCTAGAAGTTAGCACTACGGGTTTCTAATTACTGCATGGAATTAAATTTAACGTTCTGAAGACGTTTAATTTCCTAGCAAAGTCTATAAAATATTAATAGACTATTGAAGTAGTGTGTGGATGATATTGAATCAATTGGACGGACTGTAGATATCACAAGATTCCTGAAAGAACTATTGACCAATGAAAATATGACACCTTTCTATCTGTTACCGTTTTAGGTTTTGTCGCGGTAAATGTTTAAACCAATATTGAAACCGAAAGTAATAGTAAATTTTAACCACTTTCAGCTTAATGGGATCCGAATCATATGACCTACCGCCAGGAATTTTTCAGTAGAAATGGAGTACAGAGATAAAAAGAATACCAGGAAAACTGAATTACAAAAGATAAGAAAATTAAGTAAAAAAAAAATATATAAATATAGAATATAGCTACTTCCTTACCCTGAAATGCAAGTCGCTTGTTAAAATTAAGCGAAGGAATGACTTAACAGTTTTATGAAATCTATACATTAGTTGCATCATTGCTGTAGTTTATTGGTTTGACAGTATAGTACCCTTGGGAAACCACAATCACATTAACAGGAGATAAGGTTCATGAATTTACGTTTTTTAAACTAATGAATTTAAGTTCCTTTAAGCGACCAGAGGAAAACCACGTAAGATAGCGAAATATAAATTAGGCAAATCTGTTCATTAGAGATCGCACATCCACCATGCCGCAAGACAGACTCTAGTGTCCAATCATTGTGGAAGAATGGGCATGGAGACGTATTGACTGTAATCTAAGCGCCCGCCAAGTGAGAACAACACGATGTTATTTGATATCTCTTGGCGCAAGTACATAATACAGAAGCCATTCACTGTCAAGGATTGTGACGGGAACTTTATAAGTTATTACTATGTGCACAAGTGGTTCACAGAGTTGAAGGAAAGACTTTTCGATCTACAGGACGAGAGAAGTCAAGGGTGGATATCTGTGGCGGGAGATGACCTCAATGACCTCATGAATCACATGGTTCGTGCAAGGGGTAAAATATGGTACAAGATCTTGGAATTTCAGGGAAGTCAACAGTCGAAATGGAGAAATCTAACGCATATAATGTAGTTCACACTTCGCGGGCGCTTGTGGTCGACGCTCACTAGTCCACAATGACTGAACACTAGAGTCTGTCTCTCGGTATGGAGGATGTGCGATCTCCAGGAATAGATTTGATTAATTTGTATTTCGCCATCTCACCTGGCTCTCCTTTGCAACATAACGGAGGGGAAAAATGACTCTCCTATTTAATTCACCTTTGTAATTTTATTTGTTTACCTATTGTTGAAATTTACATTTAAAGTATTTAGTGAGAGTAACATTGCAAGTATATAAAGCTTTATAACTTTTCTAGTATATTTTATAACTAGATGAACTACTTTTTCCTTGATTTGGTTTTTATTGAAGTTTTCGTCTTATTTAAAGCCTCTCTCTTAACAACCTTTTAAAACGTTATTCCTTTTTTTTAAAAAAAAGAAAGTAATTTTAACAAAAATCTTTTTCATATTTATATGAAAATTAATTAAATTTAGAAAATCTTTAAACATTCAAAAATGAAGAAAAGCTAGAATTCTTTCCTGTTATATGTATAGCAATATGGCTTTGATCTCGGAACTTGTTAACACATAATATTAAAATTCACGTACAAAGAAAGAATTTTAACTGTGCTTAAAAGTATTGAAACTTCAAAGAACCGATAAATTAGTTTCGAGAGTTTAAGGTTGCTTCATTTCATTACGTCGAGGCGGATGGATTTATCGTTGCCAAGACACTTGTGACTCTCAATATGTTTGAGTACGTATAGAAACCCCTCGGTAAGCGTGTTTCACCTACAAAGATTATGGTATTGTTACTTTTTAGTTTACTCTTTTTTTAACCTTTTTACTCTAAATATTCCACATTCAATATTCTATAATATTATTAGTGTCTAACGAAAGAAAGGTCCCTTATGCGTAGTTTTTGAGAAAAATGAACTATGTGATCGCATCAAAATTTATGTCATTCTTTGTCAATGTGCTGCAGTTGATAGATTTTATTTCTCAGGAATTGATTATTTATATATTTACTGTATATTAAAACCATATACTGTTAAGTGGTAGAATGCATCCATTGACTGCAGGCCGGGGTGACTCACTGCCAGAGCGCACTCTTGTAGAACATACGGTTCCTAGTTGAAGCCCATGGGTTTTGTGATAACAAATACCGTATGTCTTCAGCGATGCCAACCTGGCACCTTATAAAACCTCATCTTGAAAAACTACAAAATTTTCAAAATTTATAAAACATGAAAATTGAAACTTCATATTACTTAATTGTTTCGATATTTCAGTGAATTATTCGTAAATTCCGATCTTCTAAATTCCTAATAAGTATTTTTTCCTTAATTAAAGGAGGCTACTGGAATTCATGATGAAAACCAGCGTATTTAATTGTCAGAATTTAGTACTTTCATCACACTTTTATGCCATAATATTCTACTGAACGTAATGAAAATTGACAAGCTACATTCTGCAGTTTCTCGTGTGGTAATTTATGTTTTTTTTCGTTCATGATTTTTTTAAAAACTCCAGAATACATACCTTCTTCTTCTTCTTCCTTTTTTTTAAAATTCGCAGGTTTCTGCATCAATAACTTTCACACTAACATGTACTTTCAAATAGCAAAATTTGACCATTAAGAATGATTACACGTTTATTCAAACGTCATTTGCTTTTCTTCCTCTCATGGAGAATTTTATTAACGTTAGTAAAATAAACATTTTAAAAAACATACGCTGCCAATTTTGGCAAAAATTCCCATTATGTCTATGTGGAAAATTAATGTAAAAAATCCCTACAAAATGGGATGTTCCCTACGCTTTGGTTTGGTTGAGTTCTCACGTTTTTTTTTTCACTTACTTCCGTTTCAACCATTTCATTCAATATGATCATAGTAATCTCAATGCATAAAAGTGGGACGTTAAACCTAAAACATTGATTTATCCTAACAGTATTCGTAACAGCGATGAACATAAACTTAACAGGAACATATATAGCGCCAGTACCGTGCCCGTGGGGAGGGCGAGCGGGGCCACGGCCCTGGGTGCCCAGGTAAGGAGCGAAAAACTCGGGAGAAAAAGGAAAAAAAGAGGAAAATTACTTGGAATATATGTATAGGGATGCCGTTCTATACTATCGCCCCGGGTGCTGATTTTCCACGGCACGGCACTGTATACCGCTTACAAATTTCACATGTAAAACAGTTATGCTTCAAAGCATCTACATAATACTAGGTGAAGGTTGACAATGTCTGAGTTGACCTCGGTGAAATAAAAATTCAACGGCAGAGATTATCTAGTTATGAAAGAAATTAGCATTAATTTGTATTTCACATTTTGTGTACATTTTAATTGTTAGAGCTCAACCATACTGATTTGATTATTGCTTGAGATCGAAGTATAACTTAAAATATTGTAACAAACCTTCACATAACAAAATATAGAAAGAAGTCAATACATAGAAATGAATAATTTTCTATCAGACGTTGCAAATGGAACAACAATAGAGTATTGTATTAGTTTACAACTTTGTATAATTTCAACGTCTCACATATCAAGACATTTCTATCTAGCTATACTACTGTTAAATTTGAGTTCCATCTTAATGATTGCATTCCAGTTATATTATATTGCGTATTTGTTGTATTGGATCTTTAGATTTGAATTGTTTAAGATTTTGGTTTTTCAGAGAAGCAGGGGCTTTTGCTACCAGTGATCTCATTAGAGATGTCTAGGGACGCACCACCATCTTAAAACTATCATGTGCCCCCAAGATTAATTTTGATTTATTCATTCGTTCTCTTAAGTATTATAATAATAATTAGTATTGTTGTTGCTATTACTCTTGCTATATTATTATAAATATTAATGTTTAATTCACTAGGAGCATTTATGCGTAAGAGCCAATGTCTCGGTATTGTGTCTATCTACTGTGCATAGGTGACTCTGGTCTGTTAAATTCGGAGATCATGAGTTTATTTTGAAAGAGCTTGAGAGGGTAATATTGTAACTTCAATGTAGATATACCTATAATTCGTTAAAGGTTGGAGAAGTTTGGGGGGTATTTAGTCCCCAAAGGTCATCTCTAGATCCGATTTTGCATGAAGGCTAATGTATCTGAAAGTTGTAATTCCATTCGCACCTTCAACAACTATAGTAACTAATGTTTAGTAAATGTATTTGGAATATCAAATATACTCCCCATCAGCATCGATAACCTTCCAACGTTCTGGAAGGCCATAGATTTCACGATAGAATTTGGTGGGCCGTGAAGCGAAGAAGGTATCAAGTGCATTTTGCACCTCTACTAGGAATTTGAACTGGTGTCCTGTAAGGTGATTATCCAAGGAATGGAACAAGTGACAATTGGACGGTGCAACGTCCAAGAAGTATGGCGGATGCAATAGTATTTGCCATTCAATTAGTAGAGTTGTGCCCAGAGTCATCCTAGCCTCGTGAAACTTAGCGTTGTCCTGTAACAGAATGATCTCTTTGCAATTCAGAAGTGCTGGCTCCAGATTTAAGAGTTTTTCTTGAACAAGTTTCAACTGCTGACAGTACACAGTTGCGTTCATGTTCTGACCGGCTGCTAGCAGTTCCCGATGCACGATGCCGCGAACAGTACATCAAAAACACAGGAGCACCTTCTTCTGGTGCAGTGCTGGTTTTGGCTGTTTTGGAATCGGTTCATGGGATGTTCACCAATGATGACGGCACCGTGGAGCTTCGTATAGGACCCATTTGCCATCACATGTCAACACCCTGTCCAGAAATGTCTCCTTCCTTAGACAACAGAGCAAAGAAACACAGGTGTTTGCTGGCATTGCCTTCTCGCCCGGAGTCAAATCATGTGGGACCCATCGACCCAATTTGTAGTGCTTCCTAGGTTGATGGAGGTACTGCTTAATGTTTTCTCCACTCACATTGAATCATTGAATTGTAGTAATAGTTCCTCACATGACTCTCCACTGATCGCTTCAATCGCTGCCTGAAGATCTTCATTTTGTACATGTATTCGTCTTCGGGCACGTAGTGTGTCTTCGAGTGTCTCGTAACCATCCTTAAACTTATTAAACCACCGCTATACTGTCCGCGTAGCCACGGCTCCCTCACTAAAGGTCTGGCATATCTTCCACCCCGCTGCAACGGCGTTTGATCCCAGTTTGTACTCGTACAACATATACACCCTTATGATGCTCTGTGGAGGTCGCATGTTCATTCTGTCCTTTCGCAAGTTCACGATGTAACTGAACTGCCACAACCAGAGAGTATGTTGGATATATCCACACCAACAACTGACCTGCGCCTTTTCTCCATTCGCGTACAACTCACGGTGTGAGGGCCAATTGAACATAGACATCGACAAAAAGCGACGGAACTTCGTTTGTTACCTTTATAGATCTATAATCACCTATCCAGAGTGTTGGGTATATCCAGTGATGTCTGAAGGGTGTGAGTTCTTCGGATTTTAACTTCCTCAGAAACTTCCGAAGTTTAAGAACAAAAGTAGGTGTATTCTTTGATTCGTAAATACAATAAATTAATGTATTTTCTGTGCTTGACCCCCTTCCATCCCAAAATACCTTGAATCTGCTTCGAAGATAAATCATAACCGTTCCTGGTTATACCTTGTGAAATAACAAAATACTTTAAGTAACATATTTTGGAGTTTTACTTTCGGGTTGCTTGCTAAAGCTTACGTAAAGACAAACCATGATATTTTAAATTATATATGTGGCAAAAATATTTTTTGGTGTAGTTTAACGATAGACTTAACGGAAGTTCTCTAAATTGGCTACAGAATTCAGATCAGAAACAACACTTGATTTAAATTAAACTTCGGAGTTGTGAAGAAAGCGAAAGAATCCCCCAAGAATAATATTGGTACTTAAAGCAACACGTATGAAATGCCTAGAAATAGAGTGTCGTGAAGTTTTCCCAACCATATTACAGAAAAGGAAACAATTTTGTCAAGATCTAGTGCTTAATTAGTGCTTATTACTGAACTAGTACATAAAATTAGTGCACGAATTATTTAAGATATATATTTATTAATAATTCGGTTGGGTCAACCACACACTTTCTTAAAAGGGTTTCAAAATCAAAATTAAACTGCAAAGGGAATTAAACTGCTCTTCATCCCACGTTGTCCGAGAATTACAGCTCAATAAATAAAGCAATAAGAGAAAAAATTGTGTTTGGGGTATATGTGAAGTTGGACCTACCACTTCGGAAAAAAAAATTTGCAATGTCAAAATTTAGTGCGTAATTAATGTTTTCAATCCCACATGATTTCAAAATTAGTACTCAATAAATAAGCTTATATCGTGCACATTTATGTTCGGTGCATATGTGAAGTTGGCGCAACCAGTTCGAAGAATTTCTTTTTCTTTTTCTTTCTTTCTTTTTTTTTGCCAGTATTAACTATTTAATTAGTGCTTTCAATTCATGGCCTAAAACTAGTATTCTTCAAATTAGGTGATATGAGGCATATTTATATTTGGTGTATATGTAAAATTAGCTGTACCACTGTGACAAGAATAAAAATATGTTAGGAGTTAGAGCTTAATTGCTACTCACTTCGTTTTTCTTTAAAATAATGATAAAGCAATGAGAGTAATTTTATTTAGACTGTAAATTGCTTATATTAATTTGTAAATTGGTTGTGAATGTTTTTCACATTTTTATGAGGTTTCAAGATTAATTAAACTTTTGATTTTGTAAATGTTAACAGTTATATTTTTAAAGTATGTTGCATGTTGATTTTAAAATAATGTGTCAGCAAACTTTTAAACTGGACTGAAAATAGAAGCTTTTCTTCAAATGTTGAAATTAATGATGTAGCAAAATTCATTATTCATTCTGGAACATAAGTTATTATTGTAATTGTATAACTGATATAAGCACAGAAAATTGTAAAAATTGTTCATTTGAAGTTGCTACACATACTTATACTCTATTGCCTATTTTATCATGAACTGAATCAACCATGTTTTTCTAAAGTATATGACCTTTTCAAAAGAGTGCAACTTAGCTTTGTTTACATGGTGAATATAATTTTTAGCATTACTTCAACAACTATTTTATTCTTTTCTGTTCATCGTAAAAGTTTGTACATATATGTATGTGTCAATCAAATCTTGTGAACTTTCAGCTTTATTTTTAGGTAACCACTTTACAAGTAATTTTAATTGCAATTTAATTTCATTCACCTATCATTATGTTTAACATTAATATGGTGTTATAGGTTTTTCTCCTGTGCTGCGTATTCTGCAATAATTCACTAGGGTTTATTAATAGACCGAGAGATATCAGTTCGAATGTGGCCACAACATGTATCTGTACAGAGGTCTAATATTTTATCCTCCTTTTAAATTGCCAAAAGTTCCACATTTTGAAAAACATGTCCTCTTTTGGTTATTTCCTTCCACCCTTCCACCACTTTTGAGGTAATAAGCATGTTTTGAATGTTTACTCATTCTTTTCTTGATACCTAAGTCCAATGAAACGTATATATATATATATATATATATATATATATACAGGGTGGTCCTGCATCAATGACGGAAAATTCGGGAGATGAATCTACAGATAAAAACAAGCAAAAAATGTCATATGAACATTGGGTGAATGCGGCTTCGTTTGGACGCTAGAGGCGTCTGAAATGTCACCTTCCGAGGCGGCAATTTGCAATATCGCAAGAACGGAGAGAAATACGAATGTCCTGTCAAAACATATCAAAGGAAACCCTATCCCAAGAATCCATTTATGCATAAGTGATGGCGAAAGAGTGGCGGCGCTAGAGGGGGCCACAAAGAAAGTGAATGAAACACGGAGAAAAGTGAACAATTTACACTGAAAAATTGTAGGAGGGAATGTTACTTGGAACATGCAGCAACAAGTGTTAATCAACAAAGGCAACAATAGCTACGCTTAGGGACACTATGGGAGGCGGAATATAGGAATACAGTATCTTTGTAATGGAAAGAAATAGGAATATCGGGTCAAAAGATATCAAAGGAAACCCCATCCAAAGAGTTCAGTTATGCATAAGTGATGGCGAAACAGTGGCGGCGCCAGGGGGCAGAAAGGAAGTGAATGCAACGCGGAGGAAAATGAACAATTTACAATGACAAACTGTAGGAGGGGATGTTACGTGGAACATCAGCAAGAAATGTTAATGAACAAAGGCAACAATGGCTACACTGTAGGGACACTATGGGAGGCGGAATGTAGGAATACAGTATCTGTATAACGGAGAGAAATAGGAATGTCGGGTAAGAAGATTTCAAAGGAACACCCTTCCGAAGAATCCAATTATGCATAAGTGATGGCGAAACAGTGGCGCCCCAAGGGGTACAAAGAAAGCGAATAAAACGCATAGAAAAGTTCTAGCACAGATGTTGTTCTCGGTTGAGGCATTCATACGGGATGGCATCACAAATGTCCGCAATGACCATCGATGGACACCCATCAACCCGCATGCAATTGTAGAGACGAAGCATCATCAGCGTTTCCAATTCCATGTGTTGGCTGGTATTATTGATGACGACTTTGTGAAACAACACTTCTTACCACAGCGATTGAACGCAAGCAATATCGTATCTACAGTTTCAAACCTAGGGCCTACCTATTCTACTTTACGACGTGCAACTGAGAACACGACAGTGTATGTGGTTTACGCATGATGGCGTCCCTTCCCATTCATGTCCTCACTATTCGTGCATACCTGAACGAAAAATTTCCACGCAGGTAGATAGATCGTGGAAGCAAAGGAGTATGGCCCGCACGTTCACCCGATTCTAATACCCTAGACTTCTTCCTGTAGGGTTACATGAAGATTCTCGTGTATACACGGCCCGTGCATGACATTGAATATCTTCGCTAGCGTGTATGAGCTGCATTTGCCACACTACGGCAAACTCCAGCGCTATTGCCAAAAGTCAGAGAATCCTTACGCCATTGTGTAATTGTCTGTCTCGAAGAACAAGGAGGACATATTGAATACCTTCTTTAAGACAGCATTATGTTGACCACGGTAAGTATAATACCTCTTGTTTTTACAGTACACTGAGCCACATCTTCCGTACGTGTTTTGTACGATTTGCACGTATCATCACTATGAGTGTTTAACAGTTTCTTTGTAGCTCCCATGCGCCGGTACTGTTCCGTAGTACGTGCGCATAATTGGATTCTTCGCATAGGGTTTCCTTTGATATCTTTTGATCCGACATTCCTATTTCTCTCCGTTACAAAGATACTTTATTCCTACATTCCACCTCCCATAATGTCCCTACAGCGTAGTCATTGTTGCCTTTGTTCATTAACACTTGTTGCTGCATGTTCCAAGTAACATCCTCTCCTACAATTTTTTAGTATAAATTGTTCACTTTTCTCCGTGTTTCATTCTCTTTCTTTGTGTCCCCTTCTAGCGCCGCCACTCTTTCGCCACCACTTATGCATAAATGGATTCTTGGGATGGGGTTTCCTTTGATATGTTTTTACCCGACATTTGTATTTCTCTCCGTTCTTGCGATATTGCTAATTGCCGCCTCAGAAGGTGGCATTTCAGACGCCTCTAGCGTCCAAACGAAGCCGCATTCACCCAATGTTCATATGACACTTTTTACTTGTTTTTATCTGTAGATTCATCTTCCGATTTTTCCGTTATTGATGCACGACCACCCTGTATATATATATATATATATATATATATATATATATATATATATGAAAAGCTTTCCTGTCTGCATGCGTATGAAATGTACAAATGAATGAAACAGGTTTCTTTCATCTATCAAAGTATGTGGATGAATTACAATTTTCAACGCATTGTCTGTTTTTACTCTATATTTCCAATTAAGATTTAAGAGTGAATTTAATTTGGCAACACGTGTCTTAAGTGCAATTTCTATTCTATGTTTGACGTTATTATTATACTAAAAGTTATATAAAACCATTATCACGTTCTAGGCCTATGAATATGGGTAGTACTAAATTGAATTGTTTTTTTATCTACTGCAGCATCCACAAAGGAAATATTTATCCCGTAAGTTTAATATTTACTTTTATATAACACCACGAGATAATCAGTGAGTAACAACAGTATCATTTATATCCTTTGTTCTTCTTCCTCTTCCTCTTCTTTCATTTAAGTAATTCAGCATTGTGATATTAAGTGCAACAGTAAATAAGCAAAAAATATCAATTAGTGGATTTTCTTCCTATGTTCTTTGTTTGATGGAGAATATATAATTCTATCCTGCTGAAATTCAATGCTGCTCTCTAAATTTTCATAACATAAGAAATTGAAATAAATATTTGCTAAGAGGGAAGTGAAATGTTTGAGAATAATATTTCAGATTTCAGAGTATTCCAGAAATTGCCGAAGTACTTCTGTTAATGGTCTTAAAAGAAAGTTAATTTTTAATATGATCACATGCTTAAAAATATATTCTGTTAACATTGTCAAGTAATTGATAATGAAAACATATTAGTTATCTACGATACTCTAATATGCAATAATGTAAGTATACAAAAGTTATTTTCAATTTAACTTCAAGTTAAATATTACGTATACAGTGTGGAAAGCGATAAACATATTTATGCAAATAAGAGTATAGCGTGTTGCACAAAACTGTTTAAGAAAGGTCTGTCAGCAAGAATAATGATTATGTATGCATTTCCTATAAGAAACTATGATACAATATACTTTTCAAATATTATTAATGTTTAGATATTGGCAGTGGTGTTATTCTTTTTAACAACCGGTTCTGTATATATATTGGATATCCCAAGTGGCAAGTAGATACTTACACAGCATTCTAATACAAAGTGATGTAAGGAAGTTAGGTAGCACTGCGAATATCTTGGAAACAAATTATCTAAGATAGATGGTTGTGAAAAAGTATTGGAAAGATCTTAATCCAGCAAAGGATCGATAATTGTTCATAATAATTGATAATTGTTGATAATGTAATCAAATAGAAATAATCTTCACCACTACACTCATATGAACCGAGTTCTTATTCTTGATATCTGAGCATTCGAGGTTAAAGAATAAACGCTTATATCTTGTTCTAAGAGATCATACGTTTTCTGTATCTGTAGCTGTAAGAATTTCTAAGAGCAAAGATAATAAAACTAAAATTTAAGGTTTCTGGGTATAAGTGGATAAAATTTACTGTTATATCTGGGTATAACAAACGGTTCTGCGAACTCGAAATATTTTAACAACCGACTCTAGTAAACCGGTTGAATAGCGCCACTGAATATTGGCAATTTTAAAATTTGATTAAATGTAGAGAGTTAATGTGAAACACACAATTAGAATCTCAGTTCAATTACTCCTGTATACATACTACAATATGATGTCTGAAAGTGAAAAAACACACGAAATGAAACTTTCATTACATAGTAGAATATGTGAGCAACCATAGCCTATTTAGTAAGTGAAACATTAGCATTGTAATAGCACTATAAGAAGTTTTTAACATTGGTTGTATTTGATATTACCAGACATACTTTAGAATGCTAAAATATGTATTCTAATACCTCAATTTTTGTAATACGATAAATTTTCATACGACAAAGTAAAAGGTATTTGGTTGTACATACAAAGTATACTCAAATGCATCCCATACTTCAGTATATGATAACGAAAATTTATTACGAAAATAATCGGGAAAATGTTCATTACTTATAGTAGTACACATAAAATAATTATTATGATCATACTTGTATTTTGCTTGTTTACAGATGATCTGAGGAACAGCTGCATAAAATAGCACTATTTTACCCCAGAATTAGCAAAATATTAGTTTATCAATTATCAATTTCATTCATCAAAGTCAACAGCATAAAGTATATGCAACCTCTAAAAGACAGACAGTACACTACAACAGTTGTGATGAACACAAAGGCCTAACAACATTTACTTTCAGGATAATATCATAAAAAATAAAAGTGAAACAATCAGGTTAAATGAGCGTTTCGGGGAAACACAATAGTATGTAACATTTTCTAACTTCCGAGTAAAGTAGGGAAAAAAGTCCAACATTCCCATGCATTCAATGCAATGGCATATATCAAACAACTTCCCCTGATGTCTTCCGAATTTGAACTACCTATATTCTGTTCTATGGTTCAATCCCAATCCATTCCTCTTAATAACACAATTTCACCGGAAGTAGCGCTTACCATTAACTTCACCCGAGGTGCTCAAATATCAACATACATGTAACAAGCCGAAGTGAACCGACCTGAGAACTCCCGGTGTGCAAACCTGAGCAAACTGTTGCCGAGCCAAGTCTGTCCCAGGCCGTGCTGGGTCACCAAGTATAGCAATCGAAATCTGACAGACCATAAGCTACTAGTCCTCCAAATTTCGTTCAGTTCCGGCCAGTAGTTTCCGAGAAATATAGTTTACACAGATTTCGTGCTGAGTCGTGCCCTTCATTGGCTAACCTCGCCACTAAATAAAGTGAGCAATATTTTGTTAAGATCTGGTCATTAATTACCGACAAATAAACTACCACCTACAAGCCGAGGCTGCCCTTGACCGAACTCGAGCACAAGTTATAATCATTATCCCTTAGACCATGGGCTACTTGTTAACCAAATTTGGTTCAGATTCTGTCAGTCGTTACGGAGAAACAAGTAACACACATTCAAACACACACACATACAGCCATATATATACCAAGAGTGAAATTAAAAGGTCCCGTATGGTTAAGCCGGGAGCTAAAAAGGATCAATCATTAATTCTTTTATATTCTACAATGTTAAGCACTATCAATATCAATATTTAATTATCATTTTCAGGAAATATAATTGAAGTTTGGCTGTCCGGTTTAACAACAAAATATAATTGAATGGATTTAAGGTAAATATGGTACAACGAAGGGTGCTGACTTTTAACAATACACTAAAATCTTATTATTTTTAATTAATCTAGAAATCTCATTAAAAATGTGAGAACATTCACAGCCACAATTACAAATTAAGAAAAGAACAGCCTAAAAAACGAATCCTTTCCCTTTTTATCATTATTTTAGAAAAATATCTGGGTCTAAGTTAGCAGTATAAGCACCAAATCCTTAGCTGATATATTGTGCGACATAGCGAATAGCTTAGAAGGTAAGGATTTACTAATATAACATACGAATTACTTTATTTACTTGCGAGAGCACACCTTGTTAGAACATTGCCGATAATTCTAGACTCTCAGCTACTTGCGACGAGCTTACGAAATGTAAACATACTTCATACCAAGTCTTATCTACACTTTATGTTACCTCTATGAAGGAAATGTCATTCTGTTAGGAGCAAATCTATAGCAGTATTAGAAGGAAACATTCATTCCTTTCTGAAGCTAGATACTGTTAGTCCTATTGAGGGATCAAAACCAACATGTATGTATGTATATACAGTATATTCTCCACTTGGATTATTACTTGTTAACGCAACGTATCGAAACATGATGCTTCGGTTGCGAATAAGGAAATTTGTTGTATATACAATATTATTAGAGTCCAAAGATGAGACATAATAAACAATAGGTATCATTAAGCTGAAGAGAGTAATATGGGTAAGAGTAAATCCTCATGTGTATTTTTAGAGAAAATTAAAAAAAATGTTTTTGTAACCTCAAAAATTAAAATAAATTATATGATAACCACATACTATTAACAAGAAACCAATGCTAAAGTATGTACTAATCAACATTTTTGTTATGATACTAGCAGAACGACAATATGCAGTATGGCTAATGAGATATAGTCTAAAATTATTATTAATTCTTAACTTTAATTTAATTTAAATCAAGTACCTGACATGGTGACTTACAGCATTAATTGATTTTAGTAACAAGTTATTGGCGTTGTTTTGTGTAGAGTTGCCATAACTCTGAGTTAACAAAAAATAATGTATTTCTGTTTAAGCAGAAATGACTATTACGAGGGATAAAATTGTATCTTACATAAATTATTTATAGATGGTCATGAGTAACGAAATAAAATAGACAAGAAAGAGAAACATACTTATTCGATTTGACAACCATCCTTTCTGAATGAAAAAACAGCATTGTGATGACTAGCAAAATAATCGAACGTTGTGAGAAATGGCTGTGGCTTAGTTCCATTTTGAAGAATGTTTAAGGGCTGAAACACCGAGAACAAGTATAAAAACAATGGAGATATAATGAAAGATCTCTGCCAAAGCAAATTGTGTCAAAAAGTTCATACGCTCACAAATTTATTTTCGTAAAGGATTACAGAAAATACATTTCGTTTGTTATAATAGAAATGTTTAATAATTATACCAAGTAATATTCTGCTCACAGCTAAAGGTAAAAGGTAAAATAATTATAAATCCTCACTGTAGAATAATATGCACCATAAAACTTACAGTGTAGAGGTACACTAATGTCCAAAATTATTGTCGCATGTCTATAAATATGTTGTTGTAGGAATATAATTTGATAATGAATTTCACCCGGTATTTCTTACAATGTTAATGTGTGTATAATCGGCAAAGATATGTATGTGGCAAATTTCATGTCAAGAGAGCAGTAAATAAGAACAATAAAACGAAAATAAAACTTTCTTGTCCATTTAGCAACATTTTGTTTTACTCATTCTAATTTTCGTATTTATAATTCTTTTCCTATGAAGTTTACCACAAATATTCATTTTCCGATTATTCACATAGCATCAATATTAAAAGTACTTGCAAAATCATTATCAAATTTATTTTTACAAGAAGACAGTTACAGATGTGCGACAATCATTTTGGACATGAGTGTATCTATCCGATATAGAGAATTTTGAAATGATTGTGATATCTTGGCTAAGTTATTCTTCTGAGCAAAGAACAGATATGGATAATCACAGTTGAATAATACAGTAATCATTATTAATGTATCACTGGATTGCTGCAGCTTGAGTGTTATTCACAACGTGGGGTATATAGTGAAAAAAGACAGTTGGTGCGATTTCTATTTCCACATCGTTCACCCATCTTGATCTTTACCGCTACAGTGTTATTTTTACATTGCAAGATTGACACCAACGTCTAATTTATCACCACTCAAAAATGGCTCTGTGTCAAACCATGTCTTTATTAACTGCGAAACCAGATCCTTGTTGTTGAAATAACAAGTGAAACTAGTACTTACGTTTTTATCCCTGACCTGTGTTAAAACTGAGTTGTATTAGCACCTTTGTTTGCTGCTAAGTATTTACAAGTTGCAGGCAAATGAAGAAAGAATTGTGAAATTTCCCAGTTATAACCCTACGTTTTGCTTAACATACTTTATTTATGAAGTTCAATGTTCGAAATCTTTTAAAAAAACAAAAGAAAAGAGAACAGTAACAAATTATGATATTACATAAGATAAGAGGCTCCAAATATTTTAGATTTTTATGTTCTTAATGAACATTGTGTCTATAGAGGTGAAACGTGTTTACTTGATGAATTAGAGTTTAATGTTTTCTTGTATTTGCAAATGTAAAGCGAGGTTAACTTTAACTTGATGTTTCTTGTTGTTTTGACCCTTGATCTGTTAGTGAGAATATGTTAAAGAATATATTAGTAAGGATCACTTGTCTTCAGATTAGGTATAGAAATCATAGTAAGGGATTGGACTCGATGTTGAAGAGTCTTGTATACTTAATTTTTAAGTTCATTTATGACTTCTCTTACGTGGCGAAGTGAAGGGTCTGCAGCCTTCTCCGAGCACTTAATCATATGGACATATTGTTATTTTTAAAAAAACACTAATAGGGGAAAAGGGAGTAATGACACGCGTTTTTTTAATTGCTCAGAACAGCAATGAGAGAGCACCAAGGAATCTAATGTATAGTGCTGTAAATACCTACGTATCTTTACTATGAAATAACTCGGAACTCTTGTATAATTACTCTCTAATGTATAAGTTAACAGACAGAAATTTACCCTGCAGCTGAGGGTAATAGCCCGTAACAGTTGAGTTCTTAGTTTAATTCGTTTTTAAACCTTCATTATGATGATATTCTCTAAACGTATTTGCTTTCTTCTACGTATTTGGAGATGAGCCTTACGACATGTTACTGTTAGAATTTCTGAGCTTTGATGTATTCTCTTCTGCTTATTAACGATGGTTTTTGATTAGGAATTGGAGAAATTGCAGTTAATGGGACTATTGCAAAGGGTTCTTTGCAATTGGTGACTTCCCTTGATGGTCCAACGATTACCAGTTCAGAAACGTCACTAAAGTTTTGTTTCGTCCAATACATGCATCATTATGAAAAACTACTTCCATATTCTCCTCAGTCTGACTGCAGCACTGATCACTTACAGCAAAATCAGCATCTATAAAAACTTTTATACTCATGGGGGGAAATATCACACTTTTCAAAGCCTGATGAGGCATTTTTAACGCTGCACATTTTCTCAAATTTACCTTTAAAAACTTTTGGAACGCCATCAAGTTCAAGTTGTTCATACGGATGTCAGCGCATATATGAATAACAAGCATCATTGTATGCATATTTTAGGAGACTGAACTCTAAAATACCTAAAGGATGCAATTTAGCACTAGAATGTAGTGGTAAAGAAAGGATGACCACATCATTTGTTTTCGCATATTCATATGAAGAAAGTGACGTATGGATTTGATGATTGTCTATAATGAGAAGAATGAAATCCTGAAGAGATATGTTTAGTAATCTGTGCAAAATGTTTTAACCAAAGCATGAAAGTATCTTCATTTTACCATCCATTTTTTTGAAAACTTGTATATTGATCCATGAGGTCCTCCTCGTTTCTGTTCGTAATTTACCTGTCCTGGATAAATTAACAGCGAGGGAACGTAAATTCCAGTTGGACTCACTGCGCAGATTACTGTAATGTTTCTTAATCTTTCTAAGCTTCTTACTACTCAGACATGTTTTCGTCATCCAGGCTCAATAATTCTGTGATGTTTTTGAAATATTATGATTCCCGTTTCAGCCGTTAAAAATCCTAGAAAAAGGGAAGTGGTGTTTATCCGTAGTTTTAAAAAAAATGTTTACTGCGTCTCTGTTCAACCCCGTACCGTAATTCTCGATAGAGATGTTGCTTCTGGTTTCCTGATGCTTACTCGTGGATTGCGTTTCAAAAATGCTTCAGCCCAGTTGTACCAGCCACATTAGTTTTTGTACAAAAATTGTTCGATAACTTGTTTATTGATGCAAATTGAAAGGCAATTTGACGAAGTTCCACTAAAATAATCCCATAAGAAGAGGTTCGACAATGTCATGATATGGCGTTAGATTTCTTCTTTGTACGGCATAAACATTGGTTACTTCCCGTTCTAGGTCCACAAAAACTCCTTTTCTTGATCTTGTTCTAATAGTAGCTTTATGAATACCAAAAAAATCTGGTAACCTCTCGATAATCTTTTTCTTCACCCTTTCACAGCGTCCAACGTCACCTTCAGTTGGCCCTCTGCCCAGTTTGCTTTTGTTAGTAGTCCTTGAAAGAGGATTTCGCACCATCTGCAAAGAAAGAAATTAAAATCAATTTCTTTCTTTATACATTTTAAAATATGACAACAGTGCTGTAACAATTGGACATTCTGAGAAGAACGAAGAAAACACTGAACATAGAATATTATTATTGCGCAATACATTTCCGAGCATGTTTACCAGCTTAGAACTATTATTTGTGAATTTTTCGTGTAACAATGAGTAAGAGAGTTGTACAGGAAGATTACATTTAAAAATACGTGTTCGAAAGCGACCAAGGAAGTGTAAGTGATATTTAATATAAATTTAAAACCCCTATTTATTAGCAGAAGTCATTAGCTAACTTTAAAAATATTTGTAGTGGTTAAAAATTTGATTTTACAAACGCGGGCAAAATTGACCCCCTTCTTCGTCTTCCATGTGACAGATGATACCTCCGGCTTCCTAGGGTTAATGTTTAGAGTATTTTTTCTAAATTATCCACTCAATGGGGTAATCCTACTCACTCTTATGTTCATGCGTGCTATTACCACAAATCAAGCCATTTTAATTTTTCTGTTCTTGACTGGCATGCGTAAATATTATATCTAATCCTTTATTTATTCTAAATTGTATATTCATACATATTGACTATAAAAATACCATACCCCAGAAGAAGCTTGGACTTGCCTTTAAAGAAAACTAATGAAATGTTTGAAGAAAAACAAATATTTTCAATATATGGTCATACTCCGCAGTACGTTATCTACGTTATCTGCAGCGCTCTCGCACTCAAGTGAGGTTCGTTGGGGATGTTGTTGGTGGGGTGGAGCCCCATGCAGACCTTCTTCTTTTGCTTCTTTGTAAACAGGGATGCGTGTAATTATGCATAGCGTGTCATTACCCCGGTTTCCACTACATAGAAAATATTAAGAATTACAAAAGAAAAGTATTTCCACCATATAAAAAAGAATATTCTACTTAAGTTAAAAAAATTAGTAGTTACATATTTTAAAACAAGAAATGAAAATAATATACAAGAGATGAAACAAAAGAAAAAATACATCTATATATGAATACAATCTGAAATAAAAATAACATTGAGAAACATAAATTAAAAATTGTATATAGCGGTACAAGAAATATGCATGTATAAGCTATTCATATTAACATATGTATAAGCTCTTCAAATTAACATATTTTACTAATTAACTATGTGTTCATACATGGGTAAGACGAAGATACCTCATGTGGTACTCGTATCCTTATCTTTGCTTAAGAGAAGAGAATTTACAGATTTCTTTTTTAAATTTGGCAAACTGTTGAAACATCGTGTATTAATTGAGGTAAACTCTTCCAGAGGCATGTAGTACTTGCTATGAAGGATTTTGAGAATGAATCTGAATTGTGACTGGGTATGGAGAACAATAAATTATCTTCTGATCTTGTGCTCCTACTATGAAAGTCCGATAATTATAAAAATCTACGTGTTAAGTATGATGGTTCTGATGTAGTAAATATTTGTACAACAGCCTAATTATGGAAATTTCATCTTTCTACTAACGTCAGCCATAACAGTTTTTTTTTTTCAAAACTGTGGGAGATATTCACTGTAAGTTAAATTGAAAATAAATCTAATGCAAACATTTTGGAATCTTTGCAAGCGCTTTGATTGATTTTCTGGAAGATCAGAATAGGCTGGCTCGGAATAGTCAAGATCTTGGAACACGAGTACCTTGACAAGTTTGATCTTCAGAGATATTGGTAAGAAGCTGTCTTACAATTGGCATTTATTTGATCTATCCAGGAAAGATTTTGATTTAGTATGACTCCCAAATTTTTGGCAGTAGTGGAAAATGAAATAACGGTATTGGAATAACGAATTTTATATTTGGAGCTGATAGATGTTTATAGAAGAGAGAATTCTTGGGGAGCCAATTAAGATGCATTGTCATTTTGTTACATTTAATTTTAATCCGGGAGCCGTAGACCAGTCACTGATTTTGTTTAATTCGCTGTTAGATAAAAAAAAAGCGTATAACTGAAAACCGTCGGCGTAAATATGATATTTACAATATGTCAGAATTTGAGGGAGATTATTTATGTAAAGGGCAAAGAGATGGGGACTTAGTACGCTACCTTGCGGCATTCCACTGTAGATATAATACAATGTCGATTTGTGATCCTGATTGATCACTACTCTTTCTTTACATTGGTGGAAGGAAAGAGAAACTATTTAACTACTGATTCAGAAAAATTATACAATAATGATGATCTCTGAAGTAATCAAAAAAGAATCAATCGTTTCAAATGCCTTACTATAATGAAGTAAAGTAAGGTGTGTCAGTTTTGTGTTATCAATAGCCGATCTTATATTAATAAGTATCACATGTTAATATGTATTGTTAAACTTTCTACACAGCCATGAGTCTCATTTTACATTCTGAAACGGCATTAAACTATCTAACTATGTCTGCTCAATATTTAAACCTGAAGTAGTAGATTTATTACTTCCGTTGGCAATAGGTGGATAAGGTTAGTGATAGAACCTGCTTTTGCTTCCGTGAATATTTTCCATAAACAATTTCTCTCTCTATCTTACAGTTTTTGCTATATAACAGTCAATATCATGAATGGACGTCGTAATAGATTTTACCACTTCTGATTTCGGTATAACAATAAGAGTTGAGTGGACTCTATTCTTGATTTTAAATCCATTTCATTAAACTGTTTTTCATTTCCTTTTACCACTTTCGCACTATGAAAATAAATATTAAAAACGCAAGTTGTATTAAATTTGTAGCATTTTCGGTTTTAGTAAAGAAATAAGAGCGGAGACAAAAGTTAGGATATTCCTTCCACTTTCAATTAATATCAGAAAACATTTCTTCGTATCTATCACCGTTCTTAATCTATGCTGATCAATATTGAAACAGAAAATTGTCGGGGTTGTGGTCTTGCGTAGCAGAGTTGCAAACGTTCACGCCTCAAGTGGGAGCGGTCTCCAGTTCAATTTCTGATGGTGACACATGGTCGAAAATATATAACAGCTTTCTCAGACCGGTCATCCTGAGCGGGTTTTTATCCTAGAGTTTCTTCATTCACATCAGGCAAATGACGGGACGATATCTAACATAACAGTCCCATTCCGCTTCCTTCCCTCCTCTCCTATTCCCCGGACAGTGTGATCACCGAAGAATGTCATATTTCATATGTGTGACCTGCTAATATATCTATTGATGCCGATAGCCAAAAAATCCTAATCCTCTAATAGAGTGTTAACGGAGGAGATAAAATTTATTTTTGGATCACTGGATTCACACAAAAAAATCATTCATTTCTCAATTTCTCTTACCATTTATGGAAATCAATATTGAAACCGGATAAACTAGTAAATTCTAGCATTAACGGTTTGATATTTTTGTGATACTGAAACCGTATAAAAAAAACATTTCTTCCTTTCCCTTGCCGGTTTTGCTTTGCTACCTGTCAACAAACAGACGTACAAGGCTATTCTCTAAGATTTCGTAACTTATGCATAATATGGTTTGGAAGCCTTACATGACAAATTATGTTTGTTTTTTCTAAAGCTATAGTTTTAAACACTTTCTCTTGATAAACAAGGGAGTTTAGTTTGAGTAAGTAGGCAAACTTGCACCATCTGGTACTGTAGATCTTTCATTCATGGCTAAGAAAGAAGACAAAAAACAACGCGAAGACTTTTAAAAGTTTTTTATTGCCAGAAATTTTAATTTCGTCCTTTATGGCTCCACAAAATTGCACTGAACTACGCGCTTCAAAAAAAGGCAATACAAAGCTAAACCACACTTCCAAAATAGAAGGAAACCATTAATATCATTATCTAACTGCGTTAGAGAAAAGTCCTGCAATAAGAGTTCAATAAACATAATATATTCTAAATAATTATAAAAATTATATATCCTAAATAATTATCTTAATAGTATAAAATACCATTTTAGTTAATGAAGTAAATATACAAGTAATATTTTTTTTATTTAAAGAAAGGTATTTATCCTCAAATAATATTTACTTGGTATTACAAAGTATAACATTTAGTGTCCACAGCTTTCTTTGTTTTAGTTCAATCTTATATGCTGAGAACGTTTGGGGTTAAAATATCTCGAAGAAAATTGTAATAATATAGAGTGGAGTATTTTCGATTACTCATTTTGAAAATAATATACTTGGCCCTAGAGACAATGTAACTTTATATATTTTATCTTCTCTTTCTTGTTCCCTTGTCCTTTTTACATACGTGCCACGTAGACTATATTACCACACTTTATGTACGTTTAGTACAATAATTTTTGAAACATTATACCTGGCAAATTTATATTTTTCGAATATTTTTGAAAATTGGTATTTGGCTACACTGCGTGAACAAACGACGACGGAAGACTTTTGAAGACAGCTTTTTTACTTTCACTTCAAAGAGGACAAAGCTGGCACCACATGTGCCGTCTCAGCACGAAAACATAACGGGATAATTTTTTTATGAACACGTCATTTGAAATTTCGATAACATTCAGTGGTCCAGTAAACTCTGCAATCTAAGTATGACAGACTCTTTTCTTTGCAAATATTTGAAATATGAAGTGCATTTAACCAAAGTGAGAAGTGTGGAATAGATAATGGACCAAATCAGAAAGGAAATTGAAAACATAACCCGAAAGTCCTTGACGTGTCATGCAAAGTGTCCTTCATCGTCCTATGCAATACACTGCTAACCGAGTTAGTCAATTTCTGGCATAAGTGTACCAGATCCACACAAAGTGTAATTGTAAGGTCTACGCTGCATGTATGTAATTGGACAAGTGTAGCAGAAAATGGTCAAATATTTTAAAGTTGCACTGTCTCTAGGGCCGAGCTTATTGCCTTCAAAATTAGTAATCTAACATTTGACTTTAACTCAGAATCAATTCATGTATATTAGTAGTGGTGTTTCCTGCATAAGTGACGTTTTTCTTAAAAAGTTAGAGCATTTCACTACAACGCTTTTTTGAGGCTTCCACCCTAACAAAAGAAAATAATTCTCATGCTTCTAAGGAATCGCATTTCGTATTTCACGAATATATAATAACGTAGGTAAAGATTTCTTTAATGATAGAGTGAATTATTAACCTTCTTGTTCGTGATAAATTTCAACCACAATCAATAAGCCTACGTGTGAAACAAAAATAAAAAGGAAAAAAGAAAAAAAGAAAAAGAGCGTACACCTATTTTTCTTCAAAATTGGAAAACATTACTTATGAGTATGCTTTTTTTTCTTTTTAAGGTGGAAAATTTACTTCCTTGCTTCTAATTAATTTCAAACACAGGTAATAAACGAAATTTTAAAATTTTCACATTTTTTAAATATTTCCCTAAATTGAATGTTTTTATAAATATTGTGGCCTATTTCTTCGTAAGAATGAGTTTGTCTCCTTGCCAATTTCAATCATCAATGAGTGATTGAGAAGCTTCAGTGAAAATATTTCCCGTATCAAAATCTAACACACACACACACACAGTTGGATAGATAGTTATCAAAATACGTCAGATGTGTGAGTTGGCAACGATCAGACAGAGACAACAGTGACGGGAAGTTGGTAGTAGCATGTTTGAGTAATACCCGAACTACGTGAAGAGGAGTGGAGTGGCAGTGTGCAGTGAACCGACTTGAGTAGATAGTGATATTGTAAAATAAACAATCTCTCTTATTTTCAAAGGGAACTAATTGTTAGTGCTTGGTTATGTAGTGCAAGCATGACGGAAGTACCATTGTGTTTGGTATGTCGCGAGGGACAGTATCCA
This sequence comes from Thermobia domestica, assembly GCF_964235325.1. NCBI lineage: Eukaryota > Metazoa > Arthropoda > Insecta > Zygentoma > Lepismatidae > Thermobia > Thermobia domestica. The sequence continues at coordinate 196,718,893 of NC_137455.1, read as the reverse complement.
AGGTGGTGATTGCCTGTAAAACTCACTTTAAAACCACATCCAGGAAGAGGAGCTGTGGTGGGAAGAAAACGCAAAGTGACGGGTTCCACCGAACATTAAAAGGGATATTCATCAGAATGTTCGTATGACAGTTATGTAAGTGACTGAGGATTTCAAGCAGCGCCTCCTGCAGCCTGTGTTGACAAGCAGAGTTTGTCGCAAAGGTACATAACATATACATACATGATGGTGTTGCACAGATAAAATTGTTGGCAAGGGGGCATAACGCTTTACTTACGGTATGAAAAATGCTTTAAATGTGATGAAGATATTTCTGCCAGTTAATGTCTGATGAAGGTAACGTTAAGTTATTGAAACTGAAATGACTTATTTTCATTTTAATAAATAAGCATATATTCTGGTCAGAAAAGTACTAATTATTTGAAATCTATGAGTTCTACGTGCAACAGTTAGCCATGTGTGCTAAAGGAGACGATGATGATGAGAAATGAATGAAATAGTGGAATGAAGAAAGTGAAAGGAAATGATAGAGCCTCGGGAAAACCTACGCACATGGTGTTTGTTCAGTTCAAAGCTCACTTGGTGCGAGCTTAGATTAAACCAGAGACCCTCGCGCACTATAGATGAACCTTCTGCCACTGGGCCACCGCGACCCTCCCCTCCTGTTTTATAAGCTGCAAGAGTAAAACAAGATAAACAATGGTTAGAAAAGGTGAAAATATATGATTATACATAATTACAGCGTATTGTTTTTCTCCATTTTATACAATAGAACGTAGTAAATACTTTAAAAAGTTGATTATTAAGAATTGAATCAGTGGCCACACATAGTAAATTTTAACAGTGTTATCTACATGAATGTTAAGCTTTTAGTAAAGGTATGAAATAGATAAACGCAATCCCTTTAACTACTATACAATATACAATGATATTGATAGTAGTAAATAATACCTTTTATTAACATAAATATAATGAAACTTCCAGTAAGAGAACATAAACAATGAATGAATATCTCAGCTAACACATTCAAATAAAGAGTAGGGGGAGGGGATTACTTGATGCGTGTGTTCATGGACAACATATATGGATAAATTGCAGATCATACTGTACACCAACATTGTATACATACCAACATTGATATATGGGTAAACAGGACCCAAAAATATCCTACCAGTTTTATTGATTTGTCCGTTGGGGCATTAAGTTAATTAGTTGGTTAATGAAACAACTCAACTTATGCAATCTAATTAATGGAATGTGGTTTCCTGTGGAAGAGGACAACTGCATTACATAGACCTAGATGAATGTTCAGATTCAAAATATTACTCATAAATAATACTATAAGCATTTGTAGAATAAATTAATTGTGTTTTAACTCTACAAAATCTTTTAAATAAAATACGTAACTTATTGTAACATTTGTAGTCATGCATTTTTATATTTCGATCTTCTGATGGAGTATGCGTTGTGTAGACAAGAGTAAAATCACTGTTATTAGAGAAGTGGTAGAATGTTGAACACTTTTGTCCCTCTGTGTGGCTTGTAACTAAATATTTGTTCCCCAGTGTTTACCCATTGAAACCCTTGCGTCATCGTGTTTTCTCCTGTATTGTGTTATATGAACAACGGTGTTGTTCGACTTGATACGTGTTCAGCCTCTAAAATAATTGATCTGTACCAACCACAATGGCTAACGACAATAGAAGTTACACAATTAACGCACTATTATGTAAATGAGTGTATCCCAATAGTTTCTAATCTAATAAACAGCTATTTTGTTACAGGTTGCGGAAGGGAAACACGATTGTATAAGTTATTGTTCACTTTTTTATGATATTATCAAATTAAACTTTTTAGATAGATTGAAACTGCGAGAAACTTCTAGTCGGAAGTTGATTCCGTGTTTAGCCTATTTAGGCATCGAACTAGAAGACAGTTTTCTTCTGAACATTTTTACTTAGCATGACTCACTTCATATTATAAAACTAACAAATTTCTTTAAAACTTGAATCGAAGGGTGGTAATAATGTGTAGCATAGTTATCATTCAGTAGATGGCGTTACTTATATAAATATAAAATTAACCTCTGACGTAAGACTGAATTTGAATGACCGACGCCGATTGTCGTTTCAGTATTTTAAAAATTTTGATAGTAACTTTTCAGTAAAAAGAAATGCACAGAAAGTCGAACGTGGGTTAGGGTAGTGCTATTATTGGCAAACTCGAAAGATTTTATTTTAATTATAGCGTCCTTTTCAGCAGTGAGGCTATAAGATGCATGAACCTACAGCTTAATGGACTACAAACCCATGTGCTCCCGCCAGAAATCGAACCCGGGAAAAACTAAAGAAAGACAGAGGCATAAAATGAAACATGAACAAAGAACACACTTTCTTCTAATGCGTGATGTTGACCACTGCTTGCCTTACTTCCTTCTAACTGATTGAACGAAGAATTTACTAGTTACGGTTCAAGATATGTTTTTCATGGGGGTCTGCTAGCTATTTGCTGATGGAAAACCACATACTTTTGAAACCACACGCAGATTTTGGTAGAGTCTTGTATTTTGAGTATTCCTGTTTCCACAATGCCTAGAATTTTGATGTTTCTTATCAAAGTTGCTAGACTCTTTTCACAAGCTTGAACATTTTACAATTTACTTTTATGTAAAAATGAAGATGCATAATGTCCAAGTTCGTATGATAGATTGATTTCGATATGTTTTATTAGAATTTTTAGCTTTGAGTAACAACTAGAAAAATAATGTATGGTGATCGCGAAAACAAATCGAGATTTTGACGTATTTATACTATTCATACTTCTTAACATACCGAAAAAAATATTGTCTGTTTGGTCATTCGAAAATAAAAAGAAAAAAATGTAATTTTAAATTTGTACATAAGCTCTTTATCTAGATCAACTTTCAGTTTGTGAAGACAAATAGTCAAAAGCTGTACGACCTTGTAGCTAGTGACTCTAGACGAGACATAGAGGTATCTGTCGAGATGTGAAAGAAAGGAAGCCATCTTCTACCATTCTCATGATTCCAAAAGTCATACTGACTGCGTACATGAATGTAAGAAAACTTTTTCGTGTAGCTTTATGGTTTAGGTGATTTAGGATTTAGGATCTAGATTTCTGGGTTTTCGGCATCTAAGGTCATTTAGCCCGTCACGTTTGAGGAATGACTTCCCTCGGCGAGCACGCTATCCGGAGAAAGGAAAGGAAGAAAGGATTGGGGAAGGAAGGAAGCGGCCTGGGATCTATAAGTTAGGTACCACCCCGGCATTTACCTGGTGTAAATGAGGAAAACCTAGGAAAACGTCATTCAGGGTGGCTGGCCTGAAAAAAGCGTTTTACACTTTTCCGACCGAGTGCCCCCACTGGGAATCGAACCCGGGATCGCTCGCGCCGAAGGCGAGGTTTCGGTGGTTTCATGATGAACTTGGGCTACATAGAGTATAAAAATAACTAAACTCAATGCAATTTATTACCATATGAACACTTTTAAGCTACTGGGACACACTGTTAATCTGATTGAGTTGATTTTGAGTTTAACGTCCCTTTCAGCAGCAAGACTATATGAGACGGGAACTACTTATTAACGCGGAATATGAACCATATGCACTCCGGCCGGGAATTGAACCCAGATTTCTCACGCCAACCCTGATACTCTATCACTACTTAATAGCGACATAGCTTGCATTACCATTCACCACAACAAGACGTTCAGTCATACGCTGAAGTCATCGGTGACATGTATGAAGCAGATTGCATTTGAAACGGGAATTCGTGAAATAATTTTTATACCGTAGATATTTCTTTGAGACCACCTGAATTTTTGGTGCCCTTCTGAAACGAGTGTTGAATTGTCTGTAGTCATACACACGCGCGCGAAAGTATGTGGAAAGTTGTCAAAAGGATTGAAACAAGCTTCATCAAATTGTACTTAACGCAGTCCCCTTCAATGGAAATTGAGATTCAGGACGATAGGTAACAGACAAACCTTGCACATTGAGTACAACTAGTGTTGTTGTCACGGTATTTCTTAAGGTAATAAGATGTTAAATACGTTATCATATACGGAAAATAACTTTCTGTTTTTACAATACACAATCTTCCACATAAAACTCCTGTATATCCATTTGCAATACATTTACAATCATCTGAATTGAAGAACTCTGAAAACAAAAGCCAAGACTCGAAATTTAATTTAGATTTGTTTATACGTTAGCAATTAATTTTGTACATTGGCGTTGCTTTCTCTCATTAATTTTTCAAAACAAAATCGGTTTACCTCTTGACTTGGTGTGCTCTCACCAATTAAATTTCCGTGTTATTGATTTAGCTCAATTCTCCATCAGCTTATGCGTCATTCAGTCAATGGAATATTAGCTCATGTATACAATCAAATGTGATAAGTCAATTTAAAATAGGAATCCATTTCTACCGTAAATAAATGACGCAATATAAATATAAACAAATTTTATTACCACAGTAACCATTCGTTCAGTTATATCAGTATATATGTAGATTTTTACAAACTGATGTTCTGTATGAAAATGATATGACTGAGTGCAGCAATATGCTTTAACGAGAACAATAAAATTATGTAACTGCGGAGTACGCTCGAAGGGATAAACAGCGACGAAGTTAAACTACATTTGCTTTGATAATTTATATCAGTACAACTTATACCTTATCTAATAAAGCTCTTATGCTTGTACCTGCTTTACTTCTTATATTGATTTCTTTAAGATTGATTGAGGAAGAATTGACAAACCAGTCAACTTGGTAGTTGTCACGATGAAGCGAAATGAATATGATCGATTATGACTGTAAAATTGTGATCTAAAATTATCCCATATAATTTCATTGATCTCTCCAGGAATATATCGAACTCCCTCGTGACAATATGGTTAGAGTACAAACAGCCAGTGCAACAGACTCGGGTTTCATGCGTCATGGGAGCTCATTGACTCGGATCCCATGTAAAGCTGAAGGCCTATATCTCAAATAGTATCGATGCTGCAAGGGACGTTAAACATCAATCTAACCAGCAAACTAATCCAATATATATCAGGTAGAATAACCAGACTTTATACATTGATAACAAAGATGACCGAAACTAACGGAATGGTTGCTCAGCATGTCATTGGAGAATGACGGCCCCAAAAATGATCCATTTGCGTTATCTACTTTAATAATAATAACCCCTGCTTGAACTGATCCAAAATTGTTAGAGGTACATTAAGATGTATACAAATTTATAGCTATCATATGCAAATAGCTCTAGAGTAAAATAGTTAGTGTCTATTATGTTCTTCAAGAATATTGACCAAAGAAACATACCATATTATCAAAGTTCACCAAAGCTAGTTACATTGTCTAAGAACACGAGTCATGCGTTTTCTTGCTGACAAGGAAAACTATCCAACTCCTAGATGATGAGTATCGCATTGAAATTTGCACAGATAGAAGGACATATTGAATGATGGAAATATGTTTACTCTTACGATTAGCAACGTCGTTGAACTGAAAGTAGAATGATCGTTTCCCCATACCCCTGAAAGTTATGTACTCTGGTCATACATGCCAGAATGTAATACACTGGAACCTGTTCCCTCACGAAGACAAATACTGCAAACTCAAGATGGTAACATACGGTGGTGATTGGGATTTCTAGTACGTCATTGATGCGAACCGACGTCAAATGAAACACGATACGATACACCGATCGGAAGTTCCAGACGAACACGTTTACCCGCTCCAGAAAAGGGACAGGTGAAACCATAACGCAAAAATGGCTTTCTATGATTAATAATAATAATAATAATAATAATAATAATAATAATAATAATAATAATAATAATAATAATAATAGCGTGATTAGTATTAATAATATGAGCAGTATGATGAGTAAAAAAATAATAATGAGAAGAAGAAGACAACAAATGTATTGTTGGGCCCGTTCAGTAACGAAGAACTTCGGCCCGTATTGAGTGTCCTCTAGAACTGCTATAAAGGTTTTAGAATCCAGAGACAACCATACCCCAGCCGAGATTCAAAGTCAGGACCTTTGAGTCGCTGGCTTGACGCCTCAATCCATACGAACACGAGGTCTGCAAGAAGATATAGTATAGGAGAGAGTTTCTCAACCTGAGGGTCGCGAAGATAAGCGAAAGAGATAAATATAATTAGAATCTAATACCGGAAAACATTTATAAATAATAATTAATTTAAATTGTGTTCTGATAGACAATTTTTTTTCTATACATACTGCCAAAAACAACAAAAAAAAAATGGTCTAATAAACATTTACAACAGGTGCAGAGTTGGTTAAAAATCAATTTAAATGGAAGAGGTACGATATGAAAGTAATGAGAACTGCATATTGAAATACCAAAGAATGCAATTTCATTTTATTTTTTTATCATATGACCCAAAATTGAGGGAGTTATGAAGTTGTAAAATTTTCAAACGGCCTCCATTTTGAAACAGTATGAAGATCGGATAAGATGTTTATAATATGAATGAATGGTTTAAGCCATTCGCTTTTAGGGAAGTTACTGAATCCACTGTATACAAGAAATAGATTCTACTATTATTGAAATAGTTGTATGTAGTGAGACCTCTGCAATAGGTATATTAAAAATTCGACACATGCTTATTACAAGCCAGAAATTATAAGATATATATATTGGTCGCCGGCAAGATAGAGGGGTGGTGATTGGAATTAGGTTAAGAATACTGGTATAGGATTATTATTATTATTATTATTATTATTATTATTATTATTATTATTATTATTATTATTATTATTATTATTATTATTATTATTATTATTATTATTATTATTTCTTCTTATTGCCGACCTCGTGTTCGTGTTTGTTGAGGAGTCAAGCCAACGTTCAACGGTCCCGACTTCGAATCCCGGCTGGGGTATGGCTGTTTGTCGATTTTTAAATGTTTATAGCACTGCTAGAGGACACTCAAGTCAGGCCGCAGTCCTTCGTTACTTAACATTCCCAACAATATAATCTGTTTCTTGTCTTCTTCTCCTTATTATTATTTTTACTCATCATACTGCTCATATTAATAATACTAATGATACTACTACTACTACTACTACTACTACTACTACTACTACTACTAATAATAATAATAATAATAATAATAATAATAATAATAATAATAATAACATAATTATAGTCATAGAAAGCCATTTTTAAGGTGTGGTTTTAGCCTGTCCCTTTTCTCCAGCGGGTAAGCGTGTTCGTTTCTAACTTTCGATCGGTGTATCGTATCGTGTATCATTTAACATCAGTTCGCATCAATGACGTACTAGAGATCTCAATCACCACCGAATGTTATCATCTTGAGTTTGCAATATTTGTCTTCGTGAGAAAACAGGTTCCAGTGTATCACATTCTGGCATGTATGACCAGAGTACATAAATTTCTGGGGCTATGGGGGAACGATCATTCTACTTCCAGTTCGACGACGTTACGAATCGTAAGAGTAAGCATATTTCCATCTTTCAATATGTTCTTCCACTTGAGCAAGTTTCAATGCGATACTCGCCGATTAGTTGGATAGCAATCTTTGTGAGTGTTCTACTATATTCAAGCGGGTTTGTCTTTAATTATTTTTCTGTTTAAATATTGTATAAATCATAGTTTTTTCTAATACTAAAGTAAGCTCGAATACACATACAATATAGCACAAAATTGCTTAGAACACATCAAACTAAGAATTAAGCATTACATCGCTGATCAAATAAAATTGGCAAAACAGAAATACATCTCGCTAATTCTCTTGCTGAACTGGAAAATTTTATCTGATTGAAGTCAACCGTTAAACGATGGTAACCATATAGACCAAAGCACGCCAACATAATTGAACGGTTGATCTATCCATAATTTTAGCCGATCACCAATGTTCACGAAAGAGACAATTTTAAATTAATGTAATTATATTATGTAGTCAGCTTGCAATATTTTATACGCCTGCATTCTAACATGCATCTAACCATAAAAGTAAATACTTCTTTTAAAAATACACAAATAACTAGCAAAATTCTATGCAGTATTTTTACTTCAAAATACTCCATACTCTCTTTTTGGAACAAAATAAAATTAAAGTAAAACAAAGGAGAAATACTTAGATTTATATAATACACATAAAGGATACACATTTAGAGCTTTTGGTTCTGTATATTTTTGAAATTCTACAGTTTTATATAACCACCATTACGGTTTACTCAGTCCTCAAGTTCTCTGAATTTTTAACAAGAGGGATTCAACATATGAAGGGTGTGAGGCAAGAACATGGTAACCCACAATTTTACTACTTTAAGAAATTAGAGATTTTCTGCTGCACAATCCATTTTCAAAGTCGGAAAGCTGATTTTTCACGTAAGACTATACATGAAGAATTAAGCAAAGCGGTATGTGTTGCTGTCTATCTGGTGCTGCATAACTCAGGAATTGAAAATTTGTTGGTTACCATGTTCTTGGCTCACACTCTTCATATTAGGGAACTCTCCCCCACCACCACCACAAAAAGGAACTACGGAATATATTTAAGTTAAGATAAATACAACTGCACAACAAACATGACTGAGTGGAGCTTTTGCTGGAGTCGGGAAGTCCGGGATTGAACTCAGCATTCGACCATTCTGACAAAGCTTTTCTTCATTTTATCTGTGAATGTAGAAATAGTGCTTGTACTGTGAGTTAGTCGACTTCCTTTCTTATTGTTTTTAAATCGTTATTATAATTACCAGCAGTGACGGTTTTGCGAAGGTTAGGGAGGCGGTCTTTCGGACTGAAGCCTCTTCCCCAAAATTACGGAATGTCTAAAACAAACGAAATATCTATTAGTTATGCCTTTACTCATAAATTTTAAGCTCCCGTCAAATAAAAATTACGTATGTTTAGAAAAACTAAACACTAGTAAGAAAAACCCCTCTCAAAATACTTTTCTAAATCCGCCACTGATTCTCAGTATAAAATGATCTTCAAGGTTGTATCCGGAAGATTATTGCTAAATATATAAACGACACGAAATATTAATTATGCCTGTACTCATAAACTTCAAGCTCCTCCCAAATAAAATTAGGACATTTTAGAAAAGGAAACAATCAGAGAAACCCCTCTGAAAGTACTTTTCTAAATCCGCTACTGATTATTTGTATAAATTAGTATTCAAGGTTCTATCCGGAAAATTATTGCTAAACAAAGCTACATATAACAGAAATTTGTGAGTACGGTTTGACGGATATATTGAAAAACGTACGCTTTGACGGATATATAGAAAAAATATAAGTTTAACTTTTGCGCTAGAAACTAGAGTACTAAGCTTTTAGAAATGAAACACAGATGACAAACTAAAATGATATAGACAAGAAAAAAAATGTCGATAGCTCAAAAGTTAAAATACAGTTAAATAGCCTCTAACATTGCCCTCCAATGCTACATTCTTCATGTTAGCTTTAATTCGTAAAACGTGCTCCATCCATCTTGATGGTGCATTTCAGAGCGAAATATAACATTTAGGTCATGGAATTCTTATCCAACTATAGAATATACTATAAGAAAGCTATTTAGATAGAAAAATCATGAAAATGAAGAAAGCCAAAATTTCCAAAATTCTCGTTTTTTCCCAAAAAAAGCCGGATTTTTATGTGAAGAAACATCGATTCAAAAAAGCCGGCTTTTTTGCATCTCGACTTCTGAGAAAGAAATTACATGGATGGCAAGTGACAGTCACAGTCTATGTCCGCCCCTAGGCACATGCCTGACATACACCTGGGGAACATGCCTAATATGTTCTAGGTATGTTCCCCATGCCGTAAGCGTCAATGAACCACAACATTACTCCCCCAAAATATGTTAAAGCGCCTATATGCGTAATGTATTTACATTAAGGTGAGGCTAAACAACACTTTAAACAAGTAAAAAATGTAGTGCTACCCTAGGGTTGGCGCGAACCATCAAACTTTAGTGTTCTTCCGACTAGGCCACAGAACGAGAACGTCGCTTGTAGAGGGATACATTATTGAGGTCTTTTGCATTCGACTAATCAGAGTGCTCCTTTCACCGCATATATTCGACTATAAGTGTTTGGATCAGATAAAATCTGCTCGCCATGTAATTTTATAACAAAATGACGAGTGTCTATTTACTTTATTTAATGGTTCTTCCATATTCACTTCCAAATGACTGGTGACAGTTGCCATCTTATCAAGTTGATGCGTTCATTGCTTCTAGTAGACAATCGCTTAGAAAAAGGAGCAACCAATGCACCAAATGTGGGAGATGAATTTAGAACATCTAAATGCGAATGTCTAGCACATCTTGTGCTGTTATGCTATCTGAAACAATATGTACCTAAAGGACGTACCTAGAAAATGACAGATATATGTCCCAAGTGACGACATAAAAACAAATGACTGTTAGAGTGCAAAACTGAGCCAGGTATATAAATGCTACATTTGTGGTACATAGTTGTAAATATCAATTGGGTGTAACAAGTACCTAAAACTGTAGATAGCTGAAATACATACCTATCATATGTGCCAAGTGTCGGGTACCTAAAAGGTAGCTGGGACACCTAAATGACACATGCCTAGCACATCTTGTGCAGTTAGGATAATTTCTACGTATTTCTTGTATGATGGGTGTTACTGTGAAGAAACTGACGGAGTAGCCATTTGGTCTCTTTTCTCTTCAGCCATTGTTAACTTCTACATGAAATACTTAGAACATGAAGCTCTTGATGCGGCAGTCCCTAAGTTTTTCTGTTTCTTTAGATATGTTGATGATACTTTTGCTAGCTGGTCACACGGACCTGGAACATTACAGGATTTTCTGAAATGTCTCAATGGTCGGCACTCTTAGATCAAATTCATCATTGAATTGGAGTCGAATGGATGTGTTCCTTTTCTTGATATTCTTGTTAGCATAAGCTTTGCGGAATATTGGGACAGAGTGGATATAGAAAGCCGGCACATATTGATCTTTATCTGAATGCAAGCAGCTGTCCCCACAAACTGCAAAGCCCTACAGTACTAAACACCTTGACATATAGAACAGTCTCCGTAAGTGACTAGGAGAGTTTACTAGAGGAATTCAATCATCTTTGTTCGATGCTACAAGAGAATGGCTACAGTCTTACAGATATCAACATAGCCATAAAAGGGACCGTTACTCCTCAACATAAAACGATCAAAGATGTCAAGATTCAGGATTATCTCCCCAATACCGTATTGCCTTTCATCGGCCAAATTTGTAGTTAATTCATCAGAATACTTGCCAGGCATAGTATAAGAGATATTCCCAAACCTCCAGCTAATATCAGATTGTTATTCAAACCACTAAAGAACAACTTGCATCTGGGCACTCCTGGAATATATCGTATTTCTTGTGAATGTATCAGACAGTACATACTGTAGGGCTATATCAGACTACACTGCAAACTGAAGTATTATAGAATAACGATGAAAACAACACAAGAGCTACATCAGACTTCAATAATCAGAAAAGTTAGGCCAAATTGAGAGCAGTCAATTTCTAAAACAGTGCAGCAATTTTTAAGACAGAATAATAACGGAAGCTGTATCCATCTTACACGAAAGCAAACATCTCAATAAAGACAATGGGTTTGAAATCGGCCCTATCTGGTAGGCCTGTTTCAGAAAAAAAAGACAAGCGTATTACAAAGCCATTTCTTATAACTACAACAGCAGCCAATCAGGGGCCAACTTTTCCTTCAGTCAATCACAAGCCCCCATTCATAAGTCCGCCTCTACATAGTCACCATATATATGTATGTCTAAATATCTATGATCTTTTTTTTGGGGGGGGGGGGAATATTTGATCGAGTTCATGGCCGAACGATAAGGACAAACACAGATGGAGATGCTGTGTCAAGAAGAGTTCAAGAGTGAGATCACTAAGGAAGAATAGCAGAGAGAAGATTATCAACAGCTGAGAAGTATTTCAATGACTATAATCTTCGCAGCAGTGAAGAACTGTTGTAGTAACTTAATGCTGTGTCTAACACTCGAAATGCGTTGGAGTTTCCCTATATAATAACATGGCATATTCCTTTCCAAAGTATTATGAAAACTATTTATTTTATACATTTCAAAATTCGTCCAAATGTTTGTTAGTATTAATAATGCATGTTCACTTTTACTTTTTCTTGCTAGAGTAATATTACAACGCGCTAATTAAAAATTAATTTTCTTCCATTTAAAAGCCGTTTAATATATGGCACTACATTTTGCAACAACGCAGAACAGCAGATAGGAGGCTAACCAGGTTAGTTTCTTTCATTGTCTGCCCCCTGCTAGGTCACGTGCGCGAACTTTGTGTAGTCTTCCGAAATGAGGAAACTGATGGAATGCAGATTGACAGCAGGTAAGTGCAAAGTATGTTTTTTCTCTCTTCATAGATCTTAAAGATTTCATTTGTTCTACATAAACACCTCCGCGAATAGGTACCTGTAGAGACCTATTGGAGCTAACGACGTACAAAAGTTTCAGAAAGTCGTTCTATGTTGCTTTCAAATGTTCATCTTATAAAAGTAGTATCGAACTGTATACTACAGAATAAACTCGCTTATTTGTCGCATCAACAAACGTTTACATAGAGATAAAAGAGGATTTATCAGGAGCGAGCTGCAAAATAGTTAATATATGTGTAAAAAGAAAATGAACGAGATCTACTTTTCTATCGTATCGTTCATGCTCTATGAAAAACAAATTTGGAACCGGAAATAGTAGCAAATTTCTATCAGTTTCGGATTTCAATAGGGAGATAGGAATGGAGATGGTATATATTCTAGAGACATTGAATCAATTCCCTAAAACCACTTGTCGCTAGCTATTATACTTTTTGATGTATGACCCGTAAGTGGTCGATGTCTATCACTTCCGATTTATTTTGAAGATTGACGGAGGAGATGAAACCTATTATTAGAACGCTAAATCGATTCCGGAAAATCCTTCTCGATAGGGCCTATATCTTCCTGCTTCTGGTCTCATACCAGTTAACAGGCAGACGGACATAGCCGTTCTATTAGACTTCTGATACTTATGCATAGAATAGCTTAAAAGTTGAAAAAACCCAGGTAGAAGAAATGATATTCATCAAATCTAGTTTCGTGGAGGTTAAGAATACGGGAATTTCAAGAATTCTTTTACTTAAGTTATTAAACCCTAAGGAATAACGGACAAGGCGGTGGCTCAGTGGTAGAGTGCTCATTCCTGGTGTTTGGGGTCCCCGGCTCGATCCCAGATCGCACTAAGTGGGCTTTGTGGTGGATAAACACCATGTTAGTAGGTTTTCTCAGGGTTCTCTCGTTTCCTCCCACTTTCTCCATTCCGCCATTTCATTCATTCTCATCATCACCGTCTCCTTTAGCCTAGCCGGCATAACGGTAAAACACAAATATTTAATTTCATTTCAAAATAATAACCTTATGCATTCTACAGTGTTCTGTTCTTCGCTAATGCCCCAATAATTGCGTACAGATTGATGAAACGATAGCAGATTGATATGCCATAAAATCGATTATTAATGCCATAAAAATGCACCAATATCTGCTAGGTAGTCACTACAAGCAAGAACGCTATTTATTTCGTTCAGACAATGTTTCCTATGAGACGAAACGAGACGAGAAGTAAAGGTACTTCTCGTTTCGTTTCCGAGATTATAATCAAGACGAGACGAGAAATTTCTGGTCTGGTGGACAACACTACCTTCAGAATAGGATGAACTGGTGGACTTGTGAGTTAGCAACGATGGGTGTGCACATAAACTAGAAGTGTATCCAATCATTATGTGAACTAGAAATAAAAAATATACGTTTTGAGTTACCAAAATTTAAATACATCACGAAGTACGACCAACATCCAGTTTTTGACTTTCTTACGCCACAGTTTATATTTCCCAGTATAAACTGGCAAAGCACTTGTAGAGATGTTAGCTTCAAATGCAAATTAACAAATATCTCTTACATTTTCATTCAAGAGGTCAATCCTTTGGGAGTTCGTTCGACAATACAACTATAGTTACGAACATCTTACGTTTTTTTTATTTCTGTGATAATTCAGGTTTGAATTTCCTATATAGTATTTGTATTTATAATATCGATTCAAACATTATCAAAAGCAGTGGCGTATTTAGAGTCTTGTTTCGGAGAGGGAGGCTTGAGAACCAATAAGAAGCATTTGTGTTGTACGTATAATGCGAAAAATATATTAATGAAATTATTTCTGAAGGGGGGCTAAATGCACCACTAATCAAAACAAATTTGCTATAATTATTAATGCATAAATGTAAATTGCCCTTCATAATATTATTAAATACTTATGTTCATTTCATTGTTCACATAGAACAATATCATGGTGACGGAGCAAACTTTTCAGTGCTGTATCTCAGTTACATGAGTTACACGTTATCCAAGTTTTCGCCAGGAGAGATTGTAGGCCGCGAGAATTTTGGTTGAGATGTTTCACCCGCAAATCATCAGCAGATCAAGTAGCGCTATTAACTCAGTTGTGATGAATGGTCAACTACAAAATAGAAGTTTGCAGAGTGTGGATATATGGAGTAATATAGTTTTTTGTAGATATATTTTTATTGATTCCCTGCGATTTGTGATTATTCCAATTTGCGACAAGGTTCACGTATCGGACAAATTTGATTGAGAGTTTGATAAGATTCTTCAGCCGAAAATAATAATTTCAGTTTGCGACCAACCGGTAATTGGTTCTTTTAAATGAATCAGGAGAGTAGAAGTGATACACATAGCCAGATAAAATGTAATGAATTGCGTAGGGGAAACAAGGCCACACATCTCTTTGTTCAAAAGTGGCGTAATTGTAGATATCTAAGAAGATGTAACGTAACTTTGATCAGGAAACTGAGTCAAAATACTATATAACACCCCCATATACAGCATATATATATATATATATATATATATATATATATATATATATATATATATATATATATATATATATATATATATAATATATACAGGGTGACCGCGTGACTATGTTACAAAATTTAAGGGATGATTCCTGACACGGAAACAAGAAAAAAAGTTCAAATAAACTTTTGTCCAACGTACATAATTTCGGAGCTACAAGGTGCCGAAAGCGTGGGAAACTGACATTCAAAGCTCTATAGCTCGACTATGGTGAATGATAGAGCTAATGCGGCATGGTCACGTCAAAGACACCGAAGCTTCTGTATTCAAAAATGCTTAGGTCGAGATCGTGCAATTCGTGCACAAGGGATTTCCCAAAGGAGCGTAGGGATTCCCGGATAATCTGTCAAGAAAAATGGGTCGAAAAGGGTACGGATGAATAGCTGTCCCAACTTCTAGCAATAATGCGTCTGTACTAAGTCGATATCTCGCACAAGCACAAAATGGCGAACAGTTTTATACGTGCCATGTGTGCTTGCATAACGCGCAATAAATAAGAATGGGAAACATGAAAAGGAAAATGTGAATAATTTAGTACAAATGGTAAATACATGATATTACGCTGTCCTATCATTGAACATACGCATTTAATAAAAGGCAATAGTCATGAAACGTTCTAAAATGTTGTAAAAGGATCACACTATTAGTCTTTCTTCCATGTATTGTTGTCATTGAAAACAAATAAACAAAACTGAGCGAAACAACCATAATGCAAAAGAGGTTGTTTCCTAGAAACAAAAGTCACAAGAATGGGAATAATGTCTTCAATCAACATTTTACAGCAGAATTGAATGCAGCCAAGAACATCATCAATTACCTGTAAACGAGACAAATCTCCCAATTATCCTACAATAGGTGATGGACATGGCGTCCCTCTACTTCAACACAGGCGTTACAGCGTCGCAGTAAGATCTGACGCATCCGTTGTAACAACCCAGGATCTGTTCTTATAGTATCACAGACAGCGAGTATTCGTGCTAAGTTCTTCTGCGTTGTCTATAGACGTTTCATAGACAAGTGTTTTGACATGACCCCACAAGAAAAAAATAAGCGGATTCAAATCTGGGGAACATGCATGCCAATTACAAGGACCGCCTCTTCCAATCCATCTGTCACGAAACGTTTGATTCAAATACTCTCGAGCACTAGCTGAAAAGTGGGCTGGGGCACCATCATGTTGAAACCACATCCGTTGACGAACACCGAGAGGGACATCCTCTAATAACTCTGGAAGTATGTCTTGCAGGAATCTCGTATACACTGGTGCAGTTAATCGTGGTGGTAGTAAATATGGACCTATTATCTGATCACTGATAATACCCGCCCACATATTTATGGCGAATCGGTCTTGGTGGCCCCTTTCCACAATTGCATAAGGATTTTCGTCTGCCCATACATGACTATTGTGACTATTAAATATCCCGTCTTTCGTAAAACAAGCTTCGTCGGTGAAAAGCAGGTAGGAAGCAAACTGTGGATCAATTACAGAGCGTTGGAGAAACCACTCTCAAAACCGAACGCGAGGTTGAAAGTCAGTTGGACGTAAGGCCTGAACCCTCTGCGGGTGATAGGGGTGTAACTGTTGCTCGTGTACTACTTTCCAAACAGTATCTTGTGCTACTCCCCTTTCACGTGCTACTTTCCGGGTACTTACTGTTGGGTCTTGGGTGAAACGGTCAAGCACGTGTTCTTCAAAGTTCAGAGTACTTGTGGTTCTTCGTCTTCCTTGGTCGTAGTATTGAGGTTCCCCGTGTCTCGTAAGCGTTGAAAAAGTCTGGCAAACATAGTATGGGCTGGATGTCTTCTTTCTGGATACTTCAGTCGATATAACCTATTAGCTTGTCGACTGTTGTCATTTGCTTGACCGTATACAAATATCATGTGCGCAAGTTCTGCTATCGAATACTCCATTTGATCTCACATTCGAACAAGCAAAGCACAAACTGCACTAAGGAACTCGTACGCTACGAACAAAACCACATGAAGATGACCTTCCACCTTCCACAACACCTTCTAGTAGGGTTGTCTTATACTTTCCTTACCTTCGATTGTTTTCTACGACAGAAGGAAGGACAAATGCTTGTGATCGAACCTGCAAACTGTGGTGTACTTCAGGCGATAGCACCGTCTGTGAAAACAAAATATCTTCTAAACGATAACAATACGACATGTTAAGCATTCTAGACAAAATCTCGGAATTAGTCCTGCAAAACATCGGAAGCAGCGACTAAAACCAACGTCCTGATAAATTGTTTTTCCTTGTTCTTTTTCAATGTTCGGGTAACGCACATTACGGCTAATGATAAGAAACGTATATTTTACTGTTGTTCTCTGGCAGTGGTCAAATTAACATGGGATGGCGGAAAAATCCCCCTCTCGTAAAAAGTATCCTTGGCTCGTATCATCAAATGAAATAAAGTTTCTGCCTGGAAGAAAGCACCCATATCCCCCGGTTTTTCCCCTTAGTTTTACTTGCTTTCAATGACAAAACTACATGAAAGAAAACAATGATAGTGTGATGTTTGTACAACATTTTAGTACGTTTCATGATTATTCCCTTTATTAAACGCGTCTATACGTACAATGAACAGGACAGTGTACTATCATGTATTTACCATTTGTACTAAATTATTCACATTTTCCTTTCATGTTTCCCATTCTTATTTAGTGCGCGTTATGCAAGCACACATGGCACGTATAAAACTGTTCGCCATTTTGTGCTTGTGCGAGATATCGACTTAGTACAGACGCATTATTGCTAGCAGTTGGGACAGCTATTCATCCGTATCCTTTTCGACCCATCTTTCTTGACAGATTATCCGTGAATCCCTACGCTCCTTTGGGGAATCCCTTGTGCACGAATTGCACGATCTCGACCTAAGCATTTTTGAATACAGCAGCTTCGGTGTCTTTGACGTGACCATGCCGCATTAGCTCTATCATTCACCATAGTTCAGCTATAGAGCTTTGAATGTCAGTTTCCCACGCTTTCGGCACCTTGTAGCTCCGAAATTATGTACGTTGGACAAAAGTTTATTTGAACTTTTTTTCTTGTTTCCGTGTCAGGAATCATCCCTTAAATTTTGTAACATAGTCACGCGGTCACCCTGTATATATATATATTCTTTAAATCAGATTTCCAGTCAAAATCAAGTGAAAAACATTTCACTTGCTTATTCTTGAAATACCAATATCGAGTCCAAATGATCTAGACCCTCAGAAATATTATAATATTTACTTATTTATTTATTTATTTATTTGTATATTCAATGGTTATGCACACGCATGAAATGCTATGATTTGTTCTTTCATTTTCTCAGATATTTCTTTTAAAGTTTTATTTTTAAAGTACCATTCCTTATTTTAGGAGGCAAAATATTGATGACAATGCTTTTAGTTTTCCTCTGACGTGTCTTCTTTTTCATCGTGCAAGAATCAAGATTTAGGATCAAAAGTGGTTGAATATGGAAATATTGAAAGTGCACCCTGTTTGACAAGAAAGCTTGTTATAAAATACAAGTAAAAGATGTATAAATAGATAAGGTTGTCTCATTTGTGATAGCAGCAAATCTTGCCTCCCGTAACCATTTCTTCTCCCGACCATATGATCAGGTTGTCAACTAACATAACTTCGAAGATACACATTGTCCGCATTTTTAGATTAACAATCTTATCTCATTTCGTAACTTGTCCCCCCCCCCCTTCAAACGTTTTGAAGATCAGTGAGGAATAATGGTGTGAATGGATCAGGAGAGATTGTATCTGGAACTTTGCGAGCAGGGAAAGAAACCCTGCTGATTCTCAATATCTGAATTTGTGTTTATTTTTATATTATTTCCAGCGTTGTCACAAATGTCTGCATGGACTAATACAAATGAAATGGAAATCACGATTGTTTTTTGGTCACTTGTGTGAAAGCCAGAAGTTAAATGTTCAAGAATTTTATCGAGAGAAGTCTCAGAAAAATATATAATGAAATCATATTTTATTACCAAATTACGAACGTGTAATAATTTCTTGCCTCATACGCTGATCTATGGATAGCGTGGACATCTTCGGTTCCTCGGTGCATGCAATCCATAGTTCTGTCCCCGGTGGGGATCATTTAAATGCAACACGGTGGCTCGGATTCCATCTTAAACCTATAGGTTTACATCTCTTATAAGGAACGCTGAAGTTCAAAAACAACAAGAATTTCGAAACATTTACTAACAATACTTTAATACTATATAAAAGAGATTGGAGTACAGTTTGTCCTTTTGACAAATAACATAGTGCCAAAATTAAATTTCTTATTTTTTGTCCTTTGTTTGATCTCTTTCTTCACCTTCATTCCGTTTCAGAGCTCTCCTTTTTTGCACTTCTTCCACTCGTCAATTCCCTATCCAATCACCTTTTATCTTTAAGAAACAAAACTAAACTTCTAGTAGAATTTAGTGTATACTTTAAGGTACCTTCAACCCCCAACTGACATATCTGTATGCAAATTGTGCTAGGGTGGAAAACTTCGTAAGTTCAGGACTTCTTTAAAAGAAAACAACTCTAGTTTAGTAGGAAACGACTCCTCTTTTTATTTTAAAAATTAAATACTAATTTATTATAATAAAACTTTTGAAAACTGAGCAGTAAACTATATATTACATATGTTGGGAAAGTATGTAGGTTTGGGTAGTAGTGCTACAAAAATAAAATATGCCGTTCAAGAGTTGCTTTGAAGAACAATTCTCTGAAAACACAGAGATTGTGAGTTCAACTAGATAATATCTTGGAAATAAGATTTTTGTAAATTTACAGAGATAATTAGCTTATACTGGAGAGGAATATAGAATATTTTATTATAGAGATTACCACAATATCGATAATTTTTAAGAGTCTATACTACAATGAGAGAATCGATTAAATAAGTAATATAGCAGAATAAAAGTATTGATACATGGTAAAGATTGCATATTATATGAATTAGTGATATTATTTGAACAATACTAATATCAAGTTTATAGCCACAGTGTTGTCAAATCAGAATAAAAATGTTTTGTTTGAAATAGCACTATATGCAACTGTGCGCAGATTTGAAATGAACTAATGTCACTAAACATAGAAGTGAACTGTAGTGGTATAGTGTTGCCCACTGTTGGAGCAACGTGAGCTGAAAATGTATATACAATGAGAAGTCTGATATGTGGCAACAGATGGCAATAAAGGAATCTGGGTCTCATATTATGAATTTAGTTCAAATGCATAACACTGATAGTATAACATAGCAAAATGTCTGTAGTGCCACAAAATATTGATGCATTTGAAAAACGAAATTGAGTGGTGTCATTTGTACTATCTGTGTCAGCTCCGAAGCTATATAGGACGGGACCTATAGTGTAAAGAGGAATCCGAACCACTATGAAAGAGAAAGATAACAATGAAATACAACGTGTAAAGTACAACAAAAACGTGTCCGAGGTGGGATTGGAACCCGCGATTCCTAATATATCAGTTGTCTAGCCTTCTAGACCAGACGACTATCCGGGCCGACTAAAAATAAATGAAGTAGTAATAAAATAATTATATTTCCAATGTGAATATTGTAATATTACAGTGTAAAACCATAATCATATCGTATGGAAATGAAATTTTGAGTTTTACGTCCCAGGGTTATGCCGGTTAGGCTAAAGGAGACGGTGATAATGAGTAATGAATGAAATGGTGGAATGAAGAAAGTGGGAGGAAACGGGAGAACCCCGAGAAAACCCACGCACACGGTGTTTGTCCACCACAAAGTTCACTTGGCGGGAGCAGGGTTTGAACCCGAGACCCCTAGCATCAGAGGTGAACGCTCTACCACTGTGCCACAGCGGCCCCTCATATGGTATGGAGAGAGGAAAGAAGAGAATATGTCATTTAACACGAAAGACATAAACCAAGAAAGTTCTCTTCCAAATATTGATAAGATAATTTGGAGAACCAGTTTACACAATTAGAAAACACGTGTTTCTTTCTTCGTGTGTATTATTTTGTTTTAGCGAGTTTTCTGCTTATTCACCGGGGCTACGGAAGTGTAATGCAGACCCCACACTTGTTTCTAATACTTTCCTTTATTACCCTTTGTTCCTAGGTATCAGACTTCTCATTGAACATTTTCAGTGCACGTAGCCCCAACAGTGGACAACACTGTACCACTTCACTTCACTGTTATGGATTAGTGAAAATAGTGCATTTTAAATCTATGCACACTTGCCTATGGTGCTATTTTAAACAAAATATTTTATTCTAAAATGGCAACACTTCCTCACTTATGGCAACACTGTTTGTGGTTTTCGATAGAGTATATAGTTCTCATTATATTGTGCAACTTTGGTTTAATTGCTTTAACGGTTCTCAAGATATTTACTTTAAACTTACATAATTCCATGATATATTTTTTTAGGTATTCAAATTTTGAAGCTCCGTAGCTCTTATCCTTCTGGTCCATAACATCTTAAATTTTGCTAATTTTCATTTCTCATGATGCACTATCGCATGTACTATATGGCAATCAGATTTTAGCGACAACCTGTAGGACATTCCCCTGTGAGTTACCAATGGGATCATGCTCAATAGAAAATGACTGACATATACAGAAAAGCTAGTGTCTCTGTTTACCAAGACAAGGCACTAGTGTACTAGTAAACTCTGAGCGAAGTATTGCTGTTTCTTAGTTTTTCTCTGTGTTACATAAATGCGCTATACAGCATTATGTGGGTATGCTTTAATTTTCAAGCTTTAAGTAAATCCTTCCTGTTTTTATTTAAAGTTACTAGCTTTTCTTAACATTTTCATCAATGTTCGTTTCCGTTTGGTTGGCCGAGATTTTCATCATCCCATTTTTACATCGTGGAGAATATATTTAAGAAACTTTTCTCGTTCTAAAGACACCTTCAAAATAAAATTAATTGATGATTCCAATATCCGCAATTTTATAACACTTTCTTGTGTGAAGACTCTTCTCCCCCTATGATCTTCAGTATTAATCCTTGTTTTGCAACAAGCGTAACATTTCAAGGAGAAACATAAGATGCTCGCGATACTTCTCTTGTTTGTAGTGAAGACAGCTTCTCTGATATACTTTCTTTACTCTTTAGCTTTGGTCAGTGTTGCAAAGCAAATGTTTCACTATAACTACAAATGCTTTCTAATCATCGCTATGCTAAAGAAAACCACATCACATAGCAACGACATCACAATCAAGCC
The DNA here is from genome assembly GCF_964235325.1 of Thermobia domestica. NCBI lineage: Eukaryota > Metazoa > Arthropoda > Insecta > Zygentoma > Lepismatidae > Thermobia > Thermobia domestica. The sequence continues at coordinate 196,696,663 of NC_137455.1, read as the reverse complement.
ACTCACATAGTAAATTCATAGATTTCTTAAAAAATTGTTTGTGTTCATTATTTCCGAACTCTGCAAGATAAGAGCATGATATGATCCTTCAAAATATTCCAGGTAACATATTTGGTACAACACAAATATTATATTTGGAATTTGAGCAGGGACTGGCTTATATTCAAGTATATCAAGAGTCATTATGTTTGATCATCGTTTTTAAACTATCACAAAAATAAGACGATAAATTATTACTTTAAGCTATATAAGTAGAAACTTCAGTAGCAGTATTCAATGTAGTGGCAGAGTTTGCACATGAAATGCTTTCTTTTATGGCTTTCTGCTTTCACACAAATGCTCAGTAACTTTTTTCTCACTCATGTCTGTGACAGGTAAACAAGTACTAGAAAACACTACCGCACTCAATAAATAAACGCATAGCTCTCATAAATGTACAAGCACAAAGGTTATGCGATATCTCAAGGAAAACGTTTATATCCTGACTCGAGTGAGATACTTTATTCTTAAATAAATAATCTTCACATTTAAAATCTTAATTTCTAGAGTATTTGGGATAGCACAAACAGTTGACTATACAAATGAAGTTAAAATGTTATATGAAAGCATGAAGAATTCCAGATGAAAGAATATCTATTGACTAGTGCCAATATTGTCAATCAATAAAATATGGATTCACGTAATTTATTAAAATAATCTATATCATTACAAATGATAGTATCTTGTCCACGAGCTTTTACATTGAGAATGACCTCAACCAAGGAGATACGCCATTATTATTCAACTTTGTCCTGAAGTACGCTCTTAGGAAAGTAAAACATAACAACCAGGGTCTAGAAGTAAATTATATTCATCAGGTTATGGCGTATTCTGATTATGTAGATTTAATAGGGGATGATTGGAGGACAATAGAAAGAAATGAAGAGGTCTTCTTAAACGCTGGTGGCGAGGACATAGGTTTAAAAGTAAACGCAGAGAAAACTAAATACGTGGAAGTTCTTCGGGATCGATCCCAATATGGTAAATCATGGACGTGTTGAAATGTCAAATAATACGTTTGACAAAGTGGATACCTTCAAATATCTTGGATCAATATTAACAGATGAAAACAGAAATAAAAGTCGAATAAAAGCAGGGAATTCGTGTTATTACTCAGTTAAAAAACTTTTGTCATCACTATTTCTGTCGAGGAATTTCAAGCTTAAAATATATAAAACGATAAAGTTCATGGTTCTATATACCATGGTGAAACATGGTATCTTACGCTGAGGGAAGAACGTAGACTAAAAGTATTCGAGAACAAGATCCTGATACGAATATTCGAACCTAAAAGGAAATTGAATGGGAATGTCGAAAACTTTATAACGAGTAACTACATAATATATATGGTTTACCAGACAATGTTAGGGTCACCAAATCTAGAAGCTTCAGGTGGGCAGGTTATGTAGCTCAAATTGAACAAAGTAGGACAGCTTTCAAAGTTTTAACTGGAAGTCCAATTGGAAAACGACCATCAGGAAAGCTAGGCGCAGATGGGAGGATAACATCAAGATGGATCTCGAAGAAGTAGTAGAAAATGGATCGATCTGGAACATATTAGAACATACTAGAACAACTCAGGAGCCACTGAGAAATCAAGTACCCTGAACCGTCAACCAACGGTCTTATCTAAAAAAAATAGATGTGATGATTTTTGCCCAGCCCTCGTAAAAAGCAAGATACTGATCTAAAGATACCAGTACAAGAAGTAAGTAAGATTCACGTAAAATGCTTCAAATTGTTCAAATGAAAAATAACATTCGCGCCCTAGAAAAAAAAACTCATAGACGTTTTATTAGACAAAGTCGATTACTTTACTAAGAAAATTAGTGAAATACAGAAATCAGTTAATACTCTAACAAAAATGTCAGAAATTTTGGAAATACGAAACCGAAAACTAAAACAAATATTTGAAATTCTAGAGGGTAAGTAAACAAAAATCAGTTACAGGAAACTATTGAAATAGATGGATTCAATGAAACCAAAGAAAATGAAAATAATGATGTGAAAATGAATTTTAATCAAAGCTTTGGAATAATAACAAAAGTCGATGATATACAAAAGTCCTCCAGAGTATTCACATCAAGAACAGACAAACCAAGGATAATAGTAGCAAAACTTTTTTGCAAGGTAATTAGGGACAAATGGATACAGAAGTTCCGAATAGGAAAAAAAATACTACCATCAGAAGTCTAGCATAGAGATTTCCAAACGAGTTTTTGTGAATGAACAAGTAACACATAATAATCGAAAAATGCTGAATGAAACAATACAATTCGTCAAGATCAAATTTTTTAGACATTTCTGGGTGTGTGGTGTAAAAGTACTTCTAAGGGAAGATGATGCATCACAGATTAAACATATTAGAAGAGTAGAAGACCTACAAAGCTTGCAAAATTAAGTGTATATTTGAGTTGAACTCAAAAGATTACTTCAAGATGGAACACGTAATTCACACGTGATCACTTTGTGGCATATGGAACCCGAAAGTTCAATGTCACGTTCACAAAAGCTCTCCACTGACTTCTATCCTAAACCAACTCGATCCAATTTCTATTTTGTATTCGTATTTCTGCGAGTAGTAGAAAATGGATCGATCTGGAACATATTAGAACATACTAGTACAACTTAGGAGCCCCTGGGAAGTCGAGCACCCTGAACCGACAACCCACGGTCTTTTACGACCTCCATTTTAGGGGTGTATTTGTTCCCTTTTATGAGCACTTTTTAGGGGGTGTATTCGTTCTCTTTTATGAGCACTTTTTAGGGGGTGAACTCGTTCCCTTTTATAAGCATATTTTCCAACCCCTTACGAACACACAGCAGAACATAAGACTACGTAACATAGCAGGGGTGTACTCGTTCCCTTTTATGAGCATATTTTCCAATCCCTATTTTAACATAGTAGAAATTACATAAGACTACGAACACATAGAAGAACATAAGGCTAAGTAACATAGCAAGGGTGTACTAGTTCCCTTTTATGAACATATTTTCCAACCCTTATTTGAACATAGCAAATAACACATAAGATTACGAACACATCGAAGAGCAGAAGACGACGTAACATAGCAAGGGTGTATTCGTTCTCTTTTATGATCACTTTTTCAACCCCTATTTGAACATATTACATATTACATAAGACTATGTAACATAGCAGAGCTAATACAAGAGTATGGCTTATTTTCCAACCCCTATTTTAACATAGCAGAGAATACATAATATTAATTCCCTTTTATGATAACTTTTTCAACCCCTATTTGAACATAGAACATAAAACATAACAGGGGTGTACTCGTTTCAACCCCTATTTTACCATAGCATAGAATACATGGAGACTACGAACACATAGCAGAGCATAAGACTACGTAACATAGCAGGGGTGTACTCATTCCAACCCCTATTTTACCATAGCAGAGAATACATGGAGACTACGAACACATAGCAGAGCATAAGACTACGTAACATAGCAGGGGTGTACTCGTTCCCTTTTATGAGCATATTTTCCACCCCTGATTGAACATAGCATAGATTATATAAGACTAGGTTTCAACCCTTATTTTAACATAGCAGTTGGCCTATTTTCCCACCCCTATTTGTACTCGTTCTCTTTTCAAATCCAAAATACTCCAACCCTTATTTTAACACATAAGAGCTTAAATTACATAAGACTATGTAACATAGCAGGTGTGTACTCATTCCAACCCCTATTTTAACATAGCTGAAATAGCAGACAATGAGAAAAGATTACAATCGAACACCCACGGTCTACAGATGGTCATTTTAGAGGGTGTATTCATTCTCTTTGATGACCATTTTTTCCACCCCTAATGGAAATTACATAGCAGAGCAGATAATACATAAGATTACGTAACATAGCAGGGGGTGTATTCGTTTTCTTTTATGAGCACTTTTAGGGGTGTATTCGTTCTCTTTTATGATCACTTTTTAAACCCCTATTTGAACATTTTAATATAGCAGAAATTTAAGAACACATTCTCCACCTCTATTTAAACGTAGCACTGATTTCGTTCCCAACCCCTAATTTAACATAGCAGAAATGACACAAGCATGTCCTCAAACTACTGACCATCGTGAACAAAGGTCAAACTTGGAAACGGAGCCACATTTAGTAATAGGTCATCAAAAAGTTCAAAAACTAATGACTATCGAGGTCAAAAGTAAAATACTTAAAACCTAATAACTCGGAAACGGAGCCACATATTGAGATGGTGTTTCCACATCTAGTAATATTTCATCAACTACTACAAGTTCCAAAAATAATGACCATCGAGGTCAAAGGTCAAAATATTTAAAACCTAATAACTCGGAAACGAAGCAACGTATTGAGGTGCTGTTTCCAAATCTAGTAATAGATCATCAACTAGTACATGTTAAAAAGTAATGACCATCGAGGTCAACGTTCAAATATTCAAACCCGAATAACTCTTAAACGGATCCTCATATTGAGGTGCTGTTACCAAATCTAGTAATTGGTCATCAACTACTACAAGTTTCAAAAATAATTGTCGTCGAGGGCAAAGGTCAATCTGGTAAACGAAGCCACATATTTAGATAACATTTCATCATTTAGTAAATTTGTGTGATCCATTCAATTTTGTACCAAGCAGAAAAAAGTGAAGAAGGAATAAATTTGAGTGACTTATTTACTTTTGTATTAATGAGAAAGAAATCAAAGAAACACAATTTTAACTAGCGCAGAATTTCTGTACCTTTTTGGGCTATTCAAATAAACGCAAAAATTAATTTGGATGGAGTGTTTATTTTTTTACTAACAAGAAAGAAAGCGAAGATATGCCACATTAATAGCTGAGAATTTTATATCATCTTGTATTATTTAAACAAAACGAAGGGCTAAATTTGAGAAGCCGAACATGGACCATTTCAACGAACTCAGAATTTTATATATTTTTGTAATATTCAAATTTGGATGGATTTTTTGCTTTGTATGAACCAGAAAAAAGTGAACAAGGTTCATTTTAACTAGTTCAATATTTCTGTACAAACAAAAAAGCAAGGAAATCCTTTTTTTAGCTAGCTAAGAATTTTATACCAGTTTGAAATTTTTAATAAACAAAGGAATATACTTGTACTAACCAGAAAAAGAAAGAAACTTTTGTACCACTCCAGTTAACGAAATAATAAATTTATGGGTTCTACGTTTTATACCCACGGGAAAAAATTAACATCCATTTTATTTAAAGAAACAAAAGAATAAATTTGAACTAACTAGAAAAAGCGAAAAAGGACCATATTAACTGACTCAGAAGTTCTATACCATTTTATAATATTTAAGAAGGGATAACTTTTGAATGAGCATTTTATCTAACTCAGAATTTTATAACATTTTATAATACTCATATAAACGAAGAAATAAATTTGGATGGAGTACTTAGTTTTGTACCAAGCAGAAAAAGGAATCCAGGAAAGGCGAAGAAGGATCATTTTATCTTTTTGTGCTATTCAAATAATCGAAAGAATAAATTTGAGTCGTCTATTTTATTTTTGTACCAATATTTTATACTTTTTGTTCCATTTAAGAAATGAATAAATATATTGGAGTATCAACGAGAAAAAAGCAAAGATATGCCATTTTAACTGGCTTAGATTTTATACCTTTAGTAACATTTGTACCAAACAGAAAAAAGCTATACAAATAAACAAAGGAATAGAAAGCGAAGTAAGACCATTTTAAATAGCTCAGCATGTTATACATTTTCGTACTACTCAAACAAACGAAGCTACACATTTGAGTGACTTATTTACTTTTGTATCAACGAGAAATGGCATTTTAACTAACTGAGAATTTTATACCTTTTGTATTATGCAATTAAAGGAAGAAATAAATTTATACCAACCAGATAAAAATGAAGAAGAACTATTTTAACTAGTTGAGTATTTTATACCATTTTGTACTCCTCAAATATACGAAAGAATAAATTTAAGTAACCTATTCAATTTTGTACCAATGAGAAATTGCCATTTTAACTGGCTCAGAATTTTACTACTCAAATAAACAATGGAGTATTTAGTTTTATACCACCGAGAAAAACAAAGAATATTGTACGATTTTGAAGTATTCAAATAAACAAAGGACTTATAATTTGTGTCAACTCTAAAAAGGACCATTTTAACTAGCTGAGTATTTTATTCATTTTGTATTATTTCAACAAGCAAAAAGAAAAAGCAAAAAAGGACCATTTTAACTAGTCTAATAAACGAAGACATAAATATGAGCGAGCTATTTAATTTTGTAACAACCGGAGAAAAACCGAAGAAGGCCCATTTTAACTAGTTCAATATTTTTGTACTATTTTGTACTACCCATATAAACGAAAGAAGGGTCATTGTACCATTAAAAAACTGAGAATAATTTGAGTAGTCTTAAGTTTTTGTACTCATTCGAAGAAAAGTAAAGATGATACATTTTAACTAGCTCAGCTTTTTCATACCTAATGTTGCCATTTAAATATGGGTGTTCCAACCATTTATAACAGGTTTAGATTTTTATGCCTTTTTGTAATATTTGTGCCAAACCGAATAAGGCAAGGAAATACCATTTAACTAACAAATAATTTTTATCCTAACCATCTCAAGTAGCTCAGCATGAAATAAATTTTTGTGCTTTTGGTCTACCCAATTTAAACAAACAAAGGAATAAATTTGTGTGACCTATACACTTTTGAAAAAGCAGAAAAAGGAAAGAACTAACATTTTGTACTAATCAAATTTCGGTGGTCTATTAAGTTTTGTCCATTATGAAAAAATTTAAGAATGAATAAATTTTGTTTGCAATATGACTCAGATTTTCTATACCTTTTTGTGCTATTCAAATAAACGAAAAAACGAAGAAGGATAATTTTATATCCTTTCGTAGTAATCAAATTTGTGTGACCTATTCACTTTTGTAACAAGCAGAAAAAGCCTGTTTTAGTTTTGTACCAACCACGAAAAAAGGGAAGAAGGTCCATTATAACAAGCTCGGTATTTTTATACCATTTTGTATTACTCTAAGAAATTTGGATGGTCTATTTCATTTTTGTAACAATCAGAAGAATAGCTCAGAATTTTATACCTTTGTGAGGGATTAAAATAGTTGTGGTGCTACATTTTGTATATTTTTGTGTCATCCAGAGAACAATTTAAATTGCCTCTCCCGTCACTAAGTAAGGCTCATAAAATATTTGAACGTGAGATTTAACAAACCAGAGTTGCGTTATAATTCAATTATAACTTAATTGTGTAGAACAGACTCCATAGCAATTAGAGTACTAAAGAAAGCTGATGAAGGACGACAAATCATGACAGCATGCATGGCCATTTTTGATCACAGCAGAAGAGATCATATCAAAGTAAGAAAAGTTTTCAAAGTTCCATGTTCCATACCATCTATAAAGAGTGCTGCAGATATTTAAGCAACGTTACGAATGCGTTACATAACATTTGTATTGCTAGTAGAGTGAGGGTCCTAAGTTATTGCCTATTGCTCAACGATTCAATTATTTTTTAAACTTTCTTTCCTGGTCTAAGTGCAAAAAGACAAATATATATTTTTGCATTTATGTATTTTATTATAATGGAATATAAGATTATGGAGTATATTTAGAAAATAATAACACATACATCATGATGTTATATTAACGAATTTTTTTGCATTGCCTTGAAACATATTATTTGGTTGTAATATAAGACGGAGAATGCATAGAATGCTTGTATTCTAGGTATAAATACATGTATCACACTTGAAAAAATTCTTTATTTGATTTGTTTTTGCTGAAGAGCATGGAGATTGTTTATGTTTCACATAGAGAAAAAGAAATTCAGCGTGAAAGCGAAAAACTTATACTGTTAATTCATCCGTCTGACCTCGATTTGCCAGATGAGTTACGTGATAAAGTGAGAATCATATATCCATCACAAGAAATAGAAGAAGTGTATTATTTTAGACGCTATAATAGATATAAAGATGAAATACTTCCGGAAAGTGAAGATGACAGTGTTTCAAATATTAACTGTTTTGAAGTGGAAGCTAATGAGTGCGAGTGTACTAGTCAAAGTATTAGTGATACATGTGTTATACAATTATTTAATGAGTACACACCAAATTCAGTATTATTATGTGAAGCATGTTCTGACCATAATGAAAATGGAAAAGATCATAACTGTTTGCTGCAGTATGATTACGAATTATTACAAAAGGTGTGGACGATCTTAATTAAACGTGAAATGAGAGAGAAAATCTATAAACTCTCACTCTACTAGCAATACAAATGTTAGGTAACGCATTCGTCACGTTGCTTAAATATCTGCAGCACTCTTTATAGATGGTATGGAACATGGAACTTTGAAAACTTTTCTTACTTTGATATGATCTCTTCTGCTGTGATCAAAAATGGCCATGCATGCTGTCATGATTTGTCGTCCTTCATCAGTTTTCTTTAATACTCTAATTGCTATGGAGTCTGTTCTACACAATTAAGTTATAATTGAATTATAACGCAACTCTGGTTTGTTAAATCTCACGTTCAAATATTTTATGAGCCTTACTTAGTGACGGGAGAGGCAATTTAAATTGTTCTCTGGATGACACAAAAGTATACAAAATGTAGCACCACAACTATTTTAATCCCTCACAAAGGTATAAAATTCTGAGCTATTCTTCTGATTGTTACAAAAATGAAATAGACCATCCAAATTTCTTAGAGTAATACAAAATGGTATAAAAATACCGAGCTTGTTATAATGGACCTTCTTCCCTTTTTTTCGTGGTTGGTACAAAACTAAAACAGGCTTTTTCTGCTTGTTACAAAAGTGAATAGGTCACACAAATTTGATTACTACGAAAGAATATAAAATTATCCTTCTTCGTTTTTCGTTTATTTGAATAGCACAAAAAGGTATAGAAATTCTAAGCTTATTCTTTTGTTTTTCTCTGGTTGGTACAGAAAGTAGAATTTTAGTACAAAATGTACATAAATAAACCTTCTCCGTTTTTTTAATTGCATACAAAATTTATTTATTCTTCAATTTTTTCTAGTTGGTACAAAATTGAATAGGTCACTCAATTTTAATACCACAAAAAGGTATAAATTAACCTTCTTTGCTTAAGCCACTCAAATTTATTCTTTCGTTTGTTTGAGTTAGTTACAATGGAGAAAACTAAATAGACCACCCAAATTTGATTAGTACAAAATGTTAGTTCTTTCCTTTTTCTGCTTGTTACGAAAGTGAATAGATCACACAAATTTATTCCTTTGTTTGTTTAAATTGGGTAGACCAAAAGCACAAAAATTTATAACATGCTGAACTACTTAAAGTGGTTAGGACAAAAATTATTAGTTAGTTAAATGGTATTTCCTTGCCTTTTTCGGTTTGATACAAATATTACAAAAAGGCATAAAAATCTAAGCCTGTTATAAATGGTTGGAACACCCATATTTAAATGGCAACATTAGGTATGAAAAAGCTGAGCTAGTTAAAATGTATCATCTTTACTTTTCTTCGAATTAGTACAAAAACTTAAGACTTCTCAAGTTATCCTCAGTTTTTTAATGGTACAGAAAAGTATAAAATGACTCTTCTTTCGTTTATTTGGGTAGTACAAAATAGTACAAAAATATTGAACTAGTTAAAATGGGCCTTCTTCGGTTTTTCTCCGGTTGTTACAAAATTAAATAGCTCGCTCATATTTATGTCTTCGTTTATTGGACTAGTTAAAATGGTCCTTTTTTGCTTTTTCTTTTTGCTTGTTGAAATAATACAAAATGAATAAAATACTCAGCTAGTTAAAATGGTCCTTTTTAGAGTTGACACAAATTATAAGTCCTTTGTTTATTTGAATACTCCAAAATCGTACAATATTCTTTGTTTTTCTCGGTGGTATAAAACTAAATACTCCATTGTTTATTTGAGTAGTAAAATTCTGAGCCAGTTAAAATGGCAATTTCTCATTGGTACAAAATTGAATAGGTTACTTAAATTTATTCTTTCGTTTATTTGAGGAGTACAAAATGGTATAAAATACTCAACTAGTTAAAATAGTTCTTCTTCATTTTTATCTGGTTGGTATAAATTTATTTCTTCCTTTAATTGCATAATACAAAAGGTATAAAATTCTCAGTTAGTTAAAATGCCATTTCTCGTTGGTACAAAAGTAAATAAGTCACTCAAATGTGTATCTTCGTTTGTTTGAGTAGTACGAAAATGTATAACATGCTGAGCTATTTAAAATGGTCTTACTTTGCTTTCTATTCCTTTGTTTATTTTTATAGCTTTTTTCTGTTTGGTACAAATGTTACTAAAGGTATAAAATCTAAGCCAGTTAAAAATGGCATATCTTTGCTTTTTTCTCGTTGATACTCCAATATATTTATTCATTTCTTAAATGGAACAAAAAGTATAAAATATTGGTACAAAAATAAAATAGACGACTCAAATTTATTCTTTCGATTATTTGAATAGCACAAAAAGATAAAATGATCCTTCTTCGCCTTTCCTGGATTCCTTTTTCTGCTTGGTACTAAACTAAATACTCCAATCAAATTTATTTCTTCGTTTATATGAGTATTATAAAATGTTATAAAATTCAGAGTTAATTAAAATGCTCATTCTAAGGTTATCCCTTCGTAAATATTATAAAATGGTATAGAACTTCTGAGTCAGTTAAAATGGTCCTTTTTCGCTTTTTCTAGTTAGTACAAATTTATTCTTTTGTTTCTTTAAATAAAATGGATGTTAATTTTTTCTCGTGGGTATAAAACTTAGAACCCATAAATTTATTATTTCGTTAACTGGAGTGGTACAAAAGTTTCTTTCTTTTTCTGGTTAGTACAAGTATATTCCTTTGTTTATTAAAAATTTCAAACTGGTATAAAATTCTTAGCTAGCTAAAAAAAAGTATTTCCTTTCTTTTTTGTTTGTACAGAAATATTGAACTAGTTAAAATGGACCTTTTTCACTTTTTTCTGGTTCATACAAAGCTAAAAACTCCAGCCAAATTTCAGTATTACAAAATGATATAAAATCTTAGTTAGTTAAAATGGTCCAGGTTCGGTTTCTCAAATTTAGCCCTTCGTTTTGTTTAAATAATACAAGATGACATAAAATTTTCAGCTATTAATGTGGCATATCTTCGCTTTCTTTCTTGTTATTAAAAAAATAAATACTCCATCCAAATTAATTTTTGCGTTTATTTGAATAGCCCAAAAAGGTACAGAAATTCTGCGCTAGTTAAAACTGTGTTTCTTTGATTTCTTTCTCATTAATACAAAAGTAAATAAGCCACTGAAATTTATTCCTTCTTCACTTTTTTCTGCTTGGTACAAAATTGAATGGATCACACAAATTTAGTAAATGAGGAAAGGTTATCTCAATATGTGGCTTCGTTTACGAGATTGGCCTTTGACCTCGAGGACCACTATTTTTGAAACTTGTAGTAGTTGATGACCAATTACTAGATTTGGAAACAGCACCTCAATATGAGGATCCGTTTAAGAGTTATTCGGGTTTAAATATTGGACCGTTGACCTCGATGGTCAGTACTTTTTTAACATGTACTAGTTGATGACATATTACTAGATTTGGAAACCTAACCTCAATACGTTGCTTCGTTTCCGAGTTATTAGGTTTTAAATATTTTGACCTTTGACGTCGATGGTCATTATTTTTGGAGCTTGTAGTAGTTGATGACCAATTACTAAATATGGAACCAACATCTCAATATGTGGCTCCGTTTCCGAGTTATTAGGTTTTAAGTATTTTGATTTTTGATCTCGATAGTCTGTACTTTTTTAACATGTACTAGTTGATGACCAGTTGCTAAATGTGGAAACAGCACCTCAATACGTTGCTCCGTTTCCGAGTTATTAGGTTTTAAGTATTTTGACCTTTGACCTCGATGGTCAGTACTTTTTTAGCATGTATTAGTTGATGACCTATTACTAGATTTGGAAACAGCACCTCAATACGTTGCTTCGTTTGCGAGTTATTAGGTTTTAAATATTTTGACCTTTGACCTCGATGGTCATTATTTTTGGAACTTGTAGTAGTTAATGACCTATTACTAGATGTGGAAACACCATCTCAATATGTGGCTCCGTTTTCGAGCTATTAGGTTTTAAGTATTTTGACCTTTGACCTCAATAGTCATTATTTTTGGAACTTGTTGATGACCTAATACTAAATGTGGCTCCGTTTCCAAGTTTGACCTTTGTTCACGATGGTCAGTAGTTTGAGGATATGCTTATATCATTTCTGCTATGTTAAATTAGGGGTTGGGAACGAAATCAGTGCTACTTTAAAATAGGGGTGGAAAATTTGTTCAAAAATTTCTGCTATGTTAAAATGTTCAAATAGAGGTTTAAAAAGTGATCATAAAAGAGAACGAATACACCCCTAAAAGTGCTCATAAAAGGAAACGAATACACCCCCTGCTATGTTACGTAATCTTATGTATTATCTGCTCTGCTATGTAATTTCCATTAGGGGTGGAAAAAATGGTCATCAAAGAGAATGAATACACCCTCTAAAATGACTATCTGTAGACCATGGGTGTTCGATTGTAATCTTTTCTCATTGTCTGCTATTTCAGCTATGTTAAAATAGGGGTTGGAATGAGTACACACCTGCTATGTTACATAGTCTTATGTAATTTAAGCTCTTATGTGTTAAAATAAGGGTTGGAGTATTTTGGGTTGGAAAAGACAACGAGTACAAATAGGGATGGGAAAATAGGCCAACTGCTATGTTAAAATAAGGGTTGAAACGTAGTCTTATGTAATCTATGCTATGTTCAATCAGGGGTGGAAAATATGCTCATAAAAGGGAACGAGTACACCCCTGCTATGTTACGTAGTCTTATGCTCTGCTATGTGTTCGGAGTCTCCATGTATTCTATGCTATGGTAAAATAGGGGTTGAAACGAGTACACCCCTGTTATGTTTTATGTTCTATGTTCAAATAGGGGTTGAAAAGTTATCATAAAAGGGAATTAATATTATGTATTCTCTGTTATGTTAAAATAGGGGTTGGAAAATAAGCCATACTCTTGTATTAGCTCTGCTATGTTACATAGTCTTATGTAATATGTAATATGTTCAAATAGGGGTTGAAAAAGTGATCATAAAAGAGAACGAATACACCCTTGCTATGTTACGTAGTCTTCTGCTCTTCGATGTGTTCGTAATCTTATGTGTTATTTGCTATGTTCAAATAAGGGTTGGAAAATATGTTCATAAAAGGGAACTAGTACACCCTTGCTATGTTACTTAGTCTTATGTTCTTCTATGTGTTCGTAGTCTTATGTAATTTCTACTATGTTAAAATAGGGATTGGAAAATATGCTCATAAAAGGGAACGAGTACACCCCTGCTATGTTACGTAGTCTTATGTTCTGCTGTGTGTTCGTAAGAGGTTGGAAAATATGCTCATAAAAGGGAACGAGTTCAGCCCCTAAAAAGTGCTCTTAAAAGAGAACGAATACTCCCCCTAAAAAGTGCTCATAAAAGGGAACAAATACACCCCTAAAATGGAGGTCGTAAAAGACCGTGGGTTGTCGGTTCAGGGTGCTCGACTTCCCAGGGGCTCCTGAGTTGTACTAGTATGTTCTAATATGTTCCAGATCGATCCATTTTCTACTACTCGCAGAAATACGAATACAAAATAGAAATTGGATCGAGTTGGTTTAGGATAGAAGTCAGTGGAGAGCTTTTGTGAACGTGACATTGAACTTTCGGGTTCCATAGGCCACAAAGTGATCACGTGTGAATTACGTGTTCCATCTTGAAGTAATCTTTTGAGTTCAACTCAAATATACACTTAATTTTGCAAGCTTTGTAGATCTTCTACTCTTCTAATATGTTTAATCTGTGATGCATCATCTTCCCTTAGAAGTACTTTTACACCACACACCCAGAAATGTCTAAAAAAATTGTTCTTGACGAATTGCATTGTTTCATTCAGCATTTTTCGATTATTATATGTTACTTGTTCATTCACAAAAACTCGTTTGGAAATCTCTATGCTAGACTTCTGATGGTAGTAATTTTTTCCTATTCGGAACTTCTGTATCCATTTGTCCCTAATTACCTTGGAAAAAAGTTTTGCTACTATTATCCTTGGTTTGTCTGTTCTTGATGTGAATACTCTGGAGGACTTTTGTATATCATCGACTTTTGTTATTATTCCAAAGCTTTGATTAAAATTCATTTTCACATCATTATTTTCATTTTCTTTGGTTTCATTGAATCCAACTATTTCAATAGTTTCTTGTAACTGATTTTTGTTTTCTTACCCTCTAGAATTTCAAGTATTTGTTTTAGTTTTCGGTTTCGTATTTCCAAAACTTCTGACATTTTTTTTAGAGTATTAACTGATTTCTGTATTTCACTGGTTTTCTTAGTAAAGTAATCGACTTTGTCTAATAAAACGTCTATGAGTTTTTTTTTTCTAGGGCGCGAATATTATTTTTCATTTGAACAATTTGAAGCATTTTACGTGAATCTTACTTACTTGTTGTACTGGTATCTTTATATCAGTATTTTGCCTTTTACGAGGGCTGGGCAAAAATCATCACAATATTTTTTTTTAAATAACAACCCGCTTAGAAAATGTGATAAATACATATGAAAGGACGAGGTTGAAACTACATGTGTGTAAATGGAATAACACGCAAACAATTTACATCACATATTTATTACGGTCGTGTACAGGACAATACTGGTTTCCTGGTGCAAATTATGAGACAGAGTACTTTAGTAAATGTAGCACAGAATACATACCAACAGCTCACATGGCAAACCTGAGTCCGCAAAGTAGTCCTCTGCAACGTTTACCATACGCTGCCAAGGATGTGGGAAGCACTGAATATCATCTGCGTCACAATTTTACTCATTTGGTTTTCTCACAGCGTTGCAATGTCATCTCATGTCGCAAACCGCCTACCACGTAATGTTTCCTTTAACTTTTGTATGATCTGAAAACAATGATGGTGTTCCAGCGGTGTAGTTGCCGCCGTACATATTCTGCTTTATTTGGTCTTGTGTTGTCGTGTAGTATAATTGCACGGTCCACAAGATCCGGAGGTTTCCCCCGAATGCCACGTCGTACCTGAAGCACCAAGAAGTCCTTGTAGTACTCTGCTGTTACTGTTCCGCCATGTGGAACGAAGTGGCACACAACGACACCCTGACATACATGATCACCAGCAATTTCACAAGAGAAGGATTCTGACGGAATATCTGCTGCCTTCTTGATCCGGCATGGCGCCATCCTGCGGCCTGACTTTTGAGTTCCGATTCGTATGCCCTGGCCCAAACTTCATTGATGGTGATTATGAGTAACAGGAAGTGGTCTCCCTCCTGTAGCCAGCGTGCTAGGTGATCGCTGCATTTTGCATATCAAATTCACCGTTGAACTCCCGTAAGTGCATGCGGTATCCTCCCGCGATGTGATTTTGAACAGTTGCATTTCTGTTTGCAATATCCTGTGGGTGGTGCGTTTCTCGATGTCACTTACCTCTCTAACTCTACTAGCGTCCATCTTCTACCTTCTTCCAGAAGCTGCTCCATGAAGACACGTGCCACGTCACGTCGGTCCACACACTGACAGGTCTTCCCAAGAGTTGCTGATCATCTGTTGTCACACGTTCTTACTGAGACTTTCTTGCCCATCATGCTACTGTACGGTATAGGAAGGCATGATTCCCAAGGGCTTCTACAAATTCACTGTGACATTCTCTCGCATTTCTCGCTCGGAGAATGGCTATCTCGATTTATGCGCCCCGCAACCCGGTTTACTTCCATCTCGCATGATGCTCTCCACACAACTGATTTCACAGCGCACTGTGCGTCAGTGTTGCCACAGCCCTAGCTTTGGAGTGGGCTGAAAAATAGTACCAAATTGAAACGAAAAGGGCTGAATTCATTGTATTATACCATCGGAGGTTAAAGTGTTGGGGAACACGGGGGGATGCTGTCTCCCCACTTTCAAAAAATATCTGTGGCGTCTCCCACTTCTAAAAAATTACAATGGGCAAAGATAGGCACGGGGGACGGCGTAACGTCATATATCCCCCTACTTTTTAGATCCACTTTTACCCCTGAGTGTAATAGGCTACATGGCTCTATAACATGAAAGTAACAGAAGTAAAGTTCTATAACACTCTCCGCCCTTTTTCCAGAATTTAAATCAAGAGTCTTTTTTTTTAAATTAATATTTAAAAACATCCAAATAGGACTACTAAAATTTCTACCACACTGTTTCTTTCTCGTCTCCTTTATGCGCAGCGCGGATGCGCTCATCTAGCGTAATTTGTTTTCCAGTATAGTTCGAATTACGAATTTTCTACACAAAGTTCGTAGCGTTATGCGGTATAAATGTCACAGAAATAAATGTTCAACAGCATTTTTTAAGAGTCCAACACACAGTATGAGTAACGTGAGATGTAGGAAAAGTCTTACTGACACTTTTGAAAATGTGACAAGTATTTCTTTAAATGGCGCTGAATTGGGTAGAATTGTACCAACTTTTTCACAAAAAGGGCTGAAAATGCCTGCGTGGTACCAACGGGCCGATGAATGACAAAAAGGGCTGAATTTGGTACAATTGTAACAAGTGTGGCAACATTGCTCTGCGCTACTACCAGCAATCACAGAGCCATCTGTTGTTGTGAATACACATTATGCCTGTATGGCTTCGACGCGACACATAGCAATTTGTGATCTGCTCACATATTTGCAAGCAAAGAACTATAACAGGTGGCATACGACTCGTTATGAGCTGTTCGATTCAATTACGAGAAGCATTGAAACGATAATTTCCAGACGATATACTAACTAGCAATTTGGAACTAGTTGTAATGGCTTTTGTTCCAAACCTCGTATAATTTATGTACTATTTTCCGATTTCCAGGTGTTGCACTTCTACTTTAGTTTTCTTGCTTTGAATTTTCTAAAGTTTTCAGTATTTTTTAAAGATTTACATTTAGCGTAAAAATGTACAGGGAAGTTTTAATCAAACTGTGATAAATTCACTTAGCTTTCTAAAATATGGGACTTACTTCTAGATAAAAACACTTGAGGTTTCCTTTAAGAATTTAGCGGATATCGGGATCACTTTCATTCTGTAATACAATGTTGTTTTCAACAAGTTGGAGTTGTTTTGATGCACTAATGCATATAACCCTATTTCAATACATATCGAAGAATTACATACAGCACATTGTCAATTTCTACATGTTTACATGTTTTAAATCTATAATCTTGTAACCGAAAATCGAATTATTTGAAATTAGTGTCAAAAATCCAATTCCAATGATGGCATAACATTGTCTTGTCCATAATAGTTTATGAACGACTTTGTATGAATGAGTTTGCGCAATTTAATTTTACATCTTGTTTTAAATTAGTAATGAAGTGTGATTATTGATAAATTGCCACAAATAAAACATTTCTGATTCGGGCAACTTGTTGTTTTCCTTTCAAGTGAAATGATGTGACAAAATATTGTTAAAAGTCGTATATTGTAGCATATAAATTTGCTTTCAATAATTTTTATATTTTGTAGTAAAAGAAACAATAATTACGGAATAAGAACAGAATAATATGAGTAACAGCTATCAGAAGCTATTAAAATGTCTAAGGTTTGTGTACTACGTAGCTTGGGATGGACAGGGTCACCTTCAGTTCACTTGAAGCTTACAGGTTTTATGTTGATGTATGTATGAATATAAAGCAAATTCAAGTAAGTCAACGCACCGAACAGGTCTCTGCTCCTACAATCTCAGTGTTGTGGATACTTACCTAGTACTACAGTATTTTGACTTTGTAATAGTACAGCAACTAGAACAATATTTTCTTTATTTTGATAGCGTATTGCTTTCTCCAATCGCAAAATAAAACATACAAATTCTAACCTATACTACTACAGTCAAAAAGTTTGTGAATTGGACGTAGTGTGGCGCTAAGTGATATCCTGGAGGAAGCAGTGGAAGTTTATCTCTCGACCCAGCAAGAGGCTGGTCTGTGCATAGAGTGTAAACAGACGTACTGCTTCTGTTGTGAATTGGCAGACTTGGAGACTGTCGTAGTTTGAGCAACGAGGAAACTTCAAAGTTCTGCCCAGCACTAAGTAAATAGAGTGCAGGAACGTTGCAGATGATCATGCAATTGTAAAGTGACAACGCTCTGGGCCACAGTGCAGTGTTTAAGTGACATCAACAGTTACGGAGGAAAAAACAATTTAAAGGATTACAAACCAGTAGGTCAGCTAACAATCGTCCGAAAAGAATGCAACATCGAAGATGTTGCAATGGTTGTGAGCGCTAACCGTTCCCAGTCGTAGATGACATTGCATCAGGAGTACGGATCAGCCATGGTACGTGTCACAACATTCTCACGAATGACTTGAAACGTCACGTATCATCCCGCACTGTGACCCACGCATTCTTACACAAAACCAACGATCAAAATTGCTGACACTTATGGAACGTTCCTAAACCTGATAATAACAGGAAATGCAACATAGTGTCTCCTGTATGATCCAGAACTAACGAGACAAGCAGCTACCTGGAAAATGCCATCATTTTCAAAACGCAAAACCCCGAGACAAGACAGATCAAAAGACAAAATGATGGTTGAACTAATTTGAAGGTCAGTGTGGGTCTGTGTAATTGTCTGTGTGTATATGGACGTTCACACCCAGCACAGCAACTATGGGTTCTGTGCTATATTCTGGGTACCAGTCCACTAATTTATTGACTGAACTAGTATAAATGAATCCCTTCATGGCTATATGGTTAATATACACATTTTGGGGTCGGGAGATCCTAGTTTGATTCCAAGTGTGATCTCATGTGCTTTTATTCTTACCTTAAACTGTAGGTCCACGTTTCCTTCAGTCTCGGAGATGAACGGAACACTGAACTTCAAAACAACCAAACAATCTAAATACCTCAAACTTTAGAGACTAAAAGTATAAATAAATTTTAAAATTTCTGTCCGTGAAAAATCTTGACATTTTGAATTTTTTCTTCTTTTCTTTTCTTTTCTTTTTCTTGAAATCAACAAGGCAACAATAATAAACTTAACTGTCTAACGAATATTAAAACTAGGCGAACACTATTTGAAATTGTTTATAGTCACGCTCACATACTGAGTTGTGTTTTCATCATATAATAAATTGAAGACCTGAATTGTATAAAATAACAAGTCCACACTTTTTCTTTTTATTTTAAGCTTTTTGCTTTCTATGTTTGCATCTATGTTAGGGCTATTCACTTGCATAATAAGTAAATCAAAATCAAAACCCCATTAAAAAAATACAAAATAATTTCAGCTAAACAGAGTAGTATGCCAAGTATAATCTTCTTGTCTTTCTTCTAAAAACAAAAAAGCACTCTGGTGGACTTGGAATGTTCTACAATCTAGGTCTTTAGTTAGGCGAATAGGAAAGATATAACATCATTTATTTACAGGAATATGATAATTTTATGAATAAAATTATGTGCTGTTATGAGGTTAAAGTAAATAGTAATTTTAGTTAAAGTAAATAGTAAATCGACATTGTTCCCTATGTATTGCTCTCCACACAACCCTCATGTTCATCAAGAGAAATTGCTCGAACTACTTTAGTATAATATCTGACGTGGATTATAATCAAGGACTCTAATTGAACATTTTCTCTTTGAAGGTAATTCGAAGGTAATATTCCTGATCAGCAACACATAGAAGTGCTATACAATTCAATTTTGCGCTATTCTAGTATGATCAATTCCGTTTGTAATAACATGACATTCCATCACACTACCATTAAGACGTAATAAGTGCTTGCTCAATACACATATACAGGACGATGGATCGCACACAGAAGTGCAATTGAGTCTTCTACACATTCTCTTGATTTAATGCTTTCGATTTTTACTCGTGGGGGACCTTAAGAATATAGTTGTACCATATAAAACGAACTATATTGAAACAAATTCGGGAAGAAATAAGCATAGTAAGAAAAGCGCAGGAATTTAAGTTAAGGTCGCATAAGCAGTAGCTAGTACTATTATGAGCCAACAATTTTCTTGAGATTGGAGTCACCAGTTTATCTTTTAATGTTTACATAGTTTCCTTTAGTTTAGCGTGCCTTCATTATACATTGATGCTAAAGGTGATGTGGGAATACTACGAATAACACTGCTGTAATGAAGATAGAGGGAGGAGTTCTGAAAACCTAGAAATATAATGTTTGTCTAACACAAAACCCGCTTGGTAGAAGCTCGAGTATAATTTTGGTATAAGCGGAAAACTACCAAACCCTTTAGAACAAAGAAACGCAATTTTTTGAAAGCTAAAATTATGGAACTTGAAGATAATAGTAAAAGTAAAAACATTTATAAGGGACATGTTTAGGGTGGTCAACGAATTTAAGAAAGGCTTCCAACGTCGTGCTTATATATTAAAAAAGCTGACGGAACAGTTCTCACCAGGGACTTACGCAGGAATTTATTTCGGAAAAGGTCTAAAGCGTTTCGGGGGAGTCCAAATACAATTTGGGGATAAATTATATGAACATTTCTAAAATTGCCCCTAAAAGTAGACTACATTTACAAAAAAGTCGGGATTTCGGAGGGAGGTACGGACCCCCAGGACCCATCCCTGCTTACGACCCTGGTTCTCACTAACACAGATAGCATCTTAAATAGATGGAAAAATTTCTTTGACGAATTGCTCAACGCGTAGCTAAAAACTAATGGCGGGGAGAAAGGGAAATACACACCGCAGATCCGTATATTCCAGAACTTAACCGATTAAATGTAGAAATCGCTATAAAAAAGTAAAAGAAACACAATCTCCAGGTGTTGACGAAATTCCGGCTGAGTTAATCTTAGCTGGAGGCAAAAACTTTTTTGAACATTGGTAAGATATGAAAGTCAAAAAGTGCCAAATGAGGCGAATAAGGCGAATGGGTTACCAATGGGCTAGGGGGATTGTCTTGATGGAGAAGCACACCTGCTATGAGTTTCTCACGAAGCTTCTATCGAATATTATCACGCATCTAACGTAAAAGACCTGCATGATAGTCTTCAGTCACTGATTGCCCCTTTGAAAGATAATCCATTATTACCATCCCTTCCGAATTCCATAAAACTATAGCCATCACCTTTCCAGACTTGGCTTTCTTCGGAGGGAGTATGAAGGATGTTTTCACAGCTTAGAACTTCGTTTGGACTCCGGTTGGTAATGATGGACATAGGTCGCATCTACTGTTATGAATTGAGTGCGAAAGAATCTGGATTTGTCCGGAAGAGATCAAGATTCTCGCTTGAAATGGTGCGTTTGGCGATCAGGTGTCTAAAGTTCTGGCACCCATTTCGCGGAAACCTTGCTAATTCTAGATATTTGGTAATAATTCCGTTGACGCGTCCAGTAGATAAATCCTCAATCTCATCAATCTGCCAGATGGTCATTCACTATCAATCATGATGATTTTATGCACTTTGTCAATGTTCTGAGTTAGTGCTTACATGGGCCTTTCTGATCAAGTGCCATTTTCGATGGAGATTCTCCCCTCTTAAATTCGACTACCAATTTCTTCACTGTAATATATGAAGGGGCACTCTCACCTAAAGTAGTGATATGTTGGCATGGATCTCGTGTGGCTTTAAACCTTTCTTGTGGAGATATTTAATAACAGCTCTTGCCTTCCATTTGTCAATATAGCCACACTTTGCTCACTCTTCTGCCTTTCTGGATTTGTAACAACAAAATAAAAGTCGATATTAATTCCACTTTTAACATTGATTTGGTATAACATCATACAAAGGTTCAATAAATACGGCCTAATAATAATACCTGTCTAGTTCTAATATTTCTTGGTTAGGCTTAGAATTTGCGCATCAACCCTCATATCTCGAAGCTACTACATTCTACAAAATGAAGCATTCAGTCCGTTTTACGCAAAATGTTAGGGACAAATCATGTGTCCTTAAAAGTGAATTCTCTCACATCAATTCTCAAAGCCTTTTCACAATATTAAACCGTTTTTTATACGTAAACAAGAGGTTCAACTTCCTCCTCGTCTGAATAAACACTAATACCTTTCTCGTGTGATTTTCGCCGAATTCGCTCTCAAATGTCTTTTTGATAAAGTCGAAAGCAAGCTAGGACATTTTTTTCTGCATTTGATAACATAGATGTATCCATCGGCGTACGGTGCTGGATACATCCGGGGACCGATCGGGGAACAGGCCGAGAAGAGAAATGCAGCCTTCGGCATTGTAAAACACAAGGTAATATTAGCATGCATTTAACATGGAAAATATAATGTTCATGGGTTTTCTCTAAGCTCTTCCATTTCCTCCCACATAATCATTCCACTAATTCTTTCATAATCATCCATCTTCCTTAGCGTAATTGATATTTTCGTGGGTCGTTAAAGACTTCATTTCAGTTTTACATATGCCTGGTCAATACTTCACGTGATCGATTTTCAGTAAAATCTGTGAATCATGAAAATCATTTTTCCACATGTGACAATGTTCAAAGTTCCCACCCCTGCTATTATGTGACGTAATATTCCAACAAAGGAAGAACTGAAATTTAATGTCTTATATTGTTAAACATTTACTCTGCTACAGAGCTGCTTAGGACTCTTTGAATTACATTGGAAGTTAAAGTAAACGTAGTTGCATTCAACAAATGGTTTGCAATCTTCTAATCATATCTTACAATAAAATTCAGCAGTTCAACGTAGTTGCTCTTGCTCATTGACTTGCCCCGTTCTGTATGTTCCAATTCCTGCTTTGCTAAAGAAAACTTTCGGTGCTAATTAGACATTCTCTTTCCCTGTTTGTTTATACATTTTCATTATTAGTAGTACCACTGTCGTCAGTCTACTTGACCAGTAACGTACGCTGGAACTTATTTCGGGTGATACAAATTCAATATGATAAAAATATATTATAATTTGTAAAAGTACTTCTAAAATTAGACTAAATTTACAAAAAAAAATCAGGATTTGAGGGGCCAAACCCTAGGACTCGCCGTCGGCGTACGTCCGTGTACTTGATCGTCAATCTTTGATTAATCGAATGTCTCTACTCAGTAATTGCATGGAGATGCTAGAATTTTGAGATATATCAAACGCCTTTTCAGTAACAAAATAAATATGTCTAAAATGGCAATCTGTCATTTAATGAACATGCAGTTTGGTAGAATTGTGGTGGCTACTTAGGAAATTCCAAGTGTAAAATTTTATTTATTTTGTAAGATTTCGTTTTTATTTCTGTAAGATTACGGGTAGGTCTGCCAGTTAAAATAACCATACATTATTATAAAATTCAGTGAACCAGACAGAATTTCACTCGATCTTTCACACACTGGCTGGTTCATTCCTGCAAGACAAACTTTCACAATTCGTAAACCTAGAACAGCTATTACTCATATGTTCCGTTGTCGTCATATTCGGATGGGTTCAACTAGCAGTATGGAATATTTAATGTTGAATTTTCTATGTTCAAATCAATCAAACATTCTCATATTCATTTCTTTTTATATCGTGATGTACTTTAACCCTAATGTTGCTGCACATTTTTTCAGGGTCACTTGTACATGATTAGTAGAGATGTTTCTACCAATCAAGCACGAGATGAAATGCGTAAAAATATTAGTATAATTATGAAATCAGTGATGATGTCACAGTGCGAGGATTACTACAAAAGTCATAGGAACTATTTTCTTTTACAAAAATGAAAACGAAGTAAGAAATAATAAACTATGTAAATAGAACAATAGTGCATATGTGAACGTTACATATAGGAAGTTTAATAAAGATGCATATACCCATCGGAATATATCGAGAACAATGGGCACAACGTATTGTTCGTTTTATTCGTGTTTTACCTCGAATAACAAATCCTTACAAGACAATTTCAACTGTGTATTTAGGCCAGAAACACATACCAGTGGCATCTAGAGTCGTTCGAATAGTAGAACAAGTGAATGATTCTGCACAAAGTAGTTACGACAGGCTAGATATGCTTTCTCTCCCCTAGGAGGATAAATAGACTTATTATAAACGTATTATATACCTACTTCACAGTCAATCAGTGATCTACTTTGACACTAAATGGTTACCATCTCGCTCTCAGAGAGCGAAGCTAGGGTCTGATTCTCGGTGGGAGCTCATTTTTTAATTCTCATCCCACGTTAAATTGTACGTTTATGTTTTATGTAGCTTTGGTGCTGGAAAAAAGTTGGTAAACTGAAAAGAACTCATTCAACATTGAACCAATTAGAATTAAAACTATGTATCATGTAGTCGTCATATATCATACATACTGGCCATATTAACTACCCCATGCCATAAACGCCGCCGGCACCTTGTAGCCATGTCGATAGTCGATGTAGCAACACGTCGAAGGATTGCCGCTAGTGTGCCACTAGCGGCAGGATTTCGTCCAGTCGAAACAAATATGTAGAATCGGGGTGTTGAAGCTACCACTGCGCAGTAGCGAGGACTTCATTTTGGACCGTGCTTCTTTGATTCGTCGTGGAGAATTGCGAAGAAAACAACACGAACTATCGACGGTCATATGCATGCGGTTCCTCACGAATTGTGAGCTCGGACGAATTTCCTCTAAAAGTGAGCTCGGGAGTAAAGAGTACACCCTGCCTCAACGTCATGAAGTTAAAAATTTTGAGCTGAGTGGGTATACTTGTATGAATTTAGATGTCAATTGTCGTCGATCATTAGAAAGTGAATATGGGAGAATTATGAAATAAAGTAAGTACACGCTAGTCACTTTTTTAATAAAATTACATGGCAAACGCAGTTTGTCTGATCCCAAACGGTTATCGTCGTATATACACGGTTAAAGGCGCGCTAAGATTGGCCAAATGATGAAGACCTCAGCAATTTACCCATCTACAAGCCAGGTTTCCGTCACCGCCTGCGTAGCGAAGTCAGAAGAATACGAGCCTACTAATCATATGGTTGATAGTTCATGCCCACGTCCGGGTGTATTTTTCAGTGTTTTTTACTCATCTTAATGTAAACAAATCACGCATATAATTTTCAAAACGGGAGTGGGGTCACCATGGATCGTCGCTGCGGGGCCGCCAACATTTGGCGAGATGTCGCTAGTTGCCCATCGGTCGTCCACCGACGCTTACGCACTGAGAAAAATTTACGGGTAAAAAGTACGCAAACTACGGTGATTTTTAGGAACTTGCAGAAGAATGACTTTTGCACACTATGGAGAATGTTAATTGTTCTTGTCCGTTTTACGTATATTTTCTCCTTACTTTTCTTATAAAAGATACAACGTCATAGATGATGACAGTAATAATGGAGCGACACCATTACTGGTCCTGTTAAAACTTGAGTGTAATGGAAAAATCGCAAAATAGAAATGTTATATTTCCGGCTGTTGCTAGACATTCACCGAGGCAAACATAAAAAATCACAAGTAATGGTAAAAACTCGGCCCAGACTGCATTTAAATCTGTATGTGGAGCCTTAAGCACTGTATATTCCAGTTAAATCTGCATTCACCACTGTGAAAATGTCAAACAAAAGGATACGAATACAGGCTTTGACTGCATTGTTGTTCTTATGCATACACTTTCTTACGACGGTATAATAAAATGCTTGCAAGCAATCAGGGACAAAATTAATGAAAGGAAGACTAAAACCCAATCCAGCAATGTTTTGTGCAGACTGACTATTTCCCCAAGCAGCGAAGTAAAGCTTGCAGTAATTAGTGCTCAAGAACACTGATAGAACGTAGACCCCACTACATAGGATTGAAATACACGCTTTCCGAATGTGTAAATTGTAGACACTCGTTTTTTTTTTTTTTTTTTTGGCAAGAATTTCATTCCCATCCGGAGATGGGCGTTCCAAAGAAGGCAACACCTTCTCTATGGCCAGAGATTTGTAATTGTATATACCGTTGAATTTTTAGAATGGTTATAGGATATATGATACTATGGGCTGAGGAAGGCACTCTGTGGGGTCTGTATTAAGGCACTCAGTTAAGTAAAATATATATGCGGATGGTGGTGGTAGATGCTGCGGTCTGGATTATATTGGTCTATGGCTTCGGTGAGTTCGTATATAGCCAACAGATGGTCCAGTGGTAGGTAATTATAGCGAGGTAAAGCCGGAACTTGATCTAGCAGCTCATAAACAATAGGATGTGCCAAATCGATTCGTTTTTGGATCTACCGTTAGAGTAGATGGTATAAGTTTGGCAAAAGTGTTGAAAATTGTAGACGATGATAGATTTCGGCTGTGGGATTATCGAGAGGAAGAGAAAAGGCCAGACGTAAGGCGTGTCGTTCGAGAACTTTCAGGCGCCCATAGAAAGTTGGTGCTACTGATAAGCAGTAGAAATGACTAAAACTTTATAGGTAAGCAGAAGAAGTTTTGCGTTGAGACCCCACTTGGTGCCTATGCACTCTTTTTTTCTTTTTTTGCTAGCGTAAGCTGGCCCCACCGAAGGGTTATGCCCTGGACTTGGGAAGAGGTATTATACGAAAATTGGGACGGTTTATTACTTTGGTTGGGATAAGTATTTTTATTTACATATTTATTTATTAAGTTCTCACTGGTTTTAACATATTTTGGGATTTTTCGATCTGTAAATCATAAACATAAGGTTGGATAGAGATGAATATGAGGTATGAAAGCATGAAGAAGTGCTTGCACATCTCAACACATAGGTAGTTTTAAAGAGACGAGTGAGGTTATCTTCCCGCCCCGGGAAGATATTTTGCTGTGTTAGAAGGATGAATCTGTGTGCCTACAATGTGTATATTCATCAGGGTTGGGTTGCGATGAACTCGAGTACGCTTTCCTGGAGGAAGAAAAACAACTGCTTGGGTTTTGTCAGCGTTACTCTTAAGCCGCCATTTGAGACACCAGGATGAGAACAGGACTATAGCTTACTGAAGATTTCTGTTTATTTATTGAATAGTTTTGCCAAGTGCCAGAAACGCAGTGTCATCCGTATATTGAAAAATGCTGATGCTAAGTGGGTAAAGTGGGAGATCTGCCACATAAAGAAGATAAAGTAGCGGATACAATGCAGATCGTTGCGGGACGCCGGAATGTAGGAAAATTGGGTGGAATAATGCATTATTAATAGAGATATAAGCTATGCGTTCGGTGATAAAGTTGAATATGAGACGGATGTAGGTAAGAGCTAGATGATACTTATTCAGTTTGAAAAACAGGTTGCCATGCCGGACAGTGTCCAAAGCTTTTTCAAGGTCAAAGAGCGCAAGAAAAAAGGCTTTGTGGGGTGGAATTGATTAGAGATATGATTAAGCTGAACTGAGGGCAAAAACCGTCTTGATAAAGCGGTAAAAGGCGGTGATCTGTCCGGTAAATGTGAAGACGGTTTACAAGAATTCGTTCGAATATTTTACTGAGCGTGCTAGTTAATTGAATAGGGCGATATGATGAAACAAGGCTTGCGGGTTTTGAGGTTTTAGAAATATTAGAGTTTTTGACACTTTCCATGTAATAGGAGAGAAACCTGTGCGAAGAATAAATGTAAAAAATATGGCCAGAAAATGGAGAAGACAATAGGGAACCTCTTTGATTTGGCGCTAAGATATGTTATTCATGCCAGGTGCGCTGTTTCGTTTTCGCTTTGTAACAGATAAGATGTTATCGATGGCTATAGGTACTGTGAGTTCGTGATTGTCGGCTAAGGAATGGTCTAGTAGAGGTTGCAGATGAGGAGAGTGGTAGTTGATGCGATCCACGGGATGTCAACGTGGGTAAGGCGGCGACTGATATGGAGAGAATATATCCTGTAGATAATCAGCCTTGTCAGTGTCTGTTAGGAGAAGCTGATTATTATGAAGAAGAGTATATGTAGTGATCGAACTTTTTCCAGTGAGTTGGTTGAATCGTTTCCAGTACTGTGTCGGATGTGATATTTCAGATAAAGTGTTGCAAGTTGTCACCCACTGCTGGTATTTATAAGTTGTAATGTAATTGCTGACTCCACGTTGTAAGTAACTGTGATGAAGTAATGAGTCTCTATTGCCTGTACGTTCGTAGTCTCTGTAGAATTGACGAGATCTGAGAATGAGTGGAAGTTAATGAGGTTGCAGTTTTGGGCTATAGTGTTTCGAACTAGTGGTTCAAATGTACGTGTTGGTAGCCTGGTTTATCGTCCCAGTTAGGAGGCTGAGGGATTCGTACATGGAATCTTCTGAGGTGGATTAGTGGAGATTTGAGAGTTTGTCCGTGATGTAATTGCGATATCCGATCCAATCTGCCTTGCTATAGTTAAGTGATGGACGCATTAGAGTTTGGCGGTTGGAAGGAGATTGATGGCGATAATTGATAGTGAGCTTGATCGGTAAATGATCGCTGCCGATTGTGACCAGCACTTCGATGGTATAGAAAGGTAGAAGGTTAGTAGACGTAATAACAACATCAGGCGTGGTTTGTGAGGATGATCTTGTGGGCTTTGGTAGTTGATGAAGAGTCCCAGTCCTATGCACTCGTTTCTTTTATTTGCTAGCTATCCGCTCGAGGGTTACGCCTTCTATGGGAAGGTTTGTGGTAGCATAATAGGAAGAAATATTAGTAGTTGTAGCTGGTCTATGGGATAGTATCCTACTTAGTTGGGAGAGGTAAAGAAAAAATTAAGGAAAGACGGTAGGTTAATTATAGAGAGGGATTTTTATTTATTTATTTATTTATTTCAAATATTGTCAGGTGAAACATTGTGATCTTTAGATCACAATCATGAGATGAAGATGAAAAAGGCGAAATGTAATGTTGTGAAGTGCAAAAGACAATACATCACTGGGTTATGTTAGTTGACAGATGCTGGTTAATCTTCTCGCTTGGGGGCTGCTCCAAGGATTGATGAAAGGCAAAAGGGTAAATCCTGAGGAGAAGATATAGCGGTGTATGTATAATAAGAGCTAAAATCGGAAAGTTTATGCGGGCGTTCATGGTGTCTATAAGGAACGGATGGCGTTCATGCAGATGTTTATTGATATATTTGAAACGGAGAGATTCGAGGTGAAACAGAATGTGTGGAAAAGGCGTTCTTTCGTTCAATTCATATGTCAGACTGGGCAATTTTATTCTGTATGCAATGCGAAGTGCATGACGTTCCAAAATCTTCAGTTTGTTGTAGAAGGAAGGAGGTGCAGCGATCCAAGCCAGATTAGCATATGACAGAACTGGACACAAAAAGACCTTATAAGTACAAGAGTTGTGGAACTAAGACCTCAAGTAATACCCGTTAGACGTTTTAATAAATTGAGAGGGTTTGAAGACTTGGTAATGACGTCCTGTAAATGTGGTTTCCAAGTGAGATGTGCGTCTAAGGTGAGGCCGAGGTATGTGACAGATTTACGGAATTTAGGGCGGGTATTATCGATTATGAGATGAACTAGGTTGGGGTTTCGGTGGAACTTCGTGTGCTTTTTGGGCGGCAAGAAAACTATAGTCTGGGTCTTCAGAGCGTTTATTTTGAGCCACTTTCAACACCAATTAACGAAGGAATCTATGGCAGATTGCATTGAAATGTTAAGTTGGTGCACAGTTTTGCCGAGTGCTAGGAAGGTGGTATTATCTGCATAGTGGATAACATAAACATACAGAGGCAATGACGGTAAGTTGGCCACATAAAGAAAATAAAGCCGAGGGGAGAGTGAAGAACCTTGGGGTTCGCCAGAGTAAAGGAATATAGGATGAGAAAATGCGTTGTTAATAGTAACGTATGCAAGGCGACAGTCCAAAAATTTATAGATAAATCTGATATAAATGATAGGAAGACGAAAGTTCAAAAGTTTGTACATAAGTCCGGCATGCCATACTTTATCAAATGCTTTCTACAAGTCAACTAAGGTAAGACAAGATGGTCGTGATGTATTATAATGGTTGGTGATGTGATTGAGGAGACTTAATAACTGGTCGTTAATGCTGTAGTTTGGACGAAATCCGGCTTGTGAACGTAGTAAAAGATTAAATGATAAAGATGGACGTGTTGACGTTGAACTAAGATTTTTTCGAGAATTTTACTGAATATAGGTGTCAGTTGAATAGGGCGAAATGAAGAGAGAGTGTCAGCGAGATTATTCGGCTTAAGGAACATTAAGATCTTAGACGTCTTCCATTGAGATGGTATAAATCCAGAACGGAGGATGAAAGTATAGATGAATGAGAGAAAGTATAGAACTATGTATGGACTCTTTGATGTGGCGATAAGAAATGGAGTCT
The DNA here is from genome assembly GCF_964235325.1 of Thermobia domestica. Classification (NCBI taxonomy): domain Eukaryota; kingdom Metazoa; phylum Arthropoda; class Insecta; order Zygentoma; family Lepismatidae; genus Thermobia; species Thermobia domestica. The sequence continues at coordinate 196,666,354 of NC_137455.1, read as the reverse complement.
ATGCCTGGAGCTGTGTTATGTTTACTTCTTATATCTGAAGTGATATCATCATTAGTGATAGTCACTGTTAGTGGTCTGTGAATGTTCAGCGGGTGATTAGCGTCTGGGTGAAGATGAGCGGAGGAAAAATCAAAGCGATCTACCGGATGATTATGAACAGGTAGATCAGGAGTAAGTGGTGTGAAGATATATTGAAGATATGTGGCGAAGGCATTTGCTTTATCGAGACCAGAGTGTACGGGTGTGTAGTTAAGAATGATTGAATAGGATGTTTTGTTAAATTTGCCAGAAATTGTATAGAGGCGTTTCCAGTAACGTGAAAGATGGGATGTTTCCGAGAGAGAGAGAGTTGCAGGTTTTTACTCATTGACGTAATTTGTAGGCTTTGACATAATTTTTTAGTGTACGTTGAAGAGCTCTGTGATGACGAAGTTCCTTTTGACTCCTAGTATGAATGTAGTCACGAAAAAAAATTCGTGATCGCTGCACCATGGCAAGATATTGCGGAAGAAGTTTAGGTTTATAGGGGTGTGTATTGCGATTGTGGGATATATTGTGCAGAGGCGTGATTCATATGCCGTGTAATAGTATCTAATATACAATATAGTTCATCTTCTGTAGTAGGTGAATCAAGGCATTCCAAGTTTTTTGAAAGATATGAACGATACTTTTTCCACTCTTCTTTATCATGTCTTGAGATCATGCTAGATGGAGTTGCGTCAATAGGTTGTGAAGTGCGAGTTTGAATGCATAGCTTGATCGGTACACGGTCGCGTCCTAAATGATCTAAGACATCAATTATTGTACGCTGTGTTAAGGTAGCTGAAGTGATAGCTATGTCAGCAGTCGTGTTAGAATCTGGGCGTGTCGGTTTTGCCAGTTGATGATATGTGCACGTTGTAGCAGTGGTGATGAAGTTCAAAAAATTCATTTTGTCTCAGTTGGAACGACTATGGATATTGACGTCAGCTAAGATGATATAGCGCTGAAAGGAATTTGAAATGTACTGGAAGAAGGTCAGAGGAATTGGGTGGCCTGGTCAAACGTAGATTGTTGCTATGGTGATGTAATCTAATCTATAATAGTGTGTGATTATTAGATGTTCCGGTAGATTCTCAGCTGGGCTTGTGTGTATGCGGTATGGAATATGAGGTGAGGAACCAATTGCAACGCCACCCTTGGCACGTCGTACTGGTAGAATACTATATTTACGGATTAAAGTATAGCATGGAATTTTGCATTGCAGTTTCGGAGTAAGATTAGTTTCGTTCAGTAGGAAAGCATTTGATTTTTCTTCCCGAAGGAGTTGTTCAAAAAGTGGTTTGTGAGTGAAGATTAAACGAATATTAAGAAAGGGAAAGATTAAGCACATAATGCTCATGACGTGATGGAAATTAGAGACTTGGTTCTGATGGAAATGTATTAAAGTACGCTGTTGGTCCTTGCAAGTTGTTTGAAATTGGAGGTGAAAGACAGATTGTACAGCGAATTGAACGTGTTGCAAAACTAGAGGACGTGCAAACGGATACATATTTTGAAGCGTCAGAATAATAAAACCTAAGAGCTGCTTATTAGTTATAGGTTGGTCAGACGTGGTACAAGTTTCAGTGGTTTGATTTTGTGCATCGTGCATGCAGAGAGGAACAATTAATTCAGGCTGTACTTCTTGAGGAACAGGTTTCGATTTGCATTTAATAAGCAGGATGACCTAAGCAGGATGACATTCGTGACAGGTAGTACAGTCAGGTGGTTGTTGCATGTTTGGAGAGATCCGGGTGTGGTGGGGACCACCACCGTAACTGCATATGAAAGAATTAGTGCATTTTGATGTTGGGTGCGTATACTCCTGGCAGCGGTCGCAGCGTATTGCAAAGCGGGTGGAGTTTTCGAAGGTTCGACTCTGCGTCGTTTTCTTGTAGCTGTATGCCCCGTGTTCTAATAGATCATCAATAGTATCTTGCTATTCGGTTAAAACGCGGACCATGTAAGTAGCTCCTTGGTTGTTACGAATGCGGAGACATTTCTTGAATGCGTACCCTTCTTGACGTAATCCCTTCTCAATTTTTCGTCGCTGTACAATGGATCCACTCCGCGAATGACCACAGATAGCGTAGGAGTTCGTTTTGGTAGCGGTAGTAGTTTGGCACGTTGCTCCTGGAGTTTCGTAATTTTTGCAGTCTTGCCGAAGATTTCGAAACTGTGCTTCTCTCTGAATGTTGTAGCAAAATGCGGTAGAAGTGACTTTAGGATATAGCCGTTTTGAGTTTGGACAATTTGTAAGATTTCTGTGGGTGGTCGGTATTTAAGAATTTGCTGAAGTAATAGTTTGGTGTGGCGGAGTTTTGGATCAAAGCTTTGTAGTAGAAAATTATGTACGTCCGGTTGAGGTTTGTGACGGAGTTGCTGGATGCTGTCTACTATCATGTGTCTGGAGCTATCGTCGGAACTAGCAATACTGATTTTATCGTCGTGGTGCTTCTTGTGAGGTAGAGATGTAGATGTAGATGCTATGTTGCCGTTATACGTAGTCCTGGTATTCTCATCTGGTCGTGGTGTTGCAGTTACTGGTGTTTCAAATGCATCCTTGAAGCTCTTCCGTTTCTCTACTTTATGAGCTAAGACGGATGTAGGAGCAGCCGCAGGAAGACTCGGATGTTGTCCGCTGGCCATAGTGGCCAATGAGGAAGGTGAATAGAAAACCAATGATCGAACAGTGGTATGTTGAACGAAAAATGATGAAATGGATGATGAAGTTAAGCTTTCAAAAATATGGACACTAGCGTGTACGGTAGTGCAGTCTCCGCTCGGGTGAAACCTTCTATCTTCCTCAACCTCTCGCCCGCCACTGAGAACTGCCGGGCTTGCGTCCACAAGCTCATAATATCCTCAGTCTGGACTTGAGACTGTAAACAATGCCTGAAATGAGAAAGCTAAATTATGCACTCGTTTTGAATAATGGCTGTAGTATATCAGAAAGAAGTAGCTACTTGTGAAAATTTGCATGGTTTTATTGTTTGGTATAAGCAAAGACTTTTGCAGTATCTTTGGCATTTATACCAAGTAACGAATAATGTTATATGTTTTCTGTAGGCCTAATCTGTCTCAATAATAGTTTTGTAAACGTGTAAATTGTCTGACAAACGTTACATGATAATAAGGCTACCATCTGTTTTCCGTAGCTACTATTCTTGTGTTCTAGCATATAAAACTATCCAGGTTTTGTCATATAGTGTGGAATTGTGGGTGTTAGAAATTTTGCGTTCCTTTTTCTCCACGTATTATAACAGAAGGAATGTGTTACTGTCTGTTTGGTAATATTAATGTAACATGACAATACAGACTTTAATACCAAACAATTGTATGATTACATAGAATTTCAGGACTTTTTTCCATTACTTTCTGTAAATTAACCGTTTTAAGTTTTTTTTATCCATTTTCTGGAATATAAAACATTAAAATGACTTTTTATCATATCTTTTTGTACTTTAGTTTTCGCACCTTCCGAGAGAAATGTCAGTTATACGTAATCATGTTTTCCTTAGACTAGAAAATATCTTTTAATAGTAATGATAAAACAACTTTTCTCCGTTTATAGTGTCTCTATTGTACGGATTTATTTGCTCTTTGCAGTGTAGTTGTGTAGGAATGGGTAGGACTCATTAACATGAAAAAATTTCATTCCTGGCGTGAAGTTTCCACTTTACTACGAACGTTTTCACATTATTGAGTTTTTTAAACATTATAATGTAAAAAATGCATTGCAAGGAAAATTTCTTTCTGCGATAGTTTCCTTACTTATGTGAAAAAACACGTACTGGATAGGATATCCTGTAATATTTTCATTCCTGAAAGACATTTATCTCTCTTGGATGACGTCACGCTTATTTGTCCAGTCTGGAATGTATTCTTACCATTACATAACTGAAAACTCTCCTGTCGTTACTGACATTTGTTAGGTACTACAGATTTTTCGAAAAAGACAAAATACAGCATGTTGTAATTCTGCTTCGACACATGACAAATTAACATTATAATGGTTTCGAGTCAAAATTTACGTAATTTAAGTACGGAATCAGGAAAAAATCTACTTTGCATGTCCTTACTGTTAAATTTTCGATGAACATTTTTCTCAGTGCGGCATGCAGTAGTTATATGTAGACAAATATACTAGTTTTGCACAACTATCCGTCACTACTGTCTGAATGGCTACTCTAAGAGTATTTCTTATTCTAGTGAGATCTTAAAAGTTGATAATTTTAAACCTGTAACGCATCTACGCTTTGTCTTCTTCTATTTCTCTCGAAAGTGTATTTATACGTACAACGGTATCAAACCTCCGTGGCAAAAATCTCGGTCCGTTTTTTTAAAAAAATCTTACTAGTATCACCATTGGCTGCGACAAATTGTTCTTTTTTAAAAGATAATTACTTAACCTTCTAATATTATGACAAGGTACTGAAACGTTGTAACATGTTTATGTCGAGAGACAAGTAGCTTTCCTATGTCTATGTCTTCTGAGTTATGCTGCAGTTTTCTTTTCTTTCTAATAATTTTTGTTTTTTTCTTAAACATGACGCTGACGAGACGCAATTAACCACGACGGTAAAAGTAAGAAAAAAAACTCATTGCAGGTCTGAATGAGAAATGTTGGAGAGATTTCGCTAGGCCGGGAACACGCACCAAGTGCAAGTGTAATAAATAATTATTACTCCCAAGAAGAGCGTTTCCATAGCAACTGGCGTGAGAGTTGGGGAGGGAGAAGGAATCTGATGAGTTTGAGAAACGACTTCTTGCTTTCTAACGAAAGAAAGAAAGAAAGCGAAGAAAAGATAATTTTTGTGTTGTTATCCCAAGATAATTTTTATGACATATACCTTCTGCCAAGTACCTAAGTGAACGCTTATATCAAACTTTCATTTGGAAAGTTGCCCTTTACTATATAGAACGATATGCTCTGTTTCTTGAGAAATATACATTACATTTAAATATTACATTCTATCTTTCTTTATAGGATTTTTATTTTCTTGTGTTTCTTTGTTTTCTTTTAAAAATATTTCTTTCGTTTGTTCTTAATCTCTGTCCCACTGTTCATATTTATACACACTTCATGTTTACATTTCACGAAATGGTAAAAAAAAAAAAAAAAAAACAAGGAGAAGTAAGTAAAATGTTGCCCACAAAATTTGCAGTTTTATTCGGAAAGTCTGGTACAACCACTTTCTTCTTCGTAAGAAATGAATTTTCCGATGAAATTAAATCAAACAGATGTAAATTTTGCTTGGGTTATTGAAATCTTTATTTCAAGCTAGGATATTAAAATTTCCAATAAGCAGTTGAGAGAACGCTACGTTTAAAAGAGGGTAAATAGGCACAGTTTTGACAAGGCTGTGTAAACATAAGAGTATCCATTTTTGCCCACCAAATTTTGAACACATGAACATATATGGTTACGTCTTTGGACATTAAATTATCATTCTTTTCGCAATAACCAAATTTGGGAGTAACTTTAAAGTTGAGGTATGCTCGTCATAAAATCAGTGTACTTAAATCTCTGTACAAACTCACACATGGCCAACTCAGCTCCCAAACGCTACTCTCAGAATTGTATTTCCAAATTCCATTCAGATAAACATATAACATACACTATTTTTATGTAGTACGACCTAGAGTGTCAAAAGTTTAACATTCTCTGTTCTACAGGTTTCTTAAGTCAGACAACGAAATGCCATATACACCAGTAGATTTATTCTCTGTTTAATTGTGAAGCTGCATATAACTCCACTATGACGTCAATGTAATGAATAAATTCTGGTCTCACTATTGTCAACCTTTCTTGTTATCACTTAAATGTTATTTTATTATTATTATTATTATTATTATTATTATTATTATTATTATTATTATTATTATTATTATTATTATTATCGGTTAATGCTACTAAAAATCAATGTTCATCTGAAGAATTTGGTCAAGTTAACCCCCAGAAATTACTACTCAACATGTATTGGAAGCTATCAGAACTTTAAATATTAAGTCGTCATGTGGGATAGACGGAATTCCAACTTTCATTATTAAGGAGATAGGTGAAACAATTGCACCAATATTGTCTTCTTTGTTCAATTTGCAGATTATCCACTTCTAATTATCCTGATGTATAGAAATTGGTTTCTAGAACACCCCATACCTAAAACTAATGGACAGTCTATTAATGATTTTCGACCAATCTCTGTAGTGAAGGTAATTCCGAAAATCTTTGAGAAAATAATCTATAAATATATTTATAATAAAGAATGAAATCAATATAAACCAACATGGATTTATGGCTGCTAAATCTGTAATAACTAATTTAGCAAGTCTTATGCATTATACACTTCCAGTTATTTGGGCTGGTAGTCAAGTTGATGCTATTTACTTGGACTTTGCTAAGGCATTTAATAAATTACCACATCACTTATTGATAAATTGAAAAGATATAATTTACCTAACTGTGTTATTAAATGGTTGACTTCATATTTAAATGAAATTTGTGGTAAAATATAAAGGGAAACTGTTTGCTATTCATAGTAATACCTCCGGTGTACCCCAGGGTTTTAATCTTGGTTCTCTTTTGTTTTTGCTGTATATTAATGACATTTGTATTGATATAACTTGTAAATATATGTTATATGCTGATGATATTAAAATTTTCAGTCAAATGAATTCCAAACAAAATCAAGATACTTTGCAAAAAATTACAGATATCATAGTGAAATGGTCCGGAGAGAATTCTCTACCCCTGAACTTTAATGAAACGCAAGGAATACATTTTCGAGGAAAGTTAACCCTTCCATCTACAAATACAGGATAGGAAATCAACATATCCAATTCGTTAAGCATGTTAGAGATTTAGGAGTAATATTAGATGAAAAATTTCTTTTTCAGAAAAAATCTTCAGGTTGTAATCTACAAAACTAGTTGGAACTTAACAATGCTCAAATAATTATGTCGAAACTTTACTAATATTAGCACCTGCAAAATTCTCTATATGTGCAGTGTTAGGTCTCATCTTGAATATTGTACGGTAATTTGGAATAGTGAAGCAATTTTTTTTTAGTTCTTCGATTGAATCAGTTCAAAATTCATTCCTAGCCTGGTTAAAATGGAAGTTCAAAGAAATAGGAGAGGCGAGCTTGTCAGACATAAGGGAGGATCTTAATCTTACCCTTCTGTCTGACAGGCGTCGGCTCTTTGATTTGAATATTTTTATGTAATTCTGGATGGAGATTTTGTTCTGGAGAACTTTTTCTATTTAAAAATTCTTCACAGATACATTAGGAAATTTGTTCGTTTATTAGTAAATATCTAATTAGGTCTTCAATATATAAAAAGTATAGAAACAGCTAATAACTTTTATCCGGTTCTTGATTTGTTTTATAAGAGTTTCAAGAAGGTGCGTGAATTATTATTTTAATATTTTAAATAAAGTATGAAATGTCTCAGTATTTTTAGGCTTGCAACTGATTGTCTTAATTTTGTTTTGTATTTTCACTAAATACTGTATGGATTTGTTATATATATAGTATTTTTTAATCAAATTGTAAGAAACTTTTTAATTCTGAACAGATACACATGTTTGTTTCTTATTTTTATTGTATTTCTGGAGGTCATTTTTGTAAAGTTTGAAAGTTGTCATTTGAAAGATCATTTTATGTTTTGTTAGGCTTTTATTCTCTCGTCTTTCTTTCTTTAATCTTTTCTTTTCTTCTTTGCTTTTACTACGGATACTGCACTTTTTTTTATCTTGGTCATGAATTTTATATTTGTGTCATGTGTAATCTTCATTTTTTTCAATGCTTATTTTATTTTCGTCATTATTACTAGCCTTATGAATCAGTGTATTTAACTTGAGTGTTTAACTTAGAAATATTTATTTTCAATTTGTAATAGCAGCTATATATTGCCTTTCTGAACATTTTTCTTTTAGTATTTTGTAAACTGTTACAATTACATGGCAAATAATAATCTATCCTTGTATTTTATATTGTATACTTATTCTATATAGTATACCTTTTCAATATGCATGTTACTTATGCTTATTTTTTCACTATTGTTATTTTTGTATTTTCCAGTTTGTAAGAGATACTGCATGCTTTTATGTTATTATTCTAAACTAATTTTATCTGAATGCTCTGAACCCCGTATATGCTGATTTGACCATTTGTTTAGTTAGAGATTTGAAATTATGAGGCACACAATGAGAAAATATATATTTTCAAAACTTATTTGAGGAGACAGTGAAAATAAATGGTTAGACGCATTTGGTGTGTACAGATGAAAGTTAATTGTGCCGAAAGGGCAGCAAGAAAAGTATTTCATGCGAAAGGGAAGAAAGATCTACATAAAGATTCCTTGCACTTGACAGAAAGATGCTATATTCATATGAACGGTCAAAGAATTTGATTTACTACGTATAATAAACATCAATCAACCATAAAAATGGGACTAGAAGATGGGCCCACTTAACCGGCCATCGGTATGTTTTATTTTGTAACGCGATCGGTAACTTGTGAGGGAATCCCTCACTTTTGATTTATTTTGTTTCCATGTTATTAAAACTTTGTCTATCGTCGTTATACATAAAAGTATGCGTTTGCATTTTATTATTGGTACAATTTCGGTAATTTAAGTTGATTTTTTGCACTATGGAACCTTTTTCGTTTGTAACGTTGAATTAGTAATGTAAAATAGAAACTTTTAATTTTATTCCAACATTTATTAAAACATACGGAAAGTTAACTATATTTACAGTATATTAGGTATCAATTGTTCTTGTGTTTGCTATTTAACATTATATAGAAAGCATATCTTGGCAAGCTTATACTTTACTGTCCATCCCTGTATCCATAGTACATAAGAAGTGTAAAATTAGGCTGGATTAGTTTAAGTTCTAGAACGTAACCAAACTTAACAGGCCTTATATAATTCTAATCAACATGTATATAATTTCCAAAATTTGATCGAGAAAAACATCCAAATCTCTGCTCCAGCACTACCACCTCACTGGAAAATATTTCCAGTCCTCCTCCATATCATCATCTCCATTTCTCCTCTGGGGTCTACACTTCTGTGTGGCAGATTGTGATGATGTGCTGACCACTGATAGGTAATCGATAATCTGCATATATTGTCTTTTTTTTCTTTTCTTTCTCGTCGGAAAAATAACGCACACTTTACGTCTTCCATGCTCTGGTTGACTCGTGTACAATTTCTTCAGATGGAAGTTGGAGATGTTACTTAACAGTGGTAAGACACCTACTGTTCATGAGTTCAAAGTTAGAAAAGTGCATATGCTTTATGTACGCTTTGATGGAAAACAACAAAGCTGAGTTTTATATCACTATCCTTTTTCCTCAATAGTCATTTTGTTTAGCTTGTAAATTTTATTAATTACCAAGAAATACCCTTTAATCTTGGTTTGTCTTACTTCCATTCTTTCCGACCTATAAACGATTTGCATCGGAAAACATTTATGAAAGTAATTGCATTTCAAAATTAGACAAATATCATAACAGAAAAGCAAAGCTGATTTCTCCTACGAAGCAGCTGCAAGCGCATGAAGCATATATTTCGTGTGCATTCGTTCTCGTTTATTATTATGTGTTGTCTTAAATTGTTCATTATGTCGGGACAAATACTTCTCCTACTTGGACGTTTCGGGGGTAAAACATTCGAAAGCATCAAAGAATTTTACTATTTTAATTTTTGGTTTGGTTGCAGAAGAGAAGAAAGTATTGTGGACGTAAAACCTATCGAATTTAAGATTTCAGTGACATGACTATCGATACAGGAATAATATTTTTTCTTCCCTTCTCTCCGTCATAAAAATGGAAAGATACTTTATTTGGCGGAAGTATGTTTTGTTTCGGTCACGTTTTGCTTAAACGAATAATAACAAATCTTATTCATATTTGTTAAACAAATCTTTATTGACAACTTCATAATGTAACGTCATTCCTTTTTGTCCAGGCGCAGAAAGGATAGCTTTAGATATCTACGTGAATGTTCTTCAAACTGTATTTCGAAATGACCTTTAACGATATCCCTTATACCAACTTTAACGATTTCATGAATAAATATTTCATTAATATGAGTAACTCTAGAATTTAGTAAAAACTACTTAACTCAACATGTGGGTGTTTACCTTTAATTATACAGAGACCTTCACATACTTTCTTTCAAAACATTCTTCTCATTTTTCACAGAAATCACGTATATATGTAGCATTATATAAGTATCAACCAACTACTCGCTAGTACCGTGAACTTTATGCCTTATTTGCTGATGGATACTCAGTTCTAACCGAATTCGCGTGCTCCCGGGTTCAATTCCCGGTAGGGATATAGTTGAACGATTACAGTTGTTAGTATTCCACTATAATTAGTATGTCCACGCCTCTTTTAGCCTAGCAGGTCTAACCCTGGAAGGTAAATTAACTCAAACCAAACAAATCAGTTCTAACCGAAAATTGAGCTCAGAACCAAATGTACCAAGGTTAATGGTGGAATTCCCACAATCTTAATTTACTTAATGTCAACTTTATAATGCAGTCATTAAATATGTTTACAATACTATGAATGCTTTCTTAACGTATGAAAATGAAACTAACATACACTGAAACTAACCACATCTTACTAGTTAATTTAGCGCTTAAAATGTTATTTCTATGATAAAGCAACATAATCTCTACCAGCATGGTTATGTATTCACTTTGAGAACGTAGCTTTGTGCAAAAGAGGATTGTCAGTAATATTTCCCCTTTTCTTGTGATCAGACATTTCAACTTCCCACGCCCTCAGACGCACCTGTCAATGAAAGCAGGTAATGTTAATTACGGCATTCATTGCGTTCCTGGGGCCATCCGACACTGAAGAAGAACACAACCAGTCAGATGGTTCGATAATTTTGTGAATATAAACGCGACAACATTGAATTATGCTGTTGCGGAAACCACGGGCATGCACCAATAATATCTATTCTTCCTCTTGCAGTTAGTTGGAGAACGCTTTTGATGAGTATTATCATCATCATCATTTCGAAAAAAGCACTTTCCGACGGCAGGCAATACCTGCATACATCTGCTGCGTTTCACACGCTCACGCTAGAGAACAGAAAAGACGTGGTTCAACCAAAGCTGTGTTGTTATTACGCAAGACAAAGTGAAAGAATAGAGAACTACGATGGCTTTTGTATCTGAAGTCACAGTTCGTTTGTAAGACAAATCATTTGAGTTAGATTGTGAAACCTGTCAACGACGTGACCCCTGGATTGAGAAGTTAATATAACAAAAGCGGCGAATGAAGGGGAGTTTCGAAGTAAATTGACATTCCACGCGATGTTCCAATAGTATCCCTTTCTGTTTCCTCTATTAATGTATACGTTATAATATGTTTGTTTATTATCGTATACGCATAGTAGTGTTTAAAGTGGATAACAAGTATGCTTTCTTTGCGCGAGGTCCTGGCTTCGATGCTTAGTGGGGTATAAGTCTCGAATATTAAAATAATAAATCCTTCAAAGTCTGCTTTAAACAATATGTTACAACTAATGTAGAATCATTGCTGTGAAGGGGCTTGAACTGTAATCAAACTGACATCCAAATAATAATACACGCAAGCAAAAAATGTCTAAAAATCTGTTGCAAAAAATCGAAAGAATCATAATTTTTAATCCTGTTAGAAATAGTTCAAATTCAAATGAAAATTTTAAAATTAGTTGCAGGCTTAGAATAGGCGTACAGTTAGTATGTAGTTACGGTCAAAGTGGTAGGCGAAATCTAAACAAGAGTTAGATATTCTTTAATAGAATATCGAATGTATCGACACTCAAATAAGAGTACGTATATGGAGTTATAGAGATAGTCAAATGAGAATGAGATTAAATGATACCAAGCTATTATATTCCCTCTCATACTGGTAATGACTGTCGAAATGATGAGACAAAAATCTAAATGAAGATTTGACAATCATTTCCTTCTACTTACAATCTAACGCTTTAAAAGTCAAATTTGATTCCGCGTAAGCATTAAGAGAAATATTTTAGGAAAAAGTTAAATATAAATTAGATTGCATTGATTCTACTACCTTCAACTTAGTCTCGTTGTAGAACGGAAGTAATCGTAGTTAGTTGTTTGCTAAATAAACCGTTGTAAAACTTCGTTTCCTTTTTTCGAATTCAAAAATTCAATGGTAAAAATTTAATTAAGGTAGTTTAATCGATTTACTAGAAATAATTTCCCGAGATAACAGAGTAGAACAGTAAACTACCGAAACAAGCGTTTAAAAAATGAAATGAAATTTCTGAGTTTTACTTCCCACGGTTATGCCGGTTAGGCTAAAGGAGACGGTGATGATGAGTAATGAATGAAATGGTGGAATGAAGAAAGTGGGAGGAAACGGGAGAACCCCGAGAAAACCCACGCACACGGTGTTTGTCCACCACAAAGTTCACTTGGCGGGAGCAGGGTTTGAACCCGAGACCCCTAGCACCAGAGGTGACAAGCGTTTAAGAACAGAGAAATGAAGTTTAGTAGACATTGTGATGGTAATAATAATAATAATTAATCTATATTTAATTTTTTCACTCGAACCTCTCATATAAAAACCGTTTGAACTTGAAATCTTGCACGGAATTTCAATCTTCTCAAAATCTTAGTCAACCTCTTTTATTTTTATTTCCATTGTAGATTAAGCATGTAAAAACGCTGTTTAATTATTCTAGATGTAAAGTACAAATACAAAATTTCATGCCTGTAACCTCAAGGAATTCCAAGATATGACCATCTTATTATAATAATTGAAACTCCTATTTTTGGCTCTTCCATGTTGAATTCCTGGAAAAAGCTTCCTTAGTGGTATACCTTAACTTACGTCAATTATAATTCTAATATAATTAAAAGTTTGTTTCCAGTTGTTGAATATACGAAGCTTGGTATATAAGGACTTGTTGAGACATAAAATGTATTATTTCGATACAAGAAAATCGGGCCAAGTAAACCGTTCACTTCTGGTGCGTCGGGTTGCTCGGTGGAGAAACATCGTCATGTGGGTTTCTCGGTGTACTACCATTCCCCACACACTTTCTTTATTCCACTATTTCATTTAACTCATTGCCGTCTCTTATTCTACACTTCAGGGCCTAATCGTGGGATGTAAACCTGACAGATTTTATTTTTTTCTTACAAACAATATATATTAAAGAAACTATGGTGTATAAGGGAAAAGAAAAAATTATATTCTTATGACGTCTTTCTTCTGAATCATTTAAAATAGAAGGATGGAAATTAATACCTCTCCTAGCTGAATAAGGCTACCGCATGTGTCATTGGTGCATGAGGTTCCGCGTTAAATTCCTGTGGGAGCGAATCGAATGTACTATAGTGGTTCAAATGTCACTTTAAACTCTAGATCTCGTTCTATATTCCCTCAATGCTAGTTAATCAATACATATGATTACGGGAAACACTTCCTTTCACACATGCGTTGATTCTAACTAGTCGAAATTTGTGATTAAATTTCGGTCTCTTACTCGTGTGCTTAAAATAATGACTACCATTTTGTATGTCATATGTCGATTGAGGAGAAACTGTCTGAAAGCCTCAATAGAGAAACAGCTTAGAAAAAGATATGATGCAAGCTTTTCAAATGCCCGCGATGTTGTTAATAAAACAAAGAATACAAAATAAATTATTTATCTATTTGTTTATACTCAATTAGTTGAATATATTCAAATATCTATGAACAAACTTATAGTATACTAAATTGCAAACTTATAGAAACAAATACTAACATATATTTCTGAAGTACTACTCAGTAACAAAATCAATGCATTGAATTTTTCTAAAGCACTTAAATATGTTTATGGACATACGTACTCATCCAAGTTTTCTAGTTCTGTTAAAGCTGTAATGTGTGCAATATGTATAAACGCACGAAGACAATTGTGATAGTAATATTATTTATACCTTTACGTAAATGAACATAGTTTGCAACCTGAGTTAATACACTCATTAATACCATGTTCGACTCAGCAACCAACGTTACGAACCTCACATTATTCATTCTTAAGAAAAAATCAACGATATAAAAGTATAGTGATTTGATAATAGAGTACTAATATCTGATATGAAAGTTCATTTTGGATTTGACAGGTATGTGTTAAAGGGAAAGCCTGAGGAAATTTACCCGTAAGAAAACATTTCCTCAAGTAAAAATAATTGAAATTCGCTACCAAATTAAACAGAAGAACGTACAAACTTAAGACTATAATCATGTCCATGAGCTTTCTAAGAATTCTCCAGTGCTTTTAACGAACTACTTTACACATTAACAATATTATTTCTCTGTAATATTTTCGCGTTTACCGTCGTTTTCTTTAGCCAATGGAAGATACTCGTAATTTGCTTATGTTAGTCCATGTGAAGATTCACAGATCGACTGAAGTGTTTTGAACACATGCGTTAACATTTACACCAACAAATAAACTGTTATGATAACACAGTAATATTATAAAACTAGTTGAAATTTGCTGACTACTGAATAAAATGAAATGAAATTTCTAGTTTTGTCCCACGAATTATGCAATGTAGCTAAGGTATTTACACTTCTAATGTTTCTGGTCTAATAATATAATAACTAGCTGAACATGCGTTATCTACTCAGCGCATCGTTCTGTTATGACCATGAATCTCCTTTTTACTGTGCATGTCTCCCTACTCACACAAGTAAAGGATAGGAGACTCACAAAAAGTGAATTGCTATGTATAGATGTTGAAGTGAGTTTGCAGAAAATTTGTAGAAATAACACGATATCAAGTGGAAATCTTTTTTCCTAATAAATCCATATCCGTCTGAGTACACCACATTGCGTCTCTTGAGGCCTTTGAAGTTGTCAGCATGCAATAGGTTTTGCCATTCAGATTTAGGCAAAGTGCCTACAATGTCCGTCAACACGACATATGTAACTTCCCTACTGGATGCCTAACACTGTAGCTTCGACCTGCAACAATGTTAATCTTATGGGCTCAAAACGGCCCCTTAAAATGTTGAACAGAACAATAACGATACGGTTTTTGAACATTGGAATGAAAACTGTACAATCTACACAAAATTTGGAATCGACCAGTGAAAACGGTACGTTTCTAGCACGTGTAGTTTTCGAGATCTCATTGTGGAAAGGATTGGAGACAAACATATAAACCTAGCATTTTAATATATAGACTAGCTGAACCTGCGCTCTCTATACAGCGCATCATTCATATATGATCATGAACCTCTTTGCCATCCCTCACAACATCTGTACATGTCCCTTTACAGATAAAAGTTAAAGAAGTCGTGATAAAAATCGGCAAATGATAATACTATAAAGGGGAGATTTTTTTTTGATTATTCTTTCAATATATCGCACCGTTTGCAAGATTTCCGTTTGAAGTTTCTAATTCATGTATGATCAGTGTTTTCTATCTTCTTGCATGCAGTATGTAATAAGCAAATACATTACATACACAATTAATTATAATTTCACTTATATATGGTGTTCATTGGGCAAAATACTCCAAAAATAAAGATTCATCTTACAAGAGAAGAGAGGAAGATTATATATCGAAGTGCAAGATGGTTTATACACCAATCAAAAGCTCTAAGGACGCCTGTTAAGAAACTGTAATAAATTTTTTCCGTATACTCGAGTTATATGAATATACAGGGTGTCCACAAAGTCCTTAGAAACCCCTAGAAATCGCAAACGGTGAGACAGATGCCAAAACAGGAAATCACGTGTTTTATCATTTTAAACGTACAACGTACCAAAGCAAAAAGTGTTGTCCCAGTGCCACTCGCAGGGTCCCAGGCGGGGTCCCACTCAAAAATTTCAAATAGTAAGAGGGTCAAGTAGGACATCGTTGGAAAGTTGTTGGAAAATGAAAGAAGAAGAAATAAGTCTCGACTCTCTAAAATTACCCTGTGCAAAATAGCGGCTTCTCAAAATGTCAGCAAAAACGTCACTGTAAAGTTTATGGCCACCCTCAGAAATCTGAAACAATGAGACAGATATCAAAACAGAAAAACAGGTGTTTCATCATTTTAAAAATATAATGATTTAAAGTGAAAATATTTCTCCCACAGTATCCCACAGGGTCCCAGACGAGGTCCTACTCAATTTTCACATGGCAAGGGGCTCAGGTAGCATATCGCTTCAAAGCTATTGTTAAATGAAAACAGATGAAAGAAGTTTGGACGCTCTACGATAACACTGTGCAAACATCTTGTCTATTAGTTCTTCTTTCTATAGTCGGGTTTTAGTTTGTTTTCACTTTAATTCGTGTACTCAACGTAAAGAAATGACATTCCGCTACTGCGAGATTCTGCTCTCTGGGCCCAGTAATGTGTGAAGAAAGAAAGGAAGAATGAAGGTAAAAAGAAAAGAAACGACATGTAAAATTTGGGGGGAGGGCATCAAAGGAAGTTATTTAAATGCTAGTACCTCAGCGGAATTTTAGATCACGTCGATTTGTTATTTATTTATTAAACAGATGGCTGTGATAGACTGAACAAAATTAAATTATCTAGCAGCTATTCAATAATATATTGAACATCAAAATTAAAAAAAAATAACACGAAAATGCAAATTCACACATACAATGACGGAAGGAATACAAAATCATCGTAATGTCCTTTAGTTACCTATTTTTTAAATGGCGATTAGACCAAAGATCGTCATGCGGCGGTCACTGTTTGCAGTAGATCTGTCTGCTAACTCGTCTGGGTTGAGGTCTAGTAAATCACGATGTGTGGGACAGACGATAACATGATTGAATCTTTCCTGTGTCATTGTGTTTCTAGTCTTTGAATAGACCTAAAGCTCTGTTCAGCTTCACATGAAGAAACTAGCTGCACAATCAAAAGACGCAATAAGTTTTCAACGTTTTCAAACATTGCTCGAGCTTCAGGTTCCACTTCTTGTAGTACAGTACTTTGCAAGAATTACTGACACAAGACGCACCAATCTTCTGCAGAAACATTTTCATCTCAAGAGAAAATGACACTGCATCTATTTCTGGATAATTTTCAATTATGTCAACTTGTTCGACCACACCTGATAAAAGCCGCATCTTCTAGTTGCCGAAGACGCAGGAAATCCGACTGAGTAAATCTTGATTTTAGGCCTTTCAGAACTACATCAATGATGGTATAATTTTTTCCCCTATAATATGCACTGACATCTTCAGGAACAAAATCTTCTACCGGTCCTGCGTACTTCCTTGGTACTCTCTTCATTCTTGGCAATGAAAAGGGATTCAAATCATATGTTTCTACTTTCTCACTAGCTTCTTGCATTATCTTGTCAAACCTTTCTTCATTGTGTAGGTTCTGAATATTTCCTGAACAATTTCAACACTTTTAATCAAGCCTGTTACAGTTTATTTCCGACTTTGGAATGACTTCTTCAGAAGTACCAGCATGCCAATTATTTTCTGTCTAACGTAAGTAATAAATCCAACAGCTTTATGCCAGTTACAAAATGGGATAGAAGAACTGGAGCTCTTGTAAGCTCTTTTTCGGTTTCAGAAATACCATGCAGAATTTCTAGTATAACATCATATTTATCTAGAATTTCTCGAATCTGGTCACCTCTGTATAACCCTCTTGTAGGACAAAACGGTTTTATTCTAGTGACATTGCTTATTAATCTTTCAGATTAGATTAAAGTATAGCAACAAAATTTCCTCTTGTTATAACTGATTGAGAAAACAAATTACCTAACTCATGAGCTCAATGCATTGCATTCATGATTTTCCAAACATTACCCTGAAGGACTATTATTCGACTAATGAAGGAAGATAAAAATATTAGGCCTACATTAACATAATGTTATAATCCAACAGTTCTTAATCTTCTTTTAGTCATGGTCCCTTCTGAGACTATGATTGGAGCTTTGAAACTTCTTCCAAGATATATGGACTTAAATATAAATTTTCGTATACTTTATTTTACAGAAACTTGATCGTATCATACACATTAAATTACTACTCTCTTATCTAATACTAATAATACCCAACCAACACTGTAATCTAGCCTAATCTGTGTATTATCTTCGATTCAATTTGTTACCTTTCATCTTGTCTTCACGAACCCCCTGAGACATATCAAGAACTCTGTTATAATTCTTTCAAAGCCTGAATATTATATTTCAAATAAATATAATAATTATTATTTAAATGTTATACTGCCGTTAGTAAATAAATTAAATTAGAATAAAATATTGAATATTTCGTACTTCAAAATTTTCCTCGTCCCCGCCAGAGAAGCCAATGGCCACAAAAGACGGAGATTATATATTAAATTGGAAGATGGCTTATACACCAATCCAAGGTACTAATTATGCTCATTAAGAAACTGTTATATTATTGTTCCAAATGCATATACTGTGCGAGTCATAGGCATTTTTAATTGTAAGGTTTCCCATTTTCACCGAATAGTGCATCAGATTGCATCGGAAATGGTTTGAATATAGTATAGTCTGAAACTGATTTCCTAGAGATTTCCGTTTGACAAAAGTGCATAGTGTTATCGTATGTGATATTTGCACAGCGTTATCGTATAGTGTCCAGATTTGTTCCATCTGCTTTCATTTAACAACAGCTATCAAACGATATGTTACTTGACCCCCTTGCAATGTAAAAATTGAGTAGGATTCCGTCTGGGACCCTGAGGGGGACCATGGCACAAATATTTTCACTTTAAATCATTGTACTTTTGAAATGATTAAACCCCTGCTTTCATGTTTTGAAATATGTCTCACCGTTTCAGATTTCTGCGGGTGACCATAGACTTTACAGTGACGTTTTTGCTGACAGTTTTATCGGCCACCATTTTCCACAGGGTAATTTTAGAGAGTCGAGAGTCATTTCTTCTTCTTTTATTTTCCAACAGCTTTCCAACGATATCCTACTTGATCCCTTACTATTTGAAACTTTTAAGCTGGACCCCGCCTGGGACCCTACGGGTGAACCTGGGACAACACCTTTTGATTTGATACGTTATACGTTTAAAATGATCAAACACGTGATTTCCTGTTTTGGGATCTGTCTCAACGTTTACGATTTGTAGGGGTTTCTACGAACTTTCTGGACACTCTGTATATTCATATAACTCATACAGTATATGCATTCAGGAAAAAAATACAGTTTTTCAATAGGCATCCTTAGAGCTTTCGATTAGTGTATAAACCATCTTTCACTTTGATGTATAATCTCCCTTTCTTCCCTTGTTAGACTGGACAATTGGTTATCCTTCCTTTTTCATTATTATTTGTCCATAAAACTAACACCTGAGACATATAAAACACCTATATACATATATGTGGTGTTGGAATATATAATGCGTAGGATATGATGCTTTAGTTTTTTTTAATTCAACAATTCCAGTGTATCCTTAAAAATGTAATAAAGAAATAATGGTCATTTTTTAAGTATTCAATTAGAACTGGAGAATCTATGCAAAATTTGTAATCGATCAGTAAAAACGTCACCTTTCTAGAGCCTGTAGTTTCCGAGATCTCATTGTCGAAAGAATTGGCCACAAACATATAAACGTACACAAACTTATAGTTTAAAAGAACTCCAAAGGTGAGATGCACAATTCATTTGCATTGATTTTGGAGAAACTTTATTAAAGTGCAAAGGGATTGAACAATCATTTTAAAACATAAACTTTATTAAAAGGATGTATTTATATAATTTAATTTAAAGTACACATGCTTTAAAATATTGTCTTAATTAAAAGTAAAATGACAAATAACCGTAAATCAAACGTTTGAAATACAAAGTTAGAAGGTGGAGTTCAGGCGGTTTTTTTTATCTAAGAGGTGTATCCCTCTACAGGGTAGCTAGCCTGCTGGCTAGCAAAAAATACCGCGTTTTTATTCGGGATCTTTACCTTTAAGCAGAACCCAGCCTCTCTTAGAGCTGTCAATCTGTTAGCGAGGATCAGGTGTAGCATACGCACTTGTGAACATCAGAGACATACTCTATTTAGAGGATTGATGAAAGTTGACACTTCCGGAGGGTCGCTTATATTTTTGGAATATTATCATCATCTTTATCATCTCCGTCATCATTTTATCATCGCTTCATCACGCAGATAGATTGTGCTGGTCTTTGGACCGATGCACAAGAAACTAGCCCCGTACGTGGGACCACCGACCCCTGGTTCCTCTACACTAGACCGTGAAACTTTGTCTCGTTCCGGTCATACCAGGCACCTTTCATGGGGCAGTCAAACCAGTTCGCGAGCAACTAGACCCAGAGATTGTATTGATTCTCGCGACTCCACTCATTCAAGCAGAAGACCTAGTGACAGATCTCGGTCTCCTGTAACTACTAACATGGACTCGGCAATGGACACTGCTTCTGGCTCAGGTTCAAATTTCTATACAGCTAAAGAACCAATCTATTCTTTCTTGCTCACCGATTTTGATGCAAAGTATACTAATTCCTGAAATGGTATTCATACAAATAAATAAATATTTACCGAGGGCCAGTATAGAAAATATTGTAAAAACTAGAAATGGTTTTATCATGCGCTCAAAAGACCCGGACTTCGGTATCACACTTAGGAACAAAGCGTCGTACGAAATCTTTGGAAAAACGACTAAATTAACCAAACAAGCCGATCGGAAGGCAAAACAACCACCTCCTCCACAAAAACCACCAATGTTTTCTGTTGTTACCCGAGGAGTGATACCTGAAATCAGCGATGAAGAAGATCTTGAAGAACTCAAACAAAACTCCATGGAGTCGAGCCTTCCAAGTCAGCAGGGCCTTTTCCACTTCGGTGTGATAAATGCCAAGCCTATAACGCACACTTTACTCGCCATTGTCCTAATCCATCTACATGTGGTTCTCACGATACAAAAGCTTGCAAAAATCAGCAACAACAGCCACAATGGTCTACCTGTAACGAAAATCACCCAACATACAGCTACCGCTGTAAGGGAAAACCTCAGGCACAACCGGAATGCCCGGAACTGTTAGTGCCTGTACAAAGCTTTGACAAAGCCACACAACCCTCACAATCTCTTGCTCAACCTACACTGTCAAAGATATTCGTTAAAACACCATTGTACTACAAAATGTTTTCCCTTTCTAAAGGGAACACATTCTTCGTGTCGCCATTCAACAGCCAAATCTCTCTTCAATCAAACTTTCCTGCGACCTATTCAGGACCTTTCGTTCACTTCCACGTCGCACCTCTAGAGACAGAAGTATAAACCCAATATGGCAGCAGCAGTATACATTATGGTTCTTACTTTGCTATTCGTTAACATCAGATCATTCCAGCAACATAAAGTACTTTTAGAGCCTCTTCTGTTAGAAGAAAGAATCGATATCGCAGTTCTCAACGAAACAGCTTTCAAACCAGCCTCTTCACTTCACTTCATTTAACTTCATGTGGAGGATACCCCCCCCCCCTTCCGTTTATATGATCCCGGCACTAACGCCTTTGAGGAAGATTTGTAATAAATGTATTCAGGTAAAGAGATAAATTAGTACAAAGGTAAAAGGTATAAAGAATAACAGGTAATAGTAATGAAAGTAAGAAAGGGATCAGTGTAAAACGGTAAAAAGTAAGGGTCACAATCGGGAAGAGAAATCAAAATCGGGAAAAGTAAAATGCCAAAGACGGGAAAGGAGTTCAGACAGTGAAAGAGGGCTGAAAGCCAAGTTGAGCAGGACAAAAAGTTAGAGGAAAGTGGGAAGTGTAAAATGAAAAAAAAAAAACACAAAGAGTATAAGAAAGAAGGGGATGTATGTACGTGTAAATGTAGAAGAAAATGTAAGTGTAGTGTAGCCAGCCTCTTCTGCACGGCTTTCCGATTATCAACTTGAACGCTGTGATTACCACGATATACACGCACGCGCTCATGTCGGAGTGCTGTTTATTTTTTCTCACAAACATCCTTATCGACAATACAATCCTACTGCATATACAAACCTTCCTGAACATATCTTATTCTGTATATACTACCCTTCTCTTACAGTTAATGTAGCTACCATATGTATACGTCCTGGATATCCAATACCTTTCACCATTTTCGAATATATCGCCCAAAATTTTAAAAACATAATCATCATGGCTGGCATAAATATCCGTAGCAGAAGTGCCAGTGAGAAACCACGTTTTACGGTCTTTGTTACAGTACACTACAACTTCACATTCATAACCTTCCTGATCCCACTCGACCAGCTAGCCAAACAACCCCGGAAGTAGCAATCACGTCTCTCTCGCTTATAAATGACTGCGAAGTGAAAGTTCTTGACACGATTGGAAACGATCACTGTCCTATCAAAGTAACCATTAAAAAGATTCGGCCATCTGTACAAAAATTAGAGAAACATATTATCCACCTTTACGATAAAGCTGACTGGTGTCAATTTCGACAGACTGTAAATATCCGTGTTTCCAATTTCCAACCATCAAATTCGGAATCTGAAATGTACAATGTCAACCACATCACAGATGCCTTATATTCTGGTGCTCAACAATATACCTGTGGGGAAACTTTATCCGTCTAAGCCAAAATTGCCTCCAACCTATCTTTCTTTAATACAGATATCAGCACAGCAATTTCGAAAATATAGACGACCCGGCAAAGAAAAAATGTCTCCGTCAACACAGACAGAGGCACCGAACTGTTACAAATTATCTCTCAGCATACAAACGTCGAATTGGATCAGGGCCTGTAATAAACTAAACGACGAAGCCTCACCAAGCCGATATTGGAAAACCTTTTATAGAGTCACAGGCAAAAGCACTGAAATATCGTACCCTCTGTTGGACAATGACGTTCCTCTCTTTACAGATCAAGATAAGCAAACGCTTTTGCAACACAATTACAAATAGTTTTCTGGCCTGTAATATCATGTAATTCACAAAACTCAGAGACTTGTCCACTATTCCAGCTTTACAACCATCACTCTCACATGTAATAGATATCGACTATCCTCTTACAGAACCAATCAGTACACATGAACTTCCACGCGTGCTTCATAAGAAACGAAATACTGCAACAGGCATCGATCATATTTCCTACCGGTTAGGAAAAGAAGCTCCACTCTCTTTACTTACACTACTCGTTACAGTCTACAGCTTTATTATTCGCACCAGCTTTTACCCTGCATATTGGAAAGTATTCCAAATCTGCATGTTTCTTAAGCCTAATAAACCAGCACATTCTGTGACTTCTTACTGCCCAATACAACTGACAACAGTTTTCAGTAAGCTGTTTGAGAAAATTCTCCAGCAGCTTCATTTACATATCCAAAAACGTGACTTATTGCCCATACACTAAGCAGGTTTTCGACCAGCCTTTTCCATTAACGATCAGCTTCTTCGGCTCTCTACAATAATAACAAATCAATATAACAAGGCCTTTCCATCCTGCCTCGTTTTAATGGATCTTGAAAAGGCTTTCGATAAAGTATGGCATTATGGTCTTATTCAAAAGTTACAGAAGCAAAACCTCCCGATCTGCTACTTACGTATCATATATTCGTTTTCAGTAAATCGATTTGGATATGTTTATATAGGATCTGCTATTTTACACCATATTTTTCTGTATTGTGGCGTTCCACAGGGTTCTGCACTCAGCCCGCTCTTATATGTACTATATGCGTCTGATATACCAAAACCTACGGAAAATGTATTCTTAATTCAATATGTCGATGACACGGCCTTTTTAGCTCTTGGAAAGACTATGCATCAGATCAGCATGGCATTACAATCTACTCTCAATGGATTTATGCAGTGGTGCAAAACTTGGAAACTTTCTGTCAATAGTGACAAAACACAAGCACTGATCTTTTTACTCCCAAAACTCCGCTCCAAGTTCATCCGCAAAACCTTAAAGTCAAAATTAACAGTCACTCTCTTCAACCAACTACTGCGGCCACATATCTCGGGGTGGACTCTAAACTCAACTGGAAGGCTCATCTTAAGAAAATCTTTGAAAAGGCTAATATTTGGCTCAATCTTCTCCGCCGTCTAACTGGCACTACTTGGAGCCTAAACGCCGCCTCACTCCTAAATACGTATAAAATATTCCTTTATCTTTACTTTTGCACCACACATCGCTTGGTGCAAACCTCCAACAAAGTTCTATGACCGTTTGTCAATACTCGAGCGTCATGCCATTAGACTTGCACATTGTGTCACACTGCCGTATCCCAACTTTCTGACTTATGAGCACATTGACTTTCCTCAACTGACTCAACATCTCGAAGATATCCTATTGAAATATATACTCTCTCGTCTACCAGTCTCACACCCATTTCTTCTCGATGCCCTCCAAGTAGATGTTAAAACTGACGTCCCGTATCAGTTGGATTTTGAGTTTAACGTCCCTTTTCACCAGCCAGGCTAAATGAGACGTGGACCTACTGATTAACGTGGAATCCGAACCACATAAGCTCCCGCCGGGAATCGAACCCGGGTCTCCCGTATAAGTATTTGCACATGCCATTAAATATACTTATTACGATGTATCTTAATACTGAGCATCCTACCGCCGACGAGCGCGATATCTTAGGTATTTATCATATAGGTGATCATCTCCCTCATTTGTTTTCATCTATACACCATGTATAATTTCAACACAAACACTGGGCTTTCCCCATGTCGCCATCAGTCTCGAGCCGCCCCGAGATAGAAGAGCTAATCTGCATTTGTCATTTTAACAATGTTTTTGTGATTGTGGCGTGCACGCACTGCATCCCATCTTTCACCATCATCATGTTTATTTCATAAAGCAGCTCAATGCCTATATACTCTTTCCTACTGTAAACAAATCCCTATTGCACCACTTTTATATGTGTTCTTTTCTGCACTCATATTTAAATTTTGCACTAATCTTGTGTTTAGATATGTTTTTCAACTCTTCTTTTTGACAATTGCACAATGACCATTAACATATTCTTTAAACAAAAGTGTACTCAAATCTGTGGCAAAGAGAGGGCGTAACCTTCTAATGGCTAGAGTTAGAAATATTCTTTGAAATAAAATGATGAATAAATGTAATGAAATCATTAAGTTTTACTTCCGACGGTTATGCCGCAAAATAATGAATAAAGAATTTCCTAAATCCCTAACCCTTTACTATTACAAAAAAAAAATATTCATACTTACTGGGAACCTAATTCCTCTTGTAGTTAGTTACAGTACTCATTGCTGTAGTAAGCAATGATTAAGTATTGTAAACGTACTTGTGAGATGAGTGCAGATACTCTACATAGGAGATTGACAGAGGTTCTTCATCTTCTGGAGGGTTTATCTTCAGGGGCGTCATTTAGGGGGGCAGGGAGGGGCAATTGCCTCCCCTGAGTTTGAGATTTCTATAGATTTTATCAATAAATTAGTAGTAAATCGGTGAAATGCGCGAAATTTGACTTATATCAAGGGGTTTTGCCCCTCCTAAGCAAAATCTGAAATGACGCTCCTGTTTATCTTAAATTTTGAAGGTCACTGTTGGTGTTCACACTTTGAACAACTCTTTTATCGCTTTGCTTGGGTTACCTTTAGCACTATCTGGACGGTATGCTCTTTACCTCACCTTATGCGATGCATATTTTTATCGCACCATGAATAAGCTACCAGGATTAGTTCAAGTCCCCACAGCTAAACCAGTGGCTGATGCCAAACGCAATCTGCGAACCAATCGACGTACCCGTCAGCTGTCGGAGGGTAGTTTAGAGTCGGCTGATAAGTGTTTCAGATCTTGCTCTCCTACGCACTATTCGCAAGCCGGAAGAATCGGAACCAATGCAGACGGCCGCTGGGGATCCTAGCACATCTACTCTTGGATTACAACCGTCATATGCAACCACCCTTGCTCATCCAAAATTTCATTCTTTTCTTCTTACTAACTTCGACCCAAACGGTAACAGTAACACCCGCCATCAAGATTAGATTGTCAAGATTATCAGTATCTTCCAGATCAGTATCTTTAATCAGATTATCAAGTATCTTCCAAGGGCCAGTATCCAACAGATAGTTTTCACCAGGGGCGGTGTTATTATTAAATCTCAGGACGAAAATTTTGACATTCTCGTAATAAGGTCAGTTACCAGGTTTTTGGCAAAGCTGAACAACTGTCTAAGCTTCCTGACAAAATCAAGCAAATTCCTCCACCTTCGAGAATACTAATGATGTCCGTAGTTATTCACGGAGTTTTAACTGAAATAAGTGATAATGAGGTTCTTGAGGAGCTAAAAACAGGGAATTGAAGTGACCAAATGTATCCGTATCAAAAATAATAGCGGTCTAACGTATATGGCGGAAGTTTTGACCACTTCTCAATCCTCCATCGATGCCTTGTTACAAGATGGCGCATACATATTTAAGAAACGTCATAGAGTAGAACAATTCCGAAACAAGCCTCCATCTTCCAATTAAGTGTGAAAGGTGCCAGGTGTACACCCAACAAAAAACGGCCAAGCGTCCAAATGTCGTAAAATGCGGCTACTGTGCTGGCAACCATAATACTTAAGAGTACCCTAATACGGGAAAACCACCTGTATGCTCGACCAGTCCCAGCGACAAGCACCCAACCTATAGTTACAAATGTAAAGGCAAACCGACTCCCCGGAGATGACGGTACCGCTATGTACCATAGATTCTAACGTGTCTTCGACACAGTTTATCACCTCTCTTCTTATTGTGGAAAACTTCCTCCGCTACATAACGCTCATATCACAAAATATTTTCCCATTCCAACGTCAACTTATACTAGATCATGTTATTGCAGCTCCCTCCGCCATACTTGAAGTTAACTTGTATGCTACATATTCTGGACCATACGTTCATTTCCATATTGCTCCCCGAGACACTGCAGTTTAACTCCGTAATATTGTGTATGAATATGGCTCTTACACTTCTTTTTCTGAACTTTCGTTCTTTAGCGCAACACCGAATACTATTTGAGCAGTTACTGCTTGAGGAAAATATCTATTTATTTGTACTCAATGAAACTGCACTCAAACCTGCTACTTATGTACAATTTCCCCGATATCAATTTCTTCCCTGCGATTACACAGACAATAACGTACGAGCCGAAGGTGGCGCTGCAATTGGAAAAAATGAAATGAAATCTTTGAGATTTACGTCCCACGTTTATGCCGGTTAGACTAAAGGAGACGGTGATGATGAGTAATGAATTAAATGCTGGAATTAAGATAGTGGGAGGAAACGGGAGAACCCCGATAAAACCCACGGTGTTTGTCCACCACAAAGTTTACTTGGGGGCTGGGATCGAACCCGGGACCCCAAGCACCAGAGGTGAACGCTCTACCACTGAGCCACCGGGCCCTCCTATCGCTGCAATTGGAGTTCGTAATAAACTAACTCATAGATGCAACTCTGTTCCGCAGCATATGCTACCTACAATATATGTTCGACCAGTTCATATCATTCCTCTTGCCTTCTTCACCTATTTGTTTCATCATTTTAAACATCTTGTCATACTAGCCGACGTTAATATTCACAGTCGCTCTGTCCGTGATAAAGCTGAGTTTTTCGATCTTGTAACTCTTAATTTACATGGACATGTACATCAATTGCCGAATTATACGCTACCGAGCAGTCAAACTATACCCGATGTTGTTATTAGCACTGCCTCTATGGTCGATAAATGTAATATACATGTACTAGATTGTATCGGCACCGATCATCTTCCGGTGAAAGTCGTTATCATCCATCAGCGACGAAAACTATCTGAATCAACTATGAGAACTATCATGTTATACGGCAAGGCGAAATGCGATCAGTTTCGTACTGATATAGATGTTGCTCTTGCCTCCTTTGTACACCGACATCAGAGACCGATCTTAATAATACCGTCCATAGCATTAGCACACCTATCACCAGTAGCGCTAACAAAAACATACCTATATATCGAGGCGAAACATACCAACCTATGCTACCTCCGCAGAACTTAACTCTCGTCAAACAAAATCTCACACTTACTTTCGAAAATACGAACAAACACGAAATCCAGAGCATTTGACTCAAGCAAAACGATGGAAAAGGACAGTTCATAACCATATTATTGCTCATAAACGGCTCACCTGGAGCAAAGCATGCAATCAATTGAATACAGAGTCACATCCCGCAAAATATTGGAAAAATTTCATCTTCTAACTGGACAGACAGTTCATCTTATCCTCTCATACAGGATAACCAACCTGTAGATACGGACCAAGATAAAGCAGACGCTTTAGCCACACATCTTCATTCAGTATTTTCGCCTCTTCCTTGCACACATCGATTCAGCCCTAGAGTTTCTGAAGAGACAATTGCACAATTACTTCAACCTTCCATCCAGCACACTTTAGAAGGTGATAATCATTTGACTCGTGAAATAACCTCCGCGGACATACAGTCCATCATCAAGCTTAAACGTAGT
Source organism: Thermobia domestica (assembly GCF_964235325.1). Classification (NCBI taxonomy): domain Eukaryota; kingdom Metazoa; phylum Arthropoda; class Insecta; order Zygentoma; family Lepismatidae; genus Thermobia; species Thermobia domestica. The sequence continues at coordinate 196,637,863 of NC_137455.1, read as the reverse complement.
ACAGCCCCAGATTTTGACCAAATAACTTACAGATTACTTAAGGAATGTCCGGTCATTTTTTCATATTTCTAGCATCCTGATTTCTATCATCTCGATTGGAACGTATCTAAAGTGTGTATGTTTCTGAAACCCAACAAACCACCGCATTCTGTACAGTCCTATCGTCCAATCCAGTTAACTTCCCCGTTGGGTAAAGTCTTTGAAAAATTCTCGTATCTCGTTTACACCCAAATATTATGGAACTACAACTTCTACCTCTCCATCAAATTGGATTTCGACCTCATTATAGCATAAATGATCAACTACTTCGTCTAACTATCATTATTATCAATCACTATATTAAGTCTCTTCCGTCCAGTCTCGTTTTAATGGATTTGGAAGAAGCTTTTGATCGGATTTGTCATTATGGATTATTTTATAAACTTCTTAAACCGGGTCTTCCTGTTACATACCTTCGAGTCATATTTTCTTTTATACTCAACCGAATAGCCTATGTCAGCATAAACAACTTATTATCACATCCAGTTTTCCCATACACAGGAGTACTGCAAGGCTCTAGCCTATCTCCTCTTTTATACATACTCTATGCTTCGGATTTACCGTCTCTATCGCCGAACACATCTTTTTCAATATGCTGATGATACAGTTTTCCTTACACTGGGAAATATGACACAGCAGATTAATACAAACTTACAGACTACAATTACTAGCTTTCTCAATTGATGTAGTAAATGGAGACTTTCAGTTAATGAAAACTAAACACAAACTCTTGTTAGTTTACCTTCTAAATGCCGCAGCAAAGTTAGACGAAATCCAAATTTACTACAGATACGTGTGGGAGATCACTTTCTTCAGCCTGCTAAAACTGTAACATACTTAAGAATCATTTGTAACGATATGTTGCGATGGACATCCCAGCTTCAGAAACTTGTTATCAAAGCAAAGAAGCGCTTACAACTTCTTTGTCGTCTTGTTGACCAGATCTTGGGTTTTAATTCCAAATTATTGCTAAACACATACTAAGCATTTATGCGGAGTATACTTGCATTTGGGTTCATAGCCTGTTGTTCAGCGCCTCCGAACTTTTACAATAGACTTGAAATTCTAGAGAGACATGCCGTCTTTCATTTAGGATCAAACCTCCGTATCATAATACTGACTTGTATGACAAAATTACCTTTCCTTCTCTTGTTCAACACATAGCACAATTGCGTCATAAGTTCACAACTACCAGTCTCCATGATCGTAAAGATATCTTTCTTGACACCATATTTAGTGATTTACAACAAGAATCTCAATCTAAGTACTGCTATACACCACTAAGAGTTTTGCTTTCCATATACATCCGCACTCTCCCAGCAGATCATCACCATACTACCCTTTCCCGTCACCAACTCATCGGTCAACATCTTCCACACCTTTTTCCATCATTCACTTGTCTCTCTACAACACTAATCTGGGTTTACCCCATGTTTCTCATCAGTCCTGAGACGCCCCAGGACAGCAGATTAATCTGCATTTGTTTGTACTAACATCTATATGTTGTGTTGTGGAGTTACGAGTACCTCACTCATAATCATTTGTTCATTTTTGCATCTTCCACGTTATTCACTAGTTTCAGAGTTTTTTTCCGCACCTTTTTGTTATATTTTGTATGTGCACCTTTCATTACTAGTTTGTTATTACACTATGCAACACTCATTTTGTCCTTGTATTATAACAGTGATTTTCTGTTTCGTTGCCTTGAAAGTAAGTAGAAAAGGTGTATTTTTCCATGAAACTTCGCTTATGTAAGTAGTAGCATCGAAAATATGGATTCTGCCCCAATATTAATGACTTTATAAATGCATGTTCAAACGTTGGTTGGATTAAGTTACATTTAAATTTGATTGAAGCATCTGCAAACACTGATTGAGAGATTCTCGGTAAAAGCAACACGTGCCACAGTGAGCAGAGTGTTTTATGCCTATCTATAACAATTTAAAGGTATGTGTATATATAGTGTATATAACCCTAAAATATCCTATCATGTTGGCATTGTGTCAGTGCATGTCTTTCTTGTTAAAATTGTTCATAAAACGTAGTACATTCAGCCGATTGAGCAAATAAAAAATAGTGAAGACATACAGAAGTGGGGAACACAATATTTTTCCGAAACAGTGTTTCCAACCTATGCTAATTTCCTCTTGACAGGTAATTTACTTCACTGTTTTACTTTATGAAATATGAGTACGAGTAATACAATCGAAATTTTACATGTTTCAAGTGTTAAAATGTACATATCCGCAACATCTATATCCTAATTTGTTATTTCAGTCATGTCGAGGTCCACCCATTCTGTTATGTCTGTGGGGAGTTCATAATTACAAGAGCAAAACGTTATCGACTCCAAACATCCTTGAAATTTTGTGAGCTGTATAAAATCTACTTGGGAATGGCAGTGAATGATCAAGATAGCCCATGAGGTCTGTGACCTGTGCAGAAGTACATTGGAAAATATTTACGTTCCTGCTTATTTTACGTTACACATTAAGACTTTGTTTTAACCAATTTGGAAATGTTATTGATAAGAGTGTTCACCTCATATAACATACCTAAAACAGTTGCCGATTAAACTAGTATTGCCAAAGTCGTCCATGAACTTAAGAGTACAATCATTCATTTTTCTTTAAACTTACAATTTTTTCTCTACTTTAATATCGCAAGTACTGCAATAAGTACTTAAACATCATTTTTAAAAATAAATAACAGTATTTCTTTAAAAATACTGGTACTTTTCATTTTTTACTTATTAATTTCCAAAAGTATTTAGAAATAGTTCTGTTTCCTTAGGCTAGTAGCGAGGGAAACGAGGATCAATGAGGTTTGCTATCCCCAGAGTTTGGAGGGAGCTCATGGACCACACTACAAATTGTTACTTTTGTATGGTAGATCCAACAGCACGTTGTAGAGGCAAAAAATCAACTCCACGCTAATATTCTAACATTCCTCCTTCAATTTCGCTAATTCCACATTCAGACGAGTTACCCATCACCACTCCTTCCGTGGAGGATACACTTGTATGAAGAACAGGAAGTGCAATCTGATAGTGATGAGAACATTGAACCACAAAGTTGTGTCTAATAGACTACCGTATTATCCTAACCAAGCAGATTTGAACGATCTCATGCGAAATCTAGGTCTAATCAAGAATGCTGGCGAACTTTTTTCCAGGCTAAAACAGTGAAACATAGTTGATAAATCAGTAAATGTAACAGCTCAAAGGAGATGGCACGAACAGTTTTGCAAATTCTCTTGCATGAAATATGGATTGTGCTTCTGCCAAGATACAAAGCTTTACAGATACCCTGCATCATGAAAGAGTGACTTTTATTTATAGGCAGCTCATCTAGAAGCCTGAAGGCTATGCTTCTGCACAATAGAAATAAGCACCCCTCTGTTCCTGTGGCTCATTACATCTCTATGAAGGAAGACTTTAGCAACTTGAAGACCTTATTGGACAATTTGCAGTATACAAAATATGGATGGCAAGTAATAGGGGACTTCGAAATAATTGCCTTACTCATGGTTTGCAGGTTGGTTTCAAGAAATTCCGGTGTTATCTGTGTTATGAGACAGTAGGGAGACAGATGCCCACTACTGGAGGAAGTACTGCCCACAACGGGAGACGTACTTTGTGGGAACAAGTAACGTAAAATGCAAGCCATTTGTGAGCCCTAAAGTTTTATTGTAGATCCTTTACATATAAATCTTGGTATTACCAAGCAATTTAAGAAAGCCTTGGATAGCGATTCTGACGCATTGAAGTTGTTACAAGACATGTTCCACAGATATCACGTGCTAAGAAGGAGGCTGCAGTGTTTATAGGACTGCAAGTGAGGAAGATGATCCAGTCCACTAAGCCCTCAGTGCTGCTAACAGATGGAAAAACAAAGCCTGGAATACATATTCAGAGCAATATTGTAAGCGATTTCACCATTACATTATGAATTTCGAACTTTCTTATCTAGGGCAATATAACTAGAGCATGATGGGGACTGCATCAGGAGTTAATTAGTGAAAATGATTGTACACATGAACGAAAATGTAGGAAAAGACCACATTTCCAAGATGTACACAGGGACATATGGGTATTTATGTACTCAAGGTATGTATTAAAGGGACCTGCACTTTTGATGTTACAATGGAGGTGCTGAGGGACTTAGTAGCAAACTCCTTTCTTTCATTTCAATGGACTGTCTAATACATTTAAAGCGTTATTTGTATTTGCAAACAAATCGATGTTAAACTTACAAAAGCAAAGTTTCATGAGAATTGTTCATATTTTCTTAAACGTTCGATGAATATGACTAAGTAATCAGCAATAGCAACTGAAGGACATTTTTCTTAAAGTGTTGAATAGTGTTATTCATATATTATTAATGTTATTGTTGTTTAATATCTTTATTTTTTGATTTTTTGTCAATGTGTAATAACAAAGATTGTTTCACAGCTTCTTGACCAGCTATGAGTTTAATAAAGAATAATTGATGCTCCCACATCCCTGGCCAAGAGAGAGGACGAAACTCTCTAGTGGCCGTGTCTTGACACTCATTGATTCCAAGTTCTTCAGCAATCAACAAATGTTTTACTTAAATTGATGCCCATCACCGTCCAACTCTATAAGTAAAGTACTGTTACTACCCACCACTCTAAACAAATGTGTTTTTATTGCTATAGTAGCCAGGGACGGCCTTAGGTGGTGCGGGGCCCATTTGGGAACATTTTGCGGGGCTCCCATTTTTACAACTAACTTGCACAAAGGTCTATAAACCCGATTCCCGGTGAGAGAGCGCACAAAATATAATTTCATAATCACTCCCTTTCATTAATCATTAATCTCCTAAGAACAAGACCGGGGCCTTCAAATAAAAAAAAATCATTTCATTTGAAACGTTTAATAGAGATTTTGCAGTCAGAACGAAGGGCAATCAAAAATGTGCGCTTAAAGAGTTCGTGAAAGTTAATAGACTAAACATATATAAGGTACATTTCAATATAAAATTATAATATGTAAATCTACAACTAATAATATTAATATATCATATCTGAAAAGAACATAGTCATAATACTACTTTTTTAATGACCCAAATTTTGAAAAGTTGTTAAAACAAAATCTAAAATTGCGTTTTCAGTCCCCACATAACCAAACATTACCAAACACTGAGGGCCATCGGACCCCTTGAAAATTTTAAAGCTGGTAACAGAAACCCTAAAATTACCTTTTAATTTCCTCATTGCCGAAAATTGCCCTGGGGAGAACAAGAAATGAAATCCTGGCTATGCCACTGTGCATATATAAAATATAATAAATATCTATAGTACGATAGAATTTCCTACTAATCTATTAAATACAACTGTGTATCAGCAAGTATACTTAACAAGTTTTGACACGTATTTCGAAGAATTGAACATTTTTCGAAAATATATTTCGAAAATATATCTTGCAACCTACGATGCACCAGCAGAGGGACAAGCCCATATTTATCCTTTTGTTAAATGCTGTTCAAAAAAAGAAAACCTAATGAAAAACAATCACTACAATAAATTTTTATAAGTAAAGAAAAATGCAATGCATTTAAAACGTCTATTTCGCGGCAAATTTTGGGAATCTTAAATTAAAGATATTTCTGGTGTCCTCTTGTGTTTTAAACAAGCATTTATATATAATTAACCAAGAAGGTACTGTTGCTTTTTGTGGAGATCTGCATTCAATTGGTCCTCACACCGTGAGTTGAATACTAACGAAGATAAGGTGAATGTCAGTTGTTGGTGTTGGTATATCCAACATACTACCTGGTTGTGGCAGATCAGTTACATCGGTAACATGCGTAAGGACAAAGCGAACGTGGGACATCTATAGAGCGTCAAAAGGGCTTGAATGCTGTACTAGTTCAAAATGAGGTCAAACTCCGCTAGATTCAGCACCAAAAGAAACAGAGAAAAAGAGAGAGTTTAGTGGCAGACCGTTTACAGGGTGGTAAATAACTAAGGTCAAAGTTCGAAGATAGAACGTAGAAAATGTCTAGAAATACCATGTTAATTTTGAAACGAGTCGAGGGATTGAGGTCAAATGTTGGATATTAGGAGTGCGTTTAGAGTTCCACTGAATATTTGTAAGGTGAATCAGGGGGGACATATGAAAAGGCGAAATGTTGGAATTAGCGCAAGAAGAATATATCGGAAAGGGGCCGTGTGGCATATGGCTCTTGACGCACACCGTTTATTGAAATCAATTGGGGCCAATACAATTTGAAACCTCTCTAACAGGAGTCGTTCCACGCTATGTCAATGCAGCAATACTGTCGTAAAGTGACGTGAATGAGGAACAACTACAAACTTGCTTGAGCCCATTTTCCAACTAACGAACTTCCCGATTAAGTCAATATTTGTTCATATGCTGGTAAAAGTGCAAGTATGACCAAGAACAGCCTGAAAGAGTTCAAGCCTAACATTTTCTGGCCTTCTATAGAACAAATAAAATTGCTGCTTCTCGTTGATTCATGGAGAACCAATAAAGATGAAGAGTTGGTGCAGAAACCGTATGATGCAGGATTTACCCGACTCCTTATCCCTGATGGTTGCACGTCACTCATACAACCATTGGATGTGTTCTTCTTCCGTCCGTATAAGAATTTCGTAAAATATATAACAGACATCGTTTTTCTGTTATCTGACTACAAAATATGACAATGGGACAACTTCATTAACTTGCAGTCATTCACCCACTTCTAGTTTACAGCACCAAGTTTCCAAGCTATGATTTGATATGCTTTCTACAAAATTGGATATTTGCAAACAATATCTGGCGCATTCATTACATCTGTCGAATACTGCTTCAATTTCAACACCACAGACAGCTATGACGAGCCCGATTATCTATCTTTATCATTTTCAAATGTACCCACTGTTGTTTTCATTTTTCTATCAATCACACAATTATTCTTAATTTCCATAACAGTTGCAGTTAAACAGAGGTTTTAAACTGTATTTGCCACTATTTATTTCAATAGACGGTGTGCCACAAGATCCATATGTCATATGACCCCTTTCCCGTATATTCTTTTTCCGCTAATTCCAATATGGCGGCTTTTCAGATGTTCCCATGATTCACATTAAGTCTATTCAATGAAGTTCTACATGCATTTCTCATATTCAACGTTTGATCTCAATCCCTCTTCTCGTTTCAAAATTAACATGGCATTTCTAGACATTTTCTACGTTCTATCTTCGCATTTTTTCCTAATTTACCTTCCACCCTGTATACGGTCTGCTACTAAACACCATCTTTTTCTATGTTTCTTTTGGTGGTGAATCCAGTGCTAGCAATACTTTGCACCAATTGAATTCACCAAATCGGAATATTAACTTCTAAGGCCATTTAGCCGTCACGTATATGGGAGATGGCGAGCACACACTATCCTATAAAAGGGAAGAAAGAAGAGTCCTGGGGCCATTATGTTTGGTGCCATCCTGGCATTTGCCTGATGTGAATGAGGGAAACCCAGGAAAAACCTCATTCAACAGGTTCACTTTTTCGACCGAGTGTCCCCACCGGGAATCAAACCCGGACCGCTCGCCCCGAAGGCGAGAGCGTTATCAATTACTCTACGAGGGGCCACGAATGAATGAATGTGAAAATGAATTCATAAGAGGGATGTGTTAGTGGTGTTGGGAGTGTGCAGAATACTCCCTGGATATAATATTTATTTTTACAACAGCAGTTGTAAACGTTAATAATAATAATAATAATAATAATAATAATAATAATAATAATAATAATAATAATAATAATAATAATAATAATAAAAGAAACTACTGCAGCACTAAATTCAGAAAATATTTCTTATGCCCGGAAACTCAATACAAACTAGTCGTTTACTAGTTAGGAAGAGGCCATACCCTCTCTTATAGAGTCCATCGATATACCTCTATTGCAATACGTTACTTGTACTTGACGACGGAGAGTAGCTGTCATCTTAACGACACCATAGTCACTTGGCCGAGGGCCCCGCGAGCAGAATGGCATGTATTAATTACATGTTTTAGGAGCAAAATTTTGTCATTGGGACCCTTTGTATGCTTTGGGCCTAATATGCTGTTCCCTTGATATTGGCCAAAAGTGGCCAATTTCTAGATATTTAACGAGCCGTAGCTTGAGAACCATTAGTTGTAGAGAGATTATATTGATGTTGGCCAATTCCTAAGAGGTTGGAAAAGATTTTGATACTAAATAGTAACCGGTGGCCACTGTGCAACTGAACTACTGGTTTGGCCAATGGCCACCAACTAATATTGGTACCAAAATTTTTATCATCCTCTTAGGTATTGATTAACACCAATATCATCTCTCTATGACTTACCGTTCCCGTTATATTGGCCCAAAATGGCCAATTTCTAGATATTTAACGAGCTATAGCTTAGGAATCAAAAGTTGTAGAGAGATTATATTGGTGTTTATCAATATCTAAGAGGATGGTGAACATTTTAATACCGAATAGTAACCAGTGCCCACTGATTAACTGTCTACTGGCCAACTAGCTACCGTTACCCAGATATTGACCAAAAAAGTTCAGATTTCTAAATATTTAAGCAGCCATAATTCGAGAATTGTAAGTCATAGAGAGATAATATTTTACTAATTTTGGCGAGAGAGAGAGAGAAGAAGGTGCGGATAAAAAGATTTACTTTTACATCTAGGAACAATGACTGTTTTCCTTCCCGCTCCATCTCTCCATTCTTTTTAAGTTCATTCTGGCAATGCTCATAGAGCATTCTTAAATGTTTTTTTTTATGGTAAAGATCGATATCTATAATAACAAACAGATCGAGAGTGATTTTAATAGTAAAATAGAAAATGTGTGATGTTATTGTGTACTCCATTATTTTACAACAGAAAATATTAAATTATGTAATATTTCGTAATGAAGCATAAAGCTTTAGCATGAAGCAACATCCTATGTTATTTCTAAAAGCTACCAGGAAGAGGCAAACACAACTAGAATAAGCTTCTATCTGAGTTCACACAGGATAAGCTTCGGAGCCACAGTTAATATATTACGCATTGTTTCTTGCTTACATTAACTTTATAACTTAAGGTAATGTTGTTTTAACTGTTGCTATTCTTGTTAAAACTTACGTATAAGCGAGTTGATCTAAAAGTTCATCTACTAGCTAAGAACCCTTTGCAAAAGAAAAAAGTTGTAAGATATGCTAATGTTATTAAAATACAACATGGTTTTTAAAACTTTACTTCCTTTGATCACATGACAATATACACTGCTATTTATGGAAATTTCAACACCCAGAAAGACCTATGCTAGAACAATGAAATTTATTCCAGAGGTTAAGTACATGACAAGACAGAAATGATTAGATTTACAGAACTATACATCACCTGTGACCTTGAAAACTTAGTATCGTGTGAATCCACCTCCTGCTGAGATCAGCACCACTATATGTCCTAAAATGGAATCAAGAAAGTGTTAGATATCTTTGTGGGGTATATTCTACTCCGTAGTTTGTACACGAGTACACATGGCATCCACATTTGTTTGTGGTTTACAGTGATGAAGTTTTCGCACAACCAGATCCCAGACATGCTAGATGGGCAGCATGTCAGACGATGTCGGGCAGGCATTGGAAGCAGTGATAGCTGTCATTCTGCGAACAAATCTTGTACATTCCTCGCTACGTGTGACTTGGCATTGTCCTGTTGAAATATGGGTCTGGAGTTGTCTGTAGGTAGGGCATCACTCGGATTCTAAAACCTCACCAATATACTGGTTGCTGTTCTGATTGCTCTGGATACGGACGAGTTGCGATCGCATATTGTAAGCAACACGCCACATAGTATCACACTAGGTGTTTGTCCGCTGTGACGCTCAACAATGCAAGCTGGCAGATTGCACTCACCGCGATAGCGTCGTACGCCTATGCGGCTACCACTGTAGGACAGTTTGAAACGGGACTCGTCGAGAAAACACCACATTTTGCATTCAGCACGCCAGTGGCGGTGTTTGAGTGGCTATAAAAATACGTTGTGTTCGTGGTTTCTGATCAAAACGGTATGCGAGCCAACAGTTCAGCCTTCAGCAAACGACGTCGAACAGTCGAAGACATGACAACATCCTTGACAGTGCTCCAGCGTTGAGCCAACACTATGGATGACGCTGTCCTGTCCGTTCTGGTAATCCAGATAAAGAGTCTGTCATCCTATGCTGTGGTCACATTCCTTTGCACGACTCTCTTCTGTCCACTGCTTCCACACACGTATCAATATAGTCGCAGCATGTTCCGTGCGAACAGCAGTTTCGCCGTGTGACAAACCTGTTTCCTGCTGACAGATCATGCTGCCCGCCTTGAACTCACTCAACTACGTTTCCTTTGACGTCGACTAGTCATACTGACACTTGCCTACGTGTTTTCAGTTTGATTAACTACTATCCAGTGCCTCCCTACAACATGCATTGACCTTGTGTGGTACCACTCCGATTACAGACGAGAGAGCGCTGCCGGCCATATGTGGACATCATCTGTCTGAAATTTTAATCACTTCCTCCTTCAATATCCTTACACATGTTCGCAAGGTTTGAATTCATTCGAGCCATTCTTCTGGATGTTGCAATTTTCGTAAACAGAAGTGTATTTTAGAACGCTTTCCAACATGAATAACTTCAATCTCTGGTGTCTGTGAGTTATTCATTATTTAAAAGCAAATGCCTCGCGTACTGCGGAGAACAACATTTTATCTTTTAGCATCCATTCCAGGTTCTTGTTTTGATTGTACAAATCTTACAAAGAAATATCTGCGTAACTGTTATTTGTGTTGTATCATTGTTAGAAGACGACCAGAGAGAAGACAAACAACATTTGATACAATATTCTATTAACACTATATTATTTAATACGTTTTTCATGACTTTCTGGAAAACAACTCAGGGATTTTGTTCGTTTTTCATAAATAAATAAATAACGTTATAATGATGCGTAAATTATTTCTGACGAAATAATTCACACAGGATAGCTTACTCTGTTACCCTTTAAATGAGTTTCTTATCAGACTATTTTATCAAATAGAATTTAGGCTTTTTTATCTATATTTTATAATTAAATATTTCATTAATAACCCTGACATATTACATAAGTCATTTCTCACGAAAACTCTATGAGGGGTAGTTTATTTTTAGTGTAAGTTTTCTTCCGGTGAAGTTTTCCGAAAATGCTTTGTAATTTTGTTTGTATTTTACTCCTTCTACAGGTACGCGCGCACGCACACACACACACACACACACACACACCTACACACACACACAATAAGGAAAATAGTTCATTAATAACTCTCGCATAAAATGATTTAGCTTTACTAATTTGAGCAAGAAAGATTACTGAGATATCCCGTACCATTTATTAATGTTATTGTTACAGACAAGTGTAACGTAAATCACATTTATGACATGGTTCCTGCAAAGGGGAGCAAAAGAGCCAGTTGGCTCACTTCCTGGTTTGTAGAGCGTGTGTTCAGTTGGAATACATGTCAGAACCTACTAATTTGCTTTCCCATACTACAGTACTTAATATATTTATATTAAGTACTATAGTACTATAGTTTATTGACTGTAGTTAATAAGGACATGTGCATAAATAATTGTTGCTCTACTCGTACATAACGTATTATGTGTATGCGTGCACCAAAGTGTGTGTGTGTGTGTGTGTGTGTGTGTGCGTGTGTGTTTGTGTGTTTGAGACATCGTTGTGTGTTAATCTTTTACTTCCTTGTGAAAAAACCTGCTGACATCCGTAGTTGTGAAGAAAGAATCTTATAATTCATACCTGATCTGTACAACTTTGATTCTTGCAATGCAAAAGGACAACACAAAAGAAAGTACAAGTTCGAAAGTTGAGATCAATATTCTGAGTGTGAACCACTTAGAAGGTTAGTTTAGGTTTCATGTTCAAACTACTAGCTGCTGCTGTTAAAGTTGCTGTTGCTGTGCTCTATAAAGAATCACGTTGTTTGTTTTAAACTCTTCTTACGCGCTTTCTTTTGCACATGAACAAGCACATATCAGCACATGAGCTTGCACTTACAATTTGCTTATGGTTAAAACTATGCTACGATCATCAAAACTACAGGGTGTCTGTAAAGTCTTCATCCGAATCCAAATTGTTATAGCTTTCAAAATGATTAATTGTAGCCTAATTCAATGAATTCATATAGTTCGAAAGAGTGAGTATTCAACTTTCATTTGATAGGCTGGAGATGTAAGTGTGCAGGAGCAACGCAAACCAATGACATCTTCTGTTAACTAATGATCAACTATCCAACGTATGGATAAGAACTCGATTATCGACTTGATGTGTGTCTTGAGATCGTAATATGAAACATTGAACATAAAAACAGTTATTAGTTTATTTAATCTCAACAAAGCACTCGATTCACTCCAGGACGGATTCGGGCTTCGAATATGATTCATCCGATCCGAAATTTAAAATGTGTTATCTTTCTCAAACTACTGCAGAATGCCTTCATAAACACCATTGTTCCCTTTTAAAACTATACTTTTTCTTATACTGTGTATAAAACAGTTTTATTTTAATATTGGAATAATAGTAGTATATTTTTCAATTGCCATTATTGGAGTTTCTTTTTATATATCTATTTATTACTTCTGTAAAAAAACTCTACGAGAAGTACTTTGTTCTTGGGGGTAAGTTTCTCGAAGATTTTCTCAATAACGACTCAGGTGATTTTGTTCATATTTCATGCAAAGATATTTCATTCAGAACTTGACAATCAGGTATGACTTATTTATTTGAAAAACTTTACGAGGGACAGTTTATTCTTGACGGAGAAGTTTTCTCGCACTATTTTCTAAGAATGTGATTCTGTTCATATTTTATAAGTAAAATATTCCATTAATAAATTAATAATATGGCGTTAGTTATTTGTTCTGAAAAAAAAACACGAGTAGTTGATTACTCTTTACTTTATGATTTTCTCAAAAACGATAAAGACGACTTTGTTCATATTTCATAAACAAATATTTATACAATAACTCTAACATATGACATAAGTCATAATTCTTATAGAACAGTTTATTACGGGTAGTTTACTCCTGGGATTGAGTATCCTTTAAACGCAGTGTTCCGAAAACGCTTATAATTTTCTTCGTATTTCACAAAAAGAAAAAGAAAATGTACATTAATAACTTCCACACAACACGATCAATTTAAAGTAATTGAAGCAAGAAAATTTCGTGCAGTGGGCCATACCTTTTATTTTTAATCTGTCTTGTACCCAAGTACGATTCGTATTCATTAAAAATTGCACATCACTGGACTAAAGTATCAATTCTTCAACTAATGAAAAAGAGTTCACCCTGCAGTTTGAGAAGTCCATTCCAATTACTATAGTAAGTACGTACTATCCGTTGTTGCTAGGATATTGAACAGCATCTTTATTGAAATAAAACAGGAACTGAAATCTGAACCATTTGCGCTTTCAACCGAGAATAGTGACACATTACGACGCAAGTCTGGACCATTATAAAGGGTGTTTCAAATAAAATATTCAGTGCTTATGATCAAGAACGATTGAGGTAAATGAGCGGAAAGAAAAATGGGACAGAACATTACCAGACGATTCACCAAATAGAGCCCTCTGCTATCCTCACAAGACCCTATATAATTGAGCCCAACGTGGAGAGGAAGAATCTTAACTAGCAAAGGGTAGCGGATGTAGTCCCGGGGAGGGGTCCTAGACACCCGAGCTTTTTGAGTGACAAAAATAATTTAAACTATTATTTATATATTTTTGAAAATCTATAGTAAGCGTTACCTTTTATTATTTATTGGAATATTTTTGAAACGTTAGAAATAGTTTCGGTTGGTATACGGACAAAATCTCGCCGGGCCAAAACCTCGCGTGGCCAAAACCTCGCCGCCCAAAACCTCGCGGGACAAAATCTCGCCGGGCCAAAACCTCGCGTGGCCAAAACCTCGCCGCCCAAAACCTCGCGTGGCCAAAACCTCGCCGCCCAAAACCTCGCGGGACAAAATCTCGCCGTGCCAAAACCTCGCCGCCCAAAATCTCGCCGTGCCAAAACCTCGCCGCGAATGAAACTTTTCTTTAAAATTTACCCAATGTGTTTCCTAATATGCAATTCCACATTACAAATAATAATAATAATAATAATAATAATAATAATAATAATAACAATAATAATAATAATAATAATAATAATAATAATAATAAAAATAAAAATAAAAATATACAAAACATCGTGTGCGTGGGCTTTCTCGGGTTATTCCCGTTTCCTCCCACTTTCTTTATTCGATCATTTCCTTCATCCTGGTCATCTACGTCTCCTTTAACCTATAGGACATAATCAAGGGACGTCGTAAAAACTCATATATTGTTTCATATTTTCATAAATATTATTAGATTTTTGTTAAAATTTTAAGTTTTTGGATGTTCCAAAGTTCACGAAACTAACCTCGTTAGTTGTCATTACTTTCCTTATGCAGACTTTCTTTCCCTATAACCAGTTTAAAAACATCCTGTCGCCCTACCTTCACATTGAAATCCTCTAATACAGAAATAGAATTTTCATATGGTATCGCGGGACTTGGTCAAATACCCGTGATACTTCTTCTGAAACAACGTCTTTTATACCGTCATCCTTATCATCTGTTGGAACATTTACATTTTGGTCAGGCGAGATTTTGGGTATGGCGATATTTTGGGGCGCAAGGTTTTGGCCCGGCGAGATTTTGGCCCGCGAGGTTTTGGGTGGCGAGGTTTTGGCCAGGCGAGGTTTTGGCCCCGCGAGATTTTGGCCCGCGACGTTTTGGGAGGCGAGGTCTTGGCCAGGCGGGGTTTTGGCCCGGCGAGATTTTGGCCCGCGAGGTTTTGGGCGGCGAGGTTTTGGCCAGGCGAGGTTTCGGCCTGGCGAGATTTTGGGCCGCGAGGTTTTGGGAGGCGAGGTTTTGGCCAGGCGAGGTTTTGGTCCGCGAGGTTGTCGCCGCGAGGTTCTGGCCGCGAGGTTTTGTACCCAAACCGTTTCGGTTGCATTTTTCCCGTTATACAATGTGTAAAGCAATACTTGAGGTATACAATGTCAACGTCCAACCTAGTCATAATATCCATCGAGAGAGAGAGAAATTGGAAACTTCTGCAGGAACCATGAAAAATTGTAAACTCATGATACATACGTATACCTATCATAGTCTGGACTCTGCAGTCATGGGTCCCGTAATGCTTCTGCAGTAGTGCTTCCCAAGTTGATGGAGGTGGTGCCAAATAGTTTTTCTGCACTCACACTAAATTGTAGTCCCAGTTCCTCACATGTCTGGCCACTATTCGCTTCAATTGCTGCCTGAAAATAATTATTTTGTACTGTGTTGGTCCTCCGGCATGTAGTGCGTCTTCGAATATTTCATCACCCTTCTTAAAGTTTTAAAACCACCGCTGTACTTTCCGCGTAGTCATGACACCTTAACCAAAGGCCTGGCATGTCTTCCGCTTCGCTGAAGCGGCATTTGACCCCAGTTTGAACTCCTAAAGCATACAAATCCTTATGAAGCTCTGTGAAGGTCCCATGTTTAATCTGTCCTTACGCAAGTTCACGGTGTAATTGAACTGCCACAACCTGGTAGGATGTTGGATATACCACACCAATAACTGACCTTCTCTTTAGCTTAATTCGCATTCAACTCACGGTGTGAGGGCCAATTGAACACAGACCGCCACAAAAAGCGACATAACTTTTTTGGTTGCCTTTATAGATATTCGCGAATCAAGCACAATGCTGACCCACGAATAATGAGATAATAAATTATTGTGTCAATATAAGTAAAAGATAATATAGAAGAATAAAGAAATAAAAGACTGTTTTGATTGAACCGATGTATCAGGTCTGGAGGTTCTGCTGTGTCTTGCACATTACCATTATAAAGAAACTGTAGAAAAAGATTTGTTATTATGTAATCCTCTACCATTTAATTCATTGGGTCAGAAACAGGAATGTAAATAAGCAATAAAATTTTACTATCCCAAGAAAAATGCTACTAGCCCCGTCCTACAATAGAAATAATTTAGTTACCTTTGAAATAAATAATAGTAATATTAAAAACTCGCCCGCACCAATGAACCACTTGCTCCGGGCGAGCAGGTGAGTGCTTATTTGAATCCCTGGTCAGAAATTTTTAGAATTATTAATGAATATTTTGAAGAAAATCGGATACCAAAATCAGAGACGAAATGCGAGATCAAATACCGAAATAAACTGGATGCGGAACCGGATATCAGACTCCAGTTTTCCGCCATAACTGGAGATGTTAAAGAACCCTGCTAGTGCAAAAAGCAAGCTCACTACTCCCACTGAAGTCTCAACACATGTGATATGTGCTGTATGAAAAATGATTCTCAAGTCACATTTCAGAAATTAGCTTTTCATAAACACTTCAATATATTAAATATATATAAATATGATAATTTTTACAATTTTATATGCGCATGAGCTCATCTGCATATAGATGTGAAAGTGATCAGATTTACAATAATTTAATATTTTGAAGTGTTTATGAAAACCTAATTTCTCGTGTGTGTGTATAAAATTTCATATTTACAGTGTTTTATTATTTTTGAAGTGTATATTGAAACTTAGAAATCATGTGGATATAAAACAGTTTAAAAGTTATCATATTTATAGTAATTTAAATTTATTGCATTTTAAAATAATAATGTAATACTAACTTATTAATAATACAAAATCTAAAAGAAAATGCTTTTCTGTTCAATGATAGTGCAAAATAAATTACATTACTATTATAAATTATCGAATAATTTAATATAATACTATTTTCGTTGGTTCCGCCATTTTATTTTGGAAGTGACAGGGTTCCATGAATGAAAAAGTTTAAAAATGCTGATGTATATAGGATTTGGTCCAGGAGGTCTGAGGTGCAAATACTAAATACGTCTTAAGTGTCATTATGTATGTTTGAATGTACGGTCAAGTGCCATACGTGTCATTTTGTCCAGTGAAAATTTAGACTTAAAGAAGTTATTTAAACTCTATCGCCCTCTTCTATCGTTTCCTGTTCTCTCTCTAAATTCTGTCATTCTTTACCTTTAAAATATTCACTATCTTTAAAATGAAAGTTCCGGAGTGTACTGAAGACCCTTAGCGAATGGTGATCAGGAATAACATATTCTGAAATAAGGAATTTAATGCATCTGCGCGAGACTGGTAAAATAAAAAATAAAAATAGAAAAAGAAAGTAGAAAATGAATGTTATGTTTTATCCATGGGAAATATTTTCGTTAGCTACACCAGACAACAACAAAAAAAAAATGGAGGGAGAGAAGGAAAAGAAGAGATGGCTGAAAAATGTAAAAGCGAAAACAAGTGTTTGTAGTCTGTTGAACACAGTTGCCAATTTAGAAGTTTTACTTTGTCGCACTGTTATTTAGTAATTGCAGTGACACATGTGGCAACATGGTAGCAAACGAGCTCGTTGCTATAATAATTACCGTGTCCCATTCAACGTCATCGCTGTCTTTTGTTCCTCTCACGACAACGGCTTTAATTCCAACCACGCTCTAGCACACAATGATGGATAGAAGGTGGTGGAGGGAAGACACAGACGGTAGCTATATATATATATATATATATATATATATATATAAAAGAGAGAGAGAGAGAAATGTATAGCGTAAAAGTGTTTGTTTTTTGTGTAACGAGAACAGTGTTAATAAAATTTTACTTCTAAACTATCACATATTACATACCTAGATATATATTGTACAAAACTAACTCATGGCTAAAAATTATTTGAAGATTCAACACTACAGAACAGTGGCGGATCTTCGGAGAGGACGATGGTGGAGACTGCTCTCCAAAATTTGACTTCTTTCCTCTAAGTTCAGTTGATTTGGCGAGACAAAAAGCCATATAATGCTATTTTAATATAGTTCTAATACAAATGCTAAAGACGGGTATTGTTGAAAGATTTTAACTGCTATGTATCTTTATCATCCAAGTATGTTAGATACGATAGTTTATATAGCTTTTACGAGCTAAGTACTCGAACTGAGAGAAAGTTGTTTTCTTATTTTCTTTTTTACAATTAGCGGCTCAAGATAATATAATGGTAAGTATTTTTTTCTACTTTCAAGTAAACTCTGAAAGTTCAACATCAATGCAATATAACGCAATGCCAATTTGGTATCTGCAGGTACATTTGCAAACTTAAACTACCTACATAATTTTCTGAGGTCCAATCTCCACCCAATAACTAAATTTCGCCGGAAGTGACGCTTACCATTATCTTTCCCGAGCCTCTCAATTATAATTTCCATACGATTTCTTTACTTTTCAATTGGGCAAAACTAAATCCTGAAATAAACGGCAATGAAAGAAAACACTTAAGTTCTGGTTTTTCGCCGATTTCTAATACTGCGTGCCATCACATCAGTATTAATTATTATAGTGTATTACATATAAAAGCTATCAGCAAACTGCAACAATTCACGTTTGTTGAATGGATATATATGAAAAGTGTGTCTGGTACCTAGCAGAAATAAGACTCGCACATTAAGAACGAGTCGAAGATGTGTGTAACCGACCAGGATAGCCACCTAATGCCCTACCCGCACCTCTTACTGGTGCAGACTGGAAACTTTCTTTTCACGGTAAAGCTTACAGGTTTCACTAATAATAATAAAGCAGACAGGGAAAGCTATCGCCAACATACCTGGCTAGAAGCGTGACTTTAACTAAACACCACCACCAACAAGTTGGTTACAAATAATGCAAGATCTCTCTCATCAGAAACAAGATTAGAGGAATTGGAATAACAGCTCATGAAGATTAACTGGGATATCGCTGGATTAAACGACATAAGAATAAAAGGAGAACTAATCGAATTGAAGAGCGCGCATGTATTATGTACAGAGAATCAGAATATGCATAACTTGAGGTGCTAGATTTTTTTAACGACGAACTGAAAAGCTCTTAGACTCGACTCTTGGAAACACGTTTTAAAACAAAGAAATGAAATCCAGTAATTAATAAACAAACAGTCTCAATTGTATTAGCACTGTTTGTTATTTTAAAGTTTACTGCCATGGCAGGCAATTACTACGGGTAAATCACAAGTCTACAGCAGGCACATATATCAGTAGCGTCGTTTAAGGTTTTGCCTGGGTAGGAGATTATGCACAAGACTTTCGACTTTCACTTCTTTATTAGTATACAATTTATTAAAATGCATATGTTTCTTACATTCTAGGAGGGCATTGCCCCTCCTTCTCAATCCAAATGGCGCGACTGCTATGTATAACCCGGTATTAATCTAAGTAAAAAGTCAAAGTGGTTCAAGAGGTACTATATCAAGCGGACTACTTAACACGGAGACCACCATTCCGTCAATATTTTCAGTTAGTTTTTAGTGGCAGTGATGTTAATTGCTCAACAACTGTTATTCTATGAGTTCGATTTCGCTCATAACGTTGCGGTAGTGACCCAAAACCCCATACTCAAGGGAAAGGTACAGTGAACCACAGAATAGCAATTCGTTGGTACCAGAAAATTCGTGCAAGCTGTAAAACTGTCGAAGATCAGCCAAGGTTTAGCCGCCTCACGGTAACAGATTCTATGTTCATACGACACGCCACTGAGGAAAATCCATCCATCAGTACAAGACGATTGTCAAACCAACTGGGAATGTCCCAGTTTACTATAGTACGTCACCTTCAGGAACTCCGAGAAACGATCAGGAGCTCTAAGATTGTTCCACGAGAGTTGATCACAGCTCAGGCCCAGAGGAGAGTGGAGTGTATAGGCAATTGCTACTGAATCTGCATGATGTGCGTTTCCTGAAGGGATTGTCATATGTGAAAAAAAATGAGTTCTTTTTCGAAATCCGAATGTGAAACAGTGATTGAGCAAGGATCGACTTCCGAAATCGGATGCCAAATACATAGGACTGGTTTGTGAATGAAGTCATGGTCTGTATGAAGTGCAACAATGAGGGGCTCGTTCCTAACTGTCATACAATCAATGCGATCTATTTACTGATCATTAGAGCAGATGTATGCTGCACTATGCCAAACATATCCTGCATTAGTGAACTGAAAGCACACCCTAGTTCATCAGGATAACGCTAAATTACACTCGGTTGGAAAAACGTGACAAAAATTTAGAAACTTGATGGCTCGATATAGTTCTGACCGTCGTCCTTCGGATTACCACCTGTTTTGATCCATGTCGTTTTTCCTGATATCACGACGCTTCACCAACCAAACGGAAATACAAACAGCAGTGATTGACTCATTTGTCTCGAAGGACAAGATGTGATATCGAAGTGGAAACGAGAAACCGCAAGAAAGGTAGCTGGAGACAGTCCGACACGACAGGCTATACTTTCAACGTTAGCCTGCTTTCATTACACTGTAATAAACAGTTATATGTGTACCAGAATACTGCAGGCCTTATGACTTTATATATAAGAACTTATCTGTAAAGTGATGGTTGTAGTGTTTCTTGTAGAAATACATGGAATCAGATAAGGTTTCTATAATGTGTTTGTAACAAAAATGTGACAGTTCGAAATAACTTTACATGTATAATGATGAATTGATAGGAGAATAAAGAATCACATGATGAAAGAAAATTTATGATTGCTTGGCTGGAATGGAGTATAGTAAACGTATTAGCACCGACGTTATATGAATTGTGGTTTAAGTTTAAGATGGAATCCGAAATAAACATTCAAATTTCAAACTTCTCCTATCGAAAATCGAACACAGAAGTTCAAGCAGAAAAATCACGGTATTTTAGAAACCATATTTGTTTAAGTATTTCTTTCATTTATATGTAAGCTGCACATTTTGTAATGGTGAAGTATATCCAGTAGAATCCTTAAAATTACATTCGTTCATTCTTACATAATCTTCTTTCGACTCTACTCTTCATTAACGACCGTACTTCCTCCAATTTCTCTCCTAAAAAGATATCTCTTTTCCTGAATAGTACTCCATACAAATGGTGTGTGCTTTACATCTTACAATTAGTGCTCGCAGCCATGTTAATCGTATCATACTCGTTGACACGAATTTAACATAAAGTTTTTTCATTATTTATTTTTTATCGGTTTTCGTTTGTTTCTATTAATTTGACCTTTTTCAAAAAAGTTCATCTTTTAGTTTCTACTTTCGTACTCGTGGCATATGACAGATAAATATGTTGTATACACTATGCATCTACGCTTCAATATGCGGATATTTATATATAAATAACAAAAATTCGGTCTGTTAATATTCCGCTTTCTCTCTCCCACCAAAATTGCCGTAACATTTAGCCTTCATGAAAAACCCAACGTATCAAACTAGAAATTTAATTTTATTCTAGCTGAACCTGCGCTATTTACACAGCTCACAGTTCTAATAAGAACGCAAATCTCCTTCCCACTTCTCAGTATATCTGTGCAAGTCTCTTTACGAACACAAGTAAAAGACAGGAAGACTCTCAAAGGAAGTGAATTGCTACAGACAAACATATAAATGTAGTAATCTAATATATGGAATGCTTGAGTGAGTTTGTGGCAAACTTGGATAAGTAATAGATGGCACGAAATGCAAATAGTTTTTTCTTATAATTCCATATCCGAGTACGCCTCATTGTGAGTCCACAAGTCTTCGAAGTTGCCAGCTTCCAATAGGTTTCGTCATTCAGATTAAGCAAAACGCCTGAAATGTCCATCAAACCGCTATAAGTAGCTCCTCTACTGGTTGTCTTTCACAAGGGTATCAAGCTTAACGTCCTAGTGACAATATTATGTTAATAGGGTCAAAAGGAAGGCAAAATGTAGAATAGAAAAATAAAAACATGTTTCTTTTGAAAACTTGAACAAGAACTGGAAAAGCTACACAAAATTTGGAAAACGGCACGTTTCTGCGGTTTTTCAGAACTCACTTGTTGAAAGGATTGGCCACAAACGTATAAACTTTTCTTGACCACAAACATATACACCTAACATTTTAACATATAGGTTCAATTCCATTAAGTTTCTATTAAAACATGCAATTACAGGATAATTCAAAATCAATTGTGTGAAAAGAAAACTTACCTGTATCTTATGAATGTGTTTATTGTAGAAATAGCAAACTAAATTGAAAAGTAAATTCTTCAAGTTTTATTTGGCCACACTGATGAACTCTTCAATTACTAATTTATCAATTAGGAGCACTGATTATAAAATGGCGAGGTAGCTGTTGTTTGTTCAAATGTTCAAGAAATCGTTGCTGAGAGTTCTACACAAAATATCACAGACATGCTCCACACTGGAACATCTTACGCAATGTGGGTAAAACCCTCCAGTTAATCAATTCAATCAATTGATAGTGCTACACCTTTCCAAGTGTATCAAGAGATGGATTGCCGTTTAGACATTGTAGCAACATAAAAAGGACCCATAACGAACATCTGTGAATGTCTGTGATTGAGTATGATAGTTCATTAAATCAAAGCTTAGAGAGTTAACCTTTCTTGTTTCATCATGCTTGTCACACTGAATTCATTACATCAGTCGCTGGTAATTTTTCTTTCGTACTTACCTTCATTTTGAATTTTCTTGCATTATTAAATAAAAAAGAGAGAGAGACCCCTGTATAATTGTCAATCTAAAACAGGCAAGATGGAATAGGTAGGTATTCCGGGTTATGCGGGAAGGAACACATATGGATAATTCCGGGAGAAATATTTCCGATCTTAAGTTTCTATTAACTATTTTATGAAGATATTTCAGGTCAGAGATAATTCTGCGTACTTTTGGAATCTTGATATTAAGATGTTCCTTCTTAGATAATATTCGATGAGCAGGAACACGAAAACGGACAGATAACAATAAAGAAATTGAGTATAGATTCTAGTTTGGAGAGAAGTGTAGGTGCTGCCATGGCCCATATGGGAGAGCAATATTCAACCTTGGGCGCTATTAAAGTTTTATAAAAAGTTACTAATGACGAAACAGTGCGTAGTTTAGTGAATCGATAAAGAAGTCGCAACATGCGCATTGAATTCTTAAGTATTGAGGAGATGTGGTCAGATAATGTAAGTTTTGAATCAAAGATGACACCAAGATCATTATGACTAGCAGAATGTGTGATAGAAGAATCATTGATATGGTATGTGGAGGGAACAGGAGACTTTTTCAAAGTAATAGTAATACTGTCACATTTTTTACTGTTGAGTTTCAAGTTTCACATTTCACACCAGCCTGTAAGGTAATTTATGTCTTCTTGTAGCACAATTGTGTCATGCAGACACGATATTTCTCTGTATAACTTACAATCGTCAGCAAAAACCAGAAGGCAACCTGGTTGAACTGATAAGTGCGTGTAGAGATCACCCATAAACATGACAAATATCAGGAGCCCATTTACACTCTCCTGAGACACCCCTGAGATCACGGGTTGGAGGTTAGAAGTTGCACCTGAAAGAACGTCTCTCTATTTACGGTCTTTCAAGTAGCTGGTGGTTAAAGAGAGAAAGTGGCCATGTACATTAAATCTATTGGAGAGCTTATGAAGAAGATGAGTGTGACTAACAGAATCAAAGGCCTTCGAGAGATCAAAGTAGTTAACATCTAATTGAGTATAGTTATTCATACATTTGACTGCACAGGAAAGAAGAGTACTTAAGTTTGTGAGACGAGCTATTCGGTAGAACGCCGTGCTGAGAACTGTGGATGTAAGGTGAGGTGATTCAAGTAGCCTGTCTTTGATTATTTTTCGCAAATAATTGATATTACAGAAAGAAGATATATTGGCCTATAGGAGGGTACATGATTTTGAAGTCCTGATTTATATATTGGGGTCACGTGAGCTAGTTTCCAACTGGTGAGATAATACCCTTTCTTGAAGCATCTATTGAATAAGGTAGATAGAGGAACCTAAAAACTGAAGCAGTTTTGTTGAGAAAGAGAGCACCAATGTTATTGGGTCCATGTTATCTATGTGTAGACAACGATTGTAAGAGAGCCAGCCAGAACAGGTAGTAGAGAGGTTTGGTAAGGTGTCCGAACAGATGGGGCGGAGAGGGGGAAGATGGGTTGTAGAGGAAAGGGAAGTAAATGTTTTGCAGAAGTAATTATAAAAGAGGTCGGATCTTTGATCATCACTCGCTTCATTATTTTCATCTTGAACTGTTGCCGGTATGCCCAGCGATTTTGATCTATATCTAATTACAGACCAAAAGAGTTTAGGGTTGCTTACAGTTAAATCAGCAATTTAGTCTATGTATTCAAAATACTTACGCCGCTGTACCTTCTTGGCAAAGCTTCTAATTTTAGCAAAGTGTTTGTATGTGTAGTCACTCGGATGTGATTTCCATAGAGTCCAGGCAAGCTTTTTCTTTTTAAGAACACGTAGTTCATTGTCGTACCAGACCGGAAACCTGTTCGATTTTGATGCTTTCACCGGCACAAAGTCCTTTGTGGTTGAGTGGACAAATACGTAAATAATTACACAGCATCGTCAACAGTTCCTACCTCTAAGAAACACCAAGGAAACAGTTCAATAGCCCAGCAGATGTCACCCCAGGGGACTTTCTTCCAAAGAAGTTGTGATCTACTTTTGAGGGGCTGGTTTGTAGTAGTGAAAGGGAGGAAATCGAAAGAAATATCCAAGGAATCGTGAACCTAGGGGAAAAGATTTCTGCATGGAACAACCAACGAGGTTCTAAGTTAGAGAGAATATAGTCAAGATTGCTATTTTTGAGAGTATTATGCAAATTATGTTGACCCAGACCAAGTGCATGAATAAAATGGTACATGCAACAATTGCCGTTTCCAACATTAGCTATGCCATGCTTTCTATCAACGTGATGGAAAGGTTGAAGTCACCCAATAGAATGATGTCACCGTGTGACAACGTATATAACAGTGAGTCATCTCAATCTTCTAAGATGTGCTGGGGGATTTCTTGTGCGACCTATAGAAGCACCCAATAATCACAGAGCAACGCTTTGGAATAAAAACTTCTACTCAAATCAGTTTACAACCCCGTTCGAGATCCTGTCTTCTCTTGCTCTTCCACTTATTATTTATATAAATCATCACTTTACCTCCGCGAGTTATGCGGTCTTTACGATAAATGGAAAAATTATTAGAAAAGTTAGTTTAACTGTCGTTCACTGATTCATTTAGCCACTATTCGGTCACTGCGAAACAATCCAATTCCCTTATCTCACCTAGATTCAATGAGCAGTGAAGTAGTTTGTTTTTAATACTACGAACATTTTGGTATTATATGTTAAAAGTACTGGTGTAATCTGGAAGGGTTGGGCCAGGGTTTACATGGATATCACCACGAAGGAGGAGAAAACAAAAGAGCATGAGGTACTATTTTTGCTTTTGACTCGTACCTTGGCATAAAATCACTGGTAGTTCTTCCGTCACTATTAGCAATACCTAAAAGAGCACATAGTGGTCTTCTTGGTATGAAGGCTGCAGCAATAAAGTGGAAAGAACTTCCACCACACTTCAGTCCATGTTTCATTGGCAATACTTCACTTGGAATAGTCACAACACCGATACTACATGAAGACAGTAGAGCACGCACATAAACACTACACACAACCACGAAAAAAGGTAAACAAGAAGAGCACCACTTTGCATCGACTTCGAGCTTGACGCCAGATTGGATTGGATTCTATATTTTAAACATTGAGCGGGTTTTAAAATGATGAATCATTTTATAGCATTTTGTTTTTACTCCGTTTTTGGTGTTACAGCATCGTGGTTGTATGGATATAATCTTCAATTCGACACCCTCATCAATTACTCGATATACAATTCCCGTCTCTGTTGTACAGCATATTGGTTACCCAGTAGTGGACTCAACTATGCCATTCGTCCACTTGCAGTAGTGATAATATTCAACTAGCTTTCCTGATTTTCAATTGTATCACTTTTCGTTTAAGGCTGTACACAAAGGTTTAGTCTCACATCAAATAAAATAGAATATAAAAAGATTTCAGTTCATTTGATTCTGAATTTAGTGTCCCTTTCAGCAACGAGGCTATATAAGAGTTGACCCGTAGTTTAAGTGGGATCCGAGTCGGCACTACCATCGGAAATCGAACCCGAGTCTCTCACGAAAAAGGCGCATAACCTCTTAACCACAAGTAGCTCCAAAATAGACCAAATAACTAGAAACAAATGGCATATTCCTTATGTACTTTTAAATTGATTTCTGGACTATACTTACTGCATCGTAGGCTATGATATATCCAACCTACTGCTAATTCCTTGGATAAGTTTTACTTTCTGCGTGCTTTTATCATGTTTTATTCAGCACGGTACAATTGCTCCTTTTTTGTGTATGGAAATTCAAAAACTTCCTACTTCTCTTTTTTTTTTTTCAGATAGCTAATTCTATTTGAAATGTTTTTATCTATAAATTATTCGACAATGTGCCACTAGTGCAGTTGTGGTTATAAGTGACTATTTTGAAGGATGGAAAGTTGAACGGAACTTTAAATATGGAGAAAGACAAAAGGAGAGATGTCTTTATTCTCAAAATAAAGACTAATACAATCCACAGTTTTCATGTGAAAAGAAATATCTAATGAAGTGTTCCGATTTGTTGTTACAGAAACAACTCCAAAAATGTTGAAGAGGAAGGTAAATTCCAAATATTGCATTTCTACGTTATGCAACCAAACTTGCTTATATGTTATGTTGGTTGCCTATCTCTCTACAAGGTATTTCCACACTCATAAATCTAATGAACAGCGTCAGTTTTAAAAGCGAAAAGAGAAACAAGTACATGTTTTGTTTTATGATATTCCTGCATACCTGTAAACTTGCCTTTTCCACATCACCATTAATGTTAATACGTATGTAGACGATCTATAATGTTAAGAAATTTTGTGCTGTTACACAAACTTCAAGAAATAAAAAAAATGATTATGAGTGGGACTAGATTCATACCAGCACCACCCACTCAACCGATCCATATAACATACATAAAAAAATTAGTGTTGACGGTACCGCGTAGAAAGGATACTACAGGATACATCAGAAAGCCAAAAGATGTATGGAAAAACCTCTAATGGTGGCATCAACAAAGGAAACAATTGCCTTCTCATTTTTATGATGGGATAGACAGTACTAATTTTCTTTCTATGTTGTTTCGTCAGCAGTAATTTAGCACTAATTACTGGCGGAAGTTAAAAAAGTTAGTGTTTCATTATTAAAGGGCAGTAGGGCTATCTCCATGGTAAAGGAACCCCACCCACTATTAGTAATGAGTACTAAATTTAAAAGTATGTCCGAAACTAGTGCTATATTAGTGGTGACGATACTGCATAGGAACACAATTAGTGCTCTTATCAGAAAGCCAAAAGATTACGAAAAGTCTAATAGCAACATTATCAAAGAAAAATAACTTATTTTCATAATGAGATAAACTACACTAATTTTCTTTGTATTCGGTATCATCTGCACTAATTTAGCTCAATTCTTAACAAACTTTACAAACTTAGTTCTGCGTAATTAAAAATAAGTGGGGCTATTTTTACATGAAGATAGTTTTACCCATTATGTTCTAGGATCCGATTGTCTATTAAATTTTCTGGTGTCAATAAATGTAAAGAAGAAAACATTCTGGTTTGAAATTTTATTATTTATTATTTTTTTTTATCTTGGTTGAAGATAATAGGAAATAAACTTATCTAGAAATATTTCTCATACTATTCTCCACCTGATTTTCAATAGGCCCATTTGTAAATGAAGTTTGCGTGGGCACATCCTGCATTTGCACGGTAGCAGGCCGGACTAGTCCGCCTTGCTTGTAGCAAATTTCTCTATATTTAATTTACGTTCGTTGTTCATCTTTCAAATTATTTCCCTTCCTTCAATCGTGATTGAAGCGTAATTTCTTTTTTTATCTTATTGAATGAAATTTTATTTTGATTATTAGAATTGCCAAATTTTTAATAAGAAAACATTCAAACTTAAAGTTAGTCTTTTAGCAATATTATCTATTTAGAACTAATATAATCTATCTACAAAATGAAATCTTTCAGTTTTACGTCCCACGGTTATGCCGGTTAGGCTAAAGGAAACGATGATTATGAGAAATGAATGAAATGGTGGAATGAAGAAAGTGGAAGGAAACGGGAGAACCCCGAGAAAACCCACGCACACGGTGTTTGTCCACCACAAAGTTCACTTGGCGGGAGCAGGGTTTGAACCCGGGACCCCATGAACCAGAGGTGAACGCTCTACCACTGAGCCACCGCGGCCCCCATAATCTATCTACTATTAAAATCGAGATAGAGTTTAAATTTTTCCTAACTTTTTGTATAACGTTATTTCGTCGCATTTACCCACAGTACATGTAGAACATCTCATTATTGTTTATGAGTAGGTTGTTCAAATTGCAAACACTTCATAAGCATTAAGGAATAATTGAACATTAAACAAAAAAAGAATAAAATAGAAAAGCGCCATAATGTGATATGGAGTAGTTCGTTGCAACTGAGTGGTTTACGTTCTATATCAAAAAATTCCTTTTATACTCATGAATCACCAAAACTTATGCCTATTTTTAAAAATGCCGTTTCATTTCAGTTGGTTAAGTGTATAGGTTTGGCATGATTCTTGATTCTTGTGATAGGAATTGGTTTAGACTTGAAAGGAGGAGAGAAAGGAAGCGTGAATCTATTTAATAGTTCTACCCAATTAAACTATTACAACGCAAAAATCAGTGTTAAAATTGTGTTGATCAATGAGTAAAAACAGAAAATTTACAGCCTTTCTTACAACGTAGAAATTGGTCTTAAATTTGTAAGAAGGGGAGAAGGAGCACGAATCTTGCCTCATTCAGTTAACTGATACAAATGGAAACCTTGTCAAAAATTAGCGTTGAAATAAGTCATTTCCTAATATGATTGATGATAACTAACTGACATAAATTCACGAAAGAACATCGTATTATATGGAATCACAATTGTATCAAGCTTCATGTAATCAGGATTCATTTTTGAATAAACAACTTTAGAGAAAAAGTTTAAAGACTTTTAGCCTACTTTAAAGATAAAAATTCTCATCATCTCATTGTGAAAATGATTGATCAATTATTTCTCTTGATAATATCACCATTAAACTTCATGTATGTATTTCGGCTTTCTGTTAAAAGAACGTTTTCCTTTCTATGCTGTATCGCCAGCGCTAATTTTTAGCATACTCTCTAAAATTACTCTTCCAATGTAAAACGTGGATGGAGTTGTCTTCACTTGACCCAATCAACACTCACTTTTAATAATGCAGCACAAAGTTTTTAAACTATGCCAAAAATTAGTTCTGACGTTACCGCACAGAAAGAAAATTAATGCTGATCATGAAAAAAGTTGTTCTCTCCGATAATTCCGTCATTAGACTGTTCTACATCTTTTGGCTTGCTAATAATAGCACTAATTTGCTTTATATGTGGTCTTGACAGTATTAGTTTAACACTATATTTTTGTATGCTTTTCATTTCAATCGCTTGAGTGGATGAACCTACCCCCACCCAGAAATTGTTTTGGCTTTTGACGTTTGTGTAACACCTCTTTTTTTAAACATTATATAGATTGTCAGTACTAATTGGGCACTCACTTTTGGCATATGCTTTAAAATTAGTGCCGATGTGGGTGGGACCAGGTTCACAGTCATCATAAGTATCCTTTAAATGAACAAGATCACTTAAGGATCTTTGTAGGCTCCTATATGTGTAAAATTCGCGTTTTCAGAAAAAGCTGCTCATATGTTTGTTTTCTTTTTTTAAGATGCAGAGACGAAATCGAATTCGTAAACAGTGATGACCTTTACATGGAGTAAAACGGCCTCTTGCCAGACTTCTTGCAGAAACTGAGAAGCTTCTATGTACCATGATGTTCAGATAATCTCTTCATCTTCACGTAATGCTGCATTTCCTGTTTTGATACCGTTCATCAACTGTAGCATCTTTCGCCTTCTCCCTCTTTTTCCTGCCACCACATTATCTATCACGTCATTAATTATACAGTTCTTTCTTAGCCAATGTTCTAATCAGTTTATTTTTCTATCTTCAATTACTTCTAAATTTGTTATCTTCTTTTCCACTATCTCTGACACCGTATCATTTGTTTTCTGATTGATCCAACTAATTCTTTCCATTCTACTCCACATCCATACTTCCAAGATTCACATCTCTTTTCTGCGTAATGTCCACATTTTTCCGCTAAATAACTGAATACTCCATTCAAACTATTTGTTTTCTTTCTAGAATATTTATTCAAGGATCCAGAAAATATACATTATTTCTTCTAAATACATTTTAATTAGTGGAATTTTAAATGTATTGTTTTATTTATTGTTAGAAGAATTTTCTTTTAACGAACAAGAACATAATTGTCCTTTGGTAAATAATTAAAATTCAATTGTTTCCCCTAGAGAAGGAGCATTGGAAATGTATCTCCTGAGAAGCCCCTAGCACTTTTTGGGACCGCTCATGGAAATTTTGAGTTACTAATATCAAGTCATGCTACAATTCATGTTATTCTTTATGCATTTTATGGTTTTCTATCTTTCTTCGCTCACGCATTGCTTTTTAAATAAAACTCGATAATCAGCAGTAATTTTATACATTTTCATGTCTGGTGCTTCTACGTATATCACATTAAAACTACCCTACCCTGTATTATAATGTATTCAAATTCTTTGTAAATACATAGTTAACACATCATAGACAAAGCTAAATATTTGGTCTAGGAATTAATTCGTGCGGTTGGTACGCACACATTGAAGCTGTAGTACAAACACAAAACACATAAATACCTTAAGAAAAATATTGTCCATCGCTAGCCACCACTTTCGCCCATCTGTCAGGCAATGTACGGATTCCGTGGCGAAAGAAGTCCTCATCCTTGGAAGCGATCCAGTCAGAGACCCATGTTTCGATATCTTCTGAAGAAGTAAACCGCTGTCCAATCAAATCGTTGTTCATGCAATCGAACAAGTAGTAGTCCGAAGGAGCAACGTCTGGTGAATACGGCGGGTGGGGTAAAATTTCCCATCCGACATTTTCTAAATAGGTTTTGACCGGTTTTGCGACATGTGGGCGAGCGTTATCATGTTGAACAATAAGTTTATCATGTCTGTTCTCCCATTCTGGTCGTGTTCTGGCCAGAGCTTGCTTCAAACGCATTAATTGTCGTCGATAACGTTCTCCATTCATAGTTTCACCCGGTTGCAGCAGCTCATAGTACACCACACCTTTCATATCCCACCATATGCACAGCATAACCTTTGCACAGTGAATATCTCGTTTTGGTTGTGATGGACCTGGTTCACCTGGTTTCACCCAGGCCTTTCTTCGTTTAGGGTTCTCGTAATGGATCCACTTCTCATCACCCGTAATAATTCGATGCAGAAACCCCTTTCTGCTCTGTCGTTGAAGCAGCAATTCGCAAATGGTTTTTCGTCTTTCAACGTCTCTGTCTTTCAATTCATGTGGAACCCAATGTGACATCTTTTGAATCATTCCCATGGCTTTCAAGCGTTTGGAGACTGTTGTTTGATCAACGCCTAATGCTGCTGCAAGTTGTTCCTGCGTTTGACACGAATCCTGCTCGAGCAATGCTGTCAATTCTTCGTCTTGAAATTTTTTTGGCTGTCCAGCTCGCTCTTGGTCTGCCAAGCCGAAATAACTACTTCTAAACCGTGCAAACCACTTCTGACACGTTCGCTCAGCTAGAGCATGGTCACCATACACTTCCACCAAAATACGATGACTTTCAGTCGCACTTTTCTGCATGTTAAAGTAATGCAGCAGGACATCCCGCAAAAACACTTTATCAGGCACAAATTGCGCCATGTTCACTTAACTACAAACTGGTGTTGTTGACGCTTTAATCCACTGCCCTATACTACGAACGATACGCGATGACAGGGGTTTGCAACACATGTGTGGATACACGGAACTGTGGGACGCTCCGTTCGTTGCGCCATCTCTTGTCCACCCGCACGAATTAATTCCTAGACCAAATAGATGAGCGATGCATTTATGATAATAATTAAAATTAGGTGAATTACACAACTGGAAGCAGTCCAAAAGTTACTTAATATTTCTGGTGCTAATTTGATTAAGCAGAGTCATGATACATATCCGTGGAGCATCCTTTATTAAACATCCACTTCCCATAATATGATCACTTTTTTCAAGGAAAGGAACTGAATACAGTTAATTTTCTACTGGAAGATACAAGATTGTTTATTTGGTGTTTACCCTCTCTTTTAAACATATAAGATATATGAAACATGGACCTACAGTTTAACAGGGATTCAAACTATAACGTGAGAGCGTGGATACACCCAATGCCCCACAACACTGAACCCAGGACAGTGATTATATTAGAGGATTGCAACAATTAAGTAAAGAAAAACTATTAAAACAAAAAGAAGCAGAGGAAATCTTGATGTTATTAGACTATTTTGTACTTGGAACAATACTGTTTAGTTTATCTGCTTCCGTAGTCTATTAACCAGTCTTTAACTACAAATTTGTCTCAGTTTTCAAATTTTCAAATGACTTTCCATGTATTAAAATTGTGCGAGGGACATGTGTTCAGTTCTTGATTGATTAGTATAGGGAAGACACTACACTCCAAACATTCAGAGCACAAAGGATTCAAGCAGGCAGGTAGCAGGCTAAGCAGAGGGGAGTTAAGGATGCAATGCTCCGTAGCAAGCAAAGAAGGGTTAAGTGGCCAACAGAGCCCCGTAGCAGGCTAAGCCAGGAGATAGGATAGGCGTAGTCTCGTAGCAGACTAGACGCCTGGGGTTAGGTTACTCCGAATGTTCCGTGGCAAACAGTAGGAGGGTCACCAGAAAACTGGTACAGAATTGCCGTGGTTCAGCCAATATATAGGGTTCCTTTGGTGCCTCTGCTGCTCCATGGTCGTCTGCTGCTAGAAGCCATCGTCTGCAAGTGATTGTAGATCCATCTGGTGTGAAATCCTCTTGCCAAACCACATGGTGGTGTTTGTAAACACTGGAGTGTAATTGTTTGTTTATCACTTCACTTATCACTTACAATATATATATATATATATATATATATATATATATATATATATATAGATAGATAGATAGATAGATAGATAGATAGATAGATAGATAGATAGATAGATATAGGCTGTTTCAAAACAACACTGGCAACGTTTGGGTGGTGATTCCTGACACCAAGATAAGACGAAAAGTATAGACCAACCTGGGTGCACAAATGCTTCCTTTCTAAGTTATAGCTTTCCGAAAATATGAAAAAAATATTTTTAAAGGCCCATAGTCAAGAATTATGGGACCTAGCAGAATCCGGTGAAAACTTCACTTAGGAACTATGTGCACTATCCAAAAATATGTGTTTTAGAATCCTAAGATACTCCAGTAACAATGTTTAGAGAGGGAGTTTGGCTATGCGCATATAATTTGAAGTATGTGACAACTATCTCTATAAAAATTATTGCGGAAGTACCGCAGCATTCTGAAGCATGAATATTTGAATAGGGCACATATAAGTTCCTAAGTGAAGTCTTGACCAGACTACCGTAAGTCCTATAGTTGTGGAGCTAGTTGCGGACTTCTAAAATTAATTTTAAATTAATAGTTGCAAAAACCATGGCAACTATTTTTTCTCGAAAATGGTAACGAATTAAAAAAATTCTGAAATATGCAAATGAAAGGTTAGTTCATATGTAAAACATTACATGTAGGGTGATGGATGAACACACGCACTACCATAAAGATGTAGCTCGAGAAAAAAGCCGAAATTTTTTTTTGCAATTTCAAACGTGTTTTACTCTCAATTGCAGAAGTACACAATAGTACAGGGCAGAAACACGTACCTGTGACATTTTAGAGTCCTTGCCATCTTGTGGATTCTTGGGAGACTCTTAGTGCCATGAAATGCACATTGTAATGTACTATTTTATACAGTTGCCATTGACAGAAACACTCTTAGAACGACATTTTCCCCCTTTTTTCGTGCTATATCTTTATGGTGGTATGTGTGTTCATCCATGTCCCTACATGTAATGTTCACTTATGAACTAACCTTCGATTTACATATTTCAGATTTTTTTATTCTTTACCATTTTCGAGAAAAAAATAGTTGCCATGACTTCTGCAATGGCCCTCGTGTGTATGTGTTTAAATAGATACAAGCATAAAATAATTTCGCTGTTTGAAAAAAATGTATTTCACCATAGATCGATATTACTCTGCAAATATTGTATCTACAATTTCAATTTACACTATCAAATTACAATTTGTTTATTTTTGTAAAATCGACAAGTGTAAAAGTATTTAGAATATAAACAATTCGAAACTGTAAATGGCGAAAAAATCGTACATTTCTTTCATATTTTCTCCCTGTCAAGAAGAAATAAAAGCATTTGCCTCCATACGTAATCAACTGTCACAACATCCTTTCAAACGCGAACACACCATACTCACATATGACATTATACATTTTCCTTAGTGAAAAGTCAGCATGATTAAAAATGGAGGGTTGTAGAGACAAAGAGAGAGAAAGAGAAGACAAACATGTTAGTCGCAGTGACTTTTGGCGGGTGTACGTTTGTTTTCTCTCCATACTTTTTATCTTCATTTTCACGTACGATTAATTTTTTCTTCGCTTATTCTTTCTTTATTTTTTTAGACTTACGAATAACAACACAAAAGTTACTGTAACCTCGAACCCTAGTCACATTCACAAAATTTCATCATCTTTTCTGAAAAATTACTTGCGAAAAATATTTTTCATCGCTTGTTTTCATACTACAATCATATGCGTCTCCACAGTTTTCTGTTTTTCTTTTTTCGGCAAAACCTGTTATCGAAGAAAAGTTAACGCACCTGTTCTCTATAATTCCATTCTCTCCTCCTTCTCCTTCTCTCTGTTTTTACTATCGTTATTTCTATCAAACAGTAGCGTTTTCATTATCTCAATAAAATATTTTGTAGTGGGAAAGCAACAAGACAAAAAAGTGAAGAAACATTTTCCAATACCGAGTGCAAGATATTCTGCTACCAATATATATACGCTAACTTAATGTATTGAGGCTGAATTACCTATTCAATTTTTTCTAAAACTTACTTTTCGGCGTAAAAAGAGTGGAAAATTAAGTGGTAGGAGAAAGTGAACGAAGCGGAAGAATGAAAGAAAAGGAAATGGGGAGAAACAGTATAAAAGGGAACTGATGAGAAGTCCGATTAAACCACACTGTACGAAAACGGTCTAAAAGAGAAAAGAGAAAAAAAAACGTCAAGGGTGCATAGACAAAATACAGAGAGTAGAGGATAAAAAAAATTGTTGTAACGAGTAAAAAAAAAAGTTTGAGAGTAATTTCAGGAATGCACTTCATCACTCATGACTCTGGCAAAAGAGAATTGATAGAGAAGGAAAAAGCGGATCTCATCCCAACTAACTTACCTAAAGCCCTTTCAACACTTTTCGAGTACTACAAATTTCCTCCGCTTTTCTCTTTGCGTTTTCGTCTCTTTTGTGACCTTTAACGCTGCAAAACGCAATTGATTGTTGTTCCTTTCTATCGTTGAATTTTCTGCTGGCTCCTTTGGAACGTGAATTGAAGTTCTGTGAGATTGATCTACGTGACATCGAATTTTGCATGACTAGCGTATTAAAGAGAAAGTTATTTTATTTTTTTATAATTTTTCATAGAGTGTTTGATCACTAGGTTGTAGAAATCAACTCTACATATGTGCTTCCTAACCCTTGGGGGCACGGTAGCTCAGAAGTAGAGAGCTCACTTTGAGTACTAGAGGTTCCTAGGTTGAACCCAGATCAACTGAGTTTGAGGTGGACAACATTATGTCCATAAGTTTCCTAGGATTCTCTTGTTTCCACCAATATTCTCATTCCAGCAATTCTTTTCTGATATTTGCTTTCGCTAACCATCCATTTCCTTTACAACGACAAAAATCTCATCTCTTTTCCAGTTATTGTATTTGCTTCGATTACAATGGATATAGAATTAGTAGATTCAAAACCAAGCGACTGGCTAGGTAATTTGTGTCTGTGTGTGCTGTAATCGTCAACGTTGGTGGTAAGATGATTGGAGTATCCAATGCTTTATTTATTTTCTCACAATGCTTCCCAAAGTAATCTCTTGACGGATCGATTTGGTTTCAGTACAGCATTTTATATCACTGCTTGTTATTAGTGTTCAATATATATTTCAGATGTTCTAAAATGGCGGCCACGGACTATTCTACGGGTCAAAGTATACACACACACACACACATATATATATATATATATATATATATATATATATATATATATATATATATATGCAGAGTAGCAAAAACTAATGACAGTATCACAAACATCAAAAGTCAAGCACATTTTGGAGGCTTCTACATCAGTATTAACGCAAGTGACACGGACGGGGCAATGCATATCCAAACTATCTTAGTGTCAAATACTACTGCCATCATATGAGGTATTTCGAACGAATAGAAACAAACTCACAAGGAATTGAAAATCTAACTTTATTCAAGTATTTTTATTTAAAAAGTGTCGAGATAAGTACCACACTCAATTATATACATGCCTTTGAATAGACATAAATACCATAATGGTCGTTACGGCAATTCGATACCTTCAACCGCTTATATGAAAACAATGGTAAAAATTTGTATATTGATTAGTATGTCGTAAATTATTTATGGGAAGTTTTTAAAGACGGTAGTTGTTTTACATAGCTTTAAGCGATGTTGCAAAATTTACTAGTGTTTGTCATATCTTTCAGAATGTTTCAGACATCAAATTGCTGTAACGGTATTATTAACTTTACAAATGAAGTATAATATGGATGGACCAGCCTTCCCCTAACTTCTACCGGGTCCTCCTACACTTTTGGGCTAGCTACCGGCCTGACTGTTAATCTGGTGCTTTGTAGAGCATATAAAATAATGTCCACCTGCCGATATTTTCTTGGCGCGGATTCACCACCTTTTAGGAAGAAACCATTTGTTTTGAAACAATATCCTTAGTTAATCTTACGTACAGTAGGTTTCGAAACAACTGTTAAAGAATTACTGAGAGGGTGGAAAATCATTACCCTCAATTTTCCTCTGGTACAGACACCAGGGGATGAATAGGTTTGTTCACTTGCGCTTATGGAAACATATCATTCTGGTTAACGTTTTCAGATTTGGTAATGTATTTTCAAGCCAATGTATTTTATGTATTTTGTATTTTCAAGATAGGTCTTTATATATAATGTTTGATTAATAATGAAGAACTTGACTACTCACCCTTAAAATGCTTGTACCGAAACTTCAGTAAACTTCAATAGATTGTGAACTTTTCAATGTTATATGTAAATATACGTATGAAAACTGATTGTTTCATTTTGAATTGACCAATTTTGTGCCATTGTTCCTGAACGGTATCAATTCATTGTTTCTTATGCTGTGTTTAATCGAAATTCGAAAGAAAACTATGATTTAGTAAATGAACTTAATTCATGCTTGAAGACATGGGTAAATAATCCACTGAATGTACTTTTTTCTTGTTTTGATTATATTCTCATATGTTTCAGTTTTAAGAGAGCATATTGTAATTAAATTATGCATCAATTTATTAAAAATATTCTTAGTAGTACTAAAATATCACCATACATAATATACTCCTTGTTGTTCTTTTAATATTCATGGAATATTCTGAGAAAATGTTAATATTTTTAGGGCCCAACGGAACTTACTTTAAATGAATATTTGTGTCCAAGAATATAGATCATAATTAGTGTTAGATATAGGCGTTCCGTGTAGTAATGGGAAACTCAACAACAATAAACAGTCGGAAATCATATTTGAGGCGTTCAAGTGGTACTACCAAACTGCTCTGTGGTAGCCAGTTCTCGTGCCTATATGTGGAAAATGTGAAAGTCGTTCCTCTTCCCCTTCGAAAATACAGTTTCAAACTAAATGGATGGGATGATTACTTTGACTGTTCAGAGTACATTTTCAAGAAAGAAACCTTTATTAAGTGAGCCCTTATTAATCGAAACGCCATATAGAAACATTTTTTTTTACAAAATTCCTATCCTCTCTTTGGTACATGTATCTAAATGTATATACTGTACAAGTATGGCATTTTTTTCTATCTGTTTAAGAATATAAATGTCTTTTTAATATTTTTTCTAATATAAATATATGTTTACATGAAAGTGAAGTATTAATTGTGTGTATTAATTGAATCTTACAATCTGGAATCTTACATTATGTTTACATGGAAGTGTGTATTAATCGAATCTTTAATGCAATGTTAAAAAAATCATATAGATACTAGCTGAAGTGAAAGTTCTTCATACGGAGAGAATATATTTATGTGACGTATTTGAACACCTTGCCCCCTCTTAGGAAACGCATGTGGCATGAATTTGGGCTTAAGCGAGCCCAACACTATCAGTATTCATCTCATTAATTCACACTAATATAGAATATTTTCAATTATTTTTACATACCACCTTCTTCTCACTTCAACCCATACCAATGAGGCTGTCTTGGACTTTAAGGACGTCGGGTATATTACTAATAATATCAACAGCCTCAGAAAGTATGGATTGAACACTAATAATGGTTGTTTTCGATTATTTGTAAATATCACTCCCTCACACCTTCTCTTTCCCTTGTGAAAATGTACTAAAACTTAAATTAGCTCAGGGTACACTTATGTACTAAGAATAATCAAACTCGGTAATGTGGTATAAGAGGACTTATCCGTTAACCATATGTTGGCACGTCATACCCTTAACCTCCTTGCTGAAAATGTGCTAAAACCATAAGATAGACCAAGATATATTCATGTAACAAAAATAATCAAAATGACGCAGCTAGGAGGACTTTGGACAAACATATATATATATATATATATATATATATATATATATATATATATATATATATATAACCTTGTCCCCTTAAAACAGTGATTTTTAAAGACTTTGGTATATGGTGTTTATTTTAACTTAATAATCTATATACCAAGTTTCCTCTTCGTAAGTTGACAAGGTGATGAAATCCTAAGTGCCCCGCAAATGTTTTGATCCTCAATGGCCCTTTGGGATACGCATCTTAATCAAAGTAACAAGATAAAAACCTAAATTCACCCATAGTCATGTGTTAAAATAATCAAACTTGCTGCAGCAGTGTAGGAAGAGTTCACGGACAAACATCGTCACATTATTTATTTTTATATACATAAATGATACTCTCTCGTTCCCCCTTTAAAAGTGAATTTTCAAAAATGCTGTTGACACTGTTGTACTTATTTTAAATTAAGAATGTATCTATCTAAGTTAAGAGGATTGTGACGTACTCAAGTTTTTGCATACACTCTACCCATTAGGGTACGCATTTTAATCAAAGTAGCATGAAAAAAATCCAAACTGAACTATGGTTAGTTATGAATCAAAAATAGTTAAAATTGGTCCAGCGGTCTAGGAGTAATCGCTGGAGATCATGTATGTTTATATTTAAATAGAATATGCTCCTTTACCCACCTTGAAACGAAAATTTTCGATAATACTTTGTCTAGGTCCTGTTATTTAATGAAGAATGAATATACCAAGTTCCATCTTCGTAAGTTCAGAAGATCATAAGATACTCAATTTTTTTCATAAATTGTGGATCTTCCCTTCCTCCCTAGGATAGGTATTTTAACCAAAGCAGCATGATAAAATCCCAGATTAGGCTATGATCCAGTAATGTACCAAGAAACATCAAAATCGATCCAGTGGTCTAGAAGGAGTTTGCGGGCAAGTATAGTTTACTTCATTTTTCTATATATAGAAGATTGATTATGTCCTTCTTTCCCTCCATAAACGGGATTTTTCGACAACGCTAAAGTATGGATCCGCTTATTTTAAATGAAGAATTAATATTCCAGGTTTCATCTTCCCAAGTTGAGAGAGTCGCGAGATATTCAATTTTGCGCATA
This sequence comes from Thermobia domestica, assembly GCF_964235325.1. Taxonomy (NCBI): domain Eukaryota; kingdom Metazoa; phylum Arthropoda; class Insecta; order Zygentoma; family Lepismatidae; genus Thermobia; species Thermobia domestica. The sequence continues at coordinate 196,597,761 of NC_137455.1, read as the reverse complement.
AATCTTCGACTCCCCGCACTTTATGATACGTATTTTCATTCAAAGTAACATGAGAATGACCTAAGCTAGGCAAAGGTTAAGTCAGATGCCAAAAATCGTCATAATAGGTTAACGGCCTAGAAGGAGATGGAGGACAAACATCGTTACACTTATTTCTGTTTATATACATAATATACCAGCTCAACATAAGGAAACTCCTCGCTGCTGGTCTAGGGGCTAACGCAGTTGAGTTGATTTTAACTCCCTTTCAGTAGCGAGGTTATATGAGACGAGACCTACTGATTAACGTAGAATCCGAACCACATGAACTTCCACCTGGATGGGCTAACGGGGGGTTTCCTTAACCGCGTTTCCATTCCCGGAGCGAGAACCTTGGAGCACGGTGTTAGAATTTAATGATGGTGGTTCGACTGAAGATTCATGTCTTTTATAGCCTTAGTACTGAAAAGGGAAGGTAAATTCCAATCAAGCAACCAAATCTACGTATGTAAGGAAAGATTATCAGCAAGTGATATTCTTTGCTAACAGGTTTTCTACATTTACACCAAACTTCGCATGAACAACGTCTATAATGCACAATATGTGTATATACGGTCTTTGTTCAGTGTTAAACAAGAAAAAAAAGAGAGAGAGAGAGAAAGAGAGAAAGAAAGAAGAAAAAACTGACTTTTAATTATTAAGTATATTTTTTCCAACTTTATCTCTTTTTTTCCAGTCTATTCATTTTTTTTCTCGTGCATCCACAATTTGCAGCTTGTATTGAACAATTTTCAGTTTCACAGAAGGGTTTGTGGTATCTAGTGTAGAGTGCAGGTGATCTGCGGTAAATACAGAGGCGAGAGGAAAAGTTCGCTTGTCAGTGTTGATTGCGAGTGTCGACGTCTCTGTGGGTTTCGTTCTATTGTATCTCTACACCTCAAAACACTGTCAACAAAGTTGCGACCAACAATAGGGGAAAGTAGGCTCTCTGTTTAATTCAACCTTTGAGGAAATATTTAAAGTTTTCTTAATACATATTTCACATTTTCAGCATACATTGCTAAACTCAACCTGATCAAAATTAAAGTTCCGTCACACGCGTGGAAATTAGTTTATTAAACGTCCCGGTATAAATTCAAGACCTTAAATATTAGTTCTTCTCCTCATGATCATTTGTAATACAGTTCTTGGACACACACTTTGTGATTTTTTAATATGTATGTTCTAAAATAAATTTCAAATCTCGAGTACTTTTCCTCAATACTGTAACAAACGGAAGGAAGTAAATAATGATAACCTGATTTACAATCGTTATAACAAAGTACGCTATAACATATATCAGTTACAAAGTTTTAATAATATTTTAATGCAGTCAGCGATAAAAGCTCTTTGCGTTTGATGAAATTTGTAAATACTTCAGAATGGAAGGACAATTTGAGTAGTTTTCAGTGTCCAAAAATAAATTCTACCTAACGGAAAGAACCTTTGTCGGTGACTGTACAAATTACTGTACCATATTAATTTACCTTTATTTAGTGCTTCTCGTTGATGTATCAGTTATCTGCAAGAAAGTTTAGTATTGTAGTCTAGTGTTTCCGTTTCTATCTTGAACAATAATAAAATGGTGGTTTGAAGAACTGTCAAACTGGAACTCTAATATTGGTTTCTTATTACTTTCATTTATTTACAAAGTAAAATGGCAACTTAAATTACCAAGATACTAAACGCAATATGTTTGTAGATTATTCACTAGTATACAAAGCACTGATTACATTACTCAACTGAACATGGACAAATGGACGGGAATAACAGCTTATGGAAAGGTAGTTCTCGCAATACAATCAACACAAAAAGAATCTTTTAACAAAGCAGAGTTGGCATATGAATCAAAATAATAGAAAAAAAAATACTACTGCACTTTAATGGGTTCATTTCTTTCTTCACAAACACTTAACTTACTTGACTCACCAAATTCTGAAATAGGCTAATAAATATTGTTCGGCGACTGGGAAAGCCTGCTGAAAGATACTTCCACTAGTGAAGTGAAATTTAAATCGCTATGGCTGAGGTGCAAAACATTTCCCAACGACAGAGAAGGTGAATTGGGAACTCAATGCTACAATGCTTACTTCTAGTAATAACGTTTTTCATTTCGTTTCAGTTTATGTCGGATTTTGGTGGACAATTTTCTGACCGTGTGTTTTCCGTCTTTTTCAAATTATTTTCCCCGTTCTTATTTTAAAACTTCCTCCATAAATATTCATTTGATTTTTTCCGTATAGTGCATACCGTTAACACATAAAATAGACATTTAATTTTATTTGGCAGTCCCAAAGTTTATTATAAATGTTTATTATAAATGATATCTGAGGAACTGTAAATCATTGTAAAAATGTTTGCTTTGTAAGATGCATGCGGGTAATTTACTATTGATCATATTTCAATGATTTTCAAGTTGTTGACGCAGTATGTCAACGCTCATCCCCAACAACTTCACATAGAAAGAAGCAAGAGCATGCCGTGGAAAGGACCGATCTCGAAAAATGTGGCTGCAGTGCCTAAATAACCAATATGAATGTGGAAAATATATATTATTTGAGCCTTAGAATTCACGTCGGGAGCAATAGCGGGTACACCGCCGCATTTGAGGTGAGGTTGTTTGAGATTAATGACTTAAGGGTAAGAATATTCGATAGTGATTCAGAAAATTTTCATTTGAGTTGATGTTCTTGCATCATGTACCTTGTGCAGGGTAAAATGACTGTTTGGAGCCAGTTAGTTATACGGATTCAAGCTAGACTTAGCACGAATTTGTAAGGAAGGGGTTCAGGTAAGCGATCAAACTAAATCCAGTTTTATTTAAACCGAATTGTGAAAGGAAACTCCTCGAACGACTGTCTCATGAACGGACACAGAAAACAAACTTCAACGTCTTAGATGTTGTCACTATTATTCCGTCACAACATATATTCCTTTTTGATACACAAATGTGATCAGAATTATTCATTGCACATAAATTCCAAGCTGTCGTTTCCATACAATCAATCATTAACGCCTGCGGAACTTGCTCCAAAACATCTGCTAAGAGTTGAAGATGCTACAGTTTGATAACCAGTTCTAATGTTAAGAAAAACGAATACATATGTCGATTGTTTGATTAGATATACCTATATAATTAGAAAGATTTTTTGGTATCGGCATACTTAAGATATTAGTTTGGCTAATAAACAGTGTTCATACTCTGGTTGATGTGAGAATAAACAATTAATGTTAAAGCTTATACAATGTTTTACTACAGAGTTATTTCTGTAATCATTGAGTGATGCATTTGTGACTATTTCTCTAGTATTAAATGAACTATAACAACATCAAAGCTTTATTTTACCCAAAGAATTTATTGTTGTGTCTTTATTGTACAAGAGCCGTAATTGTCAATATATGAGCTGCTACCCGATGGTCAAACTATTAATGTAGATATGTGCTGTGTCCAGTTATAGTGGAATGAGAAATTAGCACAGATCAACAAAATATGCATGTTCTGTTTTCAGGACAATCGTTGTCTTCACATGATACAATTAATCCTGAAGGAGAATTAAAATCTTAGCTTGGAACTGTTACTTCATCCTTCATATTCTTCACACATTTCACCATCCGACTATTATCTGTCCCTTCCGTGAATAATCATATAAGGGACAAACGGTTGAAATACAGGAATTATCTGCAGGAGATAATTGTCTTTTTCGCCTCCAGACACGCCATTCAATTAGGGCATTGAAATTTTGCTGAAAGAAGGTTCTAGACTACTTGGAAGATCTTGCCATTGCCATTGAGGAAATGGTTTCAAATGGTAAATTGTCACTGAGGAAAGATTGTTCTGATCCCTCTTTCAAACATTAATGAACATTTTTGGCAAGCTGGTAACGAGTATTGGTAAAATTCAGCTTGTTGTCTTCATAATTTTTTGCATAAAATTTACGAAAGCTGCTTGTATAGATATCTTGTATACACTACCTTAAAGGTCTTATGCATTCTGACGATCCGCCTTTTTTCTCATACTATTCGTTTTCAAGCTAGAATTTTAAGAAATACAGTAGGAAGAAAGATTTAGGTAATACAGTGCCAATCGTTCCTATTTTGTTTATTACATGTTTATTTTATTGAATATCGTATGTAGCAGAAATCTGGGAGCATAGGTCAATTCCACTATGAGCAATGATACGAAAAAACAGACAGGAAGAAAGTATAAGAAATATGCAGTTTTCAATCTAAAATGGTGAAGTTTTTCTAATAGTACAAGCAATTTGGACTCTGCACTGATAAGACGTTTTATGTTATATAGAAAGACAATATTTCCAGTTCATCAAGCTGTTCCAACAGATTGTAAAAGGACGCATAATCAACTCGTTTAATGAGCACATTCTCATGTGATAACCTGGAACATCTAAAATGCGTTTCCAAACAATTTTTACAGTTAGTATGGTAAGGGTACAAGGAAACAGCCTATTGAAGTGAGGACGTTACTTTCTTGTTTAACATAGGTCACCTTACCAGTGTGGAGCCCAAACAACTAGTGCGATTAGAATGTTCGCACAGTTTTCTATTGAAGAAACTCCTATAACCAAGAACTTTCCTCTAGTTTCATTTTTCGTATTTTTACTCATAATGGTTGACTATATCAGATATCAAAAGAAAGAAAAATAATTAGCTTAAACGTAGCAACAAATGGTTACTACGAACATCAGTCTGTGTATGTACTGCAGTAATTATTCACTGTACTGTAGTAATTATTAATGAAAATTGCCAATATTATTCACAATATGTAATGAATATGAACATGTGTTCACTCAATTCAATAGTTGCGGGCTGGGCCAATCACTGTGAACCAAACTTATCTCTTATGCCTAGTCCTTAGTGCAGGAAGTTTAGAAATACTTCTGCTCTCGCTTCACAAGTATGATTGGGCATATATTGTACATGCTAGACATCCTTACGGAAGTGATTAATTAAGTCCATTAAGCTTGACAGCCTCAGACACGGAAAACCGGATAAGAGACCTTATGTCTCACAGTTGTATCTACTGGTTGCGAGAGTTTCCTTAGATAATAGAAGTCTATCTTTCAGCATATGCAGTGTTGGCTCCAGAGATTTATAAGACAAATTCTCCTTCCCATGAGAGACTTTACCGAATCTCATAGTATGACTGCAGCCCAACAGAGTTCAATCAAATCCAGTAACCCTGCGCTGACCCAAGGGGCAAGGTTTCTGGTCCTGCCTACTAACTTGTCGTTTAACCTGCGCCCATAGATACCGCGCATGTGACGAGCCACCTACCTCACAGACCCAAGGCCACACATTACTCTGTCTTACCATTTTGGAAGTATCCTGAAATATTTCTTTTCCCCGTAGGGCAATAAGATATCAATGTCCTGTCTAACTCATTTTACAGAAGAGATAAGACGTACATTACATGAAATAATAATTGATATAGACCATTAGTAGCAGATATATATTGCCACTTTGGAGGTACCAATCGCAACTCCCCAGTAGGGCAGTAAGAAGAGCCTACGTCACAACCTTCAAAGGTATCGTGGTAAGGTACCACATGCTCTTCCGAGCCCAATCATCCAATTAATGACTAGTTTTTGAGGCTAGTGACTACGCACGCTGGTACACTCATGTCCAAAATGATTGTCGCATATCTATAACTGTCTTCTTGTAACAATATAATACGTTAATGATTTTGCAGGGTACTTTTAACACTGATACTATCTGTATAATCGGGAAATGTATATCTGTGGTAAATTTCATAGCAACAGAATTATAAATACGAAAATTAGAATGAGTAAAACAAAATGTTGCTAAATGGACAAGAAAGTTTTATTTTCGTTCTATTGTTCTTCTTTACTGCTCTTTTGACATGAAATTTGCCACACACATGTCTTTGGCGATTATACACATACTAACATTATAAGAAATATCGGGCGAATTCGTTAGCAAATTATATTCCTACAACAACATATTTATAGACATGTGACAGTAATTTTGGACATGAGTGTACCTCACCATTCCGGTAGGCGATCTGTATTCATCGCCCTACCTACTTGAGCTCTAGAGCCAAATACATGAGGCAATGTATTTTTCTCTCATGTCCTGCAGATGTCAGTTGAAACAAGGAACGTTTGACATATAACCAGCGCATTTGAGCTTGAGTCCTTCCCATATCCTCATCACGGCCTTGGGACTAACCATGGCGGCTTTACTATGAAATGAATTTACAATTTACAGATAAAACAAATTCAGGGGGTTCCATGAATCTCGAGCCGGGCGGAGAATGGGTCGGGTTCTCCCCGGGTCGGGCGTAAACGGCCTGAGAAAACCAAGTTTAATAAGTCAAGTCAATCCTTCAATACCAATGCAAAATGAGAAATGTGTCATCATAACATTGCAATGTCTATTTGTCCTTCCCGAATGAGAAAAGCGTGTGAAAGGTTACCCAAGGCTTGCTTTCTATATCCGTATTCTATCTATTTGTTATCTGTGCTTGCTCTGTCCAGCCATGTTTATTATATAACACAGTTCATGGACCTAAAAGCCTTATACCACACTCATTAGTGCGTTACGAATAACAAAGAAATGTAAAACTGCTACACCGTATGTAATACTAAAACTACAATACTACTGCTAATACTATTATTACTATTACGATTACGAATACAAGTAATATTGCTAATTCCACTATTACTGGCACTGCTGCTGCTACTACTACCACTACCACTCATTACTACACTAATACGACAGCGAATACCACTACTGCTATCACTAGTAATACGAGCACAAAAAATGAAAAGGAAGTCTTTGAGTTTTACGTCTCACACTTATGCCGGTTAGGCTAAAGGAGACGGTGATGATGAGAAATAAATGACATGGTAGAATGAATAAAGTGGGAGGAAAAGAAAGAGGAAGGAGAACCACAGGAAACCCATACACACAGTGTTTGTCTAGCACAAAGTTCATTTGGCTCGAGTGGGATCGAACCAGGGATCCCATGCACTAGAGGTAAACGCTCTATCACTGAACCACGTTCAAGAAACACCTAATCGATCCTGGCGTCTTGGTGATTTATTTGATCATCACATTTTGTTATCATATTTGTAGCATAATACTATAAACAATACAGAAACCTGTAACATCATTTGGTAATATCTGCTTTGCTTATTGAACACAACTAAAAATTGCGCTGATCTTATAAACACGCCAGTTCACGGTTTCGTCCTCCTTGGTCTAATGGTAGCGTTCCAAATACTACTTAGTAGGTCAAGAACTTGACTTTATCATACGTGCTTTAGGTAACTACGGCTCAGGCCGTATGAATGATGATGGGATGAATTGGTGGAATGAAAACAGTGGAAGGAAACGGGACCATCCCGAAAACTCACACGCACATGGTGATTGTCTAACACAAAGCTCACATAGCGCGAGCAGGGATCGATTTGACGACCTCTAGCACCAGCTGTGAGTGCTTCACCTACTTAGCAACCGTTGCTCCTCGTAGATCAAGCATCGGTTCACATTCTACGCAGACCAGCCATAATAACTAGCATTTCTCCGATTTTTTCTGTACTTAGAAGGTAAATTCTGTACCACCAGACATGTCAACTGTGACGCGAAGTCGTAGCAGTTGTAGTAGTATAGTAGTAATAGTAGAAGTAATAGAGTATTTTACAATCTTGAACTTTACAGTATTTTACAAGAAGAGTAACTCGAAGTGTGTTGTGTTTGTCTGGTGTAGTAGTTATTGGTCAATTGGTTTTGTTAAAATTATGTATCATTTATATGTCTGTAATGTTGTATGTATGTGTATTTGCAAAGTTACTAATTATTAGAGATGGAAGGGATTGGAAAAAGCCGGCTTTTTTGAAAAAAAAAACTCGTTTTTTTCTGCTTCGCTTTTTTGCTTGAGAAATTTCAAAATTCTGCTTTAAATTGATAAACGAGATTTTGTTTCGCTTCTCTATAACACAAAAAGTCATTTCATTAGTGGTTGATGTCGATAATAATATAAAACCTCAAAAATAAACCATGAATTTTGAAAAGAGATTTCAAACAGTTTTACTTCTCAACATATTTACATTATGATTTCCAAAGGATTAACCAATGTATATAATAAGATTTTTTTAACCTCCTACATACAAAAGTAAGCTGGGTTGGCAAGAACCGTGGTTTTTTTCAAATGGCAAAACCCCTTTTCTTAGAGGGAGTTTAAACTAGGTTTTTTTGGTTTAAACCAGGCTTTTTTGGTTTAAACCGGCTTTTTTGGGTTTAGATATTTTACTTTATGTATTTATATTACATATTGACAGAAATAAGTTTGTTACACCTTGGTGTTATTATGCAACAATGGGGTTGTGCTGGAAGAGATCACACAAGCTTAAATAAGTCCGGTCAGTAAATTTCTTAAATTCAGAAACTCTCGCCCTAGCCATCGGGAAAATCTCGTCATTACTCTAAATTTAAAACAATAACGGAAAAATCCTGTGATTGCTTTGCATGTAAAATTTAAAGGTCAACAGATCATAATCAGTACGCTAAAACTGAGGTATTAAATTACAAATTTAGTACGTACATATCATTGAAAGTCCAATCTAAGCTAATGTTTGGAAGCTACGTAGGCAATCGATAAATTTTGCCAATTTCTATCAATATATTTAAGTAACCTTGGCTTCTTTATAAAACAACAGGCATTCAGGCATGCAGAAATATACAATTTGGTTTCGTTTCGCATGTTCAGGCTTCACATCCTTACGTAATACCGAGGTTATCAAGAAGAAGACTTTCGCTTAAAGTGACATCCGAACCGCTACTTTATTTACGCATGAAAGAAGGGTTGTGGTTCGACCGAGACTTGAACATGGGACACCTTGATTAAAAGGTGAAAAGGAAATAAAACTAATGCAGATGGTTTGATGTGGGGAAACGTCACCATGAAGTTCACACGATTCGCATTTTTCGTTCTTTTTATTTTTTTGGTTTAAACCAGTTGTTTATTTTTTAAAAAAAACAGCTGGTGTAAACCAGCCAACCCTAAAAGTAAATACTTATTTTTTAAAAATACACAAATAACTAGCAAAATTCTATGTAGTATTTTTACTTCAAAATATTCCATACTCTCTTTATGGAACAAAATAAAATTAAAATAAAACATAAGAAAAATACTTAGATTTATATGATACACTTAAAGGCTGCACATCTAGAGCTTTTGGTTTTGTATATTCTTGAAATTCTACACTTTTATATAACCACCATCACGGTTTACTCAGTCCTCAAGTTTACTGAATTTTTAACAAGAGGGATTCAACATATGAAGGGTATGAGGCAAGAACATGGTAACCCACAATTTTACTATTTTAAGAAATTAGAAATTTTCTGCTGCACAGTCCATTTTGAAAGTCGGAAAGCTAATTGTTCACATAAGACTATACATGAAGGATTAAACGAAGCGGTATAGTAGTAATCGCCCCACTTGGTCTCACTTTGGACTTTGACCCCGACCTTTGTGACGTCATAGGTCAAAGGTCAATGACCTTGGCCCGGGGTCAATGACCTAGGGGTACCTAGGACCACCCCCTCTAAATTTTGGCAGGGGTACCTTGCCCCCCCCCCTAAATTTTGGCAGGGGTACATAGGACCACCCCCCTTAAATTTTGGAAATTGCCAAATCTAAAAATTTGGTTTGGTAGCCTAGGACCAGGGTATGTACCTCTATTAGTATTGGGTGTCTATGTCGTTCCCTTTTATGGGTAAAAAATTGCCAAAAATTGAAATTTCGGGGGTTTTTGACCTAATTTATCCCCTTTGATGAGGTGTTATTACCTTATATAGTTATATGGGCGTATACAGGGGTTCATTACCTTTCACAAGACATGGGTATATTAATGCACCCATTGAGAAATTTGGGAGGGGTACCTTGGCCCACCCCTTAAATTTTGGAAATTGCCCAATTTAAACATTTGGTATTATAGTACAGGACCCTAATATGTATTATGATAAATTTGGATGGTCCACCTCGTTTCCTTTTAGGAGTACCAAATTGCCAAAATATAAACGTAAGCAATACGTTATACCACGTGTTTGGTTTTTGGCTCAATTTATCCCCTTTGATGAGGTGTTATTACCTTATATGGTTATATGGTCATGTATAGGGGTCCATTACCTTTCATAAGACATGGGTATATTAATGCACCCCTTGAAATATTTGGGAAGGGTACCATGGCCCACCCCTTAAATTTTGGAAATTGACCAATTTCAACATTGGGTATTATAGTATTGGACCCTAACATGTATTATGATAAATTTGGGTGGTCCACCTCATTCCCTTTTAGGGGTACAAAATTGCCAAAATATAAACGTAAGCAATACGTTGTACCACGTGTTTGGTTTTCGACCTAATTTATCTCCTTGGATGTGGTCCTATTACCTTATATGATTATATGGTCATGTATAGGGGTCCATTCCTTTCATAAGACATAGGTACATTTGTGCACCCCTTTAAATTTTTGGATGGTCCACCCCCTAAATTTTGGCAGGGGTACATAGGACCACCCCCCTTAAATTTTGGAAATTGCCAAATCTAAAAATTTGGTATGGTAGCCTAGGACCATAGTATGTACCTCTATCAGTATTGGGTGTCTATGTCGTTCCCTTTCATGGGTAAAAAATTGCCAAAAATTCAAATTTCGGGGTTTTTTGACCTAATTTATCCCCTTGGATGAGGTGTTATTACCTTATATAGTTATATGGGCGTATACAGGGGTCCATTACCTTTCATAAGATATGGGTATATTTGTGCACTCCTTTAAAAATTTGGGAGGGGTACCTTGGCCCACCCCTTAAATTTTGGAAATTGACCAATTTAAACATTGGGTATTATAGCACAGGACCCTAATATGTATCTTGATAAATTTGGGCGGTCCATCTCATTCCCTTCTAGGGGTACAAAATTGCCAAAACTATAAACGTAAGCAATACGTTATACCACGTGTTTGGTTTTTGGTCGATTTTATTCCCTTTGATGATGTGTTATTATCCTATATAGTTATATGGTCATGTATAGGGGTCCATTACCTTTCATAAGATATGGGTATATTTGTGCACTCCTTTAAAAATTTGGGAGGGGTACTTTGGCCCACCCTTAAATTTTGGAAATTGCCCAATTTAAACATTTGGTATTATAGTACCGGATCCTAACATGTAGTATGATAAATTTGGATGGTCCACCTCGTTTCCTTCTAGGGGTACAAAATTGTCAAAATATAAACGTAAGCAATACGTTGTACCACGTGTTTGGTCTTTTGGCCCAATTTATCCTCTTGGATGAGGTTCTATTACCTTATATGGTTATATGGTTATGTATAGGGGTCTATTCCCTATCATAAGACATAGGTACATTTGTGCACTCCTTTAAAAATTTGGGAGGGGTACTTTGGCCCACCCCTTAAATTTTAGAAATTGCTCATTTTATATATTTGGTATTATAGTACTGGACCCTAACATGTATTATGATAAATTTGGGTGGTCCACCTCGTTCCCTTTTAGGGGTACAAATTGCCAAATTTTAGTACAACCACGTGTTTGGTTTGACCTACGTTATCCCCTTGGATGAGGTTCTATTACCTTATATGGTTATATGGTTATGTATAGGGGTCTATTCCCTATCATAAGACATAGGTACATTTGTGCACTCCTTTAAAAATTTGGGAGGGGTACTTTGGCCCACCCCTTTAATTTTGGAAATTGACCCTTTTTACATGTTTGGTATTATAGTATAGAACCCTAATATATATTACTATAAATTTGGGTGGTTCACCACGTTTCCTTTGATTTGTACGAAATTGCCAAATTTTAGTACAACCACGTGTTTGGTTTTGGCTCAATTTATCCCCTTGGATGAGGTCCTATTACCTTATATTGTTATATGATCATGTATAGGGGTCCATTCCATATCCCCTTAAATTTTGGAAATTTTCCAATTTAAGCATTCGGTATCATAGTACATGACCTCAACATGTATCATGATAAATTTGGGTGGTCCATCTTGTTCCCTTTCATGGGTAAAAATTACTAAAATATAAACATAAGCAATATGTTGTACCATGCGTTTGGTTTTTGGCCGTTTGGTTTTTGGCCCAATTTCTTCCCTTTGATGGGGTTCTATTACCTTATATGGTTATATGGTCATGTATATGGGTTCATTTTCTATCATAAGACATGGGTACATTGACGCACCCCTTGAAAAATTTGGGAGGGGTATCTTGGCTCATCCACTCGGTTTTAGAAATTGTTTTAATATAAGCATTTGGTATCATAGTACAGGACTTCAATATGTACCACTATAAATTTGGATGGTCCACATCGTTCCCTTTCATGGGTAAAGAACTACCAAAAATCGAATTTCGGAGGTTATTGACACCTATTTAGCACGTTATATGGTTTATTACCTTTATATGTTTATGTTCCCTTTTAAATTTGGGAATTATCAAATAACAAAATTCGGTAAACGTTTTCTAGGACCCATTGGTGTTCCTCTTATGGCCAAATATTCAAAATTTAAATGTTATTGACCGGCTTTATTATTGAATAAGTACAGGATTTATTACTTTTTTTCATAAGACACAGGTGTATTTGTGTACCAATCTTAAATTTTGGGAGGGGGTACATTTCTTATTGTCATATCAATAATTGGTAAATGTTCTTTGGGTAAATCATTGTGATCACGTGATCAGTTATTGACCTATGATGGGATTAGGAGTCCAGGACATTGGTACATTGAAACTTTGTAGGATAATTTGAGAATGCGTCATTGGTATTGATTATTACAGCCAAATATAAACGTAAGCAAGACGTTGTACCACGTGATTGACCTTGAGTTTTAGAAATCTGATAGCTAACCTTATTGAATCTTATGACTCATAGTCTTAAGGGAATACATGCTACAACACTGGCAAAGTTATTGTTGATGCAATTTGATTGGCTGATCACTATCTTTCCTGCAATCTGATTGGCTGATCACTATCTTTCGTGCAATCTGATTGGTTGATGAGTTTTAAATCTTTGCTGTATTCAGTTTTTAAGTTTTGTTTTACATTTAAAAATCTTGTTTTCGTTCAACATTTTACACTCAATGATAAATATGATCAAAACCGTTTATTTGTTAATCGAATAGTTAAAAACCGGATAAAGTTTGACGGTTAACCGTGAAACGTAAAAATTTTTTAGTTTAAAAATTTTTTTTTGCTTGAAACATTTTGTTTGAAAATTCTTGCTTTCAAATTTTTTGTTTGAATTTTTTGTTTCAGAATTTTGTTTGAAATTTTTTTTGACAACTTTTGTTTCAAAATTTTTTGTTTAAAATTTTTTTGTTTGAAATTTTTTTCGTTTCAAATATTTGTTTAAAATTTTTGTTTGAAATTTTTCGTTTCCAAATTTTTTGTTTGAAATTTTTTGTTTTAAAATTTTGTTTGAAATTTTTTTCGTTTGAAATTTTTTTGTTTGAATGTTTTTCGTTTCAAAATTTTGTTTCAAAGATTTTTGTTTGAAATTTTTTGTTTCAAAGTTTGGTTTGACATTTTTAAAGTTTGTGCACTCATTAGTAAAGAACCAGAACTGTTTAGAACTAAAACCTCTGGCAACATTGTGGTGCAATAGTACACGTCAGAACATGGTGCAATAGTACACGTCAGAACATGATCATGCAACGTCATCAGTTTTGCATTATCGTTCGCGTTAGTATTCATGATAACATCATCATGGCTACTTGTCTACAGTTTCTAAACACACGTGATGTGATCAAATCATTTACCAAGATTACTGATTTACAACAAAATGTACCTCATAGAATCTTAGCTAGCCAAATGATCCCTACAAAGTTTGGATTAAGAATCGTAGTGAAGCTTGAAAATGATAAGAATATAATTTTACCAGCAAGATATTTACCCATGGAAGCATCAAAACAAGAAGAACTGCTGCGTTTCTTAAATACTGGATCTGTATCTTTGTGTTACAAAGGATTCTTGGGTCGAAGTCATCAACTTGAATTTAGTACGCAGCCAGATTCGTCAGCAAATCATGAATTCAAACGTCAGCACATTCCTTTGACGTCAGACATAGTTGTATGAATTTGGTTGGTCGGTATGACGTCAGCAACTGTGATGAAACCATGAATTCAATCGTCAGCACATTCCTTTCCAATGACGTCAGCAATAACTATAAACCAGCAAATACAGTGTCATCCCACGAAATCATTTGAGCAAGTGCTTTTCAGGAGGAAAGATGTGTACTTCTAACGATAAAGAGTTCATCTTCGCAAGCTATTATCCAATAAATATATTTCAAACAAAACATGTGATGATTGGTATCAGTGCTAGAACATTTGACCCAGTGATTCGATTGGGCAAAGCAGAACAATTTGGTGTACAACTGACCTGTGAAGAATGGCACGAATCGACCAAATGAACGATTATTTTCATGATGAGCTAAATGTGACCATAGTCAAATCATTAGGCTCAAATCATGAAGTGGTGTTGCGTACAGTCCTCGAAGAGAAGATGGTGCTGTTACGTAAAAAGAGTACATTTCATGTCCCTCGCAACATGGTGTATCTAACACAAAAGGAATGGAACAAATTCATCAGCGTATTTCAGTGTGTGAAACATGCAGTGGAAGTGTGCAACAAAACTAGTATATTCCTGAAAAAGTACTATTTTGAAAAATGTGTTATGCATATTGTACAACATGTATCTAGATATTGTGATGGATGTCAACATCGTTCTTGGGTGCATACCTGTATTGATAAACAGTTTATTTGTGATCAAATGGACATTGAGTTTCCACCAATTGATATTGCATTAGACCTTAAAAGACTTCAACTGGAATTAAAATTATATGCTAAAGACAAACTAGTGCAAGAAGTTCAAAATACATTGTATCGACAATATCCAGAACCACTATCTGGTATGGATGTATGTGGAGTGTAATAAAATGATCCATTTCAATGAATTGTGTTTTTTCATTTCAAGTACAACCCCAGGTTCTGACGTGTACTATTGCACCACAATGTTGTCAAAGGTTTTTGTTCTAAACAGTTCCAGTTCTTTACTAATGAGTGCACAAACTTTAAAAATGTCAAACCAAACTTTGAAACAAAAAATTTCAAACAAAAATCTTTGAAACAAAATTTTGAAACGAAAAACATTCAAACAAAAAAATTTCAAACGAAAAAAAATTCAAACAAAATTTTGAAGCGAAAAAAATTTCAAACAAAATTTTGAAACAAAAAATTTCAAACAAAAAATTTGGAAACGAAAAATTTCAAACAAAAAAATTTAAACAAAATTTTCGAACAAAAATTTTCAAACAAAAAATTTCAAACGAAAAAATTTTCAAACAAAAATTTCAAACGAAAAAATCTCAAACAAAATTTTGAAAATTTTCAAACTAAAAAATTTTTACGTTTCACGGTTAACCGTCAAACTTTATCCGGTTTTTAACTATTCGATTAACAAATAAACGGTTTTGATCATATTTATCATTGAGTGTAAAATGTTGAACGAAAACAAGATTTTTAAATGTAAAACAAAACTTAAAAACTGAATACAGCAAAGATTTAAAACTCATCAACCAATCAGATTGCACGAAAGATAGTGATCAGCCAATCAGATTGCAGGAAAGATAGTGATCAGCCAATCAAATTGCATCAACAATAACTTTGCCAGTGTTGTAGCATGTATTCCCTTAAGACTATGAGTCATAAGATTCAATAAGGTTAGCTATCAGATTTCTAAAACTCAAGGTCAATCACGTGGTACAACGTCTTGCTTACGTTTATATTTGGCTGTAATAATCAATACCAATGACGCATTCTCAAATTATCCTACAAAGTTTCAATGTACCAATGTCCTGGACTCCTAATCCCATCATAGGTCAATAACTGATCACGTGATCACAATGATTTACCCAAAGAACATTTACCAATTATTGATATGACAATAAGAAATGTACCCCCTCCCAAAATTTAAGATTGGTACACAAATACACCTGTGTCTTATGAAAAAAAGTAATAAATCCTGTACTTATTCAATAATAAAGCCGGTCAATAACATTTAAATTTTGAATATTTGGCCATAAGAGGAACACCAATGGGTCCTAGAAAACGTTTACCGAATTTTGTTATTTGATAATTCCCAAATTTAAAAGGGAACATAAACATATAAAGGTAATAAACCATATAACGTGCTAAATAGGTGTCAATAACCTCCGAAATTCGATTTTTGGTAGTTCTTTACCCATGAAAGGGAACGATGTGGACCATCCAAATTTATAGTGGTACATATTGAAGTCCTGTACTATGATACCAAATGCTTATATTAAAACAATTTCTAAAACCGAGTGGATGAGCCAAGATACCCCTCCCAAATTTTTCAAGGGGTGCGTCAATGTACCCATGTCTTATGATAGAAAATGAACCCATATACATGACCATATAACCATATAAGGTAATAGAACCCCATCAAAGGGAAGAAATTGGGCCAAAAACCAAACGGCCAAAAACCAAACGCATGGTACAACATATTGCTTATGTTTATATTTTAGTAATTTTTACCCATGAAAGGGAACAAGATGGACCACCCAAATTTATCATGATACATGTTGAGGTCATGTACTATGATACCGAATGCTTAAATTGGAAAATTTCCAAAATTTAAGGGGATATGGAATGGACCCCTATACATGATCATATAACAATATAAGGTAATAGGACCTCATCCAAGGGGATAAATTGAGCCAAAACCAAACACGTGGTTGTACTAAAATTTGGCAATTTCGTACAAATCAAAGGAAACGTGGTGAACCACCCAAATTTATAGTAATATATATTAGGGTTCTATACTATAATACCAAACATGTAAAAAGGGTCAATTTCCAAAATTAAAGGGGTGGGCCAAAGTACCCCTCCCAAATTTTTAAAGGAGTGCACAAATGTACCTATGTCTTATGATAGGGAATAGACCCCTATACATAACCATATAACCATATAAGGTAATAGAACCTCATCCAAGGGGATAACTTAGGTCAAACCAAACACGTGGTTGTACTAAAATTTGGCAATTTGTACCCCTAAAAGGGAACGAGGTGGACCACCCAAATTTATCATAATACATGTTAGGGTCCAGTACTATAATACCAAATATATAAAATGAGCAATTTCTAAAATTTAAGGGGTGGGCCAAAGTACCCCTCCCAAATTTTTAAAGGAGTGCACAAATGTACCTATGTCTTATGATAGGGAATAGACCCCTATACATAACCATATAACCATATAAGGTAATAGAACCTCATCAAAGGGAATAAAATCGACCAAAAACCAAACACGTGGTATAACGTATTGCTTACGTTTATAGTTTTGGCAATTTTGTACCCCTAGAAGGGAATGAGATGGACCGCCCAAATTTATCAAGATACATAATAGGGTCCTGTGCTATAATACCCAATGTTTAAATTGGTCAATTTCCAAAATTTAAGGGGTGGGCCAAGGTACCCCTCCCAAATTTTTAAAGGAGTGCACAAATATACCCATATCTTATGAAAGGTAATGGACCCCTGTATACGCCCATATAACTATATAAGGTAATAACACCTCATCCAAGGGGATAAATTAGGTCAAAAAACCCCGAAATTTGAATTTTTGGCAATTTTTTACCCATGAAAGGGAACGACATAGACACCCAATACTGATAGAGGTACATACTATGGTCCTAGGCTACCATACCAAATTTTTAGATTTGGCAATTTCCAAAATTTAAGGGGGGTGGTCCTATGTACCCCTGCCAAAATTTAGGGGGTGGACCATCCAAAAATTTAAAGGGTGCCCAAATGTACCTATGTCTTATGAAAGGAATGGACCCCTATACATGACCATATAATCATATAAGGTAATAGGACCACATCCAAGGAGATAAATTAGGTCGAAAACCAAACACGTGGTACAACGTATTGCTTACGTTTATATTTTGGCAATTTTGTACCCCTAAAAGGGAATGAGGTGGACCACCCAAATTTATCATAATACATGTTAGGGTCCAATACTATAATACCCAATGTTGAAATTGGTCAATTTCCAAAATTTAAGGGGTGGGCCATGGTACCCTTCCCAAATTTTTCAAGGGGTGCATTAATATACCCATGTCTTATGAAAGGTAATGGACCCCTATACATGACCATATAACCATATAAGGTAATAACACCTCATCAAAGGGGATAAATTGAGCCAAAAACCAAACACGTGGTATAACGTATTGCTTACGTTTATATTTTGGCAATTTGGTACCCCTAAAAGGAAACGAGGTGGACCATCCAAATTTATCATAATACATATTAGGGTCCTGTACTATAATACCAAATGTTTAAATTGGGCAATTTCCAAAATTTAAGGGGTGGGCCAAGGTACCCCTCCCAAATTTCTCAATGGGTGCATTAATATACCCATGTCTTATGAAAGGTAATGAACCCCTGTATACGCCCATATAACTATATAAGGTAATAACACCTCATCAAAGGGGATAAATTAGGTCAAAACCCCCCGAAATTTCAATTTTTGGCAATTTTTTACCCATAAAAGGGAACGACATAGACACCCAATACTAATAGAGGTACATACCCTGGTCCTAGGCTACCATACCAAATTTTTAGATTTGGCAATTTCCAAAATTTAAGGGGGGTGGTCCTATGTACCCCTGCCAAAATTTAGGGGGTGGGCCAAGGTACCCCTGCCTAAATTTAGAGGGGGTGGTCCTAGGTACCCCTAGGTCATTGACCCCGGGCCAAGGTCATTGACCTTTGACCTATGACGTCACAAAGGTCGGGGTCAAAGTCCAAAGTGAGACCAAGTGGGGCGATTACTACTGGTATGCGTTGCTGTCTATCTGGTGCTGCATAACTCAGCAATTGAAAATTTGTTAGCTATCATGTTCTTGGCTCACACCCTTCATATCATTATGGAACTCTCCGAGCCCCACCACCACCACCCCAAAATAAGGACTACGGAATATATTTAACTTAAGATAAATACAACTGCACAACAAACATGACTGAGTGGAGCTTTTGCGCTTCTATCGGGAAGTCCGGGATTCAACTCAGCATTCGATCATTCTGACAAAGCTTTTCTTCATTCCATCTGTGAAGTAGAAATAGTGCGTGTACTGTAAGTTGGCCGACTTCCTTTCTTATTGTTTTTAAATCGTTATTATTACTAATTCCCAGCAGTGACGGTTTTGCGAAGGTTAGGGGGCGGTCTTTCGGACTGAAGCCTGTTCCCCAAAATTACGGAAGTCTAAAACAAAAGAAATATCTATAAGTCATGCCTTTACTCATAAACTTTAAGCTGCCGTCAAATAAAAATTACGAATGTTTAGAAAAACTAAACACAGAAAGAAACAAGACTCCCAAAATACTTTTCTAAATCCGCCACTTATTCTCAGTATAAAATGATCTTCAATGAGGTTTTATCCGGAAGTTTATCGCTAAATATATAAACGAAACGAAATATTAGTTATGCCTGTACTCATAAACTTCAAGCTGCTCCCAAATAAAATTAGGACATTTTAGAAAACGAAACAATCAGAGAAATCCCCCCGAAAGTACTTTTCTAAATCCGCTACTGATTATTTGTATAAATTAGCATTGAAGGTTATATCCGGAAAATAATTGCTAAATCGTTGCACATCTACGGTATAACAGAAATGTGGAAGTACGGTTTGACGGATATATTGAAAAACGTACGCTTTGACGGATATATAGAAAAACGTAAGTTTAACTTTTGCGCTAGCTCTTAGAAATGAAACACGGATGACAAACTGAAATGATCCCGAGAAGAAAAAATGTCGATAACTCAAAAGTTAAAATAAAGTTAAATAGCCTCTAAAATTGCCCTCAAATACTACATTCTTCACGTTAGCTTTAATTCGTAAAACATGTGCTTCATCCATCGTGCTGGTGAATTTTAGAGCGAAATATGGCATTTAGGTCATGGAAGTCTTATCTAACTATAGAATATACTATAAGAAAGCTATTTAGATAGAAAAATCATGAAAATGAAAAAAGCCAAAATTTCCAAAATTCTCGTTTTTTCCCAAAAAAGCCAGCTTTTTTGCATCTCTACTAATTATATATATATATTCAGATTACAATTAAAACAGGAATTTACAACCTGATATAATAATTAGGAATCAGGGTAAAAGAAAATAAGCACCTTCCCCACGTTATTGGGAAAATAGAAAACCAAAGAGAGCAGAGATGAATTATAGTAATAAGAGAGATTCATATTCATATTCATATTCATATCGTCTTTATTGCAGAAACTTCAGAGGACATCTAAAGCATTACAATCGTCAGATCTTAAAGTTACAGATTAAAATGAATATACAATATTTACAAAAGGAAAAAATTGGATACATAATATTTACATATATGGATACAGAAAAAAAATAAAAAATAATATATATATATATATAAGATATAACTGTAATACATATCAATTGTAATTCCAATACAAGGAATAACGATCACATCACAATACAATAGATAACTACTCGTACTATACATGTCTATTTATTTCTCTCATAGTTCTTCAATTTTTCACTTTAATTGCTTTGTAATTTCGTAAAACTCTTCTATATCATATATTGGATTATCTAATAAGAGTGATTTGAGTTTTCTTTTAAAAGTACCCACTTCGGTATCTCTCAGTGCTTTTGGGAGAGAGTTGAATAATTTTGCGGACGTGCCAATAAAACTCTTTTGTGTTTTGGTATAATTGTAATACACTGCCATTATATTATCTTTGTATCTTGTGTTATATGAATGATACCTAGAATGTTCAGGGAAGTTATCTCTATTCTCTTTTACATACATTAAACATTGAAAAACAAAAATAGCAGGAAGAGTCATTATTTTGAGTAGCTTGAAACTAGGTTTGCAGTGACTACGAGAAGGAAGACTACATAACAATCTGACAGCTTTCTTTTGCAGCTTTAAAAGCTTATAAGTGTTACTAGATCCACCCCAAAGAATAGTACCATATGATAGAAAGCTGTGGATTTGGGCAAAGTAAACAATTCTTAAGATTTTCAAACTAACGCAACTTCTTAATTTTCTCAACATGTATATACCCTTTGTTACACTAGCTGCCGTGATTTCAATGTGATTATACCAGTTTAATTTTGAATCAAGTTCAAATCCCAAAAATTTAACTGTAGAATATTTTTCTGTGTAATCTAGATTGTTATATGTAACATTAAGATCTTGTATTTTACTCAGGTTTAAACACAAAAGGTTTGCAGTAGACCAATCCTCAACTACGGTTGTTATATTTTGGGTTAATTGTTCTCTTTCAATAATTGATTTAGAACTTACACAGACTCCAAAGTCATCAGCGAAAAGATAGCCTTTAGCAGGAATAGTAGCTAATTTGGGAAGGTCATTGATATAAATAAGGAATAAAATGGGACCCAGAACAGATCCCTGTGGTACCCCAGAACCCACTTGTAAGTATTTGGAGTTCGAATTATGGAATTCTACTTTTTGATATCTGTCTGATAAATATGATTTTATAAGGTTTAACGCATCATGTTGAAAACCGTAGTATTTTAATTTACTTAAAATAATCGTATGAGATACCGTGTCGAACGCTTTTGACAAGTCATAAAATCTAACTTTAGTAAAGTATTTACTTTCTAAACTGTCTAAAAGATCTTTAACTAAAGAAGTTGTTGCTTTAATTGTGCCTAATCCTTCTCTATACCCAAATTGGGAGCTACTAAACAATGAATTACTCTCAAAATATTTAACTATTTGATCATTGAGTAATATTTCAACAAGCTTGGCTACTACAGGGATTATAGATATAGGTCTATAGTTGTCACATTCTGAATTATTGCCCTTTTTGTGTACTGGAATTACTTTAACATATTTTAACATATCAGGAAATATCGACTCTAATATGCAACTGTTGACAATGTGTGTTAAAGGTTCAGCAATAAAATGTATGTCACTTTTGAGTATAATAGAATTAAGACCATATACATCACAGGTACTACTATTTTTCATCTTCAAAATTGCTTTTTCAACGTCCTTAACAGTTACTAATTTGAAGCTAAAAGTACAAGATGGTTGAGGAATAGAATTCAGATAATTATAAAAATTTCTACTAGGAGTTTTTGCCTTAATCTTCTTTACTATTTCATTTATTTTATTAATGAAAAATCATTCAAATCTGTAGCAGTAATTGAAGTAGGTTCATTTTCATTTTTCCTAGTTAAATTGCATTCCCTTTTTACAATATTCCACATGGCCTTACTTTTGTTTCCAGCATTATTTATTAGTGAGTCATTATTTTTCATCCTGGTCTCTTTCAATAACTTCCTAAATTGCTTTTTATATTTTATATGAAGTTCTTTAAATGACTTATCGCCAGTGCTTATGTAGAAATCGTAATACGTGTTACATAGATCTTTAACTCGATCTAGTTCTATGCTTTTAACTTTGTTTGCTTTAGGCATCGTCGATTTGTCTTTTAATGGCTTTAAGGGAAATGCAGTCTCAGCTGCGTAAATTAATGAATTTAACAAAAACGTAATTTTAAAATCAATTGAAGGTTCTAAATACATATTGGTCCAATTAACGTTACTTAAAAGATGTCTGAAAGTAACTTTACTATCATCAGTGATGTTGCGTACCAGTTGCTTAGTGTGAACTTGAGGAATAGAACTAGATTTTTTGTACCTGTCATTTTTCATAACAATTAAATCTAAGCTACCTATTACTGGCCAATGGTCTGAAATCCAAGTTTTTATCACATAACAGCCCATACTACTACTACTGTTAGTAACAATATTGTCTATGCAGCTCCCTCCATTAGGTGGGTTAGGTCTAGTCACTTGTGTAGTTGATATGCTTAGGCCGAAAGAAGATATGACATTATTTAAGTCTTGGCACTCTATACTTTCTCTTTTTCTAAAATCAACATTAAAATCAGCACACAGAAATATTCTACAATTGTATTTACAAACATATTCTAAGATGCAGCTTAACCTATCTAAAAATAAATCAAAATTCTTATTCTCTGTATTTGGTCTGTACAAGGAAATGATAATTACTTTTAAATTTACAAGGTATATAGCTGTTACTTCAAATTCCATCTCAACTGAAAATCCCGTAACATCATCTAATCGTTTATAATCTATACCATTTTTTACATAAATTAAACAGCCACCATGTTGTCGTGAGGGTCTACAGTAATAGTTTGCAATGTTGTAGCCATTAATATTGTGAAGTTTAATCTCTTCATAATCAAGCCAGTGTTCTACCATACATATCACATCTAAACTTATATCCAAATCTTGTTTAAAACTGGCTGCTGAGTGAAATTTATTGGAGAGACCTTGTACATTCCAATGCAAGATGCTAAACTTATTATTAAGTTCTATTTCATGCTCATTTAATTTTTTCTTGTCAAGATCTAATTGTTTGAGGTTCTTACTCTTTGTCTTTACTGACCGATCAGAGTTAAAACAAGCTGAGCCTATTTGATCGGTCATACAAGTTAGTTTTTTTGTAAGTTTACTGAAGCTTGCTCATCTAAAGATTCTTTAGGCCAACCAATTGGAATAATGTTAGAAACAGTAGACATATTTGAAGTTATTGATTTGTTTACAATGTCAATGATCTTGTTAGTTACATACATTTTGCCTAATCTATTAAGATGGAGGCCATGTGAAGTATGATACCTTTTTCCTAATCTACTTATATCTACAAATGTAACATTATTGAAATATTTACAAAGTTTCAATAATGTTAAGAGTTAGTACAAGATTAAATAAAGTTAGGGGAGATGCGTCTGCCAGTAAGATCACAAGAAGTGGCTAAGGCAGGGGTAGTGGAGGAAAAAAGTATTGAATAAAGAGTCAGTTTCCCAAACACATTACGATTAACATAGGCTGACAACATTAGTTTCCGATCCGTCTTTCACAGTGTCCGGACCGAGCCGAGCCGCCCGGTTCGGCCCTATAGCATTTGTGTCCGACCCGGAATGTGCCCGGTTCGATCCAGTTAGGACCCGGTCCAGTTTGATATATTTGAAACAGGCAAGGCCAGGTCGTGTAATCTGCTGGGCCAAACGGGCGCTCCCGGCCCGTGCAGGGCTCTGCTGCAGAAAGACATGACAATACATAAACGCGGTACTGATTCAAATGACCAGTGAAAATATCCACGAATTACGGAGATAGAAAATAAAAACATGTTTTATGCAGTGAAGTCTTCATGATTTCTCATTCTGAATTATTTTAAACTTATATACTTTCTTATAAAATATTGACGAGAATAACTTATTTCATAGAGTTGACCTACCTAGAGCAATTAAATTATTTTAATGAGAATCCCCCAAAGAATGACAAAGAAGGAAAGGAAAACAATAATAAATAACTTTCCTAGTCGTTGTTGAAATTCATATTCGTGTTGTACTTTCGAGATTTCATCAACACATAACCGAAAAGTAGTTGAAGAAATCTTGGTGTAATTTCTTCGAGGCAAGAAGGGAAGCCAAGACCTTTGTTCTTTGTTCTGTTTATACAAGATTCATTTTTCTTCTTCTTTCGTCTACGTAAAACCTCTTGATAGAGTTTCACTTCTAGGCAAGTTTCTCACTCTTTTTTTCAATTCCTCCTTCGCCTTTCCCATCTACTTGAGGCGGTGAAAGTAGTCGTAGTAGTAGTGGAAGAAAGGTCTCTCTCTAAGACTGCAGACAATTGTACTCATTATTAATTTGTAGGTCACTAATTATTCTCAGGCAAATGCTATAGTATATACCGCGTTATAAATTTGAATGTGAATTCGTCTGTCAACTCCCACAAAGTTTCAACTATTGCATTTCTGCTTAAACAAAATAAATTATTTAACAGGCCCAGAAGAAGAACAACTTTCAAATTATTCTTTCCCTATTATTGTTGTTTTAAACTCGCCCTTCGCTTTGCTAAACATAAAAAGCGCGCATAATGATAGAAAGGGGAATTTTGCAATGTGTATATACAGCACAGTAGCACAGTACGTCGGGTATGTTGGTGTTTTTAAGTTTGTTTTTGTTCTTTTACGGTTAAAAAATATGTTGCTTTCTTAGGAGAAAGTATGAACTTTCCTTTTGTTTAAGAATTTATTAAGCACGTAACACGATGTTCTCAATGGAAATATTTTGTATTCAGAGAATGCTCTAGAGGCAAGAAGGTCATACATCTAATTAAGTATTTTAGAGAGATTTTTATTGTGATTTTCATTACTATATATATATATATATATATATATATATATATATATATATATATATATATATATATATATATATGATTTATTAAGGAAATTTATATACTCACTTTGTGCTCAAGAGACCCACATTGTTCATTTACAATTAACACTATGCATAATTGAAATTGCATCTACGTTACAAGCTTGCAAAATACAGTGTTCTATATATACGGAATTCGTGGAAGTTATTCAAGAGGATGTTAAAATTACATTGTAAACTTAGCTTCAAACTACACATTCGTGTTTTTTTAATTACAAATATGACATCATCTCAATGTAGGAATATGGCATACATTATATATATATATATCTTCACTATAGGCTAGTCACGATTTCCAGTTCACCGGTTTCTCTCTCCATATTAGAGTGCACTTTTGCATTATTAGTTTATTTATAAAGAACTAGTAAATATTCTCCACGTGTTACTATGAGCAATATTTTGCATTATTCCTTCTACACTTATCATATAAAATTCATCTGAACCCAAAGTCTCAAACAAAATCCCTTTGTCACGTATGGGCATCTTAGGGAATTACCTTAACCTTTTTTCTTTCAGTCTAGCTCGACTCTGAAACACACAAGTTTAAATATTTTTTAATGAAAAGTTCAAATGTCTAATTCCATGTCTCTAACCGTAAGGGATTCCGAGATATGAGTATCTTATTATAATAATTGATACCCCGACCACGTTCTCTTCTCACCTCTTTTCTTCTCTTCTAAGGCAAATATAAAAAACAAGAATTATAGGAATGATAAAAAAAATGGATCAAAAGATTGCGATTTTGTCCAAGAATTTTAGGAATGATTAAAAAAAGTAGCAAAAGATTGTGATCTTGGCTAATAATTCGTTTTTTGATCAGGGGCGACAACATTTTTGAACAGCCGTTTGTGAAGTATATGTAGATTTTCAGATATAAGGCGTACAAGATAATTTTTAGTTGTAATATATTGGATCTTTTGATGCATTTTCGGAACAGGAGCCAAAACAATTTTGAATGGTCCCTAAATCAACTTTTCGTATTTTTTTACGGAATAAGCACGCCATACTGAGTTAACTGATGGTTTAGGTTGGCTACATTATGTGTAGCTCTCACAGATATAAGACCTACACAAACATTTTTGCCTAAAGTATAATGGATCTTTTGATCCAAAAAAAAAAAAACAATGAAATACGATTTTAATTATTTTAAATAAAGGCATCAAACACTAAATTTCATGTCTCTAACTTTAAGGAATTCCCAGACATTAGTGTCTGATTCTAATTATTGTAATCCCATTCATTTTTCCATCCTTATCTCATGTTTTTCCCTTTTAGGTCAAACATCAAAAAATGCTTTAAAATGTTTCTTATTATTTTAAATGAGAAGTCCATATACCAAATTTTGTGTTTCTAGCTTTAAAGTAGTGCTAAGTTATGGACTCTAATTATAATAATAGTGATTCCCCATTTACTATTTACCCTTTTTTTCTTCTTTTCTAGAAAATCAAATATGAAAAAAGTAGGCTATATGTACTTAATTATTTTGAATTGCAAGTCCAAATACTGGATTCGTATTTCTAGCCTTAAGTGATTCCGAGATAGCGGTGTCTTATAATAATTTTAGCCATGACTCCTTTTTTCACACCCCATTTTCTTCCAAATTAGGTGAAATGTCAAAGAACGCTGATACATATATCTTCAAATGAGAAGCCCATATACTACATCTCATGTCTCGAGATGTCTCGAGATATGAACATTTGAATATTATAATCACCATCCCTATCTCTTTGCTAACCTCGTCAGTTTCCCAAAAGTCCTTCCTTAATGGTACAGTCCGCGGCATAAAATTTGTTACAAAAATTCTAAGTTCAAATGAATAACAAACTCTTGCCCAGTTTTCTTATGCATTCCCGCAATACATGTATCAATCGATTAGTTGCTTCTAGTATTTATTCCAACTCCTCCCCGTCCTCCACCTCTCCTTGTCTAAAGCAGTGTGTGTAACGAAGTACACTCTTTCCATTCAGCTGAAAAAGAAACAGGAATCAAGTTTACAACGTTATAGCTTTAAAACAGTCTTTTCCATTCGTTTGTTCTGAAATATTTCTAAGAGCCTAAATTAAAGGAAAGTCACACAATCTTCCCAGAGCTTCAAAAATATCTTTAGTTTCATTCTTTTCTTTCTTTAAAGAGTGCAAGCTAGTAAATTGCCAAGAGCTCTAAAATATCTACGGACAGAAACGAGTTTCATTCAATGATACATTTAATTTCTTTTCAGTAAGTGCAAGCAAATGTTTCAGGGGCGTCATTTGGGCAGGACAGGAGGGTGTAATTCCCCCTCTCTTGAGCTTCATAAATACGTATTTTTTTATCAAATGTATAGTAATACACTAATAAAAAGTGAAAATCTCATGTCGCCGGAGAATCTCTTCCTCCCCCCCCCCCCCCGAATAAAGTCTAAAAGACACTGGTTTTAACAACAAACCTATAGAGTTACGATAGCACATTGCTAAAGAGCTTACATTTGGTTTCAAGAGTCGAAGGTTTGATCTCAAGCCATATGATTTCCTGGGTGACATTGAGAGAGAGAGAGAGAAAGAGAGAGGGATTCAAGTATGGAGACAGAGAGGGATGATTTGTATACACAGATTTAGAATTGGGGAAAAAATGATCGGACAGCATTCGTATTA
Source organism: Thermobia domestica (assembly GCF_964235325.1). Lineage (NCBI taxonomy): Eukaryota > Metazoa > Arthropoda > Insecta > Zygentoma > Lepismatidae > Thermobia > Thermobia domestica. Next base: position 196,569,711 of record NC_137455.1, on the reverse strand, counting down.
TGACGAAAATTCTGATTTTGTGAAAGATAAGAAGGGAAGTTTTCGAACTGCGAGGATCACATTAGGCAGTTGACGAATTAATGTGGAGAACTCTTTTTAGAGCATCAGATGATTGCGAAAGGAGAGAAAGATCTTCAGAACTGAGGAATTAAGATTTTAAAAAATCTGATTTCGGCGACGGGTTTCGAACCACGAACCTTGTGGTTATCGAACCATGACTTTATCCATTCTGCTACGGAGAATTCTGTTACTGGTTCACATACGTTTCCCTTAGCTGCGTTGAAAGCTACCTTAAGGGGATATTCCAAAAGTTGACTCGGTGGGTGCGCCGTTCTGATAGGACGTAAACCTCTTGTAACTTAGTTACAATGTGCAAAATGACCTTCCTCTTCTTCAGGACACTTTTTAAAGCTTTAAAATTTGTTACTATTGTTTTAATTAAGTTACATTTGATAGAACCATCTGATAAAGTAGTGCCAAACCCTATGCGTCATTGTCTGTTAAGTGAATGGTTAATGTAAGTTACTTCTACGTGGATGGTCGGAGCTTCCAATCAAGACCATTCTTATTGATTATTTTATTTGAGCTACGCTCATACTGTATATTCCACAAGTTCAATTTTGAAGTAATGTAGTCACAGCTAGTTTAATTCGAAATACTTTTCCAATATTATATTTGTTACTAAATTTACATGGCACTCCTCACTGTTTGTAGCCCTGCATAAATGCAAAATTGTTTTAAAAGTATATTTTACTTTCAAGTTTTATTGTTTTTTTTAATTGTCTTTCAACTTTATTTTATAATTATTTTCTATTTCTTAATTATAACATATTTTCTATTTATATTGTGTTCTATGTTACACGTTTATTATTTATATTTTATGTCTTACCTTTGAAGAGGAGCTTTTGACAATTCAGAGCAGCAGGGACATACACAGGATGCAGGCCTTTGCAATCAAGAGCTTTTGCCCCCACGAAATCACTACTGTTTTTTTTAAATTATATCTAATTTTAGAGATGATGATAGCAGGGGCGGATTCAGGGGAGTGCGTTCGGGCGATCACATCCCCCAGAATAGGGAACTTTTTATACTTTTTATTTTAAAAATAAAACATATCCTAAGTATTTTTCATCTTTGTATTATAAACTTAAATTAAAACCTAAAGTAGATAGGCCTTACTTTCTTAAGAAAGTTAATTCTGCAGAAGAGCTACTTCTCCTTTTTTAAATTTGTTTTTTTCTTTTCTTTTCTTTCTTTCTTCCTTTTTTTTTTTTTTTTTTTTGCAATCCGCTCTTACCTTGATTTGACTTCGAACGACCGCCCCTCCCAAACAATCATCCTGGATCCGCCCCTGGATTGTAGACATTTTAGTAAAATATGCCCTCAATCGCTGAAATAAATTTCTGTCAAGCTTTCGATCGCTGAAATAAATTTCTCTCTACGGCCCTGGAAAACAGTGACTATTTTAGGGAGTGATCAGTTAGTAATGCCTCCCTTTAGCAACGACACTTCCCCAGAAGTCATATCTCCGATAATTCAGAATGTGATTTGTGCATTATCACTTTTCACTCTCAGTGTCTTGAAACGCACCAAAAAGAAACTGTTCTGAAGTATTTACTGGTTCTCCCTATGACCCCATTTCAATATGGCCAACCTTGGACATATACACATCTGAAATATCACCTTTTATGTCAGTGATCCCGAAAACTATCCATTCGACACAAATATAGGATATTTTCGATTCTTTATTCCTGTCACCCTCCCATTGTCAACTCGAAGCCAACCAAGGCTTATTTTGGACTTACGCAGTATCCACAGTGTCACTTTTCATCTTTGCATATGAATTTGACACTAATTTCGTTCGTATTTGACTACTTTTACATGTCACCTTCAACTCTTGGTAGGGATTTTTTCAGTATCTCGCCCCCACAACTATGGAGAAATTTCAACCAACTAAGTATAATTATAAATTATCATCGGAAACACAACAGTACGGGTGGTCTTTTTCGCAGAGGAATTAGTTAACTACTGTTTCAATATCAATGTATTGGCTTTTTTTTGCTGTCCATGCTGAAGATTGCCAAAGGGCTAAACTTCATCTGCACTATTGTACAATGAATATAGGTTTTAGTGGTTTAATTTACTGAATACTCGCTTAGATGTTGCTCTCGTCACAGAAAAAGTGATATACAGTTATAAAAGAAAAATGAAATGAAATATCTAATTTTTACGTCCCACGATTATGCCGACTATGCTAATGGAGAGAGTAATGGTGAGAAATAAATGAAATTGTTTAATGAAAAAAGTGGGAGGAAACGGGAGAAACCCGAGGACACTCATGCACACGGTGTTTGTCCATAATAAAGTTCATTCGGCGTGAGCTGGGATCGAACCAAGGACCCCATGCACCATAGGTAAAGTTATAAAAGAATAGGCGTCTAAACAAATACGGAACACTACTATCAATGAGAGTTATATAAGATTAGATTTTTAGTTATTTCATTCTAAGTTAAAATTTCAATCAATCTTGTTCTTCATTACTGTTCGAAAACTTAAAGTTGTTGCTGCAAGGACGTGATAAATCTTTTCAGTAGACTTCGCAGTCCCCTCCACAGCTTCTTTTTCATGTAAGGCTAAAGTAGTCTCATTTTAGACATCGAGGAAAAATAGTGGAATTACGAATTTTCAATGGGCCCCGTTTTACTCTGGGCTCCCTCAACGCACTGCCGTTAGTTACGTCACTGTTCAGGATGCATGATACAGCTTCTGCTTTTAGGAATACTTTCTAAGGCAGTACGAGTTTTTTCTAAATTGCTGTGTGAATTAAGTTGTATTTGCTAGAAGTGTCGGTTAAAGGAAACTAAAGATCCTACACTCAAACACAAATAATCTCTTTTGAAACTCTAATGGAAAACGAAACGAATCGTTCTAAACATGTTACGCTTTTGAAGAGAAAAAGAGCAAAGCAGTAGTTGCACATACGCTTAATGGTGTTTCTTGGATACAAATTTATAACTTACAAAAGTCATGTTCACGTCGTGGTTTGATAGATGAAGGGTTAGTAAAAGGAATTCTTACGCTGGTGGTCGTGGGTTCGAATCTCTGCTCTTCTTGTTACTTTTTTCTCTTAGCTACACTTAGTTTGTGCATTCCAAACCTCGAAGTTTGGTTTGGATTATTTATGAAAGCAGGTAGAAAATTAATTGTAGTCGAAATTAGTTTCAAATATGAGATTATAATTACTTATTTTGTCTTTAACTTATTACGTATCAATTTTCCAGTCTTTATTTAATTCATCTTCCGGTGTAATACAATGAACATTTGCAGAGCGACGTCAGTCGGACGAAAGTACTATATTCCATTGTTACTCTAATATACCTAGGTATTTGTTCATATATTTATAAATTGTTTACTAAGTAAAAACTTATGGCGGTCCACATTATGTCATATAATAGGCCGTACGAAGGCGGACATAGCAGAAGGCGTATTGCAAATATCCCTGGTGATAAAAAGTAGGGGTCTTCTTCACTAGATTCGAACCACTGTTACAGGCGGTTTTGGTTTACATAGCAAGCATAATACCACTCGGCCACCAAGTCTCGCACGTTAGCCACTTTATTAATGCAGAACATACTGAGACACTTACATTCACTGGTGTCCGAGTTAACTGGTGTTAATAAGTGGGTCGAATTAGGTAGGCCTCGAGAGGGCTGATGGTGTTGTGGGCGAGCATTTATTAATAGTGTGTATAGTCCCCTTGGGACTCGAATACAGCTGCCATACGCCGTGGCATTGAATCCACCAGGCGAGAGATATAGCGTTGGGTGCAACAGATCGACCACGCATCTTCAACACGCTCCCAAAGATCATTACATGTTCGTGGAGGATTGTTCGACCAGGTTTCCCGCAATGTTCTTGCAACAGAGGCCCACATATTTTCAATAGGGTTCTGATCTGCTCCATGAGGAACCCAGTCAACTATTTCGACATCAGGTTACCTCTGCAACCATGTCTGAACCACATTTGAATTATGTATCGAGCTATTGTCCTGTTGCAAATATAATATGCCGTCACCTACATGAGCTTTTATTTCCGGAAGCGTTTCATCCAGATGTTCCACATACTTGTGGGCGTTTGGGCGACCAGGAATCCTCTAGATTCCTCTGAAATTTGCAGCCTTGCATATCCATTCCCAACAGTGGACAGTTACATGTCCCATTCGACCAGAACGGGAAACGTATTCAGAGGCATACCTTTTTCCAGGGGGCGGTAAACACGCTTCGGCCCGAAGTTTGCACTGGAAAATATTTTTTCGTCTGTGGAAACGACCTCGTCCCACACACGTGCAATATTTAACTGTGCAAACGCCAGACGGTCAACCATGTGGTCTTCTGTTAGTCGCTCCTTAACAGCTGCCCTGTATGATCTCAAACCAAAGGATTTGAGTCTACGACGGACAGTCGTAACATCGCCTGGGAAATTGGTTCCCTCTCTTAACTGTCGGGCAGACATGAAAGGGTGCTCACGGCATTGGGCAATTACACTCTGGTCTTCTTCGGCAGAGGAAACTCTTTGTCGCCCACTTCCTCTTTTACGTCTTACATCTCCTGTTTCCTCATATCTCCTCCACCACCTCCGTGCTGTAGCACGGTTAACGCCATATCTCGCGCCTGCCTCGCTATGGCTCATGCCCGCATGCTCAATTAAAGCAATCACGCTGCTTTTAACAGAAGCTTTGTAGTGTGCCATTTTCACACCAGGTGTTTGAACGGAACGTGCTTCATGTGACGTCACGTAACAAGGCGGAGTTTCCTCTCATTGCTGTAGACGATATCGTACGCCCTCTGCTGGGTGTTTCGTGACGGAAAAAGTGCTTTTAAGCAGTTCATGGCGACCGCTTTGAAATCAAATGTAAAGTATGAGAATTAAATTTGTCATATCTGTAGTTTGGTGTAGAGACAAAACAAAATTGGAAACCAAAGCTTTAAGAACAACTCAGATTATTAATATAAAACAAGTCAAAGATTATTAACTTGTATTATCATACAAGAAATGCGAGAATGTTTAAACAAAGAAAAATAACTTAGAAATTTGCAACTGAAGACAAAAAAACTAACTTAAACACACTAAAGGGTATGAGTAGGGGGATTAATGGGGACGTCAGCAATGAGGCTATATGTCCCCGTCTCGATTAACGCGAGGGATGGATTTTACCACTTCACTTTGACGGAATAATGTAGAGGATGGAGAGGAGGGGAAGATACATAACAGCTATAAATATAAAAATAAAAGTGACAATGTTCGGTGGTGAATAACTCTTGAACTACCCGATCGTTCTCAATCACATTTTGAACATAGATGAAATTCGAACCTGGGAAGCTTTTTGTTATTTCATTTTGATATTAGAAATTGCGGAAGAGGAGGGAAGGGTAAATATATGAAAATGAATACAACTTAATAACTCTTGAACAATCTGACTGATCCCAATCAATCAAACATTCAATATAGATAAGGTTCGGACCTGGGATGTTTTCATTTGTTGCCTTGACGGCACAATGTAGGGGAGGGGAAGGGGGACTATGTAAAAGAATAAAAATGCTGTCTTGGTGACTTCATCACGCTTAAACCACCGAACTGATCTTAATCAAATTATCAACATAGATGAGGTTCGGACCTGGGGTGGTTTTTATCATATCCCTTTGATGGTAGAACGTAGGGTAGGAGGAGGGGAGGGGAGATATCTATAAAAATGAATAAAACAACTCTTGAACCATCCAACAGATTTCGATCAAATTTTCAACGTACATGACATTCGGGCCTGGGATAATTTTTGTCATACCGTGCCCCCAACATGGAGAGGGGAGAGGGATACATAAAATCATCGAAAATGACCAATATCAAAGACTGCTTTAGTAATAGTAAAACCATGATATGTTACTATTTTTCTTGAATTTAGCCCAGCGAAATCGGGGTGCGACTTAGATTCGAGGACGTCTTAAGTTCGAGTAGTTATAGAGAAATAATTAAAGATATTAACGTGTTATTGAATTACTTTGATAATAATAATAATAATAATAATAATAATAATAATAATAATAATAATAATAATAGTAATAATAATAATAATAATAATAATAATAATAATAATAATAACTATTATTATTATTATTATTAGTATTATTATTATTATTATTGAAGATTTGATCATTCAAATATTGAAAGATCAAAATATTCAAATACCTGAAGACAATTAAACGTGTGTCATAGCCGACTAATGATCACCAAAAATTCTAAATTTAAACAAAATATTCACACATGGTTCCGACTTGAGAACCTCCAGATTATTAGCTAGCGCCTTGAGCACAGATCCACGCTCTATATGCGCTAAATGGTATGTTTTAGTATGTTTAAATTAGATTTCCTTGCCTCCAGTTACAAAATTCTAAGTTAGTATTTTTCGTTCTTTCAAAATTTCTTTCGATTTTTTTAAATCATATAAGTCAATAACCTTTGGCATAGTTTATATTAATAACGTGGTTGTTCTTAAACCTTTCGTTCGCTATTTGGTTTCTTCTCCACACCAAACTACAGATATGATACGTTTAATTTTCATACTTGTTATTTGGTTTCAAAGCAGTCACCATTATCTGGTAAAGCAATTTTGTTCGCCACGATTTATGAGTTTTGTAACAAAACACGTCAAGAAATGAGTTAAATGAAGGCTGCAAGAGTTTATATCAAAGTTGAGTATTGTGAGCTAGTGACAAGCATGTAATAACGTCTCGTATTTGAATATAATGTTAGCTACTTTTAATTTACTAACTGGTATTAGATTTAATTCAAGCTTAAAGAATTGGAATGAACAAACTCAGTGTAGCTTAAAGAAACAAAACGTAAGAAGAACGGACGAGATTCGAACCCTGGACCACCAGTACAAAAATCCTGTTCACTAACCCATCACCTAACAAGCCTTCAACTTCTATGAGTTTTATATATGTTATAATTAAGAAATAGAAAATATTTATAAAATAAAGTTGAAGGACAATTAAAAAAGACAATAAAACTTGAAAGTAAAATATACTTTTAAAACAATTTTGCATTTACGCAGGGCTACAAACAGTGAGGAGTGCCATGTAAATTTAGTAACAAATATAATATTGGAAAAGTATTTCGAATTAAACTAGCTGTGACTACATTACTTCAAAATTGAACTTGTGGAATATACAGTATGAGCGTAGCTCAAATAAAATAATCAATAAGAATGGTCTTGATTGGAAGCTCCGACCATCCACGTAGGAGTAAATTACATTAACTATTCACTTAACAGACAATGACGCACAGAGCTTGGCACTAATTTATCAGATGGTTCTATCAAATGTAACTTAATTAAAACAATAGTAACAAATTTTAAAGCTTTAAAAAGTGTCCTGAAGAAGAGGAAGGTCATTTTGCACATTGTAACTAAGTTACAAGAGGTTTACGTCCTATCAGAACGGCGCACCCACCGAGTCAACTTTTGGAATATCCCCTTAAGGTAGCTTTCAACGCAGCTAAGGGAAACGTATGTGAACCAGTAATAGAATTCTCCGTAGCAGAATGGATAAAGTCATGGTTCGAAACCCGTCGCCGAAATCAGATTTTTTAAAATCTTAATTCCTCAGTTCTGAAGATCTTTCTCTCCTTTCGTAATCATCTGATGCTCTAAAAAGAGTTCTCCACATTAATTCGACAACTGCCTAATGTGATCCTCGCAGTTCGAAAACTTCCCTTCTTATCTTTCACAAAATCAGAATTTTCGTCATAATACGAATGCTGTCCGATCATTTTTTCCCCAATTCTAAATCTGTGTATACAAATCATCCCTTTCTGTCTCCATACTTGAATCTCTCTCTCTCTCTCTCTCTCTCTCTCTCTCTCAATGTCACCCAGGAAGTCATATGGCTTGAGAGCAAACCTTCGACTCTTGAAACCAAATGTAAGCTCTTTAGCAATGTGCTATCGTAACTCTATAGGTTTGTTGTTAAAACCAGTGTCTTTTAGACTTTATTCGGGGGGGGGGGGGAGGAAGAGATTCTCCGGCGACATAAGATTTTCACCTTTTATTAGTGTATTACTATACATTTGATCAAAAAATACGTATTTATGAAGCTCAAGAGAGGGGGAATTACACCCTCCTGTCCTGCCCAAATGACGCCCCTGAAACATTTGCTTGCACTTACTGAAAAGAAATTCAATGAATCATTGAATAAAACTCGTTTCTGTCCGTAGATATTTTAGAGCTCTTGGCAATTTACATAGATTTCTTAGGAAGCATCTTACTAGCTTGCACTCTTTAAAGAAAGAAAAGAATGAAACTAAAGATATTTGTGAGGCTCTGGGAAGATTGTGTGACTTTCCTTTAATTTAGGCTCTTAAAAATATTTCAGAACAAACGAATGGAAAAGACTGTTTTAAAGCTATAACGTTGTAAACTTGATTCCTGTTTCTTTTTCAGCTGAATGGAAAGAGTGTACTACGTCACACACACTGCTTTAGACAAGGAGAGGTGGAGGACGGGGAGGAGTTGGAATAAATACTAGAAGCAACTAATCGATTGATACATGTATTGCGGGAATGCATAAGAAAACTGGGCAAGAGTTTGTTATTCATTTGGACTTAAAATTTTTGTAACAAATTTTATGCCGCGGACTGTACCTTACATCACAAAACATATGCATTGTCCATGCTTGAAGCTTCTACCTTAGGCTGTTTGGCATGGGCTTTGATCAGTCAATCAATCACTCAGAACTTCTTCTTTTACTTATAAAGATATGGGTTTGTGTTTTCTTATTTGAAACGCATCATGAAGTGTAAGTGGTTGCGTCTTTTATGTAAACTACAAACTTCACAAAACTTTTTAATATTGTATGGTATTTATATCGCCTTCTCGTGAAATCGGCAGGAGATTTAATACTTAATAGGGGCCGCGGTGGATCAGTGTTAGAGCGTTCACATCTGGTGCTTGGGGTCCCGGGTTCGATCCCAGTCCCGCCAAGTGAATTTTGTGGTGGACAAACACCGTGTGCGAGGGTTTTCTTGGGGTTCTCCCGTTTCGTCCCTCTTTCTTCATTCCACCATTTCATTCATTACTCATCATCGCCGTCTCCTTTAGCCTATCCGGCATAACAAGGGACATAAAACTCGAAGATTTCATTTCATTTCATTTTTTAATACTTAATATAAATAACATTATACTTTTGTCACTATAAGTTAATTACAGAGAGTCCAATCAAGCACTGGTTACATTTAAATTGTATGGAGGAAATTTCAAGCCTGTTTTCGGCATGTGCGTCCTCTACTAACATTTACAATCTCACTCAAATTACCGAGATCAGATATGGTATGCTCTTTTAGTTTACGATAAGAGCAAATGTATCGCAGGAATGCCACAGGAAGAAAGCAAATAGATAGGTTCGGTATTTGGCAGGGCAAAATAACTTAAAACTTTCAGTTTTCGGCAATTCTTCACCCCATTCAAGAGAACGAAGTTGGATTACATTTTCAGGGGTGTCTATTTAGGACCTACAAAAAAATTAGTTCTCAAAATTCCGAAATTTAAATGGGTGGGCAAATGCACTACTCCAAAATCTTGGGGAGGGATACGTATCATACCAGCTCAATGACTTGTGATACCATACCACGTGGTCAGGCCTCAATGGCATAGGCCACGTGACTCCAAAGTCACCTTGTTTGGCTGAGGGCCAATTCGGGCGAACTGTCGAACATACCACTATTTCATACTAACAGAATCTTGCCAAGTTGCAGGTTACATATCATTCTAATCCGAGTTACTCAAGTTTAAAAGCAAAATAATGGCCACAATATGAATAGTAGCAAGACAAATCGAATGAAAAGTACAAATAGATAAATAAATAAAGCTGGAATCACGATCGATTCACCAATATACTTTTAAAAATAATTTTTAGTCCATAATAATTGTAGCAAACCAGCAGTTTATTGTGATCATATCATTTTCACATCTCTGACAACATTATTCCAAGTGGGTCTATCGACGTGAGAGCAGCACTCAATTACAAAAGTCAATTCTGCTGCAAGTTACTATTATTTAATAGTACTACTAAAAATTAAAGACAGTGGGTTCGGTTCCAAGTGATAAAGCCTTCAAATTTGAACGCACCATGGTGGATGTTGTGTATCGTGATTCTACCTTTAAGATACTATGTATAGACTCGGTATTAAGTGGGACACTAAGCTCCAATAGAACCAAGCAGTCTCCAGTAATTGATTTCTTCTTTTTTCTTTCTTCTGAATATCCGTATTTGCTTTAGGTTTAGCTTCAGTACTTAAATGATACATGTTTAATATTTTGGACCTTTTAATTTCTTTCGAAATATAACTCATATGATTTAGTTGTAAAGTTTACATGAGGTATGCCTCATTTTTATCTAATGAAATGTTAAAACAACTAAACTAAACTTAATCTGACAGGCTGTATGGTCAAGTAGTATAAAGTACTAAGTTTTAGATCTCAAAACTTGTGCTTCGTGGATTGGAATCCCATTCAGGACGTGATTGTTGTGTATCGTGTTGTAACCACTCATTACTCATCGTTACCTTTAACCTTAAGAGGAGAATCATACAACGTAAGATCAAAACATGCTATTTAATGTAAACTTCCGATTCTTTCTTTTTAATAAATAAGAGAACAGTGTTTCTTTCTGTATTACCTTGTTCTTTAAAGGTACTCTTTATCTGTAACTAACGTACAATAAATTATGCTATAATGATAATAATGAGAAAATAACGAAAGTAAGCACGTAAATTAACTTCTCAAAGTTCGAACTAGTACTTCAAAGGATTAAATGTTTTTAATAGAAACAGTTTGCTAAGGCACTAACTGAACCATAAACAGCTTACCTTCAGCTAAGAAAAGAGAATCTATCAACCGAATCCTACAAAAACAACCACCCAGCCAGTGTTCCTTGAACTTTTCGAGAACAAAGCACATTTTTTAAGACGAAAATGATTGCTTTACAATGAACTTACAAAGAGTGCAATATCAAATGCTTTTTAGGAGTAAAATAAAAGAACACACACACACGCTTTATAAACAAAACTTTTCAACACCTGGAAGGTTGTTCCGTCTTTGCTTCTTGTGATCTGCAGTTAATTACATTTAGCAAAATAAAGGATAAAAGGGTAACGAGGGAAACCAAAGGGTAGCAAAGCAAAGACAATAATTGTTGGATGTAGCTCGTACACTGTATAAGAACAAACACGTCAACAAAAAGACTTACAAGAAAATTTGTCTAAGCCTCCCTCCTATCATTAGATTATAAATGAAAGTAAGGACAATTGTTATTATTTCAATTAAAACTTCAATAGCAAAGAAACAGACTTTTGTTCTAATTAGCGGGTAAAAGAATAAATTTCTAATTTAGAAGTTTTCGAGAAGGTGTATACCTACGTCTGACTTGGTTTGGCTAGAAAGAACATACACATTAATTCTTCAAGCATGCTCAGTCTTGTTAAAATAAAAACTAGTCACCTACCACTCTTTGAAGATTCTTCCAATTGTACATAGGAAACTTCACTAATTTAGCAAGAAAAGAGTTCTCTATTGGTCAAAGAAAATTTACATTTCTTTGAGATGTAATTGGATGTGTGGATTCTTCAAATGTACGTATAAAATAGTATTTTGCAAGTTTTATTTAATACAATTTCACAGCATAAGCGAAACACAATCGATGAATTAAACTCGGAAGCTCCCAGCATGCAAAGTTGTGGAATACAGTCTCTCTTGAAAAGCTGAACCTGTCTCTGGCCAAGCTCAGCCACCACATTAGTGTTCTTTATTTCTTGGACAATGAACTAAGTGTCGATCAAATTTCGTTGAGGCCAGATCAGTTATTACCTAGAAATAAAATAGAACATATACAGCCGAAAGTTCGATCACCACCGAGCCGAGATCCTACTAGTTCTTATCGAGAAAAAAAGTAATACACACACATGTACACACATATAACCGGTCGGATTCCACGTTAATCAGTAGGTCCACGTCTCATATAGCCTCGCTGCTGAACGGGACTTAAAACTCAACTCAACCAACCAACCAACATATAACCGGAGTAAAACTAACTTATAAGCTTCCTCATGATTAGGTCGGAACTAATAATTTATTTTATGATTATTATACCCGCCCCATAAATTACTTTAAATTGATATAAGCAAAGATATTAAAGACAAAGAAGTAACACCTTATATATGTATCACCACTCAAAAGAACGTATTTTGTTTTAATTTTCCCCCAATTTCTAGTTAATTGACTATGTCTTCTGTGACAGATTGTCACATTTCGTTTATTAGGATAATAATGTGTAAAATGGAAATAGCCTCAAATGTCACTTTGACTCCTCCAGATTATATTTTTAAGTGTAGTACTTTCAATACGAAGAGAAGATTTCATACAAAATTCTATACCTTTTACTAAATACCAATAAATTGGTCACATGTACTTTTCTATTCCTTATCCCAAGTTGAATAAAAATTGAATTATTTGTTTAATGTCTTCTAAACTTTGATATACTATTATGCACTAAAAGTACACATATAAACTAAATAGCTCAATTATTTTCAGTTTTGTTAAAATTGAAAACGATGCGATCTGTCTATATGTCAAATTAACTCAATATTTTGTCAAAGATACCGCTCACGTTATGCTATATCAAAACTTGTTGTTCTCAATGTGACGTCGTAAAGCTCAATCCCGATCGCATTATTTTGTTTAGTGGTCGAACATTTTATGAGTAGATTTTAAAAAATTACGGTCACATTTACTGACCGATTACTGGCAATTGTGGCTGCCAAACGATTACTCTAAAATTTACGGTATTAGTGTTAACGTTATGATAATAGGGCATAAATATGGACTTTTTATAGCGTATAACAATCAATTTTACAGTAATACCGTAAATTTTAGAATAATCGGTTAGCAGTCAAAATTGGCTGTAATCGGCCAAGTACTTTATTTCAGTTCATTCATTTTATTACTTTAAAATGACGTACTGCCCGCAAAAGTTAAGTAATGCACTTTAACGTAGTATTTCAAGATTATACCAAAGTACTTATTTATTAAGTATTAAAAGTAAGTATTAAAAATGATACGTGTTTCTTGTCATATCACATCGTAATTTAAATGAATTAAACATATTTAAGTTATTAATTGGAATAATACTCCTTGCTATAGTCAAACAGCTTGATTTTACTGTGATTTAATCTTGTAACAGAAATGAAATATGATCTATAATATGACATAATAATAATCATTATCATAAATATCCTTACTACTTCCAGGTTTCTTGAAGTAAGTGAACAAATTTCCCAACAATACAGTTCTTCATTTTGGCATAAGAGTTATATCCGCAAGGGGCAGCGGTGGCTCAGTGGTAGAGCGTTCACCTCTGGTGCTTGGGGTCCCCGGTTCGATCCCAGCCCGCGCCAAGTGAACTTTGTGGTGGACAAACACCGTGTGCGTGGGTTTTGTCGGGGTTCTCCCGTTTCCTCCCACTTTCTTCGTTCCAACATTTCATTCATTATTCACCATCACCGTATCCTTTAGCCTAACCGGCATAACCGTGGGACGTAAAACTCAAAGATTTCATTTCATTCTCATTTCAGTTGTATCGGCAACTTTACTCTTCCTCTTCTTTTGATAGTTCTTCCCACTGCAAAGTGATCCAGATAGTGGGAAAGACGTGCAAAAATATTTTTACACAATAAATGAAAGAAATTAGAGTATAAAACTTAAAATAATAACTCGTAATTCATTAAACTAGTAAAATAAATATCCACAGTAAGTTTGAAGTCTATAGATCCTTAGCCTCACTCGTCTTCGGAAGTAGACGTTACAGAGTTGTCATCATGCTCATTTTCCTCCTACCCTTCTTTGGATATGCATGGAAGACCAATTAGTTCTGAAGGCAGTTTTCTTTTCCTTCTTTGGAAGTCTACCTAAGCCTTGCCATTTACAGTACCATAAGGAGTCTTAAGTACACAAACAACTATAGTAAGTTGATTTATAATCTTAAAGGTAATTTCCTTCTTCCTTCCTCCTTTCAAACATTTCACGAGCTTGGTTATGGTATTACACACACTTTGGGATCAACCATTGACAATATCAAGGAGTAATGGAAGCCACATTGTTACTACTTAATAATTATAGTTGTTTTGTGTTTTATTTATTCTTTCTTGTTCTTTTTAGGCAATTGAACCTTTTTTCATTAATTAATTCAGAAAAACGAATAGGTCTACGAAAACATGTTGATAATGATCGCTCATTATTGCACATATAATGTCTCGTTTTTACTATGGACCAAAAGTAACGGAATAATATATGTTCTAAATAAACTTTTGATATTTCCATCATCGACTCTATATAAGTTATATTTTGAATTTGCCAGGTGTTGCGAAGTACGTTTCCTCTTGTAGGTGTTCATGTCATCAAGTTTTTCAGCAATTCAGGACAGTTTTTGGAAAACTCGATAGAACAAATTTTGAGAAACGGAGGTATGCTTTTTTCTTGTATGCTTTTTGTGCTAGCAATCGAGCTGTGCAATCAGAATTTACAGATATCGAAATGTGCCATGTGTATAGAATACTAAATCATGAACGTTTTTTCAGAAATCGATAGAGGTTATGTGCAATAAGAACAAAAACGCAATTCTTGTAAGAAAGAAAATGTTTTGTGCTCTATCGAGTTTTTAAAAAACGCTCCTCAATTGTGTTTCTAATATAAGTTCGAAAAATGAGGATTTTGTCTACATTTTTAACTATTCGTACCATTGTGTGGTGGTGTAGTGGCTAGTCAGTGTGAGGTAGTCGAGCAGTTTGGGACGATAGGTTGCTGATCATGAGGTAAAATTCAGTGGCGGGTGGGGTTCCACTGAACACAATGGGCGTTGTTTAACTGTCCTCCAAGTTTCTATGTTCGTTTCTCGATCGTACTGGATTAAGTACAGAAATGGTTAAGATCAAGTAAAAGACCACAGAGACAAATATCCCAGTTGGGACGACTTCTTTTTTTTTATTGCAAAAGCGCTTTTCTTCGTAAACATTTAAAAGTAGTCCTCATTAGTATATTGGCTGTCATGCCGCTGTGGTTTATGTGGTCCTGGCCTCTAATCCTTGCTGTTGACCATTAAAATTTGCACACATTCAGGTAGTAAGGATTCCAAGTAAAATTGTACATGTAGATCCTCGTCTGATATAGCCTTGGTGCTGAAAGAAAAGCTAAACTCCAATCCAACCAATTTTACTATGTAACAAATTCTGGAATATTTAATTGAATATATATTTTGTACTTTTCTTCCTAACAGTTCCTTCCTAGCTTTATTCTTAATATTCTTAACATACGCATCTTTAGAGTGGGAGATCCGGGTTCGGTTATCAGCGGGAACGCATATGATTTGTATTCTACGTTAAGCTGTAAATCCAGGTCTTACACAGCATCGGTTTAGAAAGAGGAGATGAAGTCCTAACCAACTAACCGTTTCATCTTAACAGAAGCTTAATTAACATTAATATATTACAATACATTATTAATTGCCCTTTTGCTCGATACTGATTCGTTTTAAAAGAGTTTTGGAAAGTTACTTCTTTTAAAAAAGTACAATAAATTAGAGGTAACTTACGTTTATAGGTCGATGTGAATCCGATTATTCAATCGCAGTTCATCGAGCATGTTAGTGCTCTAGACTCATACCTCTTGTTAATTAATATTTATTTCGTCGTAAAATCAATATTCAATGACCTAATCAAAATTAAGAAATCCATATGATTTAATAACAAAATACGATTAAACTTTTTCTACTTATGTCATAAAATTTTGTTTATTATGTAAAACTTTCACTAGACACATGGAGTAATCAATAAAGTTTTTCACCGTTTGGAAACCACTGCAAGATTATGCAAAACCGAAGAAAATTATCTTTTCTTTTTATTAACAGATAAAATCTGATCTCAAAGGTAGCCATGTTTTTCACTTTTCCTGTTAGGAAAAATAATCGGTATGAAGCTCTAGTTTCTAAACGTAGAAGGTGAAAAAACGGATTTCATTATTTAATTAAATATACAATTCTATGCATCTTTAACAGTTATTTCCTTTATCAGATGATTTCATCTTCTTCTCCCCCAACTTACAGTGTTTCACCGTATCTGTCTGGTTTCATTCTTAGCCTGTTTCTACTTCCTTTTATTTTAAATTCTAGATCTTGATTGGCCTTTGCCCGTTTCACACGTCTTATCTAAAATAGCCTCTTCATTATGCATGATGAAACTCGGAAAAGAGCGAGGTTTCTCATTCTCTTATACGCTAACCCTAAGTAGCTTTTATTATTTTTCTTTTATCTTTTCTCTTTCCCAATGTTGCTGAAGATGGGTGGATATTGTAGAAGAAAGAAAGAAAAGAAAAAGGAATACAATTTTCTTCCAGATGATGTTAAATTACAAAGACTGTTTAGAAGTAGTATTTACTAATATTAAGTGAGATTTTAAGTGTGTAAATAGGGTTATTATATTATTTGTTTAACCAACTTCAGATTTAATACAGTTAGAAGCAATGGTACTGTTAGAGAAATGGTTAAAGTACTCTATAATACGTAACTTAATTAGTGCTTTTAACACACAGTAACATAAACAGGAATCCTAGAGATTAGGGTTTTGATAAACTTTTAATAGTATCACTTATTATGTTTTAGCCCATTGTAACCAACTATTCATATTTGATTTTCTTTTATATCTAGTTCACATTTGTATCCTACTAGCGTCAATTATCTGCTTCATTGGGTTAAAATAAGAAAAAATAATAATATGTTCTGTTAGTTAGTCACTTTTTATTATTAATGAAGTGCTCTCTGATATCGGTCATTTTCGGCCATTTTTCATATATCTTCTACTCTACCTCCCCCAAGTTGCACAGTGCTGAAATTGGATATAAACGGCAGTAAAAGTGTCACTGTTCTTCTCAGTGAGCCCTGAAACTAAGGATTAGAAACTAATATCAATAATTTTCGATCATTTTTACATATCTTACCTCCAACCCCTAAGTTGCACCGTCAAAGTGAAATGATAAAAAAAACATTTCATTCCCGAACCTCATCTATGCTGAACATTTTGATCGAGATCGGTCAGATGGTTCAAGACGTATGAAGTCAAAAACATAGTCACTTTCATTATATTATATATATATATATTATATATATCATATATATATATATATATATATATATATATATATATAAGGGTGTTTCAGATAAAACGTCCAGTGCTTATAAACCCGAAATGGCTGAGAATAAAAAGATGAAACAAAAACTGAGATAGGAAAATGTTATAGGGCGCATCACATGGTGTTATTGTGGTGACGACCCACAGGGCCCTCCTTCAAGGGGGCCCAGGGGCCAACTTCAAATTTTCAAATAGGAACACGTATTGAATCATACCTCATTCAATAGTACTTGAAAAACGAAACAACTTTTGTAGGAAACAATTTTCGATCTGAGCCACCGTTTTCAAAATGGCCGCAAAAAGTGTCCTGTATCAGATAAAACGTCTGGTGCTTATAGGCCTAAATCAGACACGGCTGAGAATAGAGAGATGAAACAAAAACTGAGATAGAAACGATGATAAAGCATATCAAGTGGTGTTGTTGTGGTGACCCTCAGGAAACTCCGTGAAGGGGGCTTAGGTGTCAACTTCAAACTGATACAGGACTTTTTGCGGCCATTTTGAAAACGGTGCCCCAAATCGAAAATTGTTTCCTACAAAAGTTGTTTCGTATTTCAAGGACTATTGAATGAGGTATGATTCAATACATGTTCCCATTTTAAAATTTGAAGTTGGTCCCTGGGCCCCTTTAAAGGAGGGCCCTGTGGGTCACCACGACAACACCATGTGATGCGCCCTATGACATTTTCCTATCTCAGTTTTTGTTTCATCTTTTATTCTCAGCCATTTCGGATTTATAAGCACTGGACGTTCGCCAATCGAAAATTGATGGTCGCCAGTATCTCTCACGTACAAATTATTAGAGGCCCCATCCCCCCGCCCTTTGGTTTGACAAAGTAAGAGATTAAATCACGGCATAACATTTCAAAACCAGACAATTCGATTCAGGATAATCAATTTGGAATTGGAAAATTCGTATCAGTAACAATTATTTTCTTACTCAGTCACAATTATTTTCGTGTGAAACAGAAACTGCACAGCCCTGTGAGTTTATAAAGAAACCATTCCTACTGAGTATTGGTCGCCAACTCTAAATATCTAGTCCCCAATGGCGACCTGGCGACCGGAAATTTTGGTTCCTTATATAGATTATTAGTAAAAACAAATCCTTATGATCAGGACAATGTTAGTGCTTTTATTTTACTTTATATGATTCGCTTTTTTACATTATGATATTTTACTATTGAAATTATGTACAGTTGCAACGTAAAGTAAGGATCGCTCACGTACAATCCAACAAACTTCCATAAAATACAAATATTGAAGCAATATTATTAAAAATGACGTAATGTACTTTGGTACCTGGTGTACAATATTAGACCTGCAATCATTGTTCAAAGTTATTTTACTCTTAGGAGTGACAGTTTATCAAAACTCCAATTTTAAGCGATATTTCCTACAGGGCTAGGAGGGATTGCGTACATGGATAGGTGAGGTTGCGTAACACTATGATATTACTGAAACAAAATGGTATGATGAAAAAAAGATAAAATATCTTTTGGAAACATGGCACAACTGCCAGTCTTTGACAATGTACGATAAACTGTACGATACATCGGTATTATGTAAACATAATTATAATCTATGCTACCAAAATTGCAAACAGTTATATCTTAGGCCTCTAGCCAGAGTGGTAGCAATACGAGTGGGAAGCCGAGATTGTTTTTGAGAAGCTAACTTGAGTTCATTCCGTATGCTTAAGGAATACATTCCAACAAAAAATCAGTTTCTTGGTGACTATGAGCATGACGTATTCAACTTTGGCGAGGAAGCCACGGATTCAATTCCCACCATGAGCTCATGTGATTCAACCCAACAAGGAACTGAAAACTTTGAGGAGCTGAAGGTGGTAAAGGGAAGACTCAGTTCCATGGCTACGGACCTGATGTGCCAAGAGAGAACAACTGTAGTTATTGCATATTATTTGATCACTATCTCTCTAGCATCACATTTAAGGACAATATATTAAGTATTCCGCATGCGCGATATCTTCTACCACATAATGCTCAAACGGTCCTATTTGGGGAGGGGATACCAAATCCTCATAGGCTGAGCGAAATTATTCAGACTGGCGATACTAAGTGCAAGCTAGTATCGACAATGAACTAACTAAAATTCAGATAACTTTTTTTAGTATTTGACACCTCAACTTTCCTATGAATTTATACCGAACGTTTCAAAAAATGTATGCACTAATTTTGCACCATGCAGGCAAAACCTGGAACATATTTCTCAGCCAGTAGAGTCATTTCAGGTTCTGACACAACAGGGCGAGGCACGTCATAAGATGTTTTTATTAGTATATTAGTATATAATTTATTAAAACGCATATGGTTCTCAAACTGAGGAGGAGAATTAGCGTCTCCAAATGACACCCCTGTCCTCAGAGTTCCTATCAACGCCTGAATTTGACTGACAACTCTATTGGTCGAGTTGACAATTCTCTGTTCCTTACAACCCACCATCCCTTCCTAACCCGACCTTAGTTAACTATACTTGCTAACACTGTTCTTAGCACTTTATATATAAACTAACCTTTAGTTAGCTGGGAGCTCCGCCCCCAAAACCTCGTGTGTGCTCGGCCTACGGCCTCGCATCTCTTATGTATCACCCTTTCCATAAGCAGGTGAATTTAG
Source organism: Thermobia domestica (assembly GCF_964235325.1). Lineage (NCBI taxonomy): Eukaryota > Metazoa > Arthropoda > Insecta > Zygentoma > Lepismatidae > Thermobia > Thermobia domestica. Next base: position 196,549,795 of record NC_137455.1, on the reverse strand, counting down.
TGCATTTACTCTTCATATCTCCTGAATTTGGCTAGCTGGGTACTTTGCCCCCAAACCGCCGCTTTTGCTTTGCCTATGCCCTCGTACTTGTTAAACCCACAATTCTACCAATTTTTATTTTTCTATTTCAACTATCTAAAAGATAAAAGTTTGAATCCCAAGAAAACACCCATTTAATTAACATGGGAATTTCTTCATCCCCCTCTAGACTCCTTAAAAAGTTAAAAATATTCACTTTTGACAATTTTCATGTCGGTTATTCCCTGAATGCTACAATCATGCCACATTTCATTATTCTAATCGTGCGGGAAATGCCTAAACATTTTGGAGTGTAAAGGATGTCCTATATAAATAATATGGGAATTTTTTTTTCTTTTCCCCATAAAACCACTCTAAAGTTGGAGTTCGGTACAAGTATACCGAATTTCTAGTTTTTGTTCCAATTCTAAGTACCCAAAACATGAGATTACAGGTCAAAAAAGGCCCATTTAAATAGCATGGAAAAATTCTTCATCCCCTCTTTAGACCCACTAAAAATAAAAATAAAAATATTCACTTTTGGTAATTTGCCTGTGGGTTGGTTCCAGAAAGCTACAATCATGCCAAATTTAATCATTGTAGCATTACAGGAAATGTTGAATAATTTATGTTAGCTCATGTTTTAAATATAGTTAGGAGATATATATATATATATATATATATATATATATATATATATATATATATATATATATATATATATATATATATATACATTAAATTTATTGTTATTATTATTATGAAACTGTTACACCCTCAGTAATAGAAGTTTATAAGCTCCATAATAACTCAGGCAGGACGAGACAGTAAAGAAACACAGGTGTCTGCTCGCGTTTCCTTCTGGCCCGGAGTCAAATTGTGAGACCCATCGACCCAACTTGTAGTGCTTTCCAAGTTGATGGAGATGCTGCCGAATGGTTTCTCCACTCACACTGAATGGTAGTCCCAGTTCCTCACATGTCTAGCCACTGCTCGCCTCAATTGCTGCTCGAAGATCTTCGTTTTGTACATGTGTTGGTCTTCTGGCACGTGGTGCGTGTTCGGGTACATCTTCAACGTCCTTAAACTAGTTAAACCACCGCTGCACTGTCCGCGTAGTCACGACACCCTCAACAAAGGCCTGGCATATCTTTAGTCCCGCTGCAGCGGCGTTTGACACCAGTTGACAGCATATACGCTCTTATGATGCTCTGTGGAGATCCCATGTTCATTCTGTCCTTACGCAAGTTCACGGTATAACTGAACTGCCACAAGGAAGATAGTATAGTGAATATACTCATACCAACAAGTGATCCTCATTTTATCTCCATTCGCTTTCAACTCACGGTGTGAGGACCAATGGAACACAGATCTCCACAAATGGAAACAGAACTTCCTTGATTATATTTATATTTTAACATCAACAATTTGGATTACAGCATAACTATGGAAATAAGTATTCTAATAAACGAATAATTATTCGAGAAAAATATTATACAATAATTGTTACACTTGTCAAAATGCAATATTTGGCAGTAAATTGTATGAATGGGTATCAGTGTTTAATTTAGATACTTTCGACCAGGAGAAAAAAATGTGTTAATTGGAAATGGAGATATTGCAAGAAAAACTAGTAATTGATATTCTAGGATGTATTCTTTGTTCAAATATGATACAACTTCAAATTATAAATTTGTGACCTTTCTTGAAGTCACTGGCTAATGAAATAAAATAAATTGTGTAATATAACATCTCACGATTATGCCGTTCAGGCTATAGGAGGCAAATGATTAATGAAGGGAACAGTCATGATAGAATTTGTGGGATTAGCATGTGAGAGAAAACAGGAGAATCTCAAGAAAATCACGTATACAATGTGACCCATAGGCTTGCATCGAACTGTGACCCATTGCACCATACCACTGAGCCATTGTATCTCCTTCTCACGTCTGGCTGAAAAAGCATGTCAAGGTATCATAATGTACAGTGTTATGCAAAAATCAACTAAGCGCCAAACTTTGAAAATCCACGTAAATGCGGCGATTGGTTCCTGATACGCATTAGAACGTTTTGCACAATCGAAAAGAGAGGAAAACCAACACCTTTCCAAAAAAAGAAACATAATTTCACTTTTGATTACGGCTACATTAATGTTGGACATCAACCTTTATACGTAATTTTCTTAAAAGTATTAAAATGGCGCTTAGTTCGTTTTTGCAGGACACGGTACATATGAAGGAATCACAAAATATCAGATTTTTATTATTAAAGTAGGTGAATTCGACTCTCTGTTAGAAAAGTTTAACCATTTCAAATCTGATGTGACTTCGAAAACGCCTTAAATAATTTATTTCATTACATTATCCATTCTAACAGTATAAGCTCTTCCTGTTCACTGAATACTTAGGCACTTGAACTGGTTAATTACTCTAAATGTATTTGCTCGTTGCACGATTACTAATTAAACTGTGGTAGGAACATAAAAGCATTTAATCGTTTGACTGGTGAGGACTTGAACTTTGATTTCCTTTACATTTAAACTAATTGTAACCTTTGACTACTGATACGTATTGAAATGTTTTGCATTTTTCATGTGGTGATATCATCATTTAATACACTCGTCAGCTTCTGTTTAACTTGTGCATAGTTGAAGTTAATTTTAGTATATTTTATCAAGGTTATTTATCTAGTACGTCGGAACAATTGTTAATGAAAATTCTCAGAAGTTCATTTCAAAGTATACTTTCCACATCACACAGGTGTAAGGTGTTGCAAAATATAGATAAATATCGAATAAAATTTGAAAGTATATCCTTCCTCAATACTATCAAATGCTACATTGCATAACCTCATTATAAGAGAAATAACACAATACTGTAATATGACAAAAGTCGACTGGTGAAAGGGAAAAGATATTTAATTAACTATGATCTCAATACTTCGTAAAATTTTCACATTTTAAATAACAAAGTCAATCCCCAAACTGGAGCTGGTGTGTCATTTATACATCCGTAGATCAATTAAGGAAGTAATGTAGCAGCAAAAATTATGTGCAAACAAAATATTTCTCCTATAATAAACAAAACTTACGTTATGTAGTAATGTGTTGGTTTAAACCGTAAACACTTCCTACTCTGAGCAATAAAAAATTCTTGGAATGTTAAGGTAAGCGAAAGAGTAATGACACCACCAGAAACTAGGAACAGAATGTAGGTGAACTGATTTGGTAGAGAACTCGAGAGGGTATACGTGTATCCATACTACTGACAAGATCTGCTCCAGCAGCCTAGCCGAAGCAATTTGGTGAGTACAGAGTTGGCTCATGATTTAATAACACATTGCTTATATTCGAATCAAAATTGCTAATCTTTTCTTTCTGTCAAAACTCATTTCTTAATTTGAATATGACCAGTCTTAATTTATTAAGTAGCAGAAGGCCATACCACCAGTTTTGGGTAATTAAAAAATCTGATGTTTAAAGTTTTATTTAATAAGTCATTTTATTTAATTAATAATTTAGTTTTATTAATAAAGTCAACTGTGTTTACCAATCTGAAACTTAATGATTAAGGTTGTTATAAGTATAGATATTAGCCCGTACTAGATATGTTTATTATTTTCTGAGCTACGTATAGGCGAATGCGAGTATATCAGCATCCGGATTTGGATCCAAACAGTTGACATACGAAGAGCTCGGGGGCGGGGGGCAATGATAACCCTAATCTTAAAACCAAGTGAGTTAGGTACAGAAAAACAATGATAACATTCATGTGAGCAGAATTGTCAAAAGTGTTCAGGTTTGAAACAACAGCAAACTCAGTATGCTATTGTTTTCTATCTTGAATTGTTTCCGCAATTCAGCTCACGTGGCTGTTAGTATTGTTTTTCTGTAACCAACTCACGCGGTTTTAAACTGAGGGTTATCATTGTTTTCCCCCGGTGTTCAAACATACCAACTTCTTGTGTTTAACCAAGGATAAGGAAATAAAGTTTACATCGTGTTAAGTGAAAACTAAAATTAATAAGAGACTTGAATCAGAAATCGAAAGTAAAACTTCCACATTATCAATTAAGAGTACCAACAAATAAACAGTATAGGGGTCCAGTGGCTCAGTATTAGAACAGTCATTACTTGTGTGATGGGTCTCTGATTCCATCCCTGGATATCCGAGTCTGGTGGACAATTTCGCATTTTATTGTTTTCCTGTTTCTTTCCTCATTCCAGCAATCATTTTGTAATCATTCACTTTTATTAGTTATCATTTTACCTGGAGAACATAATGGTGGTACGTAAAACTAGAAATTTCACCTGATATTATTTTATATTATTACTTCGATATAAGATTAGTTAGAGTATTTAGCAACTAATATTTCGTGTTATCATATTTCATACACAATCCTTAGCAGAATCATAGAAGTTTGTAAGATGGAAATAAAAGAAATCAGGACTGACTAGACGTCGTTATACTATTGAACTAAAAGGAAGGGAGGAATGTCATCCTGAAGTGTAGGTGGTTGGAACTAGAGGCATCCCTTGACTTAAACGTATCTCTACCCCATGGTTTCTACTTATCTCTTCAACATTACAGCTCTCTTGGGTCCAGTTTCACTAACGCAACAAGTCACGATATACTACGAGACGAGAGAGTAAAGATGGAATGAAACGGTATTGAGAGGGAGATGGAATGACTTTGGAGGAAGGAGGAGGGAATACAAAAACACATTTCACTACAGCAGAGAATTCTGAACGTGCAATACCAGGAAGATCATGCTATTTACCTTTCATGAGTTCTTTTTGTATTACGCACTACAGTCAACCGCTGATAACACACAAGAGACTAGAGGGGACAGAAATCTAGGAACACACTTCAGAATCTAACTATTGACTCGTAGTAAGGGGCGGGCATTTCAGTATTTGCTGGGATATTGAATGAGTCTTATTTATTAAAGTAATGGAAAGGAAACCACATATTACGGGTTGTAAACACAATAGGGTAAACTCTATTACAGGAAGTTAACGCAATAGAAGGAAAGAAAGGTCCTACAGTGTTTTCTTCTCTGATACTGTATAAAATTTACATCTAGAATCTATTATTTGTTTTCCAGCAACACAATATCTAATTCAGTACATATGAAGTCAGAATTTCAAAACGACTGAAATACTTATCAATTAGTTGTCAAGAAGCAATGGCGTAGCCAAGGACACTGACCAGTTCTAGCCTTTCCCCTTAGTGCAATGATATTAAAAGTGGATTCTGCTCCCATGCAGTATGTTCCATCTGTGAATCAATGTTACGACGCTTTGTTAATAATTTAACATTTATAAAACAAGTATTGTATAGTCATGTCCAAAAACTTACTTTTCAGAAGGACTATATTTTATCATACATAAAATTTAAGCAAATTAGTTACATGCAGTATTCTTAATTTTTCTAGATCTTTCTCTATGTGCAAAAATTTACCAACTGTAATTGCGAATAGAAAACATTAAAAAATAACATGTTTAAATTATATCCCTAGTGGCAGAGACAACCTGCAAACCGCTTCCCATAAGCTTGAATTGCAAGTGGCCAAGCTTGCTCCAACTTGATTGGAAAACATGGAAGCATGCCACAAGCTGGATTCCAGTAACGAAGTTACATAGGGGCAACCTTGCATTCAGTTTTCCATTCAAGCTTGACGCAAGCGTTTTACAAGTCAAGTCAAGCCGATAGCCAATAAACGGCTAGTGATGCTATGGCGCTCTGTGAAGGGTCTAAAGCATCGCTTGCAAGTACAACAGAAGGCAGATTGTATGAAAGCATGCGTTTCAAGTGCAAGCGAAGAAAGTCAAAAACCAAGCACGCGCCAACTGGCCGAAAGCTTTCTTGCTACTGGGGATATACTGGGAAGTAATAAAATACAAGTTCGTCGTAAGGCGTTTTGCAAACTTTATGATGTATCAGAGAAAACAATATGTTGTTTACGAAAGTTACTGATAAGAGGGCAAAATACCTCATACGTGCAGATAGAGCAAAAATTGGAGTATGATTTGGGCTGAGGATATATAGGCAGTGTATGGACACATCGTGTCCTATCTAACTGAACGTATACATTATATAGAGATCAGAGTAAGGACAAATTCGAAAATACAAGCGTAGTTAAGATATGAATGTCCTCAAATGTTCAACCATACTTATAGCAACATCATCAGAAAGAAAAAATGAAATGAAATCTTTGTTTTACGTTCCACAGTTATGCCGGTTAGGCTAAAGGAGACGGTGATGATGAGAGATGAGTGAAATGGTTGAATGAAGAAAGTGGGAGGAAACAGTAGAACCCCGAGAAAACCCACGAGCACGGTGTTTGTCCACCACAAAGTCCACACGGCGCGAGCTGGGATCAAACCAGGGACCCCAAGCACCGGAGGTGAACGCTCTACCACTGAGCCACCTAACCCCCTTCATCAGAAGGGAGTTTACTGAAATCAATGAAATCACTCAGCGCATATATAAGGAATCATATTTTTCTTTCTACAAACGGTTACTTCAAAATTTAACTTGGTTTGCACAGGAAACACGGTGACAGATGTACCTTGTATCAGGGCCGGCCTTAAGCCGATTGGACTAATTGCTCCCAATCGGGCCCCGCGCTAGTGTCGTCAACTCTACTTTCCAGTGCCGTTTTAACAGCATATTAGACCCAGAGCAAACAAATGTATTGTGGTCCCTGTGACAAAATTTTGCACCTAATACATGTAATTAATATATGCCATTCTGATCGCGGGACCCTCGGCCAAGTGGCTATGGTGTCGTTAAGATGACAGCTACTCTCAGTCGTCAAGTACAAGTAACGTATTGCAATAGAGATGTATCCATGGATTCCACAAGGGAGGGTATGGCCTCTCCCTAACTAGTAAATGAATAGTTTGTATTGAGTTTCCGGGCATAAGAAATATTTTCTCAATTAAATGTTGCAGTGGTTTCTTTATTTTTACTTTTATTATTATTATTTTTTTTTTTTAACGTTTACAACTTCTGTTGTAAAAATAAATATTATATCCAGGAAGTATTCTGCACACTCCCAACACGCCTAAAAGACCCTTGTGATGAATTCATTTTCTCATTCATTCATTCGTGGCCCCTCGTAGAGTAATCGCTAACGCTCTCGCCTTCAGTGCGAGCGGTCCCGGGTTTGATTCCCGGTGAGGACACTCGGTTGAAAAAGTGAACCTGTTGAATGAGGTTTTTCCTGTGTTTCCGTCATTCACATCAGGCAAATGCCAGGATGGTACCAAACATAATGGCCCCAGGACTCTTCCTTCATTCCCTTTCATAGGATAGTGTGTGCTTGCCATCTCCCATATCCGTGACGGTTAAATGGCCTTACAAGTTAACATTCCGATTTGGTGAATTTAATTGCTAGCACTGGATTCACCACCAAAAGAAACATAGAAAAAGACGGTGTTTGGTAGCAGACCGTATACAGAGTGGAAGATAAATTAGGGCAAAATGCGAAGATAGAACGTAGAAGATGTCTAGAAATGACACGTTAATTTTGAAACGAGTAGAGGGATTGAGATCAAATGTTGGGTATGAGGAATGCATGCAGAACTTCATTGAATAGACTTGATGTGAATCATGAGAACATCTGAAAAGCCGCCATATTGGAATTAGTGGAAAAAGAATATACGAGAAAGGGGTTATGTGACATATGGCTCTTGAGGCACACCGTCTATTGAAATAAATAGTGACAAACACAATTTGAGACCTCTATTTAACTGCAATTGTTATGGAAATTAAGAGTAATTGTGTGGTTGATACAAAAATGGGGACAACAGTGGGTACATTTGAAAATGGTAAAGATAGATAATCGGGCTCGTCATAGCTGTCTCCGGTGTTGAAATTGAAGCAGTAGTCGAGTGATGTCATGAATGCGCCAGATATTGTTTGCAAATATCAAATTTTGTAGAAAGCATATATAATCATGGCTTGGAAACTTGGTGCAGTAAACTAGAAGTGGGTGAATGATTGCAAGTTAATGAAGTTGTCATATTTTGAAGTCAGATAACAGAAAAACGATGTCTGTTATATATTTTACGAAATTCTTATACGGACGGAAGAAGAATACATTCAACGGTTGTATGAGTGACGGGCAGCCATTAGGGATAAAGAGTCGGGTAAATCCTACATTATACGGTTTCTACACCAACACTTCATCTTTGTTGGTTCTCCATGAATCAACGAGAAGAAGCAGTTTTATCTGCTCTATAGAAGGCCAGAAAATAATAGACTTGAACTCTTTCAGGTTGACCTCGGTCATACTTGCACTTTTACCAGCATATGAACAAATATTAAGTGGATCGGGAGGTTCGTTGGCTGGAAACTGGCCTCAAACAAGTTTGTAGTTGTTCTTCATTCACGTCACTTTACGACAGTATTGCTGCATTGACATAGCGTGGAACGACTCCTGTTACAGAGGTTTCAAATTGTATTGGGCACTATTCATTTCAATAAACGGTGTGCGTCAAGAGCCATATGCCACACGGCAACTTTCCCATATATTCTTTTTGCGCTAATTCCAACATGGCGTCTTTTCATATGTCCACCATGATTCACCTTACGAATATTAAGTGGAACCTCTACACGCACTCCTTCTATCCAATATTTGACCTCAATCCCTCTACTCGTTTCAAAATTAACATGGCATTTCTAAATACTTTCTAAATTCTATCTTCGAATTTGACTTTACTTAGCTACCACCCTGTATACGGTCTGCCACTAAACACCCTCTTTTTCTCTGTTTCTTTTGGTGCTGAATCTAGCGGAGTTCGACCTCAGTTTTAACTCGTACAGCATTCAGGCACTTTTGACGCTCTATAGAGGTCCCACGTTCGCTCTGTCCCTATGCATGTTAAAGGTGTAACTGATCTGCCACAACCAGGTAGTATTTTGGATATACCAACACCAACAACAGACATTCGCCTTATCTCCATTAGTATTCAACTCACGGTGTGAGGACCAATTGAATACTGATCTCCACAAAAAGCAACAGTCATTTCTTGGTTAATTATATATAAATGCTTGTTTAAAACACAAGAGGACACCAGACGTGTCACTCATTTAAGATTCCCAAATTTTGCCAGGAAATAGTTGTTCTAAATGCATTGCATTTTTCTTTACTTATAAAAATTTATTGTAGTATTGGTTTCTCATTAGGTTTTCTTTTTTGAATCCCATTTAACAAAGAGATAAAGATGGGCTTGTCCCTCTGCTGGTGCATCGTAAGTTTCAAGATATATTTTCGAAAAGTGTTCAATTGTTCGAAATACGTGTCAAAGCTTGCTGATACACAGCTGTATTTAATAGATTAGTAGGAAATTCTATCGTGCTATAGATATTTACTATATTTAATATATGCACAGTGGCATAGCCAAATTTCATTTCGGGGTGGGTCCGGGGATCCTCCCAGGAAAAGTTTCGGCAATGGGGAAATTGAAAGCTAATTTTCGGGTTTCTTTTATCAGCTTTAAAATTTTTGGAGCGTCCGGTGGCCCTCAGTGTTTGGTAATGTTTGGTTATGTGTAGACTGAAAACTAATTTTAGATTTTATTTTACACAAACTAAATACAACTTTCTTACAAGGCTGTCTATAATCTTTATTATAAACTAATTAAGAAATTATGTAAAAAAGGAGTGATCTATAAAGTATCGTGTGAGATGTGTGATAAGGTGTATGTAAGGGAAACCAAGAAGAAAATGCAAGAACGTTTGAAACAGCATAAAGACAATGTAAGATTAAAGACAGACACTAATGCCATTTACAAGCACGTCGAGGAAACAGGCCACGAAGTAAACTGGGAAGGGGCGAATATATTGGAATATGAAGGAAGACGACTGGTTAGAAAGTGGAAAGAAGCGAAGAGGATAAAAGAAGTTTACGATAAAGCTATGAACTTGAATAGTGGTTTGAATATTAACTAAAATAAACACTAATTAACTACCTGAATATTGTAAAAACACAGAAATAAATTTAACCCTATATTGTCCTTATATTCTACCTTTCTCCTTTCGAGGGAAGACATGTTAAAAAGTGGAGAAAGGAGAAAGGTAGAATATAAGGACAATATAGGGTTAAATTTATTTCTGTGTTTTTACAATATTCAGGTAGTTAATTAGTGTTTATTTTAGTTAATATATATTAAAAGAAATATAAAGAATTGTTAACAATGTATTATGTCTGTTAAGAATTTAAATGTCACAACAATGGACATGAAAATATTTTTATTCTCTTTGCTATGCATTGTTTTCTGAAGAATCAGCCTACGATCTTAACCCTTAACAGGAAATATGTGTCTGTCAGACACGTATGGTTTTTCTTTTTATTACATTGGCAACACTGATTCACTCAATGTATCGGTTTTCTCAGTACCTTCCTATTATTTAGTTGTACGTATGTTGCAGTAGTTCATTGTTGGGGTTAATGTCTGAGTGAATATTTATAGATGATTTTAGAAAACCTACGGTGTCTGAGAGGCACACATTTCCGTTATCGTCTATATTTTTGCGTGTTTATTGGACACTCATTTCCTGAAGAGACAGTTTTTCTTTCAAAAGGTTTTGTGGTTGATTTTTATTTACCATGAAATAGAAACTATAGAACTCATTAAACATACTATTTTATTTGTTTGAGATTTTATGTATTTGCAAGTATGGACCTAGTACTTCGAGAAACAAATGTAAGAAAGAAACTGTAAATACAGCAGATCCTTATTTCACGGTAAGAAATTCCAAAAATGCTGAAAGTGGAGGAGGACTTTATGTTGTTGTCTTCAGTAGATTCTGATTAAGACCCCTCATTTTTTCCTGAAAGTCAAGAATTACCTACTAACAGTGAGGGCGACACTAATTGTGATACAGTGCAAGGTGTGAGGTCAAGTAGTAACAGAAATGTCAATGTGACCAGCCCTAGTTTCATGTGATAACGAAAGCCTTAGATATAGAGGTAAAAACAGGTTTGTTTGGAATTCAAATGAACCTCTAAGAAACCGAAGGGTTCTTCATCAAAACATAGTAAGAGAGATGCCTGGTATAGCCACCCATGTCAGAAATCTGGAGAAAAAATCCTAGCAAAGTTGATATTTGGTCTACCTTATGTGATGATGATATAATTCAAGAGAATTCAGCATGACGTTGGAAGAAGGTCGAAACAAATTTGAAGTACAATAAAATCAATCTACAGACCTATCTGAAAATAAAGCCCTTATTGCTCTCCTAATGTTGTGTTCTATTTCACAAATCAGGATACGAAAACATGTATTCACCAATTTCAAGACACTTTGGGACGACTTCTATTTAGAGCTACCATGTCCGTCAAATGTTTCCAAGCTCTTTTGGACAAATAGCACATTTGAACAGGGTAGCTACATGTGGACAAATAGCATATTTGCAGAGTAGTCATGTGTAGAATTATACTAACTTAAAATTTGTCAGTTTTTAAATTTATGTACTATTTTTATTTAGCTATTGAAATATTTTCCGAATTTATATGCCAATAGAACCGAATTAATATATGTGATTCTTGTTTATCATATTTTGCACGAAGTACAAAATATAATGTTTATTAATCTACATTATACATATGTTTTTTTAAAAAAGATATTGCTTTATTTATGTCCGTGTCTCACAGACACACATTTCCTGAAAGCGAAAAAAAAATAACGTTTCCTGTTAAGGGTTAACACATAATGAACACAGAGTTTTAATCACCAATACAAATATTTTGATACATTTTTAAGTTATCTAAGAATACATAGATTATCTCTAGCTATCATATTTGTTCCAAAATAAACATCGGACAAATAAACAATATCATTCGGGTCTTTAACGATTTTGAGTAACAAAGTAAAATCTGTAGATAATGTTGCTACCACTCCCAAATTTACCGGTATTAGCCATGACTTCCAACAATGTATATTTATCCAAACTGGATTCAAAACATTCTTCATGAACATAGTCAAAGTGGTTGTCAGCCTCCTCGGATATGTCTCCTTCCGTCTTATTGTGTGTTATAGAAGAAAAATCTCGTCCAGTTCTTTACCAGGAGGTAATGTGCCTAAGATCGATGACACATTCCCGCGCTGGATGGCGATGCTGATACGTTGGAAAAGGAATGCAGTAGCTCGGGGGTCACCAGTTTTGATTGCTATTCGATGACCAACTTCATTAATGAAATTAGATCCTTCGTGACCCCAAGACCCACTGGTTTCTATTGCTACTGTAACAAACCAATATTTGTCCAATAGGTTTGAGTATTTTAGTCTTTTGTCTGATTCTCTGTGAGCGGCGACGAGACCTGCCTGAATTGAAGAATGGGGTAAGTTGGAAGGAGCAAACGTATCGGAACATTTGAAATCCCAGACTAGTGCTTTTCCATTTTTCCACGGTACCAAGGTCATGCCATCAGGCCTTTTACCATCAGAGCGGCAACAACCATTTGGTTCTTTTATTGAAGGAACTCCCGCTGAAACGAGGGCTCTACAAATAATGTCGTTTACAATATGATGTCGAGATTGTCTTCCCGCACTTTTTTTTAACATGAAAGGCCATGTAATCCTTTATTATCAACATATGCGTTGCAAGCAGGACAAAAGTGAGGCTCACAAATATTAGCACCTAAGCGCAGAGCTGTAGCAATACGAAAGTTCTCATTAGAAAGGTGTAGGCCTAGTGTGTGAGAAGGTAGGGCTTGAAGCCATGCTCCGTTTTTGGAGGAAGAGACAGCTAACAGCCTGGCTTTGTCATCTGGGTTATTAGTTGATGATAGGAGTGAAGATAAACGAAGCTTGACTATAGGTTCATATATATATTGAATTTTAAAGAAACGTGATTCCTGATTGGTAGAGATAACAAATGATGTAATATTATTTATGAATTCAGTTGGAATAGTAGTCTGAAGAAGGAAATGATATACTTCCGAAACTGTAACATTTCTAATTAATTTATAATAAAGATTATAGACAGCCTTGTAAGAAAGTTGTATTTAGTTTGTGTTTAAGATGGACACAAGGCCTTTTTATCATAATATTTTAACAACTTTTCAAAATTTCGGGGAGGTCACTAAAAAAAAAGTAGTATTATGACTATGTACTTTTCAGATTTGATATATTAATATTTTTACTTGTAGATTTACATTTATAATTTTATATTGAAATGTATCTTATATATGTTTAGTCTATGAACTTTCACGAACTACTTAAGCGCACATTTTTGATTGCCATTCGTTCTGACTGCAAAATCTCTATTAAACGTTTGAAATGAAATGATTTTTTAAATTTGAAGTCCCAGGACATGTTCTTAGGAGATTAATGATTAATAAAAGGGAGTGATTATGAAATTAAATTTTGTGCGCTCTATCACTAGGAATCGGGCTTACAGACCTTGGTGCAAGATAGTTATAAAGCTGGGGGCCCGCAAAATGTTCCCCATCGGGCCCCGCACCACCTAAGGACGTCCCTGCCTTGAATGCTCGAATTATGAGTATAGAAGATGTTAAAAGTGCCCATCAAATAAGATAGAGATGAGAGCCATGTAAAACAGCTCAAATTGTGTAAACTCAAATTAGAAATTATGAGGAACAACCTTACTTCGTCACGAGGTTCAAACAACAGCGTCAGAACCTTATCCTGAGATAGCCACCGATTTTTTGAGTGTAACAGTAAGGGTTACTGATCACTTCCCTTTTCCTTATAGAAAGCAGAAAATAACAACCTATTAAGAGGATGAGCTCCAATAAAATTGATATTTTTTACTGTCTTATCAGTTTTCATTTTGGAGGACAAACGGCATGCAGCTAGTCTAGTTTATTAATCCGAATGAACAGGTTGGATCAGGCACTACATGGGAATTAAGTTCTTGATGTTGAGATGTGTTTTACATATATCTTTCATTTACCAATATATTATATTGGTTGGTAATTTTGTTATTTTTTTTATCTTTTTGTGTTCTATTCTTCTCAATTGGTTGAAACTTATTTAATAAACATTACAAATATTGTAGTGTGAGAAACATGATAGGAGTTAGTTTAATGAAAATAAAGTGTCCCACGGACCCCCTTTAAATCTCTCGAACTTTAGGGGAAATCGTCTCCATACTCCATACTCTACCTAAATGATGTCTCAGGGACCCTCACTTGATTTCGGCCTAGGTGGGAGTGAGCATTACTTTTTCGTTCTGTCTTGCCCCAATACGAATCAGGAATTCACCCAGTCTGTAAAATGAGTAGCCAAGAAAACAGGGAAGTACGTATGGTAGAAGAAGCTTGGTGTTGACTATTAAGTGCCATTCTATTAAGTGTGGAGGCTTATCTCCATCCAGCTCTTGGGCCTCATATGGTGTATCACGGTTAAGAGTGCCTCGTACCTTTATTTTTGGTAAAGTACGCAATAAATTTCGTAACTTCTTTGAGGAATACATTTGTGCCGTCTTTGGACAACATCCAATTGTGGATTAATGAAATCTATGACTAAAAAAAGAATGACCTCTTCTTTTTCTTTTTTTGACTTTAATCCATCATTTTGTTCTTGAAGTTTGTTAGTTTTTGCATTTTTCCGACAAATTTTGCATCAAAGTGATGCATTTCTGAACCCAAATTGATCTATACTTTCTGTCTTAGTTTAATGTCAGGAATCACCTCCCAAAAGCTTTTGCTGTCATTTCCGAACACCGTGTAGAATATAATTAATACAAACTAATAAGTAAAATTACTACGATGGCTTATGGTAGATCGTGTCCTTTGGAATAAGTGTCCCATCCCTACATATAGGAGTTGTGGTAGGCAATTTTGGCTTCGTAGATTTCCTTGGAGTTTTTCTGCTTTATCTCGTTATCTTCATTCTACCAATCTTCTGCACATCATTCACTCTGATATATTACCCTTCTCTGGACTCATATATAACTACTAGATGTTAAACTAAGTATGTTATTTCATTTTACTTTACAATCAGATAGCTCTAAAACAATATTTTGTAATATTTGCCAGAAATATTTCAAAGTACTGTGTCTGTTCTCGCCCACCGTAACTTTCTATCAAACCAGTTAAGCGGTAAAATAACGATACTTACGACAATGCAATAACTAAAATTAAACATACTCTACGTAAAAATTCACAAAATCGTTTCTTACTTTTGCTATATACTTTCACAAAATCGTTACTTTTACCATATAAACATCTGTAGCGTTATTTATTGATATCTAAATTAGATTTTACTAATGTAGACTCAAATATCTCTTTAGGCTTTTCACGATATTGATAAAATACCAAGTAATATGTGTTCACATAGAGAATCAGACACAGGATCACGTGTAACAAAGGTACACGTGCCTATCAATCAGACACCAGCGGTCACAAATTTTTTCTACCCACCTTTTAATCTGAGAAAATAATTATTCTTATTAATAGTGTGTTTAATATTCACGTGAGCGTAGAAGAGATTACACATAAGTTAAGTAAACAGTAAATAAGGCAACCTTTATTTCATTCTTCTTGGAAGTATTTCCTACTTTCCTTATATTGATGAACTTCTTTCCGCTGTACATAAAAAGAATGAAAGGGGAAGGCACGAGAAAAGAAGATCATGGACCATAAAAATAAACAACTTAGAAGAAGTGGAGACAATTTCTCAAAGTAGTCACCAGAGGGTATCAGCATCAGACATCCATGACAAATGACACAAGTTGTTCAATGAATTGAACGATGGCAAGCAAGAATGAAAAACTCAGGTTATTAGACGAACACACATGCGCGCGCACACACACATACACACACCGTTTATACGAAACTTGTTAAGAGAAAGTTTCATTCGGTCTTTTTGAAAACTTGTTATACTTTGTAATATCGAAAACTTTTCAAAAGTGATTCTACACAGACTAACCCTAATAAAGTACGTCTGCTTTTGCTACACGAAATATAGCCAACCTCCCTCCTATATCAAATGTCAGATATGACAAACATAATTTTACCTGATATATATAGTAACCTAGTTTACAATCCGTATACTATCGTGTTGGTTCGGAACTTCAAAACATTTATTTGAAATTTTCTAAATTAGAACTATTCTTTTGACTTTGCTTCTAATGAATATCAGAAGTATGAGTCATATTAAACATGCAAAATTATACATGACAAAATTATATAATACTAGATAGTAGAATTAATACTACAGAAACTAAGAACACATTTCGTAACATTACAATATTTACTCCTACTACTCGTATAATACAAATTACGTCAACATGTAATGTGACTACGACATTTAATATGACTATGTTGGCTTAACAGTTGGAAAAGCATTTACTTACTATTAATAAAGAGTTATATAAGAATGAGCTTAATGCCAATAAACAATTAGAAAATAATTTACTTACTATCAATTAATAGTTAGATAAGTATCTTCTTACTACCAATAAACAGTTAGAAGAGCATTTACTTGCTTTAATATGGAATTATATAAGCATGAGCTTATTGTCAATAAACAATTAGAAAATAATTTACTTACTATCAATAAAGAGTTAGATAAAAATCTTCTTACTGCCAATAAACAGTTACAAGAGAATTTACATACTACCAACAAACAGTTGGAAAAGCATTATCTTAAACAAATAAATAATTAGAAAAGCAATAACTTACTATTAATAAAGAGTTATATAAGCAGGACCTTACTATCAACAAACAATTAGAAAATAATTTACTTACTATCAATAAACAGTTAGATAAGTATCTTCTTACTACCTTTAAACAGTTAGAAGATCATTTACATACTACCAACAAAAAGTTGGAAATGCATTTAATAAAACAAATAAACAGTTAGAAAAGTATTGACTTACTATTAATAAAGAGTTACATAAGCATGAGCTTACTGATAGTAAACAATTAGAAAATAATTGACTTACTATCAATAAATAATTACAAAAGTATCTTCTTACTGACAATAAACATTTACTAGGACATTTACATACTACCAATAAACATTTAAAATCCATTTACATAAACAAATAAATAGCTAGAAAAGCATTGACTTTCTATAACATTGAGCATACTGCCAATAAATAATTAGAAAATAATTTACTTACTATCAATAAACAGTTAGATAAGTATCTTCTTACTACCAATAAACAGTTAGAAGAGCATTTGCATACTACAAATAAACAGTTGGAAATGAATTTACTTAAACAAATAAATAGTTATAAAAGCATTGACTTACTATTAAAAAGAGTTATATAAGCATGAGCTTACTGCCAATAAACAATGAGAAAATAATTTACTTACTATCAATAAACTGTTAGATAAGTATCTTCTTACTACCATTACAGTTAGAAGAGCATTTACATACTACCAACAAACAGTTGAAAATGCAATTATTAAACAAATAAATAGTTAGAAAAGCACTGACTTACTGTTAATAAAGAGTTATATATTCATGAGCTTATTCCCAGTAAACAGTTAGAAAATAATTTACTTACTATCAATAAATAGTTAAATAAGCATCTACTTACTAACAATAAACAGGTAGAGGAGCATTTACATACTACCAATAAACAATTAGACAAATATTTACTTACTACCAATAAACAAACAAGTTTTTGCTTACTACCAATGAACAAATAGGCATTTACTAATGAATCAAAATTATGAGTTATAGTTAAACATGCAAAATTATAAATGACAAAATTATATACTTGTTAGTAGAATCAATACTACAAAAACGAAGAACTAAATATCATAACATTACAATATTTACTAGCAACTACTCGTGTAATAATAACTAATTCAAAATTTAATGTGACTACACCTTTAATATGACTATGTTGGTCTAACAGTTACATAATATTTATTTACGACCAATAAACAGTTAGACTTGTTTACTACTAATAAGCAGTTAGGCAAGTATTTATTTACTACCAATAAAGACATATAAACATTCATTTACAACCATTAAATAAAAAACAGTCATTTACTTACTACCTTTAAAAACTTAGGCGTTTACTTACTGATTACTAAGAAGTTGCTTTTAAACTACAAACTCAACTATATGATATAGTTACGTATAAAACCTTTATCTAATAATGATCCTCTCAAATCTAGAGATGTATACATTTGGCAGGTTATAGCGAAGGCGAAACCTTATAATTTTAACATTTTTTAAAAAAATTAAATTCCATCGAAAATACTAAAAGCTACGATGTCGTCCAAAACTGCGTGATGATAAGCCAAGTCCGTAGTTTTAAACTTATTACGACACAGTATATTCATTATAATTTACAAATATTCACATCAAAGGTTTAAAGATTATTGTAGTGTAGAAACTATGATCAAGATAAATTTACTTTGCCAAAGTAAGACCAAATGTAGCAATATTTTTCTTCAGGAACTCAAGAACAATCTTTTAAAATTGCTTTGCAATAAGTATAATGTACAAGTATATACATATTAATTTAAATTTAATTGTTATAATTTGCTTTAATATATAAATCATTTTGCAATGCTGAACGTTTTCTAACAGATCTGGAAATTGAAATAAGTTAAAACGACAAATACATTTAAGCAACTACTATATTTAATTTTTTCCCTTCCAACTGGACTAGTAGCTAGCAAGTGTGCCTTTGATGCACGTGGTCTTAGTTTCGATTTCCGGAATAAGAAAAAGAAAATTTCAAAATCATTCATCATTATTAACCTTCCACCTTCTTTAGTCTAAAGGACCTAAGCACGGGACATTCAGCTAAAAAAACATTTCATTTTCAGATTTAGTTTTTCCTTTCTTTATCTTTAAGCGTCTGAGAAACAATCAATCAAAGTACGTGGAAATAAATTCATTTCAAAAGCACTCTATTTCCTTTTTAACTTAGCTCTGGATTGTTACCATAGGTTCCACTTCTTGTAATAAAAAACATCTATATTTTAAAATATAATATCCATATAAAATTTGATATTCTTTGTCGCTTTAGGTCATGCTTTAACTTCATACTCTGCTATGATACTTACATAAACTAAATTCGTTAATATTACTGAAACATGCATGAGATCGGAAGCGAAAACTTATACTAGAAGAGTTTATTTTCAACCATAATTTAAATGGTAAACCAAAATGGTGTACATATTAAAACTCAGTTCTAATTAGTACAATTGGAATAGTGTTGTTAAAAAATGACAGATTTTTCTATAGCAAACTGGGAACCACATAATCTGTTTTGTCATTTATTGAGTATATCTATAAATATAAACAAAAAATAAAAGTTATTTACGATGTTCTTGAAGAAAAAAGTTAACGTTTTAAAATCTAACTTCAATTGTAGGTTAATAGAATGCAACCGATTTGAAAATAATAGTTTGAAGGAAGCTATTTGGGATGTTGTTATTGCAAACCACCCACCATGATCAGCCGTCTAGGCAAGAAAAATTCATTGAACTTAATAAATTCAATTCTTAATAAGTTAAGTATCAAGTTGAAATAAACAACAGACAAGCTTGTCTTACCACGTTCTAAACATGCGCAAGGATGTTGTCTCTTCCTAATAATACAGCAGTCAGCTTCCTGGTGGTCATTGTTACTTCGAACTTCCAGGTGAAGGGGAAACCTTCTGACACAATGACTCTGGGAGGATTCTGATTTCGGCGAGGAGGAAGTAGGTTTGAAGATATACTGCGAAAAGTGTTAGGAGGTCGATCATCAACTTCATCTTATCAGAGGAGAGATCAAAATGTGGTAGTGAAGAACAATAGAGTGACCCAGAGCCATCCAGTCATCCAGTCCAGTCGCCCCGAACAGTAGAGATTCCGTGCAAAGTCAATACCAAGGAGATTCCATGAAACGTTCTCTAAGGGATCCAGCCTGAGCCCTAGAAATTCAACCAACACAAACACAACATCGAGATGCAGAGAGTAACGCTGAGGGAATCGTTCACGACAAAACACTGTGCTTGAGAACCTATCCTAAAAGCTAACATCCTCTAGCTCACATTCCTTTACTTTCCGCCTCATATGTCCGCTTTCTAACTTTTTTGTAAAATATTGTTTCATTTGGCACCTATCCAATAGATCCTAGCTATAGATTAAGTCCCAGTCAAGGTACAATGACCAGTCAAACCTTTGTGATTACCTGCCAAATATCTAGTATTTCCACCCAGGACAAAGCAATCGCCCTTGGCCTGAAAGCACCTGGCCTTAGTGTGTGGTTGGAGGTATGGAGCACGACATCTGCACACGCAAGTCTCTTGGTTCCCATAAATTCCGCATTGAGCTTGGATCTGTCTTTCAGTGATATCCCAAAAGTGTTCAATTTGGTTAAGATTGGGAAAGTTTGGAGAGTTATTACAGCAATTTAAATTCAACACTGTGCTTCTCGAACCATTGCAGCAGAACATAATTGAAGCATGCCATTACTAGCTGGAAGTATGGCCGACATAAATGGATGAACATGCTCAGCAATGACCTACGTAGCAAGGAACCGTCATGGTGTGGTCTCTTCACATACTACCGGCCTCATGAATCATCATGTGAAAGTTTCCCAAATCTCAATGGAGTTATTACTGGTATTTTGTCATCCTACTGTACACATCACGAACTGCTGTTGCGCTGGAAAACGACAGATCTTGACCTAGTTTTCGATGTGAAGACAGTATCATGATTGATCAGACCATGAAAAATTCTACCATTGCTACGCTGTCCAATGACGTTAAGAATGTACTCATTCAAGTCGCAATCGTGTGTATGTTCATATCCAACAGTGTCCGGTGAACTGTATGCTCAAACACACTCGTGCTTTGTCCTCTGTTAAAGTTTCCTGTTAATTGTGCCATATTTTGTGCCATATCCTGTTGTAAAAAAACTCAACCATCAACGAATTCCGAGATGTTTAATGAGGTGTGATTGCCTGAATTCTTGTGGCTTAGTACTGGTTTCACCGTCCTTTTCCATCTCTGGAAGACACTAAGCACCGCAGTTTGCAATTATCCTACAAGCCAAGCTGTTTCCGAGATCCTCGTTCCTAGCCATCTGGCGCCTATCAAACTCTGGTACATCTCTAAGCATAAGCATTCTCCCATTCTACCATTGCTCCGCTGTCCAATGACGTTAAGAATGTACTCATTCAAGTCGCAATCGTGTGTATGTTCATATCCAACAGTGTCCGGTGAACTGTATGCTCAAACACACTCGTGCTTTGTCCTCTGTTAAAGTTTCCTGTTAATTGTGCCATATTTTGTGCCATATCCTGTTGTAAAAAAACTCAACCATCAACGAATTCCGAGATGTTTAATGAGGTGTGATTGCCTGAATTCTTGTGGCTTAGTACTGGTTTCACCGTCCTTTTCCATCTCTGGAAGACACTAAGCACCGCAGTTTGCAATTATCCTACAAGCCAAGCTGTTTCCGAGATCCTCGTTCCTAGCCATCTGGCGCCTATCAAACTCTGGTACATCTCTAAGCATAAGCATTCTCCTTCGTATTGTACGCACAAGAATCACATTGACTAATCGAGTAAATTCCCTGTCATCGTCTGGTGAGCGATCCTGCTGTGTTCTGTGCCTTATACGTCAGCCCAACGACTTCGTTCAAAAAGTAGCGGATGTGAGTCTATGTGAGCACAAATCTCCAAACATCTCCTTTGCTGTAATATGATACAAGCTACATGGATGACATCCTCATATTTCCACAATAGTATATACTATACAACTGAATCATTTATTGACCGGAAATTTAAAAAAAGTAAAATTTGACTCATTCAGATGCAATAGTTCGTAAAATCACGTAATGTATATTCCTTTTGGATTTGTTTCGAACTTTTGATGTCTTCTACGAGAAGCTTCCACAAATTTCTACTGTAGAGCTCGAATTTACATCAAACCAATTTCTACTATACTTGTGTCACACTCAATGATGATTTTCTTAGACCTACTGCAAATTTGATTAACATCAATTAAACCCTGAAAGATAAAACTCGAAATTTCCATTTAAAAAATCAAAAAAGAGAAAACTTAATACGTGACAACTAGCTCCAGGATAAAAGATCCAGAACCTCTAAACGACCAGTCATAAAGAAAGCTTAAAAGAAAAGAAACAAGCATGCACTGAAATAACCTAGTAATAGATTCACCTTCCAAAACAAGTTAAGTTCTTTTACAACAATTAGTTTAGGTTTGGTATGAATGTACAAAGTCTATTTTAGATACATCAAGAGAGGTTAAGTTAATTTGTAGGATTGTACATTGGGTTGCTGCAATTATATTATCATAGCACATATTGGATTAATACTTTTAAAATGTCTGCTTGATATGTGTCACTTTTAAAGTTTATAGAAATTAAATTTACAATACCTAATACGAAAAAGTAGTCTCTGTTTGCAAGCAAACAGTTTTTGCCATCGCTATCAATGGATTCCATGGTAGAAGACTTCTACAATGTACCGATATGAAGATGTTTTAACAGCACTTGCACTGCCCTGTCATAACGGAAGTTCTTCCCTGCCAAGAAGTGATAATAATTCAAGAAGACGTGGCAACCGGTGAGAGTTATGTCAGGAGAATACGGTCGATGAGAAAGGGTTTCATACTGCAAATCATGTAAAGTCTGGAAAGTCCATTTTGCAACAGGGGGTGCAACACCATTCAACATTAAGACATCCCTGTTAACCGCTACTATCTGCTTGCAGACCTGTTTGTGGTTTCTTCATGAAGTTCTGTATTGTAATAATCCGCAGCGATGGTTTCGCTGCAGTAATGACAAAAAAATTCTCAAACCAATGGATTATGGTGTATTGAATCATTACTTCTGTCCAAATGCAAGGTTGATGTTTCCATGGTCCGCTTGCAATGTTTAATCTTGAAAAGGTAACGGAAAAATCATTCATAATTAGTATTCTCTCTAGAGTAGTGCTACATAACCATATTCAATACCATACTACCGCCTGACCGACTGCACACCTTAGACTCCTTTCGGAATATACAATTCCTTTGTAACATCTAGCGCAAGTGCTCGGTCCATTCATTGGTTTCTTCATATTTCTCAAAAAGTGAGCCAGTAGCAAAAATACCACACACACCATATTTTTAAGAATATTGTAAGAGTAGATATATGCCACACTACCACCTTCATGCAGAGGTCTCAGTGCAGGGAATGATACGGGGCTGAGCGGGTAAATTTGTTTATCATTCATCTTATAATACTTTTATGTGGATACTCAATACCAACCCCTCTCATTTGCTACTGCGCTCGCGGGTACTTGGTGATAACCAAAAACAGGATGACAAGTGAATGATCACTCTTCCAGAAGTGGATATGCACCCAACATACGAGTAATATACATTTTTGTGTGAGTCCAATATATTTTGTTTTTGGGTGTAGAGAAAATATCCAAACGTAAAAGGAAATCCAGAAATGCATATTTAAGAAAGAACTTGTTAAAATTTCACACATTTTAAATCTTATTTGTTTTCGTTAGTGAAGGTTATACTGTGTTTGTTTCGTTCAGTAGCACTGCTGTTTTTCTTGTTTTTTTTATTTTTGCATTTAGTAAGTTAATTGAAATCTTAATTTAAAGGTAAATCACCTTCAAATTCTATGTTCAGGGACTTTTCTGGAAAGAAGTTCAAACCTCTTCAGCTAGGGCACGATTCTTTTGTGAATAATGATATACTATGATAATAATATGAAAAGATTACTGCTGCGGCTTAAGTGATTTGTTACGCTGGGATTAAAGGAAAAATATAGGCTGAAAGATCACAACAGCTAGTCTAGCCATTTGAGGGAAATAAAACATTTGTTTCCTTTTACTTACTAATAAAGTAATAACTTATGCAGTCGAATATGTGAAAGATCCTGTGGTAAGTTAGACGTAGTCCGGAGTAAAACCAAGAAGTCAGGAAACTACAGTACTTGTCATACAGTTTGTAGTTTATATTTTAGGTTTAATATATTCCCAGATTTCGTAAAGTTGCTTATTATTGCCTCAACCACAAATACGCAATTCACTTCATAGTTTTAAGTGTCAGAATTTCGGGCACACTAGGACAGTCTGCAATCTATAACTGTTATTTGAGTAAATTTTCGACAAGGAAGACAAAGTATGAAGACCTGTAAAGTGACCAAGCGCTACTATGTTAACTGTACGGATGATAATTCTGTCTAGCTTATCAGAAAGAAAGGTGTATTACAGAGATGATCGAGAAGATTTCCGCTTCCGAAGATATAGACCGCTGAAAAGATAGATTCCAATCTCGTTTCCAATTCTCGAAAATCTTTAGTGACTCAAACAATTGAAAAATTCACCTAAACTGAGCTCTCTACATCTAAAAATCCTGATTTGAAAAGCCAATTTACTGCTTTATCTAACAAAGTTCCAAAAGACCATCTATTCTTAGTAGCGGTGTTATCAAACTAACTACACTCAACATACATAGCTGTCATTAAATTAATCCAGAACAAATATTGACGTGTGAACGACCTTGTCTTCTCCCAAAGGTAACCAAACTCTCCATCAGTTCGGAAGCCATTTTTGGTTTCCTTGATATCTCATTTAGTGGATATCAAACTGGTGCGTAATAAATGAATGCTAATAGGCTCGCGATTCACTGTTCGTCTTAAATGTTAATCTTTTCAGATATAGTGCTTCCACAACAGAGCATTAAGAGCTTCAGTAGTCATCACGCTTAATGCAAACAATTGGATTTTGATCTCTTATCTGGAGTTGTATGTTTGAAGGAAACCAATTTTCAACCTGGATCACTCTACTCACTGATTTTAATTCGTATTGTATGAACATAAATTTCTGCTTCAAGCAGTTGCAGTGCTTTCTGCCATCTCCAATCATCAACTGTTCGCAGTGATTTCTAGCATTCAAATATTTTGGACAGTTCCACACAGTACCTAAGAATAGGTCCTCCTAAGCTTTAAAATCAATTTGAGCAACCCTGTTGATTGTCGAAGATCTGAATGTAAACCATCGTTTATGGATCTCTTTTCGAACAGATTACTGTAGCTGTCAGATAACCGAATTCTTTGGGATTCTCATCCTTAACGAAGGCAGAATTATTCTTTTCTACCGGACCAATACATATTTGTGCATTGAATTCTCTTTCTGCACTTCCCTTGAGCCTTTTTCATATAGAGAGTTCATCCAAGTATCTTTTGTAGTGATCATTTACCCGTAAAAGTATGCCTACATTTGAACTAATGTATTTTATTTTTCACGCTACAGCCCGAAGCGTGCAAACTGGAAACTTTTCGCAAGCTCAGTGTGTTTAATCCTCCTGATTGCTTCTCCGTATATACTGCGGATACCTATTTTAGTAGGCTCTTATCGACACTGTTGTTGGTTACATAAAAAACACGAAGGTGACGATACATCCTGGTAAATGTCGTTGAGTTCTGCCTGACTTAGTGAGGTTATACTCGCTTTCATACTTGTCTACTTTGAGCTCTTTCTATATTTAAGTGGCAACCAACAGCTCGAAATTTGTACTATTTTGCAGCCTTCGCTTCCGCGTGAGATATTGATTCAACGTTTGAAGTATCATACGTATGTACGTTTGAAGTATCAAAGTTCATGTAACGTCTCCCATTAATCAAAATCCTATTACTTCTGTTTCGCGTCGGGTTCCTTAAACGGCTACTGTTTGACTACTAGTAGCAACCGGATTTCTGAAGAATAACCCCGAATAGGAAAATATTCGGGCGACAATTTTTTCTATTTCTGGTTCCGCACACTACTGGGTCTATATTAATAACTTTCGCAATCGCATTGACTTGAAACCTTTAAATTTCTATAGCATCAAAAGCAATAAATATAACTTTCCCTTCACTGCTTTCGAATTCGACTCTACCTCTAACTCGTCAGTCATTTAACATTGCTCCTGGGAGTGATACTATATTTTACTTCACGTTGCACAACCCCTTGCCCAATTCACACCTTGCATTATTGAAATTATTTAATCGTATCTGGTTGGAGAAAGCGTTTCCACTTTTGTGTCGTAATGATCTGGTCTTTATAATCTTGAAACCAGAAAAAAGTGCGAAACAATACCCGGCAGCTACAAATCCCTTACTCTCACAAATTGTCTTTAACCATTTCGAGCGTATGGTGAATAAGTATCTTTATTTGAATCTAGAGCCAAACTTTCTGTTGTGCAAATTTCAGTGTGTTTGTCGTCCTTTCTAATCCGAATTAACAATCTTGATGCTCGAAAGCCAGGTTCAAGAAGTCTTTTTCATCATTACCACTTTGCTCTTACATTTTTCGATTCGGAAATGATTTATCATAGAAACTTTAAGTTACGAAACAAATTTCGCAGGAAAACGTTAATTTTAAGTGTGTGGTGGTTCCAGTCTCTCAAAGCACTTTTTGATTGAAAAAGTGTCTCAAAAGGCAGTGTTCTCAGTATCACTGTTTGCTATCACCGTTACCGATGTTTTGTCGTAGTTGGTAGTACTTATTTGTGTGCAAGTATACTTTCGATCATAGAGATTGTTAAAAATCGCTTCAGAACATAAAGAAGATTCTTCTCTTTACATCTTCTTCGACTCACAAGAACAGAAATGGATGTATGTATCAGTGCTGGTGGTCAGCCTCATTTGCCACCTTTAAAATACGAGTGTTAGAATATTTTGTTTCTTTTGTACTTTGCTAAGCTGCAACATTCCACTTTGAAGTAAACATGATTATTGATCTCTGGTTCATTATAATTAAACATCATTGGACTAGATCGTATTGTCCAATATAGAATAATATTGTGTAAAACGTGTATCACGACCTTTTGATGAAGTCAAATGGACATAAAATATAAGATATCAATTCTGAATTCTTCATTATTCAGCAACAGAGCAATTAGCAGAACGTTGAAAAGAACAAAAAAACTCTAATCCTACCTTCATACACTGCTTTTTAATTTTCTAATTAATATGTCTAGCTACTAAAATAATCTTGGCCTGTAAATTAGAAATTTTCATACAGCAATGTCGTTCCTCTAAATCCAATCATTCAAGAAATACTCTCTCCCTTTGCGTTCACCGCACTGAATTAGCTCCAACATATAAAAGGTTCGATTTTCAATACTATTGTAAAGAAAATATTGGCCACTTGTGTTTTGTGTATCAAAACCCACACATATGTAACACTGAATTAATGTGCAATTGTTTTAAAATAGTAAAGCATAGTAGTCAGATTCCCTTCTTCCACCTCGTAAAGTCAGTGAGATGTGAGCATTATCCTTCTGAGTAATATCAACAATCTCGCACATGGAAAGTATTCGATTATGTCCTATGGCTAAAAACAAGATTTCACCTAAACGTCAGATCATCATGTTAAATTTGTTCTCATCTCTGCTGGATTTATTTTGAACATTTTTGGAACGAATGAGATATTTCTACATCTCTTGCGTTCATATTCAATGGTTTTGACGAAGCATGTAACACCAATGATATAGCACTTTACTTTACCCATGTATGTTGGAATTAAGTGAATTTGCTCAAATAAATAGAAACAAAAATAATCACATACGTTCATAATTTTAAGCTTTCATATTCAACCGTTCAGGAAAAATGCTTGTCATTTTCATCCTACATCTGCTATATTTAAACTGCTTTTCTATGCCTTTGAGTATTGAATTCGTCAAATAAATATATATATTCGCATTTTGTGCGTCAAAACAACTTATATACCTATATTAAGTACTGGTTAAAAACGTTTTTCCTCATTTCGTCGCAGTGGAATACCTAGGTCTGTGAAACGAATGAAATGTTTATATTTAATATGTTAACAATCTTTCATATACAAATTTTTGTGTGTTTATATCTAATGATTCAGAAATAGCTTATCGCTCTCTATGTTGACAACAAATTAAATAGCTCTTTGAGATTCTATTTCCAATACTAAAAATTAGATATCCTACATATCCAAAAATAACTAAATGCTAACTTTCGTTCAATTCAGTTCAATGGCAAATAATAATTTCTCCATCTAGTCTTAAACTCATCTTGTTAAAGATTCAGAAATTTGAGTAACTGAATAAAGTAATCCATATAGGAAATAAAAATACACACATATTTTAAATTTCGTTAATCTAAATGCAATAATTCATGAAACTCTTCACTTTTTGTTCTTATATCGTTTACCATTAGCTAGTCAATGCGGCTTGTCAACTCTCAATACGGTTGGCAAACCTAATAAAAATTAGTCCAAAGACTGAGCAAGTCAGGGTAGGAGGAGAGTTAAAGGGTAGGTGCAAGAACTAGGTAAGTCCATTTTGTAGCGAATTTGAAATTTTCACATGTTACAGTAGGAAAAAATCTCTCTATATTGTGTGCAAGAATCATGTGGATCCGATTATTATATCCGGTGTTATAATGTAAAAAGAGGTTCTTTCATACAATCTTTATCGTAAAGTAGGAGCTAGAATCAGGAAGCTCCGGAACAATTTCTAAAAGTGGACATACCTATTTCCTGCATCCAACCATTCAATCGGAGTTCCGCTAGAAAAAATTTCGACAGAGCCAGAGGAGAGGATTGAGGACATTATTAGCCATGTCATCTTAGAGGAGGATTAGATTTTGAAGGGATCATACTTCATTCTTCTCTCAAACCAGAATTCTAGGTGTAAATCTGTGTGGTAAATTTTAGCATACACTGGCTTTTACCACTATGATTGCCCAGCTTCATTCGGTTGTACAGTAAGCTTCGGGTACCATAATTCAGATAGATGACTGGATAATTGTGCTTCCTTCTTTTTGGGTCAGTTGATGTTAGTGTTATATGTTTTAAAAGCCTATGTAACATATTTGGCGCGTTGACATAACTAGATCTATTATCTCTTTATTCTCATGTAATATATTTTAATCATATTGGCATCACAACCATCTATTATCTTTCTTTTTTCTTTATATCATCTGTTAGTCGCCGCAGTACCGGAACAATATATTATTTCGCAATTCTTATGTATTGCGTTTACTTATGTTGGTATTAATACAACCTTCTTAACAGTATCGATGTTCTTATGAATTATCCTTCAGTGTTGTTGCGATCGCAACCATCTATTATCTCATTATTCTTGTTTATTATCTTTATTTATGCTTATTATTGTTTATTATCTTTACTTATGATATCTTGATTACCTAGTTAACTTTCTAGTTTCTTATCTAGTTACTTGTGTGTTAACTTTCAGTCGTGTTGATATAACCAATATCTATTATCACTATATGCTTGTGTATTATCTTTTACTTATGTTGGCTTTGCAACTACCTGTTACTTGGTTATTCTTGCGTATTGTCTTTTACTTATGTGTTATCATAACCATCTAACAGCTTCGGGTACCATAGCTATTTCTTTTATTGGGTCGATGCATAACTGAGATTTTTTCTTGGGTTGACATCAATGCAGCGTGAAGCCATTGTTTATCGTTATTCTGTTGTTTTACCTTAGTTTAGAGTTTGGGTGTTGAGAAACACAGGTTTTCTTGATTATGAACGTATTATTGTATATATTTCAAACTAATATGGAATTTCAAGTTAAGAAAAGTGATCATTTCCGTCACATTTTACTCTTCGAGTTTAACGAGACAGACTGCTAAAAATTATACAGAAGCTAAACACTTTTCTTTTGCCCGTTTTACGTAAGTGAAAAGAGATAATGAAATGTAACTTACCACAATAATAGATAATGTTATTCTACAACAGATAATACAAATCAAAACAATTTTCAGTGTTGCCATCCATAGAAATTACAGTGTGGTCAGAATATAAATTACCTAAAAATTCTAGGTTACGGCAGCGACTAGAAAAATGAACTCAACGGTAGTTGATGACTTATCATGTTGTTTTGGTTCCTGATTAATAAGGCAACCCAAAAGCATAAAAAAAGCATAACAAGTATAATAGCAATTTAGACATGTGGTTGGTACCTTGAACATGGTTGGTGTTGTTTAAGGGTCCAGAAGAAACTAATTTTAAAAGCATAATAAGAATCATGTTGGAATCATAATCATATATCTCGCTATTTATGCGTATTATCCTTTTAGTTATGTTCGTCTAATAATCAATATTATCTCATTATTCATGTGTTATATTTTAGTTAGATTAGTGTCACAACCTTCCATTATCTTGTTACTCTTGTGTGTTATCTTTTAGTTATGTTTATATTATAACTATCTGTTATCTCTTTATTGTTTTGTGTTATCTTTTGTTTATGTTAATATCAAAACAATCTATTTCTTTATTTTGCTGTATTATCTTTTACTTCTGTTGACAATACAATTATTTATTATCTCGTTATTCTTGTGTCAACTTTGTGCTTGACCCGTGACTATCTACTTCTACTTGGTATCCTTAAATACTTTTCTATCAATGTAAAAAAAATGAAAGAAAAATGCCTTTTCTTAAGAAGATTGGTTACTTACTTATCGAGTCACCCCGTAACTAATTTCATATTTTTCACGGTGATGAAAGGAACAGTAACTTATCTGGAACACTATCGTTAGTTAGGAGATAATCTCCATCGGAGCCCGCAACACTAATACCTGTCAACTGTTATGAATACCCATCCAAAACAAGTCATCAGTTTTGTAGTCGAAGAACTGAGTCACTGATCGTTCCACGTAACCCTCATCCTCCAGTGTTTTCCTAGAAAGGTGGTTGTAGTCTGTTATGTAAGATCTAATGAAAATACGGAAATTTTACCCAGCTATATTCCTCTATCTCAGCACAGGCCCTTTTGCCATATGTGGGCGCGCATTATCACCTTGGATGAAAACGCCCCTGCTATGAACCAGGCCAGGATGTTTCTTTGACAATGTAGTCCGTAGATGTTCAGGCTGTTGACAGTACGCAACAGTATCGATTGTCCAGCTATGTACCAACGCTCAAAATTTGTTAGCCCACGTATATCTCATCAAACACTTAAGATCACCTTACAGGGGTGGAGGTCCTGTTTCGACACAATTCTTGCGGTCCCTCTTAGGTATTCGCTGACGCTTGAGTGTAATGTTATAGTGAAATACTCACTTTTCATCCCCTGTTATCATTCTGTCCAGAAATGGATAACATCTCTGACCACTGACCAGTGAGCAAGGAACGGCATATTTTTACTTGTTTCTGCTTCTGTCGAACCGTAAACGCGTGAGAAATCAATTTACCTAGTTTTGACAAGTACCGAAGGTCCTGCAAATGACAATGAAATGTCAAATGGGTCACATGGATTTTGATGGCCAGTTCTTCAATTCCTTGCAATAGTCTTGCCTCTGCCGCTGCTCGCAGAGCATCGTTATCCGTCTGTATAGATTTCTCCCCTCGTAGTTTATAGTTGAGG
The DNA here is from genome assembly GCF_964235325.1 of Thermobia domestica. Taxonomy (NCBI): domain Eukaryota; kingdom Metazoa; phylum Arthropoda; class Insecta; order Zygentoma; family Lepismatidae; genus Thermobia; species Thermobia domestica. The sequence goes on along the minus strand of NC_137455.1, from coordinate 196,518,453 downwards.
CTAATATTTTTTGAGAACCACCTCTGAAACTTCCGCATATCCGCAGCAGTTTGACCATATACGATATTGATGTTTCGTCCTATTGCGCTGGCTGATGTTCCTGGTGAAATCCATACAGCATAACATGCAGTACGTGGTCCTTTGACACTGATATGATCAAACATAAGCCACAACTCCGAAACATGGAAGAGACCATTCTACTTCTACACACTGCTGAATAATGAAGTGTCGTATGTGGCAGAGCTATGGCTCGTACCGTCTAGCTCACTGTTTGCTAATCACATGGCGTCATAGAAGAAAATATCGAAAAACGACGTTAGTTATAGGATGAGCTGATACATTTGAGGAAACGTGAAGTAAGTAAAAAATATCACTCAAGACACCTTCTACACACAGAGAGCCGGCACAATGAATCAAGAAGTTATGATGATGATAAAAATAGTAAGCATAAATAACACTCATAAAGTCGTAAATCAATAATTAAGATGCAGTCCCAAAAGTTCTTCACGATACAAGGAGGAAAATAAAACACGAATATCAGAAACAAAGATAAACCTTTATTCAGCAAAGTACAGGTCATCATGTTTGATGACCATCACCCATCTTTGGGACAACAATTCAATCTCATGGCGATAGCAGATGGCAGGTTTAGAATTGAAAAACTTGCGACAAGTAGCGTGCACATCATATGAATTGAATTGCCGACAACACAAGAAATGTGAGAGAGAGCGAAACAAAGCATAATCTGAGAGTGCAATATCTGAGTTGTAGGCAGGATGAGGTAACAACTCAACCCCGTCAAGTTCAGCCAGGATGTTGATCACACTTCAACCGATGATTCGGAGTATTGCCAATTTGCAGCAATAACCTCTTTCTCCTCGTTAGTGATGGATATTTCTCGTTCAGAATGGCACATGCTCGGCGTAATTGTTCAGAATACAGTTCATCTGCTACAGCATGACCCTCTGGAATAAACGCAAAATGAATTATGTCATCAACATTCCACCAAACACACAGCATGAACTTTTCCTAAATCTGTCTTGTTTCACATTGACTATAGCTACCTGTCCTTTCTTTCATCCCTGTTTACGAATGTCAGAGTCTTTAAAACACCTACTTCTAATCTTCTGTCACAATTCTCCTCCAGAAACGCGGGATTTATAACAAAGTCTGACAAATTGCCACTCTGCGCTGAGCCTGCTCTGTCAGCTCATGGGACTTTGTCGATTCTGTTTATTAATGTAATTCATGGCATGCAATCGAGGGTCTACTGTCGATTTGGATGCTCCAACAACTCATGCTAACACATGTTTACTCGATTGTGCTTCAGTACTCACATCATCTTGCAGAGGGCCGTTAATGCCATCGGAAATCTACCCTTGCGGAGTTTGTTCGCGAGGCTTAAATCACCCGAAAGTAAATTTTGGGAAACAACGGAAACCTGTCGATCTCTACACGACAAATTTCCTCCGCTCCAGCGTTTGCAGTTAGTTCCTTATATATCTATATCTATATCTATCTATCTATCTATATCACGTTTCAGATACAGTGAAACCTGTCAACTTGGCCACCTCTCTAAATTGGCCACCTGCTTATCTTGGTCTAGTTCGTCTTGAACCTGCATTTTCCCATAAGACATTCGCTACTTACTACTCTATAAGTTGGCCACCTATCTTGGAAGTTGGCCACATTGAAGAAATGTTTATCGTATGACGATAATGATAAATGTACCTGCGTATCTTGGCCACGCAAAATACAGTTTTGTTATTTTTCTTAACTCTTTCGAATTCCCATATGAGAGGCAGATGTTCTGTATTTGTGACTGGAGAAAAGAAGCAAGGATTCGCGCGATTTGCTCTTGGAGGTCAAAGGCCAGAAGACTACCCTGAAAAAGGGGTGGTGAAGAAAGATGTGAATAAGAAAAAGCACGTCAGGAATTCAGGAAATGGTTGTACGTATTTGTTTACCCTGTCTGTTTTGGTAACACCATTAGCTATATCAGCTCCTCTCATCAGTGGGGAGTTTTAGTAATTCCGGAAAATTCTCAAGGTTAAAACTAACCATCTCAATTGTCAACTATTGGCACCTGTCGGCTTGTCAAAAGATAGCGGAGTTTTTGAGATATGAATTCCCTCAAGATTTTCTCAAAACATCTTTTCTCCGAGAGAAACACTTCTAGCTCATTAACAAGAGGTAGTTAACTACAATTTTAAAATGTGCATATCTGCCAAAAAGAATAAAACAAATACGTCTAGAATGAACCACCATTTAGTAACAACTGAAAAGAAGTCATATAAATTGCATATGAATTTATCAATTTATAACAGCTTTTCTTGTTTTCAATCTGAATAACTCAGTGTGCTACAATAGCAATTTCAATAAACTGCGTACATACGATTCTATTTCGTGGTTGTTTGTGTTATTGTGTTTTCAATCCGAATAATCCAATGTACCAGACTGGTTTTCAGGAAGAGAAAGGTATGCACATATATTAAACATACTATAGTAATATCTTCTAGTACTGTATATTTTTTATGATTACTCTATAAACATTATTTATAAATAGCTGTCGTTCCACTGCTTATTAAAATTTTACAATCAAGTAATACTAGAAATCCTACTCTAAAGTTAAACAAATCACACTTATTTTCTATAAGTTGGTCACCTGTCTAAGATGGCCACTTTTCGATGGAACCGATGGTGGCCAACATAGACAGGTTTCACTGTAATTTTGTTGCGTAGACACAATTTGAGAAAAAAATTAAGGTTCTCATTTGCAATTTTACCGTTCCTTCCCGTCCCGGTTCACCCACTTACGAAGAACGTTCGAATGATGATTTTCTAGGAATTAGATTTCCTCCTTTGCACTATAGCATTTTACTCTAATGAACTTCTCCTCTGCTGCAACATTTTCGGCAATTGGAATGATAAATATCCTCTGTGGTTTTCCATAAGAGTTTTATTCTGTTCATCAATTATTATCTTCAACCGTTTTCATATTAGTGGTACTGGACGTTGTATCTGATACAGGCACCATGTCTTAGCGGCCATTTTGAAAACGGTGACCCATATGAACATTCTTTTGCCACAAAGCTGTTTAGGGTATGAAGATCTACCGAACTAGGTATTACTTGACCCATATTTTTGTTTAAGATTTCTAAGTTGGGCCTGGGCTCCCATGAAACGCGGCCCTGGAGAGCATCGCGACAACATCATCGATTTGCCCCATGGCTTTCCTATTTGAGTTTTTGTTTGGTTCATTTATGTTCAACCGTTTTCATATTAGTTTTACTGAACTTTTATCTGATACAGGTAACATATCTTGGCGGCCATTTTGAATACGGTGACCGATATGACAAATCTTTTGTCACATCGCTTTTTAGTTTTTAAAGATCTATCGAATGAGGTGTAACTCGTCCCATGTTTCCATTTTAAATTTTAAATTTAGGCCCCGGGTCCCCTTGAGGAGCGGCCCTGGGGGCACCGCGATATCACCATTCGATTTGCCCCATGGTATTTCTAATTTGAGTTTTTGTTCAGTTCATTTATGTTCAACCGTTTTCGAGATATCCGTGGAAAGATTAAAATGGGCCAACCTGTATATATATGATGTCCATTGTTGTCAAGGCTTACCTTCTGCCAACTTTGGACCCTCCTTAAAATCCGGATATAATGAAAAATCTATTGGGAGCATATCTGAGAAATACACCCTGTAGGGAAAAACCTTTAGTCCTATTGACAATTGATGAAATATGCACTTTTGGATTGTGCATGCCTGGCTTTCTTTACGCTGATAAGTACCACCATGCACAGTTTCTGGAATTCGAAATAGGGCCTGTTGAAATTTGGCTTTTCGCGATTTTGGACAGCCCTAGCTCTGAAACTATGGACTTTTCGCCATAGGTCCATATGAACTTTTTGTCTTATTTTGATGTGAGAAATCACCTCTTACAGTTTGTCGGTATAGTTCATTAACACCCCCGGTATATATGTAAATTGTAGCAGAGCTTAAATTCCAATTTGGTCCTCATTCATCTTTCCCTTTTTGACTGTACGGAAACACTCGCTACACATGCAGTACTTGCCTTCACTTGATCCCATGAACCTGCCCTCTATGCCTGACAACAGTTTTCACTGGTGCTGCCACCTATCCTCCCAGTTTTACCTCATGCAAGTCAAAGTGTAGATGGTGCAGGACTTCTAGGACAGTCTCGTATTTTTTGCCAATGTATCTCTCCATGGATAGAACATAATACACACAAAAGTAGAATAATAAAACTAGCAAAAGAACAATTTTATAAAAAACACAACGAATATGGGAAACATGAAGTATTACTAAAAATATTTAACTATTTCTTTTTCGCATGCACAGAAAAAAGAACGAAAATACCTGTATTAATCTAATTATTATTGGCCATTTGGACATTTAAATGTTTTGATTCTCACGTTCAAATCATTAAATGACAATATTAGTTTATTTACGTTTGTTAATTACTAAATATTTTTGTTCATTTAAACCAAAACTGATTGAAGGGAACAAAATATTTTGTATTCGATTAAGTAACCATTTATTTGATGGAACTCTTTCGATTTGTTATCAATAGTGGTTAATATCCTTTTGTTCTATTTACAATTTTGTTAACTAAGGAAACACGTAACACAAACCAAAAATTCTAGGAATTTCTTTGTCGAGTACACTCGTCCGAACAAACTTTTACGATGTAAACATTATTTTTAGAAATCACATAGATTAAAAACAAAGGTGAAGTGCATAATAGAAATATCAATAGCTAATTGATTATGCTTGCAAAAATATAATGAAACGTCAATGGATCGCATACAAGAATATTCCCAGTAGTGCACAATTAAACTTTAGTAGAAATTTAATGTTTATAAATCACTTAATCAAAATCAAATGAAGTTTACTTTTCATCTAGTCATTACAAGTTATTCGAAGTTCGGGATAACCTTGAACAAGATATATCCAAGATTAGGAATGGAAAGCCAACAGGATAGATAATATACCAATCAAATTCATTAAAAGTATCGGACACGAGGGCAAGAAAGAATTCTTCCGACTGTGGAATGAAATATAGGAAACAGGAGAGTGTCCAAAAGACTTCCAGCAAACCACCATGATACCGATGACTAAGAGATAGAACACAGCGAGATGTAAGGACTATTAAATTATTGGTCTCATATAGCATGCAGCAAATGTTTGCTTCGAATTCTGAACAGAATGTTGTATGGAAGAAGAAATGAAATAATGAGGAAGAACAATTCGGTTTCAAGAGAGATGAGAGCACATGAGATGCAATTGGATTAAGAGTAATCGGTAACAGGTTTGTAGAAAAAAAAGAAAGAAGTGTATATTGTATATATACAGAAGTATTGTTCTACAAAAGGCTTTTGACATCATGAATTGGGAATTGTTGTTGGGAGTTCTAAACAAGGTTAGGTTGAAATGGAAATATCAAAGATTAACAAGAGATTTATATACGAACCAACAAGCATGGTTAGAATAGGGGAGGAAATGACAGATGAAAGAGCAGTTGGAAGAAGAGTTCAACATGAATGCTGTACTTCGCTAACATTATTTAATATTTATCTAAAGGAGATAATAAAAAAAGAGCCTATATAATAAAGATGGTGTTTCGGTAGAAGTTAGAGTGATTAGATGAATATGGTTTTCAGATAATATAATGCTTGTTACGGAATCTGAAAAGAAAAAAAAATCAAGTGTAATAGAAAACTGGAAGAAGGTCTGTAAAGAATATGGGATGATAATAAATGTGAGAAAGAAAAATCCATGGTGATTGGAACGAAGCAATCGGTGTCAAATATAGAAGTAGAAGGGGAGAAAATAGAACAGATGACTAGTTTTGTATTATTATTATTATTATTATTATTATTATTATTATTATTATTATTATTATTATTATTATTATTATTATTATTATTATTATTAGTGATGATATGAAGTACAAACGTGAAACAAACACAATGACACGAATGACGAAAAGAGCGTTTACGACAAAGAAAAGTCTATTTCGGGGTCTTTGAATAAATATAATAGAAAAAGACTCATAAAATGGAGTGGAGAGTCCAAAGATTACATGATGAGTATTGTACTGTATAAGGCAAAAGTTATGAAAAACAACTAGAAGGTTTCGAAAGTAGATGTCCCCTCCTATAGAAGGTCGAGTCAGCAAAAAATTATCTTGTTTTCCTAGAATTCGGTGTCATTTCCTGGAATTGGGAGGCAAGTTTCGACAAGCCTTTGGTTGCTATGTTCATAGCCTTTTATGGGTAGTACAGAAGCGCGTGGGAAAATTTTGGTTTATCTGAACGTGTATGAGAACAGTTTGATAGTCTTGGATGGTCATACTCTTGGAGGGATCATAGTCCTATCAGTTATCATGATCGAAGCTTCCCAATTGATTGATTGATTGATTTTTGCTTTTCGTTATGTATTGAAAAGCTAGATGCTCTTGGCCTTCATAGTCTTGGATGCTCATACTGTTGGACGGATCAGAGTCCTATTAGTTATCATGATCGAAGCTTCCCAATGGATTGATTGATTGATTTTTGTCTTTTCGTTATGAATTTGAACCCCCAAACCCCCTCCACGTCCTCCTACGAAGAACGTAAGGGAACGTTGTTACTATGCTCATACTCTTGGATGACGAAGCTTCCCAATTGATTGATTGATTGATTTTGCTTTTCGCTATGTATTGAATAGCTAAATGCTCTTGGACGGATGAGAGTTCTATTAGTTATCATGATCGAAGCTTCCCAATTGATTGATTGATTGATTTTTGTCTTTTCGTTATGGATTTGAACCCCTACACTTCACTCCCTCCTGCGAAGAACGCAAGCGAACGTTGTTAGTATGCTCATACTCTTGGATGGCTATCACGTTCGAAGCTTCCCAATTGATTGAATATCAAGTTCGAAGCTTCTCGATTGATTGATTGATTTTCGTTATGTATTGAATAGCGAAGAGCATACTTAATGTCTTAAAATAGTCAGTGCTTTCTCATCGAGAATCGAACCTGAACACTAAATATGTTTTCATTTTGAAAGACCTGTACTTCACGACCAATGAGTTGAATTAATCCTTGCATGAAAAAAAAAAAAGAATTTCACGTATATAGCACTTCGTTTCACGACAGAAAGGAACGAAATAGAAATATTTAATGCTCTTTCACTAAGAATCGAACCAGAACCCTAATATATGCTTTTATTTTGAAAGTCCTCTCATCGGAATCGAAGGTGAGACCAGTACTTCACGGAAAGGAACGAAATAGAAATATTTAATGCTTTTTCACTAAGAATCAAATCAGAACCCTAAATATGCTTTTATTTTGAAAGTTCTCTCATCGGAATCGAACGCGAGACTTCACGATTTAGAGTTGAATTAATCCTTGCATGAAAAAAAAGAATTTCACGTATATAGCACATCGTTTCACGACAGAAAGGAACGAAATAGAAATATTTAATGCTCTTTCACTAAGAATCGAACCAGAACCCTAATATATGCTTTTATTTTGAAAGTCCTCTCATCGGAATCGAAGGTGAAACCTGTACTTTACGATTTAGAGTTGAATTAATCCTCGCACGGAGGAATCCAACTTGAGGTGAGCACTCTATCACTGAATGTCAGTGCCTCGCATATAGATTAGATTTTATTTTTAAAAAAAACTTTTCGTCTTATTTTTTTCTAGTCGTCTTGTATTGGGTAGCTAGATTCCACCCCATCACCCCCCGCAGACCTATCTTGTAATGCTAAGAATAGAAGTTCCCAGGTTTTCTGCGAAGAGTTTTGAGGAGTTTGACCTGATCTTATTCTCACGAAACGGCTGGAAAATTTTCGTCTGGAACCTTCTCAGGAAATTGAGTTGATAAGACGATTGTTGTGGTTCATGGATGTTTTTAAAACGTATTGGTAGCGGAAGCACTTCTCATAGCATATCATAATGTTTTAAAAACGTAGGATGAGAAAATTTGTATGCTCAAATCATCAGGGTTGATTGTATTGCATGTGAAAAGTATTATATGGATATTCACATGATGGTGATGAGATATTGCGCTATAACATTCCCATAGCACAAAAGATTACGCCCCACGAATTGTCTGTAGGTTATGAACTATTTGTTTATCTAATTTGGTCTTGGGATTCTCACGAATTCACTTGTAAGTGTTCATGGGAATAGAATTTGTTTGCAGACTGTTCTTTGATCGAATAGACCTTAGTTGCTCAGGGGAATATCGCATTGCATGAATCGTGAATATCATATTTTCAAACGTATACAGCATTTGAGATTACATGTATGTTTGTTGTCGGCTTCACATACGAACATACTCACGTGCGACTGAAGATAGTGTAATCTGAATGCGAAAACGCTGAGTTTGTGTAATGAAAAAAATAAGTCTGTTAATAGATAAGATTTACTAAAGATGATATTTTGATTCATCTATCAAATAATGTGTTAGCCTAAAAGAGATATTCGTGGGACGTTAAACTGAAAGATTTCATCTTTATCGTTGCACACCCCAATCAACATGTGTAACATTCTACATTTAGTCGTGTTTCTGTTCTTATGATTAGGTTTGGAGATTTACATTTTAATAAAAAAATAAAAGAAACGAAAAATCGTCTTAGACGTTCCTTAAGTAGAATTACTTTGAACAAGAAATCTTAATTCTGTGGCGAAGGGTACGTCCCTCATGATATAGTTCATTCTCGAGACGAGATAGAATACATCGAGAAGCAAAATCTACGATACTTTTACAAAAATTTATGATGAGATCCAATGTCGGACAGACCTCCTTATAAAAGTCATAGAAAAAGGATTCATTCTGTTTTCACTGCTGTAAATTAAGGCTTTAATTGGAAGATATCCGTTAAATCGAGTAATATGGCAACTCGACTTGGAAGTACAAGACATCACATACAAATTTTGCCTTCATGTGTTACTAGCCTAGATGCTCAGTATAATAATAAGGGCGTCAACGCATCTCTCTCTCTGTTTCAGACCAATCTCAAAGTTCGTGAAGAAAAATTTATTACTTTTAGATTCATTTAAATGTATGTTAATTAGTTTAAATAACTTTTTTCGGTATTTCAAATTTTGTTTCCCACATATTCGAGTCGTAGGCCTTTCTCAAGTTAATAAATAATTGATATGTATGGATATAGCATTAGCCCTTGTTTAGTTGTAAAATTAGTGTAATAAATCTTTTGCACCCATGATAAGTAAATTCTCTCATTACACTATTCGTTAACTTACTTAGTTGCAAATTTCATTATTTATGCAATTCAGCTTATTTCGTTTACGATTTACTTCCTATGTGATCAAAGAAATGATCTTTGTTCGTGGGATTTCTTAAGACATCATGTTCTCACACAATGTTAAGGAAAATCGATGAGCTTGAAAATTTTCAATCCTGTGTGAATGTATTAAGTTTTGTGTCTCACGCAGGAGAGTCCTTTATTATTATTATTTCCATCGAGAGATAAGAAAGGTATCCTGCGAATTCTTAAGATAATGAGGACAAGGTGATTTAATGGTCATACATATAGAATACGTCTTCGAGAGTGAACATATTATTCATTAGTTAAAGATGGCATCGTCAATGAATTTATTAACCAAACTTAATGCAGCGTCGTTAGTATCTTTTACAAAATTACAAGACTTAGAAATTAATAAAACCTATCGTATTGTAGATTGCAAATTAATTACAACCGTATATGGAAAGAAGGTTTGTGTGACTTTTGAAGCAGGACAAAAAGTGATTCTACCAGGACGTTTTACTGAAAAAGTAGAAGTAGATAATGGCGCTTTATTAACATATTTGCAAAGTGGAAACGTTTGTTTAATATACAAAGGAAAAAAAAAGATTAATTTAACGGGACATAGTATGCACGATATTGAATTCACAGAGTTGAACGCATCGTAAGTGTATGAACATGTACATGATTATCGACTTATTCTGCATTCTCATCCTTTTTCCCTAAAATTTCTCCCATCTTGGTGGATTTGTGTGTTTCCGGGGTCGCGAGAAATCGCAATGTCTTGCATGTACTGGACTTGAGGCAATTCATACGTGTGTAAATGAACAAAATATTATTAGTGAAATGAACAATAGTTTTCCGAATGTATCTTCGGCTTTGAAGAAGGACGGTGATATAAACATTGATGATGAAAGATTAAAATTGGAAATGAAAGTATTATGTAAACAAAAAATTATAGAAGCAATCAGGGATGAATTATTTGACAGAATTCAAACACAATCATGGTGGGGGAAACTGATACCCAATCTGTGGATGACATCGATGAGATGGATATGTGTTGATAAAAAAGAAGAAAAAATATTTTTCAGTGTAGTGATTTTAGTGAAAAGTGATATATATTTTTATGACGTAAAATGAGTGACAAGAGGTTATCTAACTGTCTGAGAATTATATACATTATCAAGTTTACTATACCAATAGTGAAATGAAACACGCAAAGAAAGAAAACATATGTTTCAGTCTAGTGATTTTATTAAAGTGATATATTTTATACATTTCTGAAAAATGTATCATTCATTAGTGAGTAATATTTGCAAAAATCGTATTTGAATTCATTATTATGAAAAGAAAAAAATATTTTTTTTCAGTGTAGTGATTTTAGTGAAAGTGATATATTTTATACATTTCCGATTATGTATCATTCATTAGTTCACTAATATTTTACGTTGTATTAAAAATCGTATTTGAAATCATTCACCAATAAAAAACTAATTAAAAAAAAGAGCTATTAGGTTTAGATTTAATCTTGTACATTTGTTTGGAAGTTTTACATTTTAATAAAAGTAAAAGAAACGAAAAATCATCTTAGACGTTCCTTAGGTAGAATCACTTAGAGCAGGAAATCTTAATTTGTGAAAAGTTATGTACCAAATTCACCGTTTGAATATTATTATTATTATTATTATTATTATTATTATTATTATTATTAATTTGGTGGAGTAGATTCGTTTGATATAAATCGACAAGTACATTTTTTTCAAAATCGAAATGAAACAGAAACATCCGAGTCTCATAGACAATACTAGTTCACTCAAGTTTTAGCCCTCAGACACTGTTTTAATGTTACATGTGGCATATATCAGTTGATTTTGAGTTTAACGTCCCGTTTGGCAGTGAGGCTATATGAGACGTAGCCCTACTGATTAACGTGGAATCCGAACCACATGAGCTTCCGATGGGAATCGAACTTGCACCTCCCACGCGAAAGGACTGAGAGTTGATCATTCCTTAATGTCAGTTCAGAAAGAAGCAGAATACAGGGACAGCTAATCTTTGATATCGCGAAATCTTTCTTTGAATTCATTTTTCCATTACTGAAGCTTCTTGGTATGCAACCTGTACAAAGCAAATGTCTTGTACTTGTTTCATACTTAACACAAATTGGTAAATGTATGAAGCCTTCGTTTTGTAACAGTTTCTCCCAGAGCTGCAACTTGTGTTCTAACGTTTTATTTACGTAATGTTTGCAGTAATTATGCTTTTCCTTAAAGTTTCAAATTAAAATGTGACAAATATTTCGTAATATCATTTGCCATGAAAGAAACATATTGTAACCATAAAGAATCTGTCAGTAAGTTTGTGCTTTGTTCTTTGATTTGAAGAAAATTGCTAATTCCATCTCTCAAGTTCTAGGAACTTTTCAGACCCGTGGAGCACAGGATACCGAACACACTTCTTTGCGATAGGGAAACCTAGAATATTTATGCAAAATCTTCCAAGAAAACAGCAAATTGTCGTTGGTTTAAGCCATATGAACATTGTCTATGTGAACTATCTTTGAACGTATCACAAAGTGACCCAAAGTAGATATACATACTTGCATTGATCAAGTATGACATTTTAATTTATTAAGATAATGAATTTATATGCTTCGGTCTATTCCGAGTTTAGGCATAAGTGAAAAGGAATTAAGAGCAAATAATGAAGAAACTAAGTCAATATATTGTATGTATGTGTTGTAATAAGTAAATGAAAATTCCATGAGCTGATCAGTACGGGGATGTATATCTACTTTTGGGCCATTATATATATATATACGAATACTTCTTTCTTGTTTTCTGAAGGTGAACCGAGGGTCACAAAGAAATGATTCAAGGGCCACATGCAACTCACAAGTTTTAAATACTTGTTCTACATTTACAGGTTAATTCTGTTACCGGAAAAATGGCAGATCATTTGTATTTGAAGTTTCATTGCGTTATTTTCAAATCACAAGTGTATTCTCAAATTTTGAACTTCAAAGGACAATGCTTTTCAGACAACTGATGTAGATCTACCAAAATTTAGTTTTTATTAAGTAAGGAATATTTTAAGAAGGTATTAGTAGAATAAATTATTAACATTTCAGTTCATTTCAAAGAAGAAAGAAAAATAAATCCTCTATAAGTCAATGGACAAAAAAGAAGATGACACAACACGCAACACTATCCATCATTTCTCAAAATGGATTAAATTTCCATTATATGGACTGAAGTTGAGGATTTTGAAAGACTTTGAGGCTCAATATGAATCAATTATATACAGACTTGATGCCACAAAGAAAAAACTATGTAGCGTACGTAAAATCGTAGATTACATGCGTAAATCTTAGGGATAGGCGTGAGTCGAGTCAAATGTAATTTTCTCGAGTTGAGTTTCGAGTCGAGTTACTGTTTTCAGGTCGAGTTTCGAGTCGAGTTGAGTTTCATAAATGGCTCGCTCCTTCAGCTCATTTTAAGTCGTTTTGGAATCGTGGTCTTATTAAACTGGAAAAGGAAAGCCATGAGAAATATAAGCAATAATGTGAAATACTTTTAGTGTTTCTCACGACTTTTTTTTTATTAAATCCATGTTGATAGAGAGAAAGGTAGAAGGACGACCAAGCATAGAATATCTAGATCTTTGATAACGTCACAGGTTGTAATTCCTCTCTGTAAAATAATCCATCCAGTGATTCCTTTGTTCCTATCTTCACTGTCTGACAAAATATGACACGATTCGAGAAACTTTTCGGTACGAAAAAGAGATAAGTCGCAAATCGAGAAGTACATTTTTTCAAATTCGAAATGAAACAGAAATATCCGAGACTCATAGACAATACTAGTTCACTGAAGTTTTAGTCCTCAGACACTGTTTTAATGTCACATGTGGTATATATAAAAGCTTTAAATTGATATAGCAATTGCACGAACACGATGTATTTTCAAACTCAAGACAATACAGAAACATCCGAGATTTATGAGCATTACTAATTCACACACATCCGAGACTTATGAGCAATACTAGTTCGCCCAAGTTTTTGTGATGAGGAAGATGTCCACATTAGACAAAATTTACAGAAAATTCGGAATATTAAGGAATGTTGGTGATCTGACCCAGAACATACCTTTTCATTACAGTAAACAAAGAACAGAAATGAACATGAATTGTACCTCAAATGATGTGTGCGGGTTCGATTTTAATCACAGTTCCCATGAAGTGAACTTTGTAGTGTACAAACATCGTGTGTGTGTGAGTAGAGTTTATGTTTCTAACTTCTTATTCAAAGATTCACAAGATGGGTTATTTCTTATTTAAATGCTTCTTTCAACATTCCTACTCTATCTTTGTTTTTAAATCACGTTCACATTTTATGTTTTATCTAATAACTACAGAGATATAAAAGTAGAAACAAAATGTACAAATGAAGGGGGATTAAAAGATTTATTATGAAGATCTAAAGCTGAAACCTCAAAATACTATTACTAGGGTAACTAGTATTGCCAACAAAATGAGAGAAACTTCTCGATACAAAAAGAGGCAAGTCTCAATTCAATAAGTACATTTTCAAATTCGAGATGATACAAAAACATAGGTACGTTCAAAAAAGTTTGTGATAACTTGATCCAAGATCCAATATATTTTAGAAAAAACGATATCGAAATTAGAAATTTGTACACGCAAGCCCATTATCAGCGATGATTTTTGATTTATATTACCCCTGTTAGCAGTGACTTTGGGGGAATTGCTAGAGTTAGGAGGATATAGATATTTTTTTATCCGTAGTGTCATCACTTATCAAAGTTACGTGATGCAACTTTTTTTCGCATTAAAGGTTCATCTGAAAATTTCAGATTTGTGCAATTTTTCGAAGTGTAAGTGGTCAGTTACAGTTACAGATTCGATTAACAGAATATAAGTCTAGGTACATCTTTAATAGTGTAATTCAAATTGTGGGCCTAATATCAACATGTGCAGAGCTATGTAAAAATGCATGATGTATTATATCACAGAATACTACATTACTAGATCTACCCACTTTCTCAGATTTGTTCAAAAAACGTAACACAAGACTATTGTAATTCGTCATCTGAATTACCTTTTCTTACTTGTCTTAAAAAAGCAATACATCTTCGCGGATAATCATTTAGCGCCCATACAAACAGTTGAGAAAATTTCTTTTCCTATTACAGTACCGACTTGACAAGTTATCAAATTATAACTATTCCAAAGATAACGTGAAAACAAATTAATTCATTTGTTCACGAATTAATGCGAAAAAGAAAATTTGTCAACTGAAGAATACTTTCTTTTTCGTGTGTACAGGAAGATTATATGACTATACGTAATAATGATCTACTGTTTCTCCAACAAATATAGATCAAAACTTATTGGCCATTATGTGTTGCAATCTTTTTTCGCTAGTAATTCAAATTGCGGACCTGATGTCGACATGTGCAGAGTTATATAAAAATGAATCATGTATTATATCGCAGAATATTACATTGCTACTCCTTCTGTATATAGGATAGGTCAGTGTTTCTTTAGATATATGCTATCTTTTGCTGTTCATCATTACGTCAGAACATCACGTTAACACTTCTCATTTTTGTTGACGAATGTCTTGGTTTAATATTTATCTTCATACGTATGTAGTTCATTCTTTTTTTTAAAAAGTAAACTTGTGATGTTTAAAGATGATGATGGTGAACATGTACAATAGATTTCAATCTTTTAATGAAGTCATTCGATTCATTTTTAATGTTAGACTTTCGTTTTGAAAAGTAATTAATTTTCTAAGAAACGATTACATGTTACTCTTGTGCACATCACATCTTTGCAAATACTATCTAATGTAACCACTAACGTTTTGAATCAGGTCCAGTTGGAACAAAATTTTCTAAAAGGGAGCATGGACATGCCAATTTTTGGTTGCTAATCATGGCTCACATGTTCGCCAAATATTAGTAATTTTAAGCATTACCTCATTAGCCTCCTGTCTCCTTGGTATTATCACAATGGAAAGTTCGCTGACGGTATTCGTAACTTTTTGTAAAAGAGTGATGAGTAATCACAATTTAATTTTTTAACGGCCATGATGGATCAATGGTTGAGTCCCATTGGTAGATTGGCAACAGTCAGCCCCCAAATGTAGTGAGATGGGCAGTAGAAGTTAGGAAAGACCCAATTCAATCATATTTTAGTTCATTTGCAAGCCTACCGTGATAATTTTAGGGGCGCTCGTCATCCCTGTGGATAAGGGCATGGGTAAAGTGAATACTTCTGGTGCTTGTGGTTCCTGTCTCAATCCGAGTTCATGTTAATAGGTAATTGTGGTAAACAAAAAAACTGTGATCATTAGTTCTCCTGTTTACTTCTACTTTGTTATTTTTCTAAAGCAATTATGTCAGGTTAGAAGAACATGTATCTTTTCTTTCTAGTACGTGTATTGTTCTTCTACTCATAAATTTCAGTGATATAACGTTTATTCACATTGTCATTCTATCAACTAATATTTTTTCGTCTTAATCATATGTCCTTTTACCGAGAAAGGGTATATTTGTGGGGACGTATCTTTATTTCTCCGGGGGTCTTTACATGATGTACAAACCTATTACATTTTAGGTTTGAGGAGTATGGTGGTTCAGTGGTAAAGGATTTACAATCACTACTTCGCTTTTCAAATGCTGAAGCTTCTTGGTATGTATCCTGCTGGAACTTAATGGCGATCCGTGCCTCAAATTTGTCATCATCACACCTTCAGTTAATTACTCTAAAAAAAAAGAAAGATAACGAGTTCAGAATTTGCTAGATTCATGTTTCTCCAAGGCTGATGATGATGATGATGATGTTAATGATAGGTGTTCAGTATAATAATAATAAGGGCATAAACACATCTCTCTTTGTTTCAGACAATTCTCATAGTTCGTGAAGAAAAAATTATTACTTTTAGATTTATTTACCAACGAATGGAGAAACTTTTCGATACGAAAAGACATAAGTCGCAAATCGACAAGTATATTTTTTCAAATTCGATATGAAACAGAATCATCCAAGACTCGTAGTATTGTCACTAATGTACCTTCAAAAAAAAACATGTTATGTTAAAAGAAAATGGCAACGTTGATTTTCACTGAAGAGTAGAAATACGAAGAAATTCTGTTAGGCGGAACGTTAAACTAAAAATATTTCATCTCTCTCTTTCTCTCTCTCTCTCTTTCTCTCTCTTACAATGGGCATGATGTCTCAATGATTGCGAAAACTATTACTTAACACAATATGATGTTCTTATTCCGTAGCAAATACGAAAACTCAATTTAGAGGTACGTTCAAATCAGTTTAACGTACCACGACTATGCCCATTATGCTGAGGAAGATGAGTGATTAAGACAAATGAATGAATGAATACTTAGTAGAATGAGAATGTATGAGTAGATCATGAAACTCATGGACACGATGTTCGGAGATGAAACTAGGGGGCTGCATGCACTTTGTCACAGTGCACGACAATTAGTAATAAGAAATTATAAGCTTATTTGATCGGTGATCGAACTAGGGACCGCATGCACTGGGTTGTGGAACAATGCTCTACTATGCTAAGTAATCATCTGAAAGAATAAGTCATTGCTTTATCACTGAGCCACACACACACACACACACACACACACACACACACACACACACACACACACAAACTTTCACATATTTCTTACGTTCGAAACGTAAGAAAATATTTCAGTTTAACGTACCATGATTATGCTCATCATACAGATAGACAGACAGAAAGATATACACTTAGATAGTACTTATTGTCTTTTCGAGTGCAGAATAATACGCGTTCAATACTACACAGAGGTTTGTAGTGTTTGAGCCTCGTCGCCCAAAGCTTGGATCTCTCCCAACAAAAAAAAATTCTTGATGCACGCCTGTGTACCTTGCTAGTATACGAATTCTATGACGGGATTCTGAGCATTTTAGAATAAATTGATGTTAATAATAGGGAATATTTTAACTACTTTCGTCCTTTTAAAGTAATATCACACACAGCTTAGACTATAATATGGAGAAAACTGTACAAAGTTCAACTTCCTAGATCAACTTAAAGAAATGGAGAAATGTTCTCTTATTTGAGAATAGACAATTGTTTTAACTTGAAGATTTGTGCCCCATGTTGAAATCGTGGAGTGCTGTGGATCAGTGGTAAAGCGTTCACCTTCTGTGATTGGGGTTCCTGGTTCGATCCTAACTCTTGACGTGTGAACTTTGTGGTGCATATAGTCTCGCTGCTGAACGGAACGTTAAACTCAAAAATCAATCAACATCGTGTGTACATGAGTAACGACATCCGAGATGTATAAGCAACACTAGTTTTGTCAAGTTTTAGATCTCAAACACTGTTTTAATATTACCTAAAACACACACACACACACACACACACACACACACATACATATCTTCGCTTCGTGTTGTCTGAAACCATGACCTAAGATAATGTTGACGCGACAGCTGGAGAACAACATTGAAATACAAAACATGTTCTGTTATCTTATTTTTCTGCTCTTTGCAAGTAGACATTGCAGATACAGAAACTCTCTCTCAGTTCGTTGACTTGTGTATGTGTATTTAACGTTAGATTTCACTCTTATTAACATTAGAAAATTATGAAATTAACTTCAGTGCCTCAGTGGTAGAGTGTTCACCTCTGGTGCATGAGGTCCCGTGTTCAAATCACATGTCTTTTTTCTATATACTTGTCATTAATTTTAGCGACCACAAATTCCCTGCTTCCTTTACAACTTAACGAAAAGATGCTATTGACTGACCCCGGAAAACCGTCCTTATCATTTCATTTTTACGTTCCAGATGGCACAGTGGCTCAGTGGTAGAGCGTTCACCTCAAGTGCTTGGGTCCCTGATTCGATCCCAGTTCGGGCCCTATAAACTTTGTGGTGGACAAACATCGTATGCGTCGATTTCCCTTCGGAGTTCACCAGTTTCCTTCCACTTTCTTCATTACATCATTTCATTCATTTTTTTCATTATCACCTCTCCTTCATTAGCCTAGTAGACGTAACCGCAGGACGTAAAACTCACTTTTCACTTGTCCCATCGCCGTCTATTAGTATAGTACACTCAGCCTAACCGGCATAATCGTGGGACGTTAAACTCAAAGATTTCATTTCATTTTTTTCGTTCCAGAGGGCAGGGTGGCTCAGTGGTAGAGCGTTCACCTTAAGTGCTTGGGGGTCCCTCGTTCGTTTTCCATTAGCAAAGTACACTTAGCCTAACCGCCATAGTCGTGGGACGTTAAACTCAAAGATTTCATTTCATTTTTTTCGTTCCATGGGGGAACGGTGACTCAATGATAGAACGTTCACCTTAAGTGCTTGGGGTCCCTCGTTCGATCTCAGTTCGTACCCTATGAACTTTGTGGTGGACAAACATCGTATGCGTCGATTTCCCTTCGGAGTTCACCAGTTTCCTTCCACTTTCTTCATTACATCATTTCATTCATTTTTTTCATTATCACCTCTCCTTCATTAGCCTAGTAGACGTAACCGTAGGACGTAAAACTCACTTTTCACTTGTCCCACCCACACAGATTATACTATTTTCATTTGCTAAAACACACATATCTTCGCTTCGTCTGGACTCCACGTACTACAGATACATAGACAAACGGAGAAACAAGTAGACATATTATCAAAATTTTAAGACACACAAGCTATGATTATTATTACATTATTCACATCATAAAGTTCCGTCTTTCAAAATCATTAGTTTAACAGTCATAATCGTGGAACGTAAAACTCACTTTGGGTGTTAGACAAAAAGCTATGATTATTATTACATTATTCACATCATAAAGTTCCGTCTTAGGACCCTAGTGGATCAATGGTACAGTGCTCATCTTTGATGTATGGTGTATCCAGGTTGTAATCCAGCCCCAGACAAGTGAACTTTCTGGTAGACAAAATTACTAGTTTAACAGACATAATTAAAAATTGGACGTAAAACTATGATTCGACTCGAACGAATATTTCTGGTGCATTGGGATCCCTAATTCGATCCTAGCTAACAACAAGTGAAATTTCTGGTGAACAAGAGCGTTCATCTTTTGTGCATAGGTCTCCGAGTTGAAAATGAAGCTCTCCTTCCCCGTGTTCAACTTTTGCTTTCAACAAATGAATTTTATGATAGACAAACACCGTATGCGTGGATTTCCTTCGGAGTTCTTCCGTTTCCTCCCACTTTTTGAGTGTACGTTGATTGATGGTACATCGTTCACATCAGGTGTTTGAGGGGGGGCCCTGGTTTCAAACCCCAGCTCCCTCCGTCAAGTGAACTTTCTGTGTTGGACAAACAACACGTGCGTGGTTTTTTTTCGGTGTACTTTCGTTTCCTTCCACTTTCTTTATTCTATCATTTCATTCATTTCTCATCATCACCGTCTTCTTCAGTCTAGTCAATATATCCATGAAACTTAAAATTGGAAGTTATTATTATTATTATTATTATTATTATTATTATTATTATTATTATTATTATTATTATTATTATTATTATTATTATTAAAAATAAACCAAGAAGCTCCGTTACTAGTGATATACATATATCCTAATTACCAGTCTTATGGCGGCTCCCTTTCCTAAATTTAGGGGGGACACAATGACTCATTGGTCTATTCCTCTTCCTAGCATATGCTACAGACAAACAGACAAACGTCAGCCGGTGTTCACTGACATTTTGTCACTTCAATGCAACGTTTTCTTATCATCGCTTGATTAATAAAGCGGTAGGTAGGTAGGTTTGTGTTTTGCTTTTCGATAAGCTAATCTTCTCTTCTCTTGAATACGAAGCAACAGACAAAGAAAAAAAAGATACTGGGAAAACACATTTCTTTGACGCTGCTGTATATATATATATATATATATATATGTATGTATGACTGTCTGTGTCTGTTTGTAGAATCTGGTTTCTTTATCACACACGAAACAACTATGAATAAATACACTTTATAACTTTATTCTTTTTTTAAAGACAAAGACTAAAAAATAAAGACAAATATATTATTTTACTCTAGTTCGAATCTTAGTGAAAGAGCATTAAATATTTCTATTTCGTTCCTTTCTGTCGTGAAACGATGTGCTATATACGTGAAATTCTTTTTTTTCATGCAAGGATTAATTCAACTCAATGGTCGTGAAGTACAGGTCTTGCGTTTGATTCTCAGGTCTTGCGTTTGATTCCCGTGTCCTGCTGGTTCGATCCTCGTTGAGAAAACATTACACATTTTAAGACATGAAAGTCATTCGATCCTTTCTGTCGTGAAAACGAAGTGAAATTCTTTTTTTTTCATGCAAGGACTAGTTCAACTTTAAAATCATGAAGTACCAAATTCGATCCCAGCTCCCTACCAAAGTAGAATTTTGTGTAAAGTCTTTATTTCATAAATTAGCGAAGCTACAATCAAGATTAGTTGTCTGCTACACTTTCACTCCCAAAATAATAATAATAATAATGTGATGCTGTATTTTTTAAATTTTATTTTTATGGTTGTTATTTATGTTTTAATACCACTTTGGTCCGCATCTCCGGTGATTGGGGGTCCCTGGTTCGATCCTAACTCTCGCCGTGTGAACTTTGAAGGGTTTAGGGGGTTCAAATCCATAACGAAAAGACAAAAATCAATCAATCAATCAATTGGGAAGCTTCGATCATGATAACTAATAGAACTCTCATCCGTCCAAGAGCATTTAGCTATTCAATACATAGCGAAAAGCAAAATCAATCAATCAATCAATTGGGAAGCTTCGTCATCCAAGAGTATGAGCATAGTAACAACGTTCCCTTACGTTCTTCGTAGGAGGACGTGGAGGGGGTTTGGGGGTTCAAATTCATAACGAAAAGACAAAAATCAATCAATCAATCCATTGGGAAGCTTCGATCATGATAACTAATAGGACTCTGATCCGTCCAACAGTATGAGCATCCAAGACTATGAAGGCCAAGAGCATCTAGCTTTTCAATACATAACGAAAAGCAAAAATCAATCAATCAATCAATTGGGAAGCTTCGATCATGATAACTGATAGGACTATGATCCCTCCAAGAGTATGACCATCCAAGACTATCAAACTGTTCTCATACACGTTCAGATAAACCAAAATTTTCCCACGCGCTTCTGTACTACCCATAAAAGGCTATGAACATAGCAACCAAAGGCTTGTCGAAACTTGCCTCCCAATTCCAGGAAATGACACCGAATTCTAGGAAAACAAGATAATTTTTTGCTGACTCGACCTTCTATAGGAGGGGACATCTACTTCGAAATATGGGTGTGAAGAATAATTGGGTAAATTATCTGGGTCGAACTGAAAACGAATAAGAGGGTGTTAGAAATGTTGAGGGAGAAAAAGAACAGTTCTATATATTACTGAGAAGAGGAAGAGAACATTGGCCGGGACATTGGCTAAGAACTAACTGTATCATGAGGGACGTGCTAGAGGGTATGGTGTCAAGAAAAACAGGAAAAGGGCGAAGGAGGCTACAACTGATACATGGTATTAAAACAGAAACATCGTAGTGAAGATAGACATGTTAGCTGAAGACCACGAAGCATGTAATTTTCTTAGTTACGACAAGTGACGTGTCAATAATGGCAGAATAGCTATGATGATGATGGTGATGGTGGTGTCTTGGAATCGACAGGTTGGACCAACATCAACAACCTAGATTCCTAACTTTTGACCATCTACGTGCTGATCCAAGTTCATGGTCATTAATCTAGTAGTTCTTGAGATTTTATGGCTTCCTAACGGACACACGGACAGACAAAGTGAATATATAAAAGAGTTTTGATAAAGCAACGTCTTTAACTACGACGGTTATATTTTATGTTGTTCTATAAATACTATAATAAAAGATATTGTTTTACTTTTTGTCTCACATTGCAAAACAAAAAAAAATTAAGTAATAAATACACTAAAGGTTAAAAAAGCTAAGGACACGTTTTTTTTTCTTGAAAATAAATAAAGTTTTAAGTAAAATACCGATTCCTGCCATCTTTCAGCAGCTATGTTTGGAACACGAAATATAATTTTAGAACCTTATATTTTGTTCATACTGCAAGTAAAAAAAAAAAAACAGTTGATTCATTAATAACAAACTGCTATTGTTACACTAGTATTTTCTCCACCAAAATCAACATTTCAACTAACATAAGCTTAACATACTTGTGCTCAGAAATTCATTCTTGCACACTTCACTAATATTTTGCATTATAAGTGTACAAACTCGGATTATTAGATTAATGCTTCTGAGAAATTGGCCCAAAATATTCACATTTATAACGGCTATCATGTAAAAAGTAATGCCTTAAAATGAACATTCGAGAGAGTACTACTATAAATGGAAGCATTACTGTTCCTTTTATAGTAGTACTTTCTCGAATGTTCATGCAAATTACTGTTTTCAAAAGATCCTGAAATCAATTTTTGTATTTCCCATAAAGGTAAACAGGAAGATGCGTTAAATACTATGACATGGAATACCCAGGATTCTACAACCAACGAAGCATAGAGTACACAAGAATCTGCAGGTATACAAGGCTGGTCTTGTTTTTGTCATTTCGTAAGGGTAATCATTCACCCCGTAGAGAATTTGAGCAAGATATTTCGTGCAGGGGTCAATATTAGAGATATCGTAATGAACAGGCTGTACATCTACAACAAGAGTATTGCTTCAGGATATATCGCAATATCCTAAAAGCAGCAGAGAACAATATAATTTTTGAAGCGAATAGATTTCAGCTTTAAATCTCTTCCCAAATATTCTCTTAGTCGACTTATCTTACTATTTCACTTATATACTAAACATCGAAGTTGATGATGGTCTCTGGTTGAATTAAAACCGGTATTTCCAGTTACACTTTTTAATATGTTTTAACTCTTCCAAGTTGGTTCATATATACCTTCTTATGATTCTTCAATACTTTCTTTGTATCCATATTTAGCAGGATTTTACTTTCCGATTAATTTGCTAGTACAGAAGCTGAAAATTTATGTCTGCTACAATGAATACTACACGCTTGAATTCTTTTCTAAGAACCTTTCACTATTTGATTCAGTGATAAGCAAAAAAATAATTATTATCCTACTTTCTTCACCTAATTCAAGTTCTTTCCTAATAACTTACTCGTTTCGTATGTCTTGCAATATATTACAATCTCCTGTTTAAGGAAAGTATTTTTCAATTAAAGAAATTTGAGTTTACTTTAAGAGATACTTATTTTATAGGCCTCACATCTTCTTACATCTTTTTTTTATCCAATTAAATCATTAGTGTTTTCTAGAAATATTCGGTCACTCTTCTTTTCTATAAATCTTGAATATCATCATCGTCATAAGTATTCTTCCATTATTGGCAGGTCACTTGTCGTAACTGAGAAGCTTATATATCCCACCATCTTCAGCTAATCTCTTCGTCTTCATGTGTGATTTTTCAGTTTCGATACCGTCTATCCATTGTAGCCTCTTTACCTCTCCCTCTCTTTCCTGCCACCATACCCTCTAGCACGTACCTCATAATTCAGGACCTTCTTAGCCAATGTCACAACCAGTTTCTTTTTCTCTTTTTAATTATATCTAAAATTATTCTTTTTCCCTCACCATTTCCAACATTCTCTCATTTGTTTTCGAACAAAATGGTGAAATGAGAATGTAGGGAAAACTGTTTTGAGAAAGCTTACAAATATTATGGTGTCCAACCTAAACTACTCGTGTATTCTGGGCTCAAACCAGCGATCCCGCGCAACAAAGACAAGTGCTCTATAACTGAACTCACATATCCTCAAAATGGAAGAATAACTATGGTTTCGATATTTGTCCTGATTAAGTAAATGCCATACATGATAAACTATTGTACAAAAAGAAAACACTGATGACCAAACTGTGAAGTTCATAAAGTTCTCTATCTTTCGGAAGCAGTACATACGTTCTTCTGGTTCAACTGAGAGAAAATGTAAACTTTATGAATAGCTTATGAATACATTATGTACCTTAGCTTTATGAGTATTCAGAATTATTAGAAGGCGAATTAACTGATTTAGGGAGTTCCTGAATGATAGAGGAAGAAGGAAACAGATCTGTCGAAATAAGATAGTAGAACATATTTCAAAAGTATGATACAGGGCAGGGAATTATGTCAAAAAATAGTACAAGGAACTTCAATTCATATCTTATAAGATCTTGACATTAATCTATGAGGACATTGTATTAACTATTCTCTCATTACGGTGTAAAGCATTTAACATGCTTTTTAGGGTCAATTCTACAAGACTCACGTAGTCAATAGTAGTTAAATATTATTTTTACTGCTTTAGTTCATCATACTTGTTATTTCACGACTTCTCCAACAAATCGTGAAAAATATTTGAAACTCGAAACAAATTAACACAAGAACTCATTAAAGGATTTAAAGGCTTTACTTAATTCAGACCCTCGCGAACGTATTACGGCACAAAAAGTTTAACGCGACTACAAAACATAAGTTATGGAAACTTCAAGAGTAATAGAGGAAAGGTCAGTCAGAAATAAATGGAACAAATAGGGCAAAAATGAATAGTAGAAAGTTAAATAGTACTCATACACGGATCAAAAACGTAGCTATAGATTCTGTCATTAAAAAAAAAAAAAAAGTAACTTATGTATCTTGTGTTAGAAATGACCTCCAAAACGTTTTTGGTGTTGTTAAGAAACATTTCGTATACCCTACAATCTAATTGGTTGGAGATTTTTTTGTATTATTCGTCGTAGCCTGCGATAGACTTTGAAAACTAGTATTGCACACGAAACAAGAAATTTCTCAAAACGAGAGTAGTAGTGCCTTTTCAAATTCCAAACGAGATTAAAAATCTCTCGAACCTCGTATGGTAACACTAGTTCACCCTAATCTTAGATTTCAAACACTCGTTTAGTATAACATGATTCATACTGTAAAAACTGTAACTGGATAAAGTGATTTGTACGAAAACAATGAAGAGAATTTATCACAAATCATTATACAATAAACTTCAATAATAAATATGGTTTAAATATTGTTACATCATACATACCCTTCGAGGATCTCTTGTGACGCGAAAGGTTTCTGATAACTTCTAATTGAAACTAAGAAGAAACTCAGAACATACATTTTGTATATTGACGTGGGGAAACGAGCGTCAAAGGGTAAAGAGCGCCAAAAGGTCATTAATTCTTTATTTGTGAAACCACTAGTTGGCGCAGTGAAAAATGGATTGTATCATGTGATGCAGTTGTCCTTGCTTTGTTTGACAGCAGACGTCGTTCTCAACAGGAGCTGATATATACTTGTAAGAACAACATAAAACAATTTTTAACTTTCATTCAAAGAACGTAATTTTCATGCTCTTAAAAATTTCTAATTTTGATAATATGCTGTCTAACATACTATGTAAAAATGATCACATACTGATATGTATATGGTTATATATATATATATATATATATATATATATATATATATATAAGGGCGGATCCAAGGGGGGCTATAGGGGCTATAGCCCCCTTGAACCTCAGGTATACACTGGATAAAATGGACTTCAAACCTGTTTTACACTGGATAAAGCGGCAAAGTATGGTTTAGCCCCTCCCTTGATCATATCCTGGATCCGCCACTATATACTGTTTTATTATTTAGTAGCAACCTATTGACAGGCTGACCACAGTGTTGCCAGTAACAAGGGAAAGAAAAATTATATTGGTCTCGGGGCAAATAGCGACATTTTTTTTAATTATTGGTGTTAATATTCTAATATGTAGGTGTTCCGCACTCACTAACTGCATGGGGGTGCTCGAGGTCCTAGACTATTAAATTTTCTCCACAACCAAGTCAAATATTCTCGTCATGGGTTTCGGAAACATCAGGATTCGACTCAGATATTTTTCTTTTGTGTTGATATTGTGCGGTCTGTTTTGAGTTGATTTTAAGTTTAGTGTCTCTTCAACGAGACTATATGAGATGGACCTACATTTTAACGTGAGATCCAAACCACATGAGCTCCAGCTGGAAACGAATACGAAAAATATAATCAGTAATGGGGGTAGCTGTCGCTAAGACCATAACGAATTCTTTGAAAATCGAGACAAAATAAGAATTCTACAAAACTTTGTGACAGCCTTATTTCTCGTCTCGGGTTTAACACTAGTCCAAATCAATGCAATTTTACAAATAAATACTCTGAAAGCTTATCTTGCTTGATGATATATGCACCCACCAACTACACCGAAATTAGGCCCAGTCGTGATTCGCTCATCTTAACAGTATGGCTAGTCCTTCATAACCTCGGTGCTGCGTAAGGATGCAAAACAGAAACTCAAACTGAAACTCGAAAGGAGGATATAAGTGAAATTACTACGTTTTACTGAAATTTTGCTATTATAACATAGATTATAATATTTACGGAAACGAGTATAGAACTCCAATTTGCTGAATGTAATTGGATGTGATAATGGTTTGAGTATATTGGTTGAACGTTCCATTGCATGAGAATTAAATGGTGAAAAATACAACAGAAATAATGATCACACTGGTCGCGTTTCTTCTTTATTTTGTTAGCTGAAAGGCAACCGCAGTCTGTCAGCAATTAGGGTGCTGACAAAGGATTTCAGTAAAACCAACATTTTGTTAATATTTTCATCAAATAGAAGATTCGTGTTTCGTGTGAAGTGTTTTTTCTTCTTTTTCTGCTTTTTTTCCACTCAGAAGAATTCATCATGTTGAAAATGCCATCACTGCAGTGTTTACAGTAGTATGATATTGTATAATAAAAAAAGAAAAAAAAGTTACATGAAATATTCAGAGGGCAAATAGATGTACCAAAAACAGAAAGTTAAACTTGAAGTCATGCAAAAAGCATTACTTTGCTCAATGTAACCATTGCAGAAATATAAAGATGAATCATAAACTATTTAACTGGTATTGCTTGAAGTATCTCCTTTCTCTCCTCAACCATAGGTTGGTGGGCAAAATGAAAATTTTAAAAAGTTTTCTCTCTCTTGGGAGAGCTGTTTTATACTTTGATAACGTCTATTCTTCGTAACTGCATCTAGATATCCCATCCTTGGCCTTCCTCTTCCTGGTTTTCCTTCTTCCTTTCCCTCTATCAACAAGGTGATCCAATCGGATTACCAAATAAGTTGGCCAAGCATGCTGTT
This sequence comes from Thermobia domestica, assembly GCF_964235325.1. NCBI lineage: Eukaryota > Metazoa > Arthropoda > Insecta > Zygentoma > Lepismatidae > Thermobia > Thermobia domestica. Next base: position 196,490,904 of record NC_137455.1, on the reverse strand, counting down.
TGTTCCTTTTCCTATTCTTCATGATCTGTCGTCCTTCATTAACTTCCTTTAGTACGTCTTCATTCCTTTTCCTTCCGTCCAGCATTCTGCCCCAACACCACATTTCAAATGCTTCTAGCTTGGATATTTCAGCTTTTCTCAAAGCCTACGTCTCTGATCCGTAAAGCGCCACGCTCCATACCAGAGTCTTGATAAATATCAAGCTTGAAGTATACACAGTGAATTTAAGATCTTAACATATCTTGAAACTGATATAATTTATGTAATTTAGACAAAAACATATATTTACATTGACTAAGGCTATGACCACCTCATCTTACTCATATACGACCCTTTCAATCGCCTTTCACATTAATGTAGTGACTAGCACGCCCAGCTTTGGTGCACGAGGTTTTGGTTTCGATTCTCGGTGAAATAACTTCAAATTTTAAACACAATTCAGTTGTTGGATTCCACCTCAAATTGCTGGCTTGTGTCATATAGTTCGGTGATAGAGAGGGACGCAACACTAACTTAAAAAAACTTTAATGTTGAAACCCCTACATTTCTAATCCAAGATAACACCCTCTGCGTCCTGTTAATTACGAATAAGCATAAATACCTTTAAACTTTTCTATAAATTGTATATTATTAGTTACGTAAGTCATAGTTATTTGTAATCGTCTGCGTTTAAATCCGTTTTAATTCTATATGTTTTACTCATTCATGTTTATCATATCTTATTAAATTATTGCTTCCCACGGAAACCACTTATTGTGTGTATGAAAATTCTGACCTATGCTCTTTGTCAGCATCACGCAGCGATCATGGAGGCTCTGATGCCATTTAAAGTCAAGAGTGTATGCATAATTACCTAAGTGTTTTTGTTAATATTAACAAATGATGTCATACAATCACATCTGAAGTTGGTTCTTCTCAACTAAAGCAATATACCTAACTTATCCAACAAAAAGAAAATGATGTTTCGTAAGGGAAATATTAAAGAGCGGGATCTTAGGTATAATTTGCTGAATAATAAAAAATACCGTAATGAAAGAGTAAGTTAATACAATTATTTATAGCTTCACAGAATGGATGTCACTCATACATCTATCTCGAAGTGATTCATCTATTGATCTCATTTCTTAGTCGAGAGACTGCGAGTGTGAAATGTGCAGATAGTCCTTCTGACTGGGTTTTATTCTATTTTTTTTCTGTAGTACAAAAGGAAAGATTTAACTATTGATGAAGTACATCCTGATCGCACATTAAGTACATTGGACAGCTTGCTTATCATCTTCATTTCTGAAAATTATCGGTGTTTATTTCTGAAAAATTAAACGATTCAAGTTGTTTTTCTTAAATACAACAGTTGCCCCGTAAGCAATATAATATTTTGTAGTTGCTATAATATCAAAATGCAGACAGTTGTATTAAGCTGTTTCTTCTAATAGAAACTAAAATTTTACAAACTTCAACATAGCCATAATACACTCAGTATGAATCTTCATTTCATGGCAACTTACTGAGACACAGAACTCATACTTGCACAATATTGGGCTATGATGCTTACACGTCTTAGAAGCGTATCTTTTTCGTTACCTCCCATAATGACAATGACATTTCTCAAATGAGAAAATTTTCATTATTCGATTTTTTCCTTTATGCAAGGGAAGAATAAAAATTAATGGCAAGATTGTTATACCTTGTACCTGACTTTACTCACAGAAGAGCATCTATTACGTTAGAACAGAATAGAATTTATTAATATACATATGAGTACAAAACCGTTACTTAACCATCTTTATAAACGATTGAGGGAGAGGCCGAGCTTCTGCAGTTTGTGGTTTTCCCTTTCAAAAATTATTTACATATTATAGGATGGCGGCTAAATACTTAAGTTCATAATAATAACAATAATAATGACACACGAACATGGTTTTGCCAGAATTTTCAAATACTCTTTCAACTGTTTTTCTTTTAATTTGCTAAAAGTTTGTAGTTCTCTTATACTTAGGGATAAAGCGTTCCAGGAGTGAATACATTAGTACATCATACTTTTGATACCGTAATTCAATTGTTGCCTTGGTTTTTTAAGTTCTTTGTTTTTCTTTGCACGTGTACTAACTGAGTACATTATTTCAACAAATTGTGTAACATATATAATATATTTGTTAACAACTACATGGTATAAATCAAGTTCACATGATAATTACAAAGGTTGGATGAAAAATAGTGGGAATACTGTTCTCACGTCTGGGGGCTATGTCTCAGCAATACACGTGTTCTGTAACTGATATGGGAATGTGAGATAAGAAAGTATGATGAGTGCTAACTATTGTGTGTTACTAAGTCAAAAGCAGCCGTTTCGTAAAGTATAAGAGGAAAGGGGAAGCACCATAACAATATATTTTGGAAAGATGAACAACGTGGGTGAATCAAGATTGAAATGGTACGTGTGTGCAGTGCATAACAGTGTTTTCAGGGACTTCGTGAAGACCTTTTCACCAAAATGAAGGAATCATTTCTCGAGAAGCACTACGACACAAGAAAAACTATCATCGGTGCCATCCCTGTGGAACCTCGACAAAGATTGATGTGCTGGCGGTGTGTGGACGCCCTCTACCTATGTGGCGGAAGAGGATAGAGACGGAAGGCGATTACTGTTGTTAACAACTACAACAATTTATTAATAATGGATGACTGATTGTGAGTACAACAATCTTGGTTTCGTTTCTGTTTGATGACAAACTAGCTTGATATTATTATTTTCTGAAAGTCCAAAATTTGCCCCCGTGTGGTTTCGACTTGAAGTAGTAAATTTATATAGAGAGTTGACTATGATACACGTTACTGTTTTTGAAAAGAAATGTAAGCCTTTTAACCAGAATGAGACCCAGCATAGTATCGTGAAACAGTGTTTTAATGCAATGAAATTGAAGCCGAGAGAAAGAGGAAGACGGCAAAGAGAGACTTCAATCTACGAAGGAAAATTATCAGCAGCGTCCGAGGATATTCAATTAATCGAGGCTCCGTTTCCTACTGCTTCCCCCTCTCCCTTCTCTTCCCATTGCGCAAATAACGTACAGAATCCATTATTTCAATTGTGAACTAGAGAGATAGAGATATTTCTCACTTACGTTTTCCGTGGTAAAATTGTTTCCTTAACAGGAGAATCACCTGAAATTTGTCCTTATTAGCGCTCACGAGCTGATGTCAGCAAGAGGAAACTAATGTGTGACAAAGTGATTTTCTGGTGAAACCAACCTTGAAGAATTTCCAACTAAGCGCTTCAACAAATTACTAACTTCGGTTGAAATAACAGAATTCATTCAGCTACCTGTGTTGTACAGGGCTCAGGTCTCCTTATTATATAAGATTGTATAATCCTTATAATTTCGGGGCAACTGCTTCTCTTCTCACGATACATAAACGTGAATGTCTTATCAATCTATTCGTGAACTTTATACATTGAATCAAAATTTAAAGTTGATTACGCCTTTACGAAAAACCAATGCTCACTTTACAGACAAGAAATGACGTGATCCAAGTAGTAGTATGGGGCTGTCATTCTACGAACAATTCATTTCAATTCTTGATCCCTTATCATCACTAATCCTACGGATTTCAAAAATAAAGAGGAGATTTGACATAGATGCACCGATTGTTTACTTTTATTTTTATTTTTATTTTTCATTTTTTATTTTTTATTTATTTTCATTTCATGTTCTTTGAAAAACTACACAATGAAACAATTCCCTTGATACTGGGTTAATAGCGGCAAAATAGCATGCTTAGATGCAACCATTCATTCTTTATAGTGATTATGGTTGCATAACAACACAAGGGTTATACTATGAAGTTTATGAGCACGTTCATAATACGTTATATTGTCTCTGTTATAGTATTTTAAACAAGTTGGTTATGTGTGTGAAGTCCCTTAAGAGTTTTCTTTTTTTAAAAAAAAAAAAAGATTTATGATTGTCATATGCTTAACCTCAACTTTAATCTAGTGCCACCAGCGAGTTCTCTACTTCTTAGAAACAATCTCTTAATTCCAACTTCACAATAGTCATAACACAATTAACAGTAGAAGTACAATTGCTCAGTGGTACACCTGTTTGCCTCTCACATTGGACGTTATTTCTTCGATCTCCGATCATACGAAATTTACATAGATCCAACGTCTTATCTGTGGATTTTTCTCGGGATCCTCTCTTTTTCTCCCACATTTTCCTTCATATTTTTTTAAAATGTGTCGGTCAACATGTAAGTTTCTCTACGCTGTAAAAAATATATATATATTTTAAGATATATGTGTAAACTATACAAACATGTGAAGTGGGTCCTTACTTCTCCAAATATCGCTATTGAGATTTAGACATTTGTCCCACCGTTGCACCAGATTGTCCAAGCCATATGTAAAAGAAATCACGACCCTGATTTGTATTACTGTCCTTACATTCCGGTTGACTTCATCTGTTTCGAAACATTTACTTCGCAATGCAATCACCGAGAAAATATTGAAATGATTCGACGGTAAATCGGGGTTGTATGGCGAGTGCAGTCTTTCCCACCCCAATTTTTCAATTGTGTGTCTTGTTTGCGCGGCTGAGTTTGGGCGGGTGTTATTCTTACGAAGAATAACACCCGTTTCAGGAGAACAGGTTACATGTCTAATTTAGTTTTCCAGTTTATCCAATGTATCCCAGCACCGGTTATCTAATAGTTCTTCCTCAATCCAAAAGATCCATAAGTAGAATGCCATTGTCATCCCAGAAAACGGTAAGAAGCACCTTCCCAATTGATCAATCCGTCTTGGACTTCTTCACAGGAGGAGGATGTGTTTTCATTCTATGGATGTTCTGGTGTATTTGGAACTCTAATAACGAACAAGTATCTCATCCGCTGTCACAAAGCGCATGAAATATACATTGGCATCTTAGTCTTATCGCATTAAACTTCCGAGGTTGCAGCCCATTCTCATTGTCGTGGTATTGCAATTTCTCGTGAGTGATGTAGTGGGCTATTCCAACAGAGATGTTCAACGCTTCTGCAACGTCGTGTACCTTAATTTGACAGTTTCCTTGAATAAGCTCATGTACCCTAGCAATCTTCTCTCAATAATGGCATTCAAAGATAGCCCGGCACACAGTGGGACCAAAACACTGAATTCGTGGCAAAAGTAGGAATGCGCAATATGAAGCAGAAAATTGTAAGAGAAAAAATAGTTCGGTGTACAGTGACTAAAATAAAGTATTCAATATGTAGAAAAAAGATTTGGACATAAATTTACAAGCAAACAACAAAAAATATAGCTTTTAGGTGGCACGCACCAAGATCCACATATGAACATTTCTTTGAAAGTGTAAAAGAAAATCCGTGGACTGAAATGTGTATGTCGACACTGTTTCACCAAAAATATGGAGTTTTACATCACAAAAGGAAATATTCCTTATATCCGCCCCTAGCAGATTATACGATTGGCATAAACACGCGCGTGACCAATATGCTTTGATTTGGCAAGTTACTATTGGCTTACTTTCTTGCGCGTGAAAGAAAAAAAAAATTATAGAATTCACAACTGAAGAATAATAAAGTTAAAGAAAATTTCTTGCTTCTCAAAATTATTTCAAAGTTTTGAAGGATTCGTTATTACAATAATGATGAAGGGGCGCCTCAATACATAATATTTATGTCATAACAAGTTCTCGATATGAATACATTATCAGATATGTTAAACAAATTCCGCCTTATGCAGAGTCGTTTTACGTATGATTAGCGCCATAATAAACCCCTGAGTTCGGTAGGAAACATACGTTAGTCGAACTCTTTAGTATGACACTAATCACGCTTTAGAAGAACTCTGCATATGGCCCATTATGATTTAGACGCATCGGTAACCTGTTCAGATTGTTCCATATCTTGCTCATATCAGGGCTTTGATTGGAGCATTGAGCTGGAGCGAGCGGGAGCTCATTACAGTTGATTCCAATCTCAATTCTGAGCACGCATCACAAAAACCAAAACACTGAATTGATGAACATCATTTTAATAGGGCCTATCTTACAGTCTGTAGATTGTTTAGCAAACATTGGCGTTTCAAAATGTCACCACCATTAATCAAATATGGTTGACTAGATTTTATTTCTGTGGGTGAATGCCCGAGAAATATGACTAATGTCGGGGACAAGATGGGCCTGGGGGCGAAGCTCCCAACGAGGTTTGGGGACAAAATTCCCATAATCGACTTATATTGAACTTTGTCAGTGTGTGCATGGGAGTCACATGTTTAATAACCTAACTCTTGCTCTCACATTCGCCCCAACTCAATTCAAAAGCAGCACTACATGCAGAATGTGTTTTTCCTCAAACATTTTCATGCGCTATATTTCTGAAAAGTGCAAATATGTGCAGGTTTTTTTCTTTGCATACAGTAAGAACAATGTTTCCGCTACAACATATTAAAAATTACAGACATGATATGACATGTTTACTACTAAAATGCCATTCTATCGTTTGACCATAGTATATATGCTTTCAGTACCACAACATTTTCCAAATATGATATTATGTAGTACTACTACACATCACATCAACATTCTAAATATACAAAACGATACATATATGTGGGTCGTTTCACCATGTTTACCAACCGCTGAATATACGCTGTAGGGAGAGTTGCATTCAAATTCAACTTCCTATCTTGTCACTAAGCAGAGTCTCTCCATCTTCGGCGGATAACCAAGTTCCCGCGTGCTGTGATGTTGTAAGCTGTTACCACTACTTTTCCTGCACACTATCTTGTGCGTGAACTTTTTACGTTTCAATATAACAAATTATTTTGCGTCAATCTGTTACTTCATTTTTTGCCAAGAATTGCCTGCTTTGTCCCCACTGTGTGTAGCAAAAGTCGTCGAAAATACACATCCTGCCTTCATCTAAAACTTATTTCCACGCCTAACCATTTGCACTGTTATCACGGAATCACTATAAACAGCACGAAGTTTCGTATGAATGGCGCTAGGGGATAAATCATTCGCCCATTCATATAGAATGACAGCACGCACTTCTTGTTTACACCAGCTTTCCAAGTGCGTGCGTGGATCGTCCATGCTTCTGAACTTACAATGCGAGCCTGTGATTTTCAGACAACCATTTTGTTTCTGCACTTGATCGCATCTGCCTCCAAGTCTGATAACGAACCGATTATTGTTCCTTGTAGACAAAGGGTGAGCTTGTGAACCATGTGTTTGTAATGGCGTTGCTTTGCATATTTTTATAACACAGAGAAGCTTATATATTGAAAGTCTCTACCAATTTCTTTCATTAATAACCTATTTCTTTTGGGCTACAAGAGATAACGCCAACTTTAAATTAAGATTTCACATCAAACAATTTAAATTATTATTTCCAACTAGGGTCATGTAATGGGACTTCTTGTGTTCGGATTTTCTTAGGAAACTCACTCTTAGTCCCAGATTGTCTAATGTTATATGAACTTAAAACTTACCTTAGTAATATCTTATCTTATACCTTAATGGATATTTCACAATTCTGTTTTCTAATCTTATTCAAAAGTAACCTCTTTTAATTTTCAAAAGTAAAATTATTCTACTCAAACCAATTTTAAGAAAACAATATTAAAGGACTTCAACAAAAGCGCTAGAAAGCAGACAATACAATAATAATAATATTAAAGTCGGAAACAGCTACTTCAAAAACACAGGACATTGTGTGATATGAAAGCACTACTTTACGGTGGAATAATAGTACTAATGATAATAATAGTAATAATAATAAATAAGAAAAGAGTAAAAAGAGGACACTAATATAAATCACAATTTAGATAAAAATCAATTAAGCAGAAATAATTCTTTGCCAACGCTGTAAAAATTGTCAAGCTCCTTTATCTATCTAAAACAATGAAAAGCTAAAACCAACAGCTGGAAAACTACATTTTAATTTTATGTTTCTAAACGTCATTGCTTAAAAACTATCAGTTAGAGCTCATAAAATTTTCACTTGCTTAATACAGTACGTCTAAAATTTATATGCTTAAATAATCTGTCAATCGTTTTAAAATTTCACATTTCCAATTCAGGGAACTGAAATCGTGATATTTCTTATGCTATGATTTGGTACTTTAAAACCTATATTTCGCAAATACATTATCATAAACATTATTACGTTAATTTCACTGATATAAATAAACATTATCTAATGTTTTTGCATGTATACTTTGTCACTTTTGTCTTCTGTTTGTAAAACTCTCCAATCCCCAATAATCGTTTCCATATTCGTGGCTATGTGAATAATAGCTCATTTTCATCCATAAACATAAAATAAAACATTTTGGCACAGATTATATTCTGGTTGTCAAAGATTTAGAAACATTGTTCCATATTACCGTTCCATATCATACATTGTGTATTGTTGCCATTAATTTTTAGAAAATTGTTTCTACACCATGTGTTTACTGCATTTAAGTCTTGTTGTAGTAAATAATTATCAAACTCATTGTTGACTAATCTGAAGAACTTCATATTGTCAGCATATAAGCAGAATGTTGGAGTATTTGATTTTTTTCGTGAGGTCATTTAAAATTAGAGAAAATAAGCTTGCGGTATTCCATATTTTACATAGCCTACAGGAGAATGTACAGACCCAGTTTTAACTTCGTATAGGGTATATATTTGACAGCTTTCAAACCAGTGAATGTGCAAAGGTAATAAACCAACATCTGATAGCTTGCTAGTAAGATATTTATGCCTGACAGAATCCAAAACTTTTGAAACATTTACGTACATTACATCGACTTGCAATTTATTTTTTAGTGCATGATAGGTAAAGTCTGCAAAATGAATTAGATTTGTTACAATTGATTTGCCCTTATAAAAACCATGTTGAGACTCATTTAAGATATTTCTTATATTAAAATATATGTGTTTATGTATAACTAGTTGAAATATTTTCGAAAATTCTGTAGTTGCTGGCATTCTGTCTATCATCTTATTTATATATCGGAACGACATATATTTGTTCCACATTCAAGGATATGTGTACGTAATGTATGTTACGAAACTGTACGTAATGAAACGTTAAATATATTTGCCCAACTAATTGAAAGTTCAGTTACACAAGCTTTTATTACATAATAAGGAATATTGTCTGGACCTGGAGTGGTGTTCGGTTTAATTAGTTTAATTGCTTCCATTACATCTAATTTTATAACGGTAGGAATTCCAATTAAGCCACTATTAATAACGATAGTTTTAGGCAATAGATTTTGACCTAAGTTAGAAACTTCATAAGATACACTCTTAAATGCCTCGGCTATTTCGGAAGCGTTTTAGATTAGCATACCATTATAATTTATTTGCTTTGGGATTTGTTTACAATCATACTTTTTAAAAATGTTCCAAAAATATGAGCTGTTCTATATATACTCTTTTCTAAGCTTGGATAATAAAATTTACTTCCTTTAATATATTTCTTTCTAACAATTTTTCTTAAATTTGAATATCAATAATACCATACATTATCATTTGTTCTTCTGGCTTTCACAATATATTTAGTATATATATATATATATATATATATATATATATATATATATATATATATATATATATATATATATATATATATATATATTAGTGCTTTCAATTCTCGCGTCATCCATGGATCCTTATATTTTTGTTTAAAACCAATTGACTTCTTAGGTACATGCTCGTTAAAATAAATAAATTAAATTATATAAATGGTCAGTAGCTTCATTGACACTGTGACAGTAATGACTTATTACGTTAATTTCCCTAATGTCATTGTAAATACCTAGAAAAGTTGCTTGTTTGAAATTATTAGTATCATACTGAGGGACGGGACTATACTTCCACTCAAACATAAATGGGGGATGGAAGCAATCGACTTTAGTCAATAGTGGGAGAACAAAGTGCATAAAACTGTTATCTATATTTGTCAGCAACAAACTTAATACTCTTCTCGGACTACTATGATCATATAATTTGCTTCTCTGGTTAAAATTTAAAATATTGCATAATTCAAACACTTTCCTTCCTTCTTTCTTCGAATAATAATTATCGGTTGCTATCTTACCTGAAATCCAATCTATACCTCCTACATTAAAATTTCCTAAAATAATTACATTAAATTTTTTCCTCAACATAAAAGAATATAGCGAGTAATAGTATTTACTAAAATATTGCAATAACATGTCAAGAGGAAAATAAACTAAACATAAAATCAATGGAGTGATGTCAGGAATTAAAATTTTTGCTATGATAATGTCTAAGGATTAATCGGAGAGATTAAGGATTTCGTACGATTATTAACTTTTTATTAAAAGTAAATACCCCTTTTGTGATGGTTAGATTTCTATCTTTTCGTAACATACTATAGTTTCTGGAGATTTGTGAAAGATGACACCTTTCTTATAGATATAGATATAGATATAGATATAGATATAGATATAGATATAGATATAGATATAGATATAGATATAGATATAGATATAGATATAGATATAAATATAGATATAGATATGGATTCCTGCCCATAAAGTTCTTTGCCACACCTAAAACTCAGAAACGATGAAATATATATCAAAACGGGAAAACACGTATTTCATCAGTTCAATAGTGCCACGTATTGAGGTAACAACGTTGCCCCAGGGTCCCTCGGAGGGTCCCAGAGGGGTCCAACTACAAATTTTGAAATAGCAAGGAGGATCAATAGTATATCGTTTGAAAGTTATTTTCAAAAGAAAGACGAGGGAATAAGTTTCGACGCTTTACATTAAATCTATACTAAATGGCGACAGATGAAAATGTTAATACAATTTGCAGTGAATAGACGCAAAGACGCGTCGCAGTTTTTATCCGTGAAAAAGATGGACATACTGACAATTAGGTAGGTAGTCATAATTTTCTGGCTGATGTGTGCGTATATTTTAACTCGTATATTTTGTGTCGACTCGAATTTCGAGACGTCTCGTCTCGAATTCGAGTCGAGTCGAGACAGAAACTGTCCAATTGATACACAAGTCGAGACAGAAACATATTTTCGAGTCGAGACAACATTTTCTCGAGGCGAGTCTAGACAGTCTTAAGTCTAGACTCGACTGACTCATGCGCATCCCTAGCATTGAAAGTCTTTGGCCGCCCCTAGAAATCTGAAATGGCTCAACAGATATCAAAACTGGAAAACACGTATGTTATCATTTCAAAAATACTACGTATTGAGGTAAAATTGCTCCAGGATCCCTCGGAAGATCGCAGACCTGGTTCAACACCAAAATTTCAAATGGCAAAGGAAAATTGAAGAAGTCTTATGTTTCAATACCAACGCTGTATGAAATGGCGGAGCCCGCGGTGGTATTCAAATGTTAACACGACTTTCATCGAAAAGTCCATGTTCACTTCCAGTGATTCGAAACGGTAAAACATGTTAAAACGCTAAAAGAGTGTTTCCTTATTTGTATAATACATCTTTTCGATATGAAGATATTTGTCCTAGAATTTTTGCAGGTTCCCAAGTGAGGTCCAACTTAAAATTTGCGAATAGAAAAAGGGTCAAATAGCATATTGTTTGAAAGTTATTGCTAAACGAACAAAGACGATACAAGTTCGGAATGGCTATGCAAATCGTGTAAAAAAAAAAAAAAGAAAAGAATTGGGTGAACTAAGAGATATGTAAATAGTCACATCTATCGAAAATTTTAATTAACTATTTCAAGTAGTAGCGTGACTACTACCTTCTGAAGCTATTACTATTATTTCTATTACAAATAGTAGTACTATTATTATTATTATTATTACAATTTGCTTTACACATACCTTACGCAAGACGATGCTCGGAGTGAGCCCCATTTATCTCTTGGCAGTAGAAAAGACGATTATGAAATTTGTCTCGAACATTTGCGAACGTTTCTTGTGAAATATTCCTACATGCTGCTGTTAATCTTTGCTTCAGGTCTTCTACACTTATAGGTTTTGTTTGTATACAATGGATTTGAGATATCCCCACAAAAAAGTCATTGGGATATAAATCAGATGATCTTGGTGAACATTCATGCGACCACGATTACCTATCCACCTGTTGGGGTGAGTAATGTTATGTTATTCATGCACTTCTTGAAAATAGTGTGCAGGACATCCATCTTGTTGGAATCAAATAGAGTCTACATCGTACTCAGAAAATCTGTTTTCATCTGATGTATTTAGTACCAGATCTGTTATTAAGGGATCTATTGTATCCCTTAAAATTTGTAGATACAGATTGCTGCTTAGAGTTTCATCAATAAATAAAGGACCAACTATGTGATTTCCCAACATTGATTTTCTGGGTCTCTGACTATGTCCTTCCCCGAGTATATGCGGATTCTGATCCTCCAAGACTTTGTATGTATTGACAAGTCCATCGACGGAAAATGTAAACAGATGTGAAAAAATTGTCTACTTTCGGCAATTCTTTGTGTCATGATTTCTCAAAGTTCGATGCGCCGATAAAAGTCAGTTCATGCTTTATATGTATTTTATAAAAGTGAATCTTATGAGTTTTTAAGCCCTTATCTATTGAGCTTCGTGAAAATAGTAGGATTGGTGGTCATACTTCCAATTACTTCAATAACTGTTTCTTCCTCTATCTCTGGTCGTCCTGAGCATGATCTGTCATTAATGCTTTGATTTTTCCGAAACTTTTGCAGAAGATGACAGACATATTATGACTGACACTGGGACGTTCAGGATACAATTCATTAAAGCGTCTAGCTGTGGCTAAATAGTTACGCGCACATTCTCCAAACAAAAATATTGTTTTCACTTTATCTTCAGCAGAACGTTCTCGTTTATTACCCTTCATTAAAACGATCTAACGTATACTTCAGACACATACAAACACACACACTCACACATACACACACGCACACTCAAATTCTAACAGCAACACTGTGTCATTGGTATTTAGTTTAACTGCAGTTATTTGGGTTTCCTTATTTTACTTCAATTCCCTCTTACAATACACACATATCACTCTCTAGAATCCTCCTAGCTCTTTAATCCTACAGAATCAACACAGTAGTCAAAATAACAACAATTCGTCTAATGAGTTTTCCTAAGTTTCCATCTCTATAGTAACCGAATTCATATTCAATATGTGCATTTTAATAGATACTCTTTGTCCTAGCCCGCCTGCCTTAACATGCACACAATCCTAACAATCAATATGTACGGTTACAGGATCACTAACTTGGAAGAACAACACACTATTACTAGCTGTTTTCACCTACGTCGATTGAACTTTGCCAGAGCTTTATATATTGCTAAATTTCACAAGCTTATAAGTACTACTAACACTAGGCACAACTGTAATGGTCCGTGTAGCATCACACCTTTACAAGTATAAAGCTGTGGCTGGTAAGGCCAAATATCAAATGTTCTAATGGGTCAAATGGCAAATACGCTTATTACGACGCTAAACATTATTGCATCAATTACATGAGGCGTGTGCAGTTCAAACAACCCTCGGAGGGACGCTGGGAAAACTTTGTTTACCTCAATACGTGGTACTTTTGAAATTATGACATACGTGTTTTTTAGTTTTGATATCTGTTGAGCCATTTCAGATTTCTAGGGGTGGCCAAAGGCTTTCAATGAGAACTGTATTGAACATTTTGACCTGCCACCATTTTGTACAGGTTTTTTTTTTGTAAAACATCGAAACTTATTCCTTCGTCTGTCTTTTGAAAATAACTTTCAAACGATATACTACTTGATCCCCCTTGAAGATTTGGAGTTGGGCCCGTCTGGGACCCTGAGGCAACGTTGTTTACCTGAATACGTGGTATTTTTGAAATGATGAAACACGTGTTTTCCCGTTTTGACACGCATTTCTCCGTTTCCGAGTGTTAGGGGTGGCAATGGCAAAGGACTTTATGGTCACCCTACATATATATATATATACTATTTAAAACAATAGAGTAATTAGCAAGGGCCATGAAGTGCATCACTCCCCTACCCAAGTTTATATCCCAATAAATCCCAATTTTTTTGTTATTTCTTAATGTCATTTCCACGTTCTTTTACATTTATACGAGTACACGTAATATGAAAGACATCATTTGACTTGGTTAAAGTAACTATACTGTCATGTATTCCATTACGAAATCTATACCCTAAAATTAACAGTGTTTTGGGTCTAAATCCAACAGATTGATCTTCCAATCTAATTTAACTGAAAGTATAAATCTAATGTATATTTAGGATCTACTTTGTAGATCCACTTCTGTCTGGTTGACAGTTATAAAAAGAAGAAAAGAAACACGGCAAGAGAGAAGTACAAGAGAAAAACATATAACACGATCAAAACTCAGAGAGAGTTTACCGAAGCCTGAAACCCCTTCTGACAAGTTTGCAGAAGCAATCAGACAAGACGGAATAGCAAAAACCGTTTCGTTAGAAACCCCTTCTATGTGATTCAATATTGGCTCCATTAATAAATAAAGCAACATTCATTTGAGTGAGGCGCCTAGGTACACAGAAGAGTAACAAGAGAGCAGAACACAGTGTAGGACTAGCAAGAGACGATAGGGAACAACATAGCTACGAGAAACGATCTTTTCTTTTAGCTATGTTTTCCCACTTTCAGAGATTTTCGTAGTATAAAAACAAAAGTAGAAGAAACCCAGCTAATTAAAAGACAAGGAAAGAAGTTAACCCGAAACAAAACAAAACAGTAAAGGGAGGAGAGTTTAGAAAAATAAAATAAAAGAAGCAACTCCTTTGCGCCCTTCTGTATATACATCTTAGACAAAGAAACCGAGGCAATTTAATTTTGTCCTAAACCACAAAGTAAAACTAGCTACTCTTCTCCTTTTTTCTTCTCCTCTACTGTATTTTCTTTTCCTCTTGTCCTTTTAAAACGTCTTCATTGTGTCTTGTGAATTCTCCATGTTATTTCTAATTTTTGTTCATAGAGGGCACCAGACACACTACAACTTTGTTTCTTTTTGAAAATACAATTTATATCATCCTCATAAGGGAAAAGTTACTCAAGAGAGGTAATGCGATGAAAAGTGTCCAATTAAAGTATGTGTATGCAAGTACAAAAGACAAGGTAAACATTAGTTTCTTATGCTTTTCTGTAATACTTTGGCAGTTAAAATTGCTCTACGACAAAGAAAGAAAATTAATCTTATTACATTAACAAGCGTTTAATTTTCGAAACAAGTTCACTCACAGAGGAACGTAATACTTTCTTTTACAATTGTGTCATATTGTAGTTCAATAAATACAAAGCGCAACAATGATAATTCAACAGTCATTATTAAAATTTAAGTCACAGATTAATTCAATGGATGACGGAATTTCATAGTTCTTTTAAAAATTAAGAGAAAATTAAGTGTACAGTTCCTATCAAAGTTAACAAGAAACTAAAGAAGTGTTAATAACGGAAATTTCATGTTACTCCTTACAGTAGCGAGGTGTCATTTGGACATCTACGGAACGAACATCCTGGGTTAACAGGATGTCCCAGGGATGTCTCATGGACAGTAGTAATTCAGGTATCCATTTACCCCATGCCGTAAACGTCACCAACACCTCGTGGCCCACTTGCCGGTAAATGTCAATCGTCTCTATAGCAACGCGTAGAAGTATTTCCGCTAGTATTGACGAATTTTCTGCTTTCAGGCGACATTTAATTTCTTCGTGGATACGGTTTTGGACTGTTAATATTAATCCTAGATATTTGAAAGTGTCTTCTTTGTCGAAAGCATTATTTGTTATTTTGACGTATCCATAATTTACAGTATTACTATCCGGCGAATTTCCTGTATTTAGTATTCTCTACATTTGCCTCTAAGCCCATGTCCTTGCAAGCTTATAATAAAGCCTCTGCATTCTTTTCTATTGTTTTCCTATCATTCCCCAGTATATTTACATCATCAGCATAATCCATAACCTGATGAATACCAGTCAGCTTAGGCCCTGGTTGCTATGTTTAATTTTCCTTGTAGCGTACTCCAGAACCAAGCTGAATAATAATGATAAGGGCGTTCTCGTAGTGAAAACCCATGGACAAGTATTTTCCTATTTGGACCTTACCTTAGAAGTGATTTAAACACATCTTAATTAATTTAAGTAGCTTTTTCGGCATTTCAAATTCTATATGTTCTACAATGTTTCCCCACTAACCTAAGCTCTTCTAAAATTAAAAGTTGATGTACTTGAGTATTGTATTCCCATTTCTTTCCGAATATTTGTCGAATGGTAAATATTTGGTCGATAGTTGATCGATTTCACCTAAATAAGCACTGATAATCTCCAATAATTTAATTTGTATATGATGTCTATCTTTTAACAAAATGTTTGAGAGAATTTGATAGATTGTTCACAGAAAGGAGATACCTCGATAATTATTACAATTAATTTTGTCGCCTTTCTTGTGAATTGGAACGAGGATTGATTTTTGCTACTCTTGTGTCAATTCTTCCTTGTTAAAGATAAAGTGAACGATTTTGTGTATCTTGTTCCACATTTTTTCCCTTCAACTGAAATCAACTCAGCCGGAATTTCGTCTACTCCCTGAGATTTGTGTTTCTTTAAATCCTTTATAACAAATTCTACTTCTGTTTATTTAGGCTCTGGGATACACGGTTCTGTTGTGTGTATTTTCCTTCCTCTACGGATATTAGTTTAGGGCTCTGTGTTAAGCAAAATCGCCATGAAATCTTTCAATCTATTCAAAATGCAATCTGTATCAGTGATAATTTTTCCGCCGGCTTTCTTTAATATATAAGTGCGAGGTTGATACCTTTCTTAAGTTCGTTGATGCTCTTATACATGTCTCGAATTAATTAATTTTATCTTTCAAAACATCGCGCTTCCTTGTTGTAAAAGACTCAGAAGTTTCCCGCCTGATGTCAGTGAAATTTTATGTTGTTATATCGTTCGGATTTCGTAGCAAACGCAGTTTTTACTCTGTTTCTCTTGTCTGCTAATTTAGTACATTCATGGTTAAACTATGATTTATTATTATGTATTTCCATGTGCTCCAATTTTTCATTTGGTGAAATTTTAATGCTATTCTTAATTTCAAACCAAGTATCTTCAACACTAATGCACTCCGAAATTTTAAAATCGCCTCTCCTCTGGTTATCTTCTAATTACTTTAAATTAAACTTCTTCGTTTGCATACATATTATAAGCATAATAATGAACATTTTTTAATGATCTTATTCGTTCATATTCAATAGTCTTTAATTAAGGTTACCATATTGATGAACTGGGACACTTTTGTAGTTAGTAAATCTTCCTAACCGGGATACTTCGGCGAAAACTTTACTTTCACTTTTGCATTGGTAGAAAGTACCTAATGAGCAAAAGACTCATTTCTATTAGATGTATCAGTGATAATAGTTAAGAAAATATCATGAACTTTAAATCTAAGGATAAACTACATGTGGCAGGCTCTGTCAATATTCGCACATACTATAGAGCAGGTAATGAAGGTTACATATGGCACGCTGAGTGCACAAGGAAATCAAGTAAACTTCGATCGTTTTGAATATATTGTATTTAAAATCTCTGTCTTAAACTGCTTTCAGTGTATAGAAAACTAATGGCCAGGTATTGAGAATAAATCTTGCAATATATACAAATTGTGTTAACTTTTCCATTTACTTAAGTGTATTGTATGCACGACTCCAAAAGTGCATTACCACTTGCAATTCGCCGTTACCTGCAATAATAGGCAACCCAGAAAAACACTGGCGTTTGGGTGGTTGAGAATTAGAAAGGCGTTGGACCAAACCTAATTTTTTTTACAAATATAGCAGTGCGGCAAACTGCCAATAAGAGAATAAAATAAATTGTTAACAATGACGGTTTTATTATCGTGAGAGGAATGGATGACATGAAAAGTTACAAAACGATCTTGCTTAAGAAGTCCAAACAAGATAAATGGAAAAAATAGATAACAAAGGAAAGCAGTTTTCCTTCATTTTCGAAAAAACCTCGCAAAAGAGAAAAAAAGTAAAGGCTTAATATAAATGCCTAACAGCTCAAAAACAAATATCCGCACGAAACGAAAAGACAGACAAACACTAAATAAGGACGTCAATGTCATAGCAAACTTTCGGATAATAATAATAATAATAATAATTATTATTATTATTATTATTATTATTATTAAAAACTCGTTTCCTTTTCAAAATTTCTGACTTTACCTAAGAGCGTGTATGCATATAGCGGTCATGTGTGCACTTTTTTGTCAACAAACGGTCCCAAAGACCAAAAGGAATGGAAATCTAGGAGAGAGAGGAACAAAAAAAAATCTCAACATAAATTCTAGCTCAAGGTTCGAAGCATTTGCTTTTGACAGATGCTTCTTTGTTTCACTGCTTTCTGGAACATAAAAGTTCTGGCGGCTAAGAAGTTACAGTATATAATATTGTAAATTTGCAAGTGAATTTATTTACATTGCAATTTGTGGTCATAAAGAAATTGTCATTAGAAGACATTATTGTAAAAATTAAGTTTTATTTCTTCATCCATATCAAGTCTTAGGGATCCTATACCTCACTCCCCGAATATCAATATCGGATGTTGCTACTCAACATCAACTTTAGGATGTTGAGGACATATATGTTGTAGGACATATATCAACATCAATATCAACTTTAGGATGTTGCTATATCGATGTCGATATATTCGCGATATCAAATGTTGATATATGTCAATATCAATATCAACGATATCGATATATCGACATATCGCACAGGCCTAGATCCGAGAAATGATTCTATAATGATAATAAAAATACGAATATATAGATGATCCTTGAGACATTCATTAAGTCACTTTCAAAATGAATGTGAAACTTAGTGGTCAAATAAAATACTCAACTTCCAATAGAACTTTAGATCTCCGAGACACATCTAGCATAATGTCAAACGTTTAACACATTGTTTGTTTCCGCGTGGTTCGGTTGCAAATTCGGTAGTATTCATTGGACGTACTGATCCGAAATACATTCTAATAAACCCAATAGGTACCGCTGGTCATACCTTTAATTCCAGACTACTAATGTGAACTAAACAAAACGGAAGAAAGAAAGAAAGACAAGAAATGAAAAAGAAAGAAAGAGAAAATGAATGAATTCTGCTTTACGCGTACTGCTAAATTTCTATCAGAAACACCCTATATTAAAATTCCAAACTGTATCATAATGAAAAGTTACAAATGTTGAAATGCAAAATTGGATGTTCCTTATAGATGTAGCAGACCTTGCATGTTTCAAATTTCAAATGTGAATAAAACACATTGAATTATGGAATGGAAAAAAAATCTGTCTCAAACTAATAGAAATAAAATAATGTTTTCAAATAAACAAATAGGGGGTATTTTCTAGTCATCTCCGAAGATTTATTTGTTCCGAACGATTTCACCTATTTCGGATATAATGTTGTAATTTGTTTAGTTGGAGCCATTATTTTATGCGAGAAATATACATTACCTGGCGGGGAATCGAACCGAGAATTTCCGCACGGAAGTCTTGTACGATAACCATAACTCCAAAGATTGCTCTAGCCGAAGTTTGCTTAACAAGTAGTGGGGTGTTCCTTTCTGAGAACGATAACACGAAAACTGCTGCAGATTAATGAAGAAAGAATGAAGTGTTTCGTATGTCCTGGTAATTTCCTTGCCCTTTCCCAACCAACATTCGTAAATCGTCTCTATCATGATATAGATGTTTGCTTCCACATTCTTAAGGATTGCTAGTCCAGTAGTCCAGTATGATAAGTCGATTTTTCACGATCACTTTGTTATAAAAAGAAAACAACTTGGGCGTGAAGAGGACTCGAACCTAGATTGGATAACTGTACTGATTTTTACGTCTCTATGTTATTTTAAACATATATTTCAAAATCGTGTAATAACTTATTTGTTAAGATTTCTCTCTCTTTAATTGCAACCAGTGATATTATTCTAATTTTTTGACAACAGTATATATATATATATATATATATATATATATATATATATATATATATATATATATATATATATATATATATATATATATATATATATATATACACTGTATATAAGGTTTTAGTATATGTGAAAAAAATATGTCAGATATATAGCGTAGATAAGATATTCAATATGAGACCTGCTAAATAAGGTGATATATTGTATAGCAGACTATCAAAAATCAAAAGTAAGTATACAATACGAGGAATAAAATTCTTGAACAGGTTACCAATATACATGCAAAATTTACCAATTATTAAATTCAATCGATATCAAATATTTTGAATAAAAACACATTATGTTGCTCTTGAAAATTAAATGTTTCCTTTACCCCGGAGAAAACTTGCGCATACACCTGGTAAAGACCTTAGAATTGCCAGACAGGACAAAGTAAAATTTTAAGATAAATTAAAATGTCTTCAAATACTCAGAAACAACCAGCGAGAAACTGTGGTAATATAATATGTAGAAATCATGCAGGCTACCTACAAGCGCTATTGTCGATATTAAAAATAAGATGGTTTTGCTAAAACACAAAAATTTACCTTGTACTTAATAGACACTGCACTGAATTATTAAACGCTCAGAACGGCTAACGATCAACTCTATAACGATGAACAATATATATATATATATATATATATATATATATATATATATATATATATATATATATATATATATAAAGTAGAAAATAAGTTGATTGTTTGGGGAAATTGGGGAGACGAGGAGTTGCTCAAGAGATGGCCAACTGATTAATAAACGAAAGATAAAACTTAATTGATCATGACTAAAATACTCTAGAAGGGAATCAAATAGACTTCACAAATTATATGGAACTGACTACATCCTGTTTCCAGTTATTAAAATTATCCTTTAATGATTTTTAATGATTATTTCACATTAAATCTACTAACAAAATAAGGTATTAAGCTTACTGTTGCAGTTTAAAACCAAGTTTCTTCCCCTGTTTTGCAATACATAAATTCAAGGTACTTGGTATAAATTTATATCTCACGTTGGTTAATTTCCTCATAATTTGAAACCTACGGAGAGATATTTAACGTTCCTAAGGATTAAAGGCTTCCTCATATTACAATATAGCTTACGATGAACTAAGTACTGTTTGTTTTATTTTATGACTTGATAATACCTCTTATCGTATGATGATCTAATCTGTTTCCCACTTATTTCTCTTTTGGAATCAAAAAGTGTGTATGATATTGAAGTGAATGTAACTCGAAGCCTCAATTAGCGAATTTCTGTATGAATGTCCAGTATTTTACTCAAATGTCTATACCGCATTGGAAACCAAACCAACATTAGTGATTTTCGCTCAACTCTCTTTAAACAGATCTTCTTTCCTGATTACTTTTAGTAATATAGAAACATATTTATTGTTACATGAAGTTTTTTGATATAATAAATTCGAAGTGTATGTTGGAATTCTCCCTTTGGAATTACCACTTAATGAGCTTCTTCGGTTTGCGCATGAGCCTTTGGCGTAGGAGACTCGAGGTCAATTTCAGGCGGGAGCTCATGTGGTTTGGATTACACGTTAATCAGTAGGTCCATGTCTTATATAGCCTTGCTGCTGAAAGGAGCGATAAATTCAAATTCGATTCAATAATCATTTACTAATTTATTGAAAAAATATGACCTTACAAAGCAGTTAGCTCAGGCCGTGTAAGGTGTTCCTCATTGAAACTAAGATCAGAAACTTTAATTAACGTTTCAAATGTATTTAGCAATTCTCAGATCAGTGCTTTAATATATATCTCTTAATATTTCTCTCAAAGTTAACAATAAATCTTGGTGTATATATATTTTATTCATAGTTATCTGAGAATTCTAAATTTGTAAAAAATTGTCGTATTGACATTTTAGTACAAAAGAATACAACTTAATTGACGACACTGGATTTCTTATGCCATTTGTGATAATACTTCTGGATAGCTGTACATATATTACAAACTACACTATTAAATTTTTTCAGTGATTGCTTATGTGCTTTCGAATATATATATATATATATATATATATATATATATATATATATATATATATATATATATATATATGTGTGTGTGTGGGGGGGGGGGTATCTAATGTTTTACCATTATCTGAATTCACGGCCCTCGCAAAACAACTTCATTATTATTACGATTGTAAATAAGCCGAGACGAAACGAACTCAGAAGCTGTTGGCGAGTATAACTGTGCAACACAGCCTCTGTTTCCGAGCCGGGTCTGTCTCTAGAGAAGCTCGGCTACTATGTAGTGTTCTTTGCCCCTTAGACTACTTGATTCAGATTCGGCCAATGCTTATCGAAAAATAAAGTATCACATAGAAAGCAAGCCGAACCTGTCTGTGGACGAGTCCGACTACCAAATAAAGTGATTTTTGTTCTCTATCTAATGGGCTACTTGCCCACTAAATTCAGTTTAGATCCAGTAAATAGTTACTGAGAAATAAAGTCGAGATGAGCCTATTTTTTATCTCCCTAATCCCATGGGTAGTGTGGTCACCGACGGACGTCATCATTCATACACAACGGGCTAACATGGCTATAGACGTCGAAAGTTCATAAATCTAGTTCCTAATTCTAACCTTGAAAGATGAAAACATCCACTGTGTATTCACTTTGAAGTTGTTAAAGAAAATCTGCAACATCTGAGCAGTGAGAATGTGCAAATAAACAGGTTATTTCATGTTCACATTCACTTGTATGAGTAAGCACAAATCATAGTAGGGAAAAGACTCTCACACATCACGCATCGCCATTTTAAATAAGTATTTTGTAATTATTTCTAATATGATATAGATCAGTCCTGTTTTTCATGAAAATCTTATCTATTCAAGATTGTGGAGCTTCTCTTGAACTTCTGAAAATGTACTGAAAAATTATACTCGTGAACCACATTATATACGTTATGCTATAACCAGAAAATAGATAAAAAATCTTGATTCTTTTTAGCAGCTTCCAAGCTATAAAAACAATACAATGTAATTACATAAACAGGAATATCATCTTAGAAACAAGAAAATGTACATAAATAAGAAAGAACAGTAATTTTACGTGATCCATCTAGAAGTAAACTTAAACACTAACTGCCTTATGATAACAAATAATAAAAAACAACAAAGAAACCAGATATTTGACAACAAATTTTTTTTCCAAGAAACTTCCATTTTTCTTAATTTTTCTTCCTTATTACGTTCTAGTCTTTTTATATGTTTTTGTTTGTTTTGAAGATAAAGGTACTCCATAAACGACAAGTGTTATCACCGAAATGGCAGTAGACCCAGACTATCGAATGATGGTTTTAATGGGCAACTTTGCAGGAAACGATCTTTAACTTTCAAGTGTTGTCCTCTTTTTTTCTCTTTTTTTCTTCTCTCGCTCTTCTTCCTCTTACATAAAGATGAGCGAACGAACATCCGCTGTTTCTCTTTTTTAGAACCTCTTACTACTTCGTTTTTCCTCTTTTTAGTCCTTTTGAATGGAGAATAGTTTTCTTTTTCTAATTTTTTTCGTTACTATTTTCTTTTCAACAAACTATATACAAGAAACAAAGAAAATGTCTCCCTTCAGAAAGTTTAATCAAGAAAACGTTGGAGATAATTTGCTTAATAGTTGTTTATATTATTGTTATTACTATTATTATTTAAAATGACTCTCTTATAATTGTTTGTTTGTAATGGCTCCAGAGTAGAAAGGCAATCTCGGCAGATATCTCATTAGAATAATTTCTAAAAAATCAAATTATGTAATTTTGCTCTATATCAGGCTTATTATGAGTTAGAAATTCTTTGTAAAAGGATGTTGTGGTATATCTTACTATCTCGTTTAATACTTAATTGGTTTAATCTTTCCCATTGCGATTTTTTACCTGAAGATCTAAACGTTAGACACACTTTTATGGTGCTCATGCATCTCGTACACATTTTATCTCCAATCAGACAAAACCTTATGCATACATTCACCAGCCAAAACATTGTGACCACCTACCTAATATCTTATATTTCCACCTTTGGCTCGCAGGACAACAACAAAGACGTTTGAATTGGAAGAAATGAGAATTTTGGAAGGTGGCTGGAAGCACGGTGCACCACATCTGCATACTAAAGTCACTTAATTCCTGTAAATTCCGTGGAGTGGTCGATGAACTCGAATTTGAAGTCCAATGGGATCCTAAAGGTGTTCAATTGGGTTAAGATCCAGTGAGTTTCGGAGCCTTTGCAGCAGTTAAAATACAGCATTGTGCTCCTCGAACTATTGCAGCATAACGTTGGCCTTGTGAAAGGATCGTTGTCCTACTGAAAAAAGCCATTGCCAGCTGGAAACATGGCTGACATGATTACCAATTACGTACCAATAGCATGAAGCCATCATGGTGTCCTGGTTTATAATGTAAAAGTTCTCCAAATCTTAGTGGAGTCACCGTCGGCCTCTTGTTGTCCTATTGTGCACATTTGAAGCAGATGTCCTCCTAGAAAACGACGGATTTGACCTGTCCATCACTGTGATGGATGTAGTTTCTTGATTTATCAATCCATACAACGTTGTGCTCTTGATTCAATGATAATGAGCACGTACCCATTCCAATCACAATCGACAATGACGTGTGATTAGATTAACATTGGTACACGAGGGACGTCAGCTGCGGGGACCCATATTTAACAATGTATGGTAAATTGTGGTCTAAGATATACTCGCGCTTTGTCCACTGATAAAGTCTGCTGTAATCATAGCACAGTTTGCACCCTAGTCTGTTTTATCAATCTCGACAGTCTACGAAGTCCAACATCTTTAATAAATTGTGGCTACCACACTTCTTGAAGTTTGGTGCTTGTTCAACGTCCTTTTCCCACGTTTGGATAACACTGACTACGGTAGCCCGCGAACACCTGATAAATCGCGCTGTGCCCAAGATGCTCGTTCCCAACCGCCTGAAAATTACAATATGCTTCCTATCAAAATCTCATGTATCACCGGCTTCCCTCATTCCACTTACAAACACTGCACTGACTAATCGAGTGAGATACCAGTCACCACTGTACAGCTGTTCTATTGTGCCCCGTGCCACTTACGTCAGCCCAACGACTTCGTTCAAAAACTAGTTGGTGGTCATAATGATTTTGCTGGTGAGTGTAGGTTTCAACCTTATGGATAAGTTTAAAATGTGATTTTAACTTATAACTAACTAGTTAACTAATGTAAAAGGACTAATGTTAATTAACTAATTAACTCTATGGCCTATGGAACCCGGAGGTTCAATGCCGCGTTCACAACAGCTCTCCACTGACTTCTATCCCTTAGCCAAGTGGATCCAGTTTCTACTTTGTATTCCTATTTCTGCGAGATCTTTTTTAATATTGTCCTCTCATCTGCGCCTAAGACTTCCTAATGGTCGCTTTTCTATTGGTCTTCCAGTCAAGACTTTGAAAGCGTTTCTATTTTCTTCCATCCTACCTACATGACCTGCTCACCTGAGCCTCCTAGATTTGATGACCTAACAATGTTTGTTAACCGTATAAATTATGTAGTTCCTCGTTATGGAGTTTCCGCCATTCCCGTTCTTCTTGGGTCCGAATATTCGTCTCAGGATCTTGTTCTCAAATACTTTCAGTCTATGTTCTTCCCTCAGAGTAAGCGACCATGTTTCGCAACCACACACAACATCAAGGTTATCGTTTTATCTATTTTAAGTTTCAAATTCCTCGACAGAATTCGCGACGACAAGAGATTTTGAACTGAATAATAACAGAATTCCTTGTTTTTACTCGACATTTAGTTTTTTCGTGAATACGATTTTCATCTGTTAATATTGATCCTACATATTCGAAAGTATCCACTTTATCAAAAGTATTACTTAATATTTTAACGCATCCATAATTTGCAGCATTACGGTCCCGATGTACTCCCATGTATTTAGTTTTCTCTGCATTCACTTTCAAATTATATATTAACAAAATATTTACTTGTACTCTTGACTACTTATTATTTCTTCTAAATAATATACTACAATTTATAGTAAATTCAACTGATATTTCCCAATAATAGAGCAGGCAAATTAGCTTTATTATTGGAACTAATTTGGAATAAGATGTTCTGTCATACACATGTTCAGATTACGCTTAGAAACAATACAGAAAACTGAATTGATGTTAAGATAGGAAACAGCTGTCATCTAAAAAAGAGTTATTTTTCGATTTGAAGTTTTTCAACAGTTTTCAGTTTTTCTTAAAGAAAGTGAGCTTTATCAGAGGAACAAGTCAAAACAAACTATTTTTTGCACGTATGTTCATTAGGATTAGAAGCAATAATAAAAAACTCCATTGATGTCAATGATGAAGAACGGCAGTTACTTAAGGTTTTTCACGAATGTCCTATGTTTTAGCGTAAACAATCAGCAAAGGAAAATATGAAATTTATTAATAGAAGATGGTAGTAGAAAGAGGAGTACTACTTGTAGGGTGCATGGTGACCATGGCCACAATCTTGAATACAAATTCAAAATTAGGAATGGAAAGGGGAGCATGTCGCATATCAAGTCACACTGGCGTGAGTTCAGGAATTCAAGGGTATTGTTTCTTTCATATCTTGTACAGTTTTTACATTATGAACACAAAATGTTTAAAACGTTTCATCATTACTGACGGAATCTCTTATTGTTGGTGATGTAAGATCCTGCGTCAAAGGGGTAGAAGATAAAATAACACCCTAAAATCCTGCAATTGCAATTCCAAAAAGATTACATAGGACTACAATAGACGGCATTCAGACATCCAGTATCGCACGGCTCGGTCGCGTACGTCATAGCCAAATTCCGTGAAACTGGCAATCGTCTGTAAAGAATTCCAAACGCAGTACTCGTCATTTCTCACTGAAAATGGTATCAGCTAATCATCCATTGTCCGAATATTGTAACCAAGTATTTGGCATCCTTATAAACTGCACATGCAGCATAAACTAAATGACGGTGACTCAAATCGACCTGTAAAGTTTTACATATGGGCTACAAACCGAACGAACAGGATCCCTCATTTACACATGACATACTGTTTAGTGACGATGGCTATTTCCGTTTCACTGTGGGAAAGGGGGTTCGATCGGCATAATTGTTAGTACTGTCGTGATAGTAATTCGAATTCGGTTAAAGTGCTTAAGGGAGAGACACCTTCAAATATAATGTTAGAGTGTGGCATACGGATCACTCGCATCACTGGTCGACTTTTCATCGACATTACCTTAAAATACCATTAGTACCTATCGCTCCTACAAATACATATGTTTTGTTTTCTTCTAAACTCACCTGGTAAGTTCCCTTCATTTTTTTACACGATGAGCTTCTTCCCATTATATTAGTCTGAGTCAATGGCTCGATGAATAACTCTCAGGGAAATGAATTGGTCGTCAGGTTCTGTGGTATGACCGCCCAAGTCCTCTGATCTCACCCCGTGATATGGAGCCATCTGAAGCAGGTGGTGCATGATGACAATTCTAGCGATATAAAGTACCTACAGGACCGCATTTATCATGCATGTGATCACATTTTACCGGACAATCTCTTACCTGTATAGTCGGAGTGGACACGACAACTATGGCTACGGTATATAACCTGTGCTGTAACGTGCCATTGGTAGGTGATTTTCAAACTTCCAGCCTTCATAATGTGCAAACCACATACGTGCTGTATAAAAGAAACAATTACACCTTTGGAGTCCTGAGATCAGGGTAGTGTTTCTTGATATGTTAGATACCTCCATTCCCATTTGAAATTTAGAAACTTACATTCAAGAAAACTCATCATGTAAATTATGGCTGCCATTAAAACCTTGGAACAAAAAAAACTTAGAAAAAGAAAAATGAACTATGTAGTTTCGTGAGGCAACAGTTAAATTGTTTCGTCAAAGATAGCCTTGAGGTTAGTTTTTATGGAGATTTCGAATGTTGTTGCATCTGCAACATTTACCAAATTTGCCTACGCGTCTCTGTGGAAATGGAAAGAAACTCTAGTATCTGTATAGACGTTTTATCTCCAAACTAAAACTCACTTACATTTTACAACTTTGAGATGCTTAGTGTTGTTAAATCCAACAACTTTACGTTTTTCTTCCTTTGTAATATAGATATGTAGTTTATATACATTGAGTTGTTTTGAATTAGATAAAACGGCAGTTGGCAAAATAGTTTGACAGAAATAGCTTTTTCATCCTTTTTTGCTTTATTTCAGCATGCCTTCTCTTCCTTTTTCCTATGAACTCACCCTAAAGATACTAACCTTAAATATAACACTTCTTTATCATCTGATTAATATAGCCTAATCTATTTTCTAGAACTTAATCATATCCAAACTACCAATACCTGCTTGGAGTATTTCATCAGGTGCAATATGGCTTGGCAATGTGGGTAGTAGAAAGAAAATGAGATTTCTTTGGTTCCAGTCACAATGTTTAAGCCATCGCCACCCGAAAACCTTTTGAGACTAGTACGTGTAAACATCGAAAAGAGTGATCTAATGAGTGCAGTTGCTTAAATGCTGGCTTCAAATGCTCTACTACATGTTTCCATTTTTTTAAAAAAGAACTAGAGACTAAAATTCGGTATGTCCTATGTCAATTGAAGGAGAAAACATGTTAGATGAAGTTCAAAACTATCAACTCTATGAAGAAGAAAAATGTAACCAAATCTAGCAGGATAGAGACAAGAACATTTGACGACAACAGTTTTGAATACTTGATATGGACAGTGACTGCAGAAGAATTAACACCAGAAGTACAGAGGAACAGTGGTACATTTTGATGAAGATGTTGCAGTAATTTAATTCGATAAATAGGCTAGAAAGGAGAATTTTGCATTGTAGACTAAGGGAATGAATGTTTGTTTATCTGAGTTCGATTCTGGTAAACCTAGCCTATCAAGAGTTACTAGAAGATTGTTGTGAATCGAATCTCATTACATTCAAGTTGATTATCAGATTTAACAATATAGTATGATGTATATATACTGCGAAGAAAGAAGGAAGTTTCTAATGGTTGGGTGATGCGTATTTCTCATAACCTATCCCCAGCAAGTCAATCTCAGCCTGCTTGTTGTATTGACCAAAATTACCTTAAGATGGCAAGGACTGACTGTTATCGCAGATGAGGCTCTGGCGGCTTTGTATTTATTTATTTATTCTATTTTGTTTGATTTGATGGTAGAGGAGCAAAATGTAAATTAAAAAATGATACCAAACGTGCATCCATAAATAAATGGTTAATATTTTCTTATACAAAAATTTTCTTAAAACTTGTGGCAAAAGTAAACGATTTAGTTCAGATTGTTAAATTTGTGTTCATTGAACTGAAACTTTAATGCTCTACAAAATAATTCTGTAACTTCTTTTTGTATCTGTCATAGTTCTTGCACAATCATAAAAAGTTCTTTTAATAAAACCTCAACCGAAAGCATTCTTCAAAGTAGCGGCCATTTCCCACCATGGACATTAATGGAGCTTTTCAATGTTGTTTTGAAATCCAATCTGAACGTGTGTACAAAAAATTAGTTGTTTCGAATTAAACTCCGCTGACCGCCCCCTTTTTCAACATAATTTCCCTGGTTTATAGGCGTTTTACTAATATGTATATTTTACTCTAAGATATTCGCAAGTAAATAATTTTGGAATTGCCCACGATGATAAAATACTAATAGTAACGCTTTACATAGGGTGAAATGTATTAAAGAATTGATACTTGGTTAAATATGTATGAATGTAAATATAATAATAATAATAATAATAATAATAATAATAATAATAATAATAATAATAATAATAATAATAATAATAATAATAATAATAATATGCTTAAATTGTCAAAATGCCCCCTACAGTTAGCCTAATTAGTTTATATTGTAATTCCCTTTACTCATTTCCCTCTCATCATTTTTTCTTTACATCTGTTTATTACCAAGAGATATCTGAAAAGCAATCTCTCTTGTAAAGAGAGAGTAAGGGAGAAAGAGGGAAAATTTGATAATCACTCAAAAGCCTCTCATTTTATTCTCTCCCCTTCCTCTCCCCAAAACACACTTAATCATTCAGCCCCAGTATAACACTGACTCAATTCCGCTTTATATATATATATGTATATATATATATATATATATATATATATATATATATATATATATATATATATATATATATATATATATATATATATATATATATATATAGTCTCACTTTATTGCAAAAACAGGAAATGCTGTTGAGATTGGGACAACGAAGTAGCAACGTAGGAGGAGAGATAAAAGGGGTGGAAAACCCTGTTCAATTAAAATCCAGATACAAGCTGAAGATTATTATTGGATATTCCATGTACTCATATATATATATATATATATATATATATATATATATGGTTGATGCATGTAGTCAGTCATAATTTTTATTTCTTTTTAAAGTTATATATAAAAGTGGTGGAAAAAAATCATCAAGATGAGAAATGGATTCACTAGTTAGAGAACAAATGAACGCTTTTTTTTACTTTTGGAAATAAAAACTAGGAGAGAAAATATATAGTAATGGTGGAGAAAAAATGTTAAGGCAATATGTGTGTATAAATAGAAACAAAAGATGTGCCGTATATAAAGAATGAATTACAACCAGGTTGCCTTTCAATGTTACATCATTCACGAACCATATCTGGTTCATAAAAATGAGATTTGGTTTAATAGAAATAACGACTGTGTAGGGGGATGCAGAAGGATGATATTATAAACCGCAAAGATTCCAATTGAATCAAGCAAATTTCTCTTGCGTGTTATTACAATCTCCACATATGAAACACATAGCTCATCGATAGCTATATATATATATATATATATATATATATATATATATATATATATATATATACGAACACTACCACATATGTATATACTGCTACTGAGTAGCGACTGTATAAAAAGTTAGAATAATAGTCTATTTATAATCATATATATGTGCATCGAGCATTGAAATAATGATCAATGTTTGGGATATGAGTAGATATAATACGCACGCAGTTATGTTTTATCTGAAGTGAAAGAAACAAGATTTATTGAGTACAAAATATTACCTGTAATATATCTATCTTTTCACAATTTTATCACTAGTTTTAGAGTATCGTCTGAACTTTACAGAAAATTCTCTCTTTAAAAAAATATGTAACGTGGTACTTACTATAAATGACATAAGAATGACAAAAGCTTATGGATAGAAGTGAAAGACAAACAAAATATAACGACCAATTCGTAAATATGTCGTTATTTCAAGTAATTATATGTTTTAAAAGTTGAAAGTAATGGTTAATCTTGCGTTGTGCACAGATGAAGTAAATGGTTATTCTGAGAATAGGACATTCTAATGTACGTATGTAAGGTCCATAATTTGTAAAATAGAAACGAAAGAAATACATGTATAGAATAAAACATCAGTTAATAACTTGTGTTTGTATTTAGTTTCATTTTAAAATTGAAATGAAAATTACGTTCTTTTTGAATACATAAAACTCAAAGAACAATGAAATGTTCAAATTTGAATATAATCAAACCAATACGCATAAAGTCACTGTCAAACGTATGAGCACACTATTAAATTTTCAGAATTTTCCAAATATAAGACTATACAAAACTGTCCTTATTACACTCGTTTATTTTAAAACAAAAACAAAAACAAAATAAAGAACGTTGAAGGATGTTTTAAAACAAAGGACGTAAGAATACCAAAATTCATGGCCTTGTTCACATTGAAACAAATTTATTGAAGAAAGCTGCTTAGCAATAAACAGATAACTTATGAACAGATAACTAACGTCACGATTTGTTTGATGATGCATTGTTTTGATACCTAGTACTGTATGTATGAACCCTAGTCAGCAGGTGTCTCTTTACTTCGACAAACAGTTTAGTAGGCGCTATTCAATTGTGTCGTAATATGGTCAAAATTGGATGCAAATCTGTGACATGCATTCGCTGGAACCAGTTAAATAGTGCAAAAAATATTCAAATACTAAAAAATGTAGATGATCAACTGTTAACTAAAAGTCGAAGCACGTGTTCAAGTGGTTACTTTTAGAAAATAGTCACTCACTACGAATAATCCCTTAGTGATCTAACGAAAGATAGTCATAAAGTTATGTAGGATGAATATTACACGGACACGTATTGAGTATCCAAAAGTAAAATCTTTTATTAAGGACAAATTCATTGGAAAAACAAGTAAACAGTATAGTCGTTAACCGCTCGGAAGAACTAGTAGAACTATGGAAGAGTCATTTTCATTCGGTATCAACTAAAATGATAGCTCAGTGTCTTCAGATTTTTGGTGTTTGAGGTAGAAATGTGATTTAAAAAAGACGTTCTTTTAAGCATGATACATTAAAAAATGTACTCCTAGACCAAAAAATAAAACAAAATAGAGATTGGAAAGATGAACAATTGAAAATAGCACTCCGGATCGACAAATCTAAATTTCAATTTTTCGTCTTTCAATGCTAGAAGTGTGTATGTTATCGTACCGAAGAGTGCTTTCATCCTGATCATGTAATACCTACTGCAAGGCACGGAGAGGATAGCGTCAGTGTTTGGGAATGCTTTATAGACAACCAAGTTGATATTTTATTCTAATTAATGGAATAATGGGAAAATATGTTTCACGACACTTTAGTGATTTGTGGAATTCCAGCAGAAACGCGGATTTGAGGCAATAATTTTGTACTACAACAGTATTGACTCTACAGCACAATTACATAGCAGGCATATGCCTATCATGTTCCCTCAGGTACATTGGGAAAGTGTCCAGTATGTGCCTTATGTACCTATGAGAGAGAAATCACATGGATGATAAGTGATAGTCACAGTCTATGTCTGCCCCTAGGCATATGTCTGCCATGTACCTGGGGAACGTGACTAGTATGATGTAGGTGTGTTCCCCATGCCGTAAGCGTCAATGAACCACAAAATTATTCCCCCGAAATATGTTAAATCGCCTATATGCGAAATGTGTTTACATTGAGGTGAGTCTAAACAACATTTTAAACAAGTAAAAAAATTTACTCTATGGTGGCGCGAACCACCAACCTTTGGACTACTAGCCGTGTGCTCTTCCAACTTGGCCACAAAGGCGATGAAGAGAACGTCGCCTGAAGAGAGATAAATTGCTAAGTTCTTTTGAATGTGGCTAATCAGAGTGCTACTTAACCGCGTATATTCGACGATAACCGTTTGGGATCAGATAAAATCTGCTCGCCATATAATTTTATTTTAAAAAATGACGAGTGTCCATTTACTTTATTTCATGATTTTTCCAGATTCACTTTCAAATGATCGGCGGAAGTTGCCATGTAATAAAGTTGATTCGATTGTTACTTTAGAACACAATCGCTTAGAGAAAGAAGCAACAAATGCATTAAATGTGGGAGATGAATTATGAACACATAATGGCCCATGCGTAGCCATCTTGTGCTGTTAGGGCATCTGAAACAGTATTATCTAAAGGACTACCTAGTACATGAGAGATATGTCCCAAGTGATGACTTAAAAGCAAATGACTGTTAGAGTGCGAAACTGACCCAGGGATGTAAATGCTATATTTGTGGTACGTTAGGTAGCTGAAGTACATATTTAGCACATGAATATCATTTGTGCCAAGTGTCGGGTACTGGAAAAGTATCTAGACATCTAAATGGTACATGCCTAGCACATCATGTGTTAGGGGAAGCGAATGTCGCTCATGGGAAGACAAGTGACCCTTCACTTTTAGTTATCGTTAACTTGAATTCCAATTTGATAATTTAGTAAATAAACTAGATTAAAACTTATTTATTCTTTCTACATATGTTTCATTTCCTAACATCATAAAATGTGCTAGGCATGTGCCATTTAGGTGTCCCAGCTACTTTTTAGGTACCTCCACTTGGCACATATTATATTCACGTCCTAAGTATGTACTTGAGCTACCTACAGTTTTAGGTACTTGTTACACCTAATTGATATTTGCGACTATGTACCACAAATATAACATTTATACACCTGGCTCAGTTTCGCACTCTAACAGTCATTTATCTTTATGTCGTCACTTTCGATATATATATATGTCATGTTCTATTAACGTCCTTTAGGTACATACTGTTTTTGATACCCTAACAGCACAAGGTGTGCTATGTATGGGCCATTTAGGCGTACTAAATTCATCTCCCACATTTGATGCATTTGTTGCTTCTTTTTTTAAGCGCTTGTGTATTAGAAGCGACAAGCGCATCAACTTTATTAGAAGGCAACTGTCGCCGATCATTTGAAAGTAAATATGGAAGAACCATGAAATAAAGTAAATATACATTCGTCACTTTGTTATAAAATTCCATGGTGAGCAGATTTTATCTGATCCCAAACGGTTATCGTCGAATATACGCGGTTAAAAAAGCACTCTGATTAGCCAAATTCAAAAGACCTCAACAATTTATCCCTCTACAAGCGACGTTCTCTTCATCGCCTCCGTGGTCAAGTCGGAAGAGCTTGTGGCTAGTAATCCAACGGTTCGTGGTTCGCGCCCATCCTGGGGTATACTTTTTTGTTATTTGTTTAAAGTTTCTTCAGACTCACTTTAATATAAAAACACATTACACATATAGGCGATTTAACATATTTTGGGAGAGTACCATTGGGGTTATTGACGCTTACGGCATGGGGAACATACCTGGAACATACTAGTCACGTTCCTCAGTCAAGCATGTACCTAGTGGCGGACATAGACTGTGACTATTATTTGCCATTCATGTGATTTCTCTCTCAGAGGTACATAAGCCACATACTGGACACATTCCCGTGTACCTGAGGGAACATGATAGACATATGCCTGCTATGTAATTGTGCTGTTAGGGTTATTAGTCAATTAAAATCAAACTTCCGACGAAAACATCAACTGAATTTATTGACAGTGTCTATAGCGACAACTCCCAGTGACGACTTCTCTTCAGTTTTATTTAAAAGTAAGGAAGACTGAAGAAGAGGTATATGAAAGTCGAGAAGGAAGATAGGAGATACAAAGAAGGAGAAGGAGAAAGAAAGAAGAAGCTAGAAATGAATAAATACTGGATAATCATGAAAATATAGTGAGAAGGTTTAAATATGTGTTAAGAGGTTAATCATACCCGAATTTTATTAATTGTAAATCAATTCTAAATTGTTCTTGATGTGACACATGTTCCCTCATACTACTCTGAGCTGGATCCAGGTAACTACAGAAGTGGGAGTTATCCTGACACAGCCCAGATGATGAGAAGTATTAATTTAATGAGTGTTTTATTATTTCCAAATATTAAACAACCCTTATCCAGTAACTGAATTTCCATAGTGGAGATCAAACACACGTTTGAATTAGCCAAGGAAAGAAAAAATCGAAGTGGTACACAAATTTTTAACAAATAGGATTTCCTGAAATTCTTAAAAGGACTGTCTTTATCCCAGATGATTCTGTTATTTCGACTTTCCATCCAGAGCCGATTCAGATTAATTCAGAGTTAGTTATAATTCATGACCTCGGCCACGAACCAATACACACATATTGTAAACACTGTCGTCATAAATCAAGATTAAACGCTACTACTAAAAACTAAAGTTATTACTGATTCACACACAAACATACATACGGGATAATGTATTGATATAGGTAAATCAGCTTTGAAGGAAACTATCAAGTAGCTACAGTTTGTCAACATTTATTACATCTATTAAAAATAAGCACAAAGAAAATGTTAATAACATTCAAATGAGCATACATATAGATATATAATTACACATGAAATCTTGGATTAAACCAATATTAACAGAAGGATGAAAATATAAAATTTGAATAAAATAAAGTGCAAATTTGAAAATTTAGTTACCTCCTATTATATCTCTCATATGAAAAAACATAATATGATGGTTAAACGAGTCTTTTCTAGTGGTTTCAGTTAATATTGTATATTGAACGTCCATAATGCACCCTTTTGGTGTCCATGCACGTTTCAATTTTGTTTAGATACGCATGTGAAACAATATTTATGCACTTGTGAATTACACGTATTCAGTTTGTAAAATTATTCGTTTAAGCATTTCCAATTCATAGATTAAGAAAGCAAAGTTTTTACCAGAATTTCTCTGTGACTATATCACCTTTTTCGTTATTCCATTTATTATCTCATCCTTCCACTAACATTTAAATCACTGTCATATTTTATCATGTTAAACTCACACCCTGGTAATTATAGTATTAATACAATCTAAAAGAGACAAAAATTTCTTGAATTCAAAGAAGTTTCAGTTGTAAGCATGTAATATGCCATTACAGTCTAATGTGATGATGTTTTAATAGGAGGGTGCCCGAAATTTTTTGCACCGACTGTACTTGACGTTTAACAAAAAATTTCTGGCTGTTCATATAATTCGTAATATTGTTTGTTATTCTATTTCAAATTAACATGGAAAACTGTAAAAAATTCATTGCGAATTATAGTTTTGGGAGTCAATACCTTTATTTATATTTTAAATTAGTTATAAGTCTTGTATATGGATGTGTAAATGGATTATTACAATTCTTACGGTGTCAGTGCTATCTGAAAACATAGGTCCACTATTGGACGGAACTTTTCAGATCAAATAACCAATCTAAAATTCGACAGAATTTTCAGGACCACCCTTCACCTCTCTTTAGATACCTAGATCCCTCTAAAAACTAGTTTAATCCAGATTTTACCAAATTTTATTTGTTTCAAAGCCCCACCGCCAAAAATGCTTTGTTTTGATTGGATGATAAACCCACGCTATGATATTAGGGCGCAATTATTTCCATTCCATGCCGGAAAGTGTTACTGAAGACACTAGATTCTGATCGTCTAGCTTAAAAAGTCGAAAAGGAGCTAGAAAAGCTGCAAACAAGGTAATATTTGGGATTTTATTAACATGTACAATCACTGGAAGTCTTGAGGAGCCATGAAGTATTAAATTTCATAGTAAAAACTGGACTAAAAAGCTGAAACAGTAAGTGCAATATAGTGACGCCATGATTTCATCCACCGATCGCTATGGACAGGATTCAGAAGTAGTGTGATTTCTGTTTTCTTTTCCTAAAACCGGTTCTGAAGATCAGTGTTTCCCTTGATATTTTCACCTTCCAATTTTCCTGCTAATTGAGGATTACAAGACCTGTCCATATATAGATTTGTTTATGTAGGTAGCGAGTGATTTTTTTTAACATACATGGCGGTATTTAATTTCGTTGTAGTTAGAATAGTAATCACAATGCACGTGTAAATTTACAGTAAGGGCTCCTATCTGACTCCCAAATTGGGAGTACGGCTTCCAGCAGGATGAGTTGAACATGTAGTTTGTTCCGGGTTCCTGCCCCTTCAGGGCAGGGGTCCTATTGTTAGCTAATACTTCGATACGTCCACTCGGGGCATTGATTAAACTCTTAAGAATGTGATTCAGTGAATACAAGGGCCAGTTGGCCCTGTCCCTTTCTTTCCTTTTCCTTTCGAGCCGATTTAAAATGGTAAAATATGAATGTTTGCTGTGTATATTTATTAGTATAACATGTATTAATGATAGTGATGATTGGTGTGTATTGGCATGATGTGTCTTGTAGTTTAAGTAGTATGTGTATATTTGTAATGTAGTATCAGTGGTAGTGGTAGTTAAGTGATGAAAGAGTGTGTGAGATAATTAAATATGGACAGTGTAGTATTTACTATGCGATAAATTTTTTATTATTCCGTCATTAAGTGAACTCATACACAATATTTAAAAGTGAACATAATGTAGTACAATAATTCCATGTACAAGGTCACATTCAGTTGTTCAAGGGTTGATTATATCGTCGCTAGCCTCTAGTGTCAAAAGTCAGTACTAACCGTCATTCTTATGTCGAGGTGCTTAGTGATTTAGTTTCCGTGAAATTGACCTTTCTTTTCGAAATAAAATCTAGAAGGTATAATTCACAGCCCATATGGATGTACAGTTAGGTCAAGTGACCCAAAATTAATATATCCTGCAAATTACAACATTCTGCTTAGTCTAGAAATCGAAATATTTAAGTAAATAAACAATACGTAATTTTTTAACAGAAGTCGGGCGATATGATGCTAGTTCTTCGCTTTGAAATTATATTAAATGTTCATTTCTTTCTTTGTGGCTGCAGAATAATTTCATTGTTGTCAGAATTTCGTAAACATTAAATATTATCGCAGATAATTCTATTTTCAGTGAACATACGTATGATTTTTTTTTTCGTTCTTAATAAAGCTACCAGGTATTACATAGTATTGTGTGTGTGGTGAAAGAGTCCTGAGTTCGAGTGAGGTTGTCGTGCGGTGATCGGAATGGGAAATGTTTGTAGTGATTATAGATTTTAAAGTGTTATGATGAAATGTGTATATAGGCTGGGCGTAGATAGAGGAGACAGGGTGTTTGTAGAATATAGCGTCGTAGTAAATGAAAGGAATGATGATATGAATATTATATGAATATGAATATGAATATGAAAGTATATGAATATTGTAGTAAATGAATATAGAAGATAGGACACCCATATAGTTAAATATATAGTAGCCCAGTGAATACTTCGCCATGTGTGGATATATATATATATTGAATAGATACGTGTAGCTACAAACATCTCGGGTTCTGACCCCTGCACCATAATATCACGCGGACCGGAGGGCGATATATAGTCGGACTATGGTAATACTTTGTAGTTTAATGGGTTATAGTAATAATCAACCATAGTAATACCATCTGATAGAATGGGTAGCATCATATAATCACTGACTATACATATTGAATAATAAATTACGAAAAGACAGTATTAGTTATACAACAGGGCTGTAGTGAATTATATTTTCTGGTCGGTTTTAAAAATAGAATATCCTGCTCCGTGAGATTTTTTTTTCTTTCCTTCACGTTACCTACTCGAGCTAGATTACAATGTTCATGGAGGCGACAGCTCTGACAGGGTTACAGAATCAAAACAATTAGTTATTGAAATTTATTATCCCGTACCCGGGCATCGACCTCTCCCCCCTTGAATATTTTCGTTTTCTTTTCTTAGTTTCCAAACTAGATAGTGATGGAAATTAATCGATGCCTCAGAATTTAGCGCATTCTGCGAAGGGGAGCTATCGGTGAGGTTTGGCCATAGAAATCACCGATCCGAAATTCAGTTTATTTATTTTTTTTTATTTTGGCAAATCACTAATTAGGGATATCTTAGCTATTACTCTAGTTTCTTTACTGTCCTTGAACCTTCTTAGTTCTTCTGAGGGGTCGAATGTTTTTTTTCCTTACTTAGAGATTTCAAAATTGGGGACGCAGTTACCTGGTCCCTTCCCCCTCTCCCTTTATCCTGCTGGTCTGGGCCGGATACGGGGATCGGATTTCAATCTTACAAGCAAATTCTTGTGGGATTGGGATCTGATGGACACAGAACTTGCATCCTTGGCAGCAGGACCTCCCTCCTAGTTTACATATTTAAGTAAACCACCCTCTTTCGGCATATGTGAATAATTTTGGCTATGAGTTGTTATATATTTAAATTCGATCACTCTTCTGTGTAGTGAGTAGTACTTTAATCTTTCTCCTTTCCTTGGCGCCGCTTTCTCTCCCTTGTCTCTTCCTTCTTACTTCGAGATTTTTTTTTAAATTTTCAACCTCCCCCCCCCCCCCAGATTTTGAACTTGTTGCTTACGATTTATTTAACATACAACTCTGATCTGAAATTACCAGCTGAGACGTTGCAAGACACGATTCATGGATAAAGTAGATAATGATTGGGTCCTCCGTCACATTTTGACCTATCGCCGAAATGAACAAAGACTTCATATTTGACGACACTTCAATTACGTTCTTTCACCGTCGTCCCCTTAAGTTTTTTTTTTAATCCATTGGTCACTTTCTTTCTGTTTTGGTTTTCGTTTATCTTGTAGTTAACCTGGCCCCAGAAATTGTATTTTGATTTATCTATTTATATCTTTAGGAATGTTCTGTGTTACGTGCCTGCCTCACAAAGTTTTTTTTCATTATTTAAGCACGAATTGATTATATAAAAGCTAAAATTTATAGACGCGCGGTATCAGATAAAAAAAATTTCAATTCTTTTCAAATGTAATGTTGAAAGTCATTTGTTTTCTTGGACAATGTTGCAACCTTTTCAAAAAATTTATTGTTGGGGTGATTAATTTAAATGTGTGCGCATTTATTATAAATATATATATATATAGAGAGAGAGAGAGAGAAATGAATACGTCGAAATGTATATGTAATTAGTATGTGAATATGATTTTAAAGTAAAAGTATGATATTAAATGTATTATGAATATATGTAAGAGCGCTCGTGTCTGTCCCCCTAAACGTGTATTGGTTGCTATAGTTTACCAGTGAGTTTTCCGACGAATTTAAGAATGTAGATTTTGTCAAGAATACCGCCGTGCACTCAAGTAATTTTCCTTTTCTTCTGAATCAATGTAAATGATAACCTCTGTAATTATGTAATGGCATGTATTGAAAAGTAACGGAAGGTCTAAACGTAACCCACATCATAACGAATATTATCCCTGAACAACTAACCTAAAATCATTGTGCAAAGTGCACCTTGAATCCTTCTCACCTGCATATGTATCCTGTGACTTGACCAGTTTTTTTCCATCCTCAATTTGAACCATCATACTCCGTACACCTGTGGAAGATTGTTCTTTTTTTTTTTTAATCCGAACCATGTATACAGATATATAAAAGAGATCTAAAGGAAAGGTCTCGTGACGTGTCCCAGTGTTGGATAAATAACTTGAAATTATTCAACTAATAAGTTTGGAAATAGACCGTCTAAGAGGAGAAACATCCTCTGGTGTAAGTGATTTTCTCGAAATCCCTAGATGGGTATAAACGTAGCAGTGTGCGATTGCAGATATAAACTGTTAAGAGTTACAAACCAAATATAGTCGATGAATGGTTTTTGTAAACCACTATATATATATATATATATATATATATATATATATATATATATATATATATATATATATAAACACAAACTAAGTTAAATGGAGCGAAATGTTTTGGACACTACGACTAGTGCGTGATTTGTGATTTGAACGCTCAAAATTATTAATATTTTATTGCTCAATGTGAGGTAGAGACTCATATAAGTTCTAATACACCTAAAAAGTTTTTTTCTTCTTTTCTTTCCTCTTTGTCCAAATTTTTTTTTAAAAAGTGAAATAAGTGTCTTCTTTGCGTATGTCGCAAATCATAATTTTGCTTTAGCATGCCTAAGATATGATACATGTAATTATTTTTTTTTCTTTCCATTTGTCAATACGATTGAATATATAAAATTTTACTAAAATATAACACTATGTACTCTATTAATATATAACAAAGAATTTGTGCTTTTAATATTTTCTTCATAATTATTTGTTTTGTCTTCTCTTTTCACTATGAATGTAATAAACTATTTGTACCCTTGTAGCTAGTTGATTTTCCTTTAAACATATATACACTGTCCTGAGTGAGTGAGCGTGTGAATGCATGATAGATTTAATTTAGGTAATTTTAGTGATATCCTTTGTCATATTAACATCTGTAATATATGTGACATGTTTTAATAGATGTGTTAAGGTAAATAACCTAGGTCATGAAGGACCGCTACTAATGGTTTAAATCGGCTCTAGGAGTGAAACAAAAATAGCAGGATGAGCCTAAATACGACATCTTTCTTCCAGGAAGTTGAAATTCTTATTGATACGATACATAAATTTATATTGAGTTTATAAGTCTGATTTTTTTTTCTCTTGGCTAATTCATATGTGTGGTCGATCCTAGAGAACAGAGTTCAGATGCTGGATGGTTATCAATCACCGGTTGGACTAACAGTACAAAGAATGATATCACCTTTCTCGTTTCCAGGTCTAGGTCTGGGCAATCCCACGGTCGTGGTGCCTGGAGCTAGGTCTGGGTGGTATGAGGGAACATGTGTCTATTCCGAAGCATTCCAAAATTGATTAGTCGTTAATAACATTTAGAATGATTCATCTTTCAACGACTTTCCCGACCTTTTACTATATTTCCGGAATTATCCAGTAATCTGGTTTTTTTTTTTATTAAAATATCCTATTTCTTTTCTTTCTTCTTTTCCTACCTCCTTCTTTTACCCTTCTACTTTCTTCTCTTTCTTTTCTATTTCTAAATTAAAGAAAACGGAGTCATGATTGAGAGTAGTCGCTATTGGCACGGTCAATAAGTTGGTTAGATGAGTTTTCTTCGGGAGTCCGATATGGAATAATTAACAATAACAAGAAAGTTTATTGGAATTTACTTTATTGGGAAATAATCTGGATTTCAATCAGTAGGTGATGTTTCGTAATCGTCCTCGTTAAAAAGAATTAATTTTAGCGACTTCTCTCCAGTACACTTTACATATTTTTTCTTCGTTTACTACTTTTTTATTTTTTTTTACGTTTTCTTTCAAGCACTTTCGTATCAAGACTACAATCACTCATTGAGGAAAAACTATTCGGGTTTGAATCTTGTAGATGACGAATGAAATTGAAAAATAATTGTACGGAAGCTTTTAGATTTACTGACTTCAAGATAAATTTAATGTTAACTTAGGGTTACGACAACCTGCTTTAGTTACATGCCACATGCAATTAGAACAACAATAGGAGATGTTAATGCACACACATATAAGAATAATGTTTAACATGGGGCGGTAAATTCAAAATTTACCTTCGTTAAATTTTCTGAAATCATGCCAAGAAACTTAACCATTCGGGGTCAGTAATAAAACCACTTATACATATTTATCCAAGTAATTCAACATTATACGCTTCTCTTCAATATTACACTTATATTCATTACGTATTTATATTTCAACATACATATATGTATTCATTATTTAAACTTTTAAATTAATTACCCAGCTCAATAAAAGTCTTAGGTTGAAACACTAAATACAATAAAATTCGACTATATAACGAGTGATTAATCGTGCATTATGGTAAACATTTATATTTTTGAATAAGCTTGAAATAGTGGACATTTAGAGTACAAGGCAGGTACGTACACTAACATGCGATACATCAATTTTATTTTTACAATTTGTCATCCGGATGGTGAACCTTCAAATTTTAACAATACTTATGGGCCCAAACATCTACACAGAATTCATCTCCATAGTAATCAATAGAAAGAAAAGTAGAAACCACTAAGACTATAACATGAACTCCAATTAAAGAATGTTAAGGGAGACGAAAGCAAAGTTAAATTGTATACCGGACAATCGCTAGCTACTGCAGTGGGTCGAATTGTGATCGAAACGGTTCTTTGACATCTGACGAAAGTGAATACCTCCACGAATTGTGTCTCGCAATATTTCAATTGAATATTCAGGTTCAAATGATGCATATTAAATTGTTAAAATTTGTTAAGTTAAAAACGGGGGGAAGGTTGAAAAAATTCTTAGAGGAGAAATAGAAAGATAGCTAGAGAAGAGAAACAGCGGCGCGCCAAAGGAAATGAGCTTGAAATCTAGGTAGTACAAAGATAAGTTTTCGTATTTTTACATACTACAAAGATAAGTGGTCGATTTTTTACAACTTCAGAGCCAGGGTGGTAGATAACTCCACCGAAAAACTTTGGGAGGCGGTTCCTTATATGAGATGAAAGAAAAAAGTTCTAATAAACATGAATTGAAAAACATCTCCTTTCAGAGTTATGAATTACTGAAAATTCGAAATATCACGTTTCAAAACGCCCTGGCTTAGAAACTATAGGGCCTTTCCCAAGCGATTTAAAGAATTACATAGGAAATGGTATATGCTCTATCTAAATATCCATGTTTCAGATTTCACCGGTAACAGCGAAAAGAACGCACCATTAAGTCTTAAAGGAGTATCCCATTACTTCAACTTCCTTTTTACAGTTCCTTTCACCGATAGCAGAGGATGGTAAAACATGGATATTTAGATAGAACACATACTAGTTCCTGTGTAATTCCTTAAACTGCTTGGGATAGGTTCTATAGTTTCTAAGTTAGGGAGTTTCCAAAAGTGATTTTTCGAATTTTCAATGGATCATAACTTTGAAAGGAGACGTTTTTCGGTTCATGTTTATTAGAACTCTTTTCTTTCGTTTCGTATGAGGAATCGCCTCCCAAAATTTTTCGGTGGACTTACCTACCACCCTGTATATATATATATATATATGTGTGTGTGTGTGCCAAAATTCATCTACTAAATGCGTGGTCTAAATTAAATATCTCCAAGTGCGTTACTAGTCCGTGCCCCGAATAAGATTTTCACATTGACAAGGGCTTTATGGAAATCCTACTACACTCTGTATCCGGTCAACGCCATTAAAGACTCCGCAACTACCAGAAGGTCAGTGTGGTCTCTTAATTTAGAATTTCTAAATAAAAAATTATCCGACCCCTCAGAAACTGAGAAGAGTTCAGATTAGAGTGTGAAAAAC
The DNA here is from genome assembly GCF_964235325.1 of Thermobia domestica. Classification (NCBI taxonomy): domain Eukaryota; kingdom Metazoa; phylum Arthropoda; class Insecta; order Zygentoma; family Lepismatidae; genus Thermobia; species Thermobia domestica. The sequence continues at coordinate 196,446,333 of NC_137455.1, read as the reverse complement.
TAGTGTGAAAGTCGATAAAACAAAGAAAACCCTAACTGGGATTTGCGCGAATTAAAAAGAAAGAAATAAAATAAACTTTGTACTAGCAAGTTGTTTGCCAAATTCTTGCTAGAACTCCCAATCCGCAAGATTCGCTACATTTTGAGGTGTCGATTAATTTCGATTACTACATAGTTTAGAAGTAATGAAAGTTAAAATATTTGGGGGGGGACATCAACAGCTTGGTACGGATTAATGCAACTCTATTGTAACAAAAATTTTCACTCATATCTATGCCATCACCTCTGCGAACAGTAATGAAATCGGGTGAAGTGGAGAAATATTTCAAATTCACAAATTACTGTTGCAACTGTAAAGCCGAACATATGTTTTTAAACTGTACCAATTATGGAAACGGCTATTCTGTTCTTTAGTTACTTGGAAACTATCCGGAATCATTTGTCACATGAACAATATTTACGTTATCAGGTCAGATAAGCAGTTAGTGTGTACGGTTACTAGTAAACGCCAAGCCACGAAGTGAAAACATAGTCAGCCATTTTCACACGACCTACTTCCTCACACGAAATCCTAACGTAATGGTTAATGCTCGAAATATTCATCAATATATATAAACAATCAATACCTTGTGGCAAAAAATGAAATTGGGCTCATATATTTACAGGTGTGATTTCATTTAATCACACTTACTACAAAATATATTTTAATATTATTATTAGTCATTTATATTTATTCACATTATATATATATATATATATATATATATATATATATATATATATACATACTACGTTTGAAAATTAGTGCTTTCATCCAAAATATTCCTTCCCCAAAAAATTCAGAATCGGGTTGCAATACGATATGCAATGAAAATTCAATATTGCTGACTATATTCCTTGGAAAAATGTGATTATATTCTAGAAACAACAATGAGGTTCTGAAAACAATGTGATTATATTCTGAAAACAACTGCAAGCAACGAAGGGAGAAAATTTGAATTTGCAATCTAGTGACGGAATAGGGTCATGTATACTAACTTGTGTTTGAGAATGAACGTAAAATTCGTTTTTATTAATTATTTAATTACTAAACTACATAATGTATACTGCTTCTCAGAACAGTTAGTTGGTAATGAAGTTCATTTATTTATCTATTCATATGGGTCAGAACTGCGACATATTTCTCAATAATCACGAAAAAGATGATGTTTGAACTAACTAATTTCGTAAGTCTCGGGGAACAAAACACTAACGATTAGTAATTGTTTACGGGGCGTGAGATGGCGTTGTAGTATAAAATAATCTTTATACTAATAAACACTCTTCGTACTATATTAAAAGATAGCTATGCTGAGTATATCATGAGATAACAATACAGAATTATTGTAAATTTGTATTACGAACTAATTTACCTATTAGAATGGACCAAAAGAAATGAATAATTAAGAGTAAACATTACACTGTCCTTAAATAAATCAATAATACTTTCACACACACACATCACTTCTACTAACCACATACGAAATTACACGTACACACATAAACTAAAACTGTCTGCTATATCAGACATAAACTAAAACTATATACCAACATATATCAACATACAAATTAATTACTACATATAGTCCAAACAAATCACTAATACTATCACATTCTAAACCGGCTTGGGAACTGAGATGGGAGGAAAAGAATGAGAGTTAGGTATCCATTCTATTAACTAACCCATATTTTCAATTATAAGATTGTTGTCAATGAACCAGGAGGAACATATTGAAACTATTAAGGAAGAAAGATTCCTTTCCTGCGGGGAAAAGAACCTTTACAAAATTACACAACCCATTTCAGTTGGAAGCTGTGGTCAATTTAAGAGTAAAAGGAAGTCTATGTTAGAAATTACAGTGACATATTGAAAATTAACTTAACTATAAAAGAACCTACACATACCGCCATGTTAAAAAAAATCACATATACTACACACAACTATATTTAAATCTGGAAGGCTACCGAAACCCGATTCTGAATTTTTAGGGGAAGGAATATTTTGGATGAAAGCACTAATTTCTAAACGTAGTTAGATGAGATCACAAGATCAGAAAATTAACACACTTCACTTTGATGAACCTGTCCACAGCTATTTGTAGATGTAAACATGGCGTCTGCAGAGCTGAATTCTATATATATTTTTTTAAATTTTCGACTAGTTTCACTGCAGGATTTTAACAGTTCAGAACTCCTTTCTACTACCAACGAGTTTATTTACTATTTTATACATTATTACCTAATTGCTATAGCTTTTTTCCTTACAAAATTCCAATTTCCCAGTAGCATAATTGATATAGTCCGTCTCTAGAAGTGTAACATGAAGAACAAGGTGAAGACGCTCCAGGTCTTCAAGGTGAAGAACCATATCGTCGTATGAGAACCAAAGTAACGTAACTCCAAAAATGGAATTTTGGTTCTTAGATCATGAACATAATTCTAAAATCCCCACTTGGTGGTACTTGAATGCTATTCAAGTTTATTTGTCATTGATTTGTGTGCTATGCAATAATGTGTTTATCATCTTATTAAAAACAACATTTGTTTGAAAAAAAATTCTTCCTTCTCTCCTGTAAACCTACAAAAATGGAGTTACGTTCCTCTGGTTCTCATACAACGATATGTTTTAATATCTTTATATCAGCAATGATGTTTCTTTTACAGAACATGTCCAACAAACAAGGTTTTTATGAATAGATATCTTCTTATGGGTTCGGGGTTATTTTGAAAAATCAGTAATGTGATCAAACTTTTTTACAATGACTGTATGTCATCAGATAATATTTATACTATTTATAATTAGACAAGGAGCACGAAAGTAAGTTTACTTAAGCACAAAATTCAACTTTAATCGCAAAGGTCATGAATACTTCGTGCACCCTTGAGTGGTTTCCTTGCAACTACCTTTCTGTTTTCTTGTGAACTTGTAGAGATCTTTCATCATATAAAGCCTTCGGCGATCGATCCTGTATTTTCCTCAACACAAAGACTTGTTAATCATGCAACAGCAACACTTACTTCAAATTTCTTGTTTAGTTTCAAAATCTATTATCGTATTGTTGAAAGTTCATCAGAAAACATGGCGTAAAAACCTTCGTGGAAATCACTTCCACTTCCACAGTTGAAGTAGTTTCATATGGTGCTCTTCTGAATACTTAAGTGACATTGCGATTTTCAATACAAAATTAAATATATGTTTCAATAAAACAAATACATAAAACATAACAAACTTGAGCATCAATTGTCAACAAAAGAGCAACGAGTACACTGTAGTCAAGTCACGTGTCAACATGACCAACCATATCGCCAAACACATCACATAGTTCGAAGTATGATAGTATCATAATATAAAGGTAACGAAGAAAGTTCTGTCGCTTTTCGTGGAGGTCTCTGTTCAACGGTTCCTCACGCCGTGAGTTGAATGCGAATGGAGATAAGGCAAAGGTAACTTGTTCGTGTATATCCAACATACTACTTGGTTGTGGCAGTTCAGTTACACCGTGAACTTGCGTAAAGACGAAGTGAACATGGAACTTACACAGAGCGTCATAAGGGCGTGTATGCGAAACGATTTAAAACTGGGGTCAAACGCCGCTACGGTATGCCAGGAGATATGCCAGGCCTTTGGTGAGAGTGTCGTGACTACGCGAACAGTGCAGCGGTGGTTTAACAAGATTAGGATGGTGACGAAACACTCGAAGACGCACCACGGGCCAGAAGATCAACACATGTACAAAATGAAGATCTTCATGCAGTAATTGAGACGAACAGTGGCCAGACACGTGAGGAACTGGAACAATAATTCAGTGTGAGTGGAGAAACCATTTGGCTGTATCTTCATCAACTTGGGAAGCACTACAAGTTGGGTCGATGGGTCCCACATGATTTGACTCCATGGGTCCCAGAAGGCAACACGAGCAGACACCTGTATTTGTTCGCTGTCTCGTTTAAGGAAGAAGCCATTTCTGGACAGGGTTTACATATGATGAGAAGTGGGTCCTGTACGAAGCTCCAAGGCGCCGTCATCATTGGTTAGCATACCACGAACCGGTTCCAAAAGAGCTGAAATTAGCACTGGAGCAGAAGAAGATTCTCCTGTGTGTTTAGTGGACTGCTCGTGGCATCGTGCATCAGGAACTGCTACCAGTTGTTCGGAGCATCAGTTCAACTGTGTACTGTCAGTAGTTGTGCCGTATTCAAGAAAAACTCAAAACTCTGGAGCCAACACTTCTGAATCGGAAAGGGGTCCTCCTGTTACAGGACAAGGATAAGCCCCACGTAGCTGGGATAACACAAGACACCATTCTACACCTTGGATGGGAAATATTATTGCATCCGCCATACTCCTCGGACATTGCATTGTCCGATTATCACCTGTTCCATTCCATGGACAATTACCTTAGAGGACGCCAGTTCAAATCCATAGTAGAGGTGCAAAATGCACTTGATACCTTCTTCGCTTCAGGGCCCACCAAGTTCTACTGCAGTGGAAACCATTGTTTTTCAGAACGTTGGCAGAAGGGGGTCAATGCTAGTTAGGGTTATTTCTGATCTTACGTCTTAAGTGACATATTGATGTTCAAAGGTGGTGGGTTAAGAACCGACAGAACTTTCTTGGTTATCTTGATATAAATTAATTTTTCGGAGTTAACTGTCTTGTGCGCCATCCTGAATAATATATGCCATTTTAACAGGACATGAACAGTTTGATGAATGTGTTAAATTAAAGAATATGAAAGGACATTTAAAAAAATATACCATTTATTATTTGAAGGAGAACAAGATATATATGAAATCTTTCAGTTTAACGTTATACCCGTTCGTCAAAGGGAGGCAGATGATTAAGACAATTAAATAATGATGGAAAATTGGTAGAATTATATTGTGGGAGGAAAGTGAGTACCTCGGGGAAACTCACGAACAAGATGATATTCAATACAGACTTACTTGGTAGGGATCGAACCAGGGATCTCACTTAACAAAGGTAAGCGCTCTACTATTGAGCTACTGTGTCCCCTTCAGTTTCTTCATCTTTAGAAAAGATGAATGACTGTTGTTTTATGTATGAAACATTATTTTTTCGAAATATTTTAAATGTTATTAGCGAAACAAGCCGAAAATTTAGAGAAATATTTGAAACTAAAGGTGATTAATAATTTGCATACATTAAATGTGGACAAAATATAACAAGTTTTCTTTTGAAAAATTCTAGTCACGGTCTGATTTTACATGTTTGGACTGCATCGTAAATTCAAAATACTGTCATTATATGTGGTATATGCGTTTCGACATCTAAAGTTTTGGGCCTGGATATATAAGGTAACGTATTTAGATAGAATTCTAATTTCAACCTTGTATGTGTACTTGTAGCTGAGTTGGATTTATCGTTCCGTTCAGCAGTAAACAGTGGCGGTATTTATATAGGGCGAACCGACCAACCGCCTGGTTACTGCGTTTCAGAGCAATACTCTTAATTTTTAAAATCTTTATGGACAACACACAATTGCTTTATTCAACAAAATTCTGAAGCTTCGAAAACCTTGCGAAATCAAACCGATTACTGTTCTAAAATAGTCCATTTGCACAATGACAACACATCCACCATGAATAAAAAATTTTCCAAATATTTTATTGTATTAGGCTCAGGAAAGTGCCCATGACGTCATCAATACAGACGTGTTAACTCCGGGAATTTTCGAAGTTTCCCAAGAGCATTCAGATTCTTCAAGACCTGCAGTTTAAGGCAGAAACTAAACAATCGTAATACATTCCTTAATCCAAAATAAAGGAGTACACACTAGGCAAAAAGCGTCACAAAGAGATACGGTTGACTCCGAAAAAGGACTGAAAGCTAGAACAATTATTGACTTCGTATCCCAGATTTAAATTGGAGCAGAATAGTAGTAATGGAAATATATTTTACAGAAGCTGTTTACTAGCCAGTATTACTAAGCAAAGAAACAGCTGAAATTGAGAGCTCTATATTTTCTTGATGATGGTTTGAGTGGCGATATTCTGTTGTCGATACTTTTACTTTTGATATTGTGCCATGCAACTATGTAGGGCCCTGTGGGAATTCCTTGCCCTAGGCACCACAAAGATTAAGGTCGCCTGTGCCAGTGAGACTGTATGAGATGTGGACGTACAGCATAATGTGGGATCAAAATCACATGAGCTCTCCCGCACCGAGTACGCACACGCTAGTCATATATTCACGAGCGCACTCGGGTTTGTACTTTTAACACCATAATATAAGGAATGCCTGAAACAATTCTTAATGCGTTGGAAGCTATCCGCACGATTACGAAGCACTAAAGTACATGAAACGTAACATAGTGTTACATGACCATAATATATTCATTTGTTTTAACCCTACCTTACCTCATCCTGCATGTAAACTCTTTCCTCTCACCCTCATACAAACTTCAACTTTTACTCTTAGATAAGCGAATATGAGGATAGAGAATGTCTATGTGGGAGTTAAACATCAGGTTGAACATGTATGATATATTGATTCACAATGCAAGATGTTGGTGTTTTTCGACAAACTACTCTAGCCTTGGCTTAGAATTTTTGTTGTTAATAGCATAAAGGTTTAGCCAGCATGCCATCGATTGTATACCTCACACTTATGAGTCGTCGGGACTCCAATATTACTTATAAATAAAGAACTAACGCATGAATATAATACGATGCACATGATAGTTAAAGAACACGTACAAAGATGTGTATTGTGAACGTATAATACATGACATGATTGTGCTTCATTTTGTAGTAAATTCAAATGACACATTGATCTTAATAAAATTTAAGGAAAACAATCAATATGTGTCTAGGAAAGGTAGGTAAATTCTGAATGAATTAAATTGAAAATAATTCATAATTACAAACCGTGATTGCGGAGCATGTTATGCATTAATGAAAATGTAACTAAGAACAAGCCTTGTCGTATTTCCAGTTATGTGGATCATTGGTGAAATAACATCTAAATAATGAAATAAAAAAGAAATTTGGATCGTTATATATGTATTTAAGGTTTTACAATATAATGGTGTAAGTTCTAAGTTCTTTAATTATTTCAACTTTTATTGCAAGAAAGAAGCGTTAAAATATAATATATACAGCAAATGAAAGTAAAAGGCTTCAAAAAGAAAGGAATAGATGAAAAATATCTCCAACAAGAATATTCGTGAATACGTTAATAGTAATCAGTAATATTAGTAATCAGTAACGTTGTGAATAAAGTTATTGACTTCTAGGGTAGGAAACATTAGCACGACAAGTAACATTTCCTGTTGTTAGCGTGAAACATTAGATTAAATGGTGGATTATGCATTGATCCTTTTGCAACTGTTGAACATAAATTTATCTCTCATTTGTGAAAACAGAGCAAATGAGAGGACTTGAACAAATGCACAAATTCTCGCTTAGACACACAGAGAAAAGAGAGCTTTGTGAATCGAAGTTATGCTTTAGAAACTCTGCTTGAATGTTTCTTCTCGTAGTAAAGGTGGTTGTTGGCTGTGTGTTGGTTAGGACAATGAAAAGAGGGTGAACCACAGAGTCACAGCAGTTCTGTTCATCGCTATCTTTTGAGAGCATCCCACGATCGGACGTGACTTCTCATAAATGAGAGAATAGACTTCTGCAGCCATCAACAAAGGCTTCTATATCTTCCCAAAGAACGTGCGTCTGAATAGAATCGGCGATTGGGAACAACGCACAGCAATAAACCGAACAAATCACAACGATCGCCAAGATTATTTCTTGTTTTCATTATTAGCTACAAGTATAGTTCTGTGTTTGAAAAGTTAGGTCAAACTCATGGAAGCCGACAAGTGCTGAGAATAAACAACTCAACGTAAGACATTTAAAAAAATAAAGTACATTGTTTTGGTACAATATAAAACATATTTCAATATACGATCAGCTACTAGCATTACTAGTAAACTTACTAAACATTTGAGGAGCCTTTTTAAACCTCGGATACCCATGATATTTTTTAACTCCGGATTCCCAACAAAGATACAGATGAATCCCAATACATTTTTTTTGCAATTAGAAACGTCCTTATTTGTGGCATTGATAATACTGATATGTTAATTTATGTTGGGTTCTGCTTTGTTAGGTATGTTCGTTTTGTTAGTGTAAGTTAGTTTAGGTTAAGTTTGAGTAGGTTAGGTTAGTGAAATGACATTAATTTATTCGCTATAGAACTGTAATAATTTCGTAATGTTTTTGTGGCAGGAAAGGTTGCAATATTTTAATATGAATGCAATATTGCAACGATATATTACAAATACTCTCTAATATTACCTGTTCATTATTTTGCTATTTACAATAACAAAACACAACAATAAAATACTTGAAACCAATATGTCAACATGGATACCCAAGGGGGTACAAATGTACCCCCAGTGAAGTTTTGGCCAAATACGTAAGCAGATTATCTTACCATATAATTGTTATTGAGGAAATAAGTTTTCTTACATTCCGGCCCACAATGTAAAGAACGCTAGTCAACCTGGAATGTCTCTGACATAAAATATACAGTAAAACATACGTATGGGGTATATTAGTACCCTCCTTATGTATCCAAAGGTTAAAGGTAACATTTCCATCTCCAGATTTTTGCGAAACTGACCTTTAATGTTTTTCTCTTTGGGATCAAATGTTCCACAATGGCTAATTTTACAGTAGAAGTGAATAAACGAAGTGACTATTGAAGTGGGGATGCAATAGGGTTTCCCGTACAAGGCGTAGAATGCGTCCCGGGTCATCCTAGCCACGTAGAGCTTAGCGTTTCCTGTAACAGAAGGACCACTTTGCGATTCAGAAGTCCTGGCTCCAGAGTTTTGAGTTTTTCTTGAGCACTGCTATACTGCTGACAGTACACAGTTGCGTTGATGCTCTGAACAGTTGTAAGCAGTTCCCAATGCATGATGCCGCGAGCAGTCCACCTAACACAAAGGAGGACCTTCTTCTGGTGCAGTGCTAATTTTGGAATCGTTTCATGCGGTGCTAACCAATGATCACGGCGCTGTAAAGCTTCCTACAGGATTCACTTCTCATCACATGTCTACACCCTGTACAGAAATGGCTCCTCCCTCAGACGAGATAGCAAACACAGGTGTCTACTCGCCTTGCCTTCTTGCCCGGAGTCAATCATGTGGGACCCATCAACCTAACTTCTAGTGTTTCCTAAGTTGATGAAGGTGCTGCCGAATGGTTTCTCCACTCACATTGAATTATTCTCCACTCCCACTTCCTCACACATCTGGCCACTGTTCGTCTCAATTGCTGCTTGAATATCTTCATTTTGTACATGTGTTCATCTTCTGGTCCGTGGTGCGTCTTGGAGTGTTTCGTCACCGTCCTGGAACTTGTTAAGCCACTACTGCGCCACATCCTCACCAAAGGCCTGGCTGCAGCGGCGTTTGCTCTTGCTTAATGTTTTGGTAGAAAGCACAAAAGTTCTAGAGAGACATTATTATGGCGTTGCCGAAACGTAGCATGAAATCATGAAGCAAGATGATGCAAATGTGCTGTCATAATGTTATTTTTAAATCACAAGAAATGTATTCTCAATATTGACTTCCAAACGCTCAATACTTTTTAGACAGCTTGACATATAATTAAAAATAAGAATTTAGGAATGATCAAAAATGCATCAGGAAATTGCGATCTTGACTAATAAGTAGTTTTTGGATCAGGGGCCAGAATTTTTTTGAATGGCCCATAAATTGAGTTTGCATATTTTCTACGGAATAAGCACATCATGTTCAGTTAAGTGTTAATTTGGGTTTGGCTACACTGCATGTAGAACTCCAGATATAAGGCGTACAAGAAAATTTTTGATTGAATATATTGAATCTTTTGATCCAAAGGAAGTACAGCAATCCCAACATTCTGAATTATGTACTATTGATTAGTCGAAATATGGCGTTTTCTAAAATTCCATGCTATATTCCGTTTTAGTTACTAGTATATGTTATGAGTACCCCAATAGTTTATTTTTGCCTCCATTTCACAAGGATCGAAACTGAGAAACAAAACCAATTTGAAGATTTTTTTTCTGATATTTTATTCTAATACAGTATTGCCTCTGACACCTCAGAACTCAAGTAATTTGGAATATGAATGAAGAACACAAGGAAATTTTGCCCCAGAATACAAACACTGTTTTGGAAAATAAACACCCAGCAATTTATTTGTGTATGTTTGTGCGTAGGTTTGTCCTTGAGCTTGGGCCATCCATACACTTTTTCACTCAATTCGTTCTTCGAAATTGTAAAAGCATCTTGAAGTGTCTCTCGCTACTAAATTTATGCTTTCGTAAATGTTTTGTGTTATTTTTATATAACAATAACTTAATCAATTCGAGATGGAACCTAAAAATATCTTCCATACGTAGAAGCTTTGCTTTGTATATACTTAAACACAAACAAACTATTTGATGAGCAAAACAATATATTCACATAAAAAACTACATACGTGTTACAGTTTCGCCAACTAACATTTTGGCTTCATCAGACACTATATTGCTCAGCAAATAGCTTGTTTGGGTTTAACTAAAAATATAATTTTTGATGAAGTACTATTATTTTTGTGTTAGTATTTTACCTTTAAATCCAGTGTAATTATTAACTACTAAAACATTTTGAAAATTAGAGTACGTTGGATCCAGGAACGAATTACTAAGTTAATAAGACCTTGTTTCAGAAATATATATATAAAAATTATTGGCAAAGGAAGTCACACTTTTTAGCACAATAAAAATTAGTTCCTCTCTGCTTTTTTTTAGAAAGCTGCGTGTGAAAATTTACAGTTAAGTATTTCCTTTTGTAGAGGTTGACGATATTTATCCATTTTATATATGTATAGATCCTACTAGCTTTTGCCTAGCTGGGGGCTCGGCCCCCATGTCCCCGAATCGGCTCCGCCTAACGCTTCGCATTTCCTATCTATCGGCTTTTGCATCAACAGTAAATTTCGTGAACTTGCTCTTCATATTTCCTGAATCTGCCCATCCGCGGGCTTCGCCCCCACATGCTGAGTTCGCTCGGCCTACGGCCTCGCACATTTTCAACAAACAGTTCTATTGTTTCTTTTCCTATTTCAACTATCCAAAAGATAAGATTTTGTATCCCAAGAAACGCCCATTTAAATAGCGTTGGAATTCTTTCATTCTCTTTTAGACCCCTAAAATTTCAAAATATTCACTTTTGGCAATTTTCTTGTCGGTTAGTCCTAGAAGGCTACAATCATGCCAAATTTCATCTTTCTAATCCTGCGATTGGGATTTTTTTTTTTTATTTCTGATGATTTACTTAGGTATCGCTAACAAAAACCTACAAGTGTACCGAATTTCAAGTTTTTGTTCCAATTATAAGTACTCTAAACATGAGATTATAGGTCCAAAGAAGGCCTATTTAAATAACATGGGGAAATTCTTCATCTCGTCTCTATACCTCCTAAAAATTAAAAATACTCACATTTGGCAATTTTCCAGTGGTTTGTCCCGAAAAGCTACAATCATTCCAAATTTAATCGTAGCCCTACAGGAAGTGCTCAATAATTTGGAGGTGTAAAAGATGTTCCATACAAATAACATGGGAAAGATTTTTCAGTTCCCTATAAAAACCATTCTAGAGTTAGATTTTTTACTTTTACTGATTTACTTTGGTAGTGCTGACGAGAACGTACAAGCATACCGAATTTCAAGATTTTATTCAAATTCTGAGAACCTAAAAGATGAGACTATAGGTTTAAAAAAGGCCCATTTAAGTAATGTAAGGAAATTCTTCATCCCCTCTTTAAACTCTCTAAAAATAAAAAATATTCACTTTTGGCAATTTTCCTGTGGGTTAGTTGCGGAAAGCTACAATCATGTCAAATTTATTCATTCTAGCCCTACAGGAAGTGCTCAATAATTTATGTCAGCTCATGTAGTTTTATATATAGTTAGCATTAGGATATATATATATATATATATATATATATATATATATATATATATATATATATATATATATATATATAAAATGTTTACACAATAAGCAAAACTTGAAGTTTAATATTATCCTTAATTCTAGTCTGTATCTCATTAAACGTATATGTATTGTATATGTATTGTCTCCCTGCTGGCATCATAATATAAAGCTTGACGAAACTATACTTCAGTATCGCACATGTATTTTATAGTTTACCGTACACCAACTGTATTTTTGCTTACAAAAAATATTTTATTTCCATTTTCTCCAAAACTATTATAGACGAGGATTTATGTTCATCAATATGATATTATTCAGCTCAGTAACATCTCTAGCTTTGTACCTCTCTTGTATGGACATGTTTATTATTACTATTATTGTTATTATTTCGCTTTACACTAAAGAGATATTATAAAACTTTAGCTGTGTATGATTAATATATCGTAAGCTATGTCACTGTAAGAAACACATAATTCAATATTATTCAAAAGCTACCGATAGTATAGCTACACAAATTATTTTTGTATTTCCATGAATTTACAAAATTAGTTACTCGTGAATGTTAGGCTGCCGATAGAAGCCTCAGAAGATTGTACAGTAAAGCAACATGAACTTTGGATCTAAAAGAAAGTTTTAAAAACTACTCTGCTAGATAAGAAGAATATGGTCTAAAACATTACTAGATTCGAAAAAGCGGTTGTGCTTACTTCTGGAAATTCTTTTGGTTACATACAGTTCATAAAATTCTATCGAATAAAAATAAGAAGAAACGAAAAGATGAGAAAATAAAATGACGGAAATGATAAAAACAGAGAAAAGTGAAGAAAGAAAAAATTTTGCCCACCCCATTCTCCTTCTGAGAGATGGGTAAGGAGAAAAAACGTGCAGACGAAAGCAAAAAAAAAAAAGTAGGAAAGTACTTATTCTAAGTTGTTCGACATCTAGTAGTACTCTTCTTTTGTCTTCGTCGAATTATAGTGACTAGTTGGGATTGTTGGAAAGAAGATAGGGGTTGGAGGGATGAATAGCACAAAGTTGTATAGTTATCTATGCTTGTTGGGTGGGATAGGTGAGTGTTAGGGTGGGGCAGGGGAAATCAAAACGAATTTCAGCTAAGGAAAAGTAACGGTCGTTACAAACAACGTGGGCGTTTTCACTACTGCTACTTGGGACTAGTATTGCTTCTTTTTCTGACCGGGGTCTCGTCCCTTCCCACTACCGTCCATCGCTGCTTGCGAAGAAAACTTTTCGGTAGCGCTAAACTTTCTCCATGAGTTCAGCAGCGACCAATCTGGAGAGGCTCCAGCTAGCAGATTACGTTTTGTTTCAAGTGAGAGAGGGAGAGAGAGAAGATGAACATAGAAATTCCAGGAGGAAGAGAGGCTGAGTGAAAGGAAAGATAGCAGAAAAGGAATTTTTGTTGGCTGAGGTGGTAGGGGTGGTGGGTTGAAACAAGGAGGAGGGGCGGAGATCCAAAACAGAATCTCGGACAAAGAAGAATAAGACCACGACGAAGATGAGAGGGTTTTCCGAAAGGAAAAGGGGAGAAGGTGAAGTAGCAATTCGTCCTTTCCTATCGGATCCAATGAAGTCATTGAGTGGCGACGGAAAGACCCGAACGGTCGGTAAAACAGTTTAGGAAGTTGCTGTCTCGTCTCAGTGTTGCCACTGGAACATCTCAATATTTTCTTTAGCTTTGTTCAGTACATAATTAATTATTCCTCAAACTGCAGAATGGGGATCATTGCTTAGGCTTGCAAGGAAATGCTCCATTTTCTATCTATATAACAAATCCTTATTTTAAATTTGTATTATTATTATTGCTATGTAAGAAGCAGAAAGATAGTCACTTAATAATGAACGCTTTGAATATTAACCCTTTGGGCTCTCAACTTTCCATTTCTAATTCACTCTCATAACTTGGTAAAACCTTGGAAATTTATGAGAAAATTCATTTGGTACCTAATGATATCTGTGATTTCAGAAAAGTCCTGCCATGCCTATTATAGCTCTCCTTATTAAAAGATGTACACTTGATAGAGATTTTATAGAAATTGGATAAATAACATAAATATTGCAATAACTATGATATAAAATAACTGGATATTACTTACAGCGATATGTATACCATAATTTACATTAAAAAGAAAAACTATAATTACTCCATGAGATAATAACAAGTTCTTTCGTGGATATATGGTTAGCGAATGTGCCTTTGTCGTGAAAGATCCGACTTCGATTCCCAGTAAGAACTCATGTGGTTTGGATCAGACTTTAAGTTGTCCGTGTCCCATATAGCGTCGCTGCTGAATGGGACACTAAACGCAAATCCAACCAATTAAGAAATCATATTAGCATTCTTCCTCTTCTTTTCCAGTTATTTATTTTTTAGGTGCAATACTGGTACTCAATACCTAGTGTATTCTACAAGTATAAATGTAAGATGTGATAAATGTAAGATCTCCTCTTTGCAAAAGTAAGTAAATAATAAAAGCTACCGATTCTCTATTGAATCAAGTAATTCAAGGAAGATGAAACTAAAGATTTCGAGCTCGAACATAAATTCGAGTCGAGAAAGCTTGGTTTTCACAGAACTGAGGTGAAGGACATTAAAGCGAAAGATATTTTGTCCATTGTATAAATGTATTACATTTGATTGTAGGGGGTTGTGAAATTGGATATCTGAACTGTAATATGACGTGTTCTTCTTTGCTATTTTGTGTTTTTCTTTGCGGTGTTTGGCTCTTTGATCTTGTTATGGTTTATTTTTGGTAGATTAATATTGCAAGGTTCTACACGTCCTCCGAATACCACGTACAGGCTGTAAACCATTTCAGGCAACAACCATTATATAAACATCGTCAACCATTATCAAAAATCGTCAAGACACGAAGATTAAGGAAGTCAGTAACATTTTTAAATGAAAGGAGCCACGATACCGCAGAATCCATCAATCTTCGCCGATTAATTATAATTATCACCTGAAGGAAGTCTGGTCTCTGAGAGTTCCTTTTGCTAGGACGTTTAGTTTCTGCAAATACTTCACCACTCTCTATGCCTGATCTCCGTGATTTATACTCCTCTCTAGTACGCCATGTCTCTGGGAGGTACCTATACACACTCCTTAGCCGCAAGAGCCTTGGATCATATCACCCTAGGACGCTTAGTCTCTGAGTTCCTACAAACTAATCAAAACACTATCAAATATCCAAGGTGAACTTAATATTTGAACTGTAATTAGTAACTATTTTTATAATAAAATGTGACTGGAAAAGTCAAAAAGTTCCCGTGCGCAAGTTTTTAGCTCATCGCTAAAAGACAGAATTTTAAAATATTTTTCACTGTAAATCTTGTGTTCATCATTGTAATGTCAGGTTTCATTTTTAATTCTTTTTATTGTTTGTGTTCTTCTTTGTTCGATGTTATGTTGTGTTGATTGATGTGTCTGTGTGGTTGTATATTTGTGACTCCGGTCTACGTGTGGTGTCAAGTCACATTAAATCCATGTATCTTCTCTCAGAAACTGTTAAGTAATTTATTAATTTTTATCATTGTGCGTTTCAGGTTTTAGTGCGCTACATTTTATTACGTATTTTGATAGTAATATGCTATTAAACCTTGAAGTTTTATGGTAAGATCAATATCATTGGTTTTATCTTCTTCTAAATGCATTTGATAGAATTCTTTATTCATTTACTAAAGTATTTAGTGATTAGTGAGTGTATGGTTTGCTCTATTAGCGTTAGGATTATTTAGGTACATATTTGTTCTCTACCTCAGTAGGATAGAAACATCTTCCGATTTCAACTTCTTTCAGCTTTTGTTATTTCACGCAATATTATCTTGGTAGAATGTAGGATTCCTGAAGAGTAGAATAGATCAAATGAATATCGGTACGTTTAAAGAATTGTTGACATTTTAATAGCTACTTTTACAATTAATCTATTGTCTACACTGACACCTAGATACTTCGCCGTTCGTTTAGGAAATATTTGTTTCTTGATGATTAAGGATTTATGCTGATCTCCAACAGCTCCTTTGTCGATCGGATAAAATAATATGGTTTACAGTTTTATTATAGTTAATATTAGAAACCATTTCTCATGCCATTTTTGGAAGTTGAAGAGGTTGATTATGTCTTTCCTTAGTCTTCATAACATTACCGTGATGTGTTTAGCACTGGCCTAGGGAGAGAGTACCACCATCAAATAAGGCTAATTTACAGGTGTTATTCTGCTTAATAAAATTGCAATTTCCTTATAGTATATACAAGAGAGGTGCTATGTCTGTGCCTTGAGGTTCAGATTTCTGAAGGTAAATCTTTTCCGAAAGTGTTCCGTTCATTATGGTTTATGTTTGACGTTGATGTAGGAAATTTTAGTCTATCCTATGATGGTTGCTGGTAGTTCTAGTTCAGTCTGGATTTATAGATAAGCTAAATAAGTAATAGCGTCGACTTCATTCTCTAAGGAGTAAACAAGTTAAAGGAAAAACTGGGCATATATTTCCAAAATAAAAGATGAAAAAAACAAACAAAATAAAATCTACATACCGCTAAAGTGTTTTGGGTTCTATAGATTCCCATAGTGTAAGCAACTGGAGCGCTCTTGCTAGCCTGCTCCCTAAAGTATCACTAGTTTGCTCATTTCTTTATATAGGCAACATTCAACCTACAGCAACAATCTGCAGTCCATTGAATTTGTTATTAACAAAGAACAGTTGGATATATAAAGGACCTAATCAATACTAAATCCAGTTTTGTCCTTGATCACGAGATTTGTAGTGAACCATTGTGCTACACGCTGTCAAAATCAGCTCGGCTGTTAGATCCAAAAATGCGGCTCCAGCCTTCCATTCCTCCTATATTTTTCTGTATCATTATTGAAAATAGAATTTACCCTATTCAACTGTGCTGGGTCTGAAATCTAATGGCATGGCATAATTTGTGTGAATTCGTTAAGATACACAAGTAATCTACTAAGGAGAATCTTTTCCACACTTTCAGATGCTACTGATATTATAATGATAGGTCGGTAACTACTAGATTTTGATAGGGTCTTTCCCTAATAGAATGGAGATCAACATCATAAAGTCGAAAATCATGAGAGCATCCCATTGAAACACACCCTTACGGATCAGAGTAGAAAAAAAGAGAACTTGAAGAGGTCGATCATTTCAAATATCTGGGAAATATTTTGACGAGACAGGCTTACTGTACCAAAGATATCAGGTCAAGAATTGCCATAGCCAAGAGGATTCTATAGAAAAACGTCATTCCCAACTATAAGACTTAACACTGGACTAAAGAAGAAGTTCTTCAGTTGCTGTATGTAAAGAAGGGATTGCATGATTCTGAGATAGTTTCAAAAGGTGGTGTTAGAGGAAAATGGAGAAAATAAAATGGACGGAGATAGTAATAAATGAAGATGTTCTAAAACGTGTAAGAGAGTTGAGTTGATTTTGAGTTTAACGTCCCGTTCAGCAGCGACGCTATATGACACGTGAACCTACTGATGAACGTGAACTCCGAACCACTTTAGCTCAGAGAACGCTTAAACCAGCATCCTTCGTAGAAAAATTATCTGAATTGAACACATCTTTAGAAGAAGCTGCCGGCTGTTTCATACCGCCATAGAGGGAAAATGGAAGGTAAGCGAGATAAGAAGGAAAAACACAAGTTATCCATTATCTAAAATATAAAATAAAATACTGTGTTAAAGGAGGAAACTGAAGATCGAGAAGCCTAGAAGAAACATTTACAGACCCTGACCTAAGGAAGAAAAATATCCTGTTAAACCCAGGACCTGCCAAGAGGCAGAATGATTAATTATATCAAACTGTTTTCAGTTTTCAGTATACACTCTGTGCTAAGACTATGCATAAAGATTTTGATAAAAGTTAAAATAAAATATATATGGTGCATTTTTGTTTAGTTATGATATTTAATCAGATCTTGGAGCTGTATTCCGTTTGAGTTTGATGGTTTCAATTATTATATCAAAACGTATATGGAACATTCAGAGCCCAAAGAAATTATCTCCAATGACCAAAGCTGTGAGAAAAGATACGTCAAGTTTGTACGGCACATTTAAATGTATGAAGAAGTCAACATTGTTTTTACATTATAAAATTTGTTTACAATTTCTGAACTTGAATCTTTTAAACTTTGAGGCGTTTTTCTGAATAGTATCTTGAGATGAAATATGTCTAAAATAACCAAAAGTGAACTTCATTCTATTGTGTACTGAACGCGCTATATCTTCTAGAAGGTTGTTACAATTGTCTGCATGTCTGTCCTCAAAATCTTGAAGTCGTTATTTTCAAAGAACGGTTTTATTTTCTACGTTCTTTTAAGCTTTATTCTAGATAGTACGCGTATATGAGTAAAGTTATATTATCGTTTATGTTGAAAGAATTTGTCTTCCGATGTTATTGAATATGTTAAGTTTTTGTTGGATATTATTTCTTATTTGGATTTTTTTATATAATTATTACTTAGTTCGTTTCAAAAATGTTATTTATCTTGTTGGTAGAGATCTTTCCGTTTGTTACGTTTGATTTAAGATTTGAATTTCTTCAAAGGAGTTAGTTTCAAATTTAATAACTTTGTTGCGTTGATTTATTTCTTTTTTCTAAATCAAACCAGTGGTATTTTTTGCTCGTTTTTGTTGAAAACTTTTGTGTCGAACTTTTTTGATGAGACATGATGGTAATGTATGTTCTGCAGGATCTATAGATTTGCCGGAAAACATTTTAACACTGTATAGAATATTATATAATAAAATAAATATTCGGGAGACAAAAGCCGTGGTGATTGGAACTAAGCAATCTGCATCAAATATAAAGGTGGGAGGGGAGAAAATAGAACAAGTGAATAGTTTTCGATATCTGGGTAGTATTCTTAGTAATAACATGAAATGCGAACGTGAAATAAAAGAAAGAATAGGAATGGCGAAAGAAGCCTTTAGAAGGAAGAAAAGTTTTTGTGGGAACTTGAATAAAAAGTTGAGGAAAAGACTCATAAAATGCTTCGTGTGGAGTGTTGTACTGTATGGGGCGGAAACATGGACATTACATTAAAGTGATGAAAATCGACTGGAAGCCATCGAAATGTGGGTGTGGAGAAGAATGGAAATAATTAGTTGGGTCGAGCGGAAAACGAGTGAGAGGGTGTTATAAATGATGGGGGAGAAAAGAACACTTTTGGGTATTATTGAGAAGAGAAAGACAAAATGGTTGTGATATTGCCTAAGAAGAAACTGTATCATGAGGTACGTCCTAGAGGGAAGGGGGCAGGAAAGACAGAGAAGGAACGAAGGAGACTACAATTAATGGATGATATAAAATCAGAAATATCATACGTGAAGACGAAGTGGTTAGCGGAGGATCGTGGAGCATGGAAGCTTCTCAGCTGCGACAAGTGACCTGCCACAAAGGGCAGAATACCTATGATGATGATGATGACTGATTTCATGTTGAAAACAGTGCCATACTATATAGAGTATTTACTAAGATTGCCTGGTTCACTTAGTTGAATCGTGGACAGCGTGTGGCCAGCGAGATGTCCAGATCTCACTGCGTGCGCATTTTCTGTGAAGTTACACTAAGAACGAGGTGTGCAAGTCAAAACCTCATACAGTAGAGAAATCGGAGACATGGATTTAAGAGGTTATTATGCCAACATCCAAACTGACTTCCTTCAGAAAAGTATCAATTGTATTCTGGTAGTTTGAGGAAGCTGGCTTACAATATTGGTGCCTATGTTGAGGTTTAACATATTCTTTAGTTTTATCTCGTAACGAAGAACATGTGCGTCCTTTTCTAATAAATAAGATTTAATATTACAGAATTTATAAATGTTTTTTATACCAAGTTATTTTTCACCTACCTTGTACTTGGTATATTGTTGGTAGAATCCTGTACGATTGTCGTAAGTAATGGTATGCTCCTTCTATGGCCTCTTGGTAAATTTGGCATGTATATCTTGCAAATATTTTTCTATTTCTTCATTGTATTTTGTCCAATTTGTGTTTTTGTGCTGTTTTATATTTATACTATTTTGTGGGGTTTACTATGTATTAAAAAATGGTATAATTACTGCTCTGTGATCTGATGTTAATTAGTTTAGATAGATATTAGTTAATTGAATTGTCTATTAGTGCATTCACATCTACTATAATAATTGTATGAGAGAATTAAAATTGATGCTCCTCGCGATAAATTCTACCTGTAATAAAGAATCTGTATGTGCTGTGATTTAGTTAACGTAGTTTCATTGATTGCTATAATATCAATATTATAGTCTATGGTGTGGACGGCAACATCCTTTAGACCCTTCTGTTGATGAAAAGTCGATATCTTTAGGTTCTTCCTTTTCTAATTGTTTTGTTGTTCTACAATTATCTGTCATAATATATCTTGTTCCAGGCTATAATAGAATATTTGAAGTTATTTCTTTTATATTTCTTGTTGTATTATTGTTATCAACATCTGGTTCTCCATGTGTTTAAATTAATGTGTTGATACGTCTGTTGAAGTAGATCTCAGTTGCTTGTTGCACGGTACTTTCCACAAGTTCATACTGCAAAGTTTGTGCAATTGATAATATGGTGATGGTGTAGGTAGTCCAACTAACTTATTCTTGAGTTCGTTATTCATTTTTTGTATAGATTCATGAATTTGCATTCCAGTTACTGCAGTGGTTGGCGGAGATGTGTTGCAGTTTTTTTTGAAGTTCTCTTTCTATGTCTGTTTCATTATCAGGTACAGTATATCTGTCAGAAATATCTTTGTTTGCCTCTCTGTTTGTTTCCTTTGATTCGTGTTATATAGTTGTTGATGATGTCTTTGTCGTATTTCTTGTGATATTAACTTGTTTTGTTGAGTAGAACGAAAGATTCTTACTATGAAAGCAGATGTAGATAACGCAGTAGTTAGTGTTGATTGGCTTACGACAAAGTTGATTGTCGTGAATTTCACATCTATAACAATAATGTTTGCTTTTTCATTTGTGAATTACATGTCTATGTTGGAAACATTTAAAGTTTGGACGGTTCTACCCATACTTCTGGAGAATTGATCGATGGAATTCTATCGCAATGTCATTTGTAATTAGTAAGTTGTTTTCTTCTGGATCATACGTAGTCTAACTAATAGTAGTGGGCCTTTCTCATTCTTCATTATGGTTAAATTCGTAAATTAAATTACCCAGCCTTTACGTTATTTTTTTAGTTCTATTGATACTGTATGTTGACTGGAATGTCGCATAAAGCACATGTAAAATCTCTCTTTATTACATTATGTTTTTGTATTGATTGCCCAAATAGTTCATCATTTATTGGCCATAAGTCCAAATCCTGTAGTTTAAATTTATGTAGGTAACATTATTTTCCTTCCTGCCTTTCGAAGTTGGTTCTCAATTCATTTTCACGAGGAACTGAACAGATGGTCGTGGTATTTGGAAATTTCTCTGTTAGCTTCTCTCTTATTTTTATCGTTGATTTTGGGTTATTGAAGTTCTGTAGATATGCAATTATTGATCCTATACTTGAGCATTTGTTTCCTGTGTGTTTCTTTTTTCTTTCGTAGTTTTGGTTTTTGTCAGAGACTTTGTTTCTTGAGTATTGGCTCTACTATCAAATATAACTTGATTCTTTCGCTGTGTGTTGTTCTTGGATAACAATCGTATGCCCTGCTTTCCTCCGGGATATTCAATTTTAACCAGTAACGTTTTGCTACAAGTTTTGTATGTACACTGTCCAATGTTTCCAAAAATATAGCATAAAGCCACTCTTATAACCTCCATTACACATCTTCAATTTAAAGTGAAGAAACTATAAAAATATTTTGTAGGTATACGCTCCATTATATATATATATGGATTTTAACTTAATCATAATAGGAACCATTCAAATGAAGTATATTTTAATTCATGTACTAAGAGCATCATTATATATTGTTGTTGGGATAAGGAATGACAGTCCAACTCGCAACTGTGTTCGTCTGCCTCTCTATTGGAACATAATGGGCAGCTGTAAAGCTTTTGCTTCTACCGACGACATTGTCTGTATGTGTGCCCCAGGCTGAATGAATGAGTTGTAAGTTGTAGTTTGAAGAGATCAAGAGTACACAAGATCTTTTCAGGTTTTGCATTTCTTGTATTGTGAGGCTGTCTTATCCTGCTTGAGCATTGAATTTTAAATTACATTAGTGGAGTGTTTATTATAAATTCCGAAACATGAATATAAATTGAAGTTGTAATAGCATAATTTAACAAGTTATATGTTTATGATAAAAGACCTTATCTGTTAATACATGTTGACTGGGTACGTCTCGAATATTAGTAAGTTTGATTGAGTTTCGAAATATGTTAATTAATTATAGAAAATCATAACTTACTTTTAATTGTGATAAATAAAAACAGACCATGTTTAGTGGTTTTGATAATTTAAGTTCTATTAAAAGAAGACAAAGGTTTTCGTTCTCTAGATATGAGTTTTTATTGGTTCTAGTTGTTGTGGTGATTCTATCGTTCTGAACAGTTTCATAACCCGAAAATCAAACTTTAATGTAGAGAAGAAATGTGTTCCATGTCAATTTTGTTACCTACTATATATGCTTGCAATTCAAATCTTTTTCTTGTAGTCTTTGATTACTAATGAAGAAAATTGAGATTTACTATCGTTGGGTTGAAAAAGATATGGATATAGATATAGGTAATAATATAGATAGATATATTCATCATGACTTAGTTTATTATGTCATATACACATGATGCCTTATGTAGCTTTAGGGTTGTTGGTCTTATCTTGAATACACTACTTATTGTTTTCTGAAATTTATCATGGGGAGACTGAGTGTCATTGTGAGGCTAGGTGATGGTTATCAATGGCTTTTGTGTTATCAATGAATTTTCAAGGAGTAGTAATAACGTCGGAAGGCTCTCCTTCTTTTGATATCATATTATCTATTATATTTTCTTTGTTTTCTTGATTTATTTCAGCTAGAAATTTCTTTCTTTGTTCTTAATACATGCACCTTTTTGTTTATTGACTCAGGGACAGATGATTTCAATAGACACTGGTCTGCTCCTTTTTGAGATTTGTAACCTTACAAAAGGCGCATTGTGATTTTGCAGGTTCAGTTATGTCCAGAAGCTTGGCTTTGATCATATAGATGGCATAGCTGAGCTGCCTTACAGTTCTCGGTGGTGCGATTCTATTGAAAGAGAATGGTAATGGTGTTATACTTTGCTTGTAGACTCCTTAGTTCTGTAATAGTAGTTGTCAATGAGTAATCAATATGTTGATATGATTTAAGATATAAAACAACATTCTTAATTGTATTATAGCTTATTTCCTTGATTGCGTGTAAGTTGTAGAAGGGGCCGCAGTGACTCAGTGGTAGAGCGCTCACCTCCGGTACGTTAGGTTCCTGTTTCGATCCCAGTTCATTCTAAGTGGACTTCATGGTGGACACTCATGTAGGCATGTTTTCCTCGAGGTTCTCCCGTTTCCTTCCACTTTCTTTCATCATTTCATTCATTATCATGATCACCGTCTCCTTTAACGTCCGTGCATAATGATGGGACATTAAAGTAAATAATTAAGTATTGAAAATTTAATTTTGACGTTTTGTAATTATTGTTTGACGTCATTAAATTTGTATGAGATGTCAACTCCTGTAATTACACAACCCAATGAATCTGTCTCTAGTCGTAGAGTTGATTCGTTTTATTTTTCTTCTTGAATTGTTGTTCATATACCATGGTAACTCAAAGCTAAACTCGGAGGATACTGTGGTTCAGTGGTAAAGTACTAACCTCTCTAGTATGGGATCCCTGGTTCAAAGTTTGTAGTGGACAACATAGTGTCCGTGGATCTTCTCGGTGTATTTCCGTTTTATCCTACATCCTCATTCCATTAATTGTTCCATCATCGCTTACTTGCCTTAATCATTGTCTCCCTTAGCCTAAGCTGCATAATCGTGGAACGTTAAACTGAAAGATTTTAGGGCTAAACTCTCTGAGTTGGAAGATAAACGTGAAGTAATCCTTATCTTCTTTGTAGTGAAAGCTAATCGTATGTATTTGATTCTTCTAATAGAATGAATTATGTATGGCGTTTAGCAGTCTGTTGCTAATTCTGTCGTTCAGTATGTTAGTGTGCACATATCGCAGAATGTGAAATCATGAAGTAGTAGTGTTATCTGTTTTCCTTCTTCTGTAGCATATTTAGTGTTGACTATTTCTTGCATGATAACTGTTTAATGTGTTGTTTTGTTGTCCTTCTCTAAAAGTATTTGTTGTTTTAAGTCCAGGACTAACTAACGATGCTGAAGTAGTAGCGCTTTGCATTCTTCTTAACTTTGGTAGAATTTGAGTCTCTAAATTATCCTTGATTTCTGGCCCAAGTGAATTTGAGCAGTGAGTTTGATGATGATGAGAATGTTATAATGATAATGACAACAGAAAATGAAACTAATATGAAATCTTTAATGTTTCACAATTATGACTTGTAGACTAATGAAATAGCTGAATTGCGGAAACCTCATAACGAGGAACTGCATAATTTATGCCGTTTACCAAACATTGTTAAAGTAATCAAGTCTATGACGCTCAGGTTGGCATGTCATATAGCCAAAATGAAGGAAAGTACAAACGCTTTCAAAGATTTAACTAAAAGTCCAATCGGGAAACGAACATTGAGAAGAGCTAGGCTTAATTAAAGGACAATATTAAGATGAATTTCGGATAAAGAGAAGTACAAAGAGAAACTTGATCCAGTTGGCCAAGGGCAGAAGTCAATGGAGAGCTATTGTAAACGCTGCATTGAACCTCCGGGTTCCATAAGCCATAGAGTTACTTAGTTAGTTGGACTAAAATGAATTTTGGTATATCTGCAGGTGAGTGATTATGAAAGAATTAGTAGAATCAGACTGTAAGAAGAAACACTGTTTCAAGAATACCTATGAACAATTGTTAAATCTGAAATCAATGGCCTTACATGGAAGCACTGATCCTAGTAACAGATGTATCAGTGATATCGAGAAAAGCGATGAGGCAAGACTTGGTACAGTCTGGGTCTGGACTCGATTGCAATAAAAAAAGTCTCAATATCGATCTTATCCGGAGTCGAAAGTCGTTGTCTCATTCTCGCTTTCAGATACTTGTTTTGATCTCGATCTAGAAATTCACAAGAAGTATCATTTTACACCTGTCGTTTCTTACATATATATTCATTTCATTTTTGACCGGAGAATACTATGGGCCTCGTATCCCTTCATTACTAAGTGGATAACACTTATGCTTTCTGTGGGTGTGTTTTGAAGGTTCAGTACTCAGTGGATGTATTAAACTTTAGATAAAATCAGAATAGTGAGTCCACTTTAAGTCGTAGATTTTGTTTCATATTGCCTCAGTTTAATTGCTGGTATAACAATATTGAACTTTAATGAATCAATTCAATATAATTTATTTCTTTTATGTTGAATCAATGTTATTCGATTCCACGCAACAGATAATACAAATGATAACAACAAGGTGTTTAATTGAACAGAAATTCCAATTTTACAATTTCTTATTTATAAGGGTGACATAAACCTTACAATATTGTGTTACACAACATACTTGTATTTATTATAATACAATGAAAGCAGATTAACATTCAAAATATAGTTCTTCCTGTTGGACTATCTGTAGCCACCTTCCTGCCAGTTTCTCAATTGTACGTCGATTCCACATCTTGTCTTTAAAGGTAAAGAAGTCGGTCACTGCTGTTTCCACCTCGTGCTGGTTGGTGAAGTGATTTTTAGGAAGTCAACCATAGACAGAAACAACAGGAGTATATACCTGCCGAAGCGTCAGTTCGATGTCATCAAGTTTCTGAATTACGAACCGAGTATGGTTTTGCATTATC
Organism: Thermobia domestica; assembly: GCF_964235325.1. Lineage (NCBI taxonomy): Eukaryota > Metazoa > Arthropoda > Insecta > Zygentoma > Lepismatidae > Thermobia > Thermobia domestica. The sequence continues at coordinate 196,420,386 of NC_137455.1, read as the reverse complement.
TTGTCTCTACAGGGGTACTTTCAGTTCACCAATGCAGGGTACTTTTAATTATGTATTGCAGGAAATATCTGCTCCAATTGTTTGAAACAAAGTTCGACATTGATGGTATGACCGTTGGTAACCACCTCGCAGCGAATTATCCAGTGTAGTTCAACCATGCACAGTGAAACGACCCTGTTTGATGACAGATTCTGGAAATTGGTCCTTGCTCAACTACTGTTTTTGGATATTCGGATTTCGGAAAAACACCATTTTCGTCACATGTGAGAATCCGCTTCAGCAAATGGAAATCACATGGATTTTGCAGCAGATATCGGCACATATACACTCTTCTGAGTCTGAGCTGGGTCAATTCATATGAGACAATGCGGCAGTTTCTGTTAGTCTTCCGGAGTTCGTGAAGATGATGCATTACAGTGGACTGGAACATCCCGAGTTGGTTTGACAATCGTCGTCTGCTGCTGAATGGATTTTCTCTAAATGTGCTGTTTTCGTGTGATCCCAGAATCTGCTACTCTGGGGTGTCCGGACGTTCACTGAACTTCGATATTTTTAACAACTTGCACAAAATTTATGTAACTATCTCTGACTTTAATTGATACTTAATTTCATGAATTCCTATGCTATGGTTCACTGCACCTTCCAAGTTTGCATGCCAAATGTTTTGGGTTGCTCCTGCAGCGTTATACCCTAGCTCGAACTCATACAATAACAGTTCACATATCAGACGTTGTTGAGCTCTCATCGTCACTGCCACTAAAAACTGATTGATGATAGGACGGAATGGGGGTCTCCGTGCTAAATAATCCGCTTGCCAAATTCTTCTTAAACCAAGTTGACCTCCTGTTTGGGTTGTAGAAATATTGGTTGGCTTCTTACTCATCCTTGTAGAACGGTTTCGATTCTCGATTAGAATATATATTATCACGTTTTTGCCTGGTTCAAGCGCAACTTAGAAGTTTACTTAATCTCTTTGTAATAATTAGAAAAATCTAGTGGTAAAGGCGGTTTAAGTATGGTACTGCTAAGAACCTCTCAATTCTGACATGTGAAGTCAGGGAGTATAAGGCAGTACAGCACTTAAAGAAAATGGTCCCAACCTGATAAGTACGAATTGGACGAAATTTCGTATAGATACTAATTTGAGGTCGGCGAATAACGCGGGAATAGTAATTCGATTCGTTTTTGCGTGCTTTACGAGATATGCAGGGTGATGCAAAAGTAAAATAACATAGAAACATTTTAAAATACAGCGGTATAGAACGATGAAAGCTCCACGTGGATACCAAAATGAATATGCGGAATCTCATGGCGGTAATGAGGAACGCAGTGTCATCCCAGGAAAATCTCCCGTTGAATAAAGATTGTTCCTTTTGAAAATGAAAGCGAAACAGTGTTCGTTGTTGAGATCCTGGAAAGAAGTACAAGTCTTTGAGGACACATGTCCCTGAAATCGGACCGTTTACAAATTGCAGTTGCACTTTGGAAGGTCAACATTAGAACGGAAACTTGGTTCCATTAGGGACACGATTTTACATATGTTTCCAAGAACCGAAAGCGAGTTCAGACCTAAAATTAAAAACACTCTAGATAGACACCTTCCATTTAACCTTGTCGTTGATACTAGCAAGTCGGGAAAAGTTACGGCATAACATGTGAAAAAATAGCTGATGAGCGTGTTCATTCCTGATATTACGGATGACATGTTACTGCTATTAGATTCCTGGACTGGACAGACTGATCATGATATTTTTAACGACCACCAAATACAACAGATGTTAAACAAGAAGACACTTCGCACACAAATAATTCCTCCCAAGACTACGAGATTTGTGCAGCCACTTGACGTTTATTTTTTCCGGCAGTATAAACTTGTCACTCGGAGAATTGAAGAATACTTTCGACACAAGATTATACTTGAAAATGGTACAGAAAAGTTGCATGATAGAGTCTTTATAATGAAATTACATTCCGTGGTGCTTCATCAATTCTATTCCCCTGCACTGCAAGACATGTTAGTGTATGCGTGGCGCAAGTCTGGATATATAACAAATGAACTGAACAGTAGTTTCCGAAATATTTTTCAAACTCTATTTCAAGTTGACGATTATAATATATGCAACAGAAGGTTGCGAGGCAGCATCATTTCTTACCTGCACGTACTGTTCCATGGCTCTTTGTCCAACTCACTTCGTTTGCAATCCAGTCTACCATCGATAGGGCATGTATCGTTTTAACTTCCATTCAATGTATTTCAACTATAGTTTCTTTCCTTTGTGTGCTACTATGACATGCATTAGGGTAAAGCATAGCTCTTCAGCACTTGCTTCTCACATAGGTGTCTTTTGTTGCATTCTGTTTCACATCATCCTATATATATCATAAAGTACGCAAAAGCAAATCAAACGACTATTCCCACGTTATTCACCGACCTCAAATTAGTATCAATACAAAATTTCGTCCAATTCGGACTGGGATTACATAGTTGTCTTATGTTGCATTCTGTTATGCATGACCCTGTATATCTCGTAAAGTACGCAAAATCGAATCAAATGACTATTCCCACGTTATTCACCGACCTCAAGTTAGTATGTATACGAAATTTCCTCCAATTCGGACTTGTCAGGTTGGGACCATTTCCTTGTTATACTTGACCCAAATATAGAGTATACCTGTACTTTCTGCTTTTATAGAAGTAACGTTCTTCATCGTGTATCTGTTCAGAACGAGAAGTACTGAATTAAAGTTACACATCAAGGATACTTTATCTTATTTCGGTAATATAGAAAAGTTGGTTTGTTAGAATTGACGTTCCTCTTTCAAAGCCTACTTTCAATAAAAATGCATTTGAGTTATAAGGAAAATATTACATCTAACTTGAAGAGGTTGCAAAACAGGGCAGCTAGGAAGCGGATACCACCACTATTTTAATCTAGAGAGTTTTAAATTTGTATTGAAGATTTAGAGAAATTAAGAACAAAAGCTGCTAGTGTTAATATTTAAAATGCTTATGACTGCTGCTCCAAATATTATAACTGATCCAAAGGATGTAACAATATGTATATATAGCCTATGTCAAATCCTTTTATCAGCTATATTCAAACTTTTTATGTACAATAAATACTTGCGTTCTTCAATACATATTTGCATTTAATCGGTACTCAGCGCACTATTTACTTATCACAATTCATCTTTATCATTGCACAGCTATTGCATATTTAATATCCACCATATTACATATCTTCATAATAATTGATATCGTAAACATCAACTTATACATCTCTAATAATTGTGTATCTTATTTTCACAGACTATGTCCTCTTAACTACATATCGGACATTCTCCTATTTGTAAGTGCTTCTATCTCAATCCTATTTCCAACAATTCTTCCCCTGTACAAAAGGAGAACCTACCCTAATAAAACAAAAGTAATCCTACGAACACAACATCCCTCATAAAGTCCATCTGTACCTAATTCTAATTGCAAAATCAATAACACATGTGATAAACTTAATCTAACTAATAAGTTAATTTATATTCCCTACTTAGTATTTTCATCCAACAATCATTCTAGTTTATTAAACATTCCATCGAGACTCTTACGACTTGAATGCCTCTTTAAATCTATTATTCAAATGCATATACCAGGTTGCCACTTTATTATACAAATTATCAATCTTCAATGTATTCACCTTCATTTTATCTTTATTTTTCCTATATTCACTCACACTTGCTCTAATACTTCCTCACGATCGATACAGGGACATTGTTTGACATACTTTGTGATACTACAAAGTTAACAGTGTTACCAACCCAACATAAAGATATATTTTTTTAGAAAATGACACTACCTAAGGTTATTCCATATTTTAAATCAATGTGTATAAGATAAACATACAATTCCACACTTATCATGTAGGGGAGACCGGGGCTGGTTGGCAGCACGGGCTGGTTGACAAACTGCATATAACTCCTTCATTAATTAACATAATGAGCTGTCGCTGCTGTCATAAAAGAGCGACCTATGGATACAGCTGCCACCTTCATATGAAATTTGTAACTTGCGGATTGTGGCGTCTATTAAATAAAGAGTGTTTTTGCCAGTCTGAAGTTTTTTTTTTTCAGTTCCCCGGTACAACATCACAGAATCGTCACTACTTGGAGTACATAGGTAAGTAATATAGCATTAGTTAGATCTGAACTTTGTTTTTATGGATATTCAAACAATAAAACGTAAATGCCAAACAATTGCTGAGTAATTACGACTTTGTTGCACAACATGGGGTGGGGTTAGTTGGCGTATAGCATTTGGGGTTGGTTGGCAAGTCTGCCAAATAACCCCGTGTGGAATATTATTTCATTTTACTTTTATTGTTACAGTGTTTGTTTTAATGTTATGTTGTTTACAGTTCTACCAGTCTTTCACTTCAATGCGTGTAGAGTAGCATGCACGTATTGGATTACTGTCAAAATTTAGAAATCGAGATAAGACTGTATGCCGGACTCTGAATTTTCTAAATAGGCCTAATTTTCAGGATCAAGAATATTTTGTACGTGCTCTTTTGTTGCAAAAATAGATGCTTAGGTATTGAATTTTCTTTCTTTGTGGAAAGTAGGAAATAAACTACATTTCTCGATAATTCAGCTAAAACATATCTTAGTTTCTCTTAGCTACTTTGTGAACAGCGGAAAATAAACTACGTTTCTTCATAGTTCAGTTATTTTAATTACATTTGAAATAATATGAAGAATTAACCTACACCAAATCATATCAAAACTGATGTGGTTTGATAATTTTGTAGCTTTCAATATCATGACAACCAAGCTAGAATGAAAGAAAGAAGTTTTCATATTTCATAATGCTGACCCTTTTAAATGTTGTGAATAAAAGTAATTTTAAACTTCAAATAGAATACTTCATTGCAAAATATATAATAGAATTTAGAAAAATAACGTTTAATTCTAATAAATGCAATTTTTGCTTGTGTTTTGCTATATTTAAAAAGTATGCCAACTAGCCCCACAATATCAACCAACCAGCCCCTTACTATGGGTTGGTTTGCATACTCCATTTTAAAAGAAAGAAAAATTTATTTCTCGAAAACTGTACGCAAAAAAAAAATTGAATTTATTAGAGGAAACATTGGTCTGTCCGTACACATCTATTACATTGTTGCATTACAGTGCACCATCTGCTCATAAAAAAATAAGAATGAAAAGTTCGCCAACCAGCCCCGGTCTCCTCTACTGTTGCAAACTATAAAGACGCTGCAGTATCAGATACATTCAAGTTTTAGTACTCTCTACAGCAGTAATAAAGCAAATGAAACAGGCGGAGCAATGCACATCCAAAATACTTATGCATGTAATATTGTGATAATGATATGATACCTTTCGAATGAATACGAACAGAGTAACAAAGGATTTAAAAATTAGTTTCTCAAAAGCCTTTATTTAAAAAAAACTGCTTTTATAAGTACCTAATCCAATAGTATTTTAATAGATGTGAAGATCGCAAAGCCATTTACAGCAATTTAATATTTCAAACCGTTTTGAAGATGTGATAAAAACTTTAAAGTTTGCAACACTGCTAAAAAATTATGTTATTTCTAAAACGTTTAATTACATCTACAAATATTATTCTAATATCATAGAAACAAAGTAAATTAAAATTTGTTTTAAAAAGTTCCCATAAATACGCCATTTTAAGGAATATATCAATTTTTACCATTCCCTCATTTTTTCCGAATCTTTTGAGATATCATTTTGCTGTAGACACCATATGCCTATTGAAAAACATGTACGACGTAATTCGATGTGATACTTATCTAAACAGTTTTTTGGAATTAAAAATTCTTTAAAAAAATGTCAAATTTTCAATTCCATGTATCTTTGTTTCAACTTTTCGAAATACGTCATATGATGACAATAGTATTTGATTTTAAGGTACTTAGAATCTTCATTGCCCCTGTATCTCTTTAGCGTTATTACTTTTGTAAAATAATCCAAAATTTGGTTGTTTTTGATGTTTGTGATATTGTAGACTCTTTAGTTTGCAACATTGCATAACACGTGTGATATTCCGTTTCTGTGTAGATTTGAAATTTTGTAATAATATGACGTAGTGACCAGAGATGTTCACCCTCGCGAGGGTGGCCCTCTCGAGGGCATCCTCACCCTCAAGTTCCCTCGCCCACAGTGACGCGAGGGCGAGGGAGCGCAAGGGCGAGGACAAGTTTTGGCCGTGAGGGCGAGGTTGCGCGAGGGCGAGGACAAGCTTCGATGGCGAGGGTGAGGGTGCGCGAGGGCGAGAAAAAGCTTCGACGAAGAGGGTGAGGGTGCGCGAGGGCGAGGACAAGTTTCGGCAGCGAGGGCGAGGGTGCGCGAGGACGAGGACAAGCTTCGATGGCGAGGGTGAGGGTGCGCGAGGGCGAGGAAAAGCTTCGACGAAGAGGGCGTGGGTGCGCGAGGGCGAGGACAAGTTTCGGCAGCGAGGGCGATGGTGCGTGAGGGCGAGGACAAGCTTCGATGGCGAGGGTGAGGGTGCGCGAGGGCGAGGAAAAGCTTCGACGAAGAGGGCGAGGGTGCGCGAGGGCGAGGAGAAGTTTCGGCAGCGAGGGTGAGGATGCGCGAGGGCGAGGACAAGCTTCGATGGCGGGGGTGAGGGTGCGCGAGGGCGAGGAAAAGCTTCGACGAAGAGGGCGAGGGTGAGGGCCAAGTGTTACTGCGGGAGCGAGGATGCACGATGGCTAGAGACAACTTCCTTCAGGAGAACGAGGGCACGCGAGGGAGGAGGACAAGCTTCCTTAAAAGCAACTGTTTTGGAGATTGCTGTTTGACCTCTTTTGGAGAGAGGCAAAATTTAAAATATCATCTGCCATGTCCCCTAGATGAAAAGTTAGTGTCATAGGAAGGTTATACATTAATCGTATTTTTCCCTTCAATTAATTGCAGTAGACAATTTCTCGTGTGTACGTACATAATTATTAAAAATAATAATGCAAATAAGAATAATACTTGATTTTTCCCATTAAAGTTTCCGGGTAGAAATAGCGCTACATTAAGAAGTAAGTGTGCCTCATTGTTGCCCTCCCTGTGCTGGAGACGTTTTAGATAAGAAGCGTCTACTACACTGTCATGTTTAAAGAGTGTTGGTAGACAGACAGACAGTAACTCACGTCATTCAGCAGTAAATAACAAGAGCGCTGATATCTGAACAAACACAATCAATGAGAGAACCATCAGAATGCAGTAGATCAGATGGAAAAAGACTTGATGGAATGACTTTGGTTTATAGATGTCCATTTTGCTCTGGACTCTCTCGGACTCGGGCTTATTTTTTTCAACTGGGCTCTCGTTCATTTATTCCTTTGGGAATCGTGCTCGGGCTCACTTCCCTCAGTTGGACTCGCGCTGACTTGTTTCATTGGCACTCGGGGTAGCGCTTAATTATTGAACCCGAGAACGGTCGAGCGCGAATGTCGAGCTAGCTAGCGTTGGGCTAGTGAGTTTGGATGCCCATGAAATGGGCTGATTAATAGCATACATCCTCCTCCAATGTCCACCACTTATGAAGTTGTTACAATTAATCGGAATTTTTAACTTTTCATAGTTTTGTGACAGCCCAAACTATTATCTGAATCGATATTTGTTAAAATAATGTCAGTCACTATTGTATCGATTTTCATTGTTTCTGCTTTTATAATCTACGTGGGTAGAGCTATCATTTAGTTACAAAATAAATAATATGTTTTTTCTTGTCCTTAAATAGAAATATCTGACACGTTAATACTGAAATTTTGTTAAAAGAGCTGCTTTAACAAAATAAATTTAATAAGTTCCACAAGACATAAGTTGTTTATGCAGCCGAAATTTGCAACTGTTGACTGATTGCTGTTTAACGTCCTCTTTCGTTGGCGAGGCTATATGAGAAGTGGACCTATAGGTTTAACGCGGAATTCGATCCACTGTCGTTCAATGTTCTCCCACTCGGTATTGTCCCCAGGACCCCATGCATCAAAGGTTCGCGTGCAAGCCAGTGACATAGGGTTTGTATGTTGTGTTGTTCAATGATTTTTATTAGGAATAAAATACGTTACAGGATGATATACTGATTGTAAATATTATAGTGCAAGTATTGAACGATTGTGTGGTAAAAGAAGAAATATAAATTTGGACAAATTAAAAAAAGGCCTGAAAAAAACTGTAGGATATATGGAACATATACAACTTAGGAAAAGCCACTTCAGCAAAACGAGCAGGATTTTGTTGTGGGTAAACAGTTTAATCATATTATTATTAATTTCGCACAAATGTGCCACACATCATAGCATGGGTGGCAATTAGGGGGGCAAAGGGGGACAGTTACCCCCCCCCCCACTCTTTTGAAATGACCCATTAATGTCGCTATATAGTTTCATTTGGAAATATAAAGTTTTTGTATGTATTAAGGTTCATAGAATGAAAATGGTGCCATAAAATATTTCCGAGTGATAATTCAACAATAATGTTCTGAAGTATTTTATTTGTGTGCTGAGCTCAAAATTAAGCTCTTTAGATCTTTCCCTTTGAATTTGTTCAAATTTCTCAGTTACGCTACATACATCAGGGATGGCCAACGTATTGACTGTCAAATTCTGACAGATAGTCCGCGGCAGTCACTCTACCGCCACTCATTAAACCTTGATTTCACCCTCACCCTCATGAGAGCCGCCCTTGTGTGGCTGAATACTTATGCTTGCATCGTAGTTCAAGGAACATTTTGAAGTAAAGGCATTGGATACTGTTGATAAATGATGTAAACGTCACTATCGACCGAGATCTCCATTGTAACAGTTGTTCCATTTTAGGTGTTCCACAGTAAGTTATACGATGATATGTTTAGTTTCCTTTCTTTAGGACGTATGTTAAACAAGGGCGGATCCAGGACGGACTTCTCATGGAGGTGGTGGGTTGTAATACTGCTACTTAGAACTACTTTTAAGAGCTCCAAACTCTGGGATGCGTTTTATTTGTATATATAAAATAAAGAAGTTTCCTCTTCTGGGGGGGAGCGATCGCCCCGATCGCCCCCCCCCTGGATCCGCCACTGACGATAAGGAAATAATTCAACAAATAGGTTGAATAGTTGATGCTCTGATCCTCACGAAGGTGGCCCTCTCGAGGCCTCCTCACCCTCAATTACCCTCGATCTCAATGATATGAGGGCGAGGAAAAGTTTTGATCACGAAGGCGAGGGCGAGCGAGGATAATGGACAACTCCTATCGCGAGGGCGAGGAGAAGCTTCGACAGCGAGGGTGAGGGTGCGAGAGGGCGAGGAAAAGCTTCGACGGCGAGGGCGAGGACACGTTTTGACAGCGAGGGTGAGGGCGCGCGAGGGCGATGGACAATTCCATTCGCGAGGGCGAGGGTGAACGAGGTCGAGGGCCAACTGCTACTGCGAGGGCGAGGGTGAGTGAGGTCGAAGTAAAATGAACATCTATGGGTGACATTTGACAAAATAGACACTATTAACCTCTTACTGCATGCCGTGCCATATATGGCACATGCCCTTTTTTCACCTTAGCTTTTTTGTGATTTATCAAAGGCACCAGATGATTGTTTTGTCGGTTGTGTGAGATATTGACGTGTATGAATAAGAGATTTTGGTGTCATCTAACGTTCTGTGTGAGTTGTAAGTGTGTCATATATGGCACTTACTTATTTCTTGTCGGAATTAAGTGAAAAAAACTAAAATTCAAGTTTTAATTCATTTTTCAAGTTCCCATATGAGGATTTCGAATACTGATTTTTTTTTCTCTAAAAGAAAAAAAATCATGCAGAAAAGGGTTAACTTTCTGCTTTCACATTTTATGCAAAACAATATTTCTCTATCGATAGGACAAGATTTCAGTGTTTTTGTGCATTCTTTTTAAAGTTACAAATGTGTATCAAGCTAAATTTCAAAGAAAAGTTGCTACCAGTGCCTATACGAGCGATTGTAATAAGACAAGTAATTTGAAACATATCCTTCCCTGGAGAATTTCTTAACTGTGTAGAAGAATTATATTGGGAGAATGAAAGCATAGACCCTATTGATTTCCTTTACAAAATTAGGTTTCGGAATATGTTAGCAGCATACTGTTTGAGTGATTAAAATGGCTGAAAGAGAATAAAATATATTGAGTCCCAACTCAAAATTGTTTGCAGTTTAAAACACTTTCGATACACCACGTGATCAGAGGTGATATTTGCCCCCCTTCCTTAGTGTGTTCGCCTATGACTACGGCTTCAAAGGGCAATTGTTCCATCATTTTACATCTTGCATAACAGTGTACGAATTTTGAATAAAGATAATTTGAGTATTTTTAGTAATTATTTAAGGTAAGACGAAGATTTTCTAGACTGGACTTAGTCTCATGTCGATATTGTCTCGAATTGTGTGCTTGTCTCGATCTCAGTTTCGTCTCGAATAAGTCTCGGTATGTTGAATCTTGGTCTCGTCTTGATTTACGAACGTCTGTCTCGATCTCAGTCTCGTTTCGAAGTTTCGAGATAGCACCATCTCTAACTAGAGGTAAGCGCTTTACCACTCATGTATACCATGACCACATCAAATTTTTTTTTTTAAATAGTAGGAAAAGTTGCGAATGTCTGTATTCAGAGCTACCATCCTGACAATTGTCCAGTGAAACTGATGAAACATTCTGGAAAAACCTAAATCGATATCCGATCGCGAGATTTAAACCGCGAACCTCTCGAATCCAACATGAAAAGCAATCCAATAATCCACATTCACTGACTAAATATGAGTTGCATAAGCCAAACCGAAAAGAAAAACTAAATTCGCAATTCATTTCGCTGTCAACTGTATTCAACATCAAAGTATAATTTTAAAAGAAGCTGCCCATGATTATAATAGATAGACGTAAAAAAATCCAGAAAGATTTTTTGACAGCCCAGAACTATTCATTATATATAAACTTTCAGATTTATAATCTCCCAATCGCTTGGCTTTACACTCATCTATCATTTCTGTGTGATAATGTAGCAGACATATCATTTCCAAGTTCTAAAAAAAGCATGAATTCCTGGAAGACGTCATCATATTTTAAACATAACTGGCTGCTTTAACTACTTTCTTCGACTAAAGTTTTAAACGTAATAAGTGACAGTAAGTGTCTTCGCTATGGCTGTTGACTAGCGACACAGTGGCGACTTCGTAAAACTGTTTGTAATAAATTGGCAATGTTGCAAACTTCAGTAAGATTTATCTAATACTGTGACTTTAAAGCCAAATAAAGTAAAGTATTCAGGTAGAGAATCAATTCATTTTGAAGAGGGAAAGAGTCCATGGTAGTAATGTTAAATTTCGTTAATAAGACACGGTAAAAATCTTAACGGTTAAAGAGGTATACTTATTTTTCATTAGTGCTCGTGACAGTTATTGAATTAAAATAAAAGAGACGATGAAATTTACGTTACAGTGCAAATTATTTAAGACGGGGCACTCACACATGAGTAATGTACTCGCATATCTCGAATCTTATGATTAGTATCTGATAACAAACAATATTTAGTTTTTCTCAGTTCGACCAAGCGAATGTCAGAATGGTGTGATCAGACATAAAGTACTGTTAGAGGTTTCCCTCACCTGCCATTTTTAATGAATCAAACGTAAGACAATGGCTTGATTGAAACAGGTCAGCGGTAGAATGGTCCCATTTCCTGAATTTCACATTTTAGTATAGTAATGTACGAATGAAAGACGTCAAACCATGTACATGATGGTAAATTTATCTCGCCCCTACCCAAGCAAAACGAAATGACATTGCTGCTGTTAAATAGCTTACGAAATTTATCTCGTTTGTTATTAGTAAGTAAGAAAACAGTAATAATAAAGCTGTGCATATGGACATTGTTCTAAATATTTAAAAAGTTAAATCATTCAGTTGTCCAGCGCATCTTCAATTAAACATTTCACTGACAACAGTAATCCAACGTAGAATAAAAATCATATTTGTTTTTATTCAAGTGAAGTTGCACAAAATAAAAAAAAATCATGTACTGGAAATGTACAAATAGAGCAAGGAAATTATTAAAATGTACCAAATGATACTGATTGCTAAATTATTGCTACAACCTATTAAACCAATAGTTCCCAACATGGTAGCCGCGCTCCCCTGAGAGCGTGAAGAGCTAACAAGGGAGGTGTAAGCTACTAATAGAAACAAAGTGAGAAATTATGAACATGTTCATAATAACATTTTATTTACCTTTAGTTTACTTCACACACACATTACGTGTTTGACTTTTTGCCATTTTTATTTTTATTTAAGACTAGGTGAAATGCTCGTTCTTCGCACTGAGAGATTAGGGGTTTTGAAAATATTTGAATCTTCTGCCTCCTCCTCCCTTAGAATGCACATTTCAACCAAAGTGTAATAATAGAAATCAATACGATATACTTTTGGCGTAAATTATGAAACCACCTACTTTTCTTAGGATGGGTCCTTTAATAAAAGTTAATTAGTACTACTATGTTCCAAAATTCACTTTAAATGGGTAGCCGCTTTTCCGCAATGCGGTCACAAACGACATACATTGTCGATTTCAATGTTGAGCAATGACGTAAATTTCCTCTTATTTTTAATGAGGAGTTTCTATGTCAATTTTTATCCTCCTTACCTGAGGAGTTTGTGAGATGCTGTACTTTTGTCATAAATTTTTGAATCCCCTCTATACTTAAAATAACTCTTTCATCAAAGTAACAAGATGGAAACTTACGTCAAGGTAGGTACTATGTTCTAAAATCCGTTTCGCCAATTCCCGTGATTCCATCTCATCTAACACAAAATAACTTTCTAATATGTAGAGATATTAGATTTCTGTATGATTAAAACCTTAGTAAATATATATTCGTGATATTATTATTATTCCTAATTATTGACTGGGAGAGAGACTGTAACCACTAATAAGTTTTATGTTAAGAAAAAAAGCAGGAAAAGTAATTGAATTAATCGTCCTGATAAAATTGAATAAGTTAAATAAATCGTACGATACCATGAAAAGAATAAAATACTAGATCTGTTGTTTACGAATATGGAAAATAGCATAATAAACTTTAATCTTGAACTATTAACAAAAATCTAGGATTTTCTTGTATTATTCATATATTCATCGAATATGAAATGAAAGAATAATACCTCAAAGAAGAAGACAAAGCAAACCAACAATTATGACTTCAAGAAGATTGAATTCTTACAGGTTTTTGTGTATGAAATAAAGGAAATAAATGAAATTTATAATCCTAACAAAAATGTTGCTAAAATATATGAAACCTTGTGTGATAAAATATGAGTTGTTTTATTATCATATACCTAAGAAATTGTATAATAACAATACAATATATATATAAGAATTCGTGAATGAATAAAGACCTAATATCATTGATAAATATGAAAAAACAAAAACTTTGTAAAGGATAAACAATTAAATAACAGAATATAGAATAACAGAATAGGTACTACGAGTTAAGAAAGATGATTAAAAATAAATATGACAAGACTACAAAATCTTACAATTCAACTTTGGAGAATAGTATTTGCAAGGAAAGTCTACTTCAAGAGAACATTCAAGAAATCAAATACCAAAAAAGGAAAAGTATAATAATACATCAGTGTCAGAAACTATAATCATCGCAGAATATTGTATTTTAAAGCAGTATCTTATATTTCTTTTGATTCCAATCAATACAAGAAAATGTAAGGTTATGAAACTGACAGAGTATAGTAGTAATTATATATCGATTTATATTCCTTCTATCATGAAAAAAAATATGTAATTGAAACAATCAGTAAAACTAAAGGGAATACTACACTTGGACCTGTCTATACTATATCAGTAAAGCCTGTAGTATGGAAGTAGCCTCAAATTTAGCAATCGTATGGAAGGCACCGATAAAGACAGGAGTATTTCGCTCGAAATCGAAACAAATACATCTTATATGAATATAGAAATTCAATGATCAATGTGATGTTAAAAATTATAGGCCTACAAATTTAAGAAATCTATTCTCTAATTGTTTTAATTATTTGTACGCAAACATCTATATTTTAATGTAAAGAACATTTTAAATGATACGCAACATGGTTTCTATAGAAGTAGATCGATTGCATCAAATCTTACTGCATTTACCGATTTTGCATATTTTGCACTAAAAAGTAATTTAGAAGTCGATCGATATGTCAAGGCCTTTCACTTCATTGTTCGCAAATTACTTCCAAACAAGTTATCGAATATTGTAGTATCATTAGTATATATTAGATGATTTGAAGACTAGTTATTCAACAAAACATTTAAAGTAGAAATAGTCAACGAAACATCTAGTCAAGGTCAAATAGGGTAGGGAATACGTCAAGGATCTCCCCTTAGGCTGCTTCTTTTATTTATCTATTCATCAATGATTTCCAAAAAAAAAGTTAAATACTCAAAATCCCTATTACGTTCTGATGATATAAAGCTTTCTTTTCAGAATAGTTAATAACAAATATGATAATTACCCCCTACAGAAAGATTTAAATACAGTAAATTACTGGTGCGAAAATAATTTATTAATGATCAACTCTAAAAGACTAAACATATGGTGTTCACTTGGGTCAGCAAATATGAAATTAAGGGAGTAGCAATAAAATAAGAAACCCAGATTAAAGTTCAAGTTATTATATATGACAGATAATTAAAATTCGGCAGTTACACACATTATAGAATGTAATAAATAAGAAAAACGATTCAATCAACAGCCTGATATATAAAGGTTCTTTCTATTTGTACATATACGAGATAATTGTTAAATACAAACTTGAATTTGGTTCAGTCATCTGGAACAGTTTATCTAATACACTTATAAATAAGTTTGAAGCGACGCAGAAATGATTTATAAGCCTATTTTGTTACAAAATAAAAAAGAATTATTATTCACGCCACTACGTATATCAGTTAAAGTATTTGGGATTTCAGTCTTTACAGGAGAGATGGAAATTTACTGATAACTCCTTTATTCAAATGGTATTGGTAAACAAATATAGTAGCGAATATTACTTTAAAAATACGCGTATAAGAATAAGATTGCTGAATCATAGTGTAAGAAATCGGTCCATTGGTTGTAATAAATTCAAAATGTGAAATATTGAGAAGAGTTACAAACTCTTACAACAATATAGAATGAATGTACGTTAAGGAAATGGAACAGGGCATTTGTTACAGAAATTAAATTGTAACAACGACTCTATGACAACGACTCTAACTTACAATTTTGATTTTATTATGTTTTTCAGTACATTATTATGAAATTGAGCTTTAAATTCAATCTCCTTTTAAAAATCAACTTGAATCTTGAAATTTGAATATATTAACCACCTGACAAGAGCCTTAAACTTGCTTAGTAGACAACCCCTATATTCATTATATACTATAAAATTTTGTGGTATGTTGTAATTGATTGTAAAATTGTATACCGGTAAGGGTTTTAACAAAACACTGTATTTATGCCTATGAGCTATTCACAGCACTTAAAATAATAATAATAATAATAATAATAATAATAATAATAATAATAATAATAATAATAATAATAATAATAATAATAATAATAATTATTATTATTATTATTATTATTATTATTATTATTATTATTATTATTATTATTATTATTATTATTATTATTATTATTATTATTATTATTATTATTGAAGATTTGAGAATTCAATGCTGGACATGAAATCTCATATGGGTTCGGGGAAAGAACACGTACTACCAAAGAATGGGAAGGAGATGCGTGAAATATGCAGGGTTTATGAAGAATACCATGTAAAGAACGCTGTTTTAAAGAACCAAAAACTTAGAATATCCCAGCACCTACTTCAACTTTTAAAAAAAAGAACAGATGAACCAGCAAATATTTAAATAGTGGTAGAAACCATGTTAATTCTCCAAGTTAGAGAGCATCTCACATCTAGAAAACCCTAGGAAACTGTAATGCTGACTGACAAGAACAACCGTCATGAAATCGGAAGTTGGATTTTTTGTCAAGATTTTGCTACCCAATGACACATGCGGTATCCAGCCATGGCCCACAGCGCAATAGCTCCAATGACGAAAAAAGTACGGAACAAACTTCCTGAAAAGAGGATTGAAGAAAGAAATGATCTTCAGAGTTTCAAGATTACACGATTCTTGACTGCATTTATGACATAAGCACTGCTTCGGAATCAGTAAAGCAACCTACGACAGGAATGTGAAAGATTTTACTATTGTAGAGTCTGCTGAGGAGGAAAATAATTCCTGCTTGTAATTTGGTTAATTTAGCTGTTAGTAGAGGAGGTAATGTCGATAAAGAAAACATCGTTCAGTGGATTAATTGTGAAGTCAAGGTTCCAGGCTTTGAAAGTCTTAATGATGAACAAATCGTAGGTGGAGCATTAGTATTTTTGAAGGAGAATGAGGAAGAAGAAAAGAAGGGCTAATTCAATATCTGAAGTACACCGTGCTCGTGGGTTTTCTCGGGGTTCTCCCGTTTACTCCCACTTTCTTCATTCCACCATTTCACTCATCTCTCATTATCACCGTCTCCTTTAGCCTAACCGGCATAATCGTGGGACGTTAAACTTAAAGATTTCATTTCATTTCATTTCATTTTCAATATCTGAAGAAACAAGACTATGCATTATTTTGTTAAATAAACTTTACTCACAAATAAAGAACAGGTGCATTAGCACGAAAAGAAGTTGACTAAACCAATACATAGAGAAAAACTACTGTTTAATAGATCATAAATGTGTATATAGACCCCATACCATGAACAAAAATTGTTTAAAAGCATTCCGATGTTGATTTTCATGCTTTTTCAAGAATTGTACGGATTAATCGCGGTTCGTGCACCGTCTAATTCCACAGATAGGAGAGAGTTTACTCTATATGCATGTATGCATATGTATGTGTCGGTGTTTTGGGTTTATCCACATAACGTGTTGGTCAAGTAAAAAATGTTTTCTACAATAGCGTATAACCATTTCCAGCAACATACCACGTGAACAGATCATTGAAACACATTCGTGACCGTTTGATAGTTGCTTTAGTTTAATGTCTTCAATAAACGAATTTTTATGATAAGCAAACATTTGGAGCTGTAAATCGGAAGAACAGTTAAACATCAATTAAATATTGGCTGTTGAATGAGTTTTATCTTTTATTTATGTATTTTCTATTAATTCTTTAGGGCCTTTTCTGTGTCCTTTCTTTTTATTCAACATCCAAGAAGAAGGCAAGACTTTTACATTTAAAAGAAAATAAAATGAAAAAAGCCCTTTTCTTCAGAAAGTGCTTTTCTCTCTCTTTTAAAATAAAAAAAGTAAAAGAAAAGAAGGAATAGAAAGAAAAGAAAAATTCTGGTTGGAAGGAAGGAAATGCCTTCGGAAAACAGTTCCAGAGTCTTCGGATAATTAAATTGGCTTTCGAAAGATCTCGAATCCTTACCTCTTCTCCGCTAGGTCAAGGAGGACCGAGAGAATGTTAAGAGAAGTCCCTTCAAAAATTCACTAACCATTAGAGACGAAGTACCGTACGGCCTGCCCTAGACTGACGTTCTTGTCAAAACACGCACATAGACCAATAGAAACTTCTACACAAACTGAAACGCAAATGTAGGACAAAGCCAGATAACTAAAAATAAAATCATTCTATACATGCAGCATTACTATTATATACTATTATATTTATTATAAAAGAGTTTGTTAAAGAAAAGAAAAATAGAATATTCTACGTTAGTACACTGGACCTCCAATTGTATAAAATTAAGCGGCTTGGAAAAAGACAATGGTGAATCACATTTTCTGCAATATATAGCAGGCATATTTCCGAAATTAAACTACCTACATACTGTTCTATGGTTCGATCCCAACACATTCTACAGTACCTAATAATTCAATTTCACTGAAAATGGCCCTTACCATTGTCTTTTCCCGAGCCGCTAAATCATTTAGTACACATGTATGCCCATTCAACACACAATGGCAGTCTATGGATGCTGTGAATTTGACATAGTTCAAATGAATAGTAGCAAGCTACGTAAACATAACGATCAAAAGTGAAAGCAAAAATCTAAATTTGAAAAATAAAATGAAATATTTGAGTTTTACGTCCCACGTTTATGCCGGTTAGGCTAAAGGAGACGGTGATGATGAGTGATGAATGAAAATGGTGGAATGAAGAATGTGGGAGGAAACGGGAGAACCCCGAGAAAACCCACGCACACGATGTTTGTCCACCACAAAGTTCACTTGGCGGGGGCTGGGATCGAACCCGGGACCCCAAGCACCAGAGGTGAACGCTCTACCACTGAGCCACCGCGGCCCCCAAAATCTAAATTTGAAAAGAAAGTTGGATCAAAATCTCCTGCATTATATACACATTTAATAATTGTAATTTAGTGAGAAATCGGTAGTAATTATGGTTTTCTACACTTTATATTTGTTTCATCAAAGGGAACTGAATAGTCTATACTTCCTGTAATGCACCACCTGATAGGCATTATAAAGATCCATCGTTTTAGTTTTTGTGGCATGTTATAGCACGTAAATTATGCACTTAATGTATGTATTTTATGAGTTTAAATAATTTTTGGTTTATGAAAGTTGATAATAATACCAGTAAATGAAATAATACTAGCAAATAATACATAGTTTATATGGTTATATATAAACTACAGGAGGGAAGAAATATAATAAATGATCTTAGAAGAATATACATAGCTGGAGCTAACAGCGGGAAGCTCTTGCCATTTGAGGAACTTCAATACTTAGAAATAAATACAACAAATCATTATTGTAACTATTGCAAATTTAAATATTAATTTATATAAAAGCTTTACTTATCTATGTTATAATTAATGCCGTTTCTATTTCAGATATCTTCCGTAGTTCACTCACCATGTACAATTTTATGTTTGTGTATTTTAAAAGTTTGTGTTTCAGAATGGCTGTTAACTCGTGGATGAGAACCTTTACTTCCCAGAACTTGTATTTCGTTGTATTGCGTTTCCCACCTGTAGTTGATGGGTGGCGACATAACATATGACTTGTGTTGTTTCGTGGTTGCGGTGATAGCATACAGTGTGTTCGTAGGTTCATATTCAAACTATTGTTTCACTACGCGAAGACCTGAATCCCTGTGAATTGAGTATGAGTATACCTGTATTCATGACGGGTTGCAGACCTCGTTCGAAACTCGGACTGCACTAAGTAAAGAATGAAGGGGCAGAGTATTCTCATATGTTATGTTGATGGCAATGAGGATTTGAAAGGTTAAAAATGAGAATTAGGTTGTTCCAACAAGTACTAGCTCATATTAAAAAACAGAGTATTTCTGTTGGTAATATTTTTCATATTTTTGCATCAAATATTGGGTTTATTCAACATACTTGTTCAAAAAATATATCTTACTAGAAGCAACAAACCTCTACATGTTACGTCTATTACCAAAAAAGGGAGGGATTAAATTTTCCCGTCGTTTTCAAGTGATTGTTACACTATACCTATTGAATTTAAATTAACATTTAACTAAACTAATAGCAAACTTTGGAATAGTTCTTTTTTATATTTATCTTCAATGATTACATATGGCATTGTTTATATTATCAAAGCACGGGCATGTGTGATGTTACAATCTGAACTTTCGTTTTGACTTCACTGTGAATGTACGTATTAACGTTCTCTTTAACAATGAAATTTATCACTCTTTTGTAAGCTTCAGTGTTTAAAAAGTGACAGAAGTAATACAAAAAAGTGTAGGTGTTGCACTGAAAAGAAATTTTGTCGAAAATAAAGATGGGTTCCATCTAATACTAATGTGGGAGGATAAATCTCTCCTCAGCATATGAATTATATTTGTTATTTAAAAAATACAATAGATGATATTATAATATAAAACTAGCAAAAGTACACACCATACATTCAAACAAGCAATGTAAAAAATCAAGAGTTCTTAGAAAACACTTTATCCTACAAAATACAAATACATAATGAAAATTTAAGCACACAGCAAAATTGACTACCCCTGTGGTACTTTTAAGGTTAATTTCAATTGTAAATTATGGGATTGATTTTGTGTTCTTTATATTTATGGCAATCTGTTGCAAGTTAGAGTGATATTATACTTAACACTATACACCATGAGTTTTGTTTTAATATGATCTATAAATTTCATTTTAGAACATTATAAGATGTTGAAAGAGACACTTTTACACTAGGTACATATTCTACGAAAAAATACATATTTTATGAATAATTTACAAACTGTTGTTTTTTTTTCTTTCTTTCCCTTATGAGCTAGAGTGTGGTGTAATAAGTATCAGCAAGTGTTATTAAATTGACTGAGAGAGTAACCTGGCTGTGCATGTCTAAGAGAATCAGCATATCATGCACATAGTAAAGACAAATTTCGTCTTTCTTGGAATCGGAATATTTAAAAATTTCTTTCCTTATCGAAAGTAAAATTTAATACATTAATATTTTTATTCTTTCATATTGTTGCACGTTAACGAACACAAAACACACTGTACAGTAGCTTTATAGTTTTTGTTGTAGCCCAAAATACTTGTTATATTACTACCAAGTTGGTCAACTGGTTTTAATATCTGTGTAGCAACTTTTGCTATATGCTATAACTCTAATAAGAATTAAGTAGGTGTTTACTACGAATATCAATCTTTAAAATAAAGGTGGATCTCAGTAATATAGACAGCGACTAGTAAATTCTGTGTCGATCAAAGGATATGTTGCTCAAAGAGTATTGAAGTATCAACTTTCTCCAGAAACCGTTTGTAAGACAATCAATAGACTTCCTTCTGGTAACCAAATCTTCATTTGAATCAATGATTGCAGAAAGAACCTGTCTCCATTTTGTGTAGCCTGAGATATTAGATTTTTTAAATCCAAGGGCTGCTGATCTTTTTAGATCTCAACCATTAATCTAATGTAGCGTTTACACCGTTGTAACATCATCGATATCTGACCATTTTACACACAAAGTTGCATATGACCTAGAGAACTGAATAAGATCATAAACCTATCTTCAAAAAAATGTGACTCGAAATCATCGATTCATTTGTTTTCCTTGAATAGTGTTATACTTTTGAAAGGCCATGACATTTCCTGACACATTTTTCAGGTACTGCTCAGACCCGTAACCTATACGCGTACATAACAAGTCATCTACAATTTTATCGAAGAGCAAGTCGTACAGTCCAACATGTAAGTTGAATGTCCAGAAAACAATATAACAAACTGTTTTCACAAAATATTCACCAAAAGATCATTAGGTAAGAGGGCTACAACTTGTGTTCGCTCAGAACACTGAGAGTGACAGACAGATTGTAGCCCGAAAACCAAAACAGATATCAAAGAACATAATTCAGATTCGAGGAAAGCCTAATGAACTTAGTTGACTATTTTCAGGTCGTGACCCATTTGTCAGAGAGGTTGCCAAGAACTTACGTAACCCATCTTTGAATGACAATGTTCTATGGTTCAGGGTAATGAGACCGAACACTCCTTTCTAACTCAGACCACAATGGCTCAATGATGCTCACATCTGGTGGTTGTGGGACCCAGGGGAGGTGTGATAGCTCCTGGTCATGCTCCTCAAACCATGATTTCACCGTTTTTACTGCTTGACAGGGTGCCAAAACATCTTGGTAGATGCCATGACCATCAGGGAACAATATTTGGGCCATGGGTAGAACCTGGTCCCCCAAAATGGCCTCATAGGTCTTAGCATTCATCATTCCATGCAGGGCTATGATGGGACCTGCAGAAAAACAAGATATCACTGCCCATACTGTAACAGAACCACCCCCATGCTTTACAGTTGGGAGCAGACAGTCTGTATCATAGACCTGCGACGGTGTTCTCCATACGTAAGCACGACCTGTTGTTGGAAACAAGGTGAAGGTCGATTCATCGGACCACATTACGTGTTTCCACTCCTCATGAGTCCACGCCTTGTGGTACTTGCACCACTGGATACGCCTCTTCGAATTTACTGCTGTGACCAGGAGTTTGACGATAGCGTCCCTGCCATGAATTCTCATTTTATTAAGTTCCCGTCGCACTGTTTTCGATGAAACCAGCTTGTGTATGTCGGAATTGAGTTCAGACTTAATTTTCATTGCAGTGGTATTCTTTTTAGCTGCTACAACCCGCTTTAATGCCCTCCGGTCTCTATCTGACAGGATTGTCTTTCGATTACTGTTGTGCTTTGGAGACGTCGTTTGCTCATGAATTGTGTATGCTCTCGTGACATTGGACACAGTGCCTTTCGATACCCCCACAATGTTCGCTACTTTGCCACTGAAGCTCCAACCAGACGGGCACCAACAATTATGCCTCTTTGGAAGTCTGTCAGGTCACCCATTTTACCGCACCACTTTCACACCACGACACTCACAGGTGAACTAGTTACTGCTGACGGAAGAGGAAGGTCCACATGACAGATTGAAAACAAAAAACGATCGACAACCGCAACACGTGTTGTACAGTGGAGGGTCAAACTTACGTGTTCTGTATGAAGTGCTTTTAGATTTTTTGTCCACCCACCCCCTTTATATATATACTTCAAAAATGTACTGCGTCATTACTATTTGGTCTAGATGCATGGTTCAAACGCCATTTTCTTCAATATAAAGAGACCTTTCCAACGGTACCATGCATGTCCGTATCATACACCTAAACCGGAAAATTTGGGAAGAGCCCGGAATATTTTTTAAATCCTCCGGAACACTTTGCCACTGTGGCTTGGGCCTGGGTTGAAGTAGAAACCTGAATTTTATTAAAGAAAACATGTTGTTATGTACATAATACGTGTGCAAAACTTCAATCTTGTATCTTGAAAAAAAATGGCAGAAAAATTGTTGAAAGTCTGAATTTAGGCTCAATTCACTTAAATATACATATAAAAATTTACTGCGTCATTACTATTTGGGCTAGTGTTATGGTTTAAACTTCATTTTCTTTAGTATAGCAAGCCCTTTCCGGCGGTGCCACTCACATGTGCGTATCTTACACCCAAATCGGAAAACCGGGAAAACTGGAATTTTTTCTGAAAAAATCATCCCCATGGAATACTTGCGCTTCTTGGTTCCGACCCCGGTTACACCAAGGGATCCCAAAAACAATGAGAAATACTCAAAGGTACACACAATCCGTATGCAAAATTTTAATCTGATATCTTGAAAATTAAAGACATGAAAAACTTTTGAAATCTGTCTTAAGAAAAAATAAAAAATGTCACGCCCCTCCGCCCTCACTTGCCGCCGCCAAGTTGAACATCCAGTTCCAAAACGCATCTGGAGTGTTCTTTGGTCTATCCTTGACTTGACAAATAAAAACTAGCCCATTTTAAATACTTGTTATAGAACCTAAAAAAGCGGTCAAAGACGATACTACACCATGGTAACAAAAGTTACCAAAAATCCTAAAAGGTTTAAAGGTGAATTCTGATGAACAGTTTTCGAGAAAATTGAGATAAACTCATTTCTATGGCGTTAAAATTCATATCGTTCATTGTCAATGTAATACTGTTGGTAGTTTCTATTCTGTTAAAATAGTTTTTAATTACTACCGTATTTTAGGACTATAGGACGAACTTTTCTCTTCAAAAAATTGCCTCCAAAATTCAGGTGCGTCTTATACTCGAAATTAATATAAAAATGTTCAGTGTTTGATTTAAAATTCCCGCCAGTCTTTAAAATGAGCATATATTCGATGCCGCGGGAAACCTATCTCTATCTGGCAACATTGGATTCAACTGGCAGCAGCAATGCACGGATATGACGAACATCAGTTGTGGGGATTCATAAGCTTGCTAACACTGTTTCCTTCCCCCTACCATCACAAAACTGCTTAAACATTGCTTAAATCGCCAAAAAAAATGCTTAAGAAAAAGGTGCTTCTTATAGTCCGTAAAATACAATAATTTAGGTACACTGTATTGTATGTATTGTTAATTTTATTTCCCCCTAACAGTGATGCACATACTACTTGTAAAATGCTAGTAATAAATTGAAAAAAAGACCAGTTCTCTAAATTGTCATTAAATAGTCACAATAGTTTCAAATCTGATAATTGCTTGCACACATTAATGATGCATGTTGGTATCAGGCACCTAGGTAGCACATGCAGTGACACTACTTAGCTTGAGACTGTTTACTATTAGGAATTAGTGTTACGGTCAAGCTGACATATTTTGATATTATAAATAGGATATGGGGTTGTGGCAGGAGATGTTATCATAAGTTATGTTCTATCATGTCACTGAGAAGAAATTCCTTCCCAAATGTATTATAACGAGTAGTATTTTCCATCTTTAAAAATATCCTTATTAATATTGTTATTCTATTCTCAACTTTTGTAATACTTCCTCATTATATTCCTATTCCATCAAGTTAATTTTCTTCATTCTTCACATTACATATAATTCGACGCCTATAGTTGTTTTTTTTTTTTTTTTTTTTTTTAGTCTTTCTTTCATATTGTTTGTGTTTCTGCTCCGAACAGCAATATAGTCTACTTTACCAAAAAATATTGAGAATAATTTTTATAACACGATCCAGGAATCAACAAAAAATGTTTTTATCCTATTCCTATTTTTGTTTTTCTTTCTTATACATATTCCATCTTCACTAACAATAATATCCTTGGTACCGAAGCTTATGTACAATTGTTCTATTTCTCCCCTTCTACTTCTAAAGTTGAGAGGGCACCTCGTTTAGATACTTACTCCTTACGTGTTTCTACGATATATATATACATATTTATCCTGTTTTATTTACAGTTTTACATTAAATTATCTAACATCAAATGTGTAATTCAGATTTCGCAATAAGAGCCATGTCATCAGCAAAGCAAACATATTTAATGAACATTCCCTTCTCAAGTCACATCCTCTTTGCTGTTTCGTCTAATTGTGTGGTGAACGAAGTTAGTGAGAGCCAACATCCCCTTCGAATTTCCCTTTCTAATTTTCACTTATATTCAAAATTATTCATTGGTTCATATTCTTACTTATCAATGTTCCATTCCTCTAGTTCATTTGAGCCTATTTCATCATTCTTATTAAAGTTTTCCGGTTTACTTAGTGAAAACCCTTCACCTAAAAAGCAAATACTATGTTCTTTCCCTCCAAGATGGAAATTATTCCTCTTTATCTTTGGCATTTTTTTCTTCGATCATAAAATATCTTCTATATGCAGAGAAGAACTTTTGTTCCATGTACTAAGACTGCGACAGTTTCATAATGATCTTTTCTCTACATTCCGCAGCAAAAAAAAAAAAAAACCTGCAACATGAGCATGTAAGTTTATTGTGAAACGACGAAGTCTTTTGCTACAAAATAAGTGTGCAGGGCAGGACGCCGAGGTTTCCCTGGCGTGATTCGTGCCACTTAGACGTTATGTTGATTCCCTGCGCGCTGTTAGGCGTAGTTTCATATTAGCTTCCAGACTAATGTTTCTTTTTTTTTTTTTTTTTTTTTTTTTTGCTGTGGACTGTACAAAATAGATTCATTGTTTAATAAAGCCATTAGTCATATTTCGTTTGACATATTTGATTACATATATGAATTATTTGTTTTTTCCTTCTTACTCTATACTTTTAATCAGCTCAGTAGTATGACCTATTCCTATGACATTTCTCCATCTCTCTAAGAACTATCTGGGACCGATCTCTCAATATCGAAAATCGTTTTCCTACCTTGTTTACTTCTTTGTTTCATATTTAGAACGCACATCAATCTTTCACTTTTAAACAATTATACAACTTTTGCTCATTGCAACTGACTAAAATTTAACTTCTTATCTTTCTCATTGCCTTTTCATTCTTAGTTGAAATAGTTGTTCATAGTTACTCTTTCATATATTCACGTATTTGAGTTTCAAATATATTTTTCCCGTTAGTCTTTTTTACCAACTCTTTTATGTTGAATTGGTACGTTTATTTTTTATAGTAAAATTTAAAGCTCAGATGCATGTGGATTATTACAAAATGAACTAACTAACTAACTAACTCTATGGCCTATGGAACCCGGAGGTTCAATGCCGCTTTCACAAAAGCTCTACATTGACTTCTATCCTTAGCTAACTGCATCCAGTTTCTACTTTGTATTCCAATCTCTGCGAGATCCATCTTAATATTGTCCTCCCATCTGCGCCTAGGTCTTACTAATGGTCGTTTTCCGATTGGTCTTCCAGTCAAGACTTTGCAAGCGTTTCTACTTTTTTCCATTCCAGCTACATGACTCGCCCACTTAAGCCTCCTAGACTTGATGACCCTAACAATGTTGGGTAAACCGTATAAATTATGTAGTTCCTCGTTATGAAGTTTCCGCCATTCCCCATTGCCGTTCCTCTTGGGTCCGAATATTCGTCGAGGAATCTTGTTCTCAAATACTTTCAGTCTATGTTCTTCCCTTAGAGTAAGTGACCATGTTTCGCAGCCATACAAAACAACAGGCATGATTATCGTTTTGTATATTTTAACCTTTAAATTCCTCGACAGAATTCACGACGACAAGAGATTTTGAACCGAATAGTAACACGAATTCCCTGCTTACAAAAGGAACAACAGGTTTATTTAGTATTAATGGTAAAGTCGATCAAAAAATGTTCTGGGAGGAGGACAGTTCTTGTAATAACATAATTAACTATCAACCTTGAAATTATTTTTATAGCAATTTATAGCAAGTAAGGTGGGGATTCTCTCCTGGGTCCCTTTAGTCAAGCATATAATAATAATAATAATAATAATAATAATAATAATAATAATAATAATAATAATAATAATAATAATAATAATAATAATAATAATAATAATAATAATAAGCAGTGATAGAGCTTAAGTTATTAAAGATTGAAAAGTTGTGTGTAATAACTAATAACACAATTAGCCATATACTGTACGTAGAACGAATGATAGGGAGAATATTGCTCATAGCTTTGTGAAGGCCTGAAAAAAAAAACTGAAATTTTGGGTAAAAACTAGCTTTTTGTTGTTTTTTACCGAGCTTGGAAAAAATTGAAATTTTCGAATATTTTACTACACTAAGCTTTAAAAATGAAAACAATTTCATATTTACTAGTTTACAGTTAAAATAATTGAGTACTTATGTTTCTTGTATTAGAATAGGGAAAATTTACGGCAGCAAATATATTTGCACCACTCATCCAAACACTTTAAAGTTAGCACCATCATTGAATGGAGTTTTGGCTACAAGAGATACTAAAATGTAATCCTTATTAGATTAATTAATATAGACATGTTTAAATTATCTGAAGCAATATTATGAAGTTCCCGCTTTATGGTAAGAAAGTGTTAAAACAACGGGACTAGAATCATTTTAATAAATACTGGTATGTGAAAATGAAATATATATTTTATAGAGATACGTATCTTCCTTGTATTGTGTAAAATTTCCGGAAATATTGAACCTATTAGAAAAATTATTTTGTTCAGAAATATTGCTAAAGCCGGAAAATATAGCTTAAAAACTATTTATTCCCCTGATACTACAGTGATCTTATTTGGTGAAACGTTTCTGTAGTATATATATACAATGTATTTCGCTAACAAGAAAAATACTTAAAGCAACAGGTTCTAAGTTTTAGTTTCCTGATTTCTGGTAAAAATCCCTCTTTATTGTTTGTATATTTTTCGAACAACTCAAAAAGAAAGATGATCTTATGTACAAATACACACACATACACCGCACAAGTGCGTAAATTTGAGCAGCGAGAAATATATTAAAGAATTTAACATGTGAAACTTCATTTCGTTATGACTAAAGACTAACAGAACACCCGTTCTTCGCACGGGAGAACACGTTTCATTTTGGACATAAAGGGCACCTAAACTGTCATCAATGAACATAGGAATCCCCAACCAACTATGAATTCGATAGTAATATCGGTCATTTCAATTACCTTTATATGTCATCCTTCTCCTTTAGGAGTACTAATGGAGGCTGAATTTGGATTTAAACGGCATCGGAAGTGTCACTGTTCATCTCACTATGGACTCCTATGGAACTATGGATTCGACACTAATATCGGCCATTTTCGATCATTTTTATATACCTATCCCTTCTCCCTCCCCCAAGTTGCGGCCCTGAATTTGAATTTAAAAGGCATCGGAAGTGTTACTGATCATTTCAGCCACCACAAAAAATATGGATTCGACTTTAATATCGATCATTTTCGATCATTTTATATATCTCCCCTCTCACTCGCCCCCAAGTAACGAGGATGAATTTGGATTAAGAAGGTATTTAAAATATCACTATTCATCTCAGCAACCCAGAGAACTATGGATTCGACACTAATATTGGTCATTTTCAATATATATCCCCTTTCCTTCCTCCAAGTTGCACCTTCAAAGTGAAATGATTAAAATCATCCGAGTCACGAATCTCATCTATGTTGAAAATTTTATCGAGATCGGTCTGGTGGTTCAAGAGTTCTTAAGTTACAAATATAGTCACTTTCATCGTTATAGATAGATAGATAGATAGATAGATAGATAGATAGATAGATAGATAGATAGATAGATAGATAGATAGATAGATAGATAGATAGATAGATAGATAGATAGATAGATAATTTGTCACCTTAGAAAACAGGTATTTGATTACATTCAAAATTTAGTACATAAAGTTTATATAAAAGTCTATATTAGAATATTAAATAATAGTAAGAATATGTTTTGATACATGAGTATTAGTGAAATTTGCCTACTACTGTCTCTTTCAAGAAGTAATTTGGTTAAAATTAACAAAATCTAACACGATCTATAAATACATTAAGAGTCAGTTTCATTCAAGAGCCCTATTTGTTGCAACAGAATCATGATGGTAGATGTGTTTGCAACTGTAAAAGTTCTGTAATTAACTACGAATAAACAACTAAAAAGCACATAACGGAAATGAATGCAGATTGTTAATATTCAAGAATAATTACAAGAGTTTTATTTTCGAATGCTTCTTTTTTAAATATTCGCAATATTGGTTTTTCAACTTACATTTTCCAAGCGTTCGGAGAAAAAAAAAAAACGGTTCCATTACTACAAAATACGACACAGCTTTGCAAACTCTAGCTTTGCACTTTTCAGCTAGAGTTGGCAGAACAAAATTCAGATATTTCTGAAAAGTCTTTGCAAGTTTTTGATTTGCACCTTGCACTTTTCACTTTCCAGAAATATTTTTCGTGGTACATAAACCTTGCTGCAAATTGCAAAGCGCAAACTGGAAAGTTGCACAGTTCAGTGGTGAAAGAGGCCCCAGAAATATAGTCAGGCGCAATATTGACACGAAGATTTATTAGAAAGTTTCCGAAAAGTTAACTGGAATATGATTGGCTTATGTTACTGGGCATTACAAGGATAAAACGTTAAGGAGCAAATCAAAGGGGAAAGCAGTGGCGTAGTAGTAAGTCCACTCATCTCTAGTTCCAAGGTTCCTCGATATGATTCCCGTCAGAACCATGTGAAACTGTTCACAGTCGATTCGGCCATTAGAAGCCAAAGAAGCTCTCCACGGTTCTGACTATATGGGTGATAGTATCACTTGAAACCCAGATGAGCCATTATTTTTATCGAGGTCTGACTCTGTCTAGAAAAATGCACATAAGTTACAGAGAGGACATCAATTTTGCAGCCGATGTTTAGGCCTACGTAAAAAATAAAATGAATACTGAGAGGAGCCGAACTAGCATAACAGATATAACGTCTTATTAGTACATATATATATATACAGGGTTGCCCAAAAGTAGGTTTACACCTCTACATTGGACAAGTATAACACTCTAGCTTATAAGTTTATTTGCTTCGGCTGTTCCGGGCTTAAGATATAAGTAAAAAGACATTAAGAACAAACAATAACGAATCTAAATGTATCTGATTGTAGTATTCCGCTTTTGACAGATGCACACTACAGTTTATTTTGTTTAATTTATGTTTTATGTGTTTCTTCGTTTCGTTATATATCATTTAGTTCATGTTTTGTGCTGTAATTATTGACCTAATTATAATTTTGAGAACTTGTCCAATTCCCTTATTCTTAATACGGGGGTATGTAAGGGAGCAGGGGGAGGGGGTATGTAAGGGAACATATTCGTGTGTAGGGGTATATATGTGTGTATATACATATGCATTAATGTAGCAATTGTAATTTTTATGGATTTGACGTCAATGTTGTATATCTTGTATACATTTGAGTTGGTTGAGTGTAAGAAAAGGCAAACATAGCCTTAACTCTGCCGTTAAATAAATAAATATATAAATAAATAAATAATCTGAGTCAATTTCACGTATAAATATATTAGATTAAAATTTTGACGTGGCGAAAGGAAGAAAATATAGATACAAAGAAGTTTACTTTTAAGAAAGGACTATGTGATCTGTGGAAAGGATTATTCAATATATTTAACAATATAAAAAGTTTGTTTATCTTTGAGAAAATTAGTATATACTACTAATACTCGACTTTGGCAACTACAAAGAAAGATAAAACCACAAATCATTACCTTTTTGTTTGAGTGGCCGTATAATTGACAAAATGTACTGCCGTTAAGGAGGTTATTGATTTGAGAATTTTATAATCTCAAAACACCACTCAGCCACTACAATTCATAATGAATACAATTTAATATATCAACGTCTTCTGTTCAAAATTTCAGTTAGTTATTTACTATACCATGATATCATTTGCTTAATACAAGTAAATAAAATCGATATTAATAAAGTAGCTATAATGTACGCAAGAAATAGTCATTATAGTTTATTGATTATGAGATACAGTAACATTTTTTTAAAAATGTCAACTATTGATATCATAATTATAGTCTAGTCAACGAAGGCCAAAAAACTCTGATTAGAAAAAAAAATCGTGTAGTTCTGAAATTTGGCACAATTGTTAAGGGAAGTGTCTTAAGCAACATACTAAAGGTTCCCGTGGGTGAGGGGTCGGCAACAGGGTGGGGGAGGGATTTAATCCTTTTAACGATGGGATTTTTCCAGGAGCTTGGAAAGTCTTTGTTAAGTAGCTACTGCGTCAGCACTACTGACCCTAATTGCATGATTAGTACGTCTTTCTCTTCAAAACAAGGCAATCTGCTAAATGGAACCTTGTCCATGGTCCTATGACATACACGGAGAGGGAAATTTGTAAAAAATCGGGAAATTTTCTTTAAAAATCCCTTTGTAGAAGTTTAGGGCCTTCTAGAGCGGCCCTGGGTAACAGCACGCGGCCTTAATATACCCTGGAAAATACATTAGGGTATTGATGATAGTTTTGCATTATACTATTCCCATATATTTGATATTCATCTGGGAAAAAATATTTCCCTATCCTATTTGATTATATACGAACAAGGGAAAAATAGGGTCTAAACTTTCTGGACAAGGTACTTTTTATTCGAATTGCATGGTTAGTATGTCGTTCTCTTTAGAATAAAGAAAGCTTTCAAATGCAATATTGTCCATGCCCCTATGCAGTGGCGTCGCCAGGCCCTTTTCAGTGAGGTTTTAGCCCCTCAAATCAGATCTCAAGCCCTCCCAAAAGAACCCTTAAATAATTTTTCGTGTTATATTGAGCAAAGACATGTACGAAAAAAAGAACACTCTTAGTTTTCTTTGGATTAAAATTACAATTACAAAAAACTCTGAAAATGAGCGTATTATTTCCAAATAAAGAGCAAAAGTCGTGTTTTATAAAACAAGCGTGTCTATTTACTGTTTTGAGAAGTCAAAGCAACTATTATTATATTAATATAAGGGAATGAGTTATAGTTCAAGCCCCCTTAAATCAGAATACCTGGCGACACTATTGCCTGTATGACGTACAGGGAAAAAAAATTAAAAAAATGGAAAATATTTATGAAAGTCTTTTTGGATTTTGAAGCCTCCTAGGGTGACCCTGAGTGAGAATGTGCGGTGCTAGTGTTTTCTGAAAAACACGTTTATATTAGGTATTGGTAATGTTCTTGCACTCCACAATCAGCAAGAATTTTCCTCTTCTTTGCAACCCGCCAAATCAAATCTTGTCTTCTCTTTTAGGAAGAAGAAAGGATAAAGAGAAAGTGACGAAGAAGTTAACAGCCATCTCCCATGCCATCATCTCAACTATTAGACCTCGATCGTTTCCATCTCCAATCCTGCATAGCATCGCTCTGTTCATTCACAGAAAGTTTGGATCGAGAAACTTGGTGAATCTGCTGGCAGGCTTGGGGTTCAGTGCATCATATCATGATGCCCAACAATTGGAACTGTCGACCATCTACAATTCTACACAACGCATCCCTACAGGAACATTCTGTCAATATATTTTTGACAATGCAGATTTTAATGTTGCCACGCTTGATGGTTTGAATACTTTCCACAGCATGGGAGGTATCAAATGTATCACACCAGCTCGGGCTCTTCCTCCTACAAACAAGATCAAAAGGCTGAAATTATCTCCTTCTGCTGACGAGGTAGGAAAACTAGGTCTTGTGTAACTGCTGACATTTGAAAATGTGAAAAAGAACGCGTTACATAAAATTGTTCTTCAGGATTTGAACATATTAAATCCCATTCCGTCTAATATATTTGAACCCAGCCTCCCAGATATATTATGGACGTCTGCTAAACGGCTGTATTCACTGCAAAAGATCCCAGAAGTGCCAGTCATTCCAGAGTGGAAGGGATTCATGCAATTGGTGCTGTGAATCGGTGCTGTGAAACCCCTTCCGTTCATAAATTCACCTCCTAGCGATTTAAACACAGTGTACACCAGAGGTGGGCATTTTTGCTAACCCTCACTCACCCTCACCTTCAATTGACTCCCTCACCCTCACCCTCAGCCACCCTCACCCTCAGTTGGCTCCCTCACAGTCACCCTCAGCCACCCTCACCCTCAATCGCCACCGTCACCCTCACCCTTAGCCACCCTCACCCTCAGTCGACTCCTTCACCCTCACCCTCAGCCACCCTCACCCTCAATTGTCTCCCTCACCCTCACCCTCAGCCACCCTCACCCTCAGTTGGCTCCCTCACCCTCACCCTCAGACACCCTCACCCTCAATCGACTCCATTACCCTCACCCTCAGACACCCTCGCCCTCAATCGACTCCATTACCCTCACACTCAGACACCCTCGCCCTCAATCGACTCCCTTACCCTCACCCTCAGACACCCTCGCCCTCAATCGACCCCCTTACCCTCACCCTCAGCCCCCCTCACCCTCAATCGACTCCCTCAGACACGCCCTCAGCCCCCCTCACCCTCAATCGAGTTCCTCACCCTCAGCCACCCTCACCCTCAATCGACTCCCTCACCTTCATCCACCCTCACCCTCAATCGGTTTCCTCACCCTCATCCACCCTCACCCTCAATCGACTTCCTCACCCTCAGCCACCCTCTATCAACTCCCTCACACTCATAGTTTCTTTCATGTACTAAATAAACAATAAGTAAGGGTTAATATGACTCTCATTCAAGTGATTGAAATTTATATTACGTAGATACACGTTATATCTACGGTATAATATTATTTATATTTCATATACTTGTATATATATATAATAAATGGCCATTTTGCACTGGGATCGCTCGTGCTCGAGTTCACCAACACAAGAAAGAATATCAAAGGGTCGCAGACATAAGCTCACCGGGCATAAGCTCACCTTTGTTAAAGCAAAAGCGGACAAAAGCTCTCCGGACATAAGCTCACCACTAATAATATAATTACATTATAATAAGATAATTAATGCAATAAAGAATACAATAATGATAATTAAATACATTTATAGGTTAACTAATTTAATTGCAAAGGAAAATGAACCTGAATAAAATTTTACAAAGCACCTGAAAAATGGCAAACAGAAAATATGACAAACATGAAAACCAGATTTTGAATGTTAACATGAAGTAGATTTTGAATATTAAAATATAAATTGAAAACTAATTTGGACAAACAAAAGAGTACTATTTCCTTTTACTGAAGAAAGTAATCCAACCCCCCTCCCCTATGCTGAAACTTTCGGTGCAGGAAATTTTGTAGCACAGAAATATTGGTAAACGAAATTTTGGTGAAAGGCTCTCTCTCTCTCTCTTTTTTTTTTTTTTTTTTTTTTTTTACTATGGCTGAAATCAACTCAGAAATATTTCATTTTCCTTTAGAAAGAAATGAAATGAAATCTTTTAAGTTTTATGTCCCACGATTATGCCGGTTAGGCTAAAGAAGACGGATGAATAACGAATGAAATGGTGGAATGAAGAAAGTGGGAGAACCCCGAGGATACCCACGCACAAGGTAGTTGTCCACCACAAGGTTTACTTGGCGGGGACTGAGATGTAACCCGGGATCCAAGCACCAGAGGTGAAAGCTCTACCACTGATCTAACGCTCTGCCCCTTTAGAAAAACGTATGATGGGTATGAAGATGTATTAAAATCTAGACTTTGACTAGTAGTAGACCTAATTCAGTAGAAAATAGAGCTATTAATGCTATATATCAATTGTCAGACATCAGAATAAAATAATAAGGATGTTGCAGGGTTTAATGTGTTAAACGTGGGTTGACTTTGAGGAACTTGTAATAAAATGCTCTAGATATTTAAATCTGGGCTTTGACTACTAGTAGGCCTACCTTCTCAATAGAAAGTAGGCTATATTACTAACGTCATATAGGAGTTATTAGACATCAGAATAAAATATTAAGAATACTGCAGAGTTCAAGTCTTAAGTCTATTATTATACTTGCAGCCCAATGCTCATCAAATGAATCTTTCTTATTTTATTTATTAAGAACAAAACAACAACTTATTAACCAAAAGTAAAACCTTTTTGTTAGTAAATTAGAAAGAGATTTCTTTGAGTGTTAAGCTGCAAACACGACGACAGCACAAAGAAGCAAGCCCTAATAACATCTGAGTATGATAAATTCGTTTAAAAAAAAAATCACAAACCAGAATCACGAATCCCGTTAGGTAACCAAATTCTATTATGTAAGTATGCATGCCTAATCATGAAAGTATTTTAATGCATTGATGAATTGTCCGACCTATAATAGGCACGTAGCCAGGATTTCATGAAGGGGGGGTGGGTTCGTGACATGAAATGCTGTGGTCATCACACCAGGGGCTCGATTATTCTGAACAATTTTACTGGAACATATATTGGTTTGTTTAGCCAGGATTTCATAACGGGGGGGTGGGAGGGGACATGAAATTCTGAAGACCCAGGAGCTCGATCAATCTAAACTACTTTACTATCAACATATATTGATTTGTGAGGATATATTGGTAAGTATTTTAATAAACTATGAAGAAATCTCGAGTAAAAAAACGTATTGAAAAAGATTATACAATATGTACATCCTTCGTCTGTTTATTCAAATATAACAATTTTCCTTTCATTATGACCTCAACTATTATAAAAAGTACATATTCACTATTATAAAAAGTACATACTCAATAATGTCTTGTAAAATATTTTGCAATATCTGCGTTCCTTTTTCTGTTGAATCAAATGTTAACCGAACTTTTTTTCCACATATATTTATGTTTTTATTATTCAACTACTGTCTGTTTCAAATGACAGGTTAAATGAGCAGTAGAAAATTGTTTTTGAAATAACATATTCGATATTGCAAGGGTGCGATGACGAAAAATTATGATAAAAAATGTCCACGCTGTTACACAACAGCACTATGCTTTCGGAAGCTTGAAATCTCCCTGACTAGTAGCAGAAGTTCTGAGAATTCCGCAACTTTTCTAGAAATTTCGAATTCCTTGACTCATACAGGATATATCGCTCACCTCGCAACCATGTATTGCAAGTAATACAAATTTCCTCATAAGAAAGAGTAACCAACAGCTTCCTGTAGTTTATTTTTAACGCTGATCATTCTTTGCCTCATTTCATTTTCTTTCATCCTTCCCTATTTTTTTTTCCATTTCTGATCTCGAAGGGGGGGGTTCCGGATCCCTCGGACCGCCCCCCCTGGTTACGGGCCTGCCTATAAGAAAAATTTGGTCCCAAAATTTCCAGGGCAAAAATTACGCCTTCTGTCGCCGATGCTTAACACATTAAACTTGCAACATTCCTATTTTGTTCGGATATCTGATAACTGCTATACAACATTAGTAGCTCTGCTTTCTACTGAATTATTAGGCCTATTGGTAATTGTAGTCAATGTCTAGATTTTAATATCCAGGGTATTTTGTTACAAGTTCCTCAAGGTCTGTCCACGTTTAATACAACGCAAATCCCAAACTTTTTTTTTTTTTTTTTTTTACACCTGATAAATGATATAAGATAGTAGCTCCATTTTCCGCTTAGGAAGTAGCTAACGCCTAAATTTCAATATTCGG
This sequence comes from Thermobia domestica, assembly GCF_964235325.1. Lineage (NCBI taxonomy): Eukaryota > Metazoa > Arthropoda > Insecta > Zygentoma > Lepismatidae > Thermobia > Thermobia domestica. The sequence continues at coordinate 196,383,955 of NC_137455.1, read as the reverse complement.
TGAATTTTATTAAATGTCCCTGAAGGGAGCTAATGTTTGCTATTGGTGAGGTTTTTTCCGCCCCTGTAATATAAGACTACCGGTGAGCTTATGTCCGACGGGCGGCGGTAATTTTGTTACTGGAAACTTCGTCACCGGAAAGTTCGTCACGGTAATTTCGTCACCGGTAATTTTGTCACCAAAATATTATCTCTTATCTCAAATATGATATCTAAAATACGTAACTATTTAATAATAATAATAATAATAATAATATCAGCTCTTTGCAGAGGTAGGTTCAATAAAATAAGTTCACACATTTGAGCATTTATTATTATTTTTAAAGTAAGTAATACAGTGAAATGCTTCAAAACGGACATCGGTGGAACCGATTATTTGTCCGTAAGTGAGAGGTGTTCCTAAAACGAAGGGTTCTATTTCATAACACCACACCACACATATTTATGGCATGGAAGAATAAGAAAGTTTGTCCTCTTATGAAGATGTCCACTATTGAGAGATGCCCGTTAAGAGAGGTTTCACTGTATTGGGAATTAACCTCCACTATTATACCCAGTAATTACATGTGAATTAATTACATACGTATTATTGTAATTATTTTGCAAAATTCTGCTATTATTTCAATTTATTCACCCCCAGCAAGTTTTAGTGGGTGATTTTTTTTTTCAAAATATTAATTGGGAAAAAAATCCTCGTCTGGTGCTGAAATCACATTCGTTTAGTAGTTAATACTGTGCGTAGTTCCAATTTCATTATTTTAATATTCTAACCCTGTTGTTAACGTTAATTGTTGTAATATTATTTGATCTCTTAATCTCCGTTCCTGCCCCTTCCTGGCTACGTTATTCGCTCTGAACATCTTTCATACGAAAATTATTCATTGATTTAGTTGTTTTCCAGAAATCCAGTTTTTCAATTTACAAATATTTTGTATCTTTCTGTTTTGTCTTCTTTAATATGTCCTAATTTTAATAATCCCAGGGCTCATAGTGGTCTGGTCTCTTGTAAATAGTTGAAAAGTGACAAAAAATGTCCAAAAGCATACGAAAAAGTTAACAAAATTCCATCATGCCCCTTTTTTTTCCTTTGTCAATTTCTCCGTCACCTCTCTCTTTGTTGTTCTGTTTCTTCTTTACTTTTTCTTTTTAAGCTTCCTCCTTTCTTAGGTTTTCAAAGTATGCTTTGTAGTTAGGGTAAGCAGATTTGGCAGATGTAAAAAGCTTCTGAGTAAGTGAAACCAGTTCTGGCCTATTTCCGAATTTCTTCATCCCAGACATTATATTTAATTTCGCATTAAGAGTTCTCAAAAACGTGAAATAATCAAATTCATCACCTACTCTTAAGAAGAACATACAAGAAGCATAACACAAGACGAACATGATGAACCACACAAACACACAACACAACGTTGAACGGAGCGTTAACTATTACGAGAGAAAACTAAGAGATTATTACGATAGAAGAAAGAATAGACACTGAAGGGTTCTCTACCCCACCTTAAGAGCTTATGCATCCACCAACCGTCCACTGTGCTTTAGAAAGAATAAAAGCTGAAGTGAGAATAAAGCTGGCTGTTTCACATGTGGCAGCAAGTACTGAAACTTTCAGAAGAGTAATGAGTAACAAGTTTCTGCCTTTTTCCATTTGTTTATATATTTTTCTTAGAAAACTGACAATGCAAAACACAAATCACACGAAAAAGTCACTTTACCTCTCAAAAAAGTAACTTTTAGTGACAAATTTGAAAAAAAGTAACCTTTAGTGATCAACTTGAAGAAAAGTAAATTTTAGTTTAAAAAAGTGACTCGATATGAACCCTGTTCTGCTCAATGAATTTACGTGAATAAAAATATACTTTACAAAAAAATAAGCTAGCGTCAAATGCGTTCCTGCATAACATTAGACTCAGTTTAAATATATATAATTCTTTCTTCGATCGATCTCTTCGTTTCTAAAAACGTTTTGACTACACCCTTCTAACGTCCGTCCGTTGATACACCACTTGCAGAAGAGGCTCGAAACCAGCCACAGAGCTTTGGGCTGCCATGAATATGTTAGAAGGGACCAAGTCATTAAAAATTCTCTTACAAATATTTAAATTGTGCATTTTGTATTGAGGTCTAGAGAAAACATGAAAAATTTAGGGAAGGCCAGGCCCTCTCTAGACCCCCTCTGATTGCGAGCCTGTTGCAGAGTAGCACTTACGAACTTATTCTGAAATAGACTTATTACTATATTGCAGGGGCGGATCCAGGACGGACTTCTGGGGGGGCGGTGGGTTGTAATACTGCTACTTAGAGCTACTTTTAAGAGCGTCAAAAAATAAACTATATATTTTATTTATATATAAATTTAAAAAGTTTCCTCTTCGCCCCGATCGCCCCCCCCCCTGGATTCGCCCCTGCTATATTGTCACATTTTTCCTTATTGAGGAGGAGGTAGGTGAATGACCGCTCAAGACGTTGCCAATTTCAGTCATCTGTATCTGTCCATCAATCTCTTTTCTAGGAAACGACTGCGGAGTCGAGGAGGGTACGTATGAGTAGGTCTGTTTTGTCAATTCTTTTGATCGAAACACCGCCCGAAATAATGAGGGCATGTGGTTCTCGAAGCCGTACATGAGAACGTGGTCGCTTCGTATTTTGAAGTGAAATAAATAAATAAGAATGTTGCCTTCTTTCCTAAACGCTAAACCTTTTTTAACTTGATGCAATAAAGAACCTATATGATACTGATTAATACAATTGGATTTGGAGCACTAGCGGATCCAGAAGGATCGTTTGGGAGGGGCGGTTGCTTTCTCGAAGATGAGCGTAGCTTCAAGGTGACCAGAATTTTAATTTACAAGAATGGGACTCATATAAATACGGGGCTGGAGGGGGGTTGTAAAAATGATTCCCAGATTCCACTTTGGGACCCGAACTTGTATTTTTTTTTTTTTTTTTTTTTTTTTTTTTGTAATGGGAATATTTTCTCTGTAGATTTAAATTAAATACATACTTCCGTTTCGGAGGCGTGACGGTGTCATGATTCACTTCACACACAGTCACCGCAACATATGAGATGCACTGTCTGGCACAATACTTGTACAAAAGAAAATACTGTATTGACGATATCATTCATTTTAACGAAAGAGTGTACAATTTGCTCTAATCATTTATATTTTGAGTACCAATTGCGGGACAGCAGTTTCAAAAATTAATACAAAATTAATCTATCTCTATATTTGTGTGGGGTCCACGAAACATAATATAATTATAGTTATGCTTACAACAACAATAAAATTACCTTGGTATATTATACTAGCCTTCGTCTAGGTGGGGCTCGCCCCCAGATCCCCAATCTGCTCGACATACGGCCTTGCACAGCTCGTACGTGGTACTGTGGCACAATATTTCGCGTTCTTCCTTCTGTCTTTCATATAGAATTGGTTTGAGCTAAAACTGTGTCACGAAATTCCAACACCTCGTAAGGCATTTTAATGAACCACCCCACCTTTTTTTTCCCTTCTCTTCTACGTTAAGTGAAAAAAACGTTCAAATACATGTTGAATTATTTTAAATAAAAAATCAAACTACCAATTTTCATGTTTCTAACCGCAAGGGATCCCGAGATATGGCATCTTATAATAATAATAATAATAATAATAATAATAATAATAATAATAATAATAATAATAATAATAATAATAATAATAATAATAATAATAATAGTAATCCCACCCCTTTTCTTCCCTTCTAGGTAAAATATCAAAAATGCTGCTATACGTATTGAATTATTTTAAGTGGAAAGTCTATATACGAAATTTCATGTTTCTAATCTTCAAACATTCTTAGATATTGATATCTTATTATAATATTTGCAATCGCCGCCACTTTTTCTTTCCATCTTTTTTTCTCCGTTTTACTATAATATAAACAAGTTGAAACACCTGTCAAATTATTTTAAATGAGAAATCCAAATGCCAAATTTCAAGTCTCTAGTGTTAACTGATTCGAAGAGATGAACATCTTATTAAAGTAATTTCCATCCCATTCTCCCTTCCTTTTTTCGAATTAAAAAAAAATCTTCCTTAGTGGTACCTTACGTAACAAATCTTACATACTGTCCTTATTTCAAGTTTCTAGCTTAATTGGTTTGGCCTGTGCGAAGTTACTCACTCAGGATTTCGTGTTTTATGTGTGAATTACAATAAGAAGCTTGTGTTATTTCTCAAGAAAAGATGGAATGCCATTTGAAGTCACAATAAATCCCTGGTCCCTTCCTAATGTTTCCGTGTTGAACCCAAAAAGTCATGGCTCTCTTTGTTGATCTAGTATATAGCGAACGTACCTATGCTCTTTGATGCATGAGGTTCTGTGGTTTAATTCCCGGTAAGTGAGCATCGAACGCACTACACTGGGTCAGATCCAACTTTAAATTCTAGTTCTCATTCTGTAAAGCATCGCATTTGACAAACAACGTAAATACATATCAATCAATCAACCAACCGAAAAGTCTCCTCTTAGATTTAGAGAGCTTTTCGGTAAGGAGCGCTGAAGATTCTATATTTCTCTTTATTAAAGGTAAAGGTAATTGAGGTTATAATCCGGAATTCCGAAATTCATTTCATATCCTTTTTCTAGGACACAATAACATATTTTTAGTACAAAGAGTGAGCCGTCTTACCCTTCCTATTACAGTTGTTCGTCTAACGAATGAATCATATTCTCGCTACTTTGGGGGTTATGGTGACTGCCCCAAGGAACTAGGGAGAGAAGTATTCACAATTCAAATGTGTCTGTATTAAGTACTATTAAGTACCATACATTTTTATTAGACTCTGCTATGCTAGTCACACAGATTGATCGGTCGGGGAAAAGACCATATTAGTATTTCCCAATGATAAATGCTCAAAGTTCAAAAAACCCTTTGGAGGGGGCGACCGCCCCCTCCGCCCTCCCCGTGGATCCGCCAGTGATTTGGAGGAGTATTCCTTTTCCATCCAGGGGTGTGTGTAAAGAAATTTGGAGGGGTGTTAGGGGGTATTGGGGGGGTAGATTACTCCCTGGTATCGTGTGCAAATGCACTTTTGTGAATGCCCAGTTGTTTTGAATAAATCACTTGCATCAGTTGAAGACAACCTACCAGTTTTTCCGCTTCCAATCTTTGTATTGTCGTCAATACCGAGACCACCGTATTTATTTGTTTCCGCTGGGATGTTTCCTTTTGGCAAGTACGGTACATCACTTTCTCTTGGAAATTTGTTACCAAAGATTTCTTGCAGACTGACACATGGTTGAGTGCAGGGGGAGGGATCAATTCTAGCCTTTCGCTGTTGTTCTATCAACACCACGAGGAAGATTAGGAGACTTCGGGAGGGCAGCTATGAGGCTGTGTTTTTGTCACCAGCTGCGCATTCAGAAAAGTTCGCTTTTTCCTAAAGAGACTCCTGCTTCTTGGAATTCGCCCCAGGCGAATTATTTAAACTTGTTCCTTGCATACCAACATTTGGAAGGGAGAGTTGATAGGGATCCGTTCTTTTCCAGTTTTTCCAAAGTGAATCTTTTAACATTAACATATACAGTTTTGAAATTAAGTTAGCAAGTTTTCCATCCTGACGTGGTTCTTGCGTGTAGTGGCGGATCGTAGACATAAGCTCACCTATATTGATGCAGAAGCGGACAAAAGCTAACCGGACATAATCTCACAGTAAATAACACAATTATGCTACAACAAACTATGTTATAACAATGATAAAAATTATGTTTGTAATAACCTAATAATAATCAGCGCCGTTGCTACAGAGGGTCTGAACCTCTAAACCCTCTGAAAAATCTATCGTGGTGGCAAATCTCAGCATGTCATAGAAAACAGCATGCCAAACAAAGGCACTAGTGTTTTTTAAATATTATTAATTTACAATAAAATGATAGAGAGTACACACTCCACAATATGGGTATACATTATTTTGTATTGTACGCAGTTCAAAATACATTATTGCCATTAAATATATTAAAATACTCAATTGCAGCAGCTTTGTCGAAGTACTGCATAATACATATTTTCTATTAAACCGTTTGAGACTTACGCTTTTTAAGGTAAATTTTAGACTTTCAGTCAAGCAGTTATTTCGTCGAGACTTTATCGCAGGATCATGGTCCATACCAGAGATGGGCATTTTTGCTAACCCTCACTCACCCTTACCCTCAATCAACTCCCTCACACTCACCCTCAACCACCGTCAGTCACTCTGGTCACCCTCAGCCACCTTCACCATCAATCGACTCCCTTACACTCACAGTTATCTACATGTACTTACTAAACAATAAGTAAGGGTAAATATCATTCTCATTCAAGTAAAGTAAAAAAAAAAAAAAACAGATTTTACTATTTTTAGGATTTTTGGATATCATATGACCCGTTGCTGTTGACAAGTTTTAAAAACAGGAGACAAGATGCCAATAAATACCATAAGTGCTGTTCTTGCCTTCATTAATTAGTATGGTAGTGCAGTTAAAATTTTTCCTTTTTTTTTCTGGGAACAATACGTGGCTTCGCATTATATTGCACCAAACCTTCGGGAGCAGGAAACTTCGGTGTACGGAAAACTCGGTGTGGGGTATGTTAGGTGTCAAGAAAGATTCGTTGTAGTAGACCGTAGGATTTATTAAAAACTCAACTTCGAGGATAAATGAGCGTGTTAGTTACAAGGGTGTAATGGAGGGTATACGCGGTATACGGCGTATACCCACCTCTAATTTTTGGAAACTATCGCATAGCCACCTAAAATTTAGGAAGTACGCCGGTATACGCTACATTCGATCAATAGTATACTCACTTCATTGGAACAAACAACAACTGCTTTTCACGAAATTTTCAAAACAAAAATATCTCACTAAACAGCTGGTCGTCAGGCTGTTACCGCGAATGATGTCTAAATTCTTTTAAAATATTTGCGTTTTCGGGGTGTGGGAATCACATTTTCTCAGAATCTCTTCTATAATGGAAAGCAGCGCTCTGAACATGCAGTGATTTTTCCTCAAGATGTTACATGCGTTGTTCCTACCTTCCAAATTCCAAACTCAATTCAAAGTCTGTCGATTGGATACAATTTAAGCAAGGCAATATGGAATAGAAAAAGTTCCTTTCTTAACGCGGAAGGAGGTTCCGAAAAAAATGTGGCCTTTCCTTTGAGAGTTAAGAGGAAATTAAATGAATGTATTTGCGCCAAGAAATCATTGGCCTCCACAAAAATAACAAAACATCTGACCTATCGTTGGTCTAGTTTGAAGCATTCACCGTCGTTCCGAATACCTCCGAATACAACAGCGAACCTCGGATTAGTACTGTTCATTTGTAGCCGCAGTTGACATGAAAGAAAGGAGCGATTGATTTCGATAAATACTCAGCAGCTAGTACTAGTAGTAGTTTTTCCTCAACCTACTGAAGAAAAAAAAGGGACGGGGTAAAAGTAAACATATTTCTTCGTTATTTCATTTTCTTTCAGATAAAAAAGAAAATTGAAGAAAATATGTTAACAGGAAGAGGTAGAAAAGAAAAGCCAGGAAAGACTTGTAGCGTATGAGCATGTCACACCAATCTTTAATCATTTCGATACAGTTGAGTTGAGTTGATTTTAGTTTTAGCGTCCCTTTCAGCAGCGAGGCTATATGAGACGTGGACCTACTGATTAACGTGGAATCCGAACCACATGAGCTCCCGCCGGGAATCGAACCCGGGTCTTCCACGCCAAAGGCAAGTACGCTAACCGCTTAGCCACGGAGAGCTCTCATTTCGATACAGCCGTCACTTCGAAAATACAGGTACGTTGCTTAGTAGTGTTTAACCCTTTGTTAATTTATGGTACGAATCGGTACCATGGAATAGTGCTGTGTTTAAACGCTTATTAAGCTCATATAACACGTATTGAACCCGTTTTTTTAATTAGTCAAGTCAAGCATGGACCAAAGAGCACCCCAGATGCGTTTCGGAACCGGATGGTAAACTTGCCGGTGCCAAGTGGGGGCGGAGGGGTGAGGTAAATAAAAAAAACCCTTAGTTTTCAAGATAGCAAGATTAAAATTTTGCATCAAATGTGTGTGCACCTTTGAATATTTCTCTCTCTCTCTCTCTTTTTTTTATGCCAATAATTATCATAACTGCTTTTCTCCCCTTTAAAAAAAATGTTATGGTAGTGGAGTTGAATTTTTTTTTTCTGGGAACAATAAGTGGCTTCGCACTATATTGCACCGGGAATCTTAGACTCCGCAATAGTGTTACCAATCGTGCCCCACACTTTCTAACTGGATCAGATTACCTTCTTTTCCTTACTTTGAAGCAAGAAAACTAATATTTTTAACAGTGTGACTTCCCTCAAGAGCAGCCTCTACTTTTAATTTTGTGCTTGGGAACATATTGTCCTGCTAGAACACATTCAATACAAACATTTCTTTATTAAATCCAAATTTAATAATAGAAAATTTAAAAGGGCGAGTTGATTATAGCCTGTATTTTGCTAAAACAACACCAATTAAAGTGAATGAAAGCTCAAGTAAGATGTTTGTGACTATGAAATTTACGTCATAACACCACATTGAGTCTAGAAGTTATGTGTAATACATTTGAGAATGATAAGCATAGTGTGGTTCTAGTTTTCGATTCATCTATACATTTCTTTAAGTATATAAAAACCGGTTCTTAAGTAGCATAATATAACGGAAAAATAGTACACTATATAAAATGAGTTAATATAAAGGACTCCGTTAAAAGAGAAATGCAATTTTCAATTTACGAAGCTATCGTGTAACTTAGGATGTTTTGTGTTCATTTTGAGCTAAACATTTTTTTCAGCAGCGAGATTGTATGGGACTTCTCTCGTCCTGAAGGCGAAAACACTCACCACTCATTCGCAAGGAATCAATACGAATATATGTGCCTGGGAACACTTAGCTGTTTCTTCAGGTATGTGATAGTCTTTACTGGAAAAGGAACTGATATATCCTCAATAAAAGTATTGTGGTAAACAACACCAAACTCGAGTTGTGGCAAACGACACAGCGTTGGTTCAGAGTAGCTTTCGAAAAAAGACTTTAATAAAAGAAAGGTGTGTGTGTGTGTTTTCTAGGATGTCGACTTGCCACTTTCTTTTTTATTCTAGCCCATTGTTTTATTAGGGAAAGTATTCTTTTTTAATGTTCGTGATTTAAATTTTTTGATTTTTAATTTCTCCTTCTGGCCTATTTTGGTGTCCCTTGCTTTAAAAGTATTCTTATATATAATGTTATGTTGCTTTAATTTTTATTTATAAACAGGGACTTACGCAGGGGGTGGGTCCTGGGGGTCCGGAGCCCCCGAAATCTGACTTTTTGTAAATTTAGTCTTATTTTAGGGGCAATTTTACAATTTTTAATATAATTTAGCCTGAAATTATGTTTGGACCCTCCCCGAGAAGCTCTGGAACCATCCCGAAATAAATTCCTGCGTACGTTCCTGTTCATAAATATTAAAATTACATCATACAGTAGTAACATTTTGCGTAGTATACATTTAAAGATGTCAAGAAGAAATCAGTAAAATTAACTTGCTAAAATTTTCGTTTATTTCAAAGAATAAATAGAATGTTTAATCATACAAGTTAATGGGTTGAGAAACCATGATGCTGTCGACATTCAACACACTTAAGTGCTACTCTTGTTTGTTGGGATTTATAAAACCTACAATTAAAATAATACCTATTTCGCTAGATATTTCTATGAACGCACGGGTTCATTAGTTGTTAGTATATAAATTTCCTACCTTGGAAACTCAACCGGTTTCCGTACTGTATGATGTTTGTGTAAAAAAAAAAAAAAAAAAAAAAGCAATGGAATTTGTTACTAAAACAACAAGTACAAATGCCAGCCTCAAACACTACTCATGAAAATCTATGAAAAAGACATTTCTATTTCCAAAACCAGCCTCAAATGTCTCACACTCTTCAAGTGAATAAATATCACACATTACAAATAGTACATCGACTCTCTCGCCCGACTCCCAACTCAATCGACTCCCTCACTCACCCACACCCTGACCTTCAATCGAACACCCTCACCCTCAGCCCCTCTCTCCGTTAATCGTCTCCCTCATACAGTTACCTTCATGTATTTAATAAACAAAATATGATTCTCATTCAAGTGATTGAAATTTATATATTATAATATAGATAAGAATACATTATATCTTCGGTATATTATTATTTATATTACATATATATATATATATATATATATATATATATATATATATATATATATATATATATATATATTAAATAGATAGTCATTTTATATTGCGCTCGCTCGGACTCACTTCGGTCAGTTGTGCTCGCACTCATTTCGACTTGCTCTGACTTATTTTATTAGGATTCGGGCTCGCTCTTAATTATTGAACCCGAGCCCAGTTGAGCGCGAGTGGCTTGCTCGAAAGTTTGGTCATCTATGTGCTAAGCCAAATTTGTAAAAAAAAAAAAAAAAAAAAAAAAAAAAAAAAAAAAAAGTATTCTTGGATATCATATGACCCGTTGCTGTTGACAAGTTTTTAAAAAAGGAGACTAGATGCCAATAAATACCATAAGTGCTGTTATTGCCTTCATTAATTAGTATGGTAGTACAGTTGGAATTTTTATTTTCTTCTGAGAACAATAAAGGTTTTCGCACTATATTGCACCAAGCCTTCCTTATATATATTTGGGAACCTGAGACACCGCAATATTGTTCCGAATTGTGCCCTGCACTTTCTAACTGGATCAGATTATCTTCTTTCTCGTACTTTGAGGCAAGAAAACTATTTTTTTTTACCAGTGTGACTTCCCTCAAGAGCAGCCTTTATTTTTAATTATGTGCTTGAGAACACATTGTCCTGCTAGAATACGTTAAATATAAACAATTCTTTATTAAATCCGAATATAAGAATAGAAAATTTGAAAGGACGAGTTGATTATATTTTTATTTTATTTTATTTTATTTATTTAACAATCTAACTCCAACAGGGACGATCATCCCCAATTATAGGATCTTTTACAACAGTTGATTTACAATTTTATAGCCTGTATTTTGCTAAAAGAACAAATATTAAAGTTAATGAAAGCTCAAGTAAGATGTTTGTGACTATGAAATTTACGTCATAACACCACATTGAGTCTAGAAGTTATGTGTAATACATTTGAGAATGATAAGCATAATGTGGTTCTACTTTTCGATTCATCTATACATTACTTTAAGTATATAAAAGTACACTATATAAAATGAGTTAATATAAATGACTCCGTTAAAAGAGAAGTTATCGTGAAATTTAGGATGTTTCGTGTTTATTTGGAGCTAAATATTTTTTCAGCAGCCAGATTGTATGAGACTTATCTCGTCCCGAAGGCAAGAACACTCACCACTTTTTTGCAAGGGATCAATACGAATATAAGTTCCCTGCAACATTTGGCTGTTTCGTCATATATGTGCTAATCTGTACTGGAATAGGAACTGTTATATCCTGAATAAAAATATTGTGACAAACTACACCAAAATCGAGTTGTGGGAAACGACATACCTCTGTTTCAGAGTAGCTTTCGAAAAAAGACTTTATATAAATTTCCTACCTTGTAAATTCAAGAGGTTTCCTTACTCTATGATGTTTATGTTTTTTTAAAAAAAAAAAAAGAAAAAAAGATGCAATGGAATTTGTTACTTACAAGTAAACCTTACGTTTGGGTGAATCGAGTTGCTGACTGAGACACATATGAGAAAGTAGTACTAAATGTGGTCAGTATTTCAGTGAAGTTTTAGGTGCGAAGCTCCAGGGGTTTAGGAGATACAGCTACCAGAACATCACATGGAAGTACAGAGTAGTCTTCATACAGTTGGAGGTAAAAGCTCTGTAAGACCTCTTGTAACGACAAAAGGTGAATAACAAATATATGGGTACATATTAGGACTAGGGGGAAGTCATATAGTAAGGGTTTACCTGACGGCGGCCATCTTGAAATCCGTCATTTTGAATTAAGTTTAAGTTTTTAAAATAGGAATAGGGTCATGTGATACATGATTTAAGGCGCAAATTTAATCAGAAGAACAATGGTGACGTTAATTTTGATTTCCGCGCAACTATTAATATGTTACAGGGAAATTAAATATTGTTGCGGCATATGTATTAGTCCTTTACTCCACCTTCTAAATTTTGTGTTAATGATAATAATTAAATAAAAAGCAGGTGGATAAATATTAGGTCTATGGTAAGAGTTGCCTTGATGGCGGCCATGTTCAAATCCGTTATTTTGAACCAGACAAAAGTTTTAAACAAAACGCATAACATTGACACCTTATTAATAGCAAATTTTACCGTAAATCCAACGGTATAACCATTTTTGCTTTATCATTAACCAGCATTAGTTATCGCATAAACAAGTTGCTAATTTAAGGAAAATGACCAAAGTGGAATTGAGTCATAATTGAACTTCTGTCTTTCTTCCAGAAAAGTCCTCAATTAGTACAATCAATATGTAGTTCAGAAAAGAGTTCATGACTTGCACAAATGCTCTGCTCACAGTGGGCACACCTGAGAAAGGCAATCGAGTTACACTTGTCATATTTGTCGTTAAAATTCTGTCAAAACAGTAGTCGTAAGGAGCGATCCATTTAATTTTGTGCTGGTTAATGATAAAGCAAAAATGGCTATGCCGTTGGAGTTATGGTAAAATTTGCTATTAATAAGGTGTCAATGTTATGCGTTTTGTTTAAAACATTTGTCTGATTCAAAATGGCGGATTTGAACATGGCCGCCATCAAGGCAACTCTTACCATAGACCTAATATTTATCCACCTGCTTTTTATTTAATTATTATCATTAGTACAAAATTTACAAGGTGGGGTAAAGGACTAATGCATACGCTGCAACAATATTTAATTTCCCTGTAACATTTTACCAATTGCGCGTAAATCAAAATTAACGTCACCATTGTTCTTCTGATTAAATTTGCGCCTTAAATCATGTATCACATGACCCTATTCCTATTTTAAAAACTTAAACTTAATTCAAAATGGCGGATTTCAAGATGGCCGCCGTCAGGTAAACCCTTACTATATGACTTCCCCCTAGTCCTAATATGTACCCATATATTTGTTATTCACCTTTTGTCGTTACAAGAGGTCTTACAGAGCTTTTACCTCCAACTGTATGAAGACTACTCTGTACTTCCATGTGATGTTCTGATAGCTGTATCTCCTAAACCCCTGGAGCTTCGCACCTAAAACTTCACTGAAATACTGACCACATTTAGTACTACTTTCTCATATGTGTCTCAGTCAGCAACTCGATTCACCCAAACGTAAGGTTTACTTGTTAGACAACAAATACAAATGCCAGCCTCAAACATCACTCATGAAAATCTATGGAAAAAACATTTCCATTTCCAAAACCAGCCTCAAATGTGTCACACTCTTCAAGTGGATAATTATAACACATTACAAATAGTACATCTACTCTCTCGGCCGACTCCCGACTCAATCGACTCCCTCACCCTCAGCCACGCTCATGCACCATCCTTTACCCTCAAGAAGTGTTGGTAAGCCAAGCTCCTTAAATACGAAATTAGAATGAGTAGTTTAAGGTTCCACGGCTATGCCCTTTATTCTAAAGGAGACGGGTGACTAATGCAAATGAATAAAGGTAAAATTAAGTCCTTGTGTTCGCTCACCGAGAATTGAGCCCGCGACCCTGTGCATCACTGGCGCACACGCTAACCACTAGACTTGTGATGAGGAAAGTTAGAAAATAAGTAACAGTAGTTTAAATTTGTATTATTTAAAGTTGAACTAACCACTAATTATGTTTCTGTATGGGAGTGGCAAAACATGATGTGTACTGTACATTTAAGCAGGCAACCAAATCTCAAACTTATCAATTAATTTTAAAATACTTTAAGTTCAGTGGTGTAAACGATATATATATATATATATATATATATATATATATATATATATATATATATATATATACTGCTAAGCAGGCATGTAGAAGCTAATACGTCATTCTATTAAATTATAGATCATCCGTTACAACGAATGTTATGAGAACCTGTGACTATGACACGTCTTACAAGGAATGCTTTTCCAAGAATTACAGAATTTTCGTGACCTTTACACCCCTCTCGAGCCTTTATAGTTTGCTTCTGACAAAAAGAATGTGTTTTCCGGATGAGTAAGTAACTATTCCAAGAAACAAAGTATGTGATTCTAACGACTGCAAAAATGTTAATAACCTCTTTTAAGTCAGACATAAATGCTATGTTTTTGTTTGGTTACATAAAATATGTTTTGTTTTCTAGCTATATGACCACTCGAAAAAAATACTAGAGAGGGGAAAAAATTAAAATGTTCTTCTGGGAGGGAATTAAATTTTTGTCACACGGAATATCCCTTTCACCATCCCCATTAATTCGTACACTGCACCAACTGATGTTTTGTGGCCTAATTACGTGACTCTGTGCCAAACAGGTTGCTACTCTATTTGAAAAATGAAATGAAATCTTTTAGTTTTACGTCCCACGATTATGCCGGTTAGCCTAAAGGAGACGTTGATGATGAGAAATGAATGAAATGGTGGAATGAAGAAAGTGGGAGGAAACGAGAGAACCCCGAGGAAACCCACGCACACGGTGATTGTCCACCACAAAGTTAACTTGGCGGGGGCTGGGATCGAACCCGGGACCCCAAGCACCAGAAGTGAACGCTCTACCACTGAGCCAGCGCGGCCCTACTCTATTTGAAGTTCGCAGGAAACTGCTATTTCTTCAATCATTTCCCAAATAAATAACTTTCAAGCAAACATCCTTCAGGAATTCATTCTGGTGATGGGCATTTTCGCTTAGCCTCACTCACCCTCACCCTCAATCAATTCCCTCAACATTACCCTCATTCACCTTCACCATCAATCGACTTCCTCACCCTCACCCTCAGCCACCCTCACCCTCAGTTGATTTCCTCATACTCGCCCTCAGCCACCCTCACCCTCAGTTGAATCCTTCACCCTCACCCTCAACCACCCTCACCCTCAGTCGACCCCTACACCCTCACCCTCAACCACCCTCACCCTCAATCGACTTCCTCACCGTCACCCTCAGCCACCCTCACCCTCAATCGACGCCTTCACCCTCACCCTCAACCACCCTCACCCTCAATCGACTCCCTCACCCTCACCCTCAGTTGACTCCCTCACCCTCACCCTCAGACACCCTCACCCTCAACCGACTCTCCCACCCTCACCCTCAGACACCCTCACCCTCAGTCGACCCTATCACCCTCACCCTCAGACACCCTCACCCTCAATGGAATCTGTCACACTCACCCTCAGACACCCTCACCCTCATCTACCGAAATGAGGGTGAGTGAGGGTGAGGGCGGCCCTCTTGAGGGCAAAAATGAGTGAGGGTGCCCATCTCTGGTGTACACCGATCTGAAGTTTGCTGCCAAAGATAGTCATTAGCAAGGTTCGAAAACTTGTTTTGTCACGTTCCATCAGCCTCTGTATATCAAGGCTACACAAATCGTGGCTTCTTGTTCGGATGATCCTCTGTTTGGAACAATTGTCGTGAGGTTGGGAAGATTTAATATGCTACTGTCCTATATGGGGTGTATAGGCCAGACAATGGCAGGAAGTGGACTGAAAGAGGTGTTATTCACAGTTTTTGCTCCTAATTCAGTTGATAAAATGTTGATTGGTCATGCTTATAGCAGAGCAGTTAGAGGGCATTTACTTGTACAGGCTGCTTTGGCTCGAATTATTCTGGATGGTGCCAGTGTTTCATCAGAAGAGCAGGAGATTATCATCAACACATTGTGCACTGTAGAACAACTAACCTTGGATGAACTCAGCAAGAATGCTCACCTGACTTCACTTAAAAACAAACTAAAAAACGAGCTTGATCGTGTTAATAAAAACGAACCTACTGCAGCTTTATGGGTGCAGTGTGGGTGCATATGGTTTCCTTCATGAAGAAGTTAATTGTTGCGGAACGTTGTGGTGACTGCAATAGCCATTTGTCCTGTGTCCAGCAAATGATTCCGTTCTCCATGCAAGTGACCACTTTCAGTATATGAAATGCGCCCATCTTTACGTGCAAGGTATGCTTGAATTGGCAACTAACCATCCAGATGTGTTAGAAGACTTTATATAGAAAAGGGATATTTTATTATAAATAGAAGTGGTTCACCATGGGCAGGAGTTTGGTCTGACATGGTTATTGAGCAGACACTCATGTGCTCCATGAAAAGCTCTGACGGACTGACACGAGGAAGAGGAATTAGCGATTCTGTGTTAGCAAAGTGGGTTGGTGGGTCACCTGCGGCTTCTGCCATCTGTTCTTCATTGGATGAATTTGCTGGAACAGTTTTTTCAAGTGGAGAGCAACATGTTGATTTACGTGCATCACGACAAAACAGAGATGAGCAGGACCGTCTAAAAGTTTATGAGTGGTTCAGTAATCATCCCCCTTTTCCCAAATTGGCTTCGCTGGTGTCACTGTCGACAGGTATCATCGGAAACTCCAAAACAAATTGTCACCAAGCACTAAAAGTTGGAAACCATGAAAAGTATTTTTGGAAGTAACTTTGTTATCATAAAACAATCAAAAAAGAATGTAGTGATGTCACTGGCCTCTGTGAACAATGCGATCAAGTTGAACAATGAGACAATGGTCGTTGACCCTCTAATGATCTTCCAAAGAGCTATGATTGCCAAAAAGAGTGATGAGGATGTTGCGGATCTTTAACAATATGAATTATTCCCATTCCCACCAGCTCTCTTCAATGAAGGTGGAATGAGGAAGTCAAAGAAATCATCTCTTTACAATGTACTTCCTGTAGAGTGTGATACAACTATAAACATCAAAATGAGTGCCAATGTTGTAGACGGTGGCTTCCTCCTCCACCGTGTAAAATGGGATGTTGGCAGCAGTTTTTCGTCCAATTGTGACCAGTATATGGCCTATCTGGTCAATCATCATGGTGAAAACTGCACTGTGATCTATGATGGCTACGGCGATGTCAACAGTACGAAGCGCGCAGAACAGAAGCGAAGAGGCACAACAAAAACTTCAGTTGATGTAAATTGTGATCTGATCGTAAATGTCACGATTAAAAAGGAGGATTTTCTTGCAAATGAAAAGAATAAGACTAAACTTATTCACTTACTTACACAAACAATGGCTGCAACAGGAATTCAAGCAAGAGTCGCTACAGTGGATGCTGATACTACAATTGTCAGATATGGGTTAGAGAAAGCAACTTCTCATCCTACTGTTACAATAATAGAGAAAGATGTTGACTTAATCGTTCTACTGGTTGCTTTGACACCAATAGAGAACAACATTTACTTCATGAAGCCTGGGAGGGGAAAAGTAGAAAATAAATTATTTTCGACGAGAAAACTGCAAGAACTTCCTTTTTCACAAAGTATCCTCCTCCTGCACGCATTCAGCGGATGCGACACCACATCAGTCATTTACAAAAAAAAAGCAAAGCAACAATGGTTTCATTGTTCAAAAATCAATCGAGTCAGGTAAAAGACATTGCTGGCATCTTTTATAACTCCTCATCGACACCAGATGCTGTATCACAAGCCGGCGAGAAGATGTTCCTCTCTCTATACAAAGCCGCTGCTAACAAACATGATTTGAATCATCACCGACAGTCAGTATTCCTTAAATTATCAACCAAAATCAAAACTGACCTCCCTTCACTTCCTCCAACTAAAGGCGCGGCGGAGCAACATTCGTTTAGAGTGTACCTACAGATACAGCAATGGCTTGGTAACAACTTACCTCCTGATCAGTGGGGGTGGGCCCGTGGAGAGAATGGATCCCTATTCCCAGTGACAACAAACGACCCGGTAGCCCCAGACAAAATTCTAAAATCCATATTTTGTTACTATACGACAACTGTATGTGGTAAAAAATGTAAGTGCCAAAAAGCTGGTATGCTCATCTGTTTGTGGTATCCGTCACGGTACGTGCACTAACGGTGTACGTTTAGGGGATGAGGATTTCGAACTTAATCATGTCTCAGAAGAAGTTGAGTTTTAATTATATGGTGTCAGAATGGTTTATGTACATAACATGTTAAATGGACAAATTAACATTTATTCTGAGAGCCTGTTCATGTTACCTAATGTAATTGTTCAATTCTATATTTTGTGAATTATATAAACTGTCTTTTTGTTGCCTGGACTGCTCCTTCCACGAGAACTATTAGTATGTTGCTCAAGACATTTTAACCTAACCCACTACTCATATATTTAATAAAGTGTACTGATGTATTTACTATATATTTGTGTGTTTTGTACTTTCAAACAGGATGGGGAAATATTTTCCCACGTCACTTTATATGACAATAATACCCAAAAGTATTTTTCATGGTACATTTGTGTCGTGTACTTTCTCCTGGGGTGCTCTAAGAGGCTCCAAGTGTCCAGAAAGTCACTTTCAGAGAATTTTCCCAATTTCCCCAAATTTCCCTTTTAGCATAGTCATAGGAGCATGGACAATATTGCGTTTGAAGGCTTTCTTTATTCTAAAGAGAACGACATACTAACCATACAATTCGAATAAAAAGTACCTTGTCCAGAAAGTTTAGATCCTAATTTTTCCCTTGTTCGTATATAATCAAATAGGACAGGGAAATATTTTTTCCCAGGTGAATATCAAATATATGGGAATGGTATTATGCAAAACTATCATCAATACCCTAATGTATTTTCCAGGGTACATTAAGGCCGCGTGCTCTTACCAAGGGCCGCTCTAGAAGGCCCTAAACTTCTACAAAGGGATTTTTAAAGAAATTTTCCCGACGTTTTTTTACAAATTTTCCTCTCCGTGTATGTAATAGGGCCATGGACAAGGTTTCATTTAGCAGATTGCCTTGTTTTGAAGAGAATGACGTACTCACCACGCAATTAGGGTGAGTAGTTCTGACGCAGTAGCTACTTAACAAAGACTTTCCAAACTCCTGGAAAAATCCCATCGTTAAAAGGATTAAATCCCTCCCCCACCCTGTTGCCGACCCCTCACCCACGGGGACTTTTAGTATGTTGTTTAAGACACTTCCCCCAACAATTGTGCCAAATTTCAGAACTACACGATTTTTTTCTCCTATTTTTCGTTCGTTGCCTGGCCTATTATATGCTAGCGATCTGTTCAAGTTAATGTAATGGGGTTTTCCTATACGTCCATAGGTAAAGTTGATATAGGTTCACATGTTTCCAGGAATGAAAATAGTAAGGCCAACATCAACTCAAATTTTGTCTCTGGAAAGGAAAGTATGGTAATGATAATTGAATAAACGAGTAATAATTTAATGTATGTAATGTATTTATATAATGAAATATTATAGGATCCAATGTAAATGAAAGGAAATGAAAATGAAGTGAAATTTTTGAGTTTTACGTCCCACACTTATGCCGGCTAGGCTAAAGGAGACGTTGATGATGAGGAATGAATGAAATGGCGGAATAACGAAAGTGGGAGGAAACGGGAGAACCCAGAGGAAACCCATGCACACGGTGTTTGTCCACCACAAAGTTCACTTGGCTGGAGCAGGGTTTGAACCCGGGATCCCATGCACCAGAGATGAACGCTCTACTACTGAGCCACCGCGGCAATTTAATTTGTTATAAAACAGAAATAATAATTATAAAGTGTAATAGTTAAAATGTACTATAATAATTATAATAATTTGTAATAATTGGTAATAATGAAAGAGAAGAAATACTTACCTGTGGTGAAGAGAAATGATGGTGATGCTTGGAATTGTGCTTTCTCAATGAAACATCTGCAAAAATAAACGTATCTATAAGCAAATGCCTTAGAACCTAACCTAAAACCTTAAAAAACGCTACTAGAACTAACTACTGCTAGCAACGCATTAACCTAAGGAAAATGAAGCAAACAATGACTTACCTGAAACCTGTTGTCAAATACTGTAATGCGTCAAAGGATGATATGTGCTGACACTGCGGTCATTACGAAGTAGAATTGTCTCTGTGTTCAACGTTACTGGTTCGATTCTTTGGTACTTATAATGATTTGAAATTATTTTGGTCGAATCCTTCATGTCCTATACAAAGTTACAATATACTGTTCAGTAAATTGTATTTCGCAGTTTTCAGTGTTACTTCCACAATTGATAGAATAATCTCATGTTCCTTAGTTACTGTTAAGTTCGTTTCGGAAACCCTAATAATCGTACGATGTGATTATTTACATTGTCTTTGTGTGCTCCTGTGTCCACACGAATATGGAAATTCCATTTTTCCTCTTCCGCGGTGAATTGCTGAGGTGGCGAGTAATTTACTGGGCCAAATTTTGCTTAGTTCCCGCATGTTATTAAGGAATGCGTTGGTGAGCTATCTATTATTATAAACTAGCATATATTACCTGAAAATATAAATTCACAACTCCGTATGTCGTGTGTTGAGTACCCGTGAATTATGCTTTTTTCGTTTTTAATGGCATAGATTTAAACAGCATCGGAAAAATCGTTGATTAGCTCGGCGACCCCGAAAACCATGGAATCGACACTAATATTGGTCATTTTCGATCATTTATATATATACTTCCTCCTCCCCCATGTTGCGGGAAATAGCATCGTAAGTGTCACCGTTCATCTGAGCGACCCCTAAAAATGTGGATTCAGCACTAATATAAGTCATTATCGATCATTTTTAAATATCTCTTCCCCCCTCCATCAAGTTGCGGGGTTGAATTTGAATTTAAACTTCATCGAAACTATCACTGTTTATCTAAGTGACCCAGAAAACTATAAATTCTACACTGATAGTGGCCATTTTTAATCACTTTTATATACTGGTATTTCTTTCTTCCCCTCCCCCAATTTCCGGGGCTGACTTTGGATTTAAACCGGATCGGAGGTGTTACTGTTCATGTGAATGATCCCGAAAACTATGGATTAGACACTACTATTGATCATTTTCGATTATTGTTATACATAAATCCCCCTCCTCCGTGCTGCGGCACACGGCATCAGAATTGTCACTGTTAATCTCAGCTACTCCTAAAACTATGGATTCGACACTAATATTAGTCATTTTCAATCATTTTTAAATGTTTATCCCCTTTCCCTACGTTGTATCCCCCCTCCCCAACAATCAGACCAAAACTTGGATTGAAACAGCATCAGAAGTGTCACTGTTTTTCTCATCGACCCCGAAAACTATGGATTCAACACTAATATCGGTCATTTTTGATCATTTTAAATTTCTTACCCCTCCCCCTCTCCTACGTTGCATCGCCAAAGCAAATAGCCTAATGTAATCCCTGCCTCTAAACTCATGTATGTTGAAAATTTGATTGAGATCGGTCGGGTGGTTCAAGAGTGATGAAATCACAAAAGCAGTCATTTTAATTTTAATTTTTTTTTAAATATATCTCCCCCTTCCTGGCTCCTAGGTTGGCTCGTCAAAGTAAAACGATAAAAGACACCCAAAACCCGACCCTCATACATGTTGAAAATTTGATCGAGATTGGTCGGGTGGTTCAAAAGTTATTAGGTTTTATTAGATTTTATTTATACGTCCCCCTTCCCTCCTCCTCCCGTAGAATCTACCGTTAAAGTGAAATTACAAAAATGTTTCCAGATCTGAACCTCATACATCTTGAAAATTTGATTGAGATCGGTCGGGTAGTTCAAGAGTTATTAAGTTACAAAACTAGTCACTTTGAGTATCATATAAATTGATTTTATATATCTCCCCCTCCTCCTCTTCTCCTACATCGCTCCGTCAAATTTAAATCATAAAACCGGTCCCAGTCCTGAGCCTCGTTTATGTTGAAAATTTAATCAAAATCGGTCGAGTGGTTCAGGAGTTATAAAGTTTTATTTATTTCATACTCCCTCCCCCTGCCCTCAGTTCTACCATCAAAGTGAATAGCCTGAAACCAGCCCAGCCTTGAACCTCATCCATCTTACAAATTTGATCGAGATCGGTCGATGGTTCAGGAGATTTAGAGTCACAAACATATTGATTTTCAATTTTACTGTATAGATTTGTTGTGCAATAGGAAGAAATAAAAAAAAACGTAAGCACGGGCTACAACATGATGGATAACAATAAGAAATGATATAAAAACAATAAGTTGATCAGTACGGAACTGTATATCTACTTTAAGCCCGCCCTGGAATTCAATATGGTGTTACGCACCCTTAGCCTTGATGACAGCTTCCACTTTCGCAGCCATACTTTCAACCAGGTGCTGGAAGGTTTCTTAGGGAATGGCAGCCCATTCTTCACGGGCTGAACTGAGGAGAGGTATCGATGTAAGTCAATGAGGACTGGCACGAAGTCAGCGCTCCAAAACATTCCAAAGGTGTTCTATAGGATTCAAGTCAGGACTCTGTGCAGGTCAGTCCATTACAGGGATGTTATGGTCCTGTAACCACTCCGCCATAGGCCGTGCAGTATGAACAGGTGCTCGATCGTGTAGAAAGATGCAATCGCCATCTCCGAATTGCTCTTCAATAGCGGGAAGCAAGAAGTTGCTTAAAACATTAATGTAGGCCTGCGCTATGAGAGTGCCACGCAAAACAACAAGGGGTACAAGCCCCCTCCAAGGAAAACACGACCACACCATAACACCACCAACTCGGAATTTTACTGTTGGTACTACACACGCTGACAGATTACGTTCACCGGGCATTTGCCATACCCACACCCTGCCATCGGATCGCCACATTGTGTCCCGTGATTCGTCACTCCACACAACGTTTTTTCACTGTTTAATCGTCCAATGTTCCTTACACCAAGCGAGGCGTCGTTTGGCATTTACCTGCGTGATGTGTGGCTTATGAGCAGCCGCTCGACCATGAAATCCAAGTTTTCTCACCTCAGGCCTAACTGTCATAGTACGTGGAGTGGATCCTGATGCAGTTTGGAATTCCTGTGTGATGGTCTGGATAGATGTCTGCCAATTACAGTTTACGACCATCTTCAACTGTCGGCAGTCTCTGTCAGTCAACAGGCGAGGTCGGCCTGTAAGCTTTTGTGCTGCACGTGTCCCTTCACGTTTCCACTTCACTATCACATCAGACACAGTGAACCTAGGAATGTTTAGGAGTGTGGAAATCTCGCGTACAGACTTCTGACACAAGTGACACCCAATCATCTGACTACGTTCGAAGTCCGTGAGTTCAGCGGAACGCCCCATTCTGATTTCTCACGATGTCTAATGAACACTAAGGTCGCTGATAATGAGTACCTGACAGTAGGTGGCAGCACAATGCACCTAAAATAAGAAACCTATGTTTTTGGGGGTTTCCGGATACTTTTGATCACTTAGTATATATATATATATATATATATATATATATATATATATATATATATATATATATATATACTAATAAGACGTTATGCCTGTTATGCTGTTACATATTATGTGAGTTGCTCAAGATCTGGGCCTTAAGTGCAGCCAAAGGCACAGATGTCCAGCCAAATTTCCACATGAAAGGTTCCATAAGATATTATTTGGTTATTTTGATGCTCTACATTTAATATCTGCGTTGTTGATGTATATTTCTAGGAAGGAGGTAGGAGTATGAAATGTATACCGAGAACCCGTGAGTTGTTATGTCCATATAATAAAAGGGATCCACGTTGGGAGCCACTATTATATATGGCACAGTGAATGTCTCCTCTGAAAATACCATTCTACCTCGTATTGCATTATAATACATGACCACATATCGCGTAAAGAACGCTGCAGGCTCTCCATCAGTTGCAGTACTGAACTTTTTCTCACCCATCATATTCCACTGATCTCTCTCCCACTGACTACCACCTCTTTCGGTATCTCGATCACTTCTTGGGAAGGAATACCTTCCTTCATAATCGGGTTGTGTAACCCGCGTTTGAGGACTTCGTATCGCAGACTCCAGACTTACTTCTTCACGAAATGCAATCGTTGTCTGAACTCTGGTAAAAATGTATGGCTAGAGACTGCAAACATTTGATATATATTTGGAAAGATTTTGGAAGGATGTTGAGAATTGTCACGAAGAAATCGAAACTTTAGACATTTCGGCTTATATATACAGATAGATAACAACTTAATAGAAACATCTGCAATTGGAAACACGTCTGACGTCCGGAATGGAACCGTCAGGTGGCAACCGCAACGCCGGCTGTTAGTAGTAGTGTATTAAGACAAACTCCCTACTACGTAAGGGGCAGTAGAATGACAATGTACGGTGAAATGAGTAGATGGCGATAAATGATAAATAAACGATCTCTCTGATTTTCTAAGATTACAAATTATTGGAGCTCGGTTCTGTGATGCGAGTGTGTCGAAAGTGCAAGTACGTTGAGTGTATCGCTAGGAACAGTACCAAGGGTGATGATGGTGTACAGAACTCACGGCGAAACCATATCAGCGAAGAGAAGCAGTGGTCCGAAGAAAACCAGCAATGGAAGATTCCACCGATTACTAAAACGGATTAACACTAAGAACTATCGTGCAACCGCGATGCAAACGACAGGGAAACTGTCGAGAATTACAATCCGACACGAGTTATATTACAATGGCATACGGGATTTAGTTGCATGGACGAAATGATTTAGAACCATAACACTTTAACACGACGCTAATTGTTCCATTGCAGCAAGCTCCGGTGCAAGACAGACATGAGACTGCTGTCCCACTTCTCCCTGCAAGCTTTCCATAGACGATCTAGGGGGCGCGTGAAGACTCGTTTCGACAGTTCAAATGCGCAAAGAGCCATTGGACTGGAGTCTGGGCTTTTCACAGGAATATCTTTAAAAGGAATGACAGGAATTCCTAATTTCTATGCCATGTCCTGATTAAAAAAACGTAGTGAGTTTTGGCGGTATGTCTCGAAACCTCGTCCATATGGATCATCACCAGGTTCGCGTCCATTCCATAAAATTATGGGATGTCTCTCCGATAGATAGGTGTCAGAATAGATTCTTTTTTCACCTTCTTGTTTTGATCCACCTTGCGTATCATCAACTACTCTGATATCCGAATCAAGTAACAACCATAAAGCCATGAGGGAAACGGGAAACTTTCCCTGCACTGACGAACAAAGTTGCTGTGCCCTTGCCATAATTTTACGTATGTGATCTCCAAAATGTGACAACCAGCAAGGAGATGAACATATGATTCACCCATTGTGACAACTTTCTTCCATTCAATTTACTACTTTTCATACAGCCTCCTGCAGTTTGTCTTACGTTTAGCAATAACTCGGTAACAGGTGGTTTACACGGGCCTCCTGCACACATAGTGACGTAACTAAGAGGGAGTAAACGGGGCTTGGGTCCCGGACGCCGAAAACTGGCCAAATATTTAATTTCACTGTAAGCAAAGAACAGCAGTTTTAGCAAATTATAGATCATAAAAAAATTACCTCAGAAACTTAACAGAACAACAACGACTCACTAACATTAGCATCAAATCCATAGAGCATAAGTTAGCTTCAAAGCTATCTTTTGAGAACATTGTAAAAAAATCCTGCACCCAAAAGAGCCCACAAAGTTAAATTTCAGTTACAGCTTTTTGTGTGTTCATTTAACTTACATCGATTTAAGAGATTTACAAAATGCCCGCGTATAATATTAGAGACAACAGCTTGACTGTTGCCATAATTAAATAATTTGGTCCAAGGCAACAGACTGTTGATTCATTCTACACATATACACATCCCGATACAATTCCAAAAACATTGTGATTTGCAGTTATTGTGATACGACTATAATACGTCAAGCACGCTACACTCAGTTGGTAATCAGAGCTCCTCCGTGGCTAAGCGGTTAGCGTGCGCGCCTTTGGCGTGGGAGACCCGGGTTCGATTCCCGGCGGGAGCTCATGTGGTTCGGAATCCACGTTAATCAGTAGGTCCACGTCTCATATAGCCTCGCTCCTGAAAGGGACGCTAAACTAAAATCAATCAATCAATCAAAATCAGTTGGTAATCAAACAATATTTAGTTTGATGTTTTGTCTTGTACTAAAAATTAAATTATGTACTGCAACTTTGAAATCAAGCTTTACCACTTGAAAAAATGGAATAGGAGAATTATTATGTGATGCCAATATCAGGTGTAGTTGGGAAGCGCTTGGGTTTGGTTGGTCGGGGAGCGCTAAGGCGAGTTCTTGCCCCGGGCAACAAGTAGTCTAGTTGCGTCACTGTGCATACACCTCAACCTGAGGCGCTTGCGAATTGTTTTGTTCACAGTTGACAGTGCGAGGTGGAATCTATGGCCCATATCACGTTGCATCGTGAGATTTTGATAGCCAATCGACGGATCCCCCTTGGCACTGTGGGTGTCACTTCGCTTGCAGCCCTTCTCGTGAGTGTATGTTTCGCAAGGGTAGCCTGTTGTGTGTAACAGGCCACAGATTCCACCTGTCACCCCTAGTGTTAACCCATTCTCCGGACACTGTTTCACAATACGTACGTACAAAGGTAAAACGCAACACTATTCCCGCAAGCCAACCTATAGTTCCAGCGTGATATGTCAGGTGGCAGCACCAAATCGGAATTTTTTGGATATACAGAGAACAACCTTCTGTAAACTTAACAATCGCATGGTTTTGACAAGTAGTCAATCGCAAAGTAACACAAATTTAAAGAAATAAAATATTTTATCCAGGAAGAATTTTGTTTTGGTTTATCAAAATCAGCTAAACGGAATGTTTCTTTTCTTCAAATAATAGTTCAATTGTCCCTGTACTCGCATACAGAATTCTAATGTATTTAATATGAATATGTGGAAGACTTCTAAGCTAGGGATCCATCATTTTAAATCCATGAAAAACATCTATATACTGTATACCCACGCTTTATAAAGCTGTACTAGCATTTACTTTGTTTTCTCTAACTTTTCAGTGTTCTTCAATTATTCAATCATTCATTAGAGGTTATTTTCAATGAATTGTAATATAAAAGTGTATTTATGGCTAGTGTGACGTCTTTCACTGATGTTTGTGTTTTCATGTTAGAGACCATGGCAAAAGACAAAAGCAAACGCTGTTAAGAAAAATGGAAAAGGATGAAAACGGTCCTTTGTTGTACGCCTTGAAGGCATGTAATTGCTGGAAACCAGATGTTGCAATTCTCTTTCTATGTTCTGTGCCGTTCCTGCCTTTTGAGATCGAAAAGTCGATCGACAATTCTTGTCTTTCACCTTTCTCTTTGTTAGCTTTAGGATGTTTGTTGAACTGGCCATTGTGCGATGTTTCTTCGTGGTTGTGTTTGGAATAAGTAAAAAGAATTTTTTCCAGTATTACAGCTGAGGTATCCCCTGCAGCTATAGCAAAAGTGGAAGACGATTCTTTCTCCAAGAAATACATTTTTCTTGTATAGTTTCAAGGGCTCTGAAATTCGAAACAGGAATTTCGATATATGTAATTCTTTCGTCCAGCTTGTCCACTTGTATGTGATTACACTAATATTAGAAGTACAACTACTGTACATTTACCTTCCGGTACGCGTTCTTTCGAGATAGATTCCTAATGGTTTCTCAGCTTCACATCAAAACGCGAATCTGACATTTAGAAGCAAATTCCATCTCACACATTCTCTGTGCCGAGTAGAAACGTTTAATTCCAATTAATCCTATCCAATTCAGTTGTTTCCACTGCTACAATTTAGCCTTTTTTTAAGTTTATTTTTAAAATTTTAGATCAAGTAACTATTTTGAAGTGGCGTTGAATATTTTGACCTATATGTTTTTCAGAGGAGATACGTCTTGTATTTGGTTAAAGTTGTACAAGAATAACAGTGAAAATTGTTTCATAATTTCTCAAATCTACTTTCGGGGATTTTCGAAGTTGTTAAGGGAGAACGAGGATTTGTTTCATAAAAGATACTAGTTGGGGTTTAATGATCTGCTGGAAAAAACTACTACTCGTTGTATTATAATACAACTCTACAAGTAATACACATAAAAGTTATAATTGTATTTAAGTCATAAAAAGATGATAAATTAAGAAGTTACAATACTAGTACATACAGATAAGTTTTAATTTTAGTGTCTTGCCTTCGTCATAGCTTACAACTTGCAACTAACGATTGCAGAAAAGCTGTTTATTTTCTGATCGAGGTTTGGAAAAATGTGATGGGATTTGTAAGTTACCTTTCGTATGATATTACACTTTGGGATTAATTAAACTTATTCGAATAATTTGGATGAGTTATAATTGTGCAAAGTATTTTAAATCGAATAATGGTCCTTGTATAACTGATTCACTCCAAGCGTGAGTTTGGTTTACGTAGTTTCTGTTTGGGCCTCTTTGGGTTGAACTTTTACCATGGGACAAGTGAGGGAATATTGAATTCAGTTCATTAAATACTAAGCTGCCTGGTCGAAACAGTTCAACATAAAAAAGTGTGGATCTTAATTTTCGTCTTGGATATGTTCAGAATATCTCGTCTTCACAATATACGAAATAGTTTAAGCTGTATCTTGCTTTTAAGAGTCACATAATTTAAGATCTATAGTATTGCCTTTTCGTAGTTACGTGGCATGCTTTATTTGCTTCTGATTCTGAGATAAATTCCCGGTAGGATACTTGCCTCGAATATAAAAGGAAGTCTATAAGCAGTCATTTCCAATTGATTACCATATGAGATAAGACAACGACTTTACGGCCATAAGAAATCCGAGGAAGGGGAAGGTGTAGGAAAGTGTTAGGAATCAGAGATGATTTCAGAGAGTTGTAGGGTGAAAAAATTTCCCTCTAGTCAACAAAATTCTCTCCCAAAGTCATATCGAAGTTCATGTACAATGTAAGTTACCAGTACATTCTATTTTTCATCCTTTGTATATTGAAAGTCACTTTCTCTGGGCAGAATGTTTTGTTAGCAGTGCACAAGTAGTTCTGGAGGCACAATGTGTGTATTAGAAACTCGTAAGTTCTATGATCTTATTTTGGCTATTACCACCTACTTGGACAATATCAGAATTCTTGGTCTAGTCCCTATGCCTATTCATTTAGTGTACAAAGAATCAAAGAAGAAACGTCTGAACGCATCTAATCCATTGACTTCCAACTGAACGCTCTGCGACGTAATAGTTTACTTCTCGCTTTCTCCGTTTGAGGGGAAGGAGCTGGCAGGTAACCTGACGTTCATAAAATACAATGATTACAGGCAAAGAGGAACATTGACAGCGTATAGTCGATATTTCATAGGTATACTACTAGTGGATTAATGACTTCGCGTACATTTTTAGTACTTGCTCTCCTACTTTAATTAACTTTAATTAACGTGTATTCTGAATAACACAAACAATTAGAAATCGAACAATTGCGGTCTAACGATGGAAAAAAGATTCTTTAATAGTAATAGTGAACGAAAATTACAAAATTACAAACAATCGTATTAATACGTATAACATGCAGTCTCGCTGTGGCCTTCGTTATGAACGAAAATATCCACTCATCAATTTAAGATTTCACATGAACTGATACTGTGGTCCCGATTTGAGTTGTTCAAGTCACTTTACTCCTCGGCATGGATTGTGAAGGACGTCTAGCCTTCATTACCACTTTTTTTTTTCACTGAATATCCACAACCTGTTTATGTTTTATGGTTTGGGAAAACATCAAATAGAGAGGGTAACATCTTAGTGTTCTCTCGATGTTTACTTTCTCTCTCTCTTTCAAGTAATGATGGTTCTGATCTTTCTACTGATTGGTAAAGATTCTTAATTCTCCTTTCTTCTCACTAGAGTGCTCTTTCAAAATTCTTTGTGTTGAGATTGACGTATACCCGGAGGATATTACCAAATTACAGGATACATAGGGATAAATTTTTAATAGAGTGTTATATTTATCTGTTGTGTGAAGCATTAATCTTTCCCAACAAAAAAATGCACAATTTTTGAGAAGTAAATAAGTAATTGTAAGCAATAAACAGAAACTAAGAATTTTAGCGCTTAATATCTACATTGTAGATCCTGTGGCTTTGCCACTGTATTCATTCTTTAAATTTATTAAGTTATTCTAAAATATTGTGTATTAAAAAACATTAAAATTAACAAAAATCAATATTTCTTAAATATTTTATAGAGTTTTTTTTTTCGAAAGTTACGCTTTCTTTCTCAGGAATTTATGGATATTTGGGGACTTTAATTAGATTTTCAGTAGGATCCTTGCTAGATAAGAGTACTCGGTCAGGAGCCACCAAAGCGGCCACAAAACTGATGAAGTATTATCTTCATTTGTATTATTGTTTTACTTTCAAAATATTTTGAAGTAATGATAGTGGGCCAGCACCGTTCCGTTAAAATCAAGATGACATATTCTCTTTGGTTGGAGTTTGCTTCCACATAGAGATATTATTGCGTTTAGACTTTCATACTTAAAGGATAATTCAGACGAAGATGGTTAAAAATTATCATGGCAATTCTGATGCGGTTAGACAAGAGTCATTTTGGCTGCTCTAAACTATTTCTGTATACAAATTCCAAATTCCGTTTATTCAGTAGCATCTGCGTATATCCAGTTAAGAAATGAAAAAATGATAAAATTTGATTGAATTTTTAAAAATAAATTTAGAAACAATACACTATTTCGTGTCAAGAATTGGTTTCCAATTTAGTTGTGTTACTTTATGGCTAACTTTTGAAATTAAAGTGGTTTGAAATATTATAACAGACAATAGTCTTTGTCATAGCCAGTGTACATAAATTTTGTGCTGTGACCGAAGATGTAATCTCTATAAGAACGGGCAAAATACGTATATTCCACTAATCGTCTTGGTTCATTAAGAAGATCGTTATTGAAAATGATATAAACGGTGCAGAACGAGTCTTTCATTGTCTAACCTTAAGAGGAAGTTGCTATTATGTTCACAAATCATGGTGCAAGGACATTCAAAAGAGCAGGTAAAGAATGTACGCAATGAATCTTTCAAAAGAATAGCTTTCTTTCTCAGAGATAATTTTATACATTTTGCATGTGTATGTGCGTGTGTGTGTGTGTGTGTGCGTTTGTCTCCTTCTATGTTTCTTTTTCTTCTTTTCCTTGATAGTCTGTTTCCTCTTCCTTCTCCTTCTCCTTTGTTCATTGACAAAGGCAACACCAAAAGCCAAGTGCTTCCATTGGAGCCACTCTTCTTCGATTTATCTCGTTTGTCCCCCGTTCACTTCACCTCCGGAACTTTCTTCTATGTCTTCGTATTCCTCAAAGTTTCCGGAGAAAACCCGCAAGCTCTGATGCTATCTTAACTTTTGGGATTCGCTAACCGATTCACTTATCTGGCGTCCCTTTAGCATCTTGCAACTTTTGTTCGAAACTGAAGATGGTCAGAGAGGCGACCGGAGGGGGCGAAAAGTCAGTTAATGGAGACGAGACGCCTGTACTCTACCAATTTTGGTTGAAAATGTATGTAGATAGGCTGATAGGTGTTGGTGTATGGAAGACTGGATTATTAACGGGCGAAGAATAGATAAGGCACACGAAAAACAAAGCTTTCAGTTGACATTCTATTTCAATATTATAACCGAGTGTATTTTGAAGATACAATGCAATTCCCATTTTACAAAATAATAATAATAATAATAATAATAATAATAATAATAATAATAATAATAATAATAATAATAATAATAATAATAATAATAACAATAATAATAATAATAATAAGAAGAAGAAGAAGAAGAAGAAGAGATAAAATAAAATATAAAACAGCGAATAGTAAAGATATTAGAATGATTATTAAAATTGATTACTTATACGTTTTAACCTTTAGTATCGTGGCAAAGGAATGGAAAAAACGCTTAAAATTAAATTTTAAAAAGATATAGAGAAAGATACCAATGAAACAATCAATAGCTGGAACAACCTAGCTTGCATAATATATTTGTTAGAACAAATTCAGTCGTTGAAATTGGGGAATTTATGGATGACTGATTAAAGCTTTTCATATACCACACAACTAAAATTAAGTCATTAGACAATAAAAGGGAGAAAATAATTATTGAGAAAAGAAAAGGGAATCCTAAGAAAATATAATGCGAAATATGAAATTTGTTATATTACAGGGCGCGCTCAGAAGGGAAGATCACAAAGTGGCTCCGCTGAGATCCGATCGAGAGAATTGTGTTTGAATTTCATATGTAATAACTAGACGAATCCCAAAGTTATACGTGCCACGTGGCGGGATATCTGTGTTAGAGCATATTTTGTGATACAAAAGCTATTAACTGGCAGAATAGTTTGAACCGAATCATTTGTTCGGAAATGGTTGGGTATATAAAAACTCGGCGAACACGTATTTTCAAAGACATACGTTTTGGGGTAAAAAGTCTGTCCCAGAATTCCCCGCACGGTCCCAGACGGGGTCCAACTCAAAAGTTTCAAATGGCAAGGTGGGTTAAGTAACACATCATTTGGAAGACGTGAAACGAAAGAAGATGAAGCAAGTTTTCACTCTCTACGACAACCCTATGCAAAATGGCGGCAAGTCAAAATGTAAACAAAAACTTAATTGAAAAGTCCATGGCCACCGCTATGAATCGGAAATGGTGACAAATGTGAAAACAGGAAATTACGTTATTTTCAAAGTACAACAATTTAAAGTAAAAACGTCTTGTCCCAGGGCCCCTTCAGGTTACCAGGCGGGATCCGACTCAAAGGTTTCAAATGGCAACGAGGGGGTTAAGTAGCACAGCGTTTGAAAGCTGTTGTTAAATAAAAGAAGATGGAACAAGTCTCGACTCTCTACGATAACACTGTGCAAAATTACAGAGGGTCAAAATGTAAACACAAACTTAATAGAAAAGTCTATGGTCACCTTGAATCCAAGATGGTCGCTTAAAAACTATGCCGAAAATATAGCCATCCAAATTGCTGAAGCTAGGAAAACCAAATTTGGCATGGATGTTGATCAATAAACGTATGTAACGAAAAGATGCGAAATGTTCAGAAACGCGATATCTTGAGTTCACATTGACGGACTAATTTATGTATGATACAAAGTGGATAGAAAATGAAAGTGAGAACAACAAAGAAATAAGAAGTAATCGAAATGGCAAATAAATAAATAAAGAAAAACAATAGTAGTCTCCGTTCTATGATACTTCCAATCGTCTGCTGCGGGCTTAGAGGTGCTGCCTGATGGAAACATACTTATGTACTTCGGTAGGGCCACTCGTAGATCTCTTTATTTCAACGGGTCGAATGAATGAAAGTGCAACACAATTGCCAGCCGTGATTGTCAGATACAACATAATTGTCAGTATTTATATACATTTTCATTTTTCACGATGGTAGTCATACTGGATTACAGGTGATACGTCTTTAACATTTTGTGGATATCTAATGTTGACAATAAAAGTAAATATGACATTTCGCTTCTCCAGTTCCAGTTTGAACTGGACATGCGTATGATACATAGTGCGGCATTTTGAAATCAAGATGTCGCGTTTTTGAACATTTCGTATCTTTTCGTCACCTACGCTTACTGATCGACACTAACACCAAATTTGATTTTCTAGCCTCAGCAGTTTGGAGTGGTTAAACTTTCGTCATAGGTTTTAAGCGGCCATTTTGGATTCAAGGTAGCCGTGGGCTTTACAATTAAGATGTTGTTTACATTTTAATCCGCTGCCATTATGCAAAGGGTTGTCGTAGAGAGTGAAGACTTGCTTCATCTTCTTAAATTTAACAACAACTTTCAAATGATGTGCTACTTAACCTAATTTGCCATTTGAAACTTTTGAGTTGGGCCCCGTCTGGGACCTTGCGGGGGACCCTGGGCAAACCTTTTAACCCCAAAAAGTGTGCTCTTGAAACTGATGGGATATGTGTTCATCGGGTTTTCCATGTACCCAACCATTTCCGAACAAATAACCCGCCAGTTAATAGCTTGTACATTACGAAATATACTAAACTCGATATGCCACACCGTGGCACGTATAGCTTTCGGATTCGTCTAATTATAACATATGAAGTTCAAACACAATTGTCTCGTTCGGATCTCAGCGGAGCCACTTCGTGTCCTTCCCTTGTCAGTAGTTCAACATTCGATACTTCAAAACGCCCAGTAGCTCAACATTTTGAGTATTTTCATGACGCACACGCCCGCTCTATAGTTCAACAGTTTTGCAGCCACCATATTCGGTAGTTCAACATTTGGCAAAATGGCTAGACCGCCCACTAGTTCAATGCGCTGTTGACAAACAAACCTGGCAAAAGGCGCTACCGCAGCATTGTACTCGAGATGTAAACAAACCCCCTCACTTCTTACCTCTATTTCATCGCCGAGCCGGACAACGCGACGCAAGCGAGTAATTTAAAGCGTGCATTGTTGAACTTCTTTGTTTCAACTGTACTATATATGATTTTGATTGAAAAATGTGATTCTAAATTTGACTTAAACTTTTACCAGTAAATGCGTTTTTAAGTACAGTACATAATATTGCCGTTTTATTACGTATTTACATTCAATCTAACCGTCCCCACGCTTTTTACAAATATATCCAGTAGTTCAACATTTCTGGTTGTTCAACACCTTGTCCAATTAAATACATAGTTGTTAAATATATGATATAAAAGAAACTTTACGATTCAATGTCATAGAAAGCGATTCCCTTAATGGATCCTACACTGTGCCAAGATAGTCCTATCCGGACTGTTATCCCACAAAATTTCGTATTCACTTCTGAAGTACCAACTTTGCGGCACCGACTTCATGTTTGAAAGAGATGTAGTAAAGAAGGCGTAAAGCTTTAGCTTATCGACTGCGCCCGGAACGTGACGCCCAATCGGAGTCGGAAATATTTTCTTAATCTTCTCCCGTTCCAATAAAGGTCAATGGTTCACCCAGCATCTGTAAAATGAATACTTGAGAGAATCTAATGAGGTAAAGGCCGCCAAAATGTGGTACCAACTCGTCCTGTATGTGCCGAGTCTATAAAGTGTGTAAAGCTTTACTACCTCCATCTATCTTTTGGACATTCAATGGTCCACCATTAGTGGGGAGTGCTTTTTAATTTTTGTTACTTTATATTTCAAACTCTCGAGTTGTTCTTTTCAAAAAGTTTCCAAATGAGAAATTAAACTGCTAATCGTGTTAAGTCAAAACACGAAACAATACAGGCTTAATACCTGATTTAAAGCTTCATTAATATAGTTTAAATAGCTTATGTAGTTTTAAATTTAAATATAAAGTCGCAACCTGAAAGTTCGAACCTGATATTGGACATGTTCGAAAACAACATTCTCCCAAAATTTCCTCATATCAGGTATTTTCCATATGCTGATGATACCTTAATTCTGTACAAAGAATATCAGGATTTAAAGAAATTATTTGATGAATTTAATCAGATACATCCTAGAATTAAATTCACGATGGAACTTGAAGAATATGGAGTTCTTAACTTCCTTGATATTACTATCAAAAGAAAAGCCAACAAGTTTGTTACTTCAGTATATCGTAAACCTTCTGCTGGTACCAAATATATTCATTTTCAGTCATCTCATTCATGGCTTCAGAAATTGAATATTTGGAAAAACTTCTTCAGGAGAGATCTTCTACTTTCTGATCTTCCTGGTGACCTCAACCAAGAAATTCAATATTTAATTAAAATTGGACAACAAAATAGCTATCAAAAGTCTTTATTAATGAAGTGGTACAAACAGGTACAACGGGAGATCGACGGCACCCACCATCGTCCAACAACGAATGCCGAAGAAGACAAATGAATTGGTGTCCCTCTGGTTCCAGACATTTCTGCAAAAATTAAGAAGACACGGCATAAATATAACATCAAGGTCTCCAAAGTTCCTCCTAAACCTATAGAAAAATATATTACAAATTTAAATCATTTTTACTGATCCCCAAAAAGTAGTGGTGTCTATAGAGTTAAATGTCAATGTGACCAAATATATATATATAGGTCAAACAAAAAGGAGTATTTGTACCAGAATCGCTGAGCATATTCGCACGTCCAAAATCTCGTAGCTTACAACAGTTATCTGGATTGGCATCACATCTCGAAGAAAATAACCACAACACTGTTAATTCATGTTTGATCGAAAATGCAAAAACAGCAACTGAACGGAAAATTGAAGAAGCTTATTACATTCATAAGGTGAAATTGACACTCAATTCAGATAAAGGTGACATAAATGCCATTTGGAGCAATGTTTTTGCTACTCATTTCCGCCATCTGGAAGATAATGAAACAAGAAAAAAAACAGTAAACAACAGTGAACAGCGACTAGTGAATTACTACTAATATATGTCTAATTCTAATGACAAGATTTTTACTTCCCATATTTTTAAAATTCTTTTTATGGTTTAAAACCTTTTTGAAGTGTGCCTAGGCAGACGATGAACACGATGCTCTTGGAAGGTACTTCCTAGTGATGAGGTTTGTTTCTTGCGGTGACTATTCGCCTTTTACTTACATTATTTCTAAAAATTAATGCAACACGACAGGACTGGCAAAACGTTAGAATATCTTTGAATATCGGGTAGATCCTTAAACGTTTTAGAAAAAGGTAATATTATCTGAAAAATTATTATGCAGATTGAGATACAGATAAAATAGATCAAAAGGACAATTAAGTCGAATCTTTGCGTAGTTGGCTGCAAAATACCCCTTTACAATTGAAATGAAGTCGTACACCAATTGACGCTAATGCCACACTCACAAGTGATGCTGGTCGGAGGAAAATTTCGCACGGCACAGGGAAATTTAGTAAGATTTAAAAAAAAATGAGAAAAGGAGATTTTACGATTATGAAATAAAATGTACGGAAATTTAGCCTTTTAATAGATGATGTATTAAGCACTACGATAGTACGACTAAAGACAGCGGCATTCTTTCCACAATCCCACCTTATTCACAAAATAAAAATATAACAGGCTCTTCACTCCTCTCCCAACTTGCCTTCCTTGACCTTACTAGAGAATATCATTGCCCAAAAAGTCTTTGAAATGAGAATGGATCAACAAACAAAAGGAAATCAACTAAACGTGTTACTTATGGATTCGGTGGAATTGTCACAGTAGAAATAAATGTCTTCAAGGGTGCTCCGCCTTGTAATAAGTAGTGTCCCTGCATAGTAATTCGGTTCACTTACCACAGTTAAGGATTGAGAAAGGTCAGCATAAATGGAATGCACGTTATCGAAGTTCAAGCGACTAGGCTTTCGTTGTCCATTGGTCCAGGTAGGGGGCGAATTCTAATAAAAGACGGCGGTGAGTTTTTGATCATTTGTGAGGGAAATTTGAACTTAAGTCCCTAATATCAGTGGCTCACAATTGCTGCTTAATAATGGCCAACCATAAAATATCAAGTGAGCATTTTATCGGAAAAGAAAGCTACGAAACTTGAAAGATGAGAGGCAAGCGAAGTCTCTAAAAAAATTATTTCGACTTTTGGACAAAATTTCGAAAGTGATAATCATACAAATGTTGAGGTGGGGGAATTGTCAATACCAGAAACTGTTAACAAAACATTGGCAAGTCGACAAACTTATGAAACTATAAGTTTATTTTACTTGGTTGCAATAATATAATTGTTAAATTACAATGGAATGGATACGGCCTCATCGGTTACGGGTCTGAGTTAAAATTAATGTATTTCAAAACTAGTCTGAATACAATTAGTTTTCATCAGTATATGCATATATGACTCAAAAGAATAACTGTAATCGAAACCGAAACTAATCGGAAGGTCGTTAGGATTATAAGTAACACATTTCTTTGGAACTCTTACTGTCAATTACAGCAGCGTATACATAGTATGCTCGTTGTATTATAACAGTGGAATAATCATTATCAATCCATTCTCTCATATTATATTTAGATGGAGCCGTATTTTTAAACATTTGGTAATAGTTCTAATGCAAAATAGGGTTTTGGTTAATTACTTATATTCAGAGATACACGAACGGAGGTGGTCCGAGAGTCTGGATCCCCCAGAACTGCTAATTTTTAGGAAAATTAGCACATTTTCAGGGGCAAATACTCAAAATTATTTACATTTTGTAGGCTATTCCAAAAGAAAAATCGTGGGTGCATTACTGTTTACATTGTGTTACTCACTGCCAGATTTCGGAAGTTTATGTTGGAAAGAGACATGAAAGAACTGAATTGTTTTATGGGTTTTATGGGGTCTCTGAAAAGAAGTTTTGCAGAGGGTACTAGATTTTGAAGTTCCGTCACTGAGTCGAAGAGAAATTAAATATCGATTAAGGCACACACTTTTGTCATTTGTTGTATGTTAAACAAGTTCAGCTAAAATTAATAATGAATAATTTGAGATCAGCTGTATCTAAAGAATGATTAAATGGACTAGCTTTGATGGCCATTGAAAATGACATACTGAATAAAATGGATAAGGATGCAATAATAAGAGATGCATAAGAGCATACGTCTTTGTCAAAATCAAAACTGTGTTAATGTTAGAATTGAAGCTCATGAGTTTTATTCTGTTTCGACTTTTATGTTTCAATTATGCCTGTCAAAATACATTTTATGTATATATCATAGTTTTGTCTTGTGCTTATTTAATTTTAAAAAATGCTATTAATTATTAAAATTCTCTTTTCAGTATTCATCCACAGTCAATCAGTTATATCGCCATTTTTCGTTTATATTCACAGGGAGATTACAGATACTGAAGAAATTTGCAATTGTAACAAATATTTGAAGAATTTTTGTCCATTATAGCTTTCTGCTCTTTTATTATCATTTAGGTGGGGCTCCTAAATATTGTTTGCTTACACTTAAGAAATGTCTAGAAATGGCCCTGTGTACCGTATATGTACACTGTTAACTAGCAAATTTTACCAGTTACTGTTTGTTTTCTACTAGTGAAATGCATACTCCCAATAGTGATAAACGTATTGTGATAGTGATGAACATACTCCTTACAATGATGTGCACTGTAAATAAAATAGTTGTTGTTATCCGTTTGTCTAAGATACCACTTGATATACTCGAAACTATCTAACCTTTCTCAAGGTCTTTGACACAAGAACCGTGTACATCTACTGGAAGCAATTTTTCCTACCCATCTTAAACATTATTTTTTGGCTCTCATTGTATTTTTTCGTCAACTATTATCCGCAAACGTTGTTCTTGGAAACCTTCAACCTCTGCTCTTCTCTTTAACCAACTTTTCCATTCACAAAATTCTACCAATATAATATTAAGGTTTGCACATTTTTCTTCATTTTTTCTTGCTACAATAAAAAGTTTCGTACAGGATAGTAACATTCATTTCCTTTTCGTCATTAACCTACTTTTTATTTCCTTCTTAGGTTCTCTCTTATTTATTACCAGCCCACGTAAGTGTGTAAATTTACTCCTGCTCCCGCTCTTCTATATTACGTACTGTTATTGTTACTAATTGCAACGTTCTCAATTAGGTACTACATTCCAGAAAGCATGTTGACAGACAGTGGGGAAATTAATTGAACCATATTATTCATTTTGCTCAGTTTATTGCTTGAGATTTCTTTCATTCAATAAGGTAATTGTATAGTTAGAATTTACTCAATTATCAACTCAAATAACGGACTAGAAATAGATTTAATGTTCCATTAATTATAAGTGTTCTCCCTTTTCAAAGCAAATCTGTATTTTCTTTATTTACTGAGTCTGGACTTATTCTACCACCGTGAATAAGTAATAGTTAGTCTTATAGTAAAATCACATTAAAATGATTGATAAACATTTTTTAAAATTAGTTCAAATAAACACTGTAATGTCTCATATCCCTAATGCCTGATTTCGATTAAAGTTCTTACCTGTTAGCACTACAGACCTAAAAGAAATCAGTGTTCGTAGTTACTTCTAAGGAAATTTCATAGGTAAATTTAGCAAAAAGGGAGTAAGGGAAATTTTCGATATAACGTATAAATCCAGGGAAATTCTCGCACTAACTGATTGACCAACATAAATGCTTAATTTTTTCTTTGTTCTTTAGAAATAACCAATATAATAGCAATAGTTTGTGTGTGTGTGTGTGTGTGTGTGTGTGTGTGTGTGTGTATTCAAAGTAGCATAATTTGCACCCATTGCTGGCTGAGTATATTTGTGTGCATTTTAAAAAAATCAGTGAAGCAAAAAGTTTTAAAAAATAGAAAGACAAAGCAAATGAATAAAACAAATGTGGTTGGCACTTCCTTTAAAATAGCTAAATTAATCTTATCATATAACTTCTGTTATAGGAATTGGACTCTTAACAAACTAGGGACATTTTGATAAGAAAAGAGAAAATTTTATGTCAGTCGAGGGAATTTTCCTTAAGGAAATCTACGAAGACTGAAAGAATCTCGAGCACCCCTTTGAAACACGGACTAGTTAATAAAATAGTAATAATCCAAAATCAATCTTTAAAAAGAGTAAACGCTTTTAAGTGCGTAAATCCATCACACGTCTTGCAAGATATTGATTTTGGCATTTAAATTGTGGATGTATGTGGATCGAATATTATAATATTGCCACCTTTATTGAATTTTGATTGGTAATGTTTCTCGAAACGTTCTATCAATACGTTTTGAAAAGTTTTTGCGAAAAACAATATATTATTCGGCCAGTACTAAACTAGTAAATATTAGTTAACTTAGTTGTATCTAGCTAACTTCTGAATTTGATGAAACAAAAATTGAGAGAGATGTTCCTTTTACCTCAGCATGTATAATAATGTGCAAATTATGTCCCCATTGAAAAGAATAAATACACATTTATTATTCATTTTGTATGAGACTGTAACATGTTTCTTCATGTCACGTAATTTTCGTGTAAAGTTGACTGGCATTGAGTAGTAGTAATGAGTTAGGTTGACCAAGTGACAAAGTCCACTGGCCTGTCAAACTTATCCCAAAAGTAACGATTCGCATGTTCTTCATCATTTTTCTCAATATTATATATTCTGAATTTTAAATCTTCTCTGTAAAAAATAATTGATATCTGTATATGAAAATTTGTTTTAATAGAAATTAAAAGATAAAATTCTTTACATAAAGGATGTATTCGTCTTTCGTAATATAGTATATATAATATATACTGTTTTCCAGTTAAATACTGCATATCAATATTACATTACAATTAATTTTCCGCAATAAGGAAAGGTCTGTCCATTAGTATAGTGGTAGAAATAATATACTAAGCAGATAATTCTATACTACAATATTGGTCTATTTTTAGTGAGAGAAACAAAATACGTAGTGGCAGGAGAGATTATCTTTAGGGTATTAAATCAGCAGTTACTATTGCTGAAATGAAAGAACAATTCAATGTCTTTGTGAAAATACTAAGTTCAGGCTAAAACTTGCTTCTCCCTGTCGATTGGATATACTAAAGGATTCCTGGTATTGCCACACTCTAGACGCCCTTGTAAATGTTTGAAGAAACACAGCAATTTGTATGAATTTATATAAGTACATTACTAAGCTACGAGAATTACTCGTTTATTTCCATACAAATAAGCCATTATGGGTCCATGAGCCCAAGAAACAAAACCCAGCAAGAAATTATCACCAGATGGTATTTAACACCAGGATTTGGCGTAGAGGATAATTTTCTATCTGTCTGTCTGTCTCTTATCTATTTATTCAACATACGTTGGGAAGGGGCGTCCGGGAGCTGGCCGTTTTGTTCACTACAGTTAATGTAATATTTATTGTACCCTCAAGAGGTTTGCCAGCAGAAATATCAAGAAGTCACCCCATCTCATCAGGACTTGCCAAGGGAGAGAGCCTCGGCAGAGAAGGATTCAGCAAAAACGGTTTGTTGTAGTTGATCTCTGCCAGATGCTTTTCAAAATTCAAGTTTTAACCCTTTAGTACTGGCTCAAGGTGTTGTGAACACGCCATAGTGTGAAAGGTAGTTTCCAGACTGATTAAGTTTAATTAACATCTTGATTTCTTTAGTACCTTTAGACATGTAAATATCTAAACATATAACCTGAAAATAATGATGTCTCAATTGTAATTTCTGTTAATTCTTATGTAATTAATATTTGGAATATTGCTGACATCCTACATATTGCTGACAATATGTTTTTGTATGCGTTGTCAGAGAAAAATATCCCTTGCTCATGTAATGATTGCTAAAACTGTCATAACAATTTGAAAAGAGACCAATGACTTTTTTCAAATAATTACAAACACTGCAAGATTGTATGAATGAAAAAAAGTTTTATATACTATGGTAATACACAATATTCAGATAGATAGTGATAAATAGTGATAGATAATATATAATAGTACATTATTTTTTCCCGTGAGTGTTAAATGTACCAACAATTTGTAGATTGTATGAAAACTAAATTAATGTAGTGAAAATGTTACATTTTAGATATTAGACACGATAAAAAATATAATTATGTTAGAAATCAAATTTAAACACACATTTCATTGGGTTGTTTGTAACATCCCGCGGCAGTACCAGTGTTATAAATCAGCTCACCAATAGGGAATGGTAAATCGATTTGTCCTTCTGTAGACTGAGAGAATTTCTAGAAAAATGTTACTACATCCAGTGTATTAATTCGTCAGGTGGTGATTGTATTTCTTTGGAGATAAACTTCAAAGAAACACAGTTATATGGGTGGTTTCTGTACGGTACTAACTGGGAAACGTTCCGCAACTAGTTCATTAGTTGCTTTTTGTAGCAAATGGCAAGTGGCGGAAAGAAACGCGAATAATAATGAGGTTTAGGTTTTGACCCTGCAATTGAGTAATGGTGAAAACAATGCAAATTACGTATTCCCGTATCC
This sequence comes from Thermobia domestica, assembly GCF_964235325.1. Lineage (NCBI taxonomy): Eukaryota > Metazoa > Arthropoda > Insecta > Zygentoma > Lepismatidae > Thermobia > Thermobia domestica. The sequence continues at coordinate 196,341,170 of NC_137455.1, read as the reverse complement.
CAAAATATAGAGAAAGACGTTGTACTTCTAATAGTCAACAAGGAATATTTCTAGCAGTGTTTGGGATGAGGATGAAGCAATTACCACGGATTATCTCTTAATGTGTAAAACGAAGTTACTGAATGTTATTCTGCTAAATCTATGTCAATGCAGCACGTTATACTTACAAGAGTAAACCCTGATGGGGAGGGGGGTATATAGGACTCAACCTCAAAATTTTCTCAAGTCTCCCTAATAAGTTCTTGGTTTCCAAACAACCCCTGATGATTTTTTAAATTTACTTTCGAATATATGAGGTCAATTTCCTCTTCTAAAATTTTGAACTTTACACTGGACAAATTGACAATTTGAAGTATTGTAAAATCTAAATAAATTTAGGCAATCAACTATTGATATTTTTAAGTACAATCTTGGATGGAAAACGCAAAGGGAATATACAGTAGTAGACCAGTCTTTTCTCCTGAAATTGCATTCTGTAATATAGCATTTTGAATTACTACCAAGTCTCTGTAATAAATTATTGCTTTTTAAGGCAACATGATAGTAACCTTTCTAGCTATAATTTATGACATAAAACACTTGTGGACTAAAGTTTCTACGAGTTAAAATGTCATTATAAATTGTTTTGGGTTTTTCTAATTCGTTCTTGCTTTCTTAGGTACAAGTTTAACTTCTGTGACACTAAGAAAATGTTCAACATACTAATTACTCAATACTGTAGATTATTATGCAGAGCCACCAATACAGATAAAAAAGCAAAAAAATAAAAAAAATAAAATAAAATAAAATAAATAAAATAAAAATCTACATTTTCTCATTACGACAAGTTTTTCGATCCATTTTATTCTTTAAACACTGATTTAAAATTAATCACTATTAATGAAATTACAAGAACTGTAAGATTTGGATACAAGGAACTTGAAGTGGAAGCGTGGCTGGTTCTTGCGACCAGATACTTTCAAAAAGTTTGAAAATTTACTTAAATATTCATCAGAACATCAGACAAGCACAATAAAAATATTGAGACAAAATGTGAAACAGTATGAAACAAGGTTTTTTTTTTTTTTTTTTTTTATAACTGTTAAACCGCAGACGATAACGTCGTCTCTTCGGGAGGGATAAATATGGTAAACATTGGTTATGATTGATACACATATATGGTCTATGAGATTTGAAACAAGGAAATTGATTTACTTTAAATCAGCGTCTCTCAACCTGCGGGTTGCGAGAGGGTTTAATGGGGGCACGAAGATAAGCGGAAGATAGAAAAATAATTGGAATCTAATACCGGAAAATATTTTTAAATATTATTTTGAATTTTATTCTGAGAGCCATATTTTTATATATATATATATATATATATATATATATATATATATATATATATATATATATATATATATATATATATATATATACTGTTAAGACCAAAAAAAAATAGATGTACTACACATTTTCAACAAGTAAACATTTTCTACAGTTTTTTTTTTTTTAATCATATGATCCAAAATTAAGCCCCAAGTTGCGAAGTTTTAAAATTTTCAAACGGCCATTTGGAACAGTATGAGGATCGAATTTGATATTTGTAATATGAATGAACTGACCAAATTTTGTTTTAATCCATTCGTTTTTAGGGAAGTTACTGTAATCACTATATACAAGAAGTGGAATAGCAGTGTTGCCGGGTGTATGTAAGTAAAAGTTTTATCATGATAATTTCAACGTTTCTTTTTCATTGTTTTCAGGAATTGTATAATGTAGACAGATCCTTAACACACCTTTTGATACGCTGAAACATCAGCAGGGTTGCCAACTCAGAGTGTTAATTTATGAAAACTACGATTTTCCCAGTTCCCCCTTACAGAGGCCTCATCCGATTAGTTATCGGTGGAAATGAAAATTTCTTTTCTCTGATCCATAGTTTCCAAGCTACTCCAACTAAATAAACTGAAAATTAACGACAGAACATCCATACGTATGAGTTATGAGTCAATTTACATGTTTTGCAAAAAAAAAAAAAAATGATTTATACCTTCGATTACATCTGGCAACAGTGTGTGGTTCTTAGTATACTTCAATCATTGCTCCCTAGTTTAAAAATTAAGCACCCGTAAAATGGCGGAGATGCTGGTCTTTTCTCTGTAAATTTTCCTCTATTCCCGCACTGTAAAATGGCGCAGATGCTGGTTTCTTCTTTACAGTTTTTCAATTAATTTTTCTAATCATTTTTCACCACTGCTTCCCCTCTGCCTCCCTCTCTATATTACACTACTAAAAATCTATTAGTTTACCCGCTTTCTCATTCGCAAAATTTGTTTTCTTTTCTCTTCAATCCTTTGAAGAGTGATGGATAAGCCCCAAATACGTCTTGTGCTTTAACATATCCTCTTATCTCTCTTCCTTCCTCTACTTCTTTGCATGTGTAACTTAAGGTGTCACCACCCGGAAGTCAGTACATATTTTAGCTCATTCCCTTAACTACTACGCAATGAAACGTTACATATTATAAATATTGTACTACAAGATAGAGTATTGTTTCAGCTACAGCACAAGACACTGATTCATTTGGTTGTGGCTCCTGATATCGTTTATTTGATTCGTTTTACAATGAGCACACAAGATGGCACTTACTGTTAGATCTTACTAGAATTGCTTCGTTTCATGAAATGTTTATTTATGTGTGTAAAGTATTTTAAAGTAATGATCTTATTACGAAATAGATATATTGTTTGACCGTTTTTTGTGTTATGTTTCATATTTTATTTAAATATTATTTATATTTAAGGAAATAGATATTGAGACGAAACGTGCGCAGAACGCTATAATGCGTTGTTGCCAAATTTGTACGTTTACTGTAGTAGTCACAATATGAAAATTCCTTGATTCTAGCGTTGCAGTTCGAGAAGAGGAATCGCGGTAAGGGTCGAAAAATAATATTATTACTCCCTTTATTATCTGGTATCAGTAAACACTCGACACTATCTGGCAATGCCGCACTATTCAAGCAGCGTTTAGCATAGAACCGAGAACACCTAGTGATCCACCTTAAACTGAAGTAGTAATACTGTATATGTACACTGTGTATGTCGTTAAACTAGTACCCAGCTTCTTCACCATTTTACAGGTGCTTAATTTGAAATAGAGTTTCAAAGAAAGCTGTGTCGTTCAGAAGAATTTTTTGGGATGTGTTTTATAGGTAGATTGAGTTTTGGGACCGGACAATACCTGTTTTAAAATAACAGAAATAAAAGTGAGGATTTTAAGATATTTGATGAGAGAGAGTGTAGGTGAGGGGTGAGGGAAGGAAGGGATGAAATTTGATATTACAGTACCTGTTGTTTTATTATTTTTGCTGGGCTCCTTGGTGTTTTTTTTTTTTTTTATGATTGACCGGTGATTTGCCGTTTTGGTTATAATGTAAACTGATTTTCTAGCCACTGAGCTAGATTCTGCCTTTGACCGAATTAAAGATTGTTTGACTAGTTATTTAACTAACCGACTCTGACGTTTTTAGCCAATTCCGAAGTTTGGCTCCCGACTGACTCCAACGAACTTCAAAGATTGTCGCCGACTGACTCTCATGAACTCCCCGGACTGACTTCCTGCTTTCGGGTTGAACGGATTTTTTAAGGATCCAAAATTTTTGGTGGTTTTGCTGATCTCAGACACGTGTTGATGAGACGATTTCGTTTTAACAGGTATTTTTGACGTCAGAGATGGTTAGATAATCAGGAAAGAAACTTTCTTAGCTTTATTACATGAAATACACATTGACCTAATTAAACAAACACTTTTACTATTCAGGAATGAAGGCACGAAACTACGGAAGAATACATTAACTGAAATTCTAGACGTAAATGAATTTTATTAGCAAAGTCTTTTGAATGTCTAATGTTTTTTACGTGTACACAACTTTATGTAGTTAGAAAAAAAGAATAGCTTTACAACACTGATGAAAGTTCTTAAGGAAAATTACGTATTTCAGAGAAACAATAATTGAATGAGTGGGCAATCAATACAAATCAATGATCAATAAATATTGATCTCTTTACAGATGAACAAAGCTTCATTTTGGTATAACCATTATTTTTATATCGCTTCAGGTTCAAAAGTTCTACTATCCCAAACTCCGGTTTGCATTGCATATTGGACACCCTGTGAGATCTCCGCAATACGTGTATTAAAACTCCCACACAAACTTATTACAACACAAAAGTTATAACGGGTCGCTGGCCATGGATGTGATAAAATGGGGGTTGTGATAGAAATTAGGTTGAGAACCACTGCTTTAAGTGAATGCGTTCAGAGCACAAATGAAACAAGTACAATTGCCAAAGTTGTGAGAAAAAAATATATAAAGTTCCGTATGGTACGCTTAATTACATGGAAAAGTTAACACTGTTATATATATAATAAGAATTATTTATGATGTCTGGACATGAAACTTTCAAACTCTAAAAGGAATTTCAAATAGAGATCTTAAAGATAACACTGTTGAACAACGAAAATGTAAATTGAACAAAATCAGCTAATTCTTATTGATTTTGTGGTGCTGATCACGAATTTGAAAGTTATTTTCGAATACTAGCTCTACTTTTCGTTTTACAGGCATGTCTAATAATAACGCTTTAAAAATCAATATATTCGCTTCATTTGGGGTAAAATGTTACGCTGATCCGGCAACACTGGAGAAACTATATGAACGCTTGGTTTCATTGTGTTCCTTATCTCAGTAGTGTTCTGCTATTGTTAGAAAAGACAGGTTTAGTGCAGTTATCAGCGTTTTGGGTGTGACGTTTGTGTAGTGCAGGACATAAAAATACAACTACAAGTACGCAAAAATACTGGTATTTCGAATGTATATTTTTAAATAGTTGTCAGAACTATTTCAAGTGACATTTTGAGGATTTCAATAAACAAAAATGCCGCAAAATTGTGTAAACAGTGCGGATTGCTTCTGCTCTGTGTGTGGGGAAGTGACATTTTCCTCATAAAAGCAGACTATAAGACCACTAATAAGAAAAGCCTATCAATATTACTTTGGTTGTAAAATTGGAGACCAAGATAAATCTTGGGCACCCCACATTGTGTGTAACACTTGTGCCAGCAATCTAAGAAATTGGATTAATGGGAAGGGGCGCTCAATGCCTTTTGCAGTACCCATGATTTGGAAGGAGCCAAGCGACCACATCAGAGACTGTTATTTTTGTATGGTTCCTTCCGTCAAAAAGGGAATTTCCACGAAGAAGAAGCGGGCCTTGATCTATCCTAACATTCCTTCTGTAATGCACCCTGTTCCACATGGAGAAGGACTACCTGTTCCTGACCCACCTAAAGAATATGATCGTTTTTCTGATGATGATCAAGAAGTTGAAGCTTCTGAATCAAGTACTTCGAAAGACCCTACGTTTGTTGTAGAAGAACCTCCATGTGAACCACATAGACTTACTCAAGAGGAACTAAGTGATCTAATCAGAGACTTGGACCTCTCGAAAAGCAAAGCCGAAAGTTTAGCGTCACGCTTAAAGCAATGGAATTTATTGCAGGAAAAAGTAAATATTTCAGTGTATCGGAATAGGGAGAAGATGTTCAATTCATTTTTTACTATGGAAGACACACTTGTGGCATGTACAGATGTAAATGGTCTCATGAGGGCACTTAAAATTAATTATGAACCTACGGAGTGGAGGCTCTTTATAGATTCGTCCAAGGTGAGTTTAAAGGCAGGGCTTTTACATATTGGAAATGAACTTCCTTCAATTCCTGTAGGTTACGCAGTTCATATGAAGGAATCTTATGAAAACTTGAAACGTTTATTTCAAGCCATTAAATATTACGATTTTCAGTGGCTCATTTGTGGTGACCTTAAAGTAATAGCACTGTTGCTAGGTATGCAGTTAGGGTATATAAAGTATTGTTGTTTCATATGTGAATGGGACAGTAGAGATCGTGGATCTCATTACCGCAAAAGTGATTGGAGTACCAAAGAAACTCTTCAGCCGAGAGTGAAAACTGTGCAGCATGAACCACTGGTAGATCGTAACCGAATTTTGCTTCCCCCTCTACATATTAAATTAGGTCTTATGAAAAGTTTTGTTAAAAGCATGAACCAAGAGGATAAGGCCTATAAGTACCTAAGAGGACAATTCCCTCGATTAAATGATGCCAAAGTTAAAGAGGGTCTTTTCATAGGGCCACAGATTAGGCGACTATTCAAAGATCACAAGTTCTACGAAATTCTCGAAGGTGAGGAGAAAGCTGCGTGGGAAAGCTTGAAGACTGTTTGTTCACAGTTCTTGGGAAGACACCGAGCAACAAATTACAAACAACTGGTAGCAAAGTTGTTATTGTGCTACGAAAATCTTGGTTGCAATGTCTCTGAAACTCCACTTTCTTCATTCACATCTAGACTTCTTTCCCGAAGATTGTGGAGCAGTAAGTGACGAACATGGTGAGCGTTTCCATCAAGGTATTGCAGCCATGGAGAAGAGATATGAGGGAAAGTGGAGTTCTAACATATTGGCCGACTACTGTTGGACTATTGCAAGGCATGCTCCAGATGTAACCTACAAAATGCAAGCCAAGCGAAGACGCTCAAAATAAAATAAACATAATCCTGTACAAGGGATCACTTGAAACTTTTGTCTACATTGCAGTGTAGTTCTTGCACAAAAAGGTATTTGTACATATTTTTCATGTTTTGATGTTAATACTGATTTTTATTACGGAATTGTTAATGTTTAACTTGACCACGGTTACTTTATTTTCTGTATCGCTGTGAAACTGGTATTTGCGCAATTTTGAAAAAGGAAGTACAAGGGTATAGAAAGCTATAGGTTAGGGTACTTCTTAACTCCCCAGCTTATCACATCACAGCGAAATAGATAAAAAAAAGGAAATGTAGGTTTTTACAAGGATTTTGCTTAAATGTTCTATAAATATTAATACATTTGTATATATACAGCTACTGTTGTACAAGGGCGTTTTTTTTCACAACCTGAGCTAAGAAAATTCTTCTATTATCATTTCCTTTCATATTATGCTTAAATGAATGTAAAAATCGCAATTTCAAAGAATTTACATACTTTCGATCAAAATTTGTTGAACAGTGTAACCTGCTGTGGATTCAAACGAGACACATTTTTGAATTGCCGTATTTTGTTTACTTGCACATGAAAATTCACAATTTTTGTACTGATGACCCAATAGATATTCTACAATCATATGAATTCAGTTAATGACAGAAAGAACACCATAATTACCAGCCGCTCTGAATTTTGGACACACATTCCCCATTAGCTGTTCGAAGTAGTTTGCAATGAATTGACGTATCATTTTTCGGGCTCGTTTTTCCAAATATTTATTTTTGGTTTATATGGTGGCTGGAATATTTTTGCTTTTAAATGAGCCCAGAATTTCTCAATGGGATGGATTTGTGCCACACATAGTGGGTTACGCTCCTTGCGCAAAAACTTCACTTCCTTCCGGTCCAGCAGCTGCTGCGTCCATATTGCATAGTAAGAAGAAATTAAATCAGGCCAGGAGATGTAATCACTATTAGGATGGTTTTCTTTGATAAATGGGGTTATTTTCTTTAGAATGCATTCATTTTGATATATATTTGGATTAATTGCACCCATTGATTGCTTATGAAAATATGGCCGAGACTGACCTTTTCCACTTATTGCCATCGAGATGAGTAGTTTCTGTGGAAATTTAGTTTTGAATTTAAATTTTATGGGTTCATGAACAGGAATGTGAGCAGATTCAAAGTACGACATGTCTCCACTAAAATCATACCCATTCAAATCAATATATGTTTCATCATCCATTATTATGTCCCTATCATTATTAGAGGCACGAAACTCGTCCCTGGCAATTTTCTTCAGAATGACTTTGTTTCTTTTTTTTGTTTCACACCTGCATATGGAGCAACCTTTTTTGTCTTCCTTTTGATTTCCAGTTTCAGTAGCCACTTCCTCACAACATCACAACTCACTATTAATGCAAGTGCAATACTTGAAATGGTATATTCGTCACTAGCGTCCATCAGTGTTTCAATGTTCTCTTTGATTTGTTTACGTCATTATCATTTTCTCTTTCCTCCTCCTTCTCTTTTTTTCATTGAAATCCCATCTTTGATTCTTTATAATGTTCTGCACACAGTTGCACGACTCAATCCTTCGTTTTTGAAAGTGCTTCACAACTTCAACGTCAGAGAGTCCCGCATTCCTCAGCACAAAATCTTGAACATGAGTCCGATTGACTTCCGCTTTCGACGGCTACATATTTCCCGTTGACTATCTCCTCAGCTGACACTGCTTGTAATTGCATAACAGATGGTGTAATGAATGAAGCAGTGCAAACAGCAGTCTGCTCGGATGTTTGTGTCATGAATATTACGTGTTCAAAATAGTGTCTCATTTGAATCCACAACAGATTATGTCCAAAGTGACAATACTATACTCGCCGCGACCTTATCCTGATAGCCGAGATACGCAACTTCAATTCGGGCGACTCCGCGCATGTTACATAGTTCTTCACGTTACACACGTAAAACATTACTTAGGAGATCAATTCAAAGAGCTAATTGAGTTCAAGTATATAAAAATGTTAATACAGAAACAATATTTAAAATAAAAGGTACTAGATTTACTAGTAACGGGTTATGAAAATGACGTCACGACTCAGAATCGGAAAGAGAGAAGGAAAGAAAAGAGTGAAAAGCCGGTAGCTAAGATGCGAGTCTGTTGCAAGTGTTGCAAGATTATAAACTTGAAAAATCTTATATCAAAAACAGAAGACCAGTAAAATTAGTTAATTGTTCAATGTTAGAAATCGTCCACAATGGATAGGAAATGGCTTAATATTTTTATATGATATATAAATTAAATAGAGTTGCTACCCCGTAAGAAACTTCTATGTCTGCTGATAAGTGAAACAAAAAAAAAAAAAAAAAGAACGGGACTCACATGTAACTTCTGCAATTTTTGTGCAGAGAGTAACACTGCTCTGCCAAATATCGTCTTCACGTGTGCGTTGGTTTGGGTACGTGGGTGTAGTGGAAACTGAAACCATGGAGAGTGTCAAGCGCGAAATTAAAATCATGAATGAATCCGAATTATCTTCTCAGTATTATCGCAAACACGAGGAAGAGAAACCTCTTTAAGTCAAGCAAAGTAAATTGTCAACAATGTGTACTCTCGACTAAGAGAAAAATATGCAGACAAAACTGTTGAAGAAATTGTTGATATGATTGTTGCCGGTTCACAGCTGGTTTACTCATTGCTAACGTAGAGTTGCTGTGCTTTGAGAAAAAAAATCGTATCTTTAATTTATTATGTGGGAGGGTGGCTGCTTGTGTGTTTCTGTTTATGATTGACCTTTTCCAGGTAGATATATGAGAGTAACTTCATTTCTTATCCTTTCTTACCTTAATCAATTGAAATGAATAACCAAAATAGTTTTCATGCTCTCGAGTTTTAATTGTGAGGATTGCAAATACATCACGCGCAAATTTCCAATACATTTTTTACTATTGTCGTGTCTTCATGAATTATTAAAAACAAATAAACCAAGAAACATTTTTCATAGCGTCAGATCACCGCTCCGCGCATATCAGCTGAGACGCAGAGCAGCGCCAGTTGAAACCCTGGCGAATGAGAACCCAACCAAAACACACACACACACATACAAAGATTTCCCTGCGAAGAGGTTCGCGCGCCAAACATGCACTAATGCGCTTGTGATTCGGCTCTCAAGTTAACATTGCGTTTAGTATAGTGGACTTGATTCCCTTGTCTCCTGATCACACCAATAGTAACGAACAGTTTGATTTGGATCACTAATGTAATTATTTGCTTGGTTTTTTTTTTTTTTTTTTTTTTTTTTTTTTTTTTTTTTTTTTTTGCGAACCCTACAGTTTTAACACAATTCTTGAAATTAGAGTGATGTGTTGCCAACGACAGTTTCAATAATTTTTGTAAATGTTCACTGATTGATTGGATTGGATTTTGTTTGTTTAGAGTCCGTTATCGCTTTTCATAACTGAGATTATATGTTACATAGGCTTACAGTTTAAAGTGGAATCCGAATCACTGTAATGCGTTCGAATTTCAAGTCTCTCTACCGGGAATTGGGCCCAAGGTGCCATGCATCAAAGGCGCTCGGGGTAACCACTAAACCAGTAGGGAAGGCTTGTGAATATTCATCAGGGTTGATATGTTTAAAACAAAATGTTTAAAACAAGTGTTTAAAACATGTTTAAAACGAGGGCTGATGTTTTATTCATTTTGTTTAAACTTTTTAAACAAATTGTTTTAAACCTGTTTTTTTCGATGGTGGTTGGACATGTTTAAAACAACTAAAATATCAGATTGAAGAAGCTAATTTAATTTTCTAACAAACAACTCATCCTCCGCAGGATTTCTGCATGGATAAATTACAAGCAGAGTTATATTCGTATTACAACAGCAATTACTGAACGAAATTCTGCACATCAATATGCGTATAACTAAACCAACAGAAATTCAAGTGAAGTATTTGACACTATACACTATTCTAAGATCCAAATTCACAAATTCAAAACTTGGGTATTTTTTGATCACTACCCAAATAATGAATAGTTCTCACATCATAAGCTAGACGAATACAATACAACTCAAAGAAAAGAACAGTGACTAGCCTACAAGGGCAAATGACATATTTTAACTACACAGTTTCCAAAATACATTTCTATCTGCAACATGGGTTGGGTAGCTAATAATGATTAGTGTCTACGCTTACAACACAATTAACTCTAGACGCCCGACAGAGAATTTAACGAAATGGTAGACTCTGAGTTCGGAGCTCTGGTGACTCCCCTAATTATCACAGAGTCATGAGTTATACTACACCATTGGAAAGCTTATAGACCACAAATTCCAACGAGGTAACATTTGTGAAATTCCAGCCGTATTCGTAGAAAAAGAACAGACATAAAAAAAATCACTAAAAATATGAAAATATTGAATTTGCGGGGCCCTGACAACCCTTGCAGTCACCCTACGCTGACAAAACGATGCTAATGTGTAGGCCACATACTTGTGACAATAACATAAGAAATGATATCCATTGCTGCCATTGCGTAATGAATTCGTTTTATGTAGGAAATATTTAAAAAAAAAAAAAAATATGCGCAGAAAAACATTCATTGAATTAAACATTCTCTCCCCTTCCTCACTATAGCACCAGGTCCATATGCAAATCATTTTTGCTGCACACATTATGTATACGAACAAAATTTATGCTTCTAGACCACTTCAGTGAAATATAGCCTACCTTGTGTTATATGAAATCGTCCCGAAAATAAATGTAAATTAACCAAATTTAACCCCCTCTTCCTCTATACACAACAAGCACACATACAGGTTACTATCATGTAGGGGACTACTTCATTGCTTCACATACCAATTTTTATGGATGTACCACAAAAGGGGGAGGAATACCCGCCAAAACCTGATGAAAAAAATTTGATGAAAAATTTAAAAAACGAACTTCATCCTCTCTCTATCGGCCGTACATACGTACACCCTATACACATAAAGTGCAACTGACGGAAAGCTTCATACCTCAAAAATATTTCCGCAGCAAATTATCTTTCTAGCTTAATTAAGGACTGAGCTATTGATGTTTGTTGTAAAAATAAATGTAATTTACGTCAAAAAACTGAAACTCCAAGAATTGGCTAACTTTGCCCCCTCCCTGCTCCCCCATATAAGCAAGAAGTACAAATACAGGATATTACCATGTAGTGGCCTACTTCATTGCTTCACGTAACAATTTTTATGAATCTATCCCCCAAGAGGGGAATGGCCCCCCAAAAAACTGTTGAAAAACAAAAAACACGATATTTACAAGGGCGCCCATGTTGTGGTTTCCAAGGGGGCAAATGTAAGCGACATTTCAAATATAGTTTCAAATTTTGCTGTAAATATTCTAAAAATTCAATTGAGGTTTCAATATTCCGAAGTACAATTTCTTCAAGGGGGGCAAGCGCCCCACCTTGCCCCCTAATGGTTGTCCTTGGATTTTTACCCTCCTCCCACATACATAAAATGCACACCAGCAAAGCTGCATCTTTCAGGAATAAATTGGTACCAAAACCATCTTCCAGCCTTAATTTGAGGTTTAAGACTGAGCCATTGAGGTTTAAAGCCCTGACACAGACAGTTGCGTCAATGGACGTTTAAAGATTAAGAATGCAGACGACCAGTAGAACGTAACACAAAGAAACTAAACTACATATTCCGTGAACGGAAATTGGGAAAATCCCGATTTCTTTCTCCGGAATTGAACATTTAGGCGGATCGAGATTAGAGAAGTTCCCGAAATTTGATTTAGCGGTTGAATATAGATGGCAAGCATTACCTAAGAGTGTAAAAATGTAATATATATGCCTAGTTAGATTTTTGTTTTAAACAAAATAAACATTTTAAACATGTTTTTTGTTTAAAACAAAGTACTTTGTTTTAAACGTTAAAAACGTTTTAAACAAAAAAAAACATGTTTTAAATATAAAAAACGTTCTTTTTCTTTTTTTAAAAAAAAACGTGTTTTTTTCAACCCTGATATTCATAAAGGAGCATTAATAGTCTTTTATCAATTGTATTTATGAATAAAGTGATTTACACGCTATATATACTATTTTAGTAGCTTTACAAGCTGTATTATTATTATTATTATTATTATTATTATTATTATTATTATTATTATTATTATTATTATTATATCTTAACATTCTAACAAGGACCCAACCCAGACACGCACATTTCAAAATGATCTTACAATTCGTTATTATTATTTTACTCTGTACCCTATGGTACTAAGTTACTTATTGATATTTCACAAATGCTTTATTTTTGCCTATGAACTATGCACAAACTCAAAGTTATTATTTTAAGATCACAACTACTACCTATTTTTAAGGTGCACTTTTGGATATCAAATACTGGGAAGGTCAGTCTCTCCTCCTGAAATTCTAAAGTTTGAATCCTATCTGCCATATCCTTATTCTAATCCTACATAACTAAATTCGTTAAGTGATTACATAAACTAGAAATCCACTCGAAAAGGACTCATTATTTATTTCCATCGACGCTACTTACAGTCGTTAATTATCTTTGCTACAACAAATCCAGATTCTACACTATTGGTCACGTAACAGCATTCACAAAATTTTCTATCCAAAGCATCAACATCCCCAAGTGAAAAATATACTGTATATATATTTATAACATCTTTAGGCGCAGACATAGGTTCCAGTCACCTATATTCCTGAATAATGTTAATAATAGTAGTTATTTTGTATCGTAGTAATTCAATATAAAAACTGATAAAAGTTATGGGTGAAAAAGATAAGGAATGAATCTCTAATCCTAAGTGAAGAATAGCATGGATCAAACTAACAAGTTGATTTTCTCTTGTTTTTCATCCTTTGTTCCATTTCAATACAGAAAATATTTACTGACAACTCACTTAACTACAGTTAATAGAACGCAAAACATGTAAATTAAGATTAAGCCCAACAATTTTATTATGTATTTTTAAGTCTTAAAATATAATCAAGTGGCATGTACTAATTATGCACACTTGATAATGCACTTTGTACTAATTATGCACTTTTTTAGTAATTAGTTAAAAAGACCTAACTTAATTAGAGTCTACCATTTCGTTTTTAGTAATTAGAGAAGACCAATAAGATTTGGTTAGTTTTTAATTTACTTATTTCGTTTTTTTCTTAATTTGATATATATATTGAATAAAATGGCGCTAATTTTAGTTGAACAGACTCTGAAGTTACATAAATGCTTCATTTTAATTGTATGTGAAAGTTAGGAATTTGCTTTGTAGATACAATCCTCCCTTCTTCCATTCTGATAAAGAATCCTGATCGGCAATTCGTGTCACCTCTCCAAGATGAGATGAAGGAAAATGGAAGAAGGGAGCAGCCTTCAGCTAACACCCTTAGCTGCTCTTATTCCTATTCTCTTCTTTTTCTTCTTCAAGGATAGGGAAGAAAAAGAGGGTGAGAGCAAACGTATTTGTGCATCAGCCGTAATGAAAGTAGAATGAGCAGTAGGGAAGGCGAAGGAAAAAGGGAGAGAGAGAGAGGAGCTTCTTCAGCAAAGAATGAAGAAAAGAAGGAAAGATGTTAAGTCAAGTCAGGTTTGACTTTCACTAGTTCACTGAGTCAGAAATAATGTCTTACGCCCACAACAGAGATTTCCCTCAGTCTAGTCAAGTCCTTACATACATACTGGAAAAAGCAAGAAAAAAACAGAAGATGAAGAGGAAGATAGGGTTTTGAAAACGAAATGTAAAAGATAAAGAAGACGAAATGGAGAATGTGAGTGCAAAATACATTGACTAAGATGAGCAAAGGAAGCAGGTGATGGGAAATCTCATTCTAACTCTGTTTACTTTCCCGAACATCCCTAGATAACTTTGACTGGCATTCATGGTCGTTTACACCAAATGTTATCAGCCGTAACAACTCTAGATTACATAGATATTTGTGTCATATGTTTTAACAATTTATAATATCTCTTATTGTCAAAACAATAACGGAGATATTGATATATTCAACAAGAAGACTTTAATGTAACACGCTTTCGCGGTTGACATTTGTTGAGATAGAGTTTTTCTGGCGTGACATGAGTTGATCCTGGATGCAAGAGACAGATCTACAATGAAGCTGAGCTGAGAGGCTACTTTCTTCAAGTGGGCCAATAAACTGATCCTTCAGGTCTTGGAGACCAAGCTTTAGAAAATAAACTTTCCATTCAAACAGCTCTACTTGGAACTTTCTTCAGTATTTCTCCTTAAATGCATGTTGTGCATTTTCATTGAGAGGAAACTCTTTAGGTTAAGAGTTTGGACTCCATTTCTTTTTTCTCCCTTTTCGTAAGTAAGAAACAATTCTTCTGTCTTTAGACAAACTGGAAAGAAAAAGGTTAAGTAAATGGCGACCAAGAATCAGCAAGATAGAAATAGAAGTTTGTTCAACATTGCAAAATCTACCAATAAACGGAAGTACACAGAAAAGAGGGAGAATCCAAGACTATGGAGGAGAAGTGGGGAATAAAAACTGAAGCTAGGAAGAGAAAAAATGGTCCAATCAGCCACGAATCGACAATGACATCAGAGTGTAGTGTGACGTGACTTCCGTTTCCGGTCAACCTTAGGGTTCATTGGAAAGGAAACACGTTGAAACTGGCTGAGTTGGCCAATCTTAGTTCAGAATTCACTTGCTTTCTTTCTTTCTCTCTCTCTCTCTCTCTTTCTCCTCCCTACACACAGACACACTATTTCTTTCTCTCTATCGTCCTTTCCCTCCAATCTCTCTGTGGCCATTCCTCAACTTTCTACTTGCTTTCACTTCTTTGTTTTTGGAGCTGCAAAGCGGAAGTAAAAAAGTTTTTCTGCGTAGTTTCTCCAACAGAAAGAAGCACGAACTGTTAAATAAGATTAATCAACAGTGCACCTATCGTCGCCTTCTTGACATTCCATGATTAACTTCTCTCTGCACTTCACTCACTGCCCTTAACTTCTTGCACTTAGGTATCTGAAGTGCACAGTAGTCCTTATTATTTTTTTTTAAAAAAAAGTACATGTTTAATTTATGAAAAATTTATGTTTGATAACCATATTTCGATAGGTATATTATATAGAAAAATTAGATAATTTTAAACAAATGATTTTGACACAGTGTTCACATATTTTTTGTGACCTCTAACATTCCTTAGAAAATATGTTTTTGACGCAGTACTATCATAACAAACCGTGTTATGTGGATCAAATTATACAAACGTATAGAAATCACTTTTACAATATTAAGTTATAATCGTGTATTAAATAATGTGATTACACTTGGTACTGTCTGGAACGAAAAAGAAGAAATAGAAACGCAAAGGTGCAAACATGTATTGGAAACAAAGGAACGTTGTAAATCTGGGAAAACTGTAGGAATATATCAAATTCATCTAGGCCTACTTGTTGTTGTTTCTTAGAGTTGAAGAAAAGAGCAAATATTTTGCTAAGATCAGAAAAACGAGTTATTTTTGGCGTTTTAATGACAATTCAACGGGAAAGAAAAAGGATTCTCTAAAACAGGTAGTAAACGAGTAATGTACTTTTCGTACATTTATGTAATTTATTTGAAGACTAACGTTCCCTTTCAGCATTGAAGCTGTCTGGGTGGTGGATCTCATTAGAACTAGATAAACTACCTCTAGGACTCAAACCGGATATATTCCTGAGCCAAAGTTGAGAATAATAACGATTAATTCAAAATGGAACTTAAGTTTTTTAAAAGCAAGGTAAGGAATATATCAAATATTAAGACGACAGTTGAAAATCTATTTTGAACACTCTTAAATATACAACATACATAATCAACTTTTTCGGAGTAGCATGATGAAGATAATATATTTCTATAAAATTGCTATTTAATTTATTTCGTTAATAAATCTCCAGACATGGCTTGCGAATCCACTTTCAACATTGGTGATGGATAGGTTGTCCAGTGGTTTTACCGGGACACTCCCAGTTTTCCACTAATTGTTCCAGTGTTCCGAGAACATATTTCAAGAGGTTTAATTAAATGTTCTGGTTTTTAAAAATGATCACTTTGCTCCAAAACTTTAAATCTTTTTAAGTGTAAAAGTTAATTTTATTTACTAGCTGCTCACTAGACCTAATTGGATGCCTCTGCTATCTGTTTTAGAAGGTTCTAAGTATGTTTAATGCTTTGAAGTCCTACTTTCCGACAAATAATCAATGTCGAATGATTTTTAATGATTTTTTATTCGACCCAGCTTCTTTACTATGACTGAAATATATGGTATACATAATAAACTATAACGCAATTGGAAGCAGAAAATTTATCACGAATTGAAATTATGAGTTTAATTGAAAACCTATGTGAAAGTCAGCTTAGTAAGAAAACAAATGCATTTATTACTCACTCCTACTGGTCTTCCAAGATAATAGAATATGCAATTATCCTTTAGATATTGTCCTGAAAATTGTATATGAGTAGAGTTTACTCAAAACTACAGCAAACTATTACGTAGCGCATAATATAGAAAAAATCACGCATTCATTTCTTCTTCAGTGACTAGAATCTCACACAATACAGTAAATTAATCCCTTTTACACGGAAAGTAAGGACGTCACATTCACTGTATACAATGTTTTGGAAAAGAAATTAAATTTTGGTGTTTGTTGATCACGTTTATGCCTCAGTATGAGCAGATTGACATTTTAATGTGCAGTAAATTGATAGCGTTATTAAAAAGATTGTATCTGGTTAAGCAAAAACAGTCACAAAGAATACATAATACCTAAGAGTCAAAAATCAATTCTGGCTATATGAGTGAACATATTTGTTGAGTGGTTGTAACCTACGTGATTCTTAGAGGGTGTACTAAAGACCTGCACGGGCCGAATTTTTTGGGCCCGAGCCCAATCCAGCCCGAATGTACCTAGGCCCAGCCCAGCACGGGCCAGAAAAGTATTGAAGTTTTTCGGCCCGAGCCCGGCCCGGCCCGGCCCGATAAGTTTTTTTTAAAAAATTCTTGGCCCAAGCCCGGCCCGGGCCCGATAAATTTTAAAAGTTTCATTTTGTAACATTTTTCACGGACACACTTCTTCAACGTTTGCCTATATTCTAATTATCGTTTAACGAAAGTCAATAATTACACAGGGCCGCAAATTGAAAAAAAGTTCATGTTGTTTTTTGATTGATAGGTGAACTTAATTCTTTGTTCTTAGCTGATTACGAATAATGAATTCGTTTTTCCCTGTCACGTAAAGTTTTCTTACAAATCAATATCAAAATTTGGGCCTTTTTCCGTATTCAATGCTGCTTTATTATACCTTATTTCTTATCTTCTATCAGACTAAAGAGCTCATTATGCTAAATAACTGAACATGTTTTGTTTAATGTGAATGCAGACAGACAAAGAAAAGAATATAAGATTCTCTACACATACAGATTACTACATATATACATATAATATGGAAATATATACATAAATATATACGTTGTAAAATGGAAATCAGCACAGTCATATAACATACTTATTTTTCACATCTTTTTAGCACGCTTTCTCTTATAAGCTTTCCTAATTTTCTTGTGATTTTCTTCTGAAGTTTCTGTATGCAGTGTGCGACAGTAGTCAGCCATCATGCTAACACTCCAAAGTGCCAGATACCTTTTCTCCGTATCCCTCATGTCTTGGTGGAACCATTCGCCTTGTTCCTCAATTAATTCTCCGAGATTTGGTGGAAAGTAATCAAGATGAGAATGCAAAAAATGCAACTTGAGATTCATGTTGCAACCCAGTTCTTGAAATTTAACTAACATATTTTCAACAACTTCTCTGTAATCAGCACTTTTGTGGTTCCCCAGGAAGTTCACCACCACGCTTTTAAATGCTATCCAAGCATCCCTTTCAGCATTAGTCATTGTTGCCTCAAAGTTTTTATCCTTCATTAACTTCCTAATGTCTGGGCCAACGAAGACACCTTCCTTCACTTTGGCACATGAAAGTGTAGGAAATTTGTTGCATATGAACTTGAAAGATTCACCTTCCTTGTCGAGTGCCTTAACAAATTGTTTCATCAATCCCAATTTTATGTGAAGGGTAGGAAGTATAACTTTCTAAGGACTGACTAAATTTTGTTGAATGATGTTTCCTTATCCCGCGTTCAGTGTTTTCCGTAATGGCCACTGTTTCTTTCCCCAGTGGTCATTTCGTGCCCTACTATCCCACTCGCAGATGTAACATGGTATTTTTGTATACCCATCTTGTTGCCCAAGTACAATGCTGAAAATCTTCCAAATCTCCACACACCACCCAACAATGTACCTCGTATTTAATTTTATTAAGAATAAATTACACATAGTCATATGTTTCTTTCAGTGACAGAATGAGCAATAGGAACTGAGGGGAACTTATTTCCATTATATATCACAACAAATTAAACTTGTTTCATTCGAGTCAATGAGTAATCTCCAATCACTAGAAAAGCAAGGGGAATTTAACTTGATCAACAAACCTGACACATCACAACAAAACACGACAGAACTTTCTTTTGAAAAATACTGCACAAATTCTTTTTCCCGATATGTGTACCAGGAAAATGTTCCAAAGGCCAGCAAGTTATTTTCATTAAGTCTGGAACCAAGAAGTTCAGCAGATTCTTTAGACAGATTTATGTCTCTAACTAGGTCATTGAGCTGGCGTTGAGTGAGTGCTATAGGGTCACGAGAACCGCTAGTGGGGTTGTAAACTTTATCGTCTATTTCACTATTTTCCACTGAATCACTGTACGAACTAGGATCACTTACAAACTCAAGACATGATGGAGGTGTCGGAACAGGCAAGCCTAGGCCCTGCAGCACAGGTCTCATTGCAGAGGGAGTATTGGGATACACTATCTTTGTCTTGTTTCGAGTATTGTGTCCTACAATTTCACAGGAACAGAAGTAGCAATCGTCGCTGTAGTTTTTGGGTTCTCTTCACGCCATTGGTACTGCGAATGGCATAGATGACCGTTTTCCAGTGCTCCAGTTTCGTAACGATTCCACACAAGATCTACACAGATTGTGTCGAGTCCATAATTTATCTTGATCTCGAAGTTCCATACGGAAGTATGCGAAATATGCCCTTCTTACAAAATCTGTAATTTTCTGTCTCTGTTTGTGTGGAAAAAATTCACCACAGACGTAACAAAATAAATCTGGTCTATTCTTACAACCACGAGATGCCATGTCGACACAGTATTTAACAAATTACAAAAAAGAGAACTAACCTTTTTTCTTGTCCGTCATCCCGGTTAAAGGGTTGTACCCTTTCTTCGGGTAAGTGCTTCAATTTGATTTATTGATTTGAAGGAAGTATAGGTGGTCTAAGAGGTTTCATATTTATTATTTCTTTATTCATTCATTCATTATATTAAGCATGGATTAAGTGAAGTTATTCAGAAAATGAAACACACGTACATGAACAGGAATATTTTAAGTGCTACAAATGAACATGTTAGCATTGCCAGGTATTACATTAACACAAAGCATGAAATAAAAGGTAAATTGGACTCAAAAAAAATAATAATAAAGGTGCAAATGGAGTTGATGAAATAGATGAAATGAAGTGCTCTAGACGTCACATCACTAGGTTATGTTAGTTTAGACGAATGAAGTATTATCTTCTGTTCCTGGGGCGATTCAGGAACTGATGATTGACAGAGGAGGCCCTTGTTAATAGGTTCTTACGGTGCGTATGATGGATAGATATGAGATGAAAATTCATGCGGGCGATAAATTGCAAAGATTTCGGGGTCCAGAATAGCGTTATCTAACTGTAAATGATATAGTGTCATGAAGTGCTGAAGAGAAGTATCAACGTAATTGGGCGGTGCATCGTTATCACGGTCGTAGCGGAGGATTTCAAGCGTCAGGGGATGGTGCTGAGCAAATCGTTTGCAGATATAACGTATACGAAGTTGTTCAAGATGATTTAGTAATGGCGGAAAGTCGATCATCTCATAAAGTAATCTCGTTGGATGCGGCAGTCTTATACGATATGCTAGGCGTATAGCATGACGCTCGAGGATAGCAAGTTTTTGGTAGAATTTTAACGGTGCAGATATCCAAGCTGTATGTCCATATGTTAACGTACTCCGCATGAATGTTTTATATGTATTGATTACGGTACGTGCTCGAAGCCCCCAGGTTGTGCCAACTAGTCGTTTCAGGAGATTAAGTCGGTTTTTCGCTTGGCCTACGAGTTTGGTAAGATGTGGAATCCATGTAAGATGAGTGTCAAAAATGACACCGAGATACGTAATAGTGGTTGACACGGGAACAGGCGTAAGATCAACCTGAAGACGAAGTAGATTCGGATTTCGATGTATACGAGAGCGGCGTCTACGTGGCAAGAAAACTATGGCTTGTGTTTTTGAAGAGTTAATGTTCAACCTCCATATATGACACCAACGCACGAATGCGTCAATAGCTACTTGCATGGTTTTATTAAGAGATCGTACAGTACGGGCAGTTGTGAAAAATGCAGTGTCGTCCGCAAACTGAAATATTGTGGTAGTATTAGGAACGACTAGGTCCGCGACGTACAATAAGTATAATAAAGGAGACAAAGATGAGCCTTGCGGTACCCTAGATTGTAAGAAAATGGGATGAGATAACGTTCCATTGATCGAGATATAAGCTATTCGCCCTATTAAGAAGGAATGTACGAATCGGATGTATGAGGTTGGTAGAAGGTAGTTACGAAGTTTGTATAGTAAACCAGGGTGCCAAACCTTGTCGAAAGCTTTTTCTAGATCAAAGGTTACAAGGCAAGAAGGATATCCTGTATTAAACTGATTATAAATTGCTGTGGTGAGACGGAATAATTGACCGAGAGTGCTAAAATGTGGCCTAAATCCAGCTTGATGAATTGGAATAAGGTTATGTGAATTGAGATGGTCGTGCATGCGACGTACAAGGATTCGTTCCAAGATTTTGCAGAGACAACTTGTGAGGTGAATAGGACGGTACGATGTGACTTCTGATGGAGGTTTCTTTGGTTTAGGGAAAAGAAGAACTTTGGAGTACTTCCAGTCGAGCGGAAAAAATCCCGTTCGTAGAATAAAGTTTAAAATGCTGCTAAGAAAGAGGAGGAAAGAATGAGACGCCTGTCTGACGAGAACATATGTAACAGAGTCAAAGCCTGGTGCAGTATTCCGTTTGCCTGTAAGTGCATTACTAATAGTTTCGGGGTGAATTTTCATGGTTAGAGGATTATTTGGTTCTAAAGTATGATCAGCAGATGGTCGAAAGGAAGCAGATGTTGCATCAGTACGTCGGTTGATAGCTGACTGTAGGCGGTCGGGTGTATACCAACCAGGTAGTGGTGTAAAAATGCCTTGAAAATAGGAAGCAAATATATTGGCCTTGTCCGTATCCGTAAGGACTGCTTGATGGTTATGAACAATGGAGTATGGCGTACGAGAAACTCTACCAGTTAGTTGATGGAATTTGCGCCAATATTTCGTAGGATGGGCTTCGTTAGCAAGTGTGTTGCAAGTTTCGATCCAATGACGTTTCTTAAACGCAACGATATAGTTATGAGTGATCCTTAAATATTGGCGATGAAGTCGCAGCGCTTCAAGGTTGCCCGTAGTTATGTATTCACGGAAAGCTCTGCGTGAGGCTGTAATAAATGGTAAATATTATGGAGGTAGCTTGGGTTTATGTAGCTGAACTTCGATTGTTGGAATGGAACGTTGTGCTGCGTCCTGTATGGCTGTAGTTAGAACAGTTATTGTTCTATCAAGTTCGTATTGTGAACTAGGCATAGTGAGCGAAGTTACGGCAGCGTCTAAGTCAGAACGATATTGGCCCCAATTTGCCCTTTGGTAGCAGTAGACCTTCTGAGGAGAAGGCCTAAGCTGAGTGCTAGAAGAACAGTGAAGTTCGACTTTGATGGGAACATGGTCGCTACCTATGGAGTCTAGTACAGATATATGGATGGACTGAGAGAGAGAAGATGAGGTTATGACTACGTCAGGAGTAGTGCCACTGATAGGACGTGTAGGTGTCGGTAAATTATGGAATTCGGCTCCTGTTTCATTCTGAACAAAATCTAAAAAAATTGTCCTTGTCGCGTTGTAAGCGACTATGAAAATTTAGGTCGGCCATGATAATATAATGCCGGAAATTAGAATCAATGTGGCGGAAGAAATCATAGTTGATAGCTCGTCCTGGATGATAGTAAATTGTGACAAGGGTAACTGTGAGGCCTCGAAAATAGATCGTCGTGATGTTATATTCGGGAAGGTAAAGTGTAGGTGGAACTGTAACTGCACGATAAGGAAGATTGTGCCGGATACCAATAGCTGTGCCTCCGTAGAGACGTGGACCTGTTGGGGCATCGTGACGAAGTAGATGATACTTTGGTATATAACACGTTAAATATGGTGCAAGGTAAGTTTCATTTAGTGCAAATGCGGCAATTTGTTCTTCCTGGAGAAGCTGTGTGAAGAGCACTTGATGCGTCAACAGAGATCGTATGTTAAGAAACAGTAAGTTGTAACTCATAATGATAAAGAATATAAGTGAATAGGTTGAATGATCCATATTAAACATAAACTTCAATGGTTGGATTTGGAAATGCACTGTTGGTCCGGAGTAAGTTGCCTGAAGTTATAAATTAAACAATAGTTTGGCTGCGTGCATGATTTGAGTTAGAATATGGTTGCGAAGAAATGGATGGATGTTCTGTAATGAAATGGTGAGAAAACGAAGATCTTCTACAGTAACTGGATGACGTAATGAGTTTGCTGGTGGAGTTGGTGCATCGACCGAACGTATAGGAGCAACAAGTTCAGGCTTAGCTGGATCAGGTTGAGGCTTAGCTTTACATTTATAGCTGTAGGTTGGGTGACGTTCAGAACAGCGATCACAACGTCGTGGTTCTTGAAGGTTTGGACAGGTTTTAGTAGGATGTTCGCGGGAACAATAACCACATTTGATGGTGTTTGTGCATTCTGCTGTTGGGTGTGAGTTATACTGTTGACACTTCTCGCATCGAACAGGTAGTGGTGCTGGCGTGCGAGATGGCTCAACCTTATATCGGCGTCGATATATATTTGCGCCCTTAGATAGAAGTTGATCGATCAACTGCTGTTGATCAGTGAGCACTCGAACGAGATAGGTTGGCCCCTGGGTGTTCTTGATCCTAATGCAACGCGTTATAGGTAGCCCCTCCTGATGAAGTACAGCAAGAATTTCATCATCAGTAAGATCAGGTTCTACACCACGAATAACTACGGACAACATAGGAGGTCGCCGTGGTGGAGGAGGTGTTTTGCGTGTACTCGGTTGCAAAGTAGAAATCTTTGCTTTCGTCCCAAAAATTTCATAAGTTGCCTTGTTGCGAACATGCGTGGCGAAATTCGGGTTACTGGATTTCAAAATGATGCCACGGCGTGTCTTAACAATTTCCCGAATCTCAGGACGAGGGACATACTTGATTAATTGCTGAAAAACAGCACGAACAGTGTCATACTTCGGTTCATAGTCAGTTAGTAAGAAGTGGTACACGGGATCAGGTTGATATTGCCGCTGTTGATTATCCGCAGAAGTGGATGTCCAATCCATAGTATGACTGCCAGCTGGAGGTGTAGTCTGACTCACGTTGGGAGTAATTCGTTGCTTCTTTGGATCTAGGGTTTGTTCGCCGTCAGAGAGAGATCGAGAACGAATCCGATGCCCTTTAGTTACGCAGTCAGCATAGGTAGAAGAAGGAATGGTGTTACGGTCTGAACGAGATGTTCCCGTAACAATGCGTGGCTGTGTTTTCTGGCGACCGTTAGGCCCGATGTTAAGAGGTAGTAATCCTAAATCCTGACCGTGATTGGAATTTCCGGTATCCTTGCCAAAGTCTGTCATCGTGATCGAACAGCCGAGGGCCGAAACCCAAATGAAGATGAATAAGATGACTGATGAAGTTCAAAAAGCAAGACACCTTCCGAAAGTGAAAACTTTCGTCAATCCCCTAAGTGCTGTAAGTGTGCTATGCTCGCAAGTACGTATTGCTATAATTGGTCCTCGCTGGCACAGTAACTGGCACAAGAGAGGTTAGGTTTCTTGGTGAAGTATGAGAACTAACCTACGATGTTCAAATTTCACACTATTGAAGCACATCAAAGATTTGCGATAATTAAATATGAAATTTATTGAAATGAGATAACAAGGTTTGATATAGAAATATTTTAAATATTCATGCAGGCAAAATTTTAGTTAATTTAATTAAATTAAACTTCCTTACATTTAAAACACATTCATTTTTATTACCGCCTGAATAATTTTACCATGTACTCTTGACATCTAGCGTCAATCAGTGGAATTACACTTAAAACATGCATACCGCAATCAACATACATAAATCGTGAATTGTAAGAAATTCTTACGTGATATGAGAAAACTAGCGCCAGTTTCGGTTTCAGCATGTTCAAATACATATAAAACACCCAAAATTATAAAAACAACAAAACCTGTGCGGCCCTGTGTTATTAAAGAATCGGTCCCAGCCCGGCCCGGCGTAAAGATAAATCAGTGTCGGCCCGCCCAAGCCCGGCCCGGCCCAAAGAAATAACAGAGTCGGCCCGCCCAAGCCCGGTCCGTGCAGTTCTCTAGGGTGTACACATAGGACAAACATAAGACTGACTTAGAGAGATTGCTCTTCGTTAACAGTCTTCAATTTTTGTAAATCTACTGTGCCAATGAGCGGAAAGTAAATAATTAAAAATATACTTGCTAATTAAAATTACATCCATTTCAGTTATACTACATTTAAAATGTTAATAAAATATGCCTTCGCTCTTTGCTCTCTTGACTATTATTTTACAGTCCATCACCCCAAGCTCAATCAAATCTTCCGAGTCTCTGATTACCCATCTTCTTCTGAATCTTTCTCTCGTAGTATTAATTTCTTTTTACTGAGCAAATATTGCAGCAATCAATTCGTATGTGTCGGGTTGAAAGCTCCTTTGCCGTTATTGTAATTTTGCAAAAAGTTAAATAAAAAATACCGTGAACAATAACAAGAAACAAAACAAATATTAGTATTAAGAAAAAGCTCATAAATGCCATTGAAATTCGTTGAGACCCTTTGGGGACCCTATGGTACAATTCATACCATACGCGTTTTTCATGGTACATTGCGTTATTTCTCTTCTATTTGAGCTTTTTCGTCCGGGTTTTTTTTTTTCAAGTCCAGAGACATTGTAGAAGACATTGCGTATGGTTTCAGACCTTCCTGCGTCCAGACATAGGAGGTGATGACGTCATAAGTCTAAAAATTATTTTTTAATTTACTAAGCCTATGTTCAATATTTTTTGGCGGGATTATTTTTGCACGTAGAAGATTGAAATTTTGCACAAACATTCAGTCCACCGACTAGTATTTACCAGATTTTTTTCAGATTTGTGAGTTGAAACAGGGAGGGAACCAGAAAGGCAAAGGGTTGAAAAAAGGGATATTTTTAACCCAAAAATCCCGTTTTTCAGGATTTTCCCGCCTCATATACATGATGGGGACACGGGAGTCATACCGTCTGAAAAGCAGTTCCATTCTGAAGAGACTGACGGTCGAATCATTATCCTAGAGTGATTAGAGATGTCTCAGGGAATTTTTAAAAAATATACTTCTATATAGGGAAAATGGGACATGGTCGGTATATTTTTTTTCTTTTGGCGGGCTTACTTTTGCACCTAGAAGATTGAAATTGTGCACAATCATTCAGCCCACCCAGTAGTATTTATCAGATTTTTTCAGATCTCTGCATTAAAACAGGGGGGTCCAGAGGGGGGAAAAATTGAAAAATGGGATTTTTAGACAAAAAATCCCGTTTTTCACGATTTTCCCGCCTCACATACATGATGGGGACACGTGAGTCATACCGTCTGAAAGGCAGTTGCATTCTGAATAGAATGACGGTCGAAATATTATTCTATGGTAATTAGGGACGTCTCAGTGATTTTTTTTTTCAAAATATACTTCTGTATAGGGTAATATGGGGCATTTTCTGAATTTTTTGGAGGGCTTATTTTTGCACCTAGAAGATTGAAATTGTGCACAAACATTCAGTCCACCGAGTAGTATTTAACAGATTTTTTTCAGATTTCTGCGTTAAAACAAGGGGGTCCAGAGGGGCTAAAAGTTGAAAAAAGGGAAATTTAGACCAAAAATCCCTTTTTTCGGGAATTTCCCGCCTTAGATACATGATGGAGACATGTGAATGGTACAGCCTGAAAGGCAGTTCTATTCAGAAGAGAATATGGAGACACATGACCCTAGGGTAATTAGGGATGTCTCAGGAAATTTTTTCCCTGAGATCATAGTGTTTTGTGGTAATTTGGGGCATTGTGGGAATTCTTGATAAAATTTCTCCCGCCCTTAGTATTCAAGATAGAAACTTGAAATTTGGCACACACATTTAGTATACCAAGTACTATTTATCAGATTTTTTTAGATGGCTACGTTCACACAGGGGAGTCCAGAGGGGCCAAAGGGCGAGAAAAAATTTTTCCCTCCGAAATTTTCCCTTTGACATCATTTTTCCCGCTTCTGGTATACGGTATGAGCAATGCAAGTGGTACCATTTGAAAGCCAGCTCTATTCTGAAGAGAATGAGGTATGAACCATGATCCTAGGATAAACAGTGACGATGCAGTAGCTGCTTGACTGAAAGTCTAAAAAATAGCCCAAAAGCCGGGATCCGGAAAGGGTTACAATCGGTTGGAAAAGGGTTACATTTTATTTCGGGTTGCATATTGCAAGAAAGATGCTCACATACATATATACAAATAGAGAATTAAATAAAGCGTTAAATGCATATATCTCTATTGCCGAAAAGAAAACAGTGATGATTACCCATGCCACAAATATCATGTTGGGGAATTTGTAATACTAATTTGTGGAAACAAACAAGTAGTACTTTTGACTTGAATACGTTCATTGTCAAATTAAAG
Source organism: Thermobia domestica (assembly GCF_964235325.1). Classification (NCBI taxonomy): domain Eukaryota; kingdom Metazoa; phylum Arthropoda; class Insecta; order Zygentoma; family Lepismatidae; genus Thermobia; species Thermobia domestica. Next base: position 196,313,587 of record NC_137455.1, on the reverse strand, counting down.
CATTTGATTATAGAAAACAACATTAAAAGTATATCCCTTCGTGTTGGACTGTCTGCAGCCACTTTATTTTAAATTGAAAAAAAAATCTCAAATATTTAGTTGTTAATCTATTTTTATACTACTTGTTATTTTTTTACATTAATAAACAAGTAACAATATCGTGTAAAGGAATTTGGTTTGTATAGTATGATATTATCTCAATTAACATTGAAACCAGTAGTAAATGTCTGCCATTTCCAATTTCAATATAATGTTTAGAGTAGATATTGAATACTCTTGGGAAGCTTTATTGATTGCAGAAAACTTGATCTCTCTACGTAATACCATTTTCACTTATGACGATCACCGTTAAAACCAAAAGTTATTGATTTTCTGCCTCTTTGGCCTTTAATAGTGAGACGCAGTACATTCTTGGACCCTGAATTGATTGTGGAAAACCACTTCTCAGTATCTACTTCGATTCTTCTCTATAGTGATCAACGTAAATACTGAAAATGGTTTCTTACTGCCATTTCCAGTTTGGCTGATCATCGTAAATACTGGAAATGGTTTCTTTCTGCCATTTTCCGGTTTGGCAAACCTAACTCCTTAATTACACTTTACGTTAGCATGACAATAGTGTCAGAGATGATAATTCTTAGTAGACATAATATTCGGTAGATACGTAAATTGCAACAGTTAGTCATGAGTTCTTAGTACATAACATTACTGTACTTATTACTGCGCAATGATAGCAGGTTAACATTCAAAGTATACCCCTCGTGTTGGATTGTCTGCAGCCACTTTCCTACTAACAAGTTACATCGATTCCACGTTGATACCGTGAATTGTTCTTAGAAGCAAAGACGTCAGTTACTGTTGTTTCCATCCGCTGCTGGTTGGTGAAGCATAGTGGTTTTAGAAAATACGCCATTGACCTAAACCGACAGTAATCCGAAGTAGCAATATCAGGATTATATGCCGAGGGTGGCATCAGTTTGATGCTATTAAATTCCTGCATCTTTGTTGTTTTATTCAAGGTAAGTGTGGTTTTGCGTTATGTTGTTGCAGCAGGGCGTGCTTTCGGTTCATCAATGCAGAAAGTTTTGGCACAGTACAGCATTCAAACGTTCTAACTATTCTGAATAAAGGTCATCATTGATGGTATGGACGTTAGAAACAAACGAATTACGCCCTCATAATTCCACCACACACAGAGCGTGGCTTTGTGCTCGAAACGGCCCTGTTTGAGGCCGATTCTGGAAGTTGTTCCTTCCTCAACCACTATTTTGGCATATTTGGATTTCGGGTAAACAGCAACTTCTCATCGCTTGTGATAATTCGCTTCAGGAAATCAATCACGCGGATTTTACAGCAGTCGTTGGCACATATTCAGTATCCTCTCGACCTGATCAGCGGTCAACTTATATGACACATTTGCGACAGATCCTGATGGTTTTCCCGAGTTCGTGTGGGTGAAGCATTACAGTAGACTGGGTCAAGCCAAATTGGTTTGGCAATCGTCATTTGGTAGTAGATGGATTTTCCTCAATGACGTGTCGTATGACCTTCAAATTCGTTTTCCTGGGACGGCCAGATCTTGGCTGGTCTTCGACATCTTTATAACCTGAGAGGAATGTCTGATACCAATGAGTACCTTAGAGTAAACTCACATACAGCAACAGTTCACACATCAAATGTTGTTGAGCACTCATTGTCACAGCCAATAAAAACTGACTGAAGATACGAAGGAAGTGGCGCCCTCTATGTTAAATAGTCCGCTTGCTATACTATTTCTTTAGCCAATTTTACCTTGTACTTACAGACGATCACGGTGTATGACGCGCCTGCTGTTCGGGTTGTGAAAATATCTCAAGACTTACAATTAATCCTTGTAAATAGAATAATTGAGGAAGTGAGTTCAAAGGTAGGTGTAAAGAACCATCAATCTACGTGGAATACTGTAAATAACATTAGTTCTTTGTTATGGAATTATACGTTGGCGGTAAAAGTATGTAATGTGATATCATACTTCCTATAGATTATTTCTAGATCATACAGCATGTTTCTTTGATATTCAATTATACATTTACCTTTATGTTTCTTGAAAGAACATTAAAAAATTAAAATTACTAAATTATTGCACTCTGTATCCATGGATGGATATATTTTAAAAAAGTTCCATTTCATTCAGTATCCTGAAATTAGTATAAAAAACACAATTATCGCTTTAGCTCTTAACTAAGTCTATGGCCTTTGGAACCCGAAGGTTCACTGTTGCGTTCACAAAAGCTCTCTACTAACTTCTATTCCTAAGCAACTGGATCCAGTTTCTACTTTGTATTCCTATTTCTGCGAGATCCATCTTAATAGTGTCCTCCCATCTGCATATAAGGCTACCTAATGGTCGTTTACCGATTGGTCTTCCAGTTAAGATTTTAAATGCGTTCCTCCATCCTGGCTACGCGACCTGCCCATCTGAGCCTCCTAGATTTGATTACCCTAACAATGTTTGGGAAACTGTATAAATTATGTAGTTCCTCGTTATTAAGTTCTACCGTTCCCCATTCTCATTCCCCTTGGGTCCGAATATTCGTCTCAGGATCTTGTTCTCAAATACTTTTAGTCAACGTTCTTCTCTCAGAGTAAGAGAACACGTTTCACAATCATACAGTACAACAGACAAGATTATCGTTTTACACGCTCGTATGTTTTACGCTTCAAATTCCCCACAGACTTCGCGACGACAAGATATTTTGAACTGAATAATAACACGAACTCCCTGCTTTTAGAAGACGTTTAATTGTTTTCATTAATATGTTTTTTGTCTGTTAACATTGATCCTGGATATCTACTTCATCAAAAGTATTATTTGATGTTTTAACGCATCGATAATTTGCCATTCGTATTATTATTCAGTTCAAAATCTCTTGTCGTCGAAGAATTCGAAGCGTAAAATATTTAAAACTATAATCATGTCTGTTGTACTGTATGGTTGCGAAACATGGTTGCTTACTCTGAGGAAAGAACGTAGACTGAAAATATTTGAGAACAAGATCCTTGCCGCTTTAGCTGTTGGTAGATCAATATTAAAACCAGAAATTCTAGTGGATTTCTATCACTTCCGGTTTTAGGATAGAGTTAAGAGGAGGAGGAAGAAGATATTTTGGGGAAGCTTAATCGATTGCAGAGAACCGCTTCTTCAGAACCGCTATCTATTAATATTTTTGCTTTACAGTGATCAATGTTAAAACCGGAAAAGCTTGATTTCTATCATTTCCGGTTTAAATATCATCTGCATCAACGAACTTGATTCGTAACATTTGACTCTGTACATTCTAGCCAAAATTGATGGTCACCCATCAATTCTTGAAGTACTTTTGTCTGCCGGACAAAGGGACACACACAGACATAGTGAGAAAGGGTAGATGTGTATAAAAGACTTTTGGTAAACCATATTCCCTTAAAAAGTAGTAGAAAACCTCTTTATACAAAATGTTGAGATGTAAATGACTCACTTCGTTTGCATTCTATACAGTTACATTTTCTTTATTTGACTTGTCGCTATGCAATCTAAATAATGTAAAAGTCCGTGTAGGAGGAGTACAAAAATGAAACTACAGAAGACGATAGAACACAAACCCATATACATACACCTACACATACAGACACATTAATACATACACATTACAGGATACAGGAACAGAGAAAGAGAAATATAAAACAAAAATAAAAAGAATAGTAACAATACAGAAACTGATGATAGGATGTAAAATAGGCGGTTAAAAAAAGAAAGAAAAAATGTTAAATAAAAAAACGATGTAGTACATTAGAGGAAAGAAAAATTAGAGGGTTGCAGAAATTACAGGGAACAAAATATTGGAGGGACTGAGCGGGTAATTTCACCTTATAATTACACCAACCATCCACCTTCTACTGATTCTGCAGAGTCCCCCATCCCCTGTTCTCTCTCCTTTTCCGCTCCATGAGGTGATTAAGTTCGTTGTAGAGTTGAACACAAAAACGATGATTAATACACAGACGGAAAATTTAAATTAATAAACCGTTATTATAACTGTTAAGATGGACGACGAAGATTTTTTAAAAGAAAAAATAGAAAAGGAAAAATTTAAATAATAATCATCGTTAGTACTCGAGGGAGAGTAAATTTGTTTTTCTTCTATTTTTAGTGGCAAAAGTTAAAAGTAATTTCCATCTGTTTTCTTTATGGCTGAAATTATAAAAATGAGTTTTCTATTCGAAAACTTAATAATAGAATGTGAAGAAAGAATCTGGAAGCTATATCTAGATAAATCTAGGATAAATTCTCAGAATATGGGTCATGACTAGAGTTTGGATCGATATACACAAGAAAAAACTTAAGATATGCATGCAGCTATGCATCAAAAATTGCGAAAATATACACTAAAAATGCAATAAAATGGTAAATATTCAATAATTCTATTCTATATTTTATTGCATTTATTTCATTTGCTAATATAAGTCGACATTAGGGTGCATCAAACCCCCCAATGTTCACAAAGTGACTTGTCCCTGAACTAGAAATATTCCATTTGAGGTATAATCCAGCCTTGCATTTTTTTATAAAAATCAAAGGATGTTTAAGGGATCCACCAGAGGCATAAACTTATATGAAAGAGGATAGTTATCTGACAAGTTGCTCAAGAGATGGCGTTACGTAGCTTGTATCGTGAAGACGAGCTGGTTAAGATATTCTTCTCTTAGCATTTGCACTATTAAGATTTTAAAATTAAGATTTAGACAAGGAACCAACCAAGAGTGAGCCAGCCTTCTGTCACCAATCCAGCAGCAGCACGCTCCAATAATCATAATTCAGTGCGTACTGGAACAAGTGTTTTTGACCCACATGATATTAATTATATAACACGTATTAAATACACCTTACCAAGAAACCTAACCTCTCTTGTGTCAGTTACTGTGCCGGCGAGGACCAAGTATAGCATACGTACTTGCGAGCAAAGCACAATTACAGCACTTAGGGGTCTGACGAAAGTTTTCGCTTTCGGAGGGTGTCTTGTTTTTTGAACTTCATCTTACATCTTTTCATCTTATTCATTGTCATTTGGGCTTCGGCCCTCGGCTCTTCCATCACGATGACAGACTTTGGCGAAGATACCGGAATTTCGAATGTCGGTCATGATTTAGGATCACTACCTCTTAACATCGGGCCTAACGGTCGCCAGAAAACGCAGCCACGTATTGTTACGGGAACATCTCGTTCAGACCGTAACACTATTTCTCCATCTACCTACGCTGACTGCATAACTAAAGGACATCGGATACGTTCTCGATCTCTCTCTGATGGCGAACAAACCCTCGATCCGAAGAAGCAACGAATTACTCCCAACGTTAGCCAGACTACACCTCCAACTGCTAGCCATACTATGGATTGGGCATCCACTTCAGCCGATAATCAACAGCAACCACGTCAATCAGAACCTGTATACAACTTCTTACTAACAGACTATGATCCGAAGTATGACACTGTTCGTGCTGTTTTCCAGCAATTAACCAAGTATGTCCCTCGTCCTGAGATTCGTGAAATTGTTAAAACACGCCGTGGTATCATTTTGAAATCCAGTAACCCGAATTTCGCCACGCATGTCCGTAACAAGGCAACGTATGAAATTTTTGGGACGAAAGCAAAGATTTCCACTTTGCAACCGAGTACCCACAAAACTCCTCCTCCACCACGGCGATCTCCTATGTTGTCTGTAGTGATTCGTGGTGTAGAACCCGATCTTACTGATGACGAAATTCTTGCTGAACTTCATCAGGAAGGACTACCTATAAAACGCTGTATTAGGATCAAGAACAACCAGGGTCCAACCTATCTCGTTCGAGTGCTAACAGATCAACAACAGTTGATTGATCAACTTCTCTCCAAGGGCGCCTATATATATCGACGCCGATATAAGGTCGAGCCATCTCGCACGCCAGCACCTATGCCTGTTCGATGCGAGAAGTGTCAACAGTATAACTCGCACCCAACATCAGAGTGCACAAACACCATCAAATGTGGTTATTGTTCCCGCGAACATCCTACTAAAAGCTGCCCAAACCTTCAAGAACCACCACGTTGTGATCGCTGTTCTGAGCGTCACCCAACATACAGCTATAAATGTAAAGCTAAGCCTCAGCCTGATCCAGCTAAGCCTGAACTTGTTGTTCCTATACGTTCGGTCGATACACCAACTCCACCAGCAAATTCATTACGTCATCCAGTTACTGTAGAAGATCTACTCCGTTTTCTCACTATTTCATTACAGAACATTCATCCATTTCTTCGCAACCATATTCTAACTCAAATAATGCACGCAGCCAAACTATTGTTTAATTTACAACTACATGCAACCTATTCGGGACCAACAGTGCACTTTCAAATCCAACCACTTGAGGTTTATGTTTAATATGGATAATTCAACCTATTCACTTATATTCTTTCTCATTATGAGTTACAACTTACTTTTTCTTAATATACGATCTCTGTTGACACATCAAGTACTCTTCACCCAGCTCCTTCAGGAAGAACAAATTGCCGCATTTGCACTAAATGAGACTTACCTTGCACCATATCTAACGTGTTATATACCAAAGTATCATCTACTTCGCCACGACGCTCCAACAGGCCCACGTCTCTACGGAGGCACAGCTATTGGTATTCGGCACAATCTTCCTTTTCGTGCAGTTACGGTTCCACCTGCACTTCACCTTCCCGAACACAACATCACGACGGTCTATTTTCGAGGCCGCACAGTTACCCTTGTCACCATTTACTATCGTCCAGGACGAGCTATTAATTATGATTTCTTCCGCCACATTGATTCCAATTTCCGGCATTACATTATCATGGCCGATCTAAATTTTCATAGTCGCTCACAACGTGACAAGGACAACTTTTTAGATTTTGTTCGGAATGAAACAGGAGCTGAATTCCATAATTTACCGAAACCTACGCGTCCTATCAGTAACACTACTCCTGATGTAATCATAACCTCATCTTCCCTCTCTCAGTCCATCCATATAACTGTGCTTGACTCCATAGGTAGCGACCATGTTCCCATCAAAGTCGAACTTCACTGTTCTCCTAGCACTCAGCCTAAGCCCTCTCCTCAGAAGGTCTACTGCTACCGTAGGGCAAATTGGGAGCAATATCGTTCCGACTTAGACGCTGCAGTAACTTCATTCACTATGCCTAGCACACAACACGAACTCGATAGGACAATAACTGATCTAACTACAGCCCTTCAGCACGCAGCACAACGTTCAATTCCAACAATTGAAGTTCAGTTACATAAACCTAAGCTACCTCCGCAATACTTACCATTTATTACAGCCTCACGCAGAGCTTTCCGTGAATATCTCACTACGGGCAACCTAGAAGCACTTCGTCTGCATCGCCAATACTTAAGGATAACTCATAACTATATCGTTGCGTTTAAGAAACGTCACTGGATCGAAACTTGCAACACACTTGCTAATGAAGCACATCCTACAAAATATTGGCGCAAATTTCATCAACTAACTGGTAGAGTTTCTCGTACGCCATACTCCATTGTTCATAACCACCAAGCAGTTCTTACGGATACGGACAAGGCCAACATATTTGCTTCCTATTTTCAAGGCATTTTTACACCACTACCTGGTTGGTATACACCCGACCGCCTACAGTCAGCTATCAACCGACGTACTGATGCAACATCTGCTTCCTTTCGCCCATCTGCTGATCATACTTTAGAACCAAATAATCCTCTAACCATGGAAATTCACCCCGAAACTATTAGTAATGCACTTACAGGCAAACGGAATACTGCACCAGGCTTTGACTCTGTTACATACGTTCTCGTCAGACAGGCGTCTCATTCTTTCCTCCTCTTTCTTAGCAGCATTTATAACTTTATTCTACGAACAGGATTTTTTCCGCTCGACTGGAAGTACTCCAAAGTTCTTCTTTTCCCTAAACCAAAGAAACCTCCATCAGAAGTCACATCGTACCGTCCTATTCACCTCACAAGTTGTCTCTGCAAAATCTTGGAACGAATCCTTGTACGTCGCATGCACGACCATCTCAATTCACATAACCTTATTCCAATTCATCAAGCTGGATTTAGGCCACATTTTAGCACTCTCGATCAATTATTCCGTCTCACCACAGCAATTTATAATCAGTTTAATACAGGATATCCTTCTTGCCTTGTAACCTTTGATTTAGAAAAAGCTTTCGACAAGGTTTGGCACCCTGGTTTACTATACAAACTTCGTAACTACCTCCTACCAACCTCTTACATCAGATTCGTACATTCCTTCTTAATAGGGCGAATAGCTTATATCTCGATCAATGGAACGTTATCTCATCCCATCTTCTTACAATCTGGGGTACCGCAAGGCTCATCTTTGTCTCCTTTATTATACTTATTGTACGTCGCGGACCTAGTCGTTCCTAATACTACCACAATATTTCAGTTTGCGGACGACACTGCATTTTTCACAACTGCCCGTACTGTACGATCTCTTAATAAAACCATGCAAGTAGCTATTGACGCATTCGTGCGTTGGTGTCATATATGGAGGTTGAACATTAACTCTTCAAAAACACAAGCCATAGTTTTCTTGCCACGTAGACGCCGCTCTCGAATACATCGAAATCCGAATCTACTTCGTCTTCAGGTTGATCTTACGCCTGTACCCGTGTCAACCACTATTACGTATCTCGGTGTCATTTTTGACACTCATCTTACATGGATTCCACATCTTACCAAACTCGTAGGCCAAGCACAAAACCGACTTAATCTCCTGAAACGACTAGTTGGCACAACCTGGGGGCTTCGAGCACGTACCGTAATCAATACATATAAAACATTCATGCGGAGTACGTTAACATATGGACATACAGCTTGGATATCTGCACCGTTAAAATTCTACCAAAAACTTGCTATCCTCGAGCGTCATGCTATACGCCTAGCATATCGTATAAGACTGCCGCATCCAACGAGATTACTTTATGAGATGATAGACTTTCCGCCATTACTAAATCATCTTGAACAACTTCGTATACGTTATATCTGCAAACGATTTGCTCAGCACCATCCCCTGACGCTTGAAATCCTCCGCTACGACCGTGATAACGATGCACCGCCCAATTTCGTTGATACTCCTCTTCAGCACTTCATGACACTATATCATTTACAGTTAGATAACGATATGCTGGACCCCGAAATCTTTGCAATTTATCGCCCGCATGAATTTTCATCTCATATCTATCCATCATACGCACCGTAAGAACCTACTAACAAGGGCCTCCTCTGTCAATCATCAGTTCCTGAATCGCCCCAGGAACAGAAGATAACTTCATTCGTCTAAACTAACATAACCTAGTGTTGTGACGTCTAGAGCACTTCATTTCATCTATTTCATCAACTCCATTTGCACCTTTATTATTATTATTTTTTTGAGTCAAATTTACCTTTTATTCCATGCTTTGTGTTAATGTAATACCTGACAATGCTAACATGTTCATTTGTAGCACTTAAAATATTCCTGTTCATGTACGTGTTTTTCAATTTATGAATAACTTCACTTAATCCATGTTAATATAATGAATGAATGAATGAATAAAGAAATAATAAATATAAAACCTCTTAGACCACCTATATTTCCTTCAAATCAATAAATCAAATTGAAGCACTTACCCGAAGAAAGGGCACAACCCTTTAACCGGGATGACGGACAAAAAAAAAAAAAAAAAAAACGTATTAAATATATAACTCAACGCTATGACAGCGAACACGCTTTATTTTTTGAAACCGTTTACAGCGACGCTCGCTACACTCAAAACCATCACTACACATCTACACCTCTCTCACTTCTTTTCGCATTATATAAATATACCGTACCTCCAAATCATCCGGACTATAACATCATCAGTATCCTCAGCATGTCACACGTACCGGCCCATATCTCACCTTCATATCATGCACAGTAAACCCGCTTGTTACTAACAGGACCTCCTCACGTATAACAAAAAAAAAAAAAAAACATGGATGTTTAATAAAGTTAATAAATGTCTCTTTGCCCAACAGAAATTCCTTTCTTTCGCCATAATAATGTTAAATCTCTTTCCCAAATAGGGAGTGTAGCCCTCGCAATGGGTGCTAGCTACACTATAGCTAGCTAACTTAAATAATAATAATAGACACATATTATCCAACGACCAAATATAGTAGCTTTAGCAACTCGCTTGTAAGTGACGCCTGCACAACAGACTATTTATACCAAAGCGTTGATAAAGAAAACAGGTGGAGATACATCAAAATTCACTATGTCATACTCCAGTGCAGATAGAACCCGACGAAAGATTAATCAACAGATATCAGGGTCCTTAATGGAAAACTGGACTCCTCCAGAGCTTGCCACCGTATACTGGAATTCAAAGTTTCAAGAAACTTCAAGTTTCAAGAAACTTCAAGAAGTTTCAAGTCAGTTTTGCCCGATAAGTACGTGAAAGAAGAACGTCTTACAGTCGTCGTGGGGGAACAAGAATGAACTAAAGCTACTGGGCACACCTGCTAACAAAACTGTGGTTGGTATGAATACTGGGGTCATTATTGCCGAACTTACAGTGGATCTGTTGAAGACATGGTACTGTGAAGACAACATACTCGTTTAAAGACTCGAATATTGAAATCACTAAGTCACCTGATATTTCCCTTTTTACAAAGTTTCATGAGCACTATGACGAATTACCTCATATCAATGAATACCCGTTCTCACGATTTGATAAAACTACATTTAACAAAAATGAACAAAGTGTACTTAAAAATTTACAAAATGATTTTTTAAAAAATCGCAATATAATTTAAGACAAAATGAAAATAGTTCAGTGCAAGACACAGTTCTGAGAACTGACTACCTCGAGTTCATTCAATTCTACACTACATTCCTCGACGGAGAAATATCTGGGACTCCAGTTAAATTCAAACAACCGGATGTTGTTCACAGAGCGAGATGGATGGCTAAATTGATCTATGCCATTAAAATGTGTTTACTGACGAAACATATTCAGACATTACCTCACTATGCCATCATTACTAAGCGTAGAGACTTTGCCATATTTGTTACCCATGTGTACAGTGTGTTGTGGATGACATTCAACTCTACAGTTTATGCTCCATGGAACGATTTGAAGCTCTACCAAAATCTGCTGCTGTACAAGAACAAAAATCCATTAATTTCTACGAGTGCGATATGTGCATTTCAACGGCACTTGCATTGTTCAACATCAGAGATGGTTCCTATGAGTCTTTTCAGCAGCGCGCTGCCCTTCGAACAGAAATGTTCTCCTGCCAGTAGGCTCTTCGCTATGAAATCTGCTACTCCCCTACCAAATCCAAATGAACGTTATGGAACAGGATTTGGGAAACCTTGGTTTCCTGAATAAATTACCAATACTACATCTCTAACCGATTTGGTTGGACCAGACTCCTGGTTTACATTTCACACCCTGAAACTCGAAGATGACTTCCTCGGCGAAGAAGTTGCAGGCTGGCCAGAAAATCCTTTATTTCAAAACTCACTTCTCAATATCAATGTCGTGAATATTATCAACGATTGTGCAGAACGTGAAATCAAGCTGACTGCGAATTTTCTTTCTTCAGCAAAACAAGAGGAATATTTCCAAAACATTCTGCAAGTCGTTGAACAGAATAGGAAAGAAAGCCCAAGTTTGCGCAAACGACCACGAAAAGACTAGACGTCACGTGTTAGTTATGAAATATCTTTGTGAGACAGTTTCGATTACGGTACGGTAAAAGATATAATTTTTAAAATATATTGTTAAAATGAGAATATTTATGTAATCCTTTCAATAAATGCTTTTACTTATCAAATTTGAATTTCAATTTTTTAACTTTGACACTTGTAATATATATTATATTTTAACTACTTTATTTTACTAAATTTTTCTCAATGATTGAATTTGTGTAATCTTTGCAAAAAAAAAAAAAAAAGATTTTATTTATCAAAGTCGCATTCCAATTATTTCAATACTTTTTGACACTTCCACTATAGGTTTGAGCTGCTGGTGGACCCCCTAAACGTTCGTAAATTTTGCTAAAATTTTACACGAAGTATTAACTCACGAAATGTAACAAAACTTATCTAGGACATGTTCAATATGAGCGAGTTTCAGTACAATAAATTGGTGCACATGTAAAAAAAATAAAAACTAATATAAAGGATTGTTTCGTTATTTGTGTTAGAAAACGATTTAACGTCAAACTTACGGGCATATTGGCTGACTTTATGGATTCAAATAAACGACGGTATATTTTGGCAATATTTTCTGGTAATATCATCCTCTTTGAAATGCTGTAAAATACCTGACTCCTGGGTACATATCCCAAATTTTCAGGAATAACCTTTGATTTTCAAAAGAAAATGAGCGGGTAAATACAGTATGGTCAAAACTTTATGACGCTTTTGACCCTCCAAAAATGTTTGACTTATGACCTTTGAGAGGTTTTTGAGAAGACTTCTCTTTTGTTTTCATAATCTCAATTCACCCCACACACAACAAAACAATTTTGTCCATTAGCTCCATTGATTGACTAAAAAATATATCTAATGTTGAAATGAGTCATGTCCGCTGACCAACAGGTAGCAAGTCTTGTTTGGATTTAACATGTGATTCATGAACCCTTTTTTCCTCTTCGAATAACCTCGGAAAGGAGATATTTCAATTAATAAAGAACTACTTTAATCTTGTAATTCAGGTCATCTACTAACTATGAACTCTCAGTTGTTTGCAGAATTCGTTGATTGCCCTCAGGATCTCCTCCTAGTAATGTTGCTAGGTAATTTTGCAGTTCTTCTTCAAACTACGAATCTTCAGGTTATTCGGTGACGGTAGTCGGCTTAGAGAAAGCCTCTTTTCATGCTTGGACTCATTTTGCGAAATGTTTCACGCCTTTGACTCTGTATAAAATGGCATTTGATTTGTTGTAGTCGGAGAGGTATCGACCTTTAATGTAGAAACATATCACCAGCTTTGGTCTGCCAGATGCCGTTCCTACAGTTTCCGAGAGTTATATTTGCGTTGGTGGGCATGGATAAGATGGTGACCACTAGTTTAGAACACCTTTTCTACATTCAGGCGTTAGTGCAAGGTGTGGTTTACAGGTTCTAAAGACACGTTTAGATGATTCGAGGTATTATCTTGCAGGCCATTCTGCGAAGTTTCGAGTACATGTGGCATATACGAACGTGCTCGTGTCCTCTTTGCTGAAGAAACAAACTCTGGGGCCACAGAATCCTTATACTTGCCGTTCACATTCTTGATTAAAGTTGAGCTAATATCACAACTCTTGGCTCTTACATTGTTTCCTGATTGTTTAAACACTAAACTTTGCATCGTAAAGGGCTACAACACAATGCTTCTAAGAGTAACAATTTTGGTGCTATTTTGGGTCCAACGAGAAAACATGATTCCTTGGAAAATACATGTAACCTACTTCTCCCGATAGGGGCTCACTTTGGGTGAGACTTATGCTCAGCGATAGAAGACAAACACATCTCAAACCTCATTCATTGCATTAAGAGACGTGCTTAACCAAGATCGGTCGAATTCCGTGCACGGTGGAAGGAATAGTGTTTGATCAAACATACGCGTAACACCCTTTTGTAATGCGTCGAAAAATCATGGAATATTAATGGCGACATGAACTAAGGAAGTGAGGAAAGCAGTCTACTAAGGCATCAATCAGTAGAAGCTCTTAAGGAAAATCAAATAGTTAAAATAGTAAATGTTATTGCTATAAGATAAGGGAAGAAATGTCTTTGTAGTGTGCTTCTTCTAATTCCACGGATAAGTTAGTGTTCTTCTGTATCTTTCTTGTGTTAGAAAGTTACCAATAAATATGAGCACGTTGAACGATTAAATACAAATATGTTGAGAAGTTATTAGTATTACGTTGAGAAATATGAGACTGAATAAGATTTTTACATGAAAACGATGCATTTTTTTCTGTTGCCTTCTTAAATTTTCATTTCCAGATATGCAATGCAAAACTGCACTGAAAATGAATGTAGTTCCTAAGTATGCATCGTCACTGTCATGCATTTCCTCAAGACAAAATTCGTCACTAATGATTGAGTGGCCACTCTTTCAATTGATCTTCACTTACGTCGCTTTCAATTTATCCTTTTGTTTCCTCTTTCAACTTGTTTTCAAGACTCTGAGCATTCTTCTTGATATTTCATCCTCGTCTTGGCATCTCCAAATAAATTTTAATCTCAAATACATACTCCAATAGGTATGTATTTACACCGTGTCGTATATTATATGAAAAAGGTGTAATTTTATTCCCATTTGTAAATAGGTTAACCGCAGAAAGTAAGCCTTCTCTATAGGCAATGGCACCTGTTGTGTCATTTTGAAAGATATATCTATAAAACAAAATTTATAAAAGCAAAACATCAACCATTCACGATGTTCAATAAAAAATAGTAATGTTTATACTCTGGTAGGGTATCTCAGACCCCAAATAAGTCATACTGCGAAAAGCTATAGTACTAGTTTTCCCATTTACACAATGATAATTCAAGCCAAACTATAATGAAGATAAGAAATCAGCGTCACCTATTCAGCACCTTTAAATTTAGAGAGGAACATATGGTCTGTGACACCCCACCAGAATAGTTAAAAATTAAATTTATTGAGTTATAATATTGTAAGTCTTTTACCCATTATAGGGATGGTACACAATTAAAGGGCTATGAAATAGTGATTTTCGTTTTAATCAATTTTTTCATCATCCGACCAGAGTCCGGTTCCGTGGTGATCGGTTAACAAGGAGTCTATTGTATCTGAAGACTTAATAACGGTTTAAAAATTGAAAACAATACAATAAATGAAACAATACAATTGAAAACAATACAATATGTATGTTCTTATTCTACAAGGAAAATGTCTCAGTCTATGCCTAATGCCAATTCCTAATAATTGATACTCGTCGCTCCGTTCCTCTTGCTGCTGCCTGCTTGCTTTACTTGGTTGTGGTGATGATGAGTGGATAATGGTGATGATTAACATGATCGTGATTTGTTGATTAACACAAAGACCTATTAAGTGTAAATAAGGTTGTATTTACTTATATAAAATCCACCAGTATTTATTCTATGCCAAACACAACATAATGTAGTAACTAATCAATATGAACACATTATATAAATTATAGACAGTTGTTACCGTGTACCTTTAGGGCAGTGCAATATTTAACAAGTTTTACTCCCAATCCGTATGAAACATACTATAATTATCAGGATGTAACAGTATTTGGAATCGAGCGTTAATACAAGTATTTATGTAACCGCAGGTTAGTTCGTGAGCAAACTAGAAAAAATAAATAGTTGGAACATTTTATTAAGCATTATTTTGTCCTATAGTGTACAGCAAGTGGAGGTTTTAGAGGAAACAACTATTGAAAATAAATTTTAAAAATTGGATTCAAAATTAGTAATAGAAGAAAGTAATTCCTTATTATGTATATGATATGTATTAATATATACTTTACGTATATTAATCAAAAGAAAGAAAATGATTTAAAAATTGGTATAAACTATCAGAAACTAGATCTAAAATACATTTTAAAAATTTTTCAGCTGCTGGTTGAGTTCTGTTGGCAGTTATGCCACAGTAGTTCTACAGTACTTCGTGATATCCCGTTTCAGTCCCTTTTAGTTAAGTTTGATTTCGATCCACTAAGGAAGATAAAAGTCATGGTGATTGGAAAGCGGTCCATACCAAGTATTGAAGTAAGACAGGAGAAAATAGAACAGATGACTAGTTTTCGATATCTGACTTGTATTATTAGTGATAATATGAAGTACGAACGTGAAATAAAAGCAAAGACAGAAATTGGCGAAAGAAAGTATTAAGAGGAAGAAAAATCTTTTTTGTGGTCCTTTGATAAAAAGGCTCATAAAATGCTTCGGACTTAATACTGTACTGTATGGGGCAGAAACATAGACATTACACAAAAGCGATGAAGAAAGACTGGAAGCTTTAAAAATGTGGGTGTGGAGAAGAAATGAGAGCATTGACTGAGTCGAGCTAAAAACAAATGAAAATGTGTTTAAAATGGTGGAAAAGAAGAGAATGATTTTAAATGTGGTTGAAAAGAGGAAGAAAAAGTGGTTGAAACATTGGCTGAAAACGAATTGTGTCATGAGAGACGTGCTACAGAGTATAGTGGCTGGTAAGAAAGGAAGAAAATGAAGGAAGCTACAATTGATGGACAGTATCAAAATAGGAAAACCGTAGTGAAAACGAAGAGGTTAGCTGACGACCGTGGATCATGTGACTTGTCAATGGTGGCAGAATACCTATGATGATGATGATCTGTCCACTAATCCTCTTCTCTGATGATGTCTTGCGTCACAACGTCTGTATGCCGCGTGCGCCTTTGGTGCACGGTGTTCCAAGTTTGATTTTTGGAGGGTGGATGTTATGAATATTTTCTTAGAAATGACTTCTGTCATTGTTTAACATATCTAAAAATACCATGAAATGTTCAATCAGTAGTCAAAATATGTCTAGAATGCAATCCAAACAGTTGTTAATAGGAATTAACATAACAGTGTTCAAAAAGTATCTAAACTTTTGACGTGTCCAATGAGTATACGGGGGCAGAAACGACTTTTAAACAATTCTAAAGCACGTTATGCAATGCAGTTTACATATTGCACAAGCCATGGACTCCATGTACTAGAGGTAAACTCTCTACCACGAAGCTACCGTGAATCCCCCTAATTACTTTGAGAATTGTACTTCTTTAATGTTCCAGCACAGTATTTAAACTCAACTTTCGATTGTTCTTAAGAAAATAACTTTTCTAATACAGCTATCCATATTCATTTATTCATACACAACACAAAACTTTTAACTAATAACATTGAAGTGTTTGAAGAAATAGTATTCTGTAACATGTTGTAAAAGATAATACGTAAATTGCATTTTGGTATTAATTAAAACATTGCTTTTTCAAAAGAAACTAATCTTATTTCTTTTTTTTAAAGAGCTATGGTAAGATTTATAGCACATATAAAGCAGCTTCCTCAAGGCAATCTTGGGTTCTTGTACCATAACTTTGAAGATAATTTTTAAAGCACTTATAAATTACAATTTTGATTTACTAACCAGCCAAAAGAGTAATCAAAGGAAACAGCATAAACAAAATTAACAAAATAAATTTAATATTCCTTGTATTCACTAAAACTTCTGGATTTCGTACCTTTTTAATTTATTCTGTATAAAAATGATGTAATATTAAAATATGGTTTCTAGTGAAGAGATTTGCCTCTCAGTTTCTTGTCTAACTTTCCCGAAAACTAATTTTTGCTCATAAGAAAGCGAAGATATTAGGAAGGAAGGAAAAAGTAAATTTTCATTTTAATTTATAACTAATAACTACACGCAGAGGGTTATTACTTTCCGTAACTTCAGAAGCTGTTGCGCAAAGGTCTTCAATCAACCACACAAGATATTCTTTTGCTCGTGAGGAACAGAGTCAGGTAGAGAAGAGAGATTTTCTTTTGCGAAAGTAGACGAATTATTGTTATTTCGTTTTTCAAACTTTGCGTAGAAAATTGGTCTATGTATAAAAATATGAAATTTTTATACTTTTTTTCACTCTCCAAAACGTATTTTAAGAGTAATAGAAATACGTTTCATGTTTAAGGTAAGGAATTAAAAATTTGATTTGTTAATGAATTTGAGTGTATTCTAATAGCTTAAACTCTTAGAGGTCAAGATCGGGCACAGTTTAACTAAACTCATAACGTTGCTCTCTGTAGCCCAGTCGTAATAATTTCTCTTAAAATACCTTCATTGTGAACATGCACTTAGTGTTTTATTTTTCGTATATGAGAACTAGGTTCAACTTCCGTAACTAGCACATATGGTAAAACCAGTGGGTATCCCTCTGGAGAATAAAATTTTCAACCCTGGAAGCGATACTTTTTCCACCCTCTAGCATCTTTACGAATGGTCATGAAGATAGAAACAGAGAACAACTTTTATTTTGAGTGGCCAAGCTGATAAAAAAAAAACGGAAATAAATTATACATCTAGTCTCTCAACTTTTCCTTGAAATATTTACTTATTCATGAGGAAATACGTTCCTTTTGCCTGAAGCAAGCTAAAGAGGCTCCAAGAAAATGGAAAAAAATATAGCAGTCAGAGTATATGATATATCAGTGTCTCCTGAGTAAAAGGTATTAAGTAAAAAAATTGTAAATCAAACTTTTGAGAAAAATTGGATTAAAAACTTGATGCTTTTGTACAGTTACTCTTGTTTTAAGTTTATTATGTACCTTACACTGTTGGCGAATGGTTTAGGTTTAAAAGTATGCAACAAAACGATCCCTACAAAGTGGAAAAATAATTTTTCTTAACGTTCAAATGGTTATACCACAATTTGTGTCAAAAATTTCATATCTGACAAGACATTGAGCTCGTGAAATTAGAAAAATGAAATATGGTACATGAACTCTCTATTAGGAAAAAGAAACGAACACATGTCCGAATGTTTTTTTCAAAATTCCTGTTTTAAGGGGAAAAGGGGAAGAAGAAGATTATTCATGCGTGAAAATGATCTAAAACATCGGATATTAGTGTCAATTCTACAGTTTTGGGGATCACTGAAATGAATAGTGACACTCCAGAAACCTTTAAAATCCTACTTTAGTTCCATCGTCATAGGTAAAGTGAAAAATAACATATCCGAATGAGAGGTATTAGTTTTTCTACTACTGGTTTTTATTGTTCCCGGATCACTTCATTCTTAATTTTGTCCTTCCGCGTCACTCCACACATGAATGAAATGTGCAACTTCTGTTCGTCTTTCTACGTCGTCGTCCAACATTCCACTCCGTATAATATGGCAGATCTCAGTACTGTTTTGTAAATTTTCCTTTAAGGCATATTGGTACCCAAGCTTCACATAATACTCCTACTGTTTCTCTCCATTTTGTCCAATCACTGCTAATTGTAATGTTTATATTTTCTTCAATTCTCCCATTTTACTGCAGTATTCTGCTTCGCCCAGTCGTATTCTTGTATTTTCGATTATATTTTTCCTGAAGGAACAATGTAAATATTCCGTCTTGGACTTACTAATCCTACTTTGCTCTCCAGGAATTTCTCCTGCAGTCCTGCCTTGGTCTTACTCACCAACACAATGTCGTCCGCAAATATCGTATTACAAGGTGCTAACTCTTGGATATCCTTTGTAAACTTGTCTATCAAAATTGCAAATAGATATGGCCTAAGACATGGTGGAAAGACTACAAGGTGATTGCATGTGCATGTCGCCTGGAGCGCTGTCGTGGCTGTGACGTCATCTGGTTTGCACGAGACAACGGGAAAAGGCGCGGCTTTAAGTGACAAGTGGAAATTCTTTGTTACTTTATTCTTTTAAATGATATCGAGAATGCGTAACTGTGCAGCGTACGGCTGTAGTAATTATTACAGAAAAACTAAGGGAACTAATATAAAATGCTTTAGATTTCCTCAAAAAGAGGGGGAATGTCTCCAGAAATGGATCTTAGCTTGCAAGCGACAGGACAAAATAAACCTAAAATATGGTAAGTTTTACATAAAAGTAATAAATAAATGCAATGTTAAATGAAATTATAAAAAGCGATTTCATTGTGTAGTATCTATTTAGTATTAATAGTATGTAATAATGGTATACAGGACTACAGTAGCTTGTAATGATTCTGCATACAAAAATCCAATAGTTCGATTTAAAAAGACAAACTTTGAGGCAAGACCCGGATTCGAAATCATGAGGGAGGGGAACCGACAGAGGTGATCATTTCTATCATCATTTCCTTCTACATAAGATACTGAGACATAATTTTCCCCACAGAGGCAGGCATGTAACTCGAGAAGGGAGGCACGATGATCTAGGAGGCTTACCTCAATCGAGTTATGCAAATGGAGAGCATTGAACGCGTTAAAGTAGTTCAGGTCCCATTTCATTCTGGAGGTCTGCATTCCCTGTAGCCTCGGTGCTAAAACGGGACGTTGCACTTCAAATTAACTAACGAATGGAAGGTTCGTAATAACGATTAACGGTTACAAAGATATATAACAATGTATTAGATCAAGAGAATAAAGTATCCACCTACCATGTCAGGGCGACATTGTCGGGACATTTTTACACTCAAATTTTGAAATTTTTGTTCATTTTAATCATAACTTTGGATAATTACATATACATATTTAGGAGCCCCCTCCAGAATTACAAAATTAAGAATGACTGCAGTAAATTTAAAAATATGGTAGATTCTCAACCAATCAAGGAAGCACGGTGGCTCAGTGGTAGAAGGCTCACTTCTGGTGCAAGGGATACTGGTCCGCTTCTCGGTCAAGTGAGTTTGTGGTGGACAACATCGTGTCCGTGAGTTTCTCGGGGTACTCCCGCATTCTCATTCCACCAAATTCCACATAATCATTCACTTGCATTTATCTTTTGTCTTCTTTAGTCCACGGGACAGAAAAGAGAAAACTTATCAAGAAAATTAAGAAAATTATGTAATTTTATGGTTTATATGTTTTCTAGTCTAGCTGTAACACCCCTACATCGTCTTCACCTACGCCTAGTACTTTGTTTCTTGCTTGAAATAGTCAAGTTGCAATTTCTTTGTTTGAGCTGCTTTGTATATACATATTTATTTCTATATATTTTTAGAACACAATAGTATATGTAACGTTTTATTTCGTACAAATGTTTAATAATACAGTTTGTTATGGCGTAAATTTTGACACTAATATTCAGAGAACTGTCAGTTTCACCAAACCTTTTAAGTTTAAATACAAATTCTATAAATAAGCGATCAGCGATTTCAAATAAGATGATTTTTTTATAAATCAAAAATAAAAAAACGATGTTTAAAATGTTAAATATGTGCGTCCCTGCTCAATAAAGTTTTTAACCTCCCTGAGATTCTGAGGAACTTACGTGAGAGCAACCTTTTTTTTAAAAAAACTGTCCAAGCATAACGAAAATATACGTACGTGCATTTCTGTTTACGAAAACCATGAATTCTCCCTTGAGATATTCTCAAAATTTATGTGGGATCATCAGTAAAGAATTCTCTTTCAAGCAAAATAATAATAATAGTAAATCAAAACCGATCAATGTGTTACGAAAATATACTTGAGCATACATAAATATATAATAATGAAATGCATTAACGACACACTGTGTTATAGATTATTCAGGCCTATACATACTCGAGTGTATTACTTCAGATGTTTAAAAAATAAAAGAAAGAAAGAAAAGAAAAGAAAAGAAAAGAAAAGAAAAGAAAAGAAAAGAAAAGAAAGAAAAAGCAGAAAACGTAGTGAGTAATATAGGCTTTTTCAAGCTCCTTGCTTTGAATTCACTTAGCTTAAACATTGATTACATTACGTTTATATAATTATTGTTTGTACTAAAACTTTTACTTCGTTGAAGATCACTATTAATAGAAGAGAAGTTTGCGCGTAAGATACCAGCGAGCAAATGCTTGTTAAAAGTTCATCTGACTCTCGCTGGCCACGTCTGCGACCAAGATGACGTCATGCGCCAGAGCGACAAGAATGTAGCACTGCATTGCATCCACCTTGTAGTAGAGACCTGCACGGGCCGGGCTTGGGCGGGCCGACACTGTCATTTCTTTGGGCCGGGCCGGGCTTGGGCTGGCTGACACTGATTTCTCTTCAGGTCGGGCCGGGCTGGGGCCGATCAATTGCAATTCTTTAATAATTATTGACTTTCGTTAAACAATAATTGGAATAAAGCCAAACGTTGAAGAATTGTGTCCGTGAAAAATGTTACAAAGAATGCAATAGCTATTTACAGTTTGTGTTGCTTAGCGGCTCCATTTTCACTATAGAGGATTGCAGGCATTATGCGGTAAATTGAGCTCTGACCTTGACCTTCACTGAACTCAAAATATAAAAAGAACGGGTGGGAATGTTTTGCCTGTCGCTAAACAATATTGCCATTTTCACTTTATGCTAAAAATCAATTAAGTTAGATTTCTGTTACAGGGAATGGAGTTTTTGTTCTCTCGATGACAGGCAAAGTTCTAGGAGGCAATGGTACCATTCCGAAGGCAAGCGTCAGGTTGTGAACCAAAGTTTAGAAAATGTTTCTGAGGGTTAGGTCAAATTTAGTACTAAATTTTGAAAAAGATTCGGGCTCGAGCTAATTTTTTTAAAAATTTATCGCGCCGGGCTTGGGCCAAGAATTTTGAAATACTTATCGGGCCGGGCCGGGCTCGGGCCGAAAATCTCCAAAACTTTTCGGGCCCGGGCTGGGCCGGGCCTAGGTACGTTCGGGCTGAATTGGGCTCGGGCCGAAAAATTCGGCCCGTGCAGGTCTCTACCTTGTAGTCTTTCCATCATGGGCTAAGACTAGATTCCTGATGAAGTTCCACTTTAACTGTGAACTCTTTTGTTATTCCACAGGTGCTCTTCACATCTGTCCTCAGAACACACGTCTTCTTTTCACTGATTCGTGGAGAAGTTTCTGGAAATACTCGTTGAACGTCTTCGTAATCTTCTTCTCACTTACCTGAACCTTATTACTTTTATTCTTGATATAGCACACATGCGAAGTATCTTTTAGCCTCTCTCTTATCTTCGGAAGTTTGAATACAATGTTTTCTTCCTCTTTTGTTTTCAGGTTGTTGTACAACTCATCATAAGCTTGGCACTTAGATACACTAACTGCCTTGGCGTTCTTATTCATTTCCTTGTAAACCTCCATGTCTTGTTGATTGCCAGAGTTCTGTTGTATTTTTATTTTGTATCGTTCTTTAGACACTGTTATGTTATAGTATAATAATAATAAATATACAACTGTGTGTATCCAGTTAGGCAAATGAGAGTCACAAAATGGATGTTTAGAATAAGCTGTTTAAAGTATTTTAAGTGTTAGCGTGGTTTTAAATATTTTCTTATAAACTATGTTTTATCTCATATTCTATTATAAGCACGCTTTATTTTCTGTAAGTATTTAATAAGTTAAATACATTACAAATGCATTCCACTTGAGGAGTCGAGCCTACATTTACCCCATGACATCAGTATGTTTATTTTTTAATATTAAATTTACGTGCTGAATTTTACAACTCCGATTTTAGTTACTTTTGAGATTAGGTATTCTCTTCCTCTCGTAGGTCCCGAATTGTTCTCCACCCATTTTACCTTACCTTCGTCGTAAACGAAGTTGCAAATATAATAATTTGTGATTACGTTGTTGAATAATTCAGTGAGTTTGTCTTTTGTATACCACTGATGACAAATATTCATATTTTAAACTCTGTTAAGTCCTGTTAATTTATTATTTTAACCTTCTTTGTATCATATCAGAATAAAACTTTAGCTACCATAAAACATGCGAATATCTTTGACTACTAAGAAAGCAAAGATACCCCCCCTCCCAGATAAAAGATAGATGGCATATTAACATTATTTTTATTAGAATGAACGAGAGAGAGGCCATAAATCGATTAGTGGTTTC
This sequence comes from Thermobia domestica, assembly GCF_964235325.1. Lineage (NCBI taxonomy): Eukaryota > Metazoa > Arthropoda > Insecta > Zygentoma > Lepismatidae > Thermobia > Thermobia domestica. The sequence continues at coordinate 196,289,990 of NC_137455.1, read as the reverse complement.
ATCTAGTTAGAATTAATACACTAAATTTTATCTGTCATCTGCTAATACTAATAAAATTTTGTATTATTAAAATAAGCTAGTGAATAACATCATTACACTTTAACTGTGCTTTTCTTAAAGTTATTGAAATCGAAATAGTTTTTTATGCTATACATGTATATCCAGCAGAGCAGAACGTGTACCATTGTTCACAAAGATGTTCTATTTCTCTTTCGCACTCGTTACATATATATAAAATTTAAAAATAAAGGAAAGAAAATACAAAAAATTGAGTTCAAATAATGCGAAAAAATATTGTACTTTAGTGTGTGGGCACGTGCGAAGACATACATTACACAGACGCTCTCTCTCTCTCTCACACACACAATAATACCTACAAACACAAACATATAGTACATATACATATGCATATATACTCTGCAACTTTGTGAGTATATATATATATATATATATATATATATATATATATATATATATATATATATATATATATATATATATATATATATATATATACGTGTGTGGGGGGGGTGTTTATACAAGGAAGAAAGAAGAAAGAAATGACAAACTCAGAGAACAGTGTGAGAAAGACTTTATACGTAGACGTACATGGTAATTGCAGCACCCCAGAGAGTTGTTAATTAGCAAAGAGAAACGGAGAGGTAAAGGGGGAGAGCCGAGCTTAGCATGTAGAGGTGAGAGAGGGAAGGAGGGATGAGGGGAATAAAGAGAGAAGCAAACTTGACAGATTTGCAAAAGAGGATCGCAGCGTCGACCTCATAGTTGCTAGGTATGAGGTATACGAGACCACCTGGTGAACAAATGTAGCTTTCTCACAGCATATAATAATGGTACATACCGTACATACAAGCATTTTGGATGCCTTAAAGCAAAAGTTATTCCCTGTTATATGCATAATATCAAAAAGGAACTACTGAAAGAATGACCTTTCATTCACCTTCGTTGTTACACTAATTATTATTATTACTATTATTATTGATGTTCGCCTGTGTGTTTATTTGTGCAAAGATAAGCATATAGAGTGGGAAACAAACAGAACGAGAAAGGGGATTTTATTAACCATTATGTAAACAGATGACACTTGTTAGCTGAAACTAATGAGACGAAACGAAAATAGTTACATGTATGGATATATCATTTTGCATGCAGCTTTCTAACTATAGCTATTTATAGAATTTTTGTTATTGTTAAGTATTAATGAAGCGAAACTATTTTCCTAGTTCAGAAAGCACGAATCAGGTAGAAATTAATATTTGTCATTTGGAAAGTACACGTAAGTTGGCTCGTGGCTAAGCAGTTAGCATACGTTCCTTTAGCATGAGAGATCCAGGTTCGATTCCTGGCAGAAGCACATGTGGTTCAGATCCCACGTTAAACTGTAGATCCACGTCATATAGCCTCGCTGCTGAAAGGGACGCTAAACTGAACTCAACAACAACAATAAAGCACACGTGTCTCTTGGTTTATATTGTCTCTTGATTGGCAACGAAAGTGTTCACAGTTAATTTTTTTTAATTGATTAATTCTCTAAAACGGTGATAGACAATTCCAGAAGAGAACGAACTAAGAATTATACTTAAAGCTTCTATATTTGATTCTCTGGCTTCTCTCTTCTCTTCTCTTTATTTATTTATTTATTTATTTATTGTTCTTTCCGTGAGTCATTTTCTCCTATACTTTTCTTCGTATCTGATTACTTTGGGTTATTTCTAGAATATATTTATTTTTCTCTTGCTTCATCTTTTTCTGAAAACACCTTTTTATAATTTTTTTCCATAGTTCTATTAAAATTCTTGACTCCTGTATCTGTTTCTATAAGAGTGTCTTCTGTAGAACTTTTTTTATATATACTGTTGTTTTATGAATTTTCCTTACTGGCTTTCCTTCATGATGAAATACAGAAAGAAGAATCTTAGGGAAGAAAAACAAGTAAATGAAGAGTCTGAAATGCAGAAAAGATAACTTCCAATCTCCAGCCAATCAAGAGATTTCTGACTAAAGAAGAATAAAAAGAAGATTATTGAAAAAACTGAAAATAAAAATAGGAGGAACATGTCTCAATTGTGGAGAATAAACTTGATAATATTTATTAAATTGAAATGAGTTAATTTAGCGAGGCGAGGCGAGTCGTGACAGTTTTCGCTGCTGGAGTATGGAGGTTTCGGGAAACATCTTGCCTCCGATGTCCCTCTTCATTGGTCTGGACGTGCGCGGCTTTGGCGTGGAACACCCGGGTTCGATTCCCGGCGGGAACTCATGTGGTTCGGATTCCACGTTAATCAGTAGGCCCACGTCTCATATAGCCTTGCTGCTGAAAGCGACGCTAAACTAAACCCAACTCAACTCATTTGTCTGGACTTCAACATGTGAGTGAGTTGAAACTGCAACTGTCGCAAGTTTGCGAGTATTTGCTTGTGGAAGCAACTTTTCCTGGAGTAACTTAGCTCTAGATGTAGAGACAGATGGCACTTGACGACTGGCTGCGATTTGAAATGAGGTGTTCCAATTGGTTGTCCTACTTGGTAGTCTGAGATGTGTTACCCATTCGGAATTTGTCCAAGAAGATGCATGGCTTGACCTATAATATGTTTAAGTGACGTGAAGTTTTAGTCGGTATCATCGCGAGGATGCCCGCGGAAATCTCAATGATGGTGACGAATTTGGTGGTGCGATCTGGAGCCTTCTTCAGTTTGAGAATACTTCTTTTTAGTTTCGCTAAGATACCTTTACCCATAGAATTCGCTAAGATAAGAACACCTTTAGCCCATAGGATAGTTAAATGATCTCTTTTATAATTTATCCCAGGTCGCTGGACTCTGAGGTGGTAGACAGGAAAGTAGTGGAATCGTTCCGGAGTCTATTTGCATAGGTACGGCTTGTGGGAGCACCGTTGTTTATTTCATTCATGGATATGGAGATGATCCGGGAGGTAGCTTGAGATTTCTGCTTAGTTCTTCTTTCTATCTTCTTCAGGAACATTTGGCAGCCCTTGAAATTTACAGGGTGGTCCCCCCAAAGTTGGCACAGCACGCCGGTGTTTTTGCGGCCTTTCTGGAACAGTCTAAAGTGATTTGGACATTTGACGCAGCGAAGTGCTGCGGTACAGGTTGCTTGTGTGTGACTAAGGCGTTGGCATTGATAGCAATGCATAAAAGTACTGTTCGGTATGGTTCCTTCATAATTCTTTAATAAAGTAAGGTTCTCAGTTGATATATGTCCCACCATTATGCTTTTCAAGGCAAAGGAGGCTAATGATTAATGAAAGTGGCAAGTACGAAATAATGGGTGAAGTGGCAATATGCTAAGAACGGGGAGAATGTCGATAAAACACACTAACACCATGCTATCCTCCACAAACTCGTATGGCCTGGGATCTAATCAGAGACCTCTAGCAACGAGATGAGAGCTTATCACTAATCCATCGTGCCCGTTTGATAATGTTTTCTTCTTAAGCCATGCTAGTTATTTGGTGATATTGAAAGGCACTAGAATGATTGAATCAATTGTTAAATATTTTCCAGAGAAATGCAGGGATGAAAATAATACGAGTTAATGTATAAAGCAAAGGAATCATGATGGTTAATTGAGATAAAACTAGCCAGTGAATGTGAAAAAATCAAACAAGAAATTAAAAACGGTTATATATTCATGTTATTATTGAGTTCAAAATCTGTTGTCGTCGCGAATTCTGTCGAGGAATTTGATGCTTAAAATATATGAAACGAAAACCATGCCTATAGTTCTGTATAGTTGCGAAACTTGGTCGCTTACTCTCAGGGAAGAGCGCGGACTGAAAGTATTTGAGAACAAGAGTCTAAGACGAATAGTCGGACCCAAGAGGAACAAAAATGGAGAATAGCGGAAACTTCACAACGAGGAACTACATAATTTATATCGTTTACCAAACATTGTTAGGGTCACCAAATCTAGGAGGCTCAGGTGGGAAGGCTGTTCTACTTCATGTAGCATGAATGGAAGAAAGTAGGAACGTTTTCAAAGTTTTAAGTGGAAGTCCAACCGGAAAATGACCATTATTAAGATCTAAGCGCAGATGTGAGAATAATATTAAAATGGGCGCAAATGGGAGGATAATATTAAGATGGATTTCACAGAAATAGGAATACAAAGTAGAAACTGAATCCAGTTGGCTAAGGATAGAAGTCAATGAAGGGCTTTTGTTAGCGCGGTATTGAACCTCCGGGTTCCATAGGCCACAGAGTTAGTTAGTTAGTTTAGTTTAGTATATTTTGTCATTAAAATAATGTTTCGAGTGGTATATCAGATATACAAAATCTTGCTCTGTGTATTACATAAAATAATACACTAAGATCTATTACAAAACAGTAGCATAACATCCTTTTTGGAAACTTTATGTAATCAAACTCTAGTCTATTTGAAAATTTCAAGTTTCAGGGAAGAGTTTTATATTTATGGTTGTTAATTCCCATAAGTTAGAAGATCAGAAAAAAAGTGACGTAGATGAAACACTAATTACTTTAGAACAGCGTAACATTCGGTGATTTACCCAACTCCAGGTAACTCCAGATGAGTAATTATTACTTTCTGTTTAGTTTGATTTTAAACTGTTCGAGTATGTTTCTTTCTATCATTTGTTTGTTCTAGTTACGTAAATGCTCTTATTTTTTCTATCTAAATGACTTAAACCCTGTTCGGCCTAAGCTCTAAACTGCAATAAACAAAGCCACGTGAAACTAAATCTCGCTGATTTGCTGTTGGCCTACCTACCCTTGTACTCCTAGGCAAAATAGTTCATATGGTTTGATTATTACTTTCACTATGAAGCTCCATAAAACACTGCTATAGTATTATGAATGACAAAAATATAATACTGATTATCTAATAATGTTGCAATTGAGTGTGGCTAATGAAACAATATAAATAAACACTAAGCATGCGCAGTAATTATGGCGCCAATTCAACTGTGGACGCGTGTTCTACTTTCAAGCCTGAAAGACGGCTGGCAAGAATCCCGGTTCCGCGGGTGTTGTGGTGGAACACCAACAAGGTAAACCTTTACTCACTAAGCAACAATTGTTTACCAGGAAAATTCAAATAATTTGTTTTTAATCTTTCGAGTTTTTTTCGTTCTTTTCTGCTGCTGCTGTAAGTATCTGGACAACACGAGGCAGTATTGTCAAAATACACTGGTATAATTTTCTCCTCCACGTGGGGAGTGGGAGTCATACATCACTAGCCAATTGTATTTGTGACAAGCGGAAGGATACAAATATTTGTTTATCGGAGTTTAGAGCTTACGCTGAACAAGAAATAGGTTGCAGAAGTGGTTAATATAAAACACTCTGCTCAAAACAATAAAATGTTAATGATAATGGTTATGTTTATTCATACTTCTTTTGCAAATAAGAGTATATAATTAAACGATGATGTTTTTGTGTGATAAAAAAGTTCTCCTTTTAGTGTAATCAGAGTTTAATTGCTGGAAAAGAAGAGTTCGAAAACATTTTGAAAATTAACTATCGAAACTTATTGGAACATAATTATAGAATCAAATATAAATTCGTTTAGCGATAGAAATCTACATTTATTGTTGAAATAAAAAAAGATTCCATTGAGTAACTTTATGAGAATGTCGAAGTAATGTAATCTAAAAAGTACAGAAGAGTTTTGAGTGTTTCTCTCCTCAAGATATGGAGTGCTTCCGAAAGAAGAGATAAGAAAGGGTTTTCAGCATATTTGAGGCAACAAAAGCGTTTAAACGCGAGGACGTAAGAGGTTTCCCCAACCAAGAGGAACGTGACGACTCATACGGGACCTCCAGTACTCTTAACCCTTTATCTAATAACTATTAGCTTAACGATGCTGTTTATTTTTCCTCTGATAAAGTGGGTTAGGAGTTCTTCTTAAAAGCTTTGACTCTGTTCTTGGTTCCAGAGTTTCATTTTAACTTTACAAAAGTCTGTTCCTTTCTCTAGTCTTCCGTTCTTTTCTATGTATAAAGAGAGATCTCATTATGCAGGTGGTTCTTTCCCTTCCTTATATGTTTGTATCCAGTTGTTAAAGGTTTCAATTTTATCTATCCTCTCAAAGTTTTCGTTCTTCACACATGTGCAAGTGTATAACTAAAACAGTTCCTTTAACTTTGATAGTACAGGGTGACCCAATAAAACCTACCACATTTTAAAGCCTGAAAAAACAAACACGGGGGTGGCGTCTAATCTAGATACGCAAATCTCAACACTTTCGTTTGTGCACAAACGAAAATGTTGGGTCGATTGAGACCATTCCCTTGTCAATCGGTGTTAGTGAAGGGGCTGCATTTAGACAGCCTCCAGATTAATTTTTGAATGCCTTAAAATTGCTTTGTGCACAAACGCCAGTTGTGCGTGCATAAAGTTCGAGATTATTTTGATAAGGTAGGTTCGGAAGAGGTGGCTGTCTTATCGGGCGTACAAAATGGAGCTTAAGATTCCTAACTATATGATACGTTTAAAAGCAAAGGGAAATCCAGTATTCATGAGAAACCATCGTACAGCAAGTACTGGATATTCGACAATATTTTTGTTGTTTGTGGAAGTATAAACTCGCCTCTGAAGTTGGGTACTTTCAACAGCACTCTTGAACGCAACCAATTCGGCAGCTAGTGTGACTATGTGTAGCTTAGGCATTGCTGGTTTTGTAACACAAGGTTCAGAATGGCACAAGCTATCATGATGCATGTGTCAAGTGTAGTAGAGATGGAGGCCGATAAGCAACATTTACACCATTGCATTCTCTTCTGTTTTCAAATTTTAAAAAATGCTGCTCAAGGAACAGAATTGATTAATTCGACTTTGGGTGAACATTCTGTGTGTCATTCAACAGTTAAAAAAAAGTGGTTTCGTGGCGAAACGCTTAGTCTGAAGGACGATCCACGTCCAGCTACAGTGAAAAAAAAATTGAGGACGAAGAACTTCAATTGTTACTGGATGAAAATCCTTCTCAAACGCAAGAAGAGCTTACTGAATAGTTAGGAGTTACTCGTCAAGAAAATCACTTCGATTGCATGCAATAAGAAAGACACAAAAGGAAGATCAATGGGTTCCTTATGAACTGACGGAAGAAAACAGAAACCAAAGATTTGACATCTGCATGAATTTGCTTTCAAGATACAAAACCCAGAAACTTTTTGCACAAAATCATCACGGGCGATGGAAAATGGATCTTGTATGCCAGTCCTAAATGCCAAAAAAGTGTGAGTTGATCCTGGTCAGCCATCAACATCAGTTGCAAAAACGAATATTCATGCCAAGAAAATGTTACTGTGTGTCTGGTAAGATTGCAAAGGTGTCATTTACTACGAGCTTCTGGAACCTGCTCAAACTGTGACAGCTGAACGTTACCAGGAGTAACAGATTAAATTAAGTGAAGTGCTGGAGAAAAGACGATCATTTACCGGCCGAGGAAAGTGCTATTGCTGACTGACAACGCTCGTCCACATACAACAAAAGAAATCCAGGAACTCATTTTCGTCTTAGGCTGGGAAGTTCTCCATCATGTGGCGTATTTTTCAGACTTGGCACAGTGTGATTTCTATTTATTCAGGTTGATGTCGTCATCTTTGAAAAACCAGCGATTCTCGCAAGTTAATGTGAGAAAATGGTTCGATAACTATTTTGTTTCGAAACCACTAAATTTCTATCGCAACGGCATTCATCAGTTACTACATCATTAGTAAAGACCATAGATAGTAATGGCGAATATTTAGATTATTGATCTTTGTAATAAGTACATTTTCAAATAGAGTGCAATTAGATCCCAAAGAGCCGAGTTTCTACTTGCACACCCAATAGCATTTAACAAAAAGAAAGTCCAAAGATGAAACATATAACAATAGTTCACTGATCTGAAAGAGATGATATGGAAGATAGCAAATCCCCACGCATGGTGAGTGTAAATCTTCAGAAAATCGATAAAAAATAAGTTTCTTTTCTGTAGGCTTAAAAATGTATGCTGTACGATATTATGCACCTATTAACAACAAGCTGATGCTGAAATAAACACTAAATAAGCATTTCACTATGACATTAACAAGACGGCAATTTACTGTATAGTTAATAGGATATACCCCAAAATATGATGATCAACTCGGAAACTTTATATTTTGTTTAAAGATGATATTGTCAAAAAAAATACCAATCAATAGTTGATATCGAAGTGAATAAAGTAATCGTATATCTGATATCTTCGGTCGTCTATTAAGGATTTTCTTGTATATTTTCTTCTCTTTTACAGATCGAACCAAGTGTTCCTAATTACTAGTGAACTCTGTCTACAGAAAGTGAGCAGTCCTTTTCCTCTTTCATTTCTTTCACTAAACCATGTTTGTCTACGACATTCTTCCACAACTGCATTGAAATCTTCCATTACAATTACGCATGCACCCCTCTTCTCCCTGTATATAATTTCTTCTATTTTCTCATAATTTTCCTCTACTTCTTTAGTACTTCTACTACTTCTTTAAGATTTTCTACCTTCCCTCCCTGTAACATGGTACGTATGCTCCATGTCCCTATCCTGAGCTTTTTGCTCTTGTTTGTCTTTCTTTCTTCAATTTATGTATTGTTTAAGATAAATGTGAACCATTTACTAGCAGATTTTATCTATTATTGTTTCATTTCTCCTGACAGTGAAATACATACTACTTATAAATTACAGTATTTACCTGCAACTTTTAACTCTTCCGTTACCTTTTCCCAGCACTTATCCAGTGTCGTACATGTTGTCACAGTCCTGTGTCTCATGTCCCAAGTTTGTTAAACACCATCTGTCCCCGTCACGAGACACACGTTCACGTAGGAAATTTCTAGCACATGATATCAATTTATATTGTAATATCTAAGTAACGAGAAAGCCAAATATTTGACAGAGTCAAATATGTGGTCCTACCTTGATTGATTGATTGAGTGACGTTTAATGGGGACGTCAGCATCGAGACTATTTGTCCCTGTCACGAATGTGGTCCTAGGCTCGAGCCCAGTAACATCATTTCAGGTTTTGCCACAGATTGCATGATTGTCCATTGACGCAAGTGTTTCACGTTCAGGGGAACAAATATTCCCTTCCCTTCCCAAATGACGTCTATATTCCTGCCCTTTCTATTAAGCTTCATATTCTATACTAGCTTCGATTATGCGCTTCGCTGCCTTGAAATAAAAACTTTAAATGTACAACTCCTTATGTCATGTATTTAGTAAAGATAATAGTAAAAATTAAATATTACTATTTGGATTTAAAAGGAATCGGAAGTGTCATTGTGCATCTCTATGACCCCGAAAACTATGAAATATCGGTCACTTTCGATCATTTTTCTGTATATCTAACTTCCTCCTCCTCCCCTAAGTTGCACCGTCAAATGAAGTAATAAAAACATTTCCAGGCCCGAATCTAATCTATATTGAAAATTTGATCGAGATCGGTGGAGTGATTCAAGAGTTATTAAGTCACAAAGGTAGCCACTTTCATTTTTATGTATTTCTTTATATCTTCCCCTTAACCCTTCCCCAAGTTACACCGTCAAAGTGAAATGATAAAAACCATCCCAGGCCCAAACCTTATCCATGTGTGTAAATTTGATCGAGATCGACCTGGTGGCTCAAGAGTTATTATTTATTTTTATATATCTCCCCCTCCTCTAAGTTGTACTGTCAAAGTGAAATGATAAAACACTTCCAGGCCCGAACCTCATCTACATTGATGTTGAAAATTTGATCGAGATCGGTCAGGCAGTTCATGAGGTATGAAGTCACAAACATAGTCACTTTCGTTTATACAGGGTGTTTCAAAACAACACCGACAACATTTGGGAGATGATTCCTGACACCAAGATAAGACAAAAAGTGTAGACCAATCTGGGTGCACAAATGCTTCCTTTCGGAGTTATAGGCTACCGCAAACATGAAAAAATGAGCTTTAAAAATCCATATCTCCAAAACTATGGAACCTTCTGTAGTCGGGTCAAGACTTCACTTAGGAACTAATATGTGCGCTATCCAAAAATTCATGTTTCAGAATCCTAAGGTACTCACGCAACAATTTTTATAGAGGTCTACGTGCATTTAATTTGAATTACTCACCAACAACCTCTATAAAAATTGTTGAGCAAGTACTGCAGGTTTCTAAAACTTGGATTTTTGGGTAGGGCACATACTAGTTCCTAAGTGAAGTCTTGACCCTACTACGGTAGGTTCGAAGGTGGTGGGTGAAAAAGCGACATAACTTTCTTGGTTACGTTCAGGGGTAAAAGTGAGGAGGATCGCGGGGGGACGCCGTCCCCCAACTCTAAACAATATGTACGGCATCCGCCCAGTTCCTAAAAAAATTACAATGAGCAAAGATAGGCCTAGGCAGGGGGACGGCTAGATGTCATACCACTCCCTACAGCCCCCTACCTTTTCAGATCCATTTTTACCCCTAGTTAGGTTTATAGTGCTTTGCTGCATACGAGATGGTAGATCCATGCCTGAAACAAGGAAGGAGGCATATTAAACAGGCTACTGAATAAGACCGTTAATCTAAAGCAGTAATAAAATTTCATATCTTATCAACATTTAAGCCCAAACTCGAATATTTTTAATTGATATTAAAACCATATGATACAAGCAGATTAGTACCAAACTGACGAAAAAAATAAATTATTAGACCAAATTATGTTTACCTCTTGTTCTTTGGTTATCTTTTCACTGTAGTGTTAAAAGTTTTTAAAAAATCCATTCCAATTACATTTTCAAACAGAAGAAAACTACAAAAACTCAACGAACTGAGGTTTACTTACAACTTTAATTATAATGTTTTGTTCGAAAAGAAAATCCAGAAAAAACGACAAAATCTGGAAACGCGTTCATTTGTCATAATTTGCCTTAAAGATTTTTCTTCCTATCTTTTTTTAAAGTGGAAAAAATCTAACTTTTAGTATTTTTTCTGAACCTTTAAGATCAATGCAATCTTTGTCTTCCTAATCACGTTAGAATTTCCAGGATGAAAAAAAAAAAAATAGGAAGACATAAAAAAGAAAATAAAGTTTGTCAACTTTGCATCAAATTTTATGAGCTTTTTTTCCTCTTTTTTCCCTAATTTCTTTCGTACGTTGTTCCGTCAATGCTTAGAAAGTATTTCCAACTGGAAAAACAAATTACTTCGCTACCTGGTGGTAGTTGTTCACAAAAGATATACGCAAACTCATTTCATCAAATTAAAATAAGAAGTACGTATTACCTAGGATTATTCATGCCGTTTAAGCATTTAAGTAATAACTGTTATTTCTTGTAATTTTTAATTACTCTAATGTTTTCCTTCACTGTAAACATGTGCAGACGCTTTCGTGAAAATCTGACAATTCCCATTTGGTTCCAGTCTTGTATTCACAAACGTAGATAGAGTATTTTATAATTTTCACTTATAATAAAAGTTTCAAATAATCGTAAAAATCTTACATTTTAGTCTTCCAAACTATGCTATGCTAACGTAAGTTTCAGAAGTCTTATAAAACGGTTATGTCCGTGCGTTTGTCTGTCTATGGACAAGCATCAGAATGAAAACTAGAAGCAAGGGCGCCGATCCCAGGGGGGCTGAGGTGGGCCCCCTTATTGTATTTGTAAATTTACAATATTTGTCATAATTTGAACGCAATTTGTTTTAAAATCCTCATATATGCTTTCTGCATCTGAATGGACCCCCCCCCCAAATTTACAGAGAAATCGGCCTCCTTGACTATAAGAATATCGAAAAGCGTCTTTCAATCGATTTAGCGTCCTAAGAACAGTCACACCTTCTTTATTAATCTCTATCAAAACAAGAAATGGCAGAAATTAAGTGTTTCTGGTTTCAATCTTGATCACCATAGAACAAAAGGGGTAACAGATAGCGAGAAGCGTTTCCTTAGAATAGATTCATCGTTTTAAAAGAATACCTTAGCCACCGTAGCCACTACAAAAACCAAACTGGTTGAAATTTACTAGTACTTTTGATTCCAATATTGATTTATAAAAGGTGTACCGGTAACTTAATTACTGTAATAAACTACGGGAAGTAATTTCTGACAACACAATAAGCAAAAAAATATTCTATGAACATACAGCATATTGGGCATATTTGCAGAGTTAGCGAAAGCCGAAAGCATGGAAACAGAAAGTTCGAAGAGGCACGGGTGTTCAATACGTAGTTGCCCAGTTCACGCACACAGGTTGTGCTTGATTCAAGACGCTACGGTATAAGTGTGCGGTCAGTCTGCTGCGAGTGTTGAATAGGACAAGTCGTAGTGCATGACTAAAACGTGGTGCGTACTTCAAACCGTGAACAGGCCGACAATCTATTCATGTACGATCGGGCAGATGGCAATGGGCGTGAAGCAGCACGATTCTATCAGGAGCGTTTTCCTAACAGACACCAACCATCATACAGGATGTTTCAGCAATTTATCCGCGCGTGCTTGAAACAGGGGCTGTACTACCTGTCTATGTGGATGTTAGTCCACCCCATTGTATACGAACACCTGTTATGGACGAACGTGTGTTACAATCTGTGGATAGTGAGCCAGGTAGGTGTACGAGGGAACTTAGTAGTGGCGGCTAATGTTAGTGTTGCAGCGTTGCGCAACGACCAAAGTATTTCAAGAAAAAAAAATATTATTAGCAATAGTAATAAAGAACAGAAAAAATACTTTCTAATACTCCCATATATACTTTAAATAACATATGTTTTTTTTTTTTTTATTATTTCTGTAACTGTCCGTTCCGTTAATCCGTTTTAAAAAGCTAAAATTAATCTTTCACAGAGTCTCTAATTTATATTGCGTTGCAGCGAGCATACAACGACCAAATTGCTTCAGCGTAGAAATTGGGCGAATGTTAAGTCTCTTTTCCCCTATCTCAGAAGTTAAAGGCTCTGGCCATTGCAGTGCTTCTGCAACACAGCACGGTTTCCACGGAATGAGAAAGTTTTTCGCGCTAAATAAGCTTTCGGAATTTTATTTCACTATGGAATTTGTTTTTATGCATTCATATTGCTAAATTACGGCACTATACTGAAGCAAATCAATATAATGACAATTTAAAAAAGTGGTAGGAGAATTACAAAATAAGAACGAAAATATGTAGTAGAGCAGAAAACAAATGAAAGTAGACCCGCGTTTACAAGTTAATTCTTAGCTTATATAGATAACGAAGGCTTCTTCTACAGTAATTTGTGAGCCAAATATTAATAATTCAATATCTAGAATCCCCCCTCTGTGGATAGTATTTTAGTATATACATATTTCTTTTATAAAATAAGTATATTTTATACTCTTGATAATGTCCACATAAAACTGTATGGTGGGGAACGCCATATTGAATTTGGGACTACATTCATGTAGTTAGCAATGCTCAGGGGCGTGGCCACGAAGGGAAGCCACCGGGTCCGGACCTCCCAAAAATTTGAAACTTGACTAACATTTGTAGACTTGCTTAACGAACTATACTTGTTAAACAGAGAAATGATTGATGTAGACTAAACATTTTATTTTAAGCCTCATCATGTACTCTTTCTTTTCCTATAAAAATAATCGTTCTATCATTCTTTCTAAAAATATAGGTGACAGTAATTAAGAATTACTTATCGTCTTTTCTAGTGCAGTGTAAGACAGGTTCGATATTACGTAGACGTATTGGACCTCCCTCAAATACTTTGGACCCATCCCAGCTAACATGCTGTTCCTACATCTGGCGGGTTTCAAGGTTGCTTTCCAGAACGTATGACATTGATAAGCATTATTTCGCCTCATGTGGAAGCATATTGTGTTCATCGTGCATTGCGTAACAACCAAGACGGATGATTTGGAATGTAGCTTTTTCTTTTACGCACATGTGTGTGTGTGTTGATGTATCAATAGGGTTGCCAACTCTGTAAAATAAAAAAACGGCACCTCCTCAAAATTTCCTATGATATAAGTCTAGGCGTGAAGTATCTCTGTTCGGACCTATTCATGGAAAGGAAATGTACTATAGTGAACAAAAGTGCATTAGCACATATATTTTGTATGTGCTTAGAATATTCACTAATGAGCTTAATAGATACATTGTGCTATAAATGAGAAACTGAAATTGATCAATCGGCATTGATCAATTGATTGTATTTACCAGTAGCTACTACCATATCTTTAAAATTATCGAAACAAATAAAGAAAAGTATAATAATCTTAACGTGATAATTTTGAATTTGGAAATTGAAATTCACTCTTTAAACATAAAGGGTCTTATGCAGAATCGTTTTGACGTAAGATTAGCAACATACTAAATGCCTGACTACTGCAGGAAACATATGTTAGTTCAACTCTTTAGAATGGCACTAATCACTCGTCAGAACGACTCTGCATAAGGCCTATAATCTCTACTTTAATTGTATGAAATTGCTTTATGAAATCCTTTTCCATTCTTAATAAATGTATAAAATTCCTTGAAAGTAAATTTCAAATTTTCCCTGATACAGTCCCTGTCATATCTCTAAAATTATCTAAACAGGTGAACAAAATATATTAATCGTTGATAGATGGTGAAAGGTAACAGTTTTGAGTTTACAGAATGACAGCTACTTTTTCAATATCTATACTTCGAACTAGATACAAATTTGAAAAAAAAAAAAACGGTCATAAAGGGGCTGGTGAGAAGTTTGTACCCGTCATCGGCTTTAATCAATTTTTCCGGCCAGGAAGGTGAAAAACCGGCCAGTTGGCAGCCCTACGTATGTATATGTGGCATTCGCAATTCATATACCAGTATCTCTTTTGTATCAGCTGTTTCGGTTATTAGTTATTAGATTTAATTTTATAGTGTGTGCTTTAATTCTGTAAATAACCTTCAAATTCTGAATGAATTGTATGCCATGACTTTTGTAAATAACTTACAAAAAATTGCCCAGCTTTCAACTGAGGAAAAACTTGCAATTATGGCTTAGACAAAAACAAGCAAAGTGCAACTCAGGAGAGTGTTCGAAAAAAAAAAACGGTTTAAATTTACAGGACATCTTATGGCAGTAATGTTGTATGCACTAGATACATTTCCACAATTTATTTTAAATTTTCTTAGATAAATTGTGAATAAAGCGTGTTCAATGTACATTCTTTATAACACTAATCTCTGTTACGAACTCTCTTCAGTCTACACTGAAGAGGAATTCGGATCACTGTCAGGGACTGAGTTTCTAGAATGAATTGTTCGCAATAATCTAGAAAAAATATTTAGTGAGTCTACAAAACTTCTGATATTAATATTAACTGTATCTATGGCGTTAGCAAAAGAAGTTTTTTTTTTTTTCACATGAAAAAGAATTGACACTTTCAAGGAACTGAATGTCTTAAGAAAGGTTATCACTATAGGTTATGCTTTCCATCGAAAAAGACCTGACAATAAGAATACTACCTCATCAGGATGCCGCGGTCGGCAAGAGGGATTGCCGCCGTCGACGGTAGCAGGCCGCCGGTAGGCAGCCGGCACCCGTCCGCGGCGGCACGACGATCTACTTGTTCAAAATTGCCGACCTTTTGCCGAGGCGGCAAGCGGTCGAAAATTGTAAAAAAAAATGCCCTTTGCCGACTCTTTGCCGACTGTTGCCGACCGCCAGAGTCGGCAAAACAGTCGGAAAGACCTCTTTCCGACCCTCTGCCGACTCCTTATGCCGGCCTCTTTTCGACTGCGGCGCCGGCGCATTTACTGCACCTTTACGGCTGTTTGCCGACTGCTCGGCAAGGCATCTTTCCGACGGCGGCGCCGGCGCATTTAATGCTCATTTCCGGCTGTTTGCCGACTGCTCGGCAAGGCAACTTCTCGACGGCGGTGCTG
The DNA here is from genome assembly GCF_964235325.1 of Thermobia domestica. Taxonomy (NCBI): domain Eukaryota; kingdom Metazoa; phylum Arthropoda; class Insecta; order Zygentoma; family Lepismatidae; genus Thermobia; species Thermobia domestica. Next base: position 196,274,139 of record NC_137455.1, on the reverse strand, counting down.
GCGCAGTTAATGCTAAGTACCGGCTGTTTGCCGACTGCTCGGCAAGGCAACTTTCCGACGGCGGCGCCGGCGCATTTAATGCTCATTTCCGGCTGTTTGCCGACTGCTCGGCAAGTCAACTGTTCGACGGCGGCGCCGACGCATTTTATGCGCCTTTCCGGCTGTTTGCCGACTGCTGGAAAGGACCACTTTTCGACGTCGGCTTCCCGATTCTCCCACTGGCGGCATCCGACTTCTTGCCGCCGTCGAAAAGTGGCCCTTTGTCGACTGGAAATCAACGCTTCAGGAAGGCAAAATTTTCATCAGCTTTTACATTAGTCTTGCCTAAGTCTTCCTCCATGCTATGATTTCTCGACAAGGAGCACCCTTGGAAGTTCTTGAAGTATAATACTTGCATTTTTTTGTGTGTCCCAGTATAAAATTTGTTCTTTTTGCTTTTTTGCAGCACTTTCAGCCAAAAAACAAGAAATTGAATGGGACATGGAAGTATTATATAGCAATTGTGCAATTGTGCAATTCTTTTAGAACTAGCAATTGTGCCCTTCATGAGAAATCATAGCACGGAGGCAAACTTAGGCAAAGCTACTGTAAAAAGTGGTGAAAATTTTGCCTTCCTGAAGGGTTGATATCCAGTCTGCAAAGGGCTAATTTTCGACTGCGGCAAGAGGTCGGATGCCGCCTGTGGGAGAATTGAGAAGCTGACATCGAAAAGAGGTCCTTTCGAGCAGTCGGCAAACAACAGGAAAGGCGCATAAAATGCGCCGGCGCCGCCGGTGGAAAGTTGCCTTTCCGACCAGTCGACAGACAGCAGAATAGATGCGTAGCACTGCAATGAAAATCATGGCGGATTCCCACCAGTAATAAAAATGAAATGAAATCTTTAATTTTACGTCCCACGGTTATGCCGGTTAGGCTAAACAAGACGGTGATGATGAATAATGAATGAAATGGTGAAATGAAGAAAGTGGGAGGAAACGGGAGAACCCCGAGAAAACCCACGCACACGGTGTTTGTCCACCACAAAGTTCACTTGGCGGGAGCAGGGTTTGAACCCGAGACCCCTAACACCAGAGGTGAACGCTCTACCACTGAGCCACGGCCCCCCACCAGTAATATTGCACTCGGTACATACGCACAGTGGCGGCGGTTGGACGTTAAAAGTGGGGGGGGCAAGACATGATCTTAACAATTGTATATCAATGTTAGATTTCCTGGTTGTTTCTAACAATGGTTGATGAAAGGTTGCATAACTAACAGGATACTATCTTTTTTCACTTAAAATGCCGTATATCTTATTTCTGTTTTATTAAGTAAATTCGTAAGAGCAATACAAGTAGGTACCTAGCCCTTTATACTTTTAAACAACGAAAGTGCAAGAAGAGATTTGATTCCTTGCTCATGAATATCTTACAATTCTGTCTTGAAAATTGTGTGATCAGATTATTTAATAACAAATTTGCAAAACAAATAAATAGAAAGGATAATATTAATCATAGTAATGAATAATGATGCTTGTTTTGCAGAAGTTATATTAAAACTGGGAATTAATGAACAACTTATACTTTTAATTCCACACATGCCATTAAATGAATGTTTTTATTCTTAGAAAATGAAATACAGTAAGTACTGCAAGCATATTCTATGACATTTAAGGAAATATGCAATTGCAATATTAACTACTTTGAATTGCAATTAAAACGCAATTCCTGTAGCTTTCTTAACTCCACGGGAACACAAATATCCAATACGTACTCACACAACGGCAAATATCATATGGCACTTTTTTTTTTTTTTTTTTTTTTTTTGTATGAACCAGTAACACATACAAAACCTTTACCAGGGTGTCCTCATTCTTGTAAATAAGTGAAAGTCAGTGAAAGGTCAGGGAAGTAAAATGTGTCAGGTGAAGTCAGGGAAATGGCAGATTGGTCAGGGAAAGTCAGGGAAAAATCGATTTAGGTCTGATGTTCAATTACTGAATTAATGAAATAGGGTTGACTTCTTTACTGTTACGGAATGCAAAATGTAGTGTTCTCTGATATAGTTGTTGAAACTAATTTTCTGCGAAAAACACATCTAACTGCATCCTGGCATATTTGCTCAAAAGGGTAGACGCTGTTCTAGAAGAATTGCTTGGTGCCAAGAGGATATCTGAACAAGTGGCTGAGAACGCGAAGAAATATCATCTCCAGCTCACAGTAAAATCTCAGACTGAAGAATTTAAAGAACACTCGAATGAATTCATAGCCAATGATAGAGATTGTGTTGGACTTGATGAGTTTTTTTACTTAGTCTTAGGAAATGGGAAGAACTTCGTTGACTTATGGTCAGTTATTAAATTGTGTTTTATCTTCTTTCACGGAAACGCATTTTTTGAAAGTGGTTTCACAATAAATAAAATTCTCATTGTTGACAACTTACAAGAAGAATCTCTGGTGGCTCAACGGATCATATATGATTCTGTGATGAGAATAGGTGGATCATCAGGATTAATAATTACAAGAGGTATGATAAATTCAGTGAGAATTTCAATGAGACAATACCATGTGTATCTGGAAAAGAAAAGAGAAATAAATGCTGGAGACGAGAAAAGGAGAGAGAAACGGAAGATTCAGCAACAACTAAAGGAGCTGGAGAAAGAAGAAAAGAAAATTAAATTGCGGAGACAACAAGAAGGATATTCATATCAATGAGAAGAAAACTATGCGAGAAAGGATGAAAACATTTCTAAATGTGTTGCATTTAACAACTGCCCCTGCAAAAGTGTGTGTCTGTGTGTATTTTTTTTAATAATCAGTAAAATCATGTATGAACTGTTTATTACTATAGGCAATATTATAATGCTGTGTAATTGGTATTATAATGTGTAAGCATATAATGTGTATTTTTTTCATATCTTAAGTACTCTGTATACTGCACACTTTCGTTTGTAACTTTACATTTTGTGTAATATGTAGGCCTAATCAATATCGGCCTAATGCATATGTTTGTAAATTTACATTCCTTTGGAAAGAAAATTGAAAAAAGAAAGAAACAGAAGCGAAAGGGAACAAGGCCAACTATGGGGAGTGTGGAGACTGGAGTTTCTTTCTTTTTTCTATATTTTTAAGTTATTCAGGGGTCAGGGAAATCTGGAACTTTCGTCATGGAAAGTCAGGGAAAAGTCAGATATCTTTTCTCCAAATTGTGTGGACACCCTGTTTACATTTTCAAATGAAATTATATAAATTAGGGCGTCTCTTCAAAAAAGTGGGGGGGCAACTGCCCCCTCTTGCCCCCCCTAATCGCCGCCCATGCATACGCAGTACATTTCTACAATTCTCAGTACGATTTAAGTGCTATATAGAGGAAAATTATCTGGGAATGACTTACAAATGCTTAAAAGCGAACTAAAAATAACAACTGAGCAGCTAATAATGAACGTTAAGAATAATTCAATTAACATGTCTGTGCGCCTAATGTGAAAAACTTATAACAGTCAGTACATTTTCCCCCTGAAAGCACATCTTTCACTATCACGACCACTAGGAACAACACTGTTCTATGCAATCAAAATTTGCTAGTTGCAAACGCTTTCTTCGAAAAAAAAAAAAAAAAAGCCGCAGCAATCCGTCGGAAATACGGTCTTTTTAGGTTGTCGTTTTCCCATCAACTATTGGAAAAGGATTTTAAACGTCAATGATTTTCTAAATTTTTCTAAAGTACAGGGGTCACACTCCCAATGGAAAATGAGATTTAAATAAAAATTAATGAAGTAAAAATTATAAATAAAAATACTGTAATAAAAGGTATGTGGTGGCGGAGAGATTCAAACCGAGCCTACACGCAAAAAAAAAAAAAAAAAAGGTTACTAGTAAACAAGAAAAAGGTGGACAGTAACCATGTTAGTTTGTCAATATATGGAAAACAGAGACGTGTGTCCAAGCAGCCAAACCAAAAAGGTTAACGAGAGAAGGTGATAGCAACCTTGCGTTACAGGTTATTATTGCTAGGTTACAGTGTAATAACTCACAGGGGTACGCTAACCGATCACGTAGTTACCACTATCTATCATAGCCTGTAACCGGTAACCTAGTTAGTATGTTGGAATAACCGACTGCTCGGTTAATGAAACAGGATGCATCAACTGCAGTAACCGAGTATTTTGGTTAATATAACATATTCAATTACTTAAAGTAACCCATTTACTGGGTTAAAGTAATACGGTAGGACAAAAGTATAACCAAGTAGATCGGTTCATATAACAAATTAAATTATTTAAGATAACATATTTACTCGATTAATGTAATAAGGTAGGGCAAATGTTTAACCGAGTAGATCGGTTAATTTAACCTGTTCAGTTAATTGAAATAACCCGTTTACTCGGTTAATGTAATAGGCAGGGGTGTAGCCACGGGGGGCCCATCGGGGCCCGGCCCCCCCAAATGATTTCTTGCCCCCCCCCCCAAATGACCAGCTTTTAAACATCATTGTAAGATTACCTCGCTTCAGGCAATTAAAAATAAGAAAGTTTACATATAATTAATAATTTACGGTAAAATAGTACGGAAAAATGATTTTACCATACCAATCGAAAAATAGTATGGTATCTCCTCCTTATACCAATCGGAAAACAGTATGGTTTAATTTTTTTTTACAGCAGATTACACAATTTACTGCAATTTATATTTGACACTTTGAAGACAAACGTTTCAACAAGGTACTGTAAATACTACCATAAAACAATGGTACTAAACTTATTTGTAAGTAGGACTGGATTAAATTTTTATATGCTGTAACTAGTATATATATATATTTTTTAAGAAAACATATTTATATCAGATGAAAAATTTGGGGAAAAACAAAGTTTCTCAGTATGGATTTCAATTAATCGGTAATTTTCAATTATTTTCACATGTCACCTTCCCTCTTAAGAGTACTAATAGGGACTGAATTTGGATTTAAACGGCATCGGAAGTGGCACTGTTCATATCAGTCACTCCGAAAACTATAATTCGACATTAATATTGGTCATTTTCGATCATTTTTGTATATCTTCCTCTTCTCTTCAAAGTGCGCCTTCAAAGTGAAGCTATAAAAACCATTCCAGGTCCGAAACTCATCTACGTTGAAACTTTAATCGAAATCAGTTGGGTAGCTCAAGAGTTGTTACAAATGTAGTCATTTCATAATATATATATATATATATATATATATATATATATATAGGGTGAACAATAACTACGTGGACAAATTTGGGCGGGTGATAGTACATCTAACAAGAAGCAAAAAAAGTCGTAGTGAACATGGGGGAAATTCCGTCCCGTTTAGGAGTGACAGAGTGTCGAAAGCGTGGGAATATGAACTTCACAGGCCAACAGCTTAAAAACAATTTATCGTAGAGAGTGCGGTTAAAAACGTCACATAGAAAGTCATACCTACTCTATTGAAAAATGTTTGGAAACACAGCTATGCGTGCGCACGGGATTCCCAAAGGAACGGAGGGATTCCCGGACATGCTGTAAAGGAAAGAAGTATCACACGTTGTTAATCCCGTGCGCACACGTAGCTGCGTTTTCAAATATGTATTTTTCAATAGAGTAGGTATGACTTTCTAAGTGACGTTTTTAACCGCACTCTCCACGATGTATTGTTTTTAAGCTGTTGGTCTCTGAAGTTCATGATCCCACGCTTTCAACACACTGTCATTCTTAAACGGGACGGAATTTCCCCCATGTTCACTAGGACTTTTTTGCTTTTTTAAAGGTGTACTATCACCCATCCAAGTTCGTCCACGTAATTACCGTACACCCTGTATATATAGATGTATATATAGATAAATAAATAATTACATTATTTCGAAAAGTTGCAAACTATAGCCTATATAAATTGAATCATACAGAAGTTATTCGAAGACGCACTAGACACCAGCATGACTGGTGAAGAACCCTGTGTGTATTACAATACAATAAAACTCCGTTTTGCGGCTATCACAGCATTGCATTTACGTCACACGCTTTTCTGGACTTAGTTATTAGTGATCGTAACCACCGCTTTAAAATTCCTTCGCGTTCCCACTTGTATCGCTATTTCTGAGAATATTATTTAAAACTTCTGATTCGAATCATTACCCACTCTTTTCTTCGAAGAAGTTTCGCATGTGAAACAGAAGAAACTTTTTTGGTGAAATATTTCCCGTGACGGAACAATGAACGATTTGCAGACCTAAATATATTAAAAACCTAATTCATCGGATATTAATGTCGTACTACTTTTTTTATTATTATTATTATTTTTGGATTTGAATATTTCTGAAGAAATCGAGTTTATTCGCATTCTCGCACTGATTTAGAAAAAAAAAAATGTAAAATGGTAAACTGAAGTTCGAAGTCCAAAGAAGATGCTCGAAAGCTTGTTTACAAATGAGATGTCCCTGCTCCTTCACGTGTGCAGCCACTTCGAATTTGTGGTCGACGAGGAACAGAACTCTGCATCGTTAACACTGGCGAACTTCAAATGCACGAAGCATCCTGGATCTCGGAAGAAGAGGTCGATGTTATTTCTTTAAATCCTATTTTAACTGCATCTTTCGCAGTACTTTCTCCTTGCCAATCACCAGTGACCTAAAATGATGGGTGCGATCTCCTTGGGGAAACGACAGTAGTTTTGAAGAATTAGGATTGGTTAATTAAACAACCTTATGGGGATAAAAGATTATTACGAGTCTACCATTTTCTAATAGTTTGATTTGTTGGCGAAAAACGCTACAAATATATTCACAATAATATAAGCATTTTGTAATAAAAAGTTCTACCATTAAAAATAGTTTTTTTATTGTAAAAACCTTTAAAATAATCAAAATAATGAAAAAACAAAGATCAAAAAGTGTTACTAACAAAGTGGAGGGGTTCGGCCATGCGTTACGAAGTGTGACAAGCAGGATGGAGGGGCTAAAAATTGGTCAAAAATAGCGTTATGTAATATGTGGACGGCCCTAGAACAGGAAATGAGACATAGATGTTAATAAAATAATTATTATTTTTTAAGTCACGAATAATAAATAATTATTTTTGTCAGAAAATCTTAAAGAAAATAAGTGAAATTTCAAAGAAAATCAGCCTTATGTAGATACGTTCTGTGTACAAGGGCTTAAACTAAAAGATTTACGCACAAAGGTATAACGTTTGGTCCGGGACAGTAATTATTGGTTAACCATAATACAAACTACCTGTAATATAATTTATAGACAAAAATATAATAATAATAATAATAATAATAATAATAATAATAATAAGCTAGAAGCTAGTGTCTTTTTGTTTCCCGGAAGGAAACCAAAATTTGCCGGTTTTTTCAGGCCTCAAAACACTTGCTCCAACATAATTTCTTTTGGCTTTGTAGCTGGCCCCCCCTCAAAAACGACGGGCCCCCCCTACATAAACCTGCTGGCTACACCCCTGGTAATAGGGTAAGTTAATCCTAGTAACCGAGTATCTCGTCTAATATAACCTCCTTTATTAGTTGAAATAACCATGACTCAATTTGTTATAACCTCTTTTGCTTTGTTGTCCATATATTGACAAAGTTTCCAGGGTTTAAATTGTGTTTAACCTTTCTGAAGGTTAAAATTTTATGCCCAATTCAGAACTGTTCTCGCTTTATAATTTTTGAACCACTTAACGTAGCGATGTGAAACTAACGTTTATGTACAAAACAAAATGTTTCTCTAGTTTATAAAACCACATAAAGTGACGTACTTATTTTCAATATGAATCCGAGGACGGTGTCTTATACAGAAAGGTAAAAACATTGTTTAGAATGATTCAGAATGAATAATTGGAAACGTTAATTAATAATAGTATAGAAAAGGATTATCATTGCAATGCGAAATGGTAATTCCTTAATTTCCTATAGTAATTTGCTAATTGAAATTTGAAAAATTATTTCGGCTGCAACATAACAGATTTCTAAAAGTACAGTAGAGGGTCTATTTAATAATCCATAAAATTATGTTATTACCTTTCTGTATCATTTAAAGAAAGACGAAAAATGTGTAGTTTTATAAAATGGAAAGAATTTAGCTTTGTGGAATGGATTTGTTTCACGTCAAACTTAAGCGGTTCAACGGTTTATACTGGGACACATTTTTGGGTTCGACATAAAATCTTAACCTTAAAATGAATACAAAATTTTAACCCTGAAAAATATAAAGCACTTCATAGTCCTGTAAAATATAAAGCTTTTATAGTCCTGTAAAACACAGTAGAACAGGAGCTCTGTGAGTTTTTACACATTGTGAACAATATGAAACAATTGAAATAAAAGCAGAACAATGTTATAAAGAGTCATGACAGTATCCCTCCGCCCTTAATGTGAATTCTACTTTCCATTTCCATACTGCAGAGTTTTTGATATTCTGTTCAATTAACTGCAAATAGATGGTGAATATAAAATTAACTCAAAAAATTATTCACAGAGTCAAATAAACTAATTAAATATATAATGATATAATGATACTGCAAAATATCCGTATAGCTCAGCCGTTAGGGATTATGTGTATGAATCAAGCTTCAAATACTGGCCACAATGTTAAACATTTTTCACTAGCAATTAAACGCCTGCGTCTCTGAATGCATTCATTTTCTTATACTACACTAAAACCAAAAATGTCTCTGCATTTGTTGTAACTTTGGTATTAAAAAAAAAAAAAGTGGCCGGAGCGATCACTTGTCTGCTTACACCCATGACTATATTCGTAGAAACCAAACACTGAAATGCACTAAACACAAGTTCTAACGACTAAGCTATCAGTTCTAACTCTATGCCTTAAATATTTATTTAAATACACTTTAAAAGTGGAAATCATATTAAGATAAAATAACAATTAAGTAGGTAACTAATTGTTCATTTAATTCGTTCCTATATGATTTATACATTAATTGTATACAATGAAACAGAAAAATGTGAGAAAATAATTTATATCGTAAATGAAACAGCCACATGTACAGTATACTCATAATGCATACCCATTATATAGAGAAAAAAGGTTAATGAAGTCATTTACATAATAAACGAAGTGTTTTAACATAATACTTTGCAAAGATCCTTTGTTTTAAAGGAATTCTTTAAGAGAATAAATGAAGGGAAGATCACAATTTTTTCTGGTCTATATTAGCACTAAAAACACACCAAATTGTATTAACAAAATACAATGCACATCGTATTAACTTATATACATTAGCCTATGTAATGAACCTTATCATCATTTAGAAGTTATATGTAATATACCTTCGGATGTACTACTACTTTTTTTTTAAACAGAAATTTGTAGCATTCCATAACATTGAGTTTTAACACAGATAGCCTTCATACAGTATGTAAAATCAGAAAAGCAAATATATATGAAGTGATTACAATGTTCAAAAAAGCACTATATTATTCTAAAGAATTCCTGCTATCCATATTTTGTCTTGAATAACTCCGCCATTTTTCTTTTTTAGCCCATTGATATATACGAGGAAATCTTCCTCTGTTTCTTTGAGATTTTAAGGGTTTTACTTTTTATTATTTTTCTTCAGGTCTATTTAAATGTCTCTTACTTTGTGGAAATAAAATTCTGTGTTGTATGTTTTTAATATTCATAAATGACATCTAATTTAAATAATAATATACTTATATATACTAAAAGATCATTTTGACAAAGCAAGGGACATTTAAATGGATATTCAGAAGAAATCAGTAAAATCAGAACATCAAAAATTTTATTCATTTCAAAGAAAAGGAAGAATACTTCCCCTACAAATCAATGGGATAGAAAAAAAAGGAGGCGATGGTACTGAACCTCACCGTTAAGGAGCAAGTACTCTGAGAAATATAATTACACTTTCTCTCTTAACTGATTCCACGCAAAAAAAAAAAAAAAAAAAAAAAAAAGTTAAGAACAATATCAAACAACAGTTGTCTTTATAATTGAAGAAAACTTCAAACCTATGAAATAGTAATGTAGAATTTAAATAGCTCAGAATCAGGATTGTGAGAATATAGAGAGATACAGAAAATTTTACAACACTGCATAGAAAAGATGAAGTAATAATAAAAAAAGAATTTAACGACAAAAACTGGGATAGGGAGACTAAGGTAATATTGGCAAAACAAAAATCAATTTCAAAGCCGTAATTCTCAATATTCGCTTGAAAGGTAAGTGATGACCATAATTCCCGTGTGATTTGAAATAAACCGCATTAAAATGGGGAATTTTTTTTACAAATGTTATGATTGAATGAAATTCACCCGTTCTAAAAGGAAAAAAACAACTGTAGTCCCACATATATCCTACCACTCTTCACAAATATCTTTAAGGATGTTAGTACATATGATTTTTGTCAATACTCTCCGTTAGTGGCGTAGGGAAGGGGGGCCCAGAGAGGCCGGGACCCCAAAGAGGTCCGACAATGTAGTTTGATGTTTGTAATTTTTTATATATTTTTATGTTTATATATTTTTTGTTTGGAATTGTTCCATATGTACCTATAACAGCACTTGCCCCCCCAAACACACATCCTGGCTACGCTACTGCTCTCTGTGGGTCTTCTTCCATTGCAACACTTCTGTATTTCTTGAGCAACATTTCCCCTTGCTTCCAGAAATCAATGAAGTATCTAAAATAGAACAAATATAATGCTTTGTAAAATATACTCTTCAATGTGTACGGCGTTGGCACATCACGTATATTTATTACAATCGAAAATATACTTCATCACACCAAAACCAAACCAAACTACACAGTGTAATAGACCTTGTTGCAATGAACCGGTTTCAACGCTATATGTTACAAGAAAACCTGTAAGAGTAATGAAAGCTATAGTCACTGATGTAGAATTCAATTACGTCGAAACAGTTAACTTTTACTTAATCTTTATTACAACAGTACGGTCGCCACCCCAAACGAGAATCAGAAAAGAAAAGAAATCCTGCCGTATATCCAATGGTAGGAATTTGAGTTTCTTGAGAAATCTTTGAAACATTACCTTGAAGCTGCAAGTTAAACAATAAATCCCTAAGTCCCTCACCAGACAAAAAGATGTATTAAAATAGAATATTATATTTAGTGAAGATAGCATTATATTGCTTTGAAATAGAACTTCGATACGCGTCAGGGTTTTGCGACACTATTGTATTGGCAATTGAAAATTTTGTATTCGGCTGAATACAAAATATTACATCTTAAAATAAAACCTTGTTAATGGAACAAATAAAATGCACATATACTTAAATAAACTATAGGTAAAATCGATCACGTGGGCAAAAATGATAAAAGTTTCAAAACAAATACATTTTATGTTCTCCTGGGAGTCAATTTGAGTAACATATCTAAAACACAAACCATCTGTAATAAGAATTTAATCGAATGAACATAACTTTGAGAAACGCTATAAAAAAAAAATCACAAAACTATAACTTTACATTTGTTCGTTTGTCTGCCGAGCTCCTTTATGGCTAAGCGGTTAGTGTACGCGTCTTAGGCGTGGGTGACCCGGGTTTGCTTCCCGGAGGGAGCTCACGTGGTTCGGATTCCACTTTAATCAGTAGGTCCCGTCTTATATAGCCTCGCTGCTGAAAGGGACGTTAAACACAAAATCAACTCAACTTTCGGCCTTTTAAGTTAAAATTTTCAGAGTACAAGCTCGAGACACTCTAAATTTCCTGTTTAGATTTTGGCGGCATACCAACGTAAAATATCAAAATGGCGGCCATTTTGTCAAATGAACGAGTATCTACGCTACGAAGCGCAATTTTCAGTCTTTTAAGTTGAAATTTTGACGGTAGAAGCACAAGATATGATAAATTTGCTGTGTAGATTTTCTCGGCGGTCCAATGTAAAAAAAAAATAAAATAAAATAAAATAATCAAAATGGCGGCCATTTTTTCAAAACGACAGTGAGTAGAAAATTGTTGCAAGTTGTGACAATGACAATATTGAAATATAAATCACATTTTAACACTTTTACCCCAAAGACATTGAAATATTTCGAAAAAAAAACTATTAAACCCGAAAAAACCCAATTAAACTCGAATAAACCCGAAAAAATGGGCCCAGGTGGGTTTGGCTTTTTCAAAAAAGCCCGGGTTTTTTCAAACCCTCGTTCATGATGAGCTTTTCTTCTCAAAAAAGTTTTAATAGTAGTCGCTAATGGTTTTCTACAGATGTTAATGTTAAATTGTTTAATTTTTTCAAACTTCCGATGTCCAAGTTTTTGTACCTACACATCGTGAAACAGTGTCAGGAGAAAGGGTTAACACTCGTAAAATGAAAATGAAATATTTGAGTTTTACGTCCACGGTTATGCCGGTTAGGCTAAAGGAGACGGTGATGATGAGAGATGAATGAAAATGGTGGAATGAAGAAAGTGGGAGGAAACGGGAGAATCCCGAGAAAACCCACGCACACGGTGTTTGTCCACCACAAAGTTCACTTGACAGGAGCAGGGTTTGAATCAGGAATCCCATGCACCAGAGATGAACGCTCTACCACTGAGCCACCGCGGCCAGCAAAAAATCAAAATAAGACAGTCTGGTGCAGGTGTAGTTTTGGTGTACTACATTTTGGAAGATTTACAGGTAAAATTCAATACTTTCCATGAAAAGACATGTTTATAAGGAACGAATTTCTACAGGTAACTTAATTACATACAATGTAATACAACTGTATCTTACGTTTACTAATGTTAAACCATTACAAGTGCTTTACGACGAATAAAACAAATGAGTGCATATGAAAAATGGCTCTATTAGATGTTATTTTCCACGGGCGGCTTATTTCTGCACCGTGTACACCGGCATCATATTTCTGCACAGTGTGCAGAACCTGTATTTTGTTTACAAGTGGAGAGTTACTAGTATGAAACAACAACAAGTGTTGTTGAAACTTGTATTATTCTCAAAACGCACTTCCTTCCACTACCCTCACTTCTGCGCATACACACTATCGCTGACGTGCCTGCTCCCTTCGGACGTATTCCCGCGCGGGCCCACCAGCTTCGCCCTATCTGACTCGGTTCGATAGCATTCGTGCTATTTAGTGGCCACCCAGCACAGATTGTTTTGTGCTTTTTTGCGCTGTTTTTATGCTAGACATCTGGAAGCCTTATTTATACGCAAATCGTAAAAGAATTATAATTTTTCAAATATTACTTCTAGAGGTCCCCTTGAATTTTATTTATGCCAAGTAAAATATATTCCGCCCATTTGAAACCGACTAGGGGACAATAAAAAAGAAACTGGTGAAAGAATTATAATTTTTCAATTTTTTTTTAGTATTGCGCCACAAGTAAACCTGTACACAAGAGCGTTTAACCACTACCTCATTTCTCCTGTTTTTTTTTTTTGTTTTTTTTTTTTTTTTAATTGGAAGTTTTCACTCACATGTAAAACAAGTCCTGCAGTATATAATCTAGTGGATCTTATTAGGTTACTAAAGATACACTAAATACTAGAGAATACTAAAGGAACACAAACCTTGTCATGGCACAATCATTATGAGAAATTGTTTACGTTTCTCTAAGATAATTATCTTCCTTTTTGGTATTTCGGCTTAAAACTTATGTACAAATCCGAATTTGTGTTCGTTCAGGTTTATTTTCTGAGCACCACCCGGAATAATTGATTAAACATTTTAATTATTTCACCAATTTCCTTCTTATTGCTTCTAAAATATTTCCACTGGGCGACATGAAAATATCACACCTGGCATAGATAAAATTATTAACTGCTTCTAGCAGCCAAGTTATCCTTTAACCTCCAGTTGGTTACCGATTAATTTTCTCAGTGTACCACTCGCGCTGACGTTTTCCCCTGGAGTAGGATTTCTGCTTGGAAATAGCGTTCCTTTGTATTATTGTATTTCCTTTGTATTGTATTATAAGAGTGCAGCCTGTATACCACCTCGCTTTATTAAGTATTTTAGCCATAAGAAAAGGTTGCGGGTCACTTTCTCACTCTATTATGCAACAACTATTCACAAAAGACAAAATCAAGCTATCACCTCTAGTAGTACGTCAGAGCACCTAATCTAAAAATTATCTAATCTAACCTAACCTAAATTTAGGGATTTACTGTTGTATCGCAGAACCAATTTGAAAATCGGAAAAAAAAGTACCAAAACGTACTCCGATCAGTTATATTTGGTTGGATTAGATTAAGTTACGTTCGATTACTTTATATTAGATTAGGGGCATACAAACTACAGTGCAAAAAACACAAACCAACCTGTGCTAGTCAGGGGCGGACCCAGGACAGATTTCTGGGGGGAGGGAGGGAGGTTGTAATACTACCACTTAGAGCTACTTTTGAGTACTCCAAACTCTGGAATGGGTTTTATTTATATATAAGAAAGTTTCCTAACTTGGAAGGGGGGCAATCGCCCCGATCGCTCCCCCTGGATCCGCCCCTGGTGCTAGTTGGCCACTAAAAAGCACGAATTCTATATACTGTAACTGAGTCAAGCAGGGCAACGCTGGTGGACCCGCGCGGGGGTGTGTTCGAAGGGAACAAGTGCGTCAGCGACGGTGGGTATACGCGTAAGCGAGGGTAGTGAAAACATGTGGGCTTTGGTAATCATACATATTTCGATATCACTTGTTATGGTTTCATACTATTAACGCTCCAGCTCTAAACAAAATACAGCTCTCGTACACTGTGTAGAAATACATTGCCGTTGAGTTAGAAGCCACTTACCTTAAAAACTAAGGCATGTAAACTTTTGCAATTTCAAGAAGAAAATCGTGTACTACAGTTTCTTAACTGTCCTTCGTTTTTTTTAAATAAAAAATTAAGTGAAATCCTTAAGTTTTTTGTCCCACGGTTATGCCGGTTAGGCTAAAGAAGACGGTGATGATGAGTAATGAATGAAATGGTGGAATGAAGAAAGTGTAAATAAACGGGAGAACCCCGACGAAACCCACGCAGACGCTGTTTGCCCACCACAAACTTCACATGGCGATGGCTGCGATATAATCCGGGACCCCAAGCACCAGAGGTGAACGTTCTACCACTGAACCAGCGCGGACCCTACAATTGCAATCGAGTTCTTGATATACCTTAGGGGGTCCGTGAAGGTAAGCAGAAAGGTAAGAAATATAATCGAAGTTAATACACAGGTTGGGCTAGGTAGTACCATTTTAATCACTTTCTTTGATACCTTCCCCCCAAATTTTACATGCCACAGACGCCACTGCGCGGGAACATACTATAACCGAATCTACCAATTAACATATATAACACAACATATAAAATTTATGACAATTTGAAATGTATATGCATAATATTAAATTAACTCACCAAATGTATATTGCTCTCTCCACTTAATACTCAATGAATTTTCCATAAAACTACGAGCGTCCTGCTCCTTCGGGAACTGTTGCAGAATGATATATACTTTAAAGCAATATATTAATATTTATAAACATTTTATCGCCATTTGGAAACTCAACCCCAACGAACTTTATGTTTGAACTCTGGCCCACACTGCATCACCATGTGACAAATGAAGAACGCGAACCGAACATACAGGCAGCGCAACCAGACTACGATTTCTGCAATCAGGCTCTTCAGCGGCACTGGCGGCTCGGCGCCTGTCCGAGCATCTTTTCAAGGTCGGTATATCCGCTGTTTGCCGACCTTCTTCCGGCTCCCTTACTTGTCGGCACGCCGTCAACGTTTCGGCGTCTTTCCGACATTTGCCGCGGCCGCCGTCCGCTGTTTGCCGTCTCCTTCCAAAATGTTTGTCAAGGATCCTCTCGTACTTGTATTTTATTTTAAGTATTTACTTCTCATATACCCTTTACGTGCAGTCCCTTTACTACATTTCTTTTAATGCATTTACCTTTTTTTATGGTCGGCACGCCGTCATCGTTTCGACGTCTTTACAACTATCATTTGTCGCTGTCGTACTGTCCGCTGTATGCCGACTTTCTGCCGACTCCGTTTTCACAAGACATGTTTTATGGAATTAGTGCCCACCCACAAGAAAAACCTTCGGACAGTTTCAATTTTTACTTCATCATTAAAGAAGATACAGGCTCTATTCATTTTCCAAAATTCGACTCTTTGCCGCTGGTACGCGTTATTGCAACTATCGCCGACGTCGTGCCGACTTCGCTTTTTAAGAAATTGCCGGCAGTCTCTTTTTGCAGTCGTCGTCCGACTGTCTGCCGACTGTTTCGAGAAAGCTTTATACGAGGGAAATATAAGCCCTAATTCGTATTTTAAAGCAATAAATTACCTTCTAACTTTCTTTGTTATCTTTTGGTGAACGAATCTCTTTTTGCTCGTCGCGGTTGAAAATCGAGCGGAAAGACGCCGGTGTCCGGCGCCGGCAATCCGACCGCGGCATCTGGTCAGCATGGACAAATTGTCCGACTATAGGCGGCAGGATCCTGATGGGGTAGAGTTGAGTTGATTTTGAGTTTAGCATCCCGTTCAGCAGCAAGGCTATATGAGACGTAGACCTACTGATTAATGTGGAACCACATGAGCTCCCACCGGGAATCGAACCCAGGTCTCCCACGCCAAAGGCGCGTACGCTTACCGCTTAGCCAGGAAGGAGCTCATAAGAATACTAGAGTTCAACCAGCATGTATTAGGCAGATTTGCTCCAATCAAAGAGAGAAGAATGAACTTACTAATTAAATAAGGTGATTAATCGAATAAAGTGTTCTGCATTTTTTTTATTTTTTAAAAACAGAATTTTTTTAATTCAACATGTCACATAGCATTTGCATCTAAAGTTATGCTGATTAGTCAATGAGTCCACTTTATATCTTCTGTTTCCGATCGTTCGTACTGCAATACCCGAAACCACAATCCACCGGCCGCCACTGGAACTTACATGTGAAATGCACGTTAATCACACGATCATGTGACGCGTGTTACATGAAAAGGCCTTGTTCCCATTCTACCTGCAAAAGGTACAAGAACTGACCAGCGGATTTCCAACCATGTGAAACATTCTGCCGGTCATTTATTCAACAGATCATTTATCGGGCGTGGCGTCCAATGCATTCGCTTGCCCGATCTCTGGACCTGAATCCACTGGATTTTTATCTGTGGGGACATACTAAACTGGTGGTGTATGCTACACCTGTCAACGATATGAACGAAGTGGAACAGTGTTAGCTACACTCAAATAATTCGGTATTTCGTAAAATAATACTTAATCGCAATTTACTCAACCAGAGACTAATTTACCTTAGTAACGTTACTCAAGTGGACGAACGCTGAATCTTTCTGATCAGTAACGACATGTCTTACATGAATGAATTATTCTCAATCTGTACTGGTTTTATCTTGCTAATTCATTCCTCTATATATGAACTCGGGAAGAAAAGTTCCATCTCCGTCAAACAGGCTGCACAGAGACAACAAGAAATATGTCTCAACGCAGCTGGAACAAATGCACAAGAAAAGTTCTATCTCCGTCAAATAGGCTGCACAGAGACAACAAGAAATATGTCTCAACGCAGCTGGAACAAATGCACTTTAAAGCGGCGCGCGCATGTGGCTGTAGGTTTCTCACTCGCTGAAACAACCTAGCAAAGAGACATCGGGCGAAACGTCTCAGTAGCAGTGACAGCATACTTAGCGAAATGATACCATTTTAAATCTAGTATACTTTTCATTCTTCCTTTTTAGATAGTCAATCATATTTCAAGGAAAATTATTAAGAAATAGAAGGAAATAAGAACCTAAATTAATAACAACCTTAAAAAAGTTTTATGGATGCAGTAATTCATATAAATCTTTCAGGATCTAGGTTCAAATTCTGTTTATTCACAATACTAGAGTGTATCAATACTGGGAAAGGCAAAAGCAAGGGCAGGAGGTTTTGTAGTCTGCTATTTTGTTGTTGCTTTTAAAATCGTTAGGTAAATTTGTATTTGGTCTGTCTGAGTTATTTATTATGTGCAAATGAAATGATTGGAAATAGATTTACTGCACCAGTTGTTATTAAATGGCATGTCTAAGCTTTTATATAAAAATTAGTATTTACTTTTAAAATAGCCAATTTATAAATTTACTTTTTGAATCAGGAATCGTGCAAAGCTAATAGGAAGATTATACATAAAAGTAAATTATTAATTCAATTTAATGTATTTAGTGTATACAGCGAGATATATTATATATAGTAGTGCAACCTCTCGAAAATAAGTTTCTAACGAAATTTTATTAGGAGTTTCACATATATATACTTACCTACGTATATGAAAATGTAAAAATTGTTACACAGAAAATGCTCCTTTCGGAAATTATTATTAAAACAGAGTTCCTATAATTTTATTCACTCAGAGGTTTTCATAAGAAAGTAAAAACCTTAAACTCATAATTTTATTAGGTTCTGGATATCGATGCGATATTTTGCACCATGTGTCTACTCTTTCTAATAATAGATTAAAAATGAAATGAAATATTTGAGTTTTACGTCCCAGGGTTATGTAGGTTATGTAGGCTGGGCCAAAGGAGACGGTGATGATGAGAAATGAATGAAATGTTGGAATGTAGAAAGTGGGAGGAAACGTCAGAACCCCAACAAAACCCCACACATGATGTTTGTCCACCACAAAATTCATTTGGCGCGAACTGGGATCGAACCAAAGACCCCATGCACCACTGAGACACCGTGGCCCCGAATAATAGATTATATAATTGATAATTTTCATATATTTGGATATATGTGGAGTATAAACATGTGGATTTCAGGTTACAAGAGACGTCAAACTATCTCAATACTGATATGAGTTTTTAAACTGCAAATAATTGCAAAATAAATAAAGAAAATGGACGGGTTAAATCGAAAATTCTAAAGCTATTGTTATTATGGAATAATGTAATTGGAAAACCTTGTAACAAGTATTTAAAGAGAAGCTTCGGTAGCTTAGTGGCAGAGCAGTCACCTCTGACGCGTAGGGTCCCTGGCTAGATTTCAAATCCCACCAAGTTGGTTTTATACGAGACAAACACTGTGTGTGTGTGTGTGTGTGTAGATTTTCTCGAGGTTCTCTCCCGTTCTCTCCTACTTTCGTCACTCTACCACTATCATCCAACTCATCACCATTTGCCTTAGTCTCAGAGCATAATCGTGGAGCACTGAACTATCTCTCTCTCTCTCTAGAGATATCTCTCTCTCTCTCTCTCTCTCGTACTGTCTACCCATTGCGAAACTTAACGCTACGCTAATGCTTGTGATGTGCCCGACAAACGTACGTTTGTGTTTCTCTGTACGTCGATATCTACCGCTTCGAACCTACTTTCCAACCTACTTTTGGCCCTGAGTAATTATGCCAATATGTCATATGTTCATAGGACCGATTTTGCTTATCTCGATGTCAGGAATCACGCCCCAACGTTTGTTACATTAATTACACCATGTATAGAACAAAATGATAACGGATTTCCAGCAGCGTTTTTCAATCAATTCAGCGTTTCAATAGTAGTTTGCATCTCATACATCAGCCTTCTATTCAAAATGGGAAAATCATCTATTTTCGGTTTTAACTTTAGTCGCTATGTAACAGAAAGGGCAACAGATAACGATAAACAATTTTCTGCAATCGATTCAGAGTCTTCAGAAATGATTCCATCTTCTCCTGTATCTCTCTATTAAGGGAAATAGTAGAAATTTGCTATTTAACATGTTTCATCTCTCAATATCTCGATATTGCAATCCGAAGTTATAGATCTATTTCAATATTAAATTCTCATAGTTTGAAAAACTATCGTAGTTATATAACTGTGAAAAGAAACTCACTTGTTTTTATTTAAGTCCATCGATAAATAAAGAATTCAAAGCGTCCCTCTCGAGACAAAAGGGCGTATCTCATTTTCTTAACATTTCTCATTATGTATTCTATCGTTTTCTTTTAAAATTTAGTTTGGTATCCTTTGTGTCAGATATGTAAATTACGAGATCAAATTAAATTTTCACAGTACACGATAATATAAACTTATGATAACATCTTCAAAGTGTCTCCAGGAAAAGTTGAAAAAATGAGATACGTCCCTTTGTCTCGAGAGGGACGAAAGATATCCGAAGAAACAAAATCATGACTTTGAATCTAAATTGTCTGTGTATACAAGACTACCTTGCATATAACACGGAATTCGTAGTTTGTAATTTCAATGAATTATTATTACGAAATAGCTATGATTAAGTAAGTTTTATTTCATAAAAGAATATTTATTGAATACAATGAAATTTCTAGTGTAACATCCCACAATCGTGACCGAGGATAAGGGAGACAGTGATGATGAAAATGAATGAAATTACGACATGAAGTAATGAGAGGAAACTGGAAAACCCAGACAATACCCACGCACACGATGTTGGTCCACCATAAAGCCCACTTGACATGAGATTGGAGAAATAATATTTATTTATACATCAAATACCCGTCCGGAACTCGCGGCGTTGCGCGCCTTAGATGTCAGAAGGCAAGACCCATCTAGTATATGTATGTATATACTAGCAGAATATTCGTTTTTCGCACATGAAGAATATGTTTCATTTTAACATAAAGGGATGAATTTGTATTTAAAAAGCATGGAACTATCACTGTTCATCTCAGCGATCCCATAAACTATGGAAGCTGCACTAATATCGGTCATTTTCGATTATTTTTACATATCTCCTCATCTCCGAGTTGCAGGGCTGAATTTCATTTAAACGGTATTAAAAGTGTGATTGTTCATCTCAGCGACCCCGGAAACAATGGATTCGACATTAGCATCGGTCATTTTCGATCATTTTAAATATCTTCCCCTCCACCTCCCCTAAGTCGCACCGTCATAGTGAAATGATAAAAACCATCCCAGACCCGAACCTCATCTATGTGAAAATTTAATGGAGATTGGTCGTATGGTATAAGAGTTATTAAGTCACAAACGTAGTCACTTTCATTTTTGATCATTTTTAAATATAAAAGTTTCGCATGTTTCACAATACTCATCTAAAAATAATAAATAATGAGCAGAATAATAATGCATGGAAATCGTGAACAGTAGAGGATATCATACTTCTTTAAAAAGAAAAATAATAATAATAATAACTGTAGGAAACTGCTATACTTTTTAAATATTTAAATCAAATGATTAACGATCCATTTTTAACCCATCATGAAACAGGAAAAAAACGCGATATTTGCATTATGGTATAGATATAGATTCACCTGTTTTTTTTAATGAATCTTCCCCGTTAATAGCATTGTGAAAACGGATAGTGTATTATTATAATACAATACTATATACTGCCAACATCCTTTGAGTCCCTTTGTTCATAATCATGAATAGACATATTACGAACATGCCAGAAAACAAAACGCATCCCCGAAGCATTTTCCGACCCTCAATGCTCCCTTCTATAGTTTGGGAACGTTGTTTCTATAATATCCGTTGCTCCTGATGCGTGTTACACAGAGAATCAACGTATAATAGGGGAGGGTCAAATGGAGCGAAATGTGAAATTTTGCGGCTACAACGGAAAACGGAGATCAGGGGATATGGGATTTGTCTTCATTAGAACGTACAAAGCATCTAATATGCTCCATCACATAGATAGGGAGAGGAGGAACAAAAACAGAAGAGAACGAAAATAAGTAATTTTTCCGTTAGAACATCACAGCTCCATTTTCGAGTAATTTCTGAGCTTCCTAAAATAGTTCTTTTTTTTAAAAAAAAAAAAAATCTCTTTTACAAAACCATTAGGTACACGATAAGAAAAGTTTCCCATGTTTTGATTTCATCAAATCTTCCGAAGGTATACGTAAGAAAAAATATGGGATCGTTTCTATTCATATTTGCATACGTCATTATAAGGGTTCAAAAAGTGTCTCTGCCCACAGTACTGATCAAGATGTAGATTAGAACGTATACAAATAGGTCGTAATGTGAACACAGTCTCTAATTATTGTTGGAAAAGTAAACTGAAAAGTGATCATTGGCAGGAAACGTGTAAATTAATCTTGCCAAGAATAATGAGGTAATTACAGGAAGTTATTCTTTAAAAAGTTGAGTTATTAATTGCGATTGTAATGTAAGTTATTTAATAGAGCCGAATATTTATTTTGATCAGTATTTATTGTTTTGATATTTCAAATTTCGTATATACATTGAGTGCTCACTGAATTGCGACCACTTATCTAATACTTTGTTTGTTGCTCCACGTTTTGCTCAGAGGACGGCCTGGACACGACGTGGCATGAATTTTGGTAGTTGTTGATATGTTTCAAGTCGGATCTGACACCCTTTATTCCTGATGGCATTCCACAATGAGCCCACAGATGTCGGTGCAGAAGTCATGATGTGAAGAGCTCGTTCTACAACATCCCATAAATGCTCTACAGGATTAAGATCCGATAAGCTATTGGCCAATTCATATACTACAGCTCCGTGGAATGTGCTTTAAGTCAAGCAAGTACAGTTCTGGCTTGGTGGCACCACACATTGTAACCCTGGAAAATGGCCTATTGGTGGGGGTAGAAGTGTTGCATTGTAAGGTGTACATGATCCTCTAACACATGCAGGTACTCATGTCCAAAATGATTGTCGCATATCTATAACTGTTTTCTTGTAAGAATATAATTTGATAATGATTTTAAAGGGTACTTTTAATACTGATACTATGTGTATAACCAGGAAATGTATATTTGTAGTAAATTTCATAGGAAAAGAATTATAAATACGAAAATTAAAATGACTAAAACAAAATGTTGCTAAATGGACAAGAAGTTTTATTTTTGTTTTATTGTTCTTATTTACTGCTCTTTTGACATGAAATTTGCCATGTACATGTCTTTGCCGATTATACACATACTAACATTATAAGAAATACCGGGCGAAATTGTTGTCAAGTTATATTCCTACAACAACATCTTTATAGACATGCGACAATAATTTTGGACATGAGTGTACATTACGGACGTCTTGCTGTGGTCCATGCACACCAACGGTTCTAGTCCATATCAACAGAAACACCCCAAACCATACAGCCTCCCCACCTAAGTGTACAGTATGCACCATTCACGAGGGATCCATAGCTTCGTGCTGTTGGCGCCACACATGCTCACGCCTGATCGAGAGAAGTAGCACAAAGCATGATTTATCGAGCCAACATATCCTTTTCCAATCCAATCTACGGTCCTATAAATCTGCCGGTACTATAAGGATAAATTGGAGCGGTCCTAGCTTAGTCGGTAGCACGGCTGACTTAAATACAAGAGAAACGGGTTCAAACCCAGGTCCAAACTAAAATTATTTGTGTGGGTGTCGGAGCCCCGGAGCACCCACGTAGTCGGCGCGCATGGGTCCAAGTAAATGGCAACGTTGAATTTCCATTTAACATTGGACGCATAAACAATGTAGAGCCTAAAGTCTCGTTCGATTTAAAAAAGTTTCTTCACTTTAGATTGAAACCATCATATTTGGAAACGGTTTCCCCTCTTACATTTTGTTGTAGATCTGATAATAACAGAGTTACCCTATATCATGTTACTTTTCAGACACCCTGTATATAAATACTAGAACTAGGGGTGGAAAGACAATTTTTAAATTGGTTGTATGACACTAGAAGTTGTGCGACAACTGACATACACTACCCTAAAAATCGCCCATTTTTTCAGGGTCTCCCGAGAGCAAGGACTCAATTTTTCAGTGTCGCACGATACGACATGACCCCCGTACCGATCAACTATGGAGAATCGAACACCACGGAAACTCGTTCTCTTTTATGAGAGTGTATTCGTTCTCTTTTACGACCACTTTTTCAGGAGTGTACTCGTTCCCTTTCCGAGCACAATTTTAACTTCTATTTTAACATAGCAAAAATTAAACAGAGACTACGAACACAGCAGAGCTAATAAAAGACTATGACCACATTTTCCAACCCTATTTAAAATAGCAGGAATTCCATAAGACTACGAGCACGTAGCGGAAGTAATAAAACAGTATGGCTTATTTTTCCATCCATATTTTATCATAGCATAAATTACATAAGACTATCAGCGCAGAGACTACGAAAACATAACTATGTAACATAGCAAAGACTACTAACATAACAGAGAATAATCGGGGGTGTATTCGTTCTCTCTTATTACCACTTTTTCAACAACTATTCTAACATAGCAGAAATTACGTAATACAGTGAACACAGAGATTACGAACCCACTCCTATGTAACATAGCAAAGATTACTAACATAGCAAAGAATAATGGGAGTGTATTCGTCCCCTTTTACAACTACTTTTTTAACATAAAAGAGACTACGAACGCAACACCCCTATGTCACATACAAGAGTATGGCTTATTTTTCAAACCTAATGTAACAGCAGAGATTACATAAGAAAGGTTACAAGCATTTTTAACATAGCAGAGCTGATAAAAAATATGGCCTATTTTTAACCACTATTTAACATAGCACATATTACAACCCCTATTTTAATACAGCAGAACTATGAACCAATAGAAGAAGTGTACTCGTTCCCTTGTATCAGTCCCTATGTAACATAGCAGAAATTACACAGCATTCATCAAGTACTAAATGTCCCAAAAGTACTGACCATCGTGGTCAGAGGTCAAATATTTAAACCCGAATAAATCGTAAATGAAATCACATATTGAGGTGCTGTTTCCACATTTAGTAATAGGTCATCAACCACTACAATTCCCAAAGGTACTAACCAGCGAGGCGAAAAATCAAATATTTAAAACCGAATAGCTCGTAATCGAAGCAACGTATTGAAATGCTGTTTCCATATTTAGTAATATGTCATCAAGTACTTCAAGTCCCAAAAGTACTGGCCAGCGACGTCCAAGGTCAAATATTCAAACCAGAAGAACTCCTGAATGAAGCAACTTATTGAGGCGCTGTTTAAACATATAGTAATAGGTCACCAACTACTACATGACCCGAAAGTACTGACCAGCGAGGTCACAAGTCAAATATTTAAACCAGAATAACTCGTAAACGAAGCATCATATTGAGGGGTTGTTTCCACATTTCGCAATAGGTCATCAACTACTACATGTCCCAAAATTCCTGACCATCGAGGTCAAAGGTCAAATAACCCGTAAACGGAGCGACATATTGAGGTGCTGTTTCCACATTTAGTAATAGAACACCAACTGCTACATGTTCTTAAAGTACTGACCATCGAGGTGAAAGATCATATATTTAAACCAGAACAACTCTAAACGGAGCAACATATTGAGGTGCTTTTTCCATATTTAGTAATAGGTCACCGACTACTACATGTCCCAAAAGTACTTACCAGGGAGGTCAAAGGTCAAATGACCCATAAACGGAACAACATGTTGAGGTGCTGTTTCCACATTTAGTAATAGGTCACTGACTACTACATGTCCGAAAAGTATTTACCATCGAGGTCAAAGGTCAAATAAATCATAAACGGAGCAATATATTGAGGTGCTGTTTCCAAATTTTTAAAATGGTCACCGACTACTATATGTCTTAACAGTACTGACCATCGAGGTTAAAGGTTAAATAACTCATAAACGGAGCAATATATTGAGGTGCTCTTTCCAAATTTTTAAAATGGTCACCGACTACTATGTGTCTCAAAAGTACTTACCATCGAGCTGAAAGGTCAAACAACTCATAAGAGAGCAACATATTGATGTGCTTTTTCCACATTTAGTAATAGGTCACCGACTACTACATGTCACGAAAGTATTGACCACCGAGGTCAAAGGTCAAGTAACTCATAAACGGAGCAACATATTAAGGTGCTGTTTCCAAATTTAGTAATAGGTCACATGCTACTACTTGTCCCAGAAGTACTGATCATCGAAGTCAAAGGTCAAATATTTGAACGTAAATTGCTAGTAAACGGAGTGACAGATAAAGTTGTGTGACCTATTCAATTTTGTACCAAACAGAAATAAAGCGAAGAAGGAATAAATTTGAGTGGCTTGTTTACTTTTGTATCAACGAGAAAAAGCCAGGAAAGGCCACTTTAGGTAGTTCAGTGTTTTATACCGTTTTGGGTTATTCAAATAAACGAGAAAAAATATTTATACCATGCAGAAAAAGCAAAGATATGCAATCTTAACTAGTAGGGAATTTTATATTATCCTGTACTATTTAAAAAAACGAAAGGATAAATTTGAGAGACATATTCAATTTTTACAAACGAAAAATGCCATTTTTACTAGCTTGGAATTTCTATACCTTTCGATGCTATTCAAATAAACGGGGGAATAAATTTATACTAACCAGAAAAAGCGAGGAAGGGCGATATTCTATTACTGAAAAAAACGAAAGAATAAATTTGAGTGGAGTATTTAGTTTTGTACCCACCAGAAAAACCTAAGAAGGGCCATTTTAACAAGCTGAATATTTTATAACATTTTGTAATATTTAAACAAACAATGGAGTATATTAGTACTAACCAGAAAAAGAAAAAAGCTCTATTTCAACTAGGTCAGAATTTATGTACCTTTTGTACTATTGCAATAAACGAGAAAAAGTGAAGAAGGACTATTTTAACTAGCTTAGTATTTTATACCATTTTCTACTATTTAAACAAACAGTGGAATAAATTTGTGCTAAAAAGAAAAACCAAAAATGTTTCAGAATTTATGTACCTTTTGTGCTGCTGCAATAATCGAAAGAATAAATTTGGGTGTCGTACTTTTTATACCAACGAGAAAAAGCGAAGAAGGACCATTTTTGACTACCTCAGAATTTTATACCATTTTGTACTATTTAAATAAACTAAGGAATAAATTAGTACTTACCGGAAAAAACAAAAAATGTCGCCTTTTATTAGCTGAGAATTTAAGGACCTCTGTACTACTCCAACAAACGAAAGAATAAATTTGGGTGTTCATCTTTTTACACCAACCAGAAAAAGGACCAGTTTATCTAGCTGAGTATTTTATAACATTTTGTGCTATTTAAATAAACAAAGGAATAAATTTCTACTAACCAGGAAAAGGGGAAAAGAACCATTTTAACTAGCTCAGAATTTATGTACCATTTGTGCTAATCCAATAAACGAAGGGTTAAATTTGAGTGACCTATTCAATTTTGTACCAAGCAGAAAAGAGTAAATTTTGTTAGCATCTTTACTTTTGTATTAACAAGAAAAAAGTGAAGAGGGTCCATTTTATCTATCTCAGAATTTATGTAACTTCTATTCTCCTCCAATTAACCAAAAAAAACGAAATAATGGCATTTTACCTAGCTCAGAATTTCTGTACCTTTAGTGCTATTCAAATACACGAAGGAATAAATTTGAGTGGGTTATTTAATTTTGTAACAACCAGAAAAAGCCGAAGGAGGACCATTTTAACTAGCTCAGAATTTAAAGACCTCTCTACTACTCAAATAAACGAAGGAATAAATTTGAGTGGTATATTTACTTTTGTACCAACGAGAAAAGGAACCGAAGAAGGACTACTTTAATTAACTGAGTATTTTATACCACTTTGTATTATTTAAATAAACAAAGGAATAAATTTATACTAAGCAGAAAAGGCGAAGAAGGACCATTTTAACTAACTCAGCATTTTATACCTTTTTGTGCTATTCAAATAAACGAAGGAAGAAATTTGAGTGGCTTAAGAAAAGAAGGTCAATGTTAACTAGCTCAGCATTTTGTTCCCTTTTGTGCTATTGAAACAAACTAAGGGTTAAATTTGAGTGATCTATTCCATTTTGTACCAAGCAGAAAAAATGAAGAATGAATAAATTTTGTTGGCTTCTTTACTTTTATATTAACAGTTAAAGAAGCGGAGAAGGTGTATTTTAAATATCTCAGTATTTATGTACATTTGGTACTACTCAAATAAACGAATTAATAGATTTGGATGTTCTACTTTCTGTACCAAGCAAAAAGCAAAGAAGGACCATATTCTACTGCTCAAATAAACGAAAGAAAAAATTTGAGTGACCTGTTCAATTTTGTACTAACGAGAAATGCTACTTTAACTAGTTCAGAATTTCTTTACCTTTTTGTGCTATTCAAATAAATGAAGGAATAAGTTTTTACTAACCAGAAAGAACGATGAATGACCATTTAACCAACTTAGAATTTTATATCATTTTGTAGTTATCAAATAAACGAAGGAATAAATTTATGTGGCATATTCAGTTTTGTCACAATCAGAAAAAGGAACGAAGTATCATTTTGTACTAATCAAACAAACGAAGGAATAAATTTTGGGTGGCCCTTTAAGTTTCGTACCAATCACGAAGAAAAGAGAAGAAGGTCCATTTAACAAGCTCAATATTTCTGTACCATTTTGTGCTACTCAAATAAATTTGGGTGGTCTATATTATTTTTGTAACAATCAGAAGAAAAGCAAAGAAGTGTCATTTAACTAGCTCAGTATTTTTTACCTTTCTGTGGGATTAAAATAAACGAAAGAATAAATTTGAGTGGTCAATTTATTTGTGGTGCTACATTTTGTATTTTTGTCTCACCCAGAGAAAGAGCCACTTTAAAGTAGCATTGCTAAATAAATTTTAATTGCCTCTCCCGTCACGTAAAAACATGTACTATATAAGCAGCTTTTCCTAATGAAATAACACTTAAAAAATAATGTTAATGGCCGGTTGCCTTCCACACTAGTAAGGTATCCTATGTTATGTAAAAAACAAATTTACGCTCAATATGCTGTACCTTAGGGTTCTCACTATACTAACAATACAAATGTTAGGTAACGATTTCGTAATGTTCTTTTTTTTATTTTATTTAAAGTGCATTAATATGGAGAAGCTTAAATATCTGCAGCAAGAGAAAGAATAATTCAGCACGTTTTATATATGGTGCAACATGGAACTTTGAAAAGTTTTCTTTTCCTTGATGAGCTGATTCTTACTTTGATATGATCTCTTCTTCATCTGGTTTTCCTTTTGCCTTTTCCCCTATCAGCAATGTGATCCAAAATGGCCAAGCATGCTGTTTCTTCTTTTTTATTATTGTCATGATTCGTCGTCCTTCATCAGTGTTCTTTAGTACGTCTTCATTCCTTAATAACGCTAATTGCTATGGAGTCTGTTATACAGAATTAAGTTATAATTAAAATATGGCGCAACTATTTTCTGTAACCAATAACAGCTCTGGTATGTTAAATCTCACGTTCAAATATTTAGTTAGTGACCGGGAAACTTTGGACTTTAGCGTCGCCGTTAGTATTTTGTCAACCTATACTAAATGTAATACCTAATTCGCTAAACGCATGTCAATTACCCATATAACTATGAGCCTTACTTAGTGACGGAAGAGACAATTAAAATTTATTTAGCAATGCTACTTTAAAGTGGCCCTTTCTCTAGGTGACACAAAAATATACAAAATGTAGCACCTCAACTAAATGGACAACTCAAATTTATTCTTTCGTTTATTTTAATCCCTCAGAAAAGCATAAAATACTGAGCAAGTTAAAATGTACTTTCTCTGCTTTTCTTCTGATTGTTACAAAAATAGTATAGACCAAACAAACTTATTTGGTAGCTCAAAATGGTACAGAAATATTGACCTAGTTAAAATGGACCTTCTTCAATTTTTTCGTGGTTGCTATAAAACTTAAAGGGCCACCCAAAATTTATTTCTTCGTTTATTTGATTAGTACAAAATGGTACTTCCTTCCTTTTCTGCTTCCTACAAAACTAAATAGATCACAGAAATTTATTCTTTCCTTTATTTGATTACTACAAAATGATATAAAATGGTCCTCCTTCGTTTTTTTCTGGTTACAAAAAACTTATTCCTTCGTTTATTTGAATAGTACAAAATGGTAAAGAAATTCTGAGCTAGTTAAAATGACATTTCTTGTTGGTATAAAATTGAATAGGTCACTAAAATTTATTCCTCCGTTAATTTGAGTAGTAGAATATTGTCCTTCTTTGTTTTTCCTGGTTGGTACAGAAAGTAGAATATCCAAATTTATTCTTTCGTTTATTCGAATAGTACAAAATGTACATAAATACTGAGCTATTTAAAACAGACCTTCTCCGCTTTTTTAACTGTTAATATAAAAGTAAAGAAGCCAACAAAATTTATTCATTCTTCAATTATTTCTGCTTGGTACAAAATTGAATAGGTCACACAAATTTAACCCTTCGTCTATTTCAATAACACAAAAAGGTACAAAATGCTGAGCTAGTTGACATTGACCTTCTTTGCTTAAGCCGCTCAAATTTCTTGCTTCGTTTATTGGAGTAGTGCAAAAGGTACATAAATTCTGAGCTAGTTAAAATGGTTCCTTTTCCCTTTTTCTGCTAAGTACAAATTTATTCCTTTCTTTATTTAAATAGTACAAAATGATATAAAATACTCAGCTAGGTAAAATGGTCCTTTTTCTGGTTGGTATAAAAAGTTGAACACCCAAATTTATTCTTTCGTTTGTTGGAGTAGTATAGAGGTCCTTAAATTCTCAGCTAATAAAATCGACATCTTTTTCTTTATTTATTCCTTTGTTTATTTAAATAGTACAAAATGGTATAAAATTCTGAGGTAGTCAAAAATGGCCCTCCTTCGCTTTTTCTCGTTGGAATAAAAAGTACAACACAGACATTTATTCTTTCGTTTACTGCAGTAGTACAAAAGATACATAAATTCTGCAACATTTTCGCTTTTTTGGATAGCACAAATTTATTCCAGATTATTTAAATAGTAGAAATGGTATAAAATACTAAGCTAGTTAAAATAATCCTTCTTCACTTTTTTCACGTTTATTACAGTAGTACAAAAGGTACATAAATTCTGACTTAGTTAAAATGGGGCTTTTTCTCTTTTTCTGGTTAGTACTAATTTATTTCATTGTTTGTTTAAATATTACAAAATGTTATTAAATACTCTAAAACTAAAAAAACTAACTAACTAACTCTATGGCCTATGGATCCCGGAGGTTCAATGCCGCGTTCCCAGAAATCTCTCCACTGACTTCTATCCTTAGGTAACTGCAACCAGTTTCTACTTTGTATTCCAATCTCTGCGAGATTCATCTTAATATTGTCCTCCCATCTGCGCCTAGGTCTTCCTAATGGTTGTTTTTCGATTGGTCTTCCAGTCAAGACTTTGAAAGCGTTTCTACTTTCTTCCATTCTAGCTACATGACCCGCCCACCTAAGCCTCCTAGACTTGACGACCCTAACAATGTTGGGTAAACTGTATAAATTATGTAGTTCCCTGTTATGAAGTTTCTGTCATTTCCCATTTCCTATTCCCGTTCCTCTCGGGTGCGAATATCCGTTTCAGGATCTTGTTCTCAAATACTTTCAGTCTATGTTCTTCCTTCGGAGTAAGTGACCATGTTTCGCAACCATACAGAACAACAGGCATGATTATAGTTTTGTATATTTTAAGCTTCAGAATCCTCGATATAATTCGCGACGACAAGACATTTTGAACCAAGTAGTAACACGAGCTCCCTGCTTTTAGTCTACATTTAATTTCTTCGTGAATATGATTTTTTTCTGCTAATACTGATCCTAGATATTTGAACTATCCACTTTATCAAAAGTATTATTTAATATTTTAACGCATTCATAATTTGCCGTATTACGGTCCCGACGGACTTCCATGTATTTAGTTTTCTCAGCATTTACTTCTAAACCCATGTCCCTGCAAGTGTTTAATAAGATCTCTGCATTTCTTTCTATTGTTCTCCTATCATCCCCTATTAAATTTACATAATCAGCATATGTCACAACCTGGTGAATACCGTTCAACTCTAGGCCCTGCTTGCTATCTTTGATTTTCCTTATAGCGTATTCCAGAACAAAGTTAAATAATAGTGGCGACAGCGCATCTTCTTGGTTCAGGCCATTCTCGACGTGAAAGGTCGGGGACAAAAATTTTCCTACCCGGACTTTTCTTTGGGATTCATTTAAACATATCTTAATTAATCTAATTAGCTTTCTCGGTATTCCAAGTTCGGTAAGAACGTTGTATAATGTTTCTCTCCTAACCGAGTCGTACGCCTTTCTAAAATCAATAAATAGTTGATGTACTGGGGTATTGTATTCCCACTTTTTTTCGAGTATTTCAATATTTGGTATTTGGTCAATAGTTGATCGATTTCGTCTAAATCCGCACTGATAATCTCCAATAATTTCATCTGCGTATGGAGTCAATCTTGCTAATAGAATATTTGAAAGGATTTTATAAGATGTTGACAAAAGAGCAATGCCTCGATAATTATTACAGTCAGTTTTGTCACCTTTCTTTGGAATTGGAATAATGATTGATTCTTTCCACTCTTGTGGCAATTCTTCCTTGTTCCAAATAAGTAAAATGAGTTTGTGTATCTTGTTCCACAATTTTTCGCCTCTAGCTAAAATTAACTCAGCCGGAATTTCATCTACACCCGGAGATTTGTGTTTCTTTAATTTCTTTATAGTGGTTTCTACTTCTATTCAGTTGGGTTCTGGGAATATACGATTCTGTGGTGTGTATCTCGTGTTAAGCAAATCGTCAAAGAAATCTTTCCATCTATTAAAGATGCTATCCGTATCAGTGAGAACTGTACCGTCAGATTTCTTTAATATATAAGCACGAGGTTGATAGCCATTCTTAAATTCGCTGATCCCCTTATACATGTCCCGGATGTTTTTATTTTTAATATTATCTTCAAGTTCCTTAATTTTAGCTTTCAAAAAATCGAGTTTCTTTGTTCTAAAATTTTGGAAGTTTCCCGCCTGATATCTGCGAAATTTTGTGTAGCTATTTCATTCGGATTTTGTAGCCAGCGTAATTTTGCCTGTTTTCTCTTCTCTGTTAGTTTAGTGCATCCCTGATCAAACCTTGGTTTGTTCTTACGTATATCTGCGTGTCCCAATTTTTCTTTTGCTGAAATTTTAATGCTATCTCTAATTTCAATCCAGGTATCCTCAACACTAGTGCACTCCGAATCTTCTAAAGCCAAGAATCTATTCGAAACTTCAATCTGGTATACCTCTCTTACTTGGCTCTCTTCTAATTTCTTTAAAATAAATCTCTCCCTTTTCGGACATTAAATATTACCTTTATTCAACGACAATCTCTCTCGTATTATCAATGCTACCAGATAGTGATCAGCGTCACAGTCAGCCCCTCTAAACGACCGAACATCAATTATGCTAGATTGCCTTCTTCTACCTACTAATACGTGATCAATTTGGTTATGTATTTTTCCGTCAGGTGAGGTCCATGAGTATTTATGAACGCCGCCATGTGTGAATTTTGTACTCTTCACGAATGGGTTTTTGGATGTTGCAAAATTCACGAGTCTAACCCGTTGTCATTACTTTCCTTATGCAGACTTTCGTTCCCTATAATCGGTTTGAAAATATACTCTCGTCCTACCTTCGCAATTAAAATCCCATAATATAATTTTCATATGGTATCGCGAGAGTTGGTCAAATATCCGTTCCACTTCTTCGTAAAAACTGTCTTTTATATCGTCATCTTTATCTTCAGTTGGGGCACGTACAATTAAAACAATATTATCACACCACCGCCCCTTAAGAGTAATAAAAGAAAGTCTGTCAGAAACAAATTCAACCCATTTAATAGCTGGTAATATTCGTTTGTGAACGAAACCCACTGTTCCTAACTGGTGATTTTTATTTTCTTCCCCGTAAAAGAACGTGAAATTTCCGGAATTCACAGATCCAATTCCTTCCCACCAAACTTCCTGAACTCATACCAGGTCCATCCTGTATTTCTCTAACTCACTCGTTTCGGATTTTAACGCGCCTGCCCTATAAAGACTTCTAATATTCCATGATCCAAATCTCATGTCCATTTTCTTTTGCTGAGATATCAGTCCTTGTCCGAGGCTTTTGTGAATATTTCTGAACAAGTTCTTTTTTTCACAGGATGAGATTGTTAGCTTTACCCAAACCCCCAAGCTGGAGGACCACTCCTAGTCCGCTGTCCGCCAGCTAATTAAAATGGTCCTTTTTAGGTTCTTTCCTGGTTGTTACAAAACTAAATACTCCACTCAAATTTATTTCAGTAGTACATTATGGTCCTTCCTCGCTTTTTCTGGTTAGTATAAATTTATTTCTCAGTTTATTTCAATAGCATCAAAAGGTATAGAAATTCCAAGCTAGTAAAAATAGCATTGTTCGTTGGTACAAAATTGAATATGTCACTCAAATTTATCCTTTCGTTTGTTTAAATAGAACAGGATAATACAATTTCCCTACTAGCTAAGATTGCATATCTTTTCTTTTTCTGCTAGGTATAAATTTATTTTTTCTATATATAAATATTTGAATAGCCCAAAAGGTATAAAACACTGAACTACTTAAAGTAGCCTTTCTTGGCTTTTTCTCGTTAATACAAAAGTAAACAAGCCACTCAAATTTATTCCTTCTTCGCTTTTTTCTGCTTGGTACAAAATTGAATAGGTCACACAACTTTATCTGTCACTCCGTTTATTAGTTGTTTACGTTTAAATAATTGACATTTGACTCGATGATCAGTACTTCTGGGACATGTAGTAGTTGGTGACCTATTACTAAATGTGGAAACATCGCCTCAATGTGTTGCCCCGTTTACGAGTTATTCTGGATTAAATATTTGACCTTTCACCTCGCTGGTCAGTACTTTTGGAACTTTTAGTAGTTGGTGACGTATTACTAAATGTGGAAACAGCACCTCAATACGTTGCTCCGTGTATGGGTTATTTGACCTTTCACTTCGTTGGTCAGTAATCTTAGGACATCTAGTAGTACGTTTAAATACTCCGCTTACTAGTTGTTTACGTTTAAATAATTGACCTTTGACTCGATGATCAGTACTTCTGGGACATGTACTAGTTGATGACCTATTACTAAATGTGGAAACAGCACCTTAATACGTTGCTTCGTTTACGATTTATTCGGTTTCTAATATTTGGTCTTTGACCTCGATGGTCAGTACCTTTGGGACATGTAGTTGTTGATGAGCTATTACTAAATGTGGAAACAGCACCTCAATATGTGATTTCATTTACGATTTATTCGGGTTTAAATATTTGACCTCTGACCACGATGGTCAGTACTTTTGGGACATTTAGTACTTGATGAATGCTGTGTAATTTCTGCTATGTTACATAGGGACTGATACAAGGGAACGAGTACACTTCTTCTATTGGTTCATAGTTCTGCTGTATTAAAATAGGGATTGTAATATGTGCTATGTTAAATAATGGTTAAAAATAGGCCATATTTTTTATCAGCTCTGCTATGTTAAAAATGCTTATAGCCTTTCTTATGTAATCTCTGCTGTTACATAAGGTTTGAAAAATAAGCCATACTCTTGTATGTGACATAGTGGTGTTGCGTTCGTAGTCACTGCTATTTTAAAAAAGTTGTCGTAAAAGGGAACGAATTCACACCCATTATTCTCTGCTATGTTAGTAATCTTTGCTATGTTACGTAGGAGTGGGTTCGTAATCTCTGTGTTCATTGTCTTACGTAATTTCTGCTATGTTAGAATAGGGGTTTAAAAGTGGTAATAAGAGAGAACGAAAACACCCCGATTATTCTCTGTTATGTTAGTAGTCTTTGCTATGTTACATAGTTATGTTTTCGTAGTCTCTGTGCTCATAGTCTTATGTAATTTTTGCTATGATAAAATAGGGGTGAAGAAATAAGCAATATTCTTATATTACTTCCGCTACGTACTCGTAGTCTTAAGGATTTTCTGCTATGTTAAATAGGCTTAGAAAATGTGCTCATAGTCTTATCTAATATGTGCTATGTTAAATAGTGGTTGAAAGAAACCATATTCTTTCACCAGTTCTGCTACATGGTCCTAGTCTTAAGTAATTTCTGCTATATTAAAATAGCGGTTGAAATATAAGCCAAACTCTTTTCTTTGCTCTGCTACGTGTTCGTAGTCGTATGTAATTTGTTATGTTATATAATGGTTGGAAAATGTGCTCATCGTCTTTTATTAGCTCTGCTGTGTTCGTAGTCTGTTTAATTTTTGATATATTAAAAAAGGGATTGAAAAAGTGCTCATAAAATGGAACGAGTACACCCCTTAAAGGTGGTCGTAAAAGGGAGCGAATATACCCTTATAAAAGAGAACGTGTTTTCGTGGTGTTCGATTTTCAATGGTTGGACGGTACGGGGGTCATGGCGTATCGTGCGACACTGGAAAATTGAGTTCTTGCTCTCGGGAGGCCCAGAAAAAAGGGCGATTTTAGGGTAGTGTATGTGAGGTGTCGCACAACTACTACACTGTTGATACTCCCTATAGGGTTGCCCCTACTTGATCGACATCGTTAATGGACATTCGAACGTGGTCAGGTGATTGGCTGTCACTTGTGTCAAAAGTCTGTATGGGAGATTTCCACACTCCTAAACATCCCTAGGTCCTCTGTGTCTGATGTGATAGTGAATTGGAAACGTGAAGGAACACGTGCAGCACAAAAGCGTACAGGTCGACTTCGTCTGTTGACTGAAAAAGACAGCCGACAGTTGAAGAGTATCGTAAAGTGTAATAGGCGGACATCTATCCAGACTATCACACAGGAATTCCAAACTGCATCAAGATCCACTCCAAGTACGATGACAGTTAGGCGTGAGGTAAGAAAACTTGGATTTCATGGTCGAGCGGCTGCTCATAAGCCACACATTACGCAGGTAAATGCCAAACGATACCTCGCTTGGTGTAAGGAGTGTAAACATTGGACGATTGAACAGTGGAAAACCGTTGTGTGGGGTGGAGAATCACGGTATACAATGTGGCAATCCGATGGCAGGGTGTAGGTATGGCGAATGACCGGTGAACGTAATCTGTCAGCGTGTGTAGTGCCAAGAGTAAAATTTGGAGGTGGTGGTGTTATGGTGTGGTCGTGTTTTTCTTGGAGGTTGCTTGCACCCCTTGTTGTTTTGCGTGGCACTCTCACAGTGCAGGACTACATTGATGTTTTAAGCACCTTCTTGCTTCCCACTGTTGAAGAGCAATTAGGGGAGGGCGATTGCATCTTTCTACACGATCGACCACCTATTCATACTGTACACCTGTGGCGAAGTGGTTATACGACCATAACATCCCTGTAATGGACTGACCTACACAGAGTCCTGATTTGGATCCTATAAAACACCTTTTGGATGTTTTGGAACGCCGACTTCGTGCCAAGCCTCACCGACCTACATCGATACCTCTCCTCAGTTCAGCACTCCGTGAAGAATGGGCTGCCATTCCCCAAGAAACCTTCCAGCACTTGATTGAAAGTATGCCTGCGAGAGTTGAAGCTATCATCAAGGCTAAGGGTGGACCAACACCATATTGAATTCCAGCAGTACCGATGAAGGGTGCCACGAACTTGTGTCATTTTCAACAATGTGTTCGGATACTTTTGATCTCATAGTATATATATATATATATATATATATATATATATATATATATATATATATATATATATATATATATATATATATATATATAGAGAGAGAGAGAGAGAGAGAGAGAGAGAGAGAGAGAGAGAGAGATCATAATGTATTTTAGTAAAGAAATATCCCGAAGCTAATCAAACAAATTTTCTGATAGATTTTTAGTCATTTGGCCCATGCCTTCCTTTCTTTTCCTTGGTTAATCTAGACTTTCCTTTTTCAATTCTTCTCTTTTTCTACCGTGTTTCGGTTTTATATTCTCTCCAAGAGTAGCTTTGGTAGAAGCAGCACGAGGGAGGACAGACGGTCGACTGGCTGAGCGGCTGTTGGCTTTTCAAATGCTTGGGTTCCCCCTGTAGGGCAGTTCCAAGCAACAACCAATTATGCCTTCAACGACGGTAATGAGACAAATTATTGGAAAAGTGGTTTGGAATACCAATGAGTCCATCTTTCCCATTCTAGTCTTCTTCCCCTCCTACCCGATCCACATACACACTCAGTTCTTCCAATCCACCACTAGTAGCAACCACTATTCACTGAAGAAGGGTTTGGCTCTGAATTTAAAACGTCTGCTGGACAATTTTACAACAACGAAATTTTGTTTAATTCCCTCCTTTCTTCCTCCCTGTGCCTTTCTCTCTCTCTCTCTCTAGGAACTAGTAGTGTACTTTCCTGCAAAATAATTGGCTGCTTTCAAAATGCTCCTCTTTTGTTTGGTGTAGTAGTAGTGTACGCAGCACTAACTAACAGACGTTAAGAGGAAATGCTATTTCTATGTTCCTTAATTTGGGTTTTATGCTTATTTCCAATTCCCCTTGTATTATTACAAGTACCTTTGTAGCTTTTTCTTTCGTTTCTTTTGCTTTATTTGGTTCTGGATTCTGTGGCCTTTCTCTTAATGTTATTTTTACGTGAGAGGTTTATTATCACTCACAAGCAGTGGCGGCGATTAGGGGGTACGCGGAGCAATTGCCTCTCTTTCTTTTTACCTACACATAATCACCTAATCACCGGTTAGGGTACTTGCCTTTGGCGTAGGAGACCTGGGTTCGATTTCCAGTGGAAGCTCATGTGGTTCGAATCTCACGGCAAGATATAAGTCCACGGCTCATATCAAATTAAATTAAATTACCTAATCAACGTGCCCCCTTACTAATGCCAATTTTTTGCACTTTAGGCTCCGAATCTTAATGTTCATACCCAATTGCTACTACTGCTCAAAGGTATGCATATGCTGTACATTATACAGCCAAGACCAAAACGTTAGTCACTTTTCTGGAGTACTTTTACTTTTTGTAATTATATGATCATCATTTTTTTAAACTTAAATATTTTGAAAGCGTGCACTTCTCCAACGACTTCTCTGCTTTTGAATACCATACTACAGTCCAGTGGCGTATTTAAAGGGTCTTCCGGGCTTAAGCCCCCCCCCCCGAAATTTTATTTACTATTTTAAAGTAAATGAAATATCTTGCAGAATGTTCACATTTCCAGGAATAAAGTTAGCAAAGCCCACCCGAAACAAAATCGTAAATACGTCAGTGATACAATCCGTAGGAACATGAGAGGAAATAGAAGCAAAAAGTTGGTTTTCTAGTGCAGCATATACACCTAGGTCCAGAGTATTGTAATTACTGGACTCTGTGAGAGATTCACTGTTGTTACTCGTTTTCAGCTCCCTCTAACATTGGTAGTATTATTGCTCACAATGAATATTATTTTAAACTTCTTTCAATTACTTGGGGGACAGATTGATACAGTCTAGATACCCATATACCACCAATAACGTTTCTCCAAATTCGTTTATTTTATGCGTACTGTACGCAGTTTCCTACTTGTACTTTAGATAATTCTGAATTGCTTTTGCTTTTACACCACAAACACCTAATCTCTAAAATAAAATGCGATTCGGAAAGTAAAGTTACAACGTCTAGTATTCAATCAAAAAATGCGTATTTTACACCATGTCTAATACAGTGTATGTAAAATAATACACATTAAATTATTTTTTAGATAATTGCCGACATTATACAAATGCATATTAAGTCAGGGTACTAGCTTCGATATTCCATAGTTATAGCTCCTGCTGATGAAACCACATTTCACCTTCGTTCTGATTCTTCTCTGTCGTCATCAAAATTCACATCTCAAATTCGTTACATGTTATCGACTCAAATTATTTCCATGAATGGCAACAAGAGTAAGAGTAAGTCATTATAGGGT
The DNA here is from genome assembly GCF_964235325.1 of Thermobia domestica. NCBI lineage: Eukaryota > Metazoa > Arthropoda > Insecta > Zygentoma > Lepismatidae > Thermobia > Thermobia domestica. The sequence goes on along the minus strand of NC_137455.1, from coordinate 196,234,548 downwards.
TACGCCAACAACAAGCTCTGTTTGCACTCGTTCAGAACCACAAACAAGGAAAGATGTGAGAAAAGTAAAATAAATACAATACAACACAAGCACACCGAAACAAATATAAAACAATAGACAAGTGTAACAGTACATAGTAGAAGGCAAAAAGTCTCTACCAGGTAGGACCACAAGGGGATGTTACTTAAAATAATGACAAGTTACAGAGGTTGATTCACTTATATTGAACCGAATCTGAATATGTCACTTATGGGGCGTTTACACTTAGTCGATTTGCGTTCGATTCAGTTGAATTGACGTCACTTTCAACTTAATCGACCGTGTAAACGGGAATTCAACTTAATCGCCTGTTGATCGAAAGCGACTAATCGACTGGCAACTGAATTGAAAGACGTTCTATTTTCTGTGGTTGAAATAATTGAATACATCCATCGATCTGATTCGGCCTAGTTGCTTCGATTTAGTGGCAAATGCAGCGAGTCGATTTAGTCGTGCGACTAAATCGACCAAGTGTAAACGCCCCATTACTTAGCTGTGTTCCCACCACTGGTTGTGTTCGATCTGCAGGCCATCTCCACTGATTATTGCCCGGCATCGGAGTTTCCACTGCAGGAGACTGGGTTACAGCTGGACAAAGGATAATTACATTTTACTTCTCTTTAAAGGATTTTCACATGCCAGTGACGGTGCGATTGTTCCTCGATATGTTCATTACCTGACAAGAGTGGATTTAAAGCGTAGCCATATTGATGAAATAACCCAAATCATCTCTACTTCCTCGTCCCGGATCTAAGGACCTATGTAGCAACCAGTGTCTCTATGTCAGCAAGCTGAGTCATGGCTCAAAACAAGAGAACAAGCAATTGCAACAAGTCAGGACCACTTTCACTCCTGACTTATAAGTACTGATTAAGGAGACCGCCTTCCCACTGACTAAGAGGAGGAATTAGGTTTCATAGTGAACTTTCATAAAACGCACTCCCAGCTTTTCCTTTCCGGGTATCACTCCGTTCAGTACGGCTGGGCGCTACCAGAGTTTTCGTCCATAGTCGTCCGACTCCTGGTCCGAATGTCAATTGCAAATATGTCCAAATCTGTACCATTAATCACAACCCAAACGAAACAAACAAACACACTGAGAAAAATCCATTATCCGGACAGCGGTATATTGTACAAATACAAGGATTCGTTATGTTTACTAAGGAAATCTGTACGGAGCGTACTTTATCCATATACTACACAGGTACTGCCTTTTACCCGCTTAGATATTACATCATTTCGCTGCAGAATGTCTGACATCTAACAATCTTCTGTATTTTACATACATATACGTATGTTAAGTACTTCAGTTATACGTTATATACGTCCATCTGTACGTGAGATCCAGACCGCCTATAGACACTCTTTCTTTCGCCATGGCTGACGTCATTGAACTACCGTCTTTTGCTTGCGAAACGAGGTTGTTACAATCGGAAGGAAACAAAAACCTGGGTAAGTGCACTAGTTAACTATTACTTTAGTTAAATATTCCATTAATTATATATTCTTTTAGTGTAACTTGCTTTAGTATAGTACTAAGTAAGTAATATAGTTTATGACTACAACTCGTTAATGATTGAGGAGAATGGAATGGGTGAATCTGAATTTTGAGAAATCTTTGAATATTAATGTTTTGAAACATTTTACGTTACAAGGTAGCAAAATGAATGTTATGTGTTTATTCATTCCGTTTTATATGTGACGATTTATTACGTGGTGCAGAGTTACTACAGGACTGCTTAACATAATTGCTAAGAAACCGTTTTCAGCGCGAAAATTCCCTTGTGTAGTGAAGATTTAGGCTTTAGGTCTCTGGGCTTTCGGCATCAATGGCCTTGTTAGCCCGTCACATATGAGGGATGACGTCCCTCGATGAGCACACTATCCGGGTAAAGGAAGGGAAGAAAGGATTGGGGAAGGAAGAAAACGGCCTGGGACCTATATGTTAGGTACCACTCCGGCATTTTCCTGCTGTGAATGAGGAAAACCCAAGGAAATCTCATTCAGGATGGCTGGACTTAAAATCTTTTGATACTTTTTCGACTGAGGAAATCGATCCCCAACGGGATCGAACCCGGGACCGTTCGCACCGAAGGCGAGAGCGTTAGCAACTACGCTACGCGGGGCCACTTGTGTAGTCTAGAAAACTCGTTTTTATTAGGATATTTGCATTTTTTTTGTTTTTTTACTTTTAGTTTAACGCCCCATGATTGTACATAAACGTAAGTGAGAAGGTGACGATGAGATACATGATAATGGTGGAATCAAGAAAATGTAAGGAAACTGGAAAGTCTTAAGAATAACCACACCTACAGTGTTCACCAAAAGGCTATTTGTCGGGAGCAGGAATCGAACCAGGGACCTAACAGGTCAGAGGTAAGCGCTCTACTACAGAGCTTTCTTTTGTTTAAAGAACTTGTTTACATTGAAATATATATATTTGACGAAGATATTGATATATTTTACAGCCTCACTGAAATTTTAAAAAAAAAGTAGTCAGGGAGAGCTTACTTGTCAGGTTTTTATTTTTTAAATTTAATTTGATTTGATTTCTATTTATTTATTTTTGCTTGTTATGTTCCCTAGTTAATTAATGTTTGGGTTACTGAGAATTAAAACCTTTTTAGTATTATTGTTATGGCATCACTTTGGAACCAAAAAGTTTGAATTTTTTTTTCTTGTGTTTTCATATAGGAAGTTGGTAAGTTTGTGCCTTAGCATTGGTTTGGTTTCTACTGTAGAACGTAATTGAAGGTCATGTTGAGTTGAGTCTTGGCGGGTTTGAGTTCGTGAAGTGTCAGGCACTGATTGTGCCCCTGTCTTCTGTCTGTGATGTTTCCTGGTTTTGGGCAGTGACGTATTTATGTTGAGGAGTACCAACGCAGGCCGCTTAACTACAACACAGCTTCAACACCTACGAGTGCCAGGCGTTTGAATTTCACCCTTCGTTCCGGCGTGACTAATGCAGTATAGTACTAGGTTCAAATTCTATGGCTGGTAAAAACGGTATGGTAAGAAACACAACGTAATAGTTATTAGTTTAATTAGTGTTTCTTCATAGTATTGTTTCACTATTTCTAGAAGGAATTAACTATTAACGAAGTAATGAATAAGCAAAAAGACACTTTGATTGACGTTTACGATTTCTCATACTCCATTGAGGATGTTTTGATCCTCAGTTGCGCAAACATCCAGTGTGCGTTTTTTTTTTTTTTTTTTTTAATTTTTTGTTGCTTACACTGCCTTACAGATGAGGGTTATAGTTAAGGAGCCGTACTTCCCATTTAGGGAAGGACGAGAAACGCCATACTTTCAGGAATTATTCATTGACTATCTAGGACAGCGTTTCCCAACCGGTGCGCCGCGGCACACTGGTGTGCCGTGAATGGGCCGCTAGTGTGCCGCGAGGAAGTCGAAGCAAATTATTAATTCTATAGCAATCAAATTGCAAGACGAAGGAAAAATGTATATTTTTATTTCACATTACTATGAACCTCTACTACGAATCTACAACTTTAAGTTTCATACCGTGTTACTTTTCTGTACATTTTTAATGTTGAAAATATATATTGGTTATCATTGTTGTAACTATTATTGCTTCTTTATTGTTGCAGACTATTTTGTAACTTGAAAATTTAAAATAACATTCAATCCTTTCGACAAATTAAATACATTTGTATTTTAAAAGTAAAAAAGATTTGTTTGTTCGTTCGTTATTTAGTGATCTTACTTCTTAGTGAAAGGTTGGATACAGTTTTCGAACAAGAAAGCTTAGTTTTAAAAACCTGAGTCCAATATTTCATTGCAATTGTTTTATATTTTTAAATTAGAATGAAAAATAAGCATAATAATTTACCACGGGGAAAAAAACAGTGATTGAGCTTTCTTCTCTGTGAGAAGGAGATCAATAATCGCAGAAAAAATACTAGTTTTATATTTACAAATAATAATATCTATGAGTGCGCCGCGAGAATTCAAGTTACATCCGTAGTGTGCCGCAAGTTGAAAAAGGTTAGGAAACGCTGATCTAGGATGTTAAAAAGCAGGTAATAGACTGAGTTCTTGCCCTTGTACTTAGGGTGTTTAGGTAGTGCAACAATAAGATGTATCCTCGTGCACGGGAGATGAGAAGTACCTGTTCTTAACTATTACCCAGATGGGTTCCCTCGTGGCTAAGTGGTTAGTGTACACGCCTTTGGCGTGGGACACCCGGGTTCGATTCCCGGCCGGAGCTTATGTGGTTCGGATTTCACGTTAATCTGTAAGTCCATGTCTCATACAGCCTTGCTGCTGAAAGGAACGTTAAAATCAACTCAGCACTGCTTTACAGATGCAATTGTTCGATTCCGAGTTTGAATGGAGCTTTTTACGGGCAGGGGGTGACTTTTATATATACAATCCAAGCATTTTAGTTATCAGTCAGTGATGTAATATATATATACAGTAATATATACTGTAATATATATATACAGTATATATATATATATATTACAAAATTGAAAGTGACTAAGTTTATGACTCTCAATCTCTTAGGGCCGCGGTGGCTCAGTGGTAGAGCGTTCACCTCTGGTGCTTGGGGTCCCGGGTTCGATCCCAGCTCCCGCCAAATGAACTTTGTGGTGAACAAACACTGCGTGCGTGGGTTTCCTCGGGATTTTCCCGTTTCCTCCCACTTTCTTCATTCCACCATTTCATTCATTGCTCATCATCACCGTCTCCTTTAGCCTAACCGGCATAACCGTGAGACATAAAACTCAAAGATTTCATTTCATTTTCATTTCCATTGTAGCTCTCCCCGCAACCAGTGTTGCCAAAATGTTGACAATAAGTTTGCGAAACGAGAGGTGGCGACTCGAATTTTGGGTGAAAAGTCGCTATAAAAAATAATCGAGAAATTCATTGTCTATAAGCATTGTTTTAAAGTTGTAGATGTAAACTAAACAATATGTTCTACTCACTGCCGCAAATCCCGGGGGGGATGACGGATACATGTCCCCTCCAATCTTGGAACTGAGGGGGAGTTTTCCCCAATAATCCGATTTGAAATGTGTTTTTTGGGAGAAATTTGATGATTTTTGTCCAATTGCTACAAAGGAACGTGAGATAAAATAGACGTCTCCCAGAATAAGCCTCAAATCTGCAGCTTCCCAATGCTGAAGACAACTCTGATACTCCACAACATTGTTTTTCAACTTCATAACTATTTTGGACATCGCAAAATAAAAAGTATGGTAACGGTCTTACCCTTCCCCCCCAATGTTGAAGACAGATTTGCGCCGCTGGTTCTACTCACATCTTTGTAAACAGGGCGCAACCAATCCTTGAATTCAGGGATCATTTCAGATTGTTTCGGGTACTTTTGTTCATATTGTGGAGTCAAAATAGTTCCGAAATAATTAACACTACAGTACTTACGTTAAGCAATTTTTTGTAAAAGAAAAACTGCAGAATAATTAAAAGACCCCAAAGAACAAATATAACAAACATCCACATCGCCTTTATTCACGCATCTATAGCTAATCTTTTTGCTATCGGTAAAGATGTATTACGTGTGTCTCTCAACGGAAACTGCGAACTAAAGGACATCAAGTTTGTAGTTCTTCTTCGTTAGAGGACAAGGGCAACATAACAATGCAGGATTGTGGGCCAGTGGGTACGCTGTATTTCCAAACTCTTCATCACTTGCGCTGATTAAAACAAACAAACAGAAAAAAGAACAAACAGAAGCATTATTAGTTAAAAAACTGTTTTGAACTAATAATGCTTCTCTACAGATGAAAATTTTGTTTGCAGCAAAAAGTCGCTAAATGTATAAGTAGCTGAATCGTCATTTAAAAATCACCCATAAAAGTCTCCAATCGGAAAAATTATTCGTAGGGCGACCATACGTCCCGTTTTGACCGGGACAGTCCCGTTTTAGGGGCGTTTCCCGGCCTTCCCGTCAGTAGATGGAAAAAAGTAGTATTCGTCCCATTTTATGTAAATGAAAGAAGTAAATAACAAACCCAGTACCTTTACTCCTTTTAAAAGTATTAATAACAACAAAGAGGCAAAAATTGAACTGAAATTCCCTATATTAAACATACTCTATAGTTCGTAGTACTGCTCGAAAGACAGCAGAGATTTAGCAGTTGGTTGTGTGTTGAACAAACTTCAACGTGTCTTTCCTTTTTCATAAGTAAACGCTCAGTAACAAAGAGAGAGAGAGGGGGAACTCTGATATCAAGGCACTGATAAATGAAATGAAATGAAATTTTTGAGTTTTACGTCCCACGGTTATGCCGATTAGGCTAAAGGAGACGGTGATGATGAGAGATGAATGAAATGGTGGAATGAAGAAAGTGGGAGGAAACGGGAGAACCCCGAGAAAACCCACGCACACGGTGTTTGTACACCACAAAGTTCACTTGGCGGGAGCAGGGTTTGAACCCGGAACCCCAAGCACCAGAGGTGAACGCTCTACCACTGAGCCACCGCGGCCCCAAGGTACTGGTAAGAACAAAGGTAGATCTAAAAGCCAGAACCTATCCCGTTATTAACTGAAAATTTTATGGTCACCCTACGCTATCGTTGAGGTCGAATTCCCCTGATTTAGTGACTTTTCCCAAAATTGGCAACATTGACCCCCACCGAACAACACCAAGTCATCTGTAGCCTAGCAAGCATAATAGTGGGACGTAAAACTTAAAGATTTTATTTCATTTCGAACAACACCCCCAGAAACCTACTGTTATACCATTCCCAAAACACCCTTTTGTACAATTCTCCCTATTCGAAAAAAATTGTAAATAGCAGGGTTCATACATAAATATGGAACTCAATTTCCCTGAATTTTCCAGGTTTTCCAGGTATTAATTTTGCAATTTCCAGGTCTAGTGGAAGAAACTAATAATACGAGAAGACATAAATTTTAAGAATACTATATTTATATATTTGAGAATGGCCACCCTTCTCCCCAATGAACGATTGCAATTAAATATTGAGTCACAAGAAAATAAATAATCAAAACAAATAAAATTTAAGTTGAAAAATATTAAGTTGAGAAGCCTACTAAGGGAATTAATTAAACACTTTTGTTCCATACTTGAATACATTCAAAATATATAAAAATATTGGGTTGGGAAAGAAAAAAGGGCCCGCGAGATTTTAACTGATTCTTGTAGTACTCGACGACAGAAATCGATTACTGAAAGAATTTTCAAAATCGGCGCAGGCAAATATGGAGAAAATCATATTTTCATGTACCTGTTCAAAATGGGGAAGGAAAAAGGGCCCGCGAGATTTTAACTGATTCTTGTAGTACTCAACGAGAGAAATCGACTAGTGAGGGAATTTTCAAAATCGGCGCAGGCAAGCATGAAGAAAAACCCATTTTCATGTACCGGATCAAAATGGGGAAGAAAAAGGGCCGCGAAATTTTAACTGATTCTTGTAGTACTCAACGAGAGAAATCGACTAGTGAAGAAATTTTCAAAATCGGCGCAGGCAAGCATGAAGAAAAACGCATTTTCATGTACCGGTTCAAAATGGGGAAGAAAAAAGGGCCCGTGCGATTTTAACTGATTCTTGTAGTACTCGTCGAGAGAAATCGATTAGTGAAGGAATTTTCAAAATCGGCGCAGGCAAACATAGAGAAAATGGCATTTTCATGTACCGGTTCAAAATGGGGAAGGAAAAAGGGCCCGCGAGTTTGAACCGTTACGATGTATGTTCACGAATGTGCTCGTCTTCTCAAATTTAGTTAATTACTGTAGCACTGAAACATGTGACACAGAGTCACATTGTGGATGACTCTGCAATCGGCAACCACTGCACATATACTCCTCCAGTCCCACAGTTTTATTATTTCGATCCATTCCTCACGTGCTAACGGCATGGTTTAACATCTGCAAGAAAGAGGTAAATGTAACGTTCAATTGGCAATAGCTTTTCACCAAATTAAGCTGCATGAAATCTGATTGCATTTTTGACATACTGAGAAAATTCTAGCCCGTGGCCATATGTATCACATATCCCACCAGTTCATAATAAAAATTTTGAACACAAAATTACGGTCGTCCGTGTGATGTACTCCCAAAAGGCCTAATGTGTATCACCCACCTCACATTCAATGAAACCACATCCGTGTAGAATTTAGAAAGGAACTTCTTATGATGTATACAGTATGTCTCAAAAGTTCCCTGACATAGGGTAACTCTGTTATTATCAGAGTTACAGCAAAATGTAAGAGGAAAAATCATATCGAAATATGACGTTTTCAATCTAAAGTGAACACTTTTTTTTTTTTTTTTTTCAAAAAAAAATCGGACGAGATATTTGTGCTGTATACTCTTTATGCACCCAAATTTAAATGAAAATGCAACGTTGTCATTTACCTGGACCCACAACATAAGTGAATGAAGTTCCTGTTTGAAACGGGGGCTGGCCATCGAAATGTTAGCGCAAAAGAAAGTAACTTCATTCACTTATGTTGTAGGTCCAGGTAAATGGCAACGTTGCATTTTCATTTCACATTAGGCGCATAAAGAGTGTACAGCGCAAACGAGTCATCCGATTTTAAAAATTCCTTCACTTTAGATTGAAAACATCATATTTGGAGATGCTTTCCTCTCCTACATTTTGTTGTAACTCTGATAATAACAGAGTTACCCTATGTCAGGGGACTTTTGAGACACCCTGTATACCTTATTTAATGTATGTTTTATGTCACTATAACTGTAGTATAATTTAGTTTGTTTAAATTTACAATTTAATATAAGTAGATTCGGATTTACATGCGTAGGATTTTGTATGCATCTAACTAATGAATTCTTTTATATTCATGCTTCACTTAGTGACTTGGCTTTGGACTGCAACTGATTATTGTAACCCATTATTGCTTGAGAAGAAACAAGATATCCGAATCTTCATTTGAAGAAATCAAAGGTCTATTGGAAAGCTGGGGATTACAATCATTAATTTCTACATTTCAAGGTGCGTAAATTATATATTCTGTGTTTCTTGTTAAATTACTATTACTATTATTGGGTTTAGAATCAATCAAGCACTTCATGATATTTTATGGGGATCAAGATGGGTGCCGGATAGATAAGTATTTAAGCGTCAGGTTCTTAATTCTTTTCAATTTAATATTTAATCAATGATTATTTTCTCCCTCGTTATTCGGCCAAATCGTATTCCAAGATCATCAATTTTCATTACTCAATTCTGACCGTCAACCTACATAGCATATTCGTAGGACGTAAAACAAAGATTTCCTGTTTTTTTTTTGTTTCTATCTCTTTCCTCCATAGCTGTGAAAAATAACGCCTTCAGCATCATAAATTTGTATGCTACTTGCGCCTTCAGTCGTCTACTCTTCGGTGGCTCAGTGGTAGAGCGTTCACCTCCGGTGCAGGGGGTCCCTGGTTCGATCCCAGCTCGCGCCGTGTGGACTTTGTGGTGGACAAACACCGTGCTCGTGGGTTTTCTCGGGGTTCTCCCATTTCCTGCCACTTTCTTTAATCCACCATTTCAGTCATTTCTCATTATCACCGTCTCCTTTAGCCTAACCAGCATAACCGTGGGACGTTAAAGATTTCATTTTTTATTAATCTCAGTATTTTATAGTGTATTCTTAAGCTTAAGGTGATGTATAATTAAATTTTGAATTCAGTTAACTTATTTTATTTCTCAGATTGTTTTTAAAATGAATGTACAAACGTTTATTTTCATTCTTGAGTGTTTAAAGTGATGTATAGTTATTAAACATAGTATTTAATATTGTACTCTTAACGTGAAAGTGATATACAGTTAACTTTTGAATTCAGTTAACATTTTTCTTTCTGAAATTGCTTTAAAAAGTATGTAAAAACGTTTCTATTTTCTTTCTTGAGTGCTAAAAGTGATGCAAAGTTATTAAGCTTACTACTTTATATTGTATTCTTAACCCTAAACTGATACACAGTGCGTTTTTGAATAAATTATATCAAGTTATTTGAGTGACGAATACTGGTAGAAAATCCTGACTACTACTGGAACATTTTGATTTTAAGGTGACGACTACTGGTGCAAGGATTTTAAAATATTGTTTTTCCTTCAACGGCTACTCCTTTTTGAATTCTGACTATATGGTCATTATAGGAAGGATCAGTGAGTCCTTCCAACTATGGTACAGCTCCGACAGATTCACGATGCTCAGAGAAGAGACAAAATAGTATGTTTTCAACCTTAAAGTGAGAACCATTGGCGTTTTTACCCTGCTATGCAAAAGTAAGTGAGTACTCCAATGGGGTTCCAATGCGGTACCTAATTTCTGCATTTTAGATATTTGGAAATACATGTCTCTAAAATGTAAACAACTGATTTTTTTTTTAAACTGAAAACTGCAACTCGGTAAGCCTTATGGATACCGAGATATGGGAAAATAAAGAGCGATACTATAGGTATGTGGGACTTGCATACTTGACGCTAGAATTCGGAAATTGAATTAAAATATGACTAACGGCTATCAAGATGTTGTCAAATAAAGGGAGGACCAACACAGTTAAGGGGTTTTAGTGTTAGATACTAAAATTTCCGAAATCGGTCATAGAAAGTTAATAAACACCAGTAGCAATTTCATCTTAAAGTAATTAGATATCTTCAGGGGGTGTTAGAACATCATGGAGTCTACCAAAATTAAATTTTAAAAGCTTTTGAAAATATAATCTGACATTTGTAAACAATATTTGAAATATGTGTTTACCCAAAACTTCCAGCTAGTACATCTAACATCTGGAGAAACACTGAAATAAAAGCGTATGAGATCTTGAAATTTCGGAAACAATTATTGGTCGCAACAAAATTAAATCAGATGGGTACTTCTATGGGTTAAATGAGTACCTTAGTACAATTTCGATCGAAAATTTAGTTCAGTCCTAGGTTTTCTTCAGACAATTCCAAGGGTTCATCGAGCTGTGCAAAAGAATGAAAAGTCGCTGTCAATATCTAAGATAGTCGAGAAGATATAAGGAATTATATATTTTATGACGTAAAAATAGATCTTTATGGATTTGTAGTTTTGGGTCTTTCCCATAAGAAAAAAATTCAGGAAACTACTGTATATACCTTAATAGACAATTCAATGGACGGGGATACAGTAGCTTAGTGGTAGGGTTTTTAACTAGTCTTCTTTTGCAGAAACTATTGGAGTTTTCACTTATCCCATAGAGATACGATCATACTTAACTCCCTATTTCATTTTAAAATTAAATAAAAGGAAATATTTCAGTGTAGCGACCCACGATTATGCATTTTAGTCTCAGGGAGATTACGATTAAAGCAAGTGAATGTTGTTGACAGAATTGATGGAATGCAAAGGTGGGAGGAGAGGTAGTACCCCTAGAAAACCCACGAATACGATGTCCACTACAAACTGACGGCCGCGGATCGAACCACGAACCCAATACACCAGAGGTAAGCACTCTACCACTAAGCCACCGTGCTCCCGCCCATTTAATTTTCTATTAAGGTATATACGGTTGTTTTCTGAAATTTCTTCTTACAGCAAAGACTCAAAAGTACAAATCCATGTGGGTCTCTTTTTACGACGTCATAAAATAATTTCTTATATCTCGCTTGCTATATTAGATATTGACAAAAAATGTTCACTTATTTCAGAGCCCGATGAACGCTTGGAATTGTCCAAAGAAAATTTAGAGCTGAATTAATCTTTCGATCGAAATTGTACTGACAAGTCTGAGGTAGTCACTTAACCCATAGAAGTACCATCTTATTTAACTTTTGTTAGGATCAATAATTGTTTTCTGAAATTTCAAGATCTAATACGCTTTTATTGTATGGTGTCTCTCTAGCTGCTAGATGTACTAGCTGGAAATTTTAGGTAAATACATATTTATAATACTCTTTACAAATGTCAAAATATATTTTCCAAAGCTTTTAAAATTTAACCTTGGTAGACCCCATGATGTTCTTAAACTCCATGGAAGTACCTAATTACTTTAAGATGAAATTGCTACTGATGCTTGTTAACTTTCCATGACCGGTTTCGGAAACTTTACCACCTAACACGAAAATCCCATAACTGTATGGATCCTCCCTTTATTTGACAATATCTTGATAGTCATATTTTAATTAATTTTCTAAATTGTACTGTCTAATATGCAAGCTCCACGTACCTATGGTGTCGCTTTTTATTTCACCATATTTCGGTAACTGTTAGGCGTACCGACTTGCAGTTTCGGCAAACACACACCTCTAACGTTCTTTAAAACGTTATTAAGACATATTTTAGAATATTTAGAAATGAGAGTTCTGCGAATATCATGGTACCCGAAAAGCCCCATCAGGGCGTGTGTGTAGTGTATTTAATTGAAATTACTTTTGAAGTTGTTGTAAGCCCTCGTAATTACATTTCCGAAACTGCACCATCTAGTACTCAAACCCCACACTTCTATGGTGTCGCTCTTTATTTTCCCATATCTCAATATCCATAAGGCTTACCGAGTTGAGGTTTTCGGTAAACAGATGTCAGTTCCTTACATTTTAGAGACATACATTTCCATATATCTAAAAAAATACAGACATTAGATACCCCATGGTACCCCGAACACCATTGGGGTACCCACTTACTTTTGAATAGTAATACATTTTGAGTTGTTATTCAGCATCAATAAACACTTCGTAATTTTTCTATGTGCAACCTAAAAGTCCATACCTGACCGAATAGATTTTGTCCATTTAATCTCAAAAATGTTAAGATACTTTGTATTGTTAAGTACAACCAAGTTGAGCACACCGAATGTAACATTTTAAATGTTTTCTGATTTTTGTTTCAGGTATTTCGTGCATCAAACCAGGATTCTGCTTGAAAGACAGTGAAAAGAAGCAGTGTAGGTTGTGGCTAAAAGTACGTCCTTTCTGAAGACAGACCCAATTGTATTTACATTCTTTTGTACGAACATATAACCCTAATAAAGATACTGTACTACAAATTATTTCTTTCTTCCATAAATTAGAATAAAATATTGTCTCTGTTTAAAGAAAATGTTTGTAACTGTTAAGTCATTTCAACTCTTTTTCTCTGTAATAAGAACATTATCTTTCGCAATATTTTTTTATCTTCGTGCTATTACGTTTGAATGAAGTAAAATTCTATACGAAGCACTATTATTTCAGACATGCATTAATAACTAATGTATTGTTCTGTATGTAAGACAATGTGTATACTGAACATGTCTAGCAAAGGTGTTGTTTTAATACAGAATCTGTAACTCAGCTTTTCAGTAGTCAACTTTATTGGGAATCCGAAGAAAGAAGTAAAAAAAAAAAAAAAAAAAAAAAAAAGTTCGACTTACCAACGTATATGTGTTCGAATTCTGGACTAATCCAAATTATCCAGAGAAATCATATATTTTTTGTTGCAATTTCAGATGTATCCTTTATCCAAGTCGTATGAAACGGAGACTTCATACATCGCTATACTTTGTATGAACTATGTTCCGTATTTACTTAATCACTTTGTAACTTTCTCTAGTGTTGACAAGGCCGCAGGTGTCAATCGAATAGTTTAGTGTTTCACTCATGTCACCTTGTGACTAAGGTACGTCCTGTCGGTATATATATATGGTACTGGGTTCAAGTAGCGATAAAATACATTTTTAGCATTAAACAAATGCAAAAGTCTACACGAAATGAGATACCATGATCTCTGACTTACGGATAACACCATGAACTAATGGTACTGAGTGTGATTGAGTTTACTAGTTACTATCTGGCTAAAATCAGTGTTCCTTTAGCTATAGTTCTTTTCGTGCTCTGAATTGCAAAGTTTGAAATAACAGTTTTAAATTATTGTATATATATATATATAATATCTTCCGAGTAATTCTGAGAATCATTGCTCTTTCTTTAAGCAATGTATGAGACTGTTAATCCGCTCGTTGCTTAAAATGTTGCACTAAGAAGGATGCACCCACGAAAATCCAAATTTGCAGAATGTCTAGAGCAGGGAAGGATAAATATGTTTAGTCGATGGCTGCACAACGCCTCCGCTGTCACCACGTTGTCGCACAGCGAATACGGCGGACGTTTAAGAGTATTCTGCACTTACTATTAGGTATCGGCCTGGGAACTTTGGCGCAGCTACCCAGCCTCCTTCTTGGTGTTGCATTTTTATGGCGAGTACTGAGTAGAAATTATCTTGTGAGCGAACACGTTTTCAGCTGACACCATACTTTTAATTGTTGCGACATTAAAAAAAAAAAAAAAAAAAAAAAAACATACCTGTTAATTAAAATGTACAGAGAAGTTGTTTGAGTTTGAATATAGGATTGTATATGGCTGTGCATTTTGCATTATTATTAAAGTGCTGGAACTAACTAACAACAAAGCATATGATAAATTCTTACAGTAATATATCACATATTGATTTACTCTGTATGAAAACGAAAATAGTTTAACATATGGTTAACCTCCTTTGTGCCCATAATTTTAAAATTAACGCTTGTGTCACTTTTCAACACTTGGCTTTGCAGTAGCTTCCCAACGAATTAGCAGGAAATCCAAACTTATAGGACACCCTGCAGGTAAATACATTTCTTTGGACACTTTCACTGCTCCAAACTAAGATTGTTAATTTTATTATTATTGGCACAAAGGAGATCAAACATATTTTAAGCTATTTAGTTTTCATACAGAGTAAAACAATATTTGACAACATTACAGTAAGAATGTATCATGCATTTTGCAGTATGTTGCAGCACTTTAATAATGGTGCACTATACGTACAATCTAGATCCTGCATATGTCCAATCCATATATTACAAGAAGGCAATACGTATGCGATACAGGTAAAATCCGTATATTTCATATGGACAACCTATTAGCTATATACATCCAATCCATACATTACATATGGCCAACCTGTACGCGACATACGTATAATCTATATGCTGCATGCATACAGTCTGTAAGCTACGTATGTGCACTCTGTATGGTGCATATGGATATTCTGTATGCTGTATCTGGACAAGCTGTGTGCGACATAAGGAAAATCTGTATAATACATACGTACAATACGTATACTGTATCTAGTCGTACGTACGGGGCACAAGTACAATATAGATGCTGTCTTGGGGTTGAACGAAAGAAACATACGTAAAGAACGTATATTGCATACTTCTTGAAATTATGCTCCGTCCTGATAGTCAGTGTGTGTCGTCATTATTAACCCCCATGCTACATACGATCCTGACGTCACAAAGCTAGATATCACCTCCGTATATATTTGTTACTGCAGATGACGTCACACGAATGACGTCATTGCACTTATGCAGACAGTGCGTATAATACATACTTTTTCAGCTATACGTTTGCTGCAGGATGTTATATACGGTTGTACGTTAAGTCCAGAAACTACAGGAATTACGAATGTAACCTACGTTTTTAAGTATGCCACCTACATTTTTTTTTCTCAGTGCATACAGAGACGCACAAAACAAAAAAATCCGTCCAAAGGCTTTATTTGTCACATGATCGATCCTATTCCTTAAGATGCAGATTTTCTGTAATGAGGGATGAACCCAATGGAGGGATCACAATCCCCAATCTGGAGGATCAGAGACTCTTGCAGCATAATACTGGGTGATGGAAGTGCCACTTTCCCGACGCCGGGTGAACGGGAACAAGTACTTTGCGAGTATCCGCTGGCCACTTACCTTGTCCTTGAAGGAAACTATGACAGAGCACACTTTATATTTGACAGAATTCTGAACTGGCACAGCCGTTTATGTAAACACGTATTACTCGCACTAGTCTCCCTATAGCAATTAGGAATATCATGAGAGGGAAGTGGAAGCGTAGTAGTAAAAGCCAGCCAATTTACTCACGCAAATATTACTTGTCTATCTACATAGGTTCTAAACCTTATTTTACGAATACGCTTCGTAGATTTCTTTTAACGTTGGCGGTACAAAGGTGGGATAATTCGAGGATTATGGTTTCCACTTTTGGCTTTTTTCGTTATTCAGATAAATTCTATTACACAGAGACAGATATAAGGATAATAGAAAACCCCTAAAAATAATAACAAATCCTTTTCAATATAGCCTGTTTCCAACATGGGAGAAAGAAATAATGCATAGTGTAATGTAGCTCGGCAGGTACAAAGGATAAATAAACGATACGAATTTCTTATGTTATGACAATCGGCATAACTATAGGTTTTATCACCATATAGTGCCGTCTTAAGGTTGTTTACTAAGCTCATTCCCCCCACCCCAACACACGCACTTTTTAAAAATTTTATTCAATAACGTAAAGAGAATGAAGAAAATCCAAAATTTAGAAATTGAATCAGAAAGTATCTGGAAAATGCAATAACATGAACTAATGATTGTTTCCAAGATGTTTCGTATAGTGTATAAATTTGAGATTCCAAGAATTATGTCATAAACTTCACACTCAAATTTCTGTTTTATAAGAAAAGGTTTGCATACAGTCATTAGTTTCTTTAACATCATTTTGTAGATTCTATCTGACTCACTTTCTCCATTTATGCTACTCTTCATTGTCTTATTCTCATAATTCGAAAATGTTTGAGTGAACTTACTGAACAGCCCTAAGAAAGACGAAGTTTTGAAGATTTCAGTATGAAAGAGAAACTCCCCATGTGCGGAATCTAAATTGTTGTTGCTTAATGACATCATGAGTTTGGATCTCAGGATGTTATAAATAATACTGAAGTACTTTATAGTTATTCATAGTACTATATAATATTCTCATGATTTAATTTAGTGATTCTTTAAGGTATGAGCTACCATTCTATAAAGACATTTTATTTTGTTATATTTTAGTTCAGTATACGAAGATACTAATATTTGAACTCATTTCAATATTCTAATTTCAGTATATCATTCGAATGTCAAAATTCCACACTTTCTCGATATACGTATATAGCACTAGAGTGGATGAATCATCTTCCTCCATACACGTGTCATCCAGCTGTTTTTAGTGCAAACTCTTCCTACATGAATTATTTTGTCTCGTAAAATAAAGCACTTTCAAGTGACAAGCCGTCAGAGAAATGTCCATCTGCGTGATGATTTGATTCTTGAATACTCAGAAGCTCCTTCGTGCCTGAGCGATTGGCGTGCAGGCCTTTGGCGTGGGAGATCCGGGTTCAATTGCCGGCTAGAGCTCGTGTGGTTCCGATTCCACGTTAATCAGTAGGTCCAGGTCTCATATAGCCTCGCTGCTGAACGGGACGTTAACACTTTAACCGAAACATGAATTTCAGAAATGTTATGAGAAACACAAGATCTCAGAGAACCATAAGTCAATTTTGTATTATATTTACTTTCAACTGTACATGGTACGGTATATGAAAGTATAAAATAGAAGAGCCAAATAAACTTTCACGAGCAAGCAGAAGTGTCAGTATTGTGTTTCGAAATTTACCACTGGGTCTCAGAGACTCATGTTTCGGTTAAAGTGTTAAACTCAAAATCAACTCAACTCATTGAATACTCAGTGGCGAGTCTAGAGGGTAAAAATTGGGGATCAGCCAGAATCCAGACTGCATGAGTTTACTATAAACTTTCAAAAATAAATAAATAATAGCTTAACTTATTGTCACTCAAAAAATTAGGAGGCTTAGGCCCCCGGCCCTGGGTTTGATCCACCACTGTGAATACTTGATGTTAACGTTAGTTTCATACAAGAAAAAATGGTCGTCGAGTAGTGGCAGTAATGATGAGGGGCGTTTGTTAAATAGGAATGCAAATTTCACATCGGTTCCTGAAAAAGAATTGCCATTTAAACGGATGGCTTCGCCCTTTTTTCTGGCTTACATTTTCAACTCATGCCACTAGTTGTTTGTTAAGGTAAAACAGTTCTTACAAAACTACAACTATTATTATTTCTAAGCAAGTTGTTAGTCCTCACTACAATCAGATAAAGAATAAATTATGTCGTATCATCCTGTAAAGTACATATGTGTAAAAAGCAGCCGCTAAGGAAGAACTCGTGGTGAATCAAATTGCTGCAACTGTCACATTTCCCGGGATGTAGCGGATATTTGATCGTTGTAAAAAAAAAAAAAAAAAAAGTGTTGAAAAGACCTACCGAAAGAAGGCCATTAAAACAGATTTCTTTGGTAGCGGAAGTTTAAGAAATGAAATTTCCAAATTGTCACTTCAGGGTAAAGAAAACTTGAAACTTGTCACCCTTTAGATGTACAAAGGGCACGTCAAGATGTGTGTAACGTTCAGAAATTGAGGAAGAAGAACGGGAAGGGTTCCTCAATAAAGTAATATCCGTCCAAAGACATTTTTTTCTTTTTACCATGAAAAAAATAAGTCACCTCCTGTAGTGATAGCTATTGCTGACAAAACCAGAGATAAACAAACATGTTTAGAAAAGGGAGTCCGATCAAGTGCCCAGAAAAAATAAAAGCATTGAACTGAATATTCTACACTTCAATATTTTTTAAGTTTAATTCTGGAGACAATAACAATCCATACGTACAGTTTAGAACCTATACAAGAGGTTCATAATAGTAATAGTAATTAACAGTTAGTACAAAAAGTACCGGTACCTGCAATTTTCGAATAATTTGTACTACTGTAATTATTACTAGTTTTGGCATCCTAAATACAGATAAAAGTAACAGGGTCTTGTAAACTGATGAATAGGTACATTAGGTGTACACTAGGTATATGACTTTCTTCAAATTGAAAAGACTGGAGTGGCAAACAATGAACATTTGCCTGTAAACCTCAAAAATGTCTTTGATTTTGTTTAATTGCAAAAAAAGAAAAAAGAAAAAGAAAGAAAGAAAAAGCTCCCGCACCTATATTGATGTTGTTTTAGCATTAAAAGAAAATTTGTCTACTTACGCAGTCTGCATTTGGCACTGAATATTCTTTACAGTACATTAGCAAAAAGGGTTTTAAATTTGTGAATTACTGTTATTGAGCTTGCTGTTGAGATATTTGTCACTTTTGCAAAGGTTGTGAAACGCTTGCATCACTTTCACAGCTCGCTCGGCTACCATATTTGAGCGAGGCACATCCAGCACACAACGTTCTTTTACCCAGTGACCGGAAAAACATTTTAAAACTTAAGGACACTTTAGGTCGGAGATAGCAGCATGTAGTTCATTGTATGTGTCCTCTGTATAGTGATAATTTGAAAACCATACCTTTGCCCATGTAGTTGCGATGAAGTCGCAAGTACGTTGTAACTGATCTCACTGATCTCTCCATTTTGGAAGAAGAAAAAAGGCAACCAGTGCATAGATTGCAAGTGAATTCCACCTAGCATTGTTGAGGGAAGATAGCTTCTGCCAGTTCAACTGAGGCCACTTGTTCTCCTTCCGATAGAAATTATATCCTTCACAAAGTTCAGATATAAACCGGAAATCATTTCTCCATCCTGGATTTTCACGTGGTGGTACTTTTCCTTGCCAAAATAGTTTTCTTGTAAGTCCTCATACCCAGCCGAAACATCTTCAATGAATTGATAATTGAAGCTGGGTGACCGTGATTTTATTGGAAACACTGAATCCATCCAATGTCGTAGAACCAGGTCAAGAATATGGTGCTGACATCCTATAAACTGAGGGTCATCGAGACCCATTTGTTTAAAATGTCTTTGGAGTCTAATAACAACAACACCTTTGTGCCGTATATTCAATGCTGTGGAGTCAGAAATGATCATTTTAATACTCCTCCATACATTATACTTATCCAACAAGGCTTGCAGTAAGACATAGATGGGTCATTTCAGAAAAAACGTAACTTTCCGTTCACGCTTATAGTGTTCCATTATTATTGAAAAAAAAAAAGACAATGCTTTCTTGACATCCTATACAGTAATTGTATTTTTACCTCATAGCCCAATTAATATTATTTTTGAAATTATCACTATAAGCGTTTTGTTGTTATTAGAAGTGGCATTTGTATACCTTCGTTACCTGTCCCAAGGTCATTTTTGACAACTTCAAGCTGTTTGCTCTCAAATATGTAATAACATATTAATCTAATTTCATATTTGAAGTGGGCGCGGAATATTCTTGCTGTCTTTGGAGTACTTTTCGTCACAGAAATATGAACACCATATGAAGTAATAGTATATTTAGAGATGTACCAAGATTTATCTGTATCCTCCGTTACTGGGGATATCGTGATCAAATACGTCAACAGTTGGTGACCCTGCGCTACCAAACAAAGATAAATTGCGCGCAGTAAACACCTGGTCAGAATGAAGTAAGAGTTCGAGTGACCTTGTGCTGTGCAGAAGAGATATTCTAATACAGTGTGTTAAGTTTTCGAGGACGTCCTGATAAATATGTATCTGCCGTTCCGCGTAAAAGAGGTGAGTTATATGAACAATCAGTGTAAATATAATATCAGTGTAACATTTTTAACATAGTTAAATTCCATCACGCTTTCATTTCGTTTTAATAATAATAAGCGCGGTTTATTTTGAAAAAGTTAACAATTTGTATCCTCCGTATACGTATCTTCCGTTACCACTACTGGGATAAAAGAAGATACATGGCGTAACGGAGCATACAGGAATGATGTGTGAGTGTGTGTTCACGTTTATTTTTAGTTTAATGTACTTTTGCTACTAAACTCCGATAAGCTTATTTCGTTTTTGAGAAAGTACAACCAAAACTTATGACTATTTTACATACAACAAAATATTAGTCAGTCGAAGAAAGCAGAAGTACATATATAAACGATGAGGAATTTCCTTCACGTCAGAGGTCTAAATTGCAAGCGAAACAAACTTGAGAGACATGGAAAATATGCATGTGCAAGTTGGAAAAATTGCGACTTGACCGGGGACCAAACCCAAATTTTCGGGTTTCCATGTCACGAAAAGCAAAAGTTCACCAGCTAATGGAGGTCTGAACGGGCCGGGCCGAACCCGCGGGCTGGACTCGGGTCTACATAGCATATATAACTTTGGGCCCGGGCTGAGTTGAGGCTGTAAATTTTTAAATATGCAACCATATTTCTCGGACCTCACTTTGTAAATATACTGTACAACGATATATATTGCACTGTTCTTTCTGGAGAACTTTTAAAGCACAACTGCAAAATTAAACCTGTAATTGCTGTCAAAAAAATATAATTTTGCGTTAATTATTAAGTTTCTCTAATTCGGGCTTATTTCTGGCTCATTTGATTATCACGCGAGCTCGGGCCGGGCTCGGGCTTAAATGCTAAAACATATTTCGGACTCGGGTCGGGCCTCACATTATAAATTTACGGTCCGGGCTCGGAATGAAAATTCCGGCCTGTGCAGACCTCTACCAGTTGGGTCGCATGTTTTCAACTTTCATTTGGGCAATAAGGGCAAAAAAACATTATTGAATTAATTGATTCGGCATTGTGAGTTAAGCCCCAATAAATAAATAAATAAATAAATATATATATATATATATATATATATATATATATATATATATATATATATATATATATATATATATAAGAAGATTGAACTTTGAGGTATAACCTGTTCAGGAAGGTTGTATGTGATGGAATTTCTCTTGGGCGAGAAAGGTATGATTACTGATTCTCAAACATGAATTAATACGAAGTATTCAGTTATATGAATTTCCTGTAAAATTTCATTTGTTGACACATCTCGTCCCGTCAAAGGTCACAATGTACGTACAATACATAAATTTTACAGAAGCAAATAAAAGTTGCTTCTAAAGAGCCCATTTAATCCTTTAAAATCGCCCATGATTTGTCGTTCTCAAAGCTAGATTAATTCAATACAGCTATCACGATTTGCCACCAGGTGTAGGCCATCAAGGGCAACAACAAAATATAAAAAATATAAATAAAACTCTGAACTGCTGAACGAGAGTGTACTATTCATAAAAATAAATACAGTACTTTACATGTTACATTTCGATGTTATAACCAAGATTCTCATCAGACATACACTAAATCTGTATACAATGCAACCATACTAATGTACTTGCACCAAAAAAAAAAAAAAAAAAACTATTTGCTCCCTCATTGGTCGTAACAACTAGCCAATCAACGACGCCCTTTGAAGACAGCCTAAGCCAATCAAGACGCTCAAATCTATGACGACTCGACCAATGAGAGAACATATCAAAATAACAAGAGAAACATCATGAAGCAGCATTAACATATAATTCCCTGTGTTTGTGAATAAGGTATTATTGGGTTAGATTTAGGATTTAGATTTCTAGGCTTTCGGAATCTAAGGCCATTTAGCCCTTCACGTATTGAGGGATGACGTCCTTCGGAGAGCACACAATCCGGAAAAAGGGAAGGAAGGAAGCGGCCTGGGATCTATAAAAGTTAGGTACCACCTCGGCATTTTCCTGGTGTGAATGAGGAAAACCCAAGAGAACCTCATTTAGAGTGGCTGGCATGAAAAAGCATTTTACACTTTTTCGACCGAGTATTCCCACCGGGAATCGAACCCGGGACCGCTCGCACCGAAGGCGAGAGCGTTAGCTATTGGGCTAGAGGAGGAGACAGAAGTTCTTAAAAGGTTGTTAAGAAAGCAGTGTGTGAGTGTGTACAGAAAAGGCAGTAGGAAGTTGTTAGAGGTAGTAAGGAGTAAAGGAGGAGATAGAAAGGAGAGAAAAGGTGTTATATATTGTATAAAGTGTCTATATTCTAGTATGAAATATATTGGAGAAACGAGTAAATTGTTGAATGAAAGAATTAAACAACATAAGAGTGATGTAAAATATAGTGCAGAAAGTAATGCTATATTCAAACCTGTCAAGAAAAAAAGACATAAAGTGGACTGGGAGAAAGTTATTGTGTTAGAATATGAAAAAAGTATGTTGTTTAGGAAATGGAAGGAGGCATGGTGGATAGAAAAAGGAGATGAGAACTTAATGAACTAGAGTAAAGGCTTGAGTATTAGTAAAGAATGGAAAAAGCTTATTGACAAACACGGGAAAGTATATGTTAATTCTGCTTCATGATGTTTTTCTTATTATTTTGAGATGTTCTCTGATTGCTCGTGTCGTCATAGATTTGGGCGTCTATGATTGGCTTAGGCTGTCTTCAACGGGCGTCGTTGATTGGCTAGTTATTCCGACCAATGAGGGAGCAGATAGGTTTTTTGGTGCAAGTATATTAGTATGATTACATTATATACAGATTTAGTGTATATCTTGTTACAGTTCACTTTTCCCGTAAACTATAACAATATAATTTTTATATGTTCGTATAAACATAAATACGTAGATATTATATTGAGATTTTACATTGAGATTCTTACGAGTTATTTTCAGAAGGAAGTATTGTGGTCTGCTTATTCTTAATGTGCGCCAGCTAGTGAACACTACTTCCGTTGACAATGTTTACGATTTGGTATTACACATAGTCTTGTTTTACTGGTATTTAGGCTTGCTTCTCAGGCTATAAATTCCATTTATTGCAAGTTAATCGGAGTTCAGAGGACAGTTATGACGCTGATTGGACATGTTGAGCAGAAACACGTTATTAATATACATGATAAAGAACAGTGTAAATAATCATATTGTCGGATTAGGCCTATGTACAAAATATGAGTACAGTAGAGCGTCGATTATCCGAACGTCGGTCAACCGAACGACCGCTTAACCGAACTGTGTACTCGCTCGCACCTGTTACTCTCCCACCCTACCGTCCATCATTCCCCTCACTCCCAAACCAAGTTTCCCACAGTAGTCGCCGCACTGAGCCACCGCTGGCGGAACATTGCTTCTAATGGGGTCTTCATAAGGCGCTGCTGACCGGCCAAGCCGCCAGTCCCTGTGTTTCAACAATCAGCACACTTCTGTCGGTTTGGCACTGGCTGTAGAAGTACAGTACAGTACAGTACAGTACAGTTAGATTATCCGAACAAACCAGTTTTCCGAACACCCATGTCCCCCAATTACTTCGGATAATCGACGCTCTACTCTAGTTCATTTCTATAGCATTTTTCCTCTATAAAAAGTAGAAATTTTATAGTAATAATTCTCAAATAGAACTTACGGGCTTTCTGATATGATTAGTAAAGTTAAATTATTGTCTTAATAGTGATAGCAATAACCGAGAATCAATGAAGATTTTTTTATTTACATCCCTACCTGCCATATTTGAAATCTTGGAAAAAGGAAGTTTGATAATTCAAATTAAATATAAAATTTATAATGTGCATACATGATATTAATAAAATTGGGTTGCTAAAATTAAAATAGAAATTTAGGAAATAAAATAATACTAAATTTAATAATAGAACGAATATATTGAAGTATATAATAATAGTAATAGTTGCTCCAGGGGGCCCTATTATATCCGGTGCAGTGAAAAAGAAGAATAAAGGTAATGTAAGTAAATAATATAAGGCAGTACCCATAATTTGAAAAATATCGTTATCAAAAGTACAATTTGGCCATAAACCTTGCAAAAATCTAAATAAGGAGAACCTTTGGACATATGGGTACTTGCCAATTAAATGTGAAAACCTAAAACTTTGAATATCAAATTTACACGGGAATTTGCAATTATTAGGAGTAGACTTTTTTGTATAAACTTGTGAATTTGAGTAAAAGTGAACTTTGTTATTTAGAAAACATTTCATAGTGATGGTGAATTTACAGAAGAACGCTAAATTTCTTATCATGAGCAACTAAACTCGTCCCGTCTACAACATAATCCTGGGTAGACCTATGGGGGTGGATTAACTTTATCGCTGACAGATCTATAATAATGCATAAGTGTCCTCGGAACATAGTCATCCATTTTATTATTTCCAAATATGGAATACGTTATTAAATATCAGATGTAGCTAATACGGAAAATTTGTGAATCAACTCATTGGTGTTAGTTATATGCGATAATTGAATAGTATTCTGAATACTGCTAATTCTAATAATAATAATTAAATGTTAACAGGGATAGTACTTGTCTCATATGCTATTTTAAGTTCAGTCTAGGTAATGATTTTCATACTTCCTTCACGGGAAATGCCTAATAAAAGGGCGTTAATTTTAATTTCTTGAGTATTTTAAATATGTGGATAATGTGTTTAGGTTAAGTTAAAGTAGGTTAGTTAGGTTAGGGCTTCTATTAGTTAGTAATATATCTATAATTGATTTGAATGTGTTGTAATGTTATAAATGCATGTGGTAACGACAATTTGAAATTGAATATTGAAATATAATAATGTGTTTAAATATGTGTACCACATGTTAAATGAGCGAAATCTAATGAATACATCTGTGAACTGGTATTACCGTGAACAGTTAAGAAAAATAATAATACGGTTATGGTCTATACGTTTATAATATATTAAATATTTAAATGGAACGATACCTAGACTGACCAAAACGATAAATGTTGTAGTTTGGCAACTAACTACTTAAATGATTAGAAATATGTTTAACAGCGACAATTTGTTGTAATATTTTAGATACAGTGAGATACAGCAATAAACTATCCATAGAGAGTCAGCATCAGAGAATAACATAAAAAATTGGAATGAAATTATAATTGTTTATTGTCCAAATTATGATCTTCCTCTTGAAATTAATGACAATAGTTTGAATAATTTCTTTTTTCCTTCTTTTCTTCTTCTGTTGATGTCTGAGTTTTATTTTGCTGTTAACAAAAGAAATAAATGCTTTACTAAAATTTAAAAAATCACCTTTCATTAGTATAAAGAAATAGTAGAAATCCGAACGAGATAGTAATTCGTAGGATGACTAGATACAGAACTAAGGATAAAATATTTATGAGACTGCTCATCGGAATGCCATTACCACAAGTTCTTGGATATACAGGTAAATATTTTTTTAAAGTTTCTCTAAAATTGGTAACCGTTGCGCATAACAATAATAGTAGTAATAAATTATAGCACATTTGTTTGGGATGTAAAAATTTGTAACTATAGAGACAACTAAATCATTTAGGATTCATAAAATTTTGTTTCCTTCGAGAAGCAGAAGTGCTATAAAGTGGCTACAATAGCAAGGGTTTTTTTTTTTTTTTTTTTTTTTTTAATGGTGTATAGAGCTTGCTATAATCTGGTGAGGATCTTGGTTAGAAGATCGAAACGTAACATGTAAAGAATTTACTTTTATGAATAGTACAGTGTTGTTCAGCAGTTCAGTGTTTCATTTCTGTTCTTATTTGAAAGATGTGAAGCAATGTGCAGTGGCAAAGAAAAAGTGTGAAAATATCGAAGAAAAATAAAAAAAAGATGAAGAGAGGTATGAACAAGTGAAAAGAAAGGAGAGTGGAACAAAAGAAAATCAAAGCAGCAAAGACGAAAATGAGTGATCGTGAAAGAAGGGCTTTAAGAAAACAGTGGAGAGAAAGAACAAGAAGGTACAGGCATATCTTGAAAAAAAGAAAAAAAGAAAATATTGCTGTACAATTGGCTCTCAGTAGGCCTAATCCTCCTCCAAGTCCAAACTTGCAGGATAAACCGAAGTGTTCTCAAGACAGTCATGACAATATTGCAGTACGTATTAAAAGCAATGCGAGAAGAAAATTAGGTTATAAAAAAAGAAGAAGACATAGAAGAACACTC
This sequence comes from Thermobia domestica, assembly GCF_964235325.1. Classification (NCBI taxonomy): domain Eukaryota; kingdom Metazoa; phylum Arthropoda; class Insecta; order Zygentoma; family Lepismatidae; genus Thermobia; species Thermobia domestica. Next base: position 196,207,947 of record NC_137455.1, on the reverse strand, counting down.
AAAATAAATCAAACATTTAGAACGAAAATTGAAACGGATGCCAAAAATGTTGAAAAATATCGAAAGCGCTGTTATAGGCTTGAAAGGAAAGGCACAAATAACAAAGACAGCCCAAGGACAAATGTAAAATGTTTGCTGACGTCATAAAAAGTATCTCCGACGATTAGAAAGAAATTGTTTGAAGGAATTGTCATGGAGAAGCAGGTAATAGAGAGTTTTGCAGAAGAACTGTCCCGAAAGAGAAAAAAAGGATTTTCTATCAAAATTAGCAGGGAAAATAGTGAAAAACTATAAATGTCTCTATTACCTGAGACCACTTATGTCGAACAGAGCTACACAAACGTCAACTCAAGAAATTAAACATATGGTAGAAGAAGGATTACCTCTGAGGAAGAAAAAAGTTATCCAGGAATTCTTGGAGAATGATGAGAACACCAGAATGGCTTCTGGGAAAAAGGATACGTTTACGTGACATAAAGTTAGAGGACAAAGAGATTGTTGAACGATACGATGAAACATTTATATGATAAGTTTAAGAAACAATACCCCAACCTAAAAATTTCCGTATACTCCATTCCTGTTGCAAAGTTAAAACTTCTAAAATTAAGAAATAACACAAAGTACTTGAGTGACCACATAGTGTGTAATAAATGTTAGGCCAAACGGAATATAAAAATAACATTTTGGGTTCCCTCCGCAACAAAATATTTTCATAGTTTTTCGGTCTCGAAAACAACGGTATTTCTGAAATGACCCAGGTGTTCTCGGCGGATCACAACACCAAAACTCCAAGGCTGACTTCTTTCACAATTCTGCAGACAGACCACTTGATAATCTTTACTTCCTATTCTCTTCCCATGAAAATGCAAGCAGAATTCCTCTTCACCGATATTTTCTTTAAGCTGGTTCTTCATTTTTTTCCGCTTCCTTGATCACTCGACGCCAAATCCCCGATTGTGAAGGTGTGGATACATTTATTTCTTCCTCAGCAAGTTCTGAAGAACTTTCGCTTGTTTTCTTGTAGATAGAGACAATTTTGACACGAGTTTGGCTGCAGATTTTGTTGCTTGACACATACGTTTCATAGGGGGAGGCTCTTCTGAAAATTCAGAGTCACTGCTGACCTTACCTTTTTCAGTATTACTGATACTTACATGTTGTACTTGGCTTGTACACGGGCCAATTGAGCTACTTCGCCTTTTTGAAGGATGGATTGTTGATATAGAGGCAATTTTCTCTGTAGTGTATCCAAATCGGCCTCCAGATTCAAGTTGTTTTCTATACAATTCTTTGTTTTCACTGCAAAGCCAGTCTCCTTTTACTTTTGTAATATCGAAGACGCTAGTGAGAGTAGTGAGAGATTTTTCAATTTTTTTTTTCTACATTTTACGAACAACTGTATCAGCTTGTCAACTTTTGCTGAAATTTGCTGCATAAAAAGCAAAGGAAAGCTCAACTTCTCCCAAAGTCTACACAGTTCTTGAGAGATCTCTATTCTGTCCGATTATCCTTTCAGTTCATCGTACAACCCCAAATATCTACCAACTGTGTCTCTGTTTGTAGGCATTTTACACATTTCACTCATATCCGCTTTCATTTCTGGTATGTTGGGACCGCGTTTTCTACATGTCGTTAAATTCTGTTTCCACTTTTTTCCAGCTGATTCAACTGCTGATTTTGATCTTTTGGTTTTGATTGACATTTTTCAATCTAAAAATAGAAGAGATCGCAATTAGAAAGACAATTGAGGGAAGTACTGTTGCAAATACATGTAAAAGCAAAGAATACTAAAGTTTTATCGCCGGCAAATCAACTTACTAGGCTCATAACACAATAAAACTGATTTTCGAAAGTGTTTAATATGCATAGTATAAATTAAAATTTGGAAAATAACTTGTATCTATGTTGCTTACTTATAACTTACAACAAAACACAATGTGCTATTAACAGAGGAATTTTTAAGTTTCTGCGTGCCTGATGGGTTGATGTCCAGACAAAGATCTGTACATTTTGGTTGTAAATATACAATAAATACATTACATTACCACAATTTATATTATACCAATGTCTATTAACCTTTCCTAGATATCAGCCTTTTTTCATTATCATATTTTGCGAATCAAAAATTCTTATCACATATCGTTTATTTCTTTTTACTTACCTCGCATATGACAATAGATGAGGTGCGGGACGTTTTTCCAATCCCGAACCAAAGTAACACTATAGGCAAAAGTTCATTAAATACAACATCAGGAAAATTAAAATTATGTAAAAAAAAAAAAAAAAAAAAAAAGTTAAAAAGTCATAAAGCTGGTATGCATACTAGCCATTAAATCAAGAGAGGACTAAATATTGTTCTTATTAAATAATCAATTTACTTTGCGTGATTCAAGAAGAGCTTTTAACCTCCACACTACCGAAAAATAGGAAAGAACCAACTTACAGAAAAGTGGCATATCAGAGTATTATTTCTTTTTGCAGACCCTCCCTTATTTACGCCTAGACTAGGATGTGCATGCCACACGGTCCCTTTTTGGGTAAAATAATTGCCTTATTCTCTCATTCTACACTTACTGTAAATTAAAACGAAAAGGAACTTACGCTTTGAAAAGTCTCACATCGTACCGTATGTCTTCGCTTTATTTTTTATTTTTTTCTTTCTTTTTCTTTTTTTTTAGTACAGTTACTTTGTGATAGAGCTCTCATTCTGATACGAAAGACCCCTAGCCTGATTCAAGCCCATATGAGTTTGTGGTGGACCACATCGTGTCAGTTTGTTTTCTCGGTTCTTCCGTTTCGTCCTACATCAACATTCCTCAATTCCTTTTAAAAATAATTCACTTTCATTAATCATCGTTCTTCTTTGACCGAAACAGCATAATCGTTGGACTTTAAACTATATATATATATATATATATATATATATATATATATATATATATATATATATATATATATATATATTCTTTTTTTGCTGAAGTCCTACGACGTTGTAGTCAATAATGCATCTACTAAAACAAGTCGGGTTTGATCCTCGATGAAAGCCTCGATTTATATCTTTTTGTACCCTCATTCCAACGTAGCCGAGGGGTTCGTCAAACCTCTATAAAATTGGTATCTGGGGAAACCGGTGAAACAATAGCGGTCTGAGAGGGTGATGACTATAATCAACCTATACGAGATGTATACTCGTACAAAATTTTCCTGTACCTGCCAAAGTCAACCCAAATGTAAAGCACCACCTCATATTCCCTCCTCTGAAGTTCATTAATCTATCACGATGGAAGAATGCGTCTTTTTTACCTTTATCTTAACTTCTAAGAGACGACTGGGGCGCATACATGTGATATAGACTGTATATAGTTCACTTCACCTAAATACAGACACCTAACACAGCGAATGATTAAGTTACTGGTTCTTACTTTTCCAAAATTATTATTACGATTAATAAAGTCTGTTTTCCTTCTATCACAATACAAATAATTTTAAAGTTTAATCTTTCCAGATCTATCATATATAACAGAAATCATAAACTATCATCGAAAGGAAGAACGATGATCAGTGAAAGACTATTCTAATCTTTTTTCGTTTCTAATGTGATATAAACTAAGGAAAAGAATTGTTCAGTGAATCGATCAGGAAGAAAAAAAGGAACACTACGTAAGTGTATTATGAATATATTTACTGAGTTATGTGGTTTAAGGAAGGCATATTATTAGATGTAAATTTATTATTTTGCAGATGAATAGAATATACTATCTTCCAATCTTCCGTTCTAAGTGATAATATGTGAAGCTGGATTATTTGAAGTGTTTCAATAATGTTTGCTCCCATCCTTTCTTCGTGATTTCCGGTTCCTCCATTTTTCTTTGAAGTGGATTATGTAAGTAAACAATGACCCGCATTCGGAACAGATCATATTATGAGACCCAAGTTGTAGACCGCCCAGTTGGTAGACAGACGTCTTACAGACTATACAGAAGACCACCATAGTAATGTATTAGGCATGACTAAAATCAATGTGTGTATTGCAGGAATGAATTATAGAATTTAGGAATGAAAACTGGAAAACTCTAATATTCACCACAAAAGAGCTCCGTAATTCTTGTCAAGATCTCCCTCATGGCCATATGGTTGGCGTACGCGCCTTCAGTATGAAAGACCCGGGTTAGATTCCTAGTGGGAACTCACGTAATTCGGATTCCATTCTAAACTTAGTCCATGTCTCGTATAGCCTCAGTGCTGGAAGAGATGTGCTAAACTCCAAATCAACTAACCAAGCTATCAATTCGCCTCGAGGACGCAAAATCCACAAACATTACAACTCCCAATTAAAAGGAATACTATGCAAAAAAGAAGGCATCTCTAATCGGACATTTGAACGTGATTCAGAAAAATTCAGAAAGCATGTATGGGTCTGTACATGAACAGTGAATCAAAATGTTCAAATGTTTTAATTGATTGAAGAACATAATGCAAGAAGGATTACACCTCCAATCCAAACTTTATTAGTTTATGTTGAGTGTAAGGCAAAAAAATTCTGCCTACCGTTTGTTCAAAACGAAGTTAATTCCAACATTCTGCACAACTTGGAAACTAGCACGTAAAGTAGCCTCTTGTTTTGAACTAAGCAATAGACTAGATTTTGAATACCATATTCGAGAAAACCAATAAAGTAACCAATTCGATCTTCCTGCCTGTACCTTTCAATTAGTTAAATTATCAGAAAGATGAAAGACATTATTAATTGTTACCTTTTGTTTGTGGTAGCCAGATTAACGTTTAATCTTGAGAACCTTTTTTTACCTTAATCAACTTGGTTACAGAGATGATGTCAATGCTGTGAGACAGGAGTAGACTTTGGTTACCAAGTTACATGTTCTCAACGGTACGAGAACCTTGTCAACAAGTCGTAATATTCCCTCGCTGCATGCTTATTTCTTAGAAGAGGTTTGGTAACAGCAAGTTGTATTGTTAATTGTTCATGCCAACTCAATTCAGTTGTCGCGTAGTATAGTAATCTAATCTGTAGGGTATATAATATGTGTATAGTAATCTATAGGGACTACATGTTTTGGTTTGTAATATATTTAGTGGAACCCATAACATTTGCCTAGAGAATTTCAAATAAACAATGTAAGTAATGTTCGAACGCAAGTGAGGAGTTAAAAGAATATATTGACTTATTGAAACTATGTATCGAGTAAGTACACTTTTAACGTGTTAGTTTCCTTTCACATTGTGAAACTGAAATAGCTTACCAAACTTGGAAATTCAATTGAAATGGACAATAGAACATATATCACGCTCGTTTCTTAAATGTGATATGGAAACTGTTCTTTGGATGCTGAAACCATACCAAAAACTGTTTCTTATTATGTCTTACAGTTTTTGTTCTATAGCGATCAGAATTAAAATCGGAAAGGGGTACACTTCTACCACTTTTGATTTTATTATATGGATAACGTTGGAGATGGAATATGTCCTCCGGACACTGAATCTATATCGCAAAATCATTTTCCTCCATCTTTTACTGTGTTTATTTTACGAAAGTCAACACTGAAACTGGAAGCGTAGAGATTCGTACCATTTCCGGTTCCAGTAGAAAGATAAGTGTGCAGAGAGAAACTATTTTGGAGAAGATGAATAGAAATTGAAAATCTATAAAGCGTCTCACTCTTAGATTGCAGTACAGAGTACATGGAGCGCGCTGTTGTCACATGTCTTCCGTCGTATGTTTTCTTCTGAAGAAAGAACAAGAAAGACACAAAGAGTGACTGAGTCTGTAAATAAAGTCTTTTTTTAATACATATATTTTCGTCGCTTTTGCCATTCCATTTACGTAAATTCACTTGGAACGGCGTATTGGAGGGTACGAAACAACGATCTAATAATTGTGTATTAGAGGTTTCCATTTATGATGGTTTGTAAATCGTTGCAATAAAATTTTGATGGGAGCAATACGAAATCGAGAGAACATATGAAACGAATAGAAAACATATTATGGAAATAAATGGCAGGCTAAACAGTTCCACACAGAAACTTCCTGTACCGGTTGTGCGGCAAACTAAGGAATAGCAATGGGTAAGATACTGCTACTGAAGTTGGATAAGAAAGAAAACTGGAGTAGAGTGATATTGATACGTGACGAGAAAATATGACAAACGAGAACCTCATTCGTCTATGTACGCAAAATATTCGCAAATGAAATTCCGTTTGTCAAACGCAAGTTACATCGTAAAGTACCGTATATTGTGAAGACAGCTGCCCCCCACTTCCGATGGTTTAGATCCGATTTTTCCCGCGGAACAACAGCATGATATTTTAACAAATACCAGGAGGTCTAAATGAAACATAGCACTATAATAGAAATTACAAATGCATTTGTCAATATTAACGAAAGATTTGTAAATTTAAAATAAAAAGGAAGAAAAGAACGCATGATAAATACCTTTTAATCATTTTCGCTGATTCCACTTAAAGGTGAAATGCCTTCCATGTATTCAGTCTGTAGCTGCAAACCCGAAGAGCATGGACATGTAAACGTGAAAGAAAAGCAAGGATAGAAATAGCAAAAGAAGCCTTTAGGAAGAAGGAAAGTGTGCTTTGTGGGACCTTGAATAAAGAGTTGAGAAAAAGACTCATAAAATGTTTAGTGTGGAGCATTGTATTGTAAAGGTCAGAAACATGGTCATTACGCAAAAAATGACCAAAAAGGACTGGAAGGTTTTGAAATGTGGGCGTGGAGGAGAATAGAGAGAATTAGCTGGGTCTAACGGAAAACGAATGAGAGAGTATTAGAAATGGTGGAGGACAAAAGAACAATTTTAAATATTATTAAGAAGAGGAACAGAAATTGGTTGGGACATTGGCTAAGAAAGAACTGTATCATCAGGGACGTGCTAGAGGGTGTGGTTGCAGGAAAAAGAGGGAGGGGACGAAGGAGACTATAATTACGGGACGATATCAAAATAGAAAAATCATACGTGAAGATCAAGGGGTTAACGGAAGACCGTGGATCATGGAAGCTTCTCAGTTGCAGCAAGTGACCTGCCAAAAATGGCAGAACACCTATGATGATGATGATGATGACAAATGCAATACTGAATAGGAACTGAACCTCCCTGGTTTATATACTCACTTCTGACACCTCGGACACACAATGTTAGTCTGGAAACAGAAGAAGAATCAAAAGGAACCCTATTATATGTGTTCTAAACAAACGCACAAGTTGTGACTTTAAATCACGTAAAGTGACAGCCAACAAGGTACGGATCGTTGGGCGAGGAAAGAAAACCAAGCAGATTTATCAAACCCTCTGGAAATACATTTTGTTTCTTTCATGCTTCCTAAAGAAACATGGGGGGAAAGAACAAAGGCCTCTTCATTCTGATTTGTGAGTTTATGAAGTTATTTGTTATGAACGCTTTTTCGATCTTCATTTGCATATTCAAAGTAAATAAGGGGCCAGCGGTGGTTCAGTGGTAGAGCGTTCACCTCTGTTGCTTGGGGTCCCGGGTTCGATCCCAGCCCCCGCCCCTTGTGGTGGACAAACACCGTTTAAGTGTGTTTCCTCGGGATTCTCCCGTTTCCTCCCACTTTCTTCATTCCACCATTTCTCATCATCACCGTCTCCTTTAGCCTAGCCGGCATAAATATGTGGGACGTAAAACTCAAAGATTTAATTTCATTTTTCAAAGTAAATAAGATAAGTGGAATTACAAAAGAAACCCATTCGAAATTGGGAAGTTGTCAGCATCCGAAACAACGTTAGGGACCACGTGCGAACTTTAAATGAATTAATTACAAAATCTAATAGCCACCAGGAATGAGGAGTTTTGTTATTAACAGATATTGGCCTGCTTTTTCCTCTTCCATAGATATTGATCTTCTGAAGAAACTTTTTTTTAAGTGCCAACTGCATTATTGTGATTTATGGTATTGCTAACTGAATTACTATCGTGATTCAAGTGTTCACTGTACTTACTATTCACCCGAAATTAGAGATGCAAAAAAGCCGGCTTTTTTGAATCGATGATTTTTTTCACATAAAAAGCCGGCTTTTTTGGGGGAAAAAACTAGAATTTTGAAAATTTTGGCTTTTTTCATTTTCATGATTTTTCTATCTAAATAGCTTTCTTATAGTATATTCTATAGTTAGATAAGAATTCCATGACCTAAATGCGATATTTCGCTCTGAAATTCACCATCAAAATGAGTGGAGCACATGTTTTACGAATTAAAGCTAAAGTGAAGAATGTAGTATTTGAGGACAATTTTAGAGGCTATTTAACTTTATTTTAACTTTTGAGTTATCGATATCTTTTTTCTTCTCTAGATCATTTTAGTTTGTCATCCGTGTTTTATTTCTAAGAGCTTTTAGTACTCTAGCTTCTAGCGCAAAAGTTAAACTTGCCCGTTTTTCTATTTATCCGTCAAAGCGTACGTTTTTCAATATATCCGTCAAGCCGTGCTTCCACATTTTTGTTATACTGTAGCTGTGAAGTGATTTAGCAATAATTTTCCGGACACAACCTTGAATACCAATTTATACAAATAATCAGTAGCGGATTTAGAAAAGTACTTTAGGAGGGATTTTTCTGATTGTTTCGTTTCCTAAAAAGTCTAATTTTATTTGGAAAGTGCTTGAAGTTTATGAGTACAGGCATAACTAATATTTCGTTTCGTTTATATGTTTAGCAATAATGTTCCGGATACAACCTTAAAAATCATTTTATACTGAGAATCAGATTTAGAAAAGTATTTTGGGAAGGGTTTTTCTTACTAATGTTTAGTTTTTCTAAACATTCGTAATTTTTATTTGACGGGAGCTTAAAGTTTATGAGTAAAGGCACAACTAATAGATATTTCGTTTGTTTCAGACATTCCGTAACTTTGCGGAACGGGCTTCAGTCCGAAAGACCGCCCCCCTAACCTTCGCAAAACAGTCACTGCTGGTAATTAGTAATAATAACGATTTAAAAACAATAAGAAAGGAAGTCGGCCAACTCACAGTACACGCACTATTTCTACATTCACAGATGGAATGAAGAAAAGCTTTGTCAGAATGGTCGAATGCTGGTTGAATCCCGGACTTCCCGATAGAAGCGCAAAAGCTAATCACTCAGTCATGTTTGTTGTGCAGTTGTATTTAGCTTAACTTAAATATATTCCGTAGTCCTTTTTTGGGGGGGGGGGGAGATCCGTAATGATATGTTGAATCCCTCTTGTTAAAAATTCAGAAAACTTGAGGATTGGGTAAACCGTGATGGTGGTTATATAAAACTTAACTGTAGATTTTCAAGAATATACAGAACCAAAAGCACTAGATGTGCAGCCTTTAAGTGTATCATATAAATCTAAATATTTCTCTTATGTTTTATTTTAATTTTATTTTGTTTCAAAAAGAGGGTATGGAATATTTTGAAGTAAAAATACTACATACATGTGTGTATTTTTTAAAAAGAAGTGTTTACTTTTAGGGTTGGCTGGTTTACACCAACTTTTTTTTTTTTTAATAACTGGTTTAAACCAAAAAATAAAAAGAATGAAAAATGCAAACCGTGTGAACTTCATGATGACGTTTCCAAATATCAAACCACCTGCAATAGTTTTATTTACCTTTTACCTTTTAATCAAGGTTTCCCATGTTCAATTCTCGGTCGAACCACAACCCTTCTTTCACGCGTAAATTAAGTAGCGGTTTGGATGTCAGTTTAAGCGAAAGTCTTCTCCTTGATAACCTCGGTATTTCGTAAGGATGTTAAGCCTAAACATACGAAATGAAACCAAATTGTATATTTCTGCATGCCTAAATGCCTGTTGTTTTATAAAGAAGCCAAGATTGCTTAAATATATTGATAGAAATTGGCAAAATTTATCGATTGCCTACGTAGCTTCCAACATTAGCTTGGATTGGACTTTCAATGATATCTACGTACTAAATTTGTAATTTAATACCTCAGTTTTAGCGTACTGATTATGATATTTTGACCTTTAAATTTTACATGCAAAGCAATAACAGGATTTTCCCGTTATTGTCTTACATTTCAAGTAATGACGGGATTTTCCCGATGGTTAGGGCGGGAGATTCTCAATTTAAGAAATTCACTGACCGGACTTCTTTAAGCTTATGGGAGTTCTTCCGGCATAACCCCGCTGTTGCGTAATAACACCAAGGCGAAACAAACTTATTTCTGTGAATATGTAATATAAATACATAAAGCAAAAAATCTACATCAAAAAAGCCTGGTTTAAACCTAAAAAGCCTGGTTTAAGCATCCCCCCAAAAACGGGTTTTTGGCATTTTCAAAAACAACTATGGTTCTTGCCAACTCTGGTTACTTTTGTATATAGGAGGTTAAAAAATTCTTATTTTATACATTAGTTAATCCTGTGGAATTCATAATGTAAATATGTTGAAGAAAAATTGTTTGAAATATCTTTTCGAAATTCATAGTTTATTTTCGAGGTTTTATATTATTATCAGCATCAACCACTAATTAAATGACCTTTTGTGTTATAGAGAAGCTAAACAAAGTCTGCTTTATCAATTTAAAGCAGAATTTTGAAAAAAGCCCAAAATTTCCCAAGCAAAAAAGCGAAGCAGAAAAAAACGAGTTTTTTTCCAAGAAAGCCGGTTTTTTTTCCGAGCTCTTGCATCTCTACCCGAAATTGAAATTTGCTACGTTAGTCACTTATATATATACACTGTATATTGTGTGATTGTGTGTGTGTGTGTGTGTAAGCAGTAGATTTGTGCTCGCATAGAATCAACAGTGAATACTCATCGGTATTGGTATAGCACAAAACTCTACATCAGTAACTTTAAAACAAACATTATAATGAAAAGAGGATCGGCAAGATTTGTCACTGCCTTTCTTCTGGTCAGACGCGCGCGCTTTGGAAATTTGACTCTTAACACTAAACGTCATAAAATCTGAATAAAGAAGGATATTGATATGCGAATTGTTTTAAAAATAACGTCAATCCTTTCTCAATATTTTTCTCGCTTTGCACCCCATCTAACCTGAAAAATAAAAAAGTTTCTCACTAGTCAACCTTTTAGATATTGCATTGCAATAGTATACGCACTTTCTCTTACATTTTATTTTTTTTATTTTAAAATTCAAAAACGTTTTTTGAATGCAAACTTTTCCAACATTGGCACCAAATATGGTGTTAATAGCTGTATAAGTTTCAACGTTATATCTCTTATAGCTCCGAACTTATGACTTGATATATTTAACGCGACATTAGAATTTGCCATTAGCAAGATTTCACTATTTCAATTTATTTCAATACTTGAAAATTCTTCTTGATATGAGAAAAACAGATTATTTGATAGAGAATACAATGTTCTACAATAATATATCCATATCTAGAAACAAAGTTATTTCTAAAATTCAGGTTAAATTTGGCAACAATGGGCATAAGGGAAAGCATTGCCATTTACTCTTGTACTGCAATCTAAGGGTGAGACGCTCTATTTTTTCTTTTTTTTTTTTTTTATAGAACTGGTTTACTCTACGGTGGTTAATGGTGAAACCGGAAATGGTAGATATCTACCACTTCTAATTGATAAGATTGGATTAGAGTAGAATTTAGCGTACCGTTCAGCAGCGAGATTATATAAAACGTGAATCTACAGCTTAATGTGTGATCCAGTCCACATGAGCTACTCCAGGAATCGAACTCGAATCTTTCATGCCAAACACTCTTGGTTTGAATCGATGGCTAAAGGAGGAAATAGGTCATATTCTTGAAGCATTGAATCATCCTCAGGAAAGCATTTCTCGCTCTCCCTTACTACTTTTGCTCTGATCCTACCTGTCGACAGAGGGCGGATGGACATAGTCATTATACAGTACAAGACTTCCCATACTTATGGATAGTATGCAAGTTCAACAATGGCATATATTGTTATAATCAAGTAATCTCCAATCGTTATAATCCCCCTCTCCAATCGCTATAACCCTTCTTCTCAGCTATGAAATAAATATCAGTCACCAAACTTCACTTAATTAAAACTAAAACAAGTTGTTTAAAGTAAACAAATAAAAATTTCTAATTTTGTTTTCCTTGGCTAGTGTAAGTATGTAAGTGGAAGTAGTTGTAGACAGATGAACTCTCAATGGTAAACAATTGATATAGATGGACGGCGTGGCGGCGTAAAAAGAAGGGGGAAAGATTTGAGGTGCCAGACAGACAGACATAGAAGGGAACGAATCACTTTTTTCGCCATCTTTTTTTCCCCTTTACTCCTTTGAAAGTTTCCAGTGGCGCCATTAGTAATCGCGTTCTAGTGATGAACGATTTTCTTTGTCATGATAAAGGGTCCAGTCTCAGGAGAGTTCTGTAGAATCTTCTGGTCATCTGTCTCTCATCCATCTTTCGGGGAAAGGGACGGCCCCCTTTTCAACATTTACTACTCTCTTGCTTAAAAAGAAAACCTGTGCGCTTTAGAAGTACATTCCTCAAACCTTAGTTCTAGAATAAGTTTCAAGTTGTAGAATGCATTTAAAACTCTATCAAAAGATTTTGTAATAATGTAATATCAGTATGAAAATAACTGTACTTGATAGTTTCCAAATAACTTTTTTTTAATTACTAACATAACACAATTATTCCAACCTGGTTTTCTTATGCCTTTATTCTCAACTACCAGAAATCAATCAATATGCATGTACTGAGTAAGAATAAGACCTTTAAGTATGAAAATTACATGAAGGCGTAAGGTTTTATTTTTATTTATTTCTTACTCCTTCTAATACTTTGAATTTTAACTTACCCTCGCATTATGATATTTTCTTATAGATTTTTAGGTTTATGTTCCAACTGAATAAATTAACTTACTATTCCTCGTACCTCGTTGTTGTGGTAGTTCCTCGTATTCCACATAACGGATCTTTCTTTTAGAATATCTTGAACGTGAATCAATTAAGTAGCAATCTTGTATGTAACTTTTCCAAAGATCATATCTTAGGGTAAGTACCATATAGAAGGTGTTTCAAAACAACACTGGCAACGTTTGGAAGGCAATTCCTGACACCAAGATAAGACGAAAAGTATGCCCCAACCTGAGTGCACAAATGCTTCCTTTCGGAGTTATAGGCTGCCGAACACATAAAAAAAAATGAACTCTAAAGGATCATTGCTCGTAAACACTGGAATATAAAAAAAAAGTCGGGTGAAGGCTTCACTTAGGAAGTTGCATGTACCCTATTCAAATATATATATATTTTTTAGAAACCTGTGATACTTCCGCAACAGAGGTAGTTGGTGAATACTTTAAATTATATGCCCGTAGTCAAACTTCCTGTTCTATAAAATTGTTGCGTAAGTACCTTCGGATTTTCAAACATGGATTTTAGGATAGAGCACATATTACTACGGTAGGTCCCATAGTTTTTGGAGCTATGGACCTTTAAAGTTAATTTTATCATGTTTTCGGCAGCCTATAACACTGAAAGTAAGCATTTGTGCACCCAGGTTGATCTACACTTTTTGTCTTATCTTGGAGTCAGGAATCACCTCCCAAACGTTGTCGGTGTTGTTTTTGAAACACCTGTTTGTGTGTGTGTGTATATGTGTGTGTGTCTGTGTGTGTGTGTGTTTGTGTTTGTGTTTGTGTGTGTATGTATGTAAAAATCATGAAGAACTTCCAACAGCCGCCAGGAATTTCTTAATATACCGGTATTCTTTCGATTTACATGTTCATATAACGGACGAGAGTTCACAACTGGCTCACAGAGAGAGGACGTGTTCGTCTTCAATCCCGTAAGAAACAGTTACACCAAATAAAGAAACAACACTAAAGGGACACTATGTGGGCTACTTATGTGATTGGCAATGCCGGTTAGTATACGTATTTATGTGATGATATGGAAGACATTTGCTCTATGATGATTAAAAAACATGTATAATCATGCAACGTCCATAGAGTGTTGTGTTATGAACTACCTCTGATAAAATAAAGCCACCTGTAATGTGCCATTACAGTCAAGGTAATTAAATTTTTGTTTGGGGGGGGGGGCATATTTTTCGAACGTACGCGTACTCTAAATTTTGCAACACATAATTTTCGGTCTATGTATTAAATTCATTTTTTCTTTACCCCAACCAAAATCAATGTGGAAGCTTCGGAATAATCTAGGAAGAATTATATTTCGGGGAATAATTTCTTTGTCTATATATTATTTCATTATAAACTCTGTATATGGGCATTTCAAATGGATGATTACTGAAATTATACATCTTAATGCTATACAAAATCATAGGTCAGTAATTGGATGCAATTTTCTGAAATTGCCCACCAATCTGATATTTGGCAGAATAATTTAGACCCTTTCGTCTCTCTGAAATGCCCATGTCCTCCCAGAATTCGGTTTCATACAGTTTTACTATTTTTCATTCGTTTTGTAATTTCCGCCGCCAAAATTTCCTGCTCTGATTGGGAACTATTTCTGACGCCGTAGTATTATGGCGCGTCTTTACTTTGTTCTGTTTCGGCCAAGCTGAGAGTAAGACCACGTCTCTTTTGCCCCTGAAAAATGTTGGATTTTTGAGGGGAAAGCACTAGAATCCAAGTAATGATGTGTATAAAATAGTAAATAAACTAGTTGGAAGCAGAAGGGAGCCCTGAACTGTTAAATTCAGCAGTGAAATCAGTCAGTAAAGCTAAAATATAGAATTCTGCTCAGCAGACGCCATGTTGACGAATATAGGTAATAATGGACAGGATTCGCAGTGCAGTGCATCAAATTTTTGGATTTAAGTGATCTTTTGAACTAAGTCTTGACGTTCAGAATATCCTCTCCACCTCCTAAATGTTCCGTTAGGTTACGATAGGCCTGTCCTGATGTAGTTTTTGTCTGTGTACGTAGTATATGTTGTTTGTTTAAACATGGCGGTAGATGTAGGTTTCTTTGTCGTTGAATTAATTTTTATAATGTCAGTGTAAATGCTAACAGGGATTCTAATTTATTCTTAACTTGACAAAAGCTTCCAACGAAAATGTCTTAAGTGATTTTCACAAAGATTTTTTCCCTTCAGGAAAGGGAACTACCTATCTTTCTTTCCGTTAATAGTTTCAAAATGTCTCTCCCGGGGCATTAATTTAATTCTGTAATTGAAAAACTATGAGTTAGTGGATAGAAGGGTCACTTGGCTATGACCCCCTTCTTCCTTCTTTCTTGTTCCCGACCCGATTTAGAATGGTGAAAATTAGTGACTTGTTTGATTTACATATAGTTAATTTGTGTGATAAAATGAATTGTTATGTCTAGTGATATGTGTTAGCATGTATAACTTTTTAGTTGATGTGTGATATGTATAATTTAGTATGTGGGTAGTAGCTGTGATGTGTGTGTGTGTGTGTGTGTGTGTGTGCATGTAAAATTAATCTATTTAAGGACAGTGTATTGTTGCTCATTGATTATTCATCTCTTTCGGTCCGTCACAATAAGTGCATTGATTCATAATGAAAATGTACAGTAATTCCGAACAGTTATCTCAGGGTATACCACGAATAGTTAGTTTTTCATACAGTACAAAGCATGTTTAGTAGTGCAAAGTTTGTTTTCATACTACCAACGCCATCTCGCGTCAGGTGAAGAACTACTCGCCGCTAGTGTGTTGTTCCTCCGAGTCTTAAGAATCTAGTCAACTCGTAAATTACCCTTCTTTTGAAATTATTGATGCATACATAGCAGGTTTGGTCCATATGAATAGATACATAGACGAATTACATTATTAATTAGCTTCTCTGAAAAGCACAATACGTTATATAGTCTAGTAATCGAATAATTAATAAAAAAATAACTTCAAGTTTATTTTTAAACCGAAATTGGCCTACATAGCATTATTCTGTCGTCAGACTGCAGTTTCAAATTCTCTCTCTTCGTTACGTTCTGTGAACGATCGCATTCTTGTCGTTTTCAAAATATAATTGCATTTAGTTAAGAGGATAGTCAATGATATTGAATTCTCATTGCATATAAAAATAATATGAAGCCGTGGAATGTAAATGTACTGTGGTTTGTACTGAAAGAAACTAACGTTAGTTCATACGAATTCCAACGTATTGATCAGTGTGCGATAGTTTAGATAGTGGTTCATTGATTTCAATATATGTAGAATCGGACTTCTTTGAACATTCTTGGAGCAAAATTGTAGAGCAGGGTGTCTATAAAGGAATTTGTGTTATTGAATGTGAATAAAAATAAATGAATAATAAGAGTGATAATATATATAGTGAGTATGAATAAATAATAGGACACCTGTAAATCTACGTGCCCAGTAGTATTCTTTGCCACTAGATATTGCTTATTTATATATATAATGATGATTATTTCGAGCACTAACCATTACACCAGAATTTAGTATGAGGGAGTGTGGTTTGTGAAAATGGTGGATTTGCACTTCGTGGCTTACCATTCAATCGTACTAGTGCATACTAACTGTTTAGTCTGATCGGATGACATGAGTAGTGTTCATGTGGCAAATGATTTCCTCAGTGTTCGCAGAGGAGACGAAGTGGATAGCAGTGAATAATATTGTAAATTTATTACAGTAGAATCTCGATATTCCGTACCAAGGTGTTGATCCTTCCTCCCTAAATATTTTCATTTTCCTTAGTTTTTAAACTAGGTAGTGATTTAAATTAACTGACACCTCAAGGTTGGCGCCCTTGCGGTATTGGAAGCTACTAGTAAGATTTGGCAGACAACTTGCTAGTATATTAAATTAATTACACTATAAAATTAGACTTGCAGACTATAAAATTTATTATATTTTTTTTTTATTTTGACAAATCCCTGTTAGAATTTTTCTATTTATTGACTTTATACTTTACTTTACTCCATACTTTACTCGGAACTCTTCTCAGCTTCTGAGGGGTCGGATATTTTTTTAGAAATTCTAAATTAGACACTACACCAACCTTCCGGCTGGGCCGGTCGTAATCTGAGTGAATTACTACCGGAAACAGTTAATAGTCAATCATTCCACAGAGTTTATTCCTTGAGATGGTTTCCTTAGGCACTCAGAGACTCCGTTGGGCCACGCATTTAGTAGGCCACCTATTTCGGTATATAAAAGTATATTTGGCTGTCGATTGTCAAATGTCTAAATTCGAACACTTATCTTTATAGCTTTAGTGTCATAGCTTATTCTTTTGGCGCACAGCTTTTTTCTTCTCTGGCTAAACTTCTATTTTCTTTTCTCTAAGAATTTTTAAAATTTTCAACCTTCCCCCACCCGAGCTTTGAACTCGACAAATATCAACTATTTAACATATATCATTTGAACCTGAATTTTCCGACTGAGATGTTGCGAGACACGATTCGTGGAGGTGTTTGTTGATGTCAAATATCAAGAGACCATTTTCCAATACAATTCGACCCGCCGTAAAAGCTAGCGATAGTTCAGTATACGATTCAATTGTTGTTTTTGTTTCTTTTATCATTATCCGTTTGAAATTTCTCCGTGATACTATTCATTATTTTCTACTTTTGTTTCCATTGATTACCATTGAGGTGATTGTTGTGTAAATTTTAGGAACATAAGTATTACTAACATTGTTAGTCATTTATATATGTAATCACAGTGTTAACGTGTCTGCCTTCTGCATTAAATGTCCAGTCTTTTAAAAATTGTTTGAGAAATTAAAGTTTCATCATTATGCGCGATTAATCAGTTGTATAGTCGGATTTTTCTTATGTGAAGTGTTGCAACCTGAAACTTTTATTAATCGGGATCATTGATTTGAAAGATTAAATGATAATTGAGTATATGTATGTTAAGATATAAATACATGTTGAATATAAATGTGATATTAAAAGCAAAATGTATAATGTTGATTTACGTAGTTAAATATGTGTAAAGGGTCTTGGTACCTACCCCGGACGGTCGTTGGTTGTCATAGTTTCGAAATATTCGACGAATATAATATGGATTCAGAGTATACCGCCGCATGTTAGATATTTTCTTTAAGCTTTGTAATATGGTTAATTAACATATGTAAATATTAACTGTTATACTATCTGCATGTGACATGATATTAAGGCAGGTCATCGTAGCCCTAATTTATCATTAAATTTACCCTCGAGTTCATAATCATGGAATCTTCCTGTGAAATTACTTTCCAATATCATTCATCATACACCAATCCTCGAACCTAAACGGCGTTTTCGCTTCATTAATTGTGGTTTCAATACGAAAGTAAATCCTCTTAAAACTAGAAAATTCTCGTTTCCTCTATATTGTGTGAATATAACTATAACTGTGTGCATCTAATGTGATACAAGGTGGTAGTAATTCGAAGTGCTAGTAAATGGACGGGATACTAAATGGAAAAACAAAATGAGTGACGTAGTCACTGTGAAATTAGAGACAAAACTTCATTTCCTTAATTTCAGAGAATAAAAAATGTATAAATAAATAAGTATACGAACTGAATATAGATTGTTCACAATCTATAAAGATTAGCTCGTATGCGTATATCTAAATAAAGTGAATTTAAGTACATGGACAGCAAAAGGGTGCCTTACGAACATGCGATATAAAAGGTCATCTGAAAGTACGAGAAAGAATTCGTATAATCACCTATTTATTTTTTTCTTTCTTTCCAATTTCATATGAGATACGGACTAATCTAAATATCATTTTAAGTTTCCTGTTTTTCTTTCATTCATACGAAATAGGCCTATTATAGAATGTAAGTAGATTTTTCAAATGTACATTTTATATTATCAAAATTTAAATATTTTTTCGTTTGTACTTCTTTTCACCCTTCTATTAAGATCAAATTCATATTAATGTAATCCAAGATTCTATGTAGAACGATACATTCATATGTGTATTCAATTTCATGTTATACATGTTTTCCTTATGTTTAAACTCTTAATAGATGTAATAAATGTTGACCAACTATAGTTAGATTATAGTTTCTTTTGAACTAAATCACCTATATCAATACATTGATCGTACGTATTTTTCAGTGTACATAAATAAGTCACAAATTTAGCTTTAAGTAGTAGCTTTTAAGCTTGATTTACGACGATAGTGTTTACAATATGTGTGTAATACTATATTATATGTGTATTGGTGAATGACCGTGGTCATGAAAAATGACTAACTCTAAATTATTCTAAATCGGCTCTGAAAGCAAAGCCCAAACAACAGGATGAGCTTTTATAACGACAGTCTGTGCAAATATCTCGAGAACTTCTATTTGTGGAAAATATGTAAATCCCTTTGATTTTTTTGGCTTACTTAACTGTGTGTTCGATCTCTACTGTTGAAAGTCGGGTACTGAATAAAGGTTATTTAACAATTGGAAATAATAGACAAACGATTAAATTAAAATTTTTCATCACCTGGGCTGGGTTAGGGTAACTCCCACCTGTGCAGTTATCTGGATCCAGGCCAGGGTAGTGTGAGGGAACATGTGTCTCTTTGGGATCACTTCAGACTTGATTCTCAAGTAGTAACATTCCGGTATGAATCACCTTTTCAAAACTATTTAAGTTTCTTTACCATATTCGCGTCATTATCCAGTTATTCTTCATCTCTAATTCCTTCTTCCTTTTCCTTTCTTTATTACTCTTTTCCTTCTTTCCCCCTATCCTTCCTCTCCTCCTCACTCATTACTTTCCTATTTCTAATAAAACTGAAGAGGGATCGTGACTAGAAGTCGTCGCTATAGATACGGTCATTAAATTCTTTTGATGTTTCTCTTCGGAAGTCCGATACTAAATTAACTAGTAACAAATATACGTATAAGGCGAAAATACTGAAATTCATATTTATTTATATTTGGTTAAATTATCCGATTAAGTTTTAAATTAGCGAATCACCTATTCCCATTCACGACAATCTCTTTACACACCAGCATAAGTATCTTCCCCCTAAGTGCTCTAATTCCATTACTTGGGATCCAGATCATTTGTAGTTGTAAGAACGTGTGAACAGATGCAATCCCACTAATATGAGACTTACCCAACTTACAATTATTGTCTCAGCATTGACAGTAGTTGGTTGCCCTGATCCAGATGTTTATGCAGATAAAATTGTAAAGTAGGTGACTAACGAAACAGTTCTCTATTCTAAGATGAGTCTCTATGGTTCGGATCGTGTTGTCCAACGAACAAATATATTATTCTCAATATTGCTATGTATATAATGTATTATTTCGTTATATACTGTATGTTCAGAGAAATAAAAATACTGACCACGCATGAATCAGAAAATGCTTGAAAGTAGATGAAAATATAAATTCTTCAAAAACCCCTGGGAAAAAATTTGTAAATGATTGCCACAATTGACAGACCTTCTCCAAGTCCCCTCATTCCAAAATCTTTTCCTTTCTGGAGACAAGATCTTGCTTGTCACGATGATTATGCATCGAAATTGATATTGAAACATTTGAAAAGGCTTCAAAAGGGCAGGGATATGAACCCAGGTCTGCCGAACAGAAGTTCATTGCGCTAACCACTTAACTACTCTGTCACTTCAGCTTCCACATAAACTATTAGCTAGTTAAAAATCGTTGCATGTAAGACGATACACAAGATAATAATGATCGTATAAGAAGACGTTCCTTATGAGACTGTAACAATGACTTACTCGATACTCGAGATTTCCTTCTTTAACTCAAAAACAAGTTATATAGATCTTCGTCAATGAGGAAAATATCATTAAACGTTCTTCAAGTTGAGGCTGCCTCATCGTTTTTAACGATGGCCCCGATTTACATTACTATTCTTGCTCACCTTAACTTGTAATTTCCAAAGAATAAAAGGCGGCAAACATTTTAGCATTCTTTGAATTGTATCAACACGTGTAGATATAAAGTTGTAATTTTATCTTCCGTAAATACTAATTTATTTTTTTATTTTTGTATGAGGAATATGTAGTAGAATGGAATGCATGGAACTCGTATGGCAGAGACCCGCTTTCGAATCCTGTCGTGGTAATTATTCTTGTACCGGAAGTAGAACAAACGAAACTTTTAGCGGTATATCCGATACAAAAGTAGCATAAACCATTAACTTCCATTTTATTTAGAAATTGAAACATGGGAGCGCCCCACGGCCGTTTCCACAGACCCCAAATTTAAACCCTTCTGTCTTTGTATCGGAAGTGGTACAAATGAAATCTTTTGCGGTACATTCCGGTATAAACGTAGAATAAACAATTGCCATACGTATTATTTCGAAATTCAATGGTGGAGGTTGTGGAAACGGGAGCCCCCAGTTTAAAACCCTTATATCTTTGTAGCGGAAGTGGTATAAGTGAAACTTTTTCTGGTACATTCCGGTACATACGTAGAATAAAGGATTGGCATACGTTTATCTCGAAATTCCAAGATGGGTGCTGGGGAAATAGCCGCCCGCAGTTTAAAGGTCGTATATCTTCGCCAGAAGTTTTAAAAACGTAATTTTTGCGGTCATTCCAGTATAAATGTAGTGCAAACGGTTAGCATAGGTTTTGTTACTAAATTTCAAGATGGGGATGCCCCCATTTTATAACTCTTATATCTTTGTACCGAAAATGGTAAAAATGAATTTTTTTAGGTACATTCCCTCTTTGCTTAGAAATCCCAAGGTGGGCTGGCGAAATGTACCAATAATACTACTTTTATCACTCATTTTCAACAATTTAATTTGACAATTTAAATTTGAATTCTCTTGACTATTGTTTCAAGGTAACATTTTCCATCTCATTATGATCGAAATAAGAGTTTTACAATATTGGAATTGTAAGTGTGCAAATTGCTGAAGCCATTTCACTCCAAGTTTCTTTCTTCTTAATTAACAACAATGTCTTTCGTTTGCCGTGAGCAGCGGTGTAGTAAACGTCGCTATGGTGTGCCTCGAGGAGCACTTTAAGTTCGTTTGAAGTTATTTGAGTGATTATTTCGTTGTACTTCAGTCGTGTGTTCTTAGTATCAAGAAATGCAATGTATCAGTGTAAACTAACAGTTAATACAAGTGAAAAGCAGTTTATTGAATATAGTATCCCGTGTTGTGTTTTGAGCCATGAATAACCTACGGGAAAATAGTGTGCGGCTTGCATTTGTCAGGACGACAAGAAATATCTAGCCTTCTATCGCGTTCATCCAGAGTTGATTAATAAACGAGTTACAGTTATCAATACATGATATTGAAGCTATTCAACTTCACAATGATGATTATAGCTTATATTTAAAATTTAAATCGCAAGAGAATGTTGATACATTTTTACGCGGACACCCGGAATCACTTGATTTCCGATATGAAAATGGAACAGTAAGTCAGATCAAAATTTCAAATGCTAGCATATAGCACACTCGTGTGCGCATTTTGTATCTCCCGATGGAAATTACTAAGGAAGAACTCAGTGCTGTACTTTGCCCCTTTGGAAAGATCATGTAAATCATGGAAAAATTGTGGTACGAGGTTGTCGTGTTACTGTGATGTATCAAGGTCAAACACCCACGTGTTTCATGTGTCTGCGTCTGACACACGTCACAAGCTCTTGTCCTCGTAAACCAAAAGCTCAGGTTCCTCTTACTGGATTTAAAATGACTGAACTTTCCATTGGAAACATGCCCACTACTCCGAACTTTTATCCGTCTTTCACTGCTAAAACGATGGCGAATGAGCCTAATGACCAAAATATGAAATTAGAACACACTTCAGTTGCCCAAGATGCTAATCTCCATGCTGATAAGGACTTTCCCCTCTTTAAAGTCAACTTGAGCCACTTGCCAAAACAGCACAAGATAGTGGTGTCACCTGTGAGCAATCTGTACAAATACGAGAGACACAACAGGCAGTGCATACTGTTTCTTCGTCTAGCTGCCCATAAAAGCAAGAAGAGTCTGTTCGCTCTCCTGCCCCTTCCTCCTCCAATGTGGTAGTCCCTTCTCTCACTTCAGTGGCTGCAGTGACTGACCAAGTTTTCAAGAAAAGAAAAGCAAAAAGGTTGAAATGTAAGGAAACGAAAACAAGTGCGTTGTCTGTGTGGAATTCTCAGACTGTATCAACGCCAGCAATAGTGGCACTTGAATACGTAGCAATAGTGAATTAATAAAACATTGCTCCTTGTGTACCTGTCGATTAACAACATTGTACCACCCGACCGTCAACGCACGTATTCCATATAAAGGCTTTCTTCCTATTCAAGGGCAGGAATGTTATTTGTTTATACTTGAGAGGTAAGGATCTCTCATTGTTCTTCGATTCACAAAACATGGCTATCGCTTGTGTTTACATTATATGAGCATAAACATAGTGTTTATAAATGTGTCGGAAAGTCCAAGGTTTTGCAGGGAAGTGTTTGCCCTGTATTGTTTATTTCCTTTTTTAATTGTCTATACATTGTTTATGCAAGCAATTCCTAATTCCACTTCACGATCGTATATCTCGTTAAATATTCGAGGGATTTCTAGTGATAAATATCGTAATGTATTACGTAGTTTTATCATGCAAGCATCGCCTGACTTCATATTAATGAAATAATTAGTGTTTCAGAATTTTGACTTCCTCCGTATATATCGAGCCTATGTAAACGTGGGCCGAAGCAAAGCAATATTATATAAACGAAGTGTCGAGGTTAAGAATGTAGTGTATCTTACATGTAGCAGGAGTATCGCCGTAACATGTGACGTTCTTACTCTGATTAATATTTATGCTCCGAGTGATTCAAATAATAGGAATGCAAGAGAACAGTTACACTATGAAGCCATTTTACCATTATTTCCCACTATTCCGAATAAAATAATATTGGCTGGGGACTTTATTGTTGTGAATCGTGGGATAGACACTACCTCGAAGTTCATTTCCTCCTCTGCTATCCAAAAATTAATTTCTACCCTCAAACTCAAGGACGCTTGGGTTCAACACCGCCAGGATCTTCAGTTTACCTATAAGACTCAAAATATGTCTAGTCGAATTGATAGATGTCATACAACACCTAACTTAATAGCTTCTGTCACCTATATTCATTTGCGGATTATACCTTTGAGTGATCACGCAGCACTACTCTGAACATGCAAGTACAACCTAGGTGCTTCGGTTACTTACGGCAAGATCCCCGTGCAAACTAAACATTCAATTACTTAATCAGGATGAAATGCATCTTTCGTATGAAATGGGATTCCTGGCTCAGACAGCGTCATTTCTATCCAACTTTAAATGAATGGTGCGTTAAATACGTTAAGCCGAAAATACAGAGTTTTTTTAATGGCAAGGTGCTCAATTACGAAGAGCAAAACGAGAAGTCTTGCATATCTGTAGGAGTTATGGTTCCTACCAAGTTCACAGTAAAATATGATAGCCATTAACAAAACTAACGCTTTGATCAACCAAATCCAAGCTACTTCGGTCAGAAAATATGCTCATAGCATGCCTCCAGATGGTTGTCTTCCCGATAAGCATATTATAATGTATCATTACATGGCTCAACATAAACGTCGGGTTGCTAAGGTTATTGACGTAATAAAGCATGATAATCGAACGATCTCTTCCTTCCCAGAGACACAGCAGGTCTTTTTTGATCACTATACAAACTTTACGCCAAACACGAGACATCTCAACATGGATACCAGGAATACCTGCATCTCCCACTTCCCGGCCTGTCGGACGGGGAGCGCTAGTGCTTAGTGTCGCCTATCACAGACGAGGAAATAAGTAGAACGCTGGTTCAGTGCAATCGTGACTCCAGTCCTGTGGAAGATGGATTATCGTATGCATTCTATCAAAAGTATTGGGATATAGTGAGGAAGGACATGTTTGCCTTATATAATGAACTTTACAATCTCCAAACTTACTACAAAATGAGGGTCACGTGATATTTCTTCCAAAATCTGCAAACGCCACAGATGAAACGCAATAAGGCCCATAACCTTGCTAAATACCAATTTAAAATTAGTTACCAAAGTTTTAGTGCAGCGCCTGCGCAACCTCTTTGCTGATAAAATTAGTCTCTTTCAAGCAGCACTCAATAAAGAAAAGAATGTGTATTATGCACTTAAGAAGATCCGATATGTAGTAGGATACTTTCTTTTCGCTAGGAAACCAACCTGTTTTGTGTCATTGGACTTTCAAAATATCTTTCTGCGCTTATCGAATGATTATCTTTTTGCAGTGCTCAGTGCATATAAATTTCCGCCTAGCTTCCTTAGCATTATCCAGCAACTGTATAGGACGGCGACAGTTCGACTACAGATAAATGGTTTTCTCACTCCGTCCATTTCACTGAAAAGCGGGGTGCGACAAGGTTGAGTGCTGCTTGCTTGTCTCTCCCAAAAGAGATATGGGCTTGCTCTTGAATCTCTTTTATATAAGTTGGCTGCGTATATACAACCTACGCTTCACGACCTACAAAATCTCTCCGTCAGGGCCTATGCTGATGTGAATACTAGCTGCACGACATTACAACAATTTCTCTATATGATTCCCCAATTATGACAATTCAGTGCTATTAGTGGTGAACGTATCAATTTCTGTAAAACAAAAGAGTCGACATTTCATAACTGGAAAATGGATGGTATCCCACAGCCCTTCTCAACTGTTGAAATAATAGTTCAAGTTAAAATATTGGATATTACATTTTCTAATAGTAACAGTATTCATTATGAAAGGATTTGAAATCCATTATTGAGGAATGTGCGCGACCTGTGTCTCCAACAAAAATTACGAATCTTAGACCACATCTAACGTATTTTGTAGGTAAATAGTTATTTGTGTGCAAAAGTATGGTATTACGATCACATATAACCGATATCCGACCTATATCTTCGCAAAATTCATTCTGTTATTAATTGGTTTATCTGGGCAGGATTTTAGTTTCGTGTCACACTTGACACCCTTAATCTATTTTGGAAAAAATAGGGATTACAGCTCATTTCAATAGGTGAAAAATGTAAAGCGTTCTTCTTAACTTATAATTATAAGCAATATCAAATTCCTGATAGCATTACACGTCAGTGGCTTTCATGCTGGATGGTCTCCTTTGCGGCACCTAACCCCCCTAATATGAACTACCTCAAAGAAACCCCTATGTACATTAAACCATGCGTACAAGGTTGGTCATTTTCACCTCTCATGAATCCTACCAATTATTTCAATGTAAAATTTCTAGGTCCGTATTTACTTGAACCTCTGTAAAACAAAATAGTTCTGCATATTCAGCAAAAAGTTCCCATAAGAATTAGATGATATGGCATAATGTGCACAACGTCACCCTGTGAACGCAGGAAAGGAGTAAGGAGTATATGATTGTGAATGAGTTTGTTCCTACTAATGTTAAATTAAAACTAATTGGTGTAATACAAACGGATATATGTCAACAGTGTGCTCAACCTTATACGATTGAACAGAGACTGCTGTTCTGTGCTCAATCACCTGATATTTGGAGATCGTTAACACGAATATTAAGTGTCATCTGCCCTTTATATGCCGCTGTGTTTGACCATGTATACTGTTTCCAGAATATCGTTTTTTTTTTCGATCACAAAACACAATACTGTCACCTGGCTAATTGGACAATCACTTTCCCATATCATGGACACATATCAGTCTGGCAATATGTTTAATTACATTATCTTTCTGAAAAATGCTTGTAAAAGATTTTCTGCGCAGTGCGAAAACAAATATTTTGCTCATTACTTACGAATGTTGTATAATTACTATATGAGCTGAGATGTTACAAGTTCCTGTAATGTAAACAAATGACACATAAATAAAAATATTTTAGAGTAGTGGTATAAGCGTTGGTTTCACATATCGTTGGTCCTGGGTTCGATTCCCGTTGAGTAATTAAAGGAAATTTTATCATTTGTAATATTGATACTTCCAATGTAAGATAACATGAAAGATTTAATTTGTCTCGGTCGTAGTGTTGAGACGACTTTGTTCAGTGCACTTGCAATAGAAAAGTGAACTGCAAAACACAACTATAAGATGACGTCAGTCGTATTAACTTTGATTCGTACTGTCTCGCAACGTAAAGTGTTTAGCGAACAATTGATGAATACGTCTGGCATATCGTTAGTATGGGTCCAAAATACCACTGATCGACGTATTGTTTCCCAACAATTGCTTATAAGTTTCTACGACTACTGCTAGAAATATTAATGTTTGAAGCAATTCACCATTTCAGTTACGTTCCATATCAACAAAAAGACTTGAAATTCAATCAAAAACTTCGTAAAATATAAAATATGTAGAAAAGTCTTGAGTTTCAATAATAATAATAATAATAATAATAATAATAATAATAATAATAATAATAATAATAATAATAATAAAGAAATAACAGAATTACAATATCAGTTACGTAAATAATATCTTCCAATAAAGAAAAAAATTACCACGACGGAATACGAACGCGGGTCTCTGCCATACGAGTTCCATGCTTTACGACTCTTTTATACAGATTTCTCATACAAAGATAAGAAAATAAACTAGTAAACTAGTACTAGTACTAGAAAGAAAATATATTGACATTAGGAGAATTAGAGAAGGTCTGCCAATGGAGGCAATCATTCACAAACTTGTTTCCAGCAGTTGTTCTAGATTTGTTACTTTCATCTACTTTCAAGCATTTTCTGATTCATGAGTGGTCAGTATTTTTATTTCTTTGAACATACAGTATATAACGAAATTATACATTACATACACAGCAATATTGAGAATAATATATGGTGTTTGTTGGACGACACGTCCTGACCATAGAGATTCATCTCAGAATGGAGAACTGTTTCGTGCATCATCTACTCACAATTTTACTTGCATAAACATCTGGATCAGGGCTACCAACTGCTGTCAGTGCCGAGAAAAGTTAGGTGTAACTTGGGTTGCATCTGTCCAAGCGTTTTACAAACTGCAAATGATATGGATTCTAAGTAGTGGAATTAGAGCACTGAGGGGAAGAGGTACTTTTGCTGGTGGTTGTACGTGTTATAAACTTGCACCTTCGTGCGCAATAGCAGCAAGAAAAGGAATTTTTGAAAGGGCGAACTTGGTCCCTTACTTTCTTAATCAATTTCATTCCTAAACAATAAAAAGAATTCTTGATCCTTAAAACAATTTAAAAACTATGAAGTCTTTAAGTAAAATCAGAAAAGGTTACAAAGCTACCCAAAAACACTTCCATGGAGATGAATTTCCTGGTCTCATTGATCGATTCCAACCTCAAGTAACAGGCCCATTGGCAAACTTTAAAAAATCATGAAAATCGAATAATTGTTTAGGAAACACACCGTTAATTTTTTTTATTTTCATTGATGGTGTAATTTCGTCATAACTTGATTTGATCTCTAAGTATAAATTCAATTGGAAACTCTGAGGAGAACCACACGACATGTTTACATTAAAATCGGCTAATTCACTCTCATTCGTGTTTGAATTCAAAGTGACTATTAGAAAATCTGAAAAGTACAGCTAGAGAGCAATGACTTGATACCTGAGTTTCTAAAATTGTCGAAAGTTATAAACTAACATAGTACTCAACTAATATCAATTCACAACAGTTGATTGATAATGAAGTATTTCTTGCTATCATTGTCTTCCGTATTTGACATTGTGACAATGTGACGTCATATTCAGCAGTAACTCCAACTCAACCAGCAATCTTGTTTGGCTATTACACACTCCACATTTCATTTTAAAAAAATTGGTCTGAGAAATAATCTTAAAGAAAACATTTCTATATTCTATGGTATAATATATATATATATATATATATATATATATATATATATATATATATATATATATATATATATATATATATATATATATATATATATATATATCATTTATCATTGAATATTTGTTTTAAAAAAACAAGTAGAGAAAAGTAAATTCACTATCTATTCCTAAAAGATAATAAATTTATGCAATGTGAATGATTGACATCCTTAAAGAAAACACACTCCACATGTGAAAATCGATTTTTTAAGTGAAAGTTATTATGAAAGGATATCTCATTATGATCCGCTTATCTGAAAATTTCCGGCAAGCTAGCGACATCTTTTGGCAACTACCAGGAGAGCCATAAAAATGTAATTCGATGCTTAACTGTTATGTTTTATATGATTTAAGAAATTAAAATATTATAGGAGAAGTGTTATCATATAAGGAACAAAATAGCGTTTATAAAAGAATATATTTATAGAATAATTGCAACCATCACCATAAATAACTTAAAGAAATGAATATTACAAATGGTATGTACAAAGTTACAATAGAAATTTATGTAGTATAGTGATTGGAGTTTGATTGTTAAGGAGACAGTTTTTGAATATCCTCGTGTGTGTTTATAAGTTCATGTGTTCTTTTACACAGCGTTATGTCGTGTAATAACAAGCACAAACCATACTCACAGTCCACAGAGTTCTCCTATAATCGTCAGCACTGAACGGGACATCTTGAAGTTCCAGAGATGGTTGTAGTAACCAAACGACACGTTAACTGTTTAGATGACGAACGAATGATTGAATGATAATGACTGTATAGAATTGCCAGTTTTTATACTAGTTTGTTAATTATTTTTGAGAACACTAAAAGAAAAATATGTTTTTCTTTTTTGTTAAAACAGTTACTTAGAAAGTGTTTATGTAGTATATATATATATATATATATATATATATATATATATATATATATATTGGGAATTTCATTTGCACACTCGTTTCTGACAGCAAGGTCATGGGACTTGTTTTTTGTTTTAATTTTGTTTTTGGATTATTTTTAAAGTTGCCTTTACGGCAGAAACACAGAATTTACGTGAGTATAGCCATTTTTTTAAACTATTTTATTACTTATGCCTTTGGAACATAATACTATGAGCTTATTAGAAGTGTGGCTGAGATGTCTTGCTTCTCTAATAAAGATGCACAAGCTTTCGAGATAGGATCAATTTGCTCACTTCCATGACTTTACTCTTTAACACTTTTGATTCCAAGCAACATATATGGATACTTCAAAATAATAAAATGGCAAAATTTATTAAAATCGGGTAAATTGTATGGACACTATTTCAAAACAAACAGATAAATACTTTATGTCGAATGGTACTAGCTCACTTCAACAATTTGGAACTGAGTTTTCTCACCATTTCTATCTCTAGTACCCTTTTAAAATAGTTTCTCTTAGATTGTACCCCTATGAAGTTAAAACATGTCTATCTTTACAACATCCTTACGGTTAATGTCTCCCTTCCACAAAAAGAAAAATCTAAACGAAAGTTTACAAATGAATAGAAATACAAATAAATACTGTCAGTTCAATAGCTGGATTTGTGCATTGGAATCTTTATGAGTAGGGGAGCTATTATTAACTATATTTACACTTTTCTTCAAAGAATTAGTGTGAACATACACAATGAACAGTTTTTGGCAACATGGTTATATCAAATTCCTTTATTTCTCGTTAAAATTTGAATCATTTATATCAAAGTTTGGTTGTAGAGCGTTCACCTCTGGCACGAAGGGTTCTGGATCGATCCCAGGCCATGTGAGTTTGTGATGGGCATCATATTCGTTGTTTTTTTCTCGAGGCTCTTCCGTTTCCTCCCACATTCTCATCCCATCAATTATTTAATAATTAATAATCCGCCTCCTATATCCTACAGGACATAATTGTAAAACATAAAATCATAGTCTTCATAGAGTTTCATTTCAAATATTAAAGACTTTTCGTCATTACTACTTTTTTTTTATCATGTTGGCTGCCCCTCGATGTCTGGCACGTACCTCAGGTTGAGAATCTAGAGTTTTCATATTTTCAAGAATATTTCGTTATTTTTGTTCCATATTCTACTGCGAATAGTACTTTGTAGTATTAGTCTCTGTATATAAGTGTGAGCTTGTTCATCTTATATCTTATTTCCATAAATCCGGTGTGAAACCAATAATATCTTATATATGTGTATATGAACAACGTAACATTGATACGCTGGTCAACCACGATGAATTCCTTATTCAGTTCAAAACGTTCGTATCAGATGGAGAAGAAAAACACGAAAACAAGTAGGAATGAACGAAAAAGACCTAATGAAAGAGAAGGAGATAAGAAAACAGAATAGAGTAAGAATCTTGAGAGGGACTTGATGGACAAAGGAACAAACAAACTACAGAACTAGAAACTCCTATGAACGAAAGAGAGAAAGTAAACTTCGGGTAACGAGGGCCAGCACGTCGGTAGCATTCCTCAACAGTCAGTTGCTTTTGCCCCTCTTCCGGTCACACACACAACACAAACACAGAAGAACCGGGAACAGAGCACAGCCTCCTAATCCCTTGACGCGGCCTTCGTCAGGACAAAGTTTGTTTTTTCATCTACGTCTTCTTTCTTCCTCATTGTCTTTAGCCTTTGTTTTAACAAGTTTCTTTTTCTTTGCTCATTCTCTTTCATTGTCTCTCTCTTTCCTTCTTCCTCCTTTCTTTCAAGCGCATCTTTACTTTCCGTATATTTCCTTTTCGCTCTTAGCTATTGTTCCTCTCTAATGTCAACAGGGTTGCAAACTATTTGCAATAAATAAGTAAATATAAATCAAATATAAATAGATATGTATATAATTTATGGTTTCTTCAATAACTATGTCATTATATACTAGGAATGCAATGGATGTACCCTATTGCAATGAAATCAGCTGAGCAAGCTTAAACTACGTAATCATTTCTGGCCATTATGCAATAATAAATGCCATTTTTAATTGTTGACAAAAAAATCGCGTGAAAACTTTTTCCCCATGTTAAGTCTATGCAAGCGTTTTTCGGTGATTATTCCTCGATGGTACATCGGATTTTTGATTTCGACCTATGTTGTCACTCAACACGACATACTCTATCAGCGTGCTAAGTTTGGTTGAGATCGGCCAAACGGTCTAGGAGGAAGCGTTTTTCGGTCATTATTCCTCGATGGTACATCGGATTTATGATTTCGACCTATGTTGTCACTCAGCACGACATACTCTATCAGCGTGCTAAGTTTGGTTGAGATCGGCCAAACGGTCTAGGAGGAGTTCGCGGACAACCAAACGGCTAACCCGAGTATAAGAGCTTCGCTTCGCTCAGCTCAATCAAAATTTACATACATCTTAGCATCATATGATAATTCCTATTATTACAAATAAGCCCTCCTGTACACTATGAGATAAATCCTAGGAAATATTTTAGGATTTATCTTATGGAAAATGTTACGTTATATCTCGTAGGAAATCATATCCTTTTGTGCCATACACATGAAGATTTTTTCTCTTTCACATCTTCCAAAGAGGTGCCAGGCCTCACAACGCATACTCAGCCAAAAATGTTTTCCACTGCCTTCTGCCTTGCATGTCTGTTGGGATAGAGCGTTGACTTTGTATTATATAAAAATGTATGCTCCTCGTATGCACTAATAAGTTCACAAATAGCATCTTTGCTGGCGGAGAGAAAACAAATTTGTTTCCACTTTCTCTCACCTGATGTCGCTTAAATCGAAATCGTACGAATTTTCTTTCCGAAATAGAGTGTGATCTAAACAATAGAAATCTTACAGAACCGTTCAGAACATAAAAAATGATATGCTATCTGATGCTATACACGTTGAGATTTTATTTTTACTCGAGGAAAAATCGTAAGATATTTCCTAAGATTTATCTCATAGTGTATAGTTGCCCTAACACGCATACAACACACTGTTTGAACACAATGTTAGATATACTGTAGTTCAACTATGTTTCTACTTTCTACAAAAATATGTCACATGATAGAATTTTTCTGTAACTCCATTACACTGTTATTATAAACCATAGAGTAAAAGCACCATGAAGTAGTATGGGACCAATGCAGATATAATCGAAATAACACTTTAATTTTGTCAATAAGGTAAGTTGCTCTTAGGGTATTGAAAACTTGAACAACATAGTATTATTGCTACTAAAATATTGCTGTTGCTAATAATATGGTCTACTATTACGTATGAATATTACAGCAATAATAGAAAATATTATTACTACCAATCATAACGATTCTTTGGCTATCGCAATTCTTGACCTGATCTCATTGGTGCAGTAAGAGTCTTTCGTCAAAATATTTTTCCGATACTTGACATTATTGATCTCTTCAAGTTCTGTTTGTTCCACTCCGGCCCGTAAGGACGCGATCCCACGAAATATTCTCATGACTTCAGATTTTTGGGGGAACGCGGTAGCTGAGTAGTAGAGCGTTCACCTCTAATGCATGGGGTCCTTGATTTGATCCCAGCTCGCGCCAAGTGATCTTTGTGGAGGAGAAACACCCTGTGTGTGGGTTTCCTCGGGGTTCTCCCGTTTTCCCCCACTTTCTTCATTTCACCATTTCATTCATTTCTCATCCACACCGTCTCCTTTAGCCTAGCCGGCGTAACCATGGAACGTAAAACTTAAAGATATTATTTTTCACATTTTTGGATATTATTTTTCATTCCTTATATATGTAGGTAATAACCTTATCATCTGCATATCTGATATTGTTAATGATCTGCCCTCCAATCTTGAAATCTCCAATTCCCATTAATGCTTCCTTTATTAAACATTCACTGTTTTCGATTAACGACATAATTCACAAACGACATGCCACAGCAGCGGATGTTTCAATTAGCAATCTACCTAATTAGAACTGGTCACCCTGTGAATAGTTAAGTACACCACCAACGGCACTTTTACATGAACGGATATTTAATTCTACATTAATGGAAAGCCAACAAATTTTTTCATAAGAATTCTCAGATTGAAGTACATAATATTTAGTTTGTGCGGAATAGCTCTCCCTGTTCTTCTAGTTACTAGCGGGTGCACCTTTGTGCTAAAATTTGAACGCATTAGGGTGTTTAGCAGGACCGGATTAACCCATCTGGAGGATCGGGGCTAGAAAAAATATGTGGCTCCTGCTGACTTCTCCTAATAATTTTCTGTGAAAGTACAGTGAATATGTTTCATACTTTTGACCATAGTTTATTTTATGATGATAATTGTATCTTCATTATTCTTTTTAGATAGAAAGTTGAGATTTTGATCAGTGTGCAGGTCCCTGTACACCTGGAGGCTCGGAACTACAGCCACCCTAAGACCCCCCTTAATCCAGCCCTGGTGTTTAGATTCCGTTTTAAACTGTAGCTAAACGTCTCATGAAGCCCCAGTGCTGAAAAGAGCCTTAAATTTCAATCAATCAACAATACGGAAGTTTTTGCTAAAATAAATTAATAAACCTTGATTTCAAAAATTCACCCTTTGTTCAGTTCTGTAAGTTAACGCTTATTTTCTTATATCAATCTGGCACAACAGGCCAAACGTTATACTGCTGTTTCTTTACCCTTTTATTCTCTTTAGTATCCGTTGCTACGACAACAGAATATGCTGGAAGCAGCAACACAAAACCTCCTCCTATTAATTTCTTCGCTACTGCACACTTTAAAGTGATTTGTTTACTTTTCCTATGTTATTATTATTGATTATTATTGTATTTATTCGTTGTTCCCGTAAAAACTATCTCAACTAGTCACCGTTTTGTCTACGTTTACTTCCACAGCTAACCATGAATATATTTACACTATCTTTGCAACACTACTATTTAATTTACATTTGACTAAACATGCACCTATGTAATGACACTAGACACTATGTGTTAAATGCTGTATTGTTATAACCATCCTTGAAACGAATTAACTATGCTGAACTGGAGAATAAAGATTAAAGTAAATATGAAAATAATACAAGAAGTAAAGAGCAAATATTTACATTCACTATTAGTTTTTGATAATTAAATTAGGTTGGTTGTAATGTGTTATTCGAGCAGCACAAAGACAATAAATCCTCCCGTAATACATTTTTTACAAGAAGAAAATACAGAAATAACATCGTATGACATTTAATATCAAAAAATATTTGAACAAGTCAACCAACTAGACACATATAAATGGATATATTTAATTTACACAAGAGAAATTACGTGCGTCACACTAATTTTAGTTATCGGTATGTCATATTAAAATGCCTCGTAGAATGCCATATTTTCAATCATTTAGTTACACAATTGTGATATGATTATTATATGTATTTAAGTGATTAAATTAATGTATGCAACAGTTTTGGAAATGGATATTGCAGTGATTAAATAATAGCTATTTCTTTGTTTGGGCAACATTAACTAATCACAGAGCTGTTTCAAGTTAAATTACCAGATATTAATATTCGTAGAATTAGAGTGCCCGAGAATTATCCTGGCACTGACGTAGACTTCGCTCTTGTTCAAATGCCATCCCACTGGTTAAAGCAGACGCTTCGTTCAATTCAACGTCCAATCTCAGGAAAGAGAAAATGCGCGAACACAAATACCAACTTGAAAGCACGCTCCGTTCTCTACAACAGGAAAGCGAAAGAAAATGAACCGAAATGGAAGATTCGTTTTTGATAAATATACTTGTCATCTTCGTATAACGATAACTGGAGTTCAAGGAGACATAAACGCTACATATTTTGCTTTTATATTTATATAACTTTCATGAAGAATATGGTTATTTTATATTTGAATTTTATATTATAAGTATGTGGAAAATAATTTTAAATAATAGCCATTTATGTTTATTCTGTTCTAACAACACTTAGATTTCAACATGCTACAAACTTTCGTTCTATTGAAGATAGACACAAATATGCAGTGAACGAAATGGAAAGGGAAGTCCTAAGTTTATTTTAAAGAAACCCGCATGTCTTTACCTATCACGGTCCTTGAGTTAGAGGATGATATGTGAACGTGTTTCCTGGACGTGGAAACAGAGCGTGGGGGTTAGGGAATGTAGCTTCGAAAAGTATAACATTTACCAATAAGACATAAGAACAGCATTTTCAGGAAAAGCAAACAAATTAAGTTGCATTGTGATGCAGGAGACATTGTTTTTAATGTTTACAACTTTTCTTGCAGCAAACAATAATAAATCTGACAGTGTTCATGAAACCTCCCGAGCAACATGTGTCAGAGGTCCGTGTGGCGAATTGTGAAAGAGAAGGAGTAAAGTCTGGACAACCCGTCGTAACACCCTGTAAAGCAAGGCCAAATACACAGAAAAGACAAACAAATTTAGATTCTTTCGATGAAGTAGTAGTTTGTAGAACAATTCACAATCTCTATGCTGAAGGCATTGTCGCCATCTTAAATAAATTATTGTGCGAACATAAGAAAAGCACTGACTTTAAAGGTTCTGAGTGCGCATTACAACAAATACTGCGCAAGTTTGGATTTAGGCTTTAAAAAATTCTAATGGAAATAGAAAACTGCTTTTTGAAAGGAAAGATATTGTCGTTTGACGACATAAATATAGGGTCTAATCTTATTTTTCTTTCTTTGTCATAACAATGCATATATATATATATATATATATATATATATATATATATATATATATATATATATATATATATATATGCTAGTATTATTCAAATACATTGTTATCTAAATTCTCTCTAGTTCGCTATCAGCATTAGCAGGGCCGGCGAGAGGGGAGGGCAGGAGGGGCCAGAGCCCTGGGGCCCAGGGCCCCAAAGGGGCCCGGCGGCCGAGGATAAAGAATTACTAAATGTTGTATATTTTTACTCAGTTCGCTTCCAATCAGTGCGCTCTTTGTGTAACAATTTTTGTGTACTGTGGTCTTGCAAAGAAATGACAGGTGATCAGATCCAAGAACAAGCAGCTGCACTAGTCCAGCGATACACAAAAGATTTAGGAGATGATCTTTCTGATGAACTGCATAGCCTGAAATTGATATATTCGTCCAATTTTGGTGAGAAAACGCTTTCACCATGGGATTTACTAAATAACATCAAAACTTTGAATCTAGAAACTTTATTTCCAAATCTGACAGTGGCCCTTCGTATATTCGCCACAATTCTTGCTACCGTTGCTAGTGCAGAGCGCTCTTTCTCTCTGTTAAATAGAGCAAAAAATGTTTTACTCTCTACAATGTGTCAAGACAGATTATCAAGCTTAGGCTTGTTGGCAGTGGAGACAGAACTTATGAAGTGTACCAAACTGGATGCTATCATTGATGAATTCGCCCTGAAAAAAAGCCAGAAAGGGAATTTTGTTGTAACTATACGTAGAAAATGATACATTGTAACTGTAACTTAGGCCTAATGCCTCATGTCTCTAGTTAAGGAAGACTAACTGTATAGCTTACTTCTATATAATTATTTACAGCAACAATTTGTGCAAAGATATTCATAGTACAGGGCAGGTTGGATGGTTGAGAACATTTACTTTCTCAACTTTCATTAACTATTTAATACTTTCTTTTTGTATTTCCTTCACAAATTAGTTTGTTTTGAGCATTTGATTGAGCATTAGGGGAGAACTTTTGCTATTACAAATAGATAAGTTACTTTTTATTCTATATTTTTATACCATTGTATTTAAATATATAATTTTTTATTCATTTTAGTTTTGAAGCCTTCAAAAATCTTAGAACCAACAAGTATAGGGTCTAAACAAAATCTAAATAATGAATTCATGAAGTTTTTTTTTTTTCTTTGAATAGTGAACATAGGTTAGGTTCAGAGTTCTTATTATTCACTTATTTGGAGATATAGCAATACTATTTAACATGTAAATTAAACGCGTTAATGGTCTAATAAAGAGTTCAAAATAAGTCTTAATGTTCATTTTAGTTTATTTCCGTCCAAAGTTGTAAGTAAGTAAAAGGTCATAAGGAAACATGTAAGGGGCCCGGGATTGCTCAGCCCCGGGGCCCGCGACCGCTCTCGCCGGCCCTGAGCATTAGTTTAAACTGTAGTTACGACGTGACGTGCGAAGCGTTCAGTGCGTCATCTAAGCACTGTTTGTGATTAGCGTAAGTTGGTAGCATTGCAACTGAGAGCGTTGACGTCACTGCCAAGATAGTTCTCGCCGACTGTAGTGAGACTATAACTTCCGGAGGTAAAAGTGGAACATATTTAAAAAAAAAAAAAAAAAAAAAGCTTATTTTCGAATAAGTTAATAATTCCACATTAAAACAATATTATACAATGAAAATGTGAAACAAAACAGTGTTTTCCATATGCAACTTCAGTTTAGCATCCCTTTCCGCAGCGATACTTTCTATAACTTAATGTTAGATCAGAACCACAAGAACTTCCGCTGGGATTCGAGCTCGTGTCTCCCACGCCAAAGATGCGTACGCTAGCTATATAGTCACGAGAGAACTGAAACAGTGTTTATAGTATATGTAGAAACATAATTAATACATAATTACATTACATAATTATATTACAACAACACTTAATCATGGAGTTTTGTAGTGACAAAAATGTGTCAAAATAGTTGTCATTAATTAATGATTTACGTAAGCTGATTACTTCAATCATATTTGCTTAAAGTACCTATCGCATTCAACAAGTTAGGTTTACTTAATAAATATGAAAGTCACTACAAACTATACTTCCTAACATTGAAATAGGTGAGTAAACCTCCTAGTAGTGAATTTGCTCATTTCGTCTGTCTACATTGAAGATATAACAATGAAAATTATACACCCTATATTGGGACAGTAAGAAGAAGATAGCCTCCAAATTGTTTGTCAATTAATTCGTGGGAATTAGAAAAAAATGTACAAGTAATTCATCTCAACGTTGTTTGTCAGTTTCAATCTTATTTAGCACAACTGAGTTGAAATGAACTATTTCATTAAATAATGATCTGTTATCTACATTAATACTTTTATCTTGTGAAAGAACCAATTTAACATTATTTTCAACTGCTGGTCAACTCAATAATTCTCTTAATCATACTGATGAAAACGTAGAAATATTAGTTAACCAATCAAAGTAAGTGAAATACTGAAATGCTTATAAAAACACAGTGAAACAAATAGTGAGAGCATCTTTATTGACAAGAAAATCTAAATAAACTTGTAATTTGAACAACTGATAAATAATTTTAAATAAACAACTATACTAATAACTCATGATTTCAAAATTCAACTTTAGGCTTCAGATTTGAGATTCAAGCAGAGATACAAAGATTTGTCAAAGAGATACGCATAATCTACTGTGGTTCAGTAAGGTAAGTACTAAAGAAATTAACTTTTGTAGGTGGATTCATTGGTAATTTACCACCTAATCTATATCTAACTTTTATTGGAGGTAAGCATCATGAATGGTCAAGTAATACGCAACTACATCAATGTGCAATGATCCACGGATAAATCAACAACATCGATCCACTGTAAACTGTTGGCAGTCTATTGGGACAAATCGAAATAATATGTGTCCATTGCTTCAGAGGTTTCGGCTTGGTAATTGTAGCATCCAGGACCAGCCACGGTCAATTAGCACGTCAACCATCACAATTGATGAAGACGCTTTAGTTCTTGAAGAACTCGTCCAAAAAGATAGATACATCACAGACATAAATCATACGCCTATGGCAAAGTGTTAACGCTAATTCAACGAGTGGGATACAGAAAATTTTGTTCTTACTGAGTTCCAGAGCTTTCGACAAGGGAGAAGATGCAAATCACACATGACAGTTCAGAAGATTGACCAACTGCGTTGGACAGTGGTGATAGAGCTCCCATACAGCTCGGACATGGAATTGTTAGATTTCTATCTGTCTGTTTGGATGACTGAAGATTCATCTGCATGAAAAATAAATCGTGGAAACAAAGATGATTGTAGTACACTAAAGCAAATGGATCAAAAATTGAATGGCATTTCCAAAGATCTAAAGAATCAATACTTCTATTACAAAATTTCATTTCTCTACTGCTTAGCATTACCGAGTTACAGCCAGATCTTTCGTTACGTTTTGCCAGATCTTTGAATTTCCTTTTCTTTTAATATGAAAACTTTCCAACTGGACAAATTAATATTATTAGTGTGAGGACATTAACAAATTTGTAAAAGCAGTAGAAAATTATTAAAAAAATAAATAGACCAGGTAAAGAATAAATTAAATAATAAATTGTGAAAATAACATAATTTTTAGCGTTATTATATCCCACTATCATCCTGCAGAAAATCAAAATCTTGGCTATTTACGAGCAAAAGCTAAATACGATTCAATTTTGATCTCCTATGCATACCAGCAATTTCTTCAATTGCGTATTCTAATGCAAAATACAGAAGTAACGACACACACAGTACGTTCCACTACTTCAGACCATTGCAGATTTCAATAAATCTAGATTGATTTCTTCTTATTCAGCCATTTTTGCTAAGGCTCATTTCATTAATCTTAGAATCTTATCTGAAGTTTAGAAATATTCAAAGCTAATGAATGGTCTATCTTTTTTTACAAAACCAGAGGATTTCTTGAAACTTATGAATATTTGTGAACTCTGCTAATAGATGGAAGGGTGCTCAAATTCGTGGTTTAAAAAGCAACATCTTCCTAGCTGAGCCATTCCAGGTACAATGTTGTACAATGTAAAAAAAAATCATTGTTCCATAGGATGTTTGTATGTAATCATAAGGCCTGAGAACTGTTACCTCCCAATTATGCACCTACATCGTTATATTATCATTTTTCTTTAACCTCAGTCCCATGCACCACCGGTTGACCTATTACATGTGAATAATTAATTATCTTCGATGACTCATACTGACTCGGGGGCGCGGTGGCTCAGTGATAGAGCGTTCACCTCCGGTGCTTGGGGTTCCTGGTTAGATCCCAACTCGCGCCGTGTGGACTTTGTGGTGGACAAACATCGTGCTAGTGGGTTTTCTCGGGGTTCTCCCGTTTCCTCCCACTTTCTTCATTGCCCCATTTCACTCATTTCTCATTATCACCGTCTCCTTTAGCCTAACCGGCATAACCGTGGGACTTTAAACTTAAAAATTTCATTTCATTTTTTCATATTAACTCATATACAAGAATAATTTTGTTGCAGAAATTCCTTGATATTTAATGCAAATGTTTTCATTTTTTCTTTTTAATTTTATAGTGTTGACTCTTCATTTCTTAAAGAGTTTCTCTCTCATCCCCCTCTCCTTCTATGTATATTATGTGTGTGTGTGTGAGTGTTTGTGTGTAATATTAACAAGCTTAATTAGAATCTATTTGTCTAGGTAAAAGTGTTATTTTTAATGAAGCTGTCATTCTCGTGGTGATTTACATAATTTAAAAATTTGCTAATACGTCAGTTAGTCCACTCTCGGATGAGCATAAATCAGTCTACCATCCAATTATCGCAGTGGACCCACTGCGTTAATTGACTTAGATAAACTACTCACTGCGGCAGTTGACACCGATATAACTACCCACTGCAGTTGTTGGCATTGATGAAACTACCCACAGTGCCACTTGGCATAGGTAAAACTACCCATTACGATAATTGATATTGGTGGAACTACCCACTGCGGCAATTAGTAGTCGTGGACTGTTTTTTGTTCCTTAAAATAATATTGTTGGCTACATTTATATTTAGTAAAAAAACAAAAAAACACTTCTGACTTCAAATATACTGTATTCTTATACGTGATTTTAATGGATTTATTTTTTCTGGAACGTTATTCCCAAATAACAAAAAATCAAAACGCGTAATAATTGTAAATTTTTCTCTCTTCACCAACTTCAGGATGAAATCTCCAGATCTCTTACAAGTAAAATATAGTACATTTTCTTCTAGCAAAAAAACTCTGTTTACAAAATTCCTTGCCTGTTCATATAACAATTAGAAAGAAATGTAATAGTACAGTAATAAAATTTCTGTAATTTCTTTTCCGGTGGAAGTTTTTAAAAATCGAGATAGTGGAAATTTGCCCCCAAGTAATGACATATGATCATCCCAGAAATCATTGCGATCTAAACAGATTCTCTTAACAAAATAATGTTTCGTTTTTGTAATAAGACTTTTTCAAAACTTTTTCCTCACTTTTTCGAGTACTCAATGATATAAACATTTCCTTTCCTGTCATGATACAAACGAATAACTCTGGTTCACATCTAGTTTTGAGCAAAGCTGTGATACACGAAGATGCTAAAATTCTACCTTCCTTTTATCCTGGGTTGAATCAGTGCAAGCAACAAGTCATCAAGTATTCCTGCCTATACATCCAGAGTTCGAAAGTTACTTCTGGCAGATGAAAGAAGGCAATCCGCTTGTGGGCTGCGTTTTTTCTTCGTGAAAATCTAGAGTACGAAATATTTTCCATCCTAAATTTTATTTCATTTAATGAAAGCGATTCTAAGAAACTGTGATAAATTAGCCAAAATATAAATTTCATTGGTATTTCACTTTTATATACAGTAGTAATACAGGTATCGATTTTATCCCTGTACATCAAGCAGTTAGAAAGAAGTGATATACACCGTAATTACTTATATTTTTCGTCTCCTCTTCTACTTCTATATGTTCAGTTAATTCAAACAAATGTTACCTCTTGCTGAAGTAAAAATATAAACCCTGTATACTAACTTTCCTCCTATAGTAAGTTGATTTTCCTGAGTATATTTAATTGTTTCTAATATTATTTTTTTATTCTTCTACTTTTTACAAACTCTCCTCATTACTTTTTCATTCCAATTACTTGATATTATTTCCCAAATCTTATCCATATCCACAGTTCGGCAGCTACTAATTTTCCCTTGCTTTATCATAAAAATTTATCCTTCTTCATGTACACTACAGCACTTCTATTCAAAGATTTTATAAATTTGCATTTAAACACACAGGGTAGCTAAGCATTTTTGGGGTTTAAGTTTCTTCAACATTCCTATCTTTGCTTTTATTTCCAACTCATACTTAAAATAGTTACTAACAACACTCTCTAGATGCCTAAAACTACTCATCTGTGTCTTTCTAGCCTACATGAACAATTTTCTGGTCAGTGAATTGGTCAACGTGGGCCAGTGGAATGGCCTGCCAGATCACTTGATTTATTATCATTGGACTTGCACCTATGGGGTCACCTGAAGGCAATGGTATATGGCGAAAAGATTAAAGATCTGGATCATTGGGAGCAATGGATACAAAATGCATGTGTACAAATCATACCTGATACATTCTTCCGTGTCCAAACATGCATAGCACAACATGGCCAGCACATTAAACACGTTTTGTAAGAGTAATCTCAGTTTCATGTGCTTATAACCTCAAAGTTATTACATTTATGTGAAATCTGACCACACCATTGAGATTCTCTTAAAATTTTAGTGTTTTATATATCGCATTATTTCCCATTTAAACTTTTTTGAGTGAGATCAAAGTGGCGGATAGCAAGATGGCAGCCATTACAGTCTAATGATATTATGTTGTTAATAGGAGGGTGCCCGAAATTTTTTGCACCGACTGTACTTGATGTTTAACAAAAAATTTCTGGCTGTTCATATAATTCGTAATATTGTTCATTATTCTATTTCAAATTAACATGGAAAACTGTAAAAAAAAAAAAAAAAAAAAAAAAATTCATTGCGAATGATAGTTTTGGGAATCAATATCTTTATTTATATTTTAAATTAGTTATAAGTCTTGCATATGTATATGTAAATGGATTATTACA
Organism: Thermobia domestica; assembly: GCF_964235325.1. NCBI lineage: Eukaryota > Metazoa > Arthropoda > Insecta > Zygentoma > Lepismatidae > Thermobia > Thermobia domestica. The sequence continues at coordinate 196,164,438 of NC_137455.1, read as the reverse complement.
ATTCTTACGGTGTCAGTGCTATCCGAAAATATAGATCCACTATTGGACGAAACTTTCCAGATCAAATAACCAATCTAAAATTCGACAGAATTTTCAGGACCACCCTTCACCTCTCTTTTAGATACCTAGGTCCTTCTAAAATCTAGTTTAATCCAGATTTTACCAAATTTTATTCGTTTCAAAGCCCCACCGCCAAAATGCTTAGTTTTGATTGGCTGATAAACCCACGCTATGATATTAGGGCGCAATTATTCCATTCCAAGCCGGAAAATCTTGCTGACAACAGCCAGATTTCGATCGTCGAGCTTAAAAGGTCGCAACGGAGTGAGAAAACTGCAAACAAGGTAATATTTGGGAGTTTTTTAACCTAAAATCGTTGGAAGTCTCTAGGAGCCAAAAAACTATTAAATTTCATAGTCAAAACTGGACTAAAAAAAAAGCTGAAATAGTAAGTGCAACAGTGACGCCATGTTTTCATCTGCGGATCGCTATGGACAGGATTCAACAGTAGTGTGATTTCCGTCTTTCTTTTCCCAAAACCGGTTCAGAAGATCAGTGTTTCCCATCATATTTCTACCTCCCAATTTTCCTACTAATTGAGGGTTACAAGACCTGTCCATTATAGATTTGTTTATGTAGTTAGTGAGTGATTTTTTTTTTAATTACATACATGGCGGTATTTAATTTTGTGGTAGTCAGTCCAGTAATCACAATGCACGTGTAAATTTCAGTAAGGGCTCCTATCTGACTCCCAAATTGGGAGTACGGCTTCCAGCGGGATGAGTTGAACATTCAGTTTGTTCCGGGTTCCTGCCCCTTCAGGGCAGGGGTCCTATTGCTAGCTAATACTCCGATATGTCCCCTCAGGGCATCGATTAAATAGGTCGAGTAAAGAATATGATTTAGTAAATATAAGGGCCAGTTGGCCCTGTTCATTTCTTTCCTTTCGTTACCTTTCATAGAGCCGATTTAACATGGTAAAATCTGAATGATTTCTGTGTATATTTATTAGTATAACATGTATTAATGTAGTGTGTAGTATGAATGTGGCATGATGTGTCTTGTAGTTCGAGTAGTATGTGTATATTTGTAATGTAGTATCAGTGATAGTGATAATTAAGTGATGAAAGAGTGTGTTGGACAGTGTAGTATTTACTATGCGATAAATTTTTATTACTCCGTCATTAAGTGAACGTAATATAGTATAATAATTCCGTGTACAAGGTCACATTCAGTTGTTCAAGGGTTCATTATATCGTCGCTAGCCCTAGTGTCAGAAGTCAGTACTAACCGCCATTCTTCCGTCGAGGTGCTTAGTGATTTAGTTTTCATGAAATTGACCTTTCTTTCCGAAATAAAACCTAGAAGGTATAATTCACAGCCCATATGAATGTACAGTTAGGTCAAGTGACCCAAAATTAATATATTCTGAAAGTTTCAACATTCTGCATAGTCTAGAAATCTAAATATTTAAATAAATAAACAATACGTAAATTTTTAACAGAAGTCGGGCGATATGATGCTAGTTCTTCGCTTTGAAAATATATTAAATGTCCATTTTTCTTCGTGGCTGTAGAATTTCATTGTTGATGCAGAATTTTATAAACATTAGACATTATCGCAGATAATTCTATTTTCAGTGAACATACATAGGATTTTTTTTTCTTTCGTTCTTAATAAAGCTACCAAGTATTACATAGTATTGTGTGTGTGATAAAAGAGTCTTGGGTTCGAGTGAGGTTGTCGTGCGGTGATCGGAATGGGAAAATGTTTGTAGTGATTATAGATTTTAAAGTATTATGATGAAATGTGTAAATAGGCTGGGCGTAGATAGAGGAAACAGGGTGTTTGTAGAATATAGCGTCGTGGCAAATGAATATTAATGTGAATATGAATATTAATAAGTATATGAATATTGTAGTAAATGAATATAGAATATAGGACACCCATATAGTTAAATATATAGTAGCCCAGTGAATACTTCGCCGCGTGTTGATATATAGATATTGAATAGATACGTGTAACTACAAACATCTCAGGTTCTGACCCCTGCACCATAATATCACGCGGACCGGAGGGCGATATATAGTCGGACTACGGTAATACTTTGTAGTTTATGTGTCATAATAGTAATCAACCATAGTAATACCATCTGATAGAATGGGTAGCATCATATAATCGCTGACTAGACATATTGAATAATAAATTATGAAAAGACAATAGTAGTTAGACAACAGGGCTGTAGTGAATCATATCTTCTGGTCGGTTTTTTTTAAAATAGAATATCCTGCTCCGTGAGATTTTTTTTCCCCACGTTACCTACTCGGGCTAGCTTACAATGTTCATGGAGGCGACAGCTCTGATAGGGTACAGAATCAAAACAATTAGTTATTGAAATTTATTTTCGCGTACCCGGATGTCGACCCCTAGTCCCTTTAAGTATTTTCGTTTCTTTTCTTAGTTTAATTAGACGAGGGAAATTAACGACATCCCAGACCGTGGCGTGTCTGCGCAGGGTAGCTATCGGTGAAGTTTGGCAATAGAAATCACCGATCCAAAATTCAGTTTATTTAATTTTTTTTATTTTGGCAAATCACTAATTAGGGATATCTTAGCTATTACTCTAATTTCATTACTATTCTGGAATCTTCTAGTTTCCAAGAGGTCGGATGATTTTTTTCTTTTGAAATCCTAAATTAACGCCGTCTCTAACCTTCCGGAGGATTTCGGGGTCTGCAAGGGTGTTGACCGGATACGGTGAGTGGTGGGATTTCCCTAAAGCCTTTGTCTTTCCGAAAATCCCATTGTGGACACAGACTTGTCTCATCTTCGCAGACAGTTTTATCGGCTATTTATTTGGTAAGCCGAACCCTTTTTGGCATATTAAGAATATTTTGGCTATGGATTTTGTTGAGAGCGAAATTCGACTTCTAACTTTGTAGCGTTAGTTATTTCTCACTTAAGTCTTTGGCGCCCCTATTCTTCGTCTTCCTTCTTCTCTATCTCTCTCTCTGTCTTCATTTCTTCAAGTTTTTTTTAATTTTTTAACCTTCCCCCCCCCCCGAGATTTTGAACTTGTTACTTACGATTTATTTAACGTACAACTCTGATCTGAAATTACCAGCTGAGACGTTGCAAGACACGATTCATGAATGGAGTAGATAATGATTGGGTCCTCCATCACATTTTGACCTATCGCCGAAATGAACAAAGACTTCGTATTTGACGACACTTCGATTACGTTCTTTCACCGTCGTTCCTCTTAAGTTGTTTTTTTGTAATCCGTTGGTCACTTTCCTTTCTGTTTTGGTTTTCGATTACTTTGTAGTTAATCTGGGCCCAGAAATTGTATTTTGATTTACCTAGTTATATCTAGAAATGCTCTGTGTTACGTGCCTGCCTCACAAAGTTTTTTTTTTCCTTCATGATTTAAACACGAATTGATTATATAAAAGTTAAAAATTTATAGACGCGCGGTATCAGATAAAAGTTAATTTGTTTCCAAATGTAATGTTGGAAGTCATTTGTTTTCTTGGACAATGTTGCAACCTTGAAAAATTTTATTGTTGGGGTGATTAATTTAAATGTGTGCGCATTTATTATAAATATATATATATAGAGAGAGAAATAAATACTTCGAAATATATGTGTAATTAGTATGTGAATATGATGTTAAAGTAAAAGTATGATATTAAATGTATTATGAATATATGTAAGAGCGCTCGTGTCTGTCCCCCTAGACGTGTATTGGTTGCTATAGTTTACCAGAAGTCTTCCGACGAATTTAAGAATGTAGATTTTGTTAAGAATACCGCCGTGCACTCAAGTAATTTTCCTTTTCTTCTGAATCAATGTCAGTGATAACATCTGTAATTATATAATGGCATGCATTGAAAAAAAAATCGGCAGGTCTAAACGTAACCCACATCATAACAAATATTATCCCTGAACAATTAACCTAAAACCATTGTGGAAAGTGTACCTTGAATCCGTCTCACCTTCATATGTATCCTGTGACTTGACCAGTTTTTTTTTTTATCCTCAATTTGAACCATCATACTCCGTACACCTGTGGAAGATCATTTTTTTTAAAATCCGAACCATGTATAAACATATACGAAAGTGATCCTAATGAAAGGTCTCGTGAAGTGTCCCAGTGTTGGATAAATAACTTGAAATTATTCGATTAATAAATTTGGAAATAGACCGTCTAAGAGGAGAAACTTCCTCTAGTGAAAGTGATTTTCTCGAAATCCCTAGATGGATATAAACGTAGCAGTGTGCGATTGCAGATACAATCTGTTAAGAGTTATAAACCAAATATAGTCGATGAATGTTTTTTTTTCGTAAACCACTAGATATATATATATATAGATATATATATATGTATAAACACAAATTAAGTTAAATGGAGCGAAACGTTTTGGACACTACGACTAGTGCGTGAGTTGTGATTTGGACGCTCGAAATTATTAATATTTTAATATCTCGACGTGAGGTAGAGACTCATATAAGTTCTAATACACCAAAAAGTTTTTTTTTTCTTTCCTCTTTGTCCAATTTTTTTCAAGTGAAATAAGTGTTTTTTTTTTTTTTTTGCGTATGTCGCAAATCATCATTTTGCTTTAGCGTGCCTAAGATATGATACATGTAATTATTTTTTTTTCTTTCTTTTTCATTTGTCAATATGATTGAATATATAAAAATTTACTAAAATATAACTCTTTGTATTCTATTAATATATAACCAAGAACTTGTGCGTTTAATATTTTCTTCATAATTATTTGTTTTGTCCTTTTTTTTCACTATGAATGTAATAAACTATTTGTACCTTTGTAGTTAGTTGGTTTCCTTTAAACATATATACACTGTCCTGAGTGAGTGAGCGTGTGAGTGCATGATAGATTTAATATAAGTAATTTTAGTGATATCATTTGTCATATTAACATCTGTAATATATGTGTCATGTTTTAATATATGTGTTAAGGTAAATAACCTAGGTCATGAAGGACCGTCACTAACGGTTTAAATCGGCTCGAGGAGTGAAGCAAAAATAGCAAGAATAAGCCTAAATACGACATCTTTCTTCCAGGAAGTTGAAATTCTTATTGATACGATACATAAATTTATATTGAGTTTATAAGTTTGATTTTTTTTTTTCCTTGGCTAATTCATATGTGTGGTCGATCCTAGAGGACAGAGTTCAGATGCTGGATAGTTATCAGTCACCGGTCGGAATAACTTTACAAAGAATTAAATTTCACTTTTCTCATTTCCAGGTCTAGGTCTGGGCAACCCCATGATCGTGGTGCCTGGAGCTAGGTCTGGGTGGTATGAGGGAACATGTGTCTATTCCGAAGCATTCCAAAATTGATTAGTTGTTAATAACATTTAGAATGATTCATCTTTCAACGACTTTCCCGACCTTTTACTATATTTCCGGAATTATCCAGTAATCTGTTTCTCATTAAAATACCCTATTTCTTTTCTTTCTTCTTTACCTACCTCCTTCTTTTACCCTTCTACTTTCTTCTCTTTTTTTCCTATTTCTAAATGAAAGAAAACGGAGTCATGATTGAGAGTAGTCGCTATTGGCACGGTCAATAAGTTGTTTCGATAAGTTTTCTTCGGGAGTCCGATATGGAATAATTAACAATAACAAAAGGTTTATTGGAAGTTACTCTATTGGAAAATAATCTGGATTTCAATCAGTAAGTGATCTTTCGTAATCGTCCTCGTTAAAGAAAATTAATTTCAGCGACTCCTCTCCAACTCTACATTAGCTCTTTTATCTTCGTTAAATTTTTACGTCTTCTTTCAATAACCTGACACACCTGCTCGGCCTAATGTGTCAATCCCAGCTATCTGCACTTGCTTTCATTTAATAAGGAGTGGTAAGACTTTTGACTCACCCTGTATATAGTCCTTAAATATTAATTTTGAGATACATTTTAAGTATCAAAGAAAATACTGATATAAGCTTTTCTCTATTAGTCTATAGCTCACTTAGTTTCAAAACCTATTTGATTATGATGAAAGCATTGGACCCACATCATGAGCTGTGACTAGTAAAGAATATAGATATTTTATGCCAAAGTGACATGATTATGTTAAATACAAAGTTGTTTTTCATAAATTTTATTCTAGTAATCTTTTCTTTAACGTTGTTTGAATCCTCAACTGTATGCGCTATAGTAAGCATGCTACAGATTAACTTGAATTTTCCTTATTACGTCCGACTATCTCATTTCATCATGGTGCATTTACATTTACCATGTTTTCTCCTTAGGTTTCAGGGCATAATTGCAAGAAATCAAGCTAAAGATATCTTTCATTTTATTGGAGAAAAAAATAACAAGGATGGCAACAATAGATCACGAGAACTTAATAATTCTTACAGAATACGTGCGATGTATTTTGCCAACTGACCAACTGAGTCGACAGCATTACAGAATATCAAACGTCGATCCGTCAACACCTTCTTTGTCTTTTTCTTTCTTTACAAGTATCCTTTCTATCAGAAAAAATGCATTTCTTCTTTTTGCTTCGGTTTTCCCCCTTCTTTTTTCTAGACTTTTCTACTTCTCTCTCCACTATCATCGTCATCATCGCCTTCTTCACTTTCTTTCTCTAGAGAATACCAGTAAAGAAAAGGCAAGAAAAGTAGTCAGCCCCCTTGTCATTCTTCGGCTTCAGTTTTCCTGAACTTTCCAGAGGTGGTTGGACTTCCGTACACTAACATACACACACATACTGAGAAACATGCTCACACATAGAAAGCACTGAGTCTTTCTTCTACCTAACCCTTAAGAATCATCTCTCTCCTTCTTTCTTCCTTTTTCTCCCTTCTAGTGTAGAAGAGTTTGCGGAGCACGTACACATGGCATCCCCAATTTAGGAGTTAAGTGTTTGTAACGGAAACACCAGATGTGTACAGAAAACTAAGAAAATGGCGGCTGCAGCGAGCAGAAAGTCTGTCAGTCTTGTAATAACTAGATTGTAAGGAAAATGTCTAACATAGTCATAGGAATATTTATTAATCACTAATGTGAATAAAATTATACTTTAAAGTAGTCCTAGGAACTTTTGTTACTCACTAAAGTGAATAGAATTGTAGTTTAAAGTAGTTATAGGAACTTCTGTTAATCATTAAAGTGAATAGTATTGTAGTTTAGTCATATTAACTTTTGTTAACCATCAAAGTGAATAGAATTGTAGTTTAAAGTAGTCATACGAACTTTTGTTAATCACTAAAGTTAATAGTATTGTAGTTTTAATCATAGGAACTTTTGTTAATCACTAGTGTGAATAAGATTATAGTTTAAAGTAGTGCAACAATTTTGTAAATAAGTAATTTTTCTGCTGCAAAATATGCTTAACTCCTGTCTTCTGCTGTGAATAAAAGAATGCTAACATCGAGAACTCCTGCATATTATTTAATGACATTTCGGAAGAAAAGATCTAGAGATATATGCGGTAAGCAAAATATTAGAAATGTGACAATTCTTTTAAAAGAATTATTGAAAATATTGGAAGAACTATCTTAAAAATTCGGAATTAGAATAATTAGTTTGTTCTAATGTAGTAGGAATATTTTTCGAATATTTGAGTTTAAGATTTTTCAAATTTTAACAGCACAATTTAAAACTATTTTTGAGAATGTTTTAATTTATATAAGAAACTTTAAATGTGTTAATGCTAAATGGCCAAAACATCGGCCTTCTAACAGGAAAAAACCTCGAGTTTTTGCGCTTGTATTGCCATTAACTTTGGTGGCTTTATTTACATTAAACTTTAGAAAGAAAGTAGTTATTTTAGTAAGAAATTTATTCAGAATGAGAGAACAAATACTATATGAGACCCGATTAACTATCTGCCTATGCACAATCTGTGATCTCAGAGCAGTTTTTTTATGCAGTGGTAAGTCTGTGGGTAAAGCTGTAGAGGATAAATCACAAAACGCAAAATCTGTATTTCTGACGTAATATTGCAACTTTACAAATCAATATGTAATAACTGATTACCAGTATTGCAAATTAAAATATAATTTCACATTGCTTTGACGCAAACCCATACATATAATGGAACCTCTAGTCGTCCTCCGCAAGTTTTCTGATAAAAATATCTCAGCTTAATAATAATTGACAGAAATAAATTTCACCGAATTTTATGCAGTATTATTATTCTCATGTAGTACTCGTATAAAAACTGTTTTATTTGCCATTTACTTCATATAATTTTTGTCTAAATGTGCAAATAAAAATTCTTTTAATTATCTAAGTATACAACAATGATTGAGTATATTGTTCATTCATGTACATCGCCACTGGAACAATCCAATTAAATTTCTAGCAGAAGATTGTTTCTCAGAAACCAACAATGAACTACACTTCTCGAACTAGAGAATTACAAATTAACCAATAACGACAAGTAGTCTCTCCTCTTATACCGAAACTCAACAAAATTGAATCAGTTAAAGTTTAAAAAACCGCAACTGAAAGGAGTCGCCAAAGTTTGAGTCGGGAGTTCGTGAGAAAGTAAATGGCAAAAATTCTGGAGAATTCTAGCTAGGAATTCTACGTGGGTGAGTACAATGCATATCGTGAAAATTCTTACCTTAGCTTTGCGTGAATTTAATTTAGATAAATAAATCAGAGTTCAAACACCGGCATATTATAACGTATATGATAAAGGCGTTGTTATAATCTGGAAACTGTAACATAGTTTAATAATATATTTAAAAATGTTTTTCCTTAAGTTTTCCCATTATAAAGCTAAATTTCTCACACAGTTGTACTTCAGTGAAATCACAAATTTGTTGATAAGTGAAACTTATTCAACTTAATGAATCTGTGTATGGAGAAATCCAACATGAATTCACACTTTAGAATCCAGAAATCTCATGTTTTATTCAATTTAGATCAATGTTTATTATCTAAAGTACTGTGATATAAATCTTGTTGCGGCTATTCCATTATTTTCCAACGTAACTCTTGGGTAATATGAAATATTTTTGACTCAATGCAGATTAACACCTTGAAAATACATTATGCCAATCAGTCTTGATAATAAAGAAATCCTCAGAAAGAATCCAGAGTGAAAAGTCTTTAAGATGGAACCTAAAATTTTCATCTAAATTGGATGGAATCTTGCCATATTTATTGTCGATCATTATTCGGTTGATATTTATCTTGAAATTTGTAGGGTACGGCTACTACATATCGCTTGAAATTTGTTCTATTACATATCGCTTTATGTCAAGCGAACGTAAGATTGTCTTTCCAGTTTGCGATATTAGTTATTACATATTGATTTTGTGAATCTGCGATATTACGTCACTAATGCAAATTTTGCGATTTATGATCATCTATCCTCCACAACTTATTTTCACAAACTCACTACCACTATCCTTAAAAGAATATATATTTTTGCTTTGCATTGCGATCACAAATTTTGCGTATACATATATTTAAACATACCTCAGGTTGGCATTGTTAAAGAAGATTCAATGATTTAGCAAGAATATTGAAATCAGGAAATAAAATTCAAGTAACTAGGGATTGAGTTGAATTACAGGTCGAGTGTGCTTTGTGGCGCTCCTTTTCATCAGAGCAAATTATATCACAAATTCCGAAATGGAGAGGGACTTAAAGTGCTTAAAGTGTGTTGTAGGGACGTTATAACCCAGCGGTGATAACGGAAAAATAGCATAATTTACATTATAACAGTTCCACTCACACTCAAACTATTTTTAACGTGCTATTTAACATATTATTTATCGTTCATTAGAAGAAAAATCAGATTGCAAGCAAAACTATCAGTCTGTCTATTAATGGGAGTTCTTAAAACTCTAGTGTAAAACTAACTATTGATTCTGATAGAAGAAGAGAAACGCACTTAAAAAGCCTAGACAATTTGAAGCTTTCTAAAAACTCAAATTTTCTCAATATACCTCAATCCCATTAGAACTCAATAATCCGTAAAAATCAAAGAAGAAAATATATTTTATGGAGAGAATTATGGCCGTCGCAATTTATTTTACATGTAGGATTATGCTAGTCACTTGATGAGAATTATATGAGTTACACTTTTATTTCTGATATGTACTTCATTTTGGAAAACTCTAAATATTAGGTTTATGCGAACGAATTGTTCTCCTCAATAGCGTCATTTCAGAATCCCGAATTTAATAATAATACCACTTCATAACCTGGTTATTCGTTGTCTTCAACTACACCTTTTGCCAGCTCAGCTATAATTGGATGCTGTAGTAACAGAAATCTTGATCTGTGATGAGAACAATTCCTTAACTGCACGTTGCACCGCGCGATCATCAGAGAAGTTCTTACGTTTCTAGAACTGAATGAGATGACGGAAAAGATAGTGGTAGTTGGGAGGGGCATCGGGAGAGTTCAGTGGATGAAGAAGCATTTCATACTGTAATTCATGGAGAGTCTGCGAGGTCCTTTTTTGAGGGAGATTTACGCCTGCATTGTCGTGCAACATGAGAGCATAATATCTTTTGAAGATTTCTGGACGCTTGCGAGATAAATTATAACATTTTTAAGAGTTTAACGCTTCCTATCAGATACCACCTTCCAGTTTTGGAACGGTGAAAAAAAATAAAACTAAAATCGACGTACAATCTTTATTTTTCTTTTTTCCTAGTTTGCAAATTACTTTTCATTGTTACACTATTAGATATAATGGACCTTACGCAGAGTCGTTTTGACGTATGATTAACGCACTAAGGATTTGACTAATGCATGGTTATCAGAAGTATATTCAGAATCTCTGATTAGCACGTAGTAGTTGACTAAGTTAATCACATATGGCTAATTAACTTAGAGCAGTGGGTACCCTCGTTTAGCCACTGTAAACTTATATTATGAAAATACAAAAGAAATTAGTTATATGACTTTTTTTCTTTACTTTCATTTCACCGGGTGAATTAACTACGAAGCAGCTGATTAGTTGACTCCTCTGCAATAGCAACTGTTCCTTAGAGTTAACAGCGAGAGATGAGTATAGAATTTCCAGTTTTCTGAGGGATACACACAACTGGCCGATAAATTACCTTCCCTTATAAGTATAAGAATCCTTCTATTGTCGCTAGTATTAATTGACTTCTACTTATTTCTGTCATAAATATATTCCTAATAAGTTAATCATAATCCGATTTCGTAACTATTTATAAGTTGTTGTGATGAAAACCACAAAGAAAACATTTCGAATTTCGTATTTCATATATTTTCATTTTTAGACTACACGTGTGCATGTCTAGATTTCCGTATTTGCCATATTTATTCATTTCATCTGACGTATTGGGGTTGTATTAGTTAATCATACCCAAATCAAATTATTAGCTGAACTCCAAGTAGACTTTGAATACCAAAACTCACCCACCTTAGTACAAAGCAAATACGATACTAACTAATCGCGTTACTAGCGCTTAATCAACGAATTCTCTCTGAATACCGCTCAATATTTTATCAAATTGTATTAATTTTAATTCCTTTCCCATTGTTCAAAATTGACAACGAAATCTAAATTGGTCCACGCCAGCAGACCCTCTCCTATATTATGATGCTTAAATATAATAAGTAGATACTTTTAGTAGGAATGAAATATTCACGTCTTTTCTAATTACTTTGTTGGAGTTTAACACCCGTTTTAACATCGAGACTATATTAACATGGAATCCAAACCAACGCAATACGTTCAAATTACACGGCTCTCCCACCGGGAATCGAACCGAGAACCCCTTCACGAGAAGCACTCCCGCTAGCCACTAAGAAAACAAGGAGAACATTTCGTTCTCATTTTGGATGTAATTTACTTTCAAACGTTCTTGATTTCTGGAAATAAATTAGATGAGTTGGCTATACTGATTTTTATCACTGGTAAGTTCAACAAATAAATTCCAGTTGTAGCTGCGCCAGCAGAAAAGTTGCTGCTATACTAATTCCAGTTCGTAAAGTGAAAAAAGGACGACGATGTTTGGCTGCAATTTAACATATTCTGTGTCTTTCCTTAGCCTTCGTTGTAGGAAAGGAATGAACCAAAAAAAAAAAAAAATCCGGTAATAAGCAAATTAAATATGGTTGTTCCAGTAGACCACTGACAGAAGAAACACATATCAGTCGTGTTAGTGTTTTCAAACGACTGTCACAAGATTTGTTTGTTTGTTTAAACTTCATTTTCTCATTTCAATAAATCCGAATCATGTGGTCCCGAAGCCAGAAAATAGACAAGAGATCTTTCTCACTAATTTATAAGGTCACTTTTCTTTTTTAGACGATAAAATCATATAATACTGAGTGAAGTTAAATTCATGTTAACGAACAGGATTCGCTGGAAAAAAATTTAGATGGTCAAACTTTGCTTAACACTAAACACATTGTCCTGTTCAAAGCACATGTATTTCAACTGAGAATCGGACACGCGTCCCTGAGTACAGAAAATACATACAATAACTGCTGGAATAGAAACGGAGTAAATTCTTAATATCTTAGGTATATGAGCATTAGGAATGGACAAAATTTTCCGGGATCGGAATTCCGGAAAATTTATTTTCCGTTATCGGAAATTTCTCTTTCCGGATCTCAGAAAAATTCCGGATTTCGGAAAAAATCGGGAATTAGGAAAATTTCCGGAATTTTTCCGAAATCCAGATCGTTTTCCGATTTCCGGAATTTTTCCGATTTTACTTTCCGAATTCCGGAAAATAAAAGTTCCGGAATTGGCCATCCCTAATGAGAATCGATTACTTAATCGGTAGTTGTCAGTAAATTATTTACGAAACAGAATAATCCAGTTTTTAGCACATCAATCCAGTTTGGATGAATTTCAAACAATTGCAAAACTTCCGATTGAGTTTTCGTTCTTATGCGTCCTTCTGCGACACCAAGGCTATTAACATGAGTTCCAATAGACGACCTGGGTTTTAATCCAGTGCAATTCGCAAGTATATAGGCTATCATGGAAGACCAATCTCTCACAATATTAGCGTATGCCAACTTAGTGGATCGAAATCCGGACGTCGACATACATGCTTATATCTACACTTACAAGGGACATCACGCAGGGTCCGGCTCCGAGTTCAATGAAATTTTGTTTCTGATAGAGGGCATGTATACATTATTTTTGATGACAGAAATTTTTGCTATGATGCATGTTTTCTATTTTTTATAATTTTTAAGTTGCGATACGATTATTAGAGATTACTGCAGAAGTCCCTTACTACCCTTTGTAAACAGAGTGTTAATGAAAGAAAAACCATGTAGATTCATATAAGACGTAGGAGGAAGTCGTATGGTAGGTATGACCTTGACGGCAACCATCTTGAAATCCGTCATTTTGAATTAAGGTCAAGTTTTTTAAAATGGTAATAGGGTTATATGATACATAATTTTAGGCTAGAATTTAATCAGGAAAACAATGGTGAAGTTAGTTTTAAGATATGCACATTTGGGGAAAAGTTACCGGCATATTAATTGTTAATATTTACTATGTGCAGTAAGTCCCTTACTTCCGCTTCTAACCCGCGTATTAATGATAATAAGAGGATAAAAGCTTAGGTAATAGATAATACGCCTAGAGGCAAGTGTTACAATAAGGGTAACCTTGACACCAGCCATTTCGAAATCCGTCATTTAGAATGAAAGTGAATTTTTGAAAAATGAAAACCATAGCATGTCACACATCATTTTAACAGCAATTTTACCCCCCCCCCCAAAAAAAAACACTTGTATGCTTAGTTTTTGTTGTATAGTTAACCCGTATGAATTTAGGACTGCTTCTAATGTGCATCAAACGACCATTATTCCATCTTTCAAATTGGCAACACTACTAATTTTCACCGCATGTTTCAAGATTCAACTGGCACTTTGCAATTGTTGCCATGGCTTATGTTTTCTAAATTTATAACATTTTTTAAGTGTTGCAATTTATCAGTCCATGAATAGTATTGGGATAAGCATCCAGCAATCTTTCTTAATTTTGAAGCCTTGCAATGTAATTATATATTTCCTATACCTGCCTTCAAACACTCGTTTAGTAACATGAATCATCTCACAACAAAACAACTTCAACTTTGCATTCAGGTAAACCGAAGGTGTAGCTTGTAATGGATAGTAGATGAGACGAGAAATCAAATAAAAATTCATTCCAAAAAGGGAAACAAAATATGATTGTTGTGTAAATCAATAGTCTTTTGTTTTATTTTATATTTATTTCTTTATTGTTTATTTATTTATTTATTTATTTATTTATTTATTTATTTATTTATTTTCTATGACAATTTTTTTAGCTAGTCAGACAAAAAATGTCATTCGTTTTCTAGCGATTGTTGTCAAAGGTTCATATCAGTTTTGACCGGGAACTCGATTAAGTTACAACTCTATAAATAAATTACCTGTTTTTATATTATGTTCATGTTACAAAGAGCGTGTTGGGAACAGTCATATTATGCCTCTTTGATATTTTCTTTCATTCGTGCTGTTCCTTAAAATTTCTATTTGTCGTTTGTGCAACATGTAGGCTACATTTCCTGATAATTTTATGGTCATATAACTACAATTTGTTATAATTCCATTTGCATTTCTTTACGTCACATAGGTCGATAGGCCTCTTATGTATTCTGGTTTGAAGTAAATAATTACATTGCAAGTTTTCAAAATTGAGAAAGATTGCTGGATGGTTATCCCAACATTATTCATGAACTGACAAATCACAACTCTTAAAAAATGCTACAAATTTAGAAAACATGAGCCTTAGCAACAATTGCAAAGTGTAGTTGGAACCTTAAAACATGCGGTGAAAATTAGGAGTGTTCTCAATTTGAAAGATCGAATAATGGAAGTTTGGTGCACATTAGAAGCAGTCCTAAATTCATACTGGTTAACTATAAAACAAAAATAAGCATACCATTGCTTTTTGTGAAAAATTGCTATTAAAATGTGGCGCCACATGCTATGGTTTTCATTTTTCAAAAATTCACTTTCATTCAAAATGGCGGATTTCGAGATGGCTGCCGTCAAGGTTACCCTTATCGTAACACTTGCCTCTAGGCATAATATGTATTACCTAAGCTTTTATTCACTTATTATCATTAATACGCGGTTAGAATCGGAGGTAAGGGACTTACGCACATAGTAAGTATAAACAATTAATATACCTGTAACTTTTCCCCAAATATGCGTATCTTAAAACTAACTTCACCATTATATAAAAAAGAAGTTACTAAGCTTAGGACATAAATTCAAAATCAAAGAGGACAGATTGAATGTGGAAGAAATGATTTATTCTGAAGATAAAGAAAAGGGAGACAAAATTAGGAGAAAGGCTGCGGTAATAATTAAGAAAAACATGAAAAAGGAAGGGGAAATCTTACAAAAGAAGAGAAGGTGACACATAAAAAAATAGTTAAGAGAAAGGATATAATAGTGCAGCAAGCGGACAAAGGGGGTGCAGTGGTAGTGATGGCAAAGCAATGGTATAATACAAAAATAAATGATGTGATGGGACATATGAAGTGATAGGGGGAAGGATTTAAGGAGAGAAATAAAAGAAAACGTAGCTTGATCCTTGAAGAAAGAAGGTTAGCAAGTAGCTTTAAATGAGGAAGGAAGAATCCACGTAATGAAAGGATTTCCCAAGGAAGTGATAAAGCTGAGGCCGGTGCTTGACTGCAGGGGGAATCTGTGTGAACCGCTGAAAGAGAAGGTCAAGAGGATAGTTGAAGTTTTATGGAGAGAGCAGGAGAGTGATAGTGTTAAAAATTCTAAGGAGCTGAAGGACAGACTGGACAACATGGGACGTATGGAAAGTAGAACGCTGTTGTTTAGCATTGATGTGAAAGTAATGTTCCCGAGTTTGAAGAGGAAGTATGTATTGAAAGCAGTGACAGAGGAAATGGGAGGAAAAGAAACACATGGTTGGAGTGCAGAAAAGCTCAAAGCTCAAAGAATTGAAGACCATGTGGAGGAACAGTTTCTGCGTTATAGGAGAGAGGTTAGCAAGGATCAAGGAGGGCCTGAGCATAGTTTCGAGGAAGTCCGGTATTGGCGGAGATAGTGATGAACAGGTGGGAAAAGGAAGCCAAAAGGAAACGAGGGGACAAACTTATGTTTCTCAGCAGGTATGTCGATGACTGCTTCGGGATATGGAAAGGTACTCGGAGGCAACTTACTAAAATTGCGAAGAAAATAGGAGATCAAGAGAAGGGCATAGAACTGGAATTGCAAACAGAAGAGGAAGGGGACCTTAAGTTTTTAGATATAAAAATAAGAGGCAGTAACAAATTGGTCACAGAATCGTTCCAGAAGAAGTGTGCATCAGGGAACTTCTGTCATAAGAGGAGTGATGTTGATCGATCAATGAAGAGAAATTTCATGGAAAATATGGAGGAGAGGATCATGTGGATCAGTAGTGACAAAAGGAGTGCAGAGAAAAACATAGAGAAATTTCACAACCAATTGGAAACCAACGGATATGATAAAAGAAGGCTAAGGATGGAAAGCATAAGAAGAAAGAATCAGAATAGTAAGAAGAAGATGGAATATAAGAAAGAAGAAGATGGAGGGGGAGAAAAGAAACTATGGTAGGGAATAGAAAGTATAGGGGGAGATACTGAGATAATCAAGAGAGCTCTAAAGAAAGTAGGGAACGTTTCAACATACAGGAAAGGGAGTAGGAGACTATTGGATGTGTTAAGAATGAAGAAAAAGAAAAAAGAAGAGAAAGAGGAAAGCCGAGAGGAGTTGATGTAAAGAAGAGGAGTGGTTTATAAGATAATGTGTGGTGATTGCAATAGCTGTTATATAGGAGAAACGGGGAAAAACTAAAAGAACGATTAAAGCAAGATCAAGATGATGTGAGATTGGAAAGAGAAAGAAATGCCATTTTTAAACATGCAAGGGACACGGGACATAATATTAATTGGTGCGAGATTAAAGTGTTAGCAAGAGAACAAAGGACGTTTATAAGAAAGTGGAATGAGGCCAGTTTCATTAAAATAGAGAAAAGCCCTGTTATGAATTGGAATACAGGACTTAAAATTGACGAACAGTGGGGAAAGTTATTTTAAAGTCTTAATTTGTGGCTTAGTTTTCCACTGAACTAGGGAGGGAAATGGATCTGCGGAATTTAGTTTCATTTTTGTCAACTTTTGCTATGATTGGCTGAATCTGTTTTGATCAGCCAATCATCGTTCAGAACCATTTTCTGTGATTCTGTTATATTTAGATTCAACTCTCTCTTGTTTTTACAGTGTCAGATGAAGCCAATATATTCAGTTAGTTGGGGAAACTGTTACACATTAATTATTTTATAATAAACGTTGGTTTGCTCAGCAACTTGTATTTTAGTGTAAGTTATGACTAACATACTTAAATAAGAAATTGAATTTTTGAGGGAAATAAGATTGGCAATTTAGTTGAGATAGGTAATGTGTTGTTAAGTAATTGACCAGCCTAGTAGTCACCAATTTTGTATTAGGAGGATGGCGAAGTAAATGTTGTCTCTTTTGCTGAAACCAGAACACGCTTTCTAGAGTTCTTCTGGTCTTCTTTCTCTCTCATGTTTTTACGTTTTGGTTGAACTATCATTTTTCTACTTACCTTTACAAGAATTTCTTTATTGTTTGGAGTAGGAAGTGTTTGTTAGAGTTGACACACATAGTTTTGACATAGGACATAGTTTTGAGTTGTTACGAGACTTCCATAACTGCTTTAAAAATGTGAA
Source organism: Thermobia domestica (assembly GCF_964235325.1). NCBI lineage: Eukaryota > Metazoa > Arthropoda > Insecta > Zygentoma > Lepismatidae > Thermobia > Thermobia domestica. The sequence continues at coordinate 196,146,693 of NC_137455.1, read as the reverse complement.
CGATCTAACAGCACAATATTACGAATTGAGTTTTATTTCCATTTAAAATATGAAAATCTTTCAAAGTATTGGAATTAAAGTTAATAAAAAATGTTTTATCCTACACTGATTAATTATTCATATTACAGTATTATTCATTCCCCACCATACAATTTTGCCTCCAAGAGAATTACAGAATCGCGTCAACACTGACGCCAATTGCAAATGTACTGTATTTTGTTCATCATTGTATGTGGGATATTTTTACTGTAAATCAATATCAGATTAACATTTTACTTACTTTTGTCATCACAAAGTTACTTTATTTGTTTCTAAATCGTTACACTAATGTGACATTTTCAATAACATTGTGTGTTAGGAAATGATTAGTTGACAACAAAAATGCTTATCATCTTAGATAAATACTAGCGTTAATTACTTGAAACATGTATTTTTGGATGACGCACATATTAATTCTTAAATGAAGTTTTGGCCCAACTACGGTGAATTTCATACTTTTGGAGCTATAGAACTTTAACGTTTATTTTTTCATGCTTTCGGCAGCCTATAACTTCGAAAGGCAGCATTTGTGCACCCAACTTCGTCTATACTTTTTGTCTGATCTTGGTGTCAGGAATCACCTCCCAAACATTGTCGCTGTTGTTTTGAAACACCCTGTTTATCTCCTTACTCCCTAAGTTTCGGGGCTGAAATTGGATTTAAACGGCATCGGAAGTATCACTGTTCATCTCGGCGATCCCGAAAGCTATGGATCCGACACTGATATTGGTCATTTTCGAGTATTTTAAAATATCTCCCTCTCCCTAAATTACACCGTCAAAGTGAAATGATAAAAATCACCCCAGGTCCGAAACCGCATCTATGTTGAAAATTTGATCGAGAGCGGTCGCATGTTTCAAGAGATTAAAAGTCACATACTAGTTACTTTCGATTTTATAATATAGAAGATTCAAGGAATGTAGTTATTTTGTCTAACGTAAGGGAAGATAATCGTGATACACAAAGCGGAAAGTACACAAATAGGTCATTTTCTGAGAAGGTAGTGACACGCTTTGTAAATTGACTGGTTGGATTAGACTTTAGTGCCCTTTCAGCAGCGAGGCTATGAAACATGGACCACATGAGCTCCCACCGGGAATCGAATATGTCTCTCTTGTAAAAAAAAAAAAAAAAAAAAAAAAACCAGCGTGTCGTGCTGTGTATTAGAGCTTTTTTTGTACGGTGAGAGACGGTTAAAACAGGAAGAGCTAGTAAATTTTACTACTTCCATTTAGTAGAGTAAAGGAGTTGAGATATCCTTTCTTGGGGCGTTGAATCGATTCTAAGGAATCGCTTGTTTCTGTTCTGTAATAATCAATGCTACAGTCAGAACATGGGAGTTTACCATATTTGGATTCTATAGAGAGTTAATATAGAAGATGGAACGTATTCTTCGGACCTTAATTAGATTTTAAAAAACGCTTATCGATATATCTTTTTGTTTTATCTCTCCAAAAGTCTATACTAAAATTCAAAGTACTAATAAATTTCAAGTACTTCCGCTTTAGGAAGAATGTTATGAACGGAGATTGTATCTTGATCTGCTAAATCAATTAAGAAAAAGTTTATTTTATTTATTGCCATTTTTTTTTATGATGATCGACATTGAAGCACTAAGCGCCTAGTTTCTAGCACCTCCTGTTTCAATATAGGTTTAACGGACTAGATGGAAACTGTTTCTGAGACACTGAATTGATTTCAAGAAACTGATTCTTGATACCTATTACCGTTTTTGCTCTATAGAGAATGCCCAATGCATAGCGTAGTAGCTACGTGTTCGATTCCCGGTTAGGTTGGAAAAGTGTAAAAGCCTTTTAGAGCCTTTCATCCTGATTGAATTTTTTCCTTGGCTTTCCTCATTCACACCATACAAATGTCGAGATAGTACCTAACCGAAAGGTCCGAGGTCGTTTCCCTTCCTTCCCTACTTCCTAAGATAATGTGATAGTCGAGCGGCGTCATCCCTCGTATATGACGGGCAAAAATGGTCGTAGATACGCACAGCTCGGAACTGCTGCACAGAAATCAATATTAAATCCGAAAGTACTAGGGAATTTTACTGCTTCCAATTTTAGTAGACTAATGCAGATAGAGATGGTATCTTCCCCTGAGGCGCTAATTCGAATCCAAAAATACTTCTTGACGCTCGGTGCTACCGGTTTCATTGTTTATTTTTCCATAATATATTTTTTTGGAAACTAATACTGCTCCTTTTGTAATAAAAAACATACCAATGAAATTATTTTATATCTACTACAAAAATGGTCATTTTCGCGTTGTTTGTACTTGGCTCTGACACCTTGATTTCTGTTATTTAAAAAAGGGGACACAGTGGCTTAGTGGTGGGGCGATTACCTCTTGTGTGTTGAGTCTCTGATTCGATTCCCGCCCAAGTAAGTTTGTGGCGCATAACATCATATCCATGTGTGTTCTCCGGATACTCCCGTTTCCTCCCACATCCTAATTCCACCGGTTCTTCCATCATTATTCACTTGCCTTAATCATCCGATCGTTTTGTCTAAAGGGCATAAATCGTACGACGTTAAACTGAAAGATTTCATTTCATTTTTCTTTTATTAAAAATTATTGCTCAGATATCTCATGATTCTGTAGCATGAGCATGTTCGTATGACTTACGTCACTCGCCAATTTCTGTTGAGGGTTGTTAGTGATCATCTAAAAGCTAACAAACTAATTAAGCAATAAATTTACAAATTTATTTATTATAATTTATTGCCATTGGAATTCTTTTGCTTAAACACCTTTGACAAATCTGTGTTGAATACCCAGTATAAAGGACAAATGACCAACAAGAGAGGGTCCCCGGTGTAACACTCCGATTGTGATAAGATTGCATAGACATAGAGAACATCGAAAAAGAAATGACACGTATTTTTTTTTATCGGCCAACAATCGCATTGAAAGAGTCAAATAAGGGCATAAAAATGGGGTCAAAATCAGAGTATGTGGAATATAGCGAGAACTAGATGAGATATCGGAAAAGGTTAAATGTACGAAATACTACCCATAGTCGACGCAAGGCAATGAGGTATATAGCACATGCATGCGAAGAACGCAGAACATCAAGAAATGGACCAATCATGTGTCTAACATTGTCACAATGTGTTACGTAAATGAGCGGAAAGGGTGGAAAGGAGCAGGAAGAAAGAAAAAACGAAAACAGAAAATACATGTTTTTGCTTTGTGTGCATATGTTGCCCGTATGCGAAAGAGAAGCAGATTCATCTCAATGCACGAAGATGGGAGAACACGCAGGAAGTATGCAAACACCGTTCGTTTAGGCAGCCAGCAAGACAGCACTGCGAAGTGGGTTGCATATATTGTGTAGTGGGAACAAAAATGCATAGCACAGTAGAATGTAAGAGTAGGTGGTCCATATAAGTAAGTTAAACTGCAACAGTAATATAAGTACCACACATGAGTATCAACATTACATCACTACGAAAATACGCGTACAATATAACAATAATAGTAATATCCTTGTTTATGTGTTACAACTGCCTACACACATTTTTATTTCCAACATCCGTTTCAAAGTTGTTCCCGTTATGCGATATATGCAACTCACTGTGCAGTATTGTCTTGCTGAATGTCTATACGACCGGCGTTTCATCCTTTCTGCGTGTTCTCCCATCTTCGTGCATTGTGATGAATCTGTGTCTTTTTCACATAAGGGCGACGTATACACCGAAAGCAAAAACACGTATTTTCTGTTTTCGTTTCTTCTTTTTTTCCTGCTTCTTGCCAATCTTTTCGCTCATTTCCGTAACACATTGTGACAATGTTAGATACATGATTGGTCCATTTCTTGATGTTCTGCGTTCTTCGCATGGATGTGTTCTACCTCATTGCCTTGCGTCGACTATGGGTAGTATTTCGTACATTTAACCTTTTTTAGTATCTCATCTCGTGCTCGCTATATTGCACGTAATCTCACATTGGCCCCATTTTAATGCTCCTATTGGACCCTTTCAATGCGCTTGTTGGCCGATATAAAAAAATACATATCGCTCCTTTTTCGATGTTTTCTGTCTGTGCAATCTTATCACAATCGGCGTGTTGTTACACCAGGGTACCCTGCCTTGTAAGTACAGCATAATAGGGGCGATTTTGTGTGAGGAACGGCAATGTCGTGGTATGTCGTGTAGTTACTAACTATGGTGAAGAAATAGTACAGAGTTGATTTCGTAAGCAAATTAGCCTTTGAACTGTTCCTTATTTATTATATATTGGATGTTCTTTACTAAGATCAAGTAATCGGGATTTATAATATAATGGTAGTATCTCCGTTACTCCTCACGATAACTCTTGAATGGAACGAATTTTTGAATTACTTTTTCTAGTCATAGATATCAATTATTTCGGTCGAGTTCCTTAATGGAGTCAATTCGTTAATCTTTTATATACAACGGCCTGCTTTTGTCCGTTAGTGCATCCCAGCCTCAGCCAAGTGAACTTTGTGGTGGACAAACACTGTGTGCGTGGGTTTCCTCGGGGTTCTCCCGTTTCCTCCCACTTTCTTCATTCCGCCATTTCCTTCATTACTCATCATCACCGTCTTCTTTAGCCTCACCAGCATAAACGTGGACGTAAAACTCAAAGATTTCATTTCATATTTTTCATAATATCTCTTGAAAGAAAAGTAATTTTTGAATTTTGTTTTTTGCAATATGTAGCTAGATCAATTAACTCGACTGAGTTTGTTAACGGAATGAATCTGTTAAGATCTTAATGGCTAACGGTGACTTACGTTTGTCCGTTAGTGCACATGATAATTCTTGAAGAAAAGTTTATTTTTAATTCTATGTTTTGCAATAGATACCCAGTAGATACCCAGAGCAACTCTCTCTCCCGATTTGTTTCTTGCTAACTCAGTGGACTACAGGAACAAAGAGACTTGTACTCATTCAACCGACGAATGTCGTCGGAAGTAAACCCACTGACTTAACATTTAACCGATATCTACACTATTCTTACTATACATGTTTTCGGTCATAATTTTTGGAACGTTTATAGAAATTAATGAAGATCGAATTGATATAGACAACACTTAATTTTACACAAGTTGCGGAAATTTTCCTAAAAATGATACATTCGTTCTGAAGTTTTAAAAATATGCATACGTGTAACATTATACTGTATATTGCAAGTACTATAAAAGGAACAATAGAAAGCGAAATAAAATGATTTTTTCTAGTTTTATGTCCTACGAACTTGTCCTTTAGGCAAGAGGAGAAGAATAACTAATTAATGGGAATCATTATGAAAGTATTGGTGAAATGAGAATGTGCGAGAAAATCCCGGAAGTGATGTTGTCCATGTTGTCCACCACAAACTTGGATCGAACTAGGGACTCCTTGCACAAGCGCTCTGCCATTGAGCCGTTGTGTGTTAGAGAAAACATGTATGTGCATGATGTGCATGGATCTATTTATTAATACTAAAGCAATTGTCTGTTGAGTTATTATTTTCATTAAAGCGTATTGTTTTTCAAACTGTATGTATTTCCTTTTCACCTCTTCTCGAAACCAAGTATCTTAAGAAAGACGGAAGGAAGACTTTATACTGTTAAATAAACGCATATTATGAAAGCCTCCTAGACCGAGGAAACAATAAAACCTATTATAGTTAAGGGTTGTTGTGCTCATAATAACATCATCGTATAAGCAATCATTCTCTGCGCTTTGTGGCCTATTTTATGTTCTCTTTCCTTCCAGCAAGAACAGAAAAAAAAAAGAGTCTTATGACGCAACTCTGAAGGAAATCAAGCAACAGCTGCCTCTGACGTAATGCGGCCTATGAAACACAGGTGTCGACGCCAGGGACTAAGGTGAGTTCAACGTGATAGATGGCAGTAGCGCTCCGACCACAGGTGTTTGCGGTTAGTTGAACACAGAGACTGCAGTAAAAGGCGTGCTTCGCATTATAATCATAATACACCAATCTCGGCTACATTTTTACCTCAAAGTGATAGCAGAATATTATGCCGGTATCAAGGACGATGTTTCGTAATTTATTTCAGTAAATCAATATTTATCTATGGGCTAAGTTAAATCTCTTAGCATCACTTGTGCTTCTGCGAACATTTTGTTTTAATGAATTCGCCGCTTGGTAATTAACCAAGATTCTAAACCACTAAAAGCGATATAGCAGCTTAACTAAGATTATGTGACATGTATTGTAATATTAAGTATAATTTTCACAATTAGCTATTTTGTTTCTTTTATTAAAATATGCAGGTAAATGTGAAAGTCTTCTATTTTAATACTAATTTCTTTATGCTTTTTTTAAAAATCATTAGTAACAAAATTTTTAATATCTCAATTGTCTTCGTAGTTTGATTATGTTGGTTAATTGGTTGAAGCATAACATCCCCATTCAGCACAGAGGCTATGACCTCTATGGAACCTTTGTATTAAAGTGAAATCAGAACCAATGTTTCAATTTAAGTTCGAGATAAACGCCTTTACCGGGGATAGACCTTTGAACCTTACACACAGAATTCACGTACGTTAACCGCTTAGTCACTAAAGAGTAGTAAACGGCCTACAGATTGACACAAACGGAAAAATGGTTTTCATTATTATTATTATTATTATTATTATTATTATTATTATTATTATTATTATTATTATTATTATTATTATTATTATTATTATTATTATTATTATTATTATTATTATATTACTTCTAGTAGCTAAAAATTAAGAAGAGAAATTCTCACATTTTTTATTTCGAAAATACAAAAACAGAAAATGTAATTCATTTTCGCATTTTATGTTTTTTAAAAGCAAAAAAAAAAAAAGAAGCGGCTTGAATCCTGGTTGAACAGTATGTCGGCTAACTGACTTGTTTATTAGACATCTTGTTATAATAGCAAGAAAATGTTGTAACGAAATTTAAACCATAGTTACTGTACCTTAAGTACGCCATTCGCTCTGTTCTAGTAGCTATCGCGCGTATTTTTGGTGCAAGAAGTCCGGGATCGTCTTCCGGTAGAAGAAAAAAATGAAATGAAGTCTTTTAAGTTTTACATCCAACAGTTATGCTGGCTACGCTAAAGGAGACAGTGATGATGAGAAATGAATTAGACGGTGGAATGAAGAAAGTGAGGGAAACGGGAGAACCCGAGAAAACCCAAACACACGGTGTTTGTCCACCACGAAATTCATTTGGCACAATCTGGGATCGAAGCACGAACCCCATACTCCAGAGGTGAACCCGGTGGAAGAACATCGAAAGCATTACAATAGTTCAGATCGTACTGTAGGTCTATTCCTTATTAGAGGTACACAAACCAATAAATTATTTTGAGTCTGAGAAAGAAAACAGAAGAGATACTGTTATATAGCGGAGCTCGGGAGTAACCAGACGGAATTAGCGGCGCTAGTATATCTCAACTCCTCGTCCTTATTTAAGATTACACAGCTACCGTCCTGCTACTTACATGAAATATTTCACACCAATGTGAATAATCTGGGAGATAAGAAATTATTCGTTGGATACTTCCCGCAGACTGTAGTCTTACAATAACAACAATTTTGAAAGTGTGATCGCAAACTCCAGATTTTCCAGGGGCACTATTCGTGTAAACATGACTCTTGGTGGGGGGTACGGTGACTCAGTTTTAGAGTGCTTACAACTAATGCACGGAGTCCCTGGTTCGTTCTCTGGCCAAGTAATGTTGTGGTGGACAATATCTTGTCCATAGGTTTTCTCGGGGTACTCCTACTTTCTCATTCCACCAATTCTTCCACTATCATTCACTTGTTTTAATCATAGTCTTCTATAACCTAAAAAGCATAAACGTGGGACGTTAAACTGAAAGATTTCATTTCATTTCGTTTTAAGACTCTTCGTACACTGCCAACACTCTACACATTCTCCCGCTTAATCCCCTCCCTTTCTAGCACCAACATCATACAGCGGTAGTTCGGAATGACTGCTACAATAAAACTCAGCAAATTACATATTGATTTGTTGGTGACTGTCTTTCTTTAGGCAAGTAAGTAAGCATTACAATAGAAATAGATAATTGGATAATAAAATAGCAGTCATTATATGCAAGTACTAGAAAATTAAGTGGAAAAATATAAACGTTTAAAAAAAGAGAAAGACAAATTGCTCACTCTGTTCCTCAACGTGGGAGTTCTTGTTTCTAAAGGGGAGCTGGACCAAAAACGGACGATTGAGAGGATAGACTATTTAGGGATATTTGGTAGACCTATTTTATACCTATTATGTCTTTTTCTTATTATTAGCTATTTTATGTATTTTACAAATGATCGAAAATTATACTATTTATTAATACTACTACTACTACTACTCATAATAATAATAATAATAATAATAATAATAATAATAATAATAATAATAATAATAATAATAATAATAATAATAATAGGCTAATTATAATACACATTTAAATTCCTTTAATAAAATCGGTCAAAGAAATTCTCATTGGTCCCTTTCTTTTGGAGAGTAAAGAAGGTAAGCTTATGTTTAAAAGAAATTAATGAAAAAATGGGCATTTTTCGGAGATAAAATGTAAAGGAAAACATGGTTAAGACAAATGTAAGACAGATTATTGAAACAAAATTTGCTTTCACTTTGAAAATATATAATATTCTTTAAGACTGACGTAAAGAATTAAAGCCTTTTTTCTGATTCTTATACTCCTCCGTCCAAGCCTTACGTTTATTAATGTGCATGCGTGGATTGGGGTAAAATGACAGGAGGCACTCAGCCAATCGTGCATGCCCAAGCGCTAGGTTCATAAAGGTTGAGAACCACTGCTTCATAATCAAGTGGTTTTTGTTATGCACCACGTTGTCTCATAGTGCTGGGCTCGTTGCATAAGAAGTTGGCACTAAAGTACAGAGAGCCCGAGAGTCTTGGTCTTGCAGTTTGTGCAAGTCTTGTATGCAAGATCAATACCAAGACGAACATTAAGACCAGGAATCCCGATGCAAGACCAAAACCAAGACCATATCTGCAAGACCAAGACTCTTGCGCGAGATTCTTGCACAAGTACCGGCTCAGTGGTAGAACGTTCGCCTGTGGTGCATGAGGTCCCTAGTTCGATTCCATCTCGCGTCATATGAACTTCTTGTTGGGCAAACACCTGTGTGGTGGTTTTCTCGGGGTTTTCCTGTTTCCTCCTCTTTTTTCATTCCAACGTTCAATTCATCTCTCATCATCACCGTCTTTCTTAGCCTCGGTACATATTCGTGGGACGTTAAACTAGATATTTCATTTCATTTCAAAACATATTATGGTGTTTTTCCAAACTAAAGAGAAATGTAGTATTGAACATCGGTAATTCCATACACTATATGGGTATGGCCTTGGCTCCGAGGCTCAAGCATCCGTTGGAAATTTTTAATGTGTGCTCATAAAATAATTATCGAAATAACATTTTCGTGACATTTACAAAACCGTGACCGCTTAACGCATGTGACCGCAAGCTTAATTTCATAGCCGGCTGGTTATACGTTGAATAATTGTTTATCAATATAACTTTTAGCCTCCTTAGATATACACCACATCGAAGGGAGAGTGTTTTGTATAGTTATTTCAAATAAGTTGGAGTTTGATGCCGTTATTTTGTATTTTTAGTATAGGTCAAAAAAATTTATATAAATTGAGTTTACAGTTGAGGCGTTTTCAGTTTTTACTCTAATTATTCTAAAAGATTAAGAGGTTTGATTATAACCATTATTATTTTATTTCTCTCTCTCTCTCTCTCTCTCTCTCTCTCTCTCTCGGCCAATATTATTAAACATATCATCATCATCATCATCATCATCATTATCATAGCTATTCTGCCATTATTGGGAGATCACTTGCTGCAACTGAGGAGCTTCAATGTAAGGTGGTTCTCAGCTAATCTCTTCGTCTTGACGCAGCAATTTTCTGTTTTAATATCTTACTTCAACTACAGCCTCCTCCCTCCCTCCCTCTTTTTCCTTCTACCATATTCTCTAGTACTTCCTTCATAATACAATTCCTCCTCAGCTAATGTTCCAACCAGTTCGTCTTCCTCCTCTTAATTAAGCTAAAATTCTTCTTTTCAATCCTGTGGCTACCATTTCTAACACCTTAGGCGTTATCCGTTCAACCCAGCCAATTTTCTCCTTTTTCTCCATGTCCACGTTTCGAAAACAACCAATTTTTCATCGCATTTGCGTAATGTCCATGTTTCTGCCCCATACAGTAGAATACATATTGGAATCAGTATAGCAACATCTCAATATTTAATTGGAAGTTTGTTCAATACAAAAATTAGCTAATCGTGGTTGAAAAGATAAAAAATAAATCTGACGCCTTTAGAGTATAAAAATAATTTTGCAATTCATGGTAATTCAGTAATCTGTGCCGTCTTGATTTTCTTTCCGTCTCACGGATAGTCTCCTCAATTTAGAAACAAGTGGAGTATTGAATCTGTTAAAAAAAATATTAAAAAAGATTACAAAACGTGATTTGCCTTAGAAGTAGTGAAGCGTGAGTATTCATTGAAAAAGAAATAAAGGTCATCGCCTATCTTGTACACTATCATGTTGTACGAATGTAAACTATATTACGTTTAGAAACATACATTGTATTTCCGTTACTATTGGTACATTGTAGAATTTATTATCCCTTATATCCAGAATAAAAGTTACCTATGAAAAGTATATTTCTTCAAAGCAAGACTTGCAAGACTATTGCAAGCAAGACCAAGACCAAGGGTTCTAGTGTAAGACCAGGACCAAGACTGGATGACCAAGACCAAGACCACCGGGTCTTGGTCTTGCATTAGCTCATCACTTCATAATAACGCTATTGAAAGCATTCTGAGATAGCCTTGATTTTCATGTTCAAAACATCGGAGCCAAATTCTGGATACTCTTAATAAATAAATGGAGAAGCGTTTTATACTTCAAGTTTCATATTTAATTAACGATGATCTATGCTCCTAAGAGGGAATTTTAAATATCAAAAATATCTCAATTCAGTAAGTTAGTTGATGAAAACCTGTTCTTCTTCTACTGCTGCTGTTTATAATAATAAAATAGTAATACTGTCACGGTAGCTCAGTGGTAGAGTGCTCACCTCTGGTGTGTGAGACTCGTGGTTCGATCCCAATTCTCGCCATGTGAGCTTTGTGGTGGGAAAACGTTATGTGCGTGAGTTTTCTGTGGGTTCTTTAGTTTCTTCATCCAACCATTTCGTTTATCATCAACATTACTGTCTCTACTAGCCTCGGAGCAAATAATGTACGCTAAACTAAGCAATAAATAATTTATTAAATGGCTTAAGTGATTTATAATACTGATTTATATACATTAATTGAATACAAAAGCGTAAAATTTAAGATCAAGACCTTTGTTAATACATTCGAACATGGACACTTTAGAATTAGCCTTATTAATTGACGTTTAACGTTCATTCTGAGCACCGAGGCTGAATAAAATGGGACCTAGTAGTAAAAATGCGACCTGAATGCCTACTTGAGTTTTATCCCGGGCGTAGTGCTCGCCCTGGTTATTAAATCCGGAATTACGATCACAGAAAGCGCACTTACCGTCCACCTGGCGAAATGTATTCTGTTTTCTTTATCTACATATGAACATATGCATTTGGATTCCACATTCTAATTTGATTAATAATATATGCGATTTGTTAAGTATCTGATAGTATTTCATAATAATCTGAAATAATTACAGTATATTCGTTAACTTGTATAATTGCCTTTGTTTATCTTCTTTATTATTTTGTCTTCTTTTCATCCTGTATTGTATTATTATTTGTTCATTTTTCCATTTGTGTATCTAATTGTATGGCGTCTTATTTTCCCATCTTCAAGTAGATTTTCATGTAACATCCATAATTTTTATTTTCAAATTGTAAAAACACTATGAAAAAATGGGATATTAATCTACTAAACCAAAAGTTTGAACACTGAAGGTAAAGGATGAATCTGCGGAGGTAGGTTGATTAGAATTGATTCTAATTTGTTAAACTATGTTAATGATTATGATACCATTAAGAAACCATTAACAATTCAGTTTACAAAGTACATTAAGTGTATTTAGCTTTAAAAAAAACATTTAAAAACTCATCCTTTGTGCGATCTACGTTCCACCAGAACACTATAGTTATATGATATTCTAAACTACATAAAAATGCATCAACGAAAGAGAGTGCCTATGTAGTATGCACAGCAGATTTTGCAGTGAAAAGGTGGCTTCCTCTTCTCATTCTCCCCAAAGAGTAGTGAAGAAGAAGAAGAAGAAGAAGAAATTTTGCAGGATGTGATAAGATGAAAGCAGCGTTAAAGCTTCACCTATTCAAAATTTGACAAGTTGGCGATTGAACCAGGCGCTCATAAGCGTTGCAAACCCAATCTGTCAGCGATGATGGATCACCATAGTTTCACTTCAACCACGTCGCTCAATCTCACAGAGACTAAACACAGATTTCTTTAGAGATGATGCCATTTCCACTCCCCTTGAAACCCTCTGCAAAATCCCTCTTTTGCTTTTTTGTTTATTTCTGTTGCGCATATATATATATATATATATATATATATATATATATATATATATATATATATATATATATATATATATATATATATATATAAAGAAGAACATATACACAAATATCTATATAAGACATGAACAAGAAACTTTATTCATTTTTGATCATCATCTTTCACTATATGCTTTCAATTTAATCTATTTGCTCCGAGGAACAAAATTGATTCAGTCATATTCTTAATCTTATTACCATGAATATCGTTTTTCACATATGCTTTTCAATTACTATCCACTATTTACGTGTACTATTCCATATAAATAAAATATTGCAACCGAAATATTACTATCCAGTTGATAGAAAATCATACATACTTAAAACTAGCAACATGTCTGTTTTTTCTGGTTTGAAAACACTTGTTGATGCAAATTCGATTTCACTTCAGTTACGTACAGAGTACTTTTCTTTCTCACCTTAGGACTCAAGTTTTATAAAACTTCATCTTATTATGAACTTAGGGTACTAACTAACTCTAGGGGGGGCGGTGGCTCACTGGCAGAGCGTTCACCTCCGGTGCTTGGGGTCCTTGGTTCGATACCAGCTCGCGCCGTGCGAACTTTGTGGTGGACAAACACCGTGCTCGTGGGTTTTCTCGGGGTTCTCCCGTTCCCTCCCACATTCTTCATTCCACCATTTCATTCATTTCTCATAATCACCGTCTCCCTTAGCCTAACCGGCATAACCGTGGGACGTAAAACTTAAAGATTTCACTTTTTTTATTTTAACTAACTCTATGACGTATGGAACCTGGAGGTTCAATGCCGCGTTCACAAAAGATTTCCATTGACGTCTATCCATGCCAAACTGGATCCAGTTTCTATTTTGTATTTCTATTTCTGCAAGGTACATCTTAATATTGTCCTTCCATCTGCGCCTAGTCTCCCAAATGGTCATTTTCCGATTGAACTTCCAGTCAAAATTTTGAAAGCGTTCCTAGTTTCTTCCATTCTGGCTACATGACCTGCCCACTTGAGCTTCCTAGATTTGATGACCCTAAAAATGTTTGGCAAATGGTATAAATTATATAGTTCCTCGTTAGGAAGTTTCCACCTTTCCCTATTCTCGTTCCTCTTGGGTCTGATATTTGTCTCAGGACCTTGTTCTTAAATACTTTCAGTCAACTCTCTTCCCACGATTATTGTTATTTTAATACAGTATTACGATCCCGACGAACTTACAGGGTACATGTGGAATATTTATATGAAATTTCAAAATTCTTTGCCTAATTGTTTCGTAGATCTAGTAAAGGGTAAAAATAATTTCAAGATCCCTTTTTCCAAGGAGCCTACCCAGAGATTCTTTTTATAAGCTTTCCATTTCGCAAAACAAACAAAAAAAAAACTCTCTTATAGAATATGCAAGTTCGACAATGCAGAGACACAAGCCCACCAAGATTTTGTATGTTATCTATATGGTTATTACCTATTTCCTTGAAATCCTACTTAAGCTCCTTAGCTTTCATCTCCATTCGTTTTAAGGCTTTCCAATTCATATATCTATAAGAAAATGGCAACATATGATATATGGTATAGATATTATACAGGGTCTTTCAAAACAACACCGACAACGTTTGGGAGGTAATTCTTGACACCAAGATAAGACGAAAAGTATACACAAATCTGGGAGCACAAATGCTTCCTTTCGGAGTTATAGGCTCCCGAAAACATGAAAAAATGAAATTTAAAGGTCCATAGCTCCAAAACTATGCGACCTACCGTATTCGGTTTGTATGTGTCATATCCAAATGTCCATGTTTCATAATCCTGGGTACTTCTGCAACAATTTTTATAGGGGTAGTCTGTGAGTGCTTCAAATTATATGCCCGTAGCCAAACTCCCTTTATAAAAATTGTTGCGTGAGTACTTTAGGATTCTGAAACATATATTTTTGGATTGCGCACCATAGTTTTGGAGCTATGGACCTTTAAAGTTCATATTTTCATGTTTTCTTGAGCCTATAACTCCGAAAGGAAGCATTTGTGCACCTAAGTTGGTCTATACTTTTCGTCTTATCTTGGTGTCAGAATCACCTCCTAAACGTTGTCGATGTTGTTTTGAAACACCCTATATATACGTATACTGCTAAATAGGTAAATTTTAACTAAGTCATTATCAACTTTCAGCAGAATATAGTTCTCAGTGTGAACGAAAAACCAGACAATGGACAAAAAGTGACATATCATCCTTTCATAGATATATATGTATTTCTCAACTGTGCTATGTTCATCCTCGTCGTCTCGATGTAATTATTTACACTACATCCAGTGACAAATACATGCTATGAATCGCCAGTAAGTTTTTTCTCAAATCATCAAAAACTTTCATTTACACTGCTAAATGACAGTAGATTACTGACAAAACAAAAATTGCAAATTGTTATTTTTATACATCACATATTAACATTTCCTAATTCTCTACAACATATCATTATTCTTGAAATGAAAATAAAATTAATATTAAAAAATAAGGTTAGGAAAGTACTCAGATAATAGAACTTAAACTTTGGGATAACTACGTAAGTATGTATTTATTGTTTTGATGTTATCTGTATTTAAAAAGTACTTGATTAGATATGTAGTTGGAGGGTATAGGCTACAATTAATACTTATGGGTAGTTCCTTTGTTTCATTCTGAATATGCATTGTGTAATTCAAATTGAAGAATTGATCTAACAAAACATCAAGAATGTTTACGACTCTAGGCAGAAATTTCTGAATTGGTTGGACCTCTTGTAGATATGTCTAAACATGATTTTTACTGTTCTAAATCGTGTCTAAACACGGAACTTGTCTGAACATGGTTCTAACTATTCTTCTAAATCGTGGACGTAAAAATCATGTTTAGATTGTGGTTTGCTATGGTCCTCAACAACTAAACGTTTTCGACTGTGATAGTCGTTTCACGATCTTTCTAGACTTTTTTTAACTCTGATGAATATATATACAATTTTATCTCTTAGCACAAGTTTGAAATACGACGTCCTGAATTGCAATGTTAATATCCACTGAACTCACCAGAAGTTGCATGAAAGGTATATTGGTCCAAATTCACTAAAATATGTCAACGTATCAAGGAAGAATTAATCTGTAGTTGACTTGTAAACGTTAGCACCATGCAAGTTGAGCATTTCTCTATCGTAATTATAGTTCTGTGTTGTGTCGTGTAAACAATTTCACTCGAAATTTTAAAATAAATCTGTTCTGACCTCTAGATGTTTCTTTAGGGCTAAACGCATTATTCTTTTCTCTCAGAAAATCTAGAAAAGACACTTAAACTGATGAAAATGAGTTCCTTTTTCACGATTTTCTCTTAGGAACTCTCTAGTGATCTACTAATGTTTCTTAAATAAACGTGTCATGTTTTATAATATGTCATAATTCGTTTGTTTGGAACTATTTTTAAAGGATGGGTTCTTGATTTTAGTAAACGTATATTGAGGCTATTTACTAAAATATTTCTTAGTTCAACATGATACCCACGCCAGTATCAATTCTTACTAGAAAAATCTGAATAACATAGTTTACTGACTACTGTATATGACTACTGACTAGACTACATACGAGATATGTTCAAAAAGAAACCGAACTTTTGCTATAAAACCTATATTACTCATTCTACATTTTAAGCATTGTTCCCTCTCAAAGTAGTCCTCTCTACCAGCAATACACCATCCCCTGTGTTTCTTCCATTTTTGGAAAGCCTCCCGGAACGCACTTTCTGGCATGGCATCTTGGTCTTTTGTTGCATTGTTCTGAATCTCTTCTAAGGTTTGGAAACGACGTCCTTCCAAAGTGGTTTTAAGTTTGGGAAAAGAATAAATAAAAGTCTTATGGAAGTTTTCATTACCATTTGCAGTGGCAAGCAGTTCCTGACGGATTTCAATGCTGTTCTATTTCTATAGTCACCAAACAGAGCACAAATTTTGCACTGACACATCTTAAGTTTTTCAATCAAAATTTGATGGCATAATACTATGCTGATGTCCACTTCGTTAGCAACTTCTCGAACAGTTAAACGATTATTTCCATCAATCACAACACGAGCTCTCTCGACATGGTCGTCATCTGTTTATGTGGAAGATTGTCTAGGCCGGGAACCTTACCGACCGACATTTTGCTCTTTCCAAAACGTTTCGATCACTCATTGCACTGCGTTTGACACATATAGGTCTCCCAGTATGATTGAATAAAATATTTGCCAAGTTTATAACAAAATTTCACATACACACTGTGTTCTTCATGCATTTCTATTGTCACTTTGTCACTTTGTCACTAATCCAACAAACAGCTTGTGAGTTCTCACTTCAGCGGCCGTAACTCTGCAACAATACAGCTGATAGTATGTTATCTGCACCTGCAGCTATTTCAAAAGTTCGGTTTCTTTTTGAACACATCTCGAACGCAGAGACATACTCTATGAAGACAAATATTAATCTAAAATATCTTAAAATTTCTTTGATTTTTTTCATCCTACCTAAAACAAAATGCTAGTTTGAGGCAGTCTTGGGAAGTAACGTAACGCAAGTAACGCGTTACTTTTAAGTAACGTTTCCTAGTAACGCGTTACATTTTTTCCAAAGTAACTGTAACGGTAACGCGTTACAAATTTTTAAGTAACGTACCTAGTTTGCGTTACTTTTTCGCGTTACATTTCGGACGAGTAACTACATATATGTATATTTTTTCAGAAACAAATGTTTCTTTCCTGTAAGTGAATTTCTCAGAATGGAACAATGGAGCATGACCGATGTCAGTGATCGACAATTCCTGCACTGTTCGCCTTTTCCCGTTTCGCCTTATGTCCTCTAGCAATGAAGTTAGCAGGTAAAACCTGTTATCACTTTTCATCTTAATGCAAGGCGGAACGGGAAATCTCAATGTGCATTTTCCCGTTTAGACTTATGAACTTTACGTTGGTAGGCTTGCAAATACATTCATAGATACAATTTGATTTGTTTATTTACATAACAAAATATAGTGCCACTTACTGCTTTTGGAAGATGAGGACAGCCTCAGGGAAATCACGTGTACTGATTGCAAGTACCTGGAAGATCTTGTCTTAGATTTTGACAGCTCCAAATCAATACGTTCAGTGAGTGAACTACGAGTGCAATGGTACTGGTAGTCTATTTTACTTTGAATGGTGGTGTTTTTATAAAGATGGAGAACGAAAATATTTTATCGTTCGAACATTTGAAAGAATACTTTTTCTTAAAAGCTGAAGATGATGGTGAACAGCAGTGGCGTATTTAGGCGTGGGGCTTCCGGGCTTAAGCCCCCTCCCCTGAAATCTTACTTACTATAGTAAAGTAGGTCTATATAACATATCTTGCAGAATTTTCACATTTTCAGGCAAAGCCTCACCGAAACAAAATCGTAAGTACGCCACTGCTGAACAGAATTTAAAAGTAAATTGGTGCCCCGGCGGGAAATATTTATCAACAATTAGGGTGCCATAATGAACGACATTCAGTAAGGGTTTAATATGAATAAACGGTGTTCTGATGAGCAGGCCTACTTTATTGCTGTAATGTTGATGGTATGTAATATTAGGGTTCTTTTAGATCAGTTTGCATATCCTAAAGTCCCGTTGATTATAGAGTTTGGAACAACTAGCTTTAAAAAGCATGTATCAATTTTAGAGTTATTGGCAATTTTGATTCACCCCCAGTTTATGTGTTCTCATTTCGTCAGTTGTAGTGTAATGCTTCTCTATATTCTGTATTTTTAATTTTACATAGTTACATTTTTATTATTATATAATTAGTTTAGCAGAATAATAATAAGCAACCATTTTTTCTAACGCATAGGGATGGGCACGAGTCAAGCTAAAACTCGACTCGAATCCAAGTCGAATTTCGAGTCGAGTCAAAAGTAATATTCTCGAGTCGAGTTCCCAACCGATTCACTGTTTTTAGCGTCAAGTTTTGAGTCGAGTCGAGTTTGATAAGTGGCTTGCTCGTTTTAACTCGTTTTGAAATCATGGGCTGATTACACTGGAAAGCGAAAGCCATGAGAAATGTAAGCTAAGCAGTAATATGGAATACTTTTAGTGTTGCTCATGAGAGGGATACTGCTCGCATCTCGTCTCGTATCGATAGCGAGACTACAAGAGATTTTTTTAATAACAAGCTTAGCTCGGCTCGGCTCGGCTTAATTAAGCCGATGGCTCGAGCCGGCTCGCTTGTGGTGAACCATCGGCTCGAGCTGGCTTGGTTGGGATAAGCCATCTGCTCGGTTCGACTCAACTGAGCGAAGGGCTCTAGCCGACTCGGTTGGGTGAGTTGTTGGCTCAGCTCACTTCTCGGTTTGAGTCGATAGTGAATGAGCTGTGAGCCGATCTGCTCGAGTCGTTGACAATTCTAAACCCGGGCCGAGCAGTTTTGAAGATATTTGGCCAGTGCCCTATAACTTTTAACAACGTTTGGCTCGAGCCCGAATACTCAACCTAGACCCTCAACCCAAATTCAGAAGCTCGTGACGTGAACAATGTCCTTTACTCCTAGACTTCACGACTACCGAGGATGGCAATCAACTACTTTTTAGTATTCATATATAAACCGCCTATCTTTCATGTTTATACACGGTGTTATAATAATAATAATAATAATAATAATAATAATAATAATAATAATAATAATAATAATAATAATAATAATAATAATAATAATAGCGGTAGTAATAGCAGTACGGAAAACTGAAGTAATAAGATTTTTTCCACATATTCAAAGTTTCGGACCTAAAAGTAACGCGTTAGTAACGCGTTACTTTCGAAGTAAAGTACCAGTTACTTTTTTGAGGCAAGTAACGCGTTACTAACGCGTTACATTTTAAGAGAAAGTAAAGTAACTTGTAACGCGTTACATTCTTACAAGTAACTTACCCAACACTGGTTTGAAGATTAACACCGAAGATAGTGGTTAGCTTTATAACTGTTCCAATGATTGTTCCTATTTCATAACTCTATACACCATTAGTTCTAATGATCCTATAGCATCACATTATACATTTATATAAAGGTAATCAGAAAGTTCTTCGCTTTTTCATCCACCACCTTCGAACATCGATATGTCACCTAAGATGTACCTGGAAGATAAAAATAGTCCTCATCAGCATCAACGCCTTCTGTCAACGTTCTGGAAGGCTACGAATTCCATCGCAGTAGAACTTGTTGGCCCGTGAAGCGAAGAAGATATCAAGTGCATTTTGCACCTCTACTAGAGATTTGAACTGGCGTCCTCTAAGGTGATTGTCCAAGGAATGGAACAGGTGATAATCGGACGGTGCAATGCGTGGGGAATATGGCGGATGCAATAGCGTTTCCCATCAAAGGCGTAGAATGGTGTTCCGAGTCATCCTAGCCACATGAGGCTCAGTGATGTCCTATAACAGGAGAACCCTTTGCGATTCAGAAGTGCGGACTCCGAAGTTTTCAGGTGTAACGATCCTCTTTGAGCGTTACATTTTCTCAAAGAGATTATTTTATAGAATCATTTAATTAGCTCTTAGTTAAGTATTATTTCTTTTCCCTTTTTATTTTCCCAATTCTCGACCCTTTTGATGGATTCAAGATGGTCGACAACTGGGCTGATTTGTTTAGCTGAAGTACGCTACTTCCTTTGTTAGTCTAAGGCCAGCATCGAGTTGGATTTTCTCAATTCCGCGAGATGGCGTTAGTGGCTTAAAATTAGAGTATCTGTATTTTATTAAGATCGAGTAATTTGTTTGTAAGTATATCCATTAAATAGTAACACATATTCAATTTATTTTCGTCTCGTCATATTAAAGTTTATATTATAATTTTTATTTAGTTTTGTGTTATGCTGAGCAATTGAGAGCAGCCAATCAGAGAGCGAGGAGGATTTTTGAGAGCACTTCTTTGTTCTGCCTCCCTGTACTGCAAGAAACATGGCCGATGAAAGGTAGCTTAATAGCGTATCCTCTGCATTAACCGAGGATTATAATGATATACTGAACGAAACAATATGATCAGTTACCATTAAGTGACTCTATAAAAGAAGAATGGTGTGTTGTAGCGAGAATGCAGAAGCAATATAAATTGTTCAACTTATAAGCTACCTTTCCCGATTCGCTGACCTGTAATTTTACTGGCCCGGCTTCGATTAAGCGCCTAATGATTTTCAACATTGGAATGTGAGGAACCGTAAATGTTTATCGTAATCCTGTCTGTGGTGTTAACATTCTCTGCAATGACATCGGAAACTGTCTTCCTGTATAGTTTGGTCTGACTCCGCTGTTTTTAATTATTCATCTGGGATGTCGTCGGTGTAGATCATCCTCTACAGTGACTTAGTACCTGTGGTCGACTCACGTCTGTTGCTGTTGGAGCTGAGCACAAATACTGTATCCTGTTCGTCGTTTACTTCTTATAACTTGGTGACGCTATAGTAATCCTGCGCCCTGATTTGGAGTGTGTTGTTGCATCATGTCCAGCGTGACCTGGAGAGATTTCTAGAGACGGGTTCATCGTTCATGGATGCTGGCATGACCGTGCCTCCTGAAATTGGTTTGCTGCGTTAACTTCATTCTACCTGTGGGAATACTGTGAGTAGCTGCTGGACTGACTGATCATCCGTCTCCAGGTAATCTCTTTATATTATTAGAATTTCAACGCAACCGGTCGAAGAAGTAACTTTCGTGTTTGAACTGTTCAACTTCGTCATTATTTCAAGTAATTAGTAAAATTGATACTGTCTCTGTTCATAAGAATAATCAATCAAGTATTATCAATATTGTGTATTTACTTAATTCTCATTCCTCTACGATGTTTAGAATGTTATTTAATACCATGCGTTCTGTGTTTAACATGACTGCGTAACGTAAGGATGAGCTCTCCATCCAGCAAGTCGATTCAAACGCCGACGGAGTAATCCGATGTCAATGTCATTTCTCTCTTGCATTAAGTGAAAATAGTTTCCTTAGTCGAGCAAATGTATTAATATCCCATTTATTTTACAGCTAGCTCATGTTCGACCCGTTAGTGGGCACTCCGTATTGTTTATTTTATAGCTGTCTTAACTTGGTAAAGTTAAAGATTTTTTTAGCGATAGCTAGCTCATGTTCGACTCGTTAGTGGGCACTCCGTACTGTTTGCTTTAATCCATAGTTCATGATCTGTGATTTGAAGTTACCACGCAAGGAAAAGGTTTATGTTAATTTTTGAAGTATTTATGTATGTCCGATCTTAGTTAAGAAGCTACGTTAAACCGTCTAGTTGAACGCGTTGAAGACGGTGGGCATCGCTACTGGTATTCACGCCTGGATGTGGTGGTGTCACGGGTGAAGTTTAGGTTGCTGGCTGGCTTAGTACCTCCTATGAATGTTTCTGCCGTATATTATTGTCTCCGCCGCTGTTCAAATTGTAAGCCAAGTTGAGGTGTGGCGCCCTCTTAACACAGTTGGTTGCGGAAAGGTAGTGGAAACGTTATGTGCATTGGGAAGGGGGATTATCGATTCAGCCGCATGACTACTCCCTCTGTAATAAGACGTTTTGTCAGCAGTAATGCACCCGTCTGTATTCTTCTTTCGTTTACTACGATGTAGCTTAATAAGGTTCTTTATTTTGAATGTTAGTTCGAGAAATGTAAACAACTGTCTAACGTATTATCAAGGATATCATCTATTACACTCGTGTTACTGGTTATTCCATTGCGTTCGTGTGAGAAGTTTTCCTAAATTCCAAGAGACTGAAGTACATATGTCTGATGATTTTTTTTCAAACTATGGTTATTGAGTCTAGCTGAACTTTATAATCGCTAACATTGATATAATTCCTGCAATTATCTGCTGTTCGCTAAAGAGGTTAAATAAATATAATATGCAAATTATATGGTGTTATTTTGGCAATGGATTTTTTTCTTTTCTTTTCATGGTAGCGATGACACCGTTGGTGTGCAAGAATCTGGAGAATAAATAGCGTTGTGCTTACTGGCCTATAATCGTAGCATAAGAAAGAAACTAGTTTTCGGCGACCCAATATTGTTTCTTTCTCTTTCTTTCCCCTGTGTAATATTAGCTACGAATCAAAGTGTAAACCTAACGTTTAAAGTTTGGCTTTCATAGCCAGGAATGGCTCTTCTCAAAGGTTTTCTCGAACATGGATTACTTGTTGACAGTACACAATTGCATTCATGCTCTGACCAGGTGGTAGCAGCTCCCGATGCACAATGCCGCGAGCAGTACACCAAACACACAGGAGGACCTACTTCTGGTACAGTGCTGTTTTCGGCTGTTTTGGAGCCGGTTCATGGAAAGATAACCAATGATTACGGCGCCGCGGAGCTTTGTACAGAACCTACTTCTCATCACATGCCAACACCTGTCCAGAAACGGCTCCTTCCTCAGACGAAACAGCAAAGAAATACAGGTGTCTGTTGTTGGCCTTCTGGCCCGGAGTCAAATATTGTGGAACCCATCGACACAACTTATAGTGATTCTCGAGTTGATGGAGGCGTTGCAGAATGGTTTCTCCACTCACACTGAATTGTAGTCCCAGTTCCTCACATGCCTGGCCACTGTTCGTCTCAATTGCTAGCTGAAGATCTTCATTTTGGACATGCGTTGATCTTCCGGCACGTGTTGCGTCTTCGAGTGTTTCGTCCCCGTCCTTAAACTTGTTAAACCACCACTGCACTATCCGCGTAGTCACGACACTCTCACCAAAGGCCTGACATATCTTCCGCTCGCTGCAGCGGCGTTTGGTTCCACCTTGAATTCGTACAGCATACACGTACTTATGACACTCCATGGAGGTCCCATGTTCACTCTGTCTTTACGCAAGTTCACAGTGTAGCTGAACTGCCACAACCAGTAGTATGTTGGATATACCCACAACAACAACTGACCTTCGCCTTCGCCACTGAGTGAGGGCAAATGGACCTCCACAAAAAGGGACATAACCTTCTTGGTTACCTTTATATTAGACAAAAGGAATACTACAATATTGATATTATATAGCGGGGAAAATGTCCAAAGATAGCTCTAATTGAGCTAAATAAAATGATATGTGTAAATTATTATGAGTAATTTTCGAGGAAATTGAGAAAACAATTGTTTTGGAAATCTAAACATCAAGTGCTGTAGAATGACCATGCCATTTTCTAAAAAAAAACTGACACCTCAATATGGAAATCCTCTTTAAATTTTTCATACCGGGAAGATGGCAGCACAGAGTATGGGTAATGAGGTTTAGAACAAAATTTGCGTTAACTCTTACATTTAACGTTTAAAGGGTTTGATATATTAAAAACTCTTATACCTGTATATTTACTCTGTTTGTTCGTGTGTCTGACCTGGAAACACAAAATATCAAGAACTATACTGCAATTTATACTACTTGTCCTTTCTGACAGCTCGCTGCGCGGAAGTGGTGTTTAGTGCTATGTTGCCAGTTTTGCGTCGGGTATTGAAACACGAAATTATTCACTGCAAGTAAATCTCAGTGTTATAAAATTAAAGGACACAAAAGAGAACTAAAAAGAATGTTCTCAAAAACTAGCAGGTCTACTACTGAAGTTGACATTTAACTAAAACAATAAACATTTGTTTATATTCAAATTGGCAACATGCAGAAAGGGTGGAATATTTACCATTGCAGTGCGAGAGAAATGAGCCACTATAATTCATTGAACATGCTGTTGCCATAGAAACAGCTCTAACCTGATTGTTATGAGCACATGCAGGAAGGAGAAAAACAGAGAAGAGCAACTGTCAAAAATGACAATTAGGATCAAACGGACTGTACTTAATGGCTCGCAATCAATTTTGGCCGGGATGTAGAGGGTAAATAATTAGGAATCGAGTTGGTTTATGGAGGTGATCTATTCAGTTTATCCTAAGAATTGGACAGTCAAAAATCGATTTCCCATGTATTACTATTGAAGCAATTATGGATATCATCTTTGCTTGATAGACTACTTACAGTGCTGCTGAGATTAGCGGGATAGTATAATGCTCAGGATTTAAAATGCTAATATATGCGTGATGTACAACGCTAAAATGAAACGAAATTATTTTCTACCCGACAATTAAATATTTTCTATTTTTCAAGTATCCATTCATCTTAAAGTATACTTCATTGTATTTAAGGTAAAAAAAGAAAAAACACTTTGAGAGGAATGGAGGTTGACGAAAATAGCAAAATTTCAAACTTTAATTTTCACTTGTGTACATGTTAACGAACCAAACTCCTTTACGTGATGTACACTGTCATACTGCTTCTTGTTCTTTAACTATAATATTGTCAAGAGATACATAAAGCGATAAATGTAAAGTGGCCGGACATTCCGGCTTTTGGAGGTTCTGTTCCGTGCCAGGCTTAGTAGTCGAGCCGGACGCCCATTTGTCCTGCTTTTCAATTGTCTAATTATAAATGTTAAACTTTCCATTATTCTGATGGCTCGATGGCTCCAGTCTCAGACATTTCAGGATTTGCAAATTATTATCAGTACATTTTTGTAAGTTGTAAAGTAAGATTTGGTAGGAAAACCATTAGATTGGCAACTCTGGACGGATATCAATTATAAATATCCGTCTGCTTCGTACGCCTTCAATTGTTTTAGAAAAGAAGTGTTACCCCGCGTTATATGCATCTTGTACAGAGACGAGTGGGAGCGAAAGATCTGCAAGAAGTGAAACAGAGTTCTACCGTTGTGTTGTAAAGACAGTGATAAATGGGTGTACGTTGTATTCTTACTTGGATTGGTAGTATTTTTATTAATAATATGCCGAAGCGAAAATCAGTGTTTTCTAGTGCGTGGGCGGAAGACTTTCAATGCGCGAAAAAAGTACAAAATTTTTGAATTACGCATTTTGTACGTATACAGAAGTGATATAGATGTGTTTAACTGCGGGAAAACAGCAAGTGAAAAAGGTTTTGAGAATTTGAAGAAAGTCGGTTCATATATTATTTCCATACAAAGTAGTAATTCTTATTACGAACGGGTATTTTCATTAATGAATGTTGTTTGGACAAAGGAATGCAACCGATTTAATACGTATCTCCACAGTTAAGTCGGAACTCAAGTTTCTTTCAACTTTGAAGGAAAATTGAGAATGGAATGGAACGTGCAGTGACATGTTTAAAGAACTCTTGCAGAACAAGCGTCTATTGAAAGCCGCTCCATGAGTAGACAAATATCAATCAGGTATAAATTAACATGTAAATGTAGCTTTCCCATGTTGCTTCAGTCAAAGAAACCTAAACACAATTAATGAATAGAATTGTCATATGGGGAAAAGGTTTTCAAATTTATAAAGTCCTACTTTTTAATCATTGCCCTCAGGCCACTCTAGATAGATGGCGTCGGTGTGAAATAATATGTTCGACAATAAGGTCTCATGAATTATTCTGAAGAAAATCAAGAATAGCTAATTTTATATGCTCTAAAAATATATTCTTCTTTGCCAAATAACAAATAACACTTTCTATCTGCTGCAACAGCTAGATTGTTTATTCATTAATACTATGTGTAAAAAATTGTATTATTATATGTGTAATTGTATTAACTGTATTATATGTGTAAAAAAATGTTACGTAGAAATTATATATTTTGTCTCCTAACAATTATACATATAGTACTAAGAGTGCGAAATATCAATGGTAAGTTTTTATCAGTGCTTACTTTATAAGCTTAGTTCTACAAGAAAACGAAAAGAGCGAATTAAATATGTTTGTTTCTAGAGCCTCATGGTAGAAAATTTTTATTTGTAACACTCTAAAACTTAGAATGAATGAGATTCCGATAAAAGAATAAAAGTAAATACTGAGATTAAATCAATCATGCTTCATGCTCTTTTTTAAAAATAAAATACAACTTTTGAACCTAATATGTAGCCTATATTGAACGAGTAATCAAAATTAACATTTTTTTTTTTTTTTTAATATTTTGTTTGTATACGTAGAAGCTCAAATTAACTTTTTTTAAAAAGTATTTTGTTTGTATATGTAGAAGCTCCTGGTTTCATATGTTTATTTTTAATCTCTTTAATTGGCTAAATAAATTGGTGAGTAATAACAGATCTATGCAAATCGAAAAATAGAAAATTACAACCAGATACAAACAGTTAGTACTATTTAATAAGTACACTTTCCAAGATGTTTTATATTATTATTGCTAATAGTTCTAATTTCCAGAATACAAAGTAGAAACTGGTTCCAGTTGGCTAAGGACAGAAGTCAATGGAAAGCTTTCACGGCATTAAACCTCCGGGTTTCATAGGCCAGGGAGTTAGTTAGTTCTAATTTACTAAGGATATTTGCCTTGACTCGTCTAGTCGAAATTAGATTTAATTCGCATAATAATGTATAGGGTGGCACGAAACCTAGTTTAAAAATACTTTTCTCTGCCATTAAGTTATAAAATTTCACGAAACTTATGTGCGCCTAGCGTTTTGTAAACCATGTTTCTTTTTTTGTTAGAATTTGGAAGAGCTAAAGTCAGTTATGAAACAAACGTAAAATTATCCCCATTTGAACCAATGTTCTACACAAAGTCATGTCAAGTTTTGAGTTAAGGTGGCATGAAATCATTGAAGTTAGGAAAAACATGGTAAACTTAAATATGATGTAATATAAATGGCAGAATATGTCGTTCTAAGACAAATAACAACTGCATGCCTTTCCGTTCAGTAGTTATTCACAATTAAAATTGGTAGCTAGATTTTGCACCTCTATCCTGATGTCATTAATAATGTTGACTTTTTTGTTTTTTAATCAGCATTTCCAAGAAGTTGGGTGAACAACAATAATTCTATTGTCAAAGTTTAATACGGTTTCTCTATGCAACGAGGTATAACAATGAAAACTAAATTTTATCTTTGAAAAACTGTGCAAGCATGCAAAGCTCCCTCATGACTAAACTGGTTAGTGTTTTTACTTCTGATGTGCCACACCGATTTTATTCAAGGTAAGAGCAAATGCACTTCTTATCTTACGTTAAAATGTAAATCTTAAGTCAAGTGAAGAACTTAAATACGCAGGAAATTATACATATTTTGAAAACTTATACATTTTTAGTATGCATTTATCACGGCGATTTTGGAATTGTCATAAGACTTCCTTCTTAGCAGGGTTGAAAAAAATAGTTTTTTAAAAAAAATAAAAGAACAAAACATATGTTTAAAACATGAAAAAAAGGTGTTCAAAATGTTTTAAACATGGTTTAAAACATACGGGAAAAAATATGTTTTAAATATTTTGAACAGTTTAAAACATGATTTGAAACATATTTGAAAATCGTGTAATAACGTATTTATTAAGACTTTTTTGTTCTTGCAACCGATCTTTTTATTTATTTTATTCTCGTTAAGACTCGCTGTGTTGAGTACAGAATATTTCAGTATAGATTAGTAATTCTCAACTTATTTCATATCAAGACCCTATTTTATTACACCCTTTTGCCAGCGACTCTCGTAAGTACTTTTAAGCTTTTTAGGTAGGTTTTAAAATCTACCTAGTATAAAGATTTCACTCAATCTATCAATATACATGGCAAAATAAAAGTCCTCACCATGCTTGTGTGGTGAGAACGGGTTGAGGGAGAATGATGAAACTTGAAAGTAGTCTGACACATCAGATGGCGCTATTAAGCATCATGGCGGACATCTTTGCTTGGTATTCGAAATTCAAATGGGAAGGGAGTCGTGTTACATGTTTTAAGGCTAGCACTTTACCAGAAATACGGTTGTGCGGTTATTGTACCCCAAAGCAAATCATTTCGGAGTACCCGTTTCTGAAATTTTCTAGTTATGCCTTTAGGGACTAAGCTCGCGTTTTGTGGTGTGGAGGCAGGTGAGATTTTTGTTGCAAAATTTGAATATTATTTCAGAACACTGATGCTAATAAAATTATTTTAAAATGATAAATTTTCGAAAAGTAATGTGTGAAGCACACTTCATGTTGTGCTAAGTTTAGAATATTTTCTGCAAGCCTATATAATTGGTTGCTTTCTGAGTCAATAATTTATTGAAAAAAGGTAATATTTGGGGCGTTCAGAGCACAATGGATCCAAATTTATTTTCAATAAAGTTCAGTTTTGCTCAGCAAATGAATTCTATTTCAAAATGTAATATCTTTGCACTCAAGACTCCAAAATAAATGTAACTAAAACCATGCGAAAGGGCGTGGGATAGTTTCATATGACAGCCGCTAGACTGGGGCGTCAGTGAGACAGGAGGGCAACCGCCCCATCCCCACCCTGAATTTCAGATTTTGGGGGCAGTAAGGCAGTTTTAGAAATTTTTTGATAAGCAAAGTCCAACAGAACAAGCTTGAGTTCCTTACATTGAATAAATACGGAGAACATACAAATGATTAAAACTGGAAAGTTGTTTAGGCCCAATTTCCAGAATTTTAAGCAGGCCCGAAACTCGAAACTCGAGCCATCTTTGGAATCCTTGGGCTAAAAAATATACAAGAGAGCAATATAGACCTATAGGTCTTTATGGCCAATGGAAATGGATTGTAACTGATCAAAATCCGTATTTATTCGGTAAGGACTTCAAATTTTGCATGTTAGACTTTGCTCAGCAAAAGGTTTCTAAATCTGCATTAATGCCCCCAAAATTTGAAAATCAGGGTGGGGGCCGGATGACCTCTAAACGAACGCCCCTCTGTAGCGGCGATCATATAAAATTCTAGATTGTATTTTGTCATGTTGTTTTTCTTTCTTTCATCTCGGATTCGTGGTTGTGAAAATATGACGTTTTCCGTCGGTGTATCTTTTGGACACACCCTGCGTTTATTTAACATAGTTATGCAACATTGACTGTGACATTCGGAGCTTGACTTGTTAATCATTCCCAAGCTGCAGCGTACACAATATAATGTTAATATCTTAAGTTTATGAGCAAGGAGGAGAAATTAGCCCTCCTCCCTCATTTTACCAACGCTCTTGTCTAGGGGTTGTCCTATGAAACTCTAGTCAACACACTTTTACGTAGTTTTTCTTCCATTTATTTCGTACCCTTGCCTACGAAGATCCTATGTTTGCTCAGCAAAAGTGAACCTTTCTGAAAATGGACTTGGATGTCTTGTGCTCTGAATGCTCCACATCTAAAAATATTTTATAAAAACTGAGTTGGAGCGAAATTTATAATGCAACACAAGCTTGTTTGAAACGCATGAAATTAGTTTGTTTAGTTTGATTGTTTACAGTCTTGCATCAGTAGCAAGGCTATATGAGATAGAGCTTTTTGTTTAAAGTGGGATCCGAACCAGAGACAATACGAAGTGATCTCTGGAAGAAACTAAATAACGGTGCACAAAACACGAACCAACATGTGCTAGGTAAGCATGAATGCTATGTGATCGAGTCAGGGCAGGAGCGCAGGTGCCCGAGCGGTAGCAACGAACTGCGTTCGTAGGAAGCAGAAGTGTCAGCGACGGTGGGCATCCGTATAAACGAGGTACTTAACAACAGCTCAGTCTAAATCAGTACCGGATCCGGAGCCGTCGAGGATGTTGGGAGATACTAAGTGCCATACGAAATATGAAGAATAATTTTCAAAGATGGAATCCAATATGGTAATCGTTACCTGTGAGATCGATATTCCCTTAGGAATACGTTAATAAAAGCGTGAAAGTTTACGTTAGGCACGCCACTCGAAATAATTATTGGAGAAATATGTTTCCCTAATTTACTTCTTACTGACTCCTTAAAAATTTGCACTGGATAACATGAAAATATCTCCATTGGTATAGGTAACTTCAAGAGGGCCACCAGAAGTAATTTTTGAAAACTCACAATTCTTTTACGATTTGCCTACAGTGCAAAAAAAAAAAAAAAAAGTCCGAGGTGGCCATTTAAAAGCACGAATACCAAATCAAGACAGGGTAAAGCTGGTGAGCCCACGCGGTACCGCAGGAAGCGTCGAAACGGAGTAGGCACATCAGTGATGGTGGGTATATTCAAAAACAAGGGTAGTGAAAAGAAGTGGGTTTTTGAAATAATGGTTTCATACTAGTAACGCTCCACTTGTAAACATAAAATTCAGCTTCTGTACAGTGTGTCATATTTCTGTAAATTTTACATATTTCTTGTTCCGTAAACTAAACCAATAC
Organism: Thermobia domestica; assembly: GCF_964235325.1. Lineage (NCBI taxonomy): Eukaryota > Metazoa > Arthropoda > Insecta > Zygentoma > Lepismatidae > Thermobia > Thermobia domestica. The sequence continues at coordinate 196,115,971 of NC_137455.1, read as the reverse complement.
CACAAATATTCAAGCGTATACTTTAATTTATATTAGATATGCGGGAATATGACATTCTTCAAAATATTCGGAGAATATTGTATTATCTTCAAAAAATAATTCTGTGGCTTGAACCAAAAAGACCAATGTGAGAAATTATTGCAATTTAAAAAAAAAACTTTTAGATTGAAATTACAGAATTGTAAGACTCTGCCAGGTTACGTTCGCGAGAAATAGTGAACCAGTAATTTCCAATTAGTGTTCCGCTGACCCATATAGGTTCTTTCATTGTTTAGAAGAGATGTAAGTAGTGACATTGACAGGGTGTCTATCGGTCACGAAAGTAACGAATTTCACGAAGAAGTTACGAAATCAGAAAACGGTCATGAAAGTCAAGAAATTTAGTTTTGGGGTCACGATTTTTTGTTATCTGTACTAATATAATTACAGACTGGAAAATTTTGTTCAATAAAACATCAAAATTCACCACCAAAATTGTCTATAGTCAGCTTTGGATGCTACCAAATCGCTAGCAAAGCATGCTTCTATCGAATGCATGAAAATTCGGCCTAATTCGTACCCAAATTCCCTCTGGAGAATGTTATAAAATTTTATGGTTTGGTAAAGAAAAGGTCACGAAAAAATCATGAAATTTCATTTTGAAATTTTAGTAGACACCCTGCATTGACCTCCTGTATGTACAGATGGTGATCAGAAAAATGGAAACACCTGAACAAAATTGCAACTTACCAGATTAATATGGTGTCGGGCCACCTTTCGCCTTCAGAACAGCCTTGATACGACGTGGGATGGAGGCATAGAGGTCGTGAATGGTAGCAAGTGGAATTTTACACCATTCCTCGTGCAGGGCATCGGCCAGTTCTGTGAGAGAGGATGGAGGTGGAAATCGTCGCCGGAGTCGTGTTTCTAAGACGGACCACAGATGTTCAATTATGTTGAGATCTGGGGATTGGGCGGGCCAGGGGAGGTGTTGAACTTCATCCCGATGTTCCTCAAACCACGCTGCAACAACGCCAGCTGTGTGATTGGTTGCATTATCATCCTGGAAGATGGCGTCATTGTCCGGCAACAACATCCGAACCATAGGATGCAAGTAGTATCCTAAAATTGTGACACAATCGTTGCCAGTGATTCGTCCGCTAAGTGTTACCACAAGACCCAATGAAAACCATGATATGACGGCCCACAGCATCACCGAGCCGCCGCCATGTTTCACAGTTGGGCGGAGACACTGCAGATCATAAGCTTCTTTGGGCGTTCTCCACACATAAACACAGCCCGTGGTTGGGAATAGGGTGAAGGATGACTCATCCGACCATATCACACGTTTCCAGTCCTCAACGGTCCAAGTTGCATGGTCGCGGCACCATTTGCGGCGTGCGAAAGCGTTATGGTCCCTGATGAGCGGTTTGGCCCGTGCAACACAACCTCGTAAGTTCATGTCATGTAATTCGCGGCGGACTGTGATTGTCGAAACAGGGTGGGGGAGGTGCTGATTGAGTTCCTCCGGCACTTGCTCCGCAGTGGCACGACGGTTCTGCGTGACAATGCGCTTTAATACCCGGCGTGACCTGTCACTCATGTTTTTCTTCCGCCCACTGTTACGCTTCCCCGATGTGGTTTTCCCGTGTCTTGTGTAGGCCGTCATCACCTTCGACACTGTCCCACGCGACACACCTAACACAGTAGCCACTACCGTCACACTCACTCCACATAACAGCGCACCAACAATTTGCCCTCTTTGAAAATCTGAGAGGTCTCCCATTTTACACTACCCCCGTCTGCTGCAGCCACTGGACACTGCTGTTCTACCGCGCCTGACGTAGTATGGAGACCGACCTAACACACCACCACCAGCGGTCCGGCGCTGCGGGCGCCTCGACACCACTGCCAACCCATACATCTGACGTACAGGTGTTGCCAACTACAGGTGTTTCCATTTTTTTATCACCATCTGTATATGCTGCATGATGTATGCATATAACAAACACATGAAATTATATGAACTTTTGGGCTTGACCCTTTACCCTTGACGAATTTCTGCGTACGCCACTGCCAAATCTGTCACGAGGAATAGTGACCAAGGTAATGAAGATCTACAGAACTAATGGCAAAACAAAGTCTGCGAAGTAATATTGGGCGCAAGAGGAACCTCAATTACAAAGGGGTTCCATGTTCGATTCCCGCCCACGAGAGTTTGTAGTGGACATTATCATGTTCATCACTTTTCTCGAGGTTCTCCCGTTTCCTCATACATTCTCATTCCATCATTTTTTACAATCATTCCCTTCCATTAATCACCCATCACCTTTGACATAAGGGCACAAACATTAGTATCTGGAGAGGGGCAGTGGTAGAGCATTTATTTCTGGTACATGGGGTCCCTGTTCGCTCCCAGCTCGCGTCAAATGAACTTTGTGTTAGACAAACACCTGCGCGTGAGTTTCCTCGGGGGATATCCCGTTCCTCCCACTTTCTTCATTAAACCATTTCATTCGTTTCTCATCTTCACCGTCTCCGTTAGCCACCACGGCATAATCGTGGGACGTAAGCCTGAAAGATTTCATTTCATTTTGTGGAGATTCCGTTAGGGCTTTTTGCCGGTGGGAATCATTTAACGCAGATAGATTGAGATTACTGGAAACATACCATGAAGTGCACACGATTAATGACTTTTTTGCTTTAGTTTTCTTGTTTGTATTTTTTTTTAATTGTTTAAACGTTAAAAAAGGTTTTATTTAATGTGTATTTTCATCTAACCTACACAAAATATTTACATATGTACTAACTTTCCATTTGCATGTTTTAAGAATTTCTTGCTTTGTTACCATTTTTGTTAGAAAAAAGCTCCCATTACTTTTGCTATAACCCTCGTATTATTTTCAGTTTAGTAACTATACCAACAGTATTTGGTAATTTCTAACAAATGTTTTGGACAAATTCACTAAATGCAAGTTTAGTATTTACAACCAAATCATTTAGTTAGAACCAAATCTGAATCATTTTAACCAAATTTCTGGTATTCCCAACCAATTCTACTTATTTGGTCATTATTTGGTCAAAATTACCAAATGCATATTTGGTACTGGTAACCAAATACTAGGTTCCTGCGACCAAATGATCTTGTGTTGGTGACCAAACATTTGGTTGGCGCTATATTGGCCAAACGATTTTGTCACCAGCACCTATTTTTTTTTTTTTTTTTTTTTTTTTTTTTTTTTTTTTTTTTTTGGATAATCTGACCAAATCTTTTTTTCAATGTGTTGTTGCAGATTGTTAAACTAGAATTGCTGCTCTAACTTGCGATAGCAGCAAAGATTGGAAAGAACTTGCGTTTCGGAAAAGTAGGACAAAGTTAAAATTTTATAATAAATCCTAATGATGCTAATGTAAATGAGATCTACCAGGAAGTTACGTGGTAGATGCGTGAAAAATAGTTTTTACAACGGAAAAAAGCACAGAATTTTTCAACTACCAGAGACTGTCAAAAGTTGAAAATTATATACGTATAGAAATGAGTTTGTATCATCATGATCTAGGTGCATATACAGGGTGTTAATGAACTATGCCGACAAACTGTAAGAGATGATTCCTCACATAAAAACAAGAGAAAAAGTTCATATGGGCCTATGGCGAAAAGTGCATAGTTTTAGACCCAGAGCTGTCCAAAATCGCGAAAAAGCCAAATTTCAAGAGACCCTATTTCGAATTCGAGAGACTGTGGATTGTGGTTCTTATCAGTGTAAAGGAAGTCACGTATATGCAATCCAAAAATGCATATTTCATTAATGTTCAATGGGTGTACAGAGTATTCCCTGCAGGGTAAAATTCCCAGACTACTGGCATCACGCTGGCCTCCTGACTTCAAGCACAAACGATATTATTAGTGTCCTTCTTTACTGTGTCGTTTGTGCTCGTCTGTGCATGAAAGGCCATCGTTTGTGCTTCAATAACTTCTAAGTTATAAGGTGACAACTGAAAACAGAGTTGAAAACTAGATACCAATTTTTAGTATTTCTTTTTAACTAAAATGAATCACATGGTCCTTTCTGCTTCACGTGAGGCACAGAGGATAGGGGTGTGCAATTTGTTAGTGTGTCGTTTATGCACGAAACCTAAATAAAGCATAATGTGGGTTGCTCTATAAATAAGTAAATAAATAAATTTGAACCAATACAATTTAAGTTGCAATTAAATCGTCACCATAGTTTTAAAACTGCAGATTTACCCTATGTTAGCGATTGTCATCAGACACACAGCGCAGATAGCGACATCTATTAGTACCCCCTGCAAACTATTAGGAATTAGCATTATTCACACGCATTGAGGTGTTTCCTTTTTATTATAAGGATTATCAGCATTTTTTTACAAAATTATTAGCGCTTAACGAAAAAAAGCTGTCCAAATGAGGAATAGCAATCGGTAGATCCCATCAAGCTGAACAAATTGTATATATATATATATATATATATATATATATGCTTTAACAGCACAATTACATAGCAGACATATGCCTGTCATGTTTCCTCAGGTACAATGTGCCCAGTATGTGCCTTATGTACCTATCAGAGAGAAATCACATGAATGGCAAGAGATAGTCACAGTTTATGTCCGCCCCTAGGCACATGCCTGACATGTACCTGGGGAATTTACCTGGGATGATCGCCTTTATGCATAATTTATTTACATTAAAGTGAGTCTTAAAGCACTTAAAAAGTGAAAAAAATAAGCACCTGCAGGTGGGCGCGGAACACCAACCCTTTGATTACTAGACGCGTACTCTTCCGACTTGGCCACCGAGGCAATGAAGGAAACATCGCTTATAGAGAGATAAATCCTTTGTGTCTTTTTATTTTGGCTAATCAGAGTTCTCTTGTAACCCTGATATTTGACGACAACCTTTTTGGATCAGATAAAATCCGCTCGCCATGTGATTTTATAACAAAATGACGCGCGTCTCTTTACTTTATTTCATGGTTCTTCCATATTCACTTTCAAATGATCGGCGACAGTTGGCATCTAAAAAATACAATTCTTTATCCCTAACTACTGTTCACATATGCATGAAAAATTCGTCTTAATTTTTATTCATCAATTATGTCATTTCTTTCTTCTAAATTCATCTTCCAAATTTGATGCATTTGTTGCTTCTTTTTTCTAAGCGATTGTGTACTAGAAGGACAAAAAGTGGAGCAGAAAGCACGAGAAACCATTGCATGTTACTGCGAACGAGCAAATGCAAACAGCTGACTGTCATTCGTGCGTCGCTGCAGATATCAATTATGTATCATAAGTATCTGAAAAAGTATGCACCTAAAGGAAGTACCTCGAACATGAAAGATATATGTTCCAAGTGACGACATAAAAACAAATGACTATCACAGTGCGAAACTGAGCCAGGTATATAAATGCTACATTTGTGGTACATAGTCGCAAATATCAATTACGTGTAACAAGCACCTAAAACTTTAGGTAGCTGAAGTACATACTTAACACATGAATACCATATGTACCAAGTGCCGGGTACCTAAAAAGTAGCTGAGACACCTAAATGGCACATGCCTAGCACATCTTGTGTTGTTAGGGTGTAAATCCTCATGTGTAGTTTTCGATAAAAATTATAAAAATCATTTTTATGGCGTTAAAAAAATTGTCGCTCATTGTCAGTCTGATTGCAGTTGATAGATTTATTATTAGACCCTATTATTATTCTGCTGGAATAGACTTTTATTTTCTTATATATGGGGAGGTGAAGGTTAAAATAGTGTAAGTCACTGTCTCATATATATATATATGACTTGGACACAAAACCCAGATCTCGATAAGTCAATCTATTAACAGAAAGTCGTGAAGTAAGTCAGAGCTTCATTCTGAAAAATGGCAGATTTCAACAGATGAATGTGAATATGGTGCAAAAAGAAAACAGCTATTTTGTTTATCAGTAAATATTGTGTAAGTCAGAAGAAAATGTGACTCACTATTTTAATTTTCACTCGTTCATACCTCGTATGTATCGTATATACAGTGTGTGGAAAATGTCCAGGAACTGACCAATATCTCGCGAAATACAGATCACCAAAACAAACAAAAACACGTGTTAAACAATTCTCAAAAAACTATTCAAGATACCAAACTCAACCCCCCTATCCACAGCCCTTTCGGGTTACAGGGTTAACTAAAATTTTAAATGGGAACTCCCATTTCTTACTGTATATTTGAATTCTCCAGAAAAGGGACAGTAACTTGACACAGAATTGAAAATAGTACCTTAACGGATGGCGCTTGAATCGGCACCCAAAAATTGGGGGATACGAAACATTATGAAAATGAAAATTGTCAGTCCTGTACTCTGTGACCATACGGTTAGCGCACTTGACTGCGGCATCAGAGGTCTAGAGTTCGATCCCCGCTTAAGGTAACCTTTTTTCCTTTTGTTATTTCCCCAAGTAATAAGTCCATACGATTTAACTTCAATTAGTACTTTATTCAAGTTACATACAATATAAATTTCGATAATTGTTTTGCAAAATGGCTTTATGAAGCAGTAATAGGACTATTTGGGTAGTTCGCAGTGTTATTTACAACAAAAAGAAACAATTTTTGTCGCAATTTCTATTTTATTGCAAGTTAACAAATTATGGAAAATACATTATTATTATCCAAGTTAGAATGTATTAATTCATTATTTGGGTACAAAAAATACACATAAAATGTTACTATGTGCAGGAAGCGAACTCAGGACCTCTGACTCCAGAGTCCAGTACGCTAACTGTATGGCCACAGAGTACGGGACTGATAACTCGCATTTTAATAACGTTTTGGTTCCCCTTTTTTTGTATGCCGATTTTAGCGTCGTCCGTGAACGCACTGTTTTCAATTCTAAGTCAAATCACTGTCCCTTTTCCTGGAGAATCCAAATTTGCAATAAGAAATGAGGGTCCCCACTTGAAATTTTAAAGTCACCCCTCGTACTCCCGAAAGGAATGGGGATAGGGGGTTGCGTTTAGTATCATTGGATAACTTTTTCAAAACTATTTATCATGTGGTTTTTTTTTCGTGATCTGTATATTTTGCGAGATATTGGACTGTTCCGGGATTTTTCCGCACCTTATATATATATATATATATATATATATATATATATATATATATATATATATATATATCGCATAACGTATGTATTTCTGTACTTTATATGGAAACTATAACCTGCTATTGTTTGCCCTTTCGTAACGATATCCCACACACTCTAACAATGATGATCACACTACTTTTATTTGATAAGCATTTTTTAAAAAATTTACTTATGCGTTATGCGTATACTAGTGATGTTCTCTTCAGTTTTAGTGTCATTGTCCCTTTAACCACGTGTGCAGCAATAACAAGTAAAGATGAAGATGAAGATGAAGATGAAAATAAAAGGAGGAATAATTTCAAAGTTTAGCTTAAGAAAAAGAAACAAAACGGACTTTTTAAAAAAAATCTTGAAATTTATGCCGCTAGCTAATTTTTAACTTTGCTCAATGTTTTAAGATGCCTCCCACTACTGTTTCTCTCTTAAGTGTTACACTATTCAGAAGTTTTCCCCTTTACTCCTCCTCTGTTGCAGTTTACTCAATGAAGCCAATAAACAAACCGAGAGAAGGAAGAAAGACTCTTTCCTATCTCTTTTTCACAGAAGCTATCCGTTGAATTATATATTACAAAAGAAAAATATTATGCAGCAGAGGAAAATATAGATCAGGTCTCCCATCTGTCGACAGCCAGAATAACATCATGTCCTCTTTGAGTGTGTGTACATTTCTCTTTCCCATTCCTGAGGACTTCACCAGATGTCTAATAGTTGTGAAGCAACGAGAACCTGAGGAAAAGAAGAATTTGCATTGCAAATCTTGCCTTGCATAATACCAAGTTAGCATGGCGTATAACAAATTAGCTTGCAAATAAGCTCCGGCGTAAACAAATAGTATCACGCAGCAATGAAACAGAGGGCGCTTACTATGTTTGTGTGTGTGGACCTTTGGCTGTGCGATCCTACCAACAGTATCTTTTCCTCTTCCTTCTTCTTCCCTTCAAGGCAATCAACTGCATAATGATAGCTTCAGGTAAAACGTTGGGTGCGCCTTCGTAGTTAGTTTTGCTGCCTACCATTTCTGGTGTTTTCTTTTCCCAGACAAATCAGAATGCTGAAGCTACTTGAAGCGCCCGCGATTACTGAAGCGGAGAATTACTGGAGACCACAACCTCTATACCCTTCTTCTTCATTTTTCATTCCATCTACGTTTATTTGCCTCATTTTCTTCATTTTGGTGTCCCCTTCCCCTCATTAACTCTTCAAATCCAATCTGTACACATCTAAAAAAAAAAAATAATAAAACTTCCATTTGGTACCTTCTCACAAACATGTCGAAACGAAGATAATTTAATATTATCTAAAACTCCGAAAATATTTGGTTTATCACTTACTCCTAGTAACATAATATGTTTATTTATTGTAGTTTACGTCTCTTTTCAGCGACAAGGCTGCATGAGACGTAGACCTACAGTTTAAGGTGGAATATGAATTACCATAATACATTCAAATGCTCTCCCTGCAGGGAATCGAAACCATAACCTCGTATACCATAGGCAGACGTGTTAGCTTTTTATTATTATTATTATTATTATTATTATTATTATTATTATTATTATTATTATTATTATTATTATTATTATTATTATTATTATTATACTTGTAACCTATTCCCTCACTTAAATATTTCTGGCTACGTCTATATTTCTGTTTATTGTGAGTGTGTTTTCTTTTGTGCGAATAACATGTCCTCGAAACTATTGCAAAATTATGAACTAAGTCAATGAACTGGCCATTATATACCCTCACTTCAGGGTATCAATTAAACATTTGGTAGGTCATTCACAACATTTCGAAATAGAGGAACAATTCTCCAAACGTACATTGTAATTTTAACACCTAACACCGGCAAATCCACCACACCTAAAGTAAAATAATTTTTATACTTATATTTCTAGTCACATTCTACTATCGTTTTGTATATTACACTACTCACTTCCTACCCATACTTATGAACTTCAACCCAAACTGAATGGTGACTATGTCATAGACTTTATAATAGGACATTTTCTCGCAATTGTAGTGGTATAGCCAGATATTTTGTCAACACCTTAATTTCAGAGTGGGGTTAGAGTTTAGCGTCCTTTTCAGCACCGAGATATATATGAGACGTGGACCTAGAGATTAACGTGGTATCCGAACCACATGAGCTTCCGTCGGAATCGAATCCGGGTCTCTTGCACAGAAAATGTGTAGAACTATAGGATCGTCAGGAAACTTTTAAATACTTCCTTCAATAAATCAGAGATTTGAACACTGCATCAGTGTCTCTGGACAAAATCATTCTTGATTACTCTTTTAGAGCATCTTCCGATGTTCTTTATCTCTTTGATTTCGGTCATTAAAATACCGTTCAACGTCGGAAAATGTATTTGTTACTTTCACAAAATCAAATCTATTTTCCAACTTGAGAAGGGCTATTTCTGTCTCATTTAAAAAAAAATGTTCGAACACAGAGAAAGCTATGTTATTATTGTCAGCTTAATAGAACGTAAGAAATAACTCAACGGCACAAGAATTGGCGTTCTTCTTCTTCTTCTTCACTTCAAAAAGGTCATTTTGTCATTGTTTACAATGTTCAAACAGAATAATCTATATTATGGTGGTCTATACATTACGGATGACACCAATCACATTGCAACACTACGTCCCGTTCAAATGAAATGAAGTGAATCTTTCAGATTAATGTCCCATGTTTACGCCTTTAGCTTAAGGGAGACGATGATTAATGCAAGCGAATGATGATGGAAGAATTGGTGGAATGTGAAAGTGTTAAGAAACGGGAAAATCCCGAGAAAATCCACGGATATTATGTTGTAACCACAAACTTACTTGGACGGAGATCGAACCACGGACCCCACACGTAAGCGCTCTACCCTGAGCCACTGCGACCCCCTACGCCCAGTTCATTAAGGAGTCTTCACAGATAATTCACTTTATGAAGCCATCTTTACGTTATATTTTGTCCATCACCAGTGTTCCAACAACACCTCGTTGAGATAAAGCACCTCAAAAATAAAACCACAAGCAATTAAACATTTCTTTTGGAGATGATTCATTCCGTAATTTGATATTTAGAATTGTCATTTATTGCTAAATTGCTAAACAGAATAACTACATACAATTTTCTAAATTTTAAAGATATGATAATAATCCATTTTAATTCAAGTAAACACAAAGAACAGGTTGAAGACATCAATTTTTCAGGAAACGAAAAATACGGGCTTTAGGATCTACTTCTTTCTCTTTGACAGAAACAACATAATTTCAAACTGCAATTTTAACGGATTAGAATTTATGTTTTAGATTCTGCTTATTGCAGTAGTTATACGTTGATACGTAAAACTAAAATGTACACTAATCTCTAACTATGAATTTAACCTTGGGCTACGCACTGCGATTTCAAGAACCCCATATTTTGAAGTAATTTTACTAGAGTAATGAAAGTGATTTAACGTAAATTCATCTCCCAGTCTGCTTCCGAAAACATTATTCAAAATTTCTGAATGTATTAAATGTTTCCAAATGTATGCTGTAACGTTGCTAGCAACGTGAATATGATAAGTATCAACTGGTTATCCAACATCTTAAAATGTTAGAAAGATAAGGCGCTTAGTGTACGTGGATAACACTGCGGAACAAGGAGTGCATCACATAATTCAACTTTATGTTATAAACTATATATTGACTGAAGCCAATAAAAGCAGCCAGAAGTGGCAATTCACATGAGGAGCACGGTTACCATATCAATGATCAGGATGGGAAGTTCATATCTTAAATACCTTTACACCTTACATTGTTACACATATTTAGTTCTACTGTAAAGATACTTTCTGACCACTCTGTACAATAAACCATATTCCAGTCACATAGTTTTATTCAAAATTTTACTATCTTTCTACATAAAACACAATCCGCTCACATGATTTTATTAATTATTTTCAAAATCTTATTATCTTCTTAACATTGAGACATATTCCAGTTGCACGTTTTATTAATTACCTTGAACATTATCCAAATACTCCAGGGTCTGCCAGACTCCAAATATAGTTTGTGTTCCAAAATTTAAACGTCTGTTTGCAAGCTTAATTATTTCTTATTTTTTTCTAATATAACCCTATATTCTTCATTTATTTTTTTATCACACTTATATAAAAGATTTTACTCAAAATTTCATTTTTTACTTGTAATTTTACAAATTGTACTTTTTAGTTTAACTTCTCTCTATATTTTAAACTTGCTTTGAAATCAAGTGCTTTGAAATTAAGATATGAAACTTTAACTTTGATAATAGAGATTTGAGCACCTTGAAGAAACTTGTAATCTACATGCTCTTGAAGAAAGAATACACGGTGGTGAATTCAAAACTATTAACTAGAGATGCAAAAACGCTGGATTGCTTGTGTCGGAGGCTATTTACTAGTTTAAAAGACCGGCTTTTGGGGTTAAAAAACCGGAAAGATTTGCTTTTTTTTATTTTTTTAAATGATTTTCTTGTTCAGTACTACTTTAGTTTACTGATAATGGATTCTACAATTAACAATGTGCGTTTACTACATCCAGTACTTGTGAGATGTATGTTCAGCCCAAGACTGGCTGTCTTGTTTGGTGTTCAAACTGATATTGCAGTTGTTTCCACGAAATGTATGTTATGCAACCAGCTTGGTTGGCTAACCATCTTATCAAGTTCCTGGAAGTTACATATCTCGTCATGTGTGTTTTACTGGTTGCATGGATTTTCATGGATTTTTAATTTATTCATAAATTGTAAATGATAATTCCACAAAATCAACTACATTTCCCAAACAGTCATTTCTAATGTAAACTTTGTAATAAAACAATTTTATTGTTGAATGTTAATCTAGTATCTCTATAAACAATTCGTTGCAACTAGATCACATGAATTGATTTACAATTTTTCTGTCTTATCGAAATGACCAATTTTCATTGATTCTAAAACTTTTCACGATTTTTCTTCAGAGTGCAGTAATTAAGTGTGATTTCGTGTCATAATGGGAAAACCAAAGTGTAACGTATTTTTTATCACTCCACTAAACGAAATATTTTTTAAAAAGCAAAATTTCCCTAACAAAAAAGTTCCCTGAAAAAGACTTTTAAAAAAAAGTCGTTTATTTAGAACCCTTACATCTCTACTACTAACCAACTATTTTTTCCAAATGTCAAATAAGTGTATATAGAAACAAATTTGTGAAAAGATGGTCATATCAGTTTTATAACAAATTACAAAAACATGACTCAAGAAGAAAAGGACGTACCAAGCTGTTTCTAGATATTTTCAGAGAAAACTTACGTCCTAAAAATATTTTAATCTTCCTTCCCCCGAACAAGATGATGTATATTAATTATAACTTTTGTCTACCCAGAACAGAAGTCTTCACTTTCAATCTAATGCTTGAGTCCACCATACTCGTAAATAATGGATTGGATAAATATTGTAGATATTTTAAGGGTAAGAATGATTTACAATTTGAAAGTTTTTGAAATTGAGAATGATAATGTGTATTGTATGCATATGTGAGTATACTTTCAACGTATTATCATTAAAATCATCATGACTAATATGAGAAGTTAGCTATACTTATCGCCTTAACAGAAGAGAGTGATCATCCTAGAACAGTTCATGTAACAATAATTCTGTTGAAATTACTGGTGATTTTCATTTTCTATTGTTATGACCGTTAGTAACTCTTCCATCCTTGTATATTAGGTATGTTTTGGCAATTCTGAGAGAAAACCCGTAACAGAAAACAAAGGTGAATTGCTCAAAATATCCATGTTCTATGAACTAAGCTATAGAACAGAACCTAGAAACACACTATTCCTGATCAATTCAAATTAAGCGACTTAGTAAGAGATGTGAATCCTATTAAGCTTCAAGGCAACATGCTTGGATCAAGACTGTTGGGTTGGAATTAACTGGATCTCAGCAAGATAACTTCATAGTTTACAAACAAATAGAGACAAGTTTCAGGTTACTATATCATCACAAATTCCCTCTGTGCTTGTACAAATAGAGGTGATTTCATTGAAGCACTTGTAGATTTTGAACACATTCCTGAGGAACGGACGTTGTATTGATTAGGTAGACTAAGACTTAAAACACTATTTTATACAACGTAAGAATTAAATCATCAGTACACTTGAAGGAATCACATGAAAGTTAATTTGGTAATTAGACATAATTCGTTATAACAAGTACTGCTGGGAAATTTATAAAGATTTAAAAGTCATTGCTTTATTACTAGGTTTAAAACAGAGATTTTTTTTCATTGTTGGACACTATGTAAGCTGAGTCACTCTGAGCTGGTTTTCGAGAGGAATATATAGGCCTATACGTAGTGGCGTATTTACGATTTTGTTTCTGGGGCTTTGCTAACTTGATTCCTGGGAATGTGAAAATTCTGCAAGATATTTCATTTATTTTAAAATAGTAAATCAAATTTCAGGGAGGTTTAAGCTTGCAAGCCTCCCCCTTAAATACACCACTGCATATACGTCTAGTTGTTTTTCTAGTAAATAATTCTTCTAGTCGTCTGTTAAATTCAAAAAAAAAATGAAACAAGTAGTGCTACTCCCTTTATAGATAAATGTAATCCTAAAAGAAAAAAAATATAGCTATTGACTTGGAGATTTTGTATTTCAGTAGATTCTTTTCAAATCTTAGAGAAACGCAAGAGAAAAAAAAAACATTTTCTTCGGTCCCAAAATTCGGAAACTTTCAAGCGATTAAGAACTTTTATAAGAAGTTAAATAATGACAAAATACCGACCGATAAGGACTTTGGTGAAATGATGTGTATATATTCCTGGGAAATAAAACAAAATTATTGTCAGGGGTTGGTTCAGGAATTTTAGGACAGTTACCAAACCTAGAAATTTAGGACTTATGAGCAATAAGCCAGAGGAAAGATTTCATCAGGATATTCAAACAATGAAGCAGAGCTACAATGAAGATGGGATCCTTATATAATGAACGGCTACTCTTGGTTTCCAGTTAAAGAAAGTGAAAGCGACTTCAAACAAATGATTCAAGTTTGTTTTAAATGCCATTTTCATTATATTTTTCATACCAACTGCGTATTTTAATTCCACTACAGACATAGTGAAGTATTATTTTATAATTATGAAATTATGTTTCATAATTATGAAAACACTTTTATTATTTTTTAAAAAAGAAGCTTGATTTAATGTGCTAAATACAAAATAAATATTTACCTAACTTAGAATTTATATCAATATTTTCAATTTACATTTATTACACTAAATAAAAAATTAGAGACTTTTATTGCGTAGTTTGCAAATCAAAGAGTAATTTTATGAAAGCAGTATTAGTTTATTAAATTCTGTGTAATTTTATTCATAAAATGATACATTTTCTGATCAGATTATATAAAATAAGCATATTAGCAATGCAAATAAAATTGAGGTTAATGAAGCAGATTACTTTGCTAATTTTTTTTTTTTTTTTTACCTGAATCCAGTTTGCTTCTGCCACAATAAAACGTTACGTATTAGGTACTTTTTATTGTCATTTTCTGTTCAAAATTGTCGATTTAGTTATCATAAAATGACCAAGTTTTCTTCATGTGACAGACAAAAAGCTTAAATTGTTAACTAGTGTTAATTTATTATTATTAGTAGTAGTAGTAGTAGTAGTAATATTTCGTATGTATTTATTCCCGCACCCTATCCCCACTAAAACGTTTTTGTCATCATTAACTTCACATGTTGACAGCTGTTAGGCAAATTGCAACGTTTAACGTAATTTTAAACTAATCTATAAGAAGCTACAGAAGAGCAAGATAAAAATCTTTTGAGCATATTTAACAAATAAGTTATTTATTTATGAATTTGATATGAATCATAAACTTATTTGTTTAATTAATGTAATTACACTTAACTCACGTGGACTGTTTTGAATTTTTGAACTTTGAATTATTGGATAGTGTATATTTTTTTTAGTATGAACTACAGAGAATCGGATTCAAGGTAAAATGATTTTCGTTTGTCTCTATTCATCCCTCAAGTTCTAATGTTCTTGTGAGGTTATAAATATGAAACTTTTAAAAAATGTCACGATGTGAGCGATGAATACGGAAAGAATTCTTGCAAATATGCGTTTGAATATATTTACTTAGCGCTGCGTTACAAATACGGTCAAAATGAAGGACCCGATTTTAGAAATTTATTCTGTGAAATCAGATAAACATAATATGTTATTGTGAGACATCTGCAAAGAAAGGAAAACTGTCAAAGTTTTCTTCAAACACATTATAAGTACCTCGCGTAACATGGCATACATCAAGCCGATAATCTATCTCCTGCCAAATCTTTTGTATCATGTTGCAGTCAATATCAGGCAATGGCTGCTGGGTTGCACATTCCGAGTTTCTGAAATGTTCATACCACTTACGAATATCCTTCCCCGTAGGTGGGTCTCTCCGATATTTGGTACGGAAATGCCGTTGCACACTAATCACAGACTTGTTTACATGATAATCAAGCATACAGAAAGATGCCATTTTCAGCCTTTTCCAGCCAATGCCATTTTCTTTAACTGCTCGCTGCTGACTCTTACCGGTAGAAAGTGGAAAACAATGCGTTGAAACTAAAGTTTGAAAGTTGACCTGTTGAAGTGCATGTCTTATAATAACATATGTTTAATTAGATTTCACATATTAAATTTCTGAAATCGGGCCCAACATTTTTTCTTGTCCTGTATATAACTTCAGCAATAAATTGAAATAATCTGACTGTGCCCAACAACAAAATGCAATCTCACTGCAATGTCAATGCCAACTATATTCAGGTCTGTAGGTAGAAGAGTAAGACAGAAAAGTCGAGACTTTTTTTTTTTTCGTGAAGGAAAGGACTAACATGAGTTGAACTTACATTCATATTCACAGTTTGTAAGTATTCAAAACAGTATTATTGTGAATATGATTTGAGCTACGAAGAAACAAAATCATTTGAAATATATTATAACAGTGTGTAAAGTGAACATTCTTCGGACATTCGAATTTCTGGAAAGAAAAAGAGAAAACATGCATTTCTCGTTCAATGATGCAAGAAAATGTTCTCAAGTAAATAGGGACAGAAAAGTTCATAACAGAGCAATTGGGTTAAAACAAATAAGAAAAGAAAAGAAGAAACTTTCGTCTTCTGTCCAGGAAATAATGGGTCAGTAATACTATTTTGAAGTGGATTCTCTATTCCGCCACTCGACTAAATCGGGACATTTTTTCTTGAAACGAAATAAGCAATAAGAATTTATTGGATTTCTTTTTTGGACATGTATTTATCCAAATAAACAATTAAAAGTTTACGAGAAGATAAAGGTTGTTGCATGGAATGTTTCTTGTTCCTAGCCACTCCTAGCTGGGAACCTGACTACACTTTTGGTATTCGCACATTTTATAAAATTAAAAATGACTTTATTCGCTACCAATATCGTCAACTATATTAAACAAACATAACTAGATGAAATGGAATATGATTGCTCTAGTGGTGAATCTAGCCCAGGGTTGGAGGGTCTATTTCCCCAGTTTTTTGAGGCACAAAAATAATTTAATCTATTATTTATGTATTTTTGAAAGTTTATAGTAAATTCATGATATACCTATCATAGTCTGGGTTCCGGCTGTCCCCCTCCAGTTTTTACCTTCTAGATCCACCCCTGAATTGTTCTTTGTTTTATTGGCGTTTTGTTTCTATTCTCCCTGTTGTAAACAATAGACGCACTCTAAGATTTCCTGTGAAGTTAGATATGAACGTTTTCCCTGTCTCCTTCTTTTTTCTTATAACGACCAATTCTTGCAAATCTACAGAGTGTCCCAAAAGTCACCGAACCCGATGTTTAAGACCTTATAACTAAAAAACTAAATGTAATGAGAGGGAACGCTCTTTGCAACAGAAAGCCCTATATATTGAGAAAATTTTCAGACACAAACATGTTTTTTGCCATGCATGATTTAATAATAAACATTATAAATGTTGACAGAGTCGGATTTTTTTTTTTTTTTTTTTTTTTTTTTTTTTTTTGCAAATCGATTATACTGAATCACAGAAGCCATACTCGTAAATGTTTTCAACATTTCTCAATACTACCGAACAATCTGAATGCCCATACATTGAATTTTACAGAAAAAGTACGTTGATGAAGTCTTACAAACATTGCACACGTGTATTATTGACCTATTCACAAAATCCATGTTTTTACAACAATACGAACCACGCTGGCAACAGTGCTGCTCTCTAGCTAGCACACTAAGGCACTTGTAATGAAAAACGAGAAATTGATTTTTTTAGGAAAATCTGATAACGTACATGCACCTTGCAACCCTGAAATTGACAAATGACTACAAATCACATGAAATGTTCAAAGTTAAGTGTTCAAAATGTCCACCATTTTCTTGGATACATAAGTTTGTACGTTTTATGATATTTTCGGACACCTTTCAGTTGGTTACTGCACCGATATTCCCATTTTCCTGTGTAATGTTTCTTTTCAGATCCTCCAAGGTCCTGGGTTTATTTTGGTTAATTTCCCTTTTAAGTAACCCCACAGGAAATAGTCAGCAGACGTCACATCTGAAGAGCAAGTGGGTCATTGGAAATCAGACGATCATCAAAAAAATCGCGCAACATACGAAGTGAATCGTTGGATGTGTGGCAAGTTGCTCTCCATCTTGTTGCAGAAAAGCATCACGTTCATCTTCTTCCACGAGAGCAACGAATTGCATTATGAGATTCCCGTACACAGCAGTATCCACTGTTGTCTCAAAGAATAACGGTACGACAATACGACGCCTCGATATTGCGCATCTCACCCCGATTTTTTGGGAGTCCAAGGGTTGTTCATACAACTGGTGTAGGTTTTCTGTGGCCCAGAATCTCGAATTATGGCTGTTTACATAGCCGTCTAATTGAAACTACGTTTCGTCGGTTAAAAAAACACAGAACATTGACACCACTTTTTCTGATTAATGATTGGAACCAACTACCGTAACGCAACCGTGATGTAAAATCACTTCTTTCAATTCATGCACAATATGAACTCTATATAGATAAACTTTCAGTTTCCGTACAGCCCTGTGGAGCAGTTGACTTGCGTAAATCACATTCTGAGGCGAGCTTCCTGACTGACTTCTTTCGTGATGCCACAATTCTTTGTTCAACACGCTGCATAACGTCAGCCACCAAAACAGAGGGGCGTCCTGAACGTAACTTGTCTGCTACTGATCCAGTTTCGCGAAACCTTTGAACTAAAGAAAAAATGGCTGACTTCTATGGCAAAGTAGACTTTGGGAACTTTACATTAAATGCTTCTCTTACCCAGAATATGACACTGTTCGGAAGTAAAGTTCCACAATATACACTCTTTCCTGCGTAGAAAAATTTATTTCGAAAAACAAAGCACTTGAGCACAAGTGGACACCATCACCTATCGAACAACGAACAGCTAACTGGATAGCAACTTTCTAGGTACATAAACAAATGAAGAATTAATCGCTACATTTTAGGGTTGCAAGGTGTATGGACGCTATCAGATTTTTCCTTTAAAAAATCAACTTTCTCCTTTTTCATTACAAGTGTGTTAGTGTGCTAGCTAGAGGTCAAATTTCTGTCAGTGACACTTGGCAGCAGCACTGTTGGCAGCGTGGTTCATATTATTGTAAAAACATGGATTTTGTGAGTAGCTCAATAATACACGTGTGCAATGTTTGTAAGATTTCATCAACGTACTTTTTCTGTAAAATTCAATATATAGGCATTCAGATTGTTCGGTAGTATTGAGAAATGTTGAAAAAAATTACAAGTATGGCTTCTGTGATTCAGTATAATCGATTTGAAAAAAAAAATCCAACTCTGGCAACATTTTTAATGTTCATTATTAAATCATGATGGCAAGAAACATGTTTGTGTCTGAAAATTTTCTCAATATATAGGGCTTTCTGTTGCAAAGAGCGTTCCTTCTCATTCCATTTAGTTTTTTAGTTATAAGGTCTTAAACATCGGGTTCGGTGACTTTTGGGACACCCTGTACAATCACTGAAATAATCAGCTCAAAAATAATCAATACCACTGATATAATATTATAAATGCTAGCATCATCTGTTGGTATCAGGCAGACAGCTATCACATGTAGCGACACTAATTAGCTGAGCTGTCTACTATCTATTATATAAAAGAGAACGCACAAATCCTTTGTTAGCTCATCACGCTAATACGGCTGAACCAATTTCTTTCATTTTTGGGGGGTTATTAGGATTTGGACCCTAGATGGTTTTTATCATATCACTTTAATTTTTAATTACCAGTGTCTTGAGATAATTGACCATTCAAGTGTCCATAACGTACAAATCCTTTGTTAGTTCATCATAGGTATAAAAATAAACGTATTTATATGCAACCCGCATGACCGTGTCACTCGGCGGGTTAACATAAATGACAGGCGATATAATGTTAACATTTACTGGAATGTACTATGGTTTTTATCATATCACTTGAAAGCGAAAAAGTAAAAATTATCTAAGTAACAAAGTTTATTGCGTTCCGGGGTGACCGCAGCGAAGCGGGGCGGGTTAACATAAATGACAGGCGATATAATGTTAACATTTACTGCAATCTTCTATGGTTTTTATCATATCACTTGAAAGCGAAAAAGTAAAAATTATCTAAGTAACAAAGTTTATTGCGTTCCGGGGTGACCGCAGCGAAGCGGGGTGAACGCTGCTAGTCTAATATAAATAGTAAAATAAAGAGTTTGTTTGTTTGTGTGTGTATGTATGTGTGTGTGTGTGTGTGTCTGTGTCTGTGTGCGGCCTGAGGACCAGACGAGAGGACCGAGAATTACCAAATTCGGATCACGGGTACCTTGGTCCAGGCCCCAACCAAGACGAAGCGAGTTTTTCAAAATTCGAACCAGGGGGTCTCAGGAAGGCGTTTACCTGGGCATGTAAAAGCAGTAGGAAATGACAGATATTAGTGTCGAATTCATAGTTTTCGCGGTCACTGAGATCAATGGTAAACCTCTGATCGCATTAACTTCCAAATTCACCCTATTTCGCTGCGGGCCGGAGGGGGGATACCGAGACATGTAAAAGTAATCCAAAATGACCAATATTAGTCTCAAATCCATAGTTTTGCTGAAATGAATAGTAATACTCCCACAGGCGTTGACTTCCAAATACAGCTCCCATGCAAAAAATGGGTATATTCAGCTAGTTAGTAATAAGCGTTACGTACAGTTTGACATATTCTTACATTATAAATAGGTGAGTCATTTTCTCTAAATCCTGAAAAAATGTCGGTAAGGATCACCGATCAGCGGATTCGAACCAGGACCTCCTGATTGCTTAGAAGAAACACTAACTATTGGATTATGTACTTAAAGAAA
This sequence comes from Thermobia domestica, assembly GCF_964235325.1. Lineage (NCBI taxonomy): Eukaryota > Metazoa > Arthropoda > Insecta > Zygentoma > Lepismatidae > Thermobia > Thermobia domestica. The sequence continues at coordinate 196,095,420 of NC_137455.1, read as the reverse complement.
GTGGTAAACTGTAGTAGGATATCTAATATCGCCTAGTCCACCAATTAACTCATCCACCAGTTAAATACAAATGGAGCGAATGACTACATATTTTCTTTCAATTCGCTAAGAAAACAGACCATGTTATGGTAATACTTTAACCTAAAATCCTAGTTCATATTGTGCTGTAAACTGCTCAGCATTAAAGCAAGATAACTTAACTGTTATGAAGGAGAAAAGATTATTGTCATATGAATCTCTTAATAGATAACGGGAAAATTCGTTTATGTGATGAAGTACGTAAATAAGGCGCTTTATTTCATCTCGTGTTTTAAATCCACTCAAAGTAAAATCGAAGAAGCAATATTGCTATTTTGTACTATTGAGACTGAAACGGTAATTTCCAAATATTTTTTAAACTATGCTGACTAAACGTAGAATTTCCGATTTCCATACCTAAATCTTAAACAGATAAACACATACTGGTAGCTAGGACTATGAGTTAATTTTGGGTTTAACGTCCCGTTCAGCAGCGAGGCTATGTGAGATGTGGACCTACTGATTAACGTCGAATCTGAACCGCATGAGTTTCCACCGGGAATCGAACCCGGGTCTCCCGCGCCAAAGAGCTATGACTATGTTATACTGTAATATTCCTATTTTAATCTTTAACTGACCGAAGTAAATTTCAACGTAAAACCATTACTGGAGAGAAGATTTTAAGGAAAAGTACTGAGTTATTTTCAAATGACAGTAGATTAGCCGATGTTGATCGTTCGAAAAACATGAAGCAAACATCGTTAGACCAAGAATGGACAGAAAGTTTTACTAAGTATAATGTATGCACATTCAAAACTTTCGAACCAGAGGACGGGAAAAGCCTAAAAATTTTTAATACTTTTGAAGACATGCAGAATTTGCCTGTTTACGCACACCAACTGGAGCATTGTTTCTTGGAATGTTAGCAACAAATGTCTAATTGCAGTCTTATTGTACACCAAATACAGCATGATGTGAACGCCCGAAATTAATAGCAAAAAGCCGAGGACTGTCATCCCTCATACGTGACGGGATAACATGGTCATAGATGCCGAAAGCCCAGAAATCTAGTTCCTAATCCTAATCTTTAATACGTAGCGTGGATTAAAAGGACAAATCAGTGCATTACTAGACGAACATTTTGGATCACTTTACCACCATAATATTCCTTCCATATATAGATACGACACATCTCGGGTTGTCATTCAGTAGTGACACGGCGTTCACAAGGCGTTCAGTGATACGGCGAAGTCGGCGTAAGCATGAAGCTGATGGCATCTGAAATGCGAATTCGTGCAATACCTTTTACAAAAATTGTCTTTTACAGATAGAAGTTGACATACGTCAACCAGTCGTTGAGATGATAACGTGGGGTGTATCGTGACCTGTTATAATCAGACTGCCTGTATAATGGAGAATGTACTGAACATCAACTGTGAAATGATCCGCAGAGTATGAAGTAAGATCTGGGGAAAGAAAGAGTTTGTGCCTCATACTTTGACTGAAAAGCAAAATGCTCAGAGAATCGAGTGCTACACAGAGTTGATTAAGTTCGTGGAATCGGTCCATTTGCTGCTGGGTTACATTGTCACAGCTATCAATTTGATTCATCAATAAAAAAGGAGTGGAAAGGGAAAAGATAACCATCACCCAAAACATCGCCTCTAGAAATCAAGGATAAAAATTATGCTAATATGGATCATTCATAAGGAAAGGGTTCTCGAGGGTGCAATGATCAACGGTCGTTTTTACATGAGAGAACACGACAAGTGGTTCTTCTGGATGGCAACGCTCATCCTACCCAGCAGTAATTGCAAAACACTTCTCAGCGAAGTATGGACTTCCCAGGCTTACCCATCCCCTTTACTCCGCAGATTTGGCTCCCGTATCTTTTCCTATTCTCCAAACTCAAACTATCACTGAAAGAACACCATTTCACTATTGTTCAGGATATGTAGACACCCATGACGGTATGACCGTATATATTCCACAGAATAACTTCTAAACCAGTTTTGTAGGCCTTGTGAAACAGAGCAAATATGTGCATTGAGAAAATAGAAAAATATTTTGAACTATCTTAATCGTGGTTTGTTCCAGTACCTTCAAGTTTCCAGGAACCATTATCAGTTCTACAACTTTACTGCCAAACCTTGTATTTGTACTGTTATCTGTAATCGATTATCCCTCATACCAAAAGCAAGAATGTTAAGTATTAAGGCATAATGGATCATTGATCAGGAAATATATTTAGATGGGAACTACTTTTCAAACATGCACATAATAGACCAAAACCGCAAATAAGACAACCCACATATACTGAAAGTATTTTGAAGAAAAAAATGTTCTGTTTGAGATTCAAATTTGCGCTTTTAAAGAAATAGATTTTTTAGAAAAAAAAAACTGTTTTTCCTGCTTTTTAAAATTTAGATTTACTTGATTTTTTAAATTCTTGTAAGTCAACTTGAATGCGTTGTCACGTCAAAATCAGGAAAGAAGAAACCGTGAAAAAGATGTAGACTTAATGCAAACTTAATTGAAAGTTTCTGAAAAGTTTTGAAACATGAAAAGCCTCAAAATGAGACCACACAGTAGATTCACGTTCTTACCATTTTTTCCGTAAAAAAAGAAAAAAAAGGCTGCGTTACAAACTTCGTAAGCTGAAAACATGTCATAAGCACAAAATCGACGAACCTTGTAATTCCACTTAAGAAAAGGCAAGGGTGAAGCACAACTCGTCTATGTTCTTTGTTATTTTTTTTTTACACCTCACCCTCAAAACAGATGGTTTCAAATTACGTTTGACTGCAAAAAACGTATATCAAGATTATGTAGACCCGTACGCCATCTACGAACAAAAGTTGTAGCTACGTGTTAACTTGACATTGGAGGATTTCGCTTCTAGAGCCATCTATTGAGGAGAACCAAAATTATTTGCGTCTCTGCTTTTCCGTTTAGTAATTTCAGTAGCAATAATTATATTTTTGTATAATAGCAATTTCTCAGAAGCAACAGTGTGTGTACAAAACTCAGATAAATTAATTAGATACATTGCGCATTTTTTCTAAATACAACCAGAAAATGAACGGGAGTTTATTTTGCCACAATTATTTATTTGTTTTTTGAAGTTTAGTGTCCCTACATCAGTGTTGGGTAAGTTACTTGTAAAAATGTAACGCGTTACAAGTTACTTTACTTTCTCTTAAAATGTAACGCGTTAGTAACGCGTTACTTGCCTCAAAAAGTAACTGTTACTTTACTTCGAAAGTAACGCGTTACTAACGCGTTAATTTCAGATCCGAAACTTTGAATATGTGGAAAAAATCTTATTACTTCAGTTCTCCGTACTGCTATTACTACCGCTATTATTATTATTATTATTATTATTATTATTATTATTATTATTATTATTATTATTATTATTATTATTATTTTGTACGTTCTGAATCGATTTATGTAAATGCAAGGACAATTTTTTTACTTGACAACTATATGAACATTTTAATGTAATGTAACATTGACTAATATGCTATACTGCGTTACTCGTAGGGATGGGCACGAGTGAATTCGAGCAAGTTTTCTTTGAAACTCGATTCGACTAGAAACAGACATCTTTAAGCTCGACCCGAGAACTCGGCTTGAAAAATTTCCTCCAACTCGACTCGAATTCGGGTCGAGTTTCGAGTCGAGTCGAGTCAAATCTGGTGTATAGTTTCAAGTACTCTCTTCAAATATCTTACATAGACAATATAATTATTATCAATGGTACTACTACTACTACAACTTCTTCTTCTATTATTATTATCATTATCATTATCATTATTATTATTATTATTATTATTATTATTATTATTATTATTATTATTATTATTATAACAACACTGTGTATAAACATCAAAGATAGGCGGTTTATATATGAATACTAAAAAAGTAGTTGATTGCAGAGCTTGGTAGTCGTGAAGTCTAGGAGTAAAGGACATTGTTCACGAGCTTCTGAATTTAGGTTGAGGGTCTAGGTTGAGTATTCGGGCTCGAGCCAAACGTTGTGAAAAGTTATGGGGCACTGGCCAAATATCTACAAAACTGCTCGGCCCAGGTTTAGAATTGTCAACAACTCGAGCAGGTCGGCTCACAGCTCATTCACTATCGACTCAAACCGAGATGTGAGCTGAGCCAACAACTGACCCAACCGAGTCGGCTAGAGCCCTTCGCTCAGTTGAGTCGAACCGAGCAGATGGCTTATCCCAACCAAGCCAGCTCGAGCCGATGGTTCACCCCAAGCGAGCCGGCTCGAGCCATCGGCTTAGTTAAGCCGAGCCGAGCTAAGCTTCTTATAAAAAATCTCTTGTAGTCTCGCTATCGAAACGAGACGAGATGCGAGCAATGTCCCCTCTCGTGAGCAACATTAAAAGTATTCCATATTACTGCTTAGCTTACATTTCTCATGGCTTTCACTTTCCAATGTAATCAGCCCATGATTTCAAAACGAGTTAAAACGAGCGAGCCACTTATCAAACTCGACTCGACTCGAAACTCGACGCCAAAAACAGTGAATCGGTTCGGAACTCGTCCCGAGAATATTACTTTTGACTCGACTCGGAACTCGACTTGGATTCGAGTCAAGTTTTAGCTTGACTCGTGCCCATCCCTATGCGTTAGAAAAAATGGTTGCTTATTATTATTCTGCTGAACTAATTATATAATAATAACAATGTTGCTATTTAAAATTAAAAATACAGAATATAGAGAAACATTACACTACAACTGACGAAATGAGAACACATGAACTGAGGGTGAATCAAAATTGCCAATAACTCTAAAATCGATACATGCTTTTTAAAGCTAGTTGTTCCAAACTCTATGATCAACGGGACTTTAGGATATGCAAACTGATCTAAAAGAACCCTAATATTACATACCATCAACCTTACATCAATAAAGTAGGCCTGCTCATCAGAACAACGTTTATTCATATTAAACCCTTACTGAATGTCGTTCATTATGGCACCCTAATTGTTGATAAACATTTCCCGCCGGGGCACCACTTTACTTTTAAATTCTGTTCAGCAGTGGCGTACTTACGATTTTGTTTCGGCGGGGCTTTGCCTGAAAATGTGAAAATTCTGCAAGATATTTTATATACTTTACTATAGTAAGTGAGATTTCGGAGGGGGGCTTAAGCCCAGAAGCCCCACCCCTAAATACGCCACTGCTGTTCACCATCATCTTCAACTTTTAAGAAAATCTTTCAAATGTTCGAACGATAAAATATTTTCGTTCTCCATCTTTATAAAAACAACGCAATTCAAAGTAAAATAGACTACCAGTACCATTGCACTCGTAGTTCACTCACTGAATGTATTGATTTGGAGCTGTCAAAATCTAAGACAAAATCTTCCAGGTGCTTGAAATCAGTACACGTGATTTCCCTGAGGCTGTCCTCATCTTCCAAAAGCAGCAAGTGGCACTATATTTTGTTATGTAAATAAACAAATCAAATTGTATCTATGAATGTATTTGCAAGCCTACCAACGTAAAGTTCGTAAGGTGAAACGGGAAAATGCACATCGAGATTCCCGTTCCGCCTTGCATTAAGATGAAAAGTGATAACAGGTTTTACATGCTAATTTCATTGCTATAGGTCATAAGGCGAAACGGGGAAAGGCGAACAGTGCATGAATTGTCGGTCACTGACATCGCTCATGCTCCATTGTTCCATTCTGAGAAATTCACTTACAGGAAATAACATTTGTTTCCGAAAAAAAAAAAATACATATATTGTAGTTACTCATCCGAAATGTAACGCGAAAAAGTAACGCAAACTAGGTACGTTACTTAAAAATTTGTAACGCGTTACCGTTACAGTTACTTTGGAAAAAAATGTAACGTGTTACTAGGAAACGTTACTTGCGTTACGTTACTTCCCAAGACTGCCCTACATGAACCTTATTTCATGTGCTTCCGTTTGGAATCACAGCCGGGAATCATGTGCAACTAAGGTGAGAAGATACTTGAAATAATGAATGAATGAACTGAATACAAAATTAATATTACATTCTAACCTTTATTCTTGTAAGTCTTGAAAGAAAAAAAGCGTTAAAATAATTGATTATAGCTTACGAAAAGTAAGAAAACATAAGTAGTTTGAAATACTTGAATACGTGATGCTTATCTAATGTTATTGGACCGGGAGCACGTTGGTGAATCTAGGATTGTTTCACTGTCCTTCAGTTCCCAGTCAGTCCCATTTGCCCCCTCGATAAGCTGCTTATTTCAATTTTGAAAGGTTCGATTCCCGGTGGGACCTCATGTGGTTCGGATTTCACATTAATCAGTAGATCCACGTCTCATATAGGCTCGCTGCTGAATGGAATGCTAAACCCAAAATCAACTCAAGTCAATTTTGAAGGATTATTGTTTTCATTTACTTAAACTATGTATTATTAAATGAAGCAAATTTCTGGAAAACTAAATTTAAATTATTTCATAATGATTAGTACCATTTAAAAAAGATTGTTACAAATTTTGACGAAGAAAATGACGATATATTAGAAAATATTTTTTTAAACTTTCTCTTTACCATATTTTCATATATATTTTATTTCTATCAACCCCAGAACAATTCAAATTTACGAATTGAACTTACAATGTTTGACACTTTAAAAAAACGTTAAGGCCAAGAACGTTTCGAACATTTTTATTAAAATTAGTAATTGCCTCAACGTGTTACTGTAGATAATATTTTGTACTCTTCCTTCTGCAATTTTCATAAAGAAATCGTTTCAACTTGAACCCTCGCACAAAATCCGGCCGTCTCCAATGAGTATATTAGGGGCCCCACCTCTTTCCTTTTCATTCCAGGTCGAACATGTAAAAACGTTGAAAAACGTGATTAATTTTTGTAGATAAAAAAGTTCAATCACCGAATTTTATGTATCTAATCTTAAAGGGTTCCGATATATAAAATAACCAAAATTCTATATATAAATGTATAAATAAAGGTTTGCCCCTCAACTCCTTTTTGATTATTCGACCGATTTTGATATATTTTTGGCATCTGAGTCTCTTGTCTATCTTAGGCTTCTATCATGTTACTTTGATTTAAAAGAGCGTATCGTAAGAGGGGAGTGGAGGCCCAAACTTATGCAAAAAGTTTAGTATCTCACGATCCTTTCAAGTTACGAACTGAAACTTGGTGTTTTCTTTTAAAATAAGCAGACTCGTGAAAATTCTCGTTTTGAGAGAGCAAGTGAGGTATCTTATATCCCCTATAAATAAAAAAAAATGAAACTATGTTCATCCGTGAATTCCTTCTAGATCGCTGGATTGATTTTGATGGTTTTTGGTACATGACTGACCATAGCCTAAAAGGACATACTACGAGGCAAGCGCGGGTCAAAATTTATGCAAAGAATTGAGTATCTCACAATTCTCTCAACTTAGAAAGATGAAACTTGGTACATAAATTCTTAATTTAAAATAATAGGGCATATAATCTAGAGTTTTTTTAAAAAAATCCATTTTCAGGGAGGTATCAGTAGTACCCGACAAACTCTTACACGACAAAGGATACCGCCTTAATGGATGTTACTAGTTGTACCGTTAGGTCATTAGGATGTTGGCAGACGGTTTGGTAGGTCATTAGGGGTTGATGACATGATTACATGGATTTGGAAAGTTCCTATGTTTCTTTTTTTAGTTGTGATGACATGTCTGTATTGTTGGAAAGGTCGTGTCCTCTTTTTCGAGTGTGTATACGTGTCTGTACAGATTCTATACTGGATATTTTTAAAAATAATAATGGAAATTTGAATTGGTTCGATTTGAATTAAATCTGTTGATATGATTAAATTAATAATCCGTAGTAGTGATTAAATTAATAATAATAATATTGAATATATTACTCGAACAATATGTGAGAGAATAAAAGATATTCTCCTAATAAATCGTTTTTTTATATTGCTTCGCTTTACAAAGAAAGCTCTTAAAAGTATATAGAAAGTGGGAACTTGCAAAATAAATCGTTTGCTGTGCAAACTAGTTGTTAACTTTAATTTGATCGCTTGCTAAGCAAGCTGAGAACACTTACAATGTGTAAAAGTTTATGTGATACGTACTGAGAATGAACCCAGGACCCCAAGCTCCGGAGGTGAACGCTGTATGATGGGAGGGAAATATTTATTCATACGGGACTTCTTAATTCGACGGATCGTATTTTTTACTCTCTCGTAATTATTACTCGAACACTGTGTGAGCATACTCGGTGAGCGTGGTAAAAGCTCGTGTACGGTACGATACACTATGCTGGTACATATACAGAGCGTGGTTTCCGTACGTCTTTTGCTGGTGACCTTAAGACATGAACTGAACTTTTCGCGCGCTTTTGGAAAACCGGTTGGGTAGGAGTGATGATGTGTGCTTGCAGGGCTTGCTAAAACTTGAATTCAAATACAAAGGAAAATCGTTGACACGTTTGGTAAACATCACAGAATACCGCCAGACTAATAGAAATAACTTTGGTGCCGCGGTAGGTGAACAAAAAAAGATTGCGGACGTGGAAGATAAGCACCACAGGTTGGAGACAGACTAATAGAAATAACTTTGGTGTCGTGGTAGATGAACAAAAGACATTGTCGGTGAAAACATAAAAGAAAGAATGGGGACGTGTAAGATAAGCATCAAAAATTGGGAACAGACTAATAGAAATAACTTTGGCTAGGTGAACAAAAGACATTGTCGGCGAAAACATAAAAGAAAGATTGGGGACGCGGAAGATAAACATCACAGGTTGGAGACAGACTAATAAAAACAAGTTTTATGATAGTTTGTTAACAATGAATACAAAGAAAGTTTTACATTACGAACGGTAGAACATATGAGGTCATTGAACGCGAATGCAAAAGAACATTCACCTATTGATTGATGATGATTGTGTTGAAACATGAAGGGATGTTAAATACAATTGCAATAGAAGATTGTTATATTAATGTAATAATGATTGAATGAATGCAAATACAACGATAGTTTGTGGTATCCGTTATTTTACGTGGACGATATCTTGCTGTATGTATGGTAGATGTCTTGTTTAAATGAATAATAATAGAAGTTGTAAATAACAGATTTTATTTTAAAAGCATGTAAACTATTTATTTACACATAATTTATCTAGATCTATTCTTTGCACATAGATGACAGATGATTAAATAGTATGCCTTATGAACAACGTTAATGAGGGAATACCGTTGTAAAATGGGGGAATGATTTTACCAAAGTGAAAATACCAAACATTGATATTTTAAAAGATTATATGAGAACATGTTTTGCTATTTCTATATTTATAAAAATTCTATAGAGAATTGGAAAAGTACATGTGAAAATATTTTAATTGGCGTGGTACGACTGTTTGAAAAATGTTTAAAGTATCACGTGATATGATGTTATCGGTAAAGTTTTCCTTATATATTGGGTATGAAGAGAAGACTGGTATAGTATCATCATGGAGTCGATTCAGAGTCAAGTACAGCGAGAAATTGACTTGTGTGAAGAGTTAGATTGGGATTCTTCGTTTGACTTTGTAGAATCTCCAAGGAAAAAGTTTAAAACTGCGAGAGATTTACCAAATATATTTATTGACGAGGAAACTCAGTATTTTTCTCCAGCTTCTCCAGTATCTTCAGAGATTATTATAGAAGCAGAAATTATTGATTTACGTAAGGATCCAGTATTAATCCCATCATCGCCTGTTGGAGTGGGGACATCTTTATCAGTACTTCCAACATCCCCGTCATTATTAGGAGTAAGAACATCAAAAAACATTCAACCTCCATCTTTAAAGTGGACACTAGATAGTAAAGAAGAAAGAACACCATCACCTGATTCATTTACTGAAGAAGAGGATGAGGAGGGAGAAGAACAAGAAAGAGCACCCTCACCTGACTTATTTAGTGAAGGGGAGGAAGAAGAAATTTGCGCTTATTTGATGAACTGGACTAGTGTAAACCCGACACACCACATGCAAGTGTTACAACTTCACCACCACCACAAACGGAGCCCTTAGACTTATCAATGATGAAGAAGAAGAACGAAGAAGAAAAGTGTAAGTGTACGCAATTGTTTGTGGATGAAAAATGCATCAAAAACAGTATTTTAAATTGGAACCCTAATTGTGTGTTATTGTGTGAGGGTTGTTTTTTTTACTGTCCGCAACAAATGTCTCACCGCTGCATTTTTATGGACATTGAATATTTAGAAACCGAGACATGGTTAATTTTTATTAAAGAAAGTGTGAGAAAAGAACTTTATAATATATTTCGGAACTCACATAGAATACATATGAATGCAAACATATTTGAAGAAGAATATTTTAAATTAATAAGAAACCCGAGTTATTTAAATGAATTAGTAGATATTCTACTATCAAAGAATAAGGAATATTAATTTGTAATTTTCATTCATTCTGTATATATATATATATATATATATATATATATATATATATATATATATATGTCTAACTTTTATGTAATATTATTATTTTGCTTATATATATATATATATATATATATATATATATATATATATATATAAGTAGTAGGCCCCCGCGTATGCGCGAATGACTCATCCTCACTCTCTTTTATGACCAGGATATTTGAACTTCGTTCCCTTTTACGGCTAAGATGAGTGCTTTGGTACCTCGATTCTGATTGGCTGAGAGAAGTCACGTGACGTTAGGCCCCGCCCACGCGGGAAATTCAAATTTTCCAGGTCACGTGGTATGACGTCATGAGTCACCCTGCGGGGAAATCCCTCATTCTCTTTTATGACTAGGATTTTTGAAAATTGTTCCCTTTTACGGGTAAGATGTGTGATTCTGATTGGTTGACAGCTGTCACGTGATCTTAGACCCTGCGATATTTGAAATTCGTTCCCTTTTACGGGTAAGATGAGTGTTTATGATTGGCTGATAGAGGTCACGTGATCTTAGGCCCTGGGATTTTTAAAATTCGTTCCCTTTTATGGGTAAGATGAGTCCTTTGGTACCACGATGATAGAGGTCACGTGATCTTAAGCCCTGTGACTTTTGAAATTCGTTCCCTTTTTATGAGTAAGATGAGTGCTTTGGTACCTCGATGCTGATTGGCCGACAGAGGTCACATGCTCTTAGACCCGCCACACACCCCATGAGTGAAATATAGAGCGATATGTCGGTGATCACCCTAGACCTGGATTTTTTTTATGGTTATCCTTAAAGTTCCCATGGAGGGTTCAATCTCCTCCTTAAATAACCCTTTTTTGGTATCATGATATTGTACTGAAGTTTACATTAAATATTATCGTTCTCTTTGACAGATAAGATGATTCTTACCTTGATGGAGATCCTGTCCTTGAATTAGTAGTCTATGTCTCTGGAAGTAACAATGGTGAAAGAGAGGTGTCGCTTGTAGATTTCTAAAAACACATTGTTGTGAGTTTAAGCGATTTATTGCTCAGTAAACGCTTCATTAATGGAAACAGTGTTGCCAGATTTGTCTTACCTAAACTGCTCCGATTCTTTTCGAAACGGTTCCGCAGAGTGCAAGAAATTTTAAACTAAAAAATTTTTCGAACTAAAAAAATTTCAAAACTAAAAAAAATTTTAAACAAAAAAATTTTGAAACAAAAAAGTTTCAAACAAAAAATTTTCGAACCCAAAAAAAATTTCGAACTAAAAAAATTTTGAAACAAAAAAGTTTCAAACAAAAAATTTTCGAACCCAAAAAAAATTTCGAACTAAAAAAATTGAAACAAAATTTTGTCGAACTAAAACATTTTTAAAAACAAAAGTTTCGAACTAAAGATGTAAATCACATCTAAAAATTTTCAAATCAAACTTTTTATCGAACTAAACTTTTAAAATTTTCGAACTAGAAATTGAAACCAAGTTTAAGAAAAAATCCTAAGAAATGTTTCTCCAGGAATCGAACTCAGGTCTTTCAAACCAAAGATGTGTATGCTAACCGCTTAAATGAATTCGGTTTTAATCGATCTTGGTGGGTTTCGAACCATGGTCCTTGAAAAGGATACACATATACTTTAAGAAAATAAATCTGACAGTGTAACACTTCTCAAATCAAACTTTTTATCGAACTAAACTTTTAAAATTTTCGAACTAGAAATTGAAACCAAGTTTTAGAAAAATCCTAAGAAATGTTTCTCCAGGAATCGAACTCAGGTCTTTCAAACCAAAGACGTGTATCCTAACCGCTTAGCTATGAATGAATTCGGATTTAATCATGCTTGGTGGGTTTCGAACCATGGTTCTTGAAAAGGATACACTTATACTTTAAGAAAATAAATCTGACAGTGTAACGTGGATTAAAATAAAATGCTGATAGACTTCTTTGTGTGACGACATAGAAGCACATATGATTGAAAAAATGCAAACGTCAGCGGATCGCATTACTTTAGTTTTACTACGAACGTGTCAGCATGATTCATGGAAAAAAAAAGCAAACATTGACATTCTCGTATGGAATATGAGGAAAATGAAATGTCGTCACAGTTACGACAAGTAGTGACATGATCCTGACAGAAAGCATTTGGGATCAGAACTGTGATACTAGATGTTGTAACTATTGAGAAACGTGAATGACGTCACGATCGATTGTTACACATCGTTTTCGTTCGTGATTCATGACAAAAGCAGCGAGCGTTTTGATTGGTTCGTTGTGATGTCATTTTATAAATTTCCTCGTTTCTGATTGGCTGACGGTGACATCGTTTTCACAGCGACCTAAATAAAAATCTAAATTTCATTTTTCAAATCCTACATCGCTCTCAACTATCGTGTGAAGAAGATCTGCTTTTTTAGAAGTGTCTTCATTTAAGCTTTACTGCACCGACTTTGTGTTCATTGAATTTGAGGTAAGTTCAGTGAGATTTTATTTTTCACACAAGATTCGAAAATCATTTTATTTCATATTTGTGGGGGTGGATCACTCATACACTGTTTTACTTTTAGTACGAAATATTTAGACTATGAAGAAATTAGTGGAATGGGAAAGTGGGAGTACGAATCAGGAACCTCCACACATTAGAAGTAAGCACGATAAACGATATGGTTTAGCGTCCCTTCAGCGAGCACCCGTCGGGAATTGAACCATGGCCAAAGATGTGTGCGCTTAGTTTTGAAAAGAATACATTACAAAATTTCAGAAACTATGTCTGAGAATAATATGGTTCGATTCCCTTTGAAAGCATTAGCGGCCCCTTCAGCTTAACGTGATATTCGAGCAATCACCTGGGATTGAACCAAGGCCAGAGGCGTGTACGTCAACCATTTAGCTTAGTTTTGAAAAGAATGTATGATAACGCATGAGAATATTAAATTTCAGAAAAGGTTTGACAGCGAAACACGTCTGCAACTTCTCTCACTCGCATGAACCTGTTGACTCAATCTCCTGGTTGACTTTCGAGGAATTCTTGTCATTATCTCCTCCACCTGCATCTTTAATTCAGGTGTGCAGACAGATGGTCGTCTGTTCCTGGGAGCATTTTGAACCGATCCTGTACGCCGCCATTTTTCAATCAATTCCTGAATGGTGCTTTTTGCTGGCACAGAATGTCCTGGGAATTTCTCCCGAAACAAATTCTTTGTTTTCACAAAAGATCCAGTGAGAATGAACCCTTCAACAATGGCAACACGCTCGGGTATCGAATACGGCATTATCACACACTGACACTCACCCGGCTTAACACAACGAGGCCTTTTTCTCAACTGGTTTTGACAAGTTTCACTGGCTGCGGCTGCACGTGACTGCTGCAGGTCACGTAAGTCGACCCGACCTCGACACGCCATCTCTTGCTTGATAGGAAGGGAGATTATTTAAGTGTTGCCAAAAACACAATATACCAGAATATTACGACGGGCCGGTTTTACGTTCCGCACCCTGTATAATCAGATAATAACACTCTATTCTTCATTTTCTTAGTTGTTTGTTCTGTTAATCTTACTTTAATATCCCAATTATTCATTTTAGTTATATAATAAATGTGAATATTTAATTTAAACTAACTAAACCTGCGCTCTCTACACAGCGTATCATTCACAATATGAGCATGAATCTCCTTGTTATTCCACACAACATCTGTACAAGTCCCTCTACTGACATAAGTAAAAGATGTATTGATAAAATAAGCCAGGGATCCATAAAGAGGAGATTTTTTCGAATATTTTTTCAATATCTCGCACCATTTCCAAGATTGAGCCTACTTCCGGTTGGAGTTCCAAATTGATGTATGAACAGTGTTTTCTTTATTCTTGCATGCATTATGTAAAAAGCAAATACATTACATACACAATTAATTATAATGACAGTGATATATGGTGTTCATTGGGCAAAACACTCCAAACAATAAAGATTCATCTTAGCCTGGAGAAATTGTTATCCTTCGTTTTTCATTATCATATAAATATAACCAAGAAAGTTCTGTCGCTTTTTGTGGAGGTTTGTTCCACACTGTGAGCTAACTCCTTCACCATATAGACGTGGCAATGATCATGGAGCTAGACAAATTAAACAATCGCCACTTGTGAGCTTTTCCACAACTGAACACAAAAAAAGCGTGCATAATTGCTACACCATGCGTAGTTTTTGAGATCTAGCATGAAACGTATCCAAACATTTAAATTTTTCCGGGTCGACCATCGTCATACACGTGCTTTCTTGGCGTTTTTACCATGTTCTTACCTTTTTCTTCATGTAATATCAGTCATGATTTGCAATAGATTCACATATAGAATTACTTTGTGGCCCAAGCAGCAATTTATTAGAACTACCCCCTTATGAGATATTACGCACCAACAATGGCAACAAAATTACAAACTTCAACTTTCGGACCCATAAATGTACAGGGCTAATAGTATAAAAGCTGTTGATATTTCTGCAGACTTTACATGGAATAGTATATTCAGCACAAAACTTATGAACCCCCACTTTATGCCATTCCAAACTACAGTCCTTTTAAAAGTGTAATTTTCTGTACTTTTTCTGGTGGTTTCATGTATTGGTTTGCAACCATGCATAATTATTTAGAAGCAAGAGTATATATATATTCGCGTACCTCAGTCTCTCTTGTAAACATTCATTTTTCTTTGGTGTTTGTTTAATTCGTGCGTCCTGAGCAACTGCAGTTTTCGTAAACGCTTGAAAATGCAAAAAAATGCACTCCACTGAAAACAACGATGGCCACCATGCAGGAACACTTGTACATACGACAACATAATGGTGTTATTGACCTTCTCATACACAAGGTTCGTCACACTCAATTTTTTATAGTTTTTGGAGATGGTCGAGCAACCATTTTCACTATCTTTGGACTACTTCAGATGGGTTGGTTCATAAGTAAAGGATAGGAGACTCACAAGGGAAGTGAATTACTATGTATAGATGTTGGAATGAGTTTGTAGCAAATTTGTAGAAGTAACATGATATCAGTTGGAAATATTTTTTGTAACAAATCCATATTCGTCCGAGTACGCTTCATTGCATCTCTTGAGGCCATTCTAATTGCGAACATGCAATGAGTTTAGCCATTCAGTTTTAAGCAAAGCGCCTGCAATGTTCGTCAACCCGCAATACGTAACTTCTCTACTGATTGCCTAACCGAAGTTTCGGCCTGCAACAATGTTGATCTTATGGGTTCAAAACGGCCCTTAAAATGTTGAATAGAACAATAACGATACGACTTTTCAAAATTTGAATAAGAACTGGTCAATCTACACAAAATTTGAAATCGACCAGTGAAAATGGCACGTTTCTAGCAATTGTGGTTTCTGAGATCTCCTTATCGAAATCATTGGCGACAAACATATAAACCTAGCATTTTAGTACGGTATATAGATAGTTACTTATCTGTATTAAAGGTGAATCTGCATTATCCATTTGGAAAAAGTGAAAACAATTTAGAAATAGCTCTTGCAGTATTTTACACAACATATTTAACTCCAAACATTAAAGAAAAATAATAAACTAACAGTTCATATATTTAGTCTGATCAATCTTAATGCTGGAAAACTTAGTATTGTTCCAGTGCAAATCATACTTCTATCTGATCAATACAATTTAACAGAATTAGAATATATTACACCACAGTTTGTTAGATGAGAGTTTTAAATTAATGAAGACAGAAAGAATAATAGAGTTAAAATATGGAGTTGGTATCGTTCTGTAACCTTAGATAATATTAACACCGTATTAGATTTTAGTGAGTGCGATTTTTCTAATGGAGTAGACATGTTGGGGATAAGCTACCGAAGTTTCATCCGTTTGATACTATAAATATTCACTGTGATTTATAAGAATTATGACTTTAAAATATAATGATACAACACATAACAAAACAGATTTAGTCGCAACATTTAGAGCAAATGTGGAGTTTAAAGAACCTATCATATATCAGCTTAGAGAAAAAATATTGTTTCAATATATCATAATAAATTTAATAGTATCAACATTTGAATTCGAGATGAGAATGGTGATTGGTGGAGCTTGCATAGCTCCTTGTTGTTAAAAATCAGAATTTTTGTATAATAAATATGGAAATCTTTGATAATATTAAAGCTAGGAAAGTGATGATTCAAATATTAATATACAAAATTTAAATAATATTGTCACGAAAGAAGAGTTTAGAAATCATAGTGATATAAAGTTATTACATCAAATAATAAAACATTGGTTGATTTTAAAAATAGAAGACTTGTTAATGCAGCTAATGCAATTGATCAACAAGATGTAGTAACTTTAGCATATCTTGAGTCAAAAAATACTAAAAAAAATCAAACAGAAAGCAATAGAAAAATGAAGAGATATTAAAATCCTTGCAAAACGTACGTACATATGAGGAGCATTAAGGTTCTCGTTACAAAAGAAGACTTTTCAATGATAAAGAAAGAGAGTTTTGAGTTAATTATGCAGGAAGAAACTGTAACCTCATTATGACGATTGAAAAGTAAAAATGTTAAAGATCAAAATTTCAGAATACCTAATCTATCTAATAGTTATATATTCTTTATAATGGAAAAATAATGCATATTGATTCTCTGTATAGATACTGTTTATATATATTTAAACAATATTCTAGTGGAAAATTTTTCTATTAACATTCAAAAGGATGATTTGATTATATTTCAAGCAGTTGAAAATTCAGATTTCGAAGGACAATTATTATTTATTACTAAGTAAATAGAAAGAGAACTAATATTTTTATTAAATAAATATTAAAGATGATGTGTTAATAGTAAGAAATCGATACAAAGAAAGACACTATTAGAAGAGAGCGCACAAAGAATGGAAGATACATATAAAGAGAGGTGTATGTGCTGTATGTGGTATTAATAAAACACAATTTATAAAAAAGATTGACTAAAAGAAGGTAAAGCCTTAGAGAAGAAATTATTGAAGAAATTCACAAACCAGCAAGAATAAACTTCACGAGATTAAATTTTGTTATAAGGTATTCAGTTATATCAACCTGATCTGGTAGAAATAGATAGTTTTATATTAAAAGGTATTTCTAAATTAAATAAATGTTGTAAATATTTACTAATGATAATTGATGTTTTCTAAATATGCATTTGTTATTCCAGGTGCTGTTACATAAAACATAAAACAGGTGCTAATGTTACAGAAGCGTTTGAATTGGCATTAAAAATTAGAAAACCTAATAATTTACAAACTATCAATATAGAGAATTTTGTAAGAAAGACTTTAAAGAGTTCAAGAAGGAATACAATATCTGTCATTACTCATCTTATCGTAGTACAATGGCCTTTATCGTACAACACTTTTAGAGGACTCTTAAACAGAACTTGTGGAAAAATAGTGGAAAAATTTACTATCCAAGAAAATTAAAAAAGGGTACATATATTACAAGAATTGGTTAATGAATATAATAAAGTACATAGAACAATTGGTATAAAGCCTGTTAAAGGTAATAAAAATAAGCAAATAATATTGAAAAATGTGTATAAGAATATGTGTGTTAAACTTAAATATAAACTTGATGATTATGTTCGTACAAGTAAATCTAAAAAGTTTGTTTGAGAAAGGATATACATTAAATTGGTCAGGAGAAGTATGTTTTTAACGAGGTTATTCCTTGTGAGTAATGCTGGTGATCATGATGAGGTACATTCTTAAAATGAAAGCAAAAAAATTGTTAATATATTGAACTTTTATAGAAATTATTCTACAAAGATTATTAAGACTATCCATGGCTTTGGATTGATTATTTTAACAAAAGAAACACTAACCAAAGCTTAAAACCCACTTTATTTTACATTATAATTTGTAACGGTTTCGGATATCTAACATATCCTTCTCCAGACACTATCAACAATCTGATATTTTCGATAGTGTCTGAAGAAGGATGTGTTAGATATCCGAAACCGTTACAAATTATAATTTAAAATAAAGTGGGTTTTAAGCTTTGGTCAGTGTTTCTTTTGTTAAAAGATTATTAGATAAAAATTACTTTTTGAAAATATATAGCATTTTTCAAAAACAATGAAAATCAAAATCTCAGTTTAAAACGTTTAAGAAAAGATGAACTGATAGAATAATATGTCTAGAACATAACTTACAATTAAGTGAAGAAAACAAAAGCCGCAGATGTAAAGTTATTAGGCTGTTTGAAAAAGTTCCATTGTATGCGCTGATTAAAATGTATAATGATAAAGATTTAAGGGAAGTTAAAAATCGACTTTGCATATTAAAAAGTAAATTGAGATAATTTATGTAAATACCAAAAATTATCAGACTTTAGGAAAGAATTTACAGTTAATTGGTAGAAAATTTCATCTAATCAAAAAATTTCAGAATACTTTATTATAGAATCTGAAAATAGAGTTGATCGGAATGAAATTTCATCTACACAGAAATTATCAGAGAATTTTTAAGATAATACGTTTTGACGTTACATTGCTTGTGACCAAAAATTATTAGAAGACTTTATAAAAAATGTCAATATAAATTTAATGGTGACATTTATGGAAAATTTATGGATTTCCAGAAATTTTCAGAAGGCATTTTAGAAAATGTTCTTATAGATTTAAAAACAAAGGTTAAGCAATTCATTAGACATTACAAAGAAAAATTTAGTTGGTATGTCATATCATGTGACCAAATGTTATCTAAAGATTTCATTCTAGAGTTTTGGGATAAAGTAGATTGATATGAAATTATATCAAAATATCTCTTCTGATTTTAAATTTGATGTTTCAAATGGATTTTATGATGAGATAAAACTAGCTGATAATATAAACTGTTCTATTTTTCTTCGTAATAGTATTTATAAAGTTAAAACCATATACAATCAAATTTTTGTGAGAGATGCCTATGAAAATGACTGTGTTTAAATTATAACTGTCCGTTATGTGAAAAAGGTCTTAAAATTTATCACGGAATAATTAAAATAGTTTATATACTTTATGATGACAGATTTTTATGATGCGATTAAAACTTTTCTAGCAATGTGTAAAATACAAATGGAAAGAGAAGATGAGACTGAACGTGAAGAAGAAAAAGCGAAAATGAATCAGTAGAAATTAGAAACGAAAATCAAAATACAAATAGACGAAAAGAAAGGGTAAGAAGACAAAGACGAATAGGAAGAAGAACATCCTTTCTTTCATTCAATTGCTTCTGCATTACATCCTGTTGAAAAAGATCTACAATGACAATCAAAATACAAGCATGTTTTTGTATGAAAATATAAAAATATTCACTTTCCTATTAAACTAAGTGAAATTCCAAGAATTGAAAGGAGACTCCATATATCCATTAACGTATTACGTATAACGAAAAATATATGGTGTGCATTTTATATTGCACTCAAAATAAAAGACAACCATGTGAATTTATCATTTGTAAGAAAAGAAAAGAAAATACATTCTTGTTGGATTAAAGACTTAAATAGTGTAGTTAGTACCCAAATGACTAAATGAAGAGCTAGAAAATACTTGTGATAGATGTTTATTATACTTTTACTCACAAGATGCACTAAATAAACATGAGATTATCCTAATGCAGAATGTGTTAGAATAGAAATGTCAAAAGAATATACATATGTTAAATTTGAGAACTACTAATATATACTATGAAAATGTCATTTGTGATTTCTATTGATTTTGAATGTTTACTGCATAAGGTTATAAGTTATAAAGAATGCTATATAGAAAACAAATAACGTACAACAAAATATCAAAAACTAAGCCATCTTGATTCTGTTGTAAAATGTGATGGTACTAAAACCGATCCAGTTGAATACAGAGGTAAAGATGTGGCTAAAGAGTTCCTAAGAATGTTAAAGAAAGAAGCCAAACAAATATCAAACATATATAGACAAAATAACAAATTACCTTTAACGCGTAAACAAAAAAAAAATCAACAAATCTGATTACTGTAAAGTAGAATATACTAAGAAAAATCATAAAGTTAAACATCCTGACCATATAACTGGAGAGTTTGTAGCTGCATTATGTAATAATTGTAATTTGAAAATTAAAGAACCGAAGTTTGTACTGGTGATTATACATAAGAGGATATGATCTCAATTGTTTATAAAAGAGCTAGGATGTAATAAAGAAATAATAGATTTAATACTTAATACAGAAAAGGATATATTTCATTCTGTAAAAAAAGCTGGAACTATCAAATCATCATCAAACCTAACAAGAGAACAAATAGTTCATACACAACACTTCTATCCTGATAAGGAATAATTTAAACTTGTAATATAAAAATTGTTTACCCATATAATTATGTTAATGATTGGAATAAGTTTAGAAATAGAAAATTACCCCCAAAAGAAGATTTCTTCAAGAAGCTTTCTAACACGCATATTAGTGATGATTAGTATGAGGATGCAATTAAAGTATGGGAAACTTTTAAAATTCATAATCTAGGACAATTTCATGATTTATATCTAAACACTGATGTGTTTGAGAATTTTAGAATGATATCTCTTAAGTCTTAAGGTTTTGATCCTGCTTGGTATATGACAGTACCAGGTTTACATTAGGATGCAGTGCTAAAGATGACAAATATAAAAACAGTGTTATTAACAGATCATGATATGGTCTTGACAAAGGTGTAACAGGTGGAATTAGTCAATGCTCAAAAATTTATATAAAAGCAAACAGTAACTATATGAAAGATTATGATAAAAATAAAGAATGTTCCTACATAATGTACTTAGAAGCAAAGGATTTCTACGGATGGCTATGAATCAATATCTACCGTATAAAGGATTTACGGGTTAAGTACGGAAGAAATAAAAGAGAAAGATTCTACAAATATACGCGCGCGATAATTCCAATACTGGCTCCCCCTTCGGTCCCCGCGGACATATTTGTGTACACAATTTTATATTTTTTTTATAGAGACTTAAGGTACTTTTTTGAAGAAACGCACCCATATGCACATTTGTGTACGTATGGGGAAAAGAAACAAATATGTTTGCTCTGGCAACAGTTGCAGCGGAAACGATTCTTCAGTTGTTTACCATGGAGGACAGAGGAAAAAGTAGTGTCCTCCAAGGCTCTCAAAGTAAGTATTTTTTAAAAAGTATTTCTTTTTGGTCTCCTGCTTTCAAAATTTCAGGGTAGAGAATTAAAATATCAAAGATCATTTTAATGTAATTAGATTTATAATTACTTTTTATGGTTGTGATATATTACGATACATTTTTGTGTGTGCACACTTACGTACATTGGTTCAGTAAAACACATGTATCTATCTATATTCCCTCGCATTTTGAAACACGTTTTTTCTGACCATCTTACCATTTTGTTTGAAATTTTCTCTTAGGGTGATGATTGACAAATAACTTACAGCATATATAGTAAATTGTAATAGTAAAATAAAATTATATATATTGAACTGTTGTGCGTGAAGTGTTTTTCTTTGTAGCTTACTGACTTTTTTTATTTCAGGAAAGCTAAAATACGATGAGATTTTGAAATTATTACATGATTCAGATATTGACGATGTAGATGGTGATACTCACTTCTTACCGTATGAAGAATCCAGCTCTAATGATAATGATCATCAGCAAGTAGAATTTACGGAGGATGTTCCCAGTGGTCAAGGAGACCAAGATTTGTGTAAAATTTGCTTTCATATGAAATTAATGTTTAGATGCTGTTTCCCAATTAACATTCAAAATAATATTGTGTGCTTCATCTAAAAATAAACTGATACTTATATTTTTCGAGATATGTTGAAAAAATTTATAGTACTATAACCCATAATTTGCTTGATATAATAGCAGTGGACATGCGTAACATAGTTCATAACGCTCTTTCCTCTAGCGAGCGATCCCGGGTGCTATTTTTAGTGAGGGCATTCGATGAGAAGATGTAAATGCGAATTCACGCCAGCCATCCTGAGTAGGGTTTCCTGGGATTTTCTTATTCACATGAGACAAACACCAGGATGGTACCTAACTAATAGAACCCAGATCAGTAGCTTCCTTTCGCCGGGTAGTGTAATGATCTATGGAAATGATCCCTTGGTCATTATTGGTTTTGCCCATAGTTGCTTGAAATACCTAGAAATATAATTGGTATCACAGTATAGCAATAATTATACTGTGAATTTTTACTGAGATTTCACACATCCTAGGCATTTTTTAGATAGTTTTTTTTTTTTAAATAGTGAAATGGATGATATAATTCTTTGTCAAATTTTTTGCAAAGAAATTTAATAATTAAATATAAGGTATTGTTTTTGTGTTTTTCAGGTCCAGTTACTACTCGTAGAAATCTATGGTGGCGTAAATCTTTTCATGCAGTACAGGTTTCTAATGGAAATCCTAATGATTCAGATTCAGTTATGATTTCACGCCCAGAGATTATTGGGATAGGTATTTCACCTCTGATTTATTCGAAAGGTTTGCAAACGAAACGAATATTAGGTACACTCATGTCCTAAATGATTGTCGCATATCTATAACTGTCTTCTTGTAAGAATATAATTTGATAATGATTTTGCAGGGTACTTTTAATACTGATACTATGTGTATAATCGGGAAATGAATATTTGTGGTAAATTTCAGAGGAAAAGAATTGTAAATACGAGAATTAGAATGAGTAAAACAAAATGTTGCTAAATGGACAAGAAAGTTTTGTTTTCGTTTTATTGCTCTTATTTACTGCTCTTTTGACATGAAATTTGCCACATACATGTCTTTGCTGATTATACACATACTAACATTGTAAGAAATACCGGGCGAATTCGTTATCAAATTATATTCCTACAACAATACATTTATAGACATGCGACAATAATTTTGGACATGAGTGTACATGCAAGATCATGGTAATAGCATCGGTACAAACAGTGAAGAAATAAGACGTCTGTTCGGTGGACACATTCTGATGGGTTGTCTTGGCTTACCAAGAATAAAGTTGTATTATAGTAGGGTGAAAAACGTATGTAAATATTGCAAGATCTGCTGCAATAAGGGAATATAATGAAAATATGGGTGGGATTGATGTTTGCGATCAATTGTTTTCTTTGTACAGAATAGACATCAAAAAACCATTTTGTGAATTTATCAATTGTTAATTCGTAGCTTGAGTATAGAAGTCAGAAGGAGCAAGAAGGGGAAGACTACATGGATCTCTTGGATTTTTCTTTGTATATTTGAATCAGCCGTTTGAAGAACTCAATGAAAGTTTGGGAAACTCAACTTTTATCAGATGAAGACAATGACGATAGTTGTACAACGTCAACTAAACGTAGAAACAACGAACAAGTAGCTCTTCCTATTGAAGAAATTAGGTACGACTGGGTTGATCACTTTGTCAAAGGACTCACAACAGCTACCGGTGTAGACCGGCTACAGAGGTAGATCTTGAATATCCAAAAGAATTACATGATTATCACAAAGATTATTCATTAGCTCTTCAAAATATATGTCCATCTGTCTCAAAACAATTGAAGCTATGAACAACTCTATATGATAAAAAATGTGAATCACTATGGAAACTTAAGACAATGTTCGTTACTTGGATTAAAATTACAGAAAATACATCGAGGAATAAAATTTAAACAATCAGATCAGTTAAAGAATTATATAGATTTAAACACACAAATGAGAACTAAATCAACAAATGATTTTGAGAAAGACTTCTATAAACTGATGAATAACAATGTATTCGGAAAAACAATGGAAAATATTAGAAAACGATGTAAATCTGTAAAAGTAGAATGTGATCAGCAAGAGTAGAAAATCTAATTGCTCAGTCAAATTTTCAAAATACAATTATTTATACAGAGAATATACATGTGATAATGAATAAAACCAAATTAACTTCAATAAACCGATACATGTTGGAATGAGTAATAAGACCTATCAAAATACTGAACGTACGACTTTGGATAAGCAGTTAGCGTATGCGCCTATGGCGTGGGAGACCCGGGTTCAATTCCCAGCGGGAGCTCATGTGGTTCGGATTCCACATTAATCAGTAGGTCCACGTCTCATATAGCCTCGCTGCTGAACGGGACGTTAAACTCAAAATCAACTCAACTCAATTCGATTATAATGTGTTGAAAATAAAATATAAGGATAAAATAGAAATGTGTTAAACAGATACAGATAATTATACTTATTATATTCAAACAAAAGATGCAAAAAAAATTATATTGACTACTTCTATACAAGTGAATATCCACAAAATAATAAACATCAAACACCACAAATAAACAAGAAAATACTTGATGAGATGAATGATGAAGTTGAGGGTACAATTATAGAAGAGGTTCTTGGTTTAAGGTCGAAAATTTACTCAAAGCAGCACAAATCAATTTAACAGACAGCTTGTTAAATCAAAAGGAATAGTATAAGATGAACTTAATTAGAAGTTATAAGAATGATATATATGCAGTAGAAGTAAATAAATTAGCATAAAGTTATGTGAATGATAAAACACGTATTTTAAAGGAGTAATAAATACCCTACCATTGGGACATTATAAGATAGAACAGAAATAGGAGTTTTAAATTGAAATAAATATGTGATTCATTTATATAACAAAAATGCCTAAACAAAACAACAGAAATAAAATACAACAAATATTATTGCAAAACTTGTAAATCATTTGCAACACGAACTAAAAGAGAATTCTCAAGTGACTTATGTGGTTTAGAAAAATGTATTAGATGTAAAAAAATACGAATATATTTATGAATATAAATGCAAAGAATAATTTAGTTTGTTAGACATATAAGTATATTTTATAGTTAAATGCTATAAAGTTCTGACTAATTGTATTCCTTCTCTAAACAGTTTTGCACTATAGTAATTGGTTATTGTTCCCATAAATTATATTTATGTAGTTCTTGTATATAAGAAAGCTTAAAAGAGAAAGTGCACTTCAATTCCTTTACAAAATATTATATATTTAGGCCATCTTGAAATAGAGTACCAAAAGTTAAACTCGTATATGCTTTTCGCGCTACAAATAATTTTTTCATAGTAATTTCTGTAAAATGTCTTGTGTATTTTTGTATATAAAAAGCTTTAAAAAGTGATAAGTGCGCTTCAAGTTAGGACTTATATCTATTCATTCTCATTCCACCAATTCTTCTATCATTATTCACTTGCCTTTATCATTGTCTCCCACAGCCTTGAAAGATTTTATTTCACTTTTCAGAGCTTGCTGACAGTTTGTTGGTAGGTTACTGTAAAGATTCTTGCTATTATTTGTAAGGAAAAAGGGGGTCGTATGAGGTTCGCAAAATGGGGTATCATAGTCTTCAAAAAACTGATAAATACTGTTACAGGTTGAATGTAAGAAATTCTAAAGATAGGAACAAGATTTGATTTTTGAGTGTTTAAGCATTATTATGGACAACAAATGCTTCAGACAAATTTCTATTGATGAAGGAGCAGGGAAAATAGTTCTACAATGATTAAGTGGCTCATAGCCAAATAGTAGAAACGGAGTGGCAGGATAAGTGCACCGAAAAATAGCACAGGTAACTTCAATTCATATTTGATAATGTCTAGATATTAATATTGGAGAATATCTATTGAGCACCCTTCGTATTATTATATTTCACATTACGATTTAGCAGGCGTTTCAAGATCACTTTTACAAGACCTACGCAGTCAGCAATATTGAAAAAAAGTTTCATCGATTATTTCACTGAGTCAGTAACTATTTCTTAACTTGTAAAATATTCAGTAAAAGTATTTTAAATTCCGAAGAAATTAATACAGGAACTCAATGAAAGAAAAAGGAAGAAAGAGAGGGATTAAGGTAGAGAATTGTTCGTAAAGTACAAAGCGTTCTTTCTCCTTTAGCCTAGCCAGCATAAATGTGAGACGTAAAATTCAAAGATTTACAAAGCGTTCTTAATAATTACACTTACAAAATGTGCGCTCTTCTTTGTAAAATACATATTTCAGTATTTCCCATAAGTGATTAGTCATATACTCAAAGAATATGTCTATCGGAGGAGCAGTTCTTCTTCGAAGAATTTATTCTGCGCTGAGACAAACTAGATCAATCAAACATGTGTCTCTTTTTTTTTATCAATTCTAATAGTGTTATTCAAATTTGGACAATATAGTACGATTTTTGTGCGCTCATATAATGCACTTGATTCTGCGCAATTTTCCTCAGTCTTTTGATAAAACACCTCAGGAATTTTTCAGTTTCTTGGGGTTTCTCTTATGCCGCCCCTGCACCACGTCGAATTGTGTATTAATGGAATTTATGGTTAAAATAATGGACATTCTCCTTTATTCGACTTGGATCCGACATTTTATTCTCGCATTATGGCTGTTTTTGCATTTTCCGACAAATTTTTGGCTGGTCGTAACGCCGGAAAGAAGCATTTGTGTACCCAGGTTGGTGCATACTTTTTGTCTGATCTTGGTGTGAGGAATCACCTCCCAAACGTTGTCGGTGTTTTGAAACACCCTGTATATGGTGAAACGCGCCCTGGATTTCAGTGTAGCCTCACTTTTCAAGGACTTCATACAAAGAAATTACATAATACACCTAATACAAAAATACTATGCTACAGTAATTATCTACTACTGAATTAGATTGACTAAACTATCAATGACCATATTGATCTCTACATAGGACTTTGTGACATTTAATCATAATATCTTATATCTAAAATTATATACATACATAGAGTAATAACCATGTGGAAATATTTCTATAATCCCATTTCTTTTAGTACAACTATCTTATCGTAATCCATTTTAAACTCAGTTTCATAGGTTATAAAACTTCCAAATCATCCTTATTTGAACAGGTATGTATATGCCTTTCCAAAATATATTTAATGAATAAAAACTAATAGTAAATACTCTTGCAAATATCGTATGAGTCATGAAAGTTGATTTAGAAAAACTAAAAATGTTACATGCTTTCATAATGTATATGTTCTTCTCTATTCATTTATTTTTCAGCTGCGCAGGTTTGTTTGTGGCGGCCACTTTGTATAGGCGCCTGAGCGTATTTTGCACTTTTCAATGGATTCCGTTAATGAATTCAAACCAAAACCATATGAAAGATAATTTAATGAACAAAATTCTGTATTCTGTGCACATTGAGACGTACTTTCGAACGTCGAAAAAACAAGCCCTGAACGTTGAGGTTGGAAACCTAGAAATGGCCATTTTGGAATGTACATTTTGAAATGAAAAAAATGAAACCCACCTTCAATTCTTTGTCTACATAGAGACTAGATAATAGACAACGTCCCAAACAAGTTTCAGATTTGAGAATCTTATACTTGAGTTTTTGGAAATTTTTAAATGTCACGAATTTTGGAAAATCGTATATTTTCACCATCGAATCGTACACCAGGGAAGATCTCAGGGAAGACAGAAGTGAAAAATCCCAAATTTGTACAAAATAGATTATAGTTGTGCAGAATTAAGTGAGTAAAATTGCATCACTTAGACTTGAGTAGTTTCTGGGTTATATGTTGTCGTAGTGATGTGAAATTCACGATTTTAAAAATTAAACAAATGTGCAGGTTTTGTGTTGATATAGTATCTCAGGCATACAATGTTTGTTTCATCAGAAGAAGTGCCGTCAAACAGCAAGAAATTCGAGATTTACTACTTGTAAAAGAATTATTAATACCAGATCATGTCATACATTTGCACCTCTGACGAAAACACAAATCAAATGTTATGAATACTCACGAGAAGATGAATTTACTGATTACAGTACTTCAATACTTCAAGAACATAGCATGTTGTCATTTGCAGCTAATGATACCGTAGCCTGTATTTATGACAGAAATGGAAGATTGGGTAATTGAAGATAACAGTCAGGAAAATAACAATCTTTTTTGATCATTTTTTCCATCCCCATGGCCCAAGAACCTCTTTTAAACTATATACGAATGACAAAGTGTATGTGCTAATCTTATATCCTCTTCAGCTGCAGTTTCTTCATGTATAACCAATATTTGAGATTCTGTATTGCAGATTTTTCATCTCTTGATGGAAAGATGAGTTGTGGTTCATTTTTATCAACCTGGGAGACAAAGGCAATCTCACCGGGCGTAAGAGATTTTTCTTTCAAGTGGCGTTTTGAGTTTTTGTACATCACTACTGTAATACCTTCTTTTGCCATCAGAGCCTCGTAGTATTTCCGTGCATTCAATAAATCAATACTTGCCCTGTTGCAATTCTTGCATGAAAAGAATTGACGACTTTGGAAAGGCAAGTTTCCTGTGGATTGTTTAAGACATCACTATTTTGGTACTGCCCGTTTTTCGCAATCAAATCAAACATTTCTGATAATCGACAATTAAAAAATTTCATTTCTTTTTGTTATTCCTAGTATTCTATCTGATATGGGTTTGATTGTAACAATTTTTGTTGGTTTCCCTGTGTCAGTTTGACAGAACACACAAAGCTATTTGTTAAAAGGTTGAACATAGCGACTAGCTGCGGATCTCCTAATATATGTGCCTCCTTTGAGATAGCAGGTGTTAGTGGTGTTTTGTGACATTTTTCGTGCTTACTTTGTAATCTCTTAATATTAGTTTTGTTGGTTATGTCAGAATAGCAGCGACTTTGATTATATATTCTTCTACTAACTAAGGAAATTTCTTCAAGTCTATCCAAAATATCTTCATTTTTCTGGTCATGGTACTTCATAGGATTCTTTACAGCTTCTTTCAGTTTCAGAACACTTTGTTCCCGAAGCTTGCTAAGACCATCATATATTTCACTTTGGCAAATGACTCACCTCTTCCAGTTCAGAGATGTATGAGCTCGTTTTCTAGAAGATAGAACAATAGTTGGTTCAAACAAATTCAAACATGAAGAACTTTAATTAAAAAGAAATTATATAATTGTAAAGT
Source organism: Thermobia domestica (assembly GCF_964235325.1). Taxonomy (NCBI): domain Eukaryota; kingdom Metazoa; phylum Arthropoda; class Insecta; order Zygentoma; family Lepismatidae; genus Thermobia; species Thermobia domestica. The sequence goes on along the minus strand of NC_137455.1, from coordinate 196,066,009 downwards.
AACAATTTATAATTATGGACTAACTATTAAGTGCAAGTATTCTGTACCTGCTCTCATTTGTCATGTTATTAATATTTCACTACTGTTATGCACACAGTGCTATAGTGGCGACTTCGGAGAAAATGCTTTTATTTAAAATTTAGTCAGTAGTGCAACATGTGAAGGTTTTAACTGAGTGCATAATTTTAAATTCATGATCGAATATTCATAATCTCGTTTCACATACTTTTTGCTTCATTTTAAAGATCTTCAATGATTTTTGCATCCCTTTAAACATACTGTTTAATATCAAACTTGGCTAGGTTAATAAGAAAAATACGACGGCCATTTGAAAATTCTTGGTCGCCGTATTGAAAATATCTTTTATGCGTCCTAGTATCACATTTTAAATATTTTTTCCTAACTTATACAACCTCATTTCATACAAACATATACTAAATATAGGCCTACATATATTGAGCGACTTTCATGTATATTTACAGATAAAGTAGTGTATTTCTGACAACTGCCATCATTTTAAAAATGGCGGCTCCTGACGTAATTTTAGAAATTCAAGATTGCCAACAAGCCGTTTCATGCTAAACTCAATTTCCATACTCCTTTTCAGAAAACGCCGCCAGACTATAATTCTAAACCCTAAATTTGATGGTCAATAACTCAGAGGTCAGCACAACATAATATCTCATTTGTGTACTGTGTGTCAATGTTATACTATTAGGTTGATTCGAATGAAATGTCTACCGTAAGTGCGTCATTTTCAAAGACCCAAAGAATGTAAACCGAAATATCTGGTTAATTAAAGTAGTCGTTGTCTGTAACTACACACTTTTGTCATCGTTCAGGGAATGATTAGATTCCGTGGTGAGTGACGTCTGAACTCTACAGTGAGAAAAAAATTCTCAACCTCATGTTGCATCCCTAATCGTCGAAGATCTTCCCTCTGTAGCAGTAATGTCTTAACAGCGGGGGCTGGGCAAATGTAAAAAAGGCCTACATGCATGTGGGGTGGCACTGTGGTAGAGTAACCGTACTATTAAATCAAAAACAAACCGTAATGTCCATTTATAACACAAGAAGATTGCAGCAAATATTATTTTATAGTTTGATCACTGATTCAGATCATATGTCCATGGGCGCCCGAAGAGGAGGGCAGGGTGGGGCCGGAGACCCCTCCTGGTTCACGAAAATGTATTAAATTTCTTAAGATTTTTAGTACAAATAAAAAATAGCAAACGTAATATAGCAACCAGGAATTTGAGTCCACCCCTAGAAAATTTTCTTCGGGCGCCCATGCATATGTCCTCTTTCAAATAAACTAGACGTATATTAAATTTTGTCTCGATAGGCCTATTTAACACCAGAAAAAAACTCATATACAGTACTTGTCTGTTTTAGACATTGTGAATTTATATGTCTATACTACAGTGTACAACTGAGTGTCAAATTTTACTTTAAAATTTTCGTTAAAACTAAGAGTTGTTTCTGATAAGACTAACCTTTTAACCTTTAAATCAAATTTTTATTCAAAGGTGGCAGCAAAATCCTGCTTTACATTTTGTCAATGCATATGTGTAACTACTTTCCTTATGACGAAAATAATAATTAAAATAATCCTTCTCAAATCAAAAATAGTCAAGTATCCCTTTTTCACTCGGATGTATTCTATTGGTGCGAGAATAATTCTCACCACATTCTAAATTAGAGCAGGGTGTAAGTACGTCCCTCAAACAAAACTCGGATGTAACTAATCTCCGTGAGGAAAATCCATCTATCTTACCACGAGTGTATTTTGTCGCTGTATGACAATATTGCTCCTGTACGCCCACAAATTGTAGTGAGAGCGTTGATTTGTGCACGACTTCAAATATAGATTTTCTTTTAATTTTCCTTTACTCGTGAAATTCCAACGACATCACTACTTAATGCAGAGTACTAAATGAAGCTAACGCGACTCTTTTGATTATGGAGCGCTATCACGTTACGTGTAAAAGTTGCTGTCAGTGTTGAATTCAGACATGTTCAAGGGGGGGCTGAGTTTCCCTAGAATATACTGTATATGCGCCCCCTTAGAATAACGTGTGAAAGTTGCTGTCAGTGTTGAATTCAGACATGTTCAAGGGGGGCTGAGCCTCCTTAGAATATATGTATATGCGTCCCCTTAGAATATCTGACCACATGCATTTAAATATTTGCTTTCTTCTGTTTTTTTTTTGTTTTTTTCGGAAATAAAAAAATCTTGAAAGCAAAGATTTTTTATTCTTAAAGAAAATTAGTTTCTTCTTTTGTCCAACCTAATTGTTCTAATTAACAAACCGCGTTCTCGTATAAAGTCGAAATTACCAAAACTTGGAAATTAGATACAGATGCACACAAACGCTTTACAACGTTAGTTAGGGAAAAGTGGCAATATGTTGGTTATTGCAACCGACAAGACAATAACAAGTCGCGAGTTTTGTTGCGACAGCTTCCTGCTGCTCTATTGCAATCTAGAACAGAGCCCCCTTAATTTTTTATTGACCCCCTTGTACAAAAGTCTGAATTCAACACTGGTTGCTGTTATTGAACTTAGGTCATCGTAAATGTATAAACGTCATGACTAAATTTTGTGTCAAACTACGGACCGTCAACCGCCTACAGTAGAAGACTTTATTTCAAACTTTCTCTCTTCCTTATACGAAAGTCCTAGGCCAGACGTTATCGATAATTAATCTCTATACTCTGGCCAGATACGAATCTCTTCCCTTTTTCTAAACGATTCACTATTCACCGCCTATAAGGGAAATTGCTACACATGCTACAATCTCCTGAGATTTTTCGTTCCTTCGAATTCTCTATGATATTATAATTAATGATTTCTTTATACTCTTAACTGCCCTCTAAGATGCCAAGTTTCATGTACCATTACGATATAAAATAAAGCTTTTATTCTATTATCAATTTGACGTTCGTTCATTATAAACGCCTACATTATCAACAGTATTAGTCGATGTCATTTCGTTAATTGTTTAAACTGGGTGCTTTATTTGAAAAACGGCCTCCGAACCTTTGTGGTTGTCTTTTATTGTTGAATTCCAAGAAGACTGCCTGTCATTCCAGTCATTTTTCGATTTGTCTTCTATCTCCAATTTCTGAATGAACTATCATCTTGTCAACTAAACTGGTGTGTTTGTGCGCTGAGACTGTCCGTCGCCACTTTGTGAGGAAGTCCCAAAATTGTGCTTCGAGATCGCTCTTAAACTTCTCGCCGAGGGATTCCAGCCTATTCAAGAACATCATTCCCACAGCAAGCTGTTGTCTACGCTGAGTAGAGGATCTTCCGCTCGGGTCATCTGCAGCGTCGTCACCAGAGAGCTTCCCGTTGGACCTCCCTTCGATACTCGATCAGGCACAGCCGACGTTTCAAGAAGTGACCATTTCGCCACGTACCATTCATGAATTCAACTCTTCTTCAAAGGAACCGCACCATTCAAAGATCTTCACTGGTAAATCGTTGAGCTGTTCCACAGATGATTAAAGTGATTCATTTTTAGTTCAGTTTTCCTTTTGACTTAATTGTTATTTTAATGTATTTTGTTCGTGGACCATTCGTTACCACATTGTTATTTACTATCGTTATATCTTTCATTCGGAAGATAAAGTGATTCTCTTCAAGAATAAATAAGCAAGTCTTCAAGTTGGTTTGTTAGCGACAAATATCTCCTCCGTTTCTTTTGTATTAAATTGGTGTTAAATTATCTTTTCATGTTATTAATTAGCCTCCTTGGGCTTATAATTAATTAAGAATAGCCGGAGCCTTGATAATATCTTTTCAATTCTAGTGGTTTCAATAATGATACATCTCAAATTACAAGCATTGTTTGCCGTCCCACTACGAATCAATAACATCAAAGATACGAAATTTTTATTGTTTATCTGTAATCCTAAAGATAACTAACGCTCAGTGAAAACTTTGTTGTGCTGTGTCACTTTAACTGGCGATCAGCTGTGTAATCGGCAACAGTCATTTCATCTGTGAGAACATTGTTAAGATACCACTGGTCAACATGATTTTTTTTTTTACAAAAGAAGTGATTGCTGATTCTGAAGCAGTTTATTCTCCTGAATTCAAAAATGCAATCAAAATGTTTCCATTAGGCACCGTTTTGTTGAGACATTCACCCTTATATACGAAACGAACGTATTTTCATGAAACATCCATATGTTTGAATTGGCATAGCGTAGTGGTTTATTAATCTAGAAGGATAATTTAAGTGGTACATTACTGGGAAAGAATAAAACTTTCATCTAGTGCAAGATTTGTGTCATCAATATCATGGGGGTGGGGGTGGAAGGTAATTGAATTTAGGTAAATATTGTGGAAATTGTATTTTTTTTTTTAATTGCTCAATTCCTCCCTTACCTCTTGCCGCATCTCAACGACGGCCGATAAAGTTACAAACTTACATAGCTTATGAGACCCACTTGGTATATATGAGGCGTATAGTTTCTAAATCCGCCATCTCCTTCACGAAATGTTTCGAGAAAAACAGGAAAAACCGATAACTCAGAGATTATGCGAGATCAAATTTTCTTTTTAGAAAGACTTTCCTGCTTTGTGGACATTCATTATAACTACCAAATGATAAAAATCTCTCTCATCGTGTCGGGCATGGAAAGGAATACCAGTAAATCTACTTATCTAATTTTTTTGAAAATTGGAGATGGCGGATTTAGAAACTATACGCCTCATATGTATTCGAGTTTCCGAAAGTTTCTTTGTTGTGCAATAAAGGTTGAAAATAATGGAGCAAAAGAGTTTGTTTTTGTGGGCTTGACAACATTGTAAATGTCGATCAAGATCAGACCTGTTTTAGTAGAAAGACGGAGCCTCGCAGGTTTTCTTTCTGTGTAAGTGGAGTGCTCTTTGTTTCATTCTTGTGTTGTTAAAAAGAACTTGCATAATGCCACGAAAGTGTTTGAATCATCCGGACAATTTCTGCTACATTTGTAGTGAACTAACATTTAAATCTCAGAGGCGAAATTTTACGCCACTTGTAAAAACGTGTTACGAGCTTTACTTTGGCTGCAAAGTGGGTGATTTTGATAAACCATGGGCTCCGAATATACGTTGTGTGACATGTGTGCGGTTTCTCACGGGATGGAAAAAGGGTACATGTCATATGCCTTTTGCAATTTCCATGACCTGAAGGGAACGAAAAGACCATTCCAGTGACTGCTACTTTTGTTTAACAAACATAAGAGGAATTACAAAAAATAAAACTAAACATAGGCCTACCATTACATATCCAAATTTGCCATATGCCATGAGGCCTGTATTGCATAGTGACCAGTATCCTGTGCCGAAGTGTCCAGATTTTGACAGTAAGTGAAGACTCTGACTCCGAGGCAGTGCATACTGAGAAAGAAACTCATTATAGAAGTGATCCTACATTCCAAGTTTCTACATCAGAACCACACCTACTAACTCAAGCAGACCTCAATGATCTCATTCGGGATTTACAGTTGTCAAAACAACAAGCCGAACTTCTAGCTTCGAGGCTCAAAGGTTGGAATCTATTACACAAAGAAACAAGGATATGCGTGTATCGTAGCCGCGATAGTGATTTCAAAGAATATTTTTCGATAGAGGATAACATCATGTTCTGTAATAATGTTAGTGCTGTTATGGAGGCTCTTGAATATGAACACCAGCCACATGAATGGCGATTGTTCATAGACTCCTCGAAAATTAGTTTGAAGGCTTCTGCATAATGGAAATGAATTACCATCAATACATGTGTCCCTGCAGTTGACATGAAAGAGAGATATCAGAATATGAAATTGTTGTTAGATAAACTCCAGTGCACATAATATAACTGGAATATCTGTGTTGATTTAAAGGTCATAGCTTTACTTCTTGACTTGCAACTGGATACATAAAATGTTGCTGTTTCTTATGTGAATGCGACAGCAGAGATAGCAAGTCGCACTACATTAAAAAGCAATGGCCTAAACGTGACACTCTTACTCCTGGGAGCAAAAACTGTCTCACACTCTATTGGTGAATCCCGAGCGAGTGTACTTACCACCGCTGCATAGTGATTTCAAAGAATATAAAATTGGGCCTTATGAAGAATTTTGTAAATGCACTTGACAAAAATTCTCCGGCATTCATGTATTTGCAATCTAAATTTCCCAAAGTCGGTGACGCAAAACAAAGAAGGAATATTTGTTGTGCCGCAAATCACATCATTACTGGATGACAAGTTTGCAGAGCTGTTGAATCACCTAGAAGACAAAGCATAGAAAGCCTTCGTAGGTATCTGCCGTGGTTTCCTTGGAAAACAAAGCAGAAAACTGTCGTAAAATAGTGAATGATCTTGTGAATTCGTACCGAGCTATTGGATGCAATATGTCTTTAAAGATTCACTTCTTAGACCCTCATTTAGATTTTTCCCCGCAAAATCTTGGTTCAGTAAGTGATGAACATGGCGAGCGATTCCACCAGCAAATTTCTACAATCAGGGCAAATGGAGTCCCAGAATGCTAGCAGATTACTACTGGACATTAAAGAGAGACATCCTGAAAACTAAATACAGCCGAAAATCATCATTCAGGCCTACAATTTCTTAGGTAAGTAGAAGTGATATTTATACTGCAGTCGTATTTGTGTTTTCTTTAATGTATACACGACTCCAAAAGTGCATTACCACCTGCAATTCTCGTTTTCCTGCAATAGCAGGCAATCCAAAAAGCTCAGCGGTTGGGTTGGTTGCAAATTCGAAAGGCGTTGGACCAAACCTCAATTTTGTCACAAATATATCAGTGTGCCAAACTGCAAATAAGAGAATAAAACAAATTATTAAGAATGACAATTTTATTATTGTGACGGAGTTGGATGACATCAAAAGTTACAAAATGACTTACTTAAGCAGTTCAAACAGGATGAATGGTAAGAAACAGATATAAGAAGAAAGCATTTCAGTCTTTCCCCCCACCCCACCCAAAAAAGAAACTCATAAAAAGAAAAGTTATATAATATAAAGGTTTCATATAAAAGCCTCACAGCACAAAAAGAAATAGCTAAACGAAAGGAAAAAGAGACAAACACAGAATAGAGGACACCAGTGGCGTAGCAGACTTGCGGCCCTCCCATGCAAGATAAACAGATGGGACCCTAGTTGTAAACCCCATTGTTATAATAATAATAATAATAATAATAATAATAATAATAATAATAATAATAATCACAATATTATTACTATTATTATTATTATCATTATTAAAAAGTCGATTCCTTTACAAAATCTTACTCTGCCTAAGAGCATGAATGCATATAGCGATCATGTGTGCACGTTTTGTCAATGAGCGGTCCCAAAGCCCAAAAGGGGTGGAAATCTCCAAGAGAGAGAAATAAAAAACTTTCTTATGGTAAGTGCTTTTGCACGTAATTTTTTTGTGTCTTTTTTCAGGGAACAGAAAAGTTCTGGCGCCTAAGAAATTATACTATATAATATTGCAAATTTGCAAGTGGACTTATATACATTGCAATTAATGGTAATAAAGATATTATGATTAGAAAACAATATTGTAAAAAGTAAGTTTAATTTCTTCATCCATCGCAAGTCTTAGAGGCCCCTTATACCTCGCCGCCTCCCGAATATCGATATCGAAAATTTACAATGATATATTCATGTCCATATATTTGCGATATCGAATGTTGATATATGATAATATAGATATCGACGATAGCGATATATCGACATATCACATGCCCAGGTCTGAGAAGTGATGCTTAAAATATACTGGAGTCAACAATCAAATTCTAAATAAGTTCTCCATTTCTGTATTCAATGTAGAGGGGGAAGGATGTGAACCCGAATAGAAATTTTAAGAAAAAAAGTTAAGATAAAAGTAGGTTTTCCGTTTCCCCTTGAATACAAAACTATTAACAGAAAACTATTACTGTAATTTACCTTTTACTTCTGTTTCTGATTTTATAACAAATCAGTACACATACTTTACATAGTATACCAATACACTATATAACTTTTCACAACCAAGCAAGCAGAAAAATGAATTCCTGTGATATTAAAGTGGAATGATCTACAAAATAGTCATAATTCATTGGCCACATTTCTATCAGTGCATTGGTACTGACTAAGAGCTACAAGACTAACAGAACTAGAAATTAGAGATTTCATTCCTTTTTTTCTCAGACTAAAAGACTTCTGCATTTTCCTGAGACTTTCATTGTCTTCATATAAATCCCGTATCATGGGCTAATTCTGGCTACCGCGGTTTGGAGGTAATCGGTAAACGAAAGAGTAAAGTTTGTCGACTCTAAACCCTCGACAGTTTGTGAAAAGATATTTCACCACTATTAAAAGATGATCATCGGGCAGCGGTCTTTACCTTTGAAAGATACTGCTTATCAAAATGTTTCCTAGTAACTTCAAATTTTCTTGTTTTTGTTGTTGGGCGCGGTCACTTAATGGTAGAGCGCTTCCTCTGGTGCGTGGGGTCCTTATTCTTTCGATCCACGGCAAAATGAGTTGTGTGGTGGACAAGATCGTATCCGTGGGTTTTCTCAAGGTACTCCCGCTTCTTCCCCAGTTTTAATTCCACCAATTTCTCTATTATCATTGACTTGCTTTAATCATGGGGCACGGTGGCTCAGTAATAGAGCGCATCCTCTGGTTCATGGGGTCCTTATTGTTTCGATTCCCGGCCAAGGAAGTTTGTGGTGGACAAAATCGTATCCGTGGGTTTTCTCGGGGTACTCCCACCTCTTCCCACTTTTCATTCCACCAATTCTTCTATTATCATTGATTTGCTTTAATCATTGGGCACGGTGGCTCAGTGGTAGAGCGCTTCCTCTGATGCGTGGGGTTCTTATGGTTTCGATCCCCGGTCACGTAAGTTGTATTGTGGACAAAATCGCATCCGTGGGTTTTCTCATTGTACTCCCGCTTTTTTCCACGTTTAATTCCAGCAATTCTTCTATTATCATTGACTTGCTCTAATCATTGGGCGCGGTAGCTCAGGGTTAGAGTCATTCTTCTTGTGAGTGGGGCCCATATTGTTTCGATCCCCGGCCAAGTAAGTTGTGTGGTGGACAAGATCGTATCCGTGGGTTATCTCAGAGTACTCCCGCTTTTTCCCACGTTAAATTCCACCAATTCTTCTATTATCATTGACTTGCTCTAATCATTGGGCGCGGTAGCTCAGTGTTAGAGCGCTTCCTCTTGTGCGCGGTGCCCTTATTGTTTCGATCCCCGGCCAAGAAAGTTGTGTGGTGGACAAGATCGTATCCCTGGGTTATCCCAGAGTACTCTCGCTTTTTTCCACGTTTAATTCCACCAATTCCTCTATTATCATTGACTTGCTTTAATCATGGGGCGCGGTGGCTCAGTGTTAGAGCGCTTTCTCTGGTTCATGGGGTCCTAATTGTTTCGATCCCCGGCCAAGTAAGTTGTGTGGTGGACAAAATCGTATCCGTGGGTTTTCCCAGAGTACTCCCGCTTTTTCCCACGTTTAATTAAACCAATTCTTCTATTATCATCGACTTGCTCTAATCATTGGGCGCGATAGCCCAGTGTTAGAGCACTTCCTCTTATGCGTGGGGTTCTTATTGTTTCGATCCCCGGCCAAGTAAGTTGTGTTGTGGACAAGATCGTATCCGTGGGTTTACCCAGAGTACTTTCGTTTTTTCCCACGTTTAATTCCACCAATTCTTCTATTATCATTGACCTGCTCTAATCATTGGGCGCAGTAGCTCAGGGTGAGAGCGCTTCCTCTTGTGCGTGGGGCCTTATTGTTTCGATCCCCAGCCAAGTAAGTTGCGTGGTGGACAAGATCATATCCGTGGGTTTTCCCAGAGTACTTTGGTTTTTTCCCACGTTAAATTCCACCAATTCTTCTATTAACATTGACTTGCTCTAATCATTGGGCGCTTTAGCTCAGTGGTAGAGCGCTTCCTCTGGTGCGTGGGGTCCTTATTGTTTCGATCCCCAGTCAAATAAGTTTGTGGTGAAGAACATTGTATCCAGAGGTTATCCCAGAGTATTCCCGCTTCTTCCCACTTTTTATTCTGCCAATTCTTCTATTATCATTGAATTGCCTTAAACATTGGGAGCGCTGGCTCAGTGGTAGAGCGCCTCCTCTGGTGCGTGGGGTAATTAGTGTTTAGATCCCCGGCCAAGTAAGTTGTGTGTTGGACAAGATCATACCCGTGGGTTTTCCCAGAGAACTCCCACTATTTCTCACATTTAATTCCACCAATTCTTCTATTATCATTGACTTGCTCTAATCACTGGGCGCGGTAGCTCAGGGTTAGAGCGCTTCCTCTTCTGCGTGGGCCCTTATTGTTTCGATCCCCGGCCAAGTAAGTTGTGTGGTGGACAAGATCGTATCCGTGGGTATTCCCAGAGTACTCCCGCTTTTTCCCACGTTTAATTCCACCAATTCTTCTATTATCATTGACTTGCTCTAATCATTGGGCGCGGTAGCTCAGGGTGAGAGTCATTCTTCTTGTGAGTGGGGCCCATATTGTTTCGATCCCCGGCCAAGTAAGTTGTGTGGTGGACAAGATCGCATCCGTGGGTTCTCCCAGAGTATTCCCGCTTTTTCTCACGTTAAATTCCACCAATTATTCTATTATCATTGAATTGCCTTAATCATTGGGAGCGCTGGCTCAGTGGTAGAGCGCCTCCTCTGGTGCGTGGGGTAATTAGTTTTTCGATCCCCGGCCAAGTAAGTTGTGTGGTGGACAAGATCATACCCGTGGGTTTTCCAAGAGAACTCTCACTATTTCCCACGTTTAATTCCACCAATTCTTCTATTATCATTGACTTGCTCTAATCACTGGGCGCGGTAGCTCAGGGTTAGAGCGCTTCCTCTTCTGCGTGGGCCCTTATTGTTTCGATCCCCGGCCAAGTAAGTTGTGTGGTGGACAAGATCGTATCCGTTGGTTATCCCAGAGTACTCCCGCTTTTTCCCACGTTTAATTTCACCAATTCTTCTATTATGATTGACTTGCTCTAATCACTGGGCGCGGTAGCTCAGTGGTAGAGCGCTTCCTCTGGTGCGTTGGGTCCTTATTGTTTCGATCCCCCAGTCAAGTAAGTTTGTGGTGAGGAACACTGTATCCAGAGGTTATCCCAGAGTATTCCCGCTTCTTCCCACTTTTTATTTTGCCAATTCTTCTATTATCATTGAATTGCCTTAATCATTGGGAGCGCTGGCTCAGTGGTAGAGCGCCTCCTCTGGTGCGTGGGGTAATTAGTTTTTCGATCCCCGGCCAAGTAAGTTGTGTGGTGGACAAGATCATACCCGTGGGTTTTCCAAGAGAACTCTCACTATTTCCCACGTTTAATTCCACCAATTCTTCTATTATCATTGACTTGCTCTAATCATTGGGCGCGGTATCTCAGGGTGAGAGCGCTTCCTCTTCTGCGTGGGGCCCTTATTGTTTCGATCCCCGGCCAAGTAAGTTGTGTGGTGGACAAGATCGTATCCGTGGGTTATCCCAGAGTACTCCCGCTTTTTCCCACGTTAAATTTCACCAATTCTTCTATTATGATTGACTTGCTCTAATCACTGGGCGCGGTAGCTCAGTGGTAGAGCGCTTCCTCTGGTGCGTTGGGTCCTTATTGTTTCGATCCCCGGCCAAGTAAGTTGTGTGGTGGACAAGATCGTATCCGTGGGTTTTCACAGAGTACTCCCGCTTTTTCCCACGTTTAATTCCACCAATTCTTCTATTATCATTGACTTGCTCTAATCATTGGGCGCGGTAGCTCAGGGTTAGAGCGCTTCCTCTTGTGCTTGGGGCCCTTATTGTTTCGATCCCCGGCCAAGTAAATTGTGTGGTGGACAAGATCGTATCCGTGGGTTTTCCCAGAGTACTCCCGCTTTTTTCCACTTTTAATTCCACCAATTCTTCTATTATGATTGACTTGCTCTAATCTTTGGTCGCGGTAGCTCAGGGTTAGAGCGCTTCCTCTTGTGCGTGGGCCCTTATTGATTCGATCCCCGGTCAAGTAAGTTGCGTGGTGGACAAGATCATATCCGTGGGTTTTTCCAGAATACTCCCGCTTTTTCCCACGTTTAATTCCACCAATTCTTCTCTTATCATTGACTTGCTCTAATCATTGGGCGCGGTAGCTCAGGGTTAGAGCGCTTCCTCTTGTGCGTGGGGCCCTTATTGTTTCGATCCCCGGCCAAGTAAGTTGTGTGTTGGACAAGATGATACCCGTGGGTTTTCCCAGAGTAATCCCAATTTTTCCCACGTTTAATTCCACCAATTCTTCTATTATCATTGAATTGCCTTAATCATTGGGAGCGCTGGCTCAGTGGTAGAGCGCTTCCTCAGATGCGTGGGGTCCTTATTGTTTCCATCCCCAGCCAAGTAAGTTTGTGGTGGACAAGATCGTATCCGTGGGCTTTCTCAGAGTACTCCCGCCTCTTCCTAGTTTTCATTCCATTAATTCTTCTATTAACATTGACTTGCTTTAATCATTGGGATCGTTGCTTCAGTGGTAGGGTGCTTCTTCTGGTGCATGTGGTCCTTATTGTTTCAATCCCCGGCAAATTAGTTGTGTGGTGGACTCGATCGTATCCGTGGGTTATCTCAGGGTACTCCCGCTTCTTCCCGTTTTCATTCCACTAATACCTCTATTATCGTTGACTTGCTTTAATCATGGGGCGCGGTGGCTCTGTAGTAGAGCGCTTCCTTTGGTGCGTGGGGCCCTTATTGTTTCGATCCTCGGCCAAGTAAGTTGTGTGGTGGACAAGATCGTATCCGTGGGTTTTCCCAGAGTACTCCCGCTTTTTCCCACGTTTAATTCCACCAATTGTTCTATTATCATTGACTTGCTCTAATCATTGGGCGCGATAGCCAGTGTTAGAGTGCTTCCTCTTATGCGTGGGGCCCTTATTGTTTCGATCCCCGGCCAAGTAAGTTGTGTTGTGGACAAGATCGTATCCGTGGGTTTACCCAGAGTACTTTCGTTTTTTCCCACGTTTAATTCCACCAATTCTTCTATTATCATTGACTTGCTCTAATCATTGGGCGCGGTAGCTCAGGGTGAGAGCGCTTTTTCTTGTGCGTGGGGCCCTTATTGTTTCGATCCCCAGCCAAGTAAGTTGCGTGGTGGACAAGATCATATCCGTGGGTTTTCCCAGAGTACTTTCGTTTTCTCCCACGTTTAATTCCACCAATTCTTCTATTATCTCTGAGTTGCTTTAATCATTGGGCGCGGTGGCTCAGTGGTAGAGCGCTTCCTCTGATACGTGGGGTCCTTATTGTTTCGATCTCCGGCCAAGTAAGTTTGTGGTGGACAAGATCGTATCCGTGGGTTTTCCCAGAGTACTCTGGCTTTTTCCCACTTTTCATTTCACGAGTTCTTGTGTTATCATTGATGTGCTTTAATCATTCGGAGTGCTGGTTCAGTGTTACGGCGCTTCCTCTTGTGCGTGGGGCCCTTATTGTTTCGATCGACAGCCAAGTAAGTTTGTGGTAGACAAGATCGTATCCGTGGGTTTTCCCAGAATACTCTGGCTTTTTCCCACTTTTCATTTCACGAGTTCTTGTATTATCATTGACGTGCTTTAATCATTCGGAGTGCTGGTTCAGTGTTACGGCGCTTCCTCTTGTGCGTGGGGCCCTTATTGTTTCGATCGACAGCCAAGTAAGTTTGTGGTAGACAAGATCGTATCCGTGGGTTTTCCCAGAGTACTCCCGCCTCTTCCCACTTTTTATTCCACCAATTCTTCTATTATCATTGACTTGCTTTAATCATTGGGCGCGGTAGCTCAGTGGTAGAGCCCTTCCTCTGGTGCATGGGGTCCTTACTGTTTCGTCCCCCGTCGTATTAAGTTTGTGGTGGACAAGATCGTATCCGTGGGTTTTCTCAGGGTACTCCCGCTTCCTCCCACATTTTTCACCAATTCTTCTATTATTATCATTGACTTGCTTTAATCATTGGAGAGGTCTTGGTTCCTTAAGCATTGCGGTGATGTCAGAAATCAGATCCGGGTCCCAAATATTTGGGTTGTGATGTAAACTGACGTAAACCTCAGTTTTTGGTTACGCGAGATAAAACCATTAATACAGCTATAAATATTGTTCTATCTTGCGCAACCAGGTATTGAGATTGAGCCAATTCGGGACCTCATTTCTGGAGCTTTGATTCCAGAAACCGATTTCGGACGTTACCCTGTGCTCAAACGACTAGGACCTTTCTAATGTTACCATCCGCGTCCAACAACCCCATGTTTAAAAGAGGAATAGGAAGGACTCGCGTCTAAAATTTCGGGACCCCGTTTCTTGGGGTTCAATGCTATGGATCGACTTCTGACATCACAATTGTGCTCAACGGATCAAAACCTTTCAAATGCCACCAACTCCGTCCAACAACTTCATGTTTAATAGGTGAATAGAAGGGACCCTAGCACAACGTCAGGACCCTATTTCTTGACCTTCGTGGCCTGGGCCTGATTTCTGACATTACTACTGCATTCAGGGTACGCGGACCTTTACAACGCTACCACTCGCGTCCACCAACTCCATGTGTAACATGGCCCCCCTGACGTAGGAGAATCGACTGCATGCTTTTCTCATAATTATTCTCCAAATGGATTTGTATACAAAGTAGTTTTGTCAATTTTAACAGCATGTCTAAAATAAGCCTCTTGAGAGCGGCTCTTATTTATTAAAGAATACATAACGATCGCTTTTGGTTGTTGTAATGGTCTGTCCAAGTAGCTTGGTAAAAAAAAAAAAATCAGCGTAGCATAACAACAAAGAGATGTTTCTCTTATATGTTAAAAGCACGAAAAGGAAAACTCAAAGCTTCGTAAGGTGAGTGTCGGGGGAGGCCGAATTCTACTTCGCCCCGGGCAACAAAATTTCTAGCTATGGCTCTGAGCTCCAACACTTATCGGTCTTTCAGAGTCTCATCCCTTACCTACAACAACGTAGTTTGATTAACCTGTTATACCAAAACGTTTGGAAAGAACCTGTGAGTGTGACTTATTGATAGCTATGCAATATATTGACAGAATGCCAATCTTCAGTTTAGCAACGAAGCTCCCTTAGGCGAAATATCACGTGGCTCTCTACTTTTGTCTGTGCCTTGTAAATCGTAACATTGTGTTTAAAGTAGGGATGGGCAAAACCGGTTTTTATAAAAATCAAAAACCGGTTTCTATAAAAACCGAAATCCGAAAAACCGACATTTCGGTTTTCTCCAAAACCGGTTCGGTTTTTCACCGAAACCGGTTTCGGTTTTCTCCAAAACCGGTTCGGTTTTCTCCAAAACCGGTTTCGGTTTTTCTCCAAAACCGGTTCGGTTTTCACCGAAACTGGTTTCGGTGAAAACTTTTCGAAAACACATAAGACTATTTCTGTGGAAATGGATTCGGTTTCCGGAGAACAACGAAACACCATTCTGGTCAGAAATAGAACAAATTTTGAAAAAAAACCGGAATCGGTTTTGAAGAAAATCGAAACCGGATCTGGTGAAAAACCGATAACCGGTTTTGGAGAAAACCGATAACCGGTTTCGGAGAAAACCGAAACCGGTTTCGATGAAAAACCGAAACCGTTTTTTTGAAAATTTTCAAAAACCGGTTTCGGTTTTTCTAAAAACCGAAAACCGAAAAACCGGTTTTTGTGCCACCACTAGTTTAAAGGCAAACAGAAACAAGGTCAGTTGTTTAGTAGCACAACTGATAAGACGTTTGTGTCTTTTACACAAATAATTTTTAAGATTGCTGTTTGAAGCCTTTTTGCATTATACAGTAGAAAACAACATATCCAGATTCAGAGAAGCACACATAAATTTTAAAGGGTGAAAAAATATCTTCATTATTCAGATGCTTTTATTATTATTATTATTATTATTATTATTATTATTATTATTATTATTATTGTTATTTACCAGAGTTAGTAGAACAGCTTCTCTTTGTTGATAAAAATCGTAATTTGGCATTTATTAAAAGTAATATGACTGGGTCTAGAGACAGAAGAGATGGGATCTTATTGCCAGATATAAAGATGAGAACTTTGTTCAACAATGACTACGTATTAAATAAACAAATGTATTGATTGCACCTTTTTAAAAGAAAAATTAATATAATTACAAAAAAAATGCATTTATTGAAAAACTCTGGGGTAGTAAATGCATACTCTTAAATCGGCTTGAGAGCGTTTGGGTCCAAATTCAAGTAAAGCTAAGGTGTGGGAGAGCCGAGTTCGATTCCCAGTGGGACGTCATGTGATTCGGATCCCACGTTAATCTGTAGGTCCACGTCTCATATAGCCTCGCTGCTAAAAGGGACGTTAAATCAAAATCAACTCAAGTAAAGTTAAAAGAATGATAAAGTTTTCAACTGTTTGCCATATGAAATTCTACGTTAAATGAAACTACATATCTGATAATGAAAGCATCGTCAGAAATACAGTATCCAATAGAGCAAACATTTCGTGGAGGATTTCTCTCATGATAAATAAACTTATTGCAAGTTGTTGAAAAAGGTGCGTAATGCAGAAATGCTATTTTATCGCGTGTGAACTTGAGGCTTCTGGAAGCGCAAGTTGTGAGCACACATATTCGCATCCTTGATTATCATAAAATAAAATACCAATTCATATTTCATAACATTCACAGACGGCACGATCAAGCACTGAATCTATTGAAAACTTACTACGTAATAATTAATGAGTGATTACACTTTTTCTTTTAAAGCTCATAGTATAGGGTATCATAATATAAATTGTTACCCATGTAGTGTGTACTAATGTTTAGAAAGGTGGATTTCTTTAAAAAGAAAAAGATTGAAAGGATTACGGTGGTCTCGAACTGCCACGTAGAAGACATGTAATTTATTAACCCGTCTCGCAATTCACTTTTTTTCTAAAGTTAACTGTTGCACCGAACGTGCCTCATTAACTTGCTTATCTACTTATTAGTACGTTTCTAATTACTTTTATTCGCTTTTTACTTATTTAACTTGATTTTCCAGTAACCTAGAACGACTGGGACACGCACACAAAACATCGAGGACAGTTAAATTTCGAAAGCTCTCCCACACGGAATCGAACCCGGGACCCCGTTTACCAAAGGCTCACGTGCTAACCACTAGACCAGTGGGGAGGACACCCACTCGGCCACATAGTTAGAGTATGCTCTTTACACTTTTTCATCCTATCTAAAGTATACGCTAATCTTCAATTTACATTGCCGATTTGGGTTTTTAACGAGAATTGTTATATTGCAACTTAATTTGGATGTAGAGGGCCGCGGTAGCTCAGTGGTAGAGCGTTGACCTCTGGTTCGATCCCAACTTGCGCCAAGTAAACTTTGTGGTGGATAAACACCGTGTGCGTGGGTTTTCTCGGGGATTCTCCCGTTTCCTCCACATTCTTCATTCCACCATTTTCTTCATTTCTCATCATCACTGTCTCCTTTAGCCTAGCCGGCATAAACGTGAGACGTAAAACAAAGATTTCATTTCATTTAATTTGGATGTAAAATCCTGAGTTAATTAGCATATAAGGACTTTGCACTACTATGTTGGTAGGAGATGAAAGTTGTTATTGATTTCTATTTTTCGGTTATTTAATCTTCATTTCCCATTTCTTTTGCATAAAATTTTAAAGAAATATTAGATACTAACTTCTTTCTCCCAAGAACACTCAAAGAAAAAATTATACGTAACGAAACAAAGTTATTGGGGAAAAATATGTTACAGTATAAGAGCAATTTTTCTTTTTAACACAGTTGTACCTGGAAGATCTAAAATAGTCCCCATCAGCATCGACGATATTCTGCCAACGTTCTGGAGGGCCATGGATTCCTTCGCGTTAGAACTTGTTGGGCCGTGAAGCAAAGAATGTATCAAGTGCATTTTGCACCTGTATTAAAGATTTGAGCTGGCTTCCTCTAGGGTGATTGTCAAAGGAACAGTCCTACTAGGTTAATTATAATGTATTTCGGATGAGTACGTTTAATGAACACTACCGAATTTGCAACCGAACCATGGGGAAAGAAAGGGTGTGTATTAAACTTTTGGCATGATCCTAGATGTGTCTCGGAACTCTACAGTGTCACTGGAAATTATTTAATTTGACCACCAAGTTTACTATTCATTTTCAAAGTGACTTAATGAATCTTTCAAGCATTCTCTATATATTCCAATATTTCTGAAAACATATTAAAAAAAAGAAACGCTATTTTCATATTACTGATGGACTTCTGCAAGGGAACTTTATAATGCTAAGTTCTTTTACTACGTCGAATATTTTTATCTGTGACCCCTTTTCTTTCTCTTCTTCTGTCTCTTTTTCTCTCTGTCTCACTTCTGTACCTCTAACAGATATCTATTCGTTTCAATTTTTTATTGAGAAGTGTTTAAGTTTCTCCCTACATTAATTATGAATCTCATTTCGTCTCATTTTTATTCTTTCACTTTATTGATACTAATACATGTATATTTTGAAATTAGCATTGTGCTCATGTTGTTGTTGATTTTAATACGGGAGAAAGGAAACGAGAAGAGAGAGGAGTGGTCTTTTTACCAGACACGATTATGGGATAAGAAGGGGTATATTGGATGGTCTAGCTGCACGGTGTTAGCTGTCACACTATTTTTTTTCATGTGTATAAGTTCAATAATTCATCATGAATAGAATCAAACCATGAGTGTTTTTGTAATGAACAAAAAACAACATGAAATGTGAAATCTCTTTTAACAAACTGTTGAGATTTCAGAGTCGCCAAACTTTACACTTTTGGGTACCGATTACCTTGAATCACTCAGTAGCCACAATTATTCCGAGATAGGGAGCTTATATTTAAAAGAATGACATTCTCAGCAAAATGCAGAAGTCTTTTAGTCTGAGAGAAAAGAAGGAATGAAATCTTTCATTTCTAGTTTTATTAGTCTTGTAGCTCTGAGCCTGTGGCAAAAGTACTGATAGAAATAAGGACAATGAATTATGAATATTTTGTAGAACATTCCACTCTAATATCACAGGAGTTTCATCTTCCGGTTTGCTTAGTTCTGAAAAAATATAGAGTATATTGCTGTACTATGTAAACAGGCACGTAGCCAGGATTTCGTAATAGGGGGGGGGGGTCCGTGACAAAATACTGTGGTTAGCAGACCACGGGCTCGATCATACTAAACTATTTTACTGGCAACATATGTTGGTCCGTTTAGTCTGTATTTGGTAATAGGGGCGGCGTGACATGAAGTACTGTGGTTACACACCAGGGGCACAATCCATCTAAACTATTTTACTGGCAACATACCCATATTGGTTTGTTAGGACACTAAAATGAGGATATGTCGGTAAGTATTTTAATAACAAACTATAAAGAAATCTCAAGTAAAAGAATATGTAAAACGTTTTGTAAAAGATATCATCTTCCGAGGTCATTCGAACTCAGTTCTTGTCTTCTTTCTTTTTCTTTTCCTCATCTTCATTTAATGTCGTCAAGGATGACAATGAAATCTCTTTCGACAGTAAACACATCCTACAAAATGGATTAGTGTTGCCGAGAAACTGAAAATTTCTTCAACAAGTGTAACTGAAATCTATGTTGCCATGCTCATATTATTGGCGATTGGGAGCATTTTTTAAGTTCTACCTGAGAGTGTCTGTTCGAACCAGTTTATCGATAGTCATTTGTAGTCCATAGGATTAGCGTGGAACTAGATGGAATTCGAAATGCTCCATTACAATAATATACATTTTTAACTTGAATCCCCCCGTTTCCTCCACACATAGCTCCTCATAAGAAAGAGTAGCCAAACGCTTGCTGTGGCTTTTTATTTTAAATGCTGGTTCTTCTTTTTCTTTTTGTTTCATCCTTCCTTAATATTTTTTCGTTTCTGGTCTGAAGAAGGGGGGGGGGGTCCGGACCCACCCCTTGGCTACGTGCCTGATGTAAAGTACCTGTACTGTGACTGTTTGTGATGACAATCAGAAACAGAAGTAAAAGGTAAATTACAGTAATGGTTTTCTATTAATAGCTTTCTATTAAGGGGGAAGTATAACTAGTTTTATTTTAACCAATTTTTTGCCTTAAAATGCTTGTCCAAGTTCATCCTCTTCCACTTCCACCTTGAGTACGGAAATGGAAGAACATAATTAATTTTGATTGTTGATTCTAGTACATATCAAGCATAATTTATCGGATCTCGGCCTGTATGATATGTCGATATAATCGATATCGATATTAACACATATCAACGTTCGATATCGTAAATATATCGACATCAGTATATCATAATCCTAAATTCTCGATATCGATCATCGGAGAGGCGAGGTAGAGGGAGCCCATAAGACTTGCGATGGATGAAGAAATAAAACTTATTTTTTACGACAATGTCTTCTAATGACAATTGAAGATTTTGGTGCAAAAAACCGCCAAGTCTAAAAATTGAAAGTGTAAAGGAAATATCTTCACAAAGGGTTCTCTTCTCTTTTTATTTCTTTCAAATTTGGCACACATATACTAGACCGAAAATAAATCGACAAATATTTGTTGTTTCTTTCGGAAAATAGGTTAAGGGGGCAAAGGGTCCCTTTTCAAAACGAGATCCCCTTGATTAAAAGGATCACATTAAAGAAACGAAACTCTGCTGATGCACAGATGACTTCAAAGTAGAAAATATGGGTTTTGTCGTTTGCGAAAAAAAGGTTGCAGAGTCAATGCCCCTTCGAAACGCCAAAGACCCCGCACAATCCAGACGAAAATTGGATTTCGGTGGAACTCCTTGAAACCGTGGTATGTTGTAGATATGGTGTTCCTGAGAAGAAGTCTCAATGGGCACAACCACAAATCACTGACCGTTTGGCAACTACAGGGTCACATTTTTGCAAACAGCAGAAGGTAACGTTATTTTGGATTTCGATGGAATTGCTTGAAACATGATATGTTGTAGATATTGTGATCGTGAGAGAGAGACTCAATTTGCACAACCTTTAATCACTGACCGTTTTGCCACTACAGGATCACTTTTTAAAAAGAGCTGAAGGTAAAGGTATTCTGGATTTCAGTGCAATTGCTTGAAACTGTGATATGTTGTAGATATTGTGATCCTGAGAAAAACTCTCAATGGATACAACCACCAATCATTCGGTACCTACGGGCCCACATTTTTTTAAAACAGCAGAAGGTAAGGATACTCTGTAATTTTGGTAGAATTGTATGAAACCCTGAAAAGTAGTATCCCACAACCTGGAAAAGAGATTTGGAGAGTAGCGACCAACATCATTTAAGAATAGACAATATTCAGATATTTATCCTGCGGGACAAAGGAAAACCCTGGAAAGCTCTAGACAATTTTTCTCAGGACAAAGACATCTACAACATATCACAGTTTCATTCATTTATACCGAAATCAAAATATCGTTATGCCAAGGTGTTTTTTTTTTTTTTTTTAAAAAAACTGTATCTGTAGTGACCAAACGCTCATAATTCGATGATTGTGTCCATTAAGATTTTCCTCATGATGAAATCAACACATCTTAGTTTTACTCAACCTTACCGAAATTCAAAAATCGTTATACTCGGCTGTTTTCAGGAAAGTCGCCCTGTAGTGACCAAACGATTAATGATTTGTGGATGTGTCCATTGATGCTTATTCTCAGGATGACAATATCTACAACACATCACGGTTTGTCACTTTGACCGAAACTAGAATATCGCTATCTTCGACTCGGCTGCTTTCAAAAAAGATGTTTCGTACTGACCAAATGGTCAGTGAGTAGTGGATGTGCCCATTAAGAGCTTTTCTCAGAATCACCATATCGACAACATATCACAATTTCAGTCATTTTTTCCGAAATCCAGAACATCACCTATTTCGGTTACATTCAAAAAAGTGGCCTCATAGTGGCCAAACAGTCAATGATTAGTGGTTATGCCCATTAAGACCTTTTCTCAGAATCACAATATCTACAACATGTCACAGTTTCAGTCATTTTTACCGAAATCCAGGCCATCATAATTTTTGGTTACTTTCAAAAACTGGCCGCGTAGTGGACAAACGGTCAGTGATAATTGGTTGTACCCATTAAGACCCTTTCTCAGAATCACAATATCTACAACATGTCACAGTTTCAGTCATTTTTACCGAAATCCAGGCCATCATAATTTTTGGTTACTTTCAAAAACTGGCCGCGTAGTGGCCAAATGGTCAGTGATTAGTGGTTATGCCCATTAAGACATTTTCTCAGAATCATTATATCTACATCATATCACAGTTTCAGTCATTTTTACCTAAATCCAGAACATTAACATTTTCGATTACTTTCGAAAAAGTAGCCTCGTAGTGGCCAAACGGTCAGTGATTAGTGATTGAGCCCATAAATACCTTTTCTCGGGATCACAAGATCTACAACATATCACCCCTTCAATCACTTTTTTCCGAAATCCAGAACATTACCATTTTCGGTTACTTTCAGAAATGTGGCCTCGTAGTGGCCAAACTGTCCGTGATTATTGGTTGTGCTAATTAACACCTTTTCTTAGAATCACAATGTCTACAACATATCACAGTTTCAGTTATTTTTATCGAAATCCAGAACATCACCATCTTCGGTTACTTTCAAGGAAGATGGGCTCGTTGTGGCCAAACGGTCAGTGATTAGGGGTTGTGCCTATAAAGACCTTTCCTCAGAATCACAATATCTACAACATATCACACTTTCAGTCATTTTTACCTAAATCCAGAACATCGCCATTTTCGGTTACTTTCTAAAATGTGGCCTCGTAGTGGCAAACGGTCAGCAATTAGTGGTTGCGCCCGTTAAGACCTTTTCTCAGAATTACAATATCTACAACATATAACAGTTTCATTCATTTTACCGAAATCCACATTACCATTTTCGAATACTTTCAAGGAAGATGGCCTCGTAGTGGCCAAACGGTCAGTGATTAGGGGTTGTGCCTATAAAAACCTTTCCTCAGAATCCCAATATCTACAACATATCATAGTTTCAGTTATTCTTACCGAAATCCAGAACATCTCCATTTTCGCTTGCTTTCAAAATGTGACCTCGTAGTGTCCAAACAACCAGTGATTATTGGCTGTGCCCACTAAGATCTTTTCTCAGAACCACAATATCTATAACATATCACGGTTTCAGTCGTTTTTACAGAAATCCAGAACCACAATTTTCCGTTACTTTGAAAAAGGTGGCCCTGCAGTAGTCAAACGGTCAGTAATTATTGGTTGTGACCATTAGGACATTTTCTCAGAATCACAATATCTACAACATATCACAGTTTCAGTAATTTTTACCTAAATCCAGAACATCACCATTTTCGGTTACTTTCAAAAAGTGGCCTCGGTCAGTGATTAGTGGCTATGCCCATTAAGAACTTTTCTCAGAATCATTATGTTTACAACGTATGACAGTTTCAGTCATTTTTACCGAAATCCCGGCCATCTACATTTCCGGTTACTTTCAAGCAAGTGGCCAGGTAGTGGCCATACGGTCAGTGATTATTTGTTGTGCCGATTAAAACCTTTTCTCAGAATCACAATATCAACAACATATCACAGTTTTAGTCATTTTTACCTATATCCAGAACACCAACATTTTCGATTACTTTCCAAAAAGTAGCCTCGCAGTGTCCAAACGGCCAATGATTATTGATTGTGCCCAATAAGACATTTTCTCAAAATCACCATGTCTACAACATATCACATTTCAGTCATTTTTACCGAAATCCAGGCCATCAACCTTTTCGGTTACTTTCAAGCAAGTGGCCTGGTAGTGGCCAAATGGTCAGTGATTAGTGGCTATGCCCATTAAGAACTTTTCTCAGAATCATTATGTTTACAACGTATGACAGTTTCAGTCATTTTTACCGAAATCCCGGCCATCTACATTTCCGGTTACTTTCAAGCAAGTGGCCAGGTAGTGGCCATACGGTCAGTGATTATTTGTTGTGCCGATTAAAACCTTTTCTCAGAATCACAATATCAACAACATATCACAGTTTTAGTCATTTTTACCTATATCCAGAACACCAACATTTTTGATTACTTTCCAAAAAGTAGCCTCGCAGTGTCCAAACGGCCAATGATTATTGATTGTGCCCATTAAAACATTTTCTCAGAATCACAAGATCTACAACATATCACAGTTTCAGTCATTTTTACCGAAATCCAGAACATCACCATCTTCAGTTACTTTCAAGAAAGTGGCCTCGTTGTGGCAAAACTTTCAGTGATTACTGGTTGGGCCTATTAAGACCTTTTCTCAGCATCACAATATCTACAACATATCACAGTTTCAGTCATTTTTACCGAATCCAGAATATCACCATCCTTGGTTAATTTCAAAACAGTGGCCTCGTAGTGGCCAAACGGTCAGTGATTAGTGGTTGTGCCCATTAAGACCTTATTTCAGAATCATTATAGCTACAACACATCACGGTTTCATGCAATTCCAATGAAATCCAAAATAACGTTAAGTTCTGTTGTTTGAAAAAATGTGGCTCTGTAGTTACCAAACGGCCAGTGGTTGGTGGTTGTGCTTATTGAGAGTTTCTCAGGATCACTACATCTACAACATATCACAATTTCAGTCATTTTTATTGGAATTCAGGATATCACTATACTTGGCTGTTTTCAAAAAAGTGGCCCTGTAGTGGCCAAAAAATTAGTGGTTGGCGATTATGCCCATTAAGACTTTTTCTTGGAATCACAATATCTACAACATCACGATTTTTGTCATTTTGTCCAAAATCTCGAATGTAGTTTTCTTCGGCTTTCTTTTAAAAAGTGGTCTTTTGGTGGCCAAACGGCTAATGATTTGTAGTTGAGCCCATTGAGACTTTTTCTCAGGAACATCATATCTACAGCATAACACGGTTTTAAGCAATTCCACCGAAATCCAATTCCCGTAAAGATTGTGTGGGGTCCTTTGTCATTTCGAAGGAGCATTGCCTCTGGAAAACTTCTCTCTCAAAAACGACAAAACCAGTATTTTGTACTTTGAAGTCATCTTTGCATCGGCAGAGTTTCGTTTCTTTAATGTGGACCTTTTAAATCAAGTGGACCTTCTTTTTGAAAAGGGACCCTTTGCGCCCTCAACCTGTTCTCTGAAAGAAACAAAAAACACGTGTTCATTTGTTTTCGGTCTAGTATATGTGTGCTAAGTTTGAAGAAAATCGGATGAAGAGAAACCCTTGTGAAGCTATCTCCTTTATAGTTTTACTTTTTGGACTTGACAGGTTGTTTGCCCCAAAGTCTTCAGTTTCTTTATGACTTCAAATTGTATTGTAAATAAATGCACTTGCAAATTTGCAATATTATATCCCAGATAGCACAGAAAATTTTTAAAAAATGTTTAAAAATTTGCAAAGGCAAACTAAAAAGTTTGCAAAAAACTTGCCTTTTCAAATGAGAAAATTTGCCGAAAGTTCAATGCAAATAACGAAGTTGACGCTGGCTGAGTTTGCAGCAAAGTTGCCTCAGAAAACGAAAACATTTGCCAATACAAACGAAATGTTTGCGACTGCACAGCAGGAAAGTTTGCCAGGACTTTGCTGCAAATATTTTGTGCAAATTTTCTTGTCAAAATTTCCGAAAATGAGCTGATAAATTTGGTGAAAATATTAAAAGGTTTGCAGCAACGTTGCAGAAAGTGTTTTCACGATCGCAAGATCATGTTTGCTGCAAATTTAGAAGGTAATGTTTGTTTCAAATTTAGAAGGTAATGTTTGTAGCAAATTTAGAAGGTAATGTTTGTAGCAAATTTAGAAGGTATTGTTTGTTGCAAATTTGGTATAAGGCTAAAATACGTATCAAAATTCTGAAACTAGTGATCGAGGTATAAGTCAAAATATTAACTTCTTGCGATTTAATATTATTAAAACATAGGAAACACAATCTACCATTTCGGTTGCATTCATGGAGTAATCACCTGTGACGTTTAGAAGATATTTTTCATTGTTATTTCCAGGTTCTTCCTAAATGTAATCGGAATGAGACATTGTGTTTCGCATGCTTTAATAGTCTTTAAATCCCAAGCAGTTTATATTCTGACTTGTATCTCACTAGTTTCAGAATTTTTCTACATATCTTAACCAAAATTCGCAGCAATTGTCTTCAAACTAGTACAACTACATAAAAAAACAAACGAGATGGGCTGATAAGGGTCATTTTTCGCCCATCGAACACCGGAAAAATTAAGAGTCCGATTCAGACAAGTTTGCAATATCTGTATACTGGAAGATATGTTTTGTATGTGAATATAATACATACGTAAGAAAATAAGTCATAGAAATTAGTGCCCCAAAAGAGGCAACTTTGCGTCATTTTGACAATGTTTGCTGTCGTTGACAGAGGCTTGTGGTAAGAAGGATTCAATGAACCTAAATAAACCAGACTCCTAATAATATAACGCTGTGTAAGCTTTGATGAGGAACAATTTATTTTGGTTCAGTGTGTCTTTCGACCTTTGAGAGAACAGAATGTATCTAGCCTCTAGAGACACTTTACATTTTTCCGATGTTCGATGGGCGAAAAATGACCCTCATCAGCCCACATCCTTTTGGAGAGAGCAAATATAGATGATAGTTTGCTACCTTCCAGCTGCACTTTGCTTATTCATAAAATAAGAAGTAACTTATTAAAGACTATTTTAACGTCATTTAATTTATATATATGTATACATAAATACTAAAAAAGCAATAGAAAACGCCTAAACCTGTGATATTTTCCATAAGTAGAAGATTTGCTTTGTTATAATTAAATATAAATTAATTATTTGCTGAGCAAAGCTATATATTTTTATTAGTGTCTGATGAAGCCAGAGTTAGTTGGCGAAACTGTAACACGTTTTGAATTTTAATGAAAATATAGTTTTGCTCAGCAAATAATTAGTTTATATTTAAGCCTAAACCTGAATATTTCTGAAGGTTACATCAACGTTTATTCCATCATTTACTCTTGTAATGGATACGGAAACTTTCTCTGGTTCCTCGTAGGGAGATTTCGACTTAAAAGCGAGCCACTGAAACAAATCTAATAAATTTGACCTTTCAACGAATTTGGCCTGTACATTTTAATCCAAAATTTTACAAAGTCGGCTGCATAATCACTCAGCAAAGTAGCAATTGACGACTAATTACCCAATAACAACACATTATACTCGAAGATAATGCACAAGGGAAAACAAACACTTCCAAATGCATAAACAAACATGGCGGCATCCAGATGGCTCCAAGAACAAAGGATTAAGCCTTTCCAAATTGACATGTCGAAAAAAAAAAACAGTAAAAATCATGGTAATGGCACAACCGTATTAGAATGTGTGAGGGCAAGCATGTAAAAATAACTATAAGAAGATTAGGATGAAACATTAAAAAATACTATACTGTAAATAAAGGGCATTATATATTTATTGCTTGATTTTGACTTTAGGATGACAATGTACTAAAAACTATAACAATACTCAGTGATCATATTACAGAATGCATAAGGGGATTAACAAAAACTGTTTTATAGAAAAAAAAGTTGAGAAAAGCAAATTGTTGTGTATATATAATAACACTTAGTACCAGATGCCAATATCTGAAGCCTCTTCACAACTTTTTGAGTTTGAAAATTGAGCGAAAATGGAAGAAAATATCAAAATTTCGAACTGTGCAACCTTCAACCTGATTTCTCATCAAGCACAAATAGAACACACCCGGAAGCTTTTTCGCCGAACTATCGGAACATGCATCCAGAAACAAACGTGTGCCAATATCTGGCGTATAGACACACTTGATCGAGAAGCGACCCAGTCATCACTCTCACAAACTGGTTGCATAGCATCTGCACGATACAGGATTCATTTTCAAAATTCTTATTTGCAAACAGTCACTTCAGCTAAATACTATCTTATGTTGAGAAACAAAAACATCCGGTTGTGTTTTATATATGCTCGCCTTGCTTGGTGCAAATTCGGAGGCGAATTGAGGTTGGAAGTTGGAGAGTTATTTGGTGAGGAATATTTTGCTACACGTTAAAATTCTCCATTTCTCATTTTTTATCTGGAACTGAGGTCACAAACTATAAAACACTCCATCGTGGTTTTTAACTATTATTTGCCGGTCTTCATGCTTTAGTCGATGCTGTCAAAAATCCAGGTCCGTGGGGTGAGTACAATGTACCTAAAAATCCATTCGTACCATGCAGTTTCCCATATACTCAATTATAAAAATACTTCACACTATACACCCTTTTGCCATACTAATTACTTTATTTCGATAAATAGTTAAATATTTTTGGGGGTAATTTTTCTTACAAACTGTTTGAGTCATACCAACTGGTAGGTTTATAAATCCCTTCTCTGCCGATACCATACGACCATTTTGTCATAATTTAATACAAGTAACTACAACTTTGCAAAAAAAAAAAGTGAATGAGGTATTTGAATGATGCCTATCTTTCAGTTCATAATATAGCAGACTACCTACAGCACAGATGCTGCAAATTATCTCGTGTATGAACAAAAGTTATATTACTGGAAACTATGTACAATGCGTCTTTGTCGATAACTACCCCGATGGTAAACATTAACTCTTGTTTCATATGCATACAAGCTAAACGACTCTCTTTTCATTATGAACAACTTTCCTTGATTATCACCTAACAAAAACTAAATGTACAAAGCAGATTTATCAACCGTGTGCGGTTTCAACCATATATAAACAAGTCTCTTCAGTTGTCCGGATTACTTCTTACAAATAGTTACAAATATTTCGTAATCACTGTTCTTCCGTTGGAGGCTAGGTCTTGTTTCATATACGCATACAAGCTAAACGACTCTCACTTCATTATGTGTAACTTTCCTTCAAGATTAGCACCCAACAAAAACTACAAACTCAAAACAGACTTATCACCACTTTTCGTCATCACTGTTCTTCCGTTGGAAGCTGAGACTGCGTGCTGCTGAGAGTCCACCTCCAGATGAGGATGCTCTCTCATCCAGAGTAACTCTAATAGTGCTTCCGCTCTCATCCATTGAAACTCGAGTAGTGCTTTCGCTCTCATCCACTGAAACTCGAGTAGTGTTTTTGCTCTCATCCAAGGAAACTGGAGTACTGCTTCTGCCTTCTCTGAAATGAAAATTCAAAGTATTATGCATTTGTGCTATAACATTCGATTATCAACATGATATAATTAAGGCGAGAGTCAATTTCTCACGTATTGACAAGGAAATATCTGAGGACCACGGATGCTACAGTGCCAAGTGACATTGAGGAAAGAGAAAAAAAAACTATCCTCTGTTGCAGCAATGATATGGAAACACAACGTGAAGTGCATAATTCCCTCAACAGGTGGCAGAATAAATCACCTATGTTGTATTGCTTCCGATGATTTAATTTTGCTTCCGATACTTGGTGCTCATTTTTCGTTAAAAATTGTAACGTTTTGAAAATTTCGCAATTGTTTAGTAAACTACTCTTCATGATACATCATCAGAGCAAATTTCGTTTCTCTAGCCTGTGCAGCTTTTTCATATTACGTTTTCCCGCTAGTTTGGAAATGAGATCTTCGAGTTTTACGTCCCACGATTATGCCGGTTAGGCTAAAGGAGACTGATGATGAGTAATGAATGAAAATGGTGGAATGAAGAAAGTGGGAGGAAACGGGAGAACCCCGAGGAAACCCACGCACACGGTGTTTGTCCACCACAAAGTTTATTTGGCGGGGGCTGGGATCGAACCCGGGACCCCAAACACCAGAGGTGAACGCTCTATCACTGAGCCACCGCGGCCCCTCCCACTATTTTGGATCGTGTTTTTAACGTAACCTAGACTTAATGATCCACTTTCGGTGGTCATAAACTCAAGATTGCGAATTGTTTAATACTTCGTAATTTTCCGCAAACTACTGTTCATGATACAACATGATAGCAAATTTCGCTTTTCTAGCCTTAGTGGTTCGCGTTAGGCACTTTCTAACCGGTATATTGACTGGCGGCCCTATTCCATTCAAGATGGCGACCTGGCCAAAATTTTCTTTTTCTCCATAACTTGCTCTTCAAGACACACCTTCGCACCAAATTTCGTTTAAGTCCAGCAGTTCGGCCTGTGATTTTATATCACTGTGAATTGTGATTCAATGGCCATAAGACTTTGGAATCCTCATACAACTGAAGCTAGCACATGAGACTCTCGAGATTCTTTGTTACCCCAATTTGTGATTTTAAATATACAAACGTTGTACGTCAAATTTTCGAAAGATAATAAGACTTCCCTTGTACTTTTGGTTCATGATGACATGTGTGTTTACATTAAAATCATTTACTTTCATGCTAATTATTGCAGGAATTATAGAACAAAAACAAGCAGAGTTGAATTTCTGCCTCGAAGACTCGAATTGTGAGGAGGTCCATGAACTTCGGTACCCGATTTTTAAAAGTGATTCCTGATTTGGTGAATAATCGAGCAGGCAATTTTCTTAGCCTTTCATACGGAATAATATAGCCTTCAGTTTTTAATTTTTTTTTTTTTTTTTTTGAACCAGTTTTTGAAAACAAAAATTTTTCTAAACGTTTCGTGAGGGATACTATTCACTTTAAACATTTTTCATGTGTTGTATAGTCTTGGAGAGCATTACTTTATTGTTCTTTCTTTTTCAACTATAGTCCCTATGTTTTTAGGGTGTTTTGGGATAATGTATATATCCCCGAATATCCTAAAATGGTTGAGAAAGTTGATGGTTGCAGACATTTTGTTTTATTACCACAAATACCAACGCGGTCTTTAAAAATGATGAAATATAAAGAAGTTTCTGAAAATTGAATGCCTGCTATGACCATCGACGTTTCGGAATTTGCAATCTCTGACTCCGTAATCCCAAGGCGTTGGTCATAACTGCTCTAAATTTTTAAAACGTATTATCTGGGAAGTCGGAAAATGTGGCTTGGCCCTATATGCACCCGGCGTCCTCTTTCGTTATAGAAAATGTAAACCACGCACAATTGAATATTCTTTGTAAACATAATTGTTTTAGCCATTTTATTTCCATACATGGTTTCACAGAATACACCATCGTTAGATGCAAAGGCGCTTGAGAAAATGATTCAAATTAATAACAGAGTGGTAACCGACTCATATATCCTCTCATGAGAAAATAGCTACCACATGTTATGAAAAAATAAGCAAATTCCTTCTATTGTGGCGAGCTAGTAAAGATACAAGGCAAAATATTATTAAAACAAACGAATACATACCACTAAGAAACAAAAGCGAATAAAACTCACGTAGAAAGAACTAAAGCAACTAACAGAGTGAACAGGAAACAAAGGAGAACAAACAGAGTGCATATGGCGGCGTGGTGTCTATGTAACGTCATTCCTGCAGCATTGACTAGACTTAATGTACGTAGTAGCATTTGCCTGAATCCAGATTTAAGGATGGTTTGTGATCATGAATAAAAGTTATTAAGTTGTTTATTGTTTTCCCTGAGCCTATTACCATGACCTGTTTTATATTACTTGGATTTTGTTTAGTATAAACATCAACAAAATGTTCCACATGTCAAAGTAATAGGTTCGAAAAAAAATGTTACTATAATAAAACATTTTTATCTATAAATAGAAACATCCTTCATTCTGAACTCAGGCAACATTCATAATGCTACCATGTATTTGAAGTGTGGCCGATCTGGCAAGGCTGGAGGAGCGTACACATCACGCCATATCCAATCTCTGTTCGTTCTTCTTTGTGTTTCTGTGTACTTTGCTACCTGCTTTAGTTCTACGCATATCTTGTGGTTTGTTTCTAGCGTTGCTTCTGCAGCGTAGTGGAATGTACTCCTTTATTTTCTCTATATTTTGCCTACCTATACCCATCCTTACAACCTGGATACAGAGAACGAACCTAGCTCATTATTCCATCACATGTGGCCATCCACCAAAGATTTAAATTCCTCATGAGGATAGTTTAATAAGCAACTTAACTTTCATTAATTACAACACACCAAAAGATTTGTTTTTGAAGGTCGAATGGCTTCCATACATTCCTGTGTGAGACAGCTATTAACTCACAAGTGGCAAGATATGTAGACTGCTTACAATTCCAGTGCTCTTTGATACCCCACATGACTCCATTCTCATTTATACTATATGTTTGCAATTCAATATGGCGGCTTTTAAGATGGTGACATTGCACTGGAAGTGCCCTCAAACATAAGCTATCTACCCCGATTTTCAATAGTTGAGTTGGATCTGCCAATATTTCCTTCGTGACGGATCCAAACAGGTATTCTTCACATTTTATTGCCTATTTTATTTCAAAATAGCATGCATGTAGCAGCTCAATGGAACATTTGTGAAACGAATGACCACTACTGTCCTGCTTAGCAGCTAGAACTTAATTTTAACACAAAGTTTCATAAAAAAAAAATCCAATTCTCATGATTCGTGTACTTTCCTCGTAAGCAAACACACTACAAAAATATAAAAATCAGCGCCATTACACCCTCCATATGGTTATAAAGTGCTTTCCCTGAAAACAAATTTTCTTGCATTGGTTCAAACTTGTATTTTTCTTTTTTCATTATTTCAAAAGAATACTAGGGACGATATGAAGATTGTACTGCTTTTGAAGTGACAACTGGTTTCATTTCATAATGACTGCTGAATTCTTAACTGTTTCTTAGTGCTACTTTTTTAAAAGAAAAAATCGCTGAATAACCGAAGTATTTGCTTCAACTGATGAGTAATCATGGAAGAAAAGTTATTTATTACCATCAAAAAATGCTTTTTAGCTTTGCTATCCAATGCTTATCATAAAAGATCCTGAGTACGAACGAACGTAAAATTGCTTACTCACCTTCGAGTTAACCTCGTTTTGGCTTGATTCAGAAATCCTAGTCTACATTTCTTTATTGAATCTTGGGCTGTGTTGGGATGTGATTTCATAACAGCATCTGCATTGAAAAAGAATATTTTTGATCAAAATATTAAACATCAAATGGTTTATTCTAATTTTTACACACTTTATTTGAACATAGTGGTTGCCTTGTCCGACACTTTTCAAATACCACAGCAGTCGTCAAATGCAAAAACACTAGCCGGATAAGAAGGCCGAAGTGGGCTTTACTAGGATTGCTTTGATATTCAACACCAAAAACCTTCATATCGAAAGATGACTTTAACCCAAAAATCAACTTCGGTCACTTTCAGATTTCGAAATGCATAAAAATTGAAGGAAAAAAAACAGCTTTTTTTTCCCTCCTAGACTCGTCACTTGTAGTGGCTTCGCACACTGCAACAATAGTATCCTCTATAAAATATCTTGCATTCCAAAGTAAACGTAAAACAAAGTGCAAACGTAAAACAAAGTTATAAAATGCATTCATTAAAACATTAGAAACAAACCACGAGAAATAGACCTATTTTCATTTTTAAAAGGCCTCGATTGAGCAGTTTGCCTCTCATTACACTTGAAAAGGCAGAAACTAAAAGTATTTAATGAGAAACGAAAAGCATTTAATATTATAAGCTCCTCTTATCCACCTTTTCTGATTGTGTGGTAGGATTCTCTCAGGGTATCAAATCTAAAAACATTAAAATTTACCATCCAAAATTGAAGAAAACGTTGATATTATGGCCGATGGTGTGCATTACGAAAACCTCCAAATTCAAGTTCTCAAAGAAAATTCTAAACATTTGTAACGTATGGTGCAATTTAACACTAGAAGGACCAAAACTTTTACCTCCCTAGAAGTACCGAGCCGTCATTTTGACCGCTATTTAATTCCAAGAGATGTATATTATTTTTCTTTATATTTCTCTTATTTTAGCTTGAATTTAATCTGTTTAATCGACTAGCTTATGTTTTATGTAAATTTTTCTCGTGATATAATGCAGGTAATCCACTAAACCCCGTCAATATATTAAATATAATATTAATATCGGAAGTTCGCCCACAGAACAGTGACAAGAAAAATTAAAATAAAGGAATAGTACTTGCATTCCTACGTATGGAATCCTTTTTATACTAGTCACGTGATCACCCTAGCTGCCCTGTAAACATTGGCTGGGCTACTTTTCTTTAGCACAGACCTGTGTATAATGTACCAAAATAGTTTTATATCGAACTTTTTATTACATGGAAGTAAATTACATTTTCAATATATTTTTATTTCAACTTGTATGCACTGAACTCAAGACAGCAACACTTTTCTTGCGCTTACACTTGTGTACAGCGAGTGGATTTCCTGATTGATCTTCATATACGTCTGTAGTGAACATATCATTTTCTTTCTCATTCAAGCACATTTTGGGAAATTCTCCTGTTACGCAGACTACCAATCAAGATCATCTGTTTCTTTTTCAAAGATTCGGCTCATTTTTAACCTGTAAGAAAAGTTATCGCAAGTAACATTCATTCCTCTGCTGATAAAAGGATCCATCGTTTTCAGAACAATATATTCGCCTAATTGTAAGTCCCGACGTCGTTCTTAATAGTTTTCCAGGTAGGAACATACTTTTAGTTCATACCGTGACTTTACAACCAAATTTGAATCCAAATTTTTCAGGCTTGTTTAGGCATACATTACATGAATTCGCATCTCATTTTAGTAGAGAATAACTGTTCATCCACAAAAGCACTGTCGTGGGTTTTTTAGTGCCTGATACAATTCTCAATGAATAAGTTCTACACAGATGATGCCAAAGCAAAGTTGTTTGCTTTTAGCCTTGAAGAGCTAGGACATTTTTCACCAAATCAAAGATACTTCATTATTAAAAAAAAAAAAAAAAAAAAAAAACTTTCTTTCCATAATGGTTCTGTAAAACACTGGTCCATAGCTTACGTTTTATAGTTCCTTTACGGGTATATCTGAAGCTACACGAAATATGAATATTGCTAGAAATAAAATGGGTTCTGTAATTGACAGGAGCCAAAGAGAATCTTGACGCTCTCTGAGCTTCAATAACGGTGCATTTCAGAATGTTTCTCAACATTGTTTCGTCTATGAACAAGCGAAAAGCATTACCAAAATCATCATCTTCAATATGATGTAAATCATAATATAACAAACAGGTTTCTCGCGAAGGATGTCCTGTGAGGCAGTATGCCCAGCTTTGTTCTGTTTGTCCACTTTACTCCAACGTGTCCCGTGAGCTCCTATAAAAATATTTGATCGATTACTTCTGGAAACTTCTGTATCTGTTTCCTTTCTCTTATCCGAAAAAGTAGCTTCAGACACTGCATTGTCGCTACTACTGCTGTGTTCATCGAAGCAGTCTCCCTGTTGTTTTTCCAAGCGAAATTGATTTTCACTCAAATCTTAGAAAGTACGTAACACTTTATCAGGTCTCATGTTGCTTTTGTAATTGTTCATATGTACCTCCAAGAAAACTTTTATTTCTACAGAGAACAATGTTACTACGAGATACGAACATAATTGAAGAAGAAAATATATTCAAAGAAGTGCCATATATCTTTTTCCTTACAACAATGAAAAGCAGAAATAAAACATTTCAAATAGAAAACTCGTTGGAAAAAATAATGTAAAATATTTCAAAATTTATTATTTCCAACAGAGAGCGTACCATATAGCGTACAACCTATAAAACAGTCCACATCAACAGCAAAATATAGATTTTTAAATGAGGCAGTCAAATTGACGGTCTGGTCCTTCTAGGGGTATTCAACAAAAATATGTACTTATTTAAAATAGACAAACAATGTTTATATGCTATATCAAATCTCTCTTTAAAATAATAAAAGTCCTAAAGTATGGTTGCGTCAGTCAAAGAAATATATGAGATATAGAAAATTGTTTTACGTGATGCCGTCAAAACGACGGCTTGGTCCTTCTAGTGTTAATATATTCTGGTCCGTTTTCTTAATTAGAAATCCGCACTTTATTTTTACAATATGAACACAAATGACGTTTAAGGTTTATTGTGCGAAGCAGGGCCGTGCCGTGGGGGGGAGGCGAGCGGGGCAAAGGTCAAATTGCGTAGTTTCCAGCCCATTCAAAAGATGGAGGTAAGAAACTCGACCTATCTAACTTAATTTGCTTCCTAACATTAACGTATTCTAAACTAACTTAACGAAGCGGGATGGCAACTTCGGAATAAATGCCTTTTCCAACGGCAATCCTGCAAGCATTAATACACCATATTCATTTTAGTAAGCCTAGTTCTATCATTAATTGCAAAGTTTAGCTTCTTCTCTCATTCATCGGGATAAGTTCAGTATCATCACCCCGGTTTTAGTCAAAATACTGAAATACTGGAGTTTCAAGCTTTGTAAATACATTTTGTAAGTGAAAAATGGTGTTGAACATGACAACATTTTCGTGAAAAGCGCAAAGATACCCTGTGACGGCTGGAACCATTTGCAAAAGCATTGCAGTATGGGAAGGAAATGGCCTACGGCGCGTGTCATATTTCTGTTTGTTTTTACCGAATGGAAAATCTAGATCTGAAACTGATTTTTCGTAGAGGACATATGCTAACCAACGTGGCCAGGTTTACTTTTTTTTTTCGCAAATTCTATTTCCGAAATTGCGGTTACAGGTGAATCAACGTGACAGTCAGTGCCGTTACTTAGTATAATTAAACAAAAAAGAAAACTATACTTAATTTTAGCTAACGTAATCTAACCTAACTTTGCCTGTCGAGCAATTGTTGTTCTACTTTCATAGCTACGTCTTTGTTGAAAAAAAAAAAAAAA
This sequence comes from Thermobia domestica, assembly GCF_964235325.1. NCBI lineage: Eukaryota > Metazoa > Arthropoda > Insecta > Zygentoma > Lepismatidae > Thermobia > Thermobia domestica. The sequence continues at coordinate 196,029,302 of NC_137455.1, read as the reverse complement.
AAAAAAAGATGCCGATACTAAATATTTTCCCAGTCATCTTTGCTCCTTATTACGTTATATTTTTAAAAAAATGCGTAGAAAGAGAGCTTCCAATTGGGAAACACTTTCAATTGTTTATGCGTATTAAATGTGGTCCCCCCCCTAGTTGGGAGCTTTCTAAAAACACACCTTACTTAAAACAACGGTAATATACCAGATTAGGTTTTCATGCCATATAGCGTTGCCAACAATGTATATCAGTGCTTTTTGCTTTGTAGTGACGTTCACAGTCGCACACACGAAGTACAAACAGGTTCAAAGACGAGAAGGTTCTAAAACACAGGTCCCCCCACATAGGTCAGTAGCTAGGTTGGGTCCTTTCTGTACCAAACCTTAATATTTAATTCATATAGTATTGCCGAGCGATCGTTAGCAAGTGGAGGCGGGTTAGAGCCCCGCAAGGCACGTTGTTTTCGGTCTTGATTACAGATAAATAGGAAGAGGGGACCTGTGTTCTAGAACCTTGCCTTCAAAGACACTTAAGGTAAGACCCCCCTATGTTAAACAAGCGCAAAAACCCAACAATTGACATGTGTTTTTAGCGCATAAACAAGGGTGGAGGTCACTCTATAGAGTTTTCGCTTTGGGGGAACCCTCGATCTTATTTATGCGCTAAAATCACATGTCAATTGTTTGATTTTTGCGCAAGATTAACAGGGGGCGTCCTACCTTAAGTGTCTTTAAACGTGTTTGTACTTCGTATGCGACTGTGAACGTCACTACAAAGCAAAAAAAACACTGATATGCATCGTTGGCAACGCTATATGGCATGGGGAACTAATCTGGTATATTACCGACGGTTCTACGGATATTTTTCCTAAGTGATACGTTTTCTTTTCGATGTTCTACGGTTACATCAGGTCACGTTAGGTTAGGTTGTCCTTCCTCTTCGTTCAATATTAACACAGTCTTTCTCCTGTAAATTTTTACTTTCGTAGAACCCCCTTGTGTAGTTAACCCAACTCCGATAGCATTGGCAGTTAAAAATCATACTCTAACGGTTCTTAAACTGTATTCTAATAATTTTTCTTGAAGTTCACTGGTAACCAATTATTGACAGCACGCTAACTGACGAATTAGCTATTACCGTATTACTTACGCGAGCGAGACATCGGAGAAACAGCGAAGAGCCAACCACTGTTTGCTAAATTGCTCAGCCTGTAACCGCTAACACACTTTTGTAGTTTCGACAACTGTCCTTCGTACCTCTTCGAAATTCACAGACTATTCAACATGTATAAATAACTATTCCATTTAGTAAAATCATCTGCTTATAAGCGAACCCGGCAACAGAAAAAGAGTGAAACCTAACTTAATGAAACATCAAAATTTTTATAATGTGGATCCGTCTTTTCTTAGTGGCAAGCACTAAACATCTTTCGCTACTTGCCAAAAATAATAATAAAAAAAAAAAAACTTACGAACGATAAACGCACAGACAAAGGATATCGCAATTTATCTACTTACTCAACGATCATATCCCTGTACTTACTCTCGTCAGGCTGCCTGGGTCAATATAAATATCTGACAAGAGACCAGTGAGTTTATTCTGGAGTCCTCTGATCCTGATGTATTGGCTTTTCTCGATTTTGACTTCCCGCTTGTTTTGTCACAGTAAATGTAGCGCAGTGAATCCTGGGTACGATGCGCGCGCACTCGGTAATATCATCACAGGCGAGCACTTGGGACCGACCGCCAACCCAATATTTGTTCTCGCACTCCCCCCCCCCCCCTTTGCTACCTCATTTTTCTATGTAGAACGGTGAATAATAATAATATATTCAATCGATAATAATATTCAAAGCAAAACAGACGTGGATGTTTCGCTTCCCCAAAATTCTTCTTGGCTCCTTTCTTGTCCCCTACTATTACAAGCCAAGCGCCGCTACTGCCCGCAACGTCATACCACACAACTGAAACCGTCTCGAATTCCTGCAGCAGTGAAACACAAGTGGTGTCCGCTGCGAATCAGTGACCTACTTTCCTACGAGATTTGCTAAGTGATTGTATATTCTATGATCTAGGTGTTGTCGTTTTAATTATACTCTCCTGCAGAAATTCACCATTTTGCTATATAAATTTAACCTAACACTAAAATTTCCAAAATGCCTATAAAATTACCTAATATTTCCCTGACATCCCAAACTTTGCAAATTTCCTGACTTTTCCAGGTTTTCCAGACTGGTAGACACCTTGTCTATAATCTATATAGTCCTAAAACTACTACTACATGGCATTAACCAAAGTCTAAGTTTATACACTTGTATAAACTAGTTTAACGCTATCCTTTAATATTGTAAAATGAAATCTTTAAGTTTTACGTCCCATGACTATGCCGTTTAGGCTAAAGGAGACGCTGATGATGAGAAATGAATGAAATGGTGGAATGAAGAAAGTGGGAGGAAACGGGAGAACCCACGAGCACGGTGTCTGTCCACCACGAAGTCCACACAGCGCGAGCTGGGATCAAACCAGGGCCCCAACACCGGAGGTGAACCCTTTAATATTGTAAAGTAAGGAAATTATCCATACCACAATTTTCCTTCTATCATCCCCACCCGTAATCACTAAAATTGTCATCCACATATATAAGCAATGAAATTCATTTGTTAATATAATAAAACAAAACACTTCATTTATACCTACTTGTAGTGCGTTCAGGATATGTGAAATTGAAGTACTTGCTTAAATTTCTTTCAAATATAGTAGGACCATTCTCTTTCATTCCATCCTTGAAATGGCAACTGCAAAGCCTTGAGAAATTGTTTGGCTCCCGGTCTTTCCTCCTTAAAAAATATAAAAATATGAATAAATTAAGTATAAAATAAACTGAAAGTGAAGGCATGAAAAATATCTTCAGAAAATATTTCGATAATAAAATATAATTAAGATTACTGTAAAGCACGCCTGTTTTCACGCACAGTATAGAGGGATCTGTTCCTTGTGCGGCTGACAAAAAAAAAAAAAAAAGTCACGATTGATACATGGTTCGTGGAATAAAAGAAGAGAGAAGAAAAATGCTGGCACTAGTGGAATTGCCGGTATTATTGAAGTAATTAACTCTTCATGAAAACCTATTGGCAAAACAGTACTTGTGTTGAAAAGAAAATCCACAGATCGCAACCAGCCAACAGTTTTATTGATAGTAGTAATAGGTTGGTTTACCTTAGGTCAAGGTAAGTTCTGTTCTGTTCAACAATAGCAGTCACTATTCATATAACTTGGAGCATGCCGTCTAGGGAACTTTATGCCTACCTATTACTACAACTACTGACGTCACGGAAGAACTTCATGGGTAGTGTTTGCAGAAAGGGTCCAGAATTCAGATAAATTACCAAAATTTACAGGTAAAACAGTAATTTACCTGGTTTTCATTTCGTTGGTATGAAGAAACGCAGTGTAGTATAAGTTATTCAATAGCTTTAAACTCAGTTTTAACAAGACTATTTGTGATTTGTGCGTGTCATCGTGTACAATACATGAATGAAGTATGTACCGAGGCAAGTAGTTTCAATGGCAGCAATTTCTTAGTCACATACGTAAAGAAATTTAATTTCATTTCGTATGCTGTGATTCGAACCTCCTTCGGTGTGGTGTAATAAAAAATATAGTTAAATTACTCTCCATGCTAATTGTTGGTAATTCTGAACCTTTTCTGCGAAACTTAACCCCAACTTTAGTAAGGTTCCGCCGAATTACGCTCTCTACGAAACAAGACCCAATAATTACGTTTAAAAAAGTAAAATTATTTCAACAATCATCGCCTAGTTCATTCTAAACTTATTAGGTTGGTGCCTTCTTACTAGGAGCTTACAGCTTTATAATTCCTATAGAACTTGCACTCTGAAGTCAATAGGTCTATACATTTATATATTATCAATTAAAATATTTGAAAGTCATTAAAACGACAACTCATAACAAGAAGACGAACCGGATTTCTACCTATCCGGTTCAAAAGGCACGGCGAAACTAGTAGGTCCGCGCGTAGATTCAACTGCAGAAAGCAGCTGCGTAGTTGGTACACGCAGTAAAGAAGACAAGTGCAAAAATTACAAATCAACCTATGTTAAGTGTTCATTATTGGCATGTTCGGCAGGGTTCTAGAACGCTGTCCACCTTTTACACTGCATTGTAAAATATAGAAAACAACGTGCTCTACGGGGCTATTAACCTACCTTTACTCGCTATCGCTCGCTCAGCAATACTATGTGCATTCAGTAGAGCTTTGGTACAAAAAGGAACCAATCTAGCTACTAACATATACGTAGGGGCCAGCGATCCAGAACCTTCCCAGCTTCTATGTTCAAGGGCGACATACATGTTCTCTGTTTACATACATAAATTCCTTAAACATTACTCTTCCCTTCAATACTATTCAGACTGTACATTAAAATTTCAATGTCCTCACATTTTAAATCTGTACCGTTCAAGTGCAAATTATTATCCCAAAAAAGTGCAAATAGTGGGAAATAGTCTAGGACCAAGTAACGGGTTCACTCGAGCAGACGGTTCTACCAAAATAGATAATTTATAGGTAAAATATAATGGGAAACATTTGTCGTGAACTGTCAGTGCACAACATATTGAAATGAATTTTGAGTGATAATACAAGTATGCGTATACCCCTCGTCGCTGACGCGCCTGGTCCCTACGGACGGACCCCCTCGATATCGCTCGGGCCTTCCTGCTGTGCTCCTGCACTGACTCGGTTAGAGACCATTCATGCATTCTGTTAAAAGAAATACAAAGCTTTAACCTAACCTGAAACTGTTAGAATATGTCAAAATTTGGTAGACCCGTCTGCTCGAGTAATACAGAAGTAACTACTGTTTTTCAGATGTTTCTCTCAATTGTTTTATTGGCCTATGTTTAGCAGAAGGGGTCCAGCTCTTTTCTCTAAAAAATGTTACAATTTTGGTAATTTCTGTTCACATTCGGTTAGTTTAGGATAGGGCTGGTTAGTTTAAGTTAGGTTAGGCTAGTTTAGGTTACGTTAGGTTAGTTTAGTTTATGTTATATTAGTGTAGGAGTTCCGCATAATTTTCCAAAAAATGATAGAATTTCGTTTATATCTACTAATATTACGTTATTTTAGGTTAGTTCAGGTTACCTTACGTTACTTTACGTTAGGTTAGGTTAGATTTGGTTACGTTATGTTACGTCTAAGTACTTGCATCCCTCATTTCTCCTGTAAATTTACCTCGCCCATCTTAGCCACAAAATCCAGCCACAAAACTAAGGACGTTCAAGGTCATCCGCACAACACACAGGGTTGCAAACACTACAAATTTAAATTTAGAAAAATAAAACTCCCATAGCAAGCTTATTCCACGCTCAAAAGGACCCATGCAATCATCATCCCTATCATCCCTTTACATAATATACAAAATTTTGTGTGCTAAATGCCATGGTATCAATACCACAACACATAAACGAAATGGTTCAAATTTACAAAAACTTTTGTGGCCAAGACGTGCACGTTCACTAGCGGGTCAGGACCCATGCGATCATCATCCCTATCATCCCTTTACTTACTATACAAAAATTTGTGCTGTAAAATGTCGTGGTATCAATACCACAACACATAAACGACATGGTTCAAATTTACAAAAACTTTTGTGGCCAGGGTCGTGCACGTTCACTAGCGGGTCAGGACCCATGCGATCATCATCCCTATCATCCCTTTACTTACTATACAAAAATTTGTCCTGTAAAATGTCGTGGTATCAATACCACAACACATAAACGAAATGGTTCAAATTTACAAAAACTTTTGTGGCCAGGGTCGTGCACGTTCACTAGCGGGTCAGGACCCATGCGATCATCATCCCTATCATCCCTTTACTTACTATACAAAAATTTGTCCTGTAAAATGTCGTGGTATCAATACCACAACACATAAACGAAATGGTTCAAATTTACAAAAACTTTTGTGGCCAGGGTCGTGCACGTTCACTAGCGGGTCAGAACCCATGCGATCATAATCCCTATCATCCCTTTACTTACTATACAAAAAATTGTGCTGTAAAATGTCGTGGTATCAATACCACAACACATAAACGAAATGGTTCAAATTTACAAAAACTTTTGTGGGCAGGGTCGTGCACGTTCACTAGCGGGTCAGAACCCATGCGATCATCATCCCTATCATCCCTTTACTTACTATACAAAAAATTGTGCTGTAAAATGTCGTGGTATGAATACCACAACACATAAACGAAATGGTTCAAATTTACAAAAACTTTTGTGGCCAGGGTCGCGCACGTTCACTAGCGGATCAGGACCCATGCGATCATCATCCCTATCATCCCTTTACTTAATATACAAAAATTTGTGCTGTAAAATGTCGTGGTATCAATACCACAACACATAAACGAAATGGTTCAAATTTACAAAAACTTTTGTGGCCAGGGTCGTGCACGTTCACTATCGGGTCAGGACCCATGCGATCATCATCCCTATCATCCCTTTAATTACTATACAAAAATGTGTGCTGTAAAATGTCGTGGTATCAATACCACAACACATAAACGAAATGGTTCAAATTTACAAAAACTTTTGTGGCCAGGGTCGTGCACGTTCACTAGCGGGTCAGGACCCATGCGATCATCATCCCTATCATCCCTTTATTTACTATACAAAAATTTGTGCTGTAAAATGTCGTGGTATTAATACCAGAACACATAAACGAAATGGTTCAAATTTACAAAAACTTTTGTGGCCAGGGTCGTGCACGTTCACTATCGGGTCAGGACCCATGCGATCATCATCCCCATCATCCCTTTACTTACTCTACAAAAATTTGTGCTGTAAAATGTCGTGGTATCAATACCACAACACATAAACGAAATGGTTCAAATTTACAAAAACTTTTGTGGCCAGGGTCGTGCACGTTCACTAGCGGGTCAGGACCCATGCGATCATCATCCCTATCATCCCTTTACTTACTAAAAAAAAAATTGTGCTGTAAAATGTCGTGGTATCAATACCACAACACATAAACGAAATGGTTCAAATTTACAAAAACTTTTGTGGCCAGGGTCGTGCACGTTCACTAGCGGGTCAGGACCCATGCGATCATCATCCCTATCATCCCTTTAATTACTATACAAAAATTTGTGCTGTAAAATGTCGTGGTATCAATACCACAACACATAAACGAAATGGTTCAAATTTACAAAAACTTTTGTGGCCAGGGTCGTGCACGTTCACTAGCGGGTCAGGACCCATGCGATCATCATCCCTATCATCCCTTTAATTACTATACAAAAATGTGTGCTGTAAAATGTCGTGGTATCAATACCACAACACAAACGAAATGGTTCAAATTTAAAAAAACTTTTGTGGCCAGGGTCGTGCACGTTCACTAGCGGGTCAGAACCCATGCGATCATCATACCTATCATCCATTTACTTACTATACAAAAATTTGTGCTGTAAAATGTCGTGGTATTAATACCACAACACATAAACGAAATGGTTCAAATTTACAAAAACTTTTGTGGCCAGGGTCGTGCACGTTCACTATCGAGTCAGGACCCATGCGATCATCATCCCCATCATCCCTTTACTTACTATACAAAAATTTGTGCTGTAAAATGTCGTGGTATCAATACCACAACACATAAACGAAATGGTTCAAATTTACAAAAACTTTTGTGACCAGGGTCGTGCACGTTCACTATCGGGTCAGGACCCATGCGATCATCATCCCCATCATCCCTTTACTTACTATACAAAAATTTGTGCTGTAAAATGTCGTGGTATCAATACCACAACACATAAACGAAATGGTTCAAATTTACAAAAACTTTTGTGGCCAGGGTCGTGCACGTTCACTAGCGGGTCAGGACCCATGCGATCATCATTCCTATCATCCCTTTACTTACTATACAAAAATTTGTGCTGTAAAATGTCGTGGTATCAATACCACAACACATAAACGAAATGGTTCAAATTTACAAAAACTTTTGTGGCCAGGGTCGTGCACGTTCACTATCGGGTCAGGACCCATGCGATCATCATCCCTATCATCCCTTTACTTACTATACAAAAATTTGTGCTGTAAAATGTCGTGGTATCAATACCACAACACATAAACGAAATGGTTCAAATTTAAAAAAACTTTTGTGGCCAGGGTCGTGCACGTTCACTAGCGGGTCAGGACCCATGCGATCATCATCCCTATCATCCCTTTACTTACTAAACAAAAAATTGTGCTGTAAAATGTCGTGGTATCAATACCACAACACATAAACGAAATGGTTCAAATTTACAAAAACTTTTGTGGCCAGGGTCGTGCACGTTCACTAGCGGGTCAGGACCCATGCGATCATCATCCCTATCATCCCTTTATTTACTATACAAAAATTTGTGCTGTAAAATGTCGTGGTATTAATACCAGAACACATAAACGAAATGGTTCAAATTTACAAAAACTTTTGTGGCCAGGGTCGTGCACGTTCACTATCGGGTCAGGACCCATGCGATCATCATCCCCATCATCCCTTTACTTACTCTACAAAAATTTGTGCTGTAAAATGTCGTGGTATCAATACCACAACACATAAACGAAATGGTTCAAATTTACAAAAACTTTTGTGGCCAGGGTCGTGCACGTTCACTAGCGGGTCAGGACCCATGCGATCATCATCCCTATCATCCCTTTACTTACTAAACAAAAAATTGTGCTGTAAAATGTCGTGGTATCAATACCACAACACATAAACGAAATGGTTCAAATTTACAAAAACTTTTGTGGCCAGGGTCGTGCTCGTTCACTAGCGGGTCAGGACCCATGCGATCATCATCCCTATCATCCCTTTAATTACTATACAAAAATTTGTGCTGTAAAATGTCGTGGTATCAATACCACAACACATAAACGAAATGGTTCAAATTTACAAAAACTTTTGTGGCCAGGGTCGTGCACGTTCACTAGCGGGTCAGGACCCATGCGATCATCATCCCTATCATCCCTTTAATTACTATACAAAAATGTGTGCTGTAAAATGTCGTGGTATCAATACCACAACACATAAACGAAATGGTTCAAATTTAAAAAAACTTTTGTGGCCAGGGTCGTGCACGTTCACTAGCGGGTCAGAACCCATGCGATCATCATACCTATCATCCATTTACTTACTATACAAAAATTTGTGCTGTAAAATGTCGTGGTATTAATACCACAACACATAAACGAAATGGTTCAAATTTACAAAAACTTTTGTGGCCAGGGTCGTGCACGTTCACTATCGAGTCAGGACCCATGCGATCATCATCCCCATCATCCCTTTACTTACTATACAAAAATTTGTGCTGTAAAATGTCGTGGTATCAATACCACAACACATAAACGAAATGGTTCAAATTTACAAAAACTTTTGTGACCAGGGTCGTGCACGTTCACTATCGGGTCAGGACCCATGCGATCATCATCCCCATCATCCCTTTACTTACTATACAAAAATTTGTGCTGTAAAATGTCGTGGTATCAATACCACAACACAAACGAAATGGTTCAAATTTACAAAAACTTTTGTGGCCAGGGTCGTGCACGTTCACTAGCGGGTCAGGACCCATGCGATCATCATTCCTATCATCCCTTTACTTACTATACAAAAATTTGTGCTGTAAAATGTCGTGGTATCAATACCACAACACATAAACGAAATGGTTCAAATTTACAAAAACTTTTGTGGCCAGGGTCGTGCACGTTCACTATCGGGTCAGGACCCATGCGATCATCATCCCTATCATCCCTTTACTTACTATACAAAAATTTGTGCTGTAAAATGTCGTGGTATCAATACCACAACACATAAACGAAATGGTTCAAATTTACAAAAACTTTTGTGGCCAGGGTCGTGCACGTTCACTAGCGGGTCAGGACCCATGCGATCATCATCCCTATCATCCCTTTACTTACTAAACAAAAAATTGTGCTGTAAAATGTCGTGGTATCAATACCACAACACATAAACGAAATGGTTCAAATTTACAAAAACTTTTGTGGCCAGGGTCGTGCACGTTCACTAGCGGGTCAGGACCCATGCGATCATCATCCCTATCATCCCTTTACTTACTATACAAAAATTTGTGCCGTAAAATGTCGTGGTATCAATACCACAACACATAAACGAAATGGTTCAAATTTGCAAAAACTTTTGTGGCCAGGGTCGCGCACGTTCACTATCGGGTCAGGACCCATGCGAACATCATCCCTATCATCCCTTTACTTACTATACAAAAATTTGTGCTGTAAAATGTCGTGGTATTAATACCAGAACACATAAACAAAATGGTTCAAATTTACAAAAACTTTTGTGGCCAGGGTCGTGCACGTTCACTATCGGGTCAGGACCCATGCGATCATCATCCCCATCATCCCTTTACTTACTATACAAAAATTTGTGCTGTAAAATGTCGTGGTATCAATACCACAACACAAACGAAATGGTTCAAATTTACAAAAACTTTTGTGGCCAGGGTCGTGCACGTTCACTAGCGGGTCAGGACCCATGCGATCATCATCCCTATCATCCCTTTACTTACTATACAAAAATTTGTGCCGTAAAATGTCGTGGTATCAATACCACAACACATAAACGAAATTGTTCAAATTTACAAAAACTTTTGTGGCCAGGGTCGTGCACGTTCACTATCGGGTCAGGACCCATGCGAACATCATCCCTATCATCCCTTTACTTACTATACAAAAATTTGTTCTGTAAAATGTCGTGGTATTAATACCAGAACATAAACAAAATGGTTCAAATTTACAAAAACTTTTGTGGCCAGGGTCGTGCACGTTCACTATCGAGTCAGGACCCATGCGATCATCATCCCCATCATCCCTTTACTTACTATACAAAAATTTGTGCTGTAAAATGTCGTGGTATCAATACCACAACACATAAACGAAATGGTTCAAATTTACAAAAACTTTTGTGGCCAGGGTCGTGCACGTTCACTAGCGGGTCAGGACCCATGCGATCATCATCCCTATCGTCCCTTTACTTACTATACAAAAATTTGTGCTGTAAAATGTCGTGGTATCAATACCACAACACATAAACGAAATGGTTCAAATTTGCAAAAACTTTTGTGGCCAGGGTCGCGCACGTTCACTAGCGGGTCAGGACCCATGCGATCATCATCCCTATCATCCCTTTACTTACTATACAAACATTTGTGCTGTAAAATGTCGTGGTATCAATACCACAACAATTAAACAAAATGGTTCAAATTTACAAAAACTTTTGTGGCCAGGGTCGTGCACGTTCACTAGCGGGTCAGGACCCATGCGATCATCATCCCTATCATCCCTTTAATTACTATACAAAAATGTGTGCTGTAAAATGTCGTGGTATCAATACCACAACACATAAACGAAATGGTTCAAATTTAAAAAAAACTTTTGTGGCCAGGGTCGTGCACGTTCACTAGCGGGTCAGAACCCATGCGATCATCATCCCTATCATCCCTTTACTTACTATACAAAAATTTGTGCTGTAAAATGTCGTGGTATTAATACCAGAACACATAAACAAAATGGTTCAAATTTACAAAAACTTTTGTGACCAGGGTCGTGCACGTTCACTATCGGGTCAGGACCCATGCGATCATCATCCCCATCATCCCTTTACTTACTATACAAAAATTTGTGCTGTAAAATGTCGTGGTATCAATACCACAACACATAAACGAAATGGTTCAAATTTACAAACACTTTTGTGGCCAGGGTCGTGCACGTTCACTAGCGGGTCAGGACCCATGCGATCATCATTCCTATCATCCCTTTACTTACTATACAAAAATTTGTGCTGTAAAATGTCGTGGTATCAATACCACAACACATAAACGAAATGGTTCAAATTTACAAAAACTTTTGTGGCCAGGGTCGTGCACGTTCACTAGCGGGTCAGGACCCATGCGATCATCATCCCTATCATCCCTTTACTTACTATACAAAAATTTGTGCTGTAAAATGTCGTGGTATCAATACCACAACACATAAACGAAATGGTTCAAATTTAAAAAAACTTTTGTGGCCAGGGTCGTGCACGTTCACTAGCGGGTCAGGACCCATGCGATCATCATCCCTATCATCCCTTTACTTACTATACAAAAATTTGTGCTGTAAAATGTCGTGGTATTAATACCAGAACACATAAACAAAATGGTTCAAATTTACAAAAACTTTTGTGACCAGGGTCGTGCACGTTCACTATCGGGTCAGGACCCATGCGATCATCATCCCCATCATCCCTTTACTTACTATACAAAAATTTGTGCTGTAAAATGTCGTGGTATCAATACCACAACACATAAACGAAATGGTTCAAATTTACAAACACTTTTGTGGCCAGGGTCGTGCACGTTCACTAGCGGGTCAGGACCCATGCGATCATCATTCCTATCATCCCTTTACTTACTATACAAAAATTTGTGCTGTAAAATGTCGTGGTATCAATACCACAACACATAAACGAAATGGTTCAAATTTACAAAAACTTTTGTGGCCAGGGTCGTGCACGTTCACTAGCGGGTCAGGACCCATGCGATCATCATCCCTATCATCCCTTTACTTACTATACAAAAATTTGTGCTGTAAAATGTCGTGGTATCAATACCACAACACATAAACGAAATGGTTCAAATTTAAAAAAACTTTTGTGGCCAGGGTCGTGCACGTTCACTAGCGGGTCAGGACCCATGCGATCATCATCCCTATCATCCCTTTACTTACTAAACAAAAAATTGTGCTGTAAAATGTCGTGGTATCAATACCACAACACATAAACGAAATGGTTCAAATTTACAAAAACTTTTGTGGCCAGGGTCGTGCACGTTCACTAGCGGGTCAGGACCCATGCGATCATCATCCCTATCATCCCTTTACTTACCATACAAAAATTTGTGCCGTAAAATGTCGTGGTATCAATACCACAACACATAAACGAAATGGTTCAAATTTGCAAAAACTTTTGTGGCCAGGGTCGCGCACGTTCACTATCGGGTCAGGACCCATGCGAACATCATCCCTATCATCCCTTTACTTACTATACAAAAATTTGTGCTGTAAAATGTCGTGGTATTAATACCAGAACACAAACAAAATGGTTCAAATTTACAAAAACTTTTGTGGCCAGGGTCGTGCACGTTCACTATCGGGTCAGGACCCATGCGATCATCATCCCCATCATCCCTTTACTTACTATACAAAAATTTGTGCTGTAGAATGTCGTGGTATCAATACCACAACACAAACGAAATGGTTCAAATTTAAAAAAACTTTTGTGGCCAGGGTCGTGCACGTTCACTAGCGGGTCAGGACCCATGCGATCATCATCCCTATCATCCCTTTACTTACTATACAAAAATTTGTGCCGTAAAATGTCGTGGTATCAATACCACAACACATAAACGAAATTGTTCAAATTTACAAAAACTTTTGTGGCCAGGGTCGTGCACGTTCACTATCGGGTCAGGACCCATGCGAACATCATCCCTATCATCCCTTTACTTACTATACAAAAATTTGTTCTGTAAAATGTCGTGGTATTAATACCAGAACACAAACAAAATGGTTCAAATTTACAAAAACTTTTGTGGCCAGGGTCGTGCACGTTCACTATCGGGTCAGGACCATGCGATCATCATCCCCATCATCCCTTTAATTACTATACAAAAATGTGTGCTGTAAAATGTCGTGGTATCAATACCACAACACATAAATGAAATGGTTCAAATTTACAAAAACTTTTGTGGCCAGGGTCGTGCACGTTCACTAGCGGGTGAGGACCCATGCGATCATCATCCCTATCATCCCTTTACTTACTATACAAAAATTTGTGCTGTAAAATGTCGTGGTATCAATACCACAACACATAAACGAAATGGTTCAAATTTACAAAAACTTTTGTGGCCAGGGTCGTGCACGTTCACTAGCGGGTCAGGACCCATGCGATCATCATCCCTATCATCCCTTTATTTACTATACAAAAATTTGTGCTGTAAAATGTCGTGGTATTAATACCAGAACACATAAACGAAATGGTTCAAATTTACAAAAACTTTTGTGGCCAGGGTCGTGCACGTTCACTATCGGGTCAGGACCCATGCGATCATCATCCCCATCATCCCTTTACTTACTCTACAAAAATTTGTGCTGTAAAATGTCGTGGTATCAATACCACAACACATAAACGAAATGGTTCAAATTTACAAAAACTTTTGTGGCCAGGGTCGTGCACGTTCACTAGCGGGTCAGGACCCATGCGATCATCATCCCTATCATCCCTTTACTTACTAAACAAAAAATTGTGCTGTAAAATGTCGTGGTATCAATACCACAACACATAAACGAAATGGTTCAAATTTACAAAAACTTTTGTGGCCAGGGTCGTGCTCGTTCACTAGCGGGTCAGGACCCATGCGATCATCATCCCTATCATCCCTTTAATTACTATACAAAAATTTGTCCTGTAAAATGTCGTGGTATCAATACCACAACACATAAACGAAATGGTTCAAATTTACAAAAACTTTTGTGGCCAGGGTCGTGCACGTTCACTAGCGGGTCAGGACCCATGCGATCATCATCCCTATCATCCCTTTAATTACTATACAAAAATGTGTGCTGTAAAATGTCGTGGTATCAATACCACAACACATAAACGAAATGGTTCAAATTTAAAAAAACTTTTGTGGCCAGGGTCGTGCACGTTCACTAGCGGGTCAGAACCCATGCGATCATCATACCTATCATCCATTTACTTACTATACAAAAATTTGTGCTGTAAAATGTCGTGGTATTAATACCACAACACATAAACGAAATGGTTCAAATTTACAAAAACTTTTGTGGCCAGGGTCGTGCACGTTCACTAGCGGGTCAGGACCCATGCGATCATCATCCCTATCATCCCTTTACTTACTATACAAAAATTTGTGCTGTAAAATGTCGTGGTATCAATACCACAACACATAAACGAAATGGTTCAAATTTAAAAAAACTTTTGTGGCCAGGGTCGTGCACGTTCACTAGCGGGTCAGGACCCATGCGATCATCATCCCTATCATCCCTTTACTTACTAAACAAAAAATTGTGCTGTAAAATGTCGTGGTATCAATACCACAACACATAAACGAAATGGTTCAAATTTACAAAAACTTTTGTGGCCAGGGTCGTGCACGTTCACTAGCGGGTCAGGACCCATGCGATCATCATCCCTATCATCCCTTTACTTACCATACAAAAATTTGTGCCGTAAAATGTCGTGGTATCAATACCACAACACATAAACGAAATGGTTCAAATTTGCAAAAACTTTTGTGGCCAGGGTCGCGCACGTTCACTATCGGGTCAGGACCCATGCGAACATCATCCCTATCATCCCTTTACTTACTATACAAAAATTTGTGCTGTAAAATGTCGTGGTATTAATACCAGAACACAAACAAAATGGTTCAAATTTACAAAAACTTTTGTGGCCAGGGTCGTGCACGTTCACTATCGGGTCAGGACCCATGCGATCATCATCCCCATCATCCCTTTACTTACTATACAAAAATTTGTGCTGTAGAATGTCGTGGTATCAATACCACAACACAAACGAAATGGTTCAAATTTAAAAAAACTTTTGTGGCCAGGGTCGTGCACGTTCACTAGCGGGTCAGGACCCATGCGATCATCATCCCTATCATCCCTTTACTTACTATACAAAAATTTGTGCCGTAAAATGTCGTGGTATCAATACCACAACACATAAACGAAATTGTTCAAATTTACAAAAACTTTTGTGGCCAGGGTCGTGCACGTTCACTATCGGGTCAGGACCCATGCGAACATCATCCCTATCATCCCTTTACTTACTATACAAAAATTTGTTCTGTAAAATGTCGTGGTATTAATACCAGAACACAAACAAAATGGTTCAAATTTACAAAAACTTTTGTGGCCAGGGTCGTGCACGTTCACTATCGGGTCAGGACCATGCGATCATCATCCCCATCATCCCTTTAATTACTATACAAAAATGTGTGCTGTAAAATGTCGTGGTATCAATACCACAACACATAAATGAAATGGTTCAAATTTACAAAAACTTTTGTGGCCAGGGTCGTGCACGTTCACTAGCGGGTGAGGACCCATGCGATCATCATCCCTATCATCCCTTTACTTACTATACAAAAATTTGTGCTGTAAAATGTCGTGGTATCAATACCACAACACATAAACGAAATGGTTCAAATTTACAAAAACTTTTGTGGCCAGGGTCGTGCACGTTCACTAGCGGGTCAGGACCCATGCGATCATCATCCCTATCATCCCTTTATTTACTATACAAAAATTTGTGCTGTAAAATGTCGTGGTATTAATACCAGAACACATAAACGAAATGGTTCAAATTTACAAAAACTTTTGTGGCCAGGGTCGTGCACGTTCACTATCGGGTCAGGACCCATGCGATCATCATCCCCATCATCCCTTTACTTACTCTACAAAAATTTGTGCTGTAAAATGTCGTGGTATCAATACCACAACACATAAACGAAATGGTTCAAATTTACAAAAACTTTTGTGGCCAGGGTCGTGCACGTTCACTAGCGGGTCAGGACCCATGCGATCATCATCCCTATCATCCCTTTACTTACTAAACAAAAAATTGTGCTGTAAAATGTCGTGGTATCAATACCACAACACATAAACGAAATGGTTCAAATTTACAAAAACTTTTGTGGCCAGGGTCGTGCTCGTTCACTAGCGGGTCAGGACCCATGCGATCATCATCCCTATCATCCCTTTAATTACTATACAAAAATTTGTCCTGTAAAATGTCGTGGTATCAATACCACAACACATAAACGAAATGGTTCAAATTTACAAAAACTTTTGTGGCCAGGGTCGTGCACGTTCACTAGCGGGTCAGGACCCATGCGATCATCATCCCTATCATCCCTTTAATTACTATACAAAAATGTGTGCTGTAAAATGTCGTGGTATCAATACCACAACACATAAACGAAATGGTTCAAATTTAAAAAAACTTTTGTGGCCAGGGTCGTGCACGTTCACTAGCGGGTCAGAACCCATGCGATCATCATACCTATCATCCATTTACTTACTATACAAAAATTTGTGCTGTAAAATGTCGTGGTATTAATACCACAACACATAAACGAAATGGTTCAAATTTACAAAAACTTTTGTGGCCAGGGTCGTGCACGTTCACTAGCGGGTCAGGACCCATGCGATCATCATCCCTATCATCCCTTTACTTACTATACAAAAATTTGTGCTGTAAAATGTCGTGGTATCAATACCACAACACATAAACGAAATGGTTCAAATTTAAAAAAACTTTTGTGGCCAGGGTCGTGCACGTTCACTAGCGGGTCAGGACCCATGCGATCATCATCCCTATCATCCCTTTACTTACTAAACAAAAAATTGTGCTGTAAAATGTCGTGGTATCAATACCACAACACATAAACGAAATGGTTCAAATTTACAAAAACTTTTGTGGCCAGGGTCGTGCACGTTCACTAGCGGGTCAGGACCCATGCGATCATCATCCCTATCATCCCTTTACTTACCATACAAAAATTTGTGCCGTAAAATGTCGTGGTATCAATACCACAACACATAAACGAAATGGTTCAAATTTGCAAAAACTTTTGTGGCCAGGGTCGCGCACGTTCACTATCGGGTCAGGACCCATGCGAACATCATCCCTATCATCCCTTTACTTACTATACAAAAATTTGTGCTGTAAAATGTCGTGGTATTAATACCAGAACACAAACAAAATGGTTCAAATTTACAAAAACTTTTGTGGCCAGGGTCGTGCACGTTCACTATCGGGTCAGGACCCATGCGATCATCATCCCCATCATCCCTTTACTTACTATACAAAAATTTGTGCTGTAGAATGTCGTGGTATCAATACCACAACACAAACGAAATGGTTCAAATTTAAAAAAACTTTTGTGGCCAGGGTCGTGCACGTTCACTAGCGGGTCAGGACCCATGCGATCATCATCCCTATCATCCCTTTACTTACTATACAAAAATTTGTGCCGTAAAATGTCGTGGTATCAATACCACAACACATAAACGAAATTGTTCAAATTTACAAAAACTTTTGTGGCCAGGGTCGTGCACGTTCACTATCGGGTCAGGACCCATGCGAACATCATCCCTATCATCCCTTTACTTACTATACAAAAATTTGTTCTGTAAAATGTCGTGGTATTAATACCAGAACACAAACAAAATGGTTCAAATTTACAAAAACTTTTGTGGCCAGGGTCGTGCACGTTCACTATCGGGTCAGGACCATGCGATCATCATCCCCATCATCCCTTTAATTACTATACAAAAATGTGTGCTGTAAAATGTCGTGGTATCAATACCACAACACATAAATGAAATGGTTCAAATTTACAAAAACTTTTGTGGCCAGGGTCGTGCACGTTCACTAGCGGGTGAGGACCCATGCGATCATCATCCCTATCATCCCTTTACTTACTATACAAAAATTTGTGCTGTAAAATGTCGTGGTATCAATACCACAACACATAAACGAAATGGTTCAAATTTACAAAAACTTTTGTGGCCAGGGTCGTGCACGTTCACTAGCGGGTCAGGACCCATGCGATCATCATCCCTATCATCCCTTTATTTACTATACAAAAATTTGTGCTGTAAAATGTCGTGGTATTAATACCAGAACACATAAACGAAATGGTTCAAATTTACAAAAACTTTTGTGGCCAGGGTCGTGCACGTTCACTATCGGGTCAGGACCCATGCGATCATCATCCCCATCATCCCTTTACTTACTCTACAAAAATTTGTGCTGTAAAATGTCGTGGTATCAATACCACAACACATAAACGAAATGGTTCAAATTTACAAAAACTTTTGTGGCCAGGGTCGTGCACGTTCACTAGCGGGTCAGGACCCATGCGATCATCATCCCTATCATCCCTTTACTTACTAAACAAAAAATTGTGCTGTAAAATGTCGTGGTATCAATACCACAACACATAAACGAAATGGTTCAAATTTACAAAAACTTTTGTGGCCAGGGTCGTGCTCGTTCACTAGCGGGTCAGGACCCATGCGATCATCATCCCTATCATCCCTTTAATTACTATACAAAAATTTGTGCTGTAAAATGTCGTGGTATCAATACCACAACACATAAACGAAATGGTTCAAATTTACAAAAACTTTTGTGGCCAGGGTCGTGCACGTTCACTAGCGGGTCAGGACCCATGCGATCATCATCCCTATCATCCCTTTAATTACTATACAAAAATGTGTGCTGTAAAATGTCGTGGTATCAATACCACAACACATAAACGAAATGGTTCAAATTTAAAAAAACTTTTGTGGCCAGGGTCGTGCACGTTCACTAGCGGGTCAGAACCCATGCGATCATCATACCTATCATCCATTTACTTACTATACAAAAATTTGTGCTGTAAAATGTCGTGGTATTAATACCACAACACATAAACGAAATGGTTCAAATTTACAAAAACTTTTGTGGCCAGGGTCGTGCACGTTCACTATCGAGTCAGGACCCATGCGATCATCATCCCCATCATCCCTTTACTTACTATACAAAAATTTGTGCTGTAAAATGTCGTGGTATCAATACCACAACACATAAACGAAATGGTTCAAATTTACAAAAACTTTTGTGACCAGGGTCGTGCACGTTCACTATCGGGTCAGGACCCATGCGATCATCATCCCCATCATCCCTTTACTTACTATACAAAAATTTGTGCTGTAAAATGTCGTGGTATCAATACCACAACACATAAACGAAATGGTTCAAATTTACAAAAACTTTTGTGGCCAGGGTCGTGCACGTTCACTAGCGGGTCAGGACCCATGCGATCATCATTCCTATCATCCCTTTACTTACTATACAAAAATTTGTGCTGTAAAATGTCGTGGTATCAATACCACAACACATAAACGAAATGGTTCAAATTTACAAAAACTTTTGTGGCCAGGGTCGTGCACGTTCACTATCGGGTCAGGACCCATGCGATCATCATCCCTATCATCCCTTTACTTACTATACAAAAATTTGTGCTGTAAAATGTCGTGATATCAATACCACAACACATAAACGAAATGGTTCAAATTTACAAAAACTTTTGTGGCCAGGGTCGTGCACGTTCACTAGCGGGTCAGGACCCATGCGATCATCATCCCTATCATCCCTTTACTTACTAAACAAAAAATTGTGCTGTAAAATGTCGTGGTATCAATACCACAACACATAAACGAAATGGTTCAAATTTACAAAAACTTTTGTGGCCAGGGTCGTGCACGTTCACTAGCGGGTCAGGACCCATGCGATCATCATCCCTATCATCCCTTTACTTACTATACAAAAATTTGTGCCGTAAAATGTCGTGGTATCAATACCACAACACATAAACGAAATGGTTCAAATTTGCAAAAACTTTTGTGGCCAGGGTCGCGCACGTTCACTATCGGGTCAGGACCCATGCGAACATCATCCCTATCATCCCTTTACTTACTATACAAAAATTTGTGCTGTAAAATGTCGTGGTATTAATACCAGAACACATAAACAAAATGGTTCAAATTTACAAAAACTTTTGTGGCCAGGGTCGTGCACGTTCACTATCGGGTCAGGACCCATGCGATCATCATCCCCATCATCCCTTTACTTACTATACAAAAATTTGTGCTGTAAAATGTCGTGGTATCAATACCACAACACAAACGAAATGGTTCAAATTTACAAAAACTTTTGTGGCCAGGGTCGTGCACGTTCACTAGCGGGTCAGGACCCATGCGATCATCATCCCTATCATCCCTTTACTTACTATACAAAAATTTGTGCCGTAAAATGTCGTGGTATCAATACCACAACACATAAACGAAATTGTTCAAATTTACAAAAACTTTTGTGGCCAGGGTCGTGCACGTTCACTATCGGGTCAGGACCCATGCGAACATCATCCCTATCATCCCTTTACTTACTATACAAAAATTTGTTCTGTAAAATGTCGTGGTATTAATACCAGAACACAAACAAAATGGTTCAAATTTACAAAAACTTTTGTGGCCAGGGTCGTGCACGTTCACTATCGAGTCAGGACCCATGCGATCATCATCCCCATCATCCCTTTACTTACTATACAAAAATTTGTGCTGTAAAATGTCGTGGTATCAATACCACAACACATAAACGAAATGGTTCAAATTTACAAAAACTTTTGTGGCCAGGGTCGTGCACGTTCACTAGCGGGTCAGGACCCATGCGATCATCATCCCTATCGTCCCTTTACTTACTATACAAAAATTTGTGCTGTAAAATGTCGTGGTATCAATACCACAACACATAAACGAAATGGTTCAAATTTGCAAAAACTTTTGTGGCCAGGGTCCGCGCACGTTCACTAGCGGGTCAGGACCCATGCGATCATCATCCCTATCATCCCTTTACTTACTATACAAACATTTGTGCTGTAAAATGTCGTGGTATCAATACCACAACACATAAACGAAATGGTTCAAATTTACAAAAACTTTTGTGGCCAGGGTCGTGCACGTTCACTAGCGGGTCAGGACCCATGCGATCATCATCCCTATCATCCCTTTAATTACTATACAAAAATGTGTGCTGTAAAATGTCGTGGTATCAATACCACAACACATAAACGAAATGGTTCAAATTTAAAAAAAACTTTTGTGGCCAGGGTCGTGCACGTTCACTAGCGGGTCAGAACCCATGCGATCATCATCCCTATCATCCCTTTACTTACTATACAAAAATTTGTGCTGTAAAATGTCGTGGTATTAATACCAGAACACAAACAAAATGGTTCAAATTTACAAAAACTTTTGTGACCAGGGTCGTGCACGTTCACTATCGGGTCAGGACCCATGCGATCATCATCCCCATCATCCCTTTACTTACTATACAAAAATTTGTGCTGTAAAATGTCGTGGTATCAATACCACAACACATAAACGAAATGGTTCAAATTTACAAATACTTTTGTGGCCAGGGTCGTGCACGTTCACTAGCGGGTCAGGACCCATGCGATCATCATTCCTATCATCCCTTTACTTACTATACAAAAATTTGTGCTGTAAAATGTCGTGGTATCAATACCACAACACATAAACGAAATGGTTCAAATTTACAAAAACTTTTGTGGCCAGGGTCGTGCACGTTCACTAGCGGGTCAGGACCCATGCGATCATCATCCCTATCATCCCTTTACTTACTATACAAAAATTTGTGCTGTAAAATGTCGTGGTATCAATACCACAACACATAAACGAAATGGTTCAAATTTAAAAAAACTTTTGTGGCCAGGGTCGTGCACGTTCACTAGCGGGTCAGGACCCATGCGATCATCATCCCTATCATCCCTTTACTTACTATACAAAAATTTGTGCTGTAAAATGTCGTGGTATTAATACCAGAACACATAAACAAAATGGTTCAAATTTACAAAAACTTTTGTGACCAGGGTCGTGCACGTTCACTATCGGGTCAGGACCCATGCGATCATCATCCCCATCATCCCTTTACTTACTATACAAAAATTTGTGCTGTAAAATGTCGTGGTATCAATACCACAACACATAAACGAAATGGTTCAAATTTACAAACACTTTTGTGGCCAGGGTCGTGCACGTTCACTAGCGGGTCAGGACCCATGCGATCATCATTCCTATCATCCCTTTACTTACTATACAAAAATTTGTGCTGTAAAATGTCGTGGTATCAATACCACAACACATAAACGAAATGGTTCAAATTTACAAAAACTTTTGTGGCCAGGGTCGTGCACGTTCACTAGCGGGTCAGGACCCATGCGATCATCATCCCTATCATCCCTTTACTTACTATACAAAAATTTGTGCTGTAAAATGTCGTGGTATCAATACCACAACACATAAACGAAATGGTTCAAATTTACAAAAACTTTTGTGGCCAGGGTCGTGCACGTTCACTAGCGGGTCAGGACCCATGCGATCATCATCCCTATCATCCCTTTACTTACTAAACAAAAAATTGTGCTGTAAAATGTCGTGGTATCAATACCACAACACATAAACGAAATGGTTCAAATTTACAAAAACTTTTGTGGCCAGGGTCGTGCACGTTCACTATCGGGTCAGGACCCATGCGATCATCATCCCTATCATCCCTTTACTTACCATACAAAAATTTGTGCCGTAAAATGTCGTGGTATCAATACCACAACACATAAACGAAATGGTTCAAATTTGCAAAAACTTTTGTGGCCAGGGTCGCGCACGTTCACTATCGGGTCAGGACCCATGCGAACATCATCCCTATCATCCCTTTACTTACTATACAAAAATTTGTGCTGTAAAATGTCGTGGTATTAATACCAGAACACAAACAAAATGGTTCAAATTTACAAAAACTTTTGTGGCCAGGGTCGTGCACGTTCACTATCGGGTCACGTGCACGTTCACGACATTTTACAGCACAATTTTTTGTTTAGTAAGTAAAGGGATGATAGGGATGATGATCGCATGGGTCCTGACCCGCTAGTGAACGTGCACGACCCTGGCCACAAAAGTTTTTGTAAATTTGAACCATTTCGTTTGTGTTGTGGTATTGATACCACGACATTTTACAGCACAAATTTTTGTATAGTAAGTAAAGGGATGATAGGGATGATGATCGCATGGGTCCTGACCCGCTAGTGAACGTGCACGACCCTGGCCACAAAAGTTTTTGTAAATTTGAACCATTTCGTTTATGTGTTGTGGTATTCATACCACGACATTTTACAGCACAAATTTTTGTATAGTAAGTAAAGGGATGGTGGGGATGATGATCGCATGGGTCCTGACCCGATAGTGAACGTGCACGACCCTGGCCACAAAAGTTTTTGTAAATTTGAACCATTTCGTTTATGTGTTGTGGTATTGATTCCACGACATTTTACAGCACAAATTTTTGTATAGTAATTAAAGGGATGATAGGGATGATGATCGCATGGGTCCTGACCCGCTAGTGAACGTGCACGACCCTGGCCACAAAAGTTTTTTTTAAATTTGAACCATTTCGTTTATGTGTTGTGGTATTGATACCACGACATTTTACAGCACAATTTTTTGTTTAGTAAGTAAAGGGATGATAGGGATGATGATCGCATGGGTCCTGACCCGCTAGTGAACGTGCACGACCCTGGCCACAAAAGTTTTTGTAAATTTGAACCATTTCGTTTATGTGTTCTGGTATTGATACCACGACATTTTACAGCACAAATTTTTGTATAGTAAGTAAAGGGATGATAGGGATGATGATCGCATGGGTCCTGACCCGCTAGTGAACGTGCACGACCCTGGCCACAAAAGTTTTTGTAAATTTGAACCATTTCGTTTATGTGTTGTGGTATTGATACCACGACATTTTACAGCACAATTTTTTGTTTAGTAAGTAAAGGGATGATAGGGATGATGATCGCATGGGTCCTGACCCGCTAGTGAACGTGCACGACCCTGGCCACAAAAGTTTTTGTAAATTTGAACCATTTCGTTTATGTGTTGTGGTATTGATACCACGACATTTTACAGCACAAATTTTTGTAGAGTAAGTAAAGGGATGATGGGGATGATGATCGCATGGGTCCTGACCCGATAGTGAACGTGCACGACCCTGGCCACAAAAGTTTTTGTAAATTTGAACCATTTCGTTTATGTGTTCTGGTATTAATACCACGACATTTTACGGCACAAATTTTTGTATAGTAAGTAAAGGGATGATAGGGATGATGATCGCATGGGTCCTGACCCGCTAGTGAACGTGCACGACCCTGGCCACAAAACTTTTTGTAAATTTGAACCATTTCGTTTATGTGTTGTGGTATTGATACCACGACATTTTACAGGACAAATTTTTGTATAGTAAGTAAAGGGATGATAGGGATGATGATCGCATGGGTCCTGACCCGCTAGTGAACGTGCACGACCCTGGCCACAAAAGTTTTTGTAAATTTGAACCATTTCGTTTATGTGTTGTGGTATTGATACCACGACATTTTACAGCACAATTTTTTGTATAGTAACTAAAGGGATGATAGGAATGATGATCGCATGGGTTCTGACCCGCTAGTGAACGTGCACGACCCTGGCCACAAAAGTTTTTGTAAATTTGAACCATTTCGTTTATGTGTTGTGGTATTGATACCACGACATTTTACAGCACAATTTTTTGTATAGTAAGTAAAGGGATGATAGGGATGATGATCGCATGGGTTCTGACCCGCTAGTGAACGTGCACGACCCTGGCCACAAAAGTTTTTGTAAATTTGAACCATTTCGTTTATGTGTTGTGGTATTGATACCACGACATTTTACAGGACAAATTTTTGTATAGTAAGTAAAGGGATGATAGGGATGATGATCGCATGGGTCCTGACCCGCTAGTGAACGTGCACGACCCTGGCCACAAAAGTTTTTGTAAATTTGAACCATTTCGTTTATGTGTTGTGGTATTGATACCACGACATTTTACAGGACAAATTTTTGTATATTAAGTAAAGGGATGATAGGGATGATGATCGCATGGGTCCTGACCCGCTAGTGAACGTGCACGACCCTGGCCACAAAAGTTTTTGTAAATTTGAACCATTTCGTTTATGTGTTGTGGTATTGATACCACGACATTTTACAGCACAATTTTTTGTATAGTAAGTAAAGGGATGATAGGGATGATGATCGCATGGGTTCTGACCCGCTAGTGAACGTGCACGACCCTGCCCACAAAAGTTTTTGTAAATTTGAACCATTTCGTTTATGTGTTGTGGTATTGATACCACGACATTTTACAGCACAATTTTTTGTATAGTAAGTAAAGGGATGATAGGGATGATGATCGCATGGGTTCTGACCCGCTAGTGAACGTGCACGACCCTGGCCACAAAAGTTTTTGTAAATTTGAACCATTTCGTTTATGTGTTGTGGTATTGATACCACGACATTTTACAGGACAAATTTTTGTATAGTAAGTAAAGGGATGATAGGGATGATGATCGCATGGGTCCTGACCCGATAGTGAACGTGCACGACCCTGGCCACAAAAGTTTTTGTAAATTTGAACAATTTCGTTTATGTGTTGTGGTATTGATACCACGACATTTTACGGCACAAATTTTTGTATAGTAAGTAAAGGGATGATAGGGATGATGATCGCATGGGTCCTGACCCGCTAGTGAACGTGCACGACCCTGGCCACAAAAGTTTTTGTAAATTTGAACCATTTCGTTTGTGTTGTGGTATTGATACCACGACATTTTACAGCACAAATTTTTGTATAGTAAGTAAAGGGATGATGGGGATGATGATCGCATGGGTCCTGACCCGATAGTGAACGTGCACGACCCTGGCCACAAAAGTTTTTGTAAATTTGAACCATTTTGTTTATGTGTTCTGGTATTAATACCACGACATTTTACAGCACAAATTTTTGTATAGTAAGTAAAGGGATGATAGGGATGATGTTCGCATGGGTCCTGACCCGATAGTGAACGTGCGCGACCCTGGCCACAAAAGTTTTTGCAAATTTGAACCATTTCGTTTATGTGTTGTGGTATTGATACCACGACATTTTACGGCACAAATTTTTGTATAGTAAGTAAAGGGATGATAGGGATGATGATCGCATGGGTCCTGACCCGCTAGTGAACGTGCACGACCCTGGCCACAAAAGTTTTTGTAAATTTGAACCATTTTGTTTGTGTTGTGGTATTGATACCACGACATTTTACAGCACAAATTTTTGTATAGTAAGTAAAGGGATGATGGGGATGATGATCGCATGGGTCCTGACCCGATAGTGAACGTGCACGACCCTGGCCACAAAAGTTTTTGTAAATTTGAACCATTTTGTTTATGTGTTCTGGTATTAATACCACGACATTTTACAGCACAAATTTTTGTATAGTAAGTAAAGGGATGATAGGGATGATGTTCGCATGGGTCCTGACCCGATAGTGAACGTGCGCGACCCTGGCCACAAAAGTTTTTGCAAATTTGAACCATTTCGTTTATGTGTTGTGGTATTGATACCACGACATTTTACGGCACAAATTTTTGTATAGTAAGTAAAGGGATGATAGGGATGATGATCGCATGGGTCCTGACCCGCTAGTGAACGTGCACGACCCTGGCCACAAAAGTTTTTGTAAATTTGAACCATTTCGTTTATGTGTTGTGGTATTGATACCACGACATTTTACAGCACAATTTTTTGTTTAGTAAGTAAAGGGATGATAGGGATGATGATCGCATGGGTCCTGACCCGCTAGTGAACGTGCACGACCCTGGCCACAAAAGTTTTTTTAAATTTGAACCATTTCGTTTATGTGTTGTGGTATTGATACCACGACATTTTACAGCACAAATTTTTGTATAGTAAGTAAAGGGATGATAGGGATGATGATCGCATGGGTCCTGACCCGCTAGTGAACGTGCACGACCCTGGCAACAAAAGTTTTTGTAAATTTGAACCATTTCGTTTATGTGTTGTGGTATTGATACCACGACATTTTACAGCACAATTTTTTGTATAGTAAGTAAAGGGATGATAGGAATGATGATCGCATGGGTCCTGACCCGCTAGTGAACGTGCACGACCCTGGCCACAAAAGTTTTTGTAAATTTGAACCATTTCGTTTATGTGTTGTGGTATTGATACCACGACATTTTACAGCACAAATTTTTGTATAGTAAGTAAAGGGATGATGGGGATGATGATCGCATGGGTCCTGACCCGATAGTGAACGTGCACGACCCTGGTCACAAAAGTTTTTGTAAATTTGAACCATTTTGTTTATGTGTTGTGGTATTAATACCACGACATTTTACAGCACAAATTTTTGTATAGTAAGTAAAGGGATGATAGGGATGATGATCGCATGGGTTCTGACCCGCTAGTGAACGTGCACGACCCTGGCCACAAAAGTTTTTTTTAAATTTGAACCATTTCGTTTATGTGTTGTGGTATTGATACCACGACATTTTACAGCACACATTTTTGTATAGTAATTAAAGGGATGATAGGGATGATGATCGCATGGGTCCTGACCCGCTAGTGAACGTGCACGACCCTGGCCACAAAAGTTTTTTTAAATTTGAACCATTTTGTTTAATTGTTGTGGTATTGATACCACGACATTTTACAGCACAATTTTTTGTATAGTAAGTAAAGGGATGATAGGGATGATGATCGCATGGGTCCTGACCCGCTAGTGAACGTGCGCGACCCTGGCCACAAAAGTTTTTGCAAATTTGAACCATTTCGTTTATGTGTTGTGGTATTGATACCACGACATTTTACAGCACAAATTTTTGTATAGTAAGTAAAGGGACGATAGGGATGATGATCGCATGGGTCCTGACCCGCTAGTGAACGTGCACGACCTTGGCCACAAAGGTTTTTGTAAATTTGAACCATTTCGTTTATGTGTTGTGGTATTGATACCACGACATTTTACAGCACAAATTTTTGTATAGTAAGTAAAGGGATGATGGGGATGATGATCGCATGGGTCCTGACTCGATAGTGAACGTGCACGACCCTGGCCACAAAAGTTTTTGTAAATTTGAACCATTTCGTTTATGTGTTGTGGTATTAATACCACGACATTTTACAGCACAAATTTTTGTATAGTAAGTAAATGGATGATAGGTATGATGATCGCATGGGTTCTGACCCGCTAGTGAACGTGCACGACCCTGGCCACAAAAGTTTTTTTAAATTTGAACCATTTCGTTTATGTGTTGTGGTATTGATACCACGACATTTTACAGCACACATTTTTGTATAGTAATTAAAGGGATGATAGGGATGATGATCGCATGGGTCCTGACCCGCTAGTGAACGTGCACGACCCTGGCCACAAAAGTTTTTGTAAATTTGAACCATTTCGTTTATGTGTTGTGGTATTGATACCACGACATTTTACAGCACAAATTTTTGTATAGTAATTAAAGGGATGATAGGGATGATGATCGCATGGGTCCTGACCCGCTAGTGAACGTGCACGACCCTGGCCACAAAAGTTTTTGTAAATTTGAACCATTTCGTTTATGTGTTGTGGTATTGATACCACGACATTTTACAGCACAATTTTTTGTTTAGTAATTAAAGGGATGATAGGGATGATGATCGCATGGGTCCTGACCCGCTAGTGAACGTGCACGACCCTGGCCACAAAAGTTTTTGTAAATTTGAACCATTTCGTTTATGTGTTGTGGTATTGATACCACGACATTTTACAGCACAAATTTTTGTAGAGTAAGTAAAGGGATGATGGGGATGATGATCGCATGGGTCCTGACCCGATAGTGAACGTGCACGACCCTGGCCACAAAAGTTTTTGTAAATTTGAACCATTTCGTTTATGTGTTCTGGTATTAATACCACGACATTTTACAGCACAAATTTTTGTATAGTAAATAAAGGGATGATAGGGATGATGATCGCATGGGTCCTGACCCGCTAGTGAACGTGCACGACCCTGGCCACAAAAGTTTTTGTAAATTTGAACCATTTCGTTTATGTGTTGTTGTATTGATACCACGACATTTTACAGCACACATTTTTGTATAGTAATTAAAGGGATGATAGGGATGATGATCGCATGGGTCCTGACCCGATAGTGAACGTGCACGACCCTGGCCACAAAAGTTTTTGAAAATTTGAACCATTTCGTTTATGTGTTGTGGTATTGATACCACGACATTTTACAGCACAAATTTTTGTATATTAAGTAAAGGGATGATAGGGATGATGATCGCATGGGTCCTGATCCGCTAGTGAACGTGCGCGACCCTGGCCACAAAAGTTTTTGTAAATTTGAACCATTTCGTTTATGTGTTGTGGTATTGATACCACGACATTTTACAGCACACATTTTTGTATAGTAAGTAAAGGGATGATAGGGATGATGTTCGCATGGGTTCTGACCCGATAGTGAACGTGCACGACCCTGGCCACAAAAGTTTTTGTAAATTTGAACCATTTCGTTTATGTGTTGTGGTATTGATACCACGACATTTTACTTCACAAATTTTTGTATAGTAAGTAAAGGGATGATAGGGATGATGATCGCATGGGTCCTGACCCGCTAGTGAACGTGCACGACCCTGGCCACAAAAGTTTTTGTAAATTTGAACCATTTCGTTTATGTGTTGTGGTATTGATACCACGACATTTTACAGCACAAATTTTTGTATAGTAGGTAAAGGGATGATAGGGATGATGATCGCATGGGTCCTGACCCGCTAGTGAACGTGCACGACCCTGGCCACAAAAGTTTTTGTAAATTTGAACCATTTCATTTATGTGTTGTGGTATTGATACCACGACATTTTACAGCACACATTTTTGTATAGTAATTAAAGGGATGATGGGGATGATGATCGCATGGTCCTGACCCGATAGTGAACGTGCACGACCCTGGCCACAAAAGTTTTTGTAAATTTGAACCATTTTGTTTGTGTTCTGGTATTAATACCACGACATTTTACAGAACCAATTTTTTTATAGTAAGTAAAGGGATGATAGGGATGATGTTCGCATGGGTCCTGACCCGATAGTGAACGTGCACGACCCTGGCCACAAAAGTTTTTGTAAATTTGAACAATTTCGTTTATGTGTTGTGGTATTGATACCACGACATTTTACGGCACAAATTTTTGTATAATAAGTAAAGGGATGATAGGGATGATGATCGAATGGGTCCTGACCCGCTAGTGAACGTGCACGACCCTGGCCACAAAAGTTTTTGTAAATTTGAACCATTTCGTTTGTGTTGTGGTATTGATACCACGACATTTTACAGCACAAATTTTTGTATAGTAAGTAAAGGGATGATGGGGATGATGATCGCATGGGTCCTGACCCGATAGTGAACGTGCACGACCCTGGCCACAAAAGTTTTTGTAAATTTGAACCATTTTGTTTATGTGTTCTGGTATTAATACCACGACATTTTACAGCACAAATTTTTGTATAGTAAGTAAAGGGATGATAGGGATGATGTTCGCATGGGTCCTGACCCGATAGTGAACGTGCGCGACCCTGGCCACAAAAGTTTTTGCAAATTTGAACAATTTCGTTTATGTGTTGTGGTATTGATACCACGACATTTTACGGCACAAATTTTTGTATGGTAAGTAAAGGGATGATAGGGATGATGATCGCATGGGTCCTGACCCGCTAGTGAACGTGCACGACCCTGGCCACAAAAGTTTTTGTAAATTTGAACCATTTCGTTTATGTGTTGTGGTATTGATACCACGACATTTTACAGCACAATTTTTTGTTTAGTAAGTAAAGGGATGATAGGGATGATGATCGCATGGGTCCTGACCCGCTAGTGAACGTGCACGACCCTGGCCACAAAAGTTTTTTTAAATTTCAACCATTTCGTTTATGTGTTGTGGTATTGATACCACGACATTTTACAGCACAAATTTTTGTATAGTAAGTAAAGGGATGATAGGGATGATGATCGCATGGGTCCTGACCCGCTAGTGAACGTGCACGACCCTGGCCACAAAAGTTTTTGTAAATTTGAACCATTTCGTTTATGTGTTGTGGTATTGATACCACGACATTTTACAGCACAAATTTTTGTATAGTAAGTAAAGGGATGATAGGAATGATGATCGCATGGGTCCTGACCCGCTAGTGAACGTGCACGACCCTGGCCACAAAAGTGTTTGTAAATTTGAACCATTTCGTTTATGTGTTGTGGTATTGATACCACGACATTTTACAGCACAAATTTTTGTATAGTAAGTAAAGGGATGATGGGGATGATGATCGCATGGGTCCTGACCCGATAGTGAACGTGCACGACCCTGGTCACAAAAGTTTTTGTAAATTTGAACCATTTTGTTTATGTGTTCTGGTATTAATACCACGACATTTTACAGCACAAATTTTTGTATAGTAAGTAAAGGGATGATAGGGATGATGATCGCATGGGTCCTGACCCGCTAGTGAACGTGCACGACCCTGGCCACAAAAGTTTTTTTAAATTTGAACCATTTCGTTTATGTGTTGTGGTATTGATACCACGACATTTTACAGCACAAATTTTTGTATAGTAAGTAAAGGGATGATAGGGATGATGATCGCATGGGTCCTGACCCGCTAGTGAACGTGCACGACCCTGGCCACAAAAGTTTTTGTAAATTTGAACCATTTCGTTTATGTGTTGTGGTATTGATACCACGACATTTTACAGCACAAATTTTTGTATAGTAAGTAAAGGGATGATAGGAATGATGATCGCATGGGTCCTGACCCGCTAGTGAACGTGCACGACCCTGGCCACAAAAGTGTTTGTAAATTTGAACCATTTCGTTTATGTGTTGTGGTATTGATACCACGACATTTTACAGCACAAATTTTTGTATAGTAAGTAAAGGGATGATGGGGATGATGATCGCATGGGTCCTGACCCGATAGTGAACGTGCACGACCCTGGTCACAAAAGTTTTTGTAAATTTGAACCATTTTGTTTATGTGTTCTGGTATTAATACCACGAAATTTTACAGCACAAATTTTTGTATAGTAAGTAAAGGGATGATAGGGATGATGATCGCATGGGTTCTGACCCGCTAGTGAACGTGCACGACCCTGGCCACAAAAGTTTTTTTTAAATTTGAACCATTTCGTTTATGTGTTGTGGTATTGATACCACGACATTTTACAGCACACATTTTTGTATAGTAATTAAAGGGATGATAGGGATGATGATCGCATGGGTCCTGACCCGCTAGTGAACGTGCACGACCCTGGCCACAAAAGTTTTTGTAAATTTGAACCATTTTGTTTAATTGTTGTGGTATTGATACCACGACATTTTACAGCACAAATGTTTGTATAGTAAGTAAAGGGATGATAGGGATGATGATCGCATGGGTCCTGACCCGCTAGTGAACGTGCGCGACCCTGGCCACAAAAGTTTTTGCAAATTTGAACCATTTCGTTTATGTGTTGTGGTATTGATACCACGACATTTTACAGCACAAATTTTTGTATAGTAAGTAAAGGGACGATAGGGATGATGATCGCATGGGTCCTGACCCGCTAGTGAACGTGCACGACCCTGGCCACAAAAGTTTTTGTAAATTTGAACCATTTCGTTTATGTGTTGTGGTATTGATACCACGACATTTTACAGCACAAATTTTTGTATAGTAAGTAAAGGGATGATGGGGATGATGATCGCATGGGTCCTGACTCGATAGTGAACGTGCACGACCCTGGCCACAAAAGTTTTTGTAAATTTGAACCATTTTGTTTGTGTTCTGGTATTAATACCACGACATTTTACAGAACAAATTTTTGTATAGTAAGTAAAGGGATGATAGGGATGATGTTCGCATGGGTCCTGACCCGATAGTGAACGTGCACGACCCTGTCCACAAAAGTTTTTGTAAATTTGAACAATTTCGTTTATGTGTTGTGGTATTGATACCACGACATTTTACGGCACAAATTTTTGTATAGTAAGTAAAGGGATGATAGGGATGATGATCGCATGGGTCCTGACCCGCTAGTGAACGTGCACGACCCTGGCCACAAAAGTTTTTGTAAATTTGAACCATTTCGTTTGTGTTGTGGTATTGATACCACGACATTTTACAGCACAAATTTTTGTATAGTAAGTAAAGGGATGATGGGGATGATGATCGCATGGGTCCTGACCCGATAGTGAACGTGCACGACCCTGGCCACAAAAGTTTTTGTAAATTTGAACCATTTTGTTTATGTGTTCTGGTATTAATACCACGACATTTTACAGCACAAATTTTTGTATAGTAAGTAAAGGGATGATAGGGATGATGTTCGCATGGGTCCTGACCCGATAGTGAACGTGCGCGACCCTGGCCACAAAAGTTTTTGCAAATTTGAACCATTTCGTTTATGTGTTGTGGTATTGATACCACGATATTTTACGGCACAAATTTTTGTATAGTAAGTAAAGGGATGATAGGGATGATGATCGCATGGGTCCTGACCCGCTAGTGAACGTGCACGACCCTGGCCACAAAAGTTTTTGTAAATTTGAACCATTTCGTTTATGTGTTGTGGTATTGATACCACGACATTTTACAGCACAATTTTTTGTTTAGTAAGTAAAGGGATGATAGGGATGATGATCGCATGGGTCCTGACCCGCTAGTGAACGTGCACGACCCTGGCCACAAAAGTTTTTTTAAATTTGAACCATTTCGTTTATGTGTTGTGGTATTGATACCACGACATTTTACAGCACAAATTTTTGTATAGTAAGTAAAGGGATGATAGGGATGATGATCGCATGGGTCCTGACCCGCTAGTGAACGTGCACGACCCTGGCCACAAAAGTTTTTGTAAATTTGAACCATTTCGTTTATGTGTTGTGGTATTGATACCACGACATTTTACAGCACAAATTTTTGTATAGTAAGTAAAGGGATGATAGGAATGATGATCGCATGGGTCCTGACCCGCTAGTGAACGTGCACGACCCTGGCCACAAAAGTTTTTGTAAATTTGAACCATTTCGTTTATGTGTTGTGGTATTGATACCACGACATTTTACAGCACAAATTTTTGTATAGTAAGTAAAGGGATGATGGGGATGATGATCGCATGGGTCCTGACCCGATAGTGAACGTGCACGACCCTGGTCACAAAAGTTTTTGTAAATTTGAACCATTTTGTTTATGTGTTCTGGTATTAATACCACGACATTTTACAGCACAAATTTTTGTATAGTAAGTAAAGGGATGATAGGGATGATGATCGCATGGGTTCTGACCCGCTAGTGAACGTGCACGACCCTGGCCACAAAAGTTTTTTTTAAATTTGAACCATTTCGTTTATGTGTTGTTGTATTGATACCACGACATTTTACAGCACACATTTTTTGTATAGTAATTAAAGGGATGATAGGGATGATGATCGCATGGGTCCTGACCCGCTAGTGAACGTGCACGACCCTGGCCACAAAAGTTTTTGTAAATTTGAACCATTTTGTTTAATTGTTGTGGTATTGATACCACGACATTTTACAGCACAAATTTTTGTATAGTAAGTAAAGGGATGATAGGGATGATGATCGCATGGGTCCTGACCCGCTAGTGAACGTGCGCGACCCTGGCCACAAAAGTTTTTGCAAATTTGAACCATTTCGTTTATGTGTTGTGGTATTGATACCACGACATTTTACAGCACAAATTTTTGTATAGTAAGTAAAGGGACGATAGGGATGATGAACGCATGGGTCCTGACCCGCTAGTGAACGTGCACGACCCTGGCCACAAAAGTTTTTGTAAATTTGAACCATTTCGTTTATGTGTTGTGGTATTGATACCACGACATTTTACAGCACAAATTTTTGTATAGTAAGTAAAGGGATGATGGGGATGATGATCGCATGGGTCCTGACTCGATAGTGAACGTGCACGACCCTGGCCACAAAAGTTTTTGTAAATTTGAACCATTTCGTTTATGTGTTGTGGTATTAATACCACGACATTTTACAGCACAAATTTTTGTATAGTAAGTAAATGGATGATAGGTATGATGATCGCATGGGTTCTGACCCGCTAGTGAACGTGCACGACCCTGGCCACAAAAGTTTTTTTAAATTTGAACCATTTCGTTTATGTGTTGTGGTATTGATACCACGACATTTTACAGCACACATTTTTGTATAGTAATTAAAGGGATGATAGGGATGATGATCGCATGGGTCCTGACCCGCTAGTGAACGTGCACGACCCTGGCCACAAAAGTTTTTGTAAATTTGAACCATTTCGTTTATGTGTTGTGGTATTGATACCACGACATTTTACAGCACAAATTTTTGTATAGTAATTAAAGGGATGATAGGGATGATGATCGCATGGGTCGTGACCCGCTAGTGAACGTGCACGACCCTGGCCACAAAAGTTTTTGTAAATTTGAACCATTTCGTTTATGTGTTGTGGTATTGATACCACGACATTTTACAGCACAATTTTTTGTTTAGTAAGTAAAGGGACGATAGGGATGATGATCGCATGGGTCCTGACCCGCTAGTGAACGTGCACGACCCTGGCCACAAAAGTTTTTGTTAATTTGAACCATTTCGTTTATGTGTTGTGGTATTGATACCACGACATTTTACAGCACAAATTTTTGTAGAGTAAGTAAAGGGATGATGGGGATGATGATCGCATGGGTCCTGACCCGATAGTGAACGTGCACGACCCTGGCCACAAAAGTTTTTGTAAATTTGAACCATTTCGTTTATGTGTTCTGGTATTAATACCACGACATTTTACAGCACAAATTTTTGTATAGTAAATAAAGGGATGATAGGGATGATGATCGCATGGGTCCTGACCCGCTAGTGAACGTGCACGACCCTGGCCACAAAAGTTTTTGTAAATTTGAACCATTTCGTTTATGTGTTGTGGTATTGATACCACGACATTTTACAGCACACATTTTTGTATAGTAATTAAAGGGATGATAGGGATGATGATCGCATGGGTCCTGACCCGCTAGTGAACGTGCACGACCCTGGCCACAAAAGTTTTTGTAAATTTGAACCATTTCGTTTATGTGTTGTGGTATTGATACCACGACATTTTACAGCACAAATTTTTGTATATTAAGTAAAGGGATGATAGGGATGATGATCGCATGGGTCCTGATCCGCTAGTGAACGTGCGCGACCCTGGCCACAAAAGTTTTTGTAAATTTGAACCATTTCGTTTATGTGTTGTGGTATTGATACCACGACATTTTACAGCACACATTTTTGTATAGTAAGTAAAGGGATGATAGGGATGATGATCGCATGGGTCCTGACCCGCTAGTGAACGTGCACGACCCTGGCCACAAAAGTTTTTGTAAATTTGAACCATTTCGTTTATGTGTTGTGGTATTGATACCACGACATTTTACAGGACAAATTTTTGTATAGTAAGTAAAGGGATGATAGGGATGATGATCGCATGGGTCCTGACCCGCTAGTGAACGTGCACGACCCTGGCCACAAAAGTTTTTGTAAATTTGAACCATTTCGTTTATGTGTTGTGGTATTGATACCACGACATTTTACAGCACAATTTTTTGTATAGTAAGTAAAGGGATGATAGGGATGATGATCGCATGGGTTCTGACCCGCTAGTGAACGTGCACGACCCTGGCCACAAAAGTTTTTGTAAATTTGAACCATTTCGTTTATGTGTTGTGGTATTGATACCACGACATTTTACAGCACAATTTTTTGTATAGTAAGTAAAGGGATGATAGGGATGATGATCGCATGGGTTCTGACCCGCTAGTGAACGTGCACGACCCTGGCCACAAAAGTTTTTGTAAATTTGAACCATTTCGTTTATGTGTTGTGGTATTGATACCACGACATTTTACAGGACAAATTTTGGTATAGTAAGTAAAGGGATGATAGGGATGATGATCGCATGGGTCCTGACCCGCTAGTGAACGTGCACGACCCTGGCCACAAAAGTTTTTGTAAATTTGAACCATTTCGTTTATGTGTTGTGGTATTGATACCACGACATTTTACAGCACAAATTTTTGTATAGTAAGTAAAGGGATGATGGGGATGATGATCGCATGGGTCCTGACCCGATAGTGAACGTGCACGACCCTGGCCACAAAAGTTTTTGTAAATTTGAACCATTTCGTTTATGTGTTGTGGTATTGATACCACGACATTTTACAGCACAAATTTTTGTATAGTAAGTAAAGGGATGATAGGGATGATGATCGCATGGGTCCTGACCCGCTAGTGAACGTGCACGACCCTGGCCACAAGTTTTTGTAAATTTGAACCATTTCGTTTATGTGTTCTGGTATTGATACCACGACATTTTACAGCACAATTTTTTGTTTAGTAAGTAAAGGGATGATAGGGATGATGATCGCATGGGTCCAGACCCGCTAGTGAACGTGCACGACCCTGGCCACAAAAGTTTTTGTAAATATGAACCATTTCGTTTATGTGTTGTGGTATTGATACCACGACATTTTACAGCACAAATTTTTGTATAGTAAGTAAAGGGATGATAGGGATGATGATCGCATGGGTCCTGACCCGCTAGTGAACGTGCACGACCCTGGCCACAAAAGTTTTTGTTAATTTGAACCATTTCGTTTATGTGTTCTAGTATTGATACCACGACATTTTACAGAACACATTTTTGTATAGTAATTAAAGGGATGATAGGGATGATGATCGCATGGGTCCTGACCCGCTAGTGAACGTGCACGACCCTGGCCACAAAAGTTTTTGTAAATTTGAACCATTTCGTTTATGTGTTGTGGTATTGATACCACGACATTTTACAGGACAAATTTTTGTATAGTAAGTAAAGGGATGATAGGGATGATGATCGCATGGGTCCTGACCCGCTAGTGAACGTGCACGACCCTGGCCACAAAAGTTTTTGTAAATTTGAACCATGTCGTTTATGTGTTGTGGTATTGATACCACGACATTTTACAGCACAAATTTTTGTATAGTAAGTAAAGGGATGATAGGGATGATGATCGCATGGGTCCTGACCCGCTAGTGAACGTGCACGACCCTGGCCACAAAAGTTTTTGTAAATTTGAACCATTTCGTTTATGTGTTGTGGTATTGATACCACGACATTTTACAGCACAAATTTTTGTATAGTAAGTAAAGGGATGATAGGGATGATGATCGCATGGGTCCTGACCCGCTAGTGAACGTGCACGTCTTGGCCACAAAAGTTTTTGTAAATTTGAACCATTTCGTTTATGTGTTGTGGTATTGATACCATGGCATTTAGCACACAAAATTTTGTATATTATGTAAAGGGATGATAGGGATGATGATTGCATGGGTCCTTTTGAGCGTGGAATAAGCTTGCTATGGGAGTTTTATTTTTCTAAATTTAAATTTGTAGTGTTTGCAACCCTGTGTGTTGTGCGGATGACCTTGAACGTCCTTAGTTTTGTGGCTGGATTTTGTGGCTAAGATGGGCGAGGTTGTAAATTTTGTGTTTTTTACGTGCTTCTGGACCCCTTGTACTAAACATATCCCGTTTTATTAAAAAAAAATCCTCGTTGACTGTATTTGAACACATTTCAACACAATCTGTGAGTAGTAAGCATGTTAATATAATAGATTAATTAACTTAATGCGACATGTTTAGCAGAAGGGCAAATCTTTAGTTTAGGCAAGGCAGTGACAGGAACTGATTGCATTAAGTACAAGGGCAATATTGTAGTAAATTAAAGTCCCCTTATTATTGCCTTTTTAAGGTCGTACATAGTCTATGAATAATCCCTAGCAACAGAAAGGAACCAATGACACCTGTGAATAATACTAACAGTGACGGGATATCACTGCCTTGCCCAAACTAAAGAGTTACCAGCAGAAGGGTTCCAAAAGTACGTAAAAAAACATAATTTACAGGAGAAATGGTTGATGCAAGTACTTATACCTAAACTAAGTGGTCCATGTTCCGTTAAGGGGGTCCAAATCTACACTGAACACTTAAGCTAACCTAACCTAATATAACGTTATATTATGTAATCAAACAAAAATCAATAGAAAGAAGTGGTCAAAACACTGGACCCCCTCAACGGAACATAATCTAATATCAACTACGCTAATGTCAACAGAAATCACCGATTATTTTTTTTTAAAGACAAATTGGTTGGACCCCTTCTGCTCTAAACACAGGTCAACTTAATTAACGTATAGTAATACCAGCTAAACAAAAGTACTATTCAATAGTGCTGGTATCTTATTCAATGGCAGTATGGATAACATTTTGTTCCCCTTGTAAGATAATAATTTTAACAGCACTTACCTGCAGATTTTCTTCCATTTGGAAAATTAACATCCGTAAGCGAAACAATTCATTTTCAAAAGGCGAGTACCACGTAAACTTCTTATAGAACCCGCTGTAAGCTGGTTTGTTTGGAACCAGCTAGCAAAACAGGAAGCGGAAATGACGTTTTCTGCACCAGCGTTAAGCAAATTTTCGAAACAAGTTTTTTACAGAGTTGCAAACTGTTTGCGACGGCAAACTCAATCCTATATTTTCAAAAAAGATGCAAGTTAATTGCAGTGGAGAATTTGTATTTTCAAATCAGTGAAAATTTGCAGATCATATTGAAAGCTTTTAATAAATATTAAGAAATTTTGCTTTCGCAAACTTTCAGATTGTTTGCTCCACTAAACGAAGCAAAAACTTGCCGCAAGTATTCGTGCTATCTGGGATACTGTAATTTCTTAGCCGATAAAATTTTCTGTCGCCGAAAAACAAGAAAGCACCTGTCAAAAGCAATTCTACGAACTTTCTCGTAGAATTTATCATATAATAAGTTTTTTTTTTTTATTCCTCTCTCTCAGAGATTTGCATCCCTTTTGGCCTTTAGGGCCACTCACTGACAAAAGGTGCACACATGACCGCTATATGCAGACATGCTCTTAGGTAGGATCAGAGATTTGGAAAGTAAACGATGTTATAATAATATTAATAATAATAATAATAATAATTGTTATTATTATTAATAATAATAATATTCTTATAACAATTAGGTTTACAACTAGAGTCCCATCTCTTTATCTTGCATGAGAGGCCCGCTAGTTAGCTAAGCCACTGGTGTTCCTTATTCTGTGTTTGTCTTTCTTTCCGTATCGTGTGGATGTTTGTTTTTGGGCTGTTAGGCTTGTTGGCTGTTAGGCTGAGATGATATGAGTTGGTCGCGGCAGTAATGTTATTTTGTATAAAAGTAATAGTTACTCCCGTGACCAAGTTGTGTCACCCCGTTATCTTATCTGATATTTAGTAATCAGAGAGATATCAGGAGTTTATGGAACTGGTCTATAAAGACTCCATTCAGTGAGTTCAGTCACTGAATACCAAATTTTATCGCAGATTTATATTTGTTCTTCGTCAAAATATGCTTAACCATTTCCGAGAAAATTACATTGTAGGAATTATGCAGAACAGTAAATCAGTGGTGACGTGAATTTTGAACAGGATATAAGCCTACTAGTTAATGCTGTGCCTTCATATCCAATTTCAAAACTAACAATATTAATTTAGCATCGACTACAGGATAGTAGCGTTAAGTTACTTCAACTACATTTGAATTTATTTTAAGGCTTTGAAACACCCGAGGCTCAGAGAATATAAATGAGGGAAATGA
The DNA here is from genome assembly GCF_964235325.1 of Thermobia domestica. Classification (NCBI taxonomy): domain Eukaryota; kingdom Metazoa; phylum Arthropoda; class Insecta; order Zygentoma; family Lepismatidae; genus Thermobia; species Thermobia domestica. The sequence goes on along the minus strand of NC_137455.1, from coordinate 195,987,975 downwards.
GTCAATTGGGCCATAAACATTTCGCTAGTGAACTAAGGAAGAGTCTTGGTAAACTCCTAAGTTGAAATATTTGCCCACTAGGGATCGATCATATCATCTTCCTAATCTGAAGTAATTGTAATACCGCTAAGCTCAAATGCACATGGTTGATCATACTTTTGTTTTTGTATTTACAAGCAGTTTTATTAACTACCTAAGTAAACTACATACTTTTTTGTAATGTAAACTGTTACAAACTGGTATTGAATAATGCTTCTGTGTGTTACAGCTGCCAAGCACACAAGTGAAATTAGCTATTTTAACAAGATAATATAAACGAAGCGCTGTTTTTGAAATTTATAATCTTCCACCTTTTCTGAAATAATACTGTCCGTTCTACCGTTTAACACAACATAAAATAATTTGCCTTGTCACGTAATAATACTTGTTTATTAAAAGATTTAGAAAGGTAACGAAAGTGTATAGTATATACAAGTGTTTGAAGTGTTATATTTAATGTATTCTTTTGTTGTGAGAGTGAGGAAAATCATTACAATAAATAGAATAAGTTCAGTTTACTTTTAATGGAGTTTCCACTAGTCTGTTTGTGAAAACCTAATATAGCAGTATGCATATCACCTTGATTCGAAAGTAGAGCTAAAGTTCTGGTAGCTCTGGCTTCGTATATAACAAGCAAATTTCTAAAATAACTAGCACCATGATATAAGTGCAAATTTCAACAAGGCACTTTGTCCCTGTTGATTTTCAGTATGTGTGTGTATATATTTATCTGCTTCTACGTTCCACCTAAATCAATCAGCTACACATATTTTAAACGCCGTGATTAAGTAACTACTTATATTAGAAAGGAAATCAATTCTATAAATGTGCCCTAGCTGTTTGAGGTAGTAAATTCTTATATTTTCGCTGTTTTGAAAATAGTAAAATCATGAACAACAAAGACAGAAATATTCATCTTGAACACACACACACACACACACACACACACATATATATATATATATATATATATATATATATATATATATATATATATATATATATATATATATATATATATATATATATATATAATTTATGTGAATAAAGTTTTTCATTCATTGGAGATGGCTCCCTCAAAATTTTCTTTGGCCCTTCGTTGGCGCCCCCTGAGAAATATTCTAGCTACGCTACTGATCCCCGGTGGGGATACTTCAGTTGATATCTTTGGGGGGGACAAAATGTGACTGTAGGGGAAAATTCCCCTCATCCCCCCCGGTAATTCGCACCCTGAAAACTAGGGTACCATAATTAACTATATACAGTAAGGGGTTAATATAAATAAACTGTGTTCTGATGAGCAGGCCTACTGTACTACTAGAAAATAGTTTGTTGATGGTATGTAATATTGGAGTTCTTTCAGATCAGTTTGCGTATCCTACGCTTCTCTATATTCTGTATTTTTAATTTTAGATAAGAACATTGTTATTATTAGATCTATATAATTAGTTTAGGAGAATAATAATAAGCAGCCATTTTTTTCTGCCTTGGGATGGGCACGAGTCGAGCTAAAACTCGACTCGAATTCAAGTCGAGTTTCGAGTCGAATCAAAAGTAATTTTCTCGAATCGAGTTCCGAGCCGAATCATTGTTTTTGACGTCGAGTTTCGAGTCGAGCCATTTATCAAACGGCTCTCTCGTTCCGCTCGTTTTAGAAAGACTTCCAGCATTTATGCACAGCATAGGTTGGAAGGTCATTTCTATATCAACTTCATGAATTAAAGGGAACTCGTATGCCTCGAAAGGCATTTGTTTTGTCCTTCAAGGTCAATAGAAGAATGAAAAAGCTGATACTAGGAGTATTTTAACACGCGACTCACTACAACGATATAACAGAATGTTGCCTCCGGCTGTTAATAAAAGGCTTAACTAGCTGGAACTCGCTAGTATAGTAGCAACGTTCTATGCTGTGTAAGAAATGCTAGGGGTTGTTCTGTCCATGCGCGCCGACTACGTGGGTGCTCTCTGGTTCCAACACTTACACAAATAATCTTGTCAGGGCGCTGCAGGCAAGATTTTTAGGTTCATAGAAACATAACAAAATAAATATTTCTCACTTGCCACTATCAAAAAATAAACAATTAAAACATAGAGATTGAAGTTAAAATTTCTAACCTCGAAAGCATAATTATTTCTTTCAAGTTTGTTTGTGCAAAGGCAACAAAGGAACACACTAAGCTAGTCACTTTATACTTTATGTCCACAACAAAATCCTTGCAAGTTCTTTCTGCTTTAAAATTATTTTCTTTTATAATGATTTTTTCATTTTAATTTGTATGAATGTAGTATTTTCTTTTAGTAACGTGTTGATAATATCACTGCCTCTTGCACTCATTGTGCATCATGTAAGTTGTTGAACATATACACTAAATATCACGATTATATATGTTGGGAATATGCATTACAGTAATTAAACTTGAACCCGGGGGATTAAACCTGTTTCTTTACGTTTAAGTCAGCCGTGTTACCGACTGAGCTAGGACAGCTCCAACTTATCCTTATATTACCGGTATATTTTACTTTATCACAGCACATCCCTTGATGACAGTGTTCATAAAAGATTTTAACTGAAAAAAAATCAACCAAAAAATCGAGACTCCCCTGGAAACATATAATACGCCCCGCCATTGATATGCACCCACATACATTTTGGAAAGTCGGCGCCGTTGGTTCTATCTGTTGTGTTTGAAACCAGTGTTTCTTTCAGAAACTATGTTCCGGGGGGGGGACATTTCGTATTCCGGGGGGCATTGTTGATATTATTCTGTTTATTATTATATTATAGACGTATTGTTTTGGTCTCTTCCGGCGGACACTCTCAGAGCTCCGGGCGGGCAGTGCCCCCTGAAAACACTTCTGGAAGAAACACTGTTTGAAATACACCTAATGTAATATAAATAAAATAAAAAGTTTGTTTCTGTGTCTGTCTGTCTGTATGTATGTATCTGTGTGCTGCCTGGAGACCAGACGAGAGGCCCGAGAGTTACCAAATTTTGATCTCGGGTACCTTGGTCCAGGTCCCAGATCAAGATGAAGCGTTTTTTTTTTTTTAAATCGAACCAGGGGGTCTCAAAAGACGTTTACAGGGACATGTGAAAGTAGCAGAAAATGACCGATATTAGTGTCGAATTCATAGTTTTTGCGGCTCAGACATCAATGGTGAAACTTCGACTGCATTAACTTCCAAATTCACCCCATTTGGTTGCGGGTCGTGGTACCGTAGAGGATATCCTGACATGTAAATATAATCCAAAATACCTATATTAATGTCAAATCCATAGTTTTCGCACTCGCTGAAATCAACGGTGATACTACTACAGGCGTTGACTTCCAAATACAACCACCATGCGAATAATGGGTTTTTCAGATAGTTATTAATAAATGCAAGAAATAAATTATTAATAATAAATTGGAATAGATAGGAATACATTTTGAAATAAAGAAACGAAAGTGTAAACATACATAACCATATCTGACTTTGCATAATCTATCCTAAATCACTAATCACTGCAAGATCACTAATCTAACAAGAAGAAAGTAGACTTTGGTAAATTAACTTCGGGGTCATTTTTTGCGAGGTAGTGTTGCGCATTTAAAATACGAATATTTAGGGATGCTCACGAGTCGAGACGTGTCTCGAATCTCGACTGGAATTCGAGCCAAGACACACTTTGTAAAATTCGAGACGTGTCGAGACAAACGTATTTCTCAACTCTAATTTTCGAGTCAAGACACGGGTCGAATCGGGACTGTTCGTAAAACTTTCGACTCGACTCGAATGTCTCGAAAATCTTTCTATAATTTTTAAAATTATTTTGAAGAAAGTGTTTACTCAGAAACAGCCTTGAAACCAATTCCAGCATTTATTACTTTAGAAAGGTACAGAACGGATAAACTTAATAGTTAATCTTTCGAAATCAAGATTTTATTTTCAGCTCAATTCAGTTATTTAAAACTAACAATTAATGTCGTGATATTTGATTTTACTTCAAATATAATAATAATAATAATAATAATAATAATAATAATAATAATAATAATAATAATAATAATAATGCTCTGGGGAACACCCACGTGACCATCCATGTGTCTGGTGGAGCTCGAGCAAGGCACAATGATGGCCGAGGCGTATCGCACACTGCTTGCAGACTACGTATACCCCTTCATGACGATCATGTTTCCCAACGGTAGTGGCATTTTTCGACAAGATAATGCACCATGTCACAAGGCCAGGAGTGTGATGAAGTGGTTCAGGATATGTTCAACAATGTTCTATATCTGTTGACGGTGTGCGAATTACAAGGGGGATGAGGGAAATCCCCATTGGTAATACTGGATGTTGCTATAACCAAAGGAGATTTCTCTCTATGTCAAAGAACTATGTGGTGTGTAATTAAAATGCTATGAGTAGTTTTATCTGTAGTGTGTATAAAATAAATTATTAAGAAATGCAACCTATGTGACTTTATGATTCCAAAAATGGCTTTGGTTCGAATAACATCATAAAACAATAAAAAGAAACTAAATTTCATTGTCAAACCAGCATCCTTTGAAACTCAAACAGAAAAAGGCTGACACGTTTGTGTCTTTGTTCGGAACGAGAAAACTCATGGAACAATGATTAGTCACTGATGAAACTGGCATTAAGAGAATTTGTATTTGTATAAAGGATTTTTATACATACGTATAAGCACCAACCCTCGGAATGAAATCTTCTGAAACACTGATCTCGATGCATGGTTTAACATTTTATTTGAATCTGGAACACTATCACAAAATATTTAAACTTGAATCGATTGGAAAATGGAAATAAAAGCTGTTTGTAAGAATCATTTAAAAAAATAACTTTAGGTATTCCTTGTTCTTTAAGGATAGTCCTCATTTGAAATAATAAACACTGGTATACTTTCGAAGGCAATAATTTATTCCGAGTTAATACATTTTTAAATAATTTCAAAAACTGTGTTTCCATTTTTGAGACATTAGAAGAGACGAGGCATTTCAAGAGACGTCTCGTCTCGTCTCTGAAACGAGACGGGACAAGTAGTCTATCTCGTCTCGTGTCTCGTATTAAAGGGTTCTGTCTCGTCTCGTGGCAACACTAGTTGAAAGAAAGAAACAAATATGTAAAGATACATGTATGACTACACACACGGATAAAGTAGTCATACATGTATTTTAACCTTCTGACTACTTAACCCCCACTAATTTAAGATAATCTACAAAAAATGCAAGAAAGTAATTATTAAGAAGAAATATAAACATATAGAAATGTATTTTGAAAGGGAAAAAAGCAAACCGTACCAGCCGTAATATGAAACTGGGTTGCTCACTAAACAAGCAGACACCTTACCGAATTATCTGCGGGAGAACTTGCAATTTGTGGTTTCGAAGCTTTATTTATACTGTGTGTGTTACGTAACGACGCTACGGGATGTCATTACTAGTGCGACCACCTCATTCAAGACCCGTTTTGTAGATTGATTGAGAAAAAAAGAGTGATTTCGTAAATCTACAAAACGGATCTTGTATATACAGAGTGTAACAAAAAGGTACGGCAAAACTTCATGGGTGGATTCCTTATGGGTAGGCAAGCAAGAAAGTTCAGATGACCATATGTCGGAAAATGCATCGTTCCAGAGTTATGGCCCTTGAGCCGCCTAATGGTGTGAAATAGTCACATTCTGATCACTCCTTAATGTGTCTCAATTTAAACCTCAATATCTCAAACTCTAATTAAGATTGTACGCGACAAAACATAACCAATTTTTCCATCGAAGGTCAAGATCTAAGGGTTTACTTGTCCCTACCATAAATCCTTCATTGTAACTAGATTTCGGAGTTGCCGCTCCAACTCAGGTAGAACTGTATAAAGCTCTCATTATGGCTAACCCCATTACGGTTATCATAGTAGGATCGTACAGCGTTTGTCCCGTTTGGCATCTAGCTTTTAAAGCGTGATTGAACAACGTATATTTCGGTAGCTAGGCTTTGCAATCAGCCCACGTCATGTGACAATATATTATCTCAATGGAATGACAATATATTATGCCTTTTGGGCATCAAATTTCAAAATTTTGGGTGTGGGCTTTTGCATCCTAAAGCCGTTTTTCCGCAGAATAAAAATCCATATTCTTTTATTTTTTGCGTATTGTCCCTACACAATGTGTCGTTTCAATTCATGTCCTTCAAGCACTTCTGACATACTGTTATAAGCACTTTTGATGTTTCACGATCAAAGTTTTGGAGGGGTCTGTGTCCCACCTAAACGTTTTTTTTTTTTTTCAGGAAAATACTTTGAAGCCTACGGCTTGGTCTTAAACACCATGATCAGAAGATTTGAGGACTATATTTTCTTTCTGCTGTAGGATATTTAACAGTTGCTGATTAATAATACTAATGTAAAATCTGTTCACATATCTCCAATTTAATCTAAATGTATTCAAAGGACATACATTTTGATATTTTAAAAGCACAGTTAAAAATACTTTCCTTGCTTCACCGAAGCAAAAATGATTCTTTAAACGTATGTTCTTTCTAGAACAGCTTCTCTTTATTGATAAAAATCGTAATTTCGCAGTTATTAAAAGCAATATTTCTGAGTCTAGACGTAGAAGAGAGGGGACCATGAGCATTAAAATGATGACAGAAATATAGTGAAATCTCAGTTTCAAATTTCATGTCTACCTTGAATCCAAATACCTGTGCCGTCATTTCCTTCAATGTTGAAAGGGGCCGAAATTTGCAATTGATCTAAATTTTTCGCTTATATAATCGTTAATTCCCACTATTTGTTCATAAAATTTTAAAGAAAAAAAATGAAATGAAATCTTTAAGTGTTACGTCCCACGTTTATGCCGGTCAGGCTAAAGGAGACGGTGAGGATGAGAAATGAGTGAAATGGTGGAATGAAGAATGTGGGAGGAAACGGAAGAACCCCGAGAAAACACACGAGCACGGTGTTTCTCTATCACAAAGTCCACACGGCGCTAGCTGGCATCGAACATGATGCCCCAACCACCGAAGATGAACGCTCTACCACTGAGCCACTGCGCCCCCAAAATTTTAAAGAAATATTAGTTACTAACGAGTAAAACTTCCGATGTGTAACACTTCGAATTTGATAAAGTTTGGCAGGGAGATATTACACATGAAATAAACGAATACGTGTTTCCTATTTTCAGCGGAAAATCAGTTTTAGGGGGCAAAGCCCTCACGCAAAATTTTGAAAGTTGACGCCCGAAAGGCAAAGAAAGTGAACAGAAGTAAACGAAATTTTACACACATATTGCAGACAAAATTAAGGAATAAGTGCTTCGTATTTTCCTAAAAAATACGGAGAGGTGGGGCACGGACCCCTCCAAAACTTTCATCACGAAATATTGAAAGTGTTAGTAACAGTATGTCAGATATGTGTAAAGGACATGAAAAATTGCAACGAAACTTCGTGTAAGAACAATGCGCAAAAAATTAAGGAATACGGGTTTTTTTTTGCGGAAAACCGGTATTAGGGGCAAAAATCCCCACCCACATTTTTTTTTTAAATTGAGGCCCGAAAGGCCAGAGGAAGTCAACCGGAGTCAATGAAACTGTGCACAGATATTGTAGACATAAAATGAGGGAAAACGGGTTTCTTATTTTCTTGAAAAAATGAAAACCGTTTAGGTGGGACACAGACCCCTTTTAACTTTGATCGTGAAATATTAAAAGTGCTAATAACAGTATGTCAGAAGTGCTTGAAGGACATGAAAAATTGGAACATATTGTGTAGGGACAGTATGGAAAAAATAAACGAATACGGGTTTTCTATTTTCTGCGGAAAAAGGTTTTAGAGGCAAAAGCCACCATCGAAAATTTTGAAAATTGAGGCCGAAAGGCCAGAGGAAGTGAATTGAAGTGAATGAAATTGTGCATAGATACTGTAGACATAAAATTAGGGAATACAGGTCTCTTATTGTCCTGAAAAAAAAAGACACCAGTTTAGGTGATACATAGACCCCTCCAAAAATGTGATCGTAAAATGTCAAAAGTGCTCATAACAGTATGTCACAAGTGCTTGAAGGACATGAAGAATTGGAACCACACATTGTTTAGGGACAATACGCAAAAAAAAAAAAAAAAAAAAAAAAAACGAATACGGTTTCTTATTCTGTGGTAAAACGGTTTTAGGGTGACAAAAGCCCCACCCAAAATTTTGAAATTTGAGGCCCAAAACGCAAGAAGAACTACACCGAATTGAATTACATTGTACAGAGATATTGTAGACGCAAAATGAGATAATTGGGTTTCGTATTATCCTGGAAAAAGCGGTTGAGTGAGGCACGGACATTCTAAACCAGCGTTTCCCAACCTTTTTCAACTTGCGGCACACTACGGGTGTTACTTGGATTCTCGCGGCACACTTATAGATAGACCCTATTATTTGTAAATATTAAACACAGTGGTATTTTTTCTGTGGTTATTGATCTCCTTCTCACAGAGAAGAAAGCTCGAACACTGGTTTTTCCGAGTGGTAAATCAATATGCTTATTTTTCATTCTAATTTAAAAATAGAAAACAATTGCAATGAAATATTAGACTCAAGTTTTTAAAAATACGCTTTCTTTTTAAAAACTGTATCCAACCTTTTACTAAGAAAGGAGATCACTAAATAACGAACGAACAAACAAATCTCATTTACTTTTAAAACACAAATGTAGGTACTTTGTCGAAAGGATTGAATGATATTTTAATTTTTTAAGTTAGGAAATAGTCTGCAACAATAAAGAAGCAATAATGGTCATAACAATGGTAACCATTTTTTTCAACATTAGAAATGTACAGAACAGTAACCCGGTATGAAACTTAAAATTGTAGATTCACAGTAGAGGTTCATAGTAATGTGAAATACAAATACGCATTTTCCCTACCTTTTGCAATTTTGATTGCTATAAAATTAATAATTGTTTCGATTCCTCACGGCACACCAGCGGCCCATTCACGGCACACCAGTGTGCCGCGGCACACCGGTTGGGAAACGCTGTTCTAAACCGTTGATTACTAAATATCAAAATTGCAAACAAGTATACGTCAGACGTTCCTAAAGAATATTTAGAATTGCAACGAAACTTCGTATAAGGACAATTTCCAAAACAATAAATGAAACGTGTTTCACCTTTTGTGGAAAACACTGTTGGGGCCTAGGCCACATCAGAAAAAAAAGGAAATATTTTCGTAATAGCACAGGAAGGAGTGGACCGAAGCAAATGAAATTGTGTGTAGATATTATATACACCCTATGTAAAATAAACACTTTCGTATTTCTCAAGTGTCCCTATCCATTTTGCTTCAAATTTGGGAGATCAAGAGCAAACTGGAAATACATCGACACGTGTTTTTGTTTATGCTCAAAAACATTGTAAGGGTTAAAAGTGCCTCCTGAAATACTATTTTTAAAAACGCTATACTGTTTGTGCTTGTAGTTGATCTGAAAAATTTAAAGAAATCGGATGGAGAAACGACACATGTGAAACACGAAAGGCCATAGTTCATACACCCAATATCTACATACAATTTCATTCGCTTTCGTCCACCCCTCTCGCCACTCAAAGCCTCAAAGCCATCTTACCTCTACTTGTGCACATTTCATTCATTTCGGTCCACTTCTTCTTGCCTTTCTTGGTCAACTTTCAAATTTTTGAGTGGGAGCTTTTGCCCTCTAAAACCATTTATCCACAGAAAATAAAAAACGCTTATTCGTTTATTTTTTGCGTATTGTTCATACAAAAATTTACGTTCAAATTCTTCATGTCCTTCACACACACCTGATATACTGTTATTAGTACTTTTGCTATTTCTTGATCAAAGGTTTGAAGGGGCCCATGCCCCACATAACCGTTTCTTACAGGAAGATACGAAACCCGTATTCCCTCAGTTTATATCTGCAATATCTGTGCAAAATTTCATTCACTTTGCTTCAGTTCTTCTTACCTTTCGGGAGTCAACTTTCAAAATTTTGGGGTGGGTTCTTTTGCCCCGTAAAACCGTTTTTCCGCAGAAAATAAAAAACAAGAGTATTCGTTTATTTTTGGCATATTGTCCATACACAAAGTTATGTTGCAATTCTTCATGTCCTTTACACACATCTGACATACTGTTACTAGCACTTTCGATATTTCGTGATCAAAGGTTTGGAGGGGTCGGTGCCCCAAACAACCCTTTTTTCCAGGAATATACTTAACCCGTATTCCCTCATTTTATGTCTACAATATCTGTGCACAACTTCATTCACTTTGGTTCACATCTTTTTGCCTTTCGGGCGTCAACTTTCAAAATTTTTGGTGGGGGATTTTGCCCCCTAAAACCGATTTTGCGCAGAAAATATAAAACAGTATGTTTACTTTTTGCGTATTGTTCATACACAAAGTTATGTTGCAATTCTTCATGTCCTTAACACACATCTGACATACTGTTACTAGCACTTTTGATTTTACGTGATCATAGGTTTGGTGGGTTCGGTGCCCCACCCAACCGTTTTCTGAAGGATAATATGAACAACCGTATCCTCAGTTTACGTATGCAATATCTGTGCACAATTTCATTCAGTTCGGTTCACTTCTTCCTGCTTTCGGGCGTCAACATTCAAAATTTTAGGTAGGGATTTTGCCCCCTAAGACCGTTTTTTTTCAGAAAATCAAAATTCAACATTTATTTACTTTCTTGCGTATTGTCCATACAGAAAGTTATGTTGCAATTCTTCATGTCCTTACACACATCGGACATACTGTTACTAGCACTTTTGATATTTCGTCATCAAATAATTGGAGTGACCCGTGCCCCACCTAGGAAAATACGAAAACCGTATAATCATTTCACCTATACAATGTCTGTGCAAAATTACGTTCACTTTAGTTCACTTCCTCTTAGCATTCAGCATCAACTTTCAAAATTTGTTTTTTTTTGCAACCTAAAAACCGTTTTTCTCAGAAAATAAAAAACAAACTTTATTCGTTTGTATTTGGTGTATTGTCCATACACAAAGTATGTTGCAATTCTTCATGTCCTTTACACACATCTGACATACTGTTACTAACACTTTCGATATTTCGTGATCAAATGTTTGGAGGGGTCGGTGCCCCAAAGAACCCTTTTTTCAGGAATATACTAAACCCGTATTCCCTCATTTCATGTCTTTAATATCTGTGCAGAACTTCATTCACTTTGGTTCACTTCTTCCTGCCTTTCGGGCGTCAACATTCAAAATTTTGGTTAGAGTTTTGTCTCCTAAAACAGTTTTTTTTAGAAAATAAAAACCAGTATATATTTAATTTTTGCGTATTGTCCATACACAAAGATTCGTTGCAAATCTTCATGTCCTTTACACACATCTGACATACTGTTAGTAGCAGTTTTTATGTTTCGTGATCAAGGGTTTGGAGTGGTCGGTGCCCCACCCAACCGTTTTCTCCCGAAAAATTCGAAAAACCGTATCCTCATTTTCCGTGTGCTATATCTGTTCAAAATTTCATTCACTTTTGTTCACTTCTTCCTGCCTTTGGGGCCTCAATTTTCAAAATTTTTGGTGGAGGATTTAGACCCTAAAAATATTTTACCTCAAAACATAAAAAACCCGTATTCGTTTATTTTTCCGTATTGTCCATACACAAAGTTACGTTGCAATTATTCATATCCTTTACACACATCTGTCATACTGCTTTTAGCACTTTTGATATTTCGTCATCAAATGTTTGGAGGGACCGTGTCCGACCTAACCATCTTTTTTAGGAAAATACGAGACAGTATTACTTCATTCTATGTCTACAAAATCTGTGCAAAACTTCATTCACTGCGGTTCACTTTTTCTTGCCCTTCGGGCGTCAACTACCAAAATTTTGGGCTGGGTTCTTTTGAACCTAAAACCATTTTTCCGCAGAAAATAAAAAAACAGTATTCCTTTATTGTTTGCGTATTGTAAATACAAAAAGTTTCGTTGCAATTATTCATGTCCTTTACACACATCTGACATATTGATACGAGCACTTTTGATATTTCGTGATCAAATTTTTGGAGGGGTTCGTGGCCCACACAACCGTTTCCCCCAGGAAAATACGAAACCCGTATCTTCATTTACGTATGAAACATCTGTGCACAATTTCATTTACTTCGGTTTACCTCTTCTTGCCTTCCGGGCGTCAACTCTCAAATTTTTGTATGGGGCTTTTTAAGCCTAAAATCTTTTCTCCGGAGAACATAGAAACATATTCATTTTTGTTTTTGTGTATTGTCCATACACGAAGTTATGTTGCAATTTTTCATGTCCTTTACACACATCTGAAATACTGTTACTTTTGATTATTCGTGATCAAATGTCTGGAGGGATCTGTGCCCCACCCAACCCTTTTCACCAGGAAAATTCGAAACCCGTGTAATCATTACACGAGTTCAATATCTGTGCATAATTTCATTCACTTCGGTTCACTTCTTCTTGCCTTTCGGAAGTCAACTTTCAAAATTTTGGGTTTGGGCTCTTTCCTCCAAAAACCATTTTTCCGCAGAACATAAAAAACTCGTATTCGTTTATTTTTGGCGTATTGTTCATACACAAAGTTTCGTTGCAATTCTTCACGTCCTTTATACACATCTGACATACTGTTACTAGCACTTTCGATATTTCGTGATCAAAGAATTGGAGGGGTCTGGGACCCACCCAACACTCTTTTCCAGGAGTATACGAAAGCCGTATTCCCTTTATGTCTACAATATCTGCGCACAATTTCATTCACTTTGGTTCAATTCCTTTTGCCTTTCGGGTGTCAACTTTCAAAATTTTGGTTGGGGGATTTTGCCCCCTAAAAGCGTTTTTCCGTAGGGAAAAACAGTATTTGTTTATTTTTTGAGTATTGTCCAAACAGAAAGTTATGTTGCAATTCTTCATGTCCTTAACACACATCTGACAGTGTTACTAGCACTTTTGATTTTTCGTGATCAAATGTTAGAAGGATTCGGTGCCCCACCCAACCGTTTTCTGAAGGGAAATACGAAAACCCGCATCCTCAGTTTACGTCTGCAATGTCTGTACACAATTTCATTAACTCCGGTTCACTTCTTCTTGCCTTTAGGACGTCAACTTTCAAAATTTTAGTTGGGGTCTTTTTCCACCTAAAACTGTTTTTACGCAGAACATAAATCCGTATTTGTTTATTCTTGGCGTATTATTCATACACAAAGTTATGTTGCAATTCTTCATGTGCTTTACACACATCTGACATACTGTTACTAGCACTTTTGATATTTCGTGATCAAAGATTTGGAGGGTTCTTTGCTCCACCCAACCCCTTTTTGCAGGAGTATACGAAACCCGTTTTTTTGTTGTTGTTGTTGTTGTTGTCATTTTACGTCTACAATATCTATGCACAATTTTATTCACTTTGGTTCACTTGCTTTTGCCTTTCTGGTGTCAACTTTCAAAATTTTGGTTGGGGGATTTTGCCCCTAAAATGTTTTTTCCTCAGAACATAAAAAACCCGTGTTCGTTTATTTTTGCGTATTGTCCATACATAAAATTATGTTGCAATTCTCTTTGTCCTTTACAAACATCTGACATAGTGTTACTAGCACTTTTGATATTTTGTAATAGAAGTTTGGGGGCTTCGTGTCCCACCCAACCGTTTTTTCCAGGAAAATACAAAACCCATTTTTTGTCATTTTACGTCTACAATATCGCACAATATCGTTTACTTCGGTTCACTTCTTTTTGCCTTTCGGGTGTCAACTTTTAAAATTTTGATCGGGGCTTTTATAATAAAATTTTGCATTATATAACTTTTTCTTTTTTATGAGATTCTTTTTTGGGGGTGAAGGAGAGAAATGGTTTCCTCTGATATTTGTTTCTTGCCATTCATCTTGTTTGAACTGCTTAAGTAAGATCATTTTGTAACTTTTGATGTGATCCAAATCTGTTACGATAATAAAATTGTCATTCTTAATAATTTGTTTTATTCTCTTATTTGCAGTTTGCCACACTGATATGTTTGTTACAAAATTGAGGTTTGGTCCAACGCCTTTCGAATTCGCAACCAACCAAAGCGCCGAGCTTTTTGGGTTGCCTGCTATTGCAGGAAAAGGAGAATTGCAAGTGGTAATGCACTTTTGGAGTCGTGTATACAACAAAGACGAGAATGGCAAAATAAGATGTTCCCTTTACTTTGCCAATCTATTGTTAGAATGAGCAATGGAAATGTACAATTTCCACATTTTACACAATTTAATGCAACCCTCCCCCTTCGTATGGAATTGAGGACAACAAACTCCATATATGATATGACCTTTGACCTTCCACTGACATCAACATATAAGCTTATGTTAATAAACAGCTGAGCTATGCCGCTACAAACACAAGGATGTTTTAAGAAAATATGGTCCATTTCGCGTGCAAACGTGAAAAAATAAATGACTGTCACAAGAAAACCGTGCCTGATGGGAAAATTCTGATTTCAATTTTAAATTTAACAGGACAAGTACATTTAGACTTAGTAACACTTCTTCATGTAAAAGATTTTTTTTGTAGATCAGTGTACCTAGGTAGTAACTAGTGCCTTACCTATTTCTTAGTTCGTAACTACCTGTTGCCATTAGTGAAGTAGTGTTATTTCTATAACCTTTAAATCATACTTTCGTGATTATTCTTGTCTAAACGTCATCATAAATTAGCGTCCCTTAGCGACTCGTTATGAAGTCAAAACACCAGTGTCCCCACTTTCATTGCTGACGGAGAAACGCAAAAGACCACTCCTCCACCATTAAAATTGGTGTAGGCATAAATTTATAAGTCACGCTATTGTTTAAAACGAACTAGAATCTATTAAGATTTTTAACAGAAGTCTCAAATTACGCCTTAAGCATAATTTGCCGACCTCTGCGGTCAAGATACGTATCGAGCCGCCACTCCGCCGGAGAGGTGGTATTCATAGGACAGCAGTGTTTTTTAGATATACGTCCGATATTTCTCCCTTTTGAAGTAAAGAAACCGATGAGACACGTGTGAATAATAGTACTGAAATAATGGTAAGAGAGCAAATGCCTTGAATGATATTCGAATAGATACGTTACACTTAGTATACGTACTTAGTATATCACATTTTTCTCTGATATGATAGATCTGTACACACTACATATTTATACCGATAATACAAGCTTTAGTTTCTAGTATACCTTAAATAAACAATGAAACCAAAAAATATTTTTTAAGTCTATGTAATCAGTGTAAGTAGAATTTCATCAGGAGGTGGGCTTCAAGCTCCCAATTTCATATCGTTTCTGAATTGTAATATAATCCAGGGGTAAAAGGGGGTCTGAAAAGGTAGGGGGACAGTAGGTAACGGCAGGGGCGGATCCAGGACCGACTTCTGGGGGGGGGGCGGTGGGTTGTCATACTGCTACTTTTAAGGGCTCCAAACTTTGGGATGGGTTTTATTTATATATATAAAATAAGAAAGCTTCCTCTTCTGGGGGGGCGATCGCCCCCCCCCCTGGATCCGCCCCTGGGTAACGGCATGACGTCACGCCGCCCCCTGCCTAACTTTGCCCACTGTGATGTTTTAGGAACGAGGACGCCGTACATATTTTTTGGAGGTGGGGAGAGGGCGTCCCCCGCGTTCCCCCGCACTTTTACCCTGGTATAATATTAATGTAGCAAATGCTTATTGCTAAGAGTTCAGCTTCTGAATCTAGCCTAGACTGCCAGGATTACAACCGAACTTGGCCGGAAGAAGTATGTACTCTTCAAGTTGGGATGCAATCCTGACACTAGGCTAGACCCAGGAGCCGAACCATATTTTATGAGGAATATAACCCGTGTCTCCCTTCTGCATTGGAAAATGGATTTTTTAAAAATGTATTTCTTTCTCACCATATAAAGTAAAGCAAATTTTGTAGCTTTCTTCAATTCCGTCCTTTTACTTTTAGAAATGCACTCCCTACCCCTCGGTAATATGTGTAGGGAGACAATTTTGTTTTCTGGATATTTATTTTTAGTGTGAACTCTGGAGAAGTGTGTATCCTGCAAGTTTGGTTGCAATCCTGAAAGTTGTAGGCTAGACGGAACCTCTCTCTCCCTTGCGTACACCACTATTTGTAATCTTTCATTTTAATACTGACTAGATTGTTTTAATGTTCCTAAAACAATGGCGTATTTAAGGGGTGACTTTCGAGCTCAAGCCCCCTCCCCCCGAAATGAATTTGTTATATGCGAAACTTCATTAAAATTCGTCGACACACAAAAGAAAAAATATAAGTGGTTATTCACGTGTTGTGCATAGCTTTCCCCCGAAACAAAATCCTAAATACGCCACTGTTCCTAAGAGATAGACTCAATTCCTTCTGAGACAAGGGTACTGAATCAGCTGGTTAGACATCCAACGAAGTCATGTATATTGTCCGCATCACGTTGATCACAGTCATCATTTATTCAAGAGAATATCGCAATGAAAGCTAATGCTTTTTCTCTTTTCGGAATGTCCTAATTCTAATGTAGAAATTGGTACCTCTTCTATTACTACAACGTGTGGAGACCAAGAAAGAGGTTTCTTGCTTATAAACAACCTCATCTCCTAACACACAAAGAGTGAAAAATGAATGACTGATCGAGACTCGAACCCGGAATCTTCGGCAAATTATGCCGATGTGTTAACCACTATACAACCCGATCCGCTTCCCAGAAACCACACACTCTCTCACTCCTGAAGTTCGTGTTCTCCACTCACAAGGAGGGTGTCCGAAGTGTAAATCTCAGATTTCCAAAAGGTTTGTGCTGATCGTTAGGGAGGCTTATGGAATAAAGATCAGCACAACAAAGTTTGGCGGAACCCTATATTTGGGTGGGGCAGTGCCCCATTTGCGATTTTCGGCTTTCCTAGTAAAAATCGGCCTTTTGACTTGAAAATTGACTTATTGTTGTCTACAATCGTTGTCATTCGTTATCATTTGCCTAAAATACTTCAATTGTGGGGTGGATCCCTGTGTGTGGGAGGCGGTTCCCCTCACAAGTGGGAGCACTAACTTTTTGAAACCTTAAAGTTTTCCAGATTAATTTCTTTCACTTTTTCAATTGCTCATTTGCGGAGATCCATGTGTCATGTACAGGCATGAAATCTCTTTTGGCTTCAATGAACTTTGCGTACACAAAATTGGAAATAGATGAACATTTGTCATTGCTTGTTCCTTGATTATCAATTTGAGCTTCCCACCGGTAAAGTTGCAACGCATGTTTTACTTTTTAAGTTTAGTTTGTGCACTTGATTTCTTTTTACTTCCAGGACTTGATTTAGATTTCCAAAACTTGATGACTTTTTTTCTTGTACTCTATTGGTACTGCATCGCCTTTAGGGATGTCATCTTATACAACTTCACATTCCGGATCGTCCACAGCTATGGTCACTGTTAAGCATTTATTGATGTCGAGTTCTGCCGTCTTTTCGACAACAAAAAATGGGATCTTTCATACCATATTCTAAAATATCAATGGAAGATTATGCCAATTCTTTTTCCTTATCTGTAATAATTGTTGCTACATATTTTTCAGCAGGAAATGAAGTTTGTAAAAGTGAAATGATATTCACAGGATTCATTATGAGGTTTCACATGTTCAAAACGTATCCAATTTACTAACACGTATGTAAATACAGTGAACCTACAAAATTCATAACGAGACGTAAGACACTGGCTTCCTAATGATAGATATGCAAACTCGATATAAGACGATAACTCGAAACAGCATCTGTCCAAGGACTTGTGCACTTCGCGAATGGGGTAAATAGGTTTGTCGCGCATAGTTTAAACAGCGTCAAATGAACTGCGAGTGTATTTAACATTGTACACGCAACCTTTTCGTTTACCCCGCCTAGGGTTCCTTTTAATTTTGTTTGCACAACAATATAGAATTGATTTACTCTATTTTTGAATACTAACTTTATAAGTTTAAAATACTCATAAATACCAAATAAATGCATGTACAAAGTTTGTCAATGTCTAAATTAGATTATGCATTGCTTATAATCGAGAGGCTTCGTTGAAACAGCAGTTGGGTAGCAAGTGGAGAGGGATCCTCGATCCCGCACCCTGAGTAATCCAAAGTAATTAGATTAACTGACATCTCTGCAGTTTTCTTTCATATTTTGTCTCTTCGTTGTCCTCCCTATACTATTTCTATTAGTCACGAAGTGACTAACGGGTTTTCTAGTACATGTATCAAAAGGTTCTGCAGGTACATACTTGCTAATCGTTAATTACAAAAGATCAAATATAACACAATTTAAAGTGAATATGACATCACCTACATTGTAGTATCGTTGTTGCTGCTAATTTCGGATGAGCGTTTCATTTTTGTAAAACATACAATCCATACAGTAAGCATTGATTCTGCCAAACCCCTATTTCAAGCCCTTCAGTTCTCTTTCAACTAGTAATTCAGCATCCCAGAAACTAGGCAGAGACTTGTGCCGCACCCACATAGTACTTTTAATCGCATATTTGAATTCAATTTGTCAAAATGAAGGGGGAATATGTATCGAACTTGTGAGGGGGAGCCTCCACACATACAGGGATTCCAGACCCATAATTAAAGTATCTTTACGCAAATAAAGACGAATGACAACGATTGTAGACAACAATAAGTCAATTTTCAAATCAAAAGGTCGATTTTTACTACGAAAGCCAAAAATCGCAAATAAGGCACTGCCCCACTCAAATATGGGGTTCCGCCAAAATTTGTTGTGCCGATCTTTATTCCATGAACACCCCTAACGATCTGCACAAACCTTTTTGAAATCTGAGATTTACACTTCGGACACCCTCCTTGTCAGACCACATGGCTTGTACCAGTCTTTCTGCTGTGCTTGGACAATTCCGTGTCCATATATTGAGAACACCTTTTAACGTTTGTAATTTCATATACGAGTGTCATTTCAAAAGTCTTGCACAGAGCGCATGTGCGACCATTTGAGTGGTGTGGTCAATTTCAATTTTATGTCAGTTGTGAGTCAGAGTTTGAGCTAGACGGTTGTGTTGTGTGTTTGCTGGTTCGCGTGGTTGTGTTGTGAGAAATTTCGTGTTAAAATAGATGGTAAACTCGACTCAAGTCGGATTACACATAGTGACTAGCGTCCCTATATCAAAATCGAAAGAATTCAACTGAAATTTACAATGCTTTGCGAGAGGTTTGTGGAAATAGTGTAGTGGATTGTAGCACTGTATCACGGTGGTCAGCTCGTTTTCGTGAAAGTCGTCTAGATACTACGGACAACCTAGGAAGTGGAAGACCATCAACTGCAACAGACTACACATCTGAGATCATTGTCAATGATAGAGAGGAACGAGGAAAAACATGTGAGGAAATTGCATAACAGGCCAGAATGTCCGTCACGTGAATTTACAGAATCATTACTGAAAAGTTCAAGATGGGAAAATCGCTGCCAGATGGGTTCCGCATGATCTGAGTGAAGAACAGAAAGCATGTCCAAAAGAATCGCAGAAGAATTGCTTCAATGTTACACAACAGAAAGAGATCAGTTTCTAGGACGGACTGCTGCAATTGATGCAACCTGGATACGAGATTTTGAATCTGAACTGAAGTCTCAGTCATCACAAAGGAAAAGTTTCGACTCTCCACAACCAAGAAATTCCATCGCCAACAATCAAAAGTTAAACGCATGATGATCTTCGCGTATAACATGAATGGAGTGGTAGCTACAAATAGAGTGCCACAGAGAACGTTTCGCCAAAGAAGACCTAACATGTTTGCAGCTGGTGTACTCATTTTCCACGATAATGCAAGACCGCATACTGCAATACAAGTGAGGGGAAACACTCGACAAGTATGGATGGGAAATACTTCCCCACCCAGCATATAGTCCTGATTTGAGACCACTAGACTTTGATTTGTTTCCCAAATTTAAGGAACCATTCTGTGGAAAACGTTTCGACAATTAACGGAGCGTCCAGTGAGGTGACCCGAGTGATCAGACAGCTCAACAATGAAGGTGCCCTATCGGGAATACAGAATTTACCAAAACAACCAAACACTCTCTCACCCCTGTAGTCTGTGTTCTCCACTCAAACCACACGGCTTGTACCACAGCCTAGCTGCTGTGCTTGAACAATCCAGTGTCCTCATCTACTATTTTAAATTTCTATCCAGTCATGGATATCATCAGTGTCGTGCCGTGAGGGGGCGAGCAGGACGATGGCCCCTGGTGCCAAAGTAAGTGGGTGAAAATTCGGGAGAAAAAAAGAAGAAAAAAGTGTCGACCTCACTCACATGTACGTGGGTCCGTCGTATACTCTCGCTCCGGGCAGTGATTTTCCACGGCACGGCACTGGGTATCATCGTGCAATCGCAATTTACGAAAACACAAATTTGTAAACTTTACAGAAAAAATAACTAACGGCGAAAGTGCAAAGCCTCGTAACTCATCAAAACCAAACTTTTCAGGAGAGCAAAAAAAAACTCTTCTTCTGTTACGTTATCTTATATGAGATACGAGGTTTTTAAAGTTAGTTTTTCAGGGTTTTTTTTGGGTTTTCGTTTACGAGCTTTTGCACACACGTAGATTCGGATATGGGGAATTGAATGCAACCAAAGTCGAAAATTGAGGGGCGCGGTGGCTCAGTGGTAGAGCGTTCACCTCTGGTGCTTGGGGTCCCGGGTTCGATCCCAGCCCCCGCCAAGTGAAATTTGTGGTGGACAAACACCGTGCTCGTGGGTTTTCTCGGGGTTCTCCCACTTTCTTCATTCCACCATTTCACTCATCTTTCATCATCACCGTCTCCTTTAGCCTAACCGGCATAACCGTGGGACGTAAAACTCAAAGATTTCATTTCATTTTTCCAAAATCTAAAATTCCATAACAAGTGGAAGTACGAGGTTTTGCACTTTTGCCATCGTATGTTATTTCAAAAGAGGAATATAGGCATAAAAGTAATCAAAATACAGTATATTAGAATCTTCCTCTGTTTTTTTTTTTTTTTTTTAAAGAAAGAACATCCAAAGTGTACGCTTCTAAGCACGTATTAGCCTATTCTTAGAAGCATACATTTAATTTCTATGTCAGTGCACTGTGTTAATTCACATTTTTAACGATAAAGCTATTTGACAGCTAAATCATCTAGTAACACGAGAAACATTGTGTTTAGACTATCGTCGCATACGCTCATACCCACCATCGCTGACCTGTCTTCGTCCTCGTTCTGCTTTAATTCGGCTAGATAGCATTTGTGCTGGTTAGGGGCTACCTAGCACAGATTAGTTTCTATTTTTGGCACTAGTTTGCATGATGACGCTGCATTTATATCCATTACGGTTAAGTTTTACTAAAATGAATCCGCAAGTAGGAATTTAACTCCTGTCACAAGTAATAATTGATAAGGTACTAGGAATGCATTTCCTAGTGAAAGAAGTACATGTTACATGAACTCATGTGTTTCCGTATGCCGCCATAGCTGCCGATTAATAGACTATTTTTCAGTGTATGTGGTGTATTGCTTTAAGTATATTAACTCTTAACATAGAAAGAATTCTTCAAAGTGTCCGCTAGAACATATTAATGCCGTGAGAGAAATGTGATAACTGTTAAGTTCTTAAAACCTCTATCCAGTTCTATGCACTTTCGCTCCTTTTATTCTTATTGTTTTGTGTAGAAAGCTGACTTTATCTAAATGGCCTTCAAATATTTAAGATTTTTAACAATCTATTTCATTCTTCTTATTAACAAATTTTCCACATCATTGCCGTGTTTGTTTTCTGTAAGCATTGTTCGATTGTTTCTAACCAGAAATGCTTATGAATTTGTATATTTGACGCACACAAGTTAATTTATGACTGTAGATACATGGGCTATTAAGTCTTGAACTAGTTGTGTGTTAGACACAAATATAAACTTTAACAATGTGCAGGTTCCCTTAGACCTGCCACAATATTTTTTTCTGAACTCATTAAGCCCAGTTTAGGTTATATAGTAGATTTGCTTGCCGAGTGATTAGTTAGGAAATCTTTCAGTTTAACGTCCAACGATTATGCCCTTTAGGCTAACAGAGACGGATGATAAAGGCAAGTAAATGATAAAGGAAGAATTGGTGAAATGAGAATTAGGAGTACTCCGGGAAAACCACGGACACGCGTTGTCAAACACGAACTTACTTGGCCAGAGGTTAAACCAAGGAACCTACGCACTACATGTAAGCGCTCTACCACTAAAGCACCATGCCTCCTTAATATCAGTTAGGTTATCTTCATGTAATTTAAGTTAGGTTAGGTTAACTTTGATAAGTAGGGCTATTGCTTAAGTTGCCTCGCTTAAGTGAGGATTGTTTTGGAAGCTAAGCACAAAGGCTCAAGCTTAATTTAGCCTAGCTTATCACATAAAAAGAAAACAATTAATTGTGATTTTATAGGCCTACATTGTAAATTTAATGTGTACCGAAGCTAATGAAGCTAAGAAGTATAATGTCACTACTTGAATACTATTTTTTTAATTACTAGAAATTAGTGTTGTATGTAGAATGTCATCAAGGATCCAAGTTCATACCAGTATAGATGCATATATTCATAATGTATTGTTGAAAAGGGATTAAACCCAGTAACACCCTTTGCATACATCACTCCAAGGAAAGCAATTAAATCAAAAATTACCTAATTATAGTTATTATCTTTGGGAATGCATAAAATAAATGTATACATGTGCAGGCTTCAAGCGAATAAAATTTGTATGTGTTTTATACAATTCTCTTTTATGTACAATAATAAACTTTGAAACATATTTTTTTTTATTTTTTACCATCCTAAAATAAACCCGCATCTTCTTCCATTGTTTGAAAGGCGTCTACAAAATTACAGGTAAATAAATGTTACACTTAAATTTTTGATTGTGCCTAATTCTAACGTTACTGTCTGTTAAAGTCAGGGTTGTTAAATTTTTGGACACCCTGTATAATATTTTCACTGTACATGACAAATTGTTTTTATTTATTTATTTATTACGCTTTAGAAAAACTGATATGTAATAATATTAAGAATAAATTTCTCGCAACTTTCAGCATTGTATTAATTATTCTATTTAATCTTAATCTATACTTTATACATGTCAACTTATCAGCTTATAACACGACAAATTATATGCAATTACCTCTTTGTGCACTTACTTATGGTAATACTGCATATATTCTGGCTACACTTGAATTTAACCGCAATAGATACGTAGCATTGTGGGTAAAGAAAATGCCAGAAAGGGTTAGCAAAATAGCTACTGGTATTTTGAACAATCAGCTGTTGTAGATATAATGGCGCCTGTTTTCTTTTAAAGTAACTGTTGGCTTCCTCTCTAGGTAAAGGTAGTTTCAACTGATAGTGTACAGTGTATGTAACATTAGTTTAGCAGGTATGGTATGTTGGTGCTTTCGGGTAGAACACACCACTCTAGTCAGTTCAGTAGATACACCGCATGTGTTTTGTATAGCAACATATTTCAACATCATAGTGTACAACATTATCAATACTAAAGGAAAATAAGGTTCATCTTTATGCAGCAAAATTTTCCATAACTTACCTAGGTTCTGTTTAATCACATCTATCAGTCATATCCTACCCAGGTTATTGTTATTCTGTTGGTAGCTTAAGTGCCGGTATTCATCCTAAGGTAACTGCATGAAATGGTTCATTATTTTCCCAGGTACTGTATATTTCAACAAAGGTTTACTACTAACAAGGTACATTCAAAAGTTTCTATGTCATTCATTAAATATTAATAATCAGGAATTTTTTTGAGGTAAACTGTATAATGTCATCTTCTGTTGATATCCTTACACAGACACGAGAAATTACACTCGATTCGTTTTAACAAAATGGGTCCAAATTCCCCTAACCCTAAGCTTACTCGATCCTACTTTACCCTACTCTGCTGTACCCTTTTGAAGCAGTCCTACTCACAAATGCGCAGTTGGAGTGTGTATTGTAAAGTTTATCAGTTGTTTTTCCAAGGCCATTGGCACTACCTTTCAGTACTTAATTCTTGTAAGAAATTATCATAATCAGCAAAACTAATAGCATAGTTACTCTCGTAGTAATTCATTTAACATAGTACTTATTAATTTACTTGACACTCTTTTACACAAAAGTTGTATTCTTTTTCCATAAACACAAGCCGGTACTAAGAGTAAGTTTTTCTATGTTAACTTCTGAATACATTTTTCCTGCATAATTTTGAAAAATACCTTTTTCATAGCCTTTATTTCTTACATTTTAAACATACAGTAATACTAATATTTTTGCAAGTAACTATTTTTCCTCTTGTATGACACCACTTTTAGCCAAAAGCAAAAGTTGTACATGTACAGTATTATTGAAACACGTAACAACAGCGTATTACAGTAATACTGTATGTGGTAAGTTCCGAAGTTGATCCTCAACTTGAATGCGTCAGAAATTAGTTAGACGAAACAGTTTGGACAAGTAAAGTCATTAAAATGAAAAGTTCAAACTTACTTTCAATTCAAGTAGGCTTAATACGCACACCATTGTGAAGGTTCACCTTTTGACTCTCATGAAAATATACACATTAAGACAAAACCATGCTAAACCTATGCTTTACCCCCGTAGGTACAAGGCACAATTTACTACAGTAACGTATCCGTTATACTACTAATACACAAGCAGTATAATTACATTTAATTATACAGAAACGTATTTTTATCCCTTGAAAGTTTTATCGATTTGCTTTGAATGCTAGATAACCTTCCTGTGTGTACTTTCGTATTCACACTGAACATCGTAATGATTTGTAAGATCCTTGTACTGAAAGCTCTTTAATTAGGTTAAAAAAGCTGAATACAATAAGGGACGAAAGGGGAAATGTTTGTTCAACCTAGAAACATTCAAGAAAATTTTTACGGATGTTATTCATTAGCGTTGAAGGGGGTGAAGGTTCAATTTCAAAGAAGAAAAAAAAAACTAAATGATAATGGAGTTTAACTTCATGTCAGTCCATCATTCAGTTTTTGCATACGTAATACGTGTAAATAATGTAACTGGCGTTCTTTTTGGTTGAAATAGTAGCGTTGTCGTAATAATACATAGAATTTTCTTTAGAGAGTAATACAGTACCATTAGTACTAAACACTGTTCTTTTATTCCTAAGGATATAGTATCCAATATATCAGATATTTCATGAAGTATCCATTATCAAGAACCGTGAAACTTAAAACATATGCAGCAATAGATACTTCACATTCTTAAAGCTTCAACTTCACTGGAAGTTTTCAATTAAAAAAAGAAAAGAAAAAAGTATTTTATCTTAGTCACGTATTGTATTTATTGGGAGCTATCCTGTGTTTGTGTTTCGTCATTTTTGAAATTAAGTTTAGCATAAGTACATTATGTGCGTACAGAGTTTTATCCATTATCCGTGGGTATTTTTAGCAGATAACCACAACCTTTTTGATCAACTTTTCAACGTGTCTTCAGTTTTCCACTTGAACTAGAAATCCAATCGGATTCCGTGCGCATGTATCCTAAGTATATTTGTGTGGGGAAACTGAAAATACGTTGAGAAGTAGCTTAAAATACTTGCAGTCACCTGCAAAAGAATAATAATTTGTAAGAGGTAAAATTTTGTTAGTGTTAAGTGCAGTTACACTAAATTCTAAAAAAATACAATACGTTAATAGGTTAATATACTTTACGTTTTTCTCAAAATAAATGAAGATTTCTACTAAAGTTGAAACTAAGTATGAGAAGATCTTGTTGTTGCATATGTTTTAAGACTCATGCTTCTTGATAATGAATACTGGATAAAGTAAGCGAAATATTGGATATTATTTCCTTAGAAGTACAAAGAAGAGATTAGCACTAATTTTATTTGGTAATATATATTCCATTGGCTCTGGTAGTAATTATGCACAACACAATTCGTTGAAATCTAATGCTCTGTAAGGAGACCATAGCCGAAAAACTTCGAACAATTTGTAATGGACAGCAGTATCAGAAACATACAGTCGAAGGTACAAATACAGTATTTCTTCACAAAGCGTTGTAGAAAAGCAGGGTAAGGGTAACAGGTTTTTTTTCTTTGCTCAGGTTTTGTGGTTGAAAAGATTGGTCCTGTTGAAACGTGCAATAGTTGTATTGTAGTCGAAAATGTTTTGTCCCAATGTACATAAATTGTCATGGCTTAGTGGCTAAATATCACCTGGAAGAGTGCGAATACTCGGTAAGGATTAACTTGATATAGGTTGGCAATCTATTTTCCTTCCTGAACTTCTAGATCTTATACGTTGCTTTCTTTCAGATCTTTAGTAACATCCTACTTAAAAATAGAAAAAGAAAAAAAGGTTGTTTTAAAACACGACATTCAAAAAAAGGATGCATATAAGTAACTTAGGAAACAGTTGCGTGATGCTCAAGTAGCGTTAGTCACTGTACTGTGTGGATAATATAATTATATTCTGAAAAGATCTACTGGTTGAAACAGAAAAAAAAAAACGGGGAAGCGATGTACTTACTATTTCGTGAAAAATAAAGAACCGTATTACGAGTATATATCGTAAAAAAATCCTGAATATACTTTCGTGACTACTCTATAGACTTATAGTTTAAAAGCAGTATCCGATTTATGAAATATTCAGAGAAGGGTATAGTTCACTGTTTTCAGCAAAAAATTCTCAGGCTGTAATGATATTTTTCAGAAAGCAGAGTTCAAAAAATTCTAGGAAATAGGTAAATTTATGTAAATTAAACCGGGGATAAAAGGACAAGGAAAATAGATTCAGAAAAGAATGTACGTAGTCTATAATCAACATTTTACACTTTCTTCTTCTTTGTGGGCTCTTACACAAGTCACAGTTTTTGCTTAGTGTTACGAAGACGTTTTTGTGTCTAAAGTAATCTTCAAACTTTTAATAACCTTGTAGATTCACTTTTTAGAACTTATTTTCCTTTTTTTCTTATTGAGCTGAAGAAGACGGTAACGTACGTTTCCGAAAAACCTGTATATAAACCCAGTACTACTGTTTTCATTTTATATGGACTAGTAAATACTGTATATTGTTTCTTTCTATAGTCTTTAATACTTTGTAAAGGATGCATATATTTGAACAACGTAAATTTCTTTATTTCAAGCATTCCGGTTCTAAGTTGGTATTTGCTACAATTGCTTAAGTTTCGGTAGTGGGATCTAACACCTTCTTCCTAGATAAAAGAAAAAAAATAAAAATAAAAAAATATCTAGCAATGGAGTGAGGAAGATTCGTTTGGATAAGTTTAGGTTAAAAATGTAACCTTCTTCCTAGATAAAAGAAAAAAAATAAAAATAAAAAATATCTAGCAATGAAGTGAGGAAGATTCGTTTGGATAAGTTTAGGTTAAAAATGTAAAACCTAGAACTTAAATTAGTGGAGATGTTCTTAGAAGTAGTGCAATGTAGTTTACCGTAAATACTAATTAATAACAGGGAAAACTACAAGTATACCGTAAGGTTTAAAAGACCTAGTCTTTCATATTTATTAACCTAAATCTATCCAAAAGTAACTTATCCACACTTAGCTGATAGCAGTGCTGACTACTGGAAAATTAAGCAGTGACAACAAATATTAACTTGAAACCAGGGCTCGCAAGTTGGCTCAGTGATAGACCGCTTACCTCTGGTGCGTGAAGCCTCTGGTTCGATCCCCGGCTAAATGGACAACATCGTATCTGTAGGTTTTCTCGGAGTACTCACGTTTCCTCCCACTTTCTCGTTTCACCTATTATTCCATCATCATTCACTTATCATAGCCTAAAGAGCATAAGCGTAGGACGTTAAATTGAAATATTTTATTTCATTTTTATAAACCAAAACTTGTGTATTTTCATACATTTGCAGTATGAATGGAAAGTGTATTAAGAAAGTGAAAACATGTCGTAGGCAGTGTCTCCCAGTGCTCATTGTCTTCTCGTGACGGAGACAAACAAAGTCCTGATACTGATGTTTCCATTAAAACTCTTTAAACAAAACAAGATAGTATTTTTTGTAGTGTAAAAGCTTGAGTGATGTTCGTGTAATTCAAACTTATTTATTGGTGCAGACCGAGTTCACCAATGGCTGATCTAACATCTAATCTTTATCGTATAAAATAAACAAGTGAATTTCGTTTTATCTCGAACTATGCGAACTCATTACTGAAACTAGACGTAGTAGATCTATAACTTCCATTTGCAATACAGGAATAAGATCATAAATGGAAGTTATTCTTGGGACGCTGATACCATGTCAGAAATAAATCTCTTGCCGTTTCTGCTGTATGAAGATTAATATTCAAACCGGAAATAGGGGTATATTTATTCAACTTCCGATTGCATTAGAAGGATGAAGTCGAACACGACACACATTCTTCGGACGCTTAATCGATTGTACTAAATTTTACTTCCCACTGTCTCTTACCGTTTTTGCTCTATGGAAATTCATAATGAAACCGAGAGTAGTAGTAAATATCTGTCATTTCCGGGTTTATTAGGCAGATGCAGGTGAAGATGGTATTTTTTTCGAGAGAAACTGAATCGATTCCAGAGAAAAACTTTTGTCGTTTTTTATTACCGTTTTCGTTCTAGAGCGATCAACGTTTTAAAAAAATCTGGAAATGTTTAATTTCCACTATTTCCGGTTTGAGTAGAGGATTACATATGAGATGGAATCTTTTGTTGAGATACTGAAGTCTCGATATATCTTATCGTTTTAACCGTGACACCTATTGACAGAGACAGAAATAGACTACCATTCTATAAGACTCCCAATACTTCTATATAGCATAATTGAGAAGTCAATATGTACATTGTTCGAATCGAAAGAACAATTTGAAGGTACTATGTTTAAAATAATGATAATAAAGTACTAATAGAAGAGCAAGTATGTAACAGTATTTCGTATGAGCCTTGGTGGCTTACTGGTAAAATGTTCATATATCCTCTGCAAGATTCTTTTTGTTCTGTTGGGTCACTTTCGGTTGATCAGTCAAAACACGATACGAAACAACTAAGATTCGTGTGAAAATGCATTGAAATCTTCCATCAAACAGCTACGCAAATTTAACGTCTAAGTTCATTAACTACATCTAAACGTCGGATTGCCCTCTAAACGTTCATGTAAATCAATAAAAGGAAATATGAGTGATGAATAAAACTTACCGACAGTTATCATTTAGGAAAACAGCCCTCTTTTTAGTTCCATTTTAGCTCAGGAAATAAGTAAATTTTACTAATTTCATTGCTTCGTGAATTTGGTTGCTATGTTATTTACAATCAGTAGTTTATTTTTCAACAATTCAAAATAGTGCGAGATACCAACTAACAATTTATACGTATTAATTATTGTAATAGACAAAAGTACAGAATAAGTAAAGCATTTTAAACTCAACTACAAATTCCGAAAATATCATACTGTATAGGATTTCTAAACCATATATTCTTAAGTTCAGAAATAAAATACTGACCCTATTCGTTCAACACTATCTGAATACAGAAAAAAGAGGCAATCCTCGCTTGACAAAATGAAAGAAATGGGTTGGAGGCAGGAGAGAAAAAGATCTTCAAATATGTCTTCTCTGTAATAATTTATATTTGTTTTCCATTTTTTTTTCACTAACGCCATTGGGGGGAGGGGAGGCTGGCAACAACTGTGGTCTTAATGGGGATCTGATTGCACTTTCGGCAGTGATGTAAAGCAGGAAGAATTTTGAAAAGGCCGATATCTTAATTAGTTGTAAGTACCATAGTTCCAAAAGTAACTTATTCAGTGTTCTGTCCTGAACTTTGTAGTATGACAGAATCACTTACTATATGGTCAGTATATCGCTTGAGCCTTCGTGGCTAACGCTCATGGTTCCTGGTTTGATTCTCAGTGAGGTACTTGGCTCGGATACAAACTGAAGTAGTTTTTCGCATCCAACTTTAAACAGCAGGTTCTGTCTCGTATAACCTCGGTGCTGAAACGGGACATTAAACTTCAAAAAATCAACCTTCAACAGTTTGAGAAACCCGATAGTTCATGGCCACAAAAGTAAATCTTATTGCTACCCGGTTTCTAAAGTTCTACGTGATATTATGCTCCATCTCTTCTTAGTTCACGCAAAGGACTCACTGTCATAGATTCCCTAACTATAATTCATACCCGGAATTTACAAGTAATATATATCCTGCCCATGTAGAAATCCTTAATCTTACTATTCATGTAATATCCAAAAGTTCTTTATATATATATAATGTTCCAAATACGTAGTTAGTGTACAAATACTAAAACGTTCGTGTACAGAATTGCAGTTAACCGAGTATTTGCTACTTCACTGACAACAGAATAATAAATATACTTTCTATTTGACAGTATATACTTTTGTTTAGCTTTTATACGGGTTGGCTACTATTTAAAGAGTTCGGTTTACCAAAACTCTTGTATACTTATTTACCGTGTGCTTCCGGGAAACAAAAAGATCTGGAGAACTATTTGATCCATCATTGTCAGAATGTAAAAGGACAAAAGTTAGGAAATATTTTCGTTTTTGGACCCAATATTCAAACTGGAAGTGTTAGAAATTAATAATTTCTGGTTTTAACGTTGATCATTGTAGAGCAAAAAAGTAATAGATAGAGAGACCTCGTTTTCTGCAATCGATTAAACGTTTCAAGAATACATCACGTATCTATCTATAATTCGACTAAAACCAGAAGTTGTTGAAATCCACACAACTTCCAGTTTCAATATTGATCTACATACAGCAAAAATGATAGAGAAAACCAGTTTTATGAATGAATTTTCTAAGAATAGGCATCATCTTCATTCTTAAACCTCTATTCAAACTGGAAGTGGCAGAATTCAACCACTTCCGGTTTTAACATTGATCGCCATAGAATAAAAACCGCAATAGATAGCGAGAAGCGGTTTTCTGTAATCAAATAAGTGTCCCCAAACTATATCCCGTTTCTACTCTAATCTTTCTACTAAAACCGAAAGTGACAACTCAACCATATCCGGTTTTAACGTTGATCGTTATAGAGTGAAAACGATAGCAGATAGCGAGATGTTTCGTGTAATCAAATGAAGTGTCCCAAGCATATACTTTTTATCTTCAATGTAAACTTTCTATTGAAACCAGAAGTGACAAAAATCAACTACTTCCTTTTTTATATTTAGTTGATCGTTATAAAATAAAAACTGTAACTGTGCCAATAATCAACCACTTCCGGTTTTAACATTGATCGTCATAGAATAAAACCGTGATAGATAGGGAGAACTGTTTTCTGTAATCAAATAAGTGTCCCCGTTTTCACTTCTACTACTAAAACCGAAATTGACAGAAATCAACCACTTCCTGCTTTAACATTGTTCGCTATAGAGTAAAAACTATGACAAGTAGTGAGAAGTGGTTTTCCTCAGTCGATCAAGCGTCCCAAGGATATGTTGCATCTTCACTCTAATATTTCTACTAAAGCCAGAAGAGAGAATATTTCTACTACAAGACAGTAAGAAGCGGTTTTCTGCAATCGATTAAGCGTCCAAAAATATAGTTCCCCTCCACTGTAATCTCTCTCTACTAAAACCGGATATGGAATAAATCTACATTTCCGTTTTCAATATTAATTGAGAAAATATCACGCTATAAAAAAACAAATTCTTCACATGGTTTACACGTGACACTGCTACTTCGTGATTTCGTTGAAACAGACTTAAACAGTCACAGTTCCAAGCATAATTACAGCAAGGAGACAAATAAAACTTACTTGGTTTTAAAATTAAGTACTAACTTTGTACCCCAAAAAAGTATTATTTTAAATGATTTCAGCCCTCTCTCGGTTAAACTGTACAAAAATTTATGGGTTTTTCTTCATATTCCAAATGTTGGTAGTTCAAGAATATTCTCAATGTGGATTAATAATCAATAATAAGCGTAATAGCGAGAGAAGAGTTACCGATGAGAACCTCAGAGATACTTGAAATTATTTAGTATAGCACAGCATTTTTCGGGGACGGAGATAACAAAGTTAGTACTTGCTTTTAATTTAGTAATATATATCCTATAGCGTGCATTAGCAAATACTCAGTTTTTTTTTTGTGTGTGTGTGTGTGATTAAATTAGCTTTCATATGCTTATACCTGTTTATCAGTTACATTGAGTTGAATTAAGTTTGAGTTTAACGTCTCTTTCAACAACGAGGCTATATGAGACGGGATCTGCTAATTAACGTGAAATTTAAAGTACATGAGCCCCCGCCGGGAATCAAACCCGGGTCTCGCACGCCAAACGCGCGTACGCTAACCCCTTAGCCAGGGAGCAGCTTTGTCAGTATCACGTTCCTATTGAGAATAACAAAAAAGAGTTCATTAAAATCCATCTACTTTAATTTCATAAACATCATAAAATTCATCTCTATACCAAGAAATATCAAATATTCTCAAAAGTTTCTGATTGATATGCCATTTTAAATTCCAGCGAAATATCCTTCTTCACTATCTCTTCTAGATAGATGTTAAATAACGTTGACGAGAGACATCATCTCTGTCGAATTTCTTTTCCAATTGCACTCACCTCTGTAATTTCTCCTGTTATTCTAAGATTTACTTGTTGGCTCATATAAAAGTTTCTGAAACTTCGACCTTTCCATTGCAACCCAACCGTTAGAAGTCATCAGCAATTCCCAGTTCACGCGGTCAAATGCCTTTTCTAAATTAATAACAACAACTTAATCTCCTCTTTTTCTACAAACCTCTCACCAATTACCCTTAATAAGCCAATTGCATCTCTAGTGCCCTTAATTTTCCTAAACCCGAACTGTTCCTCCTCAACATCTTCCATACTACCTTCTTTTCTGTATTTGAAGCATAAGTTTCGCTGAATGCTGTATGAGACTAATAGGTGTATAGCCACTTTTCTCTGAGTTCGATTTCTTTGCCAACGGTTAACGATCATCTTCAGAAGATCTTGGACTAGTCAATTCTTTCTTGCTCTCACCTCCCAAGTTCTTAACGAATTCAGTTGGTATGTTTTCTATCCTGGTTGCCTTTCTATGGGTATACCTTTTACAAACTTACTCCGAAGCTTATTAAAACCTTTATCATTCTTGCGAACTAAATTTCCTGATTCAGCATCTAGACCACGCGGTCTGTCTCTGTTCTCGTAAAGGTCCTTGACATATTCTTTCCTATTTTGTAAGACTTTGCTCTTGCTGACTACCTTCTCATTCATATTTTCCACTGCCATCGTAATACCTCCGTGTTTCCTCCACAGTTTTATACATTTCACCTCTTTGTACATTTCCTCATATTTCCAAACTTTTTCTAATTCTTTCATGTAGTCACTTTTTCTTTTGTAGAACTGTTTCATTGTTCTATCCGTTTCCCTTCAAAGTCCTTCCTGCAGGTCTAGTAGTTAGCTGCTTGTGGTCCCTGATTCTATTCCCGGTGGGGAAGCACAACAAAATAATTTCGTAATTATTCATCGCGCTTCTCGTTTATCCTAAAAGACATAACCACATCATTTTACTTTATTTTGTATTAACCTGTTTCCATCCCCTCCTTTCTCGCATTTTCTGCAACATCTCTTCTGTAACCTATGGTTTCTTAGCCGTTTTCTGTTCGCTGTAACTTACTACTACTTCGTCATATAATATGTTCCACCACCCGTTAGTACGTTCATTTATCCTTTCCTAGTTTGAGTACTTTTCTTTGAAGTTTTGTATGAAAAAATTTCGTACCTCTTTTTAACTTTTCAGTATTTAGCTTCCTTTTGCCTACTTTTCTTCTGTCTACATTTTAAAGTTTAATATCTACTTCCGCCAGCACAAGCTTATGATCAGAGAAAATGTCGGCCCCAGGAATGATCTTCGCGTTCTTCCAAGCCATTCTGATACTTGTCCTGAATCATAACATAGTCTGTTTGATATCTTCGGTCGTCTATTAAGGCTTATATTTTATTATAATTTTCCTCTACTTTTTAAGTTGTTTTTGAAGGGGTCGGTGCGTATGTCCGTATCACTACTAGATTTTTTTCTCTATTCTATCATATTTCTGTCATCAAGAAGTTCTACGTTCACTACCTTCTGCTTTAGGCGCTTACCCAGAATTATCCCAACACCATCACGGCCTCTATTTTCATTTGGCGTGAGTAAAACATTCTATATCCTTCGCTTCTCAATTTGCCAAAACTCCCTCGTAGCTATGTGGATGGCCTTTGGCGTGGAAGACCCGGGTTCAATTCTCTGGGGAACTCATGTGATTCGAATCCTTCGTTAAGCTGTAGGTCCAAATCTGATATAGCCTCGTTGCTGGAAGGGACGCTAAACTTAAATTCAATCCAATCTCTATTCACCATTACCTTCCTATCTAATTACACGAACTTATATCAAGATTTTTTTTTGTTTGTTTGTTTTATTTCTTTCTAAAAATTTAAATACCTGTGTGTTCCATGTCCCTATCCTAAACCTCTTGTCCTTGCTTGTTTCCCGTCTTCCGACGATCTTTCCCACACTCTTACCCTCTTGTTCCACAGTACTTCCTAAGACATTCCCCTCCCGGAGATGCGAATGGGAGGCGGGATTTTATCTCAGTAACCACATTTTAATCTGCGAAAGATCCGTTAAAGTCCGTTAGATCACACCTGGAACTAATGCCAAAGCCGCCGTACCAATCGCTGTGATTTTTACCACCTTGACTATTAAAAGATCTGCTCTTGGTTGAGCTACCGATGAATAAACAAGCAAACAAAAGAGAAGCAGTAATAGTCGTTTCCTGTAACTCTGAGACGCAGGAAATATACATAATCCGATTTCAACACAACGCTGTACTAGATGTGAATTTAAATGACGTTACAACCCTTTCCGATATTATGATTGGTGATTTAAAATTCATGCGTGGAATAAATTGTTTTATATGAAAAGTACTCATTTAACAGCATATGTTAACCTCGGCATCTAGGAATTAATTCTGTCGTCCTATTCAAACTCTATACTTTATTTATTTATTTATTTATTTATTTATTTATTTATTTATTTATTTATTACTTGAAGTTGGATTGCTAGTGTACAGATCGGTTAGAATTCCCATAGAATAGTAAGTATATTTGGTTATGATAGCAACAGTAAAGAACGCGTAATGTCTCGAGACCACAACCACTAATTGAAATGTTACATTATTGCTAAAAAAATAAAGCTGTCGTTAGAAAAAAAGGTTACGAAATTTATATCGGGAAAGTATTTTGGAGTTACTTCTCAAGCTTTATGATGTTGAGAAAATATTCAAGTTTTTACTGTACAGTGCCTAAGACTTAAGGAATAAATAAAGCCATTAAATTTGTTCTAATATACAATGTATACAATTCGAATGGTTTCATCTGTCAATTTAGTTGGGCTTTGATACTTACAACTTTACCAACGAAGTGAACACTTTTCCCAAGATAATACATGAGACTAATAAAAGGACTAATGAAATTAAGTACTTGTCACGCACTGTAATCGGTAGTGCTGCTTTGTGTTCGTTGCTGAATGTTCAACGTCGAATCCTATTTTAACATTTATAGGGGTAGATAATGATATTTCTGGTACGAAGAGTTCTTGATTTGATCCCAGGCCATGAGAACAAGGTTTCTCGGGTCTCTTGCTTTTTATATCTTCGTCGGTGTTCTTTTAAAATACCCTGTGTATATATAATATTTTTGAAATCACCAGTATAAAAACATCTTTTCGTATAATTCAGTATTGTTTATGAAATAGAGTTTGGCATCTCAACTGCCGCAGTTATGCGACGTACTATTCGCGAGAATGTGGATTTCTCGTTACCAAGTAGAATCTATCTACGTATACTAAAGAAGACAAGTACGTATGTAGCAGAGAGAAAGGTGCCACCTTTTATGTTAGAAAGTATTATAAATACATCACAGGGACAAATTATCATCATCTTTCCTGTAAATGTATTTGTCTAGTGCTACTGTGCAAAAGTGTCGAACGATGAGAGATCTGAAAGCATAAATAACGTTCGCAAGCCCATTTCTTTCTTATATATTTCTTCTGAACATGTAGTGTTAAACATGTGATGAAAGTATCACTACAAATGAAAGTTTGAATCCTGGCTGTTACATGGCGTAGAAAAATCATGCAATTTCGCTATGTAGCATTTAGCATTTAACTGAATTCTTACTAAAATAGGAGTTTAGAATCTAATAGATATATAAGGTGAAGCAATTGACAGAAACGTGCTACGTTAAGTGTTGTACGTGCCAGGCGTCACATAGAGCAGAGCAGACCTTCGACAAATGTCAGTAAATGAAATATAATTGTGTATTCATACTCAGTAGTAAAAATTCGTCCCAGAAATATGCTTCATGTCCCTTTTCCCATTTGAAACCTTGCAGCTAAATCCAAGATGACTGCAATGATGATGCACACTACTTCTATGTAGCTTGCCTTCACTCCCTGTTTCTCATATCCACGTATCATCATCCTTAGTTACACCATTAAAAGTTTTCTGCCGGACTTTTGCCTTATCCTGCATAGCATGATTTATATGAAATTGGTATATATATATATATATAAAACTTTTAAATACCTTGCACGTTTCTGAGAATCAGGTAAGAGAGGAATACCAAATTGAAGTTTCGAATAGATTCTCGATTTTCGAAGATTCGGATTCACTAGTTTTGAGGGTGCTTGGATTGAAATTACAGATAGCATTAAAATTTCAGCAAAAGAAAAATTAAGACACGCGGAAATACGTACAAACAAACCATGGCACGACCAGGAATGCATTCAACTAGCGGAGAAGAGAAAAGAGGCAAAATTATATTGGCTACAAAATCCGAATGAAATAACTACACAAAATTTCGTAGACATTAGACGGGAAACTTCCAAAACTTTTAGAACAAAGAAACGCACTGTTTTGAAAGCTAAAATTAAGGAACTTGAAGATAATAGTGAAAATAAAAACATTCGGGACATGTATAAGGGGATCAACGAACTTAAGAAAGCCTATAAACCTCGTGCATATATATTAAAGAAAGCTGGTAGAACAGTTCTCACTGACACAGATAGCATCTTAAATAGATGGAAAGATTTCGTTGACGAGTTGCGTAACAAGCAGCCAAAAACTAATGTGCGTGGTGAAAGGGAAATAAACAACGCAGAATCGTATATTCCAGAACCTAACTGAATAGAAGTCGCTATAAAGAAATTAAAGAAACACAAATCTCCGAGTGTAGATGAAATTCCGGCTGAGTTAATTTTAGCTAGAGACGAAAAATCGTGGAACAAGATACACAAACTCATTCTCCTTATCTGGAACAAGGAAGAATTGCCACAAGAGTGGAAAGAACCAATCATTGTTCCAATTCACAAGAAAGGGGACAAAACTGACTGTAATAGTTATCGAGGCATTTCTCTTATGTGAACGTCCTATAAAATCCTCTCAAACATTCTGTTAGCAAGATTGACCCCATACGCGGATGAAATTATTGAAGATTATCAATGCGGATTTAGACGAAATCGATCAACTATCGACCAAAAATTTATCATTCGACAAATACTCGAAAAGAAGTGGGAATACAATACCCCGGTACATCAACTGTTTATTGATTTTAGAAAAGCTTACGACTCGGTTAGGAGAGAAGCATTGTACAACATTCCTTCAGAATTTGGAATACCGGAAAAGCTAAGTAGATTAATTAAGATATGTTTAAATGAATGTCAAAGTAAAGCCCGGGTAGGAAAATTTTTATCCACGAGCTTTCACGTCGAGAATGGTCTGAAACAAGGAGATACGTTGTCGCCATTATTATTCAACGTTGTTCTGGAATACGCTATAAGGAAAATCAAAGATAGCAACCAGGGCCTAGAGTTGAATAGAGTTCACCAGATTATGGCATATGCTGCTGATGTAAATTTCATGGGAGATGATAGGAGAATAATAGAAAGAAATGCAGAGGCCTTATTAAACGCTTGCAGGGACATGGGTTTAGAAGTAAATACAGATTAAACTAAATACATGAAAGTTCGTCGTGATCAGAATACGGCAAATTATGGATGCGTTAAAATATCGAATAATACTTTTGATAAAGTGGATACTTTCAAATATCTAAGATCAATATTAACAGACGAATACCATATTTACGAAGAAATTAAATGTCGACTAAAATCAGGAAATTCGTGTTATTATTCAATTCAAAATCTCTTGTTGTCGCGAATTCTGTCGAGGAATTTAAAGCTTAAAATATATAAAACGATAATCATGTCTGTTGTTCTATATGGTTGCGAAACATGGTCGCTTACTCGGAAGGAAGAACATAGATTGAAAGTATGTGAGAACAAGATCCTGAGACGAATATTCGGACCAAAGAGAAAGGGGAATGGTGGAAACTTCATAACGAGGAACCACATGATTTATACGGTTTACCAAACATTGTTAGGGTCATCAAGTCTAGGAGGCTCAGGTGGGCAGGTCATGTATCCAGAAAGTAGGAACGCTTTCAAAGTCAACTGGAAGACCAATCGGAAAACGACAATTAGGAAGACCTAGGCGCAGATGGGAGGACTGGGAGAACACTATTAAGATGGATGTAGGAGAAATAGGAATACAAAATAGAAACGATCCAGTTGGCTAAGGATAGAAGTTAGTGAAGAGCTTTTGTTTTTGAATGCGGTATTGAACCTCCGGGTTCCATAAGCAAATATATATATATCCAGGATAAGTTCTGTTAAATTTATCCGATCTTATATACTAATGAAAGGAGAAAACAACCAATTTATTTTACAACACCGGTTCCTCTGTAGATGTGAATTTTATAACACAGTGTGAAAAAGTGACTGATTGGATTGAGACTCGAACCCGGGATCTCCGGCATACTGTGCCGATGCGCTAACTACTACGCATAGTGGTTAACGCATCGGCACGGTGTGTCGGAGAGTCCTGGTTCGAGTCTCGGTCCAGTCGTCACTCTTTATGTGTTGTCCGATCGTAATTAAACTCGGCAAATTCTTTCCTACAGGATTAGAAAGAATCCTGTTGTTTCGCGTTGAAATCTATTGTTATCAAAGAGGTAAAATCAATGCTATGTTGTAAGTTGACATTTTCCTTAGTGTGTGATAAAAGTTGCAACACGTAATATTCCTATAAAAGTTGCAACACATAATATTCCTATACATAATATAATAGGAAAATAATTTATCCAAATAACTTCCGTGAAAATTATCAATTTTGATTCAATATGTTTTTTTGAGTCTTCACAGCCATTTTTACTGCGTAGAATTGAAATCGATCAAGAATGAGGCGTGAATCTATACTTCATGTTGTATTTTCTTTCTTTGAAACTTCCGAATTATCCTTAAGCTTTAAGTTGGATCAGTCAAGAATAGGAAGTAAATTATTGTCTTTGCCGTTTTCAAAAAATATCGTGAATGATAATCCATAAAAGTTATTCGATTTTGTTGCAATGTAGTGTATATTTTATTTGTAACTTCCTAATTATTCTCACTGTTTGATGTTAGAATCGATCATGAATAAAGGAATGAATTTACAAATTCCTTCCGATGTTATCCAATGGGTTTCCAATTTATGGCGGTCCTCATCCTAAGTGGATATATATTCAAGCCCTAATAGAGATATGTTCAGGGAAAGATGAATATATTTGATGGATATCGGGAAAAGCAATGGTTATTGAAAGAAAACCATGGTCAGCTGATTTCTCTTAAAGCAGCTATCTGAAAAAGAGAAGGATAAAACAACTTGGATCCGATAACATTAAAATACCAAATACAAAATTACGCAAGAGTAAAATACGTTATTTAATATGTAAACTGGTAGAAATGTGGAAGAAACATCTAATAGATTATGTCCAAAAAGTGGAGTTGCACCAATGCATCTGCTCATGTGAAAAGCTTATATAATAAACACTGAAAATAGTATTATCAGAAAGTTAAATGTATAATCGGGAATTCCAGTGTTGAAAATCTTGTCTGATCTGTCAAAATATTAAAAGAGACACCCGAAATATTAATGAAGTGAATGTTTCGCATAAAACTAATAATAATAATTTAGAGAGAAATTCAGAAAGCTTGAGGAATTAGAGTGGATACATCAGAGTTAAATCTGGCATTGTCTGATCCGTGGTCTATGTAAAAGCCTCGTCTACTTATCTTTGTATCACCTTCGGTGAAAAACCTTTTGTCAGAATCTAGTCGCTCTTTACTTGCCATAAAAGCATTTGTCTAAGAATCTTTGTGATGATTGCCTTGCTATTCAGTTACCGTATGGTGAAATGTTGTTTATCCAGTATTGCTATTGTCCGATCTAATAACGTGCTGACTGCAGTAAAGTATACACTATGTGATCAGAAGTATCCGGACACCTGGCTGAAAATGACTTACAAGTTCGTGGCGCTCTCCATCGGTACTACTGGAATTCAATATGGTGTTGGCCCACCCTTAGCCTTGATGACAGCTTCCACTCTCACAGGCATACTTTCAATCAGGTATTGGAAGGTTTCTTAGGGAATGGCAATCCATTCTTCACAGAGTGCAGAACTGAGGAGAGGTATCGATGTAGGTCGGTTGAGGCCTGACACGAAGTCAGCGTTCCAAAAAATCCCAAAGGTGTTCTTTAGAATTCAAGTCAGGACTCTGTGCAGGGCAGTCCATTACAGAGATGTTATGGTCGTGTAACCACTCCGCCACAATGCAGTATGAACAGGTGCTCGATCGTGTTGAAAGATGCAATCGCCATCCCCGAATTGATCTTCAACAGTGGGAAGCAACAAGGTGCTTAAAACATCAATGTAGGCCTGCGCTGTGAGAGTGTCACGCAAAACAGTAAGGGGTGCAAGCCCCCTCCAAGAACACCACCACCTCCGGATTTTACTGTTGGCACTACACAGGCTGACAGATGACGTTCACCGGGCATTCGCAATGTCCACACCCTGCCATCGGATCGCCACATTGTGTACCGTGATTCGTCACTCCACAAACGTTTTTCCACTGTTCAATCGTCCAATGTTTACGCTTCTTACACCAAGCGAGGCGTCGTTTGGCATTTACCTGCGTGATATGTGACTTATGAGCAGCCGCTCGACCATGAAATCCAAGTTTTCTCACCTCACGCATAACTGTCATAGTTCTTGGAGTGGATCCTAATGCAGTTTGGAATTCCTGTGTGATGGTCTGGATAGATGTCTATCTATTACACTTTACGACCCTCTTCAACTGTCGACGGTCTCTGTCAGTCAACAGACGAGGTCGGTCTGTACGCTTTTGTGCTGTATGTGTCCCTTCACGTTTCCACTTCACTATCACATCAGACACAGTGGACCTAGGGATGTTTAGGAGTGTGGAAACCATACAGACTTTTGACACAAGTGACACCCAAGCACCTGACCACGTTCGAAGTCCGTGAGTTCCGCGGAGCGCCCCATTTTGCTTTCTCACGATGTCTAATGATTACTGAGGTCGCTGATAATGAGACCTGGCAGTAGGTGGCAGCACAATGCACCTAATATGAAAAACATATGTTTTCGGGGTGTCCGGATACTTTTGATCACATAGTGTATGTATTGTGATGAAGACTTTCTATTTTCTATATATACATCTGACCGAGAGTTCTGTTTGATTTGCGTATAATGTAGATGTCCAGAAACATGTTCTTTCATTTCTACTTCAAAACTGAACTTTATACTACGATGGTAACTGTTGAGGTGAAAAAGCTATTAAAGTTTTCTCATTCATGAAATCACATGATGAATACCTCGTCTACATATGTGTAGAACTAGATAGGTGGGAATGGTGTGCCATCCAATGCCCGAAGTGTTCCATGAAGA
This sequence comes from Thermobia domestica, assembly GCF_964235325.1. NCBI lineage: Eukaryota > Metazoa > Arthropoda > Insecta > Zygentoma > Lepismatidae > Thermobia > Thermobia domestica. The sequence continues at coordinate 195,946,104 of NC_137455.1, read as the reverse complement.
AGTTAACAAGAGCTGTTGATCGAGATGAGCCCATAGTTACTCCGTCTGTTTGTTCATAGTATTATTCTCCGTAAAGAAACTGTGTGTTCTAGTATGGCTGAGGAGAAGCGATATAACTAGATTCAATGTATCTGTAGAAGAACTCCGGGAAACATCGAAACGACATCGGAGTTGAAACTCTGGATATCCTTAAGGCGTTCATGAATTCAGCCGAGGTTTCCACGTGATGTTCACGTTTCTTTACCAGTGGTTGAAATAATGATGTCGGATGCTTAGCCAAATGAAATTGTAGTGACAGTTTTATATATATATAACGGAACATTGGTATGAGTTTTCAGTAATTTATACTGGCTGGTCGGTTGGCTTCCGTTTGCTTCCATGTGTTTTCACCAAAATAAAAAAACAGTACTCATCATCAGTTTACTCGAAATACCCAATAATAAGTCTCGATTTTAAGCGTAACTCGTTAACCTGTATGTTCAAGAACTATTTGTAGAAAGATATCTAGTCCTAAGTATGAAATCTCATTAAAAGATAGAATGTATTGGTGAAGTATTAACATGTTTTCAACTCGCATGATGAGATATAGGTAGGTATCACAACAAATATCGCTACTAGAATTAAGAAGCATTTGAAAGACGTAAGAAAGGACTAAACAACCTCGGGAAGTTCACAATACTTAAAATATAATAAAATTTATTACAAAGAAGACTAAACTGATGTAAGTCCAATAGTAATATTGAAAGGATAATAAAGCGCGTGCAATTAAACTTAGACAGAGGACAGTTGGACAAAGACTGGATTCGAATTATAGATACTTCTTGCAAAATGTAGGATGTGTGCCAGTGCTCAAGATACTGGCAGCTACAAAGCCGCCGAACGCACCATGTACGATTAGCGCTCTGCGGTTTAATGAATTCCTACATATATGTGATTAGGTACGCTTTTACCCTCCATACATTTTGCTGAAGATTCCAGTTAAGGGTCTTCACTACAGCGAAATTAAACTATCGCTAATTTCAGAGTTTTTCTGTAATATCTTTAAAACAAATAAAAATATTCGAAAAGCAGAAACGTAGTGAACTAGACAATATGATTTTGCATGTGATATCTTTACCACAATTCACTTATCTGTTTTTGGTATGCCGCTATTTACAGAACCCGCAAAAGATGCTAAATCTATATACAGTTGCAAATCGAAAGCAGATATATGAGTTGTGGTAACGGTATCACACGCAAAATCGTATTGACTAGTTCACTACGTTTCTGCTTTCCGAATATTTTTATTTGTTTTTGGAAATATTCGCTTGAGCGATGACGAGCGATTTGAACTAGTTACGCTTCAACTTGACATGTAGTTTTGAATACTTCCAACGAACGAATGATGAGTTCTGACTTTTATTATTTGGCGAATATAAAAAGTAATTCGTGCGCAATAATCTAAACAGGATTATATCAATTATAGTATTTTGACGTAAACTCCGTAGGCTGGTTAGCAACACTTTATTAGTCTTTATCTGCTCTCGTCTTTGATGTGAATGGTCCCAGGTTCAATTCCCAGTGAGGACACTCGGTCGAAGGTGTAAAAGCTTTTTCAGACCACCTATCCTGAGTGAGGTTTTCCTGGGTTTTCCTCATTCACAGCAGGCAAATGCCGGGATGGTACCTAACATAGCCGGGCCTCTTCCTTCCTTCCCCAATCCTTTCCTCCTCATACGTAACGGGCCAACATGGCCATTGATGCCGAAAACCCAAAATTCTAATTCCTAATCCTAATCTCTCTTCACGTGATATAAACATCTGTTGGAAATAAAACAATCTCTCTAGCTTTCGCTTTGTCTTCGCTAATAATACATCTCAGTTGACTACTTACCCGAGAAAAGCTATTGAGTGTAAAATATAATTTAGTTACCGAAACAACTGAACAGAAATTCGTTTATTTCTGGATCAAAAGATCCAATATATTTCAGGCAAAAATTTTCTTGTAGGCTTTATGTCTGGAGAACTACATATAGTGTAACCAAACCCAAACTATCACTTAACTCAGTATGATGTGCTTACTCCGTAAAAAATACGAAAATTCGAATTAGGGACCGTTCAAAAATTTTGTGGGCCCTGATCCAAAAAAATCCAATATATTTAATTCAATCAAAAATTTTCTTGTAAGCCTTATCTCGAGAACTGTATATAGTATAGCCAAACCCGAACTATCGCTTAACTCAGAGTGATGTGCTTATTCCGAAAAAAAATACAAAAACTCGTCTTAGAGGCCGTTCAAAAATGCTGTGGTCCCTGATCCAAAAACTAATTATTGGCCAAGATCGCAATCTTTCGATGCATGTTTTTGATAATTCCTAAAATTCTTGGCCAAGATCACAATCTTCTGATCCATTTTTTGGATCATTCCTAAAATTCTTGTTAGTAATAATTAGTTCTCTTTGGAATACGGCGATTTTTGTTTAATAAGTCAAATTATATTTAAGTGCCAAAAGTAATGGGATACTTACCTAATAACATATGAGATCTCGAGCACGGCAAAGTACAGCAATTCATCGTGACGGGGAAGCGACAAGTCGCTAGTAGACTGTTGGAGAGATGTGCAGCCATTCAGCCTTGATTACCGTCCGCAATTCGATTATTGTTCAGGTATAGGATCCTGGGCACGAATGGCCCATTCGATGATATCCTGCATATGTTCGTTGGGGTTCATTTTGATTTAAACGGCCAAATCGTGCGTTGGAAGTGTCCAGAACTTACCTCGAATCAGTCGCGCACCGTTGCAACCCAGTGACGTAGTGCATTGTCATCCTTAAAAAAAAAAAAAAAAGTGGACAGGGTACAGAAAGTCCATAAAGTGATGGAGATAGTCACAAAGCAGCTGAACATAGCGATAGCTGGTCGATGTCCGGTTCAAACGGACCAGAGAACCCAAACCATACTATGTAAACACGCTCCAAGCCATTACGGAGCCACCACCAGCTTGGAGAATTTTTGCTGACAACTTTGGTTCATGATCTCGTGGAGTTTGGTTTCACCCGACGTATCAACTGAAAATGTGACTCATCAGACCACACTACATATTTCAACGCATCTAAGGTCAAATCCACGTGTTTCCGAGCCCACACGAATAGCTGCTGCCGATAGTCAGCGGTTACTTGCAGCGCTCTTATCGGTCTGCAGCTGCTATACCCCGTGGAGACCAGATTACACTTCACTGACTTCTGAGACAGGTTGCTTTAACGTCCTGCAATAATTTATGATGTCAGTAAACGCATCGTTGCTTGTCTGTTTCCCCGGACGAGTTATCTCAGGCGTTGCCGGTCGCGGTCATTCAGAACATATTGGCAGCCACTGTGTTGTCCTTGGTTGCACGTAATGCCTCCAATACAATGCCACCGGACCACCCGTGACACTGTGGAGCGAGAAAAGTTCAGTGTCCAGACGATTTCCCATTCGTCTAACCCGAACTATCATCGCGTGTTCAAACGCCAATAATTTCCTTAGGGTTGCCATTACCATAGTACACGACATTCATTGCACTACAAAAGTGCAAAAAACCAACAACACTGCAACTGACCTCACGATGTTCCCGTGAGGTCAATTAGTTCCTTACTGTTATTCCATGAGTTTTAGCGCTTAAGTGTATTTATTAAAAGTCAATGTATTCTGAAGGTCGAAAATACTGGAGAATTAGAAATATGTGCAGTCTGTTTATGAAGGAAAGAATAATTCATTATCAAAATGCATATCGAAGTTAATACAAGGAGTATATTCGTATCTGAATTAATTTGGGATTTGGGAAAAAAAAAATGAACTGAAAAAGTTGTAAGTTAAAAGTAAATATAGCTCTGGATAGAACAATTACAAGAACGGAGAAAGATGAGAATGCTGTATTAATTAAAAGAGTTAGGAAATTATTGCAAAAATTTAGTGCCTTGCTCACTAGTATAGAAACATGTATTGTATGTAAATGTATATTCTTTTCTATGGTATAAAGATTTTCATTCCTTTTAGTCTGTCAATATATTTATTATCTTTTCATATTAACTGATTGTTAAAATAAGTTATTATCGAAGAGAGGCTGCAATAACACAAATTTGTTCAATAATAGAAAGTGGTTAATTCAATTATCTAGTTCTCGTCCATACATACAAAGAAAAATATGACAATGTTGTCACTTTGTGTATGCATTCCTTACAGAACATAGCATATATAAGAAGAAGAATAGGAAAGAACTTTGAATAGTAGAATGGGATAGAGAAGATGAGGGACGATATGATCGCTACGATTTTCCCATCACATAAGTTAAAGATCTTGACAGTATGTAGTCGATCCCTAGTAACTGAGTGCTTAATGTTTTTGCCCTTGCTGCGGGAGACCCGGGTTCGATCTCCAGTTGGAGCACATTTTTTTTTATATCCTCTGTAAAGTTCTGAGTCCCATTCTCACGTAGCCTCAATGCACAAAAACTCCTTAAATTCTAAACAAACAAGGAGTGTGTTCATGGAGTGCACATGGACTCACTCGAAAGAACAGGAAGGTGTTACGAATACTGGATATACATTCAGTTTGGGTAGTTTTCTGTCAAATAATACGCTATTGGCTCCTTATTGTGGTGTAGTGGATTGAACTATAAATGCTTCTTAATGCGTCCAGTAAAAGCACAATATTCCTTGTATGATTTCGTTGTGGTATTCCTCTGTTAAATTCCCCCGCGTAGCGTAGTCGCTAACGCTCTCGCCTTTGGTTTGAGCGGTCCCAGGTTCGATTCCCGGTGGGGGCACTCGATCGAAAAAGTGTAAAACGCTTTTTCAGGCCAGCCACCCTGAATTCCTCATTCACACCAAGCAAATGCTGGGGTTGTACCTAACTTATAGCTCCCAGGCCGCTTTAGCAGATTTTTTTCGAACTTTAAACGTTTATATATACTCAAAAAGTATTTGATTCCCTGCGGAACCCATGTGGTTCGGATTCCCCGTTAAGTTCCATGTCTCTTTATTGCTTCGCTGCTGAAAGGAACACTAAACTCTAATCCAATCCAATCAAGAAGTATTTGCTGTGTATTTAAGATTTGTGAACAAAAGCAGTGCATCCATCAGCAAATATGAACCAACTTGTTGCTGTTTTGTAGAATTCAATTTTTTCTTACTCTCCGTTCTAGAATCCAGTATTTCAGGAAGATGAACAATTGAAAATCAGAACTGCGGTAGGTTCTTCATAACCAAATCCTTCGCCTTATTACGATCTTGCATTGAACTGTGAGCTCATGTTACTTTCCTTCTGTGCCCTAAAAACTTTCTCTTGAACCTCATATATATTATGTCACTCAAATGATTGAAAATCAATATACACTTCATTTTCTTATGCATATGATACTGTGCACTGATTTTCCGTAACTTCAATCTAAATCAACTTCTTTCTGAACATATTACAGTAAGGAAATAATGCGCTAAGGAAGAGGTGAGCAGTGCCTCGAAACCGTTCGTAGATTTTTTTGTGTCTTGGAAGTTTAATTTATAAGAATCTTTATTTACTGTTGTTAGTAACATACCTTAAATTGGATGCTTAAATTACGCAACAAATATAACATCGTATGTAATAGAAATTCAAATGATTTCCCGATCAGGAGGTAACCACAGGGAATATGAATACAGGTTACAAGTTACATTAAGGGGTAATAAGGTGTTGATCATGACTTGTTTGAAATTTTCGACTTACGATTTATCTGCTTATAACTGCATTTGATCAATTTATTATAATACAGAACCCAGAATTGAAAAAAAAAAAAAAGTCAAGGGCTTGCTTGAAATTTTTGTATAGTGCGAACAAGATAAAAAATGATGTTGCACAAAATATCAAACATCAAGATTAAAGTGCTATAGATGAATCAAAAAATACTTTGTCTGATAATAATATTAATAAAAATAATAAAAGTAAAGCAAACGTTAATAGGTTAGTAAATTCTGTGCATTTATTTAGTTGAATAACTCGAAATATATTGAGCGTCAGAGCGTAATGAAATTTTGCCTAGTATATACTCAGGCCCGTATTTACGTAAGTGCTATTCTGTGCTCGATCACAGAGGGGCAGAATTTAGGGGCGGCAAAATTTTGGATTTTTTTTTAATGAAATGAAATATTTAAGTTTTACGTCTCACGATTACGCCGGCAAGGCTAAAGGAGACGGTGATGAGGATGAATGAAATGGTGAAATGAAGAAAGTGGTAGGAAACGGAAGAATCCCCAGAAAACCCATGTACATGGTGTTTGTCCACCACAAAGCTCACGGCGCGAGCTGGGATCAAACCAAGGACACCATGTACCAGAGGTGAACGCTCTACCACTGAGCCACCACGGCACTCAGGATTTTTTTTAAAGATTCACAGTAAAGTAATATTTAAAACTAGCAACCAGCAGAGTCCCGCGCAAGCGCGAGAAAATATGTTCATGTGTTTAATTCGCTCTAATTACAGTAGTTACTAATTAGCTAGCTTATCTGATTATTTTTAAAAAGTCATCCTCTCCCACATCCCAAAGGAGTGAGGATGAACTTGAACATAATCAAAACTGATGCCGTTAAACTCAGCGACCTCGAAAACTATGAATTCAACTCTAAAATTGGTCTCTTTCGAAGAGCGGTAAATTATTTAGCGCACAATATATAAATACGGGCCTGTATATACCTACAGCAACGTTACAAGTGAGAGTAGTTTCTCTATAAAAATCATCAACGCTATATGATTTCGTGTTAATTTTAGATAAACATAACCAGTATTAATATTAAAAGGAATGGGGATAAGCAATATTTATATTGAAAAGAAAAGAAAATGAAGGGATATAAAGATCTACTGTGACACGTTATGAAAAATTCTTGAAAGAATTTATATATATATGTATATATATATATAGACAAAGCATTTCTGAGAAGATCAACTTAAATTACAGTTGCAAGATCAGAGAAATATGAAAGTAAGTGTTAATTAAATTAAAAATTAAGTGCTTGGAGAATAATGCAAATAATATATGAAAATGTGCATTGTTTTGCGTGCTAAAAGAAATAAAAACTTCTTTTTAATGTGCAACTGTTTCCATGTGTTTCTTCCTTTATTCAAATAGTATTTGTCCAATACTCATCAACGATTTTAAACATGTAAGAATATAATAATGTAATATAGAACTTTTGAGTTCTATTAAAAAATTAGTAGTGAGGGGCTGAATAAGAATAGTGAAGACTTCATTAGAAAGTATAATAGAAAGTAAGGGAAGTAGTAGTTCGTAAAATCTGGGTAAACCCTGTTTATGGACCGTTTTAAAGTACTAGAAACTTTTGAGTCATATTGTAGTGGTAACATGATTTTTTTATTATTATTATTATTTAACTTCTCACAGTTATGATCCGAAGTTAAGGGAGACGGTGACAATAAGATGGATGATAATGGTGAAATAAAGCGAGTGGGAGGAAACGAAGAACACCACGAAAACCTACGCACACGATGTTAGTGTTATTTCGAACTACATCCTACCTTATTCTATTCTTCTTTCACACGTAAGAAAATATAACTATCCAATTGCAAAATATAACTTACAATTTCTCACTGCACAATATCCATTCTTCGTCTTCTTTTTAATTTACGGTTGATCCCGTCCTACTTTCTCGTATAATGTCGAATTCAGCCGTCTTAACTGTTCATTAATATAGACACTGGGGTGTCTAAGCACGATAGGAGTTGGATACAATTTATCTAAAGAAAGAAAGTTCTGTAGCTGTTCAGGGAGCGGGCTGAGAAGCGTGATGGTTAGCGCACCGGCTTGGTAAGCGTGAGACTTGGTTTTGATTCCCGATCCAGTGCAGCACTCTTTCACTTCTTGGTTGATTTGAAGTTAGTGTCCCATTCAACTATATAAGACGTGGACTTACAACTTAACGTTGAATCTAAACCACGTGAACTTCCACCGGGGATTGAACCCGGATCTCCCACACCGAAGGTTCGTACGCTAACCGAATAGTCACGAGAGAGTTTCTTGAATTTTGAATATAAGAAGTAGTTAATATACAGCGTGTGCACGAAGTCTCTGAAACATTTTAATTATTAATAAATCAGAATTAATGAAAATACAAAGAAACTAATAGATAAACTAAAAAAAGAGTTTTCTTCGTTTCTAGGTCACAAGTGAGTCCATTAGACAGAGCTTGCAAGGAAAATTTACCTTAAGTGAAGAAAATGGCGACTCTACAGAAGAAAGTTCAAGCTATGTGCTGGTATTTGGAAACAGAATTGGTGACACAATAACAGAGAAACTCCCGAACACGTTACTATAAAAATCTTCCTTCTAGAAAAGATCCTTCACTTAAAACCCCTTGGATTTGAAGTGTTCGGGGCGTCAAAAAAATAATCAGTGATGTTAAATGAATGTGTCTCACAAGCATTCTTATACAGTCCTAGGAAATCCGTGTGAATAAGAGCATGGGAATTGGATATTCCTCTTTCGACAGTTCACAAAATTCTACGGAAAAACTAGGGCGTTATCCATATGAGACTCAGCTTGTGCAAGCCCTTAACGAGATTATGGACTGACTTTGCAGCTGACTGATACGGAGAATAGAGGAAAAGGAGGCATTTCTTAAACGCATAATATTCTCCGACAAGGCTGGTTTTCCGTATTTCAGATAGAATGAATCGACATAGTGTGCTCATTTCGGGATCCAAGAATCCGCCTGTCTATCGTGAAATGAAAGTCAACGTGTGTCGTAGTGTTTGCACGATTGCTTCATTAGTCCTTTCTTTTTCGTGCAATCGATACTCCAGTTGTTAACTGTTTAGACATGTTGGAAAGTTTTGTATTCCCACGAATCGAAGACCTTCAGCACAACATTATTCTTCAACAGGACGGAACACCATCTTACTTAAGTATCATTGTTCATCGTGCTCTGAATGGACGTTTTCCGGAAAGATAGATATGATGCAGTGTTCCGATTCCGGAGCCCCGAGACCACCCGATATTTTTCTCTGGAGATATGTGAAAGAGATTGTTTATAAGACAAGAGTGATGAATATTGATGAACCGAAAGTCAGAATAACGAACACGATAACCACTGTGGATGACAGCATGGTGAAGCTACGTGGGAAGAACTGAATTATCGTTTTGACATTTTGCAGCGAAAGGAGCACATGTACAAGTGTACTGATAAGTCATAAAACTGTTTAGCTTTCTCGAATCACTTTTATCACAGGGTGCCCATATTCTGGAAAATCAGGGAAAAGTTAAGGAAGTAAAAATGTATCAAGGAAAGTCAGGGAAAAACCGATTTAGATCCATTGTTCAATTATTGAATTTGTGAAATACTGTAGTAAGTGTTATTTTTTTTTACTGTTAAAGTGGTGTTCCCAGTGATGATATTGAGGGAGACATTGTTTCTGAAATAGTTGTTGAAACTAATTTTCTAAGTAAACACATCTAACTTCGTCCTGGCATATTTGCTTTTGTATCCAGTACATTATTAAAAGTGTATTGTGTATAGAATATCGCGGTACATGCATTGTTAATTTAATAATAGGTAGTAGTGAAAAGGCAGGTTGTGAGATTGAGAGGGTACTTTTTTAAGGTTCTTCCAATATGTGTTGTATAACGTCGAATAATTAAAAATACCCCATGTAATTAATTTCTGTTAATTTTAAAATTCGTTATTTTATTTTCCAGATTTAGAGAACAACCAGGGCTTTATATGGCTAAGCAGTGTATATTCAGTAAACAGTGGGTAGATGCTAAACTGTATCCAGAATTTGCCGAATGGTTGGATGTAGTTCCTGGGGATCTATCTTCTTCATATTTAAGTCTTTTAAACTAAGCAACATTTAGAAAATTGCTGTTGTATCTCATGCAAAAGGCCCAAAACACCAGAAGAATGTGGCACTTAAATCCTCACAGCCAGGATTTCATTTTACAAGAAAGTATGTGATTTCTGTTCCTTCACCATCAACAAGTTAATGTACTGGAAGCTCAACGACTTTGCTGTCAGAATGTATTTTTAAACCTGTTCCAGTATTGCAACAAACACATGTACAGGCATTCACCGTGAATGATAATGTCACATCAGCAGCGATTATATGAGGAGTGGAAGTTGTCCTTGGACATATGGTTTTGAATTCATGTGATAAAAGTTCTTCAGCCTTTAGGAGGGTGTTTCGTGACAGTAAAATTGCTCAGAACTTCTCATTTAATAAAACTACAGCATCTTATGTCATGAACCATGTGTTAGCCCTTTACTTTCGAAAATGCTTGAGGAAGACTTGAAGAATTGCTGTGACTATGTGGTGTGCTATGATGAATCTTTAAATAAGTTTGTGCAACGTGGTCAGGTGGATATGGTAATTTGTTAGGGTTTCTACCCATTATGGGAACAGCGTTTTCTTAGGTCAATCAACTGCAGATCATCTGTTGGAAACATTCACTGAAAGTCTTTCTCTGCCTTTAGAAAGTAGACAGAGAAAGGTTGTAGGCTTCAATGAATGGCCCTAATGTAAACCTAAGTTTTCTAAGGAAACTTTAGTACAAACTGACAGTTGACAATCTAGATGGAAAGTTACTTCTAGATGTTGGTGTCTGTGGACTACATACGGTTAATGGTGCCATAAAACAGGTTATCAAAAAACAAATTGGGATATCATTCAAGTACTCAAGTACTAAAGAATCCATGTATGATTTTTTAAAGACATACAGCATGCCGGGCAAAATGCACGGAAGTAACTGGTAGTTTAGATTTTCCTTTCAAGTTCACTTGCGTCCGGTGGCTTGAAAATGGACCCTACATTGATCAAGTATTGAAAATATGGAATCATATTCAAAAGTTCATTACTGGAGTAAGTGTACCAAGTAATAGGAGTTATCAGTATATCTTGGAAGCGGTAAAGGATCCTCTTTCAAAAGTAAGATTGGCTGCATTTAAAAGCATGATTGCAGAGGTTGAACCTTTTTTGAAGAGATTCCAAAGTCAGAAACCTCTAGGTTCTTTCCTATTCACATCACTTGAAGAAGTTGTAAAAAATCTCATAGTGAGATTTGTAAAGCAACAAAAGCTCACTGAAGTAAGTACTGCTTATAAACTTTTGACTTTAGATCTTACAGATATCAGTACTCTAATTCCAGTCCAGCAGGTAGACATTGGGTATAGTGCCAGGAAGTTAATAAAGGAAACGCGTTGTTTTGAAAAGGAGAAGTTCTAATTTAAAAGTGAATTTCGTGAATTTCTTGTAAGTACGATAAAGAAGCTGTAAGAAAGGAGCCCTTTGAAATTGCATCTTGCTCGAGGATTATCATGTTTAATCCTAAAGTCATTTTGTAACAGCCTAGCCCGAGGGTTAAAGAATAGACGCTGTTCTAGAAGAATTGTGTGGTGCCAAGAGGATTTCTGGACAAGTAGCTGAAAACGCGAAGAAACAGTATTTCCTGCTCACAGTGAAAGCTCAGACTGAAGGATTTAAGGAACACTTCAATGATTTCATAGCCAAGGCCAGAGATAGTATTGGCCTTGATTTTTCTTTTATATCCTTAGTTACTTACTCTTAGGAAATGAAAGGGGCTTTGTTGTCTTATGGTCTGAAGCTGTTTTATCTTCTCTCGTGGAAACGCATTTGTTGAAAGTGTTTTTTTAATAAACAAAACTCTCATTGTTGAGAACTTACAAGAGTAATCTCTGGTGGCTCAACGGATCATTTATGATTCTGTGATAAGAATGAGTGAATCGTCAGGATTAACAATTACAAGAGGTAAGATAAATTTAGTGAGAAGTTCAAGGAGACAATATCAGGTGCATTTGAAAAAGAAAAGAGAAAGTAATGCTGGAGATAAGAAGAGGGGAGAGAAACGGAAAATTTAGCAACAACTGAAGAAGCAGGAGGAAGAAGACAAGAAAATTAAACTGCGAAGACAACAAGAGGATATTCAGATCAATGAGAAGACGAGTATGCTAGAAAGGATGAAAACAAGTTGTTAAATGGGTTTCATTTAACAACTGCACCTGCAGAGGTATGTTACATAATGTTTTCCTCTGTGAGGCTCGAGTTTGTCTCTCTTTTCTGTATTCTTAAATTATTCGGTAGTCAGGAAAATCTGGAACTTTGGTCATGGAAAGTCAGGGAAAAGCCAGAGATTTTTTTCGCCAAATTGTGTGGACACCCTGTATCACTCTCTTTGTATCTTCGTTAGTTCTAACTCATTACCAGTTAAAATGTGTCAGATTTTGTGTACACTCTATATTATTTTCAGAATCCGGAAAGATATTTAATCACATCTACTGTTGAAAATCATAGTGCTTTCTGATATTTATATTTAAATAGATTCTAGTTTGGTGTGTACATTAGAAAGGAAAGTAATGGAATGAAATGAAATCTTTCAGTTTAATGTCCCAAAATTATGCCCTTTAGGCTAAGGGAGACGGATGAGTAAAGCAAGTGAATGATGATGGAAGAATTGGTGAAATGAAAATGTGGGAGAAAACGATGATACCACTAGAAAATCCCGGACAACGATGCTGTCCAACACAAAATTAGTTGACCGGGGTCGAACCAGGGACACCACGCACCACAGGTACGCCCTCTACCTCTGAGCCACAGTGCCCCTAAAAAGGAAAGTACTTTTATTTTCTTTAAAATAATTTATGAAAGTGTACAAAAGTAAACTACATAGTCAGTTATAATGTTAAGAAAACAAAGATAATCCATAAAATTATAACCATTTTCAAAAACAATGTAAACTTACAAGCCATATAAAAATTGCTTACATGAATACGTTGCTAAAAATAAATAACAATGTTTCCTGTACTGAAGCTTAATTGGATTAAGTATTAAGCTGCAATAGTTATTTTTAATAATGTTATCGAGAAAGACATTGACACTTACACTGATAGTCCTCCTTGCCTGATCTAGTGGCTAGCGCCCGCCTTCGATGCGCAGAGTTCGATTTTTTTCGATAGATATTACTGAAAACACTGAACGCATTCCGATACTTTGAATTACACTTCTTATATAGCCTCGGCGCTGAAGAGTTACGCTGAACTTAAACTAATATCATTTTGTCTTGGTTACGTGTTGTGTTTGCTGCAAGTTTGCTTATTAAGTAACTGATTTTAGTTTGAACTTAGGATATCAACTGGAATTCATTTCTCATATAATTACCAGGATATCTATATTGCGTTTTTAGCGTATGCGCATTTGGCGTGGGAGACCTAGGTTCGATTCCCGGCGGGAACTCATGTGGTTCAGATTCCACGTTAATCAGCATGTTTCGTCTCATATCGCCTCGCTTCTGAAAGGAACGTTAACTCAAAATCAACTCAACTCAATCTACATTGCGTTTAGACAAATTATTAGGTAACGTTGAATTCTGTCTGTTATTTACACTATAGTACTTTTCACATTTTTTTATACATACAAGTTTTTACTAATGGCTATTGTAAATATAGCCATTAGTAAGTAAATATTTTTTGAGTTTCATATCGAGTTGTTTATCCAAATAAATTTTCTTTACATATTGTTTCGTTTCGTTCATCATTGATCATCTTGAAGATTCTTGGGGTATATTTCTCATAAGATGTTTCTTTTTTCTTTTCCAAGAAGGATTACAGAATGCAAAATAAAGATTAAAAACTCTCATCTTGAATTCACATTCAAGAAGAAATTAATTTATATTTAATAACAAATAATTTGTATAAATATATTGTAAATAACACTTAGCAGTTTTTTCTTTTTTATATATAGGGAAAGTCTTCATGAATTTTTATCAATACTGAGTATATCTCTTGGTGAAGAAGAAATATTTTAAAATACTGTGAATATAACAAGTTCAAGCTACATTACTTCTAATCAGTCTGCAGATAAGTGTTAAAAACCGAGTATATTGGAGAGCTGGTTGCCGAAATATAAGAAGTGTTGCATAACACTTAGAAAATAAAATATGTAAATAAATTGGCAGCACTTTGCTTTGCCTATAGTTTCATATTATAAATTCATTGATATATTGTGAATGTATTGAAAAAGTATTGTGTGCCAAGATATCAAAATAATAGTAGAAATTTGAAATGACATCCCTTTTAATAGTTGGTGATGTAAGTGTATAGTGCGCACGTGTGTATATAATTCCTTGTGTTTGTGGCACTAAGTGAAACTGTTCTGTGACATTTATTAGTGTGTGATGAATACTAAACGAAGAGGAATAAGTATGCGGATAGAACAGTAATATCAGTAAGTATTGATTTTTTTAATTTTCATATTTTAAATTATTGTAAGTTCAGCTGGCATACAAAACTGCAAGTTACCTTGGATGTGAATATCCAAATGAATTCATAAAATACTAGGATTATGACGTTGGTATAGTACAAAACTTGGAAGAAAGAAATCGAAAAGAATAATATCGTTTTAATTCCGAGGTTAATCCACGATTATTTGGATGGTACCCCACGGAAACTTACAAACGATTCTAGAAAGATAATCTAGTTGAAAGCGTTAGATGAGTATTAACAGAGCAATCAACAGCGACGCTCATTACGTTTCCTTACACTTTAACCAATGGTGATGATGATTATTAACAAAATCGCAGAACTGAGATTTTGTTTATATCATAATTTTCCTCCGAATTATTAGGGAATATTCAACTGGAATTGTTTCTCAGTTCTTAAAAACTAGACAAAATTATTAAAGTAGTTGTTTATTTGCTATTGGACATATGAGCAGTACATCGGGTACTGTAAATTTAAATAAATAAAAAAATATTTCCTACACATCACACACCCAAGTAGATAAATAACAACAGATATCGAAATTATTGCAGCTTTTATTATACATTTTTTATTTCATTGATTTGTTGGTGCATACACACAGATTCATTGATGACATACGACGATACTTAATATCTCAGTATAGTGTTACCGATGTTCGTGTCTATTACTGAATACTGTATGTGGAGTCAGTAAAAATATCTTTTAAGTGTGACTACGTAAATGCATGACTAGTTATATTTTTCCCTTAATTTTGAGGTGCATAGAACACGATTACATGATTTGTTACAATTTTGGTGCAGTTTTTATGAAGAAATAAAAATAGGTGTTATTCCTTTTTAAATTATAGTGTTTTAATATAAAAACCCTAAACCTACCTTCTAAGCGGTAGGTTTAGTTTTTATATTAAAATCACTAACATCTACTAGTGATAAGAATGTTCTGACTTTGTATTGGTCATTTGCTACCGGTACAATGTTTGCTTTGTACATAAACCAGATCAACAATTCATCCTAATATTTAAAGAACAGGCAGTGGTTTCTTTATTCTTGATAAGGTATACTGTGTACTTATTTGTTTGTTAAAATAAGTGTATTTCAGAACTAAGTGCATATAATCATACAGAGGATGCACATTATGATTCATGTAGTACTCGATATATGATGGAGAGATTTTAGAAAGAAAAACCTAACAATGTAGTTTTATTATTAATAAATACGCGTGTTTACAGTTATATTTCTATACACACATTTTGAAATCGACATCTGAAATTTACATCAAGTACAAGTACTATACAGCTTTTGATTAGAGTCGTCATTAGACAGTGTTTTGTTTGCCTCTGTGCAGTGTATGTGTTTTGTAATTCAAGTGCATAACAGCAACTAATGACAAACAGATTATACATGTATATACAGGCCTAAAAAGTAGTATCATAATTTCTTAAGTATATTCTGAAACTCATGCATCTGTGGGTGCACGTGGAGTATATAGTTTAAATGAAATATAAGTAAATGTAAGTAGAAAATGAAATGGTTATGTTAGAGTACAAAAGCAAATATTAAAGTAAATTAAAGAGTTTATTCTTACTCCCTGTTCCACGCCTGGGTTACAAGTGTAAAAGTTTTGCAAGATAGTATATAGGCTTATGTATATATCCAGTGCGTAGATTAAGAATATGGTAACATAATGAAAGTAATCGTATGTGTGTGTGTAAATAAATAAATCGTGTTCTGATGTCTTTAAAAACAATCTTAGGTCTTTGTGGTGCAAATTAGGTCCAGTGTGTTAATTACGATAGGGTAAGTTAGTTTGGTTTAAGGGTTAAGTGCCACTGAATAGGTCAAAGAATATTGAACCTAAACTAGGCTACCGTAAGCTAACTTAAACCTTAAAATACTAAACCTACTCTGCAGCACAAAGATCGAGTTCAGATTAGATTAGATTAGATTAGATTAGGTTAGGGTCGGTTCGGTTCCACATTCTGGGCCTACTCTACGGTACTTAACCCCAATCTTATTCCATTGATGCATTAACATTTGTAGTAGGTATTCTTGCCCCAGGAAATAAATTTCTTGGCTTATTAGGTAGTGTTGTAGCCTGAGAGTGTGAAGGTAGCAGAGTAATATAGACAGTTAAGATATTGCAGGCGTAGGAGGAACGGTCGTTATTCATAGTCGGCTGTTAATTGGAATATTTAGTAAGTTTACAGTATGTGTATTGTAGTGAGTAACATATGCAGTTATTGCATTATGGCGGATTGCATAGTAGTTAGGCCTACCCTTACATTATGTTATAGAATTACCAGGTTCTTACTTTACTTTAAACGAATGTCGTAAACACGGTCTTAAATGTTTATTGAAGTCATATATTATATCCGTAAAATCTTCAAATTTGTGTTGCCGTGTTGCAAATTAGAACCTACAAGTTTTAGCACAGAAAAATGCATATTTTCCCCTTCCATTTTCTTTGGTCAGTACTGTCTATCTTGTATTAAATTTTAGTGAAAACTTTTGACCACTCAGCTTAAAAAAAACTATTCCGTATAAAAAAAAGGTAGTTTTAGATGTAAATGTGTTTAAAATAGAGGCTAGTCATATGCAGTGGTGTAAACGTGATATGCATCTCCTTAACCCTCGAGAAGTCGCGCTGAAAAAGTAACGCGAGTAGTCGCGCGCGGTCTAAAGGACCGCACGAACATAATGTGTTGCAAATATCATTTTAAACATTTTTCTTGTATTAGAAACGGAATTTTGTATATTTTCTGATTAAGAGAGAATAACATTTTTATTATTATAATAAGTTTTACAGTAATAACTATTAGAGAAACCTACAATTAGACATGTCCTTTTTTATTTCTCATTTGGAATAACATGTTTTTTTCGTTACATATTTCATTAGATAGATAGCTACGCACTGGTTTTATTGAAAACTCTAAATCTGTTGACGATCTTTTGTTTTTGTCAACTCTGGTTTATCTAAAATTAGAAATGCAATAGTAAATTAGTTAAAATATACTATATAAACATAACACTAAAACAAAGCTTCACAGCGCATTTTACATTGAATTAGAGCTCACTCGTAGCTAAGCGGTTAGCATATACGCCTTTGGCGTGGGACTTCCGGCTTCGATTCCCGGTGGGACCTCATGGGATTCGGATCCTTCGTTAAGCAGTAGGTCCACGTCTTACATAGCCTTGATGCTGAAAAGGGCGCTAAATTGAAATCAAATCAAATTTGCATTGAATTATATTACGGTCCTGTTATTTTGAAACTTCACCTATACAGCACTACATTGAATTATTTTAGGTTATCTTCAAATTTACACTGTTCTACACTTCGTCGTCGCTTATTTCGTCTTCTCCTGCTCTGACTACATTCGGGGAATCGCTGGTCATTTCTGGGTTTAAGATCTTCAGATTCGCTCGCAGACTTCTCACTTCACCTTTCGTGTTCACTCACTTATATATATTTGTTATGATCTTCCTCAGACAAAGCTTATAGGAGATCATCTCGGCTGATTTATCCAAATAGTCCATTCCTAACATTTCCCTCCGTATTTTAAGCTGTTCATTTCCAATTTTCTCTTTTTTCATACTTGGTGTCAGTTTGTTAACTCTGTCGACTTCTCTTCCGTCCATTAAAATAATATTTATGTTGATAAAGCTTAAAACATCTCCAAAGCAAAGGTCACGTGCAGAGCGAAACACTGAGAAAAAACATTACACGGTTAGTCGCGCGCGGTGGAAAGCACCGCAGAATCACTAAACAATCACTAGTAGTTAAACTAAACAACGGATAACGGAGTGATTAAGCAGGAATGTTCGGGAAGGTGAGGAGAAAGATTAGCTAGACGGAGAAGTCTGTCGGACAAACAGAATGGACACACGATCGAAAATAATTTCCCTGCGGTGCTTTTGACCGCGGCGCGACTACTCGAGGGTTAAACAATATCATCTACTTTTTTGGGACATGGACCTTTTATGTAACTATAATGCCATATTAACATGTTTAGCTTACAGTAATCTATTTCTACATGCTAAGGCGAAAGTAATTTATACAATTTGTCAACTCCATTGATGTGTGCGAAAATTCAAAACAAATTAAAGTGACTTTGTTTCGGATGTTAGCTAATGTTCCGGGATCACGCTTAATCATTCCCAATTTTATAGACTTACAAAATATAAGCGTCATCATGAAATAACTGCATTAGAATATATATGTTTGCAGGGCAGTTATTTCAATGTACACTTGGATAGTTTTGCTCTACGTAATAAAACGTTAATTGAAGTTAATTAGAACATGTTCATAGGTGTATTATTTTGGTGCAAGGTGTAATAGCACAGTGGCGAAGTAAATTACATTAGATTTATTCTATAGAGGCCTAGGTATTGTAAATTTCAGCAGTATAACACTGCTTCCAATACAAGGAAAAAAGCTGAAGGATGCCAGTTATCTACCGTGTGTGTGTGTATTTCCAACCGTATGCACAGTAAACATACACGGTTATTTTCAAACGATCACGGAACATTCTCCTTAAAACCCTAAAGAATAATAAACAGTAAAGATGTGATGTAGTAGCAGTCACAATAAATAATACCGAAATAGACTTTCCAGTGAATAACGGATTCTTGTTCTTTATTAGTAACTTCTCTCCAAATACTCATTTTCTATATATGGTTTTTCGGTAACTTACAGAAAACTACATAAAAACGAACCTATCTTTAATAATCTGTTCCAGGATTATTGATAAAGGTGTGTATAGATGGGAGGTGTACACTTTTGCTGGGGACCATAGAAGAAAACAGTACACAAAATGTGGCAGTTATACTGAATTCTAATGTGTACTTCGTAGATTCTGGTGCTTTTCTTTTTCTAAAATGATATTTGTTTAAATTAGTGTAAAATAGTACACGTAGAAATTAAGTTGTCACCAAGATGTGCATTCTACCTTTGCACACATTAGTACCTCGAAGCTACTGTCGATATTTGTACGTTATTCTTATGCATGTTTAGCACATGTGCCTTTATCTTATGAATTCCGGGTTGATTTCTTAGTGGCATATAGAATTTTGGGTATTGATACAGCATCAAGAGCCATTTGAGGAGCTACTGAAATCAAGCAGTAGTAGACTGTAAGTCAAAAAGAAAAAAGCTTGAAAAAGGATCGAAATGTAAATTTAAGTGCTGATTACATACCCGCGATAAAGTTGAATATGCACTTTGGTCACTAGATGTTTTTATGAGCTAGAAAACTCTCAGTTGTTATTGTCCTTATTCTTTATGGAAATAGTTATGATGCTTTCAATCGTGCTTTGAAAGATATTAATGAGTATTGGTGTACACGAAAGTACGTAATTATTCATCTTGTAAACGCGATAAAAAAAATGCAGTCTTTGAGTTTTACGTCCCACGATTATGCCGGTTAGGCTAAAGGAGACGGTGATGATGAGTAATGAATGAAATGGTGGAATGAAGAGAGTGGGAGAATACCGAGAAAACCCACGCACACGGTGTTTGTCCACCACAAAGTTCACTTGGCGGGGGCTGGGATCGAACCCGGGACCCCAAGCACCAGAGGTAAATGCTCTACCACTGAGCCACCGCGGCCCCCGCGATAAAGAAATAGTTCTATTATTCATATAGTATAAAGAATCAAACGTAGTAGTAGATAGTAAGAATTAACGTTGCATACCGGTAGTTGGTAGTAAGCACCAGGCCGATAGCCAGCCCAAAAATTTAAGGGGACCCGATCCAACCATATTATAGTTCATTTGCAAGCCTACCCTGAAAAATTTAGAGGGGACCCGGCCTCCCTAGACCCCTGTGGGTACGGGCCTGGTAAGTACTATTATACCGAACTTTTTTTCTTGTAAACACCAGAAGCTGTTAAAGCAAGACGATCTTAATATTGCATAATCACCAGTTGATGAATTAAGTTTTGAGTACAATGGTAGTATAATTAAAATTTTCCCTTCTAGTGAGTTAAAATAAGTTACATTTAATCGTTTTGAATTATATTAATTTATGTAAAGTGTTTAGTAATTAGACAAACTTACCGGTAATTTGTCCTATGCGATTTCGACAGTAACGCTTGTCTTCTTCAGCTTTAATTTACAAAATGCTATAAAAATGAACTAATAGCTATACCTAATGCTTTTCTTACAAAACAAACTTAGGTGCGCAGTTTGTGACATATAATGGCTGTACACTCAAATTTCTACACTATCTGAAAGATCTTTACACAATTATTAGGATCGCGGAGTAAGACTTACGAGATTGTGTTGTTAGCTCGTCCGTTACTACGCACGATAACTCCTGATCGGGTGCGAACTTTTTTTAATTCTGTGTTTTCTAATAGATAGATAGAACAATTATCTATGCTGGGTTCGTTAATGCAGTCAATCCGTTAACATCTTAACGAATAACAATGACCTACGTCTCTTCGTTATTCGATAACTTGAACGAGAGCTTTTTTTTTATCAATAAATAGCTAGAGCGATTATCTCGGTCGAATTCGTTAATGTAACATCTTAACTGATAACGGGGATTTACGCGTGTCCATTTCTCCACGCAATAACTGTTGAACGAAAACGAATTTTTGAATTCTGTTGTTTACAATAGGTAGCTAGAGCAATTGTTTCAGCTGAGTTTGTTAACGAAGTCAATCTGTTAACATCGTCGGGAGTAACGATGACACGTCCGTCCGTTACGCCACACGGTAACTCTTGAACGAAAGGAAATTTTGTTTTTGTAATAGATAGAGAAATTGTTTTGGCTGACTTTGTTAATGGAGTCAATCCGTTAATTAACGAGTACCGGCGACGTACGCCTGTCCGTTACTCCATAAGATAACGAAAGCAATTTTTTAAATTTGTTTTTGAACTCCAATAGAAGTTATATCGTAGCAGTCCTCCAACGGTTGGCATTTACCGGACAAAATTAAAACTAATAGTGCGTGATCCTCTTTACTGTGCTCCAAAGTTTACTAGTTCATTCAGTATTATTGTGCAGATAATACCTGATTTACTTTCAACATTTTTTATGTTCTTTGTTGCCTCTAAACTATTCACTAATATTTTGAACGTACACATCCTTAATTGAAGGTCCAGAACTATTGCAAGAAGAGAACAATAATCTTTGAAAGTTAGTACTATTTATTTTGTATTGACAACAAATTTTTATTAAAATCAATTTACAATTAAGTTAATTTTCAAACTGACGTTGATAATGATGGACTTTTACTTTAAGTTCGAAATTGCCAAGTTCAATTTGAAAGTAATAGAATTATGAGTTGTCTTAAAGTTTGAAAATAATTAAATAATAATTCATCTGAGAGAGTAAATACCAGCTGCTTGAGTGAGTATATCAGGAAGCCGTATTCAACATCAGTAATTTTGAAGAATAAACAGTATTTGCTTTGAAAGGTTACTATTCTTGAATCTTTAATTGATTACCAATGTTATTACGCACATTAGATAGTTATAGTTTTCGAAAACTAACTCTAACCTACTGAAAAATGGCGTTACTGTTGAAACTTTATAGGACAAATTTAAGACGACGTATTTACAGTTAAATTTATCTAATTATTTAATAGTATGAATTAATTCATTTCTTTAAATCAGCGTGTACACTGCTCTTTGTAAAAGTTATAATGTAAAGAGGGAATGTCCCGGCTGGATCTCATTTTGTTCGGATTTCACGTTGAGCTGTATGTTCACGTCTCACATAGCTTCGCTGCTGAAAGCCAATCAATCCAAGAAAGAGGGAGTGACAAAAATATATCCAAACTCCCAAAGTTTGTATGGCATAACGATTAGGGTTCAGTGGGATGATGTGTCCATGGGCCCAGCAGCACCTTCGGTTTATTATCAGAGTAGTATCACTAAAGGGTGGTTTATATAGCACTCAACTAACAAAGTATGGACAGGTGAACGTAACTATGGAACAAGCGTCACCATGCCTTTGAACAAGATTACATGGTCAGTCTATGCAAAGGCAGTACCGTGAAACTAGTGATGTTACAACAGTGAAGTGCGTTTGGAAGAAGTGGACAAAAGAGCAGTATGTAGTAATGATTAGACAGTGGACAGTATGATCATAGCACGGAGTGACAGGCATCTTGTCCGCGTGTCCGTAATGGACTATATACCGTAATTAATGAAGTACAGTACGGCGGCTGGAGTGTGGAAACGGGTATGTTTTGTGTCTGTGTCGACGGTGTCTGTTGAACTTTGGATGGCAGCACACAAGCCTCTGCGTCTTTCATTCTCACAGAACATTAAACCTCTCAAGCTACAGTGGGCGCATGAACCTTGTCGCCGGCATGCTGAGTGACAAACAGTCATCTTTTTTTGACGAATTTTCCTCAAGCCTGTCCTACAATGATGGCTGCACACACGTTACATGTTATCGTGGTGAGCAAAATCTGCTGATGTGTATTGTTGAATGTCACAGTGGCCAAATGGTAGATGTTGATGCTGTGTAGTACCGTTCGGTAAAACAGGTGGTTTCAGCTGCTATGCATTGAGGGCACCTTACCAGTGGCTGCTACAATATGAAAATTTTAGAGAGTGAAATCATATCCTTCCGTCACTCAGTTCTGAGCACCATACTTAAAAGAATAGTGAGTGGCCACATGTATCCAGGAATGTACAAAGCTTATTTTAGGAAGGACAGGTACGGCTGACCTGCACTGTCACCTAACATATAGCTCACTGAACAAGTGTAGATATGATTGGTTGGATTTGTTACTGTCTTCCATCATATATTGTCATCTTCTGGGCTCACCTACTAACAGAGTTGCTAAAAATTTATCTAACGCCTGTTTGATTCGATGTCACGATGTATACAATCCCTGACTGCAGTACGTGAAGGCATCACTCAATACTGATATACGAAAGTTAGGAGTTCTACAGTTCTCAAACTAACCATTTCTGTATAGTCATGTAACAAATTTGGCGTACCGTTTATTCTATTTACACGCGCCTGTCTTTGCGTTGGTTTTTATGTACAGCAGTGTATAATGTAAACTTAATTGTTTGTAATCTGATTTCACCATTCATCAAATATGACACTACAACTAAATAACTGTAGCATTGTATGTATCCAGGAGATGTGTACTTTCGGAACTATCATTAACATGTAGATGATTATTTGATGCCAAAGTTGCAAATGTGCCAAATTGTATGGAACTGTTGGCCTTATTTTAATACGGTTAAAATACATACTAAAAATCGTACAGCCTTAAATTAAGTACCCTACATGTAAACTTGAGCAATAATCCCAAGCATGTCAGAGGCAAATATTAAAATAATACGCTAGAAATATATTTCCCACTTTTCTTGCTTGTTGGTTTGTTGTAAATGACCAAGTAGCAGTGTTATGTTTATACCATGTAAAGAAATTTGATTTCTATAACGTCATATTTGTTCAGTGTCAGTATTGAATGTAGAAGTGGTAATAAACGTCTACCACTTCCGATTTTTGTAGAGGTAGAGTGGAAGAGAAATACACATTCTTCGAAAATTTAATTGCTCTCACAAATCCGATTCTCGTTATCTATTACCGCTTTTATTCTGTAAAGATCAACGTTAAAACCGGAAGTGGTTGATTTCTGGCTCTTCCGGTTTGAATAGAGGGTTAAGAGAGATGATGATACCTATTTTTAAATCGGTAAATCGATTCCAATATACCGCTTCTCACTATCTTTTATCGTTTTTGATCGATGTGGATCAATATTAACACCTTGTTGTAAATTTCCATCACTTCCGGTTTTAGTAGAGAGAAACGAATTGAGATGAAATGTATTGTTGGGACGCTTAAGCAACAGCAGAAAACTGCTTTTCGCTATCTATTAATGTTTTTACTCTATAGTGATCATTAAAACCGGAAATGGTTGATTTCTACTACTTCCGGTTCGAATATCACCTCCCTTTACGAATTCGATTTCTATCTTTTGACCCATTACATTCTGGCCAAAATTGATGATAATGCATTGATTAGATCTTGAGATATTTTTATCCCTGAACAGACAGATAGGCTAAATATTTTAAGGAGCTATCATGAATCGAACTCCGTAAAAGCTAATGGTAAGTTAAATATATAAATAATAAATAAACAAAACTTATGAAGTACATGACTGCGTTGGAAATCAAACTACATTTCTTGGCTTATCGTACGAATGTACTAGAAGTTTGCTCTCTGAACAGCATATTGTATCATTCTTGAGCCTGGTAGTTATACTTTCAAACCATCTCGTACGTTCAGTCTTTGAATTTTCATTGAATTCGCACCTATAGAGGGTCTGTTGTAAGAAAAATCGCTTGATGTCTCTCCTTTTTCCATACAACAAATTCATGGACACAATCGAAGATCATGTGATATACGGCCCTTGTAGGCCTACACTGAAATCAGTGGCAAAGGCAGGTAGAAAGGATTTTTCATGAAATCATCTAGGCCTATATGTCAGAATTCTGTTATTTACCTTGGGGGCCGCGGTGGCTCAGTGGTAGAGCGTTCACCTCTGGTGCTTGGAGTCCCGGGGTCGATCCCAGGCCCCGCCAAGTGAACTTTGTGGTGGACAAACACCGTGTGCGTGGGTTTTCTCGGGGTTCTCCCGTTTCCTCCCACTTTCTTTATTCCACCATTTCATTCATTACTCATCATCATCGTCTCCTTTAGCCTAACCGGCATAACCGTGAGACGTAAAACTCAAAGATTTCATTTCATTTTTTTCTGTTATTTACCTTCTGAGACGAGAAAAAAACTTGTCAGGGTACGGAATTCGGACTTAGGTCGTCTCGATACAGAGCGAGCACATTAACTGTTCACCTATCTATTCTCGGCATTGTTGCTTGTTTGTTGAAGTTTAGTGTTTTCAGTAGCGAGGCTATACGAGACGTGAGCCTACAGTTTAAGGTGGAATCCAAACCACCGTAATCTGATTATATATTAATGCTCTCCCACCGTAAATTGAACCTGGCACCACATAGGCCTACGCACGTGCTAGCCACTAGACTAGCGGGGAAGGCGTTCTCGGTATTATCCTTGCATTTCTTTGTGGATTTAAAATCAATCGAGAGTATACTTAATCTAAGTATTGTTAATAATACCGTACCGTATATCTTGATCTGCACGAATTCCAGAACAGTACATTGTGTATATCAGTCTTTCTCTAATACTAACTGCATGTTTGTAGAATTTAAAATAAAACAGCATCTCCGCTACATGTACCTCTTTAGTAATTTAAGAGTTTACTCACCTAAATAATCATCTCACTTTAGATTCCTATCACTTGCCATTTCCAACTATAATAATGCGTAGTCTCTTCAGGAATTCTATACAGTACATATTTTCAGCGTTTACTATCGAATTTAGAGCAATATACTTTGTTTTTCTAAATCATTTGTCATATCACAACAAACTGCTAAGCAACTGACACAGTGCATTATTGCGCAATATGATGCAATAATGAACAAGAATTGTAATACAATTCACTCATTAAGATACATGAAGATTTTCTAAATACTCTTGTTTTAAAATCCCAGTACAGTTTCCCTACTTTATGAATCCAAGGTTTAGTAGTTGCTAATGAAACTATTTTTAATTAATTATCCTTAAAGTACACGTGCAGGTATTTCATAAACCTTTTATGATTTGTAAACTTATACGGTAAAAAGCAAACTTCCACTCATAACAATCTGAGAATTTTGGGGAAAACTAAGCTTAGGCTTTAACTGAACTACCATCAGTGATAAGCTAAAGGTGTTGCATTTCTAACATGTTTCCGAAAATCGAAAAAAAAAAAAAATCGAATTCTTTGCCAAGTTTACTTGCATATTATTAAGTAAATAGTGTATTATATATGATAAATGCAAGAAGTAAAATTAATTTTATCATACAATTCCCCTGTAATTGCGAATTCAATAACACAAACAGTAAAAAAAAATCATGACTGGGGCGAGAATCAAACCCGGATCTTCGGCTTTCCTACCGAAGCGGTAACCATATGGAACCCACTCTAGCTATACATTCCATCATTCTTTAAGTCGGTACTGACTAATTCAGACCACATGGATTGTACCACAACTTCTGTTGTGCTTGGACAGCTTAGTGTCTACATTGGAGTATCATCCCTCTGACGCCCGCGCCAAGTGAGCTTTGTGATGAACAAACACCGTCTGTATGGTTTCTTTTCAGAGCTCTCCCACTTTCTTTATTGTGCAATTTCATTCATTATCAGCATCGTTTCCCTTAGCCTAAGGGCATAATCGTGGGACATTAAAAAATCACCTCTGGTTGGTTTATATACGTATTATACATAATAAATGTAGGAAGTAAGTGACTTTGTACCACACCAAATTCCTCTAAAAATGCAAATTACACAAAGAGAGTAAAAAATACATGACCGGACCGCGAATCAAAGCAGTGTTGCAAACTTGCCCACTGTTTATCATGTTTCCAGAACGGTTTGAAATATCAAACTACTGTAAATGGGCACTATGATCTTTACATCTATTGAAAACTATCTGTGAAATTGGGTATGATACTAATCTAAACAGGTTTTCGAAGTAAAGCCTTTTGAAAGAAGTCATAATTTCAATCTCTTGTAACTTTGTTGCTATTTATTCGATACACGTCATATCATGATCATAGGTACTTTGGATGTGCATTGCTCCGTCCACCTCACTCATGTTATTACTGTTGAAGAGGCTTCCACGTGTTTCGATATTTGCAATACTGTAACGTTCTTAATTTGTAACACTTAATAATAAATGTTATATTATAAGCTTTCGTATATCATGTAAGAGTTGAAATTCGTAATAACTTGACGTGGTGCCATTTGAATATATATATTTATAAAAAGGCCTTGTGTCCATCTTAAACACAAATTAAACATAAGTTTCTTACAAGGCTGTTTATATTCTTTATTATAAATTAACGAGAATTGTTACAGTTTCGGAATTTGTGTTTAAGATGGACACAAGGCCTTTTTATAAAAGTATCTATGTTGGTCATTTTCCGAGTCTTCAGAGGAATATATATATATATAATATATATATATATATATATATATATATATATATATATATATATATATGTGTGTGTGTGTGTGTGTGTGTGTGTGTGTGTGTGTGTGTGTGTGTGTGTGTGTGTGTGTGTTGGGTTGCTAACACTGTAATTCTGGTTTATTGCAGAATATGTGAAATCATATTCCCTGTTGATCTTTGCGTAATACAAAATTTCAGCGTTTTTATTTGTTAGTTTAAAAATTAGAAGAGCGTATTAAGATTAATGGTCCACCCTAAATATATAACAGGTGTGATTGGGCAAAGCTATATCTGGGTTGTGAAGAGAATACTCGG
The DNA here is from genome assembly GCF_964235325.1 of Thermobia domestica. Classification (NCBI taxonomy): domain Eukaryota; kingdom Metazoa; phylum Arthropoda; class Insecta; order Zygentoma; family Lepismatidae; genus Thermobia; species Thermobia domestica. The sequence continues at coordinate 195,918,472 of NC_137455.1, read as the reverse complement.
CAATGGGTGAAAGCCACGAATGAGAAGCACAGAGGTTCAGTGGTAAAATGCTCACATTGGATTCAGCATCCCTACTTCATTCCTAACCGGGGGCCGCGGTGGCTCAATGGTAGTGTGTTCACTTCTGGTGCATGGGGTCCTTGGCTCGATCCCAGCTTGCGCCAAGTGAGCTTTGTTGTGGACAAAGACAATGAGCGTGGGTTTTCATGGTATCTCCCGTTTCCTCCCACTGTCTTCAGTCCATCATGTTATTCATTTCTCATCACCGTCTCCTTTAACCTAGCCGGCATAATTGTGGGACGTAAAGCTTAAAGATTTTATTTCGTTCCTGAACCATGTAAGTTTGTAAAGAACATCATATCTATAAGTTTTCTAGAAAAGTTGTGCCTTATTCATTGTTCATTTAAGTTTATCATCCGTTTTTTTAGGGCGAACACCAGAACGGGCAGCTTTAATAAAATTAACCAGCTCAAAACATCTGATGAATTCCCTAGACAGATCGTGCCAAAGCACGGAAAGAGTGAACACTAAATTGATAACCATAAAGTGAACATATCTTTCCAGGATTATTTAGCTACATTTTTTATATACCGATGCGTATTGTGTAAGAAATCGAAATTTTTTAGGCTAGTTTAGTTTGTTGAACTACTGTATTAAAAACTTTCTTAATCTTGCTGTGTCTAACAAAATCTTAAATCATAAATGCATTAATTGTTTAAGATACAAAACTGTTTGCATCATATTATTATTGGCGTGGAAGATACGGTTCTATTCCTAATGAGACCTTATGTTCCTTGAATTTCACGTTAAGCTGTAAACTCCACTTCTCATGTAGGCTCAGTGTTCAAAAGAGACGTTAGACTCCATACCAATCAGTTAGACTATTCTAGTTGATTATTAACATTTTAAACTTTCTATCTTTTTCGTTCTGATTGATTTCCTTGCAGATAAATCAACAAAACTGTCAGTCAGTAAACACCTCTTTCGTATACTTCGAGGCGCGCCCAGAAAACAAATTTCCCTAGGGCAGCTAACACAAAGAAGACAGGTAGCCTTGAAATAATTGCCACAGATACAGCACAGGTGACACTACTTTCTAACATATTTATCACCTGTTTTCAGACGCTTGTCATACTGTAGTATCAATTTTTGTATTCCAATGTCGTAAAAGAGCTACGTGGAATTGGAACCAGTATATGACAGTGTTTGCAGTTGTTCAGCACTATCAAAATACTTACCGAACAGGAATTTCCTTAGGTGTAAGGAAATATGAAAATTAGTTGGAGCAATTTTACGGCGGGTGACAACCGATCTTCTGCAGTCGTTCAATAGGGACGTGTTTGGCTATCCACGGTATATCGATTTTCGTATCTTTGTACACCTCAAGAAATTCTCAGTAAGTATTTTGATAATGGACGATTGCAGACGACTGTCATACTCCCAGGCGGCTTACTGTTGCGACATCAGAATACAGAAGTTGATGTTACAGGCTTCTGAATTTCTTGGTGAATATGTTGAGAAGTAGTGTCCCAGTGCTGTACCTGCGACAATAAATGTTTCAGGGTCACTGTATCTTCTCTGTGTTACCGCCCTAGGGAAATTCACTTTCTGGATGCGCCTCTTACAATGTTTTTTTTTAAAACGTCCTTATGATTTAGACTAAGAGTAGTAGTGGCCTAACTTTGGACTTTGACCCCGACCTTTATGACGTCATAGGTCAAAGGTCAATGACCTTGGCCCGGGGTCAATAACCTAGGGGTACATAGGACCACCCCCTCTAAATTTTAGCAGGGGTACCTTGGCCCACCCCGTAAATTTGGGCAGGGGTACATAGCACCACCCCCCTTAAATTTTGGAAATTGCCAAATCTAAAAATTGGGTGTGGTAGCCTAGGACCATAGTATGTACCTCTATCAGTATTGGGTGTCTATGTCGTTCCCTTTTATGAGTAAAAAATTGCCAAAAATTCAAATTTCGGAGGTTTTTGACCTAATTTATCCCCTTTGATGAAGTGTTATTACCCTATATAGTTATATGGGCGTATACAGGGGTCCATTACCTTTCATAAGACATGGGTATATTAATGCCCCCCTTGAAAAATTTGGGAAGGGTACCTTGGCCCACCCCTTAAATTTTGGAAATTGCCCAATTTAAACATTGGGTATTATAGTACAGGACCTTAATATGTATTGTGATAAATTTGGGTGGTCCACCTCGTTCCCTTTTAGGGGTACAAAATTGCCAAAAATATAAATGTAAGCAATACGTTATACCACGTGTTTGGTTTTTGGTCCATTTTATCCCCCTTTGATGAGGTCCTATTACCTTATATAGTTATATGGTCATGTATAGGGGTCCATTACCTATCATAAGACATGGGTATATTGGTGCACCCCTTTAAAATTTTGGGAGGAGTACCTTGGCCCACCCCTTAAATTTTGGAAATTGCCCAATTTAAACATTTGGTATTATAGTACAGGACCTCAATATGTATCATGATAAATTTGGATGGTCCACCTCGTTCCCTTTTAGGGGTACAAAATTGCCAAAATATAAACGTTGTACCACGTATTTGGTTTTTTGGTCCATTTTATCCCCTTGGATGAGATCCTATTACCTTATATGATTACAGGGATCTATTTCCTATCATAAGACATGAGTATATTGTTGCACCCTTCTTAAAATTTGGCAAGGGGTACACTGAAATTGTCCAATTTAAGCATAGTGCAGGACTTCAATATGTTTCGGTGGTCCTATTGCCAAATTTTTTTAGTACAACCACGTGTTTGGTTATTGACTCAATGTATCCTATTTGATAAGGTATGGACGGGTATCCCCTTTCAATTTGGTATAACCCCTCGGTTGTAGTACGGTCACGTGATCGATGATTTGGTTTTGATGCGCGCGACGAGGTCCCTGGTCAATGTTCTCTAGGAATTAGGTGGAAACTTTGATAGGAAAGATTCATGGCATTTAATTTTTTTTTTTTTTTTTTGCAACTTTCAAACTAAAAAAAATCAAACCAAGTTTTTCAAAACAAAAATTTGAAACGAAAAATTTTCAAAAATTTTCAAACAAAAAATTTCAGTTTTCAAACAAAAATTTTGAAACGAAAAATTTTCAACCAAAAATTTTGAAACGAAATTTTTTTTTTCAAACTAAAGAATTTTGAAAACAAAAAAGTTTGAAGCAATATTTTTTTTGAAACGAAAAAATTTTCAAACTAAAAATTTGAAACAAAAAATTTTCAAACAAAATTTTTGAAACGAAAATTTCAAAACAAATTTCAAACGAAAAATTTTCAATTAGAATTTAAATCAAACAATGATCAACTTTCACGGTTAACCGTTAAACTTTATCCGGTTTTTAACTATTCGATTAACAAATAAACGGTTTTCAACTATTCGATTAACAAATAAACGGTTTTTAACTATTCAATAAACAGATGAACGGATTTTTCCTTTTCACACCCGTGAGTGTAAGAATTGTTGTACTCGCTTTAAATACGCATCATTTTTGAAACAAGGTGTTAGTGTTCATCATGGATACACAGTGGAAACATCCATTTACCTGTATTCTCGCAGGGCCTAGTGGGTGTGGAAAAACGTATTTTGTGAAGCGATTACTGTCACATCTCCCAACCATGATCAATGCAAAATTTCGTAAGATATACTGGTATTATGCTGAATGGCAAGACGTGTATTCAACAATGCCGGTTCCAGTAGAATTTCACGAAGGACTTCCACGAATGAAAGATTTTCAGCCTCAAGATGGACCACATTTGATTATTATTGATGACCATATGCGAGAAGTGAATAGTGATATTGTTGATATGTTCACAAAAGGATCACATCATCGAAATATTAGTGTGATTTTTATAACACAAAATGTATTTCATCAAAGTAAAGCAAATAGAAATATGAGTTTAAATTGTTCGTATTTGGTGTTGTTTAAAAATCCACGTGACAAGTCACAAATCAAGCATATGAGTTATCAAATCATGCCTGAGCATCCACTGTTTCTACAAGAAAGTTATGCAGACGCAACAAGAAATCCACATGGCTATTTACTGATGGATCTTAAACAAGATACAACCGATGAAATGCGATTTCGTACAAATATTTTTCCCGACGATTTGCATCACTATGTTTACGTACCAACAAAACGTGTTTAAATTATTGTGCATGTGAAAAAAATGACTTAGTCTGTCACGATGTCTCCTACAGTGAAACACGCTGATCTGCTACGTGCTCTGCACAAAGCTAAACCAAGATTGCGTAAAGCTATTATTGCCAATGCAGACGCTTCATTAATTCATAGTATTTGTGAATGTTGTTATAATGTCTTAAAAGGCAATGTTCCACTGACAAGTGCGCAGAAGTCAAGATTAAAGCGTTACAAGAACACGCTCCGCTATCTCGTAGACAATACAAAATCATTGGATAAAAAGAAGAAACATTTAGCCGTACAACAAGGAGGATTCTTACCTGCATTACTTGCACCTATTGTAGGAAGTGTGTTATCCAGTATTTTGTTTAAACAATAAACTTCATGGAACATAGCAAGAAGATGGTTTTAGTGCCACCAGAAATGCTTCAACGAATGCATGCATCATCATCCCGTGCGAGTGAAAATCGAGAATCTAATCTCGATCGTGAAATGCAATCTATATTGAATACATCGTATCCAAGTGATGATGAAAAATGGAATCAGTACAATAGAATATTACAGAAATATCTTTATGTGATACGTAAACAAGAAGAACCAATACCACTTACAATTACATCAATGAAACCTGATGGTGACGTCCCGAATGTTGACGATAGCACGAAACAAGAAATTTTAGCCGCAATACCACAAATGTATCGTAAGAAAGCCGAACTACTATTCCGTCGTTTAAAACAAGATGACGCAATTATGTGGGATCATAAAGGAACAGTGTACATCAACGACAATAAACTACATGGATCCAATATTGTAGATTTAATGTGCGATGTGACTCGACCGAGGAAACATTCTAATCCTCAAGGCTGGGAATTGTTTTGCAACTACCTTGCATCGTCAAACACACCTCAAGAATTGATTGGTAATCCACGAAGATTAAACTATATTGTCAAGCATAATAGTACAACAGCATCTGAAGGATCTGCACCACCAAAACCGGCACCTGAATTATTTTCTTCCGGAGAAGAAGAAGAAGAAGAAGATGATGATGATGTTTTAGAAGTCCGACCAAAAAGAAAACGTATCATTCCACAATGGTCAACGTACAAACCATGAACAAAAAGTTGAAATCCATTTATTACAATCCAGCACATCCTGCATCATTTTCTACTGCAAAGAAATTATGGCAAGCCACAGGAAAATCTATACCTCTAGCCAAAATAAAACTTTGGTTAAACAAACAACCTACCTACACGTTACATCGTCCTGTACGTCGTCATTTCCGTAGAGATTTTTATCTTGTCAACAATATTGATGATCAATGGGAATGTGATTTAAATGATTTACAATCACTTCAAAACTATAATGACAATTACCGCTATATTCTTACAGTGATTGATGTGTTTAGTCGGTACGGATGGGCTGTACCACTAAAATCAAAAAGTGCCGAGGATATAGTGAATGCATTTGAAATGATTTTCCAGGACAGGAAACCAATTGTGCTATGTAGTGATCAAGGAACTGAATTTACCAACAAGACAGTACAAAAGTCTTTCAGGAAACACAACGTGCAACATGTTACAACAAAGGATCCAGATATTAAAGCCAGCATCGCAGAAAGATTTAATCAGACATTGAAACATCGTATGTGGAAATACTTTACCAAATATCAAACATACAATTACATCAAAGTATTGCCTTTACTTGTAAAAGCATACAATGAAAGTCGGCATTCCAGTATTAAAATGGCACCTGCAAACGTTTCTCAGGACAATTTACTGGAGGTGTGGCATAACTTATACGACAAAAAGCTACAACGTTCAAAACAAGATACGGATTTATCTGTTGGTGATACTGTTCGTATAAGTAAAACAAAACGTATCTTTGACAAGGGTTACCTCGAGAACTGGACTTGGGAAATATTCAGAGTAAAAGCCATTGTACCAAGAAACCCACCAGTGTATCGACTAGAGGATTTAAATCATCAACTTATCGATGGTGTTTTCTACAGAGAAGAATTACAACCAGTACCACTCCCTTCGACGTTCCTCATCGATAAAATATTACGTACAAGAACAAAAGGTCGCAGAAAGGAGTATCTCGTCCAGTGGAAAGGATATCCTTCCTCATTCAATTCGTGGATCCCTGCAACTTCATTGAAGAAGAAGAAGAAGAATGGAACCTGATCAAGATTTTTACGTTACACTTCCCAGTAATAGTTCCATGGATTATTTTCCAGAAAATACATTGACTTCATATATTACGAAATTACAACGACGTGTAGAGTTTCGCCAGAAATGGGATGTGGCAATTGTAGAGATTCATTATCCACATTCTTTGCTGAACATTAACAGTAAAAACAATAAAATATATTACAAATCATCAAGTAGTAATGATCAAGAACCGTGGAAGGTTGTAACGATCCCTGTACGCTATTATAACAATATACGGGATCTTATTCATACAATTAATATACATCATAAAGAAACCAATTTATTTATATCTCATGACGCAACTAATAATATATGCCTCATAAGACATCCCAAAAAGGAAATCCATACTTCTGTACAAATTTCACCAAGTGTTAGTTTAATGCTTGGATTTGAACCAAAAAGTGATTTATAAGATATGCAAAAGGGACAATATACACCGGATGTACGATTAGGCTTACCATCACAAATGTACGTCTACTGTGACATTATTGAATCTGTCATTGTTGGAGATACAATGGTACCCTTGCTACGAATTGTCAACATGGATCCTGTGAATCATACTTTTGGAAGTCATGCAGTACAAATCTTTAATCCTGCACATTATGTTCCGGTGGAAAAAATGAATTTTGAGCAAATACAAATCGATATAAGGGATAGCACAGGTCATCCTATGCCATTCACCTTTGGAACGGTGTGTACAAAACTACATTTCCGTCGTCGTCGTCATGACTGATCCGTATTTGCAATACTACCAAAAACAAGCGTTGTCCGGTATCGGCAACGTCTATGTGGGAAGTCCCTATCAAGCAGGACATGGCATTGGAAGTTTCCTTGGTGGCTTATTTCGTTCAGTGTTACCACTTGTGAAGCAAGGCGCTAAAACTGTGGGAAAAGAATTATTAAAATCAGGTGCCAATATGATTAATGATGTTGTGATCTCGAATCAACCGCTGGAAGAATCGTTTCATCAACGGATGCAAGAGGCAAAATCAAATTTACAAGAAAAAGCTAAAAATAAGTTGAAAACTATGCTGGGAAGTGGATATCATAAACGAAAATGGGATGACTGCTCTCAGTTTGAGGTTGACCTTCCAACGATCAACAACACCATCAATCCTACAAAGAGACGTAAATTATCACATAAGAAGAAGAAGAGATCATTGGCATCGTCACCAGATATTTTTGATTAATTCAACGATGGCTTTCTTACATCATCAATCCTGTGAATGTGTAAAAAGTGAATTGGACATTTTTTCAACGTTGCCCACGCAAACCAGTGTTCTGGACAATCGTATTATAGGCTACAAACCAATTAGTTCAATAGCTGAAAATTCACCAATAGAATTTGTAGTGAGTGGTAGCAGTGATGAATACATTGATTTGCCACAAACCTTATTGTACATCCAAGCACAAATTGTGAAACCAGATGGTTCCTCCTTCACCAATACGGATAAAGCAATTGCACCTGTCAATGATTTTCTAAATGCTATGTTTAGTGAAGTACAAATCTACTTGAACAATAAACTGATTTCATTTCCGTCACATAATCATCCATATCGTTCGTACATGGAAAAACTGCTCAATTATAGTGATGGAGCTAAAAATACACATTTACAAACAGCAATGTGGTTTCAAGATACGGCTGGTCATATGAACGCAACCACAAGTGAGAACAAAGGATTTCAACAACGCTATGAACTGACAAAACAAAGTATGAAATTCGATATGATTGGACATCTTCATTGTGACATTTTTAATCAAGATAAATTTTTAATTCATGGAGTGGAATTACGTGTGAAACTTATTCCTGCAAAACCAAACTTTTGTCTCATGGCCGGTGAAAGTGGTGTCAATGCAAAAATCAATATTCTAGATGCATCGTTGCAGGTGAAAAAAGTCAGCATCAGCCCTAGTGTCAAATTGGCACACAATAAAATTTTACAATCTACACCGGCAAAGTATCCTCTGACAAGGGTTCAAATGAAATCATTTACCATCCCGAAGGATATACAATCCAAAACTATTGATAACCTGTTTATGGGAACATTGCCAAATCGTATTATTGTAGGATTTACATCGAATGAAGCATCCAGTGGAACTATTACCACCAATCCATTTGAATTTCAACATCTAAACATTAATTTCTTTACATTGTACGTGGATGGAAAAGCTGTACCTTCAAAACCATTGCAACCCAACTTTGAAGAAAATCTCTACATTTCATCGTACCACACATTGTTCTCAGGCTCTGGCATACATTTTACCAATACTGGAAATACAATTTCAAGAGCCGACTACAAGAATGGATATACACTGTTTGTATTTGACCTAACTCCCGATTCTTCTGCTGGAGATTGTCACTATTGGAATTTACAACGACATGGCGCCATCCGATTGGAAGTTCATTTCCAAGAGAAATTAGCAGCACCTGCAAACTGTATTGTGTATGGAGAGTTTTCCTCACTCCTAGAGATCGACCACCAGCGCAACATTATCCTGGACTTTTAAATTACAAGGTACGTATACGTTATGTATCATTTCCATTCACGATGTTGAATACATTACAATTAGCTAGTGCTTTAAACGGTAGTCCATTGTTCAGAAATCATTTTACCGGGGTATTTGCAAGCGATGAGTTGCCCTCACGGATTTCTCTTCCTCTGGCAATGATTGTAAATACAGATCCATCCACAAAACTAGGAAGTCATTGGATTGCAATTTATATTGATCATCGCGGTGTTGGAGAATATTTTGACAGCTATGGCCTTCCTCCTTATGTACCACAACATGTTGCATTCTTAAAACTTCATTGTATGTACTATAAATATAATAATAGCCAAATGCAAAGTCTTGGTTCATCCGTATGTGGCTATTATGCTTATTTTTATTTGTGCTGTAAAGCCCAAGGAAAATCTCTGCGTGAAATTCAATACTTGTTCACAACAGTACCCACGGTTAATGATCGTAGACTGCTGCAATATACCTTCCAGGTAATTTTATCATATTTATCATTGCAAATGTATTGTTTAATCATCATCTATTTCTATACTAATCATCTTTTTCCTCGTTCTTTTTTACAGAATTCACAATACGAAGCTTTGCAAACGGGTGCTATGCTGCAAAACATGGAAACAAATCATTACAATCAAGAAGAGGAGGCGGTCTAATGAAGAAACCCAGCTCAATATACAAACATTGTCAATAAGAAAGAAAAAGAAGAAACCAGAAAAAATGAATAAAATACAATTTATGCTTATTTATGTGTTTTTATTGTCCATTCCATATACAACGTTATCAGATTCTCCTAAAGAACTGTGCGATATAAGACGAGAACCCTGGACAAAGTTTCCACCTAATTCCTAGAGAACATTGACCAGGGACCTCGTCGCGCGCATCAAAACCAAATCATCGATCACGTGACTGTACTACACTCGAAGGGTTATACCAAATTGAAAGGGGATACCCGTCCATACCTTATCAAATAGGATACATTGAGTCAATAACCAAACACGTGGTTGTACTAAAAAAATTTGGCAATAGGACCACCGAAACATATTGAAGTCCTGCACTATGCTTAAATTGGACAATTTCAGTGTACCCCTTGCCAAATTTTAAGAAGGGTGCAACAATATACCCATGTCTTATGATAGGAAATAGATCCCTGTAATCATATAAGGTAATAGGATCTCATCCAAGGGGATAAAATGGACCAAAAAACCAAATACGTGGTACAACGTTTATATTTTGGCAATTTTGTACCCCTAAAAGGGATCGAGGTGGACCATCCAAATTTATCATGATACATATTGAGGTCCTGTACTATAATACCAAATGTTTAAATTGGGCAATTTCCAAAATTTAAGGGGTGGTCCAAGGTACTCCTCCCAAAATTTTAAAGGGGTGCACCAATATACCCATGTCTTATGATAGGTAATGGACCCCTATACATGACCATATAACTATATAAGGTAATAGGACCTCATCAAAGGGGGATAAAATGGACCAAAAACCAAACACGTGGTATAACATATTGCCTACGTTTATATTTTTGGCAATTTTGTACCCCTAGAAGGGAATGAGGTGGACCACCCAAATTTATCATAATACATATTAAGGTCCTGTACTATAATACCCAATGTTTAAATTGGTCAATTTCCAAAATTTAAGGGGTGGGCCAAGGTACCCTTCCCAAATTTTTCAAGGGGGGCATTAATATACCCATGTCTTATGAAAGGTAATGGACCCCTGTATACGCCCATATAACTATATAAGGTAATAACACTTCATCAAAGGGGATAAATTAGGTCAAAAACCTCCGAAATTTGAATTTTTGGCAATTTTTTACTCATAAAAGGGAACGACATAGACACCCAATACTGATAGAGGTACATACTATGGTCCTAGGCTACCACACCCAATTTTTAGATTTGGCAATTTTCAAAATTTAAGGGGGGTGGTCCTATGTACCCCTGCCCAAATTTACGGGGTGGGCCAAGGTACCCCTGCTAAAATTTAGAGGGGGTGGTCCTATGTACCCCTAGGTCATTGACCCCGGGCCAAGGTCATTGACCTTTGACCTATGACGTCACAAAGGTCGGGGTCAAAGTCCAAAGTTAGGCCAAGTCAGGCCCTTACTACTCTAAGCAAGTTTTCGGCAAATGCAATTGTTGTTCTTTAATGAGATGTATACTACTTGTATTAGGTAAAATTTAGGTTATACTATAGACATAACATTCAGAAGAAATGTGTGGTGACTCACCCTTGTTTGTCGCCAGCAGCCACTCACAGAAACTACTACTCGATGAATGCTAGTGCTCTTGGTTTCGCTTTCTCTACATTGTGTGAAAGTACGTTTCACTTTTTTCTTATTATTATTTATTTATTTAGTGAGTGATTTTAAGTGAAAAGATTTAGTTAGTCGTGCTTTTTTCTTCTGGATATATCAGGATTTAGTAGTTGTAGTGAAGTAAGACTATGTTTAATTTCCCAAAATTAGAAAGCATATTTTGTTAATGCTATTCTAAGAGAAAATAGAGAACTATAATTTTGTTCCCACGCGTGTAGTGTGCATTTTTCTAAGGGATATATTATGAAAGCTGATAAGTTTATAATAATTGTGACATTAAGTGCAATTACTGCGATTAAAATGGTAGATAGAATCAGATACTGCCCTTCATATTTTCCTAAACTTACCACATCATTCGTCAAGCGACAAACCGAAAGCTTCCGATCCACAGATGATAATCTTTCCTCTGTAAATGAAAATCAAAACTTCCTTCAAAAAATCTACATTGAAATCTTCACATAAACAACAATTCTCTCAAATTCCACAAATTTCCGTAATTCGTTTAAATGAAAAATTTGAAGAAGAAAAATATTTTAAACCATGATTAAAATTTACAAAACAGAAATCTACAAGACACTGAAAACAAACTTTCCACAGCAGACAATAAATTGCATGTTGCTTGATGGAAAAATGAATGACTGAAAATAAGTGCAAAGAATGCGATAACATGACAAAAAACAGTTTAGAGTTTCTAAATATAAAACAGAAATTAATATCAATTATTGCTTAAAAAGTGGCAGGTAAAAGAAGCAGGAAAGATGCGGAACCAGAATTAATTTCGGTTAGAAACTTTCTTTCTTCAAATCAAATTGCCCAGGAAGATTTACCTGTAAGTATTACCTTAATTACGAGCTGTTATCCATTCTGCTTAACAGTTTTCTAAGGTGGCTTCTGAAAGGGATAAACTGCCCTTGTGGCATTAATAAAAAGGCGATTAATGTTTTGAAAGTATACTTTTTACTGTTTTGGAATTTGATTATATTATTTTTAACAGGAATTCAATAAAAGTAGATGGTTTCATTCATTTGCGGGAAAGATAATCGCCAACCTTCGGTTCGTTCTATCATAATGTTTTATAACCTGTGCTACAGTTACTAGGCACTTCAAAGAACTATCAAGTATTTCACAGTTATAAACGATAGCAAGTTAGAAGCAGCTGATTATTTGTTGTTGGTTAGTTGGATCGGACCTGAGTCTCCCGTACCGACGGTGCGTACAATAACCATATAGCCATGAGGGAGCTCTATGCAGTTACAGTTACACATAACAGCAAAAATTCAATCACAATCCTTTAGAATAGCAAATTTGAATAATCAGATGTTTTGTATGATGACCATCAATCTACGCTTGATTGATCCATCTTCAATTGTTGCAGCCTGTATGTGTAAACCCTGAATAGAAGTTCTCCTCATTTCAATGTGAATCAAATGCACACATTAGCTAAACTCATTGAAGAAACACTGCTCCACATACAATATACGAAAAACTAATAGCTATAAAGAACATGTCAAGTGAGTTCTGTGGTGATCGCAGCCTAAAAGAGTCGTTGGTTTATTACTAGCAAAATACACACTTTCTAAGGTATTCAAAATTACATTTTTCCTGTATTAACGTCCTCCGTACCACACTGTTAAAACAGGATGGCACATGATTTCAGATCAGAGAAGTCACATTAGTAAAAATTCTAAGGTAACGTGGGTTCCTGTCACCACGGTATGGCGCGTCCTCAGGTTGTGGATCGAGGAGAAGGCCTCTGGATATAGAGGTTAGCTGCGAATATACTGAATAAGCAGTCGCGGACAGATGACTAGGAGTGGTCCTCCAGCTTGAAGGTTTGGGTAAGGCTAACAATCTCATCCTGTAAAAAAAAAAAAAAAAAAAAAAAAAAAGCACTTCTTCAGAAATATTCACAAAAGCCTCGGACAAGGACTGATAACTTGGCACGACCTCAGCAAAAGAAGATGAACATAAGATTTGGAACGTGGAATATTAGAAGTCTTTATAGGGCAGGCGCGTTAAAATCCATAACGAGTGAGTTAGAGAAATACAGGATGGACGTAGTAGGAGTTCAGGAAGTTAGGTGGGAAGGAAATGGGTCTGTGAATTCCGGAAATTTTACGTTCTTTCACGGGGAAGGAAATAAAAATCACCAGTTAGGAACAGTGTTTTTGGTTCACAAACAAATATTACCAGCAATTAAACGGGTTGAATTTGTTACTGACTTTCTTTTATTACTCTTGAGGGACGGTGGTGTGATATTGTTTTAAATATATATGCCTCAACTGAAGATAAGGATGACGATATAAAACACAGTTTTTACGAAGAAGTTGAACGGATATTTGACTAACTCCCGCGATACCATATGAAAATTCTGTTAGGGGATTTCAATGCGAAGGTAGGACGAGAGGATATTTTCAAACCGATTATAGGGAACGAAAGTCTGCATAAGGAAAGTAATGACAACGATGTTAGACTCGTGAACTTTGCAACATCCAAAAACCTAATCGTGAAGAGTACAAAATTCCCACATCGCGACGTTCATAAATACACTTGGACATCACCAGACGGAAAAACACATAATCAAATTGATCACGTTTTAGTAAATAGAAGAAGGCAATCTAACATAATTGATGTCCGGTCGTTTAGAGGGGCTGATTGTGACACTGATCACTACCTGGTAGCAGCGATAATACGAGAGAGATTGTCGTTAAATAAAGGTAATATTCAATGTCCGAAAACGGAAAGATTTAATTTAAAGAAATTAGAAGAGAGCCAGGTAAGAGAGGAATACTAGATTGAAGTTTCGAATAGATTCTCGGTTTTAGAAGAGTCGTTATGCACTAGTGTTGAGGTTACCTGTATTGAAATTAGAGATAGCATTAAAATTACAGCAAAATTAAAAATGGGACACGCGGAAATACGTAAGAACAAAGCATTCACGTTCGACCAGGAATGCTTTAAACTAGGAGAGAAGAGAAAAGAGGCAAAATTAACATTGGCTACAAATTCCGAATGAAATAACTACATAAAATTTCGCAGATGTCAGGCGGCAAACTTCCAAAAATTTACAACAATGAAACGCGATTTTTTAAAAGCTAAAATTAAGGAACTTGAAGATAATAGTAAAAATAAAACATTCGGGACATGTATAAGGGGATAAGCAAATTTAAGAAAGGCTATAAACATCGTGCTTATATATTAAAGAAAGCTGACGGTACAGTTCTCACAGACACGGATAGCATCTTAAATAGATGGAAAGATTTCTTTGACGATTTGCTAAACACGCAACCAAAAACTAAGTGCGTAGAGGAAAGGAGATACACACCGCAGAACCGTATATTCCAGAACCCAACCGAATAGAAGTAGAAACCGCTATAAAGAAATTAAAGAAACACAAATCTCCGGGTGTAGATGAAATTCCGGCTAAGTTAATTTTAGCTGGAGGCGAAAAATTGGGGAACGAGATACACAAACTCATTCTCCTTATTTGGAACAAGGAAGAACTGCCACAAGAGTGGAAAGAATCAATCACTGTTCCAATTCACAAGAAAGGCGACAAAACTGACTGTAATAATTATCGAGGCAATTCTCTTCAGTCAACATCCTATAAAATCCTTTCAAATATTCTATTAGCAAGATTGACCCCATACGCAGATGAAATTATTGGAGATTATCAGTGCAAATTTAGACGAAATCGATCAACTATCAACCAAATATTTACCATTCGCCAAGTACTCGAAAAAAAGTGGGAATACAATACCCCGGTACATGAAGTATTTATTGATTTTAGAAAGGCGTACGACTCGGTTAGGAGAGAAACATTATACAACGTTGTTACAGAACTTCGAGTACCGAGAAAGCTAATTAGATTAATTAAGATATGTTTAAATGAATCCCAAAGTAAAGTCCAGGTAGGAAAATTTTTGTCCACGAGCTTTCACGTGGAAAATGGCCTGAAACAAGGAGATGCGTTGTCGCCATTATTATTTAACTTTGTTCTGGAAGACACTATAAGGAAAATCAAAGATAGTAACCAGGGCCTAGAGTTGAACGGTATTCACCAGGTTATGGCATATACTGATGATGTAAATTTAATAGGGGGTGATAGGAGAGCAATGCGTCGGGACCGTAATATGGCAAATTATGGTTGCGTTACAATATTAAATAATACTTTTGATAAAGTGAATAGTTTCAGATATCTAGGATCAATATGAACAGACGAAAATCATATTCACGAAGAAATTAAATGTCGACTAAAAGCAGGGAATTCGTGTTACTATTCGGTTCAAAATCTGTTGTTGTCACCAATTCTGTCGAAGAATTTGAAGCTTCAAATATACAAAAAGATAGTCATGCCTGTTGTTCTGTATGATTGCGAAACATGGTCGCTTACTCTAAGGGAAGAACATAGACTGAAAGTATTTGAGAACAAGATCCTGAGACGAATATTCGGACCCAAGAGGAACGGGAATGGCGGAAACTTCATAACGAGGAACTGCGTAATTTATACGGTTTACCCAACATTGTTAGGGTCGTCAAATCTAGGAGGCTTAGGTGGGCAGGTCATGTAGCTAGAATGGAAGAAAGTAGAAACGCTTTCAAAGTCTTGACTGTAAGACCAATCGGAAAACTACCATTAGAAGAACCTAGGCGCAGATGGGAGATCAATATTAAGATGGATCTCCCAAGGATAGGAATACAAAGTAGAAACTGGATCCAATTGGCTAAGGATAGAAGCCAGTGGAGAGCTTTTGTGAACGCAGCATTGAACCTCCGGGTTCCATAGGCCATAGAGCTAGTTAGTTAGAGTTCTGTGGTCATCGTAGCCTAAAAGGGTCGCTGGTTTATTACTAGCAAAATACACACTTTCTAAGGTATCCGAAATTACATTTTTCCTGTATTAACGTCCTCCGTACCACACAATTAAAACATGATGGCACATGACTTCAGATCAGAGAAGGTACATGAAAGAAGTCACATTAGTAATAATTAAAGTTGTATCACCTCAAATTAAGGGCAGAATGGTATCCTAATGATGTTCTCAATCTTGTATACAACACTTTGAACATTATGTTTTCTTTTTTTAGTTTGAACCAATAAAAGTTTAATTTTTATCGATGTGACTTCCCTGGCTTGCTTCAGATATCTTTAAGCTGTACACAATTCTCTGTATTGCGCCACTAAAACAAAAAGTTACGACCTTTACAAAGAAAAAGGATTGTGCAAATTCTTCCATGTATCCTTTAGGAGTATTCTAAAATTGTATTTTCCTCAAAATGTCAACAGCTTTTCCTTCAGATTAGCACGTAGACTCCATCTTTTGATGCTAACTAGCTGTTCGTATTAGTACATTTGGTCTTAAATATTTGTAAATGTTGGTGAATAAAATGTAAGAATTATACCATATAAACGACAAAATGCTTATTCTTTCTAGATTACTGGTATGGGTAGTCTCGATGTAAGCTCAAATCGTACATTTTTACGCGAGCAAATATAAATTACAACTGTTGTTGCGAACTGAAAACATTGAGTGTCAAGATTGCCTTCCAGTAGTTTGTAGTTGTCTGTAATATTCATTCTGTGACACAGTGGACAGTTTTAGTATATCTGAATTCATATTCCATCACTAGGATGTAATGAAGAGCATATTATAGTCTTAGTGACAGAGATTATTTTTCATTACATGAAGTGTTGCATTTCTTCCGTGCAATGGAAGTCCAAAAGAAACTGCAGTCATCAAAACTGGCAAAATCTCGCAGTCTTTCCAAAGTTTCAGGCAATGATAGATTAATTAATAGCTAAATAAAGAGCATATTATTAATTCCTCGTGGCTATATGATTTACATACGCGCCCATGGTGGGTGGGACACTAGTTTGATTCCCAGTGGGAGCTCATCCACCCGGTTCAAATCCCATGTTAAGTTGTAGATCCACGTTTCATATAGCCTCTATGCTAAACTACACATCAATGAGAATCACGTTACATAAAGTCTTATGTTCTTTTTCATACAGGAATGCTTCTACTTAAACAAGCATGTTATATAGTTATGTCACATTTAATATCGCTATACACACTCACACACACACACACAAAGTTAGCACTTCCATAAACATTTTATCTGAGCAGTTTTAGAAAAAATAAAGCAAATAGCCGCTGTATAAAGACATCGTTGTATTTCTCCGAATAAAGAGCAGTCCATGAAGGTGGAGCCTCTGCGGCGAATCACAAAAGTAGTTCGAAATCCATATTCTCTTTTGTAAATACTATGCCATAAATATACAGGACGATGCAATGAATCAGACAATTCGAAAACATTGTATATAGCAATACAAGTTGTTACCTTAGAAGTCACACGTCACTACCAATGCCGTGCAGCCGTGCACCATTAGCAGTGCCGTGCAGCCAACCTAGCAAATTGTTTGTTTGGCATGTTAATTTCCTCAATACGTTTTAGGCTAACAAAGTCAAGAAGTGAATTTAGTAGATCTCTTGAATGTGTTATTTTTTGTAAAGCTGTAGCTTCACATGGACACAACCAAGGAAGTTATACTGAAATAGGATTTCCGGATCGTGAATCCAGATACACGTTAACTTCAAATACGTGTAAGCAATCAAAGTAAACCTGTGGAGGCATAGTGTACATGCTAACCCCAAGTGCCAATGTTATTAATATTTCGATGTCACCGACTCAGTAGAAACGTGTTTGTTTTCAAGTAGCACCACGTCAAGTTATTGCATATTATTGAATGAAATATATATGCTTAACATAGTGCATGTGTATTATTTTGCACCCTGATTTCCAAATATTTTTGCTTCGGATGACAAATTTACAAAAAAATATATGAATAGTTGAGGTTCGAAATCTGGATTCCTGCTTTAGAAACCTAGTACGTTAACTATTGTAAGCTATAAACTGGTTTGGAAGGCGCGCTAGCTCAGTGATAAAGCACTCATCTCTGGAGCGAAGAATCTCCGATTTGATTCCAGGCTCTGTAGGTTTTCTCGAATTCCTCCCAAATTCTGATTCCACCAATTCTTTTGGGGCCGCGGTGGCTCAGTGGTAGAGCGTTCACCTCTGGTGCATGGGGTCTCGGGTTCAAACCCTGCTTCCGCCAAGTGAACTTTGTGGTGGACAAACACCGTGTGCGTGGGTTTTCTCGGGGATCTCCCGTTTCCTCCCACTTTCTTCATTCCACCATTTCATTCATTTCTCATAATCACCGTCTCCTTTAGCCTAGCCGGCATAACGTGGGACGTAAAACTCAAAGATTTCATTTTTTTTTTTTTTTTTCACCAATTCTTTCATAAGCATTAACTTTGATTAATCACCGTCTCTTTTAGCTTAAAGGGCATATCTGTGGACGTAAAATTAGAAATGTTGTTTTTATTGGCAGATTGATCGATATTAGAAACTTACCTTTCCTCTCCTTGTTTCCTGACTATTTTTGCCTAATCCATTGGCATATTCTCTCAGCTTCACTTAGGAATATTTTTTCTTAAAAGTAATTCGTGCGTGTCTTTGGCATGGGGGACCCAGGTTCGATTGCGAAGCGGGAGCTTGTGTGATTCGGATCCCACACTAAACTGAAATCTAATCCAATTAAAAAGTAGTTAGAGTAATGTAACTAAAAACCAGTTTCATGTTCTGGCAAAACTGTTAGCGTATGATTATCTTAAAATTTTATTATGTGAAGATGGGGTTATAAACCACTTCTATCGAGATTAATTTTCTCCTGTATTTTGCATTAGGTAGACAAGGGTATTTGCATCATATGCACTCAAGTTGTAGAATAATTTCTAAAATCGTATTTTCTCCAAAATGTTGACAGCTTTTCCTTCAGATTAGCACTTAGGCCCTATCTTTTGGTGCTAATTAGCTGTTCGTATTAGTACAGTTAGTCTTAAGTATTCGTAAATGTTGGTGAATAAAATGTAGGAATTATACCATACAAACGACAGGATGCTTATTCTTTTCAGATTACTGGTATGGGTAGTCTTGATGTAAGCTGAAATCGTACATTTTTATGCGAGCAAATATAAAGTACAATACTGATTCTTTAGAAACATGTGGTCATATCATTCAACTGGTATGTAATAGCACTTATAGCATATGAAGTGTTAAGATAACGAGTCATTCATTTTATATATATATATATATATATCTATATATATATATATATATATATATATATATATATATTTCCAACTTAAATGATATTCATAATTACAGCTCAAAGTTTTGCATCGATTTCTTCGTAGCATTGTACTACAATAATATAAATTACATAAGCTACTAAACCGAAGAATTTTCGGTATGTTTGTAATTCATAGTACAACTGTAACGTATATTTATCATTTCAGATTTTGAGATTTCCCAGTAAATAACAGCTTTATAAACGTATGCTTTAAGATGTATCACCAGGACTTTTAGAAACAAACAAAAGGATGAGGAGTGAAGGAGTTGGAGACTCACCGACTTCTAGTGATATTGTTGAATCGGGATTAATAGGTAAGATAATATTGTTTGAAAGTTGAAATTGACCATTCTAATAATTGGCTATAAAGCCTCATGTTCTAGCAATGAACTTGAGCTCAACTGGAAGTATACATATCATGTGTAATGTTTAGTATTTGTATGTCTCCATTATAGACCACCACAATCCAAAGTAAAGGCGAAGTTTTTAAAGATTTTCACTAGGTTTATAAGTCATCGAAATACAAAGTTTGTACGCAACCTTTATCCTCACCTTTACATAATTGGTAAAAATAATATAAAAACTGACTGCATCCAAATGCGATTTAATAACACTAAACTGTTTCAGTAGCCTGAGTTGTCTTCGTCAGTAGCTCTGGTAAATTCACATGAAATTGTCTGAAATTCTAAGGCCTACCGCTCACTGGCAACATTTTGTCGGGCAACTATCTTGTTGCTCTGGCTAAATGCATTGAGTCTTATGGGAGTCCGCTCACTGAGGCGACAGTGACAGAAAAGTTGCCGAGGTGTCGCCAAGCAGGGCAACAGCTCGGCGACGGAACAGTTGCGCAACATCTAAAAATGCATTGAGTCTTATGGGAGTCCGCTCACTGAGGCGACGGCGACAGAAAAGTTGCCGAGGTACCTCCAAATAGAAAGGTAAAAAATAAATGTTTTCTACAAGTTTTTTTCACGTAACAGTTCGTTCCGTGTGTAGCGCGTGAAAAGAAGTGTTCGCAATGGAAACTAATACATTCTTTGATTAGTGATTAGCATGTCTTTAGTGATAAAGACTATGAAAAATTAATTGAGGATATAGAGAAACTCTCAGCGTTAAAGAAGAAATATATATAAAGAAGAAATTATGAAAGGAAGTGTGTTTCGCTGTTATAAGAAACTAGAATGAGCTTTCCAGCCAAGAAAAAACAACACAGGTAGATACATTTTTCGATAATGACATATCGCTGTCATACTACACACTACTACTTTCATTAATTTCCCACAACTAGAAAAAAATACAGATAAAATTATCATTTTCAAGTTTCTTTCCATTTCAAATATAAAAAAGAAAAAAACTGTACTGTATAAAAATGGCCGATTTTAAAACGTGAAGAATACGCGGGAAGAACGAAGAAAGACAATTTTAATTTTATGGCTATACGTAGAACATTGAGAGTACAGTTGCTGTACAGTATTGTCGGATTGGCGCTTTTGTTAGTTTTGTTCTGTTAGTTATTTCCAGTCGTTTTATATTTTCGTTATTCTTGTTATCTTTTGATTCGAATAATTGTTCCCGTTCATATTAGCTTACACAATGCTGTTGTTTTTGTCACTCACTGACATTCAGGAACGTCATTTAGGTGGAGCAGGAGGTGCAATTGCTCCCCAAGAGTTTGAGGAATACATATACTTTAATCAATTGTCTACTAATATACTAGTACAAAACGTGAAAGTCTTATGTCGGTGGTGCTCTTGCCCCCCTCAAGTGAAGTCTGAAATAACGCCCCTGTTGACACTGCCTTCGAAAGTTTATTTAAATGTATTTATTTAACCATTGGAATGAGCGGTAGTTTTTTTGTGTCCGAAACCAGCGATTATGTGAACTGTTCCGGTTGCCGATTATGTAAATTGTGATATCAAATGCTCGGCAACTTTTCTGTTGCCATCGCCAGTGAGCGAGGGTATGGCAACAAAACTGTTTTGTCTCCGTGAAGTTACTGACTGCAGGCGACAGCGACGAGATAGTTGCGCAACTGTTTTGTCGCCAGTGAGCGGTAGGCCTAAGAAGTAAAAAGAAGCTTTCATGTAAGTTTACCAGAGCTACTGACTAAGGGAACTTTTTCTTTTTTCTTTCTTTCTTTTCTTTTCACTTAGAATTTCAAACAACTTCATATGAATTTTCGACAGCCATTGATAAAAGCAACAGATTTTTCAATTACTTTATTATTATTATTATTATTATTATTATTATTATTATTATTTCTCTTCTAAGACTTTCGTGTGACTGTGAATTTCGCAAACCTACTGACGAAGGCAACAGCGATTGTTGAAAGAGTTTAGTGCAATTAAAATGCATTTGGACGCAGGAAGTTGCTATATATTTTTTTTTCCTATGCAGTAAATATACGTCAGTTCTTATCTTTAAATAAGTACTTACCCTTTCATGCCCTTATCAATGCCAATAGCAGTGACGGTATGCTCTCAGCTCTGAAAAAAAGTCATTACACTGCATCAGGAGGACTATTTACATCGACCACTAGATGTATTTATTGATCTAGAAAAGGCTTTTAATCACATAAATTGAGAATTGTTGCTCGAAGTTGCAAAGAAAGTTGGATTGGAAAGGAAAGATCGAAAACTTGTAAGAAACTTAAATGTAGAATAGGGGAGGAAATGGCAGAGGAGATTACAGTTGAAAGGGGAGCTCGACATGGATTCAGTCTCTGGCCAACATTATTTAATATCTATCTAGAAGAGAGAGTGAAAAAGATCCTACAAAATGAAGACAGTATTTCAGTAGGAAGTAGAATGATTAGGTTTATACGGTTTACAGATGATACGGCGCTTATTGCGAAATCTAAAGAAAAAAAAACAATAAGGTGTTAGAAAACTTGAGGATAGGTTGTGAAGAATATGGGAGGTAAATAGATGTTAGAAAGACAAAAACCACGGTGATTGGAACAAAGCGGTCTGTGTCAAATATGGAAGTAGGAGGGAAGGAAATAGAACAGGTGACTAGTTTTGTATTATTAGTGATGATATGAAGCGCAAATATGAAATAAAGGCAAAGATAGGAATGGTGAGAGAATCCTTTTAGAGGGAAGAAAAGTCTGTTTTGTGGGACCTTGTATAAAAAGTTGAAAAAAGACTCATGAAAAGTTTCGTGTGTAGTATTGTACTGTACAAGGCAGAAACATGGACATTACGCGAAAATGATGAAAAACGACTGGAAGCTTTCGAAATGTGGGTATGGAGAAGAATAGAAATAATTAGCTGGGTCGAACGGAAAATGAATAAGAGGATGTTAGAAATGGTGGGGAAGAAAAGAGCAATTTTAGATATTATTGAGAAGAAAAAGAGAGATTGGTCGAGACATTGGCTAAAAAAGAAGTGTATCATGAAGGACATGATAGAGGATGACAGAAAAGAGAGGGAGGGGTCGAAAGAGGCTATATCTTGAGGCTATAATTGATGAACGATATCAAAACAAAAAGTCGTACATGAAGAAGAGATTAGCTGAAAACCGTGGAGCATGGAAACTTCTCAGTTGCGGCAAGTAACCTGCCAATAATGGCAGAGTACCTATAATGACGATGATGACTGGATGCATTTGAATGTATTGGTTCTAGCATTTATCGCTAAATGAAGGAGAGAAATTTAGTGAATAATGTACAAGAATATCTATGATGGGCATATGTTTCATTGCTCGAAAAGTGGAATGCAACGTAATTCTGGGAACCTCTCAAAACGCGAAAACCTAAACTGAAGTCCAGTTTGCTTATACCACTGACGGTATTCGTCCGTTCTTTCACATACATGTGAACAATCTTTGTCTGTATAGGTGAATTGTACTATAAGTTGCTATTCAAGTATGTCTGAATGATATAGATACGAGACTGCAATCAAACTTTTTGTGAAATTTGGCATCACTAAAAGCGGTGAGATACTCTGCTAAGGAGTGTGTTACATCTCCAAATAAAACTAAGCAGACAGCTGGATGACTTCGTAGCGTAATCGGTAAAGTATTGACTCTGTAGTTAAGAGGATAATGTGTAATATTGGGTAAAAACTTGTAATAAGCAACTGGTTTGCTTTTTCATTCTCCCCCTCCCCCTCTCCACAATTTTTAAATAAATTACGTGTTGGTTAATGAAGTAATATATATCCTCATAAACATTTCGTTTAACGTATTATTGTTCAGTCGTATATACAGGGTGATTCTTTATAGAGTTTTTATATGCCATTATAGTGCAAAACACTTCAAATTTGACTCACGTAGTAAGTAGTTGCAGAGTTGACCACACGCGGCGTCACCGGTCAGTCGTTGAAAATGGAGACTTTCACTGGTGCGGAAAGAGCTAAGTGTGTGTTTTGGTTTGAAGGAACGAAGTCAGAAACGAGTGTCCAGCGTGTTTTGCATACAATACGGCAAGGAACTACTCAGCAGACCAACAGTGTACAAATGGCGCCAGACATTTGTTGAAACAGGTTATTCTGGGCAACACACAAAGACTCCAGGGCGCTCACCCGTGACTGACGATATGGTGGAAGCAGTAGGATGAGTTTTGTCCGCAATCCTCGAAAATCTACACGACGTGCATAACAAGAAACTGGTATCCTTCAAACGACTGTTTGGCGTGTATTGCGTAGACGTTTGTCCATGAAGTCATACAGACTGTCCTTGGTTCAAGCACTGAGTGAAGCGGCTAAACATACCCGACATGAATTCTGTGTTACCGTGTTGGATCGCATTAGTGGTGATGAGTCATTCTTGAACAATGTGGTATTCAGTGACGAATCAACTTTTCACCTTTTCGGCTGAGTCAACACACACAATTGTTGTATTTAGGGCACGGAAAATCCACATGCACTCTTGGAGCTGGTTCGTGACAGCCCCAAAGTGAACGTATTTTGCGCTGCTTCCAGAGCAAAGGTGTATGGACCATTCTTCTTTGCTGAGAGCACAATCACCGGCATCGCCTATCTTGATATGCTCCAGAATTTCCTTGTTCCACAATTAGATGAAGATGACCACGATGGCCACTTACAGTGGCAACAAGATAGCGCATCACCACACTACCTGATAGACGTAAGGGAATTTCTTTATTAGCTTTCTCCAGATAAGTGGAGAGGTCATGGTGGCCAATTGCCTGACCACCACGGTCTCCAGATTACACACCATTTGACTTCTTGCTGTGGGGGTTTGTGGAAGATAAAGTGTGCATCCCTATTCTACCTGATAATGTTAATGAACTGAAACATCGCATCACAACAGCCATCACGGACATTACCCCCGTTTGGCAGGAAATCGACTTTCGTCGGGATGTGTCCAGGATGACCGCAGCTGCGCACATTGAGCCATAATAGATTTGTCACAAAAAAAAACTTGAATTGTTTTGCAGTATAATGACATATAAATCAAGTCTGTATGTGGTTGCAACAAAGAATTATAATTGATTGAAGTTGTAAATCCTATAAAGAATCACCCTGTATGACACGTATTTAAGCATAGACCCTCAAGAATGTAAATAAATCAGATCTGTTGTTAATAATAAATGTGATATAAATAGATTTAACAAAAGTCTATAATATAGAAAGTTTTAATTTGTTAAGTTCTTAGAAAATAATGTATCACCTGAATAGAAGAATTTTGAGTTACGATGTGAAATATTGCATGCTCATCGCATACTGTATATATGTACGATATATCTTTATTTTCTCTAAAAATTTGCTATTACGAACAACGAACGT
The DNA here is from genome assembly GCF_964235325.1 of Thermobia domestica. Classification (NCBI taxonomy): domain Eukaryota; kingdom Metazoa; phylum Arthropoda; class Insecta; order Zygentoma; family Lepismatidae; genus Thermobia; species Thermobia domestica. The sequence continues at coordinate 195,893,303 of NC_137455.1, read as the reverse complement.
TATTTCTAACGTAAATATATATGTAGAAGCAGTAGGTTTCAGATAATAAATAAGGTTGTGAATAAACTTTTACAATCCGCGGCAAAAAAACATGCAACATGAGGATGTAAGTTTATTGTAAAACTACGCCCAACAGCACAGGGTATGAACATAACGTCTAAGTGGAACGAATCACGCCAGGATAAACCTCGGCCTCCTCCCGTGCACACTTATTTTGGAGCAAAAGACTTCGTCATTTCACAATAAACTTATATGCTCATGTTGCAGGTTTTTTGCCGCGGATTGTACAGGTCTCAGGTCAGTTCTTGTGAAGGTAAGGAAATCTCTAAAGCATCGTGAGTTCGTTACAATACTCCTAGCAATAAAACATTCTGCTCGTCGTGAAGTAATTGATAAGTCCTTCAGACGAAAGGTACATTTCAATTTTCTTCCTTTCTATTGTTTCAATTCTAGTAACATTGAGTGAAAAGAGAAGCTTCAAAATTTGAATGTTTTAATTTACTTTTTTTTTCTTCCATCCTCTTTTCAGGTATATTTCTGTTTTAATTGTTATGATCTGTGTTTATCAATAAGATCATAACATTTATACTGAAAGAAACAGTATTTTTTTATATGAATTTGATTTTAATGTTTATATTTTTCGCAGATGGATCAGACAACTTCGCTACTAGCATAGATGGAAACTCAACAGATTCAGGAGCATTGGTTGATGCTATGAATAATGTTGCAGTTGAAATGAAGGAATATGAACCGCTTAATGTACAAGGAAGTAAAACCCATTCCAGTGCAGAAATCATTGACCTTGATAATGCTTCTATAGAATTACGTGACACTCCTGAACATTCAAACTCGAAGGAAAAAGCCCATAGTACTGAAGATTTTGTTGCACCTGTTCCTCTGGATTCGCCAAGTGTTTGTTCACCTTCACTATCATTAAGAATACGATCATTCAGCAACGAAGTTAATTTTGATCCAAGAGTAGAATTCAACGATAGTGTCAATGGTATTGTTCCTTTAGGTAGTCCTGAGCAAATACAATCTAAAAATTTCAATGAAGTAAATAAAAGAAATGAAGCACTACCAACCGAGGGTACCGAATGTGTTAGCATTGCTGATTTCGCAGAACGAGTTACTAATGTAAAAGTAAGTAAACTGTCAGGAAATTATGTCTAAACTTTCTTCTGAATAAATCCCTTTGTCATTACGTTGTTGCATGCTGTGTAACTTTTATCTGAGACAATAGAAACAGTTTAATGTATCCGCCGCTAATGTCAAAATCAGTAATTAATGTAAAAGTGTTCCTAATGGGTTCTTGTTTCGCGCTTACTGAAATATAAGGAAGGTTAAAGGATGAGTAAAAACTTGTAAAGAAATTACTTACTAGCAGAATGATGGCTTCTCAGAAAAGTGCAACCTTTAATCACCAATCTCCAATTTCACCATCTTTATCTCCCAAAGTAGAGATACAAAGCAGCAGCTTCTCCAATAGCCAGTTGATGTCAGCTAGTCATTTGTTTTCTTATATGTTCGTTAATTCATTTTATAACCATGCCTTCAACGGATGATCACTAAAAGTGAAAATCACATATATCATTCATAGTTGCAATCGTATTTCTTTTTGTCGTACATGAAAACAATAAAGATGAATGTCATTTTTATATCTGCCGGAAACCCTCTTGTCTCAGGTAAAGGACCCTCAACATGGAAAAGTAGGTGGAACTGACAGGAAAGCTTTGTTTATGATGCATTCGTAACCACTTCACTTCATGTTCTTTGCCTACCCTCTCCTACGAATACCGTTGCCTTCCGGATGGTTGGTGGGAGTTCTGGAAGAAGACGATCCATGGAAGTCTTGTTCTGCCTGGGGTGGACATGCAACTTCTCGACCTGCTTATAAATGAGTCCAGTGTTTGGATTTTTTGCATATTAATAAAATTCATTTTAAAAATGGAAAAAAAAATAGAAAAATATAAAAAAATATTTTTATTGGAGTTACTTTAGTTGTACTTCCAATAACATTTCCTTCAACATAACCATCTCCATTCAGAACGTAAATGCAGAACACTAGAATAAGCTTTATCTGATGCATCACGGAATCCAACAATTGATATGTTTAGCATTAGTAGAAGATAAGCATCTACTGAGCTGAGTATCTTCCACTGATGGAAGCTCATTATAATAAGATTTACGTAAATGCGTAATATCTTCTAGTAATTCACTATTTTAGTCAGCATTTGTTATCCACAGACTTCGCAATAAAATCTTTGTCTTAATAGCCAAAGATGACAAAAATCCTAAGGTGGGGGGTCATATAACTTTGCTATGCTAAATAAAAGGACTGTCTTCGTTGATTTTGCACACAACTTAGACTTGCTAGCAGAAAGCACAAAAATACATGTCATCTGGCACCTCTGAATATGAAGTATTTTTACAGGTTCATCTTTATTGAAAGATAATCCGTTATCTTGTTCCTTGTGAACAACTTATTCCAAATCCTCACCCTTGTGGGATGCCCATTGACTTATTTCAAAACCGGCCTCCGGTAGTAACTTAATTAATCGGGACTTAATCTCTAATGGGACTTTTATACAGGTAGCGCCAATTAGAATATTGTCCTGTAAAACATTATACTGAATTCAGCCATAAAACTGAAATACATGGATATTATAGGCCCTTATCAGAACTATCCCACCTCACTCTACTATCTTCATCCAGTTGACAAAATAACCTCTCAGTCAACATATCAAGCGAATTGGATCTTGTAACCGTTTCCTCTATGAGAAAGAAGAGGTCGTAAACCTTTTCTCTTGACACAGCGCAAAAATACAAATTGGAAACAGTTATCGACACTAATAGACAACCGAAAACGTGTTCAGTTATGCTATATTTACGTCTATTAACTGTGTCAATCACTCAGATCTAATGTAACCATGACGAAACCCCGACAATCATTGTGAAAAACTGTATATAAAATATATGTACCATATCCAGTGATGTTATCTTGTGGCGAAATGCACAGGTATGAAATACCGATATTTTATTTTTTTCAAATTCATTTTTCTAGTTATTTCTTTACTTTTGTATTTATGATATGAATGTCAGTGTAAGTTGATTTGAAGACTAGATCAGGAATATATTATAGTATATTCATTTAAATAAATCGATAATTCAGTAGTACGATTAATAAATGGCAGTATGTGCTAATTCTTTTTACATATTTAAATTTTAACAGTTGCTCTCGCACCTAGTCAGAATGTGCAGACTAATTTATACATGGAGACTACGCTTTCATATATATACTATATGATCAAAAGTATCCGGACACCTGACTGAAGATGACTTACAAGTTCGTGGCGCCCTCCATCGGTACTACTGGAATTCAGTATGGTGTTGGCCCACCCTTAGCCTTGATGACAGCTTCCACTCTCGTAGGCATACTTTCAATCAGGTGCTGGAAGATTTCTTGGGGAATGGCAGCCCATTCTTCACGGAGTGCTGAAATGAAGAGAGGTATCGATGTAGGTCGGTGAGGCCTGGCACGAAGTCGGCGTTCCAAAACATCCCAAAGATGTTCTATAGGATTCAAATCAGGACTCCGTGCAGGCCAGTCCATTACAGGGATGTTATGGTCGTGTAACCACTCCGCCACAGGTCGTGCAGTATGAACAGGTGCTCGATCGTGTTGAAAGATGCAATCGCCATCCCCGAATTACTCTTCAACAGTGGGAAGCAAGAAGGTGCTTAAAACATCCATGTACGTCTGCGCTGTGAGAGTGCCACGAAAACAACAAGGAGTGCAAGGCCCCTCCAAGAAAAACACGACCACACCATAACACCACCACCTCCGAATTTTACTGTTGCCACTACACAGGCTGACAGATGACGTTCCCCGGTATTCGCCATACCCACACCCTGCCATCGGATCGCCACAGTGTGTACCGTGATTCGTCACTCCACAAACTTTTTTCCACTGTTCAATCATCCAGTGTTTACGCTCCTTACACCAAGCGTGACGTCGTGTGGCATTTACCTACGTGATGTGTGGCTTATTAGCAGCCGCTCGACCGTGAAATCCAAGTTTTTTCACCTCACGCCTAACTGTCATAGTACTTGGAGTGGATCCTGATGCAGTTTGGAATTCCTGTGTGATGGTCTGGATAGATGTCTGCCTATTATACTTTGCGGCCCTCTTCAGCTGTCGGCTCTGTCAGTCAACAGACGAGGTCGGGCTGTACGCTTTTGTGCTGTACGTGTCCCTTCACGTTTCCACTTCACTATCACATCAGACACAGTGGACCTAGCGATGTTTAGGAGTGTGGAAATCTCGCGTACAGACTTCTGACACAAGTGACACCCAATCACCTGACTACGTTCGAAGTCCGTGAGTTCCGCGGAGCGCCCTATTCTGCTTTCTCACGATGTCTAATGATTACTGAGGTCGCTGATAATGAATACCTGGCAGTAGGTGTCACCACAATGCACCTAATATGAAAAACGTATGTTTTGGGGGGTGTTCGGATACTTTTGATCACATAGTGTATATGTAGTCTAGACTAGATAGTATGGACTATATAATCTTGATATAGACTAGACTTGATAGTTTAGTCTATATATATATGTATAAGGTATTTGGAAACAATACCAAAACATTTCGGGAAATGAATTCTCACACGAAAATATACATATATATATACACACACAAACATGGGTGCCTTAATACGTTATTTCAAAGTTATAACCCGCCAAAAGTTGGTTAGAACAGTATAAAAAGAATGTAAGAGAATGTAAGTAACTCGAGAACGAAATGTCGGACGAAGGTCAGGTAATAATAATAATAGCCATTAATGCACTAGTAGATATGGAATGTATGCCAGTGTTCAGTTCCTGGTACGTTTTTTCGTTTCTAGAAGATCTCATAAATTTCCTTGTATGCTCCTACGCTAACCATAACGCCGCCCGTGTTTCACTCCCTCTGGCACATTAATGCAATGTAGACTCGAAATAAGCACAAAGTTCGTTTACTACCTGACCCTGATCCGACATTTCGTTCTCAAGTTATTACCCTTGTTTTATTGATCTATTTTAGATGGACTATAGCATCTGTGCACCCTTATGGGTCTACATTATATATATATATTCATGCTTCTGTGTAAGGATTCATCTCCAAAGTCTTTTTAGTGTTATTTCCGAACGCTGTTCTTCCTTTGTGATATATTAATAATTATTTTATTACTTCCAGGTAGAAACGTCTGAACAACAAGAGGAAGATACTGTGGAAGAGATTGCAATTGGTGAAATACAGAATGATACTGATTTATCTCTCAATAGTGATTCTATCTTCTTAAGTCAGCTTCCGCCATACAGTCCAGATTTTCCACCTCCGGAGTATCTGAAAATAAAACCGCCAGAGAAATTACATGCGTGTTTATATTGTGGAGACAAGTAAGTGTGGTATTCTTGTGTGGTTTCTATACTATACTATATTGATAAAATATCGAAACTAGTTTCGTGTAATATTGGATGCTGTCTGATTCAACAATTCTTCCAACATTAGCATGAATTTAGTTTATTGCAGCAAAGTCTTATATTGAGACATCTAACTATATATGGCAGCTGTTACACGATAGAAATCGTCGAATTTTACTCATAATAGAGTTTGTATAGTTTGTGTTTGTGTAGTATAAGAAAGACTTGAATGAAATTTCGCAGAAATGGAACCAAAAAGCAAGAAGTACAAAAATGCTGATATATGTTGGTTTCCTAAAAAGCAGTCTATGCCTAGTGCATCAGAGTTATACTGGAATAAGCATAAAACGTTCGTACTCATCTCTTGGACCACACTCACACAGTGGTTTATTAACTGATCCCATCGTTTAATTAATTGTCGGGAATGTAAACTTTTAATTTTGATTTCGTTGATCTAATTTACCATTGTCGTTCAAGATCATTATCGTTACTTACAATTTTTAACGTCCTTGAAAAATCCGAAATAGAATTTTCATTTAGACTTCCCCAACATTTTTTTTTCTTTCTTTTTACTCTGATCGTATTTTTTCCATATGATTAGCGTCCGCAACTTCGGCACGAGAGTGTCAAAGACAATTCGCTCATTTAGCTTAATTCGACATCCTGAAGAGTTTTCCTGAAGACTTCAGTCACATTCTGTGATGTTCTCAGCAGGTGAGATCATTTACGTGAAGAGTGCAAACACCTTACTCTTTAATTGCAAGGGTTCTAAAATTAAATAATTTAACTGATCTCATGATCAACTTATTGTTTTTGTAGGGAAAAAATGTCGCATAAATTCCTTAATACAGTACAGAGAATTTTACTAACCTTATATAGACATAAATTAGGTGAGAGTCTCACTTGGGCACCACTTCTACATCTCTTAAAAATAAATTTACCATATTACCATTTCTTAAAAATAAATATACCATATTACATCTGTGCAAAATGAAAACAAAAATTACTAACTCGGCTTAATTGATAGTATTATAAGCTATTTTGTATACTAAAAATTCAAATCAATTTTAGTTTTACGATAACAGCTGTGGGTAGACGATTTTGAACTTTTGTTGATGTAATCGTTATTCTATTGTTTTGTTGCCAAATTGAACTGAATACTAATCACCCAATCTTCACAAAATTTTGAAAACTATATTTTGCATACAGACTGTTTATGAAAATGAAGAGCTTATTATGGAACAAAACTTAGGTTTAAATTCTTGTATGTGCTTCAATTTGGTACGACAAGTCTACTTCTTTTGTGATGTTCTTCTTTCTCCTTAAGCACTTTTTCCCTTCAACAAAACAGAACTGTCGTTGATTTTGACACTGCAGATACACAAGCATAAAATGTATTTGCATCATCGACATTAAATCTGCTACCTAACACTGCTCCCTTTCCATGACTAGTAGCCAAGGAATTCCAGGTCAGAGCAACTTGAAACTGCGTCTGAAGAAGCGTCGTATTACACAAAGTGAACCGCTGTTTAAACTGGCTTACTGCTCCATCAGAGAAAATATTAATGCTCTTTACTGATGAATATAGTTCTTTAATTAATCCTAATAACACATTCAGGAAAGCACTACAACATACTTATCATGGGTCAGTTCGTCACTTACAATGGCGTAACTTTAAATAAGTTCTGAAGATATCAATGCGACAGCAATAAATATGGTGACCTGTTGGGTTCCCCAGTATGTAACCTGAATTTCGTCATGATGTCGAACACTGTAGTCACGTTCTGCGAAATCAACTTGTAAAAGAATCTGCTTGACGTATCTTTCGATACTGTGTTTGTCATGATAATACCAATCCAAATTGCGATGTTAACCATTTTACTATCACTTTGGTTTGTGACACTTTAATGCGTTGTGTCCATGACAGAATAGCATAGATTTTCAGTTCATGATTGTGACTTTTAAAGACTTGCAGCAAAAGTGAAACACCTAGTGAATCTTGTCCATTCGTGGTTGCTTACCGTCTGTTATATTGTGTTCCAAATATAAATACTTTCAAAACTGTTTGAAATTTTTAATAATTTGTAACGGAACGGGACAAATCACACATTGGGGTTTTAAATGGAAGCATGAGTTAATTGTATGTCTTTTCAAGGTAAGAAATATGTGTCTGCTTATAAAGTATATTACAAAGTGAGCATAGAACAAATTTTCACACAAACGAAGTCAAACCTTACTTTGTTAAATCAGATTTCTCTTGGACAAAATTTTCACCAAGTCCAATATGCGGACGCCATCTTGCTTTAAAAGGCAGGATTAAACTTCAAACAATATTGCCAGTCAATAATCAAGTTTGTTACCGAAACTCTAATGCAGGTACTAACAAAATAAGCCAACACCAAGTGTCCGAAATGAAATAAAAATTAATTTTGGTGATATTGGTTTCACTTTCCGTGGAATGGCCCAATATATATATATATATATATATATATATATATATATATAGCTAATGCCATTTTTTATCATAAAGAAGCATCATCTACTAAATTGGAACTGTCTAATAACAAAAAATACATATTGTTACCATTTAAAAAATTACATGATTTTTCTATAAAGTGTTAACTTTCTCCGCACATCGTTTGAAGATGGCTTCCCTGTAAAACACTGTCAGATAGTCATATCGTTTTTATATCTTATAAGCTCTTACGAGGCGCATTCGGAAAGTAACCTCCGATTGGTCATTGTGCGTGAAGTAGTGGAGGCAGCGCTAGCATCTTTGCACAGATGTGCGCGGTAGGCAAAACAATATTCGGCAGCAGTTATTCATCGGGAAATTTGTGCCCTGTGTGGACCAAGTGTAGTAAGTTGTTCATGAATGGACTCGTTCATGTAAAAGTGGACAAACAAACATTCATGACGAAGAGAGGAGTGGCAGTTCATCAGTGGTCACTGATGAACTCGTCGTGAAAATCGATGTTTCACAACTCGGGAGCTTTCCGATAAATTTCCACCAATATCCAGGAGTGTGTTATATGACGTAATTTCACCGAGACTGGGACTGAAAGATGCGGTCACAGGCTGGCTCAAGGCACAGGCGGGAGATTTTTATGTTGCTGGCATTTCTAAGCTAGTACAGAGATATGATAAGTGCTTGAATGTTTATGGAAACTGTTGAAAAACAGAACAGAGAAGCAGCTTTGAGATGTATATAATAAATTCTTCGTATTTACTATGGTGTTTCTTTTTAACCAATCGGAGGTTACTTTCTGAACGGCCCTCGTATACTATTAGTACAAATTTAAGTAATAAAAATCTTGCCTGCTTATTAAGTAATGAAATAAATAAGTAAATAAATAATAGAAATCCTACCTACAGTCTGGATAGAAAATGTTTAACGTATAGGTGATTTTTTAAAAGCATTACTGTATTGGTCAATCGCAGGTTGGATTCCTTGTACGTATACAATATACTTACATGATACATTCCACATTTTGCACAATCAGTGGGCAAATTTTGGTTGAGATTGTTGTGCGCTTTTATTACACTTCATGAAAAAAATATTAATTTTCTTATAAGGATTTTATTGTGCTCATTAATTGTATTAATATCCCACTGTTTTGGAGATACTGACTCCTTACTTCTTCCTCTTGTGTATAGCAATGTTCGAGAAGAGTACACGAAAAATTTATCTCAAAAATGGTTTCTTCAACTTTCAGTGACGTATTTTGTTAGACAAGTGGATTTGCCAGAAGCTTTAAAGATAGAAAAATTTGCACTGCTGGTTACTTTAATGCTATTTCCAGATAACTGACAGTATTCGACTCCTAAAAGAGATATGAGTGGACGTTCAGTTGGCTTTAAATGTGGCTGTTCTGAAAGTAAAAAATAAATAAATATCTTCCGTTTAAGTGTCTTGTGTTTACATTCTTGCGTTTACATCTAGATACCTAAACTTGTCACAAAGGCTTGGAAAAAACAAAGAAATCACCTCTCTCTTTAAATATCGTACTTTTAGATAGGAGCGGCCTTTCGAAACTGGTTAATGAAACTTTTTTTAACCTGCTCATACACATCATTATGCTATGCGAGACAAACCCAGTTAAGAAAGCAAAATTAGTCCTTACATGCAACGTAATCCTTCTCGTGGTCTATTGGCTATTGTGTGTGCCTTTGGTGCACGTGACGTAAGTTCGATTCATGGTGGAAAAGACAAAAATTTAATTTCACAATCATTCCCTTGCATTAATTATCCGTCTCCTTTAGCTTGAAGGGAATAACCTGGCACTCTAAACTGAAAATAAGAAAAGAAAATTCATTTCGTTTATTTACATGGAATGTACTTACGAGCAGTATCCTTACTAACAGTATTATGGATTCTTTTCAGAATACTTATTTCAAATGACATTCAAATTCGAAGTTCCTTATTTGAACACAATCGTATATGATTCTAAACAACATAATAACATTAATTTCATATATAGATTAACTATTCTATTAAGATGATAAAATTAGAGATATTATTTGCACAGCACTTTACTTAACGATATTTTCTTCACTTTAATACGCTTTCTGCAATTTTACTTTCAGGTTCATTTTGCAGCAGAGTTTAGTGAGACATACCCAGAGACGAAGCATGTTGATCACATATGAATGTGAAATATGTGAGAAGACACTCTCCTTTTATAATCGTTGTAATTTGCTTGAACATTTGCATAAACACCCAAAACCTTCTGATGATGCTATCGAATGTGCTGTTAAGCCACTTCCTTCAGAGCTTATTGATTTAAATCCTCCAGAGTTCGCTGCAAGTGATGAATATGATCTTCTTCAAAGAATTATGGCAAGCTTTCCCCCAGTGAATACAGGTACCAAAAGGAAGTGCTATGAATGTACAATGGTGTTTCCTAGTGAAGAAAGTGCGCGATTACATTTCCTTCGTGTTGATCTCGATAGAATTTTTATTTGTAATGGGTGCAAATTGCAGTTCCCAAATACATGTAACTTTTTTGCTCATAAACGAATTCACCAACGAAAACCACCTTTCATATGCCCAGATTGTCGTGAGGAATTTAAAGTATGGCAATCGCTTTCTCTACATTTGACACACAAGTGTTTTTATACGTTCAAGCAAACGAGATTCATATGTACATACTGCCAATGCATGTTCTCTTTACCCACTAATTTAAAAGCTCATATTCTCAGTGCGCATATAAAACAAGTTTTTAAGTGCACCATTTGTCCGATTGCTTGTTATACGTCTGCCATGATAGATAGTCACAAAGCGAGAGTTCATGCAAATTTAGATATCCAAACTATTCAATACGAGCAGTGTCAACTTTGTCCTGATCGTTTGATTGCTAAAGAGAGAGTCTTTTATCATATTCAGGGACACGCTCAGAAGAAAGACTGCTTGATGCAAGTGTATTTTTGCGATAAATGTCACGTAAGTCTGAAGCACAAAGAGAGCTTCAAAAGGCATAGAGAGAAGTGTGTAGGAGTCGATACATCGCGAGTGATAGTACAAGTTCCTTCGGACACGTTTACAGGTGTGACACCGTCGGGACCGAGTACTAATTCTCAAAGCATTTTACGAACTTCCAGTGCATCAGACACAAACGGCTCCCTCCCATCTATTAATCATGGATTAGTGGTTACAAGAAATATCGTGCAGCCGTTACCACAGGCATCTGTTCTTATACCTGTTAATAACATGGCCGAGGGAGTAAATAGAAATATGTTGATACCAACAGTGTTTGTTTCTACTAGGTCTCAAGCACCAGTTCTAGCACGCCAGAATATGCTTAGATCAGCATTGTCAAATTCTCAGTCCCTAGTTCCTTCATCTGTAAATAAAAGTAATATCAAAGAAAACAGTAAAATTGAAAGTGATCCTGAAATCCAGATTATTTCGTGCTCTATGAAGCGAAATGTTGCAGATGCTACCCTCCCACATGCCAAACGTGCAAGAATTAATAATGAAGATAAGGCAATAACTAATCATACGACAGAGGCGGTATCTGTGCCGAATATAGAAAAGGAGAACGGCACTAAAAAAGGAGTAGTCAGGGATACTGAAAATCCAATATCTGATGACACTGCCCGTAAGGAAACAGAAATAGTTAAATTGTGTCATAAATGTGGTGAAGGTATTTCCAATGGTGATGGTATTAATAGTCATCTGTGTTTCTCTCCGGAACCTCCGGACCGGTCCCCTTCACCGCCAGAGCTTTCGCCACCACCTCCAGGCCTCTTCGATAATGAGAGCTTCCATGACTCAGATGATGAACCCCGGTCTCCTCCGAATCTTGTAAGAAATGCAACCCATCCAATTACGCATCAAAATAATCTCAGTGTGACAGAGAAAGGTAAAGAAACAAATGGACAGGAAATCCAGGAAGTAGTAACACAGAATAAAGTGCCTATAAGAATACAAGGAAGTAAAGAAGCAGCTGGATCAGAAGTTAAGAAAATAATGATACGAAATAAAGTGCCGATAGGAGAGCATCAAAAAGGTAAAGAAGTGACCGGTCAGGAAGTCAGGGAAATACTGACACGAAATAAAGTTCGTACAGGAGTACAGATAAACAAAGAAGTACCTGTAAGAAAAAAAGTAGTGGTACAATCTGAACAAGTGGTAGTAGCAAAGACTAATAAGGACAGTGATAAAACTGTTGATTCAAGTGGCAAAAAGTATAAAGTTAAACTAGCATTGAGCGGGCTTTCGAATCTATCTGGAGTGGAGAAAGATAAAACAAAAGTTACTTGGTATAAATGCCATATTTGCAGAATGTTGCTTATGTTGGATGGAACAGTGATTAGAAAACATTTCGACGAGTATCACAGTAATATTCGCATCCTGCAAGTTTCAACCAAAGTGAAGAGACTCGAATCCCAAAATTCAACCCAAGTGGTAAGACACGAATCCCAAAATGCTGTTCCTGAACTGAAAGCCAAGAAAGAAGAAAACCCAGTGAAAGAAATCTGTAAAGATGCAGATGTAGTAGAAAAGAAAGTTTCTTCACAACCATCGGCTGCTAGTGATAAACAGTTACCGAAGGAACCAGTTTCTAAGAAACGTAAAGGGAAACGATCTCCAAAACAGAAGAAGAAAAAGAAGGAAATATCACCTTTTAAAAGTGGAGTTACAGTAGCCGCTTCGAAAACAGAGAGTAAGTTTGAGTGTAGTAAATGCGATTTTGAGACATATGATAAAAGTAAGTTCCAAATGCATATTAAGTCTCATCGTAGGGATTCGAGTTCTTTTCAGTGTTCTGAATGTGGGATGTGTTTTGTTGTAGAGCCTTCTTTAGTGAAGCATTTGTATGTTAGTCATAGGATTAAAGATCCGAGCCCATACCTCGAAACGGGTGAGAGTAATGAAAGTAGTACATCTAGCGCATCCGAAACTGAGCCAAGTCCTGAGAAACCAGTGCAAAGTTATCGTTGCAGAGTGTGTTATGAAACATTCGAAAGTAGATGTCAGCTAGACAAGCATTTCCGTGTTCATGGAATGGCCTTTCTTTCAATGAAACGACATGGTGCTAAAGATAACGAAGGAAATACTGTTCGAACATAAGTTTGCTGAAATTTACAAGACAGGGTTAAGAAGGCTGAAGAAAACCAGATACGTTTGTGTCTAGTCTTCCTAAAGAGTGATTTTCGTGTAATTGTTTATTGCTGAAGTGCAAATGTGCACATAATTTTATATTTTATGTCGATTACTACATCTGAAATCGCGTTCACTAATTGTGCAACAGTTCCCTTCATTTTCAAGACTGTTGTGCCATAACCTATACATAAAAGAGTCCATTTTAAAATGATGGAATAAAGGTTTTAAAAAGAGAAAGAATAAAGCATCTTTCACTTGTGTAATCCTTCGAAAGAATGTAAATACAGGATCCTGAGTATTTAGAATGCAGTGTATTTTGAACGTGACTGTTCGATTACACTTAAAAGTTTTGATTGCTTACTCGTATATATACATATTTGGAAGCAAAATTTAAGAAAATGAATATGAAAAGCGGTACCTGAGGTATATTTTCTTATATTGTTTAGCGAAATATAAAATACTTGCTTCTTGCATATTTCAGTTTGCATATGTTTTATATTAAGACTCACGTAGAGTTATAAAGAAGTGAAGCTTTTAAAGAAAGAAAGGATTATAAGTGTGTCATGTAAAATGTAGATATAAGTAATATGTGAAATCAGAACCAATGAATGGACATTCGTTTGTGAATTGGAATTTTGTCCAAATACTTTTATTGCTATACTATAGCGATGTGTATATGTATATATGTATTTTTGAAAGAAATAATACCTTGTAAAGTGTTGTGTGAACAAAAATTTAGTTCTACTAAGAGAATATTGATATTTACAGAAAAAAAAAGGTATTGTACATCATGACTATTTATGTTATAAAATGTGCTGTCAATCTTGTTACACTCTTGTGCCGGTGTTATCATTCCTGTTTCTCCTTTTTCTCTCTTTTTTCTTTTTATTTTACTGAGTTTCTAGCATTGTTATAATCTCTTTTGCGTTATGTGATAGTGTTTCTATTTTCTTGTGTGTGATGTTTTCATCAAAGTAAGCAAACTTCGTAATCATCGTGGTCCAAAGACGCGTCCTTTCAGAATTATAAGGTGAAGAAAACAAGGCAAAATTAAATTGAAAATGCCTAGCTCGAAAACTATGGAATCTATCAAGGGTGAGTCATTTAATGATATAGAACCTATCGAAATTTTAATATATTAGAGTCCTGTAGTACCCCTGCAACAAATTTTGTAAGCTGGTTGGTTTTGAAGAATGTTCCTTTTAGCAGCAAGATTGTATGAGATAATGAACATACAGCTTAACATGAAATTTGAACTACAGAAATTCTCACCAGAAATAAAACTCGGATCTCCCGCACCGGTGTGTATCCTTACCATATAGCAACGAGGAAGCTCTTTAATTTTATAAAGAAAGCTGGGGTATCTGAACGCCGTGATAGTGTTTCCTTACTTTGTTATTTATCGCAAGTTATCACTTTCCACTTTCATATTATCAGTTATTTCTTGACAAATTGTTCAACCACACACAATACATTGTGTACATCAAATGAAGGGTAAGGGGGAAAAAAAACAGGAATGTCCATGTATGTACTTTATCGGGTGCTTTGTCCTATCTGTTGGTGACTCTTGGTACTATTTGACTGTATATGCCACGCATGCGTAGATGTAGAAATGTCCATGTAAAAAGGAGCAAAATATTTAATAACCCGATTATTTTTACGCGGTTTTCAATATTAAAACGCCATTTTCTCGAAAATACAGTTTTGTCACATTCCTTCTTTATTCGCCTTACTCTTCAAATGAAATTTCTTAATAACATTTGGAATCTTATTTCTGTCTTTAAATATTATTTGGTGATACTAATTAAGGACATACTTAAAAACTGGCTTTTTACAAAAATACAACTGCAAGTTAGTAGTTGGTTAGTTGATCTGGGATTTTCATTTGTGTCATCATTTGATTAGTTGTTCCCTATTTATGCTGTCAAAGGCTTTGTGGCAGACTATAAACAAGATCCAGAGTTCTAGATTGTATTCATAATGCTTTTTGGTGATCTGTTGTATTACAAATACCTGCTCTGTTGTGCCTCTATTGGGTCTAAAACCACACTGACATTCGCCTGTTATGTTTTCTGTGTGTCTTTTAAGTCTTTCATTGATAATGCTTGTATCTTATATGCTGCATCCAATAGCATTATGAGTCTATAATTTTTTCATTCTGTTCAGTTTCCTTTATTGTGTGTCGGGCAAGTAATGCCTATTCTCCATCACTCTGACATTCGTCCCATATACATGTGACGTGTTTGTGGATTTCTTTCTTCATAGCTGTTTCTGCCTTGATCGTTTCCATTACTACACTTATGAAAAAATGCACATATAACACAGACGCTGTATAAATAACATGTACAGTGAATGTACAGGTATTGCATGACGTGTTTATCTAGCAGTGTATCTAACATAGAAACACATGTCAAGTGCCCGTCAATGAACAAGATATGTAAGCGTAGCTATTGTACATGTATGGAACATGTGAAACACACGTACATGGAACATGCATGTAAGCATAACAGAGACGTGTTATGTGGAGGTCCTGCACTTCCGTGAAACAAGCATGTCACTTCTGAGCAACATATGCTGCAGCATGCAATCTACATATAATGCTTATACGTGCAATAGATATGTTACAAGTGCATGTAGCATACATCTTACATATTTGTAACAGGTATGTAAAACGTTTGTTGTGTAACAGGCAGCGAACATTTACAGTCAGAAACGATATTAAGTATAGGTTGGAGCTATCATTTCTTACTTCCAACGTATAATTAATATTGTTCCTGCAGGCAGATATAGAAAAGAGCATACACGTGTACGTCAAAATTTTATAACTAAATTACTTCATATTTTGATGAAATACTGATGTTCATTAATTCATTTTTTTCTTCCAAACAGGATCCTGTCAATTCCAAATTACCTAATGACAATTAGAACCTACATGTTGAGAACAAAGAAAGTAGTATAGGAAATACATATTGTTTATTCAAAATAAGTAGATAATATTGTTTTCATACAAATGTAGGCAGAGAGATTTTGAAATACAATATTTTGTATCTCCACAAGGTAATGAAAATCATAGGAATGAGCATTAAACTTAAGCTTGAATGTTAGCTGTGCCTCTAGTTGTCACAATTCTCAAAAATTTACAATTTCCTCGCAATTTGTAACATATCCTTTTGTCATACGTCGTATGCATATAAAGCTAATAAACTCTGTACATTCCATATGCTAGTAATATATATTGTAAAACATCTTACCCAAGTAGTCCACCTCCATATTGGATTTTTTTTTTTATAAATGTACATAAATTTTTCAAATATCTTTTAAAAATTACAAAATCTAAACTACAAATTTATGACGAAATGTAAACATATCATATAATTCCTCAGTGCACTTTAATTGTCCACTCTAAATAAACAAAGTGGTGGATAAAAAAGTTACAAATGTATACTTTCTTCTACACATTTGTCGAAAATGAAATATTTAAGTTTAACGTCCAATGATTATGCCCGTTTGGGTAAGTGAAACTGAGTAAAGCAAGTGAATAATGATGGAATGAAAAGTGGGAGGGAACGGAAGTACCCCGAGGAAAACACACGGACACGATATTGTCCACCAGAAATTTATTTGGCCGAAGATCGAACCAGGGATCCCCATGCACCAGAAGTAATCGTTCTACCACTGAGCCACAGCGCATGTGTTCGAATTAGCATCAGCATATTTCACCTCCTAAATAAATAATAATGGAATATAGAGAGTGGTAAAATTCGAACAACCGGAGATTTTAATTTACATTTTGAATTTGACATTATTTGCACCTAAAACTAGTTTAAACGAAATTCAACTATGACATGATGAATTGTAATGGTTTTGTGTTTTAGTAAACAATAATGCTTAAAAACGGAGAAGGGGAGAAAGGAAGTTGTAGATTAGTTATGCAAAATACACACACGGACAGAATTTAATATTTCACTGTGTCTATATTACAGGAATAGGAAATTTTTACCTCGATCCATTGGCATCGAAAGTACACTAAAAATACATTTTAATGCCTCTCTTTCTATAAATAAAATGTGGCTGTGCTACTGACAAGTGTGTTTCATTGTTTCCAATTCGCCCCCCGTGTTTAAGCGTAGTTTTCAATAGCTGCTTCTGAATTATCCAGCGATAGCAGCTCACCTTAAGCAAGTAAAGTTGACAATTACAAGGATCAACGCTCTACTAACTTTTGGTCATGCAGTCAATTGCTTCAAGTCGTCAAGAGCTCTTGCCATTAATTTTAGTGGCCGACAATGGCACCTCATTCTCGAGCCATGCATTCTGTCTGATACGACACGATTTTCGATAATGCCATTCTTGAGGTCGCGGATTCCATTACTAATATTTATCATCATCTTTGTCATGAATCACACTGTCAGTGGTTCTCAACCTAATTCCTATCACGATCCCTATTTTATCACATCCTCTTGCCAGCGATCCCCTTATAATTTCTGATTTGTAATAAGCTTGCGTGAGATTTTTAATATACCTATTGCAGAGATCTCATGATATCCATCTATTTCTATAATAGTAGAATCCATTTCTTGTATATAGTGGATACAGTAACAGTAATATATTCCCTATGATGAAAGTGTTCGTTCAAGATGGATATTAAACCCATTCATTGAAGAGGCCATCAAAGTAGCTAATCTAAGCCCACAACTTCTTGATCGAAGTATCGTGCGACAAGTCCTTGTAACTGGTTTTCTGTAACGAAGACTTGGACAAGTTCTGGCTGAAGTGAAGAATATCCTGGTCTGTTATCTGCTGCTTTAAAAGTAATAATTCCATTTGCTACATCGTACTTGTGCGAAAGTGGTTTTACTTCCATGGTAAGCATTAAAACAAAGATAAGTAATCGCTTATCAGTTGAAAATGACTTGATAATATGCAGATTGAACCGGACATTGCTGCACTAGTGAAATCACACCATGCTCAGGTATCTCATTAGCTTTCATTTTTAATTGTATTTCAATATGCAGTTCTCATTAGTTTCATGTAATACCTCTTTCATTTAAATTGATTTTTAAAGAACTCTGCACATGTTGAAAAATATTTAGTACTTTTTTTTTTTTTTTTTTTTTTTTTTTTTTTTTTGTTCTTAATAGTATATATAAAAATATGCAAGTTAATTGGGAAATTTTCTATTTTGGTCGCTCAGTGAGCATATTTGTGTTTTCTGGTTCATTTCTCAAACGCTTGTCGATATGTGCAATAGTTTCCTTTGCATGAGGTTTGTCACAACCCATAACACCTTTTTCAAAGAAAATTATTGCATAAAGGCGTGTGGGATATGAGCCAGTAAACAAAATATGCTCACTGTACAATCAAATTTGAATAACTTCTGGTTTTATTAGAATGTTGTTGATAGTCATGATATGTTGTCTTAAGATACTGAATTATTTTGGAAAAAAAAAAAAACTTCTTTCTGTACGTTTCCGTTTTCATTCTATGGCGATAGACGTTGAAACTGGAAATGGCTAATTTTAACTACACCCAGTTTGAATAGAAGGTTGACAGATGGAACGTATTCTTGTTACTGAATCGGTTGCAAGAAACGGCACCTTGATAGCATTTAACGTCTTTGTTCTACGGAAATCAGTATTGAAACTGAAAGTAATGGTAAATTTGAACCACTTCCGGGGTCGGTAGTGTTGAGGTTAGTCGTGATATGTTGTCTTAAGACGCTGAATCGTTTGCCAATAATAATAACCGCTTCTCGCTATTTCCATTTTCATTCTATGGTAATAAATGTTGAAACCAGAAGTAATAGTAAATTTGAACCACTTCCAGCTTTGGTAGTGTTCCAGATAGTCATGACTTATTGCCTTGAGATGCTGAATCGTTTGAAAGAAAAAAAAAACTCGCTGTTACCGTTTTTGTTCTGATGATTAACGTTGAATCCGAAAATGACTAATTTGAACCACTTCTGGTTTGAATAGAGTTAACGGAGGCAATGAAACCTATTGTTGGAACTCTGAATCGATTACAAGAAACCGCATCTCGATATCTTACCGTTTTCGCTCTGATACGTGTCTACAAATGGCAGGGTTTCACCAAGTGGGCCCAGCCCGAAAAAACCCGGTGGGTTTTTTCGCGTTGGACCCATCTGAAAAAACCCGCGTGGGTTTTCTAGGTTTTTGTTAGTATATTATTGGTACAACTAAGGTAATCACATTGAACGTGATTTTTATCAGATTTTGAACTTCCCTTGAGCGAATTAGATGCATGTTAAAGTATACAACATTCAACGGTAGACCTTGTAAGGTTTTAAAAAAAAATTCTATTTTACTAATTTTGTTCTATCTCTCACTCTTCAGATCGTTTCGGATCTGATCACTTTTTTATCTATATGAAAGTATAAACCTAATCAAGATTCTTTATCGCCTCACTCTAACGAGTGTGCCAATTTTACCTTACAACAAAAGAAATAAATTCCTTAAGAAATATATCGTCCGCTCGCTGTTGTCTAGTTAGCAGGTTCAAAATACGATCGAGTTAAAAATAACCACCCAAGGGATTTACGATGGATAACTAGATTTATTAAACTTAATATTTTTCTAAGTAGGGTAAGGTGAGTGACTAGAATTTTGAGGTTCAAAGTACGTTACTTCGCCCTTGAAAGAAAATCTTTATTTTGCTCGGCTTCCCAAAAACTCATCATGAGAGTTCAAGGAGCACAGACTCTAATTGAAATATCACTAATCATAATAATGAAAGACTTCTCTAATATTTCTTTGGGAACTGCGGTAATATGGAAAACTAGTACTCTCTCTACTCTAGGTCCATATTCCTTGCTTTCAAAGACTGTTTAACTTCACTACAGTAACAGTCTGGCCTACACCTGGTTTGGACTCGCAACATTCTGAGAAATCCAGAAAAGGAAACAAACTAAAATCTTATCAAGGATTGGTAAACTTAGGGAATTAGGAGTAGCAGTCGTCACTCATGGCCCAGCTATATTACGTCTTCCATTCAAGACTCTAGGTTAAAAAATAAACACACACTCTAATACTTCCAAACACGAAAGTCGCAGTGTGAAAAAACAAAAACACCAGCCAAGCCTCACTATTGCCTGACTGTACGGGGAACGAACCCAAACCGCAACCTGTATTCAATTTTAATGGGGAAAAAACCTCCAGCACCTGGAGATTTTCAAAAACCTAAGTGCCCTGGGTTCACTCTCCTCCTAGGGTCACCCCAAGAGCAAATTACTTTTCACTCCTTCTAATCATTAACTAGAGCCCATTTAAGTCGTTACTCTGACGTAGAGCTCAAAAATCCTAATTTATGCTTTAATTCCTATTCCTAACTCTGGAATTCACCTAAGTCACGGCCAGAGACCACTTTCCCTAGCGGGACAGGAAGCCACGGACTAACATATCCAGTAACTAATCTAAAGGACAAACCCCCAGGAAAAAGCTTACTTGCTGATTCCCTTTGAACTGAACAGCCACCAGCATAGACCTTTACTCTACAGGCATAGACCTAGCTGAAACAGCAATAACCATTTAAAAAATCCGCCTTTTTATATGTTTTGCCGAGGACAGAAAAAATTTAAGTATTCAACGGTTCTAGAAACTTCTACAGTAGTGGAAAATTACTGGTAAAGCAAGCAAGGAAAGAGAAATCTTCAAAAAAACTAGCCTCTCTACCAGATCTATAATCAAGTGGGAGCGAGAGTAATACTCGATCTAACTAACTGAATCTTAATCTTAAAAGAAAATTTGGCATATATAAATGATGGAGATAATGCACTAATTGATATTTACATATTATAAACATAGTAAGATTATATATATTACGCTATACTTATTAAATAAATAGTACTAGATAAATGCGTTAGAATCATACGTGTCAGGCCTGACTTACTAATTAATATTCACAACTTAATTTATATATATATATATATATATATATATATATATATATATATATATATATATATATATATATATATAGAGAGAGAGAGAGAGAGAGAGAGAGAGAGAGAGAGAGAGAGAGAGAGATTTAATATTAAAATATATAACATGAATGATCAACCAAGGTAACGAAGTGCCCCTTACAACCTATATAAAGTTCTGAATGCACTGAATGAATAAAAAGGCTTATCTTAGCTTCCAATAATTACAGAACAAATTAATGTATCGATTCTGTTTATAGCCTATTTGAAGTAAAATATGCAATTTTATATTTTAGAAAATACTTTCCCTGAATAGTTGGCGACGCCGGGAAACGTTATCCCTCGCACGTTTGACGAGTTCAAGGCCATAGGTGCCTGTATCGCCAGTAACTATGTACCCACATGCGCAAAAAAAAAAAATTGCGCGTATAGTGTAACTCACG
Source organism: Thermobia domestica (assembly GCF_964235325.1). NCBI lineage: Eukaryota > Metazoa > Arthropoda > Insecta > Zygentoma > Lepismatidae > Thermobia > Thermobia domestica. The sequence goes on along the minus strand of NC_137455.1, from coordinate 195,871,849 downwards.
ATTTTTCGCGGTTCGATCCCAGCCCCCGCCAAGTGAACTTTGTGGTGAACAAACACCGTGTGCGTGGGTTTTCTCGGGGTTCTCCCGTTTCCTCCCACTTTCTTCATTCCACCATTTCATTCATTACTCATCATCACCGTCTCCTTTAGCCTAACCGGCATAACCGTGGGACGTAAAACTCGAAGATTTCATTTTCACGATTTTTCGCATTTATTCCATCTTCCTTACGTTTATGAATAAAATTCAGTTATTAGTATGTGGAGATAATAGAAAGCTATCCACCTAAGGAGATATTTCCAAAAAATATAATAAAATAATAAAAATATAAGCAAAAAACAAAATTACGCTCGGTTTTGTGTATACTGGCAATCATGCTTTCGAGGGATTTTTCTGTAGCAGAGCACGATTGCGAAGGGAAATTGACAATAGGCAGTGAACGAACTGGCGGAAGGAACTGGAAAGTGGAGTAAAACATTGAATTTGTTAGTTTAAACCTAGTGTCTAGATGGTTTGCCAAATATAAATTAGCTTCTGTAACTAAGATGTCGTACGAAAATATATAATTAAACAGAAAAACTATATCTTAAGGTTCGAAGCGATATGCACCGTGATTATGAAGATTATTTGTTAAGAAAAAAAGAGAAAAGAAAACGTGGCCTCCGTGGTTAGGTGGATAGATTAGCGGAGTAGCGGTTATTTTATTATTTTGACACCACATCGAATCCTATCCCATCCCCTATTTTTTTTACAAAACATTAAAGGAATTGTTAATTTGATGTTAATAAGAGCCGTAACAATATAATAAGGAAATAACTTATTGATAGTATCCTTTAATCGACGTATTTATTCAGTATTAGAATACGTGTACTATTGGAAACAGATATTGTTTTCAATTTATGGTATTGTATGTTACATCTCCCTTGCCAGTTCTTGAACAGCAGACAACTCACTTCGGATTTGTGTGTCAGGAACAGAAAAAACAACATACGCGACCTCGACAGTCTTTCCAGTCTTACCCCTTGTTACGTCGACATGACGTTACTTCGAATGAAGTTTCTTGTCATGAAAAAAAGGAAGAAAGGAAAAAGCTAATGTCAAATTATCGTTTGTGTGTGTATATATGTTTGCGCTTGTGTTTTTTTCTTTTTAGAGTATTGACTTCTCTCTCTCTCTATTTTTCTTTTTCATATCCACAAGTGCAAGAAATGCGATCATAAGTCTGTGTAAGGAATAAAGAATGCTTTCGTTGAACGAAACTAAATTATACAGATCTATGTATGCGGAACACGAAAATTTCCAAAAGATAGCATGAATATGAACTATAATCATACCATATTTCTACATTATATGGTAGCGCGAAAAACTGATATTAAAATGATATAACAAACAGACATAAGCTTTTTTTTTCTAGCATGGCAACACATTAAACGTAACTCATTAAATTTTGGGGATTACAGATAATCACCTTACTTGTTGTGTTCCTATTCGTTTTCACGTTCGAGTGACGAAAGAAGAAATTGTACAATATGATATAATTCGTTCGTCCTGTAAACATTCAGAAGGGATAGTTTACTCTTCTCCGGCGATTTTCCCATTAACGCCTGACGCAATTTTGTTCACATTTCATAAATAAATGTTACATAAATAACCTAACGATATGGTATAATTCCATCATCCTAAAAAGCTAGAAGTGGTATATTACTTTTCGGAGTAAGTTTTACCCTACGATTTTGTCGAGAATGACTCAAGCAATTTTGTTCGTATTTCATAAATAGCATAACTCATTTGTCCTGAAAAGATACACAAGGGATATTTTATTAATGAGATGACTTTTTGACGATTTTCTCAGAAAGTACTCAGACACTTTTGCTCATAGTTCACATACAATTATTTCCTTAATAATTCTAATATATGGCATAAGTTATTTCCAACAGAAATATGACCAATGGGTACTTTACTTTTGGACGTAAGTTGCTTCGAACAGTTTTCCGAAACACATTATTATATGAACATTTTAATGTAATGTAACATTGACTAAAATGCCATACTGCGTTACTCGTAGAGATGGGCACGAGTGAATTCGAGCAGGTTTTCTTTGAAACTCGATTCGACTAGAAACAGACATCTTTGAGCTCGACCCGAGAACTCGGCTTGAAAAATTTCCTCCAACTCGACTCGAATTCGGGTCGAGTTTCGAGTCAAATCTTGTGTATAGTTTCGAGTACTCTCTTCAAGTATCTTACATAGACAATATAATTATTTTCAATGGTACTACTACTCAGTGGCGGCATAAGGCAAACTGGGGCCCGGGGCCAGTGAAGTAGATCGGGGCCCCTTTTCGAGAAATCGTGATTTATAAACTTCTATTTTTGACATTCATTTACATAATCATTCTTTCTGTTTACTACTCCCCCCTTTCCCATCTGTGTGTGTGTTTAAACCACTTAATTTGGGATATATTAAATAAATTTGGGTGACATTCAGCATCCCTGTCTATTTTATTAACGCTAAGAACCGCCTTCAGGCTGGTATCTAAAAATAAAACCGGACCAGAGCTATCGTTACACATATTTTTTATTCATTTTTAAACAAGGGACACGATAGAAAAAGCGTTAGAGATACAAGTTTAACGGAAGCTACAAAGAATCCAAAATTTATCCTACATCTAAATTATCCCAGTTTATACGTGTACTGTAATTAGATAGAATAGTAGGAGTAATGCTCCTAATAATACATTTAGAGACAAATTTATGTGCAAAATGTAACAATGAGCTGATATTGAAAAAATCACAAATAATAATATAACCGACGCGATTTTTAAATGTAAGCTCTAAGTTTTCTAGAATTTTCTTGTTCGGTTCTCGCCTTTGGTGTTCCTCATGTACAATTTCTTATATGGCTAAGTTTATTCATGGTTTCTCACCTGTCTGAGTTTACACTACGTGGGTTTTATTTAATTAGATTTTATTCCTGCAATTAGCCCCATTCACTTTAACATTCGGTTTCTCTCCAGTGATCACACAGATACTTAAACTTTTTTATTTTTTATTTTTATTTATTTAATTATTTTTTTTACCGAAGTATCAGTAAATAATGGCTAGAATAGATTTCTCTCCTGCCTGTCATCATTTATCTTTTACTAGGTTTCTCTTCAGTGATAAGATCTATTTAGTCCTACTGCTTTTGCCGAAATATCAGTGAATAGTTAAGCACTAGTATGTTTCTCTCCTGCTTGTCTTTTTTACTATTGTTTCCATACCCTATTTCACACTTGTATTATGATTACATAATTTTGTGTTTAATAATTCACTTATATTTATATTCTGTCACTTATGACTATATTATAACAAAAAATCCTGAATATATTGAATAATTGGGAATATATCATAGATTAAATATGTGAACACAGAATTCTACTATGGTTTGTACCACCCATCACCAGTAAATTGACAAATCTTGACGGCTTTTTATTATTCTTTTGGTACTTTTACATTTTTATTGTCTTAAGTTGAAACATGAAACTACTTTCAATGATATTTCCACTACCTTAGTAGCCTGTGTTCCACCAGCATTCAGAATGTTACCTTTCTTGATTTGGTTGCTGCGGAAATCTCAACTATATTATCAAAATCCAAAGTAGATTTTATTTCATTTTCAATAGAAAGATTGGCCAGATTCGTGAGTCTTTCTTGACCAATTGTGGAGTGCAAGTATGATTTTATCAGCTTAATTTGGTGAAAGACCGTTCACACGATGCGACAGATACGGGCAGTGTTATCAAACTCTGAAGAGCGGTTGCCAAACTTTTGTAGCTTCAATCCTCATTGAAGATACATATTTCAGTATGCCTTGTGGAGAAAAGTCAAGTTGTTCTTTAGCTATCTGAGCACACCATAGAGAAGGGATTATATGCTTACAATCCTGAAATAATTCTACGTCGTCCAGGTCATTCGGGTAGAACAAAGCCAAACCAGAGTAACATGCTTTTAGTCTTTCCTTACTCTCATCATCTAGCTCTGCACAAAGTTGGGAAAGGAAAAAAAAAAGTGGCTTTTCACCTCCATTCAGCCTCTTCCTTTAAATTTCTTACCCCCCATCCCCAAGAGCGTAGAACGTTTATTTTATTTATTTTTAATCTACATTCAGTTTTTTCTTTAAATTTCTTTCCAGGTCCCCAAGAGAGTGAGGACCTAAGCTATAGCTTGTTTGGCTTACACATAATTCGGCACTGATTAGTTTTATTAGACAGGTATTTCTGTTGTTTCATCAATTATTTGGTGTAATATCGATCGACAATTAATTGCGTTTACTTTTAGGGAAGGTGTGGATTATAAACTTTGACGGCCTTTGTGCGGCTCATACTAACAAAGTTCTTTAGCAATTATTTTTTACCTACCGTCCGGGGCCCTCCACGAAGTGGGGCCCGGGGCGGGGGCACCGCTCGCCCCGCCCTTACGCCGCCACTGCTACTACTACTACAACTTCTTTTTCTTCTATTATTATTATAACAACACTGTATAGGCGGTTTATATATGAATACTAAAAAAGTAGTTAATTGCCAACCTCAATAGTCGTGAAGTCTAGGAGTAAAGGACATTGTTCACGAGCTTCTGAATTTGGGTTGAGGGTCTAGGTTGAGTATTCGGGCTCGAGCCAAACGTTGTTAAAAGTTATAGGGCACTGGCCAAATATCTTCAAAACTGCTCGGCCAGGGTTTAGAATTGTCAACGACTCGAGCAGATCGGCTCACAGCTCATTCACTATCGACTCAAATCGAGAAGTGAGCTGAGCCAACAACTCACCCAAGCGAGTCGGCTAGAGCCCTTCGCTCAGTTGAGTCGAACCGAGCAGATGGCTTATCCCAACCAAGCCATGGTTCACCCCAAGCGAGCCGGCTCGAGCCATCGGCTTAGTTAAGCCGAGTCGAGCTAAGCTAGTTATAAAAAATCTCTTGTAGTCTCGCTATCGAGACGAGACGAGATGCGAGCAGTGTCCCCTCTCGTGAGCAACACAAAGTATTCCATATTACTGCTTAGCTTACATTTCTCATGGCTTTTGCTTTCCAGTGTAATCAGCCCATGATTTCAAAACGAGCGAGCCACTTATCAAACTCGACTCGACGCCAAAAACAGTTAATTTGTTCGGAACTCGACTCGAAACTCGACTTGGATTCAAGTCGAGTTTCAGCTTGACTCGTCCCATCCCTATGCATTAGAAAAAATGATTGCTTATTATTATTCTGCTAAACTAATTATATAATAATAACAATGTTGCTATATAAAATTAAAAATACAGAATATAGAGAAACATTACACTACAACTGACGAAATGAGAACACATGAACTGGGGGTGAGTCAAATTTGCCAATAACCCTAAAATCGATACATGCTTTTTAAAGCTAGTTGTTCCAAACTCTATAATCAACGGGACTTTAGGATATGCAAACTGATCTAAAAGAACCCTAATATTACATACCATCAACATTACATCAATAAAGTAGGCCTGCTCATCAGAACACCGTTTATTCATATTAAACCCTTACTGAATGTCGTTCATTATGGCACCCTAATTGTTGATAAATATTTCCCGCCGGGGCACCACTTTACTTTTAAATTCTGTTCAGCAGTGGCGTACTTACGATTTTGTTTCGGTGGGGTTTGCCAGAAAATGTGAAAATTCTGCAGGATATTTTATATACTTTACTATAGTAAGTAAGATTTCGGAGGGGGGGCCTTAAGCCCGGAAGCTCACCCCAAAATACGCCACTGCTGTTCACCATCATCTTCAGCTTTTAAGAAAAAGTATTCTTTCAAATGTTCGAACAATAAAATATTTTCGTTCTCCATCTTTATAAAAACAACACCATTCAAAGTAAAATAGATTACCAGTACCATTGCACTCGTAGTTCACTCACTGAATGTATTGATTTGGAGCTGTAAAAATCTAAGACAAAATCTTCCAGGTGCTTGCAATCAGTACACGTGATTTCCCTGAGGCTGTCCTCATCTTCCAAAAGCAGCAAGTGGCACTATATTTTGTTATGTAAATAAACAAATCAAATTGTATCTATGAATGTATTTGCAAGCCTACCAACGTAAAGTTCGTAAGGCAAAACGGGAAAATACACATCGAGATTTCCCGTTCCGCCTTCCATTAAGATGAAAAGTGATAACAGGTTTTACATGCTAATTTCATTGCTAGAGGTCATAAGGCGAGGGAAAAGGCGAACAGTGCAGGAATTGTCAGTCACTGACATCGTTCATGCTCCTTTGTTCCATTCTGAGAAATTCACTTACAGGAAAGAAACATTTGTTTCCGAAAAAATATATACATATATTGTAGTTACTCATCCGAAAAGTAACGCAAACTAGGTACGTTACTTAAAAATTTGTAACGCGTTACCGTTACAGTTACTTTGGAAACAATGTAACGCGTTACTAGGAAACGTTACTTGCGTTACGTTACTTCCCAAGACTGGGCTTGCGGACAGGTTTGCAGTGCATTTCACGGAGTTCGATATTGTAACGATCCTAGCGAACTCCTGAGCCTTCCCCACTGTACACTATAAGTTCAATTCATGCTTAATTAGAACTCTATGGGCCGTATGCAGAGTCATTTTGAGGCGTGATTAGTGCCATACTAAAGAGTTCGACTAACATAAGGTTCCTACGGTAGTCAGGCTTTTAGTATGACGCTAATCATACATCAAACGACTCTGCAAAAGGCCCTATTTGTTTAAATTTAATACTGTTAACCGTTATCACCTGTGCACCACGGGCAACAATCCGCCAGTAATTCTTTATTTTTGCCCTTTGTTTTAGCGCCATAAATGTCTTTGTTCATAAATTTCTTTGTCTATGGTTTTTACGTAGCGTGGACATTAAATTTTGACTTCTAGCCATATGCATCTAATTACACACCTATAGAACGAACATAACAAACTTCGAATATATAGTTTGTGTATGGAAAATCATACACGAGGCGCTGCACGGGAGATCCGTGTACATATGGCAGTCAAGTTCCTAAGAAATTTATAACAATAATAAACCGAAAACGAAACAGTTATTTACATAATTTATTTATTTAAGCATGTAAGTGCAATGGACTTAAGTTATTTCTCTCTCTCTCTCTCTCTCTCTCTCTCTCTCTTTGAAGGCAACAACCCTTAGGGTGCCAAGACGTAGGAAAGGACTTGTGGCATTCACGACTATAGGGTGGTATGCGTCTGGCACATCGGGTTCCTTTATTATTAGTCCCAGCTTTCTAGACCGGATGCAGTTATTCCCGGTAGAAAATACAAGAAAATATACCTTTCTATTACAGTACTATTAAAGTAAATAATTACACTCATTCCCTGAATGTGATACTTGTTTGTTTAACTGTATACAGACAGCTGATCCGTAGAAGAATCGTTGGTAATAATAAATAAAATAAACTCGACAAATATTCTTGTAAATAATAGGTAAAAGTTTGCGTCAGTCACACTGTTCATTTTGCTGGGCACGCCAGTGTGCCGTGTTATCCGGTTGTGGCACACTGGAATATAGGGTATGGCTTTCTAATTTTTCCCAACTATTTTAACTGCTTCAATTGAAATGAATCTATAATAATAAGAGAGTGAATTAAGTCTTCTTATCCTTCGATTTAGAAATAAGGTCCGCTAGAATTGTGTATATAAAAAATAATAATACCCAGAATTTTATAGAGTAGTTTGTTTTATTCGAAATGACATACTTCCTGCAACTGTTTGGGTTGGAATTATTTGAAATCAAATCTAAGTTTTGCGACCCACGGTTATACCGGCTAGGCTAAAGGAGACGGTGGTGATGAGAAATGAATGAAATGGTGCAATGAAGAAAGTGGGAGAAAACGGGAGAACCCCGAGAAAACCCATGCACATGGTGTTTGTCCACCACAAAATTCACTTGGTGCGAGCTGGGATCGAACCAAGGATCCCATGCACCAAAGGTGAACACTTTATCACTGAGCCACCGCGGCCCCTCTGAAATTATTTATAGGAGAGAGTGACTACTTTATGAAAACTTGATATCGAACACATTTGTTCAAAAATACCAGCTTTTTGTGAAATATTGTTTAATATTCAGGAAAACCTAAGTCAATAAAATGATAATAATAATTATCATCTTAAATTAAAAACTCTCTGGATCTAGTGCATTGGCACAATTCCACGAATTAAAAAGAGTTTGTTTACTTCTCATGTAAGTGTAGAAGCTTAATCCCTGTTGCTTTCAATATACGAAGAAACTGTCCAACTGTCAAATGATATGCTACATAAAATGCCCTATGCAACATAATGTAGTATAGTCATCATTTCAGGTTGTCTAAAGAACACTTTTGTTTTAGCAAGAAAGAAAGAAAATAGAAAATGCTCAGTTTTAACCTAGTAGAAAGTTTGCAGATTTAAGGGAAAATTCACAATTTTGGATATTAAATGTAGTTCGGATTAATGGAGTAAGATACCGTAAATAGTTTATTGTTTGAAATATGTTGGGAGTGACCAAGCCATTACCTATGGAAATATCGAAAGAGATACGTTAATGGTGTTAGCTGCAAACTGTTGTAGAAATGAAAAATTTAAGGAAATCTCTTAAAACTCTGAAATCACAGTTCCAAATTGACTTACTGTTAAGTAAAACTGTTAAATCTGACTAAAGGAAAAAAAGTATTAATGACCTGTGTTACAGTTTCAAACATATCATTCTCATATCAAAACTACGATAGAAGTAAATTATAAATAAAGGTGAATTTACAGCTCTGGAATACCAACAAATGATTTTGCTGGATGTAAATTTTGGGAAAACTTTTTTATAAGGTTTTAGATGTATTTATTGGTTTGTTTGTTTATTAGCTTCCCCATGCCGTAAACGTCGCCAACACCTAGTGGCCCACTTGCCGATATAGCGACGCGTCGAAGGATTGCCGCTAGTGTGCCACTCAAGGATGTTATAAAATAGAGGATCTGCCCATACAACAAAATCGTGAAGCCATACGTCACAGCTTGGCCACACCTACTCTGCCCACTCCGCGCCACTAAGATCGCAATGTTTCGAGCCAACAATCATGGCGGAAACGAGAGTAGCCAATCAGACGTGCAGGCTCAGACGATGCTCGATTGTTTTTCGGCTTCATTTAGTTCATATGATGAAGATACGTATGGACAGATCCTCTATTTTATAACATCCTTGGTGCCACTAGTGGCAGGGATTCGTCGAGTCGAAGCAGATATCTAGAATCGGGGGTATTGAAGTTACCACCGCGTAACAGCGAGGACTTCATTTTGATCCGCACTCCTTTAATTTGTCACGGAGAATCGCAAAGAGACCAACACGAACTATCGCCAGTCATGTGCATGCGGTTATTATTATATATTATTTTTCCCTGACGAATTGTTATTATAAGGACAATACTTGAGCTCCGGGGGTCAAGAGTTACTCCTACCTTTACATCATGAAGTGAAAAATCTTGAGATGGGTGCGTATAATTGTATGAATTTAGATGGCAACTGTCGCCGATCACTAGCAAGTGAATTTGGGAGAACTATGAAAAAAGTAAATAGACGCTTGCCATTTTGTTATAAAATTACATGACGAGTGCATTTGATCTGATTTCAAACAGTTATCGTCACATATACACGGTTAAAGGAGCACTCTGATTAGAAATATTAAAAAGACTTCAACGATTTATCACTCTACAAGCTGTCTTCACAATCACCTCCGTGGCGAATTCGGAAGAACACGCAACTAGTAACCGTAAGGTTGGTGGTTCGCGCCCAGCTCAGGGCACTTTTTAAATGTTTTTAGACTCACCTTAATGCAAACAAATTACACATATAGGCGATTTAACGTATTTTATGGGAATAATTTTGTCGTTTGTTGGCGTTCCGCCGCTTCTCTGCCGCTGGTGGTATAATTTTCAAAACGGAAGTGGGACCAATTTTTGGCTGCGGGACCGCCAATTTTGGGGGAGATGTCGCTAGTTTCCTAACGGTGGTCCACCGACACTTACGGCATGGGGTTGTCCCCTCACAAGTGAGGCAGATTGTAATCGACCAAGAGTGTTTTAGAAAAATGGGAAACATCTTCCGACTTCGACTTCTGAATAATCCGTTTAGGATCAAGTCGAATAAAGGCTGCCCCACGGGAAGGTAGAACAAGTGAGGCAATCGTTCCAAGCACTACGCTCGAGAGCCTCCGTCTCATTCAAGACTTAGACTCTGCAGGAAAAGTAACAAGTTTATTGTAATTTATTCTTTGAGTCAAAGTATTTTGCAATAAACCATCGTTTTGTAAGATATTTTTACGATTGTATACTATTAATTTCGAAAATTGTACTCATAATATAATTTCCCATCATGGATTTGAAAAAATTAAAAGTTCGAACAAAGAAAGATCTCCGATTTCCCGGTTTCCCCACTGACCAGTACGGCCCTGGATAAAACCGGAACAATTTCAACAGATTGATCTAAGGGGCGATTCTTACGAAACAGTAACATTATGCTTGGTAATAGCACAAGACTCTTAGAATAGTATTAGAAACAAATATTACGGTAATTCTAAACCAATATTTTCTCTTCTATCTAAAATCGTTTGATGCATTTTAATCCTTCCTCGCTCAAGTCCAGTGGTGGAGCGTGCATATTATTTTTTACAGGCAGCTTAATGAAAACTAAAATGTGGGAAAATAATAACTACACATCAAGAGATTGTTTTCGCGTCTACCTAGAAGTTGAATGAGAAAAAAGGGTAAAAGTTGACATGTACGGTAGTCGGGAAAAGAGAAGAAGAAGAAGAATTAAATAGCAATAATAAAAAGAATGAGTAGTCCCTACTTTTAAATAATATTTGTATTTATTTTGTCATAAACAGAAAGTTATTAAAATTACATTATCTGTTTATTACAAAATAATACAAATACTATTTAAAAAGTAGTTAATAAGGAACCAAGACAACATGATTAGTCATCAACTACCGTTGAGTTCATTTTTCTAATCCCTGCTTTAACTTAGATTTTTGGGTAATTCATATTCTGGTCACATAGTAATTCCTATGGATGGCAACGCTAAAAATTCTTTTGTTGTCGTTGTTGTTGATTTGGGACTTAACGTCCCGTTCAGCAGCGAGGCTATATGAGACGTGGACCCTACTGATTAACGTGGAATCCGAACCACATGATAAAAATTCTTTTGATTCGTATTTTCGGGTGTAGCTACGTAAAATATCATTATCTACTATCGTGGTAAGTTACATTTCTCTGTTTTTACTTATGAAAAACGGGCAAAAGAAACATAGTTAGCGTGTGTATCATTTTTAGTAGTCTGCCTCCTTTAGTTAAAAATCTCACCAAATTTTTGTTCTGAAACGATTGATTCCATGAAGAAAATCTAAGAAGGAAACTGTTTTTGTGTAAAGTTTTATAAATATTTATTCCTAATACTATTTTATTTAAAAAAAAATACACTGTTGGTAACTTTTGAGATAATTACAAAAACCTAGTATTCCCCTTCTCCCTCTCAAAACCAGAAAACCCAAGGCTCAAATTAGGGATACTTTTCAAGATATGCTCAAGAAATCAAAGAAATGCAGGTTAGTCGGATTTCTTTCGACATCAAAGTTTAATTTCACTGGGCTAAAAGTTGTAGTCACATTGTCGACGTAAGGTTGTATTCTAATCAATAGACCAGCAAAAGATACTTATGAAACAAATTACGGAAAATGAATAATTATGGAAGATTATTACAATTTTAATACGAGAATAAGTCAACGGTAAAAATCTGCTTGTTTCGCATTTCTGAAAAAATAGAACTTCAACATCTCTGTTTAAATTTTAAACTAAGCAACTCTGAGAGTAATAAATAGTTATTTGAAATAGAAACTAGGATGTAAGTCTTGTTTCCATGAAACTCCCGACTTGATGCATTATTAAGCGCATATTGATACTCATATACATTTGCAATAACTAAGTTAGTTGTGTTTCTTCACAGTGGTCACCGCAGATACAAAAAACAATTCGTCAAGAAATGTTCTTAAATTCCTGTAAAATATAAGGTTTCTACAACTTATTTCATAACATACGTTGTTGACCAAGGCTGATTTTCATCTACGTCATACACTGGCATGTTGTACATAGAATAAGACACCTATTTTGTTGCTTGAGGGACTGTCAATTATACCTAGGTACAACATTAGCGTCATTATACAACACTAGTTCATATTGAAATAGATTCGAAACAGAATCTCAAATATCTGTAAATTCTGACTAGAATTCCATGACATGTCTCACCTGAAGAAATTTCAAGCGCACTTTGATACTCATGTATGTGGTAGATATGTGCTCTGTCTTTAAAATAAGCATTTTAGTTCTTAATTCGGAGGGGGTCACTGGAGATATAGAATGAGATTCACGAAGAAATGTAAATAAATATGTGTAAATTATGACTAGGATGCTATGACCTTTTCTACCTGATGCACTATCGAACGCACTTTGATACTCATACATATAGTAGATATGCGCTCTCTCCTTGAAATAAGTCTATTAGTTCTTAATTCGAAGAGAGGTCACCAGAGATGTAGAATGAGATTTACGAAGAAATGTTAATAAGTATATGTAAATTATGGCTACGATTCTATGACCTTTTCTACCTGATGCACTATCGAGCGCACTTTGATACTCATATATATGTGATTGATGCTGACATTAAGATTTGTGAAAGAGTGTTTTCTGTCTACATGTAAGGGTATTCTAAGGGAGTCAACAGTGATGTTTAAAGAATTGTTTTTTTTTTTTTTTTTTTTTTTGTCTTTTTAAAATACATTTCTTATTTTTTTTTGAACTGTCAGTCAATGACCCTACACTATTGTCGTTTATCTGATAGAGTAGTGATTATCTATGAAATAAGTCGCTTTATGATTTTATGTGAAAGCAGGAAGGCAACGCCCATGATTGAATTCATTTGTATGTACGATTTGTTTTGGTGTACTGTCAACCCTGAATTTATTGGTTAGAAAAGTTTGCAGATATCCGCTAAGATCCCTTCGGTAGTGAGGACATGTAACATATTCTTAGATTTAGTAGTAGTAGAAAAATGACCATTAGTAGGCCTGCTAATGTTGGCAACTGAATCAATGTTACGGGTATTAGATTCACCTGATTCGGCTGATGCAACCGATGGAACACTTGAATTGTCACTTGATGATTCCATTAGTTCATTTTATATTGTTATATTCAATTAAGATATGTATTAGAAAGAAAGTTGATTTTAAATTTTAATTAATAATGAACGATAACATCTTTGCCATTGTTGATGTCAACCGAAATCGATGATCAATTATTTTTAAAATTTTAAAAATTAATACAATCAACAATATTATTGATAGTCTCTCGACTGCGAAATTCAAGGTGCTGTCACCTACATCTTTAAGATCAAAAAGTCACTCACAAGATAAAAAGAGAAATGTAACACAATTAGATCATTTCACTTCAATCAATGTCAAGAACGATCATCGTTTTTGTTCGAAACTCCTTAACCACTGATCCAATTTGGAAACTGTTTTCACCAAATTTGTCAGTAGATCATTAATAACAACAATTAATAAACTCTATAAGCTATGAATTAGCTCTTTGTTAATTATTTTACATTCATTTTCGGAAAAGAACCGTCTTGCTAGTGCTAGGGAAATTCCCGTACTTGAACGTGCAGAGTATCGGAAGTGAACTTCAACAATAAAACCATTTATTTTACACTGGAAAATATTTGCCATGTAAGAAATTTTGAAATATTTATTTTATAATACAGGAATTATACCTTTGTTTTAAACTAATATATTTGGTATTCATATTCGGCAAACGTTGCTAAGGTTCCTGGGATGACTGGATCTACATTTGTTCGCTTGCCTGTACCACATACACATTACAGGGTATGTACAACTTTCGGTCTTTTAAGTTCAAATTTTCAGGGTACAAGCATGAGACTAGTGCTCTCAACGGGTCGGGTCGGGTCGGGTTGAAGACCGACCCGACCCGAGCTGACCCGGTTGACCCGACCCGAGTAGACTGACCCGACAACCCGACCCGATCCGAGCTGACCCGAGTTGGGTCGGGTCGGGTCGGGTCAACCCGATCCGTTTGAGAGTACTATGGTCATGACACTGGGTGAACGCCAAAATGCACTCCCATTGGGAATTAAACCCGGACCACGTGTACTGAAGTCTTACATGTTAACCACTAGCTAGATCAAGCGGGGGATTTGTATATGCATCTTAATGAATATTTGGCACTTTTGAGGTTTGGTTATTTCTTTTTATAACTGATACCAATGTCCGACGTGGGAGAATTTATTTTTTCTTGCTGTAGTTCTATGTGACGAAATTTTTATTCAAGGTCAGTGTTCTCACCTGCTTGCACGGCAGGGGGTCTTCTCGGAAGGCAGTAGCAAGAGTCTCTTGGCGGAGACAAAAGAAAATCGTTTAACTACAATAATAAGGGTTGAGGAAACAGGAGAACACCTGTGATTTTTTCCAACCCTTCAACTTTCATTCCAAAATAGGTTCTTATGATTCCGGGACCCGTGCCACTTTGATTTTTCTTTCTCGGTAATTAAAACGTATTTTTGCAGTATACATAGTTGTACGTAAGAAGATACATAATATGAATTTTGTAATTTAAAATTTAAAAATACAGTATGATATTTAATTATAAAGTACTAATTTTATTTCATCACTTTCAGCCCAACAAATGAAATTCAAACAATTCGCTCCCTGGATCTTGGTCATCAATACTGCGTCTTATTCTTTGTCTTGCAGTCAAGTCTTGGTCCTGCATTCGTAGTCTTGGTGGTCTTTCATGCTATACAAGAGCCAAGAATGCTCGCCTCATCGGTACAAATGAAGACCAAGTGTGATTTTGATTATGGTCTTTCATACTATACGGAAAGCAAGAAAATATGCTCATCGCTACTTCGTGATCACAAAACAAGGCCAAGAGCAAGATTAGTATGCAATTCGTCTTGCATATCCAATCTTTATCTTGTTCTTGTATCGATGTCCTTGGGCTTGGTGAAATAAAATGAAATATTCAGTTTAAGGTCCCTCGATTCTGCACCGAGGCTAAGGGATACAGTGACCATGAGAAATGAATGAAATGGTGGAATGAAGAAAGTGGGAGGAAACAGGAGAACCCCGAGAAAACCCACTACACGTCGTTTCTCCACCACAAAGCCTACTTAGCACAAGCTGGGATCGAACCATGGACACCATGCACCAGAGATGAATTCTCTACCACTGAGCCACCGCAGACCTGCTTGGGCTTGGTCGTCCATATCCAATCTTTCTTTTGGCCTTGCTTAAACAACTTCTAGTTTTGTTCTGAATCCAGACTCCATATTGGCGTAGATATTAATATTACAGTCGATTGGTAAAATCAATCTTCTCCATTTACAAATTAAAGTACACACAAGTACAAAAATAAGCATTTACCATAAAAACACTAGCTGCAAGTGTTCAAAATAGATTTATGGCTTCTATAAAATCAATTGAAAATTGCTATTTTTAATTAGGCAGCTAGTGAAAAACAGCAGCTTTCGACTCCAGCCGAGTTTAAGCTCAACTAAACTCAGTTGACCAAAGTGAACTGACCCGACCCAAAAACCCGACACGACAACCCGACCCGAGCTGAAACGACTGACCCGACCCGACAACCCGACCCGACCCGAGCTAACCCGACCCGTCTGAGAGCACTACACGAGACATACTAAATTTCCTGTATAGATTTTGGCAGCATACCAATGTGAAATTTCAAAATGGCTGGTATCCACGCTACAAAATGCGATTTTCGGTCTTTTAAATATAAATTTTCAGAGTAGAAGCAGAAGTCATTCTAAATTAGCTGTACATATATTTTGGCGGCGATCCAACATAAAATTTCAAAATGGTGGCCTTTTTTCAACTAGCGGGTATTCACGCTACAGGGTGCAGTTTTCGGACTTTTAAGTTGAAATTTTGAGGGTAGAAGCAAGAGATATTTTAAATTTGCTGTATAGATTTTCTCAGCGATCCAATGTAAAATTTCAAAATGGCGGAAATTTTTTCAAAACAGTAGTGAATAGAAAATTGTTGCAAGTTGCAATAATGACAATCTTGAAATATAAATCACATTTTAACACTTTTACCACAAAGACATTGAGATATTTCGAAAATACCCTTAAAAAACCATATGGGCCCAGGTGTTTTTTTTTAAATACCCGTTTTTTTTTTCAAACCCTGACAGATGAACGGACAAAACCGTTCTATAAGATTTCCGACATGTATGCATAGTATAGTTTGGAAGTCTAACAACCGATATTAGTGTCGAATCCATGGTTTCGGGCTCATTTAGATGAATAGTGACTCTCCCGGTCCCATCTAAGTCCAAGTTCAGCGACCATCAACATGTTGGGGGAGAAGGGGTAAAAAATAAAATGTCCAAAGGCACCGAAATTAGTATCGTCTATGTGGTTTTCGAGATTGCTAAGCTGATTGGTCATCTTCCCGGTGACATTCAAACTCAAGTTTAGTCAAGATCGTTTATGTCAGGTGGCCGAGTAGTGAACTGGAGCAAGGCAGCGGCAATTGTTTTTTGTTATTTATTCTACTCAATTCATTTTCTGAGACAACGCTAGAGGCGTTGCATATGTCAAGTGGCCCGGAAACTGACGGATAGGTGCTGATTGCCACGGGTGCTGACTGCCACAGCCAATTATTGGTGCTGACTGCCACGACTGTCGCTGATTGCAAATATGAAGGTGCTGGGAGAAGGTGAAGGTGAAGGTGAAGGTGAAGGAGGTGCTGAAGGTGAAGGTGCCACGAGCCTGGGAGAAACTGTATTTGGAGAGGAATTAATCCTTCATACTAAATTTATGATTATTAATTAATTTAGTAGGGATTAATTTAGTAATCATCACAGCAAATCTATGTGGCATCCTATAAGTTACAAAGTTGCTCACTAAGTGGAACCACATACACTTGGATGTTTATAAAGGAATTGTCTTTTCTGTTATATGTACAATTTGCACATTTCATTGTTTATATTAATTCTTTTATTGTATTATTTAATGGATATGATGATCTGAAGCCAGCTGACAAGGGAAGTTTGGGAGAAGCACTCGCCTGCAGAGAAATAAGCATGTCATTTGAAGGACCAATTCATGCTGATTACAACAGGTAATAAACGTGGAGTATACTTTGCGCCCGTAGATTTAGCGCCCACATATAATATCGTGTACTTAGCGCCCAGAAAATATTTGATGCTTATCAGTGTGCTAGGGTTGACCAAAGAGAGAACTAGTTTATATGTATAAATGTAATTTCGTACTCGTATCTATCCCCATCCCCTCTCTTTTCACGACTAAAGAACAAGGAGTTTTCACTTGAAAGATCCTGCTATTCTTGCTGCACAATTGTCATGTCACTTTTAAAACCCCTTAGGCAAGTTGAAAGAAATGTGTTCTTTTCTTCCTCTCCTGTTCACCACCGTCAGCTCTAACACTCTGACTTTTCATGTACATCTGTAATTACGTACAATTTAATTACGACTTAAGACCATTACCATATCACCTATGAGATTTTCATATGTGGATGTGAATTCATGTGCTAGTGTTATTTTAAATTTTATATAGTTTTAAATAATAATAATTACACGCACCTTAATGCGAATACTACGAGTACTGCATCAAAAACAGTAATTATTTATGCACATTACATAACTTCATTTCCTATCGTAAATACAGGGTGTCAGGGGGCAAAATTCAATTGCCAAAATTTGGTGGGTAATTTTTTATATCAAATGAAAACAAAACGTTCTAATAAACATGTGTCATAAAACGACTCCTTTCAGTGTTATAAGCCGCCCTAAACGCAATCAATTACATTTTAAACCCTAGTTTGAAAATAATGGAACATATCGCAAGTAGTTAAAGAAATCAGGCAAGAACTAGTATTTCCTCTATCTAAATATCCATACAAGGATACACTTTTAACCCTAGGACTACCAGGTGGGTCCATTGCACTCGTACGCATACTTTCTTTAATAATTATAAGTATTGAGATTCTATGACATTTCCCTGGTTGTGTTCTTGTGTTGTGTTATTTAATTTTTTTTTTTCATTTCCGTGAGTCAAGTGATAGTTTTTAAAATTTATAGCATTGGGTACCGAGTGGGTCCATTAAACTCCAGCCTTAATGCAGAAATATGAGGATGGATTCAGTATAGATTGAGATTGTGGCTCGTAGCGGAGTTAACGTTCTGATAATCTTCTAACTGTTCTAATGAAGTCAGATATAACATATTGCAACTTTATATGTTATTATGTAGTTTGATTGATTTAATTATTTGCAATTTTGCTTATTTTAGTAGCAGCTTTTCTTTATTTATTCACTTATATAAGTCTCTTGTCAGAAGCATAGTCGTTGCTTTTGTCTATCAAACTGTATTAATTTTTCCATTGTATGCAGTTGTGTATCCAGGGGGAGTTTCCGGGGATCTGGACTCCCAAGCCCCAACATTTTTAAAAGTTGCTAGAATAAATCCTAAATTTGCGCTTTCAGTCTCCATATTGACAAAAGAAAAAAAAAAAGTTTTCCGGAGTAGGACACTGACCCCCCCCCCCCCTCAATAGAAATCGTGGCTTTGCCACTGATTGTATGTAAAGTTTTGTTTATTATTAGTGTGTTTTGACTATTGCACGTGGTATATTAACAGATCAGTAACAATACACGTCACTGTTGATGGTAGAGGAGGAATATTTTTGGTAAATCAATAAACGATGAAGAAATTGATTCCCGACAGAGATAAGATATTAGCAGACTTATATACAAATGCAACTGAAGTTTCTTGTTCAGGTACCGATATTGAAATGAGACGTTGAGTAGTTTTCTTAACCAGAGGATTGGTTAGAAGTTTGAAGCGTAGCACCTATAGCTAACGCAAAAGGCAAAACTCCGGAGAAAAGCGATCCTACAAGGGCTGCCTTATGTTTTGATGCCAACATCGGCGCTATTAGAATACCTGATGACGAATTGTTCCTAATTCGTGAAGTTGCAGATTCTTCACACACTCTGCAATATAATTTTATTCTTTTATATAATATGACTGTAGACGAACAACTTCTCATTTTTTGGGTGCGCTGTCTCTTTTGACAATATATACCCATTAAGATCAGCCATTTTACAATTGCAAAACACAATGCACAACTTTATCCTGAAGTGGTCACTTCTAGAGCGGAGGAAAATACTCAAAGTTACCATATATTACAACACAACAAAATCAGACGTTCACACTAACAATCATATGGTTCGCCGTTACACCACAAAACAATGAACAAAATGACCTATGACAGTATTTTACATAACTGATGTAAGTGGACTCAACACTTATGGTATAGTGTCATCAAAGCGTAATTTCAAACGAGAAACAAACATTAAAAAGTTTGAAATGCCGTAAATTCTTTATTTCGTCTGGTTAGCAGTTCGCCAACGTTGAGAAGAAATCACGGAGAATAGAAGCTTCCCAGTATACTGAAGAGGAACAGCCTAAAAAAAGTCTCTCCAGTAAAGAGGGAGCACAAAACAAGAACTTTATGCCGCATATGCAAGCTACAGTGAAACCTGTCAACTTGGCCACCTCTCTAAGTTGGCCACCTGCTTATCTTGGCCTAGTTCGTCTTGAACCTGCATTTTCCCATAAGACATTCGTTACTTACTACTCTATAAGTTGGCCACCTGTCTATCTTGGAAGTTGGCCACACTGAAGCAATGTTTACCCTATAATGATAATGACAAATTTACCTGCGTATCTTGGCCACGAAAAAGACAGTTTTGTTATTTTTCTTAATTCTTTCTAATTCCCATACGAGAGGCAGATGTTCTGTATTTGTGACTGGACACAAAGAACCATAGATTCGCACGATTTGTTCTTGGAGGTCAATGGCCAGAACACTACCCTCATAAAAGGGTGGTTAAGGAAGATGTGAATAAGAAAAAGCACGTACAGGAATTCAGGAAACGGTTGTACGTATTTGTTTACCCTGTCTGTTTTGGTAAAACCATTAGCTATATCGGTTCCTTTCATCAGTGGGAAGCTTCAGTAATTACGGAAAATTCTCAAGGTTAAAGCTCAATTGTCATTTATTGGCACCTGACTGCATGTCAAAAGGTAGCGGAGGTTTTGAGATATGAATTCCCTCAAGATTTTCTCAAAACATCTTTTGCTTCACTTCATTAAACAAGAGGTAGTCAACTACAATATTAGAATGTGCATATCTGCCAAAAAGAATAAAGCAAATATGTCTAGATGAACCACCATTCAGTAACAACTGAAAAGAAGTCATATAAATTGCATATGAATTTCTCAATTTATAACTTAGTTTTTCTTGTTTTCAATCTGAATAACTCAGTGTGCTATAATATCAATTACAAATAAACTGCGTATATAACTTTTATTTCATGGTTGTTTGTGTTATTGTGTTTTCAATCCGAATAATCCAATGTACCAGACTAGTTTTCAGGAAGAGAAAGGTATGCATATATATTAAACATACTATCAAGAGCGCCGATCCTGGGGGACCAGGCCCCCCAAAGCTCATGTGACCCCTATTTTATTTATGAGTATACATATTTGGTATAATTTGAGTGCAATTTGTCTTAAAATCTTCATATATATACCTTCTGCATCTGAATGCCCCCCCCCAAAAAAATACAGAGAAATCGGCGCCCTTGCATCCTATAGTAATATTTTCTAGTACTGTATATTTTATGATTACTCTATATACATTATTTATAAGTAGCTGTCGTGCCACTGCTTATTAAAATTTTACAATCAAGTAATATTAGAAATCCTATGCTGAAAATACACAAATCGTATTTATTTTCTGTAAGTTGGCCACCTGTCTAAGTTGGCCACTTTTCGATGGAACCGATGGTGGCCAACATAGACAGGTTTCACTGTATATGAATGTACTGACATGTAATATTTTCCAAGTGTAACATTCCAATTTTGATAAAATTTGGCAGGTAGATATTACACATGAAATAAACATACGTGTTTTTTTTCTTTTCTGGGGAAAACTGTTTTAAGAGGTAAAAGCCCCCACCCAAAATTTGGAGAAATTTTAGGCCGGAAAGACAAGAAGAAGTTAGTCGAAGTGAATGAAATTGTTCACAGATATTATAAACGTTAAATGATGGAATATGTGTTTCGTACTTTCCCGGAAAAAATGGTTGGGTGGGGCACAGACCCCTTCAAACCTTTGATCTCGAAATATCAAAAGCGCTAATAACAGTACGTTAAACATGCCTAAAGGACATGGAGAATTGTAAGGAAATGTTGGGTAGGGACAACATAGAAAAAATAAATGAACACTTCTTTCTTATTTCCTGCAGAAAAAATGTTTTTAGGGGCAAAAGTCTCCACCGAAAATTTTGAAATTGACGACCGAAAGGCATGAAGAAGTAGACCGGAATGAACGAAATTGTGTGCATATATTGTAGACGTAAAATGACAGAATATTGTGTCGCATTTTTCTGGAAAAGATGGTTGGGTGGGGTACAGACCCCTTCAAACATTTAATCACGATTTATCAGTGTTCATTAGTATGGTGAAAAGTACCTAAAAGGACATGGAGAATTGTAACGAAACTGTGTTTAGAGACAATACGCAAAAAAATATACGAATACGTGTTTTTAGTTTCTGCGGAAAAACTGTGGTGTGACTAAAGTCCCTCCGAAAAAAAGTAATTATTACCGCAGAAGCGCAGGTAGTTTTCATAGGAAAATACGACACGTATTCTTTCATTTTACGTCTACAATATTTGTGGACATTTTCATTTATTACAGTATATTTCTTTCTGGGCTCGTGGAGTTGAATTTCGTATTTTTAGGAGGGGGGCCCTTTGTCACACTTTTGTTTTTCTGCACAAAATCCAAAACACGTAATCATTTCTTTTCTTTTCTTTTCTTTTCTTTTCTTTTCTTTTCTTTTCTTTTCTTTTCTTTTCTTTCTTTCTTTCTTTCTTTATTTATTTTTGCGTACTGTTCCTACACAAACTATCGTTGCAATTATGTCCAACAGTTTTTCCCAGGAAAATACGAAACATCTATACCTTCGTTTTACGTTTATAGCATCTGTGCACAATATTATTCACTTCGGTTCACTTCTTGCCTTTCGGGACTCAAATTTCAAAATTTTGGGTGGGGGCTTTTGCCCCCTAAAACTGTTTTTCCGCTGAAAAGAAAAAACATGCATTCGTTTATTTCATGTGTAATATCTACCTGCTAAATTTTATCAAAATCGGAGTGTTACACTTGGGAAGTGTTACATGTGAGAACAGCAGAATTGTATGAGAAGAGTCTTTGGTAAATTATACTGTAACTCGTTACAATCCAATAAAACAATTACCTGTGAATAATTAATTTTTAAATTTTGTTACGCAGAAATAAATTTCCTTCTTGCAAATTTTAATATTATATTTCTGAATAGTGTTTTACTTCATAATAAAACGTTCCTTTTGCGAAAAAAGAAAAGGTTTGTATTTAGTTTTACGTTCCATGGTTTTGCCGGGTCGGCTAAGGAAGACTTGAATTTACTGATTATAGTGGAACCCGAACCACTTTGGTTACTCAATGCTCTCCCACCAGGAATCGAACCTTGAATCTCATACGCCAAAGGCTTGCGTGCTTGCCACTAGACCAGCGGGGAGGGATAAAACAAACAAATATTGGAATATGTAAATTAAATTCACAACCAGACGTGGCTAGTGAGGGAAGTCGTAAGCCAAAGCGTTCCAGACAAGTCACACGAACACGAAGTACATACTGCAGCAGTTGGGATTGGCGAATTTTTGCAGGGAGAATGAAAAAGTCTGATTTCTATGGAATGGTGGACGGATTTGTTTTCCTTTTCTCTGACAAGGGTCAGAAGGGATGGATTACTTACAGCAAATCGTACCAGAAGAAACTGAAGAATTCCTAATTTATTTTGATCAACATTACGTATCAGGTAGTCTCTGGAGTATGTGACTTTCATCTTATGGTTATCTTACGATTCGATTTCTTTGCTAGCCTCTTTTGTTTCCTCGCAACATACCCGTTCATATAGCAACATTACAGAAAGAGACACGAACGAGTAAATTGACAGAAGCTTCGAATTTGAAATTCCAAAAGGTTGAACCTGTTCATCCTTCCTTGTGGATGGACATTGCAAAAGGATGAGGCCATGGTTTCAACTGCATCGAACAAGAGTAGCGAGATGAATTACCGAAGAAGAGGGTAAAATGGAAGAGATTAACCTTCAAAGGCGCTTGTTCAACTTACACCGGATTATTCTCAAGGAAACACCATACTCGTTCAATATCTGATTGGAATTGATTACTGCATAAGGCTGTAACTTTAGGGTATAATGTGTACAATAAGGTTCGTAGAGCGATTAACTTATTGGTTCGTAAAGTAACGTTCTTTTTATTAGAGAACGTTACGTTGTTTTTCAGTGCTTGTAGTGTATGATATCAATTGCTTAACTATATACATTTATATTACGCATAAAGTTGTGAAATATGTATCAGACTTAATGCGGCTAGCTTGTTAGATGTTTTTTTTTTTCTGAAACTGTGTAATACCATATGATAATTTGACTTTTTCTTTTTTGGTATCGAAACCGATGTTGTTATATAGTCAGAGTTACCATATGTCAGGTTTTTACCGATACAGTCCCGGTTTGAAAGCTCTTGAAATGAAATGAAATCTTTGAATTTTACATCCCACGCTTAAGGAGATAGGAGTAGGATAAAGAAGACGGTGATTGTGAGAATGAATGAAATGGTGGAATGAAGAATGTGAGAGAAAACGAGAGAACTCCGAGTTTATCCATGCACGCAGCGTCTGACTACCACAAAGCCCATTTGACGCAAGATGGGATAAAACCAGGGATCCCATGAACCAGATGTGAGTGTTTCTATCACTGAACCACCGTGACCTCCATGAAGACTCTTATGCCGGTGTTTCGCCAGTTTACATTTTGTTCCGGTTCTCAGTCGTGAGAATATGTTCACCGTTTTTTGTATGCCTTATCCTCATTGCGGTATTCTAGATTACGTCTGTTTTACATAGTTTTCACATTAAAAGCTAAATATGTAACCTTAGTTTATAGTACATTTTTAAATATTGTAGAGCATTGCATACCACGGAGTACAGTTACATACACACACATATATATATATATATATATATATATATATATATATATATATATATATATATATATATATATATATATAACTACGTTTCTGCGTTTCACACTTTCCCCCGGAGGTTATGATTCATTGAAGCGTCATAATCAGTGCTATTGGCTGGTCCCTCTGTCTCTCTCTCGCTCTCTCTCTCTCCCTCTTCATAACAGTTTTACTTAGTGGACGCTAAGTACACGGCATAGATGGCCATTTTCCATTGGGCTCGCTCGCGCTCGCGCTCACTTCTCTCAACTGAGCTCGCACTCACTCGGGCTCGCGCTCATCTCTCTGGACTGGGCTCGCGCTCACTCGCGCTCGCGCTCACTTCTCCTAACTGGGCTCGCACTCACTCGGGCTCGCGCTCATCTCTCTGGACTGGGCTCGCGCTCACTCGCGCTCGCGCTCACTTCTCCTAACTGGGCTCGCACTCACTCGGGCTCGCGCTCACTTTTCCTAACTGGGCTCGCGCTCACTTGAGCTCGCGATCACTTCTCCCAACTGGGCTCGTGCTCACTCGGGCTCGCGATCACTTCTCCCAACTGGGCTCGCGCTCATTCGCACTCGCGCTCATTTCTCTTAATTGGGCTCGCGCTCACTCGCGCTCGCGATCACTTCCCTCAACTGGGCGCGCGCTCACTCGTGCTCGCACTTACTTCTCTCGATTGGGTTCGCGCTCACTGGGGCTCGCGCTCACTAATCTCAAGTGGGCTCGCGCTCACTCGGGCTCGCGCTCAATTATTGAGCCCGAGCCCGGTTGAGCGTGAGTGCCGAGCTCACGAGCGTCGGGCTCGCGAGTTTGGACACCTATGATACAGACACGGACAATGACACGGAGAACCAGTCGTATTAACAAATGCTGAAACAAATCTTATGCGCTTATTCACCTAAAAATCACCTTCACTAACATGTCTGCTCACTAGGAGCGAATCCCCAGCGTGTACGTTAACATATACTTACGAGAGAATACCTATAACGACGAATAATGTACTCAGATTTTGAGTACAGTTTCAAAAGTTCATTTCCGTAAGCTGTAAAGGCAGTAATTGCTATGCTATCACAAATTGCTATCACAAATTAATTGCAACTTTTGAGTTGCATACACACAAACTACTAGGGAATGAAGAGCATGTACTAACAAAGAGTACACTGGAAAATGAAATAACATGTTATAACAAAAATTAAAATAAGATGATAATCGATACAAATGTAGAGGATGAATATGGCATGTCCGAACTTCGCCAAGTATGGTGGAAGAAGCTATTTGTTTACTTCTTCTTGACCAACCGCTACGAACATTTATAAATCCATATGTGGCTTTGTTATACGCAATTAGTACATTCAAATTCACGAAAGATGACGAACTGAAGGGTACGAAGGTACAGTTGCAAATAACAACCATAGTCATAATAATATAGTTCAACTAAACCACGTTGAAAATAGTGGACAATCAGGTTTAAGTAGAAATGACCAAAACTGAATAGTTTGCATCGATCATTCCGAAGAAATTTGGAGTTATACTGAGCATAGTTTGGGGGGGAAGCGAGCATCCCCGGTGGATATACTTCAGCTGACTTCTTTGGGGGGAAGAAAATGTGATTGAGGGGGAAATTCCCCCTCATCTCTCCCGGTAATTTGCACCCTACATATATATATATATATATATATATATATATATATATATATATATATATATATATATATATATATATATATATATATATATATATATATATATATATATATATATATATATAGATAGATAGATAGATAGATAGATAGATATAGATAGATAGATAGATAGATAGATAGATAGATAGATAGATAGATAGATAGATAAATAATTGGCTTGGGGCAATATAGTGCTAAGCCGCATTTGTAAAAACAAAATCTACCCGTTGCTGTTGACAAATTTGCAAAAATTGAGATTAGATGGCAGTAAATATCGTAAATGGTGTTCTTGCCTTCATTAATTTGTATTGTAGTGCAGCGATAAATTTCGTTGCACAATACGTATAAATGTTGCTTAAAGTTATATTACTCCAAGCCCTTCATATATATATATATATATATATGCAAGTTAGTTGGAAACCTGGGGCCCGTAAAATAGTGTTTCTAATCGAGTCCCACGTCTTGTAAGTCCATTAGGTTATCTTTATTCTCTCACTTGAAGAAAGAAAACTAATTTTTTAACGGTGACTTCCCTCCGGAGCAGCCTCTACTTTTAATTATGTGTTTGCTGTTTGAAGGCATATTGTCCTGTTACAATACAGTAAATATGAACATTTCTTAATTTAAGTCAAATTTAAGAGTATTAAAACTGAATTTTTGAAATTGTGCGTTGATTATAGCCTGTAATTTGTTAAAACAACACCTATCAAAGAAAATTACAAGTTAATGAAAGGTCAAGCAAGATGTTTGTGAATATGAAACTTACATCATAATATCACTTTGAGTCAAGAAGTTATATATGATAAGCATAATGATAATGATAATGATAAGCATAATGTGGTTCTAGTTTTCGATTCATCTTTACATTTCTGTAAGTATATAAATGCCAGTTTTTAAATCGCATAACATAACGGAAAAAATAGTAGCTACATTATATAAAATGAGGTAATTTTACGAACTGCGTTAAAACAGGAAATACAATTATGTTAAAATATTGAGGTAGTTTGGAATCTCTTGCCTGTCAGATGTCAATTAACAGATTAATAATTTCCTTCTATAACAAGCAAGACTTTATTTTACATGAATTAAAGACCAAAATATAAATTCAGATTATGCTCTTTCGCAGGTGACCAATCCGACAAGCTTGGAGCCTTATATAAATGACAGCAAGTTGGTACAAATGAAAAATACAACTTACGGTATAAATGTTAATTTTCGACCCATGTTGTGTAGATGCTGGTCGATTACTCGACGAGATGCTGGTTGGTTGCTGAGATGATCCTTGGTCCTCTCCCTTACCTTTTTATATTGTATAAATTTCGTCAGTCAGACCCTGAGGTTCTCCATAACAGCCTTGTTTGTTCACTTAATTACCTTTTACGCTGCGTGACTGCCGGAGAACCTCATTAGTCCACGATAAGTGTGACTGTTTATCCAAAATTCTTTTGTAACCTAATTTAAGTACACATACACATTTTTTTACATATAATTACTAGAAAACAATGCTAGTTATTTCACTAAACTTTTTTGATATATTCCTTTTTGCAATATGTTGAGCTTTTTTTTTCTCAACTCATGTCATAGTTTCAATACAGTCCCCCACTGATGAGGAACTGTTCCTGAACATCACCGTAGTGTGTGTCACTTCTTTTTTTTTTTTTTTTTTTCAACTACAGTTGTGTAATGAAACTATGACATGAGTTGAGGGGAAAAAAAAGGAGTGACACACACTACGGTGATGTTCAGGAACAGTTCCTCATCAGTGGGGGACTGTAATGGAACTATGACATGAGTTGAGAAAAAAAAGCTCAACATATTGCAAAAAGGAATATATCAAAAAAGTTTAGTGAAATAACTAGCATTGTTTTCTAGTAATTATATGTAAAAAAATGTGTATGTGTACTTAAATTAGGTTACAAAAGAATTTTGGATAAACAGTCACACTTATCGTGGACTAATGAGGTTCTCCGGCAGTCACGCAGCGTAAAAGGTAATTAAGTGAACAAACAAGGCTGTTATGGAGAACCTCAGGGTCTGACTGACGAAATTTATACAATATAAAAAGGTAAGGGAGAGGACCAAGGATCATCTCAGCAACCAACCAGCATCTCGTCGAGTAATCGACCAGCATCTACACAACATGGGTCGAAAATTAACATTTATACCGTAAGTTGTATTTTTCATTAGTACCAAAACGCTGTCATTTATATAAGGCTCCAAGCTTGTCGAATTGATCTCCTGCGAAAGAGCATAAATTGAATTTGTATTTGGTCTTTAATCCATGTAAAATAAAGTCTTGCTTGTTGTAGAAAAAAATTATTAATCTGTTAATTGACATCTGACAGGCAAGAGATCCCTAACTACCTTACTATTTAAACAATTATGTCAATTGACGAAGCTATCGTAAAATTTAGGATGTTTTGCGTTCTTTTTTTTTTTTTTTTTTTTTTTTTTTTTTTTTTTTTTTAGCAATTAGTATATGATACCTCATTTGTCCGGAAGACGAGAATACATACCACTTAATCACATTAAATCAATATGAATATAAATGTCTGGTAACCCTTAACTGTTTCGTTAGGTATTTATTTTATTTTATTTTATTTATTTTATTTATTGAACAAATTCCCAGATACAGCATAACTTTGCCATTTTACACAGGGACATGCTAACAAAAGAAAGAAAAAAAACAAGACAACAATAACAAAAACATAGAAAAAAAGAGTGTAAAAGTAAAACTATTCCGTCAAAGCTCGTTTAATTGCTCTTTCAAACACTGGGTAGCTCGAAAAAATGTCCACATCAGTTGTTACTTGATTATAACAGTTTGGTATTCTATAAAAAAGAGACCTCTGTATAACAGCCAACCTAGGACGGGAAAGATGGAATAGGTGGGTATTCCGGGTGATGCGGGAAGGGACACGTAAGGATAGTTCCTGAAGTAATATTTCCGATCTTAAGCTTCCATTAACTATTTTCTGTAGATATTTCAGGTCAGAGATAATTCTGCGTACTTCAGGAGTCTGAATATTAAGATGTCGCAAGAGCTCCTTCTTAGATAATATTCGAAGTGCAGGAACACGAAAACGAACTATAGCGATGAAGAAATTGAGAACAGAATCAAGTCTGGAGAGATGTGTAGGTGCTGCCATGGCCCATATGGGAGAGCAGTATTCGATCTTGGGCGCTATCAAAGTCTTATAAAAAGTTGCTAATGAAGAAACAGTGCGTAGTTCGGTGAATCGATAAAGAAGTCCCAACATGCGCATTGAATTCTTTAGTATTGAGGAGATGTGGTCAGAGAAGGTGAGTTTTGAATCAAAGATGACACCAAGATCGTTATGACTAGCAGAATGTGTGATAGGGGAATCGTTGATATGGTATGTGGAGGGAACAGGAGACTTTTTCAAAGTAATAGTAATACTGTCACATTTCTTATTGTTGAGTTTCAAGTGCCACATTTCACACCAGCCTGTAAGGTAATTTATGTCTTCCTGTAGAGCAATTGTGTCATGGAGACACGATATTTCTCTGTATAACTTACAATCGTCAGCAAAGAGAAGAAGGCCACTAGGTTGAGCTGATAAGTGCGTGTAGAGATCATCCATATACAGGACAAACAGCAGAGGCCCAAGTACACTCCCCTGAGGCACCCCTGAGATCACGGGTTGGGGGTTAGAAGTCGCCCCTGAAAGAACAACTCTCTGTTTACGGTCCTTCAAGTAGCTTGTGATTAGAGAGAGAAATTTGCCATGTACATTAAATCTATTGGAGAGTTTATGAAGAAGATGAATGTGACTGACAGAATCAAAGGCCTTCGAGAGATCAAAGTAGATAACATCTAATTGAGTATTGTTATTCATACATTTGACTGCACAGGAAAGAAGAGTACTTAAGTTTGAGAGACTTGAGCTTTTCGGTAGAAAGCCGTGCTGAGAACTATGGATGTAAGGTGAGGTGAATTTAAGTAGCCTGTCTTTGATTATTTTTTCGCAGATAATTGATATTACAGAAAGAAGAGATATTGGCCTATAGGATGATACATGATCTTTAGGTCCTGATTTATATATTGGGGTCACGTGAGCTAGTTTCCAACTGGTGGGATAATACCCTTCCTTGAAGCATCTATTGAATAAGATAGATAGAGGAACCGCAATAACTGAAGCAGTTTTGTTGAGAAAGAGAGGACTAATTTTATCAGGTCCAAGTGATCTATGTGGAGATAACGATAACAAGAGAGCCAGAACTTCGCCCGGGGTGGTAGAGAGAATGGATAAGGTGTCCGAACAGATGGGTTGGAGAGGGGGGAGATGGGTCGTAGAGGGAAGGGAAGTAAATGTTTTGCAGAAGTAGTTATTGAAGAG
The DNA here is from genome assembly GCF_964235325.1 of Thermobia domestica. Lineage (NCBI taxonomy): Eukaryota > Metazoa > Arthropoda > Insecta > Zygentoma > Lepismatidae > Thermobia > Thermobia domestica. The sequence continues at coordinate 195,841,552 of NC_137455.1, read as the reverse complement.
GTCTGGTCTTTGATCATCACTCGCTTCAGTATTTTCATCTTGAACTGTTGCCGGTATGCCCGGAGATTTTGTTCTAGATTTAATTACAGACCAAAAGACTTTAGGGTTACTTACAGTAAAATCACCAATTGATTCCATGTATTCAAAATATTTACGCCGCTGTACCTTCTTGGCAAGACTTCTAATTCTAGCAAAGTTTTTGTATGTGTAGTCACTCGGATGTGATTTCCATAGAGTCCAGGCAAGCTTTTTGTTTTTAAGAAGTACACGAAGTTCATTGTCGTACCAGACCGGAAACCTGTTCTATTTTGATGCTTTCACCGGCACAAAGTCCTTTATGGCTGAGTGGACAACAGATGTAAATAAGTCCACAGCGTCGTCAACAGTTCCTACCTCTAACAAACACCAAGGAAACAGTTCAATAGCCCGGCAGATGTCACCCCAGGGGGCTTTCTTCCAAACAAGTTGTGACCTACTTTTGAGGGGCTGGTTTGTAGTAGTGGAGGGGAGGAAATCGAAAGAAACATCCAAGGAATCATGATCCGAGGGAAAAAGATTTCTGCATGGGACAACACAACGAGGTTCTAAGTTAGAGAGAATATAGTCAAGATTGCTATTATTGCGGGTATTATGCATATTATGTTGACCTAGACCAAGTCCATGAATAAAATTGTCCATGAAATAACTGTCGTTTCCATCTTTAGCGACGCCATGCTTGCTGTCCTGCCACGTGATGGAAAGGTTGAAATCACCCAATAGGATGACGTCACCGTGTGACAACGCATGTAACAGTGAGTCATGGCAAGCTTCTAAGATATGCTTGGGGGTGTTCTTGTGCGGCCTATAGAAGCATCCAATAAACACAGAACGACGCTTTGGAATAAATACTTCCACCCAAATAAGTTCACAATCCCGTTCGAGATCCAATCTTCTCTTGCTCTTCCACTTATTATTTACACAAATCATCACTCCACCTCCACGAGTTATGCGGTCTTTACGATAAATGGTGAAATTATTAGAAAAGCTAATTTCACTGTCGTTCACTGATTCATTCAGCCACGATTCGGTCACTGCGAAACAATCCAGTTCCCTTATCTCACCTAGGTTCAATGAGCACTCAAGTAATTTGTTTTTAATGCTACGAACATTTTGATAATATATATTGAAAGCACTGGTGTAATATGGACAGGGTGGGCCAGGGTGTACGTGAATATCACCGCAAAGGAGGAGAAAACAAACGAGAATGAGGCACTGTTTTTTTGCTTCGACTCATACCTTGGCACAAAATCACTTGTAGTTCCTCCGTCACTGTTAGCAGTACCAGAGAGAGCACATGGCGGTCCTCTTGGTATGAAGGCAGCAGCAATAAAATGAAATGATCTTCCACTACACTTCAGTCCATGTTTCATTGGCAATGCTTCACTTGGGAAAGTAACAGCACCAACACTACATGAAGACAGTAGAGCACGCACATAAACACTACACACAATCACGAAAAACAGGTAAACAATAAGAGCACCACTTTGCATCGACTTCGAGCCTGACGCCATCTTAGGCCAAGGCACTTATGTGCTAAACTTCACTGTAATATGATCTGATAAAACCGTATGAAAATATTGTGACAAACAACACCAAAATCAAGTAGTGACAAACTGAATGCTATCGTTTCAGAGTAGATTTCGAAAAAAAAATAAATAAATAAATAAAAAATAAAATAAAAAGACTTTAAAGGAAGGAAGTGTGTATGTATATATGTATGTATGTATGTATATACAGGGTATCCAATACACAATGCAACGCGGAGTTTGGGATAGTAGAACTTTTGAACCTGAAGTGATACACGAATAATGTTTATACCAAAATGAAGCCTTGTTCATGTATATACTTTTAAACTAGGAAGCATAGATTGAAGTACACTAGGAACCACACAGTGTTGCTACATGTAGCCGAAGGTGTAAATCAATTTTTTTTGCAAAATATGTTAATTGAATCATAACTTATACGTATGGATGTTCTGTCGTTAATTTTCAGTTTGTTTAGTTGGAGTAGCTTGGAAAGTATGGAGCAGAAAAAAGAATTTTTCATTTCCACCGATAACTAATCGGATGAGGCCCCTGTAAGGGGTTACTAGGGAAATCGTATTTTTCATAAATTAACACACTGAATTGGCAACTGCTGATGTTTCAATGCATCAAAAGGTGTATTAAGGATCTGTCTACGTTATTCAATTCCTGAAAACAATGAAAAACAAACTTTGAAATTATCATGATAAAACGTTTACTTACATGCACCCGGTAACACTGCTACTATTAGAAATGAGTTACCAGCTCTACAGCGGATGCTGGGAGTGTTCTCTGTTTTGATTCAAACACTGGTTCACACGTTTCACCAGGTTGGCAACAACTTTACGAAGATTAGAAGTGTTAATGTTCTCAATGGCACCGCGAATGTTCGTTTCCAGGTCTTGAATAGTTCGAGATTTGTTCTTGTATGCCTCTTGCTTTAAATAGTCCCATAGAAATGAATAGCAGTGTTGCCGGATGCATATAAGTAAAAACAAATTTCATTATTATTTCAAAGTTTGTTTTTCATTGTTTTCAGGAATTGCATAATGTAATTAGATCCTTAACACACCTTTTGATGCACTGAAACATCAGTAAAGTTGCCAATTCAGAGTGTTAATTTATGAAAACTACGATTTCCCTAGTTACCCCTTACAGAGGTCTCATCCGATTAGTTATCGGTGGTAATGAAAAATTCTTTTTTCTGCTCCATACTTTCCAAGCTACTCCAACTAAACAAACTGAAAATTAACGAAGAACATCCAAACATATGAGTTATGTGTCAATTTACATGTTTTGCAAAAAAAAAAAAAAAAAAAAAAAAAATTACACCTTTAATTACATCTGGCAACACTGTGTGGTTTCTAGTGTACTTCAATCGTTGCTTCCTAGTTTAAAAATATATGCATGAACAAAGCTTCACTTTGGTATAACCATTATTCATGTATTACTTCAGGTTCAAAAGTTCTATCCCAAACTCCGGGTTGCATTGTATATTGGACACCCTGTATATTTCTCCTTCTGGTCTATTTAAGTGTCCCTTGCTTTCAAATTTTCTAAAATATAAATATAATATTGCTTCAGTTTTTTAAAAATAAATATTAAAATTACATAGTGCAGTAATTAAATTTCGCGTAAAATACATTTAAAGATCTCAAGAAGAATTCAGTAAAATTACTTGCTAAAACTGTCGTTTTTTTTTTTTTGTTTTTTTTTTTTAAGAATAAATAAAATGTTTCGTAATATAAATTAATAAGCTAAGAAAAAATTATGTTACATGTATTTAACACTATTAAGAGCTACTCTTGTTTGTTGAGATTTAAAGAACCTACAATTAAAATAATACATATTTCGCTCGACTTTGCTATGAACGTAAGCTTCACATTAGTTGCTATATATAAATTTCTTACCTTGTAGGGTCAAGAAGTTTCCTTACTCTATGATCTATTAGAAAGAAAATGGCCATGGAATTTGCAAAATAAAAACAAATGCCAGCCTCAAACACCACTGATAATAAGTATGAAAAAATGGGATTTCCATTCCCAAAGATGTTTCGACAATGAGATCACAGGTCAGATGTCAAACATTCGTCGAGTGGATAAATATAATACACTTCAGATAGTACAGAATGCACTTTTCCTTCATTCTCGTTTGCATAGCGGTTAAAATCTTGCAGGTCGTTTGGACTTGGAATACATTTCTTATATTTTATTCCTGAAGCAAACACCTGTTTAATGTCGGTCTGCAACATAAGCTCAGCTATACACTACCGTATGTTTACGCGCGTAAACTAACGATGTGAGTTTATGCGCGTCATGCAGTTCATGCATTGTGCATGAATTTACGCATATAAGCTGAGGAAAGCAGTTGCAGAATGGATTGATCGAAAGCAAAGTTTTAAGGGCGGGTACTACCAATGTTATATTGTTGAGAAAAAGAATAAAGAAAAGACGCTAAAGAAATAGGTATGTTTGGACAAGGAATAGGATTTTAATATTAGACAAGGAAGGATAATCCAACTTTCACTGATTATATCAAATTTTTATTTAGATTGTGATGGCTCAGTAGTAGAAGGTTCATCTCTGGTGCGTGAGGTATCTGGTTCGATCGCAGCTCGTATCAAATGGGCAGGGGTGTAGCCAGCAGGTTTGTGTAGGGGGGTCCGTCGTTTTTGAGGGGGGGCAGCTACAATGTATAAAGCCAAAAAAATGTGTTACTGCTAGTGTTTTTGAGGCCTGAAAGAAAGGAAAATTTTGGTTTCCTTCTGGAAAACTAAAAACACTATTTTAGCTTCTTCTTCTTCTTCTTCTTCTTCTTCTTATTATTATTATTATTATTATTATTATTATTATTATTATTATTATTATTATTATTATTATTATTATTATCCATAAATTATATTCAAGATAGTTTTTATTATGCTTAATCAAGAACTACTGTCCGGGACCAAACGCTATACTTTTGTGCATAACTATAAAGGTAACCAAGAAAGTTCTGTCCCTTTTCGTGGATGTCTGTGTTCAATTGGACCTCACACCGTGAGTTGAATGCGAGTGGAGATAAGGCGAAGGTCAGTTGTTGGTGTGTATATCCAACCATACTACCTGGTTGTGGCAATTCAGATACACCGTAAAGACAGGAATCCGTGCCAGTTGCGGACGTCGCAGTTGCGGACGCTGCTCTTATCTGTTAAAATCATTCCCAGTTGCGGACGCACAGGTGTTGTATGGAATTTCCATGCCTCGATTACGATGCAACCAGACTTGTTAGTCCCAATTGCGGACGCGTGCAGGAGAAGAGGTAAGATCTATTGATAACAAGCAGCAACGTTGCCACATTTTTTTATTTCATTACATTTACTACCCTGCCTCGATATAAAGAATTCAAATCTGTCAGTATACGACCATCTATAATTATAAAGCTATGTAATATTAGAGATACTGCTAACCACTAGTTTATCCATTAATTACATATGCAATACATGTAAATTACATCAGAATTCCTGTAATTATTTTGCAGATTTGTGCATTATTTAATTTCATTTATCCCAGCAAATTTTTAGTGAGGGAAATTTTTGTATATGTTAGCCCAAAATAACACTTCCATTTTTATTTCTCCTGCACTGAGCTTGTATATACAAGAACACACAAATGATGATGAGGTTAGGTTGTGCATTAGAATGTGTGTTGCTTTGGCACACTTGCCAGTAGATAAAGTCGTTGATGGTTGGCTGTGTATTCAAGAAGACACACCATGCAACAATAAATTGCAGCAATTTTATGATTATTTCGTCGCCCAGTGGTTGGAAAACTCGACTTTTACTACAGCGATTTGGAATGCCGTAACACAAGGCACTGGACGAACAACGCACTCGAAGGCTGGCACAACAGAGTGCGTTCTATTACAAACAAAGCACACCCAAATGTCTCAGAGTTAGTCTGAGTTCTCACGGATGAAGCTCGGCACAGCGACTTGGCGGGAAAAGAAGAAATAAATCGGCAATACTATTAGACAAAAGAATGCATAGAATTCTTGTGGAATTTCAGGATACTGGTAACATCAAGAAGAGTTTGCGATACATAGCATATGTTCAGACACTTGAGTAGCTTTGTGTAAATACTGTATATAAGTGGTTTGTGTAAATATTGTATATAATTCACTACCTGATAAAGAAGAACTGCAAGCTCATTCTCATATAGGCATAATATTCGACAGTGGCTATTCTCCTGCAACTTGTAAACACGCCAGTGCCAATAGTTTCAACATTGACACTGCCAGTCCTAAGCCTGGTTAAATGTGAAGGGAAGTTGCATAGAGGGTACGAAATCTTGTGTGTGGAGAGCGGTTCCCATTTTATTTCGACATTGTAGAAAGGCTAAGGCCGCTGAAAAAGTCATGCCTCCTATAAGAACTTACTAGCTACACTCCTGAATGAATCTATCTCTTTTCAGCAAATTGTATTCTTGCACCAAAAAGTCCTTCTCGTTGCTGAGGGCAGGGTAGTAAATGTAATGAAATGAAAAATGTGGCAACGTTGCTGCTTGTTATCCATAGATCTTACCTCTTTTCCCGCACGCGTCCGCAATTGGGACTAACAAGTCTGGTTGCTTCGTAATCGAGTCATGGAAATTCCAAGCAACACCTGTGCGTCCGCAACTGGGAAAGATTTTAACAGATAACAGCAGCGTCCGCAACTGAGACGTCCGCAACTGGGAAGAACCCAAAGACAGAGGGAACGGCTTGGGTACAAAACCTCGCCTCCCAAAACCTCGCGGCCCAAAATCTCGCCGGGCCGAAACCTCGCCCGGCCAAGACCTCGCCGCCCAAAACCTCGCGGGACAAAATCTCGCCGGGCCAAAACCCCGCCTGGCCAAAACCTCGCGGCCAGAAACTCGCGGCGACAACCTCGCAGACCAAAACCTCGCCTGGCCAAAACCTCGCCTCCCAAAACCTCGCGGGCCAAAACCTCGCGGGCCAAAATCTCGCCGGGCCAGAACCTCGCCTTGCCATAACCTCGCGTCCCAAAATATCGCCATACCCAAAATCTCGCCTAACCAAAACCTTTTTGTAATGATCGCGCGACACAGACTCTCGCCTGGTCTAAATTAAGCGAGACGTAGTGTCGCCTGGGAAGAAATGTTGTCAGGATAAAACCTCTTCACGACGATTTCTTCAATATAGAATGTTCTATCGCCAGATTTACAAAACTTATTAGGTTTTGAAACTTGACATTTTGTATAAATCTTCTTGCTCCACAAGGGCACTAGCTCCAGATAAGACAATATTTTGCGAAATGCATGCCCTAAGGAGGAATGGAATGGAATGCCTTGAATGAATTTTGCCGTTCTCCAGATCTAAAAAAAAACTACTAAGCATAGAACCTTTACGTTTTGGTACAAATCTTCTTCTTGTACCATAAGAAGGTATGTTGCAAAATACTCCTCGTAAGGGAGTGTTGAAGTTTGGATAATGCTTGAACGTTGGCTTGATCTCAGGACCCACGAGGTTTTGGCGGCGAGGTTTTGTCCACGCGATGTTTTGGGTGGCCCCGTGTCATTTTCCTGTTTCACTTTTTATTATGTTTATTTATCTCCAACCGTTTTCTGTTGGACTTCGCTTATCAAAATATTTCTAAAACTGGTTTACTGGTCCCAAAATCTAAAATTCAGAGTGGGGGTGGGGCGACTGCCCTCCTGCCCCACTGGCACCTCTGTCTAGCGGCTGCAATATGAAGCTATTCCACGCCCTTTCATATGGTTTTAGTTACATTTACTTCGGACTCTTGACTGCGAAGACATTAGGTTTTTAAATAAAATTAATTTGCTGAGCAAAATTGAACTTTATTGAAAATGAACTTGGATTCATTGTCCTCTGAACGCCCTAAATATTACTTTACTTCAATAAATTATTGACTTAAAAAACAACCAATTACATAGGCTTGCAGAAAATATTCTAAAGTTAGCACAACATGAAGTGTCCTTCAAACATTACTTTTGAAGCAATGGTTTTAAATGCAGGTACTATCAATGTTGTGTTGTTGAGAAAAAGAATAAAGAAATAGACATATTTGGACAAAGAAGTGGCTAATATTTAACAAGGCAAGAAAGAATAATCCATCTCTCACTGATTATATCAAAACTTTATTTAGATTGCGGTGAGTCAGTAGTAGAGGGATCATCTCTTGCGAGTGGAGTCTCTGGTTCGATCCCAGTTGTGCAAAATGGGTTTGTGGCTGACAAACACCGCGTGCGTGAGTTTTCTCGGATTGTCCCGTTTCCTCCTATTATTTTTACATTCCTCCTCTTTAGTGATGAGCGCAAGAGTCTTTGTCTTGCAGTTTTTACAAGAGTCTTCACCAAGACCAAAACCAGGAATCCCGATGCAAGACCAAGACCAAGACCAAGATCAAGTGTGCCAGTGCAAGACCAAGACCAAGACTCGGTGTGCAAGACCAAGACCACCTGGGTCTTGGTCTTAGTCTTGCATTTGCTCATCACTACTCCTCTTCGTTCATGTCATCGTCGCCCTCTTCTGTACCCTACACAGTAGCCTATAAGCGTGGAACGTAAAATTCGAATATTAAATTTGCTTTTATTTAGAACATACAATGTAACAAGACTAATTAACATATGTAATTTTTATACTTGCGAAAGTCTTCTATTCTGTACTTTCCTCCTGGAGATGTATTTTGGCGAATAATCTTCGCAAGAAATACTCAAAGTTTACATAGAAAAAATAAAACTGGGAGTAGGCGGCTTCAGCCTTTAATCAGGGGTTACTTTCCACCGGTCCAAAATATAGCTTAGAGAGGGAATTATTACTACTGGCACCTCCTACTTTCTAATTTTAGGTAAATATCCTATAAAGGTAGATGTTGGAATTAATTTCTTGTCGGAAAATAAATTGCGAACAATGGCGGATCCGCTTCATTCGCTTCACTCAGTAAGGCTTAGCTTTTTCTTTCTTTCTTTTCTTTTTTCTTTGTTTGTTTGTTTGTTTGTTTGTTTTTTTTTTTTTTTTTTTGTTTGTTTTTAATCGCTGGACGTTTTGGGGGGCTTGAAGCTTACACACATAGGACTTACTAACATTATTTTTTTTAAAAAAAAGAAATCCTGAAATTTGGCTAGGCTTCAGCCTGAAATCCCCAAACCCCGTAAACCTTCCAATGATTACGGTTGGATGATATTCTTGGGCACAAAGAGCTACCAAGGGAAATCAGTTCACGGGGATTTTTTTTTTTTCGTTCCTGAGTTGACATTTTTGTTGGATATATGCTAAAAAATCAGAATGTGGTTCCTGTGCCGGTCCAGAAAATACACAATTTTCTTTACAAATATCGATAAATCATACTGAGTACTGATACCAGTACCATGATTCTAATATCAATATTTGTAGATTTCATGCAGTTTTGTGTAGGAAGTGAAATGTATAAATACTGAAGGGAAAACATTGCACAGAAACATTATGGTCCTATGTTCAACATATTTTTTGTATGTGGTGCAAAGTATCCTGACCTATGATGTTACTTTGCACCAAAGTTTATATTATAGTAATCACGGTCATCGTGAATGTTTACAAATGCATTTGCACGAATGTTTTCCTTATATATCTAGCTATTATATGTTTAAAATATAATGTTCTAAATCATTACGTTTATAAGTTACATGCGATTTTCTTTAAAATTCATTACATCTGCTGCAAAGTAACCCCGTCTTACGGTACTGGATGATCTTTGTCTTAAACAATATCACCTACTCACGAAGCTGTATACATTTCTTGGAAAAGCAATCAGAACGAACATAATGTTTCTGTGCATTCACTTTACCCAAAGAAAACCTTTTATCTGCAGCTATAACGCCTACAGGTAATCTATTATTGAAATCTAGGCCCTGATCTAGGACGGGCTCCTGGGAGGGAGGGGCAGTAAAAGATTTCTGCGATGGTCTGCCAGTGGGGAGCGGCGAATGACCCTTCGTCCCGTGCTGAAGAGATTTCTTTGAATTTAGTGCAGGTGTCTTCTGTGGTGCGTATTGTATTCAAATTTTAAAAAGTGGATCAAAGAATTTTCCACATAAGAAATATATACCATATAGGCCTATTACAAAGAGTATTATTGCTGGAATTTTAAACGAAATTTACTAAACTAATTTCGTGCAAATTACTAACTCAATCCTTTATATAAATTTTATATCTCTCTTTATTGTTAATAATTATAAGAAACAATATGTTGAAAGTTACTGTTGAAAATAACACTTTTTGAACCTCGTCACCGTTATCACTCTTACAATTTTCTCTACGAGACGAGAAATTTTTCGAGTCTCGTGAGCAACACTAGTTCATCCAAGTCTTAGATTTCAAACATCATTTCAGTGCTAAATGATCCGTATATAAAACCTATAAATTATAAAAGTAAATATACGATCACAATGAAGAGCATATAGGAACGCCTAAGATATTCAAATCATTACACAATATACTCCAATAAGAAATATGGTTTAAATATTGTTAAATTACATCCTTCTTAGACTTCTCTCCTGAAGCAGAAGGATTCTGAGAACTATTAGATAAAGGAATACATTTTGTACTTAAATTTACAAAACGAGACGAGAAGTGAATCCTCGAGAATCCAGACAAGAAAGAAGTTTTCGAGAATTTATACAAGACGAGACAAGACTTAGGGTTCGGGAGAAGTGGTGTGATCACCAGTGGGAACTGGCAAGTCATCTAATTTAGATTCCAAATTAATATAGAGGTTTCCCTTTCATAAACCTCGTTAAACTTAATCAGTCAACTAAGCTTTATTAAGCTGAACGAATGTAACTTATGCGTCCACATGTAAACGTTTATTTACAGATATTTCTCTCGAAGATGGTTTGAATTATGTTGTCCAAATTTAGCGCTATCATAATGATCGTGTATCTGGTTTCAAAATTAACTAGATAAAAGGCCCATTTAAGGGCTGTATGTCAACTTGACATCGAACAACTTGCACCAAATTTACTTAAAGCTGGCCATTTTTCACTTCCATTCTCGGCAATTTGCCGAACAGGTAATTTTGTCACCGAAAATTTTGTCACAGTAATTTCGTCAGTGGTAATTTTTTCACCAAAATATTAGCATATAGGTAATTTCGTCACCGGAAAATTTTACACAGTAATTTTGTCATCGGTAAATTTATCACCACAGCATTAGCATATAGGAAACTTTGTCACGAAATTTTTTCCCCTTTGTTGAACTAGGTATAAACAAAGTAAACGACCAAAACAGCTTATTTATCTTAATCAAACTTGGAAAATAAAATAGTTGGTGTTATATTGTCATTTTGAATTTATTCCTACATCCATGTTAATATATGTGTCTGTATACGAAAAACAACGTATCAGTCTCGGTCTTGTTTCGATCAATATTTGCAGCTCCTTCCTGACAAAGCGGTTAGCGTACGTACCTTTGGCGTGGTAGACCCGGGTTCGTTTCCTTGCAGGTTATGTGCTTCGGATCCCACGTTAAGCTATAGTTCGCATCTGATGTGGCCCCGCTGATATAGTCGCAAGAGCCTGAGCAACAGGAAATTTGTTTGAGATATCCTCGGTACCGAAAACCAACATTAAACCCCAATAAATAAATTCCAACACTTTGCAGAATAGCCAGAGCACATGTCTTTGAAGCATGGGGTTCCAGGTTTGAATCTTGGTGGGAGATCATTAAAAACTTTCTACTCATAACGGTAGCTTACATTCCATCTTAAACCGTACGGCGACATCTCGTACAGCTTTGATGTTGAAAAGGGACGCTAGATTCCAAGCCAACCAACTATGCAATTTATATTTTGATATTTTAACAAATACTCTGATTTAATCTGATAGTTTTCCTTTTCCCATGACCTTGCCTTATACTGAAATTCTAATCTCTACCAATCGCTGCTCTGTTGAGTGAGCTGTCGGCTCGACTCGATAGTGAATGAGCTGTAAGCCGACCCGCTCGAGCCGTTCAGAACCCTAAACCCGAGCCGAGCAGTTTTGAACTTGTTTGGCCGGCGCTCTCTAATTTGTAACGATTTTTGGTTCGAGCCCAAATACTTGCTCCTTCAGAAATCAGACCCAGAACCACGTGAATAATGCCTTCCCTCCTAGACTTCACGACTACCGATGTCAACAGTCAACTCGCTTTTAGTATTTAGATACAAATCGCCTATCTTTCATGTATATACACGGTGTTGTAATAATAATAATTTGTAGTAGCAGTAAGTATCATTGATAATAATTATATTGTCAATGTAGGATATCTGAAGAAAGTATTTGAAACTACACACAACATTGGGCTCGATTTGGCTCGACTCGACTCAAATTCGAGTCGAGTTTAGAGCCGAGTTGGAGGAAATTTTTCGATCCGAGTTTTCGAGTCGAGCTCAAATATGTCTGTTTCGAGCCGAGTTGAGTTTCAATGAAAACTCGCTCGAACTCGCTCGTGCCCATTTTTAACTGTCTCTCGTTCACGGTTTTGTTTAGGACTCTCAAGTAAGGCTCGATCGATATGTTGTATCTCGGTCTAGTTTCGATTTACTAAAGTTTGTCTCGTCTCGAAATTTAAAGAGGAGAAACATGATACTTAGAGTAATCTCGGTCTCGGCATCACCATTAGAATATGTTACGTATGTTCAAGTTTAATTCTAGAACGCTTGGAGCAATTTCAACGAAGTTTGATACACATATGACATACAATCACAATAATATTGTAGGGCAAGATATCTCCGGTCTCCCTAGCGGTGGATAGAAGGGTGACGTATAAATAATCGAGAACGACCTACATTCATGTCGAATACACATTTTTAAAGAGTCGCTATACTGATTGTTGAGAGTCCAGATGACATTTAAGCTCAAGTTTAGTCTAATAGAACAATAGATCTCCGTAGAACCTTATGCTAACTGTTAGAAATGAATAGAACTATTGAACCTACCAGAAATTTTGAAAACAAATAAAATGGACGTCAAATATACATTTCAAATATTTTGAATAAACATTTATTCTTCCGTGTATACAGTTCAAAGACTAAACCATATTCGATTACCGCTTAAAGAAAGAAAAAAAAACGAAAAAAAAATCATAATTTAACGTCAAACCATTAAGGTCTTTCGGCTGAAGGAGATGAATGATTAATGAAAGTGAATGATGATGAAAAATTAAACTTTGTGCTCTCCTACTCTGAATCAAACCTGGAACCACGTACAACAAAGGAAATACGCGCTAGTCACTACACTAGCAGAGAAAATTGCTTATTGCACTCTTTCGAGTACAAAGGCTATATAACACGGTGACCTTCAATTTAAGGTAGAACCATAAGCACCGCAATACGATCAAATTTCAAGGCTCTCCTCATCAGGACTCCAACCCAGGACACGGTGTAAGGAAGGCGCAAGTGCATGATTGTAAATATTTTGCCGTAATTTAAATGTGTTATACGGAGTATTCATATAGTTTTTGGCCAAGAAGAAGAAAAGAAAAGTTGTAAGCTGTTGTAGTTTTATTCATTGCTTATAGCATTGTTTCAAATTCTTTAGAAATAAATAAATAATAATAAAAATAAAAAACTTCCACTGAAATCTAGTTACATAAATCTAGTTTCATACTATCCTTCGATATGGACAACAAACCCATGTGCAAAAATCCTGCTGTTCTGTAACAATAGATAGCAATTTCCAAGAATTGTCTCACTTCCCTCTATGCTCTGTACCTTCAACCATAAAATACAAGCATCATATGATCTCTGCATCTTTCGGAATGATGGGAGAATTTTGAAAACGCTACGTCTCATTCAGAGCTTACGAAGCAGAGATGGGTATTTTTGCTAACTCTCACTCACACTCACCTACCAAAATCTTCCTTTTCAATGCTGCACATGGAATGCGTTTCTTATGTTCTTGTCTCTGAGGCAAATGAGTCCACGTAAGCGCGAAGCGAGTGCGGGCTCGCGATCACACTCACTTCTCTCAACTGTGATCGCGCTCACTTGGGCTCGCGCTCAGTAATCTTAACTGCACTCGCGCTCGGTCGCACTCGCGCTCACTAATCGTAACTGCGCTCGCGCTCACTTCTCTCTACTGGACTCGCGCTCACTCGCGCTCTCGCTCAGTTTTCCCAACAGAGCTCGCGCTCACTTGGGCTCGCGCTCACTTTTTTCAACTGGGCTCGCGCTCACTTGAGCTCGCGCTCATTTTTTTCAACTGGGCTCGCGCTCACTCGGGCTCACGCTCACTAATCTCAAGTGGGCTCGCGCTCACTCGGGCTCGCGCTCACTTTTTTCAACTGGGCTCGCGCTCACTCGGGCTCGCGCTCACTAATCTCAAGTGGGCTCGCGCTCACTCGGGCTCGCGCTCACTTCTTTCAACTGGGCTCGCGCTCACTCGGGCTCACGCTCACTAATCTCAAGTGGGCTCGCGCTCACTCGGGCTCGCACTCACTTTTTTCAACTGGGCTCGCGCTCGCTTGGGCTCGCGCTCAATTATTGAGCGCGAGCCCGGTTGAGTGCGAGTGCCGAGCTCACGAGCGCCGGGCTCGCGAGTTTGGACACCTATGGTACACGGAACATGGATGTAAGAAAATAACAGGAATTAACGACCTGTGGAAAGAGTGGTAAAATGAACTGGACATCCCTGATTGTGAGATAAAATCAATATAAAATTCCTTCTGTGAGCCAGAAACACTGGGCGCTAAGTCTACGGGCGCTACATGCACGGAACCGTAATAAAACTCCTGTACGTTGAGAACTGTTCGAGATATTCAGCTTGGAAATTTATATGAGAAAATGAGTGGATGCACGTTTCAATGCGTTAAGTATTCTCACCCATGGCGAAGCCTGATGGTTTGAACTTGCTATTGCTTGATCACTGGGGTCCATTCACAGACAAATTGTCCATTAGAAGTTGCATGACGGATGGCAAAGACCTAATGGTTGAGAAGATACCAAAGAATTGCACACGCTTTGTGCAACCATTTGATGTATTTTGATTCCAATCAATCAAAGATTATGGCAGGAGATTTGTACATAGTATGAAACTTCTTCATCTGGACGTTATAATGTACCAACGAAGCAATCAAATAAAGTTCGTGTCCATACGAATCACTTCCGATCACCGCGATACATTGGATTGTTTCAGTTTGCGTTCTGCAAGGCAAGTTACGAACGAATTATAGCCCTATAACTTTCGAATCTCTTGTCGAATTTGCTTTTTGCTTTGGTTCTGCGAACTGTACTCTTGACGGATGCAACACAATTGCACATATAAAATGTTCATGGTGCAAGGGAGTCTTTTGCCTGCGTCATTTCTTCATAAAACAGAAGAACAACAGTGATCAATTTTCATCTCTAACCTATGATTATTGTGAACAGTGTAATGACTAATTGTATCTAACAAACCCGTTAGTTATTGCGAAACACTTTTTTCTGTTACTTCCGATAGCTTTCAATTCGTATGTCAATATTCGTTACTAATTATGTTGTACTTAATGCGTATAAATGCGTATATCCTCATTTTCTCATATAAACTTCCAAGTTGAATATCTCGAACCGTTCTCAACCGTACAGGAATTTTATTAGCTTGTTATAATCAGCATGAATTGGGACTTCAAATGACATGCTTAGTTTCTCTGCAGGCGAGTGCTTTCTCCTGAACTTCCCTTGTGAGGGACAGCCAGCAGTGCTTTTTTGATGAAACTTTCAAGAGCTGCTCGAAACTTACACAGCTGTACACAGTTCATGCTGACATAGGGAGTTCAAGTGAGAATATATAAATCGTACCAATTTTGTACGCACCGCTCCCTGACAAAACTGAAAGTACACTCATATCCAAAATGATTGTCGCATATCTATAACTGTCTTCTTGTAAGAATATAATTTGATAATTTTGCAGAGTACTTTTAATACTTATATTATGTGTGTAATCAGGAAATTTATATTTGTGATAAATTTCATAGGAAAAGAATTATAAATACGAAAATTCATAATGAGTAAAATAAAATGTAACCAAATGGACAAGAAAATTTTATTTTCGTTTTATTGTATTTATTTACTGCTCTTTTGACATGAAATTTACCACATACTTGTCTTTGCCGATTATACACATACTAACATTATAAGAAATACCGGGCGAATTCGTTATCAAATTATATTACTAGAGCAACATGTTTATAATCATGTGACAATAATTTTGGACATGAGTGTACATACAGAGACCTGTTTACCTTTGTTAGGTGTTGGTCTGAACAACACGATCCTAAGGATCATCTAGTTTCTTTCATGCTTCTTGGCGTCCGGTAATGTTACGTCTAGCAACTTTCTCTCAGCTCGTGGCAGTCAGCACGCCATCGTGGCAGTCAGCACCTTGATATTGGCAATCAGCGCCAGTCGTGGCAATCAGCACCATTAATTGGCTGTGGCAGTCAGCAC
Source organism: Thermobia domestica (assembly GCF_964235325.1). Classification (NCBI taxonomy): domain Eukaryota; kingdom Metazoa; phylum Arthropoda; class Insecta; order Zygentoma; family Lepismatidae; genus Thermobia; species Thermobia domestica. The sequence continues at coordinate 195,825,550 of NC_137455.1, read as the reverse complement.
CCCACCAAACTGACAGGGGACAACGCAGAAGTCGTTGCTCGTCTTTATGTATTCAATCTGTATTATATCCCGTTGTAATTTGGCGGTCTTTACAAAGGACGAACTGGGTAATCTCCGGGGTCCGCGCATGGAAAGGCTTCGTGTCTCAGAATACTATTATTGGTTTTTAAAAACATTGATGGACAACAGATTGTGCCTCATTCTATAAAAATCTGATGTTTTACAAAATCCCAGAATAGTCAAACCGATTACAGTTTTTTTAAGTAGCGCATCTCCAGAACAACACATACACGATGAATAAGAGTATTCCCTCAATCTAAATAGTCAGTGTATTAGCGAGTCACGTTGTCCTTAAATTTATCCTGTAATATTCCTATATAGATGATCTAGGGATGATTTTCTTGTTCAAGCACCACTTTTATTTTGACATAGTGGATTCTACGATTAGACAGGTGTGTTTACAACATCCAGTACTTGTGATGTACTGGATATTTTCAAACTGGCGTTGCAATTGTTACCAGCAAGTGTAAGATATGCAACCCCAATATTCCAATAGTCCTTTACGTTCCCTGGAAGTTTTACACCTTGATATATGTGTTTTACTGGTTGTCTAAATTTAATAAGGTGAGCAAGAAAAAAATACCATAAACGGTACATTACAAAACCGTTACTATTTTTAAAAATTATTATTACTGTATGAAATCTTGCTTACATCTCCTTCTCCATTCGAGAAACATTTCATTGTTAGCTCCAGAGAATTCAGTTTACAAAATTAAAAACAAATGTCTATTTTGGGTAAGATGTTAGTTTAACATCATTATTTACAGAATTCCTTCTTTATTTACTATTATATCGTGTCAAAATTTTTGAAAAAAGAAATTTGTGAATAGTGTTTTAAATGTTCTCTCTTTCGAATTCAAGCAGTTTCAAAAAATATTATATATAAAGTTAACCAAGAAAGTTCAATCGCTTTTTGTGGAGGTCTGTGTTCCATTGGCGCTGACATCGTGAGTTGAATTCGAATAGAGATAAGGCGAAGGTCAGTTCTTGATATGGGTATATCCAACATAATACCTGATTGTGACAGTTCAGTTACGCCGTGAACTCGCGTAAGGAAAGTGAATATAGGACCCCCACGTCATAAGTGCGTGTATGCTGTACGAGTTCAAACTGGGGTCAAACGCCGCTGCAGCAGGGCGGAAGATATGCCAGGCCTTTGATGAGGGTGTCGTGACTACGTGGACAGTGCAGCGGTGGCGTAACAAGTTTAAGGACGGTGTCGAAACATTCAAAGACGCAACCACGTGCCGGAAAACCAACACATGTACAAAATGAAGATCTTGCGGCAGCAATTGAGGCGGACAGTGGCCATACATATGAGGAACTGGGATTACAATTCAGTGTGAGTAGAGAAATCATTCGGCAGCACATCCAACTTGGAAAGGACTACAAGTTGCGTCGATGGTTCCAACAGAATTTTATTCCAATCCAGAAGGCAACGCGAGCAGACATCTGTGTTTCTTTGCTGTCTTGTCTGAGGAAAGAGCCATTTCTGGACAGGGTGTTGACGTGTGATGAGAAGCGGTCCTGTACGAACTTACACAGCGCCGTCATCATTGGTTAGCATCACATGAAGCGATTCCAAAACAGCCGAAACCAACACTGCACCAGAAGAAGGTCCTACTATGTGTTTAGCGGACTGCTCGTGGTATTGTGCATCGGGAATTGCTACCAACTGAACAGAACATCAATGCAACTGTGTATTGTCAGCAATTAAGCCATGTTCAAGAAAAACTCAAAACTCTGGAACCAACACTTCTGAATAGCAAAAGAGTCCTCCTGTTACAGGACAACGCTAAGCCCCACGTGACTAGGATGACCTAGGATGAGAAACACTATTGCATCCGCCATACTCTCTGGACATTGTACCGTTCGATTATCACCTGTTCCGTTCCTTGGAAAATCACCTTAGAGGACGCCAATGCAAATCCCTAGTAGAGGTGCAAAATACACTTGATACATTCTTCGCTTCACATTTCACCAAGTTCTACCGCAATGGAATCCATTGCCTTCCAGAAAGTTGGGAGAAGGTCATCGATGTTGATGGGGACTATTTTTGATCTTCCAGGTACGTCTTACGTAACGTACTGATGTTCAAAGGTGGTGGGTGAAAATGCGTCAGAACTGTCTTTTTTACCTTTATATAGTGAAGTTTTAGTTTATTTGTAAGTTTTAAATTAATATTTTAAGTCAAACGAAATCTAATACGTTTTCAGATCAATTTTTGTTAACACTATTAAATATTTAATTAATACATTTTTGTAGTTGAATGTTAACCTAACAAGAACCTATAAACAATTCGTTGGAACTAGAAAACAACTCCGTCTACCGATTTGCAATTTTTCTTTCCTAAATGACTGATTTTCGTTGGTTTTCCGTACAATAATGGGAAAACAAAGCTGGAAAGTATTGTTATCTCTCCGCTAAAACAAAATAATAATAATAATAATAATAAATAGCTCAACATTTCCCAGCCAAAAAATGCCGAGAAGAAAATCTTCGGTTTATTTCAAAAGTGCCAGGTTTCTTCCTAGTCCTTGTATCTCTAAACGCTAGTCCAGTTGCTTTGATGTAAAGGAATATAAAAGAAACTCATTGGAAACATCAAAGTTTGCTGGAAATTATTTTATTATAGTAACTGTTAAAATCCATTCAGTAGTGTGCAACAGTAGTAAGAAGAGTTTCTTTGAAATCAATTTGTCGAAGAAGTAGCCCTCTCTGCTGTTATTGAGTTTAGTGAACGCGCATTTCGTGCTTGTGGTTCCCTGTTTGATTCCGATTCAGAGAGCATTAAAATGTTGAACGCATTACGGTGTTTCGAATTCTACCTTTAAGAAAATGTAGGCTAATGCCTCATATAAATTCGGTGCTCTGAAAATGGGTACTAAACTTCAACAAATATTCGAAGCATTTTACATTAACGATTTCACGAACGAAAATAAAGAATTTGAATTTTTATGTCTACCTCTGAACATAACAACAAAAAAGAAATACATAAAAAATCAACAACCAATGTATTTTTATATGTTGCAGATTGCTCTACATAATTAGGTTGTTCTAATGGAAACGGTGCGTTACAAAGTTAACCTGTACATAAAACGACAAAGTTAACCTGTAGTTGTTTTATCAATATATTACCGGTCGAACCAGGGACCCCAAGTACCGGAGGTGAACGCTCTACCACTGAGCCACTGCGCCCCCTGTCGAGTGACAAAATTTTCCCTAGTTTGTTGAGTATACAATTCCTATGACAAAAGTTATGTGATAAGATTAATTTGGCTATATAAAAGGAAATGTCAACCACATTTTTTTGTTTCTATTTTTTTTTTAAAACAAAAATACACCAAGCCAACAACGGGTTCAAATTATCTTACATTGAACACACACAAACAATTGTATTAGTTTATCTCTGAAGAACAATGAAAAATTTAAACATTTATATTGGTTAATCAGTCAGCTCGAGAATTTCCCTGGATTTTTACATTTATCGGAAAAATCACTTTTTCCCTTTTTACTAAATTTACCTACGAAATTTCCCTAGATTAGGGAAATTTCCTTCAAACTACGAACACTGTAAGGGGAAGCGTAACACGGACAGTACAGCTAGTACGGATTAAGAGCTTGGATTTAACATAGGCAATAAACACCTTTCACTATGTGTCTCGGATTTATGATTTTTTTTTAATGGCATAATAGTTCAATGTAAACGACAGTTACCGTAAAACTGGGTTACTTTGCACAAGATTTAAGCAATTTTAAAGAAAATCGCATGTAACTTACAAACGTAATGATTTAGAACACTGTATTTTAAACCACTGGCGCAAACCCCGGGGGATAATGGGGACTTGTCCCCTCCAATTTTGGAACTGGGGGGACTGTCCCACCCAATAATCCGATTTGAAATGTGTTTTTCGGGCGAAATGTGATGATTTGTGTCTGACTGCCACATAAGAAATTGAGATAAAATTGATGTCCCCCTAGAATAAGCCTCAAATCTGAGAGTATCCCAATGTTGGAGACAACTCTGCTCTCCTGATCCTCCGCAGCATTGTTTTTCAACTTCACAAATATTTTAAACATCGCTTTAAAAATAAAAAGTATCACCCGTCCCCCCAATGTTGAAGATAAATTTGCGCCGCTGTTTTAAACATATAATAGCTAGACACATAAGGAAAACATTAGTGCAAGTTCATTAGTAACAATTCAGAATGAACATAGTTATGGATATACAAACTTCGGTGCAATTGCACAACATACAAAAAAGCATGTTTTACATACAAACATAACGTTTCTGTGCAATGTTCTTACTTCAGTATTTATCAGGGTGGAAAAAAATCATGATTTTTTTTAAAAAATCATTTTTGTTGATTTTTTTTTTATTTAAATCGATTTTTTTGATTTAAATCAAATCTTTCTCCTCGTAAATTACAAGTCGCGAACTGAAGAAAAAGCATTAGGAATTAGTATTAAATGCTAATTATGCCATTTAAATGAAAGTATTAGGGTTGAATTTTCAATTAATCCCCAGTTGTTAACCTATATCAATCCCAAACAATGTTTCTTAACCCTTTTAAATTATGGCTTTTTTTAAAAGGAAAATTATAGACTTTCAGTCAAGCAGCTACATCATCCCTATTTACCCTAGGATCACGGTTCATACCTCATTCTCTTCAGAATAAAACAGCCTTTCAAACGGTAACATTCACATTTCCATATCATGTCTCTGAAGTGGGAAATTTTAAGAGAAAATGGAATTTTCCTTTTTTAAAAAATGATCCCCTCTGGACTCCCTTGTGTTAACGCACATATCTCAAAATTAACTGGGAAATACTAAGGGGTGTACTAAATGTGTGTATAAAATTTCAAGCTATCTTGAATAGTAAGGGCGGGGAAAATATTTAACAATGAGCTAAGAACATCCCCAAAATGTCCCAGATAACCCGCATGTAATATAAAAATTTCCTCAGACATCTCTATTTATCCTAGGATCATAATTTGTATATTATTCTTTTCAGAATAAAAAAAATTTCAATCGTACCATACAAATGTCTCCATCGTGTATCTGGGGCGGAAAAATCACGAAAAAACGGTTTTCTGTTAAAAATAGCCTTTTTTACTTTTTACCCCCTCTGGACCAACCCCCTGTTTTAAGGTAGAGATCTGAAACACTGAAAAATACTAAGGAGTGTATTGAATAAGTGTGCAAAATTTCAATCTTCTAGGTGCAAAAGTAAGTCCGCGAAAAGTAATATCCCCCCAATACCCCAGATTCCCGTATAATACAGGATCTCAGGTAACAGTTTCTTGAAACATCCCTATTTCTCCTAGGATCATGGTTCGTACATCATTCTCTTCAGAACAGAACAGCCTTTCAAACGGTACAATTCATATGTCTCCATCTGAATCGCGAAAAAAGCTATTTTGTTAAAAATCATCCTTTTTTTTTTTACATTTTCCCCTCTGGACCCCCCCTGTCACGTAGAGATTGAAAACATCTGAAAATACTAAGGGGTACACTGAACGAGTCTTTTGAATGCAAAATGTAAGACTGACAAAAAATAAGAATAATTGGCATAACAAAAAATATCTTTTTAAACGTATGATGTCATCACACAGACGCAGAAAGGCGTGAAACCATATGTAATATATTCTACAATGCCTTCAGTCTTGGAAAAAAAAACGAAGTAAAAATGGTTTATTGGTACATTTTTAATCGAATAATGAAGATTCGATTTTTAAGAGAATAAAAATACGTAATATAATTTAAAAGGTCAAACATTAAAAAAAAAGTATAGCAACGTTTATCAAAATGTCACTTTTTTTACACAAAAGTTACTGATATTTGGTAGGGACATATTTATTTTAAAATGGAACTAGCTTGAGGCACGAAATACATAAATGTTTTCGCCTAAAGTTATAAATCTTTAAAAAAAAGTCTGAGAGGGGATAGGACCTCTCTAAATACGCCCTAAATCTGGGAACAAACAAGCAGACGAGCACGCGAAAAAATTTTCGTCTTAAATGTCGATGGTGATTTCCCGGTTGGAATAGTTAACGATTTAAAAACCCAAACCCATTGTTACGAAGAGAAGAAAGCAGGATTGCTCCGTTACCCGTTCAAAACGGGACTTTCCCTTCAAAACGGGACACTTGTTTTCATACTATGCTATACATACTGTACATTTGCGTCTCATTGTATTATGGTTATTAACTTCAGTAACCGAAATAACAGAACAGAAACGGGATTTTACTTATTTTCACTTTAAATTATATTATTTCGGAATTTGATTTAAATCAACGATTTTTATTTAAAAAATCAAGTGATTTAAATCTTGATTTAAATCGTGATTTAAATCAGACTGATTTAAATCAATCCACCCGGGTATTTATACATTTTACTTTCTACATAAAACTAGATGCAGTCTACAAATATTGATGTTAGAATGATGATACTGGTATTAGTACTTAGTTCGAATTATCGATACTTGTAAAGAAAATTATGTATTTTCTGGTTCCCTGCACAGGAACCACATTCTAATAGTTTAACATATGTCCCACAAAAATGCCAACTGAGGAACAGAAAAAAAAAAATCCCCGTGAACTGATTCGCCTTGATTATGCCTTATGTCTAAAAATATTATCCCAACCGTAATCAGTGGAAGATTTACTGGGTTTGGGACTTCCAGGCTGAAGCCCACCCGAATTGCACGATTTCTTTTTTTAAAAAAATCTAATGTTAGTCATTCCTATGCGTATAAGCTGCACGCCCCAAAAAAGTCTAGTGATTTCTTTAAAAAAAAAAAAGCTTTTGTGAGTGAAGCCCCTCTCAAACTACTTTTCTGGATCCGCCACTGTTCATAATTTATTTTCCAACAAGAAATTCATTCCACCGCCTTCTCCCAGCTTTACTTTTTTTATGACTTTAAAACGTTTCACATTTCAATTTCATCTATTGCATCTCAACTCTCTATGATGACCCTGTGCAAACGGGCAACCGGTCAAAATGTCAATACAACCTACATCAGACAATATATGGCCACTCTTCTAAATCCGTTAAGTTGAGATTTGTTCTATCTTCTTTTATTTAACAATAGCTTTCATACAATATGCTACTTGACCCCCGGTTCCATTTGCCAATTTTGAGTTGGACCCCTCCTGGGACCCTGCGAGTGCCCCGGGGGCAACATTTTTTTCATTCAAAAGGTGGTGGGCTCCCAACACTAATTTGATATGTATTCGCTGAGGTTCCTTACCTGACCGTTTCCGAAAAATCTGACCCGGAAGCTGACTTTGTAATGTATAGTATGGAGCTCAATTTCTAACTTTTCACGCTTATATCTCTGCAACGGTTGCGATCGAGGATGTATCACTTTTCGTGTTATGTTCTTTTGGGACAAGGTATCCAACGACCATAGTCTCGACTCGAAGTCAGAGTTGCACTTGGATAGGTTCCCTCGTAAGACGTTTCTAAAAGTTCAAATTTCTAGATCTCCCTTTCGTTCTCTTTCCTGTATTTTAACTCGGGTGTTATAATTCCTATGGTTCCTTAGTGCATAACTAGATCTTACAGATCTTAGGTTGCATCTCTTTCTTTCTCTTCTCTCTACATCATGTCTAGAAAATGAAATGAAATGGGGCGGCTAGGCTAAAGGAGACGGTGATGATGAGAAATGATGGAAATGGGAGGAAACGGAAGAACCCCGAGAAAACTTGCGCACACATTGTTTGTTCACCACAAGCTCACTTGGTGCGAGCTGGGATCATGTCTGGAGATGAATCTTCTGATAAATAGGGTCTTCTAAATATATCTTCTGACAAATAGATATATAGTGACGAAATTTTATTACCATTTCCTGTTTCACTATTGATCTCCATAGAGCAAAACTGATAAGAGGTAGCAAAACTGGATATGGATTCAGCGTTCTAAGGATAACTTTTATTACAACATTTAGCCCTTTATGCAAACTATTTTGGGCTTCAACACTGCTGGAAATGGTATTAAACGGTAATAGATAGCGAGAACCATTTTTAAAATATGCTTTTAATGTAACAAGTGGTGGATCTAGCCCGGGGCTGGAGAGGCTAGCCCCCCAGTTTTTTGAGTAACAAAAATAATGGAAGCTATTATTTATATATTTTTGAAAGTTTATAGTAAACTCATGATACACCTATCATAGTCTGGGTTCTGCTTAGTCCCCCAGTTTGTACCTCCTAGATCCGCCTCTGGTTCCATCTCCAACTTAACTCTTTTATTGCCATTAGAAGTGGTATAGATCTCTTCCCGGTCCTAATCTTGATACCCATAGAACGAAAACGGTAATAGAGGGCGACGAACTGCTTTCGGTGTTGATTCAGAATCCCAAGAATAGATTTTATCTTAGCTCTTATGTTTCTACTAAAGCCAAAAGTAGTTGTAACTACAGTGGCGGATCTAGAAAGTAAAAACTGGTGGAAGCTGGCCAGAACCCAGACTATAATAGGTATATCATGAGTAGGGATGCACGCGAGACGCGAGAAGTCTCGTCTCGTCTCGCGTCTCGTCTCGCATTTGCGACTATTAAATATTAACACTATTAAATATTTAATTAATACATTTTTGTAGTTGAATGTTAACCTAACAAGAACCTATAAACAATTCGTTGGAACTAGAAAACAACTCCGTCTACCGATTTGCAATTTTTCTTTCCTAAATGACTGATTTTCGTTGGTTTTCCGTACAATAATGGGAAAACAAAGCTGGAAAGTATTGTTATCTCTCCGCTAAAACAAAATAATAATAATAATAATAATAAATAGCTCAACATTTCCCAGCCAAAAAATGCCGAGAAGAAAATCTTCGGTTTATTTCAAAAGTGCCAGGTTTCTTCCTAGTCCTTGTATCTCTAAACGCTAGTCCAGTTGCTTTGATGTAAAGGAATATAAAAGAAACTCATTGGAAACATCAAAGTTTGCTGGAAATTATTTTATTATAGTAACTGTTAAAATCCATTCAGTAGTGTGCAACAGTAGTAAGAAGAGTTTCTTTGAAATCAATTTGTCGAAGAAGTAGCCCTCTCTGCTGTTATTGAGTTTAGTGAACGCGCATTTCGTGCTTGTGGTTCCCTGTTTGATTCCGATTCAGAGAGCATTAAAATGTTGAACGCATTACGGTGTTTCGAATTCTACCTTTAAGAAAATGTAGGCTAATGCCTCATATAAATTCGGTGCTCTGAAAATGGGTACTAAACTTCAACAAATATTCGAAGCATTTTACATTAACGATTTCACGAACGAAAATAAAGAATTTGAATTTTTATGTCTACCTCTGAACATAACAACAAAAAAGAAATACATAAAAAATCAACAACCAATGTATTTTTATATGTTGCAGATTGCTCTACATAATTAGGTTGTTCTAATGGAAACGGTGCGTTACAAAGTTAACCTGTACATAAAACGACAAAGTTAACCTGTAGTTGTTTTATCAATATATTACCGGTCGAACCAGGGACCCCAAGTACCGGAGGTGAACGCTCTACCACTGAGCCACTGCGCCCCCTGTCGAGTGACAAAATTTTCCCTAGTTTGTTGAGTATACAATTCCTATGACAAAAGTTATGTGATAAGATTAATTTGGCTATATAAAAGGAAATGTCAACCACATTTTTTTGTTTCTATTTTTTTTTTAAAACAAAAATACACCAAGCCAACAACGGGTTCAAATTATCTTACATTGAACACACACAAACAATTGTATTAGTTTATCTCTGAAGAACAATGAAAAATTTAAACATTTATATTGGTTAATCAGTCAGCTCGAGAATTTCCCTGGATTTTTACATTTATCGGAAAAATCACTTTTTCCCTTTTTACTAAATTTACCTACGAAATTTCCCTAGATTAGGGAAATTTCCTTCAAACTACGAACACTGTAAGGGGAAGCGTAACACGGACAGTACAGCTAGTACGGATTAAGAGCTTGGATTTAACATAGGCAATAAACACCTTTCACTATGTGTCTCGGATTTATGATTTTTTTTTAATGGCATAATAGTTCAATGTAAACGACAGTTACCGTAAAACTGGGTTACTTTGCACAAGATTTAAGCAATTTTAAAGAAAATCGCATGTAACTTACAAACGTAATGATTTAGAACACTGTATTTTAAACCACTGGCGCAAACCCCGGGGGATAATGGGGACTTGTCCCCTCCAATTTTGGAACTGGGGGGACTGTCCCACCCAATAATCCGATTTGAAATGTGTTTTTCGGGCGAAATGTGATGATTTGTGTCTGACTGCCACATAAGAAATTGAGATAAAATTGATGTCCCCCTAGAATAAGCCTCAAATCTGAGAGTATCCCAATGTTGGAGACAACTCTGCTCTCCTGATCCTCCGCAGCATTGTTTTTCAACTTCACAAATATTTTAAACATCGCTTTAAAAATAAAAAGTATCACCCGTCCCCCCAATGTTGAAGATAAATTTGCGCCGCTGTTTTAAACATATAATAGCTAGACACATAAGGAAAACATTAGTGCAAGTTCATTAGTAACAATTCAGAATGAACATAGTTATGGATATACAAACTTCGGTGCAATTGCACAACATACAAAAAAGCATGTTTTACATACAAACATAACGTTTCTGTGCAATGTTCTTACTTCAGTATTTATCAGGGTGGAAAAAAATCATGATTTTTTTTAAAAAATCATTTTTGTTGATTTTTTTTTTATTTAAATCGATTTTTTTGATTTAAATCAAATCTTTCTCCTCGTAAATTACAAGTCGCGAACTGAAGAAAAAGCATTAGGAATTAGTATTAAATGCTAATTATGCCATTTAAATGAAAGTATTAGGGTTGAATTTTCAATTAATCCCCAGTTGTTAACCTATATCAATCCCAAACAATGTTTCTTAACCCTTTTAAATTATGGCTTTTTTTAAAAGGAAAATTATAGACTTTCAGTCAAGCAGCTACATCATCCCTATTTACCCTAGGATCACGGTTCATACCTCATTCTCTTCAGAATAAAACAGCCTTTCAAACGGTAACATTCACATTTCCATATCATGTCTCTGAAGTGGGAAATTTTAAGAGAAAATGGAATTTTCCTTTTTTAAAAAATGATCCCCTCTGGACTCCCTTGTGTTAACGCACATATCTCAAAATTAACTGGGAAATACTAAGGGGTGTACTAAATGTGTGTATAAAATTTCAAGCTATCTTGAATAGTAAGGGCGGGGAAAATATTTAACAATGAGCTAAGAACATCCCCAAAATGTCCCAGATAACCCGCATGTAATATAAAAATTTCCTCAGACATCTCTATTTATCCTAGGATCATAATTTGTATATTATTCTTTTCAGAATAAAAAAAATTTCAATCGTACCATACAAATGTCTCCATCGTGTATCTGGGGCGGAAAAATCACGAAAAAACGGTTTTCTGTTAAAAATAGCCTTTTTTACTTTTTACCCCCTCTGGACCAACCCCCTGTTTTAAGGTAGAGATCTGAAACACTGAAAAATACTAAGGAGTGTATTGAATAAGTGTGCAAAATTTCAATCTTCTAGGTGCAAAAGTAAGTCCGCGAAAAGTAATATCCCCCCAATACCCCAGATTCCCGTATAATACAGGATCTCAGGTAACAGTTTCTTGAAACATCCCTATTTCTCCTAGGATCATGGTTCGTACATCATTCTCTTCAGAACAGAACAGCCTTTCAAACGGTACAATTCATATGTCTCCATCTGAATCGCGAAAAAAGCTATTTTGTTAAAAATCATCCTTTTTTTTTTTACATTTTCCCCTCTGGACCCCCCCTGTCACGTAGAGATTGAAAACATCTGAAAATACTAAGGGGTACACTGAACGAGTCTTTTGAATGCAAAATGTAAGACTGACAAAAAATAAGAATAATTGGCATAACAAAAAATATCTTTTTAAACGTATGATGTCATCACACAGACGCAGAAAGGCGTGAAACCATATGTAATATATTCTACAATGCCTTCAGTCTTGGAAAAAAAAACGAAGTAAAAATGGTTTATTGGTACATTTTTAATCGAATAATGAAGATTCGATTTTTAAGAGAATAAAAATACGTAATATAATTTAAAAGGTCAAACATTAAAAAAAAAGTATAGCAACGTTTATCAAAATGTCACTTTTTTTACACAAAAGTTACTGATATTTGGTAGGGACATATTTATTTTAAAATGGAACTAGCTTGAGGCACGAAATACATAAATGTTTTCGCCTAAAGTTATAAATCTTTAAAAAAAAGTCTGAGAGGGGATAGGACCTCTCTAAATACGCCCTAAATCTGGGAACAAACAAGCAGACGAGCACGCGAAAAAATTTTCGTCTTAAATGTCGATGGTGATTTCCCGGTTGGAATAGTTAACGATTTAAAAACCCAAACCCATTGTTACGAAGAGAAGAAAGCAGGATTGCTCCGTTACCCGTTCAAAACGGGACTTTCCCTTCAAAACGGGACACTTGTTTTCATACTATGCTATACATACTGTACATTTGCGTCTCATTGTATTATGGTTATTAACTTCAGTAACCGAAATAACAGAACAGAAACGGGATTTTACTTATTTTCACTTTAAATTATATTATTTCGGAATTTGATTTAAATCAACGATTTTTATTTAAAAAATCAAGTGATTTAAATCTTGATTTAAATCGTGATTTAAATCAGACTGATTTAAATCAATCCACCCGGGTATTTATACATTTTACTTTCTACATAAAACTAGATGCAGTCTACAAATATTGATGTTAGAATGATGATACTGGTATTAGTACTTAGTTCGAATTATCGATACTTGTAAAGAAAATTATGTATTTTCTGGTTCCCTGCACAGGAACCACATTCTAATAGTTTAACATATGTCCCACAAAAATGCCAACTGAGGAACAGAAAAAAAAAAATCCCCGTGAACTGATTCGCCTTGATTATGCCTTATGTCTAAAAATATTATCCCAACCGTAATCAGTGGAAGATTTACTGGGTTTGGGACTTCCAGGCTGAAGCCCACCCGAATTGCACGATTTCTTTTTTTAAAAAAATCTAATGTTAGTCATTCCTATGCGTATAAGCTGCACGCCCCAAAAAAGTCTAGTGATTTCTTTAAAAAAAAAAAAGCTTTTGTGAGTGAAGCCCCTCTCAAACTACTTTTCTGGATCCGCCACTGTTCATAATTTATTTTCCAACAAGAAATTCATTCCACCGCCTTCTCCCAGCTTTACTTTTTTTATGACTTTAAAACGTTTCACATTTCAATTTCATCTATTGCATCTCAACTCTCTATGATGACCCTGTGCAAACGGGCAACCGGTCAAAATGTCAATACAACCTACATCAGACAATATATGGCCACTCTTCTAAATCCGTTAAGTTGAGATTTGTTCTATCTTCTTTTATTTAACAATAGCTTTCATACAATATGCTACTTGACCCCCGGTTCCATTTGCCAATTTTGAGTTGGACCCCTCCTGGGACCCTGCGAGTGCCCCGGGGGCAACATTTTTTTCATTCAAAAGGTGGTGGGCTCCCAACACTAATTTGATATGTATTCGCTGAGGTTCCTTACCTGACCGTTTCCGAAAAATCTGACCCGGAAGCTGACTTTGTAATGTATAGTATGGAGCTCAATTTCTAACTTTTCACGCTTATATCTCTGCAACGGTTGCGATCGAGGATGTATCACTTTTCGTGTTATGTTCTTTTGGGACAAGGTATCCAACGACCATAGTCTCGACTCGAAGTCAGAGTTGCACTTGGATAGGTTCCCTCGTAAGACGTTTCTAAAAGTTCAAATTTCTAGATCTCCCTTTCGTTCTCTTTCCTGTATTTTAACTCGGGTGTTATAATTCCTATGGTTCCTTAGTGCATAACTAGATCTTACAGATCTTAGGTTGCATCTCTTTCTTTCTCTTCTCTCTACATCATGTCTAGAAAATGAAATGAAATGGGGCGGCTAGGCTAAAGGAGACGGTGATGATGAGAAATGATGGAAATGGGAGGAAACGGAAGAACCCCGAGAAAACTTGCGCACACATTGTTTGTTCACCACAAGCTCACTTGGTGCGAGCTGGGATCATGTCTGGAGATGAATCTTCTGATAAATAGGGTCTTCTAAATATATCTTCTGACAAATAGATATATAGTGACGAAATTTTATTACCATTTCCTGTTTCACTATTGATCTCCATAGAGCAAAACTGATAAGAGGTAGCAAAACTGGATATGGATTCAGCGTTCTAAGGATAACTTTTATTACAACATTTAGCCCTTTATGCAAACTATTTTGGGCTTCAACACTGCTGGAAATGGTATTAAACGGTAATAGATAGCGAGAACCATTTTTAAAATATGCTTTTAATGTAACAAGTGGTGGATCTAGCCCGGGGCTGGAGAGGCTAGCCCCCCAGTTTTTTGAGTAACAAAAATAATGGAAGCTATTATTTATATATTTTTGAAAGTTTATAGTAAACTCATGATACACCTATCATAGTCTGGGTTCTGCTTAGTCCCCCAGTTTGTACCTCCTAGATCCGCCTCTGGTTCCATCTCCAACTTAACTCTTTTATTGCCATTAGAAGTGGTATAGATCTCTTCCCGGTCCTAATCTTGATACCCATAGAACGAAAACGGTAATAGAGGGCGACGAACTGCTTTCGGTGTTGATTCAGAATCCCAAGAATAGATTTTATCTTAGCTCTTATGTTTCTACTAAAGCCAAAAGTAGTTGTAACTACAGTGGCGGATCTAGAAAGTAAAAACTGGTGGAAGCTGGCCAGAACCCAGACTATAATAGGTATATCATGAGTAGGGATGCACGCGAGACGCGAGAAGTCTCGTCTCGTCTCGCGTCTCGTCTCGCATTTGCGAGACGAGACACGAGACGAGACTCGAAATTGTATGCGAGACGCGAGACGAGACTAAACCATGCGAGACGAGACGCGAGACGAGACTCGGTTAAGTCTCGCACGAGAAGTCTCGCGAGACTTCTCGCAGTCTCGCAACATTTATGAATTACATTTAATTGTATATTTAGTGATATTACATTTATTGAGTTTTCTAAGTTGAGCGTTAATATCTCTAGTAACAAAAAAGTGATTGGGGCAATAGACATTTTATGAGATTTATTATTATTCAAGGTTGATTTTCAGAATTAAAGCCTTCTTTAGTTTCTAAACATCATTAAAAGAGAAAAGCTTTGTTAATTGGAAATTTATTACAGCATCGATTTAGGACTTTATTTTGCGACACAAACACATACATGCGGGCGCGCACGAATACATGAACTTCTGTTTTTGGTCTGGAAAGCGAATAAGACTCCCTATTGCTGCGAAATGTGATATTTCTGTTGTTTCCGTCTTTTTCACATTACTGCTAGCGATTAATGTTGGGGGATGGCGGGGAAATCCCCTCTCGTTAAAGTTTATCCCCGGTCCGGCTCGCAGAAATAACATAATATTTTTACATGGAATAAGTATTTTTTCTATATATTTATCAAAAAACATCCCCCTCTAGTTCGGAAGTTTAATTCAAACACTGGTTTGGTAGGATGGCCCTATAGGTTTGGTGGGAGATTGTAGGAATGGGCCTATATTTGTCAGTAATTTTATTTTCTAGATATGGCAACACTATATAAGTTGAAAGCGAAAGTTGGTAAAATGCGATAATGCAACATTGCTATAAGCGCGAACGAACCAAAAGAATTGGGTCGTATTGTGTTGTGAGGAGTTCTTTTGTTATCTACAAGCGCTTTTGGTGGTATAAAAACATCTTTATAATGGAAAATCACCCTTCTAGGAAACGACCAAAACGTGTAAATGTTGATAGTGGCGACGACATTTTACAAGAGCCAAATGGGGACCCAGTTGAAAGTGAAACGGATTCAGGTACTGTTTCTGCAAGTTCGAGTCTTGATCCATCCGAAACAGCAGGGCATAAAAGTAAGTTCCAGGATCACTTTGAAATTGCGACGTATGCTGAGTTGGCTATTTGTGAATTATGTAAGCCTAAGAAGATAGAATTGAAAATGCATTCTCGTAATATAACGCGGTGAAGAAACACTTGCAAAATATTCACAAGAAAGAGTACGCGATTCTCTACCCCGACAGCGACAAAGATCAGAAGAGTAACTGCAGGAAGGAGGATATAACAATATATTTCCTTCAGAAGAAGGAAACTAAGGTAAGTGCATAGCATACTTGACAGTGTCTAAAGTGTTGAAAATTAATTATCACTATTCCCCGCGGCGAGCCATTGATATAATTGTTATTAGTATATAACATAATTATGTTGTATGTCAGTTATTTAGGTTAGTATATTAGTATATGTTATCCACAAGTCCGTTCACACAAGTAATGTTATTCCTTGGTGGCTGGTGTAAAGGGAGATAGGCGACAATAGATGGCAGCACTGTTCTCCTACACAAGTAACTTATTTTTATATTTTCTCTGCTGCTTCCACAAATTTAATGCTAGAGAGTTTAAACGTTCTGAAAAGAAAGTTAAAACCTATTCTAAGGGAACAATCCGTGTCAATTTTGGATATTGTGACGTTAGAGCATTCCTCGGACTAGAAGCAGGCAAAGACAAGGTTGAAATCCGGTTAAATAAAGACGAAGAAATTTACATATAGATTACCACATTGCGCTTCGACAAAGCCGACTGGCCAAGATATCGAAATTACCTTAGTAGCATTGTTACAAACTCAACTCTATCAGAAACGGAGGAAGATCTTCATAATTCTTTGGATAGAATAACTACAGCACTCCATGACGCTACCAGCCGTTTTACCCAACGCTCCCATTCCATTATTTACCACTTATCAGACGTTCACGAGCACTCTACAGAGATTACAAACGTACAGGAAATCTAGAGTCATTGCATTTACATCGTCAATTTCAACGCACAGTTCACAATTATGTTAAAGCATATAAACTCCGTCAATGGATAAAAGCTTGTAATAATTTGGGAGACGATGCACACCCATCCAGATACTGGAACCGTTTCAACATGCTTACTGGTCGCAAGACCCACACTACCTATCCTCTCCTAGAAAATGAAAATCCTCTTCAGACAGATAAAGAAAAAGCAGCCTTCGCAACCTAGCTACAATCTATTTTCACGCCGTCTGAAGCAGCCATTCCTCGCAGGCATCCCACACATACCTTTAACATAAATTCACCAAAACTTCAACCCAGCACGTCTCATGTTTTACCCGACCATCCTCTTGCTACGCCTATCACTGTAACAGATATCAACTCCGTCACGGCTCGCAAACGCAATACTGCCCCTGGTCTGGACTCAATCACTTACCGTCATGTCAAAGAAGCGCCTCTCGCCTTACTACACCTTTTAGCAACTATATTTACATTTATTCTCCGCACAGGTTATCTTCCCCCTCAGTGGAAGACTTCCAAAACACTCATGTTTGCTAAGCCACACAAACCACTAAATTCCGTCTCTTCTTACAGGCCCATACAATTAACTCCGACTTTCAGCAAAATATTGGAACGCATCCTTGTCAAAAGACTTCACACTCACTTAACAGCGAAAAATTTGCTACCTTTACATCAAGCTGGTTTCCGACCAGGATATAGTATTAACGATCAGTTACTTCGCCTCACCAACATGATCACTAATCATTACAATTCTTCCAAGCCTGCCTCTTTAGTTTTATTCGATCTCGAAAAGGCATTTGATAAAGTATGGCACCTGGGACTTTTATTCAAGCTTCTGCCTTTCCGTCTTCCTATCACGTACATCCACTTCATCTTTAATTTTCTTTCAAACCGCCTGCCTTACATCTACATCAATGAAAGTGTCTCTTATCCTGTTTTTCTTCATAGCGGCGTTCCGCAAGGCTCTGCCTTGTCCCCACTGCTGTATCTGCTTTATGTCGCTGACATGCCGTCCTTACCGCAAAACATTCATACTTTTCAGTACGCCGATGACACGGCTTTCCTGGCGTGAACGAAAACTATCTCTCAAATAAACAATGCGATGAATGAAGCTATCCGTCGCTTTAGCGATTGGTGTCGGACGTGGCGCTTAACAATAAACGCTACCAAAACTCAGGCCATAGTCTTTATTCCACCAAAACGTCGATCACGAGTTCATCGAAAATCAGCTCGTCTTGCCCTTACCGTCAATGATACTGCCATACAGCACTCAAAGACAGTGAAATACTTGGGTATAACATTTGATCATCATCTTACATGGCGTCCACACCTCGCTACCGTTGTAAGCAAAGCCAAAAATAGATTAAATTTACTTAAATGTCTTATAGGTACAACGTAGGGTCTCCATTCTTCTACGCTCATCAACACCTACAAGGTCTTCCTCCGTCCCGTTCTTACATATGGTTTTACCTCATGGGTATCAGCAAGAGCAAAACATTACGAAAAGCTGTTAATAATGGAACGACATGCTTTCCGCCTAGCCTACCGCATTAAATTACCAAGTCCAACCCGTGAATTGTACGACCGCATCCCATTTCCTCACCTTCTTTATCATATTCTCTTCGTATTAAATATATAACTCAACGGTATGACAGCGAACACGCTTTATTTTCTGAAACCGTTTACAGCGACGCTCCCTATACTCACAGTCATCACCACACGTCTACACCTCTCTCACTGCTTTTCGCATTATATAAATATATCGTACCTCCAAATCATCCGGACTATAACACCATCAGTATTCTCAGCACATCACAAGTATCGGCCCATATCTCACCTTCATATCATACACAGTAAACCCGCTTGTTACTAACAGGACCTCCTCACGTACAACAAAAATAAATAAATAAAACTTATGGATGTTTAATAAAGTTAATAAATGTCTCTTTGCCCAACAGAAATTCATTTTTTTCATCATAATAATGTTAAATCTCTTTCCCAAATAGAGGGGGTAGCCCTCGCAATGGGTGCTAGCTACACCATAGCTAGCTAACTTAAAAAAAAATACATATAGATATAGTAAAAGGATCCGAGTTTGGTTCAATGAGTTCAGAAAAACATATACTGAAACGTTATATTCTTTATATCCTAATTACATTGGCGACTTTTTTTTCGAGGCAAAAATGTGCCCGCATGGCAAGGTCCGTCGACCCTAGTGTTCCGCGCTTCTACAGGTCCCTTCATAACTAGCTCTTTCTGCATAGCCACTTTCTCCAGCTGTAGTGTGACGTCACCGCGGTGAAACAGGGACAAATATCGTAGGCTAGGCCAATGTTCCGCAATAGGGATTTGCAAAGGAAAACAAATTTTAAAATGCGATAAAAAATAGACTACAAACAAATACAATACGTACTTACTTTAGGATTGTGCAGCACTTGAAGAATAGCTTTGCATCCACTATCTTAAAAGCATCCTTCTTCCCAAGTTCCCGTGTTTTTCTATTCAAAAACCGAATTCTGAAGAATGTCCTAGCCTTGTCGAATAGTTTCAACATAGAAGTGTCTTTCTTAGGACATCAAATGGTCGGCCAATCACATTCTTTTGTTTTCGACTTTTTTTTTTGTAAAATTTTCAAAATACATCTTATTTTTTGTTGCTTCCATCCACCGGGAAGAAGGTAGAATGAGACCACAACATAGCCTCACATTGCCACCATTCAACTTGGAAAGAATTGCAACTATGTTTAATCCTAAGACTTTAACTTTCGATATGATTTCGAAGTTTAAGTTTTTACTCATAGTCTTATCGAAATCTTCATACATTGACTGTTTGCACACATCTATCAAGCCTCGAATCATTGCCACCTGGACATTTCTATGTCATTCCAAAATTAAATAAACCTGTTCGTCATAGCACACGCGCCCATTAACATTCATTTCATCAAATATAAGCACTGAAAATTTCTTCACACTCTTTAAGCAGCGCCCTTGCTCCGTCAAAATTTTCAAAACTGGTGTAAGAATACCACGAGAAAATGGTTATTTTTGCATGCAATGTCAAAGTGTTGACACATTGGGTACGCGGATTAGAACATGTAACAGCAGATGATTGTATAATTTATCACGGTGGCGCGTTGTGTTAATGCACGAATAATATCTTAATCAGTCCATCTTAGTTTTTTCTTGCCATTTATAAGCATATTTACTTGACCCTGTATAAAACTTTTTCGTAATATATCCACCACCGGTTATTAACCACTCTATTGAAACGATCACAATATTATATTTTAGAACCGGTCTTTGAAATTAATTCATTATTATATTTGCTTTCTAATTCTTTTAATTTCGTGTGTAAATATAGACTATTATTTTGGCTTTGTCCATACTAACAGAGTTTAGTTTTTCGTTGGGCCGCGGTGGCACAATGGTAGAGTGTTCACTTCTGGTGCATGCGTCCTTGGTTCGATCCCTGCGCGCCAAGTGAACTTGGTGGTGGACAAACACCGTGTGCGTGGGTTTTCTCGGGGTTCTCCTGTTTCCTCCCACTTTCTTTATTCCACTATTTCATTCATTTCTCATCATCACCGTATCCTTTAGACCAGCTGGCATAACCTTGCGACGTAAAACTTAAACATTTAATTTTAGTTTCTCGTTCTCTTCATGCAAAAAGGAAAGCTATTCCTTTAGTTCATGCCCCTCAATCTCCACAGAACAAACGGAACATAATGAGTTATTTTTTGTTCCGGTCATAATAGTTATTTCATCTGACTGTACCCAAGTGCCTGATTTGTTTTTACTCTAAACACCTAGCTTTCGTACACTTATTTCTTTCATTATTTACAGGAACATGGTTCCGTATGACACTGAAGGCACAACAGTGAAGGCACAACATCAGTTTAAACTTATTCTTGAGTGGGATATTTAGAAACTCACGTTTTAAATCACGTTTATAAGCTTCGGGAATAAAATGATTGGAATAGACGCTGGCGTTTTTAACTATAAAGGTGTCTTTTCGACAGCATTTCTCTTGCCAAATTTTCCACAGAGGATCCGAGGGAAATACCTGATAAATAACTTCGGAACCCTTAATGTTTCTACTATGATTGCAAGTACTTATCGTACAATTCGACATGCTTATAAGCTAACACGAACACTACAGTAATTATTTTTTCTCAATACAGGAAAACAAGAATCATTCGCTTTCCTGCAAAAATCTAACTAACAAGCATGGGTGAATGAGAAGGACCTTGGGCGAAAGCTGTTTCTGCTTCCGCGGTGACGTCACGATTTTACTACATCTTCGGTTTTCAAACAAGGGTAGTTATGACGCGACCTTAAAAGAGGGAAGGAACAGTAGGGTCGACGGACCTTGCCCGCATGGCATACTGGAAAATATTGCTGGAGAACTCTAAGCTGGAAAACAATGTTGGATCCAGCAAACAATTTATGCTGGTTTTGCTGTAAATTATGCTATGCGAAAATTAATGGTCCAGCAATCAAATTCCAGCACAACTTTTCTTTTAATTTGGAGCGGAGTGGACACAAGTTCGGATACCATGTTGAACTCTAGGTTCCGTCTCCTTAGGATGTTATGAACATTCATCCCATGGAAAGCAATGTCAAACCACCATGGGTTCGTTCACCTTGCCAAGGGACTTTTAGGTCAAATATCTGCCTTCGGACAGAATATCACATCATCATTCATTAACAGCCATAGAATGAAACATTGCAAGATTCTAACCCAAAATATATGCGAGACTGCGAGACCATGCGAGAAAGTCTCGCGCGAGACGCGAGACGAGACTCAAAATTTTATGCGAGACGCGAGACGAGACTTCACATTTGCGAGACGAGACGAGACGCGAGACAAGACCAACATTTGAGGCTGCGAGACGAGACGAGACTTTTCCATTTCTCGTCTCGTCTCGTCTCGCGTGCATCCCTAATCATGAGTTTACATTTTTTTCATGGGTTCTGCTGACGTTTCTAACTTGATTATCTCCTGATGGGAATTATGGCGAGGTTGGGTGTTGACATTGTGGACCCAAGTATTGTTTTGCGTAACAGAAAAACAGCAACTGAAACTTTATCTAATATTTCAAATCTTTTCCAATAAAGAATAAAACACAATGCTTACTATAAACTTTCAAAAATATATAAATAATAGCTTCAATTATTTGTTTCACTCAAAAACCTGACGGGGTCTAGGTCCCCAGCCCCGGACTAGATCCGCCACTGATGTAACTAACAATGATGGACCGAGTCACGAACTTCTGACCCATGGCCCGGAAACAGGCAGTCAGACTCATGACCCATCAACAGCTCACAAGTAAAGAGTACAAATGGATGAATCGAGTTGCGGGATAAGGCATAGTGCGCCTGATAGAGGAAGTGAAAATATGTATATGTGCAAAGTTATAGCGGCTGAACGCCATAAGAAGCGGAGGGGGAGAGGATCAAAGTTGGTGGGAGAAGGGCTATGCTATGTTAATGAAATACATCAAATAAATTGTTGAATCGTAAAAATAGTGAAAGATAGACAATGGAAACGGTAGTAGTTTCACACATTGGCAAAAGAAGAATGGGCTGAATAGGTCACGAACCTCCGCCGCCATCTTGAAATTCGCCATTTTGAAGTCAGTGATATCTTTTGAAATGGAAAAGTAGTCGTGTGATATATCAATTAAGGTCAGCATGTTCTCAAAAAGTCAATTATGAACTTTACTGATGGTTATCTATACTTATTTGGAAGATTTACGATCATCTTTATAGTTATTTACGAAATCTACTAGACTGATACTCGTATGTTGCAAGTTTGGATCATTACGAAAATGCAGTGGCGTATTTAGGGGGTGGCTTCCGGGCTTAAGCTCCCCCCCGAAATCTTACTTAGTATAGTAAAGTAAATGAAATATCTTGCAGAATTATCCCATTTCCAGGCAAAGCACCCCCCGAAAGTTAGCAAAGCCCCTCCCGAAACAAAATCGTAAATACGCCACTGCGAAAATGAATGTAAGTTAAACAAATCTACAAGCCATGGAAACTAACAGTGAAATTTGATATCCAAGTTGTATATTAGTACATTATTATTTATGACATTACTTCCAATTTGCTTTATATAGTGCCGAAGAGAACTATTCCGGTCTGGAAGAACCGCTTCCGCTTGATTTTTTTTCTTTTTTTTTTTCGTTTTGGTCGAAAACAACGTGGAGTTTATATAGCTACCTTTTGTTAAATGACATACTTACTAATACAGACCGTAACACAATAAAATCTGATAGACTGGAATGCAATTATTACGTGCTGTAGGTAAACCACTATTTTTTCACCACTTGCTATATTTTTCACTCAACTTCCTTTGTCCACCTTCAAAAGCAATAACAACTTGGGACGAGTGTAGCATGTGCTATCTGAATGAAAAGTGGACTACTGCAGTCAAGTGTGTTTTCGTAATAATCCAAACTTTTAACATAGGAGTATCAGTCTCCTAGATTTTCGTAAATGACTATAAAAATGATCCTAAATCTTCCAAATAAGTACAGATAACCATCACTAAAGTTCATAATTGACTTTTTGAGAACATGCTGACCGTAATTGATATATCACATGACTACCTTTCCATTTCAAAAGATATCACTGATTTCAAAATGGCGGATTTCAAGATGGCGGATTTCAAGATGGCGGCGGAGGTTCGTGACCTACTCCGCCCATTCTTCTTTTGCCAATATGTGAAACTACCACCGTTTCATTGTCTATCTTTCACTATTTTTACGATTCAACAGTTTATTTGATGTATTTCAATAACAGCATAGCCTTTCTCCCACCAACTTTGATCCCCTCCCCCTCCGTTTCTTATGGCGTTCAGCCGCTATAACTTTGCACATACATATATTTTCACATCCTCTATCAGGCGCACTATGTCTTATTTGGCAACTCGATTCATCCATTTAGATCCTTTACTTGTCAGTGATCTGGACAGATCCATGAGCTGGAGTGACCCAAAGACGACAAAACACCGTCATACACGTTGCGGGCCGTTAATGTAATTCTTACAAATACATTTCTCTCCTCTTTCTCTTTGTCTTCTCGCTAAATCTATAATTTTATTTTTTGCTCATTATGTGCGTGTTTGTGTGTCAAAGCATTGCATTGTAAGCAGGGATGTAATGGAGGGTATACGCGGGTATACGGCGTATACCCACCTCCAATTTTTGGGAACTATCGTATAGCCACCTAACATTTAGGAAGTACGCGGGTATACTCTATATTTGATCCATGTTATAGTCACTTCATTAGAACAAACAATTTCTTTTCTTGTACTGTATTTCAAAAAAAAAAAAAAAAAAAAATCACTAAACAGCTGGTCATCAGGTTGTTGCTGCGAATGATTTCTAAATTCTTTTAAAATGTTTGCGTTTTCTGAGTGTGGAAATCGAATTTTCGGAGAATACCTTCTATAATGAACGCCAGTACTCTGAACCTGCAGTGTTTTTTCCTCAAGATGTCACACGTGCTGTCCCTACCTTCTGAAAGCTGACCTCTGGCATTGTAATAAAATAAAGCCAAGGTGTTTCCTATAAAAACAATTGGAAACAGCTTGGCTTTATTTTGTCTTTTATTGGAAACTCTTTTGTTTTTAAAGATCAGTGAGAGATAGAATTCAGTAGTGAGGAGGAAGGAAACTGAGGAGTAGGGTCTATATTCATGTGGTGACATTGAAGTTGTTCTGTTTTGACATAGGAACGACACACCTTTCACTCCTTCTTAAAGATCCAAATCCTAAGATTGCCAATTGGATACAATTTGAGTGAGGTGGAGCCAGTTCCTTTCTATCGCGGATGGATGTTCCGAAAAAAATGTGTTCTTCACTTCAGTTCAAGGGTCAACAGGAAATTAAATCAATATATTTGCGCCAAGAAATCGTTGACCCACAAAAATAAGACACGTGACCTATCGTCGGTCTAGTTTGAAGAACTTACAATCGTTCCCAATACCATTAGCTACAACAGTAAACCTCGCATTAGTACTGTTCATTTGTAGCGCAATTGATATCAAAGAAAGCGGCGATTTATTTAGATAAATACTGAGCAGCCACCGCATGTGCAAGACGTAATCAGACCGATTGCGAACCGCGGCGGCCTGCCGTAGAAAATTTGGCGGGCCGATGACGGCTTAACACGGCGGTACCGTTACGAAATTACACGAATGCCGCTATTTTACCGCCACGGCGTTAAGAAGGCGGCATCTGCTATTTCTCGTCTGAACCACCAGTGTCGGCTTGAAACCATCAGTACCTCCATTATCCCGTTACATGGGCTCTTCTCTGGCGCCATTAATTCTGTACTATCAATTTTACCAACATCGTATTGCATTGGTATTTGTATCTTGAAAGTTCTATAGCAATACATGGTTAAAACACAATATAACTATCGCTTTAGCATGGTTGTATATTAATTTAGCACCAAATACATGGCCTTCCAAACATCTCAGAAGTAACTAGTAATTGTCAGTTAGAATTTTTAATTGTATTTTATTGTTTGCAACAAGCAAAGCCTTCCGCTATCAGAAAATATCTCATCATGGAAATTGTAATCTACCTAGAGGAGCTAGACATGCGGGTATTTGCTTCCTCGGTTTAAATAAATGAATAAATAAATAAATAAATAAAAGCTAACTTAAAAATTCAAATTGGAATTTATAAAGTGGAAAAGCTCCCATTTTTTTAGTTTACAACTTTTATTTATTTTAGGAAAGACTTAGGAGGAAAGCATTTTTTTAATCTTTAGCTACTGTTCCTTTTTTCAGGGTGCGAATATTGTTTATTTTATTTATTTAACAATAACAACATACCGGTCAGATGCCATTTTGTACTGGATATCTAACGACAATAACAATGGAAATGATTTGAGAAGGAAAAAAATGAAATCTAAGATTTACGTCCCACGATTCTGCCGACTAGGCTAAAGGATACTCTGATGATGAGAAATGAATGAAAATGGTGAAAAGAACAAAGTGAGAGGTAACGGGAGAACACGACAAAACCCACGCACACGGTGTTTGTCCGCAACAAAGCTGGCGCGAGCTGGGATCGAACCAAGGACTCCACGCACTAGAGATGAAGCTCTACCACTGAGCCACCGCGGCCCCACAATTTGATAAGGTATCGGCCAGCCTATTTAGTAGGTACTATCCCGGTATTTGCCTGGTAGAACTGAAGAAAACCTTAGTCTGATGGTTGGCCGTGAGAATCGAACCCACGACCTCCCGAATGCGAAGCTAAAATTCTACCACTTGAGCAACTTCGCTCGGTAAGATTGTCGTTTTTGATTTTTTTTCTTTTTTAATCGCTGCTGACGAGAAACCTCGAATCGAAATAAATTATTAAACTGAAATTTTAGATGCGAATACCGATACTATCCACTCTAACTTGGCACCACGGCTTAATTCAGCCATAAATTGGCCTCGAATTAGAATAATAATTATAACCACTTCTACAGTCTGACCTACTTAAAGCAGAAAGCCAAATAAGATCTTAAATTAGTCTCTAATACCAAAGATAATCTTTTTCTTAGCCTCTGGTTGATAGGTTAAGTGGTTCGTTAACTATTCTTCAAAATGCAGATTTCCATCGAATTTTTTCTTCTTGTTACCTCATACACATATCCAAGTTGTTATGCAACCGATACGCGTAGAGCCAGTGTGAGTTGCCTATAGGCAAGGAGTAATCCATAACTTCTAAGATATAACTATCTGATAACTGTAAGGACCGGTTTTTCATTAGTATTAAATGAAGAAACACTGATTGGTAGGCCAACCATAAAGCTTGAAAGACCATAACAAAATTATTCACTCATGGTTGGTACCTTTTTACTAGTTTTGACAGTTACTTATGTGTATGCAAGTTTGATATCTTTAAGAGCATAATAAAGCATAGAGTATAATGCTTAATTCCTTCATTTGAGAACTGTGTTTTCAACAAAAACAAACTATTTGCTGAGCAAAACAATATATTCATATAAAAAACTACATACGTGTTACAGTTTCGCCAACTAACATTTTGGCTTCATCAGACATATGCCACTTTCAACTTCGCGTAATAAACTTTTTTCTTCTCTTCGTGCTGTAGTGTATTCTACTTTAATATCTAAAAAAATGTTCTTTCATTTGGTGTTCTATTGGTTAATTGTTCTGGTACTATTGTATAGAACATGACGTCATGTCTGGCTCCGTGATTTGAATTCCTTCTGCCGTTTGTCAGATTGACTTCAAATCGGGTGCGTATTGGTTGGATTTTTTTTTTAAGTGTAAAATTGTGCCTTGCAATTCCATGGACAGCGAGGGAAAGGATCGAAGATGGAAGTGTTTAGTTATTTAGTTCTGTATTTTGTGATTTTTTTATTATAGTTTTTTTTCCTCTAGTGTTTTCTCTTTTTTTTAATAATGATATTCTGTGTTTGTGAAACTTCCTGCCATCGTTCGTTCCCGAGTTGACCATTGGAAGTTGCCCTTTTTTCATATACAGGTAAAAGTAGTGTTAACTTAATGTATAATTAAATTCAATTATTTTTGCTAATTTGATATTAATCTACTGTTACTACCGGGTTACACACATATATATAGAGAGGTTAATTGAAATTGAAATTTGAGAATATATACTATATATTTAAATCTTGTTCTATAAGAGCTTCACTTATATATATATTTGTTGTTTACTTTTTCTATATGATCTCGTTAATAAATTGTTCATTGGTATACCTTTTAATTGAGGATAATGTTTTGATTTGGAAAAGCCTCTGGTTTCTACTATATCTGCCTAAGGGGGGTATCCAATCTAATAGCGTGCCGTTATGTGTGTGTTGTATATGCTGCTGCTATGATGCGAGGAAATATTGCTTATTATTAAATTATCTAACTAGTGGTACAGTTCCTTCCTTGACTTCCGGTGGGGCATGTATGATACACTACATATAAATGGTTTGAAGTCAATCTCACCAATTCGAGGCTTTTTACATATTGAATTAGTTTGTTAATGCCCTTGCTGTTCGTCTTATATATTAAATATGGCCGAAGGTGTAGATAAAGATAAGGTAGCCTCAGATACTATATCCGGATTTGATGATGATGGTGTAAAAACGCCGCCTCTAAATATAGATAAAATTGATAGGTTATTTTTTGGAATTGAAAGGTTAGGAGAAATGTTAGAAGACATAGCTGGAAAGGTGGGTTCGATGTCTTCTAGGATACCTGTTAATAAAGATAACATGGGATTTGATAGGTCAACGGGCGCTATTCCTAAACGTACTAGTAAAGTATCTGGTAATAGATGCCATAGTGATTATACAAAGGTAATAGGTGATGACGCTTATGTCCGTACCAATTCTTCCCGTTTGGAGGATAATACTGCTTTGACGGTGTTAAATAGATTTGTGGAAAATCTTCCAATTTGTGATGGTAATGACCCTGACAAGTTGTTCAATTTTATATGTAAAATTGACGATTTTTTAAGTGGTAATGAATTTCCAATTCGTTGTGTGGTATACGCTTTACAAACAAAAACTAGAAATCCATTACTACAGTGTCTTAAGGATAGTGTTAAAGCAACGAGGAACTGGGGAGATTTATGTAAATATGTGATGACTGAGTTGCTTTCTGACGTGGCTATACAGCAACTTACCACGAGATATTTTTATAAACCTCAGGGCGAATGTGAAGGGGTCTTACAATATTCACGTAGACTTGATCAAGTATCACGTATTTTGGATATTCAAATCTGTGATGAAACGTACATCTTAACGGTGGCTAGTGGTTGTAGACCGGATGTGAGATCGCATGTATTTTATAGTGAGCATCCTCAAACGCGTGATGAACTTATGAACTCTTTAAAGGCTTACTCACAGTTAGAACTTTTTACGAAGCAGCATCAAACAACTGTTGGTGGATCATCATTCGATATAAATCGTACAAGCAGTGACTTTAGATCGCGTAGTATAGTTCACCCTCATGTACGAAACAGATCGGGTAATTTCCACAAAGGACAGGTGTCTAATTTTCAAAAGGATTCTGATACTCAGCAGATTCGAACCTCGGACTGTGGTGTACGAACCTTACCTCCATTAGTTGGGAAAGGTGGTATATTTATTGAAGTCGATTTGTATGATAAAAAATACTTTGCATGTTTGGACAGTGCTTCAAGTGTTAATTTTATAAGCAACGAAGTGTTACAGTATTTATTACAACGGGATTCGAACCTAAAAATACATGTTAAGAACTTTGTGGGTCGTACTGCTACAAACTATCGTTTAGTGTTACACAAATATTGTTTGCTCCCGTTGAGAATTAATAAGCAAGAGTTAACTGTTTGTGCGTATATAAACGAACATTGTCCCAGTGGCCAACATATTACTTTAGGAATGCCCTTTATTGAGCAGACTGCCTTTAAATTGGATGTTAAAGAACGAAGTGTATTCTTTCCTGATCACAATTTCAACATTACGTATGTTTCCAAACCTCCTTTTTGTGGACAATATTCTGGCCCTTTTCCTTTTGGTTGCAGGAAGACGGGTCCTTATTCTACATCATATTTGATGGGTTATCTTACAAGGAACCGCACATCCTGCGACAAACCAAATGTTCAAAATCAGCTGGGCAGCGAAGATAAGAGCTTTTTTCATGGTCAAGGTCATAACACCTGTTGCATTCCTGATACAATGAGCGAGTTCTCACTAGACCAGGTGCCACGTAATACAGCCCTGCCTCCCGGTCAACAACCTGTTGGAGATAAGGAAGCAGTACTACAGCAAGGTAAAGAATGTGTTACTAAATATAAACAAAACTTTGCTTTATCTGACGAACCTGTTATTTTTAAAAATGCTTGTTCTGCTTTAAATCAATTTAATGACTATAATTCTTTTTTAAATTCTTGGTCTTTAACGTCCCAGGCTACTAATAAAGATTTTTTTCAAAATAAAAAAGTAATAGAATATAAAAATGAGCTACAACTTAAATCACCTGTTGAATGTAATGTTGTACAGGGTGTTTCAGAAGTACCTTCGAACAGCAATGAGGTATTAGCGATTGACAATAGAGTTATGTATAATTTAAATAACAAATCGTCTGTTAATCAACTAGATAATACAAATAGAAAATTAATTGTGGAAAACATTGATAATGAACTTATTAATGAAGATCGTACCTTACCTTTATTTGTACAGGATATTATAAATGATTATACTGATGTGATTACATCAAATATCGGCAGAATTAAAGATTTTAAGTACAAGTTTCGGGTTAAGGAGGATACTGTGTTTCATGAAAAACAATACCCTATGTCTAGTAAACAAAAGCAAGAAATGCGTGTAATTTTAAAAGAACTTTTGGATAACGGGGTTATCGTGGAGAGTACTAGTGAGTATCGTTCCCCTTGCTTTATTGTTAAAAATAGTGCAGGTAGAGGACGGCTAGTTCTAAACTTTGGTAAATTATCTAAGCTTGTGGAAGCCGATAATATAGTCACCCCTAACATGGAAGAATCTATTGCTACACTGGCTAATGCTCGTATTATGTCGAGATTCGATTGTAAAAGGGGATTTTTTCAGATAGTATTGGATGAATCCTGTCGGAAATATACGGGCTTTTCTTTTGACAATAAAAGTTATCATTTTCGGGTACATCCTATGGGACTCTGTACTGGGACGGCGGCTTTAGCGCGTGCTATTGATACTGTATTAGGTGATTTGAAGGAACAAGGTGTCGAAGTATATGCTGATGATATTGTACTCTATTCTGATACAATTGAGCAACATAAAACATTACTTAAGACTGTGCTTGATCGACTTCGATCACGAGGTCTTACAATTTCACCAGAAAAATGTTCCTTATTTCAAACGGAGATAGATTATTTGGGATTTCGTGTAGGTGGAGGAACTATGCAAATGATTCCAGATCGACTTGAAGCTATACGAAATTTACCTGCTCCTCGTAATAGGAAGGGTGTTAAATCTCTTGTTGGGTTTTTGTCTTTCTATAGTCGATTTATTAGTAATTTTGCTGGGATTATGCGACCCATAACCGACTTAAAATCACCTAAAATTCCCTTTGTTTGGGGTAAAGAACAATCTGAGGCATTAGCTCGTATTAAGGACGCTTTTGAAGAGCAGGTTATCTTGAAGATTCCGGATATGAGTAAAAGGTTTTTTATAGAAGCAGATTCTAGTTTGCGAGGGTTCGGGAGTGTGATCCTACAGAAGGATTCCAGCGGTTTCTATCAACCTGTTGCGTTCTATAGCAGAAAACTGAAACCTTCGGACTATAATCGTCCTATCTTTGCCTTGGAGTTGGCTAGCTTGTACAATACTATTACTCGTTTTCAACACTATCTTGTTTCAAGATTTACAATATTAACTGATAACCATGCTTTAGCTTGCGTGTTGCGTAACCCTAAAAAATTCACACGATATAGTACTATGATTCATAGATTGTTAGAATTTAAATTCGATATCTTACATGTACCTAGCAACAAGATGATTAACGCAGATTTTTTGAGTCGAATATATGATTCAAGTTTGTATGACCTTATAGATGAACCTATAGATGAGGAGGTATACCAACGTGAATTTTTGGCTTCAAGCCTGTTGAATACTCCTTTGGCATTTTATAATGTAAAAGAAGAGCAAATAAAGGATCCGGATATCTCTGATATTTATAAGAAGACTGAAGCTGGAGGAAATGTCTGGAAAGAATATCGTTTGTCACGTGGTTTATTATATAAAAGAACAAAAGCACGGTATAATCCTTACAAGGTTCTATTGCCTAAGTCTTTACGGCCTTTGGTATTGGAATATTATCACTCTGGAACTTTGGTGGGAACTCATACGGGAAATTTTAAAACACTTAGTAAAATTAAACGTTATTTTACGTGGCCTTCTTTGATTCGTGATGTGCATCAGTACGTGCGCTCATGTCATGAATGTCAGATCTCGAAACCACGTTTTGAAAAGCCCCAAGGTCTTTTGTCTTCTAAATATGTAACACAACCCCAGGGACATTTATACTGTGATTTGGCTGGTCCGTTAATCCCAAGCAATGGCTATAGGTACATAATGTTACTTGTGGATAACGCCTCCCGTTTTTTGCACTTAGTTCCATTACGTAATGCGACCAGTAGAATTATTATTAAAGCAATGAAGGAGATATTTTGTCGTTTTGGTCATTGTTTTGCTTTATCTACGGATCGGGCTAGTTATTTTTGTAGCGAGGAGTTTCGACGTTTTCTTTTTGGACTAGGGATCAAACATATACGTAGTTCAGCTTACTTTGCGTCCGGAAACGCAGCTGAAAAATATGTTCAGACTGTAAAGAATGCATTAAGATGTTATTGCTCTGAGAATCAGACGGTATGGAGCAATTTCCTATATCCGATCCAATTTTCTCTTAACGTTTCTGAACATTGTGAATTAAAGGCATCACCATTTGAGCTTTATTTGGGACGTGAAGCCCTAGATCCTTTATTAGTTAAATGGTCTGTAAAGGATTCCGACCTGAACTTACATAATTCAGTTGAGGTATGGTCCGATGCCTTAAAAAATATGCATAGAGCTTGGGAAGATAGAAAGCATCTTTTCCTGCAGCGTAATAATCCAGTTACTTTCCAGATAGGCCAATTAGTTCTTTGGAAATCTCACTTTAAGTCGTCTATAACAGATAAAGTTAGTAAATCCTTGTCGCCTCTGTGGCTTGGTCCTTACCGCATCGACTCCTTTGCGGGTCCGAATTCTGTAATTCTTTTAGACGAAAGTAAAAACCGAAAATTTTCTTCACATGTTAGCCAATTAAAAAAGTATGAAATGCGTGAAACTCCTGAACCCGAATTGTAAATTTTGATGTAATATTTGTGAGGTTCTTACACTTATTTCTTTTTCAGGTGTAAGGGAGCTGTTTGATTTGTAAAAAAAAAAAAAAAAAAAAAAATCCATGTTTGTTCCAATTTGTAAAGACTGGCCAGTCTACACTTCTATTTGAGATATATATATATCATTCGGCGCTTTATGGATATGAATCTCATCGTCTATGGATATTTAAGGTTTATTCAAGCCTATGTTATGTTTACATTCTATAGCATGGTAGTACTCTACTCTGGTTTTTG
The DNA here is from genome assembly GCF_964235325.1 of Thermobia domestica. Lineage (NCBI taxonomy): Eukaryota > Metazoa > Arthropoda > Insecta > Zygentoma > Lepismatidae > Thermobia > Thermobia domestica. Next base: position 195,792,433 of record NC_137455.1, on the reverse strand, counting down.
TGTTTTACTAAAACTACAATATATTTAATGATATACTTCAATATATTTTGTCAATTTGGCTTTATATTATTTGGTGGTCCCTTTCATTATTTATTTATGGTTTGTTGTTTTGTCTTTTCATACTTCATATTCATCTATCACCCTTACTAACAAAATCGTTTTCATTTCCATAAGTGTCTCATATTTCTGGTAATTCAAAAAATGTTTTTTCCATTTTTTGAATTCCGGGGGGACCCACCATGTAGTGTATTCTACTTTAATATCTAAAAAAATGTTCTTTCATTTGGTGTTCTATTGGTTAATTGTTCTGGTACTATTGTATAGAACATGACGTCATGTCTGGCTCCGTGATTTGAATTCCTTCTGCCGTTTGTCAGATTGACTTCAAATCGGGTGCGTATTGGTTGGATTTTTTTTTTTTTAAGTGTAAAATTGTGCCTTGCAATTCCATGGACAGCGAGGGAAAGGATCGAAGATGGAAGTGTTTAGTTATTTAGTTCTGTATTTTGTGATTTTTTTATTATAGTTTTTTTTCCTCTAGTGTTTTCTCTTTTTTTAATAATGATATTCTGTGTTTGTGAAACTTCCTGCCATCGTTCGTTCCCGAGTTGACCATTGGAAGTTGCCCTTTTTTCATATACAGGTAAAAGTAGTGTTAACTTAATGTATAATTAAATTCAATTATTTTTGCTAATTTGATATTAATCTACTGTTACTACCGGGTTACACACATATATATAGAGAGGTTAATTGAAATTGAAATTTGAGAATATATACTATATATTTAAATCTTGTTCTATAAGAGCTTCACTTATATATATATTTGTTGTTTACTTTTTCTATATGATCTCGTTAATAAATTGTTCATTGGTATACCTTTTAATTGAGGATAATGTTTTGATTTGGAAAAGCCTCTGGTTTCTACTATATCTGCCTAAGGGGGGTATCCAATCTAATAGCGTGCCGTTATGTGTGTGTTGTATATGCTGCTGCTATGATGCGAGGAAATATTGCTTATTATTAAATTATCTAACTAGTGGTACAGTTCCTTCCTTGACTTCCGGTGGGGCATGTATGATACACTACAGTGCCTACTTCCAAACGCTGTAATAAGAATTACAAAACACCCCATATATATATATATATATATATATATATATATATATATATATATATATATATATTTGTGTGTGTGTGTGTGTGTGAGTGAGTGACAAGAACCTAAAAAATTAGCATTACATCACTGATTGTAAGATAACTAGAAGATTTGACAGTATAAACGAGTCAGAATCGCAGAAAAGATAAGCTACATGTGTTTCTTACGATGAACAAAACTACCATTTATAGTTAATGCATAAACTAAAATTTTAGTTAGTTACGTGTTTTAGGAGCTAAAGACACACTTTGTATACCAATTTTCTATTTATCTATCTATTTGTGTATACAGGGTGTATCAAAAGTCTGGGGCAATAAACTAACTTGGTTATGAGTAAAGATACGAAGAAGTGGAAAGAGAGAAAAGTTGTTGATTTTCAATTTACAATGATTGAACTCTTTTCTAATCTCGCTAGCAGGGTGTCTGTCAGTCACGAAAGTCACGAATGTCACGAAAAAGTCACGAAATCAGAAAACGGTCGTGAAAGTCACGAAATTTAGCTTTTGGGTCACGATCTTTTTTTATCTGTACAAATATAAGTACAGACTAGAAAACTTTCTTCTATAAAACATCAAACTTCAACACCAAAAATGTCTATAGACAGCTTTAGACACTACCAAATCGTTAGCAAAGCACGCTTCTATCGCATGCATGAAAATTCGGCATAATTCGTACCCAAATTTCCTCTTGAGAATGTTACGAAATTTTATAGTTTGGAAAAGAAAAGGTCATGAAAAAGTCACGAAATTTCATTTTGGAATTTAGTAGACACCCTGGCTAGCCATTTCAGCTCTACATTGGAAAGGCGCTCTATTTTAAATGAAGAAAACAACATTACAGTTCAGCGGACTGTTTCCTTAGCCCCTTCGTCACCACATCAATAATGCAGCATTGTCAGGAGTCAGGAAACATAATGGAAGTATTCTTAAGTCTTCTCACATTCCAACATAATCGTTCTCCGTGTCACTTTTACGTGTTCTTACGTTCCATTCGAAGGGCCGTCTGAATTAAAAACAGGTCTAGAGCACTTCACCCAAAAGAATCTCTCTACGATGAAAATTGATAAATTGTCCAATAAATAAATTCCTCTGAGGAAGCTTTTTCACTTACAGCACTCGTATCATAAGGCGTTCTCAAGTGTATGGCCCAAAGGCCTGATACATTGGAAAAATTTGACTATTTTAGATTGAAAATCTCATTTTCCAACAACTCCTTTTTTTCACTTTTTCGTATCTTTACTCATAACGGAGTTAGCCTATTTCCCAGACCTTTTTCCAACAACTTCCTTCTCTTTCCATTTTTCGTATCTTTACTCATGAAGGAGTTAGCCTATTCCCAGAACCTTTTTTCCAACAACTTCTCTCTTTTTCCAATTTTTCGTATCTTTTCTCATAACAAAGTTAGCCTATTTCCCAGACCTTTTTCCAACAACTTCCTTCTCTTTCCATTTTTCGTATCTTTACTCATAAAGGAGTTAGCCTATTCCCCGAACCTTTTTCCAACAACTTCTCTCTTTTTCCAATTTTTCGTATCTTTACTCATAACAGAGTTAGCCTATTTCCCAGACCTTTTTCCAACAACTTCCTTCTCTTTCCATTTTTCGTATCTTTACTCATAAAGGAGTTAGCCTATTCCCCGAACCTTTTTCCAATAACTTCTCTCTTTTTCCAATTTTTCGTATCTTTACTCATAACAGAGTTAGCCTATTTCCCAGACCTTTTTCCAACAACTTCCTTCTCTTTCCATTTTTCGTATCTTTACTCATAAAGGAATGAAATGCGAACGTGAAATAAAAGCAAGGATAGGAATGGCGAAAGAAGCCTTTAAAAGAAAGAAAAGTCTGTTTTGTGGGACCTTGAACAAAGAGTTGAGAAAAAGACTCATAAAATGCTTCGTGTGGAGTGTTGTACTGTATGGGGCGGAAACGTGGACCTTACGTAAAGGTGACGAAAATCGACTGGAAGCCTTCGAAATGTGGACGTGGAGAAGAATGGAAAGAATTAGTTGGGTCGAGCGGAAAACGAATGAGAGAGTGTTAGAAATGGTAGGTGAGAAAAGAACACTTTTAGATATTATTAGGAAGAGGAAGAGAAACTGGTTGGGACATTGCCTAAGAAAAGATTGTATCATGAGGGACGTCCTAGAGGGTATGGTGGCGGGAAAGAGAGGGAGGGGGCGAAAGAGACTACAATTAATGGATGATATTAAAACAGAAAGATCATACGCGAAGACGAAAAGGTTAGCGGAGGACCGTGGAGCATGGAAGCTTCTCAGCTGCGGCAAGTGACCTGCCAATAAAGGCAGAATACCTATGATGATGACTCATAAAGGAGTTATCCTATTCCCCGGACCTTTTTCCAACAACTTCCCTCTCTTTCCAACTTTTCGTATCTTTACTCATAACAGAGTTAGCGTATGCCCTAGACTTTTGATACTCCTGTTACTGTATTTAATAACACTATCTATAAGTTTTCTGTTTCAACCACATTGATACGATATATCAATAAAAAAAGAAGTAAGAAATTCTGTGAATACTGAGCTTTTACTATCGTATTAAAATACTATCATACCCAAAATGGCTGTTTATGGCTATACTGAATGTTGTAACGACACTTTTTTTAAATTTTGTAAACTACACTCATTAGATAAAGTGTTTTCCAATCTGAGAACGAGATGTAAGTGAAGTTTTCATGTCAATTTTAATTTAGGCATCACGAGTATCACATGTGACAAGTTGTATAACTTTTAGGAAATTGATAATGTGGTTGGACAACCACATCGACTCGTATAATATGCTGTATTGCATAGCGTATATTTCCTACTAGCCAATTCTATGCCAGTTTGAAAACCAACTAAGATAACCAGTCACGGGCTGAGCATAAGACTCACGAGAACTGAATGTTGTGAAGGCGCTTTCTTAATTCTAGAATTCCCTACAAGAAAACAAAGGTAGTTCTTGAATAAGAAAATGATAAAATGTCAGAAAAAGAAAAAAAAATCGTTTCTTTCCCAAAATAGCCCGCTCTCTCTCTCTCTGTACTACTGAGTATTTCAGCATCTAATGCTGCCTGCACAGAATACATTATTTCTTACATGAACAACTGGGCTGCAAAAACCATGTATGTGGATTTTTTCGTGATTCTCCCGACCAGGGGCGTCATTTAGGGGGGCAGGGAGGGGCAATTGCCCCCTGAGTTTAATATCTATATAGTTTTTATCAATAAAATAGTAGAAAGTCAGTGAAAAACGCGAAATTTTGCTTATATGAAGGGGTCTTCCCCCCCCCCCCGAAGCAAAATCTGAAATGACGCTCCTGCTCCCAACCCCTTTTCTTCCACTTTCTTGCTTCCAGTGTTATTATCCATCTCATTATCACAGTCTTCCTTAGCCTATGTGCATAATCATAGGACGTTAAAGAAACTAAAACAACAGGGACAAAAAGGAGAAGCTTGATCATAGGAACCGATGCAATTGAGATTCAACAAAAACTGAATTACAATTCACTATGAATTTGGACTACAATTGGAGGGCCCTCTGCAATAACATAGTAAGTCGAGTTACCTCGATTCCTGGTAAAACATAGATAAAGAAGACGTGTGGATTTACTTTCCTTTTCCGTCACCTCTAGTGCATATTCGAAGCGTCTGTTGTGAGAAACACTCCATTCATCTCCACTGAGTCGCCGTTTTCTGATGCGGATAACAAAGGGCACCGCTGTGTACATGCGAGGAGGCGACGCGACGTGCCTGTAACTTTGTTTCCAAGGGTCGATTCAAGTGAAAGTACCGGTACAGAGACATATTAGACCATTTTGTTTTGAAATGGACAAAATCGAAGCAGTCGAACCAGAATGACAGAAGCGGAAGAGATGAAAGCTAAAGATAAATCGTAAACTCTGGCAAAGAAATATGGCAAAATCAGAGCGAAATGCAGTGTTTTTTTTCTCCGATGTTAATATGTAAATTCAAACAGTGCTGTCAAAAAATCCGGATTTTGGAATATTAGGGTTTTAAAAAATTGGAATTCTAGATGTTCGAATTCAGATTTAAATCTGGATTTCAGATTTCGAATTTGAAAATGAAAACTCATGATTTCTAATTCGAATCCGGTTTTCGGAGTTACTAGTAAATCGAACAAGGGGGAAAGGGATGAAACCCCCCACATAGATCTGTTATATAAACGTTTAAACGTTTATATACAAACGTTATATAAAAGTTTAGTTTTATAAACGTATAATGGCGTTGGAGAAAAAGCTTATTCAGTGTAGGCACCATCATTGGACATTATTCTGTTATTCCTCAAGAAACCAGCCAAACCGGGAATCAAGAATCCAAAGAAGAGTGTGGAAGCTCTGTTATGATTTTTACTCTTGTCAAGTAGCAGTTTTATGAGAACGTGCGGAACACCGCTGATTATTATTATTATTATTATTATTATTATTATTATTATTATTATTATTATTATTATTATTATTATTATTATTATTATTATTATTATTATTATTATTTAATCTGTGTTCCCGGATTCTGAATCTAAAATGGACTCAGGACCTTGCAGTTTCCAGATTTTGTTGCCTACAACGTCCAGACTGTTGATATTTTGTATTCCCGTGTGTTGCGATACATAAACGTTGTCACACACGTCCTTATGTGTTCCTACTGTACTTCATCTTTTCACCAATACTTTGGGTTATGCAATAACAAGGTAAATGTTCACTTTTCCACCTTCGTTTTTTTATTATTCCGCATTTTCGGTATTCGCCATTTTATGATCCAAAGCACAGACCAGGTGCTACATTACTTTTCTCCATAGACATATATACACAGATTTACTCCTGTTAATTAGCACGTTACACTTTAAGTTTATAAAGCTTTGTAACTCAGAACCTCCATTTTTCACTTACCTTGTTATTCAGAGGGCCCTTCAATTGTAAAGCTTTTGTGGATTACATAAGAAAAAGATTTCAACGTTCAGGCTACTGTCTAAGACGTAAGTAAATACAGTTTTAAATAAGAACCTCTGTACCCTGCAATCATTTTATAGCTGCTTTGAATAATGAGACACTTTAAGCATTTTTCATTCATAATAGCCGTAAGATCTATATTATTATTAATAATATTAATAGTAATAATAGTAGTAAAGTTGGCAACCTTAGTGCCAACAGCCTTGACTGGATTGAATTGACACAGGATAAGATAGACTAGATAGGTTTCGATCCTGCGGCCACGAACTTTTGAGTCGCTTAAGTTATATACAACACAGTTGGTTAATACAATTATGGAGGGCACAGAGTCAGAAGTAACCACCTCCAACTGTGTGCACCTTCAGCAAACTAACTTTTTTTCTATTAGGTTTTAATGCAGGTTCTTAACCATCAGTATAGAAAAACAATACAAAATTTAGGAAAGAACATTGTATTTTTAAAGCCACACTTGGACTATTACAATTTTACATATAGAGAAGATATTTCGATATTGTTTCGTCCACCCCCACCATCCTTGACTAGAACGTGCTCTGATATTTTGATTGCCTTTCTCGAGCGGCATTTCAACTGGGGCTCATGGCGTGGTTCTGTAGTCCAGCTCTCTTCGAAGTTAAATAGTGTGGTGGGAAGCAGCCTATATCAGTGATTCCCAACCTGTAGGAAGGGCATAAGGATTGAACAAGGGCAGGGGGCGCAAGCTACTGATAGGTATGTTCAAAGTAATTCAGAAGAAGAAAGAGTGCAAAATTACAAATGTGACTACGTTCGTAATAACAGTCATTTAAAAAGTCTCCGCGGTTTTTGGTACATTTGGAAACAAAAATTTTCTTTATTGAAAATCAGTGTTAATTAAGTACATATTGACCATTATTATCTATGACCTTTTGCCATTTTTCGCGTAGCTTCATAATTCCATCGGTGTAGAACTGTAGTTTATTGTCGAAAAACTTGTCCAAGTGATTTTCAGCAGTGCTTCGGTCGGCCAACTTTTTACCATCAAGAGAGTTTTGCAGAGACCGAAACAGATGGTAGTCAGACGGTGCAAGCTCCGAGCTATACGGTGAATGACTCAAAACTTCCCAACCAAGTTCCGTCAATTTGTTCCGAGTCATCAAAAATGTATGTAGCCGCGCATTGTGATGATGGAACTCAACTCCCTTTCTCTTGGCCAATTCTGGTCGCTTTTTCAGGATTTCCTCGTTCAAATCGTCGAGTTGTGCACAGTACAGGACCGAATTGATGGTTTCGTCAGGTTACAGCAGCTAATAATGGACAATTCCCTTCCAATCCCACTCAACACAACCTTGTTTACCGACATTGAGTTGTGTTCCATCATGACAATGCGCGGCCACATTCATCTTTGATGACTCGGAACAAATTGACGGAACTTGGTTGGGAAGTTTTGATGTATCCACCGTAAAGCCCGGACCTTGCACCGTGTGACTACCATTTGTTTCGGTCTCTGCAAAACTTTCATGGTGGTAAAAAAACAAATGGCCGACCGAAGCGCCACTGAAAATCACTTGGCCAAGTTTTTTGACGATAAAGTTCTACACCGATGGAATTATGAAGCTACGCGAAAAATGGCAAAAGGTCATAGATAATAATGGTCAATACGTAGAGCTACTTGATTAAAATTAATTTTCAATAAAGATTTTTTTTCTTCAAAAATGTACCAAAAACCACGGAGACTTTTTATATGACTCTTTATTTAGAAATGTAATAACAAAGCAATGTTAAATTAAACAGAAAATGCAATAACTATTGATCAGATTTGTAAATCTATTCAGAATAAATCTGATATACTAAACAATAAATAAAATCACTGCACTCAAGTGATAAGATAAGCTTTCCTGAAAATAAATATAAATTGTTTATTATTATTATTATTATTATTATTATTATTATTATTATTATTATTATTATTATTATTATTATTATTATTATTATTATTATTATTATTATTATTATTATTATTATTATTATTGAAGATTTCAGAATTCAATCCTGAATGGCAAAAGCGTTAAGACCAAGAACCAGCAAGAACGGATGTGTGGAGTTTGCAGGATTCACGAAGGTGGGCACCAGGTGAACAAGGTTGGAAATCACCGAGTTTGATCTTGCATGGTAGTTTGTGCACCTGCCGTGGTTCGAAGCTCAATTTAGTACTAGAACCCGTCCTTCATAAGCTCGGGGTTGAATAAGGACGCAAAACAACAAAAATTCGAACTCGAGCAACATCTCAGTCCCGGGTTCGATTCCCGGTGGGAGATCAAAAACTGTTTCAAACTCATTCATTTTCAATAATAATTTGTCTTATTTAGCCTAAAGGATATATTCGTCGGCCGTTAAATTATATATATTCAAGCAACGTATCATACTAACATATTCAAATTCCAAAAAATGGACACATCCTATGTGAGAGGAGGACGGTGATTCAGTGGTATTGCGCTTACCTCTGGTGCGTGGAGTCCAGTGGTACGATCCCCGGCCAAGTAAGTTTGTGGTGGACAACATCGTGTCTAGGTTTTCTCGGAGTAATCCCCGAATCAAATTAGCTCCCAGCAGGAATCGAACCAGCATCTTCCACAAGAATGACAATAACGCTAATCATTTAATCAGTAGTAAGACAATACAATAACTTGGACGCTGAATAATTTCCTTCTTTATATAGTAATACTGCGTGATTACAACACGAGACTTCAGCCTGGCCTTTACACTCTCATAAATCAGGTGCGAGTTGGAAATTTGAAAAGTATCGAGTGATATAATTGCTTTTTGCCCTTGAATTTCTCGTAGCACATTGAATTATGAGAAAATGAGTAGCATCTTTACATCAGCTCTGTGCTGCCACCTGTTATCATTAAGAGGAACTAAATCATTCACAGGTAGACTAGATGGCACTGAGGTCACGCAACACTGTTGCTTCTGCTGGAAAACAACACACGCGGTACTCAGACAGAAGTTGCTTTCATCAGTCGGTTCGTAGCAAGACACGAGCAAGTAGCGGCAGGCGCGAATGTGTGAATTCGCACAAATCTGTGGCGCCATCTCCTGCGAATCAAATAAGTCTCCTATGTTGTTTACTGCGGCAAGAGACTGTCAAGCAGTGACGTAAACTTCCATAGACAACTCGTAAACATTGCGGTTCCATTGTGTTAGTGTTTCATTGAAGAAACAGTAGTGTTTGTGGTGTTTTTTTTATTTATTTTTTCAAGTGGATACTATCAATTAACATAGAACTACCATGCATAGAAATGAAGTAAACAAGTACATTGTGAGAGGTTAGTGACATTGTGATTTATTTTTCTACTTGATTACATATGTATACATGTAGGTCTGTGTGTAAATTTTAGTGAACGAATGTCGTCAGCCTTTTCAAGTGGAATTTAAAATGGGCGCGCTCCTTGTTTTGTTGACATTGCAATAGTTTTTTTTTTCATGTTATTGTATAATAATAGTAAGAAATTATGCTAAAGAAAATTCAAGGTACTTACTAAAATGAATATTTATGCTCTTCACACTGAAATTAAAGTGAGCATCGCCTTTTTTAAAATGCTGTTTTAATGAAGGGAAAATAGAAAATCACGCTTATTCCCTAGTCAACGATCTACAGGTTTAAGGTAAAGCAAAAACAGCTTTTCCTTGAGAGGTGCAGAGAGTCTGTTATATGTTGCGAGTTCGCTCCCGTGGTCTAGTGGCTAGCGTGTGTGCAGTGCCGTATTTAACATTTTTTGACGCTCCGCCTTATTATCAAATTGCTGCCCCCTCAATATCAATAAATATATTACGTGTAGAAAATTTGAGACAGTGAAAATTTGAAACGTCCCACGAGTGTGCCCTTTAGACTAAGGGAGACGGATGATTAAGACAAGTGAATGATGATGGAAGAATTGGTGGAATGAGAATGTGGGATGAATCGAGAGTAAACCGAAAAAACCCACGGACACAATGTTGTTCACCGCAAATTAACTTCGCAGGGGATCGAAATGAAATAAAATTTTTTTTAGTTTTACGTCCCATGGTTATGCTGGCTTGGCTAAAGGAAACTGTGATGATGAGAAATGAATTGAATGGTGTCATGAATAAAATGGAAGGAAACGGAAGAACCCCGAGAAAACCCCCACACACGGTGTTTGCCCACCACAAAGTTCACTTGGCGGGAGCAGGGTTTGAACTTGGGACCCCAAGCACCAGAGGTGAACGCTCTACCACTGAACCACCGCGGCCCCCAACTAACAGAATGAATTACATATTGCGAGTGTAGTAGTGGATATATACTGAATATATGGCAGAGCGTTAATCACAAAAGATTAGAAATATTTCCCCTTTTACCCCATAGAAAGAAAGAATCACCTTATATTAGATTAAGCAATTCCAAATATACAGTTTCAATCCTTAAACCTTATAGTATACGCTCCAGACTCGGAGTGACTTCTGTGCATGGTATTTAAATTTTCTTAAGATGTTGTCACTTTAGTAATATCAGTTTATATTATTTGTTTGTAATTTAACTGTTCGTTTCTGTAATAAGTCATCGACGGAGCTTCACTTGGTGTTCGATTCTCGAAATTTTCTTATTGGGGATCAAACTCAGGCCACACTTAGTCTCTTTAGCTTCTTTGCAGTTTCCTTGCCACTTTCTCGTAGCTTTTATTAGTCCCTAAAGTATTAAGCTAGATGTTTGCACTATTAATTTGCTATTAGATTATGTCAGTGATTGTAATTTGGGTTCAGCTCGTCAGGACGGTCACGAAATTAGACGAAGACAGACTGGCAATGTTCAAAGGGCCTGGATCAAAACAGTCTGTAGACAAAATAATCTTAGCCAAAATTAACCACATGACCAGGCTCCCCTAAACTTTTCGTAGTCCCTCCACACCTCAATACAAAACGCTATTATTAATACAAGAAACACAATTTAGATATTTGTAAGAGAATTTTTAATGACTTGGTACCCCCAAACCTATGCGGCTGGTTTCGGGCTTGCACGTGACCACCGGCCGATGCAGAAATAGTGTAAATTAAGAAAGGCATGTTGGCAAATAGCTAGTCCAATACTTGGACCAAACGTAGTGTTAAAAAAGGAATTTCTGACAGTTGTTTATCAACAATCTAACTTGCCTTCTAAAAGGACTTTTATATCAAGGTGCATGGCAATTCAGTGGAGAGGAAGGTAGAAATGCTCGTGCTTCGTCCGAAATGCTTATGTATTTTTTCAGCTTACAGATGCTGAAAAATCTTATATGTATTTACATATCATGGATCTCAATCTAAATGATTTTAGTTAAAAGACCTTATCTTTCGTGCTGAATTCTTTTTTAAAGTTTAGTGCCAACCAGGAAGAGGTTATAGACCCAAATGTCTGTAAGTGTGATAAATGCACAAGGAGAGAAATCTGGGGAAATAATAGAATTGTACTATGAAGATAGGAAATTTGGGGGCGTATAATTTGTAAAGTGCGGTGGAACCCTCAGTCGTAAAAGTGTAAAAACTTTTCAGGCCAGCAATCCTGAGTGAGGATTTCCTGAGGTTCTCGTTCAGACCAGGTAAATGCCGGGATTGTGCCTAACACACAGGTCCCAGGGCGCTTTCTTTAGATAGTATGATCGCCGAAGGATGTCATCCCTCATATGTGACGGGCTGACATGGCTTAGATGCGGGAAGCCTCAAACATGACTTGCTTCGTGTCTCTGCGATAGACTTTACATTTTTTAAAAGAAAAAAATAACATGAAATATTTAACGTTCCATGTTGTGCTCTGTAGATTAAACAAGTCATATGATTAACCAAAATGAATTATTTTGATTGTTATGAAAGAATTTGTAGAATAAAACTATACGAGGAAACTGAAGAATCTCGACGAAACTCACGGACCTGATTTTGTACACCACAAACTAGGAACCCCTCTTACAAGGGGGTAAACACACTACTGTTGAGCAACTGTTCTTCCCATCATTAAGTAATTGGTCAGATGTCTTGTTTAAAGGATGTTTATGAGGGTAAATAATTTAATTTTTATTAGAGAATAGTAATATTTAGGACTAGGTAAAGATGTTCAAATACAAGGATAATGCTGTAAAATAGGATATTTATAGCATACACTTTTTGGTTCGAATACTCATTGCTCCGCTATTGGAACAGAAATTGTATTGGGATGATTAGTCGGCCAACTTATCTAATAAGTTAATAATTTAAATTTCTATTGATTCATTAGTTAACATCCCTTTCCGGTACTGAGGGTGTAGGAACAGCGATGTAATGGAGAATATACGGGTATACCTTTGGGGCTAAGAAAGACGAATGATTAAGACAAGTGAAAGGTATATGGTGATGGAAGAATTGGTGGAACTACATTGTGGTAGGAAACGAGAGTACTCCAAGAAAACCCACGAACATGATGTTGTCCACCACAAACTTACTTGGCCCTGGATGGAACCAGGAACCCCACGCACCAAACGTAAGCGCTCTACCACTGAACCACCGTGCAGCGCTCTACCTCTGCTTCTTTTTTCTTGAAAATAATCGAGCGTGTACCTACAAAAATTCCTAGTAATGTAGGGCTTCTTAGGAGGCGAGATGTTGTGCTTCAAGTAAGATCCGAGTCACTGTTCTTTGCTTTTAATCAGGTGTTTTGTATTAAATAATCATTAACTAAAAATAAGTAGTCCATAATGTTGCCCACAAGGCAATATTTGAAACTTTCTCGTTTCAAAATGTATCGTCAAAGTGCAGTTTCGTTTCGAAAATTCTCCGGTGGGAACTCATGTGGTTCGGATCCCTCGTTAAGCTGTAGGTTCACGTCTCGTATAGCCTCGCTGCTGAAAATCGATTTTTTTTTTTGAAGAATCGAAAATCTATTTTTTTTTTTTTTTTGGAAGAATCGAAAATCTATTTTTTGGAAGAACTCTTCGACACGAAAATTCAGTTTCGACTTGCCTCGTGGGCAATACTAATGTCTAAGAAGAAGCTCAATTCCAGTATTGAACAGTTATTTAAATGATGTGAGGATTTGGTTTATAATAATGAATATTAAATCATTTTACTTTTAAGAAAGAAAAGAGTGTATTTGTGAGTCATTAATTAACGATTACAGAAGAGATTCCTCGAGTGTTTCGTTGGAATATTGTACAGTATAGATCAGTAATATGGGATATTACGGTTAGACCAGTGAGAAATTATTGCAAGCTTTCGATTTGTGGGTATGAAGAAGATTGGAGAGAATGATAACTTGATGAAATAAAATGAAGAACAAGGTGAAAATGCTAGCTGTTGTCAGGAAGGGTCAAAAATAGTGACAATTAAAAAGAGGCAGAGGAACTAATTAGGATATTATTTAAAAATAAATTATCTTTTTTTAGGGATGTGATATAATGTTACCCATGAGATAAAACTACAAAATATCTTGTTTCGGTGGTTTTTTTTTTTTTTAAATCTCGATTCCCGGAAAGCTTTTCTCAACTTGTTTTGTAAACTTTTATATATAAAGTTTCCTGAGTAATTTCATCTAAAAGTGATCAGAATTCTTCCGCATCACGAAAGGTCTACGATAAGTGTGACTTTATAACATTTAAGTCATATTTATTGTTGAAGTATATTGTATACTGACTTGCGTATCTTTAAACCTTGAGGCGGCACGGGGGCTTAGTGATAGAGCGCTTACCTCTGGTACATGGGGTCCATGGTTCGATTCACGGCCATCTCCCGTTTCCTCCCATATTCTCATTATACCACTTCCGTCGTCATTCACATGCTTTACTTATTGTATCCATTAGCCTCAAGGGTGTAGCGTGGGACGTTAAACTGAATTATTTCCATTTTTAAACATTCATAAATGATCTTCACTATGTTTGTATGTCACTTCATCAATTTATAGATGTTATGCTATAAATCTTGTAACACTAAGATAACGTTTGAGATTTAATACTTAGGTGAACTACTGTTTCCCACGAAGCTAATAAGCTTTGTCTCGTCTGAAATTTAAAAAGGAACTTTTCGTCTCGCGCTCAACTTTTAGTTAGAAGGTAAAAGAGGGAGAAAGTAAAGCTACTATAATGAAAATCGATATTAAGGAGGGTGGTTCTTACGTCAAGATGAAGAAATTAGAGGAGAACTGTAGTGGATGGAACCAGGGGCGGATTAAGGCTTTCAGATCCCTGAAGCCGACTATTTCAAAGGGGCCCTATGTTACGAATAAACATAAGAATTCTGATGCTGTATTAGATTCTGCTTCGCAAATATCAATAATTAGAGAGAATTTAGTTTCACCTAAGGCTAAAATATTGAATATCGACACACGAATAAAAAGAATTACTCAGAATTCTCATTTGATTAACAACATAGCAATTGTAAGTTTCAAGATTAATGGGAGAACATTTCATCATGCTTTTCGCGTGTTAAGTATTTTTTTTCCAAAGACATGTTAGAGAATGACTTTTTAGTATCTCAGAGAGCCCAAATTGATTTGAATAGGAACGTTTTATTGTTACGAAGACTTGGAAAACCTTCTAGATTTGCTCTAAGTAATGACAGAGATATTTCAGAGGAATTGTCATCACAAACTAATAATATGGTTTGTAATAGAGGCCCAAAATAGCTCACTCCCTCACAAAATAAGTATCATGAAGACGCTAGTGGAAGAAGACTTAACCTTGAAGATACCGCGAGTGTAGCGAGCGGGAAAAAAATTTGCATGAGTCTGAAGCCTATAATATAATAAGTTGATTGGTATATTTTAGTATTGAAGAGAGGGATTTTGGGGCCCTCGCAGTCTGGGCTCCATTGGCTCCGCCCTTAATCCGCTCCGGGATGGAACCTTTCAAAATCCGTGGCAAATGACACGCCAGTTGTGGCAGAATACTTTTTATTTGTTTGTTTGTTTGAAGTTTAGGGTCGGTTTCCAGTACTTGGGCGTGGACCCACAGTTTAAGGTGGAATCCGAACCATCGTAATGGATTCAAGTCTGTCCCATCAGAAATCGAACCCAGGACTACGTACACCAAATACGCATGAAGCACCAGCCATTAGACTAGCAGGAAGGTCAAGCTGAATACTTGTGATAATAATGAGTAAAATATACTAGGTGCAATCTTATTAATCGTCACATAGTTAATTGGTGAGTTTTCTTTCTGGTTTGTATCGCATTATTTATATTCAGCATATTTACGTGTATCATTCCCATAGCATGGCAATTGAAACGGACAGAAGTTTGGATCAGTTTTTGGAGAACTTGATTGTTTGGGTTTATTACATGGGACTACAACGTCTCGAACATGCGTACACAAATCCGAGTGGATAGTTCCGTTCCCACTTTAATAGTGGAACTGCGTCCTTTATAACCACGGTATTACATAAAGACAACTCAAAATCACACACTGTATTTCCTATCGAAAGATGAAATGAACTTGACATCTTCCAGTTTAACTTTCCACAATTATACTCTGTCCTTTAGGCTAAGAGAGGCGGATGATTAATGCAAGTGAATTGTGATGGAATAATTGGTGGAATGAGAATGTAAAAGGAAAATATTGAATTAACTGTTTGCATACATATCTGTTTTGTTTTATTTTGGATTTTTCATTTAAATACCATAAGTACGGTAGTATTTTTGTTGTTTTTGTCGGTATTATTCCATTTATTAAAGGGATTAGTTTACTTTATTCCGTTTTATCAACTCTTTTGACAATCCATTTTAATTCCTCTCTAAACAGGAATTCAGAAACAAACAAATATGGCTATTACATTAACGCTAAGTACGTTGTTTTAGCATGATTTATGTTGCATTGGTTCTGCTTTATCATTTGTTTGGTTTACATTGACTAGTAATGCGTGTGTAGGTGTGTTTATATTTGTTTCAACCCTGTTATATTTCAGTAATGCAGTAAGTATTAGAAGGGGCTTGAATACCTGGTTTATTAAAGGATTTTATGTATATGATATAATATAATGACATGATCTTTGAAGTGATGGGTCATGTATAATGAAATAGGTAGAGATATATGATTTTGAAGCAGAGATGACAGTGAATATGTAACATTATAGTATATTTCCAAGCTTGAGGCTTCCGTATATGGTGCAGAGTTCGATCGCCAGTAGAAGCAAATATGGTTTGAATTCCATGTGTTCAGCTATAGGTCCATAACTCGTACTTCTAAATTGAGTATTGAAAAGTGACGTTACACTCCAGACATGTATATATAAGGAGCAAGAACTTCATTCTCTGAACATATATCGATACTAGGAAGAGGTGAGGGGGCGAAAGTTGGATCACGAGAAAACTATGGTCTAAATCCAGTCGAATCTTTAATATTTTACCAGTATAGCCGCCTCTAATGTTGAAAAATAGGGACAATATTTATGCTGAGAAAGTGAGATTGGGAGATCGATTCTGTACTTATATGAACAGTGTTTTTGGTGTCCCAAAAGCCAATATTTGGTTGTAATCTTTAGATTAATCAATTATTCAATTGACTTGCTGTTTGAAGAAAGTCATAGACATACTTATGTATATGTAAAATTTTAGGAAGGTTTTAGCTTTGTATTCGATCTCCATTGTGGATAGCATATACAACTTTGGCGCAGGAGGCTCGTGTCCGATTTCCGGCGGGAGTTCATGTTATTTCGATCTCTCCTGAAGTTATATATCACATTATAAAAGGAAGAGAACTATGTGTACCTTGTTAGAAAACTTAGTTATTTAACTAGTGTACTAATAAAATTATATCCTCTCATAAATAAATTTTAAAAATAACAAGATAAGGTTTTTCAGAAACTACTGTTATTTGAAATACTAGATGATAATTACTAGATACATTACGATTACTCTTTTCATTTTAAAATTTTAAGGGTATCCTTACTACTCCCCACACCCTTTTTCAGGTCAGTCATCATGAGTGAGGTTTTCCTGGGTTTTTCTCATTTACACCAGAAAATGCTGAAATGGTACCTAACATACAGGTCCCAGGTCGGTTCCTTCCTTCCATCTAATCGGATACTGCGATCGCCGAGGGAAATCATCCCTCATATGTGAGCTAACATCACTATAGATGCAGTAAGCCAGAAATCTAATTCGTAATCCTTATTCTAATAGTAATATTGATATAACTTGCAGTATTCTTCTGGGTCGCAATCAGGGAGAGGAGGAAGATCCCTAAATTTCCCTTGCTGTTGAAAAATTATGCTGGAGAATGGTTCGTCTCTAAATTTATTTTGCTCTTTCCTCTTCTTAACTTCGCTGAAATTATATAATAATGTACTTACAGCTAGTAACGTATTACAAAGAAGGTAACTTCGATTAAAAAAATACTATTTTTTTTTTTATCATTACAAGCTAAGAAGATAAGCGTACTTACGCTAATTCTACTATCCAAGGATTAGGACATCAGATGAATCTTTTCCCCTTAGCTTGTAGTTTTAAAATTCTGATTTTTACCGATGTAACTCCCCTCTCGAGCCGCCACTGGAGAACAACAAAACTACTGAAATTTTGTGCAGGATGCTAAATAGTAGATCGTTCAATTCAAAGAATTTCTGCTTTAATCCTGATAAAGCAACGTAGAGATCGAGTTGAAAATATTGGTGTGTTGGTTTTATCGGGATCCTCCTATTGTTATTCAAATAATTCCGCTGGCTATATCATAATCATTCACTTGCATTTATCAGGTTTAAAATATATACATATGAGACGTAAAGTTTCACTTCTGTTTCAGGTGATTTTATATTGAATCTAAAGAATATCTTATATATTTTAAGCCTCATTCCGGTTTGTTGCAGTTTTCGGGGTTTGGGGTAGAACAGTTTTACTGTATTTCTGTATTTGGCATTCTCTCTGTTCTGCCGTTGCCAGAGTTTCAACATTTTCCGTGTATTACTGATCGAGTTTCCTGCAATACATATTTAGCCAAAGTTAAGTTATTAGATAAATATTGGTTGTTATGTGTCAAAATCTACTAGGAGGTACTTTTGTGACAAAAGCAAATTACAAATTGGATGAGAGTATTCTCTCGGTGGACAGGTAACTTATTTACTATAGACGTAGATCATGAACGCAAGTTCAGTAAGCGCGGAATGTACTGCAATTAATCTTCAGGGATGTTACGCTATTTTGTCGTTAATTGTGAAGCATCGATACATAGTTGACATGCAGTATGGGTTACTGAGTTTTTAATGTTAATTTAATTAGCTCTTGCTATTTCGGAAGGGATACATAAGTCACGGTTGCTTAGTATTAAAATATCCTGATGCACAGGATCACACACTCGGTCTTTCGGGTTGCTCTGTCAGGTTTCTTATACAGTACAACCATTTATCGTTTTCCTTTTCTTTTCTTTTACTTTCTTTCCTTTCTTTTTTTAAAGACAGACATTGTGCCATTAATTATCGGGTCACCATCACTTATTGAATTGATCGTCCTCCAGTTCAAACCTAAGGAAGTAAATTTTTGACAAATGTTGTTGCATATTCCTTTTAAAGCATCTGTTGAGCTTTATATGCAGTGGTTAGAGTTCTTGCTTTGCCATCGTAAGGACCCGGGTTAAAATTCGGTCGCCAACCATCCAGGTTGAGAGTTTTCTAAAGTTTTGCCTCTCTTTTTCTATTAGGAAGTTGTCTGGATGTTACCTTTAAATGAAGGTCCCGGCCAACTTATTTCCACTTTTGAAGGAGTTTGGTTTGCCAGAATCTTCTTTTACCGTATATATTTGGTGTGTGTGCCCGTATGCCCGAATGGGAAATGGAAAACCTCAAGAGCTATACTTCGTGAATCACCATCACTTTTGGCTCTGCTTCAGTGTTAAGTGTTAGGAATCGAGATTGTTGATAAATGTGAGATTGAAACCGGAAATGGTAGAAATTAAACATTTCTGGTTTTTACTTTGATATCTCTAGAACAAAAATGGTAATAGAAAGTGAGAAGCGGTTTGCTGCAATCGATTAAAGGCTCCAACAATACATTTCATCTCCATTACTAATTCATTTTTAAAATCGGAAATGATAGAAATGCTCTGCAACTTCCGGTTTCAATATTGATCTACATAGACTAAAAACGATAAGAGATAGGAAGATGCTCTTTTTCATCGATTTAGCGTTCTAAGAATAGTTACTGTCTTCTCTGTTAGTCTTCTATTCAAACCGAAAGTTTCAGAAATCAACCACTTCCGGTTTGAATGTTGATCACTATAGAGTAAAACCGGTAATAGACAGCGAGAAGCAGTGTTCTGCAAGCAATGAAGCCTCTCTATACAGTTCATTTCCATTATAATCTCTTTCCTAAAAGCAGAAGTGCTGTAAGTCTACTACCACTTTCGATTTCAATATTAATTGAGAAAATATAACGCCTTGCCAACCAAACTTCCGTACGTGATATAGAAAATACGCGTAACACTGCAACTTTTTTTTATCATTCTTATTGAGTTGATTGTTAATGTTTACCGTGGAAATTTTCCTCTCAGTTTATATTTAAAATACGATATTTCTAGGTACAATGTACTGTCTGACAGCATTTTATCCATTATCTCCATACAAAGAGTTACTACGTAAGTACTGCTTCCTTACGATTTGTTTCATTTTTTCTTCTCTCTCTCTCAATGTATATGCACTACACTATAGTACTTTATTTGCACCCTTGTTGTAGCGTTTTTAAGTTTTACATTTCATTTATTTGTGGTATATCGTCGTATTTAGTGTTGTCCACGAGACGTGTTGAAGGACAGCTTTGAATTCTACATAAGACGAGAAACACAATTCTCGTCTCGTTTTCAATACTAGAATCGAGATAAGACGAGAATTTTTTTACGAGTTCCGGAGGCAAATACTAGTTTACTCAAGTCTTAGATTTCAGACGTTGTTCTAATGTAACATGATTCATAATATAACATTTATAAATTGATTAAGCAACTGTACGAGCACAGTGAAATGCATTTATCAACGTTTAAAGATATGCAAATCATTATACTATGTATTCAAATAACTAATTTGGTTTAAATATTGTTATATCACACTCTTCGTGAACCTCTTCTGACACGAAAGGATTCTGACAACTTCTGAATGAACTTAAGAAATGGGACTATAGATTTTGTACATAAACTTACAAAACTAGACGAGTCTCGTTAACAACACTAGCTGTAGTGCATCGTGCACTGCTGCACCTCGACCAGATAATCAATGCAGTTGTGTACTAACAGTAATTGGAGTTTTGTGCATTGAAGAGCTTAGAACCATGAAGCCAGTGCTTGTAAATCGCAAAGGTGTTGGTTATTGTCCTTCAAGACAACGTGAAGCCACATCCTGCTAAGGTTATCCATATCACCATTGTCTGACTTGGTTGAGAAATGCTTCATTCCCCCGTCACTTCATGTTCCTTTCGACGAGAACGAAGATTATGTACTCCTGACAAACTTACCCATACAGGGTGCCGAATTCTTTGATCTTAGTTTCGCTGAAGTTTACTATCGCCAGATCCATGGTTTGCCCGAACGTTGGAGACATGTTGCTGCTGATAAGAACTACTCCTGATTTTCTGAAACATGAGTATTTGGATAGGGCACATAAGTTCTTTTTTTTTCATGTTTTTGGTAGCCTGTAACTCCGAAATGAAACATTTGTGCACTCAGGTTGGTCTATACCTTTTGTCTTATCTTGGTGTCAGAAATCACCTGCCAAATGTTGTTGGTGTTGTTTTGAAACACCTTGTATATATATATATATATATATAATATCTGGATTTCTTGAATGACGGCCGTAGTTTTTCTTTTTTCTTTTTCTTTTCTTTTTTTGCATCAACAAAAGTAAAATTTAAAGTTGTGTATGTATTTTCTTTTTAAACTTAAAAGAAATAGAAGGTCAAGAGCTTCTAGTGTACTCTGTACTCTTTTGCGTAAGTGTATATATATATATATATATATATATATATATATATATATATATATATATATATATATATATATATATATATATATATATATATATATATATATATATATATATATAAGTGCAAGTACCTTTAATTGATGGAATTGCTGTGTCGTTGTCATGCTTTTTTTTATGCTTTACCTCAAGAAATATAACTCTTTAAACATATTTACGTCAGAACCTGTAATTAATGTTATTAATTCGTTTACGTGAAACTCAGTTCTAATTATTTCGTTGACATACATGGCTTTCTTTTCTTGAGAGCTAGAAAACCTTGGTAGATAATTGTGGTTAAAAAAAATGATCATTTAAAATAAATAGATCTCAGCTATTTTACGTGTTAATGGGGAATCGGAGACTATTTTCTGCAAAATATATAACTACTTGTAGCAAGTAGTCTTCTACATGTCTCTATACGAGTATTAGTATTATTCATTTTGTCGTTCAAGTTCTAGTGAATTTCTTTGAAGTTCTCAAAGTGCTATGGCCCATTAGGTAAATAAAAATCAATTTTATCGCTGCTGTTATTTCAAGTACTCTATAATGGGATTTGCTAGGATGGGCACGAGTCGAGCTTAAATGGCTCGCTCGTTCAGCTCGTTTTAACTCCTATTGAAATCATGGTCTGATTACACTGGAAAGCGAAAGCCATGAGAAATGTAAGCAGTACTGTGGAACACTTTTATTGTTGCTCACGACAGGGGTGCATCTCGTCTCGTACTTTTAGTGCATCTTGTGGGGTACTTTTAACGTGTCTCGTCTCGTCTCGTCTCGATAACGAGATGATAATAATAGATTCTTATAACGAGACAGCCTCAAATGTCGTGAGCGCTAATATAAGTATATACCAATATAAGTATGTAGTTCTTACAATCAAGGCTGAGACTGGCACGGTCTATTTTTTTAGCCCGAGCAGAAGCCTAACCCGGGTAGTGATGTCAACCGGCACGGCTTGGTTCAGCTGAGCGAACTTCTCGACCCGGCTCGATTGGGATGGGCCATCGACTCGGCTCAATTGAGCCGATGGCTCGAGCCGGCTCGGTTGGGATGAGCCACTGACTCGGCTTATGTGAACAATCTGCTCGAGACACCTCCGTTGAAACGAGTCCACCGGCTCGGTTCGACTCAGCTCAACTAAGTCGATGGCTTGGTTGGTAAGCAATCAGCTGAATTCGGTTCGAGCCAGCATGGTTGGGTGAGCTGTTGGCTCTAGTCACTTCTCGGTTCGACTCGATAGTGAATGAGCTATGAGCCGAGCCGCTCGAGCCGTTGACAACCCTAACACGGACTGAGCAGTTTTTAACATGTTTGGCCGGCGCCCTATAAGTTTTAACAATTTTTGACTCAACCCCGGATACTTGCTCCTCCGGAACTCAACCCAGAACCTCGTGACTGATGTCCTTGCCTCCTGAAGACTTCTCGACGACCGAGGTCGACAATCAACTAGTTTCCTCAAATACAAACCGCCTACCTTTCATGATAATACACGGTGCTGTTATAATAATAATAATAATAATAATAATAATAATAATAATAATAATAATAATAATAATAATAATAATAATAATAATAATAATAATAATAATAAGTTTTAGTGGTAGACTGGTGATAGTAGTATCATTTACCATTATATTGTCTATGTAGGATACTTGAAAAGAGTACTTGAAACTACATACAACGTTTAGACTGCAGCATATACAACGTGTTGTGTGTGCCTTTTGTATTCCTTCTTCTCTGTCCCTGGCTGTGTTTGCGAAAATATTGTTTGTTTTCCATGTTTTCCATTGGATTTGTCATATTGGATGATCAAAAAACAACTTACTCAAATGATTATAAAGTATGTTAACATGAGAATGTATATCCAGTTACATGAGAATGTATATCCAGTTAACGATCATATAAAGTAATGAAGCTGCTTTTGTATGACTGAAAAGGTGAGTGCTATATTGATAATTCTGGATACAATTGTCGTTGAAGATCTTGATTTACTTTCCTCTAAATTTTCTCTTTCTTATTAACATAAAACGAATAATGGTATTAACCATTAGTTAATTAACAAGAATATATGTTGTTTCATTTTCACTATGTCCAGGAAACACACACAGGGAGATCAGCAGAAGAGGTTCCATTGCATTTGTCAGGAAGAGGATTTTGCTCGGTGGTAAATAACTGACAACGGTTCTCGCTTTAGAAGTGGGAGGCTCATCTTGGAGTCAAGGCGATAGGTCATGTGCGGACCTGACTATAAATTATAGATCTATGTCTCAGTGTGATAGTATCTATAGTGTGATACTGTAAAATAGGTGACCTTTCTAATTCTCAAAGCTGTCTGATAGGCCTAGAAAACCATTTACATTTGCGTTGGAGTCAATTTGCTGGCTACACATCACTTAACCCATCGTAGGCTTAGAATTCGAGTAATAATCGCGTTGGGATCTATGTGGTGACACCACATATCACTTAACTAGAAGCATCTTGTATAGCCAGAAATTAGTACGTCTTTAAAGTGGACGGAAAACGTCGCTAGCACAGATAATACGCGCAAGGTGTATAAAAGCTTGAGTTGAAGGATCGGTAGAAAGAGACCTTTATAGTTGAGTCAGAGTTGGAGTATAATAGAAAGCAGGATCTTTCTGAGACTGTTAACAGCAATCCTTTCTTTATGTACTTGGCACTGATAAGCTCTTTTTTCTGAGGTGAAACAACTGATTTCTTATACCGTAGCATGAATAAGTTAATGCATGAATTAGTGCTATTAAATTTCGATTAACGAATTCTTCAAATATTCGAATAACGAAACATTGTTCTAATGTTAGAAATGAATGTTCGATTACTTGTTACAACATTGATAATCAATATTCCATATTATTCAGACTTTTAAAATGAATATTCCAATTATTGTCGAACATTAAAAATGAAAATTCGAATAATTGTTCAAAGGTTTGAACATGAATATTCGAACCATTGTTTAAACATTGAAAATGAGTGTTCGAATAATTATAACTTTACTAGAAGATCTATCCATTTTATTAATGAGTTCTGTTGTTACTCATTTTGTGCCTGACTTAGTTTCATGGTGTGTCAATCATATTAAGACATGTGTTGCCTCAAAGAGGATCAATATGAGATTTTTTTCTTTTACAGATAAATTTGAAAGGGTATATATAAAGGTTTTCTTCATTTTAATCTACTTTGTACCAAAGTCTTCATTTTCTGCTTGTCTGTTTTTACCTACTCTTGTAAAATACAAATTGAAATGGATTTTGTTGGAACTTTTTTTTAAAATCTTCTTTTATAATCCTTTTTTCAAAATATATGTTCGTGTACGAGAAAATACATCAGAAAGATTTTCATTTGGATGAGTCTTTTGAACTTACTAAAAGGAAAGGAAAAAAAAGAAAGATAAACGCCCGAAGAAGAAGAATTTTTGTTAGAAACATAAAAAAAAAATAGAAACGAGTTTTAGTATAATTGGCGTAAAACGAGATAGTCTAGAAATTAGGTTCGTGTGTGCTGGATAACGCAAAGAAAAATGAACAAATACGTATGTACTAAAGAAAAAGACGACACACACAATAAATGCAATGGAAAATAATAATAATAACTAAAGGAAAAATCTCTCCTGTTTTGTTTCGCTTAATGTCGAAATTTCTCTCCGGGCTAAGTGTTCACCGTCACGAAATGCGAAGACCTATAACCACCCTTGTACACGCCTCTGTCTAGGTAGGTCGATGTACATTTTTTTTTTTTTAATCGTTCAGTTTTCCTCAAAGATTAATGTGGTAATTACACCGTATGCATTTTGTAGGAAAATGAAATATAACATTTGACGAGAAGTATCTACATTATTTTAGATCAGTAATAATAAATATCATAATAGTATTATCGATTCTCATTCAATGCGTTGTTGTTGAAGATAGCTAGTAAGTTTAATTAATCTATTATATCCAGGGGCGCCCGAAGAAAATTTTCTAGGGAGGGGCCCATCTCCATGGTTACTATATTACGTCTGATATTTCTGGTATTTAATATATGTGGTTTGCTATATTACGTATACATTTTCGTGAGCCAGAGGAGGGCCGGGGCCCCATCCTGCCCTCCCGTTTGGGCGCCCATGATTATATCATCATTTGAATAGACTTACCTGCAGAGTAATTTAAGTAGTTATCTTTTGAATTGTTGGAGAGATATTTTACTGTTATTTGGACATAATTCATGTGTATTCAAAAGTGGTCAAAGTATAAGCAAGTTTAAAATAAGAATATGGGTGAATAGCTGAATATTATGGTATAGTCTATATTTATTTATATCAGTATGTCAGTCTACAAGGCGCAAGGGGTCAGCGATGCAGTGAAATAATTCTTATGCGATGCCTTTATTGGGAAGGCTTGTGAGATGTCCTTAGTTACAAAGTGTTATCTATAGTGGTTTCCAGTAGGATTGCCAATGATTATCATGAGACAAAAGTTGAGGTCGTCTCTTCTTGTGAAAGTGAGGTCTCGTCTCAGAAAGTCTTGATTGTTTCTATTAGGAGTTCTGTCTCGTCTTAGATCTTGACACAAAAATTGTCTCATCTCTTCGTCTATCCTGTTGTCCAGATGTTTGTTTCCTGACGTAATTAGTTGTTCACTGATGCAGTATTCTTGACACTTTTTCTTTGGGGGTTAAAGATATTTTGCTATAACTTGGGGGCTTTCTTTTTTGAAATTTTCTACTCTTTTAACCTTAAATATGAATTTTTGTTTTGTAGTTCCTGGTTTTTTTTTTTTTTTTTTTTTTTTGTCCTTTAGCTGTTAATTTCTTATGATGTTGTTCTCTTTTTATGGGGATTTCTTCTTCTGTGAATTGGTCACCAAGTTTAAATGGACTTGTGTTCCTTCCCTTGGTCTGGACTAACGACTAAGTTAAATTTCTTATGCTAATTAGATAAAGAACAGCAAATGTTATTTCTTTAGTAATCAATATTCATCAAGGATTAATGACAGTTACTAATTGGTATTTTCTCAGTTTAATTTGTTTCAAGCAACAATGCTGATAGCGATGTGGATATCCTGGCGTGATGTGATCTGCAATATTGAGATCTCTGTTGAAACCTAATCATTATTATCAAAATGCGGTATCCTGGTTTTCAACCTTTGTGTTTTATTTTTCAACTACTTAAAAGTTATACTGTCTCTTCAGTTGCTAACTGTTTTGGACGTAAAGAGGTTTTATTTTTAATTTCTTTTTTTGATCATTAAGTGGGGCACTTCCGGCATGATGTTGTGTGTAGCCTCCGCTGCAACTATAAACTTCGCCGATAATTTTGACATCGGCACTATATGGCATGTATTTCATTATGGTTCACTGTTTCCGAAGAGAATATACTGCTTACACAATACTTTAATGTCTAAAAGCATGGTGCAATATAAATAAAATCTTGTTTTAAATTTCTTTACAGGCATTCCAACATGGTGTGATTAAGTAGTTTTCACATCGCACCCTCTCAGTCTCAGAAGGAGGTGGCGCCAGTTGACGGAACAGCCCTCGTACTATCTGTTCCTTCGCGCACATCATGAGGTGCTTCGGAAAGAAGATCCAGAACTACCATTGTAAGATAGTTCTTCTAGACGAGCAGGAGCTTATTCAGGAAATACAGGTATGTGGGAAAACCCTTAGAAAAGCATGTGTCACAGAGCAGTATATTAATAGTTTGTGAACTATTAAAATTTTTATCATAGTTCTTGTTCTGTTTTTTCCTTATTTCATAATTCAGAATTGTCTCATTAAGTGAATGATATATTAACTATAATTAAATTATCTTGGGCCTCATTCTACTATGGTTTGAGTCAACCCAACACAAAATCTGCGTTTTAGTTTGCGATACTTGGTGTAGCAGTTATAATTAATTTTGGTTTGTTTCGCGTTGCTTTGCGCTCCACAAGTTTTGCGAAAGCCAGTAAGGAATAAGACCCCATGTCATTTGTAATTTATAAAGAACTTCTCTTTAACTTGAGGAGAAAGTAATATGAAGATAGAGATATTTCAAAGTATAATGTTCTAACACATTCGAATATCAAAATAATAATTTTGTCAGAAAGACATTTTGATAGCAGGAATAATTCATTTTTTGCTCATAACTAACGAGAAATCGTGAAGTATGTTGTATAGTATTTATAACAATATTCGACATCGCTTCATATCGTGATTGACTTTTATATCTGTAAGTAGGTGTTACTGTGGGAGATGTATTTTTATATCATTTCATGGCAGGTTTCGTAAATCCAGTACGACATTTATTGGCTTGCTTACTGTATGAGTAGTAATAACAATCTAGTTAGTAAAATCATTCAAGTGTGTGAATGGAATGGACAGTTATACGAAGTGCAGAAATACCGAACTTAATTTCTTTTTCATTTACATATGTCGAATCATTCAGGTAAGTATCACTCTGACTCAGAAATGGTCAGGTGATGAACAGAACTGGGCTCGTATGAGGTGGGAATGCGTACAAAGATTAGAAATGAGCTGGTAGGGTATAGTGTACTCGATATGTTTCTAGACAGAACGTCAGTAGAGTATTTCTGGGAGAGGAGGCAACTATCGCAGTGATTATTTAATATTTGAATTTCTATACACCTATAGCATTAGAAAGCCAGTTCTGTAGATCGTATTGTATTGCAGACGAGTCAGCTCCACGAAGTTCGTGACTCTCTTTCCGTCTTCTTGAAAGAACCATAGATACTTTCAATAGAATCTGTATCTGTATTACTGATGAGTATATTGCAGTCTGGGCATAGCGGTACTATACAGTAAATTAATATATTATTATAATGCTCAAATTATTCAAATGCCGTCACAAGTTGTTTGGCTCCCTCCTCTAGATTGTCAAGCTTTTCACTGAGAAAATGTGTTATTATTTCATAGTAATATTTGTTTGAAATACTCTAAGGGAAAGAGCGTTATTAAAAAAAAAAAAAAAAAAAAAAAGTTGTAAAAGATAAGGTATGAAACGTATAATGATAAGTAAAACTTCACATAATATCAAATTTTAAAAAAATAGTACAAAATTTAGTACAAAAGTTCATATGCATAATTTCTTGTCAGTTTTACGTTTCAATTTAAACTCCAAAGAAAGCTAGTTCAGTTTACTATTATTTTTGAAAAATAAAATGAAAGAGAGGAAATAGAATACTTGGACATTTGATAAGTTGCTCTCTTGGTTTTCTCCTTCAACTGCACGTGGGAAGTAGCTTCCACGTCATTGGCAATGCCAAGTGAAAAAGACAATGCCAGGATGCTTTCACGTCCTTTTGACAGTCTGTAGCCCTGTGTATGTCATAACAAGTAGAAGACGCGGCCCCACCTGGATGTTCTCACAAAATACAAGTGCTTTGAGCAGACATTGCTGGATATATATGGAGAAAAAAAAGTTTCTCAAATCTTCAAGGTTCAATACATTCATAAGAATAAATAGTAAACGAAAAAAGGCATTTGAGTTTTCATTTGCTGACTGTGAGCAAGAAACGGCGTTGTAAATTTGTAAAAACTATTAGAAAGTAATTATATTGCATAAATATACATATTATTGAGTTATCATCATTTGTCATTTGTTGATAAATTGCTAATGAACCGTTGAAGAGAGCAGGAGTGAAATTTTCGTTAATGAATGATTTAATACTTGGACTGTTACATTTTGATATACGTGATGTTTGCCCTAATTTGTTATCATTGTTTAACCAATTGAAAACTAATAAGAATAAACAGTATATTTCAAATTCGTTTGTTATAAATCACTGTAGACATACAGCACAGAATATAGTAATGAGTTGTTTGGATATTAGTTGAATACGGATTGAAATTCGGTGAGGGATTCGTGTTATATTTTGTTTATTATTCAAATACATTTAGGTTTAGTGATCATAAAGTTTCTCCTTTTTCAATTTAGAAAAAAAAGTGTGCAAAATTGAGCGACAAGTTTCACGAAAAACGTATTTGTTTGCAATAAAGCTTTGCCTCGAACCTGCGACCTTGAATAAGCAAGCAAAAGTAAGAAATCTTTAGTTTTTATGTCCCTCTCAAATATCCTTTAGGCTAAAGGAGACGGGTGATTAATGGAGGTGAATAATTACATAAGAATTGAGGAGTGAAAAACCCATGGACACGACGTTCACCACGAGCTCGCATTCACTGCAGGGATCGAACCATGGACACTTCGCGTCACAGATAGAACAAATACCAATATTTTAAACACTGAGAATAGTTTTTTTTTTTTTTTTTTACCGATTTTAATATTTTTCGCTTATTTATTTGCTCAACTTGTCGAAATCCATACATTGTGCTACTGAGATTTCTTCAGAAGATTTCAAGATTTAAACTTCGGTGATTTGAACTAACATAATTCCTTCTTCTTTTCGAACCACAAGAATGAAGGAACAGTTTGTTATTGTGTATGTATAGGCTGTCTTCACGATTGAGATTGCTTTTGTCAGAACTACAAACCATTAAATATAGATGCTCCTGGTTGAAGGACTAAGAAATTTATTCTTGGCATATGGGCCTTAACAACGACTATGAGCAACTTAAATTCTGCAATAACAAGGGAAGGGATGACATTCATGTTTGGAAAGTATTGCGTTTATTTGTTACATCTCGTCTACTAAGTTTTTCTTCCCCTTTCTTTCTTTCTTTAAATAAAAATGAAACTCTTTGCTTGGGTAAATACAAATTCACAAAAGACACGCGCGCGTCTTTTCAACTTGCATCCCCGTTCGTCCTCCCTACCTTAAGACTCTGTCTCTTTCCCCCCATTCTTCCTATGGTTTTATTTTCTTTATTTTCTACCTGTTATAGTGGAACTATTCGTTCCCGCTTCGCTGGCATAGTCTGCTTTGAGAGCCTTACATAATTTATAAGCCCTGTATGCTTTGCTTATTTCCTCATCCGAAAGAAAGAGCCATACATCTGGTCCATTTTCTCTCGTTCCATTTACAAGACTTTGCCTAAGATGTCTTCCATATACGACGCCCATCGGAAGAAGCAGAGGATGCAGAAGTAGATCTTTTTTTCTTTTTCTTCTTATACGTTTCCTTTTGAAGTGTACACTTGTTGTGCCTGTGTATTTTGTTTCATTCTTTCATGCTTATGCACATGGTAGTTATGTATTGTTCACAGATCAAAGGATTCGTAATGGAAAATAATTGGAGTGGTTAATTGGATTCGAGGTAAAGTTTCTCGTTAAAAACTAGTATCTATATACGTATATGAGTCGTATAATTCCAGAGCTCCTCCGTGGCTAAGCGGTTAGCGTACGCGCCTTTGGCGTGGGAAACCCGGGTTCGATTCCCGGCGGGAGCTCATGTGGTTCGGATTCCACGTAAATCAGTAGGTCCACGTCTCATATAGCCTCGCTGCTGAACGGGACGTTAAACCCAAAATCAACTCAACTCGTATAATTCCAAAGCCAACTATTTGCAATAAAGTATAAGTAAATAAATACATAAACCGTTTTCACGCATCTTTTTTGGAATGGTCAGTTCCGCAATTTTAAATGTTTCATAGCGAAATGCAGCTTCAAATGGGAAGACAACAGGAAGAATCATTTGAGACTTAGAATTTAATGAGTCGACCAGTATTCAAGGTTTCTCGATATATATCCTGAGAGGACTGAAGAGAATCTGGAGTAATATTGTAAATCACTCGAAAAAGCCTCTATGTTAATAACTCGACACTGGACAGCATGGCCATAAATAATAATAATAATAATAAAAATTTCCCTGGAATACTCAGTGTTTTTAATAGCAATAAATGCATTTATATTTTTGGCGAAGCAAGTTTGTATTCATCATTAAATATCAGCAAAAAGCCATGATAGACAGACTAGACATAAGCAGGGGTGGACTGGGCATAATCAAGTACCGGCCCGATGGCCGCTGCGCCCTCTTCACATCAGTGCCTTTGCGTCCTCCTCGGGAGGGGCTAAGACCCGTCTTAGCCTCGGGAAGGCGCACAGTTTCCTCTCTGAACACTTAAAAAAAAACGACATAATTATTTTATAAATTCACTAGCCTTTGGCCAGCTAGGGCTCCGCCCCAGACCCCGGTATTTGCTCGGCCTGCGGCCTCGATCTTTCTGTTTTCGGCGTGGGAATGCTATTAATGGTATTAGATTTAACCCTAAATATATAGATTTGACTCTAATATCGGTCATTTTGGACGATTTTTACATATCACCCTTACCAACCCCACGCTCCGCCCCAAATCTCAATATTTGCTCGGCCTGTGGCCTCGCTTTTTCTGTTTTTGGTTTTGGGAATGTCATTATAATGATCTTAGGGACCCTGAAATTTATAGATTTGACTTTAATATCGGTCATTTTGGATGATTTTTATATATCAACCCTCCCATCCTCACTGCTCCGCCCCCAAATCCCGTCTTTACTCGGCCTACGGCCTTGCCCTTTCTGTTTTAGGCTTTGGTGGTACCATTAATGAGCTCATTGACTTCGAAATATATTGATTTGACTCTAATCTCGGTCATTTTGGATCATTTTTACATGTCTCTCCCTCCCACTCCCACCGTTAGGGGCGCTAGTGGCGTTATATACCAAGGCTATTTTATGTCACGCTATAACCTATATGTTTCCAAAATTTTGTTAAAATTATTTTTCTCGTTCTTACGTTATACCATTAAAACCATTTCTACTGTTATAACCCCCATTTAAATAGCATTGGGTTCAAGTTCCCTCCCCCTTTGCAAAGGGGAGAGTTGAGGGTTGCTAACCCCGACAGTGTTGATTACCTGGTATCAAAGAATATTTATGCCAAGTTTGCTCAAAATCGGTTGAACCGTCTAGGAAGAGATGTGGAACATACTCATACATTCATACAAACATACAATGGCATTTATAATATAGTAGATAATTTATTTTACGTATATATGCACATTGAAAAAGTATACATATACAAAATTATATGATGCCCAAATACATAATGTATATAGAATATAATACTTGCAAAATCTGTACTGTGACTTTGGACAAGTGACAATGCTGCAAAAACTGTATACTGTTTGTGATTAACATGCACATCAAATGGCTTGAAGGGCGGTCACGAATCAAAGGATGATTTGAAAATTATATGTTGTGACTTATGACGAAACTTAAGAGGGGTGAAGTGCTGAACGAGCTCATCAACTTTAGAAAATTGACCCTTGACCGGAGAAATAATAGGTTTGTGGAGAAGAAGAAGAAGTGAAATTAGGAAATGAAATAATTTCAGTGGAGAAATGTATTGTAATTGTTGGTTTTAAGTGGTGTTTCATGGAACTTGGGAACTATATGTAGCGGCGCAAGTGATTATTTGGCGGAATGGTACACTTGGGTTATTATTTACACCTATTTTACCTAACAACAAGTATTACTAAAAGGTAGACTACACATGTTCCGAGTAATCAATTCATTTTTTCTTGATTTTTCTAAGCAAACTTTTCAGGCTACGATACGACTTAAACGTTACTGCTCTTGGTATCCAGTAGAAATTGTGTACATTATTAGACGCAGTGTTCTAACAGATATTTCATATTGTGTTTTATTTAACTATTTTATATTGTTCTATAGTTACTTCGGAGGTCTAAGACATCACAAAGTTTTGTTCTATTCCATTAGTGTTCTCCATCAAAGTGTCACCAGCTATATGTATTTATATAGTTGTAGACGATTTTTTTCTTATCAATGCCAGTGTCTATAACTTATTTGTTTTATTATCTTTTTTATTAAAAAAATAACTAAACAGGTCAAAAGCAGTTTAGTATAGTATACTATATGCACGAAGGCACCTTCTTGCGACATTTCAGTTGTGGTAAGATGGAAATGGGGCTCAGCTCCCCAACATTTACATATTTCTGTATATAGTCTTTCACTACTAAAAAGGCACATTTTTAGCATTAATTTATAATTATTAAAAGATAAACATTAAAAATAAACCAAGTATGATGTATCATCAATGA
Organism: Thermobia domestica; assembly: GCF_964235325.1. NCBI lineage: Eukaryota > Metazoa > Arthropoda > Insecta > Zygentoma > Lepismatidae > Thermobia > Thermobia domestica. The sequence goes on along the minus strand of NC_137455.1, from coordinate 195,759,402 downwards.
GTTGAAGCCTGATAATACCAAAATTTTCAGATTTTTTGTCAGTTGTTAGGAAAGTTTAAAAAAAATAAAATAAAATAAAAATTTGTGGGGATCGGAGCTTCTCCCTCAACCCACACCCTTGCTAATGCTAGCGTTAAGCACATCTATTTATAATACATTAATTATTATAATGTCATAAAATAAGTTTCACACAATAAATGCACCGTAGATAAAGTAATTAAACGGGCCCACATAAATATAAAAAATAACAAAGTAAATTTGTTTGCATTATTAATTGTCGAACTTAATATTATTTTGAGTTATTTGAAATTTTATTCAGTAATTTATTGGCAGTGGATTTCTGTTGTGATACTTCTGAACTGCTTTAGCCATGAAAGAAGCTAGGAATACATTTTCCATTTGAAACATTTATCAAATTGGTTGTTTTATCCAAATGTTTCAGATTTTTTTTTTTTTTTGGTTATAATGTTCGTTTTATTGGTTTACACGAGTATTTGAGTAAAATCACATAACTTAAAGCTTATAAATTTATTGTAAGTTGTTTTTAAAATCAAAACATTTTCCACGTCCCAAAATTTCAAAATCTGGAACAGTTCAAAAATTATTACAATAAAAATTTTCGAAAAATGTCAAAATTATCGCATGATGACAATCAATCTTCTCTCCTTTTCTAGTTAAAAAATGGAAGATAAAAGCCAAAAAGGAAATTCAGAAAACTTAGGAGCAAAGAAAAGAAAATCAGGCTTGTTTGATGAAAGAAACTAAAAAGCGTGAAGAATGTGCCCTATCATGCACTAAAATTACTGCATTTTTGGCAAAATCTGAAAATACGTTGGAGAAGGAACTTCAATCTCATACATTCGAGGAACGCGAATTTCAACCTGATGCTGATTTAGAAAACGGTGACGATGGGGAAAAGGAAGTTTCTGTTTCTAAATCCTGCTCGCACGTGGAGGCGGTTCCTGAACTATCGGACTATGGTTCTAAAAAAATGTTGACCGAAATTCAGGATGAAGATTCGTTAGATAACGTTGTGGACATGGTACAACCTGTGTCTGAGGAATCTCGATCTGATGAAATGAGTGCAGAAAGTAATAATCAAGATTCTTTAGGGAGGCCTAATATTGGTGACTTTGACTTCTTCAGACCTCCAATTAAAAGTGACTTAAGCTTCTTTTTTTGTCATCATCCAGTGCTCCCATCAGATGACGAGTTACTTCAAAAAGACTTTCCATTTTCAATAAACATTTTTTTTATTGAAGGAGAAAATATCGGTCGCCAATGGTTGTCGTACAACCATGGAAATCAGTGTTTGTCTAGCTTTCAGTAACGGAAAATCAGTATTTTGTATAGGTTTTAATGAATGGAGACGTTTAACACAAAGAATTATTGAACACGAGAATTCAAAATCTCATAGTGACTGTGGAAACTCGTTTTTAAGATTGAAAAGAAAAAAGACCGTCGAATGCTTGTTGTTTCAAACACAATTGAGTAAAAGACAATCAGAAGTACTGGAGAGGAGATCAGTTGTCATGGATATAATGGAAGCCATAAAACTGATTGGGAAACAAGGATTGGCATTAAGGAACAAAACTGAAGCTGCTTACAATTTGAATGATCCTACACTAAATCATGGAAATTTCCTAACAATACTGTTATTATTAGCTCAGCACAATGATAATCTTTATCCTCACATAAAGAAAGTCTCTGAAAAAAGCGAAGAACTACTGTTGAAGAGGCAGGAAAGTGGTAACAGGAAATTCGGAAGGGGAAGCACTGCTACTTTCTTAAGTAAAACAACTGTGATGAACATTGTTAACTTAATTGCACTTGAAATCAAAACAGCAATTGCCAAAGAAGTTAACCAAGCTGGATTTTTTTTCTGTCATGATGGACACGACCTAGATGTCTCCTCATATGACCAGTGCTCCATAGTGCTTCGGTATGTGTACAATGGATTTGTTCAGGAAAGAGTTATTGCCCTCAAACATGTGATTTCAGCAACAGGAACAACAGCTTATACTTAGATTTCAGACCCTCTAACAGTCTTTGGCTGAAGTAAAAATACCTATCGAAAAATGTGTGGCAGACGCTTTTGATGGAGCGTCAAATATGAGCGGACTACATAAAGGTGTGACAGCAAAGCTGAAAGAGATCAATCCGAAACACATTCACATATGGTGCTATTCACGTGTTGAACTTGGTGATAGCTGACACCGTCCAGAGTTTGGATGTTTGTATATCGTTCTTTGGGTTTCTCCAGGAAATTCAGATATTTTTGAAAGAATCCCAGAAACGACTTGAGATGTACTTTGAACAAAACCCAAGCGTCCGTCTTGAGGCTATTGAGATAACTTTATGGAGAAGTAAAAGCAACGCTGCTGTAAAAATATTTGGACACTTTCATTATTGGGCACCCGACTCAAAGGATGCCAGACCAAGAAAATCAAAACCAGTATATGTAGAACTCGTATCAGCTTTAAGTGTGATTGGCAACTCGCAAGAATTCAATTCCAAAGTGAGACACGATGCAATGACTCTCATTCAAAAGTTGTGCTCCTTTGAGACTAGCATTGTGGTTATGATGTTTTTATTGATTTTTCAGCATACCACACCTTTATTAGACTACTTGCAAACAAAAACACTTAGACTATGTTCAAGCATGGCGCCTGATATCCTCAACTCAAAATAAGTTGAAAGCAGCTAGGGACTAGTTGGACAAAGTCTACAAAGCAGCAGAACACTTTGCAACAGAAATGTCAAATAGTATTGAAGGACTCATTACAGATGTTCCTAGTCTAGAACAAGTTATTATAGAAACAGAATTGCCTGAGGTAAGATGTAGAAAAAGAAAGAAAATGGCAGGGAAATTAGCTTCTGATGAAGTAATTGAAGACAGTAAATACAGATTTGAAGTAACCGTTTTCAATTGTGTTCTAGACCAAATTTCTAACAGCATGCAGGAACGATTTGCTGAAAATCAAAGCTTAGATTTAGAGTCTTTTGATCCTAAGAAGTTCAAGAGTTTAAGTCTGGCTTCGTTGTCACTGTAAAGAATCACTGAATTAATTCCTGATTGTGAAGAGGGAAGACTTAAAGAAGAGCTTCTTTCGTTTTCATCAATGTGGGAAGAGTTTTCAAAATCCCCTTATGAGAACCAAGAAAAGAATCAAGAAGCTGTTAAGGTTCGTACGATTGAAGATTTGATTGAAGAGGACAAGTTTTCTGAAGATTTCATGGAGGATGAAGAGGAATATTTGGGGCCGACTGACGATATTGTGGATTTAAGGTCTATAAAATGTGATGGAGTGAAGTTCAATTCTTGCTTTAAGTGCGCCTTCGATGTGATTCTGCAGTACAATATGTACTCAAGACTCTACACAGAATTATTCCAAGTTTATAAGTATCTCCTTGCATTACCAGCAACACAAGTGTCCTGTGAGCGATTTTCAAAGCTCAGATACATAAAAACAAGACATCGTTCAAGACTTACATATGAACATCTGGAATCATTGTTCTTGATGAACTCAGAAAGAGACATTCTGACCAAAATAGACAACAATCTTATTATTGACAAAAATGTGTGAGAAAAGCAAGGAGATGCGAAGGCTCCTTCAAGCATAAAGCAGTGACTACTTTCATTTTTCAGTTTTGTTTTTGAATTTCTTTTTTTCGCTAGGTAGGTATATAATTCTAAATTTAATTTTGTTAATTTGTAGTAAATGTTTCGTGTATACTTTTTATCAACGGTTTTAAAAATAGATGAAAAATAAGTTAATGTTATAATGAGCATAGCAATAAAAGGACAGAAGTATGAAAAATAGCATAAGCTCCAAACTTAACTCAAATCTTCAGTTATAATTAGGCTGTTAACAAATGTAGCCGAAGAATTTAAACAACTGGTGTGATTTTTGTAGTCTCAGTTAAAGTGTGCAGATTTATATAGGCCTAATATATTTAGTACTCAAAGTCGCTTTGTTTGTTTATGAAAATATTGAATTTGTATAATTCTATCGTGATTAACTGCAATAGCTACTTAATCTTTTGTTGTTTTTTGTGTACTAATTTTCCGGGGGAAGCCCCCCGGCACTTCCTTTTATTAGGAGGGGATATTCCATACAAGCGAAAGCCTCGGATGGACGGCGCCCTCCCAGAGTATGTGGCCGCGCCCTTTTTACATAGCCAGTCCACCCCTGGACATAAGCAAACGTAATCATTTGTGTTAAGTTTTCATTCTAAAGTTGCAGTGACACCACAAAGTTTTAACTTAAATGAGAGTGTTCGAGTAGGATTAGACTTCTGGGTTTTCGAGCCCGTCACGTATGAAGGATGACGTCCCTCGGCAATCACACTGCTCGCGGAATTGGGAAGGAAGGAAGCGGCCTGGGATAATTATGTGAGGCACCATCCCGGTATTTGCCTGGTATGAATGATGAAAACTCAGGAACATCTCACTCTGGATGGCTGGCCTGAGAAAGATTTTACACATTCTCGACCAAGTGTCCCACCGAGAATCGAACCTAGAACTGCTCGCTATTACGCTACGCAGAGCCACATGAAAGTTCGAGAGCATGCATCTCAACTACAGATATTACTAAAGTAGTTTATTTCGCTAATCCTTAATCCATATGACAAGATAGGAGGAAGGGATATGAATCGTTTTTAGAAGTAGTTATCGTTGTTTGCTTGTATGATGGAGTATCAAAGAAGGAAAAATATCTGGTTGAATAACTATGATAACGAACCTTCAACCTTCACATTACGCGACGGGCGTGGTAAATTATTCATTTATGTATTTTTTTTTAAATAACAAAATCCCTATAAGGTATATTTTTCTGAGTATTTCACAAGCTTTTCATTTGATACCCCATACAAAATATTTCACTGATATTTGTTTAAAAATTATTTTATCAGTATGGAGTTGATATCCACCATATTGGATTTTGTGTAATTTCATATACCAAATGTCATTCCCTGAGATTATGACGATTTAGTTGATACCTTACTTGTCAAATTCTATCAGGACTTTTTTGGTTCTGCGTGGGAATAAAGCAATTTACAAACTTACGCACACATGTACAAGTGGATAATATTATCATCTGGTTAGCTTCGCCGTGGTTGAGTAAAAAGGCACCCATATATTTTTTTATACTTCCAAACTATATTATAAATACAGGAAGTATGGAAAATCTTACAGAATAACTATTTCGATACTAGAATTCACTGGCTTCTACATGCTTAAACGTTTCGAAGTGCACATTGCCTCTTTGTTATCCATTCTATGGCCACTCTTCAATAGCATGGTGTTGTAGTCCATTGAAGATTGGTTCTTGAGAATTAAAGAGAAACATCGAATTTCCGAGGGGAGATTTATTACAACTAATAGGGTGTGGGGTCGAAAGAGAACCCTTCTATCAGGGAGGAAATAACATGGTATGCTGTTTTTGTTACAAAAATAACTAATTTCCATTATATATATATATATATATATATATATATATATATATATATATATATATATATATATATATATATATAGATAGATAGATAGATAGATAGATATATAGATAGATATATATAGATATAGATATGTATAGATATATCACATTTTTAATGTAATGTAACGGTAATTTTTAGTTTGCATCAGATTTTTATAATTTTGTATAGTAAACTGCGATGCAATACGGCTTATAAATAAAACGCCCCAAGAATAGATTCTATCTTCACCATTATTCTTCTGTTGAAACCGAAAGTGGTAGAAATATACTTTTTCAGGTTCTATTATTGATCCCCATCCCAAAAATGGATTGCATTTCCGCCCTTATCTCTCTATTGAAACAGGAAGTGGAATAAATATTCTACTTCTGGTTTCAGTATGAATCCCCACAGAGCAGAAACAGTAAGATATGCCAAGAAACTGTTTTTGATATGAGTTCACAGTCTAAGAATACATTCTTCTCTACACTCTTATTCCTCTATTGAAACCGGAAGTAAAATATATCCTACTTCCGGTTTCAATTTTGCTTCGCACTAGTAGATACGTCACTTCCGTTTCAATTTGGTAGTCTATAATAATTACATAACATGAATATCATTTTTTTACATAGCAATCCCCTACCTAGAACAACTTCAATTTCAGTATTTTCTATTGACATTTTTGAATATTGGGTACCACATTTGATCAAGTTATTCCGAAAAATCATAATGTTCCAGAATTTTTGTGTTGGTATCTAAGATGAACATTTGCTCCGAATTCCATTTGATCTCAACCTCGTAACACTGCTGGGTTATCAATTTTAGTCCAATCGGACTCCTATTACGCAGATCCCTCCACAATCTTATAGTAGAAATGATGGAGGCGACTGGCGTTGATGAGATTTCCACGTAGATGGTCATGATCGTGAGATTTTTCATGTAGATACATAACAATTGTTTTAAAATTTGAAATATTTCACAAAGAGTCGGGAACAATACTCAGCCTCTGCCACACCCACTATTCTACTTGCCAATTCTGTATCAACGTTTGGGCAACATCCGTGTTCGTAGGTTTTCTCAAGGCACTCTCGTTTCTGCCTACTTTTTCATTCTTTATTGTTGTTCATTTGTATTAATCATCCGTCTCCTTTAATCTACAAGACATAACAATGGAACATTAGACTGACCTTATCATAAACTTAATTTGCTATTAGCTTTACGCCATACTACTAGAATGATCTCTCAACTTCAAAACGTCCAGGGACCCTTCAGACTCCTCTTAAAGTCAAAATTGAGGCATTCCTAAGATTGTCAGCCCTCCTCGTTCGTCTAATGGATAGCGCGTGCATTTTTGGTGAGTATTCAAGTTTGAGGAGGTCCAAGTCGGATCTAGCATGGGGCGGTTAACGTACGAGCGTTTGGCATAGGAGACCCAGTTTCGTTTCCCTACGAGAGCTTATGTAGTTTGGATCCCACGTTAAGCTGTAGGGCCACGTCTCATATAGCCTCGCTGCTAAAAGGGACGCAAAAATCAAATCAAATGATTTCTTCTTTATCATCATCGTTTTCTTCTTCTTAATGACATTATTATTATTATTATTATTATTATTATTATTATTATTATTATTATTATTATTATTATTATTATTATTATTATTATTATTATTATTATTATTATTATTATTATTCTTCAGGAATCTTTCAGGATTAGAATGAAAAGAATCGTTATTTGGGATAATGTTACTCCATTCTGCGGTAACTAAATGTTATATCATGTCAGTTGTCTTAATTTGAAAGACAACGTGTGACAGTTATGTCCATTTATTTAGGTTATCTGGCTCTTTCTATGCGTAATTTCAACCAAATTACATTCACACACACACACACACTTGTACATTTATACCGCAATTGCGAGGGAGAGAGAGAAGGCAATAATATACATTTCATAATAAGTTTTTATTCCTGTTTGGAAAGGGGACATTTGTGGCCTCGAGGTATCCAAATGGGCGTCCGTGAGGGAGTGCTCTTGCATGTAGAACATTTATATGTACACAGAACTTTTACACGGAATAGAGTTTTAAGAGAGGTATTAGCAATGTGAAAAAAATATATATGCATATATTGTGTGTGACCACGTTACAGGTTCTGAGTTATCATGCAACACGAACCACCAATATGACTTTTGACCGTATTTTCTGAAATATTCGTAGGCAAGGGCAAGTTATATACATGAGTGTTAGGTAATCTTCTGTTGACTTTTTTTTTTTTTTTTTTTTTTAGTATGTCTGAAAATATTTATCGGATTTTTTAAAAGATACAACAAGGACGTTGATGAGACGCATGTTAGGAGAGTAATATTTGCATTTGGTTTGATTCTTATATTTTATTTTCTCTACCTTACCAACTTTGCAGTCTTTGAAGGTTACTTTTCTATGTTCTTTTCCACGTTTTGTAAAGAAAATGATAGCAAGAACTTAGATAAAAGCGAAAATACGTGTACTGATTTGTCATCACTCTATAGCAGACCGACCAGTGCATCTACTGCCGCGTTATTTTTGGTCAATCACCGTTGTTTCATGACAGCGACAAATTCAGCGTAGAGAACTTATAAACAATGTTTTTATAAGACGCACTGAAATGGATATTTTTTAGTGGATAATTCAATGTTAGTGCCTTAATAACAAGAGTTAAGAAAGAAAATGCATTAGCCTCGTTTTATATAGGAATTGTCTTTAATAAGTTTTTTAAAAACTATTAGTGTCGTTTTAAATATTTCTTTTATTCTTCTTTCAATACGCTTATTTGAGTGCATTGTGGAAGGCAATGATCTTTTTTCTCCTTACGAAAAAAAAAGAGGCTCAAATTTAAGTAACCAGTACGCCTAGTGCTCTGCAACCAGCTGATCTTCAGTGAGAGTATGGTTTTATAAGTAGCGGGCGCAAGTCATTGTTTCTTAATAATTAAGTTTATTAATACTACAGTGAAACGATAAGCTAGAACGAAAAATTATGTATAAATATTGCATTGTCAGCAATATGTATATGTATAAATATTTGTACATCATTTTTACTTTGATAGAATGGAAGTGGGTGAAATTTAAGCTGAAATATTTTAGTCTAATAAATAGAAAACTAACCTAACAAAAGTATTGTTTAAAAAAAAAAATAGCAACTGGTATTTGCCGTTTGGCACTGATCATGTGGTGGACAACATTGTGCCCGTGGTGGATTTTCTCCCATTTCTTCCCAAATCTTCATTTCTTCAATTCTTTCATAGTCATTCACTTTCATTTATCATCAGCCTTCTTTAGTCTAAAGGGCGTAATCATGAGACATTGAACTAGAAACTTCATTCCATTCATTCTATTTGCTGTTTGTGTAGCCTTGCAACGTTGGAGAATAAGAAACAAAAAAAGCATCATAGCGCAAACATTAATTTTGGAGAGATTTCGTTATATTTCACGGAAGTTATTGATATTTCCTTATGAAGTGTAAGTATTGGAATTATGGAAATACATGAAAAATTATTTCTAATTGTGTATTTTTTTAGTAACTTGAGGACGCGGAATAGAATGGACCTATATATATATAGTATTGTGGCGGATTCAGGATATAATCAAGGTAGAGGCTAAACCATAGTTTGCCACTTTATCCGGCGTAAAGAAAGTAGGATTGAAGCCCATTTTGTCCAGTGTATACCTGAGCGTAAAGGGGGGATATAGCCCCTATGGCCCTCCCTTTGGATCCGGGTCCATTGTGTATATATATATATATATATATATATATATATATATATATATATATATATATATATATATATATATATATAATATGATAAATATACCCGATCGTGAGGTCACGAAGAAAATGACCTCGAAGTTGGGATATTTGAGATTCCTAAATGGGATTTCATGCATAAGATAAACGTATTCTCACTATTCTGCTATATAGAGTAGTGTGTAAACAATAAGTCCAGGTAAATTTTGATCAAAGCTATGATGAACATTACTCGCGTTAAGTACAAAACACGTTTCAATGACACTGTATACCACGTAAAGAAGTTTGGTTTTCATAGTGTACCCCACGTAAAAGTTTGATTTTCACAGTGTACGCAACGTGAAGTTTGAATTTTTGTATTTCCCCTCATTCTCCATTTTCTTACTCAAAAACTTCAGTAAAGGCGAACACATTATAGTTTTGCACCCTAACTTTTGGTGCAAGGATTCCTGGTTATTGATTTTGTGGCGGTCAATATCGTTTCCTTTGGTTTTACCTAGGTTCTCCCGTTTCTTTCCACGTACACTTTATATAATCATATTTCGCTTTCATTTATCATCCGTCTCACGTATTTTATTTCATTTTAAAGCCCTAGAATTTCCGCTTGCTGAAAGGCTAGGGACCAGACCAATCTGTAAAGAATATATTTGTTTCATGTATGTGTTTAACATAACTTCAGGTTAAATTAATTTATAAAGATTGGCAACTAAGTAAAATAATTACTATAGCACTTATAAAATATTGTGTTGTTGTGATATGATGAGAGGGGAATCATTTTGCCATCTACTCTGAACAAAACAGTTCTTGTGATGGTAAGAAAGGGATAGGTACAGAAAAGTCTCGATTGTAGGGCACGTCCGGTCTACGTGAGGTAATTTCGATAACAAGGCATGCTTGTAATTTCCTCACCTCTGTGCTCTCGGTTCCCCCCTCATCTCTCTCTCCGGCTCTGTTTCATTTCTTCTTAACTTCCAAAGCCCCGTTGGAAGTATTAGCAAATTAACCCTCAGGTAGAAGAGAAGCGTAAGCATGACAAGCACCTGAGGAGCTATGTTATGTATATACACTCAGCATTTGCACACAATTCTGTTTACGACTACCTCCCTCCTGTCGTTTTATTCCTTGTTTTCTCTAATTTTCTAGATATTTTTGGATTAGGCGAGTTAAAGAGAAAGGAAGAGAGAAGAAATTAGGAAAGCGTGAAGCTTGGATGGATGAAAGAAAGGGTGGATACAAAATCCCGTTCTTTTGTCTCCCCCTTTCTCATTCTTCTTTTACTTCAACTTGGTTGTTTTGTTTTAAGACTGAGATAGAAAGGGAAAGTGTAGTGAATTCGTGCTCTACGGTTCACGATTACTGGTAGATCCTTATATTTCTAGTTTAAATCTCTTCCTAGTATACAGTACTATTTTGCATTCACCGTAACAACGACTTAAATATAAATAAACTTGTAACAAATGCTTCAGCAGTTCACATCAGATCCTCTAGTGACGGCATGGAGAGAGCAGCTGAACATCTATTACAGTCAGTCATAATTATAAACAAAATAGATGCAACGAACAAGCTGTCTATGATAATGACTTGTGCACACTAACCGAAAGTTGTTGGATTAATAGTACACGTATAAGACGTATGATTTAGTACCCCGGATATCTGTCTAAATAAAAGATAATGTTTCAATAATTGATAAATGCTAAATACTTACGTAAGTTCTATATAGACATTCATGGACTATTTTTATTTCATGCTCTACAATTCTGCTAATTTATCGTGTAACATCAATCAACCAACATAGATAATATATTTCGGTTTAGTGAGAATCAAGTGTAGTATAAATAACGATGAATATTTATTTATTTATTTATTTATCGTAACTAAATGCAACAGAAATAATTTTGTAATTAATATTGATAACGGAGGAGTAGTATAGGTTCGAAACTTGCTTAGGACGACCGCTGTTACTATACACTTCCAAGAGATCCATTGTCCATGCTAAACAAGTCAAGCATTACTCAAAATGTTCCCCATTCCTTTCCTTAATCAAATAAATAAACTATGTAGTTTGTTTTATATATATTTTTAAGAAAGAATATTTCGAAAAGATGGGATAGGATAATTGGGCACATTATGAGACATGAAGAAATCACGCTGCAATAGCTATGAAGGAAATGGCAGAAAGAGCAATACTTCCAGGAAGGCCGCTGTTGACATGTACGGATTAAATAATACAAGATGTAGGGGAGAAAAGGTACAGGGAAATGAAAAATCTGGATCAGCGTAGGGAAGAGTGGAAAGTTGCGTCAAAGCAATCGAGAGATTATTGATCTGGGAAGACTAAATATTTATGATTTTTAAATTTGTTTGATTTGTCTAGTTTAATTTTTTATATGACTACTACGAATGTCAGGACATCCTTTTAAGCTTTTACTCCATACCAAACGAAAAATTTTATATCGTTATCCGTCCCATTCCTTTTTTTTTTTTTAATTTTACCTCTATCAACTTTCTCAATTCACGTAACATTCGGTCATTATTGTGCCCATTACATATAATCACCATTGTTACCTCCGTTATTATTACTATCACTTTAAAAAGTGTTTCGATGGCCTGCTCCAAGTATACAGTGCAATTCTTACTGATTATGATACCAAACAAATTCATTGTTAATCGTGGGGAAAAAATGATGTGCTATCTGCAGTGCCGTCATTTTTTGTTAATGTTTAACATTATTTCTTCATATCCATTACAGTAACATACATTTACATTATAAGAAAACATTTATAACTTTCGATTGCTCGACTATTTAGTGCACCTCGAGGACGCTTTAAGATCTCTGCATTTTAGAGGTTCCGCATAAAGTTTGGAAGTCTTATAGAACAGCTTATGTACGTCCGTCTATAATCTGTCTGTAAAAAAGTGTCAAATCAAACGCGCTAAGACATTTCCATTTTTTGCAATCGATTCAGCGTGTCAAAGGTATATACGTCATCAGCACCTGCAACAGTTACCGAATGCAGAACTGTTCAAATTTACTAATATACCTATTTCCTGTTTCAGTACTGATGTCCATAGAGCAGAAGTGGTCAAATATATCGAAAAGAGATTCTCTGCAATCGATTCCAGCGTCTTGAGAGTAGGTTTCACGTTCTTCGTGAAACCTCAATATAAACCGGAAGTGATAGAAATCAACAATTTCCGGTTCAACCTTTGTCGTCACAGAACAAAATCGGTAATAGATAGTGATAAGTGTATTTTTCAATCTATTCATCGTCCCAAGAATAGAATACTCTTCTGCTAACTGCATATTGAAACCAGTAATGGTAGAAATCAATCATTTCCGGTTTTAACGTCGATCATCATAGAAAAGAATGGTAATAGACAGTCTCTCAAGAGAACGTTCTGTCACCACCTACAATATTCTGCCAAGACCGGAAGTGTATGAAATGTACTATTATATCCGGTTTTAATATTGCTTTTTATAGGGCAAAAACAGTAAAAGATGTCTATATATATATATATATATATATATATATATATATATATAATATTAGAAAACTGAACATATTTTCTTAAGTTTTGTATACACATATTATTTCAGACGTGTCACTTTAAATTCATTTCAAATTCTACCTTCCGTTTTATTTTTCTTCGTTATATGATAAATGCTTCTAATACAATTTTCTTTTTCATTCATTCAGTTCTTGCTCGAGTTCTGATGCTCATCTTAAGGATGATATTCCATTATTATTATTATTATTATTATTATTTATTTATTTATTTTTTTTTTTTAATCCTTTACTGTACTTTCGTTTCCTCGAAGCATTGCCTCTTGTTCCTAGTGCCAAAAGAATTTCTGTGTGTAAGTGAGTACGTGTATGTGTATAGCGAGCGAGAGAAGGGGAAAAAAGAAGAGACCTTATGGGTAAGATCAAGACAGTAAAGGGTATCATTTGCCAGTTCTTGTTCATGAACCATCCTCCTATCTAAGAACAACATAACAGGTATTGCCTGGAGAAATGCAAGCATAGACGGATGTATGGCCCGTACAACAGAACGTTGAGACAGACCAACCGGCCTGATGGGTGATCATAAGAGTCTCTCATAACGAAGCAGATGGGTGGGGCTTGATAAACTTGAACTTGCGGACTGCTAGGCATACGGGCTCGGCTCGGTCTTTTGCTCGTTTCTCTTGAAGCGTGACAGGGAACAGTGTCAGGTGGTTCTTACATATCTTTTCCTTTCTTTCTTGTAGTGATTTGTCAGATTTAAAGCTTTTAGATAGAGGATATGTTTTCACTGTTTTTCTGTTGTGGATTATGTTATATATATTTTTTCGTCACTGTGTCTTATACAGTATATACCGTAATAAATGTGACTACCTTCTTTACAATACATAAAAGTTTCTATTCTAAAAGTTCTATGACCTCGTAGAACAGCGCAAACTAATGCCACTAGTGGTAAGGACTTGTGTGCGTTATAGCATAGATTAAGATACTATCAGATACAACCTCCCTATTATATATATATATATATATATATATATATATATATATATATATATATATATATATATATATATATATATATAATATATATATGTTCAATGTTTTATCGTTGTCTTCAAATAGTTTGTATGCTAGTCTAAAGATAGTGTCATGGTGGCGATGTTTAAATAAATGAAGCAAAGGCACCATCTTCAGGTCAGTGTACAAACTATTTGTAAACAAATGCAAAAAATGGCTAAAACCACGAAGACAGCTAGATAATAGGAAAGTTAAGGAAGTGATAGTTCCTTAACCTATGATTACAGAAACTATATGGTTATTATTTGGTTTCCTACGATCTAATCCCTAGATAAAGCATATTATTCGTTACATTATGTTACAATTTATTAGTTAGTGAACAGGATGATATGCTAGTAAGACAATCATGAAGATTGATTGTTCAAAACATTAAATTTTATCGTGACGACTTCTTTAGTTGACCCGTAAGCAGAACAGTAGAATAGGGGAACCGATACATTTTAAAGAGGACAGTCAATTGAGTTCATCTTACATTCATGACTGCTTCTTTCTTAAACATATACATATTTATCCAACAAATAACTGAAAAATTCAGGAGTCATCTCAGGAGGCTGAATCCCCCCCCCCCCCCTCTTCCCAGCAACAAACTTGCTTCTTAGTCAGCCCTTGTCAGTGCTAAAACAAATTAGCAAAGAAAGTGTATTTATTTGAAATGGTTTACTCCATTTAACACAAGGCGATACTAAAGAAATTATTTATTGTGCAGTTTAATTCTTAAACCAGGAATAAGTCTCTCTTAAAACTAGACTTTCGAGGAGTTACTTCTTCTGCAAGCTTCAACCTATGTCAGCTTTGCTGATATTGTTTTCATTTTAGCTAGTAATATGATGGCTGTGAATGGCTTCCACAGTTACGTAAGAATATTGAATCATTAACATTTCTTTACAGTCTCTTATCACATATTGCCAACCACGAAAGTAATGGTGTTGTGATTTAGTCCCGTTTCCCAGTTAGTTTAGGAAGGAAATACAGTATTGAGGAAGAATTTGTGCTATGCAAAAAATCTTGAATTTTGGCCTCTACACCAGGTTTGTCTCAATGTGATCCGAATGTCATATAGACAGTAACTCACACCCTTCATATAATTTCGGTGTTGTATAAGGGGGTAAATTAAAATAAATTTATCAAGGGAGTAGTAAAAGTGAAACATTTAATCCTAGCTATAAACTATGCAATATTTTTAGGGATGTTTTTCTGTAGGGCTTCTGAAATGTATAATGTAATATGTATAAATGTTAGAAAACTCCTACAATTTTATCCTATAGTAAGAAACTATCTATGACAGTTAACATGTTATGACAATATTTTTTTTTCTTTAAAGTGAGATAATTTGAAACATACTGTTTGTTTCGTATACGTGTAATAACATTTTTAACTCTTGTTTGTACGTCTGTCTGTTTTGCTTCGTCGATTTCCAAGTCACACACTGATGCACAAAGTGTAGGATTGGGCTCACAAAATGAGTGTATAAGGAAGCCATCCAGTGTTGCAAGTAAGGAGAATTTTTATACACACCGTTCAAGTTGTCTGGTTTAGTGACTAGTTGATACAAATGTAATGGAGGCATTGACCCCTTTCATTAAGTAGCAAGGACATGCTAGGTGGGCATTTTGATAGCGACCAGATTCTCCTGCTTCTCTTCACACTTCGCGCATGCAATTTGTAAGTTGTTCTTTTGCGATCGTTGTTGGACAGTAGAAGCTTTCAGTTTTTAGTTAACACGTTCTGTAGGTCACGAGATGTCTGTCTGCTTCTCCCTCAATCATGAGGTTGCAATAATTAGAGGAATTTGTACCACCACTATGGTATTTGGCATTGTATCAAATTAATTCACATAGAATTCAGTTCCTCATAAATACAATAGGCCTGTTAAGATTACATTTTGTAATGATGTTAATCTTCTAGGGAGTTCTTTGACGAGTTTACATTTGCGATACATGATAAGAAGGCAGAAAAAGCAGATGTGAGAGGCAAGATCATTTCCAATAAAAGAGATGGTATTTTATTGTAACGTGATGCTTTTCCGTTCGGTTATACTTTTATAGAGAAGCAACAACCCTTCGCGTTTGAAATTAACTGAACTTGAATCACATATTCCAATGTCTACTAACTGATTTCTCGTCAGAAGACAAGGCATAGTCTGTTCGTTTTAAGCAGTAACTTCCGACGTGACAGACAAGAAAATTATAGTGTCGTTGTAGCGATAACATGCGGATGAGTGATTAAACGACCAATCAGATCTCGCATATGTTTGACTGTGCAATGTATTTCTGATATAGTTTGACGTAAACATATAGTCTGTCAAATATGCTGTGTCCACGAGGCGATAAGATTGTGCAGTTCTCACTACAAAACTAGTCTGTGATTACTGCTAAAGACAGACAGATTATATGTGACGGCAATAGGATCGTGCTAAATTTCGTATCTCAGTTGGTTTGAATTAACCCAGTGCACTTAAATATCAAACCATGTAGTGTAGCAATAGATAATATATTCAAGTGTTTAACCAGATCTTACACACTTCCACAAAATTTAATAAACGCTCATCAGTTGAATATATTTCTGTTCTGAAGAGAATACATGCAATAAGAGCTAAGTTACTATAATACACACCTTTTTCCCTCCAGAAATTCAGATACTAAATCTTGCTTGGAATCTTGCTTGGAATCTTACATTGTTTCATTGAAACTTAGGAATAGGGACATGATTAAGGTTAAAGTGGTTCACGAAATGATAATGTGATAGTGCAATTATGTGGAAGTAATAGCTATTTTATCATAAGCTTAAATAATCATATTGGATGATCGTCGTACTTATGGCAGATTTTGTAGAAAAAAATATTTTCATATAGTGTTATCTGCTGTGGTGTATTCTCAAAATGTTACAAAATTATATTTGAATTTCGATCCAAGTTATAAAAGTAAATGTGATGTTACGTTATTGATTTAATGTTTTAACAGTAAGTACAACGTGATATTTCACAAAACTCATCATACATTCCAACTCATGTCAGAAATGCAAACAAAACGCACAGAATGTTCCAAGAAGAAAGGAAATTCAGGGGGAAGAAAGGAAATTTCTAAATATGAGCTATAGAGAAAGAAATTTACTTAAACAAGCATTGAGGTTAGCATTAAAATTTTCTCACACCGTATTACTTATTAATCTAATTTTGTAATTTGTTTTAAAATGGCATGAAATGAAGTCTTTAATTGAAAGACCCGCGGACGAATAAGTGCGAGTGAATGATAAGGGATGAATTGTAGAATAAGAACGCAAAGAACAGATCGCGTAACTTCCAAGAAAACATACGGATACAATGTTCTCCAACATAAGTTTATATTTCTGTTAAGATGGAATCAGAGACCTTTCGTACCAGAGTAACTCCTCCGTTGATAAATTATCATATATCTCAACATTAAATCTTGAGTTAATCATTTGCTTATAAAAATAAAGTGTTCTTTTGTAATTATCCGTTCTGTGTGTGATGTGTCGAAAGCAATTTAGTAGACATACATGTAGCTGTACAAACTAGATCGGAGTTTCTCATACGTTTTCCAAATCAGGCCCATTTTCATTAGCCATAACATTCTATAGACCACTCTATTCTTTGCTCCTGAAAGCAAATTTATCACTTTTTATGTTTTCAACCAGTATAAGTACATATATTTTGAAAATAGTATTAATTCAAATTACCTTAATTTTATATTAGTAAAAGTATTAGTAGAAGAATATATTTTGTTTTAATAATTGAAGATTTCAAGGATTTTATCCTATAAATAATTAGAATTTGTCTAATATTTACCTTATTAATTACATAATCTATTATTCATGTAATCTATGCCTGTTTCAGATTCTGTATAGTGTGTGATATACAATTCACTTAAATGTCCTTTCTTTTTGTCGTTTTTTGAACCAATGCTCGATCTAAGAAGACCCCAAAGGCAAATCTCAAGGACCACTCGTGGCCCGCGGTCCAAGTTTCAGAAACGCTAAACCAGATCCTTTGAAATGAATTTTCGTATAACATTAAAAAAATCATGCATTCGGGAGAAAAGTCAGAGTTTGTAAGAGCACTGCTTCAACTGATTTTTAAGTTCTTTGTAATATGAAAACTGATTTATAAACATATTGGAAGCGTTAAATTTCCCTTCTTGTCGTTGAGTAGGCTATCATCTTGCTTATGTGAAACAATTTCCTCCAAGACAGACTATTAAATAGACGTCTTAACTTTAGAACATCCCAGTGAGTAATCTCATTGGCGTATTCTGTTCAAAACGAAAGAAACACAAAGACCCTTAGGAAATAGTACCATCAACTCAGCTCTTTGCTACTTAATATTCAGCAATTCCGTATATTATGTTGCAAGCGACGTATACAGTATAATTATTAACGGCACACCTACGTGTGCCGGCAGCAAGGGCCTGTATGATTATGAACTGTTTGAGGACCTATGTTCTTCTTGCTAGTAATGGTGAAGCCTATTCGCCATTCTCCCATTTTCTATCTCCTCCTCCTTCTCTTCATCTTGACCTCTATCGTAGTTGCTTCAATCACCGGCTCAATGATGTGCCATCGAACGGCAAGGGCCGATGACCGTCTGCCGGGATAGAAGTTGTATTATGGTCTGCTTAACGACTCTCGCACTCCCATTTTAGAGAATGCGTTAATGGATGTAACATCTCTCTCATACAAACACACACATATACACACATGCACTCTCCATCAGTTAGTTGATAGCAAGAAGATTTACTGCATTTGTTTCATACTTACCCTCTATATGCTATCCAAACATTTGTATTGTAGGCTCAGCAACCAACATTTATGTTCAATCATTGAACATTCTATTACTATTCCTTTTGTTGTTCCTGCAGCAAATTCAGCTTCCTTTATTACCTCTTTTAGATAATATATTTCTCAATAAAAGCAAGAAAATTGATTAATGCAACCGACTTTATTTTTTTAAAAAATGTTATTAGGAAAACTACGAAACTATTATTAGAAAATGTTACTATTAAGAGGAGGTTTGTGTGAATGTATATGTATCATAGTAGGAGCAGGCGTAGAACTCGACTCATACGTCAAAGGTATACTTCTATATTGAAATGCGAAGATTATTTGTGTTTAATCACCTTATACCTTTAGAATCCTGCTTCTCAGGAAATCATGGAAGTCAGTATCGAGTTTAGTCAGAGGAAAGATGGGTGACCCTTCGTACTCACCAAATGTTTGCATTATGGCGTCCACCCAGTACCGTGAGAACAATCAGGGAGGTGCTTCCGGTCTGGTCTAGAAAGCAAGCATTAACGACGAAAGGGAGCCAATGTACTGACCACACATTCACCTCAAAGACATGAGTTCCACAAGCCAGCGTTTAGGCTCTGGGTCCCTAAAAACTTTCGATCCTTTTTTTTTTTTTTTTAGTTTGATTAGTTCTGTTTAATCAATTAATGTGAGTTTTATGATCTTAATATTCGCTTCTTGATTAATTTGTTATTGGAGATTCACTGTTATATCAATTATCCACTGTTCTAATTTTTGTTGCAGAATTATCAAGTGAATTGACATTAAAGATAAGTTGAAATTGCGTGCAACATAGAATTAAGTTGAATGACATTAGAAACCTCAAAAATGATGAAATCCTTGGTGGAAAGATATCAGTACTCTTAACAGAAGAATAGAAACATTTGCAATTGATGTTTCGATAAATGTGATTGCTCTTAGAAATACATGTGGTTCGAATCGCACATTAAACGTAGACCCACGTCTTACATAAACTTGGCAGACATTGGAGTGTTAAATAGTTAAACCCCCGAGCTGCAAACAAATAATAATATAATGCATAAGAAAAGTTAAAAATTGGAAATTGATATGAGCACAATGGCTGAAAATGTTTGTGAGTATGTCTTAAACCGATTTGGTATTAGTATAAAGTCAGCTCTGCTTCTTAAGTAAATTTGATAATTGCATGAAAATTATATTGTCCTAGCCATTTGATATGTTATAGTGATGGTGTACACATGATGTAACAATCCAAAGTTTCCCTATTACCATTTATTGTACATATGTCTATGATATTTTACTTTTGAAGTAATAAACATTCGAAACAACTACACTTGAAGGAAATACTTTGCGAACAAAAGGAGTAATAATAATAATCACTATATACCAGTCCTCGCTTACTTGGCTGTTACAGCTATTTCCCATTTCTGTTACATATGTGAAGATACGAAAATTTCAGATTATCACCATCTTCCTAGGGTTTACTACTGAATCTCATTAGTACTTAAACATACTGTCGCTCTGTGTGTTGTTTTACATGTAATCTCGTTCGTTAATATAAACAACAGACTGCCCTGAACTTCATCTAAACTTAACTTTACAAAACATACTATTTTGTAGCAGGCTTAGTTGAACTTTAGTCATAGTGAAAAGTTTTCATAAATTTTCCAAGCAGCGTTACTGTACCCTAAGCGAGCTGTCCTCAGACCAGCCATAAGATTTATTCATTGAGCAAACGTTGCTTTTCCATTGAATATAGAACACCTTACCAGTATGGGGCCCAAATGACTGGTGTAATTGGAAACAATCTACTATTTTAGAATAAAATCCACCTATTTCCAACAAATTTCCTCTTTTCTCTATTTTTGTCGCATTTGTATTCATAACTGAGTTGGCCTATGGGTCTGGACTTTTGATACACCCTGTATATTCCAAATTCAGAAGTGTTGCCCCCAGTCCACATAATGACGCTCCTCGGTGTGTTTTCGTCGCTATTTGTAGCGTTGTCGAATGAAGGTGGCTACTTCTTAATTCAAACAACTCTCAAATTTAATTACGAAACTGAGTGAATACGTAAAATTCAATGAATGACCGTGAATTGTACTAGAGACCAATAACTTGCGCAAATAGAGGTTTTCTGATTTTTAAACCTCTTCTTTTTCAACTAGATAGGAAAAAATGATCATTTATCATAATAAGATAGTAGGAATTTGGAAGATTTACCCCCCCCCCTCCTTGGTGAAGTTTGAGCCCGTGTGCAATAAGGATAGTTGTAACAACCGTTTGGCTATATACAGAACAGCTAATTTACTGCTGGAAACAATGGCAATATCATATAAATTGGGAAATGTATTTTGACGTATTGATAGACATGTAATAGTTACCTAGACTATGTTTTGCGTTAGTTAAACTAAAATTCCTGGCACGAAGCTCCAAAAGATTTTTTGTCGAGACTAGGAAAATAGTTAAAATTTATAGCTTATAAATTTTTAATATGGATCTCATATTGAGATATATATCCGAATTGAAATCCCGTCCAGAGACAAATATTTTATAGCTACTATTCGTACGTCTTGTATTTTCTAAGGACAATTACCTATCCTCTATGTCAGTAACCTTGCGTTGTTGGTTATTCCAATAGTTATTCCTTTGCGAAAAACCAGAAGAGAAAGAAGATGGTGTGGGCTTTTCAAAAATAGATAAGTCTGCTGTGGTTTAGACATTCATTTTGCCTTTTCTTTTATTACCCGACCGAATGAAGAAACGGAGTGACATTCAGTGTGGCTTAAAAGTGTTGTTTCGTTCACTAACCTGTTACATTTAAGGCATGTGGTCGATAAAACTCCCTTTTTTATTATCACTGTTTCGTTTACCTGTGAAGGCGTTGTAGTTAGGTACATTTGCTTACAGATTACTCCCCCTTCTCCTCACCCCTTTATATATCCAGTTGACAGAAAGAACGGTTCTGATGTAGTTTAAAGATGTTGGAAGCTCCTACACAAAGCTATATGGAACGAATTCACAATCATCAAAGTGTCTTTCAACCGTGTACACTTCTTCCAACGAATAGAGGTAACATGAAATGGCATTACGAATTTAAAAAAAAAATTTAAAAAAAGTGTTACACCTATCCTTTCATATTACTTCTGTTGAATATTACATGGGTTTGATATTTATTTACAATAGTGTAAAAGTACTGTGCATTGTTAAAACTACGTCTTATAGTTGGAGACACTCTGGCTCAGTGGTAAGTGCTGTCTTTGTGACGACTTGTCCTGGTTCGATATCCGACCACTTGAGTTTATGTTGAACAATATTGTCTCCGTGAGTTTCCTCGGGGTTATTTTCCTTCCACATTCTCATCCCACCATTTTTTCATAATCATTTACTTCACTAACCATCCTTTTATGGCCCAAAGGGGCATAATGGTGTAACGTTGAAGACCTCATTTCATTTCATCTTATACCTGGAGATCAGTAAATTCTTTTCAGTGTAAACATTTTTATGAGTTAAATACTTATAATTTTCTTTAGTGTTCAAACTGAGCTGCTTGAGACCAAATATTAATAGAGGTAATCGCGACACAGGAGACTCAGGTCCGATTGCCAGTGAAAGCTCACTTGTTTCGGATCCTGTGTGAAGCCGTAGGTCCAAGCCTCATATAGCCTCAATACTGAAACAGTAACCTACAATCTAACCACCCAAGTTTTGTTGACAATCATATTTCTTCTAATAGAAGGCTGATCAACTCCATAGTGTAATCATGCGTGTCGATTAATTGAGAAAGAATAAGTCCACTATTAATGTGTAAAAAAAATTTTAAAAAAAAGTGTACTGTAACTAATTGTTATAATGGACAAAACTGTAAAATACACCAAAAATCAAAGAAAATGTAACTGCTAGCACAAAACAACATCCCCTTAGAAGAATAGTAGTACTGGTCCAGTTTGCTTCTTATGTTTTTATCAATGTGAAATAATTGGGACCTGGAAAAACCAATTTTCATAACAATGTTAATCCGTATTAGTAACAGTCAATTTTCTTCAGTAAACAACAATATTGATAAACTAGGTGATTCCCAAAGAAAAAAGAACTGAATTATCTCCAGTAAATTATAATATTAAAATGTGTCTTTAATTTTACTATACATATTTTGTTTCCTAGTGGGCTGTCTCTTCCCATTCAGCAAGCAGACCATAGATTCCTTTTTTCCCCTCTATGGATTCTCCCAACCGTCTGCACTTCGAAATTTTTACGGATGACAGGTGTTGCGTAAGAGAGTCCGGAAACAGGTGTCATCCTTTCGGTGCGGCAAGTCTTCCAACAACGCATATCAAAGAAATAGACTAGCATTGTTCTCAGGTTCTTAATTCTTCTATTCTAGATTTTATTTTATAGGTTTTATATAATATTATTTACATTGTTTATGGGTATATGTTTGTGTGTGTGTGTGTGTGAAAGACAGGATTAATAATGCAGAAAGTCATAAATATGTCAATATGTAACCTTGGTATAACACATAGACAGCTTTTTTTTCTTCTTTTTTCACTTTGTATGAAGAGTAGAACAATTAAATAGGTGCTTTTTTTTTAAACTATTCAGCAACGATATGTATGAGAAAAGAACTGTCTGAGGACTTGCCCAAAAACTAGAACTTGAATATTCAGTTTCCTTTTCTAATTGCCATCTTTCTTTTGTTTCAAAGAGAAATAAAAACGTGTATTATTAATCGAATCAATGATGAGATGGAGCCTTTCTTGTCATTTATTATTTACTTGGGATATATATTTTTTTCTTTGACCATTTTTCTTGTAAATGGCAGATGGTATATTCATTCAATATAGTTTAACATTTGCCACCAATCTTTCGCTGAGAAGAGAAGGAAAAGACAGTTCAGCAAATGGTTTCTCAAGGATACAAACAAGAAACTAATGTAATGATTCTAATTAAATGATTTCATGTAATAACTCGTCCCAATTTTCTTCTGTAGAACTCTGTTTTCTAGTTAATCAACTGCGAAAAACAAAGGATCTAAATCAATATATTAACGCAGTAGTTGAATTCAGCGGTGGTGGTGGGGGAGGATACATTTTTTCTCTTGCTGGACGAAACCTCACCAAAATGATGATGATTTCAAAAGATAGAAGCGCTAGGAAATTGAATCTAAATAAGCTAATTTTCTTTGTGTTCATATATTGTACAAGGTTTAAATAAGTAGTAACGAAGGCCAATACTACAAGTTATGCTCTCAATTACTTAATGCTTATAAGGAAAGTACAGTAGTTCAGTGGTAGAACTCTTACCTCTGGTGAGTTAGGTCCTGGACTTCATCCTCGACCAAATAAGTTTGTGGTGGACAACATCGTGGTTTTCTCGGGGTACTCCCTTTTCTCCCACATATTTTTCCCGTCAATTCTTCCATCATTCATTTACCTTGGTCATCCGTTTCTCTTAGCCTAAAGGGCATAATCGAGAGACGTTAAAAACTGAAAGATTACATGTCTATACATTGCACTATGTTCCTTTATATATTGGATAATCTGAATCTTAACTGAGTAGACCGCCACCCTTAAATGATACTAATGGTAGAAATCCATTGTGTCAGGTCTGGAGACAGTGGTGGCTTATGAACGGGACCACAACGTTTGATGCATATATCAGGGAACTGAACATCTAACCATTCATGAACTCTTAACCCGTAATGAGAAGGAACACGGTCCCGTTAAAACGTAATGTGAAGCTTTATTTAAGATTCTCGGAAATATGTATCTCCTTTAAGAGAGTGTTTTTAAGCATCCACAGTAAGAGTACCTTAGATGAAAATAAGATATTATTCTTTGTCCCCTCCTGCATCACACCATGATCTTATCTTTCTCTGCTATTTTGAAAGATCTGTCCAATGGGGATTCGCAAGTAGTGTCAGTTTTGTTTATAATTTTTCCCATTGACCTAAAATAACGTCTCATCTTATTGAACATTTGAAGCAAAGTCAGGGATCTAATTTTGCGGTCATATGTCCACTCACAAAATTGTAAAGAACGTTCAGTCAACCTCATTGAGGTGTTGGAATGGAACATTTAGATCTTGTATCGATGCCATTCTTTTCTTGTGCAGAATTCCGTATGCACTCGATTGGCTTATGTCGTATTCCATCGACACGCGGTAAATGTTCTTCGTTGGGTTCTTGCTCACATCTGCTCTTCCTCTGTGATACACTTCGGTCTCCCATACGTGGTTTGTCGTACATGTTATGAGTGTCCTTAAATCGCTGTACAAGTTGCGCCACTTCGTTGTGCGTGATGGCGCCCTGTTTTGGTGTATGCTGTTAAAAATCCTCAGCTACACGTTTATAATTGCGACTGCCAGCCATTAAAATCATCTCCACCTTTTCGTCTTGCATCGGCATTTTTAAGTTATTAAGGTACTTACTCAGGTATTACTGAGATACAGTGGTCTGGAACAAGAAAAGGAAAATATCCTATGCAGCTGACTTTTGACTCACCCTGTGTATTATATAAACAAAAAAGTTACTGTATAGAAACAAAAGAAAATCAACTGTGCGACTGTCAAGTAAAAATTACCTTTAAAATATCTTGTGATGTCTAGTCTTGTGAATCTTGAGTGCTTCCTCGAAGTTCCATATTTTTCATATTCACACTTAAAAATGTGAATTATAGGAAGTTTAAAATTTACCGTTATAGTGATCCGAAAGTTGGTTGTGAAAAACAATTAATACCAGTGACAAACTTAAGTCGTAAACTTAGTTCCCTGTAAATCCTACTTTAAAATAACTAATTAAATAAGTCATATACCGTTTCTGATTTTAATTTAATTAATGAGTTTTTGTCGTCTTCGTCCCACGTAGTAAAACGCTGCAAAACAACAACCTAAAATTTTTCTTGATAATCATCAATTCTTTCGTATCTGAAAGGTAAACATAACGAGCTTTAATGACAAGATTCATGGGAATAGAGGTTCAAGAGAAATTCATAATTGTAGTTAGCGGCATCGGAAATGTTTCAAATTGCAACGTTCATGGGAAGAAATAAAAAGCATTGATTTCAATTAATTTTCTTTCTGCTTCACTTTTAACATTTTTGTGTCCTGAAAGAACATTGTTTCTTTTCTTTTTATAGAAGAAATTAACAGGTATAACTTGATTCTTACAAATTCCTTAGCTAACGGTGAACAATAAGTGTGCATGTGTTATAGCCGGCTTCTAACTATTAGCATATTATTATTAATTATAAAACTTCATAGTCTCTTTGGTTACATTTGTACGTTACAATTATACATTTTTATACTACAAGAATATTTGTAACTTTCCCTGTGATAAACTGCAAAATAAGACTCGTGTTATGTTTATAAAAGCATTTAGGATTCGAATCTAAGATCTTAGCGTTTCACTTTAAATTTTAAATTGCAGCAAATAGCAGTATTTCAAAAAATGTTAGTGAGATTCAAGGTAAAAAGAAATAATATTGACCTAAAAAGAAACATTTGAAAACAATCCTTTTTATGATACGCTCTAAAAAGGGCAAAATAATTTTTGTTGGAGTAATTCAATGTTATTACTTTTTTAACAATAGTTTAGAAAAATTCACCAAAAAGGGGAAATTATTGGTGAAGTAAGGTTAAGAAATAGGACTAAAATTAAAAAGAAATTGATAACACTAAATTACCCCATAAGAATTTTTGTTTATTCTTTTTAATGGATTTTATAAAAGCATTTGTTTAAAAAGATCTTATGGTTAGTTTTTATTTTATTTATTTACTTATTTTATTTATGGTCTTTATTTGGTATTTTTAATTACATTCTGGGAAGCAATTGTTTCTTTCCTCCTCTTCTGGAAAGTGTCCAATGTTGTTCATGTGAAATAACAGAACGTGTAGTCTTCTGTAACCAGCCAAACTACCGGATTGTATAAGTAGCAGGCGTTCGATAATAAATTATTTTACAGTAAAAGTGTTAGCTTGAGCGAGAATTATGTGAATATATTATATTGCAATCGGATTTACATATCTGTACAAAATTTCAGGGTTCTAGATAGTATCGGAAGTGCATGAAATTTAAAATTCCAAGATTTGATTCTAACAAAATTCATAGAAAAGTAAGGTAATAAAAGCATTATATAAACGAACGTTGAAACCCAAACAATAAGTAAATAAAGTCAAATAATAGCCATATCTTTTATACTTAAATTTATGACCGGAGTTTAAAATAGTTATTAAAGGAATTTTATATTGGTAACAATTACAAATGAAATATCTATGGTAAAGGGTTTTGAAAATTAGCCAAGGTATCATTCCAACATTTACCTGGTGAGACTATAGGAAAAACCAAAGATCTCAGTGGGAATGACTAGCCGTGGAGCTCGAACTGGAACCTACAGCTTTCAAAGCAAGAATGTTAGTCATTCACCTTCATCCTTTTATTGTATATTTCTTAGTCATAATTCAACTTCATAACAGGTATTTACTAATTAATTATTATATTACATATTAAATACTTCTACTAATCGTATTTTGGAAATAATCTTACTTAGTCAATGTGTTGTAAGAGTGCGTTTTTACATTGTTTTTGGTTTTAGCCATACTTATGTTAAATAAGAAGGGAGGGAACTTACATATGATTCAGTGGAATATTTGTACTTTTTTTTATGTATTTTGGTCTTTGATAGATAAACTAGTAATGCAAGTTTCGATATCTGAGGACTGTCATTCCCCCTAGAACTTTATTTTTACCTACAATCTCTAGAATCTGATTCTTTTCTTCTTCTTTCTCTCCATCTTCTTCCACTTATGTAGAGGGGCAACAATTGTCATGAGTTTTCTTCATAAAGCCTTGTCCTGTTACTGTTCCTTAAAAAAAATTAAACAGTAGTCATAGACCATAATTCCCGCAATAACCTTTAAAAAGAACATTTATCTTTGTCAAGTTGAGCTGGTAGAAGAAAATGTGTTGTTTGAGGGTGATATGTTGTCAGTTTATGCATTCATTCGTGTGTAAAATATAATAAATATGTTTTTTTTTTTTTTGTTTTGTTAATACGAATGTAACCATATGAAAGTTGGTTTATGAGAAATGACTGGTATTCATATGATATCCTTGATACTGATTTAAGAAGTATTTTGTGAAAGCAAGTATGTTTGAAATTTAATCTCTGAACATGCAAAAGAACTAGCATTGCTTATATTTTAATGTTCAAGCGTTATAATCATATTTCAAACCACTTTACACAATATAAAGGGAAGAATTAAATGTTAATCAGGATGATTTGTTATTTATAGAGTACGTAGTGGATATTTTAGTACATTATTAGACAAATTATTCTCTTTGAAATGTTAATACGTGAATAAGTTTTTTTATTAATAAAAAATTATATTCCTAAACATATGTTTTATCCCTGGGATTATTGCTTTTATCTCTCCTGGTTCCGTAACGTTATATATGTCCTCTTTCGTTTAAGCAGAATGATGGACGATTAACGTGTAAACCATTGCTATTGTCTCTGCCTGTCTCTTGTGCTGCACTTCACATGCATCCACTCACACATACATCCATATACATACACACTATTGTAAGCGAGTGTATTCTTGTTCTCCAGTGGTCGCTTCCCTTATTTCGTAATGCAAAACGGACCTGTTCGTCCCTGCTATATCCCTTCCGCTTATATTTTATGATGCTTTTTCGTTTTTTAATTCATTCTCAAAACCATGAAAATTGAATTGTTAACGCTCAACAAAGGGCGTGAATTAATCTTAACTGAAGACCTTCTTTGTGATGCTAAGTGGAAGGATTTAAAGGACTACAGTTACATGCACCCATACATAATCTACACACTGTATCCTATAATGTGGTTAATCCTAAAATATTTTAATCCGTGCTTTATGCATTTCTGTTTTAAATAATGAACACC
Organism: Thermobia domestica; assembly: GCF_964235325.1. NCBI lineage: Eukaryota > Metazoa > Arthropoda > Insecta > Zygentoma > Lepismatidae > Thermobia > Thermobia domestica. Next base: position 195,730,866 of record NC_137455.1, on the reverse strand, counting down.
CTTATTATACCCATATTTTTCAGTGTTTTGTAAAGTATTGTTAAAATATTATATATATATATATATATATATATATATATATATATATATATATATATATATATATATATATATATATATATATATATATATATAGGATGCTTCAGAACAGCACCGACTACGTTTGGGAGGTGATTTCTGACACCAAGATAAGATAAAACGTATAGACCAACCTGGATATACAGGCTGCCGAAAACATGAAAAAATGAACTTTAAAGGCCTATAGCTCCAATACTATGGGACATACCGTATGTGCGCTATCCAATAATACATCTTTCAGAATCCTGTGGTACTCACGCAACAAATTTTATAGAGGGAGTTTGGCTACCGGCATGTAATTTGAAGTACTCCCCAACTACCTTTATAAAAATTGTTGCATAAGTACCGCAGGATTCTGAAATACGGATATTTAAATTGGGCACATACTAGTTCCTAAACTGACCTGACTTGAGCTGAGTATTGGATCTATGGACCTTTAAAGTGTATTTTTTCATGATTTCGGCAGCCTGTAACTCCGAAATTACGTATTTGTGCACCCATATCTATCTATCTATCTATCTATCCATCTATCTATCTATCTATCTATCTATCTATCTATCTATCTATCTATCTATCTATCTATCTATCTATCTATCTATATCTATCTATCTATCTATCTATCTATCTATCTATCTATATCTATCTATCTATCTATCTATCTATATATATATATATATATATATATATATATATATATATATATATATATATATATATATATACAGTGGCGGATCCAAGGGGGGCTATAGCCCCCCCTTGACGCTCAGGTATACACTGGGTAATATGGACTTCAATCCTGCTTTACACTAGATAAAGCGGTAAACTATGATTTAGCCCCTCCCTTTACCATATCCTGGATCCGCCACTGTATATATATAATGACTCTGTATTAAATAAAAAGTGAATTATCCAAAATACTAATAAGGATAAAAGTGTAGAAGGGTCTTTTTGTAAAACTTTAATCGTTGATGAGTCTGCAGTTAGGCTACAGGGCAATAAAAAGATGCTTAGCCTCGTCTCATCCGACTTTTAAAAACAATTCAAAGTCATTGTACTTGTTTTTAGAGCATTAATTGTATCTTGTTTCTTCTCTGTCCCTATCTCGTTTTGTCTTTTATCTTATGCGTTTGAGAAAGAGAGAGAGAAAGATGTATATGAGAGAGGCTGATCTGTATCTTAAGTTCACACAACTTGTCTGGCGGGAAAAGAACAAAGCTTTCAGTGCGGATGTCTGAATAAGATCTCTTTTCTTTTTTTTCCCTTCTATCTTCCTTCCTCATTTTAATTATTGTTCTCTCATAGGTGACAAGGAAGAACAGGTCTATAAAGAGAAATATGAGATTACTTGAATCGTTTTATCTACCTTTTTTTCTTAAGTTGTAGTCAGTCATATGGATACGTTTTTTTTTTTAATTTATTTTTGTGTACAACCGCGTACTCGGAGGTGAATGTGCACGAAATTACAGAGGTTCTTTGTTATGAAACACATCACATATGGACGACAAGGAACGTTCTGGATGTGATGCATATGATCCGATACCTACATTAATGAAAGACATATCGCAGAAATCATAGAATACTATTGGCATTTCTCTGTACAATTTCCTAATATGAATTCCAATGTATTAAAATCCAGAATGATTGTAAGAAATTGACAATTATTCGTTATTTTTTTGGGCATTACCGGCATCTATGGCCTTTGTCCTTCACATATGAGAGATAACATCCCTTGGGAAGCACACTATCCGGAGAAATAGGAAGGAAGGAAGTGGCCTGGTGAGCCCTGTAAGTTAGGTACCATTCTGGCATTTGCCTGGTATGAATTAGCAAAACCCAGGAAAAATGCTGACCTGACCTTTTCGACCGAGTGCTCCCACCAGGAATCATATTTTCATTGCAAATGAATAGAATAAATAACACTACACAACGGAAAGTCTGTAACTTTTTGTGACACAATTACAGGTGTTCTACCCATATGTGAACGTTTACTGCATTTATTGTGTATCTGACTCATCCCGCACTCGATGTAGAATGTCTATATGGATAGGATGTTTACTACACATGCACGAATACAGTTTTTGGGCACACACATAAACCTCGGTTGGAGCATTTTGTAATTTACAAACCCCAAAGAATCAAATCGTCAAAAGTCTTAATTTGATGAACGAGAGAGCCATCATACCAATTCCTGATTTTTTAGGTACTGCGTAGCCGGCATGTGATACGCATACGATAGATACACGCTCAAAAGTATCAGTTTCTTTATGAAATGCCTTATATCTTATACAGATGTTTTTTTTAAGTGATTCGACACGCAAATTAATGTCGTCTTGAGCATAATTGTTTCGACATTATATCCGTAATATCATTATAACACTACTACAAATAATATTTTGTAACTATTAGAAAATTATTCAGAGAAGTTTTAATTTGGTCTCTCCCTCCCTCCCCCTCTTTCTTTCTTTCTTTCTTTCTTTCTTTCTCTTTAGTAATACGTAAATGTAGTGTAAATAAGGAAGATTGGTAGAGACAATTAGCATTTTTAAGAATTGAGCACTCTAATTGAATGATTTTTTTAAAAAATAAAAATTCTAACGAGAGAATAGTGGTAGATTTTCTGGAATTATGAGGCTTGGTTGGCTTGGATTTGCACATTCTCTTTCAGCGCCGAGGCTACAATGAGACGTGGATCTGTAGATTAATGTAGGGGAGAGGGACTGAACCACATGCTCTCACTAGGAATTGAATTCGCTCTCATGTACCGCCAAAGGCAGTTAAGCTACCGATGTAGTCAACACGGTGGGGAGATTCTATTACTATAATGATGAAACTTCGAATTTCACATTACCATAGCAATTTATTTCTGGTTTTTAATGTAATCTTTATCCAAATTACAATTTAACTTGAGTTACAGAGTTTATCTATGTTAATCCGTCTTTAAACTAATATCCTGGTTAGTACTAAAGACATAAAGAATGCACTCGTTATTTCTTTGTACATGCTTCCAATTTTGGTCCTTGATTGGTGTAGAACTTCCTGTACGTAGTTTGGAGTGCATGTTAAACTGTAGGCTCGTCTTAACATAGTTTCGGTGCTAGGAAAGGATGGTAAAATCTAATTAATTAATATTCTCCAACTATTTCGAGGAGATAAAATAGCTTTGAAATAATAGACAAGTGGTAGAGCTTGGAAAGGTAACAAAATACTGCCAAGTTCGCTGAAACTTTGTCCGGAGAACCTCCATGAAATCCAATAAGTTCTGTGCTGTTCTTAGGAACAGCTATAAGAATGTTGCAATAAATGTTCGTCAATCTCAGTCGACTCTGTTTCCAAAAGTGACGTGTAAAGCCTACTACCACACAGGTAACCATAAAATATTATGGCCACAAGATGGGAGGGTCCTTTAGTTTCAAAACTGTTACAGAAGCAAAAGAATTTCGAAAATTCAAGGTAAACAGGAAAGATATATGGCACTTAAATATTGTAAAACCATGTCATTGAAATTGCCTTGTTGTCCATCTTGTCAAATGTACAATAAAATACAGTAAAATATACTCCTCCCAGTAATTTAGGTACTCACCTCCTGAACAGGTAAAAACACGTGCAATATTCCTTTTCGTCCAATATATCTCCAGAACTTGTGTTATTCTTTGTTGTCGTCAGTCCAATGTCACTACAAAGCGTTTCCTACCTGCTAAAGAAGCTTGTTCTACGAGCGATAACTTTTGAGAAGGTGTCAACAGGGTTTTAAATCTCTTGTATTTCCCCCATTTTTAGGACAGACGATAGCAAAGGAAGAAAAAGACACCCTAAAGAACATGAATACCTTATTTTTAAGGGTTCATAAATATTTCCTTATTCTTTGCTTTGTCAATGTTGTCTTCTGCTTCGGGAGGTCATATTTTCCTTTCAATAAAACTCGGATGACTTTTTAATGTTACGTTCTTTTTATCAGTTTTGATAGCGTATTTCTCTAGTTTAGAGGTAGAGATTTCTGGTAAAGTATTTTTTGTAGCGACTTTGTACTTGAAGCTTTTATTAACATATTATTCAACCTTATGTTAACTATTGTTAAATTGGCAGCATTATTTCTTAATTTTAATATTGAAAGTGTATTTACTCGTACATCAAGTAAGTGAAGAAATAGTAACTTTTGCAGGCTAGAGAGTTTAATCTATTGAACAACCGTTTTGCATTTCTTATTTGCAGAAATAAAAAAAATGGTATTTGTATTTTACGCTACGAAAGCTACAAAGGAAACTGAAGGATTTTTTTTTTTAAATGTAAATTCTTGACCTTAATTGAGACTATTGGAATCATAAACTTGTATTTTTTTTTTTTTTTTAAGCAGTAAGTATAAAATTCCTTTACTCAATGAGCATACAATTTCCAGAGTGATTAGGTCACCACTTCCTGTAGCTGGCTAATTTTGTCCTTTAGTTAATTTTTCTATTTTCGAAAGATCACAAAGAATATTATTCAGCATAAAATTGCATGCTCTACTGTAGAAATGAAGCAAGAATCCGTTGTAGCACTACATAAATATAAATTAAATAATTTATTAAAAGATGTGCTAATTACGTCCTGTAAATAGTGGGATTTGCAATATAAAGTGATTATTTAAAATAGAGAGCTGTTAAAGACTACATTAAATCAGTGTTTCAATTAGAAATTAAGATAAACTCGAAACTCGGAAACCAAAAAGCCTGCACAACACGGTACTGGGTAAGCTTTTACAAGGCATTTCAGGTAGCAGATCAAGGTCTATCTCCATGCGAAATTTGATTCAGAACCGTTGCGTTCGTTTGAGATCGTTTTTCAATTTGAAAGGCGGCATTGCAAAAAAAAAAAAATAATAAAAAATAAAATAAAAAATAAAAAATAAAATAATAATAATAAATAAAATAAAATAAAATAAAAATTGCCTTCCTTCCGTTTTCTCGATGTACGCTGACTATGGATTGTATATATTCTGTCATCGGTAACCATTTGCTGGTAAAATTCCAATAGTATTGGGCTTCATGAGATGAGTAGAAAAGCACACTAGAGATGAACACTCTACCACTAAGCCATCGCTCTTCCTTAGAAAGCCAGTCCTTCAAAGTTTTCACTAAGCTCATCCCGACCTTTTCGGAGTTTAATGAATAATTTAAAGATAATGGAAAAATATCAAAAAGTGCAAAGAGAGCTAGATTGTGTCCGTAGAATGCTATTACGCTAATAGTTGTTTCCAAAACCGTTCGTATAATATAGAAATTTCAATTCGGCATCATGATCAAGAATTGAACATTTCGAGAAGCTCTTTACAGCGTTATGAAAGATCTGCATCTTCATGCTTACAAAGTTCAATTGACTCAAAAACACTTTTTTTTTTTTTTTTTTTTTTTAGTCTAAGTTTTATGCCAACAACCCCAGGACAATTCACGCCTTGAGGAAAGAAATTGAGCGCTGTATCAACAAAATTCAACCACATCTGTGCAAAACAGTGATGGAAATTTTCAACAAAAAGAGTGCGTATGTGACAGTAAAACAGTGGAGTCATTTATCCGATATGCTATTCTATACTGTATACTTTATGAATAAAAAATATTTACAATTTGTAATTATACATCTGCGTCTTTTATCAAAATTAATTCTTGCGTGAATTTTGGGACACTCGTCGAAATTTAGTGGCTTTTCCCAAATAACATAAATTTTTGGTACACTATATTCTTCATTATCTTTTAAGTTGCTCTCTTCTCTTAAGAGATAGCGAGTTGAGGAAGAGCTTTAAGACAAAAATAAATTAACGATGTTCATAGGTAGACAGGCAGACATATCACATTTATTTTTCTTTCATAGCATGTTAATATTACTTATTTATTTATTAGAATCATGCTAGTGCACCGTGTAAGATTATAATGTTAATACGTCCGTCCGTTACTCCATACGATAACTTGCACGAAAGCGAATTTTTGAATTCTGTTTTTGGCCGAATTCGTTAATGGGTCAATCCGTTAACGTCTTCACGGGTAACGGTGGCTATCCCAAATCTCATAAATGAAATAATGACCAACTACCGGAACAGATACTTCATTCATAAATGTAAGTTTCGCGTGATTCTCTTTATTGTCTAGCAGAGTTTACATACTTTATTTTGCAAATAAATAACATACGAGCTATATTCAAATTTCTCTTCTTTGGCATAGCTTTCCCTCTTACTTTTTCCTTCTCTCAGTCAATCTTTAATGAATAATAATTAATGACATTTAAAACTTCAATTAACGACATTATAAGCTAAGTATGTCAATTTCACAAAACTAACAATTCATTTACAAATATTGTTAACATCGCTTATATGGGCCATTGTAATGTAAACGTGTTAAAAAAGAAAAATCATAAGCAATATGAGACATACATATAACAAAGGGTTCTTTTTCTTCAGCAAGAATTCTCTCAAAGTCTTTTATGATCTATGTGCTAATCCGATTTACACAATAACTTGAAGAGTGTCGATAAATATATGAGCCCAATTATTCACACTCTCCTTGCGTTTAAGTGCAATACTTTTTTTTTAATTTTCTAAACGTGAGCGTACGTAAATGTGTTGTTGTTATGTCTACAAGCAGGGCAGGCAAAGCAGAAGAGAATCGAAAGAGAGATATGAACGTAAGAACAAGTGAATAAATTAGGAAGGTAAGAAGAAAGATGAGTAAGAATCGCCGCCATTAGGTTGAACTAAATCTCCCGCTTGGAGAAAAGTCGTCCGTTTTCGGCTGTATAATCTTTTACCCCCTGCTGTTTTTTAGCTATCAGACCTGGCAACCATGACAAATGATCCGGGAAGATTTGCTGTTGTAGCACAGGGCTTCAGACAGAGTAATTTTCCAGCCACACGAGAATAAGAGAGAGAGAAAAGGATATTCAAGTCTGTATATATATATATATATAGAGAGAGAGAGAGAGAGAGAGTTGTATTCAGCAGAAAAGAAGGGCGAGGCCAAATCTTTCTGCACGACTCATTACGTGTTCATCGGTGGCTTCAACACTACTCCTACCCCTACATCCTTATTTTCTAGTTATGGTTACCACATTGAAGAAGATAATAATTTAATATTGCCTTATTTACAAAAAAAGGGGGGGAGAACGATTTGCCTAATCGAAGGTATAATGAGAAACCACTCTTGTGATATTTATAATTATACACAATTCCCTGTTTTCCAGAAGCACAATTTATCTGCCACACCTAATATTATTTCCATAAGCTCTTGCTAGAAAAATCATGGGAATTTATTTCTTTTTCTTTAAAATTAGGGGCCACGGTGGCTTAGTGGTAGAGCACTTCGTGCGGTGGTTCAGTGGTAGACCATTCACCTCTGGTGCTTGGGGTCCCTGGTTCGATCCCAGCTCGCGCCAAGTGAACTTTGTGGTGGACAAACACCGTGTGCGTGGGTTTCCTCGTGGTTCTCCCGCTTTCGCCCACTATCTTCATTCCATCATGTCATTCATTTCTCATTATCACCGTCTATTTAGCCTAGCTGGCGTAACCGTGGGACGTAAAACTCAAAAATTTCATTTTTATAAACCGAGAGGAAGAAGAAGGAAGATAGACCTACACGTTTTACTAAAAGTTGAATATGTTACAACGAAATTTACATGTTATTTTAATCTCTACAGTGTCAAAGACAGATTTGTATCAGGAAAGGCCATTTCTGATTTATATAGTGTATATATATATAATTGTTATTTTTCCACAGTATCTTTGTCAAAGAAGGGTTAAAACCCCGAAACCTCGCTTGCGTATGCTTCTAGATCTCTGTATGCATATAAATACGTAAGTTAATAATAATAATAATAATAATAATAATAATAATTGACGACTCTTATACTACTTATAGCTTTCTCTGTGGGTCTAGTGACGAGCACATGTGCCTTTGGTGCACGAGACTCCGGGTTCCATTCCTGGTGGGAGAGCACCGAATATACTATAATGGTTGAGGTCGTACTTTAAACTGCACGGATTATTCTTTGATTGAAGATTCAGTTTATTATTTGGTTAAAATTTTAAAATTGATGTCTGGAATTTAATTCATTTTTTAAAATGAATATTGTCGTTCCTTAAGGAATATATTGGAAAGATAGGGAGAAGGTACTGATATCTATTGTCGGTAGTCAAACTTTTTCACTCGCTGAAGCTGTAGATTCACGTCTCGTATTGCCTCTGTTTCGAAAGGAACGCTAAACTACAATACAACTTACAGCCAATCTAAATATAAATCAATCAAAATCAAAATCTTACGTTTTGTTTATATTATACAATTGACAACAGGAAGATTTCACTGTAGGACTTGGATGATATACTCGCTTTTAGGGATGCGCACGAGACAAGATTTGAGACTGTCTCGTTTCCAAAATGTACTGTAAAAGTGATGTCTCGACTCGAAAAAATATATATTTCTATTGGAAGAGCTGTGTCTCGACTCGAATTTTGTCAGGAAAATTCTGTCTCGACTCGACTCGAACGCATCCCTACTCGCTTTGATATATTGAAATTTCGGAGTTCATCTTCAATGTTTGATGTTAAACAGTTATTTTCATAAGCCGCACGAAACATATATCATCAGTATTGTCATCAAAGTTCCATAGAAACTAAGATGCATAACTTCACTTTTAGTATTCAAAGAACGTTTGCTCTTATTCGAGTTCAATAGATTTAACAGACTGCGCTGGTGAACAAAGCTGTACATCAAACGAAAAATGAAAATCCAATACTCTAGTAATGTCTGTTGTCACATTTCTTGAGCAATTAAGGCAATAGTCTTATATGAACTATTCTTTTTCAGTGACCAAATGAACGTCGTGGTCTCTATCTGCTAGAACATTAACATTTTTTCTTATTATCTTGCATCAAGGACAAAGTAATGAAGTTTAGGTAGGAATCATGTTACAAATTTGGTACGAGGACTCAGAAAGCTAAATCACCTTAAGAAAAGATATACTTTATTAATTCATCGAAAAGTTGTGATTATCTTTAATTCCTTCACTTAATTCTCAATTATTAGTTTTTTTAAATCACATCTTCAATAGAAGCTATGATCAGGTCCCTTTGCCTTCTCCATTTCCTCTACAAACCTTGGGAGACTTTCGATACACAGGGGTGAAAAGCTGTATTTCGAAAATTCTGGTAACCCATGTTGAGCATGATCAGAGATATGGCCCCACGGAAATTCCGCTCCTCCGATATACTCCTGAAATCATCACTGTCTACAAATCAGACATGTTTGCCCAGGAATATCGTTTCTCATATGAGATCTCATAAATACAAATTCAATTTCAGTACGAAGACATATTTAAAAAAAATGTATCGTAGAACTAAGCGTATCGTACTTTTAAAACAATATATAAGAAAGCATTAAACATTCTTAAAGTATACGGTATTACGTTTATCTTTTATGTACCATTTAAAGAATCATATGTCTAAAAGTCTCACAAGAATGAAATGACTGAAATTTTCCATTTTAGTTTTCTTTCTTTTTTTAAATGTCTTTCTTGTTACTGATTTATCAGATTTTAGTACACGCCCAATTTTTGTTTAGGGAGTATGTATAAAAGATCATCCTACGTGTAAACACTGACGTGTTCTGTGCACACCACCATTAGGTTCCCAGAAGAAAGTATGAAACATGCAAAATAGTATAAGGTACAACATTGCTTATCTCTTCTGCTGTTTGTTCGTAAAGCAACTGACAACGTAAGTTGATGTTTTACACCTATGGCGACACATACTATCCAACCAGACGCAACAGTGTTCTTATCAGGAAAATCTATCTTTTGGCATCATAACACTATAGTGCAAATGCCTCATTGTTCCTTCGCCTTGCCCATAAACCGTAGCGCTAGTGTCGAAAACAATTGAAATACGTCCCACGCTTGCAGTTGTCATGCACCACGATACATTACTTTCCCCCGTTTCCCCTCACTTGCGCCATCTTGAAGAGTGTTGGGTTTTTCTTCCCTACTAAAAGATTGTAACAGAGTTTGCTAGCAAGCAATAGTAGTCATTATATTAACTGGTAATGCATTCATGTCATTACAAGGACGTCGTTTGGCGCATGGGGAGGTTGTTGATTTGCCGCGAGAGGGCATTGCACTTTTTTTTCTTGCAGTGACTCCCAGCAGCTTCTGTATTCAATGTCAATTCGCAAGCTTATTGCTGGCATTGCCATTAAGTCACCACTTCAGTCACTACTGGATAATCTTGTTTATGATGCATGGCTACCACAAGTATTCCGCGAAGAGAAGACTTAGAAAAAAAGGAAAATGAAATGAAAAAAGGCAGTAGGAGATGGCATAAAAGTTGAGTGTCGTTGTATAAAGTGTTTTCTTTCACGGTAAATAGTCTCACTATTTGCTGTTTTGTGCGGCACCTTTGCTTTCTATCTGTAGAAGATGTGTCTTGTGTCAACTTCGGTCTTCATCAATTTCTCTCAATGATAATTGTTTCCTGGTTTTACTCTACGCCAATAGCCATTTCCTGAAACAATCAGTGAAATTAGTCGCTTTGTATGTAATACACTGAAAGTAATTTGCACTTATTCTTGTTGTCTTGAGACAGTCTTCTTAGGAAATGCTTACTTTTTGTGATAATCTGTTTAAATTGCTTCTAATTGGCATCTTTTTTTTCAAGTTTCGCGAAACTGCCATAATTTGGTTATGTGTAATTACCATCTGAAATGTAATGTTACATATGTAATTAACTATATTACCGTATTTAATAAAATCTATCCGAAAAATTATTGTAAACAATTGTAAATATGTAGCCCAATGCAATGTAGTTGGAACCTGTGTTCTGAGTAGAACCTCTGAAAATCAAATATCTTGTTGTGTGGTGTAAATAAATGGAATGAAATTGGATCCATTTTCTTCCTAAAATTGTGTAATGCGAAAATAGTGATTTTTACCAGATATTATTCTTGAACTATCCCAGAAAATTTATCTCCTTTTTCAATACATATAAATACTCCTTGAGGTGGGACAGGATAACTAGTATAACAACACATAGTAGCATTTCTTTTACATTCTTACATCCTCCCAGTTAGGAAATACACGCAAAATTCCTGAGTAAAATATACAACTATAGGACAAAGGAAGAACAATTGAATGGACAAAAGAAACTCAACAATAAGAAATATTATTGTAGTTTTATGAGATGTCAATAGTTCTTTCATAAGATTTTTATATAATTTATCTTAACCAACAAAATTAATTTAAAGAACTGTTTTTCTCCGATATTTTCTGGTTAGATGGATGAAAGTAAACAATATAAAGAATGGTGTTTAAATTTTTGGTTGAAAGCAACAACCCATCTCAAACTTTTTTCAAGACTAGGCCTATATCTGATGTGTTTCAATTAAGTCAAGATGAAGCTCAACGCCACACAAATCAAGAAATAAAATGTAGGATATAGTATTTAGAATTTTTTGAAATGAATCGTATGATTTTAAAAAGCAACTCATTGCATTTACTGGGCTGATTAGTACATATACGTTGTGTGTGAGCATGGCAGTGGTTTCGATCCTCGATTAGGATATATGTGATTCTGATTTCATGTTCAAACGTACGTTTCATAGCATATAGCCTCAGCACTGGAAGGGAAATTAAACGGCAAATAGCAATCCAATCATGATTTAACAAAGAGAGAGAGAGACAGACAGACATCATCATTGGGGACTTTATTAGAAATTTATATTCACTTATTTATTTATGTAGGTGGTCGCTGCGTTGTAAAATAGTATAAGTATGTTACGGTTGTTTTATTGTGAATGTTGACCATTACTGTATTGCTATCAAATATATACTTTTACAAACTGTGGGAGAACTACTTTGAAGAGCAGAGGGAGATAAACATCACGCCTTAATACTTCTTAACAAACTCTGACACCTATTGATAAAATTAGCCCGTCATTAAGTGAGATATGACCAGTAGTTAGCTCATTTTAAATGCATCAAACTAGGAATTGATTACACACGTCACACGTGGAATCTTATAAGCAGTATGCAATGGGTCTTCTATTCTAAGTGAAAGTGACGTTAAATTTAAAAGAAAATGAAGTTCCTAATAACATTTAAACCAGAGTTGATTGACACCTCATACCATAAAAGTTATAAAGATTGTAGGTCAAACTTAAATATGCGTAGGCAACGACTATGACAGTTATTATGCTTGAGTTCAGAAATGTATAATTTAGAAACAAAATCATGTTAACATTTCTTCATAAAAGTTAGCCTTTGATTGTAGTGAACCATGAACTATAAATATACTGTAGAATACAACTCTGTTGAGTGGCCTTTCTGGAAAACTCTTCATGAAAAATATTTGCTTGATTAGTTTGTTTACTTGCCTAAACGTAGAGAAAGTAGCAATTCTTGACGCTAGAATCACTTATAGAAACTAAGTATTGTTACTATAATTTTCGTATGGGTTTAATCTTTAAATCTTATTTAATCCTTGTGTGTATTTGATTGTTGTTGCCACAATTGAAATTTCAATCTATTACGTTATTACTATTGTTTCTCCTCGTCAATGAAGAGTAGAATACTTTATCGAGATTGCCACATTGTAGATACATTATACTTTTGTTAATATATAGCATAGCACAATTTGCATACATATATACAGTAGTAAAGTATTCAAACTAGTTTGCCGATTTATTTCATTACGCACCAAAAATACAAAGAGAATTCCACTAGACTCCAATCGAACCCAGAAGCCTCTGAAGAAATTCGGTTGCATGAGAGGTTTCAGAAGCTCATGTGATTATTTTGTTTATTTGCTATAGTTTATAGCACGAAACTAAATGGTGCGAATAATGAAGAGAGTAGCAGTTAGAATTTAGTTACTGTTGACTTGACCAAAAGGCGTATTAATTTTGAGCGGGAGTACAACTTAGAACCCGATAATCAATTTTGTACATTCTACGAAAGTTAAAGCAATCAAGAATATAAACTTAAAAAGACAAATATTGTAATTCATTGATAGCATTGTTCCCAATGGGAGATTAGTGTATCTGCCTCATGATTTTCTTAACCTTTTAGATTTTATTACTTATTAACTTTCCTGTCAAGAATACCTAAATTTGTGAAGCAAAGAAAAGGTCTCGGATTTCCGTTAGCATAAAGGTAAGTAATCACCTTTAGGATAGAGGTGAGTAAGGACGTGAGTTTTCCGTGTGATTTGTCTCGGGTTCTACTTGAAGAACGCGTTGAAATTTTTATATTAAACTATACAAGTACATATGTTAGAAGGTTCATTGTAATATCAGTGCTAAAGAGCGAAAATAAATAGGGTGTACCTACACATATGGATACATATCGTCCCAAACTTTACTACACTTTACAGAAAAATATATGAGAGAACTAGAAATGAAAATAAGAGAAAATCTTTGTTTTAAGTTCCATGGTTATAGTATGAGAGACTTGTTAACATTTAAGTGTATATTGTTGAGCTGTCAGGAGGGTACCTGAGGTTATTCTAATTGAGATTTAAAAATTTAAAAGAACTTCAGAAATAAAATATTTTCACCTCAACCTCCTTCCTCTTCTTCTTCGTAATAGTAATAGTGGAAGTAGTAGTAGTAGTAGTAGTAGTAATAGATGGTGTTGAATATCGCACCAGTTGGTAATGTGTATACGAAATTGGATCTGCGTGTGTCTTGAGCAAATCTTGGAGAGTTATCACACAGAATACCTTTCTGCTCTAATGAAGCGAATGATAGGAGTGGTGTTCAATCTTTTTCTTTTCCTTTCTTAACTTGGAACTTCTGTCATATTTTGATTGAGAAGTAACCACAACAAGCATAGGATTGAACAAAATGTTAGATAAGTTCATTGTTCACTGGGATTTTCTTCTTTCTACTACAGAAGAAAGAATAAGTTCTCCTTTTCCTTTTCATGAAGGTTACATATCTTTTTTTCCTTTCATATATTGGAGTGCTAGTTCACTGGACCTAAACTTTCTGTACTATCCTTACAAATTTAGACTTAAAATTTATGTATCTTTAAGCAAATTTAGTATCCTGTTGACGAAGAAATTATCAATCCAAAAAAAAGAATTAAAAAATACATGAAATTAATTATTGTTAGGCTGATACTTTTACTGATGTGTACGTTGTTCGGGCTAATAAATTTACAGTTAAATGAGTTCGTCTTTCCGACAATAATTTTGTAGTTAGTTTCCAAATAGTAATATAACATTTTTATTTTATTGTAAATTGAACACAAGTGTACATCCATAGATAGTGTTCAGTAGCATACAGTACATATACAATCCATGTCATCTGTATACTAAATAGTATGCTAAAAGTATTGTTTTATATGTACATTAAATATATCTATTGTAAGACTATTTATTTTGATAGTATTATACAAAGTGCACATTCTTCTAATAAGCGATATACCCAATGCATTCGTACGCTGTGATACTTCATGAAATTCTTGTAACCGTATTTTCCTGTTCCGAACATGATATATTTCTGATAATAATATTAATGAATCCATCCCGTTATGTATAAGTTTGTTTAAAAACACAAAAAAGAAAATTAGCTCTTGTTTCTTGTGGTAAAACAATTTTTAAAATACCCCAGAGTTAGGCACGGATAGGAAAAACCATATAGGTATTGTCGTTACCAATACTAATTCTAGTTTGCATACTTCAAGACCATTGTTTTTTGAGTCACTGTTCTACTTTATTACACAACCATTATCCGAAATTCGGTTAAAAGTAGAACAAACTTTCAGAACAAAAGGTGCATTTGGTCTTATAACGCACATTCTGTAAGATAACAAGAACACCGTTATCATTTTTTATATATATAGAAAAGAATAATACGTTCTACAACTTGCTGATGTGTGTCGGTGCTCTTTCACTCGAGGGTGGATCTCTTATGCTGTAGCCTAAAGTACAATCAAGTACTTGTAATGTTTGGCTTTGGGACTGGGGCGTCCTCTGCTCAACATCTAGGTTACTGAGACCATTGAAGTTCAAGGTAAGAAAGAAAAGAAAAGAATGGGACAACTGCAGCAGCGTCGTATCCGCACAGCAAGATTCAACAGGTGATATTTGTCAGCTCTTTCTCTCTTTTCTTGCAACAAGAACTTACCAGACCAGTTTCATCGACAGATACATAACTGTTCCCTACTCCACAAACAAATTATATACCATACGTACATAAAGGATGTTTCTGATAGGTCTTGCGATATATATATATATATATATATATATATATATATATATATATATATATATATATATATTACATGGGAGAAAAAAATAAGGGATACAATGTTAAGATGGGTCTTGGTTGGTATTTTTTAAAACTTGATTCTTTTTTTGCATTAGAAAAAAATATGAAAAAAATGTTCAAGGTTACGTTGAATCCTGGAGGTAAACTAGATACGATAAATACAGCAATAAGAATTTCTAATATTATTTGTGAAAGATTTTTTAAAAAGTAATCTTTTAATATATTATGGTACTAAATGTTCAAGTTTTCCATTAAATTAAGATTACAATAAATTGAGCGTGGTTCTTTAAGTATTACCTGTATATGCACGGTAAATAATGGTGAAAATATTGATCAAATAGTCTTGTTTTGATTTCTCTGAAAGACTTCTGTCCGAATGGTTTTCTTATCTGTCCAGAGTAGTGTTATAAAATTGATTAAAATACTGCGTCTTATTTGAATATTTGATCAATTACTCCGAATAATTTTGTTCAGATATCCGGAAAATAACTAGATGAATAATGTTAAAAATTCGATTATGTAATTATTCAAATTTGAATAGCTGAACCTGCGTCTACATTCTAATATGAGCGTATCCCTTTACAGACACAAGTGAAGGAGAGGAAGACTCATAAAGGGAGTGAATTGCTATAGAGAAACATGCACACACACACAAACAAACACACACACACACACACACACATATATATATATATATATATATATATATATATATATATATATATATATATATATATATTAATAAATAGCTGTTGGGATGAGTTTGTGGCAAACTTTGAGAAGTGCTCCCGACCAAGTAAGTTTGTGGTGGACATCATGTTCATAGATTTTTTTCAGAGTACTCCCGTTTCCTCCCATATTCTCATTTCACCCATTCTCCCATCATCATTTCAGTGGTATTAATCATCCGTCTCCTTTAGCTTAATGGACAAAAAACGTGGGACGTTAAACTGAAAGATTCCATCTCAGTTTTGGAGAAATGATAGATTATGTCAAATGGAAATACTTCTTTTTTTCTGTAAATCTACATCCGAGTATACTTCATTGCCAGGTCTTCAAATTTGGTAGCATCCAATGGATTTTAGTATTCAGATTAAAGCAAAACGTTGCAACGTTTGTCAACTTGCGATACATAGTTCTTCTAATGATTGCCTAACACAAGGATATTAACCTTAGCGCGTAACAACTCCTGAACTTTGAATAGAAAAATAACGCACTTAAAAGAAAAAAACTGTGAGAACTGGCAAATTTACGCAAAATTTGGAATGGACCAGCGGAAACGGCACGTTTTTAGAACTAAACGGCGTGACAAACATCTTGGCATTTAAAGGCTGCGCTCCAAGTTCCCTTTAAATGCTGCTAGTAAATGACAGGCCAGCGGTATTGCCACGTTTATTTTATACACACCCATGTCTATCCCTGTCACCTGATCGCGCTGTAGTTTCTCCTTAACCATAGACACACCCCTTTACTACTTGGCAACGTCGCGCCAGAGCGTGTGTTTTATTTGTTTAGCTGAAATGCCAAGACGTTTGTCACAGGCTTTAGTTTCCGAGTTCTTATTGTCACATGGAATTTACAACAAACATATAAACGTATCATTTTAATATATATAGATTCTTCATCATAATTCACCAAGAAAAGACTTTAATCGTCGGGTTTTACAAACATTGAGCATATATAATAAGAAAGAACCTAAAAATAAAATTGAAAATTATATTACTAATTAAAAATTTCAAAGTCCGAATCCCAACGGAGGACATGATATGTTATCTGGAAAATAAAACGGACAACAACCAAGTTAGTGCATGAGACAAGATGAAACAAAGTTATTAGTTTGTTCCCAGCTTCTAAGTGGCTTGTTCTTCTCACTTCTTAATACTTCCCAAAATATGACAGCAAATTGATAGAATCACATTCAACGATATAGTCATATAACGCTTATAAAATTCTGTTAAGTAGAATACTCACAGCTTAAGAATAAGTCTTAAAGTAAGTTAAACATCATATAATTAAATAGAAGGCTAACTGCCCGATGATACATATTTCAAACACTCGGATTACATGTTGGAAATATGTCCTTTTGATATTTGGAATATTTTTATAGTTGTTCAAAAAGTTGAGAAAATAGCAAGGAACACAATTATAATTGGGAACGAAGAACCAAGTCTTGGTTTGCATAGCCACTGAGAATGAATTTTTCTATAATCTCTTAATCAAACAACCGAACGCAGAAGGCTTAATTAGAGCCTTATAAGAACATAACAACTTGTCGTTTCTTTCCACTAGATTTTCCGTGGAGAAGTGGCGGCCAAGTAATAACCCAGTCATTTAATTCAATGAGAGCTAGTTTAATTAAATATATACTTAAACACGTTTGGTATCGCAATTATAAAGTATATTTGCACCTTATCATATCATTGAGGTTCGTTTCTATATTTTACACCAGGATGTATTTAACCTATTTCCGTGGGACACATACATTTTAAAAGCAAGCTGTTACATATACAGCATTGTCTTCAGAATTGTTGCTAAGCTAAACTATTGAATTATTCAACAGCAAACGTTTATATCATTAAAAAATATTAGTTACATCAAATTGGAGGACATATTGAAGATTATTTATAAAAAGTGCCATGTGATGTATGGCGGGTTGAGTAGCGTTATTACACTAAAATGCCATCGTATTACTATTATCCTATTCTTACTAATGGAGACTGCACTCGTATTCGGAATTGAATCCATAGTCTAGGCTAGGGATGGCCAATTTCGGAATTTGCTAAAAATCCGGAATAAATCTGGCATTTGAAAAATTACGATTTCGGGAAAATTCCGTAATTTGTGTCAGCGGTAGATTTACTCATCTTTGCGAAGGATTCCTGGCTCTCTTACACTCTTTGCGTTTGTGGTGGACACGTAATCATGGATTTTTCTCAACGTTTTTCTGTTTTCAATCTTGTCATTCTTTTCATTCCACTATCATTCTTTTGCACTTTTCTTATAAGTATTTGGCCTACAGGCATACACTGGGATGTGAACCTAAATATTTCCAAGCGCATTGAAGGAGAAATACAATCATTCAATTAGTACTTGAGTTTTATTGTCAATTTTCGTACTATTTTTCAAAATTTGCTTTATTTGCATCCAACAAATGCAGTATATCAAATCTTTAAACATATTGAATGATCACAAAATAAAATATATTATTGATTATATTACACCACAGTTTTATTTAAACCTATCAATAAATACACTAAAGAATCCTACAAGTGCATATATATTAGATACTGAGAATTGATGCAAAGATAGATATTACATAGGTAGATATGGGAAGTGAGACCATCTCTTCTATAGTATTATCAAGTTTACACCTGATAAAGTAACATATTGTTATTTTCAGCTCACCGTGATTATGTATCAGACTTTTTAAGGTAAATTTCCCGTAAACCAAATATTTTTTAAGGGATGGGTTTAGTTTTAGGTTAATGTGATTCTTGGCATACCAATTTATATACATATTTCGCTCATGTAGTTTTAAAAATATTTAGTTTGTATTTAGATTCTTTTGAATTAAACATCCTTTCAAAAAAATACGAGGATACAGTTACTCACGCTTTCGCAAAATTTTGAATAGCCGCTCTTTTTCATGACAGTCATGTATTGTTTGATTTTTGTTCCTTTTTAAAAGACTCCCAGTTTGATTCACAAGGTATATCTATCCCACGATTATAACCATTATTTCTCTCTCTCTCTCTCTCTCTCTCTCTCTCTCTCTCTCTCTCTGTCTGTCTGTGTGCCTTGTCTCATGGGAAGTACTTGCTTCCGGTCTATTGAGAATAGCATAATTACCGTGCAATCAACCGTTAGTCTGATTGTGATGGATACAAACAGAGGCAAAGTGTTGACCAAACAAACTGCTTCTTTTGTTTCTTTTTTAACTTTCATACCATGCGTGACTCGGCAACAACAATTGAAGGTCAAAAGAAAGTTGTGAAATGGCGAAAGTTTTTTTTTTTTTAAATTAACTAAATGAGCGTCCAGTGAACTATGAGACATTATTAACACATCTCTGATTACTTTTTGGGGGGAATACTCGTATAACTTACTCGAACTGTTCTTTTTCTCTTCCTCATTGTGAAATTACATTTTCTCTTGATCAATACATATTATTCCTCGGAAAAGGACCGAATACTGTTTTCTAATTTGCTTCACACATCTAACGAGGAACATTTGTATAGCTATATGTGTATGTGACACGATTTTTTTTTTATTCCACAGAACTAAATAAACTCAATTAATTTCCTTCGTGAGTTATGAAACCCTTTTGCATGAACATCTCTTTGTCAATTTGTAGGATGAGGAGTTACTTGAGCGTTTTGTGGTTTTAATGTTATCTCGATTTTCTGTCGAATGATTTTGATGAAAAGGTGCGTATGTAGCCAGTGGCGGCGATATCGATACCACATACCTTGCAATGCGAGATCCCCGAGCTTTAGGGCCTCCTTCAAGCTGTGAAACTCGATTCGTTTATGGATTGATTGTGGTTTTTGCGGGAGGAAGGAGGAAGATAATTTCGCCGCCAATATATGTACTGTACCTTATTTATTTATTTATTTTTTTTTATACCGAAGTCAACATGACATTTTCAAATTATGTCTGTAACTTGAATGGAAAGAACTGCGTATGGTGGAACAGGTGGTGCATAATGTAGTGATGTACATTTCACAACAGCATGTAGAATACATTAACTGGACTGTACACATTATTGATTGAAAGTAAAGTAAGTGAACGTTAGAATAGGTTTATATTTTCACCTTTGTGATGTTTTAAAATTCTTGAAAGTATTTCAGATCAGAAAGCAGTAGCAGAGCAAGGATTATTTCGAAAACGTTAGCAAAATCGATAGTGATTTAGTATTTAACAACACAAATATTGCTTTTAAAAAGAAGCAATAAAAAACACAAATTGCATATAGTTTTAGAACCATAAGAAGGTGCATAACGCGTGTGCCTGACACCTTAACTTTGAACTCCTTTTTCCTTCAAGTATTATGTTGCAAATCTCTTAATTTCAGATTTAAAAACGTTATTATGTCCTTCATTATGTCTGCAAGCGTATCATCAAGTTCTTCGACTTAATAACAGTAATAGAAATAGAGACATTGAATACCTACTTGTTTTGTAACTCCGGAACTATTATACTGTATATAAATGAAACATCCCCTCCCCCAAATATATTTTAGAATTATATTTAATGAAGGCAAATCGATTGAGCACTATTGTCAAAAATCTCATCAGTAGGACCCGGATTTAAAAAAAAAAAGTATGTGTGCATATATGAATGCATATTTTAAAGGCTAGTAGATATTATAAGAACATTTACATATTACTGTTGTCTAATATTCGTGTGTTTGAAATTGTGAATTATTTTATTATTCTTAACTTCTTGAATCAGTAATTTCATGTATATTGGATATCCGTTAAGAAAAATATTTTTTCTACCCTCTGAGTAATGGAAATACTCTTTTCTAGCACGAAGATATTAATTTCATCCACGTACATTTATCAACAAATGTTGAAACAGTTAAAGCGTCTGGAAAGCCAAGATGCATCTCAAGTGAATAAAGTTTAAGGTGTTAGTTGAGTCATTGAAGTTTTGTGTGTAATTTTGGACTCAAGTCTAGACCTTCCACCAAATCTTTCATTGCCATTATTTTCCTTTCTCATAATCTCCTTTTACCTTCTCCCTCTAGAAAAACGAACGTTGTCTTAGATTTTAATTTCACGTAGACTTGTGCTGTGCTATGACTAACAGAAGTACAATAATTATTATTATTATTACCACCATTCACCGACTTATGTCGGTAAGTGTTTAAAATATGATATATTGCTCAATGTGGAGTAATCTCACTTAACGCATTAATATACACGATATTTCTAATATTTACGAAAACAGCATGAAGAAGCTAACATCACAGTAACATGCAGTTGAACTTTAATTATTGTCTTACAAGTTCTCGCAATCAGGATATGCGATATGCAGAAATTCTGATAATTGGGACAATCATCGAAGAAAGGTTATATTATGAAATTAAAAAAATCCCTAAAGTTGCGGGGACACGATGGCTCAATGGTAGAGCGCTTGTCTTGTGCGTGGGGTACCTGATTTGATCCCCACCCAAGTAAGTTCATGGTGGACGGCGTCATGTCAGTTGGCTTTCTCTTTCCTTCCACATTCTCATTCTAACGATTCTTCCGTCATTCACTTACCTTAATCATCCGTCTCCCTTAGCCTAAAGGGCATAAACGTGGGACGTTATACTGGAATACTTAATTTTTCCCTAAAGTTGCTTTTATTTGATTAAAAAAAAGTAGGTCTAATGTGTGTGTTGAAAATAAGATAACTTCTATAAGAAATATATATATATATATATATATATATATATATATATATATATATATATATATATATGTCTGTTACAAAATAACTGCACCAACTGCTAAAATTTCAAGGTTTTAATTTCCCTTAGAAAATTGTTAATTAATTTTGTCTCTAAAGGGGCTTAACGTATCATACACTTGTTAGCCATTGCATTTTGATGTGTTTTTGTTTATTACTACTCATGGATTTTGTGTGAACTTTGCTCAACAGGGGGCGGTGCATTCAATATGCAAGTGGCTGCCTCATGTATGCCCAAGTGAATGGTGATCCGCTGATCGTTGTTAATGAAAATGTGTTCCATACGTGACCTTTTATGTTTGTGGGTTGTTGTTTATGATCTGTATATGATATTTAGTGCTTTGTGATTGTTCCTCAATAGTTAGTGTAATTACATACTAAAAATGGGTAAAATACTGAACGACACATCCCTTTGTAAACAAGGGAAGATACTAACGTTGAACTATCGTGGTATTTCACAACGTCAAATTGCAAAACAACTTGAAGTGCATCATAAAACGGTTGGTAGAGTTATTAAAAAGCAAACAATGTATAATAAGTCCTCTGTGAGAGACAAATGTGGCCGAAGGCGAAAAACAAGCCATCGTATAGACAGAAAAATGAAGGCCCTAGCTCTGACAAACAGAGCATCATCATCACGTCAAATTGCTCAAACTGTATCCGATGATACAGGTGTTAGTGTAAGCTATGTGACAGTTGTTAGACGGCTAAAGGAACAAGGAGTTCGGAAGAATACACCTAGAAAGAAGCCGATACTTCACATAAATCACGTAAGAGCCAGGAAACGCTTTCTTACCATTTACGAAGCGTGGGATGTGAAAGAATGAGAACATGTGATTTTCTCCTATGAGAAAAAGTTTAGGGTGCTTGGGAACGACAGTGGCGTCCGCCTATGGATGAGAAGTGGGGAAGAACTTAATAGCGACTGTGTATCACCGACAGAGAAGTTTGGTGAGAGTATAATGGTGTGGGACTGTTTCACGTCGAAAGGTGCCGGAAGATTAAATTTGCAACAGGTCAGTTAACGCATAGTATTACACGGACATTTTAAACCGTAAACTTCTATCAACAGCAAGGGATCATTTCTCAGGCAAAAACATAGATTACTTCATATTTCAAGATCATAATGCGCCGTGTCATAGAGCTCCTGTGGTTAAAAAGTGGTTTGCAGACATGCATATCCAAAGTTGTGGTGGCCACCTAACTCTCCAGACATGCATTCTATTGAAAATTTATGGCATATCATGTCTCGCAAGCTTTCAGGAAAGTACTTTCAAACAAGGAAGGAGCTTATTGAAGCTGTGGTGCAAGTGTGGTTCCATGAGTTAGACGAATCTTTGTGCCAATCTCTCGTACACAGCATGCCAAGTAGGTTGGCAGCACTGAAAGCTGCACATGGGAAACATACAAAGTATTGAATGGGGTATATACACAGTTATGGCTTTTATACACTTAACAGTACTTTTCAAAAAAAAAACTCGCATTCATTTCTTGTTCATCAATGAGATGTTAACATGCGTTCATACAAAGTGCATGAAAACAAATATATTCGTACTTTTTGTAAGAATGTCTATTTGTAGCATTGTATTATGTAATATATTGTATTTGAATATTTTGTCTCTCTATATGCAGTAGATAAAACACCAAACGATGTATGAGAAATAATTTGAAACCTTTGCTATTAATATCTTTCATAATATATATCAAAATTCGCAAAATGTATAGATTTTTCTTATATGGTGCAGTTATTTTGTAACAGACTGTATATATATATATATATATATATATATATATATATATATATATATATATATATATATATATATTTCAGAAATAGAGTACAGTGCTTACACACATTTAGAGACATTAGTTGAACATACCCAATAAAGTTAATTGTTTTGTCGTAGACACTAGTTTACCATGCTGCCATTGTACGTTTACGAACGATTACATAGAGTTCAGATTTCAATATATATAGTAGTATAGTAATACACCAACAAATTAAAGATGATAATAGGCATGAAGTTAAGCAAAAAATGTCTGATAAACTTGATTCGAAAGCGGTACCGTTTTATCGTGAGAGCCGTACAAAAGCCGGGGAAGACACTGTATAGCGCCAAATATCTCATAAACGCAGAAAGAAATCGCTATCGGGTCAGAAATTACGTACCGATTTTAGCAGAGCAGTCGGTGCGCAACAGGGATCCCCATAACTGGAGAATACATGTATTAATTCTTCATCTGTTTATAGGGATCCCTATATCGCGGTAACCATTGTTTCGTCATTGCATTTGTCAGGCGCGACTTTCTGTGTAATCGTATGACTTGACAGCAATATCTTTTTGCGTTCATGAGATATGTGGCAGTATATCAGTGCCTTCGCCGGCTTTTGCATGCCTCTCGCAGTAAACTGGTGCTCTTTCGAACATGTTCATTATTCTTAGCTTAATTTCATGCCTGTTATCAATTTTCATTGTCGGTGTATTATCGTAACACCCTATATACAGTAATTTATATATATATATATATATATATATATATATATATATATATATATATATATATATATATATATATATATATATATATATATATATATATAAAATATAGAACACGTTCGTGTTTAAAAACAAGACTTTTATTTATTTATTGAAAGAAGTTTGCGATACAGTTAACAAAAACAATTTATGCTGAAAACCTTGCAAATCAACAACAATGACAATAATAACAGTGGAAAAGAAAAGATCGTGGGACGCTGCTCGTATTTTAAAGATACATTCCTGCATGTTCGTGATAGAATTGAGGAAAAACCCTTGGAAAATACATAAGTTAGGATGACAGCCATCGGTTTCAAACCGAAGAGCTGCCAATTGCGAAGCAAGAATGCTAAGCACTTGAATACTCTTCTGTTCACAAAAGCATTTTTGTAAGTAATTTTAGATGTTCTACGAGAATTTTTCTTGGCCTTGTGCAATTTTATAATACGCTTTGAAAATACGAATCCAAAACAAGAAAAAAAGGCTATGGCGATCTTATACAGTTAGTTTTAGAATTCGTCAAGAGGTCCGAGTAAGAATGTTGTGTTTTGAAATGAAATTTTACAGAGTTAAGTTGTCTAAGACGTTAATTTTGATGACTAGATTTTTTTTAACTGTTACTGACCGAAACCTTCGTATTGTAGTATAATTAGTAAATTAGTAGTATTAAAGAAAGTCGTAATTACATTTGAGCATTAAAAAAATACTTTTACTGTATGTCTTACTGACATTAAGAATATGTTTAGCATTAACAAAGTTAAATAACCTGTTAACATGACATTGTAACCTGTTCGGAAGAGAGAGAAACTGTCAATATGGATGAAGAACTGGTTAGTTGAGATGCGTCTCTGATGCAGAGCGTGAATGACCCTGACCTTCCAACATCAAGGGCTTTTTTTTTAATCAACACAACACAAAGCTTCCTGAAAGGTTAAGCTCTCTCTCTGGAAACATCAACAGACGGAAGTGACCAACTTTGACAGATACAAGTATGTTTTAATCCTACTTGTACAAACCCAGCATCCAGCCAGCCAGTCAGTTGAATAGAAGTACATGTGCTCTTACGGTAATGAGGCATTGAAGCTTTATACATTCAGAAAATCTTTGCTGCTTATACTACTATATACATGATATAACGATGTCGTTGTCTTTTGTGAAACATCGAAGTACCCGTTATAGCTTCAAATAACGTAAATTACCTATATTACACACATTTAGTTACCTTATAATAGATCTAATGCACATTTCTTTCAAACTACGATAACTGTATAATTAACAATTTATAAACTAGTGAAAATATACATAATTGCATTTTTCTAACATAATTAGCACATACACATTATGCCTACTACTTTTGAGATAAATACTTTCAGAAAATATGAATTAGTTTTATTATTTTAATAATTTGACTCCTTTTCCACTGTGATGTAATCTATGCACCATCATAATCAGATTATTATTTTCGCCTTATATCTTCAATAAAGAGAAAAGAACATTATTTTAAGAGTTAAATTTAGAACTGTGATATGGAAATATTGAGTGTGATGAGGTACTGGAGGAGGATAACTTCACGAAATCCCTGTGGGAAGGGAAAGGTAGGCCAAATTAACATTTTGAAAATTTATCCGTAGTCAGAAAGTGCAATTTCTAGACAAAAACAATTGCATTCTTTCACGTATTTGGTTTGTTTTAAAGTAAATTACTTTTTATTCTACAAGGAGAATATCTCAGTTAAGTAAAAGTCAAACCAGATAATAGTAGACAACATGGTTTGTGAACCTGTCTTGATTTTCACCTTACAAAAACTAGGAACCATCATACTTTACATAATGACACTTTATCTTATTCTCTGCTCTAAATTACAAACTTATTTAAATAGCTAGGTAAATGTCATATAATCAGGCTGGATCACACGGTTAAGTCAAACTAATAGCTCATTTACCTTAACAACATTATAGTCGCTTCGCAATAGGCATATGCATCTAAGTCAGCCATTTTCCTTCACGTTACTATCAGCTGTTCATTTTACTTCCGTTATCAATCCTACAACACATTTATTCAAGAGAAATATCAAAATTTTCTTGAGGATTCTTCTATATCTTTTTATCAATTTTAGTATTAAATATGTGCACGACTTCTTTCAATAGTAATATAAACAATTTGCATCTAACCATTACAAGGACGTTTCTCGTTTATTATTCCTAATTCTCACAAATGTTAATGATTTTGAAAAGAGCAAAATGTATCACCCCAGCCTTCCATAAACTCGTTTTTCATTAACACAAATTCTGCAACAACATTGTACGTCTATCAGTTGTAGTTCCTATCTGCAACATCACGCAGTGATTATTAATTTTTCCTGTAATAGTAAAATTGTTTATTTAAGAATGGTCTTTTTTCAATTCTTACCGAAAACACCAGGAAATATCGCCCCAGCTTTCCATAAATGTCTTTGGATAATTGTTAATAAAAAATAAAATTTTAAAATACAACCAATTCAATATTAATAGTTTTGATTCTGTCAAACATTCACAAAGTACTACTAAATGAAAATATTAAAGCCGCTGATGAATTTGTTCTTACTAATTAGAGCATATTCTTAATCATGCAAATGATAGTTAACTACAATTGCTCGCTTTAGAAGTAACGAGTCAAGGCCATACTCTCCATAATACCTGTTTATCTTTCTTTCTCTCTACCAACATTATTGTGAGTTAGTCTCAAAAAGTATGATAAGGAGTAGTGCAATGGTGAGGGATAGGTATATAAGAAGGTTTCAGAAAGGTGAAAGAAACACATTTTGTTACAATCCCGCGTGGGGATAAAATAATAGGTTCATAGAGCTTCTTCAAGAGAGTTGGGTGTTCAAAAGATTTAGAACATGACTACTTTTTAAATATCCTACATTTTTTATCAAAATTGCCTAAAGTTGAATAATAATAATAATAATAATAATAATAATAATAATAATAATAATAATAATGCTTAATATTGCAAAAATCGAAGACGTATTTCATAACGTGTAAGGTAAAGTTTGTTCAGTTGAAGCCATTCCCTATGTCATGGAAGGAGCAAGAAAACCCGTAGTACGGCGATTACTGAATAATGCATGGGGGAGGGGAGAAAATGTTTTGTTGAAAGTGGAGATGAGGGTGTTGTGAGAAACACACGAGGGAGTACGGAAATTGTTTCAGATAACGGAAGACAAAAGGTCTCCCGTTTCATATTACCATTGACAATTCTAAAGGGTACGGTCCCAGCTTGCAGTTATTCAACAGGGGAACTTTTGAAAACTTTTTTTTTCTGTAGAGATTTTGATAAAGGATATACGCACCGTGGTAGCGCTTACATTCACATGGTCGTTTTTAAATATTCTGTTCACATATCAGGTCATAAAGATTTAATAATGATTCCGTTTGCGTCAAGTGAGAATTTTAATTAACGACATTCATAAATGCTTTTTAAAATGCTCTTTTTATTAAAGTTTTTACGCTTTACGCATTTGTGGATGCATTATTAAGTCTTCTCTAAAAATACCACAACGACACTATTATCATATAAGATTCATTATAAGTTTGTTAGAGTCTGGTCAGAAAGAATAGTTATTTATGAAATTGATTTATTTCTTATACAAGTAGGGGAAAGTGTTTAAAACAGGGGCAAAATCACGTATTTAAAAATAAAATTTTAAAAAGAATAGTACAAAATATGAAATATTTCTTTGTAACTTTTATCGAAGTTTTCGTATATAGGGAGGAAAATACTGGTACGGTAAACCAGGGCCTTAGCTGTCTCCAAAGTGGAAGTAGGGGTAAAACATTCAACAATATATCTCCATATATGTGCGTGGCGCTAACCATACATGTTGTGAATACTGTACCGTTCAACTGAGTATTTGGCACATTCTTGTAGAATGTCCAGGGTACTCAGGCCTCAGAACGTTTAGTGTGCCTAAAAATTCTAGGTTTTGTATGATAGTTGGTCTTTAGTGACTGCATTCACACATCTGTTCGTGAAATTGGAATGGCTAACGTGGGCTGAGTTCGTATTAGCTTTCTCAAAGTTGTGGGTTGTTATTTACTTGTTATATATTTGTATTATTTTCCTTTAGGCTTTTCCCGACCTGTGGTTTAATTTTTATAGTACTTTTACGTTTTACTATCGTATCTTGTAATACTTTTATTTGATTTGAACCATATTTTTTCAGAAAACGTATTTCGAATTTTTAATGTGCAGTGTGTATCAGCGATTAGCCTTATCCGTGACAAGGATAACTATCATTGCTGCTGACGCCCCCCATTACATTGTAATCATTCATTCATTCAAATATGTATGTATGTTTATACAAGTGTATATGATAACGGTTCGAAAAACTATATATATATAATACGTTTTCTTAACTAATTGTTTACATTTTATGTTGTAATAGAAGTTCGGAATAGATAGTGTAGAAATACACTTTTCTAGTGTATAGAGGTAGAATCTCCTAGGGATGTGATCAGCACCACGCTGAGACTTTTTGCCTTAGGTTTTCCTAAGTACCCATATAACAGCAATTGGGAAATCGTAGCCGCATTTTGGACGAGGGAACAATGAAAATAAATCTGCCTCCTCCAGCAGTCGAACCCGGGCCGTCTGCTTGTAGATAAATACCTTACCAACTATAGCACTGTGACTCTTTTCTAATATATTTAGGCCTAGTAATCTAAAGAATGCACGTAGGACACATTTTTAGCTTCAATGACAAGTGCTTACGCATATTTTAAGTTAGCAAAATAATATTCGAATCGTTACATATGAACGGAATGGGATCGGATCTAATAATATACGAATTGAACAGTGCAATTAACTACTTTGATTCAACAGAAATTAGACCAATTTGTATCTTGTACAGAATATTACTTAACATATATTTAGGCCTATATCTTAATGATAAATAAAGTATGTGGCCACGTTATACAAATTGACAATTATTAGGTTTTCTGCATGTGTCTGCCACGAGTAAAGAATGTGTAAAATAATATTCTTGCTTCATTTTTATTATATAACATTTTAGATAGCAAAATACTTTATTTAACTCGTACTTCTTCCTGGATATACAGTATTTGAATATTTTTGTTTCCTTGGTATTCTTTGTAATGTGATCATCTTGAAATCAACATCAAAAACTAAAAAGAAGTCATACTCACTCACATAGAAGATTTTATGTGATGGAATGAGTAGTTCCTCAAATGCTTTCTGTGCTTATTTAAGAACTATACCCTATACTTAGAAAGGTAATACATATCTAAGCGATATTTGTAGGACAAACTTAGATGAAGGTATAGAAACAATCGTTTTTACACCATTTTAAAAGTAAACTGTATGATGAATACAGAACACTTAATTGGTTGCCAAGATTTTGCCCTGATGGCGGGACACCGTATGTTTTTACATTCACATTCAGGTACATATACACCTACCTTTTGCAGTTTACAACCTGAATTGCAAGTTTTATATTTAAATGGAGCAATCCGAGAATTAACTGTTTGATTTCTTGAAATAATATATAAAATATGTACAGTTTTAGAATTACGTTATGTTTTAGTTGTAAATACAAAAGTCTCACAAGGAATGGAATTTGCGACACTAGATACAGCAAAGGGGGACCATGAACGTAGTAGTTACTTTTAAGTTCAAGTATAAACCTATATAGTGCGCATATTTTGCGGTCGAAGGGTTTTGTATCAGCTTACTTTCGCCTAAGTTTTGACCTTTTCTATTTTTATTCATTTGGCAAGTGCATTGATATTTTAAATCAGAATCAAAGTCATGTTTGTGCAGTTGTTATCTCAGGATGAAGGAGTGAATAATCAAATACAATGAGAAGAGGCCCGAATATATCTGTATGAAATAGTCTCCGGGGAAAAAGTATTGTATATGGTAGGATCAGTCAAGCTGTAGAACATAAATCGAAACCCAGTAGATCTGTCTACTTCTCAGATTTAGATCGTGTCATAAGTATGAATCTTATTTGATAATTCTATATCATAATAAAATACAGAGTAATGTTTGCTTTCTTTTCCTTATTATATAGAATTTAAGTGTGTTAAAACTTCGTTCCACTTGTCATAAGGAACACACGGTTATTAATTAATTATGAGAGGAAAAAAATAATATTCGCATCAGATGAGCTATTTCCGTCGTCCTGCCAAACAACTGCTCTCATCTCACGGTGTTTCATTTCCGTTTTAGTTCGCTATCTATCTCTTTTTCCCTCGTGTAAGAGGAAGATTATGGGAAATTCCTTCTCGATAGCGTTTCAGCTTGCCCTATCTCGCGTGGAGGTGGTGGTGAAATTGTCGCATCATGCTTAGTGAGCAAAAGAAAAAGAGAACCTCCGCCCCTGCCATTTCTCACTCGCACACTTTGCATCTGGAGCTGGAGCGACGGAAGCAAGAGCGAGAATAGCACACGGAAGACGTCCATGGTATGTTACGTACCGGTAAAATGACTTTGCGATCGCCAACCTTAATGGACATTCTACGGTATCCAGTATGGAAAGCAGGAGCAGTGGCCGCAGAAGGTTAACAGCATGCAGAACAGTTTTTCTCGGACGTTCACTGGTCTCTTTTTAGACTTTCTTTCAGACATAGCATTCGAGAGAAAAAAGGAAAAAAAAAAAACAGCTTTAGAGTGAGTGTAGGTAACGTTTTTTCCTCTACAGAAACCGTTGAATCTGTTCTTCTGAGACTTAAATATAATACATTTCTTGAAAATTACTTTGGTATTCTAAAATAGCTCTCTAATTTGGTTGCTGTCAACAGAACTAAAAACGTTGTAACTTCCATAGTTATAATAATGCAGCATAATTATAATATTGACAAAAAGTCATGCAGAAAATTGATAGAAGAAATCCTAACGAAATATAGAGAATGTAAAATAAAAATAAATAAATAAATAAATAAATAGTAGCAGTAACAAGTATTGTTAATAGTGTTAGTAATAGGCTTGTGCTTGAATTGGTCACTTTTCTGTCTGACCGCAGAATGATAGTGCTATCTTCGCTGGTCTAGTGGTTAGCATGTGTGCCTTTGGTGCATGAGGTCCATTGTTCGATTCTCGGTGTGAGAATATTGAACGCATTATAGTGGTTCGGATTCCACTTTAAACTATAAATTCACGCCTAGGTGCTGTAACTGACCGTTAAACTTCAAAAAAATAAACTATGGAGATCTGTGGAGCCGTCTAGTTTCATCTATATTATTTTGTGTGTTGGCCACGTCTAAGTTGAACGTTTCCCCTTCAATTAAGAGTGACAAGTTTAATTCATATAACAACAGCAATAATAATAATAATAATGCCCTGTGTAACAATATGCTAACATTATATATAATGGTCAACCTCACTTAGTTTAATTTTTCATCTCACTAATATAGTTGGTGGATTAAAAAAAAAAAAAAAAAAAAAAAAGAACTTCCAGATATTTCATGGCTCACTTAGAAATTACACATGATTCTAATTTCTGAAAATTAACTGAGCTGCCGTCTTTACTGTGGACGGAAAAGCACCTAGAAAGCAGCGGCGCAAATCTGTCTTCAACATTGGAGGGGACGGTTAAGACCATTCCCATATATAGCTATGTTCAAAATACTTATGAAGTTGAAAAACAATGCTGTGGAGGATCAGCGGAGCAGCGTTCTCTTCAACATTGGGAGGCGGGCAGATTTGAGGTTTATTCTGGGGGGACATCAATTTCATCTCAACTTCCTATGTAGCAATCGGACACAAATCATCACACTTCCCCCCCCCCTAAAAATATTTCAAATAGGATTATTGGGGGAACAGTACCCCCCAGTTCCAAGATTGGAGGAGACATACTCCCTCATCCCCCGGGATTTGCGCCAGTGTCTAGAAGGTAAAACGAAACAGCTAACAGTACCGGATTTAACATATTGTCTGTGTTTGTGTCAATTTCAGGGTCATCCGAATGGTTGTATAAATGTAGACTATCGATAATATTGAATAACTTTTTCTGGGATAAATGTAACGTTATAGTATTTTTTTTTAATAGAAAAGAAACAAGTGAACGTACTGTTCAACGAATGTGCATGGTTATTACTTACCCCCTTCCGTCAGCAAAATTCGGACTGCACTATGGTGATCCTTGTAATGTCATCCAATTGATGCTTTATTGCAAGTTACTGGGACTGGTAGGGTGGTCCTGAAATCCAGCTCCCTTAGAGATGAGTCCTTGTAGTGAGGAACGGCTTATACAGTAATTGTATATCTGGTCTGTACATTCGCCAACTTCACTAAGTTCAAACCTCATTTTATGATTTCGAGTCCATATTAACACTAACAGTAAACCCCTATCCCTTCATAAAATCGGTGTTGGAGAACGCAAAATACAAAAACTCAAACTTCTAAGCCAAGGGATATTTATTAAAAATTAAAAGTGCTGTTGTTCATGAAATACAAATAGATCCAACAAATTGAGAAGTTATTTAATTAAAAAAGATTCGCTACGCAGTACACGACGAAAGAATGGTAAAATGAACAAGGCTAAACAAAAGTAAATTAATAAATGTTTTATATTTAGTGTAGTTGACAAAGTTTTCTCTTTAAGTAAGGGGAATATAATTCTTCTGAAGCAATAGACATGTATATAAGAAGCACAAAAAGGAAGAGAAGTTGTATATATAATGAAGGGGAAAAAAGCAAAGGCTTATTGCTAATTAGTAGTTTCAGTGTAAACCATGGTGCCTAACATTCTGCTTCGCTAATCATGAAGAAAATTACCCTCAACACAACACAAGTTCTCTTTCTCCACTTTTTCTTTTGTGGCATGTTTTATATGTCTTTTTAGTCTTCAACAAGAAATCTACTGTTTTCTTTTTCTTCTTTCTTCCGTCTCTCGCTCTCTCTCTCTCTCTCTCTCTCTGTATTTACTATACGATGCAGACAACAAAAAAATAATATGAGCGAGGAAAATCCCCGTGTAAGTGAATTTATTCTTTTTATGTAAATTGAAAAACTTCTGTTAAAGTATTTTTAATTAGGTAGTTCCCTGTGAAGAGTAGCACCTTTTCTGTCTTATATGATTTACAGAAGAAATTGAAATGTACACAAGAATTTCTTTGACTTCATAATACTTTTCGAATTTTATACTTTTTTCTATCTCAATTTCTTGATGTCATTCATTTTTATCTGTTAAAAATTAAGTATTGATTCAATATATTCTTAAACTTTTTCTTCTTCATTTTTGAAAGGCTTATGAAAAATATTTACATTGTACTTTTATGTTGACTCTATTTCTCTTAATTCTTTGTATTACTAATACAACTGACATCATTGGTTAGTGCTAATCTATTTCTTCTTTGAATCTTGTACTTACTGTAAATATTAATCTTTTTCTTTATATTACGGAATATTGTGGCTCAGTAGTATATCACACATCTGTGGTTCTAGGGTACTAGTTTGATCCCGGACTAGTTTGTGTGGACAACATCGTGTCTGTGACTTTTCTCCGTTTTCTCCAATTTCCTCCTACATCATTATTTCACCATTCTTTCATACATATTCACATTCATTAATCCTGCGTCTCCTTTACTCTACAAGACATAACCGTGGAATATAAAACTTAAATATTACATTTCATTCTTTAAAACCATATTACGGTAGCTTGTCTTTATCATTTTCAGTATATCTTTTATGATACAATTATTGTGTACTAGTTTTAACTGTGGAAATTTTTGGTTCCTGATTTCGATTACCGGAACAATGGTCTCGTTTATGGTTTCTTTTTAATTTAATTCTTTTTAATTTAATTTTCATATATAACACCGGCAGAATGAGAAAACTTAAGCGAGGATAGCTAAAAATATTATGGAGATTTGCAGTGTTATTTATTTATTCTTTTATTTATTATATTGTACATAAACAGCATTCATGAGAAGAATACTACCCAACACATCTAATATACCTAACATATCACATTTACCAGACCAATAAAATTATTTTGTAAACCAGTATTTGTTCTTTCTCTTTTTTTTCTTTTTTTGCTGTGTTTTGTTTTAGTACTAGTGTAGATGATAAGATGAGCCTTCAATAGTGTTATCCAAATAAGGAGAACAAGATTATTCGAATAAAATTTCTGTTAGTTTTAACAGTAAACTTCGACATTTTAACTGCAGAAGTACACCCACCAGCTTCCTGACAGAATTTGGCCTTGACTTGTACTAAAATACATTTTTTTTTTACCCCTTTCTTCAAAACTTTAAGTTTGTATTCAGAGTATGGATGAATGTAAAATACTTTGATCTTAATACAGTTGGCTGTAAAATAAACAAAATTGCTTTTACCTTAACACTTACTTACTGTTACTGAAAGCAGAAATAAATCCTGCAGAAAGTGGAAATTAGGTAAATAATTAATAGTCTTGTATGACTGTTTTACATTAAGGCTGCTAAAACCACTAACTTGGAAACCAATTGGAATAAGCAGGTTTGCAAGTTTGTTTTCGCTTAGGTTAAAATTTCGTGTGGTAAACCTGAGATTTTTAAGCTGGAGTGAAAGAAGGCATTGATAATGTAAGAATTGAGTAATGTTGACTTCAGTACACTATTATTCGTTTGTACACATTAATTAATAGTCCGAAAATATAAAGGACGCTTTTCTTTTTTTTGTTTTGTAGCATGCGAGGTACATCTTTCTCAACTAATAGTAGTTCAATACTATTTTCTTTCATCTATCC
The DNA here is from genome assembly GCF_964235325.1 of Thermobia domestica. Classification (NCBI taxonomy): domain Eukaryota; kingdom Metazoa; phylum Arthropoda; class Insecta; order Zygentoma; family Lepismatidae; genus Thermobia; species Thermobia domestica. The sequence continues at coordinate 195,695,776 of NC_137455.1, read as the reverse complement.
TACAATGCAATGTGATAGTTTATTAACTTTCATTATCTTGATCCCTTACATAGACAACTTATGGATAAGACACTTTCTTCATGGTTCTCATCATATTCGTTGAATCGAATTTTTCCAGTTACAAATATGAGTAACGGTCAACTCATAAATGTTATTAATATGTTCTAATTTTTAATAAATGAGGCGTAAATGAACGGTTACTATTCTCAGCAATCGGGAAACCTAAAATCAAACCTCTCATCCTGTTGGATAATGTTTTTTCAAGGTTTTCACTTTAAAATATTATTAAGCGAATGCTGGGATTGGATTAAATATACGTAGACCGTAACCTATTTTCGTCCAAACTTTTTTTTTTTATGTTTAAAGTGTAAAATAATTTTGCTGCCATATCTGGACTTAACGTTAATCAATAAGTAGCTAGGCCTCGTATAGCATTAAGTCTGGGAAAATACATTGAAACTTTAACTATCGACATGCCGGAAAAAAACATTGGCCTTCGCTTTTTCCTTGCCTTACTTGAAAATTACACTTCTGTTTTAAAGAAAGAAATATTTAGCTCAATCTATACTGACACCATAGGAATGATGGAAATTGCCAATGAATGTGCTGTGTATTTTCTTTATCGAACATTGTGTTACAGATTCAAAAGCGTACGAGGTTTGCTCCATTATCGGAAGTCGTTTAGTAACATGTTATAAAAATAACCTGAAATTTATTAAAAATCTTCTTTGTATTACTTTGTTTTGAAAACCTAAACCTTTGGCTGTATCATGCATATTTTTTTTAAAATAGTTGTATTATAAAGATCAAAATACAGTGTGCGCACATAGTTCATTTTAAACTTTTCTTTCTTTACTTTTTAAGTCTGGCGTTTCCCATGACCACGTTCTCTTGTGGGCGTTCATTCAGACTTAGAACATTGCATAATGAGCGACCGGAAAAAGTCATTAATTCACTTCCGGAGACAATAGTTATGGTTCCCGGCTATTGTATAGTACTACGAAGGGGAGAGAAACCCAGAGATTTGCGCATGCTCAATCCTCCCCCATTCTTGTAATCGAACTACGTAGCTCCAACCTTAACTATCTATGCAATCAAAATGTTGTTTCCCACATTATTGTGCTATCTTCGTGATTTCGCAAACCACCTGTTGTGCTCTATGTTCTCTTTCGTCCAGCTAAGAATCTTGTCTTAAAGTCTTATGGTTAATAATCATAAAGCTGAAGCAAAGGCTGAAATCAAATGGAATAAGAATACTTTTCCGTTTAATGTATCGTTCGAACGATATTTCCTATCAAACTAGATGTTGGCAAGTACTGTGCGTTATGAGCAGATTTCTTCCTATTCAAATTTGGTTCTTAAATATTTAGCTTCTTTCTTACTTGTATAGGAAAACAGGAATCTGGTCTTCTAAGAACACGGCGAGTTACTCTGAGAGTTAAACATTACTTCAGAGTAGGAGTTCATACATTCCCTATCATCTTTAAAAGAAAATAATTTAGAAAATCAGTTGTGCCCTCGGTTAAACAAAACTTCTAGTTACAGTATGCTATAATATTGCTATTTGACTCTTCCATTGTTAAACTACAACAAATGAAATATATGCATCGTTTTAGGACACCAGCAGAAATGCAGCAGTGCTCATATCTATATTGTGCACTTATATGACATTCATAATAATTTTACTAACTAACCATAGAGTAGAATCAGATATATAAATTACTATCATCAACATAATACACATATAAAGTCAATCGTACATTATAAGATTTTCATTAAATTTACTACAAATCATGACAACTTTGATGCAATAAAACCCTTGTTATATTACAATCAAGGTTTACAGTGAATATTAAACTAAACAAGGATTGATTGTTATTTTAAGGTGAACTATTTTCGTTCTGTTACGCTTGATTATACCTAGGTATAAGTAATTTACTAACACTAGTATAGCATCATATTTGACATTGGTTTATTGTAATTGTACTGTAAACCCTTATGTGTACTATGTTTTGTGGATTGACATATACAATACCATTTGAGCCTCAAGTATAAATCCAATAGTGTTCATAATTGGCCATACCATATCAAAATCCACGGCTCTTCTTGCAAGAAGAGAGAGTTTACATGGGTATGTGAATTTCGCCCCCCCCCCCCCAAAAATATCTACACGCCATGGGTTGCAGAAGTGTGTCTCATGTTACAGGTATATGGCTACTGATAACGCCTGAGCGTTTAGACGACCCGCTATTCATTTTTCCTTTTCCTAATAGACGAACGAAACAGAGAATTTTATGGTATGTGGAATATGATTACGATTATACTGTAACTATTATCTTTCATACTGTACTTTACAAAAACAGTCGGCCTTGCAAAAAAGGTTTATAACTAATTAATAATTCAAGTAGACCTATATAAATTTATAATATATATAAGAAATTCTCCCTAAAACACAATAGAATACTCTCACTAATCAAAGCCGATTCTCATGGTTCAAATTTGAGAACACTAGCCACAAGGCAGCTCAGAAATAGATGTCAGAGCATCTATTTAGGTAATAAATATATTGAAATTTTACTCTTTGCACTTATTTTTACATGAATTCTGTGAATACCGTATTATAAGAATGGATTGTGTGATGCTTCCAAAATTTAATGTTGCAAAAGAAAACTATTGTGTCTTTCTGGCAATTTTTGGTTGTCGCAAATCTCCACGAAATGTTATCCTATCTTCTGCAAATCCTGTAATAAGTTTCTCTGGAACTTAGTGAAAACTGGAAAGAAGAAGAAAAAAAGGAAATACAGCCATTTGTTTTTGGTAACTTTATATATATGCATGCTCTGAAAAGCTTTCTAAATTTCTTGCGAGATGTCTTCTGAGAAACTTTCAAGAGAGTTTTTGAACAGTTTACAGTGTTTGGATTTATTGTTCGTTTGTTTTCTTTCTTTAACAAGAAGAAGTTAGTATTTTACAAAAATAATCCTTCAAAAGAGAAGTACGTCCCTACTCGAACGTAACACCATCAAACTTTCATATCTTTAGAAAATTTTGCTGAGACACTTAACATAGAATTGAAAACAAAATCGCTGTGTACCATTTGAAATGTTTCACATTAAACAGTCTTTGAAAGAAAGTCTTTAGTCTTCTATGTTGCAAATGAGGAATGAATAAATGACTTGAGAAATTAAGATTGGGATAGAACTCTAAGGACACTGTTATCCATCATAAGCTAGACTTGTATTGAACTAGTGACATTTAGCTTCAGATGTGAACACTACATCAGTGACGACGCCAGCTTTCATTTCTTACGGGGGAGCGGTCAAACGGAGAATCAGAAATTTGGGAGTGACAGATACTTTTTTTGAATACTGAAAATAATAGTTTTTATATTAGTTGGTCTGTACTACAATGCAACATGTCTGGGTAGGACAAGCGTACCTACGCTTGCCTGTTTTCCTTCCCCCCCCCCTAGCATCGTCACTGGTGTATATGCATGGTTTATAGTAAAAAATCTCCTTTAGTGCTCGAGATAGTAATTATATGTTAGGTGGTGTTATTGTTATTGGATTTGAGTTGAGTTGATTTTGAGTTTAACGTCCCGTTCAGCAGCGAGGCTATATGAGACTTAGACCTACTGATTAACGTGGAATCCGAACCACATGAGCTCCCGCCGGGAATCGAACCCGGGTCTCCCACGCCAAAGGCGCGTACACTAACCGCCTAGCCACGGAGGAGCTCATTTTGTTGGATTTGAGCTTAGCATCTGTTTGTGCACCGGGACCATACGAGACGTGAATCTACTGTTTAACGTAAAGTAGGTGTTTATATTTCAAAACTCTTCCAGTGGGAGTCGAACCAGGGATCCCTTGCACCAAATGCGTTCCACTAGACCAACGAAGAAAACTTATGTTTTAGTGCGAATGCGTGTAAACTGTACATACCTGTACATATAAAAGTAACCAAGAAAGTTCTGTCGCCTTTTCATCCACCACCTTCGAACAACATCGATATGTTACCTAAGACGTATCTGAAAGATTAAAAATAGTCCCCATCAGCATCAACGACCTTCTGCCAACATTCTGGAAGGCCATGAAGGTCGTGGTAGAACTTGGTGGGCTGTGAAGCGAAGAAAATATAAAGTGCATTTTGCACCTCTACTAGGGATTTGAACTGGCGTCCTCTAAGGTGATTATCCAAGAAACGTAACGGGTGTTATTCGGACAGTGCAATGTCCGGGGAGTATGGCGGATGCAATATTGTTTCCCATCCAAGGCGTATAATGATGTCCCGGGCCATCCTAGCCACGTGGGGCTTAGCGTTGTCCTGTAACAGGAGGACTCATTTGCGATTCAGAAATGCTGGCTCCAGAGTTTTGAGTTTTTCTTGAACACGGCTCAACTGCTGACAGTACACAGTTGCATTGATGCTCTGACCAGCTAGTAGCAGTTCCCGATGCACGATGCCGCAAGCAGTCCATCAAACACACAAGAGGACCTTCTTCTGGTGCAGTGCTGGTTTCGGCTGTTTGGAACCGGTTCATGGGATGTTCACCAATGATGACGGCACCGTGGAGCTTCGTACAGGACCCACTTCTCATCACTTATCAACACCTTGTGCAGAAAGGGCTCCTTCCTTAGACAAGACAGCAAAGAAACACAGGTGTTTGCTGGCGTTGCCTTCTGGCCCGGAGTCAAATTATATTAGGTCCATCGACTCAACTTGTAGTGCTTCCCAAGTTGATGGGGTGTTTCCGAATGGTTTGTCTATTCACATTGAATTGTGGTCCCAATTCCTCACATGAGTGGCAACTGTTTGCCTCAATTGCTGCCTGAAGATTTTAATTTTGTACATGTGTTGGTCTTTCCTGCACGTGGTGCGTCTTCGAGTGTTTCCTCACCGTTTTTAAACTCTTTAACACCACTGCACTATCCGCGTAGTCACGATACCCTCACCAAAAGCCTGGCATATCTTCCACCCCGCTGCAACGGCGTTTGACCCTAGTTTGAACTCTATATCATACACGTCCTTATGACGCTCGTGGAGATCCCATGTTCACTCTGTCCTTACGCAAGTTCACGGTGTAACTGAACTGCCAGAACCAGGTAGTATGTGGATATACCCACACCAACAACTGACCTTCGCCTTATCTCCATTCGCATTCACCTCACGGTATGAGAGCCAGGAGCGTCATTTCAGATTTTGTTTGGGGGGGGGGTTCAAGACCTCTTGATATAAATAAAATTTCGAGTTTTTCACTGATTTACTACTATTCTATTGGTAAAATGTATATAAAGCTCAAACTCAGGGGGTGGCAATTGCCCCTCCCTACCCCCTAAATGACGCCCCTGGTGAGAGCCAGTTGAACACAGACCTCCACAAATAGCGAAAGAACTTTCTTGGTACCTTTATACATAAGGTACATATACTGTATATAAAGTGTAAAACATTATTTTTGTATTTATTAATTGGGTGTGACTACCTGTTGCCTACATGTGTATATATACCTCTGGATTAGAGAAGATGTATATGTAAATTATTTCAGAAAGAGAAAAAAAGTACTGCGTCTTTAAAGCAGTTGATTTATGTGATTTCTGTATTATCAAAAAAAAAATTTTGGCGGATTCTTTCTTGTTGCCATATCTTTTTACATGCAAGCCTATTTTGCTTCTCAAAGTAACCTTCCAACAAGCATTCTTTGTCGTGTGTTGTGAAGAAAATCCTCATAGTCCTAGAACATACTTACTATATACGTAGACTGACTTAGCTCACGATTGAATAATCATACCTCTTTCTAATTTGTTAGTTTTTAAATTTTCAATTTTATTTTTAGAACTAGAGTAGGATATTTTGGTTCGGAAAACCAATTTGTAGATACAAAAACTAGTTATTGGGTAATTTTTTGTGATAAGGCAGAGTGCAGTGAGCAGTGGCGTATTTAGGGAAGTGGCTTCCGGGCTTAAGCCCCCCCGAAATCTTCCTTAGTATAGTAAAGTAAATGAAATATCTTGCAGAATTTTCACATTTCCAGGCAAAGCCCCCCCCCCCCGAAAGTTAGCAAAGCCCCTCCCGAAACAAAATCGTAAATACGCCACTGGCAGTGAGTATTATCATCTCGTATCTCTCTTATCACTTATACCTTTTTAAGCATCTCAGTTTTTCATAATTAATAATCATGAATATATCATATCATATACAGCTTTATTCTAAACAATATTGTATATGAACAACTATGTACACCTAATGAATTACCTTGTTTGGATGTCTATGGATATCTTAATAATGGACAATTATTAGATATCTATTTCATGTTCCAGATGTAGTTTAACATTATGTGGGCATGTCTATATCTTTGTTACTTTATCAGGTAGATATCCGAGATTTAAGTTCTAGAACTAGAGTTGGATGTTTTAATTCGAGAAGCACCGATTCACAGATATAAAAATAGAATGGATACTTCCCTGTGCTAAAGCGATCCAGTGAGTGTTGTTATATTATTTCTTTAACAGTAAGTCAAGTGGTATTGATTATAATTAGTAATTTATTTATTTATTTGTTCTTAGATTTTACTGTGGTGGAATGAATGATTTCTTTGACATTTTTTCAATGATTTAGACTTACTATGCTCATTTTTTCTTGTTCTTCAGAATCTTTTGGAAAATAAATTTAAAAAGGGTCAAGTTGCAGGTGTTTCTCAGACACTTTTTTTATATGGAGGGAAGGAGAATTATATCAATTCTTAAGAGGTAAATAAACCCAAGCGAAGAATTGGATCACAATAAAACTAACGAAGCAATGAAAAATCCCTCGTGGGAAAGAATCAACTGACACAATTTCCCACACTTTGAAGTATCTTCTCGGGAGATATTTTTTTTCCTTTTCTTCTTATTTTCTTAGATTCTCGCTCGTTTTCCTTCTCGCCTTCCTAATCGTGCCTTCGCCACGCTTCACCTATACACCGAGTCCCTTCATTTCACTTTTCTCTCTTTGTATACGCGATTTTATTTTTTTTCTTTTAGAGAATTTGAAGGGAAGAAGAAGCGTACAGGACCAAATTTCCTCAACGGAAGCTTCCTTTGGCTCTGTAGACGTGACGGTGAAGAGAAACAGGAAAACTTAGAAATCCTATCTGTACATAAGATTTCCAAATTCCAAGCAAGAAATGCAGATACAGCGTACTTAGTGTACTTTAACAAGGAAAATAACATTCGGAGAATACAGCTAATATGGATTAAGAGCTTCCATTTAACATGAGTCATAAGCACTTTTCATTATGTATCTCTGATCTGTGATTTTTTTTTAAATGACAGAATAGTTCAAATGTAAACAAGATACGTTAATGCAGCTGAACCGATGGAAGCTTCCTGGACATATTAAAAGTAGTAATTTATTACATTAATAATAATCAAAATCCTTTAAGGAAATCATTATATTAAATTACTACTTTTAATATGCCCAGGAAACTTAAATCGGTACAGCAGCATTAACGTATCTGATGTTTATTAAACTATTCTGTCATTTTAAAAAAATGATAGATCATATATATATATATATATATATATATATATATATATATATATATATATATATATATATATATATATATATATAATTATTATTATTATTATTATTATTAAAAACTATTTGACTCATGTTAAATGGAAGCTTCTAATCCATATTGTGTCCACTCCTGGTTCCTTTTAATGGAAGTCTACCTCATTAAGATCATATACCTATACATATTCTTACTTAATATCCGATAGCATTATAAATATCCACATTGACTTGATCCCTAGCCTTCCGTTGCAAGCGCTGGTATCGGCTGAAGGAATTCCACTCGCTTTCTCTCGCTTAGCAACAGCTGAACCCTTATTGGCTCAACGCGTGGGTGTGAGGGTGTGAGCTTTAGTTCGCATTTTTGCCACGGCTCAAGACATTTTGGCAACACAATAGATACTCCTATTTAAGTTGATAAAATATCATAAAAAGCAATGAATCATGTTTGGTTCAAATGTCATATTAGATCTCATAGCTAAATATACAAGACCGAAAAATAAACGTTCTAGTGACAATTCAGAGTAGTAACAAAAAATTGAAAAGTCTTTCTTCGGCATCCAAAAATCTTGCATTTTTTCTCTTTAGTTTTCTGCAGACAGTTATACCGTCTCTTCTAATGTGAAATTTTTATTTTTGTATTCCATTACAGTTTGGATAGTCTATGGCAGTCACCAGCAATTTTTTTTAGTAGAGAACCAAAGATAAAAAGAAAAAACTAGGCGGATCATTATAATTTAGTAAAAATAACAGTGGAACAGTTTTCTAAATTGTTGTAATAGTAAGCTCTTTTAATGGTTGAAGTTTCTCTTAAATCTGGTTCAAACGGAGATGCACTGATTCTTAGAAGTTAAACGCTCATTTGTTAGACTGTTTCTAATACAACTCTTTCGAAGTAACCCTAGGGAAAGTCCAAATAGGTGGAAAGTTTATGCTGCAACTGATGGATAAATAAATTAAAGAATGAATGATAGGATTAACTACGAGACAAAGGTCTTACAATAGAAACAGATACACTTCCGGTACGAGATATCATTTACATGACACCTTTTCGAGACGAAATAGCTTTTAACTCTTGTTTTTTGTAGGCAAGCATAGTGAAGGGCGTTCGGATGATAAAACCGGAAGATGTTCTTATTGAGCTGGAACATTGCGTAGCTATTGCCCGTCGTGGCTTTTGTCCCTAATGATTTTCTACTCATTGCTATCCCTAAAAATTTGTAAAAGTGAAATAAAACTTTTCAGTTTCAAATCGCACGATTACGCCATGTAGGCTAAAGAGACGGTGATTATGATAAATGAATAAAATAGTGGAATGAAGAAAGTTGGAGAAAAACTAGAGAACCCGGCGTGAGCTGGGTTCGAACCAGGGACTCCAAACACCAGAGGTGAACACTCTACTACTGACAAGGGACGTATGCGAATCGTGACCGCTAGATATTTATGAAAATTTGTATCCTCACTAATTGTGGATCGTTAATCATCGTGGTGGTAGTCACTCGGTGCGGAAATGCCTTGTTTACCCGCTACGTATAATACATATATCATGCATTGACCTTATGAGGCTGTGCCTAGTTATACCGTAAAAACGCCGGAAAAAGGCAGAAAATGAAAAATGCGTGCAGGTAACGTGATATCTATGGGAGTGGGACACGTGACCAAGAACACGGCAGTCCCTCTAAATATCTTGATTTGGGTTTTCAATAATTTAGTCAGCGTAGTCTGTATCTAACCTTCGTAACCTCGCCTAGTTAACGCGTGATCCCATCTACTTTTCCAGTTGATGTGAATTCAGCATTGAAAGAACCAGAAACTACTCAAATTGAGAAGGAACAAAAATAATTTTCTAAATGTCGTAAAGCTGTATTCCTAAAATCTCCGGAATAGCCTACGCTAGGATTTTTTGGGTGTCCACAATGCATATTAGGGCGTGAACGGCCTTTTTATATTATAGTAAACGTTTCGTTTGTTCCTTTTTCAGCACCGTGGTACGCGTAATGTGAAACCTGGAGTTAGATGTGAAATCGGAACCACTGTAATGCTTTCAAAATTCAAGGCTCTTCCACCGAGAATCGAATCCGGAAATAATGTGAACCAATAGCGCAGGTGATAACCAGTAGACCAGTGGACAGGGCAATGCTAGTAAGCGTGTTTTTCATTTTAATATTACTGTTAGATCACTGATTAGTGCTATTAAATTATCTTCTATATTTCCTACACGTTTCACTATGATTAGCTGCATCTCTATTCCGGTCTACTAAAAAACAAAAATAGTGTCTATTAATAATCACGAAATGTGAATAAGTATGAAAAAAAAGAACTTGATCCTATATCGAAATTTTAGTTGTGAACTTTGAACGTGCGTTTTGGAGCTACAATCACCTGAGCTAACGTTTCCATGCCTCTGAATCAGCTCTGGTTGAATGAAATTCACTTTTTTGTTGTTGTTTTTCCTTGCACCATCATAATATTGATTCTCTCCGACTACTTTTGTACACTAATAGTGTAATCTCGCAACCTACCCGTGTAGCATGAAAGAACTTCAATTGGCAATATTATAACCACAGAGAGTTTTAAGAGTGGTCATCCAAAGCTATTTTCTTCTTAGGCAATCAATGATACTCGCTTCTTTCCCACGGAGGCCTTTGTATATCAACAATATTTCCTCTTTGAGAAATATACATGTTTTCTTGTGGTCACTGTCTGTCAGGAGATAATGGCGGCAGAGAGATACCGAAGTGAAGTGGCTTTTATTTTATATATATATATATATATATATATATATATATATATATATATATATAAAGTAGTATTATATTTTCGTTCTTTCTTTTCGCTGAGGTGTTACTTTCGGATGCTTGACTGCTCCAAGGCTATAGGCGAGGCAAGGCTTGGTTGGTTATTTGAGTTCGTCGCATCGTGGATGTGGGACCACAACCACTAATCATGGGAAAATATAATGAATGTGTGTGTGAGGAAAGGGAGACAAACTTGGATGCTAATGTTTGAGTTACTTGTCTCTGGTTAAACATCGTGCTGTGATGCCCTCTTGCGTTCCCCTACGCCTGTATCGAATCCGTAAGAGGAATAGCCAGGCGATTTTTTTTTCAAAGTTTAATCCTTTAACTTTTTCTATCAATATTTTATCATTCATTACACAGAACAGAGTTACCAAACGAAATTCCGAAGTGCCGGATATATTCTGAATAAATCATCATCATCATCATCATCATATTATTATTATTATTATTATTATTATTATTATTATTATTATTATTATTATTCCTGTATCTCTGTTTAAAATGGTTTCAGTTTAATAATTTAACGGCCGTCTCTGGCAAGTGCAGATTGTTTGAAGAGTTCTCCTTCCCCAAAGAACTTCTGATCAAATGACAGGTATCTAGTATTACTGATTTTTGTACATTTGTTAGAAGATATTTTGCATTTATCTGTTCAATTTGTGTCACATTACTTTTAGGGACAATTGTTGTAGTTAAGATAATGATTGGTCTTACTGTAACTTTCTGACATTTCCATAACTTTTTGATTTTGTGAGCCAGGTCTTTATATATAAATTTGCTTATTTTCGTACTGAATGTTGTACGTATGTTATGAGTCAGTGGTACTGTAACATCTACGAGGGTTACTTCTTGGTCCATTTTATTGATAATGGTAATGTCGAGTCTATTTCCAGGTACCGTTACATTTCCATAACATTTCTCGATCCCAGTATTATTATTTATTTAACACAAAACCGAATCAAACGAAAATTTGACGCACCAAAATTAAACTCTTAATCAACTGAAAGTCTGTTACTTTTTTTCTGACGTGAGCTGTAGAACCAGAAATTGGTTGGTTAATTACTTTTGGGTTTAACATTCCTTTACATCAAGTTTGAACCATTTTAATTTATTTATATTTATTTAATATTCATCTGTACCAAACGAATTGTGAATGCTTATTAATTACAAAGTTAGTTACATAATGAAGTAATGGTTAATTTGCATAATACTAAAATTTATTGCTTCAAGTTTATATACAAAATTCTGTCTATACACTCGACTTTAAACTAATTTGATGGTTGTGGTGTCTATATGAAAATACTTTGTAGTGATAATGCTATTGGTCTGTACCACACAGCTTATTTACAAAATACTAGACTTTTGGCAGAGAGGCGATCTTAGTTTTCATCATATCGTATATCTATTTTTGTAATGGTTATCATCTTTGTAGGTGGTTGGTTGGATGAAATCTCATATTCGAGGGAAAAAAGAGAGAACTAGTTAAGCATGTGTGAGCAGGACTGCACGAAGCATAGTAGAATGGTAATTAAAGTCTTTGAGCAGTGTTTTCGAGTAATCCATTAGGAATACTGATCTCGTTGCGCTACTGATGGAAATTAGCATCCATCCAGTCATGAAGGTTCTTAATTTTACCTGTGATGTTGATAGCGACATTAATGACTTGCAATATTAGGCGTGTTCATTTAGTGCGGTGGCTTAAAAAAAAGTAGGCAGGTTGCACTTTTGGGAAAAGCATGTCATTTTTGTCCTTTAAATATAAATATATATACATCTTTTTTCTTCTATGTAGTATACAGCTTTAGTGGCTTTCTGTTTTGTATTATTAACGTAGTGGACTCAGAACATTGAGATACTTTATAACTTTCGGAAAATTATTTGTTAATACAGTTAAAATTATTATGCTGTTAATACAGTTTTAAAATGATCCTTTGATTATGTAATTATTTGTAAAGCTTCAGTAGCTTTGACTTTTTACTATGCATGTTGCCTTCTTCTGTTCGGTCTTTAGTTTTAATTACCAATGAAAAATTAGCTATACACTAAATTTCTTTGTGTACATATAAAATCGTTTCTTAAGACGACTGTTTCGACATATTTTTTGAAGACGTCTCGCCTATGATCATAAATGGTTATACTTGGGAATTAGTGTTTTCATTCAGCATATGGACCTACAATTTTGCCTGGGATCCGAACCATACAAGTTTCCACCAAAAATCTAACCGAAATATCCTTGATCAACTATGGAAATGCTAACTGTTGTAGCTACAAAATAGCCTCATCACACAATTCTCACTCAGCCTGTAAAATTTTATGCATATTCTGTTGTCAGTTTGGTGTATATACGAGTAATATTCAAGGTGTTTTCTGGTAAACGAATTGTGTTTAAAGAGTTCATAATATATTTCTTATAGGATTTTCACTTTTGTCAATGAGTTAGAATGTTTTAACTTCCATCGTGCAGTAATATTTGAATAGTAAACATACCTATTCTTAGCGCCATACTTGCAGGATCTATTCTCATCCAATTTATGGTGATAACGCAGGCTTTTGAGACAATTGAAGAGCTACTAGAATTTAAAAAAGCGAACTCATCGTCTAAAAATCTACTACTTAGGATTACGTGCTCTCCACACATCATACAACCATTTAGTAGCATACGCAGAATTTCGTTAGGGAAGGCTTAAGCTCCCAAGGCCATATCATTCCAGGTATTTGTATGCATATCTTAGTTTGATAAATGTTTATTTTTGCATAATATCTAGCTTGAGGAAGTTGAAACCCGGAAATGACCCACTTGCGACGCCACTGTAGCTAGCAAACGGTATGCGTTTCTTCATCCGACTTTTGTGCGGGGAAGGAAGGGCTGTGGCATTATGGATTTCCTTATGTGAAATTCGTCTATTTTACTAAACTGTAATACTTTCATTTAATTCATGAAAAAAATGAAAATCGTTGAATGAATATAAAATTTTAGCTTATGCGATTTTCTTCTATTCTCTTAAAAAAATGAGTAATTTTATTGTTGACATTTTTCTTAACTGGTTATATTTCAAAGTCAGTTGACGTTCAGGAAAGTGAAAATGGTAAAAAGGGAAGAGATCTTTCTACCAATCTCTTTGTTGGGAGTCATCCTTTTGTTGTCGTAAGCCCCACTGTTGAGGGCAGAAGAAAGTTCTCTTCATTGTTTTCGGAAGGGCATTCCTCTTCCCCCTTAATGTATTTAATCCTGAGGTTTTTTTCAAATATATAAAAGTCTTTTGCGTGTGTGTGTGGTGTGACGGGAGAGATACATAGGCCAGTGGTTAGATATATAGAGGGGATTGAAGAGAGACGGGAGATCTCAAGGATTGTCTTGGTGAAGTACGAGCTCCCCGCGTGGAAGAATTGTCATCATGCGATTAGCTACACTCCAGGGCGCCTGACTAGCATGCGGGGGGCATCTTTTGGTAAAGGAGTGTTTGCCTGAAGATAGCAGCAAACCAACATACCGTCACATCGTTTATATTTTAATAAGCTCCAGAAAAGAGCCACTTTGAAGTTAGGATGAGCGTTAAGTGCTCAAAATATCCTAAAGGAAGATTACTTTTTTCACCTTCAAAATATACAGTATATTCCTATGGTGGCTCAGCCACATATCATCCTAAAGATAAACAATTAACTGTTGACTCGTTAGGGTTACTTGGTTATCATCAAAATCAGATCTTTATGTTGATCGCAACTAGACTATAGCGGAAATATCCATCCAGTGATCATAATAAGAACATTTCCTGATACGTTTACATCGCTGAATGAAGATTATGAGCTAAAATGGAAGCAGGTGATTAATATAAGTGAATAATTATGATAAAATTGGAAATATAAGAATGTTGGAGAAAGCATGAGAACCCAAGAAAACACAGATTATAGTGTGGCTCTCCACAAGCTTTCATGGTCTGAGATTGAACTAGTAGTCCCCACACACCAGAGATGATCGTTCTATCATTGAGCCATTGTGCATCTGTAGAGTAATAGGCCTAGATTTACCTAAAGCATATAGTTTTAGCTGTCTAAGTTTCATAAGATTATAACTCTATAAACTGAGTGTCTGTTAGCAAGGATATCGTAATCTTTATTGTAATAAAAAATAATCTATCTGCTAACTTAGTTGAATATTCCACAGGCCATACAATGCCACAGTGTGTGTGTGTATATATATATATAACTTGGTTTTTAAAATAGCCGAAATAAACAACATGGCTACCACCAATTTGCTTATCTATTCTTTACAAGAAACGACTAATGCTGGTTTTTCGCAGATTTCTGCTTTCGATGGAAAACAGACTGACGCTTCTTTTTCTTCCCTTTTTTCGATAAAAGAGTGGTCTGGTCGGACAAGATGAAAAAAAAAAAACTAGATAAATTGGGGAGAGCTTGTGCACCGTGCAAGGTTGAAAAAGAGAGTGGATCGAGCATGCATGGTAGAAACGCATCAATTACGTACACACTGCACACATTCCGATGCAAGTTGTCGGAAAGAAAAGAAAAAGAAGAATCACATCAAAACTGCATTAGCCTTGCTTCCAGGGATCACGAGGACTCATCACATTAAATGCGGGTGGGAGTGTAGGATAGAAGTTTGATCAGAGAGAGATCAACCTTCTCTCTCCTAAAATTACTACTTTATGACTCCTGGTCATGAGTTCGAAACTCGTGTTATATGTATACTTGTATAATATATAAAAGTAAAATGAAATGTATGTAATTCTTTCATTTTTTTCCCTTTTTGTGTTACTTTGATTCCTATCAGCAATTCAATAAATGAATCACGACCTTTTGATTCCAATCTGAGTCAAGTTCATGGCATCTTCGTTTTTTCATATGTAATATATATTTTCTTCTTGTGCTTATGAAATATTCAGTTTTCGTGATAGACGTGATCTTGCACTCTTTATTATTAGAACCAATCCGATACGTGTGAGTGTATGTACCTAATGTGTATACACGCATATGAATTCATTATTATATCCTTTTGATAGCATGATCGCATACTTGCATTGAATTCTTTCTTATACCTGTTGCTTTTCTTCCCCCCTCCCTCTTGTGTTTGGAATTCCATAAACGCCAAAACACGAAATAAAAGAAAGTAAAAGTAATTTGAACGTGTATACGATTTGAAAGAAACGAAGAAAATAATGGTGTCTTGATTAGGAAAAGCATAAAATATTTTGTTACATCTCCGTTCTTAATGCTTTGTTTTTGTTTTCAAAAGACTCTGCCTTTGTTATTTTTTTTAAAAAAAATGCTTTCTTTAGTTCATATACATACGGAAATTTGTTAGAATTCCATTGCTAATTTGTTTACTAAAAAAAAAAGCAAGAAATGAATAACGAATCAGTAGCTACTAGAATTTCTAAGATAACATAAAAGTGAAAGTATTTCCTTTGCTTATTTGTAAACACGTTATAGTTAATTTTATACGTGCATGCATGTATTGTGTTCGTGTGTATATGTGTTAGTGTGTGTGTGTGTGTTTTCTGCTCAATTTCCTTTTTTATCTAACAGAGCTAGACATGGCTACTAGGCCAGGAAAATAAGGCTAGCCGCATATTGACATTACCCAGTGGAGGCAAGAAACTGTAGACAATTGAGCAAAGCCTTGTACCACATACTGACCCGGAAATGTGCTACACAAAGGCCTCCTCAACGCCTTGTGGCTGAGGCATACACAGTCAGTGACCTGAGGCTTCTCTCTCCGTATTCTTACTGCCTTTCTCTGCCTCAGCATGGCTGACTTGTCCTCTAGTCAATACGCGGCTAGCCTGATGGTAAGGCGACTACTTCTTTTCCCCTCTTGTAGTTCGACTATATAACACAAACTGAGAATTTAAAAAATGAGGTGAAAGAATAATTTTAGAGTAAGGATTAGGGATATGACCCTATAGACCAGATAAGTAATAAAGGTTAGATTACCAAGATATCTACTTGCATATCAGTTAATGTTCCTCAATATAAAACTCTAAGACAATTTACCTTTCAGCCAAGAAACGAGACTATTATCAGAGATTGTTATTGAATGTGTGTCCCAAGTTACCTATAAATATGCCATTAAAACATTCGTTTTATAAAACTCTTTCCTTTATCTTCCATGAAACTTAAATAAACATATTGATGGACAACATGCTCGTTTTATAATTGGTAGGTATCTGTTGCGATTCTTAAACTATTAAGAAAGTCTTCCTGTTAATTTACTAAAATGTTTTTCGAAATTTCTTGCTTGTTTCGTGATAGATAGTACTTTTTGCCAACCCTTCCCCTAATATGAGATATCAAGTGTTTTGCAAGGAAATTAGTACTAACTTCGAACTATACCTCAAAAGCCTGAACAGAGTCAATTCAAATGTATGATGTCAAAAATGTGCTTTGCACTGAAATGGCAAGGAGCCATTGAAAAATTTATATCAACTCTGGAAATTTCAACTTTGTAATGTAACTTACTTTCGACAGCTTTCAGTTTAAGCTAGAAGTTTTCCTGGAATTTCAGAACTAAATGTAGAAACCAGGGAAATCTTTGTGCGTGTGAATGAGGAGGGTTTACGTGTATTTCTCTAAAATTACTTGCTTATATTACAATACATTTTGTCCTGATATATATATATATATATATATATATATATATATATATATATATATACTATTATATTGCATAGTAAGTAAAATAGAAAAAGGAAAAACAAAATAGGAATAACTAAAGAACAGAGAAGAAAAGCTTGTTTTGTGGATTGTTGAGTGTAACGTTAACGAAAAAATGCTTACCTAATGTTTCGTGCCGAGTATTGTTCTGTATCGAGTAGAAACATGGACATTACAGAAGTGCGACGAAAAACAACGGAATCTTGAAATAGATATGTGAATGCAGAAATAGCTTTAGCACGGGACGAGAAACATTATTTAAAATTGTAGACAAGACGAGAAATTCCATAAGTCTCGTGGGAAACATTACCTCACTGTTTTGGAAGTCTTGGATCTCAAACACCGTTTTGGTGTTATATAATTCATAGTACGAACACTATAAATTGGTAAAGTTATTGTACGAACACAATAAAGAGCATTTTTCAACATTTAAAGATACGCAAGTCATTACACAATGTACTCCAATAATAAATATGATTTAAATGTTGTTATATCGCATCCTTCATGAACCTCTCGTGACAGAGAAGGATTCTGATAACTTCTAGATTAAATTAAAAAAAAAAAATCTATTGAAAATGCTCCAAGAGCATTGCCAGAACGAACTTGAAAATAATTAATATTTCTTATTAATTTCTATACGCTTTATACCAATTGTTCGTAAAGCTACATATCACAGAACGTTTTAACAGAATTCTTATAAACAAAACCCGTGGAAAAAATTTAGTACTCAAGGTAATTATAAATGGATAGAGATATCAATTACAAGAATTGTTTAATGAGTATAATTTAATGAGTTTAATGAAGTAGCTTAATTAATAGAGCATTGGCTTCGCATTCGGGAGGTCGTGGGTTCGATTCCCACTGACGATCATCCTGACTGGGGTTTTCCAGGATTTCCCTCAGCCCTACCAGGCAAATGTCGGGATGGTACCCTCTAAAACAGGCCCTGGCCAACACCTTCCTAAATCCTTTCAATTGTTGTTGTTAGATATCCAGTATAAAATGGCCTCTGAGCTGTATCTGGTGATTGTAAAAATAAATAAATAAATAAAATACTTTATTATACTCATTAAACAACTCTTGTAATAGATATATCTATCCATTTATAGTTTCCTTGAGTACTAAATTTTTTCCACAGGTTTTGTTTATAAGAATTCTGTCAAAACGTCCTATGATATGTAGTTTTACGAAGAGACATGCTCAAAATGGAAGGCTCAAAATTGAAAAATTTGCAAAATATCATCTCTCTATAATTTACGGTTCCCGAGATACGGCTCCTTAAATCTCCCGTTATCCGAACTTTATTGGCCAATATGTAGGGAGCGGTAAAAGTGACGTGAAAAATCCCATCACTTCTTTCAGATAGTTTCTAATGCTCTATCGAATGGAGGGCTCAAAATTGAAAAAATCGCAAATATCAGACACACACACACACACACTCACAGACACAGAGACTAAGAGAATTCAGTAACGAACTTTTTCAGTTTGTTGACAAGGTCATAAATTTTGTACATTTTTTTACAAACCAAGATAAAACTTTTACAAAATTCACGAAACGAGATGAGAAAACCTCATTTTCCGTCTCGCTCGTCTTGTGACCAACACTATGGGGAAGAATGAACAGGATTAGCTTGGTAGGACGGAAAAATAATTGGAAAAATGTTTGGGAATAATCTGGATGAAATGCACAATAATTAATACAAAAATGTGGAAAAGAAATGTATAATAAATTGTTTAAAGGACGTAGTAGACAGTGCAATGGAAGGGAAACGAAGAGGAAGAATACTGCTGGTCATTAACAGTATGAAAGATGATTTTTTTCTTTTTTCTTTTTCTTTTTCTTTTTGGGTAAATCAAAGGTTAATTGAACTGTAGTGCATGAAAGCTTCCAAGTTTGCAACACGTAGCTGTCAGTAATGTAGAATACTAGAGATATTTAGAGAACTAAACTTCTAAATATCTATTTAACATACAATTAAAATGTAAAAAAATGATGAGAATTACTGTTTTAAGGAAAACAGGCATAGGAGACAATAAGTTTTCGCTACTTTAGTACATGTACTCTTTAGTAGAAGCTGGCAACACTTTTTCGCATTGAGTTACGGTCTGAAAGTATTGTCACGAGCAATGTATAATCAAAAGTTATTATATGGCGGAATGATGATTTGTCAAGGTCAAGGGGAAAGCAAAAACTTTTTTTTTTTAAATGTCATTTTTATGTATGACTAGGCTGCAATAACTGTCCTGACATTCATGTGAGATTGTTTATAATGGTGGGTAGGATTAGGACCACATAAGTCAAACACATAATTACATTTTGCTTTCGTTGCTGCTTGGGAGAATAAAGGGTGTTACATTAACACCTTCAGGTTAAAATATTAAATATTATTCCCATGTACGTATAATAAAAAATGGAGGAGGGAGGACATGTAAAAATTTATTATTCAGCCTGGAACTGTATTAGCACAAAGAACTTGAGTAAATAGTATCCTACGCACGTACTAATGAATAATGGGTTACACACTCTGGTTCTAAATATCTTATGAATTGAAACTGAATACCGTTCTTTGACGTAGCGTGTGAAGTGCCAAGCCCGAAACTCAAATCTTTACGAAACAGCTGCGAGGATTACTAACTAAACTCGCTATTTATCTCAAATATAGGCTTATATCAACGTTCAAGTTTCCCTTAATTCATTGTTTTTTTTTTAATGGTCTAATTGTGGATTTGTTAATGTAAGATGAAATATCGAAAATTGAGAGTTCTATATATTGAAAATTGCACTATGTGGTAAACATTAAAAAAAAAAAAAAAGTTTCAATTAGTACTATTTTAAGGTTATTCCTATATCTCATTAACCATATTAGCCTGATTAGTGTATACCTCAGTTATTAGTTCCACGTTAACAGGTAAATTTGGTGATGTCGTTATATGACTTCTGTATTTCGCATCTTTTTATTCCGCAATCATATAGAGAAATACTTCACTGAAATTTGATCTGCTTCATATCCATTGATATAATAAACTGATAGTCGTTTTTTGCAATTAGTAACATTAAACTCCACGCAAGGAATGATTAGGATTAGTTTTGTGTTTATAGTTACATAAGCATATCAATTATATATCGAATACATAATGATATTTGATCGTCAATCAAACGAAACTGGAGTTATTTTCAGTTATTTAATAATAATGATATTGCTGCAACAGAAGAGGACTATTGCAAACGTAAATTGACATAATTTGTTACCACCTGATAAACTAGTGCCCACGCTGCTCTAATTTCATTTGGTAAAAGCTTTAAAGAAATTAATAGAAATTGATTATGTCAGAAAATAACTTACAATGAGAGTTTGGATCATCCGATTAATGAAGCAAACAGGAATTAACAAACATATTCATGCTTTTGTCGTGATCATTGCTGAATGCTTTTTAATTTCTCAATAGTGTTACTTCCTATACTGTAAACGTGTGTAATAACAAGTACATTTAGATCAAAGATGCAAAACTAGTTAACTTCGCCTTGATTTATTAAAATCTTTTTACATTAATTCAAAATTGATACCTCAAGAAATAAAACAAAAATTTTAACACTATAAATGTAAATCTATGTATTATTTGGGTAGTGATTTTTTTTTTTTCGCTACATGCTCCTACGATACAACACATAGTAGGCATACAGATCAGAGGAAATTACAACAACTGATAGATAAACGTATTTCCTCTAGAGATTAAAAGTGAAATGAAATGAAATTTTTAGTTTTATGTCTCACATTTATGCCCTTTAGGCTAAAGGAAAGGAACGATTATGAAGTAATTGGCGGAATGTGAATGTGGGAGGAAACGGGAGAACCTCGAGAAAACTTGCGGACACGATAGTGCCCACCACAAACTCGCGGAGCCGCGGATTGAAGTGAAGGGGCATAGGGATTCCTTGCACCAGACCTGGAATTCTACCACTGAGCCACGTTGTTTTTTCTGCAGGTTAAGCGACTAATAATCTCGATGCTGTAAACAGGCGTTAAACTTACAACAAAGAAGCATAATGTACAATTTTTACATGTTAAAAAGTTTTTTTTTTCTTCAGTTTTTACTATAGTGATACTTGGGCAAAATCAAGTCAGATTTATAATATGGTCTAAGTTATAATATAGGGTGTTCGAAAACAACAGCAAAACACCTCACACAGAAACATTAAAAAATATATATAAACCAACATAGGTACACAAATATGTCATTTCACAGTTATAGGCCACTGAAAATTGGTCAGAACAATATTAAAAGAGTCGTAACACAGGAATGAAATGTCAAATGAAGGTCGGTCTGGTAAAAAAATAAATGAATAACAAAGAAAGAACTTATTTTGAGCCTAAAACGCATTAATGTACTAGTGGAGATGAAATGTGTTTTTCAGTTCCTGATATATCAGTTTTCGTTTGTAGAAAACATCACGATTCATTCTATGCTTCGAAGCTAATTCTGTCGTCGGCCCTGTCCACATTAATGGAATCTAGGCTAGAATTAAACACAATATTATTTTATCTGATCTTGTTCCGACATTTCATCCTCGAGTTATGATCCACACGCCGACCAATTTTCGGCTTGCCACAGCTCCGAAATGATGCATTTGTGCACTCATGTTGATCTAAATCTTTTAATTTTCTGTGAGGATTAATTTCACTTGGTTCTGGTGTTGTTCCCGAACACCCTGTATAAATGTACCTAGGTATATATGCATTGATAATGTATAAATTAGTGCACTTTATGGTAGCTAATAGTATTTTGTTTTCACATGTGTATGAATGCATTTTTATGTGTCATTTTTAATTTAACTGCATATTTCGTTGACTTTACCCGATTAACGTATCATTAGAATTAAAACTGTTCTGAATATAGCGTTTAATTACTCAGTAATTTATATGCACGTTCATTATCCTTAAAAGATCTGATAATATGACTCGAACTCACTTGACCTTTTCATTACGAAACTTACTGGTAATATAGTTTTCTAAATAGGATGTTTTCATTCATTCATATTATATGCATTGATATAAGATACAATTTGGTATCATAAAAGAAGATAATGACACAGAATACTTTTTTTTGTGTATGTGATTCATGGTTTTATTTACATTTTTTGTCAAGTGATGAGATTGCAATGCAACGTGGACATCTCTGCCAGGTGAAGCGAGAGGAGGAAGAAGAGAGAGAAGGGAGTTCAATGAACATAATACCACGTGCTTTTAAGTTACACGTAACAGACGCTAATTTAGCTTCCTTTGTCAACATTTCAGTAACGTGTTTTTAAAAGCCATTATGTCTGCCACGTTTGATTAACACTTCTCGCGTTTCTCGTGTAAATAGCTTTTAAGGCGGCAGCAACACTAGTAGTATTTACTGGTTGCGAATGACGATTTATTTATTTATTTATTCTTTCTTTAATTTTTAATTTTGGTAAGTTTAAAGCAGGTCAAATATATTCACTATGTACTGACAGTACACATATTTCGATACGTCAATTTGGTAGAGAACGCGGGAATGTTTCCTCCATTTTAAATGTCCGTTTTACGTTTCCTTCCCTGCTAAATTTTCTTCAACTATTCAGCTTAGTTTGATTCGTATGTTTCAAAATATTTATTAAATGTAAGAACGAAGTTATTTATCAATTATCCGCTACAAGTTATCCTGCCTAGCCTTTTTTCTTAGTCTATATAGGTGAGTTGTTCTAAATCTATAGGGCTAGTTTCTTTTTTTAAAAAAAGAAAATTCCGCTTTTAGCTGTTGAGAAATTAAATCATTTCGTATGCGATATATTTTGTGACGGTTTATTTCACTTTTTTTTTTTCTTCACGTATAAGCCTGAAACAACACATCGCAGCACGAGATATTCTGAAAACGAGGGACCATGTTGCTGGCAGTTTCTATCACTTTTGACTTCCTGCCAAAGTATTCCGTTTCCATTGATGCCAAGGCTTACTTTTTGCCTACTTTGGATCCATCTTGAAATCAGATTATATCTGAGAATTCTGTTGAAAACATATCTTCGAATTATATATACCCTGTAGGAAAATTCTTACACACCCATTGCATATTGACGAATCACGTTTTTTTGCTTGCACATGTATGACTTTGTTTGTGGTTATATTGGCTGCCACTCTACGGTTTCTCTAATTCGAAATAGCGTGTGTTGAAATTGAGCTTTTCCACGATTTTGGACAGTCCTAGCTTTGAACTCTAACACGAACACGAGGTTTGATCCATAATAACTTTTTTTTTTTCGATTTTCATGTGAGGAATCACCCCTTACACTTTGTCGGTATAGTTCATTAACACCATTACCAATTGCCATTGCTTCCATTATAATACATTGATTCACGAAATAATATTACATGTATAGGCCTATATATATATATATATATATATATATAATAGGCCTATATATGTAATATTATTTCATGAATCAATGTATTATAATGGAAGCAATGGCAGTTGATAATAGTTGATGCAGAAACACCTATTTCTGGAATTGGAAAATCTCCGATTCTAGTTCCCGATCTCTCTTTTTCATTCATTCATTTATGCACTCTTTTATCTCCATTCTCGTTGGAATCTTTTCACTAATTTCTAAAACTCTTTTGAATGACCTTTTTCGTTTAATGTCTTTGTACCTGACTGCATATCCTATCCTCCATACCCTGCTTCGAATGCAAATTAACATTCTGAACAGAAAACGACATTAAAAAAAAAAAAGAGTTTTTCTTTCAGTTTTTGTTCTCTCATCTCTTTCCGCTTTCATTTTCATTGCTTTTTCACAAGATTTGCAAACGTTTTAAAAGCATTAGGAACGAAGAATTTGCAAGCGAGCCAGTAATTATTCTCGTCTTAAGTTGGAAGAAAGAAAAAAACAGAAAGGATGCTTTTCATGGCGTTGACTCAGAAGAAATTAGTAGAGTTTTATTCATTACTGTTTTCTTGGTACTTGTATAGTTACATTTTGTAGTCTATTTGTTTATTTTTCTACTAGCAATAAAATTCTGCGTTGGCACTATTTACAAATTCAAAATTACCCTTTTATTATTACTAAGTTGCATAGTTTTATTTGATAGTTGCTGAACCATCTTGGATAAAATGAAAAATTTTAATTTAATCACATGTTAAATTGTTTCTGTGTTTTGCGTATGAAATGCACTCTTGAAAACATCTAATGTATCAACAAAATGATAGTCATAAATACCACGAGACCAAATTTGATTCTGTACAAAGCATAAAATGCACCAAATGAAGAATTTGAAAAATTTAAATGTTTCATATAACACAGTTGCACCACAATTAGATTTCAATTAGATTTTTAAATGCATGTTAGTGTATTAAAATATGGTACTCGTCTTAGGGTTTTTCTTTTCTTTTTTTTCTTTTTTTTTTTTTTTAGTTTAACTTCATTCACAAACTTAATCAAAATTATTCTTATTGGGAAAGAACTATTTGAAGAGAGTGAATTTCTTACGCTGTTAATACTGTACATTTGCACCTAGTTACACTCTTATGAGCATTTTATAAATGGAAGCTAAGGATTCAATAAATTACAAGCACACAAGGTAGATTTTTTTAAGATGAAGTCTTGATTTTTATTCCATAAATTCTTCTAGGTATTATTATTATTATTATTATTTTGTATCTCAAACTATCACTTTTTTATTCTTTAATTACTTTCGGGAGCCCCGACAGCCTTTAGATGATCTGTGGGTGCACCACTGACTATTGACTCATGGGCATTGATAACATATTTTATTTTCAAAAGACCGAGACTGTCAATACTAGTTGTTCCGCCTGAGCCTTTGGCTGTGCCTGTTAGCAGGTCCTGGGACTAATGAGAGTTTTTTTTTCTTTGTTTCTTAGGTTCGGATCTGGAAACGTTTCCTCTACTTTTCTCGATCTTGAACTTCCTCGTTTAATTCCCAATGTTTTGTTCTGGTTTTCAAATCATCGATTAGTTGTGCTCTTCCCACTTTTCTCTTTCCTTCTATTTTTCTCTCTATGCTATTATGAAGAAGACAATTTCTTCGCAAGATGTGTCCAATCCAAGTTGCCTTCCTACGGAATGTGCTGGTCAAAAGTGTTTTCTTCTCTCCTACCCGTGCTAAAACATCCTTGTGCTTTACTTTTTATTTGCATTTTATTTTCTTCATCTTCCTCCAACATCATATTTCGAAGTTCTCTAAATATTTCTTTAACTTCCGCAGTGTCTAAGTCCCCGAACCGTACAATGCAATACTTCATGTATAATACTTGACAAGCTTCTTCTTTAGTTCAATGTTATGCCTGCTAGTTAGGAGTGATGTTTTCTTGTTGAATTCCTCTTTGGCTGCTGCAATTCTTGACCTGATCTATGCTTAATTAAAAGCTCTAATTGTCTGCATATAACTTTCTTTTTTTTAGTTCACTCTCCAATCACCCGAAACTCCAAACAAACCTTATATATGTTGTTATTTGAGGACTTAGTCACACAAGCAAGCGGTATTTCTGATAATAACCTCAGCAGAAACGTACGCAGGAGGTGAGTTCTGAGGTTCCTGACTCCCTCCGAAATATCGACTTTTCAGTAAATTTTAATCCAATTTTAGAAGTGATTTTACAAATTTTAATATAATTTAACCTCTTATTGAATTTGGACCTCTACCGAAATAAATGCCTGCCTGAGGTTAATAGATTATTAATACCAGATATATCGCTTGCCTGTATCGCTAAGTCCTCGAATAATAACCTAAATATGATTTGTTTAGAGTTTGGAGCGTGGATAGCATCTATCGTGATACATAGACCGAGATGTTTGTCGTTGATTAGTAGGATGCAGTTGAAGAAGCTTTAACATGTAAGTGTGACAATTCGGAGAAGTTAATCTCAAATAGCTTTCCCAGCATCGAGTTGAAATCAAAATTTTCTGTCCTCATAAGGAGCAAAACCTGCAATCACCCATATCAAAGACGAATTTGCCATGCCCCCTCTTTCCCTTGAGCTAAGATAAATTGCGATCACATGAGAGTTTGGGGTAGGGCACGTCCTTTAGTATTATCTCATTGCAGTCCCCTCACACCTCGATTTTACTCTCTACGGACAAAAGTTTCTGGAAGAAAGTCTGGTTATCAAGGAATCCTTAACTTCATCAGATACATAGTTATTTCGCATTGTAGGTGTATTCTGTTTTCTGTATTGATGATATTCAGCTTGAAAATAAAGTAGAGACTTCTTTTATGGTAGTGATTCAGCAAGACTGGTTGCATTGCTTTTTTATGTAGCACTTATCAAAATCAAGTATTCGTCAGCATGTCACATTGCGTGATGAACTATCTTGCATGGTGGGAGTTGGAGGGGAGAAAGAGAGTTTGTTGATGCAAAAGACACCACACATCAGTGTATGAGAAACAAATATACTATATATTATAGTATATTGTCACGTCAAGAGCCATTCTCTCTAGTACATTTCTCATGCATATTTTAACCATGAATAAATTATGCAACAGTTCTACTTTAGTGATGATCATGCTCTGAATATGTCAGTTCATGTGCATAGTAGAAGGTTAGATTATGCGTGTAGTGCTGTCACTTGTTCATGCATATATGAACATAATCTCACGACTATTTATTGTTAAAGGCCGAGCACTATTGTTCAATTGCACTAAAACTAACATTTGTGTTGCAAACTCTTGGTACTTTAATAATATTTGCACTTCTCATTTCTTTATTTCTTTTTATTATTTCTTTCTAAACTATTATTTTTTATTTCTATATTTACTACAAAGAGAACTTTCAAAATGTGAAATCCAGCTCTTCAAATATTTCACTTTTGTTGAATTCCATTTTAGGTAAATAATGTAATAGAAATATAATGTACTATTTGCAGAGATGGAAAGCGGATTTTTTTTTTTTTTTCATTACGGAAATTTTCCAGTATATTTTCCG
The DNA here is from genome assembly GCF_964235325.1 of Thermobia domestica. NCBI lineage: Eukaryota > Metazoa > Arthropoda > Insecta > Zygentoma > Lepismatidae > Thermobia > Thermobia domestica. The sequence goes on along the minus strand of NC_137455.1, from coordinate 195,668,795 downwards.
GTCGTAACAAAAGATGTGTGATCAACCATAAATATGTATTTATTACATTACTATGTATGGTAACTAGCAAATAGTGTACAGGAACATATTTACTGGTACGTGAACAGTTTTTTTTTTTATCTCAGATTACGGTGGAAAAATGTGTATTCACCGGTACGTAGAGACCTGCACGGGCCGAATCTTTCGGCCCGAGCCCAATCCAGCCCGAATGTATGTAGGCCCGGCCCAGCCCGGGCCCGAAAAGTTTTGGAGATTTTCGGCCCGAGCCCGGCCCGGCCCGATAAGTTTTTTAAAATTCTTGGCCCAAGCCCGGCCCGATAAATTTTCGAAGTTTCATTTTGTAACATTTTTCATAGGCACACTTCTTCAACGTTTGCCTTTATTCTAATTGTCGTTCAACGAATGTCAATAATTATTAAAGAATTGCAATTAATCGGCCCCAGCCCGGCCCGACCTGAAGAGAAATCAGTGTCGGCCCGCCCAAGCCCGGCCCGGCTCAAAGAAATAATAGAGTCGGCCCGCCCAAGCCCGGCCCGTGGGCCGGGCCGGGCTTCGGGCCTCGGGCCAGGCCCGGCCCGTGCAGGTCTCTACCGGTACGGTAAAAATGTGTATCGTAAAGTTATTAGCGTAATGTGTATTCCAGCATTTACCAAACTTTTCCCAAGTGGAGGCCACTTTTATTAGCCAAAATATTATTATAAGCATATACCAGTACACTTATTAATTAAAATTCCCTATATTAGTATTATAGGGAAGTTTAGACCCTATATTAGTATTACCCGTGGATCACAGTTTGAGAAACGCTAGTGTATATATTTAATCTATGCTTGTAGAAACAAAGTTCATCGCCACAGAAACAAGATCCGCCATTGTATCCTATCATTTGCTAACTTAGTCAAGATTGTAGTTACCTACTTTCCTGAGATATATTATTACATTAGTCTTCGATACTTTAGCTTACCTGAAGATATCTTTCTCACAGACATCTCAACTAATAGTAAAACTCAATGCACAGCGCGCATGGGTCATTCTAAGAAGAATCATAAATATCTGGAGAATTAGTTGCATCATGGTCATGGTATCTGATGAAATTTTGTACAATTAGTAGCTAATTGTACAAAGCTATTAGTAATAATATTCTGCATTTCAACTATAGTTAGACCAAAGTAAGTTGAAATGCAAAATATTATTTTCACTTCCTCCTCTGGACTTAGCCACACCGCCTGAATGTTGTAATGACAGTCATTTTTGTGAAAATGTCATCAGATTGTTTTGTCTAGTGCTTGACTGATCATACATACAGGCAGAAATCAAATCTCATTTGAAGTTAAAACATTGCTCCCTTTCAGCAAAAAAAAAAAAAAAAAAATGTTTTGGTCATGTGAGGTACGGTTCGAAAGATACACGCGGTCGAACTTTGTAAAAAATGTGTGTTTTACGCAGATTTAATATAACGTTTCTGCAGTTTGCAAATACTTAAGATTTTTGCATAGACACATACACTCACACACATGATTGAAGTCAGTTCACATGCAAAAAAATGATTGTATTGTTTGCATGTGTAGGCCTACATGGATTTTCAACACTTTTAAATCGGCGAAAGTTTGAAAATTGACGTTTCCAACCCGACAAAAATCAAGGTCAGATATTGACAATAGGCTTTAATATAATTTGTACTTGGGTATTCCAACTCTCACACGCGCACACACAGACAAAGACATGATTGCAAAAACTGAAAATGAAAATGAAAGTTTTGAGTTTTACGTCCCACGATTATGCCGGTTAGGCTAAAGGAGACGGTGATTATGAGAAATGAATGAAATGGTGGAATGAAGAAAGTGGGAGGAAACGGGAGAACCCCGAGGAAACCCACGCACACGGTGTTTGTCCACCACAAAGTTCACTTGGCGGAAGCATGGTTTAAACCCGGGGCCCCATGCACCAGAAGTGAACGCTCTACCATTGAGCCACCGCGGCGCCTTTTCTATGATTGCAGTACATAGATAGTACACAACACAGAAACATAGATGTTGTATATGCGTATGTATGAGGAATATATCCCCGGCATATAATAATAAAATTCTCTATAACCTATTATTCTCTAATGTATCCTGCTGAAGAATTGTGATTAAAATGTACTTGAAAAGTTTTGTATGCATAGTAAACTATATTGCTAGAGAAATTGAACGTATTATTCACAAAAGTTGCATCTGTCTGCCAACATACACTAACATAGTATAAAGAAAAAACATGTTTCCAATGGGAAAAGTCACACTGGAGAGACGAGAAGCTATAGTTCACTGAGAAGTAATTTATTTACAGCGTGGACATCATAGTGAATATTCGTCTCGCAGAAATCATACTAATATTGAATGAGGAGAAACTGTAAATCGAAAGAAGAGGGAAATCGATACCGCTTTAACTTCTATTGCTAGGTTTGGACTTTATAGAGTGTCTTGTGTTCTTTCCGACAACTACAAAATTATTTTTTTAAAAAACCGACGTAAAACCATTTCTCTCGTTATAGTATTCAATAATAGAAAATTCGATCACTGAGTATGGGAAAAGAGATGCTACAAAACCCTGAACTTTGTTAACATATATAAGTCCGTTATACAATATATACAGTAACTATACTTATATGTTTACGGTCACTGGATCTGATCAAATTTCTTGCTTGAGAAAATCTTGAAAGATGGAGAGAGGCAATAAAGTAGTAATCATAAATTTTCCTCTGCAATGGAACAAATTACAATCAACTACTGCACATTTCCTTTTTGTCGTCTGTGGTCGTTGGATAAAGAAGTATCTTAAGTTGGTACAACATAATTCTGGCAAATAAAGGAACGTGAATCTACGAAAGACAAATGCGTGCCGTTGGTGACCGGAACCATAACTCAAAATCGGCCTTGCGTGAGTTTTATGACTCTTGATGTGAGCAGGAAGAGGTGAGTTACGTCATGGTAAGCACTGAAATCCTTCCCTTTGTTGACTTACTGAAGAGATGAGAGGAAGACACACACAAACAATCTAATTGCTAAGATCGTTTTTATCTCTAATAATCAAAGGCCACATAGTATAGCTTAGTTAAAAGTTCACTTTCAGAAAGTGATGTGTTTTGTCAGTAAAGCTGTTATTATTACGTTTTCTGAGATGAAGTCAATGCTTTTGAAGGTCTGCTGTCGACATTGTGTACCATATGCGTGTATGATATGCTAATTTACAACATGATGATGAAGCGTGCAAAATACACAAGATATTATGTAAATTAGGGGTTGTCGGTAAATCGTAGTAATGCATCGTCTGCCAACTATTTTACGGAAAATCCTTGTCAAAGTACCCACTTCTATATAATGCCACGCATTCTTAAGAGTGTATTGTCTGTAAGAATCAATTATAAATGCTTCCTTGTTTTCTCAAAGTTTTATCGTATTGTTTAAATTTTTCTATCAGACGTTTTGAGGTTTGGCAGCAGGTAATTTATTTCTTATTAAAATAAAATCTAATTAATAATTTATTCATAGAATCTTATTAAAAGTAACAAACTAAACCCAGTGTATTTATTTAAAATTCAAATTATTTTTCACCAGAACTTTGTAGACATTTAATATACACTACCACTAAAACATTTTTTGGTATGATGCACATGTTAACTAATCATCTTGAAACATCCGTGTTGTGTGCATTGGTGTAATCTGAAGAACACATTATATTGGCGCAATCACGTTCATGGCAATCGTTTTTGTCACTGTTGGTGTTGATGAGGCCACACAGGATGTACGTACTCCTTGAAGCAAAAACACTAATGATGCTAATTGGTATGGAGCACTTAGTGAGCTAGAAATATCATTTAATGTATTAAAGCATAACATGCTGAAGTAGTTTCCTTTTTTATCTTCCTTTTTTTCTACTTTTGAAGTGCAATTTCCGTTGGTGCCATTACATTTTTTTGTTTTGTAGTGTGTACTTCGTTTACAATAAACAACAAGCGTTCGTATTATAAATATCCTTTAATCATAACTATAATTACAATTATTAATTGATGTGAACGTTTTCGTTCTTTCAAAAGCACTTAGTTTTTGAATTTTCAGTTCTATTATTTTCTCTATTCTGTGGCCTTTTAATCTTGTGAAAACTGCTAAGTTAATAAGAAATATGAAATATGAAATATTTTCTATATAATTTTGAAGTTACATATCAAATAATATACTGATACATAATATAATTTCATTCATTTTCATGTACTTTATTAATGTAACTAACAATTGTAAAATGCATTCAAAAATTAGGTCTATTCAAACCTATCATATGTAGCCTTTTTTGGGAAATGAGCATTGCCAGTGTGGCCTTTAACGCGAAAAAGGTTTCCCCACTCCTTATTTAGTAAGTTTGTTTAAATCAAATTTTTAAATCATGGTATGGACCAAGTATTCTATGGTGTGACTGGAAAAGTATACCTGGTATGCAAGACTGAAGCTGGAGATTCTTGGTTACATTAAGAAAAGTACTATCTGAAACCCTTACTCAGGAACTGTGACTGGAAACCCACATTTTGTTAGTTTGTTATCAGGGGCGCTCGTAGAACTTTTTCCGAGGGAGAAAGGATATCTATACACACAAACATAGGCACAAATATACATACACCTAGATACACGCGACCACATAGTGCTTCATGTAAACCAGCAATTATTTAGGCACATTACATACTTCATCAACTATGGTAAATATACTATAGTATTTATTATAAATAAATAATACTATAGTGTGTGAATAAGCAAATTTAATGTGTTTTGACATTTATTTCATAAAATTGAACCCCTTTTGAAAATCCACGAGAGAGTAATAATCCACCCTGTGGGTGGTTAGTCTATTACTACAAGTTACTCTGTTTCGAATTCTAATCTTGCAAATTGTAAACAATAGTCGTCCTTTTTCAACCATAGAGTTCTTCTTAAAATATTTCATCTGGTTGTTCAGAAAACAGTTTAGTTGATTTCTATAGTTGATTTGTAACTGGCAGATGCTGGTTTCTAATCCAAACATTTTCTATCCTGATGGAGAGTTTTCCGAATTATCCTAAATTCAGCAGTTCACAGAAATACAAGTATCAGTAGTGATTACTCATTCCAATCCTCATAACCGTGGAATACGGAATATCGAGAAAGGCATGGTGGCTTAGTAATACAGCACTCACCTCTGATGCGAAGGGACTCTGATTCAATCCCAGATCATGCGAGTTTGTGGTGAACATAGTGTGTGTGGGTTTTCTCTAGATTATCCAGTTTCCTCCCACATTTGCATTCCATCAATTATTTCATAATCATTTCATAATAACTTATTTTCATTAGTCATCCATCTCCTTTAGCCTAAAGGTCATAACCATTAAGACACAAAATACAGATTTCATTGTATTTCATTTTCAGTTGTAACAGATAATTCACTGTATTGTTTGAAACTAAATATTGATGCGATTAACAACGGAAGCAATGCAGTACTAGGAATACCATGACGTTTCGCTACTGTAACTCAGTGTATCTATCACAAAATTTCTTACCTTTAGCTCGCCAAGAAATACTTGTAAATGTGAATATACTTATTTAAATGTGTCTATCGTTTACCCGAAGCTACAAATAGTTTAAAATGTGAGTGTTTTACAATTGAATGAAGTTACAAGAAGTACATACAGGAGTTACTGAAACCTTTAATTAAGTGTTCAGAAGGCCCAGAAGCAGTTCAACTTCTCTTCCTTTAACCATTACATGCAAAACTGCAAGAGCAAAGACACTTTTAAAAAGATTGGAAATAAAAATTGCATGTCGAATTATGCACGCATGTCTCTTTTTATAAAATTTTTACAACTTTTTGAAAAGATAAAAGAAAAAATTCAAACTTTTCAAACTCGTATTATTATTGAAGTGGATAAAAATATATAAATAGGAGTTTAAAAAAATACAGGAGAATAACGTTGATATAAAAACAGGACAGACCTGTTTGTGCGCGTGTGGTTATGGAGGCAGAACAAGACAAAAATTGGTTTTTCGACATCCGCTGCAAAAAAAAAAAAAAAAAAAAAAAAAACCAATTCGAAGTAGAAGTTCACTGACCTTGTTCAAACCAACAAGAAGTACAGACAAGGAAGGATCAACTTTTTGACACTGAAGTAATTATCACTGGCTCTTTATTCATCTTTTGTTAAAACTGCTAGCGGAAATAAAAGAAAAAGGGCAAAAAGAATCTCAAAAAACGATTAGGGGAAAAACATAAGGAAGAATTATCGCAAGAGTAACTATTATAGGGAAAAAAGCTTGCGAATAGAACCCCGTCAAAAACTTTTATTTTTTAAAAAAAATAAATATGACTGTGCATATAATTATACAAAAGTCTACAATATTGTTAACATTTAATTTTTCAAAAATGCCTGAAATGAAATCTTTCAGTTTAACGTTCCACGATTATGCCCTTTACACTGAGAGAGACGGTGATTAAAGCAAAGGAATGATGGAAGAAATTAGCGGAATGTCAAAATGGAAGAAAACATGAATACTACGAGAAAACTCATCAACACGATGTTGTCCATCATAAACTAACTTGGCTGGGTATCAAATCAGGGACCACATGCGCCAGAGGTAGGCACTCTACCACTTAACCAACGTGCCCCCCCCCCCAAAAAAAAAGAAAGCATGAAATTCCAAAATTAGACGCTTTGACTTAAGTAGTATCGCTTATAGCAAGCTACAAATTATTTTATTCTTTTAATGTGCAATAATATTCAGGCTCTAACCAGTAGTGAATTTTAACACTAAGATAGTAACCATATCTTTAGTTCAGAATTTAAGTGTTATTGGCTTTTTAGATCAGTATTTCGTGTAAGGTACATTGGCAAGGAAAATTTTAGGGGCGTGCCTCTTGGTGCGTCTGGTTGAGAATCTGATAACATTTAAAGTAATAGTTTTGGATTCAAACGTTATATATATGAGTGGCTCAGGGAAACATAAATGTATGTTACATTTTCTTACTTTCGAGTAACATACCAAAGCAACTTCCGTTTCCATCTGAAGGTACATTTCAGAAATTAAACTACCTACATATTGTTCTATGGTTCAACCCCAACCTATTTCACCTAATAACTCAATTTAATCTAAGTGGCTCTTACCATTATATTTGCCCGAGTCGCTCATATATTGATCAACCCTAAACTCTCTGGTGCTACAGTTTACGAAGCACTGTTGCCGATCAGATGCCGCAAATTCCATTTTGTTACGCGTGGCCAGTCCATCGACTCAAACGATCAACCCGACCCACACAAATCTATCAGAGAATCGAACCCGAGAGCAAACATACTCTGACATGCAATTGAATTTGAAGGGCTTGGTGGAAGAAGGGCCAAACCCACTCCTCCATGAAAAATGAGTTTTGTGACTGAAGTGTAAGCTAGTATTATTTAGTATTACTCATTGAACTGAATGCATTGTGAGATATGCAATAGTGCTCTGTATAAGTTAAAGTACCTACGTTACTCAGATTTTTTTCTACATCAAAACTACTTCAACTGCATTTCTCTCCAAATCACAAAATTGTGAGATAGACACTTCTTTCATTGACCCCTTTATTTCTATTCATTGAAGTCTGTTCGAAGTAACTCGAGACTGTTCTACTGAACCCATTGTGCAAAGGTAAGAATAATGAAGTGCGAGACTAGCAATTCGGTAAATAAAACTCTTGCTGTGATTTCTGGTCTGACTCCAGATGGATGGTGTATTTTAGCTTTGAATTAGTGCAGTTTGCGGTTTTCGTCAATTCAAGAAGTAGGCCTACTTGAGTAATAATAATAAGTAGCAGGCTGAGTGAAGAACACAAGAAATATTAGCATTTCAGGTGGATGCTCTGCTGAATATTGTCCAGTTGAATGTGCACAATCTTGGCAGGAAAAAACATTCAATGATGATAGGATCAGAGTTTTGTATTACAGCATAATGATATAAGGGCGGAGGAGGTTTTCTTAAATTGATGCGGCAGAAGATTCCGGATTTATGTCCTAGTTCGAAATGTGGACATCTATAAATATTTGAGTATTATATCCTCAATATTATACCAAGCCCAACACAATTATAATGTAAAATATTTTTAATCTGAAATTGCGTGTATAAATCTTTAATTACCAAGTTCATATAGATATTTCTTTTTCTTAGGGTTACGCTACCTAATATTTCAACTTCAGCATCAAATCGAAGTAATTTCTTGCCTGAAAAAAGCAAGGGGAAAAAACTAAAATTATACCTTTTGCCAGTACTTTTTACATTTTTAAATAATTTTATTTTATTCTCTTGTGTATATATATAAAAATAAACGATAAGTTTAGTATTGGAGTCAATGACCAGTGCAGCAAATCCTCGTGACTCCTGTCTTAAAGGCACGTGTAAGTCGTGACTTCAAACAGGCTGCCAATTCGTGATACGCTGATCACAGACCACGACCGTAACTTGTAATGGGAGGGGAAAAGAGATTCGAAAAAGAAAGAGAAAGATAGGAATAAAAGCTGCGATGATCTCTTGTTGAGAGAGAGAGAGAAAGAGAGAGAGAGCTTTCATAGAATCAATTACCGCTTTCATCGTTTCTTCCCAGTACGTCCTAATTTTAATCATAGAGTTTTTGGAGTTTGCCGGTTCGTTTGCTCCGAGGGAGTAATTTGTACCCTTGTATCTATCTGCCTTCTGTGCCTGATTGTACGGAGCAGATTCATCTACGTTTTAACATCATAATGCGAGTCGTGACTGATTTGATCCTTACTTGTCCAGTACCTCTTGTGCTTCACATCCGCTATTTGCTGCTCAATCAGTATGTACTTATAATGTATATGTACCAGCAACAGAACAGTAAAAATAAAACATCAAATAAATTCTCACAGATTATATTTCTTCTTACCTTAAACCTATGAATCACGTATGCATTATTAGAGACTTCGATGTATTGTACTTTGACATTTTCTGCTTCAAATGGACTAAACTTTCTGTAATATTGTTGGTGATAAATTATACTAATAACAGGAGGCTCTCAAGGGCATTAATGTTCAAGGATCATATAACCTTGTTCGGATCTTTAACCCCCTCTATTCTTTTAAGTATTGTATACTTCGTCTTTTAAGTAAGACTATTATGGCTCTAATATGTAATTTAATTTGTGATTGATTGCTATTGTAGTACTGGAATCTTCCATGTACGAATGTTCGGTGACTTTTCCACTTGGAGAGATATTATCTTACGTTTGGAAAACTGCGCGTCAAATTCGTCATAAATTGATGAACCTAAAAAGGATCGTATTTTTTTTTGGTGATAATAACACAAAGAATATTTTCTAGAAGGTGTAGTATTATAAATAAGATGTATTTTTCTTTTAACTTGACAATACTAAATCCCTAGAACATTTAGAAAATATTTCTACATACCGAAGCTCTACAGAAAAAATTGTGAAAATTATATATATATAGAATGCGTTGTTTATTTCTAAATGAATGCATTACAAATTATAACTATTATGTGTGAGCACTTACTTTGTTTATAAGGGTATCTGATGGTTCATCTTTTAATATAAATTTCTTTTGTTTTACAGGTAAGACTCAGTTATTTTTATCCAAAAGATCTTGGAAACGTGATTATAAGTTAATCTTCAGGAAACTGAGGTAAGTCATTAGTATTTAGAAATGTGTTTGTAATTTTAAGGAAAATAAGTATATACATCAGTGAATTATTTTTAAGGAGTTTGAATTTTCTCTTAAATGTTCAGATACGGATGTATATACCGGGTGTATCAAAAGACTGGAGCCATAGGCCAACTCCGTTGTGATACAGGTACGAAAAATATGTAAGAAGAAAAAGAAGAAGAAGGTTGTATGAAATGGGTGGGTTTGAATCTAAAATAGAGGAACTTTTTTCCAGTTGCACCGGCCATTTGGGCCCCACATTGGTAATGTGCCATATGTTAAATGAAAAAGTAACGGGCTGTTCAAAGTGATATAAGGTTACACAGTAATGACATTGTAAACAAGCACATTGTTGTGTGAGGGAACTTCGAACACCGTAAATCCATTTCCCAACAATACTGTGTTGTTGTTATGGAGAGGGCTCAAGGAGACAGCCTGCTGAACTGGCAACATTGCCTTTTCATTCAACTTAAGGCGTCTCACTAGTGTGGAGCCGAAAGAGCTTGTGCGATTGGAAAATTTCCACCATTTTATATTGAAAACAACCTATTTTCAACAATTTCTCTCTTTCAAATTTTTCGTATCTTTAGTTATAACGGATGGCCTATGATCTCGAGCCTTTGCTGCACCCGGTATATACAATATTACTAATAGTTAACTATATATTTTCGCATTATCTAATCTTGGTATCAGTTTCCTGTACTTATCTTACCAGTTCCTACAAAGTCAAGCAGTATCAGGTCCGGTCAATACTCAAATGGCTGAAAGCTAAAAACACAGATAACAATGTTGCTTTCACCTAGTGTCGTGAAAAAATTGGGGAACTGCTGAAAGAAAAGACGTAAAACTCTAGTCAAGAAAGTAAGTGATGTGCTGGCCACATAATTTACATACAAGGTGGACCATTTATTTTGATATCCCTTGTAACTTCTAAGCTAATTGACAAAATACATTGAAATTTTCTACAACGCAAATATCGACAGGGAATGTTATTTTACATACTCTTCAATACTACCAGATTAACAATATTGCCAACCGAACATAAGGTATTTTTTTCAAATGGCACTTTGTTACATTATTAGGTTGTATTTTTTTCAAATGGCACTTTGTTACATTATTATGTACATGTGAAACGAAAACTTACAATCCCACATCTATCATGCAGTGTTCCACTCTAAAGAGGCTACAGTATCACAAACTTCGAAAAAGACATATTTCGGAGGGTTCCACAACAGTGATTACGCAAGTGACACGGACGGGGTAACGTATTTCCAAAGTACCTTAGTGATGAATGTACGGTTATCATATGACGTATTTCGAACAAGTAGTAACAAAGGGTTACAAGGAATTGAACATTTGACTCAGTTAGAAAAAGTGGTTTGTATAAGTAATCACATCCAATTACATTTATAGTTTTTCATAGTCATGAAGATCACAATGCCGTTTACAGCAGTTTAATATCTCAAATCATTCTGGAGATATGAAAAGAAAGGTTACATTTGATAGATTGCTTTGAATGGCGTATTTGTGGGAAGTTTTTTAAAACAAACATTTTGCTTTTGTGACATTACAACAATGCTTTTTGGCAAGTGTAATTACATGTTCTCGGAATTACATAATTTTAAGCAGTGTTTCAAGCTTTACCAGAATTTACTATATCTTCAGAACAGTTTGAGATATCAAGTTGTTTTTAACAGCATTATGATCTTTATATCTATAGAAAGTCATCTATTCAATTGGATAAGGTACTTATTGAAACAATTTTTCAAAAAAAAAAAAAAAAAAAGGCTTTTCAAAAGAATCGAACTTTCAGTTCGTTATATCTTTACTGCTATTCAATGGATATCTGTCATATCATGATTATGGTATTAAACACTAAAATGCTTTGAATGCGTATTGTCCTATCCATTGTACTTGTGTTGGTACTGCTACAAACTCCATCAAAATTTGAATGTTTGTAACGTCCTTAGTTCACAAGACTGAATAACAAATATAATAGTGTAAGTTTTCGTTTAACATGTAGATTTGAAATAGGCAATAACCTGACATAGTGTTATTTGAAAAAATACAACTTTATGTTTTGTTGCCAAACCTGTTAACGTAGTTACATCGCAAAGTATGTTACACAATGTTTCACTACCGATATTTGTATGATAAAAAGTTTCAACGTTTTTCCTGTATTAGTTTAAAAATTACAAGGGCGTATCAAGATAAATGCCCCCCTCCTTCTGTTTGTATCACCATTTGGTTGGCCAAAGCCCCCTGAGTCTTTGTGCCTTGGATTTAAGTTCTTTTTAATTTTCACTTTCAAGGAGACTCAAAGCCATAAAAACATGAGTAATGTATTTTGGGAAAATTATCTTACGTTAGACTATTGACTATAATCGTTCATAGCATGGACTTAAAAGAGACATGACTTTTTCTAGGTTCCTTTGAAAATCCACGTTGAATATTACATCATATCTTCGTATTAATTGTTCTTTGTTTTCTTATAATCAATAATAAATAGTTAAAAAAATGAAATTTTGGAGTTTTACGTCCCACGGTTATGCCGGTTAGGCTAAAGGAGACGGTGATGATGAGTAATGAATGAAATGGTGGAATGAAGAAAGTAGAAGGAAACGGGAGAACCCCGAGGAAACCCACGCACACGGTGGTTGTTCACCACAAAGTTCACTTGGCGGGGGCTGGGATCGAACCTGGGACCCCAAGCACCAGAGGTGAACGCTCGACCACTGAGCCACTGCGGCCCCAATAATAAATAGTTTAACTCTATGTTGAATCCAATGTTTAACTCTGTGCTGAACCCCATGTTGAACACTGTTTTAGTGAATAATTAATTACTCTTCATTCTTCCTTCAAACAAATTGTACATCGTTATTTTCTTTTACACTATTTCTACTATTTATACTGTTCTTTATTTCTGTTACATGTATTTACTTTCTTTATAAGTTCCACACTAGGAGTGCATATTGGGTTAGGAGTGCATATTGGTGTCCCAAATTAGGTGGTCTATCCCTAATATTAAGAAAAAATTCATTGTCTCGAATTATATCTAAGGGAGATGTATTACCTGCCGGGTCACAAATTATTTAAAACACAGAAAATATGCAACAGAAATTCTAATAAATAAGTGACATTTGTAAATTTCGACCCACATACTTTCGAGATATATGATTCTATCGCTATAATTTTTCGTGTTGCCAGCAGTAGAGTCACCGCCAATGATTTTATTGTTTGTACCACAGTTCAGTGGTTTATAACTTCCGTTCAACGAAAAGCCAACAAGCTGACATTACGAGTTTTCTATTTCGTTTTTTTTCTTTTCCTTTTTGTATGTTTTTTTTAAATTTCAGTTTTCATTCATGATTATGCGTATTTCTTTCTACAACGCATTATTCTTATTTTTTTTTCATGTACAAATTTAAGTAGGAGGAACCAGTAATCTGCACATTTCGATAAATGCGTCCTTCTTTAATCTTATCAAAAGGTGGGCAACTCGAGGAGTACGCACTACATAATGTTCCTCGAATCAATTCTGTGATTGAAATTAAAATAACAATACTAAATTTAAATACAAACTTATAAGATAACTAGCAGCGTGATTGCAATTGTCAGAATTGATATTTCATGAACGCCCCTCAAAAGAAAGTGATCGCAGTTGTCTCTGATTTTCACATAATTGCATTTGTCATATATATTTGTGTGCTGTTCTATTGAAACATCTTTGTTTGTTGATTAAGTCTACTTTCTTTGTTTTGTTTTATAATAATTCATAGAAACTCCAATTAATTTATTTATTATTGCTGTTCCTTCATAGAACAAGAAATAGCTAGTAAATGTACATTTTAAATATGTAAACTTTTTTTTTGGTGTGTGTGTGTGTGTGTGTGTGTTGTGTGTGTAGGGTGAGTAAAAAAAAATAGAAACGAAAGATGTTTCTGAGGTAAGAAAAAATAAAAAAAAATGAAAGCATCTCAATGTTGCATTTAAAAAAAAATACTTATGAAAAAGAGAAGATAAGAAGAAAGGATTAAAAAAATACATATATCTATAAATTGCATTTTACATCTTTTCCTGCCTGGCATATGGCAGCAAACGGTACATCATCCCATTAGTTCTGTGACTTTTCTCTAGCATTTCCCTTGTGAGTTACACAATATGAGTAACGTGTGCGTGGGAGGTGTTTTAATTTCTCCGCGGAATCCTGCATCACGCCTATGTAGAGTTAAGTTTTCATTAACAGGCAGCAAAATAATGAAATACTTTCCATGTCTCCATTTCCATAATTACACCTCCTATCTTCATAACTCCTCGAATAAAATATGAAAAAAAGGAAAAGAAGAAACTCGCGATGAATGGTTCATATGGGAAAGACTGTTCCGTGTAATCTACTGGGAAATCTCATTAACATATCTTGCATGACAATAAGAATTATTATAATATTGTAATTTTTAAAGATAACAAAAAAAGTAAAAGAAGAAGATAGCAGAACTCGGGAGCAAATGTTGGTAAATTCTTGATTTATTTTATGTAAAGTCTGTCTCTCTCAAATATTTTACGAAGGAACATTGTGATTTTTTTTTTTCTTTTAATTGGCATGACACATGCACACTGATTCTCGTACGATAGTTTACATCTTCAGTATTTATGTCTAACGGAAAACATTGTTGAAATTTCTAAACATATGTAGATATAAGCTTCAAATTATTCTTATACATGCATATGCAAACACTCACACACACTGTTAGGTAAGGCTTAGCAAATCCTGTAGTATACTGCTTTTTGAATCTTCTTTTCTTCTACTTGTGTGAATGCTACATACATTAAGAAGATCTTGAATGCATGATGCTGGTTCGGACACTATCTTAGATTGTAAGATCCACGTCTCCTGTAGCTTCGGTGCTGGAGAGAGGTGCTAAACTTCAACAAATAAGTTGGTACTCATTTCGCCTCTGTACTCTAAAGAAGACGGGTGATTAATGGAAACGAATGATTATGAAATAATTGTTGGAATGAGAATGCGGGAAAAAGCGGGAGAACCCTAAGGAAACCTAAGAACAATATATCTACCATAACATCTCATCCGTGCTGTATCTATGCTTTGGATTGTATCGCTGTTATATATTTGTATCTATGCTTTGTATCGAACCGGAGGCTCCTGATATCAGTGGTGAACGCTCCGCCACTAAGCCAACGTGGCCCCTTCCATTTTTGAAGAATAGCGATTCATAGCATTTCGTTGTATTTTAGCTGAGAGCGTCCGCACCTTAAGTTAAACCGTGTAACATGTATTTCTTTCCCATGTTTCTTTTTATTCACAACAATACACAAATAGTAGTAATAATTTTATACACATGTAGCAAAAATATATACATTATGTTTTGTTTCTTCCTTTTTTTTGTATTTTTAAATTTTAATAAAAGAGCTAAAAGAAGGCTGATATTGAATTACAAAATTAGATCTTTCGCTTCAACTTGAATATAAAGGTTTATTAACAGTTAACAGATTTCTAGATTACAGAGAAGCTGCAAGTTGTACAGTGGTATAATTTATCCCCTCATGGGATACCAATTTCGCTACCCTATTCAGAGCCCAAACAAATACCGTGTGGGAAAGATAGAATTTGGAACCAACTTACAGGATGAACACACTTCTAGTCTCATCACCACTTTTCCTTTGCAGAACTGCTGCTGTAGTTCCAGGGTATATTCAGATCTGTTGTAGAGCAAGATGATTGAAAGTGATGAATGATTCCCGCTGCTTCCACTCACCTTATTTATTTAAAATATTTATCTTAACTTCAGTTTCAAATGTTATTTTAAAGGTTAATTACTTTTTAAAAAATGGGTGTTAGCATACGGAGTCATGATTTGTCCCGCCAATCTTGATTCTGTTCAGTTTTGTTCTGGTTTTTACTTATTATAATTTCCAGGGCATAAACAGTCTCCAGGGTATAAACTCATTTTAATTGGCAGAATCGCCTGCTATCAGGAAAATTAAATTAATAAGTTATGAGGGTCCAAAAGCACGAGAGCAATAGGTCAATTCATCTTTAGTACATCTGGTATTCGTAAACACTATAGTCGTCGGGTGCTTATAGGAAAGATCATCGTCTGGCAATTGGTTTCAAGCTGTACTGACCAAGAAGGGAAGGCTACGGGAAGGAGAGTACCAGGAAGTAGGTGGATGAAACTGGTGCAGGTCATCCGTTGAGGTATTGAAAGTATCTCGCATGCATGCGTCCGAAGCAAGCCAGCAACACTCACTGAGCAGTAAACGAGTGGTTTTGTCGTGGTATGTGAGTTTGGCTCCAAGGCTGTTGGTTGCGTGTTACAAGTTTTAACAAAATCACCAACTAACCTCTCATCTCTTCCCTCGCTTTCCAGAATAACCACTCAAGAAACAATTGCCAGAGGCTTTTTGAGAGAACGAGCAGGTTTTCTTTTCTTTCTTTTTATTTTCATTTCAGTACCTATCTCTCGAACTAATATGGCCTCCGTGTGCATCCCATAAACTACTTCTCCCTATCAGCCAGCAACCGAAATGATGCGGGCCAGGAGGGGCCTTTGAACACCAAAATCACTATCGGCATATAAAGGAACCTACTAATTTCTGACCTTGAATCTGTATTGTAATCTCTTATTCTTTCGACAAGGCATTCTTGCGGTCCGCAACATTCCAAACGATGTAGAAATCAGTCAATCACTGAACCATACTCATGTAAATTGGGGTCACCTTTGCGAAAGGTTGTACCATTCTTCATCTTACTCTGTTCCACCTACCCATCAGCAATATTCACGCCAGCAGAGGAGAGAAATAACGTATAGGGAGAGGCATGGAATTTACCCCTAAAGGGGATGTAAACTTTTTAATTTAGGGTTTCACCTCATCCTTCTGAAGGGAGAGTTGAAAGAAGGGTTATTTTGCGGTACGGTAGAAGAAACAGTGACCAAAACAATAGAAGAATAAGGGTTGGGTCAGTTCTGAAGTTTGAGATGAGGTAAAAACAAAACCTCTTACCCCTTACGGCCATAGCATATACAATGCAGGAAAGGCAGGCCATTACACGTGGAATACTCATTAAAGCTCTTACTTGTCGCCCTGAGCGTCGGATGACCTCTCCTGGCATAAAAGAAAAGAAGAGACTCCCTTTGCGCCGCTGAGCGTGGGTGGGAGTGTACGTTATTCCCTTTCATCCTCATCCCTCTATAGTCCACACCTACCTCCTCGTTAGTTTGGAGCACCATAAACATAGAGATTGGGCTGCAGCCCAATTATCTTTCATCCAACACTACACGCAACCTTGAAATACTTGTGTGACCTGCTGTGAATGGATATGTACCTGGAGAATTTCTTACCAATGAAATTACCTAATAGGATTTGGTTTATATTGGTCTGAGTACATGGTTGATATGTTCCCATTTCTGGTTCGATCTCATTTTTTTCTTCTTCTTGTTTTTGATCAGAGTCGCCCTCACCCAGTGTACTGTGCTTCTCTTCTTGCTGATCAGTACTCGATAATCATTCCCCTCTTCTTAAGGCCAATCGCTTTAAAATAGCATAACCGAAAAGGAAATTTTATCTTACGAATCCTTCATTTTTCTGTAAGTACATTTGACTTATGGATGATCAAAAGATGAATCAGAAATCGAACTTACTTAGGAACAGGAAGAGAATAATATGAGGTGAGTGCAAGTCGGAGAATGTGAGTTGTAGGGTTAAATAAGTAGATATATAAGAATGATATGCATGTTTTAGATGGATTTACTAGCAAAATTGAGTGAGGCTAAGATAGGTATGACGTGAGGATGAATCTGATGCCATTTTATTGAACCAAACAGATAGAATGGGGTAAATGCTCAGTCACCCATCTTACCGTTAGACGATGACAGACGTTATCCGAATGAACATAAAGTTAGGTAAGACACTATAAGATAGGGACAAAGGATTAACTGTGCGTGTTGAAATAGTTGAGAAGTTACAATAGGAGATTGAAAGGAAGTCATAGAAACTTACATAATATGATGGTACATTCAGTGTACTAATAGTAATGTTTAGGAAGTCACACATAATCGCAAGTGTACGAGGGACTATCAGTCACTAGATCAAGTACAAAGTGAGAAGTCAGATAAACAGTGTTAGTACTATTTCTACAAACTATTAGAATGAAGTATGGAAGTAACAATGTAGGTAAAGAAAGTGTTATTAGTGGAGTGAACGTAAACAGCAAAAAGTTGAATGACGTAAAGATAGACCAGATGCTATAGTCATTTTTATAAGTATTCGGACACTACTGGCATGTCACCACAAAATTAGGAAGTTTTTATACACAACGCTTCCTAGCTAAATCCTATTCGTCATCACGTAGGAATTATTGTAGCCTCTTTCACCCCTCCCTTATTTTCTTTCCACCGTACCTTCTATCATGTTTCTCATGATACAATTGCTTCTCAGCCAATATTCCAACAAGTTTATCTTCTGCTTTAGTTGTCCTATAGGTTTAAGGAGATGGATGATGAATGAAAATGAATTATTGTGATTTTTACAGCTCTGCCACTGGGAATCGGGATCGAAATCGTAAGATTGCGGATTTCAATTCGATCTTAAACAGCTACTTGATCACTTAAAATCTAGGATTACACTAAAGCTATACGAAATCTGTTAATGTCAGAGTTATTTGCCTTTCTTCTAACTCCATTTATGCCAAATTTATTTTCCGCTTTCAAGCTCTATTTAGGCATTAATGATTTGGAGGTTAGAAATCATTCAGTTTCGAACACTTCTTTTGAAACAAGAGAGAAAAGACATTTCCATTGTCGACTTTTTTCCGGCATAGTTTTAAGTTTGTGACTCTAATATCGGTCTTTTTCTTCTTCTTCTTCTTCTTCTTCTTCTTCTTCTCTCTCTCTCTCTCTCTCTTTCTCTTCCTCCCTCTCATACACAGAGAGCACTACGTGTAGAATATTTCTGTGAAGGTTTGAAAATGAGGCCATGACCCAGAAAAATAACGGTATACTTCTACTGTACAACTCGTATTATGCAAAGCAGGCGGAACACTTTAGAAGCAGAATGAGAGTATGTTCTCGTATGTGCATCTCGTCCTATACACAAAGGCGGCGATTGTCTCGCCGGGCTTTTGTGCTAACAATATTACGCAGAACCGAGGTCATGTTTGTAAACACATGAGAAAGAAATTCTCATCACAGGAAGAAGAGGAGGAGATTACATTCCAAGAAAATAATTTCTTAAAATAGGAATACGTAACATTTCTTCTGAATAGATATGGTCATAAATTTGATTATACTTTAAAAAGTGCCTGTTTCAAAATCATCATCAAATTGTCAACTGACGGTGTGCCCAATAACTAAAATGTATGTCTTTAAATATCCTGATATATTGAGATGGAATGATTAAAAGGCGAACTGTGAGAGTAAGGACAAACCCTATAGATAGTAATCGCTGAGTCAGGGGCGTCATTTGGGGAGAGCGGGGGAAAATTGCCCCTTTGAGTTCGAAAATCACTTGCTATTTAATAAGTTGTAAATTAATATACTAAAAAAGTGAAACTCATATCGGTGCACAATCCTGTCCCCCTTCCCCCACTGGCAAAACCTAAAATGACGGTGCTGTGCCCTGAGAACTTATGTTTTGCCTTTTTCTTTCTTTTCTGTTTTTCTTATCAACTATACTCTAATAATTTGAAGAGAGAACTCGTAAGTAGTCCAGATCAGAGTTCGATTCACAGTGGGAGCTCATGTGGCTCGGATAGAACATTAAGCTGTAAGTCTATGTCTCATATAGCCTCGCTGCTGAAAAGGCTTCATCAACCAATCGTAAATAATCCAACTTTTATTCTTCAAGTTTCAAAATAACAGTTTAAAAAAAAACAATGTAAGAAATTTCCAACATCTTCGAAATTTGTATGTACACTCATGTCCAAAATGATCATGTCGCATACCTATAATTGTCTTCTTGTAAGAATATAATTTGATAATGATTTTGTAGGGTACTTTTAATACTGATACTATGTGTATAATCGGGAAACATATTTGTGGCAAATTTCATAGGAAAAGAATTACGAAAATTAGAATGAGTAAAACAAAATGTTGCTAAATTGACAAAGTTTTATTTTCGTTGTATTGTTCTTATTTACTGTTCTTTTGGCATAAAATTTGCCACGTGCATGTCTTTGCCAATTATACACACACTAACATTATAAGAAATATCGGGCGAATTAGTTATCAAATTATATTCCTACAACATATTTATATATATGAAATAATAATTTTGAACATGAGTGTACTTCAATAAATTATGAGGTTATAATCAGAAAACATTTTCTACTCAGAATAAATAATATTTTAAGCACATTGAACTGTGGTGTGCAATTAGGAGTAACTATTTAGCTATAGGTGTGTTTTGATACCAAACCCCATACTCTTGAAAAGATAAAGCGAGTGAATTGAAGCATTTCTTTGACATTGCGTCTATGAAGAAATAATAAAATAATGACTGCTACACTTTGCTATGTTAATAATTTTCTTTACCCTTTAATTAAGCTCAAGTTACCTTATAGAGTCTAATTAATATTCATATAAGTAATATGCATATAGTTTTCACTTGAGACCCATTTTTTTTAAAGCTTAACTACCTGCGACATGATCGAGACCATATGCAGAAAACCTTTTCCGGTGAGTGGGATTGTATTATTGAAAAACTCACATAACTTATAAAGATGCACGAGAATTACAATTAAAATTAAGTATGCTCTTAAACTGCTAACTATAAACAAATGCATACGCTATCGGGGAAACAAACCGAGAAGAGAAAAAGACGCTGAAAATAAATTAAATGGTAGTCTGATCTCTTGCTAGAAAAGTTTCACGATTACCTAGGACCTGGGAAGCATATCAGAGCTAACTGATTCATACTAGCTTTGCTATATTGAATAACTTACACTAAAATTCAAATTGCTGAGAAAAGCAACGTTTATTCTAAAATAGTAAATGTGTGACAGTTTCGCCAACTAACTCAACATATTGGCTTCATCAGAGGCTTAAGTGTCTGATGAAGCCAATATGTTCAGTTAGTTGGCAAAACTGTCACACATTTACTATTTTAGAATAAACGTTACTTTGCTCAGCAATTTGTATTTTAGTGTAAGTTATATCAGAGCTGTAGAGTAGAAGAATCTTCTAATATTGCTTGTTACAAGTCAGGCATGTTTAAAGATTCATCTCCAACTATTCTTATAGAAGTTCCTGGCAAGTCGTGTAAACAGTGCAACATTGGTGCAAGCTCCTCCTCATGGACTTTCTTCCTACAGGAGTACGTGAAGCAGCTGGTAGGTAAGAGGTTAAGTGATGATATGACATATTTGTAAGATCTGTGCTAGCATACTGATCTATAAGGTCTGCTCTGTTATGTTTTTCAGATCCCTAGGTAATAATAAAACTTATCCATCATGGTTCTAATACAGCATTTTCGAAAACTTTTCGTAGAAATCTTTAGATTTGCTACTTCTTTGAAACTAAACCTTATTGTTATTTTTGTGGCACTGGTTTTATTACAGTTCCGAATAAATTGATACACAAAGACAATACACATATGATGGTCATACCTCCTTCTGAAGGTAAAGATATGGCCTACTTAAATACTTTGAGGATTTGTGTCCACAAAAAGCTTAGATGTACCTTGATTTTCTAACGATACAATTTTAAAAATAACCTTTCGTTGCACTCTCTTTTCGGAAGTGAATAATTCTACATTATATAGGCCTACCATGGATCAGCTGAGGACTATATGCCTACCATGGCCTACCATGGAGCCTCTAAATCTTTTTTCTTATATAAGTTACCTGAGTATATATTTATTGTTCATTAAATTACCATGCTTCCCATCCCTAACATTACACAAAGAAAAGGTTTACAGCAAATGAATAACTGCGTCTATCCTCAAGGGATGTTTCTCTCAAACGTTCAGTTACTGAAGCGAGCAAGCAAATATTGACGCAAGTGACATCTTCAAATAAAATATCCACTTGCAAATTTCGCCTCAAATAACAGAAGTTCAAAAAAAAAAAAAATTCTTTAAAATCTTCCGCTTGCACGATTCTGATCTTTCGTGACACATGGTTACGTTTTGAAAAAGAATTGCTGTCAACTAAAAGTTTATTTTAGTACTAATTATTATATTGTAGACCAGGTTAGTATTTTTCTATAGAAGTCTTTTGTTTCCATAATGGAGTTATTACTCGAGAGAGTCACTTGAAAAAAATGATCCGTCATAATTTTTCCTTCGTGGTATAACGATCGTGAACCAGGAACTGTGCTTCTGTACTTTATATTTGCACATTATACTGAGTGTTTACACATCATTGTTAAAAAAAAAAAAAAAAAAAAATGAAAATGTCGTTGCACTCATGCATATACGCATATTATATTACATATTCTTTTATGCTTATGTTACTTTATTCACTACTACCAGTTACGTACAATGAAGATTATTTAAAAGATTGTTTTTGCAAATATTCACGTTTGGAGAGTGTGCTCGACTTTGTGTTTAGTAAACCAAGCTGTTACTTCCATTACAGCCCACGGACGACTGTGGCCGGCCAGACAGCTTTTATTTGGGAGGTATATAGTCAGTACATCTGCTTATATCCATTCGGAGTTCGATATTTCTTGGTAATGGAAGTAGCTCGCGAGTTGGCTCATAGTCATGAATCAAGCAAGCAAATTTGTGCCTAAATGTGAAATCAAATCGGAACAACGAGCCCTAAAGATAAAAGATTTGGGGGTTAATAGCCAAAGTTAAAAGCAAATGACTTCCAATAAAATATTGGTTTACCTAGCTCTTCTCGTTTCAATCCTAACTGATTTTCTCAAAATTCCGTTCATTCAAACTAAAGTGAGAGGACGTTTTTTCCTCTCCTTCCTATCCACAGATGAATTAGGGAAATTTGTGAGTTTCAAAGAACAAAAATCTTAAATGTGTACTATTCTTTGACCACTTTCAGATTTGCAAAATACTCTATATAGTAAGTATTGGAAGTGTCATTCTATACGTTCGTGCGTCATTCAGTCTGTTGTCACGTACAAAGGAAGAAATGATGAAACAGAACGAGAAATCTATGGAATATGTATTCAACTTATAATAGGAACCATTCTGGTCTTACCTCTTTTCTACTTCTTGTACATCCCTGTGTGAAAGTGAAGAAAATCTTAACAGACGTTGCCATAAAAGCCCAAGACTTCTGTGAAATGAACATTTTCGAAGAAATTGTAAGTACCTACTTTAAACCATAATGACTATAGTGGTAGTAAGTTACAACAGTAAATACTTAAGAACTACTCAGAAAACTGTTCAGTACGTCTTTAAGCTTTTGACTCAGATTTCTTTCACCCAGCGAATTTCTTTCACGTTGATTTCCTCAAAACATAAAAACTATCCAAATTCATCTGTACATCTTATTCATACTTACAAAGTAAAATGATAGCCGACTTACAATGATTAGTAACTTCCAGGTATTGAACTTCGTTAGGTAAAACTTCTTCAAATTATTGGCGTCGTAATTTAATTCAAATTGTTACTGTATTTCATAACTTTCGTAAATTTCTGAGGTAAAAAATACGATAGCGAACTAGATTTTAAAATATTTCGTAATATATATATATATATATATATATATATATATATATATATATATATATATATATAATATTCGTGGCTCGTAACAGACATGAAGCATGGTCAGTGAAACAAATCTTAGTGAGTACATTTCGCAAACAACTTCACGGTTTATATGGAATGCGCACACAACAGTATTTCGGTATTTTTCCGAGACCGTTGTAAAATATGAGTTGGGAATTCTGGGATTCCGTAACCCCAAAATAATTTGTTTGAATATTTTTGAATATTTTTTTTTCAACCCAGCAGGTTGTTTTACTCAACTCACGAATCGAAGAAAAATCATTGATAACAACTGAATCAGAATCTGAATTTCCCAACTCAGCAGATCTCGGGCGACGGACAAGTTAAGATGACCTCAAAATATCTTGTAAGCGTTATATTGTGAAGTATATGCAGTAACCGAGATTCAAATGTCGTAAGCGCTCTTTTTGTAATCTTTATTGAAATATGTATTACCTATAGGGTCTTCAATTTAAAAAGAGTCATAATATACAGAAAACAGTAACAGAAAGTTTTGCGAATAGTCTCTAAAATATTCTTTGAAATATTGTTACGAACAGGCTGTTTCAACATAACTCTACTTAAAAGTGTTTTTGATTTGATTTTAGCGTCCCTTTTAGCAGCGTGACCATATGAGACGTGGACAGAACTGGAGTTTAACGTAGGATCCGAACCATATACGGTCCCGCCGGGAATCGAACATGGGTCTCCCACGCCACAGGGCGTACGCTAATCGCTCAGCCACGAGGGAACTTGCTACTTAAAGATGTGGTAGGACTGCTGTAAAATAGAGGAAAATAAACTAAATAATTCAGCAATAGTATTTCATATTAGTACCTCGAAAGCGGGTCTCGATGGCTTAATTGTACGTATATTGCTTACCTTTGGTGCGAAGGTTTCTGTGTTATTTCCACATTAATTATGTAAGTTTTTATTACACATTGTGTCCATAAACTTTTCAGTTTCCTTCCCCACTGTTTTCCTTCTACTACATCATACATTTATCACTAGTCCAGAGAATAGTCGCAGAATAGTGTTCTATGCCATTTCTCATGGGGCCGCGGTTTCTCAGTAGTAGAGCATTCACCTCTGGTGCATGGGGTCCCTGCTCCCGCTAAGTGAACCTTGTGGTGGATAAACATCGTGTGCGTGGGTTTTATCGGAGTTCTCCTGTTTCCTCCCACTTTCTTCATTCCACCATTTCATTCATTTCTCATTATCACCGTCTCCTTTAGCCTAGCTGGCATAACCGTGGGACATAAAACTCAAAGCTTTCATTTTTCTATGTCATTTCGAAACTGAGAGAGATGGTGAGAAATTAGTTTTTACGGCGTTCAGGACTTACTGCCTTCTTTTGTTTATAGATTTGTAATTATACCATGTATTTATACAATATGTTTAAAAATTCGGTAACCAATCTCGAGGAGATGATTCTTTATATCAAATGAAAAAGTTCTAATAAACATGGGGCGAAGATGGCCTCGTATAAATCGCTGAAAATGCGAAATAAGGCGTCCTAAAACACCTTGGCTTGAAAACTTTGGACTGTCGTAAGCAGTTCAAGGAAATACAGGAACTACTTTATCTAAATATCCATGTTTCAGAATCCTCCGGTACTGATGAAGTGAATGCTTAATTAGTGTTCATGAGGGTATCGCGTATCGTAACCTCCTTTATACGATTTCTTTCGCCTGTACCAGAGGATTTTAAAATATTGATATTTAGATAGAACACACCCAGTTTGAACCGCTGGCAATAAGTCCCATAGTTTTCAAGCCAGGGCGTTTTAAAACGTAATATTTCGTATTTTCAGCAGTTTATAACTCTGAAACGAGGCGTTTCTCGATTTATGTTTATTAGAACATTTTCTTTCATTCGATATAAGGGATCACCTCCCTAAATTTGAACACCAAATTTCTAATCATACTGTATTCTGTAATACAGTGAAACTTCTCCTAACGGACACCTCTAAAAAGCGGACACTTCTTAATAACGGCCAGTTTTCAATTTCCCGGCAGAATATCAGAAAAGTTACTTCTGAATAGCGGATAACCCCATTCTCAATAACGGATGCGAACACTAAAAACTATTCCTCAGCGCCTATGTAGAACTTCCAAACAACGGCCAGCCAAGAATAAAACTCTCCTATTTTCTGGAATTTCAAACACTAACGGGCAGGATTTCTAACATTATCGCTCATTGTTGAGTAAGGTATTGTATTTCTTTTGTGTTCTTTTTTTTTAAGTGCATATTGTTTAGTAGCAATTTGCAGCATAATTTGAAGAATGAAATGACGTTTCGTGCCATTTATCGTCGTCTGGCTACAAATGATCCATTTGCAAAACGCAAGAATCGAATACAGTACAGTATAAAGGAAAGATCTTAACTGATAGTATTGAAATTTCCTTTTACTGTACTTGGAAAACTGTATTAGTGTATCTTATACTGTTTATTTGCATACGTAATGTAATGTTGCCTAAATTTGTTTATATAGTCATATTGCAGTATTTTGTGTGTGTGTGTTGCAACCTAAGCTTTTCCGAATAGCGGACACTTCCAAATAACGGACAATTTTACGTTCCCAAGTTTCACTGTAAATATAAATATATATATATATAAAAGATGTTTGTTCTTAAATGAATCGTAGTTAATAGAAGTAAATTCAACTGAAAGTTTAGCTCTTCAAAGGTGTATATATATATATATATATATATATATATATATTTAAAAAATATATAAAAAAGCATGTATGGACTTCTCTAGAACTTTGACTAACTTTTACCATCGACCATTCAGCTGAGATCGCTAAGACAAACTAAAAGAAAGAGGGTCTCCTAATTAATTGGTTCTAATTAATGAACCGCATACCACATTCACCTCCTGTTCTATATTGTTCTGTCACAAAGAGACCTTTTCTCAATGTATTGTACCCAAAGAGCTATTTTTAATTACTTTGCGCCACTAACTAGACTGTGAGCGTTCCTTTTTATATATTGCACATCTTTCTCGTCCTTCCTCTCTTCCCTATCCTGTTCATTTCCTATAGACGCTTGTTCTTTTTAGTAGTTCACATTTCAACTTTTAAATAAGCTTTGTCGTCCTTTTTCCTCATCACTACAAAGCTTTTTGTCTCTTTTTCTTTTTTCAATTTTCACGAATGATTCAGATTCTTTCATTAAGTTCTCCGTGGAAAGGGACATTATTTTTTCTTCCTTTTCAAATAAAATGAAAAAAGTAAGTGATATTACCTTTCGTAATTGTTTTCTTTATTGCCAAGAAGGTATGGCTGTTTCAGATGAATAATAAGTATTGCAGGAGATGTTAGTATCGATTATTCTTTTTTTTTTTTTTAATGTACAAAATTGAACTGAAATATTGAATTTGATGTACCACATTTACGAGCAGGAGTGAACAGGCCCAGCGTCTATCCTGCAAATACAGGGTGGGCCCATCCCAAATTTAAATAGAGGTGGGTTCCATTAAACCTCCAAGAGAAGACATACCTGGAAAAATCTTTATACCTAACTTATTCCATTGACTTCTATCTACACACACACACACACACACACACACACACACACATATATATATATATATATATATATATATATATATATATATATATATATATATATATATATATATATATATATATATATATATATATATATATAATTAAATCTTCAAAACAGAACATTTTCTTTTTTACGTTTATCGACATTGAAAGGTTCCATAACCGATCGAGCCCTCGAACATTGCAAGGTTTGGCGCCAGAGTTGCGTGGTAGGCCCATTGCCAATGCCCATGGTAGCCAAAGATGATCAAGCTTCCACGAAGGAAGGATTTGACATGGCACACTATTTTTTCTTCAATTGGCATATATAAGTAACACTTCTCCACCCTTGTCTACGAGTATGTCCTGTATGCTGAAGGATACGGATGATTAAAAAGAGATGCCAATAAAAAAATGGTTAAAAGACGAGAACATGAGGAAACGGTAGAACCACAACTGTAAATTCACTTGACTGGGGGTCAAACTAGATAAGGAATAGGCCAACTATCACTGGGCTATTTTGAGTCTATGATACGATGCACTACAACATTTTTCACCCCTTTCGTTTACTAGCAGTCAGTATTCCTTCTAGGCATACTTTCGAGTAAAGTAGGGGAATTTGATCCTGGAGTTCAAAATAAATTAAATTCCGATTGCATATAATACAAGATAATAGGTGGAAACAGTAGAATCACGAATAAAACATGAGCACATGATGTTGGTCACCACAAACCATCTTGGAGCCTGATGAGATCGAGACATCAGAAACAAGTCGAGATGAATCAAACTCAGAAGTTACCGCATGCAAAGCTGTATCTCTCGAATTTCGTTCAGATCCGGCCAGTAGATACTGGGAAATAAAATACCACTTAGAAGACAAGCTGAGCCGAGCGTGACCCTGGCCGAACTGGCCACTAAATATAGCATTGTTTATTCCTCAGAGCAGGAGCTATTTGCTTATCAAATTTTGTTCAGATTTGTCCTGTAGCTACCCAGAAATAAAGTACCACATATAAGGCGAGCTGAGCCAAACTGAACATGTCCTTGGCCGGACCTGGCCAGCAAACATAACGATCTTTATTTTTTAGGCAATAGACTACTTGCTTACCTAAGTTTGTTCAGATTCGTTCATTAATTACCGAGAAATAAAGTACCATATACAAGGCAAGCCAAGCCTGTCCCTGGCGAAGCCCGGCCACCAAATACGGCATTTTTTTAAAAAATTCATTTGGCCATCTGCTATTTATTTCCCCACAACATTTGGTTCAGAATTGGATAGTAGTTCCTGAGATATAAAGAACACCCTCCGCATACACACACACACACACACACACACACACACACACACACACACACACATACACACACCTAGAGTGAAACTATAAGCTCCAGTGTGCTTACGCCGCAAGCTAAAAATGAGGAAGTTCTCAATTCAGTAAGTTTATAATATATATATATATATATATATATATATATATATATATATATATATATATATATATATATATATATATATATAGGGTGGGTATGTTCACGCATAACTTCGACACAGATGCACAGATTGTGATTTATTTTGAAAAAGTGTACCTTTCCGGTGGTTCCATATAAATTTCTTTATGATCTTATTACGGTAATCTTTGGAACTATAGTGATCGCAAAGAGTCGTGAAGCTTGACCTTGATCTACTAATTTCACCATCCAATAAAACACGAGGATGTGTTTCGGTTGTCAACCTCTCCTCTTGTTGCCAATGTTATCTCTCGCGCTGTGTGGAGAAAATTTCCTGAAGGTACAGCGTTATCAGAGTAGCGCTAAATTTCGTTCTGTTTATTTTTCCTTTGTTTTATTTTCGTTATTATTATTGTTATCGTTTTATTCAAATAATTTCTGCAGTTCGTGTTATAGCTATTTAAGTGTTGTGTTTTTGTTCTCTGTCTTCAAAGTTAGGGGACATTGTTAGTGCACTCTCGCGTTTGGAGTTTTGTCAAGCACCGGAGCAAATTCCGAGGGAATGAGGGGACATGTCCCCTCCAATCTTGGAACTGGGGGGACTGCCCCCCAATAATCCGACTTGAAATGTATTTGGGGGGGTGAGAAATGTGATGGTTTGTGTCCGATTGCCACAAAGGAAAGTGAGATGAAATTGATGTATCCCAAGAATAAGCATCAAATCTGCCCGCCTCCCAACGTTGAAGACAACTCTGCTCCGCTAATCCTCCACACCATTGTTTTTCAACTTCATAAATATTTTGAACATCGCTTTAAAAAAAGGGATTATGGGAACGGTCTTACCCGTCCCCCTTCCCCAATGTTGAAGACAGATTTGCGCCGCTGTTCTCAAGAATGCATTCGGAAGGCAGCTTCACGAATCGTGCCGAAATCTTCCGATGTATCACACGTGACGCAAAACATTTCTGTGATGATTATAGAGTCGGACTTCATGAGTCGTTGCGGTCATTACAGAACATGAAACACCTCAACGGATGCAGTGTTAAGGTTTTATTTATTTATTTTTGACAAAGTTTTACAATTGTTTAAAGAAACTATCCATTTTATTACATTTATCTTGCACACATATTGACTGATAAGAAAGACTATGCGAAGATATTTGAAGTTCAAAATTACCCCCTACACAATACACAACGTTAAACGTGGTACAATCTCAAGTATTTCGGGGCTTTAGCAGTGCAGCGTCTTCCTCTTACATGGATTCCTTAAATCAGTTTGACCTGTGCCCATATCTACTTGAGAAAGATCATGCAGGAAATTACGATAAAACGGCAAAATATTAGGCTTTATACATTTAAAAACACATTTTTGAAAGAAATGAACATTTTACGTAACTGTAGTTCTGCATATATTGCAGTAGTTCTTTCGTTGTTAAATCTCTATTCTTCCTATATGATATTTTCCTCAACCGAGCGTCACTATACACTGTAATTTTCCCCATACCAAACAATTTTTCTCCGTCCATTGTATCTGTTGTGAGAACTCGACTCTTCACTTCCAGACAGAAAGAGAGGCAGCATTGTTCATTGTTTTCTTGCTTCAATGAATCAAAGGATGAAGTGAAGTTCAACCGAATTGACCTCAACACAAGAGAAGAGAGGTCACTCATCCACGCCGCAGTGGCTCTACTAATGTCACGGGGAGGGAAACAGGAAGAGAAATTGTCCAATTAAGAGAAAGAAACAAAAGGGGTAGAAGGACAATAAAAGAGAAATATTAATTTGAATGATTGAGCAGTTAATAATTGCCCGTTTAACCGTTGTATTGTGATCTTTTGAATGTATGTTGTCAAAACCTGTGAAGTGAATTGTTTTTGCCTTTGTTCAACACAGCTAAAATAATATTGTTTCACTCATCTGTTTCATATTAATGCTAAGTTTTAATTTATTATTATTATTATTATTATTATTATTATTATTATTATTATTATTATTATTATTATTATTATTATTATTATTATTATTATTATTACAACTCATTTTTGGTCCTCAGCTTATCAATAAAACAGTTGTTGGGAAAACTGATTCGAAGTGTTCTAGGGTGTTCTAGGTTTCCTCACACAACAATGTGAATGTGCATATTCTTCGTGTCAATTTTGCGTGCAGTGCCTATACATTTTGTTCGAAAGCCTGCTGAACTCGAAATGTTGCTTTTTTCATTTAACGTAAATCGCCTTACCAGTGTTGAATCCAAACGGCTGGTGTGATTTTTAAAAAAATTGATGATTTTAGATTTAAAATCACCTATTTCCAACAAATTTCCTCTCTCTTTTTTTTCTTTTTAATTTATTTATTTTTTACTTTGGTGTCTTTACTCAGAATTGGCCTATCGGCTCTGACTTTTGATACATATTGTATACTTCAGTCCAAACCTGCAATGATATGACCAATAACTTAGGAAATTCACGGGAAAATATTTCATATGCCTAGTAAGTAAGTTAAGGGCTACTTTCGTGTTAGATTTGGTCAAAATCTGATGAGTTGTGTAAATCACGTATGATACTTGTTAAGACCTTGTGAGACTCGTTAATTCAGAATATCGATTAAACGAGACGGAAAAAATGTATTTACTCCATTCCTTGGTGTTTATCCTATGCTGTTATGGAAGTCGCACAACCATATCGTAAAGGGGTTTGCATACACGCAAGGCGTTCTTAAGAACTGGTAACAACATACATACTTTTTCCTCCATACATTTTCACCCCTTCTGGCCGCGGTAGCTCAGCGGAAACCGTTCACCTCTGGTGCATGGAGTGCTTGGTTCGATCCCAGCTCGCGCCAAGTGAGCTTTGTAGTGGACAAACATCATGTGCGTTGGTTTCTCGGGGTTCTCCCATTTCTTCTCACTTTATTCGTTCCATCATTTCATTCATTTCTCATCTAACCATCTCTTTTACTCTAGCCGGCATATATATTCGACATTCCTAATTACTAGATAATTCCAATCATATTTCAGAGTATTTCTTCTATCCAAAAATGCTCTTGAACAAATTTGAAGAATAGGAATTCTAGGGATTTTCACAGGTGGTATCAGGCTGATGAATAATATATCAACAAGAAACATCGGGGGATGGATAACATTCGGATAACGGATGTTGGATGACTAATTATACCCTGTTGGCAAAGTAGTTTTTAGATTACGGAGAATAAGAGAATTTTTGATTTGACTTGACCTTGCAGATAAGGTTATTTAAAGAAATTGGATGGCAACAC
This sequence comes from Thermobia domestica, assembly GCF_964235325.1. Classification (NCBI taxonomy): domain Eukaryota; kingdom Metazoa; phylum Arthropoda; class Insecta; order Zygentoma; family Lepismatidae; genus Thermobia; species Thermobia domestica. The sequence continues at coordinate 195,637,129 of NC_137455.1, read as the reverse complement.
TGATTCCTAATATCCCTCAATAACTTCTCTTTCAAAGATACCACTGCCACATATTGCATATCATTTGAAAGGTCATTCCATCACCTTTCAAATCCAGTATGTGGCACCTCTGTAGAATATATATACAGGATGAATAATAAAATATAAAGTAAAAAATGGTTCACAACCTGTAGCTCTCAAACCGTTGGGATTGGACCTATGTTCATATGAACTTTTCTGCTTAGAATCACCCATACTACTAGTTCCCAAAGTATTAGCTCTTCCTCCTGGAACACCCTGTATATATATATATATATATATATATATATATATATATATATATATATATATATATATATATATATAATATGGTGTTTTAAATGGCGCCCACAAACACAGAGCACTATTCTATAGGCCCAAATAAAACGAAAATGTTATATGATGGCTATGCCCTCCGGGACCTCCTTCAGCCGCTGTGCGGAATCAAAATTTCACAATGTGGCTACGTCGCATATTAACTTGAAGCCATTAGGATTATTCTACAAATACAACAAGCAGTTGAATCGATTGTTGTTACACTAATAAGTGATGCTAGTGTCAATCAATATCGACTTAAGCTGCCATCTGGAAAGAATCGATTTAACTATTTAATAGATTGGTAGATCTATTCTATAGTTCTTGATTTGCTACGTTGCCACATAGTGCAATTTGTGTGTCCAGAGGAGGACTTGAAAAGTATACAAATATATGTATTTTTTGCTTTATTTTGACTTGTAGAGTAATATTCTGTGGTTCGTGGGCGAAATTTTTAGAACACCCGATATATATATATATAATATAATATTCGCAAGAACCTGTTGATTTAATTTGCACATATTACAGTCAGTCTCCTTTCCCTCTTCCACGAAAAAGATTTTTAAGACATCCGAGTGCATCAAAAACCAAGGAAGATCACGTTTTTCTTTTTTTTCTTTTTATTTCTTTTTCTCCCTATTTCCTCCAAAACTTGCACGATTTTCTCCGTTAATATCATTTCTGTGTCGTCATCAATCTTTTGCACCTAATTACAGAAAGCCATTTCCAGCATGTTTTGAAGGTTAAAGGGGGGGGGGGATCTCATTCATGTGCATTGGATACAAGTTATTTTATTATTTAAAAGAAAAGAAGAAACCTAACGATTAATGGAAAACAAAATCAAAAATTAATGTTAATAAAAAGAATTAAAGAGTGCAGTAAAACTATTTTCTTTTTTTCTTAATAAGCTCATTAAGTGTAAAACCTCTCTCAAGGCTAGACACATCAATTATAAGAATGACAGTTTTATACGATTTGGAATGTTCAATCTCGAACTCGGGTTGAAGAAAATGACCTCGGAGGGAAGGTTCAATTAGCTCTAATGCAGACTCATTACGTTTGCAATTCGCCTAGTCAATGTATTTCTTTGTGTTGCGCTAAGTTATACGTGTAAAGTTAATAAGCTTATTTCAATAGTGCAAGCTTTTGAGACGGTTGAGCTTATTGTAAGTATAACATTCTTGCAGTAGTGGCTTTGGTGCAAGAAAGTAAAGAGATGGGAAGAAGATTGTAATTGATGTATCCGAAACGAGTACTTCCCAGAGAATCGAACGTGAGACCACGCACACAGAAGGCACACGCCACGTTATCCACTCGGCCACGAATTGCATCACTTGTTTTGAGATTAGATCCCCAGTGCAATATTATTTTCTAGTCTACAGCACATAACGAACACTAAAGCAAACCCTACATAACTTTGGAAAAATATAATAGACATAGACAAAGCGAGTGTTTAATATTTTATTATATGCACATGCAGTTTCTTAAGTATTATTCATGTACATTTTTTGCAAGGAATATTGCGTTTAGCAAAAACAATTTGATAGTTAAACTTAAAAAGTGCGATTGAAGACATCAGAAGTAAGCAAATGTACTGGAGGCTATTAGTATATTGATGAGAATTCAGCAAATGGCTGGTTTATTGTATCTATACCTAAATGAATCCTCTTGATAAAGTGGATACTTTCAAATATCTAGGATCAATATTAACAGACAAAAACCATATTCACAAAGAAATTAAATTTCGACTAAAATCAGGGAATTCGTGTTATTATTCAGTTCAAAATCTGTTGTCGCGAATTCTGTCGAGGAATTTAAAGCTGAAAATATATAAAATTATAATCATGCCTGTTGTTCTGTACGGTTGCGAAACATGGTCGCTTACTCTGAGGCAAGAACGTAAACTGAAAGTATTTGAGAACAAGATTCTGAGGCGAATATTCGGACCCAAGAGGAACGGGAATGGGAAATGGCGGAAACTTCATAACGGGGAACTACATAATTTGTACGGTTTACCAAACATTGTTAGGGTCATCAAATCTAGGAGGCTCAGGTGGCCAAGTCACGTAGCCAGGATGGAAGAAAGTAGGAACGCTTTCAAAGTCTTAACTGGAAGACCAATCTAAAAACGATCATTAGGAAGACCTAGGCGCAGATGGGAGGGCAATATTAAGAATTATCTCGCAGAAATAGAAATACAAAGTAGAAACTGGATCCAGTTGGCTAAGGATAGAAGTCATTGGAGAGCTTTTGTGAACGCGGCATTGAACCTTCCATAGGCCATAAAGCTAGTTAGTTAGTTTTTGTTTTACTTAAATTGAAAGATAACTCTGAACATTACACTTTTTAATTTTTGTTTTACAATTTGTTTTAACGTGATTTTAAAATACCATTATTGTATTAGATAAATTATGTAGTGCATAATTGCATTTTATAAATTACGTATGTGTTACATACTTTCTAAATATTACACAAATGAAAATACTGTTATCATTTGTTACAGATGCAATTCGTTCTTAGGATTAGATCCTGTAAGTATTAACGAACGTACAATTTGTAGTTTGATAATATTTAGTCACTGATGCGTTTAAAATTACATGTTCGACATCCATTCGTAAAATAAGAGTGTATTTTTATGTGATTGCGTTCCTCAATCCGTTCATCGTCTGTAGCTGAATAGTCTCGTACTAACTTCAGCAAATGGCCCACTCTAAATACGATTTAGCGTGTCTTTCCGTGCAGTTCATTAAGGACTATAACCACTTGTTATCTCACTTTTATGTTCATTGGGCAGTTGCTTTCATTGTATGGTTGGTTTAACTGATGGGGCAATGTACGCGATTGCTTTGAGTTCGTTAATGCTCAACCAAAGTCACTAACAGTGTTGCAACTTTGTTTTAAACACGGATAATTTTTCCGTTGAAAAAAAAAGAGAGGTAGGGTCTATTTTCTAACATTACAACAGGGGAAGCCGTTGGTAAAATGCTAACAGCAAAATTTTTCCAGGAGTTGCCATTTTGTGTTTACATTTGTGGCTTTGATAGTTTATCCTAAATAGTATCTGTATAATTTTTCCATTCTTGATCTTACCTGCGATTTCAGTACCGTATTAAGGAATATGTAAACATTTGCCACAACACAGGATAACGTCCAATACGGAAATTACTATGGACAAGAACAAAGATCATGTATCTAGTGTGATTAAAAATAAAACTTTAAATATCGATGCTATGATTATTTATGTAGAAATTTTATCAATAGATACTAGTTTGAAACCATTTACATTGGCTTTATTTGCTTACTTACATTCACAAACTGGATCTTTCTACAACATAATAGTACATAACATAACATGTTCAATGCTTAGGCACTAAGCTAGATATGATGATAAAGATGTTCATAATATTGTAAATTCTCTTTCTTCCACGTACGTCAATAATATATCCGTAATTAATTTAACGTTTATTTAAGTTGAGTGATAGGAAAGTATTTATGCATTAATACGCAGATTGTACGATGTAGTGTCACAGTATAAGAATGTTGGGTTGATTTCGAATCCTTATGTGTATCTACTGATAACTCCACATGTACGAGTAGAATGAATGTTCAGAGGAGAGATCCCGAATCATTTGAATGAGAACTCTAAGGATATGGGTCCAATATTTTCAAAGATCGTTGCCGGAACCACTTAATTCCTTTCAGCTGGATAGAATTATCTTTAGTCTATCGTCACATTCTCGGAGTGACAGATTATAATTAACTTATGCTTGCGTAAAACTTTATTTCATAGTTGGGCAAAACTGTAGATTTTAGGTGTTTGACCACCCGTTGAAATAGTTGTTAGTGATTCCATCAATACTCGTTCATACGTCAGAATCTGCAGGGTACACGTTTAAGAGTTCCTTTTCATTAATGTTGAAAAGATCTAGATCTTGGTAAGAACAGTCATTTAGTCAACCATTATCATTATTTTTAGTAGACTGAGGGCGACAGGAAAAATGTTATGTAGTAGAAAGGATGCTGAGAGGAAGTGATTAAGTAAATGTGTCTTATTTTTCTCTACCTGTTCCCTTATTCTTGCTTAATGTCTGAAGCAGCTTATTCGTAATGGCAGACACCCGTAATTCTCTACGTTATTAGAATATATGGTTCTCTTAGAGTTTGCCATTTGGTAAAGGATGCATGCGGTTAAATATATATGGTATTCTAGTAGTAGTAGTAGTAGTGGTTAAATATATGGATTCCTTTTTCCTTCACTTTAAGGTTTTATATTGAAGACTCGTCTACATGCATATCTATACTTAAAGTAGTATGGGCACCAGAGTACATCCTCTGGTACCTCTCTCCTTGTGAAAAGTTGTCAACTTCATTTGACCTCATTGTCAACCTCATCCCACCTCACATCAAATAATATTCGTTAATCTAAATGAGACTTTTTGCCCTTCAGTCTTACGTACTGAAGATAAGGTTAGAATAGCTTTCGGTCAAACCCCCACGAGCTTAAGCCACCTGTGCACTCTAACAATCGTTTAATATTTGTATAAAGGGGAGAACGAAAGAGTTTGAAACACTAATAAATAATAGCTTCTAATTTTTAAGTCTCTCATTATATGTGAATTAGCGTATAATTAAAAAACATACAATGATCGTCGCTAATCAGTAATCTTCTGCAATTTTGACTAGACTTTTCACAAAGGTAGTTTTTACTACACAAGAAATCTTTAGGACCACTATGTATATTTAAAAAAGAAAGAAAAATAAACAAATCCCGAGAGTTTTTGCAAATAAATGTAATACATTAGCATATTTTACGATACATTTTCTCCCTCTTTTTACTTGAAGATATTTTCCTGTCCATAACCTTGAAAGTTTCGTTAACAAGAGAGTTACACAGCAATTATGAAGGAAAATTCATGTTTTTGTTGCTCTTTTAGTGCATTGTCTTGTTCACATAGAAGCTACTTAAATGAAGATGACGTTTTGGTTTTATTTCTTTATTTTTATTCTTGGGAAAAAGTTAATGATAATCGTTTAGTGTTTAAACTAATTTGTATTCTCGATGAGTACGAAAAATATCAGAATAGTTTTTTAAAAGTATTAGATGAAAAAGGAAATAAAAGACATAAAAATAGAAATGTATTGAAGGGCAATCAGTGACAGAGGAAGATTGGAAATCTGTTATTTTAAATATTGAAAAAAGTTAACTAATGAATATGTATAAAGATCTTACCTAATAGCTAAATGCCGCTGTTAATGTAAAGTAGAATATCATTAAAATATGTTTATTTTTAACTCTATTGCTTTTACAAAGTTCATAAGTTCTGACTTTAGGAAAAAATAACTTACAAATTCAGGATTACCCTTACTACCTAGGAATGAGAGAAGATATACTTCAGAGCAAAAGTAGCCAATTTTCAGTAGACTTATATTTTGTTTCATTAATATTGGTTCATATGGAGCTTAATGTTTCCTTTTAGCACCGAGTCTGAACGAAACGGGAAGCTATAGCTTAACATGGGATCCTAACAACATGAACACCAAACAGAAATCGAACCCGGTCTGCCGTGACATATTGTATGCTAACCTATACCATTGAAAAGTTCTATGATGAATATTATTCGGTTCCCGATAAGTGCTTTGACGGTGGACAAAAATACGCAATCACATGCTTTCTATGATCCAATCAAATAATTCCTCCAATAAGTTTTATTCGGAGCGAGGTAAGGGTTGCTCATGTTTATTTTGTATATGTTGATAATTATTGTTTTAATAAAATAAAATCTTCAGTTTTTACGTCCCGCATTTATTGCCCTTTAGGCTGTGAAGGATGCAGATGGTTAATGAAAATGAATTTTATGAAAGCGTTGGTGGAATAGGAATGTGGGAAAAAATGAGAGAATTCCGTAAAATACACAGACACGGTGGTGGTCACCGCAAATTGCATGCTCTGGAAAATAAGTAAAGAACCCATGGCACTAGACATTAGCACTTTATCCCTGACGCACTGTGCTCGCCTTATTATTTTGGTATTTTATGACAGCTTATAGTTAGTTGCATTTTGAACTACACATTCCTACAGAAAAAATTTTTTTCTTGGTGCCTAAAATTTTAGAGCTGATTTTAACTATGTGTGGGGCGCTGAATCCAATAATGTAAGCAGTTTTTTTCTATCAGCTCTACTTTGGTAGATACAGGCTACTGTACCAGTAGTGTTATTTACGTTACAATGTATGTGAAAGAAATATTACAATCCAAAATAAATATGTAAATTATAAATGATGCAACCACTATTTCTGCATGCTTCTTGCAATAGTATACAAAATAAGCAAAAGAAATACAAATATTCTCGTAATAACAAATTTGAATATGATCTTATAAACTCTGCAACTCAAATAAATCCTACTGTGCTCTATAGAGATTTCTATTTGGAAGAACGGCGCTCTTTTCTCATTAGTGCTGCTATCTGTCGGTACTAAACGGAAACTAGTCATATAGTAGTTCCAGGAACGTCCACTAGATTGCATTGGTATTCTACTTGGCTAGTGGATCGTAGTTGTTGTCTTGCAGGTGGAGTGACATGTTGGAACATGTGAGTTTTGTTCTGAAATCATAATTTGTATCGCGTATACTAAGGCTTTATATTTAACATCCGTGTTAGTGGCCTGAACATAAAATGAGTTCAAGTCGAAGAAGTTGTGTTAACCATCCTGATGTGTTTTGCTACATATGTGGTGAGTACACATTTAAAGACAATAGAAAACATATCAGTGACTTTGTAAAAAAAGCATATCATGCATATTTTGGTGTACGCCTAGGGGACCAAGATAAAACGTGGGCTCCACATATTGTGTGTAAAATGTGTACTGAACACTTGCGACAGTGGACAACTGGAAAAAGAAAAAGTCTTAAGTTTGGTGTTCCAATGGTTTGGAGGGAACCCACAAACCATGTTGATGACTGTTATTTCTGCCTGGTAAATGTTACGGGTATGAATAGAAATAACCGGAACAAGTGGACATATCCTGATCTGCCTTCAGCAAGACGTCCAGTTGTTCATTCCGATGAAATACCAATCCCAACGTTTCACCACTTGCCAGAGCTTTGTGAGACTGAAAACGAACGTAGTGAACATTCTTGTGACATGGATGATGGAAGTGACAGTGATTATGAGGGAATGTCAACAATTCCTCAACAGTTTAATCAAGATGAGCTAAATGATCTAGTTAGGGACCTTAATCTTTCAAAAGAATCGTCTGAATTACTTGCTTCCAGATTGAAGGAGAAAAACGTACTAGAACAAGGAACTAAAATCACATTCTACCGAACAAGGGAAAAGGAGTTTTTACCATTTTTCACTGAAGACACAAATCTCGTATTCTGTCACGATGTTAGAGGTCTCCTAGAACACATGGGTCTTCCAGAATACAATCCAGATGATTGGCGCCTGTTTATTGATAGCTCCAAGCGAAGTTTAAAATGCGTCCTTCTACACAATGGCAATAAATATGGCTCAATTCCAATCGCTCATTCAACACGACTGAAAGAAGAATATGATGCAATTGCTTTGGTTATGGAAAAAAATAAATATCAGGACCATCAGTGGGTGATTTGTGTGGATTTAAAGATGGTGAACTTTCTTCTTGGACAGCAAAGTGGCTACACAAAATATCCTTGTTTTCTATGTCTGTGGGATAGCAGAGACAAAGCAAACCATTGGTCAAAAAAAGAGTGGCCGCAGAGAGACGACATGGTTGTTGGTAAGAAAAATATTATTAACATGCCTATTGTTGAGTGTGACAAAATCATTTTGCCACCTCTACATCTCAAGCTCGGTTTGATGAAGCAGTTTGTAAAGGCGCTAAATAAGGACGGGCCGTGCTTTGCTTACATGGGAAACAAGCTACCTCAGATCAGCACAGAAAAATTAAAAGCTGGAATATTTGATGGTCCCCAAATAAGACAACTCATGAAAGATCCGGCTTTCGTGGAGTCCATGAATGAGACTGAACGTAGAGCTTGGACCTCATTTGTAGAAGTTATCAAGAATTTCCGGCAATAATAAAGCTGATAACTATGTTGAGCTAGTGAACCAGATGCTTAATGCATTCCAAAAACTTGGATGTAATATGAGTATCAAAATTCATTACCTGCACAGCCATTTGGACCGTTTCCCAGACAACGTAGGCAGTCTGAGTGAAGAACAAGGTGAAAGATTTCACCAAGATATTAAAACAATGGAGGACCGCTACCAAGGAAGATGGGATGCCCATATGATGGCAGATTACTGCTGGAACCTAAAAAGAGACTGTGCAAAGAAACATTCAAGGATGTCACGAAAACGAAGCTTCCGAAGTGTTGAATAGATCGTTTTGAACAAATTATTTGATTTTTTATTCATAAAAACTATTATAAAATGTAGTTACAGAGTTATTATGTACTTGATGTTTGTGTTTATATGGTTTTCATTATTTTCAAAGTGTTCCAAATAACAGATTTAAATGTTATAGTTTTCTTTTCACTTACAGTAAAACAGCACCTATGCAATTTACAACGTTGTAGCAGGTCAGTCTTGCAATTCCTATATCTCAAAAACTAAAGCTGTTAGGGGAAAACTAACGCCATATTTGGATTCAGCGTCCCAATTCTACTTCAAATCAGCTAAGAAACACCCGGCACCAAAACCACTGTAAGCCAGTGCTATTGATTAAAATAGCATAAATACCAAATTCTCTTTAATTGTGTATTTCTGGTTGTCTTGAATGTGATTATTTTTTTTTATTTAATGTAAAGATGGTTTAAGACACATTCTTTATTGGGAAAAAGTAATATCGCAAAATCTTTCTTAACGGAAACCTACATAATCTTTTTGCCTTCTACGGACTATCAGATATGGACATGGACAATCTTTTTTACTCTCAACATTTTAGGTAACTCTTTATAACGAACGAAATTTTTTCTCAGTTCATAAGTATTATAACAGAAGATACTTTCTGAATTTTAAAATAAATATAGTACAGAGATAGTAAAGCAAATTTCGAACATAGTGTTAGCAGGATCTACACTCATGTCCAAAATTATTGTCATATGTCTATAAATATGTTGTTGTAAGAATATAATTTGATAACGAATGCGCCAGATATTTCTTATAATGTTAGTATGTGTATAATCGGCAAAGACATGTATGTGGCAAATTTCATGTCAAAAGAGCAGTAAATAAGAACAATAGAACGAAAATAAAACTTTATTGTCCATTTAGTACCATTTTTTTTACTTAATCTAATTTTCGTATTTATAATTCTTTTCCTATGAAATTTACCACAAATATACATTTCCCAATTATACACATAATATCAGTATTAAAAATATCCCGCAAAATCATTATCAAATTATATTCTTACAAGAAGACAGTTATAGATATGCGACAATCATTTTGGACATTAGTGTACCTACACTGATACAGCTTAATGTTCCAGAATATTGCAGAATATTGAATACAATTATCGCATGGGCTGTAACCTAATTCTGTAAAACATCTCTTGTAACGGACAGACGATCAAGTCTGTTATTCAGAGGTTTCATTATATTATACTAGGTACATATATAAATCCCATGTTTTCATATAACATCATGAATACTAGTGATAGTGGCATCATTGAATTGTGATGCAAAGTTTTGCAAGTCATGAGATAACTGACTTAAGACTATCTAAAGATGTTTCTTGTCATTATTATACTTTTTTAGGCGGATGCTCTTGTCTATTCCAGAATGAAAGACCTATTTGCGCATATATACATACATATATGATATAAAGGCAGAGACAAATTAACTGTATAAAAAGCAGTGGTTTAATAAGTTTTTACTCATATGAATGTTTAATATGTATACTAGAACACAATATATATTTTTCTTATTGTTTGTTATATTGTAGTTAAAACATTAGATAGATCTCACTTGTAACAATTGTATCCGTCAGACAGCATCCCTCTCACGCCTAACCTGCTAATAATAGTCATGCAGCAACAAATCTAATATGGAATGAACAGACAAGTGGTTCACGATAAATTTAATAAGAGGAGTTGCCAGAATTGACAGCTCAAGAAAGAAAGAAAAAAAGGAAAGAAAATCTTAATAACTTATAAATCTTGCTGTGACAACTTGCTTACTTGCTCAAGCAAAGAAGTGAAAATTTTGTTGTCCTACGGTTATGCCCTATAGGCTGAGATAAGATGTTGCAAACTACTATTTACATTAGCTTTAGTCAAACCATGATCCTCTCGCACCACAGACTAGGGCTTCATCATTCAGCCAGAATATCCCCCCCCCCTTTACTCGATACGGGTGTTATCTATATATATAAAAGAGAACGCACAAATCCTTTGTTACCTCATCACGCTAATACGGCTGAACCAATTTCTTTTATTTTTGGGGGGTTATTAGGATTTGGACCCTAGATGGTTTTTATCATATCACTTTAATTTTTAATTACCAGTGTCTTGAGATAATTGACCATTCAAGTGTCCATAACGTACAAATCCTTTGTTAGCTCATCATAGCTAAATCTAACCGTATTTATATGCAACCCACATGACCGTGTCACTCGGCGGGTTAACATAAATGACAGGCGATATAGTGTTAACATTCTTCTATGGTTTTTATCATATCACTTGAAAGCGAAAAAGTAAAAATTATCTAAGTAACAAAGTTTATTGCGTTCCAGGGTGACCGCAGCGAAGCGGGGTGAACGCTGCTAGTTTAATATAATCCAGTTCTGAAATTGAAATCAGGTACTCTTCGACTAATTTATCTTTAATGATATTCGCTTAATATTATTAGACATCCAAATAAATGTACAGAGCCGTACTCGCGCAGGGTCTACCAGGTCCTGACCCCCTCTCCAAAAAAAATATCGTAACTCGATTTATAATTATCGAAACTCTTTTCTTATAAAAACAATTTACTTCTCTCCTTTTTTCTGAAAATAGGTGGCAGTACTTAACGGTTATCGTCTTCTCTGGTATAGAATAACTGGCTGTCTTGTAGTATTAGAATCCGAAACTTTGGAACCCTCCCAACAAAAAATTCTAGTGAACGCTTATAAATGTATTAATATTGCTATCCGAAGGAACTGTTATTTATTTTGAAAGTAATTTTTCATATTTCGTGATATGTAAGCATTTGTAAATCGCTAGTTTTATAAGCAACTACAGACGCCAGCGAGTTTCAACTTGCGTACTATCTTTAACACAACTTTCTTTTTGTTTTATGTTTTGTAATGTCCGGGATTTAAATTATGTAGTAGATTCAAAATAGAAAAAAAAAAGAAAGAAAGAAAGAAAAAGTAATGTGCAGTCCTAACAATCCGTAGCTTTACAAGACTGCTACGATTTAAGAGCGTTCCAGCGCTAAAAGCTTCCAGGATTTTGGTCAATGAGGGAACACACATTTATATGTAAAGTTACAAACACTTTGTTCTTATACGTTCGTCTGTAACACGTTACTTTAATACAAGGTGAGCTATATATTAGCGTTCTCTGCAGGTTCACCGTCTAAAGAAACTCTAGGGGAACACATTTCTCATACCTTTCAAGATGGGATTATGGCTCCGATGGACGGAGAACGGTATAAAAGCAGCAGATTGGTGTGCGTTATGGGTGTGGTGCTCGATTTTCAGCCAATATATCTTCTTTTCTTTCTCTTTTCCTATGCTACAAATCTTTTTTAAACGTCACAAATATTGTTAAAGAATCAGTCTCCATATCTTTATTTTTTCTTTTCTTCGCTTTTTTTCGTTTCTTGCAAGAAATAAAAGAAAGTTATCTCTCTACGGCTCAAATGGCCCACCTTTCTTAAAACCACTAGTTCTCACACAAAAGGGTTTCCTTCCTCCATGGCACAGTACCACACCCGAAAAGCATACATATACGGAACATAGCACTAAATACTTATTACCTTCTCTCTCTCTCTCTCTTCGGAATGCTTATAAGCGATATCTTCTTATCTGTCGATCTACAGGTTCAAACACACACACACACACACACCACTCGTCATCCCAATTCACTGGGTCAATTTGATGCTAATCTTCATTCCATAATTAGAAGTAGGGGAAGTAGAATTTGGTTTGGCTTTGAATGGCTGAGAAGCAAACACATATAGACCATCTGAAAGGAAGTGTTTTTCTACTGCTACTACTACTGTTACCAAACTTACTACCGCCATTGCAACAAGGAGCATGGTGGCTCGGTGGTAGGGCGCTCAGTTTTGTGCATGGAGTTCTTGATTCGATCTTAGGCTTTTAAGTTTGTAGTGAACAACATCGTTCCATGTGTTTTCTCGGCTTTGTTGTTTTCCAACACATTCTCATTTTTTTTTATAATCAGTCATTGTCTTTGATCATTCATCTGCTCCTACCTACAGGGCATAACGGTGAAACGTAAACTAAAAGATTATCTGGGTGGTAGAGGGCGCACCATTGGTGCGTGTGGTCGATTCCAGCTCTCGCCAAGCGGACTTTGTGGTTAACAAACATCATGTACGTGGGTTTTCTCTGAGTTTTCCCGCTTGTACTTACTTTTTTCATTCCACTGTTTCGTTCATAATCATGGGACGTTAAACTTCAACAAGAAATTGCTATACTATGCTGTAATATTTTCGGATAAAATTTCAATGAACAACTGGCAATTGCGCTGTCATTCGATTGGCGTTAAATAACAGCGATGTATAATAGGAATAAAAACAGTTTATATTAAAATAATCAGTGAATGGTCTCTTCTTATTATTATACGAGTGCAAGAAAATTGATTGTAGTGCAGAATTGTGAAAGCTGTCGACAAAAAACTTCCAAACTTTCAATAATTCTATATTTTAAAGGTCTTCGTTCCGAATTGTCAGTACTTCTTCGCATATTCGTTATTCCAATGAAAGAACTAAAGAGTTATTCAAATAACAAATATTTATTCCAATAATATTAGAATATTCGAATAGTTGTATCCAGATAAAGGTCGATGTAACTGGAATGGTTAACAAACAATGTCACAACAATTGGAAAGAAAGTGCATGGGTTATATTTAAATGTACCGTTCTATCATTTGTCTGGTAAAAATGAGAGAAAGCTCTGAAATAACGTAATTAGAGTGTTAGTCAGCCAGCTTCGAACCCGGAACCTCCCGATCGGAAAGCCAAAATAAATAAAACTCCCACTCACTACCCCAATATTTGATACCGAATATTAGGATATCTGGGCACGGCTGCTCAGTAGTGGAAAAAGGAACCCTAGTTTGATTCTGGGGGGATGTAAATTTATATAGTTAACAACATTGTGTCTATGAAATTCCTCGGTATTATCTCAATTCTTCGCATTCTCTTTATTCCTTCTCTTTTCCTATATCTTTCATTTGCAATTATCGTGCGTTTCATTTGATCTAAAGAGTATAATTGTGCAGCGTAAAACCAAAAATTTTATTTCGAATAATTGTAACAGCAGTGTTACAGGCATATTCGTACCTACTCGAATTGAACTCGTGCAAATTTTTATTTTTATTTTTTTTTATTTTATTTTATTTTATTCAACACAACAGGCTCTAGGCCCAGTTACAGTGTTGTTCCTTACACATACATTTACCCTTAGTAGAGGGAAGAGCTTCAAAGTCGAACACACTTTCGTCTGTGTTTTGATTCGGCCTTCCAAATAGGACGGAGAACCTCAACCTCCTCGATAATTGAGACAAGTGTCTTAGGAAAACAGAGTGCACTTAATTTTCTTATATTATTTTGTGGTGGGCGGGGGTGCTAATGTCCGCCCCTCTTGAACTATGCTGTAAACAATGGTTTACTGTGCATAATATATGGCATCATTTTTACATTACTTAATACGATCATATGTATGACTCACATAATAATAATAATATTTCTCCAGCAGCTAAACATTAAGAACCACGTCGAAAGTGAAAATACCTTGTTCTCGGTTGATAGGTAACCTAATAAAAGGCCTTTTTAATGTTGTCATTTAAGAAACAAATGAGCATAGCCAATGGCAGTCTTTTATGTTTATCTCCTCCCACATGTTTTCTCCAACATTATCTTCTATAACAATGGGAAATAGAGAGAAGTGGACAAGCAACAACTACCGAGAACCTTTTGGACATATAAAAGGATGCCGATGACCGTGTTCGTTGCCATATTAGAAAGCTTGGGAAAGCGGTCTTTTCTATTATTTTCTTCTTCTTCTTCATTTTTTTAAGTAAGAAAAGAATACTACTGTAGATGTTGCACTTTATTATATGTAAATATTATTATAATTAGTAATGTGAAGAACATGATAGGTGACTAAACATAGAGACACACAATCATTATCATATTATTGTCAAATGTATGCAATCCATACTTCAACAGGTGATTCCTCTAAAAACAGGCAACAAGAAAAAGTTTATACGAACATTATACATGATATCTCACAGATTCGGAGATACACAGGATATTCGGGAATGTGCTTACTAGATGGTAAAATACTCATGGAGGAAGAAATATGAGTAAAGTTTATGTTTGGGGCCATCTCAAAGCTCTTGCAGCAAATGCGAACGTGAAATAAAAGCAAGAATAGGAATGGCGAAAGAAGCCTTTAAAAGAAAGAAAAGTCTGTTTTGTGGGACCTTGAACAAAGAGTTGAGAAAAAGACTCATAAAATGCTTCGTGTGGAGTGTTGTGCTGTATGGGGCGGAAACGTGGACATTGCGTAAGGGTGACGAAAATCGACTGGAAGCCTTCGAAATGTGGGTGTGGAGAAGAATGGAAAGAGTTAGTTGGGTCGAGCGGAAAACGAATGAGAGAGTGTTAGAAATGGTGGGTGAGAAAAGAACACTTTTAGATATTATTAGGAAGAGGAAGAGAAACTGGTTGGGACATTGCCTAAGAAGAGATTGTATCATGAGGGACGTCCTAGAGGGTATGGTGGCGGGAAAGAGAGGGAGGGGGCGAAGGAGACTACAATTAATGGATGATATTAAAACAGAAAGATCATACGCGAAGACGAAAAGTTTAACGGAGGACCGTGGAGCATGGAAGCTTCTCAGCTGCGGCAAGTGACCTGCCAATAAAGGCAGAATACCTATGATGATGATGACAAAGCTCTTGTCTATATTCGTCGCATATGGAAAATGTTCACGACATGGAGAAACACACCGTTCGAGGCTGCAATACCGATCGACCGAATGGTGCTTTTGAAAGTGTACGTTCATCCACAATACATCGTGCCCATACCTATCCGTGCACATATCATAGTCCTTTTGAATATTTCCTCTCATAACACTGTGCCCAATGAGGGACTATGTCCCTGTCTTCTCTCGATAGGCACATGACATTTCCAAAGTTGCATGAAATTAAATCTTGCTCCTAGTGCTCGTTTCCATCATTCCACTTGTTCCCTTAGCTACTTCTGACTGTTTCAAGCATATCCATGTGTCTCTTACGCTTGCTGATAGCCTGTTCACCTCTAGTTTCGTACTGTGTTGCGTGTCTTTTGGTTCATCTTGTGTATTTCGGTATCGGTGGAACTACGTCCAGCCTAGCGTGAACGCGTCGCCTTATAGCTAACCGGTGTATCGGGAGCTTTCTAGACTAGTAGTCGTCTATTTACGTGACTTCCCAGTTTGCCTCACGACGTTGGGTGGACACTGAAAATTGGGGAAGCACCGGTCGGGAATCGAACCCGGGATCACGCGGACATGAATCCAACGCTCTAACCACTAGACCCGCATATATTGATACGGACATCTTTATCGTCTATTCTTAAAGAAACTACGTGTTTCAATTTGGAAAGAGATGATTCCTTACATCAAAATAAGAAGTTCATCTGGACCTGTGAGGAAGCTGCATAGTTTCAGAGCTGGAGCTGTCCAGAAACATTGAAAAAATAAATTGTAACATACGTTATTTTGAACACAAGGAACTGTGGAGTAACAGTTTTTTTATCAGCGTAAAGGAAGTCACACATATCCCATCTAAAAATGCATATTTTAGCAATATGTAACGGATGCACAAGTGATTTCCCACAGAACATTATTTCTAGACATGCCGGATTAAAATTCTCAGATATGCTTGCACTTAAAGGTGGCTCCAAAATATACAGAAAGAAAGGCTTAACACCAGTGAACGTACATGCGGTATGTATGTGTATTTTTATGATATTCGAACAAGATTTTGTTCGGATAATTGATCAAAATTTTTTACTGGATAAGTGAACATTAAATAATGTATTCTATTCTAATAACATTCGTAACACCAATTGGGAGTCTGTTCTCTCCCAGCGACTGCTCCATTCCATTCTGCAACTTTTGTCAGAGATATTTATGATATAAGATTATTTTGAATCTTTAAATTTCTGCATATTTGGAGAGAGAAAATTCCAAAATTAATTTACTCGGGCAACAGTTAAGGTTTTCATATCTGGAGCGTACATACCTGCTAGCATGTTCGAGAACTGTTTGTCTTGTAAGCCATGTGGTGCGAAACACAGTCAGCAGAATTTCCAGTTCAACACCCTATTATTAAATTTGCATTAATTCTAATTTCCTATACAAAATACAGTGTATATGTATGTTTAATGATGCTTCTAAAAAATATATTGGAATCTATCAATTGTGCATTTATTCTTAATTCATGTTGGAGTAGGAAAAGAACTACTGACAATAGAATTTTAACTAACAAGAAGGAAAAACAAAACATAATGTTTCGATTTTCTTAATAAGAAATAGAGGCGCTGTGCTGCAGTTTGCAAGATATCCATGTATGTGCTGGCTACTCGCGTTCGATCCCCTGCAGGAGCGCGGTTTATTTTTCTGACCTTGTCCAAAATGTGGCTCATGCATTTCATCCAGCTTCTGTGAAATGAATATTTGAGATAATGTAGGAATGAATGAGCCAAAACGTGACATTGACTATGTAATGTCCTATATGTCTGCCAATGACCAAAGTTCTCCAAAGATGGAGCTTTATCTTTGTTGTTCGCGTAGGCCCACCGGTCGCTCTGGATGGTATAGAGAGGCATATCTTAAACAGTTTTTTTTTTTTTTCGCTTTTAGGAAAACATTAATATAATGTAGAATAGTTTTGATTGAGTGTACTCACATATAAACATTTCATTTCAAACGAAAATCATTAGAGATTTTTTTAGTCTGAGTTAATTTGTTTTCTCAGCCTCATCGGAATGCACAGTGACTTTTGTTGCTGAAATGTCATAGATCTCAACTGGAAATTTTTCTTTAAATTGAGCGTGTCATAAAATTGCCAGATTAAAAGCTCATTTACGTTTCTTTGATGCAACGACTTTTGACAAATTGAGTCCTAACGTAAATTGAAGTGTTCTAACTTGCTTTCTTTTATCTTCAGTTTTTATAGTCCCGTACAAAGAGCAAAGATAAACGGGATTTCTATCGTTTTCACTTTTTAAATTTTATTCGTATTTTAATAGAATTAATCAAAATAATTTATATTTCCTTTCTGTTAAGCCACAATAATAACAGTGGTTTTGTGGTACCATATTATTACATTATTATTATTATTATTATTATTATTATTATTATTATTATTATTATTATTATTATTATTATTATTATTATTATTATTATTTTACTGCTAAGAAATCCAATCAAGTTTTAAGCTTTCCATAATCTTCCAGGAAGGGAAACGATCGGACTTTCATATGATATTCTGTAAAATACAGGCCATGAGTATAGTTCGGCGTCAGTCTAATTTATCTATTTTTTTGAGTTAAACAGATTTTTATCATTACTTTCCCTTACCCAAGTAAATTAGAAATATCAAAGCGTATAGTATGTTTTATTGTTTCACGCTTTAATTTGTTAACTACTTTCTCTTCGAATCGGGCGGTCTCTTTAGATGACCTTTGATACTCTAGGTTTATTCTATTCGTATATAAATAATACCGTTAATGCTGCGTAGCTTTTACTTGCTGATGCCATGATTATTAACAGGGAAGAAATATAACATCATCAACTAACTGTCTTTGTTTCGTAATGAGAGATGTGCTCCTTAAAAGTCATACATTTTCTTATTCAATTAATTAGTTCAATTCCCCGCTGATCGTTGCTCGTGTTTGTCGATCTCTCTCTCTCTCTCTCTCTCTGGGATGATGCAGAGTCATGTTGGGGAGATGGATTACGCTGTACAATTTGTCTGTCTCTTCCGGTTCTACCAAACGAACCGTATCTAATTTTACTCGTTTACCACGTGATGTAATCACAAGAGAATAAAAAATAAATTAGTTCAATTGATTGGTAATGGCTGTTGAGTCTTTCTCGCCATATTGTAGTTTCCTCCCTTGTACTCTGAAGCCTCTGATGAAGGATCGCCTGTTCTTGATATCAGCAAGACATTAATAATTGTTTCCGCAGGCATTAAAGATGAACATAAGGAAAGTGTTTTACTGGAAATAGGATTTTTTTTTTAAAAAAGTTCCACGATTATTCCCTTTAGACTAAAGGAGGTTAATGATAGTGAATGATTATGAAGTAATTGGTGGAGTGAAAACGTGGAAGGGAAGGGAGAACTGTAACAAATATCCAGGGATACAATGTTGCTCACCACATACCCACATTGTCTGGGATCGAACTAGAAACCCTTTGCACCAAAAGTGTGCATTCCATCACTTTTTTTCTTTCTAACTTCTTTAACTGTTCAACAGGGATGCTAATACAGAAACATTGAGAACATTTAAAAAGGCCTTTGCTCTTCAGATAACTTTGTCTTTGTCAACCTAACGCTTGAGATTGCTGGACCACACCGCACCGCTAAAAACTAAGATCCCCTGGCCTCAAAATAGTATTCAAATTAATGTAATCAAGAGGAAATCTCCCCTTTAGCATCCACTATATATATATATATATATATATATATATATATATATATATAATATATTTGGTCTAGGAATTAATTCATGCGGTTGGTACGCACACATTGAAGCTGTAGTACAAACACAAAATACATAAATACCTTAAGAAAAATATTGTCCATCGCTAGCCACCACTTTCGCCCATCTGTCAGGCAATGTACGGATTCCGTGGCGAAAGAAGTCCTCATCCTTGGAAGCGATCCAGTCAGAGACCCATGTTTCGATATCTTCTGAAGAAGTAAACCGCTGTCCAATCAAATCGTTGTTCATGCAATCGAACAAGTAGTAATCCGAAGGAGCAACGTCTGGTGAATACGGCGGGTGGGGTAAAACTTCCCATCCGACATTTTCTAAATAGGTTTTGACCGGTTTTGCGACATGTGGGCGAGCGTTATCATGTTGAACAATAAGTTTATCATGTCTGTTCTCCCATTCTGGTCGTGTTCTGGCCAGAGCTTGCTTCAAACGCATTAATTGTCGTCGATAACGTTCTCCATTCATAGTTTCACCCGGTTGCAGCAGCTCCTAGTACACCACACCTTTCATATCCCACCATATGCACAGCATAACCTTTGCACAGTGAATATCTCGTTTTGGTTGTGATGGACCTGGTTCACCTGGTTTCACCCAGGCCTTTTTTCGTTTAGGGTTCTCGTAATGGATCCACTTCTCATCACCCGTAATAATTCGATGCAGAAACCCCTTTCTGCTCTGTCGTTGAAGCAGCAATTCGCAAATGGTTTTTCGTCTTTCAACGTCTCTGTCTTTCAATTCATGTGGAACCCAATGTGACATCTTTTGAATCATTCCCATGGCTTTCAAGCGTTTGGAGACTGTTGTTTGATCAACGCCTAATGCTGCTGCAAGTTGTTCCTGCGTTTGACACGAATCCTGCTCGAGCAATGCTGTCAATTCTTCGTCTTGAAATTTTTTTGGCTGTCCAGCTCGCTCTTGGTCTGCCAAGCCGAAATCACCACTTCTAAACCGTGCAAACCACTTCTGACACGTTCGCTCAGCTAGAGCACGGTCACCATACACTTCCACCAAATTACGATGACTTTCAGTCGCACTTTTCTGCATGTTAAAGTAATGCAGCAGGACACCCCGCAAAAACACTTTATCAGGCACAAATTGCGCCATGTTCACTTAACTACAAACTGGTGCTGTTGACGCTTTAATCCACTGCCCTATACTACGAACGATACGCGATGACAGGGGTTTGCAACACATGTGTGGATACACGGAACTGTGGGACGCTCCGTTCGTTGCGCCATCTCTTGTCCACCCGCACGAATTAATTCCTAGACCAAATATAATATAAATTACAGGGTGGACCATTTATCATGATACGCCCTTGCAACTTTTGAACTAATAAACAAAAAATGCCGAAATTTGGTACCATCCAAACATCGAGAGATGCTCTTTGATGTTAAAAGGTTAAGAGTGTTCTAACCCAACATAAAGTTACATTTTTGAAACGAAACTACGTCAGCATACTACACATTTCAAATCTACATGTAAAACAAAAACTTACAATATGACCCTTGTTATGCAGTCTTGCAACCTAAGACGCTACTGTAGCACAAACATCGAAGAATAACCCAATTTTGGAAGGTTCTGCAACAATAATAACGCAAGCGAGATGGGCAGGGTAGTGCACATCCAAAGTACTATAATGTCGAACATTATGATAATCATATGACATATTTCACAAGTGGAAACAAAATTACATGGAATTGAAAATTTGACTTTTTTAAAAGAACTTTATTTCGAGAAAAAATGTTTAGATAAGCTGAGTTGAGTTGTTGATTTTGAGTTTAACGTCCCTTTCAGCAGCGAGGCTATATGAGACGGAACTTACTGCTTAACGTGAAATCAGAACTATATGAGCTCCCGCCAGGAATCGAACTCGGGTCCTCCACGCTATTTAGATAAGCATCACATTGCATTATGTAGATGGCCTTCAATAGACATAAAGATTATAATGCCGTTTACAACAATTTTATATCTCCAACCATTCGGGAGATACAATATTAAAAAATAGTAAAATTTGATATACATTTGCTTTAAATGGCGTGTTTCTGGAAATTTTCTTAAACAATTGTTGATTTACTTTGCTCCTTTAATATTAAACAATACTCTTTAGTATGTATAATTACAATAAGTTCTTGGAATTACATAGTTTTAAGCAATGTTGTTGTTTCTACCGTATCTCCGAAACTGTTTGAGACAACAAATTGCTGTAAACGGCATGTGATCTTTACATTTATTGAGAAGTATCTATGTAATTGGACAAGATACTTATCTTAGCAGTTTTTCGAAATAAATGCTTTTGAAAGAAAGATTTTCAATCTCTTGTAACTTTGTTCGTATTCATTCGAAATCCATCATATCATAATCATAGTATTAGTCATTAAAGTATTTCGAATGTGCATTCCTCCGTTTGCCTGCATTATTGCTACTGTAGGATACATCAAAATTTGGATGTTTGTGGTACTGTAGAGTCCTTAGTTTGCAGCAGTGCATGATAAGTATGGTATTATGTTTTCTTCTTGTATGTAGATTTGAAATATGTAATAACCTGACGTAGTACCATTTGAAATAATACCACTTTATGTTGGGTTGGCAACACTGTTAAACCTTGTGGTATCACAAAGTATGTCAAATAATGTACTCCTGCCGATATTTGCGTAGTGCAAAATTTCAGTGTTTTTGTCCATTAGTACGAAAGCTGTAAAGGCGCATCAAAATAAATTATCTACCCTGTATATATAATATGATTGTATGTATGTACCGTATGTTCGAGCATAACTCTGGAATTCCTGGAATAATTTTAACAAACTTGGTACATATATGACTTACAATCTGGAAAAAATACTGTGATGGTAACACACCCCTAGCACCTCTAGTAGGGTGTAAAGGGGTTACGTTTACTAACAACCCCTACAAGTTAGGCAACAATTTGTAACTTAAAACAATGTTGGTTGCATATGCAGCACTTCCACTGGTATCATACGAGAGGAAGGGTCTCGGTATGTCCATAAAGGATAAACCTATTATTTATGTGAGTAGAACGAGCATTTTAGGCAGAGGCTAATTGATGTTTCAGTGTGATGTAAGGATATCTTAAGTAAAGGGAGCATGGACGGCTTGCGTATAGTATAATCAGTGGCGACTCGCGAGGGAAATCATACCGATAAAAAAAACTTTGATCGCTACTCTGAAGGGAACATAGCTATAAACAAGAATTAGTTTATTAGATAAATTTCTTCCCTTACCTTATAACAATAGAGTGTAAATTTTACTGACGTAACTTACCTCAAGAGCCACCACTGAGTACGATAGAATATGATATATTAAATGCATACATTAAAAAGATTGCACTAAACACAACCACAAACACGTTTACATATAATATTGCATACAAGGTCTGTATGATAAGTAATGAGACTCGCCGCGCCGCGGCGCGCGTGTCGCTGGAGCGGGTTTGTCGGTGATGGAGGATGTAGGGGGGGGTCCGAGCAAAGCAACGCACCGCGCGTCAGTTGGCTCCGAGCCTTAGTGGAGCGCGGACAAGCCTTGGACAAAGCCCTTGTGAACATTCTTGTCACGGCGGAAAATCAACAAACATGGAGGGTTCCATCGAACAGCGTTATGCGATCAAATTTTGCGTTCGCCTGGGGAAAACGGCTACTCAGACGCTTTCTCTCATCACGGAGGCCTACAAAGAGGAAGCCCTATCCAAAGCCCAGGTGTTTCGTTGGCACAGTGCGTTCCGGAACGGCCGGGAAAGCGTTGAGGATCTGGAGAGGGCTGGACGCCCGACAACAGTGACTACGGACGAAACTGTGGCAAAAGTGAGGGATCTCCTGAACTCAGACCGTCGATTATCGTTGAGATTGATTGCTGATGAACTCGATATGAACCACACAACAGTGCACAAGATTGTGACGGAACAATTGGGAATGAGAAAAATCTGTGCGAAACTGGTGCCGCGAGTGTTGACTGACGAACAAAAGCAACGACGTGTTGATTGTTGTCAGGAACTGTTGAACCTCATGAACAGTGACCCTAACTTTGAAGATGACGTCATAACAGGTGACGAGTCGTGGGTGTTCCAGTACGACCCTGAAACGAAACGTCAAAGCGCGGAGTGGCACACTCCTGCGTCCCCGCGCCCCAAGAAGGCCAGAATGTCGAAGTCAAAGGTGAAAACAATGTTGATTGTTTTTTTTGACAATGTGGGGGTGGTCCACAAGGAGTTTGTACCCCAAGGACAAGCCGTCAACGCCGCCTTCTACAAACAAGTCCTTGAGAGACTGCACAGGAGCGTCAAGCGGAAAAGACCGGCGATCGCTAGCCGGTGGAAGTTGCATCACGACAATGCCCCTGCCCACACCGCCTTCTTAGTGACCTCCTTTTTGACCCGGATTGGGGTGGAAGTCCTTCCACAACCACCCTACAGCCCAGATGTGAGCCCGGCCGACTTCTTCCTCTTCCCGAAGCTGAAGCCACGCTTGAAAGGAACCCGTTTTGCAGACGTCACAGCCATCCAAGCAGCCGTGACCACATTTCTAAAGGACATGCCGGCTGCTGACTTCCAGGGGGCGTTTGCAGCGTGGAAACATCGATTGCAGAAGTGCAACGACGCAAGAGGAGAGTACTTCGAAAGCTTTTAAGTCCCTGTACAGATCAGATCAATAAAACAATGTTTCCAGACCTGGTCTCATTACTTATCATACAAACCCTGTATAATGAAGTTGAATATACGGGAATTCCTTCGTAAAAAGAAAATCCTTTTGACCTACGTATTTTTTTATGCTACACCATCCATTATATGCAATTTCCTTTGTGCTTTTACATAATATATTAATGCAATGTTTTGTGGCATTCACTAACCAAAACCAAACTTAAATCACTAGTTAACGTTATAACCTTTTCCAAAGGTGTAATCAGTGTCAATATGTTAACGTATTCTCCACTTTTTTTTTTCACACATCAAAGGTCAAACATTTCCTAATATATCCTTGTTTTGAAAAAAATGGCTTGATTATTATATTGTGTTGTACCATTACAACCGATTTCTCTTCGAGTTAACTGTCCATGTTTATATTTTCGAAAACACTCTGAAACTACGTAAAAACCCATATCTGTTGTATTTTAAGAAACATTGACTTAAAAAATTAGAATGTATATTTGAAAAATATGAAGTCAGTAGAATGCATGACAAGTATCATTACATTGTTTGTTACTTTTGAAACCGTATTTATTAATAGAGAGCCGTTAAATCTTTTATACAGGAAACAATATCAATAAAAGATATGGAAGAATTCGGGAGAAGACTGATAGGGAGTACATACTTTGAGGTACCGCATAATTCTAGCAGTCATATTGAAACAGGGAAAAATGTATTAAAAATTCCAGTCAAGATTCCAGTTATAGTTTTGGAAACCGAGGCCTCCCACATATGAAGCCAAAGTACTAATCATTACGGTAGCATTCACCCACAGATTCTTGCTGCAAAAACTCAAAAATGTATTCTCAGACCTTAACAAGACTGAGGAAAGTGTAGAATATGTATTTTATTGCATATAAAATAACAGATATACTTTTATGTTTCTATAAAATGTTGTTCAGAATGCGAAAGCTTTTGTGATGAGAGTAGAAATTATCCCTTTGTCCATTCATATGTGTTTCAGAGTAATGTTGCTTTGCCACATGCCTTTCCCTGTGGGCCCCTTTTCACTCCCCTCATATATCACGTCCACCTGTGAGCGCCCGTGTATTGGAATGTTCGTTGTGTGCCGCTGTGTGTTATTCTCTCTCTCTCTCTCTCTCTCTCTCTCTCTCTCTCTATATATATATATATATATATATATATATATATATATATATATATATATATATATATATATATATATATATAATATGAGATCGTGCGTGAGAAAAGAAGCAGATCTGCTTGTTTGCTGCTTCGTTCGATGAAGAGAACCAAAAGTAAATCATTTTCTTCAGTTTCCTACGTCCATGCGACCTGCTTTCATGTTTTTTCTCTCTCTATTAAAAAAAAGAAACACTTCTCTCCTTCATTTTTTAAAGAAGTTTTCCCTCCCTTCGTTTTATACTACCGCCTATGAGGGCCACCACCTACTGACAGGCAATAATATCTCCAAAGGAGTCTTGTCTAAAATGAAGGAAAGATACAAAGGGGGGAAATGAGAAATGATTTTGATGTGATGACCGCGCCTCTGATTTTTCTATCGCTATGTATGTTTGTATGTATGTGTGTGTATATATATATGTTATGTGTTGTAGTAAAGTGCCCAGAGCGAAAAGAGGAAACTAAAAGTGTTCGTGCGTATAGATGATGCGTATATGTGTCTGCATGTGTGTAGGTGGAGTTCAAAAAGAAAAAAAATTACGAGATCAGAATATTACATAGGGAGAACATTTATCATTTATTTGGAATCAAAACTTTCTTACTCTTCATTCTACTCCTGAATTGCTTACATCTCTAATGTAAAATAGTGATTGATAGTTTGTGAGTTCTACTTTGATCTAATGCTTCATCATTCACATTCTTCTGTATGTAAAAAGTCAGCCCCGTTTATCTCTTTGATATATGTGCTCCCGAGTTCGATTCCTCATTACCAAACTCCAAGTAAAGTGGTTAACCGTTGTAATCATATGTAAGTCCTCTCATGCTGAATACTCGCGTTTTTCTAGCTGTATAACTCAGTTGCAGAGGTAACCACACAAGTTACAAATGTTACGTGTGACCGAATCGATTGCATGGCTTGTGACCTGTCCTCTAGCCCCGTGAGAATTCAACAACATGTTGCTTTGTATTACAAAAAGTTCCAGTAGTAATGTTCGCCCCTTGCAGTACAAAATGTGAACTCACGTAAATCGATATTAGGGCGTTAACATATTTTGATCTCATTGAGGTTATTAGCAAGAATAGTTGTAACACATTCTGTGTACTTACTTTTCGTTATTGGACATACTGATAGGTACATCATTTTTTTTTTGTTTCTCTTTAAAAAACTAACACAAACTAGATTCCTATCGATATCTACTTTCAGTATTCCAATTCAAATTTGCATTTTCTAGCGCGTATATAGTATAGTCAATACATTTCTCTCTTAAAAAATCAGAAATTGGTCTAATAATCAACAAAGTTCCTAACTTTCCTTATCAACACTTGAACGTAAGTACTACATGAATTATGACTAACTTCGTAACTGAACTACTCTTGAGATTAATTCTTCAGGTAAGTTCCTGATAGGCTTGGCAGACGGAAAGAAGGGACATGTGTTGACCTTTGTCTAATATTAGTAGGTAGTGATCTGTGAAATAATATTTGATAGTGTTATTTATCAGTTAAATAACTTAAATTTTGTTATAAGATCTAAAATTATTCATTTCTTTACAAATACATTAAAATTTTTATAAGTATTGAATGAGGGCATGGTAGCTCAGTAGTAGAGCGCTTAATTCCTGGTGCAAGGAGTTCTTAATTCGATCCAAGACCATGAGTGTTTGTGGTAGACATAATTGTGTTCGTGGATCTTCTGTGGGTTCTTTTATTTCATCCCACATTTTCATTCGATCAATTTCTTCATAATTGTTCAATTTTTATTAATCATCTGTCTTCTTTAGTCTAAAACTTTTGGCTTGCGAGACCCGAGTTCAATCTAGGTCAGAGCCCATGTGATTCGGATCTCATATCAAGCTGTAGGTCCACGTCTCACATAGCCTCGGTGCTGAAAGGGGCGCTAAATCTTCTTTCCAGTCAACTATTCTTTTAGCCTAAAGTGCTTAAGCGTGAAACATTAAATTAAAAATTACATTATTACAATTCTGATAAACATTTCTTAAAGATAACTCTTATGAAACAAAATTTAATTGCTTCAAAATTAGACTATTTTTTTTTAAAGTGTATAAAACGTGATTAATGAAAACTGTAGCCTCGCAGATTGGTAAGGAATTGTCACTGGTATATGCAATTATGCTACCGATAGGTGCATTATAATTACAAATTCAAAAAATCACAATAGTATTGTTCTGTTGTTGAAATAATAGTTTCAAATAATGTATTGCTAAACGATAACATTATCCATGCATGACCCTTTTGACTTTTAAAATTATACTTAAATACAAAAAAGAAAAATGTAAGTAGATGGGTATTAAATGGGTTGTCAGACTAGATTTCCATTTAACACTGATAAACTCCTGCGCTTGGTAAGAGCTTGACCCAGTGAGACCCTCTGCAAGCTAATTTTTGTCATTAAATTTTATAATTAACTTTGTGTTCATAATAACTTTAGGTACGGTCAGTTTAACCTTCTGAATATAGTACATTGTTTCCCATTTGAGTGTATCCCTTTATTTCACATTCCCTGCATGTATCTCGTCTTTTGTAGCGTTCTGAATTTGTATGCTTTTTGGCAGTAATTAAAATTAATTTACCACCGTGAAACTTTGGTTTATGAGGTTATTTTGTTCCAACACAACCTCACTAGACGTTAGATTTATTCATTATTCCTGGACGAAATGAGCACAAGATGTAGTTTTAAGCGTCGAGTACTGTAGATTACACAATGCTGGTAGATTTACATTAAACGAAAAATGAAGATTATATTGGAACAACTTTTTAGCATATTTCGCTGTAGAAATATTTGTGTGTAATCCAAGTGGAACGAAGTGAAGTAGACCCTTATTTATATTGCATATATTAAGATTTCCTGTAGCTTCATGGTAACATAGATTTTTTTAAGGAAAAGGGGAAGACGAAATGTTTAAATCCTGTTGAGAATACACTCCTCCGATCTCCAAATCAATCTAATATTTCAATGAAGAAAATGAAATAATCTTCACCTCCTCCTTTCTTACGGAAATTTGGAACTCTACAAGAGCGATAGAATTGGAACATGAGTTTATTTTGTGTCTGTATGCCGATTTATATATGTACCTAAAAGAGAGAAAAATATTGCTTTTGAAATTCGAAGCTATAAGATGACGTAAAGAATCGTGTAGGCATAGTCTTGTGTGATTAATATTTTTTAAAAAAGTATTTATCCATTTAATTTTATCATAATTCATCGCATCATAAATCAACTTTAATACGTGTAATAATGAAAAATTCTGTCGCACATAATTACGAATAACTTAAAACAAGGATCATTTGGACCTTACTAACCACTATAATACTATTTACTTACTTAAACTAAAAACCATATAATCAACTATTAATAAGTATATAAATAATTTAATTACTAATAATATTGAAAAATTATATATATTTTTTAAATATCTAGCTTGTTAATGGCGGTAAGAATGAACAACAAGAATTTTAGGAATGGTCCAAAAAATGGATCAAAAGATTATGATCTTGGCCAATAATTAGATGTTGGGTCAGGAGCCACAAAATTTTTGAACGACCTTAAATCGAGTTTCCTTATATTTTACGGAATAAGCACA
This sequence comes from Thermobia domestica, assembly GCF_964235325.1. Lineage (NCBI taxonomy): Eukaryota > Metazoa > Arthropoda > Insecta > Zygentoma > Lepismatidae > Thermobia > Thermobia domestica. The sequence goes on along the minus strand of NC_137455.1, from coordinate 195,608,412 downwards.
TCATACTGAGTTAAGTGATAGTTTTGGTTTAGATACACTATATGCAGTTTTCCAGATATGACACACAAGAAAACGTTTGATTGAATGAAATATATTGGATTTTTTTTTTATCAGGGGCCACAAAAATTTTGAATTGCACCTAAATCGAGATTTTGTATTTTTTACGGAATAAGGACATCATACTGAGTCAAGTGGTAGTTTTGGTTCTGCTTCTCTATATGTAGTTCTCGAGATACAAGGCGTACAAGAAAATACTTGATTGAATTAAATATATTGGATTTTTTTGGATCAGGGACCACAAAAATTTTGAACGGACCCTAAATCGAGATTTCATATTTTTTGTGGAATAAGCACATAATACTGAATTAAATGGTAGGTTTGGTTTGGCTTCAGTATATGTAGTTCTCCAGATATAAGTTCTACAAGAAAATTTATAATTGAATGAAAAACGTTGGATTTTTTGGGTCAGGGCCCACAAAATTTTGAATGGCCCCTAAATCGAGTTTTCGGATTTTTTTTACGGAATAAGGACATCATACTCAGTTAAGTGGTAGTTTTGATTTGACTACACTATATGTAGTTCTCCAGATATAAGGCCTACAAAAAAATTTCTGCCTGAAATATATTGGATCTTTTGATCCAATAACCTTATGTAATTTAAGACATTGTGTAAATAATAATTGCTATTTGATCAACTTTACCTGTGAAACATTAGATAATTAATACTCATTGAAATCAACATAAAGTATATCTACCGTTATAAAAGAACAATACAGACTAATTACTGTAATTCAATGAATCACTTGTGCAGTCGACCTGGATTTAAATCCGCGGCTTTAAATAATACTTGTGTAGTGTTTGAGATGTTGATTTGTTTCTTATCTTGTAGTACTTATAGGCTCTTAATTTCTAGTTAATAGAACTATGTCTTCAAGATTTTGTTGAATCGATTACTAATACGTAGGGACCGCGGTGGCTCAGTCGTAGAGCGTTCATCTCTGGTGCGTGGGGTCCCTGGTTTGATCCCAGGTCGCCTCTAGTGGACTTTGTGGTGAACAAACACCGTGTGCATGGGTTTCCTCATGGTTCTCCCGTTTCCTCCCACTTTCTTCATTCCACCATTTCATTCATTTCTCATCATCACTGTCTCCTTTAACCTAGCCGGCATAAACGTGGTACGTAAAGCTCAGATTTCATTTCATTTCTTTCGATTACTAATACGCCTGCTTATGTTGTGCTCCGTCTCGGGTTTCATTCTTGGAAGAGCATATAATCGATTTAGCATCTTAAATTAATTAGACAATCTGCTTGAGATGAGAGTGAACTCCATCATCGAAAATCAGAAAGTGTCGATGGCAGTTGGTGTGCTGACTTCACATGCCATTCAAAAACCATTCAACGTCTGTCGCTCAGCTCCTTTCGTGTGAACTGTAGTCATATAGATATTTATTTATCTCTCTGTGATGGAATAGCTTGGTGAATCAGTATATCATAGCAAAATGTAAGATGACTGACAGTTTACAAAACAGCAAATGTGTTTTTCACAGTAAGCATAGTCTTAAATTCTAGATGCCATGTACGCTTTGATTTGTAAGGAAATGTTTAAATAAGCTTTCTCTAACTCTATGGCCTATGGAACCCGGAGGTTCAATGCCGCGTTCACAAAAGCTCTCCACTGACTTCTATCCTTAGCCAATTGGATCCAGTTTCTACTTTGTATGCCTATCTCTGCGAGATCTATCTTAATATTGTCCTCCCATCTGCGCCTAGGTCTTCCTAATGGTCGTTTTCCGATTGGTCTTCCAGCCAAGACTTTGAAAGTGTTTCTACTTTCTTCCATTCTAGCTACATGACCTGTCCATCTAAGCCTCCTAGACTTGACGACCCTAACAATGTTGGGTAAACCGTATAAATTATGTAGTTCCTCGTTATGAAGTTTCCGCCATTCCCCATTCCCGTTCCTCTTGAGTCCGAATATTCGTCTCAGGATCTTGTTCTCAAATACTTTCACTTTATGTTCTTCCCTCAGAGTAAGCGACAATGTTTCGCAACCATATAGAACAACAGGCATGATTATCGTTTTATATATTTTAAGCTTCAAATTCCTCGACAGAATTCGCGACGACAAGAGATTTTGAACGGAATAGTAAGTAACATGAATTCCCTGATTTTAGTCGATATTTAATTTCTTCGTGAATATGATTTTCGTCTGTTAATATTGATCCTAAATATTTGAAAGTATCCACTTTATCAAAAGTATTATTTAATATTTTAACACATTCATAATTTGCCATATTACCGTCCTGACGCACTTCCATGTATTTAGTTTTCTCTGCATTTACTTCTAAACCGATGTCCCTGCAAGCGTTTAATAATATCTCCGTATTTCTGTCTATTGTTCTCCTATCATCCCCTATTAAATTTACATCATCAGCATATACCATAACCTGGTGAATACCGTTCAACTCTAGGTCCTGGTTGCTATCTTTGATTTTCCTTATAGCGTATTCCAGCACAAAGTTAAATAATAATGGCGACAATGCATCTCCTTGTTTCAGGCCATTTTCGACATGAAAGCTCGTGGACAAAATAAATAGAAAGAAACCGTAAAATTTCAAATGTTATGTAAACTATGTATGTAGTTATTTGTTGCATGTAAAATAAGCATGGCATCATGTTGCGTGTTTATTGCGAATTCGTAAAAGTAACTAAAGAGGGAAGTCGTCTTCTCTACCAGCTTCCATGAGAAACAAAAGAGTGTTTTTGTTGTTCGCATGCCGTCCTTCAAAGCATCCATAACTGGTCCAGAAGAAAAGCGAGGAGATAATCTGAGGCAACAGGTAGGTTCTCATGGTGTTTGAGGGGTCTTTTGCACCTGTAAACCCACCGGTTGAAGGTCGAGAGGTGGGATTGGGTGTAACTACGAAAGACCTTCTTCTTCTGACTCCTCCCGATGCGGTGGTTGTTTCAGAAGGGAAGGAAACGAACAGTTCGTAGAGGGAGTGAGTGAGTGAGTACCTGTTCGAGAGAGTCACGCTCCTCCGGATTAGAATCCGGCGGCATGGGGCTCTCCACGCTCTTCGAACGCGCGCCTTCGCGTGACGCCGACCCACAGGTCACTGAGATCGTGATGTCTTCTCCCTCTGCTTTCCTTGGTCAACCAAAGGGGAGAACATCCGGGGAAGGCCTTCAATACACACAGAAATCAATGTTGATACAGGTGCTTTTTCTCTTTTCTTTCATTCTGTTCTGATATATTTTTTCCGAATCTATTTACCTGGTATTTTTTTATGATACTTTCCATATTTTAATCCTATCACCAAGTCAATTGTTAGGAATACAGAACTTGTCTCTAATCAAACGAAAGAAATGCTAATTTTTCTAGAAAATGATTACAATGAAGACAATAATTCAATCATACATACAGAGTTCAGGACGTTTTTAAAAGAAGGTTACAGTAACTTTTTATTATATAAAAGCAGGAACTACACGGTTTAAATTCCCAGAGGGTCTATATTTGATTGAAATCCTACGTAAGAATGGTAGACCTATGCTTCATACAGACTCCACGCTGAAGGGAAACTTCAGAAATCCAATCAAACAAACTAAAAACTGTATAAGTTGTTCTATATACATATATTGCCTTTTGAGTCCTTTAAGAATTCGTACCAGGGGGTTCAGTGATTTATAATTCTAGCCAAGTGACCCTTACTAAGTGTACGTAATTATTTACGTAATCATCTTCATTTTCTTTGGACATGGGACTTAATTTAAACATGTCTAATATGATTCCCTTTGCAGTCATATTTTCCGTATTTTCTCCATCTCCTCCTGGTCACTCATGTATCCTGGGTCCAGTATTTCTTTTTCTCATGCAGAGTTCTATTTTGAAATTTTTTTACTTACAGCTGCCAGTTCTTTCTTTAATGGTTTCTATAGCCTATTTTCTACTACTTTTATCTTTGCATCGGTTCTTGTTTTATTCCTTTCCACAACTCTTTGTTCGTTATTCGTTATTGAGAATAACCATCCTATGCATTTTGTAAATCTTAATATTTGCCACAGCAATTCATAATGCCCAGTAACGTAAGGAAGGGGGCCGGACACCCCCCCCCTCCAAAGAGGTCCGACAATGTACTTTGGTACTTTGATGTTTGTAATTTATATATATATATATATATGTTTATATATTTTTTGTTTGTAATTTTCCTATATGTACCTATAGCAGCACTTGCCCCAGCCCCAAACACACATCCTGGCTACGCTACTGATAATGCCAACTAGAAATTTTCAACAGAGTCGCATTCTCAACTCAACGTCAATATTTCCTACAGTCCCATTGCAACTGACTTGTATATCACAAAATACTACGATAGATACAAAATACAATATAGTGTATTACAGAGCAAGTCAAAATGATGGACTCAAGTTTAGAAATTTATTCTGTAAAATTTAATAAACATGTATTATTGTGAGACATGTGAACTGAAAGAAAGATAAACTGTCAAAGTTTTCTTTAAGCGTATCAAAAGTGTTCTGTATGAACACGTCTCATAACATGGCACACATCAAGCCGATATTCTATCTCCTGCCAAACCTTCTGTAGCATTCTGCGGTCAATATTAGCAATGATGCGGGCGCACAGGTCATCCAATGTTGTTGGAAGTAGTGGTACGAATGGCCTTCCCCGTAGGTGGGTTCTCTCCGATATTTGGTACGGAAATGCCATTGCACACTAATCACAGACTTGTTTACGCAACAATCAGCACACAGAAAGATCTCTGTTCTCCAGTCAACGCCATTGTCCTTAACAGCTCGCTGCTGATTCTTAGTGGTAGAAAGTGGAAGCACTACATGGAAACTAAATTTTGAAAGTTAACCTCTCGAAATGCATGTCTCCCAATGATATATTTCCATTAGATTTCTCAGAATAAATTTCTGAAATCGGGTTTATCATTTAACTTGCCCTGCATAAATTGTACAATTAAGATACAGTGAAACTTGCCTGACGTTGGTTCTGAAAAGAACTGTCCGAATTATTCAAATGGCCAATTTGTAGACTTGAAGTAGTTGGAGTTCGTTTTCTTTCAACACTTAGACTGTATTTAAGCCCGTGTGTCTTTTACTGAAAATTAGATCGAGAAGTCTGCCAACTTATGTATAATACACTTATCGGTTTTTAGGCTCTGCCCGCTGATCTAGGGGTTAGCAAGTGTGCCTTTGAGGCAAGTGATCCTAGGTTCGATATCACATGGGAAATCAGAAAAGAATTAACCATTCATCTTCTTTAGCCTAAAGGACATAGCAGCAGGACGTTAAACTCTAACAACTAATTTCATTTTATGGATTTTTATTTCTGCAAAAGGAATGATATAACGTCTATTTAAGCAGATGGCAAAGTTATATCTACATATTTCACTGTACTGTGAAAACTGATAATGTGGTAATTATAGGAAAGCGGAAGTTTACATATACTCAATTAATGATAGGAGAATTCTAGTTATAAAACCTTTTGGGTAAGAAACATCTTGGTAGACCTACAAGAAGAAGGAGATGGGAAGATAATACTCGTATAAATCAGGACCTGGGAGAAGCAGTTGGTTTGGATTGGACACGGATTGCTTTAGCAGGACCCAATGACGGTTTGTATCTGCGGCGATGAAGCAATAGCATGAATAATTTAGAGATTTAGTCATCCAAGTATAGGAATGCAACAAAATATAAGCAATGTATTTCCTATTTCCAATAGTCGCTAATGTAAACAGGTGATAAACGGCAATAGCGGCCCCAACATAATGCTCAACTTCCATTCTGAGTAGAAAATACCCAGGCTATGCTAAATGCAAACATACGAACAGTATGTCGATTTCCCTTTCTCCTTTGCCTGGAATACTTTTATTAATTATGTTAAAAAACACTTTTAGAGATGATTAAAGAGATTTTTAAATAATTATTAATTAAAAATATATGTTTGCTTTATAAATATGATGATCAGTCACTTAATTTCGCCTTCCCCTCTTGTATATATATCATATGATCAATAACTTATGCATAATTCATCACAGGATTTGTAATCTCTGGTCATCTCATGGGATTATCAAGCGAGTTTGCTCTGATGAGGGTCACGACAGTTAATTACGGATGAGAGGTGTAAATCATTTAATTAATTAATGATATTATTATTAAACAGTCGCTGTCAGAGTACTTTTCTTTTTCGTTACGTTAGGATACTGGTCGAACAATCCAGTTTAATTCATATAGTCCCCTTTAACTTAAAGAGCTTTCGCGTGGCGTAGCGGTTAGCATATTCATCTGTGTTGAAGGAGATCAGGATTTGAATCTAGATAGAGATTGGCGATACATGTGATTTGGATTTCACGTAGAATTCTAAACGTACATGTTTCATACACCCTCGTTGCTGATAAGAGATTATGAAACTAAATAACACTCTGGTGTGAAAGATTACGCATGCAGTAAATCATTGTTAGAATAGAATCGTTGGATACAATAGTAACTAATATTGTTTCAACACATAATACGATGCACTGGGATTCCCATTCTGAATTTATTAGTTATTAATGTTTCGTATAAGTGGTCACTGGATCGATTCTTCCATGGGCACAGGCTCCACAGTAAAAGAAACAATATAAAATACCGTTTAGTTTAATTTAGCCCTTGTCTTGCTTCATTTTATTTGAGTAATGCAACAATCGCTTCAACTAAGTTGAAAACATTAGTGCTAAGTTCAAACCTTTTTATTTATTTCTTTCTTTTTTTTTAAGAATAGCGATTTCAATATACGTTGCTCTTAGAAGAAAGTACTCACAACACCCTTTACCTATTAGTAAAACCTACGTATAATCATTTAAAAATATTGTTGTTCAGTTGATTTCTACTTTACGCATAATGTAAACATCCAAAAGTCCGCATATTATAATATTTCACAGCTTGTATAGCCAAGGGCGCCGATCCTGGGGGGCCCGGGCCCCCCAAAGCTCATGTAGGCCCCCTATTGTATTTATGAGTACACAATATTTGGCATAATTTGAGTGCAACTTGTCTTAAAATCTTCATATATATATACCTTCTGCATCTGAATTCCCCCCTTCCCAAATTTACAGAGAAATCGGCGCCTTTGTGTATAGCAGATCAAGGTCTGCCATCCAAATCCAAAAAAATCAATTGAACTCGTATGGTGTACGGTGTCCTTGTAATTGACTTTTCAAAGAAATATTAAATCAAGAACGAAAAGTTCGTTTAGGAAATTAATGGAATATATAGGAAAAAGTTTTATTTTTAAATATTATATCAATGCAGTTAGTTTCCTTTTTCTAATTACATGCACAAAAAGTCACAAGTCTATAAATCTCTCACGAAAAAAGAACTTTTTTGATGTAATTAATTCTTTCAAAATACGTATCACAAAATAATTTTACGGTAGATCTTGAGTGTGTTTCTTTAAATACGTATTAGTGGCAACCCTGAGTAGATTAAGCGCGGTGTCGCAAGTTCGGTAATCGACCATAGTCGCTTCTTTTCCCTTTCATTTTCTCTCTCTTCCTCTTTAGTGAGCTGGTTTATCATTCTTATTCATCTCCCCGTTTCTGTTCTTTAATCCTTTTCTTCTTACCAAATCATTCCGTTTTAACTTTGAGATTTCTCTTTTAATTCTTGATAATTTTTTATTATTTTTTATTATTGTTATTATTGTATCTTTTCTTTGCTACATCATTATTTAAAGCTTTCTCAGAACATCTTGATTATTTAGAAAATAATAAAAGATTTACTGGAAAGCTTGATTTTGTATCATGTCGTGGATCTATATGAAGTTATGGGTTTTGTTCTATGTTCATTAATAAATCTTAAAGAATATTTTATTCATTTTCCTTTCTCTCTTTTTTTTTTTCAGGTATCTATATCTTAATTTCGAACGTCTCTCCATTATTGAAGAAAATAATAATAAAAACTGGTAACGTATTCTTCTTTTTTCTATTATAACAAAGATGCTAATTTGAGATAACCTGCTAGCTGAGAATGACCGGTGCTTTCGACAGTTATTATTATAAATCTATCTTTTTCTTTTAAATACAAAAATTAAACTCATTTTTTATGGGCAATTATGTTTCAGAGCATAATCGTTTATAGAAAATATGTTTCAAAGCATAATCGTTAAATATATTGTTTTCTATAATTACGTTATTAACTTCGTGGTGTTATGACCATAAAAGACTATGGATAGCCAGCCAGACATTTTAGTTTGGTTATTTTATAGCTTCTGTCACAGTTATTTCAAGCTTTTCGTACTAAATTTCGTTACCTCTTAATGTGAGCTGCTCCCTAATTACCTCACGACGCTGGTTCAAGATCGAAACTTCCATTTGCTCCCAGGTAACAAACTTAGCCCTATGCGTATCAAAGACACGCATAATAACTTGGGTATACAGGATCACTCTATGTAGCCAACATCTCTTTTTATAATTTTCCGCAATAAAATCTTTGAATAATCCGATCAGGAACGTTGTTTTCCGAACTAATGGAAACACAAATGGATTTAGAAGACCGCTGGTTCGAGATTTCCTGTTTCAATCCCCGGACACGAGATCTTTTGATGAATAATATCATGTTTATTAGTTTCTTGGGATTTTCCCGTTTCCTTTCACATTCTGATTCCATCAGTTATTTCATAATTCATTTTCATAAATCACTCATTTCCTTTAGCCTAAAGAGTATAACCGTTGGACTAAAACTAGAAATTTCATTTTACTTTTTTAAAACATTCGCCTGGTAAAACAGCGAAAATCCTAGGAAAACCTTAGCTAGTCAAGAGACTGCGAAAATTTTAGTAAAATCTTACTCTGAAAACTGTCCAGCTGTTGAACTCGATACTGTCACCTCTCAATTGCAATAGGAGAGTTCTAATTGTTCACTTCAGCGAAATCGATATTGTAAATAAAATAACGGCAAAACAAGTTAGACGCCCTTTTAAGTTTTCAGATATAGACCTTCATATACGGTAAGTTTTCATACACAATTTTTCTTGTTAACATCAAACAGTCAGAGACAAGATATGTATATTCATTGCACAGAACACCACTAACAGGGATTCTAGTATTTGTTTAGCTTTTTTTGGTTCCTCTCGAGTGCAAGAACTCTTGCACTTTATCGGTATATAACTACACACATATATAGGCACTTGGTATATGGTCGAACCGTGTGTGTTCTTTGTCTTGTTCATACATTAAATTGTTTCTTGTTCTTTGTGGAACAGCTATGTCACGCACACTCGTACATCCAAGTAGATGTCACCGAAACAAATAGCTATACAACAAAAACATAGAAAGAAGCCAAGACAACAAAATGAAATTTACGGCAAGCACTCACTCGGTGCTCATGTTGTTTCGTAGGGCACGTTCTCTCTGTTTCTCTCTCTATGGTATATATGTGTGTGTATGTATGTATAACCACTCCTTCCTTACAGAATATTAACAGGACGACATGTCCTTAGTTTTTATAGGACAACAACGAAGCACAAAGTCCTCTGGGTCTCCTGTATTGTTTCGTTCCGTGTGTGGTCGTGGCTTTTTTCCTTACTTTATTCAGTTTTTTTACGTAATGGTTGTTTAACGTATATACTCACACATGAACACATACAAAAGAAAGTACAAATGACTGTTTCCTTGTGTTTTGTACGTAAATAATGTATGTTGTTTGGTATACTGTGAAAAGAAACTTTATGCATACGAGGAGGAGGAAAAAGTTTGAATACATGAAAAAAAAAAAAAGACTAAACAAGGAAGCTACTCAGAGCCCCATTGAATTAGTGAAATAGAACTTGTGTTTTTGCTAGTAACAGTGTTGTACGACTCACAAACTTAATGATTTCAAAGGTGTGTGTTCCGGAAGTAAACACAAGTGAGTTTAGTTTCACTTTGTGAAAGAGCGGTAGACTTCAAAACTATGCGAATTCAATATTGAAACCGGAAATAATAGTAAATTTCTACCACTTCCGGTTTTAGTATAAATATGCTAGTGAATCAATTCCGAAAAGCAGCTTGTCCTTATGTGTTACCGTTTTTGCTCCATTACAATCAATGTGAAATATAGAAGTAGGAGGGGAGAAAATAGAACAGTGACTATTTTCTGATACCACGGTACTATTATTAGTAATGATTTGAAATGTGAACGCTAAATAAAAACAAGGATAGCAATGGCGAAAGAAGCCTTTAAGTGAAAGAAAAGACTATTGTGGGATCTTAAATAAAGAGTTGAGGGAAACACTTATAAAATGCTTCCTGTGGAGTATTGTGCTGTATGGGTCAGAAACCTGGATATAACGCAGAAAGAATGAAAAATGACTGGAAGTTTCGAAATGTAGGTGTGGAGGAGAATGGAAACAATTAGCTGGGTCGAGCGGAAAACGAAAAAATGGTGGGGAAGAAAAGAACAATTTTAGATATTATTAAGATGAAGAGAAACTGGATGGGACATTGGGTAAGAAGGAAATGAGGAACGTGCTAGAGGATATGGTGTTAGAAAAGAGAGGGAGAGGGCGAAGGAGACTACAATTGATGGACGATATCAAACAGAGAAATTGTACGTGAAGACAAAGAGGTTAGCGGAAAACCGTGGAGCATGAAAGATTCTCAGTTGCAGCAAGTGACCTGCCATTTCTGGCAAAATACCTATGATAATTAATAATATGGAAAAGGTTAATTATTTATGAAATTGGAAAAGGTTAATTTCTACTGCTTTCGTTTGAATAAAGAGTTAACGGAGAAGATGGGACCTATTGTTAAGACGCTGAATCGATTTAAAAAAAATACTTTTCGCTATATCTATCGTTTCTGCTCAATGAAGATCAATATTTAAAACAGAAGTAGTAGTCAATGTCTACCATTTCCGGTTTGAATAGGGAGTTAACGAATGAGATGAAACTTAGAGATGTCTTAAGACGCTAAATCAATTCTCGAAAACCTCTTCTCGATATCTCATCGTTTTTGCTCTAGTGCTTGTCGTCAGACGGACGGACTGATGAAGCTAGTCGTTTTGTAAGACTTCTCATGGTAATGCATGTCATAGTTTGGAAGTCCAAAAACCTTATTAGGATTTGAAATTGTTTTCTCTTTAGTTTTATGCCCGATATTTACCTACCTGAAGGGGTGAGATGTTGATGTTTTCTTAGCCACACATATACACACTGACGTATATTTTTGATTTCTTGAGTGTATGTTGTTGAAAGTTTTAAAATATTTATACTAACATATTAGCATGTATCCGTCATTTTAATATTATTTGGATGTTCAGTAGGCTGCTGAAGATCGAGCTCCATTAGCAATCAAATTTAAGAATATGAACATCAAATTCCATCGTGGGCCAGAGTCCGTCAGAAATCGAACTCTCACGATACACGTAGCTGTATTACGATAGATCGTCCAGATGAATCCGATATATATTAGAGATGGACTGAACAAAGCCGGTTTCAAGAAAAAAACGGCGTTTAGGTTTTCTCCAAAACCGGTTCGTTCTTTCACCGAAATCGGTTTCGATTTTTTTCGAAAAGCTGTTTTTTTCAAAAACTAGTTTTTTTTTACCCAAAACCGGTTTCGTTTTTTTAAAAAACCAGTTTGGTTTTCTCACCAAAACCTTTTTCAGTTTTGGTCAATAGGTTTGAACTTTTACGGAATCCATTGTGATTTTCGCCAAAACCGGTTACCGGTACTTTTCTTGTTAGAGTATTTCTAAACAAGTTAACGAAGAAACAAAAAAGTTCGTTAGAAAGCAGAAACCGGTTTTTGTTGGAAAATTGAACCGGTTTTAAAATTCGAAACTGATTTTTAATAGAAAACCGAACCGGGTTTTGTTCCTACCACTAGTATAAGTACCTTTAAAGACCACTTCCTGTCTTTAAATTATAAATGTTTCATTGGCCAGTTACTACCTGAAGAATACATATACAATAGTCTAGAATTTCTTTTTAATTATAAGTGGCAAGATTCTCAGATTGCAATTGAGTCTATAGAACTGATATCAATACCCTGAATCTCGTTTGTTTGTTTTGAAAATTAATGTTTGTCGTCAGCGCCAAGATTATTTGAGACGAGATCTGCAGTTAGGCGTAAAATCCAAACTACTCGCACACATGCCCTCACTGAATAATAAAACCTTGGTCATCAAAGTCTATGGTCATTTATACATTATTTAACTTAGTCTTAATTTTGCGGTAACGATTCTCTGGATCTTTCTATTGTTTATTAGTTGAGAAAGTAATGAAAGCACTTTTAACAGTACTTTTATTGACAGAACTCGTATCTTGGTTCCTGAATCATTTCATTTTGTTTTGTACACACGTTATTATTAGAGATTCTCCCTGTACATCATGCGTTTGTAACACGACAACTACCTGCCCAGCAAGTTCCGAGATGCAACTTTTATGAAAACCATCAATCAGGAAGAGATTTATTCTTGTTTTACCATGTGTGCACACACACATATATACGTATATACACAACTGAGCAAAGTATACACAGAAGGTATAGCGGGAAAAAATAGATAATCGAATAACACCAGGAAATAACCTGGACACGTACAATATAAAAATAAACACAGAATCAAGAGATCAATGTTTGACGCATGTGTAGAAGTAATTTCGCAAAACATAAAATCAACATACCTAGTTGACACTAAATTTACAACCTGTCGCTTTGCAACACGGTTCAATTTGCTACTTACATAACGCTACTGAAACGAGACACCGGATTACAATGAAAATAGATAACGTAATAATAACAATAAAACAAAGATGGTTAAGGAAGCTTCAGTTGACATCAATCTTAATTTCTCTGGTCAATTTGTCGGAAGTATTCTTTTTTAAACTATAAACAATTTACGTGGAAGAAAGTCGCGTTTATGTGTGTGTATATATAAGTAAGTGAAATCCTAACCAGTTTAGCTTGACTATTATATTGGCTTGTGTCCCCTTTTTGAAGTTTTGCCGAAAAGGCAAAGACGGAAAAAGAATTCTTTATATCAAAACGACCATTTAGAGAAACATATAAATATATACATACATACATAATTGCATATCGTATGTGTGTGGCCGATGGCGGTAAAAGTTTTTCTTAAGCCTATTAGTTAGTTCAATGTTCTGAAACATTATAGTCTTCTAATGTATCGCCCTTTTTGTTTTTCTTACTTAGCATTAACCTTTCTATTTGAAGAGTTGTTTTAATTTGGAAAGGTATTCATCAAAGAGTCATCCGCTTCTCCGTTATTCTTTGGTTGCTTCAAGGTTCGTTTCGCAGAGAAGAAAATCTACGAGATGTGGGATGTCGTAATGCAGTGCATAAGAGAGAAAATTCAAATTTTTAAAACATTTTTATCATGACATCTAGAAGAAGAACGTGTCATTTTATGTTGCTTTTCTTTACTTCTGAATGTTGATGCATATTTCCTGGTTGCTAGTGGCTCCAGGAAATTGGCGGTTTTTTAAGAGAGAAGGCGTGGAAGTTTCCTTAAGTGAAGAAGATTCTTAAAGGAAAATATTATCTCAGCACATATCGTTCATCGCAAGATTGCTTTAGACATGTTTCATTATTGATTGATTGATATCACAAGTGAAAGTCTTTTTGCGTTGCATAAACAGTGGATAATACGGAATAATAATTAGGTGTATATTGTAGTAATAGTATATTGGATCTTTGCGGGTATAAATATCGTAGTTTACTGGTATTAAAATTATACAAGAGACTGGGAAAATACACGTATGGTAAGAAAACTATATCCTGCTTGTAAAGAATTTCAAAACTATGTATGACTTTTAAAATTGGACGATGGGAACTGAGCCATTTATTTATATATGAAAATACTCATGATGGAAATTGTCAACTTAATACCTTAAACAACTCATATATTAGAATCCAAAATTTTCACGAAGGGATATTTGCATGAAATCCAAATGCTGCGCAGGCCCTGAGGAAATTTGTATTGTTTATGGTAAGATGCGTTATCAAAAACTATAGCAAAAATATGGTTCAGTTGCTTTAGTTCTGAAAATTTGGATTTCCAAGATGCATGCATCTTGCTGTGGGCGACAAATCTGATCAAAAGTGGATGATGTTCTGACAAAAGTTAACTAAAACCAGCATGGGAACGTAAACATTCGTCACCGAACAGGGTTAAATCATTTGGAGAAAGCTGACTACAATAAGAAGCTCGAACTTTGGGTGCCATATGGTCTAACTCAAAAACATTTACTCAATCGAATTTCTAACTGCAAATCTCTACTAAAAAGTGAAGAACTCGAGCCATTTCTGAAGCAGTTGAAACGAGGGATGAAAGGTGAATAAACCTACGACAACAATATGCGAAAAATTAAAAAAAAGAGATTGTGGTCAAAGCGAAAAGCAGTTCACGTTCTGTGACAAAGCCTACACTGACGACAAGGAATTTTATACTGTGCCTCTGATGGAATTGGAATCGTAGATTATAAGCTGCTGCCACCGGGGCGAACGATAGACTAGGACCTGTATTATCGACAGTTAGTACTAGTACTCCTAGCAATTCAAAGAAATAACCGAAACTGGTCAATAAGAAGGATGTCATATACCATGTTGACACGCAAAACGGCATTCATCTTTAACAACCTGTCGGAAATGGAGAGAATTGGTTGGGAGATTTTAATGCATCGGTCGTGACGGACCTTATACTGTCAGACTATCATTTGGTTCGATCTTAGCAGAACTTCCTAAGTGATGATAAGTTAGTTTTAAGAGAGATCTGGGAAAACTGCGCGTCACAAACCACAAAAATTCCCTATCTACGGGACTATGGTGTTCCGGGAAAACGGCATGAGGTCATCGAACAAAACGGTACATATGTGGCTTCGTAATATTATCTTTATATCACAATAAAAATGTATTCTCAATTTTGACCTTCAAAGGCTCAATACTTTTTGACAACGTGATATGATTACATAAACAAAGAAGAAAAGCTGCCTCTTGAAGATCGAACTGGGAAAGAAGATGGAGAAGGGAAAGTGTCACTCACTATTTACATTTCCTAAATGATTCTAAATTTCAATATAATGCGTTCGATTACGAAATTCGGTAATTCCTTGTAAAATTTATTCCGATAACTTTGTCGAATTGTATGTGATATTTTGAACATTATTACTTTATGTTAGTTATCTAAAACAGTACCCAAATCTGTTCAAATCGTCAACTATTTGAACAATTTTCGCTGAGGGTCGTATCTCAAAATATCACATTTTCAGACATACAGAAAGAAATCATAATTACGTAGACAGGAAAGCAGCTGAATATGTAATAACTCGTCACCTATTCCAGATAATAATTATGTGGAATTATTGATCAATTGTTGCATATTTAACTTTTTTCTCCTCTGTTGAATTATATTTCTTTCTTTATGTCTGAAAAAGTAAGATTTTGAGATACGACCCTTCGTCAAATTGTTGACGAAATGTTATGAAACTGAATTTGACAAATCAAATCATATATACAGGGTGCGGCACGTAAAACCGGCCCGTCGTAATGTCATGGTATATTGCGTTTCTGGCGACAATTAACTTATTTTCAGCTTCCTACCAAGAGAAAGCGTGTCAAGCCGGGGTCGAGACACGTATCCTGTAGGTGCACGTGTAAAGCAGCTGCAGTCGCAGCCAGTAAAACGTGTCCAAACCAGTTGAGAAGTAGGTCTCGCTGCGTGAAGTCGGGTGAGTGTGTGGTAATGCCGTATCCTATAACCGAGCGTGTTGCCATTGCCTCCTCGGTCACCAGACTTATTCACTTCTGACTTTTACTTGTGGGGACTGTTAAAGGGAAGAGTAGAGCCTATATGATACAAATCCACAAACAATTGAAGAACTCAAGACCTCCATCCAGGATGTAATCAACTGACAAGTGTATGAATCTCTTCACATATGCTCAGAAGTGTGCTGAAGTGGGCGGAGGACAATTTCAGCACCTGAAAACATTTCATTTCATTTTATGTGTTGAATTTGTTTAATCATGTTCATCATCTGATGTCTTATAAAGGGACGGGCCGGTTTTACGTGCCGCGCCCTGTATATAGTTTAATAGGCTATTGCGCAACCCACGGTTTCAAACTAAAGATATAGTAACAAAATCTTAATTATGAAAGCACTATTCGCTCATCCATAGGAATGGAACGTCAAAATAAATAATTTAGGGTCTTATGCAGAGTCGTTTTGACGTATGATTAGCGTCATACTAAAAAGGTCTGACTACTACAGGAATCATATGTTAGTCGAACTCTTTAGTATGGCACTAATCACACGTCAGAACGATACTGCATAAGGCCTTTAATTTGTAAACTTCCGACAACACTGTTTCTAACTTTCTAAACTAAGAGATGGAGGAATTTTCCATTTCCTATTTAATTGGTTCATCAATGCCTCGGGTATCAACATCAATGTAGTTTGTGATCAATATCAAAAGTTGTACCTCTATCATGGGTCGAATATAGTACACGCTTAACCGAATCACACTTACTTTTATTTCGCTGAGTGAAATCTTTTTAATATAAATAAAAGAGTATTGGTAAATGGTACTGTAGTGTGAGAAACTTCAGTGTTTTACCTATTTTGTAAGGGCAGATTTTGATATCAAACATAACGAACTTAAGATTTTAGCATCTAATGCACAATTCACACCATCTAATAGGTAAATAGTGATATTTAGTCTATAACTGAAACCTATAATAGAAACTGATTAATTGCATTTGTATAAGAGTACATCACTTGTTTACTCTACATAAACTCGATACATTTGTATTCTCTCCTCTCTTACAATTCTCTCTCTCAAAAGGTTACCTGCAGAGAGAAGAGAGAGAGAAAAAGCAAGCTCAACTGTTTCGAAATATTGATGGACAAAGCGTTAATTTCATGTGTTTAAGCTAAGGAACTTAATAATAACCAATCAGTTATCATGTAATGTACGTACACAGAGAAAATGTGTTCTTTTTTTGTTGATGAAGGGGTTCTGTATTTTTTTGAGTAGGTGGTTCCCAAGGCGGCCATTTCTGTTTACAAGGCGTGTATCCGACACTAATTAATAACGTCAGTAATTAGTACTGTAGGATGGTCGAAGGATATAGTTTCGTAATTAGCAAATGCGAGACTAGTTTCTCTGAGCGGTAAACACTTACATATATATACAGATAAAATGTTCAATAAGGCTAGCAAACAAGAGTTGTATCGCATTTTACCTTTTAACTTTATACCGCTCCGACAGTCAGACTGGCTTTATATCATTAACGCAACCAAATGGTAATGGTCCTTGAAACAGTTCAAAAGTAGTTGCTTGCTTGTTAACCCCGCAATTTTTATTTTAATATCGGAAACCACAGATTACATCGTTTTTTAAACATGCAATTTGGAGTGTTAAAAGCTACCTGAAAAATGTGCGTATTTAAAATTGCTTGACCATAATACCTATACACTGAAAAATGTAAATTAGCTTCCCTTTTTAACTCACTTTATTTCTATGCAATATTAATAAATTTAAATTTTGAATTTAAGTTATATTTAAATGAATGTAAGTAAAGCGGGTCAAGTTATGAGTAAATTTCAGTTTAATGCGTGTGTGTTTTTCGTGTACAGTTTTTTGTAAATATGAAGTCTTAGCAGTTTTTGAAAGATTTATCGTTTCTCATGCATAGATAACAGAAGGTTGAAGTTAGATTTGATATTTTATTAATTTGAATTGTGTTTGCCAAAGATTTACTCTAATAGTTTCGACTTGAGAACATACGTGACGGTTAGCAGCCAAATAAACAATAATATATAAATTCTTTATTTGTTTTACAATTTAAAGACATAGATCAGTGTATAAATTTCATATAAATTTTAAAATCGTCCATACATAGGAAATCGTGAAAGATTACCTGAATTACCATATTAAGTTGGGAAATTGTTGTTCTAATATATTAATGTTTACGAAGTTTCGGTCATTCATTTTCCGCAACAAAATTATTTTCTCTCTTTCCTTTAGTTTCAGCTGTTAAGAACCAAAGCCAGAACCACGCATACCAAATGCTAATGTGCTGACCGTTATGGTTTTAAGACACTGCGACAGGTTGGCCAAGAGTGATCAGTGTAACGTTTCTCTTTGGAAGTGACATAATGTGAAAGAATGACGATTTGTAGTTTTCAAATAATAGATGCGGAAATGGATAATAGAAAAATTAACAAATTAATGTAATCATTAAGATTATAGTCTCCTTAATGAAATGATAGGTTATTACTCTATTTAGTTCAAAATTTTGGTTGAGTTCATTGACTGTCTTTCCCCAAGTTCCAATTTTTAATCAGATGAATACCACAATAGCTCTTGGTGCAAAGGGTTCCGGGTTCCATTCCCTGTGAGAGAATATTTGAATGCATTATGGTGTGTCGGATTTCACCTTAAACTGTAGGTCCACATTCCATATAGTCTCGGTTCTAAAAAATGAATGCTCAACTTCAACAAACAAGCAAACCTAACTTTCTCTTTCAAGAGTGAGGATGAAGTAATTGAAAAATTCGTCAGGCTGTATTGGTTATTACTGTTAGCAGTAATTACCTAATAAAATGACTATAAATTATTGTAGTTTCTCCTCCTTCTTATCATTACTTTTCCAGCTTTCTCGTTCTAATTCTAGATAAGTTTATTTCATAAAAAGGGTTTTCTTGTGTTATTTATTCGTTTCCAATGAATTACGTTGTCTCTACATTTCACTTTAGATACCATCTTATTTTTGCCCCTCATTTGATCCCTTCCCCTCAAAAGAATCGATCATAAGTACTCTATATATCATACGAGTTCAACCAAACTTACTCCATTTGAACCAAACTTGTGATAGCAATAGACCTTGACCTGCTATATAATCTTTTGAAATATTATGGTGTCAGAGTTTTAGTTCCTTCGTCAAACGTAAAATAAAGATCAAATGAACTACATGTATATTTTCCGACTATGCAAAATCTGCTACTCACTATCTGCTGTCTTCAGTTTATGAGATTCGTTGTATCCAGGGGTGTCTAGGGGTCCTCCCACCCTAAATTTTTACTGGCCCTCTAAAATTTACACGGAAGGCTTGCAAATGAACTATAATATGGTGATAAACTATAATATTTTGGATCGGGCCCCCCTAAATTTCAACAGCCCCCCCCTACATTTTTGGGCTGGCTATACGGGCCTGCTTATAATACTATATTCCACTCTGTTTTCTCTCTTCATAAGTCGCAGTGTGTATTACTAAGTACAAAGTAAGTAAATACACTAATTAACATACGTTAATCCCAAAGTTAGTATACAGATATTGTATTTCCTTGAAAGAAAGTCAACAGAACTTCCATTAAAAAAAAGAAAAGAAAAACCATTTACACTCAAAAGTTATTTTGTATGTGTGGAAGAAAAAACGAGGAAAATTCGTCCGTACTGTTGGAAAATTTGTTGTAAAAGTAGAGTGTCTTGATCGTTTTCGATAATGACAGTTGAAAAGATGAGTTGTGAGGAAAACAGTGAATATATTATCATCAAAAGTATATAAATCAGTTGGGAGTGATATCAAACTTTATAGAAAAAGAATGCGAAGGGGAAGAAAAAAACTTCATCCTTGATGTCAACCAGAGAGGTAACAGTGGGAGGAGAAGGAATACGAGAAGTTTGATAACTTGGAAGTCAGATCTAATGGTAGTGCCAGTAACTGTGCAGGGAACTGTCAATCTTCTGCCAAATAAAACGGCGGCACTGTTTTCGAACCTTCTCGCACAGAGAAAATTGCTAATTGGAAGGTGTCTTGCCAAAACTTCCTCCCCCTCTCTCTCTTTCTCTCTCTCTCTCTCGTTTTCATTCTCCCTGATCATCTTGCTTTCTTTCTTTCCGTTATACCTCACACTTCTCTCCGCTCCTTGGGACCCTGTTTTGAACGGGTTCTTTGCCCTTTACTTGAATCAGGTAGGTTCATGTTATGCAATTAAGAAAAACTACTTCCTCTCCAATATAAAGATCTATTTTGTTACGTATTTTACATTTGACTGATGATTATTACATTTGAATGTCTATCGCAGACGGTTTGATAAGATTCAGGCAACAAATCATTTTCTTTTCTTTCTTTCTTTTTCTTTTTTTTTAATCAGAAGGATAACAAACAAAAGTTTACTATTTCTCTGTAACCTTTCCTTTGAATATTATTTCTTTTACTTTTGTAAATGTTTCCATATACCGTAAACAAAAGTAAATTCGGATACAGTGGTTTAAGTACACCCATGTCCAAAATTATTCTTGTATATCTATAAATATGTTGTAGGAATATAATTTGATAAAGAATTCGCCCGGTATTTCTTATAATGTTAGTATGTGTATAATCGGCAAAGACATGTATGTGGCAAATTTCATATCAAAAGAGCAGTAAATAAGAACAATAAAACGAAAATAAAACTTTCATGTCCATTTAGCAATATTTTGTTTTACTCACTCTAATTTCCGTATTTATAATTCTTTTCCTATGAAATTTACCACAAATATACATTTCCTTATTATACACATAGTATCAGTATTAAAAATACCCTCCAAAATCATTATCAAATTATATTCTTACACTAAGACAGTTATAGATATGCGACAATCATTTTGGACATGAATGTACAGTTGCTTTTGGTCTGAATAGAACATAATTTTCAATCTGTTTTCGAGAAAATGCATTCAAATTGATCCTTTTTGTTCTAAAATAATTGAGAGTATGAAGTATGAGAACAGCTCGCTTCGATGCACAAATGCACACCGTGCTCTACTTAAAAGTGATTGCGCTCAAACCATATGTCAGAAAGAACGGGCAATCTGATTAGTCTTCAAAAAGACAAAAGTCAAGTTTTCTATCATGTTAGAGGTGTATGTCGTTTTGAAACGAACATACTGTACCGCACGTAAACATTTTATATATAAGGCAAAGAATACGAAAGGTGGGCGAACGTCACTACTTAAAAAGAAAACTATTCTGATGTTTTCCAGGTATGACTGAATTATTTACTCGTCAATTCGCCTAATAGTTTATCAGCCGTCAGCTTCGGATAAAATCACATCCTCCATTTTAGGCCAAATGTGAATTTGCATTTGACTTAATTCCCATTTAGTGTAACGATCTTATCAAGTAGTAAACATCCCTTATATAGAAAAGCTGACAGCGTTTTTTAATGTATACACTTATACATAAATAAGTAATATACGTACATAGAGAAGGTCTTGGTGACAGAAACAACGATTAACTTTTTCATATATACACTACACACGTTTATTTAAATGACTATAACTTGAAGTATTCCAAATACACAAGAAATGATACACTAAAGAAATCACCACAAACATATCGCAATGAACAAATAAGTCGTATACTGTTGAATATATGTTAAGTAAGCACCCCATCGTTTCTCGAAAAGGGGGAATAGTTTGGTCCATTTCATCGCTCGTGATGATGGATGTGAGCTTCTATTTCATCGCTCGGAAGAAAGAAGGCAACTAGAAACAAATAAGCAGTTGCAAATTAGAAATATATAACAAAATAAAGAAAAGAAACAAATCAGTAGTTTCTCTGGAAACTAATCCCACTCCTACGGAACGTTGACGTGTAATACACCTGAAAGTTTGCAATCGTGAAACTTTTTGAATAAAAATAATCGACAAGGACTGCGGTTTATTCGGCATCACTTCTCGCATATAATTCACACCGTTCGTAACTTCACTTGAAAGCAGAAGCACTAAAGCCTGCAATTTGCAACAGAATAATCCAGCTTGTGTTTCGCTTTTGTATTTTCTTGAAAGTTCTAAAGTTCGAATTTTTATCTCCTTTGATATACTTTGACTTAAAAGGAAAAGACAACTTGCATCTGTAAGTTCTCTACGAAAATGTTTCTAACAGTGTTAATAGCTGCTCCTTCAAAATTACGAATTATTCTTTTGGGAGCTGGAAAATAGATCTTTCGGTTGCACATATCGATCAAGACCTGCAAAACTCATTTTAGCATGTTTCTTCAAGAAAAACATAAACTGCTAACAATTGTAGATGTGAGTGAATTTTGCAGTGCTGATCGAAGACATGATCCCTGGGTTTGGGACCACCCATCTGCATCACGTTTAGAAATGTGAATTTACACGTAATAGTACATTTACTATAAGTAATTGTAACACAAAGACAATGTAGCCCTCCTCGCTGGCTATGAGGCTAGTGCGTGCACGTTAACCACGTTTAATGCACATGGTTCCAGGTTCGATTTCCTGTGAGAGTTCTTAAGACTAAAGGACATAATCGTCGAACGTTAAATGAAAATTTCATTTCATTTACAAAATACAATGTTAAAATTAGGAAAATAGAGTAACAAAAACGTAATAATGTGAAAATAATAGATTAATAACGTAAAAAATAATATGAAGTAAAGAGTGAGAGAAGTTTTGAACATATTGTTTTTAGCCTAGAAATGTCTGATCAGGTCTTAACTGTCATAAAGTTACCATGTTCCGTTTCTAAGGAGATTAAACTGTATTGTGAAGTTTTACTGCTAGTTTGAAACGCTGTTTATTTTATACATAACGGGTATTTCCTTCTTAATAAGATCGTTAGGCGAAATGGAAATTAGGCCAAATGCGAATTCGCATTTGGCATAAAATGGTGGCTGTGATTTTTATCTGAGCTGATAAAGTGTAAGCAAAATGGGAATTAGACAAAGTTAAAAGATGCCCAATTGAATACTAAGATAAATCAGATAAGTTGAACATGAGATCTTTCAAGAATTACATGACAAAACTTGCGGGAGTATCAACCAATAGAAGGCCGTATAATCAGCATTGTTGGAAACTTTGACTAGTGTTAAAGAAAATTTCTTTTCGCTACATATAGAAAGCTGTGACCAGCCAAATGACGCATTAATTCAACATAGTAGTGATTCTTAGTCAGCATTTCTGTTGGAATATTTCTGGCTTTCTAAATGGGAGTTTATAACTTCTTAATTTAAGTAGTTCCTCAATGGTCAGTATGAACAATTCCATGTGAACACCAAGAATCGAACCCGAGACCTCATACGCTGAAACACCATTGACACAGAATTTTCATTTGTCAAAATAATGCAAAGAACGACAAACAATATTTCTACATGAAAACAATATGCGAATATTAAGAAAATGGTCCATGCAATGCACAAAAGTTCTGTAGTATGTTCTCATGCTGAAAATTCATTACATTATATCGATATGTGTAATAAGTATTATGACTGATATGATAAAATATGATCCATATGGTGCAATTCAAATATCCATATGGGCTGGTGGCGCACGCCTTGAATGTATAGGTCCGAGTTCGATTTCCGATGGGATTTGAACGTATTGCTATGGTTCGGATTCCACCCTAAACTGGAGGTTCACATCTCGTATAGCCTGGTGCTAAAAAGAGACATTAGGTCAACCAACTAATCATGGGTACTGTCATGAGATTTCATCCTCTACCTCACTTAACCAGAATATTAAAAGCGAGGCTGGCGTGAGGTTGAAGAGCAAAATAAGGTTTAAAATTGTTTACAAGAAGAGACAGTGAATAATGAGTTTCTGTAGAAAAAGAGACATAGTAAAGAATGAGTTTCCGTTATACAACCTGTACATCCTGTTTTTGCTACTAGGTGTCGCTAGTTTCTACTTAAGTGTCATATCACATATCATTTGTACCAAATAGAATTCCAACAACCAATTGTACAAAATTCAAACGCTGGCAACACATCATATGTCTCTTGTGTTTTCTCTTGAAACATGTACGTGTTGCTGATCGGTAAAAGACTGCTTACCAGTTTAGTAGCAGAAATATACCATTCTTACGTTGTGTTAACAGTATATATTCCTTCTGGATTCTTATGATTGCAAATCTACTATATTTGAAAAAATTCAACTTCGTCAAGCTTAGCCCCACGCTTTTGAAAATTTAATAAATAGTTTAAAAATAATGATAAATATCGAAAATGTAGAAAGTGAACCCGGTAGTATGTACAAAATGGTATTACAATAAATTAATGACTATTTCCAAACATTTTCTTACAGAGCAGAAATTTGAATGAGCAGTTTATGACGTTACAATTATTGGGCATCTAAATTTTATACACTGTATGAAAGGTCTTGAAAACGATTATTAGTTTGTAATACCATTCTGCAGATACTATCTACACCACTTTCTATGAGGTTAAGGTAGCAAAGAGCATTAAATAACATCGAAAGCTTAAAGTTTATCTCGAATGGACTTACCTCTATTAATGAGAGCTTCGGTCTTACCTCTACTAATCAGATTGTTTAGTTACAAACATAATGAAAGTAGTTTTACGTTTGACGCTTAGCTCTATGCTAAAAGGCTAAAGAAAACGGTGGTGATGGTAATGAAAGAAATTGTTAAATAAAGAAAGTGAGAGGAAGCGAAAGAACCCCGAGAAACTCATGCATACGGGGCTTGTCCACCACAACGCTACCTTGACACGAGCTGCGATCTAACCAAGAACCACACACACACACACTAAAGGTGATTGTTTTACCACTGAACAACCGCAGCCCCCTGTTGTTTAACTAGGTTGAAGATCCAAGATACGAAGTAAGGTGGAGGAAATAGTGAAGAGAGTGGCTGTAAATGTCAATACATCCACATTAAAAATGCATCTGTTTCATAAGACACACCGTCGATTATAGATTATTTTGAAAGCTTTCCGTGTGTGTTCAATCATGTAAGTAGAAGATTTTAGGCATGGACATTACTTATAATTTTTCAGTTCAAACGATATCTAATCTCAGTCGTCAAGTAGCGTTGTATTTCTAAATAAAGAATAGTATAAGCAAGTCTGCATGATTACATGCTCAATCAAGCATTGATCACACGAAGTAGTAGCATCTAATTTTAATGAAAAAAAAATATTTAAAAAAACAGACCGTAAAAGAAAGACAGACTGATTGGCAGGGAAAGTTATAAAAGGTAACCAGGAAAGGACGTGTAAATGGTTTTATCTAAAACTAAGTTGTCACGTTGCATTGCGTGTCCTGTTGGAAGGGTGATACCTTTCTCACGAATCGTTTCTAAAAGGATTACAGCATCCTCTTTTCCCATCTCCCTTTTTCTCACTGTCTCACCCATTTTTTCTGTGTAATGTTCCTCTCTCTCTCTCCGTCCTAAACTAGCTAATAACCTAATGCAATAATTATTAATGAGTTTGTTCCTAATTGAAACTGTTATTCGATACCTTTTGCACCACCTATAACCATTTAATTCACTAATTGCACAGCTGCACCTTCAAGTCACTCACCGCGCTACACGCTATGATGTTGGCAAATATGATGTTCGTAAGTCAGTTTGCTGTTATGTTGCTTATTAAATAGGTTGCACATATTTGTTTAATACTCGATTCTTATTTGTCATGTTGTTTTTCTCATGAGGGGTTCATTTACATATGTATCGGATTATCTTCGAGGAAGACAAGTAGCTCTTTAAAATTTCCTAGTATAGAACATATTGATTTAAATTTAGTTGAAATTTGAATCCATGGGCTGTTAACGCGATATATCGTAAAAGTAGGCACGTTATTTCGGAACGTATATAATATGTGTGTTTCAATTGCGTTTTTATATTGCAAATCTGTTAGCGTGTTTGGTGACAGGTTCAATTTCGGTGCAAGGACGCGAAAAGTTTTGGTCACGATCGATAACTTCATAAAACGATCGAGTCCTCTTTACTAGTCTAGTGACCAGGAGCTTTGGTGCACGAGATCTCGGATTTGATTCCCGACGGGAGAGCCTTGAAAGTGGAATACACTCCAGTAGTCTGTATCCACTTTAAACTGTAGATCATTCTTATATAGCCTTGGTTTGGTACTCAAAAAAGGATTGTAAGCTTCAACAAATAACAAACGAGGCAATCAGGAAGCTTCTTGAATTGAATAAAGAGGTGCTGCGCTCCAGTCTAGACAGACAGAAATAATGCTGTTTGGAGTGAATACGATG
Source organism: Thermobia domestica (assembly GCF_964235325.1). NCBI lineage: Eukaryota > Metazoa > Arthropoda > Insecta > Zygentoma > Lepismatidae > Thermobia > Thermobia domestica. The sequence goes on along the minus strand of NC_137455.1, from coordinate 195,582,385 downwards.
GCCATGCATCATTCAATTAAATGTGCACCATATACTAGATACTTAAGGATCTTCACTACAGTGAAATTAAACTTCGGCTAATTTAAGAATGTTTCTGTAGTATCTTCAAAACAAATAAAAATATGCAAAAAGCAGAAACGTAGTGAACTAGACAATACGATTTTGCATGTGATACCTTTACCACAATTCACCTATCTGCTTTTGTTATGCCACTATTTACAGAACCCGCAAAAATGCTAAATCTATCAACAGTTACAAATCGAAAGCAGATAGATGAGCTGTGATAATGGTATCACATGTAAAATTGTATTGTCTAGTTCACTACGTTTCTGCTTTTCGAATATTTTTATTTGTTTTGAAGATATTGCAGAAAAACTCTAAAATTAGCGGTAGTTTAATTTCGCTGTAGTGAAGACCCTTAATATATTAGTATTTTATAAGTAACACGAATTATCCTATTGCGGTCTGCAACCATAATTTACTAGACGTAATGTGGGTTTACTAACATTTAAGGAGTAATACCCTTTTCTATCTGCTTTTAATCTTTCATCATAGAGTAATGAATTTGGTTCAACAATGGATATGCGTATTCGACATATATTTTTTAAGCATGTCATTTAGTTGCGTTTTCGATTCATATAGGTCTCATCTTTTGCATAATATTATAATTACACTAACAAACTAAAGATTAAGGGTTTTAATGGTCATAATTTTGGACTATATTTCATTAACCATACTGTGTAATGTTGTTATAATAATGAAAAGCTTGAAAATAAATGAAAATGAATTATTTTTGTTTAACGTCCCGCGATTATGCCCTTTAGACTAAAGGAGACAGGTGAATAGTGAAAGTGAATGATTATAAAATTAAATTTTTGTGCTGTCCCCCTGAGAATCGAATCCGAGACCACAAGTGAACCAAAGGCACACATGCTAGCCACTAGACCAGAGCGGAGTGCTATGAGACGTTTAATGAAGATATAATTTAGTATAAATTTCATCTTGATAGGTGGCCTGGTTATCGTTGTAATCAGTTTTTAGCTCTACAAAAACAAATTCTTTATCTCCGTTCATGGAACTTATAACCTGCACAAAAAAGTTCACAATTATTTAATAAAAGAGTTCACAATGCATGGAAATTTCTTTATTAAAGATTTCTAGACTATGCTACTATCTCTGTTGCCTTTATATTACTGCATATGCAATATTAACGATTGGAGCAATGATGTGTTAAAGGTGTAGCAGTGCAGGGGTTACCATTATCTCCATGTTCAAACTTTTGTGAGTTAGACTATGGGTTTCATGCCTGGTGCCACAGATTTTTTTTTTTTTTAACTTTTTCAAAAACTACATATGAGGATTTATACTTACCCATATCATGTTTATCCCAGTGAGATCTATCAATTGGTATATGTCTCATCTTCGGACATTGTGTGTGTGTGTGTGTGTGTGTGTGTGTGTGTGTGTGTGTGTGTGTGTTTTGTATGCTGATGATATAGAATTTTGTAGTTTCTAAATCATGAATTGTGTTTAGTTACTTTCTTGTCCAAATAATAAACCTCTATTTACTAAGCTCTTTGTTTTCAAGGTAAGTACATAGGCCATTTTCATCTTATTTATGATCAGTGGTGATATTTCGTGAGTAATATTAGCTTCAAAGGTAAATATTAGACAACCTAGATGGAACTTTATTTCTCAACCAAATATATAAGTAAATTTATTTGCATTGTGCACCGTGTTCTTTACAAGCTTATTCCGTAAGATTCCATACGGTTGTTTGTTCACTTATCTTAAGTGATCAGTACAATGCAATGGCGCTTACGGAATTGTTGACTGCAGATTTGATTTCAAAAGTGAGTAATATATTCATTTTGGCATATATGTTCAATCCATCTAATTTGTTGAAGGTTAAATGAAGTAATATTTTTTTTCAATTATTTCAGGTAGGCATTTATTTAATAATTTATTGATATATACTAATGAAGCTCCAGATACAAATGTCATTTCACAGTGTTAACATTAAAACTAGGAAAGAAATTTTGAAAAGAAATCCTCCGTGTCTATATTTAAAGATGTAATCTACACGTTCTCATCGGGAGAGGAGGAAATAGTAATATATTTCAGCCAATGGCGACTCTTTAGGTAATTCTCATAGTCAAAAATTTAAATTTTACTCAAACCTGCAATATTTAAACTCGACTAACTATATGGGTTGAAATATAGTATATAATGTTTCAGTTGTAATAAGAATGATATTTCCTCATAGTTCTTTTTTGTAATTTATTCCAATGTGATAAGCAGTTGCGGAGTAAACTTCCCACACAAACGGAACCAAATTCTGCCATTTTGTGCTGCTACTCTAAAATAATTACCAGTATACATATATGAACAAGTATAAAACAAGGTTTTTTATGTATTCTGTGAACTATCAATCGCATCCTATGTTTATATATAAAGCGTATATTATAATATAGCCATGAATAGCAATTATTAATGATTCAATTAAGCAAGCCAGAAATAAACTAAAGAGAAAACAAGGAAGTTGTTTATTTTTGGTCTAAAACTCATAGCATATATATATTCATCTTCATGGTACTATCTCTGAACCATTATTCATGAAGTGACAGTCTTGTACCAAACTTTTATCTCCTTGTTAATCAGTGCAGACAGTTACAAAGGTTTGGCATTGAGAAATGTCCGATAATTTGTTACACAAACACACACAAAATTAATGATCCGGTCCTTCTTTTCCCACCAAACTGGCCACTTCTTGGGCCCTTGAGTTGTACATTGTGACCGTTAATATTCTCGCCTATATACAAACTTTATTAGATTTTCCGTAAGATAATAAATGTTTTACGTCATATGTCCTGTAGATATTTATTTCCCAAACAGCAGCAGGGTATATGGAAATTTGAGGTAAATGATCAAGGAATAGAATAACACAAAGAGGTTACACTATCATTTTTATCATATTGTAACTCAGAATTCAAGGTAACTACAGTACATGGAGAACCTTAAATGCATGTGAAAGATTCTTCTAGAAAGAGAACTATATAAGATGCTATCTCTGTCACTCTTTTATTTCTTGAACAGGCATACGTAAAACAAGTTTTTTTTATGTGTCCTGTGAACCATCAATCGCATCCTACGCTTTTTATATACGTGTGATAGACCTGTTAACGTAATCCTCTTAACACTATCTAAAAGAAAGCGAAAAAGAAACTAAATGATTTAAGAATCCTTGTCAAAAGGATAACTAAAGCATCTTTTCTCCGATATTTGTTGTTGTATGACATGTGTTTGGGTTCAAAACAGCAAAACGCAACAAAATCTCTTCCTTTTGAGAAAAGCGGCAAAAAAAAAAAAAAAAAAGTATGTTGATGTAAGTTGCAACACGTTCTTTTTCTTCCTAGAGCTTATCTTGAAAGGTTTCTCTCTGTCTTTGAACCAGAAGAACCGCACGTTCTTAACTACTCGGTGGCTTCAAGAAAACATCTAAGGGACAGATATTGTCACACTGTCTTCTCTTAATCTTCCCACATTTCTATCAACAAAGGGCATTAACCACCCCGAAGGCTGGTCCCCGCCTATTGCATTGTTTTTCACAATGTTTTATTCCCCTCTTTTTTGTTAAAATTCTTTTTTAAAATCTTTTGTTCTCTTTAAAAGAAAAAAAAAGTACTTCCTCCTACAAGACGAAACAACCTTGTCATTATGTCTGCATAATTACCTTAAATTCCATTTTAAGATCATCTGCATGAAACAATGTCATACAATTTTTAGACTCTTATGCTTTTCACACTGCACTTGGAATGGAATTTCGTCAAGAGACTTTTCTTACTTGTCTTTTAATGTATGAGTCATTTACCTTTGGTAATGTATCATTTATAATGCATGCATTCCACTATGCCTCTTTTTGAATGCAATATATAAAAGTAAGAGTATTTAATGTATCTTGAAATATGTATTAACATAGAAGAAAAATAGCGTGTAATTTTCACAATCCAATTAGCTTTCTACAGGAAAAAAATAATTAATTTTTGTTCAAGGAATTATTATTTAAAAAAAAAAAAAAAAAAGTTCAATTTTAAATATAATTGAATTGTTTTGATGAATATGTAATGTAATAAACAGACATATAGTTTTAACGCTTTTGATCCTAACCTCGATCAGGACTTGGGGTAACTTATTAATGAAAGATGACAAAACCTGATTCTAGTTTGGTAATATTAGGGCAGTTCCATCCAACAATACCAATAAATTTTGTATCAGTCTTAATATAGTTGTTTAAAGATATTTCTATCATGTATCGTGCATATCTACCTTTTCTTACTACATTATATATGCAACTAAACTAACAGGAAGCTGAAATTTGCTACATAAGCCCAAGAACAAACGTGTTAAAAGGAGATTGTCATGTGAGATATTATTGAATATGACAATTGAATACATTTTCTTACTTACTATTAATTATTATTCTTCATTTTAACGTGTTTATTGTTGTGAGATGATGCACCTCACGTATAAGTACAGTATGAACCACCAGACCGATCTCGATCAATTTGCCACATAGATTAGATTCGGGCCTGGGATGTTTTTTTTCATTTCATTTTGACGGTGCAACTTAGGAAAGGGGAGATACTTAAATATGATTGAAAATGCCATAGGTTTTGGGCTCGCTGAGACGACCAATGATACTTCCGATGCCGTTAGAACGCAAATTCAGCCCACATTTAGTACTTTATGTCCAAAATGAAACGTATTTTCTCCGTGCGAAGGGCGGGTATTCTGCTAGTAAATATATACCGGAGTTTTGGTTGGTAAACCTAATTGCAATAATACAAGGTAATTTTATTATATAAATTTCAGCGTCTATGCTTCTTAATATCAATACTACCAATCGTTATTGTTCTACTACCAATATTGACAATTGACATTGATTTTACAAATGAAGTGTATGCATATTCCAGAAGTTAGTTATTGGAATATCTAATAGAATACTACCTACACTCATTCCTTGGTTTTACAGATCTTCCATTCACGTATATCAGAAACTATATACAAAGCCAGCCGATTTAGTTTGAAAGTCATATTCCGTATGGACGGACCCAATGCCGTAAGCATCGGTGGACCACCGATGGACAACTAGCGACATCTTGCCAAAAATTGGAGTCCCCGCAGCGACGATCCGCGGTGGGCCCACTTCAGTTTTGAAAATTGTACCACCATCGGCAGAGACGCTATGGAACGCCAATGAACCACAAAATTATTCTCCCAAAATTAGTTAATCGCCTATGTGCGTGATTTATTTACGTTGAGTTGAGTCTTATAAACACGTTCAAAAATGTGAAAAAAAAGTACTCTGCCCTGGGCGCGAACCACCAACCTAATGATTACTAGCCTCGTGTTCTTCCGACTTCGCCACGAAGGTGATGAAAAAAAACATCGCTTGTAGAGGGATAAATCGTTGTAGTCTTTTTAATTCCGATAATCAGAGTGCTTCTTTAACCGTGTATATTCGACGATAACCGTTTGGAATTAGATAAAATGCATTCACCTTGTAGTTTTATAACAAAATAACACGAGCGTATTTACTTTATTTCATAGATCTCCCATATGTACTTTCTAATAATCGGCGACAGTTGCCATCTAAATTCATACAATTATATGCACTCATTTCAAGATTTTTCACTTCATGATGTAAAGGCATGAGTTACTATTGACCTCCGTAGCTCACTTTAGGAGCAATTCGTCATGGGAAAAAAATAATATATAATAATAACCGCATGCATATGACTGGTGATAGTTCTTGTTAGTCTCTTCACGATTCTCCGCTACGAATCGAAGAAGCGCGGGCCAAAATGAAGTTCTCGCTGCCACGCGGTGGTAACCTCAACACCCCAACTCTAGAATCTGTTTCGACTCGACGATACTCTGCCACTAGTGGCACACTAGTGGCAATCCTTCGACGCGTCGCTATATCGACGATCGACATTTACCGGCAAGTGGACCACTAGGTGTTGGCAACGTTTACGGCATGGGTGAGTTGTAGCTTTTCTGGACATGAGCTGACTGTATAAGTTAACTGTATTATAGTATATTTTTATAATATACAGGTATTTTAAGCCGCTGGATTGGACAGATTTAATAAGCAAATTTAATGTGCTTGATTAAAAGTATAAAACGGTGTTATTTCTTTATACTTTGTAATGTAATTGTGAACATTAGCTACTACAAACTTAGTGTCAGAACTTACGGACAATCGACAACATTGATAGACCGATGCTCTCCCCTCTTTTTTTCGTCAAAACAAAGGATGAGTGTATTCCAGTGTCAGCTATACCTGACGAAATGTACAATGATATTTTTTAACTGAAATTTCAATAGGTAATTTTACCGTACATACTTTTCTTAAATAATTCTCAAGATTTATTTCCCTCTAACCTTTTTATTTTATGATTATTAATTCTGTATAGCTTCATAATTACAGTCCAAATTAATTTTCTTTTTATTTGCGTCATTATCAATGTTTTCTCAGTGATTTTACAAGTGTTTATATTCATTTATTAACTTTTTGTTTTATTCCGATATAGCTTAAATATAATAACCACTATGCTGTAACAGAAAGCAATAATAAATTCATTGTGTTCCATGACATAGAAAGAAGAAGAAGAAGAAGAAAGTTAAGGCAAAAAAGTACCTTTGATTTACATATTACAATGGTTTTATTACGTAAGTGATTACTCCCCGTTTAACCTATAATAAAGTTCCTACTTGTCAAGAAGTTAATGTGAATGAGTTTTATAAGTGTAGTAAATATACATACATGTCGCTGAAGGTGAAGACCCTGGGAAAGAAAACTATACAAGCCTTATCCGTATAAAACGTGACCCAAAACAGTAGCTGATAAGTATCATTAAAAAAAATAATAATAAAAGAAAGAAACTGTATCTTGGCATTAAGTACCTTCATAACAACGGAACACAACAACGAGTTTAAACTTTCTGAAATAAGATTTAATGATAAAGGCTAACAAATTATTATAAGTATTCCCTTATTATTGAATAAATAACATAAAACTAAGTTATAAAAAATAATAAATAAAAAAAAGAACTTTGACGAATAAATGTTGCAAATAAAGCAGTTTGTTGTATGTACAGTATATCGTCTGGATGCACCGTTATGCAGGAAATAGCTTCATCATCTTTGGCAACTTTGTAAATGATTAAGCGCATTTTGCACCATGACATGGCATAAGAAAATACCGTTCTTGCTGCAAGGAGTTAACATGCCATCCGTTCGCTATGCACTAATCTTCTTGATGTGGCTACTATTTGATTGATTTATGGAGCTTAACGAGTAGATGGAATGCCATCAGTAAACGTTGAAAAAAAAAAAAGACTCTATCCATATCATCAGCAACAACAAAAGATTTATTTCTTTTATATGTAATGTTCCTAATAAGGAACTCTCAATCTAAGTTTTAAAGTTGGGATCATCTTTCCTTATATCCTAGTTAAGTGGGTGAATATCATGACAATATAATGACGATAATGTGTAAATGCACAAATAAATAAATCATCATTCCATATTTAGTTAAGGTAAACTAACCAACCTTGATTGACATCGTTCTTTGCATAAACTAAATTATTTGTGATGACAATGATCGAGAAACTTGACGTAAGATAACCCTCAGCTTTAGAATTATAATAGTAAATTTAACATTTTGATTGTTTTGTTATTAACTTCATGTAGAGTATATATATATATATATATATATATATATATATATATATATATATATATATATATATATAAAGATCTGAAGTAAATTAAGATCTAAGTGCCATTTGGACAGTTTTGAGATAATGATGTTTTTCCTGGAGAATTTGTACCGTGCGCATACACATCATGCATTCTATTGGCAATGATCTGGACTACTACGCACAGGTTTAGCACTTAGATTCGAATATACTTAAACTGGCTTGGCCCATAGACCATCATTCCGGTTATAACTCGAAACTTCAGAAAATGACACTTAGATCGAAATTTACTTCAGGTCTTCATATATATATATATATATATATATATATATATATATATATATATATATATATATATATATATATATATATATATATATATATATATATATAATATGTATCACTTCATCACAAATTATTTTTCTCCTAAATTTAAAACATTACTTTCCAAGTAAGTATATTTTATAGTTTCCGTTATTTTACGCTTGTGTAGTTCCGAGTAGCATGGTGGCTTAATGGTAGTGTGCTCACTCCTCGTACTAGAGGTCTCTTTTCGATCCCAGACCATTTGAATTAGTGATGGATAATGTCGTTCAACGTGGTTTTCTTAGCCGTTTGCTCTCACATTTTCATTCCACCAACTGTTTCATGATCGTTTACTTTCATTAATCGCCCTAAAGGACATAAACGTGGGACGTTAAACTAAAAAAAATCATGTCAGTGTATTTTACATTTCATTTCTGTTCATTTTGTAAAGTTACATATACGTAAATTAGAACGTTCTAAAGATAGATTGTTTGGAACTTAACGCCGAGTTCAGTTTGACGGAATTTACTTGTCAAAGTGTAATCTGAGCTACTAGAGTTTTATCTGAAGCTTGTATCCCTTAAAATAGGGATTGCATCCAGGACAGTACACATTTGTCTTTCTATTGTAAATTAACTGTCCCTGAAGCTGAAACATTAATCATAAAAATGCACATGAGACGAGACGAGACAGAATTTTATTGACAAAATTCGAGTCAATACACAGCTCTTTCAATAGAGAAATGTGCATTTTTCGAGTCGAGACATCATTTTTACGGCACGTTTTCGAGACGAGACAGCCTCAAATCTTGCCTCGTGCGAATCCCTAATTATTCTCTTCGAGAGCTTGATAATTGTGAGATCCTCTTGTACCATTGAGACAAGATATGTTTACTTGGATATTGATTAGGGCTCTAAAGGAAAAATTTAACACATAGAAAAAATTTAAAATTCACATTTCTGAACCCTTGGTGAGATTTGGTTCAATTCTATAGTAGGCCATGTGAGTTTGCGGTTGACAGCATTGTGCCCGTATGTTTTCTCGCGGTTCCCTCATTTTATCCTACACTCTCACTCCCATCAACTCTTTTCATAATAATCCATTTTCTTTATTAACCATCCAACTTTAAGCGAACACGTGTTTAAAATTTCATGTCCTTTTTTCACGTTTCTGAATGATTTTTTCCCCTCCTCAGTGTATAGTGGATTTATGTTGTTAGTTTAGATTTTCATTGCTCGTATACACTCTCCTATTTGAGAAGTGAGCTCTTAGCTTAACATTGAATCCAAATCACATTAACTCCTACGCGGAATTGAACCCATGAACCCTAGACACGTGTCATAACCATTCGTGTAAGGTTCCCGTCTCGAAAGACATATCTATACTATGAGAGAAAGTGCGAGGGCGATTGTTGAAATGAGATCCAACATGACAAATGAGCGCATTGACATTGATCTTATTTCGCCAGAAGCGCCTCGAGATGAGTCTCTCTCTCTCTCTCTCTCTCTCTCTCTTTCTTTCTTTCTCTGCTTCTTGCGTGATGCGGGTTTAAGTCTTCGCTGCATTGTTAATTAACAAAAGACGCTAATTAAGGATAGCAAGTCTTGATGAAAATCCATACCGTTATCAGAACAGATTTCGCTTACAGCTATTTAAGATGGCGATTTTTTCCTTCTTCCTTTCTTTCTTATTTTCTCGGTTAAGAAACGAAAAATAATTTCCACAATTAGATCCAATTACGTACTAGGCATCAAAAGAGATGCAGATGGAACGGGAAGAAAGAGACAGATTGGAAAGATACGACGTCAAAACTTAATATAATAAGCGTCTACTTCCCGTCCCTCTCCCCCTTACAAGTTTGGATAGAAAATATAAAGGAAATCTCACAACTTCTGAACAATTTTCAACAATTAAAATTGAAGTATAGTGTTACCTAATCATGGTGCTTCCGTGCATCGAAATGAAATTTTTACCTTAATATTGCGGTGTTATTCCTTGTAGGCTAACGGGAAAATGGTTATAACTCTAAACGAATGAAGATGGAACAGGAAACGGTGGTATAAAGAGTATGAAGAAAACGGCGAAAATCGAAGAAACTCCACAGAAACACAAATGTTGCCTACCACAAACTCACATGAGGGCAGCGGCGCACCCACGAGGGGTTCACCGGGTCCAGAACCCCCAAAACTTCCTAGCTCAAAATACATTTGTCCACTTTTTCAATAAAACTATACTTGTATAACAGGGAAATGATTGAGGTAATATGAAAATTTAATGTTATACTTCAGCTGTACTCTTTGTTTCATAAAAAATAATCTAGTTCTATCATTTTTTTCCCTGAAAATATAGGAGAAAGCATTTTACAATTACTTATTGTTTTCTCGGGAGCAGAAATATACAGTTTTAATATTATGTAGACGTAGTAGCTTGTAGTATTGCTTCCCCAAAGCTTGGACCCTCCAACAAAAATTTCTGGGTGCGTGCCTTCATGAGGGAGGGAGTTGTATGGTTACTCAATGAGACCTCTGGAGTGAAGGTTCCTGGTTCGATTCCAGGCCATGTGATGGAAAACCGTGTCCGTGGGTTTTAGCGAGATTCTTCAGGTTGCTCTCACATGATAATTCTACCTGTTCCTTCATAATAATTAACTTACATTAATTATATGCCTCCTTTAGTCTAAAAGGCATGCTAGAAATTTCATTTCGTTTGCCAAACTCACATGTTTAGGGTTTCCATATTTTTAGACTATTAAATTGGGATATCCTATAATAATTCATACTAAAAACGGAACACACTATGAAAATCTCCAGTATAATCAGTTATGAACTTGCTTTTATTACTGAAATATTAGAATTAAATATTAGGTAAACATTCGTCAAAAGTGACTGACACCCTATTAGTTGAGTAACGGTGACTAGTAAAGGCATTAAATATATGTATATCTCATGAATGATTAAATTTGGAGAGAAACCGAAACAGAGCTATGAACAATTTTTGGAGGGACTGATTATGTAAATACTAGCTGTACATGCTAAACGAGACATTTGAGAGCCCTGCACATACTAAGGGATTGAATCTGTGACTTCCACATCAAGATAAACTTTCTAACACTGAATCATCGCAATCTCGTGTAATCAAATGATCAGGATTCCTTTTTTTATCTCATATATTCTCTGTGTTTGATATGCAGTAGAAGTGCATTGTTAATCCAACTTAGTCGTAACTCAGTAGTTTTTGTAGACCTTTCGCCTCTGGTAGAGAATGTCCCTAGTTGTATACCAGGCCATATAGCTTGTCATGAAAAACACTAATATCTGTAAGTTCTCTCGAATTTATCTCGTTCCCTCGCACGGAGTCCCACCTTCTCATTCCACCATTTTTTAATCACTATATGAGTCACTTTCCTTTATTATCCGTCTTTGATTGATACGTAAAGACAAAGACATTAACTGAGACATATACAAGCTTCACAGTTTGCGGCAAGTGAACTGTCAATGATGGTTAAGTAACTATGATGATGTCTTTTTTTGGGGGGGGGGGGCATAACTGTGAGATGTTAAACATTTCACAAAGATGAACAATCAGCCATTTCATGGAATTGTGTGTATTTCATAATATAATGAAACGGCAAGGGGTAAAGTCTCGAAAAAAAAAAGGAAAGAAAGAAAGAGAAAGCAACTTTGAAAATGTTAAATAAATTATTTTACTGGTAGTGTTCTGGATAAAAATTTTGAACAAAAGTTTAAAATAAAATAAAATAAAATAAAAATTTAATCATTTAAAAAAATACTTTTATATACATTTTTCTTTTGAAGAAGTACGCTTGGTAGAGTTTTCAGAATAGAGTATGTATTTTAAAGAGTGTACTCGACATTTCACCCATCAGTGCGGATGAAAAACGTAGCCTCAAATTCAAAAATAAAGAAACAGTGTATACAAGGGGAGGAGGAATTGGAGAGAAATAACGTATATTCTCATTTTACGAATGATGAACAAGATTTTTTGTTGTAGTTGTTGTTAAAAGGAAACAAAACAGCAAAGAAAAAAGCAGACAATAGTATATATATAGAAAAAAATATCCACTAAATTTCCATAGAAGGGTACAGTAAATAAAGTATTGTTGTCATAGATGTGCAGTTATATAGGGATTCCCCATTATTTTCATGGTACATTTCGTCGTTCCCTCTTCTTGTCTATTGTAGTTATTTATTCTCCAGTAGGCCATGACTATTCTTTTTTAAAAAATAAAACAACAAACACTAATTTCCATTAAAGGTCAAATGAGAATTGAGAGGGTAAGAGAACTGAATTAACAAAACATGTAGTGCTGTACATTTGGTAGCCTTTCGCTCTCAATCCATCCAAGAAAGAAAAAAAGAGAGAGAGCGAGAGAAACAGAAGTTTCATTCTTTTAAGTGCTACAGATGTTGGAAATTTCGCTCTCTTTTGTCATTGTTCCCCACAGAAAACAACAATATATATACGTGCATACAGTGAGGAACTCTAGTCCTATCATACCAGACTCATAAATCTATCTTTTTCCTTAACAGAAGACTGCAGTAGATTTTTACCTATATTTTCAGGATGTTCAAATTATTTTTTAAAAAATCACCAAAGTTTATAGAACAGTTGCGAATTATTTCCGAATTAGTGTAGAATTTATTTTTACTTGGTTATGATTAAAGATGCAAATCTTATAAAACTTTAATTATATACTTTCGGAAAAACTGAATAGGGAAGAGGTGAGCAATGGCGATCACCTAAGAAAAATGGGTTGTTACGCAGTCTAATTTGCAAAATATATTGAAACAAATTTGTAAATACATACTCCAATTCTTCTACAATAAGTGTGCAAAATAAAAAGAGGATCATTCTTTCAGTCCGGGAACACGATGGATAAAACTCAAATTGCTACTTTGATCGCCATTCCCGTCACATGTTGGTAATAGCGATCACAGTATCAACTTAATAAACACCCATAGTTCCATAGGCAGTTCATGTCTATTTTGGCTAAACTGTGCCTTTGAAAGACTGAAAAACGTCAACTAAATGTTTTATTGACCTTTTTTAAAGAAAAAAACTAATGTCACATATATCCACGTGGTTAGTCCACAGCAGTGTAGACAGCATGCACCCACGATCCACAAAGGTTACATCAATACCAAAGCTCGTCGTCACGCCCAAATTCATCACATATAATACACAGTGATCAACTGGTATACAATCATCACTGTTGTTATCGCAATTGTTAGCATTCCCTAAGACATCTTCCTCTGTCATTGCGTTGACAATGGTTTCAGTTGACATTAGAACTAGTGGTTTCATGTTCATCTAGCTGATGATCCTCGGAACCATGGAATTGAAAGTCTTCATCTGTGAAGATAGTGGTGGAATCGAAAGGCCAAGTCCCGGTAACGTTGAACCAGATGTGCCTTTGGCTACACTCGCAACAATCATAAGCCCTACACAACAGCCAGCTTCAAGTTCGATGCGTTGGCCCTTGTGTCTCTTAATTTCTAGATCACGCTCTTGACTGTAGAAATTCTTCAAAGTACTGGGCTCCACTTCGCCTTATCATTTTTCTTTTACAGTTTCCAACCATCTGTAATTACAAAAGCAAGAAAGGGTTCTAAATATAGAGAAACAATAAAAAGAACAGGAAAAATTAATGCTACAATCACACAAGATGAGTGATAGGCCTACTCTAATGATAATTAGTCAAATGAACCTTTTCTCGTTTAATGTGCTAAATAAACTGGAATTACCATTGTCCGCTGTATTCGATTTTTAGTTATTATCAATTCCAAGTAAATTCTGTGTTCCAAAATTTCCGTGTTCGTTTCAAGTAGGTGTTTTACCTACCTTTGGTCTAGTCTTCTTTATAATTTCTGGCTGGAGAAGTATTCCAAAAGCTTGTTGGAAATGGCGATCACCATGATGGTAAACCGATCACGGTGATCGGAATTCCCAACATTGCGCCATTTTGAAAATTGAACTGGTTATACTGTAAAACGTAGTTTATTTGAAATATAATTATGTGCCAAGCATTAAACATAAATATAAGTTTTTGTGAAACTTAGTAACTTCAAGATCTTACTACTTAAAAGTATACTTACCGTGAGTTGAAATATGTAGATCCTTACAAGAAAGTCGACAAAAACTTTAACACGCTCTAGACTTCAGTCTTCTCTGACAACTTCCTCGACAATACACCAGAAACCTTGCTATAAGAGGTAGATGCTGATCGTCATTTCCTTCCTCTCCCCTATGTGTATGTCATATTACATTTTCGCTACGTATTCATTAACCTTTAGAAAACATATCATGGGTAGATTTTAATCATAATTGGAATAATAAGAAGCTTATGGTTAACTATTTGCATTGTTAATATATAATAGTTGAAAGCAGTGATGGACAAATGGCGGCTCGCGGGCCAGATTTGGCACGTCAGTATGTACTATCCGGCCCACGAATAAAAATGAATAATGGATTATGCATTTTTAAAAACATTAAATGTATAGGCAGCCATCATATTATAGGCTATCTGAATCGCGTCCTGACTTTTAACTGTGAAGATATATTTCTTAAGCTTTCGGTTATCAAGCCCATTCCGCAAGACAAAGCCATTGGTACCGGGCATTTTTTTAAAAAGAAAAATGCATATTTCATACACAGTAGTTACTTTCCGATATTCGTATCTTAGGCTCTAATGACACACATGAAAGAAGAAGCAGGACATATATATTACAACAAAGATTGAAAAAATACATGACTTATGCACGTGCAACAAATCTTGGCCTCAAAGGGGCAGAGGAAAGTGGAAAATAGTACCCTAAATTGTGTCCTTAGTTTGTTCTGGCCCGCGGTGAGTTAGAAATAGAACTGGTTTAAACGATAGAGCAATGATAATAACACAATGCCTATAAGTCTTGGAATGTTCAACAGTCACCATCTCAGTTCCTCAATTTTCGTCAGCGTCACACACCTCTGCAGGTACAAGTGAATCCTGCTCTGGCATAAGTAACTAAGTACCTCAGCGTAAATTAAGGTATGAATAAAACTTTTTATGGTGTTGTATTATATAGAATGTTATTTAGTCAATCATTATTGCATCGGTTCAGGTTAATTTCGGGTTTAGCGAACTCCGGATATCCTAATTTTTCTGTATCCTGCTGTCTTCACTGAAAGGTTCTACCTACTGGGGTTTTCCAGTAATGTGTTGTAAAGCAAAGAGTTGCCGTATTTTAAACATAAATTCATAATTGCAATTTATTTCCAATATTAGAAACCGAATGTCTGAATTTGTATACAATCATTATAAACAAACAAACAAGTGTGATTTGCATCTCTGATTTCATATTTGATTATCTATAACAAATTGTTTAGCAATAAGTAATTATCTCGAAGCTTCCTCATCACTTTATTGTAGTTTCGAACTAATTAAAGTAAAAATTCAATCCGAGTTAATGAAAATCTGAGTCACGAAACATTTCACTCACATAGATTAAAATCATTATCAACTTTATTATACAGATTGGTTCATTAGGAATTTAACGTCTTTTTTTTTGTTTTAAACACTGAAGCTATATAAAACGTGGAACTAAAGTAACGTGAGATCCACACCACACCGGAAATCGAAGGCACATATTGCTACCCACTATAGCCACAACGGTAGTCAATTTAATATTGATGTATATTTTGCTATTGAATGTTTGTAAACTGATATTTAAATATACATAGTGTTCGAAGTCGGGAGGGAAAAAAAACAGAGGCATTATTATTATTATTATTATTTATGAGGAGAAACCGTTAGCAAAATGTAGAGAAGCAAATGATAGAGGATTTCTTTATATTTTTTTTTGTGTACGCTATATTTATCAATAGTGTATGCTGTTTGCCTTACTCCTGTGAGAAAAACTCGTTTATAGCCATTTGAAATGCAATTAAATAAATTATTTTATATCAAACTGAATTAACTGTTCATATATAAATATTTTCTCCATTTTGTTGCTTTATAAGTTCTACATTGTAATTTAATCTTGTGTACCTTAATCTTTAAAATCGTGTTTCGCAATTATGTCATTTTACACTCTGGCGCTAATTGCATGTTGGATATTATAGTTTCAGTTTACATATTCGATTTCGCTGTTTACTTGTTGCTGTTTGGTTTTCTGTTAATACAAATTGTGGTTGTAATGTTTGGTTTTGTGTTAATACGTGTAGTAGAAATTCTAAGCGGTATACCAACCACCTATCATTTCCAATATAATTGGTATATCTCAATTACACAGTCTGGAATGGATTTGCTTATACAAAGCTGTTAGTACATGTTGTATTAGTAAGCATTTCCTATATGCTGAGCTGATAGTTAACGGTGTGTTTACAGGTGGATGCGTGTAATGAGGCATTTTGTATGCTTATTATGGCTATGATTATTCTAGTTATCAAGATATCGGATCGTAGACCACACTGATAGTGATGTTGCAAAAGCCTTCTTAAATATAAATGGCTTTATAAGGTGTCTATCTTGCTGGAACGCTAAGGATTGTCGTATCTATTTCCATTAATTTTTCATCCGTAGTTAGAATATCTAGAGTATGTTATCCAAATCAATGATTTTTAAAGTTTTTGTTTTGTTTTAATATTAGAATATGAACATATTCGAATTTAGGTAACAGTTTTCTTTCTCTGTTGTTTTAAAGGATATTTAGAAAACTGGAAGTTAGGGAACTGAAGGGCAAAACAAGAACTGGTATTAATAATACCACTATATCAGTACTAAATAATTATGGTTTCAAAAATTGTAAAAACAAGTACCAGCGTCACATGTACACTCCGTAAAGTGATTTGGTTACAACATTGAGAGTAACTGAATGGTATGCAACCAACATGACATCTAAATGTAGTTGGGTTACATATTACCAAGGGGTAATTCGGCTCTGAAAATCCCATAGGAATACATTGGGGGCGTATCTTTGGATTAATCGGATGGATCACTTCCATCAATAAACTCTATTCCTAACTTTTGACCTTCCAGATCTTGGGGGGGGGGGGAGTATGGTAATCCATCACCAGCCTTTTGTCTCGTGGATGAATCAACAGACACACAAACCGATATGGTTAATATATAATTTAAGTTTTGGTAAACAATAGCTTAATCAAATGAAATTTTTAGTTTGCGTCCCATACTTAGGTTCCTTAGGCTACAAAGAACAGATAATTAATGAAAATGAATCATTAAGAAATATTTGGTGAAATGATAACGTGGGAGGAAACTAGTATCCCCGAAAAAATTCTCGTACACGATGTTGCCACACAAATCAAATTCGCATGGTCAGGGGTCGTACCAAGAACCTAGCACCAGAAGTAAGCAGTCTACCACTGAGCCACCATGCCCCATGGAACTTTTAATAGTATTTTAATAATAAGTTGAAATCAATTTGAGACAGAGTGAACCAATCAACGCCTGCCTGGACAGCAACACTGCTCAGTTTTAACCTCTATGTGTCGCAGTATGATAGACGTCCAGCAAAAAGTGTGTCGTCTCTCAAAATAAGTTGGGAAGCGCTACGTTAACGTTATATTACTTCCTCATTCAAGAAACAAAGTTGCCTCGCGATGCTATCAATAATGCCACCAGCCTGAAACCAAAGTCGTAAAGAGGAAATGCTAATAAATTGTGCAACTTTTGTTGTAACTATAATCAAATGATTGCTCCCAGAAACTTTCTATGTTTATTCTTCTGAATCATTACTCATGTTACGCATCTTGTGTTTCGACTATTTGTATTGAAATGCAAGGAAAAGATCGAGCAGTAAACAAGCCATTCCCACGCTTCTACTAATCACGTGTTTAACACATCAGAAAAAAGAATTGTCGTAAAAACCTTACGAAGCAACGTGAATGTTTTTATGTGTGTACATTATTTACTGTAGAAAATGCCAGAACATAAGTAATAAATAATTGGCCCATGTTTCAATATGCAAACAACAGAATAGCCATACATTTAAAGAATGCGATACCCTCAAAATGTCATGAAGTATGTGCCTGACAATATCATTGTTTTTAATTAGATTACACATACTTTCATTCATATAGTATTTATATATCCGTACATATAATACAATTTACATTCAATGTTTTTTGTTATCATGTGTGATTATCGACAGAACCCAGTGGCACACACACTTTCGTTTAAAACAAGTTTCTCTTCACGTATATCATGTATACAACGCTAGACTGTCATTCATAATAAATCATATAGGTGATTTGTGCTTATCTCTTTGTTGTCTGTTACCGACCACTGATTTGATAATATATACTAGTCTGTTTCACAGAAGCATAACAGATTTTTAAAAATACATATATCACTTTAGTAGCTGTTAATAGCGTCAGCCTCATTCTTTAGACGTGTGTACAACCTAGGTAACTAAGAGTAGGTAACGTTATTGTTTCTTTGGTAGTGAAGAATGACATGTTAATGTGCGTATAATCAAGTAACTATTCCTAATGACAAACATGAAAATACAAAATAGAAAACATGTTAAATGGCCTTTTTAAAAAAATCCATACTGTGTTTCAGGAGTGCTTCATTTGATCAATTAATACATTCACATATTTATTTAGCGATAGCTTAGTGCGTTATTTTAAGTTTACTCAAATCAAGTTTACACATTTTACATATACATACATACATACATACATACATACATACATACATATATATATAAAATACAGTGACAGATCCAGGATATGATCAAGGGAGGGGCTAAACCATAGTTTGCCGTTATATATATACTGTTTCCTTTGAAGTTTAATTACTGAGAACCTGTTTGAATTAAGAAGTAACGTATTCCAAACTAGAAAGCCAAAAGTAACAGCAATAGGAGTCAATGTCTCATAACTGAAAGTTGGGTGGCTGGCTATGGCCCGTTGTAGCCCAAAACGCGAGAGAGAGTTTATTTTACCTGATATAAAACCTGCATAAAAAACATCATTAATTTCGGAAGTTGGTTACTTTTAATATTAAGTAAAATAAAGAAATCCTAATCAACATGGATTGGTAAAAGTCCAATAAGCCCATGTTTAAAGCTTAGCTTGAAAGCTGCGAGCTCATCCGAGAAAATCCGGAAAACATGCGGCAAACTCCCGAGATCAACCGATGAAGAGCAGAGCAATTGACCAAATATTCATATTCTGTAACTGTACTTTGCATTTACACGACAGACTTTAAAAGGATAAGTTGCTTAATTGCTTGAAAACCTGGACTCGTCTTTTCAATGTGCTTTTCGTCCACTCTTTAATATATGTTGGATGTTGTTGGATTGGTGTTTAGCTTTTTCTTTCAGTATTGAAACTAAATGAAACGTGGACCTAGAGATTTTTTAAAATTTAATATAAATTAATCACATCTCGAAGTTTAGTGATCGTGATTTTCCTCTACTTCCTAATAATAAGCTCATGTTCATATGCCAACATAGATCGTTCGACACATATCATAATGGATGTCCAAAGTCTGGTCAATACGTATGATGTGTATCATTCCGATACGCATTTCAATGCATACATTAAAATCAGTAAGGAAACTATGACTAATGCAAAATTAATCACGATGAAATAATCAGTGGAAAAGAAATGAAAATGTTCATTCATATGGTGTTTACCCAGTAAAACTGCCTAATGATATCATTATTATCTACGGAAGTCACATGCAAATCTCAGCTATGGGAGTTTATATTCTAATTCCAAAGAAATGTATACCTTTTCGCGTATACATTATTATTTGAACATAGGAAAACACAATCTATGAGCAAAGCATACAGTTTTTAATTAAAACATTGATGGGTAAGAATTTCACTAACTAAACATTTGGCTTCATCAGGCACACCATCTAGTACAAGATATAAAAATGCCTAAGATGAACGGTTAAAAGTCGTCACCACTATACCAGAAGGTTTGTTGATTCGTATTCCGCCTCTCACTACCCTAACTGAGGTTTTTCCAGAATTTCCTCATCTCATTATATAATATGTAATATGTTAAGCAAAGCATTTTGATCTATGTATAGTTTCTAAATAAATGAGCGAACAAAAGAAAGGGGGGATGCATGAGCAACAGGAAAAGAACCTGCTCTATTGTGAGGCGAGTTCGAAGACTTGAACTTGAGTATGAGCAAATGAAATAATCAGTCAACTCTTCTTCCTGTGAATGCCTTTTCTTAAAATTTTATTCTTAATTTTTTCCCTATTAGTTTTTTAATGGTAAATGTTAATCTCGTTCAATCCATTTTCATGAATTGACACTGCCACTGGATATTTTATTTCCTGTTGGATTTTTTATTTCTTCTACTTGCCAGCAACTTGTTTGTTTCCTTTTTCTTCTTTAATCTTTTTTCCTCTTATTTCTTTAATTCTTCTTCTCTTACGTATCAACGAACTACAACATATATCTTCTTAGGTCTACGTCTTTTTTTCTTTCATTCTAATGTTGCTTTATGTATCCTCTTTCCGTTGATGCAGATTTATCTGTATAGTGTTTGCTTCTTAGTATGCTTTTCTTGTTGGTATGCAAAAGGTTTGTTAATATGCTCATATTATAACGATTCGACTTCCGACAACTGAAATAGTTTTGTGTGTTTGTGACATGCCTTCCTCTTCGTATCCTATGCCGGATTCTTGAATCTTAAAAATCAATTTATCGTTTGTATCTGCGTTGAATATAAAAGTGGTTGTTTGTTTCTTTGGAGTTTAGCATCCCTTTCAGCACTGAGTCTATGTCCGAAAGAAATGCAATAGGTATGTTCTCTGTTTCTGACAATCTGTAACGATGTCATAATTTGTGGGCACGCCAGAGAGTGTAATATGTCTTTTTCAGAAGAGCTTCTCAATATAAACCATTTTATTTTAAAGAGTAGAACGTGTTAGAACATGTAACAAATTGGTTTCTACAATTTGAAAAAAATAATATATTCGAGGTAGCGTTTGGTCAATATTCTCACAACACTAATTCCTAGTGTTGAATCATTTTCTTAGGAGAAGGAACAGTGGCGGATCTAAAATGTAAAAACTGGGGGGCAGCCAGTACCCAGACTATGATAGGTATGTATAAACTTTCAAAAATATATAAATAACAGCTTAAATTATTTTGTCACTGAAAAAACTGGGGGGCTACGCCTCCCCGGCCCTGGCCTAGATCCGCCACTGAGAAGGAACATTTGAAAATTCAGAGACCACTTCAAAAATATGAAGTGTTATTATTACAGTAATGTGGGATAATATACAGACTTCTATATAACGTAAATTGGCTTTCACTTTTATATAGAAAGGAGAGTTCAAGTCAGGGTACTAAGTCTAAATTTCTTCCCTCAGATTGTTACTAAAACCTATGTCATTGCCTGATTTCCAAGATTAAGTAATATATACGGAGAACTGAATGTCATTTCATTATTAGATCGATCAGAGGGTTTGTCATAAAACAAGAAAGTGTAACACTGGGGGTTCCGGTATTGGAAGCCAAGTTTGGTAATGATAATGCTATTGTCTCGGGCGCTAAGTTTTGCAACGATAGAAAATTACTAATAATTAAAGGAAAATTTCTGCTCGGGCTGCCAAATAGAATTACTGCGTGATATTACGAATAAGCAGATCTTACGTATTTGGGCGACGAAGAATATGAAACGTATTGTTTTCGGAATTCGATTCCTTATCTCTAATTTGCATATTTAATCTGAACTAGAATGAATAATTAAGGCACTCACGGATGAGCCTAATATGCATCAGAGAAATGAATACCTGACCTTGTACTTGAAAAGTGAATGGTATTGATGAGCGACAACTCATCTGCCTATTACACAAATAAAAAAAATGAATGAGAGTTTGGAGAATTGAAGTTGACTCCACGGGGCTCGAACTTCAGTTCTCCAAGATAAAGATACAGTTTTGCTAAGATGGTTAGGAATTAAAAAAAATGATATATATAACGAAAGATGACCTAAGTCTAATCGATCCTGTTTTCCCCATAACGGTGTCTCCAAGGCGCTAGGAAAACAGGTGCGTAGTTAATAGTTAAGTGATTTAAACATGCGGAGCAAAAATCTCACAAGCTGCAAAGCTGAAAGAAAGATTTTTCGCTAATGGCTTGTTCAGTTGGCTACACTGACTATCACTCTGTCACCGAAGTGTGTGGAGATAGCAAAAATAGTTAAAAAGCAACAAACAAGGAAAGTTTAATTTAAAGGTTTTTTAAAAAAATGAGTTAATTTAGATAAAAATTTCTGATGGTCAATGTAACCGTGCTTCAACTTTTTCTGTTCTTCTAGGTATGCTAATAACGGTTAAAGAAATAGGCATATCTTTGAAATGATAACCACATAACTGCTTTGGTTCTAACGTCAAATAGACTTTTAATAAATTTAACGAGAAATAAGGTGATATCTACAAAAATCAACAAGAAAGTTAATTTGGATTTACAAAAAAATGAATTAATTGACTTTACTGAAAATGAATCAGACTTTTGACTGTTTTGACCAAATAATATGATTTCTCTTAACACATTCTTCACTGTACAACGTAATATTCAAATTATTCAATCTTGACTGTAAAATTTAGCAACAATCTATTTCTACTCAACTAAACTGACAATATTCGATTCTTTATAATTACTATGACGTAGTTATACAAACAAAAATTTCTATTAAACTGAATATTAATTAGCAAAATGATTTATTGTTTTCCCCCTAGACATAAACGACTATTAAGTAATTCGCCCACAGTTACTACCTCTTTTTATTAATAAAAGAAATGGAAATAAGTTTAAGAATCGGATTGCGGAATGAAAGAATTAATGATTTAGGTTGCTTGCAAGACTTACTGGAGAAATAGTTTAGAAGCGATAGTATGCTTTTGAGAAAATTTAGTGCACTGTTTCTAATGAACTCTAATGAATTTTCAATATTAAAAGATTTGCATAAACAAAACATAGCTTTGTACACATACTATATCAGTTGGTAAATAATACCATTCACAATAAAAATCGTTACACAACACTAACTACACAAATATTTCATATTCAAGTACACTACACAGAAATATATATATATATATATATATATATATATATATATATATATATATATATATATATATATAGTACTACCATTATTATAGTTTGGCCAATTGATCAAAATAATTATATTGTCGACGCTTGCTGATTTTCTCACTGATTCCTTATTTTGCGAATACACGTTTCTCCATAGCTATGGACCCTATCTGCGTTCGTTGCTCAGATAGGTACCTCCGAAGGGATTTACTCGAGTATCTTAAGTTTGTTTACCTTATTTACGAGACTCTAACGATATTACGGGATAAGAATGTTTACACTTATTTGTCTGAAACTTACTCAACATAGCACGTCTTTGGAAGCTTTATATTGATTGTTTCTTTTAAGAATGAGTATAATAAAAATTGACAAGTTACAATAAAATCATATTAAGCCTGTTTACCGCTC
Source organism: Thermobia domestica (assembly GCF_964235325.1). Taxonomy (NCBI): domain Eukaryota; kingdom Metazoa; phylum Arthropoda; class Insecta; order Zygentoma; family Lepismatidae; genus Thermobia; species Thermobia domestica. Next base: position 195,558,809 of record NC_137455.1, on the reverse strand, counting down.
TGACACATATTTCCCTAACACAACCTATACAACTGTTAAAATTTGAAAAACTAGACTTTGACGCTAAATCATAGTTTACTCAAAACAGAAATTACATTACATTCACACATCTTAAACGCGATTTATGTTTAAAAGAGAAATAATTCATACTTGATATAAATAAATACTGGATTGCATATAAATGATTATAATGACGGCTTCAAGGATCTAAATATTGACACATTACGATTACAAATAAATGCATGATTGAAGATCAAATCAATGTATACAAATTTCACTAGTAAAATAATCAAAAATTTTATGGTACTTATTCAAGAATGAAATTAACAGTTCCTATATCAGTGAATTAATTTTGGAAATGCAACCAAGGCATTAGGCTATATGTTTACTTCTTTTAAAAAGAATTTTTAAAAAATGCTCTAAATGTTTACGGACAGTTCCGTATGAATAAACAATGTCCCGAAGTTTCTAGAAAAAGGTGAGTATGGAGATCACGAATCACGGAAATATTGGCCATAGTCCTTCTTCAATAACGAAAATAACAGAATACTTTGTCCTACCTTAATAAGTCCTTCCGCTTATATTTCCACACTTCAGAAGAAAACTGCACTGTACTTAACTGACCGTCACAATGCTTCCTAATGTCCCTTCTCAGACCCCGCTGTCCTCTGGATTCAACTCCCGGAGAAGAGGTCCTCGTTTGTCTGAAGCGTCTGGGTCTTCCTGTGGCAAGGCATCTGTCTCGAGTATCGGGGATCGAACCCGTGTCTCCGTCCTTCATCTCCATGTTGTTGAAATGCAACGATGCGTCACTTATCAAATCCATCTGCACTTAAATTTCACTCGCACAGTTTATATATATATCCGCCATACATCGCACTACTTTTCCTGTCTTTGCACTTTATGCGGGAAATCAACGTATATAGAATCACAGACTCACTTCAACATCACCATTTATGTAGCGTTACCGTAAGATGATAAGAATTATGTCTATCTGTCGATGTTTTAAATATTTGTATAAATAATCTTGTAACGACGAAGTTGCTGTGGATAACGCGTGGTTTAAGTAACTGGCTGCTAACGGGTGTTTAGCTAGCCATTTTTCTGAAATTTAAACACTTAATATATATATATATATATATATATATATATATATATATATATATATATATATATATATATATATATGTATATATGAGTTGACGTACGCTTATGAATCGCGTGTTGGTGATGTTTTCACGATGAAGTGTCGACTTAGAGTAACCTCTCTTCCGTGTAGGCGTTCTCCCAGCTTTCTTTATTTTTAAAAAAAAAATAGACGCTTCATTCTTCTCTTTGTGAATTTTGAATTTCGGATTCTGATTCGCCGTTTTAAGTTCGTGACACCATTTCCCAAAAATCGGTTGATAATTTGGCTTGGGTCTCTAGCGTCTCTTCTGGGCTAGTACGTGATGTTAAAGAGTTTCATAAGCACTTGCGAAGATTGTAGATAAAAAATTTTGGTTCCTGTGTGTCTGTGACGTGATATTTGCGATATCGAGGTACTTAGGTAGTGCGACAGTATGGCTGGAGTAACAATAGCAAATTCCATTACCGTTTACTGGCGAGGTAGAAAACTGGGTGGTCTATTAGTGCGGTTACCGTCTTATGTTTTTTTTTCTTTCTGAAAAGCAGAGAAACTTCTTTACCTGGGACAAATGAAAGAGGTTCGCTTGGCTGCTAAATGAAACAAAATAAAATTTTCCTTGACTTTTTAAAATAAATTGAATTTACATATAAAGATGTTTTAATTTGAATATAAGAACAATTAATTAAGTGTGTGAGCGTAATTGTCACAATACCCCCCTCCCAAGATGTAGCAAGTGCTGCAACAGAGTGAAGCACGGCTGCATCTAAGGAGAAGTAACATTTGATAAATATAAAAGTTCAAATTCTGACAAAAAGTACAAGTACATGAAAATCCTAACCCTAATCTATGTTGAAGAAGAAAATTTATAAATTCACCAAAAATCCGAACCCTAATGTTAAAATTTCGTGCAAGCTGAGAGAGATAATCTCAATCTAGATGAGAGGTCTCAGGTATTGAGTTGTTGGTCAGTTCAAGCTGCTGGACACAAGCTTATGAGGCATGTTTTAAATAATATGACCTTATTCTTAATTGTCTCTTGGAGTTCTTCTTTATTTTCTATGCGCGGGATACGACTTCTTATATTTCTTCCAAAGTGCTGGCTGCCCTAGGTAATAAAACAACAAAACAACAATATTATATAATTTTCAGCGTCTTGTATCATCGGGAAAGAGAGCATTGGTACAGAGGGTGGCATGGAGCTTCAATTCCTCCATGTGCGAGGGCAAGGCCACTGCTCGCACTTTTGCTTTTATTCTTCGGCCATGATTTTTCTTCAGTAACATAACTTGAAAATATAAGGAGAGTAAAATGATAAAGGCAAAGTTCCATGTCGCGAACATCCAATTGTGGGAACTTGCAAACATCTTGGTGGAATTGTCATCTGCTCGCAGCTCGTAGCTCACTATTCTTAGGCTCGGCGCGTTTTCGCAGGTATCATCACCAAGGCGAAGGGGTGCGTTGAGTCTCTGCTCTAAACGCAAAACTCCACTTCAGAGAGCTCAAATCGGGAATCCATCTCTACCGATTGCTCCGTATACAGGCACTTCTTCGTGCATAACAAAGATTATATCTCCTGGGCCGGTTTCAATGCTGGGTTGCGCACATTGGTGAACATCTTTTTCCAATCTTCCTCTGTAATTTTGATTGCCTCACATCCGATATCTGAAATAAAGTTAAAGTAAATACGCTGGTAAACAAATTCATTTCTGGGCATTATGCTTCCATATAGTTCATCTTCTTATTATTTGTATTTATCTTCTAGGGTTAGCCGCTTGGATAAGAGATGCAGTACATTCAACTGAGCTATGCCATAAACAAACTTCTCTTATATTTCTTTCATCAGTTTCCTGCTAAGTTTTCTTTCTTCGCGCTAGTACTTTATTCTTGACTTATACTTTTCTTGCAGTATATTCTCGCAATTTTTCTTTACTTCTTGTCTACAATCATTGTATTTCTGTGCTTCCATTAGTTTTCATGCCATTGTGTATCTTAGTCTGTTTTCCAGCAAGCTGTCACGTAACCTCGACTCGAACCTGGACCGTTGAAGTCAGTTTTTAGTTTTCCTGCTGCTGCTCTGCCTGCAGGACCAGTGGGTTGGTAGCATTGATGCTGTCTGGGGTACTGCTACCTCTCCCTCGTGACCCACGATTGTTTCCTCTGGTGTGACCTCTTCGCTCCGAGCTGTTCCCTCGATGCGTGGTCACTTGTCGGACTTGTCTCTCTTCATTTCTTGACCTGTCTCCTCTGTTTCTTTGATTGCGGCGGAAACGGTGCTGTGCGTGACCTCTTGTCGGTGCTCCTGTACTTCTCTCGCTGCCGGAACTGTCTTCATCAGTCCGCTGTGATGGCTGGTGAGTGTTGCGCAATCGATTGTCCTCTCTTCGATAAGGATGGTGCCGTTGTCTTCTATTTCTGGAGTCCCTATATACGGTTTCCTCCGTTGACTGCCTACGCACATGCTGTACTCTCCGTTGGCCTGTCGTACCACTGTTATTCCTTTGGGCATTTCGGTCTCTCTGGAAACTCTCTATCCTGTCCAGCTCCTCGCTGTCCCAGAGGATCATTGACAGTTGCTCCGTATCCTCCAGCTGAACTCCAATGAGCTGCCTTTGGATACGTAACGGTAGCATGTTCTTCACGTTTGAGAGAACTTCTGCTTCCGACATAGAAGGACTTAGTTCTCGGAACGCCTTGACTTGCTCCCAAAAGAATTCACGCAGGGACTTACGTGAATCAGCCCTATAGCGTGTGTTTCTGAGGCGAGTGAGCTTTCGCTGAATAATGGCTTCACTTTGGAAATTCCTCAGAAAAGCACGACGGAAGTCTTCAAAAGTTCTGAACTGTTGGATGTGATTGTCTATCCACATCTTTGCTGCTCCACGTAGGATACGTGGAATTATGTGGAGAAGTTCTTCCTGCGCTATTCCGTATAGCCTGCAATCATCCAACAACCGCTCAAGGAAGGTTGATGGCAGTCCCACATCCGTGTCCGGGTCAAACGATGGCAATTCATCTATTTTAGGAGCTCGAAGAAAACTTCTGCAGCTAGCGTGAGAGTCCACAGATCTTCCACTCTCCTGATTCCCTTGACTGAGGTCTTCTAAAATTGGATTTGAAACCGGAGGCGTTGGAGTCCTTCGAGGGGGTTCTGAGAAGGCGGGTTGAGGTATGTTTCTTACTGCTTCCCCAACTCTCCTTTCTACCAACTCGGACATCTTCTCCGTTAGGGATGCTGTCAGTTGGTCCACCGTCTGCTGAATAGCTCCTGCTTTCTCCCGTTCGACATCTTGGATTTGCCGGAGTTCCTCAATCCTGGTGCTCTGATTAGTGAGGCTCTCTATTAGCTCCTCTTGTCGTACAGTCATGGAATGTTCAATATTCTCCATCCTTGTCTGCAGCTCTATCCTTTGTGCTTGGGTCTGCGTCTCCAAGTCCATCCGCATGCGCTGCATATCTTCTAGGACCTGTTCCTGCCTTTCCTCCATTTGCCTGACCATCCTCTCTTCCATTTGGCCAGCTTGTGCCGTGAGACGTTCTTCTGTCTCCTGCAACTGCCTGTGCTGCCGCTCTCTCTGTTCCTCCAGACTTTGGGAGATGGTGCGCTTGAAGTCCTCCAGCGCTTCCTTGTTTGACTTCTCGTGTTCGTCCAGCCTCCTGGCTTGCTCCTGTAGTTTCCTCGAGAGGTCTTCTGCCAAATGGTCTTGTTTTTCCATGAGCTTGTCAAGTTTTCTATCTTGTTCTTCTCTGAATTCTTCGTTTTTCTTGTTCTGTTCTTCTATATTCTTCCTCTGTTCTTCTATATTCTTCCTCTGTTCTTCTCTAAATTCTTCGTTTTTCTTCCTCTGTTCTTCTCTAAATTCTTCGTTTCTCTTGTTTTCTTCTTTTTGTTGTCTCATGAACTCATGTAACGCTGATAGAAGAGATTCCTGAAAATCGCCATTAGTGCTGTTCGGCCTGTGATGCTGTTGAATGTTGTCTCTACTTCCTTGAGTGACATCATTTTCCATAACTGGACTTGTATTCCTCTGGTCACCACATTCAGGACAATTTCGAGCCTCATCCGTGGGATCCAAATCCTGTTCCCATAGGTCACGTCCACACGTGCGACAACGTTGTGCTTCTTCCATTGCAGACATCCTGTTTCTTGGTCGTTGCCTCAAGGTAGATGGCCTCAACTGTGGCATCTGCAAGTAGACTTAAATAACTGGATTGTCAGAATGATTCTTATTAAAATTTGTCTAAAATGAATTCTAATTGTCTGACCTATGCTGTCAATCACTCTAAATTTCGTACTCTAAGTTCACCTTAATACGCAAAAATATTACTATTTCATCAATGTAGCATGCCAAGCTACTTTATCACCACACGTTTTCCACAACAACTTAGTTCATTCTTGTTTTTTTTTTTTTTACTATATTCATATGGATATTTATGTGTATATACAAATAGTGTATTAATTAACAGATAACATGTCTAAAACACAATAATATGTAAGTAATAAAACGCATGTGTAAATAAAAGTATTAAATCTGACCTATTCTAAACCTATATCTATATATGAATATATAATTATGTTAATAAAATGTTATTCACTAGAAACACACTTAGCTAAATTTATGCATCAATATGCCAAGAATTTGCATGTTCACTTATATTAGTCGCTTACCTGGTGCATTACCTTTTTGTTTTCTTCTTTCCTTCTTTTCTTCTCTTTTTTTTTAAACAAACAAAATGGTGTATCTCCTTTCTCTTCCAATCAAACAAACCAACAAACAAACATGAGGTAAGAACAATTATTATTATTATTATTATTATTATTATTATTATTATTATTATTATTATTATTATTTTTACGCATGTGCTGAAATGAAATAAAATTGGATGCGAGGGGGAGTAGAACGCTTAATCGTTCCCTACGGGTAATCTCGAAATAATGATTCTTTGAATACAAAGTTACCTAATTTCCTATCACGCTTCCCATTCTTAATTTTAGTATTACGTAATAGACTTGATTACTGTTTTCGTTCGCTGTTCGAAATTTACTATGTATGCTTCTCCAAACTAAATTTCCTACTTTTTTTAACGCTTACTACGCTTTTCGGTCCTGAAATAAAATTAACTACGCATGTTGGTCCTTCAAATAAGATTAACTACGCATTCGGGTCCCTGTTCGGGCGCCATTTCTTGTATCACTGGGGGTTCCGGTATTGGAAGCCAAGTTTGGTAATGATAATGCTATTGTCTCGGGCGCTAAGTTTTGCAACGATAGAAAATTACTAATAATTAAAGGAAAATTTCTGCTCGGGCTGCCAAATAGAATTACTGCGTGATATTACGAATAAGCAGATCTTACGTATTTGGGCGACGAAGAATATGAAACGTATTGTTTTCGGAATTCGATTCCTTATCTCTAATTTGCATATTTAATCTGAACTAGAATGAATAATTAAGGCACTCACGGATGAGCCTAATATGCATCAGAGAAATGAATACCTGACCTTGTACTTGAAAAGTGAATGGTATTGATGAGCGACAACTCATCTGCCTATTACACAAATAAAAAAAATGAATGAGAGTTTGGAGAATTGAAGTTGACTCCACGGGGCTCGAACTTCAGTTCTCCAAGGTAAAGATACAGTTTTGCTAAGATGGTTAGGAATTAAAAAAAAATGATATATATAACGAAAGATGACCTAAGTCTAATCGATCCTGTTTTCCCCATAACGGTGTCTCCAAGGCGCTAGGAAAACAGGTGCGTAGTTAATAGTTAAGTGATTTAAACATGCGGAGCAAAAATCTCACAAGCTGCAAAGCTGAAAGAAAGATTTTTCGCTAATGGCTTGTTCAGTTGGCTACACTGACTATCACTCTGTCACCGAAGTGTGTGGAGATAGCAAAAATAGTTAAAAAGCAACAAACAAGGAAAGTTTAATTTAAAGGTTTTTTAAAAAAATGAGTTAATTTAGATAAAAATTTCTGATGGTCAATGTAACCGTGCTTCAACTTTTTCTGTTCTTCTAGGTATGCTAATAACGGTTAAAGAAATAGGCATATCTTTGAAATGATAACCACATAACTGCTTTGGTTCTAACGTCAAATAGACTTTTAATAAATTTAACGAGAAATAAGGTGATATCTACAAAAATCAACAAGAAAGTTAATTTGGATTTACAAAAAAATGAATTAATTGACTTTACTGAAAATGAATCAGACTTTTGACTGTTTTGACCAAATAATATGATTTCTCTTAACACATTCTTCACTGTACAACGTAATATTCAAATTATTCAATCTTGACTGTAAAATTTAGCAACAATCTATTTCTACTCAACTAAACTGACAATATTCGATTCTTTATAATTACTATGACGTAGTTATACAAACAAAAATTTCTATTAAACTGAATATTAATTAGCAAAATGATTTATTGTTTTCCCCCTAGACATAAACGACTATTAAGTAATTCGCCCACAGTTACTACCTCTTTTTATTAATAAAAGAAATGGAAATAAGTTTAAGAATCGGATTGCGGAATGAAAGAATTAATGATTTAGGTTGCTTGCAAGACTTACTGGAGAAATAGTTTAGAAGCGATAGTATGCTTTTGAGAAAATTTAGTGCACTGTTTCTAATGAACTCTAATGAATTTTCAATATTAAAAGATTTGCATAAACAAAACATAGCTTTGTACACATACTATATCAGTTGGTAAATAATACCATTCACAATAAAAATCGTTACACAACACTAACTACACAAATATTTCATATTCAAGTACACTACACAGAAATATATATATATATATATATATATATATATATATATATATATATATATATATATATATAGTACTACCATTATTATAGTTTGGCCAATTGATCAAAATAATTATATTGTCGACGCTTGCTGATTTTCTCACTGATTCCTTATTTTGCGAATACACGTTTCTCCATAGCTATGGACCCTATCTGCGTTCGTTGCTCAGATAGGTACCTCCGAAGGGATTTACTCGAGTATCTTAAGTTTGTTTACCTTATTTACGAGACTCTAACGATATTACGGGATAAGAATGTTTACACTTATTTGTCTGAAACTTACTCAACATAGCACGTCTTTGGAAGCTTTATATTGATTGTTTCTTTTAAGAATGAGTATAATAAAAATTGACAAGTTACAATAAAATCATATTAAGCCTGTTTACCGCTCTGACACATATTTCCCTAACACAACCTATACAACTGTTAAAATTTGAAAAACTAGACTTTGACGCTAAATCATAGTTTACTCAAAACAGAAATTACATTACATTCACACATCTTAAACGCGATTTATGTTTAAAAGAGAAATAATTCATACTTGATATAAATAAATACTGGATTGCATATAAATGATTATAATGACGGCTTCAAGGATCTAAATATTGACACATTACGATTACAAATAAATGCATGATTGAAGATCAAATCAATGTATACAAATTTCACTAGTAAAATAATCAAAAATTTTATGGTACTTATTCAAGAATGAAATTAACAGTTCCTATATCAGTGAATTAATTTTGGAAATGCAACCAAGGCATTAGGCTATATGTTTACTTCTTTTAAAAAGAATTTTTAAAAAATGCTCTAAATGTTTACGGACAGTTCCGTATGAATAAACAATGTCCCGAAGTTTCTAGAAAAAGGTGAGTATGGAGATCACGAATCACGGAAATATTGGCCATAGTCCTTCTTCAATAACGAAAATAACAGAATACTTTGTCCTACCTTAATAAGTCCTTCCGCTTATATTTCCACACTTCAGAAGAAAACTGCACTGTACTTAACTGACCGTCACAATGCTTCCTAATGTCCCTTCTCAGACCCCGCTGTCCTCTGGATTCAACTCCCGGAGAAGAGGTCCTCGTTTGTCTGAAGCGTCTGGGTCTTCCTGTGGCAAGGCATCTGTCTCGAGTATCGGGGATCGAACCCGTGTCTCCGTCCTTCATCTCCATGTTGTTGAAATGCAACGATGCGTCACTTATCAAATCCATCTGCACTTAAATTTCACTCGCACAGTTTATATATATATCCGCCATACATCGCACTACTTTTCCTGTCTTTGCACTTTATGCGGGAAATCAACGTATATAGAATCACAGACTCACTTCAACATCACCATTTATGTAGCGTTACCGTAAGATGATAAGAATTATGTCTATCTGTCGATGTTTTAAATATTTGTATAAATAATCTTGTAACGACGAAGTTGCTGTGGATAACGCGTGGTTTAAGTAACTGGCTGCTAACGGGTGTTTAGCTAGCCATTTTTCTGAAATTTAAACACTTAAATATATATATATATATATATATATATATATATATGTATATATTAGTTGACGTACGCTTATGAATCGCGTGTTGGTGATGTTTTCACGATGAAGTGTCGACTTAGAGTAACCTCTCTTCCGTGTAGGCGTTCTCCCAGCTTTCTTTATTTTTTAAAAAAAAATAGACGCTTCATTCTTCTCTTTGTGAATTTTGAATTTCGGATTCTGATTCGCCGTTTTAAGTTCGTGACACCATTTCCCAAAAATCGGTTGATAATTTGGCTTGGGTCTCTAGCGTCTCTTCTGGGCTAGTACGTGATGTTAGAGTTTCATAAGCACTTGCGAAGATTGTAGATAAAAAATTTTGGTTCCTGTGTGTCTGTGACGTGATATTTGCGATATCGAGGTACTTAGGTAGTGCGACAGTATGGCTGGAGTAACAATAGCAAATTCCATTACCGTTTACTGGCGAGGTAGAAAACTGGGTGGTCTATTAGTGCGGTTACCGTCTTATGTTTTTTTTTCTTTCTGAAAAGCAGAGAAACTTCTTTACCTGGGACAAATGAAAGAGGTTCGCTTGGCTGCTAAATGAAACAAAATAAAATTTTCCTTGACTTTTTAAAATAAATTGAATTTACATATAAAGATGTTTTAATTTGAATATAAGAACAATTAATTAAGTGTGTGAGCGTAATTGTCACAAAAGAAACCAGAATTCAATTCATCCGATCAGTGCAGCCGTTAGTTTCTCAGTGTTCGTCCATTCGTCTCTCATATTTATGTATATGTAAATACTTTACCTTGCTATTTTGTTGAGTACAGAAGATTACATTAATCTAAATTCCTACTAACGATGTGTGTCATTATTAAAACGTATTAACTACGGTTGCCCATGAGTAGGGTTGCCATAATTTTTTGATCCAAAATACAGACAAGCCTTAAAATGACGACCCTTCAAAGATCGGGGTCCAATCTCAGAACAAATATTTTGAAATTTCTTACCTAAGAATCAGCTTTTAGGTTATCACACAATTGCTTCCTGTAATACTTAAACACTATTGGAAACTAACATGTTTTATTATTTTTTTTTTCATTAACACAAATATAATAAATCATGCCACTAAATTGCGTATAATAAATCTAGCTGAAAGAACCCTGGATTGGAAAAATGAGACATTTTTTAAAAACATAATCTATTTTATTGATCTTAATCAAAATATAAGTTGTACGGTGAAAACAGAATTCTTTTCACCCGAGATTTTAGCGATTTCCGACTCGGAAATTTTCGTGCAGCTCCAAGCACTGTCAAATACGGACATTTTCCTATTTCATACTTTGTACGATACGAACACGGACCCAAAAATACAAACAGTCCGTACAAAATACGGACTTATGGCAATCCTACCCATGAGGCGAGACATAGACGAAATTAAACTCTTCCAATTGAAACAGACACTTTCCGAGACGACATATCTCTCACATCAGCTTCAACTCTTGTCTCACAGGAAATACTTGTTTTAAACATTTTAGTAGTCGGTGAAGCTCATATGAAGGGTAAGGGAAAAAAAGAAGGAATGTCACAAAATTACATTTTTGAGAAAACGGCATTTTAATATTGAAAATCGCGTACAAAGAATAGGATTATTAAATCTTTCGCCCCTTTTTGCATGGATATTTCTACATCTACGCGTGCATGGCATATACAATCAAATAGTACCAAGAGTCACCAACAAATAGGACAAAGCACCCGGTAAAGCACATGCATGGACATTCCTTGTTTTTTCCCCTTACCCTTCATATACTGTATATATTCATAATCATTTGAACATACTTGGATGTTCCCTTGATACTCTTATTTACCATTGGAGTCAAATCGCATTGCAAATTTTAATATAATTAGGTCCTAATTACATTTATTTTTCTTCACCTCCCTTCGCGACCTTCCTAGGGGTCCCGACTCCTCAGGTTGAGAAGCTCTTGTCTAAGCTATTAGGCTGGCATTACAAGGCTTGCAGGTTAGAAGTTCGAATACCGCTCAATGCATGGGTGTTGCATATTGTTCCTTCACCATTAATCATAATTTATTTCTCATCTTCTTCAGCCTAAATGGTAGAGCTATGGGCATGAAACTCAAAAGTAAACGAATTGTCTTAATGACGCTTTTATTGGCACAATTAACTTATCTTGGAAGTTATTTAGTTTAAGATATTATACTACACTATTATGATTGAAAACTTATATCAAAGTGTTCATACAAGAATGAAGAGATACTGCAAGATTTTATTCCTACCACAAAAAGAGTAATGCAATATTATTAAAAATTCCTATTGCAAAAAGAGTCATGCAATATTATAAAATTACAAAGGTGTGTCATAAGTCTTCCTATAATCGAGTACATAATATACCTGTATTCATTACAGTACAACAAAAGAAGGTTAACATTCGAAGTATAGCCCCTTGTGTATGGTTGACTGCAGCCATCTACCTACCAGTTCCTCGATTCCATGTCAATACCCTGTTTTGTTCTTAGAACCAAGTCTTTTTCTATTTTCACCTCTTGCTGGTTGTTGAAGCATCGTGATTTCAAAGTGTGTCATGGACTGAAACTGGATATAATTCGAAGGGGTAAAAGTCAGAACTATAAGCCGGGTGTGACACCAGTTTGATGCTTTTTTTTAGCCGAATGTGGTTTTGTGTTATCATGTTGTAACAGGGCGTGCATTTGGTTAACCAATGTAGGATATGTTTGACGTAGTCCGCTCCAACTTTTCAGAATAAAGATCTATATTGACGACTGTTACGAACGAACTCGAAGTGAATTATCCCTTAGTACTTCTGCCGCACATGAAGCATGACATTACCCTCGCAACGATTTTGTTTTACAACCGGTTCTGGAAGTTGGCCCTTGCTCAGCCACTGTTTCTGCACATTCGGATTTCGGATAAACACCCATATTCCGTCGTATGTGACAGTTCGTTTCAGGAAAAGCACATCACGCGGATTTGCGGATTTTACAGTAGTTGTTGTCACACATCTACTCTCCTCTGAGCCTAAGCTGGAGTCAACTCATGTGGTACAATGCGTCAGCTCCTGATAGTTTTCCCGAGTTCATCAAGGTAACACACTACAGTGGGCTGGGACATGTCGAATTTGTTTAACAATCTTCTTCTGCTGATGGATGGATTCTTTTCAATGGCATGTCGTATGAAATCAAACCCTGTAGCCGGACCTTGGCTGATCTTCGACATTTTTACAATCTGTACGAAATTTCTGGAACCGACGAGTTGCTGTGTTGTGGTCCACTGCACCTTCCCGTTTTGCATGTCAAACATTTTGGGTTGCTTGCACAGCGTTATACTCGGGTTTGAACTCATACAATAAAAGTTAATATATCTGACGTTGTTGAGCACTCATCGTTACTACCACTAAACACTGACTGAAGATACGATACATTACATCTTGGACCAGTTTGACCTTGTACTTAAGGTCGATTACGGCAGATACACGCGCCTGCTATTTGGATTGTGGAAATATTGCAAGACTTATGACTTATCCTTTTCAGATCACTGTGTACCTGTACGCGAACTCTGTAAGACTCAGTAATTGCAAGTTAAAAAACAATCTATGAAAGAGAGACAGAGATCACAGTCAAAAATCTCGCTGTGGTTTTTTAGTTGTGGTAGTATGTTAATTTTGGGTGTTTAATGCCCCTTTATAATCAAGTTGGCAGTGATTAGCAGTTAGAGGATGATTAATATAATTTTGTAAAAATACACAAGCTTAATTCTGAAAGGAAAATCGTTTGTAAACAGATATTTTGTGTGAAGTTATATTTTTGTGATTTTTGTAGAAGTTATATTTATGTGATATTTTACCGAATAAATCTTGATAATGATCTTTCTATTTGTTTCAACTACTATACCAATAGGACTTATATTCATGAACAGCCAGATAAAGACAATTAATTTTCTATCGGCATCTTCCACTGGAACACCAACATAGGTAACAGATTTCTTGCTTGGGTACAAGTGGTCCCTCAATGTTGTCGCCTGGTCAACGTTTAGCACCAACATACATTTAAAATTTGTATTCTTCCTTTTGCGTAATGGTGTCTGTGGAAAATCCCTGCAGAGCCTTTGAGATATTATCTTAAGTTTTGAATTACAACACAACCTGTAAAGGAGTTAATCCTTTTGGACTTTTTTACTGTGCTTCCGGGAGTCAATGGGTGATCCTAGTTACTCAATGGACAAAGGCGGTACGTCGACAAAAGCTGACAAAAGAAGCCAACGACCGAAAGTCCACCCACTCGCCCCTTTCTCCCCTGCTTCTCCTATGGGTCATTACATTGTTCAGTCCCTCGTAACCACTATGAACGATCGTATTTCATTCTTTCTTGAGTGTAGTCTTTATCGCCCTAGATTTAAAGAGGAGATACAAGATACACTTTGGAGAGGAAATGGAGAAAAAAAAAGTGGTTTGTGGCGGTGGTTGGTAACCTACCTGTGATTGATCGATGTTTGGTTCTTTGAGGTCGTGCTCCGCTGTCTCTACCTCGAAAAGCAACAGGCTATTTTACGAACCTCTAGTCTTCAGAGTTGGAAGTACTAATAATAATATCATGCATGTTTTTTTTTTTTTTTATTGCTAATCTCGTGTTATATTCATTGACCACCTATGAGGTACCAGCGTCTCCAGTATTTTTTTTTATTTTTTTTTTTAAAGAAATAGGTTTGAAGCTCTACACCTAGTCGGAAACAAGATTATATTTATTAAATTGAATTGTTCTTTTTTTTCCCTCGTTTGTAACGTTCAAAAGAGCAAGTGAAATTGCTATAGTCGAAGTTACAAAAGCACTTGAATTAGGAATGTATTGTTGTATACGTACACCTGTCTGAATCAGTACTAAGTTGAATTAGATTGTACTTATGTAAGTTCCATTTCAGCACCGAAGCTGTATCAGACGAGACCTACTACTTAAAGTGAGGCACAGGCTACTACATTTTTTTTTAGTTTAATGTCCTACGAATATGTACCGAGGCTAAGGGGGGCAGTGATGATAAAATGGTTGATAATGGTGGAATGATAAAAGTGGGAGGAAATGGATGAATCCCGAGAAAACCCACCCACACCACACGGATTTGTATCTGATGGAGTGTCGTGTACTGGTTTGGTTTGCCCTACTACTGAACCTTGATAATACACTTATTATTGATAATAAGAACAGTGCACAAAATGTACATAACAATGAAGCAATAGTGGTTGGCAGTGTTGGGCAAATTTCAATTGAATTAACAATTAACAATTAATCTGTAAATTTAATTGTCAATTGCAATTAACAATTGAAATAAGTAATGGTTAATTGTTAATTGCAGTTGGCCATTGAAAAAGGAGAATCAATTGCAATTGATCAATTGATTGAAAGTAATTGCAGTGGAAAGTAATTGCAATTGAATTCTGTAATTCAATTGCAATTGAAATTAATTGGCAATTGATTCAATTGCAATTGATTTCCACAGCAATTACTTTCAATTGATTGATCAATTGCAATTGATTTTCACAATTAATTTTCAACACTATAGTTCAGAGAGGGCATGGGGCAATGAAAACTTTAGCCACGACCAATTGACTCACCACCCGTCGTGACCCACGACCCACCGTGACCCACTCTGACCCACCACTCATCATAAACCACTCTTACCCACTGTGACCCACAGACCCACCAAAACCCATTGTCATCAACTCTGACCCATGATTCACGCCCTATTCTCTACTGACTAAAGAGTTTAAACTTGTAATAAAACAAGCCTATAAAATTTTCACTCATCGGAGTTTGAATTTCTACGATCAATCGCTCAAGCACCGCACTAATACAATAACGGCGGATCTGACATTTCTAATATAAATAAAATAGAGTTTGTTCGTGTGTCTGTCTATCTATCTTTGTGCAGCCTGTGGAAGAGACGAGTGGACCGAAACTTTTCAAAATTTGGTCACGGGTAGCTTGGTCTAGGCCCCAGACCAAGACGAAGAGTTTTTTTTTTTTTTAATTCCTTATTAGGTGGTCCCCAGGGGACGTTTACCGGACCGGCCTGGAGACCAGAAAAGTCGACCGAGAGTTACCAAATTTTGGTCAAAGATACCTTGGTCCAGGTCCCACACCAAAGCAAAGCGTTTTCAACAAAATTCGAACCAGGGGGTCTCAGGGGGGCGTTTACCGGGACATGTAAAAGTAGAACGATATCAGTGTCGATTTCATAGTTTTCGCGGTCGCTGAGATCAATGGTGAACCTCCGATCGCATTAACTTCCAAATTCACCGTATTCGGCTGTGGGCCGTGGGTCAACGGGAAGGGGATACCGAAACGTAAAAGTAATCCAAAATGACCGATATTAGTGTCAAATCCATGGTTTTTGCGGTTGCTCATATCAATGGCGACACTACCATTAGCGATGACTTTCAAATTCATCCACCGTTGTATGCGGGCCTTGGGTCAGCAGAGGGGGGAATTCCAAGACATGTAAAAATAATCGAAAATGACCGATATTAATGTCAAATCCATAGTTTTCGGGATAGCTGAGCTCAATGGTGAAACTCAAGACCGCGTTTACTTTCATATTTAGCCCCCATCAGCTAAGAAAGGGGGCATTATAAAAGGGATCACGAGACATGTAAAAATAATCCACAATGGCCGATGTCAAATCCGTAGTTTTCGCGGTGGCTGAGATCAATGATGATACTTTCATTAGCGATGATTTTCAAATTTAGCCACCATTGTATGCGGGCGGGGAGTCACCGGGGGTGGGAAATTGCGAGACATGTAAAAATGATGGAAAGTGACCGATATTAGTGTCAAATCCATAGTTTTCGCTGTCGCTGAGATGAATGGTGATACTTTCACAGGCGTTAACTTCCAAATACAGCCCCCATCGGCTGTGGGCCAGAGGCATTGTTTTTTTTTTTTTTTTTCAAAATTGGAACCAGAGGATTATAGGGACTTTTACCGGCATATGTAAAAAGTAGTAGAAAATGGCAGATGTTAGTATCACATTCATAGTTTTCGCGGTATTGGTTGGGGGTTGGTGGGGGCCAGAGGAGATTTTTTCACAATATGAACCAAGGGGGTCTGAGGGGTGGTTCACCGGGACATGTGGAAGTAGTAGAATTTGTTTCGAATCCATATTTATGGGAGTTGCTCAGACGTATAGTGACACCCCCGATAGTGTATACGTTCAAATTCAGCCCCCATCAGCCTTCCCAATGAAAACACATGTACGGAAACGGTTGTTGGATATATATTCACACAAAATATATCCAAATCTAGAAATGTTTTTTGATTGTTCTCCCGTTGTTCAGTTCGTTTACATTGATATTTTATCTGATCCATGCGAAGAACGGGCATAACAGCTAGTACGAAATGGTAAAGTGTTTGTTATGGAACAAATTACAATGAATTCAATTATATAGATAATAATTATAATTAATAATTATTTCCTTGTTGAATTATAGATACTTTTCAGTGGAAAACTGAATAAAATTTAAAAGTCCAAAATCAACGTAAAGTAGACCAACGTAAAGGAAAAATGTATAAAATTTTCCATATAATTAAGCTTACAAACTTAAATGGAAATTCAGCTTAATTACATGGAAATTTTTTGCGTCGTTTTGTGCGCCAATTTCCTCGTTTTCTGCGTCAACGGAAATGGGTCAATGTTATCCTACAAATATGGCGGAACAATTTAATGCTGTTCCGTCAGGAACGATTTCGAGGTCGTTTCCTTCACATCATCTTGTGCGTGTTTTCTACCGTTTTGTAAGCCTATTTCCACGTTTTGTGAATCAATGATAGTGGGTCAAAATGGGCATTCAAAGTGGGAAGAAAAATGATCCACTCTCCCACCAGTATCGAATTTCAAGGTCGCTTTTTCGCATTGTTTAGTGCATGTTTTTACCGTTTCTGCGCATATTTTCACGTTTTGTAGGCCAACAAAAGTGGGTCAATGCGGGAGACCCGGGTTCGATTCCCGGCGGGAGCTCATGTGGTTCGGATTCCACGTTAATCAGTAGGTCCACGTCTCATATAACCTCGCTGCTGAACGGGACGTAAAACTCAAAATCAATCAATCAATCAAAAGTGGGTCAAAGACGACCTACCAATATGGCAGAAAAAGACATATCCATTCCACTTTAAAGGTCCATTTTGACCCTCTCCCACTGATGCACAAAGCGACACAAATCATGCATTAAAAATGTGAAGAAAACGACCTCGACATTCGATGGTGACGGAACAGCATTATGTTATTCCGCTATACTTGTAGGCCCTTTTGACCCATTTTTGTTGTCTCACTAAAGTGGAAATATGAGCACAAAACAGTACAAAGTAGGCACTATACGATGCGAAAGAAACGACCTCCAAATTCGATAGTGGCGGAACAATGGCTCTATTTCCTCACACATTGATGGACCATTTTGACGCATTTCTGGTGATGCTCAAAACGTGGAAGTAGGCGAACAGAACGGTACAAAATACACACTAAACGGTGCGAAGGAACCAATCCCGAAATTCGATAGTGGCGGAACAGTGAGCCATTTAACTCCCACTTTAAAGCCCCGTTTAACTCACCTCGGGTGATGCACAAGACGAGAAATAGGCGCAGAAAACTTAAAAAAAAAGGGCACTAAACGATGCGAAAAAAAACCACCTAGAAATTCGATAGTGTCGGAACAATGGGTCATTTTGGTCACACTTTGGAGGCCCATTTTGACACACTTCTGGTGACTGGCAAAACGTGGAAATAAGGGCACGAAACGTCACGAAACATTCACTAGTCGATGCGAAAGGAAGGACCACGAAATTTGGTAGTGGCGGAGCACTGGGTCATTTTCGTCCCACATTCGAGGCCCATTTTGACCGTCTTCCAGTGACGCCAAAACGTCGAAATACGCGCACAAAAGGGTACGCAATGTGAAATTAACGACCTCGAAATTCGATAGTGGCGGAACAGTGGGTCATTTTCGTCCCATCTTGGAAGCCCATTTTGACCCACTTCTGGTGACTCAAAAAACGTGAAAATGGGAGCACGAAACAGCACGAAAATTCAGTAGTCATGCAAATGGAAGGACCTCGAAATTCGGTAGTGGCGGAGCAGTGGGTCATTTTCGTCCCACCTTCGAGGCCATTTTGACCGTCTTCCAGTAATGCACAAAACGTCGAAATAGGCGCACAAAAGGGTACGCGGTGCTAAATTAACGACCTCGAAATTCGATAGTAGCGGAACTCTTGGTCATTTTCGTCCCATCTTGGAAGCCCATTTTGACCCACTTCCGGTGACGCACAAAACGTGAAAATATGGGCACGAAACGGCACGACACATTCACTAGTCGATGCGAAAGGAAGAACCTCAAAGTTCGGTAGTGGCGGAGCAGTGGGTCAATTTCGTCCCACCTTTGAGGCAATTTTGACCGTCTTCAAGTGACGCACAAAACGTCGAAATAGACGCACAAAAGGGTACGCGATGTGAAATTAACGACCTCGAGATTTAATAGTGGCGGAACTCTTGGTCATTTTCGTCCCACCTTGGGGACTCATTTTAACCCACTTCCCATGACGCACAAAACGGAAGTAGACGCACAAAACGGCACAAAACAATATGAAGGAAACGAACTCGAAATTCATTGGTGGCGGAAGAGCAATAATTTGTTCCGCCATATTTGTAGGCCCATTTTGACCCACTTCCGGTGATGCACAAAATGTGGGAATAGGCGCACAAAGCGACACAAAACACGCACAAAAGATGCAAAACAAAGTACCTCGAAATTCGTTGGTAGTGGAACAAGTTAATGACGCCGTCAGCACCAATGTAAGTATATACTGTAGTTCTTACCAGGGGGCGCGGTGGGTCAGTGGTAGAGCGTTCACCTCCGGTGCTTGAGGTCCCTGGTTCGATCCCAGCTCGCGCAGTTTGGACTTTATGGTGGACAAACACCGTGCTCGTGGATTTTCTCGGGGTTCTTCCGTTTCCTCCCACTTTCTTCATTTCATTCATTTCCCACCATCACCGTCTTCTTTAGCCTAACCAACATAAGCGTGGGACGTAAAACTAAAGATTTCATATCATTTTTTGTAGTTCTTACCATCAAGGCTGAGAACTGCACGGTTCAATTTTTTAGCCAAATAGAAGCCCAACCGGAATAGTGATGATGTCAACCGGCCCGGCTCGGTTCAACTGAGCGTACAGCTTGAGCTGGCTTGGTTGGGATTACCCATCGACTGGGCTCAATTGAGCCAATGGCTTGAACCGGCTCGGTAAAGACGAGTTATCGACTCGGCTCAATTGGAGCCAATGGCTCGAACCAGCTCCGTTGAAACGAGTCCATAGGCTGGGTTCGAGTTAGCTTAACTAAGCCAATGGCTCGAACCGGCTCGGTTGGGGTAAGCAATCAGCTCGGCTCGGTTCGGCTCGAGCTGGCTCGGTTGGATGAGCTGTTTACTCGGCTCACTTCTCGGTTCGGCTCGATAAGTGAATGAGCTGTGACCGAGCCGCTTGAGTCGTTGACAACGCTAAACCCGGGTCGAGCAGTTTTAAACATGTTTGGCTGGAGTCCCATAACTTCTAACAATTTTTGGCTCGAGCCCTAATACTTGCTCCTCCTGAACTCAAACCAAGAACCTCGTGACCGATGTCCTTGCCTCCTGAAGATTTCTTGACTACCGAGATCGACAGTTAACTAATTTTTAGTATTCCGATACAAACCGCCTATATTCCATGTTTATACATGTACACGGTGTTATAATAATAATTAGTTATAGTAGTAGTAGTAGTATCATTGATAATTATATTGTCTATGTATGATACTTGAAGATAGTAGTACTTGGAACTACACAAAGGATTTAGCTCGAATTGGCTCGACTCGACCTGAAACTCGATCCGAATTCGAGTCGAGTTGGGGGAAAATGTTTCGAGCCGAGATCTCGAGTCGAACTCAAAGATGACTGCTTCGAGTCGAGTCGAGTTTTAAAGAAAACTCACTCGAACTCGCTCGTGCTCATTCCTATTGTATGCATGACGGGCATATTGAGTTCTTTCAAGGGGGATAGAACCATAAACATAATATATTTAAAAAATACTTAGTTTGACGGCTTTCTTCCCAGGGGGGGAAATGGATGGTACGTATCCAGCATTTCTTATAAGTACCTTATTTGAAATATGTAAAACAGTAACAAGTGGACAATACAATATACACACATCTTATTTTCAGTTTTAATTGCTGATTTCAATTGCAATTAACAATTACAATTAACAATTACAAGTTTCAATTGTCAATTGCAATTAACAATTAAATGTTTCAATTGCACCCTTTGCAATTGACAATTAACAATTAAAAGTTTCAATTGCCTGGTGACCAATTAACAATTAACAATTGACGAAAATTTAATTGCTAATTTTATGATTGAATTCAATTGCAATTGAAATTAATTGTCAATTACAAATTGAAATCAATTGCAATTGAAATCAATTGCAATTGATTTTCAGAGCAATTACTTTCAATTGATTGATCAATTGCAATTGATTTCAATTGATTTTGCCCAACACTGGTGGTTGGTATGTTTCTTTTCTTGAACTTTAGTTTCCATACCATTAATGTTTCCTGCCATAACTGAAGTGCCACATACAGTGGCGTATTTAGGGGGAGGGCTTCCGGGCTTAAGCCCCCCCCGAAATCTTACTTACTATAGTAAAGTATATGAAATATCTTGCAGAATTTTCACATTTTCAGGCAAAGCCCTCCCCGAAAGTTAGTAAAGCCCTCCCCGAAACAAAATCGTAAATACGCCACTGGCCACATACCTCCTTGTTGTGACTTGAGTGATAAAATGCTAATTTTTACCCGCATTCGAGAGCTGGCTCTCTTAACTGGCGTTGTATCATGCAACATTTTCCTTGTGCTGAAAGAAATCAGGAGCAGCCTTTCGTACATCAGTTTGCAACACTTATAAAAATCCGATTTTGTTATTTAACTTTAAATCTAGAATTATTATCCTGACTTTTAGGGTAACAAATCTTGTATTATTACTCTACTCTGTAACGTAAATGCTCGCGAAAATAAAAAGCTTTAGTTAGTTGTATACAAGCTTTAGTCAGCTATTTTTCCTTAGCTTGTAGCAATAAAATTTAAATATTTACCAGTGTGACTCCCTTTAAGAGTTGTCACTGAGCATGATGGAAGATTGTAGAAGGAAAACAAGGGAAGGAATTTACTATATTGATTGACAGTCCCAGTACTGTAATATGCAGAGAGAAAAATAGACCTCATTTAGAAGGAAAATCTGTAGATTCCGACTACATGCGGCTTTCCTGGCACAGCTGCTGCTACCACGGCAGGAGAACTGCAATCTTACAAAATATGTGTTGTGGTGCAGATTTTCTGGACCATGTAGTATCAGTACACAATCAGATAATGTGTATCGCATATAACCATGATTCTCTGTATCCGACGAAGTACATACATGATTTCCATCTAGTTATGGCTGTACAGATTGATCCTGGCCTAGCAACAAACCTGTAAGCAACGTGGTACAGAAAATCTTATGTGATACGGGATCGTGTTAAGTTTTGCCCCTCCGGATTTCTAGACTGAAACTCAGCTTTATTTCATCTATCTTAATGTTGATATCTCTTATGTCAAAACGAAAACGTCTAATGAGGACTATATTCCATATAAACTTCTCCGTTTCCGGTAAGTGACCTGTTTGACATAGCCAGAATAGTGATGATGGTGATGCGTCTGAAGTAAAGAATTCTCTCTGATTGCACAAATGCGCATCTACCAGACGGATCAATCTTCAATAACCTACATGTAAACAAGGGTTTTATTATTTTCCGCTGTTGGTATTTATGTAATCACGTGTGCCACACAAAGTAAACACTTATTGTACTCTCTTCAATTGACACTGTCTGTTGTGTTGCTAACGGAGACTACTAAAGAATGGAATGTTAATAGCTTTACACTTCGTTAACTTACGTGTTCTGCTGGTGACATTGTTAACAATGGTTGAGAGAGTGCCATTCAGTTATAAACTGCCGCATACCTTCAGTGTAATGCCTTTTATGTGTTAACACATTTTGTTTTCTTTGAATTAAACAGACTGCTGTGTTTTCAATCAATTTTCTTGTTGATTTTACATAGCTGAAAGCTTTGGCGTTAATATTGCCTAATCTCTTCATTTGCTGGGTGCACAGTGGCTCGTGGTACACCTTCCTTCCTTATCATCATAAGGGTTCCCGACCCTGTGATTTTATGACTAGTATCATCTATGGGTTTAATTTGAGGATCCGTTTCCTATCTCTTTCCTCATTTTCATCAATTCTTCTGTTATCGTCCACTTCCAATTATTATCTGACTTCTTTAGCACACTAGGCACTAGGCATTTACAACATTTTTAAAAAAATCCAATTCTTTTTACATAAAGAACTGATAGAATAAATTACAACAAATAAAAAATATTATTTAACTAATGTTTCTCAGAAACATTTTTCTGATTTCTTGCTTTTATATCAAGATTTCTATAAGTACAAATTGCATTTACTTAACAGCTTAAACTTTAAAAAAAGCTTAACGGGCTGCTTCTATACCGGTACTTTTCTCTCTAACCCTTGTTTTCGTAAATAACAAGTTTTTATTTATTTATTTATTGCGGAAAGATTATAAAATTCAAACTCAATTTTGATTGCCAATAACTCGGAAATAGGGATGTGCACGAGTCGAGTCGAGACAGAATTTTCCTGAGAAAATTCGAGTCGAGACACAGCTCTTCCAATAGAAAAATATACGTTATTCGAGTCGAGACATCACTTTTACAGCACATTTTCGAGACGAGACAGCCTCAAATCTTGTCTCGTGCGCATCCCTACTCGGAAACCAAATGTGTGCACGGGAAAACATTTCACATACCTACTAAGTTAGTTAAGATTTACCTCTATGCCAAGTTTGATCCAGATCGAATGAATTCTATTGGTCTTGTACGAAAAAAAACAACATGTAATATGAGTCATATGATTTTTTTTAAATCAATTTTTTGTGAACAAATTTTGAAATGAAATTTTACAGCATTTTTTAAAACATAAAAACAACTTTTAATGCATTTTTAGGATCTTTTATGGAGCAACTAGGTGTCATTGAACTGGAGGATATAATATACAGAGTGGCCCAAAAGTAGGTATACAGTCTCGTACTGATCGGTCATGACATTTTATATCATTTACTTATTGTTATCCATACAGGTACTGACTTATCTGTTCTTAATTTATTTTCACTTATAGCTTAAGCTCGGAACAAATCAAAGCAAATAAATTCATTGTCTTAATAAATTAAAATGCCATACTTGATATATGCTGGTCTGTATACTTACTTTTGGGCCACCCTGTACTGCTTATTTGACACACCATTCATTTACCTTTTCACGATTTCTACGCCGTATTTTCCACCAATTCTGTAACTGGTGACTGTATAAATACTGTAACAGTAAAGGACATAATGTCTGGAATACTTTTTTCCCGTAACATATAGGTACATACTGTATTACAATGGATATTGCTACATGCATCCAGCCTCTTCTTCTATTTATTTTAACATCTTTTTAAAGACGACACTTATAGGGGTTTCTTTAAGTATCCAGCATTTTTTTTTGTTTGTTTTACTCTCACTGTAAATATAAACTACACTGTTGATCTACGCTTACAAGTACTTGTAGAATGTGCGTCACTGTTAGGGGAGGTTGAATAATAAATATAATCTTGTACCTAACGCTGTTTATTGTCCCTTTTTTACGTATGCAGTAAATAAATGATCAGTTCCAGTAAAAACTATCAATTATTATTGCGAACAAACTATATACTTTTTAACGCTATATAAATTAATTTTGGGGGGCGCGGTGGCTCAGTGGTAGAGCGTTCACCTCTGGTGCTTGGGGTCCCGGGTTCAAGCCCTGCCCCCGCCAAGTGAACTTTGTGGTGGACAAACACCGTGCTCGTGGGTTTTCTCGGGGTTCTCCCGTTTCCTCCCACTTTCTTCATTCCACCATTTCACTCATCTCTCATCATCACAGTCTCCTTTAGCCTAACCGGCATAACCGTGGGACGTAAAACTTACAGATTTCATTTCATTTCATAAATTAGTTTTTTTTTTCTCAAACTACATGTAGCCCCGCGTAGCGTAGTCCCTAAACGCTCTCACTTTTGGTGAGAGTGGTCTCCAGGTTCCATTTCCGGTGGAATACTCAGTCGGAAAGGGGTAAAAAACAAATCAGTTTAGGCCAACCATCCTGCTGAGTCCAGTTTCTCTTGTGTTTTCATCATTCTCATCGGGTAAATACTGGGATGGTATCTACCGTAACATAGTCCCTGGCCTCTCTCTTCCTTCCCGACTTCCCCGAATAGTGCAATCGCCGAGGGACGTCATCCCTCATAACTAACGGGCTAAAATGACCGCAGATACCAAAAGGCAAGAAACATATTTTTCTAATTTCGTAATTCAAAAACTATACATAAAAATTTGCCCTCAAACATCTAATTTAGTTTAGTTCCATGTTACTTATCGTTAATATTCTGATTTTAAAACTTTTTTTTTTCGTTCAATGTCGTAATATTGTATTTTTTTTAAAAAAAAAAGTGCCTAGTATAATCAGTTTTCAGAAGAAAACCTTGTTTCCACCATGAAATCATGTTTATCTGATACAGACAAATCTACATTAAGTCTCTGTACGAAATAGATCTTACAGCATAGAATATGGAAATAGATATCATTAATATAAAAGAAAGAATAAGCATGTAAAATGTTCCCAACGTACCTGACTTAAATATATTTATGTAACTTAAAATATTTTCCTCTAAAATACCTTTTTTCAAATTTTTAATTTAATCATACCATTTGATTTTTTTTTTAATGAAGTTGCTACTAGGTTTTTCCCTTTGTTCCCTTAAGGCATAAATTTCTTGCAGACTATATTGCGTGATCACTGAAGATCTGATCAAAATCAGGGAGCAGCTACTACATTTGATAGACCGGAGGCATTATAGCTACTGTTTGGCGGTTCCCACATTTCATTATTTGCTTTTTCTTTTATTATTTCTTGATTTTTTTCTTCGTTTCTTAGAACTTACTCTTCATATTCCTTTTCTGGTTTTCCGTATTGTTTTTTTTTTTTTTTTTTTTTTAAATATTTCTTCACTTTACTTCGTCTCGGAAGACTATTTTCAAGCTCATTTGCACTTCATCCCTTCGGGCAGAGGATGTGTCTGCTTAGAATCGAATCTTCTCAAAAGTAACAACAAATAAGCAAGGCAAATGGATAGAAACAGATATTTGATTCCATTTGCATCGGCAATTAAAACCAACAGCTTCAGCCACCAGAGACGCTCGGCTTGGTTCTTTGCTTGTGGTTGCTATCACTGAATGTGGCTGGCTGGTTACTGAAAAATCTTTCCTTTTTTTTTTTTTTTTTTAACAGACAGTTGGAATCTCTTCTCTTTACCACCCCCTTCTCTCTTTCTCGATGGTGTCCTTACCAGCTGGAAACAAGAAATTGAAAATCCCACAGTCTGTTAAACTCAATTTCTGAATTACTGGAATGAGGAAAGAAGAAAGAGAAGAATAGGAGAGGAGATAGCTAGTTGCATTAATTCACGACAAAAAAGGAAAGGAAAAGAGGAGGAGGAGGAAGAAGAGAATTATTAAAGTTAATAATGATGCTCACATTTCAAGTAGGCTTCTTTAGCCTTTTTGAAAGAAAAAGGGAGAAAATCATATTTCAGGGAATTTGCGTCATCCATAATCATTTGTTACGGAGATATTTCTGACTTTGGTTATTGATAATAATATAATTCCAAAACAATGTTGCGAAAAGTATTTTATTAATTACATTTATTATTATTATTATTATTATTATTATTATTATTATTATTATTATTATTATCGTATACTGGATGTTTGGGCCTAAGTTGAAACCAGGCAGGCAAATAAGCACTGAGAAATAATAGCTGGCGATGGTTGACTTTCTTTTCTCTTCTTTTTAAGAAAGAAACATTGAATTTTTTCTATGTACATTTAATATAGAAGTAAAATTATTTACAGTATTGTCACATACAGAGCAGTCCAAAGTTTTACAGCACTTTCCATATGACAGTCCGAAGAAAGAAGTTAATGGTCACGTTTGAATGAGTACATAAATTACTAAATATATTTTAACACCCCGTCATAATTGCTTACTGAGATTTCACATGATAACGAATTAGTCAAATCATAATTTGTGTTCAATCGTATAACACTTTACAAAAGACTAAAACAATCTCTTTACTTCCACAAACGTTCTGGCTTGTTTAAAACACACAAGAACATGATCTAGTTCATTTGATACATATGCACTTTTTGAACATTTGTCAAATTGTCTTAAATCATTTATTCAAGCTCTTACTACCTGAAATACATTTCTCACAGCGACATGTTTCCGGCGAAACTCATGTGTTTCGGGTCCTACGTTAAGCTGTAGGTCTACGTCTCATATAGCCTCACTGCTGAAAGGGACGCTAAACCCAAAATCAAATCAAATGAAGTCGCTGACCTCGACTCACGTTAGTTTCTGTAATTGATAAATTTCGTTGAACTGTCAGAAACCTCTTTTGAAACCAGAAATGCATATGCAGTAGTTATCCCAAAAGAAAATGCAAAGAATAGTCAATAATTTGCATTTAAGCACTAATATAGTCAATATAGAGCGAAATAGACAAAATAAATTTTGATTAAATTGAAGTGTAACCCCGCCTCTCCACCATAGGCTCTAAATGAATTTCACCGTGTTCATTTTCACCATATCTTTAATATTCAAAATGTAAATAGACCTAAACACTACAGCTGATATGTATCTTTGGAATATGACAATATGGTACCTGTCTTTATTTTGAGAATTATTGATATGAAGTACAGCTATTGATTGGTGGGAGTTTAGCTTCCTTTTCATCGCCCAAGTTATATGAGACATGGACCTACGGTTTAAAGTAGAATCCGAACTACCGTAATGCGTTCAAATTTTAAAGCTCTCCTATCATAAATTAAACCAAGGGCGACAATTTTAAGACTCTTCTATCAGAAATCAAACCAAAAGCATGCATCCTAGCAACTAAACCGGCGAGGAGAGCTAGATACAGCTATTGTAGTTGGTCTTTGTTCCTTCTTTGTTAGGGGATACAAGGAAGCGAGCCCCTGGCACCTTACGATGTCGAATTACTAAAAAGTCTAAGAATAATTCAGATATAATATCTTAGTACTATTGGTCGTTTGTTAACATTAACAATAAGATAAAAGAAATGTACCTCAAGATAGAAAATTCACCATAATAATAGTAATTAAATTTACGTCATAAATTTAGATTAGTTGATAATTGAATACATTATGTAATGATTACTACTATTCAGATATATGTTATACAGATGCTCAACAAATGAATGTTTAAATTACAAATGTTTGTTTTCTTTTACAGGATACAACCACTGGCCAAGAGATATTAGACACCGTGTTTCGCCATCTCAACCTTCTCGAGACAGCTTACTTCGGACTCCGGTATCTGGATTCCTCAAATCAAACTGTAAGTTTCTTGCAATTACCTTTGCCTAGAAACAATATGCGTAACATAACTATAATAAATTACCTTTTTATAGTAATAAATGCTCTACTGCCTAAATTGATAGGCATTCCACAGTAGAGGAATGGAAATTGTACTACGAGGAATACCTACCCGTTTCTCCAATGAAGAATGGAAATGACTAACGAAGAAAGCTGAAACAGACGATTAGCTAATCAAAATATCCAAAACAATTCACAGTTACCTCCAAAATGGCTGCTTTGTCACTATTCGTATAACTTCCGTTTCTCTGCTCCCTCACATGGTCCCACAACTTCAGTACATGCGATAGCCATTAGACCAACTGGGAAGGCTGGTCATTTTGTTATTGCATGATAATTATATGGAATATGCGCTTTCCATTTTGAGCCCGTAGTATGAAACTCCTATCATTGTCGTGCCATGATTAGTTATTTGTATCTCGTTCGAAAGATTTAGTCTCAGAATATGCATTTCTCATAATATTCATAACAGGCTACGATATACATACTGTATATACAGTGGCGTCATTCAAATCGTTTAACAAATGGTTCTATGACTAGTATAGCAGTGATGGATGGGCCATGGGTCTCGATCATCATGAATTTTGTCCAGGTTATCCGGATCTGGGTCTTGCTTTTGAGACCCGTTGATTCAGACAGATTCGGTGACTCTAACAGACTCAGTGATTAGGAAGCAGCCGAAATATAATATCTGCATCATTAATACAAAATTTTATACGTGGTTAATGATGTTCACTCAAGCTCGAACATTCATTTGTTTGATTCCCAGTGTGACGTATCTTAATCAAGATACCATGCCTTGAATATTTCAAATGTAATTTCATGTTTATTCGTCTTCCCACACTGAAAAATACTACAGTGGTATTTGAACGTAGATTATACAAAAAGATATAACAACATACGTACTGTTTGGAATCAGTAGCTTCTTTTGAATTCTAAACTAAAAGATTTACATGTTCGCTTTACGATTCCTCATAAGAAAAATATGTAGCTTATCTTTTCTGTGATTCGGGTCTGTCCGGGTGAGTCATGAGTCTGCCTGCCTCTGGGTCATTCGAGTCACCGGTCAGGAATATAAAGGAGGATGACTTAATATTATTACTACATTATTATTATAATAAAATTCCCAAATTGATGTACGAAAAGTAAAGGCAGGCATAATGGCCTATTATACTAATACAGTATTTCTTCTGGCCAAACATAGCGGCGACATTTACGTGAGTGTCAAAACACAAACAAAAGTATCAGGGTCCCCCATTTCGTATCGGTTTGCGTCAAACACGAATAATTTGTATTTCCAATAGGAAACTAGATAGGATCTACTTGTTATAGAAACGAACTGCATCTACACGTCGACAGAATTACATTTCTATTGATGAATTACTGCAGAAAATTGAAATGTCTGGAAATCAATTTGTTTCAGTGCTGATTATGGAGAAGGAAATAAAATTCTAAGAACTGGTTGTGCGAACCTGAGAAAAACCGATTCAGGGAACCGATATGAATCAGCTGAATGACAGACACTACTGTATATAAGAACATTTCCAGATTTGATGCGATGAATGATGCAAATCTGTGTTACCGGACATCATTAAAGAGTAATTTAAACTGACGTAATGACTATAAATGAAACATTTCAAATAGATAAAAGATATAGATCGTGATTCACTTTCAGTTGAAAGAAGTGGACTAAAAGATCAAGCAACGTAACATATTGATTCTTATCTCATACCTCTGTTAGCAATTCAAAACAGAAAGTCATTCTAAACTGAAATATCGTTTTATTGATGAGTTAGCCTATTTTATTGTTCTGTAGCTTTGTAGTTCTAATTGGACATCCCAGACTTTAAAAGAAATAATAACATGTAAACAATTAATTATGATTTCTCAGGGTCATTTTTAATGCGGAATTTGATCAGGAAATTACGCAGTAAAAAAAATAAAATAAATACAACTGGACAAGGGCAAAACTGCTATAATCACGTCTACATAAAGAATTTTTATGTGTTGGGTATGATGTCATTTGCTTCTTTGAAGACGAAATGGAGGCAAAGAAAAAAGTATAAATTCATGTCCCTGCTGTGTTGGCTTTTAATAATGTAGCAGCAATACGGAAGCAACATCGAACGATTAGTTTCTGAACAAAATTACACCCGAAGGCCCAATGCAGTGCTCCATTTTAATGCAGTGAAATAGTCATTAGCGCAGCATGAGGTATATAATTCTCTTCTGGTCACACTTGTTGGCATTGTGACCTCATTTTATTAGCTGGAAAGGTTATGTTTAGCAAAAAACAATATCAAGCTATTTATAAACATGTCATTCTTCGTTATAAACCAAACCTGCAGCTGTAATGAAAACAGTAGTGTTTCGATAGTGTTTAATTTATGCTGTCATCATACAGTGCCACATGTTTGGAATTTCTCAACATTTTTGACCACTTTACACGTTTGAACGCTTTATTTAAATTTTATGCAAAGTATTTTTAGTTTCAATTCAAAGAAAGCACTGAATCTTTCACAGCAAATTTCATTACTCTCAATACACTTTAAATACTTTCTAATTTACGATGTAAATATTAATAGTTGAATCAGTACTCTTCATTAGTCGTAGGTCTATTCTCTATACTCTATACCAGTTTTAGAAGATACGTAAAACATGTCATAGCAGTGTAGCCAGTAGCAACTGGTCACTTTTCTATCAGAAAAGATGAATACATTTCTTCAAAATGTAAGTGTTGCCTCTATTCACAGAAAAGTGGGAAACTAGCCACTTTGTGAATTTATCTAGTGAGTTTATGTATACATAAAACTAATTTGTTGAACATAATTTCATACAGTAGCGTTAACAACGCCCAGGCAACCGGACATTTATACAGGGTGTCTCAAAGTCCCTTGACAAAGAGTAACCCTGTTATTATCAGAGTTACAACAAAATGTAAGAGCGGAAACCGTCTCCAAATATTATGTTTTCAATCTAAAGTGAAGGATTTTTTAAAAATCGGACTAGCCGTTTGGGTTGTACACTCTTTATGCACCCAATATTAAATGAAAATGTAACGGTGCCATTTACTTGGATCCACAACTTAAAGTGAATGGGGGCATATTTGAAATGGGGGCTGGCCATTGACACGTTAGTGTAGCGATAGTAACTTCATTCACTTATGTTGTGGGTTCAGGTAAATGGCAACGTTGCATTTCAACATTGGGTACATAAAGACCGTACAGCCCAAACGGCTCGTCCGATTTTAGACATTCCTTCACTTTAGATTGAAAACATCATATTTGGAGACGGTTTTCCCTCTTACATATTGTTGTAACTCTGATAATAACAGAGTTACCGTATATCAGGTTACTTTTGAGACACCACCTTATTTCAAACCCTTCTTTCCATTCATCTTTTCGTTTCCACTTCCTTGATAGTATGATTATAACTTGGATTCGGAGCAGGGGGGGGGAAGATACTTTATTATTCAAAATATTTTATTCAATTTACCACAATCATTTACAAGATTCAAAAATTTAAATCTATTGTAGAAACTTTAATATTATCTC
This sequence comes from Thermobia domestica, assembly GCF_964235325.1. Taxonomy (NCBI): domain Eukaryota; kingdom Metazoa; phylum Arthropoda; class Insecta; order Zygentoma; family Lepismatidae; genus Thermobia; species Thermobia domestica. The sequence goes on along the minus strand of NC_137455.1, from coordinate 195,527,143 downwards.
AATTAATATTAGAACAAGAAGTGATAATAAATTTCTACCACTTCCGGTTTAAGAAGAGAGATTAGGCTGCAAATGGAACATATTCTTAATCGATTGCAGAAAACCACTTCTTTCTATCTATTACCGATTTTGCTCTATGATGATCAACGTTAAAAACCAGAAAGGGCTGAATTTTAGTACTTCTGGTTTGAATATCACCTCCGTCAGGAAACTCTGCTCCTAACTTGTGAGCCTCTACATCAGCGCCGTAACTTAGATTTTTTTCTGGGAGGACAAGCACTAACATCTGGGCCCCTACAAAATTCAAAAATAGGTCCCTTCTTTCCATCTTTCTCTTACTCTTTGTGGGCCCTCCCGTACGGCAAGGTCTGCGGAGCCGTTAGTTACACCCCTGGGCGCGTTCCATACATGATACATTAATTAAGGGGACAATATTGACAAATCTCAAAGCCATACAATAAATATTATTTCTATGGTCCCTAATAGTAAATATTTTTTCCAGAAATTAGCACGACTCATTTTTATTTTATTCACCTGTGTGTGCTGTTTTGTTTATGTAATGTAGTGAACCTGTTTGATGCTCATTTATAATTTCATGTTCATATCGTATAAGGAGTAAGAAAATTTTGTCTTAAAAAGTGGCAAGTGGGCCACCCTCGAATAGCGGCAGCTTCCCTGGATGGGCAGTTGCTTCCCCTGCCCTCCCCCACAAGTTACAGCCCTGCTCTACATCCTGGTCAAATTTGATGGTAATCCATCAAGTAGTAGTGATATTAGTGGTAGTGGAGATTTTTGTCTCCCGGCCGAACACGCACAAGGAACAGACAGGATGGATATATGAAGGACTTTAATTTAAACTTCTTTAAAAAAAAAAGTAATCAAGAATTAGATATGTCATAATAACACAATTTTGTTTGAAAGGTTGTTGAACAGGCTCTTACAATTAAGATCATGCTTCTCTATGGGCATAGGACAAAACAAAACTAAATCAATCAACCATCTGCAATTTGCTTTCATACACGGGTGCTCACTCACTCACGTATCAGTCACTTGTGAAGTTATAATAGCCATGTATGCAACGCGTATCGTTGATCGAACAACATTGTACGTACATGATGTAAGAGTTAGAAAGGATAATTCCAGTTTTAATTATCCCAAGAAATGTCAACCTACTTTAGTAACATAAAATTACGTACTTAACAGTTCATTTGACGCATTGTGATTTCAGGCTATGTATTTGCATTGAATAGACTTCGCGGTAGCTAACTCGAACTACTTTGGGAGGTTTTGTTTTCCGTTCTAGACAAGCATAATCGATGACAGAAATCTCTCTGCATGACTCCGTGCAGCTTGCAAATAAGTACAGAGAGAGAGTTTGGATACGGTTTGCATACATCAAAATCATGTAGTTATCATCGTAAATGTCCTGGTGTTTAACGGCAGGTTACTTGCTGTAAAATTAGTTGCTTCTATGCGTTACGGTCCTCCGTTAATCCTTTTGTAATCACCGTCTTCCTCGATAGTAGTTTTTCCTCCTTCTTCTTTTTCCTTTCTATCATACCTTATATCACCTCATAATTAGAGCTGCCAGACGCCCTACTTTCCCAGAATATATTCTATTCTTTGGACCCTGAAAGTTGTTCGGGAGGGATTTTAGAAAAATGGGGGAAATGTCCTCTTTTGAGGGGTGCAGACAACTGCTTCAGCTTCAAGATTAGTAATATATAGATCTGTAAATAATTATTATTGGTCTTGTGATTTCAGTTTACTTGCAAATACAATATAGCACATGCAACTGTAAGAGGTTCCGCGGTGGCTCAGTGGCAAAGCGCTTCTCTCTGCTGCGAGGGATTCTTGGTTCCATCCCTGTCTATGCGAGTTTGTGCTAGATAATATCCTATCCGTTGGTTTTCCCAAAGATCCTCACATTCCAATTTGCCGAATGCTTTCGTAATTATTCGGTTTCATTAATTACACATCTTCTTTAGTTTACGCGGCATAATCATGGGTCTTAAAACTGGATGATATTTCATTTTATCCAGCTGTAAGCGCGAAGGAAACAGTTTCAATATTTCCGTGCTAAGTTTTATCTCGCTCCGCAGTTAAGAGATTTGTCGAGTAATATATGTCTTTTTGGATCAAAAGATCCAATATATTTCAATCAAAATTTTTCTTGTACGCCTTATATCTGGAGAACTGCATATAGTATAGCCAAACCCAAACTATCACTTAACTCAGTATGATGTGCTTATTCCATAGAAAATTCGAAAACTCGATTTAGGGCCCGTTCCAAAATTTTGGGGCCCCTAATCCAAAAACTAATTATCGGCTAAGATCCCAATCTTTTGATCCATTTTGGATCATTTTCCTTAAAAAAAATGTTTGTGAAATCTAAAAATGTATCTTTAAAAAAGTATGTCATGTGATAGCCCTACTCTGAATACAATATCTTAGTTTCTTTTCTTCTTTCGCTTTCCACCTCTAATATTGCTCTTTTTCCTTCCCTGCTTTATCAAATACTTCCTCATTAATTTTCTATTCTTCAATATTCGTATTTCGAAGTCTTTTACAGTTTGTAATCACTTTTAAGTATACTATATATTGTACACGTTTCTTCTCTTCACACGAAACGAGACATTTAAAATAGATTAATTTTCATAAGGAGAGAGACATTTAAAATAGATTTGTAGAAGAAATCAGTAAAATCAAACCATTAAAATTCTCCAGTTCATTGTAAAGAAAAGAGAATAATAATTTTTGTCCACACAACTCACAATGGAAGATCCCACAAGTTGTCGCTCAAATCTGATTGCCACATAGCACATCTGATAGAACATCATGAGAAATGAAAATGAGCAAAATTTAACGTGCTATGGACCAGAAGGATAGGACCTACGGGGCTTCAAGTTTTGAATATACAATATAAATATATATATGTTTTAAGTAAATATCTTGAAAACAGTCAAAGAAATCAAAACAAAAAGTGCACAATATAATGAGAACAAATTGCCGTATCGAAAACCATAAACAGTGTTGTCATAGATGAAGTAGTGTCGCCAACTCAGTATAAAAGTATTTTGTTTGAAATAGCACCGTATACAAATGTGCACAGATTTAAAATGCACTATTATCACTAAACATAACAGTGAAGTGTAATGGTACAGTGTTGCACACTGGAGCTACGTGTGCTGAAAATGTACAATCGAGAAGTCTGATATATGGCAACAGAGAGTAATAAAGGAATGCATTAGAAAAAAGTGAGGGATCTGATTACACTTCCGTAGCCCCGGTGAATAAGCAGACAATTCGCGAAAATAAAATGGTACACGCGAGGAAAGAAACCCTTGTTTTCTAATTCTGTAAACTGCTTTTCCAGATTATCTTATCCAGATTTGGTAGCTATGGTTTCTTGGTTTATGTCCTTCGTGTTAAGTGACATATTCTTTTACTTCCTCTCCTACACATCATATGATTATGTTACTGTACACTGTAATATTACCTTATTCACATTGGAAATATAATTATTTCATTACTACTTCATTTCGCTTTTAATCGGCCCGGATAGCCATGTGGCATAGAATGCTAGGCCACCGACTTATTAGGGATCGCGGGTTCCAATCCCGACTCGGATATGGAGGTTTTCGTTATACTTTTCACTTGCCATTTCATTATCATCTTTCGTCTTTTATAGTGGTTCATATCCCACTTTGCACTGTATGTCCCTTCCTATATAGCTTCGGTGCTGACACAGGACATAAAAATGACATCACTCAGTTTCGTTTTACTATTGCATCAATCTTCCGTGACACTGCTAAAATTTGTTGTTATACTATCGGTGTTATTCTGCATTTGAATGAAATTCATATATAAGACCCAGATTCCTTTATTACCCTTTGTTGCCACATATCAGACTTCTGCATTGTACATTTTCAGCACACGCAGTTCCAACAATGTGCAACACTGTACCACTACACTTCACTGTTACGTTTAGTGATAATAGTGCATTTTAAATCTGTGCACATTTGTATATGGTGCTATTTCAAACAAAATACTTTTATGCTGAGTTGGCAACACTGTTTCATCTATGGCAATACTATTTATGGTTTTCGATACGGCATTTTGTTACTATACAGGGTGGCCCAAAAGTAGGTATTTATTCACCCCTGCATTAATCAAGTATAACATTCTAGCTTATGGGTGTATTTGCTTCGGCTGTTCCGAGCTTAAGACATAAGTAAAAAGGCTTTAAGAACAAATAATAAGGAAACTAAGTCTACATGATGTATAACAATAAGAAATGATTTAAAATCCAATGAGGTGATCAGTACGGGACTGTATTGTGCGCGTTTTGATTTCTTTAACGGTTTTTAAGATATTTTTTTAAACGTAGGCCTATATATTTCCATTATATATATATATATATATATATATATATATATATATATATATATATATATATATATATATATATATATATATATATATATATATATATATATATAATATATTGTATATTCAAATCTTGAAACCCCGTAGGACCTAACATTCTGGTCCATACATAGCACCTTAAATTTTATTCATTTTCACTTCTCATGATGATCTATGAAATGTGCTATGTGGCAATCAGATTTGAGCGACAACTTGTGAGACCTTCCCTGGTCAGTGGCTAAAAAGAAAAGATGACGATTGTTCTTAACACCGTTAAATAGTTCTTGCGTTAGTACCATTTTTGTTTTTATTTTCCGTTTGCATTTCAGATCTTTGCTAATTATGTAATGGGTGCAAAAACTATAATCACACTTTTAAATAGGATTTCACAATCTGGGCGAGTACACTACCCGGGAAAAGGGAAGGAAGAAAGGATTAGGAAAGGAAGGAAGCGGCCTGAGATCTATATGTTAGGTACCACCTCGGCATTTGCCTGGTGCTTAGCGTTCTAACTGGAACTGACTAATCCTGTCATAATTTTGAATAGTTTTCAAATATGATTAGAAGTAAACATAAAATAACTATCGCTAACTTACCGATACAATATTTAATTATTAAACAACACACATCACCATTGATTCAAAGGGGAAAGGCAAACATCATTACCATTGATTCTAGTTGAAAAAAAAACATTACCATTGTTTCAAGTGGTAAAGCAAACATCATTACTATTGATTTAAATGGTAAAGCAAACATCATTACCATTGATTTAAATGGTAAAGCAAACATCATTACCATTGATTTAAATGGTAAAGCAAACATCATTACCATTGATTTAAATGGTAAAGCAAACATCATTACCATTGATTTAAATGGTAAAGCAAACATCATTACCATTGATTTAAATGGTAAAGCAAACATCATTACCATTGATTTAAATGGTAAAGCAAACATCATTACCATTGATTTAAATGGTAAAGCAAACATCATTACCATTGATTTAAATGGTAAAGCAAACATCATTACCATTGATTTAAATGGTAAAGCAAACATCATTACCATTGATACAAAGGGAAAAGAAAACATCATTATCATTGATTCAAGTGGAAACGCAAACATCATTACCATTAACTCAAGTCAAAAAGCAAATTTCCCATTAGCATTGATTCAAGTGGAAAAGCAAATATCATTAATATTGATTCAACTGGAAAAGTAAACATCATTACCATTGATTCAAGTGAAGAAACAAACAGTATGACCATTAATTCAAGGAGAGAAACATCATTACCATTTATTCAAAGGTGAACAGAAAATAATATTACAGTTGATTCAGGAGTAAGCAATAAACACCAGTCCTGTGGATTCAAGGGTAAACAGCAAACATTACTCCCGTTGATTCAAGGGTGAACATCAAATATCACTACCATTGATTGAAGGGTGAAGAACAAATATAATTACCATTCATTCAAGATGATAATACATTATAACTTCAGATATCCGAAAAATCTTTGCCATTGTAGAAATATTATTTTCCATTAAAATTGAATCAATAGTAAATAATGTTCTCTATTTGGAAATGATGGTTATTTGATGTTTATTTTAAAATTAACATGTTAAGAGTTGAATACTTTGCAGACAAGGAAAAAGTCAGAAAAAGTATTTGTCCGTGGTTCTCAAAAGGAAAAGTCGAATACAATGCAGAAAAAAATACAAATGCTGGAAGGTTGTAACGGTTTTTGTACTCTCCAGCTGTTCAGTATCATCACGAGATCTTTGTAAAGTGAATAAACTAAACTCAGGGTTAAATAAGGACGGGAGTGGGTAGCGCTGTATTGGTGGGGGTATATAAGTGAGGTGCAAAACATGCACCTGTGCCGCAGAAGCCTCACCATTTCCACTTACGTTACCCATCTCTACACATAAAGCAAGCTGTTCGTTTACCACCTTCACTTTCAAACGAGATGTTGCCCATCTGTTACCTTGCTACCTGTATTTCTTACGGGAAAGTTACAGGCAAAAAGCCTTATTATAAATGTTGTTTAAAATATTCTTCTCATTTCCGCGTTCGGTATTTCTGCTGTAGGAGATGTTTATTCTCACCTTAGTCAATTGCTGTCATAATTGTTTAACAAGTTAGGTCTTTTGTATCTGTTTCTCCGAACTGTGTGTGTGTTGGTATGTGTAAAAGGTGTTTCTTTACATTAAATTGGTTTTAAACTTTATTGATCATTAGAACACTTAAAGGCACTTCATATTCATTAATTCTGAAACACTTGAGTTGCTCTGTGCCGTTTTCTAGCATTCAGTTTACTATTGCTGCTAGTGTTACCGAAGTTTTCCCTGCCCCTGGAAATAAGCTTGAAATAAATTCTGACGTCAAAGGCTTGTTTGACGAGCATTTCAGAAGTACTGATAATGTTAGAAAATCGTACAGTGTGTTCTAAGTTCGAAAAAAGAATGTAGGCTATGCAGACATATTGCAATATTTTAATTTCTTCAACATTTGGATTTTTTTTTTTTATGAAATTCTCATTCAAAACATTTGAAGCAGTGACATATTGGAGTTAATGAAAAACGAAATCTTTGAGTTTAATGTCCCACGTTTATGCCCTTTAGGCTAAGGTAGATGATGATTAAAGCCAGTGAATGATGATGGACGAATTGGTGGAATGAGAATACGGGAGGAAACGGGAGTACCCGGAGAAAGCCCACAAACTTACTTGGCCGTGGACCGAACCAGGGGCTCCACACACCGGAGGTAAGCGCTCTGCCACTGAGCCACCGTTCTTATTCTCTATCTAAAGCGAAATGTAGTATTGAACATGTATACTATCATTACAGATGAATGTGTGAACAATATTAAACGTAAGAAACATGTTTCCGTTACTGTTGACGCATTAAGACAGGTAATGATATACACGTAGCTTTTATTACTTCTTATATCTGTTGTAAAATTTACCTATGAAAAGTATAAGACTTCTTAGCAAATAAAGAAAGAAGACAACACCAAGACCACCCGGATCTTGGTATTGGATTTGCTCATCACTAATGAAAGGGTGTTAGATATGGTAAAGGGGGGGGGGGACAAATTTTAAATATTATTAAGAAGAGGAAGAAAAACTGGTTGGTACATTGGCTAAGAATGAATTGTATCATGAGGGACGTGGAGCATACAAGCTTCTCAGTTGCAGCAAAGTATCTTACCAAAATGGCAAAGTACCTGTGATAATGAATAGGAATGGATTGTTGAAACAGCAAACTAATTCGATACGAAAAAAATAATAAATCCTACATGATGTTTTTCAACACCAAGTTTCGGGTTCACGGTGGCTCAGTGGTAAAGCGTTCACTTTTGGTGCATATGGGATCTCTGATTTGATCCCAGCTCGCGCCAAGTGGACAGTGTTCGTGTGTTTTCTCGTGGTTCTCCCTTTCCTCCCACTTTATTCCACCATTGCATTCATTTCTTATCATCACCGGCTTCTTTAGCCTAGCTAGCATAACCGTGGGACGTGAAAAAAAAAGATTTCATTTCATTTTCAATACAAAGTTTCATGTTCGGAATCGAACGAGGAGTGGAGAAGGGCTATCTATCATTAAACCATCGTACTTTGTACGAATTAAAGTATCGCGTCCTGAAAGTTCTAATGCACTGAAAGTAAGATCATTTTGAAATGATTCTCTTAAAAGATGTCAAGGCTTTTCACTAACTTCTTTGAATCTTAGTGAAAATCTTAAAGATAAGGAAGAATATCGAAAATGTAGCAAATAAGCCAAATCTGCAAAATTGTATTAAATAAAGTAATAACCTTTTCTATAGGTTAGAAATGCTATGCAGATACTATGTGGCACATTTTCTAAAATTTTTATGGTCGTCACTGTCCAGTTGCTTAAAATTGAGAAAAAAAAGTGGGGGATAGCTTAGCAAAATGCCTTTAAAAGGAACTGGGACGTACAAATATGACTGCATACTAAGCTTGTACTCAGAATACTAAAACCAGGGACGGGGAGAGATCATTTTTGTGGGGTATAATTTTAGTTCATCGTATAAAAATTACAGACAAACGAACACCTGAAAGTTTTACAGGGGCTGAAGTTAGCTACGGAGAGGCCCAGCCCCTTACTGCGAGGCCTGCCGCATACACTTGTGCATGTTAATGTAGCAAAAAATTTTCTTATGCAATTTGGTTTATAGGTTATACGTTTCGTACACAGTAAATCTATGGACATCTTATAGAAAGGTCAGCTCAACTACTTACTCCATAATAATGGTCATCTGATGAAAGAAAAAAGATGGAAAACTTCTCTTAAAACAAACGACTTCGAGAATCGAATTTAGGATTTAGATTTTTAGTCTGTCGGCATCTATGGCCATGTTAGCCCGTCCGTACGAGGGATGACAGGGAAGAAAGAAAGGATTGGGGAGAGAAGGAAGTGGCCTGGGACCTATATGTTAGGTACCATCCCGCCATTTCCCTGGTGTGAATGAGGAAAATCCAGGAAAACCTCATGATGGCTAGTCTGAAAAAGCTTTTACACATTTTCGATCGAGTGTCCCCACCGGTAATCGAACCCGGGACCGCTCGCACCTTCGAGAATCTAAATATGAACCTCCTAATTACAAAAATTACAGAACAATTGAATCTTTGTTTAGTCCATGTTAGAGGGGGGAGAAGACTAAATTCTAATCATATTTGGTTCCATAAATATAGATTCAGTAGTCAATAACTATCAAAGTAGACGAAGGAACTACAAAATCCTTAAATGTTTTAAAAGGACTGCAACAGTTATAAGAACACACAACTAACGAACTTTATACAATAATTATCATACATTTAAAAGTTGCTGTTAGCGAAATTCAAAACATGTATGCAATTTAAAGGAGGTAGTTATTACCGGAGGGAGTAAAAAGATAAATATATTTTCGTAAGTAGGCCGCACTGGTCAAGCAGTTAACTTGACTTCCTCTCCTCTTTATATAAAATTGAATAAAGTCAGCTAGCCAAGACATTTTTAAACGTCGGCAGCCACATTGAAAGTCAAATCTTCTCCTCAACCGGTCACCTGCGGGCCGGAAGGACTTCCTCTTTTCTTGTCTGACGTTTTTGAAATTAAATTTAGTTTCTTTTTTGTATTTTCCCTCCTTTGTTTCACTTTTCTTTCCCGTTCTGATGACACTTGGACGACCTGTTCTAGTCTTCGCTTTATCTTGTCTCATCTTGCTTTGCATGACATCAAGGTTCAAAATGACATTGAAATTTATAGAGGGCATTCGTTTCTTTGCTTTTTCTTTTCTTACAATCGCGACAGCATGATAAAAAGTGAGTGTGAATTGTGACAAATGTGAGTGACTTCTGTTTGTCTCAAGAATATTTTTAAATATTTCTCAAGAGCAGTTTTTATTTTACCTTCGACTATGTTTTCAAATAGTACATGAGCTTATGACAACTTACACCGATATTTTTCGATCCATTTGTTTATTTGAAATTAATTAATTGATCGTTATTAGTGATAAAGCTATTTGAGACGTGGACGTACAGTTTCGACGTTGGATCTAATCTTTATGTACTCCATGGGGAATCGAACCTAAATCTTCCGCATCAAGTGGGAGAACGGTACCGTTTAGCCACGAAAGAGCTCCTGTCCTCCCTGCTTCGCTAGTGGCTAGCACGTAGTTTTGTCTACATGACAAGAATAGTCTAATCTCGTCTCGAAAACTAGGCGAAAATTACATTTTCAAAATCCCGGGTTCGATTCCCGGTGGGATCACTCGGTCGAAAAAGTGTAACACGCTTTTTCAGGCCAGCCACCCTGAATGAGGTTTTTCTCATTCACACCAAGCAAATGCCGGGGTGGTACATAACTTATAGGTTCCAGGCCGCTTCCTTCCTTCCCTTTCCTTGGATAGTGCACTCGCCGAGGGACGTCATCCCTCAAACGTGACCGGCTAAACGGCCTTAGATGCCGAAAGCCCAGAAATCTAAATCCTAAATCCTACATTTTCAAAATCGAGACGAGATATGTCAATTCTTGTTTCATTTTCGAGACGAGACAAGATATTTCTCGAGTCTTGTGAGTACCGCTAGTTCATCCAAATCTCAGATTTAGAAACATCGTTTTTAGTATTACACGTTTTATAGTACAAAAACTAGAAATTGGTAAAGTGAACATAATGAAGAGGATTTACCAAGTTTGAGGATATGCACGTCATTACATGGATACTCCAATAACAAACATGGTTTAAATGTTGTTTAAATGTTCGTGGATCTCTCATGACATGGATCGTTTCTAGACGACATTAAGAAAAAATTCGGGTCATAAAATTTCTACGTAAATTTATAAAACAACAAAAATTCGAAACGAGACAAGAAGGGCATTCTAAAATTGGAGACGAGACGACAAAGAGTTTTTCGAAAATCGAGACGATATAGAATTTTTTTCAAAATTGAGACGAGATGAGAAAGAATTTGTCGAAAATCGAGCCGCGAAAGAATTTTCGGAACATCGAGGCTAGATAAGAAGCATTTTTCGAATGTCGAGACGAGTAATAATTTTTCGAATGTCGTGACGAGACGAGAAAATCTCGTCTCGTAGACAACATTACTAGCAGTCGCGCGCCTGTGATGCTCGGGATCCCAACTGGCTGGTGGTTGGAGTTTGGCGTCCCTTTTTAGTTGCGAGTTTATTTAAGACGTAGATTAAGGTAAAATCTGAACCACCGTAATGCGTTCAAATTTCGTGGCTCTCCCGCCGGAAATCGGACCCGAGACCCTATTCGTTATGGCGCATGCTGGTCTATAGACCAGCGAGGAGGGCTCGGGGTCTCGGATTCGGTTCCCGGTGATAGAGTTCTGAACAGATTACAATGATCCGAATTCTATATTAAACAGCATATCTACATCTCTCACAGCCTCTATGCTGAAAAGAGACCGTAAACTTCGACAAATAAATAACAATAACAACGAAGTAGCTACGGGATGTTTGATAAGGAATTCCTCGATATCCAGATGGTTTATTGAATTCGTTCCATGAGCGGAGTTCCGGGGAATATTTTTTGATGAAAGTTTAATTTTATGGTTGAGTTGGTTGACACTGATTGAAGTTTAACGTTTCCTCTCCAGCACCAGAGCTATAAGACGGAATTTATTGCTTTAAGTGGGAATAAATCTACTTGCGTTTTCATTCCACGTTTAGTACTTCAATAGGGAATTAAACTCAGTTTACAAAAACTACGCGTATTAAGTATCTTTCCTCGAAACAGAAGTATTTATGGTCTAGTTTCTTTTTGAAAATTCGATGGAGAAGTGGAAGAAAGAAAGGTGGTAATTATTATCTTAAAATGTCCATAGATCGGAATCTCCGAATATTAAAGACATGGAATTTGGCCTACGGATTTCTCCTTCAAAATAATTAGACATTTCTTTCCGCGTTTTTTGATATTTGGCATAGGGAGGGAAAGGGATAAGGGAAAAGATATGGGAATTACAATTATTATAATAAGATATCCATATCTCGAAATTTCTTATGGCTAGAGACATGAAATTCAGTATTTGGACTTCTCATTTAAAATAATTAGACATATGTTTAACCATTTTATATATATGCCTTAGAAGGGAAGAATAAAGCCGGTAGGAAAAATGAGTAGGGTTACAATTTTATAATTAGATAGTCATATCTGGAAATTCGTTAAGGGTAGAGACATGAAATTTGGTATTGAGACCCTTAGACATTTCATTTAAAATAGTTAAAAACATGTTTCAGTGCTTTTTTGTGTTTATTTCCTGTAGAAGGAAAGAAAAAGGAGGAAAGAAGAAAAGATAGAGGTTTCGATTGTTATAAGAAAATTACCACACATATATGTACTGATATGGGCATCGAATTTAAATGTAGTTATTTGTTTTGCCATTAGTTCTGAAATTCATTATTACAATGTTCAAACTGTAAAAATGTCAACCATTGTTGTAAATTGTTTTAGATATATATTTTTTGTTACAAATTTATTCAAATATGTAACACTTCCTTACTTCTATTGTTGCTTCTATTTTCGTGTAAAATAACAGTGCAATTTGGAATTTCCTAGAAACGTAATGTAAATTTTGATTTTGTTTGTTGCGTAAAAGAAACAATTAAAATGAATTCAGATCTATAGATATACGAAAAATTAATGTATTGTTCAGTACTCTCATATAGATTTTGTCCTATCTTTTTTCAGCATTGGCTAGATCCAACCAAAAAAGTAGCGAAGCAACTTAAAGGTAAGAATTTATTTTTATTATTATTATTATTATTAAGAAATTAAATGTCGACTAAAAGCAGGGAATTCGTGTTACTATTCGGTTCAAAATCTCTTGTCGTCGCGAATTCTGTCGAGGAATTTGAAGCTTAAAATATATAAAACGATAATCATGCCTGTTGTTCTGTATGGTTGCGAAACATGGTCGCTTACTCTGAGGGAAGAACATAGACTGAAAGTATTTGAGAACAGGATCCTGAGAAGAATATTCGGACCCAAGAGGAACGAGAATGGGGAATGGCGGAAGCTTCATAACGAGGAACTACATAGTTTATACGGTTTACCCAACATTGTTAGGGTCGTCAAGTCTAGGAGGCTTAGGTGGGCAGGTCATGTAGTAACCCATACATGGTCATGTAGGTCATGTAATGGAAGAAAGTAGAAACGCTTTCAAAGTCTTGACTGGTAGACCCATAGGAAAACGACCATTAGGAAGACCTAGGCGCAGATGGGAGGATAATATTAAGATGGATCTCGCAGAGATAGGAATACAAAGTAGAAACTGGATCCAATTAGCTAAGGATAGAAGTCAGTGGAGAGCTTTTGTGAACGCGGCACTGAACCTCCGGGTTCCATAGGCCATAGAGTTAGTTAGTTAGTTAGTTAGTTAGTTATTATTATTATTATTATTATTATTATTATTATTATTATTATTATTATTATTATTAAAATAGAAAACATTGTAAAGAAAGAAAAAGAAACGAGTTACTTAATCCGTAAGTAGAACCAGCTTTCGGCCAACAGACACAGGCAAGACAAGTCAGTGTTTATTTGTTTCATATTTATATAATATGGATTAAAATGTCTCTCTGTTTCATTTTAATAGTTTCTTGGACGTGTTGCGCGCGTCCATTGTTAAACGAGAAATAGAAAACCGCAGAATGGCCATGTTAAAGATTATTGTATTCGGAGACCTCCCATGTTGCAAGATGGAAAAGAAAGAACACTGACTGAAATAATGAAGACGTTTGTCTTCGTCGGAGTTATCAATTTTCTAAAAGGTAAAAGTGTTTTTTATAAAATATAGTCTTCTTTTCATTCAAACAGTCTCATCTTCGCTTTGATGTTGGCCTCATTTTTCTAGCAAATTACTGTAGTACTCTATCTCACACTCAGATATGTCCACGCCATACATTCACCCTACCTTGGTGCTAACGCTTTGATTAAAATACGAGGGTGGATTGAAAAGTTCGTGGTCTGACCTACAAAATTAGAAAATATTTGTATAAACCATGTGTTATATTTCCACGTAATGCCCCTCGACCGAGCCACCTCTACGGTAACGCTTCTGTACCATTTTTAAATCAGGTCAGCAATTTTATTGACATTTTCTGTAGTGGTCTACGTTGAAGGCCTGCCATTGGAAGGGGGTCATCTTCAATGCTGTTTTTGCCACTGTTAAATTCAGCTACCTACTCTTCCACTCTGGAATACGAGGGCGTGTAGTCTCCTAGTGCCTGTCATGTCCATATGAATTTTCTGTGGTGTTAAACCCTTTTTATGCAGATACATAATGACAGCTCGATACTCGAGTTTCGCCATGTCACAAATTTTCGTCACTTCCTTTGACTTAGTGCCTTATAAATTCCTCACCTGAAACAATAGAAAAATGAAATTTTAGGTAGTGACTACCAACGGATATAGCTACGTAGCTAATGTATACAAACATAAAATAATTGCTTCATTCCTAGTCAGGCCACGAACTTTCCAACCCCCTTCGTAATAAGCACTAACTATCTTGTTTGGTCTGAATAGTTTATCTAAAGACAGGTTCAACCTATTAACCAATCTAGACGCGATCAAGAACAACGGATATTGTGACTATTTTTTCTTTTCCTTTTATGTTTCTAAAAGATATATGCAAAAACTGAAAATTGGAGAAAGAAAGAACAGAAAACCCATGGTCACGGATGTTGTCTACTAGAAACTGGCGCAGCCGGGAGTCGAGCCAAAAATCTCTTGTACTAGATGTGAACCACTTTGCTCTCCTTAAATCATGAGATTCCCCTTTGTGTCTAATCCTATTTCAGTTATTTATTTCGTAAAAAAAATCTTGGTATTTTAACAATCAAATGAACTTTATTTACATTTGGTGTGAATTATAGAGCAAGCAAGAATATAATAATAATGTTGGTTGATGGAAACACTGGTTATCCTGTTAAAACTCATTGCCATAGAGTCTTATCGAAAATTATAAGTTTCCGTTGTGGCATTGCAAGCCCATAAGCTTCAGGTAAAGGCGGCAGTTCGTTGGTGAAACGAAAGTTTATGAGCGTTCAGCGAAAAGTGCTACTTTTAATGGTGGCATATAGGAGCCTAGAATGGAAGGTATGATTAAAGACTCCTCTTCGAGCGAGATGAAGAACTTAAGAGAGAGAGGGGGGGGGGTAAAGGGTGTGTAGTGAGAGGTAAGATTTTTGACGGGTGCGTCTGGAAGTTTTAGTACGGCTCTCCTCAGATTCTTTAACGCCCCCTTATATACCAGTCGTTACAACAAAAATTTACGAAAGAAAAAGAAAACGCATAGCAACAAGAACTTTGAAAGCAAGGTTTAAGAAGAATTATAACATTCGTTATTACTATTGCCTTTAGGACATATTGTGTGGAATCTATACTTATATGCCAAGAGATCATTTCCCCCTGGTCATGTATCTTGAAGGTCTCTTGAAAATAATACTACTAATAAAAAAAGGACTGAAGGAATTATATTGTCTGTATAATATGTAGTGTATTACAGGGGTAAGAAAGAAAAAGCGCAGGTAGATGGGCTATCATATCCTGTGTACCATTTCGAACTTTATAAACAATACATCCCCCCTCTCTTCCCCGTTCAATTTCACTTGCTCCTCGTAACTGACCATAATTCCTTGATGGAAGGAAGCACAGGTGAAATTATTACCTATTTAGGAGGGAGTGAGACTAATGGATAGGGGTTTTCAAGATAACTCAGTTCTCAGCAAAATCATCCATGTTGTAAAACCTAGCTTGCGGTTAAGTTTTTCTTTCTTTCTTTCTTTCATACTGCAGAGAGTTCTGTATTTCTTTCTTTCCCTCTCTTTCCTTCTATGATTCAAAATTGGATTCCATTGCTATGATTCAATTGTGATTTGATCATATAATGGCGGGAGGAAGGAAGTCAATCGTTTGTGCACGATTAAGCAGACATTCCTTTCGGAACTGGCACTAAATTCGAGTACGAAGAGAGTTTTGGGTCTAGAAAAAAAAATGTCGTGATTGTCAGTACGTATTGATAATTCAAATGTATTAAAGAAAGCTAAGCTTTGAAAAAAGTGCTGAAGGAAAATAGAATTTGTATTAGGAAATATATTTTTTTTTCTTAATAACTTCATTAACGTTTATGTGACCTACCTAATCCAATGATGAACCTTCCTTATGGGTATATGCTTACCGTATGCGTCTTCACCACTGAAGATCCGGGTTCGATTTCCGGCAGGTTCTCATGTAGTTCGGATGCCAAGTTAAGCTGTAGGTCCAGGTCACATGTGGCCTTGGTGCTGACAGTGACGCTAAATTCCAATTCAATGAACTAACCAATCCAATGCAATGCTTCCCAAGTTCGTCTTTCTAAATATGTAGAGTTTCGCGTGTGATACAAAGCGTTTTCTGAGCCCAAGAGTATTTTGAAGGAAAACTTGTAATCTTTGAATGAGTTCCAAAACACCTAACTAATGTCAGTAATGCATCTACCTGCCAACTAAGCGGTCTGGATTCGATACCCGGTGGCGCCAGGATTTTTTTTCTCGTTCTACCCTAGTTTCATTGTGGCTCTAAGCTTCACTTAGCCTCTTTAAAATGATTTTCTAGCACAACACGAGTAAAATAAAATGGCCGAAGTGTGGTCCTGACTACATCACTTTCATGAGTGCGGAAGTCAGGAAAATGTGAAGCCTTTCCCTCTATACATAGCCCTTGCGTCTTCAGAGTTTGTCCCGGAAGGGAAGCACCTTTACTTCTACTTTTAAAAAAGTGTCGATTAGCTAATCCACTAATTAATTTTTTTTAAAAAAATCGATATTTTATACAATTACAGATAAACTTGTAGCTTTAATAAATTAATCGAACTACATAAAGTGTGGAATTATTTTTGTAAAAAATGCTTTATTTGTATGATTTTAAAATAATAACAATTAATTCAGTGGTACACTCTGACTTCAAGACACTTGTAGTGTGATGTTCATTTTGCCGTACCTCTAACCATTTCTTTAACTGAAGATAACAAAATATTTTCATACGTAGCCTACATTTTGCACTCACCGTACTTGTAACGTAAAAGCTCAGCAGGGAAGTAAATCTGAAACAGCCAATTCCCGATGATTTAATTTGATTTATTGCTTACAGTTTACATTCCACATGACTGTGAAGTGCTACCATTTGACTCTATTGAAATGTTAATTGACTTTTTTTTCATAATGAGTTAAATAAAATTTAGTTCAACTTGCGTATCCCTGATTACGCTCAAAGAACTCCCAGGGATTCGTGGACCACAATTTAAGAATCACTGTATAAATTGCTTTTGGTCCAACGTAGGAACACTGTAAAGGCGATTAAAATTCGTTTAATTTCTGATTACGTTATTTAGAAAAAAATAATTGATCTGCGGTTCTAATTACGATTAATTAAATCTCAAAACAGATATGACATTTTATGTCCCTATAGGGACAAGGGAGTTGAGCTGCTAATAGCTCCCACTGTTACAACATATTAGCAATATATTAAAATATATGTCTCCATTGGGTTATTTGAACAATTAGCATGGAACTCATGCTTGTAATGACTATATGCTTTTACTTTTCTAGTAATCTACAAACTTCAACTGATCAATTTGATGTTTTTTGAATTCCATTCTATTATACTTACTGCTTCTGATGCTCTTAGCGTGCAGAAAAGTACATGAAATACGAGTCATATGAAGAATGCACAACGTAATACTACTACTACTACTACTACTACTACTACTACTACTACTACTACTATTACTACTACTATTACTACTATTACTACTACTACTATTACTACTACTACTACTAGTAGCACTTCTTCTTCTTCTTCTTCTTCTTATTATTATTATTATTATTATTATTATTATTATTATTATTATTATTATTATTATTATTATTATTATTATACCTTCGAATTATTATATTATAAGGATTCAAAGACATAACCATGAATGGGGAGTAGGAGCGTGGTGGCTAAGTGTTAGAGCGCTTACCTCCCATGCGAGGGATTTCTGGTTCGATCTAGGACATGATAATTTGTTGTGGACATCTTGTCCGTGGGTTCTCTCGAGTTTCTCCTGCTTCCTCTCACTCTATCATTCCCCAATTCTTCTTTCATTACCATATATTAATCATCCGTTTTCTTTAAGCCTAAAGGACATAGCGTGGGACGTAAAACTAGAATTTTCATTTCATTTCACTTTTATTTGTCATCCATTTCCTTAAGCTGAAAGGACGTAAACGTAAGACGTTAAATTCAAGATTTCAATTAATTTTATAACCAAGAAAGTACTTTGATCTATGATCTCTATGTCTGCCAATTCTTTCTTTACCCATAATATTTTGTGTAGAGAAAATATATCCTCTGCATTTTGCTTTATTATGGTTTACTGAAATTTCTGTTGCTAAGCGTTGCAATATGTTACTGTAAGGCTTCTCTTCGGAGTATGTTTTCTCAAGTTAATTGTACTACTTTTACAATTAACATGTAATTGTAATGGTAGTAATTAATTCGTCTAATACATTGTCTTGTCATTCTGAAGTTATTTATCTTTATTAGTTCACCGAATATACATATCCGCTTATGAGTTCAAGATGGGGTAAAAAAGGTAACCATAACGAATAACCGACGAAAATGTTACCTGTGCAATAAAATAAAGTATTAATTTACTCCATAACCCTGTTCTGTAAAGATTATGCAAACAGAAGGTTCAGATCGATCGTTTAATGCTCTAATATTTTAGATCAACTAATTATGGAGGTTGGTAAGGAAATAGCGTGCTCAATCGATAGTGTATACTATAGTATCCTGAATAAACTAACGGAGTGGGGCGGATTCAAGATCTCCTTCAGAGAATGTGGTTCTGTCAAGTTATGAGTTATGAATGACAATCCTAGGAACAAAGTCAAGAGTACCGTTAGAATAAGTTAATACAAATAAGAAATAAAGAAAAACAAAAACAGTGGAATGACTGGAGAAATGTACCAATGTATTGCATGTAGGTTTCAGTGTTCTGCCCTAAAGCATGTTCTAGCTCACTTACCTTAACGTAGGTAGGCTCGGCCACTAAGCCAGTACAGAAAGGATAGAGTGACCAGTATATGTAAGAACTGTGTAATTGTGGCCATGTGTAATTATTGGTTTATTATACAATTAGTCGTTTGTACAGTACATGTCAATTATTACTTCTCTAATATAATGAATTACGACCTCGTACAGTGTCAGGTTCAAGAATCTTCACAGAAGAAAATATATCAATAGCAGCGCCTAAATCCTTGTTCAAATGGGACTTTGGCTGATACATTAAAAAAAAAAAGTTTTCCCATATTAATTCTAACGTCCAATAATAACTTGTCCAGATGAGGAATAATCAGCTCCCCTTCCTTACGTCAGTGGAAGTATAATATAATATTATTTATAGTAGCTTTCAAAGAGCTCGGCGTAAGTTCTTATGATGTTTCTCTTGCATGTTTCTTCCTTCACTTCCTTAAAGTTTGCCTGCCATGTAAGTACTTCGCATTCGATTACATCGAATTTCATTCAATGTTGTTTTCCGTGCCTAAGTTACTGGCATTGGAAATTTTCACTTAAGAATGTATAAAGTATAGTGATGGAATCTTCATGCATTATCACAATTTAATGCCATCTGACAATGGGGGTCTCTTTCTCACTGCAGCTCCGTTAAATTTCCCATCGTTCGTGGGTATTTCACCAAACCAGGAAGCTTCTGACGATTTCTCATCACACACTCTACACGCGTGCATCTCTCTTTCACACACACACACATATATAACACAAGTATTCTGTATTCTCTAAAACATTTACCAAAACTTCATTCACTATGCATTCCAAAGCTATGGTGCGTGTGTGCTTCCATACCATAATTATGAGAACTTTTTCAATGTCCTGTGGCTATTGACCAACGAAATTGCTTTTCATTGTGTCGTTGCTTTCTAGGAATCGTTTATCAAATGCATATTTATTCATTTTTTTATTGTTTTATATCAGTTTTATTACAATTATTCTAATTTAATAGGCTGTCAGAAACAACACTATTTAGTATCTTGTTAAATTCATCTTCCTTGTTTTACACTGCATGAAGGTTCATGGCCGAAAATACTGCTTATACTTGGGTGATGTATATCAGCACACTGGCTCTCATTCATGTCTGGTCCATGATACTTTCCATTTGGTAACTTGAAATAGAATTAAAACAATCTCTGAGCAAAGCAGAACATTTTACTAAAATAATTCGTGTATAACAGCTTCGTCAACTATCTATACCTCTTGGTTTCATCAGACATTTTGTGAAACCAAATGAATTTTCTTTTAGTAAAACGCTGTGCTTTGCTCAGAGATTGTTCATGTAGTTCTCCAATAGCTTCACGATGCTGTGTGTCTATACCGAATGATTTGTGCCTCCACGGGAATCGAACCTTAGGCTCACTTACCAAAGATGTTTGAGTTAACTATTCTACTACACGTGAGAAATTATTATTATTATTATTATTATTATTATTATTATTATTATTATTATTATTATTATTATTATTATTATTATTATTATTATTATTATTATTATATCTCTGTTTAAACCGGTTCCAGCTTAGTAATTTGACGGCCGTCTCTGACAAGTGCAGATTATTTGAAGAGTTCTCCAGAGAACTTTCTAATGATATGGCAGATGTCTACTGCTAATGATTTTTTTTAGATTTGTTAGGAAGTGCTATTATTATTATAATTTGTTGTTGTTGTTCCTCTTCTTCTTGTTTCCAATTGGCTAAATGGTAAACGCATCTACCTTTTGTGTGGGTGGCCTCAGGCTTTCCTATGTTAACAAAGCTTCTTGAGACAATTCGGGAGTTACCTGGATTAACAAACAATCCAATCCCCGTTCCCAGAGTTAGAAATAAAGCGTTGGCAACCTGATTTCGTACGTAGTACTTTGAGGACTGCAATGTCACTGACTAAAGAGTTTAAAGTTTCTGTCATTCATTACAATATCCCTTCTTCAGTAAAATCATCAGTTATTAGGATTACACAGTGGGGCTTATAAGATTGCACTCTTAGTGCGTCCATCCGTTTGTTTCTCCACTCTTAACCAAAAGCGTTTTTTTTTTTCTTTCCAATAGCCAGACCGATTATTTCGACCGGGTTCGTTTATAAAGTCAATCTACTAACATATTCGCGGGTAACAGTGATCATCCGTACCCCGTTTAAAATCCATAACATTCCCTAGCTACTATGCCACCTACATAGTAGCAAAGAAATGTTGGTTGCCTATGATAATAGGATATTAATCGCTTGAATCCTTTTACTGTATTTTAGCAGACTTTATATGAGAATGAATTTATGTTGTTTTGCGTCTTTATACAACATCGAGGTTATCAAGAACGGATTTTTTTTATAACAGTGGTTCTCAAACTTTCCAATAACGCGGACCCTTGTTCATTCGGAAAGTGAACTGCGGCCTCCCTTGCAATTCTATCTGAAATTACACATGATATTAAAAAACAGAATTACCACTGACAAGAAAAAGGTCAAGAAAAATAATGCAATAAGTAATTTATTCTAAAAAAGATACAGGATTGTTTCCTAGTGAACAAAATTTCAATTGAAAATACAGTACCGTAACTTTCCAGACTGAAAATCAATGTCTTTTAGTGTCGGCTTTAGGGCAGAAATTTAGTAAAGAAGGAAAACATTTAAATTTACAAACGTAGGTGTAATTTCTAATTTTTTTCTTCCTAGTAATTGAAAAATTACTTCTTGCATAACAGCTGCGAGTTCCATTTTATTACAACACATTTCAATTTTTAGGCGCCGCGGACCCCCTGGCTAGGTCTCGCGGACCCCACCTTGAGAAGTACTGTTCTATAACTTGGGACCCCAAACCAAATCGGGGCTTTTGAATCTGGTGTTTTTGTCGGGTACTACAGACCACGATCTAAGATCAACTCTGGAAGTCCATATAGATCGTTCACCACTATACTATATCGCCTCCAACAGAGCTAGGTTACAAGACCACACCACTGGCCCCAGCACGTCTTATTTCACTTATTTTTAAGATTTTACGTTATTTCGAAATAACTTACTTTGTGTATATACAGTATATTAAGAGCAGATATGATTCGGATTTCACATTATTCTTTGAGTCCAAGTCCTAGGATCTGGAAGGACATATTTCAAACAAAAAGAAATTTGTTTCACTAAATGATGAAAGGTATTTCAAGCTATTTTGAACAGCTCCATCCACCATCACTTCCCTCCCTTCCCCTCAAAAAAGAGTACAATAGCTTGTAGACACTTTAATAAAAAAAGACTAATTTCTGAGTAGGTATAAAAAAATATTTAATTAAAACGAAATTAAATGCAAGAGTAATAAAGCAGTTTCCTGTAAACACATTTTACATTATGTGCATCAAACATCGTTTTATTGCGGTATTTTCATATATACAATGAAAAACAAAAATCAGCAAACAATTAATTAAATTACTAAAACACAACTAAAGTTCCAGGCAATACCATGTTTAATTTCGAAATTCTCACTACTAAAACAAGGAAAAAAATAAAACAGAGGGCAAGAGAAAAAAAAATACTAAATGTCAGTGTCCCTGTCTCAGATTCATTCGCTTTCTCGTCGACGAGTGTCGCGAGGAAACAAAATGTTCATTAGTCAAAGGAAACACCGTTATGTAGAACATGTAACGACACACTTTATGACTGCACTAAAAATCCTGCTGCGAATGACATCTACTGGAAATGAATGGAATCAAAAGTACAAAAGAAAGCAAAAAAAGAAGCGCAACATGAAATTTTATATACGGTGTTCGTTTCTTTTTGTTTGTATCCCCAAACGGAAGAGAACACCAGAAATTCATCACGAATCACCTATATAACAATGGTGGGTGACACTGTTAAATTGAGACATGTTGAGTATTGTAATAGATTTTTCTTTAGTGCTAATGGCTGTGTTATCCTTTACACGTGTATCGTTCAGATCCTAATTTTAATGGTTTCTCATGTAATAACATAGGCCTATCTCTTAATAGAGGGAAATGTCATTTTATGGCCAAGATTCTCTCTCTCTCTCTCTCTCTCTCTCTCTCTATATATATATATATATATATATATATATATATATATATATATATATATATATATATATATATATATATATATATATATATATATAGTATGGTTGAGAAGTCATAATTGGTCCATTAATTAAAAATAATAGTTCTTCAAATTATTATTATTATTATTATTATTATTATTATTATTATTATTATTATTATTATTATTATTATTATTATTATTATTATTATTATTATTACTGCTGTTCAGGTATGAGACGCATGTGAAAAAAGGACGATATTCTTACCAAACTAGAAAATGGTCGAATACATTTATTGTGATTGATATACAAGTATATACCTTGGCTATTTTCCGACGTAGTCACCATAAACCTCCAGACATTTCTATTAGCGTGGCACAAGCTTCCGTATGGGTCTCTGTCTAAAAATCTGCCATCTAAGAGTGCAGCCAGTCCAGACCTGATGTCTTGAGTACTTCACTACTATTGAAACGCTTCGATGCAAGCCACATTTTCAGGTGAAGTAAAAGGAAGAAATCGCTGTGGCAAGATCGAGGCTGTAAGGAGGATGATTGAATTGTTCCTATCGAAATCTTTGAATTTTCTCAAAAGTACAAGCAGCTGTGTGTGTATGGGAAGGAAGGGGGGGGGGTGGCCGTTGCCATGAATAAGAATTTCAGAGCGTAGCATTCCTTTCCGTCGATTCTGGACAGCATCGGAGATTATTCAGTATTTAGCAACACTCATCTGCTTTAATTGCTTGTTTTGCTTCCAAGAATCCCACAATAATATTGTAACTTTCGTCCCAAAACATGGTAGCCATATTTTTTGAACTGATGGTATTTGTTTGAATTTCTTCGCGTTAGGAGAACCAGAGTGCCGTCATTGCATTGACTGCTGCTTCAACTGGTGCACAATATCCAGATATCATATCCCATCACTATGTGAAAAAAGAGGCTATCCCCATTCCTTCCCCACCGGCATGTGCAGCTATCATTCTTTACTCTTTTTGAAGTCTGTCAGCATTTTTGCGTTTGTGACAGCTTATTAGTTACAAATTATCAGTAACTTACAATTCGATGCACTGTTTTCGCAAACACTATAGAACTCTGGTGAGTTTAGTTATTGTGAACTGGTGATTGAATCGCACTTTCTCGTTAATGTGTTCCATCCGATGGTCCATTCTGAACACTAGGCCTTCCGCTATGCTCATCGTTATACATATTTGAACGTCATTCCCGAAACTCTCGGCACCATTGCTTGACTTCCCATTCATCATTACTGTCGGTTCGTAAATGACACACAATTCTCGATGGATGTAAGCCGCATTCTTCCTTTGATGTTCAGAAATCTTATTGACAGATATCACTTCATATTTGGTTCTGATTCGATTCCGGCGGAGCTCATGTGGCTCGGATTCCACGTTAATCAGTAGGCCCACGTCTCATATAGCCTTGCTGCTGAAAGGGACGCTAAACTCAAACTCAGCTCAACATTTGGTGGGATTTTGTAATATGGTAATCATTTCAACTTAAGGCAAATATGGTTTGAACGAAAGAAATGAAAGGAAAGAGAGATTGGTCAATTTCTATGGGCAGAATGCACTAGTAACTGGGAACACTTAGCTCAATCAGTACAATCAGTGACGTCATCCGTCCCCCTACCTTTTCAAATCCATTTTTACCCCTGGATAAAATGAAAAGATCGAAGCTTCATAATAAACTTATATATGAATCAATTTGTAAGTGTTAGAATAGGGGAGGAAATGACAGAGAAGAGGGCAATTTCTGATATGAGAAATTCTATTAGCTACAATAAATTAGTTTATTCTTACTGTATAAAATGGGGAAGAGGGAGCCAAATATGTCGCTGTTAGGCTGCATGCCGCCTAATATGTTGCTTAGCCTAGGCTCCAATCCGGGCCTGCCCTGTCTCAATCCAATGAGAGTTGTGGTATCTATCATCATGTCCGTGAGTTTTCCCTACCAACACTAACACTAATTCACTTGGAATTATTCATTTGTCCTCTTTAGCCTACAGGGCCTTTAGACTTTATATTTTAAATATTTGAAAAAAAAATAGCTAGTGGCCGTAGTAGAATATTGTATTGTGTTCTTTTCAAATAAATAGATGCGTTATTTCATATTTCGCACGTAAAAATTCCTTTGGTTAATGGCTCCTTTCTGTAATTAACAGAAAAAAAATATCCTTGAGCTGAAATATATGCTAGAGGCATTGAAGCAAATTAATATAATTTCAGCGAACCATTTAACTTACTAGTTGACTATTTCGCTGGTTTTAAACTCTAAAATATGCACTTCTACACGTTATTTTTTGAAATGTAATTCCAGCAATGTAATTCCAGATTGTTCCAGCAATGACGTCTTTTTTTTTTTTTTTTTTTTTTTTTTTTTTTTTTTTTTTTTTTTGGCCATTGTAATAACGTATTGTGTGGAGCACCCGTGTTATACAATGCTAGAAAAATACATCACGCAAAACTAAAACAAAAAGAGAAAAAGAACAGTCAGAAAGAAGTTCCAAAGCCATCTCTTCAATGATAAATTCCAGTCTATTTTCTGTTTTTAAATGTTGTGAAGAAAGAAAAGAGGGAATCATTGTTACTGCTTCTTGTAATTGTTTAACGATAGGTTATAACGTTTATTTCTGCTGCCACTGATTGGAGCATCCGGCAATCAATGAATAACCTGCTGAAGAATTAACAACAGGGCTTTGCCTACCTATACGTTGAGTGGAGTGAACTTCACAAGGACGTCTCGGTGTGGATAATATATATTACAAGGAAACGGTCCCTGAGTGTGGATGAAACGTTTCTTCTTTAATTATAAGGTGTCCATCTTCAGCAGAAACAAAGTCCTCCGAGGCAGTAAGCAAACGGAAAGTCCAAAGAAAAAGATTCATTTACGCCGTTGGCAAAAGAACTGAAGAATAGCTATAATTGTTTGGTTTTACGTTTCTTTTGCCACCAACAAAGCAAAACGCATGGAGAATTATATCATCTTAGGAACGTATATTACATACATTGACATTTCAAAATCATAAATTTTATTTATTCAGGTCAGTTACATTATTGAATATTATGTTTTAGAAAATGGGCAATATATCTATGTAATACTTAGAATCATAAATACTTGACCTTAATCCATTCGATAAGGTTTGACAAGGCTAGAAGAGTTTTGACCTTTTAGAGTATCTCATAAATGTTAAAAACAACTCTCAGTTAAAGCAAATTATAGAAATTTTAGAGTTTAAAAGCTTTGTATTTGTAGAGGTTATCTATAAAAAAATTACGGAGTGGATCAGAAGAATTACCCAATATTAGAACAACTTTATAATCAAGATTTGGTAACATACATGTCATAGGTGTTGCTAAAAATGATCCATGTTCTTTTTTTTTTTTTAAAAAATGCAATTAATTCTGTGTATACGTCGCAGGATATTGATTCTTTAATTCTTTCATGTTGATGGTGCGGAGATTTTGTGATGTTTTCTTTAACCTAATCCAGAATTTGTCGATTATTGGCGTAGGCTTTTCTCTTTAAATTTCCCATAGATAAAAATCGCACATGGAGAAGTCAGGAGACCATGGTGACCACAATCCTTTGCTGGTAATTTGTTCTAAAATCTACGTGAATCTATGCTCGTAACTTGCGTGAGATGTATCATGTTGCCTCATCTTCTTGCAAAAAGCAGTTGTTTTTCTACTTTGGTGTTGGTTACCTGTGAAATTGTTCAAGTAAATCCAAGTACATTGCGGTATTCACAGTTGATTTGAAGAAAATTGGCCCCATTATTCGTATTCCTGACACAGCGCACAAGGCGCCAATTTTTGGGTCGAGTAGTGAATTTTAATGAGTCAGTTGAGGATTTTCAGAAATCTAGTATCTCATATCCGATAGAGAATAAACTAGAAGTACACTTTTATCACTTTATATGATGTAAAACATAGCTCCTTAGCGTACAAAACCAATTCTAAGCAGCGACAACCGTAATGAATATGTACACAATAATGAGTATAAAATTATTTGACGGGAATCCAACAATGAACAATTTATGTAAAGATAGTAAGTAAACCGTAACCAGGCTATACTTATTCGTGGCTCAATGTAAAACTTTCTCCCCAGAAAAGATGTTCAATCTTGTCATTTCCAATCTCGTAAGTTCAAATCTCGATCAAATGATCTCAGTCTCAAATCTTTGAGCAGGAGTGCTAAATTCATAGAACTTTATAAGCTGTGAGCTCCATTGATAATACAGAACGCAAAATAAAGTGAGTTCGATTTATGAGAGTTGGAAGTCGGAAATGGATGATCCATTGAAGTTTACGAGCGTAAGTTCACTTGAAAAAGAAATGTATAGATATAGCTGGTATGAACAAAGAGCTTCGATTTAACATATCGGTCATAAGCATATTTCATTGTACTGTATATCTCGGATTAATGAGGTTCTTTTGGGGTCAAAATATGGTATTTAATGAAAACGGCAAATACGTTAATGCAGCTATACAGATGAAAGCTTCGTGAGCATACAAAAGTTGTAATTTATTATATTAATAACAATTTTTTTAATGGAGTTTACCATTATTAATATTGTAAATTACAGGCTTAACATGCCCATGAAGCTTCCATTCGCTTACATTGAACTGCTAGTCTTCGGCTAACTATGGGGACTTCGGCTCCAGACCCTCGCGTTTCCTCGGCCTACGGCGTTGCATTTCATATTTCAGCCTATGCTTTCTTCATCGCGCGACAAAAATACGTTTATGGGTTTATACTTTATGACGAATTTACACTCATTTCTTCCTCAGAATATACATTTCGATCAAAGTGAAATGATAAAAATCCATGTCGGCTCCAAATTCTATGTTCAGAAATTCATTTCAAATGGTTTACTCGTTTCTCCCTGATGATGAGAGTTATGTTTAATCTTGAAGTCATGTAACAAATTAAGCCTGTTCTTGTCGTTGAAAGCGGAGTTTCTGGAAACGATGTAGCATATGTCCACTTGTTTTGAATAAGAATTTTATGTTCCAAGTTTCACATTCTTAACATCCCTCTAATCTTAAGGGATTTCGAGATATGACATTTTATTAAAACAATTGCAACCCCCATTCTTTTTTTTTCATCTTTTTTTGTTCCTACTAAGATAAAAATCAGAAAACACAGGAACATGTATTTAGTTATTTTAAATGCGAAGTCTAAATACCAAATTTCCAAAAATTCTTCCTTAGTGAGACTTTACATCACAAACCCCATGCTCTGTCCAAATTTCAAGTTTCTAGCTTAAGCGGTTTGCCTGGGAGTTGATCAGTCAGTCAGAACTTCTTTTATATAAGGAGATTGTGCATTTTTCTTTCAAAAATCACCATACGTCCAAGATACTTCTACATAATAAAGTGTGTTTATGGCACATGTTACGAGGGTATTCCGAAAAGTTTATGACCTGACACTAAAATACCGCGTCGCTGGTAATAAGCTGTTCGTGGCGTATAGTGCTGCCATCTATGGAGGAAATAATGTATGAGTTTCAACTGTATAGCTGCGTCAGTTCGTTGGAGGCAATCATTGAAATATGTCACTGTGGGTTGAGCTCGCATACAGCATGACAATGCTCCAGTCCACATAACTGTTGTCAAAACTGCAGTGCTGTAAGGGCTGTAAGGTAGGCGACGAATCTTCTCGAAGCTACAGTCTTTCACCGCAGCCTTCGCAACAACAGCCATGTGGACTGGAGCATTGTCATCCAGTATGCAAGCTCAACGCACAGTGATAGATTTAAATGATTGCCTCTTACGAATTGACGCAACTATGCAGTTGAAACTCATACATTATTTCCTCCATACCATGAACGACTTATTACCAGTGGTGTGATATTTCAATGTTAGACCAGAAACTTTTGAAATACTCTCGTAAATCGGAGCTTTTAATCCTTACTAGCTGTACCCACTCCTGCTCCCTCTTAAGCAAATGAAACTTCTAAAGATACGATCCTCGTTGTGGGTGTGTTCTGTAATATTTAGGCTACCTCGATTAAGATTTATACGTTTACTTTGATTCTTAAGTTTCATTTTGTAATTGTATTCTAGCACTTTTGGTGCGAGCGATTTCAAGTTCTATTCCCGGTGGGAACACGGTCGAGAAAGTGTAAAAGCTTTCTCAGGCCAGCCATCTTTAGTTTTCCTCATTCCCACCAGGCAAATGCCGAGATGGTACCTCACATACAGGTTCCAGACTGCTTCCTTCCTTCCTTCCTTCCTTCCTTTCCTCGAATAGTATGATCGCCAAGGGATGTCATCCCCTCATACGTGGCAGGCTAACATGACCATATATGCCGGAAGCCCAGAAATCTAATTCATAATCCTATTTGTACAACCTTCCTGAGCGAAAACTATTTAAATATTAAACGCATAAGTTATTGTAGTTTCCATTGAAAATGCACACGAAGACACACAATACTGTATAAAAGAATACTGTATAAAAATAAGCAGCTACATTATGACTTTACTGCACCGTCATTTTACTGGTACTAAACAGCATTTTCTTGCTTTGTTTGTGCTAGACGTGTATCAAAATCCCTGACCTCATCAGTTTTGACGAGACAGCAAAGCTAGTGAAAAAAGAAAAGTATCATTTACATAGTTGCCTGGAGAGCAGTTGAAGAAAAAGATACTACTTTCGTAATACTATACAAAATGATAAATTGATTTTTTTTCTTAACATTACGACGACCTCTCTTGGAAACAATAATACCCACCACGAAGTTGTCTTTACTACTAATAAATTAATAAGCTCTTCATCATCATTTGTTTATTATAGTGTTCTGTGTGCGGAATGTATATGATACTTTTGAACTATTACTTCACATGTATTATCGTCTGTATCTTTTTCATGGTCAAAGCAAGAACAATGAATGGACGTTTCTCCTTACTCTTTTCGTGTAGTATTCATAAAAATGTTAAATTGCATGCCTTGAAAAATGAGTGAAATGAAACGCCAGGCGGGTGTATACATAAGAGAAAATAATAAAATGGCTTTTACTAGAGTATTATGCAACTGTGTCCCTTTTCTCTCTCTCCTATTCTTTTTTGCATGTGAAGAGCGCGCGTGTAGGTCAGTCGCATGATTCTGTTGATTGCCATTGTAAAATAGAACTTTCAAAAACGTGCTAAAAAATTCTCTCTCTCTCTCTCTCTCTCTCTCTCTTTCTCTCTCTCTCTCTCTCTCTCTCCTTCACATGAAACATTTTAGAGAACCACATTATATTAGAAGAAATAATAAAATTACTTGTTATCACAAAGGATTATGTTCATGTAATCCAGGTCTTCCCACAAATTCCTGAAATCAAGAGGAGAGCATTAAATTAAGTACATAAGAAATGAGTGGCCCGGATTCAAGACTTGGAATGTTGTTCCAATCAGTGACGGATCTAGCCCAGAGAGCACTAGGCCCGTCAATATTTTGAGTGACAAAAACAATTTAAGCTATTATGTATATATTTTTGAAAGTTTATAGTAAACTCATGCTATACCTATCATAGTCTGGGTTCTGGCTACCCCTCAGTTTTTACCTTCTAGATCCGCCACTGGTTCCAATGCTGTTCAACAGTTCGCTCAGGAGCGTGGTGCAATGGAAATCAAATTAAAGTTGTAACTTTACGTCATATAGCAATACCATTTATGCTTAAAAGACGAACAATTAATGAAAGAGAAATATTACCTTAAAAAAGATTAGTGGAACGAGGATGTGGGACGAAACAAGGTAACACCCCATAAGAAAAACATGAACACGATGTTATTTACCACAAACTCACGTGACCTGAGATCGAACCAGAGGCGTTTCGCACTAGAAGGATGTGGTTTTTGTACCTTTATATTGTTATTGTTTTGTGCTCAGTAGTCTATGCTAGAAATAAACATGTTATAGACACATTGTACGTGTACTCTGGTGAGTATTGAATGCATTCAACGACATTTGACCTCATGAGCACACATATACACATGCATAAACACACGCTATAAAACAACATATGTTGAGACATTAAGTAAGCAATATTCTCACCACAGCGAAACTATTCAACAGGCATTAAAAAACCACAAACGATGACTCATGAATACACAGCAACATATATAACCTGTATAATGACGATATGTTGCATATATAGATTATTTTGCTAGACACTTCTTTAAACAACACTTTTCCTCGTATTTTTGCATAATAAAATAATATTCTTATTCATTTTGAACTATATATGTTTATTCTAATACTATATTCGATAAGCATATTTTTTTACTACATTTTATCGTCTTTTCTCCCTTTCATTTTCTTTACAGGAACCGACCCTTTTACGCTATATTTCGGTGTGAAATTCTATGCCGCTGACCCTTGCAAGCTTTTAGAAGAAATTACAAGGTAAGAATTATGTTTGTTTTCTTCATTTATATATGTTTTTACTTACTTACCTGTCAATCGACTGATTTCACGAAACTAATTTTCACACGGGTTCCAGATACCTGTGCATATTTAGACAGATGGAGTCAGTAATCTCTCGCCACTTGGATTTGGTTAAGTTAGGTTTACAGCCCATATCCTCCGCAGCTGTCTTTATTTCGTTCGAAAATAATAAAATAACCTTTAATATATATAATTTCTAGTGTGACACCGACAGAAATATCTAGCCTAGGAGTGAACATTATCTGGTTATATTATCCGAATGATGATCAGTCTGGGTTCTGTCCGCTATTGAAATACTGTGTTCATTTCTTCAGTAATGAATTTCGAGACCCTGTGATCGAACCTTGCAATTCACAAATCGATGCACTTAGCTGAGAACACATCACTCAGCACACTCTTGTGGTACAAAGTTGAAAAATATAGTTTTAAAACAGCGTCATTTAAAGTTTTGCTGTAGTGGAAGGGGGGGGGGGAGCGACATAAATAGTTTCATGTTTTTCATTAGTATATTACTATGCCATTAATTAAAAGCTGTAAACTCAGGAAGGTAATTGCCCCCTTCCACCCTAAGTGATACTCCCATTTCAAAATAATATGATTTTGATCAAAACTCTTTTTTTAAAATTTTTTCTTAAATTTTGTTTTATTGTTGCGATAGTCACAAAAAATTTGATCTATAACTTGTTATATCGTAGTACATACGCTTGAGAAATAGAAATTAGTTTGAAGTATTTACATTTATAATCTTACTTATATACAGTAGGTTACTATATCGGGTGTTCTAAGAATGGTGCCCACGGACAGCAGAGTGCTATTTTTTTTTAGGACAAAATAAGGCAAAAATGCTATATAATAGTATAACCTCCGGAGCCTTCTTAAACTGCTATGGGAAATCAAAATTTCACTATGTGGCAACTCGGAACCATTAGCGTTGCTCTACGAATCCATCAAACGGTTACATCAATTGTTACGCTAATAAGTGGTGCTACTGCCAAAGTCTATTGACTTTAACTGTCATCTGGAAAGAATTGATGGAACTATTTGATGGATAGGTATATCTTCTCAGTGTTTCTTTATCTGCGACGTTGCCACATAATACAACAACGCCTTATTTTGGCGAGGTTCCGAAAGATATACAATTGTATACTTTTTTCACCTTATTTTGACTTGTAGAATAGTGTTCTGTAGTCAGTCCGTGAGCTCCAGTGAAACATTAGTCTGTCTAAAAATAGCACGTTCTCTCCTTTAAGAAGGTCATATAAAGTATGCAATTGATTCATAAATATTTTCATCGCAAATGAAACTGTGAGGAATGATGCATTTGCATGTAGCTACTTTGCCAATGTATAATTATTATTGTATTTTAATGCATTTACGTCTTTCCTGTACTAGTAGAAATGCTATTTCTTCTTGGTTTTACTGGATACATCCGTTACTAAATTTAAAGGTAAAAAGAGAAACATGATCATATTTTACATAAAATCCATTGCTTCAAAAGTTAATTTAAGAAACATTTTTGTCTTGTATCTTCATAGCATTCCTAGTTGAATTCTTAATATTGTTTTTAGGAATAGGAAACAATATTAGCAAGTTCGACTTAGCATAGTATTCCAACATTATGTATAGACTAATAGTTTTGTTCCTAGGTTCATTAATCTGAAATAAATTTAAATATTGTTGTTTCCACATACTTCTCTCTATTTTTGTATCATCATATTATTGGTATAATATTGGTTACCATGTTGTTATCAAGATTGCTTCAGTACTGTAAGTAATGATCAATAGAATCTTGCTTCTGTACTAATACTGTACTCTACAATTGTAAATATGTAAGTGCTGTGGTAAGAATTTCGCATACCATATATATAATGTATATAAACCAACTATATTCACACGTAAATCAGTGTATAAAAGAACACATAAGTAGAAAATTTTGTTAGATCGCGCCTTGAAAAACTACTGTGATTCAGAACTCGTACGTTGAATGACATTGTGATTTTATCATTCACTACAATCTTTAAAGAACCAGAGGAGGGGAAGGAGGAGAATGGCTTCTGTATTTTCCCATAACGTTTCAGTAAGTGTCAGTGGGTCACCACAATTTTATGTTTTCTTCTTGAAAGCAATTTTAAACAATGAACTGAACTACATGTAAAAGTTAAAACAATAAGAAAAAAATATGTATCTGTGCAGGTAGAAATACCACACCATGAGACTTGTAGAGAGTGAAAATCTAGGCGATAATATAACAAGTCTGTTCATTCCGTACATAAGTATATAAAACTTAGATCAGTATTTCCCAATCTGTGTCCGCGGACTCCAAGAGCCGCGAAAAGTTGAAAAAGGATCCGCGAGACATTTTATTTTCATTCAACCTTATCTTATGTTGCTTACAGATGTGATATTTGTAATGTACACTCATGTCCAAAATGATTGTCGCATATCTATAACTGTCTTTTTTTTAGAATATAATTTGATAATGATCATTGTAGGGTACTTTTGATACTGATACTATGTGTATAATCGGAAAATGTATATTTGTGGTAAATTTCATAGGAAAAGAATTATAAATACGAAAATTAGAGTGAGTAAAACAAAATGTTGCTAAATGGACAAGAAAGTTTTATTTTGGTTTTATTGTTCTTATTTACTGCTCTTTTGACATGAAATTTGCCACATATATGTCTTTGTTGAGTATACACATATTAACGTTGTACGAAATGCCGGGCGAATTCGTTATCAAATTATACTCCTACAACATATTTATAGACATGCGACAATAATTTTGGACATGAGTGTACATGCTTATTATGGAGTTCTATATTAAAAGCTCATAGAAATTGTAATTTTGGACATGAGTGTACACTACCTGGGTTTCAACTAATTGAGTAGAATAGAATACCGAAAGATAACAAGAAATAAAATTATTAACCTAGACTGAAAGTTGCATCACCCATCACATACGGTGAATATTAGGCTTAACTGTTATGATCTATTTTTTTTTTCGAATATCTCCATTTAAAGCAGTATTACATGGACATAAAACATTTATTGTTGTAATATTGCAATTTATCGTTTCATTTTTATGATATGTATAATATATGTTTTAAAGAATCGTTTTTGGTACCGGTATCATTAAATGCACGGACAAAGTCACTACAAGCGGTTCACATAAAAAAGGGGGCCGCGGTGGCTCAGTGGCGTTTACCTCTTGTGCTTGGGGTCCCGGGTTCGATCCCAGCCCCGCCAAGTGAACCTTGTGGTGGACAAACACCGTGTGCGTGGATTTTCTCGGGGTTCTCCCGTTTCTTCCCACTTTCTTCATTCCACCATTTTATTCATTACTCATCATCACCGTCTCCTTTAGCCTAACTGGCATAACCGTGGAACGTAAAACTCAAAGATTTCATTTCATTTTTTTCATCCAAAAAAATGGAAAACGTGTATTTTGCGGCCATAAGACTACGAATATATACAAAATTTCAAATAGAAACCCCAGGAAGGTCATATACAGATATCAAGTTTCTATAATCAAACTTGTATTTAACGAATGTTTTTATAATATTCAAATGGCAAACATTATTATTATTATTTGATTTAACTGCTTGTTAATCAGGATCTATGCACAGCTGAAGAAGGTACTGAACTCGATATCTTGTCTAGTAAATGTCTAGTAGGATATGACGGGCGTTCAGTGGTAGCTTATCTGGTATGTGTGGTCCTGATTTGACCCTCGGCCAAATAAGTTTGTGGTTGACAACATCTTGTCCGTGGATTTTCTCGAGGTATTCCTGTTTCTGCCCACATTCTTACTCCACCGATACTTCCATCATCATTCACTTACCCTAATCATGCGTCTCCCGTAGCCTAAAGGGCATAATCATGGAACAGTAAACTGAAAGATTTCATTTCATTTTTAGCAAAATATTTCTAATAGAATATTATTTTATTTGTGTCAAAAAGTACATTCTTGTACCAATTTCAAACAAATTAGCACGAGGCAAATCTTGGCCATTTTACAAAAGCTACAGATCGACAATGTTTTATTTGACGTGTAATGTGAATTTTTCTTTGCTAAAATATAACATTTTCAATGCAATGATTCTCTTGCTTTGTGGTTCCTTAAATACATGAATTATTCGAAGATTTACCTGTATATCTCGACTGTTGCCATGGTTGTACCGTTGTACAGGATAATCCAAAAGTGTGTTATCACCCTATTAAGTGGTAAATGCTGCAAAAACAAAGCAGGTGGATAATCAAAGTAACAAAGCAGGTGGGAAATAGTGATGGGGGAGAATGTTTGAGGACACATCACAATGACGTTCGCCATCTTGAACTTTACGTAATTGTCTTAAATGTAAACCATATCATATAATATATCATTTTAATTCATTTTAATAATATATCATTTTATCATTTTAATAGTGATAAACATTACGAAGATGAGTATGACACTTATTTTGTTTGTCCCCAACAAAAGAGTTAGTCATACGTTAAGGACTAAACACTGTTATAGGGTCATTCCGGTCGATTGTCATATGCATTCTAAGTTCCCAGTTACGCAAAACCTTGTGCAAAGCGTCAACTTTAATGTTGGAACATGCGTCCACAATTCATTCCTTGAGATGCTGAACATCCCTAATTTTCGCCACACGCACAATATACTTCACAGGCAGTAGTCCAGTGGCAGGTCAAGAAACGAGTGGACCATCGACAACGACCAACAGACGCATTAGGAAACTGCTGATCGAGGTATTTCGGAAATAGGTACCATAATGTTGTGGGGCGCCATCGTGCTAGAAAGATTTAAGGAATGTTCCATCCTTTGACAGCAGTGATAGCAAGATGTCGTCTTCCAATCTGCACCGATAACTCATCGCTTTAGAGTTACGTCGATGAAGAACTGACCCACAACGCAAGTCCTCCACATGCCACGCCACACCACACCATCACCCCGCAGGAAACACCTGCGGATGCGTCAAATCAGTGTGGATTACTATCCGATCAATATCGCATGTAAAAGTTTGCCTCGTAAGAAAACAATACGAGGCGAATGTGGGCTTTTGTCGCAAGTGCTCTATGGCTTATTGAACAAATTCCAAACGACGATCTGGATAATCTTCTGTAAGGTTTTGGTGAAGTTGCAGCTTATATGGATACTATTTATTCATTAACATGATGTGCGATTAACACCATTTCAACGGCTTTTCTACGCGTGTTTCTTTGGGACTTTTACTGAATAATGCCAACACTGCTATAGTTGTTGCCTCGTCTGTCGCCGTGCATGGTCTAGCAATTTTGGGTGAATCCGTCACAGATCCAGTTTCTTGAAATTTCTTCATCAATTTGACCACACTACCATTGCTGAAGAAAGTCCTTTCCGGATGACGGCGGTTAAAATCGTCTACAATCAATGTAGTGCTTCGTTCTTCAGAGATCAGCATGATCTCGATACGTGTGTCAATGTCATCTTCTGCTAATAAGTCAGCTGCAACGATATAAACAAAGAAACAGTCATAACATTGTAATGGTTAGCGCTAGAGAAAAATAATAATGCCATTCAATTTTACAAAAATTAGCTATTAATATGACGTATCATATGCTATAATTCCCATTTAAGACAATTGTGTAAAATTCACGATGGCGGACGTCATTGTGATGTGTTGTCAAGCATTTTCCCTATCCCTATTCCCTACCTACTTGTTACTTTTGTCTATATTTTTGCAGCGCTTATCACTTATTAGGATGTTTCTATATTTTTGAATCACCCAGTATAATCCATCTCTCTTTGAGCGAGATAGGGTGGTGGGGTCATTGTGAGGGTTGATCTTGCATGATTGTTTGTGAACCCACTAACTGCGCCGTATTCGAATCTGGTCGTAGTTCGGACCCAGATCATTCGATAACTTCGATGTTGCATCAGGACGTCAAAACCAAACGATCGAACTCAAATGTTTCACGTTAAAAGTAGACACCTAAATCCAGGAAAAGAATTCATAATAACGTGTATATACTTATATTTTTTATATTTTTTGATGAGGTAGGTAGATGATAAGCACATTTCGTTACTCTTGGTATGATATTTTTAAAAAGTGCTAAAGTTGAACTGCTTCCATATCCCCGCCCATCAGTAAACATCGACCGTGGAAAGTTGGGCGGAGACAGGTTCATTCCAGGCAGGATATGGCTGAACGAAGTAGTGATGGGTTTCTCCAAACTACCAGGAGAAAAAATGGGCTCAACGAAGAGCCGTCCTTTTCCTCTTTTTTTATTTTATACCTTTTGAAAGCGTCGAAGGTATTTCATTGCCCTATGACCTCATAGCTTTCCTCTCTTTTCCGCTTAAAAACATCCCCGAAAAGCCGCCTATCATATCATATAAGGTAGTCGCCTGAAGGGGCACCCAAATTGCTTCTGAGGAACTTGAAGAAAAGAAATAAAAATTAACTTTTCTTTTTTTTTTTCGAGGATTACCGTCTGTAATTATGAGTTTCATAGCTTTTGTTAACAGTACGAAACATATACATTAACTAACTTTTATGCATCTTTTGTGTTTGTCTGTGGTTCGCTTTTATAGATATTCAACTGACTACATTTTGCTCAACGCAGGAAAAAAAAAAGTAGCTTGAAAACTGGTTCGAAATCAGGGCAATATGCGAAATTCGATATCTAAATCCACATCAATTAAAATAAAGAACAAACCGGTATTTTTTATGGTTATTGATTTTATTGGATGCAGTCGACTTGTGCCTATAATTTTATTAGTAGCTTTCACATTCATTTGATAAGACAGTTTTATGCTTAAAACTTAAAGTTATTAAACACTATTAGTATTAAACTAGAAATCAAATCCTAGGGTTGCTCGTAATATGATAAAATTATATCACCATATCTTCCCATATTTAATTATTTTAGGTCATTCTTGTTGTCCTCTGACTACTGGACAACATGGAAAAATCATATTCTTCGCCTGTTGTATGCTAGTTGTTTTTGTGTGGGGCATGGTGGCTCGGTGGTGGAATCCTTACCTCTGGTGTGTGGGAGTCCTGGTTCGATCCCCGAATTTTTGTTGTGGACAACGTCGGGTCCTTGGGTTTTCTGGAGGTACTCCCGTTTTTCCCACTTCCTCATTCCACCAGTTATTGCATCATTGGTCCATGGTGGGTCAGTGGTAGAGCGTTAAACCTCTAGGTTTCTTGGTATGGGTCATTGGTTCGATCCCAGCTCGCGCCAAGTGAGCTTTGTTGTGGACAAACACCGTATGCGTGGGTTTTCTCGGGGTTCTCCCATTTCCTCGCACTTCCTTCATTCCATCATTTCATTCATTTCTCATCATCACTGTCTCCTTTAGCTTAGCCGGCATAACTGTGAGATGTAAAACTTAAGAATTTAATTTCATTTATTTCTTCCATCATCATTTACTTAATTATAGTCTCTCGTAGCCTAAAGAGCATAATCGCGAAACTTTCAACTGAAAGATTTTTCAATTGTTTTGTCTGCTTTCCTTTGTCCTTTTCTGTTCGTGTTCTTTTTCGTCCAGCCCGGTCCATGTAAAATATTTCTTAACAGTTTTCAGTACTTTTGCAGGTTTTTTTTCTTTTTTTCTTTCTTTTTTTTTGCCTAGCCTATTGATTGATACCGGTACTTTTTTCTGTTTTCGTTTGTCATTTGATCCCCTCCACCCCGTCAAATATATCAACCACAGGAACCTTATACACGTATATCTTACGAGTTCAACGCAGGAGGGTCATTTTAAATTTTGCTTTCAGGGGCCAAAACCGTAGATGTCAATAGATTTTCAGGTTTTTCATCGGTATATTATTACCTTATGGATTAAAACGTATACAAATGTCAAAGCCGAGGGGGCTGGGGCAATTGTCCCTGCAAGACGCCCCTGGTTCAACCGAACTTATCCGATCTGTATAAAACTTGGAATGGTGATAGACCTTGACGTATTTAAGCAAAAAAATTTTTAAAAAAACTTTTTTAGAACAAGAATGGAATAACAAGAAAATTCTATATTTTAGACAAGTAGAGACATTTTAGTATCTTTTTACATTCATAAATAATTGGTGGAATGAGAATATGGGAGGAAACTGGAAAATCTCTTGGAAACTCACGAACACTATGTTGTCTACCACGAACTGCCATAACTTCGGATCGAACCTAGGAACCTCCATATCAGAAATGAGTGCACTACCATTGAGCTACCATTCCCCGTTGAAATTTTAAGAATTTAACCAATAGTAATTGTGTTCATTGTTTGTAAAAAAAAAAAAAAAAAAAAACTTCTGCTGTTCTGTGAGAAGACTCATGGCTGACCACACAAACGTTCAACTGGATGGTAAGTGACCAACAATTGGCTGCAAATGTCATTATTCCTGATTTTTTTCATTCATACTTCGGTTTAAGTAAAGGGAATCCCATAAAGAACGCGACTTTTGAAGTGTCTGCTATTTCAGTTCTAGTAAGTTGCTAGCACTGAACGTTACACAATTTTCATTTCTTGCCTTTATGGTTAGTAGTTACGGAGCGCCGAACAGCGTATGATCGTCATCTGTTATCTGGAACAGCGTGTTGTCAGTGTGTTGTTAACAGTGAAAACTTTTTACAAATGTGGTGAATGCTTTGCAGAGATTGTTCTCAAACTCCTTGGAATGTTTGGTCAGCGTCATCATAGTCGGCTTATTCAATGCATTACGTTGACCAAACAATTCACAGAGTTTGCATACAGTCTATACACAACATTCACCATATTTGTAATGTTTTCACTATGACAACACGCTGTTCTGTCATGAAGCGCTCAATTCCTAATCCTACAGAAAATAGGTGACAATCATGCGCTATTCAGCGCTCCACGACTACTTGCCACAAAGCACCCCCGCCAAGTGAACTTTGTGGTGGACAAACACCGTGTGCGTGGGTTTTCTCGGGGTTCTCCCGTTTCCTCCCACTTTCTTCATTCCACCATTTCATTCATTACTCATCATCACCGTCTCCTTTAGCCTAACCGGCATAACCGTGGGTCGTAAAACTCAAAGATTTCATTTCATTTCATTTGCCACAAAGCCAACAGATGAAAATACTGTAACGTTCAGTGTTGCTAACCTATTAGAACAGAAATGGCGGGAATTTCAAAAGTTGCACTCTTAATGGGGCACCTTTTAGCTCTTCAATAGCATCACGATGCTCAGTCAACACCGAAAATTCAACGGATTGAACCACAGGCGCACCAAAGGTCTGTGTAGTTAGTATTCGGATATATGGAACCACTATCAAACAACTTTTGGTTTGTGTTTACCACCATTAAATAATCTGTGAAAATTAACTTTTTGTTCATAAACAAGAGCTTATTCTTTTATTTGCTTAGCAAATATAAATTCTTATTTGAATTCGCAACAACAATTTATTGTACTTGCTTAGTAGTAGGCAATATTTTCGTATGAACGTTTGACCTTATTCCAAAAATGTTTTTTAGTTTAATTTACAAGTAAGAAAGAAAATGGAAACGAGAAAAAAAGAAGTGAAACAAAAGCTACATCTTAATAAGCATACCTAAGTTGTGAAATTAAACTTATAATGAGTATCGTGGAAACTTTATGCCCAGATAGGAGGAGATTTAAGAAGGAGAAAAAGAATTAATCTTAATTATGGTCGCTTGTGATATATAATTCATGCTTTATTAGTTGCTTGTTTTAAGGTGTGGTTCTATCCGGCTTTATGCAAACTCTCACTCTTTATTAAGTCGTGACTTAAGTAATGGGTATTAAATCACAATTGTGTTTACTGTATAACTTTCTATAGTTAGCAAATTCATCTTTTTCCATATATAATATTTTAAAAAGGTTAATGGAATCATACTGTGAGGTTTCTGTCCAATTCAGAAAGATAAAAAAAAAAAAAAAAAAAAAAACGAAACCGGAATTTATATTTAGTTTAAATTGTTTCGTTAAATAATGTTGCTTAATCTGTAAACTTTTTTATTATTGAACTTCTAAAAATTTTAGTATTCGCATTTTAAGCTGATTGGATCGATATTAGTGTTTGAAATCTTAATGGAAACTTCAAAATGTAGTTCTAGCACTGAACACACTGTCATCACTATGAATATAGAATAGATACATGTGCGGAATATAGAATAAATATAATGCTTTCGAAAAGTAACTAGTGTATACACACTATATAAACGGTTATATGTTGAGCGATTTATTCCTTGCACTGCGAGTGAAGTTTTCTGTAAAGGTTGGTAATCTTGTGTTGTGTGCAGTTTACTTACTCAAATTAGTCAGCTATCACGTCATCGAAGAACCAACCGAGAACGAAATTAATTATGTTTGTATTCAATTAAGACGGCACTATCGCGCATACAGCTAAGCAGTCTATGAAGTTACTGCAAGATGTCCTGGGAAATAAAATTTTTTAAGCGTTTGTGGCCACATTGTTCTTAGGACTTAAACCCACCAGAATTTTACTTCTGGGTTTATGCAAAATGTTATGTTTATCAAGGAAGTACCCATATGCTCTAGAAACTACAACATACTATTCGTGATTTCCGCAGGATAATTCCAGATGAACAACTTATGCAATTTTTTTTTTCTAGAACAAACAGAAATGCGTCCAGACATGCCTGGTATTCATGAGAACCATTTCCACAAACTACCGTTAAGGATAAGTTGATGTTACGTATTGTTGTACTAGTGCATCATAGGTGTATTGTTATTTTGCGAACGCATTGTAGGTATGTGCGGAGAAAATTTTTCATATGACTTCGCTAATGGGCACATGCACATTGTAATTGCAATTCTATTAAGGTATAAATGACAACCGAAGGAGTAATCCCTAAACTGTATAGTAATGCACTTGTGTTAGGAGCGCTTCCTTCTGTCTCGATTGGGGGAATCAGGCTGTGGTAAAGCGCTTACCTCTGGTACGTGGGGTTCCTGGTTCGATCCCCGGCGAAGTAAGTTTGTGGTGGACAACAATGTATGTATGTGGGTTTTCTCGGGACTCCTATTTCCTTCCACTTTCTCATTCCACCAATTATTCCATTACGTTCATTTCCTTAATGACCCGTCTCCCTTAGCCTCCAGGGCATAATCGTAGGACGTTAAAATGAAAAAAATAATTTCGTTTCATTTTCTGTCCAGATTGTAGGTTTACAGTTAAACGAATAATAATAATAATAACAGAAGAAACAAATGTAATGGCGGGCAGAATTCTTGCCTCTTACCTAGTACAAAATGATGAGTATTGTAACCGAAGTTTGTTTTATATGCTGCAAAACAAGAGTTGAATGTACAGCGTGTCTAAAATTTCGCCTGCAGACTTTTTTCTATTAAAAGAAGACTGAACTATCCATTTCTTGGTTAAGATTGAGGGAGGAAGACCTCCCTCTGTTATAGACATACTAAACCATAAAAGTTCACAGGAAGAAAGAAAAAAAAACATTAAAAGCGAAAAACGTAAAAAAAGAAAATATGGAAAGACTTTGCGTGTCTTGTGCGTTATAATAGCGTGCGTTGAGAGGATGTCCGGAGAGTCATAACTTTTTATGTTAGACCACTATAAACATTATTCTCTCACTATTTCGTAACAAAATACCGTCAATGACGCTCTTTTGCTG
This sequence comes from Thermobia domestica, assembly GCF_964235325.1. NCBI lineage: Eukaryota > Metazoa > Arthropoda > Insecta > Zygentoma > Lepismatidae > Thermobia > Thermobia domestica. The sequence goes on along the minus strand of NC_137455.1, from coordinate 195,483,992 downwards.
GAGGTAATGTGAAGATCCTCCATATAATCTCTATTGGTTCTCCGTGGACACACCTAGGCCCAAGGAAGTCAGCAAAGTTGGCCGTAAATACTCGCTGGAGCTTTTCCATAGTATTATATAGCTCCAACTTTTGCCTTTGATATGTACCTACGTAAGTACGTTTGTATTAATGTGTGTGTGTGTGTGTGTGCGAGAGAGCAGACAGGAAGGGAAAGAGAGGAATAATATTACTTTGAAGAACTTAGTGACGAGATTACATATGGTCATTACAAAATATGGGCCGTATTCATGTGTTTGTGACCGTAATAACTTGGAGGATATGATCTGATGTAGAGTTGATTATCTATATACTATAATATATATGTATGTATCTGTTAGTGATATTTGTAACCTTACTTTTGAACTATTTCAACAAATCCTCCTTTAAAATTGATGTCATACGAAAGATTTTAAGATATTTTTTTTCCAGATATAAGTTTTCCCTTTCAAAGTCATCAAAACAAGATAAAGGTGAAAGATATCCATATTTTCAACTTCGTAAATCTTTTATAGTCTGCTCGTAAAGAAAATAGGTTGACAGTTTGACATGGATAAGGTCATATATTCTGCTCTCTGTGACCTAATCGTATAGTAAAAATAATAGAGTTTTAATATAATAAAGATTAGATCAACTGTGTCGTATTTTCGGTCAGTAATTTTAAATGGCAATAAATTATGAACTGGTTGAGGATTCAATCTTGTAAAGTAACATTCTGATAGTTATATATATATATATATATATATATATATATATATATATATATATATATATATATATATATATAATATACAGGACCGGATCCAGGATTTTCTGAGGGGTGTGCACCAATAACTATCAGTACATTTGAATCAAATTTATTTTTTAAAAAAATGCCTTTAGGCATCTGTTATGTGAATGAGGAACTGACCTAAACTATTGTGTTTAGCAAAACCGCTTTCTTTTAAGCCCGAAACGGAAACATGACATGAAATTTTAGGAAAGTATTGCTATTTCCATTGCCAGTTTCTCACTTTAGATAGTGTATATTCAGAACGGAGGGGATGGATATTGATGCACTGAATTTGTATAAATCATTATTGCATCAAACATTTTTTTATCACTTTTAGAGAAAAATGAAATGAAATATTGCAGTTTGATGTCCTACGATTATACCCTTTAGGCTAGTGGAGATGATGATTAAGGCAAGTGAATGATGATGGAAAAATTGGTAGAATGAGAAAGTGAGAGGAAATGGAAGTACCCCGAGAAAACCCACGGACACGATGTTGGCCACCACGATCTTACTTGGTCTGGAATCGAACCAGGGACCTCATGCACCAGAGGTAAGCGCTCTACCACTGAGCTACCGTAATCCCCTTATCACTTTCAGAAATAATTGTATTTTTAAACAACTAAGTTTCAATGTAACAAAACTTGTTTATTACAAAAAAAAAATAAATACTTAGTTTTTACTGATAAGCTGTAAATCATTGTGTCCAAGAAACACACAATGTTATCTTTGTAAAGCCCTAATAAACCTGACAAGTGAGCAAGCAGATCTCGGAAGCATTGCTTAAAAGTGAGAAGCTTAGAAAATCACCGTCTAATTTTTAATGTTACCTAGTAGTATATATTATTTTTGTCATAATTTTTATATTTATTATATTAGGCAGTGGCAGCTCTTGAGGGGGAAATTACGTAGGTAAAAGTTAAAAGTTTATGTGTATAAGCTAAGAAGAAAACTTGTCTAATATTCCGTAATTCTTACAAAAATTAAGAACTTAATTAAGCTTTCTTCCCTAAGCTTGTAGTGATAACATTGTAATTTTTATCACTCTTCATTATAAATGTTTTGAGTAATCAGATATACAGGATAAGGTGCAGATATACATTGCCTCTGAATTTTCCACCTCAAGAGAACTCTGTATCCATTTTAAATTCCCTTCTCAATTGTGATAAGCTCGGTACTTTCTCTACGAATGGCGGGGGGGGGGGGAGTTGTATTATATTAATAATTATGATAGGAAAAGCTGCGGCATATAGTAATTGAGTCTGATATAGGGTTTCCAATAAAGCAAAAGTTGAGGCTGTCTCGTTTCGGAAAGTGTATTTCTTTCTATTTGAAGAACTGTTTCGCCTCGTATCTCGTCACCAAAATTACCTCGTCTTGTCTCAGTGCAACTGTAGTCTAAAACACTCTACCAGCAGATAAACATGCAGCTACCACTCAACTACTTCTTCGAAGTTTTGACTGTGTTACTCTCTGTGTAAAGATTGCAACAAAGCTTTGTGTTATTAGCTTCGCAATATTGTCCTAAATGTGAAACAAAATATGATAATTGTATAGACCTTACTGAACTATACAATTAGTAGCAATTGGAGTACGCATGAAAAATACACAGTGTTTATTTACGAAATGGCCATATACGGTGACCAGTGTTCGAACTCAAGACCCTACGCGCCAGATGTGGGAACTTTATAACTACCAGGATTCTACTTAAGAAAAACAAACATCACATGCTACATAGGTGTAAATTATACTTCAATGTCTTTTTGTTTAATTCTTATACTGTATTTTGCTATTATTATTTATTGAAGATGTCAATTGAGTTATCTTCGCAACGATTTGGAAGTTATATAACTGAAACATTCATATAGGCTATCTTTACGAGATAATTTAGCTGTCATTACGACCGGGCATTGAGGTCAACTAACAATAGAAATTATCATTACTTGACTCCAATCGTCGCATAATTCTATTATCCTTTGAAGTTAAACCTAACATTAACCTGCAGCAACATTGGAACTGTAATTTAGATACATGTTTCCGTAGATGGAATCACTGTTGTTTTCCACCTACGATGAAAAGCTATTACATTCCGAGGTTTATGCGCTCTGCTCTTTCATCCCCTTGCCCCCACCACTTGCTTTCAATTGCAATAGTAAAATCGACTGACATATTTTACGATCTGAACCCAAGTGTTTGTATGTGCGGTGGAAAGCGTCAAATCGCCAATGAAATCGTATCGGCCGAACTATATAACTGCAACCATCTTTGGCAAATCGCCGTCAAGAATCCTGATTGCAATGGAGAACGTTTCATGTCTTCATTAAAAAAAGAAAAAAATATTTGTTCTCCTCCTTCCATAACCCCCTGTTTCTTTTGGTAACAATAATCTTTTTAAAAAAATCTACTTTGTTTCTTTCTTTTCTTCCCTACCTACGATTATGTTCCTGAACATTTGTCTTGCTCTGAAGCCCACACGTAACGTGCATAGAAATGCAGAATCGTATGGACTGTTGTAAGATACAGAATATACCATGAGGACGTAGTATATATTCTCAGAACTATCCAAGCATACGCCACAGTACAAGGACAAGTAAGAACATCAACCTCTCTTCTGTGTCATCAATATTCAGAATCGACAATAATACATAGTATTGTCACTCTGAACAGGTAGTATGGTGTCAGGTTGTATTTTCCAACCATATGTCATTCATTACGTTTTAAGATGGTCACCCGACTAGATAGACGCTAACTGTTGAACATGTGGACAGCAAAGATGTCTTAATCAAGGCTGATACTTTTTACTATTATTGTTTCGTGGCTTTTTTTCTTCTTATCTTCATTTAATTTTATAGTTTTTTTTTTTTTTAACATAATAGGTTACTATTTTCTTCCTGTTTGTTTGTCACCTGGCGTTCCCCTTTGTGAAGCCTGCAATTGTATGACTCATATAGGACTTTCGTAACTTCGCAATTAAAATGATCGCGTTCAATGTGCTTGACCACAGACTCAAATCCTACTGGGTGTAAAATCTGCAACAAATAGTAGATACCTTATTTACGAGTCATGTTTCGTCGATGATGTACAAATCATCAGATACAAACTCAAGTTGATAGATTTCTCCGCTGCTTAGAAGCCAGTATTTGCACCCCATGCAGACCCTTAAAATTTGAACCCATTACGGTGCTTATCTTACATAACCTTGATGCTGAAAAGATATATTAAACCCCAACTAATCACAAAAAAAAAAAAAAAAATGTTTCGAAGATATATATTCTTCCATTCCAATACTTAAACTATTTGATGAACACAGTTTCATAACTGCAAATATCTTAATTTATCTTTAAAGCTGGACTTATTTGTTAATAGAAAATTCTCCAATTTTTTAACCATGGAAGATTCATATTTCTCAAGAGATGAAAAGTAATAATGTAATCTTACCGTTCTCTTTCGGCAGATCTTAAAAAAAGATTGAAGAAAAGAAAAAGACTCCACACGAAATCTAAAACCATTAATTACTTGACGCAGGGAGAGGAAAAAATAATTGGTTAGCCATCCAAAAAATTGCACTGTCTTAATATAATAGGAATCCACTCTCCTCTAATTCCCCCCACGCAAACATTTGGAAATAAACCTATACTCTTAAAGCTTCTTTCCCAACCGTGGGGTCTGCGTTTTGATTTCATTTCTGCCTTTTGTAGAGAAAGAGAGAGAGAGAAAAAGTTGTTTTTCCTCTTAATTTTGTTCCGAAACAAGCAAACAAAAGAAGGGAAGTTGCCATTTGCTTCTTATTCTGCCTCCTGTTTCATCTTCAACTCTATCCCTCGTTTTTACGCACACTCTCTTTGCTTTTATTAACTGACAAACTCCCTTAATGCAAAAGTCATTTACCCAAAAGTTGGCTGCAGGCCACCACAAAGTTTCGTTTCTTTTGTTTCAAATAAGAAAGTTATAAAACTGTACAGGCGGATTTGTGAAAAGCGAAAGATTTTGAAAAAAAAAAAAAAAAACTTCATGATCACAATTTCTTTAAAAAAACAAACAACCAAAGAACAATTGCTATTTTTAATATATGAAAACTGTATGAGATGCAGGTGAACTATTTCACAAAAATAAACTACTAAAATCTTTGCGAACTTGAAATACTAGAATTTCACCAGGAAAAACAAATGACTTTCGTTTCGCATTAAGAAACTACGGTAGACTTCCAAACAAGCCCGTATCCACGGGGCCCACGGCCCCCTTAAAATTTTACTGCCCGCCCTAAAATTTTCACGATAGGATTGCAAATGAACTATAATATGGTTGGATCGCCGCCTAACTTCAACCCCCCCCCCTAAAGTTTTGGGCTGTCTACCGGCCTGCTTCCATATCATGAAGAGTCAATATTGAAATCGGAAATGGTAAATCTGTTAAGTCTATCTATAGAAAAACGTGAAAGATTGATTGATTGAATATCTGTATATATTCGGATCGTTAAGCATTCATGGAAATTATAAATCTAAATACTTATTAGGTTTGGTTCTAGTTTCAATAATGCTAGGAATAATACATTTTCCATTTATAAACATAATATGCTACAAATTACATTGCTAGGAGATAATGCTGGATTCTGAGATATACCATACTTTGAAAGAATTGGAAATTATAGACACCTTTCTTCGCACATATTCAATACTGTACAAAATTTAATGTACGTAATGATAGAAAAGGAGTATGTAAGTTAATAAGTATTATTCCCACGTTACACATTTATGTATTTTAAAGAAATCAGTGGTCGATAGCGTTTGATGAAAGTTCCGGCTATATAACTACTTTGAACTTATTTTTTTTTCTTCATGGGGACCTCGGGGGCTCAGTGCTAGACCACTCATCTTTGCTGCATGGGATCCCTGGTTCGATCCTAGCTCGCGCCAAGTGAACTTTATGGTGGACGAACAGTGTGTGCGTAGGTTTTCTCGTAGTTCTCCCGTTTCCTCCCACTTTCTTGATTCCAACATTTCATTCATTTCTCTTCATTACAGTCTCTTTTAGCTTAGCCGGCATAACTGTGAGACGTAAAACTAGAAAATTTCATTTCATTTTTAATTTTTTCATAAGAGAGATGGGTTACGTAAGATTTTAAGCTTAAAGGCTGGGATCAAGCAACGAAAGTGTATTATAATATTGGACGGACTAATGGTTAGCATTCTTGCTTTGCTATTAAGTCCCGAGTTCAAATCCAGCAACCAGTCATCCTGACTGAAGTTTTCCAAGTTTTTCCTCCTCCATTTTACCATTCAAATGTAAAGATGGCACCTTGTAATTTAGTTAGACGAAGTTACTTTTTAGTTAATGCTCATTGCTGATTATTCCATGTAGATTACCTCGCTGACTATATTTGGAAGCTTAATAAATAAATCAGTCAAAATAAATGACTGAAGGAAAACAGTACAATCGGTAAAATACAATCAGTAGAAAGTAACCATTATGACCCCTTCAGATCATCATCCCATACGCATCGCAGTTTAAAGTCCAGAAAGAAGCTAGGAAAATTTTGAAATACATAAAGGTGCAGGCAAACATTTAATGTACTGTACCGGTACTTGAGCTATATTTCTGGTTGTAATATTTTGTTGACAGGCTAATAAAAGGACGAAAAAGCAAAAGGTGCGGAAGAAAATTATATTAGAAGAGGATGCTGTCAAGAGACTTGGGTGATATATTAGGAGTACTTTTTATGTTTTTTACATACATACCCTGCATATGTATATGCGTTTCATTCCTTCTTCAACGTATAGGAGACGCCCAAAACATTCAGAGAGTTCATATTGTATTAATTAAGCACTTTTCATACACGCTGTTTCCACAGCCATTGTCCTTGTCCCATAATCCTTGGTTCAATTTTTTTTTTTGTTCCCTCTCATTACGTACAGTGCTATTTCGTCTAATATATGAATTCAAGCGTAGGGATATTGGTGTGGTTAAAAGTGTATAAAAGACTTGTCCACAAGCTTTTTCCTCCATTATCAAGTACCTCTGGCGGTGACTGAGTTTGACTGACCAGAGGGTTTTCTGCAGAATATCGTTCCCTCCACATTTCGCCTTTTTAAACACGAAACCTCGTTACATTCTTGCTGCTTTTAGAGTTTGCTGTAACAAACGGAAGATAATTAAGATTAACGTTTGTTCCTCTCTTTTTTTTTCTTTCTTTCTCTCTGTTCATTCTGCTCCCTTTTCTATACACGCGTTCGAATCGCCTGAAAATTCCCTCTGCGTGAGTTTCAGTTTACTCAAAACGTGATTACACGTTGTGCTGTGTACACCACGAGTATGCACTGCTTTGCTTAGTCCATCCTCGACTAAACCTTTCTATTCGCACACACACACACATACATTCTGAAGAGGAAGGGGGGGGAGGGAAAAAGAGTTGTGGAAGACGACGTAAAAAAAAAAATATATTACAAGTGTGGCCCCCTTCATCCCAGCCACGTGCGTTCTGTGTATAAAAGGTAAAACCTTTTACATTTTCGAGATCGCCAACAAGTGTTGCCAACTCACTGTGTTTCTGACTCAATATGTGTTACACAAATAGAAATTTAATTTCATCTTTTTAACAATATTTGACAAATTTTTGTTCTGGTCTTACTTTTGTTGAAAGTTTAGATAACATTCAAATAATTATGCAGCCTGAGATAACCATGTATGCGTTTTTTTTAAAGAAATGTATTTGTATATCAGAACTGTGTGCTTAGTTGTAAGGTAGTAATTCAAATGCATTTGCTGTTATACTTTGATCTTAATAGACCTAAGGGGACACGGTGACTTAGTGGTAGAACACTTACCTCTGGTATATGGGGTCCCTGGTTCGACCTCTGGCCAAATAAGTTTGTAATGGACAACATCATGTCTGTGGGTTTTCATGGGTTATTTCTGTTTCCTCGCACGTTCTTATTTCAATAATTCTTATATCATAATTCATTTCCCTTAATCAACGTTTCCCATAGCCTAAAGGGCATAATCGTAGAACTTTAAAGTGAAAGATTTTGTTTCATTTTAGTAGACCGAATTCTAGAATATTACTAGCGTTTGATAGGGAAAATTATCGAAAAATGAAACATATACCAATCGATATATCTTATTGGACTGAACAAAATGATTTATGGGTGAAAAAACGGGAGAAAGCTAGTTTATTTGTAAACCTAAAAGAATTAGGCTGTACTAGGATGATGCTACTTACTGAGGTGAAAGTGATACTGAAATATACCGTCATATTAATCTCTTCTATATGACACTAGCAAGACGATAATACATAGTATGCTTAACGATATATAGCATAAAATAATGATTGACTTTTCAAAATTTTAACTAAGACATTATCCAAAATGAGGCATATAAAAATTATTAGTTGACACATCATATTGAGTTGAAAATCAAAAACTATTCTTCTGCATATATTTCAAGAAAATCGAAAAAAAGTGAACTTCTATGGCACTAAAAAATGTCTCGTTCATTGCCAATAACAACGGATAATGTTTAATTTGTTGGGGAAGAAATTATGTATATATGTACTGTATATACGAGGACAAGTCAAAAATTATCCGCAATGTTGACATAACTCTTTTTACATTGTTCATATTGGCCTCTGTTCTCGTTTATTTTATTGTTATGCTGTTGTGGTTATGCTATGAAAGTTTGATCATAATTCCTCCATTTGTCTTCCTTTTGTTGCAGATAAATCATGGCCGCTCCATTAGAAGTTTGTACCAAAGAGGAACAACGAGTAGTCCATCAAAGACTTGCGGCACAATACGAGAAAAGTGTCTTTCTGCAACGGAGAGTCTACGAATGGATTGAAAAATTCAAAAGTAGTCGCACAAGTGTTATACACGAGGAAAGATCCGGACGACCATCTACGGTCATAAATGATGACAACATTGAGCGTGCACGTGACATGATTCTGTTAAACAGACGAGTGACTATTGATGAAGTGACACATCGTCTTTTGGTCCCTGATACACCTTCCGGCCACAAAAACCGGATCAATCCTCTTTGTTCCTCTTTGATGCAAACTTCTAATGGAACGGCCATGATCTATCTGCAACAAAAGGAACACAAATAGAGGAATTAGGATCAAATTTTGGTAGCATAACCTCAACAGCATGACAATAAAATACACGAGGACAGAGGTCAGTATGAGTTACGTCAACATTGCGGATAATTTTTGGCTGATCCTTGTATATATCAGAATACACTGGTAACTGGCAGATTGTATATATTGTTGTTTGTCTCTCCCTAACAGTGACACACGTACTGCTTATAATTCTTGAAATAGACAATGATTTTTTTAAAACTATAAAATGCAGATCTTCATACTATGAAATGCGAAATATATGCATAGCATTAGTTCTTTGCTCAATAACTAAACATAACTAGAACAATTTTAATTCAGATCTCTTCTGATTTATACAGAAATAGATAGTGAAAATTATCTATGTAGAGCACTAAAAACTTCATTCCAAATGATTGAAAATTATTAGCGAAAGAACATTGTATACTAGTTACTCTAAATTACTTTGGAGTTACCTGTACTACTCCTGGAAGATATGCAACCCTACACCACGATGTGCCTAATGGGTTGCTTACACTACAGGCATATTTGAATGTTGTGAATTATATGCCACCCTGTTTTCTTCACGTGGCAGTCATACTGTTTGGAACAGAAAATGCATCTTTTGGAATCTTGCACTTCCGTTACCACCAGAAGTAATGCAATTGCTTGACCCATCCATGATCGGTAACGAAGTTGTCTTCGTGCATTGGACAAGTGGATAATAAAGTGCTCTTTATCCCTTACAATTATTGCACTTCGCTACTGCAAAGAATACTTCACGCGTGATTAATTTTGGAGATTTCCATCCATATTGTGTTTGTCTGTAGACAGAGCAAAAAAGACATGAGCTAGCGAGATTTTTCTTTTAAATTAAGGAATAGCTATCCAAGAATAGGTTCCACTTCCGGTTTCAACCGGAACTGATAGATCTACTAATTTAGCTTTCAACATTTAATCTTCTTCGTTATTTGGAAGTGTTCCGTAGTTTCACTACGTGAAGCAAAACGCCAAGGCCAGGACAAAATTTCCCATAATCGTGCATTTTAAATATTGACATTTAGAATGTGAACACTCTAACTTGAATATGCCTGAAGGAAAGCATAGTACATGAGTGAAATTAGTTGGCAATTGTGATTAGTGGAGGAGGAAATGATTATGTGATTTTTGGAGTAGCACGAAGCAGTTTGACCGCAGAGCGTGTGAGAAATCATGAAAAGCACAAAACTTGTTCAAGGCAACAACACAACAACAAGAGAAACGTAAAAGATGATTAATGGCTGTGCTAATACAAGATGTGCTTTTCTCTAGTCGTTGTTTTTGTTTTCGAGTACATGCACTACTCGTATACTAACACTTCTAATCTGTAGGCGCTCTTCAGCAACGGAAGGAGTGTCTGCCCTGGAAAATAAATATATATGTGTGTACACTGTGCAAGATGTTTACTGTCATCAATCCCAACATTGTGCTCTACTAGAAGATTATTTATTACCTGAAGCTTTTATTCCTATGTTTGCTACGAAAGGTATTATGTTCGTTAGTTTGGTTGTATTGGTTTCATCGTATTACTTTCATTTTTATACGCTGACTTGTCCTACAGCCAAATCTATAAACACACACACACAAAAGCCTGACGCACAAACATATACACGTGACACACAGGCACATTATATATGACCAGTGGCTGATCCTAAAAGAAGTGACACCGGTAGAAGTTGACCTTTCATCGCTACAAACTAAGGGAAGAAAACAAGAATGAGCACATTAGGTAAGTTTTCTTCCCTTAGTTGGTAGCGATAAAATGTTAACCAGTAGCAATTAAGCTTTCATCGCTACAAACTAAGGGAAGAAAACAAGAATGAGTACATTAGGTAAATTTTCTTCCCTTAGTTGCTAGCGATAAAGTGTTAACCAGTAGCAATTAAACTTTCATTGCTACAAACTAAGGGAAGAAAACAAGAATAAGTACATTAGGTAAGTTTTCTTCCCTTAGTTGGTAGCGATAAAATGTTAACCAGTAGCAATTAAGCTTTCATCGCTACAAACTAAGGGAAGAAAACAAGAATGAGTACATTAGGTAAGTTTTCTTCCTTTAGTTGCTAGCGATAACTAAGTCCAAAGTTATAAAAAAAAACTATATTTGTGTGTGTGTTTTATATCATTTAAAAATGAAATATCTTCGATAAAATACCTTCTTTCCTTTCATGTAATAGAAACGAAATAAAATCTTGTGTTATTTAGTTTTACGTTTCAAAGTGTAGGCTATAGGAGACAGGTGATAAATGTCAGTGAATGAACACTGAAGCATTGGTGAAATGAGAATGTGAGAGACTCCAAGAAACCCACGGACACAAAATTGTTCACTAAAAACTCACATGATCTTTGATTGAACCAAGAATCCGTCACATTACTGGTGAGCGTTTCTCCAGTAAGTCATCCTTTCCTTCTGTGTTTATAAAGCATTAGTTAGAAATGCCTTAATATTTTATTTATTTAGGGAAATTCAATCTTCACTCCTGAGGTTATTTACAAAAAAAAAAAAAAAAAAAAAACACGTGTACCCTTGTAGCTAAAATGTTAACTCTCTTACCTTTGTTGTGAAAGACTCGTGTTCGAATCCTGGGGAAAATAAATATAGTTCAGATATAATATTCAATTGTAGAACCATCTCTCATTGATGTTTGATACGTACGTGCGCTCAAATATAAACGCTGAAATACTAATGAAAAGTGGAAAAGAAGATTCAGAAAGAAGTCCGTTAGAGTCTACATCTAAAGAATACCACCCAGCATTCTCTGATGGGGAACAAAAACCTGGAGAAACCTCAGTTGGAATGCTCGGTTGTAGGGTTTGAACCCAATATATCTCAATTATGAAGCAAGAATACTCTCTATCGATCGTTCGGTAAATGTAGAGCCGTTTACTTTCGGACCTTCTCCTTTTACTGTAATAGAGATTGTGCGAAACTATCGTTGGTTTGTATATTGATAACTTCACAGAACACTCTTTGGTTGCTTTTATCATTAACCACACAGAGAGTGAGCTGACAGTGCACTCATAATGTTAGTTCGACAGCTGTTCAGCTGTTCAATTGACCCTAATTTAATCATAAAGTTTGGGAACTTTCCTCTGGCGGAAAAAAAAATCTAAGACAACTGCATTGTCTATTAACTCTAGCCCGCAGAATCGATGTCGCATACGTATATGATACTATCCATTATAAAGAACACAATATGCAAGAAGCGTTCAAATCTTATGTAGATTTTTGTATCTAGTGAAGTAACAACTGACTAACAAATAATTTTCAAATTCTTGTTCACGAAAAATATAACGGTGAGTTTTTCAAACTTTCAACAGTGAGATCAACTTAAATGCAGTTGATTTAGTCCTGTCACTGATTGAATCAGTGTTAGAATGATAAAACGTGTAAGTAAACCAAATAACACGTCAGCAAGGAGCTTGTAGATAAAGCAGAAAGGATCGAAAATAAAGCAAATAACAATAGTGAATGAGGAAAAAATGAGAAGATTTGCGAGAAACAGTAGGAAATTGGAATAAGAAACTGAAGAAGTATAATATGAAAAATAATCAAAAAGACAAAAATTCTTAAATATACTAGGAAGGAATACTTGAGCTTTTCTTGATCAGATGGGAAATTGTGAAAAATTGAATGATATTTAAATATTTCGGAAACACTATATTTTCTTAAAAAAAAAAAAAAAAAAAAAAAAAAAAGAGAGAGAGAGAGAGAGAAATATGTTGGAAGTAAGATAGCAAGGAAAGCAGGCTTTCTATAGGAACAAAGACTGCTCAAGACAATAGACTACTAACACCGAAGAATGTATCTATAACAGTAAGGAAAAACAGTCATTAAACATTCTGTATGGATGAAAAACGTTGATATGTCGAATAACAAATTTTTAAAAAATGGAGAAGAGTGCTGCACATATCATAGGCAGTAACCAGAAGTATCATAAACGTACTATCTTCAGATTATATGAGAGTACTCCATGAACAGGAACAAGAACAACAAGATTCCTCTATGTTAGTTGCCAATCTTTGGTTGAGAGAACACAGAACAATATATCTTTTAGATAAGAAGTTCAAGAGACTGAAGTCGGCTGGGAAAATGTTTGCGACATTCTTCTGGGATAAGAATGGAGTCGTACTCGTAGACTACCTCTCCAAGGATCAGACATTTAATGCAGAGTATTACTTTGCATTACTCACAAAGCTGAAAGATAAATTTTCCGCGGCGTCGCACTTTCAATTAAAAAAAAATCAATTCCTTCAGAACAATGTCCATCCATGAGCACTGCAAACACAACTTGCATTGCGTGATCTAGGGTTTCAATGTCTAAATCATCCTCCTTATTTCCCAGATCTAAATCTGTCAGACTTGCTTATTCCCCACACTCAAACAGCACTTGAAGGGACACCATTTTGGACCTGACAAGAAGGTGATTAGTACTGCCAAATAGTGGTGCGAGGAACAGCCTTCAGATTTTTTTTTTAAAAGCTGGATTGCAAAAATTAGAACACCTTGGAAGGAAGTGTGTTGAACTTCTGGGAGAGTATGTAGAAGTACAAGAGACTGAAAATGCCATCATTCCACATGTATTTCTTGTGGATTGGGCTACGAACTTTTCAGCAGCTCCGATGATTTAAAGAGTTGAGAACGATTCTGTTCATATTTTGAACAGTCTTGGAACTCCTAAGTGATAATGATACTGATCGGGATATGTGGAATTACTTAATTCTGAAATTTACTTAGTTCAGATGGTAGTTTCTCCTGGACGAACTATGGCTTACTAAAACATTTTATTTAACCATTGCAGAGAGAGATATTTCTCTCTCTCTCTCTCTCTCTCTCTCTCTCTCTCTCTCTCTCATATATATATATATATATATATCATCAATCTGTATTAGAAAATTAAATACACTTCATACATTGCCGTTCGAAATTACTCTCCTTTTCATTTATTTTAGTCTCCACTTCGAGGAGTTAATTTTTACTTTTATTACTAGCTAATTATAATGCATAGTTTTTTTAATAGAGCTACCATATAAATAAAGAAAAAATATGTTTACTTTTGAAATACGTATTTATTTGTGTAATTTTGTATTCGTAATTCTTAAGTATATGTGATTTTTAAAATACTGAATAAAATATTAGTTTCCTTTCAGTATTCGATATATACTATTCAATACACGTTTATAGACGTTCTACTGTTTGCGTTTCAAAGAAAAATAGCTTCTAAGAAAGGAAATATATTAGAAATCATTTATGTCTTATTATGTAAAGGAAATGCACTAAATAAGAAGAAATAGAAAAGAAAACTTGAAAGCATCTAAAAATGCAAAAATATTAGTAGGTCTAGACATAACTCTTAAGAACACTTTCTCAATTTCTCTGCTCCGTAAAAATAAAATATAAAAAGATGGAAAAAGAGACTAATATACTATGTATTTAAGAAGCGGATATATTTCCAGTTGAAACAAGTGGTGTGTTGCATTTTAAACTACAGTAGTTCTTGTGATTAATGCATATATTCATTGTACAGGTAACTACAGATAGCAAAATGTGATATGAATTCGATTTTTCTTGTACGCATTTGAATACTAGTTTTTTAAAACATTATTCGTCTAGAATATTTACGTATTTGTAGCTTTAAAACAAAGTAAGTAAATAAGCAGGTTCCACGAAGAAAGGTGTCCAGTTTTGAGAATTTTGTACTGTTTTGTGACGTAATACGAGTTCTCATGAATTAGTGTAATGAAAGCGATGACAACTGTAAGGGGAGACAAGTTAAATTGTATTGAGGAGCAAGAAAGAAGGAAAAAAATAGATGGTAACGTCCGGTGTGGGAAAAGTTGTTGAGAAGTTTATTTTTCTTCGTTGTCTTTTATATACCTTTGCCAAATCAAGTCTCAATTTGAATTGTGACGTTTCCCTTTCGGCATATAGATGAACCCATCAAAGCAGTGTCATTGCACTGCTGGAACAAGTAAAGTATATAAAGCAAGGTTCCGTGAGATATCGTGGGTGTCTATGTGTGGAAGCGGTTTCACACTTTTTTCTTTAAAAAAGAAATATATATATATATATATATATATATATAATTTGTGTGTGTGTGTGTGTGTATGTATGTATGTATGTATGTGTAATATTACGTATGTAAAAGCTCAAGTGTGAGAGAACTTGTCCCAGTAGGAGTTAGTTGTTGGCTTCCGTCCAGAAATAGAATTGTTCTAGTAACAGCTACTTCATATGATTGCCATTTATGAGTAGCATCTGCTTCGATCTGCTCCACCTACATACATAGATTTACTGTTCCTTCTAATTTTTTTTCTTTATAGTTTGTTTGTTCCAGAACAACTTTATCTTGTGTTTGTTCTTTGCTTGATTTATTTGTTTTTGTTGTGGTATTTTTTAATATATATATACTGCTAGTGAGAGTATACGTATTTCAGATCGTAGTTATCGCAATCTTCCCGGACATTCACTTCTTGTCTTGAACTTTAAAATTACTGTTATCCACTAAATATGTATGTTTTCTTTACTTAAAGAATTAATGAATTAATCAAATGAAATAAAGAACCTACATTATATATATATATATATATATATATATATATATATATATATATATATATATATATATATATATATAGGGTGTTTTAGGAGAAAGGGCAATACTTTGGGAAATGATAGTATGGGTGATTCTAAGTAAAACTCATATGAACGTGAGTCCTATTCTCCGCTTTGAGAGCTACAGGTTCCGAACTATTTTTGATTTTATTGTGCTTATTGCGCACCCCATAGTTACTGTACAGAGATGAGACACAGCTTATTTAAAAGGTGATGGAACTGCCTTTTCAACGGTATGAAACATATGACAGTGGTGTCCTTGGAAGGGAAGTTATTGAGGGGAAATTTAGGGATTAGTGTTGCCATCCAATTCCCATATATAATCTTAACGTTTCCAAATTTCCCTCAATAACTTCTCTTTCAAAGACACTGCTGTCGTATGTTACATACCGTTGAAAATGTTGTTCTATCTCCTTTGAAATGCGGCATGTCTCACTTCTGTAGAGTAACTACAGAGTGAGCAACAAGCAACGTAAGGACAAAAATCGTTGCTCTCAAAGCGTGGAAAATAGGAACCATTTTTGTTTTACCTACAATCACCCATATTACTATTTCTCCCTGAAATACCGTGTAATGTATATAGGCGCGGATCCAAGGGGGGCTTTACACTGGATAAAGCTGCAAACTATGGTTTAGCCCCTCCCTCGATCATATCCTGGATCCGCCACTGTATCTCTCTCTCTTCTCTCTCTCTCTCTCTCTCTCTCTCTCTCTCTCTCTCTCTCTCTCTATATATATATATATATATATATATATATATATATATATATATATATATATATATATATATATATATATATATATATATATATATATATATAAATATAAAATAGTAGTTACCAAATAATGTAATCATCTTAACAAGATGCAAATTACTTCATTAATACAGCTCTGAGCTACCTTTAGCCTGTAATAAAGTTTGTTGTGGAACTGAAACACATAAGTCATAAATAATTTCCAGACGAATAGTGAACCATTCTTCGTGCAGTGCAGCAAAAAGTTGCGCTGCGATCGTGGAGGAGAAAGTATGCACCGAACTCACTTGGTCTAAAACCGAACATTCAAAAAAGTAGATTTACAATTTGAATTCGGTTAAGAAACCCTTTTTCAATTATGAACCCGCACGGGTTCTACAGTAGACACTAACTCCATTGCTTAGCGAACTCGAAGTTTTATCGCCACAGATACAAAATATAACGTTTACAAATATTTTTAATACTTATACATAATAATAAGTGAAATATTTCAAAAAAGAACACAAATTTTTTATTGTGAGCTGACTAAATATTTTTTTTATTATCATAATTACTGTGGTTTCCACTTTAAGTAGATTCATAAATGGTTGACGTGGACGAGCGATGTTAGGGTGACGATCGCAAGATCTTGTCACGAATTCGAACCCTGTTAGGACATGGACGTTATGTATTGTCCTTTTACCATTAATTTTATCTTTCATTTCTTATTGTTTCCTTTTGGCTAATGGACAGAATCGTAGGTTATAAAACTAAAAGAATCCAATACAGTTAAACAGGATCCGCTTAATGCAGGTTTGTTACTTGTGACTTGTAAAGAACTTTAATCAATCATATTCTTTTTATTTCTGTCTGACTGAATACAAATATTATCCTGTATAAATTTTGTTATTCCAGTATTTTCTCTACCTGGCATTTATTTACAAACACACGTTCATAGCATGGAGTAAACATCATGAAACCCACAATACAACAAAGTAGTGTGGGTTGTCTAACTCGAAGGGTTTCTGGTATACTCTATACTTTTTGAACTTCCAGAACGTGCTATACTTTTTGAACTTCCAGAATGTGTGACATCCCACAACCTTCCCTCCGCGAAAATCGAAGGCGATTAGATTGGTGAAGACCAGTCTATGTATAAAATTTAGTAGCTCTAGGTGACTTCTTTCTAGGCGAAAATCTGATGACAGACACACTCATACATTCTCTCACAGGGACAACGCACACGTTCTTTTATTTACTAGTTTAGATTTATTTATTTTATATTTTATTTTATTTATTTTTTGAGTTTAACGTTCCACGTTATGCACCGACGTTAAGCGACTCGGTGATAATGAGATGGACAATCGTGGTGGAATGATGAAAGTGGGAGGAAACGGGAGAACCCAGAGAAACTCACGTACACGATGTTTGTGCACCACAAAGCCCACTTGGCGAGAGCTGGGATCGAAGCAGGGATCTCGAGCGCTAGACATTGTTAATCTGTTAGTTTCTTCTGTTTGTTTTTCCTTTATTATTCTTCTCTTTCCACAAAATCTATAAAAGTTATAAGCATTGTATTTTTACATAATTATGTGATGATTGATTTTTATAGTAATATTGTGTGGTGTAAATTTCAGGTATCAATTTTTTCTGCAAGTGAAACAGGACATTTTACAAGGCCGACTTCCAGTGCCCTTTGACTTAGCAGCCGAATTGGGATCTTATGTCGTCCAATGTAAGTACATATGTTAGATTCTTATTTCAAAAATCTACGCGTGTCTGTCTTTTAATTTTTTCTTCTAATTACGTATACATATGTATAATTTTTATAATGTATTAAACTATTCGAAAAAAAAAATGTTTGGCTTTAACAAACCAAACTTATTCCAACAGTTTGGTACAGTCCGCAGCAAAAAACCTGCAACATGAGCATGTAAGTTTATTTGAAACAATGCGTAACAACACAGGGAATCAACATAACGTCTAAGTGGCACGAATCACGCCAGGAGAAACTTCGGCCCCCTCCCCTGCACACTTATTTTGGAGCAAAAGACTTCATCATTTCACAATAAACTTACATGCTCATGTTGCAGGTTTTTTGCTGCGGACTGTACAAGATTGCATCTAAGTTTCTTCACGGTATAACCAATATATCATTTTAAGAAAACTTTTTGTTTTGTTTTTTGCGTAACGTTTAATTAGCGGAATACTTTGCGAAACGTTTAATTTGCCAAACATAACGTTAGCATAACATTTAGTTAGCTAAGAAACATTTAACTCCATTTCGAAATTTATATAATAAGTAAGGCATTCAATTTGTTAATATGTCCTTGAATATGACATCAAGTAAATTGTTTTATATTTACACGATGATATAAAATTTACACGATGATATAAAATTATTAGCAAAAGAATATGCCTAACATATACATCTTAACTTTGGAACGAATAAGCTAATTTTAAGATATCTATCTCAACTGTCTTTATTGGTTGAGACTCATAATTTGATCTTCGGCGAAGCTTGTAAAATTAACAGCTAAAACTATAGGCACAGAATATGAAAAAGGCAGAGAATATGAAAACTCTTCAATGAGTCGCGTTGGTATAACTGTACTAAGCAAAACGTTCAATAGAAGCGTTGTTTCCTCTTTGTACCTCTGTAATAATTCCTATATGGAAAATAGATTCACCACCAACATGAAGGGTTCAGAACATAGATAATGTGTTTGGATGTACTATCTTGCTATCTATCTTCCATAGAAATATAATTTGTCTTTCTTTTAGTGGACATCATATCTTTGCTGAAACCGACCACGTGCACCAAAAATAATTGTTACTGTTTTAACTACGGCTCAGAATATTTTTAAAGTTATATATTTTAATCCTTAAACGTGTTAAACGTCAATTTAGAAACGTTTACTCAACCAAGTAAACATTCAAATATTTTTAGTAAGGTACAAAATTCAATTAGGTTTACTAACACAAATTTTGGGTGTTTACTACGAAAACGATTAGCTTGTTAAACGTGTCGTAAAATGTTAGCTGAACACATGTATTGGAGACATTTATGGTATCTGAGGAAGAATGTTTTCCGTGACTCTCACTATTTCCAAAATGCAATAAGACTCAGGTATATGAAATTTCCTTTCATATCATATTTGCTTACTTTTTAAAATTTTACCGTATAAAGAGCTTGAATTAAACCCTCTTTCTTAGAAACATTAAAGAAAATACCTGTGCTATTTGTTATATGATGACTAATTATGATGCCAGAATTTATTTATACCACTTTTAAAGAGCCACTTTTAGTTTGTCGTTATTCTTCTTCATTTTCTTTTTTTTTTAATTCCTCTTAATCTGTGTTTCGACAACGTGTGACCTCATGCGTTCGTTCCCACTCTGTAAGTGTCTTATCTCTTCTATTCGTCTGCTCCATTTGTCTTTGTGAAGAAGCATTTGGCGATGCTGTTTGGGCGGGATCAAACGTGGTCAGGAGTAGTTACTTCTCTCTTTTCTCTTCTCTCTCTCTCTCTCTCTCTCTCTGTTTCGTGAGTCAGGAAGAATGAACCTGTTATTAATCAGGATTGCCAGGATAATCTTATTTACTTTAATCAAAATATGTGCCCATGTAATTTCTTTTATTTTTGAACTGCATAAGTTTTTCCTATGTCTTTAAAAATCATCATTTTGCCCAAAATAGAATTGAAATTGTGCTTTGTGTAGAACAAGACCAGGTGTTTTGACTCTACTGCAAAAAGTTATAGACTACAAGATTAGCTTTACGAGTATATACAATAAAGTTAAATGAAGAATGATTTTAACGTCTATCTTTAATAATAATAATAATAATAATAATAATAATAATAATAATAATAATAATAATAATAATAATAATAATAATAATAATAATAATAATGTGTGTGTCAGTCAGCTGTTCTCTCTAAGAACGCCTCGCCTGTACGCAACCAACATTACGTTTTGGTATTGCACACATATAACAACAGGGTATAAACACAGGGTAATGAATGGTTGTAGGGACATTCTTCTTCCTCTCATTTATCCAGGTGCACAATTAAGACCAGGCAACGATGGGTGCTTACAGCCAGTATGCAATAAAACTAAGAAGAGTAATGTTTATAACGTTTATATACAACAAAGCTAAAAGAAGAGTAGTGTTTCTAACGTCTATATACAACAAAGCTAAAAGAAGAGTAGTGTTTCTAACGTCTATATACAATAAAGTTAAAAGGAGAGTAGTGCCTCTAACGTCTATATACAACAAAGCTAAAAGAAGAGTAGTGTTTCTAACGTCTATATACAATAAAGCTAAAAGGAGAGTAGTGCTTCTAACGTCTATATACAACAAAGCTCAAAGGAGAGCAGTGTTTCTAACGTCTATATACAATAAAGCTAAAAGGAGAGTAGTGCTTCTAACGTCTATATACAACAAAGCTAAAAGGAGAGTAGTGCTTCTAACGTCTATATACAATAAAGCTAAAAGGAGAGTAGTGTTTTGACGTCTATATACAACAAAGCTTTTAAAAAGATAGTAATGTTTTAAAGGTTTAATTTATTAACTCTATGGCCAATGGAGCCCGGAAATTCAATACTGCATTCACGAAAGTTCTTCATTGATTTCTGTTCTTGGCCAACTGGATCTAGTTTCTACTTTGGATTCCTATTTCTGAGAGATCCTTCTTATTATTGTCTTCCCATCTGTGCCTAGGTCTTCCTAATGGTCGTTTTCCGATGGGGTTTCCAGTTAAAATTTTAAAAGCGTTTCTACTTTTTCCATTCTGGCTATATGACCTGTCCGCCCTAGCCTCCTAAGTAAACAGATAAATTATGCAGTTCCTTGTTATGATGTTTCCATTATACCTTATTCCTGCTCCTCTTGCGTCGGAATATTCGCCTTAGGATTTTATTTTCAAAGGCTTTGACGTCTATATACAACATTTATATAAAATAATTTATAATTCACACGTGTCGGTTTGTATCTTTTCAAAAAAGACGTTTAACACTTTAATTCATATTCAACAATCTTACTGTTATGATTGGCTAATAACGCCTGGGAATTAATGACACTACATTATTCGAAGGAATTTAATTTTCATGTTAAATAACATACTTTTAAACAATGAATTAAGATGATCTCACCTATGAAATGGGGATCACAGTCACCTCATCCTAATTTCATGGACTTTTGACACTTAAGAAATTTTGAAATCTAATGGTAATGCGGGATCTTAATTATTTTCGAATTAGGGTATCACAACAGTTGCGCTATATCTTCACATGTTGCAGAGAATTCAAAGAATAATAATGAACGTTTGAGAATGATGGCAGACTTATACAACAAATATTGCATTAAGGTAATACATTGTTTCGGAATGTTTAATTGTGACAATGTAAATTGGAAATTTATCAAATAAATAATCATAAACTGAATCTAGTTTCTACTTTGGATTGACAAAGTTAGGCCAAAGTAATTTAATATTAATACAGTAATATGGTATGAACAGCATAATTTATATATAACCATACAGTTTTAACTATAGTGAAACTATTTTTCAGTAAGAGCCTATCTTATGTACGAGTATGTTTATCTCTACTATAGCACAGATAACATTTACGTGTATATTTTCAGAGACATGTTTGGAATCTTTCGGAACATCGTAGTAACTGATACATTGCTGCATGTGTAGTTGTTTCTTTCCTGCTTTCTTTTTTCTTTCTTCTTGTAATGCAAATATATTGTAAGAGGACATCATAGTTTAGAGTTACTTAGTGGAAACAGGTATGGAATGGAAAGATCAGTGATATGTGTAAAGTGTCTCTTGAAGTCTTACAACATGACTGAAAGACAATCTATGTGTGTGTTATGTATATGGTGTGTGCAGAATGGAAAGGAATGTGTTCAGTGAATAACACATTCAAAGATGTCTTCATCAACTACAGAAGACAAACGATGTCCCTTTCTTCGACATTGGACATGAGTTGTCCTTGGAAACTACAGGTATCCTCTAGAGATGTTGATGATGGTAAAAACCTTAATGTGTCAAATGAACATATACATTAACATATAGAACCTATAAACGAATAGACAGTATCCATGCTTCAAGGATTTAGCCTATTAACATAAAAACATAGTTCCACCTATCAGCCTAATTAGCGTATGAAACACTGTACGTTATTTCAGGATTAGTTTATCCTATTTAGACAGAACATTAGCACAGGCTAAATATTAGTGTTGGGTTTTTTTAGCACTAATTTCAGGATAAACAGTAGTAGAATTTTAAAAATTCCATGTGCTAATAAATTTGAAAAATTCCATATCCAAATATCCTAAATATTCAACCAAATAATTGTTACACAAATGTCATCATATAACGAACAAATGGTTGAATAACATGAATTTTTCGAACAAATTAAGTGTTATAGTTAATTTTTCGTCTGACAAGTAAACGAATAATTGAGTCGACCAGTTCCAAAAAGTCTGTTGTCCATTTATATCAAATCCCAGAAAACCGACAAAAAGTGTAGGATCGATGCGTTTTGTAGGTCTGGAAATATTGGAGGATATTCAAGTTTTTCACGTGAACACATTGAAATATTCCCAGTTCTACATCCTACACTTTTTTCTAAGTTTTGTGGGATTTTTGAGTTTTACGTCCCATGTCAGGGAGACGGTAATGATGAGAAATGAATTATTTAGTGGAACGAAGAAAGTGGAAGGAAACGGGAGAACTCCGAGGAAAGGTTACAAAGTTCACTTGGCGGGAGCCAGGTTCGAACCCGAGACCCCATGGACCAGAGGTGAACGCTCTACCACTCAGCCACCGTGGCCCCGACTCAATTAATGTGTAAATGAATAATTTGTTGAAGTTGCTGACAGCTCTAGTACATACAGTATTCTTTTTACATAAATATGTATCCTATCCTAGGTGCAGTGATACGTTAATCTAAAGAATTAGGAAAATATTTCACACAAACGCGTCCGATCTAAACATACACATCTGTTAATACACAAATCAGACTTGTACTGTATCAAAGATGCACTTCAAATGTGTCAAAATCATCATAAAAGGAGTACATTAAAAATCGATTTCATTAATTCCACATTCAAGAAGTGTATTAATAAATTGACGTAAAGATATGATAACTTTACAGAATATAACGCAACTGGGAACAACTTATGGATTGCCTGTCCCTTCTACGACTTTCTTAAGACCCAGAGAAGAGTTATGGGTGAAGTTACAGTTTTTAAAATTCTTCATTTTATTGCTGGAATGACAATATCGTAGAAAACTATTACTTTCGGTTGAGTCGTTTTACTTTATTTGTGTAAAGGAAAAGTACTAACATGCTACCAAGTGAAATTAAGCATTAATTACCATTTCTATTTTGAATCAATCTCTTGCTTCGTAAATAAGTATTTACATACAGAGTGTCACATACATATATAGTCGTATATATAAAGAGTACTGTAGAAAGAGGAGGAAGGCCCTCTAGAGACTTCATATTTGTATTAGTAGACAGATGCTTTGACGGAAACGAACGTTCAAGCTCATTTACAGAACAAACTAAAGTATAGTAAACCATTCTAACAAAGTTTCATTCCAGCATTTACGAACTTAACAAAAATCGTTTAAACATTTCATTAAAAAAAGAAAAAATCGCGTGTATGACGTACGAGTTACTTTCATGCTTTTCTGTATGTTAAAAAAAAGCTATATATATATATATATATATATATATATATATATATATATATATATATATATATATATATATTCTTTTTTATGTATTTAAAATAACTTCAGAAGTCGGCATCGTGCGTTGATGGTTTGGCTTTTTTTGGTTTTAACCAACTTGTATGTGTATTTTAGCTTTCGGAGTTCCGTGAAAACGTAAAGTAGTTTGAGGGCGAGCTACTTGTAGTAAAACAGAGAAAAGCAAAGTCGCCTGTCTCCCCCTTAGGGAAAACCAAATGGAAAGAGAGTATAAATGCTATCTCCGTAGAAGTTGTCTCCAAAAAAGCACAGGTTGTGTCAGGTAAATGGTATGTTGTGGCATGCATGCCATCCAATGCCACTGGCGGCAGATTACACATACAAGTTCCTACAATTTGATATTAGTATGTTATTACATATGTATTTATGTATACGCAGAATATGTGAATGACCTGCTGTTCTTCGTGGTGATCTTCGGTCAATTTTTCTTTTGTGCTTCTTTGTTTCTTAAGGGGGAGAAAAAAGCAAGTAGTGTCATAGACCTAATAATAGATCCTTAAGGGTAGTAGCAGTCAGTGATACCATCCTGAAATTATAATGCAATTCGCACAAAGATCGGACTTCATATAACTGTTGTTGAATTAAGCTTTTCAGGTATGGGCGGCAATTTTACATACAATACTGGTTCTCAAAATGTCTTGAGATACGGTGTACTTTTAAGGAAAGAAATTCTTCAGAAGTCTGGAACACTAAATTTACTGAACATAATTAACAAAATTTTACTACTTTTCCCATTTTCTTCTCGAAGCACTTGTAGTTGCTCTGAAAGAACTGTTCGGAGAAAACAGGAAAATTACTCTTGTATGATACCTGTAATTCTGAAAATAGTTAAAGTTATCCAGATACATTGCCGAAAAAGTATTCCAAATTTCTGATTTAAAAAGCCGGTGTAAAATATTCTGTAATTATTTATCTGCTGTAAGCTGTGCGTAGTTATGATGTGCAATAAGAATACTGCTAGTTCTTTTACATCTGCTGGTTTTGTTAGTCGACTTCCAGTGTGTCTTGCGATTGTCACAATGAATAAGAATATTGAGCAAAGAGTTTGGATGAAATTTTGTGTTACCAACGAAATCTCATGTGCTGAATCGTTGGAAATGTTGGAAAAGGCCTATGGTGAATCAGTTAGTCTATCCAAAACCCAAGCATAGGACTGGTACAGTCCGCAGCAAAAAACCTACAATATGAGCATGTAAGTTTATTGTGAAACGACAAAGTCTTTTCCTCCAAAATAAGTGTGCAGGGGAGGACATCGAGGTTTCTTCTGGCGTGATTTGTGCCACTTAAGCGTTATGTTGATTCCCTACGCTGTTAGGTGTAGTTTCACAATAAACCAAACTTACATGCTCATGTTGCAGGTTTTTTGCTGCGGACTGTACAAACCATTCAAAGAAGCCCGAAAAGTGGGTGAAGATTCATCTCGTTCCGATCAGCCTTCAACATCTTCGATCGAAGAAAACATCGACAAAGTGAAAGAATCAGTTTGATTCAGTTAACTCTTTCGGAAAGCATTTTGACTCATTTGGAAAATCGTCATGCAAGTGTAAGAGAGATGGCCCTGGGCCCTCAACATTTCAAACCGTCCGTACCATTCTTGTGGATGATTGGGGCATGATGTACATCGCCGTTCCACTTGTTTCAAAAAAGTTGGATTTCTACTAAAAGAACATTGGAAATAAGTTGCTAAAGACATGCTCGATCCCACCCTACATTTATAAAACACATTATTGGAGAAAGTGAGACATTAATGAACGCTCAAAACGGGGTATAGAGGACATGGTCGGGAACAGAATTTTTCACTCCAGGGCTGTGTTTGAGTTGTTAGGAGGTAAACATACTAAAAGTCCCCGGACCTACGAGGTGAGTGGGGGGCAGGAGGGGTGGGGAAAGTTACTTTTTCCATGTTTTCGCTTATATCTCGAAAACGGTGCGTCGTAGCGTAAAAGATTGTATGTTCAAAACGAAATCTGAGAAAATTTCCTTTGTTTCTATTCCTTTTTTCCTATTCCTAATAGTTTTCGAGATATCCGCTTGCGAAAATTGCAAGTTTTCAAAAATCGCTTTTTTCCTCTCACTTATATAGATAAACTTTGCCTTCTAACACTTCATCCCTTAACTTCAGCCAAGTCCTCAGGGGAAAAAATATAGAACTCTAAATTTTCTTTGAAGTGAGTCATTTAATCTTGGCTATTCATTGAAACTACATCGTCTTCCTCATACGAAAATTTTGTTGTTTTGGTTCTCTTGGGACGGGAAAGTCCGGCGACTGGCTCAGGAGGTGGTTCATATTGCTCATCTTCATCTATATTTTCTTCCACCTCAGGTTCCATATATTCCAGGGATTCTGTCTCTTCAGGGATTGGTAAGGATTCTATCTCTTCAGCGTCGTCTTCCTCATTGTCCAACGCGGAGACGCCATTGGAACAATTTCCCAGGCAGTATTGATATAAAAGAACGATTCCTTGAGGCTCTTCTGCATCCACATTTGCCACTTCAATCTTTGGTGCACCAGCAGAAAATCCTCTTCAAAAGTTTGTCTGGTGCTAAAAGGTCTTTTGTCTGCACAGGGGTGAGCTGGTTGTCTGTCTTGCGCACCCAACCCCACAGTTCAGGTGGTAGCTCGTTTGTTAAACAGTGCTGGACCTTGTGATACGTTCTGAAGGAATGCTTCTTGACTGCCTCCTCAGTTGGTGTGAGAGAAGAGATATTAGGTTTGATGTTTCCTACAAACTTGACAAATGACTGATGTCGGTAGAGATTAAGAGATCTCTCCGTTCTTGGAACTTCAAACCACATTTGCGACCAGCTTCCTCAACTTCAGCTTGTGATGAGAAAGATCTCGAGAAGACTTCAGCTGTGCTTTGCGAATGTCTGGGTGTTTCTGGTAAAGTTTGATGAAACCAACTTTACTTTTCCGAAATACTGCACACGTTATGTTACAGCCTGTAAAGGCATGCAGGAACAAAATGTTCTTTAGTCCTGACTGCTGTATCTGTTGAGTGGAATATACGCTGGTCTTGACTTTCCCTCTGCCAGGTTTCAGAAACAAAATATCTCGGTTAGCTGGAATTTTTGCCATTAGGAGAACTGCCAAGTCAACGTTTTAGCCAATGACAGCGTCACTAGTTGTTTTTTATTCTTCCATGGCTATTGTAAAAATCAACACGTCAACATCGTCTGATACTTGAAGAGTCTCAATCTTATTGTCATGAGCAGATATCTCGAAAACTATTAGGAATAGGAAAAAAAGGAATAGAAGCAATCTTGTAGGAAATTTTCTCAGCTTTCTTTTGGAACATAAAAATCTTTTTAGCTACGACGCACAATTTTCGAGATATAAGCGAAAACACGAAAGAAGTTACCTTCCCCCGCCCCTCCTGTCCCCCGCTCACCTCGTAGGCCCGGGGATTTTTAGTATGTTTACCTCCTAACTATTCCAAACATAGCCCTGAAGTCAAAAAAATTTTTTCCTTACCATGTTCATTGACTGGACTGCATAGATTTACGAGTTTGACATGAAAACAAGTCAGCAGGCTATAAATGAACAAAAAAAAAAAAAAAAGCTTCAAAATCAAGGTTTTTCGATTACCGTGGTGTTGTGTATTCAAAATTCCTGCCAGAGGAACAAACACTCGACGAAGAGTACTACTTGAGCGTCGTAAGGCGTCTACGTAAAATATCCATCGCAAAAGACTCAAACTATGGAAGAACAATTCATGAATTGTGCATCACGAGAACGCACGACCACACACAGAGAGAAGACACCGAACGAGAAGGCGGAACGGGTTACGGTGGCACAATAGCAGAGCGCTCACATTTGGTGTGAGGGGCTCTTGGTTCGATATCAGGCCATATGAGTTTGTGAAGGACAACATTGTCTCATCGGTTTTCTGGAGGTTCTCCCGTTTCTTTCCAAATTTTCATTCTACCATTTCTTTCATAATCATTCGCTTTCATTAATTACCCGTCTCTTTTAGCCTTTCTAGTATAACCATAAGACGAAACTAAAATGTTTCAATTAAAACACAAATTCTGATCAAAGCATATATTAACTAATAAATAATAGCGTTACAGTTTCGGCAAATTAACTTTGCCATTATAATGTGTCTTATGAAGGCAAAGTTATTTTGCCGAAACTGTAACGCTATTATTTATTAGTTGATATATGCTTTGGTCAGAATTTGTCGTTTAATTTATACAAGAAGTTCCAAAGCTAGAATGAGTGGTATTCAGATAAAATGTTTCATTACTTTTTGGTAATGACAATCTTTAATGACTGCATTAACGAGAATTTTATTATCTTTATTTTTTGGGGAAATCCCTTAAATGTCTAGATACAATTTCGAAATTAATATAATTAATGGTGCTTGCTAATCAATACTAATCAAAAATCAAACTACCTAGGCACATTGTTTTAAAATTAATTGCATCCACATATCATTTTTCTAAAAAAAATTTAAAAAATAATTGGATTTCCCTTAACATAAATAATACTTGTCTACAATTAAAACACTGACACAAATACATATAATTTGAAATTGGACCACTTAATTCTTGAAACAACATATTCTGCGTACGTCGTTCCGTTGCTTGCACTACAAAATAAGTAAATAAACATAGAATAAGATTATTAGATCTTAAGCTGTAGTTGACAAACCTGAAATTCATTCTTTCTTGCATTTGTGAACAAAAAAGAATTGGCAACACTCGTAAACAACCCAACCAACCAATACATGATAAAAATGTAACTTCGTAAGTTGTTGTTAATACATACAAACGTATGTGCGTGTATGGTGATTGAAAAAAAAAATGACAGAGGATGAGTCTTGTTCCCATGAGAAAACGTTCTCTGGGTGTGGCACTCCTCCACCCAGGAGCCTTCTCTGTGTTTGGCCCGTAGAGTAAAACAGCGAAAAAGACCCTCTCTGATTTTTTTTTTTTAATTCTTTCTCTTCTGCCACATCGGCATTCCTACCCGACGTCATGCGTGTTGCCGTCTTGCATTCCCTTCTGTTCTCGTGCAACCCGAAAACATTCCAATCTCCAATTACTGGCAATTGCCGCCGTTCAGCCCGTCTTTCGCCTTTCTTTTACTTTTTTAATTCAATCTCTTCTTACTATCCCGTGCTCCACGCCCAAATACTACGCCTCTTCTCTACCTATCCCCCCTTACCCCGGGTGTCTCATTGCCAGCATAGCTTTCAAACTAAAGAATAAAGAATTTATTATTCTCAAAGGGAAATTTTTGCGACATTTTTTTCTCTTAATTTTTAAAAGTTAAAAGCGAGGAAACGAACTAAAATTTACTTTTTGGTTTCCCCTGGCAATACAAAGATAATGTTTTTTCTTTTTCTTTTTTTTTTTAAATTTACGATCATTGACATTGAATTTGAATTAAGTATTGCTCTTAAAAGATTTCTTCCAATAAAACGCGTTCATAAAATTTAACGGAACTTCTCCCTCGAGACAGGCGAATCCACTCGTTTTATGTTAAAGTAGTCACGGTATGTTATCTTTGTTGAGGGCACCAAAGTTGAATATGATATACTATTTAATAATTTGCAGTTTGTCTACTAATTTGGGAGTCTTTAAAACTTAAAATTATCTGAATTGTACTTGTATAGTAAGAAGAAACTTCGAGTTTAACTTTTTTTTTTTTTTTAAGCCTCCGCGTGCAACAATTAGGGTTCACAGATGTCCCGATTTAGACGGGATTAACTAGCAATACTACGTCTTGTTTCGAAGGAATCTTTTTGTTCAGCAGAATAACTAAAATCCAGGATACAAAAATAAATAAGTAAATAAATAAATAAATAAAATGCAAGTTTGGAACTATCGGAATCACAAATCTCATGAAAAATACCAATTTAAAAGCTCAGCTAGGTGACAACGACTGATCATTCCAGCAGCAGAGGCTACGTTTTAAGTATCTCCAGCACTCTTAATTTCCCTTTTTTCATACACTATATAATTTTGAACTAGAGGGAAAATAAATATCCACTCCTGTTTTGGCTTAGTGGTCTCGTCTACCTGTTAAGAAGTGGGTTAGAACCTACACATGGACAGACCACTCATGCAAGGCAATGTTTAGTTAGGAACTCCGATATATATATATATATATATATATATATATATATATATATATATATATATATATATATATATATATATATATATAGAGAGAGAGAGAGAGAGAGAGAGAGAGAGAGAGAAAAGACAAACCTGCGAGAACACATTCTCTCTTTTCAGCATGCTATGTTTGTAATTATAGACGCGAATAAAGACAATTATATGATAGGCTCCAGAGGTCGATTTGGCCCTCATTCAACTCTAAATTTACATGCGATAAAGTTGATCTTATGATACTTGATCTTACCATAAGTTCAGTAGCGGGAAGTGAGGGATGTCACATCAGTAAAAAAGAAAAAAATACAGCTTTATGGCTACAAGCTGAGGGAAGAAAATTTACCCAGTGTCAAGAGTTAGGTAAGTTTTCTTCTCTTAATTTGTGGCCATAAAAGTGTAATTTTTACCTACGTGACATCCCTCACTAGCTGCTACTGTGTACACTGAATATCAACAAACTCTTTGGTTTATCAAGTTGTGGATTCGCGTCTAATAAACTGTGTGATTCACATATCTAGTCATGACAACACTACTACTGAAAGTTATAATTACCTAAAACTTTCTCTGAATTATTCTCCCAAATGCAAGAAAATGCCAACCTACCAGTTTTAGTTTAACAAACATCCCACAATTATGCATTGTAGGTTAAAGAAGTAGTAGTGGGAAGAGAAGTGGAGTGAGAAAGAACGGTAGAAAAAGTTGGGGGATATGGAAGAAAGAAGAAAAAAACAGATACGAAACTCTCACGGACAGCACAAATTCACATGGTTTGGGGTAGGACATAAAGGTTTCTCTCTATGAAGGAACATTCTACTGCTAAGCCATCATGTCCCGCTTCCTCTTCTAATAAGTTTCATCAAACTGGTTCCTGGTTCCAAAGATAATCGTGGACATTACCACATACCAGGTTCGGATTAGAGCTTAGGCTGAAAAGGCTGGAGCCTGGAACGGCATATTTGGCTTCCTCTACCCCTCCTTGTATATTAAGAATAAATTAATTTATTGTACTTGAAATTTTCTGTGTGGGCGTTTTATACGTATTGCAGATTACAATATGCATTTACTTTTTACATACTGTCGACGATAATTTCATTATTGTAGTTTACAAAAGAACTGCATTTTATTCAGGGACGGAGGAAAGGGTATGCAGTTCCAGAAGTATAGCCCACGGCGCAAAGTGTGTTAATTTGAGCCAGATGCATACATATATACAAGTCGAACCAGTGGCGTATTTAAGGGGGCTTCCGGGCTTTAAGCTCCCGAAATTTCATTTACTATTTTCAAGTAAATGAAATATCTTGCAAAATTTTCCCATTTCCAGGAATGAAGTTAATAAAGCCCCTCCCGAAACAAAGTCGTAAATACGCCACTGGGTCGAACAAAGAACAAATATTAAGAATGTTAAAAACGAATTGAGCGGACCATAGCCTCGGGTCAAACTGTTTATCTTAGAAATATTGTAGGTGCAAGACTAGAATTCTAGAATTATTATTATTATTATTATTATTATTATTATTATTATTATTATTATTATTATTATTATTATTATTATTATTATTATTATTATTATTATTATTATTAGAGTCCGTAATACTAAAACCCGCGAATGGCTGTGGCCGACCAGATAGCTCGTATTCAATTGAGTGATCCATATTTAGTCCCTGTTATTATTCATAACTTTTTAGACAGTGATTCGTATTGCCTAATATAACTAGCTTTTCCAATTAACCTCGCATCATTGGGTCGGCTCCGAAAAGCGTTACGTCTTCACCGGGTACGAAAGTTATTTACCCAGACAAGATCAGTGAGTAGCACACACGGCATATGTTAATGCGTGTGTGTCATCATATCCAGGAACCAAATTACAAGTTCCATTGTTATCGACACTACAGTGATGACTGAGCTTTATCAGCATATTGTGGAAAAGTTTGCCTTATTGTCTTACAGAATCCTGAGGAAAAATGGTTGTGGTTTCAATAGGACATAGCCATCTATCATACTACGGCTGCAACTATGGATATTAAAAAACAAAACAAAAAAAAACTTTTTTTAAGAACAGAATAATCTCAAACGTACTGGGATCTCCAAAATTTCCTGATCTTATCACTTGCAGACTTTTTTTTTCATTGGAATTTTTTCAAGAAGGTCATCTACCGTGACAAATAGAGAAATGTGAACCACTTGAACAGAAACAATGTCTATTCTATTTGCTGGAAACATTCCCGTCGTTCTGCGAAAGGTGCTTTTTAACAATATAAGCGAGGTCGACTCAATTTCCAGCATTTTGTATAAGATTTTATACTATGTAAGTATTCTTATAAAACTGTATTCTCTGAAGGCGGGTTGGTGTGCTGACTTTTGGATCACCCTGTACATATAATTTTAGTGATACCTAACAAATGAATTGCGTGTATCTGACTACTTCACGAAAAAAAAACTGAAGGCCTACGAAGAAAATCTTCTCCCGTCGTCTCGCATTCATAAAGAAGCAAGTATGTTAATAATTGTTGTTTAGAGTTCGCCTCCTTTCATTCATTGGAAATTAAAAAAGAAAAAAAGAACAGATAAATACTAGGAGTACGTTTGTTGCTTTGAATATTTTGTGTCCTTTTCCCACGATTCCACCAGATTAGAAGGAACGAAAAAAGTAGCCCGTGAAGTGGAATAGACGAAGAAGAAAAAATACAAAAGGAAATAAAGCAAATCAATGGAATGCTACGGTGATCCTAGAATTAAGAATCGAAAATTAGTTTGCACAGACGTAATAATTCTCCCTGGCTCGTGTGTGCGTGTGCATGTAAGCGCAGCTCACAACAAAACAAAAAAGAGAAATCCTGTCTCTTCTCGACTATTCAGGGTTGCCATTTGCTGTAATTTTTACCAGTGAGAGGAATACTACTGAAAGATTGTAAAGGAAAAATAAAAGACACAATACTTTTCAAACTGTCATTTCTTATGTATAATAATAATAATAGGATTAAATTGAGGTCCACCTCAACCTCACATCTTTCACAGTTAGAATTTATATGAAGACCCAATAGTTGAATGTGGTTGGTCGGTTTATCGTCCCTTTCCAGCACCGAGAATGTATGAGACGTGGATTTACATGTAGAAGTGGAATACAAAGTATGTAATGCATTCTACCGAGACCCTGTGCACCAAGGGCACGCAAACTAGCAACTAGACCAGCGTGGAAGGCAAGGAGTGGAACTGGTTTTGGGACTAAGAGGGATAGAATTTGAGGTTAACTGAAGCTCAGAGATGACTCACTGTGTTCAAGCATGTAAGTTTTTACTCGCGGTGATCTGTCGAAGCTGTAAAGAGAAACTATTGGTAATATATAGGTGAGAAGACACTAGTACAGTACAGTAAGCACTATTGTGTTTCACATACATAACAAAGTGCTCGCGCGTTTTTCGTGACATTTAGTGGAGTCTTTCTATTCTGATTGTCAAGAACACATTTTCCACAGTATTTCACAGTTGTTTGTGGTGTAACGACGCGCAGATCCTATCTCGCAAAGAATTATTCAGTTGGTAATATCGGGATTTCTTTGTGGTTATAAGATCAGACTCGGTGGCTTCAAACTATCGACATAATGCTAACAAAGTGTGCTGGCGTTCTATGCTGTTGCAGTGGTATTCGTTCCTCAAGACCTTTCTCATGTAGCTGTCGTATAGACTACACACCCGCCGGCTTTTCAATCATCATCAAAGAAACTTTTTACGAATTGTTGGTTAGATCGAGTTCAGGATCCGTTTTCAATACAGAGGCAATATGAAACCTCGTGATAATCAATTTCAAGGTTCTCCCACTGAAATCGAACCCTGGATCACGTGCACCAACAGTTGGGAGGGCTAACCTCTATAGAAAGGAGAAAATGACTC
The DNA here is from genome assembly GCF_964235325.1 of Thermobia domestica. Classification (NCBI taxonomy): domain Eukaryota; kingdom Metazoa; phylum Arthropoda; class Insecta; order Zygentoma; family Lepismatidae; genus Thermobia; species Thermobia domestica. The sequence goes on along the minus strand of NC_137455.1, from coordinate 195,449,905 downwards.
TCATAAACTGCATTCCTAATTCTTCGAACTTTTCAGTCAATTTTCGTGAAATAGAAATCTTTTGAGCGAAAGGACCATATAAGTATATGCCCAACATTTATAAATAAGAAACCATGTTCGTAGAACCGTAGGAAATGAAAAAACAAATATATTTAAGTTTGCTTACCCCAGTCAGTGTTTCATTGTCTTCAAGGATAAAAGTACTTCTGCCCGCCTTGGGTGTGCATATTTATAGATAAGCGTCAACCCTGTATATCTGTATTACGTATCTACTCTATGTACGTATATTTATAGATTGCAATCCACTTAACTTTCTCGTGAACACCGTGTCCTGACGTTTAATATCCTGCAGAAGAATACGGAAGAAAGGTTGATACTAATCTGTTGATTGGTAATGCCAACTTTCTTCCCAGATGCAGCCCCTAAAGTGGAGGTAGAAACCCTTGTTAGTAATCAAAGAAGATTTCCTCGAAGCAAGAGTCTTGTCTTCGATACCCGGTGGTGGCTAATGTGGTACGGATTTCATATTGTCCTGTAGGTGCTCCTCATATATAACGTTGATTCTGAAGAGGGAAGTTACACGAAAAACCAAAAAAAGAAAGAAAGTAAGTCAGGAAATACAAATACTATTTTGCTTTGATCTCAGCTTTCATTCGAAATTGCCTCTCTATAGAAGATTGCTGGACTGTTTTTTTTTTTTTTTTTTTTTAATGTCGCTTTCAGTATCGAGGCCATATGAGACATGAACTTACAGCTTCATGTAAGATTTGAACCACATGCTCCCACCGGAAATCGAAACTGAGTCTCACGCGTTGAAAGTGTATATGCTAACCATATAGCCATAAGGAGTCTCTCTCTCTCTGAAAGAAGGGGAACAAATCTCGTTAGCATACAAGAAAAGAGGACCATGTTTTCATTATCTGACCTCTAATATCTGTGGTTCAATTCTTAGTCACAGCGATTTCCATTCTTTCGTCTGCTCTTTTTCGAGAAAAAAAAAGAACTACGTTAATTACACTACAACAAGAATTAATTAACTTTTCACTGTGGCTGCTCTTAGTTTTTGAGGAAGAAAAAATACTTTAATTTCATGAATGTTTTTGTATTAATGTTTTTGCAAATATCGTGAAAATTGTCTGAAATTTCCCTTAACATAATTCCCTGTATATTAGATAATCCTACTCAACTGAGCAGTAGAACTGGTTGCATATGAAGCAGGCATACATCGTACAAGAAGGCCATCTAAGAAAGGCCTTTTACGCTTCAACATCTGAAAGTGGTATGGGTTTTCGCCCGTTCTAGTGTGACTCTTCTGTGAGGTGGAAGAAAAAAAACTCCTCCTCGTTCCCGTCTTTCTTCTATTACTACAACCATCAATAATAATAATAATAATCGTGTGTTATTTGGAAGTAGCTCATTCATTTTATGGCTTCAGAAACTTGGGGATTCATCGCTACAGAAACAAATGAATGCCATTGGTTCTTATTTTGTGCCAACCCCTTCTGGAGGGTCATGTTTTATATAATCTTCCTATTTTCTTCAATGCTTCCCGAAGGATCCTTTTATGTATAAGACTTCCCAAATAGATCTCCAAACATCATGCGCAGGCACTTATCTCTAGTGTGAGTAGTCCTTTGTTTTGATTCCAGACCAAGAGGGCTTATGGTGGACAGCATCATGTTCGTTGGTTTTTGTTTGAGTTTTCACACGCATTTCCTCATGCAGTCCCATTCCACTAATTTGTTCATAATCATTTACTTTTATTATGTCCGTGAGACTTTACAATTAAAGGTTTAAACCGCACGTATATTTCCTTTTACAAGTAACATATTCCACTCGTCTTAGATGTATCACTCTAATAACGCATATACAGTATCATGTGCTGATCGTTACATATTGTGAAGTTGGGCGCATTATATTTTTCCATTTACTCGTTTTGTTCGTGTCTTTGTTTGCTTATTTCTATCCGACTGCAATGTTTGAGTCATCCTAACGAAAAGTTACATTTATGTGTTTATATGTATAAACATGTTAAACTACTGAGAATAAGATAGTCCACCCAGGTTATGTCAAAAGATTAACAGGCATCATCTTTGCAAAATATGTATTGACTTCTAATAATAGTGTTCCGAAATTAGTGTTTAAGTTCTGAAAGAATATTGTTATGTGTATAGTATGTAGGTCATTATAACCTTTAGTATACGTATACACTTATATTGCTATATTTACAACAACATAAATTACATACTTCTTGAAGTAAAATAAAATAATTGTAGCAAAACGACAGAACGTAACAGTAATTATATATTATTGTATGGGCAATATACACTATTTCTATGGAACAATTACTATGTTGTAAAAACATACAGAATTAACGGTCAATATAAAATATATTTGATATATATATTTGATGACTGTAATAAAACGATTACAACATTTTGATATATTTCTTTAAAATAAAAGGTACATGTTAAGAAATGAAGATAGATAAGAAATGAAAAGAAGATAAGAAGAAAAGAAATGAAAAGTGTTTCTAAAACGCTAAAAACAAATAAATTTATATCGAAAATATTTTATTAACATTCGAAATTAAAAAGGATGTCGTAGCAGATACGTAATTTTTGTTATATTTTCAAAGTATGTTACGCATAAGTATAGAGAATCTTATAGAATGGCTACGTTTGTCCGTCCATCTATCGACAGATATCAAATCGAAAACGGTAAGAGATAGCGAGAAACATTTTTTTTTAAGAGATAGCGAGAAACGTTTTTAAAGAGATAGCGACAAACGTTTTTTAAGAGAGCGAGAAAAGATTTTAGAGATAACGAGAAAGTTTTTTTTTAATATATAGGGAGAAACCTTTTTTTAAGAGAGAGCGAGAAACATTCCTTCAAGACATAGCGAGAAACATTCCTTCAAGACATAGTGAGAAACATTCCTTCAAGACATAGCGAGAAACATTCCTTCAAGACATAGCGAGAAACGTTCCTTTAAGAGATAGCGAAAAACTTTTTTTAAAGAGACAGTGAGAAACGTTTTTTAAAGAGAGAGCGAGAAACTTTTTTTAAAGGGATGAGAGAAAAGTTTTTTAAGGTAGCGAGAAACTTTTTTGAGAGAGAGAGAGAAAAACTGTTTTCAAGAGAGACAGAGAAAGAAACATTTTTTGAGAGATAACGAGAAACGTTTTTAAGAGAGAGAGAGAGAGAGAGAGAGAGAAACTGTTTTTGAAGAGAGAGAGAGAGAGAGAGAGAGAGAGAGAGAGAAACTGTTTTTGAAGAGAGAGAGAGAAACTGTTTTAAGAGAGACAGAGAAACATTTTTAAGAGAGACAGAGAGAGAAACATTTTTTAAGAGATAATGAGAAACTTTTAAGAGATAGTAGGAAACTTTTTTAAAAGAGATATGCGAGAAAGTTATATATATATATATATATATATATATATATATATATATATATATATATATCGATTCAATGGATAGGGTTCATTTCCTATCTTAACCCTGATAGGAGATCCAAACCGGATACAAGCCGGAAGTGGCTTCTGTAGTCTATCATAGTTTGACAATGTGAAACGAAACTCACTTGTTAACTATTGAACTGCACAATATCGCTCTTCCTAAGCTCCTTAAAAAGCCAGAATTAGCAATTATAGATTCAAAGTTCTGAGAACATATCACCCAACTAAAACCAGTTTGGCCGACCATAGTGTGTTTTGCGTTATATTGGCAAAGAGTGTTTGATTATAGATCAGAAACTTTATTTAATTAACACAAAATAACTTAACATAATTATCACACTCCTATAATACCACGTGATTGTATCATGAGGGACGTCCTAGAGGGTATGGCGGCGGGAAAGAGAGGGAGGGGGCGAAGGAGACTACAATTAATGGATGATATTAAAACAGAAAGATCATACGTGAAGACGAAAAGGTTAGCACAGGACCGTGGAGCATGGAAGCTTCTCAGCTGTGGCAAGTGACCTGCCAATAAAGGCAGAATACCTATGATGATGATGATAATACCACGTAAGTAGCGAAGTGAGCACAATATCACTCTAACTTTCAGTGCTTAAACCGTGTATATATAAATTGGAACAGGGATTGGACTAATCACAGAGGACTTACTGGTATCGAGGGCCGTACGTATTCAGTGGAGAAACTCGCTTATCGTACTATGGTACACTAATATCACAGCGACACAAAAACTGTTATAACAGTAATACCAACACATTTACTTACTAAAGAAAAGCAGAAAAATGGGAAACTTGACCCTTTATATATTCTGAATTATTCTCTGTGTTCGGCGGTGCACTGGATGTTCCAACGCGGAGATAGGGAAAAAAATAGTTGAGTTTAAGAGATTACGTAAGAAATACATTTTCAGTAATGAGTCAGGTGGGCCAGATGAAAGGGTTCGATGGGCCGGAACTGGCCTGGGGACCAGCTGTTACACATGGCTTGCTTAAACTAATCACAAACTACATTTGTAAACTACAGGTAGTTTGTACCCCTGAGTTTCCAAGTGAGCGAAAAATTAGTAGTGTTACACTTGTATTTGTGCGAATAGTCCTTGATTCATTTTTCGGAATATTCTACTGGGCAGGGATCTTCGATATTCATAATTCATTGGTACATTGTTAATATTTGCAACATTCCCATAATAATAATAATAATAATAATAATAATAATAATAATAATAATAATAATAATAATAATAATAATAATAATAATAATTTGTCTTGAACAATTGGCATCGAAAATAACCACTTGATATTTTACTTGCTAAAAACTGAAAGCGAATTGGAGGAGGAACTGGTAATCAGAAACAGAATGTGCTGTAGATAATATAATATACAATCTATCGCATTGGGCAGTTGCAATTGACTCAACCTCCAACAAAGTTTGTCCAATAACTAGTGTTTTATTATTGATTTTCCCTCAAAGCAATATAAAAGGACAAAGTTCGAAAACTGTTTTGAATGAGCAACTAATATGCAATAACGTCAATGATATCAAATAATTACATGACGATATTACCTGAATGCTGTACTTTGTAATCATGTTGCCTGTTAACAGTTAATACCAGCTAATTGTTACAACAGAATTTGAAGTTAGGAATGAAAAAAAAATCATATATGTACTGTATTTGGTGATAACACAATAGAGTAAATAACAATGAGCTATGTAGCAACTCTGTGACCATGCAGATATGTATACTGCATAATTCTATATATGTAGTCTTTTATGATACAGGTTGGTTTTTTTCACGTTTATTACTACAGAGTGTTTCAATAAATCATACTTAATTTATTTTTTGGGTAATATTTATATTTTAAAGCAAAAAGTCAGCTTATAGGAAATGTCAGTCTTTAGAAATTTGTGGATTAATGTGTGTGTTCAATAGACCAGCCATTTCCAACTAGCCAACTTAACCAACTTACCTGCAGCGTGAGTTTGCAATCTGACAATTCAGAAAGGCAGAGAAGAAACACGATGAAGAATGGAGGGGAGAAGATAACGTAAACAAGGTTAGCAGTTTACGAGCAGTTATTTGTCCACGAGTAGTATGCCTGCAAGACCATCTATATACTACACAGTTTTAACCAATCTGTGGTCCGCCGATCCCTGGAAGCCGTGATATATATTGAAAGGAGGTCCGCGACACATTTTATTTTCATTGAACTTACTCTTATCATGTTGGTCACAAATGAAATGTTGGTGATGTACACTACCTAGGTTTCAATCAATTGAGAAAGCTAGAACACTGAAAAATAAGAAGAAATAGCCAAATTATCACTCCAGGCTGAAAGATACTTTACCCGTCACATTAGGTGAATGTTGAATTCATAATACTAGGCCTAACTGTTATTTTCTAGCAGTATTCTATTGTCTTAATTGGCACATTTAGTGTTGTAAAATTGTAATTCATCATTTCATTTTTATTGTATTTAAAATATATGTTAAAGAATCATTTTTGATTTAATGGGAGGCTGCGGAGAATTAACAATCACTACGAAGGGTCCACGACATCAGAAAGATTGGGAAACTCTGTACTGCGCTATCGAAGTTCTTGTTTGCCTCTCGCCACTCTTTTATTAATGTCAGGTTACGTGTCAGCTCCTTCCCCTCCCACTAAGAAAGCGAGAAGCCAATTATGACTTCACACAGAGCATTCAGTGTAAAATGATTGCTGTAGACAATGATAATCTATCAAACACACACCAATTTCACAATCTATATATATCCTCCGTTATTACACCTATGCTGGATGTTCTGTGAGCATGAAACATAGTTTTGTCAACGTGAGATCTTCCATTTCGATTTTTTTAAAAGGAAGAATCAGCACTTGAAAGTTGCTTTCGATAGTAAATTCTTCTTTGTGCGCTTTCTTACTCAAATGACATACACTAATATCGTCGCATGAGAGCCAGAGGAACGTAACTCCATTTTCATAGGTTCACAGGTGAGAGGACAAAAATATTATTTTCTTAGAAAGATGTGTTTTTAATAAGATAGTAATATATTGAGCTACATTACAACAGATGATCGACAAGGAGAACAGATGGCGTTACGTTCTATTTACACCAAGTGGAGCTTTCAAAATTATGTCCAAACATGGAGAAAACTAAAACCTCATTTTTGGAGTTAACGATCCTCTGGTTCTCATGCATCGATATAATGTCGACCTCCCTCGAAGCAAAGTGGTTAGCATACGTGTTCCTGGTACGGGAGAGTCTCCGATAGGAGCTCCTATAGTTTGTCAAACCAACACGTCTAAATGATGTGATCAACACATCAAATAGCTTAATGACAGGCTAAAATCCAGAAAAATATAACTTCTTGGGCAACTAAAATATTACCAGCCTAAGTTCTTTATCAAACTTAGACATTTATTCTTACAGTTGTATATTTAAAATTATGCCTCTGAAACACACTCAGAACTTTTTTATTTTAATTACATAAAAGGCACCGAATAATGTCTTTCATAAGTACGAGGGTCACCGCAAAAGTCATGGAACTCTAGATCTTACTGGTATGTGTTCCTGGGCTTTATGCATAATTGTAATTGTACTTATAATGTTGTAATTCGGGTAAAACACACATGAAATTAACGATTCGTTATACCCATATATCATTATCTATATCCTCATGGGGAAGTGTATGTTTATCCAACTCCCTACATATACATTCCATTTGCAAATTCCAGAATTTCTTGCTTCGTTCTCTCTCTCTCTCTCTCTCTCTCTCTCTCTCTCTCTCTCTTTTTTTTTTTTTTTTTTTTTTTTTTAAGAGTTGGCATGACTTTTGCGGTGCCCCTCCTTTATTGACAGCAGAATTCACAGTATCAAATAGACAAAAAGCAGTTACTCACTTTCCTTTTTTCTCCACACTTATCAGTCAACAATTCAAAATGGCCACGGTGGCTCAGTGGTAAAATGTTTACCTCTTGTGTGCGGGGTCCCTTGTTCGATCAAGTGGGCTTTGTGCTGGACAAACACAGTGTGTGTGGGTTTTCTTGGAGTTCTTCAGTTTCCTCCCGATTTCTACATTCCACCATTTCATTCATTTCTCATCATCACTGTCTCCTTTAGCCCGTACGGCATAAACGTGGGACGTAAAACTCAAAGATTTCATCTCATCTCATATTTTCAGCAATTCAAACATTTAAAATGTGTATTTATAAACTAACAGTTAGAATCTCGCCTTAATTTGTAAGTCCACGTTTCACATAGTCTTGGTGCTGAAAAGAAGAATTATACTGGTAGGTTCACGAATTAATGTGTTGTTTGAGCGTTCTACAGAAAGAAGCAAGTTTGAACCCATTTATCTAGCGTACCTATAGATGGGGCCATTGGGCCAATACAAAGTGGTAGATATCAAAGTTATTTTTCTTGTATTTCTAAAGGTTATGTGGAATTAGAGAACTGGAATGAAAGGGTAGGTTGCTAATTACGATTAGGGATTCAGTACTGGAACAATTACTGAGATTTACTTGACCATGTCAGTTACTATTCCTGCAATATAAGGCACTGTTACTTCTTATAGGAACAAGAAGCCATATCTTAGAGGGAGATGTTACGAGTAGATTTTTAAAATGATGCTAGTATCTTTTCTCCAATTTTATGACATTATCCTGTTAACTTTTCCTATTAATACAGTGACGTATATAGGAATTCAGCTTAAATTATAATATAGGATTCACGTAGTTCTAATGAAACCGCCTCAGGAAAGTAACGACAATTTTCAAGGACACGTTAGACAAATATACTTTTGATAGTCCATTTTGTTTACAGGAGCAATCAACTAAAAGAAATAATCTACAGGTATATGTACGTATTAAAAAATAATTGGCCGACAATGAGATCATGTGCTTATTAAGATTCGATTAATGATTTACATACCGGTACGTCTTTTCCACTTCAAAATCTTTTTCAATGGTTTTTTTGCTGGGGTGCGGCCATTTTGCAGTATCAATTCTCTTCAATTTTATATTGTATGTGTTCACATATATATATATATATATATATATATATATATATATATATATATATATATATATATATATATATATATATATATATATATATATATATATATAATGTGTGTGTGTGTGTGTGTGTGTATGTGTATGTGTATGTGTATGAAGAGAGAACAAGTGTGGCGGGGGAGGTGATATAATGCAAGATTCTTAGCAACCACTTAACGTCTTCATTGCCTGAGGGTTCGTGCCTGGAATCAATAAACAGTGTGAAGGTCAGAACTTGTGCGACCTCAAAAATAAGACATACACTCTCACAATCTTTTCACCAACCAACCAACTCCTATTCCAACAATGTGATTTCTTTCCTTTCAGAAAATGGTTTTCAACTTAAAAAAAAAAAAAAAAAAAAAAAGAATTATGACAGTTTCAATTCAGTATTTCTATTGTCGATATATACGTTTCTTGAACCTCAAGTCATTCAGAAATAAATAAATAAATAAACAAAATATATCGAATTTTATATATTTCGTCATTATAAAATGTTACAATTATTCTAATAAACAAATATTCTAATATACTTCATATAATAGTACTTTGATGTTCTCATGCATCCGAGTGGTTAGCATGCATGACTTTCTTACAATGTAAACCTGAGTTCAATTTTTGATAATTCTCAGTGTAGAGCCAGCATCGTGAAGCAATTGGGAAACGCTGAAAATTAAGAAGTAATGAATTCCGAGTTAAAAAACCTGAAAACGTAAGGTAGAGACCTGATGCACCGACCACGCATCACTTAGTTGAAAGTGTATCATCTGCCCGACGTTCGAATGTAGCTGCAGTATTTATTTTCTTGATTCTATAAATCTTGGATGGACAACGCGTGAACTATGGTCTATTCAAGTTACAAGTTGTGATAAATAGCCTGCGATGGTCTGTCACACTGTCTATATCGATCATAATCTTATTTTATGATTCTCTCTAGGGAGCTATTAAGCAGATAAGTAGACTGCTAGTGATTTCTGAAATAGAGAGTAGCCACCCCTACTGTAGATTGGGCCACATAAATGAAAAAGATATGCCGCGACCTGAGAACTTATACTCCTTTAGCCTGCGACGCCAATTTCTGTATAATTTTGAAGAGAGGTGGCATTCAGGTGTTAGACGCTGTCTACAAGAAATCAATAAAAATGTTAATACAAGTAAGGGGTCCAAACACAGTTTGGAAGTCCGGACCCCTTTGGCCCTTGAGGATCGGCGCCCATGCCTACTTGGTCTGAAACACATTTTCTATGCTGCAGTGCCAGGGAATTTAACTAAAGCACACAAATGTTAAGATGATGAAATCAACTAATATCTCTCCCAGAATTGAGTGAATCTACAAGATACATGTAGTACTGACTTCTATAAATTGACATTGGCGATATTTGTGTAAAAGAAGTATACCATATTGACATAGGCTGTACCGTAAAGCTGGTATACGTTCGCCATTATTAATCACTTTTTTTTTTTTAATGTTCATATACCGTACAGATACGTACTTCCTTTTTTGATCCATCTTCTCCCAAGCAAAAGAGTTCATTCGAGCAGATCGTTGACCCCAAGTTAATCAACTCGAAAGGTAGATGGCAGTGAGAGAGAGGAGCAAAACTTTAATGTTGAAAAGATCCCCGATTTGGCCATCACGTCGTAACCGGAAGGCCCCGAGGCTATCTCATAATTCAATAGCTTTTATATATCCACCACGGAACCTGCGAAACAAGAGCATTTACTCTTCTTATGGACTTGATCTTGTTTTTGATGTCTTTACAGTAAAAGAATAATAATGGAAAAGATAAACGTTAACAAACAATGTAAGAAATAATAATTTAAAAAGGCTAAGATGAGTCAACCCCTTGTACCTAGTTTTAAATTAAGATTTGAAGGTTTTAAAAAATCGATCTTAAAGAAAAAAATAAAAGTCCAACAGGACACATTCATGAAAGGATGTACGTGTAGATAGAAAGGTTCTAAGACTGTAGTAGAATACAGAAACAGGCTTTCAAGCTTTCATTAAGAAATAAGCAATTAACCGTTCGTTACGTACCAATTTCTACTTTCAGTTATTCTATTTTCTCCTTTTCCTATAACGGTTGTAATAAGACCAGTTCCAGCAGTGGTCTGTATTCATATATATACTTTTTTTTGTATTATTTTTCAACGCGTCTTCTTAGCGGATATGGTAATGAAAATTGATGGAATTTAGACTAAGTTGAAGTTATGTATTTCTCCACACATTTTTTTTATAGACAAGAGTAGCTAAATTACTTTTGTTCTTTGCGTCTAATGTATTTCCATTTAAACCTATGTTTCTGATTTGTCTGTATTTCTTTTTTATTCCTGTGATTCAGTTCTTTGCCTATATCCTACTTGACCTATACTTCTTTTTTATTCCTGTGATTCAGTTATTTGCCTATATCACTGTTTGACCTATACTTCTTTTTTTATTCCTGTGATTCAGTTATTTGCCTATATCACTGTTTGACCTAAACTTCTTTTTTTATTCCTGTGATTCAGTTCTGTTTTAGAGTGTCTCTCTGAAGTTATAGATTTTGCAACATTGGTTCTTGCTTGCAATGAGAAATAAAAATATACCACAAGTCAATCAAGTTGTTCTGCTGACTTACGAAGCTGTTTTTAAAATAATTATGATCTTTGGAAAAATTCAAAATTCTGACAACCTTTACTTATAAATTTAACGATCTCAATAATTATACATTAATTTATTAACTTTTTCTTTCCCCTTCTGTTCTTTTTGTCCTCAAATATATTTAATATATGAAACAGCATTCTCCTACCTCGTATGTCTATAACAGAAAAGTTCTAGGCAAACAAATTGCAATCCTCTTGAACCTCATTGTAAACAAAACTTAAAGTCCTCATCGTGATATGGTCCTTAAATTTGTCTTGAGGATTAATTTCGATGATTTTTGTTCCTTTGCGTAGGTTTACGAACATTTATATTACAACTTCAGGCAACATTTAGTGTGATTCTGTTGGAGTTTCTTTTTCTTCTTTTATTTTTAAAAGCATAATTGTATCACCTAATCGACCTCCATCATTGATGGGTTTGACCTTCTTATGAACGATCTGTGTTCTAATAATATGAAATAAACGACAAAACCTCAATGTGAGATTTTTGATGTTGTGACACTATTTTGGAACATTAGCTGACATGCTGGTAGATTAGAAAAATGAAATGAAATCTTTGAGTTTAACATCCCACGATTATGCTAAAGGAAACGGTGATGGTGAGTAATGAGTGAAATGGTGGAATGAAGAAAATGGGAGGAAACGGGAGAACCCCGAGGAAAGCCACGCACACGGTGTTTGTCCACCGCAAAGTTCACTTGGACTGGTAGATCAGATATTTATTTACATTTTAATATTTTGTACGTGAGAACAGAAGAAAAATAATTTAAAAAATGAGGTAACTAGTTTAGATCATTAACAAATAAAATTCTTATTATGATCATGCATAATTTCCCCGGCGAACTACGGAAATTATCCTAATTAACCTGCTACTTTTATGTTATTTCAAGGCAAGCCAGGTTCAAGGGCACCTCGATACGTGGAAAAATGTCACTGTAAGTTTACAACTAATAAAGAATTTGCAGATTAAAGATAATTGGACCAAATCTGAAAGGAGAAAATGTACCAAGGGAATTTAATCCACACCGTTACCCTCGATTACACCCGTAGAAATGGAAAGGTTTTTCTAAATTTAAAAAAAAAAATGTTTTATGATTGAAGACACAAGCTGACAATTTCTATAGACATCTTTAAAAGAAATTTTAATTTATGATCCCTTGTGAGTCTGTTAAAGTGTATTAAAATACATTTAATAATTTATTTACTCATTCGAAATAAACCATTAATTTATTTCTTTGTATTGTTGCATATAATGATTATATACTGCAAATAATTTGTTTATTAGACGTCACCTTACATGAAAAGAATTTCAAGCTGCGTTCCTTCTTTCTTTTAAAAGTTCTGCACAAACAACGATCAGAATGCTTTTAAATTATTTTAATAGTATTTCTAGCTTTATTGTAGATTTTCTGTCATTGAATGTCTACCGTCATTATTTCGATTAGGCTTTTGTACCCATTTCACTGCCTATTTTTCGAATTATAAGTGCCTGTTTTCCATGTTTTTAGGCCTAAACATATGACATCTAATAATAATTTAAATACAGACTGGATTATAGCACTAGAAATCGAACCTCGAACTGTGTACCAACAAAACCATTAAGCTGCCAGGGAACTAAATGATAACTGAATCTGCATGATTGATTATGAACGAAGATTCTACTTCAGTGTTTATTTTACAGCAATGATTTATTTAGAGATTTAAACGGACAAGTAGAGCAAATGTGACATCAGATTGATGTCTGCAAATTACGATTGACTACACCACGCCAATGTCAAATTAGTTGCGCTATGGAAAGTCAGTCGATGCTTCAAAACTTAGAGCTGTTAAAAAAAATAAAGAAAAACTCCAACTAGTTAGTGCGTACTTTGGAGAAAGTATGGCGCTTAATTTGTTTCCATTAGGTGTTGTGTGTAAGCTTTTTTTTTCTTTTTTTTTCTTTTTTTTTTTCAAGTGAAGATCAACATGCTTCATTGAGGAAACCGAAAGAATTCCTTAGTTTCCAAAGTAACGTGCAATATTTTTTTTAGAAAAGTTGAAATGACAGTTCAGCAGAGGGGTTACGTCGCAACGATCTGAGTTTGAAAACTCGTAATAAACAAAAATTGATATTTTTTCTCCTTCCTTGCCTCTCTCTCTTTTTTTTCCTTTCTCTTTTCGTTTTTTCTCAAGTTCACATTGAATAAAATGTTACCTTAATATTCTATAGAATATTCTGTCTCTTGCTATATACAGTTTCAGTACAAATTTGTTCACGTTTTTTTCTTTTTTTCTTCTTTTTTTTAACGGACAAGATTCAGTGTTCGAAAACCTTTCAGATGAACCAGTATAAGAGAGGAAAAAAAGATTCTATTGAGATAAAAACTGCCGCAAGATTTTTTTTTCTGTCTTAGAGGAATGTTACCTTTAGATGTATAATATTGCTCTTTCAACACATGTGCAGAGGAATCAATATGTAAGCTAGCATGTTGCTATGCCAACAATCCGGGCAAACCGTGCGAGCCTTTTTATCTTTTATAATGTATCCCTTCTCTTCATATCCCCCTACCTCTTTTCCCCCGCGCCCTTGCAATCAACTTTTCCATTTACCAAACAGCATCCAGAACACATGGAAAAAAGCATGTGGTTCACTTGCTTTGATTGGTAATCCTTTCTGCGTAACTCTGTTTGCATAAGCAAACGGCGTGTGAGGGAAGGAGATAATACCAGTGCGAGGAATAGGGAAGGGGGAGGGAACAAGAGGTGGAGTCGAATTGAAAATGTTAGTATGCATTCAAATTTTCTGTTACTTATACGCTCATTGAGATCTGTTGTAAACCGATTTGTGTTTGACTGCATCAAATAATCCAGTGATGGTGAAGATTAATTACAAAAATAGCCCTCCCACACGTACGCTTACAAACACAACCCATTCTCTCATATATACATACGTATACTAATCGATGTTGGTCGGAAAGACAAATAACATTCGATTTTTTTTCATGTAGTCAACGAAAAAGCACAAAAAAATTGCCACAAACAAATAAGGACTGTCACCATATCATATGTTCCAGTCTGTTAACATGGAGATTTAATTGGATAAATTGTATATTGTTACATTATAATATACTCCAGTTGTTTATTTATTTTTTATTATTGTTTTTATTTTCAAAATATCAGGAAACGATTTAATTACAATGGAAAATGGAAAACTTAGTGTCCCGTGGTTATGGCTTTTAGGACACAGGATAAAAAAAAAGTATTAAATGGTAATTAACGATGATAATTAATATTGGTGTTATGAAGTGGAAGGAAATGAAGATGTATTCCAAATAAATCCATGCACACGGTGTACGTTTATTATAAAACCAAACTCTTCTGTGGTCACGTTTCGAAGTCACGACACGTGAATGACTTACTCTTTGATGTGACCAACTGTGGTAATTACGTTATCGAGAATGTTTGTACGAAATTTGGAATGGCGAAAACTCAGAATTTCTGATAATTTTGTGTAAATGTACCGTATTCCTATGATTTTTAAAATGTTTTGAATTCAATTTATGTTTCCATAATTGACTCGGTTCTCTTTGTCTTGACCTTACTGGAATATTCCGGAATAATATGTTAACAAGGATTAGAGATGCTTCCTTTTCAACTTCGATAAGAAAATAATGAAGCAGAAACGCAAATAGCGATATTAATGTTCTGTACAGAAACAAGGGTTCTTACTAAAGATTTAGGATATTGAACAAATATTTTATTTATATCACTGTACTAGGTTAGATTTTTCCATGTATACCTAGTATCTCATCATCTCTCCCTCTCTCCTTCTTTTACCAGAGCTTGAAACAATAATGAAAATATAGAAGGATAGAAATGGATGTAATGCTTAAAAAACAAACTAAAAAAAAAAGTACCGTGCTTTTGTTAGCTATCTATTTTTCGGAAAGTAAGTTGGACTCTTTCATCTCGAAAGCCCATTGAGGTGCTTCATTTCCTGATGCAGTTACATGGTAAAGCACACATGGTATCTGTGTTGACAATTCTGAGGGCCCTCTCGAGTAGTATGGTGAGTGGTCTGTAGTGCATTAGCTTGTATTGGTGAGAACTTATAAGGCATCTATAAAAGAAATTTTGTGTTCTCGAGAGTACGTTTATTACTGAGCTATATATGAGATCAAAAAGAGGACTGTTTTGTCATAAAGAGAAAACAATGACTCCTGATTTATTGACATGAAAATAGGAAAGTTCGGTAATACATCCAAAATCTCATCTATATTGCATGAAGAGAACATTATTCATTATCAGCATTAGAAAAGAAATTTCATAATTGTGTTTTTTCTTTACTACCATAAAATAAATATAAATTTTTCATAAAATATTAAACTTCAAAGTTTTCTGCTAAAAATGACCATTTTGGAGTAATACCACTAGGCATCTAGCGATCCAAATCATGATCAAACATGCATCGGATCTTGTATTATCAGTGGTGTGCGTCTGTGTGTAAAAATGGATATTATATGTTTACACGTAGACTATGTAATCTATGTAGACAATACGTAGTCAATCCGGTATGCCAATTTAATTTTTTTCATTAATATAAAAATCATAGTTGCAATAGAGAAAAAAACATAGATTTAATGGTAGAAATTGAGGATTGAAGTTCTTTTTCTCTCAAGTGAAGTGAAAGAGATTTTTGTAACGTGTTAATAGTCATATAACTCCAAATAAATAGGCGTAGCATGAAAATAGTGTAGTTTTATTTATAGTGCAAGAATGTCTGCACCCTGCATAATATTACTTTCTATTTTCCAACATAAATAATGGAAATAAATATCAGTCTGTAGCAATTATCTTCTAGATAATGTTATTGTTAATGCGTCATAATGCTTGGTCCTTAGTTATAGTTTTGAAAGACCAATGCAAAGGAAATTTCTTGTAAGTAATAAAATTAGAATTGACCTACAGTGATCACTCTTCTTCTTTTTTTTTCTGGCGTTGCATCTTCTGCAACAACTAGAAGTGTTTCGGTAATATAATTTATTATATCTGATTGACGTTGTTTCATTGTTCATTCGAATTCTGGTATTATCTTCCGACATCCGTGCAGATTAAGAATATAGGTTCATTATGTAATGACTAGCATATAATTTTATTTCTTAGGGTGAAGCATAAACTACTTTCTTAATGTTTTAAGAATTTTATTAAAATTGGCGGCTTTATATTTTGCTAGGCAAGTTTGAAGAATGTAATAACTTTTTTGAAACATCCCGTATAGAATTTAGTCCTACAGGAGAGAAGGTAGACAAGCACCACAATAAATTTGTTTTTTTTTTTTAGTTCTTGTCACTTATAGTATGTTTGGTAAGCTCATAGAATATATTGTAAATGTGATCTGTGCATTTGTTGCATTATGGTAGACTACATAGTAGAAGCCATTATACAATCATATGGCCAGATATTCCTTTAGTTCCGTCTACCACAAAGGAAGAAATCGTGAAATACTAGACTACAAACTAAAAGTTTCAAACTAGTGCACACATTCTGAATTTACAGTTGTTTTTCGTTTCTGTACAACAAAATAACATACACGTGGAAAAGTATGACGTATACTACGTACAGATTCCAGTAGAAACACACGTAGACGTAAAATTATAGCCTACGGCATCACTGCTTACTATGCAGTTCTTCGTATGCATCTATTTCTATGACTTTACGTAAGAAACTGCGATACAACATCGCTTTTTTTTTCTTTTTCCTTAAAAAAAACTCCGTGTTTATACGTATACCTGTATATAAAATTTTTTATCTTGATTAATTAATATACTAATGGCTGTCCTCCAGTACATTTACTTCTTGTTTTTTTTCCTCCTACTATCTTTTCACTTTTTTTTATTTTGTCTTTTTAAACATTTTTCTCATAAAGAGCTATGTTTGATCTCATAAGCTAGACTGAAACTTTTGGAAACACATTTTCTTGAGCTACCTCATGAGTTTTGCAACAAATGTTGACTTCTAAGTTGGGTTGTTGCACAAGACGGGCTTAATTACACATTCACTTCTCTAGGAGAAGATGCTTTTTAATTTCCTGAAGCCAACTTTGATCTTTTAATGGAGAAGCACTTCCTTTCTGAAAACTACACGTAGTAGCCAGTATATTACAAATTAGTCTTTTTTTTTTTTTTGTATATCTTTATTTCTTTTTTGAGCTATCTGAATTAAGAGTTGCCAAACTTCGATCAAGAAAACCATAAATAACGGCATGGGAACCATCACATCATTTAACTAAAAGCCGTGAGTTTATTACATGTAGGGTTTTAAAATAATGTATAAGGACAAACATAATTGTTGATGCAGGTAAAATGCAATTTGGAGCAAACAAGATCATTTACCGCTTTGTAAATACTTGAAAAAAAATCAGGAGCATGTACTCACAATAAGATTAAACATACAGTCCAACTTTAAAAAATAAATAAATAAATATTGGGACTTTCCTTGTGTTACAGTTATTGGAATGAACTCACATGGACTCAAGACTGGCGTTTTCAATTGGTACGCTAAGGTCAATTGGGGGAGAAAAGTGTGTATTTCTCTTTTTTTCTTTTCTTTTTCTTTTTTTGTAGGAGTAATAACCAGTGCAGTTAATAATATAAAAAACAACTAATTGTAAACTTGATATTTGATTACTGTTATAGAAGGTGAAGAAAATTATTACCGAGAACGTAATAAAAGCAAATAAGTTTTTAAAAAAACGAACCATTAAAGGAAATAAGGTTAGAGAGAAGTGGTTCTTTTAGATCTCTCTCCCTCTTTCTCTCTCTCTTCCGCTGTTTCCCGTCATGCCTGAGTGACAATTAGCTTGTTCGGTTTCTCTTAATCATTGATTGAGTGTGCAAGATATTTTTTTTTCTCATGCCTGTTCGTTAACTGATGTCGAGGACATGCTAACACCTTCTTCCCGCGTTTTCCCAGCTCAATTGAGAGAGTTTCTCAATCTCCTGAACTGTCTCTACTAGTCACGTTCGTTTAGCACCGATATTTGTAGTTACTTGCGAAGAGAGGTTATTTTGAGTTGAGGAAGAAAGTGTTTCCTTTCTGTTATTTTTTTTTTTTACTGGATTTATTTCTAGTTTACCAGAGTTTGTAAAGAGCGCAAAATAAAACATGTGAAGAGAAGTTAAAGAATAATTCGTACTAATTACTAAATATTGGATTTTTTTTCAATAAAAATCAAACTGCACTTGCACTTGCAAACGTAGTCATTTCACATATTTATACGGGGTTCTGGTTCGGTTCCCAATGGTAGACTATCACACTACACTGGTTCATATTCCACTTTAAACTCTAGGATTCATCCTATATAGCTTTATCGCTGATAAATAATATAAATATACATCATTTAATCATTTTTGTTAAATTACAGTGATGTGCGAAATGAGGCGTACAGTTGATGTTAATATAATAATTATAGATACTAAAATAAAATAAAATAAATCAAAAGCACTCACAGCCTAGGAAAAACTGTTCATAGACAGAAAATAAATGAAGCTTAAATTTGAGAATGATATTACACTGTTGGGAGACAGTGAAGATAAATTAGGAGAAGGACTGCATGAAGGTAGCAAGATGAAAGTCATGAGATGCGTTAAAAAAGAAATTACAAGAAAATGGATCACCTAATGGAAAAGGTGCAGGAATACTCGTACGTAGGAAGTAGAATAGCAAGCGATAATGGATGCTAACATCAAGTAATATCGAGAATAGTTCAAGCGAAGCTATGACTAGAAATACCGACGTAGAACTGACGAAGTCTGATAAAAAGCAGTATTAGTGCTGCTAATGTGACGCTAGGTTGATGTGATTCATGAAATATAGAAGAAGGAAAACTGAGAATGGAAGACTTCGATGTGCAGTGCTATAGAAGAGTGTTGAAACAGATAGATAGAGCATCAAATGGAAGTATTGGAAATGGTAGGCGACCGAAAAAAAAAAAGAACATACCGAAGACTATTTTGGAATGAAGAAATAATACGATAGGACATATTGTGAGACCTGGAGAAATCACGCTATTGGCTATGGAGGAAATGACTGAGGAGTAAACCCAAATAAAGCCGCGATTTAAATATACGGACCAAATAATACAAAATGCAGGGAAGAAAAACTACAAGGCAATTTGAAGCCTGGTTCTAGGTATGAAAGAACGGAAAGTGCATTAAACCAATGAAGAGATTGTCCTCCCAAGAAGATGAGTTATATCGATCAGTCATATTCTTTGTGTTAATGCATTGCTTTAACAGGAGTATGATGACAATATGTTTGGCAGAGTTTCGTCTTAATTTAACTTTAAAAAAATTTAATTAAAAATAAATAATCTGTAAACATTTGCTGAATCCCATATGCGATGAATTGCTAAAGGTTAGATACGCGAGATTTAAATTCATTTCCGATTCTCTTTGAAAAATAATTATTATTAGTTTGTTTAATAGTTGATGTAGTGCTTTGAAATCTGCAATCAAAAATATAATTTCCTTTGAAAAAATAAATACAGTGATGCTATTCTCTTTTTAACAGGAAATTCGTATTGTTTGAATTATTTAAGTGTTTTATATTAATTTCTGAACAAGGATAACCTTTTTTTGTAAAGCATTCTTCTTTTCCAATACGAAATGAAAATAATAATGAATTGAGAAGTTCTTTTCGTAATGCATTCAATTCTATTCTCAGAATGAAGCTTTTGTTTACATTTCTTTCAAGCATAGAATACACTGTGTTTGAATTACAAAATTCAATGCATTTTAAAAAGTTTATTTTTAGAACTTCAATTGTTCCACTAACACTAATATTTTCAGTTTTCAAATTCTACTTACATCTTGATTTCCTATTGAATAATGTTAGCAGAAATATTTATAGCTTAACTGATTGATTTAATAGTATAAGTAATATTGTAAAAGAAATAATAATAATAATTCAAAACGTAGTAGTATACAGATTCATTATTTTCGTATACAGAGTGTTTAAAACAACACCGACAACGTTTGGGAGGTGATTCCTGACACCAAAATAAGGCAAAAAGTATAGACCAACCTGGGTGCACAAATGCTTCCTTTCGGAGTTATAGGCTGCCAAAACATGAAAAAAAATGAAATTTAAAGGTCCATAGCTTCAAAATTATAGGACCTACCGTAGTCGGGTCAAGACTGGAACTAATATGTGCGCTATCCAAAAATACATGTTTCAGAATCCTAAGGTACTCACGAATCAATTTTTATAGAGAGAGATTTGCTACGGGCATATAATTTGAAGTACTCCCCAAGTACTTCTATAAAAATTGTTGTGGAAGTACCTCAAGATTCTGAAACTTGGATAGTTGGATAGGTTACATACTAGTTCCTAAGTGAAGTCTTGACCCGGCTGCGGTATTTGCCATAAATTTGGAGCTATGAGATCTTTAAATTTAATTTTTTTCATCCTTTCTGCAACCTATAATTCCGAAAGGAAGCATTTGTGCACCCAGGATGATCTATAAGTTTTGTCTGATGTTGGTATCGGAAATCATCTCCCAAATGTAGTCGGTGTTGTTTTGAAACATCCTTTATATTTATTTTTATAATGGTGTCTACAGAATTTCGTGACATGAAATGAAGAGAGAGATTATTTTTAGAAAAAGAAAACTTTTCTATTTGTATATTTCCCCTGGTAGTTTCTTATATACACAGCTTTAAAAATTCACAGCATTAACAAATATGTTTCTATTTCTTGAATATAAATAGACAGAGAACGGGAGAAATTAAAACAATAAGAACATATCATGTCTCAAAATTTGTGATCAAAATTCTTCTTAATGTCTACTTTCTAATCTGATTGCGATATAGATTTCCAACTCCCTAAATTAGATTTCAATGTTGGAGAAAGAAAAAGATTGTTTATATCATTCCATGAGTAGTTGTGGTCGGTTTCCCTTTTCAGTTTTTTTTTTTTTTTTCGTATTTCAGTTACTGCTCCATTTTTCTTAATCCCGTCTGCTTTATAATTTGCCAATTATCTTTCCTATCTTTTTTCTTTTATCCCACTCCTTCGTATCTTATCTCAACATCCTGGCTGTCTACTCACGGAGAAGTAATTAGCCACAACTAACAAAACTCTTTTGTTTAATTGGTATCTTCCTTCCTTTCTTCATCTCTCCCCCGTTTTCGGGTTCTTGTCTTTTTTTTCTCTATCTCCAATTTCCTCCATAAGACTGTCTCTTTTTCTTTTGTGTTTCAACTACTTTTCGCTCTTTCGCGAAGTTTCCAATTCACGTAAATGAAAAAGAACTAACTTTGAACAGGATGTCCAATTTCATTGTAATAAATATTGGTTCCACATCCAACATTTGAGATTAAGTAATATACATAGTCATATTAAAAAAAGAACCCATGTTTTGCTCTAGGAAAGTCATTTTACTAAATTCCACTGTCGTAAGTATACACTAGGAGGGAAAAGGGGGGGAAATCTTCTCTAATATGTTCTTATAAACAACACACACTTAACACTTGTTTTTAACCTGAAAGTAATACAGTTTGTGGTCTCTTCTACTACGGAGACCTGCGCTCATTTGAACACAAGTGAGTGATTGTGCAGTTTACAATATAGGTATAATAGGCTTAATTGATACACTTTTTTGATACAAACCTATCGTCTATCTAAGAAACTCCTTTTCTCTTTGCTAGTAGGTTCAAAACATCGTCTATTTATATTGAAGGTAACACATACGAGGTATAGTTCATATGTTAGCTGGTAAATTACCCACAAATCATGCCTAAAAGATGCATTGACCTACTTTCTTGGGTGGTTTCATCTGCTCACTAACTATCACACACAATAATATTGAATGGTCTCCTTCCCAACCCCAAGCTCTGCTCCGCTCTTCTAACTTGCAAGTGCCTTCGTCGATGTGTTTCTTGTTATTGTACACACTAACACAAATAAATTAGGTTATTTTATATTTTAATACTAAACTACTAGAACGGTTCAAAACTGCGATCATTTGGTCATCCTAAGATAGAATAGCGAATTCCAAACAACAATTGCGTCTTGCAGCGAATTGCTTTGACTAATATAATATAGTTAAATACCTTTGCACTAAAGAAAAGAACAATGCAAGGAAATTGTTGATTGAATGACTGACGGAATGATACATGGAGCCATCGTAAAAGCTGAATTTTTTCAACACATTGAGATATTTTAAATTTGTGTTTTCTCATGTAGCTAAAAAAAAAATAGAGCACACGCCTTTGGTGCATATGATCCCTTGTTACAGAATTTCCAATGTTGATCCTACTTGTGAGCTATTTGAATTAAGAAATACCCAACTTTGTCCTTTAATACCAGAAATAATAGCAATGGAAGCCAAAATTCTGACCGCACATCGTCCGACTAGCTGGCTATATTGCTCTGTGGCTAAGCCTGAAATTTTATTTTACATTAGTAATTCATTTACAAGTGTAATAATTCGTATAAAATATAAAAGTGATTTTTTTTAAATTGGTAAACATTTTTAAATTTTAAACGTACTTATATAATATTGTATGTATTCACCCAAGCCTAGTGCTTTAAACCATTTACTTACTGAACTACAATTTCCTAGCATCTGAAGATATATTTACCCAGTATATATCAAAACTTAATACTTGTAAGTCAAACACGGGGATTACTTTCAATGGATAGAGCGTTGCCCACCTCTTTCCTGTATCCCTCTTTCGAAATTGTATGCATGTTCATAATAATAGCTCAGCATCTTTGATGGCCTTAGGCACAGTTAAGGCTAGAGAGTTATGCTAATCTTTTGCTTTGAATGAACTCATTGTGCTGATCATCATTAAGAAAATCTCCTCCCTCTCCTTTACTTTTCTTGCGTTTGGGAATGATGGATGTTTTGCAAGTAACCGGAGATTGTATATGGTAGTGACGTCACAGTGGATTATACGTACAGGGCCATGGCATACAACAAAGCTAGAATTTTCCTTTGATTGCTAATTGAGCGTGCAAGATCCTTCGAGCTGGGAGTGCCTTCTAATTTTCAGCCACGCATCCATCTCTTATACCATATACACCGTAAGAAAATATTTATAAAGAACGGACTATAGTCATTATCAGTTTTGGAAATTCATTCTGAAAAATAACAGAGGCCATCGTTCTTCTTATTCTACCATGCCGGCGATTAATCATTGTAATTATCTGACAAATTGGTTTCTAGCCACGGTCCATGGCTCGCGCAAATTAGGATGACAATTGATATTTAAAAAAGAAGTCAGGGTGCATTTAGTTTCACACACAAAAAAAAAATCTATGACCTCAGTTGCCTTGAACTACAAATTGAACTTTTATGCACGAAACACATGGTGCGTCAAACGAAGATTTGAAGCAACTGACATACATCATACTCACACTCTCTTGTATTGAAACTAAATTACGTTTTGCTTGTAATTTTGTATTAAAACTGGGTTACCTGTTGTTTATAATTTTGATTTTGAGCTTAGCGTCCTTTCAGCGACGAGGCTTAAACGTGAGATTCGAACCACATGAACTCCTGTCGTGAATCGAACCTGGGTCTCCCACGCCAAAAGCCCATGTACTAACTGCTTATCCACGAGGAAACTCATTTATTTATTATTTTGAGTACAACGAAATGTTGATAGTGATAGTCAAGAATCGACATTGAAATATGTTTCAGTTATATGTGTAAAGGCATTAAAAGTCTCAAAACATTTCTACTTACAGTACATCAGATGTAATACACAGTTTAATAGAAATCAATTTACAGTCTTACTAGTTTAAAATTGATAGCTCAAGTCCAGGGATTTAATTCCTCATCACACACTTTTTCCTTCTCTATATTTGTCTACGTGCTCACTCACTCCAAATAGCAAATCGGGTTTGAAAATGAAGTTAAATATTTCAGTTTAATGTCTGACGATTATGCTCTCTAGGTTAAGGAGGGCGGATTATTAAGGCAAGTGAACGATGATGGAAAATTAGTGGAATGAGAATATGGGAGAAAACTCACTGACACGATATTGTCCACCACAAACTTACTTGGCCGGGGATAGAACCAGGGACCCCACGCACCAGAGATAAGCACTCTACCACTGAGCCACCGTGGCCCCTCAAATCGAGTTTGAGTGTGTGTGTTTGCGTGTGTGTTCTACGTCCTTATGCAACATTAGTATTTTGGTCTCCGAACTGCTACCAGGGCTTGAACCAAGTACAGTTGGCAGATGTGTAGATACTCATGCAAAATCAACTCGTACAGTGTAAGCCGTTTCTCGTCACACTATCTCGCCTCTAAAAGAGTGGGATTACAAGACCACACCACCAGTCACGGCTAAATAATGAATTGAAACGGCGACTATACGTGCGAGACAGACAGATATAAAATAATTATTAGAGTGAGAAAAGGATGGTTCGTAGGCTTACCTTGATCCTACAATTCTAATATACTGTATTTTAGTAATTGAACTATAAAACTTTTTCAGTTGTGATATATTAACACTAATGGCTCCGTATGAAGATTTACTCATCGAAATGTTTAACACTTTTATTGCCTGCAAGCTTCTTTCGAAACGTTTAATTACCTTTTTTTAATATATATATATATATATATATAATATGTATTAGTAAATTCTTAAAATATTTGTATGTTATTAATCAGAAAGAGTTTACTTCCACGTAGAATATTTATTTTGTGTGTATGTGTGTTTGTTTGTAAATGGTCCTTTAAAGCATTCAAACCTTTAATCTTAAAAAAAAAAAAAAATGTTAGGATTTCAGGTCTTATACTAGACTCACTTTTAATGGTTCCTTCTTTCCGCCTGTCAAGTATAGCAGACAATTATCAATGTTGCCATGTTAGAGATACATTTCTAAATAAGTAACCAAATACTGCAATATGCATGACAGTATTCTTTAGTCTACTATTCTCAGAAAAGAAACTAAACAAATTCTACATTCATGAAACCACATAGAACTCCAACTAGACACATCCCAAAACCACAAGCACTTGACAGTAAATAGTCTGGCAGCCAGTCCATAAGATTTGCAGAGTACCTTGCATTTTGGGGTGACCAAGGTTTTTTGATGTTTTCTTATAGATTTTGATGTGCTGAATCCAAAACTGCCGGGTGCAACTCTGGCACCCTTGAGCATTTCCCACAAAACTCACTAACGATTTCCCCTCCCCCTTTTCATTAAAAAATCCTTGACTTCGGGAAAATTATCTGTAACTTCTACAGTAGTTAACGTAGAATAAAAATTAAAACCTTGTTCTGCTTCTAATTAAACTGTCTTCAAAACTATGTTAATCACTCGTGGCCGCGACGAACAGGAGAGGGAAATAAAATGGGAAATTCTGGTAAATTCTCTCTGAAAGCATCTTTCAGCTCTTAATATTCAAGAGCCGTACATCGAATCTCCATCCAGAAAGAAAATATTTTTATATTTTCATGAACTTTCGACACTAGCAAACAATATTAGGAAGGGTACCGCCCTGGCACCCTTGAACATTTCCCACAAAACTCACAATTTCCCATCATTAGTATTTTACCAAAAAATTATTGACTTCTGGGAAATTATCTGTAACTTCTACAGTAATTAACGTAGAATAACGGTTCAGACCTTGTTATGCTTCTATTGGAACAGTCTTTCCAACTATGTTAATCACTTGGGCTGCGACGATCAGGAAAGGGAAATAAAATGGGAAATTGTGGAAAATTCCCTCCCAAACCATCTTTCAGCTCTTAATATCCAAGAGCCGTACATCGAATCTCCATCCGGAAAGAAAATATTTTTATTTTTTCAGAAACTTTCGACACTAGCAAACAATATTAGGAAGGGTACCGCCCTGGCACCCTTGAACATTTCCCACAAAACTCACAATTTCCCATCATTAGTATTTTACCAAAAAATTATTGACTTCTGAGAAATTATCTGTAACTTCTATAGCAATAAACGTAGAATAACGGTTCAGACCTTGTTATGCTTCTATTGGAACAGTCTTTCCAACAATGTTAATTACTTGGAACTGCGACGAAATGAAAAGGGAAATAAAATGGGAAATTTTGGAAAATCCCCTTCCAAAGCATCTTTCAGCTCCTTGTACAAAAGGGATGGGGTGTATCTCCTTCCGAAAGAAATATTTTTATATTTCCATGAACTTTCTACATTTGAAAATAACCGTACACACGTGAACTGTAGCCGTGCGATACACACTTCAATAATTAAAATTTAAAAGGAATTTACATTTGTAGAATTGATAAGTAGCACAATAAATGATACAATTATCTTCCTCATATAATTTGGGCAGTAGGATATATTTAGTGCTTTTATTCGCTTTTGTTTTTAACAATTTAAATTTAGTTTACGATTCCTGGCTAAAAGTTCATGAATCTTAATGTTTAAATTTCCTTTTATTTTTTCATCGTTATTAATTCTAACGTTCCTCCGTGTATTAATTCAACCTTTTTATATATCTACTGGTAGCATCCATCACATAGACATAACAGTTTTTAGTGATCATGTGGATGAGTTTACAGCTGACTAGTGCCAAGTGAATAAACTGTTACTGTTTTATGTGTCTTAACACGTTTCAAAGTAGTGTTTCATAGTGCTCTTTTTAAAATCATGGCGGATGAAAAGAAGTGCATTTTCACATGTCAGAAAACACAAGAGCGGCTTATAACTGGAGGATCAGCTCGAGTTCGATCGATTATGTTGGCAAGTAGTTTTAGACGTGACGGACGGTTTATTTCTCTTGAGGAAAATGTGCCAGTATAATTTCATAAGTACTGCGTATCAACATATACTTCGCAATTGGCATATCAAGAGAGCCAAAGACAGTCAACTTCAACTTCCTCTGAACCACAGGTGAAACGGATTAGAAGATCAGACGCAAAACCTTTCAATTTTCGTACTGACTGTTTATTCTGTGGAGAGATCTGTTCCGATTCTGATCCAAAAGATCCAAGTCGATGGCTCAGATACCACCTTCTTAGAACGGTCGATTGTCCAATTCGTCGGTTCAAGAAGCTATCCTCAAAATATGTGATGTTAGAAATGACGAATTATCCGAAGCTGTTCGAGTGCTTGTAAATGGAGCTGTTGAAATCTACATGTGGCAGACGCTCGTTAGCACAAAGACTGTTACTATCAATTTTTGCACAGTAAGTCAGCTAAAATTTGTTCACTGAAACGCAGCATAAATAAAGGAAGTGACGGATATGGAATCAACGCATTCACGACAGCTTTAAAAGAGGACGCCTCTCGTATTTGAAACTCCATCGAAGTTTACCATCTTTATCAACAGAACGGTGGATCTAGAACTGATCGTCTTGCAATTATAAGAGATGTTCAGGAAAGAATAGGTAAAGACCTTCTAGTATTGTCCTCTCCTGGTGTATCCAGCATTCTTGCCTTTAAAAATCAAGCTGCTCTTGCCATGAATATTACCGAAGATGACGACGATGATGGAGAAACAATAAAAGAGCCAAGCACAAAGATAATGAATGAAGTGAAGAAGCCTGATGATAGATTGAAAAGTTACGAAACTACCCTCTCTGAAGACAATATTAAAAATAATGTTAGTGAAACTTTACTTTCCCTATTAGAGATGTTTGGAATTACTGAGCTATCTGCAATACTCATTGGAAACTACCTGCAATATCGTAACTGCAGCATTGACAAAGCAGCCAACTATTCTCCAGATTGCTCTTGCTATGCTTCTGAACAGCAAACGTCTCACTGACGAATTCTATAAGTTTGGAATCACTTGAAGTTACAGTGAGACCCTAAGATTTAAAGCGTCAGCTGCAGCAGAAGCCAGCAAAGCACCAACTTTGCGAGGACTTAATCCCTCAACAGACGGATTTGTGCAAGCTGTTGGTGACAACTTCGACACGTCTATTTCATCTCAAAAAGGCCTACGTCAAACTCACAGTATGGCTCTGCTGATAACTCATGTGGAGAAGTCATGGAGTTGCAACAGTAACAAAATTTGTCGCATTACAAAGGAAGAAATGAAGGAACGTGTGACTAGTAGAGTGCCTGTACACCTGTACACATGGCCAAAAAAAGCCACCAATGCCCCAACATTTCTCAGTAAAAGGAGTGCCAACTCGAGCATTACTTGCATCTCAAGTTTATTCAGTGTACAGAGCACAGAGAATAGATTTCGAGTTTTTAAAGTCGATCATTAGGAGTCCTGAAGTCGCTCCTGAATATGGTGGCTATAATACAAGAAAATCAACAGCCATTAAACAAGTGTTAAAAGGAGTTAGCTTGAAAAAATTGGGGTCTCAGGAAGATATAACCAGTGATATAGAACAAGAACTGACTTTGTAGCTGCTAGCTATGGTGTAGCAAGTGTGAAGTCTATGATAGAAGTTCGTATTAACGTTTGGAAGAAAAAAAACTGCATCTGCTCACACAAGTGCCCCACTACTTTGCTCTCTTCCACCGACGTCGGAAGCTTTTAAACTAAATGTAAAGCCCGAACATCTACAAATGCTAATTTGGCTGAGTGCAGACAGGGCAGACCCACCAAATGTTGATTCAACTTGTTATGGATGGACACGTGATGAAACGAACAAATCGTTAAGGCCAGTTATGCTTCCTCCAAATGTTGAGCCAGCTCCTGCCGATGTACTTCACCTCATCAAATTTTCCTGTTCGTCAGAAAAACCTTGTTCAACAAGAAGATGTAGTTGTGTAGGTAAACTACCTTGTACAATGGTTTGTAAATTCTTTGATGGTAGATGCTACAACAAACTAAACACGTGCTCACATAACGACGCTGACGAGAGTAAAGAAAGTGGTGAGGAATAATATTACAAATAAACATGACATACTTAAGTCATTATGTAAGTTTATCTTGAATAACCATTTTTTTACAGATAAGTGTGGCTTTTAGAATACCACTAGAACATTCATTTTCTAAGTGTGCGAAACCTCTCGAATTACAGGTGCTACATTTTAATCAAAATCATAAAAATCGAAGAAAGTTATAAAAATATTTTTTTTAAACGTACGATTTATTAATACACTTTACTGATAATAGAAAATTTTGGAACAGTCTAAATACATTACATTCGTACTTAATAAAAATGTCTCGAAATAGCAAATGTTGCCCTAAGGGCTGATATCGTTGGAAAGATTATTCGAGCAGAAGCAGAAAGGGATGAAACATTATTCTTTGTTAATTTGTATAGAAGTTCAAGGTACATTTCCCGCAATGAACCATTTTTAATATAGATGATCGGAAATCATGAGTTTAATGGGAAATGGTGAAGGTAGAAAGTTCATGAAAATTGAAAATATTTCTATCGGAAGGAGATACACCCCATCCCTTTTGTACTTTAAGAGCTGAAAGATGCTTTGGGAGGGAATTTTCCAAAATTTCCCATTTTATTTCCCTTTTCTGTTCGTCGCAGCCCAAGTGATTAACATAGTTGGAAAGACTGTTCCAATAGAAGCATAACAAGGTCTGAACCGTTATTCTACGTTTATTACTGTAGAAGTTACAGATAATTTCCCAGAAGTCAATAATTTTTTGGTAAAATACTAATGATGGGAAATTGTGAGTTTTGTGGGAAATGTTCAAGGGTGCCAGGGCGGTACCCTTCCTAATATTGTTTGCTAGTGTCGAAAGTTCATGAAAATATAAAAATATTTTCTTTCTGGATGGAGATTCGATGTACGGCTCTTGAATATTAAGAGCTGAATGATTCTTTGGGAGGGAATTTTCCAGAATTTCCCATTTTATTTCCCTTTCCTGATCGTCGCAGCCCAAGTGATTAACGTAGTTGGAAAGACTGTTTCAATAGAAGCATAACAAAGTCTGAACCGTTATTCTACGTTAAATACTGTAGAAGTTACAGATAATTTCCCCGAGGTCAACGATTTTTTAATAAAAAGGGCAGAGGGGAAATCGTTAGTGAGTTTTGTGGGAAATGCTCAAGGGTGCCAGAGTTGCACCCGGCAATTTTGGATTCAGCACATCAAAATCTATAAGAAAACATCAAAAAACCTTGGTCACCCCAAAATGCAAGGTTCTCTTGCTCTGCCACCAGACTAAAAGGAAAAGGCCTTCGTAGAAATCTCGGCTCATGATAGATTCCGAGCAGCTGACAGCGTAAATCTTTATGAAGGCTAGAAGCAATAGTTGTGGTTTAATGAGTATAACTTACACATTTTCATGTTTCAAATTAAACATTTTACTATTTCTACGTTAGTTCTTCAAAGAACAATTGTTAACACGAGGGAATTAAGATAAAAGCTCAAATCTCTCTCACCCCCAACTCGTGCCAGTTATGACTTACTTGACAGCGTATACTGCGTGAATTTGAATTAAAAATATCATTCGTTTCTCATTGCTGATTGTGAACGAGTTTTTACTCCATCCTGAATGAATTATGAAAGATCGCTTGGGAGTAGCAATAAAAAAATATCATCTTCGTCTGTTATAATCATATAATCATTATCTTGGATCATCAATATCTCAATGTAAGGGTTTTCTTGTAAATAGTTTCTGAGAAAGATGTCTTCCTTCCAGAAATAATTTTCTTTAATCTTAAATGACAGGTGCATTGCTGTTAAATTAAATTTTCCCTGCTTCCGCATACAAACATTTAAATAACTACTCGTGATAACTACTCTGTCAGTTTTGAAGTTCATATGAAAAGAATGATTTAAGTAAATTTGCTCCCTACATTTACAGGGAAGGTATACTATAACCATGTTGATGATAGATCACTTTCAATATAGTTAGCCAATAATGGGTTAGAAGTAAACAACTGTGTGTTTGTAGTCAATGGAAATTCAAACTGTTTTCTCACACACTTACTTCTATTTGTTATCAGTTTCCTTTAGCTTGCAGACCATAATCTTGAATGACATTCAACTTAAAATTTTATTACCACTATTACTATACTTTGTACTAAAATAATAAACTATCTTGAAAATATTTTTACGAGTTAAGCAACAAGATCGGTTACTATCATAAAAATGTTTGCAAAAATAAACGGAAACATTTTTTTAAAGTCAAGTAGTTGTAATGGACACGCGCGAGACGACGTTGAACTATCTACCATATCAAAGTGAACGTTCGCTGGAAATTATTTACATAAGAAATAAAATAGGCCTATATATATATTGTGTGCGCGTGTAATTTCTTGAATCCCTGTAACAGTAACAATAATATTTGTAAAAAGTTTTGTAATCATATTCCTGTTAAACAAACCAGTCTTGACGCATCTTTCTTGATAGCCTACTCGCATTTTTTTTTTTTATTTGTTGCCAACCTTTGACATATGCCATTTTGTAGTAAGTAAACTATTATCAGCAATAAGCCATGGTTATTTGATCATTGCCGGCCTCTCTTTCAAACAAACAAACAAACGAAGAAGAAGAAGAAGAAAGGACTACGGTCTTACCTCAGTCGTGCTTCCCTTTCGCGAAAAGTTAATGACTACCAATACCAAGAAACCTATCGTGTGCTATGTGTGTGTGTTAAGCAAATATATATATATATATATATATATATATATATATATATATATATATATATATATATATATATATATATATATATAATCTACTGAGTAGGAGATAACCGTTTATTATTGCATCAAGAATTCATTTTATTGCCTTCCCTAATTGCAGAGTATAGAAGGGAATGAAGTTTATGCAACTTCAAAACAAGATTTTAAAATAATAATAATAATAGTTAATAGTTTATATTAAATTCAACGTAATGTGAAATACCTTCTGACAATATAATGTGAAATTGTTGTTTTGCAAAATACACTTTAATTTATTTTTATTCGGTGTTTACCATTTAAATTATTTCTAGTCTTTAGCTAATATATTTCTTGATATTCATGAATGTATATTATATTGACTCATCGGTAAGTTATAACTTTGTTTTCGTTCTTCCGTAGAGCTATTCTGTCTCTGTTGTACGAGTTACGAGTTTACAACAAAAATTCAAGTAACTTTCCATTGTCGACTGCTTTTGATATATATAGTCAAATTCCATTTAAAAATAATCTGGAAACTGGAGATAATACACTTATTTGCAAAAGTTGCCTAAGAAAACAAAACTTTCCATCACTTTGGTGTCCAGCGCGAACTCAAAGCTTCGGATCTACAAGTAAAATACCTAATCTTGTAATGAAGGAAAAATTACTGTTTCAGCAAAATAACTTTTCAAAATGCATTTGCATAGTATGTAAACAAAATGACTTCTCTCAAATACAATATTTTTAACGTTTGCAAATTATTCTTTTGTTAAGGATAATGATCGTGTGTGAAAAAGCGTAATGTAGTAATGTATTGTATTTTAAATTTCATTATTGTTATTTCTTGTATTACTGTATAGGCTACAGGGTGTCGAAAACGTGAAACACATTTACTTGAATTCTAGAGCTTTATGACAACTACGAAAATATGACAAGATCACTTTCCAGCCTATTCCATTAATGTCAAAATTTTTTTTAAAAAAATCAAAAATCTTGTGTTTAATGTATGTTAGCTAATTATGCCAGATGTGTTGAGTCAGAATTAAAAAATATCGACCGCTGAATAAACAAGCAGAATATGGCATCAATTTTCTGTTTTGTTAGTGCAAGATTTTCATTTTCTTTTTTTTAAAAAAAAGACTCAGAAATAGTAGTCCAATCAAGTTCGCATAAGAGAAATTAAATATTTAAAATTGCATCACAAAAATAAAAACTACGGGCTTTCTCGGTCATATTTCTTAAATCGTGTCATACTGAAGTTAATATTGAATTATTTATTTATGAAATATCAAGAAAATCATTTGAGTCATTTTTGAGAATGTCTTCCGATTAACCCCTTGTGAATTTTTTGAGCAGAAATTATTGATTCTTTACATATAGAATGTTCATGAAATATTCATTTCTGAAACTTCAGTCACTGTCGAAAAAATTTGTCCAAAAATACCTTATTCTTAAGAGTAAACTATTACCCCTGGAGTTTTCACTCAGAAACATAATTTACACGATATTATAAGGTTGTTCATAAAATGTTGATGTATGACATGTAACCCAAAATCGTTAGAGCTGATTTCGGAAAACTTTGCTTTTCTTTTTTTAACGCCCCAGTAAACTTAGTTTTTAGTTTAGGGAGTAGGAAAAAAATGAGTATGAAGACTTTATAAAATTTTTTATGCATACTTGTACATTTATGAATTTCAAAGAAAATCTTTGAGTTTTACGTCCCACGTTTATGCCGGATAGGCTAAAGGAGACAGTGATGACAAGAAATAAATGAAATGGTGGAATGAAGAAAGTGGGAGGAAACGGGAGAACCCCGAGGAAACCCACGCACACGGTGTTTGTCCACCACAAAGTGAACTTGGCGGGGGCTTGGATCGAACCCGGGATCCCAAGCACCAGAGGTAAACGTTCTACCAATGAGCCACCGCGGCTCCGCCTATGAATTTGAAAGAATACGAATACTTCTTTCAAATCCTTCGCTGTTAACTTCCAGTTGTATTTCCATGCACGAAATTCAGCTTTTACACTTGTACGTAATAACATTTGATAGAACTAATAAGTCTACCCGTTACATACGAAGTGGAAACATTATTGTTAATTTCTTTCTGTCAAAATATGTCCTTTACCTCAAACTAAAACAAACCTGGTTTTGTTTCGAAATTCTGTTTTTTTTTAATTGTCTTTTTCTATCTTCCTGTCTGTAAAAGAAACTCCATGTATGAGAAATAGTGAAAGTGTAATAGGTGCTAACGAGGCCATATTACCAGCGAACGAGAAATTAGAAAAACATTAGAAGAAGAATTTTTCTCGAGGTGTAAATACACATTTTTTAAAAGTGGGTGGATGGATGGTTGAAAGCAACGTGTAATATCGTTTGCATCATGATGGCTGTTGGTGATGAGAAAGGCGCTTTGCGTGCATATGAGTGTGTGTGTGTATATATATATATGTGTGTGGATTCTTCTACGGAAGAGCTGGTTTGGATGACTCCATGAAGAGGCTGGAATCCTCACGCGCAACCTCAATGTAAACAACCTACCGTTTCGCCACGTCCTCTTAGTTTACGTAGTTTCTCACTCATATACACTTTTGTCAGCTTCCGGTTATTTCAAAACGAAGAATTGGACATTGTTTCATCACCACCTTGCCTGTTAGTAAAATTGTATTTCCGAAATGGAACAACTTTTTTTTTTTTTTTTTCGCAGAAAATTTTCCACTATCCATGTCGACTTTTGTTTTACATAAATCTTAATTATGGTAGGAACGTTTGCCTTAGTTTTAGAGCACTCTTACCGATAGAACTAAGAATATCGAATTCGATCTGATAAATTTGTAATACTTATTCTGTAGGACTGAAACATTTAAACACAAAATTATAATACTCATGCACTTGATTGTACATAGTGATTGTATTTTTAAATTGGGGGCCGCGGTGGCTCAGTGCTAGAGCGTTCACCTCTGGTGTTTGGGGTCCCGGGTTCGATCCCAGCTCCTGCCAAGTGAACTTTGTGGTGGACAAACACCGTGTGCGTGGGTTTTCTCGGGGTTCTCCCGTTTCCTCCCACTTTCTTCATCCCACCATTTCATTCATTTCTCATAATCATCGTCTCCTTTAGCCTAAACGGCATAACCGTGGGACGAAAAACTCAAAGATTTCATTTTGTATTTTTAAATTTATTTTTACAATTAGAAATTATGCAGTGATTAATCTTAATAACTCTGTCTTTTTTTTTTTTTTTTTTTTTTTTTGCTTTTAATGTTTAATACACGCAAACAATAATAGAAAATCTCTCTTTCAAGTTTATTTCTTGTTTAATATATATACATTGTATACAGTGAGAGAGAGAGAGGGGAAGGGAGGATTAGAAAAATATTGGAAACTACGTACATATTATTTGAATATTTATTATAATAATTTCTCCTATATAGAAAATCTCTTTCAAATTGTTAGCTTAACACCAAAGAGACAATGTGGCTCTGACATTAATCCAATGGCGTGTGGTGCTGTTGCCGATCGGGGATTAGATACGCCCTTCGACATTGTCAAGCACAAGGTAATATTATCATGCGTTTAACATGGAAAACATCACGTTCGTGGGTTTCCACGAGGCTCTCCCAAATTGTCATTTCACGAGTTATTTTATAATCCCCGTCTTTAGCTTAATGACATAATCGTGGGATGTTAAAATTTTCATTTCATTTTTACACATGCTCAGCCAATACTGCGATTGATGGATTTCCAGTAACATATGTGAACCATGGAAATAATTTTTCCACCTGTAATAGTGTTCAAAGTTGCTACGCCTTTTATTTTGTGAAGTAGTACTACAACAAAGGGAGAACTGAAAAATTCCATGTCTTTCTTTGTAAAACATTTACCCTGCTGCAGGGCTTCTAAAGTTCGTTTTGAATTCTATTGTATGTTCTAGCAAGTGTAGTTGCGTTCGACAAATGTTTTGCAACTTTCTCACCATATCTTACAATCAAATTCAGCAGTTCAATGTTGTTGCTCTTGTTCCTTGACTTGTTACCTCCTCTATGCATACTATGTTCCGATCCCTGGTTTGCTAAAGAAAACCACTGGCACTAATCAAACATTTTCTTTTGATATTTGTTTTTACATTTTCGTTAGTTGTAATTATCTCATACCGATGTTGATAATCTGCTTGATCGTTACTCCTTGTGTAATCGAATGTCTTTAGGCAGTACTTGGATGGAGATGATTTTGGGACTATTTACGACACCTACTATTTACACACATACACACAAAATGATCATTGAGTTCTGAGATATTCTAAACGCCTTTTCAGTAGCAAAATAAATATGACTAATAAGGGAATTTATCACTTGATAAATACCCACTTAACAGTTTCGTAGAATTGTGGTGAATGGATAGTTGTCGTCTCGTTAAAATACCCGACACAAAGGAAGGCTGGGGATTACAGGTACAATTACGACGTGCTTCTTCTCAAAGAAAATAAATTATAACATATATCATCACATAAGCAAATATATTATTAAAGGTACATACCAATCTATGAAAGACAGTTGAGGTGAAGAGTATCTATAAGAGTGTGATGAAAACACAAGAGATGTTTTCACCTGACACGCTATCATTTATCTCTAACTTTTGATATTCTTCGACCACTGTATCAATATTCACTAAAAAAATACATTTCTGATCTTCTGTACAGGAATTATTGTCGCACGTCCCAAACTCAAGTACTAATAATGACACAACAACCTGGGGATTCATATTCATGCCCACAAGAAGAAATAACTTTTCCAAATGATGAATTAGAATATACCTTGTCATTTTCTACCACTTTCTCAACAGTGGCTCACTGACCAAGGGCACATTAACCTTGCTACCAACCACTCTATCTTACTTGACTACTTCACTGATAACGCAGATATTAGCCTAATGAGCTTTCTCGCGTATTTTCTGTCTGCAAACAGGACACACAGCAGGTGGCACTGACTCACCTTTGGTCTCTTCTTTCTCTGTCGTCAATGACTATCTTTCCCTTACTCGCAACTATTCTCCATGTAAACACACTTTTCCTTTGGTGTATTTGCACCGTGTGGACTTTGTGTGGACAAACACCGTGCTCGTGTGTTTTCTCGGGGTTCTCCCGTTTCCTTCCACTTTCTTCATTCCACCATTTCACTCATTTCTCGTCATCACCGTCTCCTTTAGCCTCACCGACATAAACGTGGGACGTAAAACTTAAAGATTTCCTTTCATTTCTTTTCCTTTGGTCTGTATACAGACCAGAGTTCTCCACGCTCTAGCTTTTGCGTCATACTAGTTTATATGCGTTCTTCTTGCATGTTACTTCTTAACTCACAATAGTTACTACAGAATAGTTAACACCAATGTATTCCTGGTAAAATTTCAGTGCTATTTCATATGCCACATGACCCACTTTATCTTTTATATTGTAAATCCAAATTCAAGATGGCCACTTTCAATATGTTCTGTTCATTACATATAACAGGTCTTATACATCTACTATTTGGTCTAGGAATTAATTCGTGCGGTTGGTACGCACACATTGAAGCTGTAGTACAAACACAAAATACATAAATACCTTAAGAAAAATATTGTCCATCGCTAGCCACCACTTTCGCCCATCTGTCAGGCAATGTACGGATTCCGTGGCGAAAGAAGTCATCCTTGGAAGCGATCCAGTCAGAGACCCATGTTTCGATATCTTCTGAAGAAGTAAACCGCTGTCCAATCAAATCGTTGTTCATGCAATCGAACAAGTAGTAGTCCGAAGGAGCAACGTCTGGTGAATACGGCGGGTGGGGTAAAACTTCCCATCCGACATTTTCTAAATAGGTTTTGACCGGTTTTGCGACATGTGGGCGAGCGTTATCATGTTGAACAATAAGTTTATCATGTCTGTTCTCCCATTCTGGTCGTGTTCTGGCCAGAGCTTGCTTCAAATGCATTAATTGTCGTCGATAACGTTCTCCATTCATAGTTTCACCCGGTTGCAGCAGCTCATAGTACACCACACCTTTCATATCCCACCATATGCACAGCATAACCTTTGCACAGTGAATATCTCGTTTTGGTTGTGATGGACCTGGTTCACCTGGTTTCACCCAGGCCTTTTTTCGTTTAGGGTTCTCGTAATGGATCCACTTCTCATCACCCGTAATAATTCGATGCAGAAACCCCTTTCTGCTCTGTCGTTGAAGCAGCCATTCGCAAATGGTTTTTCGTCTTTCAACGTCTCTGTCTTTCAATTCATGTGGAACCCAATGTGACATCTTTTGAATCATTCCCATGGCTTTTAAGCGTTTGGAGACTGTTGTTTGATCAACGCCTAATGCTGCTGCAAGTTGTTCCTGCGTTTGACACGAATCCTGCTCGAGCAATGCTGTCAATTCTTCGTCTTGAAAGTTTTTTGGCTGTCCAGCTCGCTCTTGGTCTGCCAAGCCGAAATCACCACTTCTAAACCGTGCAAACCACTTCTGACACGTTCGCTCAGCTAGAGCATGGTCACCATACACTTCCACCAAAATACGATGACTTTCAGTCGCACTTTTCTGCATGTTAAAGTAATGCAGCAGGACACCCCGCAAAAACACTTTATCAGGCACAAATTGCGTCATGTTCACTTAACTACAAACTGGTGCTGTTGACGCTTTAATCCACTGCCCTATACTACGAACGATACGCGATGACAGGGGTTTGCAACACATGTGTGGATACACGGAACTGTGGGACGCTCCGTTCGTTGCGCCATCTCTTGTCCACCCGCACGAATTAATTCCTAGACCAAATACTAAATATTTAGCTTCATTTCTGTGGCCATTTACGCGCGGAACGAGTGATTCCTTAGGTTTCTGTGTTGCTGGGCCCTACGGTTGGCCATATTTCTTCCAGCTCTCCTACTTTTCCATGTTGCCCTCAGCCGCTATAAATTTGCATATGTACATAATTTTACATCCTCTTTCATATCTGATACATGTCGTTCGGCAACTTGAGTGCCCCATTCGGACCCTTCCCTGGTGACTAGCCTACGATCTTCACTCGCCAAGACCAAACGACTGAATGAAAAAATGACAACACAGCCGAGGTTATTCATTTCTTTCTGCAAAGCGAAGGGAAGGTTTTCTCCGTAAGAGAACGGGAGTGGGACCGAAGTATGTTTCACATATTTTCCGAGGGCACATCTGAAATAGAAAGGCTGTAATAGTAGATTCTGTTCTTCATATCCTCGGCGTTGCACAAAGGCGGAAATCAGAGAGAAACTCAAACCCAAGAACGTGTATTTAAAAAGTAAGAAATGCTTGTTTAATTTTCACAGAGCTAATACATAACTATTACGTATAAGTATGTAAGAGTAAACTAGACAGATTATAAAGCAAACAAGTAATACTAATATTAGTATCACAAAGTTATATTAGTGTTATGACTGGGATAATCCTCAAAACCGTGGAAAGGGCAGTGAAGGAACATCAACGGAGGGAATGTAATTTTCGTGTGAATATCTATGTATATGCACACTCAGAGGAGAATATCCTCGTGTCTAATAGAAGTGGACTAATCTGACATAGAAATCTGAAACCAAACCTCTAGAGCATCAACAGACAGCTGAAAAGTGACTGTTAAAATCTATATGTTACATAACAGCCACTGAAGTCGGGCCTTCGAAGGCGAGTTGAAAGACTGAGAGAGGAAATACATCTTCATATGACTTAAGAGAGCAGCGTAGCAGCAACAAGAAGATGCATAAATACGAGGCAGGAAATTGGTTGTCACGCACGATAATGTAGTATTAAAAAAAATAGAAAATAAATAAAGAAAGAGAAGAAAAGAAGATCCACCGGTTTCTTCACTTTAACACGCGTGCTTCGTATGACCTCCAAGGAACATAGAAGACACAAAGGAAGACAGGGAGCGGGGATGTCGAGTTTCCGTTCTTTTTTATTTCGTTCTACACGAAATTTGCTAATTGCCCGTTGACCTGTCGGAAAACGGACGTTTAATAAGTTGCTACCATGCACTTGAGACACAATAGCAAACTCAATTCGAGTGGCGATAGGAGGGTAATAATATTGTAAGGCGAAAAATTCTATCTAATATTCAAGATTTCGATGGATTTATCTTAAAAATATTATGTTCGAATGGAAATCTTTACAGAAAATAAAGAGAATCTGTGGAGTACAAGACAATGTAGCTTCCGTAGCCTAATCATTACAGAGTGTCTTTGGCGTGCATGATGCCGAGTTCGATTTCCAACGAAGACGGAATTTTCATCGTTGATACGGCATTGTGAGGCAATCGGAGGAGCTACTTAAATTAAAAGGTGTCGTGCTCTAGTCTAGAAAGCAAGAAATAGTGACGATGAAAGCCGATTTGCTAATCCCAATCTTCGACTAAAACCGCCTGGCCGGTCATAGTCCTTGATGGCTTGTAACGCTAGTTTATTATTAACAATAACGTAACATGACAAGTTTCTACGAAATAGTGACTTTATATAGTACTGATCATTGTTGCTGCCGAGGGAGGCGTTGTCTGATACAATCTGACTTAAAATAGATATTAACTGAAATTAAATGCTTCACGATTTTTAAATTTCTAAAATTTTGTGGCAGCCTTATAAAACTGAGCGACACGGCAGTATATCAGACAAACCGGCTAGGAACCACTGAGCTATTGTGCGGTTAAGAAAAGCTGACATCCTGAAGTTTGACAGAGTATATGCTGCGTTGCAGGCACTGTTGCCAAGGACTTTGTAACAATAGAGATAACAATTCGGGCAGCAAACTTAGAACGTTTAATGAGTCATACGTATAATCATAATAATATAGGATGATTTGTAACGTACATTGTCAAAATTATTTTTTTAAAAAATAACAGTACTTGAAATATTTGACAGAAGATTTAACATTAAACTACCCGCAACAACGCGATCAGTGAGCTTGATTGCCTAAAAACAATGTAAAAGAACACTGCAGTGATCGTGAACAATCCTCTCCTTTTTGTACCCAGTGCATGCAGTTATCTCTCAGGTACCTCCGTTCTTAACTGTGTAATAGTGCCTCCATCTTTGTTCAGATTTTGAAGAAACTTGCTATTACTTGATTGCTGCAAATCTACTATTATTTCTGTCCTATTTTCTTATCTGTTTATTTCTTTGAAAACAAATCTGCTTCTGTACTGAGTTAGTGGAGACCATGACTAAGTAATAGTCATGGTACTTTACCATCTGTACAAAATATTCTTAATTCGACCCCAGTTCATGTGCACTTACAATTAGAAACACCATGTCTGTGGGTTTCTTAGCAGTTCCTCCGTTTCGTTCCACTATTTCTTCCATTTACGTTTATTGCTCGTCTTCTTTGATCTAAAGTCTATAATTATTGGACATTAAAGAATTCACTTTCCTTTTATTGATTTGATTTTATATCGTATAGTCTACCACTGTACATCTTAATGCTTTTGAAATGCATACATATGTACTCCCTGCCTGTGTACTGATGACAAAGTTTTTCAAGATAATGACTTAGGTGAATATTCAGTGCGCTGGAAAATTACTTACATGCAATTACATACTTCGTTGACTTGTTTTGTCAGAGCTGTCAGTTTTTAGAAGGAAGAAAAAAAGGTAAATTGCTACGTACGTTAGTTCTTATGTTCTTTTAATATGAAAAGAAAAAAGTATATACATTTTCTTCAATTATTAGCTTTTTAAAGAAGAAATAAGTACAGTAGAATGGAAATTCTGTTTAGTTTTTAGTAGGTACCCTTTTGTAATAATATATTATTGCCCCCAAAATCTGAAAATCCCAAGAACTCCAACAACTGGGAATACGAACGAAAAATTCGAGCAAATTGTACCTGATAACACGCTGATTTGGAATCCGACTGACCAGCATTTTTTTTTTTTCGTATGTTTTCCCTGTGCACTCTTGTTCTTTGTTACTGAGTTCGTTGTTAAAAGCTGGAGTAAAAGCATCTCGTATGATTTTTAACTTCTAATTTTATGCTTTTGTATCTGCTTTGTCATATTTTCTTATATGGTGTATTCACCATGGCCCTAAAAAATTCATTTTTAATTCAAGTA
Organism: Thermobia domestica; assembly: GCF_964235325.1. Taxonomy (NCBI): domain Eukaryota; kingdom Metazoa; phylum Arthropoda; class Insecta; order Zygentoma; family Lepismatidae; genus Thermobia; species Thermobia domestica. The sequence continues at coordinate 195,408,114 of NC_137455.1, read as the reverse complement.
TTGTTGTTATTTTACCTTAAAATCCATAGTATATTTACTGGAAAAATCATTTGACTTCGTGGAACTCAGGAACGGAATAATCAAATTTATATTTTAAAGGGATAAACTTGCCTTGGATTCCGAACAGAATTCCGAAACGGATTGAATTCATATTCCAAGATATCACTATATAATATAATATAATATAATATAATATAATATAATATAATATAATATAATATAATATAATATAATATAATATAATATAATATAATATAATATAAAATATCATATTGATCTCAGTCAATATTTTTGATTTTGTGGAAAATTGAACCTTTATCCCATAAATTACATAGAAATGAGAAAACTCTCATAACAGTCATCTGCCATCACTAGAAGCCAGTTAACTGTAAAAGGTCCTAAATTTCAACATTGTGGACTGTCTTACATAGGAAAAACAGACCACTTCTCACTGCTGAAAAGCTAATTAAAAATTGCTTAGGATTTTGATTTCTGGGCTTTCGGCATCTAAAGCTATTTAACTCGTCACGTATGAAGGATGACGTCCCTCGGTGAGCACACTATCCCGGGAAAGGGAAGGAAGAAAGGATTGAGGATGGAAGGAAGCGGCCTGGGACCTATAAGTTAGGTACCACCCCGGCATTGTCTGGTGTGAATGGGGAAAACTCAGGAAAACCTCATTCAGGATGGATGACCTGAAAAAGGTTTTTACACTTTTTCGACCGAGTACCCCCACCGGAAATCGAACTCGAGACCGCTCGCACCGAAGACGAGAGCGTTTGCGACTCGCTACGCGGGGCCACTGGTTAAAAATTGACTTTGCCATAAAACCAGTGGCTCAATATTGGGATTTGCTCAATTCTGATTGTTTGAAATACGTACAATTAAATGTTGAGTTTCGAGAAAATGAAGACACTTATTTTTCTTCAATTTCTATATATTTTTTTATTGTTTTCTACTTTAGGTGACATAAAGATAGTCAAGACAAGGAGCCTTAATTCTCCTAAAACCGCAGATACTGATCTTATCATTTATCTTTATGAGATAATTGGTTGGACGAAATTATGATGAAGCCAAATGATACAAGATCGGTGCGAGGAGTTCTAGTTGTATCCTGTCCACACAAGTTTGTGATGTAGACAGGATCGTGTCCTGAATTTTCTCGGAGTTCTCTCCTTTCCTTCTATATTCTCATTCCACCAATTCTTTCATAACTATCTACTTTTATTAATCATCCTTCCCCTTAGCCTAAAGTCATAATCGTTGAACGTAAAACCAGAAATTTCATTTAATTTGAACTATTTTTTGTTTAACCGGATCTATTATTAACTAAGGTACTACACTTCACAAAAGCGTAGGATATCAAATAGTTCACATGGGTTACGTGTGTAGTCAACTTATAAACTCCACTAAAAATCATTTCTTTCATACACAATACATATTACGAAAGTAAGTTAAACGTATCTTTGAAGCACTGAAGCAATATTGAAACATAAACATAGCATTAAACTGAATAAATTATCCTCAGGAATCGAAAACTCTAACCATTTAACCAGACAACTGTTTTGAATCAGGAGTTCGCTTCCTATTTAACTTAACAAGCTCTCCAACAGCCTTACAGTTCTGGGTCAATATCTACTACAATTTTATGTTTGCAGCCTCACACTGGGAATTGTGAACCTTTTGGTAAAGGCATGTGCTAACAATTTGGGGACACTGAAGGCTGAAGCACACAGAGGGAAATGTGTGACAATCGAAAAGTTCTTCTCCTTGGTGACGTCTATCTTAATTAAAAGTTTCACTGTAGTGAAATTAAAGCAAATATACCTGGATAGTGCTACGAACTACCCTGAGAGCACTTCCTTTCACGTATGACAACTAAATAATCAAATATAGAGACAAGATAGGGATAAGACTAAGTGGAAAGTAATATCTAAAAGCTAGTTTGATTTTGAATTATATAAAGATTGGCAGTTCTTGGCCAACTCAGTAAGACTGAACATTTTAATATACTAAACTCCCTGGAGATTCGGTCCATGAAGTGCTAGAAGATCAAATGCGACTAAACAACTTACTAAGTTATCAGAGGATAGAGTTTACGCAGTTTTCTTTTAATTCCTCGTGGAGTTTGGTCGATATAATGAATACACTTATCATCGCTACACTTATCATTTTTAATCGCTGGATTTCTCCAATGAAGTGATGCTTCGGTGGGTGTAAAGTGTACTTTAAATGTAATGAACAACCATAAAAGTGTTTTGTTTCTTGCTACCTACATACAACGTATAAACACTGTTTTGCACAATTTAGAATTTCTTCTACTTCTTGTCTCTCTTGTACTCTGATTGATTGAAGACTTTAGCAAAGGATGATGCTCATCCTGTTTGGCTTGTTGTAAAGTGTAACAAATTATGCGTCAAATCCTTCGTATATCCATGGATATATTCATTAAATGCTATATAAAATTATCTACTTTGTCTGCGGTTAAGAGGTTATACAACCCGAAAGAAAATTATGAATACCGGGTTTTATAAAGATACAGTTATCCATATCTATATTTATTTATTTATCCATGTTTATATATACAGTATTTAGAAATCTATAATCTCTCTCTTCTCATATATATAATGTGAGTTTGTGTTGCTATCTCATCACGCAATGAATACTGAACAAATTAAAATGACACTTGGCATGATTACCCTCCCAAACTCTTATACATGGAACAATAAATATTTTAAAAGTAGTGCGATAAATATAACATAACTCGCATTGCTGACAGTGTTAATGTGTTATGTTGATCTTATGTCTATTAAAAAGACAAAAATATTGTTGTTGAACGATGTCTCTTTCTCTTTGTGGCGGCACAGTAGCTCAGTGGTAACGCTTTTACCTCTGGTGCGAGGGATCCGTGTGTTTTTCTTGGGATCTTCCCATTACTTCCCATAATCTCATCCCACCACTTTCATTAATCATCAATCTCCTTTAGACTACAGCACTTAACCGTACGACGTAAAACTAGAAGTTTCATTTTTCTTTCTATTTATTACTAGACATTCTGGTGACCAGCATACGCCATCACAACACACTTCGATCACTTTGCATTTTAATAATTGAAAAAGAAATAGTAAAATTTTAGGATGGACATCACCGGAGATTTAATCTAAAACATTTTGATTTATGAAATTACTGGTGACGTAAACCTTTGCTACTTTTTAAGTTATATTAAAGTGAGAAAGATAATGTTGCGTACTTAAATACTTTAATTCATGATTTTACAGTCAAGTTCACAATAACCAATAACATTAGCAGTAAACTCAGTAGAATCTTATTGAAGTATACATCTTGACTAGCAAAACTCATTACATTAATTGTGCGATATATATATATATATATATATATATATATATATATATATATATATATATATATATATATATGTCGTACACATAATATTGTAACAGCGAGCTCTTTAGTTAATTACTAAAGAAAACCATTGTTTTCATTAACCATTGATAAGATCAGTTTTTTTTTTAAGCCCTGTAGCAGTAACATATACGTTTCTGCTCTTGTCTTAATTAAAGTGCTCATTTCATACGTGTCTCAAGTGAATATATATCCCAGAAGTGTTATTTCTGACGAAGTCACATGACCGTTAGTAATGAGAGCGTTGTTGACGTTCATGATTATGTGTAATGATAATTACATGTGTAAATTAGTACAGGCAACCATATTGCATAATTCAGAGCAAGTTTGTGTGTGTGTTTATACATGCGTATTATTTTGTGTAGTATGTAGTGTGTAGGAGTTCAAAGACACTCAAATGACATACTATGCAGATGATCTTTTTATGCATATAATAAACACTTCGATCGTTATCCCTTTCTTTTTAAAAACTTTAGGTTTTTATTGGAGAATTTTACAATGTCAAGGTTTATTATATGCAGAGTAGCAATTGAAGTGCTAGTTCAAAAACTCGTTGGTATAGTAAGTAGCCTTTTGTGCAACTGGAAAATAAAGTAAAAACGTCTACAAAAGTTAAAAGTGTTTCTTTTATAAACAATCCAATAAATTCTTTTTATTTGTGAAGAGTTATGAAGAAGCTCTTCATCAAATGTAAAATCACGACTGCTTCACTTATGAAATTTATATATTGTGCATTTTTATGTTTATATGTACGAGAGTACTTTAGTGTTGGATAACTGTGAATGATCCATACGACTATAATGGAAACCGTTATGCTGCGTAAAAAGTCTTCTAAAGTTGTTTCGCGTCAAGCGAAACTGTTTATATATATATATATATATATATATATATATATATATATATATATATATATAGATAGATATATAGATATATATATATATAGATAGATATATAGATATATATATAGATATATATATATAGATATATAGATAGATAGATAGATAGATAGATAGTCATTTCCTTTAGCAGGGGTGCCCACAAGGGGGGGCTATGACGCAAACTGCGTCATTGAAATATTTGGGGGGGGGTTAAAAATCTATATAAATATGTTTGATGGGGGGGGTAAAATTAATCGAAAAGAAGATTTTTTTCATGGAAGAACACCTACGGATAGACAATTGGGGGGGGTGCGTCATGGACATAGGGGGGGGGGGCACCACTGCCTTTAGTGCTATAAGAGACATGGGTATCTATCAGAAACACATGTAGTCCTACCTGAAATTAAACCCCGGACTCCGCACCACAGGCATAATACTGGGGGAACTGGCATCATTTCTGTTCCTTAGACACGATTGAAAAGTTTGAATTGGATTTTCATTTGAATTTTTCTTCTTTTTAATCTCTAGTACTGAAGGAAAAGCTTTACTCTGACATCCAACTCGTATGAAACTTGATATCAACAGAAAATATTGAACAGGATAAAGTACATTATATAATAGTCTAATATTTTCAATTTTAACCATACATATTGCCTTCACCAGAAGCTACTTGTCTTGTGCATGTTAGGGACAATGTAGTGTATTAATGATATGGTATATTACTTCCTAGCTAATTTCTCAGAGTTCATATTTTTGCGATTTGAGTTGAAGTATTGGACACATCTTGTGAAGAAATCGTCTTCTTCACACCGCCATAGAAGGAAAAATGGAAGGGAAGCAAGGAATAGGAAGAAAAACACAGCTGATGGATGATTTGAAAGATAGGAGAAAATATTGGGAGTTAAAAGAGGAAGATGAAGATCGAGGGAAGTGGAAGAAACATTTCCAGGCTCAAATCTAAAATAATAATAATAATAAACTCATTCTTCCCAGGACCTGCCGAAAGGCGAATACTTAATCATAATAATGATATTGTTCCCTTGGTTTTTGGATTAAAAGATCCAATATATTTCAATTAAAAATTTTGTTGTATGCCTTATATCTGGAGAACTACTATAGCGTAGCCAAACCCAAATTATAATTTTACTCCGGGTGATGTGCTTATTCCGTAGAAAATAGGAAAACTCGATTTACGGACCATTCAAAAATTTTGTGCCTCTGATCCGAAAACTAATTATTGGCCAAGATCACAATCTTTTGATGCATTTTTTGAATCATTCATAAAATCCTTGGCCAAGATTGCAATCTCTTCATCCATTTTTTTTTTTTTTTTTTATCATTCCTAAAATTCTTGTTAGAATTATGCTAGAAAAAAATGAACACAATTTCTTCAGATTTCGACTTTCAACAGTTTTCGGTAAGTTCGACCGACAGATCAGGGTATTGAACATAGTTGTATTCGTTTCGATTAACACAAGAAATTGCATTAATTGTATACCTGCCGGAAGTTTTGAGCAAAAGAGTCATATTTCTATTTATCGAGAATGTATTTGTTCTTAATCAGGTCGCGATAAATGAAAACAAAATAGAAAAAGTTCACTTAAATTATAATATATGGAGTGAAAATTTGTTTGAGCATAACGAAACGTATGAACATAACCTGTTTCCCTGTAGCGTGCTTTAATGTAATGGTACGTGAGTGAGCAAAAAATTTTCCCCTCTCTTGTCTTGTGAGGATTATATTTTGAAGTGGGTCAACTGTTTATTTTTCATAGCGTTCTGTCAAAGGTTGAACCGTTTTCTTTCAATTCTATTTTATTTTTTAACTATTATTTGTGTATATATATGTTTCTCCTTCCTTCTGTTCGAAACCGATGAGGAAATGGTTATTCATAAACACGTCCGAGAAGGCCCATTAAAATGTGTTTTTGCTCAACTGCGTTGCAGAATTGATTAAGAGCGAAAGTTCGTTGAAAGCGAGAGACCAATAATATAATACTCCAAAGAAAGGAAGGTTACTTCTCTATTTTTATTATTGTTATTTATGGATTTTGTGGACATTAACTTCAGAAAAGATCATTTATTTCGTCATGAGTCCTATTTTTTGCTATTTTATACATATTGACTGGAGTATGTTGTAATGCTTTTAATTTCTTCTTTTTTAGTGTCATACGATTATGAACTGAGCCATAGAAATGTTTCAGCTATTACTTTCGCTTTTCGTTGTTATTTTTTTTTCCAAAAAAATGAAGTAAATGTAAGTGCATTTACTTAGTAAGTTCGCATGACTACGTAGTTCAATGGCTAAGTAAATGTGAAAGGATTAGGTACAGTTTGTAATTTATGGCATTTTGAGAATATGTTAAAAAATACCTAAGATATTCAAAGGTGCAAATGTACAACTTTCGTACGAAAACGGCTCACTAAGTCAGACAAAAACTCAACAATAGGAAATCACTCATTTATATTTTAGAATAAATGGGAATTATATCTTAACTACGACCTAGAGTAGATTTCTTTCTGAAGTAAAGATGATTCAATTTTGAAAGTAAAACACGAGTTGAAAGTATGTATTTTTTGCAGTTAGAACACCAATGAGAAATGTCCTAATATTACGCGTGAATCCTGCTAAAATATCGTGCACTTGCTGGTAAGATACCTGTAAATAGCCGAATGGCTTATGTATGTTTATTTATACAATTTTGAACTGCATTAGAAGTAAAGGTTCGTACTGACAAAATTTGTATCCATAATTTCCGATATTTTATATTTCCGATCAGTATTCCATATATTTTGCCCTATAATATACATTATTCCGATTTGCCTTGCTTTGCAATTAAAGACTCCTTCCATTTGTATATACTTTTTTTTTAATTAACTCAACATACATGTGGAATAATATATATATATGCCGGTAATTTGCAGGCATATCAATCATGATGATGACATCAAAGAACAAGCTTAGAGGTATTCATGTCCTTTATCCGTCAAAGTTAATCTGTTGTAGTTGTACGAGTGTTTTTTTTTTTTTTTTTTAATAGCCCCTTGTCACTTGAAGCTGTGTTGATGATCAGTGAAATCTATATATATAAAAGAGAACGTACAAATCCTTTGTCCGCTCATCACGCTAATACGGCTGAACCAATTTCTTTTATTTTTGGGGGGTTATTAGGATTTGGACCCTAGATGGTTTTTATCATATCACTTTAATTTTCAATTACCAGTGTCTTGAGATAATTGACCATTCAGGTGTCCATTACGTACAAATCCTTTGTTAGTTCATCATAGGTATAAAAATAAACGTATGTATATGCAACCCGCATGACCGTGTCACTCGGCGGGTTAACATAAATGACAGGCGTTATAATGGTTTTTATCATATCACTTGAAAGCGAAAAAGTAAAAATTATCTAAGTAACAAAGTTTATTGCGTTCGGGGGTGACCGCAGCGAAGCGGGGCGGGTTAACATAAATGACAGGCGATATAATGTTAACATTTACTGCAATCTTCTATGGTTTTTATCATATCACTTGAAAGGGAAAAAGTAAAAATTATCTAAGTAACAAAGTTTATTGCGTTCCGGGGTGACCGCAGCGAAGCGGGGTGAACGCTGCTAGTGTAACATATAGGATTAAAGTAGAATATGAACCGTTTCGTGAGAAGATCAATATTTAATGTAGAAATGCGTTCTTACAAGGAACCCTAGGTATCTATCAGAGTCCGATTTTCATGAAACTTTGTATATAGGGAGAGTACCTCAGGAAACTCCCACAGCCAAAATTGTAGCTGCAGAGTCCAAGACGTTGGGATACTAGGGCCCAGAAAGATCAAAAGTGGAACGTCAGTACATTAAGGACATGGTGAGAAAATGCATGTTTCTCTTTAAAACTATTCAATGTAACGACACTAAATGAGCATACATGGATACGAGATGGTCGATATGATCTGTTAAAAGTTATAAAAAGAATATCCGCCATCTTGAAAGAGGCCATGTTGAAACTGGTGCGATTGGTGTAAATGAGAAGAGGGTCATCCAATGCATTAACTTGAACGTAAATTGCCACAAAAACATATTGATGAAGTCTGTTGTGGGATTATATTATTCCTATGCTTCTGGTAGAGTGGTTTAGGTACAAGATGAGCAAGGTGTATCCCGTGACACTCAAGCAGATGGAGTGTATGGAGCGCTATAGGACTGATATGACGTTCTGATTTCTGTTCGAATTAATTTAAGTCTAATAAAAAGTTACAAGTTAATGTCAACCATGATATTATTATGAAGATTGAACCCGCCATATCAGCAAATCCACACCAATTACATGTTGACTCTGACACAAATGATGTAGTGCTAAAATTATATTTCACTCTGTTTTCTAGTTCCACTGATCCCACTCATAGCGCTCCATAATCTGCATTTGCCCGAGTGTCATAAGATACACTTTGCTCATCTTGTACCTAAACCACTCTACCAGAAGCTCAAGAATAATGTAATCCCACAACAGACTTCGCCAATAGGTTTTTGTGGCTATTTACGTTCAAATTAATGCATCGGGTGACCCTCTTCTCATTTGCACCAATCGCACCAGTTTCAACATGGAATTTTTCAAGATAGCGGATATTCTTTTTATAACTTTTAACAGATCATATCGACCATCTCGTATCCATGTATGCTCATTTCGTGTCGTTACAATGATTAGTTTTAAAGAAAAACGTGCATTTTCTCACCATGTCCTTAATGTACTGACGTTCCACTTTTGATCTTTCTCGGGCCCTAGTGTCCCAACGTCTTGGACTCTGCAGCTACAATTTTGGCTGTGCGAGTTTCCCGAGGTACTCTCCCTATATACAAAATTTCATGAAAATTGGGCTCTGATAGATACCTAGGGTTCCTTGTTAGAAGAATAAACTTTTAAATTAACTGGTTACAGTTCATTATGCTAGTATCTCTTTACTAAATTTACAAGACAGTTATTACCATTGTATCTGGCCTAAGCAAGTAAACCTAATACTTATATATTCAATTATTTATTTGAGCTCCTCCGTGGCTAAGCGGTTAGCGTACGCGCCTTTGGCGTGGGAGACCCGGGTTCGATTCCCGGCGGGAGCTCATGTGGTTCGGATTCCACGTTAATCAGTAGGTCCACGTCTCATATAGCCTCGCTGCTGAAAGGGACGCTAAACTAAACTAAAATCAAAATCAAAATCAATTATTTATTTATTAGTAATGTTCTAGATACAGCTATCGCGCAGATTGAACTGGCAACCCCGAACTGAGTTTGTGAAAAATATTCAAACTTGAAAATCGTTTGGTACCGACAAATGAAATAATAATAGTATTTAATATGGATTCATTAACAAATTTCAACTAAATAAATTATATGAAAGTGTTTCAAGTAAAATTCAAACTTACACTGGAATTTGTGGCTAAGTTGTTACTCCCTTCGTTACATAATATCTAGTTTCTATTTCCAGAAGAAGTAAATGTTGTTCGAATCCCGCGTTAAAACTATAGTTGTGTTTCATAAAGCATCGGTACTGAAGCGTCAACATATGATGCAGAAAAGAGATATTAAAAACTCCAAGCAGATCAAGCTTACATCTCTTTATTTCTGACAGTGAAACCTTATTTATATAAGTCTCAAATCTGCGTGCTAACATGGGTATTTTCGAAAATATACAGTGTTTTGGGTAATGGAAATGAGAATGTTAAATATCCTCATCTTTCTTGAGGTTATTTTTGCTGTGGAAATCAGGATTTAATATTCTGAGTGTTTCCTGACTGAGGGAGTCAGCCGTTGGCTTCAGTCACAAGACGTTCTCCTTTTATCTATCTATCTATCTATCTATCTATCTATCTATCTATCTATCTATCTATATATATATATATATATATATATATATATATATATATATATATATATATATATATTATATAAATTCCTGTGTCCATATCAGTACTTTTTTTTAATAAAATATGAGGGAAAACCGAAAAAAACTAATATATTAATCTCCCTAAATGTATGGTCTACAAAATGGCAAAATTTGTGATAGAGCAAAAGCTGTAATGAGTTTACAACTTCCTTATACGAATATATATTACTTTTGAAGAGTATACTCGTAGAATACTAATCGTGCTTTTAAACTTCTGTTGTATATAGTTTGTCATTTGAATTCAGTGTTACCTTTCTCTTTTTGTATGTTTATTCATTTATTTTTTAAAACTATTTTTTGCTTCATATTTTCTCTGATAATGTAACGACTGATTTCTTAATATGTTCTAAAATTTATGTGACATTTATTTACTTTTAAAATAAGAACATTTGTCAGATTAGCTTTTTTCTGCTTAAGCCAACTGGTCTCTTTCTCACTCTTGGGTGCGAATTAAATGTAGGTCATTTATTATTATTATTATTATTATTATTATTATTATTATTATTATTATTATTATTATTATTATTATTATTATTATTATTATTATTATTATGTAGGCTATATAAAAGAAAGGAACACTTATGAATACATTTTCATATGCTAGTACTTATATAATCCAGTATTTAAAGTTAACTGTTATAGGAAGAGGGAATATAAATTAGAATATTCGTTTGGTTACTCTTCTATCTAAAGTCGTGAACTTCTGTTGAACACAAAGAGCTTTAGTTGACTAGATTATTTGTTATGACGGTGATGTGTGGTTAGCACTTGAGCTTTTCTTGTACTTATTTCCAGCATTGTTAATACTTAAATTTTGTAGCGATATCAAAAATGAAACCTGGTACAATGGACAGCAAATGCAGGCAAGTTTGTAAAAATAATTTGTAATCTAAAACTTCTGTCTCCCTATCTTTAGCTTCCCCTGTGTCTAAAGGAAACGGATAATTAATGGAAATGATTTTGAAACAGTTAGTGGAATGAGAATGTGGATGAAAACGGAAGAACTCCGAAAAATCATGGACACGATGTTGTTCCCCATAAATTTGCGTGATCAGGGATCGAATCAAGGACCGCTTGCATTAAAGGTTTCCGATAATTCTTAACAGCTTTAGATTTTTCTTTAAATTCCAAAGCATTCCTCAATGTAAATTAGTTTTGAGTACATTTTATATTATGTTCTCATAAAAAAAAGTATTCTTTTAATTAATGTCTTCTGCCAGTGCTTTTGTGATTTAATTCGTGGAATTTGTGTAGGAATCACACTTTGTTAAAATTATATTTAGGATCTATAAAATTTTCTCTTTTTTAAATTGACTTTATTTTGAGTTATTTAATTTTGTCTTTCTGTTCTTTCTTAAATATTGCTAAAATAGTAGAAATAATACATTGAGGATTAAAAACAAGAGTAATAATTGCCCAAATTCAGAAATGAAACCCCTGTTTTCGTCACTTGCTTTATACGGGATATATCTGAGTCCTTTTCGTTTTAATGTTTTGTCGTCTTTGAGTTTGAGTATTCTGCCCAAAGATATATATTAACCCATTTACCTAACGTATCTAGGCGAGCTAACTAAGCCAGTAGAGCATGAATAGAACGGTTCAAAGATGTATAGTGAGGACTGAACAATAGAAATATGGAATCAAGAGAGAGGTGTTGAGAATTTAGGATTAGGGATAGCCTTAGTACTTATGGCTTCATTATACACATATATTCAATTGCTCACGTTAATTAACACTTGATAACTATATTATATGGATAACTATGTCCCCCTTTTGTGCTGTTTATCATTCATTCAAATACAGAAATGGTTTTATTTTCGTCTTTCAGTTTAAATGCCACGCTGAACACAGAAAATTATCCACATACCTAATGTGATCAATAATAAACCCTGCATCGACTTACTTTTAAGAATGGAGCAAGACAGACCTCAGAAACACACACAATATATACAATCACACGTGTGATATATACTTGTTCATATTCAGTAAGCGAAAAGAACACAAAAACTGACAAAAGACAAAACATGATATGGTGTCTCTAGGACAAAATAAAAACAATGAAAAACTCAGTAGCGCTATGGTACTAACATTATTTTTAGTATAGAACTCCCTAAAATTTCTCTTTCGTGGACAACCTTTCTCCTTTTTTTCTTTTTCCGTTTATCATACTTCAATCTCCTTTTTTTTTATTATTTTTACAAATATGGAAATTTGCGCCCTGGGGCCAGGTTCCTGTGGCCTGTGGAGAAGTACGGGTCTGTATAAGTAAACTTCAGTAAGATGAAGGGCAGTGGTTAATGCGCTAATATTCTTCCAATATAATAAAGGACTTGCAGTTGTGTAAAGAAACCAAATTCTTACCAGGTATTTTGCGGGAAATGATGGGGATTAAAATAATGTAACTGTTAGTAAGAAAGTAGTATCACTTCTAGTGCATATATTGCATCATGAGAGAACAAACATATAAAGAGTGCTGAGTACGTACACCATTTTGTTTTATCAGCCAATTGATTTACCTGGAGAAGTATTGTTCTTTTTATCCTATCTTTAAACAAAGATTTTAATGGCTTGATTTTACTTACCTTCACCAAATCTATTCAAATGTCCCTTACTTTATGGAAATTAAAATTTATGCTATATATTCTTAATATTTGTAAATTAAAGTTAATTTAAGTAAAATTAAATCAAATGAGTTTTTTTCTGTAATGCAAGCGACTTTTTAAGTAGATCTGAAGAAGAAAACAGTAAAATGAAACCATTATAATCCCCGTTCATTTGTTACAAAGAAAGGAGAATAATAATTTCTCTGTATAAAAAGTTGGTTGGGTTGCAAATTAGCGTCCCTTTTAGCGCTAGGTCATACGACACCTACACCTACAACTTAACATGGGACCTAAACCACAAGAGTTCCCGCCAGGAATCAAACTTGGGTATCCGAAAACGCACACGGTAACCATTCAGCTACTAGGAATCTCTCTCTCTTTCTTTCTTTCTTTCTTTCTTTCTTTCTTTCTTTCTTTCTTTCTTTCTTCCCGTATAATTGAATATGCTAGAAAGCAAAGATTGCACCGCAAATATTCTACATCTTTCAGTAATTGTATGTGAAGACATATGCAACCTTACACTACCTTGAAGGTTTGAGGGGTTGCATATTATATCGTTTAGAATTGTTCCTTTACAGTAGTCGAATCGTGAAAAGGGGACCAGTAAGTTTATTTTTCAAAATTATTCCGAAAGGGAAGCCAGTCTTCGTTAACCTACATGGTATAAGCCTCGAACATATATATATATATATATATATATATATATATATATATATCTCAGAAATTCAAGTCTTGAATTATGAAGAATTTTATCTTCAGCGCAGGCTCAGAGACATTGTGTGAACAAGTTTTTTTTTTTTTTTTTTTCGAAATATCGGCTGTCTTCTGTCAAATATTTCATCTCATATTTGAATTAATAAAATTTAACAGTTAAGTAGTTAAATTCGACAATAAAATATTGGGTAATTTTTGGAAAATATAAGCTTAAGTTATATACTGTTAGTTTTCTATATTCTACCTTGATCATTAAACCTGATTTTTAGTAGGAACATCGTATTAAATGAAAACTGAACGTGTATTGTAAATTCTGGAACAAATTAACCATAATTGTGTTCACACCACCATTGTTTATGAACTATAGTTACTAACACTAATTTTGTTGTTAATTGGTTAAAAATAAACACTAAAACGCAAAGGTGAACTCAGACCCGATGTACTCAACTGAGGGACGTAAGTGGAAGTGGATTGGCAAAGCAGGCTGTGTAGTGATGGTGAACGGGCAGGCGATCGGTTGTGAAATCGAATTGTTCGCTCAGTTCATCACTAGGCACTAGATATTTGATGCAAAGCAAAGGGTGCTTGACAGGGTTAATTGTTTGAATTTCTGGATTTCTATTGAAAACCTCTGCCTTTCTCGTCTGATTTCTTCTCAATTTTGTTGTAGGTTGCAGTGGATTTGATACGAAGAAGCGACTATCACTATTCCTTTGTATATTTGTATTTGTCGGTAGACCGCAATGCGTTCTAGAGCACAGATGATCATACTTCTTCCTCTTTGCTAAGAGGATTTTTGCTGCAGCATAGATGTTTTCGATTCATTTCTCATTGTCCTCCCAGCTGTCCCAGTGGCTAGCATCGCACCTTTGGTGCACGGGGTCTCGGATTCGATTTCCGATGGGAAACCATTGAACGCATTACAGTCGTTCGTATCTCATATAGCATCAGTGCTGAAAAGCACCCAGAATTTTTTGTTGGAAGGGATCCAATAGTACAAAACACTATGTCTATATAGTATTGAACCCGAAGACATTATAAGTAATTTTAAGTACTGCCATCTATATTCTGATGAAAACAATACAGGAGTAGACTTTTTTTTAAAAGAAACAAAAGAATACAGAATAGGGATGGCCAAATTTTCCGGAATTGCCCATCCCGAGTACAGATAAAGTATAAAATCAATTTTTTATACTACATGAATCATTTGTCTGTAGGGATACGCACGAGACAAGATTTGTGGCTGTCTAGTCTCGAAAATGGGCTGTAAAAGTGATGTCTCGACTCGAAAAATGTATATTTCTCTATTGGAAGAGCCGTGTCTCAACTCGAATTTTGTCAGGAAAATCCTGTCTCGACTCGTCTCTTGCGCATCCCTATTTGTCTGCTAAGCAAGTATAGTTTTATTAAGAAACTGTACACATGTATGTCGAGTTGAGAGATTTTTGGAGAGCGTCCGGAGGCGGTGAACCCTCAGCGTGTGTGCGTTCCTGCTGAAAAGCGAAGCTATGCTTCAACTAACTCACGAACAGCACTATTTCTCATTATTCTTGATACTACATTTGTTTCCTAATTTTTTCTTTTGGTTTATTTGATTAGTGAGTTCGCGCGAACTTGTCACTTTGGTATTTGCTAAATAATTAACTAACAGTCTACGTTCTTAGTCTCCTTGGTGAGTTTTCTGCTTAATTAAAAACAAGAACAACAACGAAAACTCACGGAACTGTTGCAATTAGGTTACTTCTTTGTTTAGCGTAAAAATATTTACCGTACAATATTAAACGTGAAAACAGTTTCAATGTTATTGTTCTGCATGATCAATGTTGATATAATTTGAATCAATGTTGCACGATAATAAACACTTCATATATCGAAATCGGTGTGTTTATTTTCACTGTATAGTATTATTTGAAAAAAAGGAATTTGCGGTGAACTTAACTGGAGTGCACTTTGCTTGCTGAAGCGTTGCAATTTTTTGCTCCGTCTTCCGCCTTTTCTTATCGTCCGTCAGAGTTACTTTTTCTCGTTCTGATATTGTATAACTGTTCCCATTTCCCTTTACTACACATCGAGAAAAGAATTCTTAAGCAGCACCAAACCGTTGTGTAGTCCACTTTGTAAACATTCTGTGACACATTTATTGGACAGGGTTTCCAGGAGTTGGTCTGAATTAACCTTTGTGTATTAATCTTTGCATATATATATATTACACAACTAAACGATTGGCAGGGCAAAAAAAAAAAAAAAGTTTCATATTTGTTCATCGTGTTTATGCCTGTCGCGTTTCACTTGTTTCCCTGATGTCACAATCTTTCAGGTATTTTTTTTTTTGTACTGGAAAGATCATAAAATATGTTAAAAAATCATAAAATATGCAAAATTTGGGTTAATGTTTATTGTAGAAACTAGTTGTTTAGTAACAAAAGGCAGAGATCTTGCTTGCTGTAGGTGTTAGATAACGTTTATTTTTGTGGTTAGCGTCATGCAAGTGAGTGTCAGTGCTTGTCAATTTGCTTCTTTTTTTCTTTCAGAAACTGGAGTTATTTGGTAGTGTCACTACGTGATAGGTGTAGAGCGGTTATCTAAAAGTTAACCATTTTGTTCCAAGGCGTTCCTTTCTGATGCAAATTTATGGTATAAATAATAATAGTATTTATTTTTATAAAAAATAAAGAATTTCCTTAGCAAAATGTCAGTGATTAACATTATCTACAACGGTCTTGATATCTTTTTTCTATTTTCGGGAATAGCGAAAAGATAATAAATATTTAAAAAATAGAAATTAGGAAAAATACTGTCTATTATTTAAAAATTCAATTAAAGAACTGCCTATTATTTGGAAATCCAATTAAAGACTCTACTACATACTTGTAAGGTTTTCTTGAAGCCTAAAAGAAGTGGACGAGCACGTATCTCTTGTGGAACGTGTCCCTGGTTTGATCTCATTTCGTGAGCTTCTGGTGGAAACATCTGTCTGTGGAGTTTTCTCGAAATTTTTGCGTTTCCTTCTATATTCTCATTCCATCGTTCTTTTTTTTTAAATTAACATTCACTTTCATTGGGGCTTTAAGTTAAAGATTCGTTTTCATGAAATGAGGTCTTTAAACTTTATGTCCAATGGTTATGCCGGCTAGACTAAAGGAGAAGGTGATGATGAGAAATGAATGCAATGGTGCAATGGATAAAGTTGGTGGAAACAGGATAACTGTGAGAAAACCCACCAACACGGCGTTTGTCCACCACAAAGCCCACTTGGCGCGAGCTGGGATCGAAGCAGGAACCCCACGCACCAGAGGTGAACGCTCTATCACTGAACCACCGTGCTGCCTCGTTTTCATTTTAAACCTACTGATCTAAAAGCATCATTTCTGACATCATACTTCTGTTTCCTCATAATTTCTTAGAAACTATTACCAAAACTTCTTTATACATTTATCCTGTCCAGCAGACAATAATATCTCAAGAACTACGTTGATGGATCACCATTAATTTTGGGCAGGATGTGTAGAGGATCTAAAATCACGATCGAGTTCGCTGGTGGAAATGATATTCAAACCACAAGTGGAAGAAATCAAACTATTTCGGGTTTTAACTTTGAAAACTATAGAGCAAAAACGGTAATAGATAGCGAGAAACGATTTCCTGTAATAGATTAAGAGTCCCGAGAATACATTTCATCTCCATCCTTAACCTTTACGAAAGCCGAAAGTGATCGATATCCACTATAATTTCCGGTTTCAATATTTATTTACACAAAACACAGGCGATAAGAGATAGCGAGAAGCATTTTAAAAATAGATTTAGCGTTCTAACAAAATGTATCATCTTCTCCCTTAACCCTCTATTCAAACCGGAAGTAGTAAAAGTCAACAACTTCCGCTTTTAACATTGTTCGCTATGAAGTATAAGCGGCAGTAGACAGCTGAAAGTTGTTTCATGCTATCAGTCAACCGTCCCAAGAATATTCCCTGCAGGAGCTGATGTGGTTCGGATCCCACGTTAAGCTGTAGGGCACGCCTCATATGGCCTTGGTGCTGAAAGGACGATAAACTGAAATCAAATCAAATCAATATCAACTGAGAAAATATCACATCATACACGCGAAACTCCTTTACGTGGAGTACGTGTGATACAGATACTTCTTGTTATTTTACAAACTAAATTCAGAAAAAGTGGTAGAAGGTCTGAGAGCCTTACAATCAACAAATATGTATATGTTATATGAAGGTAATTGCTTGATTTGTATGTATTCACATCCTTCGTCAACTGTGAGGCTGTATAGGACGATATCTTCAATGCAAAGTGGGATCTAGGCCACTGTAGTACGTTCGATGCTCTCCCACCGGAATAGAACCCGATATCTCCCGCACCAAAGGTACAAGCTGTATAACTACTAGACCAGCGAGGAAAATCATGTGGGGAAGAATAAAGAGAAAATATTAAGTAAACAGAATGTAAATCACTGTTGTGATGAAAAAAATATTGATTTAAGCTTTCAACACAAAACCTTGCTAAAGAAACTTCGTATGTGTGTGGATAATGGGTCACTTAGACTGATGGATATTAAAGTTCCATCAAGTATCAAATCCGAGAATGTATGTACGCAAAGCAAGTCTTTTCTTCTTTCAATAACATACTGAAATATATAGTTCGTTCAAGACTTTTAATGTTCATTTATAGAATGAAGAACCAGTATTTGTTACGTTGTCAATACTACACGAAGATTTAACCGAAAAAAGTAAAGAATTGCAAATGTTTCAATTATAACTTTTTCTTAAATATACTATATATAAACTGTATATGCTCCCGACTAGCCGAGTGCTTAGTGAGCATGTGTTTAATGCTCATGGACCTTTTAATTGGAGAGCTACTTAAATTAATACATGACGAACTCTGATCTAGAAACCTGAAAATAACATTGTCCAACTAAAAGTCAATGGTCAGCCAAGAGCTGTAATCCCAGTCTTTAAGTTAGAAAGTCTTCGCTTTCTGAAGCAGCCTTGGCAACACTGTGAAAACCTTACTAACATACATTCATAAGTACCTTCCTCGTTGAGTATATAAACACGACCTAGAGTTTCGTGTGAGGTCGCAAAATTTTGCAGTAAACCAGTTAGGCAGATCTTTTCCGCTGCTGGTGCCTTCTTTGTCCGAGATGATTGAGGGTCGGTCCGTTGTCCTTGCTCGAGAGACGGTTGATCTAGGTCACTCCGAGCACGAGTCAGGTCACCACCAACACCCGTCTCCCTCGTGACTCGCAGCCAAAACGAAGCAGCAGCCAATAGTAATACCAGTAACAACTCCAATAATAGAGGTTGCAGTGTTAGTAACATTTGTAGGTAACCAACACGGCGAAAGGTCAAGGATAATGCGGTTGGTATTTGACCTTTAAAGCAAGCACCCTATGGTTCTGGTTATTTAAATTATTACGCTGAGATTTCCATCCAATCATATAAAAGCCTCTATATTGGAAAAGATTGAGGAACAAAAAGAAAAAGACGACATCAGGGTCTTAAATAACGCACCGCAGTGACTCTTAATTCCTTTGGTTTATGACCAAGAATGGCTGGTCTTTTTAGTCTTCGACTCATTATATAATGTTTGTCTTGCTCGTTAATTTGCCGAAGATAATAAATCTTCCATTTAAAACGACTAAGAGAGAGAGAGAGAGAGAGATAAAATGTAGTGTATAGGAAATGACTTCATGAACACATTTAAACCCAAATTTTTAGTGTGTAAATTACAACTAACATTTCTCAATTAACGTGCATATAGTAGCAAGAGTTGGTTTCAGGTGTATTGTACGCGTATGAAAAGATATCACTTCCGTAACTGTATATTCTCGTAACAATATTTAAAAATTCTTGTGGTCAAATAGTTTCTGGCTAAGGTTGTTCGTAGCTTCGGAAATTAGGGATATCCATTAACAAGCTTTGCATAGGTTAATCATTTGGATCAATGTTTTCCTCAATTGAGGCGTTGAAAGCAAGAGTGGTCTATGTTACAAAAGCATTATTTGAAGAAAAATCATCTCAAAGTATTAAATCTCTCATGATTAGAATATGTGCCGTTAGAATACTTTTGTGCATAGCTTCTCGGTCAGTTGAGATATGCATATTCCATTTTTCCAACAATAATTCTACATTGTTCAGACCTGCAGGTATCAATATTTCAAAAACGTCAAAAATGTAACATAGAGCACTCTTCCTTTCAACCCTCGATTGGTCTCTGTAATTATAGGGACATACTTAAATAACTTAAAAAGATTTTCTTTCCCTATCCGAAATGCGTGCACTGTATAAAATATAAGTACATCGAACTAAATATTCCAGATCTTACCTGTAATCGTACTAACAATGATCACGACCCACAAAGTAATTTGGATGATGAGACTCACAAACAGGTAAATCTTTCCTATAAAATACATTCTGAACATTCTTCTAAATAGCTTATACTTCTGAGATATTTGTTCTTAGTCTGTTAATATGAAAGTGGCACGAATTTTCTTATTAGTAATTATGGAGGGTTGTTTCAGAAAAGAGATTATCCTTATAATTTGAAATGGTTCACGTTATTTAATATTGATTACATCTCTAAAATTATGACATTTCAAAGTGAAGCTAAGTTTGTTTACTGGACATTAGCATTAACATGAATATGGTTTCCCGTCAAGACAAGTAAGAAGCTCCTTATATCCTTCCAAGTATTCAATATTCTACGAATGAGAACAGAATATATTCCTTGCCTCTGTAAATCCTACAGAGATGGTGACAAGCTACTAAAGATATAAGACAACTTCCTGGTGTCAGCGCAAAATGCAGTATCCATGCGTGCGGTTATTTAATTAAGTTTTGATGACGTATCTGTCTTGCTTCAGAATCGATGTCGAAAGTTGCAGAGAATGTTATGAATGTTTCATGTTTAACATTATCAAATGCACGTGCGGTCACAAATGTATTCCCTCTACGTTTCATTCAAGAGCGTGATCTAAATTGTACATTCAGTGGTGTAGTCACCTGAAAAATAAGTTTAAAGGTTCCTCTTTCAAGGTTTTTCTGTTAGCAATTGCGTTTCCTTCATTACTGGAAATACATGCATTTGTGAAAATTATAGATAATTATTTTCAAGCTGATCTAATAAATTGAGGTCATTTTAATTTGTGGTAAATGTGCATGTATTATTTTCGTTCGAATTTACTTCAATTTTTGTCTAGAGCAAATTCTGGCTAGGTTAGTCATATATCTCACATAGCAAACAAGTCACCTGCCCGCAGAACGTGTGTGATTCCCATACCAATGCGTAAGACATATAATAAATATGCATTAAAATCATATTAACTGAAGTGACACATATGGGCGTGGCGGAAGTATCCAAACTTGCAAGTTGGACACTCGTGTTAAACGGACTTTAATCATTGAGCGCGAGTTCGAATGAATCCGAATTCCATCAAGCTGAGCGGGTATGAAGTTGAGTAAGAGCGCGAGTTCCGTTGAGATGGGTGAGTTCGAGTTCCGTTCAGACCGACAAATATGCAGTCCAGTGAAGTTCATGGAAAATTTCACATATCTAGTGTATAGATCTTTTTCTATATTTTAAAAAATGCAACAGAAAAGAATAATAAAAATTTTACAGTGTAAGTTTTTTAGCACTTTCAAAATGTCATAGTGTAAAATGGTAGACTATGTTTCCAAAAACTTTCTCGTTATTCGCCGTATGTGCAACATAACTGTAACGTCAATTGTTTTTGTATTTTACACTGTACTGTTTTGAAAGTACTAAAACTTAGTTGTAAAAAATATTATTATTATTATTATTATTATTATTATTATTATTATTATTATTATTATTATTATTATTAAATCTTTCTAGTTTTTAAATTGAAAATAGAAACTTATTACAAAATTCAGTCATTAGCGCAATACTCAGGAGAGATTTTGTTTTTTAATCTCTGCTTGAGCTGAAGTGTTTCTTTTAAATATTAATGGCAATAATGCATGCAACATATTTTCTACAATAGAGACATACATGATCAGTATGGCTATCATATCATGACAATCTATAACTTATTTTCTCCAAATTTATAAATGTTTTGAGTAAATTTTCGTGGGATTGTCTCCAAATTTAGAAATATTTTGAGCAAATTTTTGTTGACTTTTCTTTCAATTGAGAAGTCTTCTGAGTAAATTTTCATGGGATTTTAACAATTTCTTACAAAATTTGAGAAACTGATAAGTATGTTAAATATTAATGTTACGATAGTGGTTCAGAAAGTAAGGTTACAACGATTAGTACTCATTAAAAAATGTATATTTGACAAAACGTCTATAACAACATATTTAGCGATACAGCGGTTATTTTTTTCGTAATTGTTACCATTATCCAGATACTTGTTAAATCGCCCTCTCCAGTGGTCTAGTGGCTAGCGCGTGTACCTTTGGTTCACGTGATCCTGGGTGAGAGAGAACAAAAATTGAATTTTACAATTATTCATTTTCATTCGTCATCCATCTCGTTTAGCCTAAAAGTCGTAATGGCGGACGTTAAACTAAAAAAAATAATTTCCATTGTTTAGTCAAGGTAAAGGCTTCTGTATCCCACAGTCGTAGAATTCAACTTCGTTCTTGTTTTCTTTATTGTCGTGGAAGTGTTGTTTAGGAAGATATATCATTAAAGGGGAATATATCATGTGATTGGAGCACAACGCGGAATGGTTGTGAATTTTGATATGTTTATAACAACTATTAATAGTACTACGTCTCTGGAAAGCTTCTTCATTTTCGAGTTTCTCTCGTGTTGGTCAGCCTTTTTAAGATTTACTAGAGTATTCATGAGCTGCAGCCTATTACATGGGGTCAGGTTTCTAAAAGCGCTACAATTATTGCACCTTCATTGGGTGTAGTAACTGACGTAATGTTATTAATTTTTTATAGCAATGCTTTCACCACTTCAAGGTTATCATTTAAAAAAAAAGTTGAAGAAATCAAACTAGAAGTAAAACTGAATCTATCAGCAATTACACGATCAGATTCCGTCGTATAATTTTCATAATTGTTTATTTCCTTAATACATAAAATTGAATCGATTTTTCCAAGGATGTCTTGAATATGTTCATGCAATCAAATAACCTTGATTACCTTTTAAAAGAAGACCTATATAAAAGTAAAATCTCATGAATTCATCATTCGTCCTCCTAATATTTGTCTTGCATTCTGAGCTTATCGCTCACGCTTTGTGCATCTAACAGCAGTTTTGTTTTGTTAAAATATTCTTTTGCCAAATAGGTGGGTCGTTAATAATCACCGGTTTTTACGCTGATAATGACAGGCTATGCTACTGGAACTTGAAAAAAAAAAGTCGTAAATTTATCAACAAAATGATCTTTATCAATCTCTTTGCTGGTAAAAGCAGAAACTGAACACTGTATTTTGCATAATTCACTGCATCAAACTAACAGCTCTTCTCTATAATTAAATCAGATCTAGCTACTTGTGTGAAGACTACACCTATTTTACAAGAGAGGTATGGTACTTACTTAAAAGTAGGTCTAGTAGTATGACTCGGTAGAAGTTGCCATTTTGAAAGTGATGTACATAAATGTACCCATTAGATCTACAATCTCAATAGAAAGAGAAAAACTATTTTTAATAAAAGTCAATGGAAATAACTAATTTTATTCAAAACACGTTTGATCAATATCAACAATATTTTTTTCTATCAATATTTGATACAAAAAAACCAAATCAGGAAGTAAATTTACTTGTTAGCACTACATTTCATATAAATATGAAAGAAATTCCTCATTTCGTGAACTTTCCAATATAATAAAGCTTCGGAAATATTTAGTCCGACTAAAATCGGTAAATATCTATATAATATATCAACGCAAGGCACTTTAAACGTAACATACTTAAAAAACAGATTTCCTGGATATGGTCAGCACGTCAACTATCATGCCGTTAATTCTGATTTTCTAGACAGGGGTTCGCTACCTCTTAATTGTTGATAGCTTTTTAATTGTCTTATGACGTTAGTCAACACCTAAAAGTTTTTCATCATTACCAGAAATCAAACCCGCGACCAGGTGTGATAATTATTCGGCTATATGGGAGCACAAACGCTGCAGAACTGTTTGTTCTGATTTATATATATTCTGTGTCAAGTACTCTTTCTTCTTTATCAGAAACAAACAGAAAACATTGACAAAATTTTGTAAAACAACCTTCATTAGTCCTGATAAACAAACATTTCTCTTCTTGTAATTTTGTATCAGAAAATTTATTAACGGGAAACAAAGTTTTCTGGTTTAATTCACTAAACTGTTTAAAAGTTTACTTTTTTTTTATCTCTGAAGAAAATAGCTGGAGCT
Organism: Thermobia domestica; assembly: GCF_964235325.1. NCBI lineage: Eukaryota > Metazoa > Arthropoda > Insecta > Zygentoma > Lepismatidae > Thermobia > Thermobia domestica. Next base: position 195,384,198 of record NC_137455.1, on the reverse strand, counting down.
TGTCTAGACCCAATAAAGATCCAGAATTAATTGTAGAAAAATCCCGAGAATACGCTGCAATGTGACAAATGACTCTCTCCTTTTTGTGTATGAAAGATTTTTGACATGCTTTAAAAAATTACTCATTATTAAAAGAATTTTTCTTTTATTATTATTATTATTATTATTATTATTATTATTATTATTATTATTATCATTTATCCTAAGAATGATCCGAATAGGTAAAGGGGTGACTTTTATTTTTCATACATAATATTTTTGTCATCCTTGATTTAATGTGATTTTTCTGTATTATGCTGAATTGTTAATAATACATATCTAAAAATAGTATTTAAAAATTACATATTATTGTAAAATATCTAATTATTGTTTCTATTTTGTATTTTTTAGCGGAACTTGGCGACTATGATCCTCGACGACACTCCCCAGGCTATGTTTCCGAATTTCGTTTCGTCTCTAACCAAACGGTTGAATTGGAATCTCGGATAGCAGAGCTTCATAAAGGCCTCGTGTAAGTATCTTTTACGGTATATGTACGTTATTTATTGATATAGTATTTCCCGTAATAGAAATAAATAGTTTTCAGTAATTTTTTTGATTCAAATTACAGTATACAGTTGAAGCTATGAAATTCTTGATAAACAATCATTATTATTGTTAACTCCAATGATATTTGTATTTAAAGTATCAACATTTGTTCAAATGCGTACTGCTATTAACATACATATATACTAACTTTTTTTTTTAGACTTTTTGCGTAGCGAATTGCTAAATAATTTTAAATTTGCATAGCAAATTGTAAGTTCTGTATTGCGTTTTCGACAGCAAAGGATTATTATTATTATTATTATTATTATTATTATTATTATTATTATTATTATTATTATTATTATTATTATTATTATTGGTAGTAGTAGTAATATCTATTTTACTATATCCCGTGACGTCAAATAAAAAATAAACTTTTTGTATATCACAAATATTCAAAGAAAAAAGTAAAGTGTCAAAGGGCACATGGGCTCATGGCATGGATCATAGATACTTCCGTTACATTTTGCAATACAATTTTTCATTTGCATTGCATTTGTATAGCAAATTTCGATGTGATACTACTTGCAAAAAACGCTGGTATATGCTAACCTAACTATATTTCTTTGCAGTTTTCATAAACCGAAAATGAAATGTTTAATTTACCGTCCCACTGTTATGCCCTTTACGCTAAGGGAGATTGATGTTTTAATGAAAATGAATTTCATCACTGATTATCACAAACTCAATTAACCTGAGATCGACGCATGAACCTTTGCATTAGAAGAACTAAACGTTCTATCACTGAGCCTTTGGGAGCGCAAAAAGGTGATACTGTTTCCTCGAACATTTCTACAGGCGTACTTGAACGTTTGTTACGAATTCTGAACTGAGATACCAAAGGAATAAATAAAGCTAAACCGAAAACATCTGACTCATCTTCCTTTCCTGGATGACATTATTGTGTTTCCAAATAAAATCACAGAACTTTAAGACATGATACACCTCCTGAGTTTGGAGAAAAAAAAAATTAGATTGAAAAGACGGAAGTGATAACCAACAACTTTAGAAGGCAGCCAAGGAAGGATACGTAGAAGTAAATCATACAAAATAATAAATAAATATTTGTTATATAAGATATAAGTGGGTTGCAGCATTAGAGTAGAAACTGCACAAACGTATTAAACTAAAATATAATCTATTCAGAAGGAAATATTTCTTATTAATTAGTAAAGTTCTGTCTCTCTAAAGCAGAGTTTTAAATGAATATTCCCTGCCTGTTTGACATGGATCAGAGAAGAGAACACGTAACAAAATTAGACCTTCTCCATCTGCAGCCCACACAACAAAACATGAAAAAGACTGTGCTAGAAGTAAGCAAAATAAAGAGAGAGAGTGAGTTATATGGTTCGAGATAATTGATATGGTTGTAAAAATAAAGATCCATGAAGAAGTAGTGATGCCAATCATGTTGCAAGAAGATGCAATGATCAGTGGATATAAGTAATTTTTGACTGTATATCAAAAGACAAAGTGGACAGAAGTAATTTTTGGTTAAATATTAAAAGGCAAGAAGGGATCTAGGAAAACATTCTCATACAAGATAGCATGATTAAATCAAGAAGCAGAGCGGATTAACGTAGAAAAGAATTGGCCAGATAAATCATTGTGGAAAAGAGTTGAAGAGACTATGTGACATGGATGGTCGACTCAGAGAAGTTTCAATGTGATAATCAACTAAAACCAAACTATTATATTACGATCGCGTAATTGTTCCACATAATTCTAGATCATAACGAAACGTGTGGCACACAATAAATAAATATACTTATGCCTGATAGTAAACCATTACAACTGTACAGGAGGAGCACGGTGCCTCAATTATAGATTTCACACCTTTAGTCATGTGAATTAGTTGGTAGGCTATATCGCATCTGTGGATTTTTCTTGAGGATTTCAGTTTCCTCCTACATTTTCATTTCACTATTTTTCATTATCATTCACTTCCATTAATCATCTGTGTCCTTTAGCCTAAAGAACATAACCATGGGACGCTAAATTAGAAAAGATTTAATTTCTCATTAAATTCTAAAATTAATTAATTAATTAATTAATTAAAGATTTTCCCAAAGCGAAACAGAAAAGTAATAGTCATTTTCTGTGTGTAAATTAAAATTCCTGTATCTAAATTAGAAAAAATGTTTACAGTGTTTGTTGTTTACACTTTTTCAATTTTAATCTTTCAGAGGACAAATTCCAGCAGTAGCAGAGCTTAATTACTTGGAGAAAGTCAAATGGCTTGATATGTATGGCGTTGATCTTCATCCCGTATTGGTACGTTTAGAACACTGAACGGAATTATACTCTTATTGGAATTAAGTTACACCAGTTATTATTAGAGAACAAGTAAATACATGGTATTGCATTATTTCATTACAGGTTGACATTCGAAAATTCTGCAACTTCTGGATCTGAGGAGTGGCGGATTTTTGGATGGTTGTATGTGCTGTTCATATTTAATAGAAAATGACTACCTGTATAATCTTTTTAAGAAAAAAAAATGCTAAATGAAAGAGCAAATAAAATTTTGGTATTGATCAACTTAATAAAACAGTTCTACAGAATTTTAGTTCAACTAAATAAAAGTGTAGTATACTAATGCGGTAAATTTGAAAATGTGCTGCGAAATCCACGCCGGAAACCTCAAAGAAATGATTTATTAATGGCTGAATTTTTGAATGTCAATCTGTATTAGGTAAAGCATTTATAGGTGAATATATGATATTTCACTATTCTGTTGGGGATTGGTCGCACTCAGGGAGACTAACCTATCGCTGTAAGCTACGAACTTTCATTTCACATAAAAACGCGTTATTTCGCAGTTAACACATAAAATAAATTTACTGCGAAATGATGTGAACTTGATATATCTTCCAATAATAATAGTACTAATAATAGTAGTGCTCGTAATAATAATAATAATAATAATAATAATAATAATAATAATAATAAAAGATATTTAGGAATATATATTTGGAACAGATAATACAGGGAAATTAATTATTTGGGACGTGTGGTTACAAGTCATTGTGCTTTCATAAGCAACTTCGGGGTTTTTATTTGTGAAATAAATGGGTTTAGTCAAAGGGAAGAAAGACTATTGCGTTAATTCGAAAGTTATTAAAGTTTTCAAGGGCAATTGAACTTTATTAATGAAGATCAAACTGGAAATTCACTCTATTCTTCAGGGCAGAAACTGTCTTGGATTCTTGTCACGGATTCTGAACAGTACTTATAATAGTATTTGTTTCACATAATTTTCAGCGAACATCAGGTCACTTCTCAAGAAATTGAAAGAAAAATATTTCTACTGTAGACCACATGTTTTCTTAGATTTTAATGCATAAAATAAATAATATATTACTAACTAAAATCCGTTTTAGTCTCAATGTATATAATTCTAAGTTACATCTAAGCATAAAAGATTTTGTAATAATCACTAACCTGAGAGAGAGTTTCAAATAATCGTTGAAAATATCAGTAAGATTCATTTCAGAATTTAAAATTCAGCTACTTCTTCTCTTCGAGTATATTATATAATGCTTGAATTTCATAAGAAAATAAATACTGAAAAAAAGTGACACTTCCAAATTTAAGCTGGTTTCTATAGCAAAATTCACAACAATTTTAAATTAAAAAATAAATACACCTAATTATCTGCAACAACAATAAATAAAAATATTTTTCAACATTTCCTCTAATATTATCCTGTTACTTAATATATTGTAATCGTATTCTATTTTCTTTCTAATTTAACATAATCTGAATACATAGTGCATTCTGAATATTCAATTTCTTCTAAGACGTGAAGGTCCGAAGTTCAATCCTCATCTATGTCATTGTAGCATTTAATGGTATTGGCTTAAACTATTTATGTACCACTAATTAATTATTGAACTGATTAAACTATTTATGCGATAATCTTTTTTCAACGAACTTAAAAAGCTCGTTACTGAATTCTGTGTGTGTGTGTCTGTCTGTTATTTTCGATTACATTTTATTTTGAACCCTGCATTCGATAGAGCATCCAAAACTGTCTGAGAAAGTGATTAAATTTTTCTCGTCACTTTTACCATTCCCGAGATATTGTCCAAAAAAGTTCGAATTTCGGGAGATTTAAGGAGCCATATCTCGGGAACTGTAAGTCGTAGAGATATGATATTTTGCGAGAAACAGAACAAGATACAGATAAAAATATTTACTTTTATATGTAGGGACAATCACAGTTATCTTTCCTGCTCCATCTCTTCATTCTTTTTAAATTCATTCTGGCAATGCTCTTGGAGCATTCTCAGCTGGTTTTATTTTCCATTTACAAAGCAAGGCAGCTAACTTTCTACGTGAATTAATTTTTAATGAAACTATTATTTCGAATATTTCGAAATTGCATATTACTATTTCTGTTAGATTACTTATACCTGGAAGAGATTAGAAGTTTAATAAGGCAATTTCGAAAATTTGTCTTGTTAAAATCAATTACTGGTAGTTCTGTACTGTAAATGACTTTTATGATCGTTTGCGTACCAACATTCATTAAGAATCCTGAGTGATATGTATTTTTTAAAAATTATTGTCAATTATTCAACAGTTATCTATCTATAGCATTTGAATTTCCTATCACTAAATGCAAAATTCTACCAAGACAATTTCTTAAAGTGCAGTACAAAAATTTACGAAACAAGACGAGACGAGAAAAATCTTCTTTTCGTTTTGTAGGCAACACTACCGATGTTTTCCGAGATGTGTGCTTTTGTTAGCAGCAGTGTTCGTAGGTTTCCTTAAGAAAATTTCCCTCGACTGACAAAATTTTTTCCTTTTCTTATCAAAATTTCCCTACTTTGTTGATTGTCCAATTCCTATGATAGAAGTTACGGGATAGTGTGATAGCATTAATTTAACTATATTAAAGGAAGTGCCAACCACATTTCTTTTATTCATTTGCTTTTTGCTTCCATGTTTTATTTTTTTCTTCTCGTTTTTAACACAAAAAATACACACACACACACACCTAGCCAACAATGGGTGCAAATTATGTTACTTTAAACACACACACAGACACAAACTATTCCTATTGTGTTGGTTTATCTCTGAAGAACAAAGGAAAATTTAAGCAATTATTTTGGTTAATCTGTTAGCGCAAGAATTTCCCTGAATTTTTACGTTTTATCGAAAAATTTCCTTTCCCCCCTTTTTTTTCTAAGTTTACCTATGAAATCTAGATTAGGGAAAATTTCCCTCAAACTACGAACATTGGTTAGCAGGCGTACACTAAACAATGAATAAATCACTATTTTATTACATTATAGTATTTTGTAAATGCAGAAAAAAATATCTCGTACAAACTTTAGTTATCCTGTATTTTTTGCATTGTTTTGAAAAATATGAACAACCTAAACGGCTGTAAAATTCACCGAGTATCCATAACGGTATGCAGTAAATAATGTCATACAATTTTGATTAATTAACAATGTGCTTATATTCTGAAGATTGTCTTTTATTTATTTATTTATTTTTTCTTTCTTTCTTTCTCCACGATTAAGCTCCAAACCACTTGTTTAGTTTAAATGAAGCTTAAGCTTTGTATTTCTTTCTAAAAATGTGAACCGTAGATAACTTAATGCATGCATGCATATTCATTGTGTTCGTGTATAATCCATTCGTTAATTCCATCAAAGTTACCAAACAAGTTGCTGTTCCTTCAGAAGAAAACGTTGACCTTGGTTTTAAGTTCATTGATGTGGTCGACCATTCTTAACTCAAAATTTGTCGTGATATTTGGTCATTTCTTCCTTAAAGAAATCTTCTTTCTTCGGGGCTCATTATTGAATAATAATAATAATAATAATAATAATAATAATAATAATAATAATAATAACAATAACAATAATAGGGCAGGTTACCTCCATATATAATTTTCATGCGAAATATATTAGATATTTGCATATAAGCGATTGTTTTAACGTTAGATTTATAACGGAAAGACTTAAAGAGAATGTGCTACTTGTGTATTAACTGTGATGTATGCAAGTTCTATATCTGTCATAGTATGCTGATAAAGTGTTAGGCTAAGGGAGACAATGATTAAAGCAAGTGACTGATGATGGAAGAATTGGTGGAATAAAGAAAGTGGAAGGAAACGGGAGTACCCTGAGAAAAACCCACGAGCATCATGATGTTTTCCACTTCAAAGCTACTTGGCCGGTGATTGAACCAGGGACCCTGTGCACCAGACGTAAGCACTCTACCACTGATCCACCATGCCCCCCCCAAAAAAAAATTTCAGTTACGTACTTTGTGTCATGAATCCCTTTGTGATATCTCCTTTAATATATGTATATAGTAAAATTACCATGAATCTCTTCAAAACTGTTCATATCATTGTTAAAGTAGTTTAGAATAATAGAAACAATACGAATTAGAGTACGTACAGATTCATGTTCAAAGATTGGTTATTTTAACATCTTCCTCGTGTTACGAGGAAAATCTCAACCGTAATTTAGCAACGATATTATAGTAATATAGTATATAGTAATATATCTGCTATCGATTCATTGTAATTAATATTGTTGTAGTAAAATCATTTTAATAACATATATTTAAAATCTCTTTGGCTTGAAATACTAATGTACATTCTTTCGCTGCAGTCGCCGTGTCAAGGATAAACATTCCAGATCACCCCGTTCATCTTCTACATGATTTCTTTAAAACGGTATATAAGAATGTATACCCATCTAACAATTTAGCTTTTTTTAATGCAGTGCACACAGAAATTTAATGAAAAATAACTATTAATTTGTTATTTTTATGGTTCTAAATTTAGTTAAAGCAAATATGAGTGAAAATTCCTTGTATTAACATTGCATTGCGTCTTCCTCAAAATTTAATCATTGTTTTTAGCAGAGCATAATGAACTTTCATTTAAATTACTTTACAAATGCATTGCATTAATGATTTTTCTTTTTCTTTTTTAACTGAAAGACAAACAAAACATTAATGAGTCCGGTACGTGTCTTTCTTTTTTTGAACATTGCAGAACAATAGCTGCGCAATTGCTGTAACGTTGCACAGAGAACACAGAACGAGGAAGAACTTTTGTTTCAGAGAATGGATTTCGATTTTTACCCACAGTATACCCTCAAGGGGACGGAGTGCTTTGACCAGAGGGTGGAATTCCGTATGGAGTGCAAAGAGGATGAAATTTGCTAATTCTTCAATATAAATTGAACATACATAATAGCTTTTTTTTCCTTTTTAATTCTTTTTTTTAATCGATATTTTAAACATAATTTCCATTCTTCATTCTGGTATTTGAAATTGATTACAAAATTTAAAAAAAAAATATTTCTGTTTGAAGCGAGTGAAGAGTATAAAAATGGATTAAAAGTGGGAGGGAAAGGATGAAATAGAGTAAACAGTTTCCATGTACAGAGTGATTGAGAACATTTTAACAAATTCAAGCATTGGCACCTTAACAACAAATGCGTCAGAGACGGCTCATATACAAAAAGAATGTATCGTTTACACTATAAAAAATAAAACATTATTAAAACACTTTTAGCATAGATGTTGAGGAGGAAATACATCAAGTGAATGTGTTTATAAAGTGTGCTTTGCGTGTCCAAAAGCATTCATTCTCCGAAACAGTATATAATATGCCTTTTATAACACTTCTTGGCAAGCAGTTCGAAAACATGATGGCATACGTTTTGCACATTTTGTACATACATCTGGGACGTACTTAGATAACACAGTATCTACAAGGGATGAATATGTGTCATCTGGAGATATTCAAAGAGTGTCGGTAATAAGTACAGTGTTGTACTGTGTCTAAAAGTAGTTTTTGTATTTTTTGCAGTGTAGGGGATAGAAACTGGCCAATTATCGACTTATATAAAAGAAAGCCACGAGATTGATTTGATTTTCAGTTTAGCGTCCCTTTCAGCAGTGAGGCTATCGAGACGTGGGCCTACATCTAACGTGGAATCCGAACCACATGAGCTTCCGCCGGGAATCGAACCTGAGTCTTCCACGCCAAAGCGTGTACACTAACCGCTTAGCCACGAGAAAGCTCCACTACGTGATTGAATATAGTACTTATTTAAACATTTTTTCGAAGAAAATCTCTTGAAAAAAAGTTAAATATTAAATCCCTTGTATAGCTTTCTTTCCTGTTTATTGAAAATACCTCATAGTATTCGACACTAAGGTACTGTGGATATGCATTGCTCCGCCTTTGGCGTGAGAGTGTTGGGTTCGATTCCCGGCGTGAGCTCATGTGGTTCGAATTTCACGTTAAGCTGTACTTAAGCGCATATCTCACATAGCCTTGCTGCTGAAAGCAGTGCTAAAATAAAAATCAAATCAAATTAAATCCGTTCGTCTCACTTGCTTATCACTATTGTAAAGATTTCCAAAATTTGGACGTTTATGATGCTGTAGCGTTCTTAGGTTGCAACTCTGAACAGTAGGTGTGAAATAAAATGAAATCTTTGTTTTACGTCCTATGGTTATGCCAGCTAGGTTAAAGGAGACGGTGATGATGAGAAATGAATGAAATGGTGGGATGAAGAAAATGGCAGGAAATGAGAGAACCGCGAGAAAACCCCCACATACGGTGTTGGGATCGAACCCAGAACCTAACAATAGGTGTAGTACTGAAGGTTTTAGTTTAGTATGTAGATTTGAACTTTTGAAATAATTCGACAGTATTGTTTTGGGTTTGCAGTACTGTTAATCTGATTATATTGCAGAGTATATCCTACAATGTCCTCTTGCTGGTATTTGCATTGTACACACTTTTCCCGAAATATGGGCAATCAAACTTGGGGTTCGGACTTAATCGAATCTCCCTCCCTCATAAAAAGAAAATTATATATATATAAAAGGTAAAATGCATGTATTAAACCTGTTAAATATTATTATTATTATTATTATTATTATTATTATTATTATTATTATTATTATTATTATTATTATTATTATTATTATTATTATTATTATTATTATTATTTCCTTTGGGACGGTGGTAAACATTGTTCAACAAAATGGAACTCCAAGTGAAATATGGTACATTTTTTACCCCCATGAAAATTAGCAATGTTGACTATCGGTAAAAGTAATTTGTATTTGTAACAAATAATTCCTTTTTGAAACAAGAAAAGAGAAAGAGAAATGAAAAGACCGAAAGAAAATCAAGAAGGGACGATTTTTTTCCGCAATCGAGAAGCTCAGTAGTTTCCGATATATACCTGATAGTTAGATTGAATTATTTGATATGCAGTACATCAAGAGGAAAATTGAAAGTATTTAGAACTGTCATTGTAAGAGATTTGACAGTAAACAATGCAGTGGTCACAGTGTAATGCAGGAAGCTACTACATGTGTAATAAAAGAATATTGTTAGGGAGTCTCCAGAGAGAGTTTGTTTTACGACGCAGTACCATCAGGACAAAAAGCACTAAAATGCATGGCAAGAAATTTAATTGAAAGAGTCCTTATAAATAAATAAAAACACTCAAACGTATGAGAGGCTTTCAGTTCTCCTTCTTCTCAAATGACACGAATGACAGGGTAAAATAACGTCTTTCATCCGAGAGGTCACAAAACTCACCTCCAACACACGAAACTCAAAAAAGAAAAAAAAAAACTTTGTAAAGTCGTGACTCCCTTGGAGGGAATTTCATTAACTGTTTTCATTCAGCAGACCCCAACGCAACGAGATTCATCGTGTGTGCCCGAAGCGCTTCCGAAAAGAACATCCCACAAAATCAATGTTTTTTTTTTTTTTTTTTTTAATTTTAATCCTTTGAAGATAGAACTTGTCGTCAATTGTGGCTACAACAAAAAGAACACGCGTGTTCTTCACGTTCTTCAACTAATAACATTGTTCATACATGTATCGAATGGAACGTCTGTATGTATATGTGTGTGTGTGTAGTGGCCAAGGAATAGTTTGGTCGTTAGAAGTTTTCGGCGTCACTTAGGCGTTCCAGTGTCGTTAAAAAGAAAGAAACAAAAAGTTAAATTCTAAAAGTGTAATCCGAGCCAATGAGTTTGAAACAATCTCTGTAACTTTGTCTCTATAGAAATGAAAACACTGCCTAGAGTGAAATTTGTTAATAACACCACAATATTAAAAGTGCACAATGTTTTAAAATTTTCATTTTTTTTTTTTTTTTTTTAAGTGGAGCTTAATTTGTTCATTCATTCATTCATTTAATTTGTACTTTCAAAATGAAATGTCCATATTTAATAGAACTTGTTATTTCAAACTGGAAATACGATAGCTTATATGAGTATAAGATGTATTTCCAATCCATCAGATCAACTTAACGGAGTTACTTGTTTTGTTCAAGTTAAATTTAATTAAAACTACCTCGATGTTTATGATGGAAAATTGATTTATGGAAGTAGCAAAAAATGATTCTGAAGGCACCTACTAAACGCTAATTATTAACGGTCTTTTTTTTTAATTTCCCCAATGTATTATTATTAACGGAATGACAAAAAGAGCCGAATATTGGAACTTAGCTCAAAATATAAATAAACTTTAGTATTCCGTTCGCATTAAAAAAAAAAAAAATCATAGTAGTTTCGACTATTGACAGTGTATAACGTAGTGGAATATCTGTGCATCTTTGTTTTTCTAGATCATCTTTAATCTGTTTAAATGTGCCTTCGTGAAAATTAAAGTTTTAACATGAATTTAAGTGTCGGATATTAACCCTAGACAATATACGTGGGGTTCATAAGACCCCAGCAAAGATTTTTAAACAAGAATTTTAGGAATGATCAAAAATGGATCAAAAGATTACGATCTTGGCCAAGAATTACTTTTTGGATCAGGATCCACAAAATTTTTGAACAGCCTCTAAATCGAGTTTTCGTACTTTCTACGGGATAAGCACAACATACTGAATTAACTGACAGTTTGGGTTTTGGTACACTATGTATAGTTAAAGGCCTACAAGAACATTTTTTATTTGAAATGTATTGGATCTTTTGATACAAAAATGAAAATATATGTTATGAATCGTAAAAAAAAAAAGTAACAAAAGAGAAGAAAATAATTTCAATTCAGAAATTACTGGAAATCATAGAAATAAGTAGAAGCCTACTAAGTCCTACGTATACTATATAGAATTAAATTTATAGATAATTTAAAAATTCATTTTGAAAAAGCAAGTGGCGTTTAACCGTACTTCAAGACGGGGTCAGTAAAATTATATAACCAAAATTCAGTTCATCCCAAAGGAAACAGTTCATATATAAACAATGGGCTTAAAAAAAAAAAAAAAAAAAGTCGGTAGGTATTCGACACTGTTAATTACTGGAAATATGATACTGAAGTGTGAAACAATTAAATTACTCTAACAAATGAAGGCGATCGTCTTCTTGAGATCAAAGTTTGAATTTTCAGGCTTATTTTGTCTTAGTACTGTATATATACTAGAATCTGAATAAGGTTCTCTCTTCATTCGAATATCAGCAAAAGAGTTTCTTCTCATAAGAATCTTCGGGTAAATTTTCCGAAATTCGTCTGTAATGTACATCCGAATGTTGGTTATTGTTTCTAGAAATAACAACGAAATTCTTAAATGAAATACGTGTGTGGCTAAACTAGCTACTATCTTAGCGCCTTTTGATTCCAACATTGAAATCGTATGTTATGAAGACATTTTCAAAGAAAGAGGTTGTTGTTTTTTAAGTATATTATAGATAACTCATCTTAATAATGAAGGAAAAAGATGCATACAACATGTGTCATTGAGCTAACAATAGTGTCGAATGTTCCTATTCGTCCCTGCTACAGCATACACTAAAAGGAGGGGGTAGGGAAGAAAGTTGCGCAACGAAAAAGATCCAGACTGGCAGCATGTATATAAATGTAGATAGAAAAGAAAAAGGAAGGGAAAAACTGCTACTTGAAATTCAGATACTTCTGAAATTGACTTTGGCAGTCTTTACACTCTCTTTCTCTCTCACACACAGCAGTCCTGTCAAAAATGGCTCCATTGTCGCCGATGTTCATCCCTTTTTACGAGTTAACGATCTACAGTTATCGGCAGGATAACGCCAGTCCACATTTTTCGCTTCATGCTGGTCGATAAAGTCGTCTTTTACTCTCTGTCCCGCTCCTTTACTCTGCTTCAGGGGGCTACTTCGCTCAACAATGGCTATTGTCAGCGGACAACAATAGGAACAATAAAGATCATTCGGTCAACTTTGGATATGAAAGGAGGCGGGGGGATGATAGATCTAAGAGTATAGGTGATGATGGCGCATAATGTTTAAGTAAGAATTCGTAGGGAGAGGGTTGTGTTTACTTATGACGTCGAAGGGCGAGTGAGAACCGTTACTTTGGATCCAACGTGAAGGAATTCTATGTGCAGTAGTTTTTAAAGTCACGAGATGTGAAGTCACGATTACTCTGGATGAAGGAAAAGAATCCACATTAGGCCTACTTCAGTTCGTATAACATGTGTTGTCATTAACAGTGTTTCCACTTTACTAACTTATTCACCATTTGTACTTACCTAGGTAATAACTAGTGAATGATTTAATAAACATGCAATTAATAACCATGAGCTGTTTGTATCTAATAAAATTAGGCTTTCAATATCAAAGAACAAATAAAGACAACTTCAAATTATATAATGTGAGCAAACACTTCTAATAATACTCGTGCAGTTAATAGCTTCTGTGTGGGGCCGCGATGGCTTAGTGGTAAAGCGTTTTTCTCTGGTGTTTGTGGTCCTTGGTTCAATCCCAGCTCGCACCAAGTGGGGTTCGTGGTGGGCAAACACCATGTGCGTGGGTTCTTCCATTTTTCTTCATTCCAATATTTAATTAATTATCATCATCAGCGTCTCCCTTTGCCTCAGAGCATAATCGTGGGAATTAAACAAAGAAGAAAAGATGTTTGTTTAAATTTGTCCTTAGGGGGCAGACTGGCTCGGTCATAGAGTGCTGATCTTTGGTGGGGAAGATCTCTGTTCGATCTCAAACCACATGGATTTAACGCTCAATGTTTTTTTGTGTGTGTTCTGTCATTTCCTTCCACATCCGCATTCCACCAATCCTTTCATAGTCATTCATTCTCATTAATCGCCCTCCTTTAACGTAAAGAGCATAACTCTTAGACGTAAAGCTAGAAATTTAATTTCACTGCATTTTTATTTTCACAAATTTATTTAATGTGAGCAAACACTTTCTCTTGCACATAATTGCTACTGTGTTCCTTACTTCGTAGAAACTTGAACAGTTTTCTTCCCTTCAATTCATTCTTGCTAATCCAGTTGTCCAGTTGTCCAATCCAGTTGTCTTTACACTCTCTGATGAAGGATCCCTGAAACGAGCTGACACTCTTAAGTGTGTGGGACTGATATCATTATGTTTGGGGGTCTTGGTCTTCTCAGGGTTGCCCTTTCTTCCCTTTCCTTTTTTTTTTTTTTTTTAATAAAATTATTTTCATTTAATTAACCGCTTGTTCGTCTTTACTTTCAAAATCCGTTTGTTTTCTTTGAATTTGTATACAAATGTATGAAATTTTTAATAAAGCACTAAAGTTGAACAAATAAGTACCACAGTGGCTTTTTGATAGTGTTTAACTCGGATACGCAGGGTCCTTGATTTGATCCCCAGTCAAGTAAGTTTGTACTGGACAACATCGTGTCCGTGGGCTTTCTCGGAGTTTCCCGTTTCCTCCTACATTGTCATCCCACCAATTCTTCCATCATCATTCACTTGCTTTAATCATCGTCTCTTTTGACCTAAATGGGAGGGACGTTGAACTGAATGATTTCATTTCATTTCCTTAATTTTTCTGTCAAAAAAGTTCTCTGTTCATCGTTACAAAATTCAGAAGCGATGCACACAATGCATCGGAAAAGCAATATTATTCTATTGGAGAAAACAAGCAACTCCCCAACGAACAATCTTCCATAAAAGTTAATTTTTGTTCAAAAAGTTATGTCTTCTCGGTGACTTTCAACAGCGTTTGGCTTGCAACACTAACTACAGCAGCGCTCATGCAGAAGCTAAAGACTTTTCTCTTTCTTTCTTTTTCTTTTATATTAACAACAAATTGAAAACAACAGTCGCTTTTAGCAGTTATCTTGATGTTAAGAACGTGCTCGATGTTGTTTAACCTCTGCAAACAACTTGTTTTATGACAACACTATAATTTTTAATTACACTACAAGCAGAAGATAATCTTCTGAGCATAACATTTGCCACAAAAGTCAGTGGCCTACGTAACGCACGTACGTTGAATGTTACATCTCCTACCCTATCATAACAAAGGATACATACAACAGCATATTATAGTGAATGATGTAAATGAGTCGTCAAATTAAATATAATTTTGAAATCCTTTTGAACCTTAAAATTACATACTTTTGAAATATTCACGGTAATGAGTTGGCAAAATTTTGTCATAAAATTGTTGGGTAACTGTGCTTTATGTTATATCGTAAAGCTGTGTTGTCATTTCAATATAATATTGCATTTCCAAGTTATCTTCTAAATAATGTGAATATCGTCAGTTATTTGTCCATAGCGAACAACTTTCTTTACTTTAGAATGCAACATTACTTTAAGATACAATGCCATACAGGAAGAATCAATATTTTTTTCCTTCTTAACGGAGAAAATAAAAGTTTGAAGTTTAATTGTCTTTTAAAGAAAGCAGTATAACTGATTACTTGTCGTTACATTCCACTAATACCAGGCAGCTTCTTTTGTGATGTGTGGTCAGCATACGATCCTATAGCAGTTATTTCTGACATTCTAAATTGAAATTCACTATTTCTTAACTGAATTAGTTGTGCAATTGTCTCGCGCTGCTTGGTCAAATACCGTACAATCGTGTATCTTCATGGGAAACGGAAGTCGGAACCAGACCTACCGAAATCTCGAACGCCAACTACTTGACTATACAGAGAACACTATAAGCATAAGGGATACATAATATAAAAAGAATATGTTTAAGTCAGGTCTGTAATTTTGTTACTTGTAATGTGCTGGAATCAAAAGGGACAAAAATACATCTCAAAGAGAGAGAGAGATTGAAGGAAAAAATACATCTCAGCTCATGTTCTCGACTAAACTTGCAGAAGTGCCATCTCTGAGCACTTAATGTGCTTCCGGATGATCCTTCAATTCTTGTGTTTCACTAAATTTTGAGCATTTTTAAACACGCATCTTAAATTTAATGTCTCAGTTACGATATGACAGAGAGGACGATGAATGCAAATCAATCAATTAATCAATTATAGTAAAATACTTGGTATCATAGTAAAAAGTGCAGGAGAAACGAAAACACTCCAAGAACTTGAGCCTGTTCCAAGCCTGTATCAAGTCGTTTTAACAGTGTAGAAAGAAACGTAACAATATTTAAGAGTATGGAAGATCGTCGAAAAAAAAAAGTTCGGACTGGACCAAATCATATACAGGGTGGCCCAAAAGTAGGTATACATCCCTGCATTGATCTAGTATAACATTCTAGTTTATGGGTTTATTTGCATCAGCTATTCCGAGATTAAGGTGTAAGTAAAAACACATTAAATACAAATAATAAAGAAACTAGGTCTACCTGATGGATAACAATAAGAAATGATATAAAATTCAATGAGCCAATCAGTACGGTACTGTATACTTACTTTTGGGCCACCCTAAATATGGTGACGCTATTATCTACCAGTCACTATTCGTGCAAGTTAAACTTCTTGCCAATCATAAAATATCAGTTTTTTACTTTTTTTTTGTCGATTTTTATGTTTGACCAAAAGAAAGATTCCTTTACAGATATTTGTGTTAAATAATGCAAGAAAGAAATAGATAAAGACGCAATCATCTTGGTGGGTAAGCTATGCAATATCAATTTACTTCATACAGTAGGAAGGACAAACATACACTGTACATATATATTCAATATAATTATGACCTAAAATTGTCTTAGCATCCCTCTCATATCACCGGGTGATTAATCCTGACACTGATACATCTTAATGACCTTGGTTCACTACAAAGTCCTTTATATATTTACGCTGTCCGTCTGGAAGACACAAAATCTCATGAACTATTTCATGATTACCATGAATTTTGGCCAGAATGTAGAAGGTTAAAACTTAGAAATTTAGTTTTTTGGTGAAGGTGATCCATCTCGTTGATCCCTAGACATTGATAATCAAAAATCGGTTCCCCATGTATTCTTATTAAAGTTACTGTGGATATTATCCTTGTTTGATAGATTATCCACACGGCGTTGAGATTATCGGGCTAGTATAATGCTCAGGATACAAAATATTTGTACGTGAAATACAACTCGCCAACCTTAAAGACTTAAATATTTTCTATTTTCATATATATATATATATATATATATATATATATATATATATATATATATATATATATATATATATATATATATATATATATATATATATATATTCATCTTAAAGTATATACAATTTAATTTGAGGTAAAATGCTAAATTTGAGCCTAGGCTTTGTAAAATTTACCTTGTTAAAGAGTTTGGTTTACCATACACTGACATTTTTCCTCGTTTCTTTCATTCGTTCAAATTCTGACAATGACTTACCGATCTGACATACAGAAGCACCTAGTAAAAGCAGAAAATAAACTAATTAAACCTACGTTTCCCTTCTAGACGAAAAATAAAACACAGTAATTGTAACGGTCACTTGAATTGGTGAGTGGTTGAGATAAGGATCATGTTGTTTAGCAGCAGACCATCAATCAAGGGTAACGATCTAGTTTTTACAAGAATATCGATACATCACTCAAAGTGAGTTTTTTATATCGATAATATTAACATTTAAATATACCGAATGATCGGAACATTGCAGAACTAAATTATATTAGTGGAATTAACTACTGAACAGTACTATAACTTATAGCTTTTTTTTTCATAGACACTGTCTATAATTTGTATCATTCTACGCAGAAACAATCTTATAAGAGGAAACAAGAAAAGACACTATAACGGTTTGATCGTTTGAAACTTTTTAATGGTTCCAGGAAATAAAAAAAAATCTTTTATTGAACATAGTTCCTGGAAATTACATAACGATGTCTTTACTAGTTAAGGGAAAAGATACCGGAAAAACCACACATGCATCTATATAGGTATGGTCATAGAGATGGCAACTGTCTAAAAAAAAAAATGTATGAAAAAATAATACAAAGTGACACCCACGTCGACGGACAGAGAACTTGAGTTGTGTCTTTTAAGGCCAATTTTGTTTTGGCAGCCAGAACAAAAACAAAAACAAAAAAAAGTAAAATAATATAAACATAATAAAGAATAGAGAGGAAAGGTACTTTCCAAAGAGAATATTAAAAAGTATCTTCATTGTTGTTTTTATTAAATAACAAGATAAGCGAAAGGAAACAGAAACAATTCTATTAGTATGCAGGGAGTGTTTAAAATTTATCTGTTGTAAGAGTTAAATGGAGCGAGAGACTCAACCAGTTCCTTCCCATACTCTTCATTCATGTTGCCGTTGATTTAGGATGTGTGTGTGTGTGTGTTTTTTTTTTTTAAACTAATTCTTGTATTAGTAATATTTTTTGTGTTTTATATTTAGTTATTCGACTGGAAGAGATTAATAGAGCTAAACTTTACACAACAAATACTGTAACTGTTTTATTATTTTATGTAGCAACTAATACATAATAAATTTGACAACCAGGATGAAAGATAGCGAGCTAAACAAATTACATTTTTCTGTTAATACATGACTTCATAATGCCCTAACGATATATTTGTTATTACGTCCCTTTTGAGCATAGAGGCTACGTAATAGGGAAACTACTGTTTAAAGGGGGTTGAATGGAGACCACGGATGTCAGCCACTTAACACACAGCAAGGGTCGAAATACACACGTGAATAACAGAAGATACAAATTACGCAATATAAATATCTTTCAAATATATATAGGAACCAGTTCAAGAAACTACCTTATAAAGTTCTTGTATTATTATTATTATTATTATTATTATTATTATTATTATTATTATTATTATTATTATTGTGCTAGTGAATTAAATGTAATAAATAATTAGTTACACCTGTGCTAGGTAAAGCAATTTCAAGGGCATAGTTTATTTTGTTAAATGTTCTTCCATAACTGCAGTTTTCTTATCAGGGTTTAGAAGATACTGTATTTTACATAAATATTGGTTTCTTTAATACCACTACTCCATTCCATTCTCATTTCGTGTCGTGATAAAACCAATATAATCAAAGACGGTTATACTATCAATATGCATATTATTGGGTTCATCACTTTTTTTTTTCTTGGTCTTTTTTGAACAACAAAAGGAAGAAAAAGAAAACATTTCTCACTCTTTAAGTTTTTCCTTTCACATATGTTTTCAGTTTCTTCTTGAAATAGCTCTTATAAGTTACATGCGTGTAGTTAAGCTTCTGGATTTATTTAATTTCGTGGAGTACTCCTTTATCCAATAACATTACCTATTTAAATGTACTGTACAGGGGGGTGTATGGAGGGGAAAAGGAGGCAGGTACTAACGCACACATTCCTGTCGTATATATAAAAATGAAAGAACCTAGTGAGTCTTTGGTTAAGCAAAATAAAATAGCTATTGTTCGTGAGTAAACTCCCCCTCTCAGCACGTTGAAACCAAGCATTTAAGGGTTGGGGTGGAATTTCGTTCAGTTCCGATGCGATGGTAGAGATATGCAGGAATTTAATAATCTAACTACGGGACTCTGAAACAAACTTTTTTTTTTCATATAAAAAATCCTTTTATTTCATTTACATTTCCCGTAGTACCTACACATCCAGGTATTTTGTATGTAAGGTATTTGTTGTTGTTATTTCTGCTTTACATATTAAGGGGAAATAAGAAAAACCCTATAAACACGAAATATCTTGAGTATAAGATATGCCGAGACGTTTAAAGTTAGCGTCGCCTTATCCGAATATCTGGAAGTTTCGGACATGTAGATAAACAAAACAGGGTATGTCAAAAATCTTCATCCGATTTCAGAGTATTATAGCTTGAAAATGGCTAATCGCATTTGAATGAAAGACCTACAGTTCAAAAGTTCATACACATGTTACGTTCATATGCATTACGTTCACATGTCACATTCATATATCATCCAATTTGAAATGCTGAGTATTGGCTTCAAAAACCAATACAAATATATTACAAAATGCAAAATAATTGTAATTACATTCAGTTTCCAGTTTATAATTGTTCAATGTGGCCTTTGGTCGCACGACACTCATCTAGTCGACACTCAACTCTTCCATCGTAACTTGAGCACTGATGTAAGTTGTCAAATTTGACAGATGGTTTGCGGAGATGTCGCTAGTGTGCGCCGCTCCTGCACACTAGTGGCATCTCCCACCAACCAAACGAAATTTGAACACTCCCTCTTTCGAGCTATAAGTGTTTCGTTATATATTGAGCTATAATGAAATTTCGAGCTATAATACTTGAATTTGGATGAAGATTTTAGAAACACTCTACTATAATCATCGAACAATACGATACGTAATTATAGATCACTAGAGGAAAGAGGGGCAAAGTGGATATATGAGGCAAAGCGAATAACGCAATTTACAGTCAACTGAAAACAGAGGGCAGGAAATGTTTGCCCCAGTTTATGACGTCACTAGTGAAATAAGAGAAGGACATTACTGTTGTGTGTGTACGTGTTGTTGTTTAGACGAGAGAGGAGAAGAAAAGAAAATACGCATTTTGCTAAAAAATTCAAGAGGTGAGGATTTTGAAATATTTTCTTACTATTCCGTAGAATGTTTGCAAACACACTATGCATGGACAGGGTGGGATCTTACCTTTGTTATCATGTTTGAGAATTATCGTAAATACGTCGCCCATATGCTGTAGACAGTCTTTTGTCTCATGTGGTAGTGTGGGGCAAAGAGAATAATTTTAGAAGGGGCAAAGCGAATAGCGATTCACTTTGCCCCAAGCATAATGCAGTACTGTTTTAGAACATCTGTTTGGCACTAAATGTGGTATTGACGGTACGTACACGTTGCAACACAGCTAATTTGAATATTGAAATTCATATTAAATTTGTTCACACAAAGAAAAACATTCAAAATCACCAGAAGGAGTCAGTAGTTACCAATGAAAGTTCTGTCATGAATATTATTCAGATCCACTTAATGAAGACTGGATTCAGTGTTCTATTTGTCTGTCATGGTTTCACGAAAACTGTACTGATTATTATAAGGGACAAGACATTTACATTTGTGATCTGTGCAAACCAAGCGTGTGATGTGATATTATTTTCAGCCCTAACCCTTATTATTGTTTTTTTTTTTCAATCTGTTTGCTACTACGTAGATTGTACTCATTAGGGTTACTAAAGATTGAAAGAAACTAGATACTAGATGCCTACTTGATAAGAAAAAAAAAAACTTCTATGGACTTAAGCTTTTTACACATATTTAGGGATCATGTGTATTCAAGCTTTGTCTAGACTTAATTCTATATTTAGATGAGTTAGGCTAATAATCACAAAATATTAAACATTTTAATTTTCTGGTATGTAAAGCAGTTCATTTAGGTGTCATTCTATGATCTTAGACTGTGTACACATATATTGTTCTTCTATACAATTTCTATTTTGCATATCTGTATTAAACACTGACTTTTAATGTATGAGTGTTTGCTTATTCACTTTGCCCCACTACCATGATCCGCTTTGCCCTACCGGTGGGGCAAAGTGAATAAATTGCAGTAGTTCAGTAATTAAGCAATATCATTTATGTATATGCAATCCTTGTTACTATTGTATTGTTATTTGAAAGTTTAATAATCATAAAATATTTCCTCGAAACTTTAGTTTCCTAGTCTTAATTTTAGTTGCCATTTGAGGCCCTTGAAGTTAAGTGATCCGCTTTGCCCTCCTTTCCTAGGAAAGAGGGGCAAAGTGGATATATGAGGCAAAGCGAATAACGCAATTTACAGTCAACTGAAAACAGAGGGCAGGAAATGTTTGCCCCAGTTTATGACGTCACTAGTGAAATAAGAGAAGGACATTACTGTTGTGTGTGTACGTGTTGTTGTTTAGACGAGAGAGGAGAAGAAAAGAAAATACGCATTTTGCTAAAAAATTCAAGAGGTGAGGATTTTGAAATATTTTCTTACTATTCCGTAGAATGTTTGCAAACACACTATGCATGGACAGGGTGGGATCTTACCTTTGTTATCATGTTTGAGAATTATCGTAAATACGTCGTCCATATGCTGTAGACAGTCTTTTGTCTCATGTGGTAGTGTGGGGCAAAGAGAATAATTTTAGAAGGGGCAAAGCGAATAGCGATTCACTTTGCCCCAAGCATAATGCAGTACTGTTTTAGAACATCTGTTTGGCACTAAATGTGGTATTGACGGTACGTACACGTTGCAACACAGCTAATTTGAATATTGAAATTCATATTAAATTTGTTCACACAAAGAAAAACATTCAAAATCACCAGAAGGAGTCAGTAGTTACCAATGAAAGTTCTGTCATGAATATTATTCAGATCCACTTAATGAAGACTGGATTCAGTGTTCTATTTGTCTGTCATGGTTTCACGAAAACTGTACTGATTATTATAAGGGACAAGACATTTACATTTGTGATCTGTGCAAACCAAGCGTGTGATGTGATATTATTTTCAGCCCTAACCCTTATTATTGTTTTTTTTTTTTTTTTTTTTCAATCTGTTTGCTACTACGTAGATTGTACTCATTAGGGTTACTAAAGATTGAAAGAAACTAGATACTAGATGCCTACTTGATAAGAAAAAAAAAACTTCTATGGACTTAAGCTTTTTACACATATTTAGGGATCATGTGTATTCAAGCTTTGTCTAGACTTAATTCTATATTTAGATGAGTTAGGCTAATAATCACAAAATATTAAACATTTTAATTTTCTGGTATGTAAAGCAGTTCATTTAGGTGTCATTCTATGATCTTAGACTGTGTACACATATATTGTTCTTCTATACAATTTCTATTTTGCATATCTGTATTAAACACTGACTTTTAATGTATGAGTGTTTGCTTATTCACTTTGCCCCACTACCATGATCCGCTTTGCCCTACCGGTGGGGCAAAGTGAATAAATTGCAGTAGTTCAGTAATTAAGCAATATCATTTATGTATATGCAATCCTTGTTACTATTGTATTGTTATTTGAAAGTTTAATAATCATAAAATATTTCCTCGAAACTTTAGTTTCCTAGTCTTAATTTTAGTTGCCATTTGAGGCCCTTGAAGTTAAGTGATCCGCTTTGCCCTCCTTTCCTATAATACTCGGTCGTTTATTTATTGCCATCTCCTCCTCCCACCCGTTAGTCTAGTAAGGCAGCAAGACCAACCGAGGAATCTAAGATTTCAGAAACAAACACGAAAAATTTCAGGATACTTCAGTGTATATATATATATATATATATATATATATATATATATATATATATATATATATATATATATATATATATATATATAATCATATATTGAAAATTGAATAAACATCGTACAAACAATCGGTAAGCATATTAATGCAATTTCTCAGCTATTTAATGAAAGAAATTTGCATGATATTTAAATAGACCTGTATCTAGAAACTTTTTGATATCACTACGTAAAATTTTCAGAAATACAGTGAGTTTGCTTGTATCATCTAGAAGTATCTGTGTACCACTAATACCACACATGTTTTGGGTTGACCGTCACTGCGCTAGTACGATATCTACCTTGGTACATGTAATTCCAGATGGAATGCTAGATAATACTGCACTGTTACCTCATAGGTACGATATTTCAGTAGGCTGTACTTCCCTTGATAGTCTTTCACGCTTCCAGTGTTGGAATTACTGTTATAAACTTTCATATAAGGGGGTGGGGGAATGATTTTATATTTCGATCAAGTTCTTGTTATTTCAAGAGAATATTAGATGAAGCATTTTATGAGAATTTCTTCATTTCTACGCCTTCGATGTTTGCGTGAGCGCTGTTGATGTTGGTTTAAAATAAAAACGAAGAAAGTGCAACAGGATGTTGATGTTAGGACAGAAGCAACAGGAACAGGGAATTCTTAAAACGCTTGGTTCCTCTCTTTCCTTCATTTGTTATTAGAGACACGGACCGCTTGGCTAATTCTCAGAAAGTAACCTTCACTTTTCTTTTTCTTTCTTTCATTCTTAAAAAAAGAAAAGAAAAGAAATAATATATATAACCCCCATCTCTTTTCACCGCCTTGATAAACCTTCCTCATTCGGACCTACCATTTCGACGAACATTAATCTAATGGCTACTTCACAATAAAAATCGATTAGTATTATTACTTTCTGCCTTTCCCTTTCTTCGTATATGTGTGTGTTCGCGCCCATCTTTCTTTCTCTCGTCTTTCCTTTCTGATAGTAGGGCGAGTCTGTTTTTCGATTTCACACGAAATCCAAGCAGACAATAACAGGCTGTCTACTGCCTTGTGTTCTCTCTGTTTAAACATGTAACCTTGACTTCGTGTTCTTCATATACCCCACCCTGTTTCTATAGAATATGATGTCATATCATGATTGAAAAGGGAGAAGACATTTTAGCGCTTCTATGAAATTCTCTGCTTTCAAAATGAAATTCTACGTCGTTATAGATGCACTACTTCAAATTTGAGTATTGGATCCACATAGTTTGGAAGTCTGCCGAAGTTTCACACTGTAAAACTAAACTTATTTGTTATTGTACTTCAGATATACTTCAAAATCCTAAAAATAAAATATGTAATATCTAAAATATGAAACGTAGGTAAATATAGTCATTTCATTCGCAATTATTAACCATTTGCTATAATTGTAGTATCTTCAACTATGCCATACTGAAGTACTTCAATTTTACATTAGGATTGCATATAGTTGAATGCAGTAATCTTTTAGTAAACATTCGTACGATCCCCTCCAAGAAGGTGACTTTGTCCTAAATTATATATAATTACGTGTCTTTTGCTTTGCTTTGCTGTTTGCAAGATAAATATTGTTTAAAGCGAGGATGATGAATGGCAAAAGACAAATACGAAAGAAGTGTCCTCTGGTAGTTAGAGAAAGAAGAGCGTGTCGTAGAGGAAAAGTAAACATCTATGTTTTCCTACTTTTGTTTTGAGAAGTGTAATTAGCAGAAACTACTATTTCGTGGTTGTAACTAAAGTTCAATGGTCTTACTAAACGCGCATATATTACACTTTGTCATGTATTAAAAAAAAGTTACAAAGTTTAACGTGCTACGACCATATTTCACAAACTACAGATACATTCAAGTTGTACGTAAGATGATTAGATGGTGTTATTACTTATGAACCAGTGATTTCGATTTTCAGTTACATTTACTTCTCAGGTAAAAGTGGAAATAAGTTCTTTTATACGCTTTCCACTTTTTTTAAATTCTTAATATAGGCCTAGTATTGCGTCCTTACGACAGCTCCCTTGCCTCTTATCATCGCAGGTATTCTTCCACTACTGGCAGGTCAGGCTAAGTTTTAATGATTTAAGATTCTTTGTTAATCTTTTTGTCTGATTTTAAGAATTATTTTCCTCTTTAATCTTGTTCACATCTTTCTATTTTTCTCTCTCACGTTCCTCAGAATATATGTCTTCTCAAACTATATTATTCTTACAAATTTCTTCTTCTTTTAGTTATGTTGAAGGTTGTTCTTTTCTACCCTACATTTTACTATACTTCCTCATTCTTCCACTACTGGCAGGTCAGGCTAAGTTTAAATGATCTAAGATTCTTTGTTAATCTTTTTGTCTGGTTTTAAGAATTATTTTCCTCTTTAATCTTGTTCACATCTTTCTATTTTTCACTCTCACGTTCCTCAAAATGTATGTCTTCTCAAACTATATTATTCTTACAAATTTCTTCGTCTTTTAGTTATCTTGAAAGTTGTTCTTTTCTACCCTACATTTTCCTATACTTCCTCACTCTTATTTTGATTCGGGCAGGTTATTTTACAATACTTACTATACCTCCCATGTTTCGAAACCCTCTAGTGAATTGGGAACACATTCACTCCAGCGACATTTTTACTGAAGCCAAGAAATTTAAGTGAAAGATGTAATGATCTCCCCACCCCCTTTTTTTACATTCTATAAAAAAAAACAAGTAGTACCGGTACTTGTGCAAGACTCGTGCGCAAGAGTCTTGGTCTTGGTCTTGATCTTGGTCTTGCATCGAGATTCCTGGTCTTGGTCTTGGTCTTGCATGCAAGACTTGCAGAAACTGTAAGACCAAGACTTGCGCTCATCACTACTGAAAAGGGACTCGTTTGGCCGCCATATTCCCCGGACGTGAACCCATGGGACAAGGTGTCTAGCAATAAGCGCAAAACCATTGCCGAGCTGAAAACTGCCATTCAAGAGGTCATCGACAGCATCGGTGTTCCGATACTTCAGCGGGTCATGCAGAATTTTACTGTTCGTCTGCACCATATCATAGCCAGAGATGGCAGACATATCGAATATGTCATAACCAGTCGTTCTTTCAGAAAAAAATATTTCGAGGGGCACTGGTGGTACTATTCTATTTATTATTATATCATAGACGTATTATTTGGTCCGCTCCGGGAGGGGGGGCAGTGCCCCCAAAAAACATGTCTGGAAGAAACACTGGTCATATCCTAAATCCGAATGTGGGTAGTGCCGTTTACATGTGCAATACATTATCATAGTTTGTCACTTATTTCCGTTTTATTTCATATAGTTCATTGTCACCCTATACATTACATACAGTAAATATTATGTTTCAGCATAATAAAGACCTATCAATTATTATTGGTAACGTACGATTTTTTAGCTGCATCAAAATTCGACTTTCTTAACTATACAAGAAAATTTACCCTCAAAAGCATCTAATTTGGTTGTTTCATGTTGTCTATCGTTAGCATGATATTATAGTTTAATAAAAAATGGTAATTTTGGGCTATATCCCATTAAATATAGCTGTGCTGTTATCTTGCTAATATCATATAATGAGCAGCTTAATTAGCGTAAATATTTCAGATCAGTTTCATCTTAATAAGTTGCGTGATTATCGTATAGCATACATTTTTTTAAGTTCACAAAGAAATTAAGTTTTTACACTTTTTCATATACTCCTTCATATCTTTTTTGTTCAGATGAATAAAGATCTATCGGTATGTCTTTTACATAAACGCTGATATAGTAACCAATTGTGGTAACTAACTTTAAAAAAAAAAAGTTTTATGTATTTGTGTATAGATTTGTGAGAGAGTTAATTTGATGAATTTGAAGCAACTTGTGAAGTTGTAAAACTGGATCCTTACAAAATTTCATCGTATATCTAAATTATCATAGGTTTTTTTTTAAACTGGTAGATCACTTAAAAAAAAGAAACAACCTTTGTTATATTTTGTCCGTAACAATTTAAAAGCTCTCAAATCATAGTTGCTGATACTGGTAGTTTTGACTTTCCCACGGTCTGAAGCAATTTTCAGCCTCGGTCGGTGTGTTGTGGTGTGGCGGAGTGTCCGACACACACCACGCCTCACGGCAACTTCCAGAAAGCTACCAATGATCAGTGTTGCTACTTGATTTGGTAATAAGAGAACAAAAGGGAGAAGAAAGTCCCTAATTTTCCTATTAAATAATTAGCATTTACCTTGAAGTCTCATAGTTACGTGATTTCCTTGTAAGCTACACATTAATGAAGATTTTGAATAAAGAATGCTGTAAAAAAACACACAAAAGGCTTTTCACGTGATTTACAAAATCTAAAATCAATACAATTAATCTCTTCATATGGAATATTAATGTCGCTGTTTAAACTAATTTTCCTAGCGCTACACAAAGAGTTATGATCGCTTTCTCGTGGCTACATTCCAAATTGCCCACTCAAGATATTGTCTGGCCGCGGTGGCTCAGTGGTAGGGCGTTCACTTCTTGTGCACGGGGTCCTTGGTTCGATCCCAGCTCACGCCAAGTGAGCTTTGTAATGGACAAACACCGTGTTCGTGGGTTTCCTCGGGGTTCTCCCATTTCCCCCCACTTTCTTCATTCCACCATTTTATTCATTTTTCATCGTCGCCGTCTTCTTTAGCCTACCCGACACAACCATGGGACGTAAAACTTAAAGATTTCTTTTTTTTCAAGATCTTGTTTTGAGTAAAACGTATTTTGAATAAACTATAATCTTTGGTAAAAAAAAAATCTCCGTCTTGAGACAACTCTTATTCATAAACATGTTTTGAGAATTTCTTAGCGAAAACGCATCTTTGTCAAAATTGCTTTTCCTGTCTCGTAGAAAATGTGGGACCATTTCTGCTATCAACTTTCGAGATCGAAAACTTGTCTTGATTTTTTTTTATTTTTATTTTTTTTTTTTAATGAATAAAGTCTGTCATTTTAATCAAAATCTTTTTGCTGAAAACCTATATCTCAAAATCTTGCCTGAGTGGGACTATGAAACAGCAACTTATTTCGCAAGACAGATTTGACAAAAATTTCCATTAAGATGGATCTATGAATACTGTTCAAAGTCTTCGGTGCGGAGACTCCTGATCGATTTCTGTTGTGGTTCGGATCTCATGTTTGGCTGTAGATCCATTTCTTATGTAGCCTCTGTGCTGAAAAAGAAAGTTAAAACTAAAAACAAAGCGAACCAACCAAGAAACAAGGAGCGGTGGTCAGACGACGCATTGTATTTGGATGATGGGGTTAGCACATCAATATTCAGCGCCGTTAACTTCTGACTTTCTAAACCGGATATCACTACCTCTTAGTTCAAGTAACTTCCAGTTGATTCAAAATGCTGGGTCAGCACCACATATATTCTGTTCCCTCGCTGAGAACAAATGTCACAATTAGAAATTTACTGATTGGTGCTCCAGCTTTTGTACCTTTTATGTTAATATATCTTCTTTAATAGGTCTACATTTGAAATATATCACTAATTCATTAATACTTTTTATTTGTTTGTTTCATTTGGTCATATTCAAATGAAAATTTTGTCAGAAGCACATTTGATTGTAAGCCTCATCAAAAGAGAAGAGAAACAAACCACCATTGTTTTTAAATTTATGTATCGCACGAAGTATAACGCTGAATATAATTTGTTTTATCCAAATGGTAAACATCTTAATTTGATTCTCAATTTTCTTTCTCTCTCTCTCTCTTACTCCTCCTCCTCGTTACGTTAGACAAATGCAATAGTAAATCTTTAAATTTAGACCAAGTTCTATGCATTCTCACTTATATTTTCTTCCAGCATTAAAATTAATATAAAGTGCTTCTACAGAATAATATGTTTTGGAAAATTAAATTTTGAAAGAACTTAGGCGACCATCATCATCCAGCATCCTAAGGAATTAGGGAAGACCTGTCTGTTGCGGATTCGAATTCCACTCAGGGCATGAGTATTGCGTATTGTCCTTTATCATTCATTTCATCAATATCATTCATTTCTCATCTCTAAATGTCAGATGCATGGGACATAAAACATTTATTTTTTTAAGTCTAGTTTTGCGTCGAAAACTGTTGATCCTAAAGTTACTTTGGCCACATAAGCCTTCATTTATGATTAATTAATTTGAGACTGCTTAAGCTCCTTTTCCATTTCTGATCCCCCTATAGAGTTACAAATCGTTTCAAGCACTAACAAAATAATATTCGAAAATATATTTTTATCAGTTCATATTTTGATACCAAATGCAATCCACCTTTGATTAAGAAAAAAAAGTTCAGTTCCTGCTGAGATCATGTGACACAAACTGTTAACGTTTAGGCCAGTATCTGATAGATATATCGTTGATCAGAGTAAATAAAAGTTACACGAGTAACGACATAGCAGTATTTTGCGGAGTATCTGGAAATTGTTGGCTAATCGCTTGTGTCAGCGTTTCTTCATTGGCCGTTCTATTCTCGATTGGACAAATTAGTTGTTATTATTCGTACAATTTCCATTTTTTTCTGGTCTTGACACTGAAAACGTGAAATAAAAGCAAGGATAGGAATGGCGAAAGAAGCCTTTAGGAGGAAGAAGAGCCTGTTTTGTGGGAACTTGAATAAAGAGTCGAAAAAAGATTCATAAAATGCTTCGTTTGGAGTGTTGTATTGTATGGGGCGGTAATGTGGGCATTACGTGAAAGTGATGAAAATCGACTGGAAGCCTTCGAAATGTGGATGTGGAGAAGAATGGAAAGAATTAGTCAGGTCGAGCGGAAAACGAATGAGAGAGTGTTAGAAATGGTGAGGGAGAAAAGAACACTTTTAGATATTATTAGGAAGAGGAAGAGAAACTATTTGGGAGACAGTGCCTAAGAAGAAATTGTATCATGAGGGACGTCCTAGAGGGTATGGTGGCGGGAAAGAGAGGCAGAGGGCGAAGGAGACTACAATTAGTGGATGATATAAAAACAGAAAGATCATACGTGAAGACAAAGAAGTTAGCGGAAGAAGTGGAGCATAGAAGCTTCTCAGCTGCGGCAAGTGACCTGCCAATAAAGGCAGAATACCTATGATGATGATGATAACACTGAAAAGAGAGATTTATACATAAACAAATTAACTAACTGTTTAGGAAGTGAAAGATCGCGTCAATGCGATATCTTGTCGTGTATTATAAAAATAATATTTGTAATTGTGACAAAACTTAAAATGAATGATCAAAAATTATATACAAAGTGACAAGCTATATGGAACTTTAACGAAATAATTAACACAGGGTATACGTATCCATGAAGATAGTAAGTTTCTCTGGTTTGCTGATAGATTTAGTTGGCACCCCAGTTACTGTTTAGATGTTTAGTGTCAAATTTTATAAACAATAAACACCACTCATGACTTCCTGTAATTAATAGCAAGCCAGTGAAAAGTGAAAATACACAAATTCTTTTTCTTTACTTGTAAACGTTCTAAATGGTTACAATAAAGGGCTAACAACACTGCCTATTTCCTTCTCCTACCTGAGGCAATCGGATGCGTTAACAGATCACTGTACTTTTCAAGAAAATAAAACAAAAAAAAAAAACGTTAGTCAAAAAAGAAACCAGTAGAAGTAAAGAGAAAGAAAAAAGATCTACCAAGGACGATCCACATAAAAGCTTATTCTCATTTCGTGACAGAGAGACAAGCATGAGCATTTAGCATTACTTCCATGGTTATTACAGAACTGCTCCTGCCTCAGTGTCTTTTTTAAATGGTAGATATTTTAAAAGGTGGATACGGATGCTAAATCAATGACATGTTGAATTTATCTGATATTTCCTCACCCTTTCATATGATTGATGCAATAACATTTAGATGTCTCTTTTTTTCTTATCTGTTTATGATGTCACTTTCTACCGCACCCACCTATATAGCGTGAGTCATAACACCAAGTTCTACTAGTTTTATGCTGTCTAGTACCTAGGAACGATTCACAAAATAAAAATCTCAAGGTTCTTTGACATTATAGTGCTCAGGCAACATATACCTATATTACAAAGTTCGTTTTAAATTAGTATTATTTTTGTCTTTTATTGTAAGTCATGTTAAGATGAACCACCTAATTTGTTTTGAATAGATGTATTTTCACTCGCAGGAGGAACTGCATGAGACAAAAAGTTATCTTCTTTTCATTTGAAGAGTTTTCAAAATACCTTCCCTAAACGAACCTCGTAAATATAGATGGATGATAACCGTAAGACAAACCTAGTGTGTCACATTTAGCTAAAAACAATTTGTATATCAATTGGTTCCGAATATTGTTCCCCATCTTGAAGCAAAATGTGGTATATATCAACGTAAATTTCTTTTTTTAAAGTCACCGATCAAATTTATCTATAATTTTAAAATTGTTTTACCACATTTTCCCTCAAGATGTGGAACTAGTTGATATACAAATTAGTTTTTGGTTAAATATGACTTTACCTGCTTAACCCTAACATATGGCGTAAGTTACTTCTTACAGAAAAATTCTGAAAGGGCAGTTTACTTTTTGGGGTGAGATTTCTTTCGGTGAAGTTTTCTAAAAAATTCTTATTATTTCATCGTATTTCACAGCAAAATGTTTTATTAATAACTGCAGCACTATATGATTTAATTTAAGGAATTGGAGCGAGAAAATTTAGTGCTGTGGCCCAAAACTTTTATTAACTTGCAATTCATCATTATTTTTTTAAGATTGCAAGTAAAGAAAATATTGTAATATCGAATCCAGTTTTATTTTTCTTCTTCTCTCTCTCTCTCTCTCTCTCTCTCTCTAGTTACAGTCAGTAGTGGCATTAAAAATTTTGAATGCCTTTGCAGAATAAAAAATGAGATATCCAATAGTGTGTGTGTGTGGTGTCTCATATTATGTAGTATATAGGTTGTTTTGTGGGACCGTTTTTTGTCGAGTACCTTCGCACTGTATGTTCTTGAGGTGGCCTAATCTCCCATCACTGATTACAAGTTTCCCTAGCTATTCTTCGCATTGTGGCAAATGCAGCTGCAATAATACTTGTTGGAACAAGTAAGTGGTGTTTCACTAAGCAAATCGTATGTACTTAGTTTTGTACAATAAATCAGACTATTTGTATTTCCTTTTTTTTTTTTTTTTTTTTTTTTTTTTTTTTTTTACAAATAAATTCTCACGAGACTTTTTTCTCTCTCTTTTCTCTTAGGGTGAAGACAACGTAGAATACTTCCTAGGATTGACACCTAGTGGTATAATCGTCCTCCGAAACAAAACCAAAGTAGGAAATTACTATTGGTAAGTACCTGTTGTGCAATCTGTCATTATTGTTCGTTGTTTCTGTAAGTTAAAGTAAGTACAGCAGAGCCTTTTTAATTGGAAGTGCAAGGGAGCACGAAAACGTTCGAATTATCCAAAAATAGGTATTATTGCTAAATACCTAAAATTAAGTGAACAAAACTATTGTACTTACACAAGAGGAAAATTAATGTGCAGTAGACTTTTCATTTAGGTGAGCATATTATTTGCTTGATACAATACTGCAGATAAAATATATTGATTCTCACGTAAATTAAGCCACACATACTGACTGTATTAAGACGAAACTATATGGGTAAAACCTTAAATATCTATTCTCACTTAGAAGGGTTCGTGGTCTTCGTTTGGTTTAATTTGGTTGTTTTTGTACCGTCAACAAAAATTTAAATTTCAGTTATTGTGTGAAATACGTTATTAGCAATTTTTCGTTGACATTCAAGAGATCTTAATTTTTCAATCATTTCAAAATCTTCAGGTGGCGTTACCACACACTGTTACTTAACTTTATCGCCGATCTCGTCTTTTGTCGTGAAATAGATTGTTTTTGTGCCACTTTTCCGTACGGCTGCCTCTAGATGACTGTAAACCAGTTACAATTGTATTCTTCTGTTTGCAACTTGTCCAAAACTAAAAATTTTGCTATTGTATTACTTCGAATTATCTAAACAGGAAAATCAAAAATTTGATTTATCTACGATTTTTATCATTGTTTTCAATACAGCTTTCAAGGGGAATACACTCTTGTTCAAATTATCCAAGTTCAAATTAATGAGAATCCACTCTATGTTGTGCAAATAATCAGTGCTGTATTACATTAAAATGATATTATTGGGTTGCTACCATTGAAATGTCTGATTGATGTGTGTTACTTCCAAAGGCCCAAAAACTGAAAACTAGAACACGTGATTAGTTAAAGAAGTCTCCAGCTGTAGCCACATACTCTTTCCATCACTCAGCTAACGACTGGATTCCATGACGAAAGAAGTATGGAGTCTGTGATACGAAAAAGTCCTCAACTGCACATTGCACCGCCCGATCCATCAAATGAGTTCTTCCCTGCCAAGAAGTGAATGAGATACTGAAATAGTGGTAATTGGTAGAGTAGATGTGAGGGCAATAAGGTGTGTGAGAAAGAACTTCATACTGCAACTCTTAAGAGAGTCTGCACAATCCTTTGCTGGTGTTCATTGTCGTACAACATGAAGTTGCCATGTGTGATGACCATTTCTGGAAGCTTGCAGACAAATTTGTAGCGCATTACATGAAATTCAGCATTATAATTAATCGCAGTGATGGTTTCGCCTCCATGGAGGAAGACGTGATGATCACTTTCACCATAGACCATCATACAAGCCTCCACTTTCCACTTTCTGGGGTGGTTTGGAAACTGGCGTGAACGTTGAACATGATCCAATCATTATCTTGATCGTTTACGATTGTCGTAACACATCCATTTTCATCAGAAGTGACAGTCCGATGCAGGGAAACTATCCCGGTTATTCCGTACACTCGGAAAACTGCACATTTCCAGATGTCAATCCTTGTTGGCCAGTGTCAACTCATGTGGCACCCATGAGTCTAATTTTTTCACCTTAGTGATAGAACAGAGCTGCCGAACAACAGTGGCAAGGCATATGCCTAACTCGTCTTCAATTATATGAATACGTTTCCAAGGATCCGCTTCCACGGTGTTCCTTAGTATTTAATCAGAACATGCTACTGTTCGATGGCTGCTGAGCTCATTTTTTATTGCTATGTCACCGACAAACTAACAGCGTGTGGTGCATTCTTCACTACTCCTGGCTCAAATACACTACTAATTTTTTTCGCAGCTAGATGTGCAGAATGTCTAAGTTCGTAAAGAACCCGCAGAGATAAATCACTGGCAATTGTTCTCCATGGCTCACTTTCATATGACCCTGTTCAATAACACATTGTCTGTTTGTTGACTGGGTACTTCAGTCTATTTAGTGAACATGTACGAAGTTTGTGAAGTCGGTCCATCCATATATTATTACACTGACTAGCCAAACCACCGCTAGTAGAACTGCTCGCCA
Source organism: Thermobia domestica (assembly GCF_964235325.1). Lineage (NCBI taxonomy): Eukaryota > Metazoa > Arthropoda > Insecta > Zygentoma > Lepismatidae > Thermobia > Thermobia domestica. The sequence goes on along the minus strand of NC_137455.1, from coordinate 195,349,761 downwards.
GAAGATGACAGGGATCTGCTCGATCAGTCAGTGTGGTGTTTATGCGTAGAATGGACAAGGCCGACGGTATATCAGAGATTTACAAGTGCCAGATTATAATGATCAGACGGCTGGGAACAAGCATCTCGGAAACCGTGCGACTTCGTTGTTCTCGAGCTACTGTAGTTAGTACCTTCCAAAGGTGGGTAAAGGACGGTGAAACCAGCAGGGTATGGCCACACCTCATTAAAAATTGTCAGGTTATACAACAAGATAAGGCGCAAATTGTGGCACGATTATCAACATACTTTAACAGCCTTTAACAGTAGGCAAACCACGAGTATGTATGAGCACACAGTACACTGTACAGTGTCAGGGACGAGCCTCCGCAGCCGACGTCCCACACATGTTCTAATATTAACCGCACTGTTGTCAGTAACGGGTGGAATGGGCACGTGCCATCGTCATTGAACCGCAGACCAATGGAACAAAATTGCATGGTCCGATGAATCAGTATACTGTCTTCATCACATTGATGACTGGGTCAGAATCCGTCTAAATTCCGACTAACTACATTAAAAAAAAACTTTTTGTATATTTTATTTTGCTATTTTACCTATTATTTTTGGATTTATCTCGCAATTTGCTAGTATTTTTTAAAAAAATATTGCCATTGATTCGGAGCTCTATTGGTCACGTACATCCATTCATGTGAACCAAATTTCCACCTGGATAACACTAATTGTCATAAGGCCCAGTGTTGTGCTGCAGTGGTTCGAAGAACGCACTGATAGGTGACCTTTCATGTAGTGAAGCACAGCAAATATAGGAATCCAGCTTAATCCATGTAAACATTTTCTAACTGACGGGAGAACTGTTATCCTGTTTCATTAGTATAGTGCCCTTCTAAGAAGGTTGCTAAACCTTTTGTTGCTACAGTTGTTAGGGACTTAGTACTAAGGTAATTTCCCTCACAGTAATGGAATTTTCTACTCCACTTGATGTAATGAAGCATCTCCCGAAGCTTATCTCCATTATTTGGAACTATTACTATAATCAACGAATGTAACCAGTATATACTTCTGTATTAAACAACTATGTTTCTATTAGAGCACATCAAGTTAAAGTAGGTGTGTGTGTGTGTGTGTGTGTGTGTGTGTGTGCGTGCGCGTGCGGATACTTGGTATATCAAAAGCCCGGAGCCATAGACCAATTTCATTATGTAAGCAAAGATATTAAAATGAATGAAAGTTTGAAATAGATGGCTTTCAACTAAAATGGTGGATTTTTTAAAAACCGCACCAGGCATTTGGACTTCACGCTAGTAAGGCGCTCTATATTAATTGAATAATATGTTGTTGTGTGAGGGAACCTAGTATACCTCGAATCCGTTTCCTAACAATGCTGTATTGTTGCTAAGGTGAGGACTTACTGAATTGGCAACGATTCTTTTTTATTTTATATAGGGTGTTTTACCAGTACGGAGCCCAAACAGGTGATGTGGTTAGAAAAAAACACCATTTTAGATTTAAGGCCACCTATTTCTAACAATTGTCCTCTTTTACCATTCCCCGTATCTTTAGTCAATACGAAGTTCGTCTATGACCCCGGACTTTTGATACCCCTATATATACACACCATTTTAGAAATTATATTCGGCTCTTGAGGGAGGTCACATTAGTAAACGTTAAACTTTTATCACTTCAAATTAATCTTGTACGAGAAGAAATCTTAACTATGCATCAATTTTTATATACAAGAATCATTGCATTAGGAAAATTTTATTCCTTTTCCGGAGTCATAAAAATTTTATTTTTCCTGATACGACTTACTTCACGATTCACCATTGTTTATTCCTGTTATACTTTCTACTAAGGTCCATATAATTAGCTCTTGAGAGATTAAAACCTCAGAATATAGATGATGATAACGTCTGTTATGAGTGAAGCTGTAAATTAATCGCAATACATAGATAATATGGGCATTATTATTATTATTATTATTATTATTATTATGAAAAATAGATCAACTACAACTAACTTGACTTGTTTTATGGCTGACACTCTTCCCATTTTTAAGAGTAATCGTCAGATCGATGTAATTTATTTCGATTTCTCTAAAGCCTTTGATAAGCTACCACATGACATCTTAATTTACAGATTGAAACATTATGATCTTTCCATTGTATTTATTGCTTGGTTAGTATCATACTTGTCTCAAAGAAAGTTTGTGGTTAGGTATAAGGATAGTCTTTCAGATGTATATAACATGTACTCCGGTGTTCCGCAAGGATGAAATGTCGGTCCACTTTTATTCCTTATGTTTATTAATGATATAATTGAAAATTTGGATTGTAAATGTTTGATGTATGCAGATGACTTCAAAATCTACAAAACCATTGTAAATTTGGATGATTGTTTGGTGCTCCAAAATAATATTATGCAAATACTACTTTGGTCTAAAAATAATGTACTACCTTTAAATTGTAACAAAACTTTTTCAATGAATATTACGAATAAAACAAATCCATTTTTTTTTCACTTATAATATAAATGATACTCCAATTAGAATTGTAGATACTATTAAAGATTTAGGTGTTGTTTTTGACAGTAAATTGCTTTTCAAACAATATGAGAATATAACCTCCAAAGCGAGAAGGAATCTTGGAATTCTGAAATGGATGTCTAAAGATTTTAATTCTCTCAAAACATGCCTTATTCTTTATTATTCTAATGTTAGAAGTCATCGTGAATATTGTTCAATTATATGGAATAGAAGTATAGATTATATATCTACTACTTTGGAGACAATTCAAAATATTTTTCTTGCGTGGTTATGTTGGAAGTTTAAGTGTTATGAACATATGTCGTTGGATGAAGTTAGGTTATCCTTAGGTATGTTAAGGTTATCTAAAAGAAGGATTATTCTGAATCTTAAAATGCTACATTCAATTCTTCACGGTAATTTGAATCTGTTATCAATAATAACTCTGTGTACAACCAGTTATCATATAAGAAATCCGAAAATATTTAAACCTATTCACTTTCTCAATGATGTTCTTCTGTATAAAATCTTATCAGTGGCCAATGATTTTGCCACTGTTATTGACATTTTTGATTATAATTTTAGCAATATACAGAGACAGTTATACACCGTGTACAATCATTTCATAATCAGCTGAAAGTATTACTTTCTTTTATATAAGAGCATGTTTGTTTTATGCATGATATTTTTTTCTTTTGTTCATGTAACATTTGTATGGAAATTGTAAGTGGGCAGTTCTCTCTGTAATTTCCAGTATGCAATAAAATTTATTATTATTATTATTATTATTATTATTATTATTATTACAGTAGTTGTTATTGTTGAGTTCAGTAATTTAACTTTGAACATCAGACCTCCATAATTCACCATGAAATAAGTAAGTTGTGAATGAATAAACTTCATACAAAATATGGAAAAATGAGTTGAGTTTTCCTGCTGTTTTATTTGAACTGAACTGAGTAAATGTGAAAATCCAAGATAAGAAAGAGAAATCCCTGTATTAATCTTCAAGACTTGTGGTTCAAATAGAATATTGTATTTCAAGCACTCAAAAGCTATTATATTCTTCTGTTACAATAATTGGATTGAATGAAGTTGAACAATTTCTCACACGTATTTCTTTCTATTATTATTATTATTACAGGCCAAGAATAACGAAGGTATACTTCAAGGGGAGATACTTCATGCTTCGAGTCTGCGATAAAAACGTAAGTGTTACTTTGTCATACAATTTATTGTATTTAATTGTAGTTAACTTGATTTAATATACAATCGTTTATTTTTATTAAATTTAAAATGTAGTCAAAAACAAATAACTTACTAGTTTGACCAAACTCACAATATCTTAATTTTATTTTATTATTCCAGAATCCAAAACTAATTTCTCCAGTTACCCACCCTCTATTTTCAATTATTGAAATACACTCTCAAACATTTATCGAATAGTTTATAATTTGTGGTGTCATTCATTGTCGAAACTAGCGAAGAATGTTATGTAAGTTTTTTATTAAAAAAAGTGGGGGTAAATTTACCCCTAGCCTCCATATCAACTTCATAACAGTACAGTTAACTCTTAAACAAAACATACACTGTTTTATTAAAATTGTCGGAATTTTACGAAATTTATCGACAACCTTCTTTTTTTTTTTAACCCAAGCAGTGGGGATAATTGGGAAACCTGAAAGAAAATATAAGCCATATTGCATCAAAATTGAACAATTTCAACTTCGAACAATAGGGTAAACATTAAGTCTCAAACTAACACACTGTATTTCATAGAAGCCGGAGAATTTTTATGATATTTATTTTGGAAGATTAAATAATTAAATTAATAAATGAGGTTAATTCAACCGTCATTCTTGCCAATTTCAACTCTAAACAGTAAAGATGATTGAGAAGCCTTAAATAAAATATGCACAGTGCTGCTTCAAAATAAAATAAGATTTACGAAAGTTACATACACTAGAAAATTATTTTGTTAAACTTGCAAATGGAGTTGAGTTTAATTCTTGAGATTGGAAGAAGACACTAGTCAATTTTCATTAATATCGCATAAATTTTACGTAGGCAGAAAGATAAAGAACTGCTAATTAGAATTAAATGTGAGAAGATTGCTTCCGCTTGTTTTAATTATTTTAAGCTTATCTTCGTTTTTCTCGCTCGAAATCTGTACACATCCTTTTATTCTGTTATCTCTATCGTAGGCAATCTGTTTGCCTATTTATTTCTATTCTGAATGTATTAGCGTGATTGCAAAACATCTTTAATATCTCAGTAAATCGATATTGTGGAGCTTTTAAATTGTTCTTGTAGAATGAAATGTGCTTTATTCATTATTTCACAACTTGATGTGAAAAATCCTGTGTAGCAGAGAAGCCAAATTTTTTGACTCACTGATCTATCTTTGGGGATCTACTACAATCTTTTGGCGATCTATGTGCAGTTGCCACTGACACTGCACTTTCATTTCCTTTAATTCACTTTTTGAAGGAAAGTCATAGTTATATTTCTTCTTTTTCCAAGTGGAATAATGGATTCCAAATTCCTTTCTTTATCAGAGCAAACACAAACGTCGCACAACAAACTCGCTTATTTATTCTTTGACATAGCAAAGGAAAAGTAATGGTTGCATTCTTCATAGAAATGGTATATTTTCATCCTTTTATTCGAAATAATTTTCCTTGAGTTGAACCTCACTTAAAACAAGGACTGTTTGGTCGGCCTTTGCATACTATACAGTAGACACAAATTTCTTTCTCGAACAATGATTTTGTTTCATAATGTTGTAAATACGATGTTGTTGTCAAGTACTAAGACACACAAACAACTTTTTTAAGGCTCTTTTTTAATTTCTGACACACATTTCTTCGTTAAAATTTTCATGTTACTGGATATTAGCGACAATGGATCCATGTTAGATCGTCCACAGTTAAACCGACTAACTTTCAAAACGGTCAAATCGCCCATATAAAAATTGTTAAAAACGTTTAATTGCCAAAACATTCAGAACGCTCAATTGCTGCTGCTTGAATGTTTCTTCTTTATAGTAGGAACGATTAGGAATTAGCAATCGTTCTGACCGATTTGAAAGTTGGGCTAACTGACTAACTAGTGAGTCTTGCAACAAAGATTGAAAGGAAGGAAATTATCTCTTGTTACATTCTGTGAAATTCAAAAGTAGATATTTCCTCCAGTTTTCCATATTCCTTATCTTTAAAAAAAAGTATGAAACCAAATGTTTCTTCAGATGAACTTCTGATTGTCAACATTTATGAGACTGAAATGAGGTTGAGAACTTCCGGTGCCTCTCATTCCCCTCCCCTCGAAGCTATCTGTTCACCCGCAATGTTCCTAAGTAATGAGCATAAGTTCACTTTGCTTTTAAGCATTTGTAATTGCTATGCTCGTAATGAAGCCAAATATGGGTGATATTGTTCTTTGTTATATATTTCTAGAAAACAAATTAGAAAAAAGAAAGACTTGTAGGACTGAGTAATTTAGCACTGTTAAGTAAGAGTGTGGAAGAGAAGAAAGCTCAAAGGAATAGCAAAATAATTGTAAAGCTCTCTTGCAGGGTGAAAAGAAGTAATATCATGTTTCGTATTAAATTTGAAATTACTGGTGCAAAAAATGACTACATTTGCAAGAAGGCTATTAGAATACCTTGGAATTGTAGGAAAATCTTAGCTACGATACCAATGCTAATTGGCTTTAATGGCTTCTCATGTTAATGAAGAATTAAAACAAATATAAGGCTACATGCGAAGGAAGGATTTAGTCGGAGCATTGGAATTCTCTGTGCCAAAACGACTGCTATAAAGGTTAAACTTCAAATCATTTATTAGTTAACTCTTGAACGAGGCTGGAATTCTCAAAGGACGTACTACAAACGATTCGAATGTGTCGTGAATATAAAGCGATGCGATTATCGAAACAGTGTTGCCAATACATACCTTTTTATTTTATTTTGTTAAATATAACTCATGATTAGTCCTTTGTTTCGAAAACAAAATCTGAAAATCTAAGGGAATAATTGAACAAGTTTTTTTTCTTCTTATTGTGTGATTAGAAAAATGGCAGTTACTTAAGAAGCACAAATTACAATAAGTGATTTGTGTGATGCTCGATATGAAAGGAGGAAACATTTTACTTCTATATTTAGCATTGTTTTAAGAACATACATTAATACAAATAGTTTCAACCTTGCGTAACTTTTAAAGATACGTACATTACAGAAAGTCCACTACTTTTTGCAATTAACACTGTATTTCCTCCATGGTTGATAGTGCCATTAGTTTCTGTTTGAATAGCTTTAATGAATGCACTTGCAATAACTAATAGGCATAGCTTCTGTTCCAAGGCAGTTAAATGTGAAGGACACATTAGTGCAATGTCATATTAGAAGTGAAAATAAATCTAGTGACCAAATTGTCCATTGGAAGAATAATAGTCAGGTTAAGCATTTTAAAAACATGTTTAACATAATCGTGCATTTTTTTTTGAAAGCAAATTAAAATTTAAGTTTTGACTTAAAATCGCTTACGTTAGACTATAATAATTTCAGTAACTATAGTAACTTTCTTGACTTATTGACAGTGGGGAAAGTCTATGTTAAAATTCTATTAAAATACAAACTGCTGCACTGGTGCTTTATTATAAATAAATTTCAACGATGTTTTTGCAGTACATATCTATATAGATGGATAGAGAGGTATTTTTCTGTGTTTTGATATTCACCTAGATACATTTTGTTTTAATATTAAGTTGTTGCATAATATTTTTGCAACTATTTTAGCTAATTCACTCGCTAGCTAATGCACTCACTCACTCACTCACTTTATTGCCTATGGAACACGAAGGATCAAGGCCACTTTCACAAATTCTACATTGACTTCTATGTCCTTAGCCAACTGGATCCAGTTCCTACTTTGTATTCCTATTTCTGCGAGATCCATCTTAATATTATCCTTCTATGTAATCCTAGGTCTTCCTAATGGTCTTTTTCCGATTGGTTTCTCCAGTTGAAATTTTGAAAGTATTTCCATTTATTTCCGTTCTGACTACATGGCTGATAATGGCAGAGTACCTATGATGAGTTGTGGGAAAACCAAACCGTCACTTTCTTCACTGGCTGCAGTATGACGTAGGTGCTTGCTTTTATAATCTGAGAAATGACAGAGACCGGATGTACTTATGTCAGTGTACAAGTAGTCATGGATCCACGAGTAGCGTATCTACAAAACCATTGATGATGACGTTTGCTTGTCATCCTGCCATTATTAACGCCTGGTTTTCTGTTTGCTCCTTGTTCCCTCCATGTATTAACTAAGAATGGGAGAAGTACAGTGACGTCACATCATCTAGCTGGAATGGATATGACTGCTCTATAACCATAGAGATTCTTTTGACGGAATCTACAATATTGTATGTATATATATAATATAATATAAAATATTGAAAATGGCTATGTTTTGACTTTATAACTCTTGAACCACCCAACCGATCTCGATCAAATTATCAACATAAATGAGGTTCGGAACTGGAATGGATTTTATTATTTCACTTTGACGGTGCAACTTAGGGGAGGGGGAGATATTAAGAATGATCGAAAATGACCGATATTAGTGTCGAATCGATAGTTATTGCGATCGCTGAGATGAATAGTGACACTCCGATGCCGTTTAAATCCAAAGTCAGCCCCACAACTTGGGGGAGGGAGAGGAAGATATATATATATATATATATATATATATATATATATATATATATATATATATATATATATATATATATATATATATAATATGACAATGATCGAAAATGACCGATGTCAGAGAGCGCTTCAAATGACTGACAACGGAACATATTACTATTTTTTTTAACCCAGCTAAGCGGGTAATTGACGCTAGTGTTATATAAAAGCGAATGAGAGCTTGTGTGTTATCTCATCACGTAATACTTACTAAACCAGTTAAAATGATTATCAACTTTAGGCCTCATTGAGACAATTTTCGGCATGAGGGTGAGGAATGGATGGGGAGTGGCGACGTAAAAGTAATCGAAAACTATGAATATTAGGTATTCATTCCATAGTTTTCGGATCGCTGGGATGAACGGTGGCATTTGTGATGCCGTTTAAGTCCAAATTTAGCCACAATGAGCATGGAGAATGAAATATAATTAAGGATGGAAAGAGAGTGACGTTACGGATTTTTTGTCTTTACGAAATGGATTCTAATATTTTCCATTGAGTTTAAACCTATTGTCTCCGCGGGAAGAAAACACATTTCAGCTAATAGAAAATACTTTTCACTAGCCTATAGTAGCTCATAACCAACTAGACATTTTATAATCCAAGATATAAATAGAAAAGAACTAACTCTTATTCAAGTTTATTTTCTAAGTACTTTGGAATACATATAAATCATTTGTTTGTTTTAGTCATCTATATTTTTGTTTTAATGTTATGTGAGCAAAACAACGAATTTATACTTTTTTTTTTTAAACCCAAGTCTTTTAACTTATTTTTTACAGTCTTTAATTGCTAATCAAAATGATCATTCAAGGGTGTGGTCTATAGCGTTTGATGTGTTTCGTGAACTCAAATAAACAGTGGGAAACGGGATTTTATTACGTTCATATAGGCTTATAACGACGTCATTACTTTATTTGGCCTCCATTTATAGAAGATTCAATGCTCTTGTTCTTCTACTAAAATACTATATAGCATTATTTTATAGCGAAACATGTTGGGTTTTATGTTGTCCGATCTTCATTATCTAATTTAATAGGTGAGATCTGACTCTTTATATTTCTATATTGATTATTTTGTTGCCTTCAATTGTCACTGTTGTAGTGATTTGACAATGTTAAACTTACTTTGAGATTGGTAAAGTGTGCTGCGATAAAAATGAAATCAACAAAACAATATAAACGTAATCTATTGAATCCTCTTTAAAGGACCACACGAAATCTTCAACTAAAATCTGTCATCTACAGAGATTGTCTTCTTCAAGGGAGTTTAATAATTCACCAAGGAAGTATAACTAAAAACCGGGATACAATTAAATTACAAGGTGTACTGTGCTTTTTGATACTTGCATTCATAATTCTCTACTGTACTGTTAGCATAGTATTATTCATGAAACAAATAGAAAAGAAAAAAAAGACTCCAAGCACAATTAGCAAGCACAATTAGTATGCAACTTTTAATATAAGTTCTTCAGAGTCTGAGGTACAATTATTTGTTCATGAAGAAGAAACACACTCCAGGACACCTAGACAATTGTTTCTTTTTAAGTTTTCGATAAACCCTCAAATTCACAGGATACTCCACAAACCATATCTCTACTGAATAGAAGAATACGTAAAACGAATACATTATTATTGTTTGAGAAAGAGATGATCCTCGCAATGGGTTTTACTTACAAAACATATCAGTAACTTTCAGTAACATATCAGTACAAAACATATCAGTACAAGAATCCTAGAATTGTATTTTCAGGGATTTTGTGTGTATTTTATGATATACTTCATTCCTAGGGTTATACCAAGCTACTCCATCAACTGAAATTACCAATATTACTTAGTTACTGTGTGTTTGTTTGTGAAAGTTTAGCGTTAATTTTTAGTACACAAGCTTTAATGTGGAATTAGATCCACAGTAATGCATTCAATTTTTTATTGTTCTCCCACCGGGAATTGAACGCGGAACCACGTGCACCAAAGATACATTTGGTAGCCACTAGGCCAAGCGAGGAGGGCTTAGTTACTATTTATTAACACTATAAGTGCCTTATTTGATGAAGCATGTGTTTCTTCAAATTAAGGCTATCTCTATAGGAAAAATCTTAAATACAAGTAGGTAAATTACGCAACATTTAAAACCCCAACTCTGTGAGCTTAATTAAGTCACTCAAAGATCATAAACTTTATAATACAAAGCCAGAACACATGCTTGAATAAAGAAAATAATAACGTCCTGTTAAAGGTTGGGGATTAACTTTTAAATTCCTTTAACACAAAAGCATTTGTTATTAAAATTCCTGAAATACTTCCTCTCTAAACCCCCTTTTAAAAGCAAAATTCTGTAACGGTGTATGAGTTTTGATTTGCCCAAATTACCTGAAAAAAGTGTCTATGATATAATCAGTTTTACCGTCACGAAATCTTTGTTGGCAGCAGATGTTTATCACGACATCTCGCCAAGATAGTAATGAATATTTAGCAACGAAATCAGGACCACACATTTTTTCGAAGGCCACCCACCGCGTTTAGATGCATTGCTTCGAAAATTGTTACATATCTAGATAACATTCTCTCAAGACAAAAGAAGCCATAGCAGAACACTTCTATAGGTCATGTGTTATAGATGGTCAATATGTTAGCGAAGGAAAGAACCTGGGTAGTTGATTTGATGTAGTCAGCTTAGTGAAATGCAAAACGAGAGCACGTATGTACAGGGTGTATATAAACTATACTTAGAAACTTCCACAGTTAGTGTACTTTCAAAGCTGTAAGCGAATATGCGAATATGTACGAACATTATTTTTAGAGTAACTTAAGTCTATAGAAGGTAGAAAAGACAGTTCTACAACCTATACACGATCTATTATAAGCTATAACTAAGTAAGCATATGTTTTGAAACGTATGGCACCTGCATAATGAATTTTGTGAGAAATTCTGTGTATCAGAACCAGATAACATTTTTCAATTGAAAATGTAGCAATTAAGCAATTTGAAAATACGGTAGTATTTTCAGAGAAAGAATTATTTTATAAAACTCGTTGCAGAGCTTTCTAAATCATTGATCAATTCTCAGATATGCATAGTTTATAATGAATTATGAAGTGAAGTAGACAGAGCAAGGGATAAATTCTACAAAAAAAAAGGAAGAAAAAAAACCCTGAGAACATAGATGATTTGACAGAATAAGAAAATCAGTAAAAATCAAACTATTAATCAGTAAAAATCAAGATTACAATTGATAAGATATATTAAAACTGATAAATGTTACGTTAAGACAAAAGTTAATTTAAGATCATAGTACAGGGATTTTACAAGTATCTCCACCATTAATGCCAAAATACGTACAGGACATGACGATATACGAAATTCATTTGTCGAGTTGCCATTATTAGGTTCTATAGATTTCGTGATAGTGTTCTAAAAGTGCGTTACTGATAAACACTTCTGATCTTTCTTTTTGATTTTCTTCCTTCCTTATTTTTCTTTCTGTGAGTTACTCAATTATGAACATAAAGAAACCCAAGAACTATTACTCTTTAGTTCGTTTGGTTCCTTAGTAATGAATGTAGTTACAGTGAATTTAGAGATAATAGCGACAAACTTCAAAGTTGCATCCAAGAGATTTATATATATACATTCGGAAAATCTGAATGTTTCGAACTCCGAGTTATTACTTTACTTTACTTTTTTTTTTTTTTTTTTTACTATAAGTCAAAGAAATCCTTGCTTCTCAAAATATTGGAATCAGTAGCGGTTCAAGCCCGGGAGGCCATGGTCCTCTAATTTTTTTTAGTAACTAAAATTATTTAAGGCATTACTTTTGAAAGTATATACAGGGTGCGGCACGTAAAACCGGCCCGTAAAGTGAACACATAAAATGAAATGTAATGTATTGAATATGATTAACTACAACACATAAATGAAATGTAATGTATTGAATATGACTACTCACCTTCACAGCAGCCTTCACAGCAGGTGCTGAAAGTGTCCTCCGCCCACTTCAACACACATGTGAGCACGATTGAGGAGATTCATATATACCTTTGTCAGTTCTTGTGTTGTAATGCTATTGGTGACATCCTGGATTCTGGTCTTGAGTTCTTCAATTGTGTGTGGATTTGTTTCGTATACTCTTCTTTTTAACAGTCCCCATAAGTAAAAGTCACGCGTGGACAAGTCTGGTGACCGAGGAGGCCACAAGCCTTTGCTGATTGTCCTCTCTGGTGTAAACATCTCATGCACAAGGGACAATGATGCAGCTGATGTGTGGCATGTTGCACCGTCCTGCTGAAAGTTTCACTGGCTGCGGCTGCACGTGACTGCTGCAGGTCACGTAAGTCGACCCGACCTCGACACGCCATCTCTTGGTAGGAAGGTAGATTAATTAAGTGTTGCCAAAAACACAATATACCAGAATATTACGACGGGCCGGTTATACGTGCCGCACCCTGTAGTAGACTAATTATATACCTATCATTGATTGGGTTCTGGCAATCCCCCCCCCCCCCCGCCGTCAGTTTTTATTTTCTAGAACAGCTACTGATTCGAATACATATATACGGTACTTTCATACACAGTCATCAATACTCTGAAACGAAATATCGGGACAGTGGAAAGAAAAATCAAATGTACATTTGGGTCTCTGCCCCAAAAATAACCTATTAAGTGCATTTTCAATATATAATGTGGCTTCCTTATTATTATTATTATTATTATTATTATTATTATTATTATTATTATTATTATTATTATTATATTGTCTGATTTTCTTAGAACAGTGTAGTAAGTAATGCTCTTTTCTGTTTTCTTTCAGAATGACGAAAACACATATGGGTTTGAAACGCCGTCAAAGCAAGCGTGTAAACATTTATGGAAATGTTGCGTCGAGCACCATGCTTTCTTTCGTCTTGTACAAGTTTCTCCACAGACCCCGGATAATATCTTCGCTCTTGGGTCACGTTTTAGGTATAGGTAAGATAAGTTAAGACTAGAAGATAATTTAAAACTGTTCTCCTCTCATTCATTCGGGATTTTGATATTTAATTTCTTAACCGAATGAAAAAGTTGAAATTTCGGTATTATTATTATTTTTTATTTATTTCATTCAATTCAACGATCTCTTGTCAATTTCTATTAACGTATACGTAAAATGTCCCCTAACTCATCTTCGACACTTTGCTGAGCTAATAACACATATTTGTCGGCAATTTGGAAGATTATTTGTTTATTTATTTATTTGTCCTTTCGCTTATTACACCAATTGCAAGAAGCTGCTGACATAATATGATTATTTGCCAACTAATGTCTCATCGGACCAATTGCACGCAACTATTGGCAAATTTCTTGCTTTTTCACGTTAGTCTCTTAAGTCCTAATGTAAACTGATTAATAAAAATCATCATACTAACAAGAAAAACCTTTGATAACTACTAAGGTATCCTATTTACCTAGTTGGATTGTTATTGAAAGATGTCCGTAAGTTATGTAAAACAAATACCCAAACCACAAAAGTTTTTAGTGGAGCAGATAATTTCAAATTTAGAAATAAAATATTTCGTGACTAAACCAAAGATGTCATAATTTAATTATATTCATATAGAAAATATTTCAAATTTCATTTTTAAAAATATACAAAGGAACTTTATTGCCTTGTTTGAATTTTCATCAGAAGATATGATTAACTTCATTCTATTTCAATTTGTTACGTGCTACTTCTTTACTTTTCTTACTGCGAAGATAGATTTTAAAATTTAAAAATATTTTTGTAATTATATTCAGATATTACATAATAGTGAAGGACTTTTCAAATATGTCCAGCAGCTACTGATTCATTAATTTTGTTACCGAAAATTAAAATTCTGGCAAAATTGCTAATATATCTTAATGTAATGTTATATACGTGTAAGTATGTTCCACCTGAGATTTGATTATTTATTTCTCAAGTTGGCATGTTTATTGTACAGCCTGCAGTAAAAGTGATCATCTCCCCCTCCCCCTGCATGTTATCTTAATTATGAGCTATGGAACGAATGGGTGGATGTCTTTGTTATAGAATAAACGTGATGCTCTGTAACTTAACAAAACTACTCAAATTGATCCATTTGTGTCAGGGTGCTCTTGAGAGGTCACATCGGTAAAAAGTAACATTTTATCGCTACAAACTAAGGGAAGAAAACTTATCTAGTGTTCTAATTCTGGTATATGAGATACGGTATTATTATTATTTATTATTATTATTATTATTATTATTATTATTATTATTATTATTATTATTATTATTATTATTATTATTATTATTATTATCATTATCTATAGTACATTAGAAAAGTTTCATTTTGTTAATGTGTAGTAATAATTTTCAGTTGTGTGATTTTCCTCAATAGCTGTCACTAGTTCTTGTCAAAGTTCATGACAAAAATTGTGAAGTAAGAGTTAATCACTTTCGTTCATAATTGTATGTGTTGGTTTTATTATATCTCTTTCTTTTGTTCTGAAAATATTAAAATGTATGACCAAAAACACAAAATATTTATATACATATTATATATTAATATATATTTCGTCATAAGCATTCTACTATCATTTTTTGTGTAACATCTGCTAGTTACAATATTACTCTTCTTCCTCTTTCCCTTATCCTTCCTGTGTACCTTCTTCAAATGTAATAAATGTCTTGATAGGTATTATTAAGCTTATGATTTTCAAGTTTATTTATTGAACATGATATATATATATATATATATATATATATACAACTTTCTCATGATAGCTAAAATATATTTTTTTATAGTGGTCGAACAGAGAAGCAGGCACAGCGTGATGCTCAAATGAGGTTACGAACCCCTCCTCAATTTACTCGTACTCCCAGTCGGCGATATCAACGTCGCATAGTCGAGGGAGCACAAGATGGTAAGTATTCGTTAAAATTACTCATTACTTCTAAGTCGACGTGCACATGTAAACCTTCTAATAATACAACGTATCTTTCTTAGCAAAAGTTCGCATATAGTCTTGCAAATTAAAATCTATAATTCTACTTTTGAAGGAACTTTTTGCGACAGCATTTACTGAAAATTAGAAGAGAGAAATGGAGTTATAATTTGTATCTTACAATAATGTAGATCTGAGTAGCTATATCCTTTGAAGATGCTCCTCCTAAAAGTAGGAATTAGGAAGTAAGTCAGAAGTAATCTGGGGTTGCTATTTTCAAGGTTTATCAAGAACAGGAGAGTGTATGCCGGTTATTTATTAATTCCAATATAACATTTTTTCTCGTAATAGAATATCTTTTCCAAAATTTCGTAATCCGTATATTATTTGCGTCTTTCGATACAAAATACGATAAAAATCTTACACAATTCACTACCTGTAATTATAGTAAAAACAAGTTGATTTACTCACGATAATTTAAAATGATCTTATGATAGATTTGTTATTTCGTAAAACAATTTGCTAATGGAATGAGAAGATTGATGTGTTGTGCCTTAGCAAATACAGTGTTCTCCACTCTTCTAGCGAATGTAAAAGAACACATATAAATTACTGTGAAAAAAAAATGAAATGCTGTTCAGTTTTCTTTTCAAAAATTATATAAAAATAAGATTTGCTCATTCATACAAAGCTAACCAGAAAAATAAAGTTGATTTTAAGACTATAACCAAGTTAACATTTCTTGATTATAAGATGTTTAATTGCTCCGTTCCTTAAGTATACATGATATAACTGATTAAATTGTATTGTTCTGTTTCAGCACCAAAGGTGGAAGAGTCAGCAAACAAGGAGAACATTCCCACGCAGGAAAATACCCAAGTTTCTGTTGTTCAACCAGTACAATCGTCGTAAGTTTTAATTTTCTAACTCATATAACATGGCAAATAATATAATGTCTCTTCTTCACTTAAAATCTCTCACTGTAGTAGCTTTCACAAAGAACTAATATAAGAACTGGAATAGCATGCAGCTAAAAATAAATATCAAAAATACGTAATTAGTTATTAAGTTGAATATTTGTTTTGTTTTTCATTCTTCACATAGCAAATAGTAGCTGACTACTTTCTGCAAACCTCACCCAACTTAACTTTAAGTTATCAACTGATCCCTCAACCTCAACCTTACCTACCAATTGAACACTTAACTTTCACCTAGCCTCAAGGAGTTAATCTCAGTTTAGTCACGAAGCTAAGTTGATCGCTCTCTGTCAATAATAATCATAAGAGTAAGGATAAGTTTGTGTTAATCATAAGAACACGTATAGTACTCATGTACCTCATTATGTAAAATAATAATTACTTGCTATTGGGTTATATTGGACAAGATCAAAATAGTTACTCATTTGGTGACTATAAAATGGAAGGTTTTTTAGTTACTAAACGCACATATTCATATTCATTTCTACTTACCTGTAAAGTTCCTTAAAGGAATTTTCCACTTCAATCAAGCTTTTTCGACTGGATCCAGTCTGGCAGGGTGTGAATAAAACTAGGGAATAAAAATTAATAACAATTCAAAGTGAAAAAAAAAAACATTCTTCCATCTTTGATTTTTTTTCTGCAAATGAGTATTACTGTAAAAAGTAATTGAAGATATTAAATATTGCCAGATATTTGAGCTTAAGATATATAATATTAATTTTGTTTCAAATTACTGCCACAGGTTTTACGGACATTATGTATAATAACAAACCTCTCTCTCTCTCTCTCTCTATATATATATATATATATATATATATATATATATATATATATATATAAGTTTTTTAATTGAAACTGCAAAATATATGGAGAAATAAGCATCGGACATTACCCATATTTTTTGCGCGGTGGGGTAGAAGGCAACTTTAAAAACTTGAAATGAGGACCCCATTTCTTATTGCACATTCGGATTCTACGTGAAAGAATAAGTAAATTTTATTCGAGACTTTTATCGATTCGTGATAGATGGCACTGTAATTAGGAAAACTATTGCACTATTAAAAGTTTTTTTTTTTTTTTCAGTTGGGAGCCTACAAGTTTCATTCCAAAATAAATCTACAATAAACAGTACAGATATCTTGTCTTAAGCGTTTTCTCGACTCTAGATACGTAACCTGGAAGATTTGAATTATTTGAATTATCTGAATTCACGCCGAATGCCGAGCCATCTTTCACGCCACCTTAAACGAGTTGAGTAAGCGTTTAAGACAAATAATTGGTACTGTTTATCATAAGTTTATTCTAGGGTGGGAGCTCTCAATTGAAGAAACTTTAGTGAAACTAGTTGTCACTGATTAGAGCGCCATTTACGACGAATCGAAAAAAAATCTCGAATAAAATTTACTTGCTTTTTTTTTAGTAGAATCCGAATCTGCAATAAGAATGGGGTTCCCATGTAAGTTTTGAAAGTTGTCCTCCCCCTCTCCTGGGGCAGTGAGGAGACTGCTTTTATTATAGGTGAGTCCCCCCCCCCCAAAAAAAAAATATTAACATTTGTTTCGTCCTCGAACATTATTTTCGTCCAATGTTTATTTCTCCAGATATTTTGCAGTTCAAGTTTAAAAAAAAACTCACCCTGCATATAAACTTGATTGGATTTATGTTTACAGAGGGATTCATATTTCCAATGTAATAAGCTTCATATGTATTTCTGTGGGATATTACATTTATATAGAATTTTGACTTTGTCAATGCTTTGTTTCTTATTAAGTAATGTTTTAATATACGTCATATACCGGTAATTCATTATATTTTGCATATATTATGTGTTCTTTGATCCTTACTTTTATATTATGTTTTCACACCGTTTTTTTTTTTTTTTTCAATTACAAGCACGATTAAAAACTGTGCAATAGCTATCTATTTGTTATACTTCATAGTTTTAAACTATGTGATTCTGAATTTTTATTAATGTTCTGCGTTTCATTTAACCCCCTTTGTAATAGAAATTCAGCATACCCATCTTTTCTGCCAATATGTATTAGTCATTTTCTGTCTCCCTTTCTTGTTTTGATCCATTTATAATCTTTATTTTCATATCTTCCCCATTCCCTAACGAAGGTCTGCGTATACTTCGAAAAACTTGCGTAAAATAAAAACATATTTACGGAATTCATACAAGGTTAGTGGTTATAAGAAGCCTTTATGGTTGTGTTTGAAAATTAATGCCCTTTTTAGCACTTACATTATGTGTGACATGGTCCTAAAGGGCCTATCCAGTTCCAATGATGTGAACGGACTTTAGGGGATATGGCTGAAATTTAACTCAATGTAAATTCTACATTAGAAAACCAAATTGTCCTAAAATGGATAATACATAGTAAGAAAAAAAAACGCACTAAACATTTACATTAATGCCAATGGAAAATCATCTCAAACTATAATAAGGAGATGGCCAATTGAAAGCTTATTGCAAACACATAATAAAGAGTTTAAAAACGATGTATAGCACGTAAGGTAAATATGGAGGGAGGTAAATATGAAACATTGTCAAAAAGCAAGTTGTTTGAGTAAAATAAATAAAAATGATAAAGTATATGCACTTCTTCAAATTACCGAGGGCGTCCCACGTGGAGTTACGTGCTTGATATATCTCACATCTGGATTTGGAATATCCAGACTCGAATTAGGAAGCAACTTGACTTTTGACCTGATCATATGACAGTCTGGTCCTTATGGCAAATCGGATAGGCCCTTTAACGGAATATTAATCACAGTAAAACTAAATGATTCTACAATCTGTATATTGCACAATTTTTAAAGTGTACGTTTGCGTTTCTTATTATACGGTTGAGAGTAGAATTTTAAAGTCCCATTGAAATGTTAAGCTTAAAAGTACAATCATCTGAATTAAGTGAAAGATTTGATAAATGAAAATTAATATATTTATATAGAAAAAATAAATTAAATTTTTACGAAAAATGTAAGTAAATGAATGATTATAAAAGATTTCGTAAAATCGGAATGTGTGAAAAAACGGGAGAACCTGGAGAAAACTCAGGAACACAATATTGTGCATCACAAACTCACATAGTCTGAGATCGAACCAGAGGCTTCTCGCACCAGAGGGAAGTACAGTACCAATGAGCCACCGTGCCTCCAATATTGTTTAGAATTGATTTAATAATAGTAGTACGAAATGGAAATTTCAGGTGGGGGCTGGGCTTGGTATGTCTGCTTGTGAAAGCTAATCAATTTCAATTTTCATCGCTCTTAGCTTATCTTACTCATCTTGAATTTAACTGTTACTCAACCTCACAATGCCGTTCACCCTTCAATTTTATATACTGATTATGAGTATAAATGAGGCTGAGGTCTAAGACAAATTCATATGAATGCCAACCTATATAACAAATAGAAAAATTAATGACTTGTGGTTGTACTATACTAAGCAAATTATATCAATGTATACTAGGAAAGATCAATAAGTTCAGAATTTAACACCGACATTTACACGGTGTTAAGCTCTCATAAAATGAGCCAAAACGCTTGGAAAAATTAACCAAGGCTGCTTTAGAGTTGGGGTTTTAACTTAGTGGAATATTTTTTTTAGCATATAGATAACAGAGGAAATGTGTCTTGTTTAAATCTGAAATGGTTCTTTTTACAAAATTGTGCTGAAACCTTTAATCACAGAAAAAAAAAAATCTTGTTTTTACTGTTCCAAATAGATTTCTTCTGCTTTGAACCTAATCCTGGTTTTTCATTAGAGGAAAGAAACTAGTTGAAGCTTGGAGCAGAATAATTAAGAAGATGAGAATGAGTAAAACTACTTATTATGGAAGCTGTCAGAAACATTTGCATGAGCATTTCTAAATAGCAGCCTGTCATAAGAGAGTGGAGAGAGAAATTGAACCAAATTAATCACCAGCCTCGTCAGCCATCGCTCATAATTTCATGATCGACAAAATCAAAACGTGCTTCCGTCTTTTATTTAGCTGTCTTGAATAAAAGTTTAACTTGGGTATTTTTGCTCTAATGAACCATTTTTCCTTGATTGCCTCACTATATATTCTGATTTTCTTAACGCTGCTTGCATTTCCCTCCAAACGTTCGTCTCTCCCTTAGAGCCTTATTCACAAATAATATAAGTAGGAGTAAAAAATAAAAACATCAAGGAAACAAGCCCGTATTCAGGGGGTTTAGGGGGCCGGCCTCCCTAAATTTTCGCTGCCCACCCCTAAAATTTTCACGGTAGGCTTGCAAATGAACTATAATACAATGATAAACTATAATATGGTTGGATCGGGCCCCCCTAACTTCAGCCGGGCCCCCTTACATTTTTGGGCTGGCTACCGGCCTGCAAGGAAATATAAAAAATGGATTTACCCTCTCATTTGCTGTCTGTCACTAGTCAAGTGGTAGTGTGTTAAAATTTGGAAGTGCAAGTATTTTTCAGGAATTAAAATACAAAGTAAGAGAAATGATTGTTAAAATCCCTGAATGTGTTACTATACACTCTTGTTTAATTTGTTTTTTAAATCCATTTCCTACAAAATTCTGACGTTCCTGATCTTGTGTAAAAGTTCCTTTTAAATTTTTGATAAACCAAACACCTGATATCCCTTAAACGTTTCTTTAACCTTACCGGCGATATACGTATATATATATATATATATATATATATATATATATATATAAAATATACGAAATATCACAGGAACAATTAGTTAACTTTATAAACTTCAGTGTTTTGCAGTAGATTGGTAAATAGCTTCTATATCGCGCTAAATGTTTATCAGTTGTTCTAACCGTCTTATGTCATATTTGTGTCAGTCATTAAAAATAAGATTCAATCTGTAGGTGATATTTGGAAAGTTACCATCTTTCATTAACATACTTTCATTAACATTCTTCTTCCATATGGGAGTTCATGTCTCATGGTCCGTGACTCTTACCAACATGTTCACCAAACGATCTCCCTCACTCACTCTCTCCACACAAAATAACCAAAATCATCTTCTAAACTTACTCAATAGTTGTAAGCTCAAACGACAACCTTTCGTGTACAAACTTGAGCAGAAACTTGGTTCGTTTAGAGTTTAACGTTCCTTTCACGACATAGGTTATATATATGACATAGAGTACAGCTTAATGTCAGACCCGAATGATATGAGATTCCACCGGGAATCGAATTCAATCTTTCACGCTGAAGATGTCTATGACACTTCTTGTGTGAATTTACATTTTTTTACACAAAATTTTAGCTGCAAACGGGTCTAAATTTTACAGCTAACTTTTTCTACCACTACTCTTTTTCCAAATTGCAATTAAGAACTTTGCGCCACGATCTTCCCTTCGGGGCATCCCTACTTCTTGCAGACTAACATTATCCAACCTCGACATAAATATTCTCTCATTATAATCCTTAGTTTTACCAGTTCCAAACATTTAAAGAATTTCATCTGCAAATCTCTCCTTATGTGATCAAAAGTTATGTGTATCCCAGAAGAGATTTTCCCTTACCCTTTCCCTTACCCAATATATATAACCTAAGAAATCTAATTTTAAACTAGCTGTTTTGTTCTCTTTCTACCGTTTATCTTTATTCAGAAATGTACTGTATTTAACACATTTTCAAAATACCGTATTTTATATCTTTTATAACTACTTATATCATCCACACATCTTTAGTACATGGTACTTGCTAACTTCCGGCTATGAGCAGTTCCATTTTATATAACTTTCTATATGCTACGTTTATCTAATTCAGTTTTGCATTTCTATGATCAATGACAAGGTACATAATAAAACATGCTTGCGTCGTACTAGATCAGAATAATAAAATAAACTGCATTCTAAAATTTTTGATCGTCATTATTGTTGTCAAGCACGAGAGGATTGGATCTGAAAGAAAGCAATAATATACCTGGTATACAGATAAATGCTTATTTCCAAAAAAATTTCTCTCGTTTCTAACACGGATCACCAAAGCTGAAATTATTATTGTAAGTTTATTCTACTCTTGCAATAGGTTGTTTTCTAGTTCAGAATATTATTTGTATGTTTATTATTATTATTATTATTATTATTATTATTATTATTATGTTAAATACAATTACATAATATAAGTTTAAATATACAGAGTGATTCATTAATAACCCTTTGCTATTATTCTCTTTCAGAACTGCCAATATGTATCGCTCGTCGTCCATTCCAAATGTTCTGCCTCGTTCCGACTCTCCAAGAAGCACACGGAGCGCTCCCTGGACCCACACGAACAAGGGACTCTACTCCTGTGCAAGCCCACGGTCAGTAAGGTCAGCTGGTCATAACCCATCACAGTTCTTGAATCGAATTACGCGAAGGTCAAGCAGTGTTGAAAGTCAAAGCTCTACAGAATCACGAACGTGTAAAAGGTAAAAAAAAAACAGAACCATTACCAAGACTAACACATGCTTCACTGTGCATAACTGTGAAACATAATGAATGTTTTATGCACAGAAGCAGAAACACTAAGCTTGGATATTAACCCAAAATACTACTAATAAATGCTATTACTCAATGTGAAATTTTACTAACGAACAGTTCACCGTTCTTGTATTTTTACTCCGCATAATATATAGTTTTCACATCATGATATGTATTAACAATGTCTAGATGTATATCATCTGCACATTTCTCTAATAGTTATGGGTCCTAATGTACCCACTATGGTATACAGTTATACCAAGACAATATGAAACAGTTTTACGGCCTCTACTACGGCCTCTGATTGAAGTTTATTTCCTTTCCAGCAGTAGCGTAAGCGAAGGGAGGGTACACGTTTTAACACCCCGCTCTTCTGCAACAAGATACTGCAGAAAAATAAACATTTATCCAAAAACAATCACGTATGTCCTCAAATAATATATAAGCTTGGGTGCTTGAATCCCTTCCCCTCTGATGAAATTGTGTGTTCGCCACTGCTTTTCATCATCGAAACTATATGCAACGGGACATCCTCAAAATGGGATTCGAAGCTCTTTTCGGGTTTTTATCCGAAGCTTTGTGCCCCTCTGTTGTATTCAGTACATGCTAAAGAAACAAAACCTAAAGTGAATGAAAGAAATAAAAGATTGAAGACAAAAGTCAAGTAAATCAAACAGTCATTAAGTAATAATTAATATAAAAGTAATTACATATTCACATTTACCGCAAAAATTCCGCAAGTTTCACTTTATGAAACTTTGTTCATATGTTTTGTCACAGTTGCTGTGACAGAGAATGTTTTGAAAGCGAAAATGATAAATCCAGTAACAACTACCATTGAACACTGAAAATGAATCCGACTAGCATTTCAAAAAATTCATTCTTATTGTAGAGAATGTATTTATAAAAAGAAGAAAGATTTTAGTTACTTTCAACAGTATCACATTTTTATGTTCGTTTATATCTATAGCTGAAACGATCAATTAAATATGACTTAGAATGAGATACTGATGTTTAATATATCAATATAGACGAATTCATTCGAGATTTTTTGATTATTATGTGTGATGCAGCATCTAATGTTTAAAGTTTATTTAGTAGCACATAACCTTTTATCTTATTTATGAATAACTAGATTTTAATCTAAATTTCCTGATCTACCTATCTTTGTTTATATTTTGTGTTAATGCCATTTATTTATAAATTTGAATTACATTTTTAACGATTTTGAATGCTTTAATATGAGAAATATTGAAAAAAGTTTTTAATTTTTGAAATCTAAAATTTGTTCAATTTCTTATAAATCTATTTTATATAGAACAATGAATAACTTGTATCTTTATTATTCATTTATTATTTCATTTATTTATTTTTACTATTTGTTAGTTCATTGCATAGTACGAGACTATAGTACTATAATTGCATAATCATTTATCGAAAATCTTTCTGTAAGTTGTAGATAAAATTTTATCAGTATATACAAGTTAGTTATTTAAATTTTATTATAATTTATCTTTAGTTACATAAAGGGTAAAAATCAAGCATCAAGACATAATTCTTTACACCAGAGAGAACTAAGTAGTTTAGTAATCTTGTGAGTGAAAAACCGCTTTGTTTAGAAGCAAGTGAGATAAAGATGATGTTGACGAAAATTAAACAGAAAATAATGTTTAAGCAAATTAATATGCTAACAGGGGTTAAACGCTAAAACGGAGAGAGTATACCAAGTTCATGCTAAAATTTTCGATGAAGAAGCATCATATCTTGTGAATGTGCATTGTAGACATAGATTATCATGTCTTGCATTTTAATTCTGTCTGTTTATCTGTTTGCGTATATATTTTACTAAAATGTAATACATTTTCTTAAATTACACTATACACCGTACTAAACTTTTCATGACCTGAAATTTATGAGTTTGGCTCGTAGTTTTTCTAAAAGGATGTGAGGCGTATAAAATAGTTACTTTTCTCTCACTGACACGGACGTTATGAGTAAATAATTTTGAGTTCGTAGCTGCATTTTCGTCTAATTGATTTCGGAATGATTGATGAACTTCACTTGCAGTACTAGTAAACAAAAGTTTGAAACCAAAATGTTGGGTAAATTGTGAAACGAATAAAATCTCTGAATATAAATATTTACATTCTTTAACTCTCAGTATCAGAAAATTCTCAGTAAAAGAAGAATCTAACTTATCGAAATTTTACAGAATGCTCAGGAAAATTTAGAAGGAACCAAGTCCCTTAACTTTTCTCCCTTACTACGGTCCTGTTTATGATCTTTGATTCCTTGAGGTTTTGTTCCCTTTATGAAAGTGAGCTTAACATTGATCTAGTTTTATTTATAATTTCTGTAGTTTTGCCAAAACATAACCCCACTCGTCTACTAGATGAAGTAATCATTCGAATTACTGCGCATGCAATAACAACCTTTTAGATTTAACAATATATCAATAAAATATTTATAGTCGTAACAGGGGAAATTTGGAGTACTGAAGTAAATACTGTAAGTCATCAATATTTTTATTTAGGTTGTAGCTCTTTTAAAACAGAAAGACAATTGTCTTCTTGATATTACATTAATTTATTACATATCCTGGTTTTCCTTACTTTTGGTTTTTTAAAAGCTAGCTTATCTTCTTAATCTGTTTAACAGATCAGGGTCGAAAAATTGGTGAGTTAAATAAATAAAATTTTCAGATTAGTATTTAGTTATCACGTATTCGATGTGCATGAGATGAATTAAAAACACACATGAAACTAGATGTATATTTCCACCACAAGGTCTATTAATTTAGTGAGGTAGATGAGATGTAAGGTAAGGCATTTATTTCAGCAATTACTTTCTATTTTAGACACCGTCATCATCGCAGTCGCAGAGGATCTGATAACGACAGTGAGGTATCGAAAGCGTCTGCTCGATCTCATCATCGAAGGCACAGATCACATCAAAAGCGAGATTCCGGTAGTGAGAGTGAGCATCATCACAGACATCGACATCGGAGCAGTAGGCATAGGTAAAATAATTATTGCTGTTTTGTTTTCTGGGTCAAAATAAACCTTAAATGTTTTTCATAGTCAATTAAGTGAAAAGAATCAATGTTCAACATGCTTTAAAATTAAATTCATATCTTCATTATTTTGTATGGCGAGATGGAGGAAATTTTTGTCCCGTTGAAAGAATTACAATTGTTAACACTTTTACTGCGTATTACATCATTTTTTGGATTATCTTATACCAGAAAAAAAACAAATTCTTGTTAGAATGTCGAAACTGGTTTTGAAATATTTTCGTGAAATATGTGCAACTTCTCAAATAAAATAACATACAATGTACTATAGTTGTACTTTTTTACGCTAAAGAAGTAAATAGAAATGGATCGTAAGCATACAGTTGGTGGAATGACAAAGTATCCCGATAACATGTACTCTAGAAATGTGAGAGCGCTATCACTGAACCACGAAGTCTCAATCTCGAGCATAATTTTAGTCTCTGACTAGATAATAAAATGTAAAAAATAAACATTCATGGATATATAATATATATATATATATATATATATGTGTGTGTGTACTCATATAATATATAATCTTATGTTTTGCATTTATCCTAATTAGTTCTTGTTAGTGCCAGGTTGTCTGTATTGTTTTAAGACTAAGTATTTGTTACCAAAATTGTAGGATGAATTCTATCTTCGTTCAAATATAAGACAAATAGATTTAGTTATGTTTCAAGAATGCATATTCATGTTCAGTTTCAAGAATGCATATTTTTTTGACCTCCTAATTAGTGATTATTGTTTACATAATTACAGTATCACGTAACACATGAGTTTCGTAATTTAATAAGAACATTATTATTACAGGCATGGTAGTAACTATGAACTTGTAGATTCTGAAGCGCAATGGAAAGAAGTCCAACGAAAGCAGGCCGAGGGACAACCTGGAATCCAGCAGGCGACAGTTGTTAGGGATCTTGGCAATAGAAAATCAGGCTATATGAACAGTGGTATGGAAACGGAGTCGGAGGCGTCGTATCATCACAAGAAGAAGCACAAGAAACATAGGTTAGAAATCGTAATGTGTGTTTAATCATTTAAAAGCTTTCAGGAAGAATTACCATGGAAACTATGAAAATTAATAGTAATTATTCGCCACAAATGCAACAAGCATTGGTATATAGATACAAATTAAGTGTTGCAGTAACTCTTCAACTATTCATCATTTTGAAAGAAGATATAGAAGTCAAATTTTGTTTTGTGTCTGGTATTCTATTCTTATGAACATTTTAAATGATTTTTTCATTTTCATTTAAAGAAGTGACTTAAAAGGCACAATAGTACGGATTACGAGATTAATTATACTAACTAGAGAAAGGAATGCATATTGCTTAACTTCTACATTTTGTAGAAAAGACTATTTAATACAGTTTCAGAATCAACAATAATTGAGCCCTGGTTTTAAACATTGGCCGTTATTAAAATCACTTTTCTTCTAGGAGTACTACTTTTGTGAAATTTAAACAGCACTATCTTTTCTCTTAACAAAGCGAAGGATTTTTGCGATGTGCCAAATATTAATTTCTATTTTTCACAGTATTCATTAACTAATTAGTTTGTAGTTTAGACTTAAATGTAGAACTTCTTGATAAAACAGTAAGCCCACAGAAATGATGTTTCTAAACAAAGTTCCAAAAATGTTAAAAAGTTTTGTTTTTCACAAGAATGCGAAGGGTTTCAAAACTTCAACATAAATCTTGCATTTGTGAATACAGTAATAAATTATATTCTTTCTGTTTTATGGATGACACCTCTTTAAAATTAACTAGAATAATGAAAACTCATCAAAGTAAAACACATCAAAATAATTTTGAAAGATAACAGAAATATTGTAGCTGAAACTAATAAACACATACGCTCTCAAAATACAAACATTTACTATGCAGTTATGTAGTGGTGTTTACACATACACGTATCTTTACTATCTTGAACTAGAGTGTTTCGTAAAATATCTTATATTAATTGCAATTGAATCCTGCTAAATTATATTGACCATTGTCATAAGTGATACAAGTCAAAATTAAATCTTGAGCAGATTACATTAAAAGCAAAATACTTTTCGATTATTAAATTGTTACTAGGACGTATTCTGACGAATTATCATTTAATTACCGAACAAGACTATAGAAGGTTATAATTGGATCTTCCTAAATCTAAAACTCAGGTTATAGTTTCTTTATCTAGGTTGTTAGGGAGGTAACATCAAGTCATTAAAGCAGTACTAATGTGGCCAGTTTTTTTTTTTTTTTTTTTTTTATTATTTATTTAATAGAAGACATAATTGGAAACTTTGTTTTGTGTATATTTCTCTACTTTGAATTTGTTTTAAATAAAACTTTCCCCTGATTTTACTCACTTTTACTAAAAGATATTCTAACGAATTTAGTTTAATCTTTAATTTAATTGAATCTTTAATCAAAACTTATTTAATTTTTGTCACTTTATTCATACATACTGCAGAACATCCTCTTGTATAAATAATTATTAATTTTGCTTGTTTTAGGTCAAGATCACGATCTCCTTCCGAAAGCAAGACTCGACTACCAGACGAATTGAAGAAGCATTTGGAATTCGACTTAATAGAAACAGAAGGAATGACTGAAGATCAATTGAAGGAAATACCATACAAAGTTGTAGAGACAAACACGAAACCTGTCAAGATTAAATTTTCACCTAGTAGCAAAAGAAGACAGAGATCTCCAAGGAGATCGAAAAGGTAAAAATGGTATTTCAAATACTTGCTAACAATTGAAGAGCAAATGAGATCCAATGGTCTGAAATGAAAATATATATATAAATATATATGTATACGTAAATATGAGTTCGTAGTGATAATATGCTGAACTGTATTGTTAATTTTATTTATTTTTTGTTACTTTTAGTAAATAAGAATCTGGGAAAATCTAAAACATAATCATTGAATATAATATCTTCGACTTTATTTTGTTATATGGATGTAAAATACTGTATAAATAATTTGTATTACTATTGCTAATATACATAGATAATAAAACAAGAATTAATTACTAACCGTTTTAATGCATTTAATTAAAAGATCGAAAACCAAGTTTATTTATTGGTTTTACTTTTGCAGTTCAAAGTTTAAATTTAAATCGTTATTTAGTAATTCTTAAATTCCATTTTTTGTTAAATTTATAAAACAAAATGTCAAACTTCTGATTTCAAATTTACCCTTTTAAATAATTTTAATCCGACTATTCAATGACCACTTCCTTGATGTCATAAACAATTTATGCATTTTCTTTGGAGGCGAATGTATTTTCTTTCCCTTTAATATTTTTATTACCACAGTAACTGAAGTACACTTTCAAGCTCAGAAAGCAAGTTTCTGTACCCGAAGTAACCAGAAAGTTCTGTTGCTTTAGATTGACTTATGGAATTATCCTAATATATTGCTTAAATCTACAGGGGTTGGACAAAAAAATCTAAAACGTTTGCAGAAGTGTGAAAATCATACCTAGTATGGTGGGAGGCCTCCTTTTGCGTCCAAAACAGCTTGGAATGGACGTATACAGCTCCTGAATCGTGGTGTGTGAAATTTTGTACCATAGTTCCTCCAAAACATGCTCCAGTTCCTTAAGGGATGCTGGTGGAGGATAATGAGACCGAACACGCCTTTCTAACTCATACCACAATGGCTCAATGATGTTCAGATCTGGTGATTGTGGGACCCAGAGGAGGTGTGATAGCTCCTGGTCATGCTCCTCAAACCATGATTTCACCGTTTTTGCAGCGTGACAGGGTGCCAAATCATCTTGGTAGATGCCATCGCCATTAGGAACAATATTTGGGCCATGGGTAGAATCTGGTCCCCCAAAATGGCCTCATACACCTTAGCATTCATCATTCCATACAGGGCTATGATGGGACCTGCAGAAAACCACGATATCACTGCCCATATTGTAACAGAACAACCCCCATGCTTTACAGTTGGGAACAGACTGTCTGTATCATAGGTCTGCGACGGTGTTCTCCATACGTAAACACGACCGGTTGTTAGAAACAATGTAAAGGTCGATTCATCGGATCATATTACGTGTTTCCACTGCTCATGAGTCCACTCCTTCTGGTCTTTGCACCACTGGATACGCCTCTTCGCATTTACTGCTGTGACCAGGGTTTGGCGATAGCGGCCCTGCCATGAATTTTAATTTTATGAAGTTCCCGTCAGACTGTTTTCAATGAAACCGGGTTCTGTAGGTCGGAATTGAGTTCAGACGTAATTTTCATTGCAGTGGTCTTCTTTTAGCTGCTACAATCCGTTTTAATGCCCTCCGGTCCCTATCTGACAGGATTGCCTTCGACCACTGTTGTGCTTTGCAGACGTCGTTTGCTCATGAATTGTGTATGCCCTCGTGATATTGGACACAGTGCCTTTCGATACCCCCACAATGTTCGCCACTATTGCCACTGAAGCTCCAACCAGACGGGTACCAACGATCATGCCTCTTTGGAAGTCTGTTAGGTCTCCCATTTTACCGCACCACTTTCACACCACGACACTCACAAGTGAACTGGTTACTGCTGACGGAAGAGGAAGGTCCACATGACACATTGAAAACAAAGAACGATCGGCAACCGCAGCACATGTTGTACACTGGTGGGCCAAACTTACGTGTCCTGTATGAAGTGTTTTTAGATTTTCTTGTCTATCCCCTGTATTATGCTTGTATTTGAAATGTACGGAATTCAATTTTTTCATTTATGGCGAATAGAAACAATATTAGTTAAGCACGTCGTGTTACAAAGGATAATTCATTAAATTTCGTCTTTCGAGTAATTAAACGCATATTATATTGCTTCGGTATTTCATCGATGCAATACCTTTTGAAAAGAAATTATTTCAGCTTTGAATTCGGGAGATAATACACTGCGTCAAGACAAAAAGGCAGGAGATAAGACAAAAAGAATGTGTGCATTATTTAAATCCTGTCCATTTGTGAGTATTGGAATATCGATTAATGAAAATTAACTTATCATATTTTTCAATCACTTGAAGTACCAACAATATTACGTGAAGAAATCATATATTTTTCTTATACTTTCATACTTATAGCTTCATAAATGACCATTTCCATCATTTATATTCAATTTATTCCAGAAAAAAAGAGATAATTATACTAAATATCAAAGAAGTTTACATGTAGTGTAGCCCTGAAAATGTATACATTGCCCTAATAAGGATTTTGTATGCAATTGTTTAACCCAACATAATTAACATATTAAGTTGTGTATAGTAAAATATTCACCGTACGAACATTTTTTATCATTCGAACCTCCATATACTATGCATCTTAACCTACTCTTTAATCTGAGGAATACGTCGCTAGAATTTCCGTCATTGTCGTTCTCAAAATATATTGAATCAAGGGAAAGTGAATTCTGTATCTTGAATACACGTTTCACATCTATTTTGAAGCCAACGTATATTGTGGTACTTTGACCTATGGGTTCACTCTCTTGTATATACTAACTTCTGAGCAAATATTAGACTAAAGAGAATCATAAAATTGTATGAGATAGCATTTAATTGTGTTTATATAAGTCTGCAAAGTTTTTCTCACAGCAACGAATAGTTTTATTTTTAATGTGCATTATCTTTCTTCTCCCTTACTTTTCTATCAGCACACACAAATCCTTCTCAGCCACATGAATGCTGTCTTTCCACTTTTCAGATGATAATACTACTCAATGGACAAAGATTACACTGAATTTCAACTGTATTTCATAGATTTGTCTTTTGTATTACTTCATTTTATAATTCATTGTTATTTGTAAGGAAAATTACTATTCTTACAAACACCATGTAAAAATTTCTCGGGATAAAGAATGAATTTATGGATCTCCATTATTTTATATGGGAAAATTCGAATCGGGATGCAGATATTAATGACATAAGTAACTTTCTTGAACAAATTAGTCTCGTAAATCGATGCATCATTATTGTGTATAAGCAGGGGTGGCCAACCATTTTAGGTTTGAGGGCCACTCTTCATTTCAGAAATCACTGATGGTCTACTTATCTGTTCTATAGCCTGCTAGAAGGTGACCAGACGTTCCATTTTTAACAGGATTATCTCTTTCTTTCATTTTTTTCAAGAAGTCGTCAGATTTCCCGAGAGAAATCCAAACGGAACATACTTTTCTTTTTTTTAAAAAAAAAGAAAAGAAAGGCGTCCCATTTTCTCATAATTACGCAGTAATATTTTTTTACATGTTCTTAAACGCCACAGCTGAGTTTCTGTTTGGGAAAACTTTGAATTTCATGAAGGGTTAATCTTTCCTTCAGTCTTAAAAATAAAAATAAATAAACTAAATAAAAAATAATAATATAAAAATAAAGAAAAAAGGATATTTAAGAGACAATTTATGCCAATAGGTCTGGTTTCTGTTAAGTGTTAAAAAGTAATGTAAAAATTAAAATTGGAGTGTCACAGATAAACAAAGAGAGCTGGCTATTTTGATAACCTAGAAACTTTTCCTTCCCCTATGGCATGAATAACGACATAATAGTTGCTAGATTATTCTAGTTTGCCGAGTGTTCTGCTGCTTCAGTTTCTAAATCTGATTACTCTATCATAAAGCAATAACAATGATTAATTCAAACAGTAGAACACAGAACACGTGCTGCCTCTCACGACTAATAGATCGCGGTTGATGCGGTTCAAATATCGAAGTATGACACGTAGTATCTTAGTTTTCTTCTTCATTCTTCTTATGCTGTGAATAACAGTGATTATTTTGAGCAATTAAAACACAAATTAATTAATAACAACGTAAAATTTATTTTTTAAAAATATTAATCTGACGTGAGACCAATGTTTCTTTCTAAATTACTGAGTTTAGGGTGGCATAAATTTTATGCATTTATATTTTTGAATTGTTAAATTAGTTTCTAAATTGAATTTAACTATTTTATTTGTGATATGCGTGCAAGTGCTTCTTCAATTATTAATTGTTGTGATACTTATCAAATAAAAATTATAATGATAATTCTTTCAGTGAATTTATTTTTAACTTGAAAATACAAGTTTTTAACATATAATTTCTAGTTGCTACATAATAAGTTTATTACACATTGCGTATTAAGTTTTGTTAAGTGATATTAAGAGAATATTTCACTAATTATACATTAGTGTTTATCAGCAGTACAGATATGTTAAGTCATGAGTATGAACACATGTTTCATTATCAACATAGTTTAAAACATTATTTAAGATGCGAATCTAATTCCAAAGTTTCTTTATAATAATACTTCCATGCTTGTTCAAATGGGTTAAGAAATTCTCTATACAATATTCATTTTTTTAAAAAATAACTATTTTAAAACATTATTTTTTCCAAATTATTTATTGTTAAGTACCAACTTGTATTGTTAAGTAAGACAGAAAATTATTTAATTG
Source organism: Thermobia domestica (assembly GCF_964235325.1). NCBI lineage: Eukaryota > Metazoa > Arthropoda > Insecta > Zygentoma > Lepismatidae > Thermobia > Thermobia domestica. The sequence continues at coordinate 195,316,623 of NC_137455.1, read as the reverse complement.
TTTTCACAAATTATCTTCACGCTCAATTCTCAGTTCTTAAGATCTATTAGTTTATATTTTCATATATTAATAATACAAGAAAAACATTACAGTGTGGAAATTTATATCTGAGTAATGTATCTACGTTTGCCCACCAAATTACTTAGTCGTTTCTTAAATTTCTAAATCTTTGAGTTCTATGAAATTGTCATACAATGAATGTTTACTTAGAGGAAAATTTCATTTTCTATAAAATAAAACAATAATATCATACATTGCTTTTATTAATATCAATCTTTGTTACACTCGTGACAATTACATACATTTTTACAGATATGTATTTGACTTCAATGTGTATGTATACATAAGTTTGTTAGAAATTTTTACCACGATTATTTCAGCTCCACTCAGGACGAGAGGCATCAGCTTCCCAGCAGTGGAGATAGCCCACCTCCACCCTATTCTCCACCGAACGGAGGGGTAGGCCCTGGCGTAGGCTCTGAAATTCCAGGAACTCAATCGAATTCCTCGGTTAATTTCACACCTACAACTACCACTGCTACTGCCAGTATGTTGTCATCTTATTCGACACCTCCCACCACACTTCCAGATTTCATGAAGAATTCATCTGCTCCGACTACAAATCAAAGTCCTGCAGGATCTATGAGAAGTAGTCATCTGCCAAGGTATAACAACAATAGTAGTAATAACAATTGCCAGCAACCTGGCTTTTTTATTTGAACAATTACCAACAGTGATGTTCAATATTTGTTTTCTGTTTGTTGTAGACGTCCATTGTTTCTGCAGTTATGAATGAGAATATATATTTTTAATATTCGGACGCATGAAATATGTTAAATTTCTTCTTGAGAATTTTCTGATAACAAATCCTTTCTTAGTAATAGCATGAGTTCTGTATTTGTGAAATATCTGGTTCTGTTATTGCATGAATTGAATTTGCCATACGTATCTAGGAAATTCTCTCCATTAATACCTAAATTTCTTGTAACGTTTTGTAGTAATTTATTATTTTGAAAGTATTCCTCTTTCAAACATAAGTTGCATTGTATTTGAATTCTTGTAGTGGGTAACTATAAAGAGCAAATGTATGTCATGTGATAATATTCAGTTTCATTATTTAATATTATTACTACTTATATCGAAGCTCTTCTTTGATCTCATTTTGTATGTACAGTAAGGTGTTATATGTACTTAGATTACTTATATGCATTGTACATATGTGCCACATGCAAGATTTCTTTATGGAATAAAATATTTTGAAGTGAATATCTGCTTCGTTATTAGAAACTCACAACATTTTAGCGTTAGTAACTAACAATTATTCATTATCAATTGGGAGTATTATACTTTTATTTTCTAATATTTCATTACTTTACTAACTTATTTTCGATGAATTTATTTCATAGTTTACACAAAACATTGTAAGAAATGCATCATTCATGTAATTATAAAATTTGTACTCTAACGTGGATATATATCTGTGTAGTAACTGATTGCATGGAACGATCTCTATGTATATTATTCTTTCAATCATAAGCAAGTCTATTTCTCAGTTAATTAAAGAAATTTTAAGTCGTAGTAAGTAATACAAATATATATTTTGCGAATTACCGTAGTACACACAAGTCATTTCCAAATTCAATGGTACATATTGATATATTCTATTTCCTATACTGTATTATTGTATCGAATTATTCTAACACATTAACTGCCATATGAGTTGAATATAATTCACGTTAGTTTCAAGCCTGGGGTCCCGTGAACAATTCATATGTATCTTTCTCTTGGAAGCCGCGTGGTGCGCAGGTAACTCACAATACCATGCTGTAACATTTATGTAATCTGATGGATTGCCCGCTAGACAAGATCTTTAAGTTGGTTCATGAAAATTTTAACAATAAAAAATAACATTTTTTTAAAAATTAAAGTAGAAATGTCATTTTGTCCTTGAAATTCTTAATCTATTTTCGCAATGCAACATCGTGGCCCTCCAGAACTCTTTTTTTTTTTTTTTTTCAGTGTGGCAGTCCATGTATTAATTTTGTACACGGTATGGTATTACGTATAACATAATTGAGGAGTTTGATGTAATAAGGGCGTAAGCGAGTTTACGCCCTTTTTGCATGAAACGCATTTGTGGCTTTTGTCACGCTTGTTTATCCTGCTGGTAACATTTCAATTCAATATCGGAATAAAAAAAAAACACTACTTAAATTTTCAACATCGTTTTTCTCCAATTGCATGTTTCAGACTTACGTCCTTATTGCATCAAACTCCTCAATTTCATAAAGTTTTTGAGAAAGATTAACTAATAGTTCTAAGGTTTTGTAAAAAGCATATTGACGGTTCATATATAAAACAGAATAAAATCTAGAAGTAGCGATCCGATAAACAATTCAAACATTATCTACCTTATAAAGAATTTAAATCATTGTATGTGATGTCTTATCGTGAATAGGCATCTTGCTCTTTTACTATAAATAACTATCAATTGAAATTGAAAAAAATTGAACTGATTGAAAATTGAAATCAATTGAAAAAAAAGACAATTGAAAAAAAAATACATACGTTATTTCTACTCAGTACTTTTCTCAAAGCAACAAACCGAAACTTATCTTATTTGTACTTTTGGTATTTCAATTTATTGACGTTTCGGTTTGTTCTTGTTTTTCCTTTAGTAACTAACGCTCATTTTAACATAATTTTACTAATAAATCTTCCTAAATATTTGAAAGATATCGTTACTCATGACGAAGGCGAAGATTAAGTGAAACATTTATATCTTATTTACTTACATCAATTCCTTAGTGTCTTTAAATACCTACCAAATAAATTGTAATCGTAGATCTGTATTGTTAATAATTTAGACACTTACGTAATTTGAGCATATCTATGATTGAAAACATTGATGAAGTACTGAATTATTATGACTTCTTGAATGACAGAATTCATGGAAATCTTCTTATAATATGATATATGTATACTGTGTAAATAATTTTGTTAAGTGTCTTTCAAATATTCTCTTTTGTGTGGGACACACACTGTGTGTAAGGATTTTCTCGGAATTCTTCAATTTCCTTTCGCTTTCTTCGTTTCAATGTTATCATTCATTTAATCTCTCCGTACCCTTCGCCTTGGAGCATAATCGTGGGGCGTTAAACTCAAAAAATAACTACAATAACATATTCTTGTGAATCGATACTACTTTTTTCTACTAACTACTTCTACTCTTTTTTTTTTTTTTTTTCATTACTCTCGATTCTGATATTTAATTTTGATGAGGCTAACAGTGGAAGTAGCGAAAATTTCAGTTTTAATTACATCAGTTATCTTAGTACACAGAATACAATACGTTTTCTTATTATTATTCATAGAACAGCTTTCTTTTGTGCTGTTTTTGTATTAATCGTTTCTTTTCTTTGTTTAACCATTTTCACTCATTGACATTTGGAATTACACTTATTGCTCTTTGTCTAGTCATTTTATCAACACGATTTTATTCAAATATAATTAGATCAGATAAATGTCTTTAGTTATTTCAGAAAATTATTCTTTCTTAATTAATGGTGAAAGTAACCTTGGTTACATTAAGAGTTTTGTAACGTAAATACAGAAAAAATAAAAGAGGGAGAGTAACGAATCCAATTTTCGTATTGTGATCTCCTAATACCTTGTCGAGATACAAAGAAATTTAAATTGCATCTATATATCTAAAGATAGATACCTACGTAATATATAGGTTTGTTCGCTATACAAATTCACACCGTTAGTTTGGAATACTTCTGAAGTATTGTGTATGTATCTTGAGGTGAAGTTTAACGAGATGTGACTCGGAAAGAAAGGGAAAGCGTTGAGTTTTCTAGAACTAGAAAAACATTGTATATTTTTTAAATATGTTATTTTATATTATATACATATGAAAAAATAAACTTCTTCGAGTAAAGTAGGAGATTATAATTTCAAAATATTCAAAGGAACAAGTGTAATTTTTGAGTCGTCAAATAGTATATGAAATTATATAATTTCACTTGCAACTGTACACTATTAGAGAATATACGTTTATTTTATTTTAAAATTCAATCGAAGACCGCAAAAGTTTCAAACCTGAAATATTTTCTTTAAAGCTCTTTCACTCTTTTCACTAAAAACTATTTTTTTTTTCTTTTATAGTCATTAGTAGATAGTTAATATAGACTAAGAATAAAATACAAGAATATCTATTCATTTGTATGATCCTTGGCTCTGGATTCTGTTTTGAATCTATTTTCTTCTGCTTATTATAAAATTCTGTTCGACGAAATCTATTCAGTCTTCATTAGCCATTTCATTTTATTCATTTTTAATTTTTTTTTTTTTCATACACATTGTATATCAAATCGAAATTACGAATTTTTATCCTTTACCATTTTCTTGTTTGAATGAATTGAGTGAAAAGAAAAATAAATCCTTTTGGACAAGGAGTAAAACTACGTAAAAAGATTCTATGAAATATCCAAATACTATAGCATGAAAAAAGGGCTATTATTTACTAAAACAAGGGAATAATTTTAGATTGAAATAAAAGTCTTAAAGAAAATTTGTTTCTGTGTAAGTAATAATTTAGAATTGTTCTATCTGCACAGTTACATTTCAGTCACAAAACATGTTTCCTCTTTAATCAAATCAAATAGAAAATTTTCAGTTGTTTTTATGGTGTGTAAACGTAAACCCCAATGCTGTATGTCTGCATGCAGTTTTCTTTTTCTTTTTTTTTAATACATAAATAATCATGTAAAACTGAATGTCGCAGTCTAAGGTTAAAAAAAATGTATAGAAATAAAACTGGTAGAAATGCTGAAATAGAAGCTGGCTCTTGTATGAGAGAACACTTGTACATTCGGTATTTATCTTAGGACTTGAAGGAAACACCTCTATACAACAGAGTTTATGCTGTTTCTTAATTGAGTTTGAGATTTATTTCTTCTGGAACACCGTAAGATGAAAAGTGCTTTGCATATTATAGCCACTTATTAAAAAAAAAAAAAAAAAAAAGTACAGGAATACCTTGCATACTGTGCTATAAAAACGACGTTGTTCAAACTCTATATACAATACAGCACATTTGCAGCATTGGATTTGTTAATTACAAAAATGTAGATTAAAAAATTGAATCCGCAAACCTATTGCCAATTCGTCTCTCTGTAATAATAAAAACAATGAGAAAAATGCGTTATGTAAGGTACTCCTGCACTTGTTACCTAAGTTTCACACCATAGGAGAGTTATTTAGTCGTACTTACTTTTATTACCTCACGCTTTTATTATATTGTGAATTTATTTGTAGTAAATTAATAATGTCAATGGTGTCTTGCTGTGTATGCAACAAATCATCATAGTAATGAACTAAAGTATCACAACAACAAACATCTCAATCTTTCATGTTTGAAACTTTTTTGAACACTTTTTTTTATTATTATTATTAAATTCGATGTTAATATTCCTCTTATTCAGAGTCGTTTTGACGTGTGACTAGTGCTATACTAAAGAGTTCGACTAACATATGTTTCCTGCAGTAGTCAGGCATTTAGTATGACTCTAATCATACGTCAAAACAACTCTGCATAAGGCCCATAGAAATTATAATCAGGTAAGCGTGGGATAACCACTTTAATACCCGAGAACTTTCTACCAAAATCCTTCGCAGTACTCTGAATCGAGAGTAACGAGTTCTTAGTCATAACAGGAATATGTATCAATTTTTTTTAAATCTATATACCAAGCACTCCTACATAAGCATGCATTAATAGCACTATGGTGTGAAATTTTCATAAGCAGCTAGAGTTGCAATTAATTCTTAGATGTTACTTAAAGACATTAGTTCTCAAGTGAAGGGTAAGGGGAAAAAATAAGGAATGCCCATCTATGTGCTTTTTCGGGTGCATGGTCCTATCTGTTGGTGACTCTTGGTACTATTTGACTGTATATGCCATGCATGCGTAGATGTAGAAATGTCCATGTAAAAAGAGGCAAAGATTTAATTAACCCTATTCTTTTTACGCGGTTTTCAATATTAAAACGCCGTTTACTCGAAAATGCAGTTTTGTGACATTCCTTGTTTTTTCCCCTTACCCTTCAAGTACTCTTTCGCTTTTTTTTCTTCTAATTTAAATAGGATAAATAGTGTAACTTGCCCATACACAGTTGTTTTCTGAATATCGGAAAGAAAATTGTGTACACCTTACAGACGAGATCAAACCAAGATTTCTACACAATATTTCTAACATACTAAAAAGCATATTGAAGTCTAGTAGATTATATGAGTATTTGTACAAATATGACTGATTCAAGTTAACAGACTTTTTATCTTTGCTTCCGTATGTAGTCCAAAGATATGCAGTAGATCCTTATAGAAATTACAAAATTGTCAACTCAATGGTTTTCAGATATAAGTATTGACGAGAGAGTATAATTAGAAACTTAATATTTTTTTTTTTTTGATGTATTTATGAAAGTTTAAACTTTCAATTTTTTAACGGGTATTTAAAAATCCAATTAGATGTTTTTAAAACGCTGGAAAATTCTCTCTTTCCGAGACACGGTACAAGCATCAAAATGTTTGCCTCCTATAAAATACAGCTCATTGGCAACAGTACAAATTGTACAAAGTTTTCACATATCGTGCTTTTTTATTTTGTATGTGCAAAATTTTAAATTTTTAATGTACTACCTTATATTCAGAATAATACAATTTGATTTCTTTCTAGATCAACTCTTCCGGCTGTAATGGAACACCCCCCAACAACGGCAGGTTCACCAATCCATCATCAAACTATTTCAGAGCATTCAGTGACTACGGTTAACAGCAACTATGGAACAGGATTGAGTTTGAGTAGTTCTCTATACAATAACCCTGGAAAATTAATTGGAAATGGTAATGGAAATGTTCCGAATGGACACATAGTCTCGCCAACGACTAATTCTAATTTCACTGCTCAATCTGGAACTACTATCAGTCATGAGCATTCGGACTCTGGATTGGGAACAGAATCACAAGATTATACCTGTAATGGAAGGTGAGAAATCACGAAACACCACAAAATACATAAAACTTTATTACAAAAATAAAATACACATAAAAATATTTTAACATTCCAAATAGAGATGACTTTACAAAAGGTAACTACATAGTTACAGCCATTATTTTCATATGATGATAATAATCCAATGGATAGGGTTACATTTTGCAAGTAACTGGGTAATGTAATTGTTTAATAGTTTGACGAACATTACAATTTCAGAAACCTAAAATACAATTTCCACAGGTCACAGAAGCATTAATTTTACATGACACACTTTTACATTATTTGACTAGCCTTCAATAATAAACAATACATTGCCAATAAGTATGACAGGAATTTTAAGATATTTTGTGTGACGATTAAACAATATAACTTTCTACATAGAGAAGGGAATCCACTAACTCTGAAGTTTGAAAGTAGAACATATTTCCGGATTTATTCTTGAGTTCCCATAAGTTCTTGAGATCTGAAAGAAAAGAAGAAAATAAAAACATACAAAAATCTTTACTCATAATTATTCATTTATTTTTAAGCTAAAATTTTTTGATAATTTCTGTTCTCTACCAGACTGTGAAATTAGATTTAACCAGTTTCAGCATTAGTCGACAAAATGGAAAGTATTTTAAAGATCTATCTTACCCTACTATATTTACGCTTGTAGTTCTGGGCTCGATTTTCTGTGAGAGTATTTGTCTCCCCGAGCAGCATTTTACTCCCACTTTAAACAGTAGCCCCTTTCTCATATAACCACAATGCTGACAATTCTTTAAATAACAATCAAGCTTAATATTTAAAACATCGCACCCTCCTATTACTTTCAAAATTCCGAAGTGAATTTAGTCGTTTTCACTTTCTGTAGTTTCACTATGCTTTTCCTATTGTCCAACTTAAAATAGAATATTACCAAGTTCTTCATTATCAAAACTTTCATACAAAACTCCTTTCCTCTTTTCTCCTACAGCGTAAACAGTTAAAAAATAATAATAAAGATAATATAAGAAAGAACTTGAAATATGAGTTAGTAATGTTCAATGTATGAATCGAAATGTAAAATGTTCAATGTATGTTCCAGTCTAATGCTGGAGATGGTATTCGAAATTTGTCCATTTATTAAATGTGTTCTATACCTTTTTTATTCGTACAAACTGATCTTTTTCCCTTCTGTTCAAAGATTAAAATTGAAGTACTAAATAACTTTATAAAAAGACTAAAAAATTGTGAATATTGGATTAGTATCTTTAAAAAGCTTCAATTTTGTTTTCGTGAACAGAGCAAATAATTATTTCGGGATTTGTTGTATACAGAACACTGATGGCAAAAACGACTTAAGACTTGCTACAAATTAACCTTGATTAATTTCCACATCGGCGAGCAATAAACTGAGGTTTCAAAGAAAAATCGATGAGCCACTTTAGTTGTTAATATAAAGGAAGTAGCTTCGCACTAAGATTATTTTTTTTATTAGGTTCTAATTCAAGAACAGATATCTACAGAAAGTTCTTTCATTATTTAGTGAATAATAACCAGCAAGCTCTGTGATTATTGAAATTTGTTTTAACTTGTTCCACTTAAACTAATCTCAAGAATAGCACAAACACTGATTTTTACTCCCTTCAAAGACTACCCATGAAGACTAATATTTGATCATTGAAATGGAAAGAAGTTTTTGTATTAATAGATCATTTTTTGTGATATTTAGAAATATTAGTATAAGATAGTAAAATAAATCATTCAATTAGTTGGTTGATTTGTCTCATCTCACTATCTAGCTTGTTAATACTTTCTCTATTGTATTTTAGTTACTACAACAAACCATATTTTAGTTCATTTGAAATAAAGTGCTAGGACTTACATTACATAGCTGTTTTATTGTTAAATACAATGGTAACGTTTTTATTTGCATATCAACAATTTATTTGCATATAATTTTTAAAAGCCTAATAAAGTAAATTAGTAAGCTTCTAGGAAGACTGAACATTGTTAGTTTATTTAATCTATTTATATTTTCAAAACGCTTAATTCCGCATCCCTTTTTACTTTTTTCTGGTATTCCTTGTAAGTTCTCTTAGTTCATCTCATAACAACTGACGGATAATTGTTTAAAAAACATTGGAGCCGTTCATATTTTCATGAAGGTTAGAGAGCTACCTTTTCACATATCGTGTAGATTTTCCGCTAATTTACTATACTACCTCCTCACGAAACATATGGAAAGAAACGGAAATTTGTTGTTCATACTTTATTGTATCATACAAAAGTATTACAACTTAGAATATACAATATTAGCAAGGAAAAAATAATCAGTTTGTTCTTCACTCAAGAAGAAACAGGAATTGATAAATCAAATGGGAAAGTGGGAGACAGTTTTCACTATAGTCGCGTTCGGATATAGTGACAAGATATTCGGTTTCTGTAATCGGTTTATTGCTAACGACCCTACACCAAGCCCTCATTTTATCTGGGGACCACAATTGACCTCTTAAAGTGTTAGCAAAGGTCGTGTAGTTTTTCAGATATGCTTACTGCAATTTATGGGTTATAATTTGTATGCTTACGTCAACATTAGGTGATGTTACCAATATCTACTACACCTAACATTACAATTCCTCATTTTCGTGAGAAATGTGTATTTATTTCTACCTAAAGTAAATTTAGTATGCTATGTTTATTATTAGAAGCAATGTCACCTCTATCTCCAAGCAAGAATCACGCTCTGAGTTACCTCAAACTGCAAAAACCCACAAAATCAACATGAAGGGTAAGGGAAAAAAGAAGGAATGTCACAAAATTTGCCCCTTCCCTTGAACATTTCTACATCTACGCATATGGCATATACAGTCAAATAGTACCAAGAGTAATCAACAGATAGGACAAAGCATCCGTTAAAGCACACACATGGACATTCCTTGTTTTTTCCCCTTACCCTTCACATATAATGAAACCCTTTTCTTACCATGGGGCCGCGGTAGCTCAGTGATAGAGCGTTCACCTCTGGTGCATGGGGTCCCGGGTTCAAACCCTGTTCCCGCCAAGTGAACTTTGTGGTGGACAAACACCATGTGCGTGGGTTTCCTCGAGGTTCTCCCGTTTCCTCCCACTTTCTTCATTCCACCATTTCATTCATTTCTCATCATCACCCTCCCCTTTAGCCTAGCCGGCATTAGCGTGGGACGTAAAACTCAAAGGTTTCATTTCATTTTTTTCCTTTTCTTACCATTAGTCTAATTCTTATGGATCAGTGCACTTCATTTGAATCTCAGAATATTGTAATTCAACCTAAAATCTAACTGTTAATTAGGCAGAAGAAATAAACATTTCGTCCTTGTCCAGCAATTCCTAATAATGATACTGATTACAAGTATTTTTAGAGAAAGGGATGCATACTGGTTTAATATAGCATCTCTACAGGCAAATAATTACCTACTGAAATAGACAGCTCACATAACGTAATTCACAGCATTCAGTTCATTCACGCAGCATTCAGTGTACAAGATAATCAAGTCCACTCTTGCTAATTTTGGACATATTTCATCTTTAAGATTTCTATCTGAAACTTCTCTAAGCTTAAAAGATTCGTGTCCAGATATTGTAAATAGCTTTATGTCAAAAAGGTAATGTTAAGTTCCCCATGTACTTAAGCGTAGCGTACAAACTTTCTCTCTTTGCCTCGCAGTCGCAACTTTGGTAATTAGACTTTATTCCCTTGTGCTCTAAACGCCCCATATTTTGTTAATATAGGAAATACTGTATATATATAAATAGCAATAGTAAGTATACGTGTAAACATGTGAAACAACTACATGTATTTGATAAAACTTATTTTTAAAATTAAGATTTAAAAGTGTCAGGTCGATGTTGCTTTTTGTTGTCAGTCATTAGTGCAGTGAAGAAAGAAGAAAGAAAACTACTAAAACCAATTACTTAAATAAGAAACCTTTTACTTACTATACTACTAATAATTAATTAGTTTATTTTGTGTGTATGTGCACTGTGATTCTTAATTTTATTTACAGGTATTTACTTATGAAAACATTGCTATATGTTAGTATTACTGTATTTTCAAATGTTTTATGAAAGTAATGTTTTTAATGAAATTGTTTATAGGTGTATTATAAAAAAGCATGCATATTAGATTAGTAATAGGTACTGAACTTCTCTTCTAGGACAAACGAAGGTCCCAAATATGCCCAGACCACTAAGCTTTCCACAACTTATACAAAACCAGTGAGTATTAGTAGAGCATACCATAACCCAACTCCTCACAATTCCACATCACCAGGAAACAGCATTCCAACAACGAGCTCTGCACTAAATACATCTAGTCACCCCGTAAACCACTACTCATCTGTACAGAAACACCCCAATGTATCTGGAAATTTACATGCTTATAAGGATGTGGGACGGCCAACTAACAATTCAGAGGCTTCAGGTGATCTCAGGCAAAGCCATGGCATGGGTTGGCTCGCGGGAACACCCCAGGGACTCTATTCTGCAGGGGCTTCCTCTTCCTCAACTTACCACGCATTGCCTCTTTCTTCCAATACTACTGCTAATCGTTCCATCAATACACCACATACCCCAAACGCCCGATGTTTACCTCAGGAGAATAGGAACTCCTCAAACCCAACTAACCCTCTTGGTAACTGGAACTACTCCCCAATGGGCGAGCTACCTCGGCTTCAGGGTCCAGTCCGGCTTGGGAGCATTCGAAGTGTGCAGTCAGGTCCCCCTGGTGGATGGCCTCTCTATTTCCAGTCTTCAGATCTCGGAGACTCCAGTAAGCTTAATGTAAGTATAGAGTTTGAAATTGTAATATGAATGTTTCCTTTAAGACACAAGGATACTTTTCTATGGTGTAAATTAGGCCCTTGAAATGCATACTTGCATTGTCATAATGTACAGTAATCATGAAAAAAATATATATCAATAAGTTTATGATTTTTTTTTAAAAAGCATGAACACTGCCATAGCAAAGTAGCCTATACTTACGAAGAATGCTACTTCACTGTTTTTAATGGGGTCATTTCCTATTTAAGTAAATATTTTTATTTTATACATATTGATGTGTACTAATATGTAAAATTTTAATGAAAACATTTTAAGGTTCAATATAAATATTGTAAAAAGTCATCTAGCTATTCAGTTAGTAACTTCGCTTTTTATTTGTGTTGTAGATTATTCTGTTTATTTATTTTTAATCTTGTACAAGAAATCATAACTAGTAGTTACAGCTCATGTTCCATTCTTTGTTTACAAAACAAAGAGAAAGCATTTTCTTTGTGTTTTGTACCTTGTAACGAATGCACTCTTTGCAACGCTACATCGTGGCACTGACACTTTTGTGTATGATTTCTCGTGCATCCTTCCTTCTCCTTTCCGTATCCTAAGTCCCATTTCGTTAGAAGGTTTAAAGTATTTAAGGAAAAAGTGTTGATTGAAGGAAGACTATTGTTTTAAAATGGAGTGACTGTCCAGACCAAGATATTGCTGTGACAACACTGACAACCATCACTGAAATGACAGTCTAACCAATGTGTGATTTTATTTGAAAACACAGACAGAGGACCACTCAGGAGACCCTAAAAATTCTCAGAGTAGACAACGGGACGAAGGACACAACTTCAGAAGGGCACGATCCTCCAGCTTAGAGCTTATCCTGTCACCTCTCATCCAAAGCACATATCAGTGAGTATATGTCAATCTTGAGAAAAACCAATTCTAAATAACACCACTACCAAATAAGCTGGATTTCAACTTCAAAACAATTCTCTTAAAATGTACACTTGTCAACTCTTCTAAAGAACACATTTATTTTTTTACATGTATTTTACAACTCAATGAACGTACTATAGTTGTTATTTTTAAAGGAAAATTCATACGAGCATTTTGCCTATTGTACTGAACTAATAGGCAAATGTAAAATTGATAACTTCTGAAGACAATCAATTTAAAATTTGCTAGCAATATTTGCTAAAATTTAACCCCACCAACGAGAATACCAGAATTTTTCATAGTAAATTTTTCGGGGGTTTCCTGTAGACTAATGACCAATAATCCATTGGAATAATGTTTGCTGAATCTTGTCGGTAAGTAAAGTTTGGACTTTCAACAACATAAATATTACAATTGAATCAAATGAAACATTCTATATGTTTTAATGAGAAAGAAGGTTAATCAACTGTAAGCTTTCATTTGCTTCTTTAAATTGTTGTACGAATCTTGAAAAGGAAGCAAAGTTAAGGGAGCACATCAAAATGAAAAATTACTTTCCTAAAACCATCACTACATATATTTAAAACATACATTATCTATTAAATTTATAGTTCAATTAATATATATATATATTGCATACAACAATAATAATATTTCAAAATATGTAATTTAAAAAATATTGCCAATCGTACTTCATTAGTTTCATAATTTCTTTTCCTCTGACTGTCACAAATCACTATCAAATATAAATTATATGTATTAAATTATCAAATATAATTGAAATTCTTAACAGATGCAGTTTTTAAGAAAGAATTTTAATAAAATTTGACATGTTTTTAACAAATAAACAAATAAAACAAGAAAGTTAATGTTCAGTAAGAATCGCACATAACTATAGCTAAACCTATTTTTGATTTATGTAGACAAACTTTCACTACAATTAATAACTTTTAACTTGGTATTTAGTGAGTTGACAAGTGTAAGTGCAAGGAAACTTCGTAGACCTTTACCTTTTATTAACCTCTTGCACGAATGACATCTTAAGATCAAAAACATGAAGAATATACTTAACCCAATAATTGCTGTGCATGAAACGAGAATATAAACTGTCATTGAGGATTGTGTTTCAATGGGTTCTTGTAATGGCGATTTTTCCTTCAGCACTAATGTACTTTTAGTATTAAATTGTAATACTAATACATTTAATTCACTGTTCTACAGAAGGGTTTTTGTTCCTAGAAACTGAGTAAATGTAACCAAAATTGATTTTAAAAAAGAAAGAGAGAAAATCTCAAAGTGAAATAAATAAAAGAATGTTTAAGGTGCTTATAACTATTATTATTATTCCTTAAAATTAAACTTTAACAATTCTAAATGTTTCCTTTCATCTAACAATAAAACAAGTTGGGGCTTAAACTGATTTTCACGCATGTTTTATCTTTATACATATAACTTTATAACAACAAATAGCATGAACATAAATTATTAATATATTGAATACATTGGTAAAAAGAACGTATTAACACTTGTTGGAAACATGTAGAACTGATAACAAATACTAATATTTATAACATTTAGCTAGGAGACATTGATTTGACAATTTTGAAATTTTATTTAATGCGCAAATCAAAGTGTGTATATAGCATATTTTGCAAAGAAGTGATTTAATTACTAGTTAATGCAATGCAAGTTCAACTTTACTCTGGGAAAAAAAGAAAGAAGCAAATGAAAACTCGTAAACAATGAACACATTACAACAATTGTGTTCCATTTAATTACATTGTAGTTATAGAAACAATTCGTTCAAATTTTAAATATTAACTGAATATTGTCTAAATTATGGTATATTAATAATCAAAACCACTTTTCTTTTCATTTCACTTACTAAGCAAATATAATGGCACTTTCGCAATTGTTTTCTTTTCCTCATAAAATTGAAGTGATTGGAAAAATAGTCAACAATAATGACAAGTAATTGTAAAATATATTGAAAAGTAATATAGGAAAAAGTCAAGTTTAACGTAAATAAATGTAAACGGAAAAGATTGTTTTCATTATACTTTGTTCTTCCTATAATATTGTTGTCGTGCTTAAACAAGTAGGAAGAGGGTGTTAAAAAATGAATTTGTAATATACAAAAACACCAATTTATTCTGTGTGTAAATGAATGTGTAAACAAAAATTATAAATAATAGAACATGATTATTTTCTCTTTTTTTTTCAGCCAACACCGGTAGCGACTTGGAATGAAGGATACTACAGTAACACCCCAACCATTTACTCTATCTCTGAGAATGTGCCAATGGAACCAATTAATAGACTGGATACTTCGCATGAAATGAGCACTGAACTGTAAATTAATGTTAATTTTGAACTGTACTCAAAAATGTTGTTGTCATAATGTATGAAGTGAATTTAGAAAATATGTGATCTCAGTTATTATTGCATGTAGAGCAAAACTAAAAATAAAAAGTTATTTTTTTTTTGTTGATTTTATGTCAGTGAATATTAAAGACTGTAGAAGAACAATACAAAAATATTCATATACGATTCGAGAATATTTGGAAGCGTTTACAATTTAATAAGGTTTTGTCAAATGCCAAATATTGTAAAATATGTTTCGTGTGATATGCATGAGTGAGAGGTTGTATGATAGCACACTGTATATATAAAGCTCACTGGGTATGGAAATTTCTGTTCTGTTGACTGAATCTCAAAATTTGTATTATGACGACTTTTCCTTGGGAAATTGCAGCATCGGTGGTGATGGTAAAGATGGAAATATGTAAATGTGTCTATATTAATTTTACTGTGTAAATATCAGGGTTATTTTCTTTCAAATAACACAAGATGTGTGCTAGTATGTGTCTGAATGTGTATGTATGTTGTGTATACATGAGAATTTTTAACATCACAATTAATTGATATATTTGTTCTAAACGTCATTATGAACTTGTTTTTACTATATATATTATTATCTCTATTCGTTAATTGTCTGCAAAGAAATGGTCATTATAATGTCATAGTCATCAGAAAGGAAGTTTGTTGTGCAATATTGATCATTTGCTAAATGGTTGACAAATAAAATATTTCAATTCTTTGTAATAAAATGCGCACTCAGCATTTCAAAACATTTATAACTTAAAATTTTATAAAATAAATTTATGAATGTGTCAATTTACTTTCGCACTTTATTTCTACCATTGTAAGTACCCAACCATAAAGAACTAATATGCCCCATTACCACCAAGAGAGGAGATACTGATAATATTACTTTTAGAACCCAACTATAATAACTCGATATCTGAAACACTTAAATCATTAAAACTTGCAAGCTTATTATAAATTAATACAATACTGTAATGACGTTTATTCAAAGAACAAATCTATTGTATTTGCTAAAATTCGCCCTGGCACGATGTACCGAAATAGTTTACATAAAAAAATTAAATCAGTTTTCCATTGGACTGTGAAAAAGTTAGTTTGGTGTTTGGAAGTTACAGTGATAGGCAAGGAAATGTTACGGACATTTGACATACTGGATGATCTGATTTTGATTAATTGAGGTTTAATGGGGACGTCAGCATCGAGACTTAATTGTCCTCGTCACGATTAACACAACTATTCAAAAAGGCTGACTGGGTTTAATGGGGACGTCAGCATCCAGACTTAATTGTCCTCGTTACGATTAACACAACTATTCAAAAAGGCTGACTGCCGTAAATAAAATTTAAAAACAAACATATTAAAATAAGAAAAAAATTGCTGTAAAATAGATTTAACCTAAAAAAGAGAGAAACTAATAAATGTATAAGAATAACAAATACGTAACTAACAATAAATAGTAAATATATAACAATAACAGAAATAGTAAAATAGAAAAATATATAACAATTACAATAAAGAGTAAAAAAATAATAAATAGTCGCCATTTAACGTTTCAGGCGAACCTTTCCATGTAGGCCGACTATCGTCCACTCAGTATCCATCAGATCATCTACCACCATGTCAAATTTCAAGGGAACTACAGGTGGCTTACTAACAGATTACGAGTTTTGCACTTTTCGGGGAAAGAACCGTGTCATGAGCTGGTACATATAATATACTTAACAAATTTTAGGCCAGCCATATAAGGTGAGCGGTGATAAGCTGGAGTTCACCCAAGACCACAACTAGGAGAAACACGTGGAGTTTTGGAGCGTTCACTAGTAGATGTGACTGGGGTCTGAATTTCTAAACTTTGTCGGGACAAGATCTCTTTCGACACCACTAATAGAGACACGTGGGGTTTTGGGGGATTCGCTCGTCGACGTGACTGGGGTCAGAATTTCTGGATGATCGGGAAAAAGATCTGTTTGGGTGGAAACGTCGGACGTATGGGTTGCCACAGATTTATTAGAAATAGCTGCAACAGTAGCAAAGGGCATAAAAAGTGAGGAAAGGATGCTTTTCTTTAACTACTTTCCTTTAAGCGACTTAGAATCGACAGCAAAGATCTTCTCAACAATCATTAGCTCACGGATAAGTTTCTCACGTTGAAAGGCTGGATTGTCCCGAGACCAGGCAGAATGTTCGCTCTTGCAGTTGATACAAAAGTGCGCGGTCACTGTACAGGGCTTCACATCGTTACTACACTAGCCACAATTCACACAAAGAGCTACACTCGCATTACACGACGTGCTGATGTGCCCGAAGTGTTGACATTTGAAATAACGCAGGGGACTGGGAATATAGGGATGAACCTTAAGTTCATAATAACCAGCCTTCACATAGTCCGGAAGTGTAGGCAAACTGAAGGAAGAATTAGTGACTTAGTGGCAACGAGATCACCTGACTTCTTACTTTTGATGCGAGCTACCTCTACAACATGTTGGTCAGCCAGCTCTGATTTAATCTCCTCCTCAGTGGCAATATACCACACCACGAGAGACGTTCAGTAGACGACGAGATTCTACTGACACGTTCCTGGTCCATTGTTAGTTAATTTAATATAGCTTCGCTGTTTGTTTCTCATCGACCATTTTCACCAATAAAGTGCCATTATGTAATTTCTTGATATTTTTAACTTGTCCGGCGTTATAAGCAATAACTTTATTAATGAGGAAAGGTTACAAGCCGTTAATAGCACTCGGACGATTTGCTTCAGCATTGGCACTATCAGCATCTTTATCTTTAACACAGGATGTCGGACTACAGGCATCAGGATACTTGTCTTTTACACACTATCTACACCTCGCTCTTATTTGGTTTGGGCGTTTTGCGAGAGGGTGAACCCGGACCCAATTTTAAAGTTTTAGTACTCATAAAAAGTTGGTATTAAATATACATTTATAACGAGAAAATGTGTGTGAACGCCGCAACTTCACACCGGAGCGCTTGAGAGAAAGCTTACGTTACTCCCCTGGCTATCTCTTAAGCACATCCTCATTGTAGAATCAGCGTGGGAACGACGCGATCAAGGGCAGTGGGAGTGCAAGAAAACAATTCCCGTCGACAAAAACGCATGGCCCCGAAAACAACAAACAAAAAAATTGAACTAAAAGAAACAAACTGTCGAATAAAAATATGGACCCCACCAACCCACAAGAGAACAAAGTGTGCGGATTTTTTATATTTTTTGTGCTTTTATTATTTTTCTTTTCTATGTTTAACACTTTTTTGAATTTTTATATTTTCAAACACTTGGACACCGGACAAACCGAACATTGGACGCACATAACAACCGGCCGCGAAGGGTGCACTTCCACCTCACATAGAGGAAGACTCCCACAACCACTTAGGACACTACTCTATCCGGTTCTGTTGGGTGCGCATGTGCTTCACTCTTCCGTCCCATGACTCCGGGTCCATGCATCTTCCAAATCATAAATCCGATTAACAGAAACAGTCCATAGTGAGACTGATGTCCAGAGAAAGCAGTCCACATCCAAGGCTTATCTTTGTACTTTGCTCGATCGCAGGTTTTAAATGCCGGGTGATCGGCCCGGCACAACCCCAACCTGGAGGACCTGGCTGATTGCAGTTCCGAAGACCTGGGTGATGGGGGCACCACATCCCGAACTGGACGATTTGAAGTTAAGATTGGAGCTTGTGCAAATAGACTAAAGGCAAGATGAAGATAAAGTGATAGTTACAATACAGATTGAATATTTTAAGGACTGAGCCTCTACGATGATTTAGGGAACTAAATGTTCAAGTTTATTAAGAAAACTGAGAATTGAAGGTAATTGAAAACTAAAGGTTCACGAAGATTTTGGAGAAAATGTGTGTTAATTATTATCATAAGTCCTAATTGATTAGAATAGACAGAGTAATAATTTTCTAGAGGGATGTACCGAGTAGAGTAAAGATGTATCCTAAGGCTTACAAAGAGGTCCTTCTGCGGATAAAAATCAAGTATCCTAATGTTAGTACCAGATATGCACCTGTCTACTACAGCTACAATTAATTAGATATATTTAGTTTATTAAACTACCTCAACATTTATGAAATCTAAGATAGCACGAAAAACTAGGTATCATTTGGTGGTGTTAATTTTTATCCCTGTCAGGGATCAAGTCATCTCGTGATTGAGCTATACTTAGGGTCGCGAGATGTTCCAATTTTCGGTAAAAATTATTCAGAAAATGTCTGTTTTTAGTTTTGTATTGAAATATCAAATTCTAGTTCAGCTGTACTTAGGAAAATGAACACATTAGCATCTATGCTTTAGCAAAATTATTTTAGAGATATCGCAAATGAGATTTTTAAGCCTCTTAAAGGAATATTACTAATCACTATAAAACACAATAGTGAACAAATATGTCATTTTACAACACACAAAGAGGTGCTGCAGACTTACCACGTTCCCAAAAGAAGCCACTACACGAAATATTACCCCATTATATATAAAAAAGTTTTCAACATAAATAATTCATTTTATTTTACACCACACACACACACAAAAGTGCCTATCCCTTAGCTCTATTAGATTGGTGATAGGTTGAATAAATTGTATAATTAACACAAAACTATTCCTTTTTTTTTTCTACTCAGGGTTTCGTTGAGTCCTAATAATGAAGTAATCAATTCAGTATTTATATGAATGATTCAGGAAACTACTTAAATTTGTAAGGTTGATTGACCTAGGAATTGAAACGACATCTATGAGAAACAACTTTTAACCTTCTTTCCCTTAAAAAATTCTGATTTTGCAGCTAGAATATCTGACTATCTACTAATGAAATACTACTGTTAAAATCCACTGCTTGTAAATTCTAAAACACACATTTCAAATAAATGCAATAATAATATTTCGAATAATGTGTAAATTTCAAAAATAATATTGTGTGTTTCAAGTCAATACTCTATTTATCACCGATACTATATAAGATATGTGCCATACTTCATTTATTGTAAGATTCATATCACATAAACTATCCCTGGGACTGTACCGGAGTGCTGCGCTCCAAAATCGGAAATTATAGTTGTCCAGTTAAGAGGAAACTCCAAAAATAATACAATAAATCACAGGCTACGCGACAGCATTACTTTGTGTAGTTTGAATTTAGGGGGATAAATAATGAAACTTTGAAAAAATAACTTCGAGTAAAGGAAGTTTAATAGGCAAGTAATTGAATTGATGTACGTACAATCTTTTCTACTGAAAACTCCCAATAAATACTGCTGTGTGTATATATATAATTTGAGAGTAAATCTTTGAATTAATATTTATTTTGTTTATTAAATAAATAATCAAAAAAGATACATGTGTTAATTCCAAATACAGTAACTGGCATTTGTGTTCAGGTTATTGTCTAGAGCTAGACTAAACACAAGCTCTCTCTCTCTCTCTCTCTCTCTCTCCATCTTTCTTGGGCAACGGGCTTTAAGATTCATTTTACTAATAAAGAAAATAGTTTTGCTACAACTTTTATTAGAAATTTCGCAAAAATACCAGGTCTTATCACCCTCAGCTTTAATAGAATAGAAGAACATGAAATTTATTCTTATTATTTAATAGCCGGAGTGTTGTACTCGATTAGGAAACGACTGCACGCAGACTCGTAGTGCGTAGTCTATTACTTGTGAGGCCAGTCTTCGTGTATCGGTGGTAGGTGAGATTCATTTCCCACTCTGTCGTCGTTCCAAGCGGCTCAGGGTGCCGCCCAATTTGTGAAAAGGGCACCTTAGAGAAACCTGGGGAGTAAAGACGATCGGGCCCTGACGATCACCTCTTGTGTGTACCGAAGTCAAGAAAAAGTGGAGTTTTTCCATTATATAACCTGTGGACTAATTATCCAGAATTGAAGTACAGTCCATTACCACATAGAACCTAGAAATTAAAGGTGGCCTTCTCCCTAACTGGGCAACCGGCTTGCATCTAGATTTAGCTGCATATCTGGAACCATGTTGTCTACTGAGTTGATGTTTTAATTAACTATGTGTATGTTGAACATTTACCAAGAATGATGAAAATTCTAATATTTGAAAGCTTGAACTTCAACCTTATAGAAAATACATCATATTTAATGAAGTTGCGTACTGACATTTATTTAAAACACTAATGTTCATAGGCAGCATGTTTGGATATAGAAACCAGCAAAATAACAAATATAATAAGTAAAACATAAATAATATTTAGAAATATAAGGATCTCTTTAATAATATTGCAATAAGTAAAGACACTAATTTAAAGTACAAAGTTCCCAAAACAGAGGTGAATGACTTATTAAAAAATAATTGTACATCTCTAATGGTATTTCATAATTAGTTGAATAATACGCTAGCAGTAAATGAAAGTGAATATTACATTGCATGATCAAGATTATTTACGTTTCTTATGCCTAAGAAATTCAATGATAAATGGAGGACGATAAGAAGTGAACGATAAAAGTTCAATACATAATACCGAGATTCAAAGTCGCCACTTGCGATTGTCGGCCTAAACTTAGACCGCTCGACAAATTAACCGACACGAAAGGAAATACATTATCGTTTGATGCAAAGAATTACATAAATATTTAACGAAAACTGCAAATAGGGCGCTGGAGCAAAGAAAGAAATTGAAATTTAGGATTAGAAGTACCACATCCACAAAAATGAGGAACTATAGCATCCTTTCACTATGGATATTCACTTGGACATGTTAACTATACGCCTGCTGACGAAAGAACAAACCTCGATTAACACGGAAGTATCTTATTTGAAGAAGTAGGTAAATCACACTTCCATTTCAATGAAATGGAATGCTGATTCGATCCGCAATGATACTATAGGAACTGGTAAAGATTGCCAAATGTATTTTGTATTCTTGATCCGGAGTTATGTAGTGAAACAGATCCATACAACTTTTTGATTTTTTGACGGCTGGCCAGTGGTGCTATTCAAGTGATTCGCTCGAACCGGTTGTAAAATTGCTTCTTCATATCTAGATCCAGAACTTAACGAAAGAATGTTAATTCATTAGCACTATATTTTAAAAATCAATATTCAAAATATTAGCGTGAGCTATATGCTGTATGACGTAATCCTAGCTATCATTTCTAGTATATTTGCAATAAATAACAATATAATCATATGGTAATAATAACAACACTAAGTCAACTTTTTATATTGATCATAGAAACGATTGTTAAATTATTTGAATGACACCACTGCGGCTATTTTTTCTCTTCAACTAGATATTTTTTCTCGGAAGATTAGATTGGATCAATGGAAAATATATGAAACATATACAACCTTCCAACCTAACACAGGAACTTGCTGACGACAGTTCGAATTCAATGGAGTTTTGCAAGTCTCGTATTCCAAGTTTGATACCGTTATGTTTAATGGTTCAGAAAAGTTATAGTCGTTAATTTCTCCATTGCAAATCACTTTCGGAAAGAATTACCAAAATTTATGCAAGTAAATGAGGTGTTCTTTTTGTAAATTATTCATTGTAGCTTTGGAAGTTTAAGATTAACAATAAAACTCATACTGATCAAAGCAGTATATAATTTTAAAATATATATACTGCTTTGGTCAGTTGGAGGTGTTCTTATACTGCATATCAAAAATTCTCCCCAAAAATTTCATATGTTTATTTTCACCAGATTTAAAAAAAAAAAATCAATATTCATTTCTTTCACCATATTGAATTATACTACACCCCTTCATGATTGGATCTTTAACATCCATGCAAACTAATGAAATATTCATAATATGTATTTCAGAAAGCACCTGTATATAAAATGTTACGCATTTATGTTAAAAAAAAACTTAAATGAAACACAATATTTATATTCTCCCTTCACCTAACAGTGTTTCTCGCATTTCTCTTTGTTCCATCTTTTATGCTACTAATCAATTCCAGTGTCCAAATGCGGACATAATTTTCAATAGACGTAAAAAACCTTAATACTGTTTACATCAATTTGATATCTCGGAGCATTCAGGAGATATGAAAATCATAGATAGATATTATTACACTGTTTAAAACGATGTAATTGTTACATTTTTTTAAAAAAAAATGTTGTTTTAAACACGTCTGTAAGTCTATAACATTACAGCAATAGGTTTTACATAATTTTAAGCAATGTTGCAACTTTATTAATGCTCGTATCTCGGAACAGTCTGAGATACCAAATTGCTGTAAACAGCATTATGATCTTTACTTTTATTGAAAACCATCTACATAATTGGATATAAAATTTATATAAGCAGTTTTTGGAAATAAAGTCATTTGAGAAATGTCATTTTTTTAATCCCTTGTAATTTTGTTCCTATTTATTCGAAATACGGGGGCCGCGATGGCTTAGCAGTAGAGCGTTCACATCCGGAGCATTGAGTCCTTGGTTCGATCCCAGCTCGAGCCAAGTGAAATTTGTGATAGACAAACACCGTGTGTGGGGGTTTTCTCGAGATTCTCTCGTTTCCTCACACTTTTTTCATTCCATGATTTTCATTCATTTCTCATTATCATCGTCTCCTTTAGCATAGCCGGCATAACCATGGGACGTAAAACTTAAAAATTTCATTTCATTTTTTTATTCGAAATACATTACATCACGATCATGGTATCCGATATTAAGGTATTTTGATTGTGGATTGTCCCGTCTGTCTCACTTGCGTTATTACTGTTGTAGAAGCTTCCAAAGTTTGGATGTTTGTGATACTGTAGTGTCCTTAATTTGTAACACAAACTTAAAAATATATTAATTATTCTTAGCTTAACATGCAGATTTAAAACATATTTGAAAAGATAATACATTAACTGTGTTGGGTTGTCAACGCTGTTAATTGATGGCACTGCAGAGTATGTCAAAACGATTCCTCCTATTGATATTTGCATCGCAACAAAATGTCAGTATTTTATACTTATTCGTTTAAAAATCACAACGGTGTTTCAAGATGAGTTGTCAAAAGAAAGGGAGAGAGAGTGTATATCATTCTTAAATTTTGAATTTGATTTTTTACTAACTAAAACGCCCGTTCATCGCACAGGGAGGAGAAGGTTTATGCAAAATATCTTAAAGTAAAGAAATGAGTGAAATAAATGACGAAAAACAACACCTTTATCCTCTCTTGTTATGTAATCCCACGTAACAAATATGCATTGTTGGTTTTCATATACGCAACGTGTTCTCAGAAACAGACAGAAACGTACATAAACTTTGACCCCTGCATCCACCCTCGACCCGAAAATTGGATAAACGGTTTCGTATGCAATTAAATCTGGTAACTCTATCTGTGCACAAAAAAAAAAAAAAAAAAAAAAAAAAAATTGTTAGCTCTAAATGACTCCTTTCTATGCAAAAAAAAAAAAAAAAAAACTTGAGTCAGACACTTTGTTTTGTTATTTTTATGATTACAGAAATATTTATTTATTTATCCCTTAGCAAGAAAGCTCTCGGCCAGTTGGCGCATGCTTCGCTTTTGGCTTTCTACGCTTGCACTTGAAATATATGTTTTCATACAATCTGCCTTTTGTTGTACTTGCAAGCGAAACTTTAGACCCTTCGCAAGCGTCATAGCATCACTGGCCGTTGATTGGCTATTGACTTGACTTGTAAAACGCTTGCCTCAGGCTTGAACGGAACTTGAATGAAAGATTGCCCCCATGTAACTTCATTACTGGAATCCAGCGTGCGGCATGCTTGGACGTTTTCCCATCAAGCTGAATGCAGGCTTGGTCGACTTGCAATTCAAACTTACATCAAGCTATTTGAAAGTTCTCTCTGCTACTAAGGATTATTTATTGTTCCTTTTCTTCCTCTTTAATTTGGAGAATAATATAAAATATGTACTCTCAGTTGGTTAAACCATTAGTCTTATTCAGAATGTAATTAAAATGAACATATATACGAAACCCATTATTAGTATAGCTAAAGGACTATATTAATACTTTAAAACACTAAAATAATTCAAGACAAATGTGAAAGGATAAACAGAAAATCATAAGAACAATTAAAGGTTATAACTTACTTAGTTATTTTCACAACGACATTCAATAGCTGGACTTCTATCTGGCAAATGTGTGCAGACTTCCTGTCGTGGAGAATCTCTCTGGGGAAATGACATTGATGGAGCTCTTGGTATAAGATTGTCAACCTTCTGACCTGCAAACATCCAAATGTTTCCAGGGACTTCATTTTTTTGTCTATCTTTGTAATCATGAGTAGACACTTCGCATTCCTGTTGGATGGAAAATTCATATATCAATATTAAATAGCATCAATGATGAAATAAAATGTAGATATGAACATGACAAGAAGAAAAAACAAAGTATCACAAACAAATTGCATAAAGAAACATAACAGAGTCGGAAGAAGACAAAGAATACAAAGTAATACTAAGTTGACAGTGTTGTAATTGCAATTGGTTATCTGTTAATTAACTGCATAAATAGAAATTTACATTCTTCTATATCATAAGAAATCTTTTAAGATCTCCAAGCGAACACATGAGCAATACTTTCACAATAAACTTAGACTGCTGGTACTAGTAAAGCCCATTGGAACGAGATCTTTACAAATTTCAACGGTAAAAGAAAAAATTCTACTACTAAAACCTGAAATTAAATCAAAATTACACAGAGTGAGGAAAGTATCCAAAAAAAATCAGTACTACTTCTGTTTGTTAATTTTTCTATGTGCTGAATAACATTCAATAATGATAATGTTCTTTAATTTCTGCTTTACGTAACACTTTCTCTTAATACAACAAAAAGTCTGTTTGGCTAAGACTTTGTAACGATTAAAAAAAGTTCGATCAACCCTGACAGAAATTCTGTTGATGATGCGTTTTTTTTTTAAATATAAATAGTCAGTTTTCTTGGAAAAGTCTTAGCTCTTCATGCAGTTAAGTTGTATTTTTTAAAAGAAGTTTCTTTTTTATTCGAAGCCTAAACTTGATTTGCAGGTTTGAGTAGTGTTGGTCTGCAAATATGAATACTTAGAAATACTGCTTCAGCTACTCACACTTCTTATAGTTTTTTACGCTAAAGTATTTCCAAAAATAAATAAATAAATAATTTTCCGAACTTTCGCATTCTTATAACTCTCAAAAGATTATTTTTTCTTACTCATATTTATTAGAACTTGTATTTTTTTATATATATATAGCATAAGGAATTATTTCCCAAGGTTGATGTGATACTTTTCTGTCTATGTACGAGTAAAGAATTTTGAAAAGGAAAGTGAATATTTATTTTCCTCAAAAATGTTGCGCAGAGGAAAACAGTAATTCACACAGCAATATAATCACAAAAGCACGTGAACGGTCCAAGGAAGAAGCCGTATTTCTCACAGTTTGAGGTACCAATGCCACAATATAAATCAGAAAATAGATTTAGATTCTTCTTACTTTACACAGAAACCGTGAAAGAGAGAGAGAGAGAGAGAAAAAAAACAGATGCAGGGAAGACCATGTAAAGCGCTAACTTGTAACTGCTCTCTTGTAAAAACTGACAAAATATGATTCTGGCATGTTTTTCTCTTGAGTGTTCTATAAATAAAAAAGATTATATCTAGTGTAGATGTAACCTAACAGAGTCCCGTAACAGAGGTTCATGCAATTGCAAATCCAGCACACCATTACTATAACATTAACTAATATCGATCAAACAACAAATGATTAATTTATATTTAACTCGTTACTTGGTTGTTTACAAATGCAGTCCACACCAATCTCTACCTTTAAAACATTCACAATAAGATTAAATTATTCCGAGTGGGAGTTCAACGTCTCATATAGCATCGGTGCTAAAATGGAATGTTAAACTCCAAATCAACCAACAACCAAGATTAAATTATATCATTATTAAAATTGTACCAAAAATGATAATACAACAATTTTCTAAATTTGCATGCGCAACTCTTATGATAAAGGCAGTCAGTAACCTTTGAAATCTCAATTCAAATAAAATAAAACACGAATGGTATATCAAATATTTTATTTATTTCAAGACTGAATTACCAAAACATTTATTCTCAGAAAATCACAATATAATATATATTACTGGAACTACGTTTGATTTTGAAGGGAGAACTATATTAATATATATTCTGAACTTCGTACATCATGTTCACAAGATGTTAAGAAGTTAGTATGTTCACCTTTGGCGTGCGTAGTCCCAAGTTTGATTTATGGACCTCATGTCCAATACATAAAAAAATAAAAAAAAAAGTTAAAGAGCATTTTTTCTTACATTCAAATACTGCCAGTACTCAGTTTATTAATAGTGCTTTACCAATAAATTTATATTTTGAAGGAGCTTAGAATAATGTAAAGGCAATTCTCAATATATTTTTGGCCTGTTTTCCGAATTTTGTGTGTTTAAGTATTAATTACATTTCAAACTAAAATTTTGAACAAAGTATAATATTACACCATCTGTAAGAATTTGTAAAAGTATATCCATTATTTTCAGCATTCTATCATGTATGTATAAGAGCAGGAAGTTGTTTTATTTAATAAGGTTCCAAAAGCGGAATTAGAAGATAGTGATAAATTCAACAATATATCATATTATTTATATTTATCTGGAAAGTATCTTCTAACTCAAATAATGAGTGTATTCGGCAATGACAAGACTTATGTTAACCCTATTCTGGTTGTGAGCCCACGTAACTTTGGCCAATGTTTTCTTCTATGAACTATCACGATTAAAGTCTTCGCCTCTTAATAATATGGCGCATGTTAGCTAGTTTCCATGTCTTGCTGTTTGTCTTGCATTTATGATTACTTCTACATCCCATAACACCTTCCATAATATATAGGTAATCACCTTCTATCTGAGGTTATGTGACATTTGCAGCGCAATAAAATAGCTGAATAACAATTATTGTCACATGATAACGTTTTGGCCATTTTAGATTTTCCTAGGTGGCACAGAGGTGAACGTAAGAATGGTATTGAAGATAGTTTGAGGTGGAATGGAAATGACCTGGAATCCAACGAAGTGTCTGATTCTTCACAGTGAATCAGATTCGTAAAAGGACATGAGATGACAATTGCGAAATTATTGGAAAAGGTTGACAAGTGTAGTCAGTGAACCAAATGTTGACAAGAAAACACCAATACGAATTATTGTCAAAGAAAAACCAGAACCGAAAGGATGTGAATGCCAAGTAGCCGCACCTTTAAAATCATCTGACGTTTTTCGATCCAATCATCGCACATGAACTAACCAGAATACTGAAGATGCAAAAACATGTTACGAAAGCAAACCTGGGTTTCTGTAGAATACAGATGTGACAGAATTACCTTATTTTCACTGAAAATGTGCTCCCCTTTGGGAAACATAAGAAAAAGAGCAATAAATAAATAAAGTGAAGCGGTAAACAACACTGGTATAAAAATAAAAACACCAATATGAGCTGGCAAACCCTCTGCTACAAAAGAATGTATAAATTGAGTCCATCATGTTATAATGTTTCACTCCACCATCTGATGAGTAATCAGCAGCTTGGACAAGATGCTTTTTCACAATGTTAGATCCTAGTGTGTCCATTTCTTTTACTTTCCTGTTTTTAACCTACGTGATCAAGGTTTCAGGGGAGAGTCGAAAGCAAGGAAGTGAAAGATGTTTCCAAGAATTACAGTTAAACCATGTACGTAAGTAAAAATACGTAAAGTGACTAGAGTTTCCCAACACAAAATGTTGTCTTCCAATATGCTTAGATTTTGAGATACATTTTCTGTATCTCTTGCTATATACGTTATTTCAAATTAGTTAAGACAATTATTTTTCTGTTTGTCGATATTTGATTATATATGTTTGTTGTGTCATTTCGAAAACAATAAAATACTGTGGTAAGCAATGTCTGTTTTTAGTAACAGAACTTTTTATCCTGGAGTAAAGCTGATCTCATTGTACTCTCAACTTTTCCCAACATAACTTTTCCATTGTAGCAGAACAGAGTTAAATTATATAGACTTTCATGATGAAAAAGGTTGATTACGCTTACTTTTATTTACAAACGTGAGGATTTAACCTACTGAATGAACACTAAACAAACTGTTTCCCGTGCATGCACAAAGAAATGTCATTTCAGATATATTTATATGAATTCTATAATTAACAATGTAGTAAAAAGTAAAAATGATCACTTTCAACATACTAAAGTTATGACATTCACGGGAACTGTTTCGTTGTTACATGTCTAAAACGTTAATATCAAATCGAACACTTGACATATATTTTGAGAAAAGAAATTAGAATAAAACATTACTTACTATACCCATTAATGTCTTGTACCAATGATCTTTCTCAACTGTTAAGTTCTTATTGGTGGAAGCATTGTAGATTGCTAATTTTAGCATTTGCTAAAATGAAAAGGAAACAGATTATTTCACTCTAAAGAATGCTTCAAATATTTCAAGATTTTTTAAAGATATAAATTCAAACAAAATTAAAGTATTTTTATATTATTATTTTTTAAATATATAGAACCTTACAAAAATAATGTTTAGAAGAAAATTACAATCTAAATAGAAAGTACCATCTGATAGCAGATTGCAAATGAAGGGTAAGGGGAAAAAAGAAGGAATGTCACAAAACTACATTTTCGAGAAAACGGCTTTTTAATATTGGAAACCGTGTAGAAAATGAATAGGATTAAATTACACGAACGGCCACTTAATAAAGTTAAAAGGCTATTGTCCATTCATTATTGTACGCACTGCAGATAGGCCAAAGCACTCGTTAAAGCACATACATAAACATTCCTTGTTTCTTCTCCTTATCCTTCAAATGACCTTTCAAAAAGTATTTCTATATATTCAGTTTTAGAATTTGAGTTATCTAATTACCCTGAAAAGTTCGCAATTTACATACAAACATATTCATCAAATGTATGAAATTTTCTTTAATTCTACTCTGAAATTGGCCTCGAGTTCGATTCCCGATGGAGGCACTTGGTCGAAAAAGTATAAAAAGCTTTTTCAGGATGGGTTTTCTTCATTCACGCCAACCGCTTCGTTCCTCAATCGTTTCTTCCTTCCATTTCCTCGGATAGTATGCTCGCCGAGGAACATCATCCATCAAATATGACGGGCTAACATAGCCATAGATACCGAAAGCCCAGAAATATAAAATTCTAAAATCTACTCTGAAGTTGTAACACGATTCTATAAAAGTTAAAAGAGTTTAAAAAGACATAAAAAAGTACAAGATTTCAGAAAAAATTGAAAAAAAAAAAAAAAACTAAGGAAAAGTCATTGAACGGGGCTCTTGAATAGTCTTTATCTCCCACGATTATTAATATACTTCCTTAAGTGGATTTTAATAGGCAGTAGAAACGTATATCATGTTGTAGAAATGAAACATTAGCATTTGCATGAAATTCGTGTTTTGATTGCTCTCCTATACTTTCCAACTGATTGCAGTGAGGTAAGTTCTATGTTACCGATATACCAAAGATATTTTCTTTCTTAACTTGCCATACTGAGCTTTTCCGCTATTACCAGGATTTTGATTGATCGTTGAACGATCTTGAATGAAATAATAACAATAATAATAATTGAGACAAAAGCAACACGAAATTTCTTGAACGAGTCTCTTGAATTCCATATTTATAAGGGGCGATCAACTGAAACCCGTTCGTTCCGTGTGCTATTAGTATAGTGTGCAGGAGGATATTGTTTGTTTAATAGTGTGTAATGGCTAATGTCCTGTGTGTTGGGTGTAGGAATGTTGTTGATACGTGTTTCTGTTTTGCAGGTATAACGAATGAAAGATGACGTTCAAGATCCCCAATCCGGCCAAACAGGACCAGCGTACCGTCATCCAGTTTCTGAGTGCCGAAGGTTGTCAACCAGCTGAAGTGTTCCGGCTATGAAAGACGTATGATGATGCATGCGTCTCCAAAACAACAGTGGTGGACTGGGCCAGAATGTTTCGGAAGGGGCGTGAACAAACCACTGATTATCCCCGTCCTGGTCAAGCCCATGTTGTTGCCACAGAAGACACGTGTGAAAAGGTGTATGCGGCTATAGCTGTGGATAGACGCATTAGTATTCAATCCATAGCTTGTGACTTTCACATCTTTGGGCCTCTAAAGAAGACATTGAAAGGTCAGAGACTTCAGTCTGACGCTGAGGTTCAGGACGCTGTGCGTGATTGGTTTGATAGTCAGCCGTCCAATTTTACATGGACGGCATTTGTAAGTTACTGACACAGTGGGACAAGTGTCTCAACGCTCATGGTGACTTCTTCTGAACAATATTTTTACTGCATGCTAACCATAGATGCCTCTAGATAGTGCACAAGTTTCCGCTCGAAATAAAATTTATTTCATGAATTATGACTATTGAACGGGTTTTAGTTGATCGCCCCTTATATCAAAATATAACATGAAGATTTTACTGGTGTTGTTCTCATTAATAATCACATTCAACACTTCTATTTCCTTTCTTTAATTGATTGTGGATAACGTAAGGTTTTTTTAAAAATCTGAATTCGAATAGCATAAATGAGATTGATCTCTTTTGCATAGCACACACTTATCTGTTTTTAAGCAACCTTTAAGTAATTATTGTCGTATAGTTAGGAAACATTAGTTTGATGTTAGGCACTTTTTTTTCTAATTTTTAATCTAAAATAGTTCGAAGCAAATTTAGTCTTGAAGTGAGATGTCATCTCTATGGTTTCATTCCGTTTTTTTTTTTTCCGATGGTAAAGATATTGTAATAATGCATTCAGTTCAGGTAAATAAACAATTGCTATTGGCAATAATTAAAATAACATATTCATTGGTAGGACTAGACCAATCTCTAAGTAACCAAATGTCGTACTTTAAACTCAACGCAAATGTGTTTTATGCAAATTATAATTTGAATAAATTCAGAAGGTAAACTAAATATTACTTCATTTAAAATGGTAAGTGTGTGTTTGAGCAAAGTAACTGTTTACTTTCTCTCTGTTCTTTTCTTTCATTTATTTATATATAATAGCTAGGCATTGTTTCAATGTTCTTTCTTAACGATAAATGAGCACATTCCATTGTACTCTATGGTATGACCCCCATAACTCAGTTTTCAAAAATCATAACTTTTCATAAATCAAACTCAAATCAAATCATAACTAATAGAGGACGTCACACTCATGATTAAAAACAGCATTTCAATAATTTTTACATTAATAAAGATATTGTACTAGTACATATTATCTGTATAAGAACTCATGAACCAGCAGTTCTATCACAAACAGTTATTTTTGTATACCCAGATGTCAAGGCCCTTGAGAAATGGCGGTCAATGATTCTTCTGGTGGACTTAACATTAACTATTTGAAATTTGCTTTTTAAGCATGCGTTTGTGGTAGATCCGTGTGCACTTTCAAATGCCATTAGCTAGATTAATGGAACTCAAAATCAAGCATTGCACGTTAAGCTTAATTATAAGATCTACATTTATTTCAAAGTATTGTTGTTAATGCCAAAAGAAACAAAATATAACTTTTATCTTCTAAATAGCAATTGTGTATTAAAACAATTGCGTATTCTAAAAAACATGAGACTTCATGTGTTCACACCATGACTCGAAAGAGAAGTTTATATTCTTATACACTATTAAGTACTGTATTTATATTTTTAGTACCTATAACTTCGTTCACTTGCATATATTAATATTTATGATCTTAGAAACTATAGAAGATAATCACATCTGTAGTCAACGTGGTTTCATTTGGAGGGAAGAATCCCTAAATAATCATTCTAGATATGCAAACAAGCAACGTACCTTAACCGATAAAGGCTTCTTTTTTATATTTATGTTGCAACTGTAGTGTGAGCCTATAATAATGGATATACATAGTACATCATGGAGTATTAAAGTTATGAATCAATGATCTGAAATATTTCTTTATTGTTGGATTTGCTTACCGGCACAGGTTCTCCCTCAGTCTCCATTCTCTTGTTCCTATACAGGAACAATGCCATCCATCGACAGTAGTGTGTATGTTCATTTGATAACTTCACATAAGGATGTTTGCTCTTTCCAACACCATGTCCCACCATTGGAAATGGAGATGCCACAAATAAAGGTGGCTGCAATAAGACGAAAGATGACATTATATAATTAGAATGAAATTAATGCAGAAAAATTACATCTTGTAAGAACGAATATGTATATTTAAGTACATTACTACATGGAAGATTACAGATAGACATGTACTAAAATTAAAAGATCAGAATAACTACTAAGCTTAATAGTTGGGATATGTTGTGTGTGTGCCCTTAAGTACCGTAAGATGATTTTTGATCAACTCCTTATGCATCAACAAGATTATGAAAGAAGGTTCCAACTATTAAAATAAGATTCGAATTCCCGGTAACATACTAAGTCATGGGAATCTTGACAAATTGTAAATACTCTAAATAAAGGTGGTAAGTGTGTTCTATCATAATTTTAATAAGTATTCTGATTGATAAAAAGGAAGAAGACAATTGCATTGCTCTTATTCAGTTACAATATAATTACGGTAAAGAAAAATATCAAGTATATAACAACCGAACCATTAAAATGTTCTTTTGCTGGACAAAAAATTTCGTTATAATTTCATTTTAATGATGGAACCTTTTCTCTGTTAATTCAACAAAGAAACCATTGTTTTATCTTGGCCTACATAAATTCAATGCACACATTATTATATGTATTAATGAAACGTAATTCGTTGTCTTCCTACATTTATTATACCACCTCTAATTATCTAAAATTACAGGCTTCAAGAAACGTTAAAGTTCACTTATCTAAGGAAACAAAGGATACTGGATCAGAAACAAATTAGTTCAAAAGTATAATCGACAATATTTTTGCAATATTTTCATCAAATTTCAATCTACTTTAATTACGCTTTTATATATCAGATATATCTACTGAATAAACTTTTCGACAGGTGATTGTAATCACCTAAATTATTAGGAAATATTCTCTATTGTACGGTAAATGTAAAATATATATAGGTAAAGGGTTTATATTTTATTTATTTATTTATTTATTTATTATAAACTAATAAGGTTATTATTATATAGAATTCCAGAATTCTGTGTGTTCTGATGTGTTGAGAGTGGTGAAGAGACCAAATAAATAGGGAATTTCTCCGAGTGAGAGCAGTTATTTTAATAAGTTCGAGTATCAGTTCCGATTTGGAGGGCTGCGTTCGAGTCTGCGAAAGTACAAACAAAATATACTTAGCGAATTTACAGGTATTTTGCCAACATGATTTTTTTTCAGCTGCAAAGTTGTATTTACAAATAGGAGAGTTAATTCTCTAAGTGAGAGAATTAACACAATTAAGATTTCATTTACGAGATTTGAGTAGTAGCCTTGTACTATTGAATTTAACTAAAACAACAGTTTATCTTTTCTTCAATTAAATCTTGAGAAAATAGTAATGAAAGATTATTTTGTTCTCTCTCTTAAAATTTTAAGTTTAAATAAAAAAATATTAAAAGTGTCGCTGAATCCGTAAATTTTCCCTAGATGGTGATTTTGTCAAGGAGATATTTCTGAAAGAGATATATTAATAATACTACAAGAATAGATATTACTTTTTTATCGCATGTAACGTTAGCTTTATGAGAGAAAGCCAAGTAAAAAGAACTAACTTTTTGTACAATGCTTTAAGATTATAGAGCTGCAGTGAGGCTGATAAGGTGTCTACTTACCAAGCAGACGGGGTAAGGTGGGTTCGGATTCAAGGTGATTCGGATTCCTTTCTTGTTCCAAAGTAGCTCAGGGTTCTTACCCTCTGTAAATTGGATACCTAAAAACTGAGGCTAGAGACGGTTGGAATGTTGTGTTGAAACGTAGAAAGTTAACTCCACATCAACCTATACCATTTTGGCCTCTCCCAAACAAGAAACATCTTTTACTTCCCTTTAGCTTGTGATTATTTCTGTAATGTCCCATAAACAGAATATAATCGTGATACAGAACTTATTAGGTGTAAAGTAAAATCAGTTTCGAATCCTCAATACCATGATTCCCATCAGTTGATAATGATAATTTATTTCTATATGTAGTGTGTTTCTGTTACTTTTAGAATACATCAAAAATAAATCAATATTGCCATCATCATTTAGAATTTAGAATTAGTACGCCATTCAAATAATGATCTCAACGCACGTATTAAGAAACATGTTTAGTTAGAAGTAATATTTACAAGCAATTGAGATTAAATCAAGCTATTACAGAAATGGAATTGGAAGGATCTAAAAGGACAATTTTAATGTCAATTCCCTTCCTAAAATTAAAAAAAGCCTTATAATGACATAGAAAAAATATTTGTTTACATTGCGTAAACATAAAATCTGAAGAAAGTAACAAAATTAAAATATTATTATTATTTGTAATAGAATAGGTAGTTGAATGAATCAAGTTGTCACTTTGCTTCAAGATGATAGATGAAGGATAACATGTAAGTTTATCTTAATGACATGTAATTCAACTGCTTTCAAGACAAATTTCATATGTTATGTAATTTCTTCAATGTTTCTTCCCTCCTTAACACTACAAAGAATATACATTTCAAATTAATTATGAATAAAATTATATCTGGAACTTTAAACAATTGTCGTTAATAATATCGACAAGACTGTGTGTTCTAAAAGAATTAATTCTACAATTGATAAAAGTTAATATATTTAATTTTCTCTCTCTCTCTCTCTCTCTCTCTCTATATATATATATATATATATATATATATATATATATATATACAGGGTGGGCCATTTTAATTAATCCACGGAAATATCTGAAAAATGATAAAACATAGAAGAAATTTTTGAAGTACACGTTATATATTGCTAAGGGGGAAAACCAATTCCGCCAAAAGTACCCCTCTCCGCCTCCCCTAAATGGGGGTAACGGGGGGTAACTTTGAAATGTCAAATGGGAACATGGGTCGAGTAATACCTCGTTCGAAAGGTCTTGGAAAACTAAATAACGCTGTACCAAAAGATGTTTCATATTGTACACCAGTTTCAAAATGGCCGCCATAATATGTTTCGGAAACTCCAGTACCCGTAGTATGAAAACCATGGAAGGTAAATGAATGGAACAAAATTGAAATACGTAAATATGATACGGCATATCGAATGATGTAATCCCTGTTATCCCAGTGGCCTCCCTGAAGGGGTATTGTGGGCTAACTTCAAAATTTCAATGTCCGACCGGACAACGGTTCGGGCGTACGCCTGACCTACCCAATGCTGTTTGGAAGGCAGACTTCATGCATAGAGAATTGGTGCACTAAGTTAACGCGGATGGCCACAGTTACATTTTGATTAACTATTAGCATTCATGTCATATTGTGAGCTTGAGGGACGAAACGGTGTGTACGTATATCCCCGAAATGCTTTCTGAATAACCAGCACGCATTGCATAAAAGTTTCTCTTTTTTTAGTCACTACAGCGTCATCCTTACAAACAAATGTTTCAACCACACCATACCTATTTGTAAGGTTAGCCTTAATTTACGAATTAAAGTAGAGTTCTCGTTTGAACTTTCACTTTACTTTCCACCCAATTATATACAGAGCGCAGGGAGAGATTATTTTGCAGGACTTGGATTTCTCTCTATACATTATGGCAATTTTACTCTAATATTTTTATCTCTGTTGTATTATTCTCGAGCCTTGGAACGCCTCCGTGGTTTTCCTATTTAATTTTCGTTATTTTCATTTATGTCTAACCGTATTCATACTATGGGCACTAGACGTTTTCTTAGACACAGTCACCATGTCTTTGCGATCATTTTGAAAACGGTGTCTCATGTCGAAAATTTTCTTACAGAAGCTGTTTGATATTAATTTGTCTATGTAACGTGATGTTACTCGCTTCAAGCTGCTATTTGAAATTTTCAAGTTGGCCCCGGATACCTTTCAGTTGGCCCTTGGAGTCACCCCGACAACACCTCTCGATGTGCCTTACGTCAGTTAGCTACTCCAGTTTTTGTTTTGTTGATTTATCTCCAATCGCTTTCATACTACGGGTGCTAAACCTTTTCTCTGACACGGATACTATGTTTCGGCGGCCTTTTGAGAACACTGCCATTTCACATCAATCGTTTTCTCCTGCAATATGTTAGATTTTGCAAGATTTATCGAACGAGGTACCACCCGACTCATGTCACTATTTGAAATTTTGAAGTTAGCCCCCAAGACCTCTTTAGGGAGGCCACTGGGATCACAGGGACCACACCGTTCGATATGCCCTATGATATTTACGTATTTCAATTTTGTTCCATTCATTTACCTTCCATGGTTTTCACACTACGGGTACTGGAGTTTCCGAAACATATTATGGCGGCCATTTTGAAACCGGTGCACAATATGGAACATCTTTTGGTACAGCGTTACTTAGTTTTCCAAGACCTTTCGAACGAGGTATTACTCGACCCATGTTCCCATTTGACATTTCAAAGTTACCCCCCGTTACCCCCATTTACGGGGGGTGGGGAGGGGTACTTTTGGCGGAATTGGTTTTCCCCCTTAGCAATATATAACGTGTACTTCAAAAATTTCTTCTATGTTTTATCATTTTTCAGATATTTCCGTGGATTAATTAAAATGGCCCACCCTGTATATATATATATATATATATATATATATATATATATATATATATATATATATACTATGTGATCAAATGTATCCAGACACCCCGAAAAACATGTTTTTCATATTAGGTGCATTGTGCTGCAACCTATTGGCAGGTACTCATTATCAGCGACCTCAGTAGTCATTACACATCGTGAGAAAGCAGAATGGGGCACTCCGCGGAACTCACGGACTTCGAACGTGGTCAGGTGATTGGGTGTCACTTGTGTGAAAAGTCTGTACGCGAGATTTCCACCTCCTAAACATCGCTAGGTCCACTGTGTCTCATGTAATAGTGAAGTGGAAACGTGAAGGGACACGTACAGCACTAAAGCGTACAGGCATACCTCGTGTGCTGACTGACAGAGACCGCCGATGGTTGAAGAGGGTCGTAAAGTGTAATAGGCAGACATCTATCCAGACCATCACACAGGAATTCCACACTGCATCAGGATCCACTCCAAGTACTATAACAGTTAGGCGTGAGGTGAGAAAACTTGGGTTTCATGGTCGAGCGGCTACTCATAAGCCACACATCACGCAGGTAAATGCCCAACGACGCCTCGCTTGGTGTAAGGAGTGTAAACATTGGACGATTGAACAGTGGAAAAACGTTGTGTGGGGTGACGAATCACGGTACACAATGTGGCGATCCGATGGCAGGGTGTGGGTATGGCGAATGCCCGGTGAACGTCATCTATCAGCGTGTGTAGAGCCAACAGTAAAATTCGGAGGTGGTAATGTTATGGTGTGGTCGTGTTTTTCTTGGAGGGGGCTTGCGCCCCTTGTTGTTTTGCATGGCATTTTCACAGCGCAGGCCTACATTGATGTTTTAAGCACCTTCTTGCTTCCCACTGTTGAAGAGCAATTCGGTGATGGCGATTGCATCTTTCAACACGATCCAGCACCTGTTCATACTGCACGGCCTGTGGCGGGGTGGTTACACGACCATAACATCCCTGCAATGGACTGGCCTGCACAGAGTCCTGACTTAAATCCTATAGAACACCTTTGGAATGTCTTGGAACTCCGACTTCATGCCAGGCCTCACCGACCTACATCGATACCTCTCCTCAGTTCATCACTCCGTGAAGAATGGGCAGCCATTCCCCAAGAAACCTTCCAGCACCTGATTGAAAGTATGCCTGCGAGAGTGGAAGCTGTCATCAAGGCTAAGGATGGGCCAACACCATATTGAATTCCAGCAGTGCCGATAGAGGGCGCGACAAACTTGTAAGTCGTTTTCAGCCAGGTGTTCGGATATTTTGATCACATAGTGTATATGCGCCATATAAAACATTTATAACGTTGTAAAATCTAATGATGTGAATATACAGACTTAATTACTGTAGCAGGTCGTTTTCTGGCGACTATATCGTACAGAACTATCTTAAAATACTGTATTTATGAACAGTATTTCTTCCAGCATACTTTCGAGGGGAAAATTTGCTTCCTGGAATTGATCAACCACCCCCAGAGCTGAAAAAAAATAAAATTTCTATTCCTAGTATACCAAAATAATGTCCTCCTCATATTTGATTCTTTTTCACCACCACCCCTCTCGGATAAAATTTTCTGGAAGAAAACATGGTTATGATGAATCTGTTTAAGATTTATTAAATACATTTAATGCGTAAACGAGTAAGTAGTTGGTTGATTTGAGTTTAGAGGTTCTTTCAGTGCCCAGACTATGTAAGACGTGGAGCTATAGCTTAACGTGAGATCCGAACCAACATAAGCTCCCAATGTTTAAAGGAATAATCAATTTTGTGATTTGACATTTTCTTTTTTATTATTATTATTATTATTATTATTATTATTATTATTATTATTATTATTATTATTATTATTTAATTAGAGTTTAACGTCGCTTTCTAGCACTAAGGCTACTTGTATATATGATGGGGCTTATTTATTTATAGACCCCTATATGGGATCCAAACCCACTAGTCAGGTTTTTATCCGAAGCAATATATCAGGTTTTATCCTGTTTTTATCCGGAGATCAAATCCTGGACTACACGCATAGAAAGCACTGTGTTAGCCACTTGGCCATAAATGAGTTCGCTACCTTGTCGAGCAATATTGAGTTGCAATAGCATGCTTACTTCTACTCGAGACATTTCAGATTCAAATCTAGTTTCTATTATCTAATCTGAAATCAATAGTGAATACCTTATAAGTTAGTTTCCTGTTATCTCTAATTTATTTTCTCATTCGTGTTCACGCACACAGTATACAGTGATAGTTTTTGATACGAAGGTACCTTTGAAATAGATAAGACATGTATCATAATGCTAATAATTATTAGAACTTAGGTATATACATTATTTCAACTCAAGATTGAAATTTTATTGGAATTTTCTATTAGTACAATTTATCTTTTAAGGTTATACGCATGAATGCTGATGAACATCATCAAGTAAATATCTATTCAAACGTAACGCGAACGTAAAAACGTTTGAATATAATGCTCAACCACTTACGGACTACAACTGAGTATTAAAATAAATACTTTTATGACCAATAAAGAGATGTAATTTTCCATTCAGTCATGTGATTTGTAAAATAAAAAATAAAAAGTGAAAAAATACATAAAATCTTTCCCAATACTGTAGTTCTTTTTTTTTTTAAAAAAAGAAGGAAATTTGAGTAGTACACTCATGTCCAAAATGATTGTCGCATATCTATAACTGTCTTCTTGTAAGAATATAATTTGATAATGATTTTGCAGGGTACTTTTAATACTGGTACTATGTGTATAATCGGGAAATTCATATTTGTAGTAAATTTCATAGGAAAAGAATTATAAATACGAAAATCAGAATGAGTAAAACAACGTTTTGGTAAATGGAGAAGAAAGTTTTATTTTCGTTTTATTGTTCTTATTTACTGCTCTTTTGACATGAAATTTTTCACATTCATGTCTTTGCCGATTATACACATACCAACATTATAAGAAATACCGGGCGAATTCGTTATCAAATTATATTCCTACAACAACATATTTATAGACATGCAACAATAATTTTGGACATGAGTGTACATAGATAACTATTATATCTCTCCCAACAAATGGCTTCTATTTCCTGTAACCAGCTTTCGGTTTAGAGATAAAATATTCACACCGGTGATTTTCAGAACAGGGGGAAGATGAATATCTGTTAACCTGGATTCCACTGTGAATTTGTTCCTTTTCATAAATGAAAAAAGTTGTTCAGACTGATAGACCCTAAGTACTATCGAACTTCAGAACCATGTGCGATGACAATTTGACTGTCTCTGGGAACCGTGCAGGCGAATATCTTATTTGTAAAAATTAGAGATATATTCACTTCAATGAATTTTTGCTTTTAAACTGAGTCGTACTGACTTTACTGGGCTGGCACTTTTTCAAAGTCGATGACAAAGGGTCAGAAAACAGGGTGGGCTCATTGTCGATAGATCTGACATCGCGGAACATTTCTTCGAATTCGGTCTTCAAACACTAAAGCTTCTTGGCAGACATTTTGTACAAAAACAGACTCCCTTAAACTTATTTTGTACTTATCACAAGATGGAAGTGTGTCGAGACTTTGAATGATTTTACCTGATCATTCAAATTTGTAATAATTATATATTTTCTTATCGTATTCTTTTATTTTCTCTTGATGAACCGAGGGCCACAGCAAATTGAGTTTAGGACCGTGAGTTTGAGATGCCTGTTATAGGAAATGTTTTGTAGTCTGAGCACTTAGAGAGAATGAAATCCTATGTTAAATTAAGCTGCATAAACATATTAAATGAACCTCAGTTTCCTCTTGTCAC
This sequence comes from Thermobia domestica, assembly GCF_964235325.1. Classification (NCBI taxonomy): domain Eukaryota; kingdom Metazoa; phylum Arthropoda; class Insecta; order Zygentoma; family Lepismatidae; genus Thermobia; species Thermobia domestica. The sequence goes on along the minus strand of NC_137455.1, from coordinate 195,274,981 downwards.
ACGGGGGGGGGGGGGACGTGTGACTTCTTTTGCATTTTTATTAATTTCAATTATTCCATTTTATTTGAATTTGTTCGTGGTGTTGAGAGTTGAAATAGAATGAGAAAGCGGTATTAGTTTATAGTATGGGAATTACGCATGACGAATCCCATATACTATCGGAAAATTATTTCCAAGTTTGTACAGAATGGAAGATAAATGAAATGAAGTCTAGATTCAATATTCGGAAGCAAATGTGTTATTCTTCGGTTTGACTTAGCATTTTGTTCGACACTGATCCTAGCAATATTTTCTAACATACTATAAGTGTAGGAAATGGAATTCAATACTCTATTCATAGTTTTATTTTATCTATCTATCTGTATTTTTTTAAAAAAGCGTGGAATAGTATGTCTCTGAATTTAACAATTATACAATGGATCAATAAAAAAATCAACAGCTGGGCAAGTATTGTGTAGTAATTTATTTTTGTTTTGTAACTGTAACTTGGTGCGTGTTTATTTCTCAGCCTATATATAGGTACATGTTTATTTCTTCCTGAAGGTCGATTTTGTTTTGTTACGGGAAATCCTTTCCTCACGCAAGTTCATGTGTATATATAAATCAATTACAATTCACATTACTATGAACATGTTTGTTTTTCCGAAACAATATGCAATCAAAACTTTTATTTATTGAATTTGACTGTATATGACTTAACAAGTACCTGCTTAAATTGCACACAGGAAATGTAAAACTGATATTGCATACACTGTATGAATGCGTGCGTTGTTTCAATAATAAAATAAGTATTACTTTTCTAAAGTCATGTCAAAATTTCCGTCATCAATTATTTTGTAAATACATTGATTTGGCTGGAGCGAGGCTATCTACAAGTAGACATTCAATATAAAGATGGATCTGAACCACTTTAGTGCGTTGTGCTTTTTCCATTGGGAATCGAACACGGGACCTCGTGCACTAAAGATAAGTTTATTAAAGTTTCAATACATTTTTATTTTTTTATTTTCGCTTAGCAGCTAATGTGATGTATCGCTCAACACAAAGTGTTTTATATTGAGTTAGGGCGAATGGAATATCCATCCAATTGCGTGATCTCCAAAAGGGGAAAAAGCTATGATACCTGCTTAATCTACGTAAATAATCGTAGTATGAAAACACACAGTTTTGCCATCGGTCAGCCAACAATTGGATTTCGTGGTGAAAGAACTCTTCAACCGCACATTGCACCGCCCGATCATCAGGGAAGGTCTTCCCTCCATAGAAGTGCTCGAGATGCCAGAAGAAAGATGGTAGTCGATGGGAGAGACTCAGAATAATACGGTGGATGAGGAAAGGTTTCATACTGCAATTCACGGAGAGTCTACAATGTTCTTTGAGCAACATATGCACGTTTATTGTCGTGCAACACTAGGACACAGTGTCTTTTGAACATTTCTGGATGTTTGTAGGCAAAGTTGCAGTGCATTTCGTAGAGTTTAGTACTGTAACAATCCGTTGTGATGGTTTCGCCACAACGGAGAAAGACATGATGGGTCTACCACACCATAGATCACTACATCAGCAACATCTTCTATACGGGTTTTGGAAATCATCCAGGGCTTTGATCAAGATCTAACTATTGTTCTGCCGTTTACGGTTGCCATACCAGCTCCATTTTTCATCAAAAGTGACAATCCAATGTAGGAAATTTTCCTAGTTCTTCTTTATACTCAGAGAACTATACAACTCTAGACGATGGATCTTGTTGGCTGGTGCCAACTCATGTGGAACCCATGAGTTCAATGTTTTCACCTTACCTATTACATAGACCCGCTAAACGACAGTGATATGGCCTAACTTGTCTATAATGGCACGAACATTATCCGAAGATCTGCTTTCACAGTGTTCCTGAGCTCACCTGAACATGATGTTGATCGGTTTCCACGGGACTCATTTTGCAATGTAGGTCACCGAAATGAAATCTGACAAACCATTGGCGGATGGTACATTCATTCGCCATTCCTGGCCCAAATGCAGTGTAAACGTTATGTAGCTTTCTGTGCAGAATATTCCAATTTGAATTTGTAAAGAAAAGTTACTCGTAATTATGTGCACTTCGTGCTGAATTTTCATACGATCTTGTTCAACAATGAACAGCTTCCTGAGTGTCTGGTACCCCAGTCTGTTTGTTGGACGTGTACAGAGTTCGTGACGTTAGACGCGTGATCTTAGTCATCTCTGTGAACGAATATTTCATTTGCACCAAACTAATAAGTAAATGGCTGTGCGAAATAGACAGGATAAGGTAGAAGGTTAGCATCTTATTTTGTGAGTGAAAATACGTTATCTACTCCTACTTTTCTTATTTACAAGAAAATATCCTAACATGTAAAATCATATCTTAATACACACTTACGTCCAAAACCTAAGGGATACTTATCGAAACTAACATTCCATTATGTCATGCTGATTCTGTGAATACCAGACATCAGGCTGGCACGCCTGACTGAAATGACATGGGTAAAAGCCCGTTTAGTGACACAGGTGCCCTCTTTGACTGCAATAACAGGAAGAACGTCCGTAGCGAAAGAAACAATAATCAATTACTTTTGTTTTCGGAGTGTGCAGTTACAGTGAACGTGTTCTAGGAATACACGAGAACACATGTGAAGATATAACGAGTGATCGGATCATCGGTAGATTAGAAGTGAGAAAAAGTCAACAGGATGTGGTTAGGAATGTTCCTCGCAGTGTTATGTCGCGACTGTGGGATCGTTTCCTGGCTGGTGAAAAACACTAGTATGGTGGATGCCATCGATGTGTAACAACACTCCATGAGAATCGTTATCTGGTCTTAAATGTCTGATGAAGATCAACGAACACAGCAGGTACACCAGCTCAAGACCTTGCAGCTGCTTCTGGATCCACGTTTCACGTCAAACTGTATACCGGATGTTACACGAAAGCACATCGTATGCACATCGATCTACCAGGTACATATTCCTCACACAACAGCAGCGACAGACACTCTAGTAGTAGCGTATAGCCTGCAGTGAGTGAGCCTCAGAACAGTGGAGTAGTGTGGTCTTCAGTGACAAGTAACGATTGAGTTTGGAGAGTGGTTCTCATCGTCTGTTTGCTTGAAAGGCACCAGGAACACGTTATTGCCACCAAAATGTTGTTTAAAGGGACAAGTATGGAGGAGCTGGTGTCATGATACGGTTCCGTACACCACTTCATATGTTCCAGCAGCGGAGAAAAACATCTGAGAACTATGGGAACGTCATCCTTGAACAGTAAGTTCGACTGTTCCGTACTGCATAGGTTTTGAATTTCGCTTTATGAGAGACAATATACGTCCACATAGGGCACAGTTGTGGGAGGTTTGCTTACAGCATAAATACATCACACATCTCAGTGGCCATCGCGGTGACTGGACATAATTCCCATTGAACATGTAAGGGATTAGAACGGACAATGGGTTGCAGCCGTAACACTTCCACCACGATCAATTGCTGAATTGCGCAAAATGCTTGATTTTTAAATGGTGTCTGCTGTGTAGTTAATCCTCAAATGCAATATCATTCCTTTCCACGTGAGGAGTAATACAGTTTCGTTTGTATCAATTTACTGAGTATTTTGAAATGAATTTATTCTACGGTAGTTTACTGAAGGATGCAAATTAAAACTTGCTATACTCTTAAACGGTTCTAACGATTTGTTTATACTTCACAAATCAATTTTTCAATAACAAATCCAACTGTGATATAAATCATTTCTATGGGAAAATCGACAAAGGATAATTTACTCTTGAGGTTAATTTTTCAGACGACTTTCTCAGAAACGACGCAGGCGACTTTGCTCATATTTCCTGAATAAATATTTCATTAATAACCCGATAATATGGCATAACTCACTTGTCCTGAAATAATCTACGAAGGGTAGTTTATCTTTGGGGTGAGTTTTTCGGACGATTTTCTGAAAAACGGCTCAGGCGATTTTGTTCCTACTTCATAAATCTCCCCCTCGGAAGAATAGGACATTATGTCACATTTGTCTAAGTTTACAGGAGAGCAGTTTTATCATGCCGATTGTTGCTTTTATTTACTTTCTGCTAGTGTTGGTTGAACTGTTGTAACAAAACGTTACCATTACATACGTTATGTTCATTACGCCAAAATTACTCTCCTGTTAACTTTGACAAATGTGACAGTGTTCTAAACCTCCGATTGAGAAATAAAAATTTCATTATTATTCGTATAATGTTGTATAAGCCACTTGCATTAGAATATCCACAGGGGTAGTTTTTTTTTTCTTACAATTTTGTAAAATGCCACTAATGCGATTTTGTTGTAATCTTATAAACAAATATTTCATTAATAATCATGGTGTAAGTCATTTCCTATGGAAAAATATACGAGGAATAATTTACTTTTGGGATAAGTTTACTTTGTGTGAAGTTTTCCGAAAACTCCTTATAATTTTCTTTGTATGTCAGGAGAAAATTTTCCATTAATATCTGCAGAGCAACGTGATTTAGTGTAAGGAATTGGAGAGAGAAAGTTTAATGCCCCACCTTTTATTCTATATGACCTTACCAAAGCTTTTATTTAACACAAGGACTACGTACTATAGAGTCGAAGACATTGGATTAGATTGAGTTTGATGCCTCAGCACTGATGGTATGTATATGAGACGGAACCCACTATTTAAACTACTCGTGCCCGTATCTGAAGCAAGTGTCCTCCCACCGCGAGTCAAAGATGTTTTTGAGTGATCTTGAAAATAGTGAAACTTGTATTAACGAGCATGATTTACTTTTTAAAACTAGGAAACGCATAGTGACATAAATCACCAATATTTTCCCAGTAATTTCCTAATTCATGAAATTTGAATACCACTTCGCAGATGGTGACTCTGATGTAAAATATAGTTTAATTTTGAACAATACAATAATAAATTTAAAAACAAGGAACACTGAAACATTTTTGATACAAGAGTATTGAAATCTGAAGATTTCACATCTGTATAAATGCACATTGTATTTCCTACACATTACAGAACACGAGCAAGTTACGAATTCGACGTATTGTGACAATTTATTGGCTTTTCGTACAAAATTATCTATGGTTTCTAATTGTTCAGCCGAACACCCAACTTTAGCTTAACAGTATATACTCAAATAAACTTGTCTCTCTAAAAACAAAGGGTTGTATACAAGCTAAACTCACCATTCACTATCGGAAGAATAAAAATTCTCAAGTTACTACTTTCTCACTGTAACGTGTTCATTTACTACCTTCATCAAACTCTAAAAGCAATTTCTTGTTGAATTTAACTTCCGCTATGCTCTACCACCTGGAACGAAGTAGGAAGAAAAAGCACGACTTTCACACTGGCCGCTGAACGCCAATTTTACAGCTAAATGTGCGAGATATACGGGAAAGACAAACACTGAACACTGCACGAACAAGAACGTTGCGTTTGTCGCACTCTTGAAACGGAAACAGCGTGACATTCGTCTCATCGGTTCAGCGAATTCCATTTCAATAGATTTACTGCCACCCACAATCTGGAAAATTATTGTATTTTCAATGGTAAATAAAAACTATTAGGAACAGTGTGCGAAACTAGATTTTATTTGCATAAATAACCACTTTAATAAAGCCAATATTAGTTGCATCCTTTTTAATTCCTTTTAACGCAAACGGTAAGCTACTAAAAGAAGTGGGAAGGGTAAAAAATTATATCATCTTGCTCTGACGACTCGAAGGATCACAACTTCGATTATACAGTGACTCAAAAAAGTATTCATACACACAAAGTTTTTGACGTAGGATTATATATAAAGGTTAAATAAAAATAATGTTACAATCATCTGAAAATGTACATAATTTATTATGTTTGTTTGCACAAAAAATGTCAAAAGAAGAAATATTTAGATTACAAAAATAAATAAATGTACTTTCTCAACTCAAAAAAGTATTCATACAGCAAAGTGAACTACAATTCTCGACGAGTTCTAACAATCTGTACTAGAAAATCAAATTTTTAATACTCTGTATGCATACCTCTAAAACAAATCATTGCCTCGAGACGCCTTGGCATGGACCGAACAAGCGTCTTGGTCATTTCTGAGGAAATCTTAGACCACTCGTCCAAAAATATCTTTTGTAGTTCTTCCTTGCTCGAAGGACGGCGTTTCTGTACTGTACGGGTGGTGTTGTCGAGATAATCCCACAAGTGTTCGATAGAATTGTCATCTGGGCTTTGTGGAGGAGTCAGAAGCCGTTATGGAGCGTTGTACAGTGACAATTCCCTAATTTTCAAAGCGATGTGCTTAGGGTCATTGTCCTGTTGGAAAACAAAGACTCTGTCAAGACCCAACTTCTGCACACTGTTTGATAAGTTAAGGCGCAACATACTAATATACTTATTAGCATCCATGACCCCTACAATAAAAACTAAGTTTCCCACTCCAGAAGACGTCTTGCATCCCCAAACCATCACACTTTCTCCTCCATGTTTTACTATAGGGATAATACGTTGCGATTGCAATTCACTGTTTGGCTCTCGCCATACCCATTTTTTGCCATTTGATCCGAATATATTAAACTTCGATTCATCGGAAAATACAGCAGTATCCCAAAATTCGTTAGGTTTAGTATGGCATTCGTTGGCAAATTTTAGGCGCTTTTGTCGGTTTACTTCTGAGATGTATGTTTTTAATTTTGGCTGTCCTAGCATGAAAATTGGCACTATATAGTACATTTCGTATAGTTTGAGAATTCACACTGCAAACAGATGTTGACGCGATTTCTTCAGCCAAAGATACAACACTTCTGAAGGGTGATTTTTCGTGCTAAATTGATTACTTTCCGTTGGTCGCGGCGTTTAAGCACTTTTGGGCGTACTCATCTTCGTCTATTATCTGTTGTTCCGGTTTCTTTATACTTCTTTATGATGGAACTGCAGTACCAATACTAATTGAGAGAGTTTTTGCGATTTCACGATAACCCCTACCTTCTTTATAAAGAGAAACAACCCCCATCACCTTTCGTCAAGGAAAGTTCACTTTTCTTGCTCCCCATTTTGACTACTAGCATTCACAACAAGAGCAGACTAACAAACATGCAATGAGCTGCAGGTAACGGACAATGCAGGTACAGTACGATTGCTCGAGTTGAACAGTGCAAGTGTTCAAGGCACAGAACAGGATAACAGTTCCTCTGTATGAATACTTTTTTGAGTATCATAATTAAGTGATTCGCATTGTATTCGTCTCCTTATAGTCTTGGCAGATTTTCAACTCATGCAACTGTTAGTACTCTTCCGTCTCTTTGTTTCAATATAACTTTTAATTTTCTGCTCTCTCATATAACTCACCCACGACGAAATTTTTGGGTGTATGAATACTTTTTTGAGTCACTGTAGCTAGTGTTAGATTTGAAGCCGATTAACACTGTGGATAATCCTTTTTAATGATCATGAAACCTCAGTCTCTCTCTTAAATAAATTAATCATAAATAGTTTCTCCTTCGAATCATTTTCTCTAGCCTACAGGGGCTGTTCACTAACAAAGAAATAAAATGAATTAGTGTTGTTTACTAGAATGCAGAAGTTTTTCATAAAATGTAATCAGCGCCTTATGTAGAAATTACGTTTGATAATGTTTAAAAGAAATCTACTTCAGTAGCGCAGACATCTTCTATAACTTTTGGGGCACCCATTCAGATTTATCAGGTATCATCGAACAATAAATAATGAGGATTTTATACAAACTCAAACAAGCTTCAGGGATGGGGAGGATCGGCGCCCGTGGTCTTCTATACTGTTAATAATTATTACAAAACTGTTTTTCATTGTGTTATGAATTTAGCGAGTGGCTAAAAGCATAACAATTTATTTTTTCGAACAAAATTCTTATAAAACTAAATTAGGTATTTTCTTGTCCCGCATTTAAACATAAAATTCATTAATATTAAATTCGAATGAGAGGACACACTCATCACACTAATGTTAGAAAAATAAGCACTATTTAACTTCTTATAATACTTTTTATTTTGTAGTATGTTCCGAAGTGCTAGTGTATATAATGTTTCACGGTGTTATAGTGTTCAAATTATGACCTAAACTCTCTCAAACTATTGTATTACAGTGCAATATAGTCATCCTTTACATACACAATGTGATCAAAAGTATCCGGACATCCCGAAAAACATACGTTTTTCATATTAGGTGTAACTTGCTGCCACCTACTACCAGTTACTCATTATCAGCGACCTCAGTAATCATTAGATATCGTGAGAAAGCAGAATGGGGCGCTCTGCGGAACTGACGGACTTCGAACGTGGTCAGGTGATTGGGTGTCACTTGTGTCAAAAGTCTGACATCGCTAGGTCCACGGTGTCTGATGTGATAGTGAAGTGGAAACGTGAAGGGACACGTACAGCACAAAAGCGTACAGGCCGACCTCGTCTGTTGACTTACAGAGACCGCCGATAGTTGAAGAGGGTCGTAAAGTGTAATAGGCAGACATCTATCCAGACCATCACACAGGAATTCCACACTGCATCAGGATCCACTCCAAGTACTATGGCAATTAGGCGTGAGGTGAGAAAACTTAGATTTCATGGTCTAGCGGGTGCTCATAAGCCACACACCACGCAGGTAAATGCCCAACGACGCCTCGCTTGGTGTAAGGAGCGTAAACATTGAACGATTGAACAGTGGAAAAATGTTGTGTGGAGTGACGAATCACGGTACACAATGTGGCGATCCGATGGCAGGGTGTGGATATGGCGAATACCCGGTGAACGTAATCTGTCAGCGTGTGTAGTGCCAACAGTAAAATTCGGAGGTGATGATGTTATAGTGTGGTCGTGTTTGCTTGGAGGAGGCTTGCACCCCTTGTTGTTTTGGGTGGTACTCTCACAGCGCAGGCCTACATTGATGTTTTAAGCACCTTCTTGCTTCCCACTGTTGAAGAGCAATTCGGGGATGGCGATTGCATCTTTCAACACGATCCAGCACCTGTGCATACTTCACCGCCTATGGCGGAGTGGTTACACGACCATAACATCCTTGTAATGGATTGACCTGCATAGAGTCCTGGCTTGAGTACTATAGAACACCTTTGGGATGTTTTGGAACACCGACTTCGTGCCAGGCCTCACCGACCTACATCGATACCTCTCCTCAGTTCAGCTCTCCGTGAAGAATGGGCAGCCATTCCCCAAGAAACCTTCCAGCACCTGATTGAAAGTATGCCTGCGAGAATGTAAGCTGTCATCAAGGCTAAGGGTGGGCCAACACCATATTGAATTCCAGCAGTACCGATGGAGCGCGCCACGAACTTGTAAGTCATTTTCAGCCAGGTGTCCGGATACTTTTGATCACATAGTGTATATACGAAAAAGTCATTCCTACAAAAATGATTAGCATACTTGTAAACACATAGGCCATCTAGTTTTAGTTCTAACGTCGGTGCTTTTAAGGTGGTGTAAAGAGCAGTGATCCTCCGTAGATAGATTCTCCAATCAGGATCAAGTTTCCTTGTACTATTCTGTAAGTTGTTTCCAAAAGGGTTCAGAAAGAGCCCCAAATGACAGTCCAAAACAAATTGGTACTATAAATTTTTTTTTGAGAACTTAGGTGTTTCTCCTTTTTAAAAAAAAAAAAAATTAACATACGTTTGTTGGTTATATTTTGTTACTATAGATATAGATTATTGCAAATAATATGAATATATGTTAATCTCATTATTATGATTATTATTATTATTAAATTAGAAATAAAAGAAATCGTAAATATTATTTGCATCATTGCATACATGTAGTAAGCATTTGTATATTATATTTGGCAATTTAAAGTCCAAGTAATCAACAAAATTGTTTCATATTGCAAGTATAGTTTTTCTAATAATTCTTTATTCAAGGTAACATGGAATTAATATATTTAGCTCTACAAAATAATAAATCGTTTCATCCAGATGCTAATATGTAAATAAGCTTGTGCTTCACACAGTGTTAACTAAAATCTTAAATATATGGAGTAAGTAAAATCCTGCACCAAATAACCTATTGTTGTACCACAATGTCACAGGCGTTCTCACAATAATTTCACAAAAGATTAAGATGGAAAACCTAACGGTCGTTTGATTTACAGAGATACCCGTAAGAGTGGAACGAGAACAATCACTAATTACCAAACGGATGTGAGACTATTTAAGATTTCTATTCAGAGATGAACGGAGAAGAAGCCGGAAAATGAATGGCCTTTTACTACAGGTGGGAAGTAAGTTAATTCCATGACTTTCCAAAAGAACTCTCAAGAGTTCAAGTATCAAACCATGCATCTCAGAAAAGTTGACGATGACTTTTGAGATACGAGAACTGTCATAAAATGGAAAGTGGGTTTGGATTTGATGCAAAGCGGAGCAGAGTGAGAGGTGATGATGCTAAGATCTCTCGTAGACAGGAAGCAGTCTTCTATGAATAAAAAGGAGAGAACAAGTTGAGACTTCCAGCTGGAGCCTCACTGGAAATTTTTCCCAGACATCACACAGACATACATACACTATTCTGCTTTACCTTGGCTTTAACATTTCCGGGAAGTTAGTTATGCTATTTTGTTAAATTACACTTCGATAATGCAAACGACTGTTGGATCAAATTTATTACATTTCTTCCTCAGCTAAACAATGAATACCTAATGCTATTCTCAATGATAGTTATAAGGAGTATGTGCGTAAAAGAAGTATGTGTGTTCCCGTTAGAAAAACACACGCAATCTGCTAGTTAATAGTGTATTTTGGTACACATACAGTCAGGGGTAAAAGTGGATTTGAAAAGATAATAGGGGGACGGATGACGTCACGCCGTCTCTCGTGCATATCTTTGACCATTATATTTTTTTAGAAAGTGGGGGACGCCACAGATATTTTTCTGGAAGTGAGGTATCTGCTTCCTCCCACGTTCCCCCTCACTTTTACTCCTGCATACAGTGCATAAATAAATAGCGATTTCTTCCAGCAAAAGAAAAACTGTCAATTATAATTGGCAACGAATGACGTGCTTTTAGCGCCACAAAAGTTCGTTTTCCGATTTTCTCGAAAACCACACATGAGAATTTTACATTCAAGTACCTCATTGTGTTCATCTCAACGTAATCTATCGATTCATATTTTTTATCTTGGGATAATATTTTAGTTAATTCTGAGCTAGTTTAACGTCCCATGATTATACTAGGGGAGAGTGATAATGGTAATTATTGAAATGGTGGAATGAAAAAAAAATAGATGAAACTGGAGTACCCCGAGAAAATCTACGCACATTGTATTTGCCCACTACAAAGCCCACTAGTTGCGAGCTAGAATCTAACCAAGGACCTCAAGCACCAAAAGTGAGAGTTCTACCACTGAGCTACTGCGGTTCAGTTAAACAGAAACTAATATTTAAGAGTTAGCAATATTTAGGTTAAAATTCACTAACATTACTACGTACATTTGTCTTTCTAGGGTCACAATTAAGATCTTAATATCAGTTTCAGCTCAGTAAGTAGCTTGGTTGTCGTACACCATCAATATTTAGGTATACAAAGAAATTTTCTTTCCTCCATTTTCTCGAAAATTACACATGAGGTTTTACACTCACGCATATAATTTTGTTCAGCTCAAGATCTACGGATTAATATCTCTCTCATCTTCGAACAAACTTTTTTCCATTAAACGCTATGGATTTTTTAAACATTGGTTAACAAATAAGAAATGCTGAATTTGGAACAAATACTAATACTCATTGACGCTTATAGAAAACTTAATTTGAACCAATGTTGAGTTTCGCGTGTACCAATAGTCATGCATAATTACGTTCCTTCTAGACAATAGACATTATTTAATTAGTTATTAATAACCTCTATATGTGGCAAAATTAAGACTGTGTAATTATGCAGCCTTCTCCAAGAATTTAACCAGCCACATACATAAACTTGTATTGTTTTAAAAATACATGAAGTATGCAAACAGTACAAACAACTACAAAATAAAAGAACGGTTTATAATAATACGAGATTGGATACTCACGATGAAAGGAACTTCTAAAGTTAATTGCAGTATTTCTTCGAAATTACATTATTGTAAGTGCGCGTTCTTATAAATTATTTCTTTGTTTTTAGGTGACGATGAGGCTAAAGGACATGGTGATGATGAGAATGAATAAAATGGGAAATGAAGACAGTGAGGGAAACGGGAGAATCCCGAAATAACCACGTACACGGTGTTTTTCCACACAAAATCCACTAGGCCCGAACTGGGATCAAAGCAGGGACCCCACGCATTTAAATAATATTTAGAATCAATCAGAACAATTACTACTTCTACCTCATGAAAAACTATATCCTCTCTATAAAAGATTCACAGAAAAATCTTGGAATAGATAACTACACGAAATTTGTATTGATTCAATTTCATATACTTTCTATTCTATTTTTTTACGAATTTTGACAGTGATTTCACTCAATAACATTCGATAGCCTTTGTAATCCGAAGAAACGTTCTAATATCTGAAATGTCAAGGACAATTTATAATGACATTTTAATCTTGTAAGAAATTAATCTTGTTAAGAAATTTGGAATATAAAGTTTCCACTTATAATACATGATTACATTTATCTCTATATGAACTAAACCTTTCCTTTTAATTTTTTGGTGAAAATTACACAATTATCATCTTCTAAATGTGAATTCATCTTCAAAAAGTATTTTGGTAAGGATTAAGTTCAAGTAGGAAAACGTGATGTTGCACTTTGAATTAACACCATTAGCACTTCTTACAAATTTGTGATTTGTAAACACCAGCCAGATGTTCTTCCTACGTATAAAATGTTCAACTTAGCATCTTAACTTAGCGTTAATCAAATGTGGAGAAAATACCTTCTATTTTCCAAAGAAGTTTAACATTCAAAAACTCTTCTAAAACTGGGAAGATTCTTTTTAAAAAAGAGAGAAAAGAAGAGAAAAAGAAAGAAAACTCTACATTGCTTATTACCATGCTTGATGTTGTTAAAACAATTACAGTATTAACTAACTCTATGGCCTATAGAAGAGGAAGGTTCAATGCGGCATTCACAAAAGCTCTCCATTGACTTCTATCCTTAGCCAACTGGATCCAGTTTTTATTTTGTATTCCTATTTCTGCGAAATAAATCTTAATATTATCCTCCCATCTGCGCCTAGGTTTTCCTAATGGTCATTTTCCGATTGGTCTTCCAGTTAAGACTTTGAAAGCATTCCTACCTTCTTCCATCCTGGCTACACGACCTGCCCACCTGAGCCTACTAGATTTTATGACACCTAACAATGTTTGGTAGACTGTATAGATTATGTAGTTCCTCGTTATGAAGTTTCCGCCATTCCCCATTTCTGTTCCTCTTGGGTCCTAATATTCGTTTCAGGATCTTGTTTTCAAATACTTTCAGTCTACGTTCTTCCCTCAGAGTAAGCGACCATGTTTCAAAACCAAACAGCACAAGAGACATGATTAAACCTCACGTCAAACCCTCAAGCTGGAGGACCACCCCTTGTCTGTCCGTGACTACTTATTCAATATATTTTCAGGTAACCTCTATATCTAAAGGAACTCACGTTACATAGGAAACCGTAGTATATAAAGTGAATATAGACAGTTTCAAATGTATTCGTGGCAAAAGTACGTGTGTATCTTGAATAATTTTTGACAACTACTTTTTCTTTATTGTTTATTCCTGTTTACAGAGTGTCAAAATTTTTGATGATTTGCTTTTCATCTTGCTCGGTCCGAAATACCATCCTGTATTAACCTTTTTTCTTCTACGTCTGTAGTCACACAATCTATGTATCTTCTTTTTGGTGTGGAAGGAAGACCTCTTTTGCCTTCTACTTCCATCTCTCTCACTCTCTTGGCGACAAAATCATAGTTTCTTCTCATAACATAACAATACCACTGTAACCTCTCTTATACTTTCTTCGACATCTCAGTCACTTTAACACTACCTATTATTCATTCGTTTCTGATCTTATTCAACCGCGTAACACCACTCATCCACTTGAGAATTTATATTTCGACCACCTCTGATTTCTTCTCTTACTACTTCTTGCTTCCCCAAGTTTTTGCTCTGTAGAACATCGCAGGTCTTGTAGGCTCTTCCTCTCATCTTGACACTTATCCTTTTATCATAAAGAATACCATACCTGAGATGATCTTCCAGTTCATTTAGTCTACCTTATAATCCCCTGTCCTGTGCTCTTTAATTGTAGTTAACAAATGATGATTTTTGACAACAATTATTTATTTTATTTAATTGTTTTCGCTATGCTCCCTCCGTAATTCCTTTTTAATTTTAGTGAGTAACTTAAAGATACTTAATTACAAAAATTTAGAAAGTGAGCCTAACTGCTATAAAATAAACGTAATAACTATCTGAATCTGTTTCTTAAATGTTAGAAATATGGTTGCGCGGTAAATGATAACATCATAATTGTACGGCACTCAAATTTCTGCACTGTACGAAAGGTTTTGGAAACAGCCACTAATTTAGTTTTAATAGCATTTTGTAAACAATATCTGACTCATTTTCTAATTCTTTGATATTCTTCGTTGGCTTTAGTTTATACATTAAAATAAAAAAAAGTGAGACGGCCTTAACGAAGATCCTTAATTTGTATTTACTTATTTATTTTTATGACTTTCCGCTATACAGTTTAACTCTAGTAAGTCTAAGGAGTGACAATTTACCATCATTCTTTTAGCAAAGCAGCTCCAACATCAAAATCATCGAATTTCTAAGCGTCACTATAGAACTACTTATTGTATAATATTCAGGGTTTGGGATCGCGGTGGCTCAGTGGTAGAGGACTTATCTCTGGTATGTGGAGTCCTTCGTTCGATCCCAGGTCGCGCGAAGTAGGTATGTGGTGAACAAACACCGTGTGCGTGGGTCTTCTCGGGATTGTCCCGTTTCCTCCAACTTTCTTCACTTCATCATTAACACCGTCTCTTAGTCTCGGAGAATAATTGTGAGACGGAAGCTTAAAAAAAAAAACACATGAGACGAAGCAGAATTTTGATGATGAGATACGAAAATGAAATGAAATATTTTAGTTTAGCGTCCCTCGATTATGTCCTTCAAGCTAAAGGAGACGGATTATTAAGGCAAGTAAACGACGACGAAAGAATTGGTGGAATGAGAATGTAGGGAAAACGGGACTACCTCGAGAAACGGACAGGGTGTTGTCTACTACAAAGTTATTTAAGCAGGGACTGAACCAGGGGCTTCACGCACCAGAGGTAAGCACTCTACTATTGAGCCGCCATGCACCTCCATAACGAGATGAGATAATTTGCATAATCGAGACAATTTGCTTTCCGAGACGAAATAACCTCAACTCTTGTCTGGTAACGAATCCTAATTTGAAATAATTCTCCCCACTGTGTAGTGCAGCGTTTCCCAACCGGTGTGCCGCGGCACACTGGTGTGCCGTGAATGGGCTGCTGGTGTGCCGCGAGGAAATCGAAACAAATTATTAATTCTCTAGCAATCAAATTGCAAGACAAAGAAAAATGTATATTTGTATTTCACATTACTATGAACCTCTATATGAATCTACAACTTTAAGTTTCATACCGTGTTACTTTTCTGTACATTTTTAATGTTGAAAAAAGTATTTGTTATCATTGTTATGCCTATTATTGCTTCTTTATTGCTGCAGACTATTTCGTAACTTGAAATTTTAAAATATCATTTAATTCTTTCGATAGAGCAAACATGCATACAAATTACCTACATTTGTGTTTTAAAACTAAAAGAGATTTGTTTGTTCGTTCGTTACTTAGTGATGTTTTTTTGTTAGTGAAAGGTTGGATAGTTTTCGAAAAAGAAAGCTTAGTTTTAAAAACTTGTGTCCAATATTTCAGTGCAATTGTTTTCTATTTTTAAATTAGAATGAAAAATAAGCATAATGATTTGCCACGGCGAAAAACCAGTGATCGAGCTTTCTTCTCTGTGACCAGGAGATCAGTAATCACAGAAAAAAATACCACGGTATTTTATATTTACAAATAATAATATCTATGAGTGTGCCGCGAGAATTCAAGTTACACCCGTAGTGTGCCGCAAGTTGAAAAAGGTTGGGAAACGCTGGTGTAGTGGCTAGCATACGCATACTTGTTGCACGGGGTCTGGGGTCCGATTCCTGTTGGGAAAGCCTTGAAATTTGAACGCATTAAAGTGGAATCCGAGCCACGTAAACTGTAGGTCCACGTCTTATATGGCCTCGGCGCTGAAATGGACGCTAAACTCCATTCTAATCCAACCAACCAAATTTGAAATATTAAAAGACTTTCCTTTGTATGACAAATTTTTAAACCTATAGATGCCTTAGTTATACCACTTTAACTTCTACTCAGTTTGTGCGCGACTCTATATATCGGAAGCAACGGAATTAGCCCTTTTGGTTCAGCTGGAAGCAATTAATATGTTTCTTTATATTAATGTTGGGAGAACGAGTTGCAAACTTAGAAAAAAATTAACGAGTATGAAGTCCTACTGAACCACTTTATGTGACTTGCGGCATTTCACGTGCACTAGTAGCTGATACACAAGATATGTTTTGGGTGAGAGATCAATTTATATAGATAAACTTACAATTTCCGCTTAATTAAATCTTTAAAAAAAATCTCCATTATCTTTTTTTTCCCCTTGCCATCCTAAAGGAAAAGAAAAGAAAGTAGCTCAAAAATTGTCGGAATGAATGTCCACTTTTCATGTTTTGGTCAACATATTAAATCGCCTTTCAATGGGAGCATTGTCTTTTAAGGTAGACTATAACGAGACCCTTATTAGTATTCTGCTGGATTGTGAGATTAATGAAATAAAAACCATCAGTTTAGTCTGTCGTTTATACTCTAATGATAATTATATGTACGTAAATTATCATGAAAGACACGGTCATAAGTTATCAAGATTTAGGGCAGGAATCTCTTTTCCTGAACTCTCGTCCAGCCTAACAAAGAGGAGAAGAAGAGTAATGTGTTTTAGTTTTCTAAAATAAATAAATAAAAACAAAAACAACAACTGCTTACAATTTTGTGAGCATGATACAAAATCTACTGACGAAGCACCAATTTATTTAGTGACCAAAATATTCATGAACGATTGTTGAACTCTTTACGAAGCTTCCATGAGACACTTGTGTCTTTCCATCATCTCTGCCGTAGTTAAAATTACTCTTCTAGTATAGTATAGCAATTTGTTCGATAGAATCTTGAGATAAAATTTATCTAACATCGAACATAAAGGACACATTACCACGCATCGACTGAACTTTGCAGCAATATACAGAGTGAGCACAAATTCGCTTTCCCCAATATTTGAAGAAGTAAAATAGAAGACTTGACAATCTTTATTGTATTTACAAATACTGTTCGAACTTCCTCCCACCATTTTCAATGCACATGGCACATCTCTTCAGCATTGACTTCGAAATATCATGACACAACCGAGGATTGGCATCCAATCTCTCTTTCAAATGATTGTTCGATTAGCTGTTTCAAGTGATCTAAATCCTGCGGTTGCTTAGAAGGCACATCGTCTTTGACAATACCCCACGATGACCAATCCATTCATCGAAATGTTGACCTAAGAAATCTCTCACAGCAACACTAAAGTGAGGCGATGCTCCATCGTGTTACCACGTGAACTGAATATTTTCGTACCGATGATTATTTTCAAGTTCTGGAATGACAAATTCCTGCAATATCTGAAAGTATGTGTTACTGGTAATATTTCTTTTAAAAAAACAATGGTTCTATGACACAGCCACTTTAACAGTGACTCCAAGGACGTTTAATTCTTCTGTCATAATTTTGTGTGGGTTGGTATCACTCCAATACACACAATTGTATATGTTTATGCGACAGTTCATTTTGAATGAGACCTCACATGTCCAAAACATTCGTTTCCAGAAGTCTCTTGGCAGCTTGTTTTCGAATGAGATGCCACACACAGAACCCAACACGCCGGCCCGTATCACATTTGTGCAACGCGTGCAGAAGCTTTGATTGGCAAGGTTTCATCTTCAAATCCTTTAATATGTTCCTTAAAGAGGCGCGTGTCATTCCCAGGTAAGTTCAAGGTTAGAATAAACCTACTATTCTATATATATTCTGTACTAGCAGCGTTCACCCCGCTTCGCTGCGGTCACCCCGGAACGCAATAAACTTTGTTACTTAGATAATTTTTACTTTTTCGCTTTCAAATTTCAGTAAATGTTAACATTATAGCGCCTGTCATTTATGTTAACCCGCCGAGTCACATGGTCATGCGGGTTGCATATAAATACGTTTATTTTTACCTATGATGAACTAATAACAAAGGATTTGTACGTATGGACACTTGAATGGTCAATTATCTCAAGACACTGGTAATTAAAAATTAAAGTGATATGATAAAAACCATCTAGGGTCCAAATCCTAATAACCCCCCAAAAATGAAAGAAATTGGTTCAGCCGTATTAGCGTGATGAGTTCACAAAGGATTTGTGCGTTCTCTTTTATATATATAGATATGCATTGTATTATAAAAATGAAATCAATGTTGCAAGACAGTTGAACCATTTGACATGAATTTTTAAACGAAATTAGTACTTACTCTAACTGGATTTTTATAACTTTGAGTAAAATGTTATAACGGCGGAGAGGGGGTTTAAAATTTATGCCAAAAGTAATGCTCACACGAGTTCGTTAAGTTAGGAGAATGACACACTGTAAATAAACTCATTAAAAATAATTGAACATATGTTCAAGCGTTTTCGAAATTTTTCGCTTCGGAAAAAGAAATGGGATACAATTTATTTTTTTCTCATTCAAATCGAAGTTAATCATGGGTAAACAGCTGAACCGTTTGAAACAAATTTTAGTTAGCATTTGGATCGAGCCGAGTTTTTATCATGTTACTTTCATTAAAATGCACATCCTAAGGACGGAGGAGGTTAAAATGTATGCCAAAAATAAAGTAGGGCTTTGTCACAAATTCCTCATTTCGTGAAGATGAAAATTTGTATAAAAACTCCTTATTAAAAGTAAGTGGGCATCTGCCCTGGTCTTTTAGAAAATACCGATTCTAAAGGTTTTTTTTTTTTTGTATTTTCTCAATATACATAAAAAAATAATTATATTATTGAAATGTTTTCTATAGACTTATTGCTCCTGTTCGAAGAACATATATTTCAGCTACTTGTCTATAAGTTTAACTCCACTCAGAATAACTTGAAACAAAACAGCAAAATAATTCCTGTATCATTGCGTATCAGGGACAAACCAACACGGAGAGTCCACCAGGTTTGGACACCCCACCCCCAAATTTTGACATATATTTGTACACTTCCTTTCTAAAACTATGCTTGTGTAGCAGAGAAATGGTTGGTGTCGCATAAAGATTTGATTTTACATTTCGTCTGTACTCTCTCTTTTCTTACAAAATATTCTAGTTCTATCATTTTCTGTGATCGTAGGTGGCAGTATTTAAATACTTACGGTCTTTTCGGACGCAAAATAACATCGGTTCAATACTATATAGACCTAATGTCTTGTAGTATTGGAATCCTCACACTTTGGACTCCTCCAAACAAAAAATTAAGAGTGGGCGCCTCCTGTGGATCAACAAATATTAGAATAGATTGTAGGTGCAAGAAATGAACAATAAAAGGATCACACTTGTATAGTGGCAAGAAAGGCCTTGTTTAGAGTGCCACTGAATTTATTTGTTAAAAAGACAAATGAATAATTATTGATTTTAAGGGAAGAATGTTTGTTGTTAAATGGTTACTAAGTTGTGATATAAGATGATATTGTAAGTTGAATGTTTAGTGGAAGAATTGAGTATCTCAAGTGTCAGAAAGAACGATATAGTTACAGTCGTAAGTTGATACAAGGATTTATATGTAATGAGTATGGAATAAATAGATATGATTGGAAATACTGTTAATTCTAAATGTTAATAGAGATACGTATGAAGGCGTGTGCAACTGTTGTATGAATTAATGATATTAGATAATTTCAGAAGTCTAATCTGAATAGTATATTTTCGGAACGTAACGTAACCTAATTCAAGTAGTAACAATTGGCGACGAGCGTTGTAATAGAATCCACGAAATACAGGATGGCAGAACATAAGTCAGTATCATATTTTGAACCGCTAGATGTAGACGAACCTGATGTGGAAACATATATTGAACGATATGAACAATATTGTTTGGCTAATGATGTACCATCACAGAAAAAAGTATGCATTTTGTTATCATTGATAGGAAGCTCGGTGTATAAGATACTGAAAGAGTTGGCAGCACCAAAAAGAGTTCCAGAATTGAGCTACGATACTATTAAAGAGCTTCTAGTAACACATTTCCAGCAAACATCAAATTTCATAGTGGAAAGATATAAATTCCATAATATGAAACAACAACCTGGTCAACTGTGTCAAGATTATATACTCCAATTAAAAAAGCAGGCCAATCGGTGTAACTTTGGACAATTCAGAGAAGATGCCCTGAGAGACCAGATAGTTTCCGGAATAGCAAGCGAGATTGCTCGGAAGAAGATGTTGTCTACCAAAGAATTAACCATGAACACGGCTATAGAGATTGCCAACCAAATAGAATTGTTAGAAAAAGAAGTTACAGTATTTTATAGTGCTGATACGAGGTTAGGGCAACTAAAAAGAACAACCAATCAGCTTCCGGATTCAAGATTAGAACCACAGCGCTCAACAACAAATCGTACGGTTCAATATAACACCAATTTTGCCGGAAAGTCCATAAAACAGAACTATGGGTGTGTAGCTTGTGGAAGACAACATGTAACGTACCAATGTCCAGCGAGAGATGTACAATGTAGGAATTGTAATGAATATCACCATTTCGCCAGATGTTGTCCTAAAAGAGAGAGGGACGTTAACAAAAGAAGACTTAATCAGATGCCAGAGGAACAATTTCTGCAGAAGGAAGATAAGCACACTTTTATTATGGAAGATTTCCAACAAGCGTTAGATGGTTTGGTAGCCAATGATAATGAAGAAAAAGAACAAAATCTTACTTCAATGGATGATTTCATGCTGAATTCTTACTATGAGGTCAAGACAGAATCGAGATTAAGTATCGATGAAAGTAGAGAAATTCAGATAGTAAGCAGAGGATCAGAGCAAATATATGAGGATACATCGAGACATGAACATAGCAAGCAACATAAAATGAACGAACATTCACGACACTATGAGTACAACACGGATCAAGTACAGCTACGAAAAGATGAAGACCGAAGTGAAAGTCGATGGAACAGTGATACGAATTTTAATCATAACCAATACAAGCATATATACGCAAACCATATAACAACTGTAGAAAAATATGAAAACGATATTGAAAAAGACGATGTACGTGCTAAGAGGACCTGTGATATGAGGACAAGGAAATCAGAAGGAAAAGATGAGTATTTTAAGTTAGAGGAGGTAGATGTACTAGAAGAAATGAATTCCAATAAACAAGAAGAAACTAAGAAAAACAGGACCACAGAAGATAAATGGGATGACAAGTATAACAAAAGAGTAAGAAAAGGATTGAACAGGGAACGAACCGAGTCGATGGAGGAAGACGGAGACGAAAAGGAAACTGAAGCGGATAGACTGATAGCAAGTGAGGAACAAAAACCAAAAGAGATGAAGAAGAAGAAGAAGAAGAAGAAAAGAAAAAAGCGGGGAGAATGTTGTAGGTGCAAGAAATGAACAATAAAAGGATCACACTTGTATAGTGGCAAGAAAGGCCTTGTTTAGAGTGCCACTGAATTTATTTGTTAAAAAGACAAATGAATAATTATTGATTTTAAGGGAAGAATGTTTGTTGTTAAATGGTTACTAAGTTGTGATATAAGATGATATTGTAAGTTGAATGTTTAGTGGAAGAATTGAGTATCTCAAGTGTCAGAAAGAACGATATAGTTACAGTCGTAAGTTGATACAAGGATTTATATGTAATGAGTATGGAATAAATAGATATGATTGGAAATACTGTTAATTCTAAATGTTAATAGAGATACGTATGAAGGCGTGTGCAACTGTTGTATGAATTAATGATATTAGATAATTTCAGAAGTCTAATCTGAATAGTATATTTTCGGAACGTAACGTAACCTAATTCAAGTAGTAACATAGATGACATCTATTACGCAATTAGAGAGAAGGTACATATTACAGACAGCTGCTGCACTAAGAGTGAGATTTTTCTTCTTTTTTAAAAGAAACTAATCCGGTTCAATGTTCTTTTATATTTTACAGGGAAAAGGCCTAACGACTTGCTTCAGAAGGAAAGGAAAAGAAAAAAAGAGTTCGTCGTACTTCTCTTTTTAATTCTACTAGTCACGCCACTGCCTTACTGTATAAACAAGATCAGATAAGTAAGGAAAATACATTATATTGTGTATAGTTAGCGTTCTTCAAAAAGAGATTGCAAATAAAATATGATTTGCTTACAGAAGGTGAAAATTTATTCCAGAACATAAAGGTCTAGTATACATAATAAGACTTCTAAAAGAGAAATACAAACGATCATTAGCAACGCTTCAGAGGAAATGTAACACCCATCAAGAAATAGGGTAAACTATTAACAACACACACACAGCATATACACTGACCATCCAAAACATTACAACCATCTACCTAATATCTGATGTGTCCAACTTTGGCTCGCAGGACAGGAGCAACGAGACCTTGCTAGGTGATTGTAGGCATGTCATTCCACTTCTGCACACACAGCTCACTTTATTGTTAATTCCACGATGAGCTCGGATCTGACGTTCAATTACATCTCAAAGGCGTTTAATTGGATTAAGACAGAGCTATTGCAGCAAATAAAATTCCTTGAACCACTGCCGCATAACGTTGGCCTTGTGACAAGGAGCGTTGTCCTGCTGAAAGATACCATTTCCAGCTGGAAATATACCCGATAGAAATGCATGTAAATGATTGGAAATAACCTGCCGATAGCTAGAAGCAGTCGTGGTGCTCTCCGGGTCCATGGAAGACCATGTAAAGGTTCCCTAACTCATAATGGAGCCAACACCGATCTGTTGTTACCCTACTGTGCACGTCAAGAAACTGTTCCTCTGGAAGACGAGAATTCTAACCCGGCCATTAATGTGATTAAGTCAGTATCGTGATTCAACAGACCATGCAACGTTGTGCCATTGCTCTGTCCTCCAAGACTTTGGGCACGTGCACATCCCAGTAGTTATCGATGATGCCATGTGGTTAATATTGGTACACGTGTTGGACGTCGGCCGCGGAAGCTCATATCACACATTGTACGGTTATACGTGTGCTCACAGACACCTGCCCTTCGTTCACTGTTAAAATCTGTTGTTTGCGTCTTATCCTCTTCTACCAACCTCGACAATCAACAACGTCCGACATTTTTAGTGGAATATGGTCTCCCCATGACTTGTTTGGTGCTAGTTTTTCCATCCTAATCCCAACTTAGGAAAACACTAACCATGGCAGTTCGCGAATATCCGAGAAGTCGCGCTGTTTCCAAGATGCTCTCTTGGCCTTCCCCATTCTACAAGCATAACTGACTGATCAAGTGACATCGTGCCACCGTCTGGCAAGCAGTTCTTCTGTGCTCCGTGCTTCTTACGTCAGCCCAACGACTTCGTGAGTAACGTAGCAGGTAGTCATAATATTTTGGCTGGTGAATGTATAAACAGTGGCACATTGGAAATATAAGGACATTATGAGTCATATAAAAGTGGAACTTCCTCGTAGCTGAATGGTTATCATACGCGTTTTCGGAGTGAGAGACCAGAGTTCGATGCCCTGCGGGAGTCCATACAGTTAGGTTCTTACGTTTAGCTTCTGGATTCATGTCTTGTATACTCTCGAGACTGAAAAGGACGCTAAACTCCAAATAAATCAACAAACATATGAAAGTGAAAAGTGGTGCTAATTTTAAAAAGGAAATTAGAGTATTTTAATTATACAAATTTATTATTATTACTACCAGTAGCGTATTTACGATTTTGTTTCAGAGGGCTTTGATAACTTTATTCCTGGGAATGTGAAAATTATGCCAGATATTTCATTTACTTTAAAATAGTAAATAAAATTTTGGGGAGGGCTTAAGCCTGGAAGCCCCCTTAGATACGCCACTGGTTATTACTTTAAATTTCACACATTTAAATACTCACACGATAAGTACATACTTCATTAGTAGATTATAGCCGCCCTGAGGAAGTAACAGTAATTTTAGTTTTGTATACTGAACACAGAAATCCATGATGGATGCATTGAAAATATATTACAGAATTTATTTCTTGAAATTAGAAATGTCTTTCTTGTACTAAATTGAAATTCACAGAAATCAAGCAAAGGGATTCTACTACACCAAAGCTTCGAGATTGCCTACTGATGTTGATTAAGGACACTGAGGAGAGAAACTGAAGGTAACTCCAAATAAGAATGAATAATATTCAAATTATTCAATCCGCCTTAATTCAGAAGAGTAAGCACAGAAATGATAGAGATTTATGTAGAAAGCTTCATTAAGCAATCAACAAAGAAAAAGTCATTCCTGGCAAGTATTCACAATAAAGTAGGTAAAGGTCACTTAGACGTTTATGGGTTAACAGATAGTTAACGACGGTGAACTTGACGAATCCATCATTTAACTGCTGATCTCACTTCCAAAGCACAGTATAAATCTCACCTTGAAAACTGCAAGGTAATATGCCCCAGAAGAATGACATGGAGGTGAGGATAACTTGTCCTGGATTTCACATTGTTTTAGTTAAAAAGAGAAAAACTTCTATGGTTTGTTGTGCTTTAAACGTCAGTTAACCACTGTATCATTCCCATATATGACTGACATAAACGTAATTGATATTTCGCCGCTGTGTGGTGTGTAATTCATCTTTCTGGTTAGCTTTATATACATCTAGCAATTTTCTATGTCCAAAATCACAATATGTATAATATTCGGCTCTAGACTATGTTCTCCACCTATTTTTTCCACATTTTGTTAACAAGAACATTCAGATAATTTTAAAAAGTAGACAATTAATTTAATATTTATAAAATATCGTTGAATATTTATGAATGGTTGATTTCAGGATAATTCATATTGTGCTGAATTTTCAACACCTATAAATTATAACATCACAATCAGACTCACAATGAAAAATAACGTCTCACTAATTTATTAATTTATCTAATAGCATTGTACAATTCCTACAAGGCTTCTTCCTTAATATCCTAGGTGTATATAGTTTATTGCTTTTAAGAAAATTACAATGGACGTTTAATTTTTAGCCCCTTTTATAAGATTGATTTTTTACAAACGCTAAGAATAAATAAATTCTGTTAAAGACAGTATAGTAGATCACGTGATTCCGTGAATGGGACATTGCAGTAAGGAAAATTATATCCTTTTATTATAGGCAACCAACGTTTCTTTGCTACCATGCTTTGAACGATATATTTCAAACGAGATATGGATATCCATCGTTAAAGTAACGTTACCCGTGAAGACCCTAATAGATTGATTCAATTAACCAACTTGCCCAAGATAACTGCTTTAGCCATTTATTGCTGAAAAAGCTCATGAATTCGGCCTCAAGCAAAATTGTTAGTAATTAAATAAATTAAACTGTTGGTGCTTTATCCAAGTTTTATTTATTTCCATGAAAACTATGTGGAATACACAAAATTGTTAGTGTTTCCGATCTGTCTATATTATCTGTTTAAAAAAATCAAGGACTCAATCATGACGTAACTCAGTCATCACTTGATTTGCCTGATATAAGGAACCATAATGATATTTTTGTCTGACAAACTTTCAGAATGGAAAATAATAAGTACCAATCTTTAGTTCTGATATATATATATATATATATATATATATATATATATATATATATATATATATATATATATATATATATATATATATTAGTTATCTGAATACGTATAGGCTAGTTCTAAGTGCTTGAAATTATAATATGCGTCTCTCTTTCATAGTATGGGCTCGCAATTTACAACCAATGCATCATCAGAACGTCCAATAAATATCTAATTTTCGTACTGTTCAAACTTTATGATATTTAAATGACGTCCACAGGTTTTTAATTTTAATACATATAAACTGGCCATTCAAGGATATTAATTATATTCCCAAACATGTATCATGTTGTATTTCTATGACTTCAGACATTCACGAGTATCCAAACAATTAACATCATCACATGTCTTCTGGAGATCTAAAATCTTTTGTCGCAATATGGTTAGTGTGCGTTTTCGGAGTGGGAAACTCGAATTCAATTCCTGACGGGTGCCCATGTGGTTCGGATCCCACGTTAAGCTGTAGGTCCACGTCTCATATAGCCTCGCTGCTGAAAGGGAACGCTAAGCCCTAATCCTACCAACCAATCTAAGCATCCACACGTATAAAATAGACGTACTGAACGTTGTATGGATACCTTGTGTCACTCCTATCAACATAGAAAGTTCCACATAATTAAATTTATTTTCAAAAATTACATAAACTTTCACAGATAATTTTTGCTATCGATGACATTTGACGAACAATTTTTCTATCTAGTTCTCCCTCACAATCTAAGAATTCAGGCAATTAACTGTTTAATTACATGGAACATTTAAAAAAGCATTGGTTATTTTTACTAACATTTTTTGAAAAGCAGAAGGTAATGACGTTGCAAAATTTAACAGTCCTCTTTAATTACTTAAATGCTTTATTAATGTATCAAACTCGGCGGAAAGCACTAAGCCAGTGCAGAACTAGATATTCTTGCTCTAATGCACTGACCAAATAAAAAACAAGAAAAGAAAAGTGGCACGGCACTCACCTCTGACATTAAAGGTTTTTGATTCTATCCCGACCCACGAAAGTTGATGATAATATATAATACCATCGATTTTCCTGGGGTATTTCCCACCATCTTCAGTCATAGGACTAAGAAATTCTTTAATCTTTTATTCAAGTCTCCTTTATCCTACAAGACACCTTCTAGAAAGAGAACCACGGTTCTTAACTAAGTGATCATCTGAGAATAGCTTGACGTGACAAATAATGAAAACATAGATGATCATCCGATCAAATTTCGAATCTAGAATCTATTGATTTCTATTGAACTTTCTTGCCATGATTTATCACTTATGAGCTACTTTATTTTCTAGAATTACAGTACTATGTGGATGTTCTCTTTTCTTCCTTTTCCTTTCAACGGTTTTAGTTTATCTCGTTCTAAGCATTTGGTCCATAAGAGGCTAAACATTGAGTTCCTTGCAAATACCGTACGGTATCACATACTCTTGGTCAGTTGATATTTCTTTGAAGTGAGGAATACAAAAAATATTAATGGTTACTAAGTAAAATACCATCTATATCTTGCCAAAGATCAATCGTATTAACACGGCACGGAATGTGAATTAAAATAAAAGTAAATAATGATTGTGTAGACTAAGACAAGCGCTTTTAGTCATTAAGATACTGAAGATCCACGGAAACCATTGCGACAAAATCGTGGGCTTATTTTTTAACATCGTAACTAAAACGTTTGATTTGGAAAAATATTTGGAGTGCATATTCAACACCAGTTACAGCTACATATGTAACGTTCGTTTATACGATTTTAAAAGTACCATTATTGGATAAAACCTGTGAAATAAATACTTACTATGCAAAAATGTTACAAATTAATGGCACTTGATTTCACTTGTAAGACCAGCATGTCATTAACTATCGTAAACAAGATCTAACATCCTAGTGAACACAATAAATCCTTCATATTTTTAAATGGCTACATATTGACAAAACACTCAAAGCATGACTAGTGACATAGCAAAATTTAAATTTTGTTTAAATTTTAAGGCTCAAAGGGTGGAGAGATATTTAAATTTCTTGCAACGTAATGTTGAATTGCTCATGATTTCTTTCAAAACAGTGAGAGCTCTTTTTTTTCAAGATGTAAATAAAACATGAGTGACAGTTCTCAAGTTCCAGTAACTAAAGAAGTCTGAAAAGTCAGTGCGTGAATATTCTAAAGAGTGAAGTATACCTCTTCAAACATGAAAACATATTCAAGTGGAGTGATTTCAATGAACTTCCCTGTCTTCTTATTAGATTTTCGAAACGTGCTCCCACTTATATTGTCAACAATTTTCTAAAAGACTTTCTTTAACATGCTAAAGCAAGATTCTTTGCAGGTGATTAAACCTGTAACTCAAAGC
The DNA here is from genome assembly GCF_964235325.1 of Thermobia domestica. Lineage (NCBI taxonomy): Eukaryota > Metazoa > Arthropoda > Insecta > Zygentoma > Lepismatidae > Thermobia > Thermobia domestica. The sequence goes on along the minus strand of NC_137455.1, from coordinate 195,246,676 downwards.
AAAACTAAATGTGTGTGTGTGTGTGTAATCTTAACTAACATTTTGTAAGAAAACTCTTACTATCGTTGGTGCAGCACATCCCAAAAAATACATACATAGCACTCCTTTGTACATGGTGCAAGAATCATCAAGCAACATATTCAAGAAAAACATTAAAATGAATATGCACTATAATACCGTTTAACAGAATTTGATGGATCCGATGGTGCTTCGATTAAAATGAAAATTGGGTTAAACCGGAATAAAGGGATTTTGATATTCAGTACTGTATATTTCATGTATTTTCAACGCGAAAAGAAGTTGTTTGCAACATATGATGCCTTCAAAACTGTAAATATTTGTACAAAATCTATGCCAAATTTTTGTATAAAGATGCTTTTTTTTTTTTTTTTTTTTTAATTGATCTAGAAGTTGTCAAAATCCTTCAGTGTCACGAGAGGTCTACGAAGATTATGATATAACAATGTTTATTATTATTGGAGTAGCTATATTGTGTAATGACTTGTGTATCTTTAAACGTTGATAAATTCTTTTCATTGTGTTCGTACGAGCATTTGATCAATTTATGGTTTTTATATTATGAAACATGAAAGTAATGTTACCTACGAAATTCGTCTCGTCTCGAAATTAAAATTAAATCTTTCAGTTTAACGTCTTACGGTTATATCTTTGAGGCTAAGACGAACGGATGATTAAGGCAAGTGAATGATGGAATACTTAGTGGAATGAGAATGTGGGAAGAAACGTGAGTACCCCAAGATTTTGTCCAACACAAACTTACTTGTCAGGGAATTGAACCAGGGACTCTACCAGAAGTAAGCGCTCTACCACTGAGCCCACCGTGCCCTTCTCGTCTTGACATTGAAAATATACTTCTAGTATCGACCAGTGTCTTGTTTTCTTCGTTTGGTGCGCAACCTAATTTTGAGGAAAATATTTGGTAGAAAAGAGACGAAGAAACATGCATATTTAGAAAGTTACACAATAGAAAAATTTAAAATATATATTCGTCACCGAATATCATACGGATAATAAAGTAAGCGGGGCATGTCTCTCGTATGGGTAATACGTGCGGGTAGGGTTCTAGTCATGAAGCCTGAGAAAAAGAGTCCTTTGGGTAGACCAAGAAAAATGATGTTCTAGTCAAGAAGCCTGAAGAAAAGAGACCTTTGGGTATACTAAGAACAAGATCGAATAGTAAACTAAAAGCGGAAATTTTAATGCAAAGTTAACGGATTAAATTTAGAAATTAAAATGAAGAAAAAATAAGTGATGAAATTAAAAAATAATGTCAAAAAATAACGGTTAAAATTGAAGCTAACTTCAAAATAATCGATTAAGATTAAAATTTAAAATAATTTTCATTACTATGCAATGAAAATTGCCTTAAGTTGTGACATATAAAACATGATGAATGAAATTAAGAGCACGAGAAAATTAATAGAGTATTATGAAAAGTTACTGTTTCCAAACAAGCTGAATTAATAAAATAAAAAAATGTCATAAAATTAGATTTTAAAAAGGTATCAATGAAAGGGTGTAGTTTTTAAATATAATTTTTGTGTATTTGTTATTTCGACGAGGGACACAATTTTTGGATTATAATAATGATAAATGTATATCATGTCAAAGTCATATCAGGTACACAAAATAATCAAACATCGTTTCAAATTCATAAATTCGTAACTCAGACTTGAATGCAATTTGAGGTTATTTTGGAAAAGGGGCCCAAGCATTAATCCCCTTCTGTAGTGGAACCAACTCTGAAGTTTTCGAGATATAACAGAGAAAAAGAAAGAAAACGTTCTTGCAGAATATCCTTTTCATATAAGTCTTGAAGGAGAAAAGTTACTATTAATTTTGTAACTGTGATATTTCTCTAACGATATTATCAATTAGAAAATAATCTCCTTAAGCCATACAGTCAGTTAAATATATTTAGCTGATTTCACCATATCACTCGTATAGGATGGTAGTAAAGAGTCAAAGAAAGCTATGCACGCCAAAAGAAATGCAAAGTTGGACCTAGGTATAGTGCACATATAGCGAGATTTATCAAATATCTATTTCCATGGCCATTATTCCAATTTGTAGCCGTCATCTTATACTGTGACTAACAAAGCCACTTTTTTTTAAGGTATTATCCAATGACGGGAGGGGTACAGATAATGAAAATGATTAGGTACAATTGCCATCAATGATAAAAACTTTTAAAACGTGTTCCCTCATATTTTAAAATAAATTTGAAATGAACATCTTAAAAATTAAATAATTTTATAGAAACTTTCATTAGTAATTCATAAAACTGACAGTATCACCAGATAATCAACACAAGTACTATTTATGATCTTTAAGTATTAACGAAATTACCTCGTAAAAAATAGCTTATAAGATATTTTGGTGTGCTCTTGAATGAGATGGTCAGTAAATATCTTGTCTTTGGAATGTCCTAACGAATCAATGTAAACATTCATTAAGAACCCGTTACAGGAAGCACCAGGTGTTCTGAACAAACGAACAGAAAAAATGTTAAAAATTACAACTTCTAACAAAATTATTACTATTAAAACTCGCAACTCACGAAATCATTACGATTTTTTTTAAGTGTAGAAAAACAAAATATTGTTTCTTATATTTTAAGTATGTATTCCTTGTATTATTCATGAAATAATAACAGTATGTCTATGTCACTTGAAGTATTTAACCTATTTTTGGAAGATTAATTTGTATATCTGTGCTTAATATAGCTTTAATATATAGATGCTATCATAATTTATCTCTATCGTATGGGGATTCAACTTTCTCCTTCCTGTACTCTTTAGGACGTAGAGTGCTCTGTTGTTTTTAGTATAATGTTTTTTGAATTCACAACTTGTCTGTCAATTTTCAATGAAAAAAAAAAGTAACCGTAGACCCTTGAGCTTGACTTCATAATGATACATGTAGAACACCACAGTATTGAGCCGGGAACGGTATGTGTTCCTGTAATCCATCTCTCCTGGAAGCAGATCGTATGATGGGAAACGGCCCATACTGTGAAGATTGATTTTTATGATTATCTGTGCTCATGCCAACTGCACCGGGTTCAAGCCCTGATCGAGATTCGGAGCTCACCTTAATAGCAAGTCCTGTCCCTCATAACCTCGATGCTGCATAAGGACGTAAACCTCAAACTCAAATCACACTATTGAAATAGAAAAATAAATTCTTAACTATTAATTCGATTTTGCACAAGATATTTTTTTCAATAGAATACCGTCGTAAGTAGAACTTATAAAACATGGGGATATTTCAGGAACAAAAAACAGTGAGCAAATTCTGCAACTCGTCAAAATTCCAAGACGCAGTTCCCTAAACCTAAGAATAACAGACCTGTTCATGTTTTAATAGAAATTTCCTTCAATGTGAAATAAACATTTTTTTAAAGGTAAGTACTTTTGCATGTTTTAATTCCTATGCATAGACACAACCATTAGACTAATGAGCCTTTGGTTAACTCGCATGCTCCAGACTGGAACCCGTACTTTTAAAAACTCGAATAGTTGTTTGGTTTCTATTTTAAGAAGAATGTCCAGTTTCGAACAGATTCGGTGGTGAAAAAAGACAAACTATAAACAATCAATTAATCAACAAGCGTAAGACTAATGTTAGGTCTAAGCAATCTTACACCTCAAACTTTTTTGAAACATTAACATATTTTAGACCCAGTGACACACTAATGTGAGTAAAATGAAGAAACAAAACATTAACAAAGTTTCATATAGCACATAAATAAACACAAATACTCGTATAAGAACAGAAAATGGCTCAACGATGCTCCTTGCTGTATTCTTTCAATGATTACAATTTACTTGATTTATTAATAATTTTTCAGGTAGAGCTATAACTATGCTGTGGCCGTCGATCTAGTGCCTAGCCCGCACACTTTTGGTGCACGGGTTCGATTTCAGGCGGAAGAACTTAGAAATCTGGACGCATTACGGTGGTTCGTATTCCGCCTTAAACTGTACATTCACGTCTCATATAGCCTCGATATTGAGAGGGACGCTAAACTCCAATCCAACCAACCTATTTCAGCAAGTCGATGCCATAACGGGCAAACCAAGCAGAGTAAAATTGTCCCTTTTATACAGCAAAATGCAGCTTAACCCACACCAATGTCTTCAAATCTTAATTTGATATACTTGATGTTTTACATGTGTTGTCTCTTTCACTAATAAAATACAGTAATGCCAGGCTAATATACAGGTAATAATGATAACAATAATAAAGTATTGCCTACCTGCCAGATAAAAATAAATTAGGCCTACATTCTTGTGACAATCATTCCATACTGCCATAATGTACACACGCATTGCTTTATGAGACACTGTCACTGAGCTACCACAGACGTACGCAGAATGTTTTCCAAAGGTCTCTTACATTAACACTGAAAAGCTCAAGCGTGAGCAGCCATCCATTTCTTGTAAGGAAACCCTGGCCTCCCCACCAACTCTCGCAGGTTTCTCATCAGCTACCTTCAGCTTTCCCACAGTTTAAAGTAGGCACTTCAATTAAAGAGTTCCGGTGTATAGCAGTGAGTATATATGTATGCATGCTGGCGCTTGCGCCTCGGCATAATGTTAAAGAAAAAACGTAAATGTGTGAAAGAAAGAGGATATACAATCATAAGAATACTTACCTCGTCACTCTTTGTCCCAGCTAGGCATAGCGTAAACGCTTGTCCAAACCTCAGCGGTTCACCTGTCCGATCTACATTATCAGGGCTAAAGAAGAGATCAAGAAAGAGAAAACACAAAAATTATAAGAACTGCGAGATGTGGGAGCGTAATAACCTATAAGGAACGCATGTGGGAGCAACTAACCACAACTTGAAAGAAAAGTGGGTACGTACCACACCCGATCATAGTTACGTTCTTACTGGTGGCAATGCTATAATCTATCGCAAAGAGAAAGTCATGACGTCATAGGCTTATTAACTATGGCAATAAATGCAACAATAAAAGAGGCCAATAATAAAAAGGAAACGAAAATTATGCATGATACAAGGTGACTTAGCATCTGTACTCAAGACTTGAGAACGTAAAAGCCTTCGGACTTTTCTGGACAGTTTAATGGATTAATAAGTAATTATTTGTCTACGTGGCTATTGTCCTATCAATTACATATTTACTGATAATAACGAATTTACTCATAGGTTTGGATCTTGGTACAAGTTAAATAACATCGAATGTGTAAAGTTAACGTCAGAAACGAAAATTGCAGTTTATCAATACAATCATTCAAGATAATTTTTTTTATTTCTCACTAGCATTTACTCTTATATAATAAAAAGTCTGTAGCTTATCAATTACGCGTCTAACTGAACAATTTCCAACATTAAAGAAAATTACGCGAAACTTGAATGTGTGATAATGAATCTACGCTCGTAGTTGAAGCGGTCAATTTTATACACTCTCTCATACCCCAAATACGTGAGGTTAAACCAAAGATTGTTAGCCTTAAAAAATACAATTTGAAAATCAGCATATGGGTATAGGATATGGGTAGCCACCATTAAAATCACCGTTACCTGTGAAAATGTTAATGGACTGACTCCATTAACATACTCGGGTGAGATAATAGCTCTAGCTATCTATTGCAATAAATAAATAAAATAAATAAATAAATAAAATTTAATTCGCTTTCGTTCAAGAGTTATCATGACGAACGGATTAACATTATAATCTTATAGGGTGATCATAATAAATAATTTTAATCGATAACTATGTTGTTTGTGTTTAAGGTTGTTGTTGCCTGTTGCTTAAATAAAGAAACAAATTACGTCGCATGAGTTCGCTATCTTAGTTTAAAATTTTCCCAGCATTCAAATTTCTGTTGGTTTCTATCAACAGACTGAAAAAACACAATAGAAAACTGGAGTAGAGAATAAACGTCACTGCTCTAGTGTTCGTAAATTTTCAGAGACAATTTTCATTTCCTTTCAACTTAAATTTCCTTTAATTTGTAAATGGCAGGGGCGGATCCAGGGGGGGGGCGATCGCCCCCCCCCAAAGAGGAAACTTTCTTATTTTATATATATAAATAAAGCCCATCCCAGTGTTTGGAGCCCTTAAAAGTAGCAGTATGACAACCCACCACTCCCCCAGAAGTCGGTCCTGGATCCGCCCCTGGTAAATGGTAGTCTTTCTCCACTTATTACAATAGTATATACGTACTCATAAAAAATATGCATTTCCATATATATAATAAATAAATGAGCCAAATACAACTTTTTTTTTTTTAATAAGGTCATACTTTCCAATGTCATTCTATGTATATGGTTCACTAGTCTATTGGTTAGATTGTGTGTTTTTGATACATGAGGTCCCGGATCGGATTCGCAATGGGGGAGAGCATCAAATGAATTGCATTGATTCCGATCCTACTTTAAATTATAAATCTCTCTTATAGAGAGCCTTACTCCTGATAAAAGCGAGTACACCCAATCTAATTGATCAACCAATTGAATATATTTATACTTACATACAGTAAATTTCTTTTCGGTAGAAATTACTTATGTATCCATTTCAAATGAACACATTTTGAACAGAAACCAACACGGGGAACGGGGGCTCATTTGCCAATATCTCAAAAGAGGTGAACATCTAAGAAAAGGAAGGAGATTTAGGCTTATCGGTTCTTTTGTTTCCAATAGAAGGTAGAAGGAAAATGGGAACATAAAATTCGATCTACGACAATTTCCCTGGATTTCACTATTTTGCCCCTAAAATTTCTCTTTGTCTCTGTTTGCTAAATTTTTGTGCCAAATCTCCCTAGATTGAGGAAATTTCCCTGAGTCCAAGTACTAATTAGTATTTGGCAACACCATTTCCAGTTCTTTATTGAAAATCAAAAACACAGGCTAATAACTAACTGAAATATCCCTTCTGCGCAAATGCAGAATCGATTTATGGACAGTATTTCAATTTCTCCACCCTTAGCATCAATGAAATTGTAATGAGACGTCGAACTCCAAATAAATTAATTAATTTATTAAAATGTAATGATAAATCAAGAATGTCATCCAATTCCCACTCCATCCACCACCTTTTCTCACTCCCATTCCCCATTCTGATGGGGCTGAGCTTACACTTAAATAGCATCGAAAGTCACACTATTCAACTCAGAGAGCCCCAAAAAACTATGGATTGAACACTAATATAGGTCGTTTTCGATTATTTTTACACATTACCTCCTTTCCAAACCAACTTCTCATACCCCATGCCCATAAGAGATTAATTTTTATTTAAAACGGCATCAGGAGAGCTACTATTCATCTCACCGATTCCGAAAACTATGAATTGAAAACTAATATATATATATTAGGTCGTTTTCGATTATTTCTCCGTGTCACTACTCCCTCCCTCACTCTCATATCGAAAATAATCAATGTAATATCATAAGATCCTTGGGAAGGTAATCACTTTAATTGATTCAGTAGTTATTTCTGATGAGTAGAGCAACACAAAAGCACAAAAAGCATAAAAATCATAAGAGCAATTTACACATATGGTTGGTACCTTGAATATGGTTGTGGTTGTCTAAGGGTCCAGAAGAAACTAATTTTAAAAACATAATAAAGCATAATTTTAGTAATTGCATAAAGCATAATTTAAAATATATAGCACAATTCTTGGAAAACTGTAAATTTAACATACTGTATTAATATTTTTTAAAACCAATATTTAGAATGAAAAATAATTGATAACATACCAATGCAACAATGAAAAGCTTATTTTTATTGCTGTAAACTTTTAGGTGTAATCTTTCGATGTGTAGAAAAGAAAAAAGGAAAAGAAGAAAACTTTTCGCCAACAATAAATAGTACACAGGAACTCCATACTGTATTGTTATATGTACCTCTTTAACTTGTGCACTTTCTGTAGTTCTTGGTGGCATCTTTTACTTTCCCTTTCTGTATACATGCGCCTCTAAGTCGCACACAAGTGATAAAAAACTGACTCGAGTAAAGTATATCTCTTTACAGTGCATTAAGTAGAATGTTCATTAAATATGAAAGAAACTGGTTGCATAAAATATTAATAAATAGATCAAGATATTTAGAATATTTAATATATAGTAATTATTATACATTATACACGATTAATGTAAAACAATGATTGAAATTAACAATAAAGCATAATTTGGAAAAAAAAAATAATGTACAATTAAACAAAAAATAAAGCATAATGTGGGTTGCTCTACTGATGAGGTTACACACAAATTCGAGTTCGCTTTATAACAGATAATAATAATCTATATATAAAAATGCTGCATTTATGTGGCCACTTTCTGTTTGCTATTATTCGGACGGCTAGGGATTCTATACCAAATTTTGTCTAGATTTGCCAGTTCTTATTCAAATGTTCAAACAACGTGTCATTTTTTCTATTCAACGTTTTAGGGGTCGTTTTGAGCCCTTAAGACTAACATTGTCGCTAGGAAGTTACTAAGATTGATATCCTTGAGTTAGGCAACCAGTAGAAGTGCTACGTACAACGGGTTGACAAACATTGAGCGTATTCGGATATGGACTTATATGAGGTAGGAAGGATATTGAAGGATATTCATGCTTATATTAGAATAATGTCCTGTGTAGATAGCCCAGATTCAGATAATAATAATAATAATAATAATAATAATAATAATAATAATAAAATTTCCTTTTTTATAATCTTTTTTCATTATAAGTACTTAATGAGTAGCTTGGATGACCCCTCGAAGAATAGGATGGAATGCTGTAACATCTAAAACGAAAAATCTACATATAGGACTTAACCTAGTAATGGTTATACCGAAATTCGGAATATATTAAAGCACAGAGAGGGAAACTAGAAATTGTTTAAGAAGAATAATAGGTTAATGTTGAAAAATATAAAGATCAGTACTAATGAGGAAAGTATGAAATAAGTACTGACCAAAATATTAATAGAAGTTGCTTTCGAAGGAATAAGTTATATAGATTAAATACCATACTAAAATATCGGTGTATGTAGTACGGTATTGAATTGCTTTAAAGCGGCTTTTCTCACTAGGTCATTGACCATCCGCGCGGTTTCCCAAAGCACGGAAGGAAAATAGAGGCATTAGACATTGGGGAAAGGTAGAGCTGATGCTCTTAAGAGAAAGAATAATTCAACATTTGCATACTTGTCTTCTACTTTCAATCAACCTACGATGAAAAGGTTGTAATTTCACCTAGGTCTCGTACGAGATAATTGTTCTCAAGTGGGTTGGTTGGTTGTTGCCGCACCAACGCAACAGATTAATTCTTCGTAAATATTACCTTACGATCTGGTTTATCTCAATCCATTTCTTGTTTGGAATTATTACAATGCCTCTCCGGATGTATATTTCTTCACAGACTACTCAACTGCTTACAAATTAGAAACAAACTGCTTCTGTTTGGAGAGAACCACCTTCTTTCTAGGAAGCACTGAGTCCATCTTTCAAGGACAACTGCAGATCGTTAAAGCTATTTAATTAGGAACTCCTTGAAATCAACGCGCTTAGCATATGTTACAACAAGATGGTTAGAAACAAACCAGCAGCTGTGTAGTTACGTAGTGGCTGTTTTGTTCAAGTAACAACAACAACAACAAGCAATCTGTCCGAACAAATATTTTTAAAAACCACATTCTTGTTCAGCTTTGAGACAGGAGGGCAGGTGTTCTTAAGCCAAACTCAAATATAAACTAACACAATAAGTACACAACTTAACTGACAAGAAAAAAGTTGTTACACAACGTATCACTACTTTAGATGTCATATAAGTCGGTCCATTCTTTTACAAAAATCTTTCTCGAGCACTTTGTAAATGTTTATTTTAAAGAGTACAAACGATACATCTTATCGTTTGAAGAACTGCTAAGATAATGAAACGGATTAAACTATTTTTCAAACTTATTTTAAAGTTTGTAATCACGGTGTTTTAAGGCTGTACATACAAATATAATTTTTAGAAAACGAAAGGAGTAGTAGTTCTTGAAAAGAACAAAAATATTTAAAATGTCATTTTATCAGCGTAACCTTGAGATTTTAGGCAGAGATTCTGACCCTTAACATCTATCCTTCTCCAAATACGGCCTTGTCCTACCACAAGTCAAGAAGCTGTTCGCTTCTTGTGATTTACCATTTTATGATTTCAATATGATTTACCATTTTATCTAATAAACATACGAAAAAGCGCTCTGCTAGTATAGCATTTCATTAAAGAAAATTTTTCATTTGAGGCTCCTAGTATCAAAATTCGCCACATCCATTTCACTTAGTTTCGAGTAAACTCGTAAAACGTGCAGTGAAGCTGCATATACACGCGTGCTCTATACATGCGTACAAAGTTTCATATGTAAACTAGTTTTTTAGTATGAAATATTTAGCATTTAATCAAAATTCTGTTTCTATGGAAGGCGTCTCACTTGAAAACTTCTAGCTTACGAACAACACGAGACACACGCTTTTTGTAGTGCTATAGCCAATATGAAGTTTACTTCCTATTTAGTGGATTCCAAGTTGAAACACTCGTTCCACTAGGCTCGTCCTCGAATTCCCTACAGCTCTGATGACTAATAAGTATTAATTAGATATTACACTAACTTCGACGCAAAGTTCATATAGGTAACAGAATGATGACCTTTAACATATCCTAGGATCCTTCTATTCCCTAATAACTCATGTATCAAAATAATTCATTGAAATCCAGGCAAAAAAGTTATTAATGATTAACTTTGTAGTTGTTATCCACTGAAAACTATTACACAATACTTCCTTGAAGTCTCCTCTATGAAATTACTGGTACAAAACTGCCAATGACAATGTCAAGTTCGACTCGCAGTAGGGCAAACGCAATTCGAAGACTCGTAGAGGGAGAAGACAAAATGTACTATTCTAGTTAAATCTATACTTGCGTACCTAGGTAAGTTTTATTGTTTTTAAAATCAAATACCTAGGTAAAGCTGCGGTGGTGCAATCAGTAAGGTGACTACCTACTAAGCAGAAGCTCAGAATTCGATTCCCGATAGGGATGGGCTTATTTCCGTTCTTTTATCCTTCGAAAACAGTTCAAGGATTTATTCAGCGTCTATAAAATGAGTACTCGAGGAAACGAAGAAAAACGCGGCTAAGGCGTAGTGCTGAACTTAAAAAAAAAAAAAAAAAAGTTTACAGAAAGTGTTTTGTTGAGAACTCGAAGTTATATAGTTTAAAGACATCGCAACCTGTAAATGTCGAAGTCAATAAGGTGTGAAGCCTTATCCCCAAATCATTCAAGGACTACTTCGACCTATCCCAAATAAAAGGCATCAAGGGCGCATCTACAGAGGGGATCCACAGTCCGGCTCTCCCTCTTCCCCGTCAAGAGACCTCGTAACTTTTTTTGATACTTGTGCTTTGTCTGCAGGAGGGGCTCATTCACGAGAGGTCCACCCGGCCTGGACCCCGTCCAATCTTAGTAATGCGACTTCCTGAATAAAACAATACTTGCTTTAACAGAAAAATGATTAATGTGGCCTAAAGATTTGATCGAATACACTACTCTTTCTTATAAGAACAATTTAGTTTTATCATTTGTTTATTTTCTGAGATCATAGAAGGAAGTACTTCGAAATTACTTATCGTTTTCTCGGATGTAAAAATAACACTTTCAATATTACATAGACGTTGTATCTTGTAGTACTGATCCTCCAACAAAAAAATTCTGGGTGTGCGATTGACAGACACAGGCATATTTTCAGTAACTACGTAGTACCTAACGTTCTAAACGTTTTTTTTTTTTTTTAAATAAATTTGTGATTATGAAGAAAGAAAAGAAGTTTATGATTGTCAATAATCAAATAAAGATAAAGACGAATGGCAGATGCAGTGTAACGATGACACAGTATAATACTTTTATTCGCTAATGCACATTCAATTGTTTAACTCATAAAACCCTTATGTCGTGATAAACATTTAGGAAGCTAAAATTCAAAATCTCTAAGAGATCGATTGCTTGATTTGGAGTTTAATGTTCCTTTTCAGTACTAGGGATATATGAGACGTTAACCTACTACTTACCGGGAATAAAATAGGACTCCTGCTCTCAAGGCGAGCAAGACAAACATCCAGAAGAGGATAAAACTGTCAATAGTATTATATGAATGCGAAGATTGGTCATTAACACGACGGGATAAGCACAAGCTGACAACAATTGAAAATAAAGTATTATGGGAAATGTTTGGAGCCAAAAGACATGAACGAACGAGTGATTGGGGAAAATTACGTAAAACAGAAACTACGTATATGCGCCTATTATACGAGTAATTAAAGGAGGAAACTAGTGGCGGTACATCTCGCTCATATTGGGAACTCGCAATGTGTATGGAGTTCATGTTAGAAACTCATTGTTTCTTTGTTTGTTTATTGTTTTATTTATTTATTTACTCGGGGTAGAGCGCTTACCTCTGGTGCGTGGGGTCCTTGATTCGATCTCCGTCCAAGTAAGTTTGTGCTGGACAACATCATATCGAGGTACTCCCCTTTCATTTCATTTATGTATGTATTTATTTATTTTTTAAGTTAACGTCCTACGATTATGCTCCGAGGCTATTTTTATTAGGGAGACGATAATGATGATGATGAAAGCGGGAGGACTCCTAGAAAATACGCAACATACAAGGTGTTTTGTCCACCATAAAGCTGGACTTGGTGAGAGCTGAGATTGAACCATGGATTCCACTTACGCGTACCAGAAGTGAGCGCTCTAGCCCAGGGAAAGCCATTGCGAAGAGATTAGACTGAGATGGGAAAAGTTCTACAGGAAGTAGGATGTATCATCTCCGATTTGGTTAGTTTGGCACAAACGTTCGAATGATGTCCTTTCGTTTTTGTGGCAATGAACCTTCATGTTCTTTAAGCTATAGTTCGATCACGTTTTTATTCTTCGTTTTTCTGATGACCTTTGTCCCGAGTTTGATTTCCGATACGAGAGCCTTGTAACTTGAATATTACGATGGGCCAAATTTAATCTTAAACTGTACCTCAATTGTTCACGTTCCATATAGGGTTGATGCTGAAAAGCGATACTGAACTACAGCAACGACCAATCTACTACATTTTACTGCTACAAATTTCATAATTTCAGTGAACCATATACGTGAAACACTCTTTCAACTCAAGTGGCATGGTAGTTTGTGTAATCAAGAAATTTATACATTGTAAGTGTTTCGTAAAATATAAGACAATAAATCGAAATACAGTAACAATTGGAAATAGGTATTAAAAAAAAACAACTGCTTCGGTACTTTTTTTTTTCATTAGTATAAAATTCCTTAACTTCATGGATTTATTTAGCGATGTCCTTCACTTATCAGTCTATTATTTCCAGTTTGTTATTATATATAGACTATTACTAAATATTCGGTTTTAATTTTTGTTTATATATATCTTGTGTGTAGTAAGACGGGACTTAGCACCTAACGACTTCTATATCAGATTGAGGGGGCGCGGTGGCTCAGTGATAGAGCGTTCACCTCCGGTGCTTGGGGTCCCTGGCTCGATCCCAGCTCGCGCCGTGTGGACTTTGTGGTGGACAAACACCGTGCTCGTGGGTTTTCTCGGGGTTCTCCCGTTTCCTCTCACTTTCTTCATTCCACAATTTTCATTCTTTCTCATAATCACCGTCTCCTTTAGCCTGACCGGCATAACCGTGGGACGTAAAACTCAAGAATTTCTTTTTTTTTATATACCAGGTTGACTCTTTAAAACTTCGTATGAGATGTTATTTTTTAAAACAATTAAACAACTCAAAATAAAAAAAAATACTTAAATGTACTCCCAGAAATTTGAAGAAACGTAAACTTTTATTTAACCTTACCAAAAGAATATTTCAAACTGTACATTTTTATATGCATATTACTTTCTGAAAGACTCTATTGAAACACGAAAAAAAAAAAAAAAAAAATCAAATTCATTCAACCGATGATAAAAGATTTTGCTGTTGTTCGGTTCAGGATGATTTGACTCCAGCGGTGAGGCCGTTTTTAATTACGGCCTACGGGCCTCAAGTGCGGAAGATGACAAAGTATTACCCTCCGGGTCTTCATTTTCACACGCTTCATACACAGCAGAAGTCAAGAAGGCTACGGATTTCTCTCTTCTTTCTTTAGGTATATAATAATAATTTATGACACACGTGAGCATTTCAGCGGTGAGGAACGTGGGTGAGTGTAGTGTCATCCGTACGGTTACGATGATAATTCCGTTATCAGTGCACATTAGTTTTCTGCGCCCTTCTACTCGTCTGCGAAAGGACAATGAATAACGGCTTTTTTTTAATAGCATACGCAGCAACGAATAAAACTCCTTAGTAATGTTACTCTAAACCATATATCATACATCATGTTAATTTAGAATCAACACATTTTAGTCAGTAAGCATCCATAATTAGCTGCATTGCCACTAAAAACAGAGTTCACAGGCATTCATAATTTGTGTAGAAACCTAATTGGATAATACTAAAAATGCAAAATTATTCAATTATAGTTTACTTGATTAATTTGGATTTCTTTGAATCTCTTTTGATTATGATATTTAAAGAAAAAAAACTTATTTTGCGTTGTGATATTAGTTTAAAGGGAGCTATAAACAGAATAAGTTTCTATGAATAAAATTTATATCATTTGATTGTATAAATTGGCTATTTTATCAAAATCTCAACATTAGATTTTAGCCTACAGAGTGCAAACGAAATGCTGAGTTTCTTTTCTTTTAATGCATAATTTTAGTAATTTTAAAGTTTACGATATCCCATTTTCAAGTTTCTTTCTTTTCTTCTTTTTCCTGCTCATGAAACAAGGAATTGTAAATAATAAAATCTGGGTTTAATATGACGTGTTTATGTGACTGCAGAAAAAATATAAATGAATCCGAGATTATTATTAGGCCTTGTCATTACTGTTATTTAATTAGCCTATTAAGCAAGTATAGAACTGCTACTCTACGCTATTTAGCAAATGAGATACAAGAGGAGTGATTACATTGACATATTAATGAAGAATATTAATTATCTCCAAGCTCGTGAAGTTGAAGTAATCCATGAAAAGAAACTACCACTGACGCTGAAAAATATACAAATAACCGTAACGGAAAATCTTTAATAATACTGAAGATAGAATAGCTGTATGTTAATCATGAATATGGACACTTAGCAAGTAGAATACATCTGGACTACGGTGAAAGAGCTAAAATAATAATATGGTTTCACATTTATTTCGCTGTCATAAGGAAAAGAAAAAAAAATGTGGAAAATATAACATTATGTAATCTTATTTTTGGATAACGTGTAGGTACTTGCTCAAAAATTATATAATAAATTCAAAATATTTTCTCTTTCTCTCTATTTTTCACTTTTATATTTGTTCTTTTAGCATATCCATGCATGTATTATCAAAAATTACAAGTATTGTTACCCAAAACAAGCTTATGAATTAGAATGCGCATATGCTGGGGAAGCTCGTCATAGATTGTATATTTACCATGGTTTATAGCAATGGTTCTCAACCTTTTCGAGCCTAGCGCCTTTCTTGAGTGAATGTGATTGTCCTGAGCGTCCCCGCATCTTAATCCAATCCACCCATCTACAAGGCTAAGCGTAAGACTTGAAATCCAGAAAAAAAAACGCTTCTATTCTTAGATTCAGCCTCGAAAAATCTAGCCTACATTAATATTTGTAATAAATAAATAAATATAAATAAAATAAACTTGATAACTTGTAAAATGCGTAATAGCTTTCGTCCAATAGTAATAATAAAAAAGTTTAACAAGTCATGAATTCTCAAACGCTCCCTAAAATAGTCTATCGTCCCCCAATCTCCCCTTTTTGTTCCAGCGCCCATTTTGAAAACGAGAACGCCCACGTTGAGAACCATTGATTTATAGTGTATGAAAGAAGACAATCAGATCACCTGGAAGAATACAGTGTTAGCATCTTTGATCTATAATAGCCCATAGTTTATGTTAACCCTATTAAGATCAATAATAGAGTATCTAATGTAATTTATATTAAAATATGGAAAATCATCAATAGGTTAAACTACTAACACTAAATATGCATTCCTTCCTTTCATTTTATGTTTCCGATCAATCGTTGGTTAAGTAAAGACATAGTCTACCAAAATTTTAAATTCTCAATGGACATACATATTTTGTTCACAAAAGAAAGACAAACGCTTCGGTAGCAAAACGTTTTTTTTTTTCTTTTTTTACGATACTGATTAACTCATGGAGATTAAGTTAGATTTAACCTAATACAATATTGTCAATCATAGGAACTTATTATATATATGTACAGCTAATTCTCACGAACTAAGAAGTACTAATTCAACTTTATACGCAAAATATGCAAACCGGGGAGAAATGGTGGATTTTTCTACAAACAGCCTATAACAGGGTGCGAAATCCAGGGGAGGGGGTAGGTGGAAGAATTTCCTCTCAATATTTTTGGAGCAAAATCCTATTCCCACTAATAAGTTACTTGGGGTGAATAAAATGATACTATTATAAGAAGTATATAAAATAATTACAGCAATCCATAGTCAATTAATATGTATCTCATGTGCAATTAACGAGTGAATTAGTAGTGAGTGGTACCCATGATTCCACAAAGTTTAACAATTATGAATATTCAAATATGTGACACACTATGTCGAAGCATCCAGTGTGATGAGTACCGGTACTTCGTTTTTTAACGCTCCTGTGTACCCATGCTTCACTTTGACTATGATGATTTTGCACCCTGGTCTATAACACAATTTATAGCATATAAAATGAACTTGGAGGAGTGCGTTGTCGAAGTTAAAATACATGGCATTATAAGTAATCTTCAACTCCCTGTAATAGCTGTTCTCCAGTTCTCATTTCTAAACTTCCTTGATTTTTTATTTTCGTACAGCCTCTGTAAGAAGTAGAAAATAGGCCCCATATGAAAAAAAGATGAGAGAAAATACTATTCATGTGAGACAAGCGTACAGATTTCTTACAGTGGTGGGTTGGCAATAATGACCTAATAAAGCTTAATCATTCGGCTACTTCCTACTTGCCTTTGATACGCAAGATTCCGTGTTCGATTACCAATTAAGGGCAAAACCACACCTCATCGGGCACAAACACTGAGCGTCCAAGTACCGAAACAAGCAAATACAAGAATTATGAAACCTCTTGTTAATAACTTTTTTATTATAATATTTTGGAGATTTATTTAATAAGGGTAGCTAGTGAGAGTTTAGGGGCGGATCCAGGAGGGGCGATCGGGGCGCTGCACAAGAGGAAACTTTATTTTTTTTTATATATATAAATAAAACCCATGCCAGAGTTTGGGGATCTTAAAAGTAACTCTAAGTAACAGTGTTACAACCCACCTTCCAGAAGTCCGTCCCTGATTTAGTTTATGTTGAATTAACAAATGGCTGCTATGGGGACGACCACTTTTAACCTTAATTCTCTTACTTAACAATTCTACTATATAATCAAATGATATAACAACTCCAAAACATATGTATATTTGCTAGTTCCCATTTCACATATAAAATAGCTTCATAATATTTATAAAAACAATTTACCAAAATAAATAACGATGACATCTCTTTCCGAAAAAAATAACATAGATTATTGCCTGTTGAAACAAGGCTAGTGCTTGTTTCCTTACCAATTTCTTCCACATCAACACCTTCTGCTGGTGAAGACCATAAATACACCAGGTTTTGACACAATAAACATCAATTACAGAATAACTTCAAGCAATCTAAATTTTGAGATCAAATACGTATCACAGATCTCTCAAAGATTTATCGCTTTTAATAGTCATCAATCAAAATCGGTTTTCGTTCGTGTAGCTCTCTTTGCAATCAAATAATGCTTACTGTGTTTAGATTAAAATCAAGCTTGCATCACTGAAACAAACTTATTTATATTGAAATCAAATCTGTCTTGTAGTAAGCGTATTCTTAATCAATATTAATAAATACCAGAAAACTTGTAAGAATTTCTTCAGGAAACTCCAATATGAGGCTAGCTCCTGATTTTTTTTTTTTTTTTTTTTTTTAATGAATGAAATACAGTCGAAACTGTTTATAATAACATCGCTTTTAACGACGTATTGGGTTATAACGACGAAATCTAACTGTAACGTCTAAACCATATATAAAAAAAAAAATGTATTTAAGAAATCACTTAGTACGACATTGCTTATAACGACATATCGTATAGAACGACTTATTTTTATCACATTATCGGAGAAATGTATCGGCTATAACGTTCAATGTTGATTTTTGTTTGTTACGTGTTTGGAGATTGCTGACAACAATGTAAGGTTTACGTATTTTCAAACTCTTGCTGACAACAATGTAAGGTTTATTTTTAAACTATTGTTTTCAGTATACAGTATTATAGATATCCAATCAGTCTGTCTGTTAAATAGTCAAGGCAAGCATCGCTCTGAAGATGTCGCAACAGAAAAGAAAAGTGTTTAATATTGAAGAAAAGTCACACATAATATGGCGATTAAAAAACGGAGAAACAAACGTCAGCATCGCGAGGGAATTGGGTCTATCACACTCGACGATTTCTATAATTTGGAAGGAGAGAGAGAAAATACAGTCTCTTTTCGAAAAAAAAAAAAAGTCTTTAAAAATCAAGCGGGCCAGATCATCCGACCACAAAGAGATTGAAGAAGCTTTACTTACATGGTTTAAGCAGCAAAGAACAAATAATGTGCCGATCAATGGACCTATTCTTCAAGCGAAAGCCAATGAATTTGCTCGTCGGTTGGACAATCCGAACTTCAATTGTTCTTCCTCTTGGATACAACGTTTCCGAGCTCGTCATGATATTGTTGCTGGGAACATTTGTTGCGAAGCTGGGAGTGTACCTGAAGGTGTAATAGACGAGTGGTTATCTAAGAAGTGGCCTGCTTTGTGTGAAGGTTACAAGCCAGATGATATATTCAAGGCAGATGAAACTTGTTTTACAATACGACGCCAGATAAGACTCTGAAATTTAAAGGTGAACAGTGTTCGGTTGGCAAAATGTTTAAAACAAGAATCACAGTTATGGTTGATGCAAATATGACGGGATTTTGTAAAGAAAAGCTTTTGATGATTGGCAAATCCAGAAAACCAAGATGTTTTAAAAATATTCACTCCCTAATGTAGTTTATGAAAACAATGCAAAGTCTTGGATGACATCGGAAATTTTTGAAAAGTGGTTGTGTAACTGGGGCTCTCAACTGAAATCAAAGAAACGAAAAATTCTTCTCCTGGTCGATAACTGCCCGGCTCATCCTGTAGTTGATAATCTGCAATACACAAAGCTTGTGTTTTTACCTCCAAATGTCACTTCAGTTTTACAACCTATGGACCAGGGAGTTATAAAATCTCTTAAGATGCAGTACAGGAAGCTTCAGGTGATGAACATGTTACAAAAAATCGAGTACCAGTTCTTGATGCAATTTTAATGATATCTGAAGCGTGGGAAAATGTCACTCAAAAGGACCATTGCTGATCGCTTTAAACATGCAGGTTTCAGATACCTTTCTTCCCCATCCCACGGTGAGGACGACACGTTTTCAGCAACAGCTGATGATGAAGATGTGGAGGATGCTATTCCTCTTGCGCGATTAGAGCAAGAGCTTGGTCCATCTTTGTCAACTTGTGAAATAGAAGACTTTGCCGAGGTAGACAACCATCTTGCAGTGTGCGCCTCAGCGAGTGAAGAAGAAATTGTAGCTGACACCCAAAGCCAACAGGTAATTGACGAAAATGAAAATAAACAGCAAGAAGAACAATTTGTTGTACCATCACTTAACGAAGTTCTGAGTACAGTGAAAACTTTACAAAAATTTGTTATGTTCAAAGAATTATATACCTCTATAATCGGAAACACACTTAATTGTTTGCATACTTCCACAAAACATACAAACACCAAATTTTGCATACTTGTTCGTCATGGGATGTGAGTAATGGGAAAATTCCGATATCACGAAAAAGGCGACATTTTCCATGTAAATGAAGTGTCGAAATTTTTCGTCGTTTCGAAATGCTGGTTTTTAGAGTAGTTCCGCACGCCATAGAAACGTCATATTTTGTCAGGCAGTGAAGCTAGGAACATAGTTTATGATAGAAAAAAGAGCATTAAAATTCGTTTTCGTTTCGCGGCGCAAATCGAAAAAATGTGAAATTTGTAATGGCTGTATCTAGGACGTTGAAATTTCGAGGTGATGTTTATTCTGATGCGTAGTTTGCGAATCCGCCCTTAAACTTGAAAGAAATAGTCATGTTCGGTGTAAGAAAGTACTAGGAATGTTATAAGGGGGCGTCTAATTCTACACAACTTGTAGATATGGTGGAATGACGAAATTGCGTTCAAGTGTGTAGATTACTGCGCATGTGAGGGGAAAAATCCGACATGTTGGAAAAGTCGCCATCTTCGATTCAAAATGTCGGCTCAAAAATTTGTAACCATGAAAATTGTAAGTTGTGCTCTTGGTAGGTAAGCCAGGTTTCGCTATGTTATTAAGGACGTAGTTCAGTTTAAGTGAAGAAACAAATCATTGGAGGAGTCGCCATCTTGAATGCAAAATTGCCATATTTTTGAATTGCCTTCATTTGGACTCTTATGTGGTATATTGAGGAGAATAAAACAAACAAAATTCAACGTAATAAGTTAGCTCCGCGGTAAAGTGTCTGCTTTCTGAGTAGCAGGTCTGGGTTCGATTCCCCGCCAAACCTTGTTTTATCTTACGTTTTTTTTCTTATCACGTTGCTTCGTTTTATCAAAATAGTTTCTGTTTTCATTGCGTGAACAAAATATTTTCGTTATTACAGACATAGAGGAAAAGAATATATTTATACACTAACTGTTGATATCGTCTCGAAACTAGGCAGTATGTTCGTGTGAAGCTTCGAGACGATACTCAACTATTTAGAAAGAAACATATGTAGCTTTAGAGATGGGGCAACACCAGTGTTTCTTTCAGAAACAATGTTCCTGAGGATCACAGTTAGTATTCCCAGGGGCACTGCTCATTGTATTCTATTTATTTTTCTATTATACACGTATTATTTGGTCTCCTGCGGGGGCACTCTAAGAGCCCCAAGGAGGCAGTGTACCCCCCAAAAACATTTTGGAAAAAAACATTGAGCATCATTTGCACGATATAGTATGATAGCGGTTCAAAAGTTTGTAACCATGAAAATTGTAAGTTGTTCTGACGATAGGACAGTCATGTTTTGGTATACTCTTAAGGAGGAAGGACAGTTTCAATGGAGAAACAAATCATTGGAGAAGTCGCCATCTTGAATGCAAAGTTGCCATGTTGTTGAATTGGCTTGATCTGCCTTGTTATGAGCTATGTTAAGCATAATAGAAAAAACATGAATCAACATACGAGCATGGCTCAGAGGTAACGTGTAAGATTTCTAATTAGCAGGTCCGGGTTCTATTCCCGACTAAACGGTTTTTGTATTTTTTTCTTATCTCTATTTCTTTGTATTAGCAAAGTACTTTCTGTTCGTATTGCGGGAACAAAATATTTTCATTATTACATACGTAGAGGCAACTTTTGAGATGGTCCCGAAACGAGGCAGTATGTTCGTGTAAATTTTTGGTGACGATACTCAAGCATTCAAAATCAAACATATGTAGCTTTGGAAATGGAACATCACCAGTGTCCCTTTCGGAAGCAATGTTCGGGGGGGAGTATTAGCCCGGGGGCACTGCTAATAACATTCTATTTGTTATTGTATTATAAACGTATTATTTTGATCTTGTCACGGGCGCTCTGAGGAGGCAGTGTCCCCCAAAAAGAGTCTGAAAGAAACATTGACATTTTCACGATATAGTGTCCATACAAGACAGCAATACATTTTGTCTCGCGACAACAGTTTCTGCTTCAAACCGAAATGATTGCAAAATATCTCTCTCCCCTTTTATGTCCCTCGTTAAGATAGATGCGTATACCAAATCTGAAGTGAATACCACAAGTGAAAAGTATAAAATATTAATTTTAAGAAAATACACAAACACACAGGGACGTACGGAGGGGGTGAGTCCTGGGGGTCCAGACCACCCCCGAAATTCCAACTTTTGTGTAAATTTAGCCTAATTTTAGGGACAAGTTTAGGAATTTAAATATAAAATACCCTGATATTGAGTTTTGACCCCCCCCCGAAATAAGTTCCAGCGTATGCTACTGCACACACACACACAAAAATGGGCACCTCTTGAAAATTTTCTCGTCGGCAGCGTACATAGTTATAATATATAAGATATGTGTAAACGTGCCCCTTTCGATTTAATAGTTTTAGTTGCGGGTCCGGTTGGAATGAAATGCCGTGTATAATAAAGTCGAGCTTATTTTCAATCACCTATGCTATAAAAATAAACTTTCAAAGAAAGAAAAAAGTAAGAGAAAAACTTGTTGCGAATCGAACCCAGGTCTCCTGCGCAGTAGGTTCACGTCGTTCCACTTCACTACTCAATTCCTTACATTTTTGACTTCCTACTTACTGCTCACACAGTACTGGTACGTAGCGGGCCGGCTTCTGTGGAATTATATACCTCTATAATCGGAAACACACTTAATTGTTTGCATACTTCCACAAAACATACAAACACCAAATTTTGCATACTTGTTCGTCATGGGATGTGAGTAATGGGAAAATTCCGATATCACGAAAAAGGCGACATTTTCCATGTAAATGAAGTGTCGAAATTTTTCGTCGTTTCGAAATGCTGGTTTTTAGAGTAGTTCCGCACGCCATAGAAACGTCATATTTTGTCAGGCAGTGAAGCTAGGAACATAGTTTATGATAGAAAAAAGAGCATTAAAATTCGTTTTCGTTTCGCGGCGCAAATCGAAAAAATGTGAAATTTGTAATGGCTGTATCTAGGACGTTGAAATTTCGAGGTGATGTTTATTCTGATGCGTAGTTTGCGAATCCGCCCTTAAACTTGAAAGAAATAGTCATGTTCGGTGTAAGAAAGTACTAGGAATGTTATAAGGGGGCGTCTAATTCTACACAACTTGTAGATATGGTGGAATGACGAAATTGCGTTCAAGTGTGTAGATTACTGCGCATGTGAGGGGAAAAATCCGACATGTTGGAAAAGTCGCCATCTTCGATTCAAAATGTCGGCTCAAAAATTTGTAACCATGAAAATTGTAAGTTGTGCTCTTGGTAGGTAAGCCAGGTTTCGCTATGTTATTAAGGACGTAGTTCAGTTTAAGTGAAGAAACAAATCATTGGAGGAGTCGCCATCTTGAATGCAAAATTGCCATATTTTTGAATTGCCTTCATTTGGACTCTTATGTGGTATATTGAGGAGAATAAAACAAACAAAATTCAACGTAGTAAGTTAGCTCCGCGGTAAAGTGTCTGCTTTCTGAGTAGCAGGTCTGGGTTCGATTCCCCGCCAAACCTTGTTTTATCTTACGTTTTTTTTCTTATCACGTTGCTTCGTTTTATCAAAATAGTTTCTGTTTTCATTGCGTGAACAAAATATTTTCGTTATTACAGACATAGAGGAAAAGAATATATTTATACACTAACTGTTGATATCGTCTCGAAACTAGGCAGTATGTTCGTGTGAAGCTTCGAGACGATACTCAACTATTTAGAAAGAAACATATGTAGCTTTAGAGATGGGGCAACAGCAGTGTTTCTTTCAGAAACAATGTTCCTGAGGATCACAGTTAGTATTCCCAGGGGCACTGCTCATTGTATTCTATTTATTATTCTATTATACACGTATTATTTGGTCTCCTGCGGGGGCACTCTAAGAGCCCCAAGGAGGCAGTGTACCCCCCAAAAACATTTTGGAAAAAAACATTGAGCATCATTTGCACGATATAGTATGATAGCGGTTCAAAAGTTTGTAACCATGAAAATTGTAAGTTGTTCTGACGATAGGACAGTCATGTTTTGGTATACTCTTAAGGAGGAAGGACAGTTTCAATGGAGAAACAAATCATTGGAGAAGTCGCCATCTTGAATGCAAAGTTGCCATGTTGTTGAATTGGCTTGATCTGCCTTGTTATGAGCTATGTTAAGCATAATAGAAAAAACATGAATCAACATACGAGCATGGCTCAGAGGTAACGTGTAAGATTTTTAATTAGCAGGTCCGGGTTCTATTCCCGACTAAACGGTTTTTGTATTTTTTTCTTATCTCTATTTCTTTGTATTAGCAAAGTACTTTCTGTTCGTATTGCGGGAACAAAATATTTTCATTATTACATACGTAGAGGCAACTTTTGAGATGGTCCCGAAACGAGGCAGTATGTTCGTGTAAATTTTTGGTGACGATACTCAAGCATTCAAAATCAAACATATGTAGCTTTGGAAATGGAACATCACCAGTGTCCCTTTCGGAAGCAATGTTCGGGGGGGAGTATTAGCCCGGGGGCACTGCTAATAACATTCTATTTGTTATTGTATTATAAACGTATTATTTTGATCTTGTCACGGGCGCTCTGAGGAGGCAGTGTCCCCCAAAAAGAGTCTGAAAGAAACATTGACATTTTCACGATATAGTGTCCATACAAGACAGCAATACATTTTGTCTCGCGACAACAGTTTCTGCTTCAAACCGAAATGATTGCAAAATATCTCTCTCCCCTTTTATGTCCCTCGTTAAGATAGATGCGTATACCAAATCTGAAGTGAATACCACAAGTGAAAAGTATAAAATATTAATTTTAAGAAAATACACAAACACACAGGGACGTACGGAGGGGGTGAGTCCTGGGGGTCCAGACCACCCCCGAAATTCCAACTTTTGTGTAAATTTAGCCTAATTTTAGGGACAAGTTTAGGAATTTAAATATAAAATACCCTGATATTGAGTTTTGACCCCCCCCCCCCCCCGAAATAAGTTCCAGCGTATGCTACTGCACACACACACACAAAAATGGGCACCTCTTGAAAATTTTCTCGTCGGCAGCGTACATAGTTATAATATATAAGATATGTGTAGACGTGCCCCTTTCGATTTAATAGTTTTAGTTGCGGGTCCGGTTGGAATGAAATGCCGTGTATAATAAAGTCGAGCTTATTTTCAATCACCTATGCTATAAAAATAAACTTTCAAAGAAAGAAAAAAGTAAGAGAAAAACTTGTTGCGAATCGAACCCAGGTCTCCTGCGCAGTAGGTTCACGTCGTTCCCCTTCACTACTCAATTCCTTACATTTTTGACTTCCTACTTACTGCTCACACAGTACTGGTACGTAGCGGGCCGGCTTCTGTGGAATTACACCTCTATAATCGGAATTGTAATCGGGCTATATATGCGTTTTTTAGTATGATTAAGGATATGATGTGTTGTTATTTAATTGTAATAATAAATGGCAAAGACAAATTCTATTACACTGTTCTACTACAATGTAGAAAGTGGTGTTGTTTAGAATGCTATAAACAAATTTTTTGAAAGCCTCCAATAATATTCAAATTCTAAATTACCTAGTAAATAATCGTCTTCATTGAAAATGCAAGAGTAAAAACACAGGAAAACTGTATGCAATTGCCCAGTATATATAAATATTTCAAGAAGTCGTGCTGCCCAGTAAGTACATTTGTTCCAAAGGACACCACTGTAATACAGCGTACTACGTTACAGCGCAAAAACTTGTGTTCAATCAAATGTTATGAACTAATGTTTAAAAGGCCTTAACAAAATTCATATTTGTAAACTACCTACAAATTGTAGTCTTCATTGAAAATACAAGACGAGAGATACAGGTAGACTGCAAGAAATTGTCCAGTAAACATGAAATATTTCAAAAAGTTTTGCTGCAGGTAATATGTACTACTATGCCGAACGATTCCATTATAAGGGACTTTTCTACATTACAGTGCAAAAGTAGTGTTCTCTCAAATGTTACCAACAAATGTTTAAAAAGCCTCCACCAATATTCACATTTGTAAATCACCTACAAATTGCAGTCTTCATTGAAAATACAAGAATAAATATACAGGGAGACTACAAGAATTTGTGCAGTATATATGAAACTTTTCAAGAAGTCTTGCTGAGGTAATATGTACAACTATGGCCAAGGTTTCCATTATAATTCACTGTACTACATTATAGTATAAAAGTAGTGTTCACTCAAATGCTATGAAAAAAAATTAAACACTCTCCAACAATATTCATATTTGTAAATTACCCAGTAAATTGTAGTCTTCATTGTAAATACAAGAATAAATGTGCAGGAAGCCTCAAATATTTTCTCACTCTTATATCTCAGATATGAACTACTTTTCCTGCAGGTAATATGTACAATTAACAACAACGATACTATTATAACACACTGTACTAAATTACACTGCAAAACATAGTATTAAAAAATGCTACGAATAAATATTTAAAACGCTGCAAAAATTCACATTTGTAAACAGTGGGTGTTATCAGAAAACGCAAGGTTTAATAGGTAGGCTATTGGAAGACAGTGTACGCTGTTTATGTTTCAGAAAATAAATTCTGTAATTGTCTCTAACATGTATAGATGTGCACAAAGTGTACATAATAAGCCATGTACATGATTGCCAGAGTAGAAGTAGTAATAGAGTTCTTTCTAATAAATTGTGTGTTTGCTTTTCAAAGTTGGATGGAAGGAATAATACTGGCTGAATTGATGTATGTGTTGGTAACAGTTGTCTGCTGTAAAGGGAAGCGAATTCCTCAAGGAATAGTTTTCTAGAACTTGACACCTCATTGCAAAGACATGACCGGGGGTCTGGGGGCGGAGCCCCCAGCGAGCTTTAGCGAGTAATTTATATAAATGTCAATAGTGAGACGTTGAAACGAATACACCGTCAAATGCAAAATGCGTACGCACATCTTAACTGCAAGAAGCAAACAAAGATAACTGATTACCTTAAGTAGTACAGTACATGCGTTACTGCGTTGCTTACTGAAGTTAAAGCGTTTTCAAAGTACAGACGTGGAATAATAGTGTGTATATTACTTTTTGATGTTTTGTGGTTAGACCTATGTGTGTTGGATTTTTCTAATGTGTAAGGTACAGTACATTACATTTGTACAACATTTAAAAAAAAAAAAAAAAACAGCATTGCATTTATTGTACGAGAGTACATACAGTAATTTATATAGAGAGTACTGTATTTTCATTTTTGTACGGAAATAAATTAATTTTTGTAATACAGTATCTGGAACGAGAATATTGTATGTCATTCATGACTTATACTATACAACACATACAGTAAGTTTAAAACATGCTCAACAAGTGAATAGCCTAAAACTTATTGTTAGATACGAAATTTTGAGCAAGAAAATGAAAACCCGGTTTGTGCGACTATCGGCTATAACGACCGTAAATTTGCGGTCCCTTCGGAGTCGTTATAACTGGTTTATTCTGTATTTACAATTTAGCTTGTAAGAACTTACAGTTTAATTCGTTCATCTTTTCTGTAAGTTTTCCTAATGTTGATATGTTGTAGACGCCATTCATCATAAAGAAGAATTTAACATTAACGTTACAAAAGTTCTTCGTGAATCAACAGTTTCCACAACTCTCTGCCAAACTTTATGATGAAGACGGGTTGACAAAAATCGTCTAGTTGGCAAACTTTCCTTCTCTTAACGAATACGAAGAAGCAAGCTTGTTACAATGGAGATAGCTGGGCTGTCATGGTAAACAATCGCAGGAAAAGAAATTCTCTTTGTGCTACAGTGATTACATCGGGATAAAGACATTCGCGTTCTTACACACAATGGTGGGAATATGAACTTACCCAGGATCCCGATTACTATCAATTCATTCAACCTACGCTATAAAATGGAACATGACCGCAAGACGTGGAGAAAATACATTATATCGTCATGTCCTATATATCACGGAGCTCACCATAGTAGTAATTAACAAGAAAAACATCAAAGTTTGCACACACGAAACTTATGATATATATACAATACATATATTATTTATAAACAATGAGTGACAGTGGGTTTACATTGATGAAAATACGATGATAGAAGCATGAAACAGCTGAGAATAATGGTGGAAATACTTTCATTCAGAACGAACGAAGAGGAATTCAAACTTCTATCCAGAATTCATTTTCATTCCAATACACACAATTACGCTGGTCATATTTTTAATTTCTCCAATTTTAAAATTATATTAAATTACAGTGAGGTTTTAGTTTTCGTGTTTCAAGTCAGTATACGACATCGAGGTTATGAAGGACAGTATTTACTATTAACGTGGGCTCCAAACCAGATCGGGGATTGAATCTGGTATAGTTAACAAGTGCAGAGACCATCTTGGAAGACCAACCGTCTCAATATAGCACGTTCTCAATCACACTAATATCGCCTTCATAACAATAAAGATTGATAATATATTTTATAGTTCTTAGTGAAATATACTTAATAATACTGAACGATAAAGAAATGAAAACAAGTAACTATGTTGGTAGTGCTAGACGTAGACTATTCACTTTTTCAGTTATTAATTTTTCGTGTTAATGATGAATATGTTACCTTAATTTTAAAAGGCCACACCTAAAGGCCTAAAAATTACGTACGAATATAATTTTAAGACCTACATTTCAAACTGAAATGAAATCTTTCAGTTTAAAGTACCACGATTATGCCATTTAAGGCTAAGAGAAACTGATCAAGGCAAGTGAATGATGGAAGAATTAATAAAATGGGAATGTGGGAGGAAACTGGAGTACCCCGGGAAAACACACGGACACAATATTGTCCATCACAAAGTTATTTGGCCGGGGATCAAACCAGGAAGCCCATGCACCAAAGATAAGCACTCTACCACTGAGCCACCGTGCCTCCCAACAACATCCCAAGTTCATGAAAACAAAATATAGTATGTTAGTTTACAATTTAAAAAAAAATGCGTGGGATCAGATCAAAGCTCCAAGTTCTTTAAGTCGTTTTTAACGATGTAAATGTTAAATAAACTCCAGTAGGGTCTAAAGGTAATACAGATGATGACTAACTATTTCCATGTAGAGGATATGGAGAGACAGGATTAGTCACAGTTCCCCGTTAAGATGTCAACAGATTGACTCCATTAACGAACTTGACAGAGATAATCGATGTAGTTATCTGTTGCAAAAACAGAATCAAAAGTTTCGCTTATATGTATGGGATGTCGCATATAGTTATCCGCCGTTAAAGTTGCCGTTACCCGTTAAAGTATTAACGGATGGACTCCATTAACGAACTTTGCTGAGATAATTGCTCTAGCTATCTATTGCGAAAAAGGATAAAAAATCGCTTACATGCATGGGATATGGATAGTCACCGTTAAGATCTCCGTTATCCGTTAATACACTAACGGATTTACTCTATTAACGTACTTTTGGATATAATCGCTCTACTATCTATTGCAAAGAAATAAAAAAAAATCACTTACATATATAGGATATGGGTTACAGATAGCCACCGTTAAAGTCGTTGTTATCCGTTAACGAATTGTCTTCATTAACGAATTCAGAGTATCACCCTAGCTATCTACTGCAAAAACAGAAAAAAATCACATTCATTCAAGAGTTATCGTGTGGAATAACGGATTTAATTATAAAATATTACAGCCTTACTGAGTGATCCTAATAAGAAGACTCTTTTACTCGTGTCTACTATACATTAGCTGTTATCGAAATTATGTTAATTCAATAAAACTGTATTTTCACCTTGATCACTTAAGAGACCTCTTTTACAGGAACTGTCTTTTTTGTGATAATAAGAAAATTAGCTAAGGAGCAAGGGCGCCGATCCTGAGGGGGACGAAGTGCCCGGGACCCCCAAAGCTCGTGTGCACCCGCTCACATTGTATTTATGAATATTTGGTATAATTTGAATGCAATTTGTCTTAAAATCCTTATATATTCCTTCTGCATCTGGATGGGCCCCCCAAATTTACAGAGAAATCAGCGCCCTTGCTAAGAAGCTACCTTGAAAAACAAACAAAAGTAATAAACAAGCAAGTAGTGTTGCGAAACTTTCTCATACTGAAAGCGGAAATTTGCTTTTTGGAGAACATACTACCGTTTATCACTTCTTTGGGCACAGAAACAGTTAACCTAGAAACTACAAACCAAACAAAATTTTAATGGTTAGGAATTTCCAGTGGTGAGGTTTCAATTTCCAATCCTACAAAAAAAAAAAAAAAAAAAAAAAAAAAAAAAAAAAAAAACTTTCGTCCAATGGTTATTCCTTATAGACATTTCTCTAGGCATACTTTCCCGAACACACACATCAACAATTACAATATTCCCATCACATGAACCTTAAAATTATTAGGATCACACAAGTGGAACTTATAACATAGTAATGTTAGTACGTGTAATGTAAGTATACGATAATTATTGAACGAAAGCGCATTTTTTAAAATTCTGTTCTCTTTTTTTCAAATCGGCTCAGCTGAAGTCGATAATGGAGTCAATCTGTTAATATTTTCACGAGTAACGGTGACTTTAAAGGTGTGTATCCAGATTCCATTTTCTGCTATTGAAACAAAGGTAGTAAGAATTATACATCTCACCGTTAGACGACAGCAAACATCCTGCAGTGGAGGGCATCTAGCGAACAACATTGAAACTTCTAGTACGTGATCCGTTCTTAGGTACGCCAAAGTTTAATGTATTTGCTCACTTGGTCACTGTATGGTAGCCAGATATGTGCAGAAAAATGCAAATTTTTGATAATTACTTGTATTATTCATTATGAAATATGTGGTGGGTCAAAATTATGAGTGTGTACAGGCTCAAGGAGTCTGATTGTATTGTTTATTATGGAAATATTGTCGAATTATTAAACTTGCAAAAATCAGAAGTACTTCGACCCCCTCCACAAAGGAAAAATGACACTATATTGTCCACCACAATCTCACATGGTCTGAGACTGAACCAGGAAACGATTTATACCAGGGCATAATCGCTCTACCACACAGCATAATATCTTTCAAAAGATTTAGAAGACACAAATAAAATTGCAATGAAATCATTACAAAATACTAAATAATACTTACATAAAATACACGCTAATCCTGTTCTTCAACTTTCTAAAACTGTGGGAGGTCTTAAGGAATCAGTGTATTAACGTGTCATAATTAACCAATTAGGAGAAACAAATTGAAGAGATTATTCATTAATTGATATTTATCATACAATGCATCCGCCAACATTGACAACATTCTTGGATATTTCTTAAACTTAGTGACAACTATGAAGCTACTTGTTATTTGGACTTCAACTTACAAAATTACTTTCTGCTTTGTACAAAAAGAGAGACGCTTATTGAGAAACATTCTCGTTAGTATGGAGAAGAAAAGAAAGCAAAATGCAGTTAAAGAAAAGAAGTGCACCTGCTGATCTAAAACTGGTTGCATTTATACGCTCTGTAGTGATCTTTAAGGAAAGGACAACGTTTCTAGCCACAGATGCTTATACCATAATCTCTCAAATGTTTATTTTCAGCCTATTAAGAATGAATTGTGAGACTTGGTTGCAGCTAATTAAGAAATCTGGTTGAGAAACCAAAACTTTCTGTTCGTGTGTCTGTTCGTCCAAAAAGAAATCAAAGAACCACTTGAGAATCACTATGAATTTTGACCAGAACGCAGATGACCAAAAGTAGAAACCGGGTTTGTTGATGAATGTGATCAATCCAGTTGATCCCAATGTATTTCTGTGGGGGTTGCTATAGATCCATTGTCCATAGTAGTACGTAAACCGACGGTACCTAAAGATCAGATATATATATCATTCACTTACTTTCAATATTCTAACCAAACTTTCACGTAGTATATACACTGTTACTTGTTTCTATTCCTGTGCATTTATAAGTGAAACCAAGTACTTCATAAAAACGCAGAATCAACATATGCAGAAACTAAATTATTTGATCGGTATGCACGATCAATCCATTTGTTTCAGTCAATCTCTTCAGTCAAAATAATCAAATGATTTTATGAAACTCCAAAATAATATTTGACGGGTTGGTGAGACATTTAGTTCCTGAACTTAATAATAATAATAATAATAATAATAATAATAATAATAATAATAATAATAATAATAATAATAATAATAATAATAATAATAATAACAAATGAAAGTATACCACAACTGTGACTAAACCTAAAGGTGTAGAGCAGTGTTGAAAGTGGGTCTGATATGCAGAGAGAATACACATGGCACAACACATCAAGACAGTGGCAGCCATCTTGATAGACGCTATATGGAATGAGTTGAAACTTAAAAAGAAAGAAGTGAAGAATGTGATAGCTAGGCCCTGGATTTTTAAAAATGCATATGCGCACATGAAAATGCACATTTAGAAGTTTGGTGCATATTCTAAGGATAGTCGCATATACGTACACTATATACATATATATAAACAAAACTGATGCTTGTTCTGAAAGGCTATGATAGTGCTTGAATCGCGCTTGACGAAATTCTTTGTACGGCACAGATTGAAATTTTTCTTAAGCAGGAATTTCTGTTTCGCCTACGTCTAAGGTGAGACTGCAATAATGATACAATTCTCAACATGGCTGTATGCAAAACAGGAATAAGCAAAATTGAAATGAAGTAGTATGTCCCTTAGACAACAAATTCTTCTCAAACCACATATAATAATTTCTTTTCTCTTTCTCCAATTATCTCTAATATGATTTACTTCCTGTACTTTTATATATTTTTCCTAGTTACTTTGCCGTTCTATTCAGCAAATTTTATCAGTTTTTCAAAATAAAACAAAATTGCTTGTCAACTGATATGCATAACTGTAACATATAAAGTGGACACGATAGCTCAGGAGTGGAGCGCTCACATACTGTGAAAGAAGTCCCGCTTGGGTTCTCAGCCACACGAGTTTATGTTGGACATCATGTCCGCTAATTTTCTCGAGTTTCTCTCTAGAGCTTTCTCGTGGCTATACGGTTAACCTACGCGTTTTCGACGAGGGAGACCTGGTTCGATTCCCGGCAGAAGCTCATGTGGTTCGGGTTCTACATTAAGTTGTAGATTCACGTCTCATATAGCCTCGCTGCTGAAAGGGACACTGATCTCTAATCCATCCATCCATCGAGCTTCTCCTGTTTCCTCCCACATACTCATTCCATTAATTACTTCCTAATTATTCACTTCCTTTAGTCTAAAGGGCATAACAATAGGATATAAAACCAGAAACTTCCTTTGATTTTGTAACAGATAAAGCTATAAAACTCGCTATTTCTCAATATAATTTTGACTGCACTACTGATTACCGAATACAAAGAAATTTGATAAGTATAATTTATATATCGTGTATAGAGCTTTAAGATGTTCAGACTAATAAACCAAGACAATGTGAAACTTTTCACTAAAAAACAGAACTCATGAAAATTTATAGTATAGTCATAGTTACGCACTTTTTTGTTGAAATATTATAATTAAATAGTAGATCAACATTCACCACAACGTACTAATTACAGTGGTATTTTTCAAATATTAAATGAAATTAACTTATGTTTTTGAGAAAAATCGGAACATTTGAAGTTTGCATTTATCTTTAGAGGGGCAGATAATGTAGATCAGGGACTGTTCCGGCTAAATGAGGATGTCTAGGTGCCCTACAGGTATAATTCAATGGTTAGCTCGGGTGTCTAGGTTCGATCGCAGGTGGTGACAGCATTTTCGATGTTGAATCAGAGTCATGAAAAACACCTTGCGAATTTCGGTCTGGTACGGGAACTGACCACACATAATTCTAACTAAAATAGCCATATAGTCAGCCACAGCCTTTCGTGCGATGTAACGCCAGTGATTTCAAATTCATTGATATCAAACTTCCTGGCACGAAGCCAATGAGCTGGTGGTTGTAAATTGAATGATGAGCGGGCAACACATCGCGATTCCTGCTGTTATTGTCTGGGGTGCTCACAGGTGAGTTTTATGGCTCAGATTGTGTCCATGGAAATATTAAAGTGGGATATAATTTTTCATTAAGAGTAGTACAATATGACAGCAGAATGGTAAATTTTCGGAAAAAAAGGTTTATTTATGGGGGCAAATGTATTTTTGGATGGTTGCGTCTAAGCATTGGCTTGGGGGAAGGGAGATCCCAGGCTGTTGTTGCTGATTCAGTAGACCTGGTTTATTTGGTTACAAGTTTAACCGAACTCCGCTAATACTTGCATTAAAGTAGACTCTCAGTTAATCTCATGGTGCTGAATGAACACCTCATTCACTGGCGGTCCTTGAGACAAGTCACATTCGTGGAAGCTACAATTTTATTCCTACTAGATAAGGAAAGAAAACTTACTAAATGACCTAACTGTTAGATAAATGGAACAAAATAGGACATTAAGTATCCTATCTTTAGTTTGTCGAGATAAAATTGTAATTTAATTGACTGGAATTCCCTCAAGAGTCACCTATTTTTCAACTCCTAACACCATCTAGTCTTCCTCTACTGTTGTCAAAAATCTAGGTACTGATCAGGCGGACGCTGCTTGATTGAGCTCATGGGAATTGGTCAACCAACATACCTAGAGTCAGATCGTAATATATAAGCTGTAGAGTCGCGCTAGGTTTACAAGTGGAAATAAGATTGCTTTGATTTCTTTTACGCTCTTACATAATACGTAGACTATAAGGAACGGAACCTACTATTAAGCGTGGATCGAAACTACTACTGTTTTCTTGTATTTATTCAAGGCGTTGTGCTCCTAGTAAAACTTATGATCATGCGCGTTTAAGCTAGCGCTTTAGTTACAAGCCT
Source organism: Thermobia domestica (assembly GCF_964235325.1). Classification (NCBI taxonomy): domain Eukaryota; kingdom Metazoa; phylum Arthropoda; class Insecta; order Zygentoma; family Lepismatidae; genus Thermobia; species Thermobia domestica. Next base: position 195,211,854 of record NC_137455.1, on the reverse strand, counting down.
ACAAAGAAGCTCAAATCGAATCTCGAGAACCAAGCAAACTGTTCTCGAGATTCGATTTGAGCTTCTTTGTAAGCTTGTAACTAAAGCGTGATCATAGCTAGGAGCACAACGCCTTGAATACAGGAAAGCAGTTGTAGTTTTGATCCACACTTAATAGCAGGTTCCGTCCTTTATAGCCTACGTATTATATAAGAGCGTAAAAGAAATCAAAACAATCTTATTTCCACTTGTAAAGCTAGCGCGACTCTATCACGTCATTTATAAATAACGATTTCATCTTTTCTTTTTAACAAATATAATTATTTATGAGAAGTATTCTAATGGTGATTTAATAATAATAATAATAATAATAATAATAATAATAATAATAATAATAATAATAATAATAATAATAATAATAATAATAATAATATCTCCATACCTGCAAATAACGAAAGTGTTCCTTGCGCAGGGTGACAGCAACGGAGAACCGCCGAGTAAACAGCCGTTGGTGATGTACCCTCTTTCCACATCCATCGGCAAGACAACTGCGGAAAGAGCAAGCCCCATTTTCTGCGAATCTCTGCCGGTGAGATTGGAAGTTGGAGAAGCTGGTACTTCTGGCGCTATCAGTTGGACACCAGCACCGAATCGTACATACTGATCTGAGGGACCTAGTGGCACCTGCCGGTAGAAAGTGAAACTACTTACAAAACGTTTCTGCCATTAGCAGTGAAGCGAAATGTAAATTACGGTCTAAAAGATAATAATTGTGAAATCAAATCTTCTGCTCTGTCCACTCCGATGTATACATGTACATAGTTATTATTTTTATTATTATTATTATTATTATTATTATTATTATTTTTATTATTATTATTATTATTATTATTATTATTATTATTATTATTATTAATGTTTGAAAGCAACATGTTCTATGCGAAAGAGTTTCCTTTTTACTTTCGAGAGACGAAGAGAGAGAGGAAAGTATGGTGGTCCGTGAAAAAATAAAAACTGAATTCAAGATTTCAATGGATTTGCAATCTGTTCGTCCTGATATACACTGACTTAGAGGCCATACCGTTCAAAGCATCTCAACAAAATATTAAAAGTAAAGTTTTTATGTGATCCTCCAGGGAGCTTTCCGAATTTTCTTCCAACCCCTACAATAGGGATAGTTTACTTGTGAACTTTTTTTAAAAACTGCGATTTTCATTTTTTTAAAAAAGCTCTAACGATTTTGTCTATAGTTCACACATCAATTTCCCAAATCAATTCATTATGTGGTATAAGTTATTTCTCTGAGAAAATTCGGGAACGTTAATTTAATCTTGTGGGTGAGTTTTCTTTCGAATGATTTTCTCAAAAACGATAGGTGATTTTGTTCATATTTCAATAAATAATATATAATTAAGGAATTCTAAGTAATAGGGGCCCATACCGGCATAGGCCCTTTTTAGGGAGATGGTATTTTTAAATTCTTTGATATGATTTCTATACATCTGGAAAATTTCGTTCTGATATCTTTAAGTCTTGATGTTGCTATAGTGAAGGAATTGAGGTCGTCGTGAGACGAAAGCGAATATCTGCTGCAGTTATGTTGGTAGGAAAGTTGATTGAACAACGTTGAACATGTCACAGGGTGCTAACATGAGTTCGATTATAATCCGAAGAAACAGAAGAGACAGTCAAAGAGCGATCGTAGTGCAAAGAAAAAGAAAAGGAACTCAGGCTAGAGCTATGTAACAAGTAGTGGCAAAGATATCCCCGTAAAGCAATTTGCGTTAGTGGACAGGTGCTGTAAAGGTAAATGTTACAAGAATTTAAATGCTGATTAACAAGAAAAGTCGTTTGCTTAATTTTACGGAAGTGGTGCAAACGAATAGCAAGATGCCCTGCTGTCAGGTCTACTACAAAGTAGACGTACGGAGCTAAAGAATGAGACGTATGAAGTTTATTCCCTTTCCTGGACCCAGATGCTGTTGATTGGTATGAGGAAATGTTCGGTCAAGCCCAAACCATAAGCCAAGAACCAAACACCGGGAATGCAGAAGATGATCTTCATGAGTATGTTTTACCAGCCCTACATAATGCATAAACTGTTTCTAGTGTCCAGGACGGTTACATGTCCAGTTTCTACATAAATTGAGTACTTTATTGTATTATTGTTACACATATATTGTTATGTTAACTTTATATTTAGTTCCTTTCTTTGCAATTGCGATACATATACACGAGAATCCTATAAAGTCGTTCTCCCTAACAAGGGCCTATAAAAGCCTTTAAAAAAAAAAATCATATTTACGTTATAGTGAAACGAACGTTAGTTTCTTTGTATTTTGTAGAAGGAAAGGAATAAATACATGTTTCTCTTGTAGGGAGCGACTCAGGTGATTTTGGTCGTATTTCATAAATAAATAATTTATTATTTTTTTATAATGTTGCATAAAATCATTTCTAAGAGAATATCCAAAAAGGGTATATTCTTTTTTTTTTTTTTTTTTTTTGTGGGCAAACCACTCACGTCATTTTATTACCTTATAAACAAATCTTTCATTAATAACCCGAAGTTATTTACCATTAAAAAAATCTGCTAGGGGAGTTTACTTTTGGGAATGAGTTTTCTTTCGGTGAAGTGTTCCGAAAAATGTCTTATAAGTTTGTTCGTATTTCACAAGAAAATGTTTCATTAATAGCTGCAACACTATATGATATAGTTTAAGGAATTGGAGTGACAAAGTTTAGTTTATCTTTTATTTATTTATATATTTTTGATGGAATGAAATAGGAATTTGGTTTGTTTTCAAGGTACATCAAAGAAAAAATGCATTCATTTTCCTTCCTTTTGCAGAAATACGGTTTTGCATTTAAATTTTTGCTTGGATGAAAATTGTGTACGGCAATATTTCTATTTTTTAAAGGATGAAATAGGTAAAAATAAAAGAAATATAATCTTTTCATGGCTGTCCATATCGAAAAATACTTGTAGACTTGCCTCTATGAGTAATATCATGAAGTATGTATTACAACAGATAAAATCACGTATCTTTCCTTTTTTTTACAATCTCAAATATTTAACATGATAACTGTTTGGAGTAGCGCTTTTGGAAGATGAATGACCGTAGTTTTCTAAATATTACTCAACATTTATCCCTTTAAATACTATCTGATAGTTGATGTCCCCATATTTTAGAAGTAATTTTCGATGCAAGGTCAGTCATATTTTTTAAGACTCAAAATATCCTATATATTTATTATCGAAATATCCTATATATGCACGTATTTAATCGAAAATTAGACGGCCAGTAATATTTTTCAATGAGCTCATTACTTTAAAGGATATGGCAAGACGGTCATTGTTTCATCGGTATCTTCTGAACGCTTTATCCTATCAATATGCAACTCTTTATCATTAAGAAATACCAATAGCCCTCTGCAATCACAGCTGGAAGGTAGAACACAGATCCTCCCTTCCTTTTTAAATCGAATTTTCATATTTCAACACCCTGTATCTAGGAACCAGTGCCCTACATCCAGATTCTATCGTCATATGACACACCAGTAAGAGGACCCTTAAAGTGAGGAGTCAGATACTCTAGAACAGTAGTATTCAACCTGGGACATGGGTATCCCTAAGGACACGCAATTACTTCTTAGGGGTACGTAAATATAAAATGGCATACTTCTGTTAAATGTATAGCATGATTCTCCTGTTTATAGTAAAATTGAGTAATCTAATTAATAAGTAGTACATTTTATAATTTATTTTTTGATATAATGTGGTATAATGGATTATCTATAATTTGAATTAAGGATTGCTTAAGTCTGGACGTACACACTTGAATGAAAAAAGTATCGTTATGTGTACGTGTAAAAAAGGATAAATACCACTGCTCTAGAAAACACCATCTCCTCCCCATAAAAATATTTTCTTTCTTTTTTTTTTTTTAATATTTCTCTAGTATCTTTGCATTATACAGGGTAAACCTGAAAGATGAGCACAAACTCTGGGAGGTGATTCGTGACATCAAAAGAAAACAAAAAGTCCTCTTGCATCAACAATCGAATCCTGATAATTGGAACGGAACAGAAAGATGTACACTAACTACCTCTATCTGCATAACTGCCTAATGTATATACCATCTTGCTCATATTTATAGCTACAATTAACTGGTTTTGATGTCATGAATCATCTTCTGCAGTTTGTGCATATCTTTCTGCCGTTCCAATTGTCAGATTCGATTGTCGATTCCAAGTTGGCATCCCTGTCACTCGTACACGATTCTGAATTCGACAATATGCAAGAAGACTTTTTCTTTTGCTGTCACGAATCATCTCCGGGAGTTTGTGCACATCTTTCAGGTTCATCCTGTTACAGGATATGTACTTTTTCTTATTGCACTGGAAATTGTGTTTAGTACAACAATGAAATGAATTCGATCCATTTTAGGGAACAAGGAACAGAACGCGTTTTTTGTTTTCTTTCTTTTTTTTTTTTAAAAAAAAAAAAAGAAACGTGAACAGAGACAATCTGCTTTTCAAAGACACTTTCTAAATTGTGATTACTGCTTAAGTTAAATTTGCAGCACGATTACAAAATTTATTGCAGTCATTTATGAGGAGAATGGCAAGGCCCTAGCTAAACTGAAAGATTACTTCTCGTGAAATCAACAAAATCAAGCAGTTCAGAGTTTGATAAGTAATTATGAGAGGTGCTTAAGCGATTGCTGTCCCCGGAACCAAAGCATATTGCGGACCTATCACATTTTAGAATTTAAATGTAACTGCCAAAAATTATCAGAAAGACGTTATTTTGTTATCATTAAATTCATGTCGATATCAATAAGTTTTAAAAGTATTAGATTAATGCCAAAATTACTTGTTTTTTTCCCCCTTCCTGTTTGATCTAAACTGTATTAAAGATAAGCTAAAATTAGACAAACTATTTTTCAATTAACATAGATTTTTAAAATATACCCTACTTCATATCATCATTACTAAGAATGGTCACTATGCTCCTTTCATTAATATATACAGAAGGGTCGCCTGAAGTGGGCAGATTGCGTTCTGGACGACGAACGTAGGCTCAAAATACGAAGCTTTACATCAACATACATAAAGTAGCGCAATATTATATAAAGTAGCTATAATATACGTTTTCAACACATAATACACTCAGTCGTTCTTTCAGAAAAAATGTTCCGGGGGGGCACCCTTAACATTCCGGGGAGGCACTGCGATACAATTCTATTTATTATTATATTATAGACGTATTATTTGGTCTTCTCTGGGGGGGGCACTCTCAGAGCTCCGGGTGGGGGCAGTGCCCCCTCAAAAACATGTCTGGAAGAAACACTGAATACACTGCTGTGAAAAACTTAAGGACGAGACGTAATCAATGAATATGAATGAACACCCAGCAAGATATTGCTAGAGGTCTCCCACAGTGTACAGGGAACAAGACACATGGCGTAAACGTAGCGACAAACGGATATGTTTCCCCAACACGGAGAAGTTGAATGAAAGGGAAGAGACAGTGTGTCAGCTAGAAAGCTGTTAAGGTATTTGGTCTAGGAATTAATTCGTGCGGTTGGTACGCACACATTGAAGCTGTAGTACAAACACAAAATACATAAATACCTTAAGAAAAATATTGTCCATCGCTAGCCACCACTTTCGCCCATCTGTCAGGCAATGTACGGATTCCGTGGCGAAAGAAGTCCTCATCCTTGGAAGCGATCCAGTCAGAGACCCATGTTTCGATATCTTCTGAAGAAGTAAACCGCTGTCCAATCAAATCGTTGTTCATGCAATCGAACAAGTAGTAGTCCGAAGGAGCAACGTCTGGTGAATACGGCGGGTGGGGTAAAACTTCCCATCCGACATTTTCTAAATAGGTTTTGACCGGTTTTGCGACATGTGGGCGAGCGTTATCATGTTGAACAATAAGTTTATCATGTCTGTTCTCCCATTCTGGTCGTGTTCTGGCCAGAGCTTGCTTCAAACGCATTAATTGTCGTCGATAACGTTCTCCATTCATAGTTTCACCCGGTTGCAGCAGCTCATAGTACACCACACCTTTCATATCCCACCATATGCACAGCATAACCTTTGCACAGTGAATATCTCGTTTTGGTTGTGATGGACCTGGTTCACCTGGTTTCACCAAGGCTTTTTTCGTTTAGGGTTCTCGTAATGGATCCACTTCTCATCACCCGTAATAATTCGATGCAAAAACCCCTTTCTGCTCTGTCGTTGAAGCAGCAATTCGCAAATGGTTTTTCGTCTTTCAACGTCTCTGTCTTTCAATTCATGTGGAACCCAATGTGACATCTTTTGAATCATTCCCATGGCTTTCAAGCGTTTGGAGACTGTTGTTTGATCAACGCCTAATGCTGCTGCAAGTTGTTCCTGCGTTTGACACGAATCCTGCTCGAGCAATGCTGTCAATTCTTCGTCTTGAAATTTTTTTGGCTGTCCAGCTCGCTCTTGGTCTGCCAAGCCGAAATCACCACTTCTAAACCGTGCAAACCACTTCTGACACGTTCGCTCAGCTAGAGCATGGTCACCATACACTTCCACCAAAATACGATGACTTTCAGTCGCACTTTTCTGCATGTTAAAGTAATGCAGCAGGACACCCCGCAAAAACACTTTATCAGGCACAAATTGCGCCATGTTCACTTAACTACAAACTGGTGTTGTTGACGCTTTAATCCACTGCCCTATACTACGAACGATACGCGATGACAGGGGTTTGCAACACATGTGTGGATACACGGAACTGTGGGACGCTCCGTTCGTTGCGCCATCTCTTGTCCACCCGCACGAATTAATTCCTAGACCAAATACATTATGGTGGTGTTACTCACAACATGACCCTGAGAAAGCATTTGGATGACTTCGCACAGGGAAGAATAATCGACAAGGTGAAAGAAGGAAAAATGTAACAAGTGTGCCCCACGAGTTCGGTATTGCTCACTTCATTGTTTCAGGTGCATGAGAAGCGTTCTGAACCACAGGCAATGCTGTACGAAGAAGAAGTGGTGGTTGACCACTGTCAACTATAGCAACGGATGGCAAGAAGAGACCGATGTCAAACATCGAGTACTATTGCAAACACATTTTAGAGGAGTGCATGAGGCTCAACCTCACGCTCCTCAGGGCCACGTCGACTGCATAGGGGTGATCTCTTTGATCGATGGCCATTACATTGGATTTCGTTGATTCCCGCATATCGGTGGCACCGTTTGCGGCAGTGTCAAGAACATCAGGATGGACTGAAGAGAAGTGGGATCGTTCTTTCCTGCGATGAAACAATTCAGTCCGAGTATTGATTCTGGACGTACACTCATCTGGCGAGAGGTGGAAACACGCAGTAAACCCAGGAACATTGCAAAACATGTCATTTTGGTTGTCAAGTGTTTTTGTATATAGAGGACTAATGTTAGATTGCTATAGCGACCTCCCAATTTTGAACGCGGTACAATCACCAGTAAACGTTATTGTGACACTGTACTCCCTCTCCACGTTCGTCTTTTCAGAGGTGCAGTCGGCCCTAACTTCATCATGGATGACAGTGAAAGACCATATCGAATAGCGCAGATGGCGGAGTTGTTGGAACATGAGGATATTCGGTGAATGGACTGCCTTGCCTGCTGTCCAGATTTGAGTCCCATCAAGCACGTTTGAGACGTTATGGGGAGACATCTATTAGCACGTCTAGATGCACAAATAACCATCCAACAGTTGTCTACAGTGGTAGCGGCCACAACAACTCATCATTGTGAGCAGGAGGAAAGTACATTGCAAAGCATACACTGCTGTCCGTGGTGATTACAGAACCTTCTAAGGACAATTTTACTCCTTCTGTAATATCAAAGGGGGATCATGAATCACACTGCTTTCAGTGTAAGTTAATGCCTCTGTATAAAAGTGCCATTTTTGTTCTAATCACATGTTTCTTTCTGTTGTCCTGTATCGTACTGTAGAACTATTTTCTATGTATGGCTTAAGTTTCATCTATCTTATGTCACTTGGGAGTGACACAGCATGCAAAACTTACTTTCGTCCTTTCATTTCGTACTCCAGTGTGTAACACACGATATGCGTACATGATTAGTTCTATAGTATTTTGGTTGGTAGTTTTATCTATGATATGCTTATAATAATTGTAATGTTTTGTTAAATACCATAGACATGCTAAATAGCTTAAGAAAAAGGTAGCTTTGGATGGGGTAAGTTGTCCCACTGTCCTCTCATTGGTTCCTTTCTGCTCCTTGAATTTTAATGAATATCTCAACCATAAAAAGGTCGATAATTTTAAAATATATTTTACATAATATGTTCAAAATGCTATGTTTCCATACATTTTCTTACAGGCCAGAATAGGGTTGCCAATTGGCCGGTTTTTACCGGCCTGGTCAGAAATATTGCTATATTTTGATGAAAGCCGGTGACCGGTACAGACTTCTTATGTTTCTTTGACTGTTTTTTTTTTAATTGTATCTAATTCCAAGTAGTTTCATCTAGTTCGAAGTATAGCTTTAAAAAGTAACTTTCATTCTGTAAATCCTAAACTCCCACCTTTCACCATCTATCAACGATTAATATATTTTGCTCATGTTTTTAGATAATTTTAAAGAGATGACAGGGACTGTATCAGGGAAATTTTGAAATTTACTTCTAAGGAATTTTATTGAGAGTGAAAAATGACTTCCTAAAGTAATTTCCTGTAGTTGAAGTAGGATGTTTAAAGAATAAATTTCATTTTCCAAATCCCAAATTGTCACGTAAAGACTAACATACTTTTGTTTATCTGTTTCGAAAATTTTAAAGAAGTGGCAGTTACTGGGTGGTAAATACAATAAAATGATCAATGCCGATTTCAGTTTCTCATTTATAGCACAATGTATCTAGTAAGCTTATTAGTGAATGTACTAAGATATGCAGAATGCAGGTGCTAATGCAATTTTGTTCGCGATACTACGTTTCCTTTCCATGGATGGGTCCGAACAGAGATTACTTCACACTTAGACCCATATCATAGGGAATTTTGAGGGGATGCCGATTTGTTTTCCAGTTGGCAACCCTAGGCCAGAAATCTGAAAGCGCAATGCATAGCGCCCGAACTATACACTAATGTTGTCATTTTGAAAATATTGCCCGTATATGTAAGCTTCGGCTCATTGGGGTTTCTTTTAAAAGATGAAAAGCTGTAGTTAATTATTTTTTTATTATTTTAAATCACAAAACAGGACAGACGTTAACTTTGCCACCTTCCCCCAATAAACAATTTCTACAGTTTTCCAATTTGCTTCGTAAGTTTATTAATATTTTACATTAGATTTCCTAAAGGGTGGTTTAGCAAATTAAATATTTTGTTTAAGAGGTAAAATTGGAGGGTAGGTGTTAAATTAGCCCTAACATGATTAAATTCCCATTTTTCCACTTGGTATCGTTAATGTTACGTTTTCGTCACTTATGCTAAAAGTATCTTTAAAAAAATAAGAAGAAATAAAGTCGGAGCCAAATATTAAGTTGACTCTTACATAAAATAAGTAGCTACTGATTTAGAATTTCATATATAATCAGTTATAACCATTTAGTTAAAGCTAACACGTAAACTTACTTCTAATATTTATTTGAATGCGTTGATGAAGTTTTACAGTAATGTAATTTAGTAATTTGCTTGGTAAAACACAAATAATAATACCTACTATGTAAAGGTGTATAAGAATGAATTTAAATAATAAAATCATAATAACCATAAAACACGTTTCTCTGCTCGTGACATGGTGAAAGAGTACGTCACGATGTTAAGAACGTAGAAAGATTTTTTCAATTTATGTCCTAAATCTCACAAGTAAACCTTACGTTTGGGTGAATTGAGTTGCTGACCGAGACACATATGAGACAGTAGTACTAAATGTGGTCAGTATTTCAGTGAAGTTGTAGGTGCGAAGCTCCAGGGGTTTAGGAGATACAGCTACCAGAACATCACATGGTAGTACAGAATAGTCTTCATACAGTTGGAGGTAAAAGCTCTGTAAGACCTCTTGTAACAACAAAAGGTGAATAACAAATATAGGGGTACATATTAGGACTAGGGGGAAGTCATATAGTAAGGGTATACCTGACGGCGGCCATCTTGAAATCCGCCATTTTGAATTAAGGTTAAGTTTTTAAAATAGGAATAGGGTCATGTGATACATGATTTAAGGCGCAAATTTAATCAGAAGAACAATGGTGACGTTAATTTTGATTTATGCGCAATTGGTAAAAAGTTACAGGGAAATTAAATATTGTGGCAGCATATGTATTAGTCCTTTACCCCACCTTGTAAATTGTGTGTTAATGATAAGAATTAAATAAAAATCAGGTGGATAAATATTAGGTCTATGGAAAGAGTTGCCTTGATGGCGGCCATGTTCAAGCCCGCCATTTTCAATCAGACAAAAGTTTTAAACAAAACGCATAACAGTGACAGCTTATTAGTAGCAAATTTTACCATAAATCCAACGGTATAACCATTTTTGCTTTATCATTAACCAGCACAAAATTAAATGGGAATAGATAATGCAATAGATGACTTCGGGCTAGAAGTTAATCAGAAATACAATGGTGGCGTTACAATGTTAGTTTTTTGATGCTGTACTTGCACGCCATTTCGTTGTTTTTCTTGTTGTTTTTCGTTGTTTTCGCTGTTCACATCTATTTCTCGCTCGCTATTTAAAACTTTTGTCTGATTCAAAATGGCGGATTTGAACGGCCGCCATCAAGGCAACTCTTACCATAGACCTAATATTTATCCACCTGATTTTTATTTAATTATTATCATTAACACAAAATTTACAAGGTGGGGTAAAGGACTAATACATATGCTGCCACAATATTTAATTTCCCTGTAACTTTTTACCAATTGCGCGTAAATCAAAATTAACGTCACCATTGTTCTTCTGATTAAATTTGCGCCTTAAATCATGTATCACAAAATTAAATTTGCGCCTTAAATCATGTATCACATGACCCTATTCCTATTTTAAAAACTTAACCTTAATTCAAAATGGCGGATTTCAAGATGGCCGCCGTCAGGTATACCCTTACTATATGACTTCCCCCTAGTCCTAATATGTACCCATATATTTGTTATTCACCTTTTGTCGTTACAAGAGGTCTTACAGAGCTTTTACCTCCAACTGTATGAAGACTATTTTGTACTTCCATGTGATGTTCTGGTAGTTGTATCTCCTAAACCCCTGGAGCTTCGCACCTACAACTTCACTGAAATACTGACTACATTTAGTACTACTGTCTCATATGTGTCTCAGTCAGCAACTCGATTCACCCAAACGTAAGGTTTACTTGTCAGCATTTTCATAAAGAAGTAAAAAGCAAGCTAATCAGTTATCATGTAAAAGCTATAGTAAACAACAATAAACTCACATTAGGTTCCAGTGTTTTAATGAGTTATTAGTAGTGGTGCTATTCTAATTTATTAACAACCGACCTCATACGATATACAGGGTGGCCCATTTTAACCTTTCCACGGAAATATCTCAAAAACGGTTGAACATAAATGAGCAAAAAAAAAAAAAAAAAACTCAAGAAATACCATGGGGCAAATCGAATAGAAAATGTCATGGAGCATATCGAATGGTATTGTTGCGTTGCCCCTCAGGGCCACTCTCCATGGGGGCTCAGGGCCCAACTTCAAAATTGTAAATCGAAACATGGGTAAAGTTATACCCCGTTTGATATATCTTTAAAAACTAAAGAGCGCTGTTGCAAAAGATTATTCATATGGGTCACCGTTTACAAAATGACAACCAAGACATGGTACCTGTATCAGATAAAACATTCAGTACTATTAATATGAAAACGGTTAAAGATAATTGAACAGAACAAAACTTAGAATAGGAAATCACAGAGAGCATTTGTCATTCCACGGTTCGAGAATGTTGCAACTGAGGAAAAAATGATTAGAGTGAAAGTGCTATAATGCAAAGGAGAAAATCTAATTCCTAGAAAATTATCGCTCCAACCTTCCCTTGTAAGTGAATGAAGCGGGAAGGAACGGTAAAATTGCAAATGAGAACCTTAGTTCTTGCAAATTGTATTTACGCAACAAAATTATCTGAAATGTGTTTTTATAAGAGATAGATATCTCTGTAATGGGCAAGAAGCAGGTAAAATTCTTGTTAAATCGTACCTTCCATTTTGATTGCAGGCAATGATTTGGAGTAAAAATGGATCAAGTGCAATGGAAACAAATTTGCCGAACAATGTAATTTTAGAACAAGTCACTTGTACCCCGAAGTGTTTAAGACAAACCATACCTATTGCAAGTAAACGTGGGGTTCTCATTTCAGATTTTCCCATTCATTCCCGCTTCACTCACTTAGGGAGGGAGATCGCAAAGATAATTTTGTAAGAATTAGAATTCCTCTTTTGCAATATGTCACTTTTACTTTAATAATCTTTTTCTCCGTTGCATTATTCTCGAGCCGTGGAATGATAAATACGGTACCCTCTGTGATTTCCTATACGAGTTTTGTTCTGTTCATTTGTCTCCAACGGTAACCGATATAAGAAATATTTTACCACGACGCTTTTTAGTTTTTAAAGATCTATCAAATGAGGTATCGCTCGTTTCATGTTTTCATTTTAAATTTTAAATTTGAGCCCTGAGCCCTCATGAACGACGGCCCTGGGGGCACGACGACATCACCATGCGATTTGTCCCATGGTATTTCCTGTTTGAATTTTTGTTTGGTTCTATGTTCAACCGTTTTCATATTAGTGGTACTGTACTTTTATGTGATAGAGGCAACATATCTTGGTGGCCATTTTGAATACGGTGACCGATATGAAATTTCTTTAGCTTTAAAGCTTTTTAGTTTTTAAAGATCTATCAAACGAGGTATCACTCGACCCATCTTTTCATTTAAAATTTTAATTTTGGGCCCCAGGGCCGCTCTTCATGGAGCCCTGGGGACACCGCGACATCACCATTCAATTTGCCCCATGGTATTTCCTATTTGAGTTTTTGTTCAGTTCATTTTAGTGATGAGCAAATGCAAGACCAAGACCAAGACCCGGGTGGTCTTGGTCTTGCACATCCGGTCTTGGTTTTGGTCTTGCACATCCGGTCTTGGTCTTGCACTGGAACCCTTGCTCTTGGTCTTGCACACCCAGTCTTGGTCTTGGTATTGGTCTTGCTTGCAAGACTCTTGCAAGTCTTGCTTCTAATAAATCTTATGCTTTTCATAGGTAAAATTTACTCTGGATATAAGGGATAATAAATTCTACAATGCGCCAATAGTAACGGAAATACAGTGTATGTTTCTAAATGTAATACTGTATAATTTACCTTTGTGTACATATGATGATAGTGTAGGCGATGATCTTTAATTTTTTTCAATAATTGCCCACACTTCACTACTTATCACAACGTTTCGTAATCTTTTTATATATTTTTTAACGGATCCAATATTCCACTGAGTCCCAAACTGGAGAGGCAACCCCCGAGACGCAGGGTTGAATTCAGGGGGTAGCCCGGGGGAATCTCCCCCGAAGAAAATTCATTCCCCCCCGGAGAAACTCAAAAAATTTCAGTCACAAAATGTAGAAATTACTTCACATAATTATTTGCTTTCTTTCCGTGCACGTGCAGACGAAATCCAATCTCTCAATATACATATAAATGACGCACATCATTTCTATATAAATATTAAACATGTAACATCTAAGATAGAATACCAAATAACCCATAAAACTTGTATTTCTTAACGCTATGACCGAGTTTGGCAGAACATGAAATTGTCAACTGTTGAAGAAAGGTTTGTATTTTAGTAGGTACTATACTCTTGCCCTATATTGTGCATATATTAGTAGGTAGCACTAGCACAGGTTGAGATAGGAAAGGAAAGATAGGGAAGATCTTTCGATCATTCCATATGATCTCTGATGTCAACAGACTTCAGTTCTTGAAAATATACAGTTCTTGCATTATTTGAAATAGGGCACCTAAATCCCATTTTTCGCATCGGAAGTAACAGACGTAAATGTGTTTTACGATTGATAAAGTAAACACACCTTTCTTTAATTAAAAATAATTCATTTAAAGGGAGAGATTCAGAGGGCGTCATATAGAGGGATCAGGGAGGAAAAGTTATCCCTCCTGGATTAGAGACTTATATAGAATTTATCAATATGACAGTAGTATATAAGTGAAAGATTGCTATTAAAGGTGATGAAGATTCTGCTCAGAGCCGTGCCATGGGGGAGGAGCAAGCGGGGCGACGGCCCCGGGCGCCGAAGTAAGGGGTGCAAAATTCGGGAGGGAAAAAGAAAAGAAGAAAAGAAAAACAGAGGAATAAAACACATGTGCACATATTATATAAAATGAAAGGAAAAAAGTAATGAAAAGTGCTCAAAATCAAGGAAAAGCATGGTTTACTTTTTAAAATTTTCTCACCTTTCGCGACTGATCTGCCGACCTCACTCATATATACGGGGGTGCCGTCGTATACTCTCGCGCCAAGCGCTGATTTTCCACGACACTGCACTAATCCTACTGAAGATTTCGTAAACTAAACTATTGATGTGTATGCAGTGAAGAAACCAAGGCTAATGTGCTTGATTTAGAATCAGAAGTGTGAGAAAGAATGATAACTTTTTGTTAAGATATTTCTGTGTGTGTTTTAGGACAAAAAATATTTGAGTTAATTTAAATCTTTTTAAAAACTTCTACATTAGTAACAAACAGTAACTACTGAATATAGGAAATAATAACAAAAATAGCTACTGTAAATAGTAGTTAAAGTTTAGTGTAAAATATTTTTGCCAGTCTTTATTTAATGCTTTAGATGAAATCAAACGATTGTTTTTTTTTTAATTATAATTTCACATTGAATATTTATCAGCAATTAGTCTCAATATTAGGTAAGATGTGTATGTGAATGGAATTGTTAAATATGCTGCTTTCTTGCAAAAATACAGAAAAACAACCCCACCCCACCCCACCCGAAGAGTTGACATCTTCCCCGGGTGAAAATGTCTGAATTCAACACTGCCGAGACGCATGAAAGAAAATCAGGACGGCACAGATTATTGAAATATCATGAATTGCAAAATTATTGTTACATTCTAAATTCGTCAGATTTTTTTTTTTTCAACCACGATTAGCTAATCTTTGTATTGAACAAACTTCCAATTAAACATTGAGATGTTTTACTGGTTCCAATATGTACTCTATAGGGCAGAAACATGTACATTACGCAAAAGCGATGAAAAAATTGGAGACTATAGAAACGCGGGCATGGAGAAGAAAGGAGAGAATTAGCTGGATTGACCGGAAAACGAATGAGAGGGTGTTAGAAACAGTAGCAGTAGGGAAGAAAAGATAAATTTTATATGTAATTATGAGAAGGAAGAGGAACTGGTTGGGACAAAGGCTAAGAAGGAACCGTATTATGAGGAACGTGCTAAAGGGTATGGTGGAAGGAAAGAGAGGGAGGGAGCGAAGGAGACTCTAGTTGAAGGAAGGTATTAAAACAAAAAAAATGTTATGTCAAAACGAAGAGACTAGCTGAGGACCATCGTACATCGAAGCTTCTCAGTTGCAGCAAGTGACCTGCCAGTAATGGCAGAAAACTATGGTGGTGGTGATGATATGTTTAGCAATATTGGCCAAAAAAGAGACAAAAATTAAAATAATAATGATTATAACCACGATTCTTAATATTTTATAGTCATTTGAGTGAAAACTGAAAACGACTCAACTGTGTGTGTGTGTGTGTGTGTGTGTGTGTGTGTGTGTGTGTGTGTGTGTAAACTCAATTTCTATAAATACTTTTGACCTAGTGTATATTAGAAATAAAAATAACGGATTAAACTCCAAGTTATTTGAAAGAACTGTACAAAATCACTCTCATTTGTGCATATGGATTATTTATTGTTGAATAATGTTATATAGGTCAATCCTCGATGCCGTATACCTAAGGAGGCTAAAAGTTATATTGATAAACAATTATTCAACGTATAAACATCCGGCCATGAAATCAAACTTGCAGTCAGATGCACTAAGTCTTTGTCAATGTCATGAAAATGTTATTTCGATATTAATTTCATGAACACACACTAAAAATTTCCAATGGATGCTTGAGCCTCGGTGCCAAGGCCATACCCGTGTAGTCGACACCTATGGTGCACGGAATTAACAATGTTCAATACTACATTTCTCTTTAGTTTTAGAAGAATAACACCACTAATATGTTTAAATATCTAGTTTAACGTCCCACGATTATGCACTGAGGCTAAGGGAGACGTTAATGATGAAAAATGAATGAAATGGTGGAATGAAGAAAGTAGGAGGAAACGGGAAAACCCCGAGAAAACCCACGCACAGGTGTTTGTCCACCAACAAAGCTAACATGGCGCAACCTGGGATCGAACCAGAGTCCCCATGGACCCGAGGTTAATGCTTCACTACTAAGCCGGTACTTGTGCAAGACTCTTACGCAAGAGTCTTGGTCTTGGTCTTGCAGGCATGGTCATGGTATTGGTGTTGGTTTTGCACCCCTCGGTCTTGGTCTTGGTCGTGCATGCAAGACTCTTGCAAAAACTGCAAGACCAAGACTCTTGCGCTCATCACTAGTTCATTTATGTTCAACTGTTTTCGAGATATTTCCGTGGAAAGATTAAAATGGGCCACCCTATATATACTCCATTAAAAGAAAGACTAAATGCAATTTCAAAACGCACAGCATTTTGGAAAAATAATTCTAATCTATGTAAATGTGGAATAACGTCCCTTTCAAATATTTTGAAAATATCATGATTAAGTACAATGCTAAGCTTCATGAAGTAGAGAAATATATATAGCGAGAGAGAAAGAGAGAAATGAAATCTTTCAGTTTAATGTCCACGCTTATGCCGGCTAGGCTAAAGGAGACAGTGATGAGCAGGGTTAGGATATTTAGGTGCAATTTTCATGACAAAAAGGGAAGGAAAAATTGCTAAAAATAAGCCAAAAAAGGGGACAAAAGGCGCTCTTTCTCTTTATAGCCCATAACTCATTATTTATTAAGAAATTGAAAGTTTATAAAAGTAGAAACATGTTCGTATTTGTAAAGCAATAGTGTAAATTAAAAACCTTTTTACATTCTAACTGTATTCATAATATTGCTTTATCACAACTAATAAACTTAAGATAGCCCTAAAAAAATGAACGACAAAAAGTTCTCTTTCTCCTACTTAAGATAATTGAAATAAATTCACATGTTTTTCCACACATGTTGCTTTTTAATTATTGATCAGAGGAAGAAAAGAACATGAAGCTGTTGTACCTCAATACATTAAGCATCTCTATGTTCTTAAGGGTAAGTTTGTTCCTATCGGGAGATAAGACGTCTTTATAGATGCTAAAACTTCCTTCCACATCCACAGACACAAGGGGAGCAAACTTCATGTTCACTCGAAATGGTAACTCTGTAGATGTAGCGAACTCCACAATATCCGGATTCTTGTGAAGACTAGCCTCAAGCTTGTCTCTGGCAAGACTATCTAACTGTTCCCTCACCGATGTAAATATTTGCCACTGTTTTTGCTTCTCGAGGCCTTCTTCTTCTAAACTTTTAGTGGCTACTGGAATATACTTGTAAGCATGGACACAAAATAGTTCTCTCCGGTAGCAGAAGTTGTTGTGTCTTGGAGATAGTATCTGCGTCAGTTGGATCCAAAGAAAGCACGAACTCCTTGATCTTGTCAAAGTTCTCACATACGAAAACACCACACTCAATCCATGTTCCCCAGAAAGTAATGGCCGGGAATTTTGGGAGGGGTAGGTCTGTGATTTCTCTGTAGATAACGGTGCGACTCGGGGCTTTCAGGAGAATTTTCTTCAGGCCAGCGCAGCGATGAACTGATTCACTATGTCGTATTCATTCTTAATAGATTCACAAACCCTATGAAGGGCATGGACCAAACAGGTTACATGCTTTAACTTGGGAAACAATGTCTTCAACTGGTTAACTGCTGAATGGAGCCTGGTCCGTAATGACCAAAACAACTTTCTCGAACTGGGTACCACTGGGCCAGATCTTTTGACAAAAGTCCATGAATGACTGCATGACTGTACTGGCATTGGGTTTCTGCAACTCATACATCTTGAACAACATGGGCTTAACTTTTTCACCTGCGAAGGAAAAGACCAGAATGCTCAAAATTTATCGATCCATTGAATCTGTAGTTTCATCCAGCATGATTCCCACATCGAAATCCGACACTTTCTGCTTGATTCTTCGTATGGTTTCTTGATAAACAGGTTCAAGATAGTTATTTCTTAAAGTACTCTCATCCGCAACTGAAGTTCGTGTATACTTTTCAAGAAATCTTTTCAAGGCCGGATGGTTCACCTTATTGAGCGGAATTCCTGCTTGAGTTAAAGCTGCACACAAATCAATGATAAATTCCTTTAGATTTTGGACCTTTGAAGAACACTGTTCAAAGGCGTTTCTTAATAGCGGCTGTCGGAATTTGTTAGTTTGAAGAAACTTATTCTTTTGATGCTTTGAACTAGAAATATGTTGCAGGATACGGTCTCGTTGATGTTTTTCATCCAATGTGATTCCTGAATCACAAACAGTGCATCGAATAATGCTCCCATCAGTCTCGATGAAATCCTGCTTGAACTCGTGAGACAGGGCCAAATATCTGAATTTTGGACACCTTCAGCATGGGGAATTCTTATACTGAACTTGTTAAGCAAACTTCGATTCAACAACACTGAGAAAAGGTTTAAGTTAATTTTTACTCCCTATTACTAGATTTAAATTTCAAGCTAGCTAAAACTCAACTCTGACTGTTGTCAACAATTAGAATGTATAAACACACTGCTACAGATTCAATATAAATTAAAAGAACCCAATGAACTAATGTTTTCCATTGTTTAAGGCGTGCTGTATTTGTATTTCTTACAGTCCGGCGTTCACTGAAAGGAAACAGGCGCAATAATTCCATAACATTTTGAAAAGCTGATTTTGAGGATTTTAGTTTTATTGGCATTTGTAAAAAGATGAGTTGGTTTTTAAATAAAAGAAATTAGTATAAAGAGATGACTGGATAAAGAGAAATACCATAGTATTGATTTGTAGAATTTAATGAAGAAAAAATAGATTTTGACATATGATTTAAAATGTTATTGGTTTTACCTGTTCCCTTGGTTCTATGACTTTAGTATTTGTTTTAAATCTAATATAGGTTTTACGCATTTTGATGACTTGGGAATGCAATGTATTGGATTTTTATCAGGACTAATACATTTTTATTACACCAATATGTATTTATTTATTTAATGTTTTTTGAATTTGCCCTGCATTTGTTTAGGAATTGGGTAAGATTTACCTATTATTGGCTTATTATTTTCTAACTGAATTTTATATGGCTTTGTTTTTATTTTTTGGATATTCACAAAACAATGTACGACATTTTAGCAACAATGATAATAATTTTGACTTTGTTTTGTTGTTATTTTTTACGAACATAATTTTTGATTTTTTGGGATATCATGCCCTTTTCTGGATTGAATTATGCACCTTTAACTTTCCTGAAAATATATTATATTTATTTGTTTATAGTAACTTTTGTTTTATTAGAATTTTCGAAGGACAGGATTTTTTTTTTTTAATTTAGCACAGCATTATACTTTTAATGAATGGAACACCTAGTATTATATTAGTTTTTAGGTTTTTAACCAAATATGTTGACGTTTTAAATATTTTGCCCCGGATATTTAGATTTAAAAGTTGACAACCTTTTATTAAGTATTTTTTGTTTTTAGCAAAACTATGGTAGAAGGATATTTATTTTTATTTTATTTTAAACAGAAAAATTTGGTAAATTTAATTTTGAGCTATAATTGATTATGTACTTTATAGGAAGTTTAGTTATTTTGTAATTTACAGTAGGAGGATGATACTTTGTAATTTTTATTTTAGAATTATTTAGCCTATTCTTTTATTGATAACAAAACGTATTTGCAATGGCACGTTTTGACTTTGCGGTATAAGTAAATAATTATTTTGCGAAGGTTTGAAAGCTAATTTTGAGGACGATTTTGAAGTTTTATTTGACGCACAACAGCTATTTAGTGAAATTTTATTAACTCGAATTTGTTTTTTACCCTTTTCTTGAATATTGTTAACACTAAAAATAGATTTATTACTATGCGAATTGCTTGCTAAATTATTTGTTACTAGAATTATTTTTGAAATTTGAGTACTGCAGGGGACTCAAATTGCAGTCCAAATCGCCCCCTTTTAATGTAGACTGCACGGGAAGTTTTTTTTTTTTTTTTTTTTTTGGCGCGAGTGATGAACAATAGCATTTGTTATTAATGTATTTTCGTTGGGATTTTTGAGTGGAATTAGTTTTTATATGATAATATTTTTGGTTTTGTTATTTTTGGATGAATATTATATTTTTGGTAGTTTATTAGGATACGAATTTAATTTGGGGTTGTTATGTTTTTAATTTGTTATAATAATAATAATAATAATAATAATAATAATTATTATTATTATATTTTTCCTACCAGGACCATTTCATCTGAACTTATTATTTTGTTAGTAACGGTAGGGCTTGTAAGAATACTGATATTTTTTATGATTGGAAGTTTTATTGTTTCTATTAAAAAACTGTTTTGTTTGTATTGAAGAATTACTTTTTATTGTTTGAATATGAACGTTTTTAACAAAACCTTTTTTGTTTGTTGTATATTAGAGTATTGATATTTTGTACCGTTTGTGTGTGTTTTTAATTTTATTAGATGAGCAATTAGGAATTTTGTATTTTGAGAATTTATTAGTTTTAATAATTTTGACTCCCCTTTTGGCAAACATTCGAGTATTAGATTTGCTAGCTTTGTTTTATTTATTGTATTGCAAATACTGTAATACTGATTTATAATATACCTGCACGGGAAGTAATATACCTGCACGGTAAAATCTATTATTTGTGGGAACTTCACTTTATTGTTACTCTATTTACGAAGAGTTTGTAATTGTTTTTTGTTCACGTTCCAGGCGCGCTGAGATTACTGCTTTTTAAATTAATAGACAAATTCATTGTATGAATTTATTTCTTTTGAAACTGGCCACGCTGACGCCGAATGTGTCAACAATTTTTGAATTACCAACATTTTTTGACATATTATAAAAATTATGCACTGAAGTAATTTTCTTAAAAGTTTTGAACGGCACCTTGTATAGGATTATTATTATATTTTGGAAACGCGTTCACATTTTTAAGGAAAAGTTTGTATTGTTACCATTTTTTGTTTATTAGAGTCTTGAGTTGAATATGGGAACTTTCGTTTTGATTTAAACCAGTATTGTTTTGATTTATTGGTCGAAAGTAGAAAGGATTGTTAATACTATTACCACTAAAAGAATTTGTATTTGGTTGAAAATGTACATTAAACCAGAGCATGAAATGGTAGTTAAACAACCTAACTGACTCTTAGTAGTGTTAAAAAGATAAAAAATATTAGCATTATTATGAACGTTAGTTGCTTTAGGACCATATACTGTATTTACTTTAAGTAGTTCAACAAGAAAAATAAAGGACAATGTAACATTAATTTGTTTATTGCACGGAGTAGTATTAGTTATTGTAGTAACAATACTTGTAGTAGTACAATTTTTGTAACTGCTTGCGATTGAAATTTTTCGTACCTTAACTTTAGAATTTTTAGAACTTACAGTATAATGGCGTGGTGTTTGATTATTAATGCAATTACTTTTTGATGTACCTTTATTTTTACCTAAACTAAAGCTTTCCACTTTCTTTTTTAATTTGTTGAAACGTTGGTCTAGGTGTTGATATCTTTGACTACACAAATGGATGTTTCTTTTGATGCTTTGCTCTATTTCATTATTTTTAACCCTATTTTCATCTTCTAATAAATTTACCGTGTATTCAACTGATACATACTAGATTCATGTCTCTTCGTATCATTTTCTAAAGTCACTAAACGGTCATTCAGTTCTTCTACTTGTGAATTTGCTTCTTCACACTTGTTTTTCAAAGTTTCAACATTGTTTTGTACAAATTTTAAGTTCTTACGAATTTCAACGCAAGTCTTTAATTGAAAAGCGTTTAATTCACCCTTTAACTCAATTATCTTTCTATTAAAACTATTACTTATTGCTTTAACCTGGTTTTCTAACCTTTTACTAAAATCCTTTGCCTGACAGTCTAATATTTCAGTTAACACTTTTGATTGATTATCCTGTTTTACGACATTTCATTTAATTTTTCTAACAGCACTATAAATTCAACCTCTGAATTGGTTTGATTACTAGCATTAACAAAATTTTCCGTTTCATTTATTAAGTTATTGCTTAGTTTTTGCGAGGTAATGTTTAAAACACTAACTATCTCATTTTTTTTACCAGTATTTTGAATTTTCTTCACACTGTTTCCTACAATGTTATCATTATTTGTGATTTTGACATTATGACAACGTAAATTTTTTGTTTGTATTGCTTTTTAACATACACTCTGAGCAGCTTCATTTTACACTTTTTATTTTTAGTATTTTATATTTTGTATTTGGTATCCCCTGACACCTTAAATGATACCAGCGTTTACAGGTACTACAAGCTACACTGTACTTATATTTTCGATTATAACAACTGTGTCCAACACTTTCGTCGTAAGAATTTTCCCCACTACTGCTATCACTCGACATTTTGATATTTACTATTAAATTTCCTTCAGAAGTTCACTTAAAAGTTCAGTAAACACAGATTGTTCATAACCGTACTATTAAAAATACTTTCTATTCTGGCTTGTTTGCAATAAAACCTAGCAGTCAACGTCTAGAAGCAAATATCCTAGCTGGGTCGCCATTTATTATGTAATGCAACGGCAATTGTATTTTGGTGTTAAATTTTGCAACTCTTGTAAGATAAGCAACGACACTCCAACCTTCCCTCCTTTCTCTGCCGTGCAAAACGAAGGACGGTGAGCTGTTTAACTTATTGTTTACGGATTTTTTTTAAAAGCACAGCATACAAAATATAAAGACTCACTGTGTAGAATAGTAGTCTATGAGTGTGCGTGGTGCCTATAGGTACAAGGCTGTGGTGTTGGCTGTGGTGGCATTTTGTTTTAACTCTGGAATTGTAAGAAATATTCATAATGTTATTATAACGAACTATTATAGAATGAATCAGCGCTTGTCTTATACAGTCCATCAAAATGGTTCTACCATAAAATTGAAACAAAATGGTAAATATAAAATGACCTTTTTCAATCAAATGGCAATGGAAATACTTTCACAACTGGTCTTTTGTAAACTCCATCTAAATTCTTTACAGTCATTGCACGAACATTGTTATCATTTCCAGGATGAACAGACTGCACTATCATTAAGAATATTTTCCACGTAAATGGTGATGAAATTACCTAAATATTTCATATTATGAGTTTTTGTCCAGGAACAAAAAAGATACGACAACAATACTGTCGTATTTTACAAATAGTGTACAGTAGCTAGTAAAATAAAATACCTCCATCCTCCATTATATGCACTTTTATAAGTATCAGCAGGGGTAAAAGTGAAAGGGAACGCGGTAGGACGTCGTCGCACCACCTCAAAAAATATGTACAGCATCTCCCGTTCCTTAAAAAAAAATACAATGGGCAAAGATAGGCAGGGGAAATGGAGTGAAGTCATGCAACTACCTACCTTCCACCTACCTTCTCAGACCCACTTTTACTCCTGAGTATCAGTAACTTTCAAACAATGAGTTGATTTTTAGTTTAGCGTCTCTTTCATCAGCGACGCTATATGAGACGTGGACCTACTGATTAATGTGGAATCCGAACCACATGAGCTCCCGCCGGGAATCGAAACCTTGTCTCCCACCCCAAACGCACGAACGCTAACCGCTTAGCTTCGAGGAAGCTCAACTTTCAAACAAGTAGACCAACTTAATGGTATTGAATAGCTGAGGTATCTTTGCCTAAGCCCATTGATTTATATGGGAAAATTATATTTTTCTTTAGAGAGAACAAGAATTTTACTAATTGCTTTTTCAAATCTATTTATACTCCCTTATTTTGTGAAAATTAAATTTTGTTTTGTGCAATTGTTATATTTTAATAGTAAAATTTAATTTAAGCAATATTAATTTTTATATAACGTTAATTGATTAATTAAGAAATGATGTTTAAAAGAGACTTGTTGAAGAAATAAAAAAAGCAAACCATTAAAATTCTTGTTCAGCTTAAAGAAAAAATAATTTTCCATACGAATCAACGGGTTAAAAAATAGAAGACGGCGTAGGTTAAACACAGTTTATACTCTCTATGAGCCAGGAACATTCACAAGGAACGTTTATGAAGCAAAGCGTTTCATTGAAACTGGGAAAGCAGTGCAAGGAAAGAAATATTTAAATCACTGAAGCTAGTTACCGATTAAAATTAAAAGTGCTTAATCTATTTATAATACAGAGTCATCTCAATCTGTGAGAAATGCTAATTCCTAACAGATTGCTCGATGAAATTACCTTAGGGATTGATGAATTACCTTTTAATGATCTTAAATATTTTATATTATCAATTTTTGTCCAGAAGCAAAAAAAAAAAAAAAGAAAAAGAAAAAGAAAAAGAAAAAAAGAAAAAGAAAAAGAAAAAAGAAAAAAAAGAAAGAAAAAAAGATACGGTACGACAGCAATACTATCGTATTTTACAAATATTGTACAGTAGCCAGCAAAATATACATACCTCCATCCTCCAGCGGTAACCTAATCGCTGCTCCGTTACGTTCGTTTCCTGCCTGCCTTAATTTGAAAATAGATAGTGATGATGCTGAATACGGGCATGCTTTTTTATTTATTATTAACACAAGGATCGCATTAAAGGTAAATAGGGCTGGAATTACTTATTTAAAATCCACAACTATTCATTTCGTATCAAGCATAATATAATTTAGGTAACTTAGCAACATCGACACGGTATATTAACTACAGTCGATTGTTATCTTTGCAATGGTGCAATATTTAACAAGCTTTAGCGCCAACTTACATCAAGAATACCACCATTAACAAGTAACCGTATTTAATACTACTACTGTCGGTGTAGTAGTATTTTACAAATATTTAAATTGAGTATTTATATTTAAGTTATATTTATATTTGAGTATTTATATTTGTGTAATAGCAAGTCAGTTGACAAACTAAAAAAGAATTAATAAATAAAAATAACAAGAATTTTAGGAATGACAAAAAATACATCAAAAGATTGCGATTTTGGTCAGTAATTAGTTTTTGGATGTGGTCCCTAAATCGACTTTTCTACTTCCTACGGAATAAGTACATCATACTGACAAGCAATGTACAGAACAAGGCACAATCAGATCCGACTCAAACTTCGCCCAGAGAACACATAGAAAAGAAGAAAAAATGCCAAATTGGAGCGGCCTCCATCCAGAAACACCGGAGATATGCTCCGCAACATAACGCACCACGCGACAATATGATATAAGGAAACGTCGCAAGATACCCGTTTATGTCGGAAACGGAAAGGATGGGCAGCACCAGGATATCAAGATATTTGATATGCTATAACACTGATTTAGCGGCCATCTTGAAAGCCGCCATCTTGGATATAACGTAAGGTATTGAAATGAGAAGCGGGGTGTATGATATATCAATGTAAGGTAAAATGCAAAAGGAAAACCAATGATGAAACCGCGAAAAACATATTGTGATGGTATAGACGGGACGAAGTGTAGAAGACTCGGGCAAAACAAACGTGAATTCGAAGGGCAGAATAATAGGGCAAGACTCCACGATAAATGGTACGCGACAAGTAACTGCAACAGTGTCTGTGCATGGAAGTGCATCCGCCTTGACAGATTATGCCTTCCGAGGATATTGGGGTTCCGTTTGGAACAGTGAAAACCACAATTGCAACCAGCGATACGAGCACTCGTTTGGAGACTACATAAGCTACAAAGGACTATCTCCTATGGAACAGCAATTCGGCACCTCACTCCGGAGTGTAGGACATATCATCTTGGATTGGTGATTAAAAGCACAACCTACCTGTGATTGAAGCCCACTTCTGGACACCGTTTTGTACGTTTCTTGTTCAATTTTCTTGCTATTTCGTGTAAGCAAAGGGCAATTCGGCCCACGTTTGTTTAAACAACACTATCTGAAACAAAGTGTGTACACATGAGAAAGACCAGAAATTTCTAGCTTACATTTCTTTACGAATGCTTATTTTCCTTTGCGCGGTTTGCTGCACTGAAATTGAGGAAAATATTGTCAAAGGCAATACAGAAACGGCATATAGAAAGGTTAGAAAACTGTTCGGTGAGAAAAAGAAACGCACAGATATTATCATAGACAAGGACGGGACAACGCTAATAGAAGAGGAGCAAATAACAAGAAGATGAAAGGAATACATTGAAGAACTCTACAAAGGAGAAAGACAGAACGAAGAAGAGATAGAAAAGGAAGAATACGTCGATGAAAATGAATTAATACCATCAATTTTACAGTGCGAATTTGACAATGATCTGGCGAAACTGCAACATGGTAAAGCCCCAGAATAGATCAAATACCAACGGAAGTGATTAAGAATCTCGGAATAGCAATAAAGAAGGAGCTATTTAATCTTATTAATAAAACATACATCTCGGAAAAATACCAAGAGATTTCGAGAAAAGCATATTGATAGCTATCCCGAAGAGAAAAGGCGCACGGAAGTGCAAGAACACAGAACGTTAAGTTTGTTTCCCATGCATCCAAAATACTGTGCAAAATTATCGCACAATGAATAGAAGGAAAAATCGAAGAACAGTTATCGGAGGACCAGTTTGGATTCAGGAAGAAAAGGAGAACAAGTGAAGTAATACTGAGTGTACGGTTGATCATGGAACAGCACATCAGAATAAACAAACCAATTGTGATAGCATTTGTAGATATAGAGAAAGCTTTTGACATCGTAGATTGTAATATTATTTTCAGAGCATTGAAGAATCTGAAAGTGGATTACAGAGACAGAAGAATAATATACCAACTTTATAGGAAACAGACAGCTGTTACAGGAAGAGATTAGAAGGAAGCAAGAATAAGTAAAGGAGTAAGGCAAGGATGTGGACTTTCACCTCTCCTGTTTTATGTCTATATAGAAGAGACTATGAAAGAATTCTTTGAGAAAAACGAGAAAGGTGTAAAAGTAAATGGTCAGCTTTTCAACACAATAAGTTTTGCTTATGACATAGCATTGATATCGGAGAACGAAAAGGACTTGCAGGAAGCACTTTCAAACTTGAACGACCAACTGGAAAAAACATGCAAAATGAAGATAAATAAGAAGAAAATCAAAGTGATAAAGTGCACAAGAGCAGGACAGAAAGAGGCAAACGTATGCCTAGATGGAGAGAAAATCGAAGACGTTAAGAAGTTCCCCTTTTTAGGAAGTCTAATATCCTCGGACGGAAGAAATGAAAAAAGACGTAAGTTCCAGAATAGCGCAAGCTAAACAAGCGTTCAATAGGAAAAGAGGACTACTAATATCAAGAAATGTGTCGTTGGATGTTCGTAAACGATTTATTAAGACACTGGTATGGAGCGTGGCGCTTTATAGATCAGAGACGTGGACATTGAGAAAAGCTGAAATATCCAAGCTGGAAGCATTAGAAATGTGGTGTTGGCAAAGAATGCTGCGCATATCATGAACTAAAAGGAAAAGGAATGAAGACGTCCTAAAGGTAGCTAATGAAGGACAATAGATTATAAAGATAATAGGGAAAACTAGAAACAACATGCTTGGTCATCTTATTCGGCACTCCGATTGGATCACCGTGCT
The DNA here is from genome assembly GCF_964235325.1 of Thermobia domestica. NCBI lineage: Eukaryota > Metazoa > Arthropoda > Insecta > Zygentoma > Lepismatidae > Thermobia > Thermobia domestica. The sequence goes on along the minus strand of NC_137455.1, from coordinate 195,183,981 downwards.
GATAGAAGGAAAGCCAGGAGGAAAATCAAGAAGAGGAAGGCTAAGGATAGTATATCTAGATGCACTTACGAAAAAAAGGCCTTATCAGAGTATAAAACAGTTCTCCCAAGCGAGAGAAAAGTTTTATAATTTCCATGTTGCCTACAAACCTATGGTTGAGGTGAACAAGAAGAAGAAGCGTACGTAATACAAATCCCTTATACTTAACAGGCAGAAAGGAAGTTCATTTTGCTAATTAACAAACATCTAAAGTGTCAGAAGAAATTGATTTCACAAAAATATATTAACTCTCAAATCGTCAGCTTAATTTCTGATCAAGGGACCGCGGTGGCTCAGTGGTAGAGCGTTCACCTCTGGTGCATTGGGTCCCTGGTTCGATCCCAGCTCGTGCCAAGTGAACTTTGTGGTGGACAAACACCGTGTGTGGGGGTTTCCTCCAGGTTCTCCCGTTTCCTCCCACTTTCAACATTCCACCACTTCATTCATTTCTCATCATCACCGTCTCCTTTAGGGTAGCCGACTTAATCGTGGGACGTAAAACTCAGAAAGATTTCATTTTATTTTTAATTTCTGATCAAGACATTTTATAAAACATACAATCCAGTACACTTTTTGCTGAAATGAACACTTTTCATCAATAAAAAGAAAGACCCCAGCACATGATGACGGGGTGTTAAAGTGTTTTTTTTTTCAAATAGTAATATATATTTCAAATAGGAGTGCAAGGTAGGTTAAATGACATATAGGCCTAAATACTGAGATAGCGTAAAAATTGTAATCGATGGTACTTCCGCAGACTATAGATGTGTTTTGTGAACGTCATATATATATATATATATATATATATATATATATATATATATATATATATATATATATATATATATATATATAATGCAGAATGGCGATAAAAAAACTCCCCTACTAGGAAATATATTAAATTTAAAACTATGATAGGTAAGGCATTGTTCTTTCTTCACCCAAGTTACCGGTAGCAATGGAGTATGCATTCTGCATCGGCTTTGTGTTCTGTATCAATAATGGGGGTCATTACTTGAGTGATGTTTTGTTCAGAACACATTGATTTTTGTGTGCTTTCCAGAAATAATAATAATTAACAATGGCTGTATCTATTTTGAATTTATCAGATTTCTAAATACGAGAGGTCTTTTTTCTTTCTGCACGTTGTGCATACAAAGACATCGCTTCATCAATTAATGAATGCACCTTGTGAAATTTTCAGATTATTAAGAACTACTGGCAAAAGTGATGTCATCACTCTGCTATTAAATTACACTTTAATGGGAAGAATATAATAATAATTGATATTAAAATAACGGTAAACTATTGTCTATCTTTAAGTATCAACGTTATTCTTTTATTACATGTAATAGTTCGATTTAATAACGATATGCCGATGTGGTGTAGTCCAGTTTTCTGTGGTGCTCAGCTCAGCTGATTATCGTGAAGTGAAACCAATCGTAGGTCTGAGTTCCAGGGAAATTTTTATGTGCCCTCAATATGTACCAAATTTCTCAAAAGTAAATCCCCACGTTAAGCGGGTTTGCATATCCAGGCTCCTAACTATGAAAACATTTACGATCACTCTAACCCCAATCATTTCACAGATTCAACCTGTTGTATATAAGTTATTAGGACGTAAAATTGAACATAATTTATACGAAAAAGACTTTTATGCATTGCAAGACCTGTAACTGCCAAATATTCGCCACAAGCTTATAGTCGTATCGACATAAACAAAAAGAAGTGTGGAGCAGGAAACTACTTTACCCAAAAGTCAAAAGAGATTCACTGAAAACATACAAACTAGTCGAGCGGTTTGGGTCAATAGTCCATCAATTAGAAGTTTATGTGTTCAAACCCTGAAGGGAGTATTCGTTTCTTTTGTTTTTTTTTAAAGTGTGTTCCTATTTTCCTCAGAGGACTGACAACATTTCTTTAAATAAATCTTTGGCAACTACTTTTCTCTCAAATTCCATTAGAAGGGAACATTATATGAATTGCAAACCTAAAATCCACAGCTGAGAACAAAATATTATGTTCAATATTTCATTATTATCCTTTGATTGAAAAACTAATTATAAGCATTGACGATTTCAGAAGATTCTCCCCCGGTAATGGTCAATATATGAATGAGAGAAAACTGATAAAACATTATTAGTCCACTTTGAGCATGATCGAAGATAACTTATGGCCACGAAGGGGGAAATTTATGTCGACAGAGTCTCAAATTCTCCCACAGGTCATGCCCTGAAATCATCAGTTTGAAAGGTTTCCTTAACAAATAGAATATTACATTTATTTCTCGTTCTACGTTTTGAAATGGAAAAATCATAATTTTAAAATGAATTATAATACGATAAGCATAAAGATTTATAGAACTAATGAAGTAAATATTCATGTGTAAGTTCTCGATTTCTAATCAGATTAAAACTCGAATATTCGTTTGCATCGCACTTTAAAGTAAATCCTCTCTCTACATATTTCTTACTGGAAAGTATGTTTAACTCCAGTTACTTAATCAATATTTTTAATAATATATTTTTATTGTAATACTTTTACTATTCAATGTTGTATACATTTCATTTCCCAAAGCAAAACCTCGCAAATGTATAGTGGACCAGTGAATATTATCAAATAAATTATCATTTTGTTTACGTAAATACTGCATCACCGCATTTGAAACTTTGTACTTTAAATAATAATAATAATAATAATAATAATAATAATAATAATAATAATAATAATAATAATAATAATAATAAAAAAATCATAGCCATACCTTTATCAGAATTTCAGGCTTAGTCAATAAATGAATTCAACGTGGTCTCTATTCGAAGTTCTATTTAATCGAATCCGATAGAAATACAAAGAGAAACTTCGAGAACAAGTAAAAGAAAAATGTTACTTTGGTGGGATTGGAAGTAACTTTTAGTTCTTTACAATTTTCAAACAAATGCCTTAGACAGTTTTTTTTCTTTAAGTTAATTGATTCACCGAACGTATCTGAGTAACTTGTCTCTTTTTTCTACTCGGTTACATACGTTTACAATCATTTCCGTTAATCTTGAACGACAGGAACACGAATACAAAAACATCTAAGAGAATTATAATTCCAAACTCCCCCACCGGGAATCGAACCCGGGACCCCATACACCTTGGGCACATGTGCTAGTCACTAGACCAGCGAGGAAAGCAAGTGAAACGCATTTTGTAGTATCTGAAGTTTACACCTATTTCATCCTGCTGTAATAATGTTTACCGTATTCGTTACTTTGAGGAATGATATATGTTATTCATATAGGTTCTATTACATATTCGTTCATAAATATTATATAAATTATCAGAATTATTCATGATCTTCCATGGAAATTCACTGGTGCATGCGCAGTAGAAACAGAAGAATGCAGTTTACTGATATTAGTCAGAATGCAAATTTCTAACAGGCTATCAGAATTCCTTAACGGAAAGTAGTGGCTCCCAACCTGGGGACGCGCAGCTTCCTCCTGAGTAAGCATGAGGTGGGAGTAAGGGGGCGAAAGCTACGGGCAGAAATGAATTGTGAAATAAATTATTATTATTATTTGTCATACCGCTAAATCAATTTCTTCACTGCTTTCTCGTCACAACCCAAAACCCAAGCGATCTGAATGAGAGTTTGTTCCACTTTTACTCGACCATAATTTCTCCTCGCAGACTAACACATTGTTCTCTACAGCCTTTAGAGCTAGGCATTTTGACAACTTGTAGAAATTTGCATTGCGATTCGTATTAGCAATGACAGTAAAGTGGATCTTTCTGTTTCTACTGTGCATCATCAGCATCATTATATCAGAAGTATTCCGCCATTACCAGCGGGTCACTTACCCTAGCTGAGAAGCTGCCATGCTCCACAATCTTCTGTTAACCTCTCCATCTTCACATACGATTTTTCTGTTTTGATATAGCAAATAGCCTAATTATGTTTCTATATAGTCTAATTCGTCCCCTCCCTCTCTTTCCTGCCATCATACCCTCTAGCACATCCCTCATGATACAGTTCCTTCTTAACCAATATTCCAACCAGTTTCTCTTCCTCTTCTTAATAATATTTTTCTCCTTCCATTTCCAACTCTCTCATTCGTTTTCCTCTCGACCCAGCTTATTTCTCTCGATTCTTCTCCACACATATATTTCGAAAGCATCCAATTGTTTCTCATCATTTCTTCGTAATGTCCATGTTTCTGTCCTATAAATACAGTAAAATACAGTACACGAAGCATTTTATGAGTCTTCTTTTTTCAACTCTAAGGCCCCACAAAATAGTATTTTCTTCATCCTAAAGGCTTCTTTCGCCATTTCTATCCTTTCTTTTATTTCACGTTCGCATGTCATATCACTAATAATACTACTCAGACATCAAAAACTAGTCACCTGTTTTTTTTCCCGCTCCTACTTCTATATTTGACACCGATCGCTTCGTTTCAATCACTATGGATTTTGTCTTTCTAACATTTATTTTCATCCCATATTCTTCAGAAGCCTTTCTCAAGTTTTCTACATCTTATTAGTTTTCTTTTTAGATTCTGCAACAACAATCATATCAACCGCAAACCGTATACACCTCATCATTCTATCTCCTACCGAAATTCCATCTTCATTATGAAAACTCATTTTTGCTATCTCTTCTACATAGCTATTAAATAATGTCGGCGAAATATATAATATCTGTTGAACTCACCTTTCAATTACACTGTCTGTCTACTGTGCATGCGCCAGTGAATTTCCATGAAAGATCATGAATAATTCTGATAATTTATATAATATTTATGAACGAATATGCAATAGAACCTATATGAATAACATATATCATTCCTCAAAGTAACGAATACGGTAAACATTATTACAGCAGGATGAAATAGGTGTAAACTTCAGATACTACAAAATGCGTTTCACTTGCTTTCCCCGCTGGTCTAGTGACTAGCACATGTGCCCAAGGTGTATGGGGTCCCGGGTTCGATTCCCGGTGGGGGAGTTTGGAATTATAATTCTCTTAGATGTTTTTGTATTCGTGTTCCTGTCGTTCAAGATTAACGGAAATGATTGTAAACGTATGTAACCGAGTAGAAAAAAGAAACAAGTTACTCAGATACGTTCGGTGAATCAATTAACTTAAAGAAAAGAAACAAAGTGCCTAAGGCATTTGTCTGTAAATTGAAAGGAACTCTTAAAGGTTAGTTCCAGTCCCACCAAGGTAACATTTTTCTTTTACCTGTTTTCCAAGTTTCTCTTTGTATTTCTATCGGATTCGATTAAATAGAACTTCGAATAGAGACCACGTTGAATTCATTTATTGACTAAGCCTGAAATTCTGATAAAGGTATGGCTATGATTTTATTATTATTATTATTATTATTATTATTATTATTATTATTATTATTATTATTATTTAAAGTACAAAGTTTCAAATGAGGTGATGCAGTATTTACGTAAACAAAATGATAATTTATTTGATAATATTCACTGATCCACTATACATTTGCGAGGTTTTGCTTTGGGAAATGAAGTGTATACAACATTGAATAGTAAAAGTATTACAATAAAAATATATTATTAAAAATATTGATTAAGTAACTGGAGTTAAACACACTTTCCAGTAAGAATTATATAGAGAGAGGATTTACTTTAAAGTGCGATGCAAACGAATATTCGAGTTTTAATCTGATTAGAAATCGATAACTTACACAAGAATATTTACTTCATTAGTTCTATAAATCTTTATGCTTATCGTATTATAATTCATTTTAAAATTATGATTTTTCCATTTCAAAACGTAGAACGAGAAATAAATGTAATATTCTATTTGTTAAGGAAACCTTTCAAACTGATGATTTCAGGGCATGACCTGTGGGAGAATTTGAGACTCTGTCGACATAAATTTCCCCCTTCGTGGCCATAAGTTATCTTCGATCATGCTCAAAGTGGACTAATAATGTTTTATCAGTTTTCTCTCATTCATATATTGACCATTACCGGGGGAGAATCTTCTGAAATCGTCAATGCTTATAATTAGTTTTTCAATCAAAGGATAATAATGAAATATTGAACATAATATTTTGTTCTCAGCTGTGGATTTTAGGTTTGCAATTCATATAATGTTCCCTTCTAATGGAATTTGAGAGAAAAGTAGTTGCCAAAGATTTATTTAAAGAAATGTTCTCAGTCCTCTGAGGAAAATAGGAACACACTTTAAAAAAAAAACAAAAGAAACGAATACTCCCTTCAGGGTTTGAACACATAAACTTCTAATTGATGGACTATTGACCCAAACCGCTCGACTAGTTTGTATGTTTTCAGTGAATCTCTTTTGACTTTTGGGTAAAGTAGTTTCCTGCTCCACACTTCTTTTTGTTTATGTCGATACGACTATGAGTTTGTGGTGAATATTTGGCAGTTACAGGTCTTGCAATGTATAAGTCTTTTTCGTATAAATTATGTTCAATTTTACGTCCTAATAACTTATATACAACAGGTTGAATCTGTGAAATGATTGGGGTTAGAGTGATCGTAAATGTTTTCATAGTTAGGAGCCTGGATATGCAAACCCGCTTAACGTGGGGATTTACTTTTGAGAAATTTGGTACGTGTTCTTCAAACAGTATGAAATGAAATTTCTAGTTTTACGTCTCACTGTTACGCCTTTTAGGATAAACGAGACGGATGGTTCACGAAATTCAATGAATATGAAATAATTGGTGGAATGAGAATGTTGGAGGAAACAGGAAAGTCCAGGAAAAATCCACGAGGATAATGTCCACCACAAACTCATGCGATCGGAGATCGAACGAGGTACCGTCGCACCACAGGTGTGTGCTCTAGCACTGTCTTCCATATGTATTCGTGTTGTTCTCTAATCAGGTGAGCCCAGCCCCCGCCAAGTGGACTTTGTGGTGGACAAACACCGTGTGCGGTTTTCTCGTTGTTCTCCCGTTTCCTCCCACTTTCTTCATTCCACCATTTCATTCACTACTCTTGATCACCGTCTTCTTTAGCCTAACCGACATAAACGTGGGACGTAAAACTCAAAGATTTCATTTCCTAATTAGGTGAGGGTAAAGTTAGATTAAGAAAACTCAAGTACTCAGGAAACTGAGGTGACTTTTAAACCAAGGACAGTTTTGTGCGCAGCGGTACAAACATTCTGTCCTATTCGTGAATATATATTTCAACACATTAAGAGAACCTTGGAGAAGATCAATACATTTTTCTTACAGAGTAATATATTTCTCAAACGAAAACACCACGAAAGCTGAAATTCTTGGTTAAGAGCCAACATACCTTGTAAAGCTCTACGGTGAAAAAGATCAATTTTTAACAATAACGTGAAGTTCATCGATTAAACTTATGTTATATTTATGCGATTCTGTTCCATCTGGTGCGGTCTTGACAGTTGTATCTGTCTCTTTAAATCTATACGAGGATGACAAAACATGATGTGTCACTTTTTGAGCATTTTCTGATTTTTCCCTGCGGGAGTCGGTTACACTGAGAAATATATGCTGGGAATAGTTGATAATGGCTTAATCAAAAGATCTCTATTTAATAGTACACATTTTGTTTTTACCAGCGAACTCAAAGTATTTTAAATTTAATTCATAAGGTTATAATTTGCTTCTCTTACAAATATACTTATCATGTTTTGCCATTCCCATATAGAAATAATAATAATAATTTATTTATTTATTTATCGACACAACAGGCATTACTGCCCAATTACAGTGTCTATATATAATAAATAATTTTAAATTACAAAGATATGATGGCTTTAAATAAAATAATACAGTTTTTTTTTTTCAAAATACGCAGTATTACTCTTTTGAACAACTTTTCAGAACTATTAAGTATATCTTCATCCTTATACTCCTTACTGAATTTATTGTATGTAGCACAAATTCTCCATGTAGGTGACATATGCAGTGCATTTGTACGTGCCTTCATGCAGTAGAACAGGCCACTATTTCCCTTGCGTGTTTTGAAATTTAAAACCTGGATCATTATCTTTGCAATTATATCCGTACAGTATATTTTGTTGTGCAAAAGTCTGTGTATGAAAATGAGGTCGTTCAACGTCCGTCTTTGTTCAAGTGTCTAATGTGTAAAGTTGTCAAGTAAATTATCATATGGTTCATATTTTGGATGAAATCCTGTCCTTAGATCATTCATACCGTTATTGATAAACAAAAAAATAGATTTTGTCTAGTTCCCTCTGTAAGATTTTTCTATTATCATCAAATTTTATTTCTTTGAATACTTTATATTGTTATAGGATATTATGAAATATTATTAGATTTTATAGTAAACGCGACGAGTCGTAAATTATAAACAAGCGAATATGTCACTCTGTAATACGAGACTATACTTAAAGTAACGAAACAGAATAAGTCATTTTAGTTTAAAGTGTCGGAGAAGTTTGCGCGCAATTCTTATTCGTGAGTGTTTTGAGAATACCAAGTTTCATTCTTCCAAGGGCGTTTTATAACATCCAAAGCTGAGCTGCAGAGGAGGATTCTTGACAACATGGACCCAGAAGTACTCAAGGTATGACATTCTTTTTGGCCAGATTTCCTTACTTTTATTCCTCACAACCTTTCAGGCATTTAAACACGCCAAATCTGAGAACGCTAGTTTCTATGTCCAATAAACTAATCCAAAATGAACACTAAGCTTTTCTTTGAATTAAATACCATTTTCATTGATTACAACTTAAATTAGTTCTTAACCTTCATGGTACACATTTTGCCTAACTTTCAGGGGCCTGTCTATGAGAGAAATTTCAGATATTTCCCTAAGTTTAGTTTGGTCTTCTCCTTTAAGCTACAATCCCTACATTCACTTCGAACTAGAGCAGACCAGGCTAACAATATTATCAATATACAAGAGATTTTCTGTCATCTAAATTTGAATTAGGGCATTGACGACACCTACAAACAGCAATGCACCTAACACTGATTCTTGTGGAATAACTTTCTTCTATAAGATCTTCCTTTGACAGAACATTGTTTACTTTCATATTAAAACACTATTTGTAAGAAAACTGGATGAACCGGCTGATGAATTGGGGAGATAAATCCAACGCTGGATAATTTAGTTAATAACAATGATTAACCTACCCTAACCTAAACAATGAGTGATCTACTGTGTCGAAAGCTCTACTTAAGTCTATGTATATCGTATCTACATGACTCTTATTTTGTAAGGCACAGCTTGTATTTAGTAAAATTCAACATGATTTGTGATAGTTGACTTTTTCTTTGTTTTAACAAACCCATGTTGAGACTCAGCTATCTCTGATTTCACTTGATATTGAAATACCAAATATTTATGAATTATTGCTTCAAAAATCTTGTTAAATGTGTTTAAAATTTTAATAGCTCAATAGTTTCTAGCACTATTCTTTTCTTCTCTTTAAATATTGAAATTATTAGACTTTTCTCTGCTTCTGAAAATATAGACTACTTGTTTTGAAAGATTTGTTGAACATGTATGCTAATATGGGTGCAAGATGATCTGAGCATGCTTTTGTCACATAATTTGGAATATCATTCGAGCCAATTTTACTACGAGGTTTAATATTTTGAGTAGTTTCTCTTTAACGTCAAAATTAATAATGTGTAGAATTCGAATTACATTACAATATTGATAGTCTCTTTGGGATACGAGACTTAGACCTACATTTACAGAACCTAAAAATATTACTTGGAAATCCACTAATAAATCTGATTTTACTTGTCATAAAGGATACTATCAATATTATTTGCTTTCTTATTTTTAAGCTGTGACCAGATGTGAAGATTCTTCTCCTGATCTGAATAATACTTGCTTTTGAGTTTAATGTGGTCACAGCTATATCTGTCTATCTATCTATCTATCTATCTATATATATATATATATATATATATATATATATATATATATATATATATAGATCGTGATATCTTCCCTTTTCGGTGACTGTTTTAAAGTTTAAAAGCTCTTTGATTAAGAATGGATAATAACTGACATATTGCTTTATTTCTCCTTTTGGAACATTGAGATTGAGACTAGTTATGGTTTTGTTATACATATTTCATTTACGTTACCATATGACAGTATAACTTCTAATGCAAATATGTCTTTATCTAGTAGCTCTTATAAATCTGAACAAATTTAGCCTTTTAAAAATTGTAGTGGAAGCTACCTATTATTACGTTCCTTTGTAAAAACAGCGCTTCAATATCTATCAGACATGGAGGATGATATTTATGAACTTAATTTGAAATTTAAATTAAGGCATGCTCATCACAAAAATAAATAAGTTATTTTTTTAAATATACTTATTTTAATAGACTAAGTACTGTAAAGTGGAAAAATCATTTTAAGCATATAAACGTTGAATTGCAAATGAAAAATGAAATGTTTCAGTTTCAAATCCCATGGTTATGAAATGAAATGAAATCTTAAAGTTTTAGGTCCTACGGCTATGTCCTGTAGACTAAAAGGGACGATGACGATGAGGATGAATGAAATACAGAAAGTGAGAGGAAACGGGAGAACCCCGAGAAAAGCCTCGCACACGGTATTTGTCCACCAGAAAACCCACTTAGTGCTAGCTGGGATCAAACCAGGAGGTCATACGCCATAGATGAATGCTCTGTCACTGAGCCACCTTTCCCATGGCTATGTCCTGTAGGTTAGAGGAGATGTATTATTAAAAAATGAAGGTGATTTATGAAGGAATTGATGTAATGGAAATGTGGGAGATAAATTCATATCGCCTGGAATCCAACCAGGCTCTACGACAGCCATCGTACCCCCTATTTTTCTTTGTAGTTAATATTGTCATATCAGAAGCCAATACTTGTCTGGACTTTTTATCTATGCAATTTACTGGTTTTATTTATTTATTTTTAAAAATTTGAATAGGTAGACCTATTGTAAATTTGCAAATACTGTACATGTAACAACAAAAAATCACATTAGAGCAAAACTCACGTCGGAAGATGCTCTTGTACTTTTGTTCACCTTATCCAGATGCGTATCCTGTACAAGTGATAACTTGACGTAGTGTCATTTGGAAATAAAGTTCAGACCAATGATATCGCTTACGGATAGTCTCTATAGTATGTATAATGTTAAGTAATGTAATTTATTATAGTGTAGTAAGTACATTATTTATTTCTATTTGCAGCTCCAAACTTAGGAATATATTATACCTTCGAAGAGGTTATTTAAAATTTAAATCTGTTTTCGGAATTAAAAATAATACACCTGAGAAGCATTCCTTGTTAGTTGATTCTGAGAGCGAGATTTACCTCATAAATTCCGCTTATTATTTTCCTGTGTCAATAATGACTGCAACCAATGTTCAATGAGACATCGTATTATTTGGTCTTAAATCCCAGTTAAATTCTGTAGATTTATCCTCCTCCGCATTAATCATATCAATGTCAACAGTGCAAGTATTATGACTTATGAAACTGAGTAATTCAATAGAACAGAATTGATATGAAAAGGTTATAATCCTTTACAAATACAATTCATTCATAATACATAAACCTATATTATACTAACTTCATGAATTCTTGATGCTTTAGAGGCAATATTCTTTTGCTTGAAAAGAAGAGCTGTTAAGTCAAGCAGGTAGGTAAGTCGGAATTATCATTAAAATAGGTATTCAGTATTTCAGAGAACGGGATGCACACAATGATATATGAATAAAAACAGTGATTTCACCATAGGCGTTCTCCTATGATGGTATATACAGTGGAATCTCTTTAATTTGAAGTCCAAGGGGACACGTAAAAAATTCGAATTAACCAAAAATACTCATTTTAAAGTAAAATCAAGGGAACAAAATAACTACTGTACATGAAAAACTAATAACATGCAGTGCACCTTACCTTTAAAGCACTACATTTTCTGTGTGATCCAATATTGCTCCACACGAACAAACTCATATTTACTGTATTCATATAAATTAAACCATACGTATAATGGAAAACATATTTATATATACAGCACTACAACATACACGCAAAAAAAAAAAAATACACAAGTAATAACTTTAATTATCTCTCACTTGAAAGAAACTTCGTAATTTTCGATTCTTTTCTTTTGTTTGTTTTCAAGCGGTCAATAAACTCTTTAATTTCATTAATTGCGGGGAAACATGTCGTTAGTCACATTTGGCTGAAATTCAATAAATCATCTTAATATTTCAAAGACTCCGAAAGGCTCTTATGATGTAGGCACACGTTCTTTCGTTACTTGATCGTCGATCTCGTCTGCATCTTCTTTATCATCATCAGATGAATCGTACTTTTGTATCACTTCTTGCACAATCTCTTCTTCTGTCAAGCCTTCACATACAGTCACTTCACAGTAACTCTCCTGGAAAGACTTCAGCATTGGATTCTTGGTTGTGAAACCCAGAGAACAACTTGACGTCGGTATAAATGCTTCAAATTTTGTATTATCCCTTTGACCCACAGGCTGCACTACTGATGTCATACTGGGAAGAAAATAGATTATCTTGATGCACTTGAGTTTAGGGGTCTTACAATGAGACGTGCAGCTATCAAGAAACAACAGTATTTTCCAGTTTCATGTGTGCAGTTTTCTGTCAAGATTTGTAAGCCAGTTTGCGAACAGTTCGCTGATGATCCATGCTTTTTTATTAGGTTCGTACTGCACTGTAAGACTTTTCACAGATTTGAAACACCTTGGTTTTATTAGTAATGGTGCGTATTAGTAGTAATGGTAATTAGTAATATTTACGTATTATTAGTAGACCCAGTAATTTTTCAGAGCCATACAGTTACTCTTTTCTTGCTACTTTTTCCGCCATTGCATATCTCCCCTTTGAATGTGAATGTTTTATTCTGCATGCACTTGAAAAACAATCCTGTTTCGTCCACATTAAACACGTCTTTTGGGTCAAACTACTTAATGATTTCAGAAAAGCCCTGAAACCACTCCTCAGCTTTTTCTACATCAACCGAAGCACTTTCACCACATACGTGCTTGAAAGAAATGCCATATTTTTCTTTAAATCCAGCAAACCAACCAGAACTTGCTTTAAAGTTATTAACTTTTAAGTTTTTCAGCAAATTCCTCGGCTTTGACAAGAATTAGTGGACCGCTTATTGGTACATTGTACTCACGCGATTGTTTCAACCACTTACATACACATTCATCTCTGTCAGGAAATTCACCGCCTCTTATGCGTTTCCTGTGTCCATCACTTAGTATTAATAGACTCCAGTTCTCGAGAATTTTCTCTTCATTTTAAATGAAAGTTGATTATGTATTCTTCTGTATCCCATACTGTTTAGCAATGCCACTTTTCTTCCTTACATCAGTTTTCAATTCCCGTAGAATTTCTGCTTTTCTTTCTAACGTTAAAGAAGTATACGCGCCGCTTCGACATTCTGCATAACGAAGGCCAATATATCACAAACGAATCTACTTACCATTTTGTCGCTGCTTTTAGTTCAGTTAAAAAGAATCGCACAAATGTCTTGTTCTTACAAGTCATTTTCTAGTGGAAGGCAGGGTAAAGATCGTTTACACTTCTACAGAAGGGATGGACACATCCAGATTATTGAGGAGGGGAGATGATGCATACCAATCACCTTCTGCCGGATTTCCTACAGCGGGAGGGAGTCAGCAGAGGTGGTATCAACAAAGTTTTCTCTTTCTCACAGTCACCTCTGGATAAGATAACAGATAAACAAAAACCAGGTGAAACTGCATTGTTCTGTTTGTAATCTGTTGAACATTGCAAATTTTTCCACTGTAAATACTTCGAATTATCCAAACAGGAGGTTCAAAAGTTCAATTATTCGATTAACCCACGATTTTTTTTTTACCATTGTTTCTAATACAGTTTTCAAGGGGAATAGACTTTTGTTCGAATTATCCCATTACCCTATATATATAGGGTAGGACATATTTAAAATGAATTAAGAAAAAGCGGAAACTTTTGCCAGGTATTTGCAATCAGACAGAGGATACCTAATTTTTGTTGCAAATACATTATTTACTGTTTGATGAAGCATAAGCGAACGTTAATCCTTTAATGATAGATTAATCAACTTAAAAGGTAAATAGCTTCTTCCATTTCAGACAAAAGAATGAAATACTGAAACAATATCAGTAGTCTTTATACTTCAAAAAATTGAATTTTAACCAAAGTCTACGCCCGTAAGTAGAGAGTAATATCGCTTTAAATCAATCACATGAGTTTCCAAAATCCCTTAAGTAGCATACATTATTCAATTAGATAGAGTGAAATATCATTTTAAGTTTCGTTTCTATTTAGTAGTTTTTGCTCTAAAAAGATGGAATCAAACGTCAAAATGGCATCAGCAAAGCATATTATTTTCCTTTTAAAAGGAGACTCAAATGACATTTAAAATCCCATCATAGAGATTTGCTTCACTTAGATCAATGGAGGTGGGAAACTCGTAGTATTAGTAGCTTTTAAAAATTGATATACAGGGTGTCTCACCTAACTTTACGATCTCAAATATTTCCGAAAGGACAAAAAAAATTGACAAATCTAGTTACGCAGGAATGTACCAATGCCAGAGGCCAAAATAGTTCTGTAAACAACAAGTGCCCCAGGGGTCCTATCGTAGGGACCAACTGGAAAGCTTCAAATGGTAACCGCTTATTTTTATTGCAGATTCTGATTCTGTGATCAAAACAAAGCAACTTTTACTTGAAGCACTTTTTCGTTATTCTAATAGATGGAGGTGTAATCGCAAAAAAATTATCATCGTACGTAGGTCCCCTGTCTTTGCGACCTCAAATATTTCCGAAATAACAAAAAATGTGACAAATCTAAGTAAGAATGTACACATGTCAGGGGCCTATAAAATTCTATAAACAAGAAGTGCCCCTACGGGTTCTATCATAGGACCCCAGGGGCCAACTAGAAAATTTCAAATGGAATCTCCTATTTTTATTGCAGATACTGATTTTACGATCAAAACTAAGCAACTTTTGCTTGAAGCATTTTTTCGTTATTCCAATAGATGGTGCTGTAATCGCAAAAAAATGAATATCATCGTAGGTACGTCCCCTAACTTTGCGACCTCAAATATTTCTGAAATAACAAAAAAAAAAAAAAATAAATAAATAAATAAAAATAACAAATCTATTTAGGTAAGAATGTACACATGTCAGAGATCTATAAAAATTCTATAAACAACAGGTGTCCCCAGGAGTCCCATCATAGGACCCCAGGGGCCAACTTGAAGGTTTTGAATAGAAACTCTCTATTTTTGTTCCAGATTCGAATTTGGGATCCAAAATACGCAAATTTTGCTTGAAGTACTTTTCGTTACGCGCCTAGATGGCGCTGTAATGACGAAAAAAGAAATATCGTGGTATTACCTGGGATTGATAAAAAAAACTAAATATCTCGAGAAATGCACATGCAATTAAAAAGCACGAAATATGTGACCAATATTTTAAAAACTCTTAGCATATAACAAAATTGCTTTCATTCACATTTCAATGCGACCATGGTAGACAATTACGATATGGAAAGAAAAGTTTTTGTGTTTTGCAACAAGAAACATCTTCCCTAGAATTGTAACGGTCAAGTAGACCAATATGTTTGTTAAATATCACGTCACATGGGCAGATAAAGTAAAATATTTTTTCCACAATAGTATGTAAAAGCACAAATGATAAAGGAGATTTCACAGGAGAACAAATTTACAAAACCTGGATAAAGCGCAAAGAAACTTAATTGATATACAGGGCTATTATAAATTATCTTCATGATTTTAAAGGTTAGTAACTCACGTTTGTTTAGTCACAATGACATACAGCTTATGTTAAATTAGAGAAAACTAAAATTATTTTTTGTTTATAAACTCATCCGTGTTATGTTCCTTGTCAAAGTTGCTCAAGATGAGTGCAGTCTGTAATCCAATATGCATCAGTTTGATAGTCTAATTCTTGGCACACTCTTTTCGACATTCCAGAATCAGGAAATCCATCTGCATCTTAAATACGTTCTGAAAGTTCAGTTAAATTGTTAGGGAGGGTTGACTGATACACTTGGATTTAACATAACCCTAACTTCGTTGAAAATTCCGTTTCACATGAAAGTAGAGGATAAAAAAAAAAACGTTGCCCTGTCTTCGTTTCCTGCTATCTAAATTACTGTTACCCTAGTTACGGAATGCGTAACTACACATCAGCTTTACCAGTCACGCAGTGTCTTCCCGTTTCTTTCGAAGAACTTGATTATCATGAGTCCCCTTGCCTCTCTTGAGTTGGTTGTCTAAAATTGGCAGATGAACAAAGTGTAACTGATGTTTCACAACATACGCTCAAACTGCACACCTTTTTTGGTCTGGCAGTGAGCAAGTCGATGGTGAAACACAAATACTGCACTCCTGGTGGCGTCCAGTTTAATAAGTGCAACTTCATCAACAACCCTTTGACAAAGATTATCCAAAGTGGTTCGTATTGTTTGATATAGAAAAATACTCGGAGTTTTAGATAAACCCAGAAAAAGTAGTCTAGTGGAGATAAATCAGGGGAACAGAGAACGAGCGGGCCCCCACCCAATCTCACCTCTTTTCCAATCCGTTATTTAGGAAATTCAGTGTTAAGAAATTGCCGCATATTTACACCGTGTGCAGTCTTGTACATCTTGCTGAAACCATCTGTGAGCAAAATTTTCCTCTGCAGTATCTCTCATTGCTGGAACTATTTGATTTCGAAGCATCTCCTCACACAATTCAGAAGTCAAATTGTTATTAATAAAAAAAAGGGGGGGCAATTATTGTATATTTAGCACTGCAGCCTAGATATTCAACTTTTCAGGATGTAGAGTGTGTTTGAAGGACCAATGAGATTGCTGTTAAATCAAAACCTGCTATTACGTCTGTTAATGTAACCGGTTAGGTGGATCGTGCCTTCATCAGAGAACACAATGCTGGTACGAAACGTAGGATCATCATTGATTTGTTTCATCATATCTTCACAAAATTCTACACGGTGATCAAAGACATCTTCATTCAGCTGGTGTATCAGATGAATTTTGTATGGGTGAAATTTCATTTTCTTCAACATTCTTCTCGCAGACATGTGACTAATGTCATATTGTTCCGCAGGTTTATGAATGCTAAGTTGAGTATTTTCAACAAATGACTGCAACATCAAGCTGTTTGTTGCTGATTTCGGTCGACCAGGAATGTTACAATCCTTTATAGTTACCGTTTTCTCGACGTGTCTTACGATAAACTTGACAGTAGGTCTCGAAATGGGATTGTGTGGAACGCGAATTTTTTCGTTAAATATTACCCTTACTTCAGCACATGACCTTTGGTTATTGCCCATCTTCGTATCATCGAGAGTGTTAGAACTTTACTTTGAGAGTTCTAATATAAACCAGTTGAAATACAGCTTCAGTATTCAAAGGTTCTCTGTAATAATGCTTACTGCTACCAATATTTAATGCCTTCTACGTTGCTGGACCATAAGTATTTACAGAACATGACATAGGGGTAACACATATGTGTCTTCTGGTCAAATGTTATTTGTTCCACTAAATTTATAAGAGCACATTTGGTTTCTTAGATCTACCGATCAACTTTGCATCTTCATATTTACTTTCACTTCTCAAATGGAATTATATGCAGTTTTGAATCAAATCGTAATTATGCACATTTACATAACCATAACAACAAAATGATTATGTCCTTTTAAACTTCAATGGATCCACCGATCAGTCTTACGTGTTCACTTTCAATTTTACCTCTCAGGTATAATCACATAATCTATATTCAAATCAAATCGCCATTATACGTATCCACATAAACATGGCAAAAATGAATAACTTAATTCTATTTTGACAATATGTCCGATTATTAATTGAAACTTTATGTTCCAACGGAGAACTAGAGTAAATCAACTTTCATAGTGCCCACAAGCTCACAGAAAAAAAAAATCAGTTCTTGAAGAATATTATTATTACAAACTTGTGTTCTAACTTTATTTGTTTGCAAGTCCTAGCACCAACATCACACAGCATGTCCAGTTCTTGAACCAGCTTTTCATTTATCAACCTCAGGTACAACGATATTATTATTTTTGCGATTTATCTGTTATCTAGGAGACAACGAAAAAATATAATACTTAAACTAAAAGTTGCGCATTTTCGGTCGCAGTATCGGAATCTGCATTCATGGAGAGGATTTCTCTTTGGAATTTTGGGAAGATGAAGCTAACTTCATTTCGTGTTAGCTGAATAGATCTTCCAAAACGATTGGACACGTATTTAAATTGCAAGCGTATTTCTCGAGATATTTAGACTATCACCAGCCTCGGGTGACGTACCTGCGTACGATGATATTCATTTTTTGCTACAGTTCCAACTAGTAGGATAACGAAAATGCACTTCAACTAAAAGTTATTTATTTTCGATCGCAGAATCAGAATCAGCAATAAAATGGGGTTTCCATTTAAAACTTTCAAGTTGGCTTCCGGGGCCCTCTGGGGGCACTTGTTGTTCACAGAAATTTATAGGAATCTGACATGGGTACTACATTGTTCCGTAACTAGATTGGTCACATTTTTGTCATTTCGGAAATATTTTAGGTCGCAGAGATAGGAGATATATGATGATATTCATTTTTATGCAATTGCAGGGCCATCTGTTACAATAACGAAAAAGTGCTTCAAGTAAAAGTTGCTTATTTTTAATCTGAGAATCAGAACGTGCAATAAAAATAGGGGTTTTCCATTTGAATTTTCCTAGTTGGCCCCTGGGGCCTTTATTGTTTACAGAATTTTATAGGTTCCTGACATGCGTACATACCTACGTAACTAGATTTGTTACATTTTTTGTTATTTCGGAAATATTTGGGGTCGCAAAGATAGGGGACGTAGTACGATATTCATTTTTCCGATTAGAATGCCATCTATTAGAATAACGAAAAAGTGTTTCAAGTAAAAGTTGCTTAGTTTTGATCGTAGAATCAGAATCTGCAATAAAAATAGGGGGTCTCCATTTGAAATTTTCTAGTCTATGATGGGACCCCTGGGGGCACTTGCTGTTGCTGTTTGAATTTTATTGGCCTCTGACATGTGCAGATTCTTGCCTAAATAAATTTGTTAATTTTTTTGATATTTCGAAAATATTTGAGGTCGCAAAGTTAGGGGATGTACGTACGATGATATTCATTTTTTGTGAGTACAGCGCCATTTATTAGAATAACGAAAAAGTGCTTTAAGTAAAAGTTGCTTAGTTTTGATCGTAGAATCAGAATCTGCAATAAAAATAGGGAGTTTCCACATGAAATTTTCTACTTGGCCCCTGGTGCCCTATGATATGACTTTGTAGTATAATGTAAATTTACTTTGTAGTATAATGTAAAATACTTTGTAGTATAATGTAAATTTAAAATAATACCTTGAAAAAGGAATTAAAGTATCAAAATTTTACTCTACCACAAAAGAATAACATCTAATTTTAAATAAATGATGAAATTTTAACCAGGTATCATTAATTCTTAATGTGCAACAAACTATCAAGAATCACAAAATATGTCGAAACTACGAAGTACTAATGTCTACATATTTTTTTTATAATAATTAAGGCGATAAGCTTCTTATTTTGAAGAAATGTTATTTTCTTATATATATATATTTTATCTACACTCGTATTACTTAGTATTTTTTTTTAAATGCATATAATTACCTCTCTCAAAAGAGAACACATTAGCTCTCTCGTTTTCTGCACCATAAGCTCTCCTTTTGCCCGTTTATGAAGGTATTCCTTCAGTCTTTCCTGTAAATAAAATTCAAAAAAATAGTAACTCTGTAGTTTAGAACGGTGCAGGTATTGAAAAGCAAAATAATTATATAAATTATCGGTGCTAAAATTATATTGTATTTTAAATTTGTAATACATTCTATTTCAATTCTTTTCCTATTCCATTATCTGAAAAATAGTTCAGAGGGAACGTACTTTTATTCCGATTAGATTAAGCTCTTAAACACATTGTTTATATTAAAGCATTATTTTCGCGCTTTTACCATGCCGTTTTTCCTTTATATAATGTATACTTGGCATGTTTTAATTTAAACGCTGCAACTACACAGAGCTCCTTCGGGCTAAGCGGTTAACGTACGCGCCTTTGGTGTGGGAGGCCCGGGTTCGATTCCCAGCGGGAGCTCATGTGGTTCGGATTCCACGTTAATCAGTAGGTCCACGTCTCATATAGCCTCGCTGCAGAACGGGACGTTAAACTCAAAATCAACTCAACCGCAACTTCACACCAGGATTTGTAGGATTCCAACCACGTTTTAAATTTATACTGAGAACTAATTTTATCAAACTGATGAATGATACTTAATGTAAATTCAGATCTCGGTCTCAATTTTCGAAAACATTATTCATAATTTCTATGTGCTAAATCTTTTCAAATGTACAGTACGTTGTAATGTTGCGAGCGACATGTTTCATTTAGACTCATATAATCACAGACAAAAACGCAAATCAGCCTTAAGGTACAGTGAATGGTCAGAGATATTCACCACTAGCAAAGATATAGGAAGTTCCAATCCTAGTTATGCAGAATAATTTCTCATTAATAATTGTCACTCAGCAGTATTAATACGGATATCTTCTTACATATGTCTTTTTTTAGTGGACGACAGTTGGAATTATTTGGAATTGAGTACTAATGATGCCTATCTTGCGATCCTCTACGCTAGAAATTAACATGACTGTTGTCGAAAAGCTGCCTACTTATTATTTTATTACTTTAAGGCATATTCCATTAATACGGTTTCATTAAGTACCTTAACAATCTCACATAAAGTCACCCGACTATTCGAGGGTTTGTCAGAGCCCAAAGTGTAGTTTGTGTATCTAAAAATAAGTGTGTGTTTACAGGGTCAACAATAAGTTTTTTTATTTATATTAATTACTAATATTAAACAAAATATGTGGTACAATGTACGAGGTTTTTCAAAAAGTATCTGACTTCCATTCATAAGCAATTTGTATATTCAGATACCATACTCTTAACTTAATCTTCTTCGAAGTAATTCCTTTCGGTTTCCACACACTTCTCACAACAGATCTACCACTACTGGAAGCAGTGCTGAAATGGCTCTTTCGGGATTGCACACAATTGTTCGTCGCATTCTGCATGATATCTCCGTCGGAATGAAAATTGTCACCTTTTAAGGGCATTTTCAGCTTGGGAAGAAGCCAGAAATCCCACGGGGCCATATAGGCAAAATAAGGAGAATTACGAAGTACATGTGTACTGTGTTTCGCCAAGAAAGTCTCTCAAATTTGAAGAAAGGGAGGTTTTTCCTCTCTTTTTGGTGCATCTTGCTTTATAAAAGGCAGTCGACTCTTGGGAATCATTTCTATTTCGGTTTCTCCAAGATCGATACAAAATTTAATCCAGTAACATTGTTAAAGGTTTCAGTCATTTTGTACGAAACGAAATTCCGACGACGCTCACTTACACGTCTTCACTCATTGACTGGCTACTTCTGTAGACTTAAAAAAAAAAAATCACATAGGATCATTAATATACGTGCATTAAATCAAGCCTCCCTAACTTTATTTGTTTACGCCAAAAAATTTAAAGTCGGATACTTTTTGAACAAACTTCGTACTAAATAATTAGTAGAAAATAATTTCATGTGTCCCTAAAAAATGAAAATGTTGCGGGCAGACTTCTTCAATTAATAACCTTGTAGATTCCAGGATATGTAGAATTTAACACATTGATCGCCATGTGTATCACAGGTGATACACACGGCGTGTTCTGTCTACGTTTCGTGTATCATTTCTGATACACAACGAACGTTCTTTTATCGCCACGTGTATACAATCTAATACACAGGCTGGTATATTTAACACATCTTACCTGTAGTCAGGGCGCTAGAAAATCATATTGCATTAGTAATTCTGGCGTCAGTGGAATACTTTTCTTTAAGTAGGTATTCCACCTACGTTTCGTGTATCATTTCTTATGCACATCAACTTCGCGCTGACAGTAAAATTTAAAAAATAATAATAATAATACTCTGGCGTTCAATGTGGTCAACCACTGTGCTAAACCAAAAACAGATCTAGGCTAAGCCGAGAATAATATCTGTTAATCTTTATCATAGTTTCTTATCCGCCAACTGTGTGTTTGATATAATATTGTAGATCACGTGTAAGTGAAATTAACGCCCAGACGATATGAACTAATTTAATACTGTGGAAACAACAACAATGGAAGTCGGAAAATAATTAGTATCTATATTTTAATGAATCATGTCTATATTTGCCCGATGGAATTGGGGAAAAGCCTAGCAAACACCACTTAGGGTCATTAGTTGCAAGAATTTTGAGCACTGCATTTGCAGGTTAGTAAGCGAGAAAATTTGTCTAACATACTCACTTAATAAAGTAAAACGTGCACGCGCATAGAATATGACAGCGTAAGATAAATATTCAATTTTTCTATGCAGGTATTTTACTTTAAGGCTTTAAGTTAAAGGGGTGCTTAATCATCAACAGATGATATCACGTTTAGCATATCTTTTCAATGTATTTTGTAAGCCCTGTTGCTTGCATCACGACTTCAACAATGGAATCTACTAAACCAAGATGTGAATATATCGATGTATAGGAAAAGAGAGGTGAGTCTAATTCCTAATTTTACAAAGGATGGTGGTTTGATGTATTGCAGTGACATTCCATCGCTTATGGGACAACTGAAGTTGAACTACAACACTGAAGATTGGAGGCTGTCCGTAGATTCCTCTAGGATAAGTCTCAAGGCAGTGTTACTACACAATGGCAATGAAAAGCTAGCCATCCCTATTGCTCATGCTGTACATATGAAAGAAACATACGAGAACATGCGACACCTATTGCAGAAAATAAAGTACGAACAGTTCCAGTGGTTTGTATGCGCTGACCTTAAGGATATTGCCATCCTCACCGGTTTACAAGGAAGTTACACAAAGCACTGCTGGTTCTTGTGTCATTGGGATAGTCGAACCAAAGATCAGTACACCATCACAAAATGGCCGCCAAGGAAGCAACCGGTCCCAGGAGAGATGAACGTGACTAATGAACGTCTTGTGGATCCGGAGAAAATATTCTTACCACCCCTTCATATCAAATTAGGGCTCATGAAGGTCTTCGTCAAGGCCCTGAACCGGGATGGTGAAGCATTTAATCATCTTAGAAAACTATTCCCAAGACTCAGTGAGGCCAAGGTGAAAGAAGGTGTTTTTACGGGACCTCAAATCAGAGACGTTTTTAAGGATACTACATTTTCTTCTAAGCTTAATGAAGTGGAAAGTAAGGCTTGGGAGGCCTTTCGAGAAGTATGCAGTAACTTTCTACGGAATCATAAGTCACCTGATTACAAAGACATTGTGGGCAGGCTAATTACTTCATTTCGTAACATGGGATGTAATATGTCCCTAAAGTTACACTTCCTGCATTGCCACCTGGACTTCTTCCCTGAAATGTACAGCTTGGGGAAGGTCTCTGACGAACACGGGGAAAGGTTTCACAAGCAAATAGCTACCATGGAGAGGCGCTACAGTGGTAAATAAAGTGTGAATATGTTGGCAGACTTCTGTTTGAATGTGACACGCGAGACACCCTGTAGTAATTACAAGAGGAGTAGGAAAACCAAGTGACACGTAAGTGTTTAACTTTTTATGCAATTTTATTTGCATAATTTATATTGATATTTAAATTATAACGTGCAAATTATTATGGGTGGAGAATAGCATCTTTGGGCGGATATTGAAACACCCCCTCTCCTCCCTGAAAACTGCTACGTCCTGGAGAAAAACGGGTTACGGATTCGAACTCAGGAGCTCGAAACCTATAGGAATCACCTATTTTCGTTTGTGGGAGCTAAAAAAAAGTTTCATTTTGCCGACCAGTGTATTTTGTTTCTTTCATTCTTGAGAGGCTTTTATTGTTGGAAGTATGCTTCTGAAAAGTAAAATTAGTGCTCTGTACAACAAAACAAAATGGTTTAAAAAAAAAGCGCACGCATTATTCTGTAATTATTGATTTATTTTGTTTTTGGACAAAGTTTGAATATTTAACCAAAAATATTCTTGCCGTTCGAGACAGTGATAAACAACGAGTAATATAGTGGATAGTATCCTTTTAGATTTCGAATAAATCCCCATCAGCATTGAAAATGTTTTGCCAATACCCTGGTGATAAAACTCAACGGTCTTGGATGCAATAAAGTCCGCGAGTGCGTTCTGCAGGTCTCCCTCATTTGCGAAGGATCTCGCATGGAGATGGTTGTCAAAGGAATGAAACAAGTGGTAAACTGTTGGTGCAAAGTCCGATGAATACAGTGTCTCCCGGCCAAGTTGCTGAAGGGTCTCTCAGGTCCTCTTTGTCACATGTGGCTTGGCATTATCGTGCAGGAACAGCACATTCTTGAGATTCACCAATGTTGGCTCCTTCTGCCGCAATGCACGGTGTACCTTTTGCAATTTCTGAGAGTAGAGGTCAGTAGTGATGGTCTGATCAGGTGGAAGAACTTGTAATGCACCACTTGCCGACAATTCCACCATAGAGAGATCATAACCTTTCATGGGTGCAGAGGTGGCCTTCAGGTGTGAGAAACAGGATCACGTGGTGACAACCAATGTCTGGTACGCTTGGCAGTGTCATAAAGGACCCCTTTTCGTCACCAGTGAGCAAGCGATCAAAGGTAGGTGTGCCTAGGTGCCGAGTGAGCACGGTCAAACAGGTTGTCACTCGTTGTTTCTTGTTGACTGCCGACAGTGTGTGGGGTACCCACTTGTTTAACCTGTATGACTTTCCTATTCGATGCAGGCGCAGTCTGACTGTTTCAGTGGAAACATGAAACCTTTTTCCAAGTTCATCACACGTTATACCATTGTGCTTGTCGATTGCTGCTTTCAGGGCCTTGTCATCCAACACATGTGATCGTCCACTGCGAGGTTCATCCGATAGACCACATCTCCCGAACGGAATTCCTGGAACCAACGCCTGGCGTACGTTCATTCACAGCATTCTCCCCAAATGCCTGGCATATACGGGCGCCAGCTGATAGGCCAACTTTAAAAGTCATGCAACAAACACACGCGAACAAGTTGCTTCGATACCTTCATTTCTCTTCGACACTGGACGAACTATGACTGCTGTATGTGCTCAACGGGTCTATATTATTAAAGGTCGATGATCAGACTAACCTCCAATCGCTTGGCAGGCATGTGCATAATTTCGTTTCCTCTCTGTCAGCGCATGGTTAACGGTACGTCAAAAACAGTAAAAACTTTTTTGGTTACCTTGTATTGTTGGAAGTACGCTTCGGAAGAGTAAAATTAAGCACTCCGTACAATAAAAAAAAATAATCAAAAAGTGCAAGCAGTAATTATTGATTTATTTTGTCTTTGGACAAAATTTTAATGTTTCCCTCTACAAAATACATTGGAAAGATAAGAAGTATGATCTATCATCTGTTGCCGACATTTGAGCTTTACAGTTCACCTTTGAATTGTTTGATAAAATTCACATTAAGTACACACCATACACACAAAATAAAAGGAAAGGAAAGAAAATTAAGCTAAGTGCTATTTGAGCATTGAATAACTATATTTATCTGAGTGACAAGGTTTTTCTAGGTTTTCCTTCAACGTTATCAGTGTAATTTTTTGTTTCTTTTTTCTGTGAACCTTTAACTAACTTTAATATAATCGCTTAGCAATCAGTGTTTGTTGAACAATATTTTTAATACAGTAGAGCGTCGATTATCCGAACGTCGGTCAACCGAACGACCGCTTAACCGAACTGTGTACTCGCTCGCACCTGTTACTCTCCCACCCTACCGTCCACCATCTCCCTCACTCCCAAACCAAGTTTCCCACAGTAGTCGCCGCACTGAGGCACCGCTGGCGGAACATTGCTTCTAATGGGGCCTTAATAAGGCACTGCTGACCGGCCGGCACTACTGACTGGCTGTAGAAGTAGCGGCAGTATCAAAGCTGTTCACAGCAACAGCTGCGCCAGCTTAGAGTTGAGGCGTGCCGCTCCGCGCATGGCAAATAAACATGTACAGTTCGATTATCCGAACAAACCAGTTTTCCGAACACCCATGTCCCCCAATTACTTCGGATAATCGACGCTCTACTGTATTAATAAGACTCAACGATAACACTTAAAGACTTTTCAGATTGTTTAAAATTGAGCAAATGATGATGAAAGACAGTATATTTCAAGAGTAAACAAATTTATTTCGTTCTTGTATCATACGTATTGCACCGTTTGTATTGTACGTATTGCACCGTGGCTTTCATCTTGGGGGACGTGAAGAGAGTGCATGAAGGCACAAGCTACTTAGAAATAAACTGAGCACTACTCACTGGATAATGACTATATACAATTTAGCTTTAGCAAACTTCACAGTAACTATATGAGTGACGTTTTGTCTTTGTCATGAGTAGGAGGATGGGGGGAAGGCGTAAAGTATGCAGGGTCTAGGAAAAGACGATAGGAACCGCTGGTATATATATAAATTGGATATGGTAATTTTGGATATATTATTGAAAGATGTCAGATTTTAATGTATCATAATATTATACATTCATGTTTTCCATATAGGATATTACATATTGTAAAATTAATTTTACAATAATAATAAAAAAAAATGCTACCAGTCAATGTTCAAATTAAAAGGCAGAAGGAATCCAAGAAATTCCTCCTGGTTTAAATTTCCACTATTATTTCCTTCCCATGAATATACTATTTTCATTACATAGCCTATGTAAGGTTCATTTCAAATAAACAATTTTCCAATATTGTTAACGTTTAACGAAAAAAAATGTCCAAAGATGAGACACACGGGCGCCGGTTCTGGACTCCCCGAAAACTTCCTAACAACATAAATTTGTACACTTTCTCCAGGGCCAGATTAACTCATCTGGAGGCCCAAGGCTAGAAAAAATATGTGGCCGCTGCTGACTTTGTGTAATACAATTCTGTGAAAGTACAGTAGGAAAGTTAAGGGAATACACGTAGTTCACGTAGTTCTACATCAACCATGCCATGCATTAGATGATGATATACTTAACGGAACTTTCCAAATGCATAAAAAGTTAGCCTATTTGATAACATGTAATACATAAAAAAATGAGTACCTCAAATATTTCTTTTCCTAGCTTTCGTCCTAGCGAAGTCCTCTATCACATCCTGGAAGTGAAGAGAACTAGTCATCTCATGTTTAATTGATAAGGCGAGAGCGGAAATGCGTTTTTGTTGTATTGTAGCACGTAATTTGGTATTGATAAGGGCTAGTTTGGAGAATCCTCTCTCACCTTCACAATTTGTGATTGATATTGAGAGGAAAATTCGGTAAACAATCATTACTTTTGAAAAAAGATCGCCAAGATCATTTTCGCATTATCAAGATCATTCAAACATTAATTCACATAATACAACTGGTGACATGTTAGCAACCTTTTCTTTGAGGGAACACTTCAAATATTCACTGCTTCACTATATTGTTTGTTAAAGGTCGGAAAAGATAGACTACTTTGCAATACTTTTCTTCTCGTTTTATTTAAAGTTCTGCTTGTAGTTTATCAACAATTGTAATAAGTGGCATACGAAATTTATCACATCCACTTAATTCGTCTAATTTTTCTCCATCAAGGAATTTTCTTCTTATTTTGTGTTTCCTTTCGTCTCTAAGTTCTTGATACACACACGTATATGCTACCTTGGTTCTTACCGTATATTCCTTGGTTCCTACCTTGGTTTTCATATTCATCAAAATTTTCCCTAACACAACTGAAAAACGGAATCAATGATTGCAACGCTTGACACTTACTTAATTAAGTCTAGTCCAGGCTTTTGTAAGTATTTGTTAGTTTTGTCCATTCAAGACAACACGTCATCCAGAAAACAACGAATATAGCTTCTCCATTTTTTAAAGCTTTTTCTGAAGTGATTCTGCCTCATTCCTTGTCTGTGCCTTTTTGACAATTTCTTCAAGTGACACGTAAACGGCATTGAATTTCTGTCTAACAGCTGATATTGCTTCCTCACGACATGACCATCTACTATCGGACAATGTCTTAAGTTGCCCATCATTCTTTACAAGAATGTCCAACGATGAGTAGACGCTACAAAAATGTCATATAGTAGTTGCAAAACTTGAAAAAATAAAAATCAAGTGATTCTAAAGATTCCTCTGCACCGTTTTGGGCCAAGAGGTTTAAAGAGTGTTCAACACAGGGCACATAAAATATTAATGAATTCAGTTCCTTTATCTTTGCACTAAACCTGAAAGTTTCCCACTCAAGTTACTGGCATTGTCGTTGGACTGCGAATGACAACCTTCTATTCTAATATTGTATTTTCCAAAGATATCTAGGATAACCTTTCTAAACCTTTCTGTCGTATGTCTGTGTAATTATGGGAACAAAACACAAAAATATTTCATGAGCCCTTCCCTCAAAACAATACCTTACTACAACGTAAGTTGATCTCCATGTGCCGATCTACCGTTGAATCTACTTGTCCGTAGTATTTTGCTGTTTGAATTTTTTCAACTATTTTACTCAATGCCTTGTTTCTCATAAAGCCGATGAATTCTTCATGCATAATCTTGAACAAATAATGATGGATGGCCACGACCATTAGAGTCATGTTCTTGGATGTGTTGTTTCAAAAAGGGACAAAATGAGCAATTAGTTCAAGGAAATCACGAAAAGCAAGTCTTCTTATTGTCAAATGTTTAGACTTCTACCACGCGCCGAAGCTTTTTTTTGCCAATAATTTTCCTCTCTTTTAACCCTTTCGCTGCATAATTATTTTTGAGGCCAATCCCCAAATTTTGGTATTTATTCATGAGAAATGGATGTCTTAGAATCAAAACCAAACGTTATATATAGAAAAAAAGAAGAAGAAGAAAGTGAGAAAATGAAAAGATAAATAAAAAGAAAGAACCACATGTAGATAGCTATTTTAGATTATTTTCAAACAGGAAAAATAAACCTGCTTTTCAAAGTAGCGACGAGTTTGAAAGCAGTATGGATTCCAAACAGAGAGTTATATCAATATGAAATAACTTGCAATGCGTTTCTTAAACTTAATTTTTTTTTTATGGTAACTTGGAGTTGTTCAACATCAAACCTTAAACTGTGCTCCATTCATGTTCAAACACTCTTGCAGCCATTTCTGAAAACCGAAATTGAAGCTTGTTGATCTTTTTCATATAGATTCTCGTGATTAACTATTTAAAAATTCTCATTTAGAATATGAATATTTAAACATTGTAGAGAACATTTTCGTTTCAACGTTCTTCCACAATTAGAAGTCGCAGAGCGTCAACTCTGAAGATCTCGGAGCCAATAAATTTGTCTCTGCGACCAATCCACCTCTCATCAAATTGTTCACGCAGATATTCTCGCCTCAATGATACCACGAGAATATTGTTTTCTTTTAAGAAGGCAAGGCCTTCCTAGAAGTGAAACATTATCTGGATGAACAATAGTGTATATATATATATATGTATATGAACGTCAATGGAGCACTGTAGGTGTCTGGCCTTGAGCAACTGCACATCGCCATCAAAAATTAAAGTTAAATGGGAGGTTGATAAGTTATTTTATGTTAATGTGACTGTCCGTTTATAGTCCATTAAGTTTTCAAATTCGCCGTCACTTTATAAACACCCTGTATTAATATATGATGACAAAGGATTTGTTTCCTACGTCTGTTATATTTATTCCTAGTTGAATACTATATTTAAATAAATATATTTTATGAATGATTAGCTACACACTGTAAGCATCTCAACGTTACTCTCCATAACAAAAACAACTGACAATATTTCAATTAACGATAACATTTCTTTTTCTTTTTTAACCTAGTTAATCTTATCGTTGCAGAGTTCTAGCAACACATGTGACGTTATTTTGCGTCTGTGCGTTTGCTTGAGGTCGTTCATAGGCTGCTGTCAGAAAAAGCTTATTGACATCTGTAGTTTCGCGTGATCATCACGAAACAAAGAAAAAACACGTCAATCGGATAGATTGTAAAGCATTCACTGTTTCCATAGTATTGATTATATGAGTAGATAACCAACTAAAATGTGTGTTTAAAATAGTTCTTACTCTAAAAGAAGTTCGTAACAGTAAACGCAAATGTAAGTTTACAACAATTTCACATAGAACAACAAAATTCTAATTTTGTTTAAGGAAGGAATGACTACGTTGTGGTATGATTCAATGATGTTTCTGTAGTTTTACACAAAAATGTATTATCTAAAAGAAATATTAAATGATAATGAAGATGAGATAAGAAGTTACACTTGCAAAAGAGAACGTTTATCAAAGAGACAAATGGATATATTTCCGTATTTGCCGACGACACGAAATCTCACTTAAATTTCTTTTGATTTATCTAACTAGTGTTATGTTCCCTCGGTTATGATCGGTATCATAGGAGTAAGTAGGGAGTGTATATGAAGGTTTGAGCCCACCTTATTAAATGTGGCGTTTTTCGAGACTTCCAAACTGCTCTATGTATAATTTATGCGAAGTATTATAGCATTGGAGAACTAATTATGTTAGCCCATTCGCCCATCTGTCTGTTGACAGGTATTAGAACAAGAACGATAAGAAAAAGAGAGAAATAGTTTTCTACTCTAGATTCAGTGATCGAAATATATACTGTATTTCAGTTCCGCTCTTGTTCCTCTATTGAAACTGGGAGTGGTGGAAATCTAGGTGATAGGCAAAATACAAAAGCATTAGCTGAAAACTAAGCCTTAAACACCGGGATAGAAATATACAAATCAGTCACTGGGTCACTCCTTTCCCTTCCCTTATCCGAAGTTGAGCTTTTTATCCCAAAAAAATCATAAATATTAGGGGGAAAAGAATAGAAAATCTGGCTCCTTCTGCGAAAAATTTTGTGGACGGTCATGATTACAATGACTTTAGTAATGACAAAGTAATTACAAAGTAATGACTTTAGTACAAAGTTGAATTTACATTGGGCTGGCCCTTGAGCACAGCATTAATCAAAAGACCTCGGAGATTTATGTTTGGTATTCTGAAGGAGTATGTACTTCCACTGATAAATCAAACCCCAAGCCACATGCATCAAATCTGGGTATGCTACACATTTCTCTTCTATGTTCCACATTCGCATATCGTGAAAAAGCTTTGGAGAATAAACTTTAGAGAAACTAGTAAATTTCCTCGTAGCAGAAACAGGTCGTCCTTCGTTAATTTTTAGCAAATCTTGATTATAAATATACACTGCATTTACTTTCTGTAATCGGTTTCTAAGTACAGAAGTCGGAAACTAAGGATCCCTACTTCACCAAATTTAATATGTTGGTAGATCTTAATAACCTTAATATATATAGGAAATATGGTTTGCAGACTTTCAGCTCTCGAATTACTGGCCATCAAATTTGAGGTTTGAATCAAATAAGCCCAGCCCTCAAGCTTTGATGGTATAGACACACAACTCAGGGACCAATGAGCTGCACACCAATATATTTCATAGGCATACTAAGCTCATATTTTGTGAAGGTCTATCATCATACCAAATTTGGTCAGGATCGGGTGAGTTTAATAGATCGCATTTAGTGTTTTTTGTTTTGTTTTTCGAAAATTGCATACGTCGAAACCTCAAATTTGATGGACAATAACTCGAGAACCAAAGATCTTGACTTGATCATATTTGAACTGGTGGTAAGTCTTAATAAGCTCAATGGGCATATGAAATATTCTGTTGTCCAGGTTTTTACTAGCAATCGAAGTTGAGGTTCGAATTTAGTCAAATAATAAGTTCAAAGCCCAAATTTCATGAACAATAACTTGGCAATGACATGTCTGCACACCATAGTATTTCATATGTGCACTAATATCACGAAACTCTACTATCACGCCAATTTTGGTCAAAATCGAATTAATTCTATTAATTGCGTTTTAGTGAAATTTCATGATAGACAACTGGAGCGATCATCTCGATCGAATTTGTTAATGGAGTCAATCCATTGACATTTTCACGGGGTTATGGTAACTTTAATTGGGGCTATCCATATCCCGTTTTCTATCGAAACAAACGTGTATAATTGTAGAATGCTAGAAGCTACACATCGTGCTTTTAGATGCCAGCGAACATTCTGCTGCGGTTGACATTTGCCGAATGAAATTGAAACTTCCAGGCAAGATTCTTTTCATTTTAGTGGAGTTTAGAATTATGTTCTTAACGGTCTATTGTGCAGTTATCGGTCCATGAAAAATATAATTATATTCTTAACAGTCTATTGTGCAGTTATCAGTCCATAAAAAAAAAATAAAAGAAAATGCATACGAAATTCGAAGATCGGTCCATAAGTTCTGTCTCTAGTTTCAATGGGCTAAATTAAAACAAAACTTTAACGAGAACAAAAATGTATACATTTCTCAAAATGGCCTCTCTTGGTTTTCATATACTTCTTCAGATGTTCAGGTCACTCGTAATGTCAACATGGACCACATCTTGAGGAATAGAAGCTGCTGCTTTCAGTAAACTGATTTGAGCGATTCGATATTGAGATTAGCTTTACTGCAGGTCTTCTTCTCTAAAATGTCTCATATACGATAGTTCAGTGGGCTGAGATCCGGGCTTCCGGTGGGCTAATCCTCTGCGACGATAAAGTTAGAGATGTTATTTGATAATCAGCGCTGAGTCGTCCTAGCCTTGTGTGCTGGCGACAAGTCTTCCTCAATTACCCAGTGTGCTCCCGAAAACAATGTATCATCCAAAGGCTTGAGTACCTTCTCCAAAACGTCGTTTTGGTAGTTTGCTGCGTCGTTTTGACCCCCTGTTCGCAAGAATGCAGCTGAGTGAAACCGTCGTCCGCAACGTCCCACCGAACCATGACTCAAGATAAGTATGACCTCTTTGTACCTTGGGATTTTTTTTTTTTTCAGCAGCTTCCCGAGAACCATGGGCGTCAG
Source organism: Thermobia domestica (assembly GCF_964235325.1). NCBI lineage: Eukaryota > Metazoa > Arthropoda > Insecta > Zygentoma > Lepismatidae > Thermobia > Thermobia domestica. Next base: position 195,150,915 of record NC_137455.1, on the reverse strand, counting down.
CTCTGTCGTTAACCTGTTGATTTTTTCCTCTACTGCAAATATTTTTTCATCAGCGAAGAGAATTCGCTTGCTCCCCGTTCGCGTGCTCCTAAAGTAATGCCTTAGATCTTGTGTCTCGTATCTTCCTCAAAGTTGTGTCAAATTTTGTCTCGTGGTTCTTCTATAAGCCCCAAGCTTTAGATCCTCTTATGGAATGTGAAACATGTTTCTCATAGGTACTTTATCCCCCGTGCTTTGATTTTCTGCTTTTGCAGAGGATTTCGACAAATTCGCTCGCCCACGGCTTTCACAGTTGCTGAAATCCTCGAAATTCGTGGGTGGCCGCTTCTAACTCTATCATCGACAGAAATTATCTGATTGAACCATAGCGATAAACAAGTTCTTTGAATTTTTGAATGGCTTTAGCAGATTTAAAATCTCCACTAATGATTTGTCGCAGTTGTGCAGTGCAATCGGTGCAATCACAGCGGAACGATTCTCCTTGACGCCCCACTTCATGTTAACTGCACAACTGAACCTTCCAAACTGAGGAGTTTTGTGCACTACAGTGTCCACTCACTGTAATGTAAAGAAAGGCGTTTGCTGACAGTGGTCTAATTGGTTTTACGGATACATTGAAATTAGGAAAAAAAAACTTATGGCAGGACTATGTACCTAAATATTTTTAAAAAAATTAATTTAAGCTTTTTACATACACTCAAACTTACAGAATACTCCGCAAATCATATTGTAATCAGAAGAATACGTAAAAGTGAAGAAAAGTGGCTGAGAAAATAATGCCCATCTAGTATTGCCAACTTTTCCGTATTATTTTTTAACGTTCTCTCCGGGAGTTCATATTAATTGTGTTTCTAAAAGATGGCAACAAAACGTTATTTAAATCAACATTTTTTCTTTCTTTTTTTTTTCTTTTCTTTTTTTCTTTTTAAGAAATGGTTTTAATTTTCATGGCTTGCGTAATTCTTGCACATTGAGATATATATAAATGTTGAGATCAAATCGCCCGAGTCGTTTCGGAGCAAGTCATCCAAAACACATCTTGGAGAGTAAAGTAGGCTACCTACTCTGTACTTTCCCCAGGGGATTGAAACGAAATGAAATAGTTAAGTTTAACGTCCCACGGTTATGCCGGTTATGCTAAAGGAGACGGTGATAATGAGAAATGAGTGAAATGGTGGAATGAAGAAAGTGGGAGGAAACGGGAGAACCCCGAGAAAAACCCACGAGCACGGTGTTTGTCCACCACAAAGTTCACACTGCGCGAGCTGGGATCGAACCAGGGATCCCAAGCACCGGAGGTGAACACTCTACCACTGAGTTACCGCGCTCCCCTCCCCAGAGGATTGATTTACACCTCGATAATTAAATATTGGTTTATCAATGTGAACTTCATTATACTAAGCTTCTTTTTAGGAATAGAAACGAAATTATTAATAGAAAAACAGGAGAATCTTATCTGATAAGTTGAACACTATGGCCGCTAGGCATTACATTCAAACGAACATCCATCCAATTTTTTTTCAGCATATACAGTTCCTGAAATACACGAGAAATTGGTTGAAATAACGAACTAAATTTTTTTTCACTATCACAAAACTTCCTTCTCTCTTATAGTCACTCGAAAGTAGAAACGATGTTGAACAGGACGTTGTATTCAAGACCATTCCAATAAACCATTAAATGTAATGCAAGCAATACAATTCATACCTTTTATAATCTATAAAAAGTAGCGATGTGTTCTGTGCACTCTCTGCAAAGTACAGGAAAGATTATTTCAATTTTCATAAGAATGCAGTCAATGTGGTTTACGGAGGTAGCGTGGCCGAGCGGTCTAAGGCGCTGGTTTAAGGCACCAGTCTCTTCGGAGGCGTGGGTTCGAATCCCACCGCTGCCATGTCTATTTTTGTAATAAGTAGAAAACAAAAATAAAGAACTCAGCTAGCAAATATTCTTAAAAGACTTTGCGTAATTTATTATCTTTATAAACTTTAAATGCAATAAATTAACTGTCTAAGAACAAACTGATAAAGGAAATGGTCTTCGTATTATTTAGTGTAACCACTATAATGGAAAAGCAAGTGCATGGCCACCTGCAGTAGGGAGCAAAGATTTTATGCACGTATGATTTTTGTTTATTTTGCGGTTAGTGTCCCTTTGGACAGTGAGACATGGACCTACAGCTTAACATGAGACGAGCTCCGGCCGAGATTCGAAACCGGGTCTTCCACGCCAAAGGCGCATACGCTAGCCACGAGGAAGCTCCTATATGCACTCGCGTATCAAAGTGTGTGTGTATTTGCGACAGCGTTTGTGTCTGGCTTTTGCCTCTCTCCCGGAATCGGTTCTTTGCCCCTCTTGGAAACAATCCTGTGGACGTCCCTGACCACGTTTCCTAGTTAAATGTCTATCTGCTAAAGCAATTTTCTAATACAATAGCTCTTGGCCCTATGCGAAAATGGATACGTACGGTAGAATTTAATCATAGAGTTACTCACATTATGATTTTGATACGATTAAGAAAGGTGTTCTCCTTCACTGATTATACTGCGTGTTTGAGATAAAAAGTCAAGTGGTCATAAATCACAAATGGCCGGAGATGTAAGGACGAAACAAGAAGTAAGATATGAAAATGTCAGAGAGCACATCGAATAGCTTAATCACTGGCAGTGGCGTATTTACGATTTTGTTTCGGGAGGGGCTTTGCTAACTTTCGGGGGGGGGGCTTTGCCTGAAAATGTGAAAATTCTGCAAGATATTTCATATACTTTACTATAGTAAGTAAAATTTCGGGGGGGGGCTTAAGCCCGGAAGCCCCCCCCTAAATACGCCACTGATCACTGGTCACTCTATTATGAGACCTTGGGGGTTCAACCGACACTTTTAAACGGCAAGACGTATGGGACAAGCAGAACGTTCTCTTCGACGTTCTCTGAAATTTTCCTATCTCACTTTTTGTTTCATTCTTTCATCTCCGGCCGTTTGTGATTAAGAAACATTAGAGTTTTATCTCACAGTGCAAGAAATCAGAGTGAAATGCTAGCCCACTTCGTAAACGGTGCCCACATAAAAAACTTTTTCCCAGAAAAGTTTCTTTTCCTTTATCTGTTCAAAGGAACAAATCTTACCGTTTAAAATTTTCGACATGGGACTTAGGTGTCTATTGGGCAAGCAGAACGCTCCATTCAATGTGTCCTCTTTGCTATCTCACTTTTTGTTTCATCCTTTAATCTCCAACTGTTTCTGATTTACAAGCACTATTTTTTTTTTTTTTTTAAGCAGTCGGTATATACTAGTAATGCTGTGCATTGTTGAAGCGAACGATCACTAATTTCACTAATTTCAACCCCAAATCAGGGGTAAAAGTGTAGGAAGACGCGGGCGGACGCCGTCCCCCCCTTCCAAAATATTTATATGCCGTCCTCCCACTTTCTACAAAAATTCAATGGGCAAAGATAGGCACGGGGGACGGTGTGACGTCAAGCATCTCCATACCTTTTCAGATACACTTTTACCCCTGCCCCAAATTATAGAAGTAAGTCTCTAATCTCCGACAGAACACACATTGTTCTATAAAAATCAGTGTGTGAATAATAAATATTCAAAAAAATCTGTTACATAAAATTAGAGAACACGCTCTTTCATTATTAGCCCATTGCAACTGCCAGCAATTAAGACAATTGGGAATTCTCAGTAAAAAAAAATAGGCCTTATTCGACAAAACTGTATATTTTACTAAAGTTATCATATTTTTTAAAAATTAAATCTTCAGATGGGGTTAAGTGAATTTTGATATTTGATTCACTGCAACTGCAAGAGTGGAGATTATGCGAAAGTCTCATATTGTGTTAAAATTGAATAATATTTACGAGTTATGATACAACATATTTCTTTTAAACCTAAGGAAGGAGAATTTCACTCTCTAGTTCTGAATTGGTCTTAAATCCAAGTAGCGGGAATGATTGTGAAGCTTCAAAAGGCATATGCCATATTTCATGCAAACATAAAATTTTTATTACAGATATCTTGGACATAATATTTAATCTGAGGGTGGCAGGAGAATAACCCATACCAGTTTAGGAAACTGAATTCACCGCTCATTCATTACTGACTTTAATTCCAAGCTCAGAAGACTACGGAAAAGAGTCAAAGAAAATACATATAATATTGTATCAAAACCGACTGAGCTTTATATAAGTTACCGTAGAACTTTATATAAAAAAAATCAGAGAGAGGGAATACGACTACGTTATTCTTCACTGATTTCAGCTCCATATAAAATGAATGATCGTTAAGGAAATGTACGACATATTAGACAAAATCCAATAGTTGTAACGGACATTATCAAGGAACATATGTTTTAATGGGGAAGGGGTAATCCATACCACATGAGAGCTGAATTCATTGCTCATTCATGACTGAGTTTTTCATGACAAGACACTGGGGATTGCAAAAAAGAGTAAAAGAAAAATGTATCAAATCCGAATGAATTTTAGAAAATTTATCGTTAAAATCTAAAAGAAATCAGGAATGGGCGGAATATTGAGGGTAGATCCACCACCTTATCCTTGAGTGGTTTTAACTCGCTGCAGATGGGATGATCGCGAAGTCTCAATGAAAATGTACGACATATTACGCCAAAATAGAACAGTTTTTAACGAAAATTATCAAGGACCACATTTTTTAAAATGAGGGAGATTTAATTCACACTTTTATTCTTGGTAGATTTTAACTTCAAGTTGGGGGGGGGAGGATATTCACAATACCTAATGAAAAGATATTTGTCATAATCGATTTTTTTTACGTGGTTTATATTGAAAAATTATCGTACGTGTACCGTACATGTGCAAACTTTCAACATGGAGTTGGTGTTAACCCCCTTTTATCATCTTATACTTGATGGATTGGAATCTCAAACAATATGGTTATTTCTTCAAGTGAAAGGAAGGCACATACTAAACTTAATCAAAATCGAATAAGTTTTATGAGAGTTATCGTGGAACAAACGGACGGACAGACAGACACACCAATTCCAATCAAGTCGACAGTAGAAGCTTCGCTAACGCTCGCTTCAATTAGAATGATAGAAATTTTCGAAAGTATTCATTGAAACACATTAAAAAATTGTTTTTCTATTACAAACATTTCCTACTAGCACTATAGACTGTTCATGGATGAAATTTTGTCTTTCCAGTCCAACATTTAACGTCTTTTAAAAATGCTTCTTGTCTTATCAAAGTAATTTTCGAGAAATTTTCCCGCAGATACACATTAGTTCATTAAAACAGTAACGGAATCGTTTATATACATTACACCCATTGATGATCTGAAATTCTTCCCAGAATAAATTTCAACACACAAAAGGTGAAAATAATACTACGAAAATACTGATACCGTACATTGAGCTGAGCACAATGCAAGATACTATGTCCGGGGAAGGAAACGGAATTTAGCTGCTCCGGAAAGGGGATTTCCTCCTGCATCACCTCCAAAATTATCTTCGATTACAGCATTCATTTAGTCACTTTGCTGCACATTTAATGAAATCAAATTTGGTAACGTAGTCTGTGGTCAAATTCTGGAAGCGCACTTATCAGAAATATTAACTATGAAGAGTATTGACCGAATATTATAACAGCTGATCCTTTTTGCTTTCAATTATTATATTGCTGTATTCAGTTATAATAGAAAAGTATTTGTATAGTAATTAATGTAACAAAATCAATATATTTTATTTCTACGTATTATCTTGCTCAACCGCATATTTCTTAATACAAATAACTTGCGGTTTTCAACCAAATACTTTTTTAAGTAATTGAAGTATTTAGATCTAAGATACACTCTAGAGAAGTGAACAGACTTTACAGTTGGCAGTAGCTTATCATATATCGTTACTACGAGAAGAAAAGCAACGCCCACGAATCGTACGTTATCAACATTCAGCGCAGATATAGATGGCGTCGCTTGTTACAAAAAAAAAAAAAAAAAAAAGCACTGAATCATAATCACATCCGTAAAAATCTACATAGCCTATATTATGATTTTAGTCATATTGGATATAAATTAATAATAATAATAATAATAATAATAATAATAATAATAATAATAATAATAATAATAATAATAATAATAATAATAACTTTCCATGTACAGAATGAATCATAACTTACCATACCACAGGACATTATTTTAAACATGTCGAGGATTAATTCAGGGGGAGTCCGAGGAGCTGAGACCTCGCAACGTTTTTATAGCAGAAATCGCGTCACCCGTAATAAACCGCTCAGTTAAAACAAAAAAGTTCTGGATAGCAAAATAAATCTCACAAGCACCTCTAGAAAAATTGAAAAAATAATATTTTACTATATTTGAATCAGGACATAACGCGAATATGGGCAGTTTGTCAGAATAACTCTGAATTTTAACTAATACACGAATAAATTCGCGATATAACATTATTCTGTTAAAAATCTTGTTTCCCAAAAGCTGGACACATTCAAACATAACAGCTACGTTGTTACTGCAGAAACTGAATACCCTTATGGGCCTTTGTGAAGAGATGTTTCAACTACTGTACAATATATATTCAACTCCCAATTCATTCTGCAAAATAAATCGACTGAAAAATGGAAGGGAGGTGAAGAGAATCCTGCTTCAAGAGCAAAGGATACTTTGAGAACAGAAAACATGTGAACTTGAGGAAAAATCTGTGTGCACTTCCAGCCTGCAACCAACGAGGAGGGGGCTATGGGAGGCCTGGACCTCTCCCAAATTTTCTGTGTTTCTCCATACCTCAGTGCATGATTATGTACTATATTAATAATATATATATATATTTGTACAAGATGCATTAAATTCATTTTAATCGCTTTAAGAAACTACATGAAATGTAGAAAACTGCTAAGAACGAGTGATTGGTAAAGAACATACATATATTTTCTGCGAGTTTTGCAGCAAGTGCAGCTGAATGACGGTAATTATTTCACGCGGACTGGCTGAAACACACTTTAACTTACGAAAGGCCGAGGTTCGGAAGGATAGAAGCTAAGGATTGCTAAATCTGGATTTTTTAATATCAGGATTCCAGATAGTAAATCGGAGGAACCTAGATTTCAGATAAAATCCGGACTTCAGAAAAATCTGGAATTTAAGAAAATCCGGAATTGGGAAAGAGTTTATAAAAATTCTGGATCATGGGTTAAAATAGCGACCAAATAGTAATGAGTGACGGGCTTTATGAGTTGAGATACCCGAAGAGGAAACAATACCCATAGTATTCGAAATACAGAAATCATAGCAATGTAAGTCTTGTGAAAAGATTTTTTTTTTATTGTTTTGTATGTAAGTATTTTTGTTTGTAGTAGTCAAATTGACCTATAATTTATGTATGACAATTTCTAATAAAGAATACTCAGCTCTGATTCCTAAAGCACATTCCCTTACACTTAGCTGGAAACAGGGGCGGATCCAGGGAGGCAATCGGGGCGATCGCCCCCCAGAAGAGGAAACTTTCTTATTGTATATATATAGTAGGGTGGTCCTTATTTATATGGGGAAAATAAATTTAGGAAATTCCTTGGACGAGCCCCCTAAAATGGTTCCATATGGGACTAAATTGAGCCAGGAGAAAAATTAGATCCATTGAATAATTTTAAATGGTGCCTCAAGCGACCTAAAGTTTTGAATCCGATTATAATGCATAGTATATGGGGAAAATCTGGAAGAAACCTTTGTAATTTAGAAATGGCTTAAGGAAATGGGAAGATATCTTGAATAATGGAACTAGAAAAACAGACCAATCTAATCCTGTATAACATTATCATACCGGCCATCTTGAAATCCGCCATCTTAAATTCAGGTAAAAAGTTTCAAATAGGAGGAGAGTCATGTGACATATCGTTTTGAGGTAGCGTTTTACCTGAAGCACAATTCTGACATTATCTTCAAGATACCTATAATCATGTAAGAGTTATTACACTTGAAAAACGAAATGCTTCTTATTGTAGTTATGGACAAAAGATTTGTAAGAATTTTTTTTTTTTTTTTTTTTTAACATAAAGTGAAACAAACTGCTATAGAAACCTAAATCTTTGTTTCGCTATGAACTAAAAATAAGTTTACATCAAGATGATTCATAGATCATTATGAGGAAAGAGAAAGATCATAACTTGGAAGAAATTGAAATATTCTTTATTTGTGTAGTATCTTTATGGTAAGTGTTCAATCTTATTTGCTACATAGTTCACTTTGGATACATCTAGGAAATGATTGTCCGTGGACCTTCACTATCCACAAAATATTTTTTTTCCGCTCCTCATTTTTCGTAAGAACGTTGTTGTAATCTTCTATTAGTTTCACTCCTCTTTCTGCTTCATCGTTTGTTACGTGAATGAATTTAATAGTCATTATTATTTGACCATGAAATCTTATCACACTCAAGAAACCCTTTAGGTATTTTAAATCTCTCGAGGAAAATTTGTGTGTTTATTGTAATAAAACGACTGATTTATCTTTTCACAAGAATTTTTATCGTATCACCTATTGAATCAAGCCTCTTTGTTGTTTCAGGGTTTCCCCTTACAATTTTAATTCTTTCAACCATTTTTTGTTTTTCCATAATGGTAACTTCGTAACAAAAAAAAAAAAAGAAGAAGAAGAAGAAAAACTACGTGTTTCTTCGCCAAGTACCACAGACGGCGAGAAAATTTACAAAGAGAATTCAGCATCTATTTGTCTATAACTGTACAAACCTTTCAAAAATTGCAGGTCTTGAAATGGTGAATGGGATGCTCAATTACATTTAAACCAAGCTTGCACATATAGTCATATCGGAAAAATACATACTCTCCAGGCCCGTAGCCAGCCCAAAAATGTAGGGGGGGGGGGTAGAAGTTAGGGAGGCCTGACCCTACCTTATTATAGTTCATCACCATATTATAGTTAATTTGCAAGCCTACCGTGAAAAATTTAGGGGACCAGTGAAAATTAAGGGGTCCGGCCTTCCTATGGATACGAGCCTGATACTCTCCGAAGATCCGTTTCTATTTGCTTCGTTAAACGAAATTGTTGGCGAAAGAGAAATGTTTTTAAACAGTAGATTGCTTTTCCCATCCACCCTGCATGGTGAGTTGCTCTAGGCAAACGAAAGAATACGCCTCGAGGAGGAGGTATGCCACCCAAGAATATGATGACCAGTCCTAAAAAATTCCCTGTAATCTTCCTGCGGTGTCCTGCTTCTACAAGTTTTATAGCAAAATTTAACACTTCATTTCTTACATCGGAAATATTGTTCCTTACATCATCATCAACAATTCCTGGAATAAAGTTATTGCAACTTACTTTAGACTACTCGTTCTGAAAACGCTTAAATAGAGGCATTGGCGGATCCAGGGGGCGATCAGGCAATCTCCCCCCCCCCCCAGAAGAGGAAACTTTCTTATTTTATATATATAAATAAAACCCATCCCAGAGTTGGAGCTCTTAAAAGTAGCTCTAAGTAGCAGTATTACAACCCACCGCCCCTCCCCCCAGAAGTCCGTCCTGGATCCGCCCCTGAATAGAAGAACGCCCGGTCCAGCTGCAAACCAAACACAACAGTTATCAAATACACATTTTAAAAAGAATTCATAAATATGGTGTCTACAAGGAAGGCTTCTTTTTGCCTTTGCACTTCACTCGACGTTTCATTGTTCTTCTGTAATGTTCACCATTGCTCATACAATTCAATCTTCCTAAATACCTCAGGTGGCTAATCGTGTACTTTCCCTCACTGTCAGATTTACCTTTCTCAAGTTGTAGAAAAAGACACTCAACGCTTGCTTGTTTGATGGTAATTTACTTCCCAAAATCTGTTCATTGGCACTACCAATTAAATAATTCCTTTTCGACACATGGTTGTACTCGCAGCATGCATTTTTCCATTAAAACTACCTAGATAATTGAAATATTAAAATGTTAACCCTGACATTTGAACTAAAATAACATTTTTTGTTTTAAACAAGAGTTTCATTCCCATCCGACGAGAGGAAGGCCGTAGAAGGCAATACCTTCTCTGTGGCCAAAGTTTAACCCATTCCTCTGTAGCTTACAAATACTCAAATCAGGGCCGCAACTAGGGGGGGGCAGAGGGGGCACGTGCCCCGGGCGCGTGGTTGGAGGGGGCGCCAGAAAGAAGATAGTATAACAATTGTTTTAAAAATCGCATCCTTTCCCTTGAGGAACTTATTCTAGAGGTTAAAAGAAATCAAAAGTTTACTTGGTCTTTTCCATGGGACCTCTTTTAGAGAGAGAGAGAGAGAGAGAGAGAGTCTCATCTAAATAGGTGTAATATCATACATTAAAAACCTAATATTGCATGCATTTGTTCCCTTGAGCGACCACAGAGAATCCGCCCCCCTTTCCTTTTCCTACCACAAGGAGCTGTTTGTCTGTATAATTCCATTGAGTTGAGTTGATTTTGAGTTTAACGTCCCTTTCAGCAGTAAGGCTATATGAGACGTGGACCTACTGATTAACGTGGAATCCGAACCACATGAGCTCCCGCCAGGAACCGAACCCGGGTCTCCCACGCCAATGGCGCGTACGCTAACCGCTTAGCTACGAAGAAGCTTTATAATTCCATTGAGAACAGCTTTGAAGTTAAAAACGCTGTTATCAATAGGGGCGGGGGCGAAAAGTTACCGATTTTTGTTGCTTGCTGGTGGTTGAAGAGTTTAGCTCAGACGCGCCCCCTGTAATGTTACGCAATTGCTGTAATGTTTTTAAATTAGAGGGCAGTTTTGTGGCGGAAAAGATAAGTTACACGCCTCGATGTATTTAATTGTTTCTTGTACGCCTACCAAGGGATTTTGCGAGTGAAGGTTGTATGAAGTTTTATCTATTAGTTTTGCTTGAGAGCTTTTCGAGGCATTTTGAATTGTTATCTATCAGTCCAACTTATGCTTTATTATATTTTATTGTTAATTTCAATCATTGTTTTAGATTAATCGTGCATAATGTATAATATTTACTATACATTAAATAATCTAAATATCTTGATCTATTTATTAATATTTTATGAAGCAATTTCATTCATATTTAATGAACTTTCTAGTTAATGCACTGTAAAGAGATATGCTTTGCTCGAATCAGTTTTTTCTATCACTTGTGTGCACCTTAGAGGTGCATATATACAGAAAGAGAAAGTATACAGAAAGGTGCACAAAAAGTACAGAAAGTGCTCAAGTTCGAGAGGTACACATAACAATATAGTGTGGAGTTCTTGTGTGCTTCATTGTTGATGTAAAGTTTTATTCTTTTCTTTTCTTCTTTTCTCCACATCAAAGGATTACACCGAAAAATTTACAGAAATAAAAATAAGCTTTTCATTGTTGCATTGTTATGTTCTCAATGATTTTGCATTGTAAATATTTTTTAAAAAATATTAATATAGTATATGTTAAACTTGCAGTTAAATAGAATTTCCAAGAATTATGCTATATATTTTAAATTATGCTTTATTTTCTAAAATTATGCTTTATTATTCTTTAAAATTAGTTTCTTCTGGACCATTAGACAACCACACCCATGTTCAAGGTACCAACCATATGTCTAAATTGCTTTTATGCTTTTGGGTTGCTCTATTTATAATATACCAGATATTTTCAAGTTTATTTTGTATTGTTTTTATATTTTTAAATGAAAGCTTATGTACAAAATTATTTTTGGGTTTATTAGAACAAAATGTTATTTCAATTATAACTTTATGATGTACTAGATATTTTCTAGTTTATTTTGTACTAGTTTCTTATTTTAATATGAAAGTGTATGTTCATAATTATTCTTCGGGTTATTAAAACTAAATGTGTTATTTCAATTAATAACTGTATAATGTGGCAGATATTTTCTAGTTCATTTTGTTTTGATTTCTTCATACAACATTAAAACAAAATGTATGTACAAAATTATTCTTAAAACTTGTAAGCACATAACGAATGTAATATTTTTTTGTGGTTAAAGTAAGTTTGATTAAAGTACTTAAAAATCGATATAACTGGTTTCATTAAGAATGTTATTTACAGTTGCAATCCATAAGTAAGTTATACTTTTCGACTAAACCTGGGGGGGGGGGGCGCCGAATTGTGTGTTTGCCCCGGGTGACAGAAACCCTAGTTGCGGGCCTGACTCAAATAGATATAAAATATTCTGGTGAGCTTCAATTTAATATTAAAAATCGAATATCAGGCAGCAAAAATACTACAAGCAAACAAAACGTTTTGCCTACAAAAATATTATTTAAATATTTTCTATATTTATGCGTTTACACTTTAAACAACTAAAAAAGAACTTACAAAGTATAAACACGGTATTTGCTACTGCTATATATTGACCAACTAAGAAACCAAATTAACTAGGAAGTAAATACATTGTATTGAATATGACAGAAATAAATATGCTAGTCCAATAATTAAATGCATTAATACAATTATCATCGTTACGATATCTACTAAGGTTAATATATGATTGAATAATACTACCAGAAACACCGCCCCCCCCCCCCAGAAGTCGGTCCTGGATCCGCCATTGGCTGGAAATGAAACTATGGCTACTCCTCTGTCTTTCATAAAACTGGCAGCAAACGGAAATCTTTCCTCCAATCATTTGTAATGTTAAATAGTTTAAAATTAATAATTCTTAATGATTACTTTAGCCTTTTTTGTTAGTGATGCTAGAAACATGTGGAGATGATACTATGAATTGGATTGAACAGTTTTCCTTACTTTTTTTTAACATGTCTATGTGGGTAGGAATCAGAGATGCCCACGTCATAGAATAAAATTATCGAGTTTGTCTTTAAAATTATCATATATTACAAAAAGTTATCGTATATTCGTTATGCACGTGATAAACAAGTATAATACTACTAATAATAGCAATAATATAATAAACCTATCTAGTAATCTTCAGTATGAACCCCAAATCGGCGTCCTCATCATTTTTAAAACCCTTATTAACAATACTCTCAACAACAATACTTCCACCCTCTCGTAAACGTAATTAATTTTATAGAATGGATGCAGGGTTACCATTTGCCAATTCTCAAATCATTATTGATTTATTTTAACAGGAATGACTGGCAAACACTTCTGTGTATGTGTTTTATAATTATTTAATGCACACCTACAATTTATTTGCACATTCACAAACTGCAAAAAAAGTCTGCCTTCTAAAAAATTATCGTATATTCACCTGTTATCGCAAGGGTATTATCGTATATAGCATTAAGATTTAAATTATCGTATATCACGATAAATTATTGTATGGTTGGCAGGCCTGGTAGGAAAATTAGATTACATTAGAATGCGATGCCAAAAGTAGTATTTATAAAAAAACAAACAACAACAAAAAAAAAATAATATACAAACTAATATGCATTTGAGGTTAGACTCTAGTGCGCATGGTACACATACTAAATTGTCGTTAGAGCAAGCAGTGTTGTAGCCCGAGTTACATCATGGTGGGGCTAAGTAATTGGTATGTCGTAGAAGTATAAACGCATGCATATTATATATATATATATATATTATTATTCAAGGTTTGCGTAATAATTTACGAAACACGTTCACATTTTCATCGCAATTTACAATTTTTGTATAGCACTTTCCATTCCAATAAAAATGAAATACATTTATGTTATTGTTTTTATAGAAATGAAGAATGAAAATAAACAGTTTTGTATATAACAAACAAATGTAATAATGCAAAATAAAGTAGGGTAAAAGTAATGACTTTTTTTAAAAAAAAAATAGGGTATACTTTTTCACTTTACATACTGCCTCCGTAATACCGTCAAGAAACGGAAAATTTATGAAATATATGTGGTTCCAGGTGAGTCAGACTGTGACACAAATAAATGTAAAAAAAAAAAAAAAAAAATCTTCATAAACGTGTTGTTTCCATAAATCGACTATGAAGAACTCGATTTAAATGTTCAATACAGATGATTAATAGTTACAAATGGTGCCATTTGTAACCAGTGTTGATAGCTCTCTTTTTCTGGTGAACCGGACACATGCTATGGGATTTAAGATCCGTCCGAACTACTTTTATCTGAACTACAAGAAAGGATATTGCCATCAAGAATAATTTCAGCTAAAGGATTTGCTGTTATTTCTTTCTTTTCTATTTGGTAGTACTAAAATAGGTTATAGTACAGTTTATATTATTATAGTCTACAATTACATTAACGACAATAAGAATTACATTAAGGTATTTATGTTTTCGTTGAACTGCCATATTCTTTTTCCAGTTCTGAGCAATTTATCTCTGGATTAAATAAGGTTAGGAGGATGACGTATGATATTTTAAGAAACTCTTGGATCAGTAAATGAGATTATTAACAAAGGGCATTACAGTCTAACTGGACAAAACTATTATTAGTACTACTACTACTACTAATAATAAAATTAATAATAATAATAATAATAATAATAATAATAATAATAATAATAATAATAATAATAATAATAATAATAATAATAATAATAATAATAAATTAAGTAACACTAAGTTTACTGCTTAAGTTTTTTATACTTCAATTTTGCTTAAGTAAAAAGGGGAAATTTTGTCTATTTTTATTGTTGACCACGAGACAAAGCGAGATGAAAAATAACGTTTTCTCACCTAGTTTCGTATATTCTTTTAGAACTCTCGTCTCGTCTAAAATCTCAAAGAATTCTTTCTAGTCTCACTTCAATTCTCGAAGAATTATTTCTAGTCTCATTTCGATTCTCGAAGAATTCTTTCTAGTCTCATTCGATTCTCGAAGAATTCTTTCTAGTCTCACTTCAATTTTCGAAGAATTCTTTTTAGTTTTATTTTGATTGTCGAAGATTTTTTTCTAGTCTCATTTCGATTCTCGAAGAATTCTTTCTAGTCTCATTTCAATTCTCGTAGAGTTCTTTCTAGTCTCATTTCGATTCTCGAAGAATTCTTTCTAGTCTCATTTCAATTCTCGTAGAATTCTTTCAATTCTCATTTCGATTCTCGAAAAATTCTTTCTAGTCTCATTTCAATTCTCGTAGAATTCTTTCAATTCTCATTTCGATTCTCGAAGAATTCTTTCTAGTCTCATTTCGATTCTCGAAGAATTCTTTCTAGTCTCATTTCGATTCTTGAAGAATTCTTTCTAGTCTCATTTCGATTCTCGTAGAATTATTTCCAGTTCATTTCGATTCTCGAAGAATTCTTTCTAGTCTCATTTCAATTCTCCAAGAATTCTTTCTAGTCTCATTTCGATTCTCGTAGAATTCTTTCAATTCTTATTTCGATTCTCGAAGAATTCTTTCTAGTCTCATTTTGATTCTCGAAGAATTCTTTCTAGTCTCATTTCAATTCTCGTAGAATTCTTTCAATTCTCATTTCGATTCTCGAAGAATTCTTTCTAGTCTCACTTCAATTCTCGAAGAATTCTTTCTAGTCTCATTTCAATTCTCGTAGAATTCTTTCAATTCTCATTTCGATTCTCGAAGAATTCTTTCTAGTCTCATTTCGATTCTCGTAGAATTCTTTCAATTCTCATTTCGATTCTCGAAGAATTCTTTCTAGTCTCATTTCAATTCTCGAAGAATTCTTTCTAGTCTCATTTCGATTCTCGAAGAATTCTTTCTAGTCTCATTTTGATTCTCGAAGAATTCTTTCTAGTCTCATTTCGATTCTCGTAGAATTCTTTCAATTCTCATTTCGATTCTCGAAGAATTCTTTCTAGTCTCATTTTGATTCTCGAAGAATTCTTTCTAATCTCATTTCGATTCTCGAAGAATTCTTTCTAGTCTCATTTCAATTCTCGTAGAATTCTTTCTAGTCTCATTTCGATTCTCGAAGAATTCTTTCTAGTCTCATTTCAATTCTCGTAGAATTCTTTCAATTCTCATTTCGATTCTCGAAGAATTCTTTTTAGTCTCATTCGATTCTCGAAGAATTCTTTCTAGTCTCATACGATTCTCGAAGAATTCTTTCTAGTCTCACTTCAATTTTCGAAGAATTCTTTCTAGTCTCATTTTGATTCTCGAAGAATTCTTTCTAGTCTCATTTCGATTCTCGAAGAATTCTTTCTAGTCTCATTTCAATTCTCGTAGAATTCTTTCTAGTCTCATTTCGATTCTCGAAGAATTCTTTCTAGTCTCATTTCAATTCTCGTAGAATTCTTTCAATTCTCATTTCGATTCTCGAAGAATTCTTTCTCGTCTCACTTCAATTCTCGAAGAATTCTTTCTAGCCTCATTTTGATTCTCGAAGAATTATTTCTAGTCTCATTCGATTCTCGAAGAATTCTTCCTAGTCTCATTCGATTCTCGAAGAATTATTTCTAGTCTCATTCGATTCTCGAAGAATTCTTTCTAGTCTCATTCGATTCTCGAAGAACTCTTTCTAGTCTCATTTTGATTCTCGAAGAATTATTTCTAGTCTCATTCGATTCTCGAAGAATTCTTTCTAGTCTCATTCGATTCTCGAAGAACTCTTTCTAGTCTCATTTTGATTCTCGAAGAATTCTTTCTAGTCTCATTCGATTCTCGAAGAATTCTTTCTAGTCTAATTCGATTCTCGAAGAATTCTTTCTAGTCTCACTTCAATTTTCGAAGAATTCTTTCTAGTCTCATTTTGATTCTCGAAGAATTCTTTCCAGTCTCACTTCAATTTTCGAAGAATTCTTTCTAGTCTCATTTTGATTCTCGAAGAATTCTTTCTAGTCTCATTCGATTCTCGAAGAATTCTTTCTAGTCTCATTTTGATTCTCGAAGAATTGTTTCTAGTCTCATTTTGATTCTCGAAGAATTCTTTCTAGTCTCATTTCGATTCTCGAAGAATTCTTTCTAATCCCATTTCAATTCTCGAAGAATTCTTTCTAGTCTCATTCGATTCTCGAAGAATTCTTTCTAGTCTCATTTTGATTCTCGAAGAATTGTTTCTAGTCTCATTTTGATTCTCGAAGAATTCTTTCTAGTCTCATTTCGATTCTCGAAGAATTCTTTCTAATCACATTTTAATTCTCGAAGAATTATTTCTAGTTCATTTCGATTCTCGAAGAATTCTTTCTCGATTCATCTGGATTCTCGGAAAGCGTTTCTTATCTCGTCTCGTTTTGTAAATTTATGAACAAAATGTATTCTCTAACTTTCTCTTAATTTCATTTAGAAATTATCAGAATCGTTCCATGTCACGAGAGCTGATATAAGAAACTGAAACATACTTTTTATTGGAGTATATTATGTAACTATTTGCATATCTTTAAACGTTGGTATCTTCATTATGTTCGCGCAATAACTTTTTCAATTTATAGTTTTTATATTATCAAGTATGTAACATTAAACAGTGCTTGAAATCTAAGACTTGGGTGAACTAGTGTTGCCTATGAAAATCGACAATTTTTTTTGTATCGTCTCGAATTTGAAAATGTACTTCTCGTCTCGTGCGCAACACTGATAGATTTTGCACAGACAACAATTTGTTTGGCTCTTATCTTTCTTAAATAAATTTAAAAATTCAATACATGACAGAAATATCGAAATAGGGCCTACACCACAAGTTCAGTAAATTCTTCTTCTTCACTACAAGTTTATTTCTTGTGTTATTCCATATGTATTTCATCCTGCTGACAATCTTTTCTACGTAAGCGTTGCTTAGGAAAATAGTAAATATGATGATGTATAATGTTCATTAGATTTCGACCACTGTAACACATTTCTATAAAGTCCAACTTAATGGCAAAATTAATTAATTAATCAACATACGTGTCTCTTCTTACTTCAAAAAATATACTCAATCAAAATTTAAGTTGCATTTCTCTTGGGACACTGTAGAAGTACATACGATAAAAGAAATTTGTAAGCATTTCCTATGTGTGTGCATATGAGAAAAAAAAAATCAACAATCAACTAACATATATCTGGATGAAAGAAAATTCTTTTAAGTGTATAACATGCTCTGCTCTGTTATAGCTCCATCATTGGCCGCTGACCATGGTAGACCAGGACCCGGTTTTATTTGGTAACGTAATAGATTAACCTCCCCCCCCCAAAAAAAAGCTCTTATATGAAACGAAATATTTATAATATTCTAAATATTCTGGGCCCATTTCAGTAAAATATTTACTATTAGGGCTCCCAGAAGTAATACATGTCCTAAGGCTTTAAGTTGTGTCAAATATTGACCCCTCAAAACGTGTGAAGCTTGAAATAGGCACAACATACCATTTCCAAACGAACTGAAAACATAGTTTAAAGTGCTGTTGTTGCCCCATTATCTGAAAAAAAAATCTCTAAGATGAAATATATATAACCTCAGTCCGATTTCAATAAAAGGTAAATTGAGGCCCCTGGGAGTAACAAAATCTAAGATCTTAAATTCTAGTGAGCCGAAATTTCATATTTTAAATTTTTACAGGGGAGCCCAAATATTAATGCTTCCCTCCCTTACCCCAGGAAAAGTTCTAAGTTACGTGCTGCATTAAGACTGGGATATGGCAATGAGTATCGCAACAAGATAACATTTGATTGCTATTCAGCGATCACTTTAGAGTTTAATCTCTGGACATACCAGTTCTGTTCTTCTCAAAGGAAGAAAAGCAAATTTTTAAGAAACTGCATTAGAGAGCAAAATATTGTATGAATTTAAACTATTAAATACTCTATGAAATAACAAAAGCAGGAATTAAATACACAGAACACTATTATTTTTATGTTTCTTTAATTTAAAAAAATATATATCATTGTATGATGATGGAAGGAGGTACGGAAGGAAAGTAAACTTAAATTGGACTTCAGTTTCTATGAAGCATATTACAGAAAGTATATATAGAAAGTGTATATAGAACGTGAAAGAGCTCATTCATCTGTAATTCTACAGATGAACAGACACGAAGTAAACAAGTTACTGGTAGACGTTCAGCATGAAGGAATTCAAATATTGACGCTTTCCAGTCCACATTCTATTACTATTCAGACTAAATGCTAAATGTTAGTCTTTATTTCACTTACAACATTACGTAATTCTAGTTTTCTTTAATTCATAATTCACTTTCATCGAAAAAAAAATATAAAATAAATTTAACTTTAAATGCTGTCTCAATAAATACCCATCTTTTAATTAATAATTCGTCTATAAAGGTGTATGATTAACATTATTTTTTAAATATATTGATGTGTATATAACTCCGAGTGTAAACATGAAGGGCATTTATGAACTATATTTTTCAAGTGTATGATATATTGACTTTTTAAGAAAGCAGCACAATCATCCATAGAAGACGAGCAAATCATATGCATGTTGTTTGAAGTTCGACTATGTATTTAAAAAAAAGAAAACATAAGCATTTCATAAATTTCTATCGAATGTATAACCACCTGAATACAATTACAGCAGATTGTTTGAAGTCACATTCCGTCAAGATTAAGAAACTCCGTTTATATAGGGTGGAACATTTATTTTGAAATGCTCTTGTAATTTCTAACCTAAACTTTAAAAAAATATCATACGATACATATCGACAGGGAAACAATGTTTAACATTATTCTGCACAGCAATAGTCTGCCACTAGACCAACAGTATTGTCAACTCAACATAAAGTTGTATTTTTTTCAAGTGACACTACGCCAGGTTACGACACATTTCAAATCTGTGTACTAAACGAAATCTCAGAGTACCACATTTATTACTCAGTGTTACAAACTAAGAATGCTACATTATTAGAAACATCAACATTTTAGAGACATATATGACAGTAATTACGCAAGTAAGTTGGCCGGAGCAATGCACAACCAAAGTATCTTCATGTCGAATACTACGATCATGATAAGATATATTTCGAATAAATAGTAACAACTGTGAAATGGATTTAAAATTTGACCCTTCAAAAGTTTTGTCCCGAGACAGTGTTTGGATAAATATTACATCCAATTAAACATATGTTTCCCAATAAACATAACAAAAAAAAAAATCATATAATGCTGTTTACAGTAATTTGCCCTTAAACCGGCCCAAAGATATGATAATCATTGGTAAAGTTTGTAAAACTGTTTAAAATTATATAATTAAGAAAACTTGCAATTGCAATTACCAAAAACAATTGGTGTAACGTTATGGAAACAATGGAAAGCAATAATTATTTTTAAAAATACCATAAATACGTCACTTTAAGCAGTATAAATCCGGAATGGTTTGAGATATAATATTGATATAAAGTGAATTATGATCTTTACATCTTTCGAAAAACTTCTACCTGATTGGATGTGATACTTATCTAAGCACTTTTTCAAAATAGTCTTTCGGAAAAGTCAAATTGTCAATTAATTGTAACTTTTTTTCTATTTATTTGAGATGAGTCATATCGTGATTATAGCATTTGAAACTATGGTACTTACGATGTGCATTGGCATGTTTGTCTCTGCATTTTTACTGTTGTAGAGGCCTCCAAAATTTTGACGTTTGCGATAATGTATCATCCTGAGTTTGTAACACTGAATAATATATGTGGTATTGTAAGTTTTTGTTTAATATGTAGACTTTCAATATGTAATAACCTGACGTAGTATAACTTTATGTAGGGCTGCAACATTGTTAATATAGTTTTATTGCAGAGTAAATCAAACTACTGTATTTTCCTCTGTACAAAATTTTGGCGTTTTTTATCTACTCGTACTATTTTAAAAGTTACGAGACTGTTTCAGGATGAACGGTCCTTGCTTTTATTGTGTGTGAAGTAAGTATATATAAAATTATTCCACACCGCAAGAATCTCCAATTTATTAGACAAGAACATGTTAAGAATGATTTAAAGGAAGACTTAGGATGTATTAAAACGCACGCACTATTAGCGAGAAAAGTGATTTGATTTGAGAAAATGAGAATAACAATTAGCAGACGTATTTTGCCATTAATGTGGAATTTTGTTTAATCTCTATATCGGTATTTTTTGTGTTTTCACTTTCCAAGTATAACTTGTATTGACATTTCGCCTAGAACATGTGCAATATATTTGTCTTCGCGACCCAGAAATTTAATACTTTCAAATTTCAGCACTGATGACAACTTACGTTAGGCAACTTACTCCGGACGTTTTAGGAAATTTTTCTGATGCCTTACCTAAAACCGATTAGAAACCTTGGAAATTTACTACAAACATTAAGAGGTTAAATCAGTGTTGGGCAAAATCAATTGAAATCAATTGCAATTGATCAATCAATTGAAAGTAATTGCTCTGAAAATCAATTGCAATTGATTTCAATTGCAATTGATTTTAATTTGTAATTGACAATTAATTTCAATTGCAATTGAATTCAATCATAAAATTTGCAATTAAATTTTCGTCAATTGTTAATTGTTAATTGGTCACCAGGCAATTGAAACTTTTAATTGTTAATTGTCAATTGCAAAGGGTGCAATTGAAACATTTAATTGTTAATTGCAATTGACAATTGAAACTTGTAATTGTTAATTGCAATTGACAATTGAAACTTGTAATTGTTAATTGTAATTGTTAATTGCAATTGAAATCAGCAATTAAAACTGAAGATAAGAAGATGTGTGTGTATTGTGTTGTCCACTTGTTACTGTTTTACATATTTCAAATAAGGTACTTATAAGAAATGCTGGATACCTACCATCCCTCTCCCCCCCTGGGAAGAAAGCCAGGAAACTAACAAGGAAGGGTCACGCAGTGGCTCCGCTGAGATCCGAACGAGACAATTGTGTTTGCATTTGAAATGTTATAACTAGATGAATCCCAAATTTATACGTGCCACCGGGAGGAATATCGTGAGTTACAACATATTTTATAATGTAAGAACTACAAAAAAATTACATGGCAGAATAGTTTGAACCGAGTCATTTGTTCGAAAACGGTTGGGTAAGTGGAAAACTCGACCAACACGTATCCCATCATTTTCAACGACAACCTTTTTGGGGTAAAAAATTTTGTCCCAGGGTCCTCCGCAGGGTCCCAGACGGGGTCCAACTCAAAATTTTCAAATGGCAAGGGGGGTTAAGTGGCACATCATTTGAAAGCTGTTGTAAAATGAAAGAAAATGCAGCAAGTCTCGACTTTCTACAACAACCCTGTGCAAAATGACGGAGGGTCAAAATGTAAACAAAAACTTAATTGAAAAGTCCATGGTCACCCCTATAAATCGGAAATGGTGAGACTTGAAAATAGAAAGGGAGTCTGGCATTATGTTCAAAGTACAACAATTTAAGTGAAAACGTTTTGTCCCAGGTACCCACAGGGTCCCAGGTGGGGTCCAACTAAAAAGTTTCAAATGGCAAGAGAGGTTAAGAAACTCATCGTTTGCAAGATCTTGTTAAATGAAAGTAGATGGAGCAAGTCTTGACTTTCTACGACAACCCTGTCCAAAATTGTGGCGGGTCAAAATGTAAATAAAAGCTTAATTGAAAAATATGACCACCTTGAGTCCAAGGTGCTTAAAACCTGTCATTCATAACAGTACAAATCTAAATCCCTATTTTTCTCTATTATGTATTTAGAAATACTAGGAAGACTAAACAACAATTGAATTTCGATTCACTTCAACTATTATTTCATTCGGTAACAACATATATATGGTTTCTTCTTAGTGCAAGTTCGTCACGGTTCTCTCGACATTATTTACTTGAATATAACGAATATACGATGAACACACAACTATGACTTCCTACTCATAGTAAAAAAAAATAAATAAATAAAAATAAAAAAAATAAAAAAAGTTGAATACATTCCGGTATTTTTCTAATTTTGTCATACGTAGTTCATACAGAAAGAACTTGCTGCACCAGTAAGTTGGGGGCTCTATTGTAACGTATTCGTGATGGTTACATTTGTATGTCATTCGTTGGTTTAACTCAATACTTCAAACAATTCCAAATATATATATATATATATATATATATATATATATATATATATATATATATATATATATATATATATATATATATATATATATATATATAAATTGCAAGATTGGCAAGTAGTACCAAACATATGTAAGTCATTTCAGTACATCGAACTGCGTCAAACTTTGTTGGCTTGGTCACAGTATTCCAAGAAATAACATGTTTATATACAAACTCACTTTTCACGCTGGCAGCCATATTGGATTACAGATTATACTCTTTGATATTTTGTGGACTATTAACCATAAACGTTCACTTCTCCAACACCAGTGGTGTGAGCTGGATATGCGTTCGATACATAGTGCGGTATTTTGAACTCAAGATGTCGCGTTTTTGAACATTTTGCATATTTTAGTCACTTACTAATCCACATTAATGCCAAATTTGTTTTCCTAGCTTCAGCAGTTTGGTATGCTTATCCTTTCGATATAGGTTTTAAGCGGCCATCTTGGATTGTTTCCATTTTGACCCACCGCAATTTTGGACAGGGTTGTCGTACAAAGTCAAGACGTGCTCCATCTTCTTTCACTTAACAAGAGCTTTCAAACTATGTCCTACCCCTCTTGCCATTTGAAAGTTTTTAGTTCGACCCCACCTGGGACCATGTGGGGACCCTGGGACAAGACGTTTTCACTTAAATCGTTATACTTTGAAAATAATACCACACATCCTTTTCTGTTTTCACATTTGTCTCACCATTTCCGATTTATAGGGGTGACCATGGACTTTTCAATTAAGTTTTTGTTTACACTTTGACCCGTCGCCATTTTGCACAGGGTTGTTGTAGAGTGTCGAGACCTGCTGCATTTTCTTTCATTTTACAACAGCTTTCAAAAGATGTGCCACTTAACCCCCCTTGCCATTTGAAAATTTTGAGTTGGACCCCGTCTGGGACCCTGCGGAGGATCCTGGGACAAAATTTTTTACCCCAAAAAGGTTGTCGTTGAAAATGATGGGATACGTGTTGGTCGAGTTTTCCACTTACCCAACCGTTTCCGAACAAATGACTCGGTTCAAACTATTCTGCCATGTAATCTTTTTGTAGTTCTTACATTACAAAATATGTTGTAACTCACGATATTCCTCCCGGTGGCACGTATAACTTTGGGATTCATCTAGTTATAGCATTTCAAATGCAAACACAATTGTCTCGTTCGGATCTCAGCGGAGCCACTGCGTGACCCTTCCTTGTAAGTATTTTTTAAAATATATTATGTTTATGGTTCTATCCCCCTCGAAAGAACTCTATATGCCCGTCATGCATACAATAGGAATGGGCACCAGCGAGTTCGAGCGAGTTTTCTTTAAAACTCGACTCGACTCGAAGCAGACATCTTTGAGCTTGACTTGAGATCTCGGCTCGAAAAATTTCCCCCAACTCGACTCGAATTCGGATCGAGTTTCCAGTCGAGTCGAGCCAATTCGAGGTAAATCCTTTGTGTAGTTCCAAGTACTACTATCTTCAAGTATCCTACATAGACAATATAATAATCAATGATACTACTACTACTACTATAATTAATTATCATTATAACACCGTGTACCTGTATAAACATGGAATATAGGCGGTTTGTATCGGAATACTAAAAATTAGTTGACTGTCGATCTTGGTCGTCAAGAAATCTTCAGGAGGCAAGGACATCGGTCACGAGGTTCTTGGTTTGAGTTCAGGAGGAGCAAGTATTCGGGCTCGAGCCAAAAATTGTTAGAAGTTATGGGACTCCAGCCAAACATGTTCAAAACTGCTCGACCCGGGCTTAGGGTTGTCAACAGCTCAAGCGGCTCGCTCACAGCTTATTCACTTATCGAGCCGAACCGAGAAGTGAGCCGAGCCAACAGCTCATCCAACCGAGCCAGCTCCAGCCGATGGCTCACACGAGCCGAGCCGAATTGAGCTGATTGATTACCCCAACCAAGCCCGTTCGAGCCATCGGCTCAGTTGAGCTGACTCGAACCCAGCCTATGGACTCGTTTCAACGGAGCTGGTTCGAGCCATTGGCTCCAATCGAGCCGAGCCGATGACTCGTCTATACCGAGCCGGTTCAAGCCATTGGCTCAATTGAGCCCAGTCGATGGGTAATCCCAACCAAGCCAGCTCAAGCTGTACGCTCAGTTGAACCAAGCCGAGTCGGTTGACATCACTATTCCGGTTGGGCTTCTACTTTGGCTAAAAAATTGGACCGTGCAGTTCTCAGCCTTGATGGTAAGAACTACAAAAAATGATAAGAAATCTTTAGTTTTACGTCTCACGCTTATGTCGGATAGGCTAAAGGAGACGGTGATGATAGGAAATGAATGAAATGAAGAAAGTGGGAGGAAACGGGAGAACCCCGAGAAAATCCACGAGCACGGTGTTTGTCCACCACAAAGTACAAACTGCGCCAGCTGGGATCGAACCAGGGACCTCAAGCACCGGAGGTGAACGCTCTACCACTGACTCACCGCGCCAACTGGTAAGAACTACAGTATATACTTATATTGGTGCTCACGGCGTCATTAACTTGTTCCGCCACCAACGAATTTCAAGGTACTTTGTTCTGCATCTTTTGTGCGTGTTTTGTGTCGCTTTATGCGCCTATTCCCACATTTTGTGCATCACCGGAAGTGGGTCAAAATGGGCCTACAAATATGGCGGAACAAGTTATTGCTCTTCTGCCACCAATGAATTTCGAGATTGTTTCCTTCACAACGTTTTATGCCGTTTTGTGCGTCTACTTCCGTTTTGTGCGTCGTGGGAAGTGGGTTAAAATGAGTCCCCAAGGTGGGACGAAAACGATCAAGAGTTCCGCCACTATTAAATCTCGAGGTCGTTAATTTCACATCGCGTACCCTTTTGTACGTCTATTTCGACGTTTTGTGCGTCACTGGAAGACGGTTAAAATGGGCCTCGAAGGTGGGACGAAAATGACCCACTGCTCCGCCACTACCGAATTTCGATATCCTTCCTTTCGCATCGACTACTGAATTTTCGTGCTGTTTCGTGCTCCCATTTCCACGTTTCGTGCGTCACCAGAAATGGGTCAAAATGGGCTTCCAAAGTAGGACGAAAATGACACACTGTTCCGCCACTATCGAATTTCGAGGTTGTTAATTTTACATCGCGTACCCTTTTGTGCGCCTATTTCGACGTTTCGTACGTCACTGGAAAATGGTCAAATTGGGCCTCGAAGGTGGGATGAAAATGACCAAGAGTTTTGTCACTACTGAATTTTGATATCCTTCCTTTTGCATCGACTAGTGGATTTTCATGCCGTTTCGTGCCCTTATTTCAACGTTTTGTGCGTCACCGTAAGTGGGTCAAAATGGGCTTCCAAGATGGGACGAAAATGACCGAGAGTTCCGCCACTATTAAATCTCGAGGTCGTTAATTTCACATCGCGTACCCTTTTGTACGTCTATTTCGACGTTTTGTGCGTCACTGGAAGACGGTGAAAATGGGCCTCGAAGGTAGGACGAAAATGACCCACTGCTCCGCCACTACCGAATTTCGATATCCTTCGTTTTGCATCGACTAGTGGATTTTCGTGCCGTTTCGTGCCCTTATTTCCACGTTTAGTGCGTCACCGGAAGTGGGTTAAAATGAGTCCCCAAGGTGGGACGAAAACGATCAAGAGTTCCGCCACTATTAAATCTCGAGGTCGTTAATTTCACATCGCGTACCCTTTTGTACGTCTATTTCGACGTTTTGTGCGTCACTGGAAGACGGTCAAAATGGACCTCAAAGGTGGGACGAAAATGACCCACTGCTCCGCCACTACCGAATTTCGATATCCTTCCTTTCGCATCGACTACTGAATTTTCGTTCTGTTTCGTGCCCCCATTTCCACGTTTCGTGCGTCACCAGAAATGGGTCAAAATGGGCTTCCAAGGTAGGACGAAAATGACACACTGTTCCGCCACTATCGAATTTCGAGGTCGTTAATTTTACATCGCGTACCCTTTTGTGCGCCTATTTCGACTTTTTGTACGTCACTGGAAGATGGTCAAAATGGGCCTCGAAGGTGGGATGAAAATGACCAAGAGTTTCACCACTACTGAATTTCGATATCCTTCCTTTTGCATCGACTAGTGGATTTTCGTGCCGTTTCGTGGCCTTATTTCCACGTTTTGTGCGTCACCGTAAGTGGGTCAAAATGGGCTTCCAAGATGGGACGAAAATGACCAAGAGTTCCGCTACTATGGAATTTCGAGGTCGTTAATTTCACATTGCATAACCTTTTGTGCGCGTATTTCGACGTTTTGTGCGTCACTGGAAGACGGTCAAAATAGGCCTCGAAGGTGGGACGAAAATGACCCACTGCTCCGCCACTATACCTACCGAATTTCGTGGTCCTTCCTTTCGCGTCGAGTAGTGAATGTTTCGTGCCGTTTCGTGCTGTTATTTTCACGTTTTGCGCGTCACCAGAAGTGTGTGAAAATGGAGGTCCAAAGTGTGACCAAAATGACCCATTGTTCCGACACTATCGAATTTCTAGGTCGTTTCTTTCGCATCGTTTAGTGATTATTTTTTTTAAAGTTTTCTGTGCCTACTTCCTCGTCTTGTGCGCCACCGGAAGTGAGTTAAACGGGCCTTTAAAGTGGGAGTTAAATGGCTCACTATTCCGCCACTATCGAATTTCGGGGTTGGTTCTTTCGCATCGTTTAGTGTGTATTTTGTACCGTTCTGTTCGCCTACTTGCACGTTTTGAGCATCACCAGAAATGCGTCAAAATGGTCCATCAATGTGTGAGAAAATAGAGCCATTATTCCGCCACTATCGAATTTGGGGGGTCGTTTCTTTCGCATCGTATAGTGCCTGCTTTGTACCGTTTTGTGCTCCTATTTCCACTTTAGTGCTTCTATTTCTACTTTAGTGCGACAACAAAAATGGGTCAAAATGGCCTACAAGTATAGCGGAATAACTTAATGCTGTTCCGTCACCATCAAATGAGGTCGTTTCCTTCACACTTTTTATACATGATTTGTGTCGCTTTGTGCATCAGTGGAAGAGGGTCAAAATGGACCTTGAAAGTGGAATGAATATGTCTTTCTCTGCCATATTTGTAGGTCACCTTTGACCCACTTTCGTTGGCCTACAAAACGTGAAAGTATGCGCAGAAACGGTATAAATATGCACTAAACAATGCGAAAAAAGCGACCTTGAAATTCGATACTGGTGGGAGAGTGGATCAGTTTTCTTCCCACATTGAATGCCCATTTTGACCCACTACCATTGATTCACAAAACGTGGAAATAGGCTTACAAAACGGTAGAAAACACGCACAAGACGATGTGAAGGACACGACCTCGAAATCGTTCCTGACGGAACAGCATTAACTTGTTCCGCCATATTTGTAGGATAACGTTGACCCATTTCCGGTGACTCAGAAAACGAGGAAATAGGTGCACAAAACGACACAAAAATGGAAATTTAGCTTAATTACATGGAAATTTTAAGTTTGTAAGCTTAATTATATGGAAAATTTTATACATTTTTCCTTTAAGTTGGTCTACTTTACGTTGACTTGGGACTTTTAAATTGTATTCATTTTTCCACTGAAAAATATGTATAATTCAACAAGTTGATTTGATTTTGAGTTGCTTTTGGGGTTTAACGTCCCGGTCAGCAGCGAGGCTATATGAGACATGGACCTACTGATTAACGTGGAATCCGAACCACATGAGCTCCCGCAGGGAATCGAACCCGGGTTTCCCACGCCAAAGGCGCGTACGCTAACCGCTTAGCCACGGAGGAGCTCTATGATTCAACAAGGAAATATTTATTAGTTATAATTATAATAATTATCTATATAATTGAATTCATTGTAATTTGGTCCATAACAAACACTTTACCATTTCATACTAGCTGTTATACCCGTTCTTCGCACGGATCAGATAAAATATCAATGTAAACAAACTGAACAACGGTAGAACAATTAAGAAACATTTCTAACATTGGATATATTTTGTGTGAATATATATCCAACAACGTACATGTGCTTTCATTGGGAAGGCCGATGGGGCTGAATTTGAACGTAAACACTATCGGGGGTGTCACTATACGTCTGAGCAACCCCGATAAATATGGATTCGACACAAATTCTACTACTTTTACATGTCCCGGTGAACACCCCCTCAGACCCCCTTGGTTCGTATTGTGAAACAATCTCCTCTGCCCCCCCCAACCCCCAACTAATACCACGAAAACTATGAATGTGACACTAACATCTGCCATTTTCTACTACTTTTTACATATGCCGGTAAAAATCCCTATAATCCTCTGGTTCCAATTTTGAAATAAACAATGCGTCTGGTCCGCAGCCGATGGGGGCTGTATTTGGAAGTCAACGCCTGTGGAAGTATCACCATTCATCTCAGCGACAGCTAAAACTATGGATTTGACACTAATATCGGTCACTTTCCATTAGTTTTACATGTCTCGCAATTCCCCACCCCCGGTGACTCCCGGCCCGCATACAATGCTGGCTAAATTTGAAAATCATCGCTAATGAAAGTATCACCATTAATCTCAGCCACCGCGAAAACTACGGAATTGACATCGGTCATTGTGGATTATTTTTACATGTCTCGTGATCCCCTTCATAATGCCCCCGTTTCTTATCTGATGGGGGCTAAATGTGAGAGTAAACGCGGTCTTGAGTTTCACCAATGAGCTCAGCTACCCCGAAAACTATGAATTTGACATTAATATCGGTCATTTTTGATTATTTTTTTACATGTCTCGGAATTCCCCCCTCTGGTGACCCAAGGCCCGCATACAACGGTGGATGAATTTGAAAGTCATCGCTAATGGTAGTGTCACCATTGATATCAGCAACCGCGAAAACTATGGATTTGACACTAATATCGGTCATTTTGGATTACTTGTACGTTTCGGTATCCCCCCCCCCATTGACCCATGGCCCGTAGCAGAATACGGTGAATTTGGAAGTTAATGCGATCGGAGTTTCACCATTGATCTCAGCGACCGCGAAAACTATGAAATCGACACTGATATCGGTCATTTTCTACTACTTTTACATGTCCCGGTAAACGCCCCCCTGAGACCCCCTGGTTCGAATTTTTTCGAAAAAGCTTTGCCTTGGTGTGAAACCTGGACCAAGGTATCTTTGACTAAAATTTGGTAACTCTCGGTCGACTTGTCTGGTCCCCAGGCCGGTCCCGGTAAACGTCTCCTGGAGACCCCATAGTAAGGAATTAAAAAAAAAAAAACTCTTCGTCTTGGTCTGGGGCCTAGACCAAGCTACCCGTGACCAAATTTTGAAAAGTTTCGGTCCACTCGTCTCGTCTACAGGCCGCACAAAGATAGACACACAGACACACGAACAAACTATTTTATTTATATTAGAAAGGTCAGATCCGCTGTTATTGTATTAGTGCGATGCTTGAGCGATTGATCGTAGAAATTCAAACTCCGATGAGTGATAATTTTATAGGCTTGTATTATTACAAGTTTAAACTCTTTAGTCAGTAGAGAAGAGGGCGTGAATCATGGGTCAGAGTTGATGACAATGGGTTTTGGCGGGTCTGTGGGTCACAGTGGGTAAGAGTGATTTATGGTGGGTGGTGGGTCAGAGTGGGTCACGGTGGGTCGTGGGTCACGACGGGTGGTGAGTCAATTGGTCGTGGCTAAAGTTTTCATTGCCCCACGCCCTCTGAACTACAGTGTTGAAAATTAATCAGTGAAAATCAATTGCAATTGATCAATCAATTGAAAGTATATGCTGTGGAAATCAATTGCAATTGAATCAATTGCCAATTAATTTCAATTGCAATTGAATTACAGAATTCAATTGCAATTACTTTCCACTGCAATTACTTTCAATCAATTGATCAATTGCAATTGATTCTCCTTTTTTAATGGCCAACTGCAATTAACAATTAACCATTACTTATTTCAATTGTTAATTGCAATTAACAATTAAATTTACAGATTAATTGTTAATTGTTAATTCAATTGAAATTTGCCCAACACTGGGTTAAATATATCATTACTGGCCAAAATACCTGCTCTTCTATGGGAAGATAAATTAATGGAAAATATTTAAAAGACTAATTTGGACCTCTCTCCCTTCTTAGGTTTAAATCGAAGTGAATTGATAGAAACCAATAATTGAAATCTCTCCTTCCTTAGCATACTATGAAGTACCGTGTAATGCTGAGCAGCACCCTGCTATATTGAGAATGACTAAATTACAATTTTTTGGACTATTTAAATCCCTGTTGAAATCAAATAATTTTAAATCTAATTTAATTCGTTACAGTAATTCAGCTTCAAAGAACATTCGATTACGGAGGTACGAATATACGGGTGCCAGACAAGTAGGCCTATTTGTAGAATCATTATATTCACTTCGTCATTGTGTAAACTAGCCAATAAACGAAAGAGTAGTGTTTCTTTACCACTATACTACATTCCTTTAGACTGTATGAGCCTTTTAATTGAATGATCTCCAACGTTAATACCCTTTCTTAACAAAACTATTGGAGACACTTCGACTCCTCAAGTGAATAGTCGTAGATTGGTAGTGAAATGTGCGACACGAAGCAGAACAACAACCAGTCACATTGAAAGCAGAAGCCATCTCCAGGCCATCCCAGACCTAAAGCACTGAGAGTTCATCGTAGCAGAAACAGTCCATGAGGGATACCCAGGCCATCGTCTAGCAATTATCATCATACCGTTCCAGTAGTCCATTCATTGACCCTAGCAGATTTGACAGAATAAAGAATCCAGTCGTCAACTTCATTTGGTTTCTTCAACTGCCAGCCAAGTAAAACAGTACTGCGCAGATCCTATTCATCATTCGTCACGACTATGATATGTCATCAAGGACCAAAAATAACTAAAGCAAGTGCTCATTCCAATCCTTTTAATTAAATCCCTTCTTCTCTCCCTCTTTTACCCTCTACCTAATCTAGTTGCTATTTTATCAATTTTAAATGACTGAGTTTCATTTAAGCATAACCTCTCATTATGACAGGTATGTCTGGATTGTTACTTCTCATCCCCATCTATATACCTTTATTTGACAAATCTAATCTTCTATCTAATCGAATCTAATATAAACAAAATGAATAGTTTGTTTGTCTGTGTGCGAGCTGGAGACCAGATGAGTGGACCGAGAGCTGCCAAATTTGTGTCACGTGTACCTTGGTCCAGTCCCCAGACCAAGACGAAGCGGTTTTTTCAAATTTCGAGCCAGGGAAGTCTCCGGGGGGCGTTTACCGGGACATGTAAAAGTAGTAGAAAATGACCGATATTAGTGTCGAATTCATAGTTTCCGCGGTCGCTGAGATCAATTGTGACACACCGAACGCATTAACATCCAAATTCACCCATTCGGCTGCGCGCCGGTATCACCGGGTGGTCTTGGTCTTGGTCTTGCACGTCAAGTCTTGGTCTTGGTCTTGCACACCCAGTCTTGGTCTTGGTCTTGATCTTGCATGCAAGAGTCTTGCAAGTCTTGCATTTAAGAAATCTCAAGCTTTTCATAGGTAAATTTTATTATGGATAAAAGGAATAATAAACTCTGCAATGCGCCAATAGTAACGGAAATACAATGCATGTTTCTAAATGTAATATAGTTTAACTTTGTGTAAGTACCATGATAGTGTACAACATAGGTGATGACCTTTCCTTTTTTAATGGGTGCCCAAGCTTCACTACTTGTAAGATATGCGTAAATCACAACGTTTTGTAATCTGTTTATTGTTTTTAAGAAATCCACTGGTTCCCAAACTGGAGAGGCTACCCCTGAGACACATGAAAGAAAATCAAGACGGCACAGATTATTGAAATACCATGAATTGCAAAATTATTTTTACACTCTAAAGGCGTCAGATTTTCCTTTTCAACCACGATGAGCTAATCAATCCTTGTATTAATCAAACTTGCAATTAAATATTGAGATTTGGTTTTACAGATTCCAATATGTACTCTATGGGGCAGAAACATTGACATTATGCAAAAGTGATGAAAAAATTGCAGGCTTCAGATACATGGGCATGGAGAAAAAAGGAGAGGATTAACTGTGTTGAACGGACAACGAATGAGGTGTTAAAAAATAGCAGTAGGGAAAGAAAGAAGAATTTTAGATATTGTTAAGAGAAGGAAGAGGAACTGGTCAGCATATTGGCTGAGGAGGAACTGTATTAGGAGGGACGTGCTGGAGGGTATTGTGGAAGGAAAGAGAGGGAGGGAGCGAAGGAGACTAGTTGAAGGAAGGTATTAAAACCGAAAATTGCTTCGTCAATACGAAGAGACTAGCTGAGGACCATCGAACGTCGAAGCTACTCAGTTGCAGCAAGTAACCTGCCAATAATGGCAGAATATCTATTATGAAGAAGATGATATATTTAGCAATATTGACTAAAAAAGAGAGAGAAAATTAAAATAATAATTATTATAATCAAACCTCTTAATATTTTAGAATAATTTGAATGAAAATTGAAAACGATTCAACTGTCTATATCTTTTGTGTAAATTCAATCTATATAAATACTTTTGACGTATTGGAAATACGAAATAACGGTATCAAACTCCAAGTTATTTGAAGTCTCACTTGTGAATATGGATTACCAGCATCAATTACCCACTTCGTTGGGTTAAACTTAATAATAATAATAATAATAATAATAATAATAATAATAATAATAATAATAATAATAATAATAATAATAATAATATATTTCGTTAGTCAGTCACGTTTTACTATTAGTAAAGCGCTCTCTGATATCGGTCATTTTCGATTATTTTTATATTTCTCTCCCCTCCTCCCCCCAAGTTGCGGGGCTGAATTTGAATTTAAACGGCATCAGAAGTGTCACTATTCGTCTCAGAGACCCCAAAAACTAAGGATTCGGCACTAATATCGGTCATTTTCAATAAACTTGTATATCTGCTTCACCCCATGTCGCGAGGTACGGCATCGGAAGTTATTGTTCATCTCAATGACCTCGAAAACCATGAGATCGACATTGATAATGGTAATTTTTGATAATTTTATATGTCTTGTTCCTCCCCAAGTTGCGGTGCTGAATTTGCATTTAAACGGAATCGGAAGTATCACTTTCACCTTAGCGACGCCGAAAACTATGGATTCGACACTAATATTTGGTCATTTTTGATCATTATTATGTATCTCCCTCTCCCCAAGTGACGAGGCTGAATTTGGTTGTAAACGGCATCGGAAGTGTCAGTGTTCAACTCAGCGAACTGGAAAACTATGGATTTGACAATAACATTTATCATTTTCGATCGTTTTTATATATGTTCTCTTCCCTTCGCCTGTTCTCGCCCTTCGCTAAACTTGGATTTAAATAGCATCGGAAGTGTCACTGTTTATCTCAGCGACCCCTAAAACTATAGACTCCATTTTAATATCGGTCATTTTCCATCATTTTTAAATATCTTTCATTTTCCCTCCCCTAAACTGTACCGTCAAAGTGATATGACAGGAATCACCTCAGGTCCGATCCTTATCTATGTTGAAAATGAGATCGAGTTCGGTCGGGTGGTTCAAGAGTTATTACATTTTTATTTATTTTTGTACATTTTCCATCCTACCTCCTACCCTAAGTTCTACTGTCAGTGTGATTTAAAAAAAAAAAAAAAAAAAACACCCCAAGTCAGAACCTCATCTATGTTGAAAATTTGATTGAGATCGATTGGCTCGTTCAAGAGTGATGAAGTCACAAAGAAAACACTTATATATATCCCTACGTTGCACCGTCAAAGTAAAATGATAAAAATCACTCCAGGCTTGAACCTCATCCATGTTAAAAATTTGATCGAGATTGGTCGTTTGGTTCAAGAGTTATTAAGTTTTATTTATTATTTTATAACTCCCCCTCTTCCCTCCCCTAAGTTTTACCGTCAAAGTGAAATGATGAAAAAACTCCCAGGATCAAACCTCATCTATGTTGAAAATTTGATCGAGATCGGTCGGCTGGTTCAAGAGATTAGGACTCACTTTTAACTCTATAATATAAATTTATTGTTGCAGTATAATGTTATATCGTTCAATCCTCGATTTGCCGTATACCTAAGAAGGCTAAAAGTTATATTAATAAACAATTATTCAATGTATAAGCGTCCGCCCATGAAATCAAACTTGCAGTCACATGCACTAAGTTTTTGTCAATGTCATGAAAATGTTATTTCGATATTAGTTTTAAGAGTATTGTGTACATTGAAAATTTCCAGCGGATGCTTGAGTCTCGGAGCCAAGGTCATACCCATGTAGTCGCCACCTATGGTGCACGGTATTACCGATGCTTAATGCTATTTCTCTTTAGTTTTGGAAGAAGAACACCACTAATATGCTTTGAAATGAAATGAAGTATCTAGTTTAACGTACCACGATTGTGCACCAAGGCTAAGGGAGACGGTGATAATGAGAAATGACTGAAATAGTGAAATGAAGAAAGTAGGAGGAAACGAAAAAATACCGAGAAAACTCACGCACATGGTGTTTGTCCACCAAAAATCTCACATAATGCGAGATGACACCTGTGTGGCTTGAAAACGAGTAATATCTTCAGAAAACGCGTACAATCAATTCAGAAAACGACATACTGTTGCTATAAGCTACAGGGGCAGATCGACTCACACGGATTGCCTAATCTACTGGGAACACATTCACTCCAGCAGCATTTTTACTGAAGCCAAGAAATCCATCTCCTTCTTTTTTACATTACATAAAAAAATTCAAGTAGTGCCGGTACTTGTGCAAGATTCTTGCGGAAGAGTCTTGGTCTTGGCCTTGATCTTGCAGGTATGGTCTTGGTCTTGGTCTTGCACCCCTTGATCTTGGTCTTGGTCTTGCATCGGGATTTCTGGTCTTGGTCTTGCATGCAAGACTCTTGCAAAAACTACAAGTCCAAGACTCTTGCGCTCATCACTAGTTGGGAGATACTGAAACATGTAAAAATAATCCAAAATGACCGATATTAGTGTCAACTCCATAGTTTTCGCGATCACTGAGATCAATGGTGAGACTTCCATTTCCAATGACTCTCAAATTCAGCTACCATTGTATGCGGGTCGGGGTTCACCTACGCGCACGAAGAGAGGTTACCAAGACATGTAAAAATAATCCAAAATGATTGATATTAGTGTCAAATCCATAGTTTTCCCGATCGCTAAGATGAATGATGATACTCCCACAGGCATTGACTTCCAAACACAACCCCCATGCGAAGAATGGGTATTTCAGCTAGTCTAATATAGTCTAAATAAAATAGTTTGTCTGTGTGTTTGTCTGTGTGCGGCCTGGGGATCAGACGAGTTGACCGAGTGTTACCAAATTTGAATCACGGGTACCTTGGTCCAGGCCCCAGACCAAAACGAAGCGTTTTTTTTTTCAAATTCGACCCAGGGGGTCTCAGTGGGGACATGTTTACCGGGACATGTAAAAGTAGTAGAAAATGACCGATATTCGTGTCGAATTCATAGTTTTCGCAGTCGCTGAGATCAATGATGAAACTCCGATCACATTAACTTCCAAATTCACCCCATTCGGCTGCGGGTCGGCGGTCATCGGGGAGAGATGCTGAAATATGTAAAAATAATCCAAAATGACCGATATTAGTGTCAAATTCATAATTTTCGCGGTCGCTGAGATCAATGGTGACACTTCCGTTAGCGATGATTTTCAAATTCAGCTACCATTGTATGCGGGTCGGGGTTCGCCTAAAAGAGGGGGGGCTTAAAGATGTAAAAATAATCCAAAATGACCGATATTAGTGTCAAATCCATAGTTTTCACGGTCGATGAGATGAATGGTGAAAGTCTCACAAGCGTTTACTTCGAAATAGAGCCTCCGTGCGAAAAATGGGTATTTCAGCTAGTTTATAATAATTTATTGATCGATTATAAAATAACATCTGAACTAACAGAACTGATGACTCACATCTGCACGGGTAATAAATTACAAGATGCCACTGGACCTGAATTTCTAGGAAAATGTTAACACATTGCATCATTAAAACCTGGACAAGCAAAGATAGCTAATGGTTATCAATTACCAGATAATCACATGATTTTGACGTGTGAACCACGAAATTCTAGTAAAAAGATCTTCCGTGAAAGTTACAAGAACTGTTTCAAAGTTATCTTGGATAATGATATTTCGACAATTGTGTTCCCTAATATATCAACAGGAGCCATCCATTTTTCTAAAATGAATGCATCTTGCATTTCATTTGCCACGACGAGATTTTTTCTTGAAGAACACTTAGATGACGTACAACGTGTGGTATTTTGTATTTATGCTAAAGAAAATTGGGACATATATCAACTACTCCCAATATATATGTTCCTATAAATGAAAAAGATGTTAGCACGTCTGTCCGTAAGTAACATCTATGAAGTTTACGAGGCCTGTCTAAAAAGTATCCGACCTTAATTTTTTCCACGCAAAGTAGTGATTCTCAGGCGGCGCCACCGTGCACGGTGGAAGGAGGAACCTTAATGCGCATGCTTGAATTTTTTCACCGCGTTCGCGTGTGCCATCGTGAGCTGGTGGTCGCGAAGTGAGGTGCTGTTGGTAGTGTTCGTCGGATTTAGTGTTTCTCGCAAGATGACTGAACGAATTGAGCAAAGATACTGCATCAAATTCTGTCAAAGGCTGGGTGATTTTCAAAGCCAAACAATTCGTAAGATTCAGCAGGTGTTTGGAGAAGATGCGATGGGTGTAACACAAATTAAACAATGGTTCAACCGATTCAAAGATGGCCGCACATCAGTCGAGAGTGAGCAGCGTAGCGGCAGGCCCCAAACTGCTCGGAATGCAGCTGTTGTTGAGCGGGTGCGAAATTTGGTGATGGCAGATCGCCGTTTGACAGTGCGGGAGATTGCAGAAGATGTTGGAGTGAGTAAAGATTCTGCACATGCAATTTTGCGTGACGATTTGAACATGAAACGAGTGGCTGCTAAATTTGTACCCAAGTTGTTGTCTCAGGAACAAAAAGACACCCGTTTTGACGTTGCACAGGACCTTCTGGACACCACCAACACTGATCCTGGGTATCTGAATTCCGTGATAACTGGAGATGAGTCATGGGTGTACGGGTACGACCCAGAAACAAAACAACAATCGTCTCAATGGAAGCATCCCGATTCTCCAAGGCCGAAGAAAGCGCGGCAGGTGCGAAGCAAAATCAAGGTGTTGCTGACTGTTTTCTTCGATGCCCGTGGAATTGTGCATCACGAGTACGCACCGGAAGGACAAATAGTGACAAAGGAGTACTATCAAGATGTTCTCAGGCGACTCCGTGACGCAGTCCGGCGCAAAAGACCAGACATGTGGACAGCGAAGAACTGGCACGTCCATCATGACAACGCCCCAGCACATTCATCCCAATTGATCCACACGTTCTTAGCCAAACATGGAATTACAACCGTTCGCCAACCTCCCTACTCTCCAGACCTGGCTCCTTGTGACTTCTGGTTGTTTCCAAAATTGAAGACGCCTCTGAAGGGATCCCGTTTTGAGAGTAGAGAAGACATAATGCGGAACACGACGACGGAGCTGAACAACATTCCAAAAGAAGACTTCCAGCGGTGTTTCCAGCAGTGGAAGGATCGGTGGGCTAAGTGTGTGGAAGCACAAGAGGCCTACTTTGAAGGGGATTAGGGTCCCAAATCTGTCAGGTATTCGCAACTATTTTTCTGGCCAAAGGTCGGATACTTTTTAGACAGCCCTCGTACATTCTTGAAGATTGGAATCAAGATAGGATCATCTAGCTTCTAGCAGTTGAACGACAAACTTTCTTTTAGTACTGGCCATACTAAAAATAAGTTAGTCATGGTTTCGAATAGTGCATTTAAATCTGCCGGCAGGACATTAAAATCAGTTGACCATAAAATTACTATTTCTTTATTTAGAACACGCTGGTATCTTCATATGATAACAGCTAGGCGACGTATATGTATAGAAGAAAAGAATAAGAAGCAAAATACATAAACAAATATTACGTTATATTACTAGTTAATCTCATTATTTTATGCACGGATACATTATTCATTTGTTTCACTCATTGTTTATTTATTTGTGAGAAGATATAGAACAAACAAGTTTTTTATTTATTTTTTGGAAAATGTGAGTATATGAAGAATGGAGAAAAGATTGTTTAATTTCTTTTACTAACCCCACGATATCCTCGAGTCAATTTTCAAAATATGCATCATTTGATACTCATGGTTAAACTGTTGTTTTACATCAGCTTATGATAGGAAAATGATCATTGTACGCTTATTAACTAAAATCCAGAGAGATATATGATACATGAAGAACATTTGAATATTTTATCTTGATATTTGACATTTTGAGTTTTTCTTCCACCGTTATTGCAAGAAGATATGTGAAGGTTTCAAGAATTTTCAAGACAATTCAGAAGACTCCATTCCCTTTCGATGTCCGAAGATTCGAAAATCCGAAAACAGAAGATAAGCGATAAGAAGAAAACATTATTTTAGTTAGGGAAATAGGTCATATGTGAGGAATAGTTTAATGGTGCTGATTCACTATGGTTTGAATACAAGTCAGGATATTGGGCTATAACCACATCATTTTGGATCTTTTTTTTTTTTTTTTTAATTCGACGAACACTTTAAGCTTAATAAAAGCTTGGAGCTCGATTTTCCTCACACCAGAGTCAGTACTCTTCTTGTGTTGGTCAAACTATACTAGGGCCTATCTTTAGTTAGCTAGATAGTACCAAATTATTTTTTCTTTCCCGTATTTTATAATACTCTATTTAATTTTTTCTTCATTTTATCTACGTTAGAGTTATTTTTATATTAGATTTTCGTCGTTGTTTTTAAGAATAATTATGATTTTGAACTTCTACTAGCATTCATAATTTTCTTTTGGTTAATATTTATTATCAACGTTTATTATTTCATTTATTTAAGTTAGATATCAAACATATTAATTATTTTCAATATCATTATTTAAACATTATTATAATTATGATTGAAATTATTAAATTTTAATATACTCCTACTATCCATTTCCTTTCTATCATTACCTGAGCACGTTATAGGCTTAAATATCTACAGTTCTACTAAACACACGCTAATACATTTGTTCTATTATCGCAGTGAATCTGTAGTCACCAACATTCCGGCTGACGCTCAAGGTCGTCGATTGCTGATATAAACTGCCAAGTTACCTTGAACTCATTAATCTGCTACACAGAGCAAAAAACTTGCACATTTGCTTCCTAAACAAAACAATATTTACTAATATTGTTTTATTTTCCTTGTTCACAGGAATTCCTTGCGATCAATTTCTGGATCTCTTCAATTTTAATTTTAAAAATACCAAATTCTACTGCAAAAAATTAAAATCTCTGCATGTTTAATCTCGGCGTCGGGGTGTGTGGTACAGTCCGCGGCATAAAATTTGTTACAAAAATTCTAAGTCCAAATGAATAACAAACTCTTGCCCAGTTTTCTTATGCATTCCCGCAATACATGTATCAATCGATTAGTTGCTTCTAGTATTTATTCCAACTCCTCCCCGTCCTCCACCTCCCCTTGTCTAAAGCAGTGTGTGTGACGTAGTACACTCTTTCCATTCAGCTG
The DNA here is from genome assembly GCF_964235325.1 of Thermobia domestica. NCBI lineage: Eukaryota > Metazoa > Arthropoda > Insecta > Zygentoma > Lepismatidae > Thermobia > Thermobia domestica. Next base: position 195,110,399 of record NC_137455.1, on the reverse strand, counting down.
AAAAAGAAACAGGAATCAAGTTTACAACGTTATAGCTTTAAAACAGTCTTTTCCATTAGTTTGTTCTGAAATATTTTTAAGAGCCTAAATTAAAGGAAAGTCACACAATCTTCCCAGAGCTTCATAAATATCTTTAGTTTCATTCTTTTCTTTCTTTAAAGAGTGCAAGGTAGTAAGATGCTCCCTAAGAAATCTATGGAAATTGCCAAGAGCTCTAAAATATCTACGGACAGAAACGAGTTTTATTCAATGATTCATTGAATTTCTTTTCAGTAAGTGCAAGCAAATGTTTCAGGGGCGTCATTTGGGCAGGACAGGAGGGTGTAATTCCCCCTCTCTTGAGCTTCATAAATACGTATTTTTGGATCAAATGTATAGTAATACACTAATAAAAAGTGAAAATCTTATGTCGCCGGAGAATCTCTTCCTCCCCTCCCCCCCCCCCCGAATAAAGTCTAAAAGACACTGGTTTTAACAACAAACCTATAGAGTTACGATAGCACATTGCTAAAGAGCTTACATTTGGTTTCAAGAGTCGAAGGTTTGATCTCAAGCCATATGACTTCCTGGGTGACATTGAGAGAGAGAGAGAGAGGGGGGGGATTCAAGTATGGAGACAGAAAGGGATGATTTGTATACACAGATTTAGAATTGGGGAAAAAATGATCGGACAGCATTCGTATTATGACGAAAATTCTGATTTTGTGAAAGATAAGAAGGGAAGTTTTCGAACTGCGAGGATCACATTAGGCAGTTGTCGAATTAATGTGGAGAACTCTTTTTAGAGCATCAGATGATTACGAAAGGAGAGAAAGATCTTCAGAACTGAGGAATTAAGATTTTAAAAAATCCGGTTTCGGCGACGAGTTTCGAACCACGAACCTTGTGGTCATCGAACCTTGACTTTATCCATTCTGCTACGGAGGATTCTATTACTCGTTCACATACGTTTCCCTTAGCTGCGTTGAAAGCTACCTTAAGGGGATATTCCAAAAGTTGACTCGGTAGATGCGCCGTTCAGTTAGGACGTAAACCTCTTGTAACTTTGTTACAATGTGCAAAATGAACTTCCTCTTCTTCAGGACACTTTTTAAAGCTTTAAAATTTGTTACTATTGTTTTAATTAAGTTACATTTGATAGAACCATCTGATAAAGTAGTGCCAAGCCCTGTGCGTCATTGTCTGTTAGGTGAATGGTTAATGTAAGTTATTTTACGTGGATGGTCAGAGCTTCCAATCAAGACCATTCTTATTGATTATTTTATTTGAGCTACGCTCAAACTGTATATTCCACAAGTTCAAGTTTGAAGTAATGTAGTCACAGCTAGTTTAATTCGAAATAATTTACCAATATTATATTTGTTACTAAATTTACATGGCACTCCTCACTTGTTTGTAGCCCTGCATAAATGCAAAATTGTTTTAAAAGTATATTTTACTTTCAAGTATTATTGATTTTTTAAAAATTGTCCTTCAAATTTATTTTATAATTATTTTCTATTTCTTAATTATAACATATTTTCTATTTATATTGTATTCTATGTTACACGTTTATTATTTACATTTTATGTCTTACCTTTGAAGAGGAGCTTTTGACAATTCAGAGCAGCAGGGACATACACAGGATGCAGGCCTTGGCAATCCAGAGCTTTTGCCCCCACGAAATCACTACTTTTTTGTTTGTATATATATCTAATTTTATAGATGGTGATAGCAGGGGCGGATCCAGGGGAGTGTGTTTGGGGTGATCGCATCCCCCAGAATAGGGAACTTTTTATACTTTTTATTTTAAAAATAAAACATATCCTAAGTATTTTTCATCTTTGTATTATAAACTTAAATTAAAACCTAAAGTAGATAGGCCTTACTTTCTTAAGAAAGTTAATTCTACAGAAGAGCTCTTTCTCATGTTCTATTTTTTTCTTTTCTTTCTTTTCTTTTCTTTCGTTCTTTCTTTTTTCTTTTCTTTTTTTCAATCCGCTCTTACCTTGATTTGACTTCGAACGACCGCCCCTCCCAAACAATCATCCTGGATCCGCCCCTGGATGATAGATATTTTAGTAAAATATGCTTTCAATCGCTGAAATAAATTCCTGTCAAGCTTTCGATCGCTGAAATAAATTTCTGTCTACGGCCCTGCAAAACAGTGACGATTTTAGGCAGTGATCAGTTAGTAATGCCTCCCTGGATCAACGACACTTCCCCAGAAGTCATATCTCCGATAATTCAGAATGTGATTTGTGCATTATCACTTTTCACTCTCAGTGTCTTGAAACGCACCAAAAAAGAACTGTTCTGAAGTATTTACTGGTTCTCCCTATGACCCCATTTCAATATGGCCAACCTTGGACATATACACATCTGAAATATCACCTTTCATGTCAGTGATCCCGAAAACTATCCATTCGACACAAATATAGGATATTTTCGATTCTTTATTCCTGTCACCCTTCCATTGTCAACTCGAAGCCAACCAAGGCTTATTTTGGACTTACGCAGCATCCACAGTGTCACTTTTCATCTTTGCATATGAATTCGACACTAATTTCGTTCGTATTTGACTACTTTTACATGTCACCTTCACCTCTTGGTAGGGATTTTTTCAGTATCTCGCCCCCACAACTATTGAGAAATTTCAACCAACTAAGTATAATTATAAATTATCATCTGAAACACAACAGTACGGGTGATCTTTTTCGCAGAGGAATTCGTTAACTACTGTTTCAATATCAATGTATTGGCTTTTTTTGCTGTCCATGCTGAAGATTGCCAAAGGGCTAAACTTCATCTGCACTATTGTGCAATGAATATAGGTTTTAATGGTTTAATTTACTGAATACTCGCTTAGATGTTGCTCTCGCCACAGAAAAAGTGAGATACAGTTATAAAAGAAAAATGAAATGAAATATCTGATTTTTACGTCCCACGATTAAGCCGACTATGCTAATGGAGAGAGTAATGGTGAGAAATAAATGGAATTGTTTAATGAAAAAAGTGGGAGGAAACGGGAGAAACCCGAGGACACTCATGCACACGGTGTTTGTCCATAATAAAGTTCATTCGGCGTGAGCTGGGATCGAACCAAGGACCCCGTGCACCATAGGTAAAGTTATAAAAGAATAGGCGTCTAAACAAATACGGAACACTACTATCAATGAAAGTTATATAAGATTAGATTTTTAGTTATTTCATTCTAAGTTAAAATTTCAATCAATCTTGTTCTTCATTACTGTTCGAAAACTTAAAGTTGTTGCTGCAAGGACGTGATAAATCTTTTCAGTATACTTCGCAGTCCCCTCCACAGCTTCTTTTTCATGTAATGCTAAAGTAGTCTCATTTTAGACATCGAGGAAAAATAGTGGAATTGCGAATTTTCAATGGGCCCCGTTTTACTCTGGGCTCCCTCAACGCACTGCCGTTAGTTACGTCACTGTTCAGAATGCATGATGCAGCTTCTGCTTTTAGGAATACTTTCTAAGGCAGTACGAGTTTTTTTTTTTTTTAACTGCTGTGTGAATTAAGTTGTATTTGCTAGAAGTGTCGGTTAAAGGAAACTAAAGATCCTACACTCAAACACAAATAATCTCTTTCGAAACTCTAATGGAAAACGAAACGAATCGTCCTAAACATGTTACGCTTTTGAAGAGAAAAAGAGCAAAGCAGTAGTTGCACATACGCTTAATGGTGTTTCTTGGATACAAATTTATAACTTACAAAAGTCATGTTCACGTCATGGTTTGATAGATGAAGGGTTAGTAAAAGGAATTCTTACGCTGGTGGTCGTGGGTTCGAATCTCTGCTCTTCTTGTTACTTTTTTCTCTTAGCTACACTTAGTTTGTGCATTCCAAACCTCGAAGTTTGGTTTGGATTATTTATGAAAGCAGGTAGAGAATTAATTGTAGTCGAAATTAGTTTCAAATATGAGATTATAATTACATATTTTGTCTTTAACTTATTACGTATCAATTTTTATATCAAATTTTCCAGTCTTTATTTAATTCATCTTCCGATGTAATACAATGAACATTTGCAGAGCGACGTCAGTCGGACGAAAGTACTATATTCCATTGTTACTCTAATATACCTAGGTATTTGTTCATATATTTATAAATTGTTTACTAAGTAAAAACTTATCCACATTATGTGTCATATAATAGACCGTACGAAGGCGGACATAGCAGAAGGCGTATTGCAAATATCCCTGGTGATAAAAAGTGGGGGTTTTCTTCACCAGATTCGAACCACTGTTACAGGCGGTTTTGGTTTACATAGCAAGCATAATACCACTCGGCCACCAAGTCTCGCACGTTAGCCTCTTTATTAATGCAGAACATACTGAGACACTTACATTCACTGGTGTCGCGTAATGTATTTCATAAAATTTTGTTAATAAGTGGGTCGAATTAGGTAGCCCTCGAGAGGGCTGATGGTGTTGTGGGCGAGCATTTATTAATAGTGTGTATAGTCTCCTTGGGACTCGATTACTGCTGCCATACGCCGTGGCATTGAATCCACCAGGCGAGAGATATAGCGTTGGGTGCAACAGATCGACCACGCATCTTCAACACGCTCCCAAAGATCATTAGATGTTCGTGGAGGATTGTTCGACCAGGTTTCCCGCAATGTTCTTGCAACAGAGGCCCACATATTTTCAATAGGGTTCAGATCTGCTCCATGAGGAACCCAGTCAACTATTTCGACATCAGGATGTCTCTGCAACCATGTCTGAACCACATTTGAATTATGTATCGAGCTATAGTCCTGTTGTAAATATAATATGCCGTCACCTACATGAGCTTTTATTTCCGGAAGCGTTTCATCCAGATGTTCCACATACTTGTGGGCGTTTAGGCGACCAGGAATCCTGTAGATTCCTCCGAAATTTGCAGCCTTGCATATCCATGCCCAACAGTGGACAGTTACATGTCCCTTGACCAGAACGGGAAACGTATTCAGAGGCATACCTTTTTCCAGGGGGGCGGTAAACACGCTTCGGCCCGAAGTTTGCACTGGAAAATATTTTTCCGTCTGTGAAAACGACCTCGTCCCACACACGTGCAATATTTAACTGTGCAAACGTCAGACGGTCAACCATGTGGTCTTCTGTTAGTCGCTCCTTAACAGCTGCCCTGTATGATCTCAAACCAAAGGATTTGAGTCTACGACGGACAGTCGTAACATCGCCTGGGAAATTGGTTTCCTCTCGTAACTGTCGGGCAGACATGAAAGGGTGCTCACGGCATTGGGCAATTACACTCTGGTCTTCTTCGGCAGAGGAAACTCTTTGTCGCCCACTTCCTGTTTTACGTCTTACATCTCCTGTTTCCTCATATCTCCTCCACCACCTCCGCACGGTTAACGCCATATCTCGCGCCTGCCTCGCTATAGTTCATGCCCGCATGCTCAATTAAAGCAATCACGCTGCTTTTAACAGAAGCTTCGTAGTGAGCCATTTCCACACCAGAAGCAAAATGATAGCTTTGCTTAGGTGTTTGAACGGAACGTGCTTCATGTGACGTCACGTAACAAGGCGGAGTTTACTCTCATTGCTGTAGACGATATCGTACGCCCTCTGCTGGGTGTTTCGTGACGGAAAAAGTGCTTTTAAGCAGTTCATGGCGACCGCTTTGAAAGCAAATGTAAAGTATGAGAATTAAATTTGTCATATCTGTAGTTTGATGTAGAGACAAAACAAAATTGGAAACCAAAGGTTTAAGAACAACTCAGATTATTAATATAAAACAAGTCAAAGATTATTAACTTGTATTATCATACAAGAAATGCGGGAATTTTGAAACAAAGAAAAATAACAGAAATTTGCAACTGAAGACAAAAAAAAAAAAAAAACTTAAACACACTAAAGGGTATGAGTAGGGGGATTAATGGGGACGTCAGCAATGAGGCTATATGTCCCCGTCTCGATTAACGCGAGGGATGGATTTTACCATTTCACTTTGACGGAATAACGTAGAGGATGGAGAGGAGGAGGAAGATACATAACAGATATAAATATAAAAATAAAAGTGACAATGTTCGGTGGTGAATAACTCTTGAACTACCAGATCGTTCTCAATCACATTTTGAACATAGATGAAATTCGAACCTGGGAAACTTTTTGTTATTTCATTTTGATATTAGAACTTGCGGAAGAGGAAGGGAGGGTAAATATATGAAAATGAATAAAACTTAATAACTCTTGAACAATCCGACTGATCCCAATCAATCAAACATTCAATATAGATAAGGTTCGGACCTGGGATGTTTTCATTTTTTGCCTTGACGGCACAATGTAGGGGAGGGGAAGGGGGGACTATGTAAAAAAATAAAAATAAAAATGCTGTCTTGGTGACTTCATCACGCTTAAGCCACCGAACTGATCTTAATCAAATTATCAACATAGATGAGGTTCGGACCTGTGGTGGTTTTTATCATATCCCTTTGATGGTAGAACGTAGGTTAGGAGGAGGGGAGGGGAGATATCTATAAAAATGAATAAAACTTAACAACTCTTGAACCACGTGACCGATCTCGATCTAATTTTCAACATAGACGACGTTCGGGCCTAGAAACTTTTGTTTTAATATTTTCACTTTGACGGTAGAACATAGGAGAGGATAAGAGAAGGGGAGATTAATATAAAAAAATAAATAGAACAACTCTTGAACCATCCAACAGATTTCGATCAAATTTTCAACGTACATGACATTCGGACCTGGGATAATTTTTGTCATACCGTGCCCCCAACATGGAGAGGGGAGAGGGATACATAAAATCATCGAAAATGACCAATATAAAAGAGTGCTTTAGTAATAGTAAAACCATAACATATTACTATTTTTCTTTAATTTAGCCCAGCGAAATCGGGGTGCGACTTAGATTCGAGGACGTCTTAAGTTCGAGTAGTTATCGAGAAATAATTAAAGATATTAACGTGTTATTGAATTACTTTGATAATAATAATAATAATAATAATAATAATAATAATAATAATAATAATAATAATAATAATAATAATAATAATAATAATAATAACTATTATTATTATTATTGAAGATTTGATCATTCAAATATTGAAAGATCAAAATATTCAAATACCTTAAGGCAATTAAACGTGTGTCATCGCCGATTAATGATCACCAAAAATTCTAAATTTAAACAAAATATTCACACATGGTTCCGACTTAAGAACCTCCAGATTATTAGCTAGCGCCTTGAGCACAGATCCACGCTCTATATGCGCTAAATGGTATGTTTTAGAATGTTTAAATTAGATTTCCTTGCCTCCAGTTACAAAATTCTAAGTTAGTATTTTTTGTTCTTTCAAAATTTCTTTCGATTTTTTATAATCATATAAGTCAATAATCTTTGGCATAGTTTATATTAATAACGTGGTTGTTCTTAAACCTTTCGTTCGCTATTTGGTTTCTTCTCCACATCAAACTACAGATATGATACGTTTAATTCTCATACTTGTCATTTGGTTTCAAAGCAGTCACCATTATCTGGTAAAGCAATTTTGTTCGCCACGATTCATGAGTTTTGTAACAAAACACGTCAAGAAATGAGTTAAATGAAGGCTGCAAGAGTTTATATCAAAGTTGAGTATTGTGAGCTAGTGACAAGCATGTAATAACGTCTCGTATTTGAAAATAATGTTAGCTACTTTTAATTCACTAACTGGTATTAGATTTAATTCAAGCTTAAAGAATTGGAATGAACAAACTCAGTGTAGCTTAAAGAAACAAAACGTAAGAAGAACGGACGAGATTCGAACCCTGGACCACCAGTACAAAAATCCTGTTCACTAACCCCTCACCTAACAAGCCATCAACTTCTATAAGTTTTAAATTTGCAAGCAAATGATACCATTATACGTTTGTGCAATCAATGTTTTGCTGTTTTCCTCTTCAAGAACGTAACATGTTTACGATGATTCGTTTCGTTTTCCATTAGAGCTTCTAGAGAGATGATTTGTGTTTGAGTATAGAATCTTTTGTTTCCTTTAACCGACAGTTCTAGCAAATACAACTCAATTAAAACAGCTGTAAAAAAAAAAAAAAAAAAAAAAGTAGTACTGTCTTAGAAAGTATACCTAAAAGGGAGAAACTCCATCGTGCACCCTGAACAGTGACGGGAGTGCGTTGAGCGAGGCCATGGGGTCCATTGAAGATTTGTAACTCCACTTTGAAGGGTTTTAATTAATTTCACACTTTTTCCTCAATGTCTAAAATGTAACTACTTAGCCTTAGATGAAAAGGAAGTTGTGAAGGAGCTATAGACTGTGAAGTCTACCGAAAAGATTTATCACGTCCTTGCAGCAACTATTTCCAGCAAAAGAGAATAAATACATCAGACCTAAGTTTTCAGGAACGCTAAAAAAACCTTCCCGAGGCGTATTTGTATTTGTTTCAACACGTGTATAACTGATTAATTGTAGCAAAAGAACTGACAAACTCTAAGACAAGAAGAAGAATCTTGTATTGTAGCACTGCAATTGGTGAGAAAAGCTTAAAAGTGGAAAAAATATTTTTATGTACTTATTCCCTTTTTCCAATCAGTGGTTCAATTATGAGCCTATATTTTTGAGGTGTTAAAAATAATAATAATAAGAAGAAAACTTATTAACTGGTAGGTTACGCTGGACTCTTAATTGTGTATATGGAACAATGGAACGTGGGGTTATACAGAGGATTTTGGATTTCTGTTGGCGATCAATTAATCTTTACCCTAGTAGGGAATACTGGTTGCTCCGGATTTCGAACAGTAATGAAGATCAAGATTGATTGAAATTTCAACTTAGAATGAAATAAATAAATATCTAATCTTATACAACTCTCATTGATAGTAGTGTTCCGTATTTGTTTAGACGCCTATTCTTTTATAACTTTACCTATGGTGCATGGAGTTGTTGGTTAGATCCCAGCTCGCGCTGAATGAACTTTATTATGGACAAACACCGTGTGCATGAGTTTCTCGGGTTTCTCCAGTTTTCTCCCACTTTCTTCATTAAACGATTTCATTCGTTTCTCACCATCACTGTCTCCATTAGCGTAGTCGGCATAACGTGGGACGTAAAACTTAAATATTTAGTTTCGTTTTTCTTTTATAACTGTATCTCACTTTTCCTGTGACGAGAGCATCATCTAAGCGAGTATTCAGTGAATTAAACCACTATATTCATAGCACAATAGTACAGATTGAAGTTTAGCTCTTTGGCAATCTTCAGCATGGACAGCAAAAAAAAGCCAATACATTGATATTGAAACAGTAGTTACCGAATTCTTCTGCGAAAAAGATCACCCGTACTGTTGTGTTTCAGATAATAATTTATAATTATACTTAGTTGGTTGAAATTTCTCCATAGTTGTTGGGGAGAGATACTGAAAAAATCCCTACCAAGAGGTGAAGGTGACATGTAAAAGTAGTCAAATACGAACGAAATTAGTGTCGAATTCATGTGCAAAGATGAAAAGTGACACTGTGGATGCTGCCTAAGTCCAAAATAAGCCTTGGTTGGCTTCGAATTGACAATGGGAGGGTGACAGGAATAAAGAATCGAAAATATCCTATATTTGTGTCGAATGGATAGTTTTCGAGATCACTGACATGAAAGGTGATATTTTAGATGTGTATATGTCCAAGGTTGGCCATATTGAAATGGGGTCATAGGGAGAACCAGTAAATACTTCAGAACAGTTCCTTTTTGGTGCGTTTCAAGACACTGAGAGTGAAAAGTGATAATGCACAAATCACATTCTGAATTATCGGAGATATGACTTCTGGGGAAGTGTCGTTGCTCCAGGGAGGCATTACTAACTGATCACTCCCTAAAATCGTCACTGTTTTGCAGGGCCGTAGACAGAAATTTATTTCAGCGATCGAAAGCTTGACAGGAATTTATTTCAGCGATTGAGGGCATATTTTACTAAAATATCTATCATCCAGGGGCGGATCCAGGATGATTGTTTGGGAGGGGCGGTCGTTCGAAGTCAAATCAAGGTAAGAGCGGATTGAAAAAAAGAAAAGAAAAAAGAAAGAACGAAAGAAAAGAAAAGAAAGAAAAGAAAAAAAATAGAACATGAGAAAGAGCTCTTCTGTAGAATAAACTTTCTTAAGAAAGTAAGACCTATCTACTTTATGTTTTAATTTACGTTTATAATACAAAGATGAAAAATACTTAGGATATGTTTTATTTTTAAAATAAAAAGTATAAAAAGTTCCCTATTCTGGGGGATGCGATCACCCCAAACACACTCCCCTGGATCCGCCCCTGCTATCACCATCTATAAAATTAGATATATATACGAACAAAAAAGTAGTGATTTCGTGGGGGCAAAAGCTCTGGATTGCCAAGGCCTGCATCCTGTGTATGTCCCTGCTGCTCTGAATTGTCAAAAGCTCCTCTTCAAAGGTAAGACATAATATGTAAATAATAAACGTGTAACATAGAATACAATATAAATAGAAAATATGTTATAATTAAGAAATAGAAAATAATTATAAAATAAATTTGGACAATTTAAAAAAAATCAATAATACTTGAAAGTAAAATATACTTTTAAAACAATTTTGCATTTATGCAGAGCTACAAACAAGTGAGGAGTGCCATGTAAATTTAGTAACAAATATAATATTGGTAAATTATTTCGAATTAAACTAGCTGTGACTACATTACTTCAAACTTGAACTTGTGGAATATACAGTTTGAGCGCGGCTCAAATAAAATAATCAATAAGAATGGTCTTGATTGGAAGCTTGGACCATCCACGTAAAAGTAACTTACATTAACCATTCACCTAACAGACAATGACGCACAGGGTTTGGCTCTACTTTATCAGATGGTTCTATCAAATGTAACTTAATTAAAACAATAGTAACAAATTTTAAAGCTTTAAAAAGTGTCCTGAAGAAGAGGAAGTTCATTTTGCACATTGTAACAAAGTTACAAGAGGTTTACGTCCTAACTGAACGGCGCATCTACCGAGTCAACTTTTGGAATATCCCCTTAAGGTAGCTTTCAACACAGCTAAGGGAAACGTATGTGAACGAGTAATAGAATCCTCCGTAGCAGAATGGATAAAGTCATGGTTCGATGACCACAAGGTTCGTGGTTCGAAACCCGTCGCCGAAACCAGATTTTTTAAAATCTTAATTCCTCAGTTCTGAAGATCTTTCTCTCCTTTCGTAATCATCTGATGCTCTAAAAAGAGTTCTCCACATTAATTCGACAACTGCCTAATGTGATCCTCGCAGTTCGAAAACTTCCCTTCTTATCTTTCACAAAATCAGAATTTTCGTCATAATACGAATGCTGTCCGATCATTTTTTCCCCAATTCTAAATCTGTGTATACAAATCATCCCTTTCTGTCTCCATACTTGAATCCCCCCCCCTCTCTCTCTCTCTCAATGTCACCCAGGAAGTCATATGGCTTGAGATCAAACCTTCGACTCTTGAAACCAAATGTAAGCTCTTTAGCAATGTGCTGTCGTAACTCTGTAGGTTTGTTGTTAAAACCAGTGTCGTTTAGACTTTATTCGGGGGGGGGGGAGGGGAGGAAGAGATTCTCCGGCGACATAAGATTTTCACTTTTTATTAGTGTATTACTATACATTTGATCCAAAAATACGTATTTATGAAGCTCAAGAGAGGGGGAATTACACCCTCCTGTCCTGCCCAAATGACGCCCCTGAAACATTTGCTTGCACTTACTGAAAAGAAATTCAATAAATCATTGAATAAAACTCGTTTCTGTCCGTAGATATTTTAGAGCTCTTGGCAATTTCCATAGATTTCTTAGGGAGCATTTTACTACCTTGCACTCTTTAAAGAAAGAAAAGAATGAAACTAAAGATATTTATGAAGCTCTGGGAAGATTGTGTGACTTTCCTTTAATTTAGGCTCTTAAAAATATTTCAGAACAAATGAATGGAAAAGACTGTTTTAAAGCTATAACGTTGTAAACTTGATTCCTGTTTCTTTTTCAGCTGAATGGAAAGAGTGTACTACGTCACACACACTGCTTTAGACAAGGAGAGGTGGAGGACGGGGAGGAGTTGGAATAAATACTAGAAGCAACTAATCGATTGATACATGTATTGCGGGAATGCATAAGAAAACTGGGCAAGAGTTTGTTATTCATTTGGACTTAGAATTTTTGTAACAAATTTTATGCCGCGGACTGTACCGTACATTTCGTGCAGCACCCTGCTAAATTGTGAAATAACTAAATTACAATTTTTTGGATTATTTAAATCCCTGTTAAAATCAAATCATTTTAAATCTAGTTTAATTCGTTACAGTAATTCAGCTTCAAAGAACATTCGATTACGGAGGTACGAATATACGGGTGCCAGACAAGTAGGCCTATTTGTAGAATCATTATATTCACTTCGTCATTGTGTAAACTAGCCAATAAACGAAAGAGCAGTGTTCCTTTATCACTATACTACATTTCTTTAGACTGTATGAGCCTTCTGATTGAATGATCTCCAACGTTAATACCCTTCCTTAACAAAACTATTGGAGACACTTCGACTTCTCAAGTAAATAGTCGTAGATTGGTAGTGAAATGTGCGACACGAAGCAGAACAACCAGTCACATTGGAAGCAGAAGCCATCTCCAGGCCATCTCAGACCTAAAGCGCTGAGAGTTCATCGTAGCATAAATAGTCCATGAGGGATACTCAGGCTATCGTCTAGCAATTATCATCATACCGTTCCAGTAGTCCATTCATTGACTCAAGCAGATTTGACGGAATAAAGAATCCAGTCAACTTCATTTGGTTTCTTTAACTGCCAGCCAAGAAGTAAAACAGTACTGCGCAGACCCTTGGATTAGGGGGGACAAATCAATAGCGGTACTCCTGAAGATATGCAACCACCTTGTAATCATTACTTTCTTTATAATTATATAAGAGCAAAACCCCTCTGCTTTTAGATTGGAGAGATGGAACAGAAAAGCTTCGCCCCAACTCCCTTTTAGAGTCGGTGCTTACAGATGGTGTTAGGTGTGTGTGTGTGTGTGTGTGTGTGATAGTATACTGCTGGGAGGAAAGAAACGGAAGAAAGACTGAAATATTATTAAATCGGGAAATTTTGGTCGAGTATTGCAAAGTTCTAAGTGTTATTTTGTATAGCGATGATTACAGACGTCTTTCAGGATCCGCTTTTGTGAAATATAATTCATATTAACTGAGAAAATTATTTTAAAAAATCGAAAAAAACGCAATGACAAAACATTAGGTGGGGTGAGCTCCGCCACTTACCCCCACGTGTGCACACCTATGTTCGTCACGACTACGATGTCATCAATGACCAAAAATAACTAAAGCAAATGTTCGTACCAATCTTTTTAGTTAAATCCCTTCTCTCCTTTATGTATTTTTATATACAAGTAGATATATAAATGCATGTTTCTTATATATATATATATATATATATATATATATATATATATATATATATATATATATATATATATATATATATATATATATGTGTGTGTGTGTGTGTGTGTGTGTGTGTGTGTGTAACTCTGGAAGGCCTGTAGCAATTTTAAGTAAGCTTGGTACATACAATTACTTGCAGTCTTGAAAGAGTACTGTCGGGATAAGACTGCCATAACACCCCTAGGGGGAGGGGAAGCGGAAGCACATAAAAATGATCGCAAGCGACCGATATTGATGTCAAATCTATAGTTTTCGAGGTTCATGAGCTGATTGGTGACAGTTTCGATTCCTTTTAGTCTACGTTGAACCCCCCATGAATTTAATAACCTCTTGCACACCTAGCGGGACTAGCAGGGGAAGACAAAAATGATCAAAAACGGCCGATATTAGTGTTAAATCCATAGTTTTCGGGGTCCATGAGCTGACTGATGACAGTTTCGATACGTTTTAAGTCGAAGCTCAGCGCCCACAGTGAGGGTAAGATCCTCTTGCACACTTAGGGGAAGAGGATACATATATGAATAATCAAAAAGGCCTATATTAGCCTTTTTTGTTGTTTCATAGTTTTCGGAATTGTTCAGATAGTAACACTTCCGATGGTGTTTAAGTTCGATTTTAAGCCCTCACTAGTACCCGAGGGGGAGGGGGTGAAATGGTAACATGTAAAAATATCGAAAAAAACTGATATTAGTATAGTTTTCAACATCGCTAAGTTACTTGCTGACAGTTCTGATTCCATTTAAGTCCAAGTTCAGCCCCAGTGAGGGCAAGATTCCCTGAGCACTGCTAGGGAGGAGTAGGAGGGAAATACAAAATGATAAGAAACGACCGATTAGTGTCTAATAGTTTTCAGGATCACTTAGATAAAGAATGACACTCCAGATGCCATTTACGTTCAAGTTCAACCCCCATTAGCGTCGGGGAGAAAATTGTGAAGTAAAAATAATTGAAAATGGCTGATATTAGTGTCAAATCAACACTTTTCAGGGCCGCTGAAATGAATAGTGATGCTTCAAATGCGGTTTAAGTCCAAATTCATTTTCATTTGCAGAGGGTGGAGTGGGGAGGTGAAAATTAAAATGTCAAAAATGACTGAGATTTGTGTGGAATTCATTGTTTTCGGGGTCGGGAAAACATCTGACCTGAAATGATTTCTGGAAGATAATTACTACCGACTTCAAGCAGGGTGTTTTATTCATATCAGTTTGATTAAAAGCGTATTCTGTGGGGATACGGTATTCTAATATTTATGTTAAAAGTAGAATATCTTCTGTATTTTTTTCACTAAACTTTCATTGAGATAAATATTCTATGAAGAAGGGGATTAAAATATTTCCCTTAAACCTATTCTTCCTGTGTGAAAAATGGATATTTCATGCTAGTTGTATTATACATAACACAGGATCAGTTAGCAAACATTTCGCTACATATTTGTATATTTTGGGAAAGCTGGATGCCTAGAATCCTTATTTCTCTACTCATCCTGGTTGAAACGGTAAGCAGAATATTTCTAGCATATTTCAGATAGTCGTTGCGAATTCTTTGCATATGAAAATGGAAAAAGTTAAATAGTATAACTAACTTAGGAGAAAGATTTCTACAATATCTCAGCTCGAATGAGTATTAGTTTCATTAATGCTTATTCGTCAGTAGGTTAACTCATGACATTCAACAGAATCGTGAGAATCTACTTATGCGAGTGCATGAAATTGTAGTCACACAAAAAATGATTTAACCTACCATTTTTGTGATTTTAATTTAATAGTGTTCATTTACATAACATAGGGTTACCATGTACAGAAACAAGAGAGAAAAAAATGTCAGTGGTCTTTTTGTTTACAGTACTTCTCCCATTGCTTGAACGCATATGTATCAAGTACAGCTTTACTCTCCTTGATTTGCAATTGAATTGATGCCTTCACAGTGCTATGCGCTCTGCTTTTTATGGATGTAGGTGTGTCTGCATGTTAACCTACGTCACTTGCAGGAACACAATCTCTGCCATTGTACGTATGGCACAACATACGAAAAGCAAAGAATACGAAACATGTGTGAGGAAAGAAATTTTTAATCAGGATAACTCCAGCTAATGTTTAGTCAAAGTAATATTACAAACATTGTGGGAATAATATTTTCGTAGATGATAAAAACTTACAAAATCACAAAGCTGCTGAACGTTTTAATTCAATATCTCACCCGGAACTTTAAACTAACTAAAAATTAGAACTATAAATGAATGAATAATAATGATATTTGTGGAATTATATTCACTTTGGTTTAAAGTGCAGGGTGTCCCATAAGACTACAAACATAGGGAAATCACTCTCTCTCTCTCTCTCTCTCTCTCTTTTTTTTTTTTTTTTTTATTACAGATAACTACGAGTTCAAGCAAGGAGGAATGCATCCAGGTCATTTTACTCTATGGTGTACGAAGTCTGTGATAAGTGGCTGCTTAATTTAACAAACCTGACACCTTCAAGACTTCTGATCCACTTGAAACCATTAGTGCACACAAGAAGATTCAATTCCTTGTGCACCTGCGGAGCGTTTCGTTAAAGTGTGTTCACAAATCACACCAGAGATCCTTTGATGTGTTCTCCAGGTGGGTGATTAAAGCCTGTGACAAACATCTTGGCATTTCAGCTAAACGAATAAAACGAAGCTCTGACGCGACGCTGCCAAGTGGTAAAGGGGTGTGGCTATGGCTAAGCAGACAATCTACAGCGCGATCAGGTGACAGGGAATAGATGTGTTTAAAATAAACGTGGCAATACCGCTGGCCTCTCATTTGCTAGCAGCATTTAAAGGGAACTTGGAGCGCCGCCTTCAAATACCAAGATGGTTGTCACGCCGTTTAGTAGGCCTCGGAAGTTGAAGACCTAAAAATTGCCTAAAAAGGACCTACAAAAGACCTAAAAGTATCTTTAAAAAGGACCTAAAAATTGGAAAAAAGGACTAAAAATAAGACCAAATTTAATTAGAATTACATATTTAATGAATATAATGCTCAAGAAATACGAACTTCTGGTAGGTTAACGGTCTATGCTTCTTCCACAAACTGAAGTACAAACTAAAATAGGAAAACTTCCCCATCCTCACCCCCCATGCTGAGGACATTGTTATGCCTCCTTATCTAACTTCTGATTGTTACAGATCTGGTCTTATCAGTCCAGTCGTTGAAGAATGTCTTATCATTGGAATTTTCTTTACTAAAGAAAGTGTAAGAAAAGACGTTAAGACCTATGAAAAGCTTTACAAAAGATCAATGAACAAAAAACGCCGAAAAATATATATATATATAAAAAAGAACAAATAAAATCCACCATTTTCTAGCCTACAATGACCCAAAATGAACATATGTTAAAGCCTTGCCTTCGGACGCTCCTAAAAAAGAGGATTTTTCCTTAACTTCCGGGTCCTAGTGACTAGACTCCGTCAATGCGTGCAACGGTAGGGTCAACTTATCGCTCATACTAGGCTTACGTAGATGCTCATTTGCCCTGTTTTCAGAATTATACTACTGTTAAATTCCCTCTGTAAGAAACATAATTGTTTCTTTACTAATATTTATAGTTACCTGATCACTTTCTGAATATATTTTATGATTTGTTTTGTCCTTTTGTAACTTCCGAACTATGTTATTTATAAATTATGAGAAGATTTACGGAATAACTGTGGCTACTTTAAATACGAGGTATGACCAAAAAAAAAAAAAAAAAAAAAAAGATTGAAGTAATAACTCAGAATAAATACATTATTGGTTTCTGTCAGTGGTGTCAACCTTCAAAGTAGTCCCCTTTGCTTCAACACGTTTCTTCATTCGCCGATGCCATCGTTCATAACACCCCTTGAAGTATCTTTTGTATGGGTCTTTAGTACGTTTTCCGATTTTAAACCTTATTAATGGAGGCAAAATGTACTTCCTTTAGTTGAGATTTTATTTTCGGGATAAAAAAGCCACAAGTTGTCAAATCAGAGGAGTATGATGGATGTTCTAATACTGCAATGTTTTTTTCTCACCAAAAATTGCTGTACAGATAGTGCCTTGTGGGTGGGTGCATTGTTTTGATGCAAGATTCATCCACTTTTCCATAACTAAGACCTTTTCTTTTGAACGTTTTCACGAAGTGTCTCTAACATCTGAATGTAGTAATGTTGATTTACAGTTTGCCTGTTAGAAACTTAATCAATCATTACTACCTCATCTATGTTTTTAAAAAAACTAACATTACCTTACATTTGGACTTTGGTATTCGAGCCTTTTTGGAGCCGAAGAGAGCGGTGGCACTTCCACTACATTTATTGTCGCTTTGTTTCTGGGTCGTAGGTGAAAAACCAAGTTTCGTCGATAGTTACAACTAAATCCATTGAATTTGGGTCGTTGTCAATCATTTTCAAGATGTCCATTCCATGCACAATTCCTTTCGGTATTGTATTTGATCATATAGCAATACTTTCAGGGGCAGATTAACGCGTTTGGGGCCCTGGAGCCGACTATTTCAAGGAGGCCCTATGTTACGAATAATTCTAGCGCATAAATTTTCTTTGCTGCCTTCCACAGCCTCATATGCGTATCGAAACACCAAGAACTATGTAGTAATATTTTAATGTGCTCCAAGTTTACAATAATTAGTTTAATTACATTCATTATTAACAGTTAAATGCTCATATACTGCAGTATAACACACAAATGCCAAATACAAGCCAAAGGTCAACAGTCCCTGTAAAATCACTAATAGAGTAAAAGGACAAAAATCATATACAAATAGGTAAAGCTGTACAAGGCTACATTGTTAGAAAAGTTTTCCTACATTTTGCTGTGCAAAAGATTTTATTATGTCATTAAACGACATTGGAATGACAGAGATATTTCAAAGGAATTGTCACTACAGGCTAATAATGTGGTTTGTAATAGAGGCCCAAAATAGCTCATTCCCTCACATATAAGTATCGTACAGACGCTAGCGGAAGAAGACTTAGCTCTAGTGAATCCACGAGCGTAGCGAGCGGAAAAAAAAAAATAGCATGGGCCTGAAGCCTATATGTATAATAATTTGATTGCTATATTACAGTATTTAAGAGATGGATTTTTTGGGGGGTGGGGGGCGGAGCCTGGGCTCCATTGGCTCCGCCTTTAAATTCCTCCTGAATACTTTGGGAACCACCTTCGAACATTTCTTCTCATTTGCAATTCTTCTGTTAATATACGTCTGACTAACTCTCTGTCCAAGCTCAGAACTTCAGCAATTGCTCTAACACTAATCTGCGATCATTTCTCACGACACGACAAACATTTTCGATATTTGTTTCAGTCACAGAAGAACACGGGCGACCTGGTCGTTCATTATCATCACAACTCTTTCTACCCTCCAAAAACCTTTCGAAACTTTGTGTCCTTGACATGCACAGTTCCTCATAAACTTCCCTCAGCATTTGAAACGTTTCACGATAAACTTGATGTCCACTCTTCGTTCTACTTTTACGGTCGTCATTTTTGGCAACGCATTGATACACGCTTATCTCACGACTGCCTGCCTCATTAAATTTTGAGCTGTTCTCGTTTGTAACGAAGACACCGTCGCTGAATACAACATATTAAAGTTAGGACACTGTTTTAGCAATGTTCCGACTCATGAAGGTATTACTGAACACCCCTTCTGTTTGGTGCGGTGATAACTGAAGATCGAGTTTTAGGGCAGTCCAGGCCCGTATCCAGGGGGGTCTAGGGGGGGCCGCCCCCCCCCCAAATTTTGGCTGGCCCCCTAAAAATTTTACAGTAGGCTTGCAAAAGAACTATAATATGGTGATGAACTATCATATGGTTGGATCGGGCCCCCCTAACTTCAGCCGGGCCCTCCCTAACGTTTTGGGCTGGCTACGGGCCTGGGGCAGTCCACAGCAATAGTTGAAGAGCACAAATCTGTAGCAAACAAACAGACGGCTGCACAAATTCCTCAGTGGTGAGTCTCTCGTAAGTACGAACGTTCTAGGAGCATTTAAGATGAGGACATGTTGCATATCAAAGGTAAATCTGTCCTCCACGCAAAGGAATCCTGCAAGGATGGTCAGTAATTCAACACACATCGTCTGTATAATTTCCGAAAAGTCTCTCACGACGATAGGCTGATGGTACTTTATTTTTTAAAACATAAAAGCTAACAACAGAGCTAGTGCGGAAAACACCAGTAGCTAAGTAAATGAACAATATCAAATTAAGGTAAAGTCGGTAACACAGAAGACGGAGCAGACAAGTAAGAAAAACAGCCATACTTTAACTTGAATCGAATTAAGACTATAGTATGTTCGTAATAGAGCAATATAAAAGCAGCTCAAGTGCGAAGGAAAATGTTAATCTACAGAAGGGAGAAAGGAGTATCTAAGATCTGCGTTGCCCACATAAAAGACGATCAAAGATGAAACTCTGGAATCGGACTTTATCAACAAACGAAAAGAATGTCCCACCATGATACAGATTCGGTAACATTGTTCGACCAGTGAACAAGGAGATTTATATTAGTTGAAGTTACAATGTATCTGAAGCGACAAGAAATAAAAAAGATAGTAAATGTAGAGCATACTACAGGTGGAATCTAAATCTGCCACTAAACATAGTTGACGAAGACAACAGTGTCACACTAAGAACATCCCTTAAGGAAAACTACTTACCTGAAAAATCTCTATACTATAATAACGTTTTATCGAGAAAGCATGCTATGAAGTGAACAATCTGGCTACGAAGACTCTGTTCATAAAATTATTTTAATATTCCGTAATGCCAAGTTGTGACATAAGCGTTCTTTAAATCGAAGAATCTAGGAATAAAGTGATCGAGATGAAAAAA
Source organism: Thermobia domestica (assembly GCF_964235325.1). Classification (NCBI taxonomy): domain Eukaryota; kingdom Metazoa; phylum Arthropoda; class Insecta; order Zygentoma; family Lepismatidae; genus Thermobia; species Thermobia domestica. Next base: position 195,090,107 of record NC_137455.1, on the reverse strand, counting down.
GCTTCTTAAATCAAGCTTTCGAACTGAGCTAGGTTGCCTATAGTGGACATGATAGAGCAAAATCAACACTGGAAATTTGCTCAGAAGACAATGCAACTCCAAACACATACCAACTTTTTTTTTTTTTTTTTTTTTTTTTTTTTTTTTTTTTTTTTTTTTTTTTACATGCCTTCAAACAGTATATACGTGAACGAAGTAGGAGCCATGGATCTACACACTAATAACTTAATCTGGTTTAAGATCATAAGGACAAGAGTTCCACGCTGTTGAGGTCGAAAGTCTCCCCCAACCTTCATTAAAAAACTGCAGTAATGCAAGCTGAGTATTATGCGAGGCGTTGCGTAACATTCTGTGAAAAATATGATCGAGTCCTGGAGCGGTACTGGGCGTCTCATGTAAAGCAGAATCGAATTCGCTCGCTATGAAGGGAACATTAAAACGCTCAGTATTAGCGTTACGGAAATTTGAAACGTTCACAAAATACTACTAAAAAACGATTAAACTCGACGGAATAGTGTCCAGAGTCACACATAAAAGAAAAGTATCAGCGAAAAGTGTTTCTTCTCTATGTGGGGTTCGTTTCGAGGAGGCATTCACTGATACAATAAGCACAATAGTAGAAAACAGAGGTGATTTATTGAACAACGCCGCACAGTAGTCCAGCCACTAAAGGATGATATATAATAATTCAATTTTGGCGAGTTGAAAACTAGATATGACCTCGTAGAATACGAAATCACTGGAGATTCCCGGCAATTTGATGTCTATTAAAATTTCCAAGAGCAATCGGACAAGACAGGTTAGTTTCTCATAGGCCTACTTCCGCAGACCACCGGAGAAACTTGTTGTCGTGAATCGTTGCCTCTGCATTGTGAATTGAAACCACGAGAAGCGTCAATAATAGTCTTCCCGAATAACTCTACAACGGAAGTATGAAGAGGGTGAAATTTACTGAGTTCCCAGATATTGGCCAAACAGCACACTCAAGTTGAAGTGTGGAAGAGGAGATGGATTAACAACAAGCAGACCTTGAGTGGTCACAGGAAAATCTGGACGTGTCACAAAGATCAGGATGCACTCTCAATGTCAAGAAACTGCAAGGAAAACACTATACAGGGAGAGGTCAATGTACGAATATATATTGGGTTCAATAGAAAAGTGAGTAGGTCTATCGCTATTAAGAACAAGAATCCCATTTTCTTCTACAAATCCGGTTATCTAACGGCTACGATCCATGAAGCACAACAGGTGGTGGTATGCATTTATATCCCCGACAATCTACAAGTGTGGCTCGAGTTGATTGTAAAGTTGAAGCAGATTGGCTGTCGAAAAGCTTTCAGAACGAGGAATTTGTAATGAAGAAATGATGATCAGAAGAAGGAAGAAAATCTGGACCGAGCTGCTTGCAACCGAGAAACCATGTTAATGTGCTAGGAACGAAAGACACCGAATAACCGATGGTTGCGCCTTCTTGCTGGGCAAGTCAGGCCCGGAAGAATTACAATTTGATTTACTCATAAATGTAGCTGGTATTTAACATTTTAAGAAGAAAAGTCACTCAAAACTTTTAAATTGTGGGGTATGTAATTTGATACATCATTGAAAGGATCAAGGAAGATCAGACAATTTTTATAGGAAGAAGTTCTTCGCATAGGACACCTTACGAAACAGCCACCATTTAACTGTGGTTTTTATCTATAAAGGAATTCAGAATTCAATTGTGTCAACTTCGTAAACGTGCCCAACACGACGAATTATTATTTCTTACAAAATTGTTTAATTTCCCATAATCCTTTCAATGATATATACAATTACATACTGTGGAGTTCACTGTCTTTGGATGCTCGCTTCATGACAGGGGGAGCCTGTGAGACAAACATAGCACTCCATTGGATGCGCCTTCTAATATTTTTTTCTATCTTACTTTTTTATATTGTGTGGATTGTAGACCATGGCGACTTGGAATCTTTAAGAGAGCTAATATAAAATTTTATTTTATTTATATAACAGATTTGAATTTTTAGTGCGCTGTAGCTTAACGAATTGAATTTAGAGAGATCGTGTATTTGATAAACATTATGTTGTTTTTACTACAAATTTAATTTAACTGTACTTACTGTCCCTCAAGTCCGTCTATGACCTCCAGGACCGGCCCCAGACGTGTGCGGTCGCACAGTGCGATTTTGAGGGGGGGGGGGCACCAAAATAAGAAAAATGTATAAAAATAATATGGTAAAAACTTAAATTTTATGTAATTTTGAATGCAAATTAGCCATTTGAATATGTTAATAGCTTCTGTTCAACAAAGACAAAGTTGACTGTCATACTTGGGAAAAAAATACAAAATGAATTATTGACTCTGATGGGAGACAAAGTGAGAGAAGAAATACTAGCAGAATTAAAAGAGCTAAATACTATGCATTGGTTCTCGACTGCACACTCGATTTAAGTAGAAAAGAATAGCTCTCTGTTGTTTTAAGATACGTTTATGAAACAAAAGAAAAAAGAAGTTGAAATTTGTGAAAGTTTCCTGGACAGCACTGAAATAACAGGCACTTCAGGGAAGGGAATATCAGAAACAGTCTTTAAAAAAAATGCTGGAATACGACTTGAATATTTCTAATTGCAGAGCCCAGGGATATGATAATGGTGCAAATAGGAAAGGAAAACACTGTTGACTGCAAAAACAAATTTTAGGAGAAGAAAAACAAGAGAGCTTTTTTGTACGGTGTGGCTGTCAGCCTAAACTTGGTACTAACCGATGCCGCGAAAACCTCAGTACCAACAGTTACGATTGTTTGTGTTTGATAGCTCATCAACAAAACGTTGAAACAAATTGTTAGAGAGTCTGTCACAATCATGTGAGACGTCGTTAGCATTTGAACCTTCTCTCACATTGAAAGAACTTTGAGTAACTCACTGGGAAGCACGTATTGAATCACTCAAAGCGGAAGATACCAGATTGTGCAAATCCGACAAGCACTTTGGGACCTGCACGAGGACGCATCACTTGAAGACGAGGTTAAAAGTGAGGCAAATTCCCATCCTGAAACAATTGAAGAATTTGGTTTCTTAGTGCCATTGATTGCATGATATGATGTCCTGTTTCAAATAAACATTGCTAGTAAGATATTGCAATCAAAGATAATTAACTTAACTTACCTCAAGCTGTAGCTATTTTGAAGTCCGTTGGGAATTTTTTGACGGACTTTCGCGAAAATGGATTTGTTAGTTGTTTAATGAAAGTCAAAGAGTTGACTGAAAGTTTAGAAGTCGAAGGAAAATCCTAAACACCCCGGGTTAGAAGGGAGAAGCAGTTTGATTATGAGGCTAATGAGGAAGCACCAATTGGCCCCCAAGAACGTTTTAGAGTTCATTTTTTTATACCACTTGTTGAAATCGCCCGAATAGCCGTGCAAGAGAGGTTCGAACAGCTTAAGACCAAAATGTCAAAAGTTGAGTTTCGTTTTGAACTTGATGAATTGCCCAATAGAGAGGACTTATTTATTAAGTACAAAGACCTAGAAGACTTCCTTTCAAATGGGAATGACAGTGACATCAAAGCAACGGGTGGATCCAGGACCGACTTCTGGGGGGAGGGCGGTGGGTTGTCATACTGCTACTTAGAGCTAATTTTAAGAGCTTCAAACTCTGGGATGGGTTTAATTTATATATATCAAATAAGGAAGTTTTCTCTAATGAGGGGGAAGTTTTCTCTATTGCCCCGATGGCCCTCCCTGGATCCGCCACTTCATCAAAGGAGCTGAGTTATGTAAGGAGCTGTAATCTTTATCAAGAACCATGTGCCAAATAAAAGCATATTTTATTTTTACGTTTTATCTATTCAAAATTTATTATCTTGATTTATTGTTTAGTCAGTTAATTCATAGGTTGTTTTGGGCTAAAACAAAATTATTATTTTTCATTTTTTCCTAATTTTCAGAATTAAAAAAGCAGTCTCTTAATTCCATTTTGTTTGATGTTAGGGAAACACCTCTCAATGTGCTGAGTTTTCTGTTGAAAACTGGAAAACTATATAAATGTGTACGTTGCTTTGTGAATACTTCTGACAATAGCAATGTCGGTAGCGTCGGTGAAGCGGTTATTCAAAATTCAAATTAATAAAAACCTACGTAAGTTCTCGCAAGAAAGACTCAACATCCTTGCAATTTTATCCATTGAAAATGATATCGTCATTAGATTATGATGCACTAATAAAAACATTTTCGGCTGCTAAAGCTAGGAAGGTCAACTGCTAAATGTGTAATACAGATTATTTAATCATTTTTCTGTAATGTTTTTCTTGATTTTTTTACGCTACTATTATCAATTTATAGTTATATTGATGTACTTTTCTAGAAAAGTGATTATCAAAGTTTATATTTCTGAATTTTTTCGTACTTTTTCTAATGTACTGACGTAACTTTAAAAAAAAATCTTAATATATTTAAACTGAAATGTATTTTTCAGAAATATTAAATCAAATAAAATTTTTGTTGTAGTTAAAAATTGTGTCTGTTATTTTCTATCTGACAAATATTTTACTTAAATATTTACTTTTTTTTTTTTTTTTTTTACTATTGATCAGTTTTAGTTTTTGGTTTTTAATCCCTTTAAAATGCCAACTACAGATATTAAACCCCGACAAATTTCAGTTATATAGCATCCATACCATTTTTTGGAAGGCTTTCTATATCCATTTTCATTGTAAGAGGCCCCAAAACTCATTCTTGCACACACAGTATTTTGCTCTTAGGCTGTCCCTGGTGAGCTCTCTTCCCGTATCGTTGGTCTACTTCTCTTCTGTCTATTTGCAGGTTTATATTTTTGAGTCTACGAGAAGACAATTGTATTTTTCCGATTCGGCTCGTTTATATACTATTGTTCGTTTTTTTAGTTTAAAAACATGTCTTGTCTATAAATATCTTTGTGTATTTGTGTTCCTTTGCTACCAAAGCCTTGTATAATTAAGCTGCAACACCAGTAAACAACAGCAATTTGTTATAAAAATTAAAGTTTTTGTAATTTATTTTACATGCATGGAAATTTACTTGCGCTCCTATAAGATGTAAAGACAGTAGCGTAATTGAGGATGTATACGTCACCCCGTGAAAATATCAAAAGGAACCTCTGACATTCATGAAGATATACGTAAAATTTTATACAGAACATATTTTTGACTATGGATGTTCCATCTACGTAGTAAGTCACGATTTGCTCACATAAGCTACGCAAGAAACTGCACATAATAATAATTTATTATTCTATTAAGCAATTGCATTAAACTAAAAAAAAGTTAATAGAAAGATTCTTCCTAAATAAATTAACACATAAAATGTATCAGAACTTCTGGATTCTCCTCACAACTTTCTAAACTGGCGAACCGTTCGGGAGAGGAATTCGATGACTACATGTACTTTGTTAATATCAACATGGTGACTTTCTTGGCTTTCAATGCTCAAGATTGAGAAAAAGCTTAACTATCTGCGACATTATACTACAAATATACACTGACCATCCAGAACATTATGATCACTTACTTAATATCTGGTATGGTCACCTACGCCTTGCAGGACAGCAACATACAGTTTTTTTTTTGTGAAAATAATGATACCTTGGTAGGTGGTTGCAGGCATGATGCATCACATTTGCAGTGGTGGTGGTAAATTCCGCGGACGGGGTTGATGAATTCGGATCTTACGTTCAATGACACCCCAAAGATGTTCAATTGGGTTAAGATCCGGTGAGTTTGAGTGCCATTGCGGCAATTGAAATTAACCACTATGGTCCTTGAACGTTTCTAGAACAACGTTACCCTTTTGGCAAGGTGTATTATCCCGCTGAAAGATGTCATTCAACGTGGAAATATGTTCGACATGAATAGGTGTACGTGATCAACAACGACCTGCTGATAGCTAGGAACCATCATAGTGCTCTCCACACGTATTACTGTGCCTATGGATGAAAGTGTGAAGGTTCCCCCAATAATAATGGAGCCACTACTGGCCTGTCGTCATCCCACTCTACACGCCTCGAGGAGCTGTTTCCCTGAAAGACAGCAAACTCTGCCCCGGCCGATAACGTTATGAAGGCTATATTGTGATTCAGCGGAAGATGCAATGTTGTACTATTGCTCTGCGGTTCAACGATGATTAGCACGTGCCCATTCCGGTTGTTATTGATTAGTAGTGTGGGTAACACTGGTACATGTGTGAGACAGACGCGGAAGAGCATATCTAATAAGTACGGTGAACTGTATGTTCAGACACACTAGTGCCTTGTCCACTGTTAAAGTCTGTTAAAGTCTACTATCAAATGTGCCTCACTTTGTACCCTATCCTGTTGTACCAACCTAAAAAATCTACGACGTTCGACATTTTTAATGTAGTATGGTCGCCTCACTTCTTGTAGTTTGGGATGATGCTGTTTTCAGCATCTTTTCCCACTTTTAGAATACACTAAGGGTGAAAGATTGCGAAAACCCAACAAGTCGCGCTGTTTCCAGTAGTCTGGCCACCTATCAAACATATTGCCTACATATCACCATCATTTCTCATTCAACGCACAAGTGCCAACTGACTAATCGAATGAGATCCCTGTTACCATCTGGCGAGCGGTTGCTCTGTGCCCCGAAGTTCTTACGTCAGCCCAACGATTTCATTCAAAAAGTAGCGAATGATCATAATGTTTTATTGGTCAATGTATGTTTTGTTGCTTTTAGTTTACTGAGTAATTGCTCAGGTATTGCCATCTTCACAGGGAAAGCAGAAAAAAGTTGCAACATCACATAATTTTAAAATTCTAACATCATAAAGTTAAACATCAAAACTTAAGTGGGCTGCTTCTTGATCTAGGCCCGTTAGTCATGCCACTATGTAAAGACTAAACTGAGAACGAGGAAGTTAGATTTACGAACATACTTGTTTTCACTTACAAGGGGAAAGCAGACATTGGTAAATAACCTCGGGGTCATCTTTCGCGAGGTAGTAGTGCACATTTAAAGTGTTAATATTACAAACTGGGAGAGCACAATGAACGGAAATAGCGGAGAAAAGGCGTCTTAAAATTTCCGACTTGCCGCATATATGATACGACGCGTTAGGTTACCAAGTGACGGCGTGGCAGAGTGAGGAACATCTACACCTCACGTCTAGGGTTCAATGCCCGCTCGAATATTTTTTTAATTTTTGCTTTAACCAATAAAGTAGCCATTTGTAACTACAAGTAAAATATTAATTCACCATACGTTTATAATGCATAAAACAGCAGAAATGTTCAAATCAGTTTTGAAACCTTGCAATGTTTCATGTTTACTAGCAACAAAACGTAACTTATTCCGTAAATATATTGGTATCATGAGTTATATTATGGTTACTACAGTCGTTATGTAAAAAACGTTCTCGACGCTTCATGTCTATATCTGTGGACAGTATGCGAATTACAAGGCGGATGAAGAGAAATCCCCCTTTGGTAATATTGGATGTATGCTCTAACCAGGGGCGTCATTTTAGGCGACAACAGCATGGGAAACTACGTATGTGTTGTAGCCAGGAACGTCATTTAGGAGAGCAAGAGGGGGGCAATTGCCCTCAAAAATCATGAGGGATACATATACTTTAATAGATTGTCTACTAATATGCTAGTACAAAACGTGAAAGTCTTATATTGGTGATGCTCTTGCCCCCTCAAGCGAAGTCTCATATATAAGTTTCTTATGGGTCTTTGGTCTTTCCATTCCAACCCAACCTTTTTAGAATTTCCAACAACAATTCCCAATTCACACAGTCAAAAGTATTTTCTAGATCAATAAATACCAAATACACCTCTTTCCCCTTTTCTATAAATCTTTCACCGATCATCCTTAGGTCTAATAATCCAATTGCATCTCTTGTGCTCTTACATCTGTACCTGAACTGTTCCTCCTCAGTTTCATTTGTTGTTCCATTTAACTATCTGTTCAGAATTCGAAGCAAATTTTTTGCTGCATGAGATATGAGACTAATAGTTCAATAATCTTCACATCTCTTTGAGTTCGATTTCTTAGCCATCGGAATCATGATCGTCGTCAGGAAGTCTTTTGGCCACTATCCTGTTAGTTTCGTTAACACATACAATATTGGCCATTCGCACTTGGAGATAGTAAATATTATTCTATATGCTAACAAAAAGATTTTTCGTTATATATGTTAAACAGAGCGTTATTTTGGAGGACAGGGAGAATTGCCCCCTGAGTTTGGGAAATACATGCTTATCAATAAATCGTACACAATTAGAGAAAACGTGAAAGTCTTAGGTCAGTGAAAAATCTTACGCCCCCTTCCCCATGTGAGAAATAATCAAATGACGCTACTAATATAAAGGTTAAATAGACTAGCAATAATGTTTTCCCACTGGAACTAATGCCTTCTGCCTGTTATGCTAAAAGAGGAAGAAAAGCCTCCACTCTAAGCAAAAATACGCCTAATAATAAAATCATTACTTTGACTATGAGAAATGAACCTGTATCTTATTTTCACCACTACACATTAAATTAACCTACCAAATGTTATTACTTACTTCTTCCAGCATTACATCTTCCAGCCAGTTTCCAATGCGAACGTTCGGATTGTATCCGTAATTGCCACTCATGATTCCGAGGCGAGTTAAACAACAATATAGAAATTAAAATTTCGGATTTCTAACTTGAATGGAAGTATTTCTACAGCTGAGCGATGTTGATTGTTGCTAAGCAACGTCAGTCTCGAACTCTGTTTGCTTCAGATACATCAGCTGGGTTTGAGAGTTTGAAACATCAGCAGCCGCCATATTGTGTGACGAAATGTAGGAGTGTGAAGGGAAAAGTAAATGTCAACAATAAGCTTATGACGTTCATAAACTTCTCAAAATCAAGAATATAGGAAAAGTTAAATATTTCAGGGCTAAGTGGAGTAATTCCTAACCATGAATCGTGGTGATGGACTTGTGCAAAGACGAAATGTGATACGTGAAAATTCTGACGGGGTCGCAAAAGAATCCCAGGACAGTGAAGACAAGAAAAGTGATCGGGATGAGGATATAGAAGATGGTGATTCGAAAGAAACAAGATTAACCTTAATGGAAGAAGTCTTACTGCTAGGGTTAAAGGATAAAGAGGTATCAAAATTATAATAGAAATTTTCAGACGTATCGAAGAACTCAGGGTGCGGTAACATAACAGTAGATATTGGGAATTCATATATTACGGAATTTTCTTCCGTGTTTGAGTTAACCGGTCTTTTCACTGTAATTAGCGTTAATAAGTCCTTCTTTTGTCTTTGCAGTTATTTGTAATAGTACTAGAATGTGACGATGAATTGCCCATGAGTTCGGACAAACCGTCACACTATGCGAACTACAATTTACACTTTGTTAAACAGATTATCTTACGTCGATTTACGATCTAGTGAATTGGATCCTGCTTCTGATTCAAGTGCTAAAAAGTCATACGTTTTTACAAAAAAAAAAAAAAAAAGTATGATCTGTTTATATTTTTTTCTGCAAGTGGTGCCCTTGTACTCTAGGGTGTCAGGTTAGATTAGGATTCCTCTTTGGTTTGATACTGTTCACAGTGTTTCATAGTAGTGTTGGCAAATCTTTAGTTTAGGCAAGGCAGTGACAGGAACTGATTGCATTAAGTACAAGGGCAATATTGTAGTAAATTAAAGAACCCTTATTACTGCCTTTTTAAGGTCGTACATAGTCTATGAATAATCCCTAGCAACAGAAAGGAACCAATGAGACCTGTGATTAATACTAACAGTGACGGGATATCACTGCCTTGCCCAAAGTAAAGAGTTACCGTAGTGTTAAATTAATCTGTGTTAATTGAGTTTCAGATTCGGTTTGGGAATCGTCATTCGTATATGTCCCGTTTCCTTTGCTCCACTGTTGCCACATTTCACAAGGCATTACACGAGCAGACGGTTCTACCAAATTTTCACACATTTATTGCATTTTAAGGTTTCTTTTTGCAGAACATGCACTAAATGAGGAGCTAGTGCATGAACCACAAACCAACTTGTGCTAGGTAGCCACTAAAATAGCACGAATGCTATCTAACCGAGTAAAGGCGGAGCGCAGCAGGGGAGCCCGAATGGAGCGAGCAGGTGCGTTCGTAGGGAGCAGGCGCATCAGCGACGGGGTCATACTCATAAATAGAGGTGTAAGGGCTCGGAAAAAATTGCTGTTCTGGAAAAAAGCTGTTTTTTCTGCTTCGCATTTTTGCTTGAGAAATTTTGGGCTTTTTTAAAAATTTGCTTTAAATTGATGCAGCAAACTTTGTTTTGCTTCTCTACAATACAAAAATTCATTTAACTAGTGGCTGATGCACATAATAAGATGAAAACTAAAATAAACCGTGAATTTAGAAGTGATTTTTCAAAAAATTAATTCTAAACATATTTACATTATGAATTGCAAAGGATTAACAAACGAATGTAATAAGTTTTTAACCTCTTGCATGCAAAAGTAAGTACTTTTTTGAAAAATGATACACAAATAACTAGTAAAAATGCATGTATTATTTTTACTTCAAAATATCACACTCTCTTTTTGAAACAAAATAAAGTGAAACCTGAGAGAAATACATTTATATGATACTCTTAAAGGCTGCACATCAAGAGCTTCGTTTCGGGTGGTTCTGTACATTCTTAAATATTTTCAGTGTAGTTTTAACTTTGATATACATTGTATGAACATTTCGAACAAATTTCATTCATTGATCACATACGTAACAGTCTGTTACCACCCATCGGGTGCTTCGGACCTGCAAAATCGGCAAAGTTCCGAATTCTGTAATGCACTGACTGTTCCTTAAGCTTGTTTAGAATCGGGAAAGTACAGAATTTTCTGTTCATGGATCATATGCATAATAGACTGTGCATCTGAGCTAGTGGTTTCCTAGGCTCTAGAATATGTAACCACCATCACGGTTTATCTAGTCGTGAAAGTTTCTGAATTTTTAAACAAGAGGAATTCAACATATCATAACATTTTTTTTTTATACAACAAAAGAAAAACTATGGAATACATTTAGGAAGAATGGAAAGAATCAAGGACTATTCCAAGTCACAAGAAAGGCGACAAAACTGATTGTAATACTTGTTGAGGCGTTTCTCATCTGTCAACATCCTATAAACTTCTCCCAAACATTCTATGAACAAGATTGATCCCATACGGCGATGAAATTACTGGAGGTTATCAGTGTGGATTTAGGCGAAATCGATCAACTATCGACGAGATATTTATCATTTGACAAATACTCGAAAAGAAATGGGAATATATTACCCAGTACATCAACTATTCATAGATTTTAGAAAGACTTACGACTCGGTTAAAAGGGAAATTTTGTTCAATATTCTTACAAAATTTGGATTAATTAGATTAATTAAAATGTGCTTAAATTAATCGCAGAGTAAAGCCCGAGTAGAAAAATTCTTGTTCACGCGCTTCTACATTGAGAATGTCCTGAAACAAGGAGATACGTTATTAGTAATAACGTATCTCCTTGTTTCAGGACATTAGCTTTGTTCCATAAGGAAAATCAAAGATAGCAACCAGGGCCTAGAAAACAATGGTGTTCACCAGGTTATGGCGTATGCTGATGATATAAATTTAATAGGGGATGATAGAACAATCGAAAGAAATGCAGAGGTCTTACTAAACGCTTGCAGGGACATGGGTTTAGAAGTAAATGCAGAGAAAACTAAATACATGGAAGTGCTCGGGACCGTAATACGGCAAATTATGAATGCGTTAAATATTAAATAATACTTTTGATAAAGTGGATACTTTCAATTATTTAGAATTAATATAACAGACAAAAATCATATTCACGAAGAAATTAAATGTCGACTAAAAGCAGGGAATTCGACTGTTACTATTCGGTTCAAAATGTCTTGTCGTCGCGTATTCTGTCGAGGAATTTGAAGCTTAAAATACATAAAACGATAATCATGCCTGTTGTTCTGTATGGTTGCGGAACATGGTCTCTTACTCTGAGGGAACAACATAAAGTGAAAGTATTTGAGAACAAGATCCTGAGGCGAATATTCGGACCCAAGAGGAACGGGAATGGGGAATGGCGGAAACTTCATAACGAGGAACTACATAATTTATATGATTCACCCAACATTGTCAGGGTCCTCAAGTCTAGGAGGCTTATGTGCGCGGGTCATGCAGCTAGAATGGAAGAAAGTAGGAACGCTTTCAAAGTTCGAACTAGAAGTTCAATCGGAAAACTTCCATTAGGAATACCTAGGCGCAAATGGGAGGACAATATTAAGATGAATCTCGCAGTAATAGGAATACAGAGTAGAAATTCGATCGAATTGAGTAAGGACAGAACTCCATGGAGAGCTTTTGTGAACGCGGCATTAAACCTTCGGATTCCATAGGCCATAGAGAGAGAATACATTTAAGTAAAGCACAACTGCGCAGCAAACATGATTCAATGGTTAGCTTTTGCGCTTCTATCGGGAAGTCCGGGATTCAACCCCACATTTGCCAGTTTTGACAAAAGTTCATCTTAATTCCATCTGTGAATGTGGGGATGGTATATGTACTGTGAGTCCTGGCCGACTTCCTTTCTTATCGTTGTTATTACTAATTACCAGCAGCATCGGAGTTGCGAAGGGGGTTAACATGGGGATGTGTTCCGGGTTGAAGCCTGTACCCCGAAATTACGGAATTTCTAAAACAAGCGAAATATTAGTTATGCCTTTACTCATAAACTTCAAGCTCCCCTAAAATAAAAATTAGAATTTAAAAAATAAATACTAAACATTAATAAGAAAAAAAAAACTCTCCCAAAGTACTTTTCTAAATCCGCCACTGATTATCAGTATAAAATGGCCTTCAGGGTTGTATCCGGAAGATTATTGTTAGATGTACATACAAAACTAAATATTAGTTCTGTCTGTACTAGTGTAAATAGAAAAAAAACGTTCTTATTTTTTCAAAAATGTGCGTTTTTTTTTAGAAAAAAACATTGCCTCTTTTTTTTTTATATAGTCGTTTGTACTGCATCTTACGTCTATTTAAGTATGAAATATTTTTATGTACGTGTAATCACCTTAAATGCAACATAAATTAAACGGTAGATACTGATGCGCTACAAATATTTTCAATTTATATGTATAGCATACCTACTAACAATTCGGTTTTCAGCAGTTTTCATCAGTATCAACCAGGGTGAATTGATTTAAATCAAATTCCGAAATAAATTAATATGAAGTGAAAATAAGTAAAATCCAGCCTCTGTTGTGTTATTTCAATTATGGAAGATAATCATAATACAATAAGATGCAAATGTATGTACAGCACAGTATGAAAACGAGTGTTTCATGCAGAGGATGATTAGGAAAAATCCCGTTTTGAACGGGTAAGGGAGGAATTCTGCTTTCTTATCTTCGTAACATAAGAACTCTTTAACTATTCCAACGAGAAAATCACCATGGACATTTAAGACAAAAATTCTTTTGTGTACGCGTCTGTTTGTTTGTTCCCAGATAATAGGGGCGTACTTATAAAAGGGTCCGATTCCCTCTCCGAAACTTAAATGTTTTTTTTAGATTTTATAACTTTAGGCGTTGCGTATTTCATATGTATTTCGTGCCGCAAGCTAGTTTCATTTTTTTTTTTATGTTCCTGCCAAATATGAGTAACTTTTATAAAATATATATATATATATATATATATATATATATATATTATGCTGATAAACGTCGTCGTACTTTTTCCTTAGTGCTTAAAAACATTGTTTGGGATTAGAGATGCAAAATAGCCGGTTTTTGAATTGATTTTTTTTTCACATAAAAAGCCGGCTTTTTAGGGAAAAACCGGAATTTTTTTTTTTATTTTCATGATTTTTCTATCTAAATAGCTTTTTTATACTCTATAGTTAAACAAAATTTCATGACCTAAATGCCATATTTCCCTCTAGAATTCACCATCATGATGCATGGAGCACATGTTTTATGAATTAAACATTAAGTACGTAGTATTTGAGAGCAATTTTAGAAGCTATATAACTTTATTTTAACTTCTGAGTTATCGACATTTTTTTCTTCTTTAGATCATTTCATTTTAGTTATTCGTGTTTCATTTCTTAGAGCTTAGTACTCTAGTTTCTAGCACATAGTTAAACTTATGTTTTTCAATATATCCGTCAGAGCATTCTTCCACATTTCTGTTATTCTGAAGCTGTGTAATAATGTAGCAATAATCTTCCGGATGCAACCTTGAATACCATTTTATACAAATAATCAGTACGGATTTAGAAAAGTGTTTTGGGAGGGTTTTTTCTTATTAATGGTTAGTTTTTTCTAAAAATGCCTGATTTTCATTTGAGGGGAGCTTGAAGTTTATGAGTAAAGACATAACTAAAATTTCGTTTGTTGTAGAAATTCCGTAATTTCGGAGAACAGGCTTCAATCCGAAAGAAACCCCCACCCTAACCTCTTTCGCAAATCCGTCATTGCTGGTAATTAGTAATAGCAACAATTTAAAACATAAGAAATGAAATCAGCCAGGAATCACACTACACGCACTATCTCTACATTCACAGATGGAATTAAGAACTTTTGTCGGAACGGTCAAATGCGGGACTGAATCCCGGATTTCCCAATAGAAGCGGAAAAGCTAACAACACACTCACATTTGTTGTGCTTGACTTATATGTATTTCGTAGGTTTTATATATATATTAAGGGAAAGTTCCGTAATGACATGTTGAATTCTTGTTAAAAGTTCAGAAACCTTTAGGACTGCGTAAACCATGATGTTGGTTATATATTCCAGAGCCTTGGAAACCAAACGCTCAGATGAACAGTATTACGCATATGATCCATGAACAGAAAATTCAGTACTTTCCTGACTCTAAACAAGCTTAAGGAACAGTCAGTGCATTACAGAATTTGGGACTTTACCGATTTTGCAGGTCCGAAGCACCTGATAGGTGGTAACAGATTATTACGTATGTAATAAATGAATAGAAAATACAGTTTCAACATTTCTGTTCCATTTCAAAGAAGTTTCTGTAGGAGTAGCAAAGGCGGAAGCAAGAAGTGCATTAACAAATTAGGTGATTTTTGAGCGCCCATACAAAGATTGCATTTTTTTTTTTCAGTCTTTTAAAGTAATACGTTGAATTGTAATAAAATAATGATTATTTTTCATTGTTACTCTAGTGCGAATGTTTATGAAAATCTCGGAAGTCAGACATAATAAACTTATAGGCTATAACAGATTGACGAGGGAATGATATTTATTTATTTATTTAACAATCACTAGATGCAACTCAGGGGCTATTTATTTTATACTGGATACCTAAAATGGAAAGGATTTGTGAAGGTATCGGCCAGGGCCTGTTTTAGTAAGTACCATCCCGGCATTTGCCTGGTAGGACTGAGGAAAACACTGGAAAACCCCAGTCAGGATGGTCGGCAGCGGGAATCGAATCCATGACCTCCCGAATGCGAGGTCAACGTTGTACCACTTGAGCCACTTGATGTACGTAATGAACAAAGAGAAGAACATGTTATTTTTAAGAAGGCTACGACGTCGAAACTTAAATTGTTTTGTGCGTTTGTTCAGTAAATATATTATTATCACCCCGATGTGTTATTTCTTTGAACTCACACACATAGTACAATAAATTCTGTATGTCATGTAACAGTTTTTCCTTGTTTTTGTATTTTCAATTCACAATAAAAAATATTGCTTATAATGCATGTGAAAGTTAACTGCAACTTATTATATAGATGGATTAATTTTTTGTGATTCATAATAAAAATGTGTTAATAATTAAAATTGTTTGAAATAGGTTTTCGAAATTCATGTTTATTTTCGAGGTTTTGTACTATTATGTGCATCCACTACTACTTAAATGAGATTTTGTATTGTAGAGAAGCGAAACAAAACCTGCTTTAGCAATTTAAAGCAGAATTTGGTAAAAAGCCCAACAATTTCCAAGCAAAAAAAGCGAAGCAGAAAAAACAGTTTCCTCCACCAAAAAACTTTTTTTTTTTTTTTTCGAATGCTTGCATCTCTATTTGGGATTGAAATAAGTTAACGACTGCCAATCAATTCAAAATTCAAGCCCAATACTTTCATTTAAATGGCATAATTAACATTTAATATTAATTGCTAATGTTTTATCTTCAGTTCGTGACTTGTATTACGGGAGAAGAAAGATTTGATTTAAATCAAAAAATCGATTTAAATAAAAAAAATCAACAAAAATGATTTTTTTAAAAAAATCATGATTTTTTTCACCTTGGTATCAACTAAGAAATAAAAGTAGAAATGAAATTTTGTTCTTTCGTGAAAGCAGGCCTTTAATAAGTACGAAAATAATGTCACGAACAGTGTAAAATTCAAATAACTTGTTTCGAGATAAAAACTAATACTACTATCCATTTCATAAAGATAGGCCCTTGACTTCGTGGTGCTGCCGTGACGTTCAGTCAAAACTTATATTGCATTGTCGTACCTCGTTGGAATTGCTGAAATGTTGTCTTTTCAATACTTAAGACATAAAAATTTTCTCTGTACTATGTAGTGAGAAAAAAATAAAAATTAATGAAAAAGTGCGTATTTTTTCGTACTTTTTTGGTAGATCAATGTTTAGAGGACTATATCTCAGAAAAGAGATCACGTGAAATAATTTCCTGTGCACAATATGTAGATGCATCCATTAACTGTAAGTTGTGAAAAGTTCAATTTTCATCACTTGATACTATTTGTGTAATTAAAACAAATGTACGACGCTCTGATCTCCTTTACCATGGTAGTTAGAGAAACGTACAAAACACTGTTCGAAAATTTGGAAGTCTAGTGTTCCAAATATTTGAAACTATTAACATAAAAAGGTTTAGTTGGTAGAGTATTTATTTAAAAAAAATTTTTTTTTACTTCAACATGTTCTCTGCGTTAAGCGGTGAGCCATCTTGCAGCCCAATCTTTAAATTCCCCGCGCTTATATGAAGAAACAGCTTACAGTTAGTGGAAGTGCGGCAACGTTGTCGTGCAGTATTGTCGCGTTCAGGAAGTTTGTAGCGCGAAGCTTACTTCATAAGAATGTAATAGGAAAAAGTATTTATTATAACCTTTCACAACATCATAAAAATAATAATAATGCATTACACATCTCAATTTAATCGAAATAAAACGTTGAAGTAAAACATCCGAAAACTCATCTATTTACTTCATTCACTTTCGTAATGGGTTTGTTGACTCATCGCTGCTCCTGTTATCTTCCTGTATACTTATTAACAATGGCTCCATTTCTACCTTAAGATCCTGTATTAGTATACACACTTTCCAGCTTACGAACATGTTAAAGGTTAAAAAGAAATGTATCCTTGGCAATCACGTGTTCACCTAAGTTCTGAGATCAATTCCCCTGCCGAATGTACAACAACACAGAATGGGTCCTTTGTTTTCTTTCAACGAAAAAAAAAAAAAAAACAAAGCAATGAGTAGGTGACGAGGGCTGTATTTGGGTCTAATCACGTTGCACTGATTACGTCTTCAACACTTCCCGTCGGTTCGTAGGCGTCAAAAACTTAGACATGCACTCACACCATATGGGTTCATTGCAATGAGATGGACGAATAGGCATTTATATTTTCCTTAGTATGTGTCGTGGCTTTTGATTATATATATATATATATATATATATGGATATTCCTTTACGAGCGGTGGTATTACAAAAAGAAGAGACAAAATTTTTAGGGATAATGAAATCGCAGAACTGATGAATGACTCCGACTCAGACGGTTATGAGTTAGTAATGAATAGTAATGACATTGATTATTCTGTGCTCAGTGGCGTATTCGGGAGTGAACAAGATAGTAACTCTGTTTCAAGTGAACCTGAGGCTGCGCCGGGAAAGAGAGAAAAAAGTGTCGTTCCTATTCAAAGACAGATTCTGATGTAGCTTGGAGCGATAAAATTCAAGCAAATGCATACCCCTGTTTAGTGGTATCCCGGAAATTGATCAAAATGCTGGGCTATCTACAGAGTATTCCGCATATAAAGTGTTTCAGCTGTTTTTACCGATGAAGTTTTATAGTAAAAAAAAAGTTGAATTGATTTTGAGTTGAACGTCTTGTTCAGCAGTGAGGCTATATGAGACGTCGACCTACTGATTAACGTGGAATCCAAACTACATGAGCTTCTCCCAGGAATAGTAGTAAAAGTTATGAATCAATACGCAAAACAGCAGATTGAGAAAAAGAAAAAAATACTAAAACAAAAATCTTTGTTTTCTAAATGAAAGCGTGTTACTTTAATTAAAAACAAGGAAATTTTTACACTAATTATTCACATAAGCCTTGTACGGAAGCCAGCTTTACGCGGTTTTACAAATCAACTACGCAAGAGCTATTAGTATGTCTGTCAAGTGGTGGAACAGATTTTCTGTGAAGTGTAAACTCAATATTACATATCAACTAAGGTTGTATCATATAATAAAGTTTATGCTTGTATTTGTTTCTGTGCAAGTGTATTTTGTACTGCGTGCAGTAAGTGAAAAACTGATAAAAAGCAACAAATTTTCGAAGACCATCACATGCAAATCCAAACAAAATAAGAGTTCGCTTTTCTAATTTTGAACATTTGGCACATTTTCTGTATATCCTGTTAATTTCTAAGAAATTGGTTTAAAATCTGTGGAGATAAAATTTTAAAAATATCTCTAAAAAGTGCCGGACAGTGTGCGTGACAAGTTTAAATACCCGTCCGTCTGAGAGTGTATATGCGCCAGGAAAATGTGGCAACGTAGCACTCCGTATAAACTGCGATAGCGAAGGGCGCAAAGCTGAGAAAATCATAATGTCATATTTGTGATTATTTATCTTTTAAAACAAGTCAAAACAGTTTGGTTGAAAAAGCTACTTTAAGATCTTTCTAAAAGTTTTTTAAGATTGTTAATACACCGCAGCAATTCAGAGATAATGATGTCTCACTTTTTACTGAATAACAAGAAAATTACTACGTGTTGAGTGATGACATTTTCAGAACTTACAGGTAACATATGCATCTACATATGGTGCACAGGAAATTATTTCATGTTATCTCCTTTCCGAGATATAGTCCTATAAACATTGATTTACCAAAAAAGTACGAAAAAATACGCACTTTTTCATTAATTTCTATTTTTTTCTCACTACACAGTACAAAGAAAATTTGTATGTCTTAAGTATTGAAAAGACAACAATTCCAACGAGGTACGACAATGTAATATAAGTTTTGACTGGACGTCACGGCAGCACCGCCAAGTCAGGGGCCTATCTTTATGAAATGGATAGTAATTTGCCTACTAGTATTTTTCTAAATATCATATATAAATAATTTGTCAACTAGATGTATATATAATATGCAGAGCCGGCTCTACCATATGTGCAACACGTGCATTTGCATGGAAAGGCAAGTTAGGAGGATCCGGCAAAATCTGTCATAGGTATATTATTTAAATTAAATATTTCTTGTTGGAAATAGCCTTCATGATAATGGTAGTTACATTTACTAAGCTGACCTTCTATTTGAATTCTACATTCATAAATTATGTTTAGGTCGCATTAGTTTAAGGTCACATGGACAATACTAAAGCAAATGGTCAAATAAATCCGAGCACAAATTGCTTGATTGTCGTCAAATGTAAGAATTCAATTCTGGAATAGTAGCGAATATCTGTTCCATTTGGTTAGTTACCGGTATCACAGTTTTGATATGACAAGTAGTCTTTTTTTGTCAAACAAGTTCCTTATCATTGAAGATAGAAATAAGTTTTTTTTTTTTTTTTTTTTTTTTTTAATGTTAACAGATGTAGAAGAAAAATCAAGAAATACATATAAGAGCTAGTTGCACTCGAATTGCAAACTGATATATTGAGATTGAAGCTCGATATTGAATTCTACAAAAAGGATTGCCATCTTTCCTCTGCAGGTGTGTTTGCTTTATCTTTCACTAACATAATAGGTTAATATTTAAAGGGGGAAAAAAAAAACAGACACGAGATTGTATTTTTAGGAAGTATTTAAGCTTTTCTGAGTGCAACTGCACTTACCCTCCCCTTCGTTGTTCATGCTGGAGTAGCATACTTAAAATCATTACTTTTATGATTTGTTCTTTCTGGGGAAAGTGGGAGGCGGCAAATTATGCCACTGCACGGTGCGACAAATTGCCTAGGTCCGGCCCTGATGATATGTATATACAAGACAAGACGTTATTTTTAAATATGGTGGCAACATGTAAACAATATATCCAGTTTTCTTACTTCTACTATCAATTATCTTTAATTTGGTACAAAAACGAAGTTTCTAGCTTGTTTCTGTGAGAAGATATTTCAGTTCAAATATAATTTGGTACTTGCGCGCGGGCGCCATTTTGAATATTGAATTTCACAATGAAGGCCCCGGTTCCGGAAGTGTTACCTTCGATTTTTTTCATTAATTGATCACCCTCTAACAGGTTCTGAAGAGATCTGCTGTCATCCCTGACTTTTCTACAGCTCTTATGGACAGAGTCTAGACTAATCAGGATCTCTTTAATCTAGTATCTAACCCATCATGAATAGATTCGAGAATAGTGAGGTGGAGTACTCTTCACTGATGAGTCTCATTCAGCCTGGGGAGTGATTGTAGACGTCTGTACACTTGGCAGCGACCAGGGACACGTTATGACTTCCATTGTTGTGGGACGAAATCATTACGGCGGTGTTGGGGTTATGATGTGGGGTGGAATTATGTTACAGGCACGGCTACCCGTACAAGTGTTCCCGCAGGGTACTGTGGGGGCTACCATCTATCGGGATGTTATCCTGTAACAATATGTGCGACTCGTCCGTGGTGCGTATAGCCGTAGGTTTTGTCTATAGACGACAATCCCCATTCACAGGACACAGGTGGTGGATGAGTATCTAGAGCACGAGATATCACACACCTCCCTGATCTTAATCCGATTGAACGTGTCTGAGATGCTCTTGGACGTCGGAGTGCACCATCCCGGACTCCGGATAAACGTCCGATATGTGGTTCTGCTTTCCCATTGTGTCCTTTAACTTCTGGACACGAATGTGTATTTAGAATTGGGCACTGAGTGCTTGTGACAATTTATGGTACGGCTAGGTAGATTTAGTAATTTATATTCTAAGAGATACCTAAATAAATACCCATTACAAGTTAGAAATATTCAGACTATTTTATTTGCATCAAGATTATGACACGTTTGTCCAGACTTGTATGTCAGTTCTTATACATATAGGGACAGTTTTACGCTCTTGTGCAACACGGTAGTTACGAAGGACAAAACCTACTACGTATATTGACGTGGGTTCCGAACCGCAACCCAGGTTTGAATCCAGAAAGTTGACGGGTGCATAAACCATCATGCAAGAGCAACCCTCAGAATATAGGCCGTCTCTCATCACACTATCTTACCTTCAAGAAAGTTGAATTGACCACGCTTTCTGCCACGTGGAGGCAGATTTACCCTTTGATGCATATCACACGCAGTCAGCGTAATTCCATATGATGTCCGTCATTTGATGGTTCATACAATAGTAATTTACAAGGAATTATCCTGTTTTTCTTTACCCTCTCGTTAATTTTTTTCTCTCTCTCTCTTTCTTCTTTTTCGTCATCAGTCATGTGCAGTTATGCTCACCTTCGTGAGCCTACATGGCATAATCATGGTGGGATGTTCAAAAATTTCGTTTGCCTCTCAGTGTAGATCTCTGCGGCTTGAGTCCCATGTTGGATACAGAGTTGAGTACTGTTACCGGTATAAAACATAACCAAATGAGTGTTAATGATTAAAAATGATGAAACGTTGTTTATTGTAACTTATAACTAATAACTTACTAAATTAGTAGGCAAAATTTAAGCAAGAGTAAGTAGAACCTTAATTTTTGTTGTTTTCATGAAATAATATTCTTGAACATGATATAAAAAGTTATATAGAAAGCCTGCATATGTTTTGATGTCTCAGATTTATGTTCTTCCTTTTTTCAATAGTTTTACAGAATATTTAGAAATTTATACTCTTGCAATTAAACTTATTGAGTACCTTTCTCTAAATATTGATATTTGTGTTACAGGGCTACACATCATTTTGGAATGATTGTATTTCAAGTGGTCTCCGAGGATGCATCCTTATTGAGCTTGCTCTTCGTGGTCGCATTGAGCTGGAGAAGGCTGGTATGAGAAGAAAGAGTCTACTGAACAGGAAGCTTTTTATAAGAAACGATACTCCAACTGGGGATGTCTTGTTGGATGAAGCTTTGAAACACATGAAAGAAACTGATCCTCCAGAGACCGTTCAAAGCTGGATAGAGTACTTGAGTGGTAAGTTACATGCAGTTGATTCCAGATTTTCTTGAGTGATAGAGAGAAAGATATCTAGGATTAACTCAAAATTACAGTTAAACCAAAGGCAAGAAACAAAAACGAGAAAGATAAATAACCACCATATGAGTGATTCCATTTCAAATCGTCCAGGGTGGTCCACACGACTGTCTCAGATTTAGCTCTTTCTTTCTTTTTTTTTCTTTTCTTTTCTTTTTTTCTTTTTTTTTTTATTTAAGAACCATATTTTTTCTTTTTGCTGAGAAAAATTTCTCCTTCGATATACAGCCTTCCAAAATGACGGCCCTCCTCTCGGATTGCTCGAAAGCTGAAAAACATATCAAATTAAAAGTCCTATTGTAGAGAAACGAATGTACGTAGTAACATAATCACAATAGTAGGAAGAATATAAAGTAGTGTGTTTCAGTGAAGGGGCAAAATTCGTCTGTCGGTCCAATAGGAATCGCACAATTCACTTGCAATGTAGACAACTTTGGTGAAAATTTTGCTAACTTCAAACATTTTTATTTCTGTCCTCACGAGCCATATCAACCATCTGTTTCTAGCATCGAAAGCTACTCGATAAGGTCTCGTGAAAATGTAAAAGACTTAACGTTTCTGATTGTTACATCCTACGTTAGAGTATAATGAAAGCCATTTTCAAAAAAAAAAAAAAAAAAAAAAAAAAAAAAAAGATTTAAAAATCGGAATTTTTTCCAACTATTGGAGAAGATATCCCTTAACCGTTCATGCGGCTGCAGTCCCTAACGTTCGCAATTAATTACTGAAATTTCGATTTTTGTACTTGGAATGTAAATATTTCCTATGCAAATTTAGGTCCTGTATACAAGGTAATTTGAAAAACAATATGAAAATTTTGAGAGTTGAATCCTGACATCGAATCAAGTAGAAAAGTTCCTATGAGTCGAGTTCCGCTTCGTTTTCGAGTTACAGGGTTTCAAGCTCGGGACCCAAAATCGGCTCGCGACAATAGAAAATAAATCAAACTATGCGTCAAGGTTATGATAAAATTCACAAAGTTGATTTGTATCAATATGATGATTTTTACGTGTATAAAGGCGATGCAATTCGATTGGCAATGTTTTCAACTTGGTAGAACTTGTATTTGTTTCCAAATGACACTACGTGTTTTTGTATTTGGTATTTGGTATTCATTAATGATTGTAAACCTACATATATTATGCTGTTTGTCAATCTCAGAAATTGATTATTATTTATTTATTTATTTATTTATTTTGTGACAGCATGTTCGTAAGATAGTATAAAGTTATACAGTTATACACCACAATAATAACGAAACAATAGTTAAAAATAACGATCTAGATATCTATGTTACTCTCAGTGGTGTCATTCCATATCAAGTGGTCCAATTTCAGGAATCGGCCCCACGTCACCCTCTCAGATTTGGATGAAACTTGGAACACGGGTTGGTACTTGGCCCAAACAGACATGTGCAAAATGTCAGCTCTGTTGCTGCTACAGTTTCCAAGAAACAGTGCTCTTATATGTTGACCCGAAACACCAGAACGGAAACAGGAGCGTCACAGAGGCATTTTGAGGAAGTCATTGCTCAGTTGCTATTTGTTTGTTGATGCTGAAAATAACTAGTCTGGGACATTTTTGTGCAAGGATACCAAAAATGAAAGCAGTTTTGACCCAGATGGTTTACTTTTCTCAGAAAGTGAGATTGAGAATAACAAAAAATCACCTGTAAAACCAAGTACTACTGCACGGATGAGCCGATATCTCTTGAACTGTGGGGATATTTGATACTAATTCTTTTTCCCATTATTAGCCTCTAACATGTTAGTGTGTGCGCCAAGTGGGAAGTTTCTAAGTTGTATAATCTGTAAGTGGGACCTGATGAAAGTTGGTCACAAACAGAAAAATGACAAAACTTACCTATGTTCAATCGGATAGTTGACCCATCATTCCAGTTCGTCACCCTGCTTTTGTTGGTGCCATTGGAAAGAACATGTCAAGAACCGTGGAGACCAAAATATCATTTTAGAGACTGGATGGCTTCTTGGTCAAATGTGAACTTAAAGTCACTCGTTGTCAGGGCCTTCCAGAGCTTGGCTGGAACGTTTGAATTTAAAAAAATGCATACTCCCAGAAAACATATAATCACGATTTGTAGCTTTATTTGCGTTGATTCATGGTGGCTGTGCCACTACCAGTTCTGCAGCAACCATCACAGACGGGTATCCCCATCGCCGAAGGGCCACACCCGATGGCCCTGCAGGTCCAGCCACGGGCCCTCCCGTCCACCATTCTCCTCCACACCTCATGCTATACCACTATTGGGTTTCTCGCTGGTTCCAAAGCCATGTTATTTTTTCTTACTGGTTCCCAAGCCTAAGCGAAGTTCTGCTTCGTACATAGCTGCAAACAGTTTCTCCACATATTGGATAACAATGTCAGAGTAACTGATTTTTTTAAGCGTCGTTGCAGTTGGTACAGGAACAATGCACAGAATGTGAATGTCTGGAATCCAGCACTTGCCAACTGTAGATGGCCAATGGAATATCCTGCAAGGTCCATTCGGGTGCATGAAATTGATCAAAGCATCTTCTTCCAGACACACTTTGCTAACGTTTCCGATCCACCATTTTGCATCATGTATGCAAGCAACATACTGTTCTGGTTGCATATTTGCAGCTTTCACAAAAACCTTCTCTGACACAGACAATTTCGCCCATAAATGGGTATTCACAATTATAATTACATGGACGCATGGAGGATATTCAAAATTAACAAAAAATTACCAATAAATCCTTCTTAAAAAATTTAAAGATTTTGACGTTTCGGAACGCTCAACTGGTTCCTTCCCCAGTGGCAAGGTAAAAAGGATTAAAACGGAAAGGAGATAAAAGGAGTAAAACTACGAATACATACCACTATATAAAAGTAACGTACAAAAAAGATCCTGAGATGAACAGAGCAGAGTGAAAAAAAGAATGAACTGAATAAAAAACAACGCGTTGTCTATGTTAGGCCACTATTGCCAGATCCAAAGTATGCATCAAAGGTAGATACCCAAGTTCGATCAACGTTGCCACTATCAAGGTTCAATGCAGGTTTGTATTTATGAATAAAGAACGAACTCTTTGATTTCACGTTGTTTTTGTGATTTTGCTGAACCTATTACCTTAACCTGTTTTATATTATGTGAATGTTGTTTTAGATGAAGCGCTAAACCCGACATGCCTTCTTCTTGTGACTTTTTTGATTGTCTAACATGTTCCTTTACACGCGTGTTAATATTACGTTTAGTTTGGCTGATGTATGAGTCATCACATTCGCAATGGACGCGGTAAATACCTGCTTTATTTAATGGATCGACAAAATAGCTTTTAAATCCAGTGAGATGTTTTTGTAAACTTTTGGGGGGAATACTTGAACCAGATATGTTTTGCTTTGCAAGAATACGTTGAATTTTTGTTGAAAGTTGTGGAAAATAAGGACTTCCAATCCAAGTTTTTGCTTCTTTGGAAGTTACCGTTTTGGGGACTTGCAGCGATCTACGTGTTTGATTAAACCATTTTTGTAAAATACACAGCTTATAACCGTTTTCTTGTCCTATTT
The DNA here is from genome assembly GCF_964235325.1 of Thermobia domestica. Taxonomy (NCBI): domain Eukaryota; kingdom Metazoa; phylum Arthropoda; class Insecta; order Zygentoma; family Lepismatidae; genus Thermobia; species Thermobia domestica. The sequence continues at coordinate 195,064,132 of NC_137455.1, read as the reverse complement.
TATGTAAAAACTTCATTTCTTCATTGAGATCTTTTTGACGGTCACAAATTAATAATGCTCTACGAAAGAAGTTCTTCCAAATATTGGCCTTATACATTGGTGGATGAGCTGACCGTTGATGTATGTAAGTAGTGCCTGCATTGGGTTTTCGGTATACTTTTGTAATAAATTTATAATGTGATCGGGTAATCAATAGGTCTAGAAATGGAAGGCCGTTATCAGATCCACGTTCAAGGGTGAACTTTAGCCTAGGATGCTGATTGTGGAATTGTTCAAATATTTGTGTAAGTGTATTTTCGTCACGAACAAGTAGTAAAATATAAGCATAACTGTAATATTTAACGTATTTAAATGTGTCCTGCCGTAAAATAGACGTTTCAATCTGATTTGAAACGATATTTGACAATATTGGGGATAATGTGTTACCCATGGCTAAGCCATCATTCTGAGAAAAGTAATGATCTTCAAATTGGAATATATTAGTTGTTAAACAAACCTCAAGTAATTCTAAGCGCCATTTTGTAATAACCAGGATCGAGTACTATTGATAGTAAGTTCCAGTGGTATGGACGGATACATATCAACAACGTGTATGGAGACAAGTAAAATGGTATTACAAATGTTGATAATTGTTGTTTTACGTCTAGACTGTTTTTTACAACATATTTAAAACCACTATTGTAGCTGCTGAGTTTTTTATATAACCATTTTGATAGTAAATAAGCTGGATGATTGAAACCTGAGGATTTAAAAGCTCTTTTGTCGATCCATTAAATAAAGCAGGTATTTACCGCGTCCATTGCGAATGTGATGACTCATACATCAGCCAAACTAAACGTAATATTAACACGGGTGTGAAGGAACATGTTAGACAATCAAAAAAGTCACAAGAAGAAGGCATGTCGGGTTTAGCGCTTCATCTAAAACAACATTCACATAATATAAAACAGGTTAAGGTAATAGGTTCAGCAAAATCACAAAAACAACGGGAAATTAAAGAATAATTCTTTATTCATAAATAGAAACCTGTATTGAACCTTGATAGTGGCAACGTTGATCGAACTTGGGTATCTACCTTTGATGCATACTTTGGATCTGGCAATAGCGGCCTAACATAGACACCGCGTTCTTTTTTATTCAGTTCATTCTTTTTTTCACTCTGCTCTGTTCATCTCAGGATCTTTTTTGTACGTTACTTTTATATAGTGGTATGTATTCGTAGTTTTACTCCTTTTATCTCCTTTCCGTTTTAATCCTTTTTACCTTGCCACTGAGAAAGGAAGTAGCTGAGCGTTCCGAAACGTCAAAATCTTTAAATTTTTCAAGGGAGGATTCATTGGTAATTTTTTTGTTAATTCTGGGTATTCACAATGTTTGAGTGACTTTTCCTTTTTTACTGAAATATTAGTGTGCAGGGACTTATCTTCTTTTATTGAAATACTAGCATATACAGGGTGTCTACTGGTCATGAAAGTCATGAAAAAGTCATATATTTTGCTTAGTGGTCATGAAAGCCATGAAAAAGTCCTTTATTTACCCAACTGGTCATGAAAATCTGAAATCTCAGAGTATATTTTTATACTTCATACTTTTATACCTCATACTGCATGTACTGAAATAGTTGTATCAGGTCAGTAATTGTGAGAATTTCCCCCACCAGTTAGTGCTGGCTAACTGGTACTTTACTGTCTTCCTAGCTGCTCCCCATTTCATCTTCTAGTCTCTGTAATATAGTAACAACTTTTTACTGTCCAACTTTCTGATCTGCTATTTCTTTACTTCTAAGAAATGTAAATTGTGTATTTTTGGGCCTTTAGACTTATGCAAATAATATTATTCGTTTGAGTTTGCAGATTTTAAATTTGATGATTTATTTTTTTAAAACGAATTTCTTTTATAATTTGTTTTGTCTTTGGGCAGTTCTCTGAGTGCTTAATTTCAGACAAATTTCTGCTAAATGGATAATTATACTCAGAATTAAAACTTCAAATACAGTTGATTCACTGGTAAGAGCAGGCCCGTATTTAGGTAAGTGCTATTCTGTGCTCGAGCACAAGGCGGCAGAATTTTAGATTCTTTGTTTAAGATTCACAATAAGTGATATTTAAGACTAGCAACCTGCATAGTTCCGATGCACCACTGATGGTAGGGGTTTATTATTACTAATGGTAAATTTTTACCGCCATGGTCATGAAAATTTGAACAAAAAGGTCATGAAAAGTCATGAAAAAGTCATGAATTTTCTTTCTGGTATTCCAGTAGACGCCCTGATATATTACCCGCTTCGCTGGGTTGAAATGAAACTTTAAATGCACAACTCCTTGTCTCACGTGTTTAGTACCCGTGAAATATGTTGTTTTCGTTTTCACTCGCATCGATTTAAACAGCATCGGAAAGATCATTGATCATTTCGGCGATCCCGAAAACCATGGATTCGACCCTAATATTCGTCATTTTCGATCATTTATATATATTTTTCCCTCCCCTAATGTTGCGAGCCATGACATCGGAAGTGTGACCGTTCATCTCAGTGACCCCAAAAATGTGGATTCAGCACTAATATCGGCCATTTTCGATTATTTTTAAGTCTCTCTTCCTCCTCCTCCCCCAGGTTGCGGGGTTGAATTTGAATTTAAATGGGATCGAAAGTATCACTGTTCATCTAAGCGACACAGAAAACTATAAATTCGACTCTAATAGTGGCCATTTTCGATCATTTATATGTATATATTTCCCTCTCCCCAAGTGGCGGGGTGATTTTCTATTTAAACTGTATCGGAAATGTCCCTGTTCATCTGAATGGATCCCGAAAACTATGGATTAGACACTAATATTGGTCATTTTCGATTATTATATGTTCCCCCTCCTCCGTGCTGCGGCACACGGCATCAGAATTGTCAGTGTCAATCTCAGTTACTCCTAAAACTATGGATTCGAGACTAATATTAGTCATTTTCGATCATTTTCAAATGTTTATACCCCTACGTTGTACCCTTCCCCTCCCCAACTATCACGGCTGAATGTGGATTGAAACAGCATCAGAAGTGTCACTGTTTCTCTCATCGACTCCGAAAACTGTAGATTTCAACATTAATATAGGTCATTTTTGATCATTTTTAAATTTCTCTCCCCCTCCCCTACTTTGCATCGTCAAAGTGAATAGCCTAAAATAATCCCTCCGCCAAACTCATGTATGTTGAAAATTTCATTGAGATTGGTTGGGTGGTTCAAGAGTGATGAAGTCACAAAGGCAGTCATTTTAATTTTTTTACATATATCTCCTGCCTCCCTCTCCCCTAGGTTGGTTCATCAAAGGGAAACGATAAAAAACACCCAAGGCCTGCCCCTCATATATGTTGAAAATTTGATCGAGATTGGTTGAGTAGTTCAAAAGTTATTAGGTTTTAATAGTTCTTATTTATACGGGTAGTTGCAGAGGTGTCTTGAAGGTACGGAACCCCTTCCCCGAAATCTTTACTCTTAAGTAAGTTTTGCCAAATTTTAGGGCAACTTTAAAACATTTATTATTATTATTATTAATTACTGAAGTGTTGTGAATTGAATGGTTCACCCTATTCCACCCAACTCCTGCCTAGTAGGTATTGTGCTGGACAAATATCATGTGAGTAGGTTTTCTATGGGTTCCGCTTCCTCCCACTTTCTTTATTCCAAAATTTCTTTCATTCTCATCATCGACGTCTTCTGTAGCTTAGCCGGCATAACCATTACTTAAAAAAAATTCTTAGGGCTCTTGAGAGTTCTGTAACCCTATTTTCTTCATGAAATTTGCTTGGAAACATTCCGTTTAACATTTAGCTAGTTGTAGGGACGTATGCAGAGGGTATGTCCTGATGATCCTCACACTTCTCTCCAATCCCGACAATTTTGTAACTTTTGCCTAACACAAGGACGATTTTATAGATTTTAATACAATCTGTCCTCATACGGAATTTATCTTCTATATTATTATTATTATTATTATTATTATTACTACTGACTATTTGAGACCTCAATATTACGTCCTATTAAAATGTAAATAAGCATACTGAAGTTAAGAAAAATGAAAATAAATTTTTGGACTCTCTTTAAGGATGAATTGCCTTAACAGAAACTAAGTAGAATTTGTCTTCATCACGATACATAGTAACGTCCTCGCTGTGGGTAAAAGACTTTGGATTATGTATGCGCTATATTGATATTTTAACAAAATATGCATACAAATATAAAAAAGAATAGTGTCTATTTACAAATTTTGGTTGAACAGATATATGTAACATGTTGAAAATGCAAACGAAAATATTATTATGTTTCAGACACAGTTATGACTCATACTTAATGTATTCATGAATTGTTTGCTAAACACTCTAAGTTTTCAGAGAGTACGAATCGAGATTGTAGACTGTGACGTCATGTTGTCAGTACTCCCCTGTGAAGGAAGTCGTTTCAGTTCTAACTTGTAAGTACGAAAGAAATTGACTATTTTTCATGTTAATATACGTAGAAATAACAACATTGTAAATGATAAAAGTTTTCTTAATTTCGTCACAGGAAATCGATCCGCGGACCCATAAGTTGACGAAACGAATGCTCAATCCACCACCCTAAGACTCCTGTGCTAAGTAAGAGTCAAGAAACACTCGTCTATGTAGCAAATTGCACACGTTTAGGATTCTGATATTTTATTAACGATGAAACACTGATTTCTTTCATGATAAAATCCTATAGTCCAGAGAATTCAAATTTAAATTAAAAAAGACTTACAAACACGCAAGAACATCGAAACTGAGACCTCGACTACTAAAGTATTTTATGGGTGGGGTAACTGGTTCGTTCCCAAGGCAAGTAAGCTTGAGACGGACATGGTGCTCGTGGGTTTTCTCGGGACACTCATACTTTCTCATTCCGCCAATTCGTCCATCATAATTCACTTGGTTTAATCATAGTCTTCCTCTACCTAATAGGCATAATCGTCGGACATTAAACGTAAAGATTACCTTCTCAAGCTGTTAACCCAAACCAATCCGAACTGAAAAAACAGTTATATTTTCTTTAGCTCATTACCGTGTTTTCACAAAAAAATATAATGAGAAAAAACATGGGGAATTGTAATTCCATTCAAAAGTGAAACAGCAGACTCATAACACCTCAACCTAAAACGAAAACCATTATATATCGTTTGGAACTTTTCCGAAATATATACGGATATTCTGAAAAGTTGCAATATAGTGTCCGTTTTCAAACGAACTGAACCAAATTACGGTTCGTTTTCTGAAATAAACGGACACATTCTGTTTCAAGCTTAAACCGAACCCAAACCAGTTAACCGAGTCGTGAGTCAATGAAAACTTGACCCACGACCCACTGACCCACAGCTCATCGTGATCCACTCTGACCCGCCATCCACAATGACATACTCGGACCTACCACCCATCATGGACCATTGACCCACGAAAACAAATCGTCATCAACTCTGATACATAATCCACGGCCTCTTTTCTACCAACTGAAGAGTTTACACTTATAATAAAACTAGGTTGTGAAATTCTAACTAATCGGAATTTGAGTTTCTACGGTCAATCGCTCAAGCACCGCTCTGTTGCAATAACAATGGATGTGACCTTTACGATATAAAATGGTAAAGTGTTTGTCAAGAGTAAAATTACGATGAATTTCATTTTAATTACCATAGTCTAATTATTTCCTTGTTGAATTATCGATACTTTTCAGTGGAAAAACGTATGAAATTTTTAAAGTCCGAAATCAAGGTAAGTTCGTTCCCAAGGCAAGTAAGCTCGAGATGGACATCGTGCTCGTGGGTTTTATCGGGACACCGCGTAAATGTGTCTGAAACGTGCCCCATAGTTTTGGAGCTATGGGCCTTTTAACGTTCATTTTTTTCTTGTTTTCGGCAGCCTATAACTCCGAAAGGAAGCATTTGTGCACACAGGTTGGTCTATACTTTTTGTGTTATATTGGTGTCAGGAATCACCACTCAAACGTTGTCTTTGTTGTTTTGAAACACACTATATATATATATATATATATAGATAGATAGATAGATAGATAGATAGATAGATAGATATAGATATATAGGGTGTTAATGAATTATATCGACAAATTGTAAGTGGTGATTCCTCACATCAAAATAAGAGGAAAAGTTGATATGGAACTATTGGCGAAAAGTGCATAGTTTCAGAGCTAGGGCTGTTCAAAATCGCGAAAAAGATAAATTTCAACAGGCTCTATTTCGAATTCCAGAAACTTGATGGTGGTCCTTATCAGCGTAAAGGAAGTTACGCATACACAATTCAAAAATGAATGTTACTTCAGTTTTCAGTGGGTGTACAGAGTATTCCGTGCAGGGTATAATTCTCAAATATCCTTTCAATAGAGTTTTCAGATATACCTGTATTTCAAGAAGGGTCCAAAGTAGACAGGAAGTAAGCCTTGGCAACAATCGACAGCCAGTGCTTCGGATGGAAGTCGGAAGTATTAGGAACCTGCAGCTCCATGTTTTTTGTGTTCGGAATAACGTGTGATGCGATGTATTTTGTCACGGTATATTTCACGTTTTCTTCACTTATAAGAGTGAAACAAAAAATTGTAGCATTCTTTTTTCCGAGTACGGGAGACCGTGCTGTTGACGTTTCTTAACACTTCCGGCTTCGCGCCAAAGGATTCCGTGTTACGGCTGCCAAGTGTATCATTTCCCTACTTTGGACCAATCATAAAATCAGAGCATGTCTCAAAATTGGTTGATGGCATGTCTGGGAATTTCACTCTGCAGGAAATATTCATCACAACCATTGAACATTAATGAAATATGCATTTTTGGATTGTGTAGGCATGACTTCCTTTACTACGCTGATAAAAACCGCCAGTGCACGGTTTCTCGAATTCAAAATAGGGCCCTTTTTTTTTTTTTTTCGCGATTTTGGACAGCCAAAGCTGAAACTATGCAGTTTTTCCCACAGGTTGATAGAAACTTTTTGACTTATTTTGATGTGAGGAATCACCTCTTACAGTTTGTCGGTCTATTTCATTAACACCTGATATATATATATATATATATATATATATATATATATATATATATATATATATATATATATATATTTGGTCTAGGAATTAATTCGTGCGGTTGGTACGCACACATTGAAGCTGTAGTACAAACACAAAATACATAAATACCTTAAGAAAAATATTGTCCATCGGTAGCCACCACTTTCGCCCATCTGTCAGGCAATGTACGGATTCCGTGGCGAAAGAAGTCCTCATCCTTGGAAGCGATCCAGTCAGAGACCCATGTTTCGATATCTTCTGAAGAAGTAAACCGCTGTCCAATCAAATCTTTGTTCATGCAATCGAACAAGTAGTAGTCCGAAGGAGCAACGTCTGGTGAATACGGCGGGTGGGGTAAAACTTCCCATCCGACATTTTCTAAATAGGTTTTGACCGGTTTTGCGACATGTGGGCGAGCGTTATCATGTTGAATAATAAGTTTATCATGTCTGTTCTCCCATTCTGGTCGTGTTCTGGCCAGAGCTTGCTTCAAACGCATTAATTGTCGTCGATAACGTTCTCCATTCATAGTTTCACCCGGTTGCAGCAGCTCATAGTACACCACACCTTTCATATCCCACCATATGCACAGCATAACCTTTGCACAGTGAATATCTCGTTTGGGTTGTGATGGACCTGGTTCACCTGGTTTCACCCAGGCCTTTTTTCGTTTAGGGTTCTCGTAATGGATCCACTTCTCATCACCCGTAATAATTCGATGCAGAAACCCCTTTCTGCTCTGTCGTTGAAGCAGCAATTCGCAAATGGTTTTTCGTCTTTCAACGTCTCTGTCTTTCAATTCATGTGGAACCCAATGTGACATCTTTTGAATCATTCCCATGGCTTTCAAGCGTTTGGAGACTGTTGTTTGATCAACGCCTAATGCTGCTGCAAGTTGTTCCTGCGTTTGACACGAATCCTGCTCGAGCAATGCTGTCAATTCTTCGTCTTGAAATTTTTTTGGCTGTCCAGCTCGCTCTTGGTCTGCCAAGCCGAAATCACCACTTTTAAACCGTGCAAACCACTTCTGACACGTTCGCTCAGCTAGAGCATGGTCACCATACACTTCCACCAAAATACGATGACTTTCAGTCGCACTTTTCTGCATGTTAAAGTAATGCAGCAGGACACCCCGCAAAAACACTTTATCAGGCACAAATTTCGCCATGTTCACTTAACTACAAACTGGTGTTGTTGACGCTTTAATCCACTGCCCTATACTACGAACGATACGCGATGACAGGGGTTTGCAACACGTGTGTGGATACACGGAACTGTGGGACGCTCCGTTCGTTGCGCCATCTCTTGTTTACCCGCACGAATTAATTCCTAGACCAAATATATATATATATATATAATATGGGCGGAAAGAGCGGACTATAGGGGTTTTATCTCCAAATTTGAACTACATAATGGCAGTTGATTTCACGAGACAATAGTAACATCAACTACAATCTAGGTACTAGACGAGTTCCACCATAGTTGGAATGGGTCAGTGGATCGTGGGTTAACAGCATGTGACCCACTGCGATCCACCTCGACTCACCACCCACCATGACCCACCACGAACCATGAGCTACTCTGACCCACCGACCAACTCTGCTCACTGCATTGTAGACAGCACTTTCTGAACAGCATATTTTTCTTCACCCTCGACCATAGCAATAGAAACTAAAACACATTTCTGATTCATTGCAGTTTGCGATTGTCCAAACCTTCTGGTGTACGTATTGTGTATTATAATAGCAATAGAAGAGAGTTGAAGAAGATTGAATAAGCAGTTGAGGTTAAATTTATATCATGGCAGTCAAGGTGGAACAAAACGAGCCCCGTGGGGCTTCTAACACATTCCTACTTTTTACTACTACTACTACTTATACAGTGAAATCGAATAGCAAAACTGCACACGTAAGGTAAGTAAATCACTTTTTTGAGTATTATTTTTTTTTATTAAAAAAATACTTGGCCCGGGTTTGAACCCACACCAAAAACAATTATAATTACTAGCTCATTGTACTAGTACGCTCGCCCACGAAGACTACCAGTAACAGTCATTTGATTTCTGTTATATTCATGGTACGTGGCGAGAAACTGGTAACTCCAACTAACCAGAACCGCGTATTTATCTCATATAAGTAGGGTCGGTCGCGCCTGATTTACAAATATACTTTTGAACACTGCTGAATTTGTGTACGTCTTACTTTCAAGGCCACCATTTCCCTTTTTCATTTGTTTCTGTTTACTCACCTGAGATGAGCATCTCTAAGTGAAAAATAATAGTTTAGGCATTTTTGGATATTAATATTTGTAATTGGAATAAGAGCAATAGGACATACTACTACTTGGCTTTCGAGACACACAGCCTGTGAGTTTTTAGATTAGCTAACTACTAGAAAAATACTTTTTTGAATCACTGTAATATGTAAATTATTATATAAAAAATTGAATGTAATTATGTGTGCCTAATCATCACGACCAAATGGCAGTCAAATGAAATGAATTTTGGTATATAGTTAGGCCTTAATCCAAACGGAGTGTTACGATATTGGTTTCATTATAATAATTTCCTATGGGATAGTGTAGATACAAATTTTTGAGATTTGGCAGGGGAGGGGCGGCACTTTCTACATACGGTAAATTGATAGTGGGTTAGTTTGTAAAAATAATCGAAAACGATCGATATTACTCGTAGTCGAGAAACAAACAATACAGTGCTTAGTATGATATATCCATATATGCTTACGATGCGCTTTCTACTATAATAATTGCTGAAGCTTGTTTATTATATAGAGCGCTTAGAGTACAAGGAAATCAACACATAAAGTATTGAGAAAAATAGACATAAAATTTGTAATGTAAGCTTCTGCACTTTGGTCTACTTACCTTGATTTGGGACTTTAAAAATTTCATCCGCTTTTCCACTCAAAAGTATCGATAATTCCAAAGAAATAATTAGACCATGATAATTGAAATTCATCGAATTTTACCCATGGCAAACATTTTACCATTTTATATCGTAAAGGTCAGATCCATCGTTATTGTAAAAGAGCGGTGCTTGAGCGATTGACCGTAGAAATTCAAACTCCGATTAGTTAGAATTTCACAACCTGGTTTTTATTATAGGTGTAAACTCTTTAGTCGGTAGAGAAGAGGCCGTGGATCATGTGTCAGAGTTGATGACGATGTGTTTTGGTGGGTCAGTGGTTCATGGTGGGTGGTGGGTCCGAGTGGGTCACGGTGGGTGGTGGATCATGGGTCAGATTGGGTCACGGTGGGTCGTGGGTCCGAGTGGATCACGATGAGTGGTGGGTCAAGTTTTCATTGACTCACGACTCGGTTAACTGGTTTGGGTTCGGTTTAAGCTTGAAACAGAATGTGTCCGTTTATTTCAGAAAACGAACCGTAATTTGGTTCAGTTTCGTTTGAAAACGGACACTATATTGCCACTTTAGAAAAGTTCCAAACGATATGTAATGGTTTCGTTTTAGGTTAAGGTATTATCAGTCTGCTGTTTCACTTTTGAATGGAATTACTATTCCCATGTTTTTTCTTATATTTTTTGTGAAAACACGTTAATGAGCAAAAGAAAATATAGCTGTTTTTCAGTTCGGATTGGTTTGGGTTAACAGCGTGAAAATGTAATCTTTATGTTTAATGTCCGACGATTATGCCTGTTAGGTTGAGGAAGACTATGATTAAACCAAATGAATTATGATGGACGAATTGGTGGAATGAGAAAGTGGGAGTGTCCCGAGAAAACCCACGAGCACGATGTTGTCCATCCCAAGCTTTACTTGTCTTGGGAACGTACCAGTTACCCCACCCATCAAATAGTTTAGTAGTCGAAGTCTCAGTTTCGATTCCCGGTGGGAGAGCCTTTGAAATATTAAATGTCATCGATGTATCTGTGTTCGTGTCCCTGTCATTCAAGGTTACTGGAAATAACTGTAAAACGAGAATAACTGAATATAATAGAGATAAGTTACGGAGATACTTTCGGTGAATCAGAAAAAAAGAGTCGTCTGAGGTTCCAGGTTAAGGATTCGAATTAATCTAAAGACCACTTTCTCCTTCATGTTCTTGCGTGTTTGTAAGTCTTTTTTAATTTAAATTTGAATTCTCTGGACTATAGTATTTTATCATGACAGAAATCAGTGTTTCATCGTTAATAAAATATCGGAATCCTAAACGTGTGCAATTTGCTACATAGACGAGTGTTTCTTGACTTTTATTTGACACAACAGTCTTAGGGTAGTGGCTTGAGCATTCGTTTCGTAACTTAGGGTTCCGCGGATCGATTCCCTGTGAGGAAATTAAGAAAAATTTTCATCATTTACAATGTTGATATTTCTGACGTATATTAACATGAAAAATAGTCAATTTCTCTCATTCATATAAGTTAGAATTGAAACGACTTCCTTCACAGGGAAGTACTGACAACATGACGTCACAGTCTACAATCTCGATTCGTACTCTCTGAAAACTTAGCGTGTTTAGCAAACAATTCATGAATACCTAAAGTATGAGTCATAAATGTGTTTGAAACATTATTGTTTCATTGAGGAATTGTTTCTAGTTTCTTCCATTCGTACTAGTAATAATAATAATAATATTTCGTTTGCCATTTCCAACACTTTCCATATATCTGTTCAACCAAAATTTGTAAATAAGCACTATTCTTTTTTTATATTTGTATGTATATTTTGTTAAAATATCAATATAACGCATACATAATCCAAAGTCTTTTACCCAAAGAGATGGAGTTACTATGTATCGTGATGAAGACAAATTCTACTTAGTTTCTGTTAAGGCATCCGAATTTTCGATTGTCGTATTGTCCAGGAGCTGACGCCTCTCTCCCCTTCTTTTCCTTCCAAAGTATCTCTTACAAGGCATTTCATCCTTATAGGAGGTCCAAAAATATCTTTTCATTTTTAACTTCAGCATGCTTATTTGCATTTTAATATGACGTAATGTTGAGGTTTCAAATATTTAGTAATAATAATAATAATAATAATATAGAATTTAAATTCCATATGAGGACAGATTGTATTAAAATCTATAAAATCGTCCTTGTGTTAGGCAAAAGTTACAAAATTGTCGGAATTGGAGAGAAGCGTGAGGATCATCAGGACACCGGTTAAGCTACAGAAGACGTCGATGATGAGAATGAAAGAAATTTTGGAATAAAGAAAGTAGGAGGAAGCGGAACTCATAGAAAACCTACACACATGGTGTTTATCCAGCACAATGCGTACTAGGCAGGAGCCTGGTGGAACAGGGTGAACCATTCAATTCACAACACTTCAGTAATTAATAATAATAATAATAATAATGATAATAATAATGTTAATATTAAATGTTTTAAAGTTGCCTTAAAATTTGGCAAAACTTACTTAAAAGCAGAGATTTCGGGGAAAGGGTTCCGTACCTTCAAGACACACCTCTGCAACTACCCAAATTTTAAACTAAAGCGTTGCACTAAAGTTTCATGTAGAAAGTATTCTACTGTATGTTTTAAGGAAAATAACTGTAATAAAAATAACTGAATATCACGCGACAGTAAGGCATATAATAAACTAATTTTTAGAATATGCAGAGGTAATTATAAAAGCTTTGCTACAAAACTACTTACACAGACCATAATTCAGTGAGCTGTAAATACAAAGTAACAAAATAGCCTGTAAGATTCAGTCTACAGAGCAATTGTTACACTATTTCGAGTAATTGATACAAGACGACAAATGTTTACAATACTTTTCGTCTCGTCTCGATTCTCATCTCCAAAGCGAAACGATAATTTGAGAGCCTTGTCCCCTCTCGAATGTGAAATGTTAATTCTCATGTTATTTTGTTTGTTTTAGAAACGAGATGAGAAATTCCTCTTCTCGTGGGCAACATTAAACAATACTGAAATATTCTTTCCAAATGTCACGTTTCTGCTTGTAATGCTATGACTTGAACGATAATTAGCTCCTAGCTTTTAATCTTCTACGAAATAATAATAATTAATATATACTAATATTATTATTATTAATACTATTATTATTCCTGAAGATTTGATAGTTCAAGTAGTGAAACATCCAAGTATTCAAATATCTGAATATAATAAAACGTATATCATCGCCGATCAATCGCCATCAAAAATCCTAAAGTAAAAAAAAAAAATGCCCGACGTGGACTCGAAAGAAGAACCTCCAGATTACTGGTCAAACGCCATGACCATTGAACCGTGATCACTACGCGGTAAACGATTGATCTTTAGTCTGGTTACGTTAGGTTTCTTTGCCTCCGCTTGCAAAATTGTATGTTGTATTTCTTCGATTCAAAACGTCTTTCGTATTTCTCTTATGATGATATAAGTGAATGATCTTCGGCCAAGTTTATATTAATAACTTAAGTTGTTCTTAAACATTGGTTCACAGCTTGGTTTCTTCACACGAAACTACAGGTATGACAGATTTAATTCTCATACTCTGCATTTGTTTCAAAGCAGTCGCCATTACCTGGTCAAAGACTTATGTCTGCCACGATACATATTAACCGAGAGAAATTCATTTTCCGGATTTCGGAAAATTATGGAATTCGGTAAATTTCCGGAATTTTTCCAAAATCGGATTTTTTCCGACTTCCGGAATTTGTTCGGTTTTATTTTCGGGAGTCCAGAAAGTAAAACTTCAGGAATTGGCCATCACTAGTTTACACACAACCTTTCAGAACATTAAACTAATAGCTGTCTACAAACAAACAAGTAATGCAAAGCATTTTGTATCATGTAATACGTCATGTATTAAAATCCGACAACAGTTTCATTATCTAACCAGAAATTGCATGTATCTAGCTACTGGAAGCTGAGGTATGAAGAATTGTATTGTGTCTTATCTTTTAGTGAATATACAACCTATCTTTTAGTGAATATACAACTCTGCAAACCAGTGAATGTCTAAATGGCTTTCGTTAAATCCAAGTTGTAGTATTGGCAGTTACATCCATTTGTGGCTATATGATGGGTTAGTAAAGCTTTCTATATGATAGGGTTAGTAAGTCTTTCTCTGCTCTCCCGTAAAGTTGTGATACGATCTATTACTGGATACAAAACGAATTATCAACTTAACTAAAGTTGTTGTATTACTACATATCTGTTTCCGCCTCTGTCAACTCTGGTCGATCTCGTTGACGCGACATGTTTCCTTTCTTTACCCCTTTCTTCGTTTAGTGAACTAAACAGTAACTATTTTGAATTATGTTACTGCGCATACCTCGTAGATGAATATTTCTTCTGATGCCAATAGTTTCCGTTTTGTCCAAGCAATGTTTTGTTTCTTATTCCCAGCATGACCCTTTTATTACATTATATGAAGAGCATGTAGGTCTAAATACCTCATGTATTACATAGCATGTAGGTTTAACTACTACATGTAAGAACATTGTCGTCTTCCAACAAAGAAGGAACACGTAATCATACTAAGTGATAGCTGTTAATGCAGTGGTTGGCACTCTCTTCGTATTTTTTCGTCCTCCTTCACACTTAAAGTAACTGTCTATTCTTATTCTTTCTACGAGTGATGGATCTTCTCTTTGACTTCATGTCAAACATGCACACGTAATGAAAAGACGCTGTTCATAATAACAATAATAATATTAAATATTACTAGCTAAATCGTGCGTATATTTCGCACAATATATTATCATGTGGAAATAAGTAAGGCTAGCTGGCGCCCCCTCATATTTTTTTCGATGCGCCTTATGAGTCCACTTTGACCAACGTTGGTCCCATCCCACTATCACCTCCTGTTCTCTCGATATAAGTTATCGACATGTTGCCTAAAGAGCGCTCTATCGTGGCCCCATGACAATGCCTCTTCGTTCATTTTGCATTGAAATCGCTTATTTTTCTGAGTACTATGAGTGCATACTGTCCAACGTTGCTCCCATCACTCTACCATTTCTCGATCTCTCGATATAAATTGTTAATATTTTACCTGTAAGGTAGATATGGCGTTTCAATCATTATGTTTGATGAAGAATTGAGGAAGATATTACGTTGCCACGAACAACACCTTTTCGTAATATATATATATATATATATATATATAATTATTATTTTACTTACCACTAATGTTGCCTACCACTATTTGCAATGCAATGTGTTACTAAAAAGCAAATCAAACAACACTCCTCGCCATTCACGTTCCCGAACTCGAAATACATGATTTACAGTTCTCTCTGTCTTAGGGGAAAGCACATTTATTATATTATTCTTTCAAATAACACGCTTCACAAGTTACTTCACTTTCAATGTGTAACTTCATATCATCACTAACAATCGTCTTGTTCCGATAGGAAAATATCCCCTCCCCCTGCAAAAAAGAAAAAAAGAAAAAAGCCTGACCGTAGCGAAAGGGCGTGAATCTTCTTTAGGTGATTAATCGGGTCTAATATTTCAATAAAAGAGAATAAGTCACTGCACACAAATATTTCAGTAAAAGAGGAAAAATCACTCAAACATTGTGAATACCCATATATGGGCGAAATTTGGTTCCCTTGGAACATTTTAAGAGTTTGAAGGGCCGCCATTTTGAACATTTTCATCTGATTATTTTGGCTAACGAACTCATTCAAGATATTTGAACAATTAATGTTTGTGGCAAGTTTGGTCTCAATCCGCTGAAAATTAGTGTTATGGCATTCACAAAATGCGTTTTATATATACAGATAGATAGATAGATAATAGATAGATATACACAGAGAGGGAAACTTTCGAACTGAAAGTGTTTATTTTTGGCTCAGAGGGTGATGATCGGCAAAAGTGCCTCGCACCCTTCTCCCACCTGTGCTGCGTCAGAGTTAAACCGGGCCTCTTTGCAAAACGTATTGACCAGCCTAACCAAAACACAAACCTCCCAGTACTCAACGTAGAAATCGTAGTCAAGAGGTTTAAGCCATGTAGTGATTGCATTTTTAATGACCGTGAGTATGGGTTCTAATCCCTCCATTTTTTTTTTTTTTTTTTTTTTTTTTTAACTTTTTGCAGCTACGTCGGAACGTTCAATTTTTATTCCTTACTAATTGCAAATGGCATTTACATTCAAAATAAGAGGAATTTTGGTGGCATTTGTTCGGATATTCTTCTCTTTCGAAATGAAGACAAGAATAAAAGCAATACACAAAGACGAAAAGTATTATCAGTATTAAACATTACCAAAAATAATTGCTACGAAAGACAAAATACGACCTCTTTTACCATTTCTCATAAGCTATATGCATTATTAACAAAAATTTTTAAAAATCTCCTTGCAGGGGATTCGAACTGATGACTTTTGCATTTGCAAGGCAGCACCTTAACCACTACACCATCATTGCTTGGTAAAGGTTTACTTGTCGGCGTATTTGCTGGTATTTGTATTTTATGTTCCCATTTCGGCAATTTTTACTCTTTTTTTTTTCTCTGTTTAGCAGCTGTTTCTGGCTTTCTCTTTCGGTGTCGTTCTTTATTTACACTATGTACTATTCGTATTCACAGATTGTGCCTCTCTGCAATGTCTTATTCAGATCAGACTTTTCTTTTTGCCCATCAGTAAACATTTAATTGATTTAATTCTCATATTCACCATGGCTGGAGCGCAGGAATGCCAGACTCAAAAAACAGGTGTACATTTACTTTCGTAACAAATTGTACCTGCTTATTACAAAATGTGAACCAGTCTTCAGCATTGAGAATGTAGCCTTCAACTGGAGATTGTAGACTTGCTCTTTGAGCCATGCGGTTGATGGTGCCACCAATGCTATCACAAGGAGATTTACCATGGGAGTGGCGAAAAAGTTCCATTCTGCTGAGATTCCATAGTCTTGATGATGGCAGAGATTTGTAAAGTTCTTGAAGTTCTCGTATTGCGCTGATGACCCCTTGCTGAAGTAGTAAATGTGACTGATGGTTTCCATATTGGCTTTCAGACACTGCAAAACTGTCCTGATGAACACATAGACAGTGACAGCATTGTGCTGTAGACAGTCACTGATGATACACATGCTGTGGCCTGCCTGTTGTCCCAATGTATCTCTTCCTGTATCATAAATGAATAATTCTTAGCAAAATCCATTAAAATCACCAATTCGTCTTTGTGCAGATTCTTCTTGAATTTTTTTCAGATAATTAGCCTGATGTTTGGCAATGTAGTGGTGCACTGACAAGCTGGTGAGCTTGACACTAATATCCTTGACAAATTCTTCAACTGATAACTGGTTTGCTGATTAGATTTGCTCGGTCTGTCTGGATCCACTGCTTGAAGACAATTGCGGCGTCGGGATCTGAATCCTCAAATATGTTAACCGATATTCCTTCAGTGGCTCTTTACCTGGGCAGCTATCATAGAGTCAAAGCATGCAATCACGTTCATTCAAATCACACACAGTTTTGGCAATCAAGTCTTTGTAATCTTTGGTTATTGACTGCGTTTCAGCTAATATGAGCTTGATATTTTGATGGTGCATACAGACACATACACTATGTGTGCTGGAAGCTCCAACTGTGATGCACCATGGAGGCTTCAGTTCACAGAATTTGGAATATCCAATCTTTTACGCAGGAAACTTGTTCTGAAACTATGAAAACAGCTCATTCAAGTTGCACAAAAGAAGTCTTCTGCATTTGCGTTTTTATGCCATTGATTCTTACACTTACTTTGTCTTTCATTCCTGGGCATAGCCTCGAGAATTCATCGTCATAAAGCTCTGCTACATGTAGTTTCATCATCTTTGGTAATGGTTTTCCTTTCTTCGGTGCTGGCTGAGCAAGTACACCTTCAGCGTCACGTAACTTTCTTGCTGCTTTAACAATCCTTTCTGACACTTGAAATTCTTCAGCAACTCTTCCTCGACCAACTCTGTGGCTGCAGCGTCAATATCTGGAGTTTGTCATAACGGCTAGTTGAGGATATATATTTGATCTGCAGTGCAGACAGAAGAGTTGCGTAATCGTTCACACAATTTGGGCATTCAGCTTGTCTGACTTCACCTTTACGCTACATATCACGAATGTCTAACCCACCAGCTACTGCAATGAATTCTGTCAATTTATATTGTAATTGCTACATCTTCCTGCTTGCATATCCACGTGAATTCCTCCTGCTGACCTTACGGAACTTCAAAGGGGGCACACCAAGTCCTCCAGCAGTAGTATTAACAGCCTCTGCTGCATGAGCTAAGAAACCCTAACATGGCTTTGGAACCAGCGAGAAACCCAATAGTGGCACAGCATGAGGCGTGGAGGAGAGCGGTGGATTGGGAGGTCGCGTTGCTGGACCTGCATGGCTATTGAGTGTGGCCCTTCGGCGATGGGGATACCCGTCTGTGACTGGCTGCTGCAGAATTGGTAGTAGCACAGCCACCATAGACCAACGCACGAATCAAGCTAAAAATCTTGGTGGTATGTTGTCTGGGAGTACGCATTTTTTAAAACTCAAACGTTCCAACCAAGCTCTGGAAGGCCCTGACAACGAGTGACTTAAAGTTCACATTTGACCAAGAAGCCATCCAGTCTCTAAAATGATATTTTGGTCTCTAAGGCTCTTTTGACATGCTCTTTCCAATGGCACCAACAAAAGCAGGGTGACGAACTGGAATGATGGTCAACTATCCGATTGAACATAGGTAAGTTTTGTCATTTTTCTGTTTGTGACCAACTTTCATCAGGTCCCACTTACAGATTATACGACTTAGAAACTTCCCACTTGGCACACAGACTAACATGTTAGAGGCCAATAATGAGAAGAACAATTGGTATCAAATAACCCCACGATTCAAGAGGTATCGGCTCATCCGTGCAGTAGTACTTGGTTTTACAGGTGATGTTATTTTCAATCTCACTTTCTGAGAAAAGTAAGCCATCTGAGTCAAAACTGCTTTCATTTTTGGCATCCTTGCACACAAATGTCCCAGACTAGTCATTTTCAGCATCAACAAACAAATAGCAACTGAATAACGACTTCCTCAAAATGGCTCTGTGACGCTCCTGTTTCCGTTCTGGTGTTTCGGGTCAACATATAAGGGCATTGTTTTTTAGAAACTATAGCAGCAACAGAGCTGACATTTTGCACATGTCTGTTTGGGCCAAGTACCAACCCGTGTTCCAAGTTTCATCCAAATCTGAGAGGGTGACGTGGGGACCATTGGACCACTTGATATGCAATCTTCCAGTCTCTTCATCTCCACTGCCTAAAAAAGTTGTTAATTACAAGTGTTAGATGAGCCTCAAAGTGACAGACTAAATTACAGTTGAGCGTAGAGAAACCTCTCTCAGCTGAAAGAAATAATAAATTGCTCAAATTTAACGAATGCACTGATCATGAAACCGTTAATCTTTATGTTATTTTAATTGCTGTTCTGTACTCCACGGAACTCCAGTTATTTTTTTCAATTCTCAGATTGCAACTTCAATATATATATATATTTGGTCTAGGAATTAATTCGTGCGGGTGGACAAGAGATGGCGCAACGAACGGAGCGTCCCACAGTTCCGTGTATCCACACATGTGTTGCAAACCCCTGTCATCGCGTATCGTTCGTAGTATAGGGCAGTGGATTAAAGCGTCAACAACACCAGTTTGTAGTTAAGTGAACATATCGCAATTTGTGCCTGATAAAGTGTTTTTGCGGGTTGTCCTGCTGCATTACTTTAACATGCAGAAAAGTGCGACTGAAAGTCATCGTATTTTGGTGGAAGTGTATGGTGACCATGCTCTAGCTGAGCGAACGTGTCAGAAGTGGTTTGCACGGTTTAGAAGTGGTGATTTCGGCTTGGCAGACCAAGAGCGAGCTGGACAGCCAAAAAAAATTCAAGACGAAGAATTGACAGCATTGCTCGAGCAGGATTCGTGTCAAACGCAGGAACAACTTGCAGCAGCATTAGGCGTTGATCAAACAAGTCTCCAAACGCTTGAAAGCCATGGGAATGATTCAAAAGATGTCACATTGGGTTCCACATGAATTGAAAGACAGAGACGTTGAAAGACGAAAAACCATTTGCGAATTGCTGCTTCAACGACAGAGCAGAAAGGGGTTTCTGCATCGAATTATTACGGGTGATGAGAAGTGGATCCATTACGAGAACCCTAAACGAAAAAAGGCCTGGGTGAAACCAGGTGAACCAGGTCCATCACCAACCCAAACGAGATATTCACTGTGCAAAGGTTATGCTGTGCATATGGTGGGATATGAAAGGTGTGGTGTACTATGAGCTGCTGCAACCGGGTGAAACTATGAATGGAGAACGTTATCGACGACAATTAATGCGTTTGAAGCAAGCTCTGGCCAGAACACGACCAGAATGGGAGAACAGACATGATAAACTTATTATTCAACATGATAACGCTCGCCCACATGTCGCAAAACCGGTCAAAACCTATTTAGAAAATGTCGGATGGGAAGTTTTACCCCACCCGCCGTATTCACCAGACGTTGCTCCTTCGGACTACTACTTGTTCGATTGCATGAACAAAGATTTGATTGGACAGCGGTTTACTTCTTCAGAAGATATCGAAACATGGGTCTCTGACTGGATCGCTTCCAAGGATGAGGACTTCTTTCGCCACGGAATCCGTACATTGCCTGACAGATGGGCGAAAGTGGTGGCTACCGATGGACAATATTTTTCTTAAGGTATTTATGTATTTTGTGTTTGTACTACAGCTTCAATGTGTGCGTACCAACCGCACGAATTAATTCCTAGACCAAATATATATATATATATGTAGGAGAATAGGTTTTTACTCTTTGTTGAAATCCCTAACTTTCCATTATTGCTGGCAGTAAAATATTAAATTTAATCCTTGATTTTAATAATGAGACCAGCAATTAAAATTTCTTCAATTTTGCTTTCTTTTAAAATTAATTTTACCTGAAACCTTAGATAATCAAAAATCATGTTCGGGGTAACAATCATATGTCTAAAGTGTTATGCTTTTTGTGATGTTTGATTGATTTATCTAGGTATACGTCACTAATCAGTAATCATCATTTCATCATAGTATAAGCTATGTACTAGTTACTACTAAAATAAAGTGTACGGTATAATATGATTTCTTTCGTGTACTGTGTTGTGGACTAACTTCCGTGTATACAGTCGAGAGTTCAACGTAATATCTAACTTCGATCATTTTAATAACTACGTCGTTGTTCGAAGTTGATCTTATAGTCATTGAGATATTCCAAGTCAGTGTAGACAGTGTGAGTTTGCAGTATATATTTATATGTATCCCAAAACTGCAAATAGAAAGCGGAATGGGCTTCCTATTTCATCACTGTTGTTTTTATACGTACTTCACGATGGTATCACCTGTGTAGTCTGTGGCTTCCGTTTAGATGAGTTTTTATTCTTATTTTTATTCCTTTATACTTATTATGAGATATTAACTCATCTTACTTTTCAAGTTGAACATAAGATCTTGTGCAGTCTTGTTCGGTATCGTATGTTATCTGTGGTCTTGTTAAGTCACTATTACAGTTATTTAAATTTCGCCACACTTCTTTCTTACAAGGAAGGGTCACGCAGTGGCTCCGCTGAGATCCGAACGAGACAATTGTGTTTGCATTTGATATGTTATAACTAGATGAATCCCAAAGTTCTAAGTGCCACCGGGCGGAATGTCGTGAGTTACAACATATTTTGTAATATAAAAGCTACAAAGCTGGCAGAATAGTTTGAACCGAGTTATTTGTTCGGAAACGGTTGGGTAAATGGAAAAATCGGACAATACGTATCCCATCATTTTCAAGGGTACACTTTTTCTGATAAAAAAAAAAAAAAAAAAAAAAAAAAAAAAAAAAAAAAAAGTTTTCCCCAGGGTTCAAAACGGTGTCCAACTCAAAATTTTCAAATGGCAAGGGGGGCTAAGTAGCATATCGTTTGAAAGCTGTTGTAAAATGAAAGAAAATGCAGCAAGTCTCGACTCTCTACGACAACTCTGTGCAAAATGGCGACGGGTCAAAATGTAAACAAAAACTTAATTGAAAATTCCATGGTCACTCCTATAAATCGGAAACGGTGAGACAAATGCAAAAATAGGAAAGGGAGTGTGACATTATTTTCAAAGTACAACAATTTAAGTTAAAACGTCTTGTCTCAAGATCCCCACAGGGTCCCAGGTGGGGTCCAATTAAAAAGTTTCATATGGCAAGAGAGGTTAAGTACCTCATGGTTTGCAAGATCTTGTTAAATGAAAGTAGATAGAGCAAGTCTCGACTTTCTATGACAACCCTGTCCAAAATTGCGGCGGCTCAAAATGTAAACAAAAGCTTAATTGAAAAACTATGGCCACCGTGAATCTACGATGACCGCTTAAAACCTATGTCATTCATAACAGTACAAATCTAAATCTTTATTTTTATCTGTTATGTATTTAGAAACAATAGGAAGACTAAAGAACAATTGAATTTCGATTCATTTCAACTATTATTTCATTATAACAACACATATATGTTTTGTTCTTAATGCACGTTCGTCACGGTTCTCTCGACTTCATTTACTTGAATATAACGAATATGCGATGAAAACACAACTCTGACTTCCTACTTCAAACAAAAGTTGAATACCTTCGGGTATTTTTCTAATTTTGTCATACGTAGTTCATGCATAAAGGACTTGCTGCGCCAGTAGGTTGGGGGTCTATTGTAACGTATTCGTGATGGTTACATTTGTATGTCATTCGTTGATTTGAACGCAATACTTCAAGCAATACCAAATATACAATACATTTGCAAGATTGGCGAGTAGTACCGAACCATGTGTAAGCCATTTCAGTACATCGAACTGCGTCAAACTTTGTTTGTTTGGTCACAGTATTCCAAGAAATAACATATTTATATACAAACTCATTTCTCACGTTGGCAGCCATATTGAATTACAGATTATACTCTGATATTTTGTGGATATCTACTATTAACCATAAACGTAAATACCACATTTCGCTTCTCCAACACCAGTGGTGTGAGCTGGACATGCGTTCGATACATAGTGCGGCATTTTGAACTCAAGATGTCACGTTTTTTAACATTTCGCATGTTTTCGTCACCTACTAATCAACATTAATGCCAAATTTGGTTTTCCTAGTTTCAGCAGTTTGGTATGCTTATCCTTTCTATATAGGTTTTAAGCGGCCGTCTTGGATTCCAGGTGGCCATAGATTGTCAATTAAGCTTTTGTTTACTTTATCCCGTCGCCATTTTGCACAGGGTTGTTGTAGAAATTCGAGACTTGCTGCATTTTCTTTCATTTTACAACAGATTTCAAATGATGCTACTTAAGCCCCCTTGCCATTTAAAAATTTTGACTTGGATCCCGTTTAGGACTCTGCGGAGGACCTGACACAAAGTTTTTTACCCCAAAAAGTTTGTCGTTGAAAATGATGGGATAGGTGTTAGCCGAGTTTTCCACTTACCCAACCGTTTCCGAACAAATGACTCGTTTAAACTATTCTGCCAGGTAATTTTTTGTATTTGTTACATTACAAAATATGTTGTAACTCACGATATTCCGCCCGGTGGCACTTATAACTTTGAGATTCATCTAGTTATAACATATCAAATGCAAACACAATTGTCTCGTTCGGGTCTCAGCTGAGCCACTGCATGACCCTTCCTTGATAGACATTTTCATAAAATAATTGTGAAAAATATAGTTACATTACGGTATTTTATTACCATAAGACAGTGTATTTTTAAAAAAACTGTTCTATTTAATAATTGAAAACGTATGACGCCAATAACTTACTTTTTTGTTTAGGTGAAACTTGGAATCCGCTGAAACTTCGGTATCAGCTGAAGAACGTTCGTGAAAGACTAGCAAAGAATCTAGTGGAAAAGGGAGTCCTAACTACAGAGAAGCAGAACTTCCTGTTGTTCGATATGACAACACATCCTTTGACTGATAATGTAACTAAATCACGACTCGTGAAGAAGGTAAGTTTTTTCAGTCATTACATATCATTTACATATGGCCGATTCCATTTCTAATCTCCAGGCAAACCACAATTGGTCCCCATCATAGTCTCAGATTTCATTTATTTTTTTATATGGGATCTATATGCAATATTATTAGACCCATATTTTTTCTTTTTGCTGAAAAATTTTTTTCTTTCGATATACAGCCTTTCAAAATGGCTGCCCTCCCCTCGGATTGCTCGTAAAACTGAAAAACGTGTCAAATTAGAAGTTTTGTTGTAAAGAAACGAGTGTACTTAGTAACATAATTGCAATAGCAGGAAGAGTATAAAGTTATATGTTTCGGTGGAGGGCCAAAATTCGTTTATTGGTTCAATAGGAATCGAGCAATTCACTCGCAATGTTGCCAACTCTGATGAAATTTTTGCTAACTTTAAACATTTTTTTCTGTCCTCACGAGCAATATCAACCATCTGCTTCTAGCATCGAAATCTACTCCATAAGGTCTCTTGAAAATGTAAAGGACTTATGTTTCTGATTGTAAAGGACGTTATAGCATGATGAAAAGCTGAAAATTTCATTAACACACCATGTTTGGACGCCATTTTCTCAAAAAACCCACCTTTTAAAAATCTGTATTTTTTACATGTATTGGAGAAGTACCTAAGTATTTAATATCCGTTAACCGTTCATGCGGCTGCAGCCCCTAACATTCGCAATTAATTATTGAAATTTCGATTTTTGTACTTGGAATATAAATATTTCCTATGGGCATTTAGGTCCTATACACAAGACGATTTGAAAGGGAATATGAAAATTTCGAGAGATGAATCCTGACATCAAATCCAGTAGAAAAGTTCCTATAAACATGAGTCGAATTCCGCTTCGTTTTCGAGTTACAGGGTTTCCAACTCGGTACCCAAAATCGGCTTGCGACAATGGAAAATAAAATATATTTTTTTTTGTTAAATTAAAGCTATGTGCTATAGTTATGATGAAGTTCCGAAAGTTGATTTGTATCAATATGATAATTTTTACGTGCGTTGCAATTCGGTTGGCAGTGTTGCCAACTTGGTAGAACTTCTATTTGTTTCCAAATGACACTACGTGGTTTTTATTTGAAATTTGGTATTCATTGATGATTGCAAACATCACATGAAGCACAATTGTCCCCACATCGCCACAGTTTTCGAAAACATACATGTATTTCATTAAAAGATTTTTCTCGTGCGTTATTGATAGTTTGCAACATTAAGTGTGAATTTCACTTGATGTTTGCCATCATTAGTAAAACCAAAATGTCGAATAAAAACTACGTCTGTGTAAGTTGTAATAATAATAATAATAATAATAATAATAAAGAAGAAGAAGAAAACATATATTATTATTGCAAAACCTCTTATAACTCCACGCATCAAGTTCGAACTTGTTCAAGGAAAAAAAAGATGAAATGAAATCCTTGAGTTTTACGTCCCACGGTTATGCCGGTTAGGCTAAAGGAGACGGTGAAGATGAGAAATGAATGAAAATGGTGGAATGAAGAAAGTGGGAGGAAACGGGAGAACCCCGAGAAAACCCACGCACACGGTGTTTGTCCACCACAAAGTTCACTTGGCGAGGGTTGGGATCGAACCTTGTTCAAGGAGTTCTGCTGCAATCACGAAACAGTTTATTACGTGATTCGGTGTCGTGAACGTCATCCTAGTGTTCTCTGGAACCATGAAAATTGTTTTCACTGGTAACATTACATTGTAGTGCACTAGTTACAGTGTTTGTGTGAATAACAATGGAGAATTCCTATTACACTAAGGACCGTATTAAATATGTTGATTATTCTAAAAGGCATAAGATAATTGTGTACAGAAAGAATTCTTGACAAAAATTTTATCTTGCGGTAAAATATATGTCTGCCAAAACGTAGTATTAGGAGAGGATGATTATTTGTGTAAAGGGTGTTTTGAATATTTACCATGAACAACGTGAATGCATGTGAGATATTGGTGACCACGAAAGATGTACATAAATATGAAATTATGCACCAGCAAGATAAAGAATTTGTTCCTCTGAATGTTGATTTGGAAACCATTAACCAGACAGTTAACATGCTAAACATGAATGTGTCGCCATTAAAACAGTTGTTATCGGTGAAACATAAGACTACTGTGAAGGATTCACCTTTCAACATTTTTCATACTGTCTTTCAAATCGCCTTGTGTACAGGACACAAATAATCATCCTTCCCTAATAGTACGTTAGGGCTGACACGCTGTACGCAATCCATATATTTTACCGCAAGGTAATGTTTTTGTCTAGAATTCTTTCTGTGCACAATCCTCTTATGGTTTTTAGCGTAATCAAAACATTTAATACGGTCCTAACTGTAATACAGTTTGTAAAAAAATAACTGCATCACTTGCTAAATGTATAGCAGGACATCTAAAGAATAACAGTAGTTACTTTTAGTAGTGGCATGCATTCATAGATTTTCATAAAAACAAATCTCGTGTGGTTCTCTTACACAGTCTTTTGTTTTGTTGTTACTTGTTTCCCATTTTTGTCACCAGGTTGGTCTGTTGTTATCTAGTGTCGAAAAGCTGCATATGCAGCTAGGGTGAAGATTGATAAAGTAATGCACATTGTTCTTATCGCGTGATTGTTTGCCTGATTGGTGTTGCAGTGTTTGCTTTTATAGTATTCTGAAGTTTATAAATATATAAGCAGTGTATTTAATACGAATAGGGTATTATTGATTTGACGAATCATGAGCTTGAAAGACACTTCACATCGCAAGCAAGGACAAATATAGGCCCTACACAAGGAAGGAGTAAGTCAAAGAGAAATTGGTAGAAAAGTTAACGTTCATCAGTCTACAGTGTCAAAAATCATTAAGAAACAGCTAGAATTTGGACACTGTTCGCTTAGAAACAGGTGTGGAAGGAAGGAGAAAACATTTGCGAGGGTTGATCGAAAATTGAAACCACTAGTGTTGCAGAAAAGAAGCATGATTTCACGTCAACTGGCTGCACAAATGGAAATGGAGTTAGGTATTAGAGTGAGCCATTCAACAGTAGTGTCTAGACTAAAGTTTTTTTGATTTAACAAGAAAAAGCAGCGAAGAAAACCGCAACTGACAAACATAAGGATGCAAGGAACATTTTTGTGCAAAGGTACGGGGAATGGACAGAGGAAGACTGGGATTGTGTGATTTTTTCGGACGAAAAGAAGTTTAATATTGTTGGAAAGGATGCTGGAGTGAAGCTTTGGATGAGTAAGGGGGAGGAATTAAATGATAATTGTATATCTGAGACACAGAAGTTCTCGGGAAGTGTTATGTTGTGGGGTTGCTTAACATCGAGAGGAATTGGAAAAAATGAAATTTGTAATGGTTAAGTTAATAGCGGAAAGTACATACAAATTCTTGATCATAAATTAATTCCAACAGCTAGGACTTATTTTACAGGGGCAAATCTGAACAAATTCTACTTTCAGGATGACAATGTCTCATGCCATCGATCTCGTTCAGTCAATAATTAGTTTAAGGAGATGGATATAGAGAGAATCAGGTGGCCTCCTAATTCACCAGATTTAAATCCTATCGAAAATCTGTAGCATATTATGAACAAGAAACTGCGGAAAAGGTGTTTTGAAAACAAGAACCAGCTAATGGCAGCAATTGTACATACTTGGTACCATGATTTAGACATGTTAACATGGCGTAATCTTGTTCACAGTATGCTCAGAAGAATTCAGGCTGTCAGGAAAGCTAAAGAAGGCCATACAAAATACTAAATTAAGGACAGTATTAAAAATGATGATATTGTGTTATTCAGTCGCTTGGAAATCAAGAAAAACACATTTTTCCTTGCTAAATGTTACCTTATAAGATATTTTTTTCAATTAGTTTCTTGCACAATATTTTTGTAATATAGTTGTGTGTGTTCTAGGGGTACTTCATTTTACATTAATTTTGTGAATAATTTAAGACAACTGTGTTTGAACTAATTTAGCAGTTATAATAAACATCCAGTAACATCTTGGTTAAATTTAAAATATGTTATGCTGTATCATACAATTTATATGACCCAAATAAGAAAATTTATTGCCATAAATCTAAGTGATGCAGTTATTTTTTTACAAACTGTATGACTTTCCCATTGTTATTCGCACAAACACTTACCTAGTGCACTACAATGTCATGCTACCAGTGAAGACAATTTTCATGATTCCAGAGAACACTAAGACGGTTTACGACACTGAATCACACAAACTATCAATAACGCACGAAATAAAACCTTTTAATGAAATACATGTAAGTTTTCGAAAACTGTGATGATGTGGGGACAATTGTGCTTCATGTGGTGTTTGCAATCATTAATGAATACCAAATATCAAATAAAAACTACGTAGTGTCATTTGGAAACAAATAAAAGTTCTACCAAGTTGGCAACACTACCAACCGAATTGCAACGCACGTAAAAATTATCATATTGATACAAATCAATTTTCGGAACTTCATCATAACTTTAGCACATAGCTCTAATTTAACAAAAAAAAATTATATTTTATTTTCCATTGTCGCAAGCCGATTTTGGGTACCGAGTTGGAAACCCTGTAACTCGAAAACGAAGCGGAATTCGACTCATGTTTATAGGAACTTTTCTACTGGATTTGATGTCAGGATTCATCTCTCGAAATTTTCATATTCCCTTTCAAATCGCCTTGTGTATATGACCTAAATGCCCATAGGAAATATTTATATTCCAAGTACAAAAATCGAAATTTCAATAATTAATTGCGAATGTTAGGGGCTGCAGCCGCATGAACGGTTTACGGATATTAAATACTTAGGTACTTCTCCCCAATACATGTAAAAATTCAGATTTTTAAAAGGTGGGTTTTTTGAGAAAATGGCGTCCAAACCTGGTGTGTTCATGAAATTTTCAGCTTTTCATCGTGCTATAACGTGGGATGTAATAATTAAAAACGTAAGTCCTTTACATTTTCAAGAGACCTTATGGAGTAGATTTCGATGCTAGAAGCAGATGGTTGATATTGCTCGTGAGGACATGAAAAAAAAGTGTTTGAAGTTAGCAAAAATTTCATCAAAGTTGGCAACATTGCGAGTGAATTGTGCGATTCCTATTAGACCAATATACGAATTTTCGTCCTCCACCGAAACATACAACTTTATATTCTTCCTGCTATTGCGATTATGTTACTAAGTACACTCGTTTCTCTACAACAAAACTTCTAATTTGAAATGTTTTTCAGTTTTACGAGCAATCCGAGAGGAGGGCAGCCATTTTGAAAGGCTGTATATCGAAGAAATTTTTTTTTCAGCAAAAAGAAAAAATGTGGGTCTTAATAATTTTGTATGTAGTTTCTTATTTTAAAACATAAGCTAAACTGATACAGTCGTGTGGACCACCCTGGATGATTTGAAATGGAATCACTCATATCTAGTTACAGCAATGAGCATGTTATTTCGTAAAGTGCTAAAAGCTATAACTTGTAGATGCTCTAAGATGCATATTTAAACATAGAAAAGAACTCACCTTGCATGAGGTGCAATTGTATTTCTGTTAAAACTTCGTGCTTTCTATATTTTGGCCCGCGCTGGTGCCGTGGATGCGAACACTCCTACCGCAAGCTGAAGGGAATTATTGTATCATTATGTAGTTTTTGGTCCTGTAATAAGAAAACTCTCCGAATTTTCAAAACGCACTGTAAATATTTAACACTTAAAAATTTAAACTTTGTCCATTCACTTTAAATGTGAAAATAGTGTTTGTAGGAAGGTTCGTCTTGTTATGAGATACTTTCATTTCTTACTAACTTCTTTCACTGTGTGCACTTTTTCCTTATAATAATCCAGTTTATTCTGTTCATTTATGTACAAAACTTATTCATGGATAATTAAATGATATATCTTTCCGTTCAAGAATGTCACTATGTAATAAACTGCAGGTATGTGTTGTGTGTAGACAGCGTTTGCCCAAGTGGGCCCAGCCCGAAAAAACCCACTGGGTTTTTTCGGGTTGGACCCACCTGAAAAACCCATCTTAAAACCCACCTGGGTTTTTGACTTTTTGTTAGTGTATTATTGGTACAACTAAGGTGATCACATTGAAAGTTATTTTTATCAATTTTAAACTTTCTTTGGGCAAATTATATGCTTTCATGTTAAGATAGACAACAATATTCAACATAAGACCTTTATAAAGCTCTAAATGCACTGAATGAATGAATGAATGAATAAATAAATAAATAAATAAATAAATAAAACCCTCACCTTAGCTTGAGATAATTGTAGAACAACTTAATGTGTGGATTATGCTTATAGCCTATTTGAAGTAAAGTAAGCGATTGTATGTTTTAGAAAATACTTTCCATGAATAGTGTATTTCCTGACACGGCACCGCCGAGGGACGTTATCCCTCATACGTTGACGGGTTTAAGGTCATAGGTGCCGGTACTAACAGTAAATATGTAAATACATTAGTAAAACTATTAGTATTATTTCTTACCTTTGATGGTAACAAAAGTATTCAGTAAAATTTGGATTTCCAACAACAGTTAAATTCAGTCATTTGTTGCTAGCCTTCAAATAAGCATTCTGTAGAATCAACACTAGCAATAACGTAAAAATTCTTCTCAAAATTTAGAAGCTTAATGCTCGGAGCTCCGAAGACTACGTAACACTTACTATTTCAAGTGCTGCATTCGAACTTCAGTATTAATGGAAGTTTCGATGTACAGTAAAGCAAGCTTCATTTTCAGGTAAAACCCGTCGTGAAAGAAGTGTTCGGGAAATTCCCGCAATTGAACCCACTAAGCATCGAAAGTGAACACTTCAAGAATAAAACTATTTATTTTATGCTGGAGGATATTTCATTTCATTTTAGACATTTTGAAACATTTACTTTATAAAATATGAATTATAGGCCTATCTTTAATTGTTTTAAATTAATTTTCGGAAAAGAATGGTCTTGCAACAAGTGCTCGGGTAATTCCCATAATTGAATGCACACAGCATCGAAAGTGAACTTCAACAATAAGACCATTTATTTTACGTTGAAAAATATTTAAGACATTTTGATTAATTATGTCTTTGTTTTAAATTAATATAGCTATTTGGTATTCATATTTGGCGAACGTCACTGAGGCTTCTAGGATGACTCGTTCTACATTTGTTCGTTTGTCTGCCTTTACATATCTCTTACAATCTTGGAACTGTCCCCCTCAATAATCCGATTGGAAATGTGTCTTTTAGGAAGAAATGTGATGATTTGTGTCCAGCTGTCACAAAGGAAAGTGAGATGAAATTGATACCTCCCAGAATAAGCCTCAAATCTGACCGCGTCCCAATGTTGAAGACAACTCTGCTCCCCTACCCATGTTGTCCCGGAGTCCCACACAGGGGACATAAAATATGACGATATTATTATTACTTTACAACTTTAAAATCAGACTGGCAACATTGAAAACTGTTTACAGGGAATGATCATATTTGGATCATCCCTTGTAAACAGTTTTCAATGTTGCCAGCCGGATTTTAAAGTTATAAAGCAATAATAATGTCGTCATATTTTATGTCCCCTATGGAGGACGCCGGGACCGACATGGGTAATCCTCCTCAGCATTGTTTTTCGCCTTCATAAATATTTTGTACATCGCATATATATATATATCCGTCTTACCCCCCCCCCCCCAATGTTGAAGACAAATTTGCGCCGCTGTTGATATCCACGCTACAAAGCGCAATTTTAGGTCTTTCAAGTTGAAATTTTTCAAAGTAGAAGCACGAGGGACTAAATTAGCTGTATATATTTTGGCGGCATAAAATTTCAAAATGGCGGCCATTTTTCAAAATAGCGGGTATCCATGCTACAAGGTGCAATTTTCGGACTTTTTAAGTTGATATTTTGAGGGTAGAAGCACAAGACCTTCTAAATTTGCTGTATAGATTTTTTCGGCGATCCAATATAAAATTTCAAAATGGCGGCATTTTTTTCAAAACAGCAGTGAATAGAAAGTTGTTGCAAGTTGTGACAATGACACTCATAAAATGTAAATCATATTTTAACATTTTTACCGCAAAGAGATTGAAATATTTCGAAAAAACCCAATAAAACCCG
The DNA here is from genome assembly GCF_964235325.1 of Thermobia domestica. NCBI lineage: Eukaryota > Metazoa > Arthropoda > Insecta > Zygentoma > Lepismatidae > Thermobia > Thermobia domestica. The sequence continues at coordinate 195,031,997 of NC_137455.1, read as the reverse complement.
AAAATACCCGAAAAAACCCACATGGGCCCAGGTGGGTTGGTTTTTTCAAAAATACCCGGGTTTTTTCAAACCCTGTGTGTAGATCACTGTTGCCAGAAGATGCTGATATGAGACTTCGTACAAATTAAATAACACTATTTTACAAATATACAAAAGGAAAAATTGGTCCTGGATTAGTCTTTTTATTTAGTTCTTGATTGTGCAATCCCATCGGTGATCTAAAATTTCCCCGTCTACGTTAAGATTTGGATACTTTGTTCTAACGAAAAACGATTCAAATACGTTCCTTTCAGTGTTGTTGAAGCACAGAAGTAGTACGTCAATTCTATTGATGTCGTCGCGTTCCGTTTTAGTGCAGGTGCCTTGGAATTCATGACGTGGGAGTTCCTTTCCGTTTGCATCCGTGATATGTTCTTTCATCCTAGTCGAGATGTTTCTTTTTGTCATTTCTGCGTAGACCTCACTACATGAACAAGAAATTGAATAAATTCCAGGTAATGACCATATATATATCTCTGTGAGAATGTTAATATTGCGAAAGCAAATTTTGAAACTTGTTCCAGATTTCACCGAAAATTTATTCCAAAAATTTCGGTGAACGGGCTAAATGTAGAAAGTATTAACGGACTGAATTTTCTAGATATCCTCATATAATTCTAAATAACAAGTCGTGCACAGGACTTGTTATCCTCTGTATACAGGAAGGAAATTGCCTTGGTAATGTTTGTTCGTAAAGATTGAGTACATTCCGATCTATCAAGGCCAATATTTCGAAGCTGTTGCTGAGGGCATTCAGGTACACCGCAGAAGAAAATGATCTCCGAAATCACATTCATAAATTATACATTCTAGGAAAGAAGAACGGATTTGATTGCTACACACTCAAAACATGATGTTCGAATATTACGTCACTCCGATTAAAAAACTATAATAAAATGAACTATACGTGGGTTCCATTAACACTTTGTGTGGGAGTTTCTGACAAAATTATTAAAATAGACTATTCGTTTGGAATAAAATTTTCGATAAAATCTGAAACAAATTTTGAAATTTCACTTTTGGAATATAAAAATTAGTACAGGATAAATTACACTGTGCAACAAATTTAAACTTTTTTCTGTCCTTCAAATGAAATTATGTGATTTTAACTAAATGGCAGGTGCTGAATTCATTGGTGGCAACCAAAATGTTTAATCACGTCACGTTTCTGTTGGGCAGACCACAACATATTATACGAAATGTACATATTTACATATATTTACTGTCTAATGTAGGCTAGGAAGGCGTATTATACTAATATTAAATTTTGTTGATTTAGCCTTTATTTATTTATTTTTTATTTTTATTTTATTTATTTATTTATTTTATTTTATTTATTGTGTCGTTTACGCTTGTAAACATCTTCTGGAGTCTCTCTGATGATAGACCAGCAATACTCAGTCAGCATACTTTCAGCCCATTTTCCCCTTTAACGCTTTTAAAATATGGCAATATCCTGATGAAACAATTCTCCTTATTCATCACTTAGTGCGTCAAGGTTTTGAGGGAAAAGATCAAGATGTGAGTGCAAGAAGTGTAATTTTAATGACATGTTGCATCCCATGAGTTGAAAACTGCGCACCATGTCACTAACAATAGCTTCATAATTTTCAGCCTTTACATTTCCAAGAAAACTTGAACATACCGATTTAAATGATAGCCAATCTGATTTCTCAATTTCGGAAAGTTTAGTTTCAAAGTCTTCATCCTGCATGACCGTTTTAGTGTGTGAACCAACAAATACTCCGTAAGTTTTGTCTCCCTTCAGTTTTGGAATTTCTTCTTTTCTCTGTCTAGTGCTTTAACAAAACTCTTCATCAACCCAAACTTCGTATAGAATGGTGGCAAAAATACATCTTGAGGGTTCACAATTGGTTTAAGAGATAAGTTCTTGCTGCTAGAAATGCAATCTTGTCTTTGAAGCCAGAAGTCCCCACGCATATGCCATTTGATTTTTTTTTATATTTTTATATTTCAATGAAGTTCAATATCGCACTCATACTTCATACATCTCCTTTGTACGAGCTGCATATGCTACAGGAACGGATGGGTGAAAATTTCCCATATGGAGAAGCACTGCCTTCAGACTTAGTTCGAAGTTGTCAATAAACAAGCGCCATTCGGTGGGATTATGTTCATGTCTCAAAGACTGAAATAAAACATGTACATCTGTGCAATAAGCAATGCCTCCATTTTCAATAAAATAGTCCTCAAAATGACTTTGTCGTTTTCTAAACAAACTTATTTTAACATCTTGAGCTAAGAGATTCCAACCTTGAAGCTTGGAGCACAACAATTCCGATTTTAATTTGGGAAGATTTAAGTCTCGTATAAGATCATTAAGCTCTTCTTGTGTGATCAAATGAGGTGACGTTGACTGGGATGCATATGGCTGAAAGTCTACATCTTCCCTGTTGCGTGGAACGTCTGATGTATCTTTTTTCTGAATCAATAGTATAACGTTCTGGAGCTTTAGGCACTGGAAGACTTTAATGTGAGGAACTAGTCGAATAGCTGACTTTATATTTTGGTACTGAATCTGATGTTTAGATTTAGAGGTCAAGCCCTTTACATCTGTCAAGCAAAAGTAACAGTCAGTTACATGATCTATTTGTTCGCACCAAATCATAGGAACAGCAAATTTCACAGAATTACGTTTTCCTTGTAGCCAGTTTCTCAAATTCCTGGAACACACAGTGCAATATATGTGTAGTATGGCCCAAGACTCATAATTGTCTCCAACCCTACAGTCAAAGTACAGTTAATAAGCCTTTTTTTAACTAAAGGTGTAAGGCTGCTATATGAGTATTAGATGTAAGTTCATCACACACCTAGCAAAATAAGTCAGGTTTATTTTTACACGCACGGCACATTGCACTCCACTGCGCGTAGCTAAACGTTTATTCAGTACTTTTTTGAAACGCAGGTGTACAGCATACACTACCAAAAATGATACAATGCGGCAAATCTGACCACTTCTAATGAAACACCAGTCAGCAAATAATACAATCGAACCAAAAATTACTTAAATGCAGCATATTTTGGCAACATACATCTGAACTCGCTTATCACTAGATCTTAATGGGCTACTACCTGAAATGAAGATAAAGAGTGAGGAGAAATATGAGAAACTAGTGTTTCCTCGTATAACACAGAAAAAGACGCAATAGGAGAAAATTGGAGTGATGAGATCCTCTCTTTAAGCAGCGTATATCTTCTGTAAAGAAGAAAAGTTGTCGCTTGGATGATGTTTAAATAAGCGTATAGTGTAAGGTATATTACGAATGCAGCGATTTTTATCTTAAATACATTTCTGCCCTTCCCGGTGGTCTAATGGGTAGAGCGCGCACCTTTGGTGCATGGGGTCTCGGGTTCGATTCCCAGTAGGAGAACATTGAATGAGACAGTGGCTCGGATTCCACCTTAAACTGTAGACCCACGTCGCATACCGTATAATCTCGCTGCTGAAAAGGTACACTAAATTTTTATAACCAAACCAAACATTAATCATATTTCATCACCACCCGTAAAAATACAGTAATTCACAATACAAAATTTCATACTTTTCAATTTTTCACAAAACTGGCACGTGATACATAAAATTTAATTACAGATTTGACTTTCTCATGCAAAAATACATAAGAAAATCGTATTTTCATTTAAAGGACAGATTTCGTGTTGCACAGTGTTATCAGTGCCTGGAATTTACTCCGTATCTTGTTCATGCAGTGAAATCTACATAGAAATACAAAAAGGAACATCTTGACTAGGGTGAAAAAACATATCAAGGATGTAAAAGAAGAGGAATTCTCCACATCAAGACTTTCAAGGTACTTGCAAGGATCGGAATACGCTATCAATAGAATTTGCGTGCTATACTCTTGCTTCAACAACATTGAAAGGAATATATTTGAATCGTTTTTCATTAGGGTAAAGAATCTAAGTGTTGATGGGGGAAATTTAAATAATGGATATGTAGATGGGGGAAATTTAAATAATCGATGGAATTGAATAATCAAGAATAAATAAAAGAACAATTCAGAACTAAGTACAATTTTGCTCTTCCTTTTGTACATAAGTAAAATAGTGTTAATTAATTTGTAAAAAGTATCAGATCACCATCTTCAGGCAACAGTGCTCTGCACACAACCAACACCTGTGGTTTACGCAGTAACATTATGTAACGGAAAGATATGAATATAATTTCAATATCTATAAACAAGTTTTGTACATAAATTTGCAGAACAAACTGGATTATTATGAGGAAAAAGTGCATACAATGAATGTAGTTAGTGAGAAGTGGAAGGATGTCATAAGGCGAAGTTATTTCTACAAAGATTATTTTAACACCTAAACTGAATGAACAAAATTCAAACATTTAAGTGTTAAATATTTATAGTGGTTTTTGAATACTCGGAGTGTCTTATTACAAGACCAATATTACACTCTTATTGGATTTTCTGTAAGTCAGATTTTGTAGATCATCGTGAAAGGATAATAATATAGCATAGTAACGACAAATGCAACGTGCTAATGGGAGAAGCAAAAATGCTACGAGAACAACAGGGTACAAAGAATTACGGGTCACTTTCGTAATAATTTTAAAGTACAGCATTAAAATAGTACAGTACGCAGAAAATTATTTCAGTGGGAAGGTAAGGAGGTATGTACCGACCAGAAATCGTGGAAGAGAATTTACTCAAAAGTGAATAACAATGGAGTAAGACTAAAAATGTTTTCGATTTACAGATATATTTTAAACAAAACAAAACAATAAAATCCATAAATATACATAGATTTCTCCAGACAGTTGCACAAGAAACATTGATTATATTTGGTAGATAATCGGAGGCATATTGTTCTGACGACTCCACATTTGAGCAACAATGATTATATTGCTACACTAATAAGGTTAACATTAATCTTCATGATTCAGTTATATTTACGTATTACCTACAATTTGCTATTACGCTAATAAATAACTTGATTCCAAGATCAAAACACTAACATTTGTCGCTTATATTTTTTATTACAACACTTTTTTTCTAATCATCGTCCATTCTTTTTATGTAAATCCGATATTACTGCTTTCACGTAGCATTTTTCTTCGTACCAACAATACACTTTTTTGTTTTCTTAATTTGTAGCCTCATCTGTCAAGTAGCTTTTTGATCCTAGCACCCCTTCTCTTTTGTCGTAACTGTTACTTGTTTATTATTCCCAGGTCCAAGCCCCGTGCGAACTCTTTTATTCTGTACTTCTTCTTGCAGTCCACCTCTAATTTGCTTGTCAAATCTGTTACTGGTTACACCTTCGTTAAATCCTAGCTGTAGATTCTTACCCACTGTTTTAAAAATATGATTCCTGTGAACTCGCTTATAACGACCTTGGAGTAACACATCAAAAATATTTACATGTCTTTGATAATAATTCTCTTAACGAACTTAGGCCTTTGACCCAGAAAATTCTTGAACTATGCCGTTTGACCCAGAAAATCCTTGAGCTTTCTCGTTAAGCTTAGTAATATGTCCGTCTTAGCGATCTCCTGTTGCCTTGTGTTCGGCATATTATGGGATTGAAGCGAACTATTGTTTTTAGATATGCTATTAACCTTACGTGAATTATTGACTCGAATACTCAACTCCTTAAATTTTGTTAGCACTTTTGATGTCTGGCTGTAACATTCTTCGAGTTAGGTCTCCATACCAGCACGTCATCCAAGTAACATGACCCAAGCCAGAATATAGTGATCCTCTCACATTGAAAGTTCAAATTAGATCAAATAGTTTTAAAACAAGAGGAAACTGAAGATCTAAGTCTCTAGTTTGATGAATTAGCCTCGAAATTCCAAATGGGTTTTCCAAGATTTTATCAAATTTGTATGACAATAATTCATGGACCGTGTTATCGGAGAAATGTATTGTTAATTTGGCAACGTTAGGAGGAACAGTTAATCATTTACTTCACTTCAAAATAGTGTGGTAGCAAGCAACTGAGTTAGTACCTTCTTCGTTCCAAGTTTTAGAAAATTGAAGTGCTTATTTCTTTGTTGAAGTGACTAGCCTGTCCGTGTCACACCTGAACAGAACAACGGTCTTAACCCTTTTATTGGTTTTTGCAGCTCAGTTTTGAAAACTAAAATATACTCTGTCAGTATTATACATATACAATGTGTCTCAAAAGTCCCCTGACATAGGGTAACTCCGTTGTTATCAGAATTAAAACAAAATGTAAGAGGGGAAACCGTCTCCAAATATGATGTTTTCAATCTAAAGTGAATGAATTTTTTAAATCGGATGAGCCATATGTTCTGTACACTCTTTATGCGCCCAATGTTAAATGAAAATACAACGTTGCCAATTATATGGAACCACAACATAAAGTGAATAGGGTCATGTTTGAAATGTTGCTGGCCATCAACACGTTAGCGTAAAACAGTAATTTCATTCACTTACGTTGTAGGTTGTAGCGGCAGTCTTGAAACCAAGTAATCCACTACCTATGAAAGGGTCAGTTATCCTTCCCTTAATGCGGAACAGTTTGGGCATGTAATCATTTTCATTTAAATTATAAATCTCCTTCAACATGAACAATTTATTATATAAATAATTTTAACATGAACATAAATTTAACAGTAACAAAATAAACGTGCTGACACAAACAACATTATTCAAACCAAACCCTTTCCCACTTTTGATTGGCAGTCCGGAAATTATTCAACATTAGCATTCTACTTTTCAATATTCTAAATGAAATTTACAGATTATTCTTTTTAAAAGATTTCTCATACCAAGTTTACTCTTATTGAATTTAATATCCCAAATATTTAACAACATATAATTAATCTAGCGACCAAAGACATACCACTCACCAAAAACTTACAGTAGTTGGGCCAAAAAGAGAGAAAAATAATAGATTAAAATTTCGTACTTACAAATTCTCGCCGAGTAATATATCTAGCTCGCTTTTACAAAAGCTTTACACTATATTCCGTCTGCCTTACGTCTAGGAGCACTTTAAGCCAAAAACCAAACCGAAATCACATTATACTAGGTTTCAATTTGACGAACATAATTTACAAGCTCCTATTCCGGCTTACCTCACGTTTCATTCTAAAGGAAACGTAGTAGTTACGGGTAGATTACAAAAGATAGGTGGCGTTTCATTCACTTCGAACAAACGAATATCAGAACCCTGACATTGACCTACAGAGTCAATGTTTTCATATACAAGTTTATTTAACTAATCAGCTGATCTAGAATGTCCAAAGTACTTCGATTATTTTTTTTTCATGAACTTGCAGAGAAATGTCTCAAGGCCCAGGTAAATTAATTTATTTCGGAATTTGATTTAAATAAACGATTTTTATTTAAAAAATCAAGTGATTTAAGTCGATTTAAATCGTGATCCTGTCAAAAAGTGAAAAATGCACGACTGAACCGAGAATCGAACCCGGGTTTCCAGTTTATCGTGCCAATGCCTTAACTGTTACGCTAGATTCTCGGTCCAATCGTGCAGTTTTTACTCTTTGTATATCACTGAATTCTGACCTATAAAGGAATTGGTGCTATATGAATCGGCTGTGTATTCCAATTATCATATAGAAGGTGCGACAGGTATTTGAGAACAAAGTTACGTTCGGAAGAACAAGGAACAGACATCAGAGAAAAATTGTTTATTACCTTTTAACGTGTTGTACAGGCGATCACATCTACAATGGACGAATCATTCAATGAAACCGCCGTTAGCCGCAAAAACAGCCTCTACACGCTGTCGAAGCCGCCTACAGGTAGCAATGTTGTTGCGAATGTTCGCCATTGCATCTACAACATCTGCCCTGAGAGCCGCAACGGCGTTGTGTAGATGGTTATTGGAGTCCCTGTCAACTACGCGTCATGCGTAATAGTTTATTGCGTTAAGACCTTGGGAGCCACATGTTTGGAGTGACATGGTCATGAAAATTTTCCGCCAGCCATTTGATATGGGCTGTATGAATGAAGCAGTGTTCTGCTGAAAAACATACGATCTACGCAGTACAGTAATAATCCATCGCTTCCGTGTTCAACATCCCAGTGTAAGCAATGGCGTTGTTTCGGGCACTTCGATGAAAGAAGGGTGGAGGTATCATGAATCCAGCGCGTGATTCATAAGAACTTTCGTAACTCGTACGTGATGCGGAGAAGGCAATTCTTGTCCGAGAGAACCAGGGCGAATTGACTACCAGAGCCAAGCGTTTTCCGAACAAGCTAAAATATCCGGAGCAGCCCGGAATGCTCTGTTTTTTCTAAGTTTCTCCAGCGCCAGAAGAAGAATCACATAAATGATCGGGGTCTGTGTAAAAGTAACGATGAGGTTCCGACCGTCGTGCATAACTAAATCTCCAGCTTCACTGATGGTCTTCTCAGGATCTTCATCGATGACAACTTGGACAGAACAAACGAATTCAGGCATCCTGATAATGTCCGAGTACCAGCAATGTCGTTTCATGGGGAAACGGTAGCCATGTCACTCCTGACAATCCCAGGTTCTCTCCGAACTTTGAAAATGAATGACAGGCGAAATTTAGGAGTACAGCACTCTCTGAATCGAAGTAAGCTGCAGCCAAGGAGTTACCCTAGGTTCTTCCATGTTTACCTGCAAAAGAAAGGCTCTGCTACTATGATGTATAGGATACTGTGTCAAAATAATGTTTTCTCAAATACCTGCTGCGCGTTGTATATAGAGACTGATCCATTTTCATCCGAACAATTTGAAATTGCTACACCTAAGATACTTCATCCCTCCATCATCGATCGTGATCGATGTGAGGGCCACCGGTGCAGACTATTGCACGACTTCGCAGTTCGTCGCAGCTATACCAGGGATATTTTGTCACAGTCCCGCTTGTAGTCTGTCCAGAAGCCACTTAACCGTGCTAACCCAACATAATGAAAGGTACCGTTTGAGAAGTCCGAAACCACGTAATCCATGAGACTAGCATCTAGACTCTTAACAAAAATATCCTCGAACGGAATGGTAGGGATACCGCCATGCGTCGGTAGAAACGCATGATGCTTTGGCCGTATAATTTGAAGCTTGGTCCTGATTCAGTTCCATGATAGGTGTTATCGCCATACAGAGCTAGTATTTCGTATGTCTAAATTGGAGATAGGTCATGTTCTTGATAATAAGCAGTATTAGTTTTTATTATTATTATTATTATTATTATTATTATTATTATTATTTTTTTATTATTTCGATCTTACGAATCTTGATTTTCCCTCTGTAGCAAAAGCCAGTAACAACCGTGAAATCTTTCGACAAACTTTTATTGGTCTTTCTCATGTTCACCTATGTAGGTGATGGCCTGGACTTTTCCACAGTCACTTAGATAGATCCGAGCTTCGTCCATTATCTCAACAAATTTTCGTCAGTCACTAGTTGGTTTGGTACAGCCTTCTGATCACTTTACGTTATGTCATGATCTTGACGCATGCACGCTGGCCTTGCGGACGGTTGGCAGCCTCAATTTGTGATGCATTGCTTGATTCACTGTTCATTTTGCCATATGTAATTGTTTGACCTAATACGTCGTGGCAATGGATTTACAGTCTGTCATATCTCGGATCATCTTTAGCACAAACCTTGTAAGTTTCCTGACGCCATCTTTCAATATGATTTCGTTGAGGATTTGGGTTGTAGAGGAGACTGCTGTTGAGAACGTTTAATAACACTTAACAGTAGTCTGTCTTACCATAAAGCCATTGTTCCAGCATAGATCTACTATGTGCAAGATGCTGAAATTTTCATAGGAAAAAGCCATAACGTTATCCTTCCCAATAGCCTATTATTATTATTATTATTATTATTATTATTATTATTATTATTATTATTATTATTATTATTATTATTATTGAACTTTGACTTTTTGAGGGGCGTTGGTTCAGTGGTAGAGCGTTCACCTCTGATGCATGGGATCCTTGGTTCGATTCCAGCTCGTGCCAGGTGAACTTTGTGGTGGACAAACACCATGTGCGTGGGTTCCCTCGAGGTTCTTCCATTTTCTTCATTCTACCATTTCATTCATTTCTCATCATCACCGTCTCCTTTAGCCTACACGGCATAACTATAGGACTCAAACCTCAAAGATTTTCCAATAGCCACTTTTATCAGCGGCATTTTGCCCACTACATCATCTTTACTCTGCTACACAACACCTGAGAAACTGATACACTTGTGTGTATAGTTTTGTTACTCTGTAAAATGCAGTTTGACAGCAGTATTAGTTTTTATTATTATTATTATTATTATTATTATTATTATTATTATTATTATTATTATTATTATTATTATTATTTCGATCTTACGAATCTTGATTTTCCCTCTGTAGCAAAAGCCAGTAACAACCGTGAAATCTTTCGACAAACTTTTATTGGTCTTTCTCATGTTCACCTATGTAGGTGATGGCCTGGACTTTTCCACAGTCACTTAGATAGATCCGAGCTTCGTCCATTATCTCAACAAATTTTCGTCAGTCACTAGTTGGTTTGGTACAGCCTTCTGATCACTTTACGTTATGTCATGATCTTGACGCATGCACGCTGGCCTTGCGGACGGTTGGCAGCCTCAATTTGTGATGCATTGCTTGATTCACTGTTCATTTTGCCATATGTAATTGTTTGACCTAATACGTCGTGGCAATGGATTTACAGTCTGTCATATCTCGGATCATCTTTAGCACAAACCTTGTAAGTTTCCTGACGCCATCTTTCAATATGATTTCGTTGAGGATTTGGGTTGTAGAGGAGACTGCTGTTGAGAACGTTTAATAACACTTAACAGTAGTCTGTCTTACCATAAAGCCATTGTTCCAGCATAGATCTACTATGTGCAAGATGCTGAAATTTTCATAGGAAAAAGCCATAACATTATCCTTCCCAATAGCCTATTATTATTATTATTATTATTATTATTATTATTATTATTATTATTATTATTATTATTATTATTATTATTATTATTGAACTTTGACTTTTTGAGGGGCGTTGGTTCAGTGGTAGAGCGTTCACCACTGATGCATGGGATCCTTGGTTCGATTCCAGCTCGTGCCAGGTGAACTTTGTGGTGGACAAACACCATGTGCGTGGGTTCCCTCGAGGTTCTCCCATTTTCTTCATTCCACCATTTCATTCATTTCTCATCATCACCGTCTCCTTTAGCCTACACGGCATAACTATAGGACTTAAACCTCAAAGATTTTCCAATAGCCACTTTTATCAGCGGCATTTTGCCCACTACATCATCTTTACTCTGCTACACAACACCTGAGAAACTGATACACTTGTGTGTATAGTTTTGTTACTCTGTAAAATGCAGTTTGACAAGTGTTGTTGTCTTACAAGTTGTTCGGATGGAAATTTAGCCGTCAGAGGTGTCCAAGCACAGCGAAGTTGTGGTCTGAGTCGTTGAACACCGAACTCAAGAATGGGAAATTTCATGGCTGAACAGAGTGCGGACTGAATAGTGTAGTGGTTAACGTAGCCAGAGATCCGGGATCACTTTCTTTTGTTGAAAGTATATGAACTTAACAATTATGAGTTACTGTTTTCTCTGATGTGATCTCAGGGTATGTAAACTTAGCCATGAGAATGTGGTAGACAACATCGTATCATGGGTTCTCTCGTTTCCTCACACCTTCCCATTCCATCACTCTTCCATAATCATTTATTTTCATTAATCATCCATCCTTTTAGCCTACAGGACACATTTGTGGGGACGTTTAATTGAAGGTTTAATTTAATTCTGTTTGTTTTTATGCATGTTTCCCTTATCAGTTGTTGATCAAAGCATTTTTTGTTTCCTATCTTCACATTGATATTTGCCTATGAGTACTCGTAACATAAAAGAAAGTAACGAGTATTCGTCAAACTATCCATAGGAGCATCTTCTGTTTGCTTCTTTTAAGCATGAAATTATTGATTGTATTTATGGCAATTCTTGATACGACAATTTGGGATGTATTGTTTGTAAGAGTATATTAGTTTCTACAGTAACAAAATTCAAATATCTACCAATTCCGACGTAGAATAATGAAAATTCCTTTTTAATTAAAAGAAGCATTTACATTGTGTTTAGAAATATTATTTCTTCTTCTTACATGATTTCGATCCTCTGTAAGGCCTTCCTAATTAATTCATCTCTTGATGCTGTTTCATTTCTTAATTCATCCATATAGATGACATTCTTGAAACAACAGAACAGAGAATCTGCCGAAAACCCAATAAATTTTTAGTGCTGCTTGTAAATCCTCACACATTTCTATTTATGGACATCTGTTCATGGAAATTGAATTTTATGTCACTTGTGTGGTATTGGAAATTATTTTCAGAAGTATGCCACTAATAAAAATAAACTATTTACATGTGTTTGAACAAATATGTTCTTCCAACACATCATCGCATAGTGAGTCTTATTTACATAAAAACATTTCTCCACCCACCCACACTCGGCTTGCTGAAAAAAGACATAAAAACCATAATCTCTGTGAAATTTCATTGTTTCTATTAATTTTGGAAATTAAAAATTTAAATTCAAATATTATTCTAAAGTTGTTCTTATATTCACACTTAACTAATCATGATTTATATTTACTATATTTTTATAGCTCAAAGTGTGTTTACCACTCATTTACATGAAAATATTCGTGAAAACATATGAAGATTAAATTATAATAAGTATAATATAATTTATTTATAAATTTAAAGATTTGACGAGGAAGTGGGCAATTCTGCATATTTGTGTTTCTCGAAATTTGTGACATCATACATATACAATAAAAAGGCGGTGAAAAATTTATAGTATTCAAACATATGAATGTTAATATCATAAAACTTTCACTAAAATCTACAATGTTTGCTGTACTCAGGCATCATGCGGAGTGTTAGTAGGAGTGTTATTTAACCAAAGTTTTAGTTGTATGATTATTAATTTCGTTAGAGAGTACTGTGTATTATATAATTATTTTAGGCTTTCAAACTATGGTATGCAAAAGTTTCGGAAGTCTTATAGAACGCCTATGTTCGTTCTTCTGTTGATAGGTATGGTTAAGAGATATCGAAAAGCGGTTTTTTACAATCGATTCAACGTCCTAAGGATATTCCATTTGCCCCGTTAACTCTCTATTCAAACCGGAGATGGTAGAAAATAACTATTCCGCTTTTATTTTTTATAACCATAGAACAAAAACGGTAATATATAACAATAAGTGGTTTTCTGCAGTCAATTTAGCGTCTCAAAAGAACTATAATCACGAACCTCAATACTCTACCGAAATCGGGAGTCGTTCAGATATACTAGTGTTCCACTTTCAATATTGATGTACATAGAGAGAAAACAGTAAAATATATCGAAAAGCATTTTTTGCAATCGATTCACCGTCCCAAAATAGGTTCCATCTCCTCCGTTAACCCTTTATTTAAACTGGAAATGATAGAAGTAAGCCATTTTCGGTTTCAACGTTAATCGTGATAGAACAAAAAGTCATAGATAATGATAAGTTTTATTTATTTATTTATTTATTTATTTTTTCAATGGACTCAGCGCCTCTACCAAAATAGGAAATTGTGAAAATTTACTATTACTTTCGGTTTCAGTGTTGATAACTATAAAACAGAAACAGTAATAGATATCGAGAAGTGTTTTTTTGTAATCGATTCAACGTCCCAAGAATATGTTTAATCTCCTCCGCTAACCCGATATTCAAACCGGAATAAAATTATAGAAATAAGTCATTTACGGTTTCAGCGTTGATCATCAGAACAAAAATGGTAAAAGATAGTGACAAGCTGTTTTTGATCGATTTAGTGCCTTAAGAAAACGTACCATCATCAGCAGCAATACTCTACTAAAACCAGAAGTGGTTGAAATTTACTAGTACTTACAAGGGTAACAGATACTTTTTTTTTTTTTTTTTTTTTAATCGATTCAGCGTCCGAAAAATAGGTTCCACCTCCTCCGTTAACCTTCTGTTCAAATCATAAGTGGTAGAAATCAACTTTGTCCAGTTTCAACGTTGATCGTTATAACTATTTAAAAAAAAAAGTTATAAATAGCGACAAACTGTTCTTTGCAAACGATTTAGCGTCACAAGATAATATATCACCACCACCTGCAGAACTCTTCATAAACCGGAAATGGTAGAAATGTACTACTATTTCGTGTTTCAATAGTTACTGCCATAGAGTAAAAACTGTAAAAGATAACTATTTTTTGACAGATTCAGCGTCCCGAGTATGAGTTTTGTCTCAACTTATCTATATATTCAAACTGAAGGTAGCGAAAATCTAAGATTTCCAGCTAATTGCATAATGGATAAAAGAAAAATAGACATCGACAAGCAGCTTTTTGAGACAGAAACCGCAAAAATACGTTTTACCTCTGATTTTATTCCTCTGTTGCAATCCGTGCAATGAATTACTACTTCAAGTTTAAGTATTGAATTCACATAGTTTGGAAGTGTACCGTAGTTTCACACTGTGAAATGAAGAGCACTTGTTTATTGATGCAATGAATATAACTCCAGTATTTACTTGTTTTATTTTGCAGGTTCAAGATGCCGTTCTTTCCAAATGGGTGAATGATCCTCATCGAATGGATAAACGATTACTGTCACTTATTTTCCTAGCTCATGCTTCTGATGTGTTGGAAAATGCATTTGCGCCACTAAACGATGATGATTATGAACTAGCAATGAAACGAGTTCGTGAACTTTTGGACTTAGATTTTGAAGCTGAAAGTATGAAACCTAACACGAATGAAACAGTGTGGGCAGTGTTTGCTGCTTTCACTAAGTAATTTATTTTTGTTGTATATAAGAAATTTACCCAACGGATATGCGTCAGAGAAAAAAAAAAAGTGTGTTAAAATTTGGCAACTGAATATTGTACAATCATTGTATGTCCCAGTTTTGCACAATGTTACAAATGGGACACTAACAATTGGGATTTTTCCCTCTGACCAAGAACAGTATTTTGCTAATAACAGGTGAAAGGATTAAACGTAATGCAGTTTCAGCTGTTTTTGTGAGGTTTCAATAAACTGATTCATTATTAGGTTATGAAGCTTTTTTGTGTTAAATCAGTAGGTTGAACCTGTGCATGATTTCGTTTGCAATTCCCACATACATCATTATAGATAAAGGTCTTTTTTTTAAAATAAAAAAAATCTTTTTTTTTTAATAATTAGAATCTATGTAAATAATGAAATTCCTGTAACATTAAGAAAAAATAAGTTTCCAATTTATGAAACACACTATTTAACACAAGGCAGGGAAGATAATATTGTTAGTGTCCAACAGCATCAAAAGTAAGAAGGAAACATCAAGTTGAAGGAAAAAAAAAGGTGCACGTTTTGTAGATAGTTCAAAAATTATTGTTCAAACTGCAAGTGGCATTAAATGTTAACTTTTGAATGCAGTGAGAATATATTACAAGAATTCCATTTCATTTTAAAGCCCTGTGTATATATCTATATATATATTGACAGCATATTGAGCTTTGATTTTTTCAGCTTATGCCTGTCTGTAATAACGGATTCCTATTTTTTTTCCTTTGTCTTACGCACCTGTTTTGTTAGTGCTACTACAGTATATCTATATATATTTGCTTTTATTGGTTCCCTTTCTGGTCACCGTTTCTTAATATTTAATCTTACACATTTTTTTTTTTTTTTTTTTTTTTTAAGTTGTATATAAGTATCAATCAGGGTTCGATTTTTTTTACAGTGTGTGAGAACCAGGAGATTTTTGCAACAAATGTGTAAAATGTAGTGTATGAATGACCTTACTTCAACAGCTGCTGGTTATTTTACGTATGTTAAAATCTCGTGTTGTTATCATGGAATGTATAGTTTTAGAAGGATGGTTATGAATGATTTATTAATGATGATGGAAGTTATTTACACTTTAATTAAATTATATAATAGTATGTAACTAGAACTGTTGTCCATGATAATCAAGACTTTTCCATGCCAAAAATTGTATAATTTTGTGGCAATTTCGCCTTGCAATAAAGGAGAAGAATACAACACCAATCATAATTAATTTTGTATACCCACATTTTGTTTCACAGATTCCGCTTGACTGGTAACCAAAGTAGTCCTGTGCTTCAATTCTTACTTATGGCTTTGACAGTAATTTGAAAAATATTGAAACAGATTATTTAATTTCTTGGATTTGGGTTAAACAATTGAAAGTGTTGCTCCAGATTAAGTGGATTCTGAATTTTCTGAGGTTGTTACGTCAACAAGAATGCAGAACAAATCAGCCTGAGAAGACCTAAATTCGTAATATACACCTAATGTTACTTGCAGAGATACTAATAAGTGGTAAAACAATATCAAATACAGTGAAACCTGTCTATGTTGGGCATCATCGGTTCCATCGAAAAGTGGCCAACTTACAGAAAACAAGTGTGATTGATGTATTTTTAGAATAGGATTTCTAGTATTACTTGATTGTAAAATTTTACTAAACAATGGCACGACAGCTACTTATAAACAATGCATACAGAGTAATCATAAAAATATACAGTACTAGAAAAATATTACTATAGTATGTTTAATATATGTGCATACCTTTCTCTTCCTGGAAACTAGTCTGGTACATTGGATTATTCGGATCGAAAACACAATAACACAAACAACCATGAAATAGAAGCGTGTGTACGCAGTTTATTGAAATTGATATTATAGCACACTGAGTTATTCAGATTGAAAACAAGAAAAGCTGTTATAAATTGAGAAATTCATATGCAATTTATATGATTCCTTTTCAGTTGTTACTGAATGGTAGTTCATTCTGGACGTATTTGTTTTATTCTTTTTGGCAGATATGCACATTCTAATATTGTAGTTAACTACCTCTTGTTAATGAGCTAGAAGTGTTTCCCTCGGAGCAAAATAAACTCCGCTATCTTTCGACAAGCCGACAGGTGTCAATAGTTGACAATTGAGATGGTTAGTTTTAACCTTGAGAATTTTCCGGCATTACTAAAGCTCCCCACTGATGAGAGGAGCCGATATAGCTAATGGTTTTACCCAAACAGACAGGGTAAACAAATACGTACAACCATTTCTTGAATTCCTGTACGTGCTTTTTCTTATTCACATTTTCCTTCACCACCCCTTTATCAGGGTAGTCTTCTGGCCATTGACCTTCAAGAGCAAATCGCGCGAATCCTTGCTTCTTTTCTCCAGTCACAAATACAGAATATCTGCCTCTGATATGGGAATACGAAAGAGTTTTAAAAAATAACAAAACGGTATTTTGCTTGGTCAAGATACGCAGATAAATTTATCATTATCATCATAGGATAAACATTGCTTCAGTGTGGCCAACTTCCAAGATAGGTGGCCAACTTATAGAGTAGTAAGTAACGAATGTCTTATGGGAAAATGCAGGTTCAAGACGAATTAGGCCAAGATAAGCAGGTGGCCAAGTTGACAGGTTTCACTGTACACATGGATTATTATGGTAAATCTATGTATGTCGAAGCATCTGATTATTTAGATTAAATTCATTGTTTCATATGTATAAGCATTTGTGAGAAGCGCGTATGCATGTTGTATTAGAAGTAAAATATGGATCTTTGTTGGATGCAATGAGCGCTGTGTTGTGGAATATTATATTAGTGTAGTATAGTTTTCATATAGAAAGCAATAGAATTTTGGTTGTTGTTTTCGTTGTCTGTAGAGCGAAGATTTTTTTTTTTTTTTTTTTTAAATCATCATGTTAGTTGTGAATGTGTTATCGTAATTTCAGTTCACACTTTATTATAGTACACTGAACTATTTTAATACATTCCTCCTATTTTAAAGCTTTGTTGTGCTACTTGTGTAACGATGCCTGTAAGCAGTTTATTGTAAAGTAGTTTTTGTGTCTGATCACCATTGTGTAAAATAGATTATTCATACACATTTCTTTGTACATCTGTAAAAACAATTGCTTTGCACTTCTATCGCTCCATTATGCACTGTAGTATAATTATATATTGTAAAGTACCTTGTATTTCATGGGTAAGTACTACAGCTTTAAATTTCTTAGTGATAATGGGTAGCACGCTTGCATTTCGTTCTTGAGTGTCCAGGTTTGATTCCCAAAGAGAGAGCATTGATAAAGTACAATGGTTCAGATCCCACGTAAACTGAAGGTATCGTATTCTATAGTTCGTTTCTGACACAGGATGTAAATATAGATCAACCCAATGCATCCTATGATGCGATAGATATAATTTTACCAGTAGGATTCATTAATAGTTCCTATTTTGATTTTAGAGGCGTTTCGTGATTTGACTAATAAGAATTGTGAGGCTTAATTTGATGGGTTTGTCATATGATGGTGACAACAAGAGGCGAGAAGTGTTTCTGTTTCACTTTAAGCTTTTCTTTCTTTCTCCCTTCAAAAGTTTTCACTCTATGTTGTCAGTGTTATTTTCTCATAACATGATATTATGTACTCCAATCTTAATCACATTTTTGCATATTCCTTTTGCGATAGCATAAGCTTCTTTATACATTATTTCAATCCTGTATACATTTCTTCTCAGCTATTTTGTTTCGAAATTTCTGAACCCACATATTTGCTCAATATACCAAATCATCAATATATCAATACACCACATCATAGTATTATACACAGTTTATGTACCCATATACTTATTTTATAATCCTTTTTAAACAATAATTATAATTGAATCATGTGTACTCACTTTCCTGGAACAATTTCACTGATTTTCATATACAATATTTACAGATCGTCATATTACTAACTGAAACGTGAATAGTACAAAGTATCCGGGGCAACCAATAATGATAACTCTTAGTTCCGTTTTTCAGAAGGAGAAACTCATCAGGTTTTATCACCAATAGTGGAAGATCGCAACATTATTAGTAGTTTACAAGTGAGTAAAATGAAGTCGTTCACTGCGGTCCGAAAATTGAATGCTGTTTTTGGTTTGCTGAACTCAGGTCTCCTGTATCCGTACAGTAAGTTTGTACATTCCATTGGACATGGCGTGAACAATAGGTTCTGTGTTGTAACCGGAACCTAAGAAAGGAAAGCATTGCCAAGAAGCCAATAAACGAGAAACAAATGGATGTAGTTCGGGAAACTTTTCAACGTGGTGCACAGAAATTGATTAGTCTGGCGAGTACAGAGCTTCAAATCCCTCGATCGACTGGTCACGGCATTATACACAAAAGGTTACGGCTGGGATCGTACAAGATACATCTTGCTCGAAAAACTTGAGCGTAATGACAGACCTCAGATTTCGTAGAGAAGAGTTAATGAAATGCTATCGCGCATTGCTGAAAACAGTGCATTTCTTAAACATGTAGCATTTTCTGACGAAGTTTTTTCTGTACATCAGGCAGTGTGAATAGGCATAACCGCAAGATATGGGCTGAGGAAAATCCCCACATAGAGATAAAACAGAATGAAATAGCTCCAAATTAAATGTATCACATGGTTCAGTGACGGGTCTGTTTTCTTTGAAGAAGATACAGTTACACGAACAACATACCTAGAAATGGTGGTCCATTTTGGTGTATCTCGTATACCACATGAATTGATACATATTCCAAGAAGACAGAGCCCGCCATATTGTCCGAAACGTGAGAAATTTTCTCGAAATTTATTTCCAGCACAATTGGATTGAAAGAGAAGGCTCTATTCAATAAACCCCTAGGTCGTCTGATTTGAATGTACTGTTATGTGGGTACATCAAAACTTGAATAAAGATTTCTACCGGTCAGGGAATTTCATTATGGATCCTTTTTTTTTTTTTTTTTTTTTTTTTACCCGGGACTTCTTTAATGGGAATGTTATTTATGTTTTCGTAGCAGGTTCTATCTTCCAATACCCTTAATCTTCTTGACATTCTCGAAAAGTAGATTGATTAGACCACGGAAACCAAGTTCCGTAAAATTGTGGTTTAAACATTGTTTCTAGTTTGTTTTTGTAGTCTGTTGTGGGTGGTTTATGGGATTTTCTTGCTTCTAATTTTGGGATAGTGGGAGCCCTAGTTAAAGGCCACCATACATACCGGCAGCAGATAAAAACGTTTCACCAACGCCTATTAGAATAAGAGAAGTAAACGCCAACATTCAACTGCCTAAATACTCCCCTGGACACGGATGATGATGGTATTGATACTAGTATTTTTAAAGTACTTTTCTAAAGACTTGTATAAAGCAATGTGAAAACGTATCAATTTTGTCAGTGTACGTGATGTCTTCATGATTTTGCATTTAAATGGTGGTGTGTTGTGGTAACTGTTAAATAAATAAATAAAAACCAAAATAAATAATAAAATTAGAGTTGAAAGAGTAGCTGTGAGGGATGAAGGTAGGACATTAAAGTAGTCATTATTACGATGAAATGAATTGGTTAGTTCATACGTTTCCAATGTATTGTCTGACGATATAAACAATGATGTAAACGGTACACTTCAGATATACTTTTTTTTTGTTTGTTTGTTTGTTTGTTTGTTTGTTTGTTTGTTTTTGCGAGTTAGCGACAAAGTAAGGGAAAGTCAGGTAATTTAATTGTAAGTTTGGTAGACATTATAATATAACTAACCAATACAAGGATTAGACGATCTTCAACAGTGAATCAACACTGTGTTAAATCTATAACAGCTCAAATATTACGGAACACATTATTGGAGAGAGGTTCAAAACACCTTGATGACGTTTGTCGAGCAACTGGAGGAGCACACTTGAATGATCTGTTGAAGTGAGTACAGTATATATATATATATATTATTTTGTTTTTGTTTTTAAGACTTCATAATGTTCTCTTCCTAAAATAAATAAATAAATAAAAAATAAACCGGACTACCCTATCTATCACTATTGGCTGCCGAGATATTTTAATTTCTTATTGGTAGGTATTTGTTTGTACTCGTGAGTGATTAAATAAATTTGACATAAATAATATTTCTCTTTGTGAGGCATAATACAGGGCTCTTCAACATTAACTCTTAAGAGACGACAATTCACCGTGTAGATTGATCCGAAGATCAAATCATTTTAAGTATATTTTCAGATCCTTCTGTTATTTATTGTAGCATATGGAAATCAAAGTAAAACATACTTCGCTGAGAACATAACCATACTGAAGACTATAAATAGAGATATTTTAGTTATCAGGTGTCGAAGGATCTTGTTAGAAAGGGAAAAAGCGAAGAAAGAATACGAGAGAGAGAGGTCCAGTCATGTGTCGCTGTCAACAATGTTGAACATTCGGAACATAGTACAGTAGATTCGAGGGAAGACTGGGAGAAGAGGAAGTGATTTGTCAAAGGAATTCATTGGTAATACGGAATGTAATACATGTTTCAACTAGCAGTCGGCAGAGAACAAGAAGTTTATATTCTATGAACAGATTTTACGTAGACTAATGAGTTTAACGATGTGAATGGTGTTCTTCCTACGGCCAAAGTCGTCGTAGGAAAATGTAGAGAAAGTTGAACATCGAATTATAAGCAACTAACTATATGATTTTTTCGAGCTTAATATGACTTTTTCGCATTGTTTAAAGAATAGGAAATAAAACAACATATTAGCAATTCAGTCAACGGCCATATCAAAAAGACTTCAATAGACATAGTTGATATGTATTCGTATATCCCCTCGAATTAACGTTTAAGACCGCAGCTTTCATCTTGTGTATGAACACAAGATTCAACATCTTTAAGATCAACAAAATACTGAGGTTTTATTATTATTATTATTATTATTATTATTATTATTATTATTATTATTATTATTATTATTAAGTTCTACCTTTCGGCAGGTCCTGGGACTGATGAGAATTTTTTTTTTCTTTTTCAATATTAGATTTGGGCCTGGAAATGTTTCTTCCACTTTTCTTGATCTTCAGCTTCCTCTTTTACTCCCAATAATTTCTCTTATCTTTTAAATCATCGATCATCTGTGTTCTTCTTCCTATTCCTCGCTTCCCTTCCATCTTTCCTTCTATGGCGGTGTGAAGAAGATAATTTCTTCGCAAGATGTGTCCAATCCAATTGGCCTTTCTACGAAGGATGATGGCTAGAAATGTCCTCTTCTCCTATCCGTTTTTAAAACATCTTCGTTTGTTACTCTCTGTCCATTTTATCTTCTCCATCTTCCTTCAACACCACATTTCGAAGCTCTCTAATTCCGTAATGTCCAAGTCTCTGAACCTTACAGTCCAATGCTCCATATATAGCACTTGACAACCTCTTAAGTCCAATATTTGAGCCTGCTAGTTACGAGTGGCCTTTTTTGTTGAATGTTTCTTTAGCCATGGCAGTTCTTAGTTCTCTGTGTTCTTCTCTGATCTGTAGGGCATGTTTCCACGGGATATTCTCATGACTTTCGACGTTCGCTGTTAATTTCCATTCCATACAATTTTCCAGTGTCAACTATTTTGTCAATCATCTCGTGTAGACCTTCTTCGGTTTTAGCTATTATAACCATATCATCTGTATACCTGATCCTGTTAATCATCTGCCCTCCAATCTTGAAATCTCCAATTTCCATTAATGCTTCCTTCATTAAACATTCACTGTAAATGTTGAATAATTGGGGTGACAAACTACATCCTTGTCTGACTCCTCTTCCAATCTCCACACTGTTGGTTTTTCCTTCATTCAAGCGCAACTTCACTCGTTGTCCTATGTCCAGGTTTTGAATGAGTCGTCGATCTCTCCAGTTGACTCCAATTTCTGTATTTTCAGAAGTTTCGTCCACTTGACTCGGTCGAAAGTTTTTCGCCAGTCGATGAAGCACAAACACAACTCTTCCTTTACATAAAGAATTCTTTCTGATATAATTCTCATCAATCCAATAGCATCTCTGGTACCTTTTCCTTTCCTGAATCCAAATTGATCTTCTAACCTCCCATCTATCCAGCCGCGTGTTCAATATGCGTGCAATGATCTTTCCAGTGTGTGAAATCAGCCTAATGGTTCTGTGATCGCTGCACTTCTTTGCTTGCTTTTTCTTGGGCAATGCAATCATTGTAACATCAAGAAAATCTTTTGGCCATTGTCCACTCAGATAGATCTTGTTAATAAGTGAAGTCAGTACTTTTATTGCGTTGTCTCGTAATCCCTTGAGCAAATCCACTGGTATGTTGTTGTCTCCAGTAATTTTTTTCCTTCGCACATCTTCGATTGCTTGTACTGCTTCACTTTTCAATATACTGGGTCCGTTTTCATCATCATCCACCACTTCCTCTGCTTCGATCGCAATATCTTTGGGGCGGTTCTTCTGATCATACAGATCTCTTATATATTGCTCCCAAATTCTAAGGATTCTTTGATGGTCAGTGGTTACATTACCTTATTGATCTTCGATGCCGAACTTTCGTATACTTTTGTTAGTTTTCCTTCCTAATTCTTGTGCTCTCTGGTACATCAGTTCATATGTGCCGCGCCGTTGAAGTTCCATTATTTCTTCAGATATTTGCTCCATGTACCTTTATTCGGCTTTGTCCGTTTCTCTTCTCAATTCATTATTCAGCCTTCTGTATTCATTGATGTCTGTGTTTTTTGCTTTTTCCATCTTGCCAATGTTATTGGGGAGTGTGTCAAGTAGAATCTGTTTAACTTTTCCCCAATTATTCTCTATATTGTCAACCATATCGCCCATTGCACAGAATTTTTCTTCAATCTCTTCTTTCACATCATCATCGATATTTCTTAGTCTCTCTAAGTTCCATTTTCGATTTCTCCTCCCATTTTTCTTGATCGACTTTAACCAGGTTTGCACTTCCGCCACGAGGAGATTGTGATCCGAATTAATGCCCGCTCCTGGCAGTGTCTTCACGTCGCGTACACTATTCCTAAAACGTTGCTTCACAAGAATGTAATCAATTTGGTAGCGTTTCGTATCTCCTGGACTTTTCCACGTGTACAGCTTGGTTTTTCTTTTCGTAAACCACGTGTTCATCACCACCAGATCATGTTGCCTACAGAAATCGATAAGCATTTGACCTCGTTCGTTTCTTCTACCTAGTCCAAACTGTCCCACTATATTTATTCTCAGCTCCTTCTACTACGTTGTTGGTCTCCCATTACTGTGGCGTTGACCTTACCTCTTCCTTCCTGATGCAATATGTCACTAATCTGATCATATATTACTTCTACTTCATTATCATCATGATCGGTTGTTGGCATATACACTTGCATTATCACAATATCCACTGGTTTTGCATGTACAGTAACCTGTCAACTTGGTCACCTGCTTATCTTGCTCTGGTTCGTCTCGAACCTGCATTTTCCCATAAGACATTCGTTACTTATTTCTGTGTAAGTTGGCCGCATTGAAGTAATGTTTATCCTATGTTGATAATGATAAATATACTTACGTATCTTGGCCACGCGAATACGTTGTCTCATTTTTCTTAACTCTTTCGTATTCCCGTATGAGAGTCAAATGTTCTGTATTTGTTACTGGAGACAGAGAAGCATGGATTCACACGGTTTGTTCTTGGAGGTCAATGGCCAGAACACTACCCTACAAAGGGGTGGTGAAGGAAGGTGCGAATAAAAAAAGCACGTACAGGAATTCAGAAAATGGTTGTACGTATTTGTTTACCCTGTCTGTTTTGGTAAAACCATTAGTTATATCGGCTCCTTTCATCAGTGGGGAGCTTTAGTAATGCCGGAAAATTCTCACAGTTAAAGCTAATCATCTCAATTGTCATTTATTGGTACCTGACTGCTTGTCGAAAGGTAGCAGAGGTTTTGGGGTGTGAATTCCCTTAAGATTTTCTCAAAACATCTTTCGCTTCAAGGGAAACATTTATAGCTCATTAACAAGAGATAGTTACTACAAAATTAGAATATGCATATGTGCAAAAAAGAATAAAAGACATACGTCTAGAATGAACCACCATCAATAAATTTGTTATTAATAACGGATTTGCTACTTTTCGAAAGGTATCTACAGAAAGTATTTGCCACTGCCGAACAAATCATATAAACTGCATATAAATTATTGAATTTATAATTTGGCTTTTCTTGTTTTCAATCTGAATAACTCAGTGTGCTACAATGCCAATTTCAATAAACTGCGTACATATGTTTCTATTTTATGGTTTGTGTTATTTTGTTTTCAATCCGAATAATTCAGTGAACCCGACTAGTTTTCAAGAAGAGAAAGATGTGTACATATATTAAACATGCTGTAGTATTTTTTAGTACTGTACATTGTTATGATTACTCTATATATACATTATTTAATAGTAGTCGTTGTGCCATTACTTATTAAAATTATACAATCAAGTAAAACTAGAAACCCTATTCTAAAAATACACCAATCACACTTATTTTCTGTAAGTTGGCCACTTTTCGATGGAACCGATGGTAGCCAATATAGGCAGGTTTCATTGTACTTTTACAAAGGAGGTCTGAATGGATATTCTACGCTCACTTCTGACGCGTCCCAGCCCCAACCAAGCTGTCTTTGTAGTTGACAAACACCATGTGCGTGGGTTTTCTCGGGGTTGTTCTGTTTAGTACCACTCTCTTCCTTCCATAATTAGTATCCATGTCATAATCACCGTCTCACTCAGCCTTGGTGCATAATCGTGGTACGTTAAATTAAAATTTAAAAAAAGGATAAAAGGAATCTTAAGTTTTGACAATCCTGAAACAGAGACTATAGATGAAAAATTGGTTGAAATACCTTTATTCCCCAAATTCGTAATTGCATTGAATATAAATTTTAGACAGATTGAACAACATTAAAACACCCAAAACTTTAAATAGGGATATTATCTACATTTAAAAGCTACTACACGAATCCCAGTGAAATATCGGAAGTCTGCGAACTAAAATTTAGCTCCTGGGTTTGCCAAAGAGCATCGTAGAAATGATAAACGAGAACATGCGGTTTCAAGTTTTTCGAAACATTTAAAAGAAACAGAACATAATATTGTACCTATAGAGAGAATAATTTTATTTAGTCAAGAACGAAGCAGAATGACTTCGTTTCTGAATTTTGTTTTGTTCTAAAATATCCAAAACTTAAATAAGGGTTGGTTAAGGAATAGGGGACCAATTAAAAAATATATTCATTATTGTCACAACAAAAGCATTTTCATGATTTGGTAAACTTCCCTTCATGAACGCACAACTTGAACCCGTCGTTTCATAGTGTACCACGCCATCATTTGGCGTGTAACAACCAGCAGCACGTGTTTTAGAAACTCTGCTTCGCCATGCGCAACCGTTTTTAATTGGTTTACGGAATTTAAATGCGGCCAATGAAGCCCGACAGATGAGCCTCGCTCTGGACGCCCTAGCACCAATTACGGATAAAAGTGTCGCAGCAGTAGGGAATGTTGTGGAAGAGAATCGCCATATCACATACAAGGAAATTCAGTCAACCTTGAAAATTGCATAAAATGCATCTCACTTCATAATAAAAGATGATCACGGTCTTTCCAAGCGCTGCAGTCGCTGGGTCCCGCATGTGTTTACGCCTGAGCAAAAAGATGACCGCGTGGAGTGGTGTCGCAATTTGCTTAAAAGATTTTCGCAGGGACAAAGTAAGGACTTTTATATTATCGTAGCAGGTGGCAGAACATGGATTTATAACTGTGACCCTGAAACAAACCAACAGCCGACAGTTTGGTGCTTTCGAAATGAAACTCCATCTTCGAAAGTTAAACAAGCACAGAGTGTGGATAAAGTTATGATGGCATCTTTTCTTCTCTAAGACCGGCCATGTAGCATCTATATGATTTAGATGATCGACGTACAGTGGCAGCAGAGTGGTACGTTACTTATTGTCCTCTGTGTGTCTTTGAAGCTTGGAGATCTGCCCACCGAAGGTGTACATTGTCTTATTTTCTTCTTCATCATGATAATGCACGGCCACACACAGCTGCGAAAACTTTGGAGTTTCTACAGGAAAGTAAAATCCGTATCCTACCACACCTGGCTTATTTCCAGGTTTAGTTCCGTTTGACTGGTTTCTTCCCAACATTCAAGAAAAAGTTTTGAAGACGCCGCTTTCAAACAAGAGGCTATCTCAGCGGGTAGTAATGAAATTTCTAGTATTCCAATAATAATAATAAATAAAAATATTTGGCTCGTGGTTTTAAAGCTACAAGAGTGTATTGATGTTTGTAGGGACGATTTTCAGAAATTGTAAAAGATTTTATGTAAATAAATTGATTTTTCAAAGACTATCTAAAAACTATCGGCATATCCCTCGTATTTACATCCTTTTCCAGCAGCGAAGCTATATATGATGAGATCTGCAGTTGCAAGTGGGATTTGAACCACTCTAGTATTTTCAAATCTCTTCTATGGAGAATGGTACCCGGAATTTTGAGCACCAAAGGCACACACTCTTGCTACTAGACTTGAAAGAAGAGATAGAAGAAACGAAATTGTTGTTTGGTGTATTTATTTATTTATTAGTGGAAATGCTCCTTCTTCGCACGACGAGTATAAACTTTATGCAAAATATTTGACAGTAAAGAAATGAATGAAGCAAATAAATAAGGAAGAGCAGCACCTTTTGCGTTGACCTTGTTAATATGAATTGTACAGGGTGGGACAAATAAAAGTGGCCCGGAGAATAGTCCCAAGGTACAAATAAATACAGCAAAGGAAAGGAAATATTTCGCTAACCTGCTTATAGCAGATGATGAAAATGACCACCATTCATCTCTTGAGTGACTACATGAATTTTAAATGACCCTAATTTCAGATGTTCGGACACGTTTCGGATTTTTTTTTTTTTTTTTTTTTGTTCAAAACAGATCCTGTCTGACGTCATTTTCTGACTAATCGTTGCATTTCACTCTTTGCTGCCACTTTGACACTATGAAATTCATGAGCAAACAACTTATCTCACACTTTCCACGCGTTTGTTTTCACGTAACTTTCCACAGCGAACACCCTCTGCTGCACTGTAAGTACTATCTTCACCTGTGCACTGCTCAACTCACACTGACACAGGCCGCATTAAGATCTAAACCGGTAGTGTGCATACACATGGAGCCATGGAACCACACAACACTACTCATATCCACTCGTCCGGGCCACTTTTATTTGCCCCACCCTGTATAAATAAATAAGAAAGACGTTGCCTCCGCCAATATCAGTGAAATGAACAATGAAGAGTAATGCCATTGACATTGACTTTTTCAATTCCCATACTAGCTGACATGTTCATTCTTCCTTAAATTTGGGATCAAATGTCATCTGAATTGTTACCAATCAGCTCGAAGACTATGAATTCAACACTAATATTTGTCATTTTGGACATATTTTTCACCTCTCCCACCCAATGATGATGAGGCAAAAATTGGAATTAAACGGAGTGGAGAGTTTTACTACTCTTCTCAGCGACCATGAAATTTATGAGTTTGATTCTAATATTCGTTGTCCTGGGTATTTACAATTTATTTTCGTGCATACTTTTGATCTCCCTCTCTTTCTCTGTCATTATTTTCCTGAGCCGGAAATTGGAAAGAAACGTGCTTCGTACACAATTAGATCTGCAGAAGATCTGTGTACGAAATTTCGTGGTTCTAGGTGACTTCTTTCTATGTAAAAAGCTGATGAGAAACAGACAGATACCAACATTATTTTACTATTATTAAAGAAGAGATTTGGCACAAAATGCAGATGGAAGGGTAATTTTGCTATGTAAGAAAGGTTTAAGTTATATCCATTTTTCACTTTGAAATTTTGTAATTATTAGCTAAAGATTTTTAGTTAAATTGTAGTAACTATAACTATTCCCCTCTAACAAAATCTGTGAGTGCCTGTGTTTTCACGCTTACTTTTAATGTGAAGGTCCATAGTTGACTCTTGGGTAATCCAATCTCTTTTCGACTACAAGATATACTGTATTACATTCTCTTAAAATTGAGTTCATAATAAACAAATGAAAATGAAAGTTTTATATAACGATCCATGACTATGCCCTTTAGACTAAAGGATTGGTTTGATCCCAGCTCGCGCCAAATGAGCTTTGTGATGAACAAACACAGTGTACGTGGGTCTTCTCGGGGTTCTCCGTTTCCTCCCACATTCTTCATTTCATAATTTCCTTCACTTCTTATCATCACTGTCTTCTTTAGCCAAGCCGGCATAACCATGAGACGTAAAATTTACAGAATTTTTTAGACTAAAGGAGACAGATAATTATTGAAAATGAGTGATTATGAAAGAATTGCTGTAGAATGAATAAATAAAAAAGAAAACAATAGTAAAGTCAAAGAGTAAGTCGAAAACTAATTCAATTGGGTTACTCTTACTAGATATAATAGTATAAGACTTATTATATGTTTCTATATAGTATAAGCTAAGTATTGGCAAGTGGAATTAAGCATTGATGCTGCCCCTGACTGATAGTCTATCTCAAAATTGAACTTATTAATGGCTTTATGCTAAAAAATAGGATACGTCGTATCAAGTCTCGACTTATAGACCATCTGGATGATACAAAAGTAATATTTTTAAATTCTAAAATTTCACGAAGTTGCGTGACGTATTAGTATGTCGCGACACACCGGTTGGGAAAGCCTGTTGTAAGTTTTAATCTGTAAGATTGTTTAGTATGACACTGTTGAAAAAATCAAAACTCTTAACAAACACTTGTTACCTATATACAGAGTGTTTCAAAACAACACCGACAACGTTTGGGAAGTGATTCTTGACACCAAGATAACCTGGGTGCACAAATACTTCCTTTCGGAGTTATAGGCTGACGAAAACATGAAAAACTGAAGCATAAAGGTACATAGCTCCAAAACTATGGGACCTACCGTAGTTAGTTCAAGACCACTTAGGAATTAATACATATGCTCTATCCAAAAATACGTGTTTCAGAATCCTAAGTACTCACACAACAATTTTTATAGGGGCAGTTTGACTACGTGCATATAATTTGAAGTTCTCACCAACTACCTCTCGAAGCACCGCAAGATTTTGAAACGTGGATATTTGCATAGGGCACATACTAGTTCCTAAATAGTCTTGACTTGGCTACGGTAGGTCCAATAATTCTTGAGCTATGGGCCTTTAAATTTCATTTTTCATGTTTTCGACAGCCTATAACTTCGAAAGGAAGCATTTGTGCACCCAGGCTTGTCTATACTTTTCGTCTTACCTTGGTGTCAGGAACTATCTCCCAAACGTTGTCGGTGTTGTTTTGAAACACCTTGTATAATGTAACTGATATCTTCAGGATCAATTTGTACTGCAGTAATGGTTCATCGGAGATTAAGATATGATCATTGATTAATTAGTCGAGTTTTGACTTAATTTGGCGTCCCTTTCAGCAGCGAGGCTATATGAAACGTAGACCTATAGCTTAACGTGGAATCCGGGTCACATGAGCTCCCGCCAGGAATCGAATCCAGATTTCCCACTCCAAAGGCGCGTACACTAATCGCTTAGCCACGAGACAGCTCATTAGTTTAGTTTTGGTGCTTTCTTGTGTGTTCTATAGTATGTATATCAGTATAAGGTGTACTGGTGACGAATGATGAAATCCTTATTAATATACTGTACTTTTAGATAACAATCAGATTCAGAGATTGTAATTTGTACTGAGTAGATGATGCAGCGATCGAATGAGTGAAAATATTGAAATCTATCTGTCTGCTGGTGCCACAGTCTGTCTCGTGCTTTTCACGTGGCTGCTAGAGAAGTTCTGACCCGAATATCACACCATTCGTGTAGGGGAACCAAAGGTCGTCCCGTTCATCCTGGGATTATGATGACTTTCTGAGATAAAGCAGACATTTCACTGGCGGGGAAATAACTATAAAGACTTCTTTATTTTATTTTAATTTTTTTATATTTAAACAGCATAGTTTAGAAATATATTCAACAGCTAGTATTTGTTCCACTGAAATAATAATAATATAATTTAGGAGAAGGAGTTCTGTACAGAAAGAAATTATAATCTTCTGGAAATAATAGAGTTGAGTTGATTTTGAGTTTAACGTCCCGTTCAGCAGCGAGGCTATATGAGACGTGGACCTACTGATTAACGTGGAATCCGAACCACACGAGCTCCCGCCGGGAATCGAACCCGGGTCTCCCACGCCAAAGGCGCGTACGCTAACCGCTTAGCCACGAGGGAGCTCTGGAAATAATAAGACTAGAGCATAAAAACAGAACTTTGATTAATTGTATTTATATCCCGTAAGTAGTGAGGCTGTGTAGAACAAGACTTACAGTTTAAGCTGGAATCATTTGCTTAACTAGGATATTTTGCTGAAGGAGCAAGGGGAATGACCCCTTACTTCTGAAAATTACAAGAACCTTTTATAAGATGTCGTATAATAATGTTTATATATATAACCTTCTGAGTCTTTTTCCCCCGACCTTATTTTAATCTCTTCAAATTCTTGAGTTCTCTCTCTCTCTCTCTCTCTCTCTCTCTCTTATTTACTTCTGTGGGCTTTCTCATCTTTCTCTATTGGTCTCGTTGATTCTTTTATTTCTATTCTTTTTCTCCCTTTAGTTTAAAAAATACAAGTTTTGTACATTTTCACTCCACACTGGGAACGGTGGCTCAGGTGCTAAAGAGCTTACCTCTGTAGCGTGGGATCTCTGGCTCGATCCCCAGCCAAATGAGTTTATGGTGGACAACATCGTGTCCGTTGGTTTTCTTGGGGTACTCCTTTTCTCCCACTTTCCCTCATTCCACCAATTCTTACATCATCACACACACTTGCTTTAATTGTCTCCCTTAACTTAAAGGGCATAATCCCGGGACGTTAAACTGCATTTCATTTTTTAACTCGACAATGTCATATAATATATCAGTGAAAGTATATTACATCAAACATTTGTTGTAAAATATATATTTCCTATGTTCTATTACTACTAAATAACTGCCTAAAAATCTATTATAATTATGAAAATTTTCTATTACAGTTCTGTACACAATTTACTCGTGCAATTCTGAACGAAAGTTGGCATATTCGTGAGCGTAACTACGCCGTTCTCAGTTTACTAGTAGATAGATTTACGTGCAAGACTATGTTATAATTTAATATTGTAACATATTAGACATCAGTCATGTCATGAGTCAGTATTTATTCATTTTTGTGTTATTTATTTATTTATTTGTAATTTTAAATAAACCGCTGTCGTTTACGGTTGTTGCAGCTTAATTACACAAGAAGAGAAGGTGTTAGAAATGGTGGGGGAGAAAAGAACAATTGAGGTTTATTCCAGAAGAAGGGCAC
Organism: Thermobia domestica; assembly: GCF_964235325.1. Lineage (NCBI taxonomy): Eukaryota > Metazoa > Arthropoda > Insecta > Zygentoma > Lepismatidae > Thermobia > Thermobia domestica. The sequence continues at coordinate 194,999,698 of NC_137455.1, read as the reverse complement.
ATAGGCCTATGTGCTCTTTTCCCGGAGAACATTTAAGACGAACCGACAGGTTATACTATACTGTAGGTGTTGGGAAAATTTGATTTCGATATCTTTATTTTTGTCACCCTGGCAATATTGTTTTTGTAGGCCTTTGGACGACTGTTTTGGCGCAGCTGACATCAATGTTCATAGTTTGAGGGAAATTTCCCTAATCTAGGGAAATTTTGTGAGTAAATTTAGCAAAAAGGGAATTTTTCGATAAAACGTGAAAAATCCAGGGAAATTCTGGTGCTAACTGATTAACCAATATAAATGCTTAAATTTTTCTTTGTTCTCCAGAAATAAACCAATACAATTGAAATAGTTTGTGTGTGTTCAAAGTAGCATAATTTGTACACATTGTTGGCTAGGTGTATTTTTTTTTAATTGAAAATAAAAATCTTTCAGTTTTATGTTTCATGCTTATGCCGGCTAGGCTAAACGAGACAGTGATGATGAGAAATGAATGCAATGGTGGAATGAAGAAAGTGGGAGAAAGAGAGAACGAACCCCATGAAAACTCAGAAAAAAACACTGTTTTTACCCACCACAAAGTCCATTTGGTGCGAGTTGGGATGAAACCAGGGACCTCACGCACCAGAGGTGAACGCTCTACCACTGAGCCACCGTTCCCCTTTTTAAAAATAAATGAAGAAAAAAGCAAAACCCAAATAAATAAAACAAATGGCGCTTCCTTTAATGTAGCTAAATTAATCTTATCACTAGAGACCGGATGTTAGGCAAAATGCCTATTCTTTAATATTAAAGATACGATCAAAAATAACGTTTTAAAGTTTATATAGGGGGTTATAGTTTCTATTTAAGCCCATTTTATTTTGCCTATTTTGCCTATTTCGACCGTTACTGCCTAGATAATTGCTTTAGTGCCTAATGTTGCCTATTCTATGCATTTTCTTAAAAATATGCCTTCATTGAGAAAATATATTATTTATATAACATAAATAATACGTACATATATACGTATATTAGGTGTTCGTAAACACAAGCACGTGGTACGTTACAATATATACACAGGGTGAACTTCAAAGATTTGCACATACTTCCGAGGTGATTAATGATATCAAAAGAAGACAAAACGTTCTCTTGTAGTTTGTCGAATTCCGTGTCGTATACGAGTGACAGGGGTGCCAACTTGGAATCGAAAATCGAATCCTGACAATTGGAACGGAACAGATAGATGTGCACATACGTTGGGAGGTGATTCGTGACATGAAAAGAAGACAAAAAGTCCTCTTGAATGTCACGAATCACCTCCCAAAGTATGTGCACAATTTTATGTCTCGCTCCAATTGTCACGGTTCGATTTTCGATTCCAAGTTGACCCCCCTGTCACTCGTATACGATGCGGAATTCCACAACATGCAAGAAGACTTTTTGTATTCTTTTGATGTCACGAATCACCTCCCGAAGTATGTGCACATCTTCCAGGTTCACCCAGTATATATGGAATGCATAACAAGCTTCGTTTTTATATATACCATAAAAGAAGATATTGACAAAGAAGTATGTTTCTATATTCTTTGAGCATTATTTATGACTTGAATCTATTTTTTAATTGTATTAAGTACTTATCTTCTATATTTCGAGCTACATTTTAGTGCCTATTTTACTGCCTTTTTTTTAAATTTTTAGTGCCTATTTGCCTGCCTATTTTCTAGGTTTTTAGTGCCTAAACATCCGGTCTCTACTTATCACATAACTTGTCGCATAGGAATTGAACACACAACGAACCAGGGAAAATTTGATAAGAAAAGAAATTTTTTTGTCAGTCGAGGGAAATTTTCTTCAGGAAACCTAATACTGGCTGACCTTCAGACTAGCAGCGGTTATTGCTGTGCTGCTTGCAATATTATTAACCTACAAATGTAGCAATAGTTTAAAATGGATACTAAAAGTAAACCTGTGTATAAGAAGAGGCATGCGGTTTATAGTAACACGAATTTGAAACGTGAGAAATCAAAAGCTAAAACTGAAGCATAAATGTCCATAGCTCCAAAACTATGGGGCTTACCGTAGTTGGTTCAAGACCACTTAAGAATTAATACATATGCTATCCAAAAATACGTGTTTCAGAATCCTAAGGTACTCACACAATTTTTATAGGGACAGTTTGGTTACATGCATATAATTTGATAGTGGTGAAAAATACTTCAATTCGAGTAAGAATGAAGTACCGGCTAAAATGTTATTCTTGTTTACAGGGTTTTACACAGTGTTGTAAAAACAAGTGCTATGAGAAATTTTCCCTACAAACTCAGTGCAATTTGTATTATTCCTTTTATGGTGGCAAAGAAAAGTACGGTATCTTCAAGATTCGTTGCTAGCTTCGTGCATGAATAAGTCGGAAAGCACAAAATGTGCTCGTGACCAAAATAAACCACGGCTCCATACATGACTGTATTGTGTTAGGGATGGTGGAATTGCTACTGTGGTATATAATAAATTTATCGTTAGTTTATTTACCATAAATAGAAGCTTTGCTTTGTATACAATTAAACACAAACAAACTATTCGCTGAGCAAACCAATATATTCACATTTAAAAACTACATACGTGTGACAGTTTCGCCAACTAACACTTTCGCTTCATCAGCACTATCTTAATCTATGATAGTGTCTGATCACACTTTGCTGATAGTTTCTGGTGAAATCAAAGTGCTAGGTGGCGAGACTTTCGCACGTAGGGCAAGAGCGAGCAAAGTGAAACATGCGGGCAAGGTGGAATTTGTCATTTCCAGAAATATAATGCGGTACATCAAGACACAGTATTAGCCTGAAGAGAAGCAAGTGGCATGACGCTATGACGTAAAATGGAAATTTCATGTGCTGTATTGCGCCTGAGTAATAGAAGGAAACGTGTGACATGAAAAGACAAGTTTTCAGAAGGCCAAGAAGAAAAGAGTTGTAGTTCCTGAATATTCAATGGAAATGCGTATTTTGCAATCAGGTGAGTTCAGCATTATTCATAGTAGAAATAGATGAAATGGCTTTGTGAATTGATGATAACCTTGATTTGGAAAGGTGTAAAATGTGAATTGTGCTGACGCGGGCAAAGAGGAATGACAAACGGAGGGCAAAGTGGAACTGTTTAACTCCAGGGATGCAAATAAGTAACAAAATTTTACTAGCCCAAGAAAAATGCTACTAGCCCACATTCAACATTCCAATCGTGACTTTTATAGTCTTTACTGCTTAAAAGCTCGCCCGCACCGATGAACTACTCGCCCCGGGCGAATGGTTATTTGCATCTCTGGTTTAACTTTACCCGCTTTCAATACATAAACAAACAATGCAAGTAGTATTCGAAAGATGTTTGGTCGCGTAAGTAAACCTGCTCCATTGAGACATACTTTGCTCATGGTAGGTTTGCTCTTAGAAAATTTAAAATTGAGCAGACAAAACAAAGAAAGGACATTAATAGAAGATATTAATCTGCTATATTTTACATTCTTATATTTGATACTATTTTCTTTGTTATATAGGTCTTGCTATTTTAGAGTGTACTATAACTATGTAAGTTCATACTGGCAACTTACTATGCAATATTTACTTCACGCGTGGCTTGAATGTATGATTTGTTTTGAGTGGGCTCATGATAATTGTTCGGACAGTCAAGTTTCTTGAGTACTAAACCACCACTTTTATAACTACGTGAACATAATGAGCTGTATTCTGAGTAGCTTTTCATATCGTTTGAACAGACGTATATGCAAAAGCTGCTTTCATTTTTATTATTATTATTATTATTACTATGTCATTTCTTATAAATGCATTGTAAACACCACAGTATTATAAATCTGTAACTCCATAATTTGTTCTCCGAAGGTAGTAGTTGCGCAACTAAATTCCAACATTATCTCAACAAACAACAATTTTTACCCTACATACATGTACGTCTCAGTTTGCCCGCTTATAGGCGGGCAAAGTGGACTTTCGCATATCCGTTGCAAAGAAAATCCGTTGCAAAGAAAATCGAGATGACTTTTCTTTTTCTCGAAACGAATAATCCCGATTAATTGAGTCGTATGATCACGCTACCACGGCAGTATGCCTGGAAGTAACACTATATCCATGGTTTTGTAGTTACATCATTCGCGGAACCATGGCCATTTCTATACTGTCTACACTATTGGCACGCTTCTTCCTTCCCTACCGAGGCCCATATATAGGGGATGACACGGGGGATAGGGGTTGAACAACTTGCGACACCTTCAGCCTACCCTGAAACTTTTAGTTGTTTGTTCGTATGAACGTAAACTTAAGTAAGGTCCCCAAAAGTGATCTCGCCATCCTGTCTTTGTCTTCTGGCTAGGACTTGGATCAAAGTCGTTTAAAAAATAAGGTTCGCACTTGTCTTGTTAGAATTATTCAAATAATTTTTCGAATATTCGTTATTCGAATAATATTTGTGTTCTTATTCGAATATCTGAGTATTTTAAACATTCGAATAATTATTCGTTATTTGAATAACCAATTTTGTTCGAATATTCGACCATGCATAATTGGAATTTTAACAGCACTAGTTCACACTATTATTAGCCTTGTAGGATGAGTATACTAAACGATAACGAAACAGTAAATGAACTGATTCACTCGTCATCAGATCTTGGAAACTATTAGGCGTAGAACCTTGAAATTTTCTATAAACACACTCTTTCAGCCTAAGTTGTTGATAAGACGGGATTTTGCGAAATGAGATTTCAAGAGGGAAATGGTTACGTTTCATTCACAAGATCTCCGAAATTGTCAGACGTAGGAACTTGAAATTCTGTACTGCTGTGCCAATAAAACCCCGAGTTTTACGAAACTTAACCTTGGAAAGGGGCTTGAAGAAGTTTTCGCAATTCATCAAATCTCTGAAACTGTTACACGAAGGAACTTGAAACATTCTGAGTCAACCCCAAGCTTAAACAAGACAGAGATGATGAAATGTCACCCCTGTAGTGGAAAAATGGCGTTAACCACATCTCCGGAGCATTTTGGTGTAGGCTACATAAGAAAAAAAAAAAAAAGAAAGAAAACAAAAACTCTCCAGACAGTAGAGTGTGGATAGGGCGGACTTTTCTGAAATTCAACACCTAAGAGAAGAGATTTCTCGCTATAGGAACTTAAAGGTTGTACGAATATTCTATTCTTTATGTATCATAAACTGCGAGAAAGACGAAGTTTTGGATCCGAGCTCCTCCGTTTTCCCCAATTTCCTCATTTCACAATGTTCATTATCATCATCATCACTGTCTACCTTATCCTCAGGGTGTAATTATGGTACGTTAAACTAATATAAGTAATTACCATCGCAATTTACACATTATATATTTGAACATACACAGCATAAATATCTGATGATCAAAGTCAGTTTAACTATGTTTGGAAATCGGACAAAGTCGCTTGTAGGGACTTTTGGGACATTTATTATGAGCAAAAATTTCGGTCTCAACTTGGACAAAATATATTTATAGGTGGGTTTCTTTGAAAGAAAGAAAAAAGATGTGGGTGATGGGGATCGACTAAAGATTTTGTCTAAAGATTTGCATGAATTGGGTGAATCCACCATTTTCAAGTACGAGGCATCGTTTAAAATTGGTTTGGACGTTGTGAAAAGTTAGGTTGGGGCAACTGTGTGACTGTATACGTGAGCTGAGCAAAATCGAACTTTTGAAAAAGGAATTAAATCTTTCATTTTAATGTCCCACGATTATGGCCCTTAGGCTAAGGGAGACGATGATTAAGGCAAGTGAATGATGATGAAATAATTGGTGTAATCAAAATGTGGGAGGAAGCAGAAATACCCGATAAAACCCATGGCACGATGTTGTCCATCACTAACCTACATGGTTTCTGACGAAATCAGGGATACCTTGCAAAAGAGAAGAGCATTCTACCATTGAGGCTTCATGATTCTATTATTTGTTATTTATTAAAATATAGTTTGAAATTGAATTTAATCTGAAAAGTGGCTCTAACTTAGCCTAGAACCCCCTTTTAAGTAATTTCCGGTTACGCCATTGCAACAAAGCGCTCAATCAGCAATTAGTACGGATGATTTCTGAAAGCCTACCTTAGAATGTATTCACATGTAGGAATTGAAGTTTAGTCTGAAACTAAGAAATTCATTTTGTAGTTATTTGGTCTTGTACTAAAAGGGAAATTGATAGTTGCTCATTGATAACTGATTTACATAGTTACTTGCACTTGCCTAATGTGTACTGCTGTGTCTAGTGCAGAATATTCTGATACATTTTGTAATACTAAGTTATCCAGTATAATAATCAGTGCTTCGGTAAATTCTAAATTGTGTGTTAAAGTTATATTCATCTAATTTTCTTATTTTCTATACTGTATTTTTTTTCAGTATTATATACTGTACATGTGAGATGGAATCACATGGTTTCCCGTGTCATCTGAAATAAAAAAAACGTTATGTAACATGACCTTCAAAGTATACATGCAAGGTGAATTGGCTAATTTTCTCACGAACCTTAAGGTTATTCAACAACAAGATACAACTGTGAAAGTATAAACACAGTAATGATGTTCTAGAGAGAAAAAGTCCCAACAGAAAAGAAAATTACTTTCTCAAACTTGTTAATCACTCCTACGTATTAGAAACTACGTTGCTAAATTCCATCTGACATTCAAATGACAGCGAATGAGATTAATAACATTGAGGGAATAGTTAAGAACTTTGAGACAAAATTTGGGAGAGTTTACTCGCAGGAGCTCTTTCGGACTACGGTATTCAACGGTATTTCATATCAATACTTTTCTGAGAATACATACTATATATATTATCAGGAGAGCATCTACAGGGGTACACAGGGTACGGACTCCCCCAAAATTTCCTAACTCAATATGAGTCTGTACATTTTCTCAATAAAACTATACTTGGTTAACAGAAAAATGATTGATGTAACATGAAAATTTGATCTTACACTTCATATGTACTCTCATTAAAACAATCTAGTTCCATCGTTTCTGACTGAAAATATAGAATGGAAGTATTTTACAATCACATATTGTATTTTCGAGTGCAGAATAATACCCGTTCAGTACTACATAGATGTAATTGCTTGTAGTATAGGATCCTTCTCAACAAAAATTTCTCGATGCAAACCTGACATATAGGTTATATATAAGGTATAAGGTAGGGGCCCAAATTTCGTCTCATAGTCGCGTTTTCTTATCTGAGGACTACATTAGATCAGCACCGTAACTTAATTTTTTCTGGAAGGGGGCGGGGGAAGCATTAATACGCGTATTTCGGCTCCCTAGAAAAACTGTTTTTCTAATTCTTAGGCCCCTCTTTCAATCTTTCTCTTACTCTTTATGGGCCCCGGGAGTCTGTGGGCCCTCCCGCACGCAAGGTCTGCGGGACCGTTAGTTACACCTCTGGACCCGTTCCATACATGACAAATTAATTAAGGGGACAATATTGACGAATCTCAAACCCACACGAGTAAATATTATTTCTAGGGTCCCTAATAGTAGACATTTTTTACTGAAATGGGACCACAACTCATTTTTGTTTTATTTACCTTTTGTGTGGTATTTTGTTTATGTAATGTAGTGAACCTGTTTGATGCTTCATTTATAATTTCATGTTCATATCGTATATGGAGTAAGAAAATTTTGTTTTAAAATGGGCCCCTTCGAACGGCGGGGGAGCTTCTCTGGAGGGGCAGTGGTCCCTTGCCCTCCCACAAGTTACGGATCTGCAGTAGATGTCAGGAGAATCCAACTTTTACATTATCTATGCTAACTATTCCTTCACTAGGTAACTGTATTATCATTTCTTTTTATTTTGAAAGTGTAACTTCAAAAGTATCACTTGTTCAGCAAAACCAAAAGTGAGGTCTTAATTTCGTTCCCTATGAAAATCAAAAGAGAAATGAAACATTTAGTGGTTGTTTCTCAATCGACAACTTTATTCATGTTAGTAACAGAAAATAGTCAAAATAAAAAGTAAGCATACATGTTTGACTATGTTGATGTAATTTCACTTTCATGTGTAGGGCCTAATAAAATAAAATATAAACGTAATAAAAGTGAAAATAAAATGATGTGAAAAATATGAAAGTTTTTGCTTATCAGGATTTAACCATCCAAGCAGAAGTCATAAACAGTAGTAAATACAGTAGACCTCTCTCATTAAACCATGTAAAACATTGCGAGTGGAGGATCCATGTTTCACTATGTCTATCTGTAGAATATTTTTTCCTTCAAATTGGAAATTCAGCGTCATCATCCTCACTAACGCTGTAACTCGAGTCGTCATATGTAATGTCAATTCTGAAGTCGCTGGTCGTGCCTGCTGGAGGTTTCCGCATTTTTGTTTGGCATTCGTTGGCAGCAGCGGCGCAAATTTGTCTTGAACATTGTGGGGGGAGGGAAGTAAGACTTTTGTTGTTGTTGTTGTTGTTAAGCGATGCTCAAAATATTGTGAAGTTGAAAAACAATCCTGTGGAAGATCAGGGAGCAGAGTTGTCTTCAACATTCGGAAGCGGGCAGATTTGAGGCTTATTCTGGGGGGGGGGGGGGACATCAATTTTATCTCACTTTCCTTTGTGGCAATCGGACACAAATCATCACATTTTTTTCCAAAAAACACATTTCAAATAGGATTATTGGGGGGACAGTCCTCCCTGTTCCAAGATTAAAGTGGGCATGTCCCCCTCATTTCCCCGGAATTTGCGCCAGTGGTTGGTAGTACACGTTCTTCGTATGTCTTGAATTCTTTTTTGTAGTAGTCTCCTCAATTTTCTTCTAATAGGAAAAGCTGATAATATATTCTTCATTTCTATGCAATATGCAAGACGTTCCTCTAAATTTGATGTTAGCACTGGCTTCCTACCAGTAGTTTGCAGTGCTGTTTCGGATCAGGGAACAGTCGTGAAAAATAATACACCCTTCGGTACCGTCCAATACAAGGTAATATTAGCACGCATTTAACATGGTAAACATCACAATCGTAGCTTCTCTAGGTTCTCCCTTTCTTTCCACATTATCATTCCACGCGTTCTTTCATAATCCTCTTTGTTAGCCTAAATGACATAATCGTGGGACGTTAAAATCTTCATTTCATTTTTTACACGTACTCGGCCATTATTAAGGCTGATTGATTTCCAGTAACATCTGTGATCATGGAAATTATTTTTCCATCTGTAACACTGTTCAAATTTGCTATACCTGTTATTTTGTGACGTAATTTTGCAAGAAAGGAAGAACTGAAAATTTCAAGCCTTATTTGGTTAAACATTTCCTTTGCCACAGATCTGCGTAGGTCATTTTGAATTCTATTTGAAGTTCTAGCAAACGTAGTTGCGTTCAATAAATGGTTTGAGACTATATAATCATATCTTACACTCTTATTCAGCAGTTCATGTAGTTCCTCTTGTTCATTGACTTGCTCCCCTCTCTATGTCTCCTATGTTCCAATTCTTGCTTTGTTAAAGAAAACCTCTGGCGCTAATAAGATATTCTCTTTTTCTCTTTGCTTTTACATTTTCATTACTTTAAATTATCTCGTAGCAATGTTGATAATCTACTTGACTGTCAATCCTTGTGTAATCGAATGTCTTTACCCAGTAGGTCTACTTGGTTGGATATTGTTTTGTGACTATTCATGATACCACTATTTACATTTTAAAAAATGATCACTGAATTCTGACACATTCCAAACGCTTTTCAGTAACAAAAAAAAAAAAAAAAAAAGGAATGAAATCTTTAAGTTTAATGTCCCACGATTATGCACTTTAGGCTAAGGGAGATGATGATTAAGGAAGTGAATGATGGTTAAAGAATTGGTGGAATGAGAATGTGGGAGGAAACGGAGGGTACTCGAGAAAGCCCACTGACAGGATTTTGTTCCCTTTAAAATTACTGTGCCGGGAAGCGAACCAAAAAACCCAAGCACCAGAGGTAAGCGCTTTTACCTTTTTTTTAAAAAAAGTTAATCAATTTACCGAGCGTTCCTCAGTAACTTAATTTCCCTAATTAACATTATTTTTACTGCATTTTACTTTTCTATTACTGACCTATTTAAGAACAGGGACACGAACACAGAAACATCTAGGACAGCTAAAATTCCATACGCTCTTCCACGGGGAATCGAACCCGGGACCACACCAAAGTACCACTAGATCAGTGAAGAGGGCTATCCACTGAGCCATCAACATTGTATAACTTGGTTGCTGCTTTGCATCTTATCTCTTTATTACACACTCAATTAATCGCAGTCCTTATTCCATTGTTTCCAGGGTTCCACCTGAAACAAACGGAATGAAAATATGAGTTCTTAATTTCGTCTCCTGGAAAATAAAGAAAAAGTTAAGAATATATACGGGGAATGAAATAGGAATAACTTTGAAGTTAAAATGGTAGCTCTAACCTATTGTTGTTGCCATCTGCTTACGTCATTGACATGCAAAAAGTACCAAAACAATCTACATCACATGCAATAGGCTGATATTAACAACATTTCTAGAACTCACGCTATGAAATATCATAAACTTCCCCGTAAAACAAACAGCTATATTCTCACAACTGGCTTTTATTGCATTCTCCATAGAGCAGGGTAGGAAAAAATCATGTTTTTTTAAAATCATTTTTGTCGATTTTTTTATTTAAATCGATTTTTTGATTTAAATCAAATCTTTCTCCTCGTATAATACAGGGTGCGGCACGTAAAACCGGCCCGTAAAGTGAACACATAAAATGAAATGTAATGTATTGAATATGATTAACTACAACACATAAATGAAATGTAATGTATTGAATATGACTACTCACCTTCACAGCAGCCTTCACAGCAGGTGCTGAAAGTGTCCTCCGCCCACTTCAACACACATCGTCGACAGCGTCACAAAGTGTCGTATCTCAAAAAAATCGAAAATTGAGATATTTTACTATGTAGTTGTATACACTGACTTCTACAATTTCCCAAAACGACATATCTGTAATGTGCGTTGTTTTGACGGTGGTGATGACGTCACTGTGTCGTATCTTAAGATGAAGCATATAAACCATTTTTACAAACAGTCGTATCTTGAGTTACGACAGTTTGTGAGCAACAGATCTTTCGCAACTGGACAGATACGCCTATATTCAAAGCAATTTGTTTATATATACAAAGTGGCCCAAAAGTAGGTATACAGTCCCGTACTGATAAACTCATTGCTTTTTATATAATTTCTTATTGTTATCCACTTAGTTTCTTTATCATCTGTTCCTAATGTATTTTTACTTATATCTTAAGCTCGGAACAGCCGAAGCAAATAAACTTATAAGCTAGAATGTTATACTTGATCAATGCGGGGCTGTATACATATATATTTACACGGCATGTGGTTGCGGATCGACATGACATGACATTTTTGAGTTTTACGTCCCACGGTTATGCCGGTTAGGCTAAAGGAGACGGTGATTATGAGAAATGAATGAAATGATGGAATGAAGAAAGTGGGAGGAAACGGGAGAACCCCGAGGAAAACACGCATACGCTGTTTGTCCACCACAAAGTTCACTTGGCGGGAGCAGGGTTGGAACCTGCGACCCCATGAACCAGAGATGAATGCTCTACTACTGAGCCACCGCGGCCCCAGGTTGCGGATCGAGGAGAAGGCCTTTAGATATAGAGGTTAGATGCAGAGAAGATAATGAATAAGCAGTCGCGGGCAGACAAGGAGTGGCCCTCCAGCTTTGGGGGTTTGGGTGAGCCTAATAAACTCCAAGACTGATAACTTGACACGCCATCAGCAAAAGAAAATAGACATGAGATTTGGAACATGGAATATTAGAATTCTTTATAGGGAAGCGCGTTAAAATCCGTAATGAATGAGTTAGAGAAATACAGGATGGACCTAGTAGGAGTTCAGGTTGGTTGCTATGATTGGGTATGCGGTGCAAACACGTAAGAACATCAGATAAATTTCTCTCCGATTCTTTGAATTTAGGCATGGACAAAATGAGGGAGATTCAGTCCACAGTGCTATAAGCACATCTATTAAGCACTGTGGCAGTAATTTTGTACCCTCGCAACTTGAACCGATTGTTAAACTGGCAAGGAAAAAGAACCCATATACCGTTCATTGTGTTGACAGAAGCGATGTATGAGACTAGATCTCTGTCCCAATGTCTTTGTATTCTGTCAGTTAGACGTGACGAAAATGGAGATCCAATCAATTGGACGGAAATGCGCGAAGTGAAAATGAACAAAGACTATCCAAACTGCATTCAGTTTAAGACAAGTCATTTGAGGACACTTACATAACTATTTCCCTGAAAAGAACGCAGATTGAATCCACCAGATAGAAGTTCCCACTTTGCAGACTTGTTAAAAAAATTATCGCTCCAGAGAAGTACGAGGACTCGTTTTGATTGATTGATTGATCGATTTTTAACGTCCCTTTCAGCAGCGAGGCTATATGAGACGTGGACCTACTGATTAACGTGGAATCCGAACCACATGAGCTCCGGCCGGGAATCGAACCCGGGTCTCCCACGCCTAGGACTCGTGATGATTGTGTCCTGGCCCAACTCCAATCATTCGAAACCCTAAACATGTTCAATTTTACAGAAACTTACCACATTAGCCATCCTTCTCAAGTGCAATATCAAAGCATGCAATTTGCAAATTACTTTGCAAGATTTTATATTCTGGCAATGACAACTTGATAGGATTATTTTATGTTATGGTTAGTATGCTCCTAATATTGTGTTTCTTGTGTGTTCTCAGGAATTTCGTTTTACCCTCAGGAATCTCAGGAAGCATTTGTTAAATTATTTTGTGTAATAAACAATAAGTTTTTCAATAAAAGTGCAATATATTCCGATTGTTCATCTATTAATGTAGTTCTCAGTATAAAAAATATGCGTCGTATCTTTCATACAAGAGAGGATTACCATCGTCACAAACTGTCGTATCTTTTTCCCGCCAAATTTTCCACAAACTTTTACAGGCAAATTCCATAAAACTTTCTACACTGATTTCTTATCATTTAGGTTATAACTTGGTAAATATTCTATCCTTTCGGTAAAATAGATTTTGAGTTATGGCTGTTCAAAGTTGTGTGAAAACCTAAAAATCGCTCTCCTGAAAAGTTTAGAAAACTGAGATACGACAGTTTGTGACGCTGTCGACGACATGTGAGCACGATTGAGGAGATTCATATATACCCTTGTCAGTTCTTGTGTTGTAATGCTATTGGTGACATCCTGGATCCTGGTCTTGAGTTCTTCAATTGTGTGTGGATTTGTTTCGTATACTCTTCCCTTTAACAGTCCCCATAAGTAAAAGTCACACGTGGACAAGTCTGGTGACCGAGGAGGCCACAAGCCTTTGCTGATTGTCCTCTCTGGTGTAAACATCTCATGCACAAGGGACAATGATGCAGCTGATGTGTGGCATGTTGCACCGTCCTGCTGAAAGTAAAATAACTGACGCTCCTCTTCGGTCAAGTGTGTATAAAACTCCTCCAGGATTCCCATATACACGTCACTGTTCACTGTCGTCTCAAAGAATATGGGCCCAATAACGCGTGTGGCGGAAATGGCACACCAAACACCAATCTTCTCATCATGCAAGGGTACCAGTTGGATTGTGTGTAAATTTTCTGTCGACCAATACCGGTTGTTTTGGGAATTTACGTACCCAGACAGGTGGAACCACGCCTCATCACTCATGATGAGCATTAGTGGATCCAAGAAACTACTGGCAACATTGCTCAACAGCCATGAACAGAAATGCACCCTCTTCTGCAGGTCAGGCTCCTTCAGTTCTTGCACAACACTTATCCGGTACGGTTTTAACTTCAGTCTCCTTAAAACACGTCTGCAACTTCTCTCACTCGCATGAACCTGTTGACTCAATCTCCTGGTTGACTTTCGAGGACTTCTTGTCATTATCTCCTCCACCTGCATCTTTAATTCAGGTGTGCAGACAGATGGTCGTCTGTTCCTGGGAGCATTTTGAACCGATCCTGTACGCCGTCATTTTTCAATCAATTCCTGAATGGTGCTTTTTGCTGGCACAGAACGTCCTGGAAATTTCTCCCGAAACAAATTCTTTGTTTTCACAAAAGATCCAGTGAGAATAAACCCTTCAACAATAGCAACACGCTCGGGTATCGAATACGGCATTATTACACACTGACACTCGCCCGGCTTAACACAACGAGGTCTTTTTCTCAACTGGTTTCGACATGTTTCACTGGCTGCGGCTGCACGTGACTGCTGCAGGTCACGTAAGTCGACCCGACCTCGACACGCCATCTCTTGGTAGGAAGGTAGATTATTTAAGTGTTGCCAAAAACACAATATACCAGAATATTACGACGGGCCGGTTTTACGTGCCGCACCCTGTACAAGTCGCGAACTGCAGAAAAACATTAGGAATTAGTATTAAATGTTAATTATGTCATTTAAGTGGAAGTATTGGGGTTTAATTTTAAATTAATCCCCAGTCGTTAACCTGTTTCAATCCCAAACAATGCTTCTTAAGCATTAAGGAAAAAACTTACAGCAACGTTTATCAACATGACACTTTTCTTTTGACGAAAGTTACTGATATTTGGCAGGGGCATATTTTTAAAACATCGGAACTAGCTAGCGGCACGAAATACATATAAAGTACATAAATTTCGCCTAAAATTAACTAACTAACTCTATGGCCTATGGAACCCGGAGGTTCAATTCGCGTTTACAAAAGCTCTCCACTGACTTCTATCCTCAGCCAACTGGATCCAGTTTCTACTTTGTATTCCTATCCCTGCGAGATCCATCTTAATATTGTCCTCCCATCTGCGCCCAGGTCTTCCTAATGGTCGTTTTCCGATTGGTCTTCCAGTTAAGATTTTGAAAGCGTTCCTACTTTCTTCCATTCTGGCTACATGACCTGCCAACTGAGTCTCCTAGACTTGATGACCCTAACAATGTTTGGTAAACCGTATAAATTATGTAGTTCTTCGTTATGAAGTTTCCGCCAATCTCCATTCCCGTTCCTCTTGGGTGCGAATATTCGTCTGAGGATCTTGTTTTCAAATACTTTCAGTCTATGCTCTTCCCTCATCGTAAGCGACCATGTTTCGCAACCAAACAGAACAAGCATGATTATCGTTTTATATATTTTAAGCTTGAAGTTATTCGGCAGAATTCGCGACGACAAGAGATTTTGAACTGAATAATAACACGAATTCCTTGCTTTTAGTCGACATTTAATTTCTTCGTGAATATCGTTTTCGTCTGTTAATATTGATATTCGATATTTGAAAGTATCCTCTTTATCAAAAGTATTATTCGATATTTTAACACATCCAAAATTTGCCGTATTACGAACCCGAGGAACTATGTATTTAGTACATAAATTTCGCCTAAAGTTTTAAAATCTATTTTTTATTTTTTTTTTCCGATAGGGGATCAGGCTCTTCTAAATACCCTATTACCTGAAAACAAACAAATAGACGTGGACACAAAAGAATTTTAGTCTTAAATGTCCATGGTGATTTCTCCGTTGGAATAGTTAACGATTTAAAAACCCTATGTTACGAAGAGAAGAAAGCAGGATTCACCCGTTACCTCTTCAAAACGGGATTTTTCCTAATCATCCTCTGCATGATACTCGTTTTCATACTGTACTTACATACTGTACATTTGAGTCTCATTGTATTATGATTATTTTCAATAATCGAAATAACAGAACAGAAACAGGATTTTACTTATTTCCACTTTAAATTAATTTATTTCGGAATTTGATTTAAATCAACGATTTTTATTTAAAAATCAAGTGATTTAAATCTTGATTAAAATCGTGATTTAAATCAGACTGATTTAAATCAATCCACCCTGCCATAGAGTAAGTATATGGATCAATGGTATTCTCCTTCATAAAAGTGATAGCGCCAGTATCGCTTCTACCGGCAACACTGTAAAACTGAAGGAGACGAAATTAAGACACTTCCTTAACCGCAGGGGTGCCCACAAGGGGGGGCTATGACGCAAACTGCGTCATTGAAATATTTGGGGGGGGTTAAAATATATATAAATATGTTTGATGAGGGGGGGTAAAATTAATCGAGAAGAAGATTTTTTTCATGGAAGAACACCTACGGATAGACAATTCGGGGGGGTGCGTCATAGACATAAGGGGGGGTGGGCACCACTGTTAACCGTATGTATAGTACAAAACTCATATGTATATATGTGGTGTCTCTTATATAAGGTAATTTCGTGTTACGATACGCACACCCGTGAAATGTATTCTATATGACCATAAACACGCTTTAGTGAAATAGTAGCTCCCTACAAGAACATTAACTCGTGCCGACTTGACGACCAAGTCATGAAATGACGTTTCCACATTATGATAGGGGTCTATAATTTAGAATGTCTAACTGTGATAACGGAGAAACCAAAAGAGACAGAGAAACGAAACTTTGCACGAAGTAACTAGAGAAAGGAGGACATCTGTCCGTGTATTGACGAACATCACTGGATGAACAGTGTTGCCAATCTAAGAGAAAGTTTTGTTTTTATAAACCGAATGACCTAAATTGGATGTTATCATTAGAAGCAGCAATGAAAATAAAGACAAAAGAGATGGTACACGCAGATCAGTGTTGCAAACTTTTCGAGAAATAATGTGCAACATGTGTTAAATGCAAACGCCATTGGCACAAGTAGCGTTGCCATCTTTTAAAACCATACTTCTCAGCTTTAACAGATACCGAGTATGTCAGTTAGTACGTGACTTATCGGTCTCGTATAACCACAGTACTGCTTCTCATGTTCTACCGCCTTACGCTATAGGTTTAAAACCCTGCCACTAGTGAACTTTTCCGAGATATTATACCTTTTCCAAACTCAACTTTTCTCTTCAATTGATGGCAACACTGTTCAGCGTACCCTTCTAGACTTCGAGTCAGCGTAAACAGTTTTTATCAATATTTAATTTAAGGTATACAAAACGTTAGTACCTCACTACATGTGTGCACCAAAGGCGTTTCCATTTAACACATGTTTCACGTTATTTCAACCATCGTACGTTTACCATCTCTTTTGTCTTTATTTTCATTGTTGCTTCTAATGATGATAACCAATTTAGGTCATTCGATTTACAAAAACAACTTTCTCTTGGGTTTGCAACACTGTTCTCCGAGTGATGTTCGTCAATACACGGGCAGATATTTTCCTTTCTCTAGTTGTTTCATGCAAAGTTTCGTTTCTGTCTCTTTGGTTTCTCCGTTATCACAGCTGGACATTCTAAATTATATTATAATGTGGAAACGTCATTTCATGACTGTCGTCAAGTCAGCACAGGTTAACGTTCTCGCCGTGAGTTGCTATTTCACTAATGCGTGTTTACAGTCACATAGAATACATTTCACGGGTGTGTTTATCGTAACACAAAATTACCTTATTTAAGGTGGCGATGAAATAGTAATTTTTACCAATGTGACTTCCCTCAATACCCGCCACTGGAAATGGGTTACGGAGAAGTTGTTGAATTCACCTTAACTTTAAAGAGTTTCTGGGAGTCATTCCTTACCAGTCTTCGCAAAATTTTGTGTACAGCAACGCAAGGCATGAAAGGCGTAAAGTTATTATAACCGCTACACCAATTATCGTAAAGTAAATTGCAAATTTTGATTTGCGTTTACGCATACCGTTACGTAATGTGCCCGTCTGTCTGGATAGCTTTCGTAAAAACATTCCGATTTTCTTTCCAGGCTGAGGAATCACTTAAGGTTAAAATCAGTCAAGAGTAAGAAAATGAATTGATTCAAGCTTTATATCTGTTTTGCCACAGGAATGTTTGAAGTAAGGTGTAATAGCGCTTATTGATCTGACATTCGACTCGATTTTACTGATTTCAGTCCTGCCTGGAAAAGGATGCTTCTCTACAAGGTCATACAGTATATTCTACCAGGAAGTCGAAATAACTTTTGGTTTATGTGACATAATCTGGTTAATTGAGTAAGAACTTTTGTATCGGGCTAAGCAATGCTTCCTGTTGCTTCATCATGGTATTTCAAATCAGTTCCTGACCACCTTGTAACCGAAATATCCGTAGAATAAATATAGGAGATAAAACAAACAGGTTACGTATAGAAATATCTTCATTTCACAATTAGGGAACTCTGTGGGACTTTGTGGACAGAAATGGTAAGATGTAGCTAAGGGCGTCGATTTCTCTGTAAATTTAGGGGGCTCATCAGATGCAGAAGGCATATATGAGGATTTTAAGACAAATTGCATTCAAATTATGCCAAATATTGTATATTCCTAAATACAATAAGGGGACCCACATCAGCTTTGGTGAGGCCCGGGCCCCCTTGGCCCCAGGATCGGCGCCCTTGGATGTAGCTGTAGTCTAGAAACATTTCAATTTATTTGTATGAGGAAGAATTAGACAGTTGGTGTTACGGGTTCCCTGTGAACAGTTATTGCGCACTATCTAATCTGCATATCATGTTCAATATCCATGAGTATTTGTCATTAATTGGACATTCAAAGGTGAAAATTACCAAGAGAGTGAAGGGAACTCCCCCTCCCTACAATAAATAAAAATTGTTTCTAAGGGAATACATTCCTTCCTGAAAATTATAACCGTAAACTTTAATTCAATGCAATAGGTATCCACTAACTGAGTATCTATAAAATCCGATAAAATAAATATACTGTGTATCCGATCACTGATATACAGGGTGTTACATAAATTTAAGGGGTGATTTCTTATATTGAATTAAATTTTAAAAATTTTAATAAGCGGAATACGCCTCCTTTCCGACTTATAATCCACCGAAAATGCGACATCTTGCGTTTTGAAAAGTCCTTGCTTGAAAACGATGCGATCTATCGTAAGCGGCTCAAAGAATCACACAGGAACTAGAATGTGCTCCATCTACTGTAAATATCTATATTTCACAATTCTTTGGTATCCACAATGAGTACTCAATTAGTATATACTTAAAAATGTATCCCTGCAGCCCAATTTTACTTTACACAATCCCTTACACCGGCACCGAGTGATTGTGAAACATGAATATTTAGAGTGTGTACTAGTTCCTTGAACTGTTTGCGAGAGGTCCCATAATTTTCATGCTAGACGTGATGTTTCGTATTTCTGGTGGTTTATAACTGTTTAAAAAAGACGATTTTCTGGTCCATGTATATGAGAACTTTAAAAAAAAATGATATAAGGAATCACTTTCTACATTTACGTCACGGTGTTCATTAACACCCTATATTTATATAAACATATATTAACAAAATGTGCTTTAGTGGATAGGGACTCACCCACAGGAGAGGTCCATCGGCTCCGGACCTCCCCAAATCTTTTTTAACTCAACATACATTTTTACACTTTCTCAATAAAACTATAATTGTTTAACTAAGAAGTAATTGATTTTACACTTCATCTGTACTCTAACTCTTATAAAAACAATCTAGTTCTTTCATTTTTTCTTTAAAAAAATATAGGTGAAAGTATTTTACAAGTACTTATCGTCCTTTCGGGTGCAGAGTAATCCCTTGTTCATGCGGCCACGGTGGCTCAGTGGTAGGGCATTCACCTCTGGTGTGGAGGTCCTTGGTTCGATCCCAATTCGCGCCAAGTAGACTTTGTGGTGGACAAACACCTTGTGCGTGGGTTTTCTCGGGGTTCTCCCGTTTCCTCTCACTTTATTTATTCCACAATTTCCTTCATTTCTCATCATCACTGTCTTCTTTAGCCTAGCCGGCATAACATGGGACGTAAAACTTACATATTTCATTTCATTTTTAATATATGTTTTATATTACATAGATGTAGTGGCTTGTACTATTGGACCCCCTCTAATAGAAATTTCTGGGTGCGCGCTTGTCAGTGGACCTTTGATTTCACATGGATTACACAATGCACAGGTTCAAAATCCGATCCATTTAGTGAAGTCTAGTAAGTATTTAGCAACGATTCTGATGTATATCAGAATTCGTATATCACCTGCTAAGAATTGCTATTGCAATCATACAATTTGGAACATTTTCAAAGTCTGCATTAAAAAAAAAAAAAAAAAAAAAAAAGTATATTGAATGCAATATTGTTGAAGCTAATAAAACCAGAAACATTTACCTTTGAAATCATGATAATGATATGGGTATAGTTTTGTTCTGATATATATGTCTATATACACTGTATTATTTATTTTGAAAGACCAGCCAAGAGATCCTTCTAAAAGAGAAAAAGAACTTTGCATCTTTCTTATAACAACCTGTTAGTTACCCATCCGGAACAAAGTTCATGCTGCAACTACCTGACCTTTGACCCGGATCAGAAGATGTTGCTGCACATTTTTCTTGTCGCATTCTAGACATCAGGAAATAAAGATTTCAAAATAAA
Organism: Thermobia domestica; assembly: GCF_964235325.1. NCBI lineage: Eukaryota > Metazoa > Arthropoda > Insecta > Zygentoma > Lepismatidae > Thermobia > Thermobia domestica. Next base: position 194,979,286 of record NC_137455.1, on the reverse strand, counting down.
ATAAAATACCAGAATGCCCTTTGATGATCTTTTAGATGATGGACTAAAGTAAACAATACATAACTAGTAATTCTTTCCTTCCTCAAATTATATGTAGGCCTAATAGTTATTTTTAGTACTTTAATACCATTAACCAAAGTTATTGCATTTTATGAGATAATGAATTTAAGTACATTAAAATATTACGTATTTGTTTATATTAATATATTGCATATAACTAGGGAGATCACACGTCTTGGCTTGTGTGTCTCGGATTTCCATCGTATTCTATTTAAGCCGCTTGAATGGTCAATCTATCTGAAGTATTAGACAATTCTGGATTCAAATCTAGCTCACGACAAGGATGTTATTGTTATATATATAGTATATGTATATTCCACGACTCATTTCATCATCATTATTCATTTCTCATTAGCTTAGATCGCAAAGCCGTGAAATGTAGTTAAAAAAATACAATACAGCCTGAGATAATGTTTCAGATGAATCTGCAAAAACCTGTAAATCTCATGCTCTATTATTAAAGCATGTGGTAGCGGCGGTTTCTTTGACGAGAAGAACATTTAAAGAATTTGCCAATTTTTATTGTTGGATAACGTTATTATGTTATTCTGATGTCAAAACTAACATTGTTTGTAAACTACCAAGTATATTATTCAAAATTGTATTGTACTACAAGGGTACAAGCCTAACTTAATATTTCGTTGGTTTCCATCTGTCCGAAACTGAGCGGCAGTATATATGAATGTGCAAAGATGTAAGCAGGGATAGGTCCTAGGGATCCAGATCCCCACAATTCCCGATATTTTTGTAAATTTAGTCTAATTTTAGGAGTAATTTTAAGAATTCTAATATAATTATTGTAGTATTGAATTTTCCCCCAAAAAAGCTTTGAACCCCTCCCGAGAGTGGCAGTGTGTGTGTGTGTTTCACCGTAACTCTGGAACTCTTGGAGCAAGTCCAACCAAACTTGGTACCTATATGACTTACAATATATGGGATGGAAAAGTAATGGAAAACGACCGATACAGTGTCGACTTCATAGTTTTTGGAATCGGTAAGTTGGTTGGTGACAGTTAAGATGACTTTTAAATCCGAGTTTAGCTGAATAGAGCAATAAGCTGATAGATGTTCTAGAATTTTTGAAAATTCAGCTTTTGTAGTGGAAGAAGAGACCAATTTGTGTAATTACTTTCGGCGCATTGAAATTAAAGTACTGTTTGTGATCGCATTACAGGAAAATGGCAGAAGTGTTTAAAATGAATTTTCGGATCCTAATGGAATAGAAGTATGTTATGAGTTTTCATAATTACAATTTCACTGAAATACATATCCAAAGGGGGAAGGTAGTTAAAATATTTTCCATATTTTCCCCGTGCAAAGAACGGACATTTCGGCTGGCTTCTTTTAAACAGCATCTAGTGCAGGGGCGGATCCAGGGGAAGCGATCGGGGCGATCGCCCCCCCCCCTCCAGAAGAGAAAACTATATATATATATATATATATATATATATATATATATATATATATATATATATATATATATATATATATATATATTATATATAAAACCCATCCCAAAGTTTGGAGCCTTTAAAAGTAGTTGTCCCAGAAGTCGGTCCAGAAGTCGGTCCTGGATCCTCTCCTGATCTAGTGATGTCATTTCCTTACAATTTCTCCAATCTTTTCTGCTTCATAAAAATTACGAGATCCAGACGAGAAAGCCTTATTTCTTGTCTCGTCTCGTGGACAACACTAGCTATAGACCTACGTGTAATCTTGTGTTCCATCCTGGCATTTCTTCCTATTTTCATATGTCAATTAGTTCATTTATTTACGGTATTTGTTTATTTTTATCAGCCACCTGCCATCATACTTTACCATCTCTGCTTTATATTATCTTCCGCGGGAGCCTTTCCATTCTTTTAGACTTTTAACTGCTTCCTCTTCTTCCTTTAATGGTGAGGGTTCGGTTTCATCACTACCGATATCCTTGTTACCTTCTTCATCCTTCTGTTACTGCTCTTACTCTCTGCTCTTAGAAGTTCGCTTTTGTTATCTTTCTATTATTTTCTCTTTGTTAAATAACATATTCCTTTCTTTATCCTTTCACCATTCTATCTTAGACTGGTATTCTTTTTATATCTTTCTTATTGTATTGTAGAATCTTTCTCTCTCTCTTTTTTTTTAATACATTTCTATACATTTTATTTTCTTATCTCCTTAGTTCTTGATATTTTGCTACGTTATTTCTAGTTTCTTTTTCTCTGTATCATTATCCTCCTAGCTTCGTTTTATGTGTTGATTATTGATTTATATTCTGCATCAAACTACCTGTTTTCAAATCGACTTCTTATTTTTCAATCACTTCTTCAATTGTTTTAATCTCACGTTCTTGATCGTGTATCATTTTCCATTAACTTATTCAAGGATGTATTCCGTCCCGCTATCTTTATCTAGTCCTTATTATTTAGCACATATCTTTCCTCGATATTCATGGTTTCTTTCTTCGCTTATTATTTTCTGTATGTTCTATCTATCCTTGTTATTTCTCATAATATTTCTTGTGCTTGACATTCCGTTATTGTAGTTTTAACTAGGAAATGGTCCGTGCCACTACGGAAACAGTTTTACATCAGTAATGGATATGGTACATCTTCTTTGACATTTTCTATGTTTCAATATTATACACTATACTAAAGTAAATTAAATATCTTAATAATGAACTACTAAATATCCTTATAAGGACACTATACTTATGTAAATTAAATACCTTAATAATGAACTACTAATGTACTCATGCTATTTCAATGGGAGATTAGACATCCATATTGAGAGAAAAAGAGCGCATTTAGAAGGAAAATCCTTAGATTCCAGCTACAGGCGGCTTTCCTGGCGCTGCTTCTCCCACGTCAGGAGAACTGCAATCCTAGAAAATCTGTAGATGTAGATCTTCTGGACTCTGTAGTGTCCGTAAACAACCAGATAATGTTTATGAAAGTGCATAACCATGATTTTCTGTATCCTGTGCGTGCTGGCGGAGTACACACGTTATTTTCATCTATTTGCAGCTGTATAGATTGATACTGGCTAAGCAACAAATTTCTTACGTAACCTGATACAGAAAATCTTGTGTATGATACAGAATCTTGCTAAATTTCCTATCCACGGATTTTCCAGACTAAAAATCAGCTTATTTTTTATCTCTCAGCGTAACTATCTCTCAAGTAAGCATCATACTGCAATAGCAATTGGAGATAAAATAGAATTTTCTGATAGATAGATGTATCTGAGCGACTGTATTGAGTATTTCAATGTGTAACAAATACGCAGAGTGCTTCATACAGTATTTATGTATTTTTATGGACGGACAGAAGCTTATATTTATTATAATACATGACATGTTGTTACAGTTATTTACTATGATGATGTAAGTTACAAGAAATGTGCTTATCAATGTAACACAAGAATGATGTTATTCCTGTATTTACTAATTGCTTTTGGCTATTAAACTGACAGACTGTATGACTGTGTTGCTATATAAATGAGATACAGCAGATAAATTGATGCTATTTCTAGAATAGGTATTAATGTTAGCAAATTTCGTCTAAGATCTGTTCAATCATCGCTGACTCACACATTACATTTCGGGTCTGCCGTCTACAGAAGTCCTGTATTTTTAATTAGTAAAGATGCTTCGTGCTAGTCTTCTTGCGAAGGTCCTGAATAACAAAGATTGAACTTTATACCAGGCCTGAATTTTTTTTCTTTCAAAATTTGGACCCCATAATCGGCACACCAGATCCGGGTACTTTAAAATACACTAAGGCTATATACTTGCCAAGCTTCATTGAAGTGCGGTTAGTAAGATGAAGAAATGAAACTTTTCCGAACCAAGAACAACAATTTTTGTAGCTAATGTGACTTGTAAACACAGAGAGAGAGGATGATAGAAAGAGAATATATTTCTGTGTAAATGATTGTGCCAGACCTTATGAATAAAACGAGTTGCGGAAAAACATTTACAATTAAACTAAGTACAATTGAATACCTTTTGAAAGGTGCCATGAATGAGATGGTGATTTGTTGATTTTAAGGGTGTCAAAAAAAAAAAAAGGCCATGCCTGAAAATTCTAACCCTGCTAGAATTTCTAATCCATTTTTTAGAAGATAGAATCGGTAATTATTTCGAATTAATATTGTATACACGACTCCAAAAGTGCATTACCACCTGCAATTCTCCTTTTCCTGCAATAGCAGGCAACCCAAAAAGCTCGGCGGTTGGGTTGGTTCCGAATTCGAAAGGCGCTGGACCAAACCTCAATTTTGTAATAAATATATCAGTGTGGCAAACTGCAAATAAGGGAATAAAACAAATTGTTAAAAATGACAATAATATTATCGTGACGGAAATGGATGACATCAAAAGTTACAAAATGATCTTACTTAAGCAGTTCAAACAAGATGAATGGCAAGAAACATATATCAGAGGAAAGCATTTCTCTCCTCACCTCCCAGAAAAAGAATCTCATAAAAAAAAGTTACATAAAGTTACGTAAGTTTTAATATAAAAGCCCCACTCTATATTGTGAAAGTTGATACCAGAAACGCAAGAACAAATAAACCAAAGTCAATGAAATTGTGTACAGATATTGTAGACGTAAAAGGAGGAAATACGAGTTTCGTATTTTCCTGGAAAAAACGGCTGGGTGTGGCACGGACCCCTCCAAACCTTTGATCACGAAATATCATAATGCTAGTAACAGTATGTCAGAAGTGTGTAAAAGACATGAAGAATTGTAACGGAACTTTTTGTATTGAAAATACGCAAAAACTAAAGGAATACGGGCTTTTTAAATTTTCTGCGGAAAAACGGATTTAGGGGCAAAAGGTCCCACCCAAAATTTTGAAACTTAACGCTCGAAAGGCAACAAGAAGTGAACCGAAGTGAACGAAATTAAGCGCAGATGTTGCAAACGTAACATGAGGATACGAGTTTTGTATTTTCCGCGAAAAAACGGTTGGGTGGGGCGCGTACCCCTCCAAACCTTTGATGACGGAAAATCAAATGTGCTGGTAACAGCATGTCAGATGTGTGTAAAGGACATGAAGAATTTAATCAAACTGCGTGTATGGACAATACGCAAAAAATAAAAGAAAACATTTATTTAAATTTTCTGTGAAAAAGCGGTTTTAAGGGGAAAAAGCTCAAACCCAAAATTTTGAAAGTTGATGCCCCAAATGCAGAAGGAAGTGAACCGAAGTGAATGAAATTTTGCACAGATATTGTGGACAAAACGGGGAATCCGCGTTTCGTATTTTCCTGGAAAGAACGGTTGAGTGGGGCACCGATCCCTCCAAATATTTGATCACGAAAAATGAAAGGTGCTAGTAACAGTATGTCAGTCAGATGTGTGTAAAGAACATGAAATATTGAAACGAAACTTCTTGTATGGATAATACACAAAAAATAAAGGAAAACAGGATTTTCTATGTTCTTTGCAAAAACGGTTTTAGGGGGCAACCTCAAAATTTTGAAATTTGACGCCCGAAAGGTAAGAAGAAGTGAACCGAAGTGTAAGAAATTTTTCCCAGGTATTGTAGATATAAAATGTGGGAATACGGGTTTAGTATTTTTCTGGAAGAAACGATTTGGTGGGGCACTAATTCCTCCAAACCTTTGATCACGAAATATCAAAAGTGCTAGTAACCGTAAAGGACATGAAGAATTGCAACGAAACTTTATGTATGCACAAAAAAATAAATGAATATTGTGTTTTTATTTCCCGCGGAAAAACGGTTTTAGAGGGAAAAGCTCCCATCCAAAATTTTTGAAGTTGACGCCCGAAAGGCAGAAGAAAAAAATGAAATATTTGAGTTTTACGTCCCACGGTTATGCCGGTTAGACTAAAGGAGACGGTGATGATGAGTAATGAAAGAAATGGTAGAATGAAGAAAGTGGGAGGAAACGGAGAACCCCGAGAAAACACACGCACACGGTGTTTGTTCACCACAAGGTTCACTTGGCGGGGGCTGGGATCGAACCCGGGACACCAAGCACCAGAGGTGAACTCTACCACTGAGCCACCACGGCCACTGAAAGTCAGAAGTAAACCGAAGTGAATAAAAATTTTCACATATATTGCATACGTAAAATGAGGATACGAGTTTCGTATTTCCTTGGAAAAAACGGCCACGTGGGGCACGAACCCCTCCAAACATTTGACCACGAAAAATAAAAAGTGCTAGTAGCAATATGTCAAATGTGTGTAAAGGACATGAAGAATTGCAACGAAACTTTGTGTATGAACAATACACAAAAAATAAAAGAATACGTTTTTTAATGTTCTGCAGGAAAACGGTTTTAGGAGGCAAAAGAACCCACCCGAAAAGTTTGAAATTTGACGCCGGAAAAGCAAGAAGAAACGAACCGAAGTGAATGAAATTTTGCACACGTATTGTGAAAATAAAATGTGGGAATACTAGTTCCGTATTTCCCGAAAAAAACTGTTAGGTGGGGCAAGGACCCCTCCAAACATTTGCTCAGGAAATATCAAAAGTGCTAGTAACAGTATATCAGATTTCTGTAAAGGACATGAAGAATTCCAATGAAACTTTATGTACGGGCAATACGCAAAAAATGTAGAAGGGTTTTTTCTGCGGCAAAACGGTTTTAGGGGCAAAAGCTCTCACACAAAATTATGAAGGATGGCGCCCGAAAGGCAAAAAGAAGTGAACTGAAGTGAATCAAATTGTGCACGGACATTGTAGACATAAAATGAGGGAATATGAGTTTGCTATTTTCCTGGAGAAAAGGGTAGGTAGGGCACGGCCCCTCCCTAACGTTTGATCAGAAAAAAAATCAAAAGTGCTAGTATGTCAGATGTGTGTCAAGGACATGAAGAATTGCAACATAACTTTGTGTATGGCAAAAAGTAAAGGAATACAGGTTTTTCTAAGTTCTGCGGAAAAACGGTTTTAGGGGCAAAAGCTCACACCCTAAAGTTTGAAAGTTGAGCTCGAAAGGCAAAAAGAAGTGAACCGAAGTGAGTGCAAATGTGCACATATATTGTAGGCATAAAATGAGGATACGGGTTTCATATTTTCCTGCAGAAAATGGTCGTGTGGGGCACGGACCCCTCCAAACCTTTGATAACAAAAAATTAAAATGCTAATAACAGTATGTAGAAAGTGTATAAAGGACATGAAGAATTGCAATGAAATTTTTGTATTGATAATACGCCAGAAATAAAGCAATACGGGTTCTTTTATGTTCTGCTACAAAATGGTATTAGGGGGCAAATGCTCCCACACAAAATTTTGAAAATTGACGCCCGAAAGGCAACAAGAAATGAACCGAAGTGAATGAATTTCTACACAGATTATGTAGACGTAAAATGAGGAAATACGGTTTCCTACTTTCCTGGAAAAAAGGGTTGGGTGCTGCATGGACACCTCAAAACCTGTGATCACGAAATATTAAAAGTGCTTCCAACAGTATGTCAGATGTGTGCAAACAACATGAAGAATTCCAACATAACTTTGTGTGTTAACAATACGCAATATATATATATATATATATATATATATATATATATATATATATATATATATTGTTCTGCGGAAAAACGGTTTCAGAGGCAAAAGCCACCACCCGAAATTTTGAAAGTTGAGGTCCGAAAGACAAGAAGAAGTGAGCCGAAGTGAATGAAATTGTGCACAGATATTGCAGACGTGAAATTTGAATACGAGTTTTGTACTTTCCTGGAAAAAACAGTAGGGTGGTGCACAGACCCCTCCAAACCTTTTATCAAAAAATCAAAAGTAATAGTATTCTAACAGTATGTCAGATGTGTGTAAAGGAAATGAAGAATTCCAACATAACTTTTTGTATGGACAAAAAATAAAGGAATATGTTTTTTTATGTTCTGCGGGAAAACGGTTTTTGGGGGGGCAAAACCTCCCAAACAAAATTGTGAATGTTGACTCCCGAAAGGCAAAAAGAAGCGAACCGAAGGGAGCGAAATTGTGCACAGATATTGTAGACATAAAGTGAGTGAATACGAGTTTCGTATTTTCCTGGAGAAATCGGTTGGGTGGGGCACCTACCCCTCCAAACCTTTGATCACAAAAAATTAAAAATGCTAGTAACAATATGTCAGATGTGTGTAAAAAGACATGAAGAATTGCAACAAAACTTTTTGTATGGACAAAAAATAAAGGAATATGTTTTTTCTTTTTTGCGGAAAGACGGTTTTAGGGGCAAAAGAACCCAAAACCAAAATTTTGAAAGTTGACCCGCGAAAGGTAAGAAGAAGTGAACTGAAGTGAATGAAATTTGGACAGATATTGTAGACACAAAATTAGGGAATATGGTTTTCGTATTTTCCTGGAAAAACGGTTAGGTGGGGCACGGACCCCACCAAACCCTTCATCACGAAATATCAAAATATCTAGTAACAGTATATTAGATGTGTGTAACGGACATGATGAATTGCATCAAACTGCGTGGGTGGACAATACGCAAAAAATAAACGAATACATTTTTAAATTTTGGTTAAAAACGGTTTTGGTTGGCAAAAGCTCCCGTCTACAATTTTGGAATTTGACCCCAAAAGACAAGAAGAAGTGGACCGAAGTGAATGAAATGTGCACTAATATTGTAGAGGTAAGGTGAGGGAATACGTGTTTCGTATTTTCCTGAAAGAAAAAAAAACTTGTGAGTGAACCGAGGCGTTGAGTTGCGGGAGAAGTGGACCGAACCGAAAGCAATTGTATGTAGATATTGGATATGTAAAATATGGCCTTCCGTGTTTCACAAGTGTCGTGCCTCCATCCGATTTCTTCAAATTTGGCAGATCAAGTAACAGCAAACACAAACAGTATAGCGTATTTTATAGTATTTCAGGAGGCACCTTTAATCCTTGCAATGTTTTTTCAGCATAAAGAAAAACACATATCCATTTATTTCCAGTTTGCTATTGATATGCCAAATTTGAAGCAAGACGGATAGAAACACTTGAGAAACACGAGAGCCCTTATTTTACATATAATATCTACACACAATTTGATTTGCTTAGGTCCACTCCTTTCTGAGCTATTACGGTAATATTTTCTTTTTTTCGGATGGGACCTAGGCCCCAACACTGTTTTTCCGCAAAAATTAAAACATGTTTCATATACTGTTTTGCAAATAGTCCCTTTACGAAGTTTCGTTGCAATTCTCCATATTATTTAGGAACTTTTGCGTATGCTTATTTGCACTTTTGATATTCCGTAATCAACGGTTAGAAGGTCCGTGCCTCACTCAACCGCTTTTCCCGAAAATACGAAATCGAATTATCTCATTTTTCGTCTACAATATCCGCGCACAATTTCATTTAATTCGGTGCACTTCTTCTTGCATTTTGGGTCTCAAATTTCAAAATTTGGGGTGGGGGATTTTGCCCCCTAAAACCGTTTTTTCCGCAGAAAATAAAAGAAAAACCGTATTCGTTTATTTTTTGCGTATTGTCTCTACATAATGTGTCGTTCCAATTCGTCATGTCCTTCAAACACTTCTGTTATTAGCAGTTTTGATATTTCACGATCAAAGATCTGGAGGTGTGTGTGTCCCACCTAAACGGTTTTCTTTTTTTTCTGGAAAATAAAAAAAACGTATTCCCTCATTTTATGTCTACAATATCTGTGTACAATTTCATTCACTTCTGTTCACTTCCTCTGGCCTTCGGGCCTTAACTTTCAAAATTTTGGGTGATAGCTTTTGCCCCCTGAAACCGTTTTTTAGCACAAAATAAAAAAAAAGTGTTCCTTTATTTTTTGGTATGTTGTTCATACACAAAGTTTCGTTGCAATTCTTTGTGTCCTTTACACACATTTGTCATATTGTTATTATCACTTTCAATATTTCGTGATGAAAGTTTTGGAGGGGTCCGATCCCCACCTAACCGTTTTTTCCAGGAAAATACGAAACACGTGTTCCCTCATTTTATGTCTGCAATATGTGTGTAAAATTTCGTTTGCTTCGGTTTCCTGGGTTTTTGCCTTTGGGGCGTCAACTTTCAAAATTGTGGGTGGGGTCTTTTGCCCCTTTAAACCGTTTTTCCGCAAAAAATAAGAAACACGTATTCGTTTATTTCATGTGTAGTATCTACCTTCCATTGGAAAGAGTCAATCATTGTTCCAATTCACAAGAAAGGCGACAAAACTGACTGTAATAATTATCGAGGCATTTCTCTTCTGTCAACATCCTATAAAATCCTTTCAAATATTCTGTTAGCAAGATTGACCCCATACGCAGATGAAATTATTGGAGATTATCAGTGCGGATTTAGACGAAATCGATCAACTATCGACCAAATATTTACCATTCGCCAAATACTCGAAAAGAAGTGGGAATACAATACCCCGGTACATCAACTATTTATTGATTTTAGAAAGGCTTACGACTCGGTTAGGAGAGAAACATTATACAACGTTCTTACAGAGCTTGGAATACCGAGAAAGCTAATTAGATTAATTAAGATATGTTTAAGTGAATCCCAAAGTAAAGTGCGGGTAGGAAAATTTTTGTCCACGAGCTTTCACGTCGAAAATGGCCTGAAACAAGGAGATGCGTTGTCGCCATTATTATTTAACTTTGTTCTGGAATACTCTATAAGAAAAATCAAAGATAGCAACCAGGGCTTACAGTTGAACGGTATTCACCAGGTTATGGCATATGCTGATGATGTAAATTTAATAGGGGATGATAGGAGAACAGTAGAAATAAATGCAGAGATCTTATTAAACGCTTGCAGGGACATGGGTTTAGAAGTAAATGCAGAGAAAACTAAATACATGGAAGTGCGTCGGGACCGTAATACGGCAAATTGTGGAGGCGTTAAAATATTAAATAATACTTTTGATAAAGTGGATACTTTCAAATATTTAGGATCAATATTAACAGACGAAAATCATATTCACGAAGAAATTAAATGTCGACTAAAAGCAGGGAATTCGTGTTACTATTCGGTTCAAAATCTCTTGTCGTCGCGAATTTTGTCGAGGAATTTGAAGCTTAAAATATATAAAACGATAATCATGCCTGTTGTTTTGTATGGTTGCGAAACATGGTCGCTTACTCTGAGGGAAGAACATAGACTGAAAGTATTTGAGAACAGGATCCTGAGAAGAATATTCGGACCCAAGAGGAACGAGAATGGGGAATGGCGGAAGCTTCATAACGAGGAACTACATAGTTTATACGGTTTACCCAACATTGTTAGGGTCGTCAAGTCTAGGAGGCTTAGGTGGGCAGGTCATGTAGCTAGAATGGAAGAAAGTAGAAACGCTTTCAAAGTCTTGACTGGTAGACCCATAGGAAAACGACCATTAGGAAGACCTAGGCGCAGATGGGAGGATAATATTAAGATGGATCTCGCAGAGATAGGAATACAAAGTAGAAACTGGATCCAATTAGCTAAGGATAAAAGTCAGTGGAGAGCTTTTGTGAACGCGGCATTGAACCTCCGGGTTCCATAGGCCATAGAGTTAGTTAGTTTTTTTAGTTAGTAGTATCTACCTTCCAAATTTTATCAAAATCGGAGTGTTACATTTCAGAAGTGTTGCTTCTTAATAATAATATTTCTTTAAAATTGTATGAACAAATAGAGGGAATTAAAGCGAGAAATTGGGATGAATTGGAACTTTCGGCTCCTACCAACATTGAAAGAAATGACAGCACAAGTATTTGGATGCAAGGTAGACATGAAATTTAAAACAGAGATTTAACTATATTTCTGTCATGATTTTAATGCACACTGCGAAGTTTTTAAATGCTAATTAAGTCAGGATTTCACATCCAAATTAAGTTGGAACATAATAATTCTTGTTAGTAAACCCGAGTCGCAATGCAAATTTAAGATTAGCCAATACTTTAGATAGCATGGGAAAAAGGTGAAGACTGTAACCTAAGTGTGCGGCCAAGTGGGTTGCGAGGCGATTTAATAAATTGGATGTCTTCTACTCGGCAGAGTCCACCTCAACCGTTTCATTTTGTTTTAAAACGAAACATTTTTGTCATGAGTTACATTTAGGGATGCGCACGAGACGAATCGTGACAGGATTTTCCTGACAAAATTCGAGTCGAGACACGGCACTTCCAATAGAGAAATATACATTTTTCGAGTCGAGACATCACTTTTACAGCACATTTTCGAGACGAGACAGCCACAAATCTTGTCTCGTGCGCATCCCTAGTTACATTAGCACACACTACATGAGTGACAATTTATATTATGATAGAATATACTATGAGCTTTAATAGAAAAAGTGTAGACACTAGATAATTATTTTACATAGTAAGATTTTAATAGATTCAGTGCTTGATCGTGCCGTGTATGAAGTTATGAAATATGAATTGGTTTCAACAGGTGCGGATCCAAGAGGAATTTTATAGGGTCTACAGACCCCCCCCCCATGACGCTTAGGTACACACTGGATAGAGTGGGTTTCAATCCTACTTTATTTACACTGGGTAAAATTGGAAACTATGGTTTAGTCCATCCCTTGATCATATCCTGGTTCTGCGGTGTTAATATCTGGTCAGAACTTGCTGTTCTAGAAGCCTCAAGTTCATACGCGATAAAATAGTATTTCTGCATTATGCACCTTTTTAAACTATTTTCAATATTTGTATGTATCTTCAGATAAACCCTCCTCGAAAAGTTTGATTTATTGGATACTGTATTTCTGACAATGCTTCCATTATCAAATAGTGTATGTAGTTTTATTTAACATAGAATTGCATACGCCAAAACAGTAGAAAACATTCTCATTGTTATAACTTTTCTTGAGTTTATTTTGAGCTTAACATCCCTTTCAGCAGCGAAGCTATATGAAACGTGGACCTACTAATTAACGTCGAATCCGAATCACATGAACTCCCACCGGGAATCGAACCTGGGTCTTCCATGTGTTAACTTTACTTGAATTTGGAATCGAGCGCTCTCAAGCGGATTTGAGAAAAAATGAAAAAATTAAATTAAATCTTTGAGATTTACGTCCCGCGGATATGTCGGTTAGGCTAAAGGAGACGGTGATGATGAGTGATGAATGAAATGCTGGAATGAAAAAAGTGGGAGGAAACGGGAGAACCCCGAAAAACCCACGCACACGGTGTTTGTCCACCGCAAAGTTCAATGGGTGGGGCTGGGATCGAACCCGGGACCCCAAGCACCAGAGGTGAACGCTCTACCACTGAGCCACCGCGGCCCCTCAAGCGGATTTAAGACGGTTGACTTGCCACCTCTGAGTTTTTCAATGAATGTATTTCTTAGTAATTATTTTAATTTTACTTTTGAAAAAGTGTAAGCATTTTGCTTTTTTTTTTAAAATTCTTGAATTATACGTAGTCAGTGTTGAATACAGGTTTCATTTTTGAGCGTGGCAATAGTAACTTTCATGGTCCACTCTCTTCTACATTTAGACACAGAAATATTGTTTTTAATAACCTCCAAATTACGATTTTTATCAATAAAGAGTAGCTGTCCTACTAACTCTTGTATCGATTTCCTGCTAAGCAAGGATAAAGTGAATCTGAAAAGGTAGGGGAACGGTAGGTAGCGGCATGACGTCACGCCGTCCCCCATGCCTATCTTTGCCCATTGTAATTTCTTAGGAACTGAGGGGACGCCGTACACATTTTTTGGAGGTGCGGAACGGCGTCCCCTGCATTCCCAAGCACTTTTACCTCTGCTGCTAAGTATTAATTGCTGTAAGGACTAACGAAAACTATTATGTGGTACTACTACTACTACTACTACTACTACTACTACTACTACTACTACTACTACTACTACTACTACTACTAATAATAATAATAATAATAATAATAATAATAATAAAGGATCTGAATGATAAATATATATTTTTTTTAACTTTCTAATACAATCCCTGTGGGCTTTCGCGAATCTGGATGTATTGTTTTTATGAGGAATAAAGAGGCTTAAACAACAACGATTTGTATAAAAGTCTTATTAGGTGTTTCACACCTAAGGAACTCACAACTGACCATGTGTCTGTTTTTTTTTTTTTTTTTTTTAGCACAATGTTACAAGGCACCGAAGCCTGCGGGCATTCAAGACTTTCGTTCTGTCGTTGGCACGTGTCGAATCAGCTTGCTTGCTGTACGATGTTTTGCCTTCAGGCGATCGACTAGATACCTTGCTAGAAGAATGAAGAAAGAAATAAACAAAACGATATGCTTGTTTCATGGAGATATGCTTGCTTCTTGGCATTAAGTGTTTGAAAACCAAAACTGTTCTGAGTATCCATTTTGTTATTTCCATAATAAGTATAAAGGGAAATGTTAATTCTCATATATAGGGGGGTAAAACTTAGGGGGAACGCGATGGGAACGTTATATATATATAATAACATAGCATATTTCTTTCCAAAATTTTATAAAATCTACTTATTTTATAGAGTTCAAAATTCGGCTAAATGTTTATTAGTATTAATATTGCATGATAACTTTTACTTTTTCTTGCTAAGGTAATATTAGAGTGCGCTAATTAAAAATTAACTTTCTTCCATTTAAAAGTTGTTTAAGATATTGGCCGCATTTTGCAACAGTGCAGAACAGCAGATAGGAAGCTAACCAGGTAGATTTCTTTCTTTCTTTGCCCTCGCTAGGTCACGTGCGTGAACTTAGGGTTGTCCGCGGAGAAAAAGAAACCGATGGAATGCACATTGACAGCAGATAAGAGCAAAGTGTGTTTTGTCTCTCTTCATAGATCGTAAAGATTTCCTTGATTCTACGTAAACATCTCCGCGAATAATTACCTGTACATGAATATTGCAGCTAACAAGGTACGACAGTTTCAGAAAATCTGTCTATGTTGTTTTCAAGTGAGGGAAGTCTATTCATCTTATAAAATGAGTTTCGAACTGTAGAGCGTAGAGCAAACTCGCTTATTTGTTGCATCAACTGACAAAAGTTTACATGCAGATCAAAGAGAAGTCTTAGGAAAAACGGACGACATACTAAATGCTGGTACTTACTGTCTGTTAGGTATATTTATATCAAAATTTTCTAATAAATCTAGAAATGAGTAAAAATAAAGAACGGTCCGTACGATTCTTTTACTATATATATTTTATTTACATATCTGCGTTTTGAATGACATTGAGAACCTTTTTTAAAAATCAAACTTGAGACTACAGGGGCCTACGTTGCAAAACTACTAGTCTTGTAATGTTAGTGAAACTTCTCAAAATCAAATATTTTACACTTGTATATACTGTAAAAAAGCGGCAAATTAAAATTGTCAGCAATAGTACTTAGAAATGAATTTTACTATTATTCTAGTATTTCTGCGTCATGATATTTGATGGATTCTCAAAAAACATTACAAGACGAGTAGTTTTGAGAAATAGACCATTGCTGTGTTAGACACACACACAACAGGCGAGTAAATTTAAATACATTAATTAATTAATATTTATTTTAGAAAACGAAATGTCAAATGGAGCCGAAAGGCCATTTTATATCGAAACATTAATAACAAAGGCAAAGAAATGTAAAAATCAGGCAGAGCATATGTGGGGAGTACATCATCCTGGGGGCCGCGGTGGCTCAGTGGTAGAGCGTTCACCTCTGGTGCTTGGGGTCCCGGGTTCGATGCCAGCCCCCGCCAAGTGAACTTTGTGGTGGACAAACACCGTGTGCGTGGGTTTTCTCGGGGTTCTCCCGTTTCCTCCCACTTTCTTCATTCCACAATTTCATTCATTACTCATCATCACCGTCTCCTTTAGCCTAATCGGCATAACCGTGGGATGTAAAACTCAAAGATTTCATTTACATCATCCTGGTGATATTCGCCTGGTGGGACAGAAGAAAATTGTGGGTGAACTTTAATAATAATAAAACATTCTTTCTTGATATCCATTATTGATTTTGCTCTATGGATCTATGGATATGATTTTAGTTTGATTTCAGGTTCGAATACCGTTCAGCAGGGAGGCTATATGAGACATGGACCTACAGCGAGGGAATACGAACCCACCGGAAATCGAACCCGGGTTCCCGCACGAAAGACGCGTATGCTATCCACATAGGCCTGAGGGAGCTCTATGGAGCTATAGGGATGAATATTGAAACTGGAAGAGTAAAATTGTTTTACCATTTCCGGTTTCAGTAGAGAGAAATAGGTGAAGATGGTATTTTTCTTGAGATGCTCAATCGATTTTCGAAAACTGTCGCTATCTACTACCAATTTATTTTTATGGCGATCAATGTTAAAAACGAAAACGGTTTATTCCTACCTTTTCTGATTTCAATGCAGGATTAACGGAAGAAAGAAAGCTTATTCTTGAGACGTTGTTTGAATTCCCGAACACTTCTCGACCTCTCTGACAGTTTTTACTCTATGAAACTGAATATTGAAACCGGAAATAGTAGTAAATTTCTACCACTTCCGGTTTTAATAATGAGATAGGCTATAGGTGGTAAATTTTCTTGACGTTTGATCGATTTCCGAAATCCTCTCGTCCCTAGTTATTTCCGTATTTGATTTATGGCCATTAATGTTGAAACTGGTTGTAGTCGATTTTTACCACTTACGGTTTAAATATAAGGTTGTTGGAGGAGACGGACACGGAACCTATTCTTGGGGTGCTGAATGGATTCCAGAAAACTGCTTCTCGATATATCTTATCGTCTTTGCTCTATGAAAATCAATATTGAAACTGGAAGTAGTAGTAAATTTCTACCAGTTCCGGTTTTGATAGAAAGATAGGGGTAGAAATGACACATTTTTGAGGGACACTGAATCAATTCCCTAAACTTGCTTGTCGCTAGCTATTATGACCCGCAAGTAGTCGATCTCTATCACTTCCGATTTATATAGAAGATTGACGGAGGAGATGGAACCTATTCTTATGACGCTAAATCTATTCCGGAAAATCCTTCTCAATATATTTTTTTTTACCGCTTTTGGTCTGATACCTGTCAACAGGCAGAGCCGTTCTATTAGACTTCCAATACTTATGCATAACATAGTTTGGAAGTATAATAAACACAGAAAGAAGAAATATTATTTATTAAATCTATTTTCGTGCAGATTAAAAATATGGGAATTTCAAGAATTCTTTTTGCATCAGTTATTATGCCCTGAATAATAACGGGGACCATAGTGGCTCAGTGGTAGAGTGCTCACCTCTGGTGTATGAGGTTCCAGGTTCGATTTCAGCTCGCGCCAAGTAAGCTTTGTGGTGGACAAACGCCATGTGTGGGGTTTTCTTGGGGTACTCACGTTTCTCTCACTTTCTTCATTACAGCATTTCGTGTTCATTCTCATCATCAGAGTCTCCTTTAGTGTATCCGGTATAAGAGTGGGATGTAAATCTAAAAGACTTCATTTCATTTCTAAATAATAACCTAATGCATTCTACAGCGTTCTATTCTTGGCTAATAACCAATAATAGCGTACAGAGTGATGAAATGCTTGGAAATTGATATGCCATAAAATCGACTATTTATGCAAAAAATGCACCAACATCTCCCAGCTAGTCACTACAAGCAAGAATGATATCTGCTTCGTTCAGATAATGTTCCTCATGAGACGAGACGAGAAGTAAGATTTTCTCGTCTCGTCTCCTAAGTTTAATAGGTCTAGTCTAGTCTCGATCACTGAAAACATTTTTCGCTCTTGTCTCGAAATTTTATTGCTGAGTTTTGTTAATTTATGTTTAAAAAATTTATGTCTTATTTTTTCTTAATTTCAATTAGGAGTTTTCACAACCGTTCCGCATCACGATTGTTCCACGAATAGTGTGATATAAGAACATTTAAACCACATTTATTATTGGAGTAAATTGGGTAATGGCTAGGATATTTTAAACGTAGATAAATGCTCTTCATATTGCTTTTATATCATCATTTGTGTTGTACGTATGATGCGAAAACGTAATAATGAAATTATTTCTGTGGGTATTAGCCCGATAGCCCCTAGATACGCCACTGGTCAAAAGATTTTTTCATAATTTTTAGTCATTAAATACAAATTCACTTCATAATTTTACTAAATACGTATGTTCATTGTATTGTTCATATAGAACAATATCATGGTGATGGAACAAACTTTCTACTGCTGTATCTCAGTTACATGAGTTACAAGTTATCCGCCTACATAAATAAGTTCTTCGTTTTTCAGTTGACGGGTTTTATCCGTAAATTTTCCAAAACAAGTGGCCACCTAATTCTTGTTCTGTCTCTCTATTTAATTAAATTATTTGGTGAGCGTGAAATGTAAAGATCTATTTTCGACGCAAGTGTTAATAAGCCGGGAAGTAACTACTTATCTATCTTTCTTTTCCTCTTTTAAAAATTAATAAAATCACTTATGTTCTGTCTTGTAGTTTATTTATGATAATTATTATTATTTTCAAAGTGTACAGTGAATATTTTAAATATATATTTTAAACATTCTATACAGAAGAAATCGCCACTGCAAGGTTTGGTCCAGCGAGAGTTTAGATGGCTAAGTTTTATCCCTCGATGATCTAGCCAGGCTAGATTTCGTCTGGCAAGATTTTCTTTATGTGAGATTTTCGCCAGGCGAGATTCTGGGCCGTGAGATATTACTTGCGATGTTTCATTCGCAAATCATCAACAAATTTGAGTGGATAAACGGACCAATATAGCTCTCTATGGATATACTTTTATTGATTTCATGCAATTTGTGATCATTCCTCTGCGACAAGGCCATTACTTTTCATGTGTCGGCCAAATGTGATTGAGAGTTTAAGATTCCTCAGCGGAAAATAATAATTCCAGTTTGCGACCAACCGATAATTGGTTCTTTATGTAAATCAGCAGAGTAGAAGCGATACACATTACAGGTATTTTTCTCTAAAATTATGAAGTGTTATGAACTACATAGGGAAAACAAGAATAAACGTCTCTTTGTTCAAAAGTGACGCAATTGTAGATTCCTAAGAAGTAAAGTAACGGTGGTCAGAAAACTGAGTCAAAATACTATAACACACACACACATACAAACACACACACACACACACACACACACACACATATATATATATATATATATATATATATATATATATATATATACTGTTCCATAATTCGTGTAATTTTCTACAGCACTGGGAGAGGATGAAATTTTCACACCATTAATATAACATTTGGCACTCTTATTGAGAAATATCTGAATTTTTCGAATTTCTAAAAGAAATAGGAGAAAATTGCTGTTTAGCCCCCCTTTTGGGGATGTAAACACAAAAGTTCATTTTTCCTTATGGGAGATTCAATATTAAATTTTGGAAGCAGTTTTCTCCAATAATTATTCGTAAAGATTTTGGGGCAAATGAGTTGTATTTGTTACGAAATGCAAAAACACTCATTCACAAAGCTAGTAAAGCCGTCTCAAACATTATTTTGGGAAGCCCCCCTTTCGGGGGGCAAGGGGCGTAAAAAGATGGTGGGTGATGTGTTATCAAAATCCCAAAATTTATTTTCGGAGTGCCAGTAAACGTCAGATTAATCACGAATGTCACAGAATCAATGCTCCTTACATGTAAGAGTGACTGATAATGGGGCTACAGCCCCCTTTCAAAAGTAAGAAAATCACCATAAATATCCTTAGTAGGGACATACGAGAAGAAGTTATTTTTTGTTAATTAATGTGAAATTTGGCGTTATTGTAGCAAAAGGGTATGCATTTTTGA
Source organism: Thermobia domestica (assembly GCF_964235325.1). Taxonomy (NCBI): domain Eukaryota; kingdom Metazoa; phylum Arthropoda; class Insecta; order Zygentoma; family Lepismatidae; genus Thermobia; species Thermobia domestica. The sequence goes on along the minus strand of NC_137455.1, from coordinate 194,959,558 downwards.
AATCTGGAATACTATTTTGGTAACGCACCGCCTTAGGGGGCACAGGGGACGAAGCATTAGATGATGTATCTTTATAAAAATTCAAAATTTTGTTCCGCAAATGCCAGTGAGCGTCAGATTTTTCACAAATGTCACAGAATTAATATTCTAATGCTCCTTGCATGTGCCAGTAACTTATGTGGGGCTATAGCCCCCTTTCAAAATAAAAAAAATCACCATTTATATCCCTAGTAGAGACATACGAGAAGAATGATTTTTCTCAATTAATGTGAAACTCGGCGTCGGGTTAGCAAAGAGTTATGTATTTATCAAATCTGTAATATTTGTTTTGGTAATGTACCGCCTTAGGGGGCACAGGAGGTGAAGCATAAGTTATTGGATCTTTTTAAAGTTTCAAATTTTATTTTGGAAAATCCAATGTGTGTCAGATTGATCACAAATAATACAAAATTAATATTCCGATGCTCCTTGCATGTGCCAATGACTGATATTAGACTACAGCCACCCTTCCAAAAATCACATAATTTATGGTAAATATCCCTAGTAGGAACAACAGGAAGGAAGTAAATATGCTTTACAATTAATGTGCAATTGGTCATTATTGTAGAAAAATGTTTTAATTTTTTTTTTTTAAATTTCGAATCTAGTGTTAATGAATATCGTTTGTCAGTGTAACAGATTGAGGATATAGCTTCGGTTTTTTTTTTTTTTTGGCATCACTGGAATATAATCAAAGAATTTTGCGTTTTTAAAAACTAAATTGTTCTCTTCTTATAGCATAAAATCATACATAAAGTTACCAGCATATTTTTTGCACACTTAAGCAAACCAGCTCGAAATAGAACACAAAATGACAATGGAAAATGCCGCAGGTACCACGAACGAAAAGAGAAGTAATATTTTAAAAATTAAAATATTGTTTTCTTTATTCATAGAAAAAGCGTATCTTTTCCCTACTTCTTCCACAATAACTTTATGATCCCACTTTCCACGTACTAGCCTACTCGTATACTGCACATGTAAGCACGTCAGGAAATCGTATACTATGGAAACATGGTTATAGTAAAAACAAATGTCTCGCGAGGGATAAGGATTAGGTTGAGTCAGGCTATACCTTAAATCCAAGAAAACATATTATCCCTTTCTAAAAACAATACTTTTCTTTGGCTCAGTTGTCATTAACTAAATTGCTTAAATATTTCATTAATCTAAGTGTAAGACAGATAAAATGAACTTACTTTATTCGGCATGCTCTCGTAGACGAGCAAGACATGAATGAATTAATGCGATTTACTAGAGCCACTGTGAACACCTTTTCCAACATATCTGGATGACTATGCTCTGGACAATTCTTTGTTTTATGTTGCCCAATAAGGAGGAATGCACGTAATAAAATTCCAGACACATGTACCATCATAGATACAAGCGAAAGAGTGTTATTGTATTTTCTAACTAAAAATGCAAATTTACCTATGTCACACTCCCATTAGGCAAAAGAAATTCCGAGTCCACGCCCCTAAAAGAAATCCACATATGAGTATTATCTTATTGTCACAAACATTTATTTTCTAAGAAATAATGCCAAATTTCACATTGCAAAAAAAAAAAAAAAAAAAAAAAAAAATGCTTCTACCAGTAAGTCTTTGCGTAAGAATAATCATATTGAATTTATGATGCTTTTCAAAGATAGCTGTAGTAACATATTAGTCACTGGCACATAAAAGCACTACGGAGTATTAATTCTGCGCATCTTGCAACTAATTTGACACTCATGAGCACTCCCAAAATAAAATTTGGAATTTCTATCAGCCCCCTCCCTATGATCCCCAAAAGTACCAAATTACCCTCCGTGCCCTGTGCCTCCTATTCCCAAAATAATATCCCAGATTTTTACTAGCACAACGCCTAATTTCACATTAATTGACAAAATATAGCTTCTTCCATATGTTCCTGCTAAGGATATTTATTATAAATTTTTAATGAAATTGTTGAAACGGAGGCTGTAGCTCAATATCAGTCACTGCCACATGCAAAGAGCATCGGAATATTAATTTGGCATTATTTACGATCAATCTGACACACGCTGGATTTTCCAAAATTAAATTTGAAACTTTAAAAAGATCCAATAGCTTATGCTTTACCCCTGTGCCCCCTAAGCCGGTACATTACCAAAATAATATTCCAGATTTGGTAAACGCATAACTTTTTGCTAATTCGACGCCGAGTTGCACATTAATTGAAAAAAAAAAAAAAAACATTCTTCCCGAATGTCAATACTAAGGAAATTTATGATTATTTTTTTATTTTTGAAAGGGGCTATAGCCCCATATAAGTCACTGGCACATGCAAGGAGCATTAGAATATTAATTCTGTGACATTTGTGAATAATCTGACGCTCACTGACATTTCCGGAAAAAAATTGTGAATTTTTATAAAGATCAATCATCAGATGCTTCAACCCCTGTGCCCAATAAGGTGGTGGTTACCAAAATAACATTCCAGATATGAAAAATGCACACTTTTTTTGCTACAACGACGCCAAATTTCACATTAATTGACTAAAATTACCTTCTTCTCGTATCTCTACTAGGGATATAAATGGTGATATTTTTATTTTTGAAAGGGGGCTATAGCCCCACATAAGTTACTGGCACATGCAAGGAACATTAGAATATTAATTCTGTGACATTTGTGAAAATCTGACGCTCACTGGCATTTCCGGAACAAAATTTTGAATTTTTATAAAGATACATCATCTAATGCTTCGTCCCCTGTGCCCCCTAGGGCGGTGCGTTACCAAAATAGTATTCCAGATTTCAAAAATGCATACCCTTTTGCTACAATAACGCCAAATTTCACATTAATTAACAAAAAATAACTTCTTCTCGTATGTCCCTACTAAGGATATTTATGGTGATTTTCTTACTTTTGAAAGGGGGCTGTAGCCCCATTATCAGTCACTCTTACATGTAAGGAGCATTGATTCTGTGACATTCGTGATTAATCTGACTTTTACTGGCACTCCGAAAATAAATTTTGGGATTTTGATAACACATCACCCACCATCTTTTTACGTCCCTTGCCCCCCGAAAGGGGGGCTTCCCAAAATAATGTTTGAGACGGCTTTACTAGCTTTGTGAATGAGTGTTTTTGCATTTCGTAACAAATACAACTCATTTGCCCCAAGATCTTTACGAAAAAAACTGCTTCCAAAATTTAACATTGAATCTCCCATAAGGAAAATGAACTTCTGTGTTTACACTCCCAAAAGGGGGGCTAAACAGCAATTTTCTCCTATTTCCTTTAAAAATTCGAAAAAATTCAGATATTTCTCAATAAGAGTGCCAAATTTTATATTAATGGTGTGAAAACTTCATCTTCTCCCAGTGCTGTAGAAAATTACACGAATTATGGAACAGTCTATATATATATATATATATATATATATATATAATTCAAAATCACGTTTTCAGTCAAAAGTAAAAAAAAAGACATTTCATTTGTTTACCTTTGGTATACCGATATATAATCTAAATGATCTAGACCCTTAAAAGTATTGTAATATTTATTTATTTATTTATTTAGTATATTACTGTTATGCATACGCCTAAAATGCCATGATTTGTTCTTTCATTTTAGAAGATATTTCTTTTAAAGTTATGTCTTTTTAAGAAACATTTCGTATTTTGGAATGCAAAATATTGATGATAATGCTTTTACAATAATTTTGTTTTCCTTCTGTCGTATCATCCTTCTTCACCTCGCAAAAGTCGATGTATGTTCAAAAATGGTTGGAAAATGAAAATAGGAATATTTCACCCTGTTTAAAACGTCTTGTTATAAAATACTGAACTTAGAAGGTAAATTCTGTACCACCAGACATGTCAACTCTGACGCGAAATCGTAGCAGTTATAGTAGTATTAACTGTGGTCGTAGTAGTAATAATAGAAGTAGTAATATTAGTAGTATTAAAGTACTTTGCAGTCTTGAATAAAGAGTCAGTTTCCCAAACACACTACCATTAACATAGACTGACAGTAAGACCGTACGAACACGGCAAAGGCAGGGGTAGTGGAGGACATTTAAGGAAAAAAATCACAACATTAGTTTCCAACCCGTCTTTGTAAGTCCGGGACGAGCCGGGCCGGCGTGGCTCGGCCCGGAAATACATGCACCCGGTTCGGCCCTATAGCATTTGTGTCCGGGCCGAACAGGACACGCCCAGCCCCTGCAGGGCTCTGATTCATATCCACTGCAAACGCTGTTTTTGTTCTATTTTGACTTTTATTTTAGTACTCAGGCGAGAATTGTGTTCTATGTCTTAATTTTCTGCATTCTTTCACACATGGAAAGATTTGTTTACGTATCTAAATGTTTCATTACGTATGGAGAGCTAAATGACAAACAAGCATGTGCTGATATTAATACAGTTTCGAAATATTGTATTATTAAGTATTTCAATCAATGTTGCTTTTTTATACAATTAATAACAAGTCTTATTATATTTAAAAGAAGAAAAACACATCTGCAAAATTTCTCCCGATTGCAAAGATTGGCCCCGAGGTTCGAACCTGGTTTACTTTTCTCCGAATATACCCGAAGCTGGACTTAGAAAATTTTTGCCTCAAAATAGCAGTAAAGAATGCCTTCGACCTTTGAGACAACATGGACCTTTCGGGAATCAACTTTCAAAAGTTTGGGGTGGGTTCTTTTGCCCCATAAAACCGTCTTTCCGCAGAAAAGAAAAAAAAGTATTCCTTTATTGTTTGTGTATTTGTCCATACAAAAAGTTTCGTTGGAATTCGTCGTGGCCTTTACACACATATGACATACTGTTACCAGAATTTTTGTATTTCGTGATCAAAGGTTTGGAGGGGTCTCTGCCCCCTAACCGTTTTTCTCAGGAAAATACGAAACCCGTATGCCCTCAATTAAAACCTACAATATCTGTGCAATATTTCGTTCACTTCGGTTCACTTCTTCTTACCTTTCGGGCGTCAACTTTCAAACCTTTGGTGTGGGTTCTTTCGCCCCCTAAAACTGGTTTCTGCAGAAAATAAAAAAGTATTCCTTTATTTTTTTTTGCGTATTTGTCCATACAAAAAGTTTCATTGGAATTCTTCGTGGTCTTTACACACATATGACATACTGTTACCAGCAATTTTTATATTTCGTGATCAAAGGTTTGAAGGGGTCCCTGCTCCCTAACCGTTTTTCTCAGGAAAATACAAAACCCGTATGCCCTCAATTTAAACCTACAATATCTGTGCAATATTTGATTCAATTTGGTCCACTTCTTGCCGTCTTTCGGGCGTCAACTTTTAAAATTTTGGGTGGGTCTCTTGCCGCCTAAAACCGTTTTCCCGCAGACCATAAAAACCCGTATTCCTTTATTTTTTGCGTATTGTCCATACAAAAAGTTGTGTTGCAATTCTTCATGTCCTTTACACACATCTGACATACTAGCACTTTTCATACTTCGTGATCAAAGGTTTGGAGGGGTCGGAGCCCCACGCTTCCGTTATACCCAGGAAAATACGAAACTCGTATTCCCTCATTTTATGTCTACAATATCTGTGCACAAATTAATTCACTTCGGCTCATTTCTTCTTGCCTTTCGGACATCAACTTTCAAAACTTTGGGTGGGCTCTTTTGCCCTCTACAACTGTTTCTCCGCAGAAAATAAAAAAAACGTATTCCTTTATTTTTTGCGTATTGTCCATACAGAAAGTTTCTTTGGAATTCTTGGTGGGCTTCACACACACCTGACAATCTTAATAGCACTCTTGATATTTCGTTATCAAAGGTTCAGAAGAGTCCGGGCCCCAACTAACCGCTTTTTTTTTTTTAGGTAAATACGAAACTCGTATTCCCTCGTTTTATGTCTACAATATTTGTGCAAAGTTTCATTCACTTCCGTTTACTTTTTCTTACTTTTTGGCGTCAAATTTCAAAACTTTGGGATGGGTTCTTTTGCCCCATAAAACCGTTTTTCCGCAAAAGTAAAAAACACGTATTCCTTTGTTTTCAGCGCATTATTCATACAAAAGTTTCCTCGCAGTTCTTCATGTCCTATACACACATCTGACATGCTGTTAGTAGCACTTTTGATTTTTCGTTATCAAACGTTTGGAGGGGTAGGCGCCCCACCCGACTGTTTTCCCTAGGAAAATACGAAACCCGTATCCTCATTTTACGTCTGCAATATCTGTGCAAATTTCATTCAATTCGGCCCATTTCTTCTTTTCTTTCGGCTGTCAACTTCAAAATTTTGGGTGGGAGATTTTGACCCCTAAAACAGTTTTCTGCTGAAAATAAGAAACCAGTATTCATTTATTGTTTGGTTATTTTCCATACACAATGTTTCGTTGCAATTCTTCATGTTCTTTACACACATCTGACATACTAGCGCATTTGATATTCCGTGATCAAAAGTTTGGAGGGGTCGGCGCCTCACCCAACATTTTTCTTCAGGAAAATACGAAACTTATATCCTCATTTTACGTCTGTAATATCTGTGCAGAATTTCATTCATTTCGGCTAATGTCTTTTTACCTTTCGGGCGTCAACTTTCAAAATTTTGGATAGGGTATTTTGTCCCCTAAAACCGTTTTTTCGCAGAACATTAGAAACTCATATTCCTTTATTTTTTGCGTATTGTCCATACAAAAAGTTATGTTGCAATTCTTCATGTCCTTTACATACATCTCAAATACTGTTACTAGTACTTTTGATATTTCGTGATCAAAATGTTTGAAGGAGTCCGTGCCTCACCCAAGCCATTTTTCCAGGAAAATACGAAACCCGTATTCCCTCGTTTTAAGCCTTCAATATCTGTGCAATATTTCACTCACTTCGGTTCACTTGTTCTGACCTTTCCAGCTTCAAATTTAAAATTTTGGGGTGGGTTCTTTTGCCCCATAAAACAGTCTTTCCGCAGAAAATAAAAAACCCGTATTCCTTTATTTTTTGCGTATTGTCCATACAAAAAGATATGTTGCAATTCTTCATGTCCTTTACACATATCTCAGATACTGTTACTTGCACTTTTGATATTTGGTGATCAAAGGTTTGGAGGGGTCGGCGCCCCACGCTTCCGTTTTCTCAAGGAAAATACGAAACCCGTACTCCCTCATACAATATATGTGCACAATTTCGTTCACTTCGGCTCAATTCTTCTTACCTTTCGGGTATCAACTTTCAAAATTTTGGGGTGGGTTCTTTTGCCCGCAAAATAATTTTTCCGCATAAAATGAGAAACAAGTATTCATTTTCTTTTTGCGTATTCTCCATACACAATGTTTCGTTGCAATTCTTCATGTCCTTTACAGACATCTGACATACTGTTACTAGCGCTTATGAAATTTCGTGATCAAAGATTCGGAGGAGTCCGTGCCACACTTAATCTTTTTTTTTTTAGGTAAATGCGAAATCCGTATACGCTCATTTTATGTCTACAATATTTGCGCAAAACTTTATTCACTTCGGTTCACTTTTTCTTCCCTTTTGGCGCCAAATTTCAAAATTTTGGGATGGGGTCTTTTGCCCCATAAAACCGTTTTTCCGTAAAAATGAAAAACCCGTATTTACAAAAAATTTCGTTGAAAGTCTTCATTTCCTTACACACATCTCACATACTATTAATAGTATTTTTGATTTTTCGTTATCAAACGTTTGCAGGGGTCGGCGCCCCACCTAACTGTTTTCTCTAGGAAAATACGAAACCCTTATCCTCATTTTACGTCTGCAGTACTTATGCAAATTTCATTCACTTCGGCTCATTTCTTCTTGTCTTTCGGGTGTCAACTTTCAAAATTTTGGGTGGGAGCTTTTGATCCCTAAAACAGTTTTTCCGCAGGAAATAAGAATCTCGTATTGATTTATTTTATGGTTATTTTCCATACAAAATGTTTCGTTGCAATTCTTCATTTCCTTTACAGACACCTCACATACTGTTACTAGTACTTTTTGATATTTCGTGATCAAAAGTTTGGAGGGGTCCGTGCCCTTTCCAACAGTTTTTTTCAGGAAAATACGAAACCCGTATTCAGTCATTTTACGCCTACAATATGTGTGCACAAGTTCATTCATTTCGATTCACTTGACTTTGCTTTTCGTTCGTCAATTTTCAAAATTTTGGGTGGGTGCTTTTCCCCGTAAAACCATTTTTACGCAGAAAATAAAAAAACAGTATCCGTAAGTTTTTGGTATATTATCCATACACTAAGTTTCGTTGCAATTTTTCATGTTCTTTACACACATCTCACATATTGTTACTAGCACTTTTGGTATTTCGTGATCAAATGTTTGGAGAGGGGTCCGTGCCCTACCCGGCCGTTTTTTAAAGGAAAATAAGAAACCCGTATTCCCTCATTTTTTGTTTATAATATCTGTGCAGAATTTCATTCAGTTCGGTTCACTTCTTCTTACCTTTCGGGCGTCAAATTTCAAAATTTTTCGTGGGGGCTTTTGCCCCCTAAAACTGTTTTCCGCAGAACAGTAAAAACTCGTATTCCTTTATTTTTCGCGAGTTGTCCATAGAAAAGGTTTCGTTACAATTCTTCATGTCCTTTATACACATCTGACATACTGTTACTAGCATTTTTTATATCTCGTGATCAAGGGTTTGGAGGGGGTGCGTGCCCCACCCTACCGTTTTTTTTCAGGAAAATATGAAGCCATTTTACGTCTGCAATATCTGTGCACAATTTTATTCACTTCGGTTCAGTTATTCTTGCCTTTCGCGTGTCAGTTTTCAAAATTTTGGGTGAGGCTTTTATATTAAAGCTTTCCTTTATGTAACTTTTTCTTTTTTAAAATTATTTTTTTTGGGGGGGGAGAAGGAGAGAAATGTTTTTTCTGATATGTGTCTTTTGCCATTCATCTTTTCTGAGGTGCTTAAGTAAGATCATTTTGTAACTTTTGATGTCATCCAACTCCGTTACGATAATAAAATTGTCGTTCTTAACAATTTGTTTTATTTCCTTATTTTTCAGTTTGCCACACTGATATATTTTTAAGAGAATTGAGGTTTGGTCCAACGCCTTTCGAATTCGGAACCAACCCAACCGCCGAGCTTTTTGGGTTGCCTGCTATTGCAGGAAAACGAGAATTGCAGGTGGTAATGCACTTTTGGAGTTGTGTATACAAAAATAATTTTAGATTTATTATTTATTTATTTAGACCTATATTATTTATTTTCTCTTACTTAAAAAAGAAAAAACGAAATTAAATTTCAAACCCCTCCTTTGATTTAGACATACAGTATATGTACTTCTAATAAATTTTTAACAAATTTTCCTACGTTAAACAGGAAATAGATTAATTGTAAATGTGTATGTGGCTTTTTTTTTCTATTTTTTTTTAAGTTACCCGCAAACACTGGCGCCATTTCTTGGGGTGGAACTTGCAGGAAACTAGAGGTTTTATTGGAGCATTAGGTGATATCTGATGTGGTCTAGCCAACACCGGTGCCCCTATATACCTTTCTTTTTTTCCTCCAGTTTCCCGCAGACTGATATGTCATCTCTTTGGTAGTTAAATTGTCACCGCATTGTGTACTTTTCTATATTTTATTTGGTTTCTGGGATTTCTATAGTTTACTTTTACTCCAAAAGAAAAATTAAAGAAAAGGGGAAAGTACGAGGACCTATCAATAAGCAACGCACAACAATTTATGTAACACAAAGTAATAGGAAACTAATATGAATATATACAAAGTGAAGGCTCATATTAAAACTACTTTTCATTATGGCTGCCAAGTCTCTCAACCTATTTCTTCTATTATGTTACAATTTCAAACTACCTTGTTCATTAAAGTTCGTATTTTGGAAATATAGCCATCTGCGTGCAATCAATTAAACTTCATTATCGAAATTGAAACGTTGGTCGGTCAAGGATTTCTTCATTGGACCAAAAATATAGACTGAAGATGCCAGATCAGGACTGTATGACGCGCGCTCGAGCACCTTCGATCCAAATTTCTCAAGTTTCTCACGAACAAAAGCAGCAACATGGGGTGTATTTTGCCATGTCATGGAGTGCACAATGCAATTTTGCCAATGTTGCTTCATTCGATACAGTATTTACAGTGGTCCCACATGTTAGAAAATTCACCAGTAGACACTTTATACGTATATCAGGAGTTTTCAAACTTTTTGCAGTTGAGACTCCCCTCAACCACCACAATCAGAACGCGCCTCCCCATGTCAAAAATGAAATGTGTCAACAATATAAATATATGTGTCCCTAAAAGAAAGACTCTCAATATGATAAACTTCATTTATTAATCACTAATGGAAATATCTCCCTAACACGGGTGATCTATATTGTACACACTGACTACACCTTTTAACGTTATTAGCCGGTATTAATAATTATAAATTGTGGTAAGTCAGAAATTTACGTTAAAATTGAAAAATACGATCAGAGACGGAATTTAAATAATAAAAATCGGTCCTCGCGCCTCCCCTGACAACCTTCGGCGCCTCCCCAGTTTGAAAAGAAATAAGATTTCTTCTTTGGTTGGGAATCGGCACATTTCCATTCCATGGGTGCCCGCTTTATTTCAGGCGTGTAGTAGTACACCCAGGGCTCGTCACTTGTAACGATAGTTTGCAGAAAAGCATGTACTTCTTTAGTGTACTGTGCCAGGTGGACCTCAAGCATGTCATAATCCACTGTCCTTTATTGACAACTGTGAGGTTGTTTCGCACCCACCGAGCATTCACTTTAAGAATTTGAGTTAGCTAACATCACATTATACGTTGTAACGTACGAAATGTTGAAGTTGTTCGAAGATAGATTCATGGAGCATTATGCAAGATGGAAGATGGAACATTATACACTGCCTCTTCAATGGCCGTGACGTTAGTTTGCTGGATGTTGTTACTGGGCATCCGGCACGTGGAAAACTCGTAAGCTTCATACGACCATATTCAAAGATTTGCACCACCAGGAGATGTCCATACAATCTTCCCCATATGCATATATCATTTCCCTCTGGATTTCGTTCGGGATTTTTCCGCTTGCCCCCCCCCCCCAAAATAGCGAACTACACCTCTCTGATCTTTAGTGTTATAGAGGATATGTTCATTCTTGAAAATCATGAAGCCATACGTCACAACTTCGTAACGACCAATTCACCATCTTTGTTGGCTCAACCTATAACCGATCTCTCTAACCTTGTAAGTTAAAAATTGTAATATATATTTCTTGAAAATTAAGCGGACAATCAGAAGTAAGCCAAATCGCGAAACTAGCTGAGGTTAATGAGCCTGAGCCCGATTGGGTGCGGGTCTCACTGAAAGTAATGAGCTCGAGTTCCATTCAAGGTAATGACCCCAAGCCTAAACAAAATTTTGAGCTCGAGTTCCATTGAAGCTAATGACCCCAAGCCTAAACAAAATTTTGAGCGCGAGCTCAAATGAGTACATGCTCCATTGAGGGTAGTGAACTCGGCGCAAATGCAATTTCGATTAGTAAGACCGAGTGAACGCTAGCTACTAGCTTATTGAAGATAGTAAGCCCGAGTCCAAGTGAACACGTGCCAGAATTGAATTAGCGAGCGCGAACTTCAAGAAGACTAGTGGAGTACAAGCCTCATTGAAGGATGTGAGATCAGAACCGAGTAAAAGCAAGCCCTAAGAAAATAGTGAGCGTGAGCCCCACTGAAGATAATGAATCCGAGCTCAAATGGGTGAAAGCCTCCCCTTACGTCAGTGATTTTCAGCCCCATTAAGGGTAGTGAGCCCAAGCTCAGTTGAGGAAAGTGAGCACCAGTCCAATTGAGATTAAGATCCCCAGTCCCACTGAGTGTAGTTAGCCGGAGCCCAAGTAAGTGCGTGTCAGGAAAGGGTTAGTACGCGCAGGATCCAAGGAAACTCGTGAGTATAAGACTTATTGAAGGATGTGAGCCCGAATCCAAGTAAAGGCGAGTCGCAACAAGAGTAATGAGCGCGAGCCCCAGTGAAGGTAATGAATTCATGTAATCATGTGGAACGTTAAAGCAAAGATTTGAATAAAAATGAATGCAATAAAGGCTGCATGTTTACATATGGAAAACCTAATGTTAAAATTAATATTAATGGCGGAAAAGAGAGGAACCAAACAGGTTTACCGATGCTTGCTTGTTTTTCGGCTTCACCGAATTAGGAAAACAAAGATAGCTATGGGTATGTCCTCTAATATAAACTCCTTGACTGTAATATATGCACTATTTTTGCTCTGTATTTCACGCTTCTGTCACTAGAGGTACACGACTTCCAAGTACAGTTCAAAATTCAAAATACGTCTCTTTTAATTTTTCACGTCCCAGATTAGTATAATATACTAAAATTATTGTGTTACTTTTTGATCTACACTCGTAAATTGAAAGACGCAAAATAAGCAAGTAATCGAATATTTTAAAGAAAGTAATACATATTTAAAATGTTCATTCCTAAGGAAAACGCCGTAGCTCAGTTTCGTGCTCTATTTTACCCGTACCTCCGTAGAATTTGTAGCAATAACAACAAATAGTATAAAACATTTTTAAATTAACATTAAGCCCTACAAAATTAAGAAATTAACTGAGAAATGTTTAATTTTCTATATATCATAATGGGGATCATGCCTTTCTTACTACGAAAGTTGTATTGAGACATTTTTTACAGATTGAAATATCGTGTTAACTCTTTCAAACTTGATTTTCTTTTAATTGCTCCTCCCCCCCAAAAAAAAAATCTGTACTTCAGAGAATCGAATAGAAAATCATCAAATGGCAAGTTACCTTATTAATAGTACGTACAATCTGGTATTCATCTAAGATACCAGGTATAATTCTCAAATAAAGCATTGCATTATAAGCATTAGAAATAATACGATAAACTACTGTATAAGTACCTGGACCCCTGACTGTTATAATTCAATTACTTGGGGTTCAGGCACTTATGTGGGTGACTGTACCAGGTACATCTCTATTGAAATGGATATAGAGACTGACAGGGTTAATCTGTCACAAATAAACATTCACATTTGCTACAAATAACAGTTTGAAGTGTATTGCGTGTTTCGCTAGATACGTGAAATATCTCAGAGCTCCCACCTTGTTACCAATCATGCTTTTCTCACTGAGCTCTTCATATACAATATAAATGAAATGAAATCAAATCTTTCAGTTTAACATCCCACGATTATGCACTTTAGGCTAAAGGTGACGATGATAATTGAGACAAGTGAATGATGATAGAAGAATTGGTGGAATGAGAATGTGGGAGTACCCCGAGAGAACTTCAAGACACGATGTTGTCCACCAGAAGATTACTTGGTCGGGAATCGAACGAGGCATCCTACGCACCAGAGCTAAGCACCCTATCACTGAGCCATCGCGCACCCTTTCATATGCAATGTGAAGGTCTAATAATAAGAATGCAGCATCCATATAACCTTGAAATTACGTGAGAAGTCAGTTTCGACGTTGAAAATGTCCTTCAAGTAAATTTAAAATACATTCATTTAGCCACGAAATAGCTAACTAATAACGGAATTTTCATGTCAACTTCCTGTTCGATAACAACAGGTATTACGAAACAGGTACTGTGGGAACCATTTTTTTTATTTATCTTAATTTAAAAGATACCTGTAATAAAGATAGAATCTAAAGATCTTAAAGCGCCTGTAATAAAGATATATCTTCTGTGTACGCAATATTAAGTAAGGTATTGGACTTTGAAAATTGCTTATGCCACACACACTGAAAAATCCACTGAAAATCCATTTCGTCGGATATGACGCAAAAAGTGTCAACAGTAAAAATTGGAGGGGTCATCTCCGAATACATAGGGTCATAACTTGTGGGGGCGATTGCCTCTCCATTTAAGATCCCGCTGTTCGAGGGGGCCCACTTCAAGATAAAATTTTCTTGCTCCATATCATATGACACGAACATGAATATATAAATGAAGCATGAAACAGCTTTATCACATCCCAAAAGCCACACCCCGGCGAAATTAAAATACCGCTAATATTACAGTAATTAATGTAATATCTTCAAATAGATAAAAGATAATTGAAATATGGAACAAGAGCGCCCTAGACAATATTATTTTGCGTGAGGTACCGTTATCACAAGTCACCTAGTGGCTTTCCGTTTTCAGCTGTTTAGAAACGCGAAAATAAATGCCGATTTTCAAAATGGCTCGAAATCGAAAGCAGATAAGTGAGTCGTGATAACGGTTTCTCATGTAAAATAATATTGTCTAGCGCGCTCTTGCTCCACATTTCGATTATCTTTTATCTATTTGAAGATATCACATAATTACTGTAAAATTAGCGGTATTTTAATTTCGCCGGGATGAAGACTCTTAAATAAAGCAAAAATGTGATCTGGACCCATTTCAGTAAAATGCATACCATTAGAGCCACCAGAAACAATCTTAAGGCTTTAATAGTTTCCTCAGTTTAACTTGTGAACATGAAATGTGCTTACTATACCTTTTCCAAAAGAACTGAAAATAATTTTAAAAACTGATGTGTCCCAACATCTGAACAAAATATGTTTCTCTAAGATGAGGCATAAATTTAATCTGGGCCCTACTTGAGTAAAACACCAACTGGAGCCCCTATAAGTAATAAAATGTTTATTAAGGTTTTTAATTATAGGAGGTGCCAAATTTCATATATATATATATATAGGGTGTCCTATTAATGCGTACAAAACATTTAAGGGTAGATGGCTGATGTCAAACCAAAAATAAGACCTCTTCAATTTTGGCCAAAAGTCCATAGTTTCAGAGATAGGGTGCCGAAAGTGTGGGGAAATGAACTTCAAAGATCTATATCTTCACTATCCTAAACGATAGAGCAAAGGCGGTATGGTCAAGTCAAAGACATGGAATGTGCTCTATCCAAAAATTCTTACGCCGCAATCGTGAAGCCCATGCGCAAGGGATTCCCCAAACGAAGTGGGGAATCCTCGTCAATTCTCTTGAGAAAGAGAGGTCTACATTAGCGTGGTTCGAAGACTATAAAAACAGCAAACAGTAATTCGTTGTCCGCAATGTGATATCTTCAACGAATTCAACTTGGGTGCGGGAATTTTATAATTAGCTACGGTATGTGGAGTTGCATAACTGCAACATCAGTAAAAGGTAAAAACATATGCTTTAGTTATCGTAAATGAGAGAGGCGGGCCATTCGAGGTAAATAGCAGCAGCACAGTGTGTGTATACCTGCAATAGGATTTGGCGTGGGAACATGAATGAAAAGAGGGTGCAGTAACCAAAAACATGGGGAATATGAGAAACCACTAAAAAGAACATGCACATGAGGAAAAGTGCATACTAATCAGCATGCAAGTTGTACAGTACAGATGAACCAAAATAACGTTAAACTGTGTTTGATGTAACTAATGAGTGGATGGAAATAAAAAGGAAGCTTGCTTTCTTCGTATGCAGAGAGAGAAATCGTCCAGGCAACCCAGAAGATAGTGGCAGCGAAATACCAATTGATTTCGTTCGAAGAAAAAAGCAACGAAAGCAAACATTGATATGAGAACACCTTTCCTAAAACATCCATTTGCTTGGAATGTAGCTATATGTGGTACTGAAAAAAACTTGCTGGGAAAGGCAACGAAACTAACGAAATTGTGAAATAATAATAATAATAATAATAATAATAATAATAATAATAATAATAATAATAATAATAATAATAATAATAATAATAATAATAATAATAATCAACAGTGCCTTTGCATCAACAGTGAATTTCGTGAACTTGCTCTTCATATTTCCTGAACTGCCCATTCGGGGGCTTCGCCCCCACACACTATCTTTGCTCGGCCTACGGCCTCGCATCTCTTGAACCCACAATTCTAACGTTTCTTTTCCTATTTCAACTATTTAAAAGATAAGATTTTGTATCCCAAGAAAACAACCATTTAAATAGCATGGGAATTTCTTCACTCCCCTTTAGACCCCTAAAAAATTAAAAATATTCACTTTTGGCAATTTTCCTGTCGGTTAGTCCCGGAAGGCTACAATCATGTCAATTTTCATCATTCTAATCCTGCCGGAAGTGCCTAAACATTTTGAGGTGAAGAAGAAGTCCCATATAAATAAGGTGGAAAAGATTTTTCAGTTCCCCATAAAACCACTCTACGGTTAGAAATTTTTATTTCTGATGATTTACTTTGGTAACACTAACGAAAACGTACAAGCATACCGAATTTCAAGTTTTTATTCCAGTTCTAAGTACCTAAACATGAGATTATAGGTCAAAAAAAAAAAAGCCCATTTAAATAACATACGGAAATTCTTCATCCTGTCTTTAGACCCCCTAAAAGTTAAAAATATTTACTTTTGGCAATTTTTCTGTGGGTTTGTCCCGAAAAGCTACTCATGCCAAACTTAATCATTGTAGCCCTACAGGAAGTGCTCAATAATCTGGGGGTGTAAAACGTGTTCCATATAAATAACATGGGAAAGATTTTTCAGTTCCCTATAAAACCGCTCTAGAGTTGGATTTTTTTACTGATTTACTTAATTGATGCTAACGAAAACGTACGAGCATACTGAATTTCAAGTTTTTATTCCAATTCTAAGTACCTAAAACATGAGATTATAGGTAAAAAAAAAAAAGGACCATTTAAATAACATAGGGAAATTCTTCATCCTCTCTTTAGACTCCCTAAGATTTAAAAATATTCACTTTTGGTAATTTTCCTGTGGATTAATTGCGGAAAGCTACAATCATGCCAAATTTAATCATTGTAGCCCTACAGGAAGTGCTCAATGATTTATGTCAGCTCATGTAGTTTTATATATAGTTAGGATTAGTATATATATATATATATATATATATATATATATATATATATATATATATATATATATATATATATATATATATATATATATATTACGAGAGGGGAAAACTTTTCCAAATGTATATCAAATATTTTTTTTTTACTTAGTGATGTATGATATATGTATGAAATGAGATATATTTCACTGATGTATATTTCCCGTGCAAGGAAGAAATTCTTCTTTGACGATCCGGGGAAATTACTTAACGAGAGGGGTAATCCCCCTCATCTCCCGTTGATTCGAATCCTGCCTTAATATATATATACGAGGGTGCAATGGCGTATTTAGGGTTTTGTTTCGGGAGGCTATGCACATTCTCCTGAGTGGGTATATATGCTGGGTCTAATGTAGGTATACAGTTATTACATAAATTTATGTATTTCGGAAGGGCTTGAGCCCGATAGCCACCCCCTAAATGCACCACTACGAGGGTGATTCAGAAAGTAATGCCTGCAAGGTGATAGCACCGATACAGGTATCAGTGGAAAGCTTGCAATATCAGCTACAAGTGATAGCATCATTTTTCAACGTAGTCCCCATTATGGGCAACATACTTGCGCCAACGCGAAACAAGGTTTTTCATGCCGTCACAGAAGAAAAGTGATGGCTGCTAGCGACACCATTGCCGAACTGCTATTTCCACCTCCGCGTCACAACTGTAGCGTTGGCCGTGATCCGTAAGTTTGAGTAAGAGCCAAAATTTGGAGTCAGCAGGATGAGGCAAAATGTCAACAACACTTTGCTAGCAGATGGGACAACTTTGAATTTTTGGCGGAGGAGAGGACGTGTTGCAGTCGACTGCTGTTTCGTTTCCGGGTCGTAATGGTGTATCCACGACTCGTCGCAGACGATGAATGTCCTTGGACACACAACCTTCCGCAGTCAGAAAGTCAATGACAGCCCGCTGTTTCAACTGGTTGTCATCGCTGGATATCATGGCTTGTTCCATTACTCTGGAACGAGAAGAGGTAGGAAGGTGAAACAAGTGACATTCTATAGCTTAAACATCAGTGCATTAATGATAAACACTTCAGAATGTTTGCAGTACTGTTGGCAAAATAGTGGGCTTCGAGAAATTATTTTCTGAATTACCGTCGTATGTTCCATTTTGTAAAAGTGGGACAGACAACAATTATACAAATTGTTACACCCAAGGTAAGAAAGTTGTGCATTTAAGCCATTAGCGTCATTTAATTAGGGAAAGGGGCAAGATGTTCCATTGACATAAGAGTTTCAAGGTTCACATTAGTACATTAGTAGACAATTGATTAAAATCTTGTCATTTGTCAAACTCAATATGGGGCAATTGCCCCCTGCCCTCCGCAAGTGACGCCCCTGATTTAAGCATTTCACACAAGAGTAAGATTTAGCAGCAAACCGCTAGTACTAGCATCTGATGACAATTATTGTAGATATACCTATACATTACATTGAAAGAAAAATTATGTGTGTACGCTTCTATAACACGACAATCATTACTCCTGCCATGAGTATTCTCTGTCTATGTCACTGATCTGGCTCATACGCCTTATTCAACACCAATACCCAACAATGGCATGGAATCAAGCTGGAACGCCTGCCATGCTGTTTGAATAATAAACCCTTCTAGTCTAGTGGCCTTTGGTGTTCGGATTCGATTCCTAGTAAAAGTTTAATTTTACAATCATTCACTTTCATTAATAGTCTGTCTCTTTTAGTCTAAAACCTATTACTGTAAGACGTTAAAAAAAATCAATTCATTTTGTATGAGAAACCACAAAGCGTCGACATTGTCTGCTGAAGGACCGTGGCAAATAAGAAGTCGATAAACCATATCCCATGACAACATGTCAAGGGATATGTAGGCCAGGAAAGCAACAGTATAATACAGGACATGAATAGATTTTTTTCTCAAGAATTCTAGAAGGCCTCTAAACTTTCCCCTGCTAGTCTTCGCGACAGGTAGTAGAGAGTTTGGCACCTGCTTGCTGAAAACCAATGTTACTCAGTTCCTTCTTTTTTAACTTTTTTTTTTTATTAGGTTTCTGTCAGTTTTTGTTAGAAAACATAGTGAGTGATAGCATCTGTGTGAGCAAAAGTAAGTCAACACTGGGAAGAATGATAGTTCGCATTCTCTCTAGGACTAGCTGAAGATTGTGAGAACGAATATGAGTGGTGGTTTAGAAAGAAGGCCTTTAACTTTTCAGAAGGATACCCTTCTACCGTCGAAGAATATTCTCACATTCTGGTATACATGTGATTCTGCCGCATTGTTCTGTTGAAATATGGCTTCCGGAATGTCCGAAAAAAGGTATGTCATCATCCCATATAACTTCCTTGATGTAATGGTCACTGGTGATGCTTAGCAGATGACATTGCATATTGTAATCAATAGTGCCCCACACCATTACATCTGTTATTCGGAACCTATGGAGTTCAACAATAGAGATTGCATTGAGCACAATAAGTGTAAAATAAATTGAAATGGGACACGTCCGAAAACATGACAGCATGCTACTCAGCACTACAGCGACTGTCTTCATGCACCCACTGTAACTAGGCTTTTGCGGTCCTGAGTCAATGCCAAGTCATGTATGCGTTTAGGAGACACCTCGACCAGTTTAGTCCACATCTGTCACTATGCTATAGCGCCTAGTTGACACTGTGGACGACGTTGTACGGTCTGTCACGGCCATACAGACAAGATGTCTTCATCCTGTGGTGTAGTTACATTGCGCAAGCTAATGCCTAATCATCGCTGCACACAATTCTTTTCTGTCCGTTACTTCCGTACATGTGTCAGTGTTATGGTGGCGTTCTCTGTACGCGCCAGAACTTTATAGACAAGAAATTATCTTCTGGTACATCCAATCAAGCGTCTTTATTCGGATCGTGTATTATTCGACACCAGACGGTGGTACGTTTTTCTTGGTGAAAATCGAGCCATACTGTGATGGTTGATCTTGTATGATGGTCTGTGCACCCACCAATTTAATCCACGGTCTTAGTTTCGTAGTTGACCTATAGGTCGTCCCATTATGGGTGACTTCGTTCTTCATAGCCATGGTATTGCATGCAAAATACAAAAACTCTCAAACGTAGTAGTCTGCTTATATTGTGCCTTTTGGTGTCAGTCAGGCAGAATAACGCTTAGCCATGTTTGCTATTTGCTGGTCTATGCTTCGTTATTTGCCTGCTTGAATGTTGCCTAAAAACCACTTTTTTCCTACGCACTCATAATTTCTCTGAAATTGTAAATCAGTCGCACGTTCAACTCTGCCATCCACATTTCCCTCCCTTCATTCTTGGTGTTAGAATTTTCACAAACACAAGTTTATATCAGAAACATGATAAGATAAGATAGATCTCAGTAAATACAGAGTACGCAGAAAGTACGTAAATAAAAATCAAAGTAAGTGAACTATGTGGATCAGTGCAAAATCTCTGAAAAGAGATAATAGGAGAATGCTACTTATATTGTAATGTGCTAGCGTTTATCTCTGTTTGATGTGATGAAACTTTGTTGTTTAGATGTATGTGAGTGGGATTTGCGTTATTTCTTTTACCTCATATATTGCGCTTAACTTTCGTTGACCTGGGCTCCTTGTATAGTACAGTAGGAGAAAGCGTTGTACCACAGAACACTTTTACATTTATATTAGTACATAAACACATAAAGCATGTATGAAATAATACATTTACCTAAATCAGTGATGGACAAACTACGGTCTACAGGCCAAACCGGAACCCCTAAAAGTTCTAACTCCCCTGTAACGGATTTGCGTAAATGCAACGCAAAATATGCGTTTTAATTGCTTTAACATTTATAAATGCTTGTTCTGGCCTTTGTATTGCGTTGCAATCCGCGAACTCTGTAAAGTGTACGACGAAATGAAGGTCATCATTTTTAATCCTTCGGCACTGGCGCCTGTTAATGTAACATGAGCACTGGCGCCTAGTCTCACAAACCCATTTGTTAAATTTTAAATCTTTACCTAATAATTTTTGTTTAAAATTTTTTGTTGATAATTTTATTTTGTATTACGCATGTTAAACAGATATATTGCGAATTTTGGAAAAATTGAAGTTATGAAAAATATGGTAGAATCATAGGCGGCGCCAGGATTTTGGTAATGTGGGTGAAGGCTGGCAAGGGATAAGACATAGTAAAAAATATTAACATGGTAAGCAATAAAAACTGTTATGTACATATTTTGAAAAAAAAAAAGTTCATGCATGGATACATGTGTATGTGTTATCGCTTTATCGAAAAAATATCAGAAGTTTTAAGTATAAGGGTATTTTTTGACATAATTCATCTTGGAGAAACTCCGTTCGCATGAGCAACTATTAACCGGAATCAGTGAGAACTTTCTCATTAATTTGTAGAAATTCACATATACCCTTTCTCTTCCGGATTCTTGCAACCACTTTAGCCAATCAAGAACTGTAGATGAAAGATTGTTCAAGGGCCTTGTTCTGCACTATTGTGCCTTAAGATCTCAAAAATAATCCCTCAAATATACCCAAACATAGGAAACAATACATATACAAAATACAAAGGGTTATTGTAGGAAACCTGAAAATCGAAGTTAATGTGGGTGCAGCTGCACCCACTGCACCCACTGTGGCGCCGCCCATGGGAAGAATTACAAAACAGGGGTCTGTGAGACTTGGCGCCAGTGCCGCCGGCTTAATCTGATGGATGAAGGCATTGACTGAAATTGTTTTTAATAAATTACATTGCCCCCCCCCCTAAAAAGTAGTTTCTTTCTTCTTTGGCTCCCTCCTTAAAAAAAATGTTTGCCCATCACTTATGTAAACCATGGAAAACTTTAAGCCTATGAATTATTGTCAGGGCTTGAGAAATCCACTCGCCTAGTCGCCAGTGGCGAGTACCCTCTTATATTGGCGAGTCAAGGCCGAAATACAGCTGCACATATCCAGAAGAAATTCAAGAATAAATAACAGATGTCACCCCTTTATAATTATTTGTAAGAGACATGTCAATAAACAAAACAAAAAAAAATGAAGTGATATGTTTACTGTGCCGCACCGTGATTTTTGTTCATTTGTATAAACACTGTGACTGCATTCATTAACTCAAAATTGGTGAAAAAGGTAGATAGACTACTCTGGCATATGACCATCCAATTAGAGTTAGCCTTGTCCCGTCTGGAATGTAAAATGAATTTTCGTCCCGATTTTGTTTGTTTTGATTTAGAAACGAGATGAAAAATTCCTCTCCTCGTGGGCAACATTAAACAAAACCAATATATATATATATATATATATATATATATATATATATATATATATATATATATATATATATATATATATATATATTTGCCAAATGTCACGTTTCTGCTTGTAGTGGTATAACCTGTGCGGTAATAAGTTCATAATTTTTAATCTTCTACAAGACAACTATTGTTATTGAAACATCTGAGTATTCAAATATCTGAATATAATAAAACATAGGTCATCGCCGATCAATCGCCATCAAAAATCCTAGAGTGAAAAAAGAATATTTCCCCGACATGGATTCGATCCAAGAACCTCCAGATTACTTGTCTAGCGCCTTTCGTCTTTAGTTTGGTTGTTAAGTTTCTTTGCCTCCACTTGCGAAGTTGTATGTTATATTTCTTCGTTTGAAAACGTCGGCATCGTTTATATTAATAACATGAGTTGTTCTTAAACTTTTGGTTCACAAATTTGTTTCTTGTCCATACGAAACTACAGATATGACAGATTTAATTCTCATACTCTGCATTTGTTTCAAAGCAGTCGCCATTACCTCATCAATGACTTGTGTCCGCCACGATACATTCGCGAAATGTCCCGTCGACGTTCGTGTAAAATTGATTCAAATGCTAAGTTCTCTATGGTCCAATGTGTACTGTACTAATTTTAGCGGCCCATGCCGGTAATTTGCATATTTATATCTGGAATGCAATCATACACTACTATAACGCTCGAGCACAAAATTGCATTTAGTTTCCTTATATGTAACTGGATATGAATGTGGGCATATGCAGAACATTTGGATCAAATACTGCTTCTTTGACACATGTTACCAACTTCGGCCACTATCTTGAATCCGCCATATTGGATTCATCATTTGGTTTTTCAAATGGAAATAGGTACAGATAATACATCAAATTCATGTACAATTTTGTCGGAAATTCATTGGTGTAATGAGTGTTACCATAGTTTGTACCGTTTGGAAGGTATTGCACGTTAAATGTCAGGCACTTTACGAATATTGAACCAAATAGAAACTTGTGCAGGGCTCCGTATGTACAGTACATGTAATCTTTTACGTTGACAAAATATTCTCTGAACGTACATACATACAGGCACACAGATGTCAATACGGAACTGGTAGATCTTCACTCAAATCTGGACGTATCTTAATTTACATTAGACATTTTGACCGTAATATAATACTTTCTTGTTATAGTACGTATAACATGGAAGTAATAACAATCACTCACAGAAATGTATCAAGATTATGACACCAATGTTGTAAAGAGTTTGTTTATACCTACAGTATTTTTTCAGTTAGAAATTGTTTTAATTTGTAAACATCAAAAGCGTAAGTGTTACTGATATTACTCTGCAATATCTATTCGCGAAGTGCCTGGAGGGATTTTTCCGAATTCCGTTTTTTTAAATTCCGAAATTTTCTAAATTCCGGTTTTTTTCCGAATTCCGGAATTTATCTGAATTTTTTTTCAGTTAATATCGTTATATGAAAGAAACTAACAATGATGCAAATGAAGTGCAACATGAGTGTATATATACGATATTCAGTTATGCTGTTAGTTCCAAGATAAAACTTTGCTATCTCTGAAGTTATGGAGATAACAGTAGATATCACTTGCGTAAACATTCAAACATGTTGGCAAACAAGCTTTGGTTTCCAAGTATTAACATTTTGAACGGTTTGTTGAACCTACTTATTACATTTATACGTCTTGCAAGCACTGGCGTAAATCCCGGGGGACGAGGGAGGACATGACCCCCAATCTTGGACCTGGGAGGGACTGTCCCCCCAATAATCTGACTTAAAAAGTGCTTTTTGGGATAAGTGTAATGATTTGTGCCACAAAGGAATGTAAGATGAAATTGATTTCTCTTGGCTTTTCCATTTCTTTTAAAAAGATTCGTATTCTGTAGTATTTCAAACTGAACTTCGTGCTGTAGTGCGTTTAGTAGTCTCATCAATATGTATAATTCCACTTCCGCTACTTTTGCACAAATTGCAATAAATGCCACAGGAGGATATGCCCCTCTCGTCGTGCTGGAAAGTTGTCTCAGCTGTAGGTACGGGCACAAATTCCGGGGAAATGGGGAGACATGTCCTCCCCAACATTGGAACTGGAGGCTCTCCCAATAATCCGATTTGAAAAGTGCTTTTTGCAGATAAGTGTGATGATTTGTGTCCGACTGCCACAAAGGAAACTGAGATGAAATTGGTTTCTCTTGTTTTTTTTTTTTTTTCATTTTTAATGAAAATGAAGGTGTGCGACTGTGTGGCGTAATCTGATGTGAAATCTTATCTCCTCCTCTCCCCTAGGCCCTAGAACATGAAGAGTATATAGACTAGCTAATGTCAGTAGAACCAATATTTTCAGTAAATGTGCATTTCATCTATTTATAGTATCAGTCTAGGCATCTACTCATGCTTCGTAATCTAACTCTATGGCCTATGGAACCCGGAGGTTCAATGCCGCGTTCACAAAAGCTCTCCATTGACTTCTATCCTTAGCCAACTGGATCCAGTTTCTACTTTGCATTCCTATTTTTGCGAGATCCATCTTAATATTCTCTTCCCATCTGCGCCTACGTCTTCCTAATGGTCGTTTACTGATTGGTCTTACCGTTAACACTTTGAAAGCGTTCATACTTTCTTCCATCCTGGCTATATGTCCTGCCCATCTAAGCCTCTTAGACTTGATGACCCTAACAATGTTTGGTAGGCTGTATAATTTATGTAGTTCCTTGTTATGAAGTTTTCGCCATTCCCCATTCCCCATTCCCGTTCCTCTTGGATACGAATATTCGTCTGAGGATTTTGTTCTCAAATACTTTCAGTCTATGTTCTTCCCTCAGAGTAAGCTACCACGTTTCGAAACCATAGAGAACAACAGGCATGATTATCGTTTTATATATTTTAGGCTTCAAATTCCTCGACAGAATTCGCGACGACAAGAGATTTTGAACTGAATAATGACACGAATTCCGTTTTTACTCGATATTTAATTTCTTCGTGAATATGATTTTCGTGTGTTAATATTGATCCTAGATTTTTGAAAGTATCCACTTTATTAAAAATATTATTTAATATTTTAACGCATTCATAATTTGCCGTATTACGGTCCCGACGCACTTCCATCTGCATTTCTTTCTACTGTTCTCATATCATCCCCTATTAAATTTACATCATCAGCGTAGGCATAACCTGGTGAACTCCGTTCAACTCTAGGCCCTGGTTGCAGTCTTGGGAAGTAACATAACGCAAGTAACGTTTCCTAGTAACGCGTTACAGTTTTTCCAAAGTAACTGTAGCGGTAACGCGTTACAAATGTTTAAGTAACGTACATAGTTTGTGTTATTTTTTTCGCGTTACATTTCGGATGAGTAACTACAATATAATATGTATTTTTTTTTCGGAAACAAATGTTTCTTTCCTGTAAGTGAATTTCTCAGAATTAAACAATCGAGCATAAACTACATATGTCAGTGACCGACAGTCACCGACACACAGAGAAACAGATAAGTTCGTAGTGCCACTTGCTGTTTTTGGAAGATGAAGACAGCCTCAGGGAAATCACGTGTACTGATTGCAAGCACCTGGAAGATTTTGTCGTAGTTTTTGACAGCTCCAAATCAATACATTCAGTGAGTGAACTAGGAGTGCAATGATACCGGTAGTCTATTTTACTTTGATTGGTGTTGTTTTTATAAAGATCGAGAACGAAAATATCTTACCGTTCGAACATTTGAAAGAATACTTTTTTCTTAAGAGCTGAGGATGATGGTGAACAGTGTTTAAAAATAAAGTATCTGAAGGGGCCTTGCGGAAAATATCAACAACTAGGGTGCCATAATTAACGATACACAGTAAGGGGTTAATATGAATAAACTGTTCTGATGAGCAGGCCTACTTTATTACTAGAAAATAGTTGCTGATGGTATGTAATATTGGAGTTCTTTCAGATCAGTTTGCTTATCCTGGAGTGCCGTTGATTATAGAGTTTGATTCACCCTCACGTTGGCATATTTCTTCCTCGCTGGCAGCAACACGGTCGCATTACTAGGTGAAAGTAAAATGGTGCGAGCGTGTTTCTTCTCGACGTTTCTCCCATTGTGCGCTTATTTCAATGGAGGCACAACCAACCCGTTTCCATGTCAAATTTTGCAGATCACCCCCGTTGGAGATATTCAATATACGCCACTGGTGTCGCTACTATTTTTATTGCATTCTACACATACGATTTGGTAGTTCAATTGTTTGTTCAACGGCTCTATGTGCATTATTAGCTGAGATAAAGGCCTGTTACGGGTAGTCAGATACAAGTCTGCAACAACACCTCTAGCGGCTAAATGGGAAAGGATATGACAAAGTTTGTCCTCTAAAGGTTGCATGACATTTAATGTCCTTTCAAACGTTTCCAACAGTTATACCACTTTCCATTGCAAATTTTGAAGTTGCCCCCCGTTGGAGGTATTCACGAGACGCCACTGATCTCGCTACTATTTTTATTGCATTCTAACTTACACATACGATTTGGTAATGCAATTCTTTTGTTTGAAGGCTCTACGTGCTGTATTAGCTGTGATATAGGCCTGGTACGTTCTTATTGAATCACCCGGTATATATATATAATATGAGAACGGTCTTACCCGTCTCCCCCCCCCCACCACAATGTTGAAGACAGATTTGTGCCGATGCTTGAAAGTAGTATGGATTAAATCGTATAATGAGAGCAGTACCGTATAATGGCTCTGATTCACACAATTAATGATGGTGACGTAAGATGTGATGACAAATGCATAAAACATTTGTGAACTCTCTCAGTTACCACTGGTTTCTTGTCACTAAATGAAGTCAAATTTTCTTGTACAAAGGTAATATAATCATCAGATAATATGATGGTATTACAGGGTGCACTGGGGAAGATTTCGAAAGCATTTCAGAATCAGAGATAAATTACGTGTCATGTATAAAGTATGTCCTTTAGAAAATAGTGTCTTAATGTAGCTTCGTCACATTTTGATTTCTCCTCAGCCCGGGAAACATTTTTCTGAAAGAAAGTCTAATAGTAGGTTCGATGCTCTTTCAGTGGGACCTCGTGTATCAAAAGCATGCATACTAGCTATACTAGACAGCAAAGATGGCTAAATCTTTTAGCAAACTATTAGCACTGACACATTTCTAAACACGGCATTAAACACTCTACTTCCAAAAATAATCCACCGAGTGTCACTTGATTGGTGTTATGGAGAAGTGTTGCTCGCGATACGATTCTTCATCTCGTCTCGAAAATAAAATGAGATTCAAGACAAGACGAGAAACAAGAAAACTCTCGTCTTGTTCTCCGGGCAAAACTAGTTCACCCAAATGTTAGATCTCAAACACTGATTTAGTGTTATATGGACCATATACAAAAACTATAAATTGATAAAGTGATTATATGGACTATATACAAAAACTATAAATTGATAAAGTGATTAAATGGAATATATACAAAAACTATAAATTGATAAAGTGATTATATGGACCATATACAAAAACTATAAATTGATGAAGTGATTATATGGACTATATACAAAAACTATAAATTGATAAAGTGATTATATGGACTATATACAAAAACTATAAATTGATAAAGTGATTATATGGACTATGTACAAAAACTATAAATTGATAAAGTGATTATATGGACTATATACAAAAACTATAAATTGATAAAGTGATTATATGGACTATATACAAAAACTATAAATTGATAAAGTGATTATATGGACTGTATACAAAAACTATAAATTGATAAAGTGATTATATGGACTATATATACAAAAACTATAAATTAATAAAGTGATTATATGGACTATATACAAAAACTATAAATTAATAAAGTGATTATATGGACCATATACAAAAACTATAAATTGATAAAGTGATTATATGGACTATATACAAAAACTATAAAGTGATTATATGGACTATATACAAAAACTATAAAGTGATTATATGGACTATGTACAAAAACTATAAAGTGATTATATGGACTATATACAAAAACTATAAAGTGATTATATGGACTATATACAAAAACTATAAAGTGATTATATGGACTATATACAAGAACTATAAATTGATAAAGAGATTACATGGACTATATACAAAAACTATAAATTAATAAAGTGATTATATGGACCATATACAAAAACTATAAATTGATAAAGTGATTATATAAACATAAGGGAGAGCATTTATCAACATTTAAAGATACGTCAGTCATTACACATTATAATTCAATAATAAATATAGTTTGAATGTTGTTGTTTATACGCTTTGTGGATCTTTCGTGACACGGAATAATTCTACCCGCTTCTAGAAGAAATGAAGAATAAATCAGGCATAAATTTTGTACATAAATTTACAAAAGAAGATAAAAATTTCAAGACGTGACGAATAAAGCTTTTCGAGCATCGAGACGAGAGAGATTTCTACTAAATTTACGAGACAAGACGAGAAAACCCTATTTCTCATATCCTCTCGTTCTGCCTGTAACACTATTATTGAGTCATTAACAACATTCTATAAATCTCTAGGGGAGTGTTAAAAAAATCCTTATCACAGCAATTACTGTTTAAAGCAGTGGGGATGCAGCTGATAGGTTGAGGGAATAACATTCCACATTTCTTTGCTACAAGACAAAGTCTTCTGCAGTAAAGAACTTAATGAGGGTATTTCAATATCAGTTTTATCACAGTAAGTAGCATGGCTGTCGTAGAGTACCAATTATTAGGGTTTACAAGCACGTTCAGTTTCCTCCATTTTATTTTACGCTCACACGTATCATTTTGCTCAGCTCATGCATTTCCTCGTCTGTCCGATTTGTGTGATTTTTGGATATGTTGTAGCTGATGACTCCACGGTCAATTGTTTATATGGGGTCAACTCTTCATACCCAACCCTATGATCCCCAGAGATCACCAAAAGTCACACTATTACATGGACTATCCTCATTTGCCGTAGGCCAGTATAACACACAAGCTTGGCTATTTTTTGTATGCCAAGTTTGAACCAGTGTGACATTTGGAGACCTCTGGAAGGCACAGGGTTGGTCATAAGGAGTTGACCCCTTATAAACAATTTCCCGGGAAGTCCTCAGCTACAACATATCCAAATATCACCCAAATCGGACAAACGAGGAAACGCAATGTTTTTGTACGGTGTCCTTTTAATGCGCACTAAAAGAACTGGATACAATGGGCTTTATTATTATTATTATTATTATTATTATTATTATTATTATTATTATTATTATTATTATTATTATTATTATTATTATTATTATTATTATTATTAAAAGAGCTTCAAAAAGAATCATGCATGTCTAATTTTGATTTGCGGGCCGCAATTTGATCATCACCGAGCTATAGAATTGTAATATAATGCTCAAAATATTATCGATTGGTTAAAATATTTTCGACTTTTCTTTCATTTATTAGTAGCTTTAAGCATCCATCGTTGCCAGATTTTAATTTAGAACCTGGATAAAAACTTTCTTTTAAAATCAACTAATAAAATGAGAGGAAGAAGAATGTCATGAAAGGAATATTCCCACCAACAGCACTTCCATTGCCTGGGTATTTATCCTATGTTGTTATGTAAGCCCTCATGATAAAAAAATGACGTTGGTTGCATATATACAAGGCGTTCTTACAAACTACTAGGAAAAAAAGTGCATAACGTTTGGTCCTCCGAGCTGAAATTGATGAAACAGCTTCGTACACAAATTAAATAGGTAGCTCTAGCAAAATGAAATCTTTGAGTTTTACGTCCCACGGTTATGCCGGTTAGGCTAAAGTAGACGGGGATGATGAGTAATGAATGAAATGGTGGAATGGGAGGAAACGGGAGAACCCCGAGAAAACGCACGACCACGGTGTTTGTCCACCACAAAGTTCACTTGGCGGGGGCTGGGATCGAACCCGGGACCCCAAGCAGCAGAGGTGAACGCTCTACCACTGAGCCATCGTGGCCCCTAGCTCTAGCGAACTCCTTTTTATATGGACAGCTAATGACAGACAAACACACACGCACGCATGTTATTTCATTATCATAATATTAATATTACTTATTTCTTTTCCCGTATGTCACAAATGTATTCTGATCAGAATCAAACCATCCGAATTTCAAACATCTTGGCCCCGAGACTAAAATGTTTAGAGTCGTGAATGTTGTAGTATGTCAATATAGTTTTCATTGATGTAGTGTGCCAAAGCAGATCTCCTTATTTCAATCAAAATGTTCAATCTCAGTTGAATTCTATCGCCGTATGAAACAATAAACTGGAATTTCGGCAATTTCCTTCATTGATATCCTGTCAAGAGAACAGATACCAGCCCAATAGACTACTGTGCTTTCGGACTTCTCAAATGGCGCCTGTCTCATCGTCGAGTCCGATCCATTTCTGACATGTGGAAAGTCTTTAAGGTTGGTTTATAGGGACAAGTTTTGCCGATAGATGGCACTACAGTCTTCGTATCTCTCCCATGGATTTTTTACCTTTCATTAAAATTTACAATTTCTCTTACAAATTTCAACCTAGAGACTTCAAATTTTTAGAAAAGGAACTTCATGACCTATTAAAGGGAACAATCCGTGCCGATTTTTTATTTAGAATTTTCTTCATTGTTGAAATGGCTTGATTGTTGAAATTGATACCCAAACCTTTAACAATAGAACTGTTTCAACAGTGAAGAAAATTCTAAATAAAAAAAAACGGCACGGATTGTTCCCTTTAATAGGTTATGAAGTTCCTTCTCTAAAAATATGAAGTCTGTAGGTTGAAATCTATAAGAGAAATTGTAAATTTTCGTGAAAGGTAAAAAATACATGGGAGAGATACGAAGAGTGTAGCGACATCTATTAGCAAAACTTATCCCTTTACACTAACCTTAAGGTGGAGTGGGATGCAATACTCATGGTCCAGCTGCAAGTAGTCTCCTGCAGTGGAAACTCCGATGCCGGGCAATAGTCAGTAGTGGTGTCCTGTAGATGGAACACAAACGGTGGTGGAAACACGGCATTTCCTAGGTTATGGGGCGTTTACACTTGGTCGATTTAGTCGCACGGCTAAATCGACTCGTTGCATTTGCGACTAAATCGAAGCAACTAGGCCGAATCAGATCGATGGATGTGTTCAATTGTTTCCACCGAAATTGAATGCTGCTTGTCGACTCGCTCTCCTCTGGTCGATTCGAAATCGACTGGCAATTTTAAAGATGTCCAAGCAAGCAGTAATTGGTACAATTTGCGGTGTTATAGCAGAAAAAAATAGAACTTCTTTCAATTCAGTTGCCAGTCGATTGGTCGCCTTCGATCAACAAGCGATTAAATTGAAGTCCCGTTTACACGGTCGTGACGTCAATTCAACTGAATCGAACGCAAATCGACTAAGTGTAAACGCCCCATTAAGTAGCACATTCAAACTCGTCTCAATATAAGTGAATCAACCTGTGTATAAGCTTTTACAGAAAAAGTTAGAATAGTTTTTCCTTTAAATTTTATCGTACATGTTGAATGCGAATTGTTTTAATAAGTATGACCAGAATATATTTTTTTTAAAAAAACGACCTTTGCATTCTTTCTGGACACCATGGCACGCTACTGTCATTTTAATCTATTCTCCGAAGAACAACGAAGAAAAGAAAGATTGCCCAAGTTTAATATTTAAAGACACAAGATATCTAAAATGTCTCTTCAGTGACCCAGTTCTTTTGTTTGAGACCTTGACATTCATGCTTAAATTATCGCTAGTAATCACGGTAGATGCCATGCAGTTCTTGCACTACTTAGAACGAAGAAGCATGTTATTTCCATTAATAGCCAGCGCACGACAACTCGTATCTAGAAAATCACACAGAAGCTAATCTTATTATGCCCGCTCATTCGCACACAATTTGTCATAGAATTTAGGCCAAATCTACAATGAATGTGTTACAGGTATTCCTACCTTCCTTCCGTTGCAGTTAAAAGTGCATTATTATTTACTTAACTTCACGTCACAATGTTTTGAAAATGACTAGCAAATATTTGTAGATGGCCCTTTTCTAGCCCAGAAAGCTGTAATCTCATCAATTACACTTGTTTGAAGAAACAAGACAAACAAGTATCTGGATTACTTTATAATAATAATAATAATAATAATAATAATAATAATAATAATAATAATAATAATAATAATAATAATAATAATAATAATAATAATAATAATAAACCTAAAATTGTATACAATTCCCAGTAAAAGTGAATACCTTCTTCTACAGTCCTCTAGTTAAAACTTAATAACAATGAGTATGTAGAGGGATACATTAATGTAAAGTTTATATTGGTATAAATATTGGCATAAACTGGACTCAATACAATACTATTTATCTTTGGGAACTGACGTCCATGTTTCATGATGTACTTATATAGAATTCATTCCTGAATTTCCAATATTAAAAAAAAATAAATGTATTACTACACTTAGCAATGTGTGGATGTAACGTCTCCAATTGGATGGTTTAAAAAAGAAAAACATTGATTTATTTTATATGAAAAAAAATCTTTTCCTTTCTCTTTTCTATTTTTACTTTTTTTATGCGAGAATATTCCGCTATGTGAAAAAAAAAATAAATATTTGTGTTTCATTAATTTTCCTTGTTTGTTTAAAAATTCCAAATGACTGGCATTGCAACTTTACTTGAAAAATAAAGAATAGATTGTTTTACAATTTTAAAGGAAGTTTTTTTTTTAAAAAAAAAGAAAGTCGAAATTAAAAATTAACCGAAAAATCAGTTAATCTTTCCTGTATCAATCAACTTATTAAGCAAGAAGTCTGAAAGGTCTGAATTCCATATTATAACCAGAAATGAGATCATTTTGTAATATACCTGGTGGTTTTGCATCAGGTTTGTTTATAAAATTCTCAAATTCTTTAAAAAGTCTTTAAAATACTTTATAGTTCGAAAACTATGCGTACATATGGAATAAATTTTACGTTAAAATGGAAATAAAAGTGGAATTAATTCTATTTCACACATGATATTTCACGCAGAGAAAACATACATGTAATCGCTGATGTATTAATCTGTATAAAATCAAGGAAATAGTCACTAATGTAACGAATAAAGGTTTTAATAGGCCTATCATGATTTGAAGTGTATCCAATGATGTAATTGGCCGTTTCTTACTTAATGTTTTATATTATGTATTTTATCATCAACATTCACTGAAATCGTTTCACTATATGTTTTCTTGATTTTAAAGAGAGCAATTAAAATATTACTCATTTCAAAACTAAGAAGAAATATTTTTTTTCAATTTTGTACAAAAATATGCATAATTTAATCCGTCTACGAGGTATAATCAGTAAAGAATGAATTTATTACTCACTAAAGATATTAGATGTAGTTGGGATTCATAATGTCCTTTTTGACAAAAAAAAAGTCCCTTTAAGTTGTATGCACTTGGTCCAACATCTAGGATACTTTGTATATGTTAAAACCATGATCATTTCCAGGGTGAAGAGGCAAGGGAACTGATTTTCGTGCCTACTCAGACACTACAGTATTTTATCTATTTACTATAGCTAATAAAGTTGTGCAATGTGCCTAAATAACAGTTGTTTTACATGAAATGTTATGTGGATCAATGTTTGTGTGTGTGTGTGTTCGTGATTTATCGATATCAAGATGATTATGTGTCGAAGTAAACAAACACCTGTTAATCTACAAGTGCTCGTGAAAAAATGGTGAAGGCCAAAGACAGTAAATCTATAAGGCCTCATTCGGCTCGGCACTCCCAATTTTATATTATCATTTTTATATGAATATAGAAAAATATGAGTATATGTATTTTAAGTTGATTGTACTTGTGTTGTGGCTATGACTTCCCTTTGAACCAAAAACAATAGTTCTGACTCCTTCAAACTAATTTATCCATGTCCTACGTACCTTTATGGGACTACAACCGACGCGGTCAGTATAAAGTAGATACAAAAAGAGAAAGTGGTGGCATGAGTCTTGCCCCAAGCAACCTGGCAGAAGCCAGAATTGACGAAAGATATAAGGTAACTATAAGAAAGATATAAGATAAGATATAAGGTAAGATATAAGGTATAAGGTGACAGAAACATACTTGTTGATAATAATAAGTACATATTAAAAATTATAATAGACATTTGGAAATTTTACTGCATCCATGAATTAACCTTGAGGGGCTATGATGAAACTGAAAGCCAAAACTAACATAGCTAGGGTAAATCGGCATAGGCTTCTTCCCAGACTGTTAGATGCTGAACTTTGCCGGATGTATTATAGACGTCTTCACCTGGCGACATAAACTGACCATCACGTAAAGCTAAGTCGAAACCTAAGAAGGAGCTTAGCTTTGGAACAACAGACAATGATTCATCATTCCATGACGGTTTACTGTCCTGAAATGTTCTATTCGTAAGATAGCAGCGAAGAGAAATGGGCTTCGTATATCTCTTGTGAAGTATGTGCACACACCAACTGTGCCGGTGTGGAAAAAGACAATTATATCTACGATTATTGCCAATATAATTCAGTAAACGGTGGACTAATGTGATCAAGTTGTACAGCGAACCACAAAAGTACCCCCGCCCCCCAAGTGCTCTAATTCCATTACTTGGATTCCAGGTTATTTGCAGTTGTGAGAACGCCTAGAGAGATGCAACCCAACTTACACGTAACTTTTCTCGGCATTGACAGCAGTTGGTAGCCCTGATCCAGGCGTTTATGCAGGTAAAATTGTAAAGTAGGTGACTAACGAAACAGTTCTCCAGTCTAAGATGAATCTCTATGGTGCGGATCGTGTTTTTGAAAGTACACCATATATTAAGTGCTGTGTATGTAATGTATTATTTCTTTATATACTGTATATTTAGAGAAATAAAAATACTGACCACGCATGAATCAGTAAATGCTTGAAAGTAGTTGAAAATAAATATCAAATCTAGAACAACTACTGGAAATAAGTTTGTAAATGATTGCCTCCATTGAAAGACCTTCTCCAATTCTCTTCATTCCAACTTTTTCTTTCTGGAGGAGAAAATATCTTGCTTGTCGCACTGAGTATGTATTGAAATTGAAAGATTTGAAAAAAGTATCAACCTGGCCGGGATTTGAACCCGCGTCCATCGAATAGAAGCTCAATACACTAACCACTTACCTACTGTGTCACTTCATCTTCATCTAAGCTATTAGCTACTTAAAATCGTTGCATGTAAGACTATAGAAAATACTAATGCTCGTATAAGATGATGTTCCTTATGAGTGTCACAATGACTTACTCGAGATTTCCTTCTTCAACTCAAAAACAAGTTGTATAGACCTTCGTCAATGAGGAAAATATCACGAAACGTTCTTCAACCTTCTCCAACCTTCTTGATATCACGAAAAATCAATGATTTTTAACTGCTCCCGATTTACATTACTACTATTCTTCCTCATCGTAACTTCTAATTTCCAAAATTATTTTCGCATTCTTTGAATTGCATCAACATGTGTAGAAAAATAAAGTTATATTTTTATTTTCTGTAACTACTAGTTTATTTTGTTATCTTTGTATGAGGAATTTGTGATAGATTGGCAAATTATGAAACTCGTGTGGCAGAGACACGGGTTCGAGAGATGGCAATTATTTTTTTCTTAATTGGAAGATATTGTTTACGAAATTGTTATTCTAATTCTGTTATTCTTTTATTATTATTATTATTATTATTATTATTATTATTATTATTATTATTATTATTATTATTATTATTATTATTATTATTATTGGAAAGTTGAGACTTGGCTACATATTTTATATTATATGAAGTTTTTGATTATTCAATTTGAAGTCTTTTTGTCGATATGGAAGTATCTGAAATGTTGAATTGCTTAATACATTAATATTTCTAGCAGTAGTAGTAGTAGAAGAAGTAGTAGTAGAAACATAAGCGATTTCTGTGAAATAGTAACCTTTGTTTTTGATCAGTTGTATTTGTGAGCTATACTAACGATATGCTTTACGTATTCATCAATTGTTCGCAAAACACGTTACATTCCCAGACAGTACGAATCAAGGTAAATACGGCTGACCTCATCTTGTAGGCCATTGTTCTATTGCGAGTGCACTAAAGAAAATCGTATCAACACTAAGCCCTAGAGAAATTGAATATTTTCTGTTATCTTACATTGGAAGCATCAACATTACAAATGATAAAAATTTCCTTTGGTTACAAGGCGAGAATCGAACTGAGGACCACCGGAATGTGAAACTAACGCTTATCCCCCTAGTCTAAAACACGCTGCCAGTTAAGAGGGGGGAAACTTGGTGTGAAGTGACTTAAGCAAATTGCACAGTTACAATTTCAATGTTGTATAACGCTTGTTGCAACATTTAAGTATGTGGAAGTTTAACGTCCTGCTTGAGCATCGAGGCTAACGTTATGTGAAACTACAGTCTCTTCGAGTATTTCTTTATAATTATATTCTTTCACGAGCCAGTAATATACATTGCAGATTGTCGAGTTCAACATTTTATCCAGGTTACTCGATAGTGGGGAAATCAAACTCTCTAACCGTTGCCCTCGAAGACGTGATGTGTGGCCCGAAAACTGAAACGTACTTTTTATGTATTTTTCTGTTTATTACACGTTACTTTGTATGGAACTTCTTTTGTGAAATGTAGAAAAAGAAAACTGGTAATGTAAACAACCTGAAACTCAAGCTATCCGATGCTGAAAGCGTCGGTGGACCTGCGATGGGCAACTAAAGAGCTCTCGGCAAAAATTAGATGCCCCGCAGCGACGATCTATTGTGGCCCCACTTCCGTTTTGAAAATTATACTACCAGCGTTCCACCAGTCGCAGAGACGCAACGAAACGCTAATGAATCACAAACTTACTTCCCAAAAATATGTCAAATCAACTATATGCGTGATTTGTATATATTACAGTAAGTCTAAAAAAACACTTAAAAAATACCCCGACGCGTGCGCGAACCAACAACCTTACAATTCGAATGCGGGTGTTCTTCCGACTTCTCCACTTGGCCGATGAAGGAGACGTCGCATGTAAAGGGATAAATCATCGAGTTTTTTTTTAATTTTGGCCAATCAGAGTGCTCCTGTAACCGTGTATATTTGACGATAAACGTTTGGGATAGAGGACATGCGTTCGCCATATAATTTTATAATAAAATTACACGCATCTATTTACTTTCTTTCATAGTTCTCCCATATTCACTTTCTAATGATCGGCAACAGTTGCCATCGAATTTCATACAATTATACACACTCATCTCAATATTTTTCACTTCATGATGTATCTAGAGGCAGGCCCCCGGAGCTTACTTTAGAAACAATTCGTCTGGAAAAAGTAATATATAATAATAACCGCATGCACATGACTGGTGATAGTTCGTATTGGTCCCTTCGGGATTCTTGACGACGAAACAAAGCGCGGCCAAAATGAAATCCTTTCTGCAAGATTTCCCGCTTTGCCCCGTGAAGTAATAATAATAATAATATTTATTATTATTATTATTATTATTATTATTATTATTATTATTATTATTATTATTATTATTATTATTATGCGTATAATAGTATGAATTTTGATAGCAACTGTCGCCGAATATTAGAAAGTGAATATGGGAGAACTATGAAATAAAGTAAATAGATGCGTGTAATTTTATTATACAATTATATGGCGAACGCGTTTTATCTTACCCCAAACGCTTATCGTCGAATATACATGGTTAAAGGGGCACTCTGTTGGTCAAATTAAAAAGACTTAACGATTTATTCCTCTCTAAGGAGACGTTGCTTATGTGAGTGTCACAATGACTTAATCGACATTTCCTTATGTTATGTAGACGTTCCTCAATGAGGAACATATCACGAAACGTTCTTCAAGTTAAGGCTACGTCATCGTTTTCAGGGATGGTCCCGATTTACAGTACAATTCTTCTTTACCTTCTACTATCCAAAGAGGAAAAGATGGTAGAAATTAATTTCACATTCTTTGAATTATATCAACACGTGTAGAAATAGTGTGTGCTATGTTTATCTAACATAACTACTAGTTTATTTTCTTGTCTCTGTATGAGGGATGACAAAGTGTGAAAACAGAGAAGTGGCATTACAGCGACCCGGGTTCGAATCCCGTCGTTGCATTTATATTTTTTTCTTTATTGGAAGGGATTGTTTACGTAATTGATATAGTAATTCTGTTATTTCTTTATTATTATTATTATTATTATTATTATTATTATTATTATTATTATTATTATTATTATTATTAGAAAAAGGAGAAGTCATCCATTGTGCACCACCTAAAATTCAAAGCACGAGCCGCCACTGCCAATTACATAAACATTACCTTCCCATACAGAAAAAATAATAATTGCCACGACGGGATTTGAACTCAGGTAGCTGCAATAGGGTTTCCTGCTTTTACATTTTAGAAAAACAAATCGCCCCAACCGGGGTATTGTTCGCCACTGGCACCTCCTGTCCTTTCGACGTGTTCCAAACACTACAGGAACACGAACACAGAAATACCGAGAACAGTTGAAATTCCTTCCTTGCTCTTCTGAGAAATTCGAACCTCTAGTGAATTGCGCCTCATGATCAAAAGTCCCCGTTATTCAAGCATCCCGTTAAAATACATACCAAAAGGGGTTTCAAATAAGTCAGCAACCTTCTTGCAATAACCCCTGCCAACTGTTCTTGTCTAACTACAGAGCATTTCAAACCAGAAGACTTTTTGTAATTGTAATCATCATATTGGATTCGCCATTTTGAATTTTGTAATTTTGACGTCAGATTCTGCATCAGCTATTCTAAAACTCTCCTGGCAGTATATTTTCTTCCACATTAAATGATTGTTTCTTCTGTATGCTTGAAGACTACCCCTACCGTTCAAAGGGTGGTTTCTACCCTTAAACCCGCACCATTGCCAAAATAAAAAAAATACGTGTCGATTATTTTTCAATGTTCTACAAGTATGCAAAGTTTTATTCAAATCAGTGTGTGACACTTCCAGAAGTCTCCTTGTAAGTGAAACAGTCTGTGTGTTGATATGATTGCGCTTTTCCGATATGTTCGTTCCCAATCTCAGCCGTGTGATCATCACAACCTGTTGCCTATTAAACTTTGATGTATCGCCGATCTTCCACATTCTACACACAAGCCTCACACTGATTAATCGAGTGAGGTCCCTGTCACTGTCTGGCGAGCTATTCTGCTTTGCCCCGTGCCTCTTATATCAGCCCAACTACTTCGTTCAAAAGGTAGCGAGTGGTCATAATATTTTGGTTGATCAGTATAGCTTTCCATAGTCTCGTGCACTTATTATATGAAATTATCACCAAAAGATTTTGCTTTTTATTTGTTTCGTATAGAACGTTTTTCATATTGCGTGCATGGGCGGCGATTATGGGGGCAAGAGGGGGCAGTTGCCCCCACTTTTTTGAAGTGACCACTTAACTCTTTTAAATTATATAATCTATTTTTCGGTGATAGGCTAGAATTTTCATTATTCGATTTCAAAAAGTACCATAAAAGTTTTTTACTTGTTTTTTTCTGAAGCCTGGAGACATTGTAGAACATGTTACATATGCTTTCACGCCTTTCTGCGTCGAGACGTAGTGTGATAACGCCATAACTAAAAATATTTTTATGACGTTTTTATTACTTTTTGCAGGGTTTACTTTTGCACTTAGAAGATTGAAATTTTGCACACACATTCAGTACACCCCTTAATATTTTCCAGATTATTTTCAGATTTCTGCGATAAAACAGTGGGGTCCAGAGGGGCAAAAAAGTAAAAAAAAAAAAAAGATATATTTTTAACGAATCACTTTTTTCGCGATTTTTCCTTCTCAGATACATGATGGAGATATGTGAGTGGTACCGTTTGAAAGGCTGTTCTCTTCTAAAAAGAATGATGTACGAACCATGATCCTAGTATAAATAGGGATGTCTCAGGGAATTTTTACCTGAGATCCTTTTTTATACGGGAATCTGGATTATTGTAGAAATATTATTTTTGGCGGGCTTACTTTTGCACCTAGAAGATTTAAATTTTGCACACACATTTAATACATCCCGTATTATTTTTCAGATTTGTTTCAGATCTCTGCGTTAAAACAGGGGGTACAGAGGGGCAAAAAAGTACAAAGAAGGAATATTTTTTAAACAAATAATCCATTTTTTCATGATTTTCCCACCTCAGGTATATAATGAAAACATGTGAGTGGTACCGTTTGAAAGTATGTTCTATTCTGAAGGAAATGATGTACGAACAATGATCATAGTATAAATAGGGATGTC
The DNA here is from genome assembly GCF_964235325.1 of Thermobia domestica. Lineage (NCBI taxonomy): Eukaryota > Metazoa > Arthropoda > Insecta > Zygentoma > Lepismatidae > Thermobia > Thermobia domestica. The sequence continues at coordinate 194,919,089 of NC_137455.1, read as the reverse complement.
TCAGAAAAATTTTATATTACATACGGGTCATCTGGGGTATTGTGGGAATGTTCTTAGCTCATTGGTAAACATTTTCCCGCACTTAGTTTTCAAGATAGAAGCTTGAATTTTTTATATACATTTAGTACACCCCTTCGTATTTTTCAGTTGATTTTGAGATCTGTGCGTTAACAAAGGGGGTCCAGAGGGAATCAAAGTATGAAAAAATCAGAAAAATTCCAGATTTTCCTCAAACTTTCCCGCCTTAGCGACATGATAGGAAAACGTAAATGAAACCGTTTGAAAGGTTGTTCTATTCTGAAGAGAATGAGGTACTAACCATGATCCTAGGATAGATAGGGATGATGCTGTAGCTGATTGACTGAAATTCAATAATTTACCTTTAAAAAGCCATAATTTAAAATGGTTAATGTATATAGTTGCATTTGGAAATGTAAAGTTTTTGCATATATTACTGGTTCATAGAAAAAATAGTACCATATAATATTTGTCGTTGCGTAAGAGTGTATTGGTTATTTGTCTTCCCGTGGAGTTAAGAACAGCTACAGGAATTGCGTTTTAATTGCAATTGAAAGGAATTAATATTACAATTGCGTCGTAGCATATGCATGTAGTATTTACTGTCTTTTATTTTCTAAGAGTAATAACATACATTTAATGGCAAGTGTGGAGTTAAAAATGTAAGTTGTTCAATAATCCCCAGTTTCAATATAACTTCTACAAAACAAGCCTTATTATTCATTAGTATCATTAATAATATCCTTTCTATTTATTTGTTTTACAAATGTTATTAAATAATCTGATCACACAATTTTCCAGACAGAATTTTAAGATGTTCATGAGCAAGGAATCATGAGCAATTAAGTAAATTACTCTTGTCAATTTACTTAATTAAATATGAAACACGATATACGGTATTTTAACTGAAAAATATAGTATCCTATTAGTTATACAACCTTTCGTCAAACAAAGTGTTAGAAACAACGAGGAACACTAACTTTGATATACACATATTCAGATCATATCTTGCCCCCCCCCCCCCACTTTTAACGTCCAATCGCCGCCACTGATTGCGTGTTTAATGTTTTCATTATGATGCATATGTTTAGTGTTTGGTGATTAATACAAACATTTAATGCAAGAAATTAGTAATTACAGAACATCGAGATGATAAATAGACAAAACATATTATATGTATGACATCAATAATTGCATAATAATTAACAAAATGCCATCAGTAACTTTAATTACAAACTAGAATTGCAAGAATATACCTAGGCATATACTATATGGAGATATGAAAGGTCATTTAAAGTTACCTGAAGGGGAATTCTCGCTGAAGTCTTCTCAAGGCTTTTTTCCTTTTTCTATTCCAATACTGTTTCTGATGTCACCGTCCCTATTGTCTTAGCTTTTACTGATTATTCCTTGCTCACACGTGGAGAAGAGGTAATAATTACTGTCTCTACAACCTTACTATCTCTACATATTTTTCAAATCACTCAAAATCATAAATGTGGTTTTAACAAGCCACTACTAGAAGACAGATGCTTTCTAATTTGTTAGGAACTAGTCGTACACTCAATTTTAGCTTCATAGAAGATAGTGATAATTTTCCCACTAATATATAGTGTGTTTCAAAACAACACCGACAACGTTTGGGAGGTGATTCCTGACACCAAGATAAGACAAAAAGTATAGACCAACCTGGATGTACAAATACTTCCTCTTGGAGTTATAGGTTGCCGAAAACATGAAAAAAAAAATGAACTGTAAAGGTCCATAGCTCCAAAACTATGGGACCTACCGTAGTCGGGCCAAGACTTCACTTAAAAACTGCTATGTGCCCTATCGAAAAATCTATGTTTTAAAATCCTAAGATACTCATGCAACAATTTTTGGAGGGGGAGTTAGGCTACGGGCATATAATTTGAAGTACTCATGAGCTACCTCTATAAAAATTGTTGCGGAAGTACCGCAGGATTCTCAAACATGAATTTTTGGATAGTTCCTATGTGAAGTTTTGACACTACTATGGTAGATCCCATAGTTTTGGAGCTATGAACCTTTAAAGTTCATTTTTTCGTGTTTTCGGCAGCCTATAATTCCGAAAAGAAGCATTTGTGCACCGAGGTTGGTCTATACTTTTTGTCTTATCTTGGTGTCATTCAGGAATCACCTAACAAAAGTTGTCTGTGTTGTTTTGAAACACCCTGTATATATATTCTTACTTCCTGGTAGTCTAGTAAGTATTGCTGCTTTTCTTTATTTTCTTTCTGTTAGAAAAAAAAAATAAAAATGGAGTTGGGGAAAATTAGTTTGTTTTTAGAATGTTTGTTTGTAAATTGTCCTACGTCTTATACTCCTTAACCTTCAATATTTGAACTTATTGTCATAGTTCTAATTTGTATTATAAAGAGTTAGGTTGATAGTATATACCTAGGTATATCTTTATTTTGTCATAGTTGAAAGATTGCCTTTCTTTTTTATGTTTTACGTGCTCTTTACTTTCCATCAGAGCCGTAACAATCGGTGGTGCAAGCCGTGTAACGTTCCATGGTCTCCGAACTAAGGGGCCCCTCACCCACCCTTTGGTGCTCATATTACTTATTGGTGAATGCTTAAATTAACTGTTATTCATTTTGTCTATAAGAAGATTTGCATATTACAGAATTTCAAATTGGTATATATATGAATGAAATGAAGAAAGTGGGAGGAAACGGGAGAACCCTGAGAAAACCCACGCACATGGTGTTTGTTCACCACAAAGTTCAGCGCACATGGTGTTGGCTTCAGCGGGAATGGAACTAGCGACCCCACGCACCACAAGTGAACGCTCTACCACTGAGCCACCGCGGCCCTTATATATATATACTCACACGGTTCAAACAACTCTCATTGTATATACAATACACATCTTGCAGATAGCCAGCTTAGGCTAGAACCTTGAATGCAGAATAGCAAAAGTCACTGAAATGACTCATCAATAAATATATATCACTGTGGTAATTATCAAAACTACATATGTGTTTGTTGAAATCGAAAGATCTAATGGGCTGACTTCTTTTGTTTTAATGAAGTTGCCCGTTCATGACCCTCAGAAGGAGAGAGCAAGCTATTGCTGCTTAAAGGGACCTTGAGTAGGGAAGGTTGCGCAGATCCAATCGGGAAACCATATATTTAAATACGAATTCAAAGGATCCATTCTTATGGATTCTGGCAAGGCGATCAGGCCTGAACTGTTACACTTTCAAAATAATTTGCTGATTGAAGTCTCCAAAAATACTCATCAGCATCGGTGCCACCTCCCTGATTAAAGGGACCCCAAATACCCTTCTGCATAGAGACCTGCACGGGCCGAATTTTTCGGCCCGAGCCCTATCCAGCCCGAACGTACCTAGGCCCGGCCCAGCCTGGGCCAGAAAAGTTTAGGAGATTTTCGGTCCGAGCCCGACCCGGCCCGATAAGTTTTTTAAAATTCTTGGCCCAAGCCCGGCCCGGGCCCGATAAATTTTAAAAGTTTTTGGCCCGACCCCGCCCCGATAATTTTTTTTAAAAATTAGTTCAGCCCCAATCTTTCTCAAAATTTAGTACTAAATTTGACCTAACCTCAGAAACCTTTTCTAAACTCTGGTTTACAACCTGACGCTTGCCTCCCGAATGGTACCATTGCCTCCTAGAACTTTGCCTGTCATCGAGAGAACAAAAACTCCATTCCCTGTAACAAAAATCTAACTTAATTGATTTTTAGCGTAAAGTGAAGATGGCAATATTGTTTAGCGACAGGCAAAACATTCCCACCCCTTCCTGTTATATTTTGAGTTCAGCGAAGGTCAAGGTCAGAGCTCAATTTACCGCATAATGCCTGCAATCCTCTATAGTGAAAGTGGAGCCGCTAAGCAACACAAACTGTAAATAGCTATTGCATTCTTTGTAACATTTTTCACGGACACACTTCTTCAACGTTTGGCTTTATTCCAATTATCGTTTAACGAAAGTCAATAATTATTAAAGAATTGCAATTGATCGTCCCCAGCCCAGCCCGACCTGAAGAGAAATCAGTGTCGGCCAGCCCAAGCCCGTCCCGGCCCAAAGAATTAACAGTGTCGGCCCGCCCAAGCCCGGCCCGGCCCAAAGAAATAACAGAGTCGGCCCAGGGGCGTCATTTCAGACTTCGCTTGGGGGGGGGGGCAAGAGCACCACCGACATAAGACTTTCACGTTTTGTACTAGTATATTAGTAGGCAATCTATTAAAGTATATGTATTCCTCAAACTCTTGGGGGGGGCAATTGCCCCCTCCTGCCCCCCTAAATGAAGCCCCTGAGTCGGCCCGCCCAAGCCCGGCCAGTGCAGGTCTCTACTTCTGCACCAGGACCTCGTAGGAATTTGCTAAGGTGTTGCTTTCGATAGTTTGATACAAGTATTGAGAACAAATTACTACCGCTATGCTCATGTTCATAGAAACGTATGCTTTTTGAGGTTGTTAAACAAATTATAACTATTCATTGCTTCTCTTTTATCAAAATTGTCGAGCTGTTTTTTTTTTTTTTTTTTAAGCCCATATTTCCTACAAGATTATATTTCCCAGTTAATGTTGCAACCTAAGCCCACTAAAGTGCCACAAGAATATCAAAAATGGGGCACGTTCTAAGTACTATAGCATTTAGGGTTATAATATTAAAATTATCGAATACCGGAGATACCGAACTTTAAAAGTAATTTTGAAAATAGCATACCTTGTAATTGCGTTGCCGTTGTTGAAGCTGTATTGGTTTACAGGTACAAAATATTACTTATTCGCAACCCTGTCTCTTGACAGAAGAAATTTAGTCCATTAAGTTTTTGCAACCAGTATGTGTAAAATTCTTCACCTGTCATAAATTTGAAATTATATTTTTATTAGAATGATCCCCTTAATTGTCTTTAATTTCTTCATTGAGTCTTTATAACAGAAAAGTCTTTGCGTTAGGTCTACTGTTTGAAATTTTGAAATAAGGTTAACCAATTTTAAGAAATTCATTGAATATTTCAATGGTATTGTTATTTCTGAAAAGTTCACACCACTGCTTGTTAAAAACAACATTTTTATGTGTACTGGAAATGCACACTAAACTAGGGGCATAATATGAATCAAGTCACACATGTATAATACTCACATACTGTAAACTGTTAAGAATTTATAAGGTTTTCGTAATCAAAATATCCAAAACCACGGTATTTTGGTGTGCGTTTTCATATCTTTTTCACTTGTGTTCATAACGTTAAAGTTGCCATCGGCCCGGCTTTTGCCAAAGGGCATATTCGTCAGAAGCCGGGCCGACGGCAACTTTAACGTTATGAACACAAGTGAGAAAGATATGAAATCGCACATTAAAATACCGTAGTTTCGAATATTTTTAATATACCATAATAATAAATTACGAATATCAAGATCAAAATTGTAAATATATATATATATATATATATATATATATATATATATATATATATATATATATATATATATATATATATATATATATATATATATATATATATATATATCTTAATGCCCTATTATGTCGGAAAACTGCTGAATAGCTATTGAATCTTATTATAAACGAACTAAGAATAATCCTATAAACACACGAAACAAAAAGAAAACATAACGTCATTTACGACGAGCTTGTTATTTCAAGCTATTCTAATACAGTAATACGAAAAGTAATAGTCAGTTCGCAATGGGAGATGAAAAAAAAGTATGATTTTTTTTTGGAGGGAAGGCGGACAGTTTCTTCTAAAAAGCTGGCTTTTTTATTTAAAAAACGGGATTTTTCCCTTCTTCTGGCTTTTTGTTATTTTCTTATTCAAATGCCACTTTTGTTTCCCTCTACTCGATTCAATCCAGAAATTTTTGTTGCGGGAGGCAGGTTGCTAATACTACAAGCCACTACGAGTATGTAGTATTGAACGGGTATTATTCTGTACCCGATAAGTAACTGTAAAATAGCTCCACCTACATTTTCAGAAGAAAAGTGACAGAACTAGATTGTTTTTATGTATAACGTTAAGGGAAAGAGTAAAGTGAAGTGTGGAAATCAAATGTTCATTCTACATCAATCATTTTCCTGTTGAACAAGTATAGTTTTATTGAGAAAGGGTACAAATGGGTGCCTCCCTGACTGGATTCTACAATTAACAAAGTGCGGTACTTGTGAATCCTATGTTCAGCCCAGGGCTGGCTATCTTGTTTGCTTCTCAAACTAGTATTGTATTGTTGCTAGTAAATGTAAATTATGCAAACCAACATGTCTCAAGTGTCATTTTGGTTGCCTAACCATTTCATCTAGCTGCTGGAAGTCATACATCTTGTCATATGCGCTTTACTGGTTGCCTAAATTCAAACTAATAGGCAACGAAAAAGTACCATAAATCAAGATACAGACACTAAACTATTTTTGTTTTGGTATAAAATTTCGCTCACATCTCGTTTTTCGTTTAGGAAACACTACACATTTGCTTTCAAATTGGATGAGGTATTTATCTAAACATTTTTTCAAAAGCTTTTCAGAAAAGTAAAATTTTCAATCTCATGAACTTTGTTCGTATTCCTTCAAAATCCGTCATATCATGATCATAGTATTAGACACTAAAGTACTTTTAATGTGCATTGCCCTGTCAGTTTCACCAGGCCACCAAAATTTTGATGCTTGTGATATTTTAGTGTCATTAGTTTGCAACAGTGGATAGATATAACATTGTAAGTTTTCATTTATCAAGTAAATTTGAAATGTGTTATAACCTGACATAGTGCCATTTGAAGAAATATAACTTTATGTCTGTTGGCAACACTGTTAACTTTATGGTATCACAGAGAATGCCAAACAATATCCCTCTGCCGATATTTGCATGGTACAAAATTTTACCGTTTTCTATCCATTAGTTAAAAAGTTACAAGGGTGTATCAAGGTAAATGGTCGACTTTCTATATATATATGTATTATTATTATTATTATTATTATTATTATTATTATTATTATTATTATTATTATTATTATTATTATTATTATTATTATTATTATCAACATATTACAAGTATACAGATTCTTCTAAGTGAAATCAGATCTCCCGTTTGAGTGAATGTTGTGACATTCAAGAATGCTCGTCTAGGAATTGCTGACCTAAATATTTGTAATCTTCCCACCTCCTTCGAACCTCTTTAGCTTGCTCCTGGCTTAAGAATGTTTCTCCCGCATGAATAGGTAAATATTTCAAGAAATAATTCCAACTACAGAAAGATTGAGAAGCGAGATGTTTCATAAATTGTTTCAATTCAAATAAAAATGCTTTTTAGTTTCGTTACAAAAAAATATAAGCTATTCCCTGTTGCTATCTTCATGACTATTCGAAAATAATTCTTAAAAAAAAAAAAAGTTATCCCTGCCAAGGACGAAAATTGTTTTTTCTTCACGGGAGGGAATAAGTTTTTGTCAGGGAAAAATCCCTTGTTCTCTCCCTGCAGATTCAACATTGCTTGAGACCACAATGTATGTCTTTCGCAAGTTCAATGCCCGCTCAGAGTATGCTTCATATGCATTGTTCTTTCATTTATTTGATTATGATCATGCATACCATGATTTTTAGCCGAAAGGACAAAACACATATAGTATGACTTAAACTAAGAAAATACCGTAAACAAATGTATGATATACTTAGATCCTGTTTCTTTATCTTATCTTTCTTTTCATAAAGCCACACGTGTGTTTTAACATGGATACCGAGAGTTTCGTTGAAAAGTATTCCTTCGTGACTTTGTGTTATCATTAACTAAACTTCCTCAAGTTTTGAAATATTTTAAGATCTTAAACAATCTTGCATTCATGCATATAATACCTCTAATCAGATAAGTTATTGTACTTGTTCCTATAGTTTATCAGCATTACCAATGTAGAAAATATTTATTGAGCCCGGTATACACTGATGGATATTAAAAATGCAACACCAAGAAGGAGATACCAGATTCACCCCACAGAATGTGCAGAAGATGGAGGAAGCTCCGCAACGCATCACATGTGTCGGCCACTCGCCTTGGAAACGGCAACTGAACACAAGACAAAGACCCACAGTTCAGTGGTGACCGAGTGTTAGGAGAGGACGCGAGTGCATTTATATGATTTAATGTTTCATCGTCGGGCAGCAATCCTAGTAGGAGGTTTCTGCCTTTGATAGGGGAAGAATTACGGCATATTATAACTGCGAATTATCCTTTCACGATATTGGTGATTGTCGGATCTTGTTACACGGAATGCAGCCACAGTGATGTGAATACAGAATTGATTGCTCCAGGAAACCAATACACAATGATTTTCAGGGTCCCAACGGCCGCGTCATGTCACATTCCAAGAGAGACTTCTTGTTCAGATGGCTATGGTAGATCAGACAGGCACATCTGGAACACTGGTGTATGAATTTGGCGTTGCTGCATGTTGCATTTTATATACATGTTTACCGTCATTGTAACTATTATACTCTGTTTTCCACTGTCAGTAAGCATTAGCTAGCATTAAGAGCGCTCGTTGAAGAAGTATGCTCTGATGTCCCCTCCCCTTCCCTAGCATTGTGGCGTCGTCACTGTTTGTACACCAGAAACTCAATATATTGTACAGGTTGGCATTAAAAAATCTGGCCATCGATAATTCAGTTCCTTCAGATTTCTGGCATTGGTTTTAGATTGCATTTTAAAATTCAGCGTATAAGCGCGCTACTATTTTCTGGAGGCACCATTTATTTCTTGGTAGCGTTATAATTAATACTTCGTTAACAAATTTTGCTTGTATCTGGTAACAGGCATTCCTGTTTATTCCTCGTCATTTTATATTTTATTTACTGTTGTATGGTCCCAAAATGCACGTCGTAGTCATTGTCTGTAAAATATATACAGCATTTGTAACCATTCAAAATCCAACACTTTTGAAAATTCGCCACTTCTCAGGTTCCTGACGCGGCTGGATTTTTAAAATATCACCCTGTTCAACACAGAATATATGCACTACATGGAAGCGCTATATCACATAACACCGTAAGAAAAAATCTGTTGTTTTGGAAACAATCGCTCTAATATAAAAGAACTAAATGAATGAATGAATGATCGATCAAACGTCCACACCAAATCGCTTAAACTAGAAACTTAAAAATTTTTAACAGTACATAGAATTTGTGAGATAAGATAATTACAATAAAGGCAGTATTTTTGGAAGTATTGACTCGGAAAGGAGGGGGAAACAGGGATGGCAATTATTATAGAGAAATGTCCATATCTCCAAATCTTTGAAGAGTCAAAACGTGATATTTGGTCTATGGACTCTCCATTTAAAACAGTTAGGCACGTGTTTTTTTCTTTCTTTTCTTTCTTTCTTTTCCTTTTCTTTTGTGTGTGTGTGTGTGTTTCCTAAAGAGTGGGATTATCATAATAGGATGGTCATATCTCAAAGTCCTTTAAGTTTAGAGACATGAAATTTGGTACTTAGACTTTTCATTTAAAACAATTGAAGAAATGTTTCAACGTTTTCCTAAAAGGAGTGGAAAAAGGTGAAAAGAAAAAAAAAGGTTGGGCGTTATAATTGTAATAATATGGCCATATCTCGAAATCACTAAAGGTTATGAACATGGAAATTAGTATTTGGGCTTTTAATTTAAAATGATTAGACATGTTTTAGTATCTTTAAATGTTTCCCTTAGAAGGAAAGAAAAAAGGCTGAGGGCTGCAATTGCTATAAGAAGATAATCATATCTGATTTGACTGAAGTATAGTTTTTTAAATAAATGAATAATGAAGAGAAAGACGAACAGGATCTCCTCATGGCTAAATGGTAAAAGTTCTCAACCACTGTGAGCGACACCTGAAATCAGTTACTGGTGGAAGGTTATATAATTTGGCTATACCTTTATGCCATGCCCAAGTTCTGAAAACAGACGTTCAAAAAAATGAAATCTTTCAGTTTAACGTTTGACTATTTTTATGCCCTTTAGGCTAAGGGAGAAATATAATTAAGGCAAGTGAATGATGATGGAAGAATTTATGGAATGAGAATGTGGGAGAAAACAGTAGTACTCCGAGAAAACCTACGGATACGATATTGTCCACCACAAATTTACTTTCCCGGGAATCGAATCAAGAACCCCATGCACTAGAGGTAAGCGCTCTACCACTAAGTCCCCACGCTCCCAACAAACGTAAAACTTCAATTTAAATAATTTTAAAAATTAGAACTTTACTATGTTCTTACAGAATATTGTGTAAATTATTGGTCATTTATCTAAGATTGGGTGAAAAAATTGTGCTTAAAGTGAAAAGAATTGTAGTGGAAAGTTTGGATAAAAAAGGAGAAAAAAGAAACACCTTTGGTTATTTGCAGAATATTAAAAGGTCATGTAAAGTTGAGTTGAGTTGATTTTGGGTTTAACGTCCCGTTCAGCAGCGAGGATATATGAGACGTGGACCTACTGCTGATTAACGTGGAATCTGAACCACATGAGCTCCCGCCGGGAATCGAACCCGGGTCTCCCACAATGTAAAGTGAAATCTTAGGAAAGTAAGTAGATAATATTCCTAATTGGATTAACTTTGCAGATGGTAGAGCTTAGCAGGATTCTGTTCCTGTCATGATGAACTTTCGGACTTGTAAGTCCTAGAGTTAGTTAAATTCTCTTCGGGGATTCAATTTCCATTTCTTCATCTTAACAATATCGAGTACCTACACCATTCAGGACTTTTAGCCCGTTCCATTATGTGGGGAATTTCTCTTCTATTCTCTTTAAAATGAACAGGAATTTTAATTGTGTTGTATTACTTTTTTCTCTTTCAAGTCTACCTAAGTATCATTTCTTTTTACAAAAAAAAGAAAAAAGAAAAAGAAAAAAGAAAGAAAGAAAAAGAAAAAGAAAAAAGAATTTGCATTCTATATAAATGTAATATTACCAAATTGAATTTGAGTACTACGTAAGTATTAAAAAGTACATAGAACAAACTTAAATCTTCACCAAGTAAGGATGATTTAAGTAGTTTTGAAGGAAAACTTCAGTAAAATCAAGCAATTAAAATTCCAGGTGATTTCAAAGAAAACAGAAAAAATGATTTCCCAAATAAATCAATAAGCGACATAAATCTTCATGATAAATAATGATACATATAATCGTGGGGGCATAACAAAAAAAAAAAAAAAGCCGCAGAAATTCACCATCGTTAATATAAGCAACATATTGAAATTGTGCAATAAATGGAGAAGTTAAATGAATAATTGAAGACCAACTGAATTGAGAAATTCTTCACAACTAAAGCTCTGAAGTTGTCAGATTTAAAAAAAGAAACAACAAAGAAACACTTAAAAATTTGTACTAAAAGCCAGATCACTACAAATATTTACAGTATAACCATACTTATGCGTCCTTCTTTTCTTTTCTTTTTCTTTAATTTATTCATTTATTTATTTTTGCTGAAATATCAAATTAATTAAATAATAGGGGAATACTCACCAAAATAAAGTGACAAAGAGTCCGTATCCATGAATTAAAAAAAAACTATTTTTAAAATACCGTACGTATTAGTATGTCTTGGAGAAAAACAGGGACATTTAAATTTTTGAATTTTTTTGGAGGGGGAGGGAGGAGCCCACTTGTGGTTATATGGTTAGCGTACGCGTCTTCGAAACGGGAACCCGGCTTCTTCTACTCCCGGCGGAAACTCATGTTGTTCGGGTCTCAGGCTAAGCTGTAGGGCCATGTGTCATATAGTCTCTCTGCCCAAAGGGACGCTAATTCCCCCGTTCAATTTGGGGGAAGGGGACATATTATGTAAAGTCCACACTATCCCAGCTAAACCAGGACGTCTGGTAACTCTATTCGCAACCCAAACACAGTACATTTAAAAGCATCACAAAAATATAGTAAATAGTGAAAGTAAAAATACAAGAAAATCAGTAAATCCAAGGTCAAACAGACGAAGCAAGAATTTGATCAGATAAAGGAACATTTATCTAACCTACAGTGAAATGCTTTTTTCTTTTCCTTACCCCTCTACTTCAGTGCCAACACTAGGTCAGTGTAACACCTCTTTAACTGCTTCTTATAATGATTTTTCTTCTTCTTTTAAATTTACCTTAGTCATTGCTGCGCTTGTAATAACTCACTCATGACCCAAATTCTGCTAAGCGATTTTTTCCTTATAGCGATACAACTGCTAACTGAGAAGTCCATGCAGAAATTCTTCAAGGTAGCATCTCTGTTACACAAAAAGTTTTCATGTTTTTGTGGAGTGTATTTTTAGACAGTCTGGCTTAGTTTAGTTCATCTCCGTCTTGTTGTTGTGGCTGCTATTCCTATCTATTTTAGAGAGAAGGATATCTTCAAAGACAGGCGCATAATGACACCATCATGCCACAAAGATAGAAGATTTGGGACCTGCAATGGAAGTTAATTTTTCAGTCTAGTAGGCAGCTCAAGGTTGAAATAAATAAATTCTGCAACATTATTAATGTTTAACGAAAAAATCCAAAAAAAATTAAATATACGAATCTGTAGATCTTTCAAGCTGAAAAAAAAAAAGTGATAGCAAAGAGTGTAAAATCTCATGCGCAGTTTTCAAGAAAATTGAGAAAAATTCATTTCTTTATAATCCAAAAAATTGATGCTGTACGACGAGGACGCCATCTATTAAGGTGAAACTGATACTGAAGTATACAATCATCAAGCTCTTCAATATGACACTGAAGTATATACCCTAACAGCTCTATTACATGGGAGGCGTATCCCTATCACGTTCTCTCAGGTACATGGGAATATGCCCAGTATGTGCCTTATGTACCTATGAGAGAGAAATCACAATGATGGCAAGTGATAGTCACAGTCTATGTCCGGCCCTAGGCACATGCTGGACCTGGGAATGTGCTTAGTATGTTCTAGGTATGTTCTTCGCAGAAGCGAATCGTCCACAGCACTTTAGGTAATTCCAGACACGTACAGAGCATATGTTCGGGCTGTTTAGTACATGCTATCCATGTGCCTGGCATGTACCTTATGTAGCTCAAGTACCTCAAAGAGATACACCTGGCATTTGTCAAATGTACCCCTGTATATCGTACCCCCTTAAATAAGTAGTACCCTTGGTGAAATTGATCATTTTGAGTACGCTCTTATTCTTAATCCTAACATACGTAAGTAATTAACTGATCGCACATGTATGAAAGATACATCTAATTTTTATTCATCCGTTAAGTCATCTCTTTCTTCTAAATTCATCTCCCAAATTAGAGGCATTTTTTGCTTCTTTTTTTCAAAGCGATTGTTCACTAGAAGCAACAAATGCATCAAATTTGGGATGACATAACTGATGAATAATTAAAAAAAAAAACTTTCATACATATGTTGTCAGTTAATTATTTACATATGTTAGGAATAAAGAATAAGAACATATTCAAAATTATAAATTTCACCAAGAGTACTTCTGCTTATGTAAGGGAAGGGGTTCGGGTGTTTGAGATAGGTGTAGAAATTACGTACTTGAGTGCAAGAGTAGTTTAAGTTGACACTGCAAAAATAAAACAGAGAAACAACGGCGCGAAGTCTATTCACCGCTTCAACGGCCCCAAATAATATTTCGCCATCACTCCTCATCAATAAAATATACTACCTAACAATATTCAAAAAATAAATAAAACAATCAACATACCGTATACGTACATAACTACTGCATTCAGGAAGTAGAGCAGAAAGCAGGGGGAACCGTTGCATGTTACTAAGAATGAGCAAATGCAAAAAGCTGATTGTCATTCGTGCGTCGCTGCAGATATCAATTATGTGTTATAAGTATCTGAAAAAGTATCCATCTAAAGGACGTACCTAGAACATGAAAGATATATTATGTCCCAAGTGACGACAAAAAACAAATGACTGTCACAATGCGAAACTGAGCTAAACATATAAATGCTACATTTGTTATACATAGTCGCAAATATCAATTAGATGTAACATGTGCATAAAACTTTAGGTAACTGAAGTACATGATTAGCACATGAATACCATATGTGCCAAGTGTCGGGTACCAAAAAAGTAGCTGGGATGCCTAAATAGCACATGTCAAGCACATTTTATGCTGTTAGGGTGATCATCAAGCTCTTTAATATGACACTGAAGTATACAATCATCAAGCTCTTCAATATGACAGTACATATACCCAAAAACTACGATTAACACTAAAACTTAGTTTTAATAGTTTACTAGTTTGTTATTAAAACTTAGTTTTAATAATAACATAGTTTTAATTTTTTTAAACTATAATATTGTTTAAATGTGGTATCAATCGATAAATGAACAACTATAGCTGAACAAAATGGCATGCTTAAAGATAAATATGTATTCATAGTTTTTGAGAGCAAAATCATAGAATAACTAAACTAACCACTAGAGGCATAATTGGCGTCACTATCTATGTGATTAAGCCACTAATCGTTGTCAATTTAACAGTCATTTGTTTTCCAGTTGTATGGTAAAAAGCAGCAGTGTTCGTAGTTTGAGAAAAAATACCCTGAACTAGGGAAATTTCGTAGGTAAATTTAACAAAAAGGAAAAAGGGATATTATGCGATAAAACAAAAATCCAGGGAAATTCTCGGGCTGACTGATTAACCAATATAAATGCTTATTATTACTATATTATTATTATTATTATTATTATTATTATTATTATTATTATTATTATTATTATTATTATTATTATTAATATTAATATTATTATTATTTATTCATCAGAAATAAACCAATATAATAGGAATAGTTGTGTGTGTTTTCAAAGTACCATAATTTGCACTCATTCTTGGCTTGGTGTATATATGTGAGTGGTGCTTTTTTTTGTAAAAAAAGAAAACTGAAGAAAAGAGTAAAAATAGGAGCAAAAAGCAAATTAATAAAACAAATGTGGTAGGCAATTTCTTTTATATACCTAAATTAATTTTATCATAAATTCTGTCATAGGAATTGGACACTCAACAAAGTAGGCAAATTTTGATAAGAAAAGGGAAATTTTTGTGCCAGTCGAGGGCAATTTTCTTAAGGAAAGCTACGAACACCGAAAAGCAGCTACCTGCTTTTTGTTTCAACGTATAAGTGGTGCTATCAAATGAATTTCGAAACAAATTTTTGACTGGAATTTATGTATAACATATCAACTATTTAAAAACACAATACTATTAAAAGAGCATCATATTTTCGGAGAGAGAAAGAATGCATAGTTTTTATTGTTTATATAAATTCACTAGGACAGCTATCTGAAAGTGGAGTAAGCATCATTATTCACATGAACAGAGTACAAATGATATAAAGACAATAAATATTTCAGCATCTGTACACCTCATACCATTCACGTTGCTACCTACATATTACAATAAGCTATTCACAGAGTTAATTTCAGTTGCGTGGTTAATCTTGGTAAAACGAGAAAATAATACGCTTAATTATGTCTAAGCGAAATACGTTAAGATACCGTTTTTTAAGTGTAGTGGACGAAAGACCAACACATTGAGGATTGATACTGCATGTTGATCAACCTCCAAGTACGCTGGATTCAAACTCTGGAGCGGTTTGGAATCCACGTAAGTAGTAGGTGCCGTCTTCATAACCTCTGTATCGCATAAAGACATACGGCAAATAGCAATCAAATCACATCAATAATTTTCTTATTTTTATTATAAACTAGCTGAACCTTCGCTCTCTACACAGCACATCATTCACATATGAGCATGAATCTCCTTGCCATTCCACGCAACCTCTGTACATATCCCTTCACAGACAAAAGTTAAAGACGTTGTGATAAAAATCGGCAAAGGATACTATAAAGGGAATATTTTTTTTTAATTTTCTTTTCACTATCTCGCACCGTTTGCAAGATTTGAGCCTACTTTCGGTTGAAGTTTCTAATTCATGAATGATCAGTGTTTTTTTTTTTTTCTTGCATGCAGTATGTAATAAGCAAATACATTACATACACAATTAATTATAATGTCAGTTATATATGGTGTTCATTGAGTAAAACACTCCAAAAATAAAGATTCACCTTAGATTGGAAAAAAGGTTATCGTTCGTTTTTCATTATTAGTCCATGAAACAAACACTTGAGACATACAACCCCTATATACAACTATTTGGTGTTGGAATGCATAATGCGTAAGATATAGTGCTTTTTTAAATTTCAACACTTCCAGTGTACCCGTAAAATGTAATAAAGAGATAAAGGCCATGTTTTATAGATATTTAATTAAAACTGGACAATCTATGCAAAATTTGCAATCGATCGGGGAAAACGTCATCTTTCTAGAGCCTGTAGTTTCCGAGATCTCATTGTCGTAAGGATTGACCACAAATATATAAACGTCCATAAACATATAGTTTAAAAGAACTCCAAAGATGGCAGCACAATTCATTTGCATTGATTTTGGAGAAAGCTTATTAAAATACAAAGGCTTTGCACAATAATTTTAAAACATTAATTTTATATAAAAAGATGTATTTACATAATGTATTTAAAGTACATATACTTTAAAATATTTATCTATGCTAAACGTGAAATCACAAATATTTGATTGATAAAAGGATTGAAATCCAAAGGTAGAGGTTCTAAATCAGGCGTTTTATAATTATGCCAAAGAGAGAGCGTAACTCTCTAATGGCTGGGAGTAGGAACTTTTTTTTTATAATGATAAAACAAAATTTGATGAATAAAGATTTCAATGTTACCCTATTGCCGTACCCGTAAAAAAAAAAAAAAAAAAAAAAAAAAAAAAAGCGTTTTATAATTTTACAGAGGTTTTACCTCTGAAGCGCCACCTACTTAGAACGGTGACGATTTTTGTAAGAAATTTCCTACTCGTCATCCTGGACTTTTCTCTGTGTTTTTATAGGACACTGTTCATCAGACTGATCTCAGCCAAGGGTATACAGTCTCACTGCATTAATAGGAGAACTGTCTTACTTGGACTACTATCCGAACGGGTAGTCCCACCTTGAGATCACTCACCCATCTCATCATACACTAGTCTCGCTAGCTTTTTGCATCTGGGCAGTTGCCCAACGGAGGTCTTTAAAGATGTCGAATTTACGCACCACTTCAGGCAAACGCACGAACAGTCGGCATGTCTCTTCCTTCTGTCGTTGACGAACCTACTGTGTGTCCCACGAAGGTGAGGCCACGGAAGGGATCTTCAAAGGCGCAGACAAACGCTACAACCTCTCGCACACGAAGAGATTCTCATACTTCAGTTGCATCTATTGAATCTACATCCTCCGTCCGCTCCAGGTAAACTCAGTCTAAAGACTGCTATGCTGTACGTGTTCAGGATTCACCTCCAAAGAAAAAACATCACCACGAAGATTCAGGTAGTGACACTATGGATATGGGAGCATCAACATCATCCACTTCATCTATCTCATCAACCTTTTCCATATTATTTCGTAATTACGACAGCAAGTTTTCCAACGAGAAGTTTGTCTCACTCCAATTACGGAAATATCTACCACATGCTGCTCTCAAGGAAATAGTTCATACACGGAATGATTACATTCTCAAGACAGCAGACCCACCATTCGTAACAGCAGATCTTTACACCACCATTCGTAACAAAGTACCAATCGATACTTTTGGCGCAAACGCTGATATCACTCGCCTTTCCGATTCAGCACGCAAACAACCATCTCCACCACGTCGGCCCTCACTTCTGTCTGTGGTTATCCGCGGGGTAGATCCATCATACGCAGATGATGAAATCCATGAGGAACTGAAACTAGATGGCTACTCCGTTACTAAAGTTCTTAGGATTCGTAACGACCGTGGGCCCAACTACATGGTCCGAATTCTTACGCCTCATCGGGAGACGATAGACGATCTACTTGCACATGGGGCATACATCTATAATCGAAAACATAGAGTCGAACCATCGCGATCGTTAGCACCATTGCCATTACGCTGAAAGCGCTGTCAGGAATATAATACACATACCACTTCTGAATGTAAAAACAATTATAAGTGCGGCTCCTGTGCCGGACCCCATTCAAATGGCTCTGTACCAATTTACACTAACCAGCGAAGTGCTCCACATGTTCCGATAACCACCCCACTTATAGTTATAAGTGTAAAGCAAAGCCGAACCAACACCAGCCCATCCTGAACTTGTTGTACCACTCCGTACAGCATCTGCACCCCTTCAACTCCGCCTGCTACTGACGCTCCTGTCACCTTAAACCAATTGCTCACCTTTTTTACTCTGGTACTCCAAAATATTCACCCTTTCATAAGGCCACACATTCTACAGCAAATTACTCTAGCAGCTAAAGCAACATTTCATATCAATTCCACAGTTACTTATTCTGGTAATACAGTACACTTTCATGCATCTCCAATCACTCACCTCGGATAATCACCCTTTCCTTATGGCTTTAAACTTTCTGTACCTCTACAAATAAACTCCTGTTTGAAACTTTACTTCTGGAGGAACATATCACAGTTTTTTTTTCTGTTAAACGAAACATTCTTGACAAAGAGAACTCCATGTCGCATACCCGGCTACACCATTCTTAGAGCAGACAGTCACATTCCAGCACAACGAACGAATGAGGGCGTAGTAATTAGTTCCTCTCCGCTTCCCCCTATCGCCAGCACCATTGTGCCATCAATCTGTTACCTGAACATCTTATTATCACTGTATATTTCAAATCTCTCAGCATCACGTTTGCAACCATTTACGTACGTCCTGGTCACTCTGTTCTGACTCAGTTTGTTCAATATATTTCAAACACATACCGTCACTATATCATCATGGCCGATTTTAATTTGCACAGTCGCTCATAACTAGATCGTGTTGATTTCGAAGCTTTTATAACTACACACACAACTGAAGTCATACATCCTCTCCCAAAGCCTATTCAACCCATTTCCAACACAACACCTGACATTGTCATCACCTCAGCAAATCTCTCCACCCATAGTCTCATTACTGTTCTCGATACAATAGGTAGCGATCACGCTCCTGTTCAATTTATGCTTCAGTTACAAGCCACTGCATCACCTCGCTCGCAATTGCCTTCTCGCCTATGTTATCACTTCGATAAAGCAAACTGGACTCACGCTACAATGGATACTATTACCAATACCATCCAGGAAGCCAGTAAACTTTCTATTCCAACCAGTAAAAGCATTCCATACCAACCACGTCTACCACCACATTATGTGATTATGATATCCCGCTCCCGCCAACTCTTCAGAGATTACCTTCGCACCGGAAACCCTGAAGTTTTACATCATCATAAACAAATGCAACACACAGTGCACAACTACATCAAAGCGTACAAACTCAGATGCTGGGTTAAAACCTGCAATAACCTATCAAATACCACTCATCCAACAAAGTACTGGAAAAGGTTCAACGTTTTATGCGGCAAGTCTAGCAGCACTCCATACCCCATACTGATTGGAAACTCCACTGCTCCTACAGATACTGACACAGCAAATGCTTTTGCCGATCACCTCCAGACCATCTTCACCCCGCCCCCCTCTGAGGACCGGCCACACATTGCTGATCGGTTAAACCCATCTACTCCATTCTTACAGCCTAGTCATCTGCATGTTCTCAATCCAAATCAATCTGTTACCGCACCCAACACCGTCACGGAGATCACCGATACCATACGATATAAACGAAATACAGCACCAGGTCTCGATAATATAACGTATCGCCAGATCTGAGAATGTCCTTTTACATTACTACTTCTTCTTGCAAACGTTTTCACTTTCATTCTGCGCACTGGATACTTCCATATGTCTTCGAAGACTTCAAAAACACTAATGTTTCCGAAACCACATAAACCACCTCATGAACTATCTTCCTATAGGCCGATTCAGCTCACAACAACATTTAGCAAGATTCTTGAGCGCATTCTTGTTAAACGCCTCCATAGTTATCTCTCAAACAGAAACATCCTACCTCTCAACCAAGTGGGTTTCCGCCCTTCCTTTTCTATAAATGACCAAGTCTTACACCTCACAAGCCTAACCAATACACACTAATTCAGTGCATCCATCATGCCTCGTCCTCTTCGACTTGGAAAAAACATTTGATAAAGTGTGGCATCTTGGACTTATTTACAAGCTTATCAGACTTCAGACACCTACCGCATACATACGCCTCATCTTTAACTTTCTCTCTGGCCGTCTTACATACGTAGCCATCCGAAATTGTCTATCCCATCCGATCTTCTTACTCTTCGGAGTCCCTCAAGGTTCCGCTCTTTCACCGCTATTGTACATTCTGTTTATAGCTGACATGTCACGCCTTCCAGATTTTGTTCATGCCTTCCGGTATGTAGACGATACCGCTTTTTTCGCGCTGGGCACATCCATTCAACATATTAACCGCATCTTACAAACCGCCATAGTTGACTTTTGCCGCTGGTGTCGACACTGGAAACTTAAAATTAACGGTACAAAGACACAACCCTTCGTTTACATCCCGAAGAAGAAAACATCTAATGTACGCAGAAATCGACGTTGTCTCTCCCTACATGTTGATCATGTTCCGTTGCAAGCTACCAGGACAGTAACCTATTTAGGCATCACTTTTGACACTCACCTTCCATGGATGCACCATCTTACAACAATAACGACAGAGACTTACAATAGACTAAATTTGCTTAAACGTCTCGAGGGTACGACTTGGGGCCTAATAGCTTCTACTGCCTTAAACACCACAAGGTCTTTCTGCGCCATACTTTAACGTATGGCTTCACAGCTTGGAACGCTGCTTCCGACACATTCTACAATAAACTACTTGTCCTTGAACGACACGTCTTCCTGATAGCTTTTCGTATAACATTGCCTAGCCCAACACGTGATCTCTATTTCCGTATCTCATTTCCAACGTTGCAATATCACCTTGAAACACTCCGACACTCCTAATTCTGTAGCCGCTTTCAAGCTCACCATCCCCTTCTCTTTGACACAATGGAATACTTAGCATTACATCCCATACCTTCACGTATGTACACACTCCATTATCCCTTCTTTTCACGCTATATCATTACACACTTCCACCCTCACTTTTGCTTATCAATGATTACATTACTCATGTTCATCGTCCTCTCATATTCCCATCATTTCATGCACAGTGATTTCCTCTGTTTACTAACTTGGGTTCCCATAGTCTTTCATCATAGCCTAGAGTCCCCCTAGGCAAGGAGATAACCGCATTTGTCTGCTAATATTTGACCTTTTGTGTTGTCCTATGCATCGCACCTCACTTCATCCTTCACTTCCATCAACCAATAATTACAAACTCATATATTAAAACATATATTTTCTCTGTTTGTCTTTATTTCAAACTTTGTCTCTTTTTCATACATGTTCTAGTTGTTTCCTATTATGTTTCTTATTATGTATGTTATTTCCGTAACTATCATACATACTGAAAACCTCACTTTCATTATTTTTATTTTTTTCTCTGCAATTCATAACAACTGCATGACTGTATGTATTAACATGTATCACTGTATTTAATGTTTGTAAATTGTGATCATTCCTTATCCACGCCAAAAGTCCAGTAATTAAACGAATAAAGGTATACTACAACACTCAGACCATCCCAGACCTTGAAACCTAAGTCTTCCCACACCACTTCCCTAAAACAGGGCGTAACCCTGTAAAAGATAGCTAGTCTTGGCTAGCATTAAAAAATTAAAAAAATAAAAGCGTTTTTATTGCCGTTGTAGCATTTTAATAGATAGATACTTCACCCCTCTACAATTGCCCCTATAACTGCTTAAGCAAATGCTGATTTACAACGTAGTTAGTTACGGCTGCTAGTGCATTACTTCATATCCGTGTTTATTAAGATGTGTTTTTAGTTCCTGGTCTGGTTTGTTTTCCTCGTTAGAACATCCTGTTAAACAGGATAGACGTATGGGATTTTTGACAAATTACAAACATTATTGAGTAAGTCTAGGATTTAGATTTACCAAACTTCCTGAAAATCATAAAAATAAATATACATATCAAACAATCCACTTTAAGTACCTCAAAACTCTTTTTAAAAAATCTCTTAAAACTTACATGATTGAAGTATGACTATTTTAAATATTGTCCAAATTAAAGTATCCAGCTTCGCGCTGACTCAAAGCCTTTCATTTAGATCGGGTCTGGCTTTAATAATAAGTTCTTTTCGTTATATTTTGTGTTAAAAATGTGCGATAGTGCATTGAACTCATGTTGACACTTTTAATACACAGAATGAACATTGATATATGTTACTGATAGATTATTATTATTATTATTATTATTATTATTATTATTATTATTATTATTATTATTATTATTATTATTATTATTATTATTATTATTATTATTATTGGAAATTCACTCACTTAATAGCTACACAAAATTACTTGTTTTCAATTTGCTATCTCTCTCTCTCTCTCTAGTCTGTCGTAGCATAGTTAGTTAAATATCTACGGTCTTATGCAGAGTCGTTTTGACGTATGATTAGCGTCATACTAAAGACCTAACTACTGCAGGAAACATATGTTAGTCGAACTCTTTAGTATGACACTAATAACGCATCAAAACGACTCTGCATAAGGCTCCTACTTACTAAGTGAGAGGCACGAGTTCGATTCCAAGTAGGGACGGAAAATTTTTCTCATTCAATTCTCGCTTTTATGAGGCTCTGTGGTTCATTCAAGCTCTGCGGTATCACTTCTACATCACGTCACCTCTCTCAATGCTGGATTTAACGAAATGCCGAACTTTTACTTCCACACATAGCTCTTAGATGACTACGGTCTGTTTAGAGAGGAAGAGAGAGGGTGCGACCATTGCTTTATCTTTACATCATAAAATATATTATATTAAATACAATACTGGCAGAAACTTGGAAATTTAATTTTCAACTATAAAGATTAGAAAATATCACTGTTTGTTTAGCCAGCATTAATATAATCGGTATATATATTACTGTACGTATGGTTCGGAGATTTAGACATTACGAAAGTTAAAGAAGAAGCTTTTAGAGAGCTTCTAAATGTGACGTCGGAGGAAGATGAAGGAGATAACATGGACGGAGAAAGTAACAAATGAAGAAGTTTTAGAATGAGCAGGAGAGAAATGGATGCTTTTAGTTAGCATTCTTCATAGGAAGATCAATTGTATTGGACACATCTTGCGAAGAAATTGTGTTCTTCATAGCGCGATAAAGGAAAAGATGGAAGGAAAGCGAGGGGAAAAAATAAAATGAAATCTTTAAGTTTTACGTCCCAAGGTTATGCCGGCTAGGCTAAAAAATAGATGATGATGATGAGAAATGAATGAAATGGTGGAATGAAGAAGGTGGGAGAACCTCGAGAAAACCCATGCACTCGGTGTCTAACCATCACAAAGTCAACTTGGCGCGAGCTGGGATCGAACCAAGAACTCCAAAATTGAAAGCTCTACCACTGAGCCACCGCGGCCCTCAGGAAAGTGAGGAGTAGGAAGAAGAACACAACTGATCGATGATTTGAAAACTAGAAGAAAATATTGGGAAATAAAACTGGAAGAAACATTTCCAAACCGGAAAAAAAGAAAATTTCATTAGTTCCCGGACCTGCCAACAGGCGGAATACTTACTTATACATGTATATATATACCGGGTGTGTCAGAAGGCCAGTGCCATATGTCCACGCTGGTAAGGTGCGTTATGTTAAACGAAAAAGCAACGTTTCCAGTTCAGCAGTCTGTTCTAACGAAATAACGGAACGAACAATAACACGGAGAACGTGACAATTGTTATGGAAGAACCTAATATACCTCAAATCCGTTACCCAATGATGCTGTATTGTTCGTATGGTGAGGGTCTAAGCAGAAATAGACTGCTAAACTTGAAACTTTATGAATGTAGAGCCCAAACGGTTGATGCAATTGAAAAAAAAAATCACTATTTTAAATTGAAAACTACCTATTTTCAACAACTTTCCTCTTTCTCAATTTTTTCGCATCTTTGTTTATAACACAGTTGGCATTCTTCTTTTCATTCTGGTGATTTCAAGTAAAATACTGGTTGAGGCTACCCTATAAATAATGTCTAGCTGCGTCGCGATCCGCCAATTTTACAGGGCTGACCTAACAACCTGCCAACCTACCATCTACGGTGTAAGAAACCTATCTCGAGCTTCTGGATCTGATGCGTTCCTCTCAGTTGTTAGAAAGTGTACTTTTGCATGTGTTAGTAAAATAAAGCTCCTTCGTCTGCACTTAAGTAAATTATAGTTTTGTCAATACCTACGTTATAGACTATTCACACAATACACTCACTTGCGAAACCTGTAATTATTCCTGGGATCAATAAACTACAGCCATTCTGCAAGGAGTTTAATATTTTTAATTTGCGCTTAAACATTTCCCTGAGTCGGGGACTAACGACTTTTTTCCTTCTTATTATTATTATCGGGATAACGATTTTCAGTTTAGCCGAGGCCAACGCTACCCTGTCAAGCTAAGATCTTCCAGATTGGTTAGTAGCTGAGTTGTGATTTTGCTGCTCGGATTACAATTTAGTGTCTGTCAGGTGCACACGCAGAAATTTTAATAAGATACACTTAAAAATGAATTTTTATTCTTTTTACTAGACACAACCTCAGACATATTAGTATGCTTGTCGGTTGAGGAAACTTTTGGGCCTTTGAGTCCCTGGCCCAAGGGCACATAGGAATACCTCCTCTAATAATTGGCAATGGGTACGTTGACTCACTTCCTCAAATTTCAGGAGAAATGCATAGAACCAAATCTTAAATTTTGAAAATTGCCAAAACTAAAGATTTGGTATAGGACCATGTACCTTTGCAAGTTTTGGTGGTCCATCTCATTCCCTTTCATGAATAAAAACGGTCTAAAATTCAAAATTTGAAGGTTTCAGACCTATTTTATCTCCTTTGATGAGGATTTATCACGTTACATGGTTATGTGGGCCCATTCTCATTCATAAGACATGGGTATATTAACGCACCTCTCTTAAATTTTGGGTGGGATATATAGGACTACCCTATGACTTTGGGAATTGTCGAAAAGCAAAATTTGGATAATGCTCTCTGGGACACAAATATATACATTTGTAAATTTGGATGGTCCATCTTGTTCTCTTTCATATGTAAAAATTACCAAAAATTCAATTTTTAAAAACCTATTGTATTCTCTTTGGTGAGTATTTATCATGTTATATGGTTAAATAGTGAAGTATATGAGTTTATTCTCTTTTATAAGACATGGGCACAATAACGGACCTCTCTAAATTTTCGGAAAGGGTATGTTGACCTACTCCTTAAATTTGGAAATTGCGAAAAAGTAAAATTTGATAAATGTCCTATAGAACTTGAATATATATTTTTGTAAATTTGGTTGGCCCCACTTATTCCTTTTTATGCTTAAAAAATTGGCAAAAATTCAAAATTTGGAGCTTTTTGATTTATTACATTCTTTTTGATAAGACTTTGTAGCATTATATGATTATATAAATGAGTACAAGGGTTAATCTTCTTTTATAAGATATTAGTATATTAATGCTTTCGTTTAAAAATTTGGGATGGGTACATTGTTACCGCTTAAGTTTAGGAATTGTCAAAAAATATATATTAGTATATATATATATATATATATATATATATATATATATATATATATATATATATATATATATATATATATATATAATAAATGTTCTCTAGGACTCAATTAGGCCTACTGTAATTTTGGTTGTTCCTGCTTGTTCCTTTTTATGGGTAAAAAGTGGTCTAAAATTCAAAATTTGGAGATGCTTGACATATTCTCTTCGATGAGAATTTAGTATATTATATGCTTATATAGATAAATACAAGGATTAATTATTTTTCATAGGATAAGGTACATTGATATTTTCCTTGTAAAATTTGGGAGGGGTATTGATCAATGTCTTAAATTTGGGAACTGTAAAAAATATTTATTAGTAAATGTTCTCTAGGATTTGAATATATACTTCTCTAAATTTGGTCCATCTTGCTTATTCTCTTTTATGGGCACAGATATACCAAAAATATATATAGTCAAAAGTAACATTTGATGTTTGGGAGAACTTTAAATTTTGACGGGAAATTGAAGTAGTGAGATGCGAATTTTGAATATTGTACTTAAGGTTCATTAAGATAGATTGTAACATAATCATATGGATGAATACAAAATCCAACTGTTTTCCATTGAACATGAGTTCCTTGAAATACTCTTCTTAAATTTCGGGAGGAGTACATTTGGCTCACCCTTAAATTTTGGAATTATCGAAAAATAAAAATTCCTAATTGCTCTCTAGGACTCAGGTAAATTTGAGTACTCTAACTTGTGTCTTTTCATGGGTAAAAAATGCTAGAATTTAAATTTGAGGATATTGACCTAATATATCCTCTTATCGCTTTGGAACTTAAGGACAACTCATAGTCTAAGGTTAGGACTTGAACCTCATAGATAATTATTACAACCGATTGATATGAACGAATAACATTTCAAATTTTGAACTTTAATTGCAACTGATAGTCTAAGGTCATTGGTGGAAAGTTTTTGAAAAGTTTTGTGTCAAAATTTTAGTTCGAAAATTTTTGAACCTTAGTATTGTAGTTACAGCATAGGCTATGGTCTGTCATTTGTGGAAAGTTATTCTTGATGCAATCTGATTGACTGATCCCTTTTAAATCTTTGTATAAAATATTTAAAAGGTCTTCGAAACTTTTTGCTTAAAATTGTCTGTTGATTATTTTGAAAATTTTTGAACCTTAGGATTATAGCTACAACTCACAGTGTAAGGTCACCGGTGAAAAAAATAGGACTTAGTATGTAACAATAACAATTTCGCAATCTGAATTTTAGTCACAACTCATAGTCTAAATCATTAGTGGAAAACGGTTCTTGGTGCAATCTGATTGGCTGATCACTTTGAAATTTTAATTTTAAATTTTTCAAATATTTTGAATACTTTTGTTTAAAATTATTTTGATAATTTTTAAAGTTTAGTTTGAAAATTCGTTTAACCCTGGGATTGTAATTACGACTCGTGGTCTAAGGTCATGGAAAAAAGTTTAGAACTCGAAACCTGATAGGTAATTATTAACACCTTTTGACATACAACAACAATAGTTTCACACTTTGAACTTTACTTACATGTCATAGACTAATATCATTGGTGGAACATCATTCTTGATACAATCTGATCGGTTGATCACTTTTAAATCTTTGCTTAATGTTTTTAAAAAGTTTTTGAAACGTTTCTTTACATTTTCACTATAAGTTTTTTGGATCACTAAGTTTTAAAATTTGTAGTTTGAAAACTTATTATAGTTACGACTCATAGTCTAAAGTAATTGGTGGAAAGTTATTCTTAATATAATTTGATTGGCTAATCACTTTCAAATCTTTGTGTATATTTTTTGAAAGGTTTAAAGATATTTACTTTAATTTTTGATCACTGTTTGATTTTTATATTTTTGTTTTAAAACGCTTTGTTTGAATATCTTTGTTTAAACTTTTTAAGTTGGAAAATTTTTGCACTCATTAAAGTGTTTGAAAATTTTTGATTAAAAGCTTTAGTTTGAAAATTATTTGCATTTGTTGAAAAGCTTTTAAAATTTCGTTTGAAAATTTTTTACTAAAAAATTTGTAGCTCACAATATAATTTACAAGTTTAAGGAAAGAATCGGAACAGTTTAGAATAAAGAAATCTGTCAAAAGTTTCTTCGTACTACTTTTATCATGAGTTTGAGAAAATTATGAAGTCATATGAAATAGGATTATGGCCGGGAACACACAGGGGCAGTTCAGTAAATTCGGTCCTCAGTGGACTTACCAAAATTGACTCATATTTTGAATCCTTTTGTAGATATTCGGTTAGCAAACACGTCTTCACCATGAGATATTAGGATTTAATCACGGTAGGAGCACATATAATTCAGATTCTACGTTAAACAGTACGTCCACAACTTTGTATTGAAAATAAATGGTTAGATAGATTACTCATTCGAATTAGAGACAATCGAAATCGAATGCATATTTAAATTTCAAAGCATCATTAAAATATTACCGCGTCTCTGTTTTTAAAAGTTAATATTAAAACTATACGAGAAAGGAAGCTATTGTTAACTTTTTTATCTACTCATTCGAATTAGAAACAATCAAAATCGAATACATATTTGAATTTCAAAGCATCATTAAAAATATTACTGTGTCTCTGTTTTTAGAAGCTAATATTAAAACTATAGGAGAAATGAAGCTATAGTTAACTTTTTTATCTTTAATTACTTTTGTATCCGTATGTAATCTGTTTGTTATTACATTGTTAATAAGAAGTATGTAAATGGGTATATAACCGAATGATTATTACGGTATCGAATGAGAAATTCAAACTGAACAATCAAGTTGAGCAGTTTTGGCAATATCAATTGCTTTCCTCTTTTGAATAGCTTAGGTTCTTTGTGCTGAGTAAAATGTTTAAAATTAAATTTAATAGTTATGTATGTAAGAAATACATCTGTTATACAATAGAGCAACGATTATCCGAGCTAATATGGACCGAACTAACCTAAGATAATCGGGGCTTATATAATACAGAGTTTCTGCAAAATAACTTGCAGTACTGTATGTACGTACCAAAGTAATGGCGTCATTTAAGGACGCCAATTGTCTCCTGAGTTTGTTTTTTGATTTGATTTTGAGTTTCGCGTTCTTTTCAGCAGCGACGTTACATGAGGCATGTACCTATCGCTTAGTGTGAGATTCCAACATGTGCTCTCGCCGGTCTCCTACGTTAACCGCTTAGCTACGAGGAAACTTCCCCTTGAGTTTGAGAAACATAATTTTTAATAATGTGTATACTGATAATAAAAACTTGGAACTCTTAATTCGGTACGCAATCTTGAGCCCATCCCCTGTCTAAATCTGATATGACGCTACTGGTATGAGGTACAATATAATACATAGGGCTATTAATTGTTGAGGTGTAAGTTGAAACGTAAAATAATAAAACACAAAAATTTAAAAAGTAAAACACTCACAGTACAACATTTTTCAAAATTGAGGACTTTGATGTAATAAGGGCGTAAGCGAGTTTACGCCCTTTTTGCATCAAACGCATTTGTGGCTTTTGCCATGCTTTTTTAGCCTTCTGGTAACATTTCAATTCAATATCGGAATAAAATGCTGCATTTAACGTTGTTTTATGTAAGGAAAAAAAAAAACTACTTAAATTTTCAACATCGTTTTTCTCCAAGTGCATGTTCAAGACTTATTGCATCAAACTCCTCAAATTACATTCTAAAATAGTCCTGAAATTTAAAAGACGATTCTTGACAGCATGGTTGCGGAGTTGCTTCATTAGTACGCACGGGGCGTGAGGGCTTATAAGACAGAAAAAAAAAAAATCAGGATACAACGAAAGCTGCTCGATACCCGAGCGAGTTAGAGATTCGCGCTACTGATTCCGGAGTGGAGCGTTCGAATTTTCTCCATTTCTTTTCAACTTTTTAAAATTATTATTATCATTATTCTTGTCAAGTTATACAATTTCCCGCGTCGCCTCGGTTTCTGCTCGTACACTACTATAAATATACCACATTGACTTGACACCTAGTTTTCGGTTCCAAGCGCTGCTATCGGCTGAAGGAATTCCACTGCCTTTGGCGCAGATAGCTACAAGACTCTCTCGTTTAGCAGAAGCTGAACCCTTATTGGCTCAACGCGTGGGTGTGAGTTTTAGTTCACATTTTTGCCACGGCTCAAGATATTTTGGCAACACGATAGGGGCGGATCCAGAACAGTCTCCTGGGGGCGGAGTGGAAAGATTCTCAGTTTTCTCTCTCACCGGGCTTTTGAAGCACTGTTACCTGTACCGCTGGGGGTGGGGGCGAACGACCTTTCACCACCCTGGATCCGCCTATGTACGCTACAAGGCGCGCCAGTTAAAACGCGAGTCATTCGCTCCAGCATTTCTTTTCTTTTCTTTTGGGACTACTGGTTAACCTGAAAGATAGTCTCGTTCGATTAGTCGGAGCTCAGGTGTTACTGTGGACAACTGCCCTTTCATATGGAATTTGCTTGAACTCGAAGTCCTGCTCAAAATTCGAACGTTTCAAGAATATTGTTAATGAACCACTCACATCCCTTTTCCTTCTATTCTGGATCAAATATCAAAAACAGCTTAAACACATATTTAATTATTTTAAATAAAATATATAAGTACTAAACTTTATGTCTCTAACCTTAAGGAATTCCGAGATGTATATATATATACATATAATAATTGCAACCCCTACTTCTTTTTTTCCTTCTAAGTCAAATTAAAAATAAATAAATTATTTTAAATGAAAAGTCTAAATATCAAATTTAATATATTTAAACTAGAGATTCTGAGATATGGATATCTTATAATAATTTCAACTCTCTTCTTGTTCTTGCTACTACTTTTCTTCCCTTGTAGGTCAAATATCGAAACACGCTGTGCTCCCTTGTGGCGTATATGGTTAGCGTATCTATCTTCAGTACGAGAGATGCGGCTTCGATTCCCGGTGGGAGCTCATATTCGGATTTCATGTTAACCTGTAGGCCCACATCTCATATTGCCTTGGTGCTAAAAGGGACGCTTAGCTCTTAATCCAATGGTTCCTAACCTTTTATGACTGACGACAGATTTTACTGAACGCTCACGACCGCGACACATTTATTTATTTATTTATTTATTTATTTTTTGTTAAGAAAAATATAAATTGTAATAGTGCAATTATATAATCCTAAAGTAGAGCTAAGCATTCTTGTTGCTTCTGGAGGCGTTCACTGGCACAGTCTGCCTTAGAATTTAATAAATTATAAAATGGTCCATGATTTTTAAATCCTAAAATTTCGCAACGTACTTGATGAATTTGGATTTCAGTTTAGCGTCCCTTTAAGCAGAGGCTATATCAGGCGTAGATCTGCAGTTTAAAGTGAAATCTGAACCACATAAGCTCTCGTCAGGAATCGAACCTGGGTATTCCGCGCCAAAGGCGTGTATACTATCCACATAACCACAAGGGAGCTTTGGCACACTCGATGGAATTGTGTGACATACCAGTTTGAAACCACTTCTCTAATCCAGCCTTTCATCGAAAGACGCCGAAACACACGTTTAAACATTTTAAATGAAAAGCATAAATTCCAAATTTCATAACTCTAATCGTAATGGATTTCGAGATATGGAATCTTCTTATAATACTTACAACGTTTTATTTTCAGGCAACAGTACCGACTTCTGTATAACTTTTGGAGGAGGGAATTTACATATACAGTATGTGTTTAGTAGTCAGATGCCCAAACAAAGATCCAAGTAAAGGTATCCAAATTCTAGGGGCCAAAGCCAACTTTAAAAGGGCCCGGGCCTTTCAGATAGATACACGTAGCTCCAATCGAATATCCAAAAGTCCTTTTTTAGTGGTACATTACATCACAAATCCTACGTTCTGTCAAAATTTCAAGTTTGTGACTTAAGCAGTCTGGCCTAGGTGTCGATCAATGAATCAAAACTTCTTTCATACGTAGAGATGAATATGCAATGACATTTTTTTTCTCTGTAGTATCTGTGCCCTATAATAACTTATAGAAGCCTTCAAAGTGAAAGATCACTGAAGGTTCCAAAGCGGGCGGGGGTGAGGTTATAAGGGGGTAAAAATCCGATTTTGCTGCCACTGCCGATGTGACTTCCTTCTTGTAGTACTCTGAAGCCGCCACTACAAGCAATTTATATCTATGTACTCGTAAGAAAAGGTAAGCTCATAAAAGCGAATCATTATGACATCATACGAAAATTAATTCAATTATTCTGCTATTAAAGATACAATTATGCTTTTGCAAATACAGGTATTAAGAATATATGAATTTAATGCAACAATTAAATAAATATCGATCAACATCAACAATGGAATTATAGATACACTTACTCCAGTCTACAACTCATCTACTTTGTCGCGTCACATTCTTTATACTATCCACGTAACCATAAACCAACGTAGATTAACTGGATTTATGACTGTAATATGTAAATAGGCAGATTAGATTAGTAACTTTAAGTAATCATGAAGTGAGGTTCCAATATTTTTATTTTAAATAATATATATTCATCACATATTTAAATTTTGTATACTTGTTTTTTCCCACCTCCCGAAAATTAGTCCCTAAATCCAAATGTTGCACACACGGTAAAACCGGCCCTGC
This sequence comes from Thermobia domestica, assembly GCF_964235325.1. Lineage (NCBI taxonomy): Eukaryota > Metazoa > Arthropoda > Insecta > Zygentoma > Lepismatidae > Thermobia > Thermobia domestica. Next base: position 194,886,799 of record NC_137455.1, on the reverse strand, counting down.
ATAATTATAATTGTGATAAATAAAATCGCGCACAACAAACAGTTACAATAAGCAACAAAACCTAGACATTCATGTAGAAAATTGTGTCCGGGGAGACAAAATCAAAATGCGAGGGGCTGCATTGGAGCTTTACTGGCAAAAGGGATGCTCTGCACGAAGTTGTAATTTAATCTATCTTGGCTCCGGGAGGGGAAGGTGAGAAAAAGCCGCGCTGAAATACGCCTGGTAGTAACATTGATGAAAACGATATAATTGCTTTGAATACATATGAGATTTCCCTTCTCTGTGCCTATACTCAGCAAATAAGACAATACGTTACTGTATAATTTGCAATAAAAGTGATTTGCTAGTATAGGCCTGTTTTCAATTTTGCTTCATGTAACAGAACTGTTTAGTTCAACAATAGGTGCACTGGCATTTGCATTCTCAACGCCCCTAACTCTCGCTCTCACTCCTTGTAAGCCACGGAGCGACGGATAGCGGGGAATATGCAAATCGTAATTTGCACAACGGATGTTTCTCTTGTTTCCGCAACGATATTTCTGTCTCTCTGACACAACATTAACTTGTGAAATAGAGTATGAACTTTCCTTTAAATTAAGATGATGATGTATTTCAACATTTTTTTTTTTTTTTAACGTATCCCTTTGCAATACGTTTTAGGTAGGGAAATGACGTTTCACGTGCAATTTTCTTCTCATGGCCTTGTCAAGGGTCAAGCACTTTTGAGTTTTAGGACTTGGGGTTCATAGAGTGGTGTGATACAAGAGGAGGCGGAAGTTGCGCATGCGCACAACACTGGAAAGTTCATTCGGTCTTCGGGTCACGACGCGAACAAAGTTTTTAGTTGTGTATGTTGAAGGCGGGAGAACGCGTTCTGCTTGGCCTGGTAGAGTCAACAACCATCGTTTTCTTGAATACGTGGGATGCTAAGATTTTCTCGTGTAACATTTTACGTGAATTAGCATTCGTACACGTCAGAAGTTTCACTTCTCAGTGACTTAGTTGTCCGTTGTCCTTGAGGTAAGATACAAAACTCTTTTAATTTCGCTTTATTTCATTTTGTGAAGTTGTTTCCGCCTTTTTAAAAGGTGGCTACGTAAGGTGTAAATTTATGGTGTTCTGAGAAAGCCGGTGCGTTGTGGCACAAACTGTGTGCTCCTACGCTTGACAAACTATTTTGAAAAAAAGATCTTGCTGTTTTAAATTATACATAAATAGAAGTAAATTTGTAGATAATTTTCCACTTACCATATTAACCGGAAGCACAGTTTAACGGATTGTTTGAATGAGCCGGCTGTTCGCTTTCGATGTGTGTGAAACTGATCTGTGAAGGCGTGGTTTATACTATGATCGTATGTATACTGTGCCGAAAAATAGTAAATAGTGAATAAAAGCGTGTTAGGATTAAGTAAACTTAGATCTTTCGATGTAAAGAACAGCAGGACACGTGGAGCTTTGAGGACAGGTGTGTTCGCGATGGAGCGATTGACACAAGTCTTGTTTATGTTGAGTTGAATACTGCAGTTTGGTTTCTCAGTGCGGTTATTTGGTCTAGGTAATGCGTAGCTCTAAGCAAAGGTGGTTGAATGTATCTGGGCCAATCTTGAACTACAAAATATTCATACTGAATCAATGCAGTCTAGTAAAGGGTGGTTATAGACTTGTCTGGTGGACCGTTTTATAGCAATAGTACCTTTGCAGTTAAATGTTTTCGCGATTCAACTTCGGCAATGACTGGAAACTGAGTACTTGTGATCTGTAGCAGTTCAGTGAACCACGCCCCCTTTCATCGTGCCATATTGACCTTGAGCAGTGGTTCTCAAACTTTTTTTGACTGATGACACACTTTACTCAACGTTTAGGACATCACGACACTTGTTTGATATTATAAATAATAATAATGAATATTATAATATATAAATATTATATATTATAATATTTATAATATTATAAATAATAATGAAACAAATTAGTTTTTACAATGACTGTATATAGCACTCATCATTATTGCTGCCGTTGGAGGTGTTGACAGGTACACTCTCTCGATTTTAACTATTAAAGTTCATGAGTTCTAAATTCTAAGATTTAGCGACACACCTTAGTGTGAAATACCAGTGTCGCGACACATCGGTTGAGAATGACTGTCATAGTGCTTCCAAGAATAAATGAATTTAGTTTACAAGATAATTGTAATTCAATTTACTTCCCAGTTTTGTTTTCCTATGTGTTCTCGAACGAAGATCCGGAATGAAAATTCTTTGGAGCGTCTGTGCTTATAGTAATTAAAGAACTTTTTAACAATACTTCAGTCTCGCTGTGTGTGGTGAAAGATTTGGCACTCGTCTGATGACAGACGTTAAATAAGCTTTATTAGGCTATTCCCTGATGTTGCAGCCACGAAGTAACCCTCGTGCTACGAACTCTCTGCGATTATGGTCTTTTAAACCTAGCCATATTTCCTCCCCGCTTCATGTGTTTGGTTATTGAAATGTAGCGCCCCTTTTCTACCGAAACGTGGACCTACATGTGAAGGTGAAACTACATAATGGGCAAGGGCGCCGATCCTGGGAGGCCGAGCCCCCCTTCCCCAAGCTTATGTGGGCCCCCTATTGTATTTATGAGTATAAAATATTTGGCATAATTTGAATGCAGTTTGTCTTAAAATCCTCTATTTTATATAAAGTCGGATTTAGGGGGTGAAAGGGTGCACTTGCACCCCCCTTTCGTTGTAAATATACACTACCTAAAGTGAGGAGCTGGCAGTGAGTTTTCCAAATATCAATAGTATCAGTCTATTTTGTGAAGGTTTGAAGGAAAATGATCCATCGAGAGCAGGCATTTAGCATTTCCGGGCCAATTTTTCATTCACACCACAGATACCTAAAGGCATTTACAAAACTCATTCAAATGTACGGGCAGATATTTGGTGCAACTCCCTCAGAAAATCATGGTTCCGACCTGCCAACAGGCATAATGATAAAATTCTTGTCGACTTCTTCAGTGGTTCGAAGGAAAGACTAACCCTTCAAGAAAATAATTAGAACATGCCATTCAAGACAAACCTATTACCTTAATTTGTCCTTATTCGATGTTAAAAATATATAAAAATTTGAAAAGTTAAATTAAATTTTAGTTTGTTTCTCGGTTATGCGCTTGAGACTAAAGGAGACGAGTTATTAATGAAAGGGAATTATTGTGAAATTAAATATTAGCACTCTCTTGCCGAGAAATGAAATTGTTTTACGTCCCACGGATATGCCGCGGAGGCTAAAGGAGACTGATGAGAAATAAATGAATGAAACTGTGAAATGATGTGGGAGGAAACTGGAGACCACCGAGAAAGCAAGCACACTGGCTGTCCACCATAAAATTCACTGGGGGCGAGCTGGGATCGAACCAAGGACCCCATGCACCAGAAGTGAACGCTCTACCACAACCACCGCGGTCCATCCCCTACCCGTCCGCGGACCATATATATATCTTCTGCATCTAAATGTCCCCTTCCTCAAATTTACAGAGAAATCTTCGCCCTTTATAATGCGCGTTCAAATTTGAATGCTTATATACTGGATCGAATCTGGGATCACGTGCACCAGTTTTTTTCGTGTTAATGTAGGATGAATGACCAGGTTTAGAAAGATAACGTGGGGCATGCAGTAAACTGGCATACCTTTAAAATTCACGTAAGTACCAGGTCATTATGTCATAAATGGCAGTGAGAAAGAAGTTTTCTTTTCAAAATAGCCAGATTAACCTTATTCCTGTTATAATCTTCCCGCTCCTCTAGTTGCTAGCACATGTGCCTTCGGTGTACGTAGTTTCAGGTCACTCTTGGTAGGGGATGGACTGCGGTGGCTAAGTGGTAGAGCGTTCACTTCTGGTGCATGGGGTCCTTGGTTCGATCCCAGCTCTCCCCCCAGTGAATTTTATGGTGGACAGCCAGTGTGCTTGTTTTCTCGGTGGTCTCAAGTTTCCTCCCACTTCATTCATTAGTTTCATTCATTCACATTTTGTTTTTTAGGTTCATACGGCTACTTTTGGATCTGCTCAAAAATTGATTCATATAATTATGGTACTAGCTATTTGGAATGCGAAAAGGTGACCCTCACTTCCGATAAATCAGATGAGCTCACACCTACGTTAGGACAGCTGAATTTCCTATAATTTTGGTTTGATTTCGAACTATCAACGGTGATTTGAAGATGGGTAGCTGGGAGTCCCCCATCCCATCCACAGTTTTCGTAATCTAGAAAGTCTATTACTAGGAACACTATTCTTTCACGTTTGAGTGTATGTACTCTTACTTACAATTACATCAGTTAACATTTTAGTATTCGGGAAGTGATGTTGATCTCATAAGGTTCTCCGTCCGTACGTAAGTCTACGTCCATTGATCTTAATATAGCTATTAATCAGGTGGTTGAATTTATCGCAGTCATCACATACCTACTAGCAGGAAGGTACGAGAACCAAAGATAAATTTAGATGTAGCCGGGGCCCATTCTCAGATCAAAGGCTGTGCAGTTAATTTCATGCAAGAAGACTGCATTTGAGGAGTTTTAGTGTAGCTAAGTTTTTGTGTGTTTGGAAACCCTTTGGTGCTAATTGAATTGGCTCCTTTTGTCGAGCGAATTTTTTCTACTGTAAATGCATGTAAGATGAATTAAATTCGCAACAGATTGTACCAGGTTATTCTTTCCGATGTCCTTTTTACGGAATGACAATATTTAGTTTCAGATTGGAAATAGTTATTGAAACTGCTCAAAGTGGATCAGCCGGAATAATCGTTCGATTTTAATATTTACTTTAATAATAATAATAATAATAATAATAATAATAGTAAATTTAAAAAACGGGGTTCTCAATGTGACAGTTCAATATTCATTAATGAGTGAAATTTGCTTTTTAAAATTCACTGCGTATTCAGATTATTCATGCAGTTTCACACCAGGCAAAAGTTTCACCATGCAATTCTTCAGACGGATTAACACCCAGTTGCGCACTTATGATTGTACTTACCAAATTTGGAAATCCTTCTAATGCAAGGTGACCAGACGTCCCGTTTTAGTAGCCGGGACAGTCCCTTATTTTCAACCGTTGTCCCGTTTTTTCTAATTCTCAAACGGGACGCTTAATGTCCCGTTTTTAAGCAAACATGACCCAGGTGTTCCGTAATTATTATTCAAAACTAGCAGCGTTCACCCCGCTTCGCTGCGGTCACCCCGGAACGCAATAAACTTTGTTACTTAGATAATTTTTACTTTTTCGCTTTCAAGTAAAACCATAGAAGATTGCAGTAAATCTTAACATTATATCGCCTGTCATTTATGTTAACCCGCCCCGCTTCGCTGCGGTCATCCCGGAAGTTTTCGCTTTCAAGTAAAACCATAGTAGATTGCAGTAAATGTTAACATTATATCGCCTGTCATTTATGTTAACCCGCCGAGTGACACGGTCATGCGGGTTGCATATAAATACGTTTATTTTTACCTATGATGAACTAACAAAGGATTTGTACGTTATGGACACTTGAATGGTCAATTATCTCAAGACACTGGTAATTAAAAATTAAAGTGATATGATAAAAACCATCTAGGGTCCAAATCCTAATAACCCCCCAAAAATAAAAGAAATTGGTTCAGCCGTATTAGCGTGGTGAGGGAACAAAGGATTTGTACGTTCTCTTTTATATAATAGATATAAATGGTCACTGCTAATTCTACACTCTTCCGTACCAACACGCATTGGGAAGGTTCAGCCGTGCCTAGAACTTCTGAATATTGAAATGAGAATTGAGTGTTCTGTGGTTCAAGTGGGAATTCTGAGTGTTGAAGTAGCTAAAAGTATTGTTGGATAGTACTTAAGTTAGAAACGCTGTGTTATCATTCCCACTTGTGTATTTTGTAAATTGAAAACACTGAGTCCCAAAATGCAATGTTGAAGTTACCCCTTCTCCCCCCCCCCCCCGTCGCCGATTCGTATGCGTCCCGTATTTGAAAGTAAAAGTTCTGGTCACCTTGTTCTAATGCCCCTTTCGAGCTTTGTGAGAACTACGACCAAATTGTCCTCAAAAACGATCCAACACTCAGTCGCAGCTATATAAAGTATTTGTTCATTAGACGTTTGAACGACAGGATTATTGGGGATGGTTAAATGCCCATGTGGGGGAAATTTCCAGTACAATGAAGGAGAAAGATACACATGCCTCCCTGTGTTCCAGCCTGCTCATCCAAGGCGTGCATACCGCCACGCAGTTGAAAGTTTGAGGGGATGTTCCCTTTAGATATCCCGTAGTTTAGCTCTTGAATTTCTTGAAATGACTAAAACTTCTGTCCGTAGGAAATACATTGCCAAATAGCAAATGGCCTACCTCTGCTAGTGCTTTAGCTAGTCTTTATATTCAACAATAAAGGGTTTCTTTGTAGTTTAGACTGAGTAGGGATTGACAACAAAAAAAAAAAAAAATTGAAGACAGAGAGATTTAATTTTTAAGTTAAAATGTAAATCAGGCGATAAGGTGGATCACTACCCTGAAATCGGTATATATTTTAGATCATTGCCTTAACTACTGCTCAATGAAACGTTACATATTGTAAATATTGTACTATAAGGCAGAGTAATGTTTCAGCTACAGTACAAGACACTAATTCATTTGGTTGTCTTCTGATGGCGAAAATTGTAACAAATAAGAGAAAATATTTGATTCTTTTTACAATGAGCACACAAGATGGCACTTACTGTAAGATCTTACTAGAAGTGCTGTTTTACGAAATGTTTATTTGTATGTGTAAAGTATTTTAAAGTAACGATCTTATAAAATATATTGTTTGACAGTTTTTCGTGGTATGTTTAATATTTTATTTAAATATTAATTTGCATTTAAGGAAATAATTTTGAGACGAAACTTGTGCAGAACGCCATGCGTTGTTGCCAAATTTGTACGTTTACTGTAGTAGTCACAATAAGAAAGTTCCTGGATTCTAGCAGTTCGAGAAGCGGAATTGTAGTAAGGGTCGAAAACTAATTTCTCTAGTAAGTATCCAAGCAGGATTCAATGATTACTTCCTTGATCTGGCATCAGTAAACACTCGACACTATCTGGCAACGCCACACTATTTAAGCAGCGTTTAACAACAGTGGGAACACCTAGTGATCCACCTTAATATCAAAATGAATACAATTAAATGAAAATTGATTCCAGATGTTCCAGTAATAACGGTCAATGTTATATCGGACATTTTCGTAATTTTACAAATTTTAATTCAACTACAATGCGGTGACAACATATTTACCAGTGAATCGCTGTGAAACTGTTGGTTTGTTTTTTAATGATTTATAACTCGTGGTTCTTCTAAAAAAATGCGTGCATTTATTTTTAGAACTGTAGCTGCTGAATCTTATTAGATTTTAAATTCGGTTCAGTGATAGGATTTGAAGACTTTGTCGTACTTTCCCGAGTTTGGGCTTTCATGATGACACGTGGTACTGCGTGCCAGACTGATAACCCCCGGATTGCTTGCATCTATTTAGCACGTGCTGTTGACATGAAATTTCGAGATGTGTTGGTACTGAGCATTCTACCAGGTTGTGAATGTTGTTCATTCGTACTAATTTGAGATGGCTGTTTCCTTTGTTTACCACTTGTTCACAATTCGCTCACTCTTCTCTTTCTGGACTTCTAACAATAGAATAAAAGTAGACATTAAAACATGTTGACCGCCAGGTGCATCACCAGTGATTCACAGTGGGTGTACTTTGTGGGGCCATATGCATCAAGGGCGCCCATGTTGTGATTTCCAGGGTGGGGCAGGTATAAGCAGCATTTCAAATGTAGTCTCAAACTTTGCGTTAACTATTCTAAAAAAATCTATTGGGTTTTCGATCTTCCGAACTACAATTTCCTATAGATGGGGGGGGGGCAAGCGCCCCATCTTTCCCCCCTGATGGGCGCCCTTGTGCACCATATGTGATTCACAGGCTTTGGATCCTTGTTTTTGGAGTCATGTGAATCACCGGTGATACACAAGCACATAGGTTTTAATTGATGAAATAAATTCTCCGGCCTCAGAAAGATGTTCGGCATCCTTGGTTTCTGGATTTTTTTTTTTTTTTTCAGAAATTGTTTATTTTCCTCCAATAAAATTAACCCCACAATTCACCGTATCGATTCCGCTTTGGCAGTCAGTGTTAACCCTAGGAACATCAAGGGGGGGGGGGCTCTTAAGCCCACACCCATTAGTTTTAATGTAAGTCGAAATACCTTGGTGTTCCTAGGTTAATACCAAATTTGGTATGACGTAGAAAGGTTCAATAAATAGGCCTAAAATTAAGTCTGGTTGTAATATATTTTTGTTACACTTACGTAACAATCTTCGTAAATTTTACATGGTTAAGCATTACTTGTACTAGGTTTCCTTTATTACTTTTAAAACTATTCTACTTGTAACTTCTGTAAGGTTCAAACTAGCACTCTGCACTCGCGTATCATAGCAGTTAAGTCTAAACAAACAAGTTATAGGTTAACGATAAGAAATTTAATATACGGCTCTCAGGTTCAGTGCCGTGCCGTGGAAAATCATCGCCCGGGGCGAGGGTATACAACTGATGTATTCCAAGTAATTTTTCCTATCTTTTTCCTCCCGAATTTTGCGCCCCCTTACTTCGGCGCCCGGTGCCGTCGCCCCGCTCGCCCTCCCAACGTCACGGTACTGCCGAGATTTTCAGAAAACCGGTACAACCTATGAAATTTGCACTAAGAACTGGGAAATCCTCCGAAAAGTTTCAGTATAGTCATAATTATGCTCTTACTTTTTGCTGAAATATAAATTAAATAGGGTAACATTCACCAAGAGTGAGAGTAAGCTAAATATCGGTGACCAATGAAAGTGGTGTTTTTAAATATCGCGCGAATGTTTTGGACAAGATCGAAATTGATTTTTTTTGGGGGGGGGGCAATTATGTACACTTAGGATTGCCCGGGCGAAACTCTGACGTTTGAGGGCCCAATTTTAGTACAATACTAGCATCAATTAAAAAAAATAGTAATATGTTCCATTAGTCACTTTTTACTATTACTAAAGCTCTGTCTGATATCGGTCATTTTCCAATTTTTATATTTTTCCGCCTGGTCCTTCCCATGTGATGGCTGACTTTAGATTTAAACGGCATCGAAAGTGTCACCGTTCATCACAGCGACTCCGGAAACTATGGATTCGGCAATAATATAGGTCATTCTCGATCGTTTTTATCTTTCCCTCTATCCCCCCAAGTTGTGACTGAATTTGGACTTAAACGGCATCAGAAGTGTCACTGTTCATCTCAGCGACCTTAAGCTATAGATTCAACACTCATTTTTTAAAAATCATTTTTGATCCCCTTGCCCTAAGCTGCACCTTTAGAGATGTATTAAAAACCATCCCAGGCGCGAACCTAATCTACGTTGAAGATTTGATAGAGATCGGTCGAGTGGTTCAAGATTCACAAACAGTCACTGTTAATTTTATAATATAGATTTCAAAATAATTTTCTTTAAAATACTACTTATGGACTAAAACTTCTACAACATACTCAGAACTGGATATTTACCACTCTCTTACTATGGATGTTAAAATTTAACTTCCTACAGTTATGCTTGAAGGTTGTGAGACAGTTATAAATGAGAGATTAATGATAGTGAAATGAGGAAACCTGTCCCTAAGAGAAACCATCCGCACAGTGTTTGACATAAAATACAGGGTGTCCCAATTGAATCTCCCTATTTTCACTTCTGTATTTCTCCCACACTATTTGAGATATCCAAATGAACTAAAATGCACTATGAAGGTACACTCGTTAAGTTTGTATACAAATATCAAGAAAGTCAGAACACTTCAACATATGCCCCACCAATCACACAAAGGATATCCAGGTGATGGTAGAGCTCCAGTCATGTGTGTTGAAGCATTTCAGGAGTGACGGTCGCAATAGCAACCAAATTCTGTTTCCATACTCGAGTTGTTTTCGTATTAGGGGGTTCCCTCTGGTATTTGTGGCGGAATCATCGTTGCACTGCGACAATGGAACCAAGTTCTGCATACTACCACAGTACCTGCGCTTTTTGTGTTGGTCGCAATTTCGCTGTTCCTGCTGCCACCACCACGCCTGGCGAGATTTTTGGGATCGACAAATTTCTAACAAAACTGTTTCTTCTACTGTATTACATCTGGAAAAGAAATACACATACATTAATTTACCACCACGAAATGAAAATAGGGCGATTCAATTGGGACACCCTGTATAACTCGCACAAAACCGGAATTGAAAAGCGCTCAGCAGAAGTGAGCTTTCTATTGCAGTGTTGCCTGGGGACAATATCTCGTTTCAGAAAGATATTTTATTGAAGAGTGTCTCCGCTTTGCCTTGAAATCCTTTCTCCTCGCGTAGGCAGCACTTCTGCCAATGAAGTTCTGATAGTTACTTGGAGTAGTCCAATATATTTCGATATAAAAATATGTATCATTAAAATCCTTTAAATTGACTGGAGATCACTAAATTTTTTCTTAACTTGAAACTGTAACTCACCAAGCTCACCAGACATTAGCGCGCTAATATGAGCCTGTCATGTAGGTCTACTCGTAAATTTTTCTTAATCTAGCTGGGAAGGTTGAATTCTACATGTGAAGTTCTCTCTAAGCCGCGTATTATATAATATTCAGTGGTGAAGCGCAATCTCATAAATAGGGTAGGCCCGATAAACTAATAACACAAATAACACTTAATGTGTCATAAAATATTTAAAATTGTAGCCTGAATTCTAATTTCCTTATTCAGTTAAACAAAAAAAGCTATCAAATCTATTTATTTTAAAGAAACTTCTTAGCTGTATTTCTAACTCTGTTTAGAGTTGAATTTATGAACATGTATACATAGTAGTTTTTGTTTTTTTAACAAAAAAGAATAAGTATATAAGCAAAAGCAGACATTATTATTATTATTATTATTATTATTATTATTATTATTATTATTATTATTATTATTATTATTATTATTATTATTATTATTATTATTATTATTATACAAATATTTACATGAGAACACTCCATATGTATTAATGGAATATTCCCATTTAGCTCTACTACCTACAAATGTTTTGAAGTGCAGTTCGTACTTTCTTCTGTCTGGGATTTGCAGGGGGGATGAATGGAATTTCCTTCTCAGTTGCTGTTTTAATTTCCCGCATATCGAAAATTGAGGTAGAGAAAAGAAAGTATATTCTTAGCTGTCAAATTTCTTGGATTAGCATTTAATACTATCTCCCACTTTAAAGTACAATAATGTATTTAATTAATGCATCACTTGATAATGACTTCACTAGAAATGTTAATGCTCAGAAGGAATTTCATTTTAATCAGCGCAAGGTATTTAATATTGTATTCTATACAGTGGTATATTTAAGGGGGTGGCTTTGAGCTTAAGCACTCACCGACATTTTATCACAACTTTGTTTTATATATAGTACAGAATTTTCACATTTCCTGGAATAAGTTGGCAAAGCCCTTCCCGAAACAGGCAAAGTCGTCCGAAACAAAAGCGTAAGTACTAAACTGATTCTATGAAATGTGAAGACTCAACTGAAATGGAAAATTCAACTAAAACACAAATATAATTTTATGCTGTACGGTAACGACTGGAAGCCTTCGAAATGTGGGTGTGGAGAAGAATGGAAAGAATTAGTTGGGTCGAGCGGAAAACGAATGAAAGTGTGTTAGAAATGGTGGGTGAGAAAAGAACACTTTTAGATAGTATTAGGAAGAGGAAGAGAAACTGGTTGGGAAAGAGATTGTATCATGAGGGACGTCCTAGAAGGTATGGTGGCGGGAAAGAGGGAGGGGGCGAAGGAGACTACAATTAATGGATGATATTAAAACAAAGATCATACGCGAAGACGAAGAGGTTAGCGGAGGACCGTGGAGCATGGAAGCTTCTCAGCTGTGGCAAGTGACCTGCCAATAAAGGCAGAATACCTATGATGATGTACGGTAACGTTTGGAAAATTTATACATATATGTTTAATGTATCACTTACATTCTACAAGCTATTATGGACCAGGCCCCATGTAGGGGGAAACACAGCTACAATGAATAACTCCTGAGAGTATATACCTAAATGAAACAATTGATCACTAATAGAATACCTAATTCTAAGAAATTTCTTACTCAGTGTTAAAGAAATCATTTTATAACATTAGCATTGAAAGGTGCTTTCAACGTTAAAACTAAACTCCGAGAGGCGAGCCTTCGCACCTTCCCAACAATGCGTGCAATCCCCACTGATAGAGCTTCGCTCCCTGAGCAGCATAGCCCGTAAACCTGTCTAGCGAACTGGTGAGGCTCAGACGGAAGGGACTTCGTGTTTCCAACCTTCTATTTTGTTACCGAAATGTTGAAGTATTTACTTTATAAGAACCCAAAGATGTAGGGCTATATACGGTAGTACACTTCGCCACAGATAGCATTCTTGACACCTAACAATTCCAGTTTTAGGAGATTAGGAGACATATAGGTTGTATAAGTTTTCCTCTTTTTACCAGTAATAAGAAAAAAGATTTGTAAGTAACTGGAGAGAAACAGCAAATCATTTGGGAAGGGACATAACGTATACGTTAGTCCAAAAAATGATGTAACCTTCAAATTAAAAACAACTTGCAATACGCTCAAGTTACATTTGGCGTAATTTACTACTGCAAATAAACTAAGCCCGAAACGAGCTCGGTAATACAGTAGCAATTCCACCCAACTATGCAAATAAATGTTTAATGATTTATTTGCCTAGTATTTCGTACATCTACCTTACTCTCTGATACATATCTTTAACAAATGCACTGAACTGACAGGAAGCTGGAGTTTATGATGTAAACCCAGGAACGGTGTTAACGCATTTCACACTGTACTTATAGTAATCCTAGGTTTTTGTCAAGACTAAAAGGCATTGCAATGCCATGTATTCTTGTGCTGCATTTACGTTACTTAAATATGATCATAGTCAAAACAATAAATTACTTTAAAAATAACATGTCTTGCCGAGATTCCAAATTACCATTTTGTTTTGTTCTCAACAATTGAAAATTTACTATGGTCTGCTTAGAAAATTTTCTGCAAGTCCGTCTCGTATATCCTCGGTGCTGAGGAACGCTGAACGCCAATTCAACCAATCAGACTACAAAGAAACTAGTGTCAGTTACTGAAACAATTGTGCGTACAAAAGGATAATTTTAAATACAGTATTTCCTGTGATTGTTCTTGTTCAGTGTTAAGTATTTAGATCCAACTTTTATCGGATAAGTTTTCCCTCGTAATCCAAAAAGTGGGATACTGAGAACGTGATTTCCTTCATTGAAAGCGCATATGAATAGGCCTAGTTGAGAAATATTGAATGGTCTGGACGCGTATTCATGAAATCCTTCAAACTTTTTAGTACTAACTTGTGGCACGACCATATTTTATCGCATATGAAAATCGCATCCCATATTCTGGCTGTTATCCAAGATTTCTCAATCTGTCATGGATTCCCAATTCATGATCAATAGTATAAGGTACTTGATGTGTCCTAAATTTTAATGCGTGAGGAAATAACCCGACACCATACGGACGTAGCATCTCTGCCTCCATAGACTACTTTCAGTATCGGTACAACTTGGTGTACTTTAGACTGATTTAATTTGGCGATGGACCTAGTTAAGCGTTTGGACAGTTTTTTTTTTTTTTTTTTCGTGTATTGATCATTATTTGGACAGTTAACCTGAATTTTTGCATTGGATTAAGTGGATTTGTAATAAAACGAAACTTTTCACGAGGCTTGAGTGGACAAAACTTTTCTTAAATTAGTATTGCTGACTTAGGTGGAGGGTATTGTGTTCGTGGCCAAGCGGTATCGACACTCAGTATTCTGTGCATGTTGTCCCGAGTTTGATTTATGGTGCAGAATTGCTGATACAAATCCAAGTAGTTCGGATCCCACTTTAAACGGTAAGGTCCGCCTCAGGTATTCTGTTCTGAAAAGGGTAGTTTAAGCTCGAATTTATAAATTTTATTAAATTGACGCAACGGATTGCGTATGTATAGGTTACCATTCCCGAACCGGGGCACTTCAGTGGAAGGAAATCTTCCTAGCCGGGACACTTGAATGAAAAGTTTACCTATAGTTCTTCCGTTGGTAGGCGACAAGTACATAAGCGACAAGTCATTATTTCATTCCTGTTGGGTGTATCAGTAATGATTTTATTATGGAAGTAACGCGCATCTTATATCCAAAGATTATATATGAATTTTATGCCGTAAAATAAGGCACTCTACCGATATTAAAGTACTATAAATTAAGATTACGTACTTGTATGTAGCTGTTAATGTGAAGACATGTACTACCAAAAGTATTTTAGAATATTGTAGCGAGTTAGAGCTTTTCTGTTTCAAGTGTGCCCTCGGAAAATGTGCGAAACATACTTCGGGCCCCAACCTTTGCACCTTCTTACAGATGACTCTTTGCTGTGGGGAAAGAAGTGAATAACCCAGGTTGTGTTCCCAACTTGTAATTCAGTCGTTTGATCTTGGCGAGTGAAGTTTGCAGGGTACTTAGAATGGTTAACAAGACAGTGAAGCCTGTGAAGTAATTCAATGATGCAACCCTGTCTGCATCCAACTATTGAGGAATCTCGGTCATAGCAACTTATCCCTCCTCTTTCGAGGGAAGTACTCGAACAGACACATCAACAGCAGCACCAGCAAGGGCACACTTGAAATAGAAGGGTTCTAGGATAAGGAATACAAAAAAAAAAAAAAAAAAAAAAAAAAAAGGACTGCAAACAAACTAAATGTGAAAGCTTGAATACTAGGACAAGAGCCCGAAAACCGGGAGTGTCCTGGTCAAAACAGACGTATGGTATCTTTTACCTGTGAGTGGAGGCTCGCCGAAAAGTTTTGTGCGTGTTTCTGAAGGTTTGGGCTGTGAACAGTCAATGATGGGAAGCTAATTTCTATTATTCCAAGGGCTGATTTCGGCAAAACATATTTTCGTATTTGGTGACTTCACGATACCTGAAGTTTTGTGCTAGACTCTTTGCAACTGTTGCTGCTATGGGGAAAGTTTATTACTAATGTATCAACCGAAGTTTGGAGAATACATTTTTTCTTTAAATACTAGCTGAGCCTCAAACACACAACTGCAACCAGTGATAGTTCTTGGGAGGTGACATCTGTTTCGAATGTTTTCTAGCTTTCTGAATCTATATGAAACTTTATTCCTTTAGCTTGTAGCGATAAGATCTATGGTTTCCCTGAAGAGCCACCACTGACAATATTGCATCTATTTTCAGTCATAAATTTTAGTAATCATAAAGCCGGCGATGTCTTATGTGACTGACGTCAGAGGTAGTTATTGAACTCCATGTATCTTGTTTTCCTTTTGTTAAACTGCTTTTGGCTAACATGAATTAGTTGTCAGGTCTTTGCTTTCATCTTCGCTAGTATATTTTAATGGTGTCAAATGATCAAAATGTTTAAAGTTCGATACTGCATTTGGGTTAGGGTGTTTGAGATCATATTTGATTGACTCGTGGTTGAGGCGCGTTTGAAAATCTGCGAAGTTCGAAATTTGTATCCTTACTCACCAGGTAACCTCATTCTTCATAGTTCTTAATGGTTTGGGCACATTGACCATATGCTTTAAAAAGTATAGGAATTGAGACTGCGTTGTTCTCCTGCCTCTTTAGTAGTTTATTGGAATCTCGTGGATACGAGGCTTTTAAACTAAGGCTTTGGTTCAAATTTCCGAGCATAAACCGCGCTGGCTGTTGGGAGTTAGCTTGAAATTGATCAATACATGAATTCTTGAATGCGACGAATAATAGTTAATTTGATATAAGTAACTGAAGTAGAGGAGTGTGCGAAGATTTGTTAAACTCGAAGGAAAGTTTTCTAACGTTGGCCGGGTAAAAGGTCTCTCGCTTGAACACATTGGTTTCATGAAGATCTTTCGTGGCTGCATGGTTAGCGTACATGCCGAAACCGCGGGAGGCATAAGTTGGTTCCCGATGGAAGCTCATATTTGGATTCCACGTCCCAACTGTAGGATATCTCCCATTTCCTTCGTTGCTGAAAGGGATGTTAAGCTCAAAATACAACTAAGTCTAGGTTAATTTCTCTCTATTTCACCGCATTCATATAAACAATACAACACTTCATCTATATTTAACTGGTTCTTTTACCATAGTATTTGAGGCTTTGCTAATTTTATGGCTGTACTTTGCAATCCAAATAAGAATAATTATGGTAGAAGAAATAGTAATAACTTGTCTTGAGGTTGATTTCGCTACAGATGGGTGCACATGGTTGAGCTCCATGGTGCTTATGTCGGTAGGAGTTTCCAAAGTTGATTTTGATCTGCTTTTTCTATTGAATTGAAAGAAAATGGCTTTAGAAGTCTTAGCTGAGGCCGGCAGGAATGAATGTAGGGGGGAGAGCTTTTGTTTTGCTTGTGCTTTGTTTTCCCATGAGAATTTCTTGTGTAGAAATTTTCTCGAAGTTTCAGAAATAAATTGAATATGTCCTTGTACAGATTGTAATCTTCTTTCAGTGAAGGTCATGCGGAAATAGTCGTGACTCCACTTCCGTTTTTACGGAATAATGGAATTTCACAAGCGACTGGAGGTATCTGCCTTTACTTCTGGTACTGATTCAACTGGTTAGTAATTGTATTTATTTTTATTCAATAATTTACTACTGATTATTTTAGTTCTAAACGTGGTTGCTGGGAATCTAGATTTGGGTTATCATGTCCTTTTCTCGATGTGCTGAGTTCGAATTGCTTCTGTAGAATGCTACCAATAGAACCAACTATCTTTCCGGACAATAGGGAGCTGCTTTATTTCCTGGAAATTGTCCTAGTTCAATGTGCGTAACTCTTCAAATGATTAATTCATCAATGTTGAGAACATTGTTCTTTTAATTTTAGATTTTCAGGGACATATTAGTAAGGCCAATGCAGATTGAAGGTTTGGCGCAAGACCAATATGTCGAGGGAGGGCTAAGTTTGAGGGGAGGTCAATGGCGGAAATACTGGGAATATCCTGGCAGTAGGTTCGAAACGTTAATGTCTTCAGCACAATTTAGTACGTATAATTTTTAGTAGCTTGACGGGAGCTTGTCGGAAATTTTGTAAACTTCGAGATGGTTTAGTTAAATTTATCTAAATATAAAATATCTGTTACGAGTATTGTGTAAGAGTTCGAAAAATGTTCATCGTGGTGTTAGCTTGTTACTCCTATAGTTTTTAATCGGTTCTAAGAGATTTTTATTTTGTAAGTAAATTTTAGTGGTTGTTTCTAAAAAATTTAAGTGTGCTTTTGTGCCCAGTTTGGATTGGGGGGGGGGGGAAACTAATGGTAGCGAGCACAGGCGGTTGCGATAGTGTCACGTTACCTCTTCACCTGATGTGATGGTATTGTTTGCAAATTGCTTAAGTACGCCTCTTTTCTTTCCTTATGACAGTGCAATCAACTTTGTATGCTTTCGCCTTTGACACTTGTTCCGCTTCAAGCTATTGACGTAGGAAATCTTTTAATTATATGTATGTTCTTGTACTTCACTGATGGTTTACAAGGGCCCTCATGGTATCTGTAAATTTGCAATATTTGACATAATTTGAATGCAGTTTATCTTAAAATCCTCATATATGCTTTCTGCATCTGAATGCCCCCCCCCCCCCCCCCAAATTCGTAGAGAAATCGGCGTCCTTGGTTTTCAGTGTTTTCGTATATTTTCCGTGTATATTTGTTTGGTGCATTAGAACCAACGTTAGAAGGGCTATTTAGCCTGTTTGTTTCCTTTGAGAAGTTTGGTTTAGTAACCAAAACTGTTTTAAGTTTGTCCGTGTGTCCATTCGTCCGGGAGACAATCTCAAGAATTACTTGATGTAGGAGCATAAAGTTTGGCCAGAATGTAGTCAAAAGTTTAATAGTTCGTTGTTGGTGATCCATGAAGTTGATCTGAGGATATCCCCCGCTTCACATAGGTTATTGAAGATGAATTGCACCTTCATAGTATGCAATCCAACTGTACTTAAGGAGCCGCGGTGAGCCAGTGGTAGAGCATTTACCTATGGTGCATGGGAGTCCTTGGTTCGATCTGGTTCGAGTGAGCTTTGTGATGACAGTGTGCGTGGGTTTTCTCTAGGTTCTCCCGTTTCCTTTTCTTCAATCCACCATTTCATTCATTTATCAGTCTCCTTTAGCATAGCCGGCAAACCGGTGGGACGTAAAACTTAATTTAGACCTAATTTCCAATTGTACTTAAACATCAAGTTAGTTGCATATCAGTTTCAATATTACTGACCAAACTTTCACGTGATGCGCACATGACACTGGTACTTGTTTATAGATAGCTTTATTTTGCCGTCTCGAATTTGATTCTGCACATAACATGAATGTTTTAATCTTAAACATTAGCTTGAATGTTTATCGTTACATACAAGCATTTTGAGTTTCTTTCGTCCTTAAGGTTGGTTTAAAGGGATAAGTTTTGCCAATAGATGGCACTACAGTCTTCGTATCTCTCCCATGTATTTTTCACCTTTCACGAAAATTCACGATTTCTGTTACAAATTTCAACTTACAGACTTCAAATTTTCAGAAAAGGAACTTCATAATCTATCGAAGGCAATAATCCGTGCCGATTCTTTATTTCGAATTTTCTTCATTGTTGAAATTGCTTGATTGTTGAAATGAATATCCAAACCTTTAACAATGGAACTGTTTGAACAATGCAGAAAATCCTAAACAAAATATCGGCACCGATATATATAATATTGTTCCCTTTAATAGGTTATGAAGTTCCTTCTCTAAAAATTTGAAGTCTCTACGTTGAAATTTGTAAAAGAAATTGTACATTTTCGTGAAAGGTAAAAAATACATGGGAGAGATACGAAGACTGTAGTGACATCTATCGGCAAAACTTGTCTCTTTACACTAACCTTAAGGTCTACTATTAACATGGGCTTCAAATCAAACTACGACCGGCGCAGTTGGCAGTCTCAGACCACGATGCAAGACACCTTCACAGTATAAACAATTCCCCACCACACTCTCCAAGACAGTTGGATTACAGGGTAACGCAAGTCGCTGACTTTTACAAAGTTGCTATTTGAGATTTGCTTCATCCAAACTATATTGTATTTAGTTATGGCAGATTTTTGAGTTAGTCCCTTTTAATCATAAGGGCTATATAGACCAAATTTTGTAAAAAAAGATCACAACCATTAAAATTTTGTCCTATTTGCAAAGTTTGATTCATAGGAAACTTAGATCTGTAGTTTAACGTAGGATCTGAACCAGCCGGGCCCCCTCGCCGAAGACTTCCATGGAGCTCTTACTTGGTGAAATGCAATGGTGTCGAAAAATGGTGTGATATAGTGATTATGGCAGGACCTCCTACCGGTACACGTGGGTTTTGTGCTTGCTCATAATTACCTGCCACTTCTATTAAATACTGTTCGTGGACTTTTACGCTCTAAATTTGTCACACATCATCAAAACATTGTTTCGTGAATTCGGTTTTAATTGATTGGAAGGACCAAATAGCCTGTTGCTGTCCCATAAGAAGTTGCAAGTAAGTCATGTGTTCAGGCTTGAAATCCTAGAAGCCATGGATATACAGTTTGAAATAACTTGGTATGGCCAAGCTACCCAATGTTCTACCTCTTCAGATGAATTTCTTCGCTTTTGTGTTGGATAAATCTGTATGGGTGCATTAAGTGTAAAACAAGACATAAAGGTAGATTGTGAAAGCATTCGAAATATTTTTAGAAACTTGAAGATTTAAAAAATAACATCCGAATGCTTACTCTGATTTCTTCGTGTTCTTTAATGTGAATAATGAACATAAAGTACGTGGTTTGGAACAGAGAATTGAATTTTAGTAAAATATTATAAATTAATAAAATTTCAGATCAAATATGAATACAATGGCAGTCTGGTGTGGCTTGTAGCACCTCAGCCTAGCTATGTTTCTGGTATAGTTTACTCAAGTCCATTTAAGTATTAAATTTCATGACTAGCGGTTTTTATCTTGTCCAAATCTTTCTCACTGCAATGGATGGCCCTAAGGGGGAAGGGGTTCTTCAGAATTTGACAAATTTCTTACTAGCCCTTCGAGTAGGGCAAATAATGGAACTCTGTATATAAAATCCTTACAGAAAATAATTTTAATGTATGCGAGGGCATGGTTGAACCGTTTAAGATGTTTATACATTACTTTGGTTGGCTTTGGTATTTATCGTTAGCTTTACTTGGATTGAAATGCGTATTCCAATTGGAAGGGAGGATAATTTTTCGGAAGTCTTAAATATCGGACCGCTTAAAAGTTTAAAATAGCACTTGAGTTGTTTAAAAGATAGGTAACACTTGAATCGAGTTGGATTTCTATCTTCTCATTTTGATTCAAATGCGCATCCTAAGGGGGTGAAAAAGAGGTGAAATGTACCTTTCATATATTTGCCATAGATTTATTCTTCCTGTGCTAAGAACGGACATTTTAGGTAGTTCATACTGTAAATAGAAAACGAAGGTAAAGGATATTTGAAAAAAAAAATCATGATTTGAAATTTCTTACTACTAAAATATCTTAAATATTAAGGTAATCTAAATTTGTCATTGAGTGCAGATACATTAAATCAAATAAGATTCATGCTTATAGTCAAGTTTAACTGACCGATGATTTGAAAATCGAAAATATTGATAGTTAAGAGGCAGCTGAAATCGAGACTCGTGGAAGGGACAGTTGAAATCGAGACTCGTGGAAGAAACTTTTCCAGGCCCAAACGTTAACTCTAGTCCCAGGACCTGCCAATAGGTAGAAAGTCGTGATCGTAAAGGAATGTCAAATGTGATTAAAAAAAAAATTTTTTTTGGTTTACAGTTTCTACGTTCGTTCGTATGCATGTATACAGACTGGGGGGTGCAAGAAAATTTTTCATTCCTTGCCCCAAAATTAACTTTGTTTTTACTTCAATTTTGACTAGTTCATTTACAGATTCTACCTCTTCGAAGGTCGGGAGGCAACTTTTTAAAGTTGAAGAGTAAAAGTTTGCGGACCCAAAAGCTGCTTATGTTACAATTCAAAGCTAAGCAGCATTTGGTGGAACGTATTTTTTCTCTTAACGTATTCCTATGATCTACATTATTAAGCAATATTGCAAATACAAAGAATTTTTTTCATACATACATGGTAAATGTTTATCAGTTTTGTAATCAAGTACTTATGTTGTATTGTTCTGAGCTAAGTTTTATTGCAATAACTTTCTCGACAGCAAGGTTATAAGTCATGTTTGTTCATTTGGCGTAATTTCTCTGTTGTGTGCAGCAATGGTTTAAGTCCGTGACGGATGCGGTTACCAAATGAAATATGTATAGTTCGTTCCGTACATGTTGGTACATTATCTTTAATACGTTTGAAATATGTGAATGTCGTATGGAACTAATTCGGTCGTCTTTTAGAGGGAAAATAAATTTCTTCAAGAAATGACTCTTGCTTCGTTGAAGCCATTAAAATTTGACATACATGGAAAGTATTTTTCCTTTTTATGATAAAAGGAAGTATGTAGTCTTATAAATTCCTTTTGTAAATTGTAGATGTACAGGGTGTACGAAATAAAACTCACTAAGTTTAACTGATTGTAATATCGCATGATTTAATATATTTAAAAATATATACAACAAAGAATACATATAGGCATAGTTGCCCCGCCCCGCAATCCGTAAATTTATACACGAGTTACACGGAGGATCTAGAAGACTAATGATCTATTCAGGTGGCCTGTAACATCTGCAACATTGGTTTATTTTCACTTTTCACCACCCGGAACGATAAAAACAAACTAATCGTTACTATCAATTCTCAAATTTCTGCTGCCTAGCTACTATCCTACCTAAAACTGTTCTTGCGTGATTATGTATAGGTCTATTATTATAAACATTCGAAACTGAGTTCAATTCGGGTAGGAGTTCACATGAAAAAGATTTGGAATATTGCCGTTAATTATATGTACGACGCGGGCACGTGTAAGGGGAAATGTCATGAGTAAAATATATTGCGAAAATTTTACAAAGAGTATTCCTTGATTCCAGTTTCATAAAGGCACCGAAGGGCTTGAGTTTGACCTACTAGTTTCATCTAAAACTTTTATTACTATTAATGATGACGGAAAGTTACAAGAAGTACAATCATAAACTAATAACGCGGTTTAAAAAGTCTTACACATACGAGGGGTATGGGACGTCAGAACTACTAGGTTTGTAAAGGGTGGCGCACGAAAAAGTAGTTCATGTAAGTTATATAAATGACAATAGTTTTGACAACTTTGGATTCCCATAGGATACGAAAATTAAATTTGATCAAATTGACTTAAGCTCAATTTAAGGTTGGTATAGTCCGCGTCACCCAAATTTACGTGTAGCATCAGCCAATAAGATCGCAGTGCTCTGTTTATAAACCTTCAGGGAGGAATCGAACCATTGTTAATTGTCCACAAATACGAAGAAAATCAATTAGGAATGATTACTCCTTGAAGGTGTAGCAACAGGGCACTAAAAGCTTATTGGCTGATGCCACACGCCAATTCTGGTGACGCGGATGTTCGAAAATTCTTTTCTAACTGTTCAACCATTTCTCCGCAGATATTTGAATGTCGAGGAAAAACTATACAATGTGCCTTCTGTCTTAAAAGTGGAATTTTTTTCGAGAACTGAGGGATGTATTTCTGCTAATTTTTAATATCAGTAGTTTCATCTTTTAACTTGAAGCGGTCATGAAAAGCTCTTTAATTTTGGCACAAATTTTGTTCCTCCTTTTTTCTCCTTGGAGTAAACATTTTAAACAGTGACATAATAATCTTGTTCGAGATAGGTACTTGACTATGTTCAAAATTTCACTGATCAGCAGTTTCCCCGTGATTTGTTCATAAACAAAATACTGTAATTCCAGTTTTATATATGATTTGCTCTGTACTTGGACTACTTCTTCCTACTGCATTTTTAGAAAAAGCAACGTAATTGTGTTTTGGACAATGAGAACCCCTGATTGTTTTATTGAAAATTTAACTTAATACATATAAACTCATTTATTTATTTTTTAAGCTGGTGTAATGAGATGCAATGAAAATTGCTGACAGAGAAATGTTCGATGAGAAGCGGAAGGCTGGGGCAATGCCGGAAGAATTATATAAAACCGTCTGCGTCATCATAAAACGTACGATGAATAAAAACAGCTGTGAAAGAAATGTCACGTGAGGATGGATGGTCTCACAATGATGAATTTCTCTTAGTGATTTGTGTTGGAGGGGGATTTGCAGTCGCGTCATTCACTTTGGTTAGTGAGAATTTTCTTCAGATATGAAGCCTTGAAGTTGCAGTATTACTACTGTATTATTATTATTATTATTATTATTATTATTATTATTATTATTATTATTATTAATAATCTGTATCTATAAATTAGAATACTACATTTAGGTTTGTGGCAAATTCACTTCGACAATGTCGCGGAAATAAGCTCTAGGAGCCACTTTTGCTGGTCAATGCAAAATTGTGTAGATTTGCCTTTTTTTTTTTTTTAAATATAACTTTGTATTCAGTGTTTTAAGCTTCGGTTTGAGTCCGAAAGATTAACATTATCGCTAGGACGTTGCTAAGGTTGGTATTCTTGTGTTGGGCAACCAGTAAGAAAGCTCCGTATAGCGGGTTGGACACACATGTTGCGAATTTGACATTTTATTATGAGTCGTGTTAGAAATCATGGCCATGTTACCAGGCTTCCATTTTAGTACACAAATCAATAGCATTTTTCTTTTTATCATATTTTATCATATATGATCATATTTTTATCATATTATCATATCCTTTTATCATATTTTTTCAGTTTTGCTGTTGACGTGAAGTCACTCTGTTTTGAGTGCACCACGCAACATTTTAATGTTGAGCAGCTAGAACGGTAGCAAAGCAATGTTGCTACCGTAGTTTCTCCCTTCAGCAAAAAATATTTCCTCGATATTTTCAACCTTTTTTTTTTTTCGTGTGAATAAATTAAAACTGTCAATAGTATGTTTGCATATTTTTTCAAGTAGTAACAATGACTAAACATGTTTCTGCAAGGGGGGATTTCAATATACACAAGGGTGAAAGTACTACTGCAAAAATAGTGGTAATCCACGTTGATCGTAATCGGCTATATGCTCCGGGGGAAATTTCTAGCTCCAGGGGGTTAATTCACCCACATTGTGAAATCACCACTGCCTCTTTGCTATGGTAAAGTGACTTTTTGGTGCGTCTGTAATATACACGTACAATCACAAGCAGAAGTCTCTCCTCTCCCCCCTGGGTGCTATAATTCATTCCTTTGTGTCCAGAATATTTGCAGTTGTGAAAACGCCTGGACAGATGCAACCAAACTTGAACTGCTATTTGGGATACCCGGGTTAGATTCCAGCAACGTCTGTTTTTTCAAATGCTTCAATTTCATTGCATACTCAGTGTGACAAGATCTTTCTGGAAGGAGAAATATGTTAGAATGAGAATAATTGGTCTGTGAATGGAGGCAATGATTTAAAAACTTATCCCCTTCAGTTCTAGATTTGATATTTTGAGCTACTTTCAAGCATTTTCAGATTCATGCGTGGAGTGTTTTTATTTCTTTGAACACAGAGTATACAATGAAATAATACATTACATTCACAGCAATATTGAGATTTATATGGTGTTCAGTGAACAACGCGCTCCGAACTATAGAGATTCATCTCAGAATGGAGAACTGTTTCGTGCGTCATCTACTCAAAATTTTACCTCCAGAAACACCTACCAACTGTTGTCCTTGGTGAAATGTTTCGTGCAAGTTATGTTGCATTTGTCCACGCGTTTTACAAACTACAAATGACCTGGAAATCAGGCAATGGAATTAGAACACTCAGGGGGAGACATAATTCTGCTGGTGATTGTACCAGTAGCATCATCAGGTGTTGCTCGGTGTGCGTGTGTGTGCGGAGGGTGATGATGCCTTGTCGAAAATTGGCAGGCCAATGCACAGTGATCTAGATGCCCCTAAAACCTGGCCAAAATTCATTTCTCCGAAGAGTATAACGTATATGTTTCGGTTTCTGATAACTCTGAACAATACAAACGATATGTAAAGAGCAATTACGGCATTCTGTAATACACTGAGATGAAACAAAATATAAAGACCGCCAAAGTGAACATTTTAACACAATATATGCTCAGTTAGCATAGTTCATTGAGTAGTTTCCAGCTCTCGTTGATGGTTGTAATGAGGTTTGCAGCACGTTTAAAACTGCAGAGCTTTCCTCACACTGGATTACATCCTCTGACGAACAGTTGACATGAGCTGATCCGACATAAGTCGCATCATCCTTCCATTGTTTTCTCTCTTGAACTTGTTCGTGGATGATGTTCCCGGTACTGCTTGATATTTCAATGCATGGCTTCCTGCACCTCCTCCGACATTTGGCCAATGAGCAGAACCACGAAATGATGATTAGCCCTGTATCAGAACTTTATACACCGAAACGGGCATATAGTGCCAAGAGTAGATTGAGGTAAATGTCAGTGATACATACATGTCACGTATTTCAGTGACCAACGTCTCAAATTTGAAGAACCACATTTCTCGATTAACTGTCGGTTAATTGTTAGAGGATATTTGTTCCGGATTTTGAAAAAAAGCATCTGGCTGTGTTACCATCGTTGGACGTTCCACTTCCATCCTGCCTTGGCTCGTCCACTCTGAGTCCCAGTTACCTTTTTTTTTTTTTTTTTTTTTTCCACAAGTTTCTGCTTTGAGTCTGCTAATGATTTGTTTTCCTCCCGGATCTGCCATTCTTGAAAGTCCAATCTGTATTATACATTTAAGAGCCACTCCATGAAACATATCCATGCATGAAAAGTTGACAACCCGAACTGAAAGGTTTTTGGATTCTCGTGTTTATCATCGCTGTTATTTTTAATTTCCTTAGGTGTGACTCCGCGGACATGGCACTTCAGTGCTGACGTATTACTAGTGAACATATTACACATTTTACCATCAACCATAGTTAACTGCAGCAAATCCTGGACATGGCAAATTTTGTTTGCTGTTACTATGGTGTTCAAGTTCAGCACTTGTTGCAGAATGTGGTGCACCTCATGTGTCACTGAGTCTGTAGTTTCCTTCTTGAACTGGATTCTAATTGGTCTACATAACCTTACAGATGGTCATAAATTTTGCTACACGATGGCCTTCCTCTTGTCTGACACGTAGTAGAGGTATAGTGTTACCACAGAAGTGAAGATGTATCTTGAAATCCTGCTTCATGAGCACTCTGTTTATACTGTGCTTGGCCAGTAGTTCCATCGCACCCACAATTTGATACTAACGTCAGCTGCTTCCGATATATCTAGTCAAAGATGGGTTCTTGTACTGATGTCGAGTTAGGTCAGCCTCCAATAATGTCAAAACATCGTCAGGAGTGTAAGTTGGCGTCGGAGGTTGTTTGTGGGCCATCTTGTAGGCTTACCATAAGCTTTCATTTTGTTGGTATCTTCTCAATTTTCTTCGTCAGATATGCCTTGTCGTGGTCTCCTTCGAATGTTACGCCTGCGGCATAACTGTTTATAGTTGCACTCCCGAAGCACGTAGATCTTGTCTTCGTACGTTTTGAGCGTGTAACATCTAAACAGTAAATAGATTTTTTTTTGACAGCTACAAGTTCTTGTAGCGTGACAATGTGCCTTAAAACACAGCGGCACTTTTTCAGTAGTTCGACATTTTGATCACGTTATGTTAATACCAGATTGGGGTTTTTATTAACGTTCCCATGTTTTTTAACAATCTCATTTGTATTCTTAAGTAACAAGTGGAGAAAGGTTTCTGCATTGGTGATGAAGCAGTTTTGTAAGTGTGTGACAGTGAAGTTGGAAAAAGTTATATGTATGTTAGTGGGATTATTCTCATGGATACAATGTTAATGTAGAAATCAGCTGGATCAGAGCACAATACTAGATGAACAAGGTAAAATACTATTTTGGCACTGTCAGCAGAAAGTTTTGTTGTCCATAATAAACATTAATTTAAATCTTTCCCTGTAATTAAAAGAACTTCCGTAGCTGTTCTTCCAGTTGCTTTGTATTTGTACTGTATTTTGAGGTAAATCAATTAAAAATGCTAATTTACCGAAAATGAAATTCTTTATTATACGAAGCTTATGCCCTTGTACTAAAAGAAATGGATGATTAAAAGAAAAAGTAAATGATTACGAAAGAACCTGTGGAATGAGATTGTAGAAAGAAATGAGAACCAGATAGGATGATGTCCACAAACTGATGTGACCCGAGACCGAACTATAAACTCGAAATACCGAAGATGGGCACTCTACCAAAGCCACCGTACTTTTAATTTGTCTTTGTATATTAAGTTTTGTTTAACCACTAAATAATTCTTAAAACAGACGATTTATCTGAAATTATAATCTATTGACAAGCTGATTATTTCAAATTTTTGGAAGTCTTGTAAAATTCTGATGTTTTTCATAATGTGAGGAAAAGTAATGGATTGCTATGCTCCGAAATGTTATTCTCAAGTAACATTTTATACAAAATGTTAATTGTTTTGATATGGATTAAAAAACAAAAAGGTTACTCTTGGCGGGCTCGTGGATTTCTCAAAGGCTCAGTGAGTCTTCAATGTTCCTAATGCGTTCTTAAGTTTGAGTCAATGCTAAAGGTTGTATTATTATTATTATTATTATTATTATTATTATTATTATTATTATTATTATTATTATTATTATTATTATTATTATTATTATTATTATTATTATTATTATACTGTTCAAATTGCAAATTGAAATTGCTTGTATACTAGTACGTGATATAGTTGGTTTCGTGACGTTGTTCGGAGTTTTAAGCTGCCCTTTTCTACTTACATAACGAACTGCGTTTTTGTTTTGAGTAGGTGACCTTGACGTGCATCATCAAAAAATTTGACTTGTTGCGTAAAGACAACTGCTTAATAATACATAATGCTTTGTTTAGAGTGAGCCACGGGGATAGTTTTGATTAATCTTACAATCATTACTGCAGAGCAACTAATTATCCTTCTGAGATATAATTAGCAACTCGTTTTGTTTGGCAGAATGTGGCAGTGATTTATAAAGTGAAGCTGTGTACATTAAGGGAGTTCCAGGTTTGGAATGATCGGTTTTAATTTTTTGGCACTAGCACACCTCAATCTTGAACGCAAAAATATTTCAAGACTAAGTTGACGAAATGGGATGACATCCACAGGAGTGGATTAAGGGCGGAGCCAATAGAGCCCAGTCTCCAGGGCCTTCATTCTCTAGGGGCCCACAAAATCCCTCTCTTTAATACTAAAATATAGCAATCAACTTTTAGGCTTCAGACCTATACTAATTTTTTCCCGCTCGCTATGCTCGCAGTATCGCTAGAGTTAAGTCTTCTTCCACTGGCGTCTTCACGATACGTATTTTGTGACGAAGTGAGCTATTTTGTGCCTCTATTACAAACCAAATTATTAGCTTGTGGCAATTCCTTTGAAATGTCATTATTTAGAGCAAATCTAGGTTTTCCAAATTTCCTTTATTATTGTATTTACAGGGACTGATGACAATTTGGCTTGTATTTGGCATTTGTTACACTGCAGTATATCAGCATTTAACTGTTAATAATGAATGCAATTAAACTAATTATTATAAATTTGGAGCACATTAAAATATTACAGCATAATTCTTGGTGTTTCGACAAGCCTGTGAGGCTGTAGAAGGCAACAAATAAAATTTATGCACTGGAATTATTCGTAACATAAGGCCCCCTTGAAATAGTCGGCTCCAGGGCTCCAAAAGCATTAATCCGCCCCTGGATATAAATTTGATTTATTCTTTAAGCTCTAAAACAATTACTTTGAGGGCGCAAAACCAGAACTGTCTAAAGTTGATTGTCAGCGAGGAAGCATGGATGGAGCCTTGTAAGATTACCAGAAGGCAATACACACACTTGCCTCGTAAAATTTTACACATCTGCAACGGAGGATTTTTCCTAGGGTGAGTGCAAAAGTCTTTGAACAGTAATAGTTGAGACTTTGAGTGTACAAATACTTCTTAGGATGCTTTTCTAAATCACCTAGCTATTTGTTGTACGTATTATAAAGTCCATACCTTGTTCACGAATAGCATACACGTTAAAAAGTATTTAGTTATCTTCTGCTTCATTACAAGCTGCCTCGTTTTTTGGCTGGTATATCATGCCAGCAGGTGTCGTGGGAAAGGGAAGAGTAGTTCTTTACGCTAACTTCTTTTTTGATTCGTTGCTGAAACTAAGGTTTGCAGACTGTTTATCATTGTAACTAGACGAGTTTTTTTTTAAATTTGGGTTAAGCTTGGATAATACGGAACATCGGTTAATCGAAACTCGAATAATCGGAACTCCACTGTATAATATACTGTATTATGTATTTTTTCTCTGATCTTACTCTATAGTTACTTTAGTTTTAATCCATTCTATAAGTTTGTCATTATATTGAGGTGCCTCTTTGAAACTCAGTATCATTCATCTCATTTTTTAAAACCTATTTATGGTTTTCGTACGTGAGTTAGTGTTGTCTTAAAATTCTCACGTAAAGTGTAAAACCAGGAATTTTGTAGAGCCAGGTTGAACACTCGCTTTGTCCATGTAGAACTGGCGTCTTGGGGTACCCTAGTTACATTTTGCATTTATTCTAAAGATGTGACAACCCCTATGGGACACCACTTTAATCCATGACTTACGTTAGTAAATAAGAAAATGAATTTCTGATAGAACTGAGAAATTGTTTCTATATAAATTGATTTCGTGTTGCTGCATTAGTTCAGTACTAGGTATCTTTGCAAAATATTTGGAGGAAATACGTATTTATTTAGTTTTTAGATCTGATTCAGAATTTTCATTCAAAAAGTATTGTGGAATATTTGAATGAACCTTACTTTGATATTGAGAACATTGTAGAATTGAGATCCTGTGCTTTTAAATTGTCCTAATATGGAATGAGAAACAGTTCGTTATTTATTTACTGTAAACATTCTCTATTGTAATTTCTATTTTATAAATTATGTACAGTAAAACCTGTCTTCAACGGACCCTTTATTAAACTGAAATGTTTCACGGTCCGATGAGTTTACTGGCGAAAATCGTTAAATTCTCTTCATTAAACTGAACCTATTACGCGGACAACGGAAATAAAAAAATAAACCTCTTAACGGAAAATTTCAAGTTTGGGAGTGCAGCATTTAGGAAGTTTTTAGACATCCTATGAGAGATTAATCTTTTTTTACAGCAAAATACAGTTATCTGCAAACAGAAGCAGACACGACGTATATAAAAGCTTTGAGAATTATATGGAAAGTCTGAAAGGAGGAAACAGAGAAATGAGGCATTGAGCTGGAAGAGTGTAGGCTAAAGATTTATCAAGATTCTGTCAAAAGTTTAAAAGAACTGCAACATTTGCAGACTATGAAATGACACTGATATGCTTAGTGTGGTTTGTCAAGCTAAAGTCTTTCTATGAAGTTGAGCAGACAAGCAACGATGTGTATAGAAAACCCTCCATGACTATTAAAAAAATTAAGTTAACGTGTGTACAGAAATTTCTGTTAAGTTTTACGTGTATTAAATCGTAGTTTACTAAAGTACTGCAGCATCTTATATTCTCAGTATATCCATTATAAACATGCAATCCGTTTTGCATAGATCTACCTTCGTTAACCGGAAACCTATCTGCAACGGAAAGTTTTGCGAGTCCCGTTTGATTCCACTAAAGAAAGGTTTTCCTGCATAATACATATCATCGTGGGAATGTTACTACAATACTTTTAAGTTTTTAACACCTTTGTCTCCTTTTGAGAGACAATTTTTAATTAAAAATGGCACAATTGAACTTTATTATGATACTTGTAAAAAGAACAAGAACTTCCAAAATTGAATAAAATTTAGCCTAGAAAGTAAGTTATTTACTTTTTATTAGTTGTCTCGAATCTTTCTTTTTTGGGGGAGGAGTTAAATTGGGAGGACAACCAACCACCTTTGTACAGTCATCATTCACTTCATTATTAATGAAGAACTTACTGACAGCTTTCTCACTAAGTGGTATTCCCTAATTACTATATTATGGAATGGCTTTTGATTTCCACAAGATTATGATAAATGGGGCGAAACTGACTACCTTAAGTCTAAGAAATGATGGTAGGAAACTAATGGGGAGCTAATGAAATCGACACAGTTCAGTCGAAATTTTCTCGATGCAAAGGAAGACTGTATACGTTTAAAACTTTGTAACTACCGAAAACACTAACCCACTTCGTATTCTTTGTAAATATTGTCGAGTTACTCGAGAATGCCATTCAAATACTTTAAAGGGGAGTTTAAGTAGCATAGATATAATTTTCAGTCGTAGAAGTGATTTATGTACACTCATGTCCAAAATGATTGTCGCATATCTATAACTGTCTTCTTGTAAGGATATAATTTGATAATGATTTTGCAGGTTACTTTTAATACTGATACTATGTATATAATCGGGAAATGTATATTTGTGGTAAATTTCATAGGAAAAGAATTATAAATACGAAAATTAGAATGAGTAAAACAAAATATTACTAAATGGGCAAGAAAGTTTTATTTTAGTTCTATTTTTCTTCTTTACTGCTCTTTTGATATAAAATTTGCCACATACATGTCTTTGCCGGTTATACACATACTAACATTATAAGAAATAACGGGCGAATTCGTTATCAAATTATATTCCTACAACAATATATTTATAGACATGCGACAATACTTCTGGACATGAGTGTACATATAGGCCCTATTATGGTACCGTATCATGAAGTGTTTATAAATAACTAGCAGCGTTCACCCCGCTTCGCTGCGGTCACCCCGGAACGCAATAAACTTTGTTACTTAGATAATTTTTACTTTTTCGCTTTCAAGTGATATGATAAAAACCATAGAAGATTGCAGTAAATCTTAACATTATATCGCCTGTCATTTATGTTAACCCGCCCCGCTTCGCTGCGGTCATCCCGGTGCTGGCATATTGTAAAAGTGTCTGTAAAAATAAGCAAATCAATTAAAAAATTTTAAACAGAAGATTCAAGCTATTTTCCGCTGTATATCGCCTGTCATTTATGTTAACCCGCCGATCCTCACGGTCATGCGGGTTGCATATAAATACGTTTATTTTTACCTATGATGAACTAATAACAAAGGATTTGTACGTTATGGACACCTGAATGGTCAATTATCTCAAGACACTGGTAATTAAAAATTAAAGTGATATGATAAAAACCATCTAGGGTCCAAATCCTAATAACCCCCCAAAAATGAAAGAAATTGGTTCAGCCGTATTAGCGTGATGAGCGGACAAAATTTTGTACGTTCTCTTTTATATATATAGATTTCAGATACAGGCATCAAAGTACTAAACTGCAAACCTTGACGGGAAGTAAAGAAGTAATTTCGGTAGTCATTTAGAGACTATAATTGATGCGGTTAACCATACTAATCGAAGTGTAATTTTTAGCATGGCTCTCGGCTGAATTCGAACCTGTTACTACTGGATTGTGAAAAATTGCTTAATAAAACATAGCTCACGGTGAAAGTACGTTAAATTTCTAAACGTAGTAGTTAATGAAAACTGGTTTGTGCAGTTACAGGCTTTTATAATTTATAAAATTTCTAGGAATCAATACTAGATTTCAGAATTGTTTTGAACACACTATTTTATCAACGTGACTTCTAATTCTTGCGTATCTCTGTTCGTGTTGATAGTTGCTAATATTGTTATTTAAAATCATGGTCTTTCACCTGTGATACTTCTCTTAACGCCGACGCTTTAAGTAGAAACAAGTTTATCATGGAACACGCAATTGCCCCATTTATCTAGAATTTTAATGTGTACGCTACATGAAAACACCCACACTGCACAAGGGCAGTTTCATTGACTGTGTGAATAGATGCCAAAGTTAACGTGAGGATTAAAAAATAGTAATAATAAAAATTGCAGTAAGTTCATGAACCGGACTGGAGTTGGTGTTTCAGAAGCAACAAATGAAACCAGAAAAGTGATTTAGCTGTTAGAACTTATAAGCTGTCAGCAGTGGCGTATTTACGATTTTGTTTCGGGAGGGGCTTTGCTAACTTTCGGGGGGGGGCTTTGCCTGGAAATGTGAAAATTCTGCAAGATATTTCATTTACATTACTATACTAAGATTTCGGGGGGGCTTAAGCCCGGAAGCCACCCCCCTAAATACGCCACTGGCTCAGATATAATCGTAAGGTAATTAATTTTACACTAGAATAGCGGCAGCTTTAGCGGGTAGGCCGGATAGGCAGGCCCAAATATTTTGAAAAATATATAGGCCTAAATCCTAAAAGATACAATAAAGTGTAACTATGTTTTCCACTATGTGTATTAATAATTATTTAACAGCATAAACCACTACTATAAAAGTAGTTTCCTATTTTCATTAATCAATCAAATGTGTATGTATCCATAAGCTAGGGAGCGGGCCTACCCAAAATTATAATCGTAAAGCTGCCCCTGCACTAGAAACATCTGAGTTCAGTTTTTGCAGGAGGATTAGTGCCGATATGAGATGCGTAGAGCTTAGAGAATTTACAGCGTTTTGCTTTGCAATTTAGAAGTCAATTCTAATCAGGAATCTCATTTCTCACTCTCGGTGATTAACTCTAATCAAACGAACTAACAGTCCCACTGGGAGTCTAATCCAAGTGAGTTAGTGTGTTACAAATATGCAGAATGTGCTATTCATTTGTTTGAACAAAAAGTGTGTATCTATGTTTAAAGTACTTTAGTTTCCTGAAGGACTAACCATTACGCAATCCACACATGTTGCTCTTCTGAACTGATGTAAGTCACTTTACTATGGGACTTTCCCGTTTTCCTGAATTAGTTCCCTTTGCATTTACTATCTGATATCATGCAGTAATAATTATAAGTTCCCGATTCTCATATTATATAGCTACGAGTAATAATTCAAATTTAATGTTCAGTAGTTACTTCTTATATATGTAATAGCGTAGTGAAAAATTGTTTAAAATATACAAACACGACTCATAGGTGAGATCGATCGATTCCTCAAGCATTTGTTTCATCACCTTGTTGTATGATCTGTCAGGAAAGTAAATGTACACCTATTTTTCGAGTCTGGAATTCCTGCGCTCCATCCGTAGAGAGTATGAGAATTAAATCAATCAAATGTTTACTGAGGGGCAAAAAGAAAAGCTTAATCTGAATAAGACATTGCAGAGGGGCACAAGCTGTGAATACGAATAGTGCATAGTGTAAATAAAGGACGACACCGAAAGAGAAAGCCAGAAACAGCTGTTAAACTTACAAAAAAAGAGTAAAAATTGTCGAAATGGGAACATAAAACACAAATACAACAAATTCGCCGACAACTGAACGATCACCATGCCATGATCTTGGTGTAGTGGTTAAGGTGCTGGCTTATAAATGCAAAGGACGCAAGTTCGAATCATCGGCAAGGACATTTTTAAAAATTTTTGTTAATAATACATACAACTCATGAGAGATGGTAAAAGAGGTCGTATTTAGTTTTTCGTAGCAATTATTATTGGTAATGTTTAATACTGATAATACTTTTTGTCTTTGCGTATTGCTTTTGTTCTTGTCTTCATTTCGAAAGGGAAGAATATCCGAACAAATGCCAACAAAATTCCTCATATTTTGAATGTAAACGCCATTTGCAATTAGTAAAGAATTAAAATTGAATGTTCCGAAGTAGCTGCAAAAAGTAAAAGGAGAAACATGGAAGTCGACCATACTCATGGTTACTAAAAATACAATTTCTACATGCCTTACACCTCCCGACCACGTTTCTACGTTAGCAAGTAAGAGGCTTGTGTTTAGGTTAGGCTCGTCAATACGTTTTGCAAAGGGGCCCGGTTTAGCTCTGACGCACCACAGGTGCGAGAAGGGAGAAAAACATTTTTCTCTCTCCCTCTGTGTGTCTATTTATCTATCTATTTGTATATATATAACGCTATTTGTGAATGCTATAACCACCTTAATTTTTAGCGGATTGAGACGAAACTTGGCACAAACATTAATTGTTGAAATATCTTGATGAGTTCGGTAACCAGAATAATCAGATGAAAATGTTCAAAATGGTGGCCCTTCAAACTCTTAAAAAGTTCCAAGGGAACCAAATTTCGCCAATAAATAGGTATTCAGAAAGTTTGAATAAATTTTCCTCTTTTACTGAAATATTTGTGTGCAGAAACTTATTGAAATATTGGCCCCGATTAATCGCCTAAAGAAGGTTCACGCCCTTTCGCTACGGTCAGTTTTTTTTTTTTTTGCAGGAGGGGGTTATTTTCCTATCGGAACAAGATGATTGTTAGTGTTGATATGAAATTACACATTTAAAGTGAAGTAACTTGTGTAACGTGTTATTTGAAAGAATAATGTAATAAATGTGCATTCCTCTAACACAGAGAACTGTAAATCATGTATTTCGAGTTCGGAAGCCTGAATGGCGAGGAGTGTTATTTGATTTGCTTTTTAGTAACACATTGCATTGCAAATAAAGTTAGGCGACATTAGTGGTAAGTAAAACAATAATAATAATAATAATAATAATAATAATAATAATAATAATAATAATAATAATAATAATAATAGGTGTTGTTTGTGGCAAGGCAATATCTTCCTCAGTTCTTCTTCAAACGTAATGATTGTAACGCCATATCTCCCTTACAAACAAAATATTAGCAATTTATATCGAGAGAACGGGAAACTGTAGAGCGATGGGACCAACGTTGGACAGTATGCACTCATAGTACTCAGAGAAGTAAGCGATTTCAATGCAAAATGAACGAAGAGTCATTGTCATGGGTACTCATGGGGCCACCTCAGAGCCCTCTTTAGGCAAAATGTCGATAGCTTATATCGAGAAAACAGGAGGTGATAGTGGGATGGGACCAACGTTGGACACCGTGGACCCATAAGGCGCATTGAAAAAATTAGGGAGGCGGGCGCCAGCCAGCCTTACTTATTTCCTCATAATAATATAAAATTATATTGTCGAAATACACACACGAGTTAGCTACTAATATTTCATATTATTATTATTATTATTATTATTATTATTATTATTATTATTATCTACAGCGTCTTTTCATTACGTGAGCATGTTTGACATGAAACCAAAGAGAAAATCCATCCTGTAGCGAAAAGAAACAATACTTTCTCTCAAATGGATAACATATCAAGCCGAGATTGATTCGAACTCGCATGGACGGCGCGAAAAGCCAGTGCTTTGTCCACTATTTTCTTAACTGACTCACCGAACGCGTTTCAGTAACTTACTTATTGCTAATTTTACTTGCTTTACTCGTTTAACTTGCTTTTTCTAATAACTTATAACGACAGGGACACGAACACAGAAACATCGAGAACAGTTAAAAATGATAGATGCTCTCCCGCCGAGAATCGAACCCGAGACTCCATATACCCAAAGCTCACGTACTAGCCTCTAGACCAGCGGCGATGACAACGCTCGCTCCCTGTGTCGTTAGGGATTACGACCAGCTATCACTTCTGTGGGTTGTATACTATGATCACATGTTTCTTCTTTGCTGGAAGAGTAAAACCTACATTATATGTAATACATGAGGTATTTAGACCTACATGCTCTTCATATAATGTAAAAAAAGAGTCATGGTGTCGGATTTTAATACATGACGTATTGCAGGATACAACATGCTTTGCATTACTTGTTTGTTTGTAGACAGCTACTAGCTTAGTGTTCTGAAAGGTTGTGTATAAACTAGGGATAGCCCGTTCCGGAATTATTAGTTTTCGGACTCCCGAAAGATAAGCCGGACAAATTGCGGAAAATTCCAATTTTGTAATAGTTTCGGAATTAGGAAAAATCCGGAATTTAGAAATTTGATTTCGTTAACATTCCGGAATTCGGAAAACCCGGATTTTTTGAAGGTAGCAGTTTTTCTCAATTCCGGAATTTTCTAAATTCCGGATTCTTTCCGAGTTCCGAAATTCTTCTGAATTCCGGAGTATAACTGAATTCCATAATTTTGCGAAATCCGGAAAGTGAAAGTTCCGCTTTCGAAAAATGAATTTATTTTGGTTAATATGAATCGTGGCGGAAATAAGTCTTTGACGACTGCTTTGAATAAGTCTTTGAAGCAGGTAATGGCGACTGCTTTGAAAGAAATGGGGAGTATGAGAATTCAATCTGTCATATTTGTAGTTTCTTGTGGAGAAAGAACGAAGTTGTGAACCAGTGGTTTAAGAAAAACTCAAGTTATTAATGTAAACTTTGCCGACTTCATAAAAGAAATACGAAAGACATTTTGAATCGAAAAATATAACATACAAGTTTGCAAGCGGAGACAAAGAAACCTAACGTAACCAGACTAAAGACGAATCGTTTACCGCGTAGCGATCGCGGTTCAGTGGTCAAGGTGCTTCAGCGAATGCACGTTGCAATTTTTTTTTCTTACTTTAGAATTTTTGATGGCGATTGATCAGCGATAACATACGTTTTATTATATTCAGATATTTGAATACTCGGATGTTTCAATACTTGAACTATCAAATCTTCAGGAATAATAATAGTAATAATAATAATTATCATTATCTCGTAGAAGATTAAAAGCTAGAAGCTAAATTATCGCTCAGGTCATACCATTACAAGGAGAAACGTGACATTTGGAAAGAATATTTTGGTTTGGTTTAATGATGCTCACGAGAAGAGGAGTTTCTCATCTCGTTTCTAAAACAAATAAAATAACATGAGAATTAGCATTTTACATTCGAGACGGGTCAGGGCTAAATCAAAATTTTCGTCTCTCTTTGGAGATGAGAATCGAGACGAGACGAAAAGTATCGTAAACATTTCCCGTCTTGTCTCGATTCTCGAAATAGTGTATGTCCATTCTTTGAGTAACAATTGCTCTGTAGACTGAATCTCATAGGCTATTTCGTTACATTATATTTCAGAGCTCATTGAATTATGCTCTGTGTAGGTATTTTTGTAGCAAAGCTTTTATATTTACCTCAGCATATTCAAAAAATTAGTTTATTATATGCCTTACTGTCGCGTGATATTCAGTTATATTTATTACAGTTATTTTCCTCAAAACATACTTTCTACATGAAACTTCAATGAAAGGTTCTAGTTTAAAATGTTGGTAGTTGCAGAGGTGTGTCTTGAAGGTACGGAACCCTTTCCCCGAAATCTCTACTTTTAAGTAAGTTTTGTCAAATTTCAGGGCAAGTTTAAAACTTTTATTATTATTATTATTATTATTATTATTATTATTATTATTATTATTATTATTATTATTATTATTATTATTATTATTATTATTATTATTATTATTATTATTATATCAACTCCATGTATAATCTTTAAAAGATATACGGTTTGTATCTGAATAGTAAAAGCTAATTGACTGTCGATCTCGGTCGTCTGGAAGTCTTCAGGAGGCAAGGACATCGGTCACGTTCTGGGTTTGAGTTCCGAAGGGGCAAGTATTCGGGCTCGAGCCAAAAATTGTTAAAAGTTATAGGCTTCATCCAAACATATTCAAAACAGCTGGGACCGGATTTGGGCTTCTCAACGGCTCGAGCGGCTCGGCTTACAGCTCATTCAATATCGAACCGAATCGAGAAGTGAGCCGAGCCAACAGCTCACCACACCGAGCCGATTTGAGCCATCGGCTTAATTGAGCTGAGTCGAAACGTGCTGATGAACTAGTTTCAACTTAGCTGGCTCGAACCGGTTCACATGAGCCGAGTAGGTGACCCATCCCAACCGAGAAAGCTCGAGCCATCGGCTCAATTGAGCTGAGTCGATGGCTTGTTCCAACTAAGCCGGCTCGAGTCATCGGCTCATCCCAACCGAGCCGACTCGAGCTGTTCGCTCAGTTGATACAAGCCGAGCCGGTTGATATCACTACCCGAGTTGGTCTTCTGCTTGGACTCAAGAATTCGACCGTGCAGATCTCAGCCTTGATTTTAAGAACTACAGTATATACTTATATTGGTGATTACGACATTTGAGGCTGTCTCGTAATAATAATAATAATAATAATAAACTCTTGTCTTCTCGTTATCTAGACAAGACGAGATACACTAAAATTGCACCACGAGATGCACTAAAATTACGAGATGAGACGCACGTCTGTCGTGAGCAACACTAAAAGTATTCCACATTACTGCTTACATTTCTCATGGCTTTTGCTTTCCAGTCTGATCAGGCCAATATTTCAAAACGAGTTAAAACGAGCTGAACGAGCGAGCGAGCCATTATCAAACTCAACTCGACTCGAAACTCGACCTCGAAAACAGCGACTTGGCTCGGAACTCAATTCAAGAAAATTACCTTTGACTCGACTCAAATTGTACTCGAGTATAATTGAATTTTGGCTCGACTTGTGCCCATCACTATTCGTGTTTGTATTTTATGTTTCCACTTCAACAATGTCTACTCTTTTTTCTCCTTTTACCTGCTGTTTCTGGATTTCTCTTTCGGTGTCGTCCTTTATTTACACCGTGCACTATTCTTATTCCCAGCTTGTGACAAGCTTCAATGTCTTATTCAGTTTAGGCTTTTCTCCTTACCTTGACTACACATGTGATTGATTTAATTCTCACTTTCCGCGCAGGACCGATGAAAAATTTTTATTATTATTATTATTATTATTATTATTATTATTATTATTATTATACTATTGAACTTGCACGGCGAAATTACTGTATAATACGATATCATTTCTGTAATTTTACTCCATTGTATGTTATTTAGTTTATTAATGGGCACTAAATTGTCTCCAGATCAACGAATAAATTAACTACGGCATGCACTTTGGTGGAAATATCATTACAATAAGATTATTGGTTCGTTCCAAACATGTTCATGTAATGATATTTCCACCAAAGTGCATGCC
Organism: Thermobia domestica; assembly: GCF_964235325.1. Classification (NCBI taxonomy): domain Eukaryota; kingdom Metazoa; phylum Arthropoda; class Insecta; order Zygentoma; family Lepismatidae; genus Thermobia; species Thermobia domestica. The sequence goes on along the minus strand of NC_137455.1, from coordinate 194,846,718 downwards.
GTAGTTAATTTATTCGTTGATCTGGAGACAATTTAGTGCCCATTAATAAATTAAATAACATACAATGGAATAAAATTACTGAAATGATATCGTATTATACAGTAATTTCGCCGTGCAAGTTCAATAGTATAATAATAATAATAATAATAATAATAATAATAATAATAAAACATTTTCATCGGTCGTGCGCGGAAAGTGAGAATGAAATCAATCACATGTGAAGTCAATGTAAGGAGAAAAGCCTAAACTGAATAAGACATTGAAGCGGGTCACAATCTGGGAATAAGAATAGTGTATGGTGTTAATAAAGGACGACACCGACAGAGAAATCCAGAAACAATAGGTAAACGAAGAAAAAAAAAGAGTAGAAATTGTGAAGTGAAAACAAAATACAAATACGAATAGGGATGAGCAGGAGTCGAGCCAAAATTCGACTCGACTCTAGTTCCATCCGAGTCGAGTCAAAGGTATTTTTCTTGAGTTCCAAGCCAAGGCGCTGTTTTCGAGGTCGAGTTTCGAGTTGAGTCGAGTTTTATAATGGCACTCTCGCTCGTTCAGCTCGTTTTAACTCGTTTTGAAATAATGGCCTGATTAGACTGGAGACCGAAAGCCATGAGAAATGTAGGCAGTAATGTGGAATACTTTTAGTGTTGCTCACGGCAAGGGTGCGTCTCCTCTCGTAATTTTGGTGCATCTCTTGGGGCAATTTTAGTGTATCTCGTCTCGTCTAGATAACGAGAAGACAAGAGTTTTTTTTTATTATTATTACGAGACAGCCTCAAATGTCGTAATCACCAATATAATAATACTGTAGTTCTTAAAATCAAGGCCGAGACCTGAACGGTCGAATTCTTGAGCCCAAGCAGAAGACCAACTCGGGTAGTGATATCAACCGGCTCGGCTCGTATCAAATGAGCGAAGTTGTTGTATTACTATACATCTGCTTTCGCCCCTGTCAAATTTGGTCGATCTCGTTGACGCGACATATTTGTTTTTTAATACACCTTTCTTCGTTTCCTGAACAAAACAAACTATTCTGAAATATACTACTGCGCATGCCTCGTAGATAAATATTTCTGGTGAAAATACTTTCGTTTTGTCCAAGGAATGTTCTTTTTCTTATTCCCAGCATGACCCTTTTATTACATTATGTGAAGAGCATGTAGGTCTAAATACTTCATGTCTTACATATAATGTAGGTTTTACTCTTCCAGCAAAGAAGAAACATGTGATCATAGTATACAACCCACAGCAGTGATAGCTGGCAATACAGTGGTCGTAATCCCTAACGACACAGGGAGAGAGCGGTGCCCTTCCCGTTGGTCTAGTCGCTAGCACGTGCGCCTTTGGTGTATGGAGTCCCGGGTTCGAATCCCGGCGGGAGAGCATCTATCATTTTTAACTGTTCTCGATGTTTCTGTGTTCGTGTCCCTGTCGTTATAAGTTATTAGAAAAAGCAAGTTAAACGAGTAAAGCAAGTAAAATGAGCAATAAGTAAGTTACTGAAACACTTTCGGTGAGTCAGTTAAAAAAAAGTGGAGAAAGCACTGGCTTTTCGCGCCGTCCATGCGAGTTCGAATCAATCTCGGCTTGGTTTTTTATCCATTTGAGAGAAAATATTTCTTCTTTACGCTACGGGTAGTCCACTCTTCGTATTTTTCGCTGTCGTTCACAGTTAAAGTAACTGACTATTATTCTTTCTATGAATGATGGATCTTCTCTTTGGCTTCATGTCAAACACGCACACGTAATGAAAAGACGCTGTCGATAACAATAATAATAATAATAATATGAAATATTAGTAGCTAACTCGTGTGTGTTTTGACAATATAATTTTATATTATTATGTGGAAATAAGTAAGGCTGGCTGGCGCTCCCCCCTATTTTTTCGATGCGCTTTATGGGTCCACGGTGTCCAAAGTTGGTCCCATCCCAGTATCACCTCTCGATATAAGTTATTGACACTTTGCCTAAAGAGGGCTCTGCCGTGGCCCCATGATTACCAATTACAATGACTCTTCGTTCCTTTTGCATTGAAATCGCTTACTTTTCTGAGTACTATGAGTGCATACTGTCCAACGTTGCTCCCATCGCTCTACAGTTTCTCGTTCTCTCGATATAAATTGCTAATATTTTGTTTGTAAGGGAGATATGGCGTTACAATCATTACGTTTGAAGAAGAACTGAGGAAGATATTGCCTTGCCACAAACACCTATTATTATTATTATTATTATTATTATTATTATTATTATTATTATTATTATTATTATTATTATTATTATTATTATTATTATTATTATTATCTTACTTACCACTAATGTTGCCTACCTTTATTTGCAATGCAATGTGTTACTAAAAAGCAAATCAAATAACACTCCTCGCCATTCAGGCTCCCGAACTCGAAATACATGATTTACAGTTCTGTGTTAGAGGAAAGCACATTTATTTATTATTCTTTCAAATAACACGTTTCACAAGTTACTTCACTTTCAATGTGTAATTTCATATCATCACTAACAATCATCTTGTTCCGATAGGAAAATAACCCCCTCCTGCAAAAAAAAAAAAAAGCCTTACCATAGCGAAAGGGCGTGAATCTTCTTTAGGCGATTAATCGGGGCCAATATTTCAATAAGTTTCTGCACACAAATATTTCAGTAAAAGAGGAAAATTTATTCAAACTTTCTGAATACCTATTTATTGGCGAAATTTGGTTCCCTTGGAACTTTTTAAGAGTTTGAAGGGCCGCCATTTTGAACATTTTCATCTGATTATTCTGGTTAACGAACTCATCAAGATATTTCAACAATTAATGTTTGTGCCAAGTTTCGTCTCAATCCGCTGGGAATTAGGGTGGTTATGGCATTCACAAATAGCGTTATATATATATACAGATAGATAGATAAATAGACACACAGAGGGAGAGAGAAAAACGTTTTGCTCCCTTCTCGCACCTGTGGTGCGTCAGAGCTAAACCGGGCCCCTTTGCAAAACGTATTGACCAGCCTAACCTAAACACAAACCTCTTACTTGCTAACGTAGAAACGTGGTCGGGAGGTGTAAGGCATGTAGAAATTGTATTTTTAGTAACCATGAGTATGGTCGACTTCCATCTTTTTCTTTTTACTTTTTGCAGCTACATCGGAACGTTCAATTTTTATTCTTCACTAATTGCAAATGGCGTTTACGTTCAAAATATGAGGAATTTTGTTGGCATTTGTTCGGATATTCTTCTCTTTTGAAATGAAGAAAAGAATAGAAGCAATACGCAAAGACAAAATGTATTATCAGTACTAAACATTACCAATAATAATTGCTACGAAAAACTAAATACGACCTCTTTTACCATCTCTCATGAGTTGTATGTATTATTAACAAAAATTTTTAAAAATGTCCTTGCCGATGATTCGAACTTGCGTCCTTTGCATTTATAAGCCAGCACCTTAACCACTACACCAAGATCATGGCATGGTGATCGTTCAGTTGTCGGCGAATTTGTTGTATTTGTGTTTTATGTTCCCATTTCTACAATTTTTACTCTTTTTTTGTAAGTTTAACAGCTGTTTCTGGCTTTCTCTTTCGGTGTCGTCCTTTATTTACACTATGCACTATTCGTATTCACAGCTTGTGCCCCTCTGCAATGTCTTATTCAGATTAAGCTTTTCTTTTTGCCCCTCAGTAAACATTTGATTGATTTAATTCTCATACTCTCCACGGATGGAGCGCAGGAATGCCAGACTCGAAAAATAGGTGTACATTTACTTTGACAGATCATACCTACATTGTAATTGTCCTCGGGCTTATTAACCCATTTGTCATTTCCTCGTATGTTTGTCCCCTGTTTATGGCACTAACGTAGTTTTTAGTTTCCAGTTCCAGCAAGAATCAACATTATTTGACTTACATCCATAGTAATTTCATGTTTTGCCAGCGATTTATGTATGCAAAATTGCTCAGACAAGGGTTTGACGTTTATTAGTGTATTAATACAATTTATTATAAATGTATTTCTGAAATTCAGGCCCCCTGCTCTCCTCTAACACCTGCCTTTTATGTTAACTTGGACCTTGGTTTACCCTTGCCGCGTAGTTCCGCCAAAGATGATTAGTATCCCACGGTAACACCCTTGTCCTTTTGTTACTGTTTGCATGTTTTCTATAAACAGTGCGTTGAAAATATCACTCCGCGGTGGATATAGGTACCAACTATTTATTGTGAGGGAAATATTGAAACATTAATTTTACAACTTGTGTTATATGTAATGTTCGACACAGGCTTTCAATTCCATAGGAGACGTGTACTGCACATTACTTTCGCATAACGTTGTAACGAGCTGTTCTGTTCAGATCTGTCACTTCTGTTGAGTACAGAGTGATGGGTGTGTGTTTACAATGGAGCAAAAAGTGTTTCGTACGGGTGACAAGTATAATGAACTTGACACTATTCATTGAAAAGTGGTTCAGTAATATTCACCGAACAGCGCCAGAATAGATTTAAAACTTTTAAAGTACTTTGATTCCTGGAAAAATTGAAGAATCAAAGAAAATGTCATTCGATAGGAAAGAGAGGGTAAATTGGTAGACGCAGAGGATTTTTTTCAGCTCCAGCGAATTTATAGAGCAATTAACGTTCAACACCAAAACGTTTGTTTAATAGTTAGCAATAACTTTTCTGAAATTGTACTGGATTTCGTGGAACAAATTATCATTTGAAGTTTATGAATAGACTTAAACGTGATAACTACATTTGATACTACTAAAATTAGATTAGAAAATAACTCTCCCCCATCAATTTCAAATCTTTACGCGATTAAACAGTAAAGAAGGAATTCAGTAAATAAGGATTTTAAAGTAACATACTCAAAATAGCAGTTTACGGCTTTAATTTTGTAAACTGAGTTCTGAAGCTCATTTGTGGTAAGTTTTCCTTGCTTGCCAGGTTGAATTTAGGCAACCAGTAAAGTATACAGGGTGTTAATGAACTATACAGACAAACTGTAAGAGCTAATTTCTCACATCAAAATAAGAAAAAAGTTCATATTGACCTATGGCAAAAAGTGCATAGTTTCAGAGCTAGGGCTGTCCAAATTCGCGAAAAAGCCAAATTTCAACAGATCCTATTTCGAATTCCAGAAACTGTGGATGGTGCTCTTTATCAGTATAAAGAAAGCCACGCATACACAACCAAAAATGCATATTTCAATTTTCAATGGGTACCTATACAGGGTATTCCCTACAGGGTGTAATTCTTAGATATGCTCTCAAGAGTTTTCAGATATAGCCCGATTTCAAGGAGGGTTCAAAGTAGGCAGAAAGTAAGCCTTGACAACAATGGACATTCGGTGCTTCGGAGGAAAGTCGGAAGTGTTAGGAATCGGCAGCTCCACGGTTTTTTTTTTTTTTTTTTTTGTGTGTGTGTGTGTGTGTGTGTGTGTGTGTGTGTGTGTGTGTGTGTGTGTGTGTGTGTGCATGCATTCGGAATGTGTGATGCGATTTATTTAATCACGGTATATTTCGTTTTCTTCACTTACAAGCGTCAAAGAAAATATTGCAGCATGCGTTTTTCCGAGTACGAAAAACCGTACTGCTGACGATCCTTAACACTTCCGATATCGCGCCAAAGGATTCGGTGTTCACTGCTATCAAGGCTTATAGTTTGCCTACTTTGGACCAATCATAAAGTAAGAGCATATCTCAAAATTCGGTGGATGGTATATCTGGGAATTTCACCCTGTATGGAATAGTCTGTACTCCCACTGAAAATTAATGAAATATGCATTTTTGGATTGGGTATGCGTGACTTCCTTTACGCTGATAAGGACCACCACCAAGTTTCTGGAATTTGAAATAGGACCTGTTTAAATTTTGGCTTTTTCGCGATTTTGGACAGCCCTAGCTTTGAAACTATGCACTTTCCCCATAGGTCCATATGAACTTTTATTTTGATGTAAGGAATCACCTCTTAGTTTGTCGGTATAGTTCGTTAACATCCTGTATATCAAGATCAGGTGCTGGATATGATGCCTAGAGAACCAAAAAAACATTTTGGATATGGTGCTTGCATAACGTATATTGCAGGCAACAACTGCAATTGCCAGCTTGAAAACATCAGAGAGCTCCGGACTGGACATAGGACCCACAAGTACTAGAAGTTATAAACATACTTTAATTTTAAAATTTACTGCAGGGTAACAAGTGGTGCTTGAACAAGTCATAAAAATTAAAAATCAGTCCCTCTAGCTTGTCTACTGGAAATTAATGCCATTTTAAAATAAAACCGTTCATTTTCGTGAAATCGAAGAACTTCTTACGAATTTGAAGGCAATTGGAAGTACTTTTCATTATTGAAATTATTGGAGTAAGAGTAAGAACTCGTACTTAAACATAAGAATTACTGGTAGAACTACTTGAGCAGTACACTTGGACTTTTGTGATCAATGCATTGGAGACTATCTCAATTATATGCGGCTTTCTACAAGAGTTCACTAGCTATAAATTTAATTACTGTCCAGTTACCTAAACGAAGAAATCAAACATTACATTGATTTAGACTCAAAGCTTAAGTGTTCCTCAGCTTCAGTTTACTTAGTTGCAAGATATTGCTGAAAACCTTTTTTTAAGTTGCGTCCTGAGGGCATGGTGGCTCAGTCGAGCAGTCACCTTTTTGTTGCATGGGTTTTCTCAGGTTTGCAGCAATTTCTTCTTTGCCATTCATCAGTTTCTCTTAATCTCGGAGCATAATCATGGGATGTTAAGATTTTTGTGTTCTTATACAACATAGGCAGTGAAGGATTGAATCTAACGTTACATCTGAATCACGAGCGGGGCTTGAACCGATACACCAATCATGTAAGATTAACCCTCACTGTAAGTCTCCACCACACTATCTCGATGTCACCGGCTCCGGTAATGTTAACTTAGGTTATTTTCTTGCAAGCTCGAACGATTACTCAGAAAAAGTAGTCCATGATTTTTACGCTTACGACATCGTAATGTAGCCTACAAGACTAGTATGTCTGACACTAGACGGCCATCGAAGGGTAATTTTTAAAGCTGGTGAAAATTATTTTTTTTAAGGGATACTCTATTATTAAACAGTTTATTCTGTAGTTTGTGAAGAAAACTACGACTGAATAAACTTTCAACTCTCATAATTACGTCTTTTGTTCTGAAAGAGACGAATGCTTAAAATAAATCATTGAAGTAGTGGAATAGGAATATGGTAGGAAACAAGTGTTGAAAACCCACAAACACTGTTGTTCACCACATTCAAGTGCGACGGGTCTGGGATCGAAGATGGGACCCGTCGCACCACAGGTGAGCACGCTACCAGAAACCACCATGCTACCAAAACTACGGAATGAACACAATTTGATAGCGATAATTCCAAGCTTAGTAGTGTATTTAAAAAAATATGTAGTACTTGGTGTAGTAATAAATTTGATCTGTTACTTGAATGAGGAAAGAAAACAGCATAGGCATAGGCGAATGTTTTAGAAATTTCGTCAGGGATGCTGAGTAGCGCTGAGGGAGAGAACCCACGAATACTCGAAAAGTGAGTTTATGGAATAGCTAAAATAAAATTGAAAGTTGATCGAGATAATGAACAGTAGATGATTCATTGTAATACTCGTTAGAAATTGTAGTGAAAAAAAAAAAAAAGCAAGCTCAAATCACCAGATGGTAACACTGCACACAGTTATGAAATAATCATTAATTTTGTCCCGCAATTCTTAGAAAACTGGCAGTGATACTTTTTGAGAAGTTAAAACCTCCTTATTTTTCAACAAGGAACATGGAAACCATTTTGATATTCTTTTGATATTCTGACTGAAGGTGTTTCTCATGCTTCTTGATCATAGAATCAACTTCCTGTTAAATTTGAAATGCATAAAGTTTCCTTCCTTATTGCTCTCGCCTACTCCGTGTTGGTTCTCATTTTGAATGCAACGAGATTGACAAGATTTTTTTAAAGAAGTTGTTGGTGCACGGTGTGAATAATGTTAAAAATAAATCACTCAGCTTCAGTTTAGAAAAGATTTGCTTTCATGGAATATATAATATTGTAAAGTAACTTCAGCTCACGTGTATCGGGATGTGTAGTTCGCTGACTTTAGATGTCTGGCTTGGACAAGTTACTTGTAATTTCTCTACATTTCTAAGTCGTAATGGAATTCTAGGCTGTTAAATTTGGAGATTATAGGAAAGAGGCTGTATTGCATTATTCTATACTATTGTTAAAGAATTCCACAAAAAATAGGATTATCTTGACGAAATATGAGACTAAGCCATTAATGAGACTCCGAATTAAAGCATACTTTAATTAAGAGACCATATACCTCTTTCAAAACACATTTTTCGAGACTGCTTGTAGGCAACCCTATATTTTGGGACTTAACGAATGACCACTACCACTGAAAGAACTGACCTTACACGCCCGCTGGCGAAAGAAGGAACTTCGACAAACTAAGGAATTATTTTACGATGGGTTAAAATAAAATTAAATGATGATAGTACGGGAAATGGGGAGATTGTCAAACGTGCTTCAATTCTTTGAACGAGTTGAGTTTTATGGAATAAACCGGAAATTTATCAGGATTTTTCTTCTATCTGCTAACATTAGCGTATACAAAAAGTTGTGAAACTATCATACTGCCTATTGTGCTCAGAGGATGTATTTTTTAATAATAATAATAATAATAATAATAATAATAATAATAATAATAGATATTGCGTTATACTGTTAAAATATTCTCGTTTGAGAGATTTGTAGTAGATAGGATTGGAGGTACTGTAAACGTTATTTTTTGCGTGGAATTTTACTCACTGCGTGATCGTGATCTACATTTTCAGAGTAATTATTCGGAAGATGTTCAATTTTACTTTAGATTTCCAATTATAGATCAGTTGTCTATTTATTGTATAGTAAGCTGATAAATCTAAAATGTTACCGCATTGTTGCATTTGACAACCTGTTGATAAAATTTTTAGCAGTAGCATAATTCCGAATTTTGCTACAGGAGGGGAAAGATTGCCCACTGACAGTTCAAAGTTTCTTAGTACTGTATATTGCATACAATTTACAAATAGCATGTTTTTGTCACTCAGAAGGGCAGTTGCCCTTTCCTTTCCCAAATGACTCCACTGCACTTTAGTTTTGATGTTTGATAAGGAATCCGATAACTTTATCACATTGAGATGTTGTGGAGTTCAGGAGGTATAGTCAAAGCGGAAAGATATCTGTTTATTCCTTGTTACCATTCAGTCAGTGTCAAGGGCAAGTCTTGATAACCTCGTATGGAGTTTGAGATAGCTACCCCATAAATTCTTATGTCCGCTGCTTAATCTTTTATGTGTAGCCGATTTTTGTTATGTCCCAGATATAAAAGCACACCGTTGGCTTGGCATCTTCTTGGCGACTGTAGGGAAGAGATCGTACGCTATTCAGTTTTTTTTTTTTTTTTTAATGCCCATCCTAATAGGTGGAGATGGTTAGTTTCTCAAGAGTATCTCAGACAAGACCTCAAATTAGGCTGATGACACTTTGTATATAAACTCATCAAAAATAAGCTGCATTCAAGGGTTCGCAGATAATTCGCATCTAATCGAATCGCATCGCGTCGACTACTACTACTACAAGCTAACCTTTTATCATGCTATATTGATTCAAGGGCGTACCCTGAGGAGGATGCGGTGGTTCCAAAATTTCAGCCAAAGATTTCACGAGGCCCTCAAGTTGAGATGAAACTTGCTGATTTCCTTATTAAAAATAAGCTGTTACGTGGCCCATAGCTTGCAAAATTCTGATTTTAAGGGGGGAACGTAGGCCCATGTTTGGGATCAAAATTTTAGATTTTTGAAAGGTTTCCAGAATCTAGTCTTTGCAGTTTAAGTACTGCAAAAAATATTTTCTTCATATGACATCAGGAACCTTCCAAAAATGCAAATAACTAAGTACTACTCGTTATATTTGCAGACTTGATAGCAAGTTTTTTTCCCTTTCTTAATTTTATTGTTCGATCATCCAATTCTTGCCGTAATAAAGAACACACTTGCTCTGTTGTTTCAAAAATAACTTTTTTTTTGGGGGGGGGGTATTGGCTTAATGTTGACTGTTTTCAGGTATTACTATATGTTGGTAGGTTGTGGACTAGTGCATGGAAGCAGACGGTCAAGTATGTGGAAGATTGGTTATGTCTGGCGTAGTAGCAATAATTTTCAACAATTGGAAAATTTACTTAAATATTCAACTGATGCGAAATCAAAGGAAGATTCCTGGTGTGACTAGAATGGATCTTAAGAAACTGATACTCTATAAGCGTGTATGGATGCTGCAACCTGTTTAGAGCCCTTGCGGATTTCCAGTTTGCAAAAATGAATGGGGAAAACAGCTCCATTGAAAGTTCCATAGCACTAGCATAGCAGTGATATTCAAAAACTACATTTGTAAGTACAAAGATTGTACAAATAGCAGTAGGGTATATGCTGCTGTTGTGTGGCAAGTCTGTGTTGCCAGAATTAAAGCGATTTTTATGTATCTTAGCAGCCTTCCAAGGTTGTGTTAGCCTTCAAAAACAGCGTAACTCTTACTTTCTATCACTGCGCACAGAATTGTTTAACGATTGGTTAAGAGGAAAGCTATTTCATCTGTTTCTTGCAACATTTTTGCTGTGGCACGTGCCAGGCACGTAGCCAGGATTTCGTGAAGGGGGGAGGTCCGTGACATGAAATATCGTGGTCATCACAAAAGGGGCTTGATCATTCTAAACTATTTTACTGGAACATATATAGGTTCGTTTAGCCAGGATTTCGTAACGGGGGGGGGGGGGTGACATGAAATTCTGAAGGCCCAGGAGCTCGATCAATCTAAACTACTTTACTATCAACATATATTGCTTTGTTAGGACAATAAAGAGGATATTGTTGGCAAGTATTTTCATAAACTATGAAAAAATTTCGAGCAAAATAGTAAAAAAAAAAAAAAAAAAAAAAAAAAAAAAGTAATGAAAAAGATTTTACAATATTTACGTCCTTCTCTTGTTTATTCAAATATAACAATTTTCCTTTCGTTATGACCTCAATTATTATAAAAAAGTACATACTCAATACTGTCTTGTAAACTATCTTCTAATATAAATAAAATAGTTTGTGTTTTTGTCTGTGCGGCCTGGGGACCAGACGAGTGCACCTACCAAATTTCGGTCCAGGCCCCAGATCAAGACGAAGCGTTTTTTTTAAATTTCGAAACAGGGGGGTCTCAGGGGGGCGTTTACCGGAACCGGCTTGGGAACCAGACAAATTGACCGAGAGTTACCAAATTTAATCACGAATACCTTGGTCCAGGCTCCAGACCAGAGTTAAGTTTTTGTCGAAATTCGAACCAGGGGGGTCTCAGGAGGACATTTACCGGGACATGTAAAAGTAGTAGAAAATGACCGATATTTATTTATTTATTTAACAATCACCAGATACAGCTCAGAGGCCATTTTACACTGGATATCCAACAACATTAACAATGGAAAGGATTTGGGAATGTATCGGCCACGGCCTGTTTAGTAGGTGCCATCACGGCATTTGCCTGGTAGAACTGAGGGGAAACCCTGGAAAACCTCAGTCAGGATGGTCGGCAGCGGGATTCGAAGCCACGACCTCCCGAATGCGAAGTCAACCACTTGAGCTATTAGTGTCGAATTAATATTTTCGCGGTCCCTGAAATCAATGGTGAAACTCAGATCGCATTAACTTCCAAATTCACGCTATTCGGCTCCGGGCCGGGGGTCACCGGAGGGGGTGAGATACCAAGACACATATAAGTAATCCAAAATGACAGCTATTAGTGTCAAATCCATAGTTTTCGCGGTCGCTGAAATCAATAGTGACACTTCCATTAGCGATGACTTGCAAATTTAGTTACAATTGTATGCGGGCCGGGAGTCAGCGGGGGCTGGATACGAGACGTAAAAAATAGCCCAAAATGACCGATATTAGTATCAAATCCATAGTTTTCGCCGTCGCTGAGATCCATGGTGATACTCCCACAGGCGTTGACTTCCAAATACAGCCGCTGTGCGAAGCATGTATATGTTCAACTAGTTTTACAATATATACGTTCCTTTCTCTGTTGAATCAAATGCTAACAGAACTTTCTTTCAACATAAATTTTTGTTTTTATTATTCCGTCAACTATTGTCGGTTCCAAATGACAGGTTAAAGAAGCAATAGAAAATTGTCCTTGAAATAACATGTTTGATACTGCAAGGATACGATGACTAAAAATTATGATTTAAAATGTCTACGCTGTTACACAACGACACTATGCTTTCGAAAGCTTGAACTCTCCCTGACTAGTAGCAGGAATTCTGAGAATTCCATAACTTTTCTTGAAATTTTAAATTCCCTGACTCTTCCAGAATGTCTCGCTTACCTCGCCTCCATATTGCTAGTAATACAAATCTCCTAATAAGAAAGAGTAAGCAAAAGCTTCCTGCAGTTTTCTTTTTAATTTTTAACTCTGATCCTTCTTTTCATCATTTCATTTTGTTTTATCCTTAATTTTTTCATTTCTGTTCTCGAAGGGGGGGGTCCGGACCCCCGGACCCCCCCTTGGCTACGTGCCTGCACGTGCTTATATCCCTGTCAATGCGACGTGGGCTTCGTTTGACTATCACACCATCGTCCTTACATGGAACAGTCAATTCTAAAGTCTCGCCCTCCTCTAAGAGGACCGGACATTCTTTCCAAATTACATCTGAAATCACAATGAGTTACAATATAAATTGAAAAAGACACAGGTATGTAACAGGAAGTTAATTTATTCGTATGAGAACTTTAGTTTTTCATGGACAGTCAATATACCTAGCAAAATCTTAATTGGAAATCCTGAAGCTCACCAAAGAATAATAATAAACTCCGGCCCAAACTATTTAAATGAAGGCGTGGTTCGGATTCCACAAAGCAGTATCTTACGTCCAGCCTTTGTGCTAAAATTGGGTATTTACAGAATTAAACGTAATATATGGATAGGTGTATATATTGTAAATAATTACAATAGGCTATAGTTGTCCTACATAATTTAAAATCTGTAATTTAAATATTAAGTAATAGTTTTTGTTACTAAAGATATACTATGTGTATCTGATTAACCTGCTTTTTAAATGTACATGATTATTTATAGTTCATTGACCGACGGTGATAATAAAAGCTGTCAACTGGCTTGTCTACTTGCTATTTAGCAGACCAATCGATAACAGGTACAACTTTCCAGTAACTTGTCTTTGTAGTTTTTTCTTTCCCCTAATTAAGCGGGAAAGTTAATGTATTAGAAAGCGAAATGGATTTCTAACTGTTTATTTACGGAAATTATTCTATCATTGTTTCAACTTGCATCTTGTCAGTAGGTCAGTTATCTTTTTTTTAAACTTCCGTAAATGACACTTTCTTATATGCAGTTAATCTCCACAATTGCAATATTGACGAATTGAAATCTTAAATTTTGCTATATATATATATATATATATATATATATATATATATATATATATATATATATATATATATATATATATATATATATATATATATATATAATATAATTTATTCTTTGATCTCACTTTATCTGTGAAAAGTTAAGTGTATAATTTTAAAATGCAAATCTTTGATTATCATGGCTAAGCGGTTAGTGTACGCGCCTTCGGCGTTGAGACCTGGGTTCAATTCCCGGCGGGAGCTCATGTGATTCGGATTCGACGTTAATCAGTAGGTCCTCGTCTCAGAACTTCGCTGCTGAACGGGACGTTAAGGTAATCATTTGTGGCAGTAGGAGAAAGCAGAAACATCAAGGAGCGTGTAAATTGAGTGTCTTAGATCAGGCCCTTCCAGACCTTAACACAATGCTATTATTAGTACAAAAAACACAATTTAGCTACTTGTAATAGAATTTTTAATGACTTGACCCCCACCTAACATTTATGCCCTCTCAACCTCTGTGGCTGGTTGTGGGATTGTCTTAGATCCCTTAACATATGTTTTAAAGTTAATAATTAGAGATTTAAAACCAACAAGAATCGGCTATATATTCAAAAATCTTATTTGCATTCAGTGTTCCAAGTATTATGTATGTGACTGTTAGGAGATATCAAACAGTAGATAAGAATTTGCTACTTAACAATTCTTACATTTCCACATAGTACAATGTATTTTTATTCTAACATAATAAGAACTATCAGATTAACAGCGAATGACACTTTTAAACGCCTTAAAAAAAATAGTTTTTCTCTATTTTCTCTGAGCATTTCCTCGAAACATATCCTTTTGTTCAGCTCGACGTGATGTATCGATTTATGTGGTGTTTCATCTTTCGAAAATATAAGTAAAAATTAGAGTTCACACTGTACCATCGTGCTGTAGCCATAATGAAAAGCTTGATTAACATATATACTTCAGTATGTTTGATCTTAAAGGTGGCATAGTTATCGTACAGTATTAAATTGTGTTTAAGGGAAAAGATTCTCTTAGTTTCGTCGAAAACTGCGCATGAGGATACATTCACCTTAATTTTGTTCAGGTTTGCTACTTACGGTTTTTTGTAGTTAAGTGTAAATATAAAATGTGTTGTTGGGACGCCTAATCGATTACAGGAAATTGCTTCTGTTATCCTATTAGTTTTTGCTTTAGAGTAACGAAAGTAAAAGCTTGAAATGGTTTCCTACCGCTTCCGGTTTGGGTATCACCAATAACGCTTAATTTTCACCCTCTACATCCTTGTCAAATTGAGCGATCCATCAAAGTTCTTTACTGTCGTCTCCCAAACAGACGAACAAACGGACAGTTTGGGTAATACATAAAGGAATTTCGGTAAACCAAGCAAACTCCTTAAATAGCTTCGAAGGAACAAATTTCAGGACAATTGTAAGCAGTTCATGTAAACTTGATTGTTATTCACTAATATAGTGTTGTATGAGGTCAAAAATAGTTTTCGATATTAATATATTTTGGAGTTTAATACTTAAGAAAAGTTATCACTGTTCCTTACTAGCTTCTACAACAAAATATGCATTTGATATGAGAGAACTTAAAAGTGGAATGGTTTAGTATGAGAGTAAATATATACATATATCACGCCACAGTCAAAAGGTCTTCTTAATTTACATAATCTTAGATAATATAGAAATAAACAATGTTAGACCTCTTCCATTTATACGATACGAAATCTGAAAATAAACAGTTCGTTCTGTCACGCCACGAGGACAGATTTCATGTGAAATGTCAGTTTTTAATGAAATCAGTTGCACTCTGCCCAGGATATATAATATGGCAACTTCAAAAACAGGCTATAATTGTGATACGCAGTACGTATTTAACAACCTCGGAAATAAGTTTTAAAAATGCGGATAGAAAATGAAACTAATCAACATACAAATATAAAACTCCTTTTAAACAGGTAATTCATTGGGCCATATATATTTAATATTTACTTTTGTTTTTTTAACACTTTCAGCCCCAACCCTGTTTGTAGTCTGGTCCCGGGGTGAAATTTACTCAGTTTGCTATGAACATTGTCAGCCAATGTGTATCTATTTGATACACGTGGTCCATCAGTAAACCCTCACTGTGTATCAAAAAGATACACATGGGGCTGAAAGTGTTAAAGCGTCACTGCAGTTATAAGAGAAGTCTGTTTAGAATAGAATTCCTAATGATTCATAGCTCTTCAAAATGTACTATTTCCATATGTTGATTGCTAAATTTTTGGATGAAATTAGTGATATCCACCTGTTAATCTATTTGCAATGTGAAAAATCACGGAACTTTCATATTAAAAAATCTTCGGACATCATAATTACTTGGAAGTATCAGTAAAATTCTGTATCAATTGAAGAATCACTAAAAACTCTTGTCTGGGTGCTCCAGTAATTCATATGAAGATTTAACAATGCAAAATGAAAGCAGCTTGAGAGTAGCAGCTTCTTCACCAAGTTTCTTATTCTACCTATTTATAGAACAATGTTAAAACTCTTCGCTGTGGTCACCCCCACTTTAAAAATAAAATAAAATAACGTGGACACTAAAAAATATATGGTATGCCAGCTAAGTAGCATCTACAAAATGCTATTAGTTTCTAAACCATTTCTTATAGCACATAAATTTAAGTGCGCAGTTTGTGAATTTGTCCTCTATAGCAGTAATAATTGCAAGTGAGATGGACGTTTCGATGCACATCCAAAATACTTCAGTTGTCTAATATTATAATCGATTTTGAATCTATTTATATCGCTGATTTCGAATTAATAGGGACAAAGATACAAGAGATTGAAAATTTGATTTTTTTCAAAAACCTTTATTTCTGAAAACTACTTAGATAAGTATATAATCCATTTGCATAGATGGTTTTCAATAGATTGGAAGATCGTTTACAGGAATTCGATACCACAAACCGGTCTTGCAGATATGGTAAATAATTGTGAAATTTCCCACATGAAATCATGTAATTCCGAAAATTGTAATTATACCTACCAAAAAGGATTGTTATGTTACGAAAGAAAACTATAAATCAAAAATTCTTTTTTAAAAATCTAATATACAATTTTAAGCAATATATCAAATTTCATTTTTTTCATCATTCAAGCATCTTTCTCGTACCTCGAGTAGTTTGAGATATCAAATTGCTGTAAAATTATGATCTTTATCTGTTGGAATCACACTATGGAAGTGGATATGGTCGTATCTATCTATCTATCTATCTATCTATCTATCTATCTATCTATCTATATATATATATATATATATATATATATATATATATAATATTTATTTATTTATTTATTTAAGTTGTTTGAATAAAGTGATATTTTCAGTTCCTCATAACTTTCTTCCTATGTATTTGCAATAAATCATACGACGTATTAGACACTAAAGTACTTCAGATATGCATTATCTCGTCCATGCCACTTAAGTTACTAGTATCATAGACCCCTCCAGATTTGGTTATTTTTCGATATTGGTAATAGTGTAGCGTCCGTAGTTTGCAACGCTGCTTGAAAGTATGGTATTGCTTTAGTTTCCATATAGACTCGAAATTAAACATGAAGTAGTGCTGCTTGAAAAGAATAACTTAGGTTGCCAACATTGTTAATTTGATTGTGCCCCCTCTTGATATTCGTATGGGATGAATATGAATAATATACCCAATTTAAATCTAGACTCCGAAGTCACCATATCTTGTGGCTATAGTCCACTTTTAGTAAGTACATTGTATTATGTGTTAACACTTACCAGTCAGGAACAATACTATATAAATACTAAATTATAAAACGTTAACATACGTATCGTAATTCATTATTTTCTATTTTGTAACTCTGGTTTCCATGTAAGTTGCTGTCGTAATCTATATTTAATAGGACACGTACGAATAGATACTCACATGATGGTTAATCTATAACAATTCTGTGAAAAGCGTTTGGAAAGTTACAAGGACATATCTAGATAAATGGTCCGCCCTGTTTGTAGAGTTTTTGAGTGTCTGTAAGACTTCGGTAAGTCGAAATTAAGTCCACTATGAAAAAAGTGATCGTATTTATTTACAGAGAAGAAAAATTCATTAGGAGCAGAACTAATTAGAAAGTACTAAATTGAAAAGTCACCAAATTGTGAGGATCGTCACGGAACTTAGATATTTTTTTTTTTTTTCAATTCACTGAATATTTATCAAAGTGTCATGATTAACTGATCATCCATGAAAAGAGAAACAACAGATCCTAAGATGGTGAAGATGACACGAAGAAGCCAAAGAGAATTAGATTATATTGGGAAGCCCTCAGTTTGTCAGTTACGGGATTATCAGATTAAGGAATTTACAATCTACATCCAATTTGTTTACATAATTCGTGTAGCAGCTGATTAACAAAGGCTTAATGGGTTTGAAATAAATTTAAAAAAAAAAAAATGCTATTGACAATAATGGTACGTTACAAACGTAAGTGGCACAAGTTTTGAGATAAATGTATAAATCTCTCATCCTATATTTTACCGATTACAATTATGTATGTACAGTTCTAGCGTGAAGAATCTAGTTTCCTACCGGCAGTAGTAATTCCTGCGAGGACAGTTTCTACGCACGTGTTGGATTATAGAATTTGGTATTCATGTTTTAACTAGATATACCACATTGACTTGACATATAGTCTTCCGTTCCGGGCGCAGCTATCGGCTGAAGGAATTCCACTCCCATTCGCTAAAGCTCTCTCCCTTAATATCTGAACCCTCATTGGCTCAACGCATGGGTGTGAGCTTTGGTTCGCATTTTTGCCACGGCTCAATAAATTTTGGCAGCACTATAGTAACTCGAAATCGGATCAGATCAAATGACTACATATTTAAACAAGAGAAAACTATTTACTTTGTAAACAATTACAAACCGCATAATCATTGCACATGTAATCAGATTCATACACTTACAAAGGACTTGACCAGATAATTTTTTCACCTTGTTGTTCACCAGTTTGTCATTGAGTTGAGTACTATTTCCTAAAGATAAGCAGTACCACGAAAATAGTTTTCATCAGATTATCTAATGCTTCCTTTAGACTATTCATCAATCTTTATCTACGCACTGTTATCCTGTGAAGTTCCGCATCTGTTCCTCGATAGACATTTAAATCTAGACTCCGAAGTCACCATATCTTTGTGTGTGTGTGTGTGTGTATAGCCCCCTTTCAATAAATACATTGTATCATGTGTTGAGGTTCTTACCAGTCAGATAACAATTATAAAACGTTAACAAAGGTATGGATATTTCATTTCTTTGTATTTTGTAACTCTGGTTTCAATGTACTGTAAGTTACTGTCGTAATCTATATTTGATAGGACACGTACGAATAGATACTCACATGATTGTTAATCTATAACACTTAATTCTGTGAAAAGTATTTTTGAATTGATATTCCGTTGTCTCTTATGAAGTTACATTATTCAGCTTGCGAACTGTAAACACATTTGAGCTTGTTCAACTGGGCAACACATTTAGTGTAGTCAAAACTAGCTAAGATTTGGATATATTTGTCAGAAGTCAGTGTAAGTACGAATTTATAGCATATTTACCTTAAAATATATTTAAATATTTACTTTCACTAAAAGGAAGGAAAGAAATTACAAAGGTGAAATGTTTTAATGCTTTGGTTTAAAAGTATTGGGTGCGTATGACATACTTTGTAGCACCACAAAAGTTCTTTTCCATTTTCATTACACATGAGAATTTAGCCACAATTCAGGGGTAAAAGTGGATCTGAAAAGGTAAGGGGGCGTATGACGTCACGCCATATATATTGTAATTTTTTAGGAAATGGAGGGACGCCATATATATTTTCTGGAAATGGGGACTGGCATCCCCTCACTTTCACCCCTGTACACAATCATGTAACTTTGTTCCAGTATGTGATATATCGACTAATTTTTGGTAAACTAAAATAGTGTCCAAAGGTAAGAATCAAACATATTGTATATTACTGCGTTGCTAGTGTCATAAGTAAGACTTTAATGAAACTATATTTCAGTGTTTCCACCTCCAGTAAGTGGCATTGTTCTCGTACAGCACAAATTAAGTTTACAAAATCTTTTTTTTTTTTTTTTTTAAACTACACATGAGCTTTTACACTTACGTACCGGTATAGCATTTTGTTCAGCTTAATAAGATCCATCGATTGGTGGCATGCCCTGCCTTTGGACATTTCGTTAAATTCTAATAATTTTGTAGACTAAAGTTATCACGGAGATAGGTGATTTACCTTGAATATGCGGATAAAACATCTTTTAAAAAAGATTTTAAAACTCGGAATTTTCAATCACAAATTAAAAAGCGATAGTGACAAGCACTGAAATGGACAGGCTTAAGGGGACAGACTGCTAAATATGATACAAAAGCTAACAATTTTTTTGTTCTCTTTTCCGAGAGTGAAAAGAGATAATGAAATGTAACTTAACACAATAATAGAAAATATTATTCTACATCCGAAAATATGAATCGGAATAATTTTGTGTGGCCATCCATAGAAATTAGTGTGGCCAGAATATGAATTACCCAAAAATCTAGGTTAAGGTAGCGACTAGAATAATGAACTCAACGGTAATTGATGACTTATGTTGCCTTGATTCCTTGTTAACTACTTATTTTATCCTGTTACAGATGTTATAAATTGAAATGTTCAGACTTTGTATTAGGCCTACACTAGAATTTTAAATATTAAAGAAAGCTATATCTTAAAATATAGTACTTTTTAAAAGCAGAAGTTCATTGATTTTGTTCCGTAATTTCTTCAGTAGTCAAAGCAATGACAACTGAACGTATGCACTTTGTATTTTAACAAATGTTTTTAAAAGTTTAAGTGCTTATCAAACGGGAACAATGCATTTAATCACGAACCACTTTGTTCTGGCCTTGTTAAAATAATTTTATCAATTTGATCTTTCTTAGAAATGTAACAGTCAGCTCGATAAAAGAAATCTCAGAAGTACTTAAATTATAATGTCCTGATAATTATTGTAAAGGATCTTAAATATTTTGAAATGGTAGGAAAATTATTTTGCTTAACAAACTCAAACTTAATCTGAAGTTTTGTTACACAAATACCTGGCACTCTTATCCCTAATTCTTCCTAAAATCAATATTTATGCAATTTTCTTCATGTTTTTACTCCCCTCTTCCCCCCGCGAAGAGCTTTCAATCAGTAAACTGTCAGTTTCACATTAGAGAGAAGTATCCCAACTTTGTTTATAGGTACAATTTTAGGCTACGGTATTTTTGTTTGTTCACAAACTTGTTAGACTATTTTGTGTTTAAGTTCTATAAAAACATTAAAATACCACAAATATCAAAATTTTAAAAAATATCTGACTCGCGAAGAATCGAACTCAATCTGCTAAACATCGCTCTAAAACTTAGTTTCCAGCGACAGTCAATTTTTGTCCCGAATGAGTTATCCTCTCCAATTACTACATTATTATTATTATTACATCACTTTTCTCAATGTGGCTCATACAATTCAGTAAATCATTGCAACGTTAGAAAATGTACAATTTTGTAGAATTAGATTTATTTCTGGTCAACTGGTACATATAAAAACTGATTTATCAACAGGATACTGTGATAACCTTGACTTTCTGAAGATTCAAGGTTAGCTTGTATACGCGGCATGAACTTTATACGAAAATCCAAAGTTCAAGCGACACGGAAATAGTTTTTGTGGGTCAATGCATGTTGACAAAACTACAGTAGTTAGATGAATATTACACACGCAATTTCCCGCTTGCAATTACACAAATTACTATAGTTATTGATCTTCACTTTGAAGACATTGCTTGAATTATCTTCAAGTGAATATAGGAGCATTACACTAGTGCTTTCTTTAGTGTGAAATCTTCGATATATAAAGCTTCATTATAACAAATTCATTGCTGGAATGCCCGAAGTAGTATTGCCCCATTATACAGATTGACCTAATTCCTATTTAATATACAGTTGACAGCAAAAACTAATTCTCCCCTTACAAGTTTTTTCTGTCAATTACCTCACAATCGAACAGTTTAGTGCTTTGTATAAGGAACTTGTACTTACCTACTTCAAAGAACTACATCCAAATTGTTACTCTACTTCCAAAGTATTGACAAACCATGTAGAGGCGATGGGATAGAGAATGAATTTTCCCGATAGATCTGTACATTTTTAGCCATGAATAAAATTCTTGATGGGGATCTATATATTAAAGCGGTGTCTGCGAACAAAAAACTTCAAATCCAAATTAAGTGTTTGTGATTTTAATCTCTTAAACCACCCAACCGATCTCGATCAAACTTTCAACATAGATAAGGTTCGGACCTGGGATGTTTTCATAATTTTACTTTGATGGCACAATGGAGGGAAGGTGACACATATGTAAAAAAAAAAAAAAAAAAAAACTAATCACGCTTAAACCACCAAACTGATCTTAAATTATCAACATAGATGAATTTTCGAAAATCTTATTTTCACCATTAAATATCTCAGGAAAGACCCAAGTGAAAAATCTCAAATTTGCACAAAATAGACTATAGCTGTGCAGTAACAAGTGGGTCAAGTTGCATCACTGAGACTTGAGTAGTTTGAGTTTATATACACATATTATTTTATTTATTTATTACTAATACACAATAACACTGAGCAAGGCTGTGATAATAAATGTAAAAAACAGTATCACGTAAGTTTCAACAAAAATACCTGTCATCAGACTTCCACTCCTTCTCTTATTGAAGGAGTGGGAGTCTGAAGACAGTTATTCTGTTGAAACTGTTACGTGATACTGTTTATTTATATATATATATATATATATATATATATATATATATATATATATATATATATATATATATATATATATATATATATATATATATATATATCATAGCCTTGCTCAGTATTATTGTGTATTAGTACAAAATGGAAACAAGGCCTGATAGAATAGTTATTTATTTATATTTTACTGGGACTTTATATCCACACCTCATGGCGGTTCATGATATTAAATTGTCAAAATGACAGTAATGTTAAATGGGTAAAGTTTGCATAATCTATGAATCATATCTTGTACAATCCGCGGCAAAAAACCTGCAACATGAGGATGTAAGTTTATTGTGAAACTACGCCTAATAGCACAGGGAATGAACATAACGTCTAAGTAGAACGAATCACGCCAGCATAAACCTCGGCCTCCTCCCGTGCACACTTATTTTGGGGCAAAAGACTTCGTCATTTCACAATTAACTTATATGCTCATGTTGCAGGTTTTTTGCCGCCTATTGTACAAAAAGCGAAACGCATCTACTTATTTTCTGCCTATAACGCTGCTAAGACATCAGTGAGATAAATAGTTGACTAATTTATGTACAGAGTTTGGCACTGATGTTGAAAGTACGACCTGTAGGAGTTATGAACTGTGGATGAGAGTTTCCGGAGAACCTTATCGGTTGGCACCCACACTTTGTCATTCGTAAATGTTTTAAGAGGTTCTTGGGCCATGGGGATGGAAAAAGTTATCAAAAAGATCGTTATTTTCCTGACTGATGTCTTCAATTCCTCGAATTTACCATGTCTTGTCATAAATGCAGGCTACGGTATCATGAGGTACAGATGACAACATACTATCTTCTGGAAGTACTGAAGTCTGGTGTTGATAATTCTTTTACAAGTAGCAAATCTCGAATTTCTTGCTGTTTGGCTGCACTTCTGATGAAACCTAGGTAAACTGTGTGCCTGAAATACTATATCAACACAAAACATGTACATTTGTTCCTCTCTCAAAATCGCGAATTTCACATCACTGCAGGAACTTACAACTCAAACTACTCAAGTCTCAGTAATGCAGTTTTACTCACTTGTTACTATATAACTATCCTCTCTTTTGTGCAAATGTGGGATTTCCTCCCCTTGAGTCCTTCTTGAGATATTTGATAATGAAAATACGATTTTCGAAAATTCAATGTTTATAAATTTCCAAAAAAATCAAGAATATGGTTCTCAGATCTGAAACTTGCTTGAGACGTTGTTTACTATCTAGTCTCTATGTAGACAAAGAATTGAAGGTAAGTCTTATGTATTTCATTTCAAAATGTACATTCCAAAATGGCCATTTCTAGGTTTACAACCTCAATGTTCAGAGCTTAGTTTTTTCGACGTTCTAAAGTAAGTCTCAATGTGCACAGAACACAATGTTAATTTCATTAACTTTCATATGGTTTTTGGTTTGAACTCGTTGTCTTTAAAGCCTAAAATGTTACAGCGTCTAAAAGAATCCTCTGAAAAGTGCAAAATACGCATACGCGCCTATACAAAATGGACGCTATAAACCAATCAGCGCGGCTAAAAAATTGAATATCAGTTTTCATCTCCCTGAATGTGGTACATTCTTAGGTAAAAAAATTAAATATTGTCAGCAACTTTTGACCTGGAAATTGGTTGATTTCATTTGGATTGCCCCAGTCATGAGACATGTCGCAAACAACCTTGGGAGCATTAGTGGATGCCTTCCAGGTATAAAGAACAATAGTTGAAGTACTGCTCAAAGCGCTGGATTTCACCACAGTTCTATTGTTGGATTCCGTATCAACTGAGTACAAATCGAAAGGGCAAGTCTCCATATGTTTCTTTGCATTCCTGATTAGAAAATGACCAATTCTTGCCACGTGTTCTCACGAGCGATGAGAAGTGCGGTTTTGTACCGCATCGTGAAGCGTTGAAAGCTGTGTCGGGTTTCTGAACACTCGATAAACCAGAACTTCATGCTAAGGTGTTGCTTAGTATGTGGTGGGATGTTAAAGGAATAGTTCACTGGAACTTTGCGATCGAAGCGCCCAGACCTTGTCACAATCGTCAAGGAGTCATTCAACATGATCACGCTAGACTTCAGCTGGCTATCATAACATGTCAAAGGACAAAAATTAGAGGACTTGGTTAGAAAATTTTCACCCCATAAATCTGTCTCGGTCCCTATAATAACTTACTTCGCGCAGTGCAAAACTCCCACAATGAGAAAGCTTCATATAAGATAAATACTAGTTTCTCCGTAGTAAACTGATTCAAAATACATAACCACTCTTAACTTTCGACAATTTGCAAAGGAAAAATAATCTTAATTTGTAGCAGTACCTTTTTCTAGATTGTTCGAAACAAATCTGAATCAAAAATTGACTTTTAACGGTACTTGAAAATCATGCAAGACTTCATTCACATTGTAAACTATGCTTGGAATTTGAATACCTCGCAGAATGAACTTAACCTAGAAATACTTTGTGTAATGGATTCTTTGATTTCTAAATCATATATACTGTTCACTGCATACGAACATACTTCAATTATCTAATTAGCTTAGAGATTGTCTTATGTTACCGTCATAATTTCCTTTTCATCGAGTTTTTAAAAATCCTAAATTTATATCTTGGACCATCTCGCAGCAGAAGAATGACTAACATAATATTCACTTTTTTAAATGACCTACTATAAATAGTTTGAAACTGAAGACTACATATATTAATTTGCTTATGAGTGCGCAGACTATATTATGCATATTCAATCCAGAAAGGTGATAGTTGGACATGAAACTCCTTTTGTCACTAATGCAAGATTATATCACGTATCTCGGAGATGAATTGATATAAACTCTAGATTAAATTAAAAATCTAATATAGTTTGAGATTTCGAAAACTGTTCCTAAAAGGAGAGACGGGGGCGTCTTCTATAATATTCGAATTTCCAACTCTAGACAGAAAACTTTTAGTGCGATTATTCTCTTGAGAAATTTGGTAGTTAATTAAAAAGAATACTGTATATAGAAAGAGAAAAACTACATACTGTATACATAATTGAAATGTGATAGAGATCGGATGTTTAGGCACTAAAAACCTGGAAATAGGCAGGCAAATAGGCACTTAAAATTTAAAAAATAGGCAGTAAAATAGGCACTAAAATGTAACTCGAAATAATGAAGATAAATACTCAATACCATTAAAAAATAGATTCAAGTCATAGATAATGTTCAAATAATATAGAAACATACTTGTTTGTTAAATATTTTCTTTTGCTGTATATACAAAAACGAGACATGTTATGCATTGCACATACTGGGTGAATCTGAAAGATGTGCACATACTTCGGGAGGTGATTCGTGACATGAAAAGACAAAGTGCTGTTGCATGTTGTCGAATTCTGCGTCGTGTTCGAGTGACAGGGGTGCCAAATTGGAATCAAAATCGAATCCTGACAATTGGAACGGGACATAAAGGTGCGCACATACTTCAAATGATTCGTGAAATTCAAGAGGACTTTAATCTTCTTTTCATGTCACGAATCATCTCCCGAACTATGTGAACATCTTTGTTCATCCTGTATATATAAATATATTGTAACGTACCACGAGCTTCTGTTTACAAACACATAATATAAGTATATATGTGTGTATTATGTTACGTAAATTATGTATTTTCCCAATGAAGGCTTATTTTGAAGAAAATGCATAGAATAGGCAATATTAGGCAATAAAACAATTATTTAGGCAGTAAAGGTCGAAATAGGCAAAATAAAATTGGCTTAAATCGAAACTATAATCCCCCATATAAACTTTAAAACGTTATTTTTGATTATATCTTTAATATTAAAGAATAGGCATTTTGCCTAACATCCGGTCTCTAGTGATAATACATAATCTTTTTACATAATTTTTATTACATATGCAGATTGATTTGTTGCATGCCTCACAAAACTTATTCTAACAGCTCTTATACACCATGTTTCGATAAGCTTGAAACTATTTAACAGATTTGAGATCTATTCTCGGTAACGTATAGATGATTATTTGACTGTTCGGCATACAAAACAGTTGTCCACTCTGAGATGGATCGGTCCTTTGTCGATTGTAGAACTAGTTGAATGTAACAGTACGAAATGTCACGCCAGAAATCAAACAAATGTGTGTTCGAGCTCGAGCAGTAAAAGTTTCATCATTAATCTCTTTATGTAAAAGTAAGTCCTATCTGACTGATCAACGCAAAGCCCAAACCGCTTAAGCTAGAAACTTGAAATTAGGCTATAGGATTTGGGACGTAAGAGAAAATCAACGGGATAGGGAGGACATAGGGGTCGAAATTATATTAAACTATCTTGAATTTTTAAAGATCAGATACATGAAATTCGACATTATTGGCTTTACATTTAAAATAAAACTCGCGTTTGTTTTGTCTATAATCTCGAAATCTCGTAAGGTTAGAGACATGAAATTGGGTATTTGGACTCTCATTTAGAATAATTTAATGTTTATAGTTCTTTCTTTGAGGTGAAGAGGTGAAAGGTAAGAGAAGAGGTGAAAAGAAAAAAAAGGTGGGAATGTTCGTGTTATCACCTCGACTACTCATATTTAAATGAAGGTCTCTCAAATATTCTCTTTATATTTACGTAGAACTATTGAGCGTTTAAAGAAGCGAAATTACTTTGTTTTGTATATTGCAAATGTAAATTATTACTTTTCGATTACTCCTCGTAAATGTAAATTATATTAATTTAAATGCCATATTGCCTAAATAGTTCTTATCGTAGTAGTCAGAAACAAATATTAAGTATAGGTTGTGGAGGTATATGAAATATAGTTTCTGACTGTACAATGTGTGCTATTTATCTAAGTTTTGTATTTCTTAAATAGTACTTATTCTTGTGAAGAATAAAGAAGTTTTCTATTGCAGAGTATATTTGTTTTTCCTAAAATTTATTGAACATTAATTGTATGAGAGACGAAAAACGTTCACACTTATTCTAAAAGAATTTAGGTTTTTGGAAATTAAGAAACAGCCTGCCATTTACAATGCCTTGTATGTAAACCCGAATACTGATTCGGATCCTATCAGTTTGTAAGTCTGTTCCTTTAGAACTTCAATATTGCAACAGTATATTAGCCTTTCGGTGCATAATCGTGGTGTTACTCAAAAATAAACTTTCAGGCACTGATAGGGCGGTTAGGCAACCTAAACAGCAGTTGTATTTTGTTCGGTTGCATAACTTGCTGGTAATCAGTGCAATGTCGGTTTGAGAACCAATCAAGGTATTATCAAAAATGAACATAGAGCTCATAAGTACTGAATGTTGCAAAGGCACTTAAAAAAAGGTATACGTAAACAAAGTACTATTGAATAAAAAAAACAGTGGAGCTAAGAAAAAAACAAAAAAAGTTGATGCATAAATGCCGCTAATTTCTTCTGGTAAACTTTCCTAGTTTGATTCCTGATCATGTGAGTTTGTAGTGCACTATGTACTGTGGGAACTGATTAATCCATCTCCTTCCACTCGTCATTGCATCAATTTATCATTCAGTTGAATTTGTCATCGCATATTTTAGCATTTATGTACGTACCTGGAGGACATTAAAGATCGTTTATAAACGCTAGACATAGTTCCGTTGTTTAAATTTTATTTTGTTGATGTTGAGAAATATTTAAAAGTGTAGCCTGATATCCTAATGTATTTTTTCTTCCTTTCAGCTTCGAAGAACGTAACATTTAAATATGGATGTAATTCGCCCAGAATCTATAGAAGAGAACGGTATCGGAATAAGGAAAGGTTCGTTTCCATCTTCACTGCAGAATGGCACAGTGACCAATCACATTAATGGCGATGTTATTCACTCAGTTGAGAAAACGAGCACAACTACTACTATGGTGAATGGTCTTTCCACTGTCACGACTGTTGAGGTAAGAGTTTATGCTACTTTAATAACTGAAAGACGTTATTAGAAATGTGCACAAGTTAATCCAAGTCTTGTTCATAATTGTGTATGGTATGAAGTGCGATATGCATTGGCGTTGTTCCTAAAATCATTGCAGTTCGTTAGCTACAGTGCGCTGAAAACAAACAAAAAAAAAAAGTATTCGTGATTAGTTATCCGTAGCGTTATTACAAAACAATTTCTAATCGTAGGAAAGTAATGCAAGATTTTTTTGAAGAAAGAAAAAAAAAATCGCAACTACTTAATGCGTTCTAGTAGTTGCATTAGCATTAATTCATTGTTTCCTCAATATCGAATCTGCAACATTCTCACCATACAAATTCATAGAAAACGTGTAGAATAGAATAATTCATGGTTTAATTTTGACATAGTTTCTTGTTTGTAGAGTTGTTGCTTGAATATTAGATGCAGTTCATATGGAAAGAAGTCTTTTCTCTTTGATAATTTCTATCCAGAAACTAGTTATAGAACGTTATTTGTTTTTAAAAACATTCTATAGAATAAAAATCAGACATCAGTCGGTTTCATTTGTCTCTGGAAATATTTATTTCCGTAATTTTTCTTATTGCTTGTAACAGATTGCCTGCGAAAGTTGTCGAGTAATTCTGGCTAAAATAAGTGTACATTATAGTTCAGGAAATTGTGCGAAATATTGGAGAGCCACGTTATTTTTCCTAAAAGAGCGTTCGAAAATCCAGTAGTCGAAGAGAAATTGATTCGAACGTGAATACTGTAGATTCCTATGCAAAGATAAAACTGCATTTACTAATGGGAAACAGACTGAGAGCTCAGGGAAACATTGTTACATGTAAGATTACCAACTATCCATTAGGGGCATAGTTGGGGTTGCCTCAGAGGTCTTACACGAATTCAAATGATCAATGCTCATGAATGGGTGTAAGAGAAAACGTAGGACAGAATAACGTGGTAAATTTTATTAGTCTGTATTAATTAGTAAGTTTCCGCATTGTGACAAGTGTCCTTCATTGACACTATATTTTTAATAATATAAGAATAATATTAATATTTTGGGGAAGAGTGAACTTGACTCTTTCAGCTTAATTGGTTCATAATTTGGGAATAAGTCCTACACATCTGTATTTAATATGCGTACTAAATTCGTCAGTCACTATGCCAAATTTGATCCAAAGTAGATGCGTTGAATTGAACTTGTACGGTATATAGTGATTTTGTAATTGATTCCTTTTCCCCCCCTTTTTTTTTTTAAAAAAAAAAGTAGCAAATATAATTATCTTATTGAGAAATTTACTTTGAAAGTTTTGTAATATAAATAGGTACTACTTATCAGAAAGTAGTGATCCACCTTTCGAAAAGTAATTACTCACACATGTAAAACTCTGTGATCAATTGTTTGTTAATAATGCATTTTTTTAAAACTAACTCTTGGAAGTAGTTTAATACTGAAACCTACAATACAGTTGAATATGAATAAGCAAATTCTTTGTAGAAGATAATTGAAAGTTAACTTTGGATTGATCAGTACCTTGACAAGTTTATCTTCGTGATACAGATGTCGATGCAAGATAGGACTTACTCTATGGACTGTATCCTCGGTAGATAACAATTCATAAATTCAATAGTGAATTTAGTCAAGTATTAAAATTAGTTAGCAACGAAAGTTTTTATTGTTGTACTTGTGATATACACGGAACTTTGATTTGGTATATTATTGGAGAAATTAGTTCCATATCAGGTAAGTAGAACTTTCACATAAGGATTGACGTTGTAGCAACGCATAAAATAAATTTAAATAGCTGATATAATTAGCTCGTCAGATTTTCTTTTTTCATTCAAGTTCATTGCCGTATTGTGTAATATCATAGCTAAGCAGAATACAAATGTTGCTTATTTTTGTGAACATGTTTGTTACTTCCATCACAAATTCAGAATGGTGTTCGTTCGTTGTAGACTGTAGACTTATTCGTTAGCAATTAAATTCTTCAATTGTAACGTGTTGACAAGCTCAAATTTAGTCTTTTGCTCGCTTCTCGAGTTCACGGTACTGTTAAGTCTTAGCAGTAGATAAGTTTTGCAAATTGACAAAGTTTACGAGCAGCTGCCAATAAATATAAATACGTGTATATATAATAAAATATACGCACTTGTATTTTACGGACAGCTTCGTTATTTAGCATTTCTTGTATTACCGATTCTCTTCGAGATGTTCACGTCAAAGGTTCTAATTTTTTTCTTTATTGCTATATTAAAGAGCAAGAAGTCCTGTAAAAACTATTCCCCTTCAACTTGTCCGAATTGTACTTTTAAACACCTTTCACGAAAATATATATCTAACTTGTATAGATTTGATCATTTTATTAATACATTGTATTTGACTTGTAACCAAAGAATTTTACCTCCTGTTATTGCTAGTTAATATTTACTGTTGTATCTTCGACATCCTGAAGTGTGTGCCAAGAAATAGCTTCTGCTTTTCGTGTTGACTGCCATTTCCCATGAAAGCACGGAAAGGGAGGGGGAGAAGCGAAACTGCTACGAATATTTAGTGATGAGACTCCTTTTAGATGCCAAGGATTTTGTTTCTCGTTAAGCGGAAACTTTATTGCCGTAATAAGAATATTAGAAGTCTCTCATATTAACTCCTGAGGGTTCAAGTTTTTTGTGGATGTTTTTGCTAATTCTTGGAAAGTTAGACTGTAAAGTCTCACGTGTCCTGTTTTTCGAGATAATGACAATTTGTGGTTGGCTAGGCCCTTCCCATTGGTCTAGTGGTTAGCGTGTACCTGGTTCCGGGTTCGATCTCAGTGGAAGAGCACAAAAGTTTATAATTTTAGTCACTTGCATTAATCATTTATAGCTAAAGGGAATAACTATAGGACGTTAGACTAAAATTTTCATTTTTCAAAAAGTTATTAGGACAACTTTTTAAAATCTTATCCCAATCTGATTTTTATTTTTACTCTGCACGAAGAAAAGTAAGGGGGAAGGGAACTAGAAAATTTTTAATTCAAATATAGTCTTAAAATATCAGAAATCGTTCTGATCTTAGATTTAGGTAAAATCCTAATTTAATTAAACCTTTCTCAGTTGTCACATTTTCTGTTTTAATGGCGGTATTTTTTTTTAAAATTTCTTTATGCTTACTTAGGAAAGAGTTATAATTTATGTGAATGTTCATTGGAATGTTTTTCAATTCCTGTAGATTCCTTTGTTGTTGCGGTGGTTATTCTATTACCTTATTGTTGAAACGTTGCGTTGAAGTAACAATGGAAAGATTGTTTATTTCTTAATGTATATTTGATATAATTATATATTTTATTCTGTTTGAAATATCGACATGACACAGACGAATTACAATGTATGTACTTGTTCTATCGAATCGTCATAATTTCCAATACATTTATTTTATATATTTAAAAGTAAATTGAGTAAATTGTGATTTTGGCAGATTTCTTCAAATAATTACCGCATTGCGTTCATCACTTTATAAATGACATACCCTTTGTTTACCCAATAAAACTTACAAATATCATTTATTCCTGGTAATCAACTTTCCCGTTGAAGATTGCAGATCCCTGAAACTAAATAGTCCCTTACCTACAGAAAAAAATGTAAAATATATTTAATATTTAGGTAGGAGGGAAGATAAACGGGCCCTCGGATTTTCGGTTCAAAATTGATTACAACGTCTTCCTTAGGTCCCAAATAGTGTTTCCTGAAAATTTCAGACCGCGGAAACTTCAAAAAGGTGCCCAAAATTACGACAGAATTTACCATATATGGGCAGGGAAGATAAACGGGCCCTCCGAGTTTCGGTTCAAAATTTTTCACAACGTTTTCCTTAGGTCCCAAATAGTGTTTCCTGAAAATTTTAGACCGCGGAAACTTCAAAAAGGTGCCCAAAATTACTATAGAATTTACTATATATGGGCAGGGAAGATAAACGGACCCTCCGAGTTTCGGTTCAAAATTGATCACAACGTATTCCTTAGGTCCCAAATAGTGTTTCCTGAAAATTTCAGACCGCGGAAACTTCAAAAAGGTGCCCAAAATTACTATAGACTTTACTATAATATGGGCAGGGAAGATAAACGGGCCCTCCGATTTTCGGTTCAAAATTGATCACAACGTCTTCCTTAGGTTCCAAATAGTGTTTCCTAAAAATTTCAGACCGCGGTAATTTCAAGAGGTACCCAAATTACTATACAATGTACCCTCTATTACCTCGTATAGACAGGTTAGATAAAAGGGCTCGCAGCTTTTGGGTTCAAATTTGATCTCAATATGTTGTTGAAGTGCCAAATAGTGTTTGTAGAAAATGACAGAACGCGGAAACCCCATTTGAGACCTAAGGAGAACATTGTGATCAGTATCGAGCCAAAAATCCGAGGGTCCGTTTATCTACACACCCCATATATGTTAAATTCTGTCGTAAATTTGGGCACCTTTTTGAAGTTTCCGCAGCCTAAAATTTTTAGGAAACCCCATTTGGGATCTAAGGAAGACGTTGTGATCAATTTTGAACCAAAAATCCGAGGGCCCCTTTTATATTCCCTGCCCATATAAGGTAAATTCTGTCGTAATTTTGGGCACTTTTTTAAAGTTTCCGCGGTCTGAAATTTTCAGGAAACACTATTTTTGACCTAGGGAAGACGTTGTGATCAATTTTGAACCGAAAATCCGAGGGCCCGTTTATCTTCCCTCCTACCAATATTTATTTACTTTAAAGACCTGAATTTACCTATTGTGGTTTGTTACGTAGTTAGATAAATTCCGAATTCTAACAAAATAGTTTTCGTAACAATTTTATTTCCCAAAATGCTTGTAGTAGATAAGGTTTTCTAATTTTAGCTTCATATGATTTTGTTGTTGAAATTTCGTGACTATTATAACTAAAATAATTCTCATGAGTTTGTCAAAACCCGCAATTAAAAAAATCATGCAAAATGGACATTTAAAGTATCAGTAATAAAGATGATTATGTAACAAATTATTTTGTAAAACTATCTAGTCATTCTCCATTTTAATGTCCTATGACGTCAGTTTGCTATTTCCTTTCTCAGTAAATGACATAAAGGAGAGGAAAAAAACCAGGTAACCTTGCGTGAAAAAGTACAGTAGTGACGAAATACATAGACTAGGGTTTTGCGGGTACACTACTCGTAGATCCATAATTCTGCATACACTGCCAAGTTCTTTCTTCAATTTTCCACTACCTCGTATTTTCTCCTCTTGTGTTTTCTCTTTCTCCTACCGAATATAAATGTGTGCTTTTAACGTTATACATAGTCTAGTTGGAAAGAACTGATCTACACCAACAGAACTGTTATCCGGAGATGTAATCTTTACTAAAAGAAATATGACCTTCAATTTCTCTTAACTCATATTCTCGTAACCTTAAGTAAGTCATTATAATGCGTTGCCTTGAAAGATTTTAATGGGCGAAAGACGTTTCTTTCTTTTTAAATCCATTCTACGGACATGGATACAGAGCTTTCCAGGGAGATGTGATTATGAAAAGAATCCAGGTGGTTACAAGATACCTAGGAATCTTTGAGGGAAGTTCCTGTAGTACGAAAGATCAAGCAAAATTTGAGTTTCTGAGGGTTCAAAAAGTCAGAATCATTCTCTTTCCTGACTAATGCTCAACTAGAAAGTGTACTGAAAGCTTCAGGAGTATGATTTCGGATGACGAGGCCTCGAGCAATGGCGTATTGCTAGAATTTTTTGTAGTGTTATATGCTAGACAGCTTTCAAAAATAGGTTATACCCACTCTTGTATCGCAAATTTGAGGTACCCTTGTTGGTTATTCCAACGACTAATTTATATATATATATATACACTCTGTAAAGAAAAAATAGCGACACCTCAATTCTCAAACTAACTTACACAGAAAACCATAGTTGCAGCCCGTTAGAAGAGGAATAGAAGGAAATGAAGAGTGGGATAGTTCATTTGCGTTATCTGTGACACCAGTGGTGTACGACATCGCTTGGCAATTGTTTGTGTATGAGTAATATTTTCGCTAGATGGCACTGAGTGCGTCTCGTAAATTATTGTAGTGAGAATTCTGCATTACATTTGTGATGTGTATGCTGAGATAAATAGCATTTTATGATTGTTCTTTGCTTTCTCGCTGTTTGGACAGTGTCAAGTTTCAATATTGTTGTTGTGCAGTGGTGTGTTTGTATGATATTGTTGCTACATGTGGACTGTAAACAAGAATGATGGGTAAGAAATGTAACTTGTCGCCATGTGAACAAGATATAACTCTTGCTTTGCACAGCCATCGCCGGCTACGATCCCTTAGCGCCTTCCCAAATAGCAGAGACAAGCGAACACGGCCTAGTTCCTTTAGGAGCCGCTGTGGCGCTAGTTACGTGCACCAATATCTTCTCTGTGTAGCAGGCAAATGAAACGGCTAGCTATAACAGGAAAATAATTCTTAAGCCCCCCCATATAGTATCACAAAAACTAAGCTGTTTTTAAAATTTAATACAATTAGTATCGATTAATTAAGAATAAAAGATAATACAAACACACCGACAAGAAATCCTTTACAAATTACAAACGAGGCACTTTCCCAGATAATGGCTTGGCATTTAGAAATTTTGTATGTTCAAAATATCCTGTTTCAACATCTGCTATGTTCTTCAGCAACACTGGAACTATTACATCGCAAATTTTTACACTTAATTTGAATAAATGATTGTCCGAAAAGAGGCACTGCAAATACTAAAGTGTTGCAGAAAGGAAACAATATAGGCGGAAAGAGTTTCCGAAATTCGGGTATTCACAAACCGATGGGCCTTTTCATTAACGTGAATCACCCACACTAGTTCTTTTGTAGGATAGCACATTACGTTTCTACTGTCTTGTTTATATATCAAATTCTAAGCGTGGAATTATATTTGTTCTGACTGATAAGTTTGTGACATGAGGCACAATTTATACTTTGAATAATTTTCCGATCTACAAAACTTCGTAAAAAAACAGTAGAAGTTAATTTCACTGTTCCTGATAAAATGTCTGAAAAGAAAACCATAAATGGGAACATTAAAGAATTATACAAATTGTGAACAATAGGCTAAAATGTTATGAATTGACTAATTTCTTAAAAATGTTATGAGTTGACTAATTTCTTAGTGTATATAGTGTGTACAGTCTGAATTGTTAAGGATTGGATTTCATTTGCGTTATGATTTAACTGAATTTCACTTTTAGTTTACACTTTAATGAATGTGTCTATTTTTCTCCTAGTGCAAAATGGTTATATTTTTTTCCCTGGCATTATCGTATTAGAAGGTTTCATATGGTAGATTGACAGAAGTACATAAATATATTTCTACAACATGGGATCTTTGTATATTATCTGTTTTATAAGATGTAAATAGGAGTCTACTAATATATTACTACGATAATCATTTTATCTAGATAAATATTACGGAAATTTGGGATTACCACTGGCACATCAAATACTGGGATAGTATCTGAAATAAAGGCTCTGGGTGCTTCTTCTATTCCATTAGCAAGGGCATCAATCTTGGGAAGCTTTGGAGGCCGGGCCCCCCGAAGTTGAAATTGGCTCACCTAATTGGGGGGGGGGGAGAGGAATGCTAAGTTGAAGTAGGTTCTCCAGTTTCTACAGTACATGGTAATTCGTTTTCCTGTTCTACTAAAACGTATCTGCCATAGGGCTCCCCCAAAGTTACACAGAAATCGGCACTCGCCCATAAGCTAAAGGTTTTAGATCTATTTTTTCTTTAGAAAAGAACAAATCTACGCATAGATCCCATTACTACTCAGAAACATAAATAAATAAAATTAATTACACAAGCAAAAAACAACACTTACTAGGATCAATATGAAGACCAGTCAACAATTCTGTAACTGGTATGGGGATATATGCTTCAGAATCAGGAAAGTGACTAGGAATGTGTATTTTCCTTAGAAATATTAGTAAAATTTGCGGTGGAAGGCAGAGATAGTAATCAAGTTTTTAAAATTCGATTTATTGTACACAATGTCTCTGCTAACCTACATATCATTGCTCCCAGACAAAATGATACACAACAATATACCATAGTTAAAACAATAAAAGAATACTTTTTGTGCTGTTAATTTTAGTACATAAAGATACTGCAAGTATTATGCAACTATAGTGCCTACATACGCCACGTTACTTTTCTTTCTTTTTTTTTTTAAGCAGGGAGAAAAATTACGTAAAACACAACACTCAGGGTTCCCATATGTCCCGCATTTTAAGGGACAGTCCCTTATTTTATGATTTTGTCCCGCATCCCAGGGAGCTTCGATACGGGACAGCAAAAGTCCCGTATTTTGCCCAAATGACAAATTTACCTCAGACAACGACTTTAAATTAAAGCCCGCAATTTTTAATGAGTCGTCATGAGCCTGGCCAGTAAATGGCAAATGCTATTTCAGAAAAGCTCAGAGTTGCCAAATTTATTTAAAGTCGTCCCCTTTTGCCTAAGGATCCCACGGTCAAATTCATTTGTGAAAAGGGTTTTCTCACATATGAATTTGAAATGGACTGACACAGAAATATGTGTTTCTGCCCAGTTGATGCCAGCTGAGTTTTTCGACAGCCTAAAGAAAAATCCAAACTTCAAAAATTTTATCAGTACAGTTAAGTCAAGCGTGAAGTAGGATTTTTGAAATAGTTTAGATTACGTAAATTCAATGTTTTAAAAGTAAGATTTACCTATTTTTTCTGAGATCTATATTAGCTCTTTGTGTTAGTTCATACTTTTGTATTCCTTTCAGTCTAAAATGATTACTTTTTTTATTTGATGCCTGGCTCATTTTCTACCACTAGATTATGTTTATTAAAACCCTTCCCGTTAATACTCATTGAAATTCGTCAACCCATCCCTTATTTAGACTATTTTTATTTGGCAATCCTGACCACACTACACTTGTCTAAATCCACTCAGACTTACGTGACAGACAACCTGTCCTTCTGTTTAGTGCACGTTAGTAGCGCCACAACGGCCGAAAGGCCAACTATCCCCTGTACGCTAAATCTCATGTTACGAGAGAGATATGGTAAGGCGCTAAGAGATCGTAGCCGGCGATGGCACAGCTAAGGCAAATCTCTACGGGAGATAGATGGAATAGTAAAAATCCATCATTTGACGGCAGGAAGAATTATTCACAAGCAGAAACAGCATAACAAATCGTTCCTTCGTCAACAGTGTGAAAGAAAAAGAAAGCATCGCCCAGAGCAGATCGCTAAATGAAATCAATAGCACTGCAGATTTAAGGAATGATTTCCTCAAAAATCGCTTCTGTAATTTGACATAATCTTGGAATTGTAGTTACTCATTCAACTTTACTGTCTTGACTGCGTGAAGAGGATATTAAGAAGAGACCGCGTAGAAAGTCGAAACTGACAAAAACACAGAGGACTTCAACATGTAGGTTTGTGAGTCGATATGCAACTTGGACTTATGATAACTGGAAGAACGTCGTTTTCTTCTTTGATAGTAGGATAGTGGGAAACGATGGTGGTGTAAAGTTGTGGATACGAACGAGCAAGAAACTTGACACGGATTTTGTTTAACAGATGCAAATATTCAGTTACTGAGTGATGGTATGAGCTTGGTTCACCGTTAAATACGTCAGAACGATGGATATATATGTGAAGGATCGTTTGATGCAGGAAAATATCTTCAAATTCTGGTACGTAAAGTTTTTACAGCAGCTAAAGATGACTTTTCTGAAGAAAGCATACATTACTTCCTTTTCCAGGATGATAATGCTTCATGTCACCGAGAGAAAATCGTTAATACATGGTTCAAGAATATGACTATTTAGAACCTCATGTGGCCTCCGAACTCACCTGACATGAATCCAATTGAAAATTTGCGTCGATAGGAGAAGATTCAATAGATAACTATCTCGAATAAAATGAAATTCAAGGAACAGATAATCCGGGTGTTATTCCGTGAAATCGAGGTTGCATTTTACAATAGCCTTGCTACCAAAGGGCCCCGATGATTCGCTGCACTGCAGAAAGCCCATGGTGTACATACAAAATATAGTTTGC
The DNA here is from genome assembly GCF_964235325.1 of Thermobia domestica. Taxonomy (NCBI): domain Eukaryota; kingdom Metazoa; phylum Arthropoda; class Insecta; order Zygentoma; family Lepismatidae; genus Thermobia; species Thermobia domestica. Next base: position 194,808,380 of record NC_137455.1, on the reverse strand, counting down.
TGTATTGTACTTCCCGATGTTCGTACACAGTATATCTTAACCTTAAGAAATTCCATTTATCGTTTTCTGCTGTTGATCTTTTTCACTTTTATGTATAACTTTTCCTATAAACGATTTTGCTCAAAACACACATATCTACTTATATATGTATCTAAATTCATTAAATTAATGTCAAAAGCCTGAAACTGTGGCGCAAGTATTAAAAATCAACTGCTCATTGGGAATATGCATTGTAGTATTATCAGGAATTCATGTAAAAAATGATATTGGTTAATGTATGTTGCGAAAACCATATCGGAGCAAGTGTCGCTATTTTTTCTTTACAGAGTGTGTGTATATATATATATATATATATATATATATATATATATATATATATATATATATATATATAATATAATAAAAATATGAGACATCGGATACTTCAGCCTAACCATTTTTGTCTACTACTGAATATCACGCGTATTTTATTGCGTAATTGCAAGTTTACTTTTCTAAAGTAATTAGCAAAATAATGCCAGGAGCATGGAAGAAAGATGACCTAAAATTTATACCCATCAACCTTGACCAAGAAAAGATCAGTTTTATACAAAGAACTGGCTAATTACGTAATTTTTAAGTAGTGAATAACGCAATTTTCAGTCATTTTATTTTGAACATTCAAGAGAGCATTTAGAAAATCCAGCGGGATATATCATAGTTACTCTGATCAAAAGTTTTGGCCCAAACAGACTACATGCCAGTAGTTAGAAATGATCGTATGAAAATAATCTAGCATTGTTGAACCCTAATGTTGGTTGAACGGACACCATTATTGTCCCTGTTATTGTACGTGGAATAAAGATTGAGTGGGGAAAAGATGTTAATTTTGGCCTTATACTAGTGAGTAACCGTCCGACTACCATCTGAAGTTACTACAGAAACTGAACATTGCAGAAAAATTAGTTTATCGCACCATACAGCGATATATGAAATATTCTTTCGAAGATAAGCCTCGCACTGGTAGACCTCGCTTCAATAGGACACCAGGTGTCATTAAGACAGTGAAGGCAAGAATCGCTCGAAATCTGGTCCATAAGCAGAAAACTCATAGCCCTGCAAATGAACATATCGTAATCACCAATGAAAAAGGTGGTCAGTGAAGACTTTATAGACTGTATGCCTATCGCAGGACGGGCCAGCGGTTAAATCAGCTCGTGATGAGAATGCAACGCGATAGATCAGTTTCTCCTGCAGCAGTACGCGGATAAGTATAGACTAATTTGTTCACGGATAAGAAAATTGGCAAAATGGATAGGATGTATGAAAACCAGTGTTGCAGCATGTGAACAAGTTTCCCGAGTCCAGCGAGGCCATCACCCTTTATCAGATAGTTTGACTGAGTGTGTCGTACCTGGGTTTCACTGACCTCAATTTTTTACCCCCCCCCCAAAAAAAAAAGTATGAAAAAGGAGCCAGTGTGTGCTAGGACATTCTCGATAAGATAGTGAAATCCCTTAGCACAGCTACATTCAAGAATGAGCCTGTAGTGTTCCAACAGGACTTAACATCAGCTCACAAGGCGAAAACTAGACAGTAGTTGTTTCGTCGCAACAAAATAGCATTCATCACCACCGAAGAATGGCCCTCGTCCAGTCCGGACTTAAATTCTATTGACTATAAGATCTGGTCTTACTTGGAAGTATCGTCAACCTCACATGACTGTGGACCGCTTGAATTCTGCTGTAGTGAAAGCAGTGGCTAACGAGACATGTAGTGCGTGTCGCCATTCATGATTGCCTGCGTTGTTTACGAGCTGTGTCCAGGCACAGGAACGACATTTTGAATAACTGCTGTACCCATTGATTGATCACTTACCTTTGTGTATATTGCATTTGTCTCACTATACTTAGTTTCGTTTTTATGGTTTGATAATCTTGACACAGCTTTTGACCAGACATAATATAGGGATATAGTGAAGCTATTGATAGATTTAAAATTTCGTAATCCCTTAACTCGTGGCTTAGTGTTAAAGCTTATATTCTGGAATTACGGATGCTTGTAACATTAAAAAAAGAATCGGTATTAAAATTTTAGGGAATGAAGTAGATTGAATTAAAATGTTTGGGTATTTTTTTTTTATTTCAAGGCCAAATAATTCAGAAGAAAGGTGTGGGAGGATTGAGTACATAGTCATAATCGTCGGGCACTCATTTCTTCACTGTATGCGAGGTCTTAAAAAGCAACAATTAGTTCATAAAATAGCATTTTGCATTAAATGACTTACCTGTCAAAATCTGAATGTAAACATATTCCAACATTGTTGCCATCGTTAGCAGTCCTGGATGCTTCAGTGTAGGAAACAGTAAAATCTCACGAAATAGGGGATGTAGGAGTATCTTGTTTTTGGCTAAAAAGTCTGACACCATTCCTGAAGTAACACACGGTTTCTTGTGGAAACTCTGCTCAGTTGCCTGCTTGTCCAGCTGTTCACGGCAAACGGAATCACGTAACCGCTGTAACATGACTGTAGACCATGTTACTGACAGTTGATCTACTACAACGGTTTGATAAGATTTTTCCGGACATGACCAAAAACACAATTTGCGAAATTGGAGAAGTTAACACGTTCGCTGCTGAGGACGCCCATCGGCGTCCAGTACTGAATTTGGCATATGCGCCGGACGCCGTTCGGCGCTTGTCCCTGCAGCTGATTCACTTTCCCGTCAATACCTGCACTAGCGCTGGTGGGAAAGTGAATCAGCTGCAGAGACAAGCGCCGAGAGGCGTCCGGTGCATATGCCAAATTCAGTACTGGACGCCGATGGGGGTCCTCAGCAGCGAACGTGTTAAAGAAAATATGAACTGGAATAAAACTGAAATCATTAACGTGTTAGGTCGTACTAGAAGGTTTGGTTCAAATTGCATAATTAGTTTCTTTTTGCATATATAATCTTGTTCTTGAATGTCTGTGAACAAAAAAACTTCAGATCCAAATTGAAAGTGACTGTTTTTGACTCTTAATTTCTTGAACCACCCGACCGATCTCTATCAAATTTTCAACATACATAACATTCGGGCCTGGAATAATCATGCCGTGGCCCGCAACATGAGGAGGGATATATAAAAATCACCGAAAATGACCAATATCAAACAGCGCTTTAGTAATAGTAAAAACAGAACATATTACTACTTTTCCTTAATTTAACCCAGCGAAATCGGGATGAGTCTTAGATTCGAGGAAGACTAAAATTCGAGTAATTATAGAGAAATTCTTAGATATTCAGACAATAAATGTCCTGCGCTTGCGCAGGACGTGCGGGTTTGCTAGTATAACTGAATGTGCTATACAATTAGTGCAAAATTAAGTACAATACTTTATATATTCAATATTACCTTAAATTTTGTTACAAGAAGTTATTCCTTGCACGCGTATTTACTTTCTTCAGACTGCAATTTACTGCGAAACTCACTCTTAGATTGTCCTTGTAATATCCAAAGTTAAAGAAAGCATATTCAATTTGACGGGAAAATATATATAATTAACAAAGGCTTGCACAATTAAAATGAGTTTCAAGGTAAACAAGTTGATGTAGCAAGGACTTGATAAAACAATAGGGAGTTTGTGTAACAACTCGTTAAAGTTTAAATCTATATTTTGGCTAACAACAATTTCGCCTGAAGATGAACGTTAAACTAGCAGTAATTATGCTATGAACTTCAGTTGCAATTACGTTGCGACAGCGACATGTTATGTAGAAAATCAGCGTTTGTACAAAATTTTGTTGGTCGAATGTAAGCATATTAACTTGGGTTATTTTGAACAATACTTAAATAGAAAAAAAAAAAGCTATTCATTCGCGTGCACTTCGATATTCTGCTACACTTGTGTATGAAAGGTATTAATAATTCCCATCTCTACATTTGGCGCCGGGGCCGACGTCTGTCCTGTAATGCAGTCATCTTGGAGATTGAGATGGTATGGTGGGGAACGGCATATACTGTAAATTAGTTGATCTTGCATGATGGTCTGTGGATCCACCAACTGCATTGAATTCAAGCCTTCGGGGTTTCAGTCCACCTTCCGGGTCTTGCAGTCAATTAAGTAAGCATTACTCATAAAATGCTTCGTGTGGAGTATTGTAATGTAGGTCTAGGTCAGAAACATGGACATTTCGCAAAAATGATGGAAAACTACTGGAAGCTTTCGAAATGTGGGTGTGGAGAAGAATGGTGAGAATTAGTCGAGAGGACAACGAATGAGTGTTAGAAATGGTGGGAAAGAAAAGAACAATTTTAGATATTAATACTGGGATGAGAAACTGGTTGGGACATTGGGTATGAAGAAACTGTATCAGGGACGTGTTAGAGGATATGGAGGCAGGACGGAGAGGGAGGGGGCGAAGGAAACTACAACTAATGGATATCAAAAAAACAACAATCGTATGTAAAGACGAAAATATTAGTGGAAGACGGTGGAGCAAGGAAGCTTTTTTAGCTGCGTCAAGTCACCTTCAAATAATGACAGAATATCTATGACAAATAATGACAGAATTTGAATGAGCTGTTGTAACTTACCTTAAAACACCTGTAAACCGACAGATTAAAATCAGGTATTTCAGTCAAAGATGTTAGGAGTAAAGAATTGATTGCTTGATACTGCATACAGAAGATTGTTCGATTTATATCCGACCATTTTTGACATGTATTCGCCTTAAATACTGCAACCCCACCACCGATCGTGTTCTGTTGGACTCCTAGAATTGTGTGAACTAGGGATGGCCAGATCCGGATATTTTTGGATCCGGATTCACTTGGGTCCGGATATCTGGTATCCGGATATCCGGACACTGGATCCGAAAATCCGGATCTTGGATCCGGATTCGAGAAACCGAATATTGGATCCGGATCCCAAAATCCGGATCCGAAATTTCGGATTCGAAACTCCGTGTCAGAAAATTCGGATGTTCCGAATCAGCAAAATTTTCGAAATTATTGACAAAGTGACTTTCATTCCTATGCTTAAAATAAGATTTTAAGACCCTTTTGGTATCTGATCGTGTGACAGCCTTGCGTTCTCTTCATTCTGTTGATATTTGGTTTTCGTGCCTTAATGTCACAATTACTCCAAATTTGATTGAGTAAAACTGTCGACTTAGGTGAGAGCAATCTCATTGTCAGATTCGATTCTAGTGGAAATACTTGACCGAAAAGGTAGTAAATCTTTTTTAAAGCGGTCGTCCTGATGGAAATTTGTCCTTTGTTTTCTGTAACACTAATCAAATGCTGGGATGAAACCTTAGTCTCAAGCCCAAGCTTCTTCATTAGACTCAGGCTGCTTACTTTTCTAATTCTTTCTGAGTTATTGTGGTCACTGAATGAGGCCATTTCCTAGTCGTGATGGGCTAGGCCATTGCTAATGGAACAGCCCATAAAATATAGATCAAATCAAATTAAGGAGCAACTTCCTTTTCTTGCTCTTGATGAGCTTTTTTTTTTCTTTCTTTAAAAATACGTTTCTACTAGAGATGAAGTTCTAAATGGCAATTAATGTATCAAAATCAATGTATTAATGTACTGTATGTGTATACAAAATACCATATGGAGCCTCGAGCAGTAACACGTAGCTTTGTAATTAGCAATCCACTACTATTAACTCTGCATAGGTTGTATAAGGAGCTATATCATTCATGTAAACACATAGGCGGATGCAGGGAGAGGGCGAAAAGTCGTTCGCCCCTACCCAGCGCCACCATTATTAATGTACTTTAGTAGTAATTTGTGGCAATTTCAGATCATCTAAGTATTTTTCACTGCTAGCAACCCCAACCGCCCCCTAAGAATCCATCCGCCCGCTCCAGGAGTCCGTTCTGGATTCGCCCCTGCGCAAACATAATATACAACTCATTCAAGAGTACATTTTGGTAGCTTTTTAAAATTTTTATCTTAAAGGATTATCATTTCTCGTGGCTACTTATGCAATTTTGTCCACAGGCATACATGCAATTTCCAGTCATTACGCAAATACATTTATATACTTAAGACCTCGGCTAGTTGGGGGCTTCGCCACTAGACCCCCGTTACTAGGGCCTCGCACCACAAAAGCCTCTAATCATAATCAATTTAAAAAGAAATGTCTGGGGATTTGCCCTTAGACCCTCTGATATCTCATTTGATCGGCCTATGACCTCGTACCTCGTAAACCTACAACCATACCGAATCTCAGTTCAAATATCAAATTGTATGTAATAACATTCCGGTATCCCGAGACATACCGAATTTCAGTGCGAGTACATGGGGGCTTTCCCCCCAGCCCACACATTTGCTCGGTCTACGGCCTCGCACATCATACGCCTGCAAACATAACGAATTTTTAAGGGGCCGCGGTGGCTCAGTGGTAGAGCGTTCACCTCCGGTGCTTGGGGTCCCTGGTTCGATCCCAGCTCGTGCTTTGTGGTGGACAAACACCGTGCTCGTGGGTTTTCTCGGGGTTTTCCCGTTTCCTCCCACTTTCTTCATTTCATTTATTTTTCATAATCACCGTCTCCTTTAGCCTAACCGGCATAAGCGTTGGACGTAAAACTCAAGGATTTCATTTCATAACGAATTTTTGTTCAAATAAGTTTCATTTCTCTAACATTCCAGGATTCCGAGATATGTCTTTTCTCCCCGCCCCTTTTCTTCCCCTCTGACATACATAAAAAAAACGCTTAAGTACATACCTAATTATTTCAAATGTAAAGTCCAAATACCAAATTCTATGCTCCTAACCTTCAGAGGTTCCTAGATATCGACATATTATAATAATTACAATCCCCACCCTCTTTCCTTTCCATCTCTTTTCTTTTCCTTTTTACTAAAACGTCAAAAAACACTGAAACACATGTCAAATTATTTTCAATGAGAAATGCAAATACCAAATTTCAAGTCTCTAACCTTAAAGGATATAACATATTAATACAATAATTGTAATCCCCACCTAATTTTCTTCTCGCCCTTTTTCTTCCCTTTTGGGCCACATATATATAAAACGTTGAAATACGTATCTAATTATTTTAAGTGAGAAGTCCAAATACCAAATTCCATGTTTCTAACCCTTTGTTTCCGAGATATAGGCATATTATTATACTAATTGCAATAATTGCAATTACCACCCGCTCTTTTACTTTCTATATCTTCCCTGCCCCTTCTAATTTAAATATCAAAAAGCACTTAAACAAGTATCAAATTATTTTCAATGAGAAACCCAAATACCAAATTTGAAGTATCTAACGTCAAGAATCATCAATATTTTCCACCCCAATTCCCCCCTTCTTCGTCGAATTTCCCAAAGTCCTTCCTTAGTGGTATCCTACGTCACAAAGCCTATAAACTGTCCAAATTTCAAGTTTGTAGCTTAAGCGATTTGGCCTGTACGGTGATCTGTCACTCACTCACTCAGGACTTTGCCTTTTTTATATAGAGAGATTTAAGATTTTATGGGAAAGCCATGGATTTTGTCCTAAGGCCGCCAGCGTCTTAGAAATGTAATAGCTTTGCTATAAACTTTAAGCAATCAACTGACTGATCTGCGTCTATATGTATTTTGTAAAATACCGCTTATGATATTTATTTTGCTCGTAATAAAAATAAAAAAAAAAAATGACGAAAATTCAGACATCCATGATTTTAGCGTAATGCTGCAGGAGTTCAGATCATTGAATTAATCATAAGAGCCAACTGTATAAGATAGACTACATTAAATTCCAATGTGGCACAAAGAAAATATGCAGCATTACTATGCAGTTTTTGAACGTTATAACTCATTCTGAAAATATTATCATAGGTCTCACAAACAATCGAATTTTAATCCTAACTCGATTAATATATAACAAAAGGCAGATCTATACAACTACTGACTTGAGATGAAAGTGGCACACTTGTAGTACGTTTAAAGATATACTAAAGACTAAATGATGTGTGCTCAACAATGGTCTAACCCCGAAAAATGTGAAAATAAGATTTTGATGTAATCTTTTGTCATTTAAATTGAATTGTCTTCCCACTGAGTTGGATAAAATTCACCTAGTAAATTTTATACATATGGATATTTCAGTTCTGGATCTCAATCTAAGGCCTAAAATATTCAAAACAGGAGTCCGAATCTGAACTTCGAAATTTCGACTGTGGATCCAGGAACCGGATATCCGGATCCAAGATCCGAAATTCCGGATCCGGATCCAAGATCCGAAATTCCGGATCCGGATCCAAGATCCGAAATTTCGGATCCGGATCTTATAGGATCCGGATATCCGAGATCCGGATCCGTCTGGCCATTCCTAGTGTGAACTATCATACGGTATCGGTTTCCATTTGCAGCAAACACCGGCGCAGGACAGGGATGGTAATTCTGTCCCATTCCTTCCTGCAAACTTTACATAACCATACAGAGTGCGCAGGTGGCGATGTTGAAGACAGTTTCAACAGTCAAAATGCGCAAACATCCATTGGACTGGCATCTGGAGACTGGAGGTTGTCACAGGAAGGTCTTCAAATGGAGTGACGCGAATTCCTAATTCCTCTCATTTCCTGATTAAAATGTAGTGATATTCTAGCTGTATGACTCGAAGCCTTGCTTCACATGGTTCGCGTCCATTCCATTCAGTTATGGGATCTCGCTGATAGATAGGCGTCAGAATAATCCTTGGAAGTATTTTGCTTGCACCTTCAAGTTTCTCTACTTTGCATATAAACTTACCCTCATATCCGAATCCCGCAACAGCCATAAAGCCACGAGGGGAAAACTTTCCCTGCACTGACGAAGTTGCTGCGTCCCTTGTCATCAATGTCCCGGTACATGATGGCCCGAATGTGAGCAACAGCAGTGAGATAGACCTGTGATTTATTCATTATCACAGCTTTCTTCCATTTGGAATCTGCCAGGTACTTTTCCAGTTTCCCGCAGTTCGTCTTACATTCGGCAATGTGACGCGGTAGCAGGTGGTGTACACAAGCCTTCCGCTTACACTTCAACATGAACAGTTTGTGAATTGTTTTGTTCACAATTGACGGTGCGAGGTGAAATCTGTCCCATATCACGTTGCGTCGGGATTTTTGGCACGTCAACGACCGATCCTTCTTAACACTACGGGTGTCACTTGCTTGCAGCTCTTTTTCTAGTAGTTTTCATGGGTGAATGTTTAGCAAGGGGAGCCTGTTGTGTGTAACGGGCAACAAAGCTTTTGTAGTAGTCACCCCGAGTGTTAACCCATTCTCCCGACTGTGTTACAATGATACGTACGAAAACTTAACATGGAAAAGGGTCATTACGTAACCATCCCAATACCGGTTGATTTTCGACGCCATTGATAACTCACTATCAACACTTACGCACCTACAAGGTCAAACAATACTTCTCCCGCCAGCCAACTCAGTTCCAGCATGATACACCAGGTGCAAGCACCGAATAGAAAATATTCGGATATACATCAACCTTCTGTAGAGTAAAATATTTTTAAAATAGTGCTTTTATGGAATAATAATAATAATAATTCCACTTGGTGTGAGAAATGTAAAATTGGACTATGAAAAGCAATGGGCGCAATGTTAAGTTTCTACCGACTCTCATCCATAATACCCATGAAAACTCCAAGCTTTCAAACTTGAGCGAACAAGCTTTTCTTAGTTCGTTTTGCACTCCCTCTCCCTCCCTCCGAAAAAAATCACTTTAAATAGCATTTCAGATGAGTTTTTTAAACTCCATTTTACTATTTTTTTTTTAAAAATAAAACCCCATATAATTAGGATTATATTAATCTTTACATTACAAAACATCAGTTTTGGACTATATATCATCTTCCACAAATTGTTTCAATCTGATTGGACATCGGTGCAGTTTTTTCGTATTGAAGATATGATCTGATAGAGCTTAACAGAAGTCACATCGAAGTGTCCTCTGTCTTAACGAATGTGATTAGACTAAAAATTGCTGTAATTATTTCCCATTAGTATTCTCACCTAAGAGATTACTTCCGGTAGGCAATATTTTAATGTTTTCCTTCTTTTGTTCATATAATTCCTAATAATTACAGTAAACATACTGTACTAGTCTTCAAAATTGATAAAATTTAGGATTCCATGCTATTAAAATGTCCATGCAATTCTTTGCACAGATAGAGTATATTTTTTCTCCACAAAAACGTGAAATTTTCTGCTGCAACAGATAATGCAACCTTTAAATCGATGTTTTGTTTCATTTTCCCTTATCTTGTATTGTTAAAGAAAAGAATTTCGTCAGCTCCTATTGCTATCTATAGGTAGTATATTGTAAATAGAACGTCTTAAGCTCCTCTACTCCCAGAAATAAAATAAAATTGCAGGGGATATGTTAAAACATAAAGTGACTTTGGAAATTAAACATGCCAGTTAATCAAGTATAAATTCAGATTTTGGGGCGAGTTCTGTTTCCATACACTTCGCGATACGAGTTTGCTTTTGCTTGTGTGAAACCACTGCACACTTACGTTCACAAGTGGATTTTCCCCATCCCACTAACAGTGGCGGATCTAGGCCAGGGCGCCTAGGCCCCCCAGTTTTTTCAGTGACGAAATAATTTAAGCTATTGTTTGTATATTTTTGAAAATTTATATATACCTATCATAGTCTGGGTACTAGCTGCCCCCCCTCCCCAGTTTTTACCTTCTAGATCCGCCACTACCCACTAACCTGTTAATGGGTATTCATCCTAGTCCATTAAAGCAAGCTCGCAAAGCTTGAGAATTAAAATTTAAAAAACTTTGCGGCGCCCTTTTGTATAAATCACCAGGACACTGACCCACAGTTTGAGGAACACTGGTGTAGGGAACAGTGTTTACATGATTACTCGTCACTATGCTGAAACTCTCGACTATTTTTTTTTTTTTTTTTTCATTTCGCGGCACTTCATTTTTATTCGAATCATGGTCAAATCACTTCGATTAATCATCTCTTGTTTAGCCTGAAGGGGATAATCCTGGGATGTTAAACAAATTTACACCAGCATCATGAAGATAATAGCTCTAAAGATCGACCTTTAGTGAGAGAGTGGGGGAAACAAGCCAACTGACAGTGAATATGGTTCAATTTTGTTGATTCGTAGTTTGAGGGGAAAACATACTACTGAGCACCTCCTGAAGTAGTTTGTTAATGCACTTTCCGAGCACTGACTTTGGTCCATGGCAGGCACGTAGCCAGGGGTTGGGGTCCGGACCTCCCCCTTCGAGACCAAAAATCAAAAAAATTAAGGATGAAACAAAATGAAATGAGAAAAAGAAGGATCAGCGCTAAAAATTAAACTACAGGAAGCTTTTGGTTACTCTTATGAAATCTGTATTACTTGCAATACATGGTGGCGAGGTGAGCGAGATATCCTGGAAGAGTCCGGGAATTTGAAATTTCTAGAAAAGTTACGGAATTCTTAACTCAGGGAGATTAGTCAGTCTTAACTCAGGGTTACTAGTCAGGGAGATTTCAAGCTTCCGAAAGCATAGTGCCGTTGTGTAGCAGCGTGGACATTTTTTATCATAATTTTCCGTCATCGCATCCTTGCAGTGCCAAACATGTTACTTCAAAAACAATTTTCTGCTACTCTTTAACTTGTCATTTGGAACAGACAGTAGTTGACTGAATAATAAAAACAAATTTGTGGAAAGAAAGTTCTGTTAACATCTGATTCAACAGAGAATCACAGATATTGTAAAATAATTTAAAACACATTATTGAGTATGTACTTTTTGTAATAGTTGAGGTCATAACGAAAGGAAAATTGTTATATTTGAATGAACAAAGGAAGGACGTAAATATTGTAAAATATTTTTCAATACATTTATTATTTTACTCGAGATTTCTTCATAGTTTATTAAAATACTTACCAACACATCCTCATTTTATTGTAATAACAAAACATGTTGATAGTTTAGATTGATCGAGCTCCTGGTCCTTCAGAATTTCATGTCACGTCCCCCCCCCACACACACACCCGTTACGAAATCCTGGCGTGACGAACCAATATAGGTTGCCAGTAAAATAGTTTAGAATGATCGAGTCCCTGGTGTGATGACCACAGTATTTCATGTGACGGATCCCCCCCCCTTCACGAAATCTTGACTACGTGCCTGGTCCATGGCTTATGTACTGAATAGTCCATTCATTTCGTAAGAAAATGTACTTTACAGTCAATATTGCATATTACGATTTGTAAATTCAGCGCTACATTGAACCTTCAAACTATACTTCTTATGTAAAATATTTAGTACGAAAATAACCTGGGTAATGGAGAGTTAATGATTAGGAACATGGGTCTTAGTTTTGTTATTTATGCTTCTTGCCGATAAGTAGGTTGGTATATAGATTTTCTTGGATAGTAGGTTGAGGATACATGGGAAACAAATATTCGCGTAGCTAGATTGATGCTTTCACACTTTTACAAGTTAGAAAATCCAATTTCAGATAACGTTGCTATTGTTACATACGCACTTTATATTAGATACGAGAAAATTGGATTTTTCATCTACTGGTTGTAGATTAGATTCACTCGAAGGTGCAATAAGCTCAGTATTGGAACATTGTGATAGTTTTTGTAACGGCATTCTCTTTAAATACGGGAAGATTTTGAATTTTTCTGAACTAGAAGTGTAGTAAGGTAAGAAAATATAATTGCAGTTAATATACCATGAGGATGTTGGCTAGGGTTGAGGTGTTTTTTAAGAAAAGTAGTAGTATAAATAATTTTTCGAGTTAGCATATATTCTCCGTTAAATACTGTTCTTTGTCAATCGATAAACTAAATCCCTCTCGTTCACGGTACATCAATATCTTCTAGCTAATGTGGTGTAATACTGACTGTATTCTCAGTGCAAACATGATAGTGCCTGTTAAAGAGGAGTGTGTTCATTTTGTACTTTGCCGAAATACAAATGACACTCTGATAAATATGAAAAACTTAACAGTTGGAATTTTATGTATCTCTATGTATGAACAAAGATAGGCAACATAGATTGAAGTCTCGCCCTTACAACCAGTATTTCAGTATTAAAAGCATGAGTGTACGCGCACTTGGAGCAGGTGACCACCTCTATTACAATAATTACATACAATTCTATGAAACTGATATGACAGAAATAAACTAGCTGATCTCACAATAAGAAAATTCCTGTTGACTAATACCGCAAAAAGTATCCATGACTGTATCCTCTTTACTGTAGTGTATTCTCTCTTAAAAGAAAACCTTAGTTATCACCGATAAAAAGTGAATGATCATTAAACAATTAGTTGAATAGGAATGTAGGAGAAAACGGGAAAACACCCAAGAAAATCGAACACTGTTCTCCCATACCCACATAGCCTGGGATCGATTCAGGAAGCAAGTATACCAGAGCAACTTTGCCTCCTGTGACTTATTAGTTTGTATCGCATTGACGATATTGTAAATATCCCAGTTACTTAATCTTCAATGATTTTATTGCTTGTAGGAAATATGCAATTTTGTCTGAAATGTATACATTTGATCTGTTAACCTTATTTTTCGTTTAAATATTGACAATAGAGTAATATTGACATGAAAGATTAATTCGTGAGAAAATATTAAAGGGACAAAAACTCCCAAAATCTACAAGTAATTAAGAGTATTAAAACACAGTGGCAATTACAAAGCTACGGAGCAAAACATTTCAGTTGTATGGCGACGTAACTTATAAGAGGGCACATTTCAGGCAGTACTGATATTTGAAGTTGAGGTGGATACTACATCCCATAAAGCAAGAGATTGCGTTTAATTCATAAAATGTGGTAAACACCGGTATGCTATGAGCAGGGGGGAGGGGAGAGAAATGCAGAACTCTCGACTGAAAAAGTCTGTACAACATTACATAACTCTCAGTATCAGTTGCCTCCGCTAAACTATTGCTAATACAAAAGTTCTTATGCATGGTCGTAAAATTTGAAGTTCTTTTGCTGAAAGCTGATTTCATCTTGAAAGATACATGCAAGTGTTACGAAAGATATTTCTGAATACCCTATACGTAGTTTCATTAGTAATTATTCAGCTATAGTAAAGCTTTTCGCTAAGGTCACTTCTTCCATTTTTATTTTATTTTTTAATTTTTTTTAGTGAATAGACTAATGACAGGCTTTTTTTTAAGGAGGGAGGAGTTAGAGAAAATCTTTAGGCGGTCCAATGCAATTAAAAAATAAAAGTTGAAGCAAGTGTCTGTCCTCCCCCCCTCCAAAAAATCTCTTTTTCTAAAAGTTCACTCGGACCCTTTTCGGGGTCCAAAAAAAGACACAAATATGGTAACCCAGTTATTTTCATTCGTCGTATTAGGTATTCCACAGGCCGAATAAAAAGTTTCAGGAAGCAGCGACTGGTTTCAGCAAGCCGTAGTTGGTCCATCAATCTTAGACAGTGAAGAATATGAAAACTAAAAAAATGAGTCTGGTAATAGCTACTTTATATATATATATATATATATATATATATATATATATATATATATATATATATATATATATATATATATATATATATATATATATATATATAAATAGATAGATATAGATAGATAATAGATATAGATCAGAAATTTGAGTGCGCAGTTAATGACTTCAAAATTGTGAGCCTATAAATTTCTACACTAAATGAAAAGACATTGCAAACAGTTATTTCGTTTCTTAATAGGATTTTGAAAATGCTACCTAGCTCACTTCCTAAATCCTATTGTTCATTGTCTTTGTTATTCACTGAACTTTAATGGGAGAGGGAGATGAGTAGCTCTTGTCATGTTTAACGTATCAGACTATAAATGTCAATGCAAAATAGGAAGAAGTTTCAAGTGTTCTCGGCCATGTGCCAGTATGTGGGAGACCACAAAACAAGATCTTTCTGTCAGCATATTCTGCGAACGGATGGAAGCCGGGCACAGAACTAGGTCACCAGTGAAGTATCAGGGTTATACACCAAGGTGCGTTCTACATTTGTAAGAGAGAGAGAGAGAGAGAGAGAGAGAGATGAATGAGTTATTTTGATAGAAGAAAATACTTAAAATGTAACATCAATAAGATTTTGGAATTTAAGGCAGATCTGGGTATTAGTGTTATACTACACTAATCTAGTACTCCGCGTAGGCTTTGATAAAGAAAGACCTTAGGTAGTAGCGCAGTGCTTAATTTATCTAATGTTACAGTTCTCTGGAAACACCAGTGGCCGGCGCAATGTCTGTGTCCTTACGACCGCCACTTTTATAAGGCTTATATTTCGTATATAGTCTGTCCATTGTAATTATTCTCGAACATGGCAGGCAAGCTGATAATACTGCGAACTAGTGTCCATGGAAAAAAGCCAATCAGATTAAGTGAATGCTTCGCTGGAAGTGTTTCTTACGTATGAACTTCAACGTTCTATGAGCCAAGTGTACAGTCCGCAGCAAAAAATCTGCAACATGAGCATGTAAGTCTATTGTGAAAGAACTGTCTTTTGCTCCAAAATGTGTGCAGGGGAGGATGCCGAGGTTTCTCCTGGCGTGATTCGTTCCACTTAGACGTTATGTTGATTCCCGCGCTCTTAGGCGTAGTTTCACAATAAACTTACATGCTCATGTTGCAGGTTTTTTGCTGCGAACTATACCATACCTTTTGTGGCAAGATGAGACAGGATTATCGCGACTTCCAGTACATAGAACCGATGGTTTTCAGGGAATAATAACATTCAAAGTCTGGAGTATTTATGACGGCCATTCTCTCTCTCTCTCTCTCTCTCTCTCTCTCTCTCTCTCTCTCTCTCTCTCTCTCTCTCTCTCTCTCTCTCTCTCTCTCTCCCACACAGAAATAGTTTCCAAACATATTAAGAAGTCGCTGGTCTAAGCTTGTCCTTGTGTGGTGGTGGTGTTGAATAACAATTACAAAATATGAAAAATAATCTTCCATTGCTGTCAGATCTAAGTTGTGATCATAGGGTCATTCCATATCAGCTCAACACAATGACTCAACCTCACAATCTCAGATAAAAAAAAAAAAAAAAAATAAATAAATAAAAATAAAAAAAAATACATAGATACCTTAGAATAAGAAAAACCCAAATTTCAACTTTATATATCAACCGGTATTGAAGATAGTGCTATGTAAAGCTTTTTTAAAGCATGTTCAATGAATTTTGAATTAAATTGCAGCTCTCGTAATTGAGTTACAGAGCTGGTTGAGGTGTCATTTTATAGCAATTTTCATGTTCTTTCCTGTGGTATACATCATAGGCGAATATTTTTTTAAAATCAATTTTACTTCCAAATTTTTTTCAAAGTACATATTTTAAAATTTTGAAATTAATTCAATGAATAGATAGTATTGTTATCAAGCACCTGGTAAAATAAGAAGTTGGGATAAGGGTTCATTGTTTAAAATTCAAAACTAACACTACGTAGGGTAATAACACAACAATGCTAAGTTTTAAATTTCCGTGAAAATAAAAATGAACGCTAACCTGAAGAGAGTATAGATGAGTCAATAGTAAAACTTTTCAATGAGTAGTAGGATATGTTTATTATTTGAATTTTGAAAAAAGACATTTGTTCAGTATACATCACTTTCAAGGAGAACGTAACTTCTTCCATCGGGAGTTACAGGATTCACTTTTATCACAACGTCCACTACTAACATCCACAGAACATCAGTATTTCTTGGATATAAGATTGATGGAGATGGCCAGGTGGATGAAGTTATTTTTACTTCGTTCTCAATTTTTCTGTAAAACATTCCCGAACCACCAATTTTGTTCATAGACAGCGGTGATATAGCCTGATAGGTCTTCTAATTGAAATTTATTTGGAGATTTTGACACTTCGTTTTCCCAACCCTGCAAACCATCAGAAAATGTTAATACAATTTGCCCCATACTGAATTTAAACCCCCACCCCTGAAAAGCTGTGTATACCCGAAATAAATTCCTGCGTAGATCCCTGATAACCAGTGCGCTAAAGTAGCGTTTAGACAATGAATGCTGAAATTTTAAAGTTAAATATTTAGTATGAGATCATTCAAGAAAAGTCCAATTGATAGGCTACAGATGTAATCGAAAAAGTTTGCGTACTTTTTATAAATATATTTAAGCAAAGTTAAAAATACTGGTAACTATGAAACAGACATTCAGGCAAGCAGATAGATAAGATAGAATTTGTTTCGTTAGCACGGGCGGCTTCAGGATTTTAATTTTGAGTAGGCCAATGTGGTTTAATTTTGTTTAAATATAAAGTTATTTGTTCCTTTGCAGTAAATATATATTTCTTTTAGTCGTTTATTTTTTCAATTTTTGTAGGCCCTGACCTATTCGCTAAAGCTGTTCCAGTTCATTTGGTTTGTTTAGGCTTAATGTTCTTGTGTAACAGCGAGGTTATGAAGGATTGGACTTATTACTTAGTGTCATCTGAACCATTATTCGGTTTCCAGCTGGGAGAAATTTTGTGGGCTTATAGGGACCCCTTAATTACAAAGCGAAAATGAAACTAACACAGATGATTCGAGATATGTGAAAATGTCACTATGAAATTCACATGATTTGTGGATTTTTTTTTTTCGTTTAAACCATTAAAAATGTGGTTTAAACCAGCCAACCCTGCTGGTCTATCAGTGTTAGATGTATACTTTTTATAAACCACGTTTATATACTAACATTTTTAATTGTGAAACTTGTATTTTATTAAATTTTATAAAACTAAACTTCAAAAATATCAGCACTTTAACTTAGCTTTGTTAGTGTTTAGAATATGAGCTAATAAGTGTTGCCAGCAGATTACAAGTCTGTATGATATAAATTCGTTACTCGACTAAGCCCATTACTTCATATTGATCCCCCCCCCCCAAAAAAAAAATATGCATACTTGTATTTTTCATCTAAGTACAGAGTATATTAATGAAAACTCGTGTTAGTTTCGAATTTTTTCTTTTAACAATGAACTCATTATCATCCCAAATTCATACTTCGCCAGGCGCTTTACAACAATACTATGTATTCATGGAATTTTAAAATTTTAAAATATGTACTTTTTGAAAAAATTTTGAAATAAAATTTTGATTAAAAAAAATTCTGTATTAGCCTATATGGTGTACGCCACAGGAAAGGCCATGAAAAATGCTGTAAAATGACACCTCAACCAGCACTCTAGCTAAATTAGGAGAGCCGCAATTCCAGTTTCAAAATACATTGAACATATTATTTTGGGCAATTTTTTGAAACTTTATATAGCCTTATCTACAATACCGGTTGATATATAAAGATGAAATTTGGTATTCTTAGTCTATATTAGTAGTACCCTTGTGCAAAATTTCATAATCTGAGACGGTAGGGTAAATTATCTTCAGATTGTGTTGATTTTACTTGAAACTGCTCCATATCAACAGTAGCGACACAATCAGCAGAATTCTGCTCTGAACGACCTTGCTGCTGTTTCGCAAACACACAGTATATGCGTGTGTAGATGGCAGGATTGTGCAGTTGAGGCGCCGTCCTGGCTGGCAAGCTGAGAACTACATGATTCGACGGCGACACAGTAATTTTTGAGTTAGTATGTAATATGGATGGGCAAAACAGGTTTTTATGAAATCTGGTTTCTAGAAAAACTGACATTTCGGTTTTCTACGAAACCGGTTCGTTTACCCCAAAAGCGGTTGCTAGAAATCTAAACCGGTTTTGTTTTCAAAAACCAGTTTGTTTCCCGAAATCTTTGCGATTTTATATATATATATATATATATATATATATATATATATATATATATATATATATATATATATATATATATATATATATAATCTCCATATATATATATATATATCTATATCTA
The DNA here is from genome assembly GCF_964235325.1 of Thermobia domestica. Lineage (NCBI taxonomy): Eukaryota > Metazoa > Arthropoda > Insecta > Zygentoma > Lepismatidae > Thermobia > Thermobia domestica. Next base: position 194,789,559 of record NC_137455.1, on the reverse strand, counting down.
TATATATATATCTATCTATCTATATATATATATATATATATATATATATATATATATATATATATATATATAGAGAGAGAGAGAGAGAGAGAGAGAGGAGAAGGTCTAAATACGGGCTACCATTTTTATTTTTCGAATATCAATAAAATGTTCTAATATATGTACGAAATAACAAGTCCAAATATGTTGAGAGATGTTAACTTCATAACAGAGTTACAAATATTGTTGAAAATTCCAAGACTAACATTAATACATACAGTTTTCTGAGAGAGGCCATAATGTTAAGTTTAGAAAGTATGGTCTAAATATGGGCTACCTTCGAAATTTGCCACAAAGAACTAAGAAAAATGCTTGAAGGTACAAAATAAGGTGAAATAATAATTTAGAGGTGATGACTGTCTATTTACAAAAGTCACAGATGGTCTTCCTTTTCCGCACCAGCACATTCGTTATGTGCCCACATTGAACACTTTATACATCTAACCCATAGCTCCCCTTGTGTATCTTCAGAGAATTTCCTATTGCAGAATATACAATTTGCGTCTTCATCATCAGGCTATCCCTTGGATGCGCTATGCCAACGGATCCTGGAGGACTTCCTTTCATTAACTGACTACTCATGTTCGTTCGCGGAAATATTACCATGGGAGGCACATATTGTCCAGCGGCGTTCATACATGCGCAATAATTGTGATTGTTGCATCTTTCTCTGTAGAAGTTAGAGCTGCTATTTGTCTTTTACCTTTCCTCCCAATTAGAGACGGGAATTTGTTTTGAACATTTGTTGGGCCATTCATCATAAGCATCTTCGAGCAGACGAAAAAACTGCTGAATATTTTCCTTGTTGAAACCAAAAGCGCGAGAAAAAGACGTTCCACATGGTTTACGAAGCGCAATAACGTTTTTTGTGCCGACGAAGGAAAAGATCAAACCATGATCTTCTAGCCTCTGTGTCCATAAATGGATGTTGAAGACCATTTCGTTATGCCAGTTGCTACGTCATACGTTGCAAGTCGCTCCTGGTGTATCCAAAGAAATTTTGCTCCATGAGTAGATATTCTACCAATTGCTTTTCAAGCTCGTCCTCTAATATAGGTTTTCTTCCTAGTTTTGTCGTTGCTGCTTCAATGAGAGTTAGATTGTTTCTTCCTTAACGTTTGCAGAGTTTTAAGTGGAACATTAAAAATCTTTGCTTTCAGCGTCCCCATGCGTTCTTTTTTCTTACGGCGCTAATAGCACTCGCCGTGTCCACATCTTGCTTCCATATCTTTCTCTTGCCTTTTGGAATGTACTTGGGTTTCGATCTTGGCATGCTGAAATAAAAGACATAGTTTGAGAATTTTACAATGATGGTCCATATATATAGACCTAGCAAGGTAGCCTGTATTTAGACCATTCATAGATTTTGCTTTGTCACGTAACAGTACTCATACACAATATTATTTATCTTTCATTTTCTAGTAACTACAAATGCTATCCCTGCATAATACAACTTACCTGTTACAATTTTTCAAACTGAGTTTTCTTATGGTCAAAAATAATACAAAACACATACTTGATAAAACTTTCAAACGATTGCACACAGGCAAAATACACAAGTTGATCAACCAAATCCAACTGTTCGTCGCCAACTGAATCACGCTACTACCTTCGTCCTTGAATAATGCTTTCACACATTTGTCACTAGGTTTTAGTACTAGACAAGCATACAGAAGTCTAGAACGCCACCTAGCCCATATTTAGACCACAGCCCGTATTTAGACCTTCTCCTCTCTCTCTCTCTCTCTCTCTCTCTCTCTCTCTCTCTCTCTCTCTCTCTATATATATATATATATATATATATATATATATATATATATATATATATATATATATATATATATATATATATATATATATATACACACACTAGCCTTTGGCTAGCTGGGGGCTCCGCCCCCCAGACCCACGAGTTTGCTCGGCCTACGTCTTCGCATTTATCTATCGGGCATTGCATCAACAATGAATTTTGTGAACTTGCTCTTCATATTTCCTGAATCTGCCTATCGTTCCCACACATTGTCTTTGCTCGCCTACGGCCTCGCACCCCTTCAACCCACAATTCTATAGTTTTTCCTTTTTCAACTGTCTAAAACATAAGATTTTGTATCCCAAGAAAACGCCCATTTAAATAGCATGGGAATTTCTTCACCCTTCCCCTTTAGACCCCTTTAAAAATGTTAACTTTTGGCAATTTTCCTGTGGGTTAGTTCCGGAAAGCTACAACCATGCCAAATTTAATCATTGTAGCCTACAGGAAGTACTCAATAATTTGTCAGCTCATGTAATATAAACGTAGTAATAGCATTTGAGTTTTGACTTGGTCTGCACATAGTTCATTTCGGTGTGCGATTGATCAGTAACAAGGCACACATGAAAATTAAACCAAAAATCACGTACAGATATTAAGGAACACTTCAAATTTTATCAGTTACGCCCTTTTGAGATCTAAAATGTTAGAATTAAGAGGTTCTGATTGTCAGGGCCAAAATAAAAATTTCTCTGCCTTACCCCCCCTCCCCCCACAAAAAGCATATTCCAAAGGGAGTTTTGTGGGAATGTGGCCCAGTGGAGCGCTCACTTCTGGTACGGGATTTTGTGGTGAACACGTCAGTTTTTTTTTTCTAGGTTCCGGTTTCTCCCACATACTCATTCCACTAACTTTTATAATAACTTTTATTAGTCTTTAGTCTAAAGGGGGATATCCGGGAAACTTTTTTCCACGATGAATTTACTTTTTTCCAGTGGTGTTCCATAAATGCTTTTAATGCTTTGTTAGAATAAGTAGCTTCCAATTTGTCATAACTTTATCATATTGTTATTTGAAAGGAAAATGAAATCTTTGTTTTACGTCCCACAGTTATGCCGGCGAGGCTAAAGGAGACGGTTGAAAGTATTTTTATAAAACTAGAAATCCTCGCTACCTTAAAGCATAATTTTCTTAAACTTCCTTTTAATTTACAAATAGGATAACGAGAGAATTTGTTAGTTGATTGGGAGTTTAACGTCCCGTTCAGCCCGAGGTCATGAGACATGGTTCTAGAGCTAAGTGTGGGAACTGATCATTTTCCACCGGGCTCCCGCGCCGAAGGCGCGTAAACTAATCGCATAACCTTGAGGGAGCTCGAGAGAAATTTGAATTTTGTTTTCAAATGGGGGAGACGTGCGGTAATTACGTATTGGCAGTCAGTTCTTCCATATATCCCAAATGAAACTTTGTGAGACTAAGCCGTATTTGGTACAGATCAAGGATTTTTTCTTTTGTCAGTAGAAATCGCAGCCACCAGTCTTATGTATCCATATCCTTGCAGAATTATGAAGTTTGAAGACTAAGGATCGTGTTATTTATGAAAATAAATTTATTCCGATTATGTAGCTACCATCGTAAGACCACATTACACGGCAATTATACTGAATTGTAATGTCCAATTTCTGTGTCAGTGAATTGGAGAATTAAAAATACAGTAATTCTGTAACTTCTATAGTTCTCAATTTTTTCAACTAAATACCTTGAACTATTCTTCGATTTCCCCCCTCCCCCCATAAGCTTGTTGCGTGTACTAGTTCAGCTAGTCATTTGAGGTAGTTAATATATATAAAAAGCTCACGCACTTTACGCAACAGCACATATCCAAAACAAGAGCGCATACTTTTAGTAGCGCGTTGTTTCATTGGCAAAACTTCCGTAAGGTCAAATACCTTTTGTTACATTATTTTTCTTCAGTCCTTGAGGGCATCTTTCACCGCTTGGGAGAGAATTGGTGAAAGTATATGGGATGTCATCAGTCTTTTTTTTCTTTTATTTCTTTCATTTTCCTTTTTTCATAATCTCCAGTATACTTTTTCTTATAGCTTTACTGATATTAAAAACTATAATGGGTCATCAAACATGTCGACCTGGAACCTTGACGGACATTCTGTTGATGAAGGATTTCTACTGGAAAACCGGTTTCACCACAAGCCAATCTTTTTTTAAGAATTGCACAGTGTTTCAGGCAGAAAATTTTTTAGCATTCGACAGTTTTATTCTCAAGGTTGTTCTGAAACGACACCGCTTCTCAAGAGCATTGGTTTTATGATTTATTGTAGTGCTTTATTATTTATTTGTAGTGCTCAGTTTTATTTGTTCGTGTTATTTAAAGTTCATTCTGTTCGCAGTGTATAAAAGAATCATTAATGCGAGGTAAGAGGGCTTGCCTACGTTTCTTATTTGAATTTGTGATTACTGCAAGGTTGTTGCTCTGGTGTCACTCTTCAGTTACGTAACTCAAATGTCGTAATACAAGAAAGGAAATAAAAGTTAGCTGGTGGTAGTTTTAAGAATATTGTTGATCTTTGTAGCAAGTGTACTATACGTGTTTTGCATTAAATCGCATAATGTATGTACAAGTCATTGCTCACTGCGATCACGTTAACATTTTTTTTTTTTTAATAATGAATTAAACTTGATTACCTTGTTAAAAGTTGCTTGAATGCAGTGCTACAGTCAAGCATTATTTACCCATTGGTATACATTGAATTACTTACGGTAAATATTATTTCAAGTTGCAGTTCGAGGTTTGAGATCGAATCATTAGTTGGCATTGTTGAATTGTGTATATATGGAAAGATTTTTTTACATTTAGGAATAAAAGCACTGATACTTTGAGTTCTACAGCTTACGTCAGAATTTGACAAGTTTTTGTATATCTAGAAGTATTAGGTGGCATTCTACAGTTGAAATGCGTATCCTAGGGCGTATTAGAGTTGAAAGCTGATTTCACGTCAATCTATGGCCATGTAATAACACTACAATTTAACCATTTGTTGTTCAATGGTTAAACAACTTTAGAAAAACTAAGATGTAATTTTATTATTTGGTAAGCCTATAGTTAATATCACTCCATGCAGAGAATTTGGAACTAACATTCTAAGACTTTCTTTCATATAAATCTCAAGATCTAATATACAGTGCATTCCGCCTACTGGAATATTGGAATCGTAATTTTTGAAAACCGTACGTTTCGGCCGTAACAGTTTCGCACGGTGTATGAACATCCAATTAGCCTCGTATTTAAGTTTAAGGTTCTTTGGAACTAAATGATGTCCCTGAAATTCATCAGAGCAGAAAACTAAAATTTTATTGGTTACCTCTCCGGGATGAATTCACGAAATGCCAGCACTAAATACCGAAGAAACGAATGGCCATGCTTTCTTGATCTCATTACTGACCTGCTCAGGGGCGGCTCTAGGATATTTTATATCCTAGGCGAAAAAATGTGTGCCCCCATAATATCCTCTCCCAAATCCAAATCAAAGTGAAGTTTTGTAACCCCTGACATTTTCACTACATCATCATTGTTACCATTTGTTTAAGGGTGATTCTGAAATTAAGGGGAATTTTGGCATTGGAAAAATCTTAAAATTAAAAATCGGAGAAATAATATACAATTTATTTTTTACACACTTAAGGGCTAAACAAATACAATCATCACAGTGGATGAGGTCAAGAAAATATATATTTTTTAAAAAATGGTAATTTATTATTTTGACAAACACGGTGGTTACATTAATATCCACGGAGGTTACAAAACATACTCAGTGAAGATATTTAAGTTTTATTCACTAGTAAAATGTAAGACAATGTAATATTTTGAATTGAATGCTTAATATAGATTTGTGCACACAGCTAAAATTGCAGTAAACGTAAACCGGAATGTTCTATTTTCCAAGAAAAGCTGTTCCAATCCCGCAACAATGTCTTTAGTATCCACAGTGGCTCTATTTGCTTTTGAGGGAAACAGAATTATGAGTTCTGCCTCTATTCTGTAAAAAACTCGACTTTAATCGGAGATGTTAGTAGACATTTTAAGACCACGTAATGTCTGATGGTGTTTCTGGAGTACATAATTTCAACATAACAAAAGAGTTTGCTGTGTAAGTTCTGTCGATATCCCAAAAAAATTGGCATCGTTTTCGTTGTCACTGGCAGATTACACATCTTGATAACACAACGTTTGTTGAGATTTATTTGGTACTGGGTGCAGTAGTTAAGTAAAAATACGGAACTTTTAACACGTAACTATAATGAAACTTCTGAACATCATTAGGCTAGAGTAAGAGTACGAAGATCTGAAAACAAGTTGTAGCAGTTCATAAATGCTGTTACATAAAATAATACACTTTGTGGTTGAAACACACTGAGAAAAAAAATATAGGTGGACTACTTAAAGAGGTCACATGCGTAATTTCTGTAGTTTTTGGACTTAACGTACAGCAGACGTATAACTGAAAACGCATGTTTTATAATACTTTGTGTGTAAGTGTTCCATCTATACGTACTTTCCGTATGAAACAATGTCTGCGGTAAGGATCTCACATACAAATGGACGTATATAACATATAGCTGACGAAGGTAACAGAAGTATACGCATGTGATATACGGAAAACTGTTAGATGATGTGACATCTAAGGGCAATGCCTATGTAGCATGCGGATAACGTATGCTGCGTACTGATTTCTATAGTAAGCAAGAGGATACCGTATATTTGTTACCGCTGTCCGGAGAACGGATTTTTCTCTGTGCAGCAGGCACAGAGTTGTATTGTCCCTCATGAAAATGACTGCATTTAGTGTCAGGATTACATTGAAAGCAGCTTAGTCTGCGCATATTTAATACCAATGTGTTTCTTCCCCATGTCACTTAACGGCACTTCCACCCCCTTTGGTAGCTATAACCAAAGGAGATTGTCCCCCTCATTTCAGTTATAATTCGCACACTGTCAACAGATGTAAACTCGAAGCGTGAAGAACATTTTTTACACAATGACTGCGGCAACCATAATATAATTCGTGATACCAATATATTTACGGATTAGATTACATTTTGTTGATAGTTAACATGGAACCTTGAAGGATTTTACAACTGATTTCAACATATCTATTGTTTTATTCATTATAAACATATGGAGAATTAATAGTTTACTTGTAGCTACAAATGGCTACTTTATTGGTTGAAGCAAAAAAATAAAGTTGACTCGGGCGGAAACCAAACCCGGCACCCTTTGCACGTGAGTCATAGATATTCCTCAATCTGACACGCCGTCACTTGATAACTTCATGCGTCGTACGATATATACGGCCAGTCGGAAACTTCAAGACGCTTTTTCTCCGTTATTTTTGGGCTGTTGCGCTCTCCCAGTTTGTAATATTAACACTTTAAATATGCACTAGCAGTTCGCGAAAAATGACCCCGAAGCTCATTTACCAAAGTCTGCTTTCTCCTTGTTAGTTTTATTTCGTTTTGCAATTTTCTTACCACTTTTCTTTCGGTTGGTTTCTACCCGGTCAAAATTAGGCCCAACAATATCATTCCTTACATTTCGATTGTTACCACCATTATGACTGTCAGGAGGAGTTGCCTCTTCCAGCATTTTATTTACTGCTTCCTTCTTTTCTTCGTTTCTTCTTTTTTTATGCCTTCTAACTTTTTCACGTATTTTTTTCTCTGGGCTCTTTTCTCTGGTTTACTCATGTCTGTTATTTTTTAAAATCATTCCGCTTGTAGTTCTGGCTTTGTATCTATCTCTCTATATTTATTTTGAATTCTTCGTATAATACAGGATCTGCTTTTATTCTTTCTCTTCTTCGTCTTTCTGATTCTCTTCTCTTTTTTCTATTTCTGATACCTTACTTGGCTTTTTCTCTCCACAATTAACGCTTTTATTTGATTCCATTGTCACTTTTTCACTACCATTCCTCTTTTCTTGGTGCGATTGTCTCTATAAAATAAAAAAGTAAATCAATAATTTGAATCATCCAGGTTTAATCAGCAACAAACCTGTTTTTATTAGCTTGGACTCTACAAAGTGCACATCCTAACACCTAACTTCAAACATTTAGTGCTTTTGTTCAAAGAGATAAGCAACAACAAATGGTACAGATGTTCTATTTCGAAATTTAACTCATGTATAACATTTAATTAAATTTTAATTCAATATTCATCAACCAAATCATATATTATTGAAAACAACTGTAATTTATATTATAGTAGCATGTTTAGCAAACATATGATGGAATTTTTCCTCCGGGTAGCTCTAATAGGTAGCATTTCAATAAGAAGCTCATAGTAACTCAAATATATAACTATTTTTTATAATAATATCATGAAATGCTCATGATGGTAACCTCCATGGATCATGTGTAACCTCCATGCTAGATAGAAACCATGGAGGTTACTTCCATGGAGGTTACAAAAGTGCACTTCAGACAGCCTGGTACTCAAAGCTAGAAGACTATATATGCAATGACTTCATTTTTAGTAGGAAAACTGCTATTTTAATAATAATCAATTGAAAAAACATTTTCAACATTTTTAATAATGAAACTAGCAAATGCATGGAGGTTACAAGATCAAAGAGTACGCACCTATTTTCCACAAGATGTGAAGATTTTTCACGAACACAATACTGCACACACACTTATCAACATATCACTCACAAAATGGCTGCTCTGAGCTTCACTTTCAGATCTAGAGACTGGACAGTGTTGCATCCTAGTAGAGATTCTGGTAATTTTTAAAGTACTCCATGGAGGTTACCTCACAACCCAGGGACAATATTTTCGCATTAAATAGGCCATGAAAATGACCTTAAAATTTAATTTCTCGCTAAGTAGTTTCATTATTTATGTCTTACAGTAGTAACTTATGCGGATTTTTCACGAATTTTCTAGTGAAAACATATTTTTCTCTTCTGTTAATGTTGAAAAATGCTGGTGGGGACACTCCACGGAGGTTACATTTCACATATTTTTCGCTTTTTTAAAAGCAGAAAAATAAAATAAATGTTAAAATAAACTCTGGGAATACAAAGTACTAATTATCTTTTATTTAATAATAACTTGGTTACTTTAATATTGTATATCTAGAGGCTGAAAAATCAGAGGGACTGAAAATTCCCCTTAATTTCAGAATCACCCTTAAGCATTAAATAAAATAAAATTTACTCCTAATGACTCTCTATGGTATTAATAAGTAATCTATAAGCCAATTATTTTTTAAAACATTTTTATAGCTGAGGCATTTGGAATGAAATTTTAGTAATATAACCTGTCCACTGTAAATAAATATATATTTCTTTCTAAAAGATTCCATAGAAAATGTGATTGAAGACTGCAATGTGTCTAAAAGTTTTTAATTTTTGCCTGTTTAAATAAATCAAGAGGTATAATATAAACAACTTTGTCTTTTGAACAATAACTTACACGTTAATAATTAGTCTAAACTAGCAATATAAAGTTTATACTGATAATTTTTGATTGAAGTTGCTTTATCTATATTGAACAAATATCACAGAAAAATCAGTTCTGCTTACACCAGTATGAAAAGCCACATAGCCAAGTTCGTGATGTTGACAGTTCATACATTTTAATATTTACATAAGTCTCTCTCCCTGAGATAAATTGAGTAACAACATTTATAACTATATAACGTTACTTTCCTTGCTTTCATACTTGCAAACTCTTTCACTAGGACTGTCGGTCTATTGGTCTTACTCACTTTCAATAGAAATTGTGGCTAGATCTAATAGTCTTTTCTGGTACATTGTAGAACGATATGTTTTAATAAGTTTTAATTTGGAAAAACTTCGTTTTGCACTAGCCACGGACGGTGGCAACGTGAGCAAAATACGAAGAGCTACATATACATTAGGAAATCCATTTTCAAAACCATGGTAGTAAATGTAGCTTAATTTTTCTTCAGGGGTTGATGCTGAGTCTTAAGATGACAAATTCCTTTGAGCTCAGAACAGTCCTAAAGCGTCAATATCACATTCCTTCACACCTTCTTTATTTTCAACTATTAAGGCCTTTTCCAAGTTTTCACCCAACAGTTAGATCTTTACTGCGTTTTTGTTTCTGGGATCATGAATGCTTTACAAAAATCCCAAGATAACACATACATCATTTAACTGGGAAAATCTTTCATTGACTGCATTCACAGCTGTATCTAAAACGGCAAAATAAAAATGATTTGCAGATTCATCTATTGATTGATAGTCAAACATTATTATTTCGAATGTGAATCTTCTTTCTCAAAAATGCTTCTATTCAAACTTTGACAATAGAAAAAATAAAAATGATGAAGACAAAGCAAAGATGAAATTTCTTAATTCATTTTGAGTTATTTTGAACTTGTGTAACCATTGTCAAAAACAGTAGCTTAAAAATGTCCACGTCAGTTATCTAGTTATATAAATTTGGTGCTCTTGAAAGGATCTTTTGAATCGGCAGTCTAGGGCGGGAAAGGTGCAAAAGGTGGGTATTTGGTGCTACACGGGTGGGAAGGTGAAGGAATAATTCTTGCAATAGGGTTCCAGACCTTAAGTTTCCATTGACTACCTTACGTAGAACTTAGGTCAGTGACATTTCTGCGAACATCCGGAGTCTGGATGTTCAGATAATGCAGGAGATATGCTTTAGTCATAGAATAAACAATGGGAACACAAACGTACCATGGCCAGATAGTCGTTCTCCGCGCCATATTGGTGAGCAGTATTCGATCCTGGGTGGTTCCACTTTTCATTGACTTTCTAAATATGTAGGGTGCTGCACACTATGTTTTGGCTGATGTTAATAAACTGCACGTAAAAGAAAAAAAAGAAAAAAAAAGCCTATCATTCAGACCCTGTTTCCGCCCTAGGCAGCCGCCTAGGTGGTCTTTATGGACGAGCCGGCCCTGGACCTGCTTCTCCTTCGGTCATGGATATACTGGACTCTACCAAAGAAGAATGTTTGGTCTTGCATCATAGCTGTAAAACCAGCACTTCCAAGCTCAAGTGGTGACTGCAGCAAGATGGTTATCCGACACCTACTGAGGAAGATTCAGTTTGATATGGTACGCCTTCTATTCAGGGGTTAAAATCCTAGACACACACACTTTGCATAAACGCAGTGCGCGAGGATTGCCTTCACAATGACATTTGCATCAGTCCTAAATTTCCGAAGATTTTCATGCGCAAATTGATATTTTTGTAAGGCTCAGAATTAATATTGGTTCTTAGCTACAAATGTTCTGAGACTACAAATGTACTAGTAAAGCTGGTATGGAACAAATATGTACACAGAACGTCACTCTTATACACAGTATGATCAGTTCTCGTCAGCTGTCGGCCTTTGTATACTGCTGTAATCATTGAACTTTACCACTTAGAGTAGTAGTTTCAAAGCAATACACATCATTGAAACCACTTAACTGACTTAAAAATATAAGTCTCTGTTGTTTTATTTTTGTTTGTTTTGTAAATCTTTACTTTTCCTTCATTGAGAATGAGCGAGTAAAAATTGTCAGAACGTTCAAATTCAAGGCTCCGCACTAAATGGCGTGTGTGATACTACGGATTGGCTATTCCTGTACTGCACTAAGGGAAGCATGATTTACGTAGAATGCCAGAGAAGGAAAGAAAAATCAAAATCAATGTAATGTTTCCACATGAAAGTTTGTCCTGCAATATTTGAACCATTGACTTATTCATTTAATTTTATTATATTAATAAAGAAGTATATTTTAAGAAAAAAGTATAGATAGCTTATAGAAGATTATTGAAAAAGCATTTCTGAAAGAATTAGACATTTTAAGGACGATAGGTGGAAAGAACCTCCGAAGAAAGGATAATTTACAGTATATTGGTGACATGTATGCACTCTTGGTTAATTCCTATATTGAAACTAAAAATCATTCTTAATCTATATTATAAAAGAGAACGCACAAATCCTTTGTTAGCTCATCACGCTAATACGGCTGAACCAATTTCTTTCATTTTTGGGGGGTTATTAGGATTTGGACCCTAGATGGTTTTTATCATATCACTTTAATTTTTAATTACCAGTGTCTTGAGATAATTGACCATTCAAGTGTCCATACGTACAAATCCTTTGTTATTAGTTCATCATAGGTAAAAATAAACGTATTTATATGCAACCCGCATGACCGTGTCACTCGGCGGGTTAATATAAATGACAGGTGCTATAATGTTAACATTTACTGCAATTTGAAAGCGAAAAAGTAAAAATTATCTAAGTAACAAAGTTTATTGCGTTCCGGGGTGACCGCAGCGAAGCGGGGTGAACGCTGCTAGTCTATTATATAAAAGAGAACGCACAAATCCTTTGTTAGCTCATCACGCTAATACGGCTGAACCAATTTCTTTCATTTTTGGGGGGTTATTAGGATTTGGACCCTAGATGGTTTTTATCATATCACTTTAATTTTTAATTACCAGTGTCTTGAGATAATTGACCATTCAAGTGTCCATAACGTACAAATCACTTTGTTAGTTCATCATAGGTATAAAAATAAACGTATTTATATGCAACCCGCATGACCGTGTCACTCGGCGGGTTAACATAAATGACAGGCGCTATAATGTTAACATTTACTGCAATTTGAAAGCGAAAAAGTAAAAATTATCTAAGTAACAAAGTTTATTGCGTTCCGGGGTGACCGCAGCGAAGCGGGGTGAACGCTGCTAGTGGACTATAATGCATGAACACGTAATTTGTAGTGAATAATAATAATAATAATAATAATAATAATAATAATAATAATAATAATAGATATTCGTTTAATGAATTCGATGGAGATAATTTTCGATTAACCATCTGTGAAATAGAGCTTAATGAATACGATGCTATGTTCTCAAATATTATAGATTTAGGTATACCGCACCAATACAGTTATGATGGGAAGTGTACATAGTCGATAATCTGTGTTGATAGCTAAATGCTAATTATACACAATAAGTTAAAGGCTAATCATTACTTTACTAGATAAGCAGAGCAGCTAATCAGATCAGCTGATGTGTCCTTTTTTTGCTTAATAGTAAAATCTCGTGCGCATTCTGTACGTGCTATGACTGTCTCATGACATTTCGTAAATGCATCGATTGAACGTGTTGGAATATGTTGTTTAGGTCAAGGAGAAATCTCGTTGAGTGATGATAGCATGAATATTTGCAGATGTATTAAAAAACGTGCTTGGCAAGTTCTGAGTATTTGTCCTGAAGGGGCATTATCCCTAGCTGCAACTTCTAGTCTTGGCAGTCTTTCAAATATAAGTTACATAATATATTCATTATGAACTACATGAATTGAAAATCTGACAGTTTTATAATGGAGTATTCAATACAAAAGTTTGTGATTTACAAAACACGTTGCAGACACCAGATGAATTATTCGTACAGTGGCTCAATAAAGAAGTCGGAGATATACATATTCACACATTCGAAGAGAGAATAGACATTCCAAGAGTATGCTTCAGAGAAGAAAATATATATTTCAATTACTCTATATTATTTACTTATGGAAAATAGAAATATTAACAAAACTCAATTTCATGACTATAAAAAATACAAAAAAGTGAAAATACAGCTAAAATCCATGTCAAAAAAGAACTCGGACAAGTAGCACCACTCTTTCTTTTTGGGCTTAATAGGGGAATTTCCAAGAGTTTGTCTACTTGACAGTTTCAGGTGTCCAAGTGAAACGAGATGAAGCCACACTGTTCGTGCGTGGATAAAACTGTGTGTTTAAAATTTAAAATGGAAAGTCTACTTGGGCAAACTTCTTTAACAATAAGATAACTTATTTTAAAATATTATAAAGAGGGAAAATTAGTTTGTGATACTGTATAAATAGTAAATAGGGCACACTCCAAAGCTTATGACATTATTAGACGTTTTTAAATCAACAAAATCACTGGAAAACAAACCAAAAAGTGGTAGACCTAGAGTGTTTTCAAAGTCAGATGAGTGATGGATTGTACTATAGGCTAATAAATACTCCAAGATAAGTGTCCTAAACTGGCCAAAGAACTATCAGAACATCTTAATAAAGTGTGCATCCCGAAACGATAAGATTGGTTTTAGGAAGAAGCAATTTACATGGAAGAGCAGCCCGTAGAAAACCATTCGTGAGTAAGTGCAATAGACAAAAGACTTAGTTTTGCAAAAACTTATAAAAATAAAGATTTTTCGTTTAGGAGCACTGTGTTAATCGCGGACTAAAGCAAATTTAATTTGTTCCGCTTAGATGATCAATGTTATATCTAGCGAAAACCTAATGAAGAATTCCGACAGCGTAATCTACGATCCACTGTGAAAAGTGGAGATGGCTGGGTAATGGTTTGAAGCTGTATGTCCGGTGCTCGTCCAGATAAACTGTGTGTAATCGATGGAATTATAAACCAAACGAAGTATTTAAACATTCTGAAGCAAAATTTGGTAAAAAGTGCTGAAACAATAGGAATAACAGAGAACTTCCAGTACTACCAGGATAACTATCCCAACCACAAAGCACTCAATGTGCGCTTCTAACTCCTGTATAATTATCCGCATGTGCTGGAAACACCTCGGCAATCTGATATTACCTTTATTGAGCACTTATGGGCTCATTTGGAAAACAAGTTAAAATATATCATACTATTAGAACAAAGGAAGACTTGGAATCAGCACTTCTGACTGAATGGGCAAAAAATTATCCTTCCTTCAACACAAAACTTGTAAAATTGATGCCCAGAAGATTGAAAGCGATCGCGAAAAATAAAGGATTGACAACAAAATATTAAAAATATCTAATAACAGTCTAAAATTGTGTTAGAAATAGTGTCCGAGTTCTCCTTTGACATGGATTTATGCCAAGTTTTCACTTTTGGTATTTTTTATAGTCATCAAATTGAGTTTTGTCATTGATGTTTCTATTTTTCAGAAGGAAATAATATAGAGTAATTAAAAAATATGTTTTGTTCTCTGAAGAATACTCTTGGAATGTTTATTCTCTCTTGCAATGTGTAAGTATGCATATGTCCGACTTCTTGAGCCACTGTAATTAGATTCGGGTTTCTAGATCACCTTAACTTCCAAATATCTTTTAAAATGTAACTTCGGAATTAAACAAGGTAGCATACGAGGCATGTTCAATAAGTATCGAACCTTTGGTTGGCAAAAATAAATTTATTGATTTGGAACCCCTTCAAAGTAGTCTCCTTGGTAATGCACATACTTCTGCCAACGCTCCCGCCATTATTGGAAACACTTCTGGAACGCAGTTGTTGGAATAGTGAGTAACCGTGCCCTTGCATTTCACACGATGCCTTCTTTTGACTTAAATCGGGTCCCTTTTAGTGGCATTTTCAGTTTTGGAAATAACCAAAAGTCACATAGGAGCCATGTCGGGTGAGTAGGGAGCCTGACACACAGGAATGTAGTTTGGCGATGAAAGCTCGAATCAAATTCCGCGGACACTCTTCCCATGCCCAAATTATCGTTAAAAATTGAATATACCGATCCCATTGAATGGTTTCCGCTTGGGCATCGCAAATCTTTTGGCAAAATTTGGTGCAATATCTATTGCTGCTCAAATTTTTCTATCATTTAAAAAAAAAAAAAAAATCCGACGACCGCTCGCTACACGTCTTGACTTGGCCGACTGCCAGCGACTGATGCTTTCTGCGGGCGGGGAAAAATATTCACGACTGCGCACAAGTGTCCCCTCTACACTGTCTCCCGCGCTTCATTGGTTTACGCGAAAAAAACTAAGGATCGGTACTTTTTTAACACACCTCGTATTCATATTTGATGTACCTCCAAAACTGTATATTGCAAGGATTTATTGCAATATTCAAAGTAATGTTAAACTAGATGTTGTGGATCAATTAAAACTACTTATAACTATGAAACGCCACTCACAGTTATCCATTCTAATGCTCAACACACAGACTAAAGAAAGAAACTTCTGTACAGAAAGGCTTTCTTTATTAATAATATATTCGACTTGATACTTTTTTTTCTTTCCCTCGGCAAAGAGACTTTTCTTTTAAATAATACAATAAATTGATTGGATTGATTTTTACATTCCTTTCAGCACCAAAGCAATACGACGATGGTTGCATATTCAACTTAGGATTACCGGGAATTGAACGCAAATGTCCAGCGCTGAAGTCGCGTACGCTAAGCTATGACCATGTTTGTAATAAGATCCTTTACAATTAAGATAATAATCAGATGTGTGTATCGGGGGGGAGGGGGTGCAGACGGGGCACAGTAAGTCTCAGATAAACTGATTCACATTCAAGACTTCAACCCACAACACTACATTTCTAAAGCTCTGCTTACTTTTAACTTACTTGTATCATAAAATAACTTTATTTGTGGTAGAAGTGTAATTTTGTCGTCACGAATCTGCCCTGTGGGCTAAAGGATATTTTCATTTCCTTGTAATAAAAAACGATTGCCTCATCCTTAAAAGAAAAAAAAAAGTTAACACTGTGGGCGAATAATATACGGTAAACTTTTTAGGATTTATGGTAACCTTTGTTACCATAGCGTAATGTTGTCTTTTGACCGCTTATTTAGGTACTATAACAGGCATTTCAGTTTTTTTATTATTATTATTGGTCAAGCCTAGCATGGACCAAAGAACAGTCCACATGCGTTTTGGAACCATATGATCAACGTTGCGACTCCAAGTGGGGACAGAAGGGTGTGACTGAAGAAAAAGGCATTTGAACCATGACCCTAGGCGAAATAGTAATGACGCAATAAATTTTACACGTACATTAATTAGTTCATAATCTATTTTTTATGTGTACAATTCCATGTAACATTCCTGTCCATACTACATCCCAACAGCCGTCACTTCATGAATATCTTCTGTAACTTTTTAGTGGCAGTGACGGTGAGTATTCAACAACGTCTGATATCTAAACTGTTCAGTGAAAGTTCAAACTCGGGCATAAAGCTGAGGCAGCAACCCAGAACAGGTGTCACGAGAGAGGGGAAAGGTGCAGTGAACCACAGAACATCAACTCGTTGGTTCCACAAATTTCGTTGAAGATAAGCCAGGATCCGGACGCCACATGGTAACTTTCTGGCTCATACGAAATTCCATTGAGGAAAATCCATCCGACACGATGATTGTCAAACCAAACCGCGATGGCCCAGTGGTAGAGCGTTCACCTCTAGGGGTTTCGGGTTCAAACCCTGCTCCCGCCAAGTGAACTTTGTGGTGGACGAACACCGTGTGCGTGGGTTTTCTCGGGGTTCTCCCGTTTCCTCCCCACTTTCTTCATTCCACCATTTCATTCATTACTCATCATCAGTCTCCTGCAGCCTAACCGGCATAACCGTGGGATGTAAAACGCAAAAAATTCATTTCATTTCGAATGTTTGCTTTGATTGTACTGTAATAAATACAGGTGTGTTGTATACCAGAATATTGTAACACTTAGTACTAAACTTCGTAAAAGTACTTTAACCAGTGGTGCCCACCCCCCTCATTTCCATGACGCACCCCCGCTCAATTGTCTATCCGTAGGTGTTCTTCCATGAAAAAAAAATCATTTTGATTAATTTTTACACCCCCTCAAACATACTTATATAGATTTTTACACCCCAAATATTTCAATGACGCAGTTTGCGTCATAGCCCCCCTTTGTGGGCACCCCTGACTTAACAACATAATACAAAGCAAGAGTCATAAGAGTAATCGTGGAAATCAAAATTCTAATTCTTCTTATATTTGAAAGAGGAAAATAAAATTTGTAAAGGTATTGCTATAGCAATAGTTGTTTGCTGACGAACAGGAACCGCCTCGAAATAGTGGCGGATCTAGAAGGTAAAAACTGAAGGAGGGGGCAGCTAGACCCCAGACTGATAGGTATATCATGAGTTTATAGTAAACTTCCAATATATAATGAAGATACTAATGTATCAGAGCAAAATAAAATACAGTTGCAAATGTTATTTCCGTGATATAAATAACCGGACATTGCGATTGTTACATATTCTAAAAAAGTTTGACGCGTTCTCATGTCTCTTGTAAATTTTGTTTCAAAGTTTCGTTGAAATAAACTATTATTGAATTTACTTTTCTTTCTTTACAGGAAACCTCGTATATAAGAGAAACTAAGACTGAACTTGCGAATGGAGGAGACGGAAATTTAATCAGGTAATTTCTCATTTGCCGTTATTCGAAAGTTCTTGCCCTCGTAAGTAGAAGTGACAGTTACAAAAAGCGAAATATTAAGCCTCATATATATATATTTCGTATTTTGCTAAAAATAATTTAGGAATATTAAAGGTATCGTAACATACATAAGGTGACAGCCCTCAACCAGAGGGGGAAGGGCTGGCCCCCCTAAACTTTTCGTCGCCTCTCCAGACCTTACGACAGAATGCTATTATTAATACAAGAAAAACACAATCTAGAAGATAATTTTTAATGACTTGGCACCAGGGATGAATTCAGGGGGTAGCCCGGGGGAATCTCCCCCCTTAAGAAAATTCATTCCCCCCGGAAAAAACTTCCAAAATTTCAGTGACAATGTAGAAATTACTTCACGCAATTATTTGCTTTTCTTTCCGTGCACGTGCAGACGAAATCCGATCTCTCAATATACATATAAATGACACAGACCCATGGTATATAAATATTAAACAATTAACATCTAAGATAGAATACCAAAATAGTCAATAAAACCTATATTTCTTAACGCTATGACCGAGTTTGGCAGAACATGTAATTTTCAACTGTTGAAGAAAGGTTTGTATTTTAGTAGGTACTATACTCTCGCCCTATATTATATATTAGTACTGTAGGTAGCACTAGCACAGATTGAGATAGGAAAGGAAAGATAGGGCTTTGATCATTCCATATGATCTCTAATGTCAGCAGACTTCATTCAGTTCTTGAAAATGTACAGTTCTTGCATTACTTGAAATAGAGCGCCTAAATTCCATTTCTCGCATCGGAAGTAACAGACGTAAATGTGTTTTACGATTGTTAAAGTAAACACACCTTTCTTTAACTAAAAATAAGTGAGTTAAAGGGTGAGATTCAGAGGGATCAGGGAGGAACAGTTATCCCTCCTGGGTTAGAGATTTATATAGAATTTATCAATATAACAATGGTATATAAGTGAAAGATTGCTATTGAAGGTGACGAAGATCCTGCTCAATGCCATGCAATGGGGGAGGGTCAACGGCCCCGGGCGCCGAAGTAAGTGGCGCAAAATTCGGGAGGGAAAAGGAAAAGAAGGAAAGAAAAGAGGAATGAAACACATATGCACATGTGGGCATGTGCACATATATAAAATGAAAAAAAAAAGTAATAAAAAGTGCTCAAAATCAAGGAAAAGCAGGGTTTACTTTTTAAAATTTTCTCACCTTTCGCGGCTGGTCTGTCGACCTCACTCACACGTACAGGGCTACTGTCGTATACTCTCGCCCCAAGCGCTGATTTTCCATGACACGGCACAAAGTCGTGGAAAATCCTACTGAAGACAGTCCTACTGAAGATTTCGCAAAGTAAACTATTGATGTGTATGCAATGAAGAAACCAAGGCTAATATGTTTGATTTAGAATCAAAGTGTGAGAAAGAATAATAACTTTTTGTTAAGATATTCCTATGTATGTTTGTTTTAGGACAAAAAAATATTTGCGTTAATTTAAATCTTTTTGAAAACTTCTACATTAGTAACAAACAGTAACTACTGAACATAGGAAATAACAAAAATAGCTACTGTAAATAGCATTTAAAGTTTAGTCTAAAATATTTTTGCCAGTCTTTACTTAATGTTTTAGATAAAATTAAACTATTGTTTTTTTTTTAATTATAATCTCTCATTGAATATTTATCAGCAATTAGTCTCAATATTAGGTAAGATGTGCATGTGAATGGAATTGTTAAATATGTTGCTTTCTTCCAAAAATACAGAAAAACAACCCTTCCCCCCGAGGAGTTCACATTCCCCCCGGGTGAAAATGTCTGAATTCAACACTGCTTGGCACCCCCTAACATATTCATGGACTCCCCCAACCTCTGTGGCTGGTTCCGGACCTGTCAGGTGATTTATTCAGTGATAGCTACACTTATTTTCCGTTATCCAGAGTTATTGATCAGTTATCATATTCCATTATTGGCCACTTATTTCTTTAGAATACGATATGACATCATGACATCGGTGTTTTGAGTATAATCTTTTATTCTATGTTTACAATGCTTTCGCTAGGGTGCGTTCCTGTTTGCTTGTTAGAAAAATCGAGCAACTTCAATTTCACACACCTGGAAATTTTCCTTAAAAGTTCTGCTACATAGCAATGCTGAATGAGAAATGCGTATTTAGCCACGCCTATAGCATCTAAACGGTTCATCCTAGAGAAAAAATGAAGAGAACATTTCTTGTAGAGAATGTAATGTAGATTATGTTTTGTAATAACATGTTTTGCTCTAAAATGCTTTCCATGCGAGATATTTAAAAAAAAAAAGGCACAATTTTTTTCAAGATGGCGGCCAAATGCAGAGTCGTAGGATGCAAAATTAGTATGTTGTTACAGACACTTCTATAAAGAAAATAAAATTTGTTCCAGCTTTCCACAATTTTTTTAACCTTATTCCACAATAAATCATCTCTTATTGACTGGCTTATGTATCAGTATATAAACAAATATTAGTTTCCGAATGTAATCAACATGCAAAACAGTATTTGTGCAGTTTCTCGTCTGTGTCGCCGGTAGTTTTGCCATCCAATATTCGTGAACATAAGAGTTACGTCCTAGGAAATTTTCATAAATGCCCCTCTTCCTTTCAGTTCATGTATACCATGCATCCTCCTGTATATCGTTTGAAAGTACTATTGCCATTCGTATGAGGTATGAATTGTAGCCTTACAAGAATTGTTTTCTATACATATTTTAGTGAATGCTCTTTAATTTCAAATTACCAAAACTGTTACCGGCCTTTCTAACACAAATGGTTGTGAATCTCTCCGCCTTCAAAATCACCTTCCGCGATTGACACTTTTCTCCTAATTACTTTAGATACGTAATATTTTACTATCATTAATCTTTTAAAACTCATTTTTGGATATATGTGTTTTGGAGAAGTTACTCCTTTAAATTTGGCAACCGGAATTCTTACCGGCTATTAAAAGCTACATCTCGTGTCATTTTTTTTTTTAAGCAAAAGTAAAAAAGTTCGAAAAATGATCATAATTTATTGTCTTTGCTTTTATTACGTGTCATTGGAAACATAGTTTGGAAGATACTTGCTTTCAAAGCGTAAGGAAACAAACAAAACTGAGCCTCAAATACCGTGAGAACTGAACATCAGAAACATATTGTTCCACAGCTATTATTAGGTTTAATAAAATATTGGACAACGGGGCGGGACTTCCTGGTACACAGAATGTTACTTCACGCAAAGTGTATAGGGGCTATTCTAATCAATGAAAAGCTTGTGATATTACGGGAACTGCCTCATTCATAAATTTGAAACTCTGAGAAACTGAACGGTCTACTTGCTAACATTTATTATTACTTTTTTGTTTTAAACTCCGTTGGAACATTGCATCGAATGATGTAGCCCTATAATTAATGTATTATTATTACTATTATTATTATTTGTTCGTATTATTAATTATATTATTTATTATTATTAGTATTACTATTATTAGTATTAGTATTATTCCGTATACTTGTAATATTAACAACTGACCATTGCTTTCAATATTCCATGTAGTTAGCAATGCCCTAGATTGAAAAAAAATAATAAGGTTAGGGACCGCGGTGGCTCAGTGGTAGGGTTGTTCTCCTGGTGCATGGTTCGATCCCAGCTCGCGCCAAGTGAACTTTCTAGTGGACAAACACCGTGTGCGTGAGTTTTCTTGGTTCTCCTTATGCACCTCCTGAGTTTCCTCACACTTTCTTCATCCCACTATTTCATTCGTTTATCAATCTCCTTTAGCCTAGTCGGCATACAGGCCCGCAACCAGACGGGGGCTAGGGGGACTTGGTCCCGTAAACTTTTTGTGGCCCCTCCAGACTATAACACAAAATGCTATTATTAATACAAAAACATTAGCTATTGGTAAGAGAATGTTGAATGACTTGCCCCCCCAACATATTTATGACCCCTCAAACCTCTGTGGCTGGTTGCGGGCCTAAAACTGATATCATTTCATATTATATTCCATTTCATATTACGAGAAGTCCTTCCCTGATTACAGAAATTGATAACTCAGGCTAGAAATAAGATAGAAATATGAAACTGGTGTTGAATTGTTTACAAACTATAAAAGTTTTTGTCTGTGTTAGGTCTACCAAACACGTGTACCAGGTCTTGAAACCCTGCAGCAACGAACAACCAGTCGTTGCATCGATCCCTCCAGTGATGTTGGCTAATGTGTGGATGGAAATTGAATATCGCCTAGATTTGCTACGTGCTACCAAGGGTGCTCATGTGGAAGTGTACTGATGTGACCAAAACTTTTATAGTTTGTAAACAATTCAACACCAGTTTCATATTTCTATCTTATTTCTAGCCTGAGTTAATCAATTTCTGTAATCAGGGAAGGACTTCTCGGACACCCTACCGTGTTATGCAAAAGTGAACTAAGCGCCAAATTTTGAAAATCCACGTAAATGCGACGATTGGTTCCTGATAAGGATTAGAACGTTTTGCACAATCGAAAAGAGAGGAAAACCAACACCTTTCCACAAAAAGAAACATAATTTCACTTTAGATTACGGCTACCTTAATGCTGGACATCAACCTTTAAACGTAATTTTCTTAAAAGTATGAAAGTGGCGCTTAGTTCGTTTTCGCATGACACGGTACATATATATATATATATATATATATATATACACCTACCTTTCAAAGTATAATATAATTTCCAGTATCATAATCCTGCAGCCTTGTAACAAAAGTCCGCTCTGACATAGGGTAACTCTATCAGTTAAAATGTAAGAGGGGGGGGGGGGAAACAGTCTCCAAATGTTTTCAAGCTAAAGTGAAAGAATTTTTTAAAATCAAATGAGTCATTTAGGCTGTACACTCTTTATGAGCCCAATGTTAAATGAAAATGCAACATTGCCTATTATATGGACCCATAACATAAGTGAATGAAGTTACTGTTTAAAATTGGGGCTGGCCATCGACACGTTAGACAGGAACTTCATTCACTTATGTTGTGGGTCCAGATAAATGGCAACGATTTTCATTTTAACATTGAGCGTGTAAAGAGAGTACACCCTAAACGGCTCAAGAAAAAAAACAACTTTAGATTGAAAACATATATTGGGAGACAGTTTCTTCTCTTACATTTTGTTGTAACTCGGATAATAAGTTACCCTATGTTAGGGACTTTTGAGACACTCTGTATATAAAGATGCCTTAAAAATGTCTGATCCTTACATCTTAATTTTATAATACATAAAACGTAAAAATAATCTATATTTCTTAGGGATTCCTTACTTTTTTCTCTTTCTGTAAACGGGCGAAAGTAAGCTGCTATTGTTTGTTTTTCAAAAGGCATCAAAAGTTCCACAAATACTAGATTTCAATAACACATACAGTACATTGTTCACATAATGTTCTTCATAGTATTAGTCATGGTACCAATATGTTCTACAAACCTCTACTAAAGTAATAGATAAACTTTTCGAAAAAATCTAGAAGACCTTTTCTCTTAATCCTCTTCCTAATGATGAATAAAAACAATTAATTGGATACATTAAAATGGAAACTGAGTGAAGGCTCCTCTGCGGAGGAAGTACAGAGGTGGAGTCCCAACAGAAATTTTGTACTGGCTTTCAGTTTAGTTCAGTTTAGAAGAGAAACTATTCCGTTCTCTCTAAAACAATTTTTGTGTTCCTTTGGTATTAGTGTTGAATGAGTTTCTCCATTTAAATGTGGCCATTCGATTGCTATGAAAATGTTACACAAGGTCTCATACGGCCCTCGACGTCAGGGAGTCCTCTCTTATTGGCCCACTCCCTGTTCCAACTTGCACATACCTGGATTACAGGAATGTTTTTATTTCGTGCTTACAACTGAATTTTTCTTTGGAAGTTGAAAGTTGCAACAATATTAACAATTATTTACAAACAAATAATCTGTAACTACCCAAAGAGATTTCCTTAGTTTCGTCAAAACCTACCAGGATTATTTTCAGGGCTAAATAAATGACCGGGTAAAAGAGGGTATCTGGTAACCCTACGTTTAAAGCTGTGCAAATAAATAATTTGTATATAAATTTGTTTTGTCAAACCAAAGGAGCTAGCATAGGTAAGCAGTATATGAAAATTCGTTAGTTTGCAGTATGTGACTTAGCAGTGAGAACATGTAATGATTTTTTTCAGTCAAAGTAGTTAATCATATTTGCTTTGCCGTGTGAACTATTAATCAGGGTGCAAGAAGAAATTGTAGTCTGGTCCCGGCGACTCTAGAAGTATACTGTGTGTGTGTGAGTGCGCTTTTTATCAATAGGAGTGAAAAAGGATCTTAGTGCCCCAGTGTGAAATACCAGAAACATGGTAATGCGATATGAAAGGTGGACTATTTATCTAAAAACACCCTTCTTACTGATAATTTAACAGAATTTGCTGGAACTTTGTAACTTGCATATATTGCCAGGGGAGCATGTTCTTTGACGGCAGCCAATTAAGTATTCTAACCGTCTTAGGAAGATGGAAAGAATATGTTGAGTACTTATGATAATAAGGATAGACCATGTGATCTAGGTGTTAAAGTAAAAAATCAAGTAGGAGAGAGTAAAAAAAATAGTATTTTTGGGGATGGGTTTGAAAAAGTGATGTCAGATTAGGAAGTGAAAGGCAACCGGGATAGATAATATAGCAATCGAATTAATTAAAAATGAGACACAAGGGCAAGAAAGAATTGTTCCGACTGTGCAATGAAATACACTGCTCCACAAACCTTAAGCAACCCGAGAGAACGTGGTATAAGTGACGTGTGGGGCCCATTCAACACTGGTTAGTGGTATGCACATACACACACACAGGCAAGGCAAACACCCACTCTATCGCATAAGCAGCACCATTGCAAGGGCGATGAACAAATTGTGCCATGAGGCGTACACCACAGCCCAGTAATGTCCGAGGCTCTAAGCATTTAGTTAGTGGTTCTTGTGTGGGGTACACATCTTGCAATGGCTGGTAGACGACATTTGAGTGACTTTGACCACTGGCGAATAATTGGGCGGTTGGAATTGGGCCGATCGCAAGTGGAAGTGGCGCAGGAATTCAACGTAAACAAGTGTTGTGTCGAGGCTGTGGAGTCGCTTCCAAAATAGAGGTGAAGTCAGTAGACGTCATGGAGGAGGCCGTCCGAAGAAAACGCCGGCCGTCGATGACAGATTTCTCACAATTTCTGCCAAACGTAACCATCAAGCTTCATGCTCTCAACTGGCCAATGAGTTGTTGCAGGCTACAGGGCAACGCGTGAGTCGTGAAACTGTTCGTCGGCGGCTCAATAGAGCAGGACTGTATGCAAGAAGGTCTGTGCTGTGGTGTCATTGAAACTGGAGCACAAACGTGCGCGTTACACATGGTATCAGGAACATGTTGCATGGAGGAAACACCCGTGGGCGCGTGTCATATTCTCCGATGAGTCGAGATTCAACCTGTCGTCTGATTCTGGTCGGACTTTAGTGTGGAGAGACAGGAACACGCTATCATCCAAACTTCATTGCTGAACGGCCGTCCTATGGCGCTGGTTCCATTATGGTGTGGGGTGGAACTATGCTGGATGGGAAAACGGACCCATATTGTGCAACATGGCACTTTGGCAGCACAACGGCGCCGGGATGAAATTCTCAATACACATGGGCGCAATTTCCGCGGAGCATTTGGCCCAGACTTCCTGTTCATGGATGACAATGCCCGCACACACCGTGCACATCTTGTGTCCGAGTATCTGAAGAGAAGACATTACGCGTATTGCATGGCCTGCATATTCTCCGGACTTGAAACCTATCGAGCATGTGTGGGATGCTCTTGGGCGGCGAATAGCGCAGCGCAGTCCACCAGCACGCACGCACTCTCCCTGACCTGCAAACAGCTCTTCTCGAGGTGTGGCGCCACCTGCCGCAAGACTTGATTAACACTCTGATTTGCAGCATGGAGGCCAGATGTCGTGCCTGTATAGCTGTTCGTGGTGGTCACACGCCATATTGACTGCCTATGCCCTCGCACAATCCAGTTTCACCTGGTTGAGGTATCGTTGTGCTGAACTTTTTGGTCACTCTGTACATCCTAACTGTATTGTTCGTCTTCACTTGTATTGCATTGTGCTTCTGAACAGTCTGTTTGTTCATTATACTTGGTGCAATGTTCGTGTAGTTTTATTTTCTTACACTTTCTTCAAGTTGCTTAAGTTTTGTGGAGCAGTGTATATGAAACAATGGCCAAAAGATTTCTGAAGACGATCATGGTACCGATGGCTAAGAAATCGAATCCAAAGTAATGTGAGGATTATAGAATTATTAGTCTCATCTCACGCAGCAAAATTTTTTCTCCGAATTCTAAACAGGTTATGGAAGAACAAATGAAAAAGGTGGAACAGTTCGGGTTCAGGAGAGGTAAGGGCACAAAAAATGCAATTGGATTATTAAGGGTGATCAGTGAAAGGTTTGTTGAAAAAGAGGTGTATGTTTATTGATCTACAAAAGGCTTCTGACCACGTGAATTGGGAATTGTTGTTGGAAGTTCCAAAGGAGGTTGGGTTGGAATGGAAAAATCTAAGACTCATGAGAAACTTATATATGAACCAAAAAGTAAGTCTTAGAATAGGGAAGG
This sequence comes from Thermobia domestica, assembly GCF_964235325.1. Taxonomy (NCBI): domain Eukaryota; kingdom Metazoa; phylum Arthropoda; class Insecta; order Zygentoma; family Lepismatidae; genus Thermobia; species Thermobia domestica. Next base: position 194,762,886 of record NC_137455.1, on the reverse strand, counting down.
AAATTAGGAGAGTGCAGTTGGAAGGGCAGTTCAACAAGGATGCTCTGTCGCCAACAATATTTAATCTTTCTAGAATACTGTAGTTAATGAAAAAGAGCCTACATAATGAAGGCATTTCAGTAGGAGGTAGAATGATTAGGTGTATATGGTTTGCAGATATGACTTGTAGTAGTATCTGAAGAGGGAATCAGTAAGATATTAGGAAACTTGAAGGGCTGTGAAGAATATGGTATGAAAGTGAGAAAAACAAGTGGCGATTTGGAACGAAGCGGTCGGTATCAAATATGAAAGTACGAAGGGAGAAAATATAACAATGTAGTCTTCAATACCTGGTTAGTATTATTAGTGATACAAAGTGTGAAGGTAAAATAACAGGGGTAGGAATGGCGAAAGAAGCCATTAGGAAGAAAATACTTTTGTGTGTGACCATGAATGAAGTTAAGAACTCACAAAATACTTTCATGTGGAGTATCGTACTGTATGGGTCAGAAACATGAACATTACTCCAAAATGATTAAAAACGATTATAAGCTTTCGAAGTGTGAATGAAGAATAGAGAGCATTAACTGTGTTGAGCGGAAAACGAATGAGAGGATGTTGGAAATGGTGGGGAAGAAAAAAAAATAAGAGGAAAAGAAACTGGGACATTGGCTAAGAAGGAACTGTTATCATGAGGGAGGTGCTAGAGGGTAAGGTGGCATGAAAGAGAGGGATGGGGCGAAGGAGACAATTAATGGATTATATAAAAACGTATATGAAGAAGAGATTAGCGGAAGGCCGTGGAGCATGGGAGCTTCTTAGTTGCGGCAAGTGACCTGCCAATGATGGCAGAATACCTATGATAGATTACGTATTTCAAATCCATATGTTAAACTAAGACTTACAACACATCAATTATTCAGTTACAAACTAAGCACGCTAAAATATCACAAATATCCGTAAACGTCCAAATTTTGGAGGCTTCTACAACAGGAATAACGCAAGTGAGGCGGACGTGTAATGAACAGGGAACGTACCTCAGTGCTGAATACTATGACCATGATATGATATATTTCTAAGAAGTAGGAACGAAATTAAAAGGGATTGTAAACAAAAAGGTGCTCAGATACGTAATGACATCTACGAGGGTTTTTAATAAATTTAAAGATCATGACATTTACAACAATTTGGTATCTTAATCCGTTCCGGAAATATGTAAAACAGATGGACATAGCTGAACTGGTTAAAATGACTTAGTGGTGGGAAGTTGTTTAAGAATGTTGCTATGGCCTGCTTCTTAACATTACAGCAATAGTTTTTGGTAGTTTTAAATACAATTTATCACAATTACGTAACTTGAAGCAAGCAATATTGTGAGCTTTGGTCAGTGTTTGCATCTCTGACTTGATATTGCTTCCGAGTTGTTGCAAGACATAAGGTCGGAATTGTTTTGGGTACTGGAAGTTTCCTGATTTTAATTCTGTCCATCACGAATAATTTCATTCTTGTATTTCCGGACCGTGATGGCTTAGTGGGAGCGCTATAAAATGTAAAAGATTAGAACTTACTTCCAACAATATTACAATGCGTGATGACATTTTGGACTATCCTGTATGTCCTTCGCATATTGTCTATGAAATTCAAAAAGTGGGGAGAAGGATAGTGGAAAGTTTTACGTATAGGAGGTTGAAATATTTTTCCGTGCCTTCTCTTTTTTAGGCAAGTGATTGCAATGTCTGGGAAGGTTCACCATACGAAAATTCCAGAAATGCTGCTTTAAATTTAGGTAGCTAAAGTATTCAAGGAAATACCTCACAGAGCATTTAAATAATAATTTATGAACTGATTTTCTGTACATAATGTTTCGCTCTTTTATTCAGTCTGAAAGCTAATTTCCTGGAACAGTGGCAGTCTCCCAACAATTTACTAAAGTGAAGAGGAAGTTTCCCAAAACTTCCGAGAGTAGACCCCGTAATAGAAAACATCAACCTGTTACAGTAAATTTTATTTGCTTATGTCAAGTTCATTGCACTTATCGGTCAGTCTGGATGAACAAACAAAATTTGCTGTGCGTGACAAATATGCCTTTAACTAATTTTGTTAACGTGAGTTTCCAATTTTACATTAAGAAAGTGTTAATTTTTTTTCTTTTTCTAGGGTTCAAGAAGCAGTTTCAGCGGAGAGCAAGATGCCTGTAGAAAGCTTGGACGGTAATGTTTACTTTCGCTCTTTTATTGCACTTCTGTGCTTGCTTTTATAATTTTACATTGTTTAAGTAGTCTCGTTCTTTGCTACAGACTAAAGAGGACTGAGAAATGCAAGTGAATGGTAAGAGAAATATCAGAATAGAAAGAATAGAAGCAACTAGAAAACAGAACCATAAAAGCTCAAATGGGCAAGATGTAGAATCAGGGTTCCTTTCATACCAGAGGTGAGTCTCTAGCAGGAAACATTGGTTGCCGTTTTGATATTCTTTGTAGATTAATAGACCCCTGGAAATCGAGGGGGTCGCGGTGGCTCAGTAGTTGTTTCCAATGATGCATGGGGACCTTGGTTCGATCCCAGCTCACGCCAAATGTGAGCTTTGTGTGGTCAAATACCGTATGCGTGAGTTTTCTAGGGGTTCTTGAATTTCCTCCCACTTTTTTCGTTCCACCATTTTATTCATTTTTCATCAGTCTCCTTTAACCTAGCCGGCATAACCATGGGACGTAAAACTTAGATTTCATTTCCTGGGAATCGAACTTAAGACCAGACAGTAAATATTTTACGTAATCTTGGATCTGCTTAGTCATGCTCCACTTTCAATAATACACGTTTTATTGAAGAAATAAATGTTCATGAAAGTGCTAAATAAGTAACAATCTCTACTATAATAATGTGGAATGTAAATTTCTATTGTATCGAAGAGAATATATCAAAAGGAGTTCGTAACCTTCTCGAACTGATTCTTGGATTTCGAACGATTTAATCGAATAGTCCAGTCCATCTAGAAATTTACGGGACTACATATGTAGTTGTCGAATATATTAAATATACACTGCTGAACAATGAAAAATGCAACACCAACGGTACAAGCTTCAAGTTGTTTAAGCCAGTGCATTTTTCGATTTCGCCTGGACGGCTTTCCATACATGAGGTGAAAGCAATACTACAAAAATAGACTATCAGAGATGTCCCCTGTGCGATGTGACACCATCGCGAGTCTTGTCGAGAGTCCAATAGCCACTTGCGTGTGGGATCCACTTGGGCAACCACAGAACAGCTGCGGCACTACGAGACTGAGGAGACCTTGGGATGTACTCCTGGGTATGGAGAACCATGAATTTTCGACACATTGCAAAGCTTATTAACTGTAGCTAGGGAACTATCTTCTGTGCTAAGCATTGTGCAATTATAAGAGTTCAATCGGTGCGCGAGATCAGGTGAACGCACTGAAGGAAGCGATTGAATAGTGTCCATCCAGGAAGTCGAAAGCATAGATACCAATGCGGTAGAGCGTTATCCTGCTGGAAAATTGCTTCATACAGAACCTGCAGTAAAGGGATTACAAATAGATCCAACAAGTCAATGTACCGACGGCTGGTTAGATGCCTGTTCATGTGTATTATATGCGAGCGGGAACGGCATCGAATGGCTTCATACCATAACGCCCGTGGCTAATGGACAATGTAGGTGTCGCCTAGGCTGTTGCCAAGATATCGCCTGACATGGATGCGCATGTATCCATAATTATGCTAGAAAGGTGGGTTGCCCTAGAAGGGATTGTCATAGCATTTGACTCAGCATAGTTCGCAGTTCTTTGTAGCTACTCACGCATATTATGTTAATTTCGAGTCGCAGCAATAGGTGTCGTGCAAATGTCAGTAGTCATTGCAGGTAGTAGAATTGTTAACAAGGCTGCACAACAAATTTGTGTGCCAGTTTCCGAAAAGTGGATATGCGTTCTGCCATAGCTATGTTTTCCAGAGATCTGGTATGACAGTCGTTGAAATCATGCACGTTGTTGTGTATTGAGTTTTTGGATCCTTGTATTCCATATTCGCATCACTGTTGCTACATTCTTTCTAATACTGACATTAATGTCCCGGAAGTATAATCTGCACTTGATATGCTACAATTCTTGCGCGATCAGAGACTGAAACCTCCTGGAATTGTTGCCCTACTATACAGTAAGATATTGTTTGACCGTCCACACACACTTGTCACAAAAGTCGGCCACTACTAAACTACAGCTCAGAAGCATGCTTCTAATTGCCGTTCTTAGGGTCGTTACTGGCGGATACGGTGCGTTTCGAAACCACACTACTGATCATTTTATTTTCCATAATCTACAGACTGGATATGTGGAGTCAGTCCAACGTCTTGGTGGTGCATTTTTAACGTCCAGCAGTGTACATTGCGCGATTAATTTGACACGCTGAACTTAGTGTTCGTAGTTCCTTCAAACACCTATTCAGTGATACTAATATTCACGGTTCAATTTTTTTTATTGCGTAGGCGCCACTTCTGAACACCCGGCGCTAAATCAGCTTCTCGTAGGTAAAAGAAAGAAAACTAACTTAACAGAAAATTAGACCTCAGACTCGTATTTCCAGTTGCCGTAGCGACCTGGCGCATGGATGGATATATATCTCAATATCAATATCAATCTCAATCTTAGTTTCACATCAATCTTAGTTTCCCTGGTTGTTTCTAACACTGTTTGACGAAGGGTCGTATAACTCATGGGATACTATCTTTTTCGGTTAAAATACCGTATATCCTATTTCATATGTTAAATAAATTGACAAGAGCAACGCAAGTAGGTACTATACCTTTGTACTCTTAAACAACGAAAGTGTAAGAGGAGATTTGATTCCTTGCTCATGAACATCTTAAAATTTTGTCTGGAAAATTGTGTAATCAGATTATTTAATAAATTTACAAAACAAATAAGTAGAAAGGATAATATTAAACATAGTAATGAATAACGAGTCTTGTTTTGTAGGTTATATTGAAACTGGGGATTAATGAAGAACTTATTACGACACATGCTATTAAATGTGCATTACTCGTAGAAAATGACAGTAAATACTACAAGCATATGCTACGACATTTAAAATATTTGCTTTTGCAGTTTCCTGGAACACATTAAAACAATAATACTTAGAATCACTCCACACTCCAGTTATAGAAAATAATCCTAAAACCTAGAATTGTTGAATTCACTAAATTTCATTGTATATACACTCGAACACCCCTAAACACACTTCACTCGTATATTACACTCAAAAACAATGAAAAGGTAGAAACTGTTTATTACGCTCTTTTTTAAATCAATATTCCTTACTTAAAGAAAAGACATTTTAGGAACTGTCAATTTTTGTGCAATTAAAGAATACCTTCTGAAATACGTACTTTTCTTGCGAAACGTTCTGTTTCAAAACGACTAAGCCCTTGTAAAAAGGGGGTATAAAAGCAAAACCTGCTAAATCCATTTTCGAATTTTATCTGGGAACGAAGAAAGTGACTCATGTTTTCAAATTTTTTTTTGGTTGATTTCATCAGGGGTGCCCACAAGGGGGGGCTATGACGCAAACTGCGTCATTGAAATATTTGGGGGGGGGGTAAAAATCTATATAAATATGTTTGAGAGGGTGTAAAAATTAATCGAAAAGATTTTTTTTCATGGAAGAACACCTACGGGTAGGCAATTGAGGGGGGTGCGTCATGGACATGAGGGGAGGTGGGCACCACTGATTTCATCATTTGTATTTAGTGAACACCAAACAAACAAACAAACAAACGGAAAATTGAAAAATGGATTTAGCAAGTTTTGCTTCTATATCCCTGAATTAAAAGTATGCTGGAATTGTGCTCCAATAGGTCAATTTTTTGGACCATTTTCCGTGGCAAAAACAATTCTTATAGCTTTCTGAACTTCACGGGAACTCAACCAATACGTACTCACGCAACGGCAAGTATTATATGGCACCACTTTTTTTTCTTCTATGAAACAGTAATACATACAATAATTTTAAATTTTCAAATGAAACTAGATATATACATTAATGGGTCACTTCAAAAAAAGGGGGGCAATCGCCGCCCATGTGACTATACTGATTTTTAGTTCCTAAAACTAATGAAAACTAATTGAAAATGTACATGGAAAAGAAGTGGAATATCTCTAGTTTCACAAACAGAAATGTAGAGAGAGGCTTCAATTTAGCAAACAATTCCACCACACTACTTCGCTGAAGTATACATACAATGTTTTAGAAAACATTCCTCGAGATGAATCGTGATGTACTGGGGTTAAAATGGAATTAGACATATTTTAACAAAATGTAATATAGTTACTTGTAAAAAGTCTTTCCGTGAATTATACAGTTCACCAGGAGATATTCTACAGTTTATAAAACTAATTTTAACTAGTAGGCTTTGAGGTCTAAAGGAAGATACACATCTAAGCAGTCTCGTGTTCGATCCCTGTGAATTCTTGGTGTGTCCACTTGGTACATGAGGATTCTTGTATTATTAGATTTTATAACTCGTTAAAACTATTTTACAGAAACTTTTGAGAATAAACTGTTATGGCTATCTACGAAGATATACATGAATAGTAAGATTCTTAATAATTCGCCTGTCAATCATTTGTAATTGAATATGTATGCATGTTGAATTAGGAAAGGGTGTACCTGTAATTGAATATGTATGCATGTTGAATTAGGAAAGGGTGTACCGTGACCTTCAGAAATGGGTGGGTGGGTATTGTATTCGATAACATTAGCGCTCTGATGTAAACACTAACTTACAATGTCCCTGCCCGACAGCGATACATAAAAAGAGAACAATCCAATAACTCAACAAAGATATTAACGATACGCTTGCGCGTCTTGCACTCTTTTTCCTTTATATCTAGTGCAAAAGGCAGTTCTGTTCTGAGCTTCTCAAAGTGCAGAAGGTAGTTTGTTGGTCTGGAGATTTGTGCGTGATTTGTCTGTTCCAAAGTTCAATAATAGGTGTATAGTGAAGGACATGATTCACAACACTGATGCTTAGCTACTCATGTCACGCTAGACATATAATCAATTTTGGGTGCCTGCATGGCGGATGATAGGAACAATGATTTACTAATTCGTCCTCGGTGGAATTCTTATTTTCCATACATTTCAATTCAGAGAACAAGGGATATTTGTCATGGACGACACTGTGAGTATATCAACGAGTTCAGCACTGTCATTTTATATTTTAGATTTTATACAGCCTATTGTATTTTAAAAGGAAACCAAAAATCAGCTTAAATAATCACATTAAGTAGATGCTGTGACAAGTAGGTAGGTTTTCTTTTCCTTTTTTTAAAATTTAAAAAATAAATAAACTAGCTTAAGTGGAGAAAATTTGAAATATATATATATATATATATATATATATATATATATATATATATATATATATATATATATATATATATATATATATATATATATATATATATATATATATATATATATATATATATATATATATATATATATATATATATATATATATAACTCACTTGTGGCTCATTACTCACTGGAAAGTTTCAATTTCACTGAAGACCTGAAAATCCCTCACCCGGAAGTAGTTGCTCAGTCTATTTTTTTAAAGCGTCCGCCAAATTTATGTAAGTGAATAACTTGTAAATATGATTTTTTTGGCGCTACCCTTTATTTTATATTTTACTACAGTGATTTTAATATTTTAAACCCATTTTTCAAAAAGGGAAATTAATACTCAAATACATGATATAGGTATATTTAGTATTTTAAAATATACATATGGTGACAATTACATTGTTTTTTTATTATTTATATACCGATATGTATAAACAAACACTATCGAACAACATTTACTGAATACTACCAATGGTGACATCATTACTGGTGTATTTAAATTTTGTTATATCAATAAAATCAGGAGTCCTTCTACCATATATCAGACTATGTAACAATATATTCTAATAACGTAAAATACCAATACATACATTTCACATATGTTGAACGTGTTTTACGTACAGCAATATAAACAACCCGTTTTATGTAAGTCCTAGAGTTGAAGTCCATAGCATTCGTAAACGTATCCCATGAATTGGTACAAAAGCTGAACTCTTACAAGGCTAAAGCTTAATAAAAAGTTTTATAAAGTATTAGAAATCCTACAACTTTAAGTAAACCACATCAAAGGCAATTTTGGGAACCTCGTCCATATCTTTTTCCTCCATAAAAAAACAGTACCAATCTAGATTAATTTACACTTAAAAAAAAAAAAAAAAATAGTAACAGTTTTAAATACATCTGCTTTTAGTATCTCACAACAATTACAAAATAACCTTCCAAGCTTTTTTGTACAAATCTGACAATGACATCTGTTAATGTCTTGAAGAGTGTCACTCAATCGACATCATGGCGACTCCATTGAGGCGCTCCTGGCACATGGTAGATCACAAATAATTTTTAATTAATTTTAAGTTTGAGAGGCTCCTTTTGCCTGAAGCCATGCTGACAGTCAGGGCAATTCAAATTGCTGTCGATACATGAGGGGAAATTTTCAGTCAGTTTGTTACTCAAGTATTTGAATACTCCAAGGGGGGCTTTTAGCATTTTTATCTGTTAGTACAGCGTTACCCAACCGGTGTGCCGCGGCACACTGGTGTGCCGTGAATGGGTCGCTGGTGTGCTGCGAGGAATCGAAACAAAATTATTAATTTTATAGCAATCAAATTGTAAAACGTAGGGAAAAATGTACATTTGTATTTAACATTACTATGAAACTCTACTATGAACCTACAAATTTAAGTTACATGCCGGTTACTGTTCTGTACATTTCTAATGTTGAAAAAAGTATGTGTTATCATTGTTATGACCATTATTGCTTTATTGTTGCAGACTATTTCGTAACTTGAAAATTTAAAATATCATTCAATCCTTCCGACAAATTACCTACATTTGTGTTTTAAAAGTAAGAGATTTGTTTGTTCGTTCGTTATTTAGTGATCTTCCTTCTTTGTAAAAGGTTGGACACAGTTTTTAAAAAGAAAGCGTAGTTTTAAAAAACCTGAGTCCAAAATTTTTGTAATTGGTTTCTATTTTAAAATTAGAATGAAAAATAAGCAAAATGATTTACCACTGGGGAAAACCCAGTGATAGTGCTTTCTTTGTAAAAAGATGATCAATAATCACAGAAAAAATACCACTGTGTTTTATATTTACAAATATCATCATCTATAAGTGTGCCGCGAGAATCTAAGTAACACCTGTAGTGTGCCGCTAGTTGAAAAAGGTTGGGAAACGCTGTGTTAGTAGGATGAGTAAAACAAGTAGTTCCTGTTGAGTACTATGAAATCCTCTTCTTCCGTGTGGGATGGGAAAAAATGATGTAATTGACGCTATTTTACTAGAATATAAACCAAAAAGGTAAGTATAAAACTTTATAAATTTACTTTTTGACGCTCGTTTTGGTGCCCCAGGCAGTTGCCCAACCCTTGGTGTGCCCCTGGATTCCCTGGTGACCTCCCTAATTATGTCAAGATTGATTATAGTTGGAACACTTACGGAACGCAGATTCCAACAAGGTAATATTTGTACAATGGCTCCTTATTCGTAGAAAAAAAAATGTAATTTGTCAAAAAACTCAAACTTAGCCAAGCCCCCCCCCTCTACCTAAAGCAACAAGTACACCTACACGGTATTGTTGTGGGGTACTTCATTGCTTCACATACCAATTTTTTTAAGTGTGTACCCCAAGGGGGGAATGGCCACTAGAAAACCTGATGAAAAAAAAAAAAAAACTTCACTCCTTGTCGTGGTTTACCCTTATACATAAAATGCAAATGCGGAAAGTTTTATCTTTGAGGAACACATTGATACCAAAATTATTCTCCTAGCTTAATTAGGGGCTAAGCTATTGAAGTTTAAAGCCTCGACGCAGCAGTTGCGTCAATTTGAGTTTTAAGAAAATATTTTCAGTTAGTCTATACAATGTCTAGCTACATTGTTACGCTTGTAGTTGGAAAAAGTTTATTCGGGCTGGCCCGTGGGCCACTATTTGACAGTTTTTTGAAGGTAAAAAGTATCAATGTTTAGATAGTCTTTAGTAGTAATTACGCAAAATAAGCGAAAACCTGAGAAATGTACCAAAAAAAAAAAAAAAAAAAAAAGCAGAATATGTATGCTACATGTCAAGTAAAAAGCCCCAATTGAAGCCGGAAATCGGAAAAGCGTAATTTTAACTGTACAAGTAAAATAGAATGTTAATTAAAATATGAGACTGCTAATGAGATTACTTTCTTCAGAAGTTAGTCCCATCGGAGAAAGTTCCAGCCAGTGTTAATTGCAACTCAGTGTAGTACCTAGGTAAATCTGAAGTTACTTTCCTGCGCGAATTGTAGAGAGAACTTAGTGATTTTTTTTTTTTTTTTTTTAATTTGTGCATACTCCGGAATAGCCTGACTTAATTTTCAGATTTTATCCCTGAATGCTATATATATATATATATATATATATATATATATATATATATATATATATATATATATATATATATATATATATATATATATATATATATATATATATATATCGAAAGTAATTATGATTAAAATACTGTACTGTAGTGTTCCCATCAAAACAGGATTAACTACTGAACACCGAAAAAATAATTTTTGCACGAAATGTCCAACTAGCGTGCAAAAATTCATAGTTCCTATTCAGTACTATGAAATTCTCTTCTTTCATGGTGGGATGAAAAAAAAAATGATTGTAATTGGCTGAAAAATGTTCTGCAAATATAACAGGTGACAGTAGTACATTGTATTCTAGATGAGAAATACAGTACTGGTATCTATATTCCTCTTTCTGTACCCATTGATCTTCCGTATATTCCCTAATCCGGTAATTCCCTAATTATCTAATTTTGGCAAAGATACTGTCAAAATATATTACACATGCATTCGGTAATAGCCAATCAAATGTGTGCCTACGGAAGACGCACTGAGTTTTCGACAACTTTAATCTGTTGCAAATGGGAACGACAGCGCCCTGTTTATCGTGCTTTTCCATAGTTTTATCTCACCCGGTAAGAAATGCACATATTATTCTGTTACATGGAACTGTAGAGCACATTTTAGTAATTAAATTTTAGTGATAACTGTAAGGTACGAAGAATAAATCAATAAAATGTAGTGGTCGGACAATGACTTATGAAATATTCTTTGTTAACTAGTGTTCGACCACAGGGTGGTCGAGCACTGAAAAATTGTAGAAATATCAATAACGACTAACTTTCGATTCATCTGCATGAAATGAGTACCTAGTTACCAATTCTGAAGTTATAATGGAATACGAAAACATTTACTAGTGTTCGACCACTACTTTTCGTAATACATTTGTACTGGTCTAAGATTAGCTTTTTTTTTCTCAGTGTCCAACCATGCTTTGCGTTTGTATTTTCTCGCAGAATTTCTTGATTCAAACACTAATTCAGTGATCAATTTACATTTGTATAATCATCTGCTGAGTCTTACCGTTAATACATGAATATTCACCAAATGGCCGTGGCTCAGTGGTAATGGTGAAGAGGCAATCCACTGAGGGTTCGAATCCCTCTCAAGAGCAAGGTTATTTTTAATTGTCCTTGATATTTCTGTGTTCGTGTCCCTGTCAGGATTGGATTACCTCCAATTGGCTCGAGGAGCACTCAGGCTTAATGTCTCGGCTGAGACGAACTTTGAAAAAACAGTAAAGCGTTCGCTTAGCATTCGGAAGGTCCTCGGTTCGATCCCAGCGGTCGACCATCTTGACAGTTCTTTCGGGTTTTTCCTCAGTCACACCAGGCAAATGCTGGGATGGTATCTTCAAAATAGGCCCTGGCCGTCTAACTTCCAACATCCTCTCCCCCACCCTATCCCGGTCGGAATCGTAGATGCCTAAAGGCCATAAAATAAATTCAAATTCAAGTAACTGAATATTCATGTAGTTTCCCAACATTTTCAGGGAAAATTAACGGCACTGTTAGAATATGACATCGTGGTGGAATGCATTCAATATTGTTAGCGGAATAGCTACTATCAGCTTACGTCTGGAATACATCTGTTTTCCTTGCATGTCCTTAAGAATTTTTATTTCTTTCAGAGATAATGAGTGAGCAGGCCTAAGCTTAAACTGCCAGCTTATTCGAACGAGGATCTACAAAAAGCTCTGGAGGCTTGTTGAAAAAAAAAAAAGCGCTCCATACGAAAGGCATCAGTAATCTATGGAATTCCTCGGGTAACGCTGATGGATAAATTTCATGGTCACAGTCCCAAAAAACGAAAAATAGATCCAGAACCATACCTAACACAGAAAGAAGGATTAGCAAACTGGCTCCTTAATGTGAGCAAAAGGGCTTTCTACAGAAGAAATACAATCTTCTGAACAGTGTTAAAAAATTGTCGATTCAGAAAAACTCAAAACGCCGTTCAAAGACAATCAAGCTGGTGAAACCTGGCACTACACTTAATTACTTGAGGAGACACCCACACATTGTGTCCCTAAACTTTGAACAAGGCGCGTTACGCTCTAACCGAGGAAAACATTCGCTTGTGGTTTTTTAAGACCTTGAGAAATACTTGAAACAAACGGGACAATCTGATGTTCTAAATGATTCTGAGCGAATATTTAATGCTGAGTAATCCAGCTTTCAACTGTGTTACAAATCAGGAAAGGCGTTGGAGTCCAAAGCGTGGAAAAATATGTACGAGGTGAAGGGCAACGAGAAAGAAACATTAACACTGATTTGCACTTTTTCCGCAGCAGGAGAAATTGTATCCCCGATGGTCGTATATCTGTATGTAAGACATCTTCAAAAGGACGTCATCAGTGCAGTTTCTTCATAGATTTTCATAGGGAGGTCAGGTCAGATAGCGGCTGGATGGGATGTGAAACACTACGAATGGATAGCAAAGGGCTTCCTAAAATGGGTGAATAATCCCTCTATTAAGAAACCAGTCCTTCTGCTAATCAACGGCCACAAGACTCACTTGGCAATGGAAGTCAGCGAATTTTGTTCCAGCCATGCTATAGTACTCTACTGCCTTCCACCAAACAGCACACACATTCTTCAATCCTGCGACGTATCAGTGTTCAAATCGGTTTCGAGAGTTCTACATGGAAACTGAGTAAAATGTTACACGTGGCATTTCTGCACCACTAATTAAAAGAGTGATATACAAGGTAACAACACAATTAGTAATTAAAAACGAATTTAGAAGATGGGGTTTATACCCTTTCAACGCAGGGAAGACGAAGTATGTTTGGTGCTGCATTCCACTGAACCTTAAATGAATTTGGTGGTCCCTTTCTTGACAAAACTATCACATAATTAATCTCAGCGACTACTGTGCGAAACTGCGAAGTCATACCTGAAAAACTAGTGATGTAACATCTACAGATGCTATTAGTTTGGTCAAGTTATGCTTTAGCCTTCATACTGTAATTAAAAACACATTAACCGAGTAGTGGTCGATGACTAAACAGTAGGCGGTCGAACATTAACGAAAAATGGTCGAACACTAAAAAAAATCAGTTACTGGTGTTTCTCCGACAAATATTACATAAATGGAATAAGTTCTCAGTTTTTGATAAAGTATAGATAAAATATAGTTTTAGGAACACGTGTGAGCTACTTGCATCCTCCTCAGTTGTTCCACTGAGTGAAAAACGATTAAGGACCATAAGAAAATGAGTTAGGTGGTCGAGGACTGGCACATTTACCCTATATATTTTAGCAATAGGAAGATCTTTTATTATTATTATTATTATTATTATTATTATTATTATTATTATTATTAACTTGGCTTCAACGGATTCTGCCACTAAAGCTTGAGTGAATACTCCACCATGCTTCACTTTCTTGCTTGAGAATACAGTTGTATTATAGAAACACGCAAAGTTGTGCAATTCATACCGAAACGCTTGGTCTGCCAAATCATGAAATTCTGGAATTCAACAAGCATTGTAACTGTTGATGTGTGTTAACCAAATATTCATCGCTAGCATAACGGCAGAAAAAAAATATACGAATTATGGAACATTTCACAGTTCGGTGCTGTTGCTCCTCGCCATGTAAAGTTACCCTTTCCAGGTAGAAATTAGATTTTTCCATTTGCAATAAGCGTACTTCAAAATACATGATAACGCAACACATTAATATTGAAATGGTTTGTGTAAACTGCGAGTTAATCTTATATTTAGGATTAAGCATAGGAAGAAAATCACGTGACACTTCGTTATGACTTTTTGTCACGACAGACGCGTGCGTCTCAACTTAGCCACCTGTTTCCCGTTCTCTCGTGCGCTGGCAATGAACTACCAAAGCTTTCAGTACCAGACAGGAACAGATGTTATTTAATTTGTTTATACAGGTCCCTTCAAATAACTTTGATATTTTGACCAATGATAGCTAGCCACGACTTCCAATTTTTGAAGCACCATATTGTATTAATCTATAGTTATTTGAATTTATCATATTTCAGTTAATTCATAACATTGTCATCATCGTAGTGCCGAGACTCACTGTATTACAATAATCAGTAAAGCAATATACTTAGAATACTATGTGTGTGTGTGTGTGGGGGGGGGGGGAAATACCTATTTATGAAAGGTAGCTCCTAATTATATTCTGGTGAATTCGGTTCCAATAGTACTCGTATGTATATCTTTCCTAAACTGTCAATGACTAAAGGAACACGAATTCATCACAACGAACAGAAATGAACTCGATTCAGTAAAGCAGTGTTAACACGGGTCACCCTGATTTAGGGCTGACGCAAAAGCAACGCAATTACTGCAAAATTTTATAGATCAATGTCCATTGCTCCCATCTTGAAAATTTATGTATTCAATTCCCGATGACATTTCTTAACTTGCTGTCTTGAATATTTTAAATATTTCATGTTTATTAATTCTCCCATACTGAAAAGTAAATGGTTCTAAACTCATACTATACAAAAACATTAAACAAAACACTTTCCCGGCTCAGCGGCATCTTTCATGTTCTAAAAGCATGCTCGATTAAACTCGGACAATCCCTCGTAAGAAACGCATGTAACTTGGTCTCACGTGCTTATACTCGGATAGGCCTTGTTAAATTTTAGTGCAACGCTTTCACACACGCACGCGCGTGCGCGCGCAAAGGGAAAGGAAACTTGAAACAGAATTTGCATTAGTAGCCTCATATATGCTCTCAAGGTAGGCCTCAGCCAATTTGCTACCCGCCTTTCTTAGAGCAAATTTTATAAATCACTGTTTTAACTCTTGTTCCGGGGAGAAGGACTGCCGGTATTATTTTATTATATTATAGACGTATCATTTTGGTCTTCTCCGGGGGCACTTTCAGATCTCCGGGGGCAGTGCCCCCCGAAAAAAAACATGTCTGGAAGAAACACTGGTTGCACATATGGTAGAGCTGGCCCTGCTACTATACTCTCAATGTGTTACTGCTTCGTAGTCTTCGGGGCGCGAGTCTATCCAGGTTACGGGTTTGGTGGGTAATGAGTCTTTCTATGTGGATAATACGTAAATCCAGTCTGAGCTATTCCCTACCTCAGAATTCTCCCGAACAGGGTTTTATGCATTCCGCGCATATTTCACGTTACTCTTTAGGAGTGTCAATTTTATTATTCGTATATTTCGTAATTGTACTAATATGAAGTTTTACATTATGTAACTTCCCTTTATTCACTAGTTTCTTCGCTTCTTTTTGCGACCAAAAGATCTTGAGAATTGTGCAGACGGGGCTTCTAATTCCTTTCCTTGGCTACTTCAGATTGCTCGAACTCCGTGCTAAAGACTACGTACGCTTTACCGCAATCTCCCATGCCTAATGGTACGACTTACTCGCCCATTTGGGAGTCAGCCAAAGCGTCTCATCCCCTGGTAGGGTTGTCCGAACCTACCAAGTTCTAGATAACCCCGACTATTTCAAGCTTACGTGCTGAGGTACCTGCAATATGGTAGAGAAACTGTACACCGGTTTATCCCTCACGTTTTTTATTATAAAAGTCTTGATACAGTTTAAATACTGAATTACAAATAAGTAATGTCCCTAGATAATACTTTCTCGAAGTTGGACCTCCTGTCCAGAGCAGCGCGGAGATTGGAAAGGAACCTCTTCCTTGTACCAGCGCAGAGATGGGTTAGTGTGTCTTGCCCAATGCAGCACAGATTGGTAAGGAACCTCTTGCTTGTAGCAGCGCAGAGGTACAGTTAAGGAGTCTCTCTCTCCCTCCCTCCCAGAGCAGCTTGGAAAGAAAGGATGGGTTGCCACGTTAGAAGAACTTGTAGCTGTCATAAAAAAAAAAAAATCTTGAAACCCTACCGTATTTCACCGTGTACAGTCTTGAAAGGGTCATAAAACATTTTTTCCATCTTGCAAGAATTCGAACAGTGTCCAACTTTCTGGGACGTCTTCTTTGCTACCTGCTATCGCCCTCCCGCTGACATAGAGGAAAAAAGTTTCGCCGCTTCAGAAACAACGGATTCTTTTGGACAGAGAGGGGGACTGCGCCAAAATAAAAGTTTTTAATGAGGAGGTTAAATGTTTGTCCACTAGACTGCAGTACTGCATGGGTGGTGATACCTTTCTTGCTTACAAGTTGTAAAATGTAAACAGTAGATAGAAAGATCGGGTAGCAAGGTCTTTTTTACGACAGCTACAAGATTCATGTAAAGTGGAAACGTGGTCAAAGGAATTAATCAGTTGGAGACTCATGTCTTTTGTCCCTGTGCGTCCTATAGCCAGGTTGGAGGCGGAGCCTATGGAGGGGTTTGAATGGGTTCTTTCCTGACTCTTCCTGTACTCGTATTTCTTCGGACATGGTTGCTTGGTCGTCCTTGTGCATACCACAAACACGTTAAGTACGAAGTACCTCTCCCGAACCCAATAGTAAGTGCAAGTCATCATTTGTGTTTGCAGAGAAGCAAACCTCTCTGCCCTGGTAGAAATGCAATAGTTGCCTGCTTCCTCAGATTGTTCAAATTCCGTGCTGAGATACCACCTACACTTGGAACCATTGGAAGATTGATATACAACAAATACCTTCTCCGTCACCCCACCCCCCACCTGTGTCTATCGCTGAACAACGTAACTATAGGAAAGCACAATGTCTTTTCACAGCAATGTTTTCCTTCTCTCTAAATTGGATGTGATAAAGTAATTGCAGTGAGTTCTATATTGCGGAGGGACTTGACACACACACTCCCAATTTTGGAGTTTCTCCTTTCTCAGCATGGCCTTGGGACCGGCCATAGTGAGGTTTACGATTGACAGGCCCAAATACACATTTAAACCATTCGTTCTCTTTTGGTTGGAGGATTCTCTTGTATGATTATCCTGCGAAGTTTCGCCTGTTAGTGGTAGCTTATGTGCACGGCAGTTTTCTCGTCCACTTTGTTGAACTCAACGCTGATGTTACTTGCTGATTACATTCTTGATTAGCTTTACTTTAATGATACAAATTTTGCTCTTACACTGCTTCCTGATCAGTGAGACTAACTTTGCGTTGTAATGGGGTACAACAGAACCCTTCCAAAAGCGACTTAGTTTTGGGGGTATTTTCGTTCCGCATGAAAACACACTGCGCTGACAAACTCGCCAAAGGTCGGTAGATTTCATTCTGCTCCTGGGAAGGGGCGGGAAATTACGTTTTGTTGAAAGTACGCAGAACAGCCTTCTGTAATAGAGAATTTCAGGTAAGATTTCGTATTATTAAACTAAAAGTACAAGAAATACAAGGTGTCGCAGAAATATGCGACTGTTTTGCAATTGGAATAACTTTCGTATTTTTGAAAGTGCATTTGTTCAGTGAATTTCACATTTTGCCAGTATTGGTCACATCAGAAAAAGTTTTAGAACATGTCTTGCAAATATTCACAACTTTCAATATAATATATTTGTTTTTCACAGCTAAAGACTTGCTCTGAGAGTAGTACACCATATGTTGACAATTATTCTTAGAAGTGCACCAGATGTTGATAGTTGTTGTTGGAAATGCACAATATATTAAGTGTTATTGGCACCAGGAAACAATTTTCAAAACACAATTTAGGTATGGAAAAGAACGTTCGGCAAATGTCCTGAATTTGCATATACACATTGCTATAAAGTCTTGCTCTGTAGTTTTTCATGACATCACGAAGCATGTTTATCAGTATTGCCTGAATTTCACGTGTAATGGCAATCTTCAATTCCTGCAAAGTGCGTGGTTTATCAATGAAATTTTGATTTCAGATGACCCCACAAAAATAGTCATATGCACACATATTAGGTGACCGCACTGGTCAGGGGATCTCCACGAAGTGAAATTAGGTGTTTGGGAACGTGTATCTAAGCACTGCTTTGAAAACCACTGCTGTATGAGGGGGTGGGATTACCTTATCTTGCTGGAACCACACTGAGATTGGTAAGTCGCATTCTTCGAAATTTATATATATATATATATATATATATATATATATATATATATATATATATATATATATATATATATATATATATATATATATATATATAATATTAATATGCCATCATCAGACACATTATGAAATACAATTTCTAAGATTACAGCTTATATACTTTCACTTAAGAACTAAACTTTTAATTGGCACATCTGTGTATGAATTATTTTCACTTTTTGAAAACAAACTTTTGTCTATCTGCTGTTCAATACACCTATTTTTACCTCTTCTTTCTTCTGTTTATCCAATATCTTTCTCCATACATCATGTAGATTTAGTCCGCTATTCCAATTCATAAGTTTCTTGCTTCCTTCCTTTCTTATCCATTCTGCCTCTTTCCATTTTCTTATAATGCTTTTCTCTTTTTCCAGCCCCTCTACGCCTTCCCAGTCTTTCATGTCCTGTCTCCCTTACATGTTTATATATAGCGTTACTATCTCTCTTCAATCTAACGTCGTCCCTGCGCTGTTTAATCCTTTCTTGTAACCTCTTTCCTGTTTCTCCTATATAACTCATCACATTCTTTGCATTTAATTCTATATACAACCCCTTCATCACTTATTTGAATCTGTTACCTTCCTTTTCCTCGTTCGCAACGTATCTTTCTTTTACTTCCTTTTCTGTACGTTCTTACTCCTCCTTTTCTCAGAAAGTTTTTTAAGACTTCCGTTTTTTCTCCTATGCTCTCTATCCCGAACCATCTTTTCTTTTTCTCTCTTCTCACTCCCTTCTGCCTTCTGTCCTCTTTCTTGCTATTCTTCAGTCTATCCTCACTATACCCATTCTGCATTAATAAACTGTGAAATTGCTCTGTCTTCTTTTCTCTTCTCGTCATCACTGTCTATATTTCTATTCGTCTCTCCAGGTTTCTAATAAAGTTCCTTTTAGTTTCTTCATCACTTCTTCTATAGCAATAAATACCTGCTGAACAATTGTTGCCTATACCATGTTGTTTCGAATCTCCCTCCTACTTTCCTTATTGTCATATCTAAAAAGTTTTTTCCCCTCTTCCTCTAATTCTACCTCCAGGCTTATTACTTTTTATCTTATATCCTTCCCACAAATTGCTCGAACTGTCTCTTCGTTCCTTTCCAAATACCTAAGCAATCATCCACATACCTGCAAAACATAATCAGTCTTTCGCCTCCTTCCTCTTTGTTTCCATTTATTCATCACAATTTCTGATAACGCTGGGCTTAGTTTATATCCTATACTTAGTCCTTCCTTTATTTTCACTAATTTTTTTCCTATTGTACACACACTGTTCTCCCATATCAGTTTTAATGCTTTTATCACTTTTTCTTCCATTTCCTTATTGTTCTATTCTCAATTTCTTCTTTCAATACCTTCAAAATATAATACCTTCTTAAGCTGGGAAACATTGCTTTGACATCTACGCTAAACATCAGTGTTCTCTCCTTTCTTCTTCCTACTTTCTCTATCATCCTCTTGACTTCTTCTGTATTCTTAAATCTAGTACTTACTTGTTCTCCCCTTATTTCCTCTGCTATTATCTTAATTTCCTCTTCTAATGGTTGAAAGATATTCTTTCTGCAATCCATTACTGGTCTCAACTTTACCTCTTTTTTTGCGTATCTTCGGGAATCCTTTCATATCCGGAATTCTTCCTTTTTCGTCTAATAACTTTCTAAAGCCTGCCTGCCTTTGCATTCCTTATCTCCTCTTTTACTTCTTTAATCTTTCTCACCTATCACCTCGTATGTCTCGTCGCATAATTCATCTAATTTATCTTTGTACCATTTTTCTTCCATTACTACTACTGCTCCTCCTTTATCGGCTTGTTGTATAAGTCTTTCCTTCGTCTTTAGCTCTTCAATCCTTCTTTCTCTTTTGTAAGATTCCCTATTTGCTTCTTCATATTCTTCCTCACTATTGTAGCAGAAGAAAAGCTGTGTGTGTGTGTGTGTATTGTTTGCTGCTTTTATCATTATATTGGAAAATACGTTCGCTTGTGGGGGGGGGATATCTTGCACCGGGGCCCCAAAGTTATGCCACTGCGTATGGCCCTGTGTAAAGTCGAAGGAGATACTTTTTGATTACCACGGTAGAAGCGCGCTTCCTTCGGAAAAGCAATGTCTAGTCAGATAGCTCCTTTTTCAATTGGATATTAGTGCATTAGTTCTCATTGTAATCAGTCGTGATTTCAGAATATTTCCTTTTGGGTCGGGGAAGGGGAATTACCAAACTACTTATAATAGCCAACGCTGACTATGTATCTCGTCTGAAATCGATCCTAGGATCGCTATACGGGGAGAACTTATTCGATAATGTTGTAAATCTTTATCTGAATTGATCATTCTCTTCAGCACATTGTGTGTCTTTTGTATGTAGTTCTCTCTATGAAGTATTTTTATTTATTCACTTTTTTTCATTGCAGGTCCTGATCAAGTAATATTGACTTCCAATCTATATACAATCGAGCCAGATGGTGCTGTGAAATTAAAAGTGGGCGAGAGGGGAATGTCTGCTATTCCTCCCATTTCTGTTCCTGGTCTGGTCCAGCGTACAGTGGAAAAATACCCAAAGCATAAGGCGCTGTGCTACAGAGAAGATAAAAAGTGGAAGTCTATTACGTACAAAGAATACTATGATAATATTTGCACGTGTGCAAAAGCATTTATTAAACTTGGTCTGGAAAGATTTCATTCAGTTTGCATCTTAGGATTTAACTCTCCCGAATGGTTCATTTCAGATTTGGCAGCTATTTTTGCAGGGTAAGTGTGTACAATGATTGAAATACTTGTCCAAGCTCATACCCTACATTAAAGTTCGTAAGTGTCCATTCTAAATAAAATATCTGTTACTGATTATGAAATATGCACATTATTCAGCAATTAATTGGTAATCCCTTCTAACTTTTTTCTTCCAGCATTAAGTTATATCAGCTTTAGCGAATGATTAAGAGTTCTTGTTTTTCACGAAAACAGATTACATATTTCATACATTGCCAGAATACTCTAGATTCGAGTAATGGTTTTTGCTGTGCGTTCTCGTATTGGAATAGTGAAGTCCCAGTAGATGAGTAATTTGTGAGATGGAGTGTGGCAGTTCTCATTGTAGCTGATGGCAGAGCACGTTTTTCTATACGAAGCAAATGCAGGATTTGAACGTAAACTAATATCTGAACTGTATGTAAATATATTTTGCAGGCATCTGAAAATTACTTATAACATAATGTTGAACATAAGTCCTTTTCTACTACTAAATACTTCAGAGTTAAAAAACTTCTTTCTAGCACTACCGCCAGTTCACGTACCCAGAGTACATTACGGTTCGTTGATACCTTTACCCTCAATACATATAAAAAGAACTAACAAATGACAAAGTTCACACTGAGACAGTTTGCTTCTTTATTTTTTTTTAACAGTAGCAGACGCACAAACAGGGGAGGGAGAGGACAGTTGTATTGGATGATGTGGATATTGTAGAGGAAAAGGATAGGAAGATAACGTAGGTGATCAATACTCATTAGGAAAGGGAAAAGATAAGAGGACCGATCAGTTTTTGGATGCAGCATTCACTTGTAATTAGAAAGTTCATTCAGTATACATTTTCGGAAGCATAATGTCTTGTGCTGGTTGAAGCGTATATTCAACTGAATAAATGCAGGCAGGAGAAAATTAGGAAACTAACTAAATACACAGGAACTAACAGGTAATAGAAGAATTTCGAACTTCGTGTAGAGGAAGTTTGTAGGATATCTTTGAGAGCAGGGCTAAGAAAGTTTTAGCTCCTATAGTCCCCCTCCCCCTTGGATCCGCGCCTGCCTAAGTCTGATACATCGAAAAGAAATAGTTTCTTTTAAAAATTAAGTTGCGTGTATTAAACTTGATAACCAATCAGCCGTATGCATAAAACTTGTTACTTGACCAGAACGGCAGCATTAGAAATTGTGTGCAGAGTTTGAGAAAACTGAAGTGCATAGTTTTTTTTTTTCTCTATTAAAATCAGTGATTTCATTACATTATATTGTAGGATGTTAAAGTGGTGGAAAATTATTAGTGAGGATAATCTGGTTCCGCTGCTGCTTACTTGCTCGGATTATTAATATATTTGAATAAAGTACCGAATTTGTAATTTCGTCTTCTATGTTTGTGTAGGCAGTTTTCATATTGTTAATTACTGTTTACTTAAAGATTATCAAAATACTAGCGTAGAAAGTGCGATCAGATAACTATTACATAATGTTACAAATCAGGAATGCATTTTTCGATATTTTTCCCTTCGACAAAGTGTGAAATTATTTCGATACCTTAAATGTTAGGCCCTTTACTTTTGTACATACAAACGAACGGACAACCGAAACCAGTTTTTTCAAAAACGTCTTGAAATTTGTAAATCCATTAGCCAACTTACTTTAGTCACGATAAGGACCTATACGCCCATAATTGCTCGAAAGTTGAAAAATAATCTAACAATCTGATAGATATAATGTTTGAACGCTAAGCGGACCACAAAAAGCCATAAAAGGGGTAGATTCAATAAATTCCTCTTGAATTTTATTTTTCCGTTTAAAATCACTTGACTCCAAAACTACGTAGTATCATCTTTTAAGCTACGAAATTAAATAAATAAATAAAAACTACGTATATATGCAACATGTTAAATAAAACTTCTATGGCCCAATTGGTGACCTCTCACTCTTTTATCCGGCAGTAGTTTATATAATTTTTTGCTTCAAAATTTTTTAAAGAGCTTATTTAAAATAGGAAGTTAATTAAAACAGCGCACATTACTAGGACTCTAGGAGACCTTAAAATTCAACCGAATCGTGAAAACTGATCGACATTTACATTGTAGCACACTGCTCAATGAACCAGAAGTAAAATAGATGAGAAATCGTCCAAATTCATTTTTAGTTCAAATATTTGATAATTTGCGTGGTATGTTGATAAATAGTAACATAGCATTTTGAACTCGCAATTATGACTGAATTGAATCCTCTTTGGGTCATTATGATGACTGAATTGGAGGCTGTGTGGTGAGAAAGGGTCGTTCTGATGTAATCTTGCATGATGGTCTATGGAGCTGTCAACTGCACAGAATTCAAATTCCACGTAGTACAGAACTTTCATACAAAAGGTACTCCCGTCCGTGACACTGTTGCATAAGAATTAAAGCGAACTTAACGATACTGTGAAGACCTACGAAGATGTACTTCGGCATATTTTTGGAATGCCTAGTTGAAATTGAAACATCAATGAACCACGTACTACTTAGATCCTATAATTATGTAAACAAATACATGAAATTATTCAAATTGTCCGTAGGAATAAGTATTTGAACCTAAAATTTGATATTAAAAAATAATGTATGCTTCTAGTGTTGCATACTTAAATTCAGTTTTTGCTTTCTTTAGAGGATTTGCTGCTGGTATCTACACTACAAATTCTCCTGAAGCTTGTTTTTACTGTTTGCAAGATAGCAGAGCTAATATAGTTGTGGTGGAAGACAATAAACAACTTCAAAAGATCCTCGAGGTTAAGGACAAATTGCCTCATTTGCGAGCAATCGTTCAATATAATGGCAAGCCTGAGGTGGAAGGAGTGTACACGGTAAGTACTATATATTATATATATATTTCCTAAACAGAAAATACTTTAAATTCAACCTATTTTTTAGCAAAGATGTACTATACAATTTTCTTTTCTTAATTTTTGTCTTCAGCTGGATGACTGTTCATTTAAATTAAGATACATTAAGCAAGATTCATCTTGAATTCACGCAGCCTTAGCACGGAAATACTGGCACTTACATTTTTACAAATGTTTACACTTATTTTGTACTAAGGTCCTTTTGGTATTTATGTCAAACTTATTAAAACAAAGAGCAACAAGTATTTGTAGCATGATAGCAGCTCAACAGATAAGTGTCAAGAACTCGGATTGAAAAGGTTCGCGTTAAGAACCCTGGTTGAAGTGGCCTGGCTGGCTTCAACATTAATTCGCTGCTTACTACTATGAATGTTTGTTCAGAGATTGTAGTATCTTGTTCGAAACGCAAAAGAAGCGTAAACTGATTAAAATATAGCAGCTTAGTATAATTAAAAAGCCATATCTAGGCATAAAAATGATGCGCCAAATTAATTTTTAAATTTAGATTTTCTTTGTTTTCCTTATCAACTTACTAAATCCAAATTCAGCCCTTTATGTCCAAAAAGAAAACTATTATCCCCGTGCGAAGAACGGATATTCTGCTAGTGTAAAATATCTGTAAATATCAATTTTAAATACTAATGGTAACACTAATCTTGGACTCTGTATATTATAGGTTAAAATCGTGCTAAATAAAAATCTCTAATTCTTTACTCGTTCTAATCAATAGCAAACCACGTTCACGTCCCAGCATCATTATCCACTATAAAATAAATTGATATGAGGAAAAACCGGTCTTCGCGCCTATTAATTCGTCAATTACGAACCATTAATGAAAAATATACACAATATTCTACGCACTTTTTTTTGTCTATTTTCTCACATAATCGCATCTGTGAGGTACTTGTTCCACCGTACCATTCCCGATGCGTATTGCGTAGAAGGCGACCGGCTGATCACTGAATCAATGATGAACATTCTGCTTTTCAGTGTCGTTCGTGAACCTCTATCTTGCTAAGAACTTTTCCAATGGACCAAAAGTATGGTAATAACTGGGGCCAAGGTGTAAACTGTAAGGGTGATGCTCCATAGTTTGGATGAAGTTTGGAGATTTTGTTCGACGTACGGTTTGTGTTGTCATGAAAGAAAACCACAAAGCAGCAGGATATTCGGGATGTTTTTTCCTAGTGGCTGCTCGCAGATGAATGTGCAGCAGTAACGTTCTGCGTTGGTTTCACTCTTCGTAAAAATTCCAGTAGGAGTGGTCCCCGGCTCTTAAAACGTTGTGAGCATCAGTTTACTAGTCGATGGTGGGAATTTCTAGTTACTTGCTAGCCTATATATTTGCACACCATGCTCTGCTGTTTTGATTCGACAGTAATGCAGTATCCACGTTTTCGTTGCCAGTGACACCACCATTCGCATGGTATTTTGATGTTAAGAAGTTCAGAAACTCACTGACATAACGTCTTGCAGTTATCTCAATGAATCGTGAACAATTGTCTTTACATGAGCACGTCGATTCACTTTCACCATTCCGTTAACACACGTAATGTCCGGTGTCAGCGAGGAACGAGGTCAATCCAATCGCTCATTGTCCTAGACATTTTCTCGTCCATCGCTCTTTGCACCCCATTGCACATTTAGCACTGTTAAACCCATGGCCCCATACACCGGCCCAATTTCCTGTGGATATCTATGGCTGTGGTCCCTCCCCCTCATACCACAGAAAACGAGTAACACCTTGCTGCTCATATGGAATGGACTTCTTGAACACTCCGGCAGTCTTTGGCAACTGTTAACAGCACCATGCGGTAGGAAGAATCAGAAGTTATACGACTGATGTAGTAAGCCTTTCTTGGAACAGTCTCACTGTCAGTGTATCTAGATTTTATTAAAATGTATTATACTCTCTGAAAAAAGGAACACAAAGGCTTTTCGATTTTTCTCTTATATTACAGAAATACCTAAATATTAACCCGCTCGGGCCTGGTGGTAACATGTGTGTGTATATTATATTTCAAGGTGAATATATTTACTGTAGAACATGTAAAATGGCTGATGTTGAAGTCTTGCATTCTTTGAACTTGCTAAATCATTTTTCGCTATTTCTGTTGTGCTTTCATGTTAGGAAGCTACGCATAGTTCTTGTGAAGTATTTGTAGGCGCTATAACGATGAACAGAGCCACGATCAGATTTTAAATAGTTATGGCTCTTGGCGTATTTTGAAATAATTAAATTGAAATAATTCAGTTTAAGTTGCACTTAAATAGTCAGCTTTAAATCTACAAATTGTATGCTAGAATCATCTATTGGAATCAGCCAGGCAAGCAGGAAGGTAGCAACACCTATTAGGTTGATTGTACTATTAGGAATTAGCATTACTTAGACTGACATGTTTTGTATTAAAAATAGTGTTTTTCTTTTTCAGTGGAGTCAAATTATGGAAATTGGAAGTGCTGAATCCGATACAATTCTGCACGAAAGATTAAAAAAGATAGCCATAAATCAATGTTGCACCTTAGTGTATACTGTAAGTAAACTGTTAAAGATAGCATGCCTTTCAGTTAAAGCACGAATTTGGTAGTCATATAATTTCATTATTTCCGTAACATTTTATGTATAAAAACTTAATATTTCGAACTAAACGTCTGACTTCTAAGAGTTCTACAAGCTTATTGAGAGGTACTAAGAGTAAGTTCAATATGTATTAGAATAGTTACATTTAAAACCTAAGGTGCTTAAACTTTCTTCTTTATATCTATATACATTTAAGTAAAATTACGAACAAATATATCAGAGGTTAGTACTTTCTTGGATCATAATGTAATTTTTATGCTATTTAGAATGAAAGATCATAGACTTCAAGTAGTCTGATTCAGTTTTCGTGTTTTTAACATTTCACTTGAAGAGTGAATTTTAATTTGAATTGTAGTCAGATCAATCGTTCAATTTAGATTCCTACGTCTAACGATTTTCACACATCAATTGCAAAATAATTAGGTATAATTAAAGAAGATAGAAATAAAGCACAGAGTAATATATGAAATAGAATAAAAACTCGAACTATAGTAAAAGTTTAGTGGTTTAGGTAGCTCAACACCGATAAATATATTTGAAACAAAAGCAGTGAACAGGCTCCTTAAATTTCAGTAACTTTCATTGATGTGATGGTAGAATAATCATTACCATTATTTCTCATTAGGAAAGAGGGATTGCGAATTTAGGTTAGACACATCCAAGAAGCGGAGACTAACAAAAACAACCAGGTTCTCAGATCAAAGCTATACTTCCAAATTTCAGTAAAATTAGAAAACATTTATTTGTCTTTCTACTCTGAACTCGAAAAATGTCACTAAAGTATTTAAAAAAGCTGGGGAAAAATCAGTTTCTTTGCAATAACGTACTGCAGAATTCACTAGATTTCACAGGGTAGAATTAAAAAGTTAAAAACCGTTAACGTCATTTGGAACGAGTAGTTTACTCTGAAATTAGTGTTACAAAATATTTTGAAATTGTCAACCCTGTAGCCAGCAGGATAATAATAGTTTAAGATCTGGCTACGATCGGCTGAAAGCTTTGTTAAATGTTAAGTCGAGTCATAAATAACTTTCGATGCAGCTATTGTTCGTATCTACCCACAATGAGTCACAGGAACAAACTAGTTTTTGCTTTCACTAAATAGATAAAGATTCAGTTAGTCTTCTGACAGCTGTTTTGTGTGATCCATGTTCGTGTTGTTACTAATCTCCAGAATGAAGTGAAAAAGTGTATATTCGTCATGTGGTTCTTTGGGAATTTAAACAAGGCAAGTGCTAAATCGATAGCTGAAAAAATATGAAGTGTATACGGTGAATGACTAAACTGATCATGCTATTGATTAGTTTGCCAAATTCCGTTCTGGAGATACAACCTTAAAGAACAAGGGCGGGGCGTCCTCCTGAACGTGACAACAACCTTTTAAAGGCAATATTGAAGCAAAATCCACGTCAATCAAAATGGATATAGCAGAAAGATTGAATACATAACTGTTTGTCGCCACTTGGCAATTAAGGAAATTTAGCAAGACAGTATGGGTACCTCACAATCTCAGTGAACGAAATAAAGACCGCATATCACTCGCTGCAAGTCTATTCTCATGGGTAAAAATAGTTTTTTAAACACAAGATTATAACAGGCGATGAAAAATGGGTTATGAATTACAATGTAGTCTGCAAAATAGGCCATAAGGATCAATCACCCTTACCAGATCAGAGGTAACATTTATATATATAAAAGGTGTTAATATATAGATATATATTAAAAGGTGTTAATGTACTATAGACAATCTGTACGCCGTGATTCCTCACATCAAAATAAGCAAAATAGTTCATATGGACCTATTGCGAAAAGAGCATAATTTGAGCTAGGGCTATCTAAAATCGCGAAAAAGTTAAATTGCAACAGGCCCTATTTCGAATTTCAGAAACTGTGGATGGTGCTCCTTATCAGCGTAAAGGAAGTCATGCATACACAACCCAAAAATGTATATTACATCAATGGCTGTACAGGGTATAATTCTCAAATATGCTCTCAATAGTTTTCAGATATACCCTGATTTCAAGGAGTGTCCAAAGTAGGGAGGAGGTAAGCCTGAACAACAATCGACATCCAGTGCTTTGGAGGGAAGGTGTTAGGAACCGGCATCTGTTTGTTTGTTTGTTTGTTTGTTTGTTCGGAATAACGTGTGATGCGATGTATTTCGTCACGGTATATTTCAAGTTTTCTTCATTTATAAGCGTGAAAGAAAACATCGCAGTATGCGTTTTCCAGAGTACGAGAGATCGTGCTGTTGACGACCCTTAACACTTCAGACGTCTTCACTGCTGTCAAGGCTTATCGTATGCCTACTTTGGACCAGTCAGTCAGCGCATCTCTCAAAATTCGGTTGATGGCATGCCTGGGTATTTCACCTTGCAGGGAATACTCCGCACACCCATTGAACATTAATGAAATATGTATTTTTGGATTCTGTATTCGTGACTTCCTTTATGCTGATAAGGACTACTACTTCGATTTGTCGAATTCGAAATGGGGCCTCTTGAAATTTGGCTTTTTCGCGATTTTGGACAGCCCTAGTTCTGAAACTACGCACTTTTCCCCACAGGTCCATAGGAACTTTGACTTATTTTGATGTGAGGAATCACCTCTTACAGTTTGTCGGTATGGTTCATTAACACCCTGTGTATATATTTATTTTATAATAATAATAATAATAATAATATAAAATATTGCGTGTATGGTGGGATTGTCCAGGTATAATTAATCACAAATTGTTGAAGCTAATTTAACTATTGCGGGTACATAACGTTCAGCAGCTGTAAAGAGGAAAAGAAATTCCATGAAGAACTTGATACACTCGTCAATCGCAAGTCATTCTTCTAAACCACAATGCGCGATCACATACACCAAGGGTGGCTCAAGAAGAAGAAGAAGAAGAAATCTTTGTCTTTCTGCCACACCCATCATACTCCGAACCTTGCTCCGACAGACTACCACCTTTTCGGTTTCTTAAATTTTTTGAATGGAAAAACCTTCAGTTCAGAAGAGCAAATCAACCAGGCTGTCGAAAATTTCTCCCAGTCCAAACCAACCACATTTTACAAGAAAGGAATTAATAAACTGCCAAGATAATGAGAGGCCATACATAATAGTGGTGAATACATAATAAATTAATATAATTTTGTTATTTAGTAATAGAAGAATGTATGTCTAATAAGAACGAAAGTTATGATTCCAACTATTGTTTTATCCCCTTACGAAAATTGTTTCTTCTGTATAATTAAAATAATGCTGTAGTATTATTAATATTTACTATTCTCTGAGTAATTTAATCTTACTTTTCAGTCTGGCACCACTGGAAATCCTAAAGGCGTAATGTTAAGTCATGACAATTTAACTTGGGACGCTGCGTCCATTGCGTCGTACTTAGAAGGAAAAGAATCAAAGGAAGTGATTGTCAGTTACCTTCCACTCAGCCACGTTGCGGCGCAGGTAAGTCAAGAACTTTTAAAAGAATTTTACTGTTTTTATGGATCAAATTTTTAATGCTAGCTTTTCCAAAGTTAGTAAGTTACTTTTAAGCGTGGATTCTAACAGTGTTCTAAAATCCAGCTATTAGAATTTATCATAATTGTTTTGCACTCTTAAATAATTTCACAATAATAAATATCTTGCATTATAAACTATAAAATATTTACATTACTGATCATATAGCAACTATTAATTTGAAATATTTATAATTTGCTTGCAACATCTACTTCCAGGTAGTGGATATTTATACAGCAATAACAATGGCAGCGACAATCTATTTTGCAGACAAGGATGCACTTAAGGTAAGTTGTCCATTACGGCCCATATTTTTCTACGCAAAAAACAAAGGCAAAAAAATCGTTTAAAAAAAATCCGGATTTGCTATTATGTAATCATGATCACTTAGGAATATTTTAATTTCTTTTGGATTGAGCTAAGTTACAGTAAATGTAAATTTTAAATATGAAATGCACAAATTGATTTAACCAGTACTGATAAATCTCTTTAAAATCTATAGTATTTCCCTACATCGTAAGTATTACAATGTGGAGACGTGTCTGAATCAGCGTTTAACGAAAAAGTCCAAAAATGATTTTACACCAATCGGTAGATCTTATGTTGAACAAAGTTATATGTACAAATTTAAAAGTTCATGCAAAGTTTCCGAGAAAATCTAGGAAAACTGTTTGTAAACCTAAAAATTCATGCTGTAGGAGAATTGTGCCACTTAATGAGGTGAAAGTGATATTGAAATATACTCTTCATTAAACTGTTCATTATGACACTTGCAAGATTTAAATCCATAAGATACTTATTGTTTTAAATTATTAATTCCTAAATTTTAATTTCTGTTTAACTAAAATATTGTCCAAAGATAAGACATACATACATCGATAGATTGTATCGAACTGAACAAAATGACGTACATTTGAATAAATTCTCATGTGTAGTTTCCGAAAAAATCTACCAAAACTTAATTTTTATGATTCTCAAAAGTATCGTTCGTTGCCAATCATAAGCGAGTTTTTTTCTTAATTTTCCTCGAAGAAAATTACGTACTAAGTTATATAGAGCAAAATATTTATTTGTTGAACAAATTCCCATTGCCATTTTACACAGGGAAATGTTAACAAAAGGAAAACAGAACAATATCAACAAAGTGTGTAAAGGTAATATTTCGTCAAGACTTCTTTAATTGCTCTTTCAAACACCAGGTAGCTCGAAAAAAAAAAAAAAAAAAAAAAGTCCATCAGTTGTTACTTGTTACAACAGTTCGGTGAGAGAGAGAGAGAGAGAGAGAGAGAGAGAGAGAGAGAGAGAGAGAGAGAGAGAGAGAGAGAGAGAGAGAGAGAGAGAGAGAGAGAGAGAGAGAGAGAGAGAGAGAGAGAGAGAGAGAGAGAGAGAGAGAGAGAGAGAGAGAGAGAGAGAGAGAGAGAGAGAGAGAGAGAGAGAGAGAGAGAGAGAGAGAGATAATTGCCAACCTAGGGCGGACAAGATGGAATAGGTGGGTATTCAGAGTTATGTGAGAAGGGACACGTAAAGATAGTTCCTGAAGTAATGTTCCCTATCGTAAGTTTCCATTAACTATTTTATGAAGAAATTTTGTCAGCCCCCGGTGTCTGGATATTAAGATGTCACAAGAGTTTCCTCCTTAGATAATAATCAACGTGCAGGAACACGAAAATGTACTATAGCAATAAATTGAGAATAAAATAAAGTCTGCAGAGATGTGTAGGTGCTGCCATGGCCAATATGGGAGAGCAGTATTCGATCTTGAGCGCTATTCGAGTTTTATAGAAAGTTGCTGATGTCACAGCGCATATCCAGTAAATCGATTGCTGTTAACTAACAGATTGTTTCTTGTCTTCTAACTCATACGTGTTCCTTTATGCAATATTAAATGTAATTTTTCACGCCCAACGGTGCCTAAAATTAGCCAAAGTATAGTTAATAATCTTAAGTACTTCAATTGTGGGCAGGTCACTTGCAACAAACGGAGAAGTTTCCATGCATTTGACTACCAACTAATTTCTTCGTCTTGACATAATAGTTCCCAGATTCTGTACCATTCATTAGTTCTCTCCCTGCAGTGGCAGCTCTTGAGGGAAGTCACTTCGTTAAAAATTACATTTTTGTAGCTATAAGCTAGAAATTCTTATACACAAAAATTAAAACATTTAGGTAAGTTGTCTTCTAGTTTGAAGCGATGAAGGTTTAATTTTGACCGGTGTTGACTTATCTCAAGAGTCGCCACTGCTCGTAATATAATTTGTTTCAAGTGTCCTAATCAGTTATTTTACTTCTATATTTTCTCCCATACGAATTAGTTTTCCATTCGAGTCACACTTTTCTCCATCTCCTCCAAGAAAACGATTAAACCAGTTTTTGTTTCATGTTTATAAGATAGTGATTGTAGAGTTAGTTTTAGTACACTTTAAACTACAGATAGTGCTAGGATTATTTATATATTTGCAAAATCCTAAATAAAACGTTAAATGCCACAGCAAAATAGAACCTGTTTTATCTTTCATACACGTGTAAGTACACTCGTGTATACTGAATTTCAATTTATTTGTAGGGTTCACTGGTGAACACATTGAAGGACGTCCATCCGACCAGGTTTCTTGGTGTTCCTCGTGTATGGGAGAAAATCCATGAGAAAATGGTAGAAACTGCAAGACAAAGTTCTCCATTAAAACGGAAAATTGCAATGTGGGCCAAAGCAAGAGGTTTAGAATACAGCATGAACAGAATGATGGGGTCAGTATAATTGTTTCACGTAGCATACAAACTGGTTTTTCCCCGATATCCAGTAGTTCGTCACAATTTATGTACGTAATATGAAATGAGTTTAAGAACTCGTATTCCTTGCTACTATTATTATTATTATTTTTTAAATCTTGAATCAGACAGGTTTTGCCAATTACTTATATAGCCCATCCCTTGTTCGATTTTTTGACAGCAGTCAAGATTTTCACATAAGTACTTAAAATTTCTTGTAAATATTGTTTAAACGTCTGATGTTATTTAATTTTATAATTAAGTAAATATTAAAAGTTTTTAAAATTGTAATTGCAAAAGTGCTTTGATTCTAAACTAGTTAAGATTTTGACAGTTCAGTTTGTCTAAGAGATCAGAAGAGATTTCTCCCCCCAAATTTTCTTGATCTATTGCATTTTACCACAATGAACATTCATTAAAGTTAAAACTATAATATATGTTAAGTACACGAATAAATTAATTTGATTATATGCTATTGATGAGTTATCTAGAGAAGCTATTTAATTTACTCCATAAATTTCTTTCCTAACCTAATTTACACCAAACTGATCTATAGAAGTTATTATCGTTGCTATGGATTGCTTTCTTGGTTTAATTTGTTTTTAACACTTTTGATTACCCATTGTTAAATAAAAGATTAGTAATCCAGTTGCTAGTTAGCAAGATTTACTACGAAATTAGATTCTATAGCTTTTAACGGGAGTTTCCATATTCAGAAGAATCAAAATTATTACACACACAAATCTTAGTACATGCTACATTATAGTTTTGACTGAGATATGGTAGTAAGTCTTATTACCAGTTGGAGTAACTGTTTCTTCAGAAAATGTATATTAAGTTCAGTTTGTATTACTAAATTATACACTCAATTCACGAAGGAAACCAAATTCAGTCTGAGAAACATCTAATTTATTTTTTATTTTTCAGACGTGAAACTGCATCACTAGGATATTGCCTAGCAAATAAAATAGTTTTTAAGAAGGTGAAAGCTGCACTTGGGTTAGACAGATGCGAATCATTTGTATCAGCAGCGGCACCTATATCACCAGATGTTGTAAAGTTCTTCCATAGTCTTGATATTCCAGTTGTGGAGGTAAGTTAACATACTATTTATAATATCAGAACGCTTCTGCTTTTCTGATACTTAAGAACTCGCTGAAAACTAAAATAGTGAAGTGAGTGTATACATATGAATCAGTTTTTAGCTTTATTAAAAGTAACAAGTTGAGCAAAGCAAAGAACAAGATATTGAAAAGCAAAATCGTTCAAGTATACAGTATTTGTTTCTGCTACTCACTGCAACAAAATATTTGTAATATTAATATTATTTTCATTTGTAACTTTGACTATATGTATGTTCCTTTTTAATATGTTATATACTTTTTCCGTATTGTATACTCAAATCAATGTTATTATTTTATTCTCATGACTGGGTGTACTTTGAGATGTACTTGAGATGATAATTATGCTTATTTGTTTTTTCATTATGATTTTCATTGTATGTTCATCTGTAATTTTTTTTTTTTTTTTTTTTTTTTTTGTTTGTTTGTTATGTTTCATTTTTGTTTAAATGTAAGCGCCCCCAGATTTGTATAATCCTTCTTGGGGGTACTTTGTGGCTGTAGCTGTTTGTCCCTAATAAACATTTAAACATTAATAATAATATAAATTATTCTGTTTTGTTAAGGGAAACTTTATTAATTTTTAAATCTTAATTCACAATAGGCTTTCGGAATGTCCGAAGCGTCAGGTGCCCACACAGTTGGAAGCCCATATTCATTCCGAATTGGAAGTGTTGGGAAGACGTTGCCAGGAGCTTACACTAAAATCTATGAAGAGGATGCCACGCATCAAGGAGAGGTAATTTAATTCAATAGTAAGGTTACGGTTTTGGGAGACAATTTCGTCGAACTCAGGCTTCCCCTCCTTTTCTTCTGATGCCAGACAGCAAAGTTTACAGAATTATGCATGGTTTTAAAACATTGATGTAACTTATGTAATACGAGTATAACAGTAGTCAGCGCCTACCGACTGACCTACTTCCTGTATTCCCATTTTCAAATTTACTTTACATGCGTAAACATCTGACTCAGCTCTTTTGAAATTCTGGCACACACTCACTGCAGATTCTTTTGGGCAGCTGATATCAAGAAGTGTACTTGTAGAGAAATTCCTAAGTTAACTAACGGAAGGAACCATGAATTACGGGGTGGCTCTATTGTATCCGAATGGGATTGCGAATGCGAAGTTTCCAATACGTGTAAATGAATTGGAGTGTCTCCAGTAGATTCGAACTGTGTAAACCTACAAAAACTTGCGAATGGAAATGATCCCAACATACTGGGATTGTTCGAAATGGTGCAAATGAAGTGTAGTATGTATTTGAAGCAATGCAGTTTTCAGCGCGGGAAAGGCTTCAGGACGTCTTAATTTCTCTCTTCAGAAAACTTAAGACCCTACAAACAAAATATAAATTCCTTAATCAGCAAAAAATTGTTTGTTCTGACAGTAGCGGAATACGGCGAAAAAAATTTAAATTGAATGTTTCTTGTTAAGTGCTAGTATGTTACAGCTTTTCCGAAAGCTTAAGATATGTAATTCACATTAGCAAATTTTCGGATCTAATGTAGGCAGCTGAGTTCGCATTCGCAGTCTGTTCCACTGGCCTTAGTAGTCTACATATCAGACTATCAGTGCGTCCTATTGCTCGAAACTTTGTCTTGTAATACTAGTATGAGACTTTTAAAAATAAAACTTTTTACAATTGCATATAGCATAAAACCATGACAAATAAGATATATCAGCATCAGTATTATTTCAGTGTTTGCTTCATGGTATTTTTCGACTTAAAAAACTAATAGCTTCAAGGAACGCTTCAGATGAGCAAGCTGAGACAGTAAGAGATCTGCGGGAGCTATCAGAACATACCGAGAAAAAAAAGCACCAGTCGACATAAAACCAACAGCAACAATGTACGCCAAGGTATATAACTGTTAAGATTTCTACCTGCATATATCCTCTCCCCCTACTCGTAAGTTCTTCACTACTTATTTTGTAAAATCACTTAGTTTTTATTTACAAAACTCAAAATTATATAGTGCTTTATCTATTCTCGGTGTTAATTCATTCCCCAATACGAGCGTGTCACTTTTACTTACACTGGCTTCTCATAAATTGCGTATTTGATATATTTTCCTAAATTTTAACTAATATTACGATCAGTGTAGTAAAAATTATCTCTATAAGAGTACCGTATACGCTCGCGTAATGTTCACAATTTTTTTTTTCTTACGCGGGTCGGGTCAAATAACGCACAATTTTGACTTTTTTTTTTTTTCTCGAAGTAAATTGAATTTTGTACTTCCCACATAATGTCGGTAAATAATTAAATGAAAAGCTTAAAATTATATTTTATACAAAATAATCCAGTTATTTTGTATAATTTATTCTAAATTTTTAAATAGTGTCTGGTTCCAGAAGTACGAAAATTCGTACCGTATTAGAAATACCACAAGACGTCACTTAATTTTCAAGCTGTGATTGATTTTTAGGGTGCGGACATTATACGAGCGCGAACATGACGCGATCGTATACGGTACTTTTTTTTCTTTTTTTTTTTTTTTTTCCCTTTGTGTTACAGCTCGATGACTGTTTCGATAGTCAGTCAGTGTTTGTATAAGCAAAGAATCTTGGAAATACATCAATGATACCAGGTTGTGTAACGATCTGAAAACCGATAGTTTCAAATCTTGTTTTGATTCACATTGTGATTGATTGTTTCATTTTATTCTAAATACTTGTTCATTTAATTTTAAGCTTATTGTTACTAAGTTTAATACGTTACTATTAATTTACAAAACAAATTTTATTAAAACGAGTCTATGAATTAGTTTTCTGGGATGCTAAATGAATCACTGGACGGAAAGTGCTTTAAATTCTGTATATATGCATTTTTTTTTTTTTTTTTATCTTATTGATCGATTGATGGATATACAAAAATACAGTGAAAGTTGATGAATGTAAAACTGAATTAATTCGACGTTTAAAGCAATTTTAAGTGGTGTTTAATCGAACTGCCATAAAATATTGAAAATTATATTCTTTTGTGCATTAAATAAATGTAAACGGTAAGATGTGTTTGTGGAATATCGTTGAGATGTACCATAATATGAATTGCTAAGAGCCTAGCCCCGCCTACTTTCGTATCCCAGATGATTCCCAATGTTAAATTAAGTTAGATTTTGTATGAAATAACTATTTTATTAAATAATGAGTTTCCTGAATCTAGAAGGCTAATATTACAGCTTATGTTCAAACTACGAGATGGATGTCTTTTAAATACGTATTCTTAGCCATTATTATACAAAGCTCCGCAGTCATGTACCAATACGTCGCTGTCTTAAAGTAATGAATGAGTTAAATATTATAAATAATTGAAGTATATACGTCGAATTCTTGGTAGTAAATGAAATAATCAAGGTACTTGCTGTAGGAAGTAAAATGGTGCTAAGATAACTGATGTATCCTATAATCCGGATCGGTTGAAAGCACAGCTGTAATATAGCTCTTGTATCGTGGTAATTGAAGTAAACATTAATATTTGGAACTGAGATTTGGAATCTGTATGACTATTATGTTAAATGCTGTGAATCTGCTTCCACGCATGATATCCGGACCTGCTCGACTGGTGATAATTGGAATGGAAGTCCGAAATACAATTTATAAATGTTAAGGTTTTCTTAGGGTAACGAATGACTGTTACTATAGAAATAAAATGGGTAGTACTATTGAAAGTGTTTTAGAAAATTACCCCACAGTTGTTTAAAAAGTATAGAGCCTTTGGAGCTAGAAATTGAATATTATGAAACCACATATCCGCCACTTTGTTCGATGACCTGTTATTTATCCGGCAACACTATATGCCGTCTGCAATCTCGTCGCTATAGAACTTCTGTGGTTTCTGATCAAAAACTTGACATGTGATTTTTCACAGGCTTCTTTTGAAACTAACTAAACACTATTCAGGAAGTATCTGCAGAGTTCGAATCAAATGATAATCTGACTGCTGAGAAGTTTTAATGCGTCCACCGTATGACCCAAACTTAGCAAAGTTTTCTCAGTTTCAAACGTCGTTAAAGATATATGCAGTATGACATTATCAACGTGGTGTAAGACAGTCTGTTGAACGATTCGTCAGTTTGTTTGAACTGGAAGGTGCACTCGCGCTCTTTGTCAATAGTACAGATCCAAGTAATAGTCCTATCTATAGCTCATGATGCACGATGGCCTTCTAAACATGTAACATAAAGTTCTTGGGCGGTAGTATGAGCTTTGCCATACTGTGGAGTTTCTCCTCGCTTGATTTTTTTTTTTTTTTTTTTTTTTTTTCACACTGTTGTAATAGTTTACGGCGGCCGCTACGTTCACTGGACTTCACTTCGCTGAACTTGTGAGGTGACGTTGAGGATCGTGCGTTTGCGACTAGTAACACCGTTGAGTTACGACCCGGAACCGTGGTACGATTGAAATGGTAACATCGGGACATGTGGAGGTATATTTAGTGTGGAAAATAAAATTAGTTTAGTTTTTTCTTTTTCTCAATTTCATTGTACTTTCATTCATACTTTTTCTGTGATTAGGGACATTTGAATGGAATACCCTGTATTATTTATTATCATTAGGTTCTAACTTACGTACAGTATATTAAAAAGTTAGTTATTTTCAGTTTTAGGTTTTTTAATGTATTAACTGTTTTGTGAACGTCTTATAAATGTTACCAGTACCGTAAATTGAATAACTGAAGCCAGGTCAAAATATTGTTTTAATTATCCTTTTTATTAAAAAAAATCTTATGACACACTAACACAATTACCACATGACGTTTGATGCCACTAAAAATTGAATCTTATAAAGTGTTCAGACCGACTTGAATTGTAACTTGAAATAAGACTAAATAATTCGTGTTGCCTCCATTGAGATTTGTCACAACCATACCTAACGAAAGGAAGAAAACTTGCAACGGGGTTAAGTCTCCCTTTCAAAAGCACTTTCCAACCACCTAAAACTTTTCTGTTTTTTTGTAAATACTATCCCTCAAATACTATTATTGTAATTGTAGTATTGGTATCCTAATTTCAGATCTGCATGGGAGGTCGACATGTATTCATGGGGTATTTGCTTCAAAAGGACAAAACAAGAGAAGCTCTCGACGACGAAGGTTGGCTACACTCGGGAGATATTGGCCGAGTAGATAATGACGGATTTCTGTATATAACTGGTAGAATTAAGGTAAGCAGTTATAATAAATTGTTAAGTGATTGTTGTTCGAGATCTTTAACTTTTTAATAGTCATACTCGGGAACATTGAATATTTCATACTCCTGAAATATTTGAAGCTGTATGTATCTGATTAGTTGATCAACTCGCTACAAATTATTAGAATGGATAGCTACTCATCATATTTATTGAAGTAGAAATTAAAATGCTCTTCAGAACTAAAGCTGGAAGAAATATAACTTCCATGTCCTATCATAAATTTTACCATCATATCTTAAAGTATATCGGTAAGGAATCTTTTATAATATAAAAATGTTGGCGATCAATGTATATTTGACTTTACGCTCGGACAGTAAACTTACCGTAAAATAAAGATTGAATAAATTTAATTACCAGCTATTCAAGTAGTCTTGAAAGTGAGCAATCAAGAACAGAAGAGTGAAGATATATATATTTTTTTATTTCTTTCGCAAATTACCCTATTTGCTTGATCATGTAGTCTCCGGATTGCTCCTTGAACTGCTGCTTAATTCGTTTATTTTCTTTGTGTTAAATTTAGCACTTACAATTTGGTAGATAATATTTACTTTCTGTAAAATTGTAAAACTATGCACAGAACTTCCATCTTTCGTTGAAACCGTGTTTTCGTATCTCTGCATTACCATTCAAGTAGGTGGATGCTTAATGAAATGTGCTGAATCGAGTGGTGTGGACACTGTTTCATCAAGTAAGATGGGAATTTTCTGCGTACAGTTTTCCAGTTTCGTAGAAAAATAGTCATACTGTCTACCAAATTTCGCCCATAAGTGCTGAAGTTAACATAAGCAGCAGAAAATGAAGTAAATAACTGTTTAAGAAATAATTTGAAGGATTGAATAAAACTGTGGGGGTTTGCAAAATATAGTAAGAAAAATCCTTGACACACCACTCAAGTAAAAATATTCGCTCATTTATATAAATTAGTGCTTTAATATGCATGCTATGATGTATAAACAAGAACATAGCATCTAGATTTTTTGAAAAGTTACTAATACTATCGTTGTATGGCGGGAGTTAAGAGTTAACATGAATTAGTGCTCTGAAGAAAGGATGAAGAAAAAGTAACATCTTTGCTTCGAACTAGGGGAAGAAAAAAAGTAAAATACAGGCATTTAAAACAGTTCTTGTTGCTAATCAAGGTTGTAAAATATTAAGTTCTTGTATTGATGTTGAATATTGAAACTCACAGGAATCACGCGCAATTATATTAGTAATTAACTACTTAATTGGATTCTGTATGTAAGAATAATTTCACATTAGGTTTAATATATACAAAAGTAACATCTAGACATATGTTGTTTTGTCACAGCATCTATTTATTCACTTGCAATGAAGGGCCAATTTGAAGTTACTCCCTGAAGAAAGAAGAGAAAAGGGAAAATAAAAAAGCAGTGCTACTGGAAAGGTAGTTACTGACGAAATACAAATGGCATGGCGGCACTGCTTTTCTTCCCTTCCGAATGATTTCTCCAAATAGTTATTCCTGACAAAGGAGTAGATAACTTTTTATAAGCATATGAACTAAGTTTACAGTAATATAAAATTTTAAATAATGAAATATTTTCAGACTGAAATCAAACAACAAATCGCCAAGAATACTAGTTCAGTAACTGTTTTAATACTTATTTTTTTGACTGCAGAGATTGAGAGGCTGATCAAAGTTGCGCATAGGAATTCCTATTTAGATTCATCCTACTGTTACCATTCCATTAATGTCAGGTAGATTGATCGTCTGCTGGAGCTTACACGGCATAATTGTGGAATGTGTTAAAGATTTAATGTAATATTAGTTAATAAATTTATCTTTGAGACTACAAAATGTTGTTAAATTTTTTAAATAAAAAATGTTAAGGTTCTAATTGTAAACTTTATATTTTCAGGAGCTTATAATCACCGCAGGCGGTGAAAACATTCCCCCAGTGCTTATAGAAGATGTATTAAAGAGTGAATTACCATGTATAAGCAACGCCATGCTTATTGGAGACAGAAGAAAATTCTTAACAGTTTTGTTAACTTTAAAGGTCAGTTTACTGTTAAAAATAAAACTTAACCACAACACAAGTTGTTCCAACCCTCAAACGAAAACTTTTTTTTTCTTTCCGAAGAGTCTTTCACTTGTCATAGTTCCCATCGGCGTTGACCAACTTACGCCAACTGCGCACTGATTGTTCCATGTCGTTGAAGAACGAGGCCGGTGGCTGATGACACAAAGCGCTACCTTGATAGCCTCCATGTCGGATGCGAAACCCTGGACCCTGGTATTTACAAAATTACATTTTCCACCAACGAATGCTATTGCAAAAGTGAACTCAATTCCCACGTCAAAAACCGAGCAGAGAACAGCTTATTCCTGAGAAAAATAAGTATCCCGGAACATTGTTTATACTGGTGAAGACTTACCATTACAGATTCATATCTTCATAATTCCCGAAGAAGCTTTAGTGATATTGACAGGCTAAAACTAATTGTTTAAAATATATACTTTACATTAAAGAATACTCATTCTTAGCAAATCTAAATTCCCACAGTTAGAATTCCCTGACTGTTTCCGATCTTTTCAATTCCCTGACTTCCCTGGTTTTCTAAATTTGTCGCTACCTTGGTTTCCCTGCAGATGACTAAGTTTGAACTAAAAAAAAAAAAAAAAAAAAAAAAGGATGGATGTCTTTACAGCATGGACTGGCGACGGTAGTTATTACACCTTCTAATCAGGAATTAAGTGACCGCAAGCTACTTTAACCGGATGTTCGTGTAGTCCGTCAGTAAATCGGTGACTGGTTGTTGTTAGTGGAGTGGCCTGAAAAAAACAAGTACTTGTAAAGCAGAAGATCCCAGCTTTCGTTTGAGGGTACAATTGTGCAATACAACAATAATTACTACTACTACTACTAAATCATCTACATCATTATTTTGTACTGCCCGTGAAAAAGTACGTATCATTTTGAATCAATGTAGCATCATAAACTAATTAAACAGCAATAATTGTTACATTGACTCAACCTGAAGTACTCTTTCAATTTTTCATGGACAATTTCTGTACGCTAAGAGAATGTTAACATACCCAAATAATGAAACTTACGAAACTTCGGATTATAATTAATAGCTCTTCAAGAGCTGTAACAAATTACTCACAAGCGCCATCAGTTCATTCAGCATACACACACATGAAACTTTGAAGTGATAACAATATTTGTATTTACTTGTTTCGAAAATTGCTTGTGTAAGAAAATCATATGAAACATTATTTTCTCCTATTTTAGACTCATATGGATCCTGATACTGGAGAACCACTCGACACTCTTATTCCTGCTGTTCAGGATTGGTGTGAATCTGTAGGTAGCTCAGCGAAGACTGTCACGGATGTTCTTTCAGGTCCTGATGAAAAGGTACGTATATTCAGTTTCTTCATATCTCAAATGTAAACTCTCACGTAAAGATGTTATACCAATAACAATCAAATATCAAGTTCTTTGTATTAGTAAAAGTACGTAATATATGCACATATTAACATACATTATGTGGCTCAATTTGATATTTTTCTTGTGAAATTACTTCAGAACATTTTTTTTTTTTTTTTTTAAATTTACAATAAACCTGAACTAATAAACTTGCATATTGAGAATGATCACTTAATGTGGAAAACTAAGTTTAAATAATTTAAAACTTTTTGTGTAAATTTATTGTATTTCTGGAGGTAGATTGAAATATGTTCTCTAAAATCGCGCCTACGCACAAAATCTGGGGAATAGTTTTAAGCAATTTATTTTGAATGGACTTCTACCTATCCTAACAAATGTTCTACGTAGAAAAAAAAATCACATCTAACGAAACTCTTCTTCAAGGTGTTGAGAAAGCCGGTTTGAGGCGTGGAAAGAAATAGTCTAGCTGACAAGGAAAGCTATTCTACTCCTCGAAGAGTATTGCATTGAAACTTGTACAAATGGAAGG
Source organism: Thermobia domestica (assembly GCF_964235325.1). Classification (NCBI taxonomy): domain Eukaryota; kingdom Metazoa; phylum Arthropoda; class Insecta; order Zygentoma; family Lepismatidae; genus Thermobia; species Thermobia domestica. Next base: position 194,719,657 of record NC_137455.1, on the reverse strand, counting down.
ATATATTGGAAGATGGAAATATGCTTACTCTTACGATTCGCAAACTCGTCGAACGGGAAGTAGAATGATCGTTCCCCCATAGCCCCTGAAAGTTATTTACTCTGGTCATACATGCCAGAATGTGATACACTGGAACCTGCCTTCTCACGAATCCAAATATTGCAAACTCAAGATGATGATAGTCGGTGGTGATTGGGATCTCTAGTACGTCATTGATGCCAATCGATGTCAAATGGAATACGATACACGATTCTAAATTCCAAAGGAAGACGTTTACTACTACTACTACTACTACTACTACTACTACTACTACTACTACACCACCACAGACTATCATTGTCTTGAGTTTGCAATATTTGCCCTCGTGAGAGAACAGGTTCCAGTGTATCACATTCTGGCATGTATGACCAGAGTAAATAACTTTCAGGGGCTATCGGAGAACTATCATTCTATTTCCGGTTCAACAACATTGCGAATCGTAAGAGTACGCATATTTCCACCTTTCAATATGTCTTTCCATTTGTGCAACTTTGAATGCGATACTCGTCGAAGAGTTGGATAGCTTACCTTGTGAGAAGAAAGTGTTGAAAATGCAATAAACTACTATTGTGAGATGATAATATAACTCGCTGAAATGAGTCATCGAATTGGGAGAACTTAGAGCAAAGAAACTGAAGTTAAGGTTGCTATTGGAATGAGGGTCACGTAATAGTGATACAAATGGGCGAATTCTTAAGTTTAATCAGGTTTTATTCCTGTATAGCTAATGGAGAAATTTCAGGTTTTCTTTACATTTCAAGTTATGAGAAAAAAAAAAATGTCCTAATTTGGGGAACCTAAATTAGCTCTTAGAACTTACAACGTCTTAAATTGCCGTTTATGGTTATTTTTAACTTTCTAAAATGCTTTTGAAACAGTTTTTTTTTTTTTTTTTTTTTTTTAACGCACCAAGTATCAATAGTTTTTTATAATCAACCAGTTTTCAAGAATGCAATAAGGTTTTCTCCACGCGGTATGTTTGTAATTTATGGTGGGTGAGGTTAATAAGGACACTGATTTCGAACAGATAAACCAAGAGTATAAAGTTCTTCGTGGAGACAATGTGCAGGAAAATTTTGTGTAGAACTCGTAGAAAATAGCCAATACGAATAAAAATCTTATATGGTGTGTTGCAAAGAGCAGTCGTTGCTAATGTGAACGATAGAGAGAGGTCACTTCAGAGAACCTTTCTAAATATTTTGTCCAGTATCACTTCAGAAAGTGAAGTGACTCCTCTGTGCTATTTAGTAACGTGAAAATTACCGAAAACACACTGGGTGGTATGAATAAAATGGAGCCTAGACTCTGCTCACTTGAGATGAGCATGCTCTATTCGTGAGCAAACTCTAAAAAATTCGTATGAATAAAAACTATCAATAGTTTTGAGAGCTTACTCTTGCAGAAGCCGAGCATGCTCATAGAGGTTGCTCCTGGCAATATCCTGGCAATTTCATTTCTCCTTTGTTGCCCACGTTTTCTCACGCGCGGGATACCCTCGTTATCCTCTTCCATGTCGTCATAGTTTTCAAACGCTCTCTCAACAATGTAAAACTCGCCGTCTTTCAGATATTTAGCCACATTATGAAGGACAAAAGAGGCTAGAATCACCGAAGGCACTTTGTTGGTCGCCAATCGTATTTTATTTTCCAGTATAGGGAATCGCTGCTTGACTTGACCGAAGCATCTTTCTATTATAACTCGTTCTCCTTTGAAGCAGTTGTTGAATTCTTTCTCCTTCTGTAGCTGGATTTTGGAAAGGAGTCATAAGCCAGGGAGCAATTGCGTATCCAGAATCGCCCAGAAGCAAGGCTCCTGACCTGTTTTGTCATGACCACACGAACAGCTGAATTCATCCATATTCGGGAGTCGTGCACCGAACCTGGCCAGGAAGCATCAACGCTCGTGAATTCCTCGTTACAATTACAAGTGACTTGAACATTCAAGGTGAAACGTCCTTTACGCTTTATGTACTCCTCCGCGTATACATGAGGTCGTTTAATTTCCATATGTGTGCAATCGATGACCCCGATGGCAAAGGGAAAATTGTATTTTTGGCGCCAATTATTCATTTCTGCCTGCTGTTCAGCAACAGTTGTTGGGAACTTTATCCACAGGGGAGCCTTTTCGATTATTTTGTCTAGAACATTTGCAAATGTCACGGACACCGTACTCTGATCCACACCTATACCCTCCCCTACCCCACTTTGAAACCCTGGATCACTCAAATATAAAAAAAAATCGCATTCTCTGTTCGTTAGTAAGTGCCCTGTTTCATTTGTTGCACCTAGGAAATAATCACTTAACCACTCCACGTTTTCTTGATCAAAGCGATCAGAGTTTTATAGTCCACTTCCCACGTGTTTCTGCGCTCCTTGTATATTTTACGTCGTTGTAAATTCATGAATGCAGCTATTTTCACAACACACCTTACTGCACGGCTTGAGTCAGCTAATGAGGTGACTCCATATTTTTGGAGACAGTACTCCGAAGTGCGAGCACGAACTCGTTTTTATTCATATGAAATGTGAGCATGTTCGATAGTTTTCAGACCATGCTCCAGCACTGAGTAACCTCTCCGTGAGCATGCTCTCTTTGCTCCTCTTTATTCATACCAAAAGGAGTAAACTCCACAAATACTGGAGCATGCTCACCTTGCTCCACTTTATTTATAAGACCCACTAACTCAAAATATTTTCGTAATGTGATTCTAGGAGAGTGAAGTAATGTTTCTTGTACACGATTTTAAATGTAATAAAATTGAAAATGTATGTTAGGTACACTGGAGTTCTAAACAGGCTATGCTTGTGCTATATCAAATTTCAACTGTCACTAAATTTCAGATGAGGGAAGTTTTATTAATATTTTTCGTTTGTACAAGACGGATTTAATTTGAAGTATACTAAACTAGTGTTTCGAAAATATGCAATAACTAAGAAAGGACTAAAATATAGTCAAATGTACTAAAATCTAATTTTCTCTAATGTAAACTCATCTCATAACAGTACATTTGACCATATTTTCTACTGTAAGTACCGTCAAAATCCTTTTACTCTTCCATATCCGTTAGAAAGAGCTGCGGAAAGATATTACTAGCCTGTCAGCGAACTGCTCTCGGGTGTATAATACCTCGTCTTACTGCTCCCAACAATTTTTTTAAATGACACTTTTATTGTGCCTTATCTCTCATTTTTTTAAAACTAATTTCCTTATCTCCTGTTTTATTATAAATTCGTTATATTAAATTTTCTCTTAATTTTTATTTTCCCTGCTTAAAATTTTCCTCCATTTATGGTTCCTTTGCTTAAATGCACTTCTACCGACCTACCTGGGCCATTAATTATATATACACCCCAAGCAAACTGTACCTACTGACAGCCTGGTGACGACTACGTTGACCACGCATCCCAATATGATTCTCATGGTTGTTCCTCAGCTCTCTCTTCCTCTTTCTTTCGTTCCATATCTAGCGAGAGAGATCATAGTGCATCTTTTTAGTGTTGATTTAATATTTTCTATAAGTAATTCATTATACGTACATCTATTTTCAACTGGAAAATTAGGATTTTAAACTTCCAGTATTATATCAAAGCATGAACGTATTTCCAGTCTTCGGCAAAATAGACACCGTTCCTGTTTAGTAATGTTTCGACGTAATATATTAACTTCACTAGAGTTCATTGCGATGTCATGTAATTTTGTAGCTTAGTGAATCTATGTAATTTTTTATTGTATTTAGATGCGAATATATAAGTACTTGATAGTTTCTTCTTAAACTACTTTGAATTTCTAAATTTTCTCATTTTTCAGGTGATGAAAGCCATTCAGGATGGAATTAATCGTGCAAATGAGAAAGCAACCTCCAATGCTCAGCGGATACAAAAGTTCAGAATTCTTCAGAAGGACTTCTCTATACCAGGTGGAGAACTAGGTAAGCGCAGCTATAAATATCTCCTAGTATGTTGGTAATGTGGCCTGAGTTTAAATTTCAGTGAAAGAACCACTTTATTTTGCAATTTTGGAAGAGCTTTTAGATATATATATTTGCTTCCAACAATGAGCAAAAATTTTGCATTTCTATTTTTACTTAAATTTCACAAACAGGTATAGAAGCGTGTATACTTCAAGAATTCTGCTCCTACACGGATGTGATCAACACAATATACTTCTTTCACGAGGTGCTCATTTAATAGATTGGGTGAACTTCTAAGCCGGATTTGGACAAAGGTAGAACAAGATGATCCTACCTACACCGGAAATCGAACCTCAAGTGTACTCTTTACACCACCGCAATTTGCATAAACAAGTTAAGAATTGGGAAATAAACATTGGTTACATTAAAGGAGTTTGAATTCATGACTTTGACAGAATATTTTTATAAAAAACTTAAAATTAGTTAGATGGATATTAAACCACAGCAAGATTGTTACGAAAAGCAGCTTTATGATTACACTGGAAAGTCTTCAATTCCAGACGAAAAAAAAAAAAATCCAGACGCTGGCATCACAATTTTATGTATTTTTTTCTTCTGTAAAACTTTGATGCATTTTGATAGGTTGAAGTTCAAAAAGATTTCAGGTGACACTGTATTATTATTATTATTATTATTATTATTATTATTATTATTATTATTTTTATTTTTATTTTCATTTTCAATCATCCTTTTATGCTTCAAGTTTGTGCCACTTCATATAAACCAAAAAGTGCTTCTCAGCGGAAACTACCCCTGTAGGCGAACGTTTTTAGTTAATTCCCGTTCTCTTAGCTCCTGCTAAGTGTGATAAACAGTGTGCATCAATTTTGTCGTGGTTCTCCTGTTTCCTCCCACTCCTTCCATTCATTATCATCCATCTCATTACCACAGTCTCCCTTGACCTTAGAACATAGCCATGGAATGTTTTCATTTCTATGTGAGCATATAAAACTTTACAATGGAAGATGGAAAGTAATTTTGCAGCATGATAGTAGATATATATTTAACTTCACGCAGTGATTTCGTGTGGAATAATTATTCATATTTTTCAGTTATCAGTTCATATCCAAAATAGGTGAATTCTAAGACTTCAATGCTTATTTTCTATAGCTTTCTATTGCAGTAACAGTAATCGAGTATCTTATTAGAAATGTAATTGTAACAATTTATTTTTTATTTTATTTTCGACTGTTCGTTTTGAATATACTGAGCATAAATACGACCTTAGATCGTATTTGAGGATTTAATGAGGTAATGTGCTGAATAAGTTGGCGAAATCTTTATATCCATTCGTAATTCTTAATTTGAAATGGATACAGTTTTTTCTCAGCAGTTGCATCGGGGTTCAACTATATTACAAAGTACCGCCCAAAGTAGCTAAATGAGCTATATTCCTCCGACTGAAGAATAAAAATCTCTCTAAAATATATCTTATGCAATATTACGTAAAGATGCACAGTAAAAATCTGAATATTTGCACTTGAATTGGATTTTGCAATGCAGGAATACCTTGCACATAAATCTGTTAATTGGTTTCAAGAAACGTCCGTTCTATGTAAAACCGCGTTATTCGAGATCTGTACAATGGATTTAAATTTAATTTGCCACAAAAATTACTGTAATAAAAGTGGGAAAAGAACGTTCGATCATCAACGGCACAAGTTATAAATGTTAATACCTTTAACATAACTAGTAACAACCCTGATTAGATTGACAAAAAGGACAAACAACATTCTGTTACGGCTAATAGTGAGAAAATTATTACCTGTTGCAGTTTAGAATCGAAAACATTGTGTGAAAAATGATTGCGACTGGGTCACCATCCCCCCCCCCCAAAAAAAAAAAAAAACTGGTATCATTCTTATTCCATTACGATAGTGTTCCATAAAGAACTCTGTTGGAAGCAATTAGTGCAATCATTAGTGCTCTATACAAAACACACACACCAAAGATACTTGTACTCGCTTTATCAAATATCTCACTGTTATATTTCAAACAATTTTTATATCATACAATATTTTTAAAAAAATTCATATGTTCTGTAGACTAAAGACGGATGCTAATGAAGATGAATTATTATAAAAGATAGGAACTGATGGAATGAAAAGGGGGAAGTCCCCCCTCCAAAAAAAACTCGGACATTATCACATGGTCTGGAATTGAATAGGGATCCCTCCCACCACCTTAGACTCATTCTTTAATTGAAGATCGTCATCACAAGTTAATACTAGACGCGACTTATACAGAATTTCCATGTATAGGCGCTATTCACTATGTGGTTATTTTTAAAATTTTGAATTGGCAAATTTATTGCAAAGCCGTAAATATGTACAACTTGCACTGTTCAACACAGCATTATGGAAGGTATTCTTGTAATTTGAAAATTGCTAATGTAAAAATGCAATAATGACACTCCTAGCATTTGTCATATCCCAAGAGCTCAAAGGAACTGAATGCTTCGTAGTTTACATATGGAACACCAGTGTTAATAGAATAAAGGCCTCAAAGATTTGCAAATTCTACTATTTAGTATTTGCAGATACTGTAACAGTACAATCAATGTAGTAAGTTTTCAGTCTAAATTTAGACAAAAATACTGAAAGCTTACAGCTGTAGAAATTTCTGAATGCTTCTTTTCGTGTCTTTCTTATTTTGAATTTAGACGTATTTGAAAAACTATAGCTTTGACATTTCTCTGAATGCTTCTCTTTTTGTATCTATAGAAATGAAAAATTCTAAAATTAATTTTGACGTAAGATATACTATTGCAGTAATTTTCAACTAGCCAGCGTTATGTCTGAGCACAAAGTTGAAAACTGGTTTAAAAGTGTAATACAAATGAATGAAATTAACATATGGCAGATTTTGAATTATAGTTTTGCTGATTGTTTCCTTGTTATAGGTCCGACTCTTAAAGTGAAGCGAATGGAAGTGACGAAGAAATACGCTGACATTATAGAAGAATTTTATCAGGGAACGTAGAAGGGATTTGTACTGTGATAATTTGGACATTAAGCTCAAAGGATTAGTTCTAGATGGACGCAAGCAGAGTGCCTTCTCCCTACTTCAGCACTGACCTTTTTTTTTTTTTTTAAAAAAAAGGACAAAACTTAATGCACACAATACTTTTTGCCTTTGGGAAAACACTGTTGCTTTACACGTGTTTCTGCAGACTTCAATTTTGTATTAAACATAATTCAAGTGAGATTTCATCCCCCAAAGAAACAGTGTGGTGCTTTAAATTTTTGGCCTCAGATTTTGTATACCTGTAAGAATTGAAGGAAAAAGATATTCTTGTAAATTGGAATAAATTTCTCTAAAGTCAAGTCTTCGTACCTAATATATATTAAAATATTTTTGTAAAAATATTTCATTTTTGAAAATATTAAGGAGAGAGTACTTAACTATATTTGTACTTAATATTTTATGTTTGCAAGTTGTTGAGTATTATTCAATCTGTTTCTTCCATTTTTGATATTTAAGGTGAACGTTGTTGAAACTGTCTCCTGAATATAGTTGTGGTGCCATGGATGTTGGTTATCATGGTATATTTGTAAATAAATGGTTTTTGTTTTTCTGATTTGCGTATTTTTTCCTATCTTCCTTACGTCATAAATAGCTCCATAAACCATACATGTAAGTTAAATCAGTAGTTTTAGATGAGAAAATAATAAACATGATTAATGACTACGGTATACTTCTCTCTTTCCAGCATTGTTATATTCCAAATGGATACGAAAACTTGAATGAAGCTACAGTATAATAATAAACATTAATACAGGAAACTATCGATTAACCTATTCGTTGCCAATGAAGTATTCCCTTGAATCTACTCGCTTACACAACAGTTCTCCCGATTTTAATCACTACTTCAGGAATCACCGTGAAGCAATCTGTATGAGGACAACAGTAAAACCAATCACCTCATTTTAAATTTGTGCTTGCACTTTGCTTTCGGACTAGTATCTTAAGGCGGATAAAAACAGTAAAGGTAATTAGAAAAAAAAAAAAAAAAAAAAAAAGCAAACTAAACGAGATTTAATCTCAAATCCAATGTTAATTATCAGAAACAAGTTATGGATCTACATAACCTTACGATGGTAATAGGGGTGACTCGTAACGCCAGCCTAGTGTTTTTAAGTTCTGGCCTAGCTACCGTGCTAATCTCTTCAATATAAGACCATTTACTGTATTGCATAAGCTTGCGTGAAGTGGGTCCTACTTTTGTTTTCTGAGTACTGTTGGGTGGCGTGTCACTCCAGTTACCATTTGTCTGTAAATTTCATTTAACCCAACAATTGTTCCTGTCGCTCACCATGGATCCTATGAGTGTTACCGACGACAATTTTGCTTACTGTCAAGAGTGCTGAATGAAGAGAGCGTGGCCAGTGATGATGATAAAGTTGAGGTTCAGTCTGAAAAGAGCAGTGAAATAGTTTGCTTCTTCTCATGCGGATTGAGAGAATTCTGCGACTACAGGGACAATCATTAAAGGTAGAAATAGCCATGTATGGTCGACTGTACAACCCAAACAAGGAATAATACATTATGATAAAATTTATTTTTTTTTTGTAAAAAAAAAAAAAAAAAAAAAAAAAAAAATCGTAGTAGTTATTGGTCACCCCATGTTACCTACCAAAGCTGTCATTGATGTTACCATCATAGGGTTAAATCTCATATTAATCGATATGTTTCTTACCCATATTCATTCATTATAATCAATGCAATCATGGTATCCTCGCGAATTAAAAATTAGCATTTCAACCAGAAGTCTACCCGCATATTAGGCAAATAGAACAATAGAAATTTTATAACCGTATTTTGACAATATAATGTAGACACTGAAAGCTCGACTTTTCTTCAAACTTATTACACATTATTTTAGTAAAATTTTAACTTAGTTCATAACTGATTATTATACTGAGTATACTTTTATACAACTCTTTTCTGTCTTACTTTGGATCAACTTCTTTCAAGTTTGTTTCGCAAATGTATATACCGGGTGCATCAGAAGTCCGGGACCATCGAACAACTTAGGTGCGTAAAGATACGAAAAAAAAGGTAGAGATGTAAGAAATTGGTGGTTTTTGATCTAAAATGCTGGAGTTTTTGCAATGGCACAAAGTTGGACTCGATACTGCATAGGTTCCCTATGTTAAATGAAAATGCAACGTTGCCAGTCCAGCAGGCTGTTTCTTGGGCCCTCACCATAACAATACACCAGTGTAGGGGAAACTGATTTTAAGGTGTTCCCTCACGCAACAATGCGCAATTTTCGGTCTTTTAACCTTAAATTTTGAGGATAGATGCACGAGACGTCGGAATTTGTTGTATATATTTTGACTGCGATCCAACGTAAAATTTCAAAATTAGTGGTTTGGATTTCACTCTAAACAATAAGCCCTGTCATATATCCTTGCTACTGATACAAAACTGTAATGTATCAAACTGAACTAATTTTGTGTGTTTCGAACACATTTGGGTTGCAGGATAAATTTGGTTGTTGGTTCCAACTTATATAAAAATTAATATTTTTTGGATATGGGGCATTCAGAGCACAAGAGATCCAAGTTAATTTTCAGAAAGGCTCACTTTAGTTCAGCAAACGTAGTATCTTCATAGCCAAGATTACGAAATGAATGAAACAAAAACCACGTGAAAGGGTGTGGGCTAGAGTTTCATAGGACAATTGCTAGATAAGGGCGTTAATGAAACTGCGCTAATTTCACTCTCCTTGCTCATAAATGTAAGGTATTAACATTATATTGTGTACGCTGCAGGTGGAATGACTAAAAGTCAAGCTCTGAATGCCACAGTCAATGATGCATAATTACGTTAAATAAATGCAGGGTGTATCAAAAAGAATACACCGAAGGAAAACATATCTTTGCAACCACGAATCCGAAATAACCTACGTGACAAGCTGCAATCTAGAGTTTTATATGATTGCCACTAGAGGGTCGTCCGTTTAGAGGTCATTCGCCCTACCCTGAATTTCAGATTTTGTGGGCAGTTATGCAGATTTAGAATCCTTTTGCTAAGCAAAGCTCAACCGAAAAAAAAAAGAGAAAAAAAAGTTTTTACACCGAATATATATATACGGATTTTGATCAGTTAAAAACTATTTCCATTGGTCGTAAGGAGCTATAGGCCTATATTGCTCTCTTGTATATTTTTTGATCCAAGGATTCCAAAGGGCGCTCTACTTAACGAGTTTCAGGTCTGCTTAAAATTCCGGAAATTGGGCCTAGCAGCTTTCCAGTTTTGATTATCTGTATTTATTCGGTATAAGAACCTCAAACTGATTCTGTTGGACTTTACCAAAAAGTTTCTAAAACTGCCTTACTTCTCCCAAAATCTGAAATTCATGATGGCGGCCGCCCCAGTGACGCCCCTGTCTAGTGGCTGTCATATGGAACTATCCCACGACCTTTCACGTGGTTTGTTACATTATTTTGGACTCTTGACTGCAAAGATATATTTTGAAAGAGAATTCATTTGCTGAGCAAACCTAAACTTTATTGAAAATGGACTTGGATCCACTGTGCTCTGAACGCCTCAAATGTTACTTTTCTTCAATGAATTTTTGACTTGAAAAAACAACCAATTATATAGGCTTGCAGAAAATATTCTGAAGTTAGCACAAAATATGAAGTGCGCTTCAAACATTACTTTTCGAAAATTTATTTTAAAATAATTTTATTAGCATTAGTGTTTTGAAATAGTAATCAAATTTTGCAACTAAAATCTCACTCGCATTCACGAAACGCGAGCTTAGGCCCTAAGGCAGCGTTTCCCAACCGCTGTGCCGCGAATGGGCCGCTGGTGTGCCGCGAGGAAATCGAAACAAATTATTAATTATATAGAAATCAAATTGCAAGACATAGGGGAAAATGTATATTTGTATTTCACATTACTATGAACCTCTACTATAAATCTACAATTTTAAGTTTAATACTGTGTTACTTTTCTGTACATTTTTAATGTTGGAAAACGTATTTATCATTGTCATGACCATTGTTGCAGACCCATTTCGTAACTTGAAATTTCAACATATCATTCAATAAATTCAAGAAAGCAAATATGCATACAAATTACCTACATTTGTGTTTTAAAAGTATAGGAGATTTGTTTATTTATTCGTTATTTAGTGATCTTCCCTTTTAGTTAAAGGTATATATATATATATATATATATATATAAATAAAAACTTCATACATAAAAAAATTCAAGTTACACCTATAGTGTGCCGCAAGTTGAAAAAGGTTGGGAAACGCTGGTCTATCCTGTATATTTGCAGGAAAATTTGGACATTTTCAGAGTTTTAAATTTAAACTAGGAAACAAATATACTTTCTTTTATTTTAACACGAAAAAATATATAAATTTTATATTTTCATAAAAAGAAGCAGTTATTTCTCAGGAAAACGGTAAATTGATGACCAGGGACATGAAGTATCAATAATTCAACTTGACTGAATTTTTTTATGTATGAAGTTTTTTTTGTTCACGAAATTTACAATTTTGAAACCCAATAGAAAAGTGTATGTCTCGAACTGAAAACTTAGTTACCGTACTTTGAAAATAAGCTTTCATTAATAATAATAAAAACACTTTGTTCAATGTGTTTAGGCAATCTTTGAAACCCAAATTCCAAGTAGTATGATTTTCAGGCTTCCCCCAATCGAACTTAAACGCATGTCATATACTGTAATAGCACTCATTTATTTGTAATATCTACTACAGGAAAGCAAAGATGGTTGTTGAATTAAAATATCACAAAAATAACTGGAACGAAGATGGGGAGGCACCGAACGGCAATTTTTTAATTAAGTCTACCACCTTTCCCACCGACTAGAATCATATTACGAAATCCTAATGCGAGAGTATCACGATGACTTCAGAAACGGACGATCAACCACAGGCCAACTATTCACAATCCGACAGACCCTACAGAACTTCTGGGAAAAGAATATCGCCACATCGTATCTTTTTAATAGAGTTTAAAACGACATATAAGGTACACGGATAGACACTGCAGGAACTCATACATATAAGCTAGGCAGTCGTGTAAAAATACACAAAAAGACCCACAAGCACAGGTAAAATTATGAAGTAATATATCAAAATAATTCCCAATTCAGAAAGGTGTCAGACAAGATGGTTCAGCCCCAATACTGTTCAATTTGGTGCTAGGCTCCGGTCCGACGAGCAGAAATAAAAAGAAATGGAACCCTAATCACTGCAATCAAACTTTAGGACACGCAGATGACATTAATATCATGGGAAGGAGTCTTAAGGAAGTGAAGGAAGCATTACGAGAGGAAACATCGAAACAAGTAGAGCCGGAAGGGAAAGAGAAAAATCCTTAATGAACACCCGAAAAATTGATGAAACAAATAAAAGTACATACATATAACTATCAACTTACCATAAACAATATGGAAACAGTCTCAGGATTGTCCAAGCAAAAGAAATAATAATTGTTCTACAGACGGCCACACGATTCAAAACGTTAAGCATTGCCCTCAAAGAGAAATCCTTAGTTTAACGCCTGGTAGGTAGAGATGCATGAGGTATGAAAATATATGATGTAAGCATGGGAGAACCAAAACAAAACCTAAGGAAACTGCTGTCCACTACAAATCAGGTGGCTTCAGATCAAACCAGAGGTGATACTTTTATCACTGAACCATCGCGACGTCGTCCTAAGCTCGAGACAAAAATGTATGACTACTCTGAGAGAGAAATGGCTACCAAAGTGGTTCACGCATTGAGAACTTAAGCCGGAGACCCAAGTACGATTCAGAGTCCAGCTGCATACTTTCTTTGTTTTATTTTTTTTTTAATTTAAAATCAATGAAAATCCTCATATGATACAAATAGTTGAGAAAATAGACTGTTTACTTCATTTTCCTTAATATATATATTATAATATTCTTTTATAGACTTGATTGTACAAAATGTCATAAATGAGAAGATATTGGTTTAAAAGTATGACACTTTGTATGTAGTGTAACGTATAGTATGCAGCTATAACTTGATGTAGCTAACGAAAGCTAGTCACGGAGAATCTTTTCATTAGGAACTAGTTCCAGAGTGCCATTCATATTACATTATCATCTAATTATACTTTTATCGACAAAAGAAAATAGCATGTCTTACGTGCAAATTTTACAAATAAAATACGCCAATTACTATTCTAGCAGACTGTACAACTATATTTCCTTGCAAACTGTTTCTTCATACATTAATAATTTGGAATTAAGTAATAAAACTGTCGCATAAATTAATCGTAAATGTAAATATCAGTAGACCTACCTTAGTACCGAAACGAATATCCTTTGTTAAAAATCTTGGATAATTTCGATCAACAGCCATCTTCGTTACCATCACAACCTTTGATGGATTTTGATGTTAAGAAGTCATTGTTGATGTTATTGTTTTGTAAAATAAAAGTACAACACATAACTTTCTGAACAAATAATTATTTATGTATCACTTGCTGCATCTACTACTATCTCCACTATAGAAATCACCTTAGATTGTTATATGACCTCCCTTATATTTGTGAACACGAAAAAAAGTCCATTCTAACGTTATTTTTGAATGTCTACACATTAAATCTTCGTGAACTTAATTTCCTGAAAAAAGAACCACCGTCAGATTTTCGCTGAAATACTTGTCAATAAAACATGAACAAACACTTGTATTTTAAGTAACGAATAAAACATCTTTTCAAAACGCTTATTGTTATTTCTCTTACTTATTTTTCAAACTAATGTTGCATGCATTCACTGTACATAGTTTAAGTTTATAAGCTTTCTCTAAAGAAACTTTCAAAAAATAGGTGTAATTCGTTACATAAAATATAACTGTTTTCTCGCGATAGTTTTAATTTCAGGAAATTTAGTTCACTAATATTTAATATGTGGACATTTAAAATTGTTACAAGAGGTAACAATCTTTAACGCCTTCTTTGTTTGTTTATCAATTTAAGGCGATTTGTGCAATGGAAGCAAGTGATACATGAATTATTGTTTGTTTAGAAAATTCTGTGTTTCACTTTTATTTTACAGAATAATATCATTATAGTTAAAAAAAAAAAAAAAAAAAAAAAATGGCGACGTGATTTTAGTAACTCTTGGGCTATCAGCCAGCTGAAGGTATACATATCCGACATTTCGAATGCAGACATCGTATTTGAATACCTTCACCTGGCTGATAGCCCGAGAAGAGTTACTAAAAAACATCAAGAATGACTTGTTTAACATCAAATTACATCAATGGTTATGATGGTGATTAAGATCAGTGTGTTCATCGAAATTATACTATCATCATCATTATCATAAGTATTCTGCTCTCACTGGCAAATTCTTGCCGCAACTCAGAAGCTTCCAAGCACTATGGTCTTCAAATAACCATTATGCCTTCACGTATGACTTTTCTGTTTTGATACCGTCCATCAGCAGTAGCCTCCTTCACTCTTCACTGCCATATACCTTCTTTCAAAGAGCTTTATTCAAGGACCAGGATTAATACACAAACATATATATATATATATATATATATATATATATATATATATATATATATATATATATATTCGTCGCGGTGCAAAGGAAGGTCTACTGAAATTAATGAATAATTAACATGTAGTACTGAATAATTAACATGTAGTACTTTATAGCGTCAATTAGTAATTGTAACAGTAAATGTATCTCCAAGACTGAACATATGTATTTAAACTTCGGCTTATCGTGATGGTGCGTTAATTACTACGATACCCAGCTTTCCTCCTCCAAGTTACCAGCCACACATTTCAGTTTGAGGATTTTGCTCTCTGTCAGATTATGTGGACTATAGTTCATCTGAGCGTACAATTTTACATTGCACACTCCAGTTATTCAAAACAAATAAAAATATTCGAAAAGCAGAAACGTAGTGAACTAGACAATACGATTTTGTTTGTGATACCGTTATCACAACTCATCTATCTGCTTTCGATTTGCAACTATAGATAGATTTAGCATTTTTTGCGGGTTCTGTAAATAGCGGCATACCAAAAGCAGATAGGTGAATTGTGGTGAAGGTATCACATGCAAAACCATCATGTCTGGTTCACTACGTTTCTGCTTTTCGAATATTTTCATTTGTTTTGATATTACAGAAGAACTCTAAAATTAGCGGCAGTATAATTTCGCTGTAATGAAGACTCTTAAGGAGCAAATTTCACTTTTTCTTCTTTTGTGCATTAAAGAATAATACCATGAGAGCATTTCTCAATTGTTACCGGTCGTTGATACTACAAGTATCTCTAGTTTTTCAATATCAGAAAATCTAGTATTTTTTTTTTTCTTTTAGCGTATCAATCATTTCAGACTATAGGCATTGGCAACGATTTTTTTAGGGGGGGAGTCAAATCCCACTTCATTTACCTTGATCTTTTTGAAAAGTGTTGCTCTTCATGTTCTTCAATTATTTACTAAATATAATCGAAACCGTCTCTCAATGATCTTAGATATTCTTCAAAGTCATCTTTTTTTCTGCAAAAACTTATATCATGAATTTCCTTCTCTAAGATATTGAACAAGATTTCTTATCTTGAGCCTATAACATAAAACAGTTCAAATAAAACATTGAAGTCAAAACTTTAAAGGGTTTGGTAGAATTTTGCTGCAGTAACTCTGGTTTGAGAATCTCATTCGTCGATGTTTTGTCATGGATTTAAAGAGTCCTAACAGTTCATCTTTAAAGCTATACAGCACATCATTTATCCTACTTCTATATTCCACCTTGTGTTTGAGGCTGTTGGTATACTTTTGTTGACTACACAGGCCGGTAGCCAGCCCAAAAATATAGGGGGGCCCATCCAACCTTATTATAGTTCATCACCATATTATAGTTCATTTCCAAGCCAACCGTGAAAATTTTAGATGGGGTAGCAAAAATCTACGGGGACCGGCTCCCCTAACCCCCCCCTGGATACGGGCCTGTGACTACACAGTCCAAAGCACTTGCTCTTTTTGAAGACTTCGAGAATAAAGAAGCAAGTCACGACATAGTTTTAGAAAAAAATTACACCCTTTTGTATAATCAACGAACTTTTCTAACACTAAATTAAGCCTATGGGCATGACAATGAAAAAATAGACTTTTGTACAAGTATATCTTTGTTTAACAAGAGGCTGCTGCTTCCTACCTCACCAACCATAACCGAAGCTCCATCGTATGTTTGAGCAACAAGTTTTCCGTGTTGAAAACGAGTCAGACTGTCAAACACAATTTTGCCTACGGTATGATGAGTCAAACTACGGTATGATGAAGACAATTGCACCGTTCTCTTTCAACACATCAAACTGCATCAAAGTGCAAATTCAACTAGTAAAGTAGAGGCTAAAGCTGGAAATTTGCTGAATCGAAAGTATTCTATACTAAATTAAAAACAAAATATTTCCAACTTAATTAGCATAAATCCTAAATAATAATAAATATTCGAATTAGAAGGAGCGCCGGGAAACATCTTTACTTCTCTCTAATTATCATTACTATGAAATTGTATACTGTTAGTACAATGAAAGAACTTTACGAATACGGAAATTACAGCTAAGTTTCCATACTTGGATTAGGAAGGAAACGAAACAATATAGTTGAATCACACTGCCAGCTCGATCCTCTATAGCGAGAGAAGAGCGAGTAGAATAAACATGCTGATGATATTCTAGATTCTCCTTGTTTTGACAGGGAACGTTCCTATTTTTTCCTGTTTCACTCAGCCGAACGGTAACATAAGGGCCATTCCGAACGTGTAAAATAAGAGCGCGCAGGATGCTTCTGGCTTGCACGCTGAAGGGTACTTCTGGAGTGAATGACCGCTATCGGGGTTGGCATTACCTCTGAAATCTACGGTATCAACAATAGTATGTTCCTATTTGACGCTGGGAGTGTAAATGTGGCATAGGCCGTCCGAACTTTTTTCTTTTTAAAAAAAAGAAAGAAAAGGAATATATGTAAACATCTTCCCATGTTGATGATGAAATTTAGAGACATATGAAAACAACGATATTTTTACCGTTACCGCCGGTAACAGCAGTAATATGCACTACACGTCCCTGTTTACTATTGATAAAATACATCGAAATGCCGTACTTTTTTGTGTGTGTGTGGGGGGGGGGGGTCATACAAACCCCACGAGAGGCATTTAGTGAAATGAGAAGTATCTTTGGTATCTATTTATGTATAAATGGGTCGGAGCCAAAGTGGACTGAAATAATTCGTATCTTTATTCACTTTTCCTACTGATATGCAAATTAAGTCGTTGTATTTCTTTAACTTGGACTAATAAAAGTCGTTGTTAACTAACTTGGACTAAGTTAGTTCTGTACTCTGTAGTACTTTGAAATTGTTCATATGTAATTCTGTATAATGGTTTCACTTCTGCAACTGTTTATCTTTTTGTCCTTCTGAAATGACTCTTGACAATTATATTAACAAGTAGGCCTACGTAAAGACCAGTACAACGTATGGACCAAAGTGGACTGAAATAATTCGTATCTTTATTCACTTTTCCTACTGATATGCAAATTAAGTCGTTGTATTTCTTTAACTTGGACTAATAAAAGTCGTTGTTAACTAACTTGGACTAAGTTAGTTCTGTACTCTGTAGTACTTTGAAATTGTTCATATGTAATTCTGTATAATGGTTTCACTTCTGCAACTGTTTATCTTTTTGTCATTCTGAAATGACTCTTGACAATTATATTAACAAGTAGGCCTACGTAAAGACCAGTACAACGTATGTTTATCAGAAGTCCTTCGTGAGTGAGTCGGCAGACGTATCGCATTCGTAGCTAATTAGTCCTGGTTCGGAGTTTAAATGGAGGACAATTCTCTCGGATGTAAGTCGGGAAGCGGTTTGGATTCTGCTTTAAGCTTATGTGACCCCTTCCAGCATAACCCGGTTGTTGCATAACACCAAGGTGAAACAAATTTATTTCTGTCCATATGATATGAACACATAGAGGAAATTATTTAAACCAAAGAAATCTGGTTTAAACACAAAACTTTTTTTTTTTTTTCAATAAAAACCATGATTTTTGTCAACCCTGGGGCTGACTACAGAAGCCTGTGAGACAGTGTACCCCTGAAACCGATCTGAGTCGCGCAAATGTTTGTTGCATTCTAAGGCCTGCAAAGCGTTAAGATCTACATTCCATGATTGCTACGACCCAGATCGTAGATTGGAGTACTGCGAGTGGTTTTAAAACATGATTGATAACGACGAAACATTTGGAGAGATAATCATGTGCTACATTCAAACTCAACGGCACAGCAAACAGATACAATTGTGTCTATTGTTCCTGTATAAATCCGGAAACACACGTAGGTAAAGCCATGAATTTACCGGGAGTAAATGCGTGATGTGAACTGTTTTATCGAGGTTTAATTGGGATATTATTCTTTGACAGCACAATTTCCGGTGAGGAGTATCTGCAGATGCTAGAAGCATCCATTTTCTTCCATCAGAAATCTTTACGCGGACGAGAGCTTTTACTTCACAATAAGATAGTGCTCCACACCACTACCATTATCTCGCCCACCCAACCCAAAGTTCCTCAATGAAAACTTACCTGAACGATGGATACGTCGAAGAAGGTTTGTCAAGTATCCCCTCACGTTCAGAAGACCTCACTCCTCTACACTTTTATTTATAGGGAACTGTCAAGAATGTGGTTTATGGACAAAAGCCTAGTACAGTGCATGACTTACGAGTAGGCATTGAATGTCCCTGTGAAGATATCGAACTTGGCACGTTGCAGTCGGTAATTCGTGCAATATTTCGGTCCATCACACGTGTATTGGTGTTAACGGCCAAGACTTTGAACACATAAATTAACATGCGTTCTTCATTATAAATTGCAATGTAATAATAGATTATTAAACTATAACACTATCGAATATGAGATGTTTCCATTAATCCATTTCCGAGTTACACACAATTAAAGAGTGTACACATTTCGTGAGCCACTCTCCATATATGTAAGACTTTATAGAAGTATCTACTTCCTTCTTTTTAGAAACTGAAATATAAAAAAATTGTCAATGATGCAAAATGTGTTTCAAGGAACGCGGATAAGTCTTCACGGATTCCCAATACAATACAATTTAAGAATATAACATGAATTTTAAAATTGTATCTTAAGGAGGAACACGTCTTTAAATCTACGTTCCAAATTTAATAAAAGCTAATATTGAATAAAATCCATTGGGGTGTTTCTTTTAAAATTTGAGTTTTCACAACTCTGGTTGAATATATATATATATATATATATATATATATATATATATATATATATATATATATATATATATATATATATATATATATAAATGCGAACTGCACAAATCTTGTGGCCTTGAGAAACAAGGAATGAAAAGTGCATTCGAAACCTAGAAAGAAAAAATTACTATAATTGGAAAGAACATTATTGAGGTCAGTAGATAAAGTTAAGTGCGATATTTATTTTGAAAGATCTTTTAAGGATTCCTACGTAATTTAATGTGAGAAATCGATTGGGGTAATCTCGATTCCTGAAAGTGACATCATCAAGGTTAAATGATTAAAAGCTCTCAATTAAAATTTCGAAATTTCGCTTAAGCTTCCCGACAACCCTGCCCTAATAACTCGTGTTTCAAGCAACGATTCACTGACACAAGTCATCATCATCATCCATACACAATTTAGTTTTGTTAGAGCTGACTTGGTTCAACTGGAGCTGTTAGACAATGAACTATAAAGAAAAAATAAAATTATCCAGACAGATTTGTCGCCATGGACAGCAAACTTCGGTTGGTAACCGTACTCAGACAAGAATAATGGCTTCACTTCCAACTATGGAAACAAAGTCGTATCTGCATATGTTAAAATAAAGAAGTAAATTTTCCTTTACGCTCATCCTTACCTGAGGTCTACTCCTTCCTACTTCATCCCTCACAGACGCGGATTAGATGCACTGCTATTTATAGTGACGTTCAGCACCTGTAGGTTGGTGGGTTTCTTGTACAGTTACACCAAGCACTCTTTTCTGTAAAGATGCAACAACGCCATCGGTCGCAGAATATTTCTAAAACAGTACTACTCTTTGTATCTGCGTAAGGATAAAAACTGGAACCTCTAATTAATCTTTTCCAAAAGACGATAACTAAGTTGACCGTTCAGCTGATTAGAATAATCTCACAATATAAGTTCGATCGAAATTTGAATACATTTGTGAAGAGTTTTTGGTCTAGAGAGGCGTAATCCTTAGAGGCGAAAGAGAGAGAGAGAGAAAAATACAAATCAATTTTTTCTTCAGATTCGAGATTACCGTTGCTCAATGCTACCGTTCATTTTTTTGATCTTTGAACTGACCCTGATGTGGTCTCCATCAGAAATCAATTCCCTCATCAATCGATTCCTCTCTCACGTGCATACCAAACTTTACTAACGAACCTGTTGGTTACGACGCACCTTCTTGTGACCCTAGCCATCTGTTGAAAAGCGTCCTACTTTTCGATTCACATGAAGGGGAGCTGAAGCGTGTAATGTAAACCTTCAGCTGGCATGGTGACAAACCACTTAATTTTATATATATATATATATATATAATATCGGATGTTCTAAAAAATGGCACACACGGATAACATAGCGCTATTCTTCAGGTCAAAATAAAGCGAAAATGCCATAAAATGATATACCCTCCGCAGACTCCCTCAGTCGCTATGGTGAATCAAAATTTCATACACATTTCCAGACGAGGACCCGCATGACATACAATTATATATATATATTTTCGCTTTGACTTATAGAATAATGCTCTGCAGTCCGTGGGCTCCATTTTTAGAACATCAGATATATAGAAGTTAACCTGTTCATTTGAAAATAAGGGGTAGTTTCACCTTCAAATCACTTGGCAATGACTCTGGCTTACATGCTAGTGATACGGTTTGTTATTTTTAACGGTAGTGTGGATGTATGCCATAAAAACTAGTGCATAAAACACGAACCAACTTGTGCTAGGTGGCATCTAAAAAGCACGAAAGTTAACTAACCGAGTGAGGACAGGAGCACACCAGGGAGGCCCGAACCGCAGCATGGCGGTGCGTCCATGGATAACAGGCGCGTCAGCAACGGTGGATACATAATAAACGAGTCATTTACAACGACGCACTATTAGTCACAGCACTGGCTCCGGAACAGTCAATGGATTTAGAGGAGATACTAAATGCCATCCAAAGTGTGTCCAAAGAGTCCGCTGTAATGCAGACAGGCTTTGCCAAAGTGGGCCCAGCCCGAAAAAAAAGCACCGGTTTTTTTCGGGTTGAACCCACCTGGATTTTTGAGCTTTTCGTTAGTATATTATTGGTACAACTAAGGTGATCACATTGGAAGTGATTGTTATCAGATTTTGGACTTTCCTTGGGCGAATTAGGTGCTTTCACAATAAGGTATACAACATTCAACGTAAGACCTTTATAAAGTTCTGAATGCACTGAATGGATAAAGAAGGAAGAGCCGTACCTTAGATTGAGATAATTATAGAACAAATTAATGTATGGATTGTGCTTATAGCCTATTTGAAATAAAATATGCAATTTTATATTTTAGAAAATATTTTCCGTGAATAGTGTGCTCGCCCACTCGGCGACGCCGAAGGACGTTACCCCTCATACGTCTGAAGGGTTTAGGGCCATAGCTGCTGGTACTACTAGTAAATATGTAGCGTATTAATAAAACTATTAGTATCGTATTATTTTTTATTACCTTTGATGGTAACGCAAATATTATTCAGTAAGTTTGGTTTCCCTACAACAGCTTAGTTCAGTTATTTGTTGCTACTTTTCAAATAAGCATTCTGTTGAATCAACAGCAGCAATAGCGTCAAAATTCTTGTCAAATTTAAGGAGCTTAATGCTCGGAGTTTCGAAGAGTACGTAACGCTTACTATTTCAAGTGCTGGATTCAAACTTCCGTACTAGTGGAAGATTCGATGCACAATAAACAAAGCTTGCATTTTCGGAAAATAATAATAATAAAAACCGTCGCGAAAGAAGTACTCGGGAAATTCCCGCAATTGAACGCACAAAGCATCGGAACTGAATACTTCAACAATAAAACTATTTGAAACATGATTTTATAAAACATGAGTTATAGATTTGTTTTAAATTAATAGGCCTAGGTTTAGCAGAAGAGGTCCAGCTCTTTTCTCTAAAAAATGTTATAATTTTGGCAATTTCTGTTCACATTCGGTTAGTTAAGGGTAGGGTTGGTTAGTTTAAGTTAGGTTAGGCTAGTTTAGTTTGTGTTATATTAGTGTAGGAGTCCCGCATAATTTTCCAAAAAATGATAGAATTTCGCTTATTTTTATAAATATTACGTTAGTTTAGGTTAGTTCAGGTTAGCTTAAGTTAGTTTAGATTTGATTACGTTATGTTACGTCTAAGTACTTGTATCACTCATTTCTCCTGTAAATTTTGTTTTTTACGTGCTTCTGGACCCCTTGTACTAAACATATCCCAATTAATATATTTTGTGTTCATATTAGGCGAATGTCACTGAGACTATTGGGATGATGCAATCTACATTTGTTCGTTCGTCTGCCTGCACCATACATACAACAGGGTACCACTTTACGTCTTTCAAGTTTAAATTTTCAACGTACAAGCACGACACACACTAAATTTCCTGTACAGATTTTGGCGGCATACTAACGTAAAATTTCAAAATGGCGGTCATTTGTTCAAAATAGCGGGTATCCACGCCGCGAGTTTGAATTAAGTTGAAATTTCCAGAGTAGAAGCATAAGATACTCTAAATTAGCTGTATATATTTCGGCGGCGATCCAACATAAAATTTCAAAATGACGGTCATTTTTGAAAATAGCAGTGAATAGAAAATTGTTGCAAGTTGTGACAATGATAATCTTGAAATATAATCTTCTTTTAAAACTTTTACCCCAAAGACATTGAAAAAAAAAAAAACCGATGAAACCCGTATGGGCCCAGGTAGGATGGGCTTTAAAAAAAAACGGTTTTTTGAAACCCTGAGTACAGACCATGTCATTTAAGATTCAACATTAAAAATTAAGCGTTGAGGAAAAGAAATCTGGTTGCAATCCTCAAGCATAAACTAACTGAAACTTAATCCGATCTCTTTATTTACTATTTATGTTCCTTTGCTACCTACACCCTTGAAAAAATATCTGCACTGCACTTATTTGTATACAACTTATGCAATCAATTCGCTTAACAAAATTGTTGTATTGGCTAATTTACTATTTCATTAAAAACATACATTAGTACTAAAGATCGAACATTCTTCTTGGTTTTTCAGATTCATTTGGCTTAATATTCTGTAATTCTTGTAACCCGTGTAACACTAACTTGATATTTGCTTTAATTTTAGCACTATCTGTTCTCAAAGATTCAACCTGTTTGTTAAGCTGTGTCAATTTCTTGTCAATAAACTTCACCGCTTCATCTAATGTCAACTCCAAGTAGAAACCAAAACCTACGTGAACAAATATCTTGGTTGGGTCTGTAACGTTAGCTTGCACATAAAAATTACATCCCAGATCTATCTTCGTCTTTACACCTTCTTTATCAAGTTCAGCATCCTGCATAGTTTGAATTGTGTTCTTTAACTGAACATATTCAGCCATTCTTTCACATAGTTTGTCACGTTCATTACATATCTTCTTCAAGTCTTCCCGCAATACATCGTTTAGAAAATTTTCGTATTGAAGAACTTTCTGCGTAATCTCTGCTCTATTCACAGCCATTTGTTGTCCTTGCACTAATTTCTGTTCATATACTACTGTTCCGTATTGAAACGTTTGTATATTATGAAACTTTATACACACAGAGAGTTTGTATCATATGTATTTAATAACACTTACTCCCTCCAGATTATAGCATATTCATACGCATAACAACGAAATTTTTACGCCATACAAGACACCTTTTACTTCTGCTTTGTCTTGTCTTGTCGTAGACCATTACCGGTCAAATAAGTAGGTGCAGCAGCTCGCTATTCATGTGTGCTACGAATGCGAAATTTCCTACCTCGAGACCGATCAGTTGGACAAGCACAAGGTGACCGCGCCAAGGTTGGACGACGACAAGCCTGGACACTTTTTGTGTCCAAGCTTGTCGTTGGCCAACCTTGTCGTCAGCGACCCAAAATGAGATATATCAAAGCATCTCGGGGTCGATCCCGACAGGCCTGGACACCTTCAGGAATGTGTCCAGGCTTGTCGTCGACCAACCTTGTCGTCAACGACCCAAAATGAGATGTGTCCAGGCTTGTCGGGATCGACCACGACAAGCTTGGACACCCTAGGAATGTGTCCAGGCTTGTCGTCGTCCAACCTTGTCGTCAACGACCCAAAATGAGATGTGTCCTAGGAGAACATACTATAATGAGGTTGCCCTGTCGCTCAATATCCCATTGTTGCGAATAAAGTTTATTTCGACAGCACATATGAGGTAATGGTGCGCGCAAATGCATGAGTCTTCCACCCATTCAAAGATTGTGGATCAGGTTCTAAATTCATTTTTCATCATTTTTCATTACAGATGCCGCGCAGGTACGTACATTAGGAAAACAACAAAGAATTCGTATTCGCAAGAAATTTTGCAAAACGCATAAAAAATTAGAGAAGTAGGAAGATCTTACAACATATCAGAATCAACATTGAGAAAATACTTGATACTAAAATAGCCATCAGTACCAAGATTAGGTAGGCATTCAGTTCTTTCCAAAGAAGTAGAGTTAGAACTAAGAGACTATGTGTTTACTCTGAGTAAAGTATTTTATGGCTTGACACCGAAAGAGCTTAGGCGTGTGGTATTTCGATATGCTGAAGAGATGAAAATAAAGAATAATTTTAACAAAGACGTAGAGTTAGCAGGAAAGGACTGACTATATGGGATCCTACAGTGACACCTTGATGTTAGAGTGAGGCAGCCTGAGGGAACAAGTTAGAACAGAATTACGTAAGTTAGTGAAAGCGTTTGCTAAAAAAGACATATTATCAACATATTTCTTAGTTTACTCGACTACTATTTCAGACTAATGTTAATGAAGTATGAATTACAACTGCATTCGTATTTTCATTAATCTTCGGATCTCCAGTTTTGTTGCGCCCCATTGCCCAGCCTTCTGTGCCCAATTATCCCATAACGTGGGACACACACATATCTTGTTTTATTGCAGTATAGTTTCCCTATGTTTAATTATAGACCTAAACTAATATTACTGTATGACGGTATAGTGAAGAAAGAATCTATTCAGGTAATTACTATTTCTTTGTCCTCATTGTCATCACCACACGAACGTATTTGGCTTAGGTGCGCACAAATCCCCCACTTTCCCTTGTATATGAAGTCCTGATTGACTTTGATAGACGTCCAGGCCAAACTGATTAAGTTTGAAAGTTGAACTTCGGAAACAATATAGGATTTGATGACGAAAGATAGGTATCACTGAAGAAGGATTTTTGGAAATTCGACGTGGAAGGGGGGGATACTGGCGGGAATCCCTTAAAGTTGAATATGTGAAGTTCGGTCACTGAACTTTTCGTTTGAAATAATTAAACACGTCTTTAAGTGAATTTTGATATTCAACCTAGAAGGGAAGGAAAAAATAGGGGGTGGTTGACTAAGATACTTTACAAGGCATTCAAATTTCGTGCAAGACTTCAAGTTCAAATTGAAAGGTGCAGAAGGAAGAAAGTAAGATATTATCTGGTAAAACTTAGCGGAGGGGAGGGGAAAAATTGGGTGGTATATATACACAGTGTATTATTTTTTAAATTTTTTTCTAATTGTGTTAATTAATCACGAATGGCCTCCTCAAAGTTTTATTTGCTCTCAGGTACATACATATATATATATATATATATATATATATATATATATATTGAATGTTCTAAATATGGCGCCCACGGACCACAGACCATTATTCTACAAGTCAAAATAAAGCTATATATATATATAATGTATACCTTTCGAATGCTCGTCTGGAGACACAAATTACACTATGTGGCAACGTCGCAAATAAAGAACCACAGATTAGATCTACCAATCTATCAAATAGTTATAAATGGTAGCTGAAGTCAATATTGGTTGACGCTAGTATCATTTATTAGTGTAGCAATCTATTCAGCTGCTTTTTGTATTCTTAGAGTAATTCTAATGGCTCCAAGTTAATCTACGATGTTGCCATATTGTGAAATTTTGATTCCTCATAGCGGCTGAAGGAGGCCCCGGACGGCTTAGCATCATATAACATTTTCGCTTTATTTTGGCCTCTAGGATAGTGCTCTGTGGGCGCTATATATACCATACATATTATTCTTTATCCCTTTCCGAAAAAAATCAGCGTGGGGGTAGAAGGAAGGATACATTAATATTTTATTATAATTATTATTTTATTATATATTATAACTAGCAGCGTTCACCCCGCTTCGCTGCGGTCACCCCGGAACGCAATAAACTTTGTTACTTAGATAATTTTTACTTTTTCGCTTTCAAGTGATATGATAAAAACCATAGAAGAATGATAAAAACCATAGAAGATTGCAGTAAATGTTAACATTATATCGCCTGTCATTTATGTTAACCCGCCCCGCTTCGCTGCGGTCACCCCGGAACGCAATAAACTTTGTTACTTAGATAATTTTTACTTTTTCGCTTTCAAATTGCAGTAAATGTTAACATTATAGCGCCTGTCATTTATGTTAACCCGCCGAGTGACACGGTCATGCGGGTTGCATATAAATACGTTTATTTTTATACCTATGATGAACTAACAAAGGATTTGTACGTTATGGACACTTGAATGGTCAATTATCTCAAGACACTGGTAATTAAAAATTAAAGTGATATGATAAAAACCATCTAGGGTCCAAATCCTAATAACCCCCCAAAAATGAAAGAAATTGGTTCAGCCGTATTAGCGTGATGAGCTAACAAAGGATTTGTGCGTTCTCTTTTATATAATAGATAAGGTGACATTATAAGTAAATACAAAACATGTACTTCCGATACTATGCTGAATCATTTCTTTTAACTATATATTACTATTCTCAATCTAACCCCATTCCGCAAACTTTGATGTGCAGTTTCTTCCATATGTATTTTTGGGGAGGCAGTGCCCTGCGGGGCTCTGAGAGTATCCCCCTTGAAGAGACCAAAATAATACGTCTATAATATAATAATAAAAACAATAGTACCGTGTAAAAATAATATATGTCCCTCCGAATATTAAATGTGCCCCCTGGAACATTTTTTTCTGAAATAAACACTGGCGACGTGGAATAGAACAGAAGTATTCGAGATAGCTACACTCTTAGGTAATCTCGTGACAATCATATAGGCGGCGAGGGAGAAAGATCATTTGTGCCCCTTCAGCGACATAGGCACCAATGTGGCAAAAGTTCAGACAAGAAAGAAACATATTTTTTCATTCCCTTCCCCCAAGACTTTGTCTTGGATCCGCCTCTGGCGATAATATAATAATCTAAACTGGATTGTAGGTGAATGAGGTTGAATCATCTTTATTTTTCTTATTCTCCAGAGAAAATATGCCAGATTTGACCAAAAAACCAGATGCTAGGTGCAATAATTATGCCAGATTCAGCCCCAACATGCTGGATTAGGTTTTATTCCACAAACCTCTCGCAAGTTTTTATTATTTGCAACTGAA
Source organism: Thermobia domestica (assembly GCF_964235325.1). Taxonomy (NCBI): domain Eukaryota; kingdom Metazoa; phylum Arthropoda; class Insecta; order Zygentoma; family Lepismatidae; genus Thermobia; species Thermobia domestica. Next base: position 194,691,901 of record NC_137455.1, on the reverse strand, counting down.
ACAGAAATAGGTGTTGTACAGAGAATACCATGATTAATGATTACGTATTATTATGAAAGTACTATGTAATTATTATGACAAAGATGGAAGTCAAAAGCAGTAGCGTAGCGTGGTATTCCGAAATGGGGATGCCAAAGTTAGTCACTTGTACGATACAATACTGCTGCAATCAGCAATATGAGGGGAAATATATGATATCGAGGAAATATGGGATTATAAAAAAATTACGGGGCCAGGCCACCCTAATTGGTGGCCTAGTGGGGCTTACAGAAGCAAATGCGTGGATTACGTTAGAAGCTAACAAGCAATTGTCTCAGGTCCTTCTTGCCACTACCGTTGTGACGAGAAAACTTGCCCCATTGTTGAATGAACGTTGTTTTCAGTATAGTTAGTTCCCTTCATTTCTTTTTCGTGGGAAGCTTCTTTCTCTTTCTTTACATACCATCCCTCAATCTCGTTATATATATATATAATGTAGCCCCTAGAAATTTGTCATCTTGGGTACGGAACTCAGTGTATACGTATATCATTTGAAGATGTAGAAAGCACTTAAAACAACTAAGGGGGCCTGTTTCTGTGTGTCTATTTTGCTGCCAGATATCCAGACTCGAAATGTCCAAGCAATCTTTGCGAGGAGCGGGGAGTGCTCGCTCTCTTGGCCTACCAGATCGGTGACCGTGATTCTACATAATGCTTTATATCTATGCTTGTGTGTAAGCTCCCTCAGAGTTTCTTGCTACGCCACTGGGCATACTATGTATTTGTGATGAAGATTAAAAGTTTGCGTTTAATTACGATTACAATTACGATGCATTTAATTAAGACTAAAGCATTACTCTTTTTATACTATTATTTACATAACCGACGTGCTTCAAAAAGGCATTGAACTAGCCATTTCTGTTTTGTTCTATTTCCTTGCAGTTCGCACTCGTACGTTCTGTATAGCTTAGTTCAAAATAGATAGAGTTGGAAATACTTGAGAATATGCCAGCTTATATGTAAAGCAAAATGTAGAGTTGCGAGGGGCGAAGAGGAGTGAGAAAGCAAGTACTTGAGCATGCGCATTCGACAGAAAGCAGACGAAAACTCCGAAGCTTGTAATAGGCCTGGATGCCCAAGGAACATAGCATACAAGAGGAAAGAATGAATGTGCATTTGAGTGACGCGCATGCGTAGGTTCCGCTTGTCAATGTAAAGCGAGAGAGCGCATTCAGAAAATTGCAGTGGAAATATTTGTGATAATTACAAGCAAACAATTTATGTATAATGAAATACGTACTTTTTTTTTTAACAGGGAATGCCGGGCGTACTGGCGTTCCCTTATGCTACGCCGCTGGTCAAAAGGATTTTTCAGCAATATAAGTATTTACACGTTCAAGTTAAAATTAATATTTTTTTGTCAACATACAATCATTGGAGGTTATGAGTGCTTTGACTACTTTAACTAAACGCAGAATAGAAGAGAAGTAGTTTTACACTAATCTGTGCAAGAATCAGAAAATACATAATCCCAACAAAATTGGTAAAATTATAGTGACAATTTTATTAAGAACACTAAAGTAAGATATAATTTTAAGTGCTTGTTATAGAATCCAGAACACAGGTATTTACCTTAAATACAAAAACTAGAGTTAAGATTTTTCCAAGAATACAAAATTGTTTACATTTGATATGATATTAGTCTTTAATGAGTAGTAAATATTAATAAGCTTTTAACTCTTTCGTGTACTATTTTTGTTTTCTAGAAGTGATAGGACGATGCATCTTTTAGTTTACGTTTATGAGTCGTTTAGATTAATTGATTTAGGGTTAATTTACACCATAGGCGTCGATAACAAAATTTGTTCCTCAAAATTTGCTTGTCCCTAGGATCCGGATATTTTTGCATGGATATCAGACAACGAAACATACATATTCAAAGCCTCCCTTCCCCCCCAAAAGAAAGTATTCTGAATTTAGTGTCCATGGTTTACAATAATATAATTTCATTGGGGTTAAGTTTCAAAGTTGGGCGTCCGTTTGGAGCAATTTTTTAAAAATTTACAGGAAGGATATGGATAATTTGACCGTTTATGTACTTGATAATATATGAGTCTTGAAAAATCTGTTTATTTGTTATATATAAGCGGTTATAAAGATAGGACTATACGGCGAGCGGAGGGAACTACTTGGCGCAAGGTAACTGAACAGTTGCATTGTGTGAAAGAAACGAGCATTTATGTTATTAACATGGCGAATGTACAAGGGCAATGAACTAACAGTTTTAACATTTATGAAGCAATACGTTGATAACGAGCAAAATCTTTTAAATGTTTGTGAAGAGCACGGATTAATGAACCTAATAGCAAATTGCAGAAAGTGTAGAAAGGAGATAACAGCGAATAAACGTGGCGAAAGCGGACGCCCAACTTCGGAATAAATGCCATTCATTGTAAACAGATATATTGCAGCTCTTCTAAATTAATGTCTCCCCCTTAGCAATTTATGTGCATACCAATAAGTAAACGCTGGTGCATTTGACTAGCTTGCAATCGTAAGACTGCATCACCAACTTTTCCTCACATTGGCAAGCTTTGAAGGTTTTGATTTTGAAAGCATCTTTCGTTAATGAGTTCATTTGGTTTTGAGTTTAACGCCCCCTTCAGCAGCGAGGCTATATGAGACGTGTACCTACTGAATCTGAACCACATGAGCTCCCGCTGGGAATCGAACCCGAGTCTTGTGCCGTTAATGTATTTACCTTGCAGTCATTACTAAAATAGGTAAATTATATATATATAGTAAATAGGGTTTTATTGGACAAAATTCACTTTAAAATTGGAGAGACAACCGGATACAACAAAAATATTTAAAGAAATGGAATACCTGACGAAGAAACTGGACGTGTTCCAGACCAGTAAAATGGAAGTAGACCAAAGCTGAACGACTATAAGACAATCAACATGGTCAGAAATCGTGAAACAGGATATAACTATTACCGAAAAAAAAATGTGTAGGTGGCAACAAAAACTAAACCGGCTATAATCATTCGACATAAAGAAAGTGAGACAACGAAGGAAACAGCAAGAAAATCAACTGAAACAATCGATCCCAGGAAAGATAAATTAAAAGTAGCTTGTGTTAGAGCAACTAGAGATCTCGTCGTCCTCGAAACGGGAACTAAAGAAGATCTACAGAAAATCACAACAAAAGAAGAAATTAAGAATTATTTTGAGGAAAGTAGAAAAAAGAATCCCCTAATGATCATCTACGGGGGTCCGTTTGATCTGAAAGATCAAGAAATAATAGAAACACTAATAGAACAAAATTTTGAAGACAATCTCCAAGAGGAAACCAAATCCATGAAACCAAGATTCAGAGCGGGAATGAAAAAGCAACAAAGATGTCACTTAGTTATATAAAGGCCACCCTTAATAAGGAAACATCTAATAAACAACGATAAGGTATATATCGACTATGAGTCGCATAAGGTAAAGGACTTTTTGGTAGTACCAAAATGTTACATCTGCCAAGAGTTTGAGCATGTTGCAAAATACTGCGATAATAAGGAAAAACAGAGATGTCGGTATTGTGGTAATCTAGGACACAAAGGAAATGTATATGATGAAAAAAATTTTTAAAAAAAGAGTATGTGTTCCGTGCAAACTGCGGCTCAAGTTTTACCAGACTCCCAAAAGTGAAGAATGTGTATCTTACAGGGTAGCCAGGGAAAAGAAAGGGATAAAAGGAGACTGGAACAATCCTTAGAAAGGAAAAGAAAAGGAATAACAAGTACTAAAGATACAGCAATAAACAGAACCCTAAGTGGAGGAGAATCAAGGTAATAACGAATTTTCTACCCTCTTAGAAAATAGATTGAAAATAGATATGAGAGAAATAAAACTGAAAAATTGGACATCCCAAAAATAGATGAATCCTTTCCAACGAAATAGAGAGAACAACATACAGGACAACGCAGTTCCTTCTACAACTAGGAGATAATTCAATCTTATTGGGCCCTAGGCCTCTATATGAAAATATGGATGACAAATATAAGTTGGCGAAATTGGAGGACTTACAAATTTTAACAATAGCTTTTAGGCGAATTGTGGGGGATTTGTACGAAAAAGATAGAACGATAACATATCCATCTCTTGAGGAAGTAGACAAGATGGAACTGAAAATCTACGATCTTCCGGCTAATGGCTGGAAACTTATAGATTTGGCGAATAAAGTTTATGAAAGGCGAGGGATCTACTGGAATATAGAAAACGTATATAAACAACTAGTAAATGCACATGACAGGGTCTACTTTGATTTCAGCAAATCAAGTAGGGAGGCAATAGTTCATACGAGGTATGTATAGTCATAAAAAATATAAAAATAATGCAAAACAATGTTCAGCGATCAAAAATAGCCACAATGGAACTCAGGAGACAGGCAGAAATAAATGAAGTGGATATCGTAGTTACCCAAGAACCTTATTTAGCTAAAAACAAACTTACAACTTTCCCAGAATCTTCAAGATTTTAATAGGAAATGAATCAAAAGTAGCAATTGCTGTATTGAATAATGAAATTGAGGTACTCAAAATTGGCCAGTATTGTAATGATTGGTTGATTTGTGTTGAAATTAAATACAATGGAAGAAGTTGTTGGCTTTTAAATTCTTATTTTCAATTCAACATGAACTCTCGAATTTTTATTGATAAAATACAGGAAATTATTCAGCAAAATCCAAAAAACTAGTATATATTAACCATGGACGCTAACGCTAAATCTGTTCTTTGGGGATCCCCTGAAACTGATAATAAAGGTGTCTTCATAGAGGATTTCATAATCAAAATGGATTAATTGTATTGAACAGAGGTAATAAGCCAACTTTTGTGGGTTCAATGGGTTCACCCCATATTGATATACAGTAGAGCATCGATTATCCAAAGTAATTGGGGGACATGGGTGTTCGGAAAACTGGTTTGTTCGGATAATCGAACTGTACTGTACTGTACTGTACTGCACTGTACTGGACTGTACTTCTACAGCCAGTGCCAAACCGACAGAAGTGTGCTGATTGTTGAAACACAGCGACTGGCGGCTTGGGCGGTCAGCAGGGCCTTATGAAGGCCCATTAGAAGCAATGTTCCGCCAGCGGTGGCTCAGTGCGGCGACTACTGTGGGAAACTTGGTTTGGGAGCGAGGGGGATGATGGACGGTAGGGTGGGAGAGTAACAGGTGCGAGCGAGTACACAGTTCGGTTAAGCGGTCGTTCGGTGGACCGACGTTCGGATAATCGACGCTCTACTGTAACACTATGCTCTCCACAATTAGAAATATGGATAAAACGTGGATGGTACAGGATAGAGTAACTAGCAGTGACCATGACGTAATCACATTTGAAATAGCAAATGAATCAAACAAAGAGCAAATTAAGAAATATAGTATAAATAAAATCAATTGGAGCAAATTTGAGAAAAAGCTAGAATTATCTGAAATAAGCTATTTTGAATTACCTGGAATAAGCACAAACAAATTATAGGCTACCGAGAAAATTAATTAAGACTTATCAGGAGGTAAGTCTCGATGAACTATGATTCCAGCGTATGGGCACATCGGTTAATAGAGAATAATTCCTTAAAAGCAAAAATAAATCGCCCACAAAGAAACCTTTGAATTCGGCACGGTGGCATCTTCAGCACGACAGCGCAGTGTGTATTTTGATGGGTTTAACCAATGTATTTAACAGTAAGCCAGAGAGCGGCAACGTATTGGTATGTAAAAAAAAAAGGTAATTTAAATAAGACGAAAAGATTTTTAGAGACCAAGGCAGAAAAATTATATGAAATAGAAAGACAAATTCAACAAAAATAGATATGGGACTGGCAAGTAGATAAAACATCAAGAAAATTATTGACATTTTTTCCAGACGTTGAGACGCTACTCAAATGGAACTACTTCCATCTCAACAAAGGACTAATTCACTTCCTAACAGGACATGGTCCCTACACAAAACATCTTTATAGAATCAATAAGAAAGAACATGATAGATGTGAATGTGGAGAACAACGTAGACCTGAACACAGTGTTCTGTGGTGCCCATTTCTGGAGGAGCATTTGCGAATTCGTGACCAAATTAGACAGAAAGATATTAAAGCTATCTTGGAAGATGAAGATGATTATAAAATCCTGGCAGATGTAGCAGAGGAATACTCAGAACTATGCAGAAAAGCATTTCACAGAGAAAACACCAATTAAATGGGCATGAAGCATAGAAAATGGAATGAATGAGGATCCCTTCGTCTTGGAACGAAGGAAACTTCTGGAAGCGCTAGATCTCCAAGCCTCCAGGAAGGAATTTAAGTGAAGGTGTGTGAGTGCCTAGAGCATTCTCGGTCTTTTGACTAATAAGGAACTCCGGATGCTGCGGGAGCGTGTCTATGATTCGATGGTGACGGAATGAGTGTCAAATCTGGAACCGTGGGAAAAACATACATTACCATGTAGAAAAGAATAGAAACAATTAAATAAAATATCCCAAATTGGGACACGAAGACTCGGAAATAGAGCATCATCTCGAAGCCGCTCCGCGATTCGGTTACAATAGCGTGCGATTTTCGGTCCGTATGCGGCGGCGGGACTCAACTAAACAGGGCCCGCATTAAGTGCTTCGAGTGGACCCTGGGCCTCATGGCGATACTCACGATCCGTTTCTGATGTGCAGGATGAACCGAGATCAATGAATAATACAGCCATAATCATAATTTTAAAAAATCAGTGAACCAACTTTAACGATATGACACTGAGGTGTATTATAGAAAAGTACAGTGTTTAGTGAAAATTGTGTGTATATAGTGATTATTAACCACACAGGGGAAACCGTGACGCAGGAGACGAACACACACACAGGTGAAAATCATTTAGGTGAAAACCAAGAATAGATAAGAGAATCAGTGTAAGGAGACATCAAAATTATCTGACTGGAGATCATAGCATAAGAGGAGAAAATTTCATGTTATTTGAATTAAATCTTTAAAATCAATAAGACAAAAATAGAAAATGTGGGTTTTGAAGAAATATAAACAATTGTTAATATATATGATAATTTTGGTAGTAGCTAGATACGAATCAAATTTTATAAAATAATATGATAATAAAATTAGGTGGGAATTAGGTAGTAATCAAATTTTTGTTAATTACGTAATATGTATAATTGATTGGGTAGGATTAGATAGCTCGTCTTTTTGTTTTTGTTTTCGTCCTTTTGTTTTTGAACTTTTGTTTTGTTTTATTTGTTTGTTCATTCTTGTTGGATGCTGAGTGTTGTGATCTCGTCCTTCCCATCCTTTTCCTTGTTCCTTTTCTTCGTAACAATTATCGCAAATAAAGGATGATGGAAAAGGCTAAAGAAAAATAGAATGCGATTATGATAGCCTGTTTCGATTAAAGTCTTCAGATGCCGAAACTGAAGAGGCGGATCTGAGCATTATATATATATTCGGGTTTTCTAAAACTGGCGCCCACGGACCACATATTAATAACACTATTCTACAAGTCAAAATAAACCAACAAATGTATATTCTTGTACACCTTTTGGATCCTCGTCTGGAGACGCGAATTGTACTATATGGCAACGTCGCAGATAAAGAACCATAGATTAGATCTATCAGTCCATCAAATAATTACATTGATTTTTGCCAGATACAGCTACAGTCAATAGACGTTGACATTGGCACCACTTATTGCCTTAACAATCGATGCAGCTGTTCGATGGATTTGTAGGGCAATGCTAATGGTTCCAAGTTAATGTGATATGTTGCCACATAGTGAAATTTTGATTCCTCATAGCGACTGAAAGAGACCCCGGAGGGCATTCCATCATATAATATTTTGCTTTATTTTGACATGTAGAATAGTGCTCTAGTGGTCGTGGGCGCCATTTTTGAACACCTGAAATATATATATATACCTAGGTAATTTGCCATTTGTTCGTAATTCCATTGATTCCATTGGTTAGTTGATTTAGTTTTGCGTCCTGTACAGCACCGAAGCTATATGAGATGTGAGCTTAGAGGTTAACGTGAAACCCTAACTACACAAGCTCCTACAAGGAATTGAATCCGGGATTTCTGACAAAATTGAAGACTTTGGTGCAAAAACCAGTCAAGTTAAAAAAGTGAAAGTGTAAACGAGATAACTTCACAAGGGTTTCTCCTCGTCCGATTTTCTTCAAACTTGGCACACATATACTAGACCAAAAATAAATTGACACGTGCTTTTTTTCTTCCGGAAAATAGGTTAAGGGGGGCAAAGGGCCACTATTCAAAAAAGAGTTCCCTTGATTAAAAGGGTCACATTAAAGAAACGAAGCTCTGCCGATGCAAAGAGGACTTAAAAGTAGGAAATATAGGTTTTATTGTTTTTGCGAGAAAAGAGTTACAGGGGGCAATGGCCCCTTCAAAATGACAAAGGATCCCGCACAATCCTTACGGAAAATAGATTTCTGTGGAATTGCTTGAAATCGTGATATGTTGTAGATAATGTGTTCCTGAGAAAAAGTCTTAATGGGCACAACCACAAATCACTGACCGTTTGGCCACTACAGGGCCACTTTTTTGAAAACAGACAAAGAAACCGATATTCTGGATTTCGATGAAAATGACTGATACCGTGATATGTTGTAGATATTGTGATCCTGAGAAAAAGTCTTAATGGGCATAACCACAAATCACTGACCGTTTGGCCACGGTTTCAATTAATTCCACTGAAATCCAGAATACGGTTACCATATGCTCGTTAAAAAAAATCTCTGTGGTGGTCAAACGGTCACTGATTGGTGGCTGTGTCTAATGAGACTTTTTCTCAGGATCCCTATATCTACAACATATTACAGTTTCAAACAAATCCATCAAAATCCAGAATATCTTTACCTCTAACTGTTTTCAAAAACGTGTCTCTGTAGTGGCCAAACTGTCAGTGATGGTAGTTTCGCTCATTAACACTTTTTCTCAGTATCACAATATCTACAACATATCACTGTTTCAAGAAATTACACCGAAATGCAAAATACAATTACCTTCTGCTCTTTTTTTAAAAGTAGCCCTATAGTGACCAAACGGTCAGTGGTTTGTGATTTTTCCCACTGAGACATTTTCTCAGGAACATAATATGTACAACGTTTCACTGTTTCAGTCATTTTCATCAAATTCGGAATATCACTACCTTCGGCTGCTTTCAGAAAAGTGGCCTTGTAGTGGCCAAACTGCCAGTGATTTGTGTTTGTGTCCATTAAGACTTTTTCTCAGGAACACAATATCTACAACATATCACGATTTCAGGCAATTCCACCGAAATCCAATTTCCGTAATGATTATGCGGGGTCCTTTTCATTTTGAAGGGAGCCATGCCCCCTGAAACCCTTTTCTCGCAAAAACGACAAAACCCGTATTTCCTACTTTTAAGTCATCTTTGCATCGGCAGAGTTTCGTTTCTTTAATGTGGCCCTTTTAATCAAGGGAACCCTTTTTTGAAAAGTGGCCCTTTGCCCCTTAACCTATATTCCGAAAAAAAAATATGTGTCGATTTATTTTTGGTCTAGTATATAAGTGCTAAGTTTGAAGAAAATCGGACGAGGAGAAACCCTTGTGAAGCTATTTCCTTTACACTTTCATTTTTTGGACTTGACTGGTTTCTGCCCCAAAGTCTTCAATTTCATTTAATTTAATGCCTACATGTGTTGCTTTTTAAATTTTAGGTGATTTCCTCCACTAAATAATAAACTAGATCGTTCTGAATGTTATTAAATAATCCAGAATACACTAGCATGTCCGAAATGCGAATTTAGTCTGACTCCCGATCCCCTATTATCATGCCTAATAATTAAATTTACCAGTCCAATACTGTTTTCATAATTACTGAAGCCTTGAATTCATAGTGTCCAAAGAGTGCAAGTTCGTCCTGAGCTAAATAAATACAATCCACTAAATGAACAACATATCTATCTAGTATTTTTGACAAATTCATTTATTTCATTACATTGATTATTGAGAACTCTCTTCTAGGACTTGTACCAAACCTTTTCAGTGGCACTTCAAAAGCAATGTGATTTTACAACAGTTTATGTAGTGTCACATCATCATACATTTTTCTAGTCGCTAAATTAAGTAACCAAGACAACATGATAAGTAATCAACTACCATTGAGTTCATTTTTCTAGTCGCTGCCTTATCCTAGATTTTTGGGTAATTCAAATTCGGGTCACACTAATTTCTATGGATGGCAATACTGATAATTCTTCCGATTCATATTTTCGGGTCTAGAATAACATTATCTATTATTGTGGTAAGTTACATTTCATTATCTCTTTTCACTTACGAAAAACTGGCAAAAGAAAATGTATTATCTTTTCAAAAATATTTAGTAGTCTGCCCGCTTAAGTATAAGTTGTTTGTTGTGTTGTTTGCTCTTGGATGCGAATTTCGAGTGCGCATTATTATTCGCAGTGTTTATTTAATCAAGAAACAACCACAATTTTGTAATATAAAATCCACGAGGGAGAAAGGAAAATTAATTATATTTTAAAAATTCAACGTCAACGCGGCGTTTTTAGCGTCTGTATAGTCGAACAAAGAAAAAAAAGCCACTTTTGCGCATTGCTAACGCTGCGTTAATGCCTCGTTGATCGCGCTCTTAGTGTCAACCTCAAGCTTGTGACTGTGGTGTATAGTGCTGACTGGTAGGAATCAGCAGTGAGATAAAATCTATATGAAAGTTTGACATTCTGCAAGTCATGCGATACCGCCAAGGATCGAGTTAAGCGCAAGGACGTGTGGTTTACTAAATTAATGTCACAACTGTTGATTTAAAGTTTGCTTTGAGCAGCTACCAGGATTGGAACGGAGGTTCATTTGCGGACCATGCATGTGCTATTTTTGTCTTTGCGTGGTTTTTGTTGATGTGATGGTTTTGTCTATCTGTATTTGCATGCGCTATTTTTGTTCACGATAGATTTGCATCCATTGTTTTCGTGTGTGTGCTGTTTTTATCTACTATGAATTTACATGCACTATTTGTGTGTGTGTTGTTTTCGTCCACGATGAATTTGCATGCACTGTTTTGTGTGCGCTGTTTTTGTCCACGATGAATTTGCATGCACTGTTTTTGTCTATTGTCCATGCGCTGTTTTTGTCCACGATGTATTTGCATGCGCTGTTTCTGTACATGCTTGGCTTTTGTTCATGCATTGTTTTGTTCACGCTGTATTTATATGCGCTGTTTTCGCTCATCGCTGTTGTTGTTTGCGCGCTGTAGACCTACAATAATCAGTGTTGTTTTCTGCGTGATTGCCAAAAATTTTGGGCATCTAATTGTACAAGGCGTTTTTAGCGTCCATATGAAGTGGTCCAGAGGTGGTTGCTCGACCATCTCCGAAAATTATAAAACTTTGACTGTGATGAACCTTGTGTATGAGAAGGTCAATAACATCATTCATGTTGTCGTTGTACAATTGTTCCTGAATGGCGGCCATCTTTGTTCGCGCTGGAGTTCCATTTTTTGCTTTTCCAAGCGTTTACGAAAACTGCAGTTGCTCAGGGCGTACATATCAGACGAACTCCAAACAAAAACGAAAGTTTAGAGGAGAGAATGAGGTACACGGGGAACATACATTCTTGCTTCTAAATAAATATGCGGGGTTGCAAACCAATACTTGAAATCACTAGAAAAAGTACAGACAATTACACATTTACAGGGGCTGTAATTTGGAATGTCGTAAAGTGGGGGCTCATAAGTTTTGCACTGAATACTATTGCATATAAAGAGTCTGCAGAAATATCCACATCTATGATACTATTGACACCATAGATTTATGCGGGTCCAAAAGTTGAAGTTTGAGATTTTGATGCCATGTTTGGGGTGTAATATCTCAGGAGGGCAAAGGGCTAAAAATTGCTGCTTAGGCCACAAAGTAATTCTAAATATGAATAAACTATTGCAAAAAATCATGACTGATATTACATGGAGAAAAAAAGTAAGAACATGGTAAAAACGCGAAGAAAGCACGCGCATGACGATGGTCGTAACCCGGAAAAATTTAAATCTTTTGATAAATTTTGTTCTAGATCTCAAAAACTACGCATGGTTAAGCAAATAGGCCCGCTTTTGTTTGTGTTCAGTTGCGCAAAAGCTTACGAGTGGTGTTTGTTCCATATTTCTAACTCCATGATCATTGCCATGTCTACAGAGTGGACAATTTATCTTGACGATCCGCTAGATATAACGGACAAATCAAAACAGAGAGAAAAGCGAAACTTTGAACGAAGAAATTATAAGAAGGGGACATATTTGTATGTATTAAACAAAATGACTCAACAGTGTTGCCAACCTAATATAAAGATTTATTTTTCAAATGGCATTACGTCAGATTATTACATATTTCAAATTAACGTTTCAAACATAACCTTAAAGTACCACTTTTATTATTCAGTGGTGCAAACTAAGGATGTTATAGTATCAAAAACATCCTAAGTTCCAGTGGCGGATTCAGGGAGGGGCGATCGGGGTGATCGCCTCCCAGAAGAGGAAAGTTTTTTTTTAATTTTATATATAAATTAAACCCATTCCAGAGTTTTGAGCTCTTAAAAGTAGCTCTAAGTAGCAGTATTACAACCCACCGCCCCCCAGAAGTCCGTCCTGGATCCGTCCCTGCAAAGTTCGGAAGTTACTAACGCTAATACAGCATAACGGAGATGCACAAGATAATGCATATCGAAAGCACTTTAGTGTTGGATACCATGGTCTTGGTATGATTTGTTTCTAATGAATAGGAACAAAGTTACCATGGCTTGAAAATTGTAATTTTTTTTGAAAGCATTTATTTAAAAAAAATTTCTGAGATAAATATCATATCTAGTTACTTGTATGGTTTGTAATAGATACGTAAATTATATTGTCATTTACAGCACTTCGATATCTCAAGCCGTTCCGGAGATATGATAAACATTGCTGAAGTTTGCAACACTGTTTAAATCGTGCAATTGTGAGAACTTGTTGTAATTACAGCTACTAAAAGCTATTTCTGTAATGCTATAGAAGAGAACGGAAACAAAAATCATTTTAAATATTTTCCACAAATACATTTTCAGCAAGATAGGATAGATAGGTGTAGGGATGCATTCGAGTCGAGTCGAGTCGAGATTTAAGCCTGTCTCGACTCGTCTCGAGAAAATGTTGTCTCGACTCGAGTCTCGACTCGAAAATATGTTTCTGTCTCGACTCGTGTCTCGACTCGACAGTCTCTGTCTCGACTCGACTCGAATTCGAGTCGAGACGTCTCGAAATTCGAGTCGAGACAAAATGTACGAGTTAAAATATACGCACACATCAGCCAGACCATCATGACTACCTACCTAATTGTCAGTATGTCGACTTTTGGCATGGATAAAAACGGCGACACGTCTTGGCATACACGCAATGATCCTTGATAGGTCGCTGGAGAGAGCTGGCACCACATGTGCTCACTCAGGTCACCTAATTCCCGTAAATTCCGGGAAGGGGGGCGATGTGTTCTGACGTCACGTTCAATCACATCCCACAAGGGACATCACTCAAATGTCCGGCTCCAATTTCAATTAAACTTTTTTTGCTGATAGAAGGCATGTATGCATCATTACTTGTGATGACAAATTTTTGCCATGGTGCATGTTTTCTATTTTTTTTTTTAATAACTTTTAAGAGTTGTGATGTGGTTATTAGAGATTACCACAGAAGTCCCTTACTACCCTTTGTAAACGGAGCGTTAATGAAGAAAAGTGAAGAAAAACCATGTGGATACATATAAGTCCTGGGAGGAAGTTGTATGGTAGATATGACCTTGATGGCAGCCATCTTGAAATCCGCCATTTTGAATTAAGGTCAAGTTTTCAAAATGGGAATAGGGTAATATGATACATAATTTCGGGCTAGAATTTAATTAGAAAAATAATGGTGAGGTTAGTTTTAAGATACACCCATTTGGGGGAAAGTTACCGGCATATTAATTGTTTTTACTTACTGTGTGCGTAAGACCCTTCTCACTTTCGTCTCAAGACCTGTAAATCGATCGCAAGGGCAGAGCCCGGTTTCGCACTAGTGTTTAGAAATCTTTAAACTCACTTGAGGCAATATTTGTGGATTATTGTATTGTATTTTGCCTTTAATTAAATTTGAACCCACTTCATGACCTTGTGTAAAGTATCACTAAAAGAGAATTTCTGTTTTTATGGAGAACGTAAGCACAGCAATTATAAAAGGTGAGTAAGGTGCGTATGTATTTATAAGAAAGTTTATTTTACGAGTCTTTTGTGGTTCCGCCAACCTATTCTTTAGTTGTTGTTTTTTTTTTTTTTTAAATACTCATATCTCATAAATAAAAGAGCTATTATAAAATCTCTTACCACTATTCTTTAATACTTATAAAATTTTATTTATTGTAAAAGCACTGGCGAGATATTTCTTATCGCCCACTAAAATTATGGTGGAGCTCTTTCGTGGCTAACGGTTAGCATACTTGCCTTTGGCGTGGGAAACCTGGGCTTGATTCCCGGTGGGAGTTCATGAGGTTCGGATTCCACGTTAATCAGTAGGTCCACGTCTCACATAGCCTCGCTGCTGAACGGGACGTTAAAATCAGAATCAATTCAACTCAAAATTAGGGTTTTGACTTTATTATGATGTCGTTAGTTTAAACGCCCAACTGCCCAGTAATTATAAACATTGACTACATTATAAAATTGTAATTTGTGACGACTAAAATATCAGAAATTAAAGATTATTCTTTGGGTTTTGGAACATTTTGAAAAACGTGGAAAACTGGTACTCCACTGATACAACACACCTTTTGGATTTGTCATTGTGTAAAGTGATACAAACTAAAGAAGAATTACAACTTTATGAAATTGTATTAGGACTTATTATTTAGAAATAAACACCAAATAAGTGTAATAGTTCATATCCGTATCAAATACCAAGTTTATGATGAATCAACTACACAAAGTAGGATCCAAAAACGCTTATTGCAATTTGTTCCATCCTTCAGTCGAACCAGGAACTGAAACATAAAGAGTGACATTTTCTTTTTAAAGATACTTTGTCCAGCTAAGTATTGTGAAGGTTTATGTCAGTAGAAGGAATTGCATTCCATTATACAAGCGCAATTTCACAACTTTATGTACACATTAATAAATATCGAACACCCTTGTCCATATGATTAGCGTACGCGTCTTTGGTGCGGGAGACCTAGGTTCGATTTCCGATGGGAACTCCTGTGGTTCTGAACCCACGTTAATTTGTAAGTCCACGTCTCATATAGCCTTGATGCTGAAAGGGACACTAAACTCTAATCTAATACTAAATACAAATATTTAAAGAATGATGATGAAGCACCAAGATGACGTGAATTTGGCTATCAAATCCATTTTGTGTTTTCAGTTATTTTCTAGTAGTATTTTTTCTAGGCATCCTTTCAAAAGACAGTGATGCAAGTTTCGTAACTGCGAATTCCTGTTAGAAGCCATGAAATTATCCGATTAGATGCAAAATTTCCCGTCCACTAAAATAGATACCGTAAATTTACAATATCTAACAATAAATAATTTTGAAAGATATCGCTTTCGAGGGAAAAAATGAAGTGAAATCTTTGAGTTTTACGTCCCACGGTTATGCCGGTTAGGCTAAAGGAGAGGGGTGATGATGAGAAATTAGTGAAATCGTGGAATGAAGAAAGTGGGAGGAACGGAAGAATCCCGAGGAAACCCACGCACACGGTGTTTGTCCACCACAAAGTTCACTTGGTACGAGCTGGGATCGAACCAGGGTCCCCAAGCACCAGAGGTGAACGATCTACCACTGAGCCACCGCGGCCCCGCTTTAGAGGGGCCATGACGTATAGTTGAACTCATTCTCGTAGTATGAAAGGCATTATTTATAATTATGCATGATAGGATCACAAACAAAATTTAAAAATATTATGTGCACTTTCTTTTAACAAACATTATATTGTCTTTTATGGTGTGGAAGGGAATGTTATGTTCGAAAAAAAAGTCCTTAACACGATTCTTGTTGCTACACACTGCATGTTTCTAGCCACAGAAAAGATGCAGCGATAGGTAGGCTATTTTTCAATTGCTTTACATTAGCTTGATGTTTCAAGTCTTTTGTGTGTTTCTGAAGTTCACTTTTACCACAAAAGAGCTCTATATTAACAGTCTTACATAGCTTTGGTTCGATTCTCAACACGGACTGCAACTACCCGTTAAATTGTGCATCCGAAAGGCACTCTTTGTTAAACCTCGCTTATCACCGCTCATCTTAATAATATAAATAACTTCACCGCGAAGCAAATGTTGCATTTCTCTCTTTCATCCTAACACAAAACAAAACTAACCACAGCTGTGACACGAAGGAGCTATTTCGAAAAGAAACAAGCTGTGCTTCATAGAGATGTGTACCAAATGATAGAAGTATAAAGTATTGTTTTCTTTCCTGTTTATTGATATCAGTTGGTGTTCTTAATGAGTTTACTCATTAGTTTAGAAAGAGGATATATGGAATTTGGACATATGTTGTACGTATTCTCCTGAGAAATTGATGAGACCAGAAAAATTGTAAGGACAGATGGAATAGGTTTAAGCGCATCTACGCGACTTTATCAAATATTTATTCTCCATAATGGTACCACGCGGAAAACTTGGTATAGGCCTACTTTTATCTTTGCCTCCCTCTGTTAGCTGTTTTGTATCATATATATCGGATGGTTTTGATATTTCTTCTGATCATTAAAACAACAATGGTACCTGTGTGCGTGCAGAAATGCAAAAGCACAAGGTAACTTCCTATTTGTTTTGGAAACAACAAACCCATTTCACGTGTGCAAGAGAAATTGAGCACAGCGAGATCGGGTGTTTACTCACGGTCAGTTCGCAGCAGAAGTCCATGGTAAAAATTTGGCTATCTCGAAAACACTCGCAAAACCTTACAAATACAAAAGACTGCGCTTCAAAGAAAGTTTAGACACAGATGTTTCAATTTTCTTTTAGCATCGTTCTTCAGCAAAAGAGTCGGTTCATTGTATTCGAAAAAGAGAAGGGAGAAAGGGTGAATTTATATTTTATGTGGGGGGTAACGTTGTAAGTAGTATAAACAATACATACCGTTTCCGACTCTGTACGCATACACTAGCCGCGGAGTTCACACACACACACACAGAATCAGAGTCCTCACACACCAAGGGTGAGAGCTGTGCCACTGAGTCACAGCAGCCACGGGGCTAGGTCGAGTCCACTTTACGTTCATAGTTTCTTAGTACATATAAATGTTACGATTATGAAATAGATTTTCCTTAATGAGCTGCATAAAAATAAAAGCTTTCGAAATGCATTAAACAATTAGCTCGATTTGAGTGTGAACTTAAAGTTATATCAGAGTGTAAATACGGATACGCACCAAAGCTCGAAAACTTAATACACTATTTCTCCTATATAGTCAGCATGTATCAAGCAAGCATTCAGCTTTCATTTGAGAGGCTGAAAATCGAAGGCTCCTGAACAACTATGTTACTAATGTGCGGAATGTATTTATCTTACAGTGAACTGCTTTGATGCCAAGTGGCCTAACTCCAAAATTGAAATTTTCCAGGAGTGAAAGTTGAAGTTCAATATCTCATGGACAATCCATATTTCTTTTATGTTGGGAACCAAAACCATAACTACTGTATGTAGTTCATTGTTTTATAACTTAGTGTTTACAAAAATCCATTTAAAAAATACCTATTCATAGAAGTGAATGGTACTTATCTGTACTAGTTCTTGGCATCCAAGCAGTCCATTTATTGTAATACTAGCTTAATATACCCATTCTTCGCATGGGGGCTGTATTTGGAAGTCAACACCTGTGGAAGTATCACCATTTATTTCAGTGACCGCGAAAACTATGGATTTGACACTAGTATCAATCAATATGGGCTATTTATACATGTCTCGGTATTCCTTACCCGCTGACACCCGGCCCGCATACAGTAGTAGCTGAATTTGCAAGTCATCGCTGATGGAAGTGTCACCATTGATCTCAGCGACCGTGAAAACTATGGATTTGACACTAATGTCGATCAATTTGGATTACTTTTACAACATGTCTCGCTAAACGCCCCCCTGAGACCCCCTGGTTCCAATTTTGACAAAAACGCTTCGCCTTAGACTGGGACCTGGACCAAGGTATCCGTGACCAAAATTTGGTAACTCTCGGTCAACTTGTCTGGTCCCCAGGTCGGTCCCAGTAAACGCCAACCCCGAGACCCCCCTGGTTCGAAATTTAAAAAAAACCGCTTCGTCTTGATCTGGGGCCTGGACTAAGGTACCCGTGACCAAATTTTGGGAACTCTCGGTCCACTCGTCTGGTCCCCAGGTCGCACAGACAGACAGACAAACAAACAAACAAACTCTTTATTTTATTTATATTAGATAAGATATACTATGTAAAATAGTCTCGTATCATAATATGTGATGTACAACAAATGTTACATTATATATTATCCGTAGCTCGTGATATGCTGCAACATATTAAAGCCTGAGAATAGTTGGGCAAGCGAATAATCCAGAAGTTACGTAACCCTATTGCGTTCATGGGAATGAAAACACAATGATTATAACTATGCTAAATTACTATAGACTACCAACTGCTCATTCAGAGAATTTATGAAGTTCACTCTATCGCAATAGTTTTATACAAACTAGATTTAGACTACGGATAATAGTTTTATACAAACTAGATAATCAATTATTATTATTATTATCATTATATTTGCAGTACAACCAACATTAACAACGACATTAACTATTAGTTCTAATTAACTGAATTGAGCTGAAAATTAAATCTTGATCTTTAAAGATTAACTATTAATTTTATGCGTTCTGTACCTTTCTAAAGGAATAAAAGCTGGAATTGGTTTCAAGGTTGTTTCTGAGTGAATACTTTCTTCAAAATAATATTAAAAATTATAGAAAGATTTTCGAGACATTCGAGTCGAGTCGAGATTTTTAAGAGCCGTCTCGACTCGACTCGTGTCTCGACTCGAAAATTCGAGTCGAGAAATACGTTTGTCTCGACTCGTCTCGAATTTTACAAAGTGTGTCTCGACTCGAATCTCGACTCGAATTCGCGTCGAGTCGAGTCGAGATTCGAGACATGTCTCGACTCGAGCGCATCCCTAGATAGGTGTAAGGCAACCTTGTGAACACATTAACTTTCGTAACTGGGATTGGATTTCAATGATGCTTTGCTGATACATTAAGTGCCTTAACACCGCGGTCCAGTTCGACGATGGGTGTCGTGGGTGCAAGAGGGAGCTAACCCCCTAAACATGTAGACGTGGCAATGATCAAGGGGATAGAAAGATGAAACAAACGCCACTCGTAAGCTTTGGCACAACTGAACACAAACAAAAGCGGGCCTAATTGCTAAGCATTTGTAGTTTTTGAGATGTAGCATGAAACATATCAAAACATTTAAATTTTTCCGGGCTACGACCATCGTCACGCACGTGCTTTCTTTACCATGTCCTCACTTTTTTCTCCATATAATATCAGTCATGATTTTTTTGCAATAGTTTATTCATATTCAGAATTACTTTGTGGCCTAAGCAGCAATTTTTAGCACTTTGCCCTCCTGAGATATTACACCCCAAACATGGTATCAACATCTCAAACTTCCACTTTCGGACCCCCATAAATGTATGGTGCCAATAGTATCATAGATGTGGATATTTCTGCAGACTCTTTACATGCAACAGTATTCAGTGCAAAACTTATGAGCCCCCACTTTACGCCATTTCAAATTACAGTCCCTTTAAATGTGTACTTTTCTAAACTTTTTCTAGTGATTTCATGTATTGGTTTGCAACCCTGCATATTTATTTAGAAGCAAAACCGTATGTTCTCTGTGTACCTTATTCTCTCCTCTAAACATTCGTTTCTGTTTAGAGTTTGTCTCACTCGTACGTCTTGAGCAACTGCAGTTTTCGTAAACGCTTGCAAAAGCAAAAGAAGGCACTCCAGCGCGAACAAAGATGACCGCCATTCAGGAACACTTGTACATACGACAACGTGAATGATGTTATTGACCTTATCATACACAAGGTTCATCACAGTCGAAGTTTTATAATTTTCGGAGATGGTCGAGCAACCATTTTCCCCATCTTTGGACCACTTCAGATGGATTGACCCCAAGGCTTATGAACTGAAGCTACAGACAAACACAGTAGAAAGAAATAAACAAATCCAGGTATTCCCAAAATTTCAACATGCAAACAGTGCGATGTGTTATCAATTCTTTTACATACTGTTTCTGAAGAAATATGTAAACAGCAAGAAACAACACCGCATTACTGTGTTACTTCTACACTGGAATAGAGCTCACCAGTCAATACCGAAGACTGTGCTTCAAAGATGGCGGAAAACAAGGAGAAACACGATTAAGTGGCAAACATATTATAAGGATATAGGTAAGAGTTTCCTATCATTCTTGAACAAGATGTTGGTGAAGGTTGTGTTTTGCACCATCAAGAAAGACTTCACAATAAATGTTGAGGAGGACGACAAAAAATTTTATGAAGATTTTCTACATGAAGTGTTCTGTAGTTTACTATTCTTATTTTAAAATTAGAATTATCGTAAGCATGCACATCACAAACTTTTCTAACACAGAAAAATAGTTAAATCAACACCTTAGGCCTACATGGAGTTATTTCAATACCGAAATAGGTGCCGTAGTAACACAGAAGTAGAGTAGAACTAACACCAAAAACGGTGCTAATCTGGTGGTCTGACCTTGAATTTTAACACAGGGAGTGTTTAATTAACACCAAACGGTGTTACTTACACGGCTTTGACCTTGAATTATGACACAGATTAGTGTTGAAATAATAAGAAAATGATGTTGAAATAACATAGGGGCTGTGTTATATTGATACTTGACATGGTGTAATATTAACACAAAATAATTAACACACTATACACTGTGTTACTTTGTTCGTGTTGGTGCAACACCGCAAAGTAACACTGAACACTTTTGCCCACATTACCGACCCTGACATGGTGTCGAATCAACACCGAAAATACTAACACAGATCCGAATTTAACACCGCTCAACACCGGTTGTGCGTTAAAAATGTAACAC
This sequence comes from Thermobia domestica, assembly GCF_964235325.1. NCBI lineage: Eukaryota > Metazoa > Arthropoda > Insecta > Zygentoma > Lepismatidae > Thermobia > Thermobia domestica. The sequence continues at coordinate 194,670,725 of NC_137455.1, read as the reverse complement.
ACTCCCTGTGTTAAACACCAACATTGCGAGGTCTGTGTAGAACTAACACCGCATAGTGGTAGTCACGCTGGAACCACTGCGCTGCGTTAAAATTTAGTTGAATTAACACAACAATTTTTACTGTGTACTAACAATACAACAGATATATTGAAAGAACACCGTGAAGCTTTTCCTATTTCCGCTTCCTTCATTAATTCCTCTGTTTCTTAGACATCACCGCTATTCTATTTTCACACCGCTCGACACGGCTCTGAGTCAAGCCGCTAAAACCAGGCCGGTGTTAACAGCAACACCGGGACCTTAGTTTTGAGAAATAACACGCTAAAGTGGTAGTCATGCTGGGACCACTAGCGTGTGTTAAAATTGAGTTGTAGTAACACCGTTCATTTTTATTGTGAAGGTTATAAGGTTATAATAAGACAGAAGTTTACACTGAAGTTAGTCGCATTGATATGCAGAGAAACTACACAAAACAAAATGGTTGTGTTAATTCAACTCAATTTTAACGCAGCGCAGTAGTTCCAGTGTGACTGCCACTAGCCGGTGTTAGTTCAACACAGACCCCGTTGCGTTGGCGTTTAACACAGGGGGTGTGTTACGTTTTTAACACACAACCTGTGTTGAGCGGTGTTAAATTAGGATCTGTGTCAGTATTTTTTATGTTGATTTGACACCATGTCGGGGTCGGTAGTGTGGAGAAAAGTGTTGAGTGTTACTTGTGGCGGTGTTGCACCAACACGAAGAAAATAATACAGTGTGTAGTGTGTTAATTATTTTGTTTTAATATTAAACCATGTCAAGTGTCAATATAACACAGTCCCTCTGTTACTTCAACATCATTTTCTTATTATTTCGGCACACAATGTATGTCATAATTCAAGGTCAAAGCCGTATAAGTAACACCGTTTTGGTGTTGATTCAACACTCCCTGTGTTAAAAGTAAAGGTCAGACCACCAGATTAACACCATTTTTGTGTTAGTTCGACTCCACTTCTGTGTTACTACGACGCCTATTTCGGTGTTAAAATAACTCCATGTGTGGTGTTGATGTAACTATTTTTCTGTGTTGGAAAACCATGTGGTGTGCATGCTTACGCTTACCGAAGATTCTAATTTTAAAATAAGAATAGTAAACTACAGAACACTTCATATAGAAAATCTTCATAAAAAATTTTGTCGTCCTCCCCAACATTTATTGTGAAGTCTTTCTTGATGGTGTAAAACACAACCTTCACCAACATCTTGTTCAAGAATGATAGGAAACTCTTACCTATATCTTTATAATATGTTTGCGTCTTAATCGTGTTTCTACTGATTTTCCGTCATGTTCGAAGCACAGTCCCCGGTGTTGACTGGTGAGCTCTATTGCAGTGTTGAAGTGACACAGTAATACGATGTTGTTTCTCGGTGTTGACATATTTCTTCAGAATCGTTACGTAAAACAATTTCAAACACATCGTGCAGCTTGCATGTTGAAATTTTGCGTATACCTGGATTTGTTTAAGTATTTCTTTCTACTGTGCTTGTCTGTAGCTTCAATTCATAAACCTTTATAATTAGATGCCCAACATATTTGGCAATCACGCAGAAAACAACACCGAAGATTCTACACTTGTGTTAATTTAACACACAGGCTCTGTGTCAACTAGCGGCATTTGACACACAACTCTAAATGGAGAGTGATTGTTCTAACCATCTGCTTGTGTTATATTTTAACACAATCGTGTTAACACATAGGCATGTCGTTGAAATAACACAACGATTTTTTTACAGTGTACTGTAAAATTAAAAGCAACAAATCATTAATTGGATCCGTTATTATTGCAGACTGAGGTATTCACATCATGGCGGAACGTGGCTCAGTCAGCAGTTTATCAGAATTCCTTGATGATGAATATTTAGGTGAAAATTTATCAGAAGAGGAGGAGGAAGAAGAAGAAGAGGAAGAGGAGGAAGAGCCAATAGGTAACAATTGTAACTGATGGAAGACATGAAATAATTGTTGTTAAACGTGTTTGCATTATATTAGTACTATACATACGTGTAGGAAAGACTTCTGTCCTTGATGTTGTACAATTATCCTAAAAGCGTTACTGTTCTTGCCTATATTTTGACACTCACATACATTAAATGACTCAAAAGTAAATTTACTGTAGTAGTTGACACAGGGGTAAAAGTGTATCTGGAAATGTAGATGGACGCATGACATCACGGGGTCCACTGTGCCTATCTTTGCCTTTTCTTTTTTTTTCTTTTTTTTTTTAGAAATTGGGAGGACACTGTATACAGATATTTTCTGGAAGTGGAAGGACGACGTCCCCCTGAGTTGACACACTCTGAATTATCACAATAGTGAATACATTAAAAAAAGCAACTTTAAAGTGGCATATCTATAACTAGCATCCATGTGTTTGGTACCCGTGAAATATGCTGCTTTCGTTTTTAGTGGCATTGATTTAAAGAGCATCGGAAAGATCACTGTTTATCTCAGCGACCCGAAAAACTATGGATTCGACACTAATATCGGTCATTATATATATATATATATATATATATATATATTTATTTATTAGGGTGGAGTGAAAAGAGGCCAAAAAATTTTTTTTTTCGAAATTCGATTTTGGATAGGGGGCAAAAGTTGCATCATATCGTAGTACTTTATTATGCAAAATTTCAATTCTCTAAAATAATTTTTAGCCGGGGCGCAATGGGCCTTAAGTTTGATAGATTTTATAAATGAGTGAAAAGAGCCCAAATTTTTATTTTTTAAAATTCGAATTTGGATATAGGGCAAAAGTTGCATCATATTGTATCACTTAGCACCGGAAATTTCAATTCTCTAAAATATTCATTTGCAGGGGTGCAATGGGCCTTAAGTTTGATAGGTTTTGTAAATAAATACGCGTTTATTATTCATTTGTGTAATTATTAGGCAGCTCTTCGCTTGAAGGAGACTGCAATTTGAAGGTATTATGATTCGTTATCGTGTCCAGGTGGATTTCGTTATCGTGTCCAGGTGCTATCGAAGTTCATATTGTACACCCTCCATTCCAAAAGAAACCGAACTTTTGAAAACAAACAGTACCACTAGTGCCATCTGTTGTAATATTTTACCGGTAGATGGCGTAGTCCCTCATTGACAACTGGTATAAATGTCATGACATTTGGATGCACGGCAACAAAGTTATTGCGTTTCAACTGTCAGTGTGTTGTGTACATCGGTCGGAAAATGAGTTTCAAACAACGAGCTGCAATTGAGTTTTGTGTTAAACTGGGTAAAACTTTTAGTGAAACGCACCAAATGCTATATGGTGATGAGTGTCTATCCCGTACGCAAGTTTACGAGTGGTTCAGGTGATTCAAATCGGGTAGAGAGACGCTGGATGATGACGAAAGATCAGGCCGTCCCAGAACCGGATCATCGGAAGAAAACATCGAAAAAGCGCGTGAATTCATCAAACATAACAAAAAATCGTCGGTGAAAGTTATTGAAATGGAAATGAAATGAAATCTTTAAGGTTTACGTCCCACGGTTATGCCGGTTAGGCTAAAGGAGACGGTGATGATGAGTGATGAATGAAATGGTGGAATGAAGAAAGTTGGAGGAAACGGGAGAACCCCGAGAAAACCCACGCACACGGTGTTTGTCCACCACAAAGTTCACTTGGCGGGGCCTGGGATCGAACCCGGGACCCCAAACACCAGAGGTGAACGCTCTACCACTGAGCCACCGCGGCCCATTTATTGAAATGGAATTAGGCATTCCTCAAACAACCGCATACCTCATTTTGACCGAAGTTTTGGGCCTTAAAAAGGTTAATTCGTGGTTTGTACCACACAAACTCACCGAAGACCAAAAAGTTAATCGAATTGCGCATTGCAAAGACATCGTTAAAAGTGCTCGGCAGGATTGAAACTTCTTGAAATCGATTGTAACTGGTGACGAGACGTGGGGTTTTGAATATGAGCCCGAAACAAAGCGGCAAAGTGCTGAATGGAGAGCGCCGGATGAAGGAACACCCAAAAAAGTCGCTTGGTGAAGTCAAAAGTTAAAGTGATGCTGATTTGTTTTTACGATTCAAAAGGAATTATCCACAAAGAATTTGTTCAGCCCGGCCAGACAGTCACTGGAGAGTTTTACTTGGGCGTCATGAAGCGTTTGCTGTCAAGAATTCGTCGTATTCGGCCCGAATATCGCGAAATCGGCAGTTGGACTCTTTTGGACGATAATGCACCATCACATCGTTCGCGACCTGTAACTGAATTTTTGGTCAAAAATCAAATTATTCGGTTGCATCATCCGTCCTATTCACCAGATCTCGCTCCCTGCGATTTCTATCTGTTCCCGAAACTGCATTTGGCGATGAAAGGAAAGTGGCACGCATCGATTGATGCCATTGAGAAGGCGACGACCGCCGTCCTAAAGACCATTCCAATAAAGGACATGGAGAAGTCGTTTGACAACTTGTTGGAGCGTGCAAATATGTGTATCGATGCAGAAGGGGAATTCATTGATTAATAAAAATGATTTGTTCCAAAATGTACATTGCTTTTTTGTTTTTTTTAAACGTTCGGTTTCTTTTGGAATGGAGGGTGTATGTTACAGGCTACATCAACCCAGAACTCACCACATGGAGGTGGCTACCGTCGAGTTCCATCCCACTTACCCACCAGTATTAGATTGAATGTTTCATAAATTTCATTCACGTCTTCAATCAAAATACTGCGACTTTATCTGAAAAGTAGTCATGTATTTTCTTAAGTCAAGTTTGGAACGAATAAAGAAATCTCTCCTGGCTCACATACTGACGAAGAACCTTTACTAAGAATTTTCACTAATCTTTCCACTGCTTGCGTATAACATGGAAACTCAGGGATATCAATATTTGTACTTTCTCAAGAATAAATGCTCGCAATTTGTCATCTGTGATATGAGTCAGTATTGGCGGTTCTGTTGTTACACCCATTTTAGTTTATCATTTCTGTGTAATTACTAGCCTCAAAGTGTAACACTGCCACTTGGAAGGAACGAGCATCACGTTTACATTATTTTCTGGATTGAAGGATTTTATCGGTAGCAAGGATTCGCGAAGCTGATCTGAGGTTAGTCACCAATCATGGCAATAAGAATATTTTCAGAATTCGCATAGAATGCGTGTCTGGAAATTACTTTATTGACAAAAGTCTTGTATGGTTCTTGCAAACATCTCGAAAGTCTTATGGTCAAGAACAAATGTTTAGCTCCGTATTTGGCAAGAGGTTTCAGTTTTATGCTGAACCACACTGGTACATATACTTTTACTACGAATTTAACGAGAGTTTAGAGCTCCTCTGAAGAATTTGGCATTGATATATATAGACGCGAAAGTCTACAGCCATTGTTAACCAGCAAGTATGCGCAAGTTTCCTAGGTTTCTTATCTGCTAGGTTTTTATCACAGCCTCCTCTTACGACAGATTGACATATTTCATACAAATATCTTTGATCATAACTGAGATGACGCACGTTTAGGTATGTAGGGAGTTCTGAAGAAATCTTTTCGAAGCTGCACACTGAATTCGTCTCACAATTCACCAATGATCTACCAATAGGACCAGACAAAGTACCAGTAGTCACATCATCGATTTCTTTCACTAATGATGAAGTAGTAGTTCAATGATGTGCAATAAACGTATGCATCACTACAAAGGTCTCTCTAAATGGTTTTCGAGCACTCTAATCATCATCCTTTTGACCCAACATTAGTATTAGTCCCATCGCAACCGATAGCTACCATATCTCATAGGTCCACATTATTTTCTTGTAATTCCCGGCAGATGGAACTAGCAGTATTCTTTGCTAATGCTGAAACGGTCAAAGAAGCATGGCTGAGAAATTTATTACCCGGTTCTTCAACGACACAATAATGATCTTTCCTCTTCATATCTCTATGACTTCCGGAGCCGGACATTGCGAGTGTTTGGTCTTTCTTCCCATCAAAATAGACGGTACAAGGTTTCTCTTTATTAACAGTCACTTCAGTTTTTACACTTTTACGATTTTTCGTAATCTCTCTTTGTATTTTACTTCTATCCATTATGTTTTGCAGCTGCTTTTTGGACTTACAATATTAAAATCTTCCAAAACTTCAGTAGCAATAGCAGGAATTTTTCTTCCAGTCACGCCGGTTTTCTCCTTCACTTCTGCTAATGTTGGGAGGAATTTTCTCATTTCTATGCATCTAATCTGCGATTGCTTTCTTGTCTTTAAAGGATACTTCCAAATAAAATCAGGATCTCCTCCAGCTTTAGCGTGTTCTTAATTGCCTTCGTTTTTTGTTTCCAAAGATGACGAGGAGTCTAAAGATTCAATAATGTAACTGGTACTGTTTTGGTTGAAAGTTTGACCGCAAGTTGTTGTTTGGCTTTCCTTTCTTCTCTTTTCTTTGTCCAAGTAACATCAATATCACCGATTACAATTTTTCTACTTATCCTTTGGTCTGATAAAACACACTCTCCGATTCAGGCATTTTGAGTGTCCTGTACAACGACACACCGTGAAATCTAAACACTTGCAAGCTACTATATCAAATGTTTTTTTGCCCTGCTTCTTCAATTCTTGTAATTTATTTCTTCTTTCATGCTCCCTCTTACTGCCAATTTTAAAAATAGTTTCAGTTTTCTGTGGTAACCGTTGATCACTATTGATACACGGAAGAGCGAAACAATAGGGATTGAAACAAGTTACCAAATTTCTTCCACCTCTTCTGCTACCTTCGTGGAAACGAAATTCTCTGCTGGTTCTTTACTTCCGCCTCCTTCAGTTGCTGACGCGTAAATAAATAACATGCCATAACGTCTTCGTAAGTTGGAAGTGTTCTCCAGTCGCGACCTTTGACACTACGAAACATCTCTTTTGCTCTTGACATTTGGTTTTGCCATCTTTCTTCTTCTTTATAGCACTAATCAAAAACACCAGATATTAGGCTGTAATACTGTGACAGATAATAAACACATCAGTAACTACAAAAGCGCAAAACTAATCAAATCACTAACGTAGCAACACGGCCGCTAACCAGACACGTGTCCCGAGCACTCGTACAGCGGGGGACACTTCTAAATGGTACACCTTAGCCGTAAATCTCCATATGGCTGTACCATTTAGAAGTGTCCCCCGCTGTACAACACAGTAATAACAATCGTCAAGCTGCCAAACAGTTGCATAAGACTTCAGCACCTGCACGAGCGCGAGCCCTGATTTCGTTCTGTACCCTCTTATCTCCACCAGAGCCCTGCACGGGCCGGGCGCGCCCGATTCGGCCCGGTGCCCGGCCCGGCCCGGCCCGGCCCGACCCGTTTCAAGTAATATCAAACTGGACCGGGCCCTAACCGGGCCGGGCACATTTCGGGCCGAGCCGGGCCGGCCCGGCTCGGCCCGATAGTCTGAAAGACGGTTCGGAAACTAATGTCGTCAGCCTATTTGTTTTTTTAATGTCCTCCACTACCTCTATTTTTGCCGTGTTTGTACGGTCTTATTGTCAGCCTATGTTAATCGTAATGTGTTTGGGAAACTGACTCTTTATTCAAGACTGTGATGTACTGGTAATACTCTTACTATTACTACTTCTACTACTACTATTACTACTTCTACTATTACTACTACGACCACTGCTAATACTACTACAAGTGCTACGACTTCGCGTCAGAGTTGACATGTCTGATGGTACCGAATTTACCTTCTAAGTACAGAATAAAATTGAGAAATGCTAGTTATTATGGCCGGTCTGCGTAGAATGTGAACCGATGCTTGATCTACGAGGGAGAATAGTGGCTCAATAGAAAAAACACTCACATCTGGTGCTAGAGGTCGTCGGATCAATCCCTGCTCATGCTATGTGAGCTTTGTTGTGGACAAACATCGTGTGCATGGGAGTTTCTGGGGTGGCCCCGCTTCCTCCCACTGTTTTCTTTCCACCAATTCATCCCATCATCATCCATTCAGCCTGAGCCGTAGTTACCTAAAGAACGTATGGTAAAGTCAAGTACTTGACCTAGTAAGTAGAATTTGGTACGCTACCATTGGACCACGGAGGGCAAAACCATAAACTGGCGTGCTCATAAGATCAGTGCAATTTGTAGTAATGTTCAATTAGCAAGGCAAATATCGAATGGTGTTACATGTTCATGTATTGTTTATAGTATGATGCTACAAATATAACAAAATATAATGATCAAATAAATCACCAAATCGCCAGGGTCGATTAGGTGTTTCTGGAACGGTGGCTCAGCGGTTGAGCGTTCACCTCTGGTGTATGGGGTCCCTGGTTTGATCCGAGCTCTCGCCAAGTGAAATTTGTGGTGGACAAACACCGTGTGGGGGGTTCGCGGCGTTCTCCTGTTTCCTTCCACTTTATTTACTCCACTATTTCATTTATTTCTCACCATCGTCTCCTTTAGGCTAGTTGGCATAACTTGGAACCACCTACCAAGAAGAATAAACTAATGGATTGGGAAGATAGACATTCAGTCTCTGGTGAATTTGATGATGAAGTAGACATCTACCTCAACATGTCATCATGTGTAAGAGAACTAGATATACTGCAGTGGTGGAAGCAACAAGAACAAACATTACCAAAATTGTGTAAATTAACGCGTCAGTATCTCGTCATCCCTGCTTCTAGTGCGTCTACTGAAAGAGATTTTAGTACTCAGGAACGGAGAAATGCTCTAAAGCCTGAAACTGTTGAATCTGTTTCCGTGTTATTCAATGCGTACAAGGACATACAGTAAAGCGATGTTCATTTTGCACTATTGGTTTCTTAGGAAACCTTATATTTTCATTTCCTTAATATCAACTATCCCTTCTATTATATGTGATGTTAAGAGGCATTTTTGATAGCTGATATCTATACATTTTTCATTCAGGGGACTTTTGAGGTATTTTTTGATCAACAATGATATGTGTGGATTTTGTTTTGATTTACTGCCTCGCATTCCGTCATATAGCTCTGTTATTTACTTGTTACGCACCGTTCCAGGAACACTTCATCGATCCTGGGGTCTGGGTGATTTATTTGATCATTGTTTTTTGTTATTATTATTGTAGCATCGAATTATAAAGAATACAGGAACATGTAATATGATTTGGAATCTGCCGTGCTAATTGAACATTACTACAAATTGCGCTTATCTTATGAACACGCCAGTTCATGGTTTCGGCCTCCGTGGTCCAATGTAGCGGAACAAATTCTAATTAGTAGGTCAAGGACTTAACTTTCTCATATGTTCTTTAGGCAATTACGGCTCAAGACGTATGAATGATGATGGATGAATTGGTGGAATGAAGACAGTGGACGAAAACGGGCTAATCCAAAAACTCCCACGCTCACGAATTTTGTCCACAACAAAGCTCACATAACACGAGGAGGGATCGATCCGACGACCTCTAGCACCAGATGTGAATGCATTCTACTGGCCAGACTACGCAGACTGGCCATAATAACTAGTATTTCTTCGATTTTTTCTGTACTTAGATTGTAAAGTATGTACCACCAGACATGTCAACTCTGACGCTCGTAGCAGTTGTAGTAGTAGAAGTAATAATAATAATAATAATAATAATAATAATAATAATAATAATAATAATAATAATAATAATAATAGCAGTAGCAGTAGTAGTAGTAATAAGAGTAGTAGAAGTACAGTACTTTACAGTCTTGAATAAAGAGTTAATTTCCCAAACACCAGTGGCGGCGGTTGAACGTTAAAAGTGAGGGGGCAAGACATGATCTGAATATTTGTATATAAATGTTAGTTTTCCTGGTTGTTTCTAACATTTTGTTTGACGAAAGGTTGTATAACTAATAGGATACTATATAACTAATAGATACTAGCCCTTTGTACTCTTAAACAACGAAAGTGTAAGAAGAGATTTGATTCCTTGCTCATGAACATCTTAAAATTCTGTCTGGAAAATTGTGTGATCAGATTATTTAATAAATTTGCAAAACAAATAAATAGAAAGGATAATATTAATCATAGTAATGAATAATGATGCTTGTTTTGCAAAAGTTATATTGGAACTGAGGATTAATGAAAAACTTAGTATTTAATTCCACACATGCTATTAAATGTATGTTATTACTCTTAGAAAATGAAAGACAGTAAATACTACAAGCATATGCTACGACATTTAAACAAATATTTGCTTTTGCAACTTCTTGAAATAGGTGCCATTAGGTGCAGATTTCACTTTCTTGGAACACATCAAAACACAACAATACTTACAATCCACAGTTCAGTTATACAAAATAAACTTAAAACCTAGAATTATGTTCAAGTTACTAAATTTTATTGTATATACACTCGTACATCCTTAAACACAACACTTCACTCGTATATTACACTACAAAACAATGGAAAAGGTAGAAGTTGTTTCTTATCACGCTCTTTTTAATCGATATTCCTTACTTTAGAAAGAAGAAAAGACATTTTAGGAACTGTCAATTTTTGTGCAATTAAAGAATAACTTGTGAAATAGGCCCTACTTTTTTGCATAATGTTCTTTCGATTAGCTTCAAAGCGGCTCACTAACATATCGAGCCCTTGAGAGAAGAAATGAAAGTGTAACTGTACCAAAATTCTGCTTATAATATTTTTCGTATAAACGCAAATTCTGCGTTAGAGCGTGATGCGACGTTCGTCTGAATTCGTACACTTTGTGCAGTGTATGCTTCTTGTTGATTGTGCTGCCGCCTAGTGGTGTTAAAAGACAGGATAGAAGAAGAGGAAGAGGAAAGTTATGAGAGGACAACTAGTTTTTCGTTGTGTTGTGTTGGTGTGTGTGAATGTGAGTGACTCAGCTATTTTGCTGATCACTACATTATCTCGTCCTCAGATGTTGTTTTAAGTGAAATATTAGTTACCTTGTAATTTAGACATTCGTCACTGTCTTCGAATATGTAGAAATTATTAACGAAAACAGTATTATTAACTTGAACATTTTGGCAATTCTTATGCTACTCATTATCAAAACAAATTAGCCCCAAGTGGTATTTTATAACAACGAGGGGGCGTGTTGGAGACTAAAAAGAAAGCACAAAGGACTTGGAAGGTGGTACTAAAACGCAACGGACATGTAGTAATCGACCAACACAAAAATTTTGCAAAACTGGTCAACTCCTGATCAAAACCACGACATAATGTCATCAATGTGTTCACTTGCAATAACCGTCTACTAAATTCTCAATATTGGAAGAAAGGACGATCTTGGTCAGTGGATTCGACGGATATATAGTGTTCCAACCTAAAATGTGATCACGTCTTTCATCAAGCCATGGCGGACAATATAACGAAGTGAGTAATAAAGTGCACTTATGAACTCATTACGTAAACGGGGCGAATAATGTAAGGGAAAGATTGTTTATCTCAGGTACGTTTATTCATTTTAAATAAATGGCACAATAAGATATAAATTTGTCAGTTTTTCTTTTACAGATTGCATGACGTAATAAGAAGGTGATTGTTGGATAACCTGCGCATGGTTCTTGAAAGTAGGCGATGCTCTCGTCTATTTTCGCAATACGTCTTAGATCTTCACCCAGGTGGTTCCCGTCCGAATCTGGACCGTAACGGTGAGGTGTATTGCACCTTCCTTAAGCGATCGTCGTGGGGACGAACTTTCCGTACCCGTGAATAAAATAGTGCAAAGCTGTATTATTTGCGGGCAGGGAATAGGGAGTTCTTCACGGAGGCCGATTGAGGACGGTGTGCACCATGCAGCGCTATGCTGCTAGAACCCCGGAACCGTAATAGAACTGCTGAACCCTTCACCGTAACAGAATGGCTCCCGAAATCACAGGGACAAACCCAGCACCATTAATAGAATGGCGTTTCCCTCCAGGGACGGATCAATTAATAATTATTCACGTTTTTATTAATTGATTCGTAACGGATGTAACATCTGGGAGAAGATCTGGGTGTAATATTTGACAGGTTTTATTTCTCATGATATGCTATATGCGCTAAATTGGTGTTTGTTGTGTTGTATACTTGTAACTTGCAATCATGGCAGAAAGTAAAAATTTGAGTTTGCAAACTTTGCTTGAAGCTATTAATGACATTAAGCAATCACTTAATGACGCTGTTAACGATACTAAAGAACAAATGCAATCACTTAATGGTAGCGTAAATGAAACCCGAGCTCAGATAGAAAAATGTCATAATAAAACCAAACAACAGTTAGAAAAATGTTTTGACGGTATTACAATTGGGGTATCAACCTTGCAAGAATCTTCTGTTGAATTGAAAAAGAGCTTACAAAAAAGTGTAGACAAAATCAATCGTGCAGGCTCAGATAGTGTTAAACGATTTTCCATACGGTTAAATGATAAGTTTGAGTCACAAGAGAAAGAAAGTAATGGAGTAAATAGTGTTGTAGTTACTAGTACTTGTACAGGTAAAGAATATGCGAACACTCCTAGCCTAGCTATTGACGAAAGTTCTTGTCAGATTGCTGTAGCAGACACACCTAGTCTGAAAATAGTTGAAAAGCGACAGGTAAGACAAAATTGTGTATTGTGTGAAGGGTTGAATAACATTCACGAGCTGTGTGCATACCGTTTGGCGAAGAACAGCACTAATGTCGTCGTTTATTGTAATGAAATACGAGGCAAAGAGACCTCAATGCGCGTTGGTAGCTTGTTATCGCAAACACTTGAAAGTGTGTTGGGTAGTGTACCGCTTAGTAAATTAGAATGTATCCCCGTCCGCACTAGTTGCTTTTACTTTGTTAATGTAACGATTGTTAAACTAGGTCATGTTGAAAGTAATCTGCACTGTTGTGAGTTAGTAGTCAGTCAAGTACAAGTTAAGCCACTTAAACGAATAACTTTCTTTGTACTCGTATGCATGATGTCTGTACATTCAAAAATCAAAGATAATAGTTCTGAGTTCAGTAAGCTTCCCAATTGTAGTAACAATTTTGTCTCATGGAAAGAAAAAAGCCTAGTTTGTTGTGAAATTTTCAATAGCGTAAAGCATATGTGTAGCAAACTTGTCAAAAAGCGCATTCATTTATTAGCTTACAGTAAAAAGAATGAGAAAAACAAACGAAAGTTGCATAAAGTTCGTAAGAAAGTGAAGAAATTATTCCGCTTGTTGCATAACTTTCATAAATTTTCAAACAAGGTCCTGCGTTCCAATCTTAAAAGTAGATTTGAATACCATCGTAGCGTAATGATAGAGCATGGTACATGCAAAAATGATTCTGCTTATGTTTCTGAATTGTCTTCCAAAAGTTGTGGCACGAATGACAGTAATTTGAAATGTAGCGATCATAGTAGGTCATTAAGTATTGAATCAGCTGTTGAATCAGGTGCAAACCGCAGATTATTTGTAAACGGTAAGAATTGTAAAGTTTTTCAGAAAATGTCCGTCAGGCTATTGAATAAATCACATGCACTGGTGAGAACCAAAAGTAAAAATAAATGCAAAACGAAATGTAGGTCAAAAATGCTAGTCAATGAAAAACCGTATGTTAATCGCGTCAGTACAATGAAAAAACCCAAACATGCAGGTGCGTCAAAAAACCGATCTAAAATGAAAAGTAAAATTAGTGATCGATCAAAATTTCGAAAAATGCTAGTAAAGCGTGCTAAAAGTTTTCGAAAGAATGGAAGAAATTGTGGAGATTGTGGTATAGTTCAAAAGTCAGTGAATCAATCTTCTAACGTGAATCAGTGTTGTACTTCACAACTTGGTATGCAATCCAAGCATCGACACAGTGTTGCCATAATGAATGAAAAGTTAAAAAATGCAAAATTTAATGTTAATAAAGTGAAAATCAAGCTGTTTAGTGCGTTAAAATGCAAAAGAAAGAGTGATATTTTGTGCAATGTTGCTATCTCCAGCGTTGAAAAACAAAGTGCGAGTATAAATACGATGCGTTCTAAAAGTAAAGCTGTAATTAGAAACCACTTAATCATTTGTGATTTTACGTACACGATGTTTTGGCAAATGAAGCCGTACAAAATTACTTCTGAGTTAGAGAAACCAAAAGTAGGCGTAGGTTAAATACATGGTTACCTTCTGCCGGATTGTTTATTGGTAATATAGGATATTTGCAATGATTTTGGAATTGTCGAAATTGTAAAAAAAAAAAAAAAAAAAAAAAAAAAAATTGTTTTTAAAGGTTCACTGTTTTGTAAAAACAAAATTTCAGACAAAGTTTTTGAGCTTGTAGATCCTTTAACTGGAGAATCTTGTGGCGTACATTCTATTGATCGTATGAGAGTGTGGAGACCCACTCAAAAAACTAGGAACATCTGGTTAGAATTAGCTAAGAAACATATTCATGAAAAAGAATTTGATTCTGTAAAAGAAAATAGTGAAAAAACCGATTCTTGTGAGCCAGAAACTTTAGTAAATGTAAATTCTTTGAATATAACGAAAGTTAGTTTGTCTGTTTTCAACGAGAGCGAAAGTAATAAGTTTAATGTTCAGTTGTTGTTGAAAGAACTATTGAAATGTGATACATATTTGCAATATTTAAACGACAAGTTAGATTGTCGATATCGTACTCTTGTGATAGCTTTAAATCATTTGCTGAATCCTAAGCTAAACAGACGTGACATGTAAAAAAAAAAAAAAAAAAAAAACTCGTTTACATGAATAATTGTATTGTCTTGTTGATGCTTTGTGATAAGTCATCAAGGCTAACTGTAAAATTTTAAAACACCTTATGTACGAGGTGAATTGTATAGCATTCATGTGTTATTAAGAATATAAATGATGATATGCTCTGATGTAGTCAGAGTAAAAGTAAGTTTTTATGTGTCAGTGGAACACTGTGACACGAGAATTGAATTATGAATGGCAACCTCCCCCCCCCCTTTCATTTATTTTTAACCTTTGGGTACATTTTTCTATGTTGTTTTATATTCCTACCTCACTAGAAGGTCTTGTTGCCATTCCAAAGGGGTGGGATAATAATAATATAAATGTATAATGGGGAAGGGAGACTTAAAAACTTAAGTGGATAGGCGCTTATTAGCGTAAAAGTGTGGCAGACTTACTTCTATCTGGCCTCACTCTTATTGTTACAGTACAATAGAGTGGTAATAAATTTGTTTCATGTAGTTATTTGTTTAAATGATGTGTAATCTTTGTATTTGTGAATAACAATTTTGTTTTTGTAACCTTTTTGTCAGAATAGCTTGAGAAACGCAAGTATGTTTTGTCATTTATGCAATTTAAATATCATGTGTGTAGAATAAGTTTGTTCATTTACTTTCGTGAAATATTGAAATATATTATTCAAATAATATTTGTTTTATCTGTTTGTTGAAAAGTTGAGCTGTCCATGATAATTATTTGTTCGTGTTCTATAGTTTTCGTATAATATCGTAAAGTAAGTAATGTGAATATTTTACTTCTAAATAATGCCATGATTTCATATAATGTTTGTGTTAATTTTCAATGGTAAGAGCGCATATAGCAATATAGTAATTTGCATATTAAAGGTATATCATGAGAATTATTTGAATATTAATTGTGAGTCATGCACCTATAAATGTTTAATTTAGTAGCAGTGCCGAATGTAAAAAAAAAAAAAAAAAAAAAAAAAAAAAAAAGAACTTTAAAGACTTTACATATTAAAGCCCCATGAAACTTTTATGTAAGAGTATAAATGCCCCACGCGTTTGTCGTTTTTCTACGTTAAATGAAACTTAATGAAACTTTTTCATCTGATGAAGTGTAACTCGGCGAAAGTTCTTATAAACTTCATTGTGAACTAATGCTCGTCTTCACTTTGGAACAGTGGTGAGTGTTGAAGTGGAATTACAGTCAGGGTTCTTGAACGTTTACCATTATCCAATGGCGCACGTACATTCCTTTCGACCGCCAATGTAACTGTACCAAAATTCTGCTTATAATATTTTTCGTATAAACGCAAATTCTGCGTTAGAGCGTGATGCGACGTTCGTCTGAATTCGTACACTTTGTGCAGTGTATGCTTCTTGTTGATTGTGCTGCCGCCTAGTGGTGTTAAAAGACAGGATAGAAGAAGAGGAAGAGGAAAGTTATGAGAGGACAACTAGTTTTTCGTTGTGTTGTGTTGGTGTGTGTGAATGTGAGTGACTCAGCTATTTTGCTGATCACTACATTATCTCGTCCTCAGATGTTGTTTTAAGTGAAATATTAGTTACCTTGTAATTTAGACATTCGTCACTGTCTTCGAATATGTAGAAATTATTAACGAAAACAGTATTATTAACTTGAACATTTTGGCAATTCTTATGCTACTCATTATCAAAACAAATTAGCCCCAAGTGGTATTTTATAACAACGAGGGGGCGTGTTGGAGACTAAAAAGAAAGCACAAAGGACTTGGAAGGTGGTACTAAAACGCAACGGACATGTAGTAATCGACCAACACAAAAATTTTGCAAAACTGGTCAACTCCTGATCAAAACCACGACATAATGTCATCAATGTGTTCACTTGCAATAACCGTCTACTAAATTCTCAATATTGGAAGAAAGGACGATCTTGGTCAGTGGATTCGACGGATATATAGTGTTCCAACCTAAAATGTGATCACGTCTTTCATCAAGCCATGGCGGACAATATAACGAAGTGAGTAATAAAGTGCACTTATGAACTCATTACGTAAACGGGGCGAATAATGTAAGGGAAAGATTGTTTATCTCAGGTACGTTTATTCATTTTAAATAAATGGCACAATAAGATATAAATTTGTCAGTTTTTCTTTTACAGATTGCATGACGTAATAAGAAGGTGATTGTTGGATAACCTGCGCATGGTTCTTGAAAGTAGGCGATGCTCTCGTCTATTTTCGCAATACGTCTTAGATCTTCACCCAGGTGGTTCCCGTCCGAATCTGGACCGTAACGGTGAGGTGTATTGCACCTTCCTTAAGCGATCGTCGTGGGGACGAACTTTCCGTACCCGTGAATAAAATAGTGCAAAGCTGTATTATTTGCGGGCAGGGAATAGGGAGTTCTTCACGGAGGCCGATTGAGGACGGTGTGCACCATGCAGCGCTATGCTGCTCGAACCCAGAACCGTAATAGCCCCAGTAGCACAGTTGATGGGCCGATGTCGATCAACATGGGAATTTTTGGTGGGATCGATGTCGCTGTCGATGACGATCGATGCAGAATGGCAAACATTTTTTCGACATTGGCCAATATCGGCAAATCTATGTCGATGGACATCGGCGTCGATGTTGATCTATGTGGGTCCCATGTGGATTCTTCCAGATCAATGTTGGCCCCACATTAATCCATGTAGCCCCATCTAGATCTGCCTTATATCAACATAATCGATCTTGGTCCCTTGTTGAACAATACCGGCCTATGTGGGATCAATGTCGGCCCATCTAGATCTGCCCCATACCCACATCGTCGTTCGAGCTCCCTAGTTGACCTATGTGGGATCTATGTTGAACCACCCAGATCTTCACTGAACCCATATCTTCGTTCTAGCTCCCATAGTTGATCGATGTGGTTCTATGTGGGATCCATGTCGGCCCATCTAGACCTTCCCTATACCCACATCGTCGTTCTAGCTCCCTGGTTGACCGATGTGGAATCTATGTTGAACCACCCAGATCTCCTCCATACCCACATCGTCGTTCTAGCTCCCATGGTTAACCGATGTAGCTCTATATGTTCATTGTAAAAAGAACGGAGCTATTCAAATGTATTTGAATCGCCCAGTACTTTTCACAAGGAACATAGAATAGGCGACATTTCTGATCGTCCAGCTTCTATACACAATTGCGAAACGTACGAGCTCAGCCTATTTCTTTTCACACTAAATGATTAAATATGAAAAGTTTTATTCAAACCTGAGTGCGGATATGTTCTTTTGTATTGCATGTTGTAGATCTGGGTTGGACCCATATAGAGCTACATCGGTTAACCATGGAAGCTAAAATGACAATGTGGGTATGGGGAAGATCTGGGTGGGAGATCCCACCCACATCGGTAAACCAGATGTGACCATATAATTTTTACAGATTTAACACCAGATGGATATGTCACCATATCAGATTTGAATAGGGCCATGTACTGCATCTCTGGCGCACGCTACATGCTTGTCCACCATTTTGGATTCAAGTTATGTTTTTCTAATGAAAATAATAGAAAATGACATCGGATACATCTGACATTTTTTCAAAATGTCAATGGTGCAAGTAGTTTTGCCGCACTTCTATCTATGGCGGATCCAAGAGGGCGGTCGGACATTTAGCGTGTTTCAGAGATGCAGTATTTAGACTAAACAAAACAGTATATAATAAAAACATTTTCAGATTGAAGTATGCACATTTTTATTTTTTAAAAAAATAATTAAAATAAAATTTACACAAAACATATTCCCTAACTTTTTTTTTTTTTATCGTGAACTTCACTCATTGCATAGAGGTATATATTGTACAATTGTTTTGCTGTTTCCAACATAACGAATGGAAATAAATACTTTTAAACACGTAACTTATTATCATTAATATAGAAACAACATAAAAAATGAGTGAATCTTCTCTTGCATCAACTTAATAGTTACCAAACGTTGACACTGTCTTCACCATTTTGTTTCATTCCATATGAAGAGTTCGCAGGAAGGACTATGAAGGGCACGTTTTAAAATGCTCAGAAAATTCTTTCTCAGCACCAAAATGTATAATTAAGATGGTGAAAACACGTCGTAATTCGCTCACGTGTACATTCGCGAGTGGACTACGCCCTGTTTTCACCAACTATTTTGCATCTTTTGGTGTGGAGAAAATATTTTTTGAGCATATTCAAAATGTGACCTTCACTGTTCTTAACGCGTACTCTTCATATACATCATTGTTTCCTTCCACTGAAGAAGGAACCAGCTCTTGTTCCGCGACGTGTGGAAACTATTTAGTTTATTCAAAAAAGGGTTCACTGATAAGTGGCTATTTTCCTGACCCTTATGTCAATATATCATATGTATAATAAAATTAAACACGTAAAAATCATATACACTCTACGTCAACAAAAGCCACTGTAAATAAATTTATTTCAAACATTGAATTTTTCCGCTACACATCCCGACTAGGGAAACTAATATATAATTAAAGAAACTATGCAGATAATATTTATCTTTCTACTTAACCTGAAATAATTTAGAGAAAATTTAGGAAGTTCTTTTCTTCTGTAAATTATTAGTTTCCCATAAATTTTAACTTCTCAAAAGTTTTTTTTTTTTTTAATCCCACTGTAAAATATCCGTTAATTCGCACACTGGTCTGTAGTGTGGACTCATCCCTTACACTTACACAGACAGCACGGAAGTTCGGAAAGCTCATTATATTCAGTAAAATATGCATGCCACTATAAAGTTTTAATTTGGATAGGTTCTTTGCAGTAAAATACAACATAAAACTTATAAAAATGTATCACTAGGAAATATTTCTGCAAATTAGCGAACTGAAAGTTACTGTGATAAATTAAAAAAAAACTATTAATAACGGTTACTTTCATGAAGTTTATAATTCTCTTGTACTTTAACATATTATTGTCTACTATTTTATTTACAATAAGACATTTCGTTCATATAAGTTTGTTTATATCGGACACGCTGCTGAGGGTTGACCACAACTAGCCGCGGGACCGATCACCCCACGGCTTTCTCTCCGGGGCGACTCTGCAAGGTGAATTCAAGTGGTCCTTGGACTCTTGCGGGTTCCCCGCGGAACGACTGTGCATCTTCCCCTAAGTCTTGAGCCTGTTCTCTTCTCCGATTACATCTATAGCCATCCCAATCTCGTGAACCACTTAAGACTTTCCCAATCCGTCGGACAATGTCGCTAGTTTGTATATCAGGAAATCGGAGTTGTACTGCTCCTGAAGAAGAAAAAATGGTAAAAACTCAATGCAATAATACTGTATCACCAGAAGGGACTACACATTTAAATAGCAAATGTCATCATTGAGAAATAACAGATTAATTTTGAAGTTACATAAATAAAATTCGAACGAAAATATAACTTTCTCCTAAAATAGAAAGAAACCTTTTATACATTGCACAAAAAACATCCATTGTACGCATGAGCGCATTATTACGTGCTCGAAAGGCTAATCTAACAGGACATTGTCGTTCGGTGTCAAACAGAGGAAGTAGGGAGTGGAAAACGATATGTGGATGGCTCAGAATATCCACTCGTTTCAAGTCAAAAATTGAAAATTCACTTGCACGGTGCGATTGACAGAAAATTACAACTTCTTTCAGAGGCATAAACAAGGAAAACAATGATACCAGAGTTACGAGGACGGGGTATGGGAGATATTACCGCAAGCTTTACTTTTACTAGGATAATGCGAGAATGGCACCTAAACAAAGGATTTCACTGCTAGTAATCCCCCTCCAAAATTCCTAAAAATATATACTAAAAAACGCCATACATCCGAAAGATGAAATTAGACTCTAGTATATATATATATATATATATAACAAAATTCTTTAGGAACTCAGATCCTGCACAGGCGAATCAGCGACACCATCGCGAATAGGGCTTTTCCTCAGTCTCATCCGTGAACGGCAGAATGCTAGGACCTAAAATTATTAGGGGCCCCGAACTACATCGTGGCGTGAATCTAGTGCACATATCTTGAAGTGAGGTCACTTTACTACCTGTTTAAACCATTCCATATTCGTCGCACGACAAAAATCGAAGGATAAATGTGTTGTTTCGACTTCATTAGACTTTTATACGACGCATAGAAATTATATTTACAGTAAAATTTCTAACGGACATCTCAAAATAACGGACAGTTTTCAATTTCCTGGCAGAAATACATTGGGTGCAATGTGAAAATTACTTCTGAATAGCTGACATTCTCAATAACGGACGCGGATACTGAAAACTATTCCCCAGCGTCTATGTAGAACTTCCAACTAACGGACAGCCTGAAATAAAGCTTTGTTATTTTCTTGAATTTCAAGCAATAATAGGCAGGATCGTTAATGTACCGCGCATTGTTGGATGTGATAATCGAACGCAAATGTCTCCATTTATTTGTTTTCAACATGCATTTAGTTTAGTATCCATTTTCAGCAAAAGTTTATTTAATCTTTGTCTATTTGCCTTGCTGCAAGTTGTTAATTTCGAAGAGAGAAAGAGTATTCTGTCCGAACATAATACTATAGGAAAAAAAAAAAACTGTATTAGCTCATTATTAAACAGAAAGACATTTTGCCTACGTTATGTTGCTTATACGAGTAGTACGTTAAGTTTATACTGTAATTTTTTTTTAATAGCGGACATTTCCCAATAATAGGACAGTTATATTCCCTATTTGTGTCCGCTATACAAAAGTTTCACTGAACTAAATCAAACTTAGTAATTCTTCTGTCAGTCTCGTTCGATCCCTAATCGTAATCAAATGCACAGGAACAGGCTGATTTAAATCATTGTATAACCATGTCGTATGTCTATTATCGAGCGATAAAAATCGAATGGTGTATTCAGGCACTTATACCGTACTTTCTCAATAAAAAAATAAATAAATAAATAAATAAATAAAAACGCCTGGGCCCACGTAGACTAGGACTTTTCATTAAATACACATTCCTAATGAGACTTTTCCAGCGATTTTACTCTTACACAAAGAAATCCTGGGATACTACTTTTAAAACTAGACCTGGATGACTTTTGCCCAATGAAATACAATTTGTACATGACGTACCTATAACTACATGGAACAGTTGTAATCCACAAAATTTTTCCTTCCCACGTAATCCGTCAATGCTAAATTTCATTGCGACGTCCCTCGAAAATGCTGTCTTCAGAATGGACAATGTCAGTTTTTTGTAGTCCTCTCCACGCCCATTGGAAAGATAATGACACTAAAAAAAAAAAAAACATAGTTAGTACATTACCATATGAAATACAACAGCAATATGAAATAAAATTTTATTTTGTCATCAAGCATTAAAAATTATGTAACATTCGTTCATGCAGTTCTCCATTCTGAACAATCTTCTATATTTTCTGCACAGGTCACTAAAATACACTAAGACTACTTTAAATGATTGCAGATGAAGTCGAGAATTGCTGAGATCGTATTGCCCGTTTGTCTTACAAGTTCGCTTCCTGCAAAACCGTGACATCATCATAGTCACTGATTCCACTTACCAAGGTGGAGATGGGTGCTAGAGAACTTCAAAGAAAGTATCCAGGACTTCCCGAATTCCCGAAAAGTGAAGGGACTTCTCAATTATTTGCAAAGCGAAGGCTTGGAGAATCCATGCACCTGTGGAAGTTGCCCTTCAACACTTAATTTTTATGAGAACCCGCGGATGGTTGGAAAGGTTGTAGAAGATGGTACCGGTATTGCCAAACAAGGCATAACTGTAGACATGTCTACGACACGAGGAAACCGTATACCATCCTACCTTATGATTTTGTTGTTGAAACACGAAGGTGCTATACAGTGAAAGCAAGATTTTCGAACTAGTATTGGATTGCATTATTATTGGTAGTAGTAGTAGTATTTAAGATCCAATATGGACACCTAAATTATAAGTCCTAAGAATTCACAGTCCAAACTGCTACCGCTAGAGAAATAGTTGATTTGAAAGTGTATTATTAAGAATACGTCACAATCAGCTTTGGATTAAAAAATAAATAAAATACATAAAAATAAAAAAAATACGTCATCTCCAATCCAGTTTGGCTGATGTACCGTACATGTACGCAGCAATGTTATAGGCTCATGACATATCTCATAAAAGAAGTCATACCTGTTCTATATAAAAATGCATGTTAAAAGAATGTGCATTGCGTGCGAAAGGACTCTTCAAAGGCACCGAAAAGCCGAAGTGTAAGTCATTGTCGGCTTACCATCACCTTGTAAAATTAATTTTGTATGCATTGCTGAATTTTGAAACATGCATTTTTGCAATAGAACAGCAACGACTTCCTTTATGAGATATGAAGCTGCACTCTCTACGTTGATTGGACAGTGTTTGAATTTTAGGCTTCTGAAATTTATTTTCCCACGCTTTCGACGGCCTGCATCTCCCAACCTATTGATCGGTATGCACATGTCACAAAGCATTTTCTTGTTTCCATGTCAGGTACCCACCCCTACATTGTTTGGTACGCATAATTTTAACAACCTGTACATCCGAAAAAGCATCTGGCCACGAGATCTATTTTTAAAGAATAAAAGTTTTCTTTTTCAAACAATACCTGAAGGATATTTACAAATACTTCGTGTCAATACGAACTTAAGAATATCACTCACCAATTTTGAAGCCATCTCTCTGTCTTTTAAATCTTCTTCTAAATTGTGAACCATAGACAAACTGCGTAAAGGGAGCTTGTCAGCTAGCAGGTTTGCATTTTCTATAGATTGCAAAGCTTCTTTACCACTACAGGGAACTTGGTGCAGCTCATGTATTTTGGCTTCCATTTTATCAACTTTACATTTGAGATGTTTCATATCTAGCTGGATTCTCTGCAGTAACTGGAATATTTTTTCAACGGCTGAAATATCAAAAGAAAGAAAAAAAAGTAAATTAATACAAGACCAAGGAGGCAATGGTACACATTGTTTGAAATATTTTTTATTCTACATTAAGATAGTGTGTGCCGCAACTACCATTAACAAAAGTCATCTAGGTTCTGACCGGCACATAGCTCATATTGACCCTGAAGTCGATACCCACAGCAACATACGGGATGAATTTTAAATCACATATTGATAAAAGCTTCATAATCAATGCATAAACAGTTTTATTTTTATTTTATTTTTTTTAAGTCTATTGCAAGAAAACTACTAATTGCTATTTGAGGGCTTTCCTAATCATTACACCACATTTGGGTCAATTTTATATGTCTGTAGAGCATTTCAAGTGTCTTAATGGAATAAAATAGCCTGCTCGTGTCAATATCTAGGCATTCTACCGTATACGGAAGTTCTGCTGAAAAAGGTTACTGCAAAAACTCCTGTTGCGAGAGAATGCAGTTACATTTGATATTTCAACTTTCAACTTAATGTAGTATAAGAATGATATGCTCCAATGTTTCTCTGCAGAGCCTCCGTATATGGAACAATGTCTAAATATCGATACTAGCAGAGTAACGGTTTCAAATGGGGTGCGAGGAATGCTTAACATTCAAAGAACGTTGATCGCGTCTCTGTGGTGTGACAATTAAGACACCTGAACGGAATTTGCCTAATTTGGGTTCCTTCGAATCTCAGCCAGAGCAACAATAAAAACTTGAGTGTGTGTTGGTAAGCAAGCGAAGAAACCAGGAGCGCCACGAGAGGGCGTATCAGTGTTGCCAGACCGATCAGTTGATAAAGCAGAAGACTCGAAGATAAAAAACAGGAGAAAGCAGTAGACAAATAAAGCGGCGGCATTTGAGTTCAAATCCAGGGAGAGAAAAATTTTGTCATTATTAAGGGGACAGTGGTCAAAACAAGCAGTCCAGAATTCATTATTACTTCCATTTCAAAATAAAACAATACATGCAAAACATAAATATGAATTGTAATTACTTCAAAATGTTTTCGAATGGTAAGGTAATCTTTTGGAGATAGAAAGACCCTCATGCCCCCTTTAGATATATTAATAATGTTTGATACAAACGTGTGTGAAGTAAGACGTAGTGTAAGAACAAAGTGGGGTGGGAAAATGTCTTATCATACACCTAACTATAGTATAGCTATATGATACAGTCACACGTAAACGTAACATAAGACGGTGTTTCGCTGACGATCGTGGAGAGGTGATCTAAGCTACTTTTCCAACCAGGGGTAAAAGTGGTTCTGAAAAGGTAGGGTGACGCACCATCCCTTGTGCCTATCTTTGCCTATTATAATTTTTTTAGGAAATGGGGGGACGCTATAGATATTTTTTGGAATTGGAGTAACGACGTTCAAACACTTCCAACCCAAGTACCAATCTAAACAGCACGTACTCGTAAATCTTACAGTAAGAATTAAAGAACGCCTACCATCATGCATATAGAAGATGAGCAAAGCCCAATAACTATATGCTGTACAGAGCTTTGTGGATGCATACAGAAAAATTTCCTCCTTTCATATAAGGAAAAAAATGAAAATTCTATATTAATAATAATATATTTCTTTAACTTCTCGAAATAAGGAAAAAGCAGGAGATTGTTCACTTTTAATTTTCTTTCGCAGTAGATCAGTAGAACGTAGAAAAAGCAGGAGATCTCCTGCAAAATCAGTAACTCTGGCAACACTGGAGCGTATCGGTGTCGACTTGACAATTTTGTCTGCTACCTGCGCACAGGCAGTAAGAAAAAACAAATGACTAACAAGACGCTGTTTTGTACAAAAATATAAATTTTTCTGTTTCATAGTACAAACTTTATATCGTCAGCCCGTCGGTTTAGCATTCAAAAGGTTGGGAGTTTAATCGCTCCTAACATACGCTTGCCCACAAGCCTCCTCTAATATGGAACAGAATAGTTCCAAAGCAACCATTCCAACAGGATGCGCTGCAAAACAAAATGTGATAAAACTAGAATTACAGATTATATGTTCTGAATTTTAAAGCCAAGAAGTACTTCCATTACGAAAGGAACGCCGGATCTAGAAATACTTTCGGAGGAGATCTTAAACACTAAAGGTTTCACTGTAAAAAGTAAATCTTATTATGATATATATGTTTTAAAATGTAATTAGTACGAAATTTATATTAGTTACACAAAAATCTATTTTTGAGGAAGAGAAGGGTCCGGACTCCCCCCCCCCTTCCTTCGCACGGCTTGGAACATAACAATTTCAATTTCCAAGCATAAGTTTTACCATAATTTCGTTTTTCATTAACAAAAATTGGTGATAATCTCGGAGACTACTAGGTCAAGGCGGCCACACTAAGTGGTCGGAGAATATCGATGCATTGACTATGTGCTACCACACTCTCGAGCTAGCAGGGTTCAAAATGTCTCTAAAGAAGCAATATAGTCTTCATTTTGTTTGGTTATTTAATAATGACGACACACGTAACTAAGCTTAGCAATACAGTTTAATCTTTGGATACTTACTACTGCCAATTCCTAAACGAGCTGATGTGAAGGTACTGTCTGTATCTGCACATGAAGTAGTGGCAACTGACGACGCTGACATTCTGCATGGAGTTTGGATTTGGGAGTGGGATGGTGAAGGTCCGTTTGGACTTTTACGATGTGATGCAGACGAGCAACCTCCGTTTGAATTGTGCACCATAGATGATACGTTTACCTCCGCAGTTCCTCCTATAGATACTCCAAGCGACTCTGAAAGCAAGTAATGAAATTATACAAACATCCAGTTTTTACTAGACTGTTAGGTATACAATAAGCAGGTGACAACTTATGGTTTTAAAAGCATGTTTAAAATGTTACAATGATTACATCCAGTATTCTATCTGTAGGGGGATGGCTGGAACTTCCTCCTCTCTGTTTCTCGAAATACCTCTCAACCTTGGATATGGTGGAAATAAAACCCACTTTTTTGAGCTATTGACGAATTTATCCCCCTCTCCGGAAATAGCAGAAATCGTACATTGATTACATTAACTCACAACGTTAAAAGATACTAACGCTGTTTATCTGCTTGTTTGATCTTGTCCTAAATAGACTCCCTATCATAATTAAATGAATATTTAATGTGTACGTTATTTTTCATTTATTTATTTATTTATTGATGTATACTCATAATAGAACCAATTTAACGACACAGTTTGCATTACGAGCCCGGTTTTTCTGTAGTTAACCATCATGAGAAGATAGCATTTATCCGATAAAAGGGAAAAGTATTAACAACCTCGTTAAAAAAAAAAGAACAAAAACAACTAGCAAGCCTTTTCATAGAAATAAATTACTTGAGACTAGATCTGAGTCTGAATGATTTGTTACGTAAGACTTGCTTGAATATAGCAAGTAGCCAATTTTGGACGCCAAATTGAAAAACTTGTTTATAAAAATAAACAAACTAGACATCTTATTTTTAGTTGTTAGGGCTTCTCACTCCAAGCTTGTTGTACACATTACAACAACTACTCTGCACATCTAACGAATAAATTGTTTTCAAGAGGTTCATAAAACATTGTAGGTTACTTCTATCTGTCTACTATTTCAGCCAGCCTTACTTTTGAATGTTTTTCAGACGAAGTAGCAATAAACTTTCTCCAAAATAGTATATAGTTTCACATTTAAGTAACGTCTGCACTGGCATAGTAATACGAAAGAACAGTGTTTCTTTCAGGCCTGTTTTTTTTGCCCCCCCCCCGGACGAAATGGTTAAAACGTACTGGAATAGAACCAGCAGAGGGAAATATATGGTTTCAGTGCCTCCGAATACTAAGAGTAACCCCCGGAACATTTTTTTCTGAAACAAACACTGCGAAAGAAGGTCAACTCTCTGGCAATAAAGAATCGCCCACGAAATCTTGATAATTTTAACTTTCACACATTTAAAAAAATATATATTTAAAACGCGATTCAATACATAGTCCTATGAAACAAATCAGCTACGAGCTAAACTTTTAATTTGCGTTGAAATTACTATCAAGAGAGATATATATATGAGGAGACAAGCAGTGTTCTTGAACGAAATTATGAATATAAAATATATTTAGCATGAATATAAAATATAATTACCTTTCCGAATAGGTGCTGGGGGACTTGGAACACTACATTCGTTAAAAGTTTCATATGGTCTTTTCTTAGTTCCTGGATATGAGTCATCACTGTCCTCTTCAGACAAATATCTTTGTGGCTTTCTGCGACATCTTCTTGAATAAATTTCTTCGTCAGAAGAATCACTACTAACGTTTGAAGTCAGTAAAGCTTTGTCAGCCTTTGCTGCAGCTTTTTGAAATGAATCTCAAATGTTAAAAAATACATATATTCTACAGTTACTGATAAGGGAAAGTAGCTGCGAAATTATTCTTGGCATGAAAACCATACACGATAAGAAAGCAACATGGTTATGGATCTACCCTCAGTTGTGATTTCTTTGCTAACTGTAAAACATTAAATATTAGAATATCCCAAATAAAACAAATCTGTTTACGAACTAAATACTCCTGTTTATGTAAAGTTATTCACGACTGAAATTCGAGAGTAAGAAAGCCTGTAACAGAACTAAGAATAGAAGGCCTAAGAATACTAGCATTTTTATTTTATTTATTTATTTTTTAACTTTATTTAACGTACCTTTGACATTTCCTGCTCACGATAAGATAGTGCAAGGCTGGATTTGGAGAGAGTTATCCAGGCCTTGTCTTTAAGGTACTATATTCAGCATTTGCCTGATTTGACTGAGTATAAGATCCCGGAAAAAACTCTAGCATAGTTAACACAAACACAAACACAAACACACACACACACAAAGAAAAAATCCTTCTTATTTCTCTGACTGGAGTTGCTACTTTTCCCTGACTTCTTTATTTTCTTCCATATACTATTTACTTTATTTAACGTTATTTCAAAAGCACTTTGGGAATCCTATAAGAAACGTCATGGATTCTAAAAGCTAATTTAGTATATAAGGTCCTAACATAAAAAGTTCATTTTAGGTCATACAAATATATATCAACTCATACCAACTTGTAATGTAGAGGACACCATTTTTTCTTTTTTCTTCAATAAGACTGTATTCCAGCAATGTATTAAAATAGAAGACATTTTTTAAGCATATTTGTCACGAAACAACTGGTGACAGGAAGCTATGAATTTGAACAAGCTTACTTTATGAGTTTTATTTACCAACTAAGCTTCTCGAACTGTAGTCACAAGTATACAAATTACAATGGAATTAAACCTTTAAACTTTTCCTTGTTTTGACGAAAATATCCTCACAAATTTCGACCTGTAACACTGGAGCGTCGAACAGGTGAGTTCACCGTTAGTAACCGTTATAAACGAATAAAACAGGAACAAACGTAATCCGAAACAACCTCTTGCAATTTCCCTGGCATTTATGTTTATTTCTTGTTTTCCTGATTTTCCAGAATGCGGACATGGTGTCTAGTCAGGATGGCCAGCCACCGGGCTGAAATCTGCGACCTACCAAATACTAAGATAACGCGCTACCAACTGAATCACGGCTGCTCCGTATGATAGATCTTGCTATTCAATGCAGAAAATAGTGAAATAATATTACATTTTGACTCAAAATACTCAAAAACACAACGAGACAGATAAAAAGAAAATACAAATAGTACTCACTGGATTGTCCATAGATTTTTATGTTCACAACTGTCCAATCAGCAGATGGCTCCTTACAGTCCCTGATAAAATTTTGAATACGCGTAACGGATGATGTCTTAGGCCAAAGGCATTCATTTTCGTTTTTAAGCCATTTACTAGGTATAACTTCTAATGCTCCGTCCTCGTCAGTGAAAGCTGCTACGCAAAACTTTTTTCTTCCTGAGCTCATGTTGATTCTGTCCACAGATATGCTCTTAAAAAAAAAAAAAAAACCTGAATGAGAAAACACTGCAGCGTATTTCTCTTCCAAACACACAATACATTTTGATGTCACAGAGGTAAGGGAAGCACGGGATATCTTATTCGACAGTTTGCCACACATAAACAAATACCAACTGCGAACTGCATGGGAAGGAATAATAGTCACCTTCTATCGGAACATCCAAATATATCAACCAAATGGATGGGTGATCATTCGAACTATTTGTCTCAATAATATTAGTAACTTTGACTATTTTCCCTGTAGTGACTTGAACAAAACTGTCCTTATCAACAGAGATACCAATCATGAATCCACTGTAACTCACTGCTCTATATTCTTCACCCACAACCGCTAAACATATGGTCCTCCGCTAAACGGTTTTTTCAAAGCTAATTTGCGGTATTCCTGGAAGTGAACTCACGAATAGATCAGGGTTGGCAAAAACCATGGTTTTTATTGAAAAAAAAAACTGTTTTTTTGGTTTAAACCAGTTTTCTTTTATTTAAACCAGGTTATTTGGTTTAAATAATTTGCTCCATATATTCATATCATATATGGACAGAAATAAGTTTGTTTCGCCTTGATGTTATTATGCAACAACCGGGTTATACTGGAAGGGGTCACATAAGCTTAAAGCGGAATAAAAACCGCTTCTCGAGTTACATCCGAGAGAAATTGTCCTCCATTTGAACTCGGAACCAGGACTAATTGGCCACAAATGCAATACGTCTGCCGACGCACTCACGAAGGAATCCTGATAAAAATACGTTGTACTGATCTTTACATGCTTCTTAATATAACTGTCAAGAGTCATTTCAGAAGAACAAAAAGATAAACAGTTGCACAAGTGAAACCATTATACAGAATTACATATGGACAATTTCAAAGTAGTACGGAGTACAGTAATTTAGTTCAAGTTAGTTAACAACGACTTTTATTGGTCGAAATTAAAGAAATACAACGACTTAATTTGCATATCAGTAAGAAAAGTGATTAAAGATACGAATTATTTGAGTCCACTTTGGCTCAGACTCAACACTTACACTTTTACGAACATTTTTCGTTTTTTGGCTTAAACCAGTTGGTTTTTTTGAAAAAGAAAAAAAACAGCTAGTTTAAACCTTGGTTTAAACCAGCCAACCCTGGAATAGACACAATCATATTATCTTCGTAGCTTTCGCTTAAACATCCGCAGCGTTGTGGACGGAAAATGCACATAGATGAAACAGTAAAAAAAAAAAAAAAAAGTCACGTTTGTTTTTCTTCTCTACTGTTTCATCTATGTGCATTTTCCAATCATAACGTCGAGGATGCTTATTATTTAAGATAATCTGATTGTCTATTCGTGAGTACATTTCCTATTTTCCTTATTTTGGACCATTTTTGTCATTAGGCTCCGTTTTTATCCATGTGATATATCCACTCTACTCCTTATCTTCCCTTCTTAGGCAATGAAGTAAATTTTAATTCAACGACATCGAACGTCTAAAATTGTTATGACCAGACTTGCCCCGCTTTTTATTCGCATAAAAAATATAGCATCTCTAGTATCTAACCCTTATACACTATATTAACTGTGTTTCGACCTTAACAATGTATTTATACGGCCTACTGTTTCTCTCATACAGTATCTGGAATATGTTTGCTACCTGTACATGATGTATAAAAGGTTTGCGGTAACCACTGAAGCACCGTAGCTCAATGGTAGAGCGTGGGTAGCATTCAGGAGGTTCTGGGCTTGATCCCAGGGGTTGTTCCCCGTAGATAAGTGGTAACACTTGCTACCTTATAATCCATGATTCCGGGTTAGATTCCTGTGGGGATAAAGGTAATTTGTATCCCACGTAAAACTGTAGGTCCCGTCCTTGGAAGCTCAACAACTCGTTCAAAACGTTAACTTGAATCAACTCACACTCAATTACCATGGTCCACTATTCAAACAGTTTTCTCACTTATTTGCCAAGATCAAATTCAATGACTTTTCCAAGTTTTACACGTCACTACCCAGAACTTCACTGTACTGTTTCCTTAACTTGTTTCATGGTTGGCACATCATCCTGTAAGTTATTTCAGAAGAGATCTAACCAACCTAGCTAGTTTTTAGGCAAATCTAGTTTCTGAGTGACAATCATAGGCTAAGTAACCTACGTGTGAATCTGTATTTTCATGGCCAATTCTAGTTTTCAAATGGCGGTTACAGGCAAACCAACGTAGTGGCAGACATAAACTAACCTAATATGACCTAATCGGCAAGACCTTATTTTGATTATTTATTTACTCATGGGAAGGACAAAAAGGGATCGATCCTTCAGGTAAAACTAGGATTTGGACAGGAAGTGGCCCTGGCCTTTCAAGAGAACGTACTTCGCATTGTGGGAGGGAGGAAAGCCTCAGGCAGGCCTGCGCAGGATTCCAACCCACGTTCGAACTACCCAAGTGCTGCGTGACAGGCGGATGCTCTTCCCCTAGACCAACAGCTGGGTTCAAGATCTTACGTTGCGCAGAACAGCGAAAGTATGCGCTCACCTAAAGTTTATTAAGTACAAGGAGCAAAATAGTAAATTAACTTACTTAAAATTGAGTTACAAGTTATATTTATCAACACTGTGTCCCTTGTACTTAACACAAATCAGTTGTGATGCGTGTGCATCTACCACTGTTTTATACGAAGTAAAATCTTGCTGATCTTAACCTAACCTGAAACTATGCGAAAATGTGCCAATTCGGTAGTGAATAACTCGATAGTACCTCCATTTGTCATAATCTCTCAATTTAAAGTACTTTTTAACGCATTTTTAAGTAGTAAATAAACTTGTTCCAATATTTGGCCGTCTCGGCCTGAGCCTCCTATGCCTGAAGACTATAAATCAAAATTATTCACGACTAAGTATAGTGATATCTACACATGTTTGCACCTGTAACAACAAAACCAGTACCAGATTTGTTGCATCGAGCGCGGACTATAAACTAACCAAAATTTATTTGGAACAGTTTATGTGGATCTCTTAATCTATAGTCGACATCGTTCATGCAAATCAAAGATAAAATATGCATTCTATTAATGGAAGAAAAATAATTTTAATACTCACCTTCAATAATAAATACGAATTGATGGTAAAACCACAACAAACAACAGTCATTCCTGCTTTTCCCTCGCTTCGCACCGCTTGTGGCGCCATACGGTGTTATGGTTTTAAAACTGTGAACAGTTGACAAACAATCTGCGTACTCCGATCGACATCGATTCGACATAGATAGAGGCCGAATCGAAAAATTACTTTTTCAAATAATTGCCACAGAACCATCAAAATGTTAATTTCATGTGTTTCAAATTTATTCATTGTAAAAAGGAAATGTTTCCATGCTTTTTTCTTTTTGGTGGGCAAGCCTATTTATATCCCACGTGGGACCTATATCGGTAAATCAACATCGGCAAGCCCACCAAATTCCCACGTGGGACCCATATCAGTAAATCAACCTCGGCAAGCCCACCAAGTTCCCATGTGGGACCCATATGGGAACTTGGTGGGTTATTGTGGGCCAGTTTAGATCCACGACGCCGACATTGGCCGATGTCGCACAAATATGGGTCCCACGTCGGCGTGCTACTGGGGAGAATGGCGCCCGATATCACAGGGACAAACACGGAACGAACCCAGGACCATTAATAGAATGGCTGAGCCCTTCACGGGAACCAAAGTCTCAATTGAAAAGGTACACGGATCGAACTCTTCACCGTAATAAAAGTATGCTGAAATTGTGCTCCAATAGGTTATTTTTTGGGGTTATTTTCTGTGGCGATTAAAACGCAATTACTGTAGCTTTCTTTACTCCACGGGAAGACAACCAATACGTATTCACGCAACAGCAAATATTATATGGCAGCATTTTTTCCTATTAATCAGTAACACATACAAAATCGTTACATTTCCAAATGAAACTATATACATTAATTGGTTACTTAAAAAAAGTGCGGGGGCAACTGCCCCCCTTTGCCCCCCCTAATCGCCGCCCATGCCAAACACATTACGATTAACACAGGCTGCCAACATTAGTTTCCGATCCGTCTTTCACAGTGTTCGGGCCGGCCCGATTTGTGCCCGGCCCGTTTCGACCCGGTTAGAGCCCGGCTCGAGATTCGGGCCGGGCCGGGTCGGGCCTGGGTTTGCAGGGCTCTGATCTCCACCCACCAAACTATTATATTAGTGACTTAATACTGCCAACAAGTTCATTATACCAGAAAAAGACTGTTACTAAATAGCAAAAACTTCTTTATGGGAAACTAGCAAATTGCTTATAGTTGATAACTTTTCGTCTAATTATTCCCAAATTTCAGGCCATTGCGCCCCGGCTAAAAATAATTTTAGTGAATTAAAAGTTATTGTTGTTATCTACCGATACAGAATGCATCTTTTGCACCCAATCTACACTAAAACTTACAGTCTGCTTCCAGCGAAGATCTGCCAAATAGTTACATAGTAAATGGAAATTGATTTACAAAATCGCAAACTTTAAGGCCCCTTGCGCCCCGGCTAAAAATTATTTCAGAGAGCTGAAATTTTCTATGGTAAAGTATTATGATATGATGCAACTTTTGCCCCCTATCCAAAATCGCATTTCGAAAAAAAAATTTCGCTCCACCCTAATATATATATATATAATCCCTCCTCTCCTCTCCTTCCCTAAGTTGCACCATCTTCGAACCTCATCTATGCTGAAAATTTGATCGAAGTTGGTCGGGTGGTTCAAGAGTTGTTTTATTTATTTTTATATATCTCTCCCTCCATTCCCCCTGTTCTAAGTTATACCGTCAACGTGATATGATAAAAAAAAATCCCAGGATCGAATCTCATCTATGTGGAAAATTTGATTGAGATGGATCGGGTAGTTCAAGAGTAATGAAGTCACAAAGACAGACAGTCACTTTCATTTTTATTTTTTGACACACACACACACACACACACCTATATATATATATATATATATATATATATATATATATATATATATATATATATATATTAGGATGGCAACCAGTTATATGGAAACATTTCGAAACTTATTTTAGCAGAGTCTCACCCTCTAAATTTATTCTTTTTGGTAACTTAAGCATGCGTGCAAAATTTCATGAAAGTATTTTAATATTTAAAGGTCGCTCAACGCGCTCAAACTTATAGCTACGTTTACGTTATTTAAGCATTACATGCGAAATTCAGCGCATCTTAACCTGGATCAGCTCAACTTTGAGGTACAGTTCTCACACTTACAGCAAATGACCTCCGGGTGTATTCACGACGTATTGTAAAGTTTTGTGATGATATGTTTAGAGGTCTCATATATAGGGTGCGTGACGAGTATATTGCATTGGGCACTTACAATACTTATTACTTACGTTTTACAATAAATCCTTCCTCTTTTCGTCCGCAAACTCCGTATAAGATCTCTTTTTTTCAATGGTCGAAGCCCTCTCATGGATGATTGCCGACGTTCCCAAGTCTATCCTGTGTCATTGAACACCTTAAATAGCTCCTGATCCTCTTTCAGACTGAGAATGCCCTTTCAGTGGAAGTCATAATCACGAGTAAAGTCAGGAATTAAGCAAGGGTAGTCAAAACTTCAGGATAACTTGGAACAATAGTATTAAACTTCCATTTTCCACTTATCAAAAGACAAACATGCTGAAATGTGATTTTGAGATTTACTGTGCTGCTTCATTTATTTATTTATTTATTTTGACAATCCTTGCCCAGTCTCTGATTCCTGTTGCTCATTCCTTGTACTTTCTCCACCAGAGAATAACCAACATGGCAAGCAATGTGCATAATCCAGCTTCTTTGAATATTTCAGACATTTTACCTGCAATTACTGCTCCGCTTTTGAAATTGTTTTGTAATACGAAGAGGAAAATTCTCCATTCTTTTCATTTTTCGGAAATGGACCATTTGGTTGACAGGATTCAGACTTGACAATAAAATGCTTAACCACTTCAGCAGTGTTGCAAGTCTTGCAAGAGGCACAATCTGCGGATAAGCTTATTTTTAAACACCTCAAAAGTAATGGGGCGTTTACACTTAGTCGATTTGCGTTCGATTCAGTTGAATTGACGTCACTTTCAACTTAATCGACCGTGTAAACGGGACTTCAACTTAATCGCTTGTTGATCGAAGGGCACTAATCGACTGGCAACTGAATTAAAAGACGTTCTATTTTCTGTGGTTGAAATAATTGAACACATCCATCAATCTGATTCGGCCTAGTTGCTTCGATTTAGTGGCAAATGCAGCGAGTCGATTTAGTCGTGCGACTAAATCGACTAAGTGTAAACGCCCCATAAGAGACATCTCGTGAGTCGTTGTCAGCCCTGGTAGCTCATTACTTGGTTCAAGTAATTAAACTATTGTGAAAATATCCTTCTTTTTCGAGTGCTTTAAAATTAGTA
Organism: Thermobia domestica; assembly: GCF_964235325.1. Lineage (NCBI taxonomy): Eukaryota > Metazoa > Arthropoda > Insecta > Zygentoma > Lepismatidae > Thermobia > Thermobia domestica. Next base: position 194,634,810 of record NC_137455.1, on the reverse strand, counting down.
TTTACAGGCAAGGTGCAGGGGAACCTTTAAAAGCCTTTGGGCGCCATAGGGTCCGGGCCCCCCGCACCGCGGGGTTTTGCGGTTTATAGATCCGGCACTGGTTGTGTGTTCAAGAGTTACTCGAGTTTTATTTATTTGCATATATGTCTCTCCCTCCTCTTCCCCTACCCTATATTCTACCGTTAAGGTGAAATTATAAAGAACTTTCCAGTCCTGAACCTCATCTATGTTGAAAATTTGATCGAGATCGGCCAGGTGGGTCAAGAGTTATTAAGTTTTATTTATTTTTTTATAACTGCCCTAAGTTCTACTGTCAAAGTGAATAGCAAAAAACATTCCCAGGCCAGAATTGCATCTACTTCAAAAATTTGATCGAGATCGATCGGGTGGTTCAAGAGATTAAGAGTCACAAACATAGTCGCTTTCAATTTTATAATATAGATTTCAAGTTGCTGTTTGTTTTTCTAGAAGTATGTCCCTAAAATATCTTACCTTTGTGAGGGATGTTTCCAAGGTCCTGGGAATTTGTAAACCACAATAATTAATAACAATTACTGGCATTAATCAAATCTTGAGACATTTCTCTAGCGAACTCACTCAAAGACAGTGTTCACAATTTGGAGGAAAGTCGCTAAATCTAGGAGATTTACCTTCGAAGTTAGCAGCAAAAAATCTTTTCTTCCGATTAGCGACTTTCTGGGTGATTTTTAAATGACAATTTTTCAACAAATTTACAAATTAACGACTTTTGTACTGCAAATAACATATCCCGTAAATCAAGCACTACTAATTCCAAGTGGTTCTAATATCATACGTGTATGTGCTTCTTTTCTTTCATTTTGTTTGTTTTAATCAAGACAAATACAAGAGATACGCAAATATACAGAGTGACCACACCTTGTTAATCTTGCTTTGTTTTCTGTTACTCGTTTTTCTCTAACGGAGATTTTAATTCCAACCTTCAACGTCCTTTGATTTACATAGAATAGATTTCTCTGAGAGGTGCAATAACTCAGCATTAATCGCAAGGAATTTTCTCGGGAGCATTTTTCCAATCATAGTCAACTTGTGTTAGCAGTATTTTAGCATTCGTGTTTGTTCAAAGTCCCCTCCCCAGGGAAAACTTCTGAAATCACCACTGGTGCAAGATTTTTTTCCTATGTAAACTTTTATTTTTTGAGATTTTTAAATAAAGAAAATCATTCAGTGTTATCACTTTATAGTTTTAATTGTGTCAGTGTATTTTGATCTTGCTTTTAGTGACTTTTGATCCCAAATTATAGTAATTTTATTACACGCTTAGCAATTTTTGGTGTCAATGTTTTGACAACACTGCAAGTCGGTCAGTATGATTATACCTCTTCGGAAGAACAAAAGTATTTCTAAGATGTCCCACTGGTGCTATGGTAGATGCTGTACAATTTCAAAGATCCATTATTATTATTATTATTATTATTATTATTATTATTATTATTATTATTATTATTATTATTATTATTATTATTATTATTATTATTATTATTATTATTATTATTATTATTATTATTATTATTATTATTATTATTATTATTATTATTATTATTATTATTATTATTATTATTATTATTATTATTATTATTATTATTATTATTTAAAAATTGTTAAATATTTACGTGCAGTTTTTGGCAACTGCAGAATCCAAAAGTATATTGCATTACTGGGTTACCTTTTAAAGCCGGTAGAATGAGTATAGAGGACGAACCAAGTACAACGGTACGTTTGTATATTTTCTTGATGTAGATGTAATTTTAGGTATATGATCAGAGGCGCAATAATTGAACAGAAATAGGTATATTGAAAAAGAAAAGAAAAGGTTTGTTGATTAGTTGTTGATGAGGTTGTCAAGAAGGTATGATTATCATAAAGATAGATAGTTGATGACACGAAGATATATTTATTCGACAAATATTTTGTGATGTAGTGGATACTTGTAATCATCTTTCAGAATAAAAGAAGTGTAAGCTTCTAATATCTTATAAAAGTCTTGCTGCTAATATTATTTAATAATAATAATATAGATATATAGATTGTATTCACGTTACACAAGCACCGAACGACCTGACAAATAATACAAACATTATATTAGTGCTGTAGAGAGACTGTTCCGACAGACGACAGACAAGTATGTATTATTTGGATTAATGTAAACGTAGGCCAGGGGCGGATCCAGGAAGGACTTCTGGGGGAAGCGATGGGTTGTAATATTGCTACTTAGAACTACTTTTAAGAGCTCCAAACTCTGAGATAGGTTTTATTTATATATATAAAATAAGAAATTTTCTTCTTCTGGGGGTGGATCGCCCCGATCGCCCCCTGGATCCGCCACTGACGTAGGCATTAGTACACGTCAAGTTTGAGATCCTGCACAATTACCTAGCATTTAAGCATGAACAAGATTTTAGCTCGTTGAGTACCTTGACTATTGGGATCCGAACAAAAGCTAACCGCAGTGGAAACTTGTCGTTAACTTCAATATTTTTTGACAACTTATAGTGGCAATTTTTTACGTAGATTAATAACAACAGATGAAACCTGAATTCCATACTTTAACTCAAAACAACATGTCAATATAAGGAATGGTGCAAACCAGAAAAAGCTTCTCTCTAAAAGACTTGCGCAATTTCTTCTGTGGGCAAGGTAATGATTACATTTTTTATTGTGATGCGTTTTTAGTGGTTATTACGTTCAATGCATATTCAAGTACCAAATGGTAGGACACTTAATACAGAGTAATATTTCAAACTTTTGTCTGTCCTCTTTTGGCAAGAATTTGTCAAAAGTTGTCCTACAAAGCTGTAGGTGAGATCTTTACTGCAATAAGACAATGAAAAAGCTGATAGGGCCCCAAACAAAGGATGTTTTAAGTAATTTATGTTGGAAATTACATTTACATCCTTCCTACCAACTTGATCTACCACCTGGTGAGTTCCATTTGTTTCGCGAGTTGAAAGAACCTACGTGATGAGCGTTTCCAGAATTTGAATAATGTAATGCAGATTGTATACGAGTGGATAGTATAAAAGTCATCTCAGGAAGTTTGAAGAATGTTTTAAGAAGCTAGTTTCACGCTAGGACAAATGCATAAAATTCAATGGCCATTATATTGAAAAAGTACGATGTAATGTAGATGAAAATTACTGTAGTAAATAAATAATAAGAAAAAAGAGTGTTCATAACATCGGAAATATCAGTAGTACAGATCAGGGACGGCGCCAGAAACGCTTGATGGGGTGGGCGGAAAGAGGCGGACCTAGTTGCTGGGTGGGCAGACAATGAAAATGAGAACTGGACAATGTAGACATTTTTTGACAATAATTAAGTTTCAATTTTTATACTCTTTGGTTAGTTAAGGCTCAGAACGAAATAGGGGAGGAACAAGGATGTGGAAAATAGCTGTCTTGGCCTTATAGAAGTACAATTCCGGCATTTGTCTGGTGAGACTAAAGAAATACAGGACTTAGGACGGGCTGCGGGAGTTGGTGGCTATATGCTCGACCTATCGAATTACGCATGGCAGACACACTACCAGTTTGTTTAAACCAGCGTTTCCCAACCGGTGTGCCGCGAGGAAATCGAAACACAATTATTAATTCTATAGCTACCAAATTGCAAAACATAGGGGAAAATATGTACATTTTAGTATTTCACATTACTATGAATTTCTAGCATGAAAAAAAAAATACTGTAATTGTAACATATTATTCTACATCTATTACTGTGTAGCAGACAGTATTTCGGCTCATACACATTTCCACGTTTAGCTGCTATGTTATGCTTCAATTGGGAGTCATACTAACACCGAGAAATAGAAGCACTTGTACGGTAAGCGTCAAGTGAACGTTCGTAGAACACTCATTCGCACGTGAATGACAGAACAACACTTTGTTCAACAGCTGTGTTTTGACTTCGACGCATCGCAAGCTGTGTGATTGCAATAATACGCACCGGTTTTGGTTAAAACAGCAAAGTTAAAAGTACAAGACATTTGTTTGTTCGTTCGTTCGTTATTTAGTGATCTTCGTTCTTAGTGAAAGGTTGGATACAGTTTTCGAAAAAGAAAGCGTATTTTTAGAAATCTGAGTTCTGTATTTCATTGCAATTGTTTTCTATTTTAAAATTAGAATAAAAATAAGCACAATGAATTAGCATAGGGGAAAATCAGTAATCGAGCTTTCATCTCTGTGGAGGAGGAGATCAGTAATCACAGAAAAAAAATACCATGGTATTTTATATTTGCAAATAATAATAACAATAATATCTATGAGTGTGCCGCAAGAATTCAAGTTACACCCGTAGTGTACCGCAAGTTGAAAAAGGTTGGGAAACGCTGGTTTAAACAATAATAACGGTATGTACTGTGTAGTCGATGAAGTTCAAGACAGCTTTACTTCCTCTCCCTCCAAGAATGCCTATGAATGCATAGAAATAAAAGAAGGTTCAAACAACACAGACTAACAGATAATACTATGCCTTTCGTTAATAACGTAAAATACACATTAAGTAGGTAAAGTAAAACAAGATTTTTTAATGTAATATCTATATGCAACAGCAAAGATCTGTCACTAAAAGAATGGGGATATTCAACAGCATGATTGTTTAATCATACGGTACACAGATATCTCTGAAGCTGAAACTCAAGTTCAGCAACTCAAGCAATATATATTTACATTACATTAAATATGCAGGAAATATTACATTAAATACGCAGGAAGCAGGAAATTTACATTAATAACAATACTAATAATGCATAAAACAATAAAAATTACATATATGTCTATAACTGAAATTCAAGTAGAGATATCAAGTAACAAAAGTTTCTTTTTTTTTTTTTTGTTTCATGCGTATGCGGCAATTAGGAGTGATTATTTTTACGTTTTTTTCTAACCCTACGAAATCGGTTTAAATGGCTTCGTAGTTCACGAGATGCTGGAATTTAAAGCCCGTGTAATTTAAAGGTTAATCACAACTTTTGGTATCATTATATTACTAGAAGTATCTGTCTTAAAGTCATTGTTCGTGGCAGAGTTAAACAGAGTCCTAGAACCTATTACATTACAATCGAAGGTAATACCTATTGCTTTTGAAGTACAGGATGTCACCTTTATTACTCTACTTCTGTTGGGGTGGGCGGATGGGTGGGCGAGGCCATTCATCGGGTGGGCGGTCGCCCACCCCTGCCCACCCTTAATGCCGTCCCTGGTACAGATTCCGTTCTAGCTGATTACTCAGCAAAAAAATTCTGATGGTATCAGCCTCAGGACTCAAGGTCCTGACCTAGGGGTAGAACCACTCCCAGTGCCGGATTTACGTATAAGCTAAACAAGCTATAGCTTAGGGCCCCACTCCCTTGGAGGCTCCCAAAATTTTAAAGACAAAAACTGGATGTAATATAATTTCCAAGTGGTAAGAGAAAGCAAATAAGATAAAACGCACATACAAAAACGGCATTTTGTATTGTTGTGCACTAGGCTCTTATGAAGCAAGTAATGAGGTCCTCGCTTGTAATGCGGCCCTGTTTCCCAATCCTGCTTGTAACCCTTACTGCTCGGCCTTGCTTATAATGCGACCCCCGTTTCACAGCCCTGCTTGAAATGGGGTCCATGTTTCCTAGCCCCGCTTGTAATGAGGCCCCTGTTTCAGAGTCCCGTTTGTAATCGGAGGCTCTGTTTTCCAACTTCGATTATACGTAATGGGGCCCCGTTTCTCAGTTTCGCTCATAATGGGGCCTTGTTTCTCAGCCTTGCATGTAATGGGGCACCAGTTGGCGCAGAAGGAAGAAGAGAAGATCTGCAAGGAGTTTAATTGGGATGAAATTAAACTACTAATTTTATAATTTTTCTGTAATATCTTCAAAATAGACAAAAGTAATCAAAGAGTGGAAACGCAGTGGGCTAGACAATATTATTTTGCTTGAGATACCATTACTATGTCTCACCAATCTGCTGTCGCTTTGCAACTTATAGATTCGGCATTTATTTGTGGCTCTATAAAAGTCTGCTGTCCTAATGAACGGTGTAGACCACAATGATGATATTGAAATTATGTAAAGATATTCTATTAAATACAATTGTATTGTGTGTAGGTTATAACATAATGTCATATTAATAATGCTACATACAGGGAAAGTCAAAATAATGGACCCGGTTTCAGAAATTTATTGTGTGAAATCTGACGAAAATATGTTATTATGAAACATGTGCTAAGAAAGGTAACTGTCAACGCTTTCTTGGAACGTATTCACAAATTGTCGTCTGAGATTCAACACCGCATATCTCCAATTTTGGCGAATTTGAATTTTTGATACCACTAGAATCAGTATAGGATGGCGCACAATCTGGTTGAGTAGTACACCTATATCACGACAAATGGCTTTGTTATTCCCTCAAAGTAATACCGAGTATATTGAGGATGAAGCTAGTTTTTAAACAGTTTTTGTCTCTCCTGCAAAATTGGTGAAATATTACTCACGCGGTATTGAATCTCAGACGACGAAATGTTCTATGTGAACACTGCGCGTAATATGACACACAACAAGCCGATTGTCTATCTCCTACCAAACCTCTTCCAGCATGTTGCGGCCAATATCAGAAATGGCTGCTATGATGCGGGCACGTAGGTCATTCAATGTTGTTGGAAATGGTGGTACGTAAACATGATCTTTTACAAAACCTCACATGAAGAAATCACATGGAGTCAAGTCATGTGTACACTAATCACAGATTTGTTTACATGATAGTGAAGCACACAGAAATATCTTTGCCTTCCATTCAACGGCATTTTCCTTAACTGGTCGTTGGTGACCCCTAGCGGTAGAAAGTGGAAACATTGGGTGAAACTAAACTTTGCAAGTTAGCCTTTTGAAGCGCATGTCTAACAATAATATATGTTTATTAGATTTAACAGAATACACAGAGAAAAATCCGTTCTCCGGACAGCGGTATATTATACAAATATACGGTATCCTCTTGCTTACTATAGAAATCAGTACGGAGCATACGTTATCCGTATGCTACATAGGCACTGCCCTTAGGTGTTACATCATGCCGTTGCAGGATGTCTGACATCTAACAGTTTTCCGTATATCACATGCATATACTTATATAACCTTCGTCAGCTATATGTTATATACGTCCATTTGTATGTGAGATCCTGACCGCCTACATTGTTTCATGTGGAAAGTACATATAGATGGAACACTTATACAGAAAGTATTATAAAATATGCGTTTTCAGTTATACGTCTGCTATACGTTAAGTCCAAAAACTACAGGAATTACGCATGTAACCTATCTTTTTAAGTACGCCACCTAGTTTTTTTTCTCAGTGTAACTTTCTGAAATCGGGTCCATCATTTTGAATTGCACTGTATAATTATTAGCAGTTTGTGTAACATATTGACACTTCTTATTATTTCATGTTATAGCAAGCTTCCAGAAACTAGATTATGAGTCTGTATTTTGTTTCTAAAGAATTTTGCAATATGTGGTGAATGTTGTAAGTTGATCAATGTATTAGTTAATAAAATACATATTTGATGTGTAATCGTATTTAGATCTCTATTAAATCCATAAATTACCATATAGCATATATTCAACCCCCCCCAAAATATCGACATTTTATAGCTGAGAAAGAAAGCTAAATATATATAAAGAGCCCCATTACTTTAAATAGCTTAGGGCCCCATCAAACCTAAATCCGGCACTGACCACTCCCTCTAAATTTTGGCAATGGGCACGTTGGCCCATCCCCAAATTTGGGAGGGGTAAATGAGATCACTTCTTAAATTTTGGGAATTGCTAAAACTAAACATTTGGTTTGGTAGTATAGAACTATGGTATGTACCTCTGTAATTTTGGGAGGGCTATCTCGTTCCCTTTTGGGCTAAAAATGCCAAAGTATAAATTTGGAAGGTTTCTGACATAACTTATCCTTTCTGGTAAGACTTTATCACGTTATGTGATTGAGTAAAGGACTTTATTCTCTTTCGTAGGACATGGGTATATTGACGCACTCCTCTTACATTTATGGTGGGGTAAATTGGCCTACTCCATAAATTTGGAAATTGTCAAAGAACAAAATTGGGTAAATGTTTTCTAGAACTCGAATATATTGTATAATTCTGTAAATTTGGATTGTTACCCCTTTCTATGGGCCCGTATTGCTACGTGCTCACCATGTGGCAGGGTAATGACCTAATTAATCTTCTATGATGAGCCTTTATACGTTATATGGTTACATGGTTGAGTACAGGAATTTATTCTCATTTATAGAACACGTGTACATTGATATTTCCTTATCAAAATTTGGGAGGGTGTGTTGGCTCACCCCTTAAATTTGAAATTATCAAAAAAATAAAATTCAGTAAGCGTTCTATAGGACTCGAATATATGCTCTGTAAATATAGGTGGTCCTAGTTCTCCTCTTCTATGGGTATAAAAAAAAAACTGCCAAAAATATAGTTTTTTAACCATGTGATCATCTATTCATTCACCTTATTTCTTCATCTAATTTATCTTTTTTGGTCCGCCTTTATTGCATAACATAATTATATTTCTAAGTACATGAGTCAATTTTCTTACGTAAGACAGATATCTTGATGCCCTCTCTTAAATTTTGGGAGAGGATGTGTTGGTCAATCTTAAATTTGGGAATTGCGTAAAAGTAAAAATTGGGAAATGTTTCCTAGGATGCAAATATATATCTTTATAAATTTGGCTGTTTCATCTTGTATCCTTCTATGATAAAAAGAATGTCAAAACTACTGTATATGTAATCCTTTATATTTTGGCAGGAAATTTGAAATTGCATATGGCAGAATTTCGGATGTATTGCGCTAATGTTCACTAAGATGAGGTTTATTGCAAGGTATGATAATGTGACCAGTACATTCGTTTCTTCTCTTAAATAGGGCATGAGTACCACGATCCATCTCTTTAAAATTTTGGGAGGTGCACATTGGCTCACCACTTTAAATTTGGGAATGGTTAGAAACAAAATTTGGTAAATGTTCTCTAGAACTCGAACATGTAACTGTAAATTTGGGTGGTCCTGCTTATACCCTTCTATGGGTAGAAGATGCCAAAATATTTGTATTGCTACGTGCTTACCTAATTTATATTCTTTGATTAACCTTTATCATGCTACATGGCTATATGGTTGAGTACAAGGGTGTTCTCTTTCATAGGACATAGGTACAGTGATGCTCTCTTCTGAAAATTTGAGAGGGGTACATTGACCGACCCTTTAAAATTTAGGATTTGTTAAAAAGTAAAATTTGGTGAATATTCTCTAGTACTCAGATATGTAACTCTGTAAATATGGCTAGTCCTAATTTTCCTTTTTTATCAATAAAAAATGCCAAAACTATTTGTAATTATTGCTTCATACTTTGGCGCGAATTCTAAATTTTGGTGGTAAATTTAAATTAGTGTGAGACGGGATTCTGAAAGTAGTGTCCCAATGTCCAATAAGATGAGGCTTTGCTGCAAGATAGGATCATATGGATCAGTACATTGGTTTCTTCTTTTGGATGGGACACGTCCCACCCCCCATGATACATCCCTTGAAAATTTTGGAAAGGATACACTGGTCCACCCTGAAAATTTTTGAAATTGTGAAAACTAAACAATGGTAATTGGTCTTTAGGACTAAGGTATATGCTTCTGTAAATTTGGATGATCCATGGGTTATATCCTCCTGTGAGTTAAAAAAAAAAAAAAAAAAAAAAAAAAAAAATCAAATCTGGGAGGTTTTAGATGTAATTTATCTTCTAAGATGTGGTTTCATTTTATTCGGCTGATAATGTAGAGAGCTGAAGTTGTAAGAATGCTATTATTGCATACTGTAGATTGGAGGAAATAACGGAATGTGTTTATAAAAAAGAAACTTTAGCGATTTACCTTTTACATCCTAAAGATCTTAGTGATGATTCTCTTTCATGGTATATCATGGGATAAGCAGATAATTTTTAATTTAACCCTATTCTTACGGACAAAATTAGTTCCAAACATATATAACGTGAAATAAATATCCTAGGAATCCAAATAGAAACGATTACTTGAACATTTGAATGTGTTTACTTCTAACTATAAAGAACAGCCTTAGCATCTAAATTTGTTGATTGGTTTGACGTAGTTTAAGGTCCAATGTGAGATGTGATTTGTGATCATGCGTATTTCAAATCGATCTCGAGGCACTCCGCTAGTGTTAATGAGAAGGTTGAATCTTTAAAATATTGCAATACAAGGTCAATAACCAAGAATAAATAGTAACCCGGAACTACTTCAGTAATAAGTAGAAAAAGATAGGATAAAGATATTAGGATATAAGAAATTGAAGATAATTTAAGAAATAATTGATTCATATGTTGAAAAAAAAACAGAAATGAAATTTTTAATTAGGCATCCCACGTTTGTATCTTTTAGGCCAAAGGATACGGATAATTAATAAAAGTGAAAGATTGTCAAGTAATTGGTGAATGAGAGTTTGGAAGGAAACGGAGAGAACCCAGAGAAACCCCACGGACAACACAATGTAGTCCATCACAACTCAGCCTGGGATCGATCCAGGGACCCTTCACACCAGATATGGGCGCTCTAACATTGAACCACCATGTTTCCTTATATGTTGGAGTTGATAATAATTGATATTACGAAGTTTAACATGCTTTCACGTGTTTTAGGAAGAAAATTGATTTTTTTTATCTTTAACATAAACTGGATTTTTTTTGGGGGGGGGGTGGAGGCTAGATAGATCAGTGATATTCAGTCTGAGGTAGGCACACTCCCAAAAGTACGTAAGAACTTTTTAGGGAGTATGCAAAATTTAAAATAACATAGTTCTATGTTGTAACATACTTCTACTAAATTAATAACACGATTTTTTTGTTTATAATAAAACTAGGTTATTTAATTAATAATTAATTAATAAATTCTATAGTTTATTTCTGATACGCTTACCTATAATTTGATTTAAGAGTAGGTTAATCTGGAAGTGCACGCTTGAATTGAAAAGTGTCATTAGGAGCAAGCTGAATAAACACATGGAGTATCACAGGAATAAATTGATCATTCCACGAGGTAATTTGTTTTGTAAGATTGTAAGTATAAAGTAGAAGGTGGCGAATAATTACTGAAAAAACTTGAAGAAAATGTCAGTTTCTCTATGCATGTGTTAATTCTTTTTTTAAAATAGCGTATCATATTTTATTTTGTATTGTTAAATTACAGGACCGGACCAGATAATTCTCTCAACCATAGTCTACACATCCAACCCGGAAGATGCAGTGAAGATACGGGCAGAACAGAGTGATTTATTAACAGCTAAATTCATCTCAATTCCCACTATTCTCCGAGAATCAGCAGAGCGCCTTCAGTGTCTCCCAGCCTTGGCATGGAAGAAATGTCATGAATGGACATTTTGTTCCTATTGGGAATTTTATCATAAAGTTCGTACTTACGCTAAAGCGTTCATAAAGCTGGGCTTGAATAGCCATGAAACAGTATGTATTCTCGGATACAATTCTCCTGAATGGGTAATATCCAACCATGCCGCCATATTTGCTCGGTAAGTTAAAAGAGAGAGAGAGAGAGAGATCCTTGGAATATACAATTCGATATGTTTTTTTTTTTTAGGTTATTCTATTTTTCTGTACTTGTCTATACAGATTTTAAACTGTATAAAGACGTAATTGTTTTTATTTATTTATTTTTTATAATGTCAGAGTATAATTTTTATATTTTATTTGATCATCGAATGTTACAAACTTTATTTTCTGTATCTACAGTATTTGTTACAAATTAATGGACATTTTCTAGATTTTAAATTGCTTCACGCTGTAAGTGAGTATGAAACATACAGAATTTCCAAGACGTTAAGGATTTTTTTCAGGGATGTAGCTAACAAAATTTTAAGAACTTTAAGATTGCCCATAAGGGAAAAAGGAACCTCGACAAATATCGGGAGGCCCTTGAAAATATATCCTTTTTAAAATTTTCTTCATTCAATTGTGATTTTTTCAAGTTTGAAATTCTAAACAGAGGCAAAATAATCATAATTTTTATAGAGATCAAATTAAATAAAATCAGATTTAAATAAATGGATTAACTATCTTTCTAACCACCTTTCTAAAAAATTCTGAACAAACTGGATTTTTGTGAAGACCTTTATTTTGATGTCATCAGCACATCCTGAAAAGTACCCTCGATTTGAGCCATAGATTTTTGATTTTAGGAAGGGAAAGAGAAGAATTATATATATATATTTTTTTGCATAATTCTGATGATTATCAATTTTCCGAATAAAATAGTTATGAAGAATATTGTAGTTTGTAAAATTCTACACAAAAAAAGCCCTTTGACATTTTTTTCGTAGAGGCATTCGTTTGTGAGATATAAACTAAATTATGTCTAAACAGAAATAGGGCGAAGTTTTTAACTTAAACTTCAAAATATTTTTTTTTTTTTTAAAGAAAGCATTGGACAGATGAAAAGTTAGAGATAAAAGTTAAAATTTTGGAGGAGGAAATTCACCTGAATGAGATTAGCGTACTCCCTCCCTCTGAGAGTGGGATAGGAGCTACTTTCAAAAGTCAAATGGGTACCTCCATTTTTTATTCCAGAGTTGGATTATACGAGGAAAAATAAGTAAATTTTATTCGAAGTATTTTTCTCGAATCGTGATAGATGACGCTGTAATCAGTGAAAACTAGTTGTACTAAGGTTTCTTCAATTGGAGCCTCCTACAAAGTTATAAACGAAAGAACAAATCTTCGAAAATTTGCCGGAAAAAAAAAAACAACACAAAGAACTGAGTAGTAGATCTACTAACAACGATGAGGTGTTGCCTGTCAATACCAGCTGACATGCACTGTATTTGCTAAACTTGGGCTTAATTGTCATTGAAACTGTTACCAATTGGCTTAGCGACCTCGAAAACTATGGATTTGGCACAAACCTCAGTTTTGGACATTTTGTTTTTCACCTCTTCTCATTCTTCCTGCAGATGGAGCTGAAGTTGAACTTAAACGATATCGGTAGTGTTACTCTTCACCCAAGTGAGCCTTAAATCTATGGATTTGACACTAATATAGATTGTTTTAGATTATTTTTACTGCTAGAGGTGTCTTACCTAAACAGTATTTTTTCAGATTGTATTTTGTCCACTTGCTTTTAAAAATGAGTTTACAAACAGTTTCATTTTCCTAACATAAGGAGCTTGCGAGATACAAATTTTTGGGACAAATTTAAAACCATCTCTTCCTCATAGAAGCTCGTCCTTCTTGTTTAGGGTACGTATCAACAAATTCTAAATAGTTTACGGTCTCTTTCAACCTTTGTTTTCTTCGATAAAGTTGCTTAGAAGTATGCCAAGCAAACGGTATAGGTTCTGGACAAACAAACATTAATTTTTATATATAAGGCAAACTGCCCCTTCCCCTTTGAGTCCTCATCCTTCTCCATCAAAACAATTTTAAAAGGTTATGGTCTCTTCCAGACTATATCTTCTTTAAAGTTACTTACAAGTATGCTAAGTAAACGGCTTGCATTTCTATACCAGAAAAACAAGCAAACAATTTTTATGTATAAGATTAGTGTTGTGCGCTATTTCTGTTCAGACATAATTCAGTCTATACCTTTGAAAGATTAATTCTACGGAAAAGTATATGTAAGGATCATTTTTGTGTAAAAGTTTATAAACTATTTCTTTTTCATAGCTTTTCCTTGAAAAATTCTTAACTTCTGAGATAATTGGGTAAAAAAAAAAAAAAGAAAACTAGAATTTTCCCTCTTTAACACCCCAAAACAAACAAACAAACAAACAAAACATGTCTCAAATTAAGGATACTTTTTGGGATATTCTACGGACATCAAACTATAGGTCTCCACAAAAGATTCAGCTTGTTAGGAATTTTTTCGAAGTCTAATTTTACTGGACTAATAGAGTTTGGCTCAACGATAATCCAAGAATTTAGCAACTTTCGAATTGTTACTTTGATATTTTCATGAAAATGCAGTTGACAACAGTAGAGATCCACGAAATCTATGGCAGCCCTGTGAGAGAATGCCATAAACTATGATATTTTACTAGCTGACAGCAAATTTTTACAGTTTCTGAAGACAGACTGTTGTATTGCCTATTTTCGTTTTCTTTTTGAATGCAAAATTTGTGGTCTGATTATAGAGAAATGCTTCCAAAATGTGTTCAAACTAAAGTATGTGCTCTAATTGGTTTGCCTGTTGAAACAGGTTTCTAGTTAGGTGAGTGTTTGGCAATGTCAATTTCCATTGCCGTTATTTCCCATTAGTGAAATAGAAGTATATTACTATAGCTCCTCAAACATTCCTGTGTTCGATAAATATTCGACAAAGCTTGACCCGGGTTCGATTTCCGGCGGGAGCTCATATGGTTCGGATTCCACGTTAATCAGTAGATCCACGTCTCGTATAGCTTCACTGCTGAAAGAGACGCTAACCCAAACTCATTTAAGGCGATCTGGTACCCCTACTAGCCGTGAAAGTTATCTCATTTGAAAAGTAGAGCAAAGTTTAGCACAATTTTCTTGTTTATTATTAAAGTCACAAACGCGAAAATTTGTATATATGAAGAGGAGATACATATCTATACAATGCATGTCTTAGATTAACAGTACTGGGGACTGAACTCGCAAACACATGCACAGAAACCACGAGTGTAGCTTACTTAGCTATGAAGAGGTACGGAAGCTACAATAATTATGTAGTCAAGAATGAAGTGAAGAAATAAAAAAAGAAAAGTATAGTTGTAAGGTAATACTGCTATTAGATTTTAATTTCACGTATTCAATTTCGAGACTATTAAGACGAGATCGAGAACTGTCACTCGAGACTGAAATAAGTATTTGTTGATCGAGATGAAATCAAGACCAAAACTGACGATTTTCGACTCAAGACGAAACCGTTATTTGTGAACCGAGACGAAATCGAGACTGTATGTAACCTCGTCTCCTCTCGTCTCGATACCACTCCTATAACAAGAATATTTTCTACTTATATTTATATTTGAAGGGTGCTTTGTTATATACTGCACGTATTTTCCAAAAAGTGCAAGTTGTCTTTATGCATTTTCTGTTTTGAGCCTATTTATATGTTTACAGTTGTGATAATTTTTGGTAAGTTTTATGTATGTGTATCTTCTATGATAGGGTGTTTTTCTCTTTTTTATGTTTCTGAAGGCAAAATCTTGTACGGAGCTTCTTCCTTGGTCAGCGGGTATAACTTGATTTCCGTCGCCTTTTTACGCTACTAGTATTTGTTCTGCTATCCATACTGCTCTAACACACTAAGTGGTCATCCTGAATTATCCGTCAACATAACCACAACTATCTGGTGACAAAACCTATATTTTAAGCACGCCTCGAACGGGAAGGAGAAAGATAGAGTGCCGCTAGATTTGGAACACTTCAACAAAAGCAAGGATCAGTTGAAAAGGCCCAAGTGAGGTGAAAAAGCTCCATTGCCACGTTTTCAAAGTCAAAATCTGAAGTTTATTTATTTATTTATTTGAAAATCTAAGGCACGCATTATATAGATATGTATCTCCTCAAGGTTTCTTCAAATTTTCGAATTTGTGACCTTAATAACAAAAGAGAAAATTGTGCAAAATTTTGCCTTTCTTTTTAAGTGTGGTAACTTTTACGGCTGCTAGTGGTACCAAATCATCTTAACAGTGTTAATTTTTTGTGAAATAGTTTTCAACAACTTTGCTCTAAAATAGTACTATTATAATATAATGTAATAAAACAATACATTTATTGTAATATGAAATGTATAAATACAGGGAAGCTCTAGGTATTTTGACATTTTATGCGACAAATATTTCGGCATCCCTGTCTCTCCTCACATTTTCACCCATTATTCAACTGTTGCCATTTGTTTAAGCATGAAATAAAACTTACGTCCAATGTCTCTCACTATGGTATTGATAATTAATCAATTAGCTAATTAATGGTTGAATTCTAAAAGTATTTTTATTGATGTGACATATGAAATGAAAGTAATGTTTTCTTAAAACCCGCCGCGCCTCCCATAGGCGACTGCATAGTTCGCCTATATGGACGATCCGATCCTGATCAGGTAGAATTTCAATGTTCGAAATGTAACTAATTAATTATTTCTAATCACATTTCAATTATTCTTTCCTAAAGGGGTGTTGCTGTAAGCATCTATACAACATATTCTACTGAAAAATGTTTAATGTGTCTTAAACAGAGCAACGCAAAGATAGTTGTTGTTGATGATGATGAAAAGCAACTACAAAAGATATTGCAAATTAAGGACGAGGTACCAACACTGACAGCTATCGTACAGTATGGATATGTACCAGGAAAACCTGGTGTGTATAAGGTAACATTTGTAATAATATCAATATTTTAGAATTGAAGTTGAAATGATAGCTTAAAAGTATCAAGACCCATATTACCAATTGTGACAATGATTTGGATAAAATTGAGAGGTTGATTGCAAACCCTGGATTAATTTCTTGAAATTATAAATAGATAACAACATTCAATGCAAGTAGTAATAATTTTAATATATTCTTTGGATGGTAGGGATGAATATTCGATTGAAAGTTTAGCGTGTAGTTTATAAAGCAATATAGCGTTGTCATTATTTTGATATTTAATAAATATATCATTTAATAAAATACAGTTTTTCTTTGGTTAGTGGTCTGACTTAAATGAACTAGGGATTGAAGAGTCAGATGATGAACTTAACGAAAGAATAGAATCTATGGGTATTAACGAATGTTGCTCAGCTGTTTTCACTGTAAGTATGAATTGTGTACTACTCTACATTAAGAGTTTTTTTTTTTTTTTTTTTTTCGTGTGATCGTAAAATTTCTCTCTTGAGACTTCAACTAAAGATTGATTTCTATTTATAATTTAAATAAATTTGTAAATATTTTCTAATATGTTAGTATTTTTCCAGTTGTACGTCAGAAAATACTTGCAAATATCGTGTAATACGTTGCATTATCAATTTTACATGAATTTATATAATTTTATGGAAGCAATCCCAGGATTCAACTTTAAATACAGTCTACTTAAGAAACAGTATAATTTTGAATCTGTATGAGGTTTTTCTCGTCAACTCATGTGAATGGTAAATAGGAAAATGTAGTCCGTAGTGTAAATCTGATAAATATTAGAGAGCTCAAATTGAAATGGAGAACTCATTTGTTAAATTGTATTAAAATGTATAAATGAAATATTTTCTCAGATAATATATTGTTATTCCTAGGTAGAATTAAAAACTAAAATTAGAAATATATGTTTTCCGAAGGGATTTGTACTTACAATTCACTGAATAACATATTTAGAGTTACGTCAAGTATGTATGTAGATCAGTAAACGAAATTTTTATAGTCATTTAATAAAATATTTCCATAAAAAATTAAGCTATTTCCTTATGTTTCATTGATCCTTTGCAAATCATACAAAAATATACAAGACTAGACTGAACTGACAGCACATTATTTTGTACTTTCTACTATGCGTATTCATTTCCATAGCTTTCCTTGTTTTATTATACACTTTATTTCAGTGTTTCTCAAACTTTTTCAAGTGAAGGCCACTTTTATCAGTCCAGAAGGTTCTAGAAGCAACTCAACTGTTTTCCCCCTTGAAAGCAAATTGATTATATTTTTAATGTTCGAGCATATATATATATATCAGTATCCTTATATTTTAAAAATACTATTGTATTAATTGAATTTTTTAAATATATATATATATATATATATATATATATATATATATATATATATATATATATATTGGTGTTATTAGAAGAAAATACTACATACAATATATTAGATTTTTAATATAATTGAAGGCTATCTATACAAGAATTTTAATACTACATCTATATATAAGCTATTAGAATTTCCATCAATCTATTCATATTTATATAAACTATACCCTGTTTAAGATTCTCAAGTGTAGAGTGTGATACACAGTTCACTTGATTTTTTTTTTCTGTCTTGTCTAGAGTAATGTTCAATCTAACAATACAACAAGAGGATACCTCTAGGATCATTTGCGGTTCGCAGGTTACAGTTTTAGAAACTGCTTTATTCAAATCTTTATTAAACAATTAATTTTAAGACTATTTTAAATGTGGTATTGGGAAAATGCTTTAGAGGTTACTTTAGGGAAATGGGGCAAAATGTTTTTAACATTTTTGAAGTCAAGCAAAGGACAAAGAGAAACAGGTATTTACTGCTAATCGAGGATATGACCACGCCTTATTTACGGTATTCCAAAAACAGCAATGAAGTATAGAAACCTCCTGAGGAATAAAAATGTAATATTTGAATTAATGCAATAGCATTTAATGAAAAGGAAGGGAGGAATAATGATAGGGTAAATTAGAGATGCACACAGTTGCCAACTGCGTTATGCACTTACTCACAGATTAAATTATTTCATGCTTTTTTGGCCTTTTTAGCCTGGACACGATGGTTCTCCAGTTGGTGTAATGTTCAGCCAAGATAATATTACTTTTGTTGCAAATAATCTTGCTGAATATTTTGTAACTTCGCAGGATAATGAGATTTTCATAAGTTATCTTCCTTTAAGCAATATAACAGTACAGGTATGTCTAAAATAAGTTCAGTCTTCTGAAGTTTGGTTATGTAACTGATTATTTACTGTTCACTCTAAGTATAAATTGCACACTCGGTCCATTTAGTAATAAATGAAAGATAATGTTATATTTTAATATTAGTGTCACTATAGTTGCTTTAATAAAGAAATTGTCCAGCTTATTATCAACAGAGGATTTAAAATACTTTGTGTGATCACCAAAAACACGACTAACCTCTGGTGTCAATAGTCAGACGATTTGTAATAAGCTATATGAAGTTTGTGAAGAAATGCTTTCTCGCAATACTCCTTTTCTCGTATATTGTCACCAGTAGTTGCGTACGCAATAGGGGACTTTAATTTCCCTTGAGAAAGATGTCATGGAAACAAACAAACATTTACTACCTACCTATATATATATATATATATATATATATATATATATATATATATATATATATATATATATATATATATACTCAAAAATCACGATTGTCCTGAGAGGATAATTGAGTGCTTGAACACCTCGCTTGATAGAATTCTGCGTACGTCACTGATCAGTAATTTCACCAGTGATGTAACCATTTACAATCAACATAATTTTTTTATCTACAGGGTATATTTCCTCTTTTATTTTTAATTCGTTATTATATATGTGCAAGTATTCTCTTTATGAAGGAAGATGATTTTAATCTGGTACTAATTCTCTCTTTAAGAACTCTTTGACTTAAGAACTCTGACTGTTCATCGCCGCAGGTCTAAAATACTCGACAATGAATCTAATTCAATCACGGTTGTCATTATCAATTGTTCTAAGATTCTTCTTTATATTATCCTCGTACCTCTTTATCCAAAGGTCTTTCTCTCATGTGATTTCCAACTAAAATTATACGCTTCGCATATATTTCATGCAAGTGATACGTTCTGTCTATCTTCGACGTCTTGATTGAACTATCTGTAGTATATTCACTGAGTATACATACTTAGGAGTTGTGTATTAGTGTTCTTCACTGATTGACTGAAGTTTTCAACGTTTGTTTACAGCAACATTAAGATTATACAGATGGGACTTATTGTGTAAAGTGGGATCCAAATGATAGGCAAGTAGGCTCATCACCGGGGATCGAACTGGGAACTACTATCACAGAAAGCACACGCATTACCCACTTGGGCACAAAATACCATATTCTCCTAAAAATGAGATGTGAGGATAAGGTATCAAATGAAAGACTACTAGAACTGGCAGGAAGGAAAAGAGTATACTGAATTCAATTTCGAAAGGAAGAGCCAAGATGATTGAACACACTATGAGAGTTGGAGAAATCATGCTATTGGCTATGAAGGGAATGGTAGAAGAGAAAATACCCAGAGAAAGGCTGGGATTGAAATATACGAGTCAAATAATACAAATGCAAGAATGAAAAACTACAAGGATAATTAAATAGTAGCTCAGAATAGGGAAGAATGAAAATATGCATCGCACCAATCGAGATATTGCTGACCCAAGAAGAAAGGGGAATAGAAGCTTTAAATTCATTTTAGCAAGTACAATGGACTAAAAATCCAAAACAGTGTCCTTAGCATGTAACATTATAGATCCCTTTCATTTTTATGTAATGAAAAGTGTCCTTTTGCAAATAAATTGAGGCAAAACTTTCGAAATCAATTACAATTGTTAGCAATGTATTTTATTTATTATTATTATTATTATTATTATTATTATTATTATTATTATTATTATTATTATTATTATTATTATTATTATTTGCTGGCAACTGCGGAATAAGTCCCGTGGTAAAGATCTCTCTGTATCGAACAAAACTAATTTAAATTGCTGCACTTGTCGGAAAATTGTAACAAAACACTTGTATGGGATAGATATCAGTATCATACTGTTGATTATTGGAGTTCTGTATAGATTATAGGTTAACATAGTGGGTCTTCTTAGCCTGTAGAGCTTAATATATTAGGTTCTATGACATTGAACTGTCAGCCCTTTTAAAACCTATCTAGTTTTTTTTTTGGCTCAGAATAAACCAAAGTTCTGCTTATTAATATTGTTACATGACCTTTATGATTGATGTCCCGAAACACTACTGCTACTTATAGCGTGTTACGTTACTAGTTGCGAATAAGTAATAATGTGATTGGTAGATCAGCAGAGTTCAGTGACTTTCAACGTAGAATAACCGTAGGTTGCTTCCAATATGGGAAGTTAGTGACAAAAATTTACCATTTCTTTGTCCAGATCGTATGTGAAATGGAAACGACAAGAGAAATCATAATACAATCCTTGTGTTATAGAACTCATACTGACAAACCAAGGCCATCGATTATTAAATCAGTTTATTTTTATCACACTTATATTCCTACTACTGTCAATTTGAAAAGGCAATATAACTTTGTCCACAAATACATAAGAATTTATATGTATTTGCGAAAATACGCAAATCCATAGCTGTTATTTACTTTGAAGAATAAATAAAGGTTATCGCCGTCATTTATTTGTCTAACTATAAAAGAAAAGTTATTCTATTCTTGAAATTTTTATTGAAAATATCACGCGTAATTTTATCTTAAAATACAACTTAGTTTCATGGCTAATTTAAATAAATTGAGACTTCGTGCAGAACACATTTAATCAAGCTATCATGTTAATTTATTTCGAGTTAGTTAGAAAACTAACGAATTGATTTCAAATTTCGAAAGTGTTTTAGAATATTCAGGATTTTATTAATTATTTATTAACTAGTACGTAATGGATGAATTACAGTAAACATTTAAGATGTGAAGATAATCTTTTATATTTTCGTTAGGAAATCATCTGTTTCCGAAGAAATAGGTAATAACGGATTTAAGAATTACATAATACTTTTATTACCACATGAAAGATGAGAATAAGTTAGACAGTATGAGCGTATTTGGGTTCGTTTCCTGTGGGCTACTATTTGTATGAACAGATGTAATGGTATCGGGTTTGATCCCTGAACGTCCTTGTACTGATTCATGAAAGAAAACACAGTCTTGGACTAAGAAATACCAACCCACAAGTAAACATTAACCAACTGAGAACAAAACTGGTGAAACTCAGGATTTGAACCATGGACTTTTGATATATACTGTGTTCATGATTATTTCCCGCTTCCACCTCAGCTGAATCAGCTAATCGTTCCATTCGTGGTTACCCAGTGTACGGTCAGTGTTCGGGGAACGTTGGGTGCGATATGTATTTCTTTTTCATTTATTCCGTGAAAAACAATACTAACTGTTGCAATG
Source organism: Thermobia domestica (assembly GCF_964235325.1). Taxonomy (NCBI): domain Eukaryota; kingdom Metazoa; phylum Arthropoda; class Insecta; order Zygentoma; family Lepismatidae; genus Thermobia; species Thermobia domestica. The sequence goes on along the minus strand of NC_137455.1, from coordinate 194,612,871 downwards.
CTGAAACTGCAAACATAATAAATAAAATACATGCATAATACTTATCCTCTAACACAAAATATTTTTATATAGCATGCACACTTTTACGTCACTTGAATATCAATGAACACACACAAAACATACATTTGATAGATATATTTCGAACTATTTAATTATTGTGGCACTTCACATTTTACAAGCACTAAAATACTTTTCAAGTTGTAATAATGTGGCTCCGTATTTCGCAACGACCGAATATTAATATTTCCGCGCACGTATTCTCGGTTTCGAAAGTCGAACAATTGATAACATAGTCATGAACACTGTTCACTGACGATGAGGATCTGAGGATCTGATGCACAAATTGTTGAAATCCTTTCACTCCTCCCACATGCTGGTTCCATAATTAGTTTTGATTAACAAAAGTTGCTGTGTTTCATCTTTGTTGCACTATTTGATGGGCAAGTAAAATTTTCGGAGTATTCTAACGTCAAAAACTTTTGGAATGCCATTCTTCATGTTAAGTAACTAGTGGTGATGTGAATTTCATATGCTACATTGAGAATTCTTAGATTACTATAGTTACCACATACATAGAATTAACTGGAAAATAATGTGAATTGTTCCATTCTCTATTTGCTATAGGAGTGAATTCACTTCACTGTAATTGTAAAACAAATTAAAGTCAAGTGGGAAGCAATACAAAATGATCCATCTTTGTTCATTGCTGGCCTCCCACTTTCAACCTCCTTGTGAGAGCCAAATTTTTGTCACAATGAAGGCATAGGAATACACTGATAGGACGAAAGATAGTTCCCAAAAAACATTTAACTTTTAAGTGGTTACTTCACTAATTAGAATTAACTGATTAGTTATAAAGTTATTGAGAACATATTAATCACATCTAAACACAGTAATGTAAATAATTAATGATTACTGCAAAAAATGCACATTATGACGTATAGTCCGACATTGCCGTAGCTTAGGAATTCAGCTTCCAAAGGTAGGGAAAAAAGGCAAGCTGAGCCGCGTCTTTTGTGCGTATTTGGTCGTACGAAGAGAAGAGTAGATGGGCAGACGCAAACATACACATAGAAACTTGTGAGCGAGAGAGTTTGTAGCATTTTGAATTCTAAGAATTCTGTCTTGGTGCGCACTAATTCCAAGAAGTCCTGTTCCATATACGAGTGTTGATTGAGAGATATAACGATAGCGTTATAACAGGTAGCTAATTCTCTTAGCGAATTTTACTGGATCTCAAGAGGATTTGTTATATTTCTAAACATTTTAATTATCTTTAGAAGCTAGCGTAGAATTTTGTTATTGGCAAAATTGTAAATATGATTACTTTTTAATGATTTGGGAAGAAGAAAAAATCAGACAAAAATAGAATATTACTCACCGGTGAATCCAGGATATTGCTTACTGACGAATCCTTGACATTTCATTTCTTCATTCACTTCTATTTAATCAGTTGATCAATACTGAATATAAACTGTAACAGGTGTTTGTCATTACTTTTTTGTACATTTTTCGTTTTACTAATACCTTTCGTTTGAATGATTTTTCCTTAAAAGAAAGAGCTTATTTTCCAACAGTTTTTAATTGATTTAAATGTGAAACAGATAAATTGTTTTGATTCTGAAATTAATTTTAACATGCAACAAAACAAATATATTATTTTTCTATATGAGTCTTTGTAAACTAAAATAAATTACTTGGTCACTATTTTATAAAATACTGACATTTCAGTTCTATAATTATGGATATTAAAATATTGTTGACTAAAATATATACGCGAATATTGTTAACAATAGATAAAATAAAGATTCATGAATGGGTTCCATTTCATAAAATAATGAATGAATTTGAAAAATTAATACTACAAACTCTGTTTTACGTAGCATTTAAAGTTACGTTTCGTTTAAAGTAATTTATTTGAATAAATAATATTGTAAAATGGAATTAATTTTTGAAAATTTACATATACTCGTATAGATAATACCTTATAAAAATTTTCAAATTTGTAGATTATTACTTGTAATAATTGAGTTAACCTTTTTTAAATCCACCTACCATCTTAATTCATTTGCTTTTACTTCTTTTTTACGTACCAGGGTTATGTTCGTCTTCAAGCAACTTAAACTATGTAGTTAAAATAAATTCGAAACGTATTAATATACCTTGATAAAATTAGTATCAAAATTAACGAAACATGGCTGAACATAATTTTATAAGAACTCCAAAACTAATATTATTTGTTCAAATAAACTATATAATTGTTATATAATTATCAATACATAAACTACATAAACTCGTAATATTCATTTTGAGTGTTATCAAAGTTGGAATTAAAAGAAAAGATGAAAAAGAGAGTCCATGTAAGGGAATGAAAATTGATATTGAAAATTCTAAAGCAAAGTTACATTCACAGGGTGTTTACCAAGCAAGTATAATAAAATTCCCTGACAAAATTATAATTTTTCCTGACTCTGTCGCTATCTTTTTTTTAGTATAACTCATGAAAAATAACTTATATTTAAAGTGAATTGTAGGTTTTCGTCATTGTTTATATGCTTATACAATATTCTACAAACGTACAAACGAACCAATTCATTTATCTGTAATTTATAACTATTTTAGTGGCCTTCCTTCACCCCTCACAGCCACCCTTTCCACTCCTATTTATTTTTATTTAGTCATCACACCATAATAGAATTTAAATGTAAAAATTTTAGAAATGAGTTTTCCTATACAATAACTTTCTTGTTTATACAGATGGTTAACTTAGACCATTATCACAGACGTTATACAATTTTCCACATACATACATAACTTACACTGAGTACTATTAAATGTTCACGAACATATATACAACCTTAAAACTGTATTTACATACATTTCAACAAACATTACAGACATTTACAAACTTTTGGAAGTGGTTTTTACTATACAATGACTTTCTTGCTTACACAGACGATCAACTGGGACCATTATCACAGACGTTATACAATTTTCCACATACATACATAACTCTCAGTGAGTAGTATTAAATGTTCACGAACAAATATACAACCTTAATAATGTATTTACATGCACTCCACAACGTTAGTCAGGTTCTTCACAGTTTCTGCAAACTTCTATCTGGTTGTCTAAGTTAGCAATCTCCTGGTCAGTGTTTTCTTGAAGTGTGGCTTTCGTAGCTTCAAGTTCTTTGATTTTTTAAGCCGTTCGTTTTCGCTCTGATTGTTCGTCCTTCAGTTGTTGCTTCTAAAGATGACTTTCTGCTAATGCTTCCTTTCTTTTTTGTGATGTATTTCGCACATAATATATCATGGGCTTCGTAATTTCGATGTTCAGAATGCCCCCAATTTATGAACACTATCATACACTAGACGTTGTGCAATAAGTGACACTTTTTGAAAATTAGGTGATAAGATATCTTTGTTTTCTGAGAAGACAGACTTAATAGAAGCGTTTCCATGAGATATAATAAGGTATTTCTGCACAAAATGATACAGTTGCTTATATTCCTCTTTGCCTTTGAATAGTTGTGAGTATAACTGATCTAACCTATCTGCTTTTCTTGAAAAGGACTCCAAATTAACTTTCAAGGTTGGGGACTCTACGAAAGATGTGTACTGCCTCTTTACTTCATCTGCTGTAATTGCTGTAATTTGCTTTTTTGAAACTAAAACTTCAAGAGCAACAGACAATCTTTGTATTGACAATGTTGGTTGGGTAACGATAATTTCAGGATTGAAAGCAGTGAATCCTTTGGCTAACGGATATTTCAGGGGACTACGATCCTTAATCTTACCAATCAGAGCTGCCAAAATGGTGCCGCATTCCTTACGGAATTCTAAATGTTCCCTTTCACTTACTTTCGCTTTCTTCAGGGCAGCTTTTGCAGCAAATCCAATTCATACTCATGGTAAAGAAGCTGGTTTTCTTTTTCAACACATCTATTTTTTCACTGGTTCACTGATAACAGATGACTTCAGGAACCTCATCATTAAATTCTTCATCACACACGTCAGGTCTGTATATAAAAATGGTACTACTGGTTTGTCTGTCTGAAGAGCAACCAACAAAAGTTCCAACTGTGCAGCCACAGAAAGAAAGAAGCCCAACCTTGCTTCAAGAAATTGTGATTCCAAGGCAAGTGTTACAATTTTGTAGCTTTTACATGTTGGCTTTTACTGGCTGCAATACTTTCTAATCTTAGATAATATTTCAAGTGCTCGACTGGCTGCAGATACACTTTCCAGCCAGTGTGTCCTGCAAAACTTCTTAGGAAAAATATATGAACCGGAACAATCAACATAGTCTCCTCTTCTTGCAGGTGAATACTTGAAGAGGTTGTACATTGCAAATAAGAACTCTTCTATTTCCCATTTCACTTTCTTGAACGCAAAACGAAATGCTCCATGTATAATATGCAGACCACGGCTTCCAATTAGTACCACAGCACGACCACTTTCATCATCCTTCATGTCTTCCTGCAGTAGCTCCAGGAACTTGTTAACATTAGGACCATCCATAGAAACTTGGAGGACCTGATGAATATCTAACTCACAAACGGACTTCTTGAAATCATTCAGCAGGTGTTCAGCACTCGCATCATTAAGAAAAACTGAATTCAAGTATCTTGTCCCAACTGTGTCTGTTTTATCATTCCAAAACGGAGATGCAGATTCATTTGATCACGTTCAACTACTTTGCTCAAAAACTCATCGAAACACACAACATATTCATTAACACGCCTCAAAGATTCTGTTAACTGATCCTTGAAGAATGGTGCAAGACCATACACAATAGTATAAGAAAGTTTGTCTTTCTTCATTTCGAATTCGCTAGCTATTTGCCTGTCAGAGAATATTTTTTAAACAACTCAGAACAACTGTCCACCGATCTTAATGAAAAGAGACTCATAACAACTTTTAGCGCCCATAATATCTCTGCTTTTTGTGCTTTCTGTTGAAACAAAATACGAGAATTTGACCTTCAAACATGGATTCTGTGATGTTGATGCTTCTGATGAGTTATTGGCCACCTGGATAGAACTACTTGCTGGCAACTTCACTTTTTCAGGATGAGTGATCTCTATACTTTGTGGAGAGTCGCGGTTTGCTAAAAATGACTTGTGGCTGCCCACGAAAAACCTCGAATATCTTTGGTTGTGACTTAGTACGTAGTGTGGCAGAAATCTTCTGGTGCCCTTTACTTGCAGAGTGACTATGTATTGCATGACGACCAATGTTGCCCAGCTAGCCTTAGGCTAGTTCCCATTATAGAGGTCCTGAGAAAGATTTTTCCCTGACACATAATGAAATACCCTGACCACACAAATTCCCTGACTTTCCCTGACTGGTAGACACCATGGTTCATAGTCAGAGAAAAATAGTAAGCAATAGAATTACAAGCTAGAAGTTGAGAATTATATATATATATATATATATATATATATATATATATATATATGTGTGTGTGTGTGTGTGTGTGTGTGTGTATTATATAAATATACAGGGTGTCCGAGAAGTCCTTCCCTGATTACAGAAATTGATAACTCAGGCTAGAAATAAGATAGAAATATGAAACTGGTGTTGAATTGTTTACAAACTATAAAAGTTTTTGATAGGATGAGGTCTACCGAACACGTGTACCAGATCTTGAAATCCTGCAGCAACGAATAACCACAGTCGTTGCATCGATCCCTCCAGTGATGTTGGCTAATGTGTGGATGGAAATTGAATATCGCCTAGATGTGCTACGTGCTACCAAGGGTGCTCATGTGGAAGTGTACTGATGTGACCAAAACTTTTATAGTTTGTAAACAATTCAACACCAGTTTCATATTTCTATCTTATTTCGGGCCTGAGTTATCAATTTCTGTAATCAGGGAAGGACTTCTCGGACACCCTGTACAATATTGGCAAAATATTATATCTGAAAAACATTATTAAACATATTTATTTTTTCAACTGAGATTTAGTACAGGTTGGGTTCTGATATTTTCTAATTTTAACAAACAATATACATACAGTATAATTAGAATTACCTGTATTTCTAAACATTATTAAAATTTCACCTCAGAGTTTCAAAACTGTATTTCAAGCCATTGTTAACTCATGTAAATTCTTTGTTTTTTTATATATATATATATATAAATATTCCCCGAAAGAAAAGTAGAAACTCTTTCTAAAATAAAACTGGCACCATTTGGAGTTATTATTATCACCAGTTCCAATTAACAGATTTAACATCATTAAACAACATATATTGGAGATTTATGTACTTCAGATTTACGAAGTTATAATTGAGTCGCCCAGTTCCAAAACGGCTCTTATTCATTTACAGTAAATCCCAGAAAACTTAGGAAGAAAATGTAGGATCTACATGCTTTGTAGAACTGGGAATACTTCAATGTATTCATGTGAAAAACTTGAACATCCTCAAATATTTCCAGTTCTGCAAAACGCATCAATCCTACAGTTTTTCTTAGTTTTCTGCGATTTAATATAAATGGACAACAGCCGTTTTGGAACTGGACGACTCAATTAAGTATAATCAATTGTTTTCTTAAAATTTAATCAACACGTTATCAGCAGGGTTTCATTAAGTTTATGTCGAAGGATGCCGTAACAACTGAATGGCGAGCAACCGAGCGAGTCAAATGTCCCTTGCCATAGGCCAACTCGGTAACTATTGAAGATATGAAAAAATTATAAGAGAGCACTTTGATTGTAAAGTGTGAGTTGTCAATCTAAAATGGTGGAATTTTCGTAATCGGACCAGCCGTTTAAGGTCGACATTGGTATAGCACCCAATAATAAAGAAAACTACAAGTTGCCACGTCAGTGAAGGACAAGATGGAATGAAATAATCTGGAGCGTGAAATACCCTGGACCAAGGAGAACAGAAAGGGGAGCAAATGAAAGAACAAAGAAGCAGATTCTATCCACCGAAAGAAACGACAGCTTCAACGTCAAAACTTAACTCACTTATTAGCATTTTATTAAATTACTTGAACAGTTAGAACGCCTGTACATAAATATACCAGAAATATAAAGATGATTATATTTTAAGGTGAGGTAAAGGACAAGTTGAAGGGACTTGAAGCTGATTTACGCAAACATATTTGTAAAGCTATTCTTTTCACAATAAAATTCCAACACTTTATAGCACTAGCACTAACTATTAATTGAAATGAACAGAATCGTTGTTCATCAAACTATTTCAATTTTAACGACATTTATTAACTACAATTTGTTGTTGTTACATAATTATATATATATCTTACTTCTTCATTTTTCAACAACAGCATATACATATTTATCTTTCTTTTCTTCTATTCTAATATGTTGAATCCTAATTGTCACATCGTAAATATATTTACAATAGTAAGGAAAGATAATTAGATTATACTATATTACAATACTCAAATACATAAAGATATTCATAATTGAAATGAAAGAGATTCAATAATGAGTATAATTTTAAATGTTAAAATAATCCAAATCTATATGTTTTATGTCCTTTCTTGATATAAAATATCTTTGCAAAAGAAAATAAGTCTCCAACTTAAAATTTGCTAGTTAATTAACTAATTAATCTGGGAGATGACATGAAACACTTTCTTAAAATGTTTAAAACGTCTGTAACGGAGCGAACCCAGAAATTTTGGTCCGTTACACGATTACGAAAATTCCACCACTTGGCAATCAAAATGCTCTCTTATCATTTTTTCATATCTTCAATAGTTACCGAGTTGGCCTATAGCAAGAGACTTTTGACTCGCTCGGTATATATATATTTGGATTTAATACTTACCACGTGAAACTTCTTTCCTGAATCATTAATTTTACTTTCACTCATCTTGTTTTCCAGCTTATAGATATGTATGTATCCATGCTTATTGGTGCATGCGTTTATTTCTCAGAAAAGGTAAGTTACTACTTATAATTCAACTTTAATTTTGAACTAATATATATATATATATATATATATATATATATATATATATATATATATATATATATATATATATATATATATATATATATATATATATATATATATATATATATATATTAATTTTCTAAACTTATTACTAGTAGATATATTAAATTGCTATAAGAATCAGGAATTCATGTTTGACAGGTGTTCTTTCGAATATATATAATGATAACTAATATTATGTAAATATTTTATATTTCATTTGACTACAACAGATACAGAATTCACAATTGTTTGTTAACTGTGAAGCACGAATGTAATTATATTTGAACCCAGCAGAAAAGAATTTAGTAAAAGCAATTTTTCACATTTTTAGTTCTAAGCATCAAAAGTGTAAGGAAAATTTCAATTTCTAGAATTTAAGTTTTACTTTTATTTTAAGCGTTGCTGGATTTAAACGCCTTAAAACAATAGAAAATTAAAAATTCTCTACATTAGTAAAGAGCATTGACTTTTAATGTTCCTTATAATTGAAATTAGTCTTGAAGATGGAAGCCTACGTATTTTTCATTTCGAAATATTCCCTTCTTTCTTTTTTCAGCAAGTGAAAATTCTCTTTTCTCAGATACTTTTAGAGCGTCCTCGTAATAATTAATATCTACGAGGTGCATCTGGTAAATATCATGCTTTTGTCCGGATAACCCGAACACGAAAGTTATTAAATTCGGAAACTATGTATGAATGAAGTAATTTTGTCATTTCCAGTGCCAACAGAAGTGCAAGATTCCAAAAGTTATATTTTTCTCTTCGAAACAAACTAGCTGTTGGGTAGACATAATAAGACAGTTCACTTTTCATATTGGATTTCTAGTAGATATCTTTCTTTACATTTTTTATCTTTATTTCATTTACCCTTTTTCTTTTGGAAATTTGAACAAAAATTACATCCCCCCTTTTGCAACAAGTTTTACAACACAGCATAAGGCATAAGCATTGTAAATTCAAAAATGTAGAACACTTCTTTGAAACTTACCGGTCTGTAACAAATGATGTTCATAGTACTCGCAGAGGTACAGTACGTCATGGATGAATCAATGGACTCTATAAAAAGCATCGATCGACTCTATAATAATTTCCCATTCTCATAGTTTTGTAAACCTTACTAACTTGTAAAACAGTGACTCAAAGTATGGATAGCTGATGTAGAATTGAAATTCGCGTGGATTCGATTCCAGTTGTTTCTGAAGGGAATGAATTGTGAATTCGTTGTGTTCGACTTCTTTGTTTTCCTCTTCTCATATGACGTCACACTAGGAGTGTACAATACTTACGTGTCAAAGAGTTTGTGATTATGGATAGCAAGCGTTTTACGAGACACACACATATGCATTCCCCTGTGCAACTCTAAAACTATTCGCAATAGGCGGACTGAAGAGCGAGAGAAGCCAGATAATCTTGGACAGAAAGGCACAACAAGCATTATGACTACACGATATTGCAAAATCTTCCCTGTGCATCAAATAAGAGTTGTAGGCTCAATGTTAAAATAACAAAAATTAATGTTTTGTCCTTTTCAATGTTTTTTAAAAGCTTCCTTTCCATATATATAAATCGGAAAGTACATGATGTTGAGATTTATGATAAAGCCAGGGCTGGCAAAAATGTACTAGAGAAAGTACCTTATGCTTGGTTTATTCATTTGGAAATGAACAGTACACATCTAATATACGAGGGAAGATCAGAAACTAAAGTTACAAGGCCGATATTTCTGGAGTTTCGTCTCTTATAGAGAAATGAGGAGTGCGTGATAATTTTAATCCTTGGAGTTGGCAACTGTGCAGAGTTTCAGCCATCCGCCACCTACGGCGCTAGTTGTAGGTAAACATACATTGCGACTCGTTTGAAAACTGATTTCGCGAAGAAGACCGCTCATTTGTTCGATCTGTGGACAAAATATGTAACCGCGGCTGAAATTCACCGGCAGTTGGTAAAGGTTTATGGAGAAACTGTAATGTCTCGTCAGCAGGTCGCAGAATAATGTCGAAGGTCTGCAGCTGGTAGAGAAAACGTCACCGACGAGGAGCGCTGTGGCCGACCCAACACATCAACAGATTTGAACACAGTTCGCGTGGAGGATACACAGCCCTCTTCTCTACAGCCCGGACCTCGCTCCAAGCGACTTTCATCTGTTCCTGCACTTGAAGGAGAATCTCGGAGGCCGTCGCTTCGCTTCAGACGGGGAGGTGAAACACTTCGTGTCAACGTGGCTGAACACGCAAGGACACAATTTTTAACTCATGCCATGATGCGATGAGTGCCTCGACCGATATTGAGGTTATGTCGAAAACTAACCTAATGCATATACTATCTGTTGGTTGGAAATAATATATACTAACGTTTCACTGCAGGCTTTGTAACCTTACTTTCTGATCATTTCTCGTATAATGGTAAAGGTTGCACATGTACCTACTTTCTTGCACTATAGCATCAGACTTCTTCAAGATAGCATCAGACCAATTGACGTCAGTGCAGTAACAGCGTGTGGTGATGAAACTTTTGATGAAAGAAAATTTGAAACTCTTGTACTTTCACCACTATTTAAATTGTACTGTATAAACGCTTCTTCGAACGCCACCGGGAATGACCTCAATAAAGGTCGGTGCACAAATGAAAATTTTTAGTGAAGCTATATACAGTGTTGAACAGGTTATTTTAAATAATCAATGGGTCAATGAACGAAAAGTCATGATTATTATTAGTAGTAGATGGATGCCGAAACAACTGGAATTTTGGCTAAAAGCCACAATAATTACGATTTGTGAAAATTGTTAACTCGGCACGAATGGGAAGATATCGATTTTCTGTACCACATCGTTATAACTGATGAGTCATGACTGCATTACTTCATGTCTGAAACAAAGAAAGCATCGATGCAATTTAGATATGAACTCTGCCAATTTTGCACAGCAGCAGTATATGTAGAGATATGGCAAACGATATTTAACGGCCACAAGAATGGTGTATGTGGTTTCTTAAAAATGGAAAAATGTAAACCCTGGGTACAACTCCACACTGGTATATTGTGAAAAAAGTTCGGAAAATCAGATACAAAACACGAACAGAGTTCTTATCGGAAGATGTCATTCTACAACACGATAACTCAAGGCCACCCACATACGGGTGCTAAAACTGGCAGTTACTGACTAATTACATTGATAGGTACTGTCGCTCTGATTCTACAGTACTGACTTACGTCTAAATGATTGTCACATATATAGCCCTATGAAGGAGGACCTTGAACTACAAAAGTTTCACACAGTGATACAAGTAGTTGTCCAATAGTTCAAAGATCAGCCACTAGAATTCTATACTAGCGGAACATAAGCTGGTAGACAGCTGAAAGAAAAAAAAGTTGTAACAGGGAATTATATCTATAAAATAATTTAAGTAATTCCAATTTTCTAGTTGTTAGAAATTTAAGTTTAGATATTTATTGGACATCACTAATGCAGTTTTACATTCATTTACTGAAAAATGTTTTGAAAGAGTTGACATGTTTTCTCGAAATGTTTTGAAAGCATTTAGTAAATAAATTACTTCATTGTAATCAAAATATAATTTACAGCTGCCATTTGAACTTTTTACCTTAATAAATTTTATTGCTATTTAATAGCTCCTTTCATGCAGATTTACAGCACGAATCAAAAGCGTAGTTTCTTGTAACAGAAAATAACTATTGTTGGAAAAAGTGTCAGTTATCTGGACATTAAAGACAATAAATTAACAAGTGCGCGATATTTAAATTTGTGCCACTAACAGGGGAGATTTGAATACGAATGGGAAAAATTTAAAAAGAAGCCAATTTGGTCATAAGTGCATATCAAAAGGAACACTTTGACTCCTTACTGTGTTTAATGTCTTGTATTGTATTTCCTTGTGAAGTCAAAATTAAAATATTTGATCACTGCTGTTCGGGCTGTGTCACCTGCCCTATTAGATTGCAGAAGATTAAAAATTACATGTAATTTTTCTACTTCATTCAAGTCTACCTTATCTGGAAACGTAAATATCGACGTGTTCTGTACTCGGCGCATGCAACGAATATCTAACGTAAGAAGTAAGGGCTCATTTTCCACGTGACCTATTCGTATTTAAACTGCAGATTTAGTTGACATCGTCAACAATGGGCTCTTCATAATCGCTTGTCTCTTATCTAGGTAGCTCTTTGGTAGAAAAGTTCCCGGACCACATAACGAACATAAAACCAACCGTTGTCTTTGCTTGAATTAAATGAAAATACAAACTCAGATATAAAAACAAACTTACTTCTGGACTCTTTAGTGCAGAATTGATTTCCTTACAACTTCTACACAAAACAGTTGGTTTGCGAAGCTGAAAAATGCACAACCGCATTAACTGGATGTCGACACGTGATAGGACTGCTGACTGCAGACGTAGCTTCGAGAATGTTGTTGTATATTGTTGCTGTGTGCAGCTATTGAAGTTCCCGTCTCTCTTGAGGAAAAATAGCGATGTTTAAATGTTCTCGTCTCTCTTCAAAATATTTAACCTTAGATAATTATGTAAGTTACATAACTAAATTATTATAAACTATAGTTTTCATATTAAAATACAAACTGAGACATTTACCCCTGCAGAATTGCATTTTTGAAACTTTGGCTGAAGTGCATCCTACCAGATTCATAGGAACTTACGGATTTTGGAGTAAACTTAAACAAAAGATGAGATATTTCAAGAAACAAAATCCCGAAATGAAAGGAAACATTTTACGCTGGACACGATTTTATGATGAATACTTTGAACATCTTGGAGAAAGAGAAAGGTTGGTAAATTGATCTTAAATGAGTATCTTCTTTCTTACTTTCTCCTTTCGTTTTTAAAGCATTTGTTTGTTTTTATATTATTGTTTAATTACATAATTATATTTGGATTTCAAATACTTTATTTTTTACTTTTGCCATTCTTATTTTTAGACATTTTTAAGCTACTGAAGTTTTACTTTTAATAATTAAATAGCACTCCAGAAAAAGTGATACATTTAACAATTTGGAGCGAAGGAATATTTCAATAGAAATACATTAGTTTTGGACCAGATAATCTTGTAAAACTTAACGTTGGAAATTCAAATGCAACACCGAATGGGAATAAAAAAGTAAAATCTGTGAATCAAATATTCTCATTTCGATAGTTTTCATGGTAATTAAACTGCGAAATGTTAAGGTATGCATTTCAATATACTAATTTATATGAAAAATTAAAAGCGTGGTGCGTTGTGACGTTTTCTAAAAAACTGATATTTCGTTGTCTTGGTTCTTGTCAACATTACTTCACGATTATTTTTTGAACTGTTATTTTTACATGCTTGTTTTTCTTCTCGTTGTCATTTCCATTTGATGTTATGACGCAGTTCCGTTTCTTTCTTTTGAGTTTCACTCAAAGAAACAAGGTATTCGAACATAAGTCCTTCACAGAGAAGTCGCTCTAAAGATGTTGGTTGATACTGGTAACGCCGGATCTGTGTGAACCTCTCATTTTCTCGTAACAATTATCCTGTTATGATTGGATTTCGATGAACGCAGTTCCTAATATGCATGAAAGAGATCCCATTACTCAGATAAGATATTTTAACAGTAAAATACTTAAGCGTCAGAATACCAAAACAATAACTCCAAGACAGACATTCTTTACTTCACTAACAAAGAGAGACCATTTATTTAGCGAGAGAAGTGTGAATTACAATGCTATAGTCCAAGGAACCAATACAACAGCTTAAAGAATATATTCTGCGCTTCCCCAGTAACGGATTATCTCCTTGCCATGCTGATTAATGAGTTTTATTAATACATAGGCATACTAATATACTTCCTATAATGCATCATTTAATCACACGCTATTTTATATATATGCTATATGTGAGCCTCACTTTTGTCCTGCTTGCAACGCATATGTTGATAATAAAGGATTACATGGTCTTTCATGTAAAAAAAAAAAAAAAAAAAAAAAGTGCGGCAAAACAATCTCGACATCATATTGTAAACGACTTTATTTGTAGAGCCCTCGTTTCAGCGAGAGTTCCTTCAATAAAAGAACCAAATGGTTGTTGCCGCTCTGATGGTAAAAGGCCTGATGGCATGACCTTGGTACCGTGGAAAAATGGAAAAGCACTAGTCTAGGATTTCACATGTTCCGATACGTTTGCTCCTTCCAACTTATCCCATTCTTCAATTTAGGCAGGCCTCGTCGCCGTTCACAGAGAATCAGACAAAAGACTAAAATACTCAAACTTATTGGACAAATATTGGTTTGTAACAGTAGCAATAGAAACCAGTGGGTCTTGGGGTCACGAAGGATCTAATTTCATTAATGAAGTTGGTCATCGAATAGCAATCAAAACTGGTGACCCCCAAGCTACTGCATTCCTTTTCCAACGTATCAGCATCGCCATCCAGCGCGGGAATGTGTCATCGGTCTTATGATCATTACCTCATGGTAAAGAACTGGACGAGATTATTCTTCTATAACACACAATTAGACGGAAGTAGAGACATCCTAGGAGGCTGACAATCACTTTGACTATGTCATGAAGAATGTTTTGAATCCAGTTTGGATAAATATAAATTCTTGGAAGTCATGGCTAATACCGGTAAATTTGGGAGTGGTAGCAACATTATCTACAGATTTTACTTAGTTGCTCAAAATCGTTAAAGACCCGAGAAATATTGTTGTCAAGCTGTCCGATTTGTTTATTTTGGAACAAATACGATGGCTACAGATAATCTGTGTTCTTAGATGTGCTTATAAGGAAGAAATAATGTCCGTATTGTTATTGTAACAAATAAAATTTACTCTGTTAAGATATATATATATATATATATATATATATATATATATATATATATATATATATATATATATATCATAGAGTTTCGATGTAATCATTAACATAGCCATATTTTATATATTCTTATAATTACTGTATTATCATAACATAATCGTAGACTTGGAAGAGTTCAGTAAAAGTAACCGTAGAGACTTCTGTATTATGACCGTCAGGTCGACCATAACAACTCACTTATTGGACAAACTGTATATTTTCGCCGATTTTTAATCATCACGCAAAATTATTATTTTATTCAAGTGAAAGAAAAAGTTATTTTCTTACTTTGCTCTGAACGCTTTAGAGCCGGTGAGAAACTACTTCTTTTCTCTGCACACAGGTGTTCTCTAGACAGACTGGCGCCGTCGATAATACAAAGAAACCATTCTTCATTGAACTAAATGGCATTCTTAGTCTTCATTAGCAGAGTGCTTCGAAACAGCAAATTTTTTTTTTTTTTTTTTTTTTAGTGAAATTACCAACTCATGATTTTGGTTACTAAGATTAATTTGTGTATTATTGTCTTTTGCTGCTAAGACGGTGTGGAAGAGTGCCTCAATATATGCGAAAATATTTCTTTGGAACCACACTTTGTGCACACCGTAAGAAAGAAGGCGGAATTCGTCCTATAGCTGTAGGTTGCACCTTAAGAAGATTGGCTTCTAAGGTCACATGCTCCAGTGTTTATCAGCAATGCTCTTCCTATTTTCAGCCCAACCAATTAGGGTTCGCAACGAAAAGAGGGTGTTAAGCAATTATTCATTCAACTCGAACTTTTATCAAGAACCATGAAAATTCACAGCACGTCATTCTCAAAATAGACTATAAAAATGCCTTTAATACGGTGGAACGTGATATCATGTTAAGTGAAATAAAGCAACAGCTCCCTACCACCTACCCCTTTTTCTGGCAAAGCTATGCTTGTCCATCAATGTTGTTTTTTGAAGAGAAAACCATACTGTCCAGGTCGGTTGCCATAAAGGAGATCCCGCTGGCCCAATGCTATTCAGCTTATCAATCCATCCTATAGTTCAAATTATCATCTGAACTAAACTTATTTTATCTGGATGATGGTACTTTGGGTGGTTACCTACAATCTGTCTTTCAGGATGTGAATATTTTATTAGCAGAGTCTAAACGCATTTGTTTAGAAGTTAATCCTTCTAAATGTGAACTGTTTTTCACATCTGGACAAGTGGACCCCACTATTGTATCACAATTTCAACAGCTTCTTCCTGGTCTTCGAACAGTTAATGCGAACCAGTTATTTCTTCTAGGTGCTCCACTGCATGAAACAGGTTACGAAATAGCTTTTAATGAGTACCTAAAATCAGTTTAAAACTGTTATTGAACGATTAAGAAGTTTACCATCTCACTTGGCATATTTCCTTCTAAAAAATTGCATGTGTATACCAAAGTTACAATATTTTCTTCGAACTACTTCAACGTGGTATATGCCATCTCTACTTCTCCAAATGGATGCCTGCCTGAAAAGAGCATTAGAGTCTATCGTAAATATATCTATGAATCAAATACAATGGATACAACCTAGTCTTCCAATTCGTTTCGGAGGTTTGAACATCCTCAGAGTCTCCGACCTCAGTCTTCCGGCTTTTGTTTCTTCGTGTTATGGGGTAAGACCACTCATCTCCAACATTCTTAATATTCCCGTTGATGATGTGGTCATTCATCACTTGATAGAGGCAATTGAAGTATGGAAGTTCTTATTTGGACAAGATATACCATCCACATTGGAAATACAGAAAAGCTGGGACAAAATAATCTTAAAATCAATTATTGAACAAGAGTTATTTTTGGATAATGTATTTGATATAGCTCGCTTTAAGGCCTTACAAGAAAAAGAATCTGGCGCATGCTTGCAATCAATTCCATCAAGGAATATTGGAACTTTCATGGATAACAATTCTTTTCGTCTTTGTGTTGCTCTACGCCTTGGCATGACCATGTGTAAAAAATTTGCATGCATTTGTCGGGAGCAAGTCAATGAAAAGTGTTTGCATCCATTGAGCTGTCCCAAAAGCGCAGGCAGAGTGTCCCATCACGCTGAATTAAATGATATCCTAAAGCGTGTTTTGGCCAGCATAAACGTGCCTTCAATTTTAGAACCATCAGGTTTATCAAGGGATGATGGGAAAAGACCAGATGGCATCACATTAATCCCCTGGGAAAATGGGCAATGTCTAGTATGGGATGTCACTTGTGTTGATACTTTTGCAGCTTCTCATATTGTATCAACATCTAAGGAAGCTGAAAGTGCGGCAGAAACAGCGTGCAGACAAAAACATTTGAAATATAAATGCTTAAAAGAGGACCATTTTTTCATTCCCTTTGCTGTTGAAACAATGGGTGTTTTCAGCAAAGGGGCAAGAATCTAGTGAAACAAATTGGTTCACAGCTGGTTGTGAAAACAGGAGATCCGCGGATGAAACAATTTTTAATACAGAGACTCAGTTTAGCAATTCAGCGGGGAAACGTAGCTTGTATTTTTAAATTATTCCCTTCTGCTCCTATTATGGAAGAAGTTTTTTTTATCTTAAATAGTTAATCCGTTCCACGCTAGCCACATCTACCATCAAGTACTGTTATATGAAGGTTCAATTATATCACACTGCACAGCACAGTGTTGCCTGGAATTTCGTATATTATGTAATGCATTGATTCTTTGTACATCATTTTGTATATTTCGGTTACCTCTGGAATTGTTACGGGATCTAAAATTTTTATATAATATAAATATTATTAGAATTTTGTGTATACTTTTCATATAAATGATTATCAACGCTTGGAAACTTTTTTAGATACGAAATTGTTACATTATAGACAGGTGCGAGTCCGACACATCGACGCTTTATTATCTCAACTACGGTGGGAACTGTGCTTGTAATCTGTGTGAATTGCAGATGGAATAGTCAATCTCCACAATTGCCAATCTATATTCTTTTTTATTAAACTATTTTATATTGGACAAACATGTGAGAATTCATTAGTTATAGACTGAATTCTTAAAGTTGGTCTGCAACACTCATTTAATTGCAATCTCAAGCTCTTTGTTTCCCACGAAACTAAAAGACGTGTTGACAGAACTATTCAATATATCATAACTATATTTGCATTAAGTATGAATATAAAATTGTGAATTTTCCATGGCAAATCTTAATAGACACTGCCAACCAGAAACATTGCGACGGGATTTTCCCGAGTGTTGGCAGAAGCAAAAAAAATCGCGCTTGGTGTTAATAAAGTAAGGCACGTAAAAGCCTACGTTGGATGAACTTACTTATATTCTAGTATGCATATGACTTCGACCAAGTGTTAATTTTTTTGTGATTACAAACACAGCCTCAACAGAGAAAGTGAACAAAATGTATTCTATATAATTTTATAAAGTGCGTCCTTCTTGAAACAACAATACCTCGCTGGAAACTGGTGCTTTACTTAACCCCATACTGATTACCCTGTTTCACAGTGAAAGCCCAACTTCAATGTAAACAGCGTTTTAGTGCGTGTGATAAAAGGAATAACCTTAAGGGCTATATTATAAGTTCTTTCATTTGCCATACATATATATCTTGCTTTTTTTTTTTCTTGCCATACTAAGTGTTTCATATTTCTGAAGTGTGTTCGTAGTGTTGTTCGCTCAAGCATTCATGCTTTATCAAGTGGAAATTTGTGTGTCATCAGTATCCTTTCTTTTACTACATATATATGTGCATACATTCAATAAATAGGAATTCGTTTAAGGCATTTTTTTCTTTTTTTTTTATTTGTGTGTGCGAATACTTATGGAGTCATCAGCTTGCCAGTCGTATATATGCATACATCTGTGCCAAAGTAAAATACAATCAAATCTTGATTTCCGAACCACTGAGGCTACCCATGTTGTATCACTTTTTTTTATTGTTATGAATTTGCGCTTGAACAGGATGTGAACTCTGAACCAGGTTATTATCAACTGTTTCTTCAGGGATTATTTTAGGAGACAGGACTCAAGGGAGATGGTAGGTAGCAGTATACATTCTTTAAGAATATAAGTGATTTCTTCTTTCATGCTACAGCTAAAACAAATGATTTAATTATCAAGTAGCGAAGATTCTTGGTACGGATACAGTTATAAAATTTTAACGTTATACGAGTAATTTAGCTATGAAAACATCGAAGGATGATTGATAGAACTCTAGCCTACCTTATTAATGTGTCATTTCTGTACTACCCAACATCTCATTTAGTAAATATCAACCTTAACCTAATAAGAACAGCTGTGCAATGTGTAAAATGAGAATCACCATGTTGTAATATTGTAATAATTACGTTGAAACTATTTTAGGTATTAATCGTGTTTCACGATCTTTCGTTTTCGAAAGAAAGAAAAAAACTTGTAGACTAACTATCTAGAAGAGAAAATTATGTTTTTTGTGCCTTATAATATACAAATTTTTGCCCTGATGGCACAATCTCAAGTTATTAATTAAGGCATTTTGTATAATTATCAACAAAAGAATACAAATAAATTTGATATAAACAAGAGAACTAAATAAAATCTTTTTGAAATTAATAAGTTCAGAGTTCAACAAATTATATGAAACATGGAGTATTATTAAGAGTAGTCGTCAAGCTTTAGGTCAGTTTTCATACATGTAATGATTTCCAAAATGATTAATTCCAATCGTAAGTATGAAAAAGATAACTTCAGTACTTAAAAAAGTTAAAGACTTTTCGGAGATAGTTTTATAAACGAAGTCTAATTGTCTATCAATTCCCTTGTCTTGTGATAAAATTTCGTAAACTTAAAGGAAGAAATTAATCCAAACATTTGGCATAAATAAAAATTTTATTTCGATGAAGTCTGGATTATTTCTTCCTCAAGGTATACAAAATCGTATAACAAAACAAGAATAGACAACTAGAGTTCATTTATAAAATTACTCTCCAAAATAGCTATAGTAAATACTCGTTAAGAAAATTGAACCAATAACATCTAACCATTAAAAAATCCTTCAAAAAACAAAAGTGAAAAAAAGAGACAACAACGTTAAAATATACTATATGTTTGGACAAATTGTAGAAATACCGTTAGATTTTTTAATTGTTGTTTATAATAAAATGTAAACAATAAAAATTATTTGATAATTTTGACAATGTAAAGTTCCATTATCGATTGTTCAATTTTTCAGTTTATAACACTGCATGATAGTTGAAGTATAGTATTTTTCGTAACTGATAGTGGTATAACATTGGAAAATGATGCATCATTACATTTTGCAGCCAATGATGATTCGTTACTTTGGTAGTTGCTTAAATTTTCTGTAGTACCTTGTAATAAACGAATAAACGGATTTTCAAAACACACACAATTTTACGGGAACGCTTATTTTCAAATTATTACAGTTTGTAAAATTCACAGTCTGCCGCTGCCAGAAGATAAAATCAAATATGGCTTGAAAATGTTACACTGATTATTCATGATATTTGTGCTCAGGAAACATGAAGCAGAGTGTTATAAATATAAATAAGTCCTTTCAATCTTTAAGTAATTATATTCTCTTGTGTTATGTCTATTTATTGTTAAGATTATATATTGTACATTTAATAACAAAAGGATATAACTTATGTATTTCTTGTTTTTCCACAGTTATTGGAAGTCGATAGCAGAACAAAAGGCTGCCAAAATACTATATTTAAATAGGATAAAGGAAAAATACGGTTTAGACAAATGTAAAGCTGTTGTATCTCTTGGAAAACCATTAAAATTATCAACTTTATTGTTCTTCTTGCGCCGAAATATTGCTATTATGGAGGTAAGTTCTTCCTATCGTATTAAACATTATATGTATTGAGTATCAAAAAATAAAACAGACAAGAAAGAAAATTGAAATCGACACTGAAAAGATCTGCAATATATTTTTTACTCTGACGGACGAATCGGAAGATGGCAATAAGGATGACGTTTAGGAATAACTGAAAGTGTTTCTGACCAGTTCTCAAATGGTTATAAAGAAATATATATAGAGAGAAGAAATATTGTAACCAACAATCGATAAGAAAAGTTGATGCACATGAAAAGTAATGACAACGGAAGAAAATTGATAAGTTTTACAGAATCTTAAAATCTAATAGTTACACATGCAAAGTAATGACAGTGGAGAAAAATTGATAAGCTTCACACTATCCAAGAATCTAGTAGTTAAATCTACGACGCCATGCTGAAAAGTAATGCCTCTTATTTGTTTTCTATGATATAAACAAAAATGTGGCTCTGAACAGCATTGCATTGCATTAATGACACTTTTCTCTTCATGTCTTGTAGGTATGGGAACAATTCTAGCTATAGCAAGAAACGTGGCGGCATGGAACAACACTACATTGGTGCGGCTAAAACAGCATGCGGTGATCGAATTTTTCACAGCAGAAGTATGCTTCCCATTGACATCCATCTGAAAATGACAGCTGTTTACGAGGACGACTGTAAAGCCATCAGTAAGGTAATAAGACGTTCGGCTGTTCATGTTCGTACAGAAAACCCTGTGGAAGCGATTCTTGGCTTGGTTGACGAACAACGAAGTGGGAGGCCACGTACTGCAACGAAGAGATACGCTGAAATTGTGTTGATTTACTGATTCAAGAGAACCGGCGCATCTGCGAAAGCGAACTTTTGACATGGAATAGGACAGAATGAACATTTACGAACAGTTGCGTTAGCGCGATGAACGTGTAGGAACATTGTTACAAGTGATGAAACTGGGTACACCATTCGGTCCTGAAAACAAGAGCATCTCCATAGAGTAAACCAACAAAGGATCGTCTGCACCAAAAATGTTTAAAGTTATGGCATCGGAAGGCAAAGTCATATTCACAGTCTTCTGGACGTTAGTATGCCATGGTCCTGCGTAATGGTACAATAATCAATTTTTGGTCAATGCTGTAACATTCTTACAAAACTGAAAACACGGATTCAAAGAGTTCGTCTACAAGCTTCTCATTCAGCATGACAATGCTCGCCCTCGTATAGTGCAATGATAACTGAGAAGATTCAGTGCATTGCTTTCACTGTCATACCTCATCCTGCATACATTCCAGATCTGATTTCACCAGATTTCCATCTTTTTAAGAAACTTAAGGAACATCTGAGAAGAATTCATTTTGATTCTGACGTTGCAGTGAAGCTATGTCAGGCTGTGGTTCCGGGATTATGAAAGTTGGCAGAAATATATTGGTCATCGGGACGATTATGTGGAAAAATAATTATTGTACTCTGTAGACTTCAGTTCTGGTAATGTTGTTTTATACCGATAACTTCAACGCTTTCTCATAAAAAATGTAGGAGTTATTATTTTTCAGCCTTCCTCGTATGTACACTAACCACAAAGATACCTAAAATATATACGAATTTCTTTCGTAACAATAAACAAATACCATAGACTGCGTTGGTACATAGAAGCAAATTGAAAATATGATAATAACAATGTGATTTTAAAGATTCGACGATTTTTTTGGGGGGTGGGTGGGTAATATACATTTACAAGCCAACATATTATTATCACTTACCTAATATCTGGTATGTCCACCTTTAACTTGCAGGACAGTAGCAATGCGGTTTGGCATGGAAACAAAGAGGCCTTGGCAGTTGGCTGAAGTCATAGCGCACCACATTTGCACACAGAAGTCACATAATTCCTGCAAATTCCGAGGAGGGGGCGATGAGCTCGGATTTTACCTTCAATGACATCCCACAGTGTTCAATTGGGTGAATATCAGTTGAATTTGTGAGCCATTGTAGCAATTGATATTCACCACTGAGCTCCTCGAACCAACGCTCGCCTTGCGGCAAGGAGCGTTGTCCTGCTGAAAGATGCCATTAGCAGTTGGAAACGGTCGACGTGAAGGGGCGTACATGATCAGGAATGACCTGCTGCTAGTTGTCATATTGGTGCCCTCCACACACACTCCTGGGCCCACGAATGATTATATGAAATTTCCTCAACGCATGATGGAGCCACATCGATCTGTTGTCGTCCTACTGTGCAAGTCTCGAGTAGATGTTCCACTAGGAAGACAACGGATTCTGACACGATCATAGATGTGCTAAACGCAATATCGCAATTAATCGGACCATGCAACGCTGTGTCATTAGTCGGCGGTCCAATGACGGTAAGAACATGTCCATTTCAATCGTATTTGAAGATGCCATGCAGTTAGCATTGATACACGTGTAGGACGTCAGCTGTGAAGGCCCATATCTAACAGTGTACAGTGAACTGTGTGCTCAGACACACTCGTTTTTATCCACTGTTACAATCTGCTGTTAACTGTGACACAATTTGAGTCCTGGATTGTTTTATCAACCTGGACAGTCAACGGAGATCCTTCATGGCTAAGCGGTTAGTGTTAGGGTTTGGTGTGGGAGACCCGCATTCGATTCCCGGCGGAGATAATGTGGTTCAGATTCCACGTTAATCAGTAGGTCTCGTCTCATATAATCTCGCTGCTGAAAGGGACGTTAAACTCAAAATCAACTCAACTCAACTCATCTGGACAGTCAACGATGTCCGACATCTTTACTGAGGTGTGGTCGGCCCATGATTCGTCATTTGTTGCTGGTTTCACCCTCCTTTTTCCACCTTGGGAAGACACTAACCACGGCAGCTCGCGAACACTCGGCAGGTCTCGCTCTTTTCGAGATACTCCTTCCCAGACGTTTGGCAATCACAGTCTGGCCCCTCTCAAACTATGATATATCGCTGGCCTTTCCAATTCTATGCAAAGCACATTGACTGATCGAATGAAATCTCTGTCACCATCTAGCGAGCAGTTCTACAGTGTCTCGTGACTCTTATGACAGTCCAAAGACTTCAAAAAGTTGCGGGTTGTCATTAATAACTTGGCTGGTGAGTATATAAAATTGCAGAAATTACAAACACGGGAAAGATTGACGGGCGTCAGAAAACGTAGGAGTTCGAATGTCGAGAAAGGGCATCCCATTGTAATAAATCGAAAGAAAAGAAAACAGGAAAAAAGAGGCAAGAGAGAAAAAGATGTAATGAAAAAACAGGAAAATGTAGGATACACGAAAAGCTAAAAGTTCCTTAACGCAAGATAAAAAAAAAATCATTAATTCGGTCTAAAATTGGAAAAGAGCTCAGCATAAGTAATACTAGAATAGGATCTTTGTTAAATTATGTTATACCTTCCCTAAAGGTTCATGCAACTAGACACAATATAAAATATTTATTTATTTATTTTGCGTTCAAGAAACCACAGTATTGTACATTTGTACATGCGGTATAGAACATATCAAATCCTATTATTGTCTATATAATAAACTACTACTATAGTTCCTTATACATCACTTTAGTCTTACAACATGATACATATACAGCCATGATACATGTACATATACATGATATACAGATGGTGATCAGAAAAATGGAAACACCTGTAGTTGGCAACACATCAGATGGATAGGTTAGCAGTGGTGTCGTGGCGCCCGCAGCGCCGGACCGCTGGTGGTGGTGTGTTAGGTCGGTTTCCATACTACGTCAGGCGCAGTGGAACAGCAGTGTCCAGTGGCTGCAGCAGATGGAGGTAGTGTAAAATGGGAGACCTCTCAGATTTTCAAAGATGGCAAATTGTTGGTGTGCGGTTATGTGGAGTGAGTGTGACGGCAGTGGCTACTGTATTAGGTGTGTCGCGTGGGACAGTGTCGAAGGTGATGACGGTCTACACAACACAGGGGGAAAACCACATCGGGGAAGCGGAACAGTGGGCGGAAGAAAATCATGAGTGACAGGTCACGCCGGGTATTAAAGCGCATTGTCACGCAGAACCGTCGTGCCACTGCGGAGCAAGTGACGGAGGAACTCAATCAGTACCTCCCCCACCCTGTTTCGACAATTACAGTCCGCCGCGAATTACATGACATGAACTTACGGGGTCGTGTTGCACGGGCCAAACCGCTCATCAGGGACCATAACGCTTTCGCACGCCGCAAATGGTGCCGCGACCATGCAACTTGGACCGTTGAGTACTAGAAACGTGTGATATGGTCGGATAAGTCATCCTTCACCCTATTCCCAACCACGGACCGTGTTTATGTGTGGAGAACACCCAAAGAAGCTTATGATCTGCAGTGTCTCCACCCAACTGTGAAACATGGCGGCGGCTCGGTGATGCTGTGGGCCGCAATATCATGGTTTTCATTGGGTCCTGTGGTCACACTTAGCGGACGAATCACTGCCAACGATTATGTCGCAATTTTAGGAGACCACTTGCATCCTATGGTCCGGATGTTGTTCACGGACAATGACGCCATCTTCCAGGATGATAATGCACCCATTCACACAGCTGGTGCTGTTGCAGCGTGGTTTGAGGAACATCCGGATGAAGTTCAACACCTCCCCTGGCCCGCCCAATCCCCAGATCTCAACATAATTGAACATGTGTGTTCCGTCTTGGAAACACGACTCCGGCGACGATTTCCACCTCCATCCTCTCTCACAGAACTGGCCGATGCCCTGCACGAGGAATGGTGTAAAATTCCACTTGCTACCATTCACGACCTCTATGCCTCCATCCCACGTCGCATCAAGGTTGTTCTGAAGGCGAAAGGTGGCCCGACACCATATTAATCTGGTAAGTTACAATTTCCTTCAGGTGTTTCCATTTTTCTGATCACCATCTGTATATAAATACCACACCTTATCTATTCATCTACCTGGTTTTATTCATAGTGCGAGAATCTGTAGTTTTTTCTTTACATTATGCTATCTTCATTTAGTATTTAGGAAACATGTATTGAAGATATTTGATTATAATAATATATAAATAAGTATGACTACTCATGTGATAATAAAATAAATGCCTTCGTATTGATTTATATAACTACAAGTTTCTAGCTTGATTATGTTCATAAAATTCCGCGACAGATTAAAAGCAGTCCTCTTGTAGATACTTTGTTAGTCTTTGTTTAAAAAGGTGACCAGATTTTGAGTTTCTTATGTTGATGGGTAAGCTGTTATAAATTTGTATTCCTGTATATTTTGGACCTTTTTGGTAAAGTGCTGTATTATGAATGGGAATTGCAAAATCGCTTTTGTTTCTGGTATTGTATGTATGAATGTCACTGTTGCATTTAAGAGACGGTTTCAGGTATTTTCTTATAAAGATTGCCGTTCGTAATATATATAAAGGAAAGGCAGTGGGAGAATTTTAAGCTCACGGAATATTCTTTTGCATGATACTCTTGATTTTGTACCTTTCATTGTTCTCAGTACCTTTTTTTTTGAATCTTAAAAATTGTCTTACTTTCTGCTGCGTTTCCCCAGTGTACTATTCCATACGTAAGTAGACTCTCAAACTGACTATGATAAATTACTTTTAATGCTGATATGTTGAATGATGTTTTCACACTTTTTAGGGCATAGTGCACTTTACAAAGTTTCTTTTGGAGTACAGATACGTGCCTATCCCACGTTAGTGTATCACTTACCCAGAGTCCTAGAAATTTCGTTGCTTTAACGTTATCTATAAATTTATTTTTAATAGATATGATTGGATTATTTACATTTGTATTTCAAGAGTGATGTAAGTTTATTACTGTAGTTTGATCGGTATTTAATTTTAATTTATTATTTTCAAGCCATGAGTTTAATTCTTCTATTGTTTGTTCGATATTAACTTACATTTTACTGTCAGTGTATTCAGTAATGGCTAGACTTATATCGTCAGCAAACATGGTTGGTTTGG
This sequence comes from Thermobia domestica, assembly GCF_964235325.1. NCBI lineage: Eukaryota > Metazoa > Arthropoda > Insecta > Zygentoma > Lepismatidae > Thermobia > Thermobia domestica. Next base: position 194,586,275 of record NC_137455.1, on the reverse strand, counting down.
CTGTTTTTATGTAAGATGGAAGATCATTGATGAAAATTATAGAGAGAGTAGGGCATAAAATCGAGCCTTGTTGTACCCCGCATTTTATTGGTTTGATGTCAGAGGTATATTTGGAACTTATACCCCGCTGATCCGTGTAATCAATTGCAATGGCTTGATTTCTATCTTCTAAATAGCTTCGGAACGTATTTAAGTAGATTATTTACGTAAATTTACGTAGATTATTGTATTTGGTAGAAGAAAGAAAGTTGGGGAAGATTATGACGACATTACCTGCATGCAAGTGAGTTTCCAATATGTAAAATCGTTGGCATTTTAAAGTATGTGATTATTTGAGGACAAATAAACACCATATGAAAGGCCAAAATTTATCGCAGTAAGTTGTATCTTTGGCAAAGTAACTGTTAAAAGAAAATACGTTTTTCTGACAGATTTCAAGATTTATGAATACATAAGATTTAGTGCGTTTTGTTACACTCTGAAATGGCATAACGTAGCAGATGAATTTTTACTGTAATTTCAATAATATGTAAAGTATAATTTGTATAACACATATAATATAGAATAATTCGATTTGCTTCTACAAGTTCCAAGAAGAATTTACTGATTCTTTTTGAAATTTATGATCCTCTTTTTTACGAGTGACCGAAGACGAGGCTTAACATAATATATGTTCATTTTGGGTCATTGTAGGTCAGAAAATGGTGGATTTTATTTGTCCTGTTTTGCCTTTTTTGGCGATTTTTTGTTTATTGGTCTTTTTTTTAAAGCTTTTTATAGGTCTTAACGTCTTGTTTTACACTTCATCTTTCGACAATAAATTTACTGGCCATTAACTCGAATCACTATCACCTCTTAAACATCTTTTCTTTAGTAAAGAAAATTAAAAAATAAGGCATTCTTCAACAACTGGACTGATAAGACCAGATCTGCAAAATCACAAGTAAGATAACGAGGCGTAACAATGTCCTCCAGCAGGGGTATGAGAGTGGGGAAGTTTTCGTATTTTAGTTTGAACTTCGGTTTGTGGAAGGGCAGACCGTTAAAATGCCTAAAATTAAACCTAAGAAAACTTCCTTTTTGAGTCAGTTTGTGTCTAAATTTGGAGCAGAAGTTTTTTCTAGGGATGGAAATATTCTTTTCTGCAAACATTGCGAAGTAAAAGTGAGTGCAGAAAAAAATATTCCATGTTCAGTAGCACGTTGGACGTGAAAGCAGCTTACCTGGTCGCGGAGAAAAAGGAAAAACAACTTCTGTTAGGACAAAGTATTAGTGGACATACTAAGTCGTCTCCGTTTTACAAAGATCTTTGGAGTGCCTTAGTTGGAGCAAATATCCCGTTGGCAAAGATAAACAATGAAAGTTTCAAAATGTTTTTGGAGCAGTACACAAATCAGAAGATTCCTGACTAGTCGACCCTCCGAAAGAAAGGAGTATGTGCACCGTTGCACCGTTTCTTTCAACTGTATACTACCAGAATCTTGTATTTCTTGAGCATTATAATATTAAATATCTAATTCTAATTACATTGGATCTTATTTTTACGTTCTTTTTTCCACTTTTTAGTTCCTTTTTCAGATATTTTTAGGTCTTTTTATAGGTCCTTTCTGGGCAATTTTTAGGTCTTCAACTTCCGAGTCCTAACCATCAATATAAAAAAGTAGTGATAAACTACAAATTTGCAAATACATTACACCAAGCTGGTAAACTACTACAACCATTTTGCACATGACAATAGTACAAACAGCTATAATAAACAATTTAACTCAATCTAATTAATTTGCCTTAAAGTATATAATTAATTGAATTTTGATATTTATTACTACTATTTTTGCATATATCATTTTACGCATATTCGTTACTTCATTATATGCGATATTAAATGCGTTAAGGTTTATGTATTAAATAGAACTTACGCACTTCTATGTATTAGCATTGTAATTACTTGCTGATACGTTATTTATTCTCACTCTTTTGTTATATTTCATTTCCTTAACTTGTATTAGATAGATACATGGAGGTTAGCCGGAATCATACTTCTGCAAGTTATGGATGCGTCAAAATATCAAATAATGCTTTTGATAAAGTGGATACTTTCAAATATCTAGGATCCATATTAACCGACCAAAACCATGTCCACAAAGAAATTAAATGTAGACTAAAACATGGAATTCGTGTTATTAATCAGTTCAAAATCCTTTGTCGTCGGTAATTTTGTCGAGAAATATGAAGCTTAAAATATGTAAAATGATAATCATGCCTGCTGTAATGTTGCAAAAAATGGTCGCAAACTCTGAAGGAAGAGCGTAACAAGATTTGAGAACAAAATTTTGAGACAAATACTCGGACCCAAGAGAAAGGGAACGGGGAATGGCGGAAACTTCATAACGAGGAACTGCATAATTTATACCGTTTACCAAATACTGTTATGATCTTCAAGTCTAGGTGGCCCAGTGGGCAAGTCATGTAGTCAAAATGAAAGAATGTATTAACGTTTTCAAAGTTTTAAGCAAAAATCCAATCGGAAAACGACCATTAGGAAAACCTAGGTGTAGATAGGAAAACAATATTAGAATGGATGTCGCAGAAATAGGAATACAAAGTAGAAACTGGATCCAGTTGGTTAAGGACAGAAGTCAATGGAGAGCTTTTGTGAACGTGGCATTGAACCTTCTGCTCTCATAGCCCATAGAGTTACCTAGTTAGTTAACTTATTAGAAACATTATCTGACAGGTTTTCTCAGAAAAACACTCAACTATAACTACGTATTTACATTCGTCTGACTGCTTTCTGGTACATGGAGAAAATTGAACTTGTTTACAGTACAAATATATAAATTGCGAATCTGTAAGACATAGGAAACTTAGAACCAGAAATTTTAAAGGACTGAAAAATCATCCAAGGTTGCTGCCATTTGCAACTTTTGAAATTTCAATGTTCCATATACAAAACTGTTGTCGTATGTATCAGAATTATATATATATATATATATATATATATATATATCGGCTTCCCACATTCTGGAGTCAGGGAAATCATGCATTTTGCGTAAAATGTCATGGAAAGTCAGGGAACGTAAATGTACAAGAGTAACATTCTTCTTTTTTTCTTTTAATTTAAAATTGTTTCCTCTATCAGTTGCACAGATTAACATGTGAAGAGGACCACAATGATACCGCATTCTCAATGATGACAGTGGTGCAGTGTTGCTATTTCGGGCTGAGGCAATGAGGTACTGTGTATATATTTGTATGTAAGACAGATGGGAAATAATTGATCTCTTAAAAGCAGAAATCGAAGTATGACTTGTCATCTTCGTTGACATCGGTTTTAAGAATGAAAAACTACTGAAAGAACTGAAAGCATCAGATAAAGATAAACTAGCTTTCAGGCTTGACTGTCGAAACCTTTTGCTGGACACAATGAAGATGATTGTGGAAAGGGGCCCTCTGAAGTACAAACTGGTAGTGCTCTGTCAGTTTTAGATCCAGGCTAGAAAAGAACAATCCAGAACTTGCTCAGACTAGGATGAAACGCATCCTACGGACTCTGCATGAGCATAACAAAATATCTGATACTGTAGCTGAGAAAGCAAAGTGTCAATTTATGTCTTTCTGTACTGAAATTCAGGGGGCCTTGACTTAAGAGAATACAAAGAGAAGTTTAGCAGCATCAGGTTAGATGACTTCTTTGTAAAAGTAATGTCCAAGAAACAAGAATATTCTGATTTGTGGCATGCTGTGAAAATGTATGCCCACGACATACACGATTTCAACCCAGTCAGTGGAGGGTGGGTTTTCAGTCAATAAGACATTTATTGTAGAAAACCCAATAGAAGATTCTGTGGTAGCGCAGAGGTGGGTGCATGATGCAATTATGAACCATGGAACTGTAGAATCTGTTCCTGTTGATCGAAGAATGATTCTCCTAGTTCGTTTAGCTCGGAGACGCTATGATGAATACCTTAAACAGAAACGAATCAAAAGTAAAGAGGAATGTAAAATCAAAGATGAAAAAAGAGAACTAAGTACTGAAGTAAGAAATTGAAAGCAAAGGAGAAACAAATGGAATAATGTTACAAACAAGAACAAGATACTCTCACAGAACAAATTCAAGAACTGAAAGCAAAACAAAGTTCTGTTTAAAAAATGTAAATGTGAGGATTAACATGTCTCAGAGTTGGCAATATTAGGACTGATAGTGGGCCATGGTGGCTTAATGGTAAAGCGTTCGCCTCTGGTGCATAGAGCCTTTGGTTCGATCCCAGCTCGCGACAGGTGAACTTTGTGCTGGACAAACACTGTATGCGTCGATTTTCTTTGGGGTTCTTCCGTTTCCTCCCACTTTCTTCATTCACCATGTCATTCATATCTCATAATCACCGTTTCTTTTAGCCTAGACGGTATAACCGTGGAACGTAACACTTAAAGATTTCATTTCGTTTCATTTTAGGACTGATAGTATTGGGTCTTCAGGGAGAGTTGACAATATATTCTTGCCTGCATATTATATTGCTTTTTATTTTTTCAAGCCAAGGAAAAAAAGTCTAATTTGCAATCTCAAGATATGTGGTACTGTATCATACATATATTATTCTATACTTACGTGATAAATTTTGTGTGGATAACAATTACTCATATTGAACATAACAAATATGTAAATGGTAATTAAAGGAGTGTGTTGGACGGCTATAAGGATGGAGAAGGCCGTTAAAAAAAGTGTATGATAGAACTTACCCCGTATCTTTCTATTTACATTCAAGAATTTGTCAGAGGAAACAAGAATTTGTATCAGGGAAAGTCAGGGAAATCGATCTTCACTTTATTATGGGAACCCTGTATATACATATCTGATATACATATATCAGAGTAACTATATATATATATATATATATATATATATATATATATATATATATATATATATATATATATATGTGTGTGTGTGTGTGTGTGTGTGTTTTGTTCTTAAGCAATTGGAGTATATCATTAAAGCAATTTTCGCTATTAATGATATAATCTAATTGCTTAACAAAAAACATCAAAATCTCTGATATACAGCATTTCCGAATATAATTTGGAACTAACATTTGCGTAGGGGTAAGAAACTTGTTCTACTATCTATAAGATCCAGCAACGCTTTTAGCATGGCAACATTGAAATTTCAAAAATTACATATTGCGACCACGTTGAATGATTTTCAGTACTTTCAAACTTCTGCTTTTTAAGTTTTCTGTATCTTATAGCTGTATCATTTATATTATATATTTGTATTCTAAAGTGAAAGTGGTTGCGGCGGTGGCGGCAAACCGTTCATCTCAAGCGCGTTCGGTGTCTGGTTCGACCCCAGCTCCCTCCAAATGGGTTTTGTGAGTTCCCCCCTTTTCTCCCACTTTTGTAATTTCGCCATTACCATCCATATCATCATCACCATCTCCCTTAGCCATGGTGTATAATCGTAGGATGTTAAACTAAAAAATAAATAAATGAACTGCTCAGGAAAGATTATGGTATGTCACATTTTCTAACTTTCGAGTAAACTGTAAAAGAAGGTTGAACATTCCCCTGCAGTTCAATGCAATGGTAAATACCGAACAAGCTTTCCCTGCTACCTGCAAACACATTTCCAAAATTAAACTATCTACGCACTCTTCTGGGTTCAATCTGAAACCATTCTACTTAATAACTCAATTTCACTGGAAGTGGCACTTACCATTTTGTTCACTTAAGACCGCTCAAATAAAGTAGAAGTTTAGTTTTCTCCATATACCAAAAAGCAGTCAGAAGAATATAAATGGTATCAGTTTAGTGTTTACCTAAGAAAACTTGTCGGACAATGTAAAAGATTAACGCATCAACAAGCAATAACTAGCTTATTATTTAATACAATATTTCTTATTCAATATATTTTTATTCAAACACACACACATGAGATAGCAATGCATTTTTCTAAAGATATACACGTATTGGCACTTTAAATAAATATATATGTATTTCATACGTTTGTGTAGATAGGTATATAATAAGTTTGAATACATATTCGTTGATAAGTAATTATTATTAATAATTCATTAAATGACTAAAACACTGAGCCTTACTCCTGAAGCAGTACACTTACAAGTACCGTACTGAATAAACATACATTAATTGGAATGACGTACGCATAAGTACTCACTAAAACGCATAGAAATATCGGGTAATTGAACACTGAACCAACAATAACAATACCTAGATTAGGATAGAGAGGGAAAATTTGAATAGGATGACCAATTTTACTTAAATTTTAGCTTTACAGTTATTTGAAGTCTTTAGATGGCAGAGACTCGTCTTCGTTATAGCGTATGTTGAAAGCATATGAGGTCGAAGCAGGATACAGGTAGCAAATGTTAAGAAAGTAGTGTATAAAGTGTTCATCACAGTGTCACAGGAATATAAAATAACCAAACAATTCATCACGTATTAATTATAGACTTAGATGTTTCATCATGTATTTTGATAATCCACATTATGCCTTCGGTGATGTGGTGAAGTGGAATCACAAAGATTCTCGTGATCTCTTTGTTGAATGTTTATATTTGTTTCGAATCATGAGTTACAGTAATTAGGAAGACAACATAAGTTTTTTTTTTTTCTATGATGCATCTGAATCACGATATCTGAATAATATACAGGTGTATTTGAATTCATTGCATGATTCATGGCTTCTCTTCCCCATATAGATCTTCATCCTTGTGATTCAAGTTTCAATAATTGCACTATTTTGTAAACGAGAATTTCAAATAGCTGTACAATAAAATGCCTGGGCTCTGGAGCTGCATTTAACAAGAATTTTAAATAGCTTTATAAGAAAATGCCTGGGCTCTGGAGTTGCATTTAAGGAGAATTTCAAATAACTCTATAACAAAATGCTTGTGCTCTGGAGTTGCATTTAACGAAATTTTAAATAGCTCTACAACAAAATGCCTGGGCTCTGGAGTTACATTTAATGTTCAAATAGTCTATAACAAACTGTCTGGGCTCTGGAGGTGCATTTAACGAAATTTCAAATAGCTCTATAACAAAATGCCTGGGCTCTGGAGTTGCATTTAAGAAGAATTTCAAATAGCCTTATAACAAAATGCCTGGACTCTGGAGTTGCATTGCATAAGTGCATACTTATTTCCCACTTTTTAACTTAAGTTTTAATTCATTTAACCATCAGCGCTTTGCATACTATAAAATAAAAAAAAAAAAGTGCTACAGAAAGTCTCTTACTTTTAAGGAATTCATATTTCTCAAACCTCAGACATCCTATTAGAGAGCAAGAGAGTAATACTTACTCAGATATACATGTACAATGTTAGATATAACGACGTATGGTGTTTACTGGGTCAGCTACTGGGTGATATTGCTTAAAAAACGTTGACAACTCATTATAGTTTCTTTTTGGTATCAGATACAAACATATCATGAACTTATCTCTATGGGAACATTTTGATTCTTCCCTTCTCACTGCTTAATATGCCTTTTAGTATCTAAACTACTACTTGTTTATAATATCTCCCGATACTTTTGAAATGTCAGCCCGAAAATTTAAGGTATAGTTGTTTCACTAGTTTAATTCTTTCGTTTTCAAATCCGTACATTTTTGCTCTATTCCATACTCAAAATTGTTCAAAATCATTTTCGATGGGATATTAAAGAGTATGAAGGAATAGTTGACTGATATTCCTTTCGAGAACCCGAAATGTAGCTGGAAGATATTTTTCAAACAATAAAAAAGAACAGCATAAATGTTGACACAAAGAATAGCAAACAAATATAAATGTAGAATTGATACACACCATTATCAAAATGAATTTGTCGGCAATTTTTCAAAATACATGTAAAAGTAAAATATTGCTTCTGATATTGATTGAGTAGAGGGGAAAATGATGTGAAATGGTTTTAAAAAAGCTGTGAAATCACAGAAGTCCTCTGGTAGCCACAAACATATAGAGAATATGTCAATAATATTCCTATTCTTAATGTAGTACATATTTAGGATAGAAAGGACGAAAGAGAATTATCAGGGATGATGAACACAGATACAAGTACAATTTCTTGAAAGAGTACATGTAATTTGAACACCATTTTCAAACTACATGTTCACAGCTTAAGAGCATCGGTGCTAAAATGGGAAATTACATTACAATAAAAATCTTTGATCAAACAAGCGAAATTATCGTTATATTCTCGATTCTTTTGTTTACACGAAAGACACTTGTAAGATTGAACAAATGTATAGTGAAATATCAAACATCAATTACACCAATGTATAAATAACGAAATTTATCAAATATTAAGTATCTTTAATATTATGATTTACTTGTAAATGAAATTAAATTTTTCAGTTTTACGTCCCACGGTTATGCCAGTTAGGCTAAAGGAGACGGTGATGATAAGAAATAAATGAAATGGTGGAATGAAGAAAGTGGGAGGAAACGGGAGAACTCCCAGAAAACCCACAAGCACGGTGTTTGTCCACCACAAAGTCCATACGGCGCAAGCTGGGATCGAACCAGGGATCCCAAGCATCGGAAGTGAACGTTCTACCATTGAGTCACCGCGGCCCCTATGATTTACTTGTAATTAAAAAGGAAAACAAAGAGTGCCATTGCCCATAACATTTGTTAAATATTCATAATCGTTGCTTTCAGCATTCGAACAGCATTTCCTTCAAAAATAATTCATCATGTTGGTAGTCGTCATCCAGAGCATCGTAACTTTCCTTTAATTAAGAAATATGATTTTTTGAGATAATAAATATTGTAAATAGACTGTAAAAATGATATCATACTAAACATTAAAAAACATTAGAAACTTTGTAGTATCATAATCATATATCTACTGCTGATTATGTAATATCATTACTATCCAACCCAACTCAATGAATGTATAATTGAAGTAATAAATATTTAAATGTAAAATCTCTTAGGTCATTTATATTTACTATTACATCTATCGATTAGTAACGTAGCACGTACCCGAAGAGCTGACGAAACCGGAACGGGAGAAAACCTCTACGGTTAAGTTTTCGAAGAAGTTGCTGTTTTAATAATTACAAAAATTAGGGGAAAAAATACATGGCCAATATTTAATAACATAAATTTGTTTAATTCAGTACTGTTTTTAAATTTTCAAGGCTTTTGGCTTACCTGAGACAACAGGAATCCATGCAACAGGTATTCCTTTAGACTTCAAGTTACTAACTAGAGGACGAATTTTGCCGAACACATACATGAAATTAATAACACTAAGAGCTGGAAATCATTTGGTAAGTATATATACGTTTTCCAATTCTTATTATGTACGTTTTTCTAAAAGTTTACAGGAAGATCAACAAGACATAAAATTTCAGATATTTTTTTTCCATTTCATTCATTATCCAATACTTAACATGGGAAAATTTGTGAGGAGTAGATTATAATATCTGGCTATTTACTAAACGATAGCAAAGAAAGTCAGCTTCAAACTGTGGTTGCAGAATGGAACATTAGATACCCTCAAATGAAGCACCACCTATTTTCTGTTAATAGCGAGGCCATTAATTTAAATTGCTATATGTTAATAACATCTTTGAAAATTTACAAGACAAACCTTAAAATCTTTGTATTAAATTATAGCATATGCTTTCAAGGCTTCTCTGGCCCTTTCTTCGATGTATAGTACGGTATTCCGCTACGCTACTAAATTTCTGACATGATACCGAGGAAGGTTCCAGAGAAGTCGTGCAATCATATGTATTATAATTTAACATACAGATACTAAGGTAAGATGCATTTGTCTTGTAAATATTAAATATCCATGTGTGACCTGAATTATGATCTTAAGTAGCAAAAAATTATTAACGAGTTTGTTTAGCTATAGTGAGATGCAGTAATACAAAAATGGTTTAATTTTTAAAAAATAATGTATTTTCCTTACAGAAATAGGTTTGTTGCCCTGAGGCAACAATAAGCATTTACAGTAATACATATTAATATTTTGTACATGATTGAAACTAAATAGTAATTTGAATGTCAGATATGCTCATTGGACAAAATTAACTGTATGTTTATTTTTTTAAAGTATTTTCAGGAATCTATATTTTATATTAAAAAGCAATATTCCCCAAGATATAACCTTACACAGTGTGGAATGTGAGCAAACAGTTCCTGTCCGGTGTGAAGCACAGGCTCATGTTACATTTCAGACACTGAACTTTTGTGATGCCTACACATTTTGGGTTCTTACATCGTCCTTTCTTTCCCACAAATGATGGCCAATGTCCAATATGGTCCATTCTTACATCGCAACAAGAATGGGCTTAGTAGGTTCTTTCTTTCTCTTCTCTTGATAGAGACTCAGTTGCAGATGAACTTGATCTCCCTCTTTTCCTCGGGAGGTTTTTCCCTTCCTTGCATAAACTTTGGACAACTTTTGATTTGAATTCAAGAAGTGGCATTTGCTTCTTTCTTGGTATGCCCGTAATATTGCCAACTCTTCTGTATTGGAGCCATCCATTGATACGTACCAAATCCAAGAAGTGAAAGAATATAGGCAGGTACCACTTCTTTGACCGAATATCTATGCGATACAAGCCAATTAGTGAGTCAATCAAGTCTATACGTCTCATAAAGGTATTGTATGTAGTAGTATTGAAGGGCAAGAAACACTTTTTTTTCTGAGATTTGTCATATCTCTTTACAGTACCAATGGGTTGTGCAGAACAGAATAAAGACAACAGTGTGACAGTATGCGGTTGTTGTGCAATTTGAGAGCACGTAAAGTCACTCCAGCCACCACTGCTTCCTGTTCATCATATGAATCTCGACCATTTTGTTCAGGCTGTCCCTTGTTAGACAACAGTCTCTCAGTCTATTCTCCCTCATTGTCCCCAGAGAGAATATCGCCAGTTGTGTGTTCCGGGTTTGCAACAGTTACCAAACGACAAAAGATCTGAAGCATCACTTTCTACTAGTGGAGTTTTTCCTAAATTTCATTTTCCATAAAATAGCAGCGGATCCATATTTAACCTGTGAATAATAATTTACTATAAATATGCGTGTGACAATAGGACAACAAAATAAATAAGTACATAAAGTTTTCAAAATTGAAAGTGTATTAGTCAACCATTTTTGTCCACGAGCTTTCACGTCGAAAATGGCCTGAAACAAGGAGATGCGTTGTCGCCATTATTATTTAACTTTGTTTTGGAATACGCTATAAGGAAAATCAAAGATAGCAACCAGGGCCTAGAGTTGAACGGTATTCACCACGTTATGGCATATGCTGATGATGTAAATTTAATAGGGGATGATAGGAGAACAATAGAGATAAATGCAGAGACCTTATTAAACGCTTGCAGGGACATGGGTTTAGTAAATGCAGAGAAAACTAAATACATGGAAGTGCGTCGGGACCGGAATACAGCAAATTATGGATGCGTTAAAATATTAAATAATACTTTTGATAAAGTGGATAGTTTCAAATATCTAGGATCAATATTAACAGAGGAAAATCATATTCACGAAGAAATTAAATGTCGACTAAAAGCAGGGAATTCGTGTTATTATTCGGTTCAAAATCTCTTGTCGTCGTGAATTCCGTCGAGGAATTTGAAGCTTAAAATATACAAAACGATAATCATGCCTGTTATTCTGTATGGTTGCGAAACATGGTCACTTACCCTGAGGGAAGAACATAGACTGAAAGTATTTGAGAACAAGACCCTGAGACGAATATTCGGACCCAAGAAGAACGGGAATGGGGAATGGCGGAAACTTCATAACGAGGAACTACATAAATTATATGGTTTACCCAACATTGTTAGGGTCGTCAAGTCTAGGAGGCTTAGGTGGGCGGGTCATGTAGCTAGAATGGAAGAAAGTAGAAACGCTTTCAAAGTCTTGAATGGAAGACCAATCGGAAAACGACCATTAGGAAGACCTAGGTGCAGATGGGAGGACAATATCAAGATGGATCTCGCAGAGATTGGAATACAAAGTAGAAACTGGATGCAGTTAGCTAAGGATAGAAGTCAGTGGAGAGCTTTTGTGAACGCGGCATTGAACCTCCGGGTTCCATAGGCCATAGAGTTAGTTAGTTAGTTATTAGTCAACCAATGAAGCTTGGGTAAGTCTTACAATGAATTGTACACACAAAAAGAAAACGTAACTTCAAAATTGTCATTTTTCCTTGGAAGCAACATGAAAACAATGTTGCATTTTTTAGTTTTCTACTAAAATGTCACACAATGGTTGTGAGACATCACGTTTTATGAAGAACTTCTGCACCTATAGTTGAAGGCCAGACAGGTCTACGCATCTGACTCGGAATTACCTAATGTTGCTTTGAGTCAAAATAATAAATATTACTGTTTCCCTATAAGCTATTTCTTGTAGTTATAAAACAAGAATACTTATATGTTTCAAAGGTACTCACCTTTCTAAAATATATTGTCATAATGATTTCCTCTTCAAAAAATCATGTTCAATGACATTCAAACACACACAATGTACTGAAGCGCGCGAATATACAGAACAAATTCTTGCATCTCATATCAAGCCTCTATACTTCGAATAAAGTCCACTAGAGGCGCTTCAAATCATGAAGGCTGTTTGATAACTTCGAGTAACAACAGGACGTTATGATTCGAGTGATGCTATGGTAAATGAGGGGGATGACGTAGTACGTTGCTTTAGATTAACAATAAGTCATACAAGGATGCGCTTCCTACATAATTCATCCGTAAATTTTTGAAAATTCTTTATTAATTGCATAAACGCAAGCATCGGCAAAATTCAATAATTAATTTATAATTATGTAATAAAATAAAATAAGAAACTTTCAAGATTTGTGAATCTATTCAGAAGTTACCAAAATTATTGTGAGGTATTTGCTTATTTTGAATCAACTTCTATCTGACTTGTAATAACAAGTCCTATAAGCTTACTTTTGCCACATGAAACTAAATAAAACAATAAATTCTAAACAGAACACTACAATTTTAAAGCTCTACATTTGCCAAATAAATAAATTGCAGTTTCGCCATTGTATCAATGTTCTTATCAAAGACGCTTTACATGATACGGCTTTTAACTCATTTTGAAAGTAGGATAACATTTATTGTAAACAGTAAATACAACCGAACTGTAATAAATTAACAATTTTGGATTCACAAAACAGTCCTTAAACACAATGTCTTGGGGATCTCATCCTAAGAATCAAGATATTGTTACCAATTCCCAGGTTCATTTCCCAGGTTCAGGACGTAGAGAGTCCTGTATATCATTCGTGGTCTTGGATTGTCAAATTGTATTTTTAAGGCTATTAATGTCAGGGAGAACTTGTTTCAAATATCCTCTATTTCAATAATATCTGGTGAATTGAAGGACTACTGACTGTCCACTCCAAGGATGTTCTCACACACTCAATACTTCAGGTGACCTAAAGGTATTTTGACGAGTATTTTGTATGGATCCAGTCTCATGACACTGACGCTCCTACTAACCGATTATTTTTCTTGAAAATGAAGCCTCAATTGCCAATCGTCACTAAATGTCCAACGAAACTTGCACTACATGGATTTGATCGACTTGCTTAACACAAACTGTTTCACACAAAATATGTGCTGCTGAAAGGATTAACGTTCCGTTAGTCATTAAATAAAGGGCCGCACGGAATCCAACCACTATGTCAGCTACCCCTCCCACAACCCAGCGTTATTAACTCACAATGGGCAACGTTATTTGCCCCACTTTACACATCTAGGCCTCCATAGTATACGTGATATATATTATCGCTTTTCGAATCAGATATTATCAAAATTAAGATCCTGTATATGATATATGTCTGATAAAGGCATTGTTGCAGTGTCGAAACTATAAAACGATTAGCAGATATATAGTTTTAATCCCCTGTTCAGAGTTTATTAGTTTATTTTCTAAGAAGTCACAAGATTACCAATTAGTTTTTTCATGAAATCGTTATGTCACATGAACAGAGTTCGAAATGATTCAGATAGAGTAGAAGAACGATTTCATAATAATTGCTAAATATATATTGAATTATGCTGTAGAATGAGATACATTGTTTCCTTGAAGATTATCAAGGTTATATATTTATAAAATTAACTGCTAAGCTAGTAGGTTTGTCATCTAATAATAGAAGAGAAGAGAGAAAAACAAGTACAAGGCTTACAGAATACATCAATGTCAAGCAGGGTTGCCACCTGAATCAGTAATGGAATCCCGAGTTTTAAGAAAATTTTCAGCGTCTGGTATTGTCTAAAAGGGACTATTATATGGCAGTACTCCAAATTATCCTAAACACTTACAAAATATGCGACAGAAATTCTTAGTGACAGCCGAAGTTCGAGATATCAATATAGTTGTTTTGATCTGGGCGCCCCTGCCGGAAGGGAGCAGAGGCCACGGCCATTCTCCTTAATGTATCATTGGGCCGGGAGGAGGCCCAAATGCTTCAACGTAAAAGAGAGAAGGCCCCTATTGCATGAAGAATCCTACCGGAGGGGGGAGGGGGAGTGACTAAACAGCGACTGCAGAAAGGTGCCCATCCCAGGAATAACGGTTTCCAATGCCAGTGGAAGGGAGGGAACTGTGCAGGAAAAGAAGCTAATCTCAAACCCGAAATGGTGGCCTGATATCTACCATTGGACCCGGTATGAGACACGATAGTATCTCGACGTGTTCGCTGTACCTCTACATGGAAAGCGGTTGTCACTGAACGATAGAGGTAGGCACGTCCGGGAATGATCAATTCCCCTTAGGTTCACCTGGTCTACCGGAATTGGTTGGGTTCCGCCGGGTTGTGGTCAAACCATGGGATTCGGTAGTGAGTTCATGCACTTGCGGGATGTGAGCTGGCCTTACAACGCTCGAGTGCCATACCTGCAGAGCATGGAAGGACCTGACTCGCTAGCAGGACCGATTCCACCAATAGGATAAACCGGTAGGTTTAGGACTTTGATCCGGCCACGCAGTGGACGTCCCATTCCCTGAGCAATCGGAGTTACTCGCTCTAAGCGAACACCAAGGTTGGGGAATAAACCTAGATGGTGTATTTAGTGCACGAGGACGTAACAGTCTAATGATCAAGGAAATATAGGTCGGGTGGTTTAACGGTACCGGCCCATAGGTTGTAGCTCGTCGTGGGTGGCGAGTGAATACATGGTGGTAAACCACTTCATCTTTAATAGTTTTATCGCTAAAAGTTTTAGTGTTGCCTGTAGCAAAATCACTGCCAATGATATTTTTTGACCGGTGACATCTGCTTAACTAACTGTCAACAAGCTGATGTTGCGAGTTTTCTGTTTGGGGTGTTCTTAAAAGTTTTATTGCCATTTCCATCATTCATGAACATGAATATATATAATTTTGACATCTACAAATTTGGGTATGAGGAACCAGCATTGTGTACACGTTCGATATGTGTGTCCCGCTTCAGAATTTTCAGAAGGTAGCAATCCTAATGTCAAGCTAGCCCTTCGTTTGTGTAATTTGTAATTTTTCTACTCTGAAAAATATATTCCGTTTAAACAATGTGAGGATATGAAATATATAAAAGTATACATATTACTTATCGTTAATCATTCCTTCCTTACTTACAGATCTTTGTGCATGGAAGGCATGTATGTATGGGATATTTAAGAGACAATATTAGAACTCAAAAAGTATTTGATGATGATTATTGGTTGGTTACAGAAGATTTAGGCAGCCTTTATTCCCGACGATACTTACTAATAGAAGGGAGAAGAAAGGTAATATTTTCCTAGCAAAAATCTTTATTTAGTCAATAAGAAATTTGAGCTTTAAAATATGATCACGTCACTAATTTATTAAAACATTATTTTGAAACCTTGGGAAGAACAACAGATAATATAATTATAATAAGAGAGAGAAAGAATCATTTTGTGTCAGACAATCTGCATCTACGGATAAAAATATAACTTTCAAAGGATCTGTTGAAGTTTCTTTTTTGTCTGTTATGAAGAAAGTAACACTAATTCTTTTTTTCCAGAAAATTACAATTTGTAATGAGAAGATTACACCAAAATCAATTATGCTTTGTTTATGCACTGCTCTTTTCCCATTGACTCAAACGAGAAAATATATTTAAAATGTTTCTAGAAGAATGATAACTTAATTTGCTTCTAAACTTAATTTGTTCCTAGTTTCATTGTTTAATAATTTGTTCTTTATTAGTTTGTCTGAAGAATGATGTGCTTTTGGGAGCACATTGTCTTCGGCAACGGAAAAATCCCCTCAATCGGAAACTTTAACCTAACATCATAAATTGATTTCTTTTCTGAATTTCTTCTGCTCCATCATTTTTGAAGTATTATATATATATATATATATATATATATATATATATATATATATATATAAAGATTGATAAGGACTCATCTAATAAATTTAAAATTTTACAGAATAGGATTTTGTTTTAGTTTTCGTGTCATATTTTAAGATTATATTCTTTAATGTAGGTTGTTTGTGGTCTTCACATACTCATCTGTAAAACATGACACGAAAACTAAAAGAAAATACAGAAATAGAAAAAGACCTCTCCTGTAAAATTTCGAATTTATTACATACGTCTTTATTCCAATCAACTTTTAACATATAAATGGACATTCTAGAAGCATGAAAGAGGAGGTGCCCTAGTAATGGAAAAGTAAGAGAAGTGAATAATCAGAAATTTTAAAAATTAAATGATCTCTTTGCAAAATGTATACAATATTCACTGTAAACTTAGCTAGAACCTTCATTTCATTATACTGATAATAGTTACATTGCACAGGTGAATATTATTTACAATGCACTCTTACAATATTGTTGACTATTCTTTCAAACATACATGAGATTGTTGGTTAATACGGTTCAGAATTTAAGGCAAAATATCTTGTTAAACTTTATAGAATATTCTAATCGATATTAGAATATTCTAATCGATAATTTATCATAATTAAACTAATTGTAAAATTTACAGGAATTTTTGCTAACACTTCATGGTGAATATGTTCCATATACTTACATTGAAAATTTAGTAAAAGCTGAACTATTCTGTGTGAGTAATGCTGTGTTAATAGGAGAAGGGAGGAAATATGTGACGATTTTGTTAACACTTAAGGTAATTCCTTTCTTCTCTTTAATGTTATACCGCATAAATTTAGTATTAACTTTGTTACAGTTTTTTTTTTTTTTTTTTTTTTTTTTTTATCTACACATTAGAAAGTGTCACACACATACACGAAATAACTTTGAATATCTTTAAATGCAACCAACCTTTAAATGTAACAATAAAGGCAAACATGGGTGTTATAAGATTCAATAAATTTCAGAATGATTGAAAGTTTATTATTATTATTATTATTATTATTAATTCTCTGCTATTATTGGCAGGTCACTACACCACAGTTTTCAACTGACCTTTTTGTCATCATGTATGATTGTTATGCCTTCCATCAACTGTAGTTTCCTTAACCTCTTCCATCTTTTTATTGCTACTACACTTCTAGCATGTTCCTCATGATATAGTTCCTTCTCAGCCAATGTCCCAACCAGTTTCTCTTCCGTTTTCTAATTACACCTAAAATTGTTCTTTTCTCTCCCACTGTTCCCAAGACTTCCTCATTCGTTTTCCGTTCGACCCGGCTAATTCTCTCCATTCTTTTTCACATCCACATTTTGATTGTTTCTAGTCTTTTTTTTACTGCTGTAGCGCAGTGTTCATGCTTCTGTCCCATATAGTACAATAGTCCACATGAAGCATTTTAGGGTCTTTTAGTCAACTCTAGACAAGAATCCATAAAATGTACTTTTCTTTTTCCTTTTTTATTTATTTATTTATTTATTATTATTATTATTATTATTATTATTATTTTTTTTTTTTGCCATTTCTATCGTTAGTTTTATTTCTCGTTCACACTTCATGTCATTACTAATACTTAAATATCGAAAACTAATCGCCTGTCGAGTCGTATTTTCTCTCTTTCTACTTCTATATTTGACACCGACTGCTTCATTTAAATCACTACGATTTTTGTCTTTCTAACATTTATTTTCATCCCATATTCTTCACAGACCTTACTTAAGTTTCCTAACATCTTATTGATTTTCTTTTCAGACTCCGCAAAAGCGCCATATCATCTGCAAACCGTATACACCGAATCGTCCTAGCCCCAACCAAAATACCGTCTTCATTATATTGGTTCTCCTACACTTATCTCCTCTAAATAGATATCAAATAACGTCGGCGAGAGACAACATACCTGTGGAACTGTCCTTCTAATTGCACTCTCCTCTGTTATTTCTTTCCCTATTCTAACACATACTTATTGGTTCATAATCTTTTTAAGTCTTCGATCTTTCCATTTCAGCTCAACCTTCTTTAGAAATGTCATCTACAGTTCCCAGTTCATCCGGTTAAAAGCCTTTTCTAGATCAGTAAATACAACAGACACATCCTTCCCTCGTTCTATAAATGTTTCACTGATTATCTTTAAGTAGGCAATTGAATTTCTTGTGCCGTTACCTTTCCTAAACGCCAACTTTTCCTCAACTTCTTCATTCGTTCCACCATACAACCTTCTGGTCAGTATTCGAAGCATAATTTTTGTTGCATGCGATATGAAACTAATAGCTCTGTGGTCATCACATCTCCCTGGATTCGATTTATTAGCCAACGGTATTGTAGTTGTCTTTGGAACATCTTTTGACCATGTTCCTGTTTCATATATTTCATTGCAGAGTCGAAACAATTCTTTCTTGCCCTTGTCTCCCATATTCTTAATAAATTTGATTGGCATATTATCTACCCTTGTCGCTTTTCCATTTTTAATCTCGGATAAAGCTTTTTCAAACTTGTTCCGAAGAATATTAAACCCATTATAGTCCTCGCATACTTCATATTCTACTTCAACATCTAGGCCACATAGTCTGTTCATACCTTCATACAAATCTTCAACATATTCTTTTCATCTTCTTGAGACTTCACTCCTCTCGCTGACTACCTTTCCATTCTTATTTTCTACTGCCAACATAATACCCCTAACTTGGAGAAACATGGTAAGGTTTTGTGATTCAAAACTCAATACTTTCAATTAGAAAGTGAGACCATTAACCTCTTCTCCTCTGCTCTTCCAAAAGTTAACAAGTTTAAAAATTTAACGATAATGATAATGATAATAAATATGGAAAAATTGGAAGGAAGTACTGAATTTTACTGAATTCCATTTTCTCGGTTGTCGTTATGAAAATTTTGTTTTATAAATTGGGGAAAAATAATGTTTTAAAGAAAACTCCTTCTAACAGGACTAATTTTGTATCAATTATTTTCACCAATCATGATTACATATTGAGACCTCGAATGGGATTACCAAAGACTGTTATGCTTTAATGTAAATGTCAAGATATGTCAATTGCCAATAAATTGAAGCACGTTTCCTCCATGTTTACAATGTATTTTTAGGGTGTAACTACATTGTCAATAATCTCACTCACTTATCTCGTAGATCCGAATAAAATGCATTTGTCTAGAAGGTTATGTAGGCATAACGAGAAGGAATTTGAAGGTCCATGTCAAAGAACATCTTAGAAATGTTAAAATAGAACATCCGGTTTCAGGTCTTTCGAAACATTTAAAAATAAACAGAACATTATGCTGTAGACTCAAGATTTTTATTTGATCTTTTCTGTTCTTGCATGCTGAATCCATTCCTTTATATTTCTTTAATGTATTTATTTCCACTACTCCTTAAAAAAGAATCCTCCGTGAACAAGGCTACCGGGCAGAGCCAAAAGTTTGAAAGTTCAAGGAATTTTCAGGAAACACAATTTGAAGTAAGTGTTAAAATATTAGCATATTGGCACTGAGCATCTTATATATTGGCACTGAGCATCTTATAAGCAACATAACGTCTTATTTATTCTCAAACATTCAGTGAACTTCAAGACATAAATATTGAAAGTTTGCTTCTTACAAACTGAGTCAATAATCAGAGGATAATCCAAGTATTTTTTGATTATATTGTTTCATTCATTCGCAAGTGCAGTTCATTTTACCCTCAGGAGGATACTTTAAATAATACATTGTGATTAGCGCTCCTTTAAATCATCATAAAGACATACATTCTACAAGTGACTGAACGTGAAAGTTCCCTCTCTGTCTCCTGCAAATTTCTCGCCCTAACTGAAATGACTGCCTTCTTCGTGTTTCGTTATACGTAATTGGCTCGGGGGAAGATAAAGGTAAGCGAATTCCAAGTAAATTGGAAAATAAAGTTTAACATTCCCATGGAATGCAATGACACACACCAAACAAGCTTTCCCTGTCGAACTTTAATTACTTACATATTATTCCGAGATGCAATCCCTACCCATTCCACTTAATAACTCAATTTCGCCAGAAGTACCGCTTACCGCTATCTTCTCCCGAGCCGGTCATATATGAAATTATAGATACAATTTTATGATTTAAATGATGTGATTATTTAAAAAATAAACGAAAATCAGAGGCGGATATAATTAACAGAAAATAAATATAATAAGTAAGTTTATATTATATCACATAGCCCTACAAAATTACTGTAAGCAAATATCGATTAAAATTATTTACCAAAATAATTTTTCATCATTTAATTTAATAGAAATTCGTCAGTCTTTAATGAGGTTTTCAGTAAGGGTACTACGTGTTAACATTACTTCAGAATAATTCTATGAATTTCACGTACATTTCATGTATTATTAATTTTTTTTCACTCCAGAAATAAAAAAAAAAAAAAAAAAAAAAAAATCATATATGACAAATTTCATGTAATTTTCTTCTTTACCTAAGCATCCAGTGTCGAAATGGACGGGCCTTTTAAATTTTTGTTTGTCTTAATTTTATAAATCTGTAAATTTTACAAATTTAATCCAGGTAAACCTTAAAAATCTTTAAATATAATCTTCCCACATCAATAGGTCGTGTTAGGTGAAACAATTGTTAAGAAATAAATTAATCGCAAATCCGGAACAGTATATTTTAATAACTATATGAAACAACTGAAACATATACAAGTAATGGAAAATGATTATCCAGATCATCGGATATAGATAGTCGGAAAGATACACATATTAACTTTCATTTCAGCTTTGTTATAAGCTTTCGAAATGAAGTAGTAGACCAAGTATGTAAAAGTGCAACATCTGTGGACATAAATACCAATATCAAGATTCCTTTCTATAATTTCAAATCCTCATTAGAACTAAAAGAAAGAACTGATCATCCAATGTAAAAAGAAAATTAGAAACGGACCAAGAATCTATTACTAGAATATCACCCATATAGAGGAAGAAGATACCTGGGATCTATTAAAAACTTGGCCACGTTCGAAAATAGTCTTATTTCATCGTATACTCCTCACAAACTATTTGTTATACGGAAAAGAGACTCTGATGCGGACAAGAAATAGGTACTATTAACCATTTAATTTTCCAATGTGAGTTGCTAAAGCAAACAAGAAATATTCTTATAAATCATCTTAATTTTTTCATACTTCACTTATTTCAATTAGCATGATTGTGGCTACGAAAAATTAGAACCTTATCAAGTTACTTTTACAATTTATTCAGGAATATAACTTAATTCTTTAAAAGAAATCAACAACTAAATAAATAAACAAATAAACAAATAAATAAATAAATAAGATATACACATATAGATCTATTAGCGAGTTAATGCAACTAATAATATAGTGATTAACAAACTACCTTAAATCAAATAAAAGGATGATTAGGAATTATCTATTAGAACTAGCTAACAAAATATTCATTTTGTATACACATTCTTATGTAATTTTTTTGTAACACTTATGGAGCAGCTACAATGATGGTACTACAATACATATATATCTCAGTGATTCCAACTGCAATATTGGAAAAGAAACCGTAATGAACTATTACATACCCTAAAGTTTTTACTAAAATAGGAAGAAGGTTCCAGGAACTAAACGTTCGAAGCCTGTGAAGACGGCGTTCAAGGAGGCCGAAAAGAAAGGACGTTAAAGCTTTGGAAAAGTAAAAAAGTTGATAATTGGTAATTTGATTTTTTCAACCTTCATTATTACTGCTCTGAAATGAAATGTTAAGTGCATATTTAATTTTACTACACTTTTAATATATATCTACACTATCTTGCAGACTAAATTTGATCGTGAAACAAATGAGCCCTCTAATGAACTTCATCCAAGTGTAAAAGCTTGGTGCAGGGAACAAGGAAGCTTAGCAAGGACAGTTTACGACGTGGTCTTTGGTCCAGACCCAATGGTAAGTAGGACAATAGAACAGTGTTCAATAGTTCAGAAAGAAACGAAGAATTAGCGCATAAAAAATTTAAAGTCTAATTGTTTCTATTTATTCATTTTTACTTTTAAATTCTATCTGATTTTGTGGGTGTTATTGACTATATTAAATCACACTAGACAAGTAAACAAGAGTCAGAAGAAGTATGCAAAATACTTAAATCTCTAGCTCTTCTGTCAAAGCAAAAAAATAAAATTTAAGTTATTGCAAAAAATAAATTTTGATTAACTTATGAATAATTTAACTTTATTTAATCCTGATCCTGACGTATGAGCAATATATTTATTCCATTATGAAATGTTGCTAAGTATATGTTCGTAATGAAATTAATCAAAATTCCAGGAATGGATTTCGTGTTTAAAAATCAGTTATTTCATCTATTTGTCGCATATAATGTTACATAGTTTATCGTTTAAGAGCTAATGTGATTATAAATATATTATTATCAGCATATTATGCAAATTTCGAAATCATTCTTTAGACTCATTGGAAAATATATGGGTTTCTAACTTAAACTAAGCTTATTTGTATTACTATAAAAATCTAGAATGAACTACCTGCACATTATAAAATATTTTCACAGTTACATGTATTTTACATTAGCTGTTTCCACCATAGGAAACTAAAGAATATTTGAATCACCAGCAAGATCTGATAATTCCCTACACAATTTATTTTGCCAATTAAGTAACTTAAAATGCGTAGAACGACGTGACTACAAGTTCTTAAACCCAAAATGAATATGGTCTTTAACATAAAGCAAACTGTGAACAGATTGGTCCATTCATTCTGATGTTTTTGAGCAAAGAATTATAGGATTCATGAACCTTGCTGGGAAATATACATACAAAACATTTGCAATTTGTTTCATTCACAAAGCACTTGATAAGCAATAGCTAAACTCTAGTGCTTCTAAAGTAATCATGGCTCTAGAAAGGAACGTATTACGTAGGTTCTGTACTAAAATACACAGTATAAGAATAAATCTCAACATTCACATTACAATAAAAGAAAACTGTAACATGTTCCTCACAAGATTTTAAACATAATTCTATTTTAATATTGTTGTTCATTCTAGCTTTGGAACAAATTATAACTTAAATAAAAATGACCTGATGAAAGTAAACTCTTATTATTATTAATGTGTATTACAGTTTTGGAAATACGTTATTACCTTCTTTAGACTTTATATGGCATATGAAAATATTGGAGAAAATTTTATATACATACAGATTGAATCTGTATAACGATTTTTAAAATTGATTCCTCCTGTCGTAAGGTGGTCGAGATCAGCTGAAGTTGCACTTTATCATTGTAACACGGCAGATTTTGGCTTTACAGGTTTCATTACCACAGCAAATAAGTCGTCGTGATATGGTTTATCGTAATATATAGGGTGGGCCATTTATCTTAATACGTCCTTATAAATTTTAAACTGACGGACAAAAAACACTGAAATTTCGTACTATGTAAACACCGGCAAGAAGACATTGTTTGACATGCTCTGCAACATCACGAGGTTATCAGTGTTGCCAGCTTAACATAAAGTTGTATTCTTTCAAATGACACTACAATAATTCTTTCAAAATATTACGTTTATAATCTACATGTAAAACGGAAATTTACAATACCACATTCAGTGTTGCAAACTTAGGATGCTACAGTATCACAAACATTGAAAAACAACCAAATGTTGGAGGATTTTACAGAAGTAATATCGCATGTGAGACGGACGGAATAATGTACATCCAAAGTACCTTAATGTCAAATACTAGGTATCATATGACGCGTTTAAAACAAGTAGAAGCAAAGTCAGAAGAAATTGAAAATTTGACTTTTTCTCAAAAGGAATTTATTTTGAAAAAGTATTTAGATAAATACCACAACAAATTATATACATAGTTTATGCATTATGATCTTCACAGCTATTGAAAACCATCTATGCAACTGGATGAGATACTTATCTAAGCAGGTTTTCTAAATAAAGGCTTTTGAAAAAAGTCGAAGTTTCAATCCCTTATAACTTCGTTCGTATTCATTCAAAACTCTGTCATATCATGATCATAGTGTTGTACACTAAAGTACTTTGGATGTGCATCACCTCATGTGTCTCATTTGCGTTATTACTGCCGTAGAGGACACAAAATTTGGATGTTTATGATGCTATAGCGTCCTTAGTTTGCATACTGAATAACAAATGTAACATTATAAGTTTTCGTTTAACTTGTTACTTTAATATGTAACAACCTGACCCATTTGAAAAAATACAATTTTATGTCGAGTGGGTAACACTGTTGATCTTGTGATATCAAACCATGTCCCCCGGCGACATTTGCATAGTATGAAATTTAAGCTTTTTTGTCCATTAATTTAAAAGTTACAAGGAAGTATCAAGACAAATGGTCCGCCCTGTATATACCGCGTATGTCAAAAGTCCAGGACTGTAGGCTGTCTCCGTTATGTGTAAGAATAGACAATGGAAAATGGAGAGTTGTTGGAAATATGTGATTTTCAACCTAAAATAGTGTATTTTGTCAATTATAAAAGTTGTTTGGTCTCCACACTGGTAAGGTGCCCAATGTTAAATGAAGAAGCAACGTTTCCAGTTCAGCAGTCTGTGTTCGAACGGAACGTAAGGGCATATAAATTAAACGAGGAATGTGTACATTATTCTATGGAGGAATGTAGAGCACCTTGATTCCGTTTCCCATCAATGCTGCATTTTTAGTAAGTACGGATCCAAGGACATATCGTCATATATATTATTTTATATATCTATGAATTCCCAGTATAATGTTTATGTCTATACACCCTATATCTGTTATACTATCAATATATCGATGATTTGTATGAAGGACCGAACCATATGAGCTCCCGCCGGGAATTAAACCCGGGTCTCCCACACCAGAAGCTATTTATTGTTGCCTCAGAGGCAAACTGAGTTTTTCACTTTGCCGAAACTGAACATAGGGTAGATGGATACTGGTAAGTATAAGATTATTATGAGATAATACAGTGTAAGTTCAATAAATTATGTCTTTCATTACGGATACTAGCTGAACCTGCACAGCGCATTATTCGCATATGAGAAGAAATATCCTTCTCATTCCTTACAACATATGTACATGTCCCTTTACAGACACAAGTAAAAGACGTCTTGATAAAAAAAAAAAAAAAAAAAAAAAAAAAAAAAAAAAAAAAAAAAAAAAAACGGCAAGGGGTATCATAAAGGGGAGGTTTTTTCGATTATTTTTTCTCAATATCTCGCACCGCTTGAAAGATTTGAGCCTACTTCCGATTGGAGTTTCTAATTCATGCATAACCAGTGTTTTCTTTCTTCTTGCATGCAGTATGTAATAAACAAATACATTACATATACAATTATTTATAATGTCAGTTATATATGGTGTTCATTGGGCAAAATACTCAAAAAAATAAAGCTTTATCTTAGACTCGAGAAATGGTTATCCTTCCTTTTTCATTATTATTTGGCCATGAAACGAACGCCTGAGACATATACAACCCCCATATACAACAATGTGGCGTTGGAATGTATAACGGATAGAATATGATGCTTTAGTTTTTTTTTTTTTTAATTTCAACGCTTCCAGTATACCCTAAAGAATGTAATAAGAAATAATGGCCATGTTTTTTAAATATTCAATTAGAACTGGACAATCTACGCAAAATATCCAATCGATCAGTGAAAACGTCATCTTTCTAGAGCCTGTAGTTTCCGAGATCTCATTGTCGAAAGGATTGACCACAAACATATAAATGTCCTCAACATATAGAACTCGGAAGATGGAAGCACAATTCACATGCATGAAAAAGATGTAGTTAACTAATTTAGACTATTTAAAGTACAAATACTTAAAATGTTTGTCTTTGTTAAACGTGATATCACACATAACCGTAAATGAAAGATTTGAATGCTAAAGTTATAGGTTGGAGCTCAGGCGCTTTTAATTGCTACTGTAGCATTTTAATAGATAGATAGAAAAGGGTTAATGGCAAAATAGGAAATCGACAAGAAGAAGATAATGTGTTTTTTAAAAAAAGATGATTAAAAACTATGTAAATGATCGTTATGGTGTGATGCGCCTTTACGTACAATGTGTTATAAATTTTTAGTCAATCTAAATAAAGTTTCTTTGAGATTTTTATATATTTGCCGATATTTAAAATAACATTTTAGGAAGGTGTTACAATTATTTAATTACTTGAAAACGAAGTCTGCAGACACTAGGATAAAAGCAGAGATAAAGTATAGGATGCGCTCCTTCGCTTGGTAGAATATCTTTGAACTAACCTCATTAAGGATATACGCTGGACGAAGCATCTATTTGTACTAGAACAATGCAAAGAATATGAGAATGAAAGTTGGCGCAATTTTAATAGTTTCATAAAGATTTATATTAGAAACTGCTACTGCTTTTCCCTTACGCACATATAGTACGCATTTTTACTACGTTTTCGCTATTGATTCATCAGATAAACTGACTACATTATAGTCATATATAAAGTCATATTTACATTTTAAAATTGCGTAAGTTGTTCAGACTGGTGGCCGTTGTGACCAGCACCATCCGACAAACTACTACTTGAGCAACGATACACGAAGTTCTCACTGGAATTCTTGCTGGGAAGTTAGTATTCGCTTTTTTTGATATTAATATATTTTTGGTATTAATATTTTAATACAGATTTCTTTCTTTAAATGGGTATACATTTTTAGTACGTCTTATATACTTTTTCATACGTAAGTTTCTTATATATATATAATGAAATTTAAAATTCCATTTGACTGTTTACCTTTAATTTTAATTAGGTACGTATAAAATGATATTGAAACTAAATTTGCAAGAAAGAAAATAAAAGTTCTTGGGAGTAGTTTTATTGCAAATTACACATGTATCTTTTTAAAACCTTACATTTTCTTTTTCTTTTCAGGTACTAAGAGCAGTCAAAGAAGGGTTACATCAAGTAAATTTACACGCTATGTCCAGTACTCAACTTATACGGAAATTCGCCATTCTTCCAAGAGAGTTATCAGCAAGATATGGAGAATTGGGTAAGAATTTCATAGTGCCAAATGCTTTATCCAGTCCACGTTAAAAATTGTCCTACCCTTGACACAAACGTGTAATTGTATTGATAACTACAATAGAGAATGAGTGTTGGGCTCTAGAAAGTTTCGAAATATTCCAGGAAAATCTTGTCATAGAAATGTAGACAAAACGAGAGGTTTTCGATGTGTAAGTCAGGTTTAAATTTAAGTAAGTTTAATGTTGTACAGAAAAAACAGAGTAGAATCTTCTTCAACGACAAGGAAAACTATCAAAATGACTCTGATAATACACCACTTGTGCTACATGTTTGTTGTATTGCAATATCTTATGTTTGCATTTTTAATAAACTTTCCAGTTATTGTTGAAGAAGGTCAGGGACAGACCAAGGCAAAATTTTCACCCGGGCAAAGTGACTTTTTTGCGTCCCCCTCCCTAGTCCTAGCCTATATTTTACATTTTATTACAGTGATTTTGATATATTAAACCCAATTTTTAAAAGAAAAATTAATATTCAAATACATGGTATATTTAATACTTAAAAATATACATATGATATCAATTACATTATTATTATTATTATTATTATTTATTTATTTATCGATATGTATAAACAAAACAATATCGAACAGCATTTATTGAATAGGCTACTACTTATAGTGACATGTTTACTGCTGTATTGTAAATTGTTTTGTTATATCAATAACATCAGGAGTCATTCTAACATATATCCAACTATGTAACAATCTAATCTAATAACGTGAAATACCAATAAATACATTTCACGTATGTTGAACGTGTTTTACGCACAGCAATATAGATAACCCTTTTTATGTAGGTCCTAGTAGTTGAAGTCCATAGCATTCATAAAAGCAAATCTCATGAATTTGTACAAAAACTGAACACTCTTACAAGACTAAAGTTTAATAACAGGTTTTATCAAGTAACATTAGAAATCCTCTAACTTTCGTAAGTTTGGAAAGTATGTAAACCATATCAAAGTCAATTTAGGGAACTTTATGAGAAACCGTCCATATCTTTTCCTTCCATAAAAACAGTACCTTAAAATCTAGAATAATTTATATAAATTGTTTTCCTAATTTTGTAACCTTTGGCTTCAAACGTGATAATTAGGATTAATAGCATAACAAAAATTAATAAAAATAAAAAGTTAAATTTCACTTACTGAAAATTAGCAACAAATTAAACAGTTTTAAATACATTGTTTTCAGCACCTTCACAACAATTACAATATAACCTTCCGAGCTTCTTTGTCTGCAAAATCTCTGACAATGACATCTATGTCAATGTTTTGAAGAATGTCGAACTCAATCAGCATCATAGCGAGTCCCATGAGGCGCTCCTGGCACATGGTAGATCTCAAATAACTTTTAGGAAGCTTTTAGCATTTTCATCTGGTAGTAGGGAAAATAAAACCAACAGTTTCTGTTGAAGTTGGAAACCCTCAATATCTTTATCTGTTAAAGCCAGCTGAACGTCAGCACATATCTTCATCAGGGAGTCCTTGTCTTCATTTCTGATCCTGTATAAAAACCCAAATAGGTCATGATGGTGGTTTAGATGAGAAGACCGTTCTTCTAGTGAGCTTATGGCTTGATCCAAAACATGCAAATAGAAGCTACTTTTGAAAGAAATTTTGGGATCCGCAATGCGCTCATCACGGGCCTCACATTCAAATTGACGTTTGGTTTTCCGTGGTCATAATTGTAACTCAAGCTATAAACAATACGAAGTCTCCCTCCACTATTTCTTTTACATGCCATGTCTCTATTTGTTGATACAGCCCCTCCCCCCTAGTACTATGAAACTCTCTTCTTCCATGGTGGTGATGATGTAATTGACGCTACTTTACAAGAATATAAACCAAAAGTCAGTAGAAAACACGTTATAAAATTTACTTTTTGAGGCTCGTTTTGGCGCCTCCCTGACTGTGGCGTTCCGGCCAGTTGTCCGGCCCCAGGTCCGCCCCTGAAGAAGGTTCTATGCCCTTTTCCTAGCAAATTATTTTATTTCAACTTAAACTTAGCCATACTCTCCGATTCGTCTCCTTTCGTGTCTAGATTTTTTCCTATATACAAACATATTTTAAAAGCCGATTTTTGACCCCCTCCCCTTTTAGTGTAATGTTCCAGTAACTTTTTACATTACAATACTCATCTTCTACTGTAGCTGTCAATACCATAGGCTGTCTCAACCAAATAGCAGGAGACACTTGAACATTGGAACTAGATAAACTGTTTCTGTGCAGTGTTCCTTCTTCAATTGAGACTTTGTACTGAGACGATAGAACGAACAAATAATAAAACAAATCAACTAGAGAAAGAAGGAAATCGTCGAATGACCATTTATATACAGTATATCACCAGATTTTAATTATGACTATATGTACAGCGTGGACCATTATCTTGAAACATCCTTGTAACTTTCAAAATAATAAATAAATAAAGCGCTGTAATTTCGTACCATCAGGGTGTCTACTAAATGTTTATTTTCAAATTCCAGGTTTTATCAAGGTTTTCAAGGTTTATTTTTCCTTTTTTCCAGGTCTATTCAGTAGAGTGACATTTATTGTAACACGTATAAGTTAATGCAATTTTATATAGTTCTTAACAAAAACTGGTTTTAATTATAGAATGCATACGGCAAGTGATAGTTTCTTTAAGTGACAAGATGAAAAGAAAAAAACTGATTGAAATGTAGGTTCTCAAAACATTTTACTCAAGAAAATGTTTAATTAAAATATATCCTACCAGAAGGCCGGTTGAGAAAAATGTGCAGTAGCTTTAAATATCCTAATGTAGGAATACTATACAGGGGTGACAAACTTCGGAAAATGATTCTCGGCACCCAAACAAGAAAAAAAAAAAAAAAAAATCCCCCTTAACTCTTATCCAGGGCGCATAGTTTCCGAGCTAAAAGGTGCCGAAAGTGTGGAACAATGAACTTCCGACGACTATATTTCCAAAATTATCCAAAGTAGAGAGTGCTGCTTAAAATCTCACAAAGGAAATCATATATTCAGAGCAGATAAGATTTCCCTAAAGATATATTAAGCTGCACTCTCTACGTTGGATAGGTTTGGAAATATAGGCCTCGGAAGTTCATTTTTTCACACTTTCGGCACCTTGTAGCTCCAAAACTATGTACTGTGAGGAAAAGTTAGAGGATTTTTTTTTTCTTGTTTCGGGCTGGGGAATCACCTTCCGAAGTGTGTCGGTTTAGTTAAGGTTCACCCTGTATAATAGTAAATTTCCGTCAAAAACATTACTTCAAATAAACTAATATTATAGTAGCAGCACGTGAGTGTTAATAAACAATGAAAAAATGGCGGGAAAATAGCTTACTTACCGCCAAGTTATGGGATAAAATACCACAAAAGTATTTTACTACAAGCACTCCCCTTTAAAGTACTCTTGTGTTATTTTATGATAAGTACTGGTAGGACTTAGCGGTGAGTAAGCTATTTTCCCGCCATTTTTGTCAAACTAGTATTAGTTTAGAAGTAAAAAGAAAATCATCATATATAATACAAATTCTTAACGCAAAGTAGTCCATATTGTTAAACGTTACTGCACATTCTTCTTGGATGGGGACTGGCTATCAGTTATATTTTATTTAAAAATGTATTGTAACATGAAAGTTTAAAGAACTGAAAATGTTATGGAACCACGCACATTATATGAACAAATATAGAAAACAACTTTCACAGTGAACAGTTTTTGACATTTAACTTCTAGAGTTCAACATCCTTTTTAACTTTTTCGCCTGTTTTTCCAATGCATCTACTTTTGCTTCGGCGTCAGTTAGTATTCTTTTCTTCTTTAATTCCAATTCTTTTATTTTCTTCTTAATATCTTTCTTTTCTCGAGCTGCTCTGTCTTCTTTTTCACCGCCGCGGTCTTTCAGATATTCATTTCTTCTGCTTGATGCATTCCTCACATACTCTTTGTGATATTCATATTACGTATGTCACCAGCAACACGCACGGCATCCAACACACTTCTCTGGACAATCAAGCACTCGTCTTGGAGATTTTCAACAATGTACTCTTTGTTAATGGAGAAACTCCTTTCCACTGCTGCGCTGCTATGGAAAAGTACACATATCTTATGCATGAATGTTTTAAACGCTTTGGAGACACCTTCTTTACTTAACAGATCATGGAGAAAAATGTCCAATCTGTCATTTTTGTAACTGAAATTTGACAGTTTTCGTGCTGTGTCTTGGTCTGAACAAAATTTTAAATATTTCCGTTTCACCATATCAGCATTTACAGGCGTTATTTGCCCCTTCTCGATAAATGTCTCCAGGGCGAGTGTGATACGTGATTCACGAAGGGTTTTTTTCGTTGGTCATAGTTTCTGGAGACAAGCAATTTGCGGCTTTTGTTACACTGTATTTTAAAGGACATTTTAGCGTAAGTTTTTTACACAGTTCTTGCAAGAATCTTCTGCATTCTTTCTTAAAGTTCAATATATCAACATCCTTCACTCCTTTAAGCGATGTAACCGCAGAAAATTCAACATCAACTAGATTAAGTGGTTTTAAGATGTCCTTATCAAAAACATCTATTGAGGTCAGTTTTTTTTTTTTTTAAGTTTTAGCTACTTTTAAAACATCATCTTTCACGAAGCGGCTTAACAAACTACGAATCAACGTGTTTAAGTCATTCCATAGAAACGGTAGTAATGGACTGTCTGTCTGGTACTTAGTGAGGAATTCTTCTAGTTCTACAGATACGGACTGAAGGAACCCTAATCTAGCAGGCAACAGTACATCAGAGATGTGGACTTTTACTTTAGAGAAGTTTGATGTTTCAGGAGGTTTTGTTTTCACTGCATCAACATAAACTTTTAAGGCAGGAATCATAGTTATGGCACGGTTGATAACTTTAGAATTCTCCACCCACCTAATAGAACAAAATTTAAGAGGGAAAACTGCTGTCCAAGATGCTGCCATGAAATCTGCTCTTCTTGAAGGGAAGCCCTTGAATAAATAGTACAACGCTCTCAAAAACTCTGTCACATTCCAACCAGCTTTGGTATGCGCAGTCTTAAAAGCCCCATTAACAATATGTAAAGAGCACGTTCCTTTCTCCAAAAGCTGTGGACATTCACCATTTTCTTCACTCAGATAGGCCTTCAAATCACTCAGAAATTTCAAATTAACGTTGGGGCCATCCAGAGAAACCTGAAGTAACTTAGAAAAATTGATACCCTTGTCCTTGAAAATATTTATAAATGCACTTAACAAATCCTGGGCAGTAGCATGTCCGAGGAATACTGATGTTAAATAACGTGTTAAAACTTTATTTTCGTCACTGTGCCAGAAACGAACTACTAAGTCCATTTGATTTTTCTGTCAGATGGTGTTTAGGCTTTCGTCGAACGATACTGCAAAAAATCACAATTTTGTAGTTCACGAAGTAGCGTTGTACTGCTCCACTAAAGTGAACCTGTACAGTTGTCATCATCATTATAAATCTGCACAGTTGTTATGTCAGTACGATTTCATATTTATGTTGATATTTAAGTTTATTTTATTTATTTACTTTCATGTTTTAGTTGTTTCAAGTTTTGTTGTAATATTAATCCAGTTTATAGGAATGAACTTCTAATTTGTTTTCTAGTTATAATAGTGTTTTCAAACATTAGGTGATATGTGTATAAATTCTGCACCTGAATACGAAAAAGAGAAAAGCAAGTTAAAATTTAAATATATACGTATAAAAAAATGGTTTTGTAATGTATAAAGTTTGAGTCTTCTTAGTGAAACGTCAATTTTTAAGTAACTTCGTACATTCTGTGGTTTTCTTATTGGAAGGAGAAATATAATTCCAAAAAAAAAAAAAAAATTATTAAATTCAAGTTAGATGGAAATTTGATGGACTTTGTGAGTACCAAAAATGGAATTATAGCTACGAAGCAAAACCACCGGTAACTTGTATTTTTGTTCATACATATTATATTTAAAGCTATTTGAAGGGGAACATTACAAAATGATGTTTAGCTAAGCAGTTTAATCTTGTCCAGGAGGGGAAGCCTCCTGAATACATAATCTTTCCCCAAAATGAATCTGTACTAAATTTAATGAAATAATAAGACTAACTGGAATTCTCAGTTTTAGGCCTAACAACTAAATCAACAGTTCGTTCGACAAAACATGTTTTCATTCAATATCATATTCAGTATCCCAGGATGATACAGCAATTTAGATAGATATACATAATTCATTACTAATATGATATTACTAATGTATTTTCAAAGCGATGGAACTAAATATAATTGCCGTATTTTAAAATAAGAGAAACAACAGTAAATAACCATATGGAGTCTCATCATCTACAACATGCATAATTAATTGCTATCTAAAAGATAAAATAAAAATACTACGAAATGAATAACAAATAAAGCAACAAGATATTGATGAGTTGTTATGGAATGCTAAGGAAATGGATTATATACAATAAGTAATTAAAGAAGAAATATATGAAGGAGATATATATATATATACATAAGAAGAATAAATAAATAAATAAATAAATAAAAGGTAACTACGCATTTATAAATAAATAAATAAATAAATAAATAAATAGCGATTAAATAATTTGATGAGACAATGTCCATATTATAAGCTAAGACAGCGTCTTTGGTTATGATAATTTTAGTTCCACTGACTATTAAACTTTTGCTTAATAGATTACCAACTGATCTTGCTTACCTGGGACTGTACCAGTATGTTTATCTGTAATTACATTAGATACATATATATATATATATATAATATTTATCTTGTACTTTCTGATATAATTTACTATGATGGCTTGTCTTGTATTTATGTGTCAAATTCTTCTATGTAATACATGTGTCAAATATGATTTCGTGTCATATTTCTTTGTAATGTCTGCTAATACGTTTTATTTTCAGCAATAATTTCGTAATCCATTCTTATTCGTTAATACACGCCTCTGATAAAACTTTTGATACATTTTGTTTACTGACAAGCTGTATTGTCAATTCTGATGAGTCGTACATGACTTCCAAAACTAATATCTCGGTCGTCCACCATCCGATGGACTCAAGATAAACTTCTTTCCGGAGAACAATCCGGTGGCGATCTATGGGCCGTGTTTGATGTTCCTATTTCCAGCAATTGCAAACAGAGGGCGTCGAACAGAAAATCACCGTTGCGCAACAACTGCCACCCCCAGTCTGATGTAATGTCACACGTCTGTCAACGGTAAGGATGTTTTCGGGGCTGCAGACCTGGACATCGGAACCAGCGCTTGCGTGACCGGCATTACGGGCAGTGGGGTAGGACAGCGTCTGTTGGAAATATGGGCCCAATCCAAAAGTGATGACATAACCTATTTTGTCTTTGTATAACTGCATATTTTTAGGGACTTCACACTCAGGAAACATTAAAGGAAACAAATCCGTTGCACTCGCTTGGCTTCTCGCCGATGCATGACTTGTAACTTTGTGTAATGTCCAGATTATTTTTGCTTTCGTCACTTGATCTTTGATAACATAACTCTTTATTACACCACTAGTTTTTGCTAAGCTTTCATTTTTCTCCTGAACGACTGGAGTAGATGATGTGCCAGTCACTGAACTGGAAGACGCTGTAGAATTTTTTGTACAGGAAGGCTCCTTGTTAACATTGCTTGAGAACTTTACGATCGAACATTGTGCATTAACAGCTTTAACAGCTATTTGATGTTTCTTTCCTTTTTCATGAGATTTCAGTGATCCAGCTCCCATATTTGAAATGTCAAAATCGTTGGACCTAATAACCCATTTCCACTGGCCTTTCCACGAGTTCTGGAATTTAGTTTTACTTTTCCCCATTTTATGACTGAAAAATAAAATGTTAATTGCTAGTGTGTAACAGGATTTATTGCAAGACTAGTAAAATGTTAACCTAAATACAAAAAGTGATTCCGTTAAGATGTGGGCAATTTTACTTTTTTTTCCGGTGATACACCTTTCGGCCACCGGGAATGGAGTTCACTGCGACATCCGCGGGCTTGGACTTCTGTTAAAAAGCTTCGGTACAGGAGTATAAGTGGAATGTTGTTTCAGACCTGTCTACTACTCTTGCTACAGAAACATGTAAACCAATGTCTTCACAAAGCAGCAAATAAGCTTGACTCATACTATGCAAATAAGCAGCAACTACAGAGAAAGCTTCTGGCTTGTATGCCAGTATCCCCTCAGTGTAAGACACAAACTTAATAGATCATGAAATTTAACTTTTTCAATTACCTTACTCTCATCATCGGGGACTAATTTAGCTCTTTTTGTTGTCACTGTTATTCACAACGACCATACCAAACAAACAAAATCTCTTCTTGTACCCTCAACATACTTTCCAAAAACATTCATTGCCTGCACTCTGCTCACGTCTGTCTGTCTTTCTCAACTACGTCTCCACTGAATAAGTTATTATTGGCTTTTAACTTATGCTGTAGTATATAACTTTCTTGCATTTTACAAAAATATACTTATTCCATACCAATCCAAAAAACAATATTTTAAAAACAATTTTAAAACTTCCAGGTTCCTCGTCCAATTCCAGGCTATTTCCAGGTTTTCCAGGTCAGTAGACACCCTGACCATGTATATATATATATATATATTCACTTCTAGAGTTGAGGAACCATGGCATTTATTTTTCTCTTGAAAAGAAACGCTCTCAACTCAAGTATCTGTGATAAGTATATGTAAATGCTTTCCTATTACAGCCAAATTCAAAGATCAATGCACTTTAATTCATAATACTAATTTTATGTCTTGTTTCCTTTCTTCAGAAGCGAAAGATACTGCTGGTGATGATAATTTATGCACAAAGATAAACCGTGAAGCAGTTGCTGAAAATTTTTCGATCATAGTAGAGGAGCTTTACAAGAGTATAACTGAAACTGATGCTGATATGACAACTGAATTGGAAGTATTTTGAATGAAAGGAAGAACATGAACAAACATAAATATGATATCGCTCAGTTAATGTATAAATGAATGTTTTCTTAACTATATGTATCGAAAGCAACATAAATATGTTTGTCTAAATTTAAAATATTTTTATTTTTGACCTAAGAGTAATAATATATATCAGAATAATCGTGCATGTTTTAGAACATGATGATAAGATGATTTCAGGTATTCTACACCGAGGGACACTATGGCCACTGAAAATGATTGATCACGAAAAAAAAAGTCCAGCAAATATTCTTTACATACTGGTTAATACTCTATGTACGGTACATGTATAAGTATATACAGTACTTCTACAGTCAGCCACAGAAGTAATTGTAGTCCTTACTGTTATAACTGCATTAGGTCAGATCCAGTACTTTGGCTGGTTTCGCAAACTCTTGAATAGATTAACAAAATTTACATTTCGAGCCGACAACGTCAGTTGGTAACGATGTGGGCACTGAAACATACATTTTTTTCCCATGCATCAACTGCACAGCAAAACTCCATTTTAAGATTTATCTCTATTATTTGGAGCATGTTGCTCAATGAGTGCCACAAATCAAAGACATTGTTACTCGTTGTGTGTATAATGTATTATTTTACTACATACTGCATATGAGAAGTTAGATAAATAATACTGATCATATAAGTTAGAAAATGGTTGAAATAAACTGAAAATATCAAATCTGGAACAGCTGAAGGCAATCAGCTTATGAATCATTGCCTTCATTCATAGTCTTACGACAATCTCCCG
This sequence comes from Thermobia domestica, assembly GCF_964235325.1. NCBI lineage: Eukaryota > Metazoa > Arthropoda > Insecta > Zygentoma > Lepismatidae > Thermobia > Thermobia domestica. Next base: position 194,549,083 of record NC_137455.1, on the reverse strand, counting down.
CCATTCCATCATCTTTTAACATCTTATACTTCTCCACAGTACAATCCCTGCTTATCACATTCAGTATAGATTGAAACTGAAGCGTTAAGTAGATTGGTCTTGCGGAGATTGGAACCCTAATCTCCTGCTTGAAAATCTAATACCGCAACCACTTACCCACGGTAATCAGTATCTTGAGGTTGTACAAAAACTGTTAGCTAGTTAAAACCCTTTCATATAAGTCTCGACAAGGTACTACGGCCTTATGGAGAGATGACCATTAGTTGAGTTAGTTTTCTTCATCAAGCTTTATTGTTTAGGTAATTGTTATTGCTGTATTATTATTATCGATCACTCCCACCATTCCACAAATTCAACCTGTTCAATTATTGTATCGTAAAAGGAAATGCGAGTTGTTTGAAAAATACATATATACACTGCAAGGAATGTAATTTCCAATTATTCGAAGCAAACTCAGTTTATCTGACTGTAAGCGAATCCAGTATGGAACAAGGAACCACTTTACACAAAGCAATTTGAGGTAGCGCACAAAGTAGTCGGAAGGTTTGGGTAAGTAGTTCGTTAATCTTCTGTTCGTGTGTTCAAATCCTGGAGGGTGTTCAAATTCAGGATGTCCTACCAGAAAAAAAAAATAATCGAGAAATGATAATATAGATTGTGACGAACAAAAAAAGTCCATATAAACTACGGGTCTTTTCCGCTATTCTATTCTTTTTCGAGATATCAATGAAAAGACCACTCTATTTCGTCTACATTGTTTTGAAGGCACATATCTCTGGAACTAATAGATATCGGAGTTCTTCAAAAATATGTAGGTAGCACACGTAATAGGCATTAAATACATCACATTCGTTAACTCACAGATCACAGTATTCCGGACAAAATCCCGGAATTTAGAAATTTCCACATAAGGATACTCAACTCTGGGTATCGTGCCCTAATGTCTTACACTGTAATGAGGAAAAATGATCGCTTTCATCACTCAATGTATGCTATAATACATTTCATGTAAATAACCAAAATTGTGTTGTAACACGACTAGTATCGTAGGAGGTACAGCATAAAAATGAATGAATGAAATACTAAATTTCGAACTATTGCTTCATTTGAAAATGTATTTTGTAGTGTATCAAAGGAAATGGAGGATTGTAAAGTAAACAGAATTGGATATCAAGTGAATTAACGCAATATTATTCAATATGCAATGTTACGAAACTATCATACATCAATAAAACCGCAATATGTTCTTATATGTACGTAGTTTCTCTTGATTATCAAGAGATGGCAGTGTTAAAAAAAACTCCAATTGCATGTTAGGATACAACAACGAATGAAAGAAAAGTACTTAACGTATTTCAGTTCTTATTTACAGGATAGTCGTGAGTGTTTACTGTATTAGGGATCACAGTAAATTATCGAAAATCCTTTTCTCAATTTCAATTCATTTAGCAGCTCGTGTTGGAACATGCCTTGTAGCCTGTCTCAAATCAATCCGACGCTCTCCTATGATAGCAAAAGCCTGATGAGTTTGCGCAACAAGTTCTTCATGTGTACGAAATTCACTCCCGCACACGATCTCCTTCACGCAACTCCATAGGTGTTAGGTCCATAGGTCTTAGGTCTGGTGATAGTGGTGGCCACTGAACGTAGTCACCACGGCCGATCCATTGATTGGGGAAGGTTGTGTTGAGATGTGTAATCATACGAGTATAACGGCCCTATCCTGTTGGAAAAACAATATTTTTCTTGTGGTTATGGGAACATCTTGTAATTACAGTGAAAAATCATGCTGCAGAAAATACTGGTAGTTTTGGCTGTCATTATTCCTGGTAACGTAACAGAGCGAAGAAGCAAATCATCAACGATCTCACACCAGATCTTCACTGCAAAACGTTCATGGAAATTCGTCTGGACAGTTGCATGAGGATTGTCATGCATATACTGATGTGCGTCGCGGGTGTTGTTCACATCTTGTCAGGTGAAGGTAGCTTCGTCCGTAAATAGAATATATGAAAGTATATCTCTAATTGCCTGCACACATCGTCAAAAAACTCTACACACGACTCACTTCTGCATAGAGATGCAAAAAAGCCGGCTTTTTTTGAATCGATGCATTTTTGCACATAAAAAGCCGGCTTTTTTGGAAAAAAACGAGAATTTTGGAAATTTTGGCTTTTTTTATTTTCATGATTTTTCTATTTGAATAGCTTTCTTATAATATACTCTAAAGTTAAATAAGATTTCATGACCTAAATACCATATTTCGCTCTGGAATTCACCATCATGATGGATGAAGCATATGTTTTATGAATTAAACATACAGTACGTAGTATTTGATGGTAATTGTAGAGGATATTTAACTTTATTTTAACTTCTGAGTTATCGACATTTTTTCTTCTCTACGTCATTTCTTTTTAGTCATCCGTGTTTCATTTCCTAGAGATTAGTAGGCTTACTGTAGCTTCTAGCACATAAGTTAAACTTAGGCTTTTCAATATATCCGTCAGAGCGTACGTTTGTCAGTATATCTGTCAGAGCGTACTTCCACATTTTTGTTATACTGTAGCTGTGCAATGATTTAGCAATAATCTTCCGGATACAACCCTGAATACAGTTTTATAGAAATAATCAGTAATGGATTCAGAAAAATATTTTGGGAGGTGTTTTTTTCTGCTTAATGTTTGGATTTCTAAAATTTCCTAATCACTGGCGGATTTAGAAAAGTATTTTGGGAGGGTTTTTTCCATATTAATGTTTAGTTTTTTCTAAAAATACCTAATTTTTATTTGAGGAAAGCTTCAAGTTTATGAGTAAAGGCATAACAGATATTTCAATTGTTTTAGAAATTCCGTAATTTCAGGGTACAGACTTCAATCTGTAAGACATCCCAACCCTAACCCCCTTCGCAAATCCGTCATTGCTGGTAATTATTAATAACAACGATTTAAAAATGATAAAGGAAGTCGGCCAGAATTCACAGTACATGCACTATCTCTGCATTTACAGATGGAATCAAGAATAGCTTTTGTCAAAATTCTCGAATTCGGGGTTGAATCTCGGACTTCCCAATAGAAGTGCAAAAACTAACCACTCACTCATGGTTGTTGTGCAGTTGTGCTTAACTTAAATATATTTTCTCTCTATGGCTTATGGAATCCGAAGGTTCAATGCCGCGTTCACAAAAGCTCTCCACTGACTTCTATCCTTAGCCAACTGGGTCCAGTTTTTACTTTGTATTCCTATTTCTGCGAGATCCATCTTAATATTGTCCTCCCATCTGCACCTAGGTTTTCCTAATGGACGTTTTCCGATTGGATTTCTAGTTAAAACTTTGAAAGCGTTCCTACCTTCTTCCATTCTGGCTGCATGACCTGCCCACCTGAGCCTCCTAGACTTGATGACCTTAACGATATTTAGTAAACCGTATAAATTATGCAGTTCTTCGTTATGAAGTTTCCCCTCATTCCCGTTCTTCTTGTGTCCGAATATTCGTCTCAGGATTTTATTTTCAAATACTTTTAGTCTGCGTACTTCCCTCATCGCAAGCGACCATGTTTCACAACCATACAGAACAACAGGCACAAATATCGTTTTATATATTTTAAGCTTTAAATTCCTCAACAACAGGATATTTTGAACTGAATAATAACATGAATTTCCTGATTTCAGTCGACATTTAATTTCTTTGTGGATATGATTTTGGTCTGGTAATATTGATCCTAGATATTTGAGAGTATCCACTTTGTCGAAAGTATTGATATTTTAATGCATCCACAATTTGCCGTAAAACGATCATGGTGAACTTCCATGTATTTATAGTTTTCTCTGCATTTACTTCTAAACCAATGTCGCTGCAAGCGTTTAGTATGACCTATGCATTTCTTTATATTGTTCTCCTATCATCCCCTATTGAATTTACATCATCAGCATACGCCATAACCTGGTGAATATCATTCAGCTCTAGGGCCTGGTTGCTATCTTTAATTTTCCTTATAGCGTATTCCGGAACAATGCTGAATAATAATGGCGATAACGCATCTCCTTGTTTCAGACCATTTTCGACGTTGAAGCTCATGGACAAGAATTTTTCTACTCGTACTTTACTCTGGAATTCATTTAAACACACTTTAATTAATCTAACTAGTTTTTTCGGTATTACGAATTCTGTAAGAATTATACAATACTTCCCTCCTATTCGAGTCGTAAACTTTTTCAAAATCAGTAAACAGCTGATATACTGGGTAATATATTCCCATTTCTTTTCGAGGATTTATCGGATAGTAAATATCTGGTCGATAGTTGATCGATTTCCCTAGATCCACACACTGATAATCTGCAATAATTTCATCTGCGTATGGAATCAATCTTGTTAATATAATGTTAAGAGAAGTGCCTCGTTAATTATTACAATAAGTTTTGTCGCCTTTCTTGTGAATTGAAACAGTGATTGATTCTTTCCACTCTTCTTAAACGTATTCCATAGTTTTTTTTTTTTTTTTAACAAAAAAAGTTGAATTCCTATCGTTAAAAATTCAGAAACCTTCAGGACTGGGTAAACCGTGATGGTGGTTATAAGCCTAGGAAACCACACGATCAGATGAACGGTCTATTACGCATATGATCCATGAACAAAAAATTCGGTACTTGCCCAATTCTAAACAAGCTTAAGGAACAGTCAGTTCATTATAGAATTCGCAATTTTACCGATTTTGCAGATCCGAAGCACCTAATAGGTGGTAACAGATTATTACGTATGTGATCAATGAATGAAAAATTTGTTCGAAATATCCATACACTGTATATGAAACTTAAAAGTTTCAAGAATGTGCAGAACCACCCGGAACGAAGCTCTTGATGTGCAGCCTTTAAGATTATCATATAAATGTATTTCTCTCATGTATTAATTTATTTTGTTTCAAAAAGAGGGTGTGTGATATTTTGAAGTAAAAATACTACATACAATTTTGCTAGTTATTTGTGTATCATTTTTTAAAAAATAAAAGTACTCTTGTGTATAAGAGGTTAAAAATTATTACATCTATTGGTTAATCCTTAAGAATTCATAATGTAAATATGTTAAGAATTTTTAAAAAATCTTTTCGAAATGCAGGGTTTATTTTAGGTTTTATATTATTACCTACATCAACCACTAATTAAATGAGTTTATATGCTGTAGAGAAGCGAAACAAAGTCTGCTTTATCAATTTAACGCAAAATTTTGAAAAAAGCCCAAAATTTCCCAAGCAAAAAAGCAAAGCAGAAAAACCGAGTTTTTTTTTCCAAAACAGCCGTTTTTTTTCCGAGCCCTTGCATCTCTACTTCTGCATGGAGGTGCACTCATTGTATATGAAAAGGATGTAAATAATCTCCGACTAGAACCCGATGCAAATACGATCGTGCTACACGTTTGCGTGTTGCAATCCTGTGTACACTAGTTCCTGGAGTTCTTCTGACCATTGCTAAAATTTTGTCTTCCTTGTCGGGGCTATGCTGCCGGGGACGTTCAGATAGAAACTGTTCACTTGGCAGCATGTCAGTGTTATGTAATGTTCCATACACATGCGAAAGTACGTGTCGATCATGTATTTTGCGATCAGTGTACCGTCGAATATATATTATTCTCATAGTTCCCATAAGAAAGTGAAGATCGAGGTCCCTGACACAAATTCTTCTTTTCCCTGACATAAATTCTTGAATATAAATGGGAAGATATGGGGTAAGTTTTATCATACATTTTACAACAGCCTCCTCCATTCCCATAGTCGTCCAACACACTGCTTTAGTTGCCATTTACATATTTATGTTCAATATGAGTAATTGTTATTTACACAAAATTTATCATGCAAGTATACAATAATACATATATGTAAAATATACAGTAATAATATATGTAAAAATGAAATCTTTGTTTTACGTCCTACATTTATGCTGACTAGGCTAAAAAAGACGGTGAGGATGAGAAATGAATGAAATGGTGGAATGAAGAAAGTGGAAGGAAATGGGAGAAAACCGAGAAAACCCACGCACAAATAATATATGTACGATACATACCTTGACATTGCAAATTAGACATTTTTTGCTTGAAAAAAGAATAAAAAGCGATATAACATGCAGTCAAGAATATATTGCCACAGCCCTAAAATGAAATGAAATGAAATCTTACGTTCTACGATTATGTCGTCTAAGCTAAAGGAAGCAATGATGATAGAAATGTATGAAATGATAGGACAAAGAAAGTGGGAGGAAACGGGAGAAGCCCTAGAAAACCGACGCACGCGGTGTTTGTCCACCACCAAGTACACCTAGCGATAGCTGAGATCGAACAAAGGACCCCATGCACCACAGGTGAACGCTCTACCACTAAGCCACTGTGGCCCACTATCAGTTCTAATATTGCCAACTCTGAGACATGTTAATTCTCACATTTACAGTTTTTAAACAGAACTTTGTTTTGCTTTCGGTCCTTGAATTTGTTCTACAAGAGCGTCTTGTTCTTGTTTGTAATATTATTCCATTTGTTTCTTCTTTGCTTCCAATTTCTTACTTCAGCACTTAGTTTTCATTTTTCACCTTTGATTTTACAGAGGTTGTTCAGTCTACATTTGGCCAATTTCGACTTACCTAAAAATTTAGAAGAATCCATGGCGCCAGGTCCGTAAGTGCTTGGTGTGTTTCCCTTGGTTCCTAACAATAGCCCGACAGCGTAATTTCCACTGTAATAGGCTTCTCTGAAGAACTGGGAGGGGAATCTTGTCACATTGCCGTTTTCCCAAAGCCCGCTTCAGCAATCCAAATCCACAATAGTCCATAGGACTTGCATCTGGAGATTTAACAGGTACCTCATTGAAAGGTCACCTGTATACCACTTGCCTCCTCCATCTCCCTGTAGAATGCGAGGGACGATCGTGAGGTATGTAATGAGGCCTTGTCCATGTGAATGCGCATCACATTGGCATCACGTGTCATTTCCGTACATTGTTGGAATCTCATGCTCGTAGATCGGCCGCATGATCTGCTCCTGAAAATGCTGCAAATTTATTTTGCAATTCTTCGCCACCCTACGAATCTTCAGTTTACCTCGGTAACAGTAGCCAGGAACGACCATGAACCATTTTGGGAAGGATTCTTTACAGACACGGACCCACCTTCTGAAGTTCTTGGCGCCTTTCTCTCGGTACATGATGGCTCTCGGTTTGCCGCAGTCGGAAAGGTAAATCCATGCTTCATCGAGCGTTACGACGTACATCCACCTTTGTTTTGCCAGATGCCGTTCGTACAGTTTCCGGGCGTTACACTTTCATTCCTTTTGGTGGGCATCCGTGAGATGGCCGCGAGCTTTCATGACTTTTTCCAGCTTGAGTGATGGTGTAACGTCCGGCTCACAGTCCCCAAAGACACCAAGACGATTAGCCATACACCTTTGTGTTGGCGGATTTTCTTGCATTGCCATTTTGCGAAGTTTCCTCTGCATGGTGGAGGTGGCCTTGGTGCATTCCCGCTTCCTAGGCAACTTTGTTGGTGATCCAAATGGTGGAGCTTCGTTGCCCTTGTGCTTTTTAATTATATGATGTTGCAACCATTCTTCTTGCACTGTTTTCTAATGACAGAAACACTGAAGTGGGTGTTATAAAGAGCCGGAACATAGCCTTCCCAAAACCGGCTTAGTTTGGGCGGAATTTTGGTCACAGAGCGGAAACCCACACACTTGTAAACAAATTGTGTTCAACACTCACAACAATGGTCCTGTTTTGTGTGTTATTGTCGTCCGCGCGGAAAAACAACTCCGTTCCCAGGAAGCCACTCCACAACATTGCAGGACGCCACGAGCCAGGTCGGGTGAGTCCATTCTGCCAGGGAAGGGAAGGAACGAAATAAGCCAAACGTAGGCTGAACAACCTCTGTACTTCCCTCTACACTTTTGATTCGTCTCTGTTTAAGGTATTCATTATAGCGTCTTCGAGCTAAACGAACTGGAAAAATCATTCTTCGATTAACAGGAACAGATTATACACCTCCATAGCACATAATTGCATCATGCACCCACCTCTGCTCTACCACAGAATATTCGATTGGGTTTTCTACAATATGTGTCTTATTGACTGAGGCACTGCAGTGGGATCAAATTTAATAATTTGCACAGCATGCCACAAATCAGAATATTCTTGTTTCTTGGACATTACCTTTGCAAAGAAGTCATCTAATCTGATGCTGCCCATCTTCTCTTAAGTCAAGAGACCCCTGAATTTCAGTACAGAAAAACATAAATTGACACTTTGCTTTCTCAGCTGCAGAATCAGATATTCTGTTATGCTCATGCAGAGTTTGTAGGACGCGTTTCATCCTAGTCTGAGCAAGTTCTGGATTGTTCTTTTGTAGCCTGGGGTCCAAAGCTGACAGAGCACGTATCAGCTTGTACTTCAGAGAGCTCCTTTCCACAATTTTCTTGATTGTGCCCAGTAAGAGGTTTCGACAGTGAAGCCTGAAGCTAGTTTATCTTTATCTGATGTTTTCAGTTCTTTCAGTAGTTTATATTATAGAATAATATTTACACAACTTTTTGTCTTTCTTTAGCTTCCGTCATTTCATTTTACCTATTTCCAATATTGAGAAATGATAAAACAATTTTTCTCTTTTAAAAACAATGAAAAATTAAATGGTTTTAAAAATATTTCTGATTAATTATCATTACAACATAAAACAAACATGATAAATATAATAAGCTTTTAGTTAGCTTCCAAGCATTTTATCGGCTGCATCTCTTTGTAGTCCACATCAACGGTACCTTCGAGGTTATTCGATATTTTTTACTTGACACTCACTCAGTTAGTTGAGAAAGATGCTAATCTAATTTTTCAAATATTTATTTAACAGTCGCTTCACTCGTTTATTTTGTACTAGCAGCGTTCACCCCGCTTCGCTGCGGTCACCCCGGAACGCAATAAACTTTGTTACTTAGATAATTTTTACTTTTTCGCTTTCAAATTGCAGTAAATGTTAACATTATAGCGCCTGTCATTTATGTTAACCCGCCGAGTGACACGGTCATGCGGGTTGCATATAAATACGTTTATTTTTATACCTATGATGAACTAACAAAGGATTTGTACGTTATGGACACTTGAATGGTCAATTATCTCAAGACACTGGTAATTAAAAATTAAAGTGATATGATAAAAACCATCTAGGGTCCAAATCCTAATAACCCCCCAAAAATAAAAGAAATTGGTTCAGCCGTATTAGCGTGATGAGCTAACAAAGGATTTGTGCGTTCTCTTTTATATAATAGATTAGTTTTGAAGCGTATTTTATTTCACATTTTGGGTGCTACTGATACTGCATTCAATTGGACATTTTTACTACATCCGTTGAATTATTTCGTTTTGAATTGCGTTTATTAGTTGTTTTTGAACTTGTTTTGCCTAGTTTTTTTTTAATTATTTTGTTATATTTTGTATTGTCATTAGTTCTACTGTCACACCGAAAATATATATTATTTGTCTATACAAGAGAAACTCGAAATGATTCTGCTTTATGGACAATCTGGCACACCTTATGTTGCCAGATTTCTTTTAGTGCGTTTTTTCTAAGAGATAAAGTTTATCAAGTACCAAAAATTCATGAAAACATGATGGAGCGAATTACTGCATACACACTTTTAAGTTCTATGCAATCATTCAAAGCGCAGATCAATAAATACTCGCACATCGAAACTGGAGGCAATCAATTCGAGCACTTAACTGAAAGGTGAGAGACAAGAGGATGAACCGAAAACAAGCACCCCTATGCTGAGATGCACAGAAAACGGGTTCCGTTATATCAACTTTTGATTACATGTGAAATATGTTAAATAAAACATGGGTCGTCTTCCTATTAAAAGAATAAAACTTTACTAATTCTTACTGAATGTAGCGTCATGTATCTCGAGCCTTGAGAAAGTTTAAAACAAAAAGTTAGTACTGTTCATTGGAGATTTAGCTTTTATTTTTGCTCGTAGGAATCCGGATAATCAAAAAGTGGGAGTCCCCATTCGAGTTTTCAAAGGTGCCCCACTCTACTCCCGAGGGTAGGAGCGAGCTAATTTTATCATAGGTGAATTTCCTCCTCCAAAATGTTAATTTTTCATTTCAAACATTTTTTTTTTCGTTCAATATTAATTTTTTCAAATATTTTGCAGTCTCAAGTTAAAAACGTCGCCCTATTTTTGTTCAAACATAATTCAGTCTGTATGTTCAAAACGATTGTTTGTATAAAAAAAAGTATTGAACCTTTTTTGTGTAGAATTTTACGTACTACAATTTTCCCCATAATTATTTTCTTCGAAAAATTGATAATTTACGAGGGAATTGCTAAAAACTAGAATTTCATAATCTAAAATACAAAAACCAACAACTCGAATACTTTTCAGAATATTCTGGGGGCATCAAAATAAAATCCCACAAAAATCCATCTTAATAGGAATATTTTCAAAGGTCTGCCCTTTTCATTGTCTAATTTTCCTGGATAAAATGCCACCATTGTGACAAATTGCTTTCTTTCACGTCTTCCTCTTGATCCACACAAACATTTGCGATGTTTCGTACCCATTTAGCCGTGGAATCAATAGCTAGTTCACAGCATCAACCTGCTCTGCAACAGAACGATTTTCAGTTGGCAAATATTGTTGTAAACCATTGCCTTCATCAGAAAGTATTTATCTTGCCTAGAAAAAAGGTTTTGATACACATATCAGTAGGTGGTACACACAAAATAATTGTGAGTAGGTATATTCTATATAGATTTATTAGCTAACAGAAGCGACAGGTACAGGTTATTCAGAAATGTCTGACGGAAAGTCACATAGCCTTGCAAACGCATTGGTCAGTTGCCACTGGCAGCACGGATCATTTCTAAAGGAAACATTGCTACTGCTCGGACAAGGACACGTTTCAGGGAAACAATATCTGGGTGTTACCTCGATCCAATCTTACGACTTCAGTTTGGACTACAGATCATAGTCCAGGGGATTAAGGTCGGCCGATCGTTCGCCGTCACAAAGTCGGTAACATGTTGGACTCACGTTTGATCCGATTTTATCCTTATAAGCTGGAGCTGAATCCTGTTTTAAGCTGCGTTTTCCCGGCAATTTCACTATCTGTGGACAAGTGATACTTCCACATCTTTAGCAGCAGTATGCGTTGACGTGTGTCACTACACGTTGAATACACCATAATAATTCTGCTTTTATGATGTTATTTTTTTACCACTAAATCTTGTGAACTGCTTTGTTTCGTCCCCGAACTCGTGCCTACTTTTATCGTAGAATCCACATATGAGCACATATCACTAGAAATTCAAATTCTTTACAGATGAGGTACGGAGAGGATGGCACTGCAGGTAAGAAGGTACTGGCTTGTTTTCTTAGTTCGCAAAGACAGTAAGTTTCCAATATTGAGATGGACACGCTCATCTGCATATCTGCGTGGTCACAATATCAAAATCCCTTCATTTGCATAATTAACTCACTCACTCACTCGTTTCACTTAATTCTTTCGTGGGCGAATTTTTCTACAAGAGATGGGACGATACCTCCTCTAAGCTCAACAGCACCCACTCAAGACAAACAAACAAAATAATTTCTCGAGTGCAATTACCATTTCCATAGTGAAACGTCTAATGACTAATGGGAATATCGCTTCCTAGTGCAGCAAATAAGTGCATACCTAGGCTCCCTTGGCGGGAATTATGCTTCCCATTGCCCACAAAAGGGTTTTAATGCAGGACAATGAAGTCCGGTAAAATCGAAACTAGTAGGTAACGAAAAAGAAAAAAATGTTGGAATTATGCATAGGTCGATGAATTTCGCATTCGATCATTGATTCCACTGCATTTTGTGAATGATTCTCCAGTATGATATTTCATTGCACAAACGAAAGCAAAAAGATAATGGGTATAACTACATAGTTTTGTTACATACATATCATTAATGTAAAACAGTTAAGTTTTTATGTTTGAAGTTGCTAATTTAATAAAATAATAAAAGTGCTCGAAATACGAAAATTATAATGAATAAAGTAAAATGTCGCTAAATGGACACGAAAATTTTAGTTTCGTTTTATTGTTCTTATTTACAGCTCTTTTGACATGAAATTTGTCACATACATGTCTTTGACGATTACACATACCAACATACCAAGAAATACCGGGCGAATCCGTTATCAAATTATATTCCTACAACAACATATTTATAGACATGCGACAATCATTTTGGACATGAGTGTACGTATCTCAGATGTGATTTCTCTGATTAGTGGTTCGAACACTACTTTAAACCTGAGCAGTGGTTCGGATTCCACTTTAAACTACAGGCCCTGTCCTATGTAATCCCGCTATCGAAAAGAATAATCACATAAATAAAATTATTATTATCTGGGCGTAATAATAAGCCATGATCTATATTTTACAATATAATACTTTTCATTATTATACTTATTTATGAAATGTTCTCATCATCTCAAAAGCAAAATAACGACAAAATCAAGTGGGATTTAAAATGGGAAATTTGAAGTTGGTTCAACACCCCCCCCCCAAAAAAAAAGCTTAGTTTTCTCGACCTGGACCACTGTGCGTAACCATGATTATTTCTTCATATGCTGGTTCCCTTTCAGAAGAAAACATTTTCAACTTGAATAGATATCTACATCAGAAATGGCTCCAAGTATCAAAGGCTTGAAGTGGTCAGGTCAGTGGATAATATATTCCCCATATTTCTAAAAATCTACAACAAAGTGACATCTTATTTGTTGTCTTCTTTGTTTTTGTTAATTTCCTTCTTCCTCATGTGCGAAATTGAAATGCCTGTAGTGTACACAAAAAGGATGAATTTACAATTACATTCCACTCGCACGCAGCTTGCAAACTTGTGCAAAATATTCTGGTCTTGGCAATTGTTTTGCACTGATTACACATTCGAACATACACTCAATGTTGGTTGAGCTGTAAAAAGAAATTTTCAAATTATATTTTCACAAACCGCTTCTATTTATGTATTCAAACTGGAAATACTGCACTACATCGAAATATTTATACGAAAGGAACTAATATTTGAGGATAAGAATAAAACCAATCAAATGATGTTACATTTATTAAATACTCACTCATTTGTAATTAATCACATCTCGTATTTACACTTTTTAAAACACTGTCTTTTCTAGATAGTACTAGTTATGTTTTGAATCGAACTCTCAGAAATGGAAAATCCACAATGGTCAGCACTAAAATTTTATGATGCTCTTATGAGTACATAACATATACACGAAGTTGGCACTGTTATTTAAAAAAAAAAAAAAAAAAAAATTATGAAATGACCTTGAATACACTATCCACTATGGATCTTCCTATAAAACGACCTGATTCGTACTATAAATTACCAATATAAAGATTCGCTATTCGTGGTTAACTCATAGGCTTCATACAGATCATACATTCATGCATAGCACGATTTACAATTATAAAACATTCGGCTATTTCTGAAGACGAAAAACTTCGTTACTGCTTGCTTCATAAGGAAACTGCGAAAGAAACAGCTCTACGCATGATTTTAACATCTAAAAGCTTTTGATATTTCAAATATACTTATTCAGTACAAAAAGTATCATAAAATAAATATACACGTGTCGTATTACCTGAAAGAGTCTTCAACAAAGAACATGGCAAGCACTGAATACACTGAATTCTTCTACAAAAATGGAATTAAGATAGCAAGCATAAGAAACTAAAACCTGCAGCAAAATATAAATCAACCTAATAAAAATAATCATACCTAAGTGTTAGCACGCTAATATAATGATTATATTTCCTTTGCAGTTGTTTTCTGACTACACTCATTTGCATTTCTTTCTGAATTTTATTTAATAAATAAGGCCATGTTCCTGTGTTAGGTCTCGACTGAAAAATATACAAAAAAAAAAAAAAAAGTTTTATTTGACATAATAGTAGTAGTAACAATACCGTGGCCACATTTGAACAATGTCTACAATATCACATGCACACATCTCTCATTTTCAAGCAACGGAGCAAAATTTACATTATTTTACACAGATACTAAAGGACACCTACTACACAGATCAAATAATATATAATAATCAAAATATCATTTCAAAATTCGTCTACAGATCGCTTAAAAAAATTAAAATGTGAAGTACTTATACCAATTAATACATAGGCAGAACACTAAAATAAAAAAGTACAATGCCAAGAGATATAAAGGCAATTCACTATTGATTTCTTTAATTACATTTGATCTTTTACTTTAAAAAAATGTATCACAATTTTGTAACAGCCCTATCCAAATTATTTGAATGTTGTTAAATTACCACGGAGGGAAAGAAAAACAGGGAACTTTATTTTCAAGAATAATCAACGCTTGTTTCAACACTTCCACTGGCATTCGGTTTCTTACTGCTAAAATCTTATTTGTAAACTCCTCAATAACAACAGCTTCACCTTTAGTTTTCTGTTCTTCTAACCCTCCTTTCTTAAATGGGTTACAATAATTTTGTGTTTTCTCTTAGCTATGCAAATTCCTTGCAAATCGGTTTTAGCTACCCATAGAAACTGTAATTATCAGTTATGATCCATATTTACAGCTGGTTAACTTACCATGAGAATCTCTTATAATGCAAGGAAACATTCCAGCTTCATGCAGCAATAAATGAAAGTATATTTAGGACTTACAAACTGGTCAACATAGTCCTTTATTCTCATTCACTTTTCTCAATTTACATTTTCTCCTCTGATATATATATATATATATATATATATATCAACAGAAATAGGACATTACACGTCCATAACTTAAGAAGGTTCAAAAATATTAACGTTTTAGGTTGTACTGCTGGAAGCTAACTTGGACTGCTGTATGATCGAAGTTTTCCGGACGGGAACTGAATCTGGTGTAGGTATGGCATCTCCAGTGGCATATGACAAAACTGGTGGTATTCGAGCTTTAGCAGCTTGCGCAGTCTTTTGTTTTGCCATTTGGTAGTCTCCTGAGTCAAAGTATTTTTGCTAGAAACAAAATAAGAACATAATTCATTATATTGAACACACAGAAGTAGAAACTATATGTTTTCGTATCTGATCGTATATCATACAAAATAAACAGCATAAGCAGTGGTGCTATTAAGCCGGTTCGCAGAACAGTTTATTAAACCCAGACAACAGTAAATGTTAACCAGTTATACCCAGAAACAGTAAATTTTTGTTTAACTATCTTTGTTTTTAGAACCTCTTACAGCTACAGGGTTAAAATATGATCTCTCAGAACAAGGTATAAGCGTTTATTTCTTAATCTCAAATGCTCAGATATCAAGAATGAGAACTGCGATTGCATCAGTATAGTTGTGAGGGTTATTTATATTCGAAACTCATATATATTATTATCAACAATTTTTGATCCATTGCTGGATTAAGGTTTTTCCAATAATTTTTTACAACCATCCTATCTAGGATAATTCGTTTCCAAGATATATATATATATATATATATAGAACCGCTTGTTTAAAAATTAGAATAATACCACTGAGCATAAGAATAAACCTAATAAATGAACTTAAATCTTAAAATTATTGAACTATAGTGCGTATTGTTTTGTTCCGTTTCCTCACCAGTTTTCATCTCACAAATTCCTCAAATCGTGTGCGGACATGCAACATGAAAACTAATTAATAAGTGAAAGAATGTTAAAATGGAATGAAATGTTACTTGGTTGGACTGGGGTTTAGTGGATTTTTTGGGGGGGTAAAATCCGAAGCATTGTAATGCGTTCAAATTTCAATGCCCTTAAATTATGTATATATGTGTATATCATTATGTATATATTGTGTATTTCAATATATGTATGTATATATTGTTTGTGTGTCGAAAATGGATACCATTACAATTGGGAAGGGGGGAAGAGGAGGAGGGGCGTTATTGCACTTACGTGTTGTGGGCAACAATAGAAGTGGATAAAATATTGTCCATATTTTAAATATCTATAGTTTTATGAAAATAGATAAAAACTGGATGACCACTTTTCTCGCATTTAAAGTTTTTTTTTTAACTGTTATTATATTTTCGTCAAAATTTAAGTACTAGAATATCTTTATGCAGACCACCCCTTCTTCCAACCGTCAACTACCGTTTCGACGAAAGAAATATTTTAATACTTATCTCGGTAGTGCGTCTGAAACATTATTTTGTACTTTCGGCAGCTAACACTTCTAACAGATGCCATTATTTGATTTACGGTAATCGAAACTTTCCTTTTATTTGGTTGTATTCTTCAATATGTGGAGACAACTGAGAAATATTTATGGTGTTATCCAAACAATAGCTCAATAATGTTAAAGACCTAAACTAATACAGCAAGTGATAATGGACTCCATTTCTGAGATTGTTATAAATTGCCGAAGAAGTGTATTTTCACATATGCACTCTAGGGACATTTCAAGATGACTAACTTCGTCGCTGGACTCTAAATTCAACACTGACTAAATAAAGTGTTCCGTTTAATTTTCCTGAACCTTACTGATAGTTCTAAAAACAATCTGTGGCGGGATTTTTTTTTCTTCTTTGAGAAAATAATTCTTTTACTTTACTTTATTTACTTTCTAATGCTGTAATCAGAGTATTCGTAAGATGTGTCAAAGGCTGAAGACAAGTGTCTAGTTGTCTTTGTTTGAGTTGAGTTGACTGAGATTAACGTCCCGTTCAGCAGCGAGGCTATATGAGACGTGGAATCCGAATTACAAGAGCTCCGCCGGGAATCGAATTCGGGTCTCCAACGCCAAAGACGCGTACGCTAACCGCTTAGCCACGAAGAAGCTCTGTGTATTGTTTCTTTATATGTGCATAATGTTAATGGAGAAATATTGCTTCGTAAAACAAGATTTCTATATGAAAACTGAACAAGAAAATGATACGTAAAATAATAACAATAATAATAACTGTACTGGAATATCAGATACAATCTACACCACCTACATCCACAAATTCCCATAAGTTGAAAAGGTATGTTGCATTGTTAAAATGAACGTAATTTGTACTTATAATCTGATTAGTCCCTTGTGTCTTTCTGATGAATACAGTAAATAGGAAGTGAATACACATGTAACATACTTGCACACTTAAAATTTTATCTGCTTATATTTGAAAATTGTTGTTGGGCCCCATTTACGAAGGTTATCCTTGTGACGACTGATTCTTCTTTTATAAAAATTTATTCGAAATGTTCATCTAAAGTAGTATTCCATTTCTCGAATATTATTTTTCCCTTTGATGATTAGACAGTAAATGACCTAACATGATTGGTAAGAACATGAAGTTATCATCTTATGCCTCTTATTTCCACATCGAAATGAAATAACTGCCCGGGAATCGGTGTAGCAGAAGAAAATCAAGGACAACGTTTATGCTTCACTTTTAACAAGAGATACAATTTGTGTGTAAAAAAATACAGGTTACGTATTGCAATTTTGATCACTTTCTTTGGACAGACTTACAGGATGATTTTCTATCTAAACTATAATTCTCATTTTCTCCCATACAGGGTTAACGCAAGTGTCATGGCAACTGTTTTTGTTTTACGAAAATGGGAACGAAGCAATAAATTTTTAAATATGTTAGTACATATGTAGGGAGTCGGATAATACATATATTCATATTAAAATATATATATTCACGAGAAAAATGAGTACATCAGACCGTTCGTTTCAGATGTATTTTCCATTCAATGGTTGGTTCAGTTTTGATATGCAGTCCAAACAGCAAGGTTCCATTCTCATCAGGCGAGATTATGCACACTCGCTGAAGTACGGGCTGTAACACGTATGAAACGACCGATTCATTGTATCCGTATTTCATGATCTATATCCTAATGAGGATATCTACGTTCATCCAACTCCCTACATGAAACGATTACATATGTATTAGCCTTCCCAGAAAAGTTGCCATGAATTTTGGGGAAACCCTCGTCCTTTCAGCAAGGAATAGAAATAATCGTACAAGGAAAATTCACGTCAAATCTACATTTGTTTTAATAAGCTATTTCTTAAAAATCTGTATGCTACATTTGGTATAAGGACAAAATTTCGCGGCCGAAACATCGCTGTCCACAACCCCGTGGATCAGATCTTGCTGTGTCAAAATTTACAGACCGAAATCTCATTAAAACAAACGTCGCCATAACAATAAATAGAAGAGTTTCTGGAGTCAAAATAATAATAATAATGAGAAATATTACAGTCTTATTTCTGAATTTGGTTCTACTCGATCTGAGTATGGATGCATACACACACGCAAAAAAGATTTGTGTGAAGAAAGTACGTACATCTGGTTTTGTAAAACTCTGACAAAGAACTAATCATCATGTCACTAGTAAAAAATGCGTAAGCTTGAAAATATTTCTAATTGCTCTTTTTATACTAATGTAAGTATGCTGAAAACAATGAAATAGTTTTTAAACATATCTGTCCATAAGGTCACGAGTACTTCTATAGTCTGAATAATAAATAAAAAGACTGGATTACAAACAAGTACAAAGTTTACCACTTAAAAGAAGATGAATGTACTAAAAGAAGTAATTTATTTTCCACTTCTCATTATGACAACGAAAAACAAACAAAAATAAAAGTATTTTCTTATCGTATTCTGAAAATTCATGATAAACGGAAGCCAGATATACTGATGGGATTTTGAACGGTTTCACTTTCTCATCAGGCGATAGTGGGATGATAACAAATAATAAGGCCATGGCACCTCCTTCCTTTCTCCAGGTTTTTTTTTTTTTTTTTTTTTTTTTTTTTTTTTTTTTTTTTTTTTTGCACCTGGTAGGATGCAAAGCTTTACATAAGTATTACGATTAAAAAAAACTTTCAACCCCACTCATGCATTTGGACTTAAATCGGGATTAGTGTTGCCCACAAGACGAGAATCGAGTTTCGTGAACATCACTAATTCACGTTAAGTCTTAGATCTCAAGCACTGTTTTAGTGTTACATGAACCATAGTATAAAAACTATAAATTGATAATGTGATTGAATGAAGAAAATTTTTCAACGTTTGATAATAGGCGTCATTAAACATTGCACTTGAATAAAATATTTGGTCTACATGTTATTAGATCACTCCGTTCGTGGACCTCTCGTGACACAGAGGGATTCTGATAACGTCTACATTAAATTAAGACAAATTTACAAAACGAGACGAGGAAACCCGAACACTAATCGGTGTGTCACTAGTCTTCTCAGTTACTTCGAAAACGGGCTGAACACTAATATTGGTTGTTTTCAATTATTTTTACATGTAACAATCCCCCCCCCCCACCTTCTGAGATTTCCATGCCGATGGGCATGAATCTGGTCTTCAATGTCATCGAGGATATCACTATCCATGGCAACGACCCCGAAAACTATGATTTGATACTTTAAGTATTGGTCCATCACTCTGTTTTCTCGCATAAATTATAACCTCCACTGTCCTCTTAGTATATGAGTTTTAATCTACTTCATAGCACAAGATCCTTGAGGGGTCGAAATTTGATCATTTTAATTAGTTCAATAATTATTATGTGACTTGATTTTTCGTATCAAGTATGACTTTCTGCTTCTTCTCAGGATATGCATTTTAATTATCAAATTATCCTTGGGCTTCTATCGTTGATAATTATGTGAAGCTTCATTCTAATTGGTTCAGTAATTAGGGCCTAATGCGATAAGACGAATTCACATTCGCTTTTATACACTAGATTTACTTATCGAGCACTCCAAAGGCGAGTCAGGACATTGTTTCGCAGCAAAGATTAAAAAAAAAAAAAAAAAAAAAAAAAAAAAAAAAAAAAAATCGGACACAATAAACAAAAGTTTGAAACTGAAAAAAAAAGGCCTATGAAGAAATAACAAATGAACATTTGTGAAAGAAAGAGTATTTTTTTTTCCGCTGCATATATATATATCATGGCAGTTTCTCTAATGGATTGAAAGAGTGACCCTGGTTGGTAACACTAAGATCAAAGCAGGGGCTCCGTTTTTCATTTGCACGTGGTAAGAAACCTCAAAGATCATCTCTTGATGGCTCCTCTATAAAAGTTTCGAACACATAATTACAAATGTGATTGAGTAGAAACACGTATCAGTTACTGTAATACTAATGTATGTTTAAAGGTGTATTGTCTACGAAAGACATTAAATTTGAACAAAAAATTAATGAGTCTTAGTCATGTTGCGACTATTTAAGTGTCTTATATGTAGTCTGAGTTATACCCTATAGTACCCGGATTTGGTTTTAGAAGCACAATATATCGGAAAATATCTTGAGAGAAGTCTCGAAACTTCCTGCATTATCATTATGCACTTGGGTTGTTATTGTTGGATACCAAAGGGAACAATATTCGTAAAGCAACACACGTATTGAACTTCCTACGAAATTCTCGCATGTAAAGTTCGTTACGATAAGCAATTCAACGGCAGTACCACAGTCACTCACATATCGAAATTCCATTACAAGCTAAATCTACGACGATCACCTTCTAGTTTTCTATGGGTCAATGTCGCCAAATAGGGCAATTTATTGTTTATGTTATATATTTTACCATGATTTTTCTATGTTCATTTTGCGACCAGTAATTTTATTACATACAGAAGTTACCTACATGCGCATAGAAACAGAATGGCGCCAATAGTATTTCATGAATTGGTCTGATTCAACGATATACAGACTGAAGAAATATATGACTGGACTGAGATTCGAATCCGGGTCTCCGGTTCACCGTACCAACGTCTTTAAATTGCCATATATAAAGGAACTGGTATGATATAAAAATCGGTTATATTCTTAATTTATCAATTATAATGATCTGGTTCTCAAATTATCGTTTGAAATCAATGTTGGTTACCTCTGAACATTCCGTAAGAAGAGTTCTCTTATGTGATTGTTAATTCAAGTTTCCATCTTAAACACCCTTCAGAATTCAACAGGGATGTAATAAACGAAAAGAAAGGAAAAACATTCTTTTTTCGTTTACTGCTTCTCTAATTTACATCAGAATGACCTGGATATTCTTTTAGCCGTGTTAGCATCTTGCTAAAGAATATTTTTGAAAACTCAAATAAAATTATAAAAACTTCCATGCTGTAGTAAGTAGTGCCGTTAGTGTCAAATATTACTTCAAATAGTTAGGTACTTCTGATCAGCATGTTTAAAGACCAACGGTAAAAAGTAATCCATTATTTTGCCAATAGATGGCTTCAGTGATCTGTATCTCGCGTTGTGTAAGTCCGATCGGGTTCAACGAGATGGCGTTCAAACGATGAGATTGCGTACTACAAACACTGTTCAGATAGTTGTGATGAGTTGACTCAGTGCTGTGTGAGCGCGAGTCAAAATGGACACTAGCAAAGAGAAAATACGCTATATTTTACAGTTTTTCTTCGATAAAGGCGAAAACGCAAATCAGGCGGCTGCAAGTGTGAATAGTGTTTATGGTCCTGATACTGTAACAGCCAATCACGCGCAATTTTGGTTTCGTCGATTCCGTTCCGGTAATTTTGACGCCAAAGATGCACCACGCACTGGAAGGCCAAGTACCAAAAATGTCGATAAAATCATGGACATTGTCGCGTCCGACCGTCATGTAAGCACTGTGTCGATTGCCCAAGAGCTAAACATTGCACAAAATACCGTGTGGAACCATTTGCATAAGGCTGGATACAAAAAGAAGCTTGATGTATGGGTGCCACACGAATAAACGAAAAAACTCATGGACTGAATTTCCATCTGCGAATCGCAACAAAATTGACCCATTTCTGAAGCGTTTGGTGACTGGCGATGAAAAGTGGACCACCTGCGACAAGGTCACGCGAAAACGGTCTTGGTCGAAGCGCAGTGAGCCGGCACAAACGGTGCCCAAGCCAGGATTGACGGCCAGGAAGGTCTTGCTGTGTGTTTGGTGGGATTGGCAGGGGATTATCTACTATGAGCTGCTCCCCTACGGCCAGACCCTTAACTCGGAACTGTACTGTCAACAACTGGATCGTCTGAAGGCAGCAATCGCTCAGAAGCAGCCAGCATTGGCCAATAAGAGAGGCATTGTGTTCCACCAGGACAACGCCAGGCCACACACATCGATAGTGACTCGCCAGGAGCTCCCGGATCTTGGTTGGGAGTTTTTTATGCATGCACCTTATAGTCCGGACCTGGCACCGAATGATTACCATCTGTTCCTGTCCATGGCGAACACGTTTGCTGGTTAAAAAGTCGCTTCAAGAGAGGCTTGTGAAAATCGACTGTCTCAATTTTTTGCTACTAGGGACAAGGGCTTTTATGAGAGAGGCATCATGATATTACTTTCCAAATGGCAACACGTTATCGAACAAAACGGAGCATATGTGATCTAAATCGAATCATTCTAACTATGGTAAGTCAAGCCTTCAATGTCATGCCAAAATAATGGATTACTTTTTACTACAGCAGATACTAAAACTATTAAGAGTATGCTAGAGAGCAATCCTTTAAATTATCGTATTTTTTTTTTTTAGTCCACACTATTCAAGCAACATATTTGCAAACATAAAAACAAGTCAAACCACATTGAAGATCGCTGAAACAAAGTACGGTAAGGAAAATGAAAATTATCTTCCATCCAGTAAACGAAGAACTACAAGTTTCATGTCGCACAAAAACGAAGGAAATACAGAGAGTCGAAAACTGTTCCATTAAACCTACATCAATCCACTTCTTAACTATTCATATTTAACTATGGGCATGACAATAGGAGAGTTACTGGCTTCAGAATCTGATATTGAAAGAAAACATTTAAGAAGGAAAAAACACACACAACTGTAAATGAATCGCTCTCACACATGATGGTTATAGAGTTAAAGTAATACGAACTCTAACCTATTTTAGGGATGCAGGAAACAAAATTACATGGTAATATCATTTTTAAAGTAAAAGCAACTGAAAGGTCCTAATTTATCACAATCTGGTTAAACTAATGCCGAGTCATTATTATTAGGTACAATTTTTATCATTATACCTAAAAATTTACTGATTATTTAATCAATTTGACTTTTCTAATGTGTAATACTAAAATGGTTTAATGGAAACAAATGACTTACCCCTTTCGCTAATCTTTTCTGCAAAAATGCTGAATGCCCACTCATAGGTCTCAGTGCATTCGGAAATTTAGCTTTTAATTTTGCCTCTTCCATTTTTTCTATTTCCTGAGTTGACAACTGCAAAGACAAAGCATAAATTACGAATAAAATCATATTTTTTAAAAACAAGCATTTATACCAAAACCTAAAGCTAAGACGTAAAGCTAAATATTCCCTCAAAGTATAAGACCTGACTTAATTTAGGGTTCACACCTACATATACGCAAATACATATGCTGACTTTCAAACATGTAGCCTAATGTCGCGTTGAAAAAAAATAAATAAATAAATAAACATTCACATATCTCTCAAAAGCGGCGTGTATTTTTCTATTCAATGAAGCCTTCTTTACAACCCTATGCATAAAAAACACGCTACGCAGATACGACTGTTAGAAGTTTACAATGTCCAAGTTTCCTGAACATAACTCAACACCTACATATACTAAACAGGGTGTGTAAAAAATTTAGTAACATTTTCAAGAGCGAATTTGGGTCCGAATTTTCATGCATGCGATACAAGCGTGGTTTGGTTGCGATTCGGTAGCGTCTAAAGCCGTCCATAGAAATTTCTGGTGAATTTTGACGCTTTACAGAACAAAATTTTCCAGTCTATACTTATATTTGTACAGATAAAAAAAATCGTGACCCAAAAGTTAAATTCCTTTACTTTCATGACTGTTTTCTGATTTCATGACTTTCGTGACTTTTTCTGATTTCATGACTTTCGTGACCGATCGACACCCTGCTTAAAAAAAAAAAAAAAAAAAAAACTAATTTTCAACTCTCGTAAAAAAAAAAAAAAAGAGAGAGAGAGAGAGAGAGAGAGAGACAAAATGTCTGTCTTCATCTAAGCGAATTCTAACTTTCATTCTCTGAAATTTACATAAAATAGCTGATCAACCGTGGTTATCAAGTTCACAAAAAAGTCAGTGTATTAACCGTGCTAATTTGGTTATTCTTAATTTCGAACATAACCCGAAGGTCTATGAATGTTCAGGACTCAATATTGCAACTATCTTTAACCTTTAAACGCCGGCCAAGAGATTTCAACGAAATCGTAGACTCTCACGTTAGGGGCCTTAGTGATGCCCGTAATTATCACAGAGTCATGATTCATACATCGTTGGAAAGGTTTTGAATCACAGATTCGAGCGAGATAACACTTGGACAATTTCGGCTTTATTCGTAAAAGATGATGAAGAAAGAGAAAAAATCCGGAACAAAATATGACGAAATAAATTTGGGAGGCCCCGGCAACCCAAAATTGGTCAACTTCGAACCTCCCCTACTCCACACACATAACCAAGAAGTACTTTTGCGGGGTATCAGCGTATAGTGGACTACTTTATTGTCTAGCACACCAATTTTTATGACTGTACTCTCAAGTGGGGAGGGAGGATACCCCTAAAAAACTGATGAAAAAAACACGAATTATATTCTGCCCTCTCAGCCGTGGCACTCTCCACATACATAAAATGCATGTCCTTAGAAAGCTTAATTCTTCACAAACACATTGATACCAAAATTATCTTCGTGCCTTAATTAGGGGCTGAGCTACGAAGGTTTAAAGCCATGACGCAGACGTGCGTCAATAGGCGTTTAAAGGTTAATCACAAGTAGAACAGTGTTAGTTACAGAAAAGTCTACCCTTGAAAACCAGGGTGGATTGATTTAAATCAGTCTGATTTAAATCACGATTTAAATCAAGATTTAAATCACTTGATTTTTTAAATAAAAATCGTTGATATAAATCAAATTCCGAAATAAATTAATTTAAAGTGAAAATAAGTAAAATCCCGTTTCTGTTCTGTTATTTCGATTATGGAAGTTAATAATCATCATACAATGAGACTCAAATGTACAGTATAGTATGGAAACAAGTGTCATGCAGAGGATAATTAGGGAAAATCCCGTTTTGAACAGGTAAGGGAGCAATCCTGCTTTCTTCTTTTCGTAACATTGGGTTTGGGTTTTAAAATCGTTAACTATTTCAATGGGGAAATCACCATCGACATTTAAGACGAAAATTCTTTTTTGTGCGTGTCTGTTTGTTTCTTCCCAGATAATAGAACGTATTTAGAGGGGTCGTATCCCCTCCAAAATTTTTTTTTCGTTAATTTTATAATTTTAGGCGAAATTTATGTGTTTCATGCCGCAAGCTAATTCTGAGTTTTTAAAAATAGGCCCCTGCCAAATATCAGTAACTTTTATGAAAAAAAAAAAGTGTCATTTTGATAAACGTTGCTGTACTTTTTCCTTAATGCTTAGCCTTTTAAATGATATCACCTATTTTTAGGTGATAAGATAGAATCTTCATTATTCGATTAAAAAAGTACCAATAAGGCTTTTTACTTCGTTTTCTTCAAGACTAGAGGCATTTTAGAACACGTTACATATGCTTTCGCGCCTTTCTGACGAAAGTTCTTTTTTGTACGTGTCTGTTTGTTTGTTCCCACATAATAGGATGTATTTAGAGGAATCCTATCCCCTCCAAAATTTTATGTATTTCATGCCGCAAGCTAGTTCTGAGTTTTTAAAAATAGGCCCCTGCCAAATATCAGTAACTTTTATGAAAAAAAAAGTGTCATTTTGATAAACGTTGCTGTACTTTTTCCTTAATGCTTAGCCTTTTAAATGATATCACCTATTTTTAGGTGATAAGATAGAATCTTCATTATTCGATTAAAAAAGTACCAATAAGGCTTTTTACTTCGTTTTCTTCAAGACTAGAGGCATTTTAGAACACGTTACATATGCTTTCACGCCTTTCTGCGTTGAGGCAGCGTGATGACGTCATAAATTTAAAAATATATTTTTTATTATGCGTATTATTATTATTTTTTGGCAGGTTACATTTTGCATTCAGAAGACTGAAATTTTGCACACTCGTTCAGTGCATCCCTTAATAATTTTCAGATCTCTGCGTGGAAACAGCGGGGTCCAGAGGTGCAAACATGTTTTTAAAAAGGATATTTTTGACAAAAAAATTTTTTTCGTGATTTTCCCGCCTTAGATGGAGGCATATGAATGGTACCGTTTGAAAGGTTGTTCTATTCTGAAGAAAATGATGCGATTACGTACTATGCTCCTAGGATAAATAGGGATGTTTCAGGAAACTGTTATCTGAGATCCTGTTTTATACGGGAATCTGGGGTATTTTTGAAATATTATTTTTCGTAGGCTTAGAATACTTTTGCACCTACACGATTGAAATTTTGCACATTTACTCAGTGCACCCCTCAGTATTTTTCAGATTTGTTTCAGATCTCTGCCTTAAAACAGGGGAAGGAGTCCACAGAGGAAAAAATAAAATAGAAAATACCTCTTTTCGTGATTTACCCGCCCCAGATACACGATGGAAACTTTTGAAGGGTACCGTTTGAAAAATTGTTTTATTCTGAAGAGAATAATGTACAAATCATGATCATAGGATAAATAGGGATGTCTGAGGAAATTTTTATATTACATCCGGGTCATCTGGGGCATTGTGGGAATGTTCTTAGCTCACTGTTAAATAATTTCCTCGCCCTTACTACTCAAGATAGAAGCTTGAAATTTTGTACACCCCTTAGTATTTCCCAGTTGATTTTGAGATATGTGCGTTAACACAGGGGAATCCAGAGAGGATCAAAAATTATAGTTAAAAAAAAAAAAAAAAAAAAAAAACTATTACTCAGAATTTTCCGCTTCAGGGACATGACAGGAAAATGTGAATGTTACCGTTTCAAAAGCTGTTCTATTCTAAAGAGAGTGATGTATGTACCATGATCCTAGGATAAATAGGAATGATGCTGTAGCTGCTTGACTGAAAGTCTATAATTTACCTTTAAAAAGAGCCATAATTTAAAAGGGTTAAGAAACATTGCTTGGGATTGATATAGGTTAACGATTGGGGATAATTCAAAATTCAACCTCAATATTTTCACTTAAATGGCATAATTAGCATTTAATACTAATTCCTAATGCTTTTTCTTCAGTTCGCGACTTGTATTATACGAGGAGAAAGATTTGATTTAAATCAAAAAAATCGATTTAAATCAAAAAAATCAACAAAAATGATTTTTTTTTTAAAAAAATCATGATTTTTTTCCACCCTGTTGAAAACTGTATGTTTCTACTATTTTAAAGAAAAAGTTTTGTGTACCCCAGTTTATCTATTACAGAGTACAAGATACAAAATGAAAGAAATGATACTGATCCGTTCGTGGATCAGTGTCAAAAAGAGGCAGCATGCTCATGGATGTTTGGCAAATAAAAATGTACGGTAATTAATACAAAACTATTAATTAATTCAAAAGATTTTAACGAGTCATAAAAGCTATTTTACTGAGCTTGTATAACATATTCTCGACGTCCAGGTTACTAGCACCGATACAATTTATCTTGGTAAGAAAAATAATAGTAGGCATTGGACTGAATGAGCACATTCGAGACGCAGAGAGCTCGAATCGATTCTCTTTGTCCAAGTACACAAACAATACTAACGTCTCATTAATAATATATAAACGAATTACTGATTCCTTTAACATTAAAATAAGAAAGGATGATGCTAGACTAAAAAGAGAGAACAACGCAATATATAAACACATTAAAGAAACATGACATGAGATAGATTGGGAAGGAATAAAAGGATTCGAAAGGGAAAAAAGGAGTGTGATACGAAAGTGGAAAGAAGCCCAATGGATTAAGAAATACGGGAAGCAGGAGTTGATGAATTGGTCTAGTGGACTTGTAATACATGAATTATGAGAAAAGATGATAGAGAAAATAGAAAGAAAGAATTAAAAGGATCAACACGAAATGTTACAGCAGGTGTACTACGGAGAACAGCAGATGGGCAATAGCGAATAGAAAGTGTAAGTGACAAACACCTAATTGCGAGTTTCATAGCGCAAAAAGAGAAAGCGACTACAGTAATTAAAAGTTTACTTTTTTAGCCAATTAAAAGTTTACGTTTTGTAAAGAGAAAGTGGGCGTGTCTTGCATCCAGATTGTATATAAGCTGTCAAAATTGGATATTTTTCTCATAATGTGTCTGAGGAAGGCTATGTTACACAGCCGAAACTATAACACAAATATATACTCTTAAAATATATATACTGCTTTGGTAAGTTGGAGTTTTATTAGTAAAGAAAGACCAGTTAAATTTAGAGTGGAAGTTGAAGATGGGATAAGTTAGATAAATAAAATGGCAACAAGGGGCGTGACAATGATTCCGTACTACTTGAAAATCACACAACAAATATGACTGAAGTAACAGAGGCGGACATTGTACTGAGAAAAAATTTGGTTGAGGAAGGAAGAACCTCAGAAAGCGACGAGTACAATTTTCCACATTAGAAAGTAATTATCCCCATTTTTAAAATTGACATTAACTATAAGACTAATCTTCCGCAAATGGCGGCCCAGGATTAGACTTGTATCCAACGCTGTATTACTATTTATCTTTTGCTTTTACCTATTATTCCGTCGTTCACTCTTGGCTGCTAATCACAAATATTTCATATTTTCATGTTTTCTTTGCTTCATCTGTATTGTATTTACTCCGTAAAATTAGTACCTTCAAACTATTAACTGCTGCAAACTACGCACAATTCAGAAGTAACGAAAAATATGAATCCCCACCTTCGCATATTGGCATTACTCGAGCAGACGGTTCCGCCAAATTTGGACACATTCCTTATATTTTCAGGTCAGGTTGGACCTTTGTATTTCTTTTAGCAGAGCATGTATTAAATGAGGAGCTCCATTACTACTTGCAGATTAACTTCAGGAAGGCTTAATATTAATATAGTGTGGACGTATGGCACAAAAACTAGTGCATAAAACACGAACCAACTTGTAGTAGGTGGCTACTAAAAAGCATGATTGCTACCTAACCGACTCAAAGCACACTTACACATACAACACATTGACTGAGTCAGAGCACACTTACACATACAACACATTGACTATCACTCAAAATTTATTTCAATATGCTGTGCACTGACAGTAGTTACTTATATTCACACACTCATTCCTTCACGAAAAATGTTCCATATCGTATTTTACCTACACACTTTCTATTTGCTACAACCGTCTGCCCAAGTGAGCGCTTATATTTCCAACCTGCATTATAAACAATATTCTATTACAGCACCATGTAAATAATACAGTTTTAGAGGGAAAACTCCCTATCAAATGCATGTCGCTGGGACATGTAGAACTACAGCATGTGTACACATGGTATAAAAATTGCAATGTATATATATAAAATACGAATCAACTTGCGCTAGGTGACCAATAAAAAGTACTAATACTATCTACAAAATCAGGGCAGGAACGGAAGTAGGAGCGTCAGCGACAGCGGGTATACGAGTATAGTTGAAATCACTTCACATGGCATAAAAACACATGCCTTGCGTATGGCACAGCTTTGCGACACTTCTATGATCACTTTGTACACTCTACTTACAAAACATCTCAGTTTATCATGTCTTTTATGGAGTACTACGTTGTAAAGAGCTTATGTTCCATTTCGTATTTCTACCTTTGTACATGTAAGAGGTAAGATCCCAATATATTTTGATTCGCTGCACAATTCTATTGTAAAAGGAAGTTAATACATTTCTTCCGCGGAGTTGACAAATTTATGCTCCCATAAAATGGGATAGCATCCAGAATTTTGTCTCATTTCACCACATTTGGTTCAGTTGCAACCCTCGTTTTGTTAAGTTTCCGTTGTACATTTCTGTATTTCAATCCACTACTTGAGCATATTCCTCCCAGGTTAGTTAATAAGACCGTGCGTTCTAAACAATTGCCATAATATGCTCAATTGCCTGTTTACCTAACACTGCATCAATACCCCAACACATATAGCCCAGAATTTAACCTCGCTTTTCTCCCTTATTAATAATCTTACACCGATGACATTTATTACCACTTTTGTTACTTTCATGCTGACATTTCGCTTCATTTTGTTTGTCTCCGTAAATTTTGTACATTTGGGCCGTCATCTGCGGTAGTTAATGTAACATTAATATTACACCCGTAGCAATCAAAATGGAGTATGTTTAGTACAAGGAGTCTGGAACCACGTAAAAAACACCAAAATTTACAGGAGAAATGAATGATGCAAGTACTTAGACTTAACATAACGTAACCAAATCTAATCTAACCTAATATTAGTAGAAAGAAGCGAAATTGTATTCTGTTTTGGAAAATCATGCGGGACCCCTACACTAATATAACAAACTAAACTAAACTAACCTACCCTAAACTAACCGAATGTGAACAGAAATTACCAAAATTGTAACATTTTTTAGAGAAAAGAGCTGGACCCGTTCTGCTAAACATAGGCTATCAAAATATAGAGTAATTGATTTTCTACAGTGTAATAATGTCTACTTTGAAATTCACACATAGGACTAGTATTGTTAAACATTGCCTGAATTGGACTACTTTCACATACCGGTACCCAAATATGTACACCGATACATAAAGTACGATGGCCAAACTAGCCCTTTAACTATTGAACTAATGGAGCGACTCAAGTTCCGAATATGATATGTTTTATTAGTTGAAGTTACCTTTCGTCCAACTCCTTAGGCCTTTTTGCCGCATCATCCAGCATATTAAGGCTTAGGGTACGATTATTCTTCAAGTTCATGGACCTATTCTGTGGCACTGAACTTACTCCTTAAAATTTGAAACTCCATTAACAATGCGCACGTACGTTACCGTTACCCTTATATTGATTTACGTAAGGTTATATCACATACGGAACAACTATTCCATACGGACATCATGATCGGAACAGCTCTCTCTTTATATCGAACGGCAATGAAACGAAAACTTTAAGCAAACTGCGAAATATCGAGAACACTAACAATGGTGTTGCGCAATTACCGTTGTACTTGTACCTTATTAATAATTTGCAATGTCAAACGATGATATACGTTATACTGCAAGGGGATATAATAGTTTTAAATGCATGTATACGGGATAAGTTCGAAGAATAATACTTCGTTACTGAAGCATAACAAATAGATAAAGGTCATTATGAAATACCTCCTTACAAAAACTTTAATGTACTCATTTTAAATTTATCATGATTAATTTTTCTTACGTAAGTTACATAGTTTTACATACGTAAATAAACATACAGACCTTTTCTGATGAAGCGTCGCTCTCTTCTTTATCTCCTTCCATTTTTTCTTTACAACTTTCACTATCAGCAGCTACTTCTTCCGTTTCTGGTGCAATATTTTCTTGTTCCGACATGTTTTCAGAAGTTGTGACACACTAACCGTCAACAGGAAATGGAAGGTACCACCTAAGTTAGGTCGAAGCAAACAAACAAATTAATGTTAATTAGAATCGATGCCCACTTGCTTGATAATCAAGCAGATAACTAGCAAAACATGTTTTTTTAATTTGAAGAAACTGAACAAATTACAACCACTTTTTTCTTTATAATATGGCGGAACACCTGACTAACTGTTGCCAGGACTTCCGTTGTATTGTATCCATGGAAACTGAAACAGTAACCAAAGCATATCCAGAAAATTTAACAAAATTCTTCCCCCTATTTGAGAAGAGAATTATGATTATTTCGTTAAGTGAAAAATATAAGGTGCAGTTCTATTTTTAAGGACGCATAGATTTGTAAAATTTACAGATGAAATGTGTTATTTCAGAAGACCGTCGTATATGTAATGAAAATATTGTACAGAAAGGGTTTAGGCACACTACTTGGCTGAATTGTTTATAATTGCTCTAATTCTTTCACTAATTTTCTACTTCTCGTATTCGAAAGAACTTGCGCTGGGCAACACGGCAATACCCCACTTAGCATAGATGATCATGTCCAAGGGGGGCAGCAAAAATAATTGATGAAAAATTAACTATTATTAACTTTTTTTTTACGATTTGCATACAGCATCCGGATATACGCCATAAAAATATAGAAAAACAAACCAGCCTGTGCTAGGTGGCTACTAGAAACCACTAAGGCGGACTTTACACTACGAGATAATCCTAGGAAATGTCTTACGATTTATTTTCGGAAAAATGTTACGACATATCTCGTAGGAAATGCTACTTCTTTGTGTCATACATGTGAAGAGTTTTCCTATCTGACCGAATGACGTTTTTCAATATTACGAAATAGTAGTATTTCATAAAGGTACAAAATTGATGAATTCCTATGGCTAACTACATTATACTGATATTAATACCAGGCGCTATATTGTAAAAATGGATACCTAAAAAAAAAGAGCCATAACCCTTTCGGCATCCGGAGTTTGTGGGGTATATTTTAGACTTTCAGTAAAGCAGCTACTGCATCGTCACTATTTATACTAGGATCATGGTTCATACCGCATTCTCTTCAGAATGGGGCTGGCTTTCAAATGGTAGCACTTGCATGCTCATACTGTATACCAGGAGAGGGAAAAGTGATGTCAAAGGGAAAATTTCGGGAGAAGTTTTTTCACAATTTAGTCCCCTCTGGAACAGCCCTGTGTGAACGTAGAGATCTCAAAAAAATCTGATAATTAGTCGTTGGTAGACTGAATGTGTGTGCCAAATTTCAAGTTTCTATCTTGAATACTAAGGGCGGGAGAAATTTTATCAAGAATCCCCACAATGCCCCAAATTACCACAAAACACCATGATCTCAGGTAAAAAAAATTCCTGAGACACCTCTATTTACCCTAGGACTATAATCTGCCAATCATTCTCTTCAGAATAGAACTGCCTTTCAGGCGGTACCATTTGCATGTCTCCATCATGTATCTAAGGCGGAAAATCCCGAAAAACGGGATTTTTTGGTCTAAATATCCCTTTTTAACTTTTAGCCCCTCTGGACCCCCCTCTTTTAATGCAGAAATCTGAAAGAAAATCTGTTAAATACTACTTGGTGGACTGAATGTTTGTGCACAATTTCAATGTTCTAGGTGCAAAAATAAGCCCGCAAAAAGAAAAAAATACCGAAAATGTCCAATATTCCCCTATACAGAAGTATATTTTGATAAAAATTCCCTGACACACCCCTAATTACGCTTGGGTCATATTACGCCCATCATTCTCTTCGTAATAGAACTGCCTTTCAGACGGTACGACTCACGTGTCTCCTTCATGTATCTAAGGCGAGAAAATCCCAAAAAGGGGGATTTTTGGTCTAAATATCCCTTTCTTGAACTTTTAGCCCTCTGTTTTAACTTAGAGATATGAAAAAA
This sequence comes from Thermobia domestica, assembly GCF_964235325.1. Taxonomy (NCBI): domain Eukaryota; kingdom Metazoa; phylum Arthropoda; class Insecta; order Zygentoma; family Lepismatidae; genus Thermobia; species Thermobia domestica. The sequence goes on along the minus strand of NC_137455.1, from coordinate 194,515,684 downwards.
ATTGATAAATACTACTAGGTGGACTGAATGTTTATGCACAATTTCAATCTTCTAGGTGCAAAAGTAAGCCCGCCAAGTATAATTACCCTAGGATTATGGTTTGCACATCATTCTCTTCAGATAAAAACTGCCTTTCAGGCGTTATCAGTCACATGTCTCCACCATGTATCTAAGGTGGGAAAATCCCGAAGAAAGGGATTTTTTGGTACAAATATCCCTTTTTTCAAGTTGTTGCCCCTTTGGATCCCCCCAGTTTTAACGCAGAAATCTGAAAAAATCTGGTAAATATTCCTCGGTGGACTGAATGTTTATGCAAAATTTCAATCTTCTACGTGCAAAAATAAGCCTGCCAAAAAATAATAAACATAGGCTTAATAAAAGAAAATATATATTTTAGAATTATGACGTCATCACCTCCTATGTCTCGACGCAGGAAAGTGTGAAATAATACGTAAGGTCTTGTACAATGCGTCTAGACTTGAAAAACAAAACAAAAAAAAAAAGAAAAGAAAAGAAAGAAAGAAAGAAAACCCGGACGAAAAAGCCCAAATAGGAGAGTTATAACGCAATGTACCATGAAACACCCGTATGGTACAAATTGTATCATGGATGCCGAAAGGGATAAAAATCAGAAGGGTGCTGGTGTACTTTTGGTGCACCATATTTTAGAAAATTTACAATCAAAATTCAACACTTTGCATGAAAAGACGCACACACACACACTTACTCACACACACACACACACACACACACACATATATATATATATATATATATATATATATATATATATATATATATATAATCTGTAAGCAACATAATTAGCTTGAAAGTAAAACACTTGTATTTTATGTTTACAAGTGTAAGGTTACTAGTGTGAAATCATTATAAGTGTTTTACGAAGGATAAAATATGTGAGAGACAATGTTTAGCTGAAGGGGTCCAGCTATTTTTTCTAAGAAATGTTACAATTTCGACAGTTTATGTTCATATTAGTTTAGTTTATGTTAGTTCCGGTTAGGTTAGGTTATGTTAGATTATATTTGTATACTGGTCCAACATAATTTTCAAAAAGATGATAGAATTTCGTTTATATCTATTAATATTAGGTTAGTTTAATTTAGGACAGATTTGGTTAAGTCATGTTAGGTCTAAGTACTTGCATCTTCTGTTTCTGCTGTAAATGTTGTATTTTTTTAGGTAGCGACTGCATCCACACCCAGGTACGATATTAGTGTGAAAACTAGATGGAGGTTTTTCCATTTCTAGCCAATAGCTACTCGTACATCAGTTTTAGTGACGTCAAAAGGCAGAACGTCATAAACAATTTGTAACATGCTTTCTTATTGGGTAAGGGAATTAAATAGTGACCGTCTGCTATGTGTGGAAATCTAAATTAGCGCACGAAAGAAACTGACGACGCGTTTGAGAATGAATCGGTTGAATTTCATGGTAAGCAAGTAAAATTCAAAGCTTCGCTTAGTAGTAGTTTTTTTTTTTTTTAATTACCGGTATGTTATTTAATAACAGAACAATATTTTCTTGAATGTAGTTGTAAAGTAGTAATTTTCTTAAACATATTATGGTATGTTATGTGATATACTGATAACAACGAGATGGCTTAGATTAACAACGAGATTAGGTGCAGAATATAAATTCCGATTATTTTTGGAGTATGTTGAGGAGAAGTCCAGAAGCATGTAAAAAACAAAATTTACAGGAGAAATGAATGATGCAAGTATTTAGACGTAATGTAACCAAATCTATTATAAGCTAACCTAAACTAATCTAGGGTAGTGTTTAGCCTTGGGGGGGGATAGGTTTTTACCGACTTTTTTGCGATATTCTATTCACATTGGTTTGGCTTAGACAGTATTGCCGAGCGAGCGTCAGCGAGTGAAGGCGGGTTAGACACCCGCAGGGCACATTCTCTTCTGTCTTCTTTAGTGTTGGCCCCCAATTACTAAAGAATTACCGTAATCTACTAGCAGAAATAAGCGAATTTCTATTACTTTTTTTGGAAAATTATGCTGGATCCCTAAACTAATATAATATAACATAAACTAATCTAGGTCAATGTTCCGTTAAGGGGGTCCAGTGCCTTTGACACCACTTCTTTCTATTGATTTTCATTTCATTACATACTATAACGTTATATTAGGTTAGGTCAGGTTAGGTTAGGTTAGCTTAGCTTAGCTTAAGGGGGTCCAGTGTAGCTTTGGACCCCCTTAACGGAACATGGACCCTAATCTAAACTAAGTCAATGTAAACAGAAATCACCAAAATTGTAAGTTTTTTTTTGGATATAGTATACATAAAGCCGCGTCAGTTCCCGAAGGAGCTGGACGCTCATACTTTTAGGGATTATTCATTGAGTATCTACGAACTTACCAAGGGGGTAACAAAGCGACTTTGATTTACTTATCAACTGATACGAAAATAAAAAAGAACGTACCTGTACTTTATATCTGCATGTGTAGTGCCCTTGTACTTTATTTATGACTATGTGTGCGTGTGGGGGGGGGAATTTAACGCGTATCGCATGTCTTGTGCACATGGATACTTCTTAATATTGCACTACGTACAAAAATTTATGGTATTTCATGTAGAAGTGGTAATAGAACACAGAAGAAACGCAGATCACGGCGTTCTCATGTATACTATTACTTTTTTTTTTTTTTTTTTTTTTTTTTTTTTTTTTTTTTTTTTTTTTTTTAAAGGAAAAGAGCTGGACCCCTTCTGCTAAACGTAAGCTTTATATTTTTAACCTTCATGGGAAGCAATTTGTTTATATTTCGTGGCATCGACTTGTGGTACGTTTGAACCCTGTCTAGTTTGTGTTAACTTTAGAATAAGGTTACTATCATACGTTACGGACAATATAGGTACTGATTAAGAATAGTCCGTCATAGAAATTGTAATTATGGGTTAAGTTCCAAAGTTGGGCGTCCGTTTCCAGGAAAATTTTTAAAATTTACAGGAAAGATATGGATAATTAGATCGTTTGTGTGCTTGATAATATATAAGAGTGTCGAAAAAATCTGTTTATTTGTTATATATAAGCTGTTATAAACATGGGACTATACGGCGAGCGGAGGGAACTACTTGGCGCAAGGTAACCGAACAGTTGCATTGTGGGAAAGAAACGAGCATTTATGTTATCAACATGGCGAATGTACAACGGCAATGAACTAACAGTTTTAACATTTGTGAAGCAATACGTTAATAACGAGGAAAATTTTTTAAAAGTTTGTGAAGAGGACGGATTAATGAACCTAATAACAAATTGCAGAAAGTGTGGAAAGGAGATAGCGGAAAAACGTGGCGAAAGCGGACGCCAAACTTCGGAATAAATGCCGTAATTATAGATTAAAATGAGTCTGTGCATGTAAAGAGGAATGTAGTTATAGGATAAAAGCCCAGGTTTTTCTGAAAAACTCGACCCATATGGGTTTTATCGTTTTTTTTTTTTTTTTTTCGAAATATTTCAATGCGTTTGCGGCAAACGTGTTAAAATGTGACTTACGTTTTAAGATAGTCAATGTCACAACTTGCAACAATTTTTTTATTTACTGGTGTTTTGAAAAATGGCCGTCATTTTGAAATTTTTAATCGGATCACCGAGAAAATCTATACAGCTAATTTAGAGTGTCTCGTGCTTCTACTCTGAAAATTTCAACTTAAAAGACCGAAAATTAAGCTTTGTAGCGTGGATGCCCGTTATTTTGAAAAATAATAATAATAATAATGGCCGCCGTTTTGAAATTTTACGTTGGTATGCCTCCAAAATCTAAACAGGAAATTTAGCGTATCTCGTGCCTTGTAGCCTGAAAATTTAAACTTAGAAGACCGAAAGTTGTACCCTGTAGTGTGTGATACAGGCAGATACCACACACGTGGAGACATGTAGATCGTGTCGAGAAGGAGCCTCAGTGACGTTCGCCAAATGTGAATGCCAAATATATTGAATTAAAACTAAGATATCTTTCATGTTTTAAAATGTCGAATATGAAATAAATATTTCCCAGCGTAAAATAAATGATTTTATTGTTGAAGTTGACTTCCGATACTTTGTGCGTTCAATTACGGGAATTTCCCGAGCACTTGTTGCAAGACAGTTCTTTCCCGAAAACTAATTTTAAAAAACAAAGGTATAATTCATATTTTGTAAAGTTATCTAAATGTTTTAAATCAAATTATATATCTTCCAGCGTAAAATAAATAGTTTTATTGTTGAAGTATTCACTTCAGATGCTTTGTGCGTTCGTTTATGGGAATTTCCCGAGCGCTTCTTTCACAACGGAATTTTTCCGAGGATGTAGCTTTCTTTACTGTACATTCAATCTTCCACTAGTATGGAAGTATGAATTCAGCACTTGAAATAGTTAGCGTTACGTAGTCGTCAGAGCTCCAAGTATTAAGCGTCTTAAATTTGACAAGATTTTTTACACTATTGCTGGTGTTGATTCTACAGAATGCATATTTGAAGAATAGCAACAAATGAACTGAACTAAGCTGCTGCTGTTGGAAAACCAAATTTTACTGAAGAATAATGATTACTTGTATGTCTATAATTATAATTACTTGTGTTTACCATCAAAGGTAAGAAGTCATTCTGATAGTTTTACTAATGTATTTACATATTTCCTGGTAGTACCGGCACCTATACAGTGACGTAACTAGGGGAACAAACGTGGCTAATTGGGCTTGTTCCCCGGGTGCCTAATTGGGTAAATATTTGGAGGGTGCTAAGTCGAGTTCTTGCCCCGAGCAACAACTAGCGTATTTACATCATTGCACCTATACCCTTAAATCCGTAAAACCTCGATGTCGCCAAGTTGGGAAGCACACTATTCACGGAAAGTATTTTCTATTTTACTTCAAACAGGCTATAAGCATAATCCATACATTAATTTGCTCCACAATTATCCCAAACTAAGGTTTTTTTTTTTTTTTTTTTCACTGCATTCAGAGATTTATGAAGGTCTTATGTTGAATGTTAATGTGTGCCTTAACGTGAAAGCATCTAATTCGCCCAAGAAAAGTCCAAAATCTGGGGGAAAAAATCATTTTCAATGTGATCACCTTAGTTGTACTAATGATATACTAACAATAAGCCACGTGGGTTTTTTAGATGGGTTCAATACGAAAAAAAAACGGGTTTTTTCGGGCTAGGCCGCTTGGGCAAACCCTGACTTGTCATGATTTCATACTAGTAACGTTTCACTTGTAAAGATAAAATATAGCTTCTGTACACTGTGCAGATGTACATTGCCTTTGAGTTAGAAGTCGCTTACCTTCAAAACAGGCTTGTAAACTTTTGCAATTTCAAGAAGAAAATGAATCCCACGTACGGTACCATTTTCCCACGCTGAAAATAATATTTTCATTTTCTTTTCTGTATTTTCAATTCATTTTCCATTTACCACACACTGTTCGCCTGTTTTACATACCGTGTCTTTCGTAAAATTTCAACAACTGTCTCTCGTTATTTTTCAATAGTTCTATATAACTCACACATGATATTTGACAGCCTTAACATACACGCTCCTTTCGCGGCATTGTCTCCGCGAAATAGTCCACCTCCACCTCCACATACACTGCCGCTTAGAACTTACAAACTCAACCATTTTCTTAGCTTTTACTACTCCCGTTACCTGACTTTCATTCATTCTTCCTCACAAACTTAAATAAATTCTCCAACTGACCCGACAAATTTCCTAAGATTGGTCCCGCGATATAGCACTTAACCCTACTAATTTCCTACGGCGCAGTATTTCTGCACCATGTACGGAATCTTTTATGTTTATATGCACTGTCGTTGTCAATATGCGCACCTCTGTTGCTAACGCGCCTGTTCCCTTGGCGCGGGCACCCTTGCTACGCTTTTGGCCTGATTCACTTACATAGCATTCTCGCTTTTAACTGCTCCTAACACAAGTTGATGTGTGTATGTATATATATATTTTACTCGTACCCTTAGAAACGATTTCTAAGGCACTTTGAGTGAATTTCATGGCAATAGCATAGCACGCAGTTATTTCCTGGGTACATCAGTTTGCATGCTTATTGTCAACCTATGCACAATAATTTGGGCATGTGCCAGATTAATAAGGACCTAGAATCTTAGGGAATCATTTAAGGCAAAAAAATTGAAAGGGAAATGGTTTATTATTCTCAATCAGCACCTTAAATTACTTCACAAATGAAGACTGCTTGATTTGGAACTTAATATAACAACAATCATGCAGGTTAAGAATCTGAGATCATACCTTATGTTGCAATGCATTTCATTCTTTTATGATTAAATATACTCTTACGACCTTCAAACATTTCTTGCGGGACGAGTTTCATTCCTGTGTACAGATTGATTTTTGGAAGGCTTAACTCATGCTCCTCGTTATGACATATGCTATAAAGACTGTCAAGCAAAAGACTACTAACCGTCCTGTGCCAGATGACCACTAGTATGCAAGTAGTATCTCTAACCGAAGCTGGAGTCCGGTGGTGCTTCTGTAGGGAGCATGTGCATCGTCAATGAAAAGAACTGTATAAACAAAATTAGTGGGAAAAACATTTTTGTGGTACAGAACCCCATGCCCATTTCTTTGAGACACTTTTATGACCACACGTTTCCTTACCACAGTACTATTGCAGACCTATTTTATTATAGTTTCCTTATGGAGTATTACATCGTAAAGACCAGACAGTTTGCTTTACGGCTTCGTCATTATAACTCATGTTAGAGGCAATGTACTCATGTATGCATTTTTTTTTTTATTATTATTATTATTTGTTTATTTACTGGTCTTGGTCTTTTGGAATAACATTAAGTACTTGCACTTTTTTTTCAACATACCTCAAGTTCAATCAAAGTGATAAAAATAACATAATGAAATCATATTTACCATATAGTCCTTCAAAGGGGGTATCGTACACAATATAATATACAGAAGTTGCGATGGCTCAGTGGTCACCCCTGGTGCTGGAGGTCTCTGGTTCGATCCCAGCTCGCGCCAAGTGAACTTTGTGGTGAACAAACACCGTGTGCGTGGGTTTATTCGTGGTTCTCCCACTTCCTTCATATCACCATTTCTCATTACCACCGTCTCGCTTACCCTAGCCGGCATAATCTTGGGACGTAAAACTCAAAGTTTTCCTTTCATTTTACAATATATACACTCGAAACGACTGTTTTTATTGATGTAGTATAATGTGAATGACAGTGATACAAGTTGGACATGCGGCGCCCCAATTCTGTGCTGCACTCCTATTTGCCACTTGCATTTCTCACTAGGTTTTAAAGCAAATTCCCTTGTATAAAGATTCCTGTTAAAACTAGGTCTAAAATATAGTTAGGAACTTCAAAGTAATACTAGAAGTTAATTTTATGCACACACACACACACACACACATAGTAAGTTGAGTTTCAGTCTATAGAGTTTGAGCGATTTTCCTTCCTTTCTATTGGTATGTCTTGCCATGGAATTTGTTTCGGGACAGTGAAAAGGCAGATATGTGATTGAACACTATTTAAAGTTTCTGTGCAGGTGGAAAAAAAAAATCATTTTTGTTGATTTTTTTATTTAAATCGATTTGTTTCATTTAAATCAAATCTGTCTCCTCGTATAATACAAGTCGCGAACTGAAGAAAAAACATTAGGAATTACTATTAAATGCTAATTATGCTATTTAAGTGAAAGTATTGGGGTTGAATTTTGAATTATCCCCAATCGTTAACCTATATCAATCCCAAACAATGTTTCTTAACCCTTTTAAATTATGGCTCTTTTTAAAGGTAAATTATAGACTTGCAGTCAAGCAGCTACAGCATCATCCCTATTTATCCTAGGATCATGATACATACATCACTCTCTTTAGAACAGAACAGCTTTTGAAAGGGTAACATTCACATTTCCCTATCATGTCCCTCAAGCGGGAACTTTGAGAGTAATAGGCATTTTTTTAACTTTTTTGTTAACCTATATCAATCCCAAACAATGTTTCTTAACCCTTTTAAATTATGGCTCTTTTTAAAGGTAAATTATAGACTTGCAGTCAAGCAGCTACAGCATCATCCCTATTTATCCTAGGATCATGATACATACATCACTCTCTTTAGAACAGAACAGCTTTTGAAAGGGTAACATTCACATTTCCCTATCATGTCCCTCAAGCGGGAAATTTTGAGAGTAATAGGCATTTTTTTAACTTTTTTGTTAACCTATATCAATCCCAAACAATGTTTCTTAACCCTTTTAAATTATGGCTCTTTTTAAAGGTAAATTATAGACTTGCAGTCAAGCAGCTACAGCATCATCCCTATTTATCCTAGGATCATGATACATACATCACTCTCTTTAGAACAGAACAGCTTTTGAAAGGGTAACATTCACATTTCCCTATCATGTCCCTCAAGCGGGAAATTTTGAGAGTAATAGGCATTTTTTTAACTTTTTTTTTTTTTTTTAATTTTGATCCACTCTGGATTCCCCTATGTTAACGCACAGATCTCAAAATCATCTGGGAAATACTAAGGGTTATGTAAACCTCGAAAACTGCTAGATGGTTTTCATAGAATAGTTGTACCTTTTGGTATACAGTATAAATCCGGTTTTATACTTTTCAAGGGACCTAACAGAAAAAGAGAAAATGGTGAAAAGCTTTTCAGCTATATATAATTAACAGTATATAGATTGACAGAGATTATTTGCGATTAGTTTAAATATCTAGCAGTAAAGAACAACATTAAAGTAAACAATTTTCAGAATACATTTTTTACATCTAACTGTTAGTTATTTCTGTCTGGCTATGTATTATTCAATTTGCATAGCAATGGAAGATATTTATGTAATACTATTAGTACTTTTGAAGTTCAATATACAGTTAACTTTTTCCTGTATCCCAAGTTCTTTTTTAAATTTAATTAACCATTTCTCCTCTACATTCGCTGGTTTACAGGATGTGAATGACGGAATACTCAAATTTTCCTTAACGTAAAAGCGGGAAGTGGAATATATTGTGAACGTAGAGAAACTGAAAAGGCCGAGAAAAATGGTGAGAAAACTTGAATTCTGAAAACTGGTATGTATCTTAATAATTACTAGGGTAAATATTAGATACCTACTTGCAGATTATTCTATTAATTAATAAATAAACAGAGTCGATCAAATTCAAAATTACTTTAACCTGCTACCATAAATCATGATTTTAACCATGGCCATCTTGAGTATGTGACACGTTTGCTGTGGTCTTCTAAATGTGGGAACACTATTCTGCGTACGAGTTGCAGGGGGAAAAGATCCTTATGCTAGCACTTAGAATAGCATATTTATCTGTTTATTTCTTTGTTATTTATTTGTGTATAATATACATATATATATATATATATATATATATATATATATATATATATATATATATATATATATATAATTGTTTTTCGGTTACAGGGTGTCTAGCAGTTATGCCTGGATACCGTAGTAAGTTAAGTACGTGTCATCGCTAAGATGAATAGGATGTGTAACTTCCAGTTTCCCCAAATACAGTAATCGAAGAATTCAATGGATGATGCTTAACGTGTGACTCACCGTAAGTTTGCAACAATAATTGCATCTTGCTTAACACGTTGACTGCCAAGCGTAATTTTAGATAATGGGTGGGCTCAGGCCAAACGTTCAATTCTTTTTACTTTTTAACTTTTGTGACATTTTTAACTTGATGTTTCAGTTTTTAATGGTTTCAGTGTTGTTTTTGATGTTTTGATATGTTTTCAGCTGTGTATACTTTAGTATACACATGGCCTGGGACGGTTCATAGTCTTTCCAAGCCACGTGTATACTAAAGTATACACGGATAATATATTGTTTCGTTCACTCTTATTCAACGTTTTTATTGGGTCTTTAGCATGATACAATGTATAATATACTTTTCATAGGTAGGTTGTTTTTTATACTATCTTCTTATTTCTGGCATAATATATTGTTGAAAAGGAATACAGTACAACCCCTCAAATCCCAACTAATTGGGGCTGAAGCCTGTTCGGATTTCGGGGGGTTCGGATTACCCGGGAAATAATATTACGTACTTATTTCGTCCCTGAATTTGCGGTAAAACAACGACTGAGGTTAGACAGGGTGGCCCAGTAGTCGAAAGGGCAGTGACCTTGACTGGCGTGTGTACACTCATGTCCAAATTGTCTTCTTGTAAGAATATAATTAGATAATGATTTTGAATAAGCATTAAGCCTAAAAATGTTAAAACCTTAAAAAAACTAAATTTGTGTGATTAAATCTATTTTTTTCATTTTCCAGCTGTAGTTATTTTCTTTCTCCTGAGAACGTGTTCGGTTTGCCGGGTTTTAGGATTTCTGGGGTTCGGATTTGAGGGGTTGTACTGTATTACTAATCTTGTTAACCACAGTAATTCAATAATGACTTTTCTGTCACTTGCTACAGCGCCAGAAAACGTATCATGCAAGGCCATTTGATTATATATATAGCCATTGAAGACTTCTCTATATTGTAGTCGACAATGTATTGAGCTTTTCCTTTACCTTCACCTCTCCTGTTTGGATGTAGACAGTTGTGCAGTGCTTTGTTGAAATCATCAATACTTCCCTCATGTCTTTCCACTTGCTCATTTTCACACCTTCGCCTATTATTCCAGAGAAATATCTTACTATAAAAGATTTTTAGAGAAGAAGTTATCCTGTCGTTGGCAACCCCAAGCAACCAACCCCAGCCTCAAGAAACAAGCCCAACGGCAAGAAAGGAGAACTCTCACTATTTGGTTGACAGAAAGTTCTGGAAAAATCCAAAAAAGAGGCGATGTGTTTTGTGTTTGAAAAGTATGGAAGAAGTGGTCAGCTAATAAATGGTAAACTGAAGCGTGTACCTCAAGTTGTGACTTATTGTAACACCCACCCTAAGAGTCCATATATGTGTAGAGACTGCTTCAATGAGATTCATTAGACTTGTCATATTTCTTTTAATAACAGAAATTAGATATTAGAAGGAAGTCATATTAGATATTAGTGATCATATCAGATATTAGATATGAGAAGGAAACCACTAATTCATATTTCTTTCTAATTACAATTCAGGAAAGCTTTAATTGTTTGACATTTATCAGATTTATGTGCGTTTTCTCCATGTATTACAATTTAGAAAATAATGTTTTATATTCTGTAGTGGAAAAATACATTACATTATATACATTGTTCAAACAAAATGTAAAAAGAAAACAGCATACCCATATATCTATAAGTTAGTTTTGCTTGCTGTTTTTTTGTTTTTATATGATGCATATAGATATTGTACCAAAAAGCAGGTTTCGATATAAAAGAAAATTCTGTACTGGATTCAAAACTTGATCCCTCTTCCCCAGGAAACAAATTCCATAAACTGACAGCAAAATAAAAGACTCAGGTCACATGTGATATCTCTCCTAAGGGCAAAGTAGGATGTTCAATAGTTAAGAACACACATGACCAGGAAGGAAACCTAGTGTGTGTATACTTAAGTATACACGTGGCCTGTACTTACCTACGCCGTGTGTATACTTAAGTATACACGTGGCAGTGAACGTGTTAAGTAAGAGTAGAATGCAAGGCCTAAATACGAGTATAGAGAGGTTGATGTAAGCTCAGAGCAGTAATGTAGAATTTGTACGTGAAGGTGATTGTATTTTGTCATACTGTACATAAAGACGTATACCTGAATGAAGAAATGAAGTGTGTTTACATTCGATCAGCAAATTAACATTTCAAGGCCAATATTATATCTAAATTTACTTTGAATATAACAAACATAGTAACAAAATGAAAACCCATGAATATTTATCTTAATAGTGCTGTTCAAATACATATTTTTAATATCTTCTTTTTTAAGGTTCCCTTGTATTCAAAGTTTCATACTTCTAATGAATAAGGTGTCAAAAATTTTATTTTCATATTTTAAAATTTAAGTATTTCCGTATTTTTCGAAATATACGAGACGTGGTCAAAAGATACGGTGAATAATTTTACCATATTAGAAACAAAGTAATAAGCTTACATGGAATTTGATTTAATCTCCTTCAAAGTACTGACCTTGGCTAGCAATGCACTTATCGCAACGTTGAATCCAAGACTGGAAGCATTCCTGGAAGGCTTTTGGAAGGGCGTTCAGCTGCTCTGTCGTAACCCTCTTGATGTCAGGAATGGTGTCAAAACTTTTTCCTTTAAGCACACTTTTAATTTTGGGGAAGAGGCAGAACTAGCATGGTACTATATCCGGAGAGTACTGTGGATGTGGACAAACACCAATATTTTTATCGGTCAAAAACTCTTGTTCGTCAGTCAAAAGTCGGAGAATGAATTTCGCACCCACTCTTCTCATTGGCAAATCGGCGGTTAAAATGCTAAAATTGTGAGATGCTAAGTTTTTCGGTAAGCTCTTAAATAGTTATTCGCCTATTTGAACGAACAAATTTTGCACTTTATGCACGTTTTCTTTTTTGTGGTTAATCGACGTCCCGAAGATTGCTTATCCTCTACCGATTCATTCCGCTTTTAAATTGTTCATACCACTTGTAAACAGTCTTCAGAGTTACAGCATTATCAGCATACACCAATTCAATATTTCGTGAGTTTCTTGGCACTTATCTGCAACTTGAAACAGAACTTAATATTCCGCGTTGTTCGAAATCCATGATGCGCGAAAGACACGGTAAACACGACCTCCATCTAGCGGCTCTGGACGCGGACTGACAAGTCAGAACGTGTTTCATCTTGACGCTGGCTGTCTCAACGGATCAACTATCGAGCAAATTACATCAAATGAGTGTAGCGTCAGCAGTTGCTGCTTAAAAGGGGAAAAAATCGAATTTTTGATCACACATTGTACCTGAGAGCTGTTTTCATCCCTGCATTCAAAATTGTGAGATTGTAGAAGTTCGTTTTCTTTGGATTTTATTTGTTTCTTGCGCACTGAATAAACTTTTTTTTTTTTTTTTTATTGACGTATTTTCAGTAATAATTCTATTTTATTTTATGTATTTATTATCTACACTGAACTAATAGTTTACAGTTCCACGTTAATTGAGGGTCCAATATCTAGTGTTAGTGGTTTGGTCTATGAAATTCAGTTAATCGTGAATTACCTTTTAACAGGCTTCGAGCCGTATGCTTGAGCTTGAATTAATGAGGAATGTGTTCAGGGAAGATCATTGGACTATATCTGTGTTCCACGTTCCGAGTAGTGAATGGAATGAGGAAATACATTGTCCGTTGTTATATGCACTACAGAACAAGCCCATTTCTTTCGTCTTAAGGTAGTTCACAATGTATTTTTACAATTCAGGCACTAAAGAAAACTAAACATAATAGATTTATTTTATTTTTACCCGATTATTTGTCACAGATTTTCTTTCATTTATTTATTTACTTCATTGTTACATACTTAGGAAGTATCGTAGTAGAATTGAGGAGTTTGATGTAATAAGGGCGTAAGCCCTACGCTTAAAAGGTTACTCCCTTTTTGCATCAAATGCATGAGTGGTTTTTATCATGCTTGTTAAGCCTCCTGTCAAAATTTCAACTCGATATCGGAATAAAATGCTGCATATTACATTATTTTATGTAAGAATAAAACTCCACTTAAATTTTTAACATCGTTTTCTCCAAATGCATATTTCAGACTTACGCCCTTATTGCATCAAACTCCCAATTAATATTTAACTATTTTCGAGGTTTATTTTTAAAAATAGGTAAATTGAAGTATTAGGTTCACCATGCTTAAAACTAGCCGTTTATGCAAGATGTACATTACTAACAATTAAAGGACTAAGGAGGGAGTAATTAAAAGTTTTAACGGAGAGCTTTCGAGGGAAAATCAATTAAACTACTGTACGGTTAACGAAAGTTGGCTTCTGACAGGTTGACAGAACACGTAGTATATTGGAAGCGCTGTTATCAAAGGCTCTGCAACTAACTTAGAATGTTTAACTCATAATTTTATAATTGTAATAATACGAAAGGAACATCTGATTTCCAAATAATAACTATAATAGAACTTAGAATATTAATATTCTACAAGAAGATTAAAGAAGGGTTAACACAATTTTCTAAACGTATGCAGCTCCAATATTTCTCTTCATCTAATGCAGAGTCTTCACAATCTTCTAATACTGAATCGAAGTTGGATTCGAACACTGTGTTAAAAAGAACGTACTTTTTAACCCATTAAAATATACTTTATTGAACTTCTGCCTTTATAACTTAACAAGGGTATTTCTCAAACACATCCACAAATTATAGTGAGTTACTGCTTCTCTGTACTTCGAATACAAATTCTCGTGTAACAGGCAAGTAAAAGACTTTTTTTCTGAGTGTAATTGGAAGACGCATGCAGAACAGAAAATTAAAACTGCAAATGATTTACTAAACTCTGTTTCGTGCTAACGTGAAAAAAAAATAATAATAAAATAAAAAAAACTAATTCTTTTATTTAAACAACATTAAACAGAATACGTGAGTTAAATAAAGTGTGAAAATATTTCTGAAGCCGAAGCTGTCTTTTGCTGTCTAGAAGTCGAAGGCAACAGAATTGGTTCCCGAAATTACACTAGGAATATAATAATACCATTGTGATTCCCAAGACACATACTATATAAGTATTAATTATTCTTAATATAATTGCTGTATAATCGTTGAGTGATAACTATTTGTTTTGCCTTATTTTTTCTTGTGATATTGTTGCATACTAGAATGTTAGTTTCTCGATATTTTAGAAATGGTTTTCATTGTTTCCAAAACTTTTTTTGTAGGCGAGTTGCAGTACACAAATTGTCACATTCCTTGTAAGGAGCAGAGAATGAAGAAATTTATTGTTATGTATGATGTGCACAAGCCTGGAAGAGAGAATGGAGTCAGTTGGATATCAATCTGTGGTGCTTTTGATCAGTTGTGAGCATCCTTTTTGATATCTTGGTGTTGTTCATTGAAATCAACGGACTTACACAAGCTGGAAGTGTGAACGAGTACTCAAGTGCGACGAAATAGAACATTCACGAAATTGAGAACATGATAAAAATTCAATTTTTGAAACAAAATATACTAATTGGTAAATTTAAATTTACTTAACATATATGATAGACAAAGCACTTCATATTTGCTTAAATCAGTAGTTATGGAAGTTTTTGAAAAGTTTCCACGTATTGTCAACGCTTATTCAGGCTCACATGAAACTTGTCAAGTGTAATGTAAGCCTGCCATTTGCTCAGTAGAAATCAAAACACGTATTTATTTAAAAAAAAAAAAATGTCGGAACTCTTGCAATACCAGTTATTTCCCCTTCTTTTATAATGGCTTCATTTGAACAACTTGTTGAATTTATTGCCCGTTTGTTACAATACGTGCATGGTGTGTCGTACTTTGTATTCGTTTTACATGTAGGTTTATAACTAGCCAAATATTTCTTTTTATGAATAATCATTAAAATTGAGAAAAAGAGGTTTATAATTATTAGAAAATATCTGGGTATGTTCTAAGTTAAGAGCTAAGATATAAATTCCATATTAGCGGTACAAATCTGAGATGACATACATCATTCTCTGTACTGTATAAACTTGTTAAACTGCATTTAGATAATTGTAAATAATAAGTAGTTTATTATCGAAAATTAGGTTTTTATTCCTGCCTATAAAGATAATCAAGAAAGTTCTGAAGCTTTTTCACCCACTACCTTCGAACATCGATATGTCACCTAAGACGTACCTGGACGATCAAAAATAATCCCCATCAGCATCAACACCCTCTGCCTACGTTCTGGAAGGTCATGGATTCCATCGTAATAGAACCTAATGAGCCGTAAAACAAAGGAGGTATCAAGTGCATTTTGCATCTCTACTAGGGATTTGAACTGGCATCCTCTAAGGTGATTGTCCAAGGAATGGAACAGGTGATAATCGGATGGTGTAATGTCCACAGAGTATGGCGGAAGCAATAGTATTTCCCATCCAAGGTTTAGAATGGTGTCCCGGGTCATCCTAGCCACGTGGGGCTTAGCGTTGTCCTGCAACATGAGGTCCCCTTTGCGATTCAGAAGTGCTGACTCCAGAGTTTTAAGTTTTTCTTCAACACGGCTCAACTGCTGACAGTACACAGTTGCGTTGATGCTCTGACCAGCTGGTAGCAGTTCCAGATGCACGATGCCGCGAGCAGTCCACCAAACACACAAGGAAGACCTTCTAGTGCTGTGCTGGTTTCGGCTATTTTGAAACCAGTTAATGGGATAGTAACGAATAATAACGGCTCCGTGGAGCTTCGTACAAGACCCACTTCTCATCACATATCAAACCCTGTTCAGAAATGGCTCCTTCCTGAGACGAGACAGCAAAGAAACGCAAGTATCTGCTCGCGTTGCCTTCTGGCTCGAAGTCAAATTATGTGGGACCTATCGACTCAGTTTGTAGTGCTTTCCAAGTTGTAGGTGCTGCCGAATGGTTTCTCCACTCATACTGAATTGTAGTCCCAGTTCCTCACATATCTGGCCACTGTTCGCCTGAATTGTACATGTGGTGGTCTTCCGGCACGTGGTGCGTCTTCGAGTGTTTCGTCACCGTCCTTAAACTTTCTGGTTAGATCATTGGTTCATATCAGACAGGACATCACCATCAGTGAAAAGTTATTTACATTTTTTTAACGTACGTTGTAGTACGACTCTCCTTTACGTATAGACTCGTCAAAGGTCTGATCTTATACAAGTAATGAGAACAGTGTTATAATTCCTATCTGGTTTTATGCACATAAAAACATCTGCTACATTCCCTGAATTTAATTGCCTCCCATCTCTGTATCTTTTTTACCACACGTGTGGAAGGCGTAATAACCGTCAGCACGTCAACCTTTGTCAATGTACCGCAGCGATCACCATGTTGTATGTGTGATGTCTTTCCTTGTGTTGTGGTGCTTCCCGCGAAGTGGTCACTTTTGACGAAGAGGTCGCCACGAAGTCCCGGAAAACATTGTTGTGGACTGCACCCACTTGCCACTTCAATCTCGATCCATGCACGTGGTTCGTGTTTCCGAAACATATTGTTATGGCGCATCAAATTGCCTTCTCTAGAACATTGCTTGTTTTGACTGAATAACACATAGTCGTTATCTCTCGCCATACTTCATCGTCTCACATTCCCTTATCACCTGCGGAACTCCTGTATTGCTGAGACACATCCTTCTGACGTGTAAACAGTGTCGCCGTTACTTTTCTAAGCTCTGTATTTGGGAAAGTATATATATATATTTTTTTTATCTTTTTCACCAAGTAAATATGAAATTGTGCAGGTCTCATACACTATAAATTTCTTCACAGACAAGGATTAGAGAAACGAACATGTAAAATACGAATCATTTGATATAAATTTAATTTAAGAGTATTAGAAGAATTATGTATCTCTCTAAAATGACCACTTCCTTCGAGGTGGAGATGATGTGTTGTTTTCCTGATATTGCTAAGTTTTGGTGTGTATCAATGAAAAGTTCAGTTGTGAAACTACAATCACCTTAAATACAAATTATTTTAACGCGTGATAACTGAAATCATCAATTGTAAATGTAATTGAATTAATTCATAAATTGAAGGAAATGTTTGTATTATGGGTAAGTTTATTAGATATTGTAGTATCTACATCTTTATTCCTTATTTCATAAGTTGTATGCTTTTGGTGTTGCTAACTTTGAACAGCGATCATCATGTTTCAACAGTATACGCAACAGTATGAACAACATTGCGTACAATTGTTTGCTTAGGTTGAAGAAAAGAATTATGACACCATAAATTTATCTGTGAAATGGGGTATATTTACCATACATGTTTTATAAGGACTTCGGGTTTTTTTTTTTTTTTTTCACGTTAAAATAAATGGCTCAATCTCTGAAGTTATTGATAAAGGAATATTTAGGGCTCGCATACTCATTTTTGGTGAGGTGTCTTGTATTGTAATTTCAGTATTTTTGATTTTTACGTGTTGTGTAGAATTGAAGAATAGGATCATGATAACCAAAATATTGTAGTACTTGTAGTTTAGTTTCATTACTTTTTTTCTTCCATCCTCTGTCTTAAGTTCCAGAATAGAAAAAAAGCTTTTCAGTAAAATCCACATAACCTTGTACACAGGTATGTAAGAATTCTGAATATGTAAGATTTTCTGAGGAAATCTTTTTTTTTTTTCTTTCTTTCTTTTTTTCTTAGAATATTGAGCTATAACACATGGCGAAATACAATTCCACTATATCTGGTTTCTGGCTCCTTCCTTCTTACGATAGATATTTTGCTCATTTTTTTTTATTTATTTATTTTTTTTTTTTACTTCAAAGATAACATACTGTATCTACAAATTATTAAACATATAGGATGTTTCAAGGGAAAAGGGCAATACTTTGAGAAACGGTAGTATGACTAATTCTTAACAGACAACTTCATATGGGCATTGGTCGTATACTGAATGGTTTGAGAGCTATTGGTTGTGAACCACTTTTTATCTTAGGCTGCTTATTACTCAGTCTGTCGTCACTTTACAGCGGTGAGACATAACGCACTTAAAATTTGATGGAATGACTTTTCCAACGGTTTGCAACTTGTGGCAGGTGGTGGGTGTCTTTGAAAGGGAAGTTGTAGAGTACATGTAACATTAATTTAAGATTTATTTAAGGGAACTGTATGGTAACGTTGATTTCCAATTTCCTTCCAATCTGTAACTCTGAAACCATTGAGAATAGGGCTCATATTCAATTAACTTTTTTGCTTAGAGTCACCTATGTTGACATTTATATTCCAAAGTATTCCTCTTTCTCCCTGAAACACCATATATACAAGCTGCTTTTTCACGTATTTTACCGCTTTGTTGAAATTCGTATTTTACCAATATCGAAATGTTATTTTTGTTCATTCTGTACGTGATCAGAAAGACTAAATCATACCTATTCTACGTTTCTTCGTCATAATTTAAGTGCTTTATTAATGTTTCATAAATATTTAGAAAGTACTTATTTCACGTCGCTTATGCTTAAATATTACCAATATGACTAATTTATTTTAGTTTTTAATTTTAACTGGATCTTAAGTTCTTTATTGTAATCCTTGTACAAGAGTTCATAATCAATTCGAACATTTCATCATTTCCTCAAGCTGAGTATATTTGGAGGATGTTATTAAAAATTTGCGAAGCAAAAATATAATCTGTATCATTTACTAATTTACTCTAAGTTTATTGTCTATACTCTATCAGATATTTAGCGAAAAAATTCTAGTTGCCAATGAAGTATTCTCAAAAGCATTCGACGAAAGAAGGCATTGAATTACGATAAATTTAAATAAGAGAATAAATTTAGGCCAAGATAAGAAAATCTGAGTCGTATTAAATTGTTTGCCATTTAAAAGTTTCATCTACAATATTCGTGTTCTGTTTTGGTGGTAGTAATCGCCTTTTCACGTACATATCTTAGTAGTACCTCAAGTGCTCCTTCTTTGCACGAGTAGGACAATGTTTATGCAAAGACTTGAAAATAAAGAAATCAATGAGAAAAATAGCGAAAGCCAAAGTCAGCTACCATGCACGGGAACATTAAGATTTATGCAATTTGAAAATAAATAAGTGAAATAACTAAGAGCAACGTCAAAGAAGTTGTCCCTGTGATATGCCCCTTCTTGCGTAAGCTTAGGTTTAAGTGTAGTTAAGTAAGACCAATACCTGGGCCGATGCCGCCTTTGTCCATTTTTGTGTTTTTCACCCAGTCTCATCCCCCCTCCCTAACGATGGGGGTTGAACTTACCATTAACAGTATCGTCGGTGTAACTGTAATCACAATGACACCGAAAACTATGGATTTGACACTTATATTGGTCTTCTTTATTTTTATTTTTTTTGTCGCTCCTCTTTTATTTATTTATTTATTTATTTATTTATTTTTTTTTTTTTTAGAGCTGGTCTGGGTGTCTTACCGTCACAGTACTTTTTCCCTCAGATTTTAAGTCACATGTGTATGAAGTTGGGGTTAAATTCAGAATTATGCACATCGACTTTGATATATATATATATATATATATATATATATATATATATATATCAATCATAGAGTAACATTCATAAGATTTAACCAGCATATGTCCTACGAGGGGCGTTTCATATTGATTTACACTTTATTTTTTATTTTATTTATTTTTATTTTTTTAACTTATAAGAACCTTCATGCCTCAGCAGATACATTCGCTTTCTTAACATAGTTTCCATTAAGAACCGTCGTAGCAACTTCTCTGTGTCCTTTGCGAACCACTTTTTCGGATTCTGTTGCATCCACGTCCGGACAGCGTCTTGCAGTTTCTGGAAGTCGGCGAAATGATGTCCACGCACCGGTTTCTTCAATCCCTCGAAGGGTGTAATCAGAAGGGACCAAGTCAGGAGAATAAGGTCGGTGTGGCATCACCTAGAACCCCAGCTCATTAGTGGCAGTTATGGTTGTCCGACTCGTGTGGGAACGAGCGTTATTTGTGTTGCAGAAGCACACCTTTCGCCCATTTTCCTGGTCGTTTCCTCTGAATTACACGGCATAAACTCCGCAGCGTTGTCACATATGACTAGCTGTTAATGGTGGTCCCGGGTTCCAGCCAATCGATGAGGATAGTTTCATCCTTGTCCCAGAAGACAGTTGCGATGTGTTTGCCTACTGAGGGCTGCGTGGGGAACTTCTTTGGCGTGGGGCCGCCTTTATGCTTCCACTGCATTGATTGGGCTTTGGCCTCTGGCTCATGGTAGTGTAGCCAAGTCTTTTCGCCAGTAATGAGTTTGGACATAAAGCCTTCTAGATCCTGGCTGTAGTGCTCCATAAGATAACTTCTCTCGTTCTTGCGTTGTTGTCTCTGTTGCATGCAGGGATTTGGGCCACCTGACAGACACCTTACCCATCTTAAGGTGTTCGCGTACTATGCGGTGCAAAGTGACTGGCCGCCTCAGTTCCGTGCACGTGATGCACCTGTTGTCCTGAACAAGCTGCTCCACTCTTCACTAGTGTTGTCACAGACACTTTTCTTCCGGAAGTGGTTCCCTTCTCCGTTGATGTGCGGCACTTTTCCAGCCGTCCACCCAATTGTATACGGTTTTACGTGACGGTGCACACTCTTCACACACTGTCACCAATCGCCTGTGAATTTCCGCAGTTTGTACCTCCTCTTTCCACAGAAACCACATTCTCCAGCTCTGTGTTTGTTTATCACCTTCCACGTTGTCCGCTCACTTGCTTACAACTGTTGGTGTAAGTGCTGTAGTTTTCCAGGGAGTACACTTCTCTGTATTGTTCTTCCACCTGAAGGCATACCTAAGTACTACTTCCTTTCAAGCGTAATGTCGAGCTCAATGGAGGAGTCTGAAAGAAGGAAAAAGGAAACTGTAAATCAATATGGAACGCCCCTCGTAAAAATGCGGGCACAAACCCTAAATTTTACAACTTCTGCAGTTTATGTGTTGTACCGTTTAGGGCTTATGGACTTGTGCCTATTCCATTCACTTGTTTTGGTTCTGAAATTTGCCACGACCAAACAGAACTGCGACAATGCAGTTGTTGCCATGATGCTACGTATTATGAACGTAGTTAATTTCAACGCTAACAGTTGCATTATAATAATACTGAAAATATTATTCTGCAGTTATATATAAATATATCTAAAATAACTTACTTCATTAAGAGATTTTTTTCTTTTTTTACAGGTTATTTTAAAATATAAATTAACTCAAAAAATAAAAACTGCCTTTATAAAGAGGTATACAGAGCCTCATTAAGACAGAATATATTATTTTAAGTTCGACTTATTTATCAGTGGACTGTGCCATCAGAAGTATGCTGCAAGCCAGGGACATCCATCTTTTATCCCCTCAGGATGGATACTTGTAAAACTCTTTCCATATTCCTTACCCACATAGCACACGGACGTCCACAGGACATCTGAGATTGATCCGCAATGCACAACGGGACATCCCAGTATCATCCGAATTTGCTCCCGGGACATCCATAGGACCTCCGCGAGATACCCAGGTGTCTGCTAATATCCCGGATAACGGGATATTCAACGGGACCTCAAAGGGATTTCTACTGGTAAGTTGTGGGATAATGTGGCCCTAGATATATCTGGCGTGGGATTTCCCTGGAATCTCCTGTCGCATTCGGGGTGTTCCGTGGACAACCTACGTGAAAATCCTTTAGAACATCCCATGCAGAACTTCCATGGAATGTCTACTCATTATCCCGATAATCAGGGAACTATGTAGGATAATTGGGACAAAAATGGGACGTTCTAGGTTCGTCGTGTGTTATGTGGGTTACCTTCGCGACAAAAGTACTACTATCTTCAAATTTCATGTTAATACCTATAGTAGTATGGGCTGGTCGATGATGAATCACACACTTCCACTTTTATATAATAGTATAAATTGACTTATCTAAATTAAAATGTTACGTAATTCTGATAGTCCATTTTTTCGTTGTAATATTCCATTCTATTTATTATTTTAATACTGAAATGTTATTTCTCATATATAGTATTAACTTGAAGCGAATAGAATGTCCGCCATGGTGTCCAGTGGGAAACTTATCTCAGTAATACAATACATATTGACAAAAGTCACGTATCTGGCACAAACTCAGTAGACGTCCAACAAACAGGCTGAAGCACCCAGTCATTCATGAAACAGTGCGTTGCTGAACAAGGTCATGAAAGTGCACCATGAAGAGCACACAGTTACGATTTGTCTTTCTTTACGAATTGAAACTGGGGCATTGTGCCGAAAAGAGAATAATACAGTTGTTTTGATATGCTGTCTACCATATGCACCGGCCGTAAATGCACGAGGCTTTGTCCTCTTGGGTTCCTCAACCAGAGATGGCAGAAAACACAAGGAAAAGTATCGCACTAGCTAAAAGGAAGGACAGAAA
This sequence comes from Thermobia domestica, assembly GCF_964235325.1. Taxonomy (NCBI): domain Eukaryota; kingdom Metazoa; phylum Arthropoda; class Insecta; order Zygentoma; family Lepismatidae; genus Thermobia; species Thermobia domestica. Next base: position 194,492,721 of record NC_137455.1, on the reverse strand, counting down.
TATATAACCATGGGCCCCTCTGGCTGGGGGACAGTGAGACGTGTCCTCCTCAATATTGTGTGTAGCAGATGAAAATGATCACAAACTATTTAGATCTATATGGAAGAAGTAATGAAATATGTACACAAATTAATAGTACATGTGCTGCTAAGTATTAAGTTTGTGTGACTGAAATGTCTGTGCGATGTGTGCCGCTTTCAAAGAAGAAAATAGAACTACAGTTTCTGATGTGTTGAAGTAGTCTCGGCTGCAGCCACACACTTTTATCGGCTCAACCAAATGACTCTATTCCATAATGAAAGAAACCTGGAGAAGTTGATGGTGAATTAAGAAGGGAAATCGACAAACTCAAGGAAATACACAGTAAACTTAAAGGTGGCGAGTGGAATTAAAACTGATAGAGAAATATGAAAAATGTATATAGAGATTAATTCCATACAAATCGAAAGGTAGCACGAGAAATATTATTATAACAGTGTAGAAACTAAAGTTCTAAAGGTGGAAATGAGGCTTCAATGAGCGAATTGCAGCTTGAGGAAGATGGAAATAATGCATTAAGAAACTATGCCAGCAAAACTAAACTGTGTGTTTTAGGCATTGCAACGAACAATGAAGTAAACGAGAATTGCAAATGAACTACAATGCTGAGGACAAGTTCCAACACACACAGCGAGATGAAGAACAAAAAGTAAATAATACGTATATCACCTATTGAGTTTATTAAGAATACAGAAAAAAGGGAGAAATAAATATTCGGAATATGTTATCAAATGCAGAGACTCGTCATCATAAGACCTTTTAGAGAGAGTTTAAATTTTATTAACATGAAATATGTGAGAACTAACAATTACACTGGCGAAAATCAGTTTAAGAAAATCGAGTAGGAATTCAAGGGTTTGGTTCAAAGTTGTACACAAGAATAAAGCGATGGTAGATTCTACTGTTTTCAACATGGCAGGGCCAGAATTTGTGGGGGGAAGGAGGAAACTGCCCCCAGGGAAGCTCCCCGCCGTTCGAGGGGGGCACTTTAAGACAAAATTTTCCTACTCCATATACGATACGAACATGAAATTATAAATGAAGCATCAAACAGGTTCACTACATTACATAAACAAAACAGCACACAAAAGGTCAATAAAACAAAAATGAGTCGTGGGCTTTTTTCAGTAAAAAAAATATATACTATTAGGGGCCCTAGAAATAATATTTATTCGTATGGATTTGAGATTTGTCAATATTGTCCCTTTAATTAATTTGTCATGTATGGAACGGACCCAGGGGCGTAACTAACGGCCCCGCATACCTTGCTGTGTGGAAGGGCCCACAGATTCCGGGGGTTCCATAGAGAGTAAGAGGAAGATGGATAGAGGGGGCCCAAATAGGAGGGCTTGCCCCCCAACACAAAAATTCTAAGCTACGGCGCTGCAACATTCCATGCCATACTCAGGAAGTTGAAAGATGTGTCGTTCTTGTGTGGACAAGAAAGCAGAGAAGGGTACATTAGAGGAAATTTGCTCTCAAGACTCACAATGCGAAAATTTGATTAAAAAATCTGAATTTAAGGCATCCATGAGTAAATCAACATAATTTAGCACACCCTAATTGGTCGGAGAGTTGACTAGGATGTGGGTGAAACTCGAATTGCAGCCACCTCCTCGTGATGAGTTCTGGGCCATTAGAAAAAAAAGTTGACAAATGGGCGAAGAGCTGCAAAATCCTTATGAAAATAAAATTATAAAATCACTCACATTAACGAATTAATAACAAGCATGCCCTCACACAACTAATATAAAGTACTTAGACGCTATAGAAATAAGAAAAAGTAATCTGCATATTTCTTGCGTAAAGGTAAATTTTCGTTTTTTTTTCTTTCTTTTTTTTCTTTTTTTCTTTTTTTTTTTTTTTTTTTGTCAAAATTTTAGGCCGTTTACGCGAAATGAAGATCCAAAGTGTGATTATTTTTCGTTATTGTACCATTGATTAGCAAACAAATACGCAACTTTTGAGTCTTTTTAGTTTTGTACTCAAAAATTTGATTTTTTTCGCATAAAGGTAAATTTTGGTGCTTTCTGTCATTTTTTCAAACTTTAGGGCGTTTGCGCGAACTGAAGATCCAAAGTGTGATTTTTTCATTATTTTTTCATTGATTAGCATGCAAATACGCACCTTTGGAGCCCTTTTAGAATTCGATACTCGAAAATTTGATTTTTTCACTCCACCCTACTAAGCAACCACGCAAGAAACTAGAAAGATGCAGCATGTCTGGGCGATTGTCGTTGCCCATCTAATGGTATATGGACGCGTGTTATGCTGCTGAAGATGTGTCGACATAAGATCGATTATGTAATTGACAACACCTCGAAGGTACTACGTACTAATGCTATTCCCTTGAATGAAGGCGAATATATAGCTTATTTTAACGTCCCTTCCCTTACGAAGTACCAGAAAGTCGTGTATGTGTGTCCTATATGAGAAATGTAAACACGCTGTATTTTCCTGCTCACCTACAAGTTCATATACGAGCATGTCATGAAGATACGACGTCACTGTGTCTAAGATAGAAATTACTCTCATCACTGAATACCATCAACCTCTATTTCCCTTGTCACTGCATTCTATCAACCATCAACCTCTATTTCCCTTGTAACTGCATTCTATCAATATCGCCGAAAACATTTTTGATGATGAGCAGGCGTCAACAATAATTGTGCAAAAGAAACTTGGGATAGATTATCAGTCATCAACGATCGATTGTTTAGTGTTCCTGCACTCACATCTTAACCATGGTAGTTCTGATTGCACTAGCGGTCACCGTCCTGTCAGGGCGGTGCGAATGATCCTTCTTTCCAGGAACTTTTCGGTACGTTGCGGCAGTGGTGGATCCAGAAATTGTTTTGAGGGGGATTGGAACAAAATAATTTAGAAAAATAGTGGAATTCAGTTTTGCTGATCAAATTTGATAGAGTAATATACACTTGCATATAGTTAAAAATAGGTTAGTTCATGGAACCAAAGAAGTGGCGTTACCCGATATTCTACCTAATTTATTTAAAAGGTTTATTTTATTAAAATTGTTACATTGTTCAATGTATCTCATTGTAATTTTTTTCTGTGTTCTTAATGAGCTAGGATTTTAAAAAATCTTCGGGAGATACATGAAATATTTTGTAACAAAGAATACATATCACAAACTTCACGACAAAACAGAAGTAAAAAATACAAAATTGATATATCTTTGCTTCAATCATACAGAAATTGCAATCTTCTGGAATGCAATTGGGGTTGTCTTTTACAACTTAGTTCGCGATTTGGCTGTTAAGGCCATCGACTCTCGTCATTGAAAAGACTAGCAGTTAATATCTAAAGCCAAACACAGGAAGCCCGAATCATCCATTTCCATAACTCAGATAAAAACTTATTTATTACTTCAGCAAAATTCTCAGCATTTTTAGTGTGAATGACTTCAAATTCCTCTTGCTCCAATATTTCGGGTAGGGCTTCAGCCCAAAAGCCCCGCTTTAAATCCGCTATTGCGTCTCGGGAGTATTGCTGCTGTGAGAACCCTCCGTTTCCCATCGTGTATAGTACCGATGGATTACTGAAATGTCATGACCCGCGTTAGTGGCAGTTCAACTCAATAAACACCGGTCCTCTCACATTCTCAATATACGGTTACACCTACACTCGAAGACAGCTGTACAATAGGCGTTCGCTGGCGTCTTCCTGGAATTGGAGACAATGTGATCATGCTTATCTATGATCTCGTTGTCCGAATATTGCTACCACATGCACTCTATACATGGTGTTTCAAAACAGCACTGACAATGTTTGGTAGGTGTTTCCTGACATCAAGATAAGATAAAAACTACTAAGTTTACAAATGAAAATTGCTATTACGCTGCCTGCACAGAAAAGAATTCTGTTGCTGCAAAATAGCACACGCCAATATAGCTCAGGAGTAGTGATTTCAGGGAGTGGCTCATGGAAAATTTGATCCCAGAGATACGAAATTTCCAAGGCTTATCTCCGATCATGCTCAACGCGAATTTTCATCAATTTTGCAGCACTGTCTTTACCCATCGTATATTTTGAGTCTCTTAGGAGGAAATTTCATAAAATCACACTGGTCAAGAAGTCTGTAACAAAAGAGAATCAAATTGGAGTGTTCTACTTCATCTTCCCAAGTAACCAAAATGGTCGGCAAAACGTTGATTTATGGTTGAGTTCACTTTTTTTTTGCGTAAAATAACTTTGGGACATAAAACATTCTCTGATAGTAAAAATCGTTAATTTTAACGAACGGATTTTAGTTTTAATTAAACTATAATCTATGGTTGCTTATTTCGTTGAATTCAATCAACCAATATTCACCGTATGACCAACGATTATTTTTAGTAGTTAAAAATTGTCAACTTGGTTCCTTTTCAGCTGAAAATTGGTTGGTTGAAAACAACTGTGGCGAATCAGCCATCATCAATGTCGGAGAACCGCTGAAAAACAACGATCACAACTAAAAGCCAACCGTTCACCAACACTCACTTCGGTTTATAGTCCAGATATAACGCTATCCGATTACCGTTTGTCTCGAAGCTTATAGTTGTTTGTAGATTCGTACCACTTCCGAGCATGCGAGTTCTTTAACACGGTATTGAACAGTATTTGACATCCAAGCCTTCGCGCAATTTCAACGTGCTATCGAAGTATGATGATTTTCATATGGGAAAATGTAATAGTGACTATATTGCTAGTGTTCTACGTGTGGCGTGATCTAAAAGTGTGCTTATGCACTCTCGAAAGTAACCAAAAACTTATTTCGCGTAAAATTGCATGACGTCGCCAGTTGGTGTGGTTGGGATAAGCCAAAGTCGTGCAGCCAATTTGTACACATTAGTCGCTCGACTACCATTATTTGCCGTGTAATGGAAGTGAGGTGATTTTGAGTTTGTCACGTTCAGCAGCGAGGCTATATGTAACGTGGACCTACTGATTAACGTGGAATCCAAACCACATGAGCTCCCGACGTTAATCGAACCGGGTCTCCCACGCCAATGTAACGGAAGTCGAATGCACCAATTGTATGCAATTAACTTTTAATGTGACTGCCGGCTGATGTGTTTATTCTTCTCATCGAAAGCATAGATTTATGGAAAATATTGAGTTACTCTTTAGGATACGCATTTCAATGAAAGTGTAAGAAAAATCCACAAGATACCCTATTTTGACAAATTTGAAACACTCTACCCCTTAGAAAAATACTTTAATCATATTGATAACAATCCAGTTTGAGGTTGAGTTGATTTTGAGTTTAACGTCCCGTTCAGCAGCGAGGCTATATGAGACGTGGACCTACTGATTAACGTGGAATCCGAACCACGAGCTCCCGCCGGGAATCGAACCCGGGTCTCCCACGTCAAAGGCGCGTACGCTAACCGCTTAGCCACGGAGAAGCTCAGGTATAAGTGTTTTCTAAAAGCAATTTCAAATGAAACAGTCATGCTCTCAACCCCAAAAACTATGGATTCGACACTAATCTCACATTATCATTCTTCACTTATACTATTGATGTGTGTGAACTTGAACAGTATCGTGAGTATCATAATTCATCTCAGAGATCCAGAAAACTATCGATTCGACACTAATCTTAGTAATTTTCCCTTCTTACCTCCTTACCGATGGGAGTAAACTTGAACTTAAGGGGCATGCGAGTATCACTATTCGTCTCAGCGACCCCGAAAATTGTGGATTCGAAACGAATATATACAGTTTTGGATTATTTTTATGCCACCTCTTCCCATCCTCCCTCCTAGGGTCCTAGCCCCTCAATCAGGGGCGGATCCAGAGGGGCTATCGCCCCCCCCACAAGAGGAAACTTTCTTATTTTATATATAAATAAACCCATCCATAACAAGTTTGGAGCTCTTAAAAGTAGCAGTATTACCGCCGACCGCCCCCCCAGAAGTCCGTCCTGGATCCGCCCCTGCCCTCAATATTCATTTGCAGATTGTAAATTTATGTCTAAGTTTGGTTTAAATTGCTACAGGCGTTCGTGAGTTATGCTGCAATATACGATACATACATATATACACACACTCATACTATCTATCTATTCGGCGTTATTCTACGTAGTTTTTTGACAGGCGAAGCGGGAAGCGTTGCAATATACCTAGGTATATATCATGCCTATATATATATATATATATATATATATATATATATATATATATATATATATATATATATATATATATATATATATATATATAGGGGCGGATCCAGGATAGGATCAAGGGAGGGGCCAAACCATATTTTGCCGTTTTATCCAGTGTAAAGCAGGATTAAAGCCCATTTTATCCAGTGTATACCTCAGCGTCAAGGGAGGGCTATAGCCCCTAGCCCCACCTACAGAGACTCACTTTAATATTCGGCCACCACATTGTACTGACATTTTATCTTATATTATGAACTACAGTAAAGTTGAGTGATAATATTGTTTATTCTATGTGAAACCTCTATATTTCCTGCAACTTTTTACAAAAAATAAACTATAAAATTTTAACTCTTACGTACAAAAATCAGAACATTTCTTCTCAAACACAAAAATTATAATCACTTTAATATTCGGCCACCACATAATGTGGAACTTTCTTGTCGCCTTCTTCGATGCAAGAAAAAGGTTTTAATACCTAATTGGATACTCTTTATTGTGTACCACCTCCTTCAAGTGATTTTGCATATTTCCAGTTATTTTTGCGGTATATTCAGCAGCAATATTGGCTCATTCTTCTGTTAACCTTCTCTCAAGTACCTCCTTTGATGTTACTGCCACTTTCCGAACTCTAGGATCGAGTTCATCCCACAAATTTTCAATGGGATTGAGGTCCGGACTTTGTGGTGGAGTTTCGATAGCTTGGGGGCAGTTGTACAGAAGCCAGTCACGCACAACATGCGCCTTATGTTTTGGGTCGTTATCGTGATAAAATTTGAAAGTCTCGCTGATTCCAAATTTGTCCGCACTCTTGTGTAAAGACTCTTCTTGAATGCTCAGGCACTGTTCTTTTGTCATTTTAGCATTTATAAACCTGAGTTCATCCATACCGACAGCGGATATGCACCTACAAACCATTATGTTACCATTACCATATTTGACTGTTGCTTGTAAATTCAGTTTCCTTAGTTCTTCATTCGCCTTTCGCCACACTATAACCCTGCTATCTGTCTTTAAAATGTTGAATTTGCTTTCCTCAGCAAAAATAACGTCTTTCCATCATTCTGGTTTCTTTTGCACATAGAATTTAGGAAACTGAAGTTGTTTCTATCTGCACACTTTGCTGACACATGGTTTCGTTGTAGCTACCTTTCCGTGGTATCCTTCGTTTCTCAGTACTTTCCGAACAGTCTCTGGGTGTACATCCTTTCCACACTCTCGCAACAATTCCGCTGCAATCTTCAGTGCACTTAATTTTGGGTTTTTCTTCATTTTTTTCACAATCACACGTTTGTCTTGTTCATTTAGCTTGCTAGGCCGACCCTTCTGCTTCACGGATTCTATCGTGTCTTCGTTCTTATAACGTCGCAAGATATCACCGACTGTACTTCGTGGTATATTCAGGAGACGGGCAATATACCTATTGGAATCCCCCTTTTATGACGAAAAATGACCAGCTGGCTATGCTCAAAGATTGTGTTACAACTTTTTCGCCCCATTGGAAGTGTTATACTGCAAAGCCAAAACCCATTCACACTTTCTAACACGAAGAGGTGAGAGTTGTGCATACGACGTTCCTTCCCCCACTCATATTGTTCTGTAAACTGGAGATACAGCAGTAAGATCATCAGGTCACTTTAGTGGCCGAATATTAAAGTGGCATAATATGAAGGCAGTTCGTAGAAACATAGCAGTTAGTTAGGCATAGTATGCATTTACAACTTTTACGTATTAGGAAATAGTACACGAGACATGATAATTGTTCCCTGTCATCGCTTAGAAATCCCTATATATTTACATTAATGAGTCCTTTGACATAAAGGACAACAATTTGGGGTGGCCGGAGTCTCAGTAGATATATTGCAACGCTTCCCGCTTCGCCTGTCAAAAAACTACGTAGAATAACGCCGAATAACACCTTCGGAGCTGCATCTGTTAATTCCTGAGCTAGCAGACATGCCCATCTTGACTAAACTTGGGCTTAAACTCATCGGGTCTGTCCCCGGTCATGTTAGCGATCCTGAAATGTACACAAGCCAACAAATTTAAACCTTTTGTGTAACATACACGAAAGTAGGTTACTTGAACTAAATCTACCCTCCTGAAGAGGAAAATGACAATAAAAAGTTCGTAACACGTAAGGTTTTTGTGTGACAGAAGTGAGTTGGAATTCGGCGGAAAATTATAAATTAATTTTGTTACTAATATTATTTACCTACAGAATCTTATTTGGAAATGCATTCATATTGCATATAAGACAATATAGAATGTAATAAGATAGAGACGCATATGCAGAATGTTCAAGTTTGAATATAAATCAATAAATATATTTATTTTCGACAGTTAGTTAAACTGGTTTAACGTACTAAATAGAAATTCAAATAATACTCTAAATTATAATTTTTATCAATATTTCTTTTTGAGTTAGTTTATTAAGCCACGTTATTTTAAGTCATATTTTTACAATAAAAGGTCTCAGAATTAATGTTCTCATGTGTCTGTGTTAATACTAAACTAAAATGTGCAGCTAATATACAAAGCATTGTAAACTTAATAAATGTTTTTAAAATTTATTGTTTTCTCTATACTGTAATGCGTTTCATTTTCTCTACCAGAAGTAGTCATCCATCATGTGATCCTATCTACCTTGATAGCTATTATCTTTTTCTGTATATTATGATGAATTTACCATCATTTCTGTATACGAAAGATCCTAACTTTTCAGTCAAAGTCTAGTTGCGAATGTACGAATTGAATTTTCAGTCGAACTGTCCATGGCTCTAAATTTTTCGTTCAATCCTTTTTATATGTAGAAATAGTAAGCAGTACTTTATGTGAATTTACTAATTGAAAGTATGTAACATTATTATGTTGTGATGTGTAAGTATTCTCAAAGGCTAGTCTTTCACAGTTAAGTGTGACTCATTCGCCCTACTGCCCTAGAAGCAAAGCAAACAACAAATTATTCCTGTAATCCTAACAATATAGAAATAAACTTCGAATCTCCACCAATTTTCCAGCAGTTATTGTAATACACAGACATTATGTTTGCATTATATCTGCGGAATATGGCACTGATATTAGTAGTTTATCTTCCCATTGTATAAAATAGTGCTTTGAAGTTTAGAATAATCGTTAAACACCTCTAGTTTTCTTATGTGTATTGTTAACCTAATGCCTAGACCAAATTATCTATATTTAAACTAGAGAGGGATTTTTGATAACATAGTACGCCGAAAATTATTAATGTATGTTTCTTTTTAAAAAAGTTAAATTCTAGTGCTAGAACCCAGTAAATTCCATTCCTACAGTCCCCAGCTTGCTGATACGAATGAGATTAAGATCTCTCACTAAATTGTCCAGTCCAGATGTTATAAGTGAGAATAAAACTTCCTATATTAATTTCGTCAAAATGAGTTTGGTGACGTCGCATATATATACATAAAATGAAGACAAATATATTTGGTGCGTTTGTCTACGCGTAAGCAGTGCTGCTATTCAGCCGGTTCGCTAGAACCGGTTGTTAAAATATTTTGTGTTTGCAGAACCCTTTATTATACCCAGACATAAATACGCTCGCGCGCGCACGCACGCACGCATGATATATCAAGAATGGAACTGTGGTCATATGAGTAAAATGGTGAGGGTATTTATATCTGAAAAACCATTATTTAATTTGAAACATCATTATCACTAATCGTCAATCCATTGCTGGATAATGGTCTCTCCAATAATTTTTGACAACAATCTATCTTGGATAACACGGTTCCAAGATATTTGCAGTGCTACATAATTTCGTCTCGTCACCTTGTATTAGGATACTCTGTAGGTTGCTACTAGTCATTTGTGGTATAAAAAAATCTTTTGTCTACCTTGTATGGTTAGTTTCCTAAGGGAATTATATCTATCCATCTATTTCTCTCCTATATATAGCGAGCGAGAGAAAACCGGTTGTAAAAAATAGAATAGCACCACAGCGTGTAAGTCTTCAAATTAGTTAACGTTTCATCTTTGTTATATTCATATAACGAACATCAAGTAGTGTTTCCATTTGGGATATTTCAAAACAAGTTTTCCATTTTTCTTTAATATTCTAATTCATTCGAGGTTTACGGAACTTTCCGTATTTTGATGGTAAAACAGTATTTATGTAAGGCAATCTAAAATCCATGAATACCTTTCTATTGTCAGAATAATGAAGAAAGACATTCTTGATGGAAAATTTCACAAATTTATCTCTATTTCGGATAAACTAACCTCCTTTATGCCTAGATGAAGTAGAAGTTAGTTTACAACTTTTGGGTCAATTGAAATGAATAAAACACGGCACTGTATGATTCGTTAAATGACGATAATTCTGGTAACAGAGACAATTAAATGGAAATACCTCCTTTGTGACCTGCAGGGTTCGATTCTCGTTGGTCCCTGTTCGGGATAAGCCATTATTGTAACACGATTGGATCGTGTTGGGTTCGGTTCCAGTTCGGGGCAGCCATTTTTGTGACCTGCGTGGGTCCGTATCTTGTTCGGTACGCCTTTTTTTGTGATGGTACTGGGTTCGATCCTAATGTGTGCATTCTCAGAGTAAAGTCTTTTGATACAATACATTGATCCCACAGCTCAATGTATGGGTTCGGACATCTATCATAGTCCGGGATTCGATCCTTTTCTACTAAGATATCTCCTCAAATATGTAATAACAATTTGGATCATTTATTTTAGCCTGACATATAGCCACTGGACACACAACTTAAGAATTCGAACCAGAACGTTTTAGAAAACCGACATAAAATAAATTCTAATTGTACATTTAGCGCTGATGCAATTTATTAATACACGTATTATTAAGTTGCATAGGCGCTACTCACTCGTGCTGTAAAAAAAATGAATTACATTATTTCTTAAAATTAATACATGTAAATTTGGATTATGATTATTGTTTTGAAAGGATACTCAACTTTTGGATTTTTCTTTTAATTAACACTTCAACTTCATGAATAAGAATTACATAAGCGGTAGCACTTCACTTTATATAACCAATATTTTAAGCCCATTTAATACGAAAGACGCGGATGTCGCGGTTGACACGAATTATTGTTAGGTTTCGTCACATTGCTAATTATTTCACTTTCACAGGCACTGTTCACTTACTTCGACACTAGAAGGGGAACTGTATTGGGTATTCAGGGGTGATGTCCTGTAAGTTGCGGGTTGCTCTCCTGTCATCTTCCTTAAGGCGAATTGAGTTGCATGCCGATCTCCAGCTCCTTGTCGGGAGAACTTTGATTTACACTTCTAAACAAACGTTTTAAAACATTTCAAATCTTCATAACAATAGCACTAGTTCGATATTATTACATTTTGAATTTATTACGTTTCACACTTGACAAAATTCAATGTTGTTTAAGTTATTTCTTCATTTCAGTTATGCGCACCATACTCAACGTGGTTGCTTCCCCGTAAGTGTAAGTCAGACTACTGCACCTTTTCTTTCCGTCTCGTCGTGTTGCTAGGCAAAAGAATCGGTTTGCTACGCAGTTTGGTGATGTCAAGAGCTAAAAATAGCCATGACAGCCCATAGACAGGAATGTTTTGAGACGACGTTTGTCCATTGTGCTGAATTTTAGCTCCTTATATGGGAAGGAGAGAGGAACTCTGTGATTTCCGTTGGAGTCGAGACGTACATACATATATGCACATTCGTTTGTTGGCTGAGAGAAAAATTCTTGGAAGCACTATTAAGCGAGGTTCATTTAAAAAGTTAAAAATTTCTTCTTAAAAATTGACTGAGCTGAACTGTATGGTTACACCTTTATATAAAATATCCCAGCATCAAATGGATTTTAATGATGTACTATAAAATATAGGTTGTTGGAATCTTTTTCTCTGTGTGTTAGTCTGTAGGATGTAAAACTGATACTTTCGCCTATTTTCAGACGTCGCAAAAACCCTGTCTAGGCTATGGTTTCGATATTAATCGTGGTCATTTTAGATATCTTATTTTTCACCATTTCTTTTGCCTATATTGATGGGAACTGAACTTGGACTAAATAGAATCAGAAGTGTTACTATTCATTTCACGGCCCCGGAAACTATGGATTTGATACTAATACGGATGGTTTAGATTACTTTTACATGTCATTCATTCCGCCCCCTTTAGGGAGAATAGGGGTCTTACCCCCAAAGTACTTTTTTCCAGAAGAGATAAGGTACATTTAGTTGGAATTGCTAAAGAAGTTTCAGAGCTATGCTAAAACATACGAGGGTTGGTCAATCATTTTTGTCCTCGTATAGAAACATTGTAGCTGTTTACATTAAAGTTATGAATGAAATGACCCAATATATCATGAGACTAATTACGAACCGTTGTGACTTTAGGTTAAAACTGCTTAAGATATGGAGTCTGAATGTAGTGGAAATGTCGAACTGTCAAAAGTGGAATATGGAGTAGTCAAAGTTCCTACAAGAGGATGAAAGCGAAGATCTATGAAGAAATGGAAAATTTTTATGATGACGGCCAGAATTGTCGTGTGACTGCAGCATGTCAAGGAGGAATTGAAGCAGCACCTCAAACAACCTGTGTCGACAATCATAGTCCTCCGCGACTTCCGACATGGACATAATACAAGGTTGGGTGACAGGGGCAAAACCGTTGATACGGAACAATAAAGCTTTAGCACGATGTCAATGGTGTAACGAAGGCACAATATGGACAGCTGGTGACTGGAACCGTGTGATATAGACAGATGAGGCATCATTCAAATTACGGGCTGTGTTTATGTATAACGGACGCCCAAAGGAAGGTATGATCCGCGGTTTTCAGTGGGTCCTCTACTGACATTACCGGTCGCGTCACTGCCCATGGTTACATCATCATTTTAGGGGATCATATAGATTCTATGGCCCAGAAGTTTCCGTCAATGGTGCATTATTCCAGGAGATAATGTGCCCAGTCACAAAGTTGGAGTTGTTGTGGTATGGAATGAAGAACCTCGGGGTGAACACCTCCTCTGGCCCGAACCTAAACATAATTTAAAATCTGTTGTCATTGTCCTCTCATAAATGAAAGAGAATACCGGTTTAAAAAAAAACTGAAAAAAGTAGATGGAACATAATCTAATAACAGAATTTACCGGTACATCAGGAATTCGAGGAATTGTTTAGAATAGGCCTTCGATTCAGTCCTAACCCCAACAAACCTTCGATGAAATTTATTTTATCCGGAGAGACGGTTATTGAAATGTTAGACCACAATGAAAAATTAAATGCAATCTTTCACTTTAACGCCCCATGAATATGCCCTTTAGGCCAAGGGAAATGGATGATAAAGCAAGTGAATCATAATGGGAGAATCAGTGCAATGATATTGTGGGAGGAAATTCGAGTATCCCGAGAAAACCCACGGACACGATGCCCATTACAAACTTACTTGGTGAGGGATCAAACCAGGAACCCCACGCACCAGAAGTAAGTGCTCTAGCACTGAGCCACCGTGCCTCCTTAGACCAAAATGAGAGGGAAAAGTTTGGATATGATTGTATTACCGCAATACATACTTGTTTAAGTACTCTCTACGTAACGACAGAAGACAAAAAATAAATATAAACTTTTACTCTAGGCTTATGACTGACTTTAGGAAATGGTTTACACAACGTAACAATTGGTAATAAAGGCAGACAAAGTAACATACATAATTATACCATGACAAATGTACAAGAGGAAGGTTTTAGAGAAAGTGCAAGGTAGTTTGTATATCAGATAAGAGTCTACCCTTTTACAAGAAGTAGTGGTTAATAATAATATAATCATTGTTAGGTCAGATATTTTAGATGATGTAACAAGTAAAGCTCTAAAAATTTCTAACCCTGGATTACCCATAATTTATAGCCTACCAGAAATTCACAAAGCCGATGTTCTTCTCAGACCTGTTATTTCAGGACAACTTCATACCGTGTACAAAGTAGCTCAATGGTTAGTTTAATATTTCAAAGATTTGATTATTCGCTGTTACACACTAAGTGAAGAATAATACTATGAAGTGAAACAACAAAACTGTAATCTAGTTAATGCCAATCATATCGATATGACATCAATTGATGCTAGTCCAAATGCACCCATTGGCTTTGGGAGGAGTTTGAAGAAAAGTTATATAGTATTTAGGCAGTGACTTGCTCCTATATGACTTAGGTTGGACATTACAATGATTGGATTTTCAATAGAATATTCTTTCCTTACTTCCTGAATAAAGAAAAACACAGCTTTCTTACAAGGCTGGCTAGAATATTTATTATAAAAAATTAAACTAGAAATGTAACGGTTTCGGAAGTATAGCACTTCCTTCCTCAGACTACACTCTACAACTGAAATCAGAAATAAAATTATATAGAATAAAGAAAAGAGATCATTGTTCTTTCCACTAATAAGGAATCACTACTAATTAAAAGTTCACTTTTCTTTTTATACCACTACCTCTCCCTCCGGAGAGGAGCGTAAGTGCCTTTCTCCTGTAAAATTTGATGAGTCCCAACATAACAAATAACTATGAACTAATAATAGCCGGAAACAGCTTTCTAACAATAAAATTCGTGAAAACAAGACCTTGGAAACACCTGCTTGAAATAAAGAGCTAAACAAAATAAAAATTATAAAGCTTGTGACCTTTTGAAAACATTAACATCATGCAGAAAACCATAAGTAAATAATGAAATCTTAAAAATAAGTAAATAACTAACTAAATAAATAAAAATACAGTAAAACCTGTCTTCAACGGACCCTTTATTAAACGGAAAACTGTCTTAAACGGAAATATTTCACGGTCCCATGAATTTTGGAGAACAAAACGTGTAAAACTCCCTTCATTAGGCGGAAATTGTGTTATGCGGACAACGGAAAGAAAAATAAACATTTAACGGAAAATTCTGAGTTCCGGACTACAGCATTTAGAAGATGTTTAGACATTCTGTGAGACATATACGTTACACTGTCTGCGATAAAATGTTCGTTCTTTTGTTAAATATTTCTGGACAGTGTTGACTTTCCCCAACCACTACTCATATTCACCCCCACAAATTGTCCTTAATCCCCGCAATTTAATCAAGAATCATACGGAATGTCGGAAAGAAGAAAACGAGATAGAGGAAGAAGAGGAATATGATACTGAGTTGCAGGAAGAGTGTAGAATAAATACATATCAAGATTCTCTCAAAAGTTTGAAGGAACTGCAAAAATTTGCCTTACAAAAAAATGATTCTGATCCACTTACATTTTAGTATAATTTCTCAGGCTAAAGTTTCTGCGGAAAGTCAAGCAGCCAAGCAGCAATGTACACAGAAAACCCTGTTTGGCTATTAGAAAAATAAAGAAAACGTGTGCATAGCATATTTTGTATTCATTTTAATTTTTTTGTGTATTTATTCGTAGAAGAAAGAAGTACTGTAATCGAACAATGTACGTACAGCAATATATTTTCTCAGTATGCCCCTTTATAAGCATGTTTTTTTCTTGTTTTTAAAAGAAAGGAAAGGTCTACCTCCACTAAGCGGAAACCTGACTTTAACGGAAAGTTTTGCACGTCCCGCTCGATTCCGCTAAAGACAGGTTTCACTGTATATAAAAGAATTCATAAATCAAATTAAATATTATAGTTGTATATATATATATATATATATATATATATATATATATATATATATATATATATATATATATATATATAATTTTTTAAGGAAATAAGGAAAAGCTGCCCCTGTCGATATGAATTATATATATATATATATATATATATATATATATATATATATATGTGTGTGTGTGTGTGTGTGTGTGTGTGTGAAATTCATATCGGCATGGGCAACTCTTCCTAATTTATTTCATTCATTTGTTTGCCATCAAAAATGATACATTGTATATACCTTATCCGCCCCCAGTGCGAAAAACAGTATTTTAGCTAGTTATTAAGAAGTTCGAACAACCAAATTGGAAGGAGTCCACGTTTCAATAAACCTGAAACTGGAATTAATCACAATGGGATTTTTGTAGGAAGTATACTTTTTTATTGTGATGACCTATTCGACATCTTTTGAGTGTGTATATACGAAGAACATTTCAGTTGGTATTTTGAGCAATTTTAGAACATAGTAGAACGTGAACACTTCCTGTGAGAGAAATTCGTAGAATTTTATATGATGATGAAACTGAACTGGATGATTCCGATGCAGATCCTGATTTTTAATTATTTACTGACCATGATAGTAACACTGAGCTTGGTGAAGAAGAAGATAAGAGTGACGATATAACCGCTACCAGGTTATAGAAGAATTTTTGTGGACACTGTATATTTCGTAAAGACAGTGATTATTATTTTCGATTTATACTTTATTCTGCAACGCATATAAGTTCTTTCTTTGGTGGGAATTGCTTCTTTCCCACACAATTGGACAAAGAAGTCTTTCATCGTTTTTTCATATATATATTTAAAACATTGATTTTGCTGAGAACATTTCAGCTAGTGACGAACCATTTCAGTGTTTCTCCCTGACTCATTATATACACAGTATATATTCTATAGTTATTGGGAACTGAATTAAGTGCTTTCTTTAATTGCTTATGGAAACATTATAATAGATTAGAGAAATACGGGCTGACCAGATGTTCAGCAACCAAAGTGGCACCAACTGCGTTGTTTCGTACTCGTTATCTGTACTTTCTCACGCCAAAGTTATCGCCGTGTCTGGTGCATTATGGGCAGTTGACTAAAATTAACACAAATCGTTTTCTATATTCTGTTTGTATGTGCATACAGGTGAGTTAACTGAGTGAATTTTGAAATGAACTGCCAACCTTTTTCAGTTGACCATTGCAACCCGTACCTTGTGCTTCGGTGCTCAGGGAGTTTGACTCCAGGTCTGGAAGCCGTAACCACGCATCTCGCGTTGAGCTTCAAATGTAACATTTTGTTAAGGGGCACACGCTAATTAGCCGGTGAAGGACGTTTTCTTACGGCTAGCCCCAACTAGTGAAGTCCCAGGTCCGTAGACCTTGTGCGTTTAGAAAGATATACACGCGCCCTCCAACATCAGCATTCCACTGTGGAAACCTTTTTTAATTTGCTGAAGACGCATCTTTACGCTTCAGGATTACTCAGCGCAGCAACTGGATTCATCGTGGGACGATCCAGACAACTTTCCCCCAGTGCTAGTATTACCAAGTGTGTCAATGGTGTGAAAGAAGCATTTACTGTGAAATCCGAATTATAATCTTATATATTTAAAGGGCTATCGCGCACTGAAAGGGCAAAGTGTGATTTCAGTGACGAAAATTATTTTACGTATTCAGTGTCCAGTGTTGTGTTCATTCCTCTTCGCTATTTTTTTTATATATATATATATGATAGTGTTCTAATAAATAAGTATAGTGTCATTTAATCCAGTGTATTTTCGTTGCTTGTATGGGTGATGTTTGTGTGCGTTATGGTCTGGATGACCGTCTGATCGTCCGTGAGATTTTCGAGACGAGACACCCGAACCTCTCGGCGCCTAATGCTCATCTCATTATTGAGACCGACGAGCGATTTGAGAACAGTTTGTAACTCTTCTTGGAGAGGTCCTTCATCGTCCTGTCCAGGTAAGTTCCAGTCTCAGGAGAATACTTATCGATAGGACCACGAACCACGAACAGCGACCAGATTACTAGGAGTGGTTACAAAGAATTGTTATCTGCTTCCGCTGCTGAGAAAACTCCACCCACTCCGCCATTAGATAATTATCTTGCCAATAATGAAAAATTAAAAAAAAAAAAAAACACTTTACCCCCTGGTATTCAGTACATTTTAACATAGGTGGTGCATTAGGTTATGTTAAATAAACTTGTGTCTTTTACAATATTACTTATCTATAACAACATTTAAGCAAGTATTTATTTTTTATAATTTTCTAGAAAAGTTCATATAATTTACTAACAAAGATACGTAAACAAAAACATTTTTAAAAAGTAAGCACAACACCAGTTTTGATCTGAAATGGTTTTTTCTGTTTTAAAAATACTTGTAATTACATAAAAGTATGTTTTTATTTTTAAAAATTTCGGTTACAAATTAATTATGCAGTTTTATTTTCTTGGGTCTCAGACTCAGCCCGACTATTTATGAAACTTTTTTCCAACCGACCACTGTAGGGTTAACTCGCAGAGGGAAAAAAATTCTATCAGTGTAGAAAATGTTGCAATCAGAGGCCATGCTGCAAGGCTGTATGAACTTAACTGAGAAGTATATTTCCTATGCCGTGACTCAAAACAGGATGGGATGAAGAAATCTAAAACCATTACAGTATTTTGCTTGTTTCTCACGAATCTGTACTTCAATTAAGCAATGCAACTAAATAACACAAATATTGAAGTCGTAATACAAAACACTGTAATACTGACAGCTACCAGCCAAAAATGGGTACAAGTTAAATGTTCCTTTGTCAATAACCTCAGAGAATGAGCTAATTATTATATTTTTCAACGAACTTGAAAAGTTCGTTACTGAATTCCCTATGTTTGTGTGTGTGTGTGTGGGTGTGTCTGTTATTTGTGATTTTTTCAATTTTGAGCTCTCCAATCGATAGAGTATCAGAAACTATCTGAGGAAGTGATGGAATTTCTCGCGTCAATCTTACTGTTCTCGACATACTGGCCAAAAAGTTGCCGTTTCCGGAGATTTAAGGAGCTATATCTCGGGAACAATAGGTTAGAGAAAGATGATATTGGTGATGATCAATACCTAAGAGATGGTGAGTACCAAATAGTAACCGGTGGCCATTGTCCACCAGTTAACATCGGTACAAAAATGTTTACCATCCTCTTATGTTTTGATTAACAGAATTACCATCTCTTTATGTCTTCTCGTTACCGAGATATTGGCCAAAAAATAGTTCCGATTTTGGGAGATTTAAGGTGCCATATATCGGGCACCGTAAGTCATAGAGAGATCATATTGGTGTTGATCAATACCTATGAAGATGGTGAACATTTTGGTACCAAATAGTAACAGGTGGCCACTGGTCAACTGGTTACCATCCCCGAAATATTGGCAAAAAAAGTTCGAATTTCGGAAATTTAAGAAGCCATTTCTCGGGAACCGTAAGTCATAGAGAGATTATGTTTTGCGAATTTTTGCGAGAAACAGAAGAAAGCGCGGATAAAAGATTTACTTTTACATGTAGGAACAATTATAATTATCTTTTCCGCTTCATCTCTCTATTCTTTTTGTTACATCTGGCAATGCTCTTGGAGCATTTTGAACTTTCTTTTTTAAATTTTATTTTGACATAAGTAGAAATTACATTATATAAATGCACTTAACAAAAGTACGTGGATGAAAAAAAAATTTTTTCTCCAATACATGATCAGTACACTCATTTCACTTTATAGTACAAAAAACTGCATTCCAAACCATTCGGAAGTTTTTGTCGAAAAGACATGTAGAGTTTTGTATACCCCATTCCATTTCTTTCTTTCTTCTAAACAGACACAGTAGTATATGTATGTTAGAATACTGTTGAAAGAAAGATCCAAAGCAATTAACTTATGTAATATTCATACATAAAGGCTCAACACTTGAATTTTTACCATTATTATTCACTTAAACTATCTCTACAACCTACGGAACCCGGAGGTTCAATACCGCATTCACAAAAGCTCTCCATTGACTTTTGTTCTTAAGCAAACTGGATTCAGTTTCTATTTTGTATTCCTATATTTGTGAAATCCATCTTGATATTGTCCTTCTATCTGCATTTAGATCTTCCTACTGGACGTTTTCCGACTGGATTTGCTGTTAAAGTTTTGAGATAGTTCCTAATTTCATTCTTGCTACATCACGTGAGCCTTCTAAACTTGACTAACAACGTTTGGCAAACGGGGTAGATTACGCAGTTCCTCGTTCTGAAGTTTCCGCATTTCCGTTCCCCTTGCGTCCGAATATTTGCCTCAGTATTTTGTATACTCAAGTACTTTCAGTTTGCGTTCTTTCAGAGTTAGCGACCATGTTTTGCAACTATACAGAACTACAGGTGTGAATGTCATTTTATATATTTTAAGCTTAAAAATCATCGACAAAAGATTTTGAACTGAAAAAAAATACGAATTCTCTGCTTACAGTCGACATTTTAATTTCTTCGCAGATATGGTCTGGTCGATTGGTCTGTTAATATCAATCCTAGATATTTGAAAGTATCACTTTGTCTATAGTATTGTTTGATATATTGACGTATCCATTATTTGTAGTATTACGATCCCGGCGAATTTTCACTTATTTAGTTTTCTCTGCATTTACTTTTAAATCCATGTTCCTGCAAGCATTTATTAAAAGCTCCACATTTATTTCTATTGTTCTTCTATCATAGTCTATTAGATTTACTTGTTATTCACCTAACAATACAAATAATTTAATTTACAATTTACTGTATTTCAATTACATTTACATTTCATAATTTCAGCTGAATGTATATAAGACAAGTTAGGTGATTTTGTATTTTCACTACACCTTTTACTGATGTGCACCCAGGCTAAGAAATATTAGACAACTATAATTTTACCTTCTTTACTTCGAACAAAATAGTCATTTTAGTATCAAAATGGGAAAAATAATTTTGATAATACTCTTAGGTAACTTTAATATCAAATGCTTACTATTTTATCTTTCTTTTTGGCTGATCATTGAGTCTCTGAGAAAATTTATAGACACCTGTTTGCCATTTACTTGAAGATAACACTATTATATATTTTTTCCAATACATGATCAGAACTTTGTAGACTCTATACATGCATCATACACGGTGTTACAATGCAAAAGATGTAAATACATATTCACTGATGGTAATATTCATTTACATATAAGTCAATGAACTAACAAGAAAAATAGATGAATTGTTTAACAAACTTCCAAATCAGCTTGGAAAAGTTCGACGATATTAATAGACCGCAGCAAGATATCAAAATGGATGCTAGAATCTGATCGCAAGCACCACAAAATGATATCCAACTGGCTCCATTTTCTCTGTGAAGCGTGTGCAAATCATACATACATTTCTAACAATTCCAGTTATTCTAACATACACACACGGAATTTTGAGAGAGATATCTTCTCGGTAAGCATGATTCATCGGTTTCTCAAGAGTACTGTGACGTCTGAAACTCCTTCCAAACACAATTTCTTAAAAGAATCAGATAAAAACATAATATATGGACAAAAATAAATAAATGAAGAAATAAAATGAGTTCACAAACACTAGCCAGGAAAAGCACTTTATTTTTTAAGAATAATACACTTTTAACTAGTACATTTACCAAATTCATGGTTTTCCATTTAGCCAACCACATGAAGTTTGGTATATTTTGCATCATAGAGAACTACTTACGTCATTTCAAGACGTATACTCTCAGTATGACTGATTTCTTAGTTCTAAATTCAGAATATACTCTATTAAAAGTTTTTTTTTTTTTTTTTAATTTTAAAAATCACATACAATGGAAGCTACTTGTTTAGTTATTTGCCTAAAAAACTAAATGCAATAAACGATAAATAGATGACATCAAGTGAGCAATAATTTTTAGTACTTATTCTAAGAAAGCTCTTACACAAGGAAGAGCTGGTACTGCAATATCTTCTGCCAGGTTGAAGTTTATAGTCAAAAGAAGTCTTTTGATTTCTATTTGACCAAACAGCTTAGTTATTGCGAGATATTGAGAAATTCGATACCAGTTAGTGCAAATGCTAGGATCAGGTGGAAACTTCCCGACTTAGAATTTCTAATCCTGACACCGACATACTTATTATAAAAAAATAGTTTAACGGGTCTCCGTCCATCATATATCTTAACTAATTTAAATTTATAATCTTTATGCCTTGTTTGAAAATTTAGTTTATTATATAGTTTTTTTTTTTTTTTTTTTTTTAATTTCCCATTTACTTGTACAAAAGCACTTCTTCGAATAACAGCTGAAACGTTCTCCATTTTCTGCTCCTTACAACGCGTTAAGAACGTGACGATTTTTGCCCTAAGATTCGCCTACAAAACTTAGTTTGCAAACAGTTAAAACAATCCACAATCTATTCAGAAAATAGTGGTATATGAAAAAGTTAAAATGTGGAAAGAAAAAATTAGTAACGTATTCACGGAGAGGTAAACAAACAAATAGTTAACACTCAATGATCAATAGAACTACTATATAGAAAATAATTTGTGTTTTGACAAACAGGTTAGTCAACAACGATCAGATAAAACACAAAATATATATATGAGATGACGTCAGGGAACACATTTTATTAATCAAGATACATTTTATGGATCCTAGACGCTTTCATTCTCCGATAATTTCGATATGATCCACATAAAAAGATGAATTTTAAATGGAAGAGGGAACATCGCCTGCTCTTGAAGCCGAAGAGCCTTTATCACTAAAATCACTGAGTACTCAAAATTAGTATTCAAAATTAATATTCATAAAGTACCATGTATTAAGATTCTTTGAAGCAGTTATTCATGCACAAGATGATTTGCTAGCTCCTTTGTAAATACGTTTCTCTTCTTACACCTGTAAAAAACATTAATTATTAGTTTTACTTAGTAACAAATGCAAAATTTACCTACTCTGAAACAAAACAATACCATGTACAGATTCTTTTTTGAATTGTTACTTTATAGAAGTTTAATATGAGTTTCAAACTTTGTAGAAGTTTCAACCTAACGGATCTTTTCTAGATGAAGGTCAGAGCGCAGAGACAGAGATCACTGGAAAACAGGGTGGAAAAAAAATCATGATTTTTTTTTAAAAAAATCATTTTTGTTGATTTTTTTTTATTTAAATCGATTTTTTTGATTTAAATCAAATCTTTCTCTCGTATAATACAAGTCACGAACTGAAGAAAAAGCATTAGGAATTAGTATTAAATGCTAATTATGCCATTTAAGTGAAAGTATTGGGGTTGAATTTTGAATTATCCCCAATTGTTAACATATATAAATCCCAAACAATGTTTCTCAGCCCTTTTAAATTATGGCTCTCTTTAAAAGTAAATTATAGACTTTCAGTCAAACAGCTACAGCATCATCCCTATTTATCCTAGGATCATGGTACATACATCACTCTCTTTAGAATAGAACAGCTTTTGAAACGGTAACATTCACATTTCCTTACCATGTCCCTGAAGCGGGTAATTTTGAGAGTAATTGGCATTTTTTTACTCCTTTTTTTTAAAATTTTGATCCCCTCTGGATTTCCCTGTTACCGCACAGATCTCAAAATCAACTGGGAAATACTAAGGGGTGTACTAAACGTGTGTACAAAATTTCAAGCTTCTATCTTGAGTAGTAAGGGTGAGGAAACTATTTAACAATGAGCTAAGAACATTCCCACAATGACCCAGATGACTCGGATGTAATATAAAATTTTTTTCAGACATCCCTATTTATTTTAGGATCATGACTTGTACATTATTCTCTTCAGAATAAATCAAATTTTCAAACGGTACCCTTCCAATGTCTCCATCATGTATCTGGGGCGGGTAAATCACGAAAAAAAGGAATTTTCTGTTAAAAATATCTTCTTTTTTGTTTTTAATTTTTACCTCTGTGGGTCCCTCCTCCTGTTTTAAGGCAGAGATTTGAAAAATACTGAGGGGTGCACTGAGTAAATGTGCAAAATTTCAATTTTGTAGGTGCAAAAGTAAGCCCGCGAAAAATAATATTCCCCAAATACCCCAGATTCCCGTATAAAACAGGATCTCAGGTAACAGTTTCCTGAGACATCCCTATTTATCCTAGGAGCATAGTACGTGCATCATTTTCTTCAGAATAGAACAGCCTTTGAAACAGTACCATTCATATGTCTCCATCTGAGGCGGGAAAATCACGAAAAAACTATTTTTTGTTAAAAATATCCTTTTTTTAACACATTTTTTCCCCTCTGGACCCAGCTGTTTCCACGCAGATATCTGAAAACATCCGAAAATTATTAAGGGGTGCAATGAACGAGTGTGCAAAATTTCAGTCTTCTGAATGCAAAGTGTAACCCGCCAAATAATAATAATAATAATAATACGCATGACAAAAAATATCTTTTTAAATTTATGACGTCATCACACACTATGCCTCAACGTAGAAAGGCGTGAAAACATATGTAACGTGTTCTAAAATGCCTCCTGTCTTGAAGAAAACGAAGCAAAATGCCTTATTCGTACTTTTTTAATTGATTAATGAAGATTCTACCCTATCACCTAAAAATAGGTGATATAATTTAAAAGATTAAGCATTAAGGAAAAAGTACAGCAACGTTTATCAAAATAACACTTTTTTTCACAAAAGTTACTGATATTTGGCAGGGGCCTATTTTTAAATACTCAGAACTTAGCTTGCGACATGAAATACATAAATTTCGCCTAAAGTTATAATAAAAAAAAAAAAAAAAAGGAGATAGGACCCCTCTAAATACGCCCTATTATCTGGGAGCAAACAAACAGACACGCACAAAAAAGACTTTTCATCTTAAATGTCGATGGTTATTTCCCCGTGGGAATAGTTAACGATTTTAAAACCCAAACCCAATGTTACGAAAAGAAGAAAGCAGGATTGCTCCGTTACCTGTTCAAAACGGGATTTTCCCTAATCATCCTCTGCATGATACTGGTTTTCATACTACTGTACATTTGAGTCTCAATGAATTAAAATTATTAACTTCCATAATCGAAATAACAGAACAGAAACGGGATTTTACTTATTTTCACTTTAAATTAATTTATTTTGGAATTCGATTTAAATCAACGATTTTTATTTTAAAAAATCAAGTGATTTAAATCAGACTGATTTAAATCAATCCACCCTGCTGGAAAATAAAACATAATCTCCATTACATGAAGGGAGAAACTAGATAAGTACTTGTCTAAACCCGATATGTTATATTAATCCTTCAGGTACCCACATAATTTGAATACCCAGGTTCTTTCCCCGATAAAGGCGCAATTCTCAGCGTTGACCTACATTAGGGGACAAAAGGAAACAAATTGCATTAAAACACAGGGAGATATGATGGAGAAAAACAGAATTTACTGCATTCGAAACCCGTACGCTTCACACGCATTACACAGAAATATGTTCCATCTGGAACACAATAACACTTCTAGGATATAGCGTCAGGATACACATTAAAAACCAGTATAGTAAAGTTTTGAACACAAATCTAAGTAGTAGTGTGGATCGTATTGTAATATATATGTTTCGCTTCTTTGTTACCACATCAATTTTTAGCTTAGCTATAAATAGCCCAGTTAACTCACATAGCAGAGAGACATTTAAACTAAAATATAAAACTCATGTGGGTTGCAACGAAGCTAGATATTTTTAGAAAACATTAGTTAAGAACAGAAAGAAAGAAAAGAAAACGCATTCCCATACATCACCACGAAGGGGAAGACCACATTAAAATTCAAAGTAATTTTATAACTATAAGCACTTAATTTTGTACTTTTTTTCTAACAGTACTATTGTGTGTTGTTTCTATCTCCGGAAGAATAGAAACAATCTAAATTGATTGGTTACTTAATTTGTATTTATTCCTTTTATCAGCAGCTAGATTATATAGACGAGACCTACAATTTAAAGTAGCATGTGGAACCACTGCAGTGCGTTCGATGCTCTCCCACGACTCGATACCTCGCTTGCCATAAACACGCGTGCTGCTACTACACCAGGAAGAAAGCAAAGTATGATTTATAGTTATCAGCACTACATATTTGTAATAACAAATCACACGTAAATTATCTACATTTATGAAAAATGTAGTATCGAGTTTGAATTTTTTCACTGTTGGCACTGAAATCTTTTGAAATTACAATACTTAAAGTAGCTATAGTTACTAAACTGTGCTCTTGGGTACATGGTTTAAAACTCAACATCTTACTTTGTACGCATAACTGTTATTCATATTTAATTCATTATTCTCACAAAATTTCGATCCTCTCTGGAACCATTCTCAAAATGCAGGGGTAATGCTAGCCTGAATATACTTTCTGAGTACATTACTATATCACTTCAAAACCTGTGAAGGAAAAAGTCGGCATGAAGCTCAGGAGTGGTGAATATAATTTACAGAAGTGTACTGTAGAACACTTTGTGCAGATTTTTCTATTTACAGCTTATGAAGTGATATAACAATGTTATCAAAAAGTAGATTCCTGCTAACATTACGTCTGAGATTCAGGAATGATTCCAGAAAAGAGCGAAATATTGTGAGAATAACGACTTAAACAGGAATCTAGTTGCACAAGGTAAGATTTTATAGTTAAATTATAAATCATTATTAGGGGTTGCTTGAAATTTGGTCAGATGGAGCTGACTATTTGCTATCACTTCAAATTGACAACTAGGAGATAGTACTGATAGTTCTTTTAATTCTCATATGTATATATGGATGTAGGAGTATAGTTTAACTACAACTTTTTTTCGAACGATCCTCCCTATAAGTTTCAAAATATTTACTTATTCCTGAATATATCTTTTAATTCATATGATATACCTCTTGTACGAACTGCTAGTCTTTATGATATATCTGATACATATTTATTTATTTCTAGAAGTAGTGGAGGTTATATTATTATTCAACTCAGTGAAGAAAAACAGAACTTTGGTACACAATTTTTTACAGATGCCAAGAGGTCAAGCAAAGGCTCAAAACTGAACCAGGAAAGAAAAAGCGTATTTCACTCATAACAGCTATTACCAGATTTGTTATATGGATTGAGCATAACTTAAAATTTGTTTTACAAGTATTCATATGAACTTCATCTTATGGTCACTCTGGTTAGAATATTCCTTTTTGAAATGATTATGTACGCATTCTTGTATTTGCATTTCGTCTCATATACTCCAGAATGCACCAAATAATACACGAATTAATCTTTATAACCTATTACAGGGTTCCTACTGATGTGGAGAAATCTATTTACCTGATCTTCGGCAGCAAATTACCTGACTTTCATGACAGGTGTCGGATGATGATGATATATAAATAAGGAATAAATAACGGTAAATATTTATATATTCTATAAAGACAAATAGTATTCAATTGCTCATACGTACACTTCATTTAGCACCCATAAAAATGTGAGCAACGTTCCATACCGTGATCTTTAATTGTTGGCTAAGTTGAAACTGATGTAAAAGTAATGTTAAAAAAATGAGAAAAATATATTTTATAAAATTTCCCTGACTTCCTTGACCACTAGGAACCCTGTACGAGTGTTTTATCAATACTCAAACGGGATCTATAATTGACTGAATCCATAGCTTTTGGTACATTTATTGAATTTAAACGGTAAATTTGCTGAGAATGAGAAAGAAATCCAATTATAGATATACGAGTGACATTATTCTAAGTTGCGTTAAAAATGTCGACGGGTTATTTTCTTCACTTTTCCAAGATACCAGCAAGTAACGTTTTCAGTAAAAGTTAAAATAATCATAATAATAATACAATTGCCTATTGGGATCACATGCTGTGGTCTGAATCAGCTGGTTATTGAGTTCAGTTTAACTTTCCACGATTATGCTCTTGAAGCTAAAGAAGACGGATGATTAACGCAAGTAAATAATGAATGAAAAAATTGCTGAAATGGGATTTTGCGAGGAAACTGGAGTACCCGAGAAAACCCACGGACATGTCTACCATAAACGTACTTGGGCCAGGATTTAATACAGGGACCCTACGTACCAGAGTTAAACGCTCTAACACTGAGCCACCGTGCACACCCCTACTCCTCTCCAGTTATAGGTTATTCAAGGAACGTTCAGTACCTCATATAAGCAGATACACGTGGTAACTGCTTCACTTTATTGGTTCAAGAGCCTTGGAACATCCATGCGGCAGAAGAAAATAGTCCATTGTAAAATAAGCTGTATTTCAATATTTTTGTTGCTTGTAAGGCTCATTACCAGAAATGCAATTTCCTTACAGTTACATAACAGAAACAACACGGTGTCTAAGAACTAAATTGAATTAATGCAATAAAAGAGAATGCGCATGCGCAGAAAGTTGCGTTGACCCACCTCACGCGCGAATCACGGTTTACAGTATGGCTGCGTGCGAGGAATATATAAAACGCCGACAGGCTACAAGCACGTGCTTCTCGAAAGAAGCGCTGACCGATAGCCAATCATCCGATGACTGGCGGAGTAATACCATTCTGTAATGTTTACATCAGGATCAGAAGATTCGTTGAATGAACTTTAGTTAATGAGATTACACCTCTTTCCAGATGAGAAGCAACACAAACGCATGGTACGCGATTTTAAAGATTAACCCCAGTGTAAGCAAAGGCGCGCACTAGCCACTACACCAGCGGGAAGAGCAACTACCCTCTTTTGTACTTCAAAATTTAAAGCAGAAAATTATTTAAAAAGAATTAAACTAACGTAGTCTGATTACGTTTTGCAAATATACGAGATGAATGTGTATGATCGTGTATTACGAACATCTGACCCGCATAAACTCACATAGTGAAATTAAAATTTTACATTATCGAAAAATATGTCCAATCTACTTACAGATATAAAATTCTTCTCTTACACAATGTAAAGTCTTGAGGTCTCCATCAATACATTCTTTTAGTAAATTACTGTTTTGTGCTAGATTTTAATTCAACCAAATAATCAATCATTCCCCACGGAACTGAATCTACATGTATGAAGGTCATTTATATATATAGAAATATATCCATTATAAGAACACAAGAATAATGAAACAAGAGCAAAGCATTTTGTCATTCGTTGGTGGATGGAATTTCCAGGATAGATTCTCCACTCATAATAAAAGTAATCCTTGCATGTATATGAGAACATTTTAAGTTTACGGTCATAGTCGGTTGTTGTTACTTTGAACGAGTACTGTTGTGCAGGGCACCAAAAACAGCGTACTTCATATGTGCATTTTATATGTAACAATAAATAAATAAAATTATACACTCAGTACTAATTGTAGGGGAAAAAATCACATTCAAGGAAATCAAAATAAGTACACCAGGTAAACAGACGAACTATCCTATCAACTACTCATGAGTGAAAAGTGGACGGGATCGGATATTACACACATGAATGTTTATATATATATATATATATAAGGGTTACAAAAGTGCAGGAGATATTGAAGCATATACGTATGCAAAGTCTCTACGATGGTTTAGTGTTACCAAATAAACGTTTGAAATGCCAAAGCACAGATTTTTTAAAATAACCGGAAGCAATTACTGCATTTTTAGTTGATTGTCGGACGTGGATATATCATTTCAATTGAGTGTTTCATTGTCGCTTTACAAACACAGTTTCATAGTTAACATTTACGACTGACATTATACAAAATTACGATTTTTTAACTATATTTCGATTATATAGCTGCCTATGATGGCATGAAACAAGCTAGCGTACCCACTTAATACTGATAAGCCATTAGTTGAGATTTTAACTTTATTACATTACTACGATTTCATCATTAAAATAGTATTAATATATGCAACTCAAGTGTTCCTTACATCTAGATCTACCCGTAATTTCGTTTTTATAATTTATAATATACCAGAGCCCCACGCACCGTAGGTGAGGGCTCTACCACTAAGTCACTGTGGCCTCTATACTTTTGGGCTGGAGCTAAATTATAGCAAAACTTAAGTTTCCGTGCAAGGACTTATACAGATTTCCTACAATTCACCTATAGGTATTGACTTAATTTAGCTTCGTGTAGTTAAAATACCTATTAAGTGAGATACGGATGAATTGTTTAGTAACACGTGCATAATAAGAGTTCCTTTGGAACGACCGAGCGTACAAAGTAGAACAGTATATGCAAATAATTAGAAAGTAAAGTAGAATGAAATAATTGTTGATCGATGCTTTAATATATATTGTAAACAACTCAAACATAGAAAGTCTCGAAACATTCGGGATACAAGATAAGACCGTTCATAGTTGAACTACATTTGAAACAGATTACTGAATTCGTAAAAAGAGTTGTGATTATGGACTGTCGTTACTATTCCGTAAGTGATTATATATCCTTGCACATGCAAACTAACCAGAGCAAGTTAATCAATGTATATCAGAGTGCCCACTTCTCGTGCGTGGATGCTTGGTTTGAACCCAGCTCGCGTCAAGTGGGCTTAGTGGTAGTCAAACACCGTGTGGGTAAGTTTTGTCGGGTTTCTCCTACTTTCATCATAGCAGTATTTCGTTTGTGAACATGATTAGCGTCTTCCTTAGCCTCAGATTATTATCGTGGGCGGTACACTTTAAAACAAATCAATGTAGAGTATCAATACCAAGAACAGTTTTAAATAAAAGCAAAATAGCCAAAACTGGTGGTATGGTCCAGTAATTCCACTCTCCTCGAGCTGAAAAAGTTGGTAGAAATGGCCTATATTGTAAGGATTTATCCTGCATGATGGTCTGCGTACCCACCTAGTGCACTGATTTAAAACCTCCGTCGTGATTCGCACTACAATAGGTCATACTGTTCATGAACTTGGTTTGCAAGAGGTGGAATACAAAAATTTAAAAAATGGTATGCTAACAGGGTTGGTAAAAACCATGGTTTTTATTAAAAAAAAAAAAAAAAAAGTTTTTTTTTTTTTTTTGTTTAAACCAGGTTTTTATGGTTTAAATGATTTGCTCTATATATTCATATCATATATGGACAGAAATAAGTTTGTTTCGCCTTGATGTTATTATGCAACAACCGGGTTATGCTGGAAGGGGTCACATAAGCTTAAAGCGGAATAAAAACCGCTTCTCGAGTTACATCCGAGAAAAATTGTCCTCCATTTGCAGGGTGGCCACTCATTTGGAATTTCAAAATTCCCTGACTTTTCCAGAAATTTTCCCGGTTTTCCAGAAAATTTCTAGAGAGATCTAAAATTGGTATATATAGGAACCTTGGGCAACTCAGGGACACGAACCCCTAAATTCCAGTAAAATTATTGCTTTTAATTATTCTTTTGTGATTCCAGGCCCCAGGGCATTTGTCCCCTATTCCCCCTCCCCTGTCGCCGGCCCTTCAAAAACGTAAACCATTATTAAACACAAATCATGTGAGTTATACGGCAAAGAAGTCCATGTGTTAAGAAAAAGAATTACTCGAAAACATGGTATTTTGATCCAGGCCCATAGCTAGGAAATGGCCAATGGAGGTGGAGCCCGCACCCTGCGACAATCCTCAACTCCCTTGACTGAAATTTTCATTTCTTTTTTAAACAAATATATGTTTAAAAAATAAGTAGTCAATAATTCTTAAATTTATTTTCTTGGAAAAACATCATTACAGAATTTACATAAAATCGGTTTAAAATTGCAAAATTCAAATCAAGAAACTGTTCTACTCATTATCTACTTATTATTCGTTAATTTGCAATCAAATATTTCTCCGGATTTAACAACAAATATACAATACCTTCACCAGGTGTGCTTATTAGCAACCTCTGTCATATTGCAGTACAAGGTTATGCTATCGTTCTTTGACGTCACAAATGAATGGAGAGGACAATTATGGAGCTACCTGTATTAAGAAGTAGCGGACTTCGGTCTAGAAAGCCGGCATTAACAACTTTAGGTAGACCCGGGTCCCAAAGGTTTTGTCGTGCCAGCAGTGGCGTGCGGTGGTTATGCAACCGGGGAACAGGTCGACATAGATGGGAAATATTGTGTAACAAAACAACGGAACTGAAGTAAATGAGCACTATTAAAATGTGCTTTTAAGAAATCAGAGAAATTTGTTTGAAGCTGATTTTTTTTTTTTTTTTTTTTTTTTTTTTTTTTAGAACAATAGTACATGCAGTAGCGGAATTGGGTGTAAAAACTAGGGGGAGGGGAATGCCATTACTTCAAATTGGTGGTCAAAAGGTCAAATATCTGTAAAAAAAAGCATGGCCAATTAATCGTGTAGCGCAAAAAGTACTGCCGCCACTGAGTACAAATGCATGTGGAATCCCCACAGTTTTTGATTCCACATAGAAATACACGCATTAACCAAAATTCCACACATTTTGTGGAATTCGACACACATTCGGAACTCTTCCGGCAGAAATACTCAACTATCGTTCAGCCTTTATATTAATCTCGTGACCACCAAAACGGGATGCAGGGGCGAAGCCCCGAGCGAATTCTGGAAATCAAGCAGCCATCGAACTAAACAAGTGTGTTAATTACAAAATGGTCCCGATTTCGCTCCAGCTCAATTCATGGGCAGCACTAAATGATAAAAGAATATGAAGAAAGTATGCGCAGCCCAAACCAGCAGAGCTAGATAAACGAAACCTGGAAGGAAGGAGAAATCTGGGGGCGAAGCCCCCAGCGACCAAAGCTATTTTGTATATAAATAAACCGGCTAAACGGCTAGGAATACAGCAGAACGTAAATTTTCTCCCGAGTAAAAATTCCATGTTTTTCATCAAAATTCCCTGACTTTTCCAGAATTAAAAAAATCCCTGACTTTTCCCGGTTTTCCAGGTGAGTGGCCACCCTGATTTGAACTCAGAACCAGGACTAATTGGCCACAAATGCGATACGTCTGCCGACTCACTCACGAAGGAATCCTGATTTAAAAAAAAAAAAAAAAAAAAAAAAGTTGTACTGATTTTTACATGCTTCTTAATATAACTGTCAAGAGTCATTTCAGAAGGGCAAAAAGATAAACAGTTGCACAAGTGCACAAGTGAAACCATTACACAGAATTACATATGAATAATTTCAAAGTACTACGGAGTACAGAAGAACTAATTTAGTACAAGTTAGTTAACAACGACTTTTATTGGTCCAAATTAAAGAAATACACCGACTTAATCTGTATACCAATAAGAAAAGTGAATAAAGATACGAATTATTTGAGTCCACTTTGGCTCAAACTCATTTATACATAGATAGATACCAAAGATACTTATTTCACTAAATGCCTCTTGTGGGGTCTGTATGACCCCCTCCCCCACACACACAAAAAAAATACGGCATTTTCGACGTATTTTATCCATAGTAAACATTGGAACGAAACAATATTTAGAATTTTTCTTCGATTGCAATTACATAACAATAATAACAACTACAAAAAATCACAAAATAAACATTTATAAACGTGTAAAAAAAAAGTTGCTTTTGTAGTATAATCTTTTTGAGTAATGAATGGGGAATTTAGGTCTGAATATAATACGAATAATACACGGGAGTAAAACGTGATAACCCACAAATGTGTGTTCATCAAGATTTTACAAACACACTTTTACGAACATATTTTGTTTTTTGGTTTAAACCAGTTTTTTTTTTTTTTTTTTTTTTTTTTTTTTTGAAAAAACCAGCTGGTTTAAACCATCCAACCTTGTATGCTAAACATACAAAAGTGTTAACTATTTAAACTATTTAGAATGAGAGGGCACACCAAATCTAGCGTCCTTTCACACTTTTGCAAGGAATAGTAAATGTAGCTGCAAGAAACATACGGTATAATACTATATATGATAACTATATCGGCGGGCACTAAGTTTAAGAATAGCAGAATTTGTAAAACTCATAGGTAATATTCAATACTTAGTACATAACGAGGAAGGCATGGTGGATTGGCGGTATAGCTCTGGTGCGCCAAATCTATTTCGATGTGGTGGACAGCACCGTGTCCGTGGGTTTTCTCCGGGTTATTTCGGTTACTTCCATATTGCCATTCCATACACTGTTTTCTAATTATACGTCTCCTTTAGCCCAAAGGGCATAAACATGCGACGTAAAATTAAAACGTTCATTTCCGTGTATAAACACTAAACACAATATGCGTACAAACTAATGTGCCCTAGAAATGACTATGCGCTATCCTAGTACCTAATATCTTACTATATTCAATTATTTCACTATAGTATCTTAAAAACTGTTTCTTAGGTAGGATTTACATTCATGGGTGAAGATTCACTTTACGACAATTTTTCCTTATAGGCATAAACACGCGTTCGAAAGTATGCGACAAAAGCGATCGTGGAAACAGCACACGCTAACTTGTGCTAGGTGGCCTGCGGGGTAACAAAAAACTGCATCTGCAGGAAGTAGGCGCGCCAACGACGGGAAATGCACATAATCAAAGACAGCGCAAAAAACACTTGATATCGCCTAGAATCTCATAGGCTAGAGTACCTGTACTGGTTTCACACTAGTAGCTCCAATGTTGTAAAGTAAAACTACAAGTTTCCTACATCGATTAGAATCGATTTTAGTTGAGCGTCCCTTTGAGCAGCGAGGCTATATGAGACGTGGACCTGCAATTTAACGTGTACTCCGAACCACATGAGCTCGCGCGGAAATCGAACTCGGGTCTCCCACACCAAAAGCGCGTACGCTAACCGCTTAGTCACGAGGGAGCTCTAAGTTTCCTACATCGTTACAGAAATACTTCGCAGATGGTATTAGTTTGTTACACAGTCGTCTTTGATATGCACGCAATCATTTTAATCCCAGTTGTAATTGTTTCACACTTGTAAACACGAAATACTGGTTTCCTACATTCTGAAAACTTCCTCCCATAGTGGAATTTAGTATACTATACAATCCTGTCATATGTACTCATTCATTTTATCCATACAACTACCGTTCATGACGGACTATCCTTAATCTGTTCCAATAATTATAAACTCATATTGTATAAACCATAACAAATATTATTGCAAGAACCATCTGTTTTTACTACCCTCACTCATTCGCATAACCACCATTGTTAATGCGCCTACTCTATTTGGACGCATCTCCGTGCGGGACCACCAGTTTCGCCCTGGACTGACTGCTCGGTTAGATAGCATTCGTGCTTTTTAGTGGTTATCTAGCACAAGATGGTTTGTGTTTTGCACCTTAGTTTTTGTCATACATCCGAACGCCATATTTGTTAACAGTTTAGAGATGGGGGCAAAAACTGGCAATCGATGTTTGAGTAGTTATGAAAATTTTAACTAATTACTCCTAGTTTACCGAACTTGAACTTTATAGTGACTTATGTGGGAAAAGAAAGTGAACTCTTCGTAACGAAGACAGAAAACAACGTGCCTGCGGGGCTCTAACACGCCTTGACTCACTAACGCTCGCTCGGCAATACTATGTGAATTAAATATTGGTAACTTTACCTAATTTATCGTATGGAACCATAAAACGACCGAATCTGAGTAGAGTATCGCAAAAAAGTAGGTGAAAAGCTGGCCCTTCCATCGCTAAACAAGGCCCCGTATTTATTTGCAAATAGTAATTTTCTATTACAAATCATAAACGTTTCCACGCATCTATTTTAGAAGGTAATTGAACCTAACGTAGGCTAATGTAACGTAATGTAATGTAATATAATCTAACCAACGGAACCAAATGTAGTACATTTTGGTATTTATTTTCGAGTATGTTTTGCAGAAGCACGCACAAAACACAGGAGAAATGGATGATACAAGTACTTAGATGTAACATAACGTAACCTAAACTAATGTAAGGCTACGTGAATTAACCTAATATTAGTGGAAATCAGCAAAATTCTATCATTTTCTGGAAAATTATGCTGGACCCCTACACTAACATAACATACACCTAACCTAACCTAATGCGAACAGAAATTACCAAAATTGTAACATTTTCGAATGTTATATGGTCTCGCGATACAGCACAAATGCCGAAACATTTTTCGTCCTAATCTAAGCTAACCTTAAAATGTAAATTGACAGAACAGTCTGCTCAAGTAATGCCGATTGCATATCATGTTACCATGCACAATGTTTTGTAAGAGTAGGGAATTGTTCAAATATTTTTTGTTAGATTTTCAAGAATATTTTCTATTGCTCTCTATAAACTTGTGCGAGTGTCCTAGACACGAATGTTTGGGATAATTTTGGAACTAGGGGGCCAAAATCGGGTAAAATCACCATGCTTACAGGAGAAATGAGTTGATGTTACGTAAGTGTAATTACTAACATAACATAACCTAACCGAACCTAGCCTAGCCTAAACCATCAAAAACACAGAAAATATAGGAAGAAAGTAGGAATTCTGATAAAATCACCACGTAAAAATTATTGCGGATAATTTATGTATTTATCCACTATCCTCATTTAAGAGTATGAACCCTACCCGTCGCTGACGCGCCTGCACCCTACGGAGAAACACCCTCGCTTTGCTCGGGGTTTGAGGTTAGACTCGGTTAGATAGCATTCGTGCTTTTTAGTTGGTTCGTGGCTCCAATAAACATGTGAAAATTTGCTAGAACTGTCTGCTCGAGTAATGCCCCAAATACCCTATTCTAACCTGACCTAAACTAACCTACCCAAACCACAAAATAATACAGAAAAGATCCCCCAGTTCCAAAAACATACCGAATGTTTAATTCTTAAACGATTTTATTCTTAAAACAATAACAGGCAATTCATGTTAATAAGTAACTACTTTTCTAAGACATGCATATTAACTTTTACACACTACACAACAGTAAATTTCTAAGAGCCCTGGTCACATTTCTTGGTAGATCCAGTTACATAAATAATTTCAAAAAATGTTTAGAAAAAAATTATAACTATCAAAATTAGAACTACACCTGAACATAAACTATACAGCGTGGTTTGCAACATGCTTCACTCTGTCTCGACAAATAATTTTTCGAAAAAAGAACTGAAAATTAAATTCACACCCAATACAGACAATAAACAATGGCGTTCAATTATAAATTTTCCGCTGAAACCATGCCGAAACTTATCTCTATCATACAACAAATTTCATTGGCTTAAGTTATAATGACGTCATATACGAAATACTATCCACACCTTGATAGTTTCTTGTCTCTTTCTTCTCTTTGGGTGTGGATCCAGCCACTTCCATTTTTTAAATGTACTTCTGGACCCTTCTGCAAAACATTTATCTAAGTAAATGCATATAAAAGACAACCGGTGATACTATTTTTCACCATCGGGGTATTTTTACAAATTTTATAGAAGCTGTAATTTATAAGCGGAGGGCTACTACCATGATAACATGACTAGTGCTATTCAAACTTGTATTATTGCCAAAA
This sequence comes from Thermobia domestica, assembly GCF_964235325.1. Taxonomy (NCBI): domain Eukaryota; kingdom Metazoa; phylum Arthropoda; class Insecta; order Zygentoma; family Lepismatidae; genus Thermobia; species Thermobia domestica. Next base: position 194,455,445 of record NC_137455.1, on the reverse strand, counting down.
GTCACTTGTTTTGACCATCTTTGCTGACGTGCGTGCTTCCTTCTGACGCACACACTAGCTAACGCTCGGGTTCCCTCTTCGCCCTGCGCTTAGATAATATTCGTGCTTTCCAGTGGCCACCTAGTACAGGTTGGTTTTTGTGTTTAGCGGTATAGTTTTTATACTATACATCCGGACTCCATATTTATACGAAAAAGAATTGTAGTTTTTCAAAACTGCTTTTGATGGAATTTTATTTGTGCGATGTGAGATATTTTCATGTTGTTAAGCCCAAATCATGTAGGAAAGTATAAGAAGGAAATTAGTGAAAACATAATTTTTCAAAAATTATTTTAAGTGGTGCACCAAAACTAAACCTGCACGATCAGAAGATAAAGTAGCACAACATACCTCATCAGTTGCTTTATTTTCACCTTCTCCCACCTGATGTCGCTTTAATCGTAATCTTACGAACTTCTTTCCCGTAATAGAGCGGGCTCTAAACAATAGAAATCTCTAAAGATCGTTCACAACACGGAAAATGACATGCGATCTGATGTTATACACGTTGAGATTTTGACTCTAGGACAAATCGTAAGAGGTTTCCTAGGATCTATCCTATAGTGTATAACTGGCCCTAGGCGGGTAATACACTACGAGATAAATCCTAGGAAATATCTTACGATTTATCTTCGGAAAACTGTTACGACATATCTCGTAGGAAATTCTGCCCTTTTGTGTCATACACGTGAAGAGTTTTCCTGTCTGACCGAATGAGTTTTTTCAATATTATGAAATAGTTGTATTTCATAAAGGTACACAATTGATGAATTCCTAGGGCTAACTACATTATGCTGATATTAATGCCAGACGCTATATTGTTAAATTGCATACCTGTAAATAATAATAATAACAAAAAAAGATAAAAATCAGAAGGTGCTGGTGCACTTTTGGCGCACCATATTTTAGAAGATTTACAATCAAAATTCAACACTTTCCATGAAAAGACATATTTATATATAAAAAAAATCTGTAAGCAATATAATTAGCTTGAAAGTAATACCCTTGTATTTTATGTTTAGAAGTATAGGGTTACTAGTGTGAAATCATTATAGGTATTTTACGACGGATAAAATAAGTGAGGGACAATGTTTAGCAGAAGGGGTCCAGCTATTTTTTTCTAAGAAATGTTACAATTACGGCAGTTTCTGTTGACATTATTTTAGTTTGGGTTAGTTCCGGTTAGGTTAGGTTATGTCAGGCATAAAAGTGGATGTGAAAAGGTAAGTGGACGCGTGATGTCACGCCGTCCTCCGTGCCTCTCTTTGATCATTGTAATTTTCTTAGAAAGTGGGAGACGCCACGGATATTTTCAGGAAGCGGGGGGACGGCTTCCCGCTCACTTTTACCCCTGGGTTATTGTTGCAGTATATTAGTATACGGGTCCAGCTACATTATGTTAGTATAATTTTCAAAAAGATGATACAATTTCGCTTATTTCTATCAATATTAGGTTAGTTTAATTAAGGTCAGATTTGGTTATGTTAAGTCTAAGTATTTGTATCTTCCGTTTCTCTTGTAAATTTTGTATTTTTCACGTATTCTGGACTTCTTCTGTGAAACATTTACCTAAGTGAGTACATATGAAAGGTGACCAGTGATAGTATTTTCCACCACCGGGGTATTTCTACAAAGTTTACAGAAGCTGTAATTTTAAGCGGAGGGCTACTACGATGATACCATGATAGTATATAAAAAAAACATATATCCGACTTTTCTTGCTTTAATCAGACGTTTTGTACTGTTATTAATCTGGGATAATTAAAAAAAATAATTGGGTATAGATTGATTATATGCTCGCAAACTGGAGTACCGTGGATATGATTACATGGTATCCTATTATAAGATTACAACTATTTTATTACGGAATTCACACGCAGCATTTCAGAAGCTATTTCTTAAGATAGAATTTGCTTTCATGCGTGCAGGTTAAAGGTAGAAATGCGCATCCAGACACATGCCACATATACGAAAGTGAAAAAAAAAATCGAGAATGCTATTTAACAGAACCAGGGCAGGAACATAAAATGGGGCCCACGCGAGAGTACGACCGTAGGGAGCAGGCACGTCATCGATGGTGGTTATACTGCAAGGAACACAAGAATAAGAATAGTGCAACAAACCCTTCACATCTTATCAATTGAACTGTTTTCTAAATGATTTAATATACCGGTAATCTATTAAATTCCAAATGCTTGCAGAAAGTTAGAAAAATATGCTAATATTATAGCTATTCATGCGTAGGTCTGAACTACATCAGCACGCAGTTTCGCTTTCTTTGTTTTCTTAGTTTTAGTCACTTGTTTTGGATTGCCACCTATCAACAAGTATATAAAACATGATTCAATACCTCTATGATCGTGTAAAAGTTGTTTCAAGATTCTCGTTCAAGTGTCTTGAACAATATTCCTTTAAACGTGTAAATTTGAGGTATTGAATGGTCTTGTTCAAGCTTTCTTGGATCGTCTATAAAGACGCTCATTCAACAATATTCATAATTCAACAATATTAACTTTATGTATATGAACAGGCAATAATAATATCAGAGAAGACTTTCAACTAACTAGCTTCAAGGATTATACGGAACCTCATTGATAAGGACTTTCATTCAGAGTTGGATTTTTGAGACAGGAAATTCAACTTATCTTAAGCATAACGAACAAAGTGTAATAGGGAATACAGTATTAAGGATGCCTAAAATTACCTAGAACCCTAGAACTGGGTAAAAATTCTAATCAGCCATCTTTGTCAAGGTATATTAAGGGCCGTATGCATAGTTATTCTGCGGGTTACTTAGGGGCTACGTACGGGACACGTGATAATTTGCGTTGCAGAGTTCTCCCGCAGGGTCAAACAAGCCCACAACCTTCCCGTAAGTCAAGGAGATGGCTAGGGGTGCTTCAACGCACCCTTTGCTAGCCCGTAGCAGTTTCTGTTGTTATATAAAATGCATATGCTCCGTGCTGACAAAATATTTGAGTATGTTAATGAGTTTACCGAATTCGTTGAGCTGATTAAGCGATAATAAATGACATATTGATGGCAACCAATTTAAAAATATATACCAATTCCTGAAAGAAGATTGCAGGATATTTTGCTTCCGCTCGTACAAATATTGAATACAAGGTCAAAGAATGGACTAACAACTTCTATCTGAAATAAAATAAGCGAGAGATATTTGTTGTTACAGTATTGGTACTGAAGTAGATTTTAGATTAGATTGTAGATTAGCTTCAGAATTGATTTTAGGGGTCCAGTGGTGATTTCAAGGATCGGCCGGGGGGGGGGGAGGGGAGAAATTTCTCCCCGAGAACCATGACATTCCCTCAGGACCACATAGCCTATCGTGCTCAATGTGAATTCTCAGTATTTTCGTTACTAATACATTTCATCCGCAGAATATTGAAATCGCAAAAAAAAAAAAAAAAAAAAAAACTGGAATCATCACTGATGGGAAAAATTGACTCAATAGTTACACATATTTAATCGTGACAATGTTATTCTAATGTGTTTTACATCCTTCTCCCTGTTGGTGTTTTCCTACATTTCTCAGTTAGTATAGGTGAAGTTGAGGAGCGCTAACATCCCTTTTTTTCACTAATGATCTAACGTCTTCTGCATTCTTGGTTTCTTACCTGACCACCAGCTGCGTACACATTTATAATATGCTTGCAAACTTATATATTATAAATAAATAAGTGCGAAAAACCATGCCCAACACAGGATAAGTTTGCATTTGTTCCGATTCCAAGCTGGGCACAATTTGAGGCATAACGCATGATTTTGTCCGCGGAAGCAGGCACATTACTGTTGGTGATATGCGTATAAGGAAGAGGAAGTGGAAATCATCGAACTCCTGTTTATCGACGCGCTGTAATTGCTCAAAGTATGCATCGGTTCACGTGATTATGGAAACAATGTTAAGAAGTATGGCTCATAATTATGCAATTATAATGCAAAACTAGGTTCTAGTGACCACCTACTACAGACAGATGCATATTTTTTATACTAATTTGATCATTATTCGAGTAAACAGTTTTATCAAATTTTTACACATTTTCAGGTTAGGTTAGAGCTTTGTATTTCTTTTAGCAAAGTATGTCTATATGAAGAGCTCCATTACTACTTGCAGATTAACTTCAGGAGGGCTCAGTATAAATACAGTGTGGGCGTATAACATAAAAACTACAGTACATAAGATACGAATCAATTTGTGCTATGTGGCTAAAAGCACGAATGCTACCTAACTGAGTTATGGTAGGAGCGCATCATGCGGCTCCAAGTGATAGTGAGCGGGTGCGTCCATAGGGAGCAGGCGCGTCAGCGATGGGGGTATACGTATATACGAGGATAGTGAAAGAGCACACTTACACATACAATACTTTCATTATCACTTAAATCATTTCAATATGCTGCCATTGATGGTAATTACTTATATTTACTCTTTCATTCCTTCACGAAAAATGTAGGGGTCACATCGTATTTTACCTATAAATTTTCTATTTCGTAAAAGTGTCTGCTCGACTGAACCCCTAATTCGTTTACACAACATCGCAAACTCGCCCGTTCCCTACGGACGGACTTCGACTGTAGCCCTCCAGCTTCACGTTGGCATTAAACCGTAGTAGATGCAAAAATTGCTTGTAATAAGCAGCTTGCAAAGTTTGGTGCGTGGTTTTGAGACGTCTGGCTTTCACTATATGTATGTATGTCTTATGCAATTGTACGCAATTAGATGATAACACTAGGAATAAGTAGATAAGAAGTTTTACGCTATTTGCATGGAATATCCCCCCAAAAATACTGTATTTATAGACATAACTTTTATGCCCTCCTAAGGTTAACTTTTACTGGCAAATTGTTTAGAAAATACATTCACAAAAATACTATGGGTTGATTTTGTCCAAAAAAATTACAGTGTACATGTAATTTATTTCTAGTGGGATCTCTATTGTAAAGCTACAGCCTTACACGTTTTCTAGCTACATATCCATATTTCTTTTTGCGAGTTAATAGACTTTACCTGAAAATTAAAAAAGAAATGTATTGCTAATCTACACCGATATTTTTCCGCTTTTCTATATCACTTTATAACTATTTTCAAGTTAACAGACTTTATCTGAAAATTTAAAAAAAAAAAAAAAAAAAGAACTGTATTCCTAATCTACACCATTATTTTTCCGCCTTGGCAAGAACAAAGTTCAGAACATTTATTTCATTTTTTTGATATAGCATACGTTGTATCCATGCAGTTGCTGCTTCGATGTTAATTCTTTATCATAGTAGAATTGAGTTTCGGAGTTCTACCTTCAACTTTTTTTTGACAAAATTTTAGCCTCGCTCGAGGTGTACTAGACCAATCAGCTCTCAGTGTTAACCGTACCTGAGGGATCACTTTGGAAGCTTTATGCATTGCACAGTCAAGGGGAAGGTTGAGGAAGCCCACAGGTACGGTTCGTCTAGGGGACCCCTACGTGGTCGACTATGCATATGGCCCTAAACTAACCATCTTTGTCATCAGAACATGTTTCCGTTTTAATGGACCAGGATGCTATTGAACTCCAAAATTGTATCTTTCCTTGGAAATTATGTAATTTTGTCACCGTAATTTCGTCACCAAAATATTAGCATGTAGATAATTTCGTCACAAAAAATTTTGACAGTAATTTCGTCACCGAGACCGAAAATGACCAGTGTAATGAATGAACTAGAAAAAAGTTTTTGAAATTGCTTAGATTATTAAAGAGTTACATATATGTGAGATAAGGGAAAAACTTTCCGGTAATTCTATCACAGCAGTGACGACGCCAGCTTTAAGTTCTCAGGGTGGCAAAGGAGGGGCAGATACATTTTCGGGGGGGCGGCTATTTGCCATACCAAAAATGACATATTACGTTTGACTTATTTTACATTACATTGTGCATTTCGTTGTTTTCATATTAGACCTATATGATTATAAATTAAACTTATTTCAAGTAAAATTTGTAACTGACAAATAAGTAACGTCTGCACATGAAATATTTTTCGATGAAACTTTTGAAGCCTGAATGTAAATTGAATTACTTTCGCGTATGCTACAAGTAACACATGCGTCTAGCACTATATGCAACGTATCTCTCTCTCTCTCTCTCTCTCTCTCTCTCTCTCTATATATATATATATATATATATATATAGAGAGAGAGAGAGAGAGAGAGAGAGAAAGAAAGAGAGAGAGAGAGAACTTGCGAGGAGCTGCTGAAAATGTAATAGTCCAATCCAGAAGGAGTGTAGGTACTAGGTAGAAAAGTGAAACGTAGTTTAGAAAACATATCTCTGTATGTATATACAAATTCAAATTTTCATATTAATACTGAAATTCTTATTGTTTCTCAGGCCTCTGAAGTGATTATGTGTGCCCAAACATAATTTTACGAACATCCAGATCCTAACTGTTATAACATGTTTGTTCCACCAAGGGAAGTCACTGAAGTAAATTAATTAGGAAATCAGTGAAACACGACGGGACTCTCCTCTGTTATAGGCCCTATACAGTGGTGAAGAAGTAAGTGGCTTAGTATAAGCGTGGCGATTTCTCAACAAATTATGCTTTACCATAGTGATTAAAAGCAATGACTCTTCCCGAAATCATGAATGCAATTAGTGACATTATTCTTGAAAATTGCAGCATTTTAGCTAGTGGTGGATATAGCCCGGGGCCGGAGGGCCTAGACCACCCCAGTTTTTGAGTGACGTAAGCTATTATTTATATGGTTTTTAAAGTGTATAGTAAACTCACGATATACCTATTATAGTCTGAGGTCTGGCTGCACCCCGCTTTCTCAGTTCTGGGCATTTCTTTGGAACTCGTTGGTAGCATAATTCAGAATGGTTTGGGTATACGCAAGTTCTCGGCATAATGGGTTCCCAAAAAAACTGTCAGGAGAATAAAAGAGTGACGGTATTAAGAGAGGTCTTCTTCCAATTTGACCGTATTAATGCTGATCAATTTCGCTCACGAATAGTAACCATGGACGAAATATGGTTCTACCACTATGATCCTGAAACGAAACAACAGTCAATGGAGTAGTAGCACTCATTTCTCCCTCGCCCCAAGAAGTTCAAGACACAGAAGTAGGTTGAGAAACTGTTTGCAACATTCTTCTGGGATAAGTATGGAGTCGTGCTCGCTCACTACCTTCGCTACGGTCAGATATTTAATCCAGAATCTCTGCATTACTTACAAAACTGAAAGAAAAATTCGAAGTTCAACGCCGTGGAACATGAAAAGAATGGAATTCTGTTCCTTCAGGAGAATACACCTGTCCATCAAGCCCCTGCGAACACAACTGACATTGCATAATCTAGGACTTCAATGTCTAAATCATCATTCTTATTCCGCAGATTTAGTTCCGTCTAACTATTACGTGTACTTATTTTCCAAACTTAAATAACACTTGAAAGGACGACATTTTAGATCTGATAGGGTAATGCTACGAACAGTGGTGTGAGGAAATCTTCAGATTTTTTAACTTTTCTGCAAAAACTGGAGCACTGTACAAGGTAGTATATTGACTCCGGGGAAAGTGTAGAAGAAGTAAAACTTCACCATTCCACGTGCACTCCTGGGTTGGGCTACGAATTTTTCAGCAGTTCCTAGTCAATATGGTAGACGTCACGTCAGTACTTTGAAACAAAATAAGTAAGGGAGCACTAGTATAAACCAATTACTAACTAAAGGCCAGTACTCTGACAATACGTTTTAATGGGAATCAATTTAATTCCATAAATTTATTATTATCATTTGCAGGAAGGGAAAACACAACTCTTTTTATCCAATTAAAAAAAATAAGCCCTGGTAGTTGCAAACTAAGCTGTTATAAGCACACCCTCTGAATATTGAAAGCCGAGAATACTGTTTCATAAAAAAGAAATATAGAACGTTTAAATAAAACAAAATATGAAACTGAAAACTTCAAACCTGGATAAATACAAACAAGTTACGTAACTGGTTTTACCTTTCTTTTGTTCCCTTCGAAGTTGATCCAATGAGAAGAAAACAAGTCGACCAAATCTAGTATTGTTCGCTAGGCACAATACTTAAAAATCATAAGAAAGAAGTACTGTATAACCAAAATTTACTTCAAAAGCGCTAAATTAGAAAACAGAAGTATGCGTACATGCCCAGACGCTCAAAGAAGAAAGCTTGAGGACTAATCTGCCACATAGTAAATGCATGGAAAGTAGACTACAATTTGACGATGAGATTGGTTATGATACTGATATAAAATACTACATGTAGAATGTTCAAAGATTGTAGGAGTCTGGGGGGGGCAGTCTAGGTGGCAGTCAGGGGGGCAGAAGTATCTACTAGGGGGGCGCTCGTTCCCATTGCCCCCCTCTAGCGTCGTCACTGTATCACAAAAATATTAATTAGCATTTAGGAAATTTTGTCATGGTTAGTTTTCACTTTTGCTCAAAGTAGCTTACCTTACCTTAATCAAAGTTGGAAAACAATTCAGTTGGTGTTGGACTCTTGAATATAGAAGTTTCGGATACTCGACGCAAGAACAAACACTATTAGAAGAACATAATGCCAGATGTTAAACGCACAGGCAAAATAGCCCCTAATGGGTTGGTATATCACCATTAACAAATATTAGGTTTTGCGAATATCAAAATTTCAGTACAGAAAATAGCAAACAAAATACAACTTCTTATAATACAATAAGTGTTTTACATGTTCATTTTCTACTATGCATAACATTACAGGAAACACAAAGCAAAAAATATTTCAAACTTTTAATTTCAGTGTTATACGCTAAACACAATGACTGAACTGTTTTTGCAGAGTCTGAAACACTCTTTTAGTTTTCTTTTTTGGTTTTTGACCCACAGCATTTTGATGAAGCACAGTTGGAACTTTTGCTTTATCTTGTTGAATTCCATGAACAAACTTCCAAATAGTTGTGTGGGACATTCCCATCAGATGGTGAAACTTTTCGTTCCACGATTTACAAATATTATTTGTCGCAGGAATGTTGTTCAGGGTGCCTTGGTGTCTGGGAGATATAGAGGGAACATATTGTGTAGACGAATATTTCCAGACCGAGTACAGTTTTGAGTCTAAGCTTTTGGACCTTCTTTCACGTTGACCGAGTCAGAAGATAATAACAATTCGTCCAAAATATTTAGAGGAAACTTCCAAAAATATTTGTTTTTTTCTTCCTTTATATAAATTGATTTTCTTAACAGACTTTCAACAACTATTTGCCAAAGTTTACTCAGAGTTGAAATACAATACTCCTCCTTCAATGGCTCCTAGAAAGGTTGATTTTTTCATTTGACTCAGTCAACGTGGAGGAAGGTCAAAGAGTTTGGGCTCACAAAGCGGTACAAGACCGATGAAAATTTTGTCTAATTTGCGGTGAAATGAACGGATAGGCATTTATTAACATATTTGTTTTTTTTTTTCTGTTCTGAAATTTCGATAATATTGTCAAAACTTAATATTTTTAAATAGTAATATACCTATGAATATACAAACCCACTAGTGGCGCATTTTGCCTGTTTTTTTAACGTTTGCTGATGCTGGTATTATGTTCTAATATTGTTGGTTCTTGCGTAGAATATAAGAACTTTGATTTTGTTAATATTTCCCTGATAGAATTACCGGAAACTTTTCCTCTTATCTCAAATATAATATTTTACATATACAGGGTGTTTCAAAATAACACTGACAACCTTTGGGAGGTGATTCTTGACGCCAAGATGAGACAAAAAGTATAGACTAACCAGTGTGCACAAATGCTTGCTTTTGGAGTTATAGGCTACCGAAAACATGAAAAAATTATTGTAAAGGTCTATAACTCCAAAACTATGGGACCTACCGTAGTCGGGTTAAGACTTTACTTAGGAACTAATATGTGTCCTATCCAAAAATCCATGTTTGAGAATACTTTGATACTTCCGCAACACTTTTTAAAGAGAGAGTTTGGCTACGGGGATACAATTTGAAGTACTCACAAACTTCCTCTATAAAAATTGTTGCGGAAGTATCGCAGGATTCTGAAACAGATATTTGGATAAGGCACATACTAGTTCTTAAGTAAAATTCTGAGCCGACTACGGTAGGTCCCACAGTTTTGGAGCTATGGATCTTTAAAATTCATTCTTTCATGTTTTCGGCAGTCAATAACTCCGAAAGGAAGCATTTGTGCACCCAGGTTGGTCTATAATTTTTCTCTTATCATCGTGTCAGGAATGACCTTCCAAACGTTGTCGGTGTTGTTTTGAAACCTATTATTGCAGAATATTATTTGAACCTCTTATTGCAGAAAGAAAACATGTCCAAATTACCAGTGACGAAATTACCGTGAGAAAATTTCCGGTGACAAAATTACCGCCGCCCCTTTTCTTGAGGTATTTTTTTAAAAATTCTTTTTAATGTTATCCATTTTTTTTTGTTACTTATGGGCAGGACAGAATTGTAGGCTTGTCTGGAAGGCAGGTTAAAGTGTTTAGAAGAGTTCCTGAGCCTAAAAGTATCCACTATCAAGCCAACAATATTCATGTTACACTAAACACTATGTGGAGTTAGAGACGAGAAGTACATCTCATGATATTTTGAAATGCTGAAATTCGTTTTTAGGTGTTCAAGGACATTTTTACCATACGTTATCACTCAGACACTTTTTTTTTAAAATTCAGGACAACAGGAACTAGCCAATCAAGTCAATCGCTTTTATTTGAACAATGGAAAACTTGTTGGAGATGGTCGAGGAAGTTTTCATTAGATCAACAACGTCATCTACTGTGTAGTATCTTTCCTCCTTTCTCAGCTTCTTCTGTGTTATCCCGAAATCCCTATCATTGGACATGAAGGAGTGATCTCTAACGGGGAAACTACAAAGTCTCATTTATTGCTGAAGGAACTCGTCCGATATATATATATATATATATATATATATATATATATATATATATATATATATATATATATATATATATATATATATATATATATATATATATATTTTGTGACGCTGAGTTCAAAAATATGGTTACATTGCACTTTATTGAAGGAATTGAAGAAGATTATTTTGATTAATATGCGTTTTAAAAGACATTTTTTCTCTCTTGACTTGCCACAAGCTAGCAACAGAGAAAGGAAATACGGAAACCCTTCTGAAGGTGACTAATGTTGCTTTTGCTGTGCAATTTTGTACGAGTTTACTTGTCGAAGGTTACTCATAGTCATCCTACTGGATACATAATCATGATTTTGACAACGTGACACCGCATTAATATGCTGAAATTGGTTAAATAGTTAGGAATCTATAGATAAGTCTAGAAATCATGCTTTTGAATTCTTCCGGCTGTGACAGTACACGTATGTACATGTGTGTCACGCCACGTATTCTGGGTGCGGCAGTCTCTAAGAGCCAATTAGAATGCAAAAGAGCAATAAGTTTCCATATTTGTGGAGATGATAAAACGGATGTACTGACTGATATAAGGTTTGGGTGTGTTCCTCGTAAAATAATAAAAAGGGACCTCAAGGTCTCAATGATTGATTCGGAACGCCAAGTTGTTAAGTGTTAGAAGACTTCTAATACAAGGTATGTAAGAGCACTTGTTGCATTACTAACTTCAATTAAGAGATGTCATGCAGTACTATAAAATGATTTGTCTGCCTATCGTAAAACTTTCAAGGTTAAGAACAGTGGTCGCATATTCGTATATCATCTTCCATCTCCAATAACTTAAATATCTGAACAACTTGCCTGTTAATCGATCTATATTACGATGTATAACAATCAAATGAACTATCAAATATCAAACTATTCTTGTTAAATCATTCAACTAAATGTTGTTGTGTATTACCATTTTAGTTATGTAATAAACTTACCTTTTATAAATAATGTTATCATATATATATAGGGTAAACGGTAACTGTGTGGACAAACTTCAGCAGATGATTCCGGACACCTGTACGAGAAAAAAGTCTTTGGAACATATGCGCGCTGTGCAAGGGGATCAAGTTTGGGAGATATAGGACGCTGAAAGCATGGGGAAATTAATTTTAGAGCTCCATAGTTCCACTATTCTGAATGACAGAGCTAAGGCGGCAAGGTCACCTCAAAGAAACCGAACCTGCTCTATCCAAAAATGCCTATGCTAAAATCGTGACGTTCGTGTGCAAGGGATTCCCCAAAGGAAGTGGGGAATCCCCGAAAATTGTCTGTCGAAATGTGGGTTTAAAGTTGCACGGTTCGAAAGTTATACGAACAGTAAGCAATGATTTGTTGTCGGAAATGTCATATCGCCAACATTATCAACATGACGCAGGAGTGTACACTTGCTATGTGGGGTTGCATACCTGCAACATCAGGCAGGAGTTACAAAGGGAAGAATATGCTCTTGAGTTACTATACATGAGATGGGGAGTCGTTTGCAATGAATAGAAAGGCGCATTATGTAAACAACGGCAATATTATGTAAGCAATTCACTGCAATATACATGTGGAAGAGCTATATACACGTGGTGAGTTGATTTAATATTATGCATATACATTTCAAATTGTCATAAATTTTATATGTTGTGTTACATATGTTAATTATTGCTGCATATGAAAAATATTCGGTTATAGTATGTTCCCGCGACTGGCGTCTCTGGCATGTACAATTGGGGGGGGGGGAATTAAAGAAGTGATTTAAATGGTACTACCTAGCAAAACCTGTTTATTAATTTCGATTCAAAATATTGGGGGACGCGTCCCCCCGCCAGAGACGCCCGTGTTCTCGCCGCGCAATAGAACTATTGCATAATCGTTCTCAGCTACGCCAGAACAAGACACGCAATAAAAATAAGTGAGTAAGACTATGACTCAAGGTACTAGATTTGGGGTAATTGCTGTATCGCCGGATCAATTTTAGGAAATTTACCGGGTCAATTGGAAACTTGTGAGGAAGAATGAGTGAAAGTCAGGTAATGGGAATAGTAAAAGTTAAGAAAGTGGTTGTTTTCGATGTAAGCTTCACTGTATGTGGAGGCGGATAGACTATTTCGCGGAGAGGTAGATACACTTGTTATGATATAGTGGCGCGAAAGGCAGTGGAGAAATGGTGCGTGTATGTCAAGGGAATGACATATCATGTGTGAGTTATATAGAAGTACCGGTATTAAAAAATAGGGGGTGCGGTGGCTCAGTGGTAGAGCGTTCCCCTCCGGTGCTTGGGATCCCTGGTTCGATCCCACCTTGCGCCGTATGGACTTTATGGTGCACAAATACCGTGCTCATGGGTTTTATCGGGGTTCTCCCGTTTCATCCCACTTTCTTCATTCCACTATTTCATTCATTTCTCATCATGACCGTCTCTTTTAGCCTAACCGGCATATCTGTGGGACGTAAAATTTAAAGATTTCATTTCATTTTTTATTAAAAAAAAAAAAAAAACGAGCGACAGTTAAGAAACTGTAGTACACGATTTTCTTCTTGAAATTGCAAAAGTTTACAAACCTTAGTTTTGAAGGTAAGTGGCTTCTAACTCAACGGCAATGTATTTCTGCAAAGTGTACGAAAGCTGTATTTTATGTTTACAACTGAAGCGTTACTAGTATGAAACCATAACAAGTGATATTAAAATAGGCCCATATGATTACCAAGGCCCATATGTTTTCACTACCCTCGCTTAGGCGTATACTCACCGTCACTGACGCACTTGCTCCCTTCGGACCCCCCGGCGCTAAAGCTCAAGCCCACCAGCGTCGCCCTGCCCTGACTCACTTATGTAGAGTTCATGCTCTTTAGTGGTCAACTAGCACCAGGGGCGGATCCGGGGCAGGAAACTTTCCAAAAGAGGAAACTTTGTTATTTTATATATAAATAAAACCTATTCCAGAGTTTGGAGTTCTTAAAAGTAGCTCTAAGTAGTAGTATTGCAACCCACCGCTCCACCCAGAAGTCCGTCCTGGATCCGCCCCTGATTAGCACAGGTTGGTTTGTGTGTTTTTTTTTTTTGCACTGTAGTTCTGATGCCCCTAACCTAATGTAACGTAATCGAACGTAACTTAATTTAGTTCAACCAAATATACCGATTGGAGTACGTTTTGGTACTTTTTTTTTTTTTTTTTCAATTTTCAAATTAGTCCTGCGATACAGCAGTAATTTCCTCAATTTAGATTAGATTAGTTTGGATAATTTTTAGATTAAGAGCTCTGGCTTACTGCTAGAGGTGATAACTTAATTTTGTTTTTTGGTGAATAGTTGTTGCATAATAGAGTGAGAAAGTGATCTTCAACGTTTTATTATCGCAAAAATACTTAATAAAGCGAGGCGGTATAGATACAGGCTGGACCCCTATAATACAATGAAATGAACGACATTTCCAAGCAGAAATCCGTACTCCAGGGGAAAAACGTCAGCGCGGTGAGTGGTAGACCCGGTTTGAATCTCTCCGCCACCACATACCTTTTATTACAATATTTTTATTTATAATTTTTGCTTTATTAATTTTTATTTAAATCTCATTTTCCAGGGGGTGTTACCTTTGTACTTTAAAAAATTTAGAAAATCATTGACGTTTAAAATCCTTTTTCTAATAGTTGATGGTGAAACGACAGCCTGGAAAGTCCGTATTCCGACGGATTGCTGCGGCTTTTTTCCTCCGAAGAAAGCGTTTGCAACGAGCAAATTTTGATTGCATAGAACATTGTTGTTCTTAGTGGTCCTGATAGTGAAATATGTGCTTTCAGGGGGAAAATGTACTACGGTAACTGTTATAAGTTTTTCACATTAGGCCCAAAGACGTGTTAATTGAATTATTCTTAACGGGCATTATTACCTGTTTACTTGTTATTTTTAGGTCGCTTTCAAGCATTTGTAAGTAATTCCCAGATACTTTACATCTACATGGCACTTAAATCGTACTGAGAATTGTAGAAATGTACTGCGTATGTACCGAGTGAAACATTACTGGTGGGAATCCGCCATGATTTTCATTGCATTGCTACGCGCCTTTCCAGCAGTTTCCCGACTGCTCGAAAGGACCTCGTTTCGATGTCAGCTTCCCGATACTTCCACAGGGGGCTTTCTAACTCTTGCCGCCGTCGAAAAGTGGCCATCTGCCGACTGGAAATCAACCCTTCAGGAAGGCAAAATTTTCACCACCTTTTACAGTAGCTTTGCCTAAGGTTAGTTTTATACGGAAGCATTTATCGTAGCAGATGTGTTGCCAAAAATTTCATATAATATTCTATGGCATCAAAAGTTTATGGTGTTTTTAAACGGTAGCATTTTGATAAGCATCTGTAGTGACGTAGCAAACAAATCACTGGAGAAGAGCGCAATTATGGCTCCGAAATTAAGCGTGAGGTAGCTAAAGCTATAGTAATTGTAATAACAGTCCTCGCTGGTCATATTAAAAAACGAAAATCACAAAGAAGTATGTGGGCAAAGAGCATCCCTACTCCAAGTCATTTTTCTTTACTACATTTCAATTTCCCACACAAAATAAAGAGCATGCATATTTGGTTCAATTTGTGTCAAATATCCATGCTCTTTGTTTTGTATGGAAAATTGAATTGTAGTAAAGAAAAATGAGTTAGAGTAGGGATACTATTATTATGTTGATTAAAAAATATGAGGAACATCCTTGTTTGTACAAAGTTAAAAGCGTGCAGTTTCATTATACGGATCCACACAGAAATTCATTAAAAAAAAAAAAAAACTCTCATTTATTGTACCTTCAGCAATCATTTCTGAGGTGTGCTCTTGCATTCTCCGGTGCAGGCTCACTTTAACAGGTGGCAACGTGTAGTTTTACTATACGGATCCATAGTACAAGTAGTAGTAGTAGGAGGAGGAGGAGAAGGAGTAAGTAGTAGTAATAGTAGTAGTAGTAAGAGTAATAGTAGTAGAAGTAAGTAGTAGTAGTAGTAGGAGGAGGAGGAGTAAGTAGTAGTAAGAGTAGAAGTAGGAGTACTTAGTAATAGTAACAGTAGCAGTAGGTGTAGTAATAGTAAGAATAGTAGTAGTACAGTAAAACCTCCCTTAACGGACACCTCTCAATAACGGACACCTCTATAATACGGACAGATTTTTTTGTCCCGGCAAAAATATATGTTCTCTTACGGAACAAAACCCTCCCTTTTACGGACACTCTCAGATACGGACGCGGACAGTCCTTTTCCGCCCAAACGTTTGAATAACCTCTTCATAACGGACAGGAATTGTTCTCGGTTCTGCGATATATTACAGTATACAGAAAAGTTTTTTCCCCATAAGTGTATCTCTCATGAGTCCAGACCTGGTGAACAGCTGAACTTGAATTTTTTTTCCGTAATAAACTGCTTTCTGGCGGAAATCTTAGAAAATTTTCAATAAGCAATAACACTTATGCAGGGTTAGTCGTAAGGCCAGGAATTCTATGCGAAAGATCTTCCCTTCCCTAACAAATTTAATCCTTTTCGTCTGGATCTTGCATTTTTACCGACAATTTCATAGATAACAAAACAAACATTGTTTGTTTTACAATAACATTTTCAACGAACAATGCTACCTCTCTTACTTTTTTGGAAAAGAAACATTTTTCTTTTACTCGTGATACTGGAACAAGTGTGGGTTGGAGTTTTCCTGGCTTCCTTTTTTATTTTCTCTAAAAGGATATTCTTTGTGATTGGGCCTGGGTCAATAAATATGCACCCCCAATAGCTTGCCTTTTCATCCATTCTGTCAACGAAGATGCCGCGCCAGTACACACACACACACATGTTTCTTCTGCAATCGTACTGAGGATTTTTAGAGGACACTTACTAATGAGATACTTACTAATGCCTTTTTCGTTAAACATTGCCCAACAATAATAGGCTATGATTTAATAGAAATGAATTTCTCCTTCATCCCTCCCAGTAATTCAAATTGTACTAAATAAGACTATTTTCATATTGAATTTTACGTATTTACGCCCATACATAATATATTTACTGTATATTACTGCATTCAATTACCCTTAGGAGAAATTAAATTTCTGTAACCTCTCTATAACGGACACCTCTCAGTAACGGACAAAACTTCATGGCCCATTGGTGTCCGCTATTGAGAGGTTTCACTGTAGTAGGAATAGGAGTATAAGTAGTAGTGGTACGGTAGTAGTAGTAGTGGGAACGGGTTAGAAGCCCCGAAGGGGTTAGTTGGTTCTGTTCTCGATACAAAATGGGGAAATTACAGACTTGCCAAAATTTTATGGCAGCTTATTGAAGATTACGTGCATTTCAGGTTGGACTTTAATTTCTATATTTCCACGTAAATACGCATTTCAGATGTAAGTGCACACCATATTTCCATTACTTATACACTATCCTATTAAAAAATTATAAATTTCTTCAGTAAATTTTAAAATCTATGGCTCTGTATAGTATAACTGCACCGTTAAAAGTCCTTTGTATCATAAGAAGCATATGCGAAAAAGGGCTTTAGAAGAAATAGTAACTGAAATATCTGTTTTTAGTTTTGGAGCCATAATTGCGCTCTTCTCCAGTGATTTGTTTGCTACGTCACGACAAAATGCTACCGTGTAAAAGCATTATACTTTTGATGCCATAGAATATTGTACAAGATTTTTGGCAGCACATCTGCTGCGAGAAATGCTACGATAAATGCTTTCGTCTAAAACTAGCCTAAGTCTGCCCCCGTGCTATGATTTCTCGGCAAGGGTACAATTGCTAGTTCTGAAAGTATATAATACTTGCATATCCCATTCAATTTCTTCTTTTTTGGCTTAGAGTGCTGCAAAAAAGCAAAAAGGAAGAAATTTTATACTGGGACACAAAAAATGCAAGTATTATACTTCAAGAACTTGCAAGAGTGCTCCTTGCCGAGAAATCGTAGTATTGGGGATTACTTAGGCAAGTCTAATGTAAAAGATTATGAAAATTTTGCCTTCCTGAAGGGTTGATTTTCAGTCGGCAAAAGGCCACTTTTTAGTCACTGGATGCAATGCATGTTATGCTGACTCCCTCCTGTTCCTTCTGAAGGTGGACAAACAGCGTGCTCGTGGGTTTTCTCGGGGTTCTCCCGTTTCGTTCCACTTTTTCATTCAACCATTTCATTCATTACTCATCATCACCGTCTGCTTTAGCCTAACCGTCATAACCGCGGGACGTAAAACCGAAAGATTTCATTTTTGTGTTATGATGGCAAGACTGCTTGTGTAACACTACTGTTGTGTTCTTGGTCACGTGTCCTCCTACCGAAGGTATCAGGTTATCCTCACATATTTTTTTTTTTATTTTCTGGCTTTTACCGGCGTTTGTGGGGTATAACTCAGCACAGTATCAATCGATCACTCTTGGCATATGTACAGTATTATACGTACCTGATAAACAAGGTATTTCCGCACCGAGTGACTATCACTACGATGATTAGCGATCCATAATTAGTCAGGGTACCAATTTTCATAAATATCTAGCTGTCACAGTTTGCATATGTCCCTTGTAAGTGATTTACTATAATCTACTAAATTCCTAATGTCTATAGAAAGTTAGGAAAGAAATGAAAATATTATAGCTATTCATGCGCAGGTCTGAATTACATCAGCTCGCTGTTTCGCTTTCATCGTTTTCATAGTTTCGGTCACTTGTTTTGGACTGCCACTTATCAACAAGTAATATATAAAATATGATTGAATAAGTCTATGATCGTGTAAAAATTATTTGTAACTCTTCATTCGCGACTCCTGTTCAACTGTCTTGAACAATATGGGCGGATTTTCATGCAAGCGTCCGTTGCGTTCCTTGCTTGCGATTTCTATGTGTAGCCAACAGAAAGTTGTACCGTATTATACGTAGAACCGTACTTAAGCAACTTTCTCAATTGGCTATTCAGCCAAATCGCAAGCAAAGAACGCGACGAACACTTGCATGAAAATCCGGCTTAATCCTTGAACTTGTAAATTTGAGGTATTCAATGGTCTTGTTCAAGCTTTCTTTCATCGTCTTTAACGAGCTTAAGGTCATCACTTAGTAACTTATTAGAGACTGTTCGGTTAGGTATTTACCAGTTTCACAAGATATACTCGGCCAAGAATATTTCATAATCCTATAAAGAATTAGATGCGACCCATCGAGAATTATAGGAGATAGCGAGATCGCAGGCTACGAGCATAGGGTTAGGGCGCCGGAAACATCGTGGCAACTACATAAGTTTTGTTGTGCCGGAAAACAATTATGATTTCGGCTGTGGTCCAGGGAGGAGACCACTTAGGTGTATGATTAACCCCATCTCGTCTCTCTGAGAAGGTTCAATTTGTGTTACCAGTATTTTGCAGTCTATTTTCACCTCCCGTTTGTTCAAATCCCGCCCCAGGAAAAATCTTCTGAAATCATCATTGCCCTAGAGTAAAGGTCTAAAGTTTTGAAAGGAATTTAAAGAAATTCCGTAGAATCGTTAACCTAATTTATACTCGATGAAGTAGTTAGCCCTTCCAACTTCACCTATAACTTTTGAAACTTCATTATATCTAACAGAACAGAGTTTGTAAAGATTTTGTAAGGGAATGATGTTTGGAAAATTAAGAAAACATATGAAAAATATATATTTATGGACATGCTTCTTGGGACCTCCCTGAAGTTCCTCTGCACAAAATTTGTATAATCTCATGTCAACTAGGTTAAGACTCTCTTTTCGTACGGGTTTACGTCAACGCATTGCGACACTCGATATAATACAATTATTTGTTGGGCCAGCTATACATTACAGGACAGATCCTAGGAAATCTCTTACGATTTGTCCTGGAGTTAAAATCTCAAGATGTATGGTATCAGATCGCATGTCATTTCCTGTGTTCTGAACGATCCTTCGAGCTTTCTCTTGTTTAGAGCACGCTCTATTTCGCGACATTCATTTTCTACCGCAGATTGTCGAGAAGCAGAAGTAACGTTAGAATATGACGTCATGATCATAAAGAAAGAATCGTAACAGTTGAAAAACGAACAGCTAAACAAGATTTTTAAATGAGCATGTGTGTGTATGTGAAGTCTTATATATTTCCTTCCAATAAATCAGCATACGAAAAGAGGTTACATTTATTTGTGTGATAGGTAATAAACCTACCATACTGTGGTTTATAAATGTACTGAGATCTCATATGGCACAATTCTAACTATTCAGTTACCGCACTGAATCAAACGAAGGAGGATGGAATTTGTACCAGCAAGTCATTACCATCCTCGTTCAGTTTGCTTCATGTGTACACAAAATCATAATGATTATATATGCTTGTGCTTGCGAAAAATCAATCACAAGTACTATAATCAAAAGTACCAGTGCGGTGGTTGTATACACGACTCAAAAGTGCATTACCACCTGCAATTCTACCTTTCCTGCAATAGTAGGGCCTCCAAAAAGCTCGGTACTTGTGTTGGTTCAGAATTCGAAAGACGGTGGACCAAACCTCAATTTTGTTACAAATATATCAGTGTGGTAAACTGCTAATAAGAGAATAAAATAAATTGTTACGAATGACGATTTTATTATTGTGAAGGCAATAGATGACATAAAAAGTTACAAAATAATCTTACTTAAGGAGTTCAAACAAGATGAATGGCAAGAAATAGATATCAGAGAAGAGCATTTCTCTCCTTCCAAAAACAAAAAGAATCTCGTAGAAAAAGAAAAATGTTACATAAAGTACATGTTTAATATAAACATTTAACTGCAGAAAAACAAACATCCATACGAAACGGAAAGAGAGACAAACAGAGAATGAAAGACACCTGTGGCGTACTAGACTTCTAGGCCTCCCACGCAAGATAAAGCGAAAGAACCATAGTTCTAAACGCAGTAATTATAAATATTATTATTATTATCATTATTATTATTATTATTATTATTATTATTATTATTATTATTATTATTATTATTATTATTATGAAAAGCTCGTTTCCTTTTCAAAATCTTTGACTGTGCCTAAGAGCATGTGTGCATATAGCGGTCATGTGTGCACCTTTGGTTAATAAGCGGTCCCAAAGGCCAAAAGGATGGAAATCTCCGAGAGAGGAATAGAAAAACTTTCTTATGATAAATTCTAGGTCAGAGTTCGAAGCAATTGCTTTAGACAGGTGCTTTTTTGTTTCTTTTTCCGGGAATTGAAAAGTTCTGGTGGCTAAGACATTATACTATATAATATTGCAAGTTTGCAAGTGAATTTATTTACCTTGCAGTTTGTGGTACCGTAATAAAGAAGTTATCATTAGAGGGCCTTATTATAAAAAGTAAGTTTTATTTCTTCATCCATAGCAAGTCTTAGGGGGCCCTTATATCTTGCCCTCCCCCAATATCGATAATGAAAATTCAGGATGATATATCGACATATCGCACAGGCCTAGATTCGAGAAATGATGCTTGAAATATACTGGAATCAACAATCAAACTCTAAATATGTTCTTCCATTTCTGTGTCCAAGCTTGAGGGGGAAGATCGTAAAACCGAATAAAAATTTTAAGCCAAAAATGAGTAAGAGTAGTTATACTTTTCCCTTAATAGAATACTATTAATAGAAAACTATTACTGTAATTTACTGTTACTTCTGTTTCTGATTGTCGTTACAAGTCAGCTACAGTACAGGTACGTAGGCAAGGGAGGGTGGGTCCGGAGATTCGCACCCCCCCTTTCGAAAAAAGAAATTAAAAATTAAGGAATGATGAAACGAAAAGGAATGTGAAAATGAATAATCAGCGTTAAGAAGTTATTGACGAGTGTTTTACTGTGTGTTTCAAATGATAAGTTACATAGGCAGTAGCCAATGACACGCAAACTTGAGCATAACGTTGTCGACATGTATCCTTCTCATTGTTTCTTCACCACTCCAGCCTTATGAGGAACGCATTACCCGAATTACTTGAAATACATGTTGATGAATGAGCGGGATATCCTGGAAAAGTCAGGGAGTTTGAAATTTTAAGAAGTTACAGAATTTTCAGAATGTCTGCTACTATCAGAGAAGTTTCAAGCTTTCGAAAACATATTGCCATTCTCTAATAGTGTGGACATTTTTTAATCATAATTTTTCGTCATTGCTTCTCTGGAGTATCAAACATGTTATTTCAGGAACAGTTTTATACTGCTCCTTAACTTGTCATTTTTAACAGATAGAAGGTGGCGGAAAGAAATTTCTGTTGACATTTGATTCAACAGAGAAAGGAACGTAGAGTTTGTAAAATATTTGTAAGACATTTTTGGATATGTACTTTTTATAACAGTCGATATACCTTTTATAATAGTTGAGGTCATAATGAAAGGAAAGTTGTTATATTTGAATGAACAGAGTAAGGAACATAGATATTGTAAAATCTTTTTCAATAGCTTTTTTATATTCTATATATGTATGTACACTTTGATTTCATATATTCCAGCCTTTAGGTTTCACAGTGTTAACCCATAACAATCCAAAAACTACTTTCCATTTTAGCATGTTTAGATTTGTTGCAATTATTATTTTTTTTTTTTTTAAAAAAAAAAGCTCGGAACCAAATAATTTTATTGAGTAATGGAAAGTATTTGGTTGAAATTTTATATGTTACTGCACAGTAAGCTCTACATAAAGTTCCATAGTAATGGGAGCTGAACGACACAATGTACGAAAGAATGCTTGGGGCCAGTCTTCACCTCCATGGCTCAAATCTGTTCCCATAACCGCGGGGTGTGTGCTACTATGTGGTGGTTGCCCCGTTTGTGTAACAAACTCATGACAGTACACCCAGATTAGCTAGTGTCTAAAAAAAAAAGTTGATTTTTGGGTGGTCATTTTGGATTAAAGTTTCTTACATTGCCGTGATGCAGGCACGTAGCCATGGGGTGGGTCCGCGGGGTCCGGACCCCCCCTTCGGATCCAGAAATGAAAAATATTAAGGAAGGATGAAACAAAAAGAAACGAGAAAAAGATGAATCAGCCTCCAAAATATAAAACTAGAACAAGTGTTTGGTTACTCTTTCTTATGAGGAGCTTTGTGTGGAGGAAACCCGGGGGGGGGGGGGGGGGTTGAAAATTGGTATTAGTGTAACGAAGCATTCCGAATTCCATCTATCTGCATTAGATAACAGACTCACAGGTAGAACTTAAGAAATGCCCAGAATAACCAATAACATGAGCCATTTTGAATTTCGCGGCACCTCTAATCCATTTTATAGGATGTCTTTACTCCCAAAAGAGGATCTCGTTGCTATGCTTGACGGCATTAAACGAAGATAAGAAAAGAGGAAGAAAGAAGACAAGTAGAAGCGAGTTCGAATGACCTCGGAAGTCAATATCTTTTTTCAATACTTTTTTTTTATTTTCTTTTACTCAAGACTTCTTCATAGTTTTTCTTCTTAAAATACTTACTAACATGTCCTCATTTTATTGTCCTAAAAGACCAATATGGGTATGTTTTCAGTAAAAGAGTTTAAATTGCTCGCTCCTCTGGTGTGTAACCATAGTATTGCATGCCACTTACCCCCCGATTACGAAATCCTGGCTAAACGAACAAATATATAGTAGTAATCGCCCCACTTGGCCGAACTTTTAATTATCCAATTTGGGTCCCCATGGACCATAGTGAATGAATCAGGGATGCTTTGGCCCGGGATTACGTCACCTATTGAAATTTTGCTTATGCTTATTCAGGGGCCATGCACGATGGTACGAATGATTCAGAGGTACCTTGGCCATGCTATGACGTCATTGAATTGGGAGTATTGGATCAGAGGTCATGATGATTCTTTAAAATTACTAAAAATATGGTCATGATGATTCATTACGTTATGAAATAGTACAGGTTTACGAATGCTTTCGTTCCCTTTTATGGCATAAAATTTGGAGATTGTTATATCTTTGATGAGATGGACTAACACTTGTGCAAATGAAATCTTTAGTTTTACGTCCCACGATTATGCCGGTTAGGCTAAAGGCCCATACAGCAGAGGTGAACGCTCTACCACTGAGCCACCGCACCTCTACTGGTATGAATGAATTAGAGATAGTTGGTTCGATCTAATATGTTCGTTTAACGTCACTGAACTGGGATTTTTAGCTTGGAGCTTATGATGGCTTGTTTCGTTCCCTTTTATGGGTATAAAATTACCAAACAAGGTTTGATCTCTTTCTTGATGATCTATTACAGTATGAATTAGTAGACCCCAGTAATAGTATAAATTAGTATTAGTATTAATATGAAACTCGAAAACTTTGGAGTTCCTCCGTGGCTAACCGGTTAGCGTATACGTCTTTAACGTGGGAGACCAGGGTTCGATTCCCGGAAGAAGCTCATGCGGTTCGGATTGTTATCCCTTTGATGAGATGGACTAACACTGGTGCAAATGAAAAATCTTTAGTTTTACGTCCCACGATTATGCCTATTATGCTAAAGGGGACGGTGACGATGAGAAAGGAATGAAAGTGTGGGAGAAAAATGGAGCATAATGTTGTCCACCACAAAACTATTTTCTCGGGGGTTTGAACCAGGACCCCATACAGCAGAGGTGAACGCTCTACCACTGAGCCACCACGTCCCTTACTGGTGCGAATGAAGTAGAGATATTTGGTTTGAGCTAATGTGTTTGTTTGACGTCGGGCTGACCCTATTTCACTTTTGGGACCCACATGGACCATAGCGAATGAGTTAGAGATGTTTTGGTTCGGGATTGCATTACCTATTGAAATTTTGCTTATGTTTACTCAGGGGCAGGGGTCACTCAGGACACATAAGATCACCTTGATTTACATCAGGAGTTGGGGGGCGGGAGGGGAGTATCGGACCTCGTTCCCTTTGATGATTATTGATTTTGGAGCCTTATTACGTTATATGGAGGCGTATTTAAAATTATTTCCTTAAATTTGATAAGTACTTTGTGATCCACTTTGTTCCGTTTCAGGGGTGAACATGGATACCTTGCAATCGTTCCGAGTTCGATTCTTGGTGCTAGTTTAGGAAATGTTGAATTTAACGTCCCCAGCGAAAACGATGGTGATGAGAAATGATAGGACGAAACAGGGGAAAACATGTTCCCTTTTAGGAGTACAAAATTGCCAAAATATAAACGTAAGCAATACGTTGTACCACGTGTTTGGTCTTTTGGCCCAATTTATCCTCTTGGATGAGGTCCTATTACCTTATATAGTTATATGGGCGTATACAGGGGTTCATTATCTTTCATAAGATATGGGTATATTTGTGCACCCCTTTAAAATTTGAGTGGAGTACTTTGGCCCACACCCTTCAATTTTGGAAATTGCCCAATTTAAACATTTGGTATAATAGTATAGGGCTCTAATATATATTATTATAAATTTGGGTGGTCCACCTCGTTCCTTTTAGGGGCACAAAATTACCAAATTTTACTGCAACCACGTGTTTGGTATTTTGGCTCATTTTATCACCTTGGATGAGGTCCTATTACCTTATATAGTTATATGGACGTATACAGATGTACATTTCCTATTATAAGACATAGGTACATTTGTGCACCTCTTTAAAATTTGGGAGGAGTACCATAGCCCACCCCTTAAAATTTGGAAATTTTTCAGTTTAAGCATTCGGTATTATACTACTGGACTCTAATATGTATCATGATAAATTTGGGTGGTTCACTTCGTTCCGTTTTAGGGGTACAAAATTGCCAAAATATAAACATAAGCAATATGATGTACCACGTGTTTGGTTTTTTGATCCAATTTATCCTCTTGGATGAGGACCTATTACCTTATATGGTTATATGGTCATGTATAGAGGTCTATTCCCTATCATAAGACATAGGTACATTTGTGCATCCCTTGAAATTTTTGGGAATGGTACCTTGGCCCACTCCTTAAATTTTAGAAATTGCCCAACCACGTGTTTGGTCTTTTGGCCTAATTTATTCTCTTGGATGATGTCTTATTACATTATATGGTTATATGGTTATATATATAGGGGTCTATTCCCTATCATAAGACATAGGTACATTTGTGCACCCCTTTAAAAATTTGGGAGGGGTACCCTGGCCCACCCCTTAAATTTTGGAAATCGCCCAATTTAATCATTTGGTATAATAGTATAGAACCCTAATATAGATCACTATAATACCCCTATGCACTCCTCTTAAGCTTTTTGATAAGAGAGAACCACGATACTTTAAGGTTACCTTCTTGGTCTTGGTGTTAGTTCGTGTAATTTATATCTTAAATAACATTGACGGTTTAGTTAAAATCATCTCAAAATATTTTAGCCAAAATTTTTCAGTGAGTGCAAAGAGGGAATTGTTTCACGGTTAACCGCCAAACGTTATCCGGTTTTTAACTATTCGATTAAAAATTATCGGTTTTTAACTATTCGATTAACAAATAAACGGTTTTTAACTATTCGATTAAATTTTGAGTCCACTAATTTCCAGTTATTACAAAAGTTCAAGTGAAAATTTGAAACTAAATTGTTTCGAACTCAAATTTTTCAAATCAAAAATATTCAAACTGAAATTTTCAAATTAGAAACATCAAACTAAACTTTTCGAACAAAAAAGTTGAAATCAATATTTTCGAATTCAAATTTTCAAACAAAAGAAATCAAACTGAAATTTTCGAATTATAAACATCGAACCAAAATTTGAAATAAAACTTTTCGAATTCAACTTTTTAAACCAAACAATTTCACACTGAAATATTTTAAACTAGAAATTCTAAACTAAAATTTTCGAATCAAAACATTTCAAACCAATTTTAGAACTAGAAAGTTGAAACAAATTTTCGAACAAAAAAATTGAAATAAAACTTTTCGAATTCAAATTTTTTCAAACAACACAATTTCTCACTGAAATTTTTGAACTATAAATTTTAAATTAAAATTTTCGAAAAATGAAATCAAAATTTTCGAACCAAAACATTTCAGTCCAAATTTTTGAACTAGAAAGTTGAAACTAAAATTTTCGAATTCAAATTTTTGAAACCAATCAGTTTCACACTGAAATTTTTGAACTAGAAATTTTAAGCTAAAATTTTTCGAAAAAATGGAATCAAAATTTTCGAACCGAAACATTTCAATCCAAATGTTAGAACTAAAAAGTGGAAACTAAAATTTTCGAATTAAAAGTTTCAACCTGTTTTCGAAGTAAAAAAAAAATTATAACGAAATTTTCAAATCAAATTTTTGGGCCTAAAAGTTTCAAACCAAAATTGTCGAACTGAAAGTTAGTTTCGAACAAAAGAAATAATTCGAAATTTTCAAACAAACTTCTTGAAAATATTTAACCATAGCCGTTTACTGATTTTAAAATTTTAATTGTCTTGAAGAAATATTTGGGACTAAGTTTTGAGAGATGAACCGTTTGGTAAGCCATAGCCAGACCGAGACATTGATATTGCTTGAAATGAAGTTTAATCAAGCTTTATTTCATCAGACAGTACTAACTTACGATCCGTTTTAGTGCATTTTTGTTTCAGATCAACGGCCAGCCATAATCGGACTTTTTTTTTCGTATCATCATGAAAGCACGCCAAGCTTCTTAGCATGGTTACAGCCGCTACGCTACGTAAAAACCTGAATCCGTACCTTGAATCGAACCTGGGACCATTTTAAGAAAAGGTTACTTACCACAGCGATTCTCCTCTGATGAGATCAGGAAACCTTAAAATCAATCATGCTTGGTACTCCTTAGAACAAAACAAAACAAAATGCTAAGATGTTAAACAGGTTGACATTAAACACCTACCGCTCTCTCTCTCCCTCTCCTGTAATAACAAAGTACAACTCAAGATAGGTTGAATGGTTGGATTTCGTAATGAAAACAAATGCGACTTCCTGTGGCAAGGTCGGTTAAGATGAATTCTGCAAGTGTCAGCATCAGCTGTACGATAACGTTTCATGGAAAGACTGACGAATGAAGTTTACGCACTGTTGTGAAACAGCGATCCTTAATAGTAGAACGGCACAACACTGGTATCGTATCTCAGGGAAGAAATCAAACTGAGAACATCACAAACACGTTTTCAAGAAATCCTATTGCAGAACACGAAGCAAACTGAGCTTTGAATGATGTCGCAAAACAAATCTGCAAATGCTGCATTCTTTACCGGTGACAAAACTGAGTGATTTCAAGTGCAAAAATCATGATTTCTTTAAATTGAAAGTCGATCAGTTTACAGTATAATATTGTTTCAAGAGATTGCCTGGGTCGATTGATCTCATCAGAGGAGAATCGCTGTGGTAAGTAACCTTTTCTTAAAATGGTCCCAGGTTCGATTCAAGGTACGGATTCAGGTTTTTACGTAGCGTAGCGGCTGTAACCATGCTAAGAAGCTTGGCGTGCTTTCATGATGATACGAAAAAAAAAGTCCGATTATGGCTGGCCGTTGATCTGAAACAAAAATGCACTAAAACGGATCGTAAGTTAGTACTGTCTGATGAAATAAAGCTTGATTAAACTTCATTTCAAGCAATATCAATGTCTCGGTCTGGCTATGGCTTACCAAACGGTTCATCTCTCAAAACTTAGTCCCAAATATTTCTTCAAGACAATTAAAATTTTAAAATCAGTAAACGGCTATGGTTAAATATTTTCAAGAAGTTTGTTTGAAAATTTCGAATTATTTCTTTTGTTCGAAACTTTAACTTTCAGTTCGACAATTTTGGTTTGAAAATTTTAGGCCCAAAAATTTGATTTGAAAATTTCGTTATAATTTTTTTTACTTCGAAAACAGGTTGAAACTTTTAATTCGAAAATTTTAGTTTCCACTTTTTAGTTCTAACATTTGGATTGAAATGTTTTGGTTCGAAAATTTTGATTCCATTTTTTCGAAAAATTTTAGCTTAAAATTTCTAGTTCAAAAATTTCAGTGTGAAACTGATTGGTTTCAAAAATTTGAATTCGAAAATTTTAGTTTCAACTTTCTAGTTCAAAAATTTGGACTGAAATGTTTTGGTTCGAAAATTTTGATTTCATTTTTCGAAAATTTTAATTTAAAATTTATAGTTCAAAAATTTCAGTGAGAAATTGTGTTGTTTGAAAAAATTTGAATTCGAAAAGTTTTATTTCAATTTTTTTGTTCGAAAATTTGTTTCAACTTTCTAGTTCTAAAATTGGTTTGAAATGTTTTGATTCGAAAATTTTAGTTTAGAATTTCTAGTTTAAAATATTTCAGTGTGAAATTGTTTGGTTTAAAAAGTTGAATTCGAAAAGTTTTATTTCAAATTTTGGTTCGATGTTTATAATTCGAAAATTTCAGTTTGATTTCTTTTGTTTGAAAATTTGAATTCGAAAATATTGATTTCAACTTTTTTGTTCGAAAAGTTTAGTTTGATGTTTCTAATTTGAAAATTTCAGTTTGAATATTTTTGATTTGAAAAATTTGAGTTCGAAACAATTTAGTTTCAAATTTTCACTTGAACTTTTGTAATAACTGGAAATTAGTGGACTCAAAATTTAATCGAATAGTTAAAAACCGTTTATTTGTTAATCGAATACTTAAAAACCGATAATTTTTAATCGAATAGTTAAAAACCGGATAACGTTTGGCGGTTAACCGTGAAACAATTCCCTCTTTGCACTCACTGAAAAATTTTGGCTAAAATATTTTGAGATGATTTTAACTAAACCATCAATGTTATTTAAGATATAAATTACACGAACTAACACCAAGACCAAGAAGGTAACCTTAAAGTATCGTGGTTCTCTCTTATCAAAAAGCTTAAGAGGAGTGCATAGGGGTATTATAGTGATCTATATTAGGGTTCTATACTATTATACCAAATGATTAAATTGGGCGATTTCCAAAATTTAAGGGGTGGGCCAGGGTACCCCTCCCAAATTTTTAAAGGGGTGCACAAATGTACCTATGTCTTATGATAAGGCATAGACCCCTATATATATAACCATATAACCATATAATGTAATAAGACATCATCCAAGAGAATAAATTAGGCCAAAAGACCAAACACGTGGTTGGGCAATTTCTAAAATTTAAGGAGTGGGCCAAGGTACCATTCCCAAAAATTTCAAGGGATGCACAAATGCACCTATGTCTTATGATAGGGAATAGACCTCTATACATGACCATATAACCATATAAGGTAATAGGTCCTCATCCAAGAGGATAAATTGGATCAAAAAACCAAACACGTGGTACATCATATTGCTTATGTTTATATTTTGGCAATTTTGTACCCCTAAAACGGAACGAAGTGAACCACCCAAATTTATCATGATACATATTAGAGTCCAGTAGTATAATACCGAATGCTTAAACTGAAAAATTTCCAAATTTTAAGGGGTGGGCTATGGTACTCCTCCCAAATTTTAAAGGGGTGCACAAATGTACCTATGTCTTATAATAGGAAATGTACATCTGTATACGTCCATATAACTATATAAGGTAATAGGACCTCATCCAAGGTGATAAAATGAGCCAAAATACCAAACACGTGGTTGCAGTAAAATTTGGTAATTTTGTGCCCCTAAAAGGTACCACCCCCTCTAAATTTTGGCAGGGGTACCATGGCCCACCCCCTAAATTTTGTCTCAGCGTTCAAACTTTAGCCAGACCACAATTATTGATCGGCCGGAAGAATTTTATGAAAAACTCACTTCCCCCGACATTAAACTCCATCAAATTGTACCCATCAATGATACGATGTTGTATGCGTTCTGGGAGTACAATGAACATGTGCCTGTTCAAAACCGAAACACCAATGTCGTGTTAGGTGCATTTACAACATGTCAGGCACGTCTGGAACTGTACAAGTACCTGGAAATGTTGCAGGAACGTGTTTTATATTTCGACACGGATTCTGTGATTTTTACAGAAAAGCCCGGAGAGCCAACCATTGAACCTTCAACGTACTTGGAATGCTTATCGGATGAGATGGAGTCTTATGGACAACGAGCGTACATCAAGACATTTGTCAGTGGAGGACCGAAAAATTACAGCTTAGAAATATACAATCCAGATACCAACGTCACCAGCTACATATGTAAAATTAGAGGATTTACATTAAACTACAATGCAGGGCAGCAATTAAATTTCAACACGCTAAAAGAAATGATAACAAATCAATGCCGTGGACAAGTCACCATTACAATCCCCCATAAGATATGCAGGACCAAAGACCATACCATCGTCACACTCAAAGAAGAAAAAATGTACAGCATCCAGTACACAAAACGTCGATTTAAAGAACTCAATTCTTATGATAGGTTCCGTACGGGTACGTTAAAAAACAGAAGTTGGAACTGGAAAAAGAAGAAGATGAAGAAAAAATTGTAAACACCCAATAAGGCCGCCATTTCTTTTTTCCTTTTCCTTTTTTTCCTCCTTGACCATAAAGCAGTAACACCAAGAAAAAAAATGAAGTACCCAGAAGAGTTCATAAACCACCAACACCATCAGTGGAACAAATGTAGTCATCTCGTATCCAAGGAGGAACCTTGACCATAAAAGAGCAACACCTAGAAAAATGCAGTACCCAGAAGAGTTCATAAACCACCAAACCCACCATCAGTGGAAGAAATGCTGGTCCCCGAGGAGGAAGATGAGCCTAAACAGATCCATCATTTACGAGTAAGTTTTTTTTTCTCTCTTATCAATATTGACTCGTTTTTATTGTTTCAGGAAAAAAGAAATTCATAAAGTAATCCATTGTTTCTTCTTTTTCTTTACAGGATACGTCTACAGGATTCGAAGATGATGACACGTCCAAAATATTCATTAACTAGATCCTGTATTTATTATGTTAATAAAATTGTATGAGAAGAGCACATACCTTTCGTTAAAATACAAGCTGAAAAAAATGTTTTATTATTTCTTGAAACCCTGAACACTTGTTTTCAAATCATGGTAATCTTGAAAATTTAAGGTGAAAAATATATCCAAGATTTGGTTTAAATGATTTTGTTCGAAAAATTAATTAAAGAATTTTTAGTGTCCAAAATTTGGTTTGGGCCATCCAAATTTATCATAATACATATTAGGGTCCTATACTATAATACCAAATGTTTAAATTGGGCAATTTCCAAAATTTAAGGGGTGGGCCAAGGTACCCCTCCCAAATTTTTCAATGGGTGCATTAATATACCCATGTCTTATGAAAGGTAATGGACCCCTGTATACGCCCATATAACTATATAGGGTAATAACACCTCATCCAAGGGGATAAATTAGGTCAAAAACCTCCGAAATGTGAATTTTTGGCAATTTTTTACCCATGAAAGGGAACGACATTGACCCCCAGTACTGATAGAGGTACATACTGTGGTCCTAGGCTACCATACCAAATTTTTAGATTTGGCAATTTCCAAAATTTAAGGGGTGGGCCAAGGTACCCCTCCCAAATTTTTCAAGGGGTGCATTAATATACCCATGTCTTATGAAAGGGAATGGACCCCTGTATACGCCCATATAACCATATAGGGTAATAACACCTCATCCAAGGGGATAAATTAGGTCAAAACCCCCCGAAATGTGAATTTTTGGCAATTTTTTACCCATGAAAGGGAACGACATAGACCCCCAATACTGATAGAGGTACATACTATGGTCCTACCCTACCATACCAAATTTTTAGATTTGGCAATTTCCAAAATTTAAGGGGTGTGGTCCTATGTACCCCTGCCAAAATTTAGGGAGTGGGCCATGGTACCCCTGCCAAAATTTAGAGGGGGTGGTCCTATGTACCCCTGCCAAAATTTAGGGGGTGGGCCATGGTACCCCTGCCAAAATTTAGAGGGGGTGGTCCTATGTACCCCTAGGTCATTGACCCCGGCCAGGGACCATGGGTCCTGAGGCAGGGACCCAGGGGCCAAAAAGTGTCCTATAGTGCAGCCCATACTACTTATATGCTGCCACTAAAATAATTTAGAATGATCGAGCTCCTGCGGTGATAACCACAGTATTTCGTCACGAAGCCCCCTATTTCGAAATCCTGGCTACGTGCCTGCGTGATCTATTCGCAATCATACAACGTACATCTTCATACCAAGCCGAGCGGTCTGCGGCGATAGACCATGGCTTGAAGGCCCCGGGTTGAGTCCCAGAAGGGTCATGTGTATGGATTTAACAGCATTTGTTTTTTGGTATTGTGTCAGGGGGGAAATCGTACGGGATAAAAGGATTTCAGTCTGAAAAAATTGGGGAGAATATCCTTCCCAGGATACTTTCATGGGAGTAAG
Source organism: Thermobia domestica (assembly GCF_964235325.1). NCBI lineage: Eukaryota > Metazoa > Arthropoda > Insecta > Zygentoma > Lepismatidae > Thermobia > Thermobia domestica. The sequence continues at coordinate 194,422,258 of NC_137455.1, read as the reverse complement.
GAATTAGTACAAATATAGGATATACAGTTTATAGCAGGTTTAAAAATATGGTTTGGGTATCCTATTTCTTTTCTGTTAATTATGTTCTTCAATGTTCGAATTTTGATCATTCTTATGATATTTTCTGCTTTCAACGGAGTTCCATGAATATTATACCAAATGTTCTTTAAACTTATCAAGTTCCAGAGGTTTTATATGCCTGTAAGAAACCATTTCTGAAGATAATTCAGGTCCCAATGAATATTATTCACTTGGAAAGGGAAGTATTCCTCTCCTCTCAACATGGAAGGAGAGGGCAATTTCGCACTCTGGTCAGACCAAACATTTCCGCGTAACAAAACGAGGGTCCCCCTGTAAAACCTCTTTACCTAAAGTGTTATTGTTAGTACAGTGAAACCTCCCTTAACGGACACCTCTCAATAACGGACACCTCTATAATACGGACAGATTTTTTTGTCCCGGCAAAAATATATGTTCTCTTACGGAACAAAACCCTCCCTTTTACGGACACTCTCAGATACGGACGCGGACAGTCCTTTTCCCCCCAAACGTTTGAATGACCTCTTCATAACGGACAGGAATTGTTCTCGGTTCTGCGATATATTACAGTATACAGAAAAGTCTTTTCCCCATAAGTGTATCTCTCATGAGTCCAGACCTGGTGAACCATCAAACAGAACAGCTGAACTTGTAATTTTTTCCGCAGTAAACTACTTTCTGGCGGAAATCCTAGAAAATTTTCAATAACACTCATGCAGGGTTAGTCGTACGGCCAGGAATTCTATGCGAAAGATCTTCCCTTCCCTAACAAATTTAATCCTTTTCGTCTGGACCTTGCATCTTTACCGACAATTTCATAGATAACAAAACAAACATTGTTTGTTTTACAATAACATTTTCAACGAGCAATATGCTACCTCTCTTACTTTTTTTTTCTTTTTTTTTTAAGAAAAGAAACATTTTTCTTTTACTCATGATACTGGAACAAGTCTGGGTTGGAGTTTTCCCGGCTTCCTTTTTCATTTTCTCTAAAAGGATATTCTTTGTGATTGGGCCTGGGTCAATAAATATGCTCCCTCAATAGCTTGCCTTTTCTTCCATTCTGTCAACGAAGATGCCGCGCCAGTACACAAACACACATTCACACACATGTTTATTCTGCAATCGTACTGAGGATTTTTAGAGGACACTTGCTAATGAGTTTTATTACCGTTGTGGAGGAAAAAGCATGTATTTTTCGTTAAACATTCTCCAGCAATAATATGCTATGATTTAATAGAAATGAATTTCTCCTTCATCCCTCCCAGTAATTCAGATTGTACTAAATAAGACTATTTTCATATTGAATTTTAAGTATTTACGCCCATACATAATGTATTTTCTGTATATTACTGCATACAATTACCCTTATGAGAAATTAAATTTCTGTAACCTCTCTATAACGGACACCTCTCAGTAACGGACAAAACTTCATGTCCCATTGGTGTCCGCTATTAAGAGGTTTCACTGTATCATAAATTTGCTGAAAGCAAACAATTTGAAGGGTTCGTCGTGCTTTTTTTGTTCTTCGCCCGCCTTCCAAACGAAGAGATGAATTTTACAACATGACTGCTGTATAATAAGCGAGCGATTGGTAAAATGGTAAAAGTGTGTTTTTATGTGTATGTATGTGTGTGTGTGTGTGTGTGTGTATGAGAGAGAGAGAGAGAGAGAGAAGACAAAATTTTAGTTGTAAGATGACATAATTGCCGTTTTCGGTTCATATAGCAAAAAGAATATCGCCACCAGAGAATAAACACAAGTGTAGTCCTGTTATCGTCCGCCATCTCAGCCAGAACTTTCAACTACAGCCTGTAATGAGTGTAGACCTTACCCAGTTTTCAAATTGAATAGATGGTGGTGGTAGTCCGGTTTCTTGACCTTGTAAAAATCTTCCCTGTCTTTGATTTTGTTTGTCATCATTCCAGCCAGAAATTAAAAAAATGAGAATTCACCAGTTTACAGCAAGGGGAACTGGGGACAAGACATTAAGGATGATATTCCTGGAAGCTCATGTATCACGATTGTTTCATTGAATAGACAGAGGACACTTTTCTATGAAGGCTTTTTAACATGTTTTCTCACAAAGGGGATTTTCCTTTTGCAATCTATATGACCAGTGGCAATTTCAATCTTGACCATTCTCGCCAGCGTTTTCATTTTTGAGACACGACACGAGACGAGACATTTCATGAGACGTCCCGTCTCGTCTCGTTTTCGAGACGGAACAAGTAGTCTGTCTCGTCTCGTGTCTCGTGTAAAAGGGTCCTGTCCCGTCTCGTGTCTCGTCTCGTTTACGAGACGAGACGAGACGAGACACGAGAAATGTCTCGTCTCGTGGCAACACTACCCATTACGAAATCCTGGCTACGTGCCTGCGACAGTATACATACTTTACATAGTATAGCAATATACTCTATAAATTTTCGCAATCAAGCAAACCGGAAGATGAATTTCCTGTGATATTAAAGTGGAATGTTCTACAAAATAATCATTATTCATTGTTCATATTTCTATCTGTACTTTTGTCACGGACTGAGAGCTACAAGACTAATAGAACTAGGAATTAGAGATTTCATTCCTTTTTCCTCTCAGACTAAAAAGCTTCTGCATTTTGCTAAGATTTTCATTTCTTTTAAATATAAGTCCTCTATTCCGGGCTAATTCTGGCTGGGATCCTGCTTTTTAGGGATTAGCATAGGCAAGTTGAAGAGAGTTTTATTTGAAACTTGACTCGATTCGAAAATTTTTCTAAAACTGAAGTCGAGCCTATTCAAAGCAAAGCAAGTATTGGGTGTAGTTTTAAGTATTCTAAGAAAAGACATGAGGACGTGAGGCACAATAATAATAATAATAATAATAATAATAATAATAATAATAATAATAATAATAATAATAATAATAATAATAATAATAATAATAATAAAAATAATAATAATAATAATAATAATAATAATAATAATAATAATAATAAAAATAATAATAATAATAATAATAAAAATACCATTCTTTCAGTTATCTTCGTTACTGTCTCTTTCATATATCCTCCTATCTTTCTTCTTTTCTATTATAACACGGAGTATAATCATGAAAGATGGGCTGTTTTTTTCTGTGAATACTAAGAAGTACAGTACTTTTTTACTGGTTGAATGCTCACTGAAGTCTAGGAGACAAAGATATCATTGACGAGGTTCCTGGTTTGAGTTCCGAAAAAGCATGTATTCAGGATTGTGAAAAAAATGGTTAAAAATTATCGAGCGCCGGCCATAAAGGTTCAAATCTGTTCGGCCCGGGTTGGACTTCGGCTTGGGCTACGTCTCTGCCTTCACGCACAGTAGTCAAGTTTTGACGAGACTGTCTTCTCATAAAAATTTATTCTCCTCTCAATATAGAGATAAGACGAGATGCTAGGATTGTTCCCTCTCGTGAACAATATTAAAAGTGTTCCACATTACTGCTTACGTTTCTCATAACTTTCGTTTTCCAGCCACACTCTGAGCTACAAGACTAATAGAACTAGAAATTAGATTTCATTCCTTTTTTCTGTCACACTAAAAAACTTCTGCATTTTGCTGAGATTGACATATTTTTTAAAAAAATATAACTCCCCTATCCCGGACTAAAATTCTGGCTACCGGAGTTCCGAAGTAATCGCTACCCGAAAGTGTGAATCTTGTCGACTCTCAAATCTCGGCAGTTTGTTAATAGAGATTTTACATTTCATGTTGTTATTTCTTTGTTACAAAAACACTTTTGGTTGCCTCTCTTCATGGTGAATTACATTTACAATTAATGAAAAATGAATAATTAGTTTTAAACATAAAAAATCAAGGTTAAGTAGAATGCGTTATACATGCACAAAAATAGGAAAGTAAGGAAAATCTTGTTTATTTGTTGACACGTGCAAACTGAATGTGAGTAATAAATGTTTATTCACCCATATTGCTGTGCAGCATTACTGATTCTGCTTTCTGGAGGTGGGCATAGGCAAGTTGGAGTGAGTTTTATTTAAAACGTGACTTGAATCGAAAAATGTTCTCCAACTGAAGTGAAGTCGACTCAAAACGAAGCAATTCTGTGTGTTTTAAATATCCTGGAAGAATGTGAGGCACAAGAGTACGAAGGATCATACAGGACCAGTGGCGGCGTAAGGCAAACTGGGGCCCGGGGCCAGTGAAGTAGGTTGGGGCCCTTTTTCAAACAATCGTGATCCATACACTTCTATTTTTGACATTAATTTACATAATCATTCTTTCTGTTTACTCCTCCCCCTTTCCCGTTGATGTGTATGTTTAGATCATTATATTCTGGGATATATTAAACAAATAGGGCTGACATTCAACATCCATGTCTATTTTTTAAATGCTTCAGTCTGGTATCTACAAATAAAACTGGACCACGATTACCATTGCATATTTTTTCTTTTTTATTAATTTTTAAACAAAGGACACGATAGAAAAAGGATTAGGGGTACAAGTGTAACGGAAACTACAACCCACAACAGAAATAACAATCTTAAGAACAAACAAAACATAACAATCAAGAATCCAGAATTTATCCTACACCTATACTATCGTAGTATCAACGCGTACTGTAATTAGATGGAATAGTAGAAGTAATTCTCCTAATAATACAGTTAGAAACAAATTTACGTACAATACGTAATAATGAGCTAATATTGCAAAAATTGCAAATAATAATATAACCGATGCGATTTTTAAATGTAAGCTCTATGTTTTCTAGAATATTTTTGTTCGGTTCTCGCCTTTGGTGTTTCTCCTGCGCAATTTCTCATATGATTAAGTTTATTCATAGTTTCTTACCTGTCTGAATTTACGTTAGATGGGTTTTATTTGATTGGATTTTTCTTCCTACATTAGCCCCATTCACTTTAACATTCGATTTATCTCCAGTGATAATGTACGATCTACTTAGTCCCGCGGCATTTTCCGAAATATCAATGAATAGTTAAGTACTAGAATATTTCTCTCCTGCTTGTCTTTTTTACTATTGTTTCCAGATTTCGCACTTGTTTTATGATTATATTATTTTGTAGTTAATAATTCAGTCATGTTTATATTCTGTCATTTATGACTATTTCCATTACCATTTATTAACATACTTAGTATTAGAGTATATTATAACAAAAAATCCTGAATATATTGAAAATTGGGGATATTATAGATTAAATATGTGAGCACAGAATTCTACTACGGGTTATGCCATCCTACTTTACATTACCATCTATCACCAGTCAATTGACAAATCTTGACAGTTTTTTTTATTACTCTTTTGGTACTTTTGGGGGCGCAGTAGTTCAGTGGTAGAGCGTTCACCTCCGGTTCGTGGGGTCCCTGGTTCGATCCCAGCTCGCGCCGTGTGGACTTTGTGCTGGACAAACACCGTGCTCGTGGGTTTTCTCGGGGTTCTGCCGTTTCCTCTCACTTTCTTCATTCCACTTTTTCATTCATTTCTCATCATCACCGTCCCCTTTAGCCTAACCGGCATAATAATGGGACGTAAAACAAAGATTTCATTTTCTTTTGGTATTTTTATTGCCTTTACTTGAAACTGAAACTACTTTCGACAGTAGTTCCACTACCATATTAGCCTATGTTCCACCAACATTCAGAATGATACCTTCCTTGCTTTGGTAGCAGCGAAAGTCTCAACTATATTATCAGAATCCAGTGGATGCTATTTCATTTTCGATAGAAAGAATGGCCAGATTCGTGAATCTTTCCTGACACTGTAGAACGCAAGTATGATTTTATCAATTTGGTGAAAAACCTTTCACATGATGCGACAGATACGGACAGTGTTATCAAAATCTGAAGAGCGGTTGCCAAACTTTAGTAAATTTCAAGCCCCATTAAAGATACATACCTAGACATAAATACTGTCACAAGCTTTTGGCTTTGACTGTAGAACCTATTGTGCAGGTGGCAAGGTACAATTTAGCTCAAGGTCAGCCCTGGCCAATGTGTGTCGAACAGGGAAAGAGAACGGCTGGTTCTGCTTCGCTTAAGCATGGAGTGGGGTGAGTACGAAAATAGAGTTGCAGTGATTGCCTAGCATAAGGGTAGAAATACACCAAGTGAGATTTTCAAACTGCTGAAACATCTGAAAATCAGCAAAAGGTTTGTTTACCGGACAATCCAGCGGTTTACTGAGACCGGCAGTGTACGTGACCGGCCAAGGAATGGTCGTCCTCGCAGTGTGAGAACAGTGGCGGCTCGTGTGCGGCGAAATCAACTCCGGAAGCAGAAGATCATGGCACGGGAGCTCAACATGGCCCTCTAAGATCAATGTCCAGTTTACTTTCTGAAGACCAGAAGCTCAGAGTTTATCGGCGGAGCACGGGGCATTTCTTGACACCACAGCTAAAGCATCAGAAGAAACGGAAAGCAAGACAGCTCCTACAGCGGTACGCCAACGATGGACATCGGCAAATCCTCTTTACCGACGAGAAAATCTTTACCATTGAATAGAGCTTTAACAGCCAAAATGATAGGATATATGCGACAAGCTCTCGAGAAGCTCGTGGGAGAGTTCCTAAGGTTCAGAGAGGTCAGCACCCCTCCTCAGTCATGGTTTGGTGGGGGGGTGAGCTATGCAGGCCACACTAGACTTCACTTTTGTGAGCAAGGTGTAAAAACAAGTGCCAGGGTATATGTGGAAACTGTTCTGGAGCCTATTGTGAAGGACTTGAGTGACACCATGTTTAACAGTGATCACTGGACCTTCCAGCAGAATTCTGCGCCAGCTCATAAGGCAAGGAAGACACAACAGTGGTTGGAGGTCAATGTACCAGATTTCATCTCCAGCGCTGAGTGGCCTTTTGGTAGCCCCGATTTAAACCCTCTGGACTACAAACTGTGGGCAGTGTTAGAAGACATGATCTGCAAGAAAAGACACCCTTCACTTGAAAGTTTGAAGCATTCCTTGGCGGCAGCAGTGGTGGATTTTCCGATTGATACTCTCCGTGCTGCAATAGATGACTGGCCCAAGAGACTCAAAGCCTGTGGACGTGCCAATGGTGGACATTTTCAAGTTTGATAGGTGCCAATTGTAAAGAATGTATGTGGTTATAACATATTAAAAGAAAATTGAAAAATCTCAAACCGTATTTCATATATTCGCAAACAAGTGTGTAACATAACTAGGTATTTCAGGATGCCTTGTGGTGAAAAGTCAAGTTGTTATTTAGCTTTCTGAGCACACCTTAGTGAACGGATTAAATCCTTACAATCCTGAAATAATAATAAGCCATCCAGGTCATTCGGGTAGAACAAAGCCAAATCAGAATAACATGCTTTTAGCCTTTCCTCGCTCTCATCATCTAGCTGCTGCACAAAGTTGGCCATAGAACAGAGGAATCCAAATTTGTCGTTCAGGTCATGTATCTGAGTAAAATGATCATACATTTGTTGTCTCATATGTAAAATTTCATTGATAGAGCACTTCACTTCGCCCTGTATAGTCAGGTTTCATTCTTTGCTTCTCCAGGCATGCATCTCCTACTGTGTGTACCCACAGTCATGTTCCATGCCTTGCAACTTCTTTCAGCTGTGGATATGATTTCCTTGCCCAGCTCAAGTCTCCAGATATTAATGGTATTAACCAGGCTTTGTAACTGAATAAGAGTTTGATTGAAACTCATATCCTGAGATTGAAGGCATTTTTGGATCCGATTAATATATGAGAGATTTGCAGACCAGAAATACAGTAAAGCGATGAAGTTAAATGACTGGATGCTTGCAAGAAGAAGACCAGTATCTCTTCTAGTATCAAGCGTTTCAATCGAAGTGTCACGCAGATCTTCCAACAGATCAATTATTCTACTGCATCCAATTGACTAGAAAGTGCCTTTAAAGCTTCTGCTTTTGAACTTCATCTAGTGTCATTTTCACGTTTCAGACCAATCTTTACGTGATTTTGCAGCACATTCCATCGGTGAGTAGATCTAGAGAAGAACATCAACAAACGTTCCATTGCTCCCAACAAAGTCACCGCCAGAGCGTTAACGTGCGCAGCATGTAAGCCACAAGGTTCAATGAATTATTGTTACAAGGAACGAAAATGGCCAAAAGACTTATATTCCGTATCAAAGTTTGAACTCCAGAATATTGTCCGGTCATTGTAGACTGATTTTATCACAAGATTGGCCTCTGCAATCTTAATATCAAGCCTATCACATTGAAGGTTCTTCAGTATTTCAGCAGAAATACTCTCAGCAGTCTTTCCTTCGACAGAGATGAAATCAATAAATGCTTCCCGAACTTGAACAGAGTCACGGTGTATGTCAACAAATCGAATGATTTGTGACAAGTGTTCCATATGAGAACAATCAGAGTTGAATTAAATATAATGCTGAAGTATTTTGATTATTTGAACACTTGTTTTCTTATTGAACATTTTCTTCACTCTAAATTTGTGGGCTGAAATGTAAATTCATACGCCAAATAACAAAAGCAGAAATGGGGAAACCAGCTAAGCAAAAGGGTTTCGCTCGCTGAAAATTCGACTTGTAAAGGACAAAAGAAAAAGACAGAAGGAAAACAAGTGAATCAGCGACTATAGCGTCTGCACCAAAGAGCTTTAAATTAGGAACAGAATGCTAGTACCTCAATAAAGCATTATATATGTTGATCCCTTCTTTCTACCTTCTCTTGAACTGATATATGAATGAATAAATAAATAAACAGTGATAGTTTAGGAAGCAGGCTAGCAGACGGGCCCCATTACTTGCATCATAAGACCTTAGAATGTAAATAACACAATATACTTTGACTTTCATGATATTTTAATCTACACTCAGCGTTTCCTTCAAATTTCTCTGAGGTTATTGAACAGAGTGAAACTTATTTTATTCATATTTTAATCCCCATACATTTTTTCCTTTAAATTTCTTTGGGGCCCAAGAGGATAAAACTTTTATTTTATTTATTTTTCACCTACATTCAACTTTAAAAAAAAATTTCTTGGGAGCCCCAAGAAAGTGAAACGTCTGTTTTATTTTTTCGCCTGCATTCAGGCTTTTCCTTTAAAATTCTTTGGGGGCCCACAAGAGTATGAAACATTTACTTTATTTTTCACCTATATTCAGAGCTTTTTCCTCTAAATTTCTTTGGGAGCCTCCAAGATAATGAAACTTTTATTTTAAATCCGCATTCAGTTTTTTCTTTAAATTTCTTTCGGGTCCTCAAGAGAGTGAGACCCGAAGCTTATAGTTTGTTTAGCTTATACGGAAATCCAGCACTGATTAGCTTTATTAGACAAATATTTCTGTTGTTTCATCCGTTATTTGGTGTAATATTGATTGACAATTAATTGCGTTTACATTTAGGGAAAGTGTGGATTATAAACCTTGACGGCCCTAGTACCGCTCATGCTAACAAGGTTCCTTAGTAATTATTTTTTACCTACCGTCGGGGCCCCCCACAAAGCGGGGCCCGGGGCGGGGGCACCGCTCGCCCCGCCCTTACGCCGCCACTGTACAGGACTTTAATGTTCACTGTACTGCAATTATGATTTCTATACCAATAATAATAATAATAATAAAACAAAGAACAAGAAGAAAATTGAAAAGATTTTTTCCTCTCTTTCAGTTTTTTTGTTTCTGTCTCTTACATATATCGGGCCGCGGTGGCTCAGTGGTAGAGCGTTCACCTCTGAAGCATGTGGTCCCTGGTTCGATCCCAGCTCGCGCGAGTGAAATTTGTGTTGGACACACCGTGTGCTTGGGTTTTCTCGGTGTTCTCCCATTTTCTTCATTCCACCCTTTCATCCATTTCTCATAATCACCGTTTCCTTTAGCCTAACCTTGGGATGTAAAACTAAAAGATTTCATTTCGTTTTCTTTCATATATCCTCCTGATGGTTTTTTTTTTTTTTTTTTTAATACTAAATAGTACAGTATTTGTTAACTGGTTGACTGGTGACCTCGGTGTCGAAAAGTCTAGGAGGCAAAGATGTTATTCACGAGGTTCCCGGTTTGAGTTCTGAAGAACCATGTATTCCGGCTTGAACCAAAAAGGGTTAAAACTTATCGTGCGCCGGCCTCGCACATATTGTGAACATTCATCAGACAAAGTTACATGGTTCATCACTGAAACTCCCTATTCTCCAATCGTCAGCAGTCCAATATTTTAGGCCTCGTGCCCATTCAAGGCGCTTCTTTGCCATGATTGGAGTAGACTTTAATTTGTGTTTTCTGTCTTGACTGTGTGCTTTTATTCCCTCAGCACAAAGAATCCTTCGAACACTTTCAGACCAAATGTCTGCGCCATACGCAGCCATTTTTATGCTTAAGTCTATTAGAAGTTGCACTTGTGTTTCCCAGAGCCAATCTTTTTAGTTTTCTGATACCTCTTAGCGATAGCTTTGGTTTTTGCTTGCACTTGCCAACCCTATTTTGGCTCTTGTTCACTTCAACAGAGATTCTACTCACAGATTTTTGTTCTATCCCAACTCTACTAACAATGTATTGCCGTATATATCTTATTTCCACCAGAAGTATTTTGTTAACTTCCATTTTACGCGGAGAAAGGTCTTTTGCTTTCCCCATTATGGTGCAATTACAGGACTACACAGAATAAAAGATTGATACACGAAACACGTCACGATCATTTTAAACTTTCCCATTTGAACTGTTGAACGCCTTGAATGTCGTTAACTTCTTACAACACCAACCACAACACATCAGACTGTAACTTATTGATAGGAACCACAATAGCCATCTACAACTGAAACTCCACTTTCAGAACCCCCTCTCTTAATACCATCTGCTGTTCAACGGTGATATCACCACTTCAACTTACAGTAAACAAATGAAGGATTCTATATTGGTGGTTTAACCATTAAATTAAATGTTTAAGAACTCTGAAATTAGGACTCCTATATCAATTTTGCATTTTTCGAGCGGGAGTCGTAATAATTTGAACACGTCTGTAGGAATACAAAGTAGAAACTGGATTCAGTTGGGTAAGGATAGAAGTCATTGGAGAGATTTTATGAACGCGGCATTGAACCTCTGGGTTCTATAGCCCATAGAGATATTAGTTCTTTTACGGTAAAAAATATTTTGTGAAATATAAGGGAAATACAGGTTTACGTTTTGCTGTATGTAGATGGATAAAGCAGAGCACAACTGATGCTGATACGCAAAATTGTATTTTTATTTACAGCAATTAGAGGTTTAATTTTGCAGTTGTGCATTAAAAGTTCTTCAGAAAGAACCGGCCCAATAGATATCGTTGTACAGTATATTTACAAAGTTAGGCTCGAAAAGGGCAAGAAATATGTTGTATACTTAAAACTTTTACTGCCTGATAGCGGTCCGGGCCCGAAGTGATATATGCTTTGAAGGCCCGAGCCCGTGCAGACATCTACTTGGCGATATAACTAGTTGATGGAGAAATAATCAAGTTAGAAGCATTTCATATGTCAATGGAATAAAAAAAATCACTGGTAGTGAGTGGTTAGTCTTTGAAAAAGACGAAATTTGTTGGGTTAAGCACTGACCCTTTTAGATCCTACTATACGATTTTGAATATGTTATTATTCCCGTTATTTATCTTCAGTTTTAAAATTACCACGCAAACAGCAGCTTGCGTGTGTCTTTTCTCTCATTTTCATACCTTCATTCTCATGATTGTGATTAATCCGATTGGGTAGCAAAACGTGATTAACTAGGCAAACTCATCACCATCACAACGCTGAGCACGTATTTCAGATTTCGACCGTTTCCGATTTTCAAAACGCTCCTGCGTACACTATAAGTCATTACTCGATATCTTGTATATGCCATCGTCATTGACAAATCGTTTATAATAAATTTCTTTAAGTAATAAGTAACAACTCTTATTGAAAAATTTAGACTGTGATCGGAGCGAGCAAGAAAACTTTTATCAAAGGTATTTCTTTGGAGACCGACACCAATATTGATTTAATAGGGCGCCAATTCTTTACGGGGCGCCGCGTCATTTACTCTTTTCCGATACTTTTTTTCTTCTTGCTCTTTCGGCGCCCGCTTGTTATCAGCACCCGAGGCGACCGGGGCAATCTCCTCGCCCCCCTCTAGCCAAGGCTCTGATAATCGGTGAAATAAACTTTATTCTTGAATATCAACATTTGTTGCTTATAATTGCAAGAAATGTTACCTATTGTTTGGTGAAACATCACATAGTTCATAAAGTGCAGTCAAAGATAATTAGCTGTAGCTAATTTGTTATTGTATAAAGGATGGAAAAGTAATATAGCTCGTAAATGTAGTTTAGGGGAAGAGAAACGCAGTAATCAAGTTTCACTAATGATAGCGTAGCTAGGACTTTTTTTAATAATGGGGTCAGCAGGGGTAAAAGTGAGGGGAAACGCGAGCGGACGTCCTCCCCCACTTACAAAAAATATTTATGGCGTCCCCCCACTTCCTAAAAAATACAATGGGCAAAGATAAACACGGGGGACGGCATGACATGAAACATCCCTCTTTCTTTTCAGATTTACTTTTCCACTGGTGGTCAGTTAATATACACTAAAATGGGAGCATTTATGTTTAACAAGCTTTCAAAACTATATGGCGTGGTACAGTTGGTACGTCGTTGATTCAGCATTCGGTCGCATCTCCATTGCATACGAATGTGACTGTTAATTTTCCAGGACGTAAATAAATCGGAGCCTCTAAGATCCGAACTGTGAATTGCGAAGACTAACGAAAAGTTGCAAATGCGAATGATTTTAGCATATCGGGATCGTTCGTCCGAACTTGTGCGAATGGAACATCGTCTGCAAGTGCAAACGATGCAATTTTGAGTCGAAGTGCCTATAGAAGCTTTGTTTTGGGAAAAATTACAACTATGTCAAATTCAATAATGTTATTGTAGTAAAAAAAGAGAAGAATACAAAGAGATTTTGTATTTTCGTATGCCTATTTATTCAAAATAAATATTTGGATCTGAGTAGACCACTGTTCATATTAGTGTGAAGACAGAGTTATAAAGATCGAACTCATTTTTATGTCCAAGGGCGCCCATCAGGGGGGCAAGGTGAGGCGCTCGCTCCCTTAGAGAAAACTGTACTTGGGAATATCGAAATCAATAGAATTTTTACATTAGTTACAGCAAAATTTGAAACTATATTTGAAACGTCGCTTATACTCCCCCCCCCCTTAGAAACCACAATATGGGCGTCCTTGTATGTGGTTTACCATTTTCCTATTGAAAGATCGATGCTTTATTTATATTTTCATATTATGTTATATTATCAACCTTATCTAGGCATATTATAGTTCTTTCTTCAGTTCAACGTCCGACATGCACCTAGACTATAAGGGAAACATTGATGATGTGATAGATGAGGGACGTACGTAAGAAGTGGGTCTTTGGGGTTCGGACTCCCCCACAACTTGCTCTTTGGGGTTCGGACTACTTGCTCTTAGTAGTAATGGGGTCACTTTGCCGAACTTTTTGGCCCCTGGGTCCCTGCCTCAGGAACCATGGTCCCTGGCCGGGGTCAAGGACCTAGGGGTACATAGGACCACCCCCTCTAAATTTTGGCAGGGGTACCATGGCCCACCCCCTAAATTTTGGCAGGGGTACATAGGACCACCCCCCTTAAATTTTGGAAATTGCCAAATCTAAAAATTTGGTATGGTAGCCTAGGACCACTGTATGTACCTCTATCAGTATTGGGTGTCTATGTCGTTCCCTTTCATGGGTAAAAAATTGCCAAAAATTCAAATTTCGGGGGTTTTTGACCTAATTTATCCCCTTGGATGAGGTATTATTACCCTATATAGTTATATGGGCGTATACAGGGGTCCATTCCCTTTCATAAGACATGGGTACATTAATGCACCCCTTGAAAAATTTGGGAGGGGTACCTTGGCCCACCCCTTAAATTTTGGAAATTGCCCAATTTCAACATTTGGTATTATAGTATAGGACCCTAATATGTATTATGATAAATTTGGATGGTCCACCTTGTTCCCTTTTAGGGGTACATAGGACCACCCCCCTTAAATTTTGGAAATTGCCAAATCTAAAAATTTGGTGTGGTAGCCTAGGACCATAGTATGTACCTCTATCAGTATTGGGTGTCTATGTCGTTCCCTTTCATGGGTAAAAAATTGCCAAAAATTTAAATTTCGGGTTTTTTTGACCTAATTTATCCCCTTTGATGAGGTATTATTACCCTATATAGTTATATGGACGTATACAGGGGTCCATTACTTTTCATAACATATGGGTATATTAATGCACCCCTTGAAAAATTTGGGAGGGGTACCTTGGCCCACCCCTTAAATTTTGGAAATTGACCAATTTAAACATTGGGTATTATAGCACAGGACCCTAATATGTATCTTGATAAATTTGGGCGGTCCACCTCATTCCCTTCTAGGGGTACAAAATTGCCAAAATATAAACGTAAGCAATACGTTATACCACGTGTTTGGTTTTTGGTCGATTTTATTCCCTTTGATGATGTGTTATTATCCTATATAGTTATATGATCATGTATAGGGGTCCATTACCTTTCATAAGATATGGGTATATTTGTGCACTCTTTTAAAAATTTGGGAGGGGTACTTTGGCCTACCCCTTAAATTTTGGAAATTGCCCAATTTAAACATTTGGTATTATAGTACCGGATCCTAACATGTATTATGATAAATTTGGATGGTCCACCTCGTTTCCTTCTAGGGGTACAAAATTGTCAAAATATAAACGTAAGCAATACGTTGTACCACGTGTTTGGTCTTTTGGCCCAATTTATCCTCTTGGATGAGGTTCTATTACCTTATATGGTTATATGGTTATGTATAGGGGTCTATTCCCTATCATAAGACATAGGTACATTTGTGCACTCCTTTAAAAATTTGGGAGGGGTACTTTGGCCCACCCCTTAAATTTTAGAAATTGTTCATTTTATATATTTGGTATTATAGTACTGGACCCTAACATGTATTATGATAAATTTGGGTGGTCCACATCGTTCCCTTTTAGGGGTACAAATTGCCAAAATATAAACGTAAGCAATACGTTGTACCACGTGTTTGATCTTTTGGCCTAATTTATCCTCTTGGATGAGGTTCTATTACCTTATATGGTTATATGGTTATATATAGGGGTCTATTCCCTATCATAAGACATAGGTACATTTGTGCACTCCTTTAAAAATTTGGGAGGGGTACTTTGGCCCACCTCTTAAATTTTAGAAATTGACCAAATTAAACATTGGGTATTATAGTACAGGACCCTAATATGTATCATGATAAATTTGGGCGGTCCACCTCGTTCCCTTTTAGGAGTACAAAATTGCCAAAATATAAACGTAAGCAATACGTTATACCACGTGTTTGGTTTTTGGTCGATTTTATCCCCTTTGATGAGGTGTTATTATCCTATATAGTTATATGGGCGTATACAGGGGTTCATTACCTTTCATAAGATATGGGTACATGTGTGCACTCCTTTAAAAATTTGGGAGGGGTACCTTGGCCCACCTCTTAAATTTTGGAAATTGACCAAATTAAACATTGGGTATTATAGTACAGGACCCTAATATGTATCATGATAAATTTGGGTAGTTCACCTCGTTTCCTTCTAGGGGTACAAAATTGGCAAAATTTTAGTACAACCACGTGTTTGGCTTTTGGTCGATTTTATCCCCTTTGATGAGGTGTTATTACCTTATATGATTATATGGTCATGTATATTGGTCCATTCCCTATTATAAGACATGGGTATATTGATGCACCCTTTAAAAATTTGGGAGGGGTACCTTGGCCCATCTCTTTATTTTGGAAATTGCCCAATTTAAACATTTGGTATAATAGTATAAGACCCTAATATATATTACGATAAATTTGGGTGGTCCATCTCGTTCCCTTTCATGGGTACGAAATTGCCAAATTTTAGTACAACCACGTGTTTCGTTTTTGACCTAATTTATTCCCTTGGATGATGTCCTATTACCTAATATGATTATATGGTCTTGTATAGGGTCCATTTTCTATCATAAGACATAGGTACATTGATGCACCCCTTTAAATTTTGGGAGGTGTACCATAGCCAATCCCTTAAATTTTGGAAATTTTTCAATTTAAGCATTCGCTATCATAGTACATGACCTCAATATGTATCATGATAAATTTGGGTGGTCCACCTTGTTCCCCTTCATGACTAAAAAAATGCCAAAATTTAAACATAAGCAATATGTTGTATCACGTGTTTGGTTTTTGGCCCAATTTATCCCGTTTGATGCGGTCTTATTACCGTATATGTTTATATGGTCAATATATAGGTTCATTTCATATCATAAGACACGAGTACATTGATGCACCCTTTAAAATTTGGGAGGGGTATCTTGACTCATCCACTCAGTTTTAGAAATTGTTTAATATAAGCATTTGGTATCTTCGTACAGGTCTTCAATATGTACCACTACAAATTTGGATGGTCCACATCGTTCCCTTTCATGGGTAAAGAACTACCAAAAATCAAATTTCGGAGGTTATTGACTCCTATTTAGCACGTTATATGGTTTATTACCTCTATATGTTTATGTTCTCTTTTAAATTTGGGAATTATAAAATAACATAATTTGGTAAACGTTTTCTAGGACCTATTGGTGTTTCTCTTATGGCCAAATATTCAAAATTTAAAGGTTATTAACCGGCTTTATTATTAAATGAGTACAGGATTTATTACTTTTTCATAAGACACAGGTGTATTTGTGTACCAATCTTAAATTTTGGGAGGGGTACATTTCTTATTGTCATATCAATAATTGGTAATTGTTCTTTGGGTAAATCATTGTGATCACGTGATCAGTTATTGACCTATGATGGGATTAGGAGTCCAGGACATTGGTACATTTAAACTTTGTAGGATAATTTGAGAATGCGTCATTGGTTTTGATTATTCCCGCCAAATATAAACGTAAGCAAGACGTTGTACCACGTGATTGTCCTTGATGAGGTAGTGTACAGGGATTAATTTCCTTTGTTGTGGTACTTCTTAAGTTTGAGTACATTAAACAGTTGGTTCTACTCAGGTAAACAATTGACGGACATTATTGACCTTATTGAACATATAATGATATGATTAACTCTAAGACTTAGGTATATCAAGAGAAGTATTCCTTAAATTTGGGAATGGTGATAAACAGAATTTTAACATAAGGTGCGAAATTTGAAACAATACATTGAACTTTAGTCACAGCTCATAGTCTAAGATCATTGGTGGTGATTGATTTGAAATCTGATAGCTAACCTTATTGAATCTTATGACTCATAGACGAAAGGCAATACATGCTACAACACTGGCAAAGTTATTGTTAATGCAATTTGATTGGTTGATCACTATCTTTCCTGCAATCTGATTGGTTGATCACTATCTTTCGTGCAATCTGATTGGTTGATGATTTTCAAATCTTTGCTGTATTCAGTTTTAAGTTTTGTTTAACATTTAAAAATCTTGGTTTCGTTCAACATTTTGCACTCACTGATAAATATGATCAAAACCGTTTATTTGTTAATCGAATAGTTAAAAACCGGATAAAGTTTGACGGTTAACCGTGAAACGTAAAATTTTTAGTTTGAAATTTTTTTGTTTGAAACTTTGTTTGAAAATTCTTGCTTTCAAATTTTTGTTTGAATTTTTTGTTTCAAAATTTTGTTTAACATTTTTTTTGACAACTTTTGTTTCAAAATTTTTGTTCGAAAATTTTGTTTAAAAATTTTTCGTTTGAAATTTTTCGTTTGAAAATTTTTGTTCGAAAATTTTGTTTAAAATTTTTGTTTGAAATTTTTCGTTTCCAAATTTTTTGTTTGAAATTTTTTGTTTCAAAATTTTGTTTGAAATTTTTTTTCGTTTCAAAATTTTGTTTGAATTTTTTTCGTTTGAAATTGTTTGTTTGAATTTTTTTCGTTTCAAAATTTTGTTTCAAAGATTTTTTGTTCTAAATTTTTGTTTCAAAGTTTGGTTTGACATTTTTTAAAAGTTTGTGCACCCATTAGTAAAGAACCGGAACCTTTTTAGAACAAAAACCTCTGGCAACATTGTGGTGCAATAGTACACGTCAGAACATGATAATGCAACGTCATCAGTTTTTCATCATATATAAGTATCGTTCGAGTTAGTATTCATGATAACATCATCATGGCTACTTGTCTGCAGTTTCTAAACACGCGTGATGTGATGAAATCATTTACCAAGATTACTGATTTACAACAGAATGTACCTTATAGAATCTTAGCTAGCCAAATGATCCCTACAAAGTTTGGATTAAGAATCGTAGTGAAGCTTGAAAATGATAAGAATATAATTTTACCAGCAAGATATTTTCCCATGGAAGCATCAAAACAAGAAGAACTGTTACGTTTCTTAAATACTGGATCTGTATCTTTATGTTACAAAGGATTCTTGGGTCGAAGTCATCAACTTGAATTTAGTACACAGCCAGATTCGTCAGCAATTGTGATGAAATCATGAATTCAAACGTCAGCACATTCCTTTGACGTCAGCCGTAGTTGTATGAATTTGGTTGGTCGGCATGACGTCAGCAACTGTGATGAAATCATGAATTCAAACGTCAGCACATTCCTTACCAATGACGTCAGCCGTAGTTCTATAAATCAACCAATACCGTGAAATCATTTGTGCAAGTGCTTTTCAGGAGGAAAGATGTGTACTTCTAACGATAAAGAGTTCATCTTCGCAAGCTATTATCCAATAAATATATTTCAAACAAAACATGTGATGATTGGTATCAGTGCTAGAACATTTGAACCAGTGATTCGATTGGGCAAAGCAGAACAATTTGGTGTACAACTGACCTGTGAAGAATGGCAAATATTATGTTCACGAATCGACCAAATGAACGATTATTTTCATGATGAGCTAAATGTGACCATAGTCAAATCATTAGGCTCAAATCATGAAGTGGTAATGCGTACAGTCCTCGAAGAGAAGATGGTGCTGTTACGTAAAAAGAGTACATTCCATGTCCATCGCAACATGGTGTATCTAACGCAAACAGAATGGAACAAATTCATCAGCGTATTTCAGTGTGTGAAACATGCAGTGGAAGTGTGCAACAAAACAAGTATATTCCTGAAAAAGTACTATTTTGAAAAATGTGTTATGCATATTGTACAACATGTATCTAGATATTGTGATGGTTGTCAACATCGTTCGTGGGTGCATACCTGTATTGATAAACAGTTTATTTGTGATCAAATGGACATTGAGTTTCCACCAATTGATATCGCAATAGACCTTAAAAGACTTCAATTGGAATTAAAATTATATGCTAAAGACAAACTAGTGCAAGAAGTTCAAAATACATTGTATCGACAATATCCAGAACCACTATCTGGTATGGATGTATGTGGAGTGTAATAAAATGATCCATTTCAATGAATTGTGTTTTTTCATTTCAAGTACAACCCCAGGTTCTGACGTGTACTATTGCACCACAATGTTGTCAAAGGTTTTTGTTCTTAACAGTTCCAGTTCTTTACTAATGGGTGCACAAACTTTTAAAAAATGTCAACTCAAACTTTGAAACAAAAATTTCAAACAAAAAATCTTTGAAACAAAATTTTGAAACGAAAAAAAAATTCAAACAAACAATTTCAAACCAAAAAAAATTCAAACAAAATTTTGAAACGAAAAAAAATTTCAAACAAAATTTTGAAAAAAATTTCAAACAAAAAATTTGGAAACGAAAAATTTCAAACAAAAATTTTAAACAAAATTTTCGAACAAAAATTTTCAAACAAAAAATTTCAAACGAAAAAAATTTCAAACAAAAATTTCGAAACAAAAAATTTTGAAACAAAAAAATTTGGAAACGAAAAAATGTCAAACCAAAGTTTCAAGCAAAAAAATTTCAAACTAAAAAAAATTTACGTTTCACGGTTAACCGTCAAACTTTATCCGGTTTTTAACTATTCGATTAACAAATAAACGGTTTTGATCATATTTATCAGTGAGTGCAAAATGTTGAACGAAACCAAGATTTTTAAATGTTAAACAAAACTTAAAACTGAATACAGCAAAGATTTGAAAATCATCAACCAATCAGATTGCACGAAAGATAGTGATCAACCAATCAGATTGCAGGAAAGATAGTGATCAACCAATCAAATTGCATTAACAATAACTTTGCCAGTGTTGTAGCATGTATTGCCTTTCGTCTATGAGTCATAAGATTCAATAAGGTTAGCTATCAGATTTCAAATCAATCACCACCAATGATCTTAGACTATGAGCTGTGACTAAAGTTCAATGTATTGTTTCAAATTTCGCACCTTATGTTAAAATTCTGTTTATCACCATTCCCAAATTTAAGGAATACTTCTCTTGATATACCTAAGTCTTAGAGTTAATCATATCATTATATGTTCAATAAGGTCAATAATGTCCGTCAATTGTTTACCTGAGTAGAACCAACTGTTTAATGTACTCAAACTTAAGAAGTACCACAACAAAGGAAATTAATCCCTGTACACTACCTCATCAAGGACAATCACGTGGTACAACGTCTTGCTTACGTTTATATTTGGCGGGAATAATCAAAACCAATGACGCATTCTCAAATTATCCTACAAAGTTTAAATGTACCAATGTCCTGGACTCCTAATCCCATCATAGGTCAATAACTGATCACGTGATCACAATGATTTACCCAAAGAACAATTACCAATTATTGATATGACAATAAGAAATGTACCCCTCCCAAAATTTAAGATTGGTACACAAATACACCTGTGTCTTATGAAAAAGTAATAAATCCTGTACTCATTTAATAATAAAGCCGGTTAATAACCTTTAAATTTTGAATATTTGGCCATAAGAGAAACACCAATGGGTCCTAGAAAACGTTTACCAAATTATGTTATTTTATAATTCCCAAATTTAAAAGAGAACATAAACATATAGAGGTAATAAACCATATAACGTGCTAAATAGGAGTCAATAACCTCCGAAATTTGATTTTTGGTAGTTCTTTACCCATGAAAGGGAACGATGTGGACCATCCAAATTTGTAGTGGTACATATTGAAGACCTGTACGAAGATACCAAATGCTTATATTAAACAATTTCTAAAACTGAGTGGATGAGTCAAGATACCCCTCCCAAATTTTAAAGGGTGCATCAATGTACTCATGTCTTATGATATGAAATGAACCTATATACATGACCATATAAACATATACGGTAATAAGACCGCATCAAACGGGATAAATTGGTCCAAAAACCAAACACGTGATACAACATATTGCTTATGTTTATATTTTGGCATTTTTTTTAGTCATGAAGGGGAACAAGGTGGACCACCCAAATTTATCATGATACATATTGAGGTCATGTACTATGATAGCGAATGCTTAAATTGAAAAATTTCCAAAATTTAAGGGATTGGCTATGGTACACCTCCCAAAATTTAAAGGGGTGCATCAATGTACCTATGTCTTATGATAGAAAATGAACCCTATACAAGACCATATAATCATATTAGGTAATAGGACATCATCCAAGGGAATAAATTAGGTCAAAAACGAAACACGTGGTTGTACTAAAATTTGGCAATTTCGTACCCATGAAAGGGAACGAGATGGACCACCCAAAT
Organism: Thermobia domestica; assembly: GCF_964235325.1. Taxonomy (NCBI): domain Eukaryota; kingdom Metazoa; phylum Arthropoda; class Insecta; order Zygentoma; family Lepismatidae; genus Thermobia; species Thermobia domestica. Next base: position 194,400,577 of record NC_137455.1, on the reverse strand, counting down.
TTATCGTAATATATATTAGGGTCTTATACTATTATACCAAATGTTTAAATTGGGCAATTTCCAAAATAAAGAGATGGGCCAAGGTACCCCTCCCAAATTTTTAAAGGGTGCATCAATATACCCATGTCTTATAATAGGGAATGGACCAATATACATGACCATATAATCATATAAGGTAATAACACCTCATCAAAGGGGATAAAATCGACCAAAAACCAAACACGTGGTTGTACTAAAATTTTGGCAATTTTGTACCCCTAGAAGGAAACGAGGTGAACTACCCAAAATTATCATGATACATATTAGGGTCCTGTACTATAATACCCAATGTTTAATTTGGTCAATTTCCAAAATTTAAGAGGTGGGCCAAGGTACCCCTCCCAAATTTTTAAAGGAGTGCACACATGTACCCATATCTTATGAAAGGTAATGAACCCCTGTATACGCCCATATAACTATATAGGATAATAACACCTCATCAAAGGGGATAAAATCGACCAAAAACCAAACACGTGGTATAACGTATTGCTTACGTTTATATTTTGGCTTGATATCTAATTAAGAATTGCTTTTGTCCACGTAACACTTGACCTGAATATGATCAACCCATTGTCATTGCAATATCTTTTAATTTTCATGATAATATTTGCTTTGTCATCTATTTGATTCATGAGATTATTCCCTATATTTGCGAGTGGTTACCAGTGTATATCACCCATTTTATCTTCTGAGTCTGCAGAATGTGAATGTCTGATTTTGCTAGATTGTTGCTGTTCTTTGTTTGCTTTTTTGAATTTTTTCGTTTCAACATCAAAGCTATATGAGATGCGGAACTTAGTTTAATGTAGAATCCGAAACTACCGTAATACGTTCAAACTGTAATGTTTTCTCATCGGGAATCGAATCCAACACCAAAGGTGCACACGATAACCAACAAGCGTCACAAAGGGTGTTGGTTGGATCTCGAAAAAGAACTGAAACGTGGAATAACTATATCGACTGCATAACCCAGATTGTAATTCTAAGAGAACAACAGCGCTGCAAATATAGTTTAGACGTTCTTTATTAAGCAGTGTTCAGTTTCTAGCTTCATACAATTTATATACAATTTATCATTCAGGAGTCTCAAAAAGAAATATGCAAAACTTATTTATAGACTCATTTCAAGGAAAAAAAGTTGTTAAATACCGAGTAGTAATTCTTAGGAAGTCGTACATCAGTAGGCGAAGCAATGAGAATGTCTCGGTAGAAGGATGGACTTTACTGCTGCTTCGTATGGTGTCGCTAATGTCGATAGTAAATGTAAATGGTTCAGAGTTACAGTTCTCGTTTAATTCCAATAGAGGTGTTGCTTTACATCCCTACAACAATGGATAGTTAAGTACAGTCGGTACACAGTTCAAGAATTAAATCACATTCAAACATTTCTTATTATAATAAAGTCGAGTTAGATGCATATTTGATCTGCGGAATTTGTATCTTTGCATTCGTAGAAAAGTTGAATTCTTAAAGAGAATCGAGGGTTTTACTGGTTTTAACGAATTGACAAAGAAGAGGTAGCATGGTTTTGCTTTTGTGATGATAAACCTTCGAGGTTTCAAGCCATAATACTAAGTACTTAGTTGACTAACAGTATTAACAGTAGTAGTAGTAACAGTAATGTTAGTTTATGGGTTTAAATGAGAACGATAAAGAAAAGAAAACGCAGATGAAAAAAGGGTAAAAATAAAAAATTAAAAAAGGCAAGAAAACGAAAAAGGATAAAATGGAAATTAAAAGAAGCAATTTCACAGGACACGTCCCAAGCAAAAGCTGTTAATAGTAATCGGATTTCCTTAATGAGATACAGAAGGATGCGGCTGTGAACAGAGTTGGTCGGAGAGAAAGTGAAATATAATAAGTAAATCAATAACACGAAACAAGCTGAAGGTGAAAGCCTGGTGAAGCTAGGAGGTGCGCTTCCATTTCCGTCTTTTTTGTTATCTGTTAGTGCCTGCGTGTAACAACTTCACACTTGTTTTGTAAAAAAAATCTGTAGTACCGTGTTGTGACTAAAACTACTTTGGAGGATTATACGCAATGGGATGAGAACATTTCCCCAAGTAACGAAGAAGCTTCTTTATTAACAACAAAAAAAATCTTGTATGCTTTTAAGCATTTTGGGAATAATCGTATTTTAATTATGAAGAAACCACTGAAGTAGCTAAACCTTTCATCTTTAGCACATTCTATAAAAGTTCTCCTTCTCCTTCTAAAAAATATTATGCCGTAGAGAAGGTGGCGGCATTTTGGCATAATTCGGACTATTTATTAAGCACAACTCTCGTGTGTACATTTACACTACATGGTCCTTTGCCTATAAACCTCAACTATATAATTTGTTTATATTAAGACCTAAGTTTCCACTTAAATTGATGTTCATGTAGCGCATGATTTCGGGCTATTTTTAAAATTTAGATCAAATTTGGGATTATTTGGGGGCTAGTCGGACACTTGATTTTCTTAAAAACAAAACGTTTTCACAATATATGCCAAAAATAAGCTTTTAGGGGAACTATTTTGTCTTTATTTACCCTATTTTTATTTAGAAAACTTTTAACAAAGTAAATATCAAATAAAAATGAAACAAATCAAAGACATTACACACAAGTTACACACTACATACATTACACACTAATTGACCTCTTCTCAATTTTCACATTCATAGTACGGATTTTTGACCCTTTATTACATACACCGCAGAGCCATAACTTGCTGCTTTATAGTGGGCAAAGTCACACTTGCAAATTGAACAAAAATTGTCTGCCTTTTTCCTTTTCTTAGTCACGTTGGAACATGTTCGTTGTTCCAGAGTAAAGTCATTACTTGCCACTCCAAGCTCTGGAAGTTCTTCAGATTTAAGTTGATTATTGGTTTCGTTACATTATAAATTAATTTGTGCTCCTAGTGTTACGTTTACTTTCTTCCCTCTTCTGTGACGAATTCTTTCTGGGCTGAAACCTCTTTCTTCCTTCAGAAATTTTAAGAAGATAGTATCCAAGACCCTTTCAGATGTACTACTGTCACTACTAGGAAGCTTTTTGAGTACAGCTTGCTTATCGAAGGGATAAATGTCAATTGTTCTAAAAGCACTTTTATGATTGCTTTGAAATTTAAAAGACAAAGCAAGTATCAATCTCTTTATTAACATTGGCACTTTTTTTTTAAGGTATAATTCCCTTCCGTTGTTGTATTTCTTGCCCCCACTTGTCCAAGATTTGTCTCCAATGCTTTTTGTGAGGAGCAAATATTCCGATATATAAAGGCTGCAGTAATTGGGTTAAGTGATAGAGAAGTTAAATAAATTCCTTCTTTCACTACAGTTTGTACAACTTCTGGGAAGAAAATTGAATTGAATGATGTCGCCCTTCATAACTCGTTGATAATTTTCATTACTCTCGTATAAAATATTAGCAGTAATATTACAATCCTATAGAAGTATAAAGTACAACTTTAGACGACTTAAACTAGTAAATAAAATTAAAAAACTAACTAAAAATCTAATTCTCTTTTCCAGTTTACAAACGAACAATATAACTTTCAATGTTTTAAATATAGATATTTCTCTTAAAACTAATATAGTTACTACTATAAATAACAATTTCAATGAGAAGTAATATTTAATATTAGGAGATGAAAAGAGTAATGAAACATATGAAGTAACAAAACAAATCTCAAAGAAAATCTTTGAATTCGAATCACTAGACATTTTGTAACCTACAAAATCCAGGATTTCCAAACTCTAGCTATGATATGCATATAATTTATTCTTTCTCTCTTCTGTTAAACAATTCATTTCCGTTGAATAATTCGCAAATGCTATTAGGAATAAATTAAATTAGGAACACGATAAAATATAACTTCCTCCCACGTGTGTGTGATTTTCTCATCCACATTACTCTTAAACATTATCATTCAATTCCTCCCCTACCTTCCCGTCAGGTGTAATATTTTTATCTATATTGTATGTTTCACGTCGCTCTCCTACAAGATATTAATTACTTCTGGCGAATTTTAGTTGCTTCTCTACTGTGCATGATGAAACCTGTACTGCACTCTAAATAGCCGCTCGGCATTTCTTACTCTCTTAGGCCAAGCGTACCACAAGACATTTGAAACATTGCTAAGCATTTGAAACATTGAGAAAAAGACACACTGTGTATTCCAGAACGTTTTATTTTTATGACACCCCAAACAGATTACCCCATAGTTCTCACACGCTGGTGGACATCATATTTTGACGCATCCTGTTACGTATTGATTAAGCAATTCATTGCTTTGTGGCTTCGCTTAGATACAAGACTAAACAGAAGTTGGACATGCAAACTAAGCTGCTCTCTTATATCTTGTGAAAGATTCGGATAACACTGTGCAACATTTTTTCACTTTTTATTTTCTACTGAAACGAAAGTAGCCGTTCTTTATTGAATTTTGGCCACAGAACGCGAAAATCGCACTTAAAATTCTCTCCTGGCTCAGGTTTAATGAGTAATTAACGTTTTATATTTTACATATAACGCTATGGGACATAATAAGTATATGATTTGAAATTATTATTTTACACGGTTGAAAGTGTCGTTCTTGACAAGTATTTGCTACATATTCGACTTGGCAACGTTGTACATTATCAACAGCTATAGTGCTCGCACTACGGACAACTTGTGGGACCCTCCCGTGTAAGTACAGAAAAAATTAAACATTGAGTCTATTGGTCCAGAAATAAGAAAGTTATTGTAAGACGAGGTGTTTGAATCTATTCTCAGTGCTGATGAGCTCGATGCGTGGCATTGTTTCCGCAATGTTTGTACCAGATTCTTGGGCAACCACCGAGCCGAAAATTACAATGAATTAGTAGAGGAATTGCTATGTGCCTACGAGAAACTTGGGCACAATATGTCATTCAAAATGCACTTCTTCCATTCCCACTTTGATGTCTTTCCAGTGAATGGTGGATCTTTCAGTGACGAGAAAGGAGAGCGATTTTACCAGGACATTTTTGCGATGGGACAACATTACAAAGGAAAGTGATCAGTTTCAATGTTAGTGGATTTCTACTGGATGATTCCAAGAGATGCTTCGGATAATCCTAACGAGAAACAAGCAAAGAGACGACGAGTTTAAAACAAATACTTTAGGTAACTTTTACCAATACAGTTCTTGTCCTGTAGCGCTATATGCGAAATGTTGAGTGCTATTACACAGATAGTGTGCCAGGAGGACGTTATATTTTTAATATTCGTATTAGTGTCCAAACATTTATAAGAGAGAACTGTTTTTATTTCCGTAATTATGTTAATGTTTGTTATTTTTACCTTTACAGTTCATTATCATAGCGTTATATACAAAATGTAAATTGTGTAATTAGTACTAAATCTGAATTCGGAACACGTATTTATTGTGTTTTTCGTGTTCAGCGCCCAAACGTGATCATTTCAAAGCTTGGTGACTTTTACCTTTGCAATTTCATTATAATAGCGTTATGTGCAAAAGGTAAATTATGCAATTACCACTAAATTTGAGCTAGGAGCATATTATTATTGTCATTTTATTGTTCAGCGTCCAAGAAATTATAAAGAATAGCCGTAATTATTTTTATTTCCGTAATAATTTCAATGTTTTGTGACTTTTACCTTTACAGTTTCACTATTATAGCGTTATATGTAACATGTCAATTGTGTAATTACAAGTAAATCTTAGCCAGGAGCACATTTTTATTGTCCGTTTCGTGTTCAGCGCCCAAAAATTAATAAAGGATGACCATTTCCATTTCTGTAAAAAATCACTGTTGCACAGCACAGTATATACTGTATTTTGTACAGTGATCTAATGTAACATGCCTAAGGATAAGTAGGGGTGCTATTCACATTACATTAACACGCATACAGATGCTTATCAAAATAATAGGATAGCGGTCTACAAAACTAACGACAAAATCACATCGGCTAAAAGCAACAGTGATCGGAAGAAAACCCTCAGTGACAAGTCCTGCCGATCATTAAAGCGGATTGTCCCTCAGAGCCGACATGTGACTGCGGTGCAAGTGACGGAGGAATTCAAGCAGCACTTTCCATGGCCTCAGTCAACAATAACTGCCCGCCGTGAGTTATATGACATGAACATAACTGGTCATGTTGCTTTAGCACAATGCTAATGTTGGCGTGGAGATGCAACATGGACCTCTAATGACTGGAAAATATGACGTGCTCGGATAAGTTATTGTTCGACTTATTTAAAATCACGAGCCATATGAATGCATGGTGAACATCGAAAGCAGCGTATGATTCGTATTGTGTCTATCCAATCCTGAAACATGGTGGGAGGTCCTTAGTGCTGTTGTAGCAATATGTTGGTTTTCAGTGAATCGTATGCTGACGCTAACGGATCGCATCATTGTCAGTTATTATGTTGCCATTTTACGGGACCATATAATACCCAAAATCCAGATGTTCTTTCTGGGCAATGACGACACATTCTAGAATAACAGTGCGCGTATCCACACAACTAATGTTGTTACGTTGTAGTTTCAGGAACATCGAGATGGAGTTGAATACCTCTTCTGATCTGCCCAATTCCAGGTTCTGAATACAATTGAACATCCGTGATCTGTTTTGGGGACAGGAATCCGGCTCTAATTTCAACTACCATTGTCTCTCTTACGGAACTGTGTGATTCATTCCACGCGGTATGGTGTAATAATTCATTTGTTACAATATTTTAATTTTTATTAGAGCTGTTCTGAAGGTAAAAGGTTATCCAATGCCATATTTATCTGGTAAGTGCACTTTTTAAAGATGTTTCTCTCATTTCGATAACCATCTGTATAAGGTACACACTACGTGAATTATTTTTTTCTTAAATTGTGTTTCGCTGTATTATATGAAAATTTTATAATATTTTTAGCATTTAACGAAACCAAATGAAAAATAGACAAAAACTAAACAAGTGAATGCAAATTATCATGCGTAATTTTGGAGAAAATCGAGATAAGCAAATTTTTTAAACCTTAAAATTGATGCTATTCTATAACCTCGTCACGTAGTAATTTAAAGTGGTATTGGATCTCACGCTAATCAAGCTTTTCTTATGGGTACTATACTAGCAATATGACAGTACACAGTATCGTTGTTGCGCTGTAGTCCAAAATTGTGATTTCCATTTCAACTTTAATTTTAGTTTAATTATAATATTGCAATATCCCCTCATACTTGTAAACAACATGTGCTTCTCCATGAGGATCATAAAGCAGCCGACAGAAGCTACCTATGAAGCACGAAGAAGGACACGGAGAACCACGAAGGACCTCTGCAACCCTTCCACAATCTCTGCCTCCAAAATTGACTATAAAAGAACACGTCGAGGGACAGAATACATTAATTCCAGCTGATCATTCGTAATTTTCACTTCGCGCTGCTCTGTGCAGGAGAGACTCCCTAACCTTACTTCTGCGTTGCTCTGGGCAAGAAGTTTCTATCCTATCTCCATGCTATACTGGGCAGGATATTTTACCTACCTCCGTGCTACTACGGGCAGGAGGTTCCTTTCGTCTCCATGCTGCACTGGACAGGAAGTACCTTTGTTTTCCGGACTGCTATGGGCAGGATGTTTCTAACCGTCAAACTCAAAGATCTCTTCCGTGCTATGTAGAGGAGATCCAACCTCATAGAGAAAGGGCTATTTCTTAGAGGGAAAATACTTGAGCTCGAACGGGTGAATACGCACAAAAGGGAAAACATGCGTAGTGTTAGCACCCCAGAAGCAAAGTGGTGTCCGTTTTTCTGGAAGATGGTGTAAGCGTCTGCAAGACCAAGTCAAAGCAGAGCAAGTGCCATAACTACATGGCGTCTTATAAAGTCTGACCCTGGGCCATTTTTTGCGAAAAAGGGTTGAGTGGATGGAAAAATCGGTGAACATGTACTCCATTATTCTTCGGCGCACACATTTTGAATGAAAAAGTTGTGTCCCAGAGTCACGCGGAGAGTCCCAGACAGGGTCCAACCAAAATTGTCAAATGTTAAGGAAGGGTCAAGTAGTAGATCGTTTGAAAGGTGTTGTGAAAAGAAACAAGATGAAGCAAGTTCCGAGTTTCTACGCTCACCCTGTACAGAATGCTAGGCAGTCAAAATGTCAACACAGTTGTCATGAAAGTGTCTGTGACCACCATTTTGCATAGGGCGAGAGACTTGTTGCAGCTTGTTTCTTTTCGCAATACTTTTCAAACGATATACTACGCGTACTTGACCCCTTACATTTGAAAATTGTGAGGTGGACCCTGTCTGGGACCCTTTGGGGAACCCTGATGCAATACGTTTTCATTCAACATATGTGCCCCGAAAAATAATGGGATACGTACGGGCCGATGTTTCGATCCACCCAACCGTTTCCGCAAAAATGGCCCGGGGTCAGACTTTATAGACGCCATGTTGTTATGACACGTGCTCTACTTTGCCCTGCTCTTGCTGACGTTTACATCATCTTGCAGAAAAACGGACATCACTGTTTGCTTCCAGGGTACTAATACTACACATGCTTTCCTTTTTGTATGTATTCAAGCGTTCGAGCCCAAACACTTCCCTTGGTAGACGAAACTACTTATTTGTAGTATAGTGTAAAATAACTTGAGAACTTTTTTGTAATAAAAAGGTGAGGAAAGAGGATTAACTAGTGTACAATCTCTACCATACATGATAATATTCTCCAAAGATAACACACGCACACATAGGCGCAGACTTTAGGGGGGGCAGGACACTTTCCCCCCAATATTTAAAGGTGGGGTTCTCGCCCCTCCAATATAATCCAGTCGCGGAAGAATTAACAAAAAGAGCAAGAATTTCTGTCATAAGCTTCGCCGTGCCTTTAACTAAGTATTAGAAACACCCCTCTTATTCAATAGAAAACGCGTTTTCAAAACTGTGATTAATAGAGCACTGAAGCTTCAACCAACACCTTGGTAGTATCGATATGACAAGTGAAGATCAATATGGTGCGTAAAGTTGCAGTGAAGTTCCCAAATTTTGAACTTCAATTTGTTTTATTGGCTTTAGGCAAATTTGATTTAGGTCGTGAATTTCGCAGCGGAGCGGACCGAGAACTTGGAGGGGGGGGGGGAAGCAGAGGGGCTTCATCAAACAGTTGATAGAAAACGGCTGAATATGATGATGTTCATTGTTTGGCCACCCCAATATTTTCTTCAAGTAGGCGCCTATGCACGCACAGATCACATCAAATTGAACTAAGTGAGATACTACAGGGTAAATTAACAAGAGTAGTTTCTGAGAAAATCCAAGAATGGATTTTCTATGGCTTTAAAAATTAATGCCATTTGTTGAAGCTGATAATTTTTATTCTATTTGAATATTTTTTTCTTTATGTGAACTGTACATGGAAAAATATACAGTGTCAAGGAGCAGATTGTATCTATTGTTTTCGGTTTATCTTAACAGTGGCACACACATACTTCTATCATGGTACATTCGCGAAATACCTCCTCGGGATTCGTGTAAAATTGGTACAAATGCGAAATTCTCCGCGTCTGAATGTGTATTGTACTAATTTTAGAGACCCATACTGGTAATTTGTATATTTATGGGCTTTCACATATACGGAATTGAATTATGTATACACTACTATCTATAACGCTCGAACACAAAATTGACTTTAGTTTCTTTAGATGTAACTGGACTTGAATGTGGGCATATGAAAAACAAATTAGACCAAGTACTGCTTCTCTGACACATGTTACCCTCCCCAACCGCAATCTTTGATCCGCCATATTAGATTCAACATTCGGTTTTTCAAATGGGAATAGGTGCAAGTAATACATCAAATTCCTGCAGAATTTTATTGGAAATTCATTGGTGTAGTGAGTTTTACCGTAGCTTTTACCTTTGCAAGGTATTGCATGTTAAATATCAGACACTTCTCGAATATTGAACCAAATAGGAAGTTATGTTGGTCCCAGTCCGTGTATATGTAGTCTTTTACGTGATTAGTCTTTGACGAAATATTCTCTGAACTCACATACATACGGACACACAGACGTCAATACGGAAATAGTATTCACCCAAGTCTGGTCGTACATTACGCATTTTGATTCTAATACAATACATCCTTTTTATAGTATACCATGGAAATAATAACAATCACTCACAGAAATGTAACAAGATTATGACAACAATGTTGATAAGAGTTTGTTTATACCTAGTATTTTTCCAGTTAGAAGTTGTTTTGATTTGTCAACATCAAAAACGTAAGCGTAATTGATATTAGCCTACAATGCCTATTCGCGAAGTGCCTGGAGGGATTTAACATGCAATTGGTACATGTTACGGTAAAATTTACTATACCAGTGAATTTCTGAGAAAACTGTACGTGAATTTGATGTATCACTTGCACCTATTCTCAGTTGAAAGACCGAAAGTAAAATCCAATATGGTGGATTCAAGATGGCGGCCGGGGTGGATAACATGTGTCAGAGAAGCAGTACTTTAGTCAATTTGTTTTGCATATGCCCACATTCATGTCCGTTTTCATCTAAAGAAACTAAAAGCAATGTTGTGTCCGACCGTCATAGTAGTATATGATTGAATTCCGCATATATGAAAGCCCATAAATATGAAAATTACCGGTATGGGTCGCTAAAATTAGTACAATATACGTTGGGGCGTGGAGAACTTTGCATTTGAATCAATTTTACACGAATCCCTAGAAGACACTTCGCGAATATACCTTGTAAGAGTAGCGCACCTACTAATTATAATAACCAGAAATTTCTGCTTCTGATTTTGTACGTTGTCATTTTACTGAATCTATTAAATAATATTCTGAACGAAATAAATTGTTTAAAGCAAAATTCAGCCGGTTTGCTTCAACTTTTGATTTATAATAATAATAATAATAATAATAATAATAATAATAATAATAATAATAATAATAATAATAATAATAATAATAATAATAATAATAATTATTATTATTATTATTATTATTATTATTATTATTATTAGCATTTTTCAACTAAAGTGTAAAGGTTTTAAAATATCAATATTCTCTGAAACTTTGTAAAAAAAAAAAAAATTTAAAATGTGAAGATAATTGTATAGTTCAAGAAATAGGATTCACAGTTGAACTTCTTACAATTATTAGCTATCCATTCATCTTTCGGGAATTTGCCGGGTCTGAGAAGATGCAAATTGATTGTATGATATATAGGCCCTCAGCGTCCATGGCCTGCAAATTACAAAGAGGAAGGGAACCTGAGGAAGATACCTTTAAGGTAAACAACCATCGAAGCTTCCTTTTCATAGAGAGATTTATTCCAGGGCACTGTTCCCCTTCCCTCCGTTGCCTCTAAGTAATCTTAACAGTGAAGTTATAAACTAGCATATTACGCAAATTCACGCTAGTCTTTAAGTACATCTCTATCCATTAATTGCTAGTAACGTTTTTAACCTCAACGTTACTAGTAAAAAATGGGGAACGATAGAACTCTTGATCTTGATCACCTCCAAAGAGGTGTTTTATTTATATTGGCGCAGATGTTAAAATCTGTCTCGCCAACAACACTAGAAATGTGCTTGCACTAAGTTGTTCAAAATTTTGTACACTTGTTGAGCAACGACAGAACTCACGAATAAGAGAAGCTTCTGTTTCTCTAATTACTTCTTAGCAACTGTTTGATTGTTAAGAAGTAACAATAGTGATCTTAAATAATACAAACACTGTTCAATTTTTTCTAATGTCTAAACTTCATTTTAAATAATTTTTATGGTTAATATCCAATATAAGTTTCGTTTGAAAATTGATTTTTCTAAGTAGTCCTATAGTGCGTCCAGTAAGAGAACGTCTCTGACAGCTCGCAGTGACATTGCCACTACTCGCGTGTCAAGGTTTTTTTCGGTGCAATTGTAGTGGCAATTTAATTAATGGTATAAGACAGAGTGATTGTGGTTGGTAAGACTGGTATCAAAGTAGGGGCTGCAATGTCCCACCGCATGTGGTAAGAAACGTCAGAGACCATCTCTTGTTGGCCGTGCTATAGTTCATTTACTAGATTTACCAGACTACCCAAATTTACTGAGTACCATCCTTTTTCTTTTTTGTTTCATAATCGCTAAAACATATTATATTACTGTGAGCACGGAGGACAGAGGCCAATCGCTTTCCCTTGAGCAGGCCCATAGCTAATATCTGAAACTTTCAGTTGTTTGTTCGTAATTACTGTATGTATTATTGTATGGTGAATTCATTTAGCCCCTGGAAAAAATGGTCTCAGCTCCTCCAATCCGCTTCTTAGTGCTTTGGTAACGAGCCTGCTCTTGAGTTTGAGAATTACTAATTTTTTAATAAATTGTATAGTAGTTATACATAAAAAAGAACCTAAAATTCTTATATGATTGGATAATCTTACCTAGGATTGCTACCTTTCGAAAGTAAAATGTCGGGATGCTTTATGCTTTTCCTCATCTTTCCAATGAAGATATAGGGACACTTCATGCAGATATTCGAGAGGAGAACAAAGCGTTTCTTTCCTCGTAATTATGTAATATAGGCTATGTTTTTCTACTGTGAAGAGTTATATATATATATATATATATATATATATATATATATATATATATATATATATATATATATATATATATATATATATATTTACATCAGCTAATGCTTCTGGCAACAAATACTATTCGAAGCTTTCTTGCACCCACTGGAAAACGTGAAGTATATTAATATTTATTTGCATATATTGTTATTGTAGACTGTTCCCATAATGCCCACCGACTTCGATTTTACAAAATTTGAGAAATAAATTTCACTTTTTATTTAGTGGTCAATTTGAAGGCATTTTGTTATACTACCATTAAGAAACCCATATACATCATATTACGAATCAATCATTATGGAACAATCTCATGTGTGACACGCAGCAGTGGTACCAATCTTTGAAAGTTTCATTCACACCTTTTTTCTTTTTTCTTTTTTAACTGATTTTGTGAGTAATGGTGCATTCAGTATAAAGGTACAACAAGATATTCTCTTTCTCTCTCTCTGTCCCTGTGTGTGTGTGTGTTTGTTTGTTTCTAGTTTCCGGCGTAAGCGTGTGGATACTACCAGGTATACTTTCGTGTGTACAAATGCTAGTGTGTGTGTGTGTGGCGCGGGTATATGAACTATTAATTGGGATCGCGTAGTGGAACTTATCAATATTAGTACGTACATACAAACGGCTGTTACTTCACACGATAACTTTGGACGAATGCGAATTTTTAAATTCTGCTTTTTGCAATAAATAAGTAGAGTGATTCCTCTCGAGGGAGTTCCATGGTAGCCCCTTCCATGTCCAATTAAATCACAAATTGCCGCAATCGTTTGTACATTGTTTGTACAGAAATGTACAGGCCAAATTTTCGTTTGTACACTATTAGGGGCGCCGCCAGAACGAAAACAAATTGGGGCTGTTTAACTGGTACCCCCCCCCACCAACATGTTCTATTCAATCACTAATTATCGCAATCGTTTGTACTTCGTTTGTACAGAAATGTGCAGGCGAAATTTTCGTTTGTACACAATTAGGGGCGCCGCCAGAACAGAAAAAATGGGGGCTGTCTAAGTGGTAGCCCCCCACCATGTCCAATTGAATCACAAATTGCCGCAATTGTTTGTACTTAGTTTGTACAGAAATGTGCAGGCGAAATGTATGTTCGCACGCAATTAGGGGCGCCGCCAGAACGAAAAAAAAAATTGGGGGCTGTCTAAGTGGTAGCCCCCGACCATGTCCTATTCAATCACAAATTGTCGCAATCGTTTGTACTTCGTTTGTACAGAAATGTGCACCCGAAATTTTCGTTTGTACATAATTAAGGGCGCCGCCAGAACAGAAAAAAATGAGGGCTGTCTAAGTTGTAGCCCCCCCCCCCATCATGTCCAATTCAATCACAAGTTGTCGCATTCGTTTGTGCATCGTTTGTACAGAAATGTGCAGGCGAAATGTTTTGTTTGAACAAACTTAGGGGCGCCGCCAGAACGAAAACAAAGTGGGGAGCTGTCTGAGTGGTAGCTTCCCCCACGATGTCCAATTGAATCACAAAGTATCGCAATCGTTTGTACATTGTTTGTACAGAAATGTGCAGGCCAAATTTTCGTTTGTACACTATTAGGGGCGACGCCAGAACGAAAACAAATTGGGGGCTGTCTAGCTGGTAGCCCCCCACCAACATGTCGTATTCAATCACAAATTATAGCAATCGTTTGTACTTCGTTTGTACAGAAACGTGCAGGCGAAATTTTTCTTTGTACACAATTAGGGGCGCCGCCAGAACAGAAAAAAATGGGGGCTGTCTAAGTGGTAGCCCCCCCCCACCATGTCCAATTGAATCACAAATTGTCGCAATTGTTTGTACTTCATTTGTACAGAAATGTGCAGGCGAAATGTATGTTCGCACGCAATTAGGGGCGCCGCCAGAACGAAAAAAATTGGGGGCTGTCTAAGTGGTAGCCCCCGACCATGTCCAATTCAATCAGAAATAGTCGCATTCGTTTGTACATCGTTTGTACATAAATGTGCAGGCGAAATGTTTGTTTGTACACAATTAGGGACGCCGCCAGAACGAAAACAAAGTAGGGTGCTTTCTAAGTAATACCTCCCCACCATGTCCAATTGAATCACAAATTGTCGGAATCGTTTGTACTTCGTTTGTACAGAAACGAGCAGGCGAAATGTTTGTTTGTACACAATTAGGGGCGCCGCCAGAACGAAAACTAAGTGGGGCTGTCTAAGTGGTAGCCCCCGACCATGTCCAATTCAATCACAAATTGTCGCAATCGTTTGTACGTCGTTTTTACAGAAATGTTCAGGCAAAATTTTCGTTTGTACACAATTAGGGGCGCCGCCAGAACGAAAACAAACTTGGGGCTCTCTAAGTGGTAGCTTCCCACCAACATGTCCAATTGAATCACAAATTTTCGTAATCGTTTGTACGTCGTTTTTACAGAAATGTTCACGCGAAATGTTTGTTTGTACACAATTAGGGACGCCGCCAGAACGAAAACAAAGTAGGGTGCTTTCTAAGTAATACCTCCCCACCATGTCCAATTGAATCACAAATTGTCGGAATCGTTTGTACTTCGTTTGTACAGAAATATGCATGCGTAATTTTCGTTTGTACACAATTAATGGCGCCGCCAGAACGAAAACAAAGTGGGGTCTCTAAATGGTAGCCCCCACCATATCAAATCCAATCCCAAATTATATCAATCGCTTGTACATCATTTGGACAGAAATGTGCAGGCGAAATTTTCGTTTGTACTCTATTAGGGGCGCCGCCAGAACGAAAACAATGTGAGGGTTTGTATAAATGGTAGAAGCATTAAAAAAATGTGTCACATTTATGGAGTATTTTTCTAACAGGACTTTGTTCACACTATTGTGTGGTTTGGTTTGTTCACACTATCGTGTGATTCACTATATTGATCTTATCCTAACGATGATGGAATTAAATGTTTTTTTTTGTTTTTTTATATTTATATTTATACTTACAATCATTATTGCTGAGTTAGTTTTTCATTCCTCGGCTCTTATTATTAAACTTATTCATTATTTCTTACGTGAACTGAATCCTTATGAGAAAAATGTATTTTTTTCTTTCTATCTTGCACAGAAACCGTTATTCTCATCTCGTACAGGAAATTGATAAGTGGAAGATATAACAAATTCACAAAGTAGACTGTTAAAGGGAAAATTAGAACACAGTATTTTGTTTTATTTGATCATCTTCATTAAACTCATTTTGCAGAAACTATAGAATGCATGGTGAAGTATTTTGGTGCATTCAGCATTCTGATTTACGAGTAGAGTTGCTAACTGGCCGGTATTTGCTGTAATTTTGATTAAGGCCGGTGATCGGTACAAACTTCTTATTAGACCCCTTCTGACCGGTATTTTGGAATCTGCAATCCAGAATATAACATTGAACATAGAAATTTTTCAACAGTGCCTTTACAAACACAAATTTCCGTTGTATTATACATTATCGATATTTTTTAACGTATGGCAGTTTTTTTTATTTATTTAACATAACAAATTTGATAACACTTATATTTTATTGTAAAAGAATTTTATTCATTTATTGAGAGTAGAAAATGACTTTTTAAAGCAATTTCCTTTGTTTGAAGTGAAGTTTATAGAATAAATTTCATTTTATGAATCAACTATTGTTACATAAAGATTAATATCCAGTATTATTCATCTGTTTCGATAATTTTAAACAAGTGGCAATTGCTGGTAAATACAATAACGATCAATACAGTCTTCAGTTTCTCATTTGTACAGAGAATTTTGAGGGTGTGCCGGTAATTTTGTTTTCCTGAGTTGGCAACCTATTTACGAGGTTTTGTTTCAACTCTGCTACGTAGTGGCTCCGTACTGACACTCCGCATGCAAATAAGTATGTAAGGCTACCATACGCCCTGGTTTCTTAAAATTTGTCCCGGTGTGCAGAAATTTTCCTTCTTGTCCTGTTTTTTTCTTTATTATTATTATTAATTACATATCAAAATTTCTGAAAAGATAACAAAATCGACTTATTCCCTTTGCTTTCAATTCCGACAATACTATAGGAACAATTGCATTCTAATCTTTATTATTATTGCAATCGTTGCTTCCCCGGATATAACATGCAATGTTTAAATTCTCCTAAGTAGCACTCTTATCACTAAAAGTAAGAATGTATACCCCGAGGTGGCAACAAATTCTTGTGACGTTGCAGACCAGCCCCGAAAACACATTTTTTTTCTGCTTCAGAAAAACAATTATGCAAATTGCTTTCTTTTAGTTCGCATTTTAGGTTAACAAAAATAAATCAGCCTATTGAAATTTTGAAACAACTTCATAAATCTGGATAATTTTCTTTATAGACATGTAGAGCATGTAAAGGTGGTATGCGTAATAATATTGAAAATATAATTTTTGCCTAAATATTGTATGTTCACTGATTGCGTTTATATTGTATAATAGCTTCTAGCTTCTATAATAATTTTTAGCACTGTTGATTAAGTATGGACAGTGGCGTATTTACGATTTTGTTTCGGGAGGGGCTTTGCTAACTTCCGGGGGTGCTTTGCCTGAAAATATGAAAATTCTGCAAGATATTTCATATACTTTACTATAGTAAGTAAGATTTCGGTGGGGGGCTTGAGCCCGGAAGCCCTCCCCCTAAATACGCCACTGAGTATGGACTATATTAATACATTATTTTAAGTTGTATAACTAGTGCGATACTGTAGTAAAATTCGAAAGATAAAATTAATACAAAATGCAATATTTACTACTAATTTGTAAGATGTCCCGTTTTTTCTGTTTTCAAAAAGTATGGTAGCCTTAAAGTACGCTAAACCATACAAAATAAATTGTACTGTAAATAGTACCCCTCTGATAGTGCTCTCAAACGGGTCGGGTTACGGGTCGGGTTGTCGGGTCGGGTCAGTCGGGTTAGCTCGTGTCGGGTCACTCGGGTCGGGTCGTCACATTCTTCACTTATTTTCTATACGGAATACTATAAAGAGCTTTGTTGTGGAATTCAATTCGAAGTTGGTGAATGAATGATAAATGTGACTAATTGAAGGTGAAATAGTAATAAAATTTTAATTTTACCCTATATTAACTAATTGGTATTGTAATTGTAATTAATATTACTACTGACTTTTTTCCTTTCTGCGTTTCTATGTCAAGTTAAATGTCACATTAAGTGAAATTGAAAGGAAATATCTAGTTAACGTCCCACGTTATGCACCAACGCTAAGAGAGACAGTGATGATGAGAAATAATTGAAGTGGTTGAATGAAGAAAGTGGGAGGAAATGGGAGAACACCGAGAAAACCCATGCACATGGGGTTTGTCCACCAGAAAACTTACTTGGTACGAGCTGGAATCAATACCCATGGACCTTCGGGTCAAACATCTGCCTTTGGGCAGGACACATTATTATTATTATTATTATTATTATTATTATTATTATTATTATTATTATTATTATTATTATTATTATTATTATTATTATTATTATTATTATTATTATAACTTTAAGAGTGCCCAAGAAAGTTCCGCCGCCTTTTCACCAACACCTTCGAACATTGGTATGTAACCTAAGACGTACCTGGAATATCAAAAATCGTCTCCATCAGCCTCGACGACCTTCTGAAAACGTTCTGGAAGGCCATGGATTCCATCGCAGTCGAACTTGGTGGGACGTGAAGTGAAGAAGGTATCAAGTGCATATTGAACCTCTACTAGCTGTTTGAATTGGCGTTCTCTAAGGTGATTGTCCAAGGAATGGAACAGGTGATAATCGGACGGTACAATGTCCGTGGAGTATGGCGGATCCAATAGTGTTTTCCATCCAAGGCGTAGAATGATGTACTGGGTCATTTTAGCCACGTGGGGCTTAGCGTTGCCTTGTAACAAGAGGACCCCTTTGCGATTCAGAACTGCTGGATCCAGACAGTACACAGTGACAGTACACAGTTGCATTGATGATCTGACCAGCTGGTAGCAGTTCCCGATGGACGATGCCTCGAGCAGTCCACAAAATGCACAGGAGAACCTTATTCTGGCGTAGTGCTGGCTTGGGCTGTTTTTGAACCGGTTCATGGGATGCTAACCAACAATGACGGCGCCGTGGAGCTTCGTACAGGACCCACTTCTCATCACATGTCAACACCCTGTTCAGAAATTGCTCCTTCCTCAGACGAGACACCAAAGAAACACAGGTGTCTGCTCGCGTTGCTTTCTGGCTCCAAGTCAAATCATGTAGGACCTATCAACCCAACTTGCAGTGCTTCCCAAGTTGATGGTGGTGGTGCCGAATGGTTTCTCCACTTACACTGAAAGGTAGTACCAGTTCCTCACATGTCTGTCTTCGCCTCAATTGCTGCCAGAAGATCTTTATTTTGAACATCTGTTTGTCTTCCGGCACGTGGTGCGTATTCGAGTGTTTCGTCACCGTCCTTAAACCGTCATACCACTGCACTCTCCGCGTAGTCACGACACCCTCACCAAAGGCCTGTCATATCTTCCGCTCCGCGGAGCAGCAATTTGAACTCGTACAGCAAACAAGCCCTTATGACGCTCTGTGAAGGCCTCATGTTCACTCAGTCCTTACGCACGTTCACGGTGTATCTGAACAGCCACAACCAAGTAGTATGTTGGATATACTTACTAGTGTTGCTCACGAGACCTGGTTTGGGGCATTCTCGTTTCGAAAATGTGTCGTGAAGGTAGTCTCGTCTGGAAAAGTGCATATGTTTCTATTGAAAGAGCTCTGTCTCATCTCGTACCCTTTCATGAAAATTCTGTCTCGTCTCGTCTCGTCCAACAACTGACCTTCACCTTATATCCATTCGCATTCAACTCACGGTGTGAGGGCCAATTGAACACAGACCTCCACAAAGAGACAGAACTTTCTTGGTCACCTTCAGATTATTATTATTATTATTATTATTATTATTATTATTATTATTATTATTATTATTATTATTATTGCTGGGGTAGTGATTTGACTTTCTCCGCAATAAAATACTTGCTAATTTTATATAACGTTGCAAATATCTTCTAGATAAATTAATCAAGAAAAAATAAAAGGTAATTCAAACAGAATGATATTTCAGTGCAATTAGTTCCTTATGATTCTATCAGACAGCAACGCTGTTTTTAAATAGAAAAATCGGAATGTTAACGTGATGAAATTGTTGTTTGTTACACAGCAAAAAATATTAAAAGAAGTTCTATATACATTCCTTACTAGAAAATAATGTTGTCTTCAGAACTTTTATTCTTTTAGCCTTCAGAACTTGTCTTCAGAACTCAGTCAAATTTTATTTTGACTTTTGAACTTGATTGCCTAAATTTTAACCTTGGAAATTTGGATGTGGAGTAAAATAAAGAAGGTTAGCAGGGTAGAGAGGAAAACGAATAAGGAAATGCTGAAAAAATGCAAGAGACGAGAGCAATATTAGACGATATAAGGAAGCGAAAAATGGACGGATCACAAGTTTTGATCTTGCTAAGGGATTGCATTCTGAGGCATGTAGTAAAGGGGGTGATATCAGGAGAGCGAGAGTGTGTAAGAAGGTTGGAATTGATAGATTGTAATAAGGAGGGTGGTACTTTATGTTGGGTTGCGAGGCAGATATTAGCGGGAAATCGCAAAAATGGAAGCTTCTTACCTAATTCACGGAAACTGGCCTGTTTATTAATGGGAGAACACTGAGGAGGAGGAGGAGGATAATTATACTACAAGTAAAAAAAGCCGAAACAATGGTTTATGCATAAGAATTGGTCAGCATTTTTTTTCTGGTGGCAGTTTTGTAAAGTTCTAGCTCTCTCAAACTGGTTAGATTGTAAGGTCAAGTCACTCGGGTCGGTTGTCGGGTTAAGTCACCTCGGGTTGGTTCACTCGGGTCACTTTGGGTCGGGCCAATCGGGTCAGCTCGGGTCGGGTTTCGGGTCGGGTCAGTCAATTTGGGTCACGGGTGGGGTCGGGTCGGTCTTCAACACATATAATTTCCACGAAAATTACAATATACCACGGTTTATACCTCATTGGACTTCCAATAAAACGTTTTCAATGATGTGTACACCATGTCACCATTTTTGTATGAGGGAATGTCTAGAGGGATTTTGTGGGAATTTGATGGAGTGTAGATTCCTGTGTGTGTGTGTGTGTGTGTGTGTGTGTGTGTGTGTGTGTGTGTGTGTGTGTGTGTGTGTGTGCGTGTATATGTATGTATGTGTGTGACACCTTACAGGATACAAGATGTCGAGGAAGTGTGTAAATAAACCGGACAATTTCTGTTATGTATGTGGGGAGCTGATATTTAAATCACAACGTCGATGTTTTACTCCACTTGTGAGGAAGTGTTATCAGTTATATTTTGGTTGCTGTGTAGGAGACCAGGATAAGAACTGGGTTCCTCACTACATTTGTTGTACTTGCGTGAAACGTCTCACTGGGTAGGCAAATGGTGGACGAAACATGAACTTCGCAGTACCGATGATCTGGAGGGAACCAAAAGATCATTCTTCAGACTGCTACTTTTGTATGACACAGATAAAAGAAATAAGCAGTAAATCTAACCATACAGTACAGTACCCTAATTTGCATCAGCAATTAGGCCAGTTCCACACAGTGCAGAATTACCTGTACCGGTACCTCCTCCTCATCTTACGGTAAATGAGGATTACGTACTTGAGGCAACTATTGAAGTTCCAAATGAAGATGATGATCCTACTTATGTAGGAAGCACATCTACATTGGATTCCCATCTGATAACTCCGGGTGAACTAAATGACCTCATACGGGATTTAAAACTCTCCAATACACAGACAGAACTTCTTGATTCTAAACTTAAGGCTGGAATCTGCTCCATCGTGACACTAAAGTGTGTATTTTTCGAAACCTTCATACAGAGTTTCAAAACTACTATTCTCAAGAAAATGATTTAGTGTATTGTAATAATGTCTGTGCTGTGATGGATAGACTTGGACATGCACATATTAGTACAGAGTGGAGATTGCTTATTGACTCTTTGAAAACTAGTTTTAAGGCTGTCCTTTTGCACAATAGCAATAAATTTCCTTCAGTGCCTTTGGCTTATGCAACTAATATGAAGGAAACCTATGAAAACATCGAAATAGTGTTAGAAAAAATTCAGTATGAGAAATACAAGTGGACCGTTTGCTGTGATTTACAAGTCATTTCTTTGTTAATGGGTTTGCAGCTTGGTTATACGAAATATTGTTGTTTCCTCTGCGAATGGGACAGCAGGAACAAAGCGGAACATTACATCAAGAAGGAATGGCCAACGCCTGTACTAACTCCTGGACAGAAGAATGCTGTTTATTCCTCACTGGTGATCCCTGATTAGATAATTCTACCTCCTCTTCACATAAAGTTGGGGCTCTTCAAAAACTTTGTTAGGACAATGGACAAAAGTAATGCAGGATCTTGTTACCTCAAGGAAAAAATTCCTCGGGTTAGTGACGCTAGGGATTTTTGTAGACCCCCAAATAAGATGTTTGATTCGTGACCAAAAATTTGAGGATCTCTTAACTCTGGTTGAGAAAGCAGCTTGGTGTTCATTTAAATGTTTAACCGAGATTTTTTTAGGAAACAAGAAAGCCCCAAATTACCGTGAAATTGTGAGTGATTTCCGGCAATCATTCAATGAAATGGGTTGCAACATGTCCCTTAAAGTTCACTTTCTAGACTCCCACCTGCATTTCTTTCCTGAAAAGCTTGGTGCTGTTAGTGATGAGTATGGGGAACATTTTCATCAGGACATTTCCTCCATGGAGAAGAGGTACCAGTGACAGTGTAGTTCAAAAATGCTAGCTGATTACTGTTGGACACTTAAAAGAGATATTCCAGAAACCAAACACAGAAGAAAGTCGACAACTAAAACACATTAGTTGAGGTAAGTAAGTGTCCATTTATTAAGAAGATACCACTCACTTCTTTTGTATTATTTATTAAGTAGATATAAAATGGTGACACGGTGTATACATCATTGAAAATATGTTTTATTTCAAATCCAATAAGATATAAACCGTGCTTACATTGTAATTTTCGTGGAAGTTATATGTGATTTTATCTGCACTAATGAATATTGTAAAATGAACAGTACACATAGCATATTTTTTATATAAATATGTTTATTTCTCTAGATAGAATAATGCTATTCTTATGAAACTTAGAGGGCTTACTAAGTATAAATCAGGCTAACATACAATATAATTTGTGCGTTTATATACCTAAGGTACCCAAGCTACAAGTATGAAAATGGTTTTTAAAAAAAGAAAAAAAGAAAAAGAACAGAAATTTGAGGGGAAATTTTCCGAAAACACCTCTGTCACGGGAAAACTGAGGGTGATGGAGAAAAACTGATTGCAGATTCGAATTCTACGTGAAAAGTTCTATTAGAATCAGGCATTTTCTTCCGTGTGCCAGAGAAAAAGAATTTTTTTTCAACTAGTGCAATAGGAACCATTTTCAAACTCATCAACCGTTATTCAAACCGGTTAATGTTGATCGCAGATATTAAAAATACTCACATCCGTATATTATTTAATACAAACGAAAATTTTACCTGCACATTTCTGCACAAACGATGTATAAACGATCGCGACAATTTGTGGTTCAATCGAACATGGTGGGGCTAGCACTTAGACAACTCCCCTTTTGTTTCGATCTGTCCACGCATCTGATAGCTTAGAAAAAAAATTTCGCCTGCGCATTACTGCTCAAACGATGTGCAAACAATTGAGATGATTTTCTTTTGAATCGGACGTAGGGGGTGCTACCAATTAGGTAGCCTATACTTTGTTATCGTTTTGGCGCGCCCGCAATTGTGTACAAACGAAAATTTCGCCTGCAAATTTCTGTACAAAACCGTAACAAACAAGTGCGACAGTTTGTGGTTGAATTCGACATGGTGGGAGGCCTATCAATTAGAGAGCCCATAGTTTGTTATCGTTTTGGCGGGGCCACATTTATGTGCAAACGAAAATTTCAGCTGCACCTTTATGTACAAAGGCGTACAAACAAGTGCGACAGTTTGTGGTTGAATTGAACAGGGTGGGAGGGCTAACATTTAGACAGCCCCCACTTTGTTTTCGTTCTGGCGGCGCCCCTAATTGTGTACAAACGAAAATCTCGCCTGCACATTTCTTTATAACTATATTCAAACGATTGCGACAATTTGTGATTCAATTGCACATGGTGGGAGGGATACCATTTAGACAGCCCCCCCCTTTGTTTTCGTTCTGAGCTCGCCCCTAATTGTGTACAAACGAAAATTTTGCCTGCATATTTCTGTACAAACGATGTACAAACGATTGCGACAATTTGTGATTGAATTGAACATGGTGATTGGGCTATCACTTAGAAAGCCCCCCACTTTGTTTTCGCCCTGGCGGCGCCCCTAATTATGTACAAACGAAAATTTTGCATGCACATTTCTGTACAAACGATGTAGAAACGATTGCGACTATTTCTGATTGAATTGGACATGGTGGGGGGCTATCACTTAAACAGCCCCCACTTTGTTTTCGTTCTGGCGGCGCCCTTAATTATGTACAAACAATAATTTAGCCTGCACATTTCTGTACAAACGATATAGAAACGATTGTGACAATTTGTGATTGAATTGGACATGGTGGGGGCTACCACTTAGACAGCCCCCCCCTTTGTTTTCGTTCTGAGCTCGCCCCTAATTGTGTACAAACGAAAATTTTGCCTGCATATTTCTGTACAAACGATGTACAAACGATTGCGACAATTTGTGATTGAATTGAACATGGTGATTGAGCTATCACTTAGAAAGCCCCCACTTTGTTTTCGCCCTGGCGGCGCCCCTAATAGTGTACAAACAAAAATTTGACCTGCACATTTCTGTACAAACAATGTACAAACGATTGCGATACTTTGTGATTCAATTGGACATCGTGGGGGAAGCTACCACTCAGACAGCTCCCCACTTTGTTTTCGTTCTGGCGGCGCCCCTAAGTTTGTTCAAACAAACATTTCGCCTGCACATTTCTATACAAACGATGCACAAACGAATGCGACAAATTGTGATTGAATTGGACATGGTGGGGAGCTACCACTTAGACAGCCCCCATTTTTTCTGTTCTGGCGGCGCCCTTAATTATGTACAAACGAAAATTTCGCGTACACATTTCTGTACAAACGAAGTACAAACTATTGCGACAATTTGTGATTGAATAGGACATGGTCGGGGGCTACCACTTAGACAGCCCCCAATTTTTTTCGTTCTGGCGGCGCCCCTAATTGCGTGTGAACATACATTTCGCCTGCACATTTCTGTACAAACGAAGTACAAACAATTGCGACAATTTGTGATTCAATTGGACATGGTGGGGAGCTACCACTTAGACAGCCCCCATTTTTTTCTGTTCTGGCGGCGCCCTTAATTATGTACAAACGAAAATTTCGCCTGCACAATTCTGTACAAACGAAGTACACACGATTGCGACAATTTGTGATTCAACTGGACATGGTGGGAGGGGCTACCACTTAGGCATCCCCGACTTTGTTTTCGTTCTGGCGGCGCCTCTAATTGTGTACAAACGAAAATTTAGCCTTCACATTTCTGTAGAAACGATGTAGGAACGATTGCGACATTTGTCATTGAATTGGACATGGTGGGGGGTATCACTTAGACAGCCCCACTTTGTTTTCGTTCTGGCGGCGCCCCTAATTGTGTAAAACAAAAATTTCGCCTGCACATTTCTGTACAAACGATGTACAAAACGATTGCGACAATTTGTGATTGAAGTGGACATGGTGGGGGGGTTACCATTTGGACAGCCCCCACTTGGGTTTCGTTCTGACGGCGCCCCTAATTGTGTACAAACGAAAATTTCGCCTTCACATTTCTGTAGAAACGATGTACAAATGATTGCGACCATTTGTGCTTGAATAGGACTTGTTGGTGGGGGGCTACCATTTAGACAGCCCCCACTTTGTTTTCGTTCTGACGGCGCTCCTAATTGTGTACAAACGAAAATTTCGCCTTCACATTTCTGTAGAAACGATGTACAAATGATTGCGACAATTTGTGTTTGAATAGGACATGTTGTTGGGGGGCTACCATTTAGACAGCCCCCACTTTGTTTTCGTTCTGACGGCGCCCTTAATTGTGTACAAACGAAAATTTCGCCTGCACATTTGTGTACAAACGATTGAGACCATTTCCGATTGAGTCTGATAAGGGGGGGGGGGCTGTCTAAATGGACGTCTCCTTTTCACCTCTACTGTAATTAAATTCTTCCTCGAGAAAATCTGTAATCAACACTGTCAGTAGCTACGTCCTCGACTAATATACCTTAACAAGTACAGCTTTATTTTCGTATATTTTTCAACAGTTAACCAATTTAAAACTATTGCAAACAAGAATATGTAGTCAACTTCTTAAATACTTCGCTCGCCGAAACCCGTTCAGCGCGTGCAACAAGCAAAAACAACATGTTTGGCCTCTCACAAATGGAAAAGGGGGAAAAAGAGAAGGAAAAGCAGCACGGCAGTGCCTTATCGCAGTCAGAGCTGACAACATAGTTTCGGTCGTCACTAACGCGAATAGACCTACTAGCGGTGTACAAGAGTTATACAGTTACAATATACGTCGTGCCACAGTAGCGCTACAGGCGGAATGTGCACGAACTACAAATGAATATGTTGCCTTACAAGCATCAGTCACTGTTGCACCCTCTTTACATTCTACACATCCTTTTTTCTCCCACTTTTTGACCTTGACAAGCAGAAGTACCAGGCTTTCCGAGTTCACAACCATAAACTGTTTGTGTACAGAGTACGTTTTCAGTTCTTCGAATGACTGTGCGCGCGAAGAACAAGGGTGATGATCGGGCTACCGTATACGGAAGTCAGTAACACCCGGTTGCAATAATAAATGTAAAATACAAATATAGAGCCTTGACAATGCCGTGAGGATGAATATATATATATATATATATATATATATATATATATATATATATATATATACACTGTATACTAGATTGTTAAAGACTAGTGAGAAAATTAAATCATATGTTCTCTATAAAAGATAATATATAATAAAAATATGACTAATATCAGTAGTATGTACCCTATATATAGGTGTGTATGTTACGTACCTAAATAGATACAAAATAAAAACCAGAAGTTATTTACCAATCCAAGAAGTATTTTAACATAATTTTTGTTATAGGAATAGTACCATTTAGATTTAGTGTTGTTATTGCTTTAATTGCTGCCACTCCTAGGTCTACTGCTGTTCATATGTTAATATGCATTCATATTTCTAGTTATTTTTTCTACCTTGAGAAGTGGATCTCCAATAATTACAAAGTCAACTTAGACTTTTTGTTTGCGCGCACATCGATACCTGCCTGCGGCGTTTATAGGTTTCTTCCTGTTACTTTGTGTAACAATGTGAAATTAACAGCAAGTTCTAAGATTAGTAATAATTGTTACCAACTTCATCAATAAATATGAAATTTGATACACTTTAAAGTCCCGGCAGAGCCACGTTAGGACCCTGGAAATTTTCTTCTAAAATCAGGACTGTTCCGACAAAATCGAGATAGGTGACAAACCTAATCTTGTGTCCCATAGGCAAAATCTGAAATGACCCTGTTGACTGTGAGAATCGGAAATCTAATAACTGGAAATAAACCGGGATTACGAATAATCGCCGCTCTCGACTACTTGTGAATGTTGGAAATGGCTTTTCCATTACCTGTTTCCACTGGTGAGTACCAGTAACCACAAAATCGCTGTAAATAGAGGTAAACAAAAAAACCGTTGCATTTCTATTAACAGATGAACTCGAGAATGATTGCAATAAGAACATTAAAAGTGTCAATAAATTCTGTAAAGATGTGTAATCCTGATCTTTAAAAGATGTGTAATTCTGATCTTTATAAATTAACAGGAATTATAGAATTCTTGGACAAATTAGCTGCAGATGGCAGCATCATGGTCCAACACTGAACAAGGAAGCAGCGTCTGTGCTTGACCGCCCCACTAGTGTCACGCAACATTAGAGTTGTATTCTTGAATGTGTGTTTTGAGTAGTAAAGGTGTGTTTGTTTTTGTTTTTGCGTCGTGACAAAACACTGAAATTCATCGCAGAATGAGAGCGCAGTACGATGATACTTTTGTCTCTGCAGGAAGTCTGCACAGCGAGTAGTGACGACCAGAAACATCGACGCAACGGTAAAACTTATGAAGGAAACAGACTTATTACTGTGAAGGAAATAGCCGCAATTTCGGATAGTAATGTTAGTTCAGCACGCATTTGTTGTCTATGATGGACTGTAGCTCGATAATGTGTCTGTGAGATTGATGCCACGTCAGTTGACTGCTGAAAGACTGACGAATTGGTGCCTGAGAGGAAATTTTGTGTCCTATGCAGGCTCGGAGAGATTAGCAAACAAAACACAACACACTGACCAAACAATATGGCCTGATAGAATAGTTAGAGATTAGCAGCATGATAGTCAAAATTTAGTAGGAGTCAAAATTTATGGAAGTTTCTAAGAACGTCTTGCCTGTATGCTACTATTAAATTTGTTATGTGAGCTTACATAACAGCAGAATAAATAAATGATTGTGGAGTCGTTCGTTTAAGGGAATTTTTCTTTCTTTGTTTTTGTCCATGTTCTGAATTAAAATCCGAAATTGGTAACTGTCCTTTTAACATTACATCCTGTGCAAACTAGTAAAAAATGAAAAGAAATCTTTCAGTTTAACGTCCCATGAATATAGCCTTTAGGCTAAGGAAGACGATGATTAAAGCAAGTGAATGGTGATGGGGGAATTGGTGGAATGAGAAAGTGGAACGAAACGGGTGTACACTGATAAAACCCACGGACACGATGTTGTCCACCATTCGAATAGAAGCAGAGAGCCTACGCACTAGAAGTACGCGCCCTACCTCTGAGCCACCATGCCCCTCTCAGACTAGTGAAGAATGAGTGTCCTTAGTAACTGGGATGCTAAGTGAGTATCCTTACCATTCAACTTCTTCTGTGATTCAAGTATAGGTTGGAGACATAATACATATTATACCAAATTTGAGAACATTATTATCAGATGAAACGGCATTATGAAAGTTTCACAGTCAGAAGGCATGTCTCTATTTATTTACATAATATGTTAATATTTCGGAGGATAATAATGGAGCCAATTATGCCTTTCTAATTTAATCGGCTGTGGTTTGAATTGCTCCCAAATGATGCCTCCGAAAGCAAAATTTTCATATAAAAGGAGTAAAACGTCATTCGAAACCTAAGGTAAAATTTCTGAATATGTTAATTTTGGGAAGTCTCCTTAGCTTAAGTTGTCATGGATGATCTTAGAAATCATAGAACCTTTCATTACTACTTCTGATTGGTATTATAATTACGTGCTGATGTCCTATGCTTATTATTATTATTATTATTTACCTTTGATGATACACTGTAACTGCTTTTAGAATAATAATAATACCTGGAAATAGAATGTACCTGGAAATAGAAAAGAGAAATAATAATGTTATTATAACTTCTGGCATAATCTGATGATACTTTTTATTAAGACATTAGGAAGTCGACATTACATATTATGGTTAATGAGACATAGCATAAAATTCAGAGGCTCGGTCGAACACAATCGTAAGCGCCACTTCTGGTGAAATTGAGTTGTTAGGCAGAAAGGGTTGAGATTGAACCATAGAACGGTATGTGAGTAATTAAATTTCGAAAGTGTATGTGCAGATGATAAGTGAAACTTGTTTGGTATGTGTCGTTGCATTGAGTTACATGGAGATATTGAACCTCCTTTGCCAATGTACTCGAAAATTAGAAAGCGTGACATACCATTATGTTTCCCTGAGTCCCTCAATTATAATTCACTCTTGTGCTTTCATTTTTGTTTATCTACAAGTATAATATTGTCCGAAGAAAAGACGTATGTCAATTGACTTCGAGCTAAACAAAATTAGTTTTCTGAGGGTAACTTCCCATGCGCAGTTTTCGAAAAAATCGCGGAAACTTATTTCTACGGCGCTGAAAAGCATGCTGTTCTTTGCTAATAATAATGGCAGATGCTACAATAATAATAATAATAATAATAATAATAATAATAATAATAATAATAATAATAATAATAATAATAATAATAATAATAATAATAATAATAGATGTTTTGCTAGAATAGGTAATTTATTTATGCACTGTATCTCATGGCCGCTGATTCTGGGGGACTCCTTCTGCCCCCCAAATTGCTTGAATCTCCTTGGACATAAAGATTTTTACTTGGAAGATCTGATAACGAAAGACACATAGTTAAATGCCCCTCCTCCTTAAAGTTACTCAGAAATCAGTGCCGCTGCTGTATAGGCCTACGTGAAAAAATACAGTGTTAAGTTGCGCATTATGCCTATTGTTATTTGGAGGGGGGCACGGTGACTCAGTGTTAAATTACTTACCTCTGGTACGTGAGGTCCCTGGTTCGATTCTTCGTCCAGTAAGTTTGTGGTGGACAACGTCGTGTTCGTAGGTTTTCTCGGGGTACTCCCGTTTCCTCCCCATTCTGATTCCATAAATTCTTTCATCATTATACACTTGCTTTAATCATTGTCTCCCTTAGCCTAAAGACCATGTTTCTTCCATCATCATTCACATGCTTTAATCATCGTCCCCCTTAGCCTAAAGGCTATAATTCTTCCATCATCATTCACATGCTTTAATCATCATCTCCCCTAGCCTAAATGTCATAACTCTTCCATTGTCATTCACTTACTTTAATCATCGTCTCCTTAGTATAAAGGGCATAATTCTTCTATCATCATTCACATGCTTTAATCTTCCTCTCCCTTAGCTTAAAGGGCATTAATGTGGGACGTTAAACTGATAGATTTTTATTGTTGTTTGATTTTTCCTAACAGTAATACAAATGCTCATAACAGCGATGTAATGCAAATACATTCCTTGAACTTCAAGAGTTGTTAATGCTACTAACAATGTTAACAAAATTAGAGATGCAAGGGCTCGAAAAAAAACCGGCTTTTTTGGAAAAAAACTCGGTTTTTTCTGCTTTGCTTTTTTGCTTCGGAAATTTTGGGCTTTTTTCAAAATACTGCTTTAAATTGATAAAACAGACTTTGTATCGCTTCTCTATAACACAAAAAAATCATTTAATTAGTGGTTGATGCTGATAATAATATAAAACATCGAAAATAAACTATGAATTTCGAAAAAATATTTCAAACAATTTTTCTTCAACATATTTACATTATGAATTCCACAGGATTAACCAATGTATATAATAAGAATTTTTTAACCTCCTATATACAAAAGTAAGCAGAGTTGGCAAGAACAGTGGTTGTTTTTGAAAATGCCAAAAACCCGTTTTTTGGGGGATGTTTAAACCAGGCTTTTTTGGTTTAAACCAGGCTTTTTTGAATTAGATTTTTTGCTTTATGTATTTATATTACATATCCACAGAAATAAGTTTGTTTCGCCTTGATGTTATTATGCAACAGCGGGGTTATGCCGGAAGAACTCCTGTAAGCTTAAAGAAGTGCGGTCAGTAAATTTCTTAAGTTGAGAATCTCCCGCCCTAGCCATTGGGAAAATCCCGTCATTACTTGAAATGTAAGACAATAACGGGAAAATCCTGTTATTGCTTTGCATGTAAAATTTAAAGGTCAACGTACCATAATCAGTACGCTAAAACTGAGGTATTAAATTACAAATTTAGTACCGGTAGATATCATTGAAAGTCCAATCCAAGCTAATGTTGGAAGCTACGTAGGCAATCGATAAATTTTGCTAATTTCTATCAATATATTTAAGCAATATTGGCTTCTTTATAAAACAACACGCATTTAGGCATGCAGAAATATACAATTTGGTTTCTTTCGTATATTTAGGCTTAACATCCTTACGAAATACCGAGGTTATCAAGGAGAAGACTTTCGCTTAAACTGACATCCGAACCGCTACTTGGGTTACGCATGAAAGAAGGTTTGTGGTTCGACCGAGAATTGAACATGGGACACCTTGATTAAAAGGTGAAAGGGAAATAAAACTATTGCAGGTGGTTTGATATCTGGAAACGTTACCATGAAGTTCACA
The DNA here is from genome assembly GCF_964235325.1 of Thermobia domestica. NCBI lineage: Eukaryota > Metazoa > Arthropoda > Insecta > Zygentoma > Lepismatidae > Thermobia > Thermobia domestica. Next base: position 194,368,842 of record NC_137455.1, on the reverse strand, counting down.
CGATTCGCATTTTTCATTCTTTTTATTTTGGTGGTTTAAACCAGTTATTAAAAAAAAAGTTGGTGTAAACCAGCCAACCCTAAAAGTAAACACTTCTTTTTAAAGAATACACAAATAACTAGCAAAATTGTATGTAGTATTTTTACTTCAAAATATTCCATACCCTCTTTTTGAAACAAAATAAAATTAAAATAAAACATAAGAGAAATACTTAGATTTATATGATACACTTAAAGGCTGCACATCTAGAGCTTTTGGTTCTGTATATTCTTGAAATTCTACAGTTAAGTTTTATAGAACCACCATCACAGTTTACCCAATCCTCAAGTTTTCTGAATTTTTAACAAGAGGGATTCAACATATCATTACGGAGCTTCCCCCCCCCAAAAAAAAAGACTACGGAATATATTTAAGTTAAGCTAAATACAACTGCACAACAAACATGACTGAGTGATTAGCTTTTGCGCTTCTATCGGGAAGTCCGGGATTCAACCAGCATTCGACCATTCTGACAAAGCTTTTCTTCATTCCATCTGTGAATGTAGAAATAGTGCGTGTACTGTGAGTTGGGCGACTTCCTTTTTTATTGTTTTTAAATCGTTATTATTACTAATTACCAGCAGTGACGGTTTTGCGAAGGTTAGGGGGGCGGTCTTTCGGACTGAAGCCCGTTCCTCAAAGTTACGGAATGTCTGCAACAAACGAAATATATATTATTTATGCCTTTACTCATGAACTTTAAGCTCCCGTCGAATAAAAATTACGAATGTTTAAAAAAACTAAACATTAGTAAGAAACCCTTCCCAAAATACTTTTCTAAATCCGCCACTGATTCTCAGTATAAAATGATTTTTAAAGTTGTATCCGGAAAATTATTGCTAAACATATAAACGAAACGAAATATTAGTTATGCCTGTACTCATAAACTTCAAGCACTTCCCAAATAAAATTAGGACTTTTTAGGAAACGAAAGAATCAGAAAAACCCCTCCTAAAGTACTTTTCTAAATCCGCTACTGATTATTTGTATAAATTGGTATTCAAGGTTGTGTCCGGAAAATTATTGCTAAATCACTTCACACATACAGTATAACAGAAATGTGGAAGTACGGTTTGACGGATATATTGAAAAACGTACGCTTTGACGGATAAATAGAAAAACGGGCAAGTTTAACTTTTGCGCTAGAACCTAGAGTACTAAAAGCTCTTAGAAATGAAACACGGATGACAAACTAGAGAAGAAAAAAGATGTCGATATCTCAAAAGTTAAAATAAAGTTAAATAGTCTCTAAAATTACCCTCAAATACTACATTCTTCATGTTAGCTTTAATTCGTAAAACATGTGCTCCATCCATCTTGATGGTGAATTTCAGAGCGAAATATCACATTCAGGTCATGGAATTCTTATCTAACTATAGAATATACTATAAGAAAGCTATTTAGATAGAAAAATCACGAAGTTGAAAAAAGCCAAAATTTCCAAAATTCTCTTTTTTTTTCCCAAAAAAGCCGGCTTTTTATGTGAAAAAAACCATCGATTCAAAAAAGCCGGCTTTTTTGCATCTCTAAACAAAATAATATAACTGTCAGTTGAACAGAATTTAGTTTAACCCTTGTCCGGGCAAGCTATTTTTGTAACGTAGACGGCAACTGGGGCCTTACCAACTCGATATGTTCATGGGGGGCGCGGTGGCTCCGTGGTAGAGCGTTCACCTCTGGTGCTTGGGGTCCCGGGGTCGATCCCAGCCCCCGCCAAGTGAACTTTGTGGTGGACAAACACCGTGCTCGTGGGTTTTCTCGGGGTTCTCCCGTTTCCTCCCACTTTCTTCATTCCACCATTTCACTCATCTCTCATTATCACCGTCTTCTTTAGCCTAACCGGCATAACCGTGGGACGTAAAACTTAAAGATTTCATTTCGATATGTTCATGACTTTAACTTCTACTAAAGATAGAAGAATTCTGAATTTTATATCATCGAAATATTTATGGTTATTGAGAAATTCGAAAAAAAATATGAAGCTTCTGGGCCTGGGAGGCTCTGGTTGCCCGGATAAGGGTTAAATATACAATACGGCATTTCTTTTAAAGTCAATACTAAAGTACACTTATGAAATACGGTATTGAACATAACAAGTTGGATAACATAGAAACACAAGAGTACAGTTTGAACTGCTGGAGAAAAAATTAAAAAAAAAAGTTAGCAACTATAAAGAATCATAGCAACTCTACTTGAGAAGTACTGCAAAGAAAAGGACTCCAACAAAATTAAACTTCTTTCTTCGAGAAGTTAGTTCTCATGAAAGTTTCATAGGATTTACATTGGCAAAACATTGTCTTTGAGCAGATCTGCAAAGCAAAACCAATCTCTCCACCGTAAATCATGCTGCTCGACAGAACAGAATGTCTTCGTCGTCATCATCTTCTCCTTCCCTTGGATGTAACTTTGTCGTAGTAGTTTTGGTTTTTCCTCTCAACGTGGAGAGAACGGAGGGAGCTTTGAAGTTTTCCAGAAATTCAATCTTCTTCAGAGTGAAACAACCTCTAAAACCGCGGATCTGAATCCACACTTTGCCTAAATCTCTCGTCTTTCTCCTAAATTTTGAATTTCTATTGACAACAACAAATAAATAAACAAGAAATGAAGAAAACGAAAAAGAAACTTCTTTGCCAGCCGGAAAATAGTTTGAACAAAACGTTTCTATAAATTCTGCAGGAAAGAAATGGTCTAAGCTGAACAGTACAGCCGTTTCTTCTTTGATCCTGCTATTTTTCTATTTTTTTTTTCAACTTGGATTTAATATGCATCTACAGTTTGTGAACTGAATTATAATTTCCTCTATTTGAAGAATAAGACTTCCTGTCACATTGTTCAGATAATGAAGAAACACTTCTCGATTTATGATCAAGTAAAGTCTTGAATTACTGTAATATAGCTTATAGACAGTATTGCCAACTCATATCTTCAAAAAAGAAGCCAAACGACGCACAGAATCTAGCTAAAAATAAGTACAGTATACCTTATTTATAAAGAGTAAATGTGTGAGTGTGTCGCGGTAATTCCTATCAATAAGCTGTTACGCTAACAGATGTCGCTTGCGTGCAAATCGTAAATCGCAGAGAGCACAATGACTCAGTGATAGAACACTTCCGTCTGATGCGAGAGGTTTCTGGTTCGATATCCGGTCATACGAGTTTCTTGTGGGCAACGTCGTGTCTGTGAGTTTTCTCTAATTTGTCACGTTTCCTCCCACATTCTTAATGCACGAACAGTGGCGTATTTAGGATTTTGTTTCGGGAGGGGCTATGCACAACACGTGAATTGGTGCCGACAAATGTTAATGAAGTTGTGCATATAACAAATTTATTTCGGAAGGGGGCTTGAGCCCGATAGCCACCCCCTAAATACGCCACTGTGCATGAATTATTAATAACACAAGTCTGCAAAATGAAACTTTTTTTCTGATGCCCTCTGATTTCGATGTGCTGAAACCGAAAATGACCTCCATTGCTCTGCATCACGTCAGGTTTTCAGGCAAATAAATAATTCCCTTAAAAATCCATAAATTTTTTCGAGTTTTGAGTAAGTTTTTACTTAGATCATATCTTTCTTAATCGTTCAAGACCACACCTTTAGAAAATATACGAATATTGTTGGTTATATTACCGGTGGGAAATTATGGACCGAAAACTGGGAAAAATGCCCTCTTTCTTAAAAAAAAAAAAAAAAAAAAAAAAATGTGGGCTAGCAACCCCGCGTAGTAAAAATATATTAAAATAAAATGAAATCTTTGAGTTTTACGTCTCACGAATATGCCGGTTAGGCTAAAGGAGACGGTGATGATGAGTAATGAATGAAAATGGTGGAATGAATAAAGTGGGAGGAAACGGGAGAACCTCGAGGAAACCCACGCACACGGAAAATATAATTTGTGCTGCAAACACAACTTTTTAAGTACTGGTAATATAATCTACAAATTTAGTCGGGGCCAGACTGGTTCTCCCTGAAGCGCTGCATGGAATAAAGTCATCATTGGTTTAGAATTTCGTCTGCAGTGGATTGTGTATGTCTATGCTCGAGAGATTTTAATGCACCATTAAATTTGATTATGAAAGACATATTAATAGAACTTGTGAAGAATGTTCCAGCAATATGGGATAAGAAACACAAACAATATCATAATAGGCACTTTTAAATAGAGAATAGAAGAAAATAGCTACTGAAATGGGAATATCAGATTAGTTATTCATATTTATTTGAGAATTATATTGTAGCTTGTGATTATATAAGGCAGTGGCGGTTACAGGAAGGGGCTTTCGAGCTGAAGTCCGTAAATTGTGGAATTTCTAAAGATAAAAAGAAGCTACTGTTAATATATCTATACTTAAAAACTCCACGCAATCCCTCCCCCAGATTAATAAAAAAGTGTTTTTTTCTAAATTCGTTACTGGTATGAGGTAAAGAAATATCTATAAAGACAGGCATGTATCCATAGGGAGGAGACGTCGAATAATGGAATTCCAGTGACAAAACTTCATTTGCTGAAGTTAAAACCCCCTCCACGAAACCTGAAGACGTACCTTTTTCTTTTTAATTTACTGGGAAATGATTGCTCATCTGAGTATTGAAAGAGGGCATTTCTTCACAGAAAACTGAAAAATTGTAAAAGTCTTTGATTTATTGATAGAGATGGACAAGAGATGAGACTCTTTTTTGAGGCGAGACGAGACTTTGACATTTTTCATATCTCCTCTCTCGTCCATCCCTATTTATAAACTGTTTGGTCCTTTTAATTTCAAAATGTGGTTTTGAAGTGATTTTTATACATTGATGGAATAATTTCACACGGTCACAGTAATGTTTCTTCTCAAACTGAGAACTTACAGCGAGGGTGTGACCTCCTCGCTATGTGCGCCATTCATCCATCGTGACCTAGACATCTAGGTAGCGACCGCGACTTAAACCTCGACCTCTATCGCGAGGTATCTTCGGTATGTCTTTATCCTAAGGATAAAGACATATCGAAGATACCTAGCGATCGAGGTCGAGTTTTTTTTTTTCACGAAGCAGCAACGTATAAATGATTGCGTAGCCCTATCTAACTTCAGCTATTAGTGCTAAACCTTGCTGCTTTACAGATCTATGTGCTGACTAGCCAGCTAAAACATCTTTCTATAGATTTGAAATCAGAAACAGTAAATTCCAGAAAGATCAAATTATGTACGAACACCTGTATCCAACTTGGAATCTCTCCTCATTAATTCATATTGAAACTAAAACGATTACTAGTTTTATTAACGATTTTTTTTTGTATATTGGAGTTTGAGTGTTTACTCGCTTTCTAAACTTTCTTCGAAGGGCTTATTATGTTATGTTTTATAGAGTCAATGAAGTATTGAAAAAGCGAACATCGTTAAATTTCATATTCTAACTATTTCTTTATTACATTAAAACATCAATATTGATTTTACCAATTTGCCTTTTTTCAGGAATATACGTATATATTGACATTCGATACAAAATGTGGTTGAACAGGGATGTTCGAAGGCAGTAACTTACGCGAATTGTTTCTAAATTTAGTAGACAAAATCCAGTCACTTACTGTTAAAGCTGATACAATACAATTACTCTGGGTGACCTCTTCCCGGAATCCAATACAGTGCGTTCTTTAAGGGTAAGGGAGAGGAGGAGGAGGAGAATTTGAGAAAGAGAAATTCAAGCTCTCAATATCGATTACCTTTGTGGTGCGTTTATTGACAGAGCAATCTTTTGTCGAAGTAGCTCGTATCGAACTCTTCTTTCTTCTTCAGCTACTTCGCTATTTTGTACTTCTCTTTTTTCTTCTCTTTATCTCCCTCTACATTATGGATGAACTGAAGCAGACTCTCAAGTAAAGTTTGATTATCTTCATCTATAAGGTCAGAAGGAAAGAAGATATAATCATTTACAGCAACTTTTTGGAATAAATTTCTTCTTGGAGAGCCTATTGGGATTGTTTCTCTACATTTGTTGTTTTCACATATGCTTAAATTTATAGTTATCAGTAAAGAAATTAATATATGGATAATTAGTCATTTTAGGTTTTGCTCTGAAGGAAAGAGGGGGGAAAGATTCTCCAATATACATAGAATGTAATGTTGGCCATTATCAGAGACATACGCAAGGGATGAGTCCTGGAAGTCCGGATCACCTACATTTTCCGACTTTTCTGTGAATTTAGTTTAATTTTGGGGGTAATTTTACAAATTTGAATATAATTTATCATCATACTGAATTTGGACCCCCGAAAAATTATGGACCTTTAAAATAAATTTCTGTGTACGTCTCTGTTCATTACCTATTATTATACGATTGATCAAAACTTATATTCGTATATCACAAATCCTGGCATCAATTGCAGCTCCAAATGACGCCCATGAAATGGACTCACTATAAAAGAAGATACCCGTTTTTATTTACGGTTTTTTTATCTAAAATTTCAACAAATCAACATGAATCAACTTAGAATCATTTGTCGTACATTACATGTCTATTTAATGTCTCTTTCAACTCCGTAGTTTTTCCAGACGTGGACTTTCAGCTTGAAGTAGGACCCAAACCACATCCATTTAATACTCCCACCTTTAAAACCTAGATGTCATGTGCCAAAGAGAAAAATGCTAACAGTTTATGTATGTAAGTACCAATGGCAAAATTCTGGCGCCTTACGGCTAGGGTTACTCACGACATAAGACGAGACATAAGCCTTCTAATAGCAATAGATACATTTTCCGAAACGATACATAACCCTTCCAATAGAAATAGATACATTTCTCAAGATGAGATATAACACTTCTAATAGAAATAGATACATTTTCTGGGACATGGCCATTCCGAGACGAGACATAGCCCTTCCAACAGAAATATATACTTTTTCGAGTCAAGGCAAAACTTTCACAGCACACATTCAAAAATGAGACAGCTTGAAGTCTTGTCTCGTAGGCACCCTGCACAGTAAACAATGGGTGTGTTAATTCAACACAACGGCTCAGTGTTACCATAGTTGTGTTAAATGGCTGGTGCTACTTCAACTGCATCAGATTTTGGAGTATATTGTTAAAATGGTAGCGGTTAAATCAAATACCTGAGATGATCATGTTATATTGAAATACACCGAGAACAAGTGTAAGAACATCGAAAACAGATGGCAGTATTTCCGCTAATGTAATTTTTGTCGAAAATTTGTACTGTCAGAAAACTATTTAACATCTGTAAAACTACTTCTAGCGACATGTCAATAAATGGTCTTCGGGATTTGACAATTAAGTGACTATAATGTTGTTCTGAAGACTCTCTTGATTGTTAAAAATTGTACTTCATGTTATATTACAATGAGGAAACATGTATATTTACATTAGAATCAATTACATGTTTCTAATTTGCTTTATAATAATCTCGTTTTGAGATGCGTACGTTCTACTTGTTCTTTCTGGGAGTAAGCATTTTATGTAAAATTGACTAGAATTCTCCCTCACTCTCTTTTGTAATGGCTATTTGTTGTTTGTCAGTGGAAATGTAAACTACAAGGTCTTATCATAAGCACCAGTAGTGATTTCAGGCGGTCACCCCGGGGAAAATTCTACCAGGGTCATTTCTTCCATCGTGCTCAATGTGGATTACAATATTGTCGTAGTACTACTTTTGTCATCCATATATTTAAAGTCTTATTCGGATGTTAAATATTTTCCACCAATATGCAACAATGAAACTAGACTTCTTTGCAGTGGAAAAGAAAGAGAGAGAAAAGAGACAAAGATACGCAGAGACTGAGGTGGCGATTTCTGTTTTCGAAGTGATTGATGGTACACCAGGTCTACAATTCTGACTTCATCACAATGTTATTTCAAATCTTGCTACACAAGTCGATGAATTTTTTTTAAGTTCCAAATAGCTTGTTTGTGAATAGGTACCGACGAATATACGTATTTCTGAGTAAAAAGTAAAATTCGTCTAAAATATGACCAAAATTATACTTTTATATCACTTCAGGCCCAAATATGACCTAAAGGTTAAATATTGTTCAAATGAGCATTTATATAGCAATGAGAACCATATTTTCGTATTTACAGTAATCAGAAATTTGTTCATATTTCATTAGAAACGTAGAAAGCAACCAGGATAAAAATATATTGAAATTCGAGTCTTAGTGATGGATATACAAGAGCAAGCGCTTACACAGAAATTTTTGTTGGGGGGGTGGGTCCAAGATTTTGGGGGAAGGTTCAATACTACAAGCCACTACTTCTATGTAGTATTGAAGGGGCAATATTCTGCATCCAAAAGGACGATAAGTATTTGCAAAGTACTTGCAACTATACTTTCAGAAAAAAAGATAAAACTACATAGATTGTTTTTATGAGAAAGAGTACAGATGAGGTGTAAAATCAAATTTTCGCGTTACATCAACCATTTCTCTGTTGAACAAATGTAGTTTTGTTGAGAAAATGTACAAATATATGTTAAGTTAGGAAGTTTTATTTTATTTTATTTTTTTTGGGGGAGGGGGAGTCCAAAAACGGTAGACCTCCGTGGGCGATCCACTATACAAGAAGATACTACTGATTTGGAGTAAATGGGAAGCAATCATTCTTTAATTTCCAGGGATTACTACCCACACTATTCGGAAAATAAAATTAGAACATAAGAAAATAAGTGAAAGTGAAAGTCTCCACTGCCCATACGTTAAACCAAATCTTAGTAAGATGAACGCTTGATTTTTTTTTTAAATTACTCTCGTTACGTACCTGGAAAACAACAAATCTTGATCCAGCTTCAGCCTGGAAAGTGTCTTCCACTTTTCTTTTCTAATTCACGAGTTAGTGCAAACTCTCTAAAGATAATTCTTTAGTAGGACATTTTCCACGTGTAAGCAGCTGGCCTTGCCACTAAGAGGATGACGAAGAAGAACGTTACTTAATATCATTAGTGGTTGAAGTCAACAATGGAAAAAAGAAAAGCAAGGAACGTGGAATAGCTTACACGTGCCGTTAAGAAGAATCGTCTTGACTTCCTTGGTTTCTAACATTAATCTTTCATAATTTAATGACCGCTAATTTTCAGCTTAGGATGCTGGAATCTGTTCTAACAGGAACGATTCTAGGGAATGTTTATAACAAAGAACAAATGAGTTTCGTTTCATATTGAAAACCACGGTAGACTTCCAAACTATGTGAATTTAATTCTGAAACCGGAAGTGTATACTGTATCTATAACTTTCAGTTTGCTTAGAGGGATAAGGTCAAAGATGAATCGTATTCTTCGGACCCTGAATTCATATCAAAAGCAATTTCTTACTATCTCTTACAATTATTACTTTACAGGAATCAAAATTGAAACTGCAAGTTGTCCTAATTTTTACTACTACCTACTTTTCAGTAGAAGAATAAGAGCTGTCTTTAGAAAAATTGCTATTACCGTTTACGCTGTATGGGAACCATATTGAAATCGGAGGCCTTATAGTAACGGCGCCTGCTCTAATTCCTTGAGGGGGACAAGTGAAGGGCTACAGAAGGTTTTGAGGGGGGAACTATTTATTGTATATCGGAAATAAAAGCTCTACACTACTTGACCTGGCTTACAATACATACAGCATACAATATAACATTTTGGGGGATGATGTGGGGTCAGGCGATGCTACCGGAGATGCCCGTTCCCTTGCCCCTTCTAGCGTCATCACTGTTCCGTTACTGCGGGGACCACCCATAGGTCCTGTTGGATCGAAAAGGTCGAGAGCAAATTATTACTGAAGTTTGTCTAATGATACTAGTCGATGAATTTTGGCTTGGTCACATATTCTGAAAACCGTGAGTTTTTTTTTTTTGGCAATATGGCCGCCAACGTCAAAGGTCGCCGAAAAACTATTGTATATTAGAAATCTTTAAATATATTTAAAACGGTTGACCTACAAAAGTTGTTCAGTATTAAATTTTCCAGTAAATTCACTATTTTTACCTTTTTGTTTAGTGGCGTAGCGTGATCAAAAATTTAAGGGGGCACTATTTCCTAAACTATCTTACAAATATCTGGACCACACAAATATTCATGTGATAAAGACGTAATCAGATATTTTAGGGGAAAAAGTTGGGGTCATATACCTCCTTGTTCCACCCCACCTACCTTCGATGCCACGCGCTTGCCTAAAACCTACCTTTATCGAAAAAATGCGCCCAAAGTTAAATGCTGATATCTAACGTAAACGTATGCGCTACATTTTATTTTATTTACCTTTGCGGTATTTAGTTAAATGTAAGTCACTGTAATTTCTCAGAGGTTTTATTTCATTTAGTAAAAGGAGTTGTACTGTACTTAGTAAAGCCAGTATTAACTAGTTCTTTTTGTATATAACCTACATTTTTTATATCTTCGTTATCTGAGTTCTGAATATAAACCATATTTACTTACAAGGAAATAATTTTATTCTGCAAAGATACTTAAATTACATTCTCACTTATTACCATGTTAAATTTGCAGTTATATATACTCTTATTTGTTTATTATTTTTTAATTGAACTGTTTTCTCTCCCATCACTTCAAAATACTGATTACGTTGAACGTACAAAGAACTTATTTACATTTTTCTTTACAGGGTGCAACACTAAGAATTAATATAATTGCAATCGATAAACAAATAAAGTGATATTGAGGTGTTATTTAGTTTAGAATATATACATTTTTTACACGAGTAGATGAACATAGATGTGATTTATAAAAATAGACGTGACTCGATAACATCAAAATTACGTGAACGGATTTTTATATTCTCGGCTTTTACAACTGCAGAATTGACAAGACATGACATTAATGTGACATTTACAAGATGTGTTTCTTGCACACTTTTTGCAAGTAGAGGGGGATAGGAAGTCGATAGGATGAATTCCATGTGTCATTTTGGGATCCATTCGCCATCATTGTCTGTGTAGCCATACTGACCTGTTGTGAGATGAGTCGAGTTCTGGGGCTTTGTAAAGTATGTGGTACCACTTCTAGCACTGAAAGTAAGTACTTCCGAAGTGTAGATATATCGAAGATGAGGCTGGCGGTAATTTGGAAAAATCCAGACGCTTCATGTGATGACACTGGTGAATTCTATATTTATCCATCAATGAGAATTTACTTGACATCATCTGAACTAGAAAGGGTTCTGCAGACATTATCATAGTTTCTGACAATTCTTCTTTGCCGAATTGAGTCATATACTCTTCTTTGTCAATTGTTCTTTGTAGTGGTAACAGCAGAATGCTTAGTGTCAACTTTGCTTACAGTTAGAGCGTGGGTTGCCGATAAGACATCAATCATGAGACTCCATAAACATTCATCAAGAATATTGATGGGGACATACCGTGAAGTGATCCCAGATTCACATAATACCCATAATTCTACTAATCCATGACTTCTGAAATCTTTCTGGTATTAATGCAAGGCACGAATGAAGGCATCAGTATCAGAGGATGCAAGAATTAAACTCTTAATGGTCGAGTTGGAGTCTGCATGCTTAATATGAAAAAAATATCCTCTGATCAGCTTCTTCTAACTCGCATTGCAAATCAGAGCATCTCTTATTTCCTTATTTAATATGCGAATGCTTCTTTCCCCACAAACTTCTAACCCACCAACATACACATCCATCCCTCTCAATTCTTGACTCCATTTCATAAAATAGTTAGCTAGAAACATTTGCAGTCTGTACTTATTTTGGGAAGATGCCCAAAATGCATGCACATCTTTTGGCATTGGGGTTTCTGCGCCCTTGATGGTAATTCCAATGGGTTGACTCTCACATCTTCTGAGGCGTTCGTGCTATTTTACACTATCCTTTTTATACACATCGAATATGTATCTATTCTGCCTATTCCTTGTGCTATCGATGGAATTCTACGTCATCAACGACTTTCCAGCCGACGCAGCAACAACAGGAGCATGAAGCATGAAGTCAAATGCAGCTGAAGTTGTTAAGGCGCAGAGAGTTGAAGTAGGCATTTCAATCAATTCTTTTTCCAGTTCCTGTATAATTTCAGATTTGTTTGATTTGGACTGGAAACCATCTTTTGTTAGGAAGAAGGAACTTGAAGTTATTTTGTAGCACAATAAGCGATCGACTGGATATTCTCTCTCCCTAGCAATGTCAATAATCCTCATACTTTCAGATGTTTCCCTTATGGTGTCATTTTTTTGAGTCTTCGGTTTTTGTATTCGCGCCAGAGGACTGAACAACTTACTGTCTTTTTAAATAAATCTATTATCGCGAAATTTCAGATATTCTCTATCGCCAATGCTTATACACGTCAGGTTGAAGTTCTTGTCGGTTTCCGTATAATATTTTCCAGTTACTAGATTGTGCGAACTACAATCATTTAAATCGAACGGGTTCTGTCTTTCACAGATAATTTTTTCACTGAATCGGCATCTGATTACGTAACACTTAATAAGGATTCGTGGTGAAGTGTGTATTCGTCATTTTCCTCGAACACACGCATCCTATGATAGAAGTGTTTGAAGCTAGTCTTTTCATGTTGAATTAGATCGTGTTGGGCATCAGCTTCCTTTCGTCTTGTGATCCTAATGATTCCTATAGAACTTCAATGATTGACACATAGCTTTTCCAGCATCAGGCCGAATACCCCTTTGTGTGGCAATATCCCTGGTGTCTTCAAACCACAACTCTCACTTCAACAATCACATACACTTTACAAACGAAACGGAAAATGGACTTTATTCACTGACTTTTACTGCTGCTAGCTTCTGGCAACTCTGTAAAGTAGTGCAGAGAACCGTCAGAAAACAACTGGAACACATCTCATCATCCCTCCCGATATCTTTTCTGCCCAATAACTTAACAGCAGCTACACTACAAAACAAATATAATAATTCAAGATGTATGTACAGGGCGCGAGGGATAGCATGAGCTATGGCCTTGAAATCCGCCACCAACACACTTGAAAGGATCACGCAATTGTAATAGTGTTGCTAACTGCCACAGCTGTGAACTAGAATTTGGCGATTTGAAGCATTTCTGGGAAGGGATGACAAAGACACTTTGAATCAATCTGGAGCCTGCATTTCTCATCTTCATTTAGAAAAATCTGAACAATAAAGTAGCATATTTATTTAATAAGATGTAAAAGTGCATTCGGTCCGTTAAAGGTTTCCTTACTCGTTTATCTTTTAATACATGATGATCGTAAAGTAAGCTAAATAACTAAAAATTATATCACATAACACCACCTATATTTGCAATCCATTCATTCTGGGGACCACAACTCATGTTCTAGCCTTAGGGAAATCGTGGCTACAGACCTGTCAACTCCTTCCCCTCTCATACAGGGATGTTGGTCATTTTCTCTGGTAAAACGAAGTGGTCCTATTGGTACCCTCCCTCCCGGGGTGGTTATTTATGACACAAATGGGGGCGTCTTAAGAGACACATGCAGAAGCCGAACTGGACACAGTGTTCTTGTGTTCAGTAAAGAATGGTTGTTTGTGCATAATTCTGTGTTGTTTTAGTCTGTGTTGTGTGCTGGTTTGTTCCCTTTTTTAAAATCATAATGGAGGGTAAGAAGAGCGGAAAATTTGGAGAATCGAAAGTAATTCACAGCCAAAGCAGAGAGATTTTGGTTAATGTTTATGATTTTATGAAGAGAGAGGCTGACAGTGGAAATCCAATTAATGTAAAACAAGTGCAAAAGGGAGTATCTGAAGCTACCGGTGCTTCAGTAAGTACACTAAAACGTGTTTTGAGTGAGCGGGAAAAAAACAAAATCACGGGAATGAGCTTTTCTACTCCGAATAAGAAGCGAGCACAACGAAAAACAAAAATCTCAGTGGATGACTTTGACAAATGCCTTATTCGTCGATCAATTAATGAATTTCATATTGTTCACGGTCAACGACCTTCTGTAAAATCACTGTTGCGATTACTTCGAGAAAAGATTAATTTTAATGGAAACACTTGGTCTTTACGAAAAATAATCCGTTCCTTAGGATTTAGATGGATTAAGGCTGAAAACAATAGACTACTTATTGAAAAAGATGAATTTCGGGCAAAGAGGTTGGTTTATTTGCGAGCTATAGATTATTACAGAACGCAAAACCGCCCCATAATTTACATGGATGAGACGTACTTGCATTCATCGTACACAAAACAACACGCGTGGAGCGATAAGAATAATACAGGTTTACTGACACCAATTTCTAAAGGACAACGCGTAATAATCATGCATGCTGGCGGAGAAAACTGTTTCATTCCAGACGCGTTAGTCATGTTCAAATCTGGAACGAAATCTGGCGATTATCACTACGACATGAATTATGAAAATTATGAAAAGTGGTTGAAGTCACGGCTAATTCCTAACTTGCCAAGTAATTCAGTTCTTGTGATAGACAATGCACCATATCACAATGTCTGTTTAGATCCTTCACCGACATCATCATCTCGTAAAGCTGTAATGATCGAGTGGCTTGTAAGACACAATATTCCTTTCAGAGAAAATATGTATCGTCATCCGCAAAAAAAAGTTCGCATATACTGTAACTTCCACATTTTCATTAATAAGTCAATTTTCTTAATATATTATCGCTTCTTTGTGCTTTCCTTAACAAAGCAGTGTAGTAATGAATAATTATTTATGATTTTTGTGAAAAAATAAAGCAAAATAAGAAAATTATAAGCAAAAAACTGTGATTGTTATGAAACTTTAGTCTGTCAGATAATTACGCGAAGAATATCCCGAGGGAAATTCACTCCATACAGTGCACAGGTATTAGGAGCACTCACAAATACGTAAAATTGAAGGAACAGAAAATAATGTATTTTTGAGATGAACATACAATTCACGCTTCACGTGAAGTTCCAATATGGGAAATCAATCAATATCTTCAGTTGAAATTACTGAAAAAAAAAAGAAAACGGCTATTTAAAACTCCAAGTGTAAACCTGCGCTTGGAGCGAGTCTATTTCTAATATCAGAACGCGTTATTTCGTAACATGCCTGCGTGGCCAAGCGGGTTTAGCAATGCTGTTGAAATTCTAGAACCGAAGGGTGGCGGTTCGAGCCTGAGTGCGGAACGCTTTTTTTTTTCAATATAGTGAAATATTTTTTAAAATATAAATGTCTAGTTTGAAGTGCTTAAAAACACAAGACCAGATGAACAATCACTTTTCAAAGCTCAGTTACATTTATTCACTATGTTCATCAA
Source organism: Thermobia domestica (assembly GCF_964235325.1). Taxonomy (NCBI): domain Eukaryota; kingdom Metazoa; phylum Arthropoda; class Insecta; order Zygentoma; family Lepismatidae; genus Thermobia; species Thermobia domestica. The sequence goes on along the minus strand of NC_137455.1, from coordinate 194,353,611 downwards.
TTAGGCTATATACGAAGACACTAAAATGTGGAACGTTAACGATCCTTATTAACGTTAATACCACATCCGTTATAATGAGAACAGATTTGTGATCCGAATACCAACCTTAAACCATACGTCCAAAATGAAAATTATTCATGTTCTTGATACCTATTGCAACACTCAGTTGTAATATAGAGAGTGAGAGTGCGAAAGAGAGATAAAATACTGTATACAGGGTGCGGAAAAATTCCCGGAACGGTCCAATATCTCGCGAAGTATAAATATCACCAAAACAAAAAATAACACATGTTAAATAGTTTTAAAGAAGCTATCCAATGATAGAAAACACAATCACCTATCCCTACCTCCTTGGGGACTACGGGGGATAACTTTAAAATTTTAAATGGGAACCCCTATTTCTTATTTCATATGTGGATTCTCCAGAAAAAGTGATAGTGATTTGATCAAAAATTGAAAACAGTGTGTGCGAAGATGAAATTACATGGAATACAATATCGATAATTGTTTTGGAAAGTAGCTTTATGAAGTAGTTCTTAGTAGTAGGGTTATTTACAACAAAAATAAGCCATTTTTGTCACCATTTGTATTTTCTTGCAAATTAATAAATATGGACAAATGCATTATTTTATGGAAGTTAAAATGTATGAATTCGTTATGTGGGTAAAAAAATCACATGAAAATTTTACTCTGCGTGGAAATCGAACTCATGACCTTTCATGCCGCAGTCCCGTACGCTAACCGCATGGCCCAGAGCTCGACGCTAAGAGGCCACATTTTCATAAAGATTTGCCGCCTCCATTTTTTATGTGTCGATTCAAGTGCTATCCGTGAAGGCACTGTTTTCAATTTTGGGTCAAATCACTGTTAGTTATTCTGAAGATTATTATAGTATACAGCTTTGCAATACTGTGCGGTTTAAATTGTCAATCTCATCAATTTTACTTATTTCGCTTGAATGTTTATGGAATTTAGTATAGCATTATGAAACATTCAACAACTGATCTAGCAGTGAAACATATTTAATAAGATTACCGCACATTACGGTAGATCCCGAGATCGCTCCCAGCTTTGCGAGCACTTGATAATATCTTATTATTATTTCAGATAAAATATTATGTGGAAGTGGTAAATTAAATTAGAAAATGAAATGAAATATTTAACATCCCACTATTACACCCTTTAGGCGGGAAGGTTCTAGATTGCTGGTCCTCACATAGAGGAGAATTTGGATTAGTAACCAGTTTGGTTCTTTTCTTTATCAAATCTCAATACACAATTCATATAGTAATGTCGAGCAAGCGATAGCGAGTGAAGACAGGTTAACCAGGTTGATTGCTTTCTTCATCACCACTCAATTGGTATACGGACCAGTGTTCTAGAATCCTGCTATTTTAGGCTAAGGGAGAAGATAATTAAAGTAAGAAAAATAATATAAGAATTGGTGGAATGAGAAAGTGGAAGGAAAAGGAAATGCTTTGAGAAAAGTCACGGACATAATGTTGTTCACCACAAGCTTACTTGAACGGAATAAAACCAGAGACCGCATGCACCAAAGGTAAGCGCTCTACCAGTGAACCATCGCGCCCCATAAATTAAATAAGAAAGATAAGTAGTAGGCATTTTATAATTGAATATTTTATGTAAGAAACTTATTGTCCATAAAGCTTCTTTCTCTTCAAGCTTTTGTAATTGATGTTGCAAATTGTCCGATGCTTTGCAATGCGGGTCAAAGGAATAAATGCATTTTTTCGGGATAGTATCGTCTGCCCCTTGCTGCTATTGGTGGTATAAAAGTAGTGTTGAGTTGATTTTTAGTTTCTTGTTCCTTTTGTTATGTGAATATAGACTAGACCAAAATTTTTTACTGGTGTTCATTTCAGGATCACTCGGTAGAATGTTTTTAGTGGAGGAATGTTACGTGAATATAGATTACACCAAGTCACAAATATTTTGACAAAGATATACATTTTTATTACACAAATAGTTTCTGCTTTTCCTTTTACTGCAAATGTTTGTTTCTAATAGTGGTTTTTAGTCTTATTGTATCCGTGAATACACATTCAAGACTTTTTTTAAAAAATAAGTTGTTTAATAAGGCACTGAAAAGTGTTGGATTTTGTAACACTCTAACACTTAAAAACATAATACTGAGTGATCCTGAAATGGACACCAATAATTAATTTTGGTCTAGTCTATATTCACGTAACACTTTCAACAGCGAGGCTATATGAAACGTGGGCTTACTAATTAACGTGGAATAAAAATAAAAAAGTCTAGTGGTTAGCGCGAGTGTTTTTGGTTCTTGTAGTCTCGGGTTCGATTCCCGGTAAGGGTCGATTCAGGTTAAATTTTCAGGGGAGTTTATGGGAAAAACGTTAAAAAATATAATTGCAAAAGTCTGATGCCAGTATTTTGTAAGCTATTGACAAAATAATAGAAAGACAGGAAAGAAATTCTCTTGAGAACTGAAAGTGAACAATGTTTTCGCATTTATGCTTAATTTGCTACTAGCGTGACACATTAAATTGAATATAATATAAATATTAGACACAAAATTCGCTACTTAACGGTTGATAACATGGTAAATGCTAGGTATTGTTAAACATTAAACGTAACACCTCAATTTTATATCAATAAATAACTTAAATAAATAAATAACAAGACAGAACAATACTATTAACCTATATTTGCATAGTATATAAATTAAAAACACGTTGTTTATCATAACGAAAAATGGCTGAACCGTTTGAAATGAATTTTATTAACATAGTTAACACCTACCTCGGACTGGGTTGTTGTCACGCCATTTTTATTGAAATGCGTATCCAAACAGAAGAGAGGGGGTTAAAATGTATGCCAAAAATAGAATCTCTCGCGTTTGTGAGATGAAATATGATACATAAATTCCTTATTTAAAACGAGTGTGCACGTGTCCGACCGTGTTTAGAAATTTCGGTACTAAATGGAGAAGAGGGGCAATTTGTATCGTTTTTGCTCAATATTTAAGAATGATGACATCGAGATTGTGTCTTGTCTTCACAGCAAAACGGATGAAGCACTTGAAATTATCTTTTAAATATACGGTATTTAGCATTTGGTCCAGTCGGATTCATTATCCCCTATTTTTTGTCCTAAATTTTTTCGTATTCTTTTGTCGTGGGGTCTCACAGACCCCAATATCATAGATTGTATCTATATTGAAAATTACCAATAACAATTTAATATTACAATTTATAATGACCATCTTAGACTGTATCTATATTGAAAATGACTACTAAAAATTTACTATTACAATTTACAATCACAACTAACCTAACCTAACCTAATATCGTAGATTGTATCTATATTGAAACTCACGACTAACAATTTACTGTTACCGTTTACAATGACCACTAACCTAACCTAACCTAACAATTTATTATTTCGCTAAATATTTATTTGAAAAGCAAATCCTCTTCTGTTTTACAATTTAATCTTTATTAATGCTCAAAATACAATTTCACATTTGGTACATTTCAACCTATTTCTCATTATTACAAGAGAACTAAATTTTTTCTGGTTTACTTACATGCTGCACAAATAACTTCTTGGTGCTCTGCACAAAAATGTTTGTTGCATTTTTCGCAAACTGGTCTATTTTTCTGTCCTTCTTCCTATCACAAAGATGACAACGCTTTCCTCTGTTTGCAGATGACGCTAAAATTGTTGAAGTCCTTTCAGTTTTGGAGATTCCAAAGTGTTTCATTGCTTCAGTCACTGATTTTGGTAACCGTGCTGACATCTCGAACCTTCGCTGAATGTGAGGCTTTACGATGTCCTCGACAAGGCTGGTTAAAACTTTACGCCTCGCATTGAGTTTATTGCATAAATCTGGATTTTGAATTTTGAAAATTATAGATGCATTCAGCGCAGAAGCATCTACCATATTGAAGAACACAGCTAATGGCCACCTTCTTGTTTACCGTTTTGTTGTGAATTCTCTCACCATTTGGTCAAATTTATCCACTGCCCCATTGGTCTTGTTATATATGGCTTTTTCTTACCTGTGTCAGATACAGCGGTATCATGATTTTGCGTGCTGAGTAAAATCCCAGCTTTGCTTCTCTTAGGTGCATAACTTACGATCGTTAGGTCTCCGTTGAATCCGAAGACAGATGTCAATGAACTACGAGATTTACTAGGTTGCATAATGTCCAGGATTTCACGTTTGTTCTTCATGGTTCCAACGAGGGTGAGATTCTGAGTTAGCAGGAACTGAGCAAGTTCAACACTTGTAAACTAATTTTCCATACTAATGTTCCTTCCACTTTTGAACAAATGTTTTGAAAGTTTCATCACAAGATTCTGAGCCAGATTCTCCTCCACAGTACAGAGCTAATATTTTCGTCTGTTATAACAGTTCGAGGTCTCTTAGGTTCAGACATAATAAAGAAGAACAAATAATTTCGTCCGAAAAGCTAATTGTTTGGAAAACCAATTAGGCATCACTACACTACAATGATTGCTTACAAGGAGACGAAAACAGTGATCACACTGGCAAATGAAGAAATTCTTATTTTTTTTTTCTCAGATTGGAAGAAATTGCGATCAACTAAGGTCTGTTATACACGACCAAACTTTCTGTTTACTTTGCATGCACCAAATTCCTGGATGCGCGCATTCCTAATTCGATCAAATAACTTCACCAGTGGATGCAAGGTATATTCATTTGTAGATAACACAGTCCCATCTTCTAGATTGTCAATGATAAATTTGTGAGTCCCATAAAGTTACGTCACTCCGCAATTTCCCAGTGATAATGCAGAGGGTAGGACTGTGCTACCTACAAATGAATATACCTTGGATTTAGCGGTGAAGATATCTAACTTTCCTAACTGAGGTACGGCCACTTGGTCGATTTGGTGGTAAACTAACACACATAAATACGCTGAAAGAAGACAAACGTTCTCCCATCAGCCTTATTTGGAAACATTCTTTGATTATAAGAGTAAAAGAAAAGTTAAAATCACAAATTTATAAATTGTCTTTTCCTAGTACGTTCCCCCTCGCAACAGACAATTTGCTCTAGTCCCTTAGCACCATCAACCAGTAATGGATCTAGGGGGTGAAATTGGGGGGGGGGAACAGATTCCAATCTATGATAGGTATATCACGAGTTTACGCAAACCATTTTAATATGAAAAATATTTACAAATAGTAGCTTCAATTGTTTTTGACGTTCAAAAATTTGAAGAGGCCTGGGCCACCCAGCCCCGGCTAGATCCGCCACTGCCATCAACAAACAACTATGAACTGTGTTGTAATCATTTTACATTAGGTTAATTTTCAGAAAGTCTCAGTAATATATTTTAAAATTCCTTCATAACTATTAGCAAACTGACTCCTTGTTGGGGTCACACAGACCCCACGACAGAAAAAGCAGGGTTGTTTACAAATAAGTCAGATAATTATGGCTTAGGCGAAAGAAAATTTGTTATAGTCATAAAATATACTGTAAAATTGAATTTCTGAAGATGTCAGAAACGTACTATGTTTTAACTATCAAAATAACGAAATAATCGAGCCGTATGATTCCTTGGGGTCTGTGAGACCCCACGACATAAAACTAGGGTTAACACATATGTCGTAAGAGGAACAGATGGATATAAACACCTTATTTTAAAATATGTGAGCCCATCTTCCGTTGTCCTTAAAAATCCACTTTTGAGGGGGAAATGGGACAAGTTCCAAATAAGGCGGTCAATATGTAAAAGTGACGTCGTGTTTGTCTGTCCGATCATCACGGGAAATCAAATCAGCCGTTTGAAATAAATATTTGAATACATTTAGTACTTGGAAGAAAATGGTTAGCTGACGTTCACTAGAAACTTGACAAAACTTCGATACAAATTAGAGGATAGTCAGCTATGCCTAAATCTAATATTGTAGGTGGAAGTGAAAACGACGAACGAAGTAACAGCGGATTAAAATTTAGCATTAGAAGTCATTGAAAAACAGAATGTGATGCGCGAAAACGAGAAAAAAAGAAAAGGAAAAACGTAACGTTGCCGACGACAACACACTGAATGGTACTTATCGAAAGACCCATAAACGCTATTCATTAGCTCATTCTTCACGGTTTGGATTGCAAGAAATAAAACTATTTCTTCGTGCTAATACGCCTCTCAAAACGAAATGTTATATTTCTGCAAAATTTGTTTTTCTCACATGACTGGATAAATTTTAAAAAAATTCTATTGTGCTGAAAAAACAAAACCATATGACAAGCTGTGTTTGATCTGAAGACCCCATGATCTTACTACATGTTGTTATTCACTACATCAGCGAGACGTTGTTTGCAATGACACTGATACATTGAGTGGTTTGTTCGAGAAAGTTGCTTGTCTCGATTTTGTTTACTCTTTAGGTTTTTCGTAGAATACATGAAAAAGAAATACATTTTTCGCTTAGATATCCAGGAATCCTGTTTTAACTGATCAGAAAACAGCAATCTACTGGTGAAATGATATGGGGTAATGTGTAGCATTTTGTTTTCACGCCATCGATAGCAGCAAGGGGCACATGAATTACATAAAAAGGGAGTATGTTGTTATGAAGTACTAATATCTTTTTCAAAAGATCTACGTGTTATTTCGTAGCTCAGGGGATAAATGAGAGATTACAATACACAAGTTCGCACGATCGAGTCTTGCCCACTGCTATTATGTTTTTTTTTTCATTTTCATTGTTTAACGGTGAAAGTGACGTAGATACATTTTCATTGGCATTCAAAAAAAAAAGAATGGAAGGGAAGGGAATACGTAGCCCTGAAAAGGGCTGTTTATATATAAGTGTCTAATAGGAGGTCCAATGACCTTGTACATCGATGACTGCCTGGAGCCTTCTGGGCATGCTTTCGGTAAGTCTGCGGAGAAAGTGTTCACTAAGGGAGACTTCCTCCCAGCTGTTTTCAACGATTTCCCATAGTTGATTTTTTGTGGATGGAGGCGGGTTAGGCCAGTTCTCCTTCATCACCCTTTTGACCTCTGCCCATACTGTCTCAATTATATCCATATCGGCTCCACGCGGTGGCCAATCTAAGACCTCTAAATCAGCCTGCTGCGAGAGCCAATTCTGAACTAATTGACACATATGAACCGGAGACCTGTCGTGCTGAAACTGGATTACTCCATCGGGGTAGATAAAACGCACAGATGGCAACATAACATCCCGAAGGATATGTAAATATTGCTCACCTGTAAGACGCCCCTCTACCCTATGGAGTACTCCAAGACACTGTGATGTCATGAAACCCCAAGCAGATACAGATACGTGTCCACAGTGACGTTTGTGGAAAACGTATCTGGGATCATGCCTGGAGCCTCTCGGACGATACACGACTACTGGGCCATTATTTGAGGAAGAAAATGTGCATTCGTCTGTGAAGACAACATGTCTCCAATCACGGTTCACATTTTCTTCCGCAAACTGAAGCCGTCGTCTTATATGCTCTTCCGAGAGAAATTCTTTCACCGCAGCACGACGGGCGTGAAGATTAGCTTCCCTAAGACGCCGTACAGCAGTATCTCGAGAGCCTGGAAAAGCTGATGAGTGCCGAAGTTATCTGGCGGTCATGTTGGGATTAAGTCGCGCAGCAGCAACAAGCCTACCACTACCTCGGCCTATGAAAACGCCTACCACTACCTCGGCGCCGCATAGTTTCTCCAGTCTCTCGAAAACGCTTTATCCACTTCTGTGCTGTTCTTGGTAAAACTCCACACCTTTCAGCGGCTTGTGCAGCGCAATAGCCTTCATGCACTAAAGCAAGAACACGCTGTTTTCTATTCTCAGCCATTTCTGACTTCTACCCTTTTCACGAGTTGCACGTTGAATGAGCACCCCTTTTAGTTGAAGCTATTAAACGACATGCGCAGTTGGTTACTCCAAGAGCTAGTAAGATCGTAGTTTTTATTTGCTAAGAGGCAGAAAACACGTTATTTCGATATATGTTGTTTGACTACAAGGGAGCACTTCACAACTGATTACTGAGTGATAAGATCTGTGGTATTCTGTTAAACTTTCCTTTAGGCAATTTTAAACGTAATAGACAATATTTGTCTGACCTTGTCAGTGCCTGAGGCAGAAGACAAAATCAATGAAAATGTTTTCAACATAACATTTTCGATTTATGTTTATCTCTTATCCGTTTTTGTTACGATTGCCTCCTTTAGGAATATCAGTTCTCTTTTTTTGGCCCCTATAAGGAAATGCTATTGCGGTTTTCCAACGTTCAATATTTTTGGCAAAATTAACACTTTCAAATAAAGCTAAACAAGCATATGTTTCACAGACAAAACAATATGTAAAGTTCTACTTTCCAGTTAGGCAACATTCCTTCAAAAAATTGCAACTATAGTTTGCATCTCAAGTAATAGGGTAAATGTGCCAGTAGTCGACCATTTAAGGAGATTTTCAACTTTGTTAAAGTATAAAAAAATCATTTTTTACTAATAACTTTTACTGCATATGTCATTAGAAAGAACAGTGTTTAAATTTTACGTTTGTGTAGCTCGCATAGGAAATCTTTTTTACATAATTACACAGGAAAAAGGAAATACCAGAAACCCTGAAAAAAACAGTAGTCGGCCTATGAAAACCAAAGGTCAGCCATTACTTTAACCAGTACTCAGCCACACTATAGAATTGAATTTTTTAATGGAATTTTAGAGATCAATTCCTCAGTAGCAAATTAAGGGACAAATATATTGCACTCAGAGTTCCTACAAAGAAAAACTACGTGGAAAACAGGCCCGCAACTAGAGAGAGCTAGGGGGCCTGGCCCTCCTAAACTTTTCGTGGCCCCTCCAGACCTCAACATAAAAAACACAATTTAGATATGTGTAAGAGATTTTAAATGACTTGCCCCCCCTAACATATCTCTGCCCCCCCCAAACCTCTGTGGCTAGAAGCAGGCCTGATGGAAAATATATTGCGATACAGGAAAAAAGACTTCTTGTATGATATTTACCATAAACTAAGAAAAATGTGCCTCGGCCTAGACTAGCCTATTTAAAACTAATATATAGGCCTATTTATATTTACATTTATATTTACATTGATATTTATATTTAGCTATGACATTAACCCTTTAATATGAAGTTCATTAAGCACATTCAGGACACATAAGCACTTGTTTAGCAGGTTCCTCGTACGATAATACACTGAGGCACGTGCATTTTAAGTGGTACCAGTGATCACAAAAGTGACACCCAATATATTTAAGTGTATCGTTCTCAATATCACTTATGAACGATTCTTCTTCAGGCCTTAGACGGCATTTCAACAACTTCTTGCGTCTCGTCTTTTTAACTACTAGTGCTACTTGGCTTGACAGTCCTTTTCTTTTTGTTTGACTTAAATTTTTTCCTTTCTTTTGTATTCTCTCCCTTTTTCATTTTAGACATTCCTCTTCTAGTTTTGTTTTCTTTTCATTCTTTACCATCTGATAATTTCTTCATGCTTGGGAGGATACTGCACTTTGAACTTTTTCTCTGGGCACATGTTTGGTAGTTTTGTTTTTGATTGGAGCTAGCCAGAAAAGATGCTAATCAAAGCCAGATGATATGGAAGTATTTTACGAAGGTTTTCTTTGAATTTCTTCTGAGATCATATGGAGTTATTTCTGGCTCTACTGACTGTAGAAACAGAAGCAGACCTTTCACCTTGCGTCGCTTCAGTACAAGATACCATAACGGATATGTTGTTTTCCTGGTTTGAGTCAGACGTAACGTCTATTTCTGATATCGAAGATATATTTGTAGGCTCTAGACGGCCAATTGCTAAAATTTGGTATGTTCCAGGACTAAGATATCGAGCATTTCACTAGCAAGTATCTACTGATAGCAGATCGATCCTCTTCGGACAGAACAATAGCCTTATATGTGTTCATTAGTGTAGAATAAGAAGACTCTTTGGATAGAGTATCCTCAACGCACCTGATTGCAAAAACATCTGACACTGAGTCTATTCCAGTAGATGTCTTTGTACTGGTTGAAAGAAACGCTAAATCACGCGTTCTTAAACTGTTAGACATATTTTCCTCACGCTCATAGTGGGTTAAAATGTAAATATTTATGATTATTCTGTATTGTTTCGGCAATCAGGCAACTCTAGGAACAGAGCAGATAAGAACAGATAATAATAATAATAATAATAATAATAATAATAATAATAATAATAATAATAATAATAATAATAATAATAATAATAATAATAATAATAATAGTTGAAGAGCAATTGCAGCGTTGGAATTAAAAACGTGCAGAAACGCGACATTGTGCGGAGTAATTTAATAAATAAATCAATTAGATATGGATAACCCTTACTTCCTCATAGCTACCTTAGATTAAAAGACTAAGTTATGATCAGGGTCAAGGGCGTCGATCCTGCTAGGGCCAGGGGGCCCGGGCCCCCAAAGCTTATGTAGGGCGAAGCTTAGGGTAAAATAAATACTCATTACCTGTCCTTTTTAAATTTTAGAGAAATAATTCAGACCAGCCATAAATCCTTAACCTTTTTTCTCTCAATTCTAGAGAAATACAAGAATTGAAATGGTTACAATACCAGACTGATATTAAAGTACGGGACAAAAATAAACGACCAACATCGTCATAAGTTTTAATGGCATTTTCGATCGTTTAATTTTGTCCCGTACTTTATAACTGTATTATACTTGTATGATGCAATTAGTGACATCATAACAGTTACTTTTTCATTAAATCGTTAGAAAAGTCTTCTACGTATTAGTTAAGTGTCTTAGTTGTATGTCATGTGTCATTTAAATTGAATGAATGATAAGTGGATGACTACTGGAGTATATGTATCCAGTAGTCGTCCGTTGAAAGTAATGGGGGGCTGACCATTGGAAATTGAAGTGAAGAGTCATTTCCAGTAGTCAGCCCCTAATGGCTGACTACCGGAAAACGTTATCAAAAATGCAACTTGTAGTCAGCCCCCCTTATTTCTACGCAATATCTTGTTTTGTATCATAAACCACGAATTTTTGATAAGCTACGATACATTCATGCATAGAAGAAAGCAATAACTCGTACTATTTTACAATAATATAATTTTAACTTAACTTTGAAGTAAAGCTTCTTCCTTATTTTTTTATTAACAAAATGCGCACTTTGCTCACTTGCATCAGCAGACCTCAAATGATAATTTTTCTTTTCTGCCACGAGGAGTCACACCAGGCCAGAACAAATGAGGTTGAATACTGGAGCTCTGATTTAAGTTGTAGTTGATTATTTGCATGATAACAAGCTACTGTATGTTTATTTAATATGCTTTTTACTGAAAAATGGCTGACTACTGGAGACGCCTGACTTTAGGCACACTTACCCTCCTAACTAACTAACTAATTCTATGGCCTATGGAACCCGGAGGTTCAATGCCGCATTCACAAAAGCTCTCCACTGACTTCTATCCTTAGCTAACTGGATCCAGTTTCTACTTTGTATTCCTATTTCTGCGAGATCCATCTTAATATTGTCCTCCCATCTGCGCCTAGGTCTTCCTAATTATAAGCTCAAGTAATATGTAACATAATAATAATAATAATAATAATAATAATAATAATAATAATAATAATAATAATAATAATAATAATAATAATAATAATAATAATAATAATAATAATATCTTAGTATCAAACTTTAAGCGATTTTTATATGATGCATATATTCATGAAAATAGTCACTACTTGTTATGTACTCATTTGGTGTTCCCCTAGGGTTACTAGGAATTGAAATCAGGATCTCTGACTGTGCAGTCCAGTATGCTAACTGTATGATCACAGAGCACTGATCTGACAAAAAACATTTTCATAACGTTTTGCTACCCCTCTTTTTCCCGTATCGATTAAAGTGCCATCCGTGAAGGAATTGTTTTCAATTCTGGGTGAAATCAGTCACTTTTTTCTGGAGAATCGAAATGTCCAATAAGAAATGGGGGTCCCACTTTAAAATTTTAAAGTTACCCCTACCGCCAAAGGAAATGGGGATAGCGGGTTTTGTTTGGTATAATTGAACTATAAATATAAAGCAGAAACATATATTCTCATTTTGGGCGGGTGTTTTCAATTTGATATTAACTTAGAAATCTATTTGAACTTTCGTAGTGCTAGCATTTCCATAGCGTCATCTTCGTATACAAACAGATGATGAATAAAAGTGACAGAGGTTTGAAAGCTGACAGTTTATCTGATTTTGTTTTTATAACCAATTCAAATGTTAAAAATGTAACGTTGTATTTAGAAAAAATAAAATATCCTTATATTGAAAGAAAACCGGACTGGGAACCGAACCGTCAATCATTACTGTAATTTCAAGCGCCTCGCTAAACCCACTTATTTTCTTCTTAATTTACGTCGCGAAAGGCGGCCCCGAATTTCACTTACCAAAGTCTGCTTTCCCCTTATCAGTACTTTGTGTATATTTCCTACTCGGTTATACACGTTTTACAGTAACCTTGAATGATAGGGACACAAACACAGACACGTCGAGAACATTTAAAATTCCAAAAGTTCTCCCATCGGGTACCCGGTACCCTGTACACCACAGACACACATGCTAGCCACTAGACCACACAGCCAAGTCATAAAACCAGCGCGTTTTAATAATTCTACTGGAAATGCACGAGATATGCACTTGTAATACATCGAGTGATTTATTCGAGAGAGGCAAAGCACTTTACTTTGAATTCATTTCTTGGTTTCGTTTCTGCTGTGTTGATTCTTTGTATTTTTCGTACACTACTTGAAAAAGCAAATACATTTTTCGCTACGGTGTCCAGAAACACTATTTTAACTGATCATAAAACAGAAATCTTTCGGTGAAATAATATGGGGCAATGTGTGCTATTCTAGTTTCATACCGAGTTCCTTCGTAGCTAAGCGGTTAGCATACGCACCTTTGACGTAAGAGACCCGGTTCGATTCCCGGTGTGAGCTCATGTGGTTCGGATTTCACGCTAATCAGTAGGTAAACGTCTCATATAGCCTCGATGCTGAAAGGGATGTTAAAATCAACTCAACATTATTTTATACCATCAATTGAAGCAAAAGGCAGACGATACTATCCTGTTAAAAACATGCATTTATTTATTTGGCACATATTACAAAGCATCGGACTATTTGCGACACTTCAAGAAAAAGATGCTTTATGAATATTAAGTCGCTTCAAGCGTTCAAATCGCTTTGTAAAAATCCAGATTATGAATTGCAATAACTTTTTACGTTGTAATTAAAATTACAGCATATATTGTTTTCTATCTCTCTCACATACTTTCTCTCTCTCTCTTTCTTTCTCTATATATACACACCTGTATATTACAATAGATATCAGAACATGAATAATTTTCATTTTGGACGTGTGATTTAAGGTTGGTATTCAAATCAGAAAGTTGTTCCCATTGTAACAATGTTAACGTTCCTCATTTTAGCGTCTTCGTATATAAATGATGACAGGGTGAACAAATGTAACAGGCTTTGAAACGTGATAGTTCATCTGATTTTTTTTTCAAGCACTTCAAAGCAGAACTTTATATTTAAAGAAATGTTTCCATATGTTGAAAAAAATCAAAACTGCCGGGAGGCAGACTCGAACTGCCGCCCTCCGATGCTAGACTTTCAAGAACACTACTAAACACGCTTGACCACCGAGACAATTCATGAAAGAATATACTGTAATAATGCTCATATATCGCTCCAAGCGCACGTTCACACCTGAAGTTTTAAATAGTCATTTTCTCCCTATATCAGTAATTTCAACTGAAGATATTGACTGATTTTGCATATTGGAACTGTGCATGAAGTGTGAATTGCATATTAAACGCAGAAATACGTAGTTGACTCTTCAGTTCATGTTTCTGTTCAATAGCTTCACATGTTAGTGAGTGTTTCCTAATACCTGTGTCATTTTCCCTCTTTTTTCCCACGGGATATTCTTCGTGTAATTATTTGACACACTAAGGTTTCATAAGATTAAAGGTTTTTTGCTTATAATTTTCTTATTTTGCTTTATTTTGTCTCTAAAATAATAAATAATTATGCATTATTACACTGCTTTGTTAAGGAAAGCACAAAGAAGCGATAATATAGTCAGAAAAGCGAGTTATTAATGAAAATGTGGAAGTTACAGTATATGCGAACTTTTTTTTTGCGGATGAGGATACAAACCAGAACTTTATACATTAATCAAAGCCAATAAAGCTCGTTTTCGGACATTTAAAGTAGATTCGCTTCTTGCTGAATATGGACATACAGTTCTTCGTTTGCCCCCGTATCATCCTGATCTAAACCCGATAGAGTTGATTTGGGCTGCAGTCAAAGAATATGTAGCAGCAAGAAATACAACTTTTTCCATTATCGATGCGATGAAACTCGCCGAAGAGAAATTTACAATGATAACAGCGGAAGAGTGGAAAGCTAGGTGTGATAAGATACGAAGATGTGAACAAGGATATTTGCAAATGGAACCTCAGTTAGACGTTCTTACTGAAAACGTTACAATAAACTTAGCCGAGGACAGTGACAGAAATAGTGACTCTTCTGAAGAAAGTGACGACGAGACGGAAGACGATGATGATGAGATGGATTGTATGGACGGTATTGAGCCTTTATAAATACCTGAAGCTACAGGTAAGCCTATCATAATATATGTAAGTTGCGTTAAGTAGTTATTATCCATTGTTGTTACTTATGTTGGAGGTTAATATCGGCATGGGTTAGAAACACTACCAAAAAATCTTCCCTCTCTCTCCACTGTCACCCTCGCAGCGATTAGCGTTCTTCCTAACTCCCGCTTCTCATAGCTCATGCTATCTCTCGCGCAATGGCATTTGCAGTTTGCTTTTTTAGTACCATTGTTGATCGCAAGCTATAACTGTGACAAATATAATTTTTATTTCGCTACATACAATGCAATATCCTTTAATGAATTTGTTAGAGTTGTATGTATCTAGAAATATTAGTGCTATTGAAATACCTTGGTCTATCAGCAAATTCTCAATTTCTTGATAGCAAACATGAAACAAGAAATAAATTATTTCTTTCTGTTCAAAATATGATAGAGAACAATAAGGAAGATTCTCTTCTTTGTAGAAATCAATTAAGGATTTAGTTCGCTTTGTTACCTTGGAGATTTAGAAAATTTCATGACAGCTTCTCTCTGAAAACCCTGCTGAGTTAAGCGTGATGAAAGCCTCTTGCTTTATTGACTTCTCTTTTCTTATTACATACGTTGGAAGGTATAAAATAGACAGTGTTTCGTTGGAAGAGATTAATAGAAGCTTAAAATGCTGAAAATGTCAGTTTGAAGTTGGTTTCTCACGAATTAATTGTAAATGGTGTTTCTCAACTTCATATTTGCTCTTCTAGCTCATTCTCGTTAATATTGTATTAACAATTAACAAGTGCCCCCACACGTTACGGTAGGTAATATTTTGCGTTCTTCTTTCTGCCTTTCATATAGAATTCGAAGTGTTGCACGAAATTCGAACGCCTCGTAGGCCTATGCAGGCCCGTGCTGGGATACTAATGAGGGCGGTGGACAAGTCTACTAAAAGGGAGCCTATATATATATAAGCTTATGTACAGACTTTGAAAGAAAGTATGGGTGCATTTTATATCAAAATCACCAGCAAATTTGTTTTAGTATAAACGTAAATACCTAATTTGTGAAAACCTCGAATCGAAATCATCTTTACTAGAGATTTTTTTTTAAAGTTCCTGTAACAACATTTCTGTCAAATAAAAAGAAGATAAATAATCAACAACTTAATGTAGCTCTATTGCCTATGGACGTTTTCAAAAGCTCTCCCATCTGCACCTCGGTCTTCCTAATGGTCGTTTTCCTATTTGAATTTCCAGTTAGAACTTTGAAAGCGTTTCTAATTTCTTCCATTCTAGCTACATGACCTGTCCATTTGAGCCTACTAGACTTGATAACCCTAACAATGTTTGGTAAACGTATACATTATGCACTTCCTCGTTATGAAGTTTCCGCCATTCCTCATTCCCGTTCCTCTTGGAGTCCGAATCTTGTTTTCAAATACTTTCAGTCTGCGATTTCCCCTCAGAGTCAGTGGCCATGTTTTGCAACCTTACAACACAACAGGCATGATTATCGTTTTATATTTTAAGCTGCAAATTCCGCAACAGAATTCGCAACAACAAAAAATTTTTAACTAAATAATAACACGAAATCCCTGCTTTCAGTTGACATCAAATTTCTTAGTGATTATGGTTTTGGTCTGTTAATAATGATTCTAGATATTTGGAAGTATCCACTTTGTCGAAAGTAAACATTATCTGGTATTTTAACGCATCCATAAAATGCAGTATCACGATCTCGACAAACTTCCATGTATTTAGTTTTCTCTGCATTTACTTCTAAGTCCATGTCTCTGCAAGCGTTAATTAAGATTTCTACATTCCTTTCTATTGTTCTATCATCCCCTATTAAATTTACATCATCAGCATACACCATAACCTGGTAAACACAATTCAGCTCTAGGACCTGATTGCTGTCTTTGATTTTTCTTATAGTGTTCTCTAAAACAAAGTTGAATAATAATGGCGACAACGCATCTCCTTGTTTTAGGCCATTCTCAACGTGAAAGCTCATGAACGAGAATTTCACTATTCGAACTTTACTTTGGGATTCATTTAAACATATCTTAATTAATCTAACTTTTTCGGAATTCCAAATTCTGTAAGCATGTAGTTCAATGTTTCCCTCCTATCCGAGTCTAAAGTCAATAACTGATATACCAGGATATTGTATTCTCATTTCTTTTTAAGTATTAGTTGAATGGTAAATATTTGGTCGATAGTTGATCGATTTTACCTAAATCCGCTCTGATAATCTCCAACAATTTCATCTGTGTATGGAGGCAATCTTTCTAATAGAATGTTTAAGAGGATTTATTGGATGTTGACGCAAGGGAAATGCCTGAGTAATTATTACAATCAGTTTTGTTGCTTTTCTTCTGAACTGGAACAATGGTTGATTCTTTTCACTTTTGTGGTAATTACTCCTTGTTCCAGATAAGGAGAATGAGTTTGTGTATCTTGCTGTAAAATTGTACCCCTCCAGCTAAAATTAAGTCAGTCAGAATTTCGTCTACACCCGGAGAGGTGTGTTTCTTTAGTTTTCTAATAGCGATTTCTATTTCTGTCTGGTTAGGTTCTGGAATATATGATTATGCTGTGTACATTTCGCTTTCTCCACGAACATTACTTTTTGGCTATATGTTAAGCAAATCATCAAAGAAATCTTTCCATCTATTTAAGATGCTATCCTTATCAGTGAGAACTGTTCCGTTGGCTTTCTTTAATATACACTGCTCCACAAAACTTAAGCAACCCGAGAGAACGTGGTATAAGTGACATGTGGGGCCCATTCAACACTGGTTAGTGGCATGCACATACACAGAGACACTCAGGCAAGGCGAGCACCTAGTCTATCGCATAAGCAGCACCGTTGCAAGCGCGGTGAACAACTTATGTCATGAGGCGTACACCATAGCTCAGTAGTGTCCGAGGTTCCAAGCATTGAGTTAATGGTTCTTGTATGGGTACACACCTTGCAATGGCTGGTAGACGACATTTGAGTGACTTTGACCGCGGGCTAATAATTGGGTGGTTGGAATTGGGCCGATCGCAAGTGGAAGTGGCGCAGGAATTCAACGTGAACAAAAGTGTTGTGTCGATGCCGTGGAGTCGCTTCCAAAATGGAAGTAAAGTCAGTAGACGTCATGGAGGAGGCCATCCGAAGAAGACGTTGGCCGTCGAGGACCGATTTCTCACAATTTCTGTCAAACGTAACCGTCAAGCTTCATGCTCTCAACTGGTCAATGAGTTGTTTCAGGCTATAGGACAACGCGTGAGTCGTGAAACTGTTCGTCGGCGGCCCAATAGAGCAGGACTGTATGCAAGAAGGCCTGTGCTGTATGTGCCATTGAAACTGGAGCACAAGCGTGCGCGTTACACATGGTGACAGGAGCATGTTCCATGGAGGGAACACCAATGGGTGCGTGCCATGTTCTCCGATGAGTCGAGATTCAGCCTGTCGTCAGATTCTGATCGGACTTTAGTGTGGAGAGAGCCAGGAACACGCTATCATCCAAACTTCATTAATGAACGGCCGTCCTATGGTGGTGGTTCCATTATGGTGTGGGGTGGAATTATGCTGGAGGAGAAAACGGACCTCCAAATTGTGCAACATGGCACTTTGATAGCACAACGGTACCGGGATGAAATTCTCGATACACATGTGCGCAATTTCCGCGGAGCATTTGGCCCAGACCTCCTGTTCATGGATGACAATACCCGCCCACACCGTGCACATCTTGTGTCGCAGTATCTGGAGAGCGAAGACATTACGCGTATTGCATGGAATGCATATTCGCCGGACTTGAATCCCACCGAGCATGTGTGGGATGCTCTTGGGCGGCGAATAGCACAGCGCATTCCACCAGCACACACTCTCCCTGACCTGCAAACAGCTCTCCTCGAGCAGTGGCGCCATCTTCCCCAAAACTTGATCAATACTTTGATTTGCAGCATCGAGGCCAGATGTCGTGCCTGTATAGCAGTTCGTGGTGGTTACACGCCATATTGACTGCCTATGCCCTCGCACAATCCAGCTTCACCTGTTGAGGTATCGTTGAGGTATCGTGGAGCAGTGTATAAGCACGAGGTTGATATGCTTTCTTAAATTCGTTGCTCCCCTTATACACTCCCCGAATGTTTTTGTTTTTGTTTTTTTTATTATCATCTTCAAGTTAATTAATTTTAGCTTTCAAAAATAACGTTCCTTTGTTCTAAAAATTTTGGAAGTTTTCCGCCAGATGACAATGAAATTTTTTTTGTAGTTATTTCGTTCCGAATCTTTACCAACGCTGTTTCTTCTATTTTCTCTTCTCTGCTACTTTAATGCATTCCTGGTTGAACCTTGGATTGTTCCTACGTATCTCTGCGTGCCCCAATTTTTCTTTTGCTGAAATTTTAATGTTATCTCTAATTTCAACCAAGTATCCTGAACACTAGTGCACTCCAAAACTTCTAAAATCGAGGATCTATTTGACACTTTAATCTGGCTCCCATCTCACCTGACTCTCCTCAAATTTCTTTAAATTAATCCGCTCCGTTTTCAGATATTGAATATTTCCTTTACTCAACGATATTGTCGCTGCTACCAGGTGGTAATTAGTATCACAATCAGCTCCTCTGAACGACCGACCATTAATTGTGCTAGACTGTTTTCTTCTGTCTACTAAAACGTTATCAGTACGGTCGTCAATCTAAAACATGAGTGCGTGCCGCAAGTCTACCTCATTGTTGAAGGATTTCCCACGGAGGTGGTTGTCCAGAGAATGGAACTTGTGATTATCTGTGGGAGCTAGATCTGACAAGAATGGTGGATGGCACAGTGTCTTCCAGACAAGTCGCTGAAATGTATTCCTCATAGTTATTGTTACTTGTAGTTTCGCATAGTTGTGAACCAGCGATTAACTAACACTGGCTCCTTATGCTTAAAACGTGTTGCAACTACTTCGAGTACAGTTCCGTAATGGTCGTGTGACCTGGTGGTAGAGTTCGTAATGTACTACTTTGCAACTAATTCGCCAGACATAGAGAATGATCTTGCGTGAGTACAGAGGTAATCTTGAGGTATGAAGCAGAAGATTAGGTGGTGATAACCGATGTCTGGTACGCTTGAGAATGTCATACTGGGCCACTTCTCCTCACTTGTGTGCACCCGACCAAATATGGATGATGTGGTGTGGTCTCGAGGCAGCAACGACAAACAGCTTCTCAATCGTTGTTCTTGGTTTTCTGCTGACAGGGTGTGGGTACACACTTGCAAGAACTTTTTTTGTTATCTAAAAATTTTTATGGTGAATTAACTCAGATCCTAATATGCAAAAAGTAGGACTATACAGGATGTTTCAAACAACATTGACAACTTTTGGGAGGTCACCTCTCAAACTTTGTTAGTGTTGTTTTGAAACACCCTGTAGATGATAGATGGGCACTCTGCATCTTCCTATGTTACAAAGCGAAGCCAATCGACACTGTCTTGGTAAATTTACACCGCAGCACTGCGTTATCAATCTCAGCTGTTTTTTTTTTCCTATTTCTGATTTCACAACAGAGCGGTAATAGACAGGAAAAATTAACCAAGAAATGAAGTTAAATCAGGTCAATTACGATAATTGTAAAAAGGATATTTCTCTATTTAATTTATGGCATTGCACCAAGCAAGATAGTTCTTTAAAGAAAGTACTGTCCTGCGAAAATGGGTACGTCTTGTTGCTCTAATTAACTACTATGCTTCATTATGGTACAGCCAACAGCAAAAGTATTTCCCCCGTGAGTACTTTAATTCCATTACTTGGGGTCCAGATAACACTGTGCAACACGAAATCTGTCCTTTACATGAAAATATGTTTTTTATGTATTTTTGCATAATAAAATCGAATCTGTAATTACTTTTATGTATCACATACCAATTTTGTGAAAAATTGAAAAGTTTGAAATTTTGTACTGTGAAATACCTTATTTTTACGGATTGTGATGAAATATGATTAATATTTGGTTTGGTAATTGAAATTTAGTATACTTTTTTTTTAGCAGCGAGGCTATATGAGAGGTGATCCTAAAGTTTAAGGTGGAATCCGAGCCATCGTGTCCTTCAATGCTCTTCTACTGGGAATCGAACCCGAGATCCCATGCACCGATGCACCGAACACCTGCGTGCTATCCAGTAGACCAGCGGGGAGAACAAAAAATACTTAAAATAAAAATTGTTGTATATGTAATATATCTTAAAATATACTCTCATTTGAAAATCATCCAAGTGGCAATTTTTCTTTACAGACGTAATAATTACGGTACACTGTTTAAAGAGGCGTTCTCCTCATCCTTCAATTTTCTCCTACCGCATACGAGTAATTTTCTGTTATAATAGGGAGCACTGGTTTCTCATATTTCTCCTCACTCTTTATCTTCATTTCAGGTAGTATCCCATTAATATTTAGTAATAAACGAGTTCAGATTTGTGTTGCCTAAATCTGCTGCCATATGTTCTAGCATTTAAGTAATTTTTGGTCCGATTGTATTGTTATTTCCTAAGTGGTGTTTCGTTAGGAGTTGTTGGTTTTGCCGCGTTGTGTATTTTTGTGGTAGTGTGTGCTATGCATCTGGGTTTCAAGAACATGTTGTTTAAATGTACACCTTTAGTTAAAAAGGCTTATGAACTCTACTTTAGCTGTAGGATTGGAGACTAGGATAAGTCATTGGCCCCGTACATATGTTGCACTACGTGTTCCAGGGATTTGAGAAACTGGCTACAAGGAAAACGTAGTTCTATGAAATGTCCTGTTCCTATGATTTCGCGCGAACAAATATATCGTGTACTGACTGTTACTTTTGCTCGACAAATGTAAAGAACTTTTTCTCTAAACATCAGATTCAGTACTCTAATTTAAAGTAAGCTATTCGACCAGTTTCCCACAGTGAAGATCTTCCAGTACCTAAAGCTCCAGAACATTACACTATTCATTCAGAAGCAGATACCTCAGACGTTCCAAGCAACGGGGAAATTGGAGACATTCACCCATCTGCATCCCAGTCAACGTCACCTTACTTGATCAAACAAGAAGAGTTTAATCATCTTATACGAGACTTAAATATTCCTTTTAAAAAAAGTGGGAATGTTCTGCTCCAGGCTTCAAGGTTTGAATTTCTTAGCTCAAGACATTAAAATCAATTTGTTTATAGCACGGCAATTTCATTTTGAGGACTAGTTTGTTGAGAACGAGGCATTGTTTATTGGAAAAATGTATATGACTTATTTCAGTCTTTGGGACATAAACATAATCCCACCGCATAGCACATACTGACAGCTCGAAACTAAGTCTGAAGGCAGTGCTTCTCCTTATTGGAAATGTAATCCATCTGCTTCTGTAGCATACGATGCTCGTACAAAGGACGTATGAATTTATGAGTGCAATATTGGACTTCATTGAATATATATATAAAAAAAATTCAAATGTCATATGGTGGGGTTACTTGAAAGTTATTTTTATTATCACAGGGATGCAACAAAGGTGCCCAAGTATTGTTGTCTTTTTATGTGAGTGGGGCAGCCGTGACAAAGTAAACTACTGCGTCCTTAAATGCTGACCTCAAAGACAAGATTTCATTCCTGGCACCGGGAATATATCTCGTAAACAAATTGTCAACCCTCCAGATGTATTTTTACCACCATTACATATCAAGCTTGGGTTGATGACGATTTTTGTTAAAGAGCTAGATAAAGAAGGTAGTGCTTTCACGAACCTTAAGGAGAAATCCCCGAACTTAAGGATGAGTATTTATTGGTCAACAGATTAAAACAGTCATGCAGGATGAAGACTTTGACACTAAACTGTCTGGAATTGAGAAATTAGCTTGGCTGTCATTTAAATCGGTATGTTCAGGTTTTCCTAGAAATGTAAAAGCTGAAAATTATGAAGATATTATTAGTGGCATGATGAGGAGTTTTCAACTAATGGGATGCAACGTATTATTAATGTTACACATTCTGCACTCACACATTGACCTTTTCCCTCAAAACTTCGGCGTAGTAAGTGATGAACATGGAGAACGGTTTTATCAGGACATTGTCACATTTGAAAAGCGTTACAGTGGAAAATGGACTGAAAGTATCTTGCTGAATATTGCTGGTCTATCGTCAGAAAGATTCTAGAGATGTCTACAAGTGTAAGCGACCAAAGAAAGTATTTTAAAGGGTAAGTCAACAAAATTTAATGTTAATATAATACATCTTCCCAGCCTACATTAGACATTAAATATACGTAAAAGTGTATATTTCGTATAATGTGTTGTCATCCGCCCAACAAAAACATGACATGATGGAACATTTTGGTTTCGACCAATGAATTCAGCACCTGTCGTTTAGTTAAAATCACATAATTTCATTTGAAGGACAGAATAAAAGTTTATATTTGTTGCACAGTATAATGTGCAGTTCGTAAAACGCCTGGACAGATGCAACCCAACTTACACGAAAGTTTTCTCGGCTCTGACAGCAGTTGGTAGCACTGAGTCAGGTCTTTATGCAAGTAAAATTGTGAGTGGATGACGCACGAAACATTTTTTCGTTCTGAGATGAATGTCTCTTGTTCAGAGCGTATTTTCCAATTAACACCATATATTAATCTCAATATTGCTGATATTGCTGTGTATGTCATGTATTATTTCATTATATACTGTATGTTCAAAGAAATAGAAACACTGACCACGCATGAATCAGAAAATGCTTGATAGTAGATGAAAATATCAAATCTAGAACAACTGCTTGAAATAAGTTCGTAAATCATTGTTTCCATTGACAGAACTTCTTCAATTCTCCTCATTCCAACATCTACTTCTTTCTGGAGAGCAGATGATCTTGCTTGTCACACTGAGTATGCATTGAAATTGAAATTGAGACATTTGAAAAAGTTTGAGCCTGGCGAAGATTTAAACCCGGGTCCACCGAATAGAAGTTCAATGATCTAACCACTTACCTATCGCGTCACTTCAGCTTTCGCACAAACTAATAGCTAGTTAAAATCGTTTCATGGAAGACAATACACACGATGCTAATGCTCATATCAGGAGACGTCCCTTACGTGAGTGCCACAATGACTTACTCGAGATTTCCTTGTTTAATTCAAAGTCAAGTTATATAGATCTTCCTCAATGAGGAAAATATCATGAAACGTTCTTCAAGTTAAGGCTAAGTCAACGTTTTCACCGATGGTCCATATCATAATAATAATAATAATACTAATAATAATAATAATAATAATAATAATAATAATAATAATAATAATAATAATAATAATAAAATAATAATAGAATTACAATACGAACTACGTAAACAATACCTTCCAACAAAGAAAAATAATAATGGCCATGGCTTGGACGGGATTCGAACCTGTGCTGTTGTAATGAGAGTTTTCTGTTTTCACATTTTATCACAATTTCCTCATACGAAAATAAGAAAATAAACTAATAGTTATTTTAGATAAACATAAAACTTTCTATTTCTACACGTGTTGATAGAATTCAAAAAATGTGAAAATAATTTCTACCTTCTTTTTTTCGTTGGAAATTAGAAGTCAAGGTAAAGAAGAATTGTGATGTAACTCGCGACTATCGCTGTAAACGATGACGTAGTCTGAACTTGAACGTTTCGTGACATTTTCTCATTGAGGAAGTTCTATATAACTTGTCTTTGAGTTAAACAAGAAAATCTCGAGTAAGCCATTATGAAACACATAAGCAATGTCTGCTTATTCGAGCATTAGTATCTTATGTATAATCTCATATGAAACGATTTTAACTAGCTAATAGTTTGAGCGGGGGATGAAGTGGCGCGGTGGGTAAGTGCTTAGCGCATTGAACTTCTATTCGGCGAATCGGGTTCAAATCCCCGCCAGTTTCAAACATTTTCAAATGTTTCGATTTCAATTTCAATTCATATTTAGCGTGACGAACAAGACCTTCTCTTCCTCAGAAAGAAAAATATGTTGAAATGAGGAGAATTGGAGAAGTTTCTGATAATGGAGACAATGATTTACACACTTACTTTCAGCAGTTGTTATAGATTTGATATTTTCATCTACTTTCAAGTATTTTCTGATTCATGCGTAGTCCGCGTTTTTATTTCTTGGGACGGGAAGTACCTTTAGGGTACTTCACGCAGATATATAAAGCTGAAATGTAATACCCAGGCTTGGTGTAGAATGCAAGGGACAAACAAATAAAAAACATTGATTTTTCGCTCCCATAATCCCTTACAATGAAGTGTGTTGATTTTTCAACAAAAAGACGAGCTCCAATCAGAAACTTCTTAAAATATAAAATATGTAGCCAATCTCGACTTCTCAATAATAATAATAATAATAATAATAATAATAATAATAATAATAATAATAATAATAATAATAATAATAATAATAATAATAATAATAATAATAGTTATAAAACAAAAACAGAATTACAATACCAATTACGTAAACAATACCTTCCAAAAGATTAAAAATTAGTTGCCATGACGGGATTCGAACCCCAGTCTCTGCGAGTCTTTAGCACTCTGCCACAAACTCCTCATGCAAATATAAGAAAATAAACTTGTACTTACGGAAGATAAAATAGAAGTCTATTTCTACACATGTTGATACAATTCAGATTGCGAAAATAATATCTGCCGTCTTTTCTTCTTTGGAAATTAGAAGTTGAGATGAGGAGGCAATATAATGTAAATCTGAACCATCATTAAAAATGATGACGTAGCCTCAACTTGAAGAACGTTTCATGATATTTTCCTAAATGAATATGATCTATATAACTTACTTTTGCGTAAGTGGTTAGCATATTGAACTTATATTCCGTTAAACCGGGTTCAAATCCCCGCCAGGCTCAATCTTTTTCAAATATTTCAATTTCAATTTCAATGCATACTCAGTGTGACAAGCAAGATCTTTTCTTCCTCAGAAAGAAATAGATGTTGGAAAGAGGGGAAGTGGAGAAGATCTGTCAATGGAAACAATGCTTTGCAAGCTTCTTTTCTGCAGTTGTTCTAGATTTGATATTTTCATCTACTTTCAAGCATTTTCTGATTCATGTGTGGTCAGTGTTTCTATTTCTTTGAACATACAGTATATAATGAAATAATACATGTCGTACACAGCAATATTGAGATTAATATATGATGTTAATTGAAGAACACGCTCTGAACAAGAGAGATTCATCTCAGAACGGAGAAATGTTTCGTGCGTCATCTACTCACAATTTTACTTGCATAAAGACGTGACTCAGTACTACCAACTCCTGTCAGTGCCGAGAAAACTTCCGTGTAAGTTGGGTTGCACCTGTCCAGACGTTTTACAAACTCCAAATTATCTGGAACCCAAGTAAAGGAATTAAAGTACTCAGGGCTGAGATACTTTTGCTGGTAGATGTACCAATCATTAGTGCATTTTTAAAGCATATTCACTGGTAAAAACAGCAACACTTCCCTAAAAAAATCATAAAATATTTTTTAGTGAGGTACATCGCTGATTTTTGTTTGTTCAAAATGATATAATACCTTTAGGTGCAACATATATTTTTTTCAGGGAACATTTGAAAGTGATGAGAAGATTGTCATAAAATAAAACTGAAAAAACTTGTTGACTCTCCCAGTTTCAAAACTTGGAATCCAACTTAATATTTAAAGAGGATACTTTAAAATGCTCCTTGAAGCATATTTTTGTGTACTGAACCTCGTTTTGCATCCACCCCCCCCCTCAAGTTTGCCTGTTATTTATTATAATGCTTCTTTTACAAAAGAAGAAGTTGAAATGTATTTTATACACAATTGCAGTTGTGATTTTCCAATTCGCAATTTTGGATGCAATTGAATCTTATAACCTTAAGTATCACAAAATTAAAGATTAATGTATATACAAAAATAAAGTTTAAGAGTTGAAAAACCTAAACAAAACATTTAAATTAAGGAAAAGACAAGGCAAAACGATATTCGGATTATAGCTATAGCAATGTATTTTCATTTTAAGTTTATATGTTCGAGTAGACTTATTTGCTATGCATAGTCATTTATTTTAACATACAAAGCAATAAGATATACATAAATATTCTCTGATAATGAGAGCAAATCAGAAACCAAACACCATATACTTTATTATTATTCATTCAATCTTCGTAGTTGTCTTCATTAATTGGAATATTGTCTACTTTGAACCTGTTTTAAATAATTTAGTGACGAAAGAGAAAGGAAAATAGTGAACTCTTGCAAAGAAATGTTCACTGGTCTTTGAACTTGAGGGTTCTTAAACGGTCTAAAACTGTGAAAAACCACATCTTTTCAGTTTTAATTTTTATTGGATAATGTTGACATGACTTTCAGACCCTGAGAAAATATATGCTGTACCTGAGGGTATTACAACAATTTGAACAAAAAAATCAGTAATGTGCCCCCAACTTTTTCTACGACTTTTTCCAATTTTCAACTCACAAATAAAAAACAAGAAAATACGCATTGATTTTTTAAAGAACATATTCACATTTACACCTACATAGTATCTACAATCTGTGAAACTTTAAAGTTATTTGAACCATCCCCACCAGAATTTAAAAATATTATATTTTGAACATTTATGATACTATAATTCGGTAAGGGGTGGGGGTAGGTGTCAAAACTTTTTTGGGGGTGGTTTTATATCAAAACTGACCTTTTGGGTCAATAACGACCCAATTTGGATCAAGGGCCGATTTCACTGTCTTACTAGGGAATACCCTTTGAAATTTCTTGTTCTATTTCAGTCTCTTTCATATTTATTTCATTTTATTTATTTAGAAACCTTGATTGTACTTGTTGTGTCTTCTTATTGAAGAAACAAACTTTTCTAGTGGAGAGTAGGAGGGGAGGAGGAGTAACAAAGTGATAATTCTATCTTAACATACAATAATTTTTCGTTTTAAAAAGTTGACTATTTGCCTTTTACTTTTATTTTGTCATAAATTTAAAACCCTCTTCCTCCCTTCAAAAATTTATTTCATCAATGAAGCGGCATAATAAGTACAATCAAGATTTTTGTAATGTAAATACAAGAGTGAAAGAGGCTGAAATATAATAAGAAATGTCAAATTAATGAAACTTTATCGTACTTGCGGCATCTGAAAGCAATTCTCAATTACCTTAAAAGGGCCTATTTACTTGCAATGATGTGAACAGACTTTGGGGGAGATGGCTGAAATTCAACTCAAATGTAGAAGGGACTATGTAGATTCAATATTCGAGAAGCAAATTATCCTAAAATGGGTGGAACATAGTTTAAAAAAGTACGAAACATTAACATTAATGTTAATGGAAAAGCAATGAAAAACGAATAATTCCTCCACTTATTTCAAAAACCAAAAGAGGGAGATGGCTGAAAATCATCATAAATATAGAACATACTACATAGATTCTACATTCAGAAAAAAAATCCTAAAATAGATGGAACAGTAAAAAAAAAAAAAAAAAAAAAAAACGAAACATTAACATTAAAGTCAATGGAAAGTCAATGACAAAGTGAAGTCCTCCACTATGATATGGATATGGCTAATTGAAAGCTTATTACAAAGATATAATCATGAGTTTGAAAACGATGTAGAACACGTAAGGTAAATATGGATAGAATATTGTTAAAAGTCAAGTTGTTTGAGCAAAATCAATAATAATGATAAAGTATAAGCATCTTGTTCGAATTACCTAGGGCAACCCACACGGAGGTTACGTGCTTGAAATATCTCACATCTTTATTTGGTAT
The DNA here is from genome assembly GCF_964235325.1 of Thermobia domestica. Classification (NCBI taxonomy): domain Eukaryota; kingdom Metazoa; phylum Arthropoda; class Insecta; order Zygentoma; family Lepismatidae; genus Thermobia; species Thermobia domestica. The sequence continues at coordinate 194,325,192 of NC_137455.1, read as the reverse complement.
CTCGAGACTCTATTGAACGCGCAACGTGACTTTTGACCTGGTCACGTGGCACAGTCTGTTCCTTATACCAAACCGGATAGACCCTTTTATTATGGTCTTTTTCACATCAAAAGGTAATTTACGGGTACTGTTAAAAATCAATTTTAGAAATAGAGTTGTTTTATTCCACTCCAGTGCACAACTCACATTTTATCGGGCCAAAATTCAAATCATACTGTATAAAATTACTTCATAATAGTACTTTTCTAAACATTTATATTCGTCTCAAAAACTTAAACAATCATGTAGGGAAATAAATAGTTGTTAACGCGTTCTAGTTCTGGCTAATTAAAATATTAGCAGCATGTCTTAATTAAACACAAGAATATCAACAATAGAACATGATTTTCAGAGTGAAGCTATCAAATATTTCAAATGCGCTAAAGATAATGTAGATGTTTCCACTAAGGTATATAATATAATTGAAAAGAGTATGAGTCAATTTCATTTCGCTTGTCTAAAATAGAATCCGAAAGAGGCTTGAATTAATTTAATAGTACGTCTGTCCATGACATTTTTGCATACGAGTTTGATAAAACGATATGAGTAGAAAGGTGGCTAAGATACAGCAGTAACATACAACATATATACAAATGTTAGATAAGAAGAAGAAATGACAGAAGAAAGAGCAATTTTAAGGAGAATTCGACAGGAATGTTACCTCCCAGCAACAATATTTAACATGATATATATCTGGAAGAGACAGTAGAGATAAACCTGCATAAGAAAGATAGCATTTTGATTTGGAGTTTAACGTCCCATTCAGCGGCGAGGCTTTATGAGTCGTGAATCAACAGCTTGCTGAGAAACCGAGCTCTTTCGTGCCTAAGCGGTTAGCGAACGCGCCTTTTGCGTGGGAGACCCGGGTTCGATTCCCGATGGGAGCTCATGTGGTTCGGATTCCCAGTTAATCAGTATTCTTCGTCTCATATAGCCTCGCTGCTGAACAGAACGTTAAACTCAAAATCAACTCAAAAGAACTCAACTCAATTAATGTGAGATCCGCACCACATGAGCTCCTATGGGATTGAAACCTGGGATTTCGGTACCTATTTTTAGGAAGCAGATAGAATGATTAAATGTGCACGGTTTGCAGACGAAACTATGCTTTAAAGAGTCTAAAAATAATAATAATAATAATTTTGCTTGAAAGAGCTGCCAAGAACGTTGGATATAAATAAATGTTAGAAAGACAAAAGGAACGGAAATTGGAACGCAGAGGACGTATTTATAAAACAGTTTAAAACAGGAGGGGTGAAAGTAGAACAGGAGGGGTGATTAGTTTTACATACCTAGATAGCAATGGCGGATCTAGAAGGTAATAACTTGGGGGGGGGGGCAGCCAAAACCCAGACTATGATAGGCAGGCTAATACATAAATAATGGCTTAACTTTTCTTTGTCACTCAAAAAACTGGGGTTCCTAGGCGCTGGCTAGATCCGCATGCATTAGATATTTTCCAGAGATGTGTTTGTAGTATCTGCATAAGCACGCCGTTAGATCTGACACCAATATTGATATAAAATATGTAGAAATAACGATTAAAATGAATTAAGCAAACACGTGAAAACATTCCATTCTGTTTTTGATCACTTGAATCATTAGACACAAAAAAAGAAAACAAATAATGCTCAATGATTTAAAGAATATATATTCCTCTATCTAAAAAGAAATGAACAAAAAGTAATTAAAATACACAATTTGACGGAAGAAAAAAGTCGACTACATGATTCTGCTTCGTTGTCTGATTTGACGTCATCATTACTCATTATCTCGTCATTTGGCAGCCTGGTTATGACATCGAGAGCAACTCAACGACGTGACAACGATAATTACATTTCGATTAGCTAGAGGGCTCTTCTCTGTTCGCGAAATTAACGTAGAAAATCTTCGTTTCGCTAATAGGCCAATATGAAAGATGAAAGGAGACGAGAGAGAGAGAGAGACATAAGCACACTTCAAATATACATACATGATGACTGCAGACGGCTTTGATGAAACTAGTTTAATTTGTTTCTTTTTTAATTGAGGAGTGGTGAAATAAAAATTTGAGAAAAAGAGAAATTATACCTTGTGAATCTTTGGATTAAGGGAAAAAAAGACTCATCGAATATTTCGGATATAGTATTGTACACTACTGCCAGAGAACTGAAAGCAACATAAAATGATTAGAAAAACTACAGGGTTTCGAAATGTCAGAGTAGACAATTATCTAGAAAATTAGCTGGTAAAATGGGAAAGTGCTGATGATATAAATTTAATAGGGAATGATAGAAGAACAAGAGGAAGAAAAGCAGAGTTCTCATCAAATGTCTGCAGAGATATGGGTTTAGAATAGTGCTCTCAAACGGGTCGGGTCGGGTCAGTTCACTTTGGTCAACTGAGTTTAGGTTGAGCTTAAACTCGGCTGGAATCGAAAGCTGCTGTTTTTCACTAGCTGCCTAATTAAAAATAGCAATTTTCAATTGATTTTATAGAAGCCATAAATCTATTTTGAACACTTGCAGCTAGTGTTTTTAAGGTAAATACTTATTTTTGTACTTGTGTGTACTTTAATTTTAAAATGTGGAAGATTGATTTTACCAATCGACTGTAATATTAATATCTACGCCAATATGGAGTCTGGATTTAGCACAAAACTAGAAGTTGTTTAAGCAAGGCCAAAAGAAAGATTGGATATGGGCGATCAAGCCCAAGCAGGGCCGCGGTAGCTCAGTGGTAGAGAATTCATCTCTGCTGCATGGTGTCCATGGTTCGATCCCAGCTTGTGCTAAGTGGGCTTTGTGTTGGAGAAACGGCGTGTAGTGGGTTTTCTCGAGGTTCTCCTGTTTCCTCCCACTTTCTTCATTCCCCTATTGCATTCATTTCTCATGGTCACCATATTCCTTAGCCTCGGTGCAGAATCGAGGAACCTTAAACTGAATATTTCATTTTATTTCACCAAGCCCAAGAACATCGATACAGGAATAAGATAAAGATTGAATATACAAGACGAAGTGCACAGTAATCTTGCTCTTGGCCTTGTTTTGGTGATCACGAAGTAGCGATTAGCATATTTTCTTGCTTTCCGTATAGTATGAAAGACCATAATCAAAATCACACTTGGTCTTCATTTGTACCGATAAGGCGAGCATTCTTGGCTCTTGTATAGCATGAAAGACTACCAAGACTACGAAATGCAGGACCAAGACTTGACTGTGCAAGACAAAGAATAAGACGCAGTATTGATGACCAAGACCCAGGGTGTGAATTATTTGAATTTAGAGATGCAAGGGCTCGAAAAAAAAACCCGGCTTTTTTGAAAAAAAAAACTCGGTTTTTTCTGCTTCGCTTTTTTGCTTGGGAAATTTTGGGCTTTTTTCATATTTCTGCTTTAAATTGATAAAGCAGACTTTGTTTCGCTTCTCTAGGCTATAACACAAAAAGTCATTTAATTAGTGGCTGATGCTGATAATAATACAAAACCTCGAAAATAAACTATGGATTTCGAAAAGATATTTCAAACGATTTTTCTTTAACATATTTACATTATGAATTCCAAAGGATTAACCAATGTATATAATAAAATGTTTTAACCTCCTATATACAAAAGTAAGCAGAGTTGGCACGAACCATGGTTTGTTTTGAAAATACCAAAAACTCGTTTGGGGGGGGGATGTTTAAACCAGGCTTTTTTTGTTTAAACCAGGTTTTTTTGATTTAGATTCTTTGCTTTATGTATTTGTATTACATATTCACAGAAATAAGTTTGTTTCGCCTTGTTGTTATTATGCAACAGCGGGATTATGCCAGAAGAACTCCCATAAGCTTAAAGAAGTCTGGTCAGTAAATTCCTTAAATTGAGAAGCTCCCACCCTAACCATCGGGAAAATCCCGTCATTACTTGAAATGTAAGACAATAACGGAAAAATCCTGTTATTGCTTTGCATATAAAATTTAAAGGTCAACGTATCATAATCAGTACGCTAAAACTAAGGCATTAAATTACAAATTTAGTGCGTAGATACCATTGAAAGTCCAATCCAATCTGATGTTGTAAGCTACGTAGGCAATCGATAAATTTTGCCAATTTCTATCATTATATTTAAGCAATCTTGGCTTCTTTATGAAACAACAGGCATTTAGGCATGCAGGAATATACAATTTGGTTTCGTTTCGTATGTTTAGGATTAACATCCTTACGAAATACCGAGGTTATCAAGGAGAAGACTTTCGCTTAAACTGACATCTGAACCGCTACTTGGTTTACGCATGAAAGAAGGGTTGTGGTTCGACCGAGAATTGAACATGGGACACCTTGATTAAAAGGTGAAAGGGAAATAAAACTATTGCAGGTGGTTTGATATCTGGAAACGTCACCATGAAGTTCACACGATTCGCATGTTTCGTTCTTTTTATTTTTTTGGTTTAAACCAGTTATTAAAAAAAAAAAGTTGGGGTAAACCAGCCAACCCTAAAAGTAAACGCTTCTTTTTAAAAAATGCACAAATAACTAGCAAAATTGTATGTAGTATTTTTACTTCAAAATATTCCATACCCTCTGTTTGAAACAAAATAATATTAAAATAAAACATAAGAGAAATACTTAGATTTATATGATACTCTTAAAAGCTGCACATCTAGAGCTTTTGGTTCTGTATATTCTTGAAATTCTACAGTTAAGTTTTACATAACCACCATCATGGTTTACCCAATCCTCAAGTTTTCTGAATTTTCAACAAGAGGGATTCAACATATCATTACGGAACTCCCCCCAAAAAAGGACTACGGAATATATTTAAGTTAAGCTAAATACAACTGCACAACAAACATGAGTGAGTGATTAGCTTTTGCGCTTCTATCGGGAAGTCCGGGATTCAACCAGCATTCGACCATTCTGACAAAGCTTTTCTTCATTTCATCTGTGAAGTAGAAATAGTGCGTGTACTGTGAGTTGGCCGACTTCCTTTCTTATTGTTTTTAAATCGTTATTATTACTACTTACCAGCAGTGACAGTTTTACGAAGGTTAGAGGGGCGGTATTTCGGACTGAAGCCTGTACCCCAAAGTTACGGAATGTCTGCAACAAACGAAATATCTATTAGTTATGCCTTTACTCATAAACTTTAAGCTACAGTCAAATAAAAATTACAAATGTTTAGAAAAACTAAACATTAGTAAGAAAAATCCTTCCCAAAATACTTTTCTTTAAGGTTGTATCCGGAAGATTATTGCTAAACATATAAACGAAACGAAATATTAGTTATGCCTGTACTCATAAACTTCAAGCACCTCCCAAATAAAATTAGGAGTTTTTTTTTAGAAAACGAAACAATCAGAAAAAACCCTCCTAAAGTACTTTTCTAATCCGCTTCTGATTATTTGTATAAATTGGTATTCAAGGTTGTGTCCGGAAAATTATTGCTAAATCACTTCACAACTACAGTATAACAGAAATTTGGAAGTACGGTTTGACGATATATTGAAAAACGTTTGCTTTGGCGGATAAATAGAAAAACGGGCAAGTTTAACTTTGGCGCTAGAAGCTAGAGTACTAAGCTCTTAGAAATGAAACACGGATGGACAAACTAAAATGATCTAAAGAAAAAAAGGTCGATAACTCAAAATTTAAAGTTAAATAGCCTCTAAAATTGTCCTCAAATACTACATACTTCATGTTAGCTTTAATTCGTAAAATATGTGCTCCATCCATCTTGATGGTGAATTTCAGAGCGAAATATCGCATTTAGGTCATGGAATTCTTATCTAACTATAGAGTATACTATAATATAAGAAAGCTATTTAGATAGAAAAATCATGAAAATGAGAAAAGCCAAAATTTCCAAAATTCTCGTTTTTTCCCCAAAAAAGCCGGCTTTTTATGTGAAAAAAAACATCGATTCAAAAAAGCCGGCTTTTTTGCATCTCTATTTGAATTTCATTTGTTGGGCTGAAAATGATGAAATAAAATTAGTACTTTATAATTAATTATCATACTGTATTTTTAAATTTTAAATTACAAAATTCATATTATGTATCTTCTTACTTGCAACTATATATATTGTAAAATACGTTTTAATTACCGAGAAAGAAAAATCAAACTGGCGCGGGTCCCGGAATCATAAGAACCTATTTTGGAATGAAAGTTGAAGGGTTGGAAAAATTCACAGGTGTTCTTCCGTTTCCTCAACCCTTATCATTGTAATTAAACGATTTCCTTTTATCTCCGCCAAGAGACTCTCGCTACTGCCTTCCGAGAAGATCCCCTGCCGTCCGAGCAGGTGAGAACACTGACCTTGAATTAAAATTTCGTCACATAGAACTAAAGCAAGAAAAAAATAAATTTCTCCCACGTCGGACACTGGTATCAGTTATAAAAAGAAATAGCCAAACCTCAAAAGTCCCAAATATTCATTAAGATGCATATACAAATCCCCCGCTTGATCTAGCTAGTGGTTAACGTGTAAGACTTCGGTACACGTGGTCCGGGTTTAATTCCCAATGGGAGTGCATTTTGGCGTTCACCCAGTGTCGTGACCATAGTGCTCTCAAAAGGATTGGGTTGACCCGACCCGACCCGACCCGACCCGACCCAACTCGGGTCAACTCGGGTCGGGTTGTCGGGTCTGGTCAATCGGATCGGATCATGGGTCGGGTCTGGTCGGTCTTCAACCCGACCCGACTCGACCCGTTGAGAGCACTAGTTTAGAAGTAAATGCGTAGAAAACTAAACACATGGAAGTTAGTCAGGGTCGTAATACTGCAAATTATGGATGCTTTAAAATATCTAATAATACTTTTCATAAAGTGGATACTTCCAAATATCTAGGATCGAGACTAACAGACGGAAACCATATTCATGAAGAAATTAAATGTCTACTAAAAGCAGGGAATTCATGTTATTATTCAGTTCAAAATCTCTTGTCGTCACGAATTCTGTCGAGGAATTTGAAGCATAAAATATATAAAACGACAATCATGCCTGTTGTCCTTTATGGTTACGAAACATGGTCGTTTGATCTGAGGAAAGAACGCAGACTGAAAGTATTTGAAAATAAAATCCTGAGGTGAATATTCAGACCCAAGAGGATTGCGAATGGCATAAGCTTCATAATGAGGAACTACATAATTTATACCGTTTACCAAACATTGTTACTGCCACCAAATCTAGGAGGCTCAGGTGGGCAGGTCACGTAGCCAGAATGGAAGAATGTAATAACGCTTTCCAAGTCTTAACTGGAAGTCCAATCGGAAATCGACCATTAGGAACACCTGGACACAGATGGGAGGACAATATTAAGTTGGACCTCGCAGAAATAGGAATACAAAGTAGAAACTAGATCCGGTTGGCTAAAGATAGAAGTTAGTAGAGAGCTTTTGTGAACGCGACATTGAACCTCCAGGTTTCACAGGCCATAGAGTTAGTTAGAATGGAAAAGTAATACTAAAAGATTAGAAAAAGACGGAAGAGAAAATCAATATTAGATATAATTAAAAAGAGATAGAGAAACAGGTTAAACGTGTCTGAGAAGTATTCCGAGAGATGAATTCCCTTTTGTTAAAAGGGCGTATGTAACATTTTTCACAATGTTAACCTTTTTAAAAAAATAAATGCTTTATAAGTAGATATAACAATTTGTGTTAAAAGGACGAGTGTATCTTGAAACGTGTTACAAACATAAGGCATTTTTCTTTTTTTCATAAACCAAACCGTCTCAAAAAAGTTTTTGTCATTTCCCGATAACTTTTTTTTTTATTATTGCACATACGCCCTTTTAACCAAAACCGATTCAGATATCCTAGAGGATAAAGCGGAAATGAAACAAGGAATTGCATTTTACGAATTACATTAAAGAAAGCTAATCTTGCATCAAGACGAAGTTGGCGAGGGACCGTGGTGTATTTCTGGAAAACATGCCATAATGCGAATTATTTTTGAAAGTGATATTCATTCTTCTCTTCTAAAATAAGACAAAATTATAACTCTTTAGATTAGGTGAATGAATATACTATACTACATATATTTGAATATTATATTTGTATATATTTAATACTATATTTGTATATTAGATTTATACTATATTTGTATATTAGAGATGGTTTAAAAAATGAAACACTAAAGTAGAATAATATACATATTCGGGTAAAGCATAGAAAAAAAAATGAAATGAAATCTTTGAGTTTTACGTCCCACGGTTATGCCGGTTAGGCTAAAGGAGACGGTGAAGATGAGTAATGAATGAAATGGTGGAATGAAGAAAGTGGGAGGAAACGGGAGAACCCCGAGAAAACCCACGCACACGGTGTTTGTCCACCACAAAGTTCACTTAGCGGGGGCTGGGATCGAACCCGAGACCCCAAGCACCAGAGGTGAACGCTCTACCACTGAGCCACCGCGGCCCGGGTAAAGCATAGAATAACATGGTTGTTTGTTTACTTGGAACTTAACTTCTCGATTCAGTCCCTGGCTGTATGAAATATGAGAATGCATTAAAGTTGGTCTGAATTATCGACTATGAATCGACCCTGGGTTTTGAGAGCCAGAGACGAGAATACTATTCAAAAGATTAAAGCAAGCATAAAAAAATGAAAGAGAATAAGACCTAGAGCATATCTTGCCGAAGTGTGATATTTGAAGAATATAGCCAAATGAGAAAGTATCTGAACTAATTCGAATTGATTTTTTGATTTCCCCCAAAGACATTCATCAGCAGACGATCTATATATTGAACAAAGTAAACTAGTGGCGTATAGATTACTATAGTTTCTCGATGCATCATAGGAAAAGGTGGTTAATACCCGACAAACAGTCTTACTTCTTAAACAGAGTCACTTCAAATAATTTTATTAAATTAACTCACGTTCTTTAACGTGCTCATAATAGGTTTATTTGATAGTGCTGTTGAATTTGATTCATCTGGACTAGAGTTCTACAGAAGGTCGTTTCATCCTTATGATAGAGAATTGAATGGGAAATTGCTTGGAATTAGAGGCCCCATTGCAAGAACTTTCTATTCAGCACAGCACGATCTAGTTTAGCCCACTCATCAATGCATACTTTCCAAAGTCCCTCAAATATTGTGGCTCGACGTTTTGTAACGTTCCGTTCTCAAAGACAAAAGGCACAAGAGTCCATGAGTGATGCATCTGGCAGTTTAACAGGGATATGTCGAAATGGAGTAGCTTTGATACCTGTCTCCTGTTCCATACGAGCCATGTAGGTCGTCGTTGTTTTGGAACTTGACTGCTGGCTTTGCCTTCATGGATATGGACTTCGGCCATACAAAACAAATAGTCTAGGCTCTGTCCATAAGAGCTGTAGAAAAATTGGGGATGACAGCAGATCTCTTCAGAACCTGTTAGATGGTGATTAAACAATAAAAAAAAATCGAAGGTAACACTTCCGCAACTGGGGCCTTCATTGCGAAATTCGATATTCAAGATGGCGCCCGCGCGCCAAGTACCAAATTATGTTTAAACTGGAATATCTTCTCACAGAAACAAGCTAGAAACTTCGTTCTTGTATCAAATTAAAGAAAATGGATAGTAAAAGTAAGAAACCTGGATATATTGTTTACACGTTGCCGCAGTATTTAAAAATAGCGGTCAATTGGGCCAAAAATCAGTTTTTCCCGCTTCTTTCTCTTCATTTCATGACAAATAGCTATAAAGCTATTACAAACATGAAAACGCAACCCAAAATAATTAAAAGAGAATAATGTTAGCTTTCTATTGTTACTAATATCTTTAGTATATCTTAAAAATGACGGAGCTAATTAAGTTTAAGTGGCGCAGGGTGTAGCGTTTTTGGACTGCTTAACAAATTACGGGAAAAACACTCACTCCGCGCAAAACTTTCGAAGCTATTACTTTTCAACAAATTAAAATAGTCCATTTATTTTATAAGTAAATTAAAGGTAATACGTTGCTGTGTCGTGAGAAATGAAATAATAATGTTATTGCATTTGTCAAGGATTATTATTTACATGTTTGTTTATATAGTATGTAGTTCACGTAATTATTATTCTGTTTTATTTTACAGACTCTGATCTCATGAGAATTTACTTTGATTTGATGATAGCATGATATGTTATTGTGAGAGCTACTAATATTTAACGTAAAGTTTTTTTAGTTTCAATATTTTTACAAACGTATGAATTTAGGTGTGCTTTAGAGAATATTTACATATTTCTTTTCAGAATATAATGTAAAATTACTGACACAACATAAATACTCAAAATAATATTTAAATTTTCCAAATATTCTAGCTAGTGCTTGAGAGCAATATTTGTATATTTCTTGTAAATTGAGAAATTACAGGATAAAATAAAACTACTCACACTCAACGCCATAGGCGCCGACTTTGGGGGGGCAGAACACTTTTGGCCCCCCAATATTTAGAGGTGGGGTCCTTGCCCCTTCAATATAATCCGACCAAGGAAGAATTAACAAAGAGGAGCAAGAATTTCTGTTATAAACTTCGTCATTCCTTTAATTCAACGTTAGGAATAGCCTTCTAGGAATAGGTACGAGTCGAGCTAAAAGTCAACTCGACTCGAATTCGAATCGAGTTCCGAGTCGAGTCAAACGTAATTTTCTCGAGTCGAGTTCCGAACCGAGTCGCTGTCTTTTTAGGTCGAGTTTCAAGTTGAGTCGAGTTTGATAAATGGCTCGCTCGTTCAGCTCATTTTAACTCGTTTTAAAATCATGGCATGATTAAACTGGAAAGCGAAAGCCATGAGAAATGTAAGCGATAAAGTGGAATACTTTTAGTATTGTTCACAAGAGGGGACACTGCTTGTATCTCGTTTCGTCTCGATAACGAGACGACAAAGGATTTTATAACGAGGCCTCAAATGTCGTTAGCACCAATTTAAGTATATATTTTAGCTCTTACCATCAAGGCTGAGACCTGAATTTTTGAGCTTAAACAGAAGCTCAATCCGGGTAGTGATGTAAACTTGCTCGGCTCAGTTCAACGGAGCAAAATTCTCGAGGTGGCATGGCGGCATGGGCCATCGATTCGCCCCAACTTAGCTATCAGCTCTGTTCGTCTCGGTTTGGGTGAGCCATCGGCTTAGCCGATGGCTCACCCAGGCCGACAACCCTAAGCCCAAGCCGAGCAGTTTTGGACATGTTTGGCCAGCGCCCTATAACTTTTAACAATATTTGGCCTTAGCCAAATCCTTGCTTCTCCGGAACTCAAATCCAGAATCTCGTGAACGATGGCCATTCCTCCTAGAGTTCACGACTACCGAGTTCGGCAGTCAATTAGTTTTTAGTATTCAGATAGAAACCATCTATCTTTCATGTTTATACACGGTGTTGTTATAATAATAATAATAATGATTTGTAGTACCAGTAGTATCACTGATAATAATTACACTGTCTATGTAGGATAGTTGAAGAGAGTACTTGAAACTACATAAAATTTAGCTCCATTTGGCTCGTTCTGGCTCGACTCGACTCGAAACTCGACCTGAATTCGAGTCGAGTTGGAGGAAATTTTTCGAGCCGAGTTCGAGTCGAGCTTAAATATGTCTGCTTCGAGTCAAGTCGAGTTTGAAAGAAAACTCGCTCGAAGGCTCTCGTGGCCATCCCTACAGCCTTCTTATTCGATAGAAAAGGCGGTTTTCAGACTGGTGTTGAATAGAGCACTGAAGCTTCAACCAACACTCCAGCGGCGGAGCCAAGGGAGGGCCAAGGGGGGCCAGGCCTCCTTGCTCAAATTCTTGCCCCCCCCCTAGTGGCCCCCTACAGAGATGATGCTATTATAGGTCGACAAACGGTGAGTTGGCAGTGGCTACAAGTGAAACTACTTCGAAAACATCTCTCGACAACAAAGTTACGAACTGCAGAATACCGTTGCGTTCCGAATAAAATAGCTCCCCTCATTTTAGTTTGTAGTACGGGAAGATCTAATTCACGGAAATCTGTGGGATGCTTGTATTGACCTCGTCACCTGGACATTCATTTTAACGTCTGTCCATTATCTAGTTATCTCCTTTGCTTTTACAAACAACCAGAAAAATAGGAAATCAGTCTGCATTCTCATTCGCTTCAATGTTGAAAGTCATACTAAAATATGATATGCATACTTACAAATAACATGCACTGCAGTAAAACATTACACTTGTGTTGGACGATAAAAGTCTTCGTACACTGAGTAGTTGATTTCCATTGATTATGGCGACATAGAACAAATGCATAGCATCTATTAAATGATTTGGTATTATTATTATTATTATTATTATTATTATTATTATTATTATTATTATTATTATTATTATTATTATTATTATTATTATGAGTTTATCTACCAAACAACTATTTATTGATTAATAAAAATGATTAATCAATTATATTTAGTTACGTATGGTAGATGACTTCAGATTATATTATTTACTAACCGACAGTATTCCACGATGTCGTATCTGTGCATAAGAGGTAAGTTCTAATCTTTTCTTTGTAGAAGTTAAGTAAAAGAACCTGTTTTACGTAGAAATGCTTAATTACAATTTTATTTACACAAAGACAATTCCAACATACAAGATGATATTAACGATGCTATTTGCATATACGAGTTACTTGTCACAAAACCTAATTACGCTAGGAAACTAAAACTATGCTCAGACTGTCTTTCTTAGCTAACTTTTACAAGTGGTAGCAATTAAAACTCACATGAGTATATGGTAACCTCTCACCCGAAGTCCAAGGTTAATCTCTTTGCACATGGCAAAAAAAAAGTCTCTGTTACCTCCATTTTCACTTTCCCCCTGTGCCAGCCTGCTGAATCCCCATTATATTACCAAATGTTATCAATCTTTAATTTCAAATTAAGTGTTTTATGATTTTTTTTTTTTTTTTTGCAATTATAAAGTCTCATTAGTTTCTATCATCGTTGTCCCTTAGGACAAGTTATTATAACAAAGAGAAACATATTAATTGTTCCTCTTGATTACTTTTCAAGGCTTTTTCCTATAATTCACTATCACTTCCTATAAGCACTATCACTTTTTTTTTTTTTTTTTTTTTTTTTACAAATTATCATATCCATTTATTCCTTTTTTCATAAAATGTTTTCAACACATTATATTATCATGCGGTATTAAAACAAATCTGGAACTTCTGATATTTATTTACCTCCATCATTCCATCCGGATAAATTAGTGTGATCTGTACACGAGGGAATGTTTTCGGGCTGCTAAAATTAAGATTACTGGTGCCATGCTATAACTTTGAGTTTCGCCTTATCTCAAGTAGATGCAGACATGTCAGAAGGTTTGATCCTTGTAGATACACTAGTTCAAACGCTGTCCAAGATGAGTTCTGGTAAATATGACTCTCAACGAACAATATTCGAACAAATTTATCAAGAATGTTTGGAGATGTGCAAAGAAAATGGTCTCGAATTTCAGAGCCGGAAACAAATAGAATATAGGGGTTCCTCGTGGAAACGAACTAGACATCCGCCATCGAAATATCACAAATTCATTTTGGATGAATCTTTTCCTTCATTGGATGCAGAAAATTAATTTTCTAAAGATAAAATATCTATCAAGAGACATTTTTCTCCCTACTATTGATAGACAATCACCGATATGGAAAACCGCTTTGTATCATGTTGCAAAATCGTTGCAAAATCATCAGATTAATCACCACTCTACATGCAAAAAGTAAAAACTTTTTAAAATTACAATATTGTCGAGCCTGTAACCCAGCATTATGGAGTGATCTACAAACATTAAAGTGAGAACTCAAAATCCTCCCAAACACAATTAATAGAGCAACCCAAAGGCATAAAAAGCATATAAAGCATAACAGCAATTTACACATATGGTTGGTACCTTGAACATGATTGTGATTGTCTAAGAGTCCAGAAGAAACTAGTTTTAAAAGCATAATTTCAGAAAATAAAACATAAAGCATAATTTAAAATATATAGCACAATTCTTGGAAAATTCTCTTTAACTGAAAGTTTAACATACTGTGTTAATATTTTTGATAACCAATATTTACAATGCAAAATCATTGAGAACATAACAATGCAACAATGAAAAGCTTAGTTTCATTTCTGTAAACTTTTCGGTGTAATCCTTTGATGTAGAGAAAAGAAAAAAAGTAAAAGAAGAAAATTTTCCGCCAACAATGAATAGTATGCAAGAACTCCATACTATATTGTTATGTTTACTTTTTGAACTTAAGCACTTTCTGTACTTTTTGGTGGCATCTTTTACTTTCCCTTTCTGTATATATGTATCTGTAAGGCGCACACAAATGATAGAAAAAATTTATTCGAGCAAAGCACATCTGTTTACAATGAATTAAGTAGAAAGTTCATTAAATATGAGACAAACTAGTTGCAAAAAATATCAATAAATAGATCAAGAAATTTAGAATATTTAATGTATAATAAATATTATACATTATACACGATTAATGTAAAATAATCATTGAAATTAACAATAAAACATAATTTGAAAAAAAGCATAATTAAACAAGGAAATAAAGCATAATGTGGGTTCCTCTAACAATTAAGTTGTATGAAGGCGAGAAGAAAACCAAAGCTGATTCCTTAACGAATCGTTAACGATTAACGATTCCTTCGTTGATCATCTTTGTGTCTACAAAAACGCATTCCTAGAAACCTACAAGCTAGGTATCATCTCTGTGATTAAATCAGTTTCTAGTGCTACATGTGAAAGGTCATTCTCTTCTTTGAAAAGATTAAAGACTTGTATACGCAATTCAATGACTCATGATAGGTTGAAAAACTTAGTGTTACTTTATATTGAAAAGAAAATTGCTAAATCGTTAGATCTTTAACAAGTTGTGGATATGTTTGCTGCTGCCCACACGAATAGAAAGATCCTATTCAAGTAGAGGCATGAACCTATAAGTTATTTACTTTATCTGTAAAAGTGTGTTTGCTTCCACTTAAGTCAACCAGCTACACATATTTTAAACGCCATGATTAAATAACTATTCACTTATATTAGAAATAAATTGCATTAATGAATCCTAGTTGTTTGAGGTACTCAGTGTTAATTTTTTTCTTTTTTTTTAGTCACGAATAATAAATATTTTTGTCAGGAAACCGTAAAGAAATTAAGTGAAATTTCAAAGAAAATCAATCTTGTGTAGATAGGTTCTGTATACAAGGTCTTAAATTTAATGGTAACCGAGAAAAGTTTTGTTGCTTTTTCACCCACTACCTTCTAACATTGATATGTCACCTAACCTGGAAGATCAAAAATAGTCCCCATCAGCATCGACGACCTTCTGAAAACGTTCTGGAAGGCCATGGAATGCATCGCGGTAGAACTTGGTGAACCGTGAAACGAAGAAAGTATCAGGTGCATTTTGGACTTTTACTAGGGATTTGAACTGGCGTCCTCTAAGGTGATTGTTCAAAGAATGGAACAGGTGATAATCGGACGGTGCAATGCCCGGGGAATATAGTGGTTGCAATATTGTTTCCCATCCAAGGCGGAAAATGGTGTCCTGAGTCATCTTAACCACGTGGGACTTAGCGTTGTCCCGTAAACGAGGACCCATTTGCAATTCAGAAGCGATGGCTCAGAGTTTTGAGTTTTTGTTGAGCACAGCTCAACTGCTGACACTACACAGTTGCATTGATACTCTGACCAGCTGGTAGCAGTTTCCGATGCACGATGCACCAAACACACAGAAGGACCTTATTCTGGTACAGTGCTGGTTTCGGCTGTTTTGAAATCGGTTCATGGGATGCTAACCAATGATGACGTCGCCGTGGAGCTTCGTATAGGACACACTTTTTATCACATGTCAACGCCCTGTCCAGAAATGGCTCCGAAACAGTAAATAAACACAGGCGACTGCCGCGTTTCCTTCTGGCCCGGAGTCAAAATATGTGAGACCAATTGACCCAACTTGTAGTGCTTCACAAGTTGATGGATGTGCTGCCGAATGGTTTCTCCACACACTGAATTCTAGTCCCAGTTCCTCTTTGTACATGTGTTGGTCTTTCGGCACGTGATGTTTTTGGATGTTTCGTCATCGTCCTTAAACTTGTTAAACCATCGCTGCAATGTCCGCGTCGTCACGACACCCTCACCAAAGGCCTGGCATATCTTCTGTCCCTCAACAGCGGCATTTGACCTTCATTTGAATTCGTTCAGCATACATGCTCTTATGACGCTCTGTGGATGTCCCATGTTCCCTCTGTCTTTACGCAATTTCACGGTGTGTCTGAATTCCCACAACCAGGTAGTATGTTGGATATACCCACACCAACAACTGACGTTCGCCTTATCTCCACTCGCATTCAACTCACGATGTGAGGTCCAATTGAACACAGACTTCCACGAAAAGGGACAGAAATGTCTTGGTTACCTTTATAGTTATGCACAAAAGTATAGCGTTTGGTCCCGGGCAGTAGTTCTTGATTAAGCATAATAAAAACCATCTTGAATATAATTTATGGATAATAATAATAATAATAATAATAATAATAATAATAATAATAATAATAATAATAATAATAATAATAATAATAATAATAATAAGCTAAAATAGTGTCTTTAGTTTTCCAGAAGAAAACCAAAATTTTCTTTTCTTTCAGGCCTCAAAAACATTAGCAGCAACACTTTTTTTTGGCTTTGTACATTGGAGCTGGCCCCCCTAAAAACGACGGCCCCCCTACACAAACCTGCTGGCTACACCCCTGCATCCACATATACTTATAACATATTCTGGCAAACAGTTGATTGTTGCACTAGGAACTAGTGAGTTGTCTTCGTCAAGCTGCCAGCCATACTCCAAAGGATTGAGAGAGGCACTTCCTTCAAGCACAGTTAAACAAGTGTGTACCATGAAGAATGACCTTTGCAAGTGACTTCTAAGAGAAGAGCTTGTGGGCAGAATAGTTAACAAATTTGCCGGTTTTGAGTGCGTAATCTGTTCTTTTCGAAGTTCTTCAAATGATTTCGAAGAACTCCCGCATTTGATAACTTGAACAAGGTACTTTTCTGCATTCTCAAAATCTTTGGGCTCTTCAGACTTCTGTTTTCCGAAGTTTTGAAGCAATTTAACAGGATCTGCTTTAATAGCTGCTGATTTTGTACCTATTTTACTTGTGACAACGGAGCCTGTAAGATAATGGGTGGCAATGACTTCACTAAGAGGACCTGCTCTTTAAGAAAGTGTATGGATAGGAATAATTTCTGATGCAGATTTTCTCATCCATAATTCTGCCAATCCTTGGATTTCAAAGGTTGAGAAATAATGTAGCAGATATACAAGAATATCTGTGTAATTGGAAATCACTACAATACGTTGAATATTTTTCCTGACACAATGCTCGATGTGATGAATTATTCTTAAATCTGCTTTTTCTATTGGCCTTTTTAACTCTTCGTGCAATTTTGGAAAATTTGAAGAGGAAGTGACAGATATAGCAGGAGTTTCACCATTTTCGAGTAGTAAACCACTCATATACATTTCAAAGGGAATAGACTTTGCTTTTGTGCAGAGGTAGTCTTTTAAGACATCTTGAATTTCAATTTTGTTTTCCGAGGAAGCCCAAAATCTGTCCATTTGTACCGGTATGGATGTGGTAGGTGACAGATTTGTTTCTAGCATAGGTGAGGCAGTTACTCTTCTCTGTCTTTCCACATTTTTCACTGAGGTGGTTAGATAGCTATCAAACACAAAATCCTCGCGAGTGCATGTGCAAACACTGCTACAGCTCCTGAAGAATACATCAAACAGATCATCAAATGTTTGTAAACCTTTCACTCGAGTTTTACGAAGTTGGTTCATGACATCAACAATAATTGCTGCATTCATTGGTGAATGGTCTTCAAAGATGTACTCGGATGGTTCCAACAACTTCTGCAAAGTAGACATTAGTTCTGATTTGTTTGGCTTGGTGGTTGCACCCAAATTGTCCAGCAATGTGGTGGAGTGGCACAGGTCATATCGCAATATATCATCTAACACTAGCCCTCTCTCCTTAGCGATGTTTACCAGTCTCTGCGCAGAAGCCAGCGATTTGACAGGTGACATCTTGGAAGAAGTGGAAGATGACACTACTTTATTTTCTTGACGGAACTGTGGAAGTTTTCGTCTGTGAGTGGTCTTCGACAACGGAGTTGTTTTGTACATAAAACGCTCATTTCGGAATGCCACATAAGCTCCATGACCACGTGTCAGCCAATTCAGGATTTCTTCTGCATCAGAATCTAGTACGACTTTATTCGACATGAAATGGTACAACTCCACAGGACTGTGTACCTTATACGGATTTTCTCTGCGCTCCATAAATTCTACCATCCTGTTAATACAGTTAGAAACTTCATCAGCTACATTGCCAAGGAACGCATGATGAATTTGCAAGTCATAGTCTGTTTGTGATATACCAAGAATCTGACTGAAGGTTTGACGTATTGAAAGAACTTCGTGGTATGACAGTTCCCACTCCGTAATATAGTTCTTTCTGCGCGTCTGACCCACAATTCCCCCCGATGATTTCTTAGATCTATTTATAGTCTGTTCAAGTGCCATATCAGCTCCAACTGCGCTAAATACATTGTTCGTTCTTCTGACTACGAAGTGTCCATTCATGAACTGAGCATTTATTTCTGGGTGTTGAGTCCCCAAATTCTTCATTTGCTCAAGATAGAGGGACACCCACCGCAGGTAATTAATTAGATTGAATGCCATGAATACCGGTAGCAACTGCTGTACAGTGTATAGATGCAGCGGCCAGTCTCCTTCTCGGTCAGCACTTATAAGGCTTCTCAGCAGAAATACTAGATGTAGAAACTGTTCAAGGTAGCGACACTGCTCTGAAATCGAGCAAAGCTTCTCTGAAAAATTCTGCAAAGCCTTCGATATTTCTTCTGAATTACTGACCAACTCCATGAACTGATAGGAAGCACATTTAGCTTGCCTTTCTTTCATAATAGTCATAGTGTCAACGAACTGCTGGATGACAGACGTATAATATTCATCTTCTTCTTCCAGGAAAGCCTTCCACTTTAGCATAAACACAATATCTGCAAATATATTCATGCATCTCACTGGCCCTAACATAGTTAGTTCCATTTAGAATACTCTCGGTCACTTTGGGCCCAAAAACAGAATTTTCTATGAAAAGAGACTCCAAACCACTACCAGAAATATACTTTCCTATGCAGGCCAGAAGGACTTTTGTCATGTGGAATGATCCTAGCATGAGGACAATGTTTGGAAATTCATTGCTCGTAA
Organism: Thermobia domestica; assembly: GCF_964235325.1. Classification (NCBI taxonomy): domain Eukaryota; kingdom Metazoa; phylum Arthropoda; class Insecta; order Zygentoma; family Lepismatidae; genus Thermobia; species Thermobia domestica. The sequence goes on along the minus strand of NC_137455.1, from coordinate 194,305,923 downwards.
GTTGAATTTTGGCAGCAATGTGATACACCCCTTCGTCACATACTACGGGCATTGAAGACTGGTTTAAGTGTACAAGTAGGCTCTGGAAGTTTTTCATTGCTGTGTATACACGATGTTGTCTTACCGGAAGATTTGTCACAATTGTGGCAAATGATGCAGGTATTTTCGTCTAACATGGATACAGAGGAAGGGAACTCCCGGGATAGGGAGATGCCAAATAGGTTTTCTCTAGTCATTTTCAGGAGATGAGTGCCAATTGTGAATTTTTATTATTCTACTGTCCACATCAGAGTCTGTAAAATAAAACAGAATAATAATTACATGAACTACATACTATATGATCAAACATGTAAATAATAATACTTGATAAATGTAATAACATTTATTGTTTCATTTCCCGCGACACAGTAACCTATTACCTTTAATTTACCGATAAAATGAATGGATTATTTTAATTTGTTGAAAAGTAATAGCTTCGAAAGTTTTGCGCGGAGTGAGTGTTTTCCCCGTAATTTGTTAAGCAGTCCAAAAACGCTATACCCTGCGCCACTTAAACTTAATTACCTCCGTCATTTTTTAAGATATACTAAAGAAACTAGTAACAATAGAAAGCCAATATTATGCTCCTTTAATTATTTTGGGTTGCGTTTTCATGTTTGTAATAGCTTTATTGCTATTTGTAATGAAACGAAGAGAAAGAAGCGGGAAAAACTGATTTTTGGCCCAATTGACCGCTATTTTTAAATACTGCGGCAAGATGTAAACAATATATCCAGGTTTCTTACTTTTACTATCCATTTTCTTTAATTTGATACAAGAACGAAGTTTCTAGCTTGTTTCTGTGAGAAGATATCCCAGTTTAAACATAATTTGATACTTGTGTTACTAATATTTTTCCTAGTGCATGAATTGCTATACTGTGCTATATTTTCCATATCAATGTTATGCAACGCTGGCAACACTGTGGTCCGGATGGCAACCCTGATTATTATCTTTCTTCGTCCTTGATGCCCTTGTTATGTTTAGTTTCTTTCTTTTGGTTGACTTTCTTTCCCTGTTTGCAAGAAATTAACTTTTCCCGTCATTCCTGACTTTCTTCAATTTTGCCGACATTCAATGTTTCCTCTTCCCTCACTCCGCTCCCTATGGCCCTTAGCACCTTAAATTTCTGTGTTCTCCATATCTTTTCATGCTCAATCAGATGGCGTATGTCTGCATCTGATTTGCGCGACAACCATATGTCCCTTACTTGTCAGGTAGATCTTATTAATAAGTGAAGTCAGTACTTTCATTGCGTTGTCTCCTAATTCCTTGAGCAAATCTACTGGTATGTCGTCTTCTCCAGTGGCCTTTCTCCTTCGCATATCTTTGATTGCTTGTACTACTTCACTTTTCAATATACTGGGTCCTTTTTCATCATTATCCACCTCTTCCTCTTCTTCGATCGCAATATCTTTGGGGTGGTTTTTCTGATCATACAGATCTTTTATGTATTCCTTCCAAATTCTAAGGATTCTTTGAAAGCAATGGTTACATTACCTTCTTGATCTTCGATGTCAAAAGTTCCTATACTTTTGTTAGCTTTTCCTCCTAATTCTTCTGCTTTCTGGTACATCAGATCATATCCGCCGCGCCGTTGAAGTTCCATTATTTCTTCACATATCTGTTCCATGTACTTTCCTTTGACTTTGTTTGTCTCTCTTCTCAATTCATTATTCACCCTTCTGTATTCCTTGATGTCCGTAATTTTCGCGATTATGCGTTCTTCCATCTTGTTAAGCATTGCTTCAATTATCCATGGTTTTCTCGGTGCTCTTTCAATCCTGCCAATGTTATTGTGGAGTGTGTCAAGTAGAATCTGTTTAACTTTTCCCCAACTATTCTCTATATTGCCAACCACATCACCCATTGCACAGAATTTGTCTTCAGTTTCTTCTTTCACATCATCTTCTTTCACATATATTTCTTAGTCGCTCCAAGTTCCATTTTCGACTTCTCTTCCCATTTTTCTTGGTCGATTTTAACCAGATTTGTACTTCCGCCACCAGGATATTGTGATCCGAATCAATGTCCGCTCCTGGCAGTGTCTTCACGATTCAGAAAATATTACACAATAAACTAAGACAACAGTTTTTTCTATCGTTACTTTCCTGACAAACCTCGTATATAAACATCTCTTGTAAGCGACTATATCGAATCTCGCCTTCACGATTGTCTTATTATGAACAAAAGCGGTTTTGTTTAGTTTGCTAGTAAACAACTTTTGACTAAGGATTGATATGTGAGGGCATACTTGTAACGGTGCACAAGGAACACAACACACTCATTTTATTAAAATACTCTTGATTAGCTTGACCCATATCCAGCAAATGTTTACCCAGCAGATGCCTCCAACAGACGAGTAAATAATCACTGGTCAACGGATCCCCAGAACCTGTTCCGTAGAGGGTAATTTGGGATACCCATAACTTGAACACTGTAGTTCTCTTCTTGTTTGTACGAAGTTCATTACGCCTTAGAGCTACTACTGCTACGTGAAATTAACTAAATTAACAAATATCACTTATGTCGATATTTAGATACTCTAGTACCAAGCCATCTTGATGTTACGAGAGTCCTATTTTCAAAGATATTTGGGCAAGCAGATCATTAGCAAGTGATTCTATATACGCTTGGCGACGGAGACTCAGGCTCTCTACTACTAGACAGCCTTCGGTTTACCGTTCTTGAACAGTATAACATCAACTGGATTCTGATCTGAAAATAAGTATTCAACACTGGCGGAGTGATTGTTTCATATCTGGGAAGACCGTAGACGAAGAATTCAAATTCACAAAAGATTTATTTTTTAAAAAAATTAAAAATACAAAAGGTACAAAAATGGATATTGGGAACAAAATTTCGATTATAGTTAGATAAACGTGGTCTTAATTCATCAATCGATCAACGCTATCTTTACCTTCTGAGCACATAACTGAACTGGTGTAGTGTTGCAAGACAAGGCAACTGCCACAAGTCCGTGGCAAGTTAGAAAGCAGTAAAATTCCGAAAAAAGTATAATTCTCAAAAATAACTTAAGTTTTAATCGAAAACACTGAAGTGACTACTTAATTGAAGGAGAAAGACAAGAAGTTAGACCGAAGTAGCTGGTCGACTCTCTGTGAGTGGTATGCTTTCCGTTGCATTAGGGAAATACGGTCTCCGAAGTAAAAATGGAGACAGTCTTACTCATACTCAGTTAGCTGAATCACTTTATAATGCAGAAATGAAACATTTCATTGATGAGGCATTTTCATGAACACTGTCCAAACTAACACTTTTCTACTGGACGCTTGGGCGCAGAAACATGTCCAAAAATAATATTTCTAAATTCTTTTGTTTATTTCACAGTCCTTCCTACAGAGCTATTGAGAGATTTCTTCCTGTTTGGAGAATAAAACTCCCTTTTCTAGATCAAGAGTAATCACACGAAGCGGATTACTGATGTTCAATCGAGCGAGGGAAAGCTTCAAGTTACTTCCTGTACGCTTGACATTTGGCAAGAATCTTAGCTTTATAATATTCATATGATAAGTGACATGTCTTGGCGCAATGGGTGCTAAAAGACCTCCGTCGTCGGCGCACCCACAACAACCTTTTCAATTCAATTCAATTCAATGTCTTGGCGCTACATTCACACACAAACATCTCTTTCTGTCTGGCTGCTAAGGCAAGACTCGACTTGTATATCTATTATAGTCATCTCAACCGGAAACCCTGCTGTTAGTATTTCATGCTGTCATTGCTATATCATCCTACGGATTGCTGAAATTCCGGGTATGTGTATAGCGTAGGAATATCACGCTTACATGTTACGACTGTTTTAAGTCGTAGCTCAAAGAAATACAGGGATATGGCTCTAATGTACTTCTTGCAAAACGTAGTATCTTTAATGCTATGCAGATCAACATAAAGCTTACTACATTTGGATTTAATGCGAGCGTGATAATATATGGAAAAATTCGTTTTTCGTATGTTCTTTAGCACAACATTGTATTTCAATATTATGTCATTAACGTTGATAGTAAAAAAAAAAAAAAAAAAAAAAAAAAAACCTCAAAACAGCAATTTGAGTAGTTTTGCTTCAAGTTCTTTACAGAATGACCCCAAGATATCCGTTGGAAAAATTGGGGGTACTTGGTCGAAAAAGTGCAAAAAGCTTTTACAGGCCAGCCATCCTAAATGAGGTTTTCCTCATTCATACCAAGGTAATGCCGAGGTGGTACCTAACTTATAGATTCCAGCCACTTCCTTCTTCCCCAATCCTTTCTTCCTTCCCTTTCCCCGGATAGTATGCTCGCCGAGGGACGTCATACCTCATATATGAGGGGTTAACATGGCCATAGATGCAGAAATCTACATCCTAAATTCTAAAATTCGTTGAGAAAATGGACATTTACTGGGAAAAATGGGACGTTCCGTGTACATTCGAAGATACCAGGGTTTGAGTACCGGCGGGAGCTTTTGTGATTCGAATTTCACGTTAAGCTATAATTCCACGTCTCATACAGCCATGCTGCTGAATAGGACGCTAAAATCAAATCCGATATCCCAGGATATCCTCGAGATTTCTGTGATATGTGGATGGCTTAACTAGGTAAAAATCTCTTCAGAAATTTTAATGATATCTCAGTTCATTGTTTTCGAATTGTAGAGTTCCCTCGCGGTTATATTATTAGCAAACGGATACATGGATAGAGGTGGATAGGGGTTCGATCGTCAGTGAATTCATGTTATGTGGATTCCACGTTAGGCGTAGATCCAATTCTCATATAGCCTCGGTGTTGAAACTATTACAGCCAATCTTTTCTAATTATTCATTCACTTATGAAATTGATTACTGTGAACTTCCTTTGTTCGACTTCGAATACGAATTAGTTACTTGATTAAGCACTTTCGTACTTAGTGTTTTACACCTTTCTTCTATTCCCTATCTTCTGTATCTTTTGTTACGGTTTTTTGATACGTGTATATGTATGTGTACATTGTTTACACTGTAAATATTTTTATAAAAAGGCCTTGTGTCCATCTTAAACATAAATTAAACATAACTTTCTTACAAGGCTGTCTGTATTCTTTATTATAAATTAACGAGAAATGTAACAGTTTCGGAAGTATATCACTTCCTTCTTCAGACTACTATTCCAACTGAAATCATAGATAACATAACATAATAAGATGAAATTATGTTATGTTATCTATGATTTCAGTTGAAATAGTAGTCTGAAGAAGGAAGTGATATACTTCCGAAACTATTACATTTCTTGTTAATTTATAATAAAGAATACAGACAGAATTGTAAGAAAGTAATGTTTAATTTATGTTTACACTGTAAGCAAAGATTAAGTGATTTTTTTCTCTCGTTACTAATTAACGTGAACCGAACGGTTCGGCTTATCCCAGGGGTTCCACGTACACGAGGTTGTGAGCCACTGTTACATATTTTATGTTATATGCATTTCTTTTCATGGTTTCAAGATAATAATATAAAAAATAACTCAGGTTGGACAACGGATGGTTATTTATTATTGTTTCTATCCGAAAGCGAGAAGTTTTTCGAAAATTATCGTGTAACGTTAATCTCTTCCGTTACATTTCCTGGTTCCAAATATATTGAATATTTATATACTACGTAAGATTATGATAAAAGCACTCCACAAGTATAGACTTCAGAATATATATTTCGTACTATATATCGAATTTGTCACATGGAATTAATTAACATTCAATCCTTACAAGATGGTTCTCCGTTCTATCATTTTTTTTTTTGGTTACCTTATCAACGACTTAAACAAGTTGCCATAGCAAAGAGAACAAGAAATATGTATATAATACAAATATTTTAAATTATTTCTTTTATATATTTTCTTCTTCTTCTTAACAGTTTATGCCTTTTAAATAGCACTTTTGCCCGTAAATAGAAACAATACTTAGAAAGTACATACAAAATATACATTATCGTTGTAATCGTTAGAAAATATCTTGGGGGAAAACGGCAGTAATTAATTTTTATTTCCTTTTTTCTTTCCAATAAAATGCAAACATATCTAGTTAAATATTAGATTTGTATTATAAATTGAAAACCTACATTCCGTGCATCAGTACCCTGTAATTCCATTGGTTTCTCTACAGTGATCTTGTCGCCACTCAACTTCCCAAAGCAAATGTTTTTCCAAAGTAAAATCGCTTTTCCCATTGCGAATGAATTGTCACATGTGTTTACAATAATTTTTTCAATAATTTGTTTACAAGTACATTTCAAACATACATTACATAGAAGTAACACTTCAAATACAAACAATAGAAGCAACAATGCTTCGCTTCTTTACAATATATTGGGACACTAGTACAATATGACGGAATACAATGTTGTCTCACATATAGTAACTCAAATTCATAAGAAAAGCTCTTCTTTTTTAAACAAGTGTTAATCGAGGAAGATTCAAAATTTCATTGAGGAAAGCTGATGATCTGTCTTCGTAGACGACAACTTGTCTATCTCAATTATATTGTTTCTTGTTCAATATTTCGTAGTGTTTAATACAATTCGAATTGTGTACAATTAGATTCGTTAATTTTCTATCCAAACATTATCTTCAGTAATATGAGCCAAGGCACTGCATCTACAATTAAAATTTTCTTCCTTCTTGTTTACTAAAGAGAAGATAATGGCATATACAGGGTTTTTCAAAACAACACCGACAACGTTTGGGAGGTGATTCCTGACAAAAAGATAAGACAAAAAGTATAGATTAACCTGGCTGCAAAAATGCTTTCTTTCGGAGTTATAGGCTGCCGAAAACATGAAAAAATGAACTTTAAAGGTCCATAGCTCCAATACTATAGAGCTGGCGTTGGGACGCTATTTTTGTTTAATTGGTCTGAAATTTAGCAGTTCTTTTCGCAACCAAGACTATAGGAGACGTACATCTACAGTTTTACGAAGAATGCAAACCACATGCGCTCTCACTGGAAATCGAACCCAAGTGTTCCGTAGCAAAGGCGCGTATGCTAACCATAAAGCTACGAGGAACCAATAGACGTTTTAGTTGCGTTTATCTACTCTCTTCCAGCAAGCAAGTGAAAATGAAATTGAGAAACCTAATGAGAAGCAACAAGGAAGATGATTTGATGAGTAGATTTTGAGTTTAACGTCCCTTTCAGCAACGATGCTATGAGATGGGACCTACTGATTAATGTGCAACCACATGAGCTCCCGCTGGGAATCGAACTCTGGTCTTCCATTCAAAGCGTGACCGATTCATTTACTCTGCAAAGATGCATTGCGTGATGAACGACAAAATGAAATTCTCCCGTGTTCTTCTCCGACTCACTTGTCAGTTTTTTAAAAAAAGTTTGTGTTAATTCATCACACTGGTTTTGCATTTAGTCTTGACTATGCCTGATAATACTTCAAATCCATCGTAGTTTAGATTAATCGTTAAAATGGTAGTACTAGTTAAATTGAGTATCTGGTATAGTTACTTGGACTTTTTTGTGTACAGCTCTCAAAAAACTACATCTACAAGAAACATCTCTATCTCCCATAATTTTGATGCGTAATCGTGGGAAATGTCTGTTATGAGGATAATAAAGTGTGGCATAAATTATTTATAAGTGGTTACAAAGAACGAAATATAGATGCGAGAAAGAGGAACATAGTGGACTTTAATGCTGGAATTTTGCAACCACGCTTTCTGAATGAAAGAACATGAATACATGACCAGCAAAGTAATCAGATATGATGTCAAATTTGTTGACTTAGCACTATTTTGAAGTTTTTGTGGGTTTAAATACACCAAGAACGTGTGTAGAAACATCGAAAATAGATTTACGCATTTCTCCTAATATAAATTTGCCAGAATTTATACACCCAGAAAATCTTTTTCACACAGTATAATGCCTTGTTCATTACTTGGTATCAATATCAAATAGACAACTTTACAACTTTCCTTACAGCGCAAAACGAAAACAAATTAAAATTCTTAACATCAGTGACTTAGATGCTTATAATATCTCCAAGGTAATGCGTACGCTAATAATTACAGTATAGATGTATGTGTCTGATACACAGCATTTTGAAGCGATTGTGATAAATTTGCTGAGTCACTCTTCTTAGAAAATGAAAGATTTGACTGGTTGTTGGCGAATACAATTTGGCTGGTTGTAGTTATGAATATTAATACCTCAATGGCTAGTATTCACCATACGAGCTGGCGTACTACTTACAACACAAGATATTAAACGAACACCGTGGTACTGTTCCTTTTTTCTCTTTTCTTCGTTCATTAACCTAGTTATTTTGTACACAAAACATGGGCTCTGTGTTAAATCGGTAAAACCGGTCTGTTTTAACCGCAACACCGGACAATGGATGTTGAACACACAAAAGTGGTAGTCATACAGGGGCCACTGACCTGTGTTATCACGCGCGGCGGCGGTGAATTGCCGCGTAGGGTAGAAAGACATTGCAAGCAATGGAGCTTTTCATATATGCGCGGCGGTCGCCGCAAATTTACGCGGCGAAAAAAACAATCGCTTCTCCCTGCTAGAAAGCGGCGCGGCAGCTTGCCGCGTACAGCCAAGCAGGACATTACAAGCAATGGAGCTCCTTACATATAGACGGCGATATGCCGCTTGGGTGTTGGAGGAGGGAGTAAGTGTTGCCAGGAAAGGGTAGAGAGTGGTTGCGATAATTTGTATGTGTGTGTGTTTTACTGATATATATATATATGTGTGTGTGTGTGTAGAGTGTGTTTGTGTTTTTTTTTTATGTTCTAGCCTAGGACACCTCGTGTGCTTTTAACCAAACTTGTTACATACAATATATAAGAAAAGATGACATGTAAAAGTAATCGAAAATGACCGATAATGTAAAAGTGTCGAATCCAAAGGTCGTTGATTAGAAAGAGTCCAAATCAATACAAATTATTTATTTCTATGTAATAGAAGATTTGGATAAATGTGCGGGCAGCGCTGGGCAAACGAGCTTGTAATTCTATAAATTTCTGGTACCACAAAATTGAAATTTATACTATCAAATATTTCAACTATATTATATATTTACAGTCTTTTGCTATATATTTATGTACTATTTTGCTATATATATATATTATTACATAAAAATTCGTAATCCTGGATTTTAGTAATAATACTGTAATGTACTTTAGTAAAGCAAGAGAGAGTTCATTTCGTGATACTTGATAAATAGATTATACCGTATTTTATATATTTTATAACTATCTTAACACTTCTATTATGGTTGTAATTTCTTCAATAGTCCTTTGAATTCACGGACTAGAGCAATGCTTTAAAGAGACTTGAATTAATAGTCGGAACGCTTAAAACAAACGAATAAAACCGAAATACTATAATAATAATAATAATAATAATAATAATAATAATAATAATAATAATAATAATAATAATAATAATAATAATAATAATAGACCAGTTTTGGGCTCAGTGGTTGAGTGTTGACTTGGGATTCTGGGATAGATCTCGAACACCGACTATTCCGAAAAAACTTTATCCTGGTTTTCCCAGTCACAACAGGTGAATATCGGGATGATATTTTAAATATCCAGAAACTGGCCGCGATTTGGAACATGGAATATTAGAAGTCTTTATAGGGCAGGCGCGTTAAAATCTGTAACGAGTGAGTTAGAGAAATACAGGATGGACTTAGTAGGAGTTCAGGAAGTTAGGTGGGAAGGAAATGGATCTGAGAATTCCGGAAATTTTACGTTCTTTTACGAGGAAGGAAATAAAAATCACCAGTTAGGAACAGGGGTTTTCGTTCACAAACGAATATTACCAGCAATTAAACGGGTTGAATTTGTTACTGACAGACTTTCTTTTATTACTCTTAAGGGACGGTGGTGTGATATTATTGTTTTAAATGTACATGCTCCAACTGAAGATAAGGGTGACGATATAAAGGATAGTTTTTACGAAGAAGTGGAACGGATATTTGACCAACTCCCGCAATACCATATGAAGATTCTATTAGGGGATTTCAATGCGAAGGTAGGACGAGAGGATATTTTCAAACCGATTATAGGGAACGAAAGTTTGCATAAGGAAAGTAATGATAACGGTGAACTTTGCAACATCCAAAAACCTAATCGTGAAGAGTACAAAATTCCCACATCGCGACGTTCATAAATACACTTGGACATCACCAGACGGAAAAACACATAATCAAATTGATCACGTTTTAGTAGATAGAAGAAGACAATCTAGCATAATTGACGTCCGGTCGTTTAGAGGGGCTGATTGTGACACTGATCACTACCTGGTAGCAGCGATAATACGGGAGAAATTATCGTTGAATAAAGGTAATACTCAATGTCCGAAAACGGAGAGGTTTAATTTAAAAAAATTAGAAGGGAGCCAGGTAAGAGAGGAATACCAGATTGAAGTTTCGAATAGATTCTCGGTTTTAGAAGACTCGGAGTGCACTAGTGTTGAGGATACTTGGATTGAAATTAGAGATAGCATTAAAAGTTCAGCAATAGAAAAACTGGGATACGCGGAAATACGTAGGAACAAACCATGGTTCGACCAAGAATGCATTAAACTAGTAGAGAAGAGAAAACAGGCAAAATTACGATGGCTACAAAATCCGAATGAAATAACTACACAAAATTTCGCAGATATCAGGCGGGAAACTTCCAAAACTTAGAACAAAGAAACGGGATTTTTTGAAAGCTAAAATTAAGGAACTTGAAGATAATAGTAAAAATAAAAATATTCGGGACATGTATAAGGGGATCAGCGAATTTAAGAAAGGCTATCAACCTCGTGCTTATATATTAAAGAAATCTGACGGAACAGTTCTCACTGATACGGATAGCCTCTTAAATAGATGGAAAGATTTCTTTGACGATTTGCTGAACACGCAGCCAAAAACTAATGTGCGTGGAGAAAAGGAGATACACACCGCAGAACCGTATATTCCAGAACCCAATCGAATAGAAGTAGAAGCCGCTATAAAGAAATTAAAGAAACACAAATCTCCGGGTGTAGATGAAATTCCGGCTGAGTTAATTTTAGCTGGAGGCGAAAAATTGTGGAACAAGATACACAAACTCATTCTCCTTATCTGGAACAAGGAAGAATTGCCACAAGAGTGGGAAGAATCAATCATTGTTCCAATTCACAAGAAAGGCGACAAAACTGACTGTAATAATTATCGAGGCATTTCTCTTTTGTCAACATCCTATAAAATCCTTTCAAATATTCTGTTAGCAAGACTGACCCCATACGCAGATGAAATTGTTGAAGATTATCAATGCGGATTTAGACGAAATCGATCAACTATCGACCAAATATTTACCATTCGCCAAATACTCGAAAGGAAGTGGGAATACAATACCCCGGTACATCAACTATTTATTGATTTTAGAAAGGCTTTCGACTCGGTTAGGAGAGAAACATTATACAACGTTCTTACAGAGCTTGGAATACCGAGAAAGCTAATTAGATTAATTAAGATATGTTTAAGTGAATCCCAAAGTAAAGTCCGGGTAGGAAAATTTTTGTCCACGAGCTTTCACGTCGAAAATGGCCTGCAACAAGGAGATGCGTTGTCGCCATTATTATTTAACTTTGTGCTGGAATACGCCATAAGGAAAATCAAAGATAGCAATCAGGGCCTAGAGTTGAACGGCATTCACCAGGTTATGGCATATGCTGATGATGTAAATTTAATAGGGGATGATAGGAAAACAGTAGAAATAAATGCAGAGATATTATTAAACGCTTGCAGGGACATGGGTTTAGAAGTAAATGCAGAGAAAACTAAATACATGGAAGTGCGTCGGGACCGTAATACGGCAAATTGTGGAGGCGTTAAAATATTAAATAATACTTTTGATAAAGTGGATACTTTCAAATATTTAGGATCAATATTAACAGATGAAAATCATATTCACGAAGAAATTAAATGTCGACTAAAAGCAGGGAATTCATGTTACTATTCGGTTCAAAATCTCTTGTCGTCGCGAATTCTGTCGAGGAATTTGAAGCTTAAAATATATAAAACGATAATCATGCCTGTTGTTCTGTATGGTTGTGAAACATGGTCGCTTACTCTGAGGGAAGAACATAGACTGAAAGTATTTGAGAACAGGATCCTGAGAAGAATATACGGACCCAAGAGGAACGAGAATGGGGGATGGCGAAAGCTTCATAGTTTATACGGAACTACATAGTTTATACGGTTTACCCAACATTGTTAGGGTCATCAAGTCTAGGAGGTTTAGGTGGGCAGGTCATGTAGCTAGAATGGAAGAAAGTAGAAACGCTTTCAAAGTCTTGACCGGTAGACCCATAGGAAAACGACCATTAGGAAGACCTAGGCGCAGATGGGAGGATAATATTAAGATGGATCTCGCAGAGATAGGAATACAAAGTAGAAACTGGATCCAATTAGCTAAGGATAGAAGTCAGTGAAGAGCTTTTGTGAACGCGGCACTGAACCTCCGGATTCCATAGGCCATAGAGTTAGAGAGTTAGTTAGAAACTGGCCGCTATTTTGCTCAAGTCTATCAATTCTGGAAACAGTATAGAAAAATCTTTTCAAGATACCACTTCTCTAAAAAAAAAGAAAAAAAAGAAAAGAAAAGGAAAAAGAAAGAAAAATTGAACCCATATGCGTCTCTTACTGTTTTTTTCTTTATTTCTCTCTGTCTTAACAAGACGAGTAGAAGACACTTTTTGCGTCTGTCCATTGCAACCAACACAACACGACAAGAGTCACAACCCTGTTCGCATATTTTTCATTCGCGGCAAACCGCTGCGTAATATAAAAGGGTACACTTCTCACGCGGCAAACTGCCTTGAGCAGCGACGGCTAATCGCTGCCTCAATGTGAAAGAAGCGTAAGTCCACATTTGGTACTATATGAGTTATACAGGGTGGTTACAATTGAAGTACTGCTATGCATAGTGGTCCAACGCTGGCTGTAATCAACGAATCATATTGAAATTTGGTAAATATGATAATGAGAGCATGCGGAATCGAGTTACGCTAGAAAATATTAGTTACTCTTTATACCAACTGGGGAAAATGTGGCGCTGTACAGGTAATACGCGCGTAGAAATGGTCCTGAATATATATATTTGGTCGAAGAGGTCAAAAATGTGAGATAAATGTAATGCAAGCCAGGTGAAGGAGATGTAGTTGTAAGAAGTGGTGCAAAAGGAACAACTTAAGGAACAATATGAGTGTAGCATAAGGTGAAACTTTATTTGCATTTAGTTATAATAAAAGGTGTAATGGGAAAAATTTTATATTACATTTGCGGTTATAATAACCAATTGCATAAGGTGCTTCATATGGCCAACAGACACATCGACGATATGTTGTATCCCCAAAATGACGTGCGCAATAGATATTTGCAGCAGTTCCAGCGGAATTGTTGCAATATGTCACCTTATACTTTCCTTGAGATCCGCCAGTTACTGGACATTTCCCTGGTAGACCAGAGCTTTCAAATATCCTCACAGCCAGAAGTTATATGATTTAGACCGACGAATCTAGCTGGCCACGCATCTGGAAAATCTTGGGAGATGATGCAATCAGCAGTGAAGGTTTCACGAAGCAGATCTTTCACGTTTTTATTGAAGGCGTGTTGCCCCGGCTTGTATGAAAACAGTCGTCTGCAAAAAGTTTCCTGCCTGTAACACACGAATCACACGTCACACAAAAAGGTTGCTATAAGGTGTCAATGTCACGGTACAGGTGACAAGTCCTTGAGATGTCATCTCTTCAAAGAAAGAAAAAACAAGCAAATAGTGAACGTTCCTGTGAATCCACATCACATAGTCTCGTACGCAGAGTGTAATGGCTATTTCTTCACAACTTGTGGATTATCCGAGCTCCCTGCCAGAAAGTTTTGCGTGTTCTCTGCCCTAGTGTCAAATGCGCCTCATCAGTCTACAAGATACACCACGGTCATATGTCATGCACTTCCATCCGTGCTGTTATGTTGCATTCCTCGAGAAATAAGGGAAGCAACTCGGATATAATATTTTTGCGGTGTTTTCTCAAATATAGGTTAAATATAGAATTGAAAATTTTGAATTCAACTAAACGAATATAACAAATTTTATTAAATAATAATATTAATCCAAAAGAAATATGATTCAAACACAAATGAAAAATCTTTCTTAATTTCAACAATTTCGAAATCACTATCCGCACGTGTATAGAATATGGACTAATTTGTATATAGAAGCATGCATAAAGTTCAACATTACTTGCCCAATTAACAGGTTGCCTCAAAGTCTTGGCAAATACAAGAAAGAAAATAATACATACCAATGTCTTCATCTGTCATCTCAAAGTCAATTTCCAAATCCAATTTTTTTCCATTTTTTGAACACAATTCGTAATTCAACATACTTTCACTTTAACTAAATAGATTGAACACTTCATATTGATTTCTTTTGACACTTTCAAAACTCATAATAGCAAAAAAACATGCCCCTTATATAAATAACTCCATTAAACATATAAGGAGTATGTATTCCCCCTTACCTTTGTCCTATGAATGACGCATGATAGGCCGTCGCACAACCACGAAGCTTCGTAGGTGGCACCACCTGTCAAGCATCAATCATATGATAAGAGTTGCCACTACTCTCTGCTATGTATCGCAATATGAAAAGGGCTTTTTTTCTGAACAAATAAATTTAGTCACACAACAGTGCCGAAAACCGAAGGGCACACTCAAGACGTTGAGGCGGATTTTGAGGTTTCAGTTGTTGTACTGTCTGAATCCTGTAAGAATTCCAGTGTGAAATGGCCCTAAGAACTTTACTCACTCTTGACCATGGGATGACCAATTCCCGTGACACCGCTTTATCACTGGTAGCGGAATATGGATCATGTGCTGGGCGGTCCACAACAGCCATAGTACGAATCTTGTCATTAAGGCTGAGAAGGCTGAGAACGTATCGAATTTCAGGAGTGAAAATATCGAGTCATTGGTTACTCGAAGCCGTTTCAGTATTTGAAATTAACGAAGTTTCAGGTAGTATCGAAAGTTTGAGCATTATCGAAATTTCGCGTACTATCGAAAGTTAGAGTGTTATCAAAGTTTCGAGTATTATCAAAAGTTAAGCAAAGTTTCGGGTATTTGAAAGTTCTAGTGTTATAAAAATATCAGTAAATTTTGAAAATTTGATTGTTACAGAAATTTCGGATATATTCGAAACTTCAAATATTAACAAAATTACTGGTATTCTCGAAATTTCGGATGTTATCGAAATTTCGTGCATTATCCAAACTTTCAATATTACTGACATTTCGGTTATTGTAGAACCATTTCGAAACTTCATTCGTCAAGTATTCCAAAGTTTTCTAATATCTTCTTAAAAATTTAGTTTATTCTCTTATTTGCAGTTTGCCACACTGATATATCTGTAACAAAATTTAGATTTGGTCCAACGCCTTTCTAATTCTCAACCACCCCAACGACCGTTTTTTGGTTGCCTACTTTTGCAGGAAACGGAGAAATGCAGGTGGGAATGCACTTTTGGAGTCGTCCATACAATCTTTCTACAAGTTTAAAGGTTTCGTGAACTATTTTTGTCACAGTTAACTTCACTGTTTGATCTGAAGATAATTACCTCGTGTATTAATCGGGCAAAGACGTTAATATTTTAAAAAGAAATATCCGTCAACAATATGAAAGTAAAGATATAAAATGTATGTTAACTTCCTACCTTTTGTTTTCCAGTGCGAAATTGACAAAATCTGTGTTCAGGGAGCGCTTTTCCACGAAACGCTTTCCACCAAATATGCTAATTTTGGTTGAAATGGCAGTTATTTTATATATATATATATATACCACGAACACACATAGCTTCCTATTTGTGCGCTCCCGGCCTGTCTCTCCGACAAGAAGGGAGAACATGACCAAAATGCATCACTGAAATTTTAGAAAAACGTTGCAGAATTAGACATTTAAATCAGCCACTAAATGAACAAAAGTGCATAATTTATACAAGAACAACACTTTTAATCAAAATAGTATCATGAAGGGAAAGGTTATTGTAGAACGAAAGCATTGAGAAAGTATGAAAGTAGATATTTCTGTAGGGAGGACTCATATGAGAATTCCAAGACATTGTGCACAAAGGTAAATTATTGAACAGTTTGGTTCGGTATGAATGCCACAATCTTATTTACATGGGAAGAAGGAGAAGAGAGAGTCGAAAATGAAATTATGACACCAAAGTTTAGTATATGTAATAAAGTATATTAATAGTTGAAATAAACTGTGGTAAAGGTAAACAGAAGATGACGCAAAACTTACGTTTATGAGTAAATTCATGATAATAGTTGAAGTGGTCATCACCTTTTATATACTAAGGGTTTATATCCCTCTTACCCTCTAGGTAAGTATATGCATTTTCTGTCAAAAGTATATGAGATTCTAACCTCATCAATATATTTTTTAAAGATTTAACCAGAAAATGTTTTAATCTCTGGGATGCACATACCCTATCTCATACCTGAAGTACATGAGGTTTTAACCTCTCAATATTTTTTGAGATTTAAGCAAACACTTTGTTAACGTCAAAAACACATAACGTTAAAACACAAACCTTTAACCTCAATCAATATTTTACCTTTTATTTTTTTAAAAAGATATAAGCTCTGCACTTATTTCCATGTATGGGATATGGATAACCATCGTTAACGTCACCGTTACCGTGGAGATGTTAACGAATTATCTCGATTAATGAGTACGACCGAGATAATTACTCTAGCTATCTATGGCAATAAACAGAATTTGAAAATTCGCGTTCGTTCAAAAGATTTTGTGCGAAGTAACGGACGGACACGCTAACCTTACAATATTATAAGATCCACTAATGTCATTCTACTAAACTGTCTTATACGGAATATGGTTGCTACGTTTAGGGTTGTGTGTGAAGTAAATTATTGCAAAATATGCATATAATAGAATATGGAACTAAATTAATATGGAGCTAGGTGTATTGATTAGTCAAATAAGTATTTTTAGAACATTTGACGTTTATGCATTTTGATTAACAAATTCTGAAAACGGAGTAATACATTCTATGCGTCATTGAACTTGGTAGGGGGAAGAGGGAGGATTGGAGAGGCATACCTGTTGTTGTATGTAACATATTTGATATAATTGTAACATAGTTTTAAGTAGAAATTCACTCCTATTGTTCACGAACTGAATGAATAATAAAAGTTGTGAGTAATGAAAGGGAATGAACATTCAACTTTAGTAAGTATACAGTACATTGTTTTAATCTATCTGTATTTGTTTAAGCCTCCTGTTGCGTAACCCTATAGAATATTATTATATTGTAATACACGGCAGTGTTGCCACAGTCCTAGCTCTGAAGTGGGCTGAAAAATAGTACCAAATTGAAACAAAAAGGGCCAAATTTTATACCAGGGTATTACACGGCTCTATAACATAAAACTGAAAGAATTATTGTTCTAGAACAACCCTCCGCCTCTTCCAAGAGTACAAATCAACGTGTCGATATAGATCTATAAAATGCAGAAATGTTCGGGTATTTTTATATTCGTCAATATGGCGTCACTAGTAAACAACTTAGCCCGCCAAGCCAGCAATAATGTCAATGTATTTTTCGTGCTATTATCCTTTGGTGTAGAATCTTTGCAACGACATAAATTATAGACTTACTTGAGCACACGCTGGTCTTCTTCAGAATATTCAACACTTGATTCAACATGTTTGTGTGGTTCTATTGTTTTTAGGATTTGAAGATAATATTTCCACCACACTATTTCCTTCTCGTCTCCTTCATGCGCGGTGCGCCCATCTAGCGTCATTTGTATCCCAGTATAGTTCGAATTACGAATTTCAATTCGAATTTTCCACACAAAGTTACTAGTGTTAAGCGGTGCAATGCCACAGAATGCAAGTTCAACAGCATTTTTTAAGAGTCCAATACACAGTATAAGTAACGTGAGATGCAGGAAAAATCTTACTGACACTTTAGAAAATGTGACAAGTATTTGTTAAATGGTGCTGAATTGGGTAGAGTTGTACCAACTTTTTCACAAAAGAGGCTGAAAATGCCAGCGTGGTACCAACGGGCCTATGAATGACAAAAAGGACTGAATTTGATACAAATGTACCAAGTGTGGCAACACTGATACACGGCAAGAGAACTTCATATGACCTTGAGCGCTGCTCTCACGTTGACCAATCCGGTTGCAGCGATGTTGCCAGCACAATGAAATGGGAGGCTGCTTCAGCCGCAACTAATATAGAAACATGACGCTTCTGATCTAAAACAACAGCTAAGAGTTATAGAATATATTTTTTCTGAAAATATTGGTGAAACAACCATAGTTCTAGCTTTATTTGTTCTTGTTTCACAGCCGCTTTATTTTCCTGTGATTTCTTGTTGTGGTGGGGGGCACGGTGGCTCAGTGGTAGAGCGTTCACCTCCGGTGCTTGGGGTCCCTGGTTCGATCCCAGCTCGTGCCGTGTGGACTTTGTGGTGGACAAACATCGTGCTCGTGGGTTTTCTCGGGGTTCTCCCGTTTCCTCCCACTTTCTTCATTCCACCATTTCATTCATTTCTCATCTTCACCGTCTCCTTTAGCCTAACCGGCATAACCGTGGGACGTAAAACTTAAAGATTTCATTTTTTTTCTTATTGTGGTTATTCATTCATTATGAAAATTAATTTTACCAATAAGAATTAGCATTAAAAAAATAATTTAATGAATCATCTCTAACTGTAAATTTACGTTGTGAACAGAATTAGAGCAGGCATTCGATCAGTTCTAAATCCAGGTAATAGAATATTCAGACAATGGAATCTGCAATACGACTGTATAGTTCAATCCACACTGTATAGTGTGTGGTAATGAGTCCTCCTTTTACTATATAATTTGTAGAATTATTAGAGAACCCCATCTTCATTTTTTTTAAATCACATTTTTATTAATCACATTTTTACATAGATTATAACAGCAGTTGTTAAACTTTGTACTGCGAAGCCCTGGATCACCGAAAAATATTCCGTGATGGGAACATACGATTACTGTAATACGATTATATTAGTAATCGATATTAGTAGTAATTAGTATACGATAATATTAATGTAATACGATTAATACTATTCATGTACTTCATAATTTTAAATATTATTTCCATTGTTTGTTTTCAAGTTAAATTATATTAGTGTTAACTAGAGCCACAGTGGTGTGGGCAGTAAGGCGTCTAACATAGACAACACTTCTTGGTAGATTATCAAGCACAGATTATCACTTGGAGTTCACTGTTAATTGGCATAATTACTTTTACCGAGTGTTAACGCCAAGCCGCATTGGAATTCCGCTTCTTGTGAGTTTAGCGGTCAAGCGGTGACAACACTGGTCAGAGGAAATGTGTATGGTTGTTCGTAGATGGTGTTAATATTGCGGTGTCTACGCAGGATCCTGAGGACAACTGGGGAGTTATTGAAAAATTAAGCAGCGAACTGTGGCCTACAAAGCCAATATGAGTCAATTTATTGACCACACATCACTCCAAAGTCATGAATGTCACAAATCTTCTGCCTTGGCTTCCTACAGGCTGATGAATCTGGAGTTTAGATTTACTTTTTGCTTTTAGACCATTTCTGTCCTTTCAGTAAGAGGGAAAAACTCTTTTATCAACCAACTGTGATGTAAAAAAAACTAAAAATAAACCTGATATCAAAACTGATTCTTGTTCTCTTTTCGATCCTACAGTCTTAGTAGCTGCTTGGCTAAGTCTATGATTAATTCAAGAGGCAAAATTGGAAAAACTGCATACGAGCTTTTATGAATAATATTAATTTTTTTAAGTTTAAATTTTAGTTTAACTATGCCCTTTGGGCTAAAGAAGACTGATCGTTAAAAGCGAATGATTGTGAAATTATTTTTTGGTGCTCTTCACCGGGAATCGAACTCAAGATCACGTACACGAAGGGCACAGTCACAGCCACCAAATCAGCACAGAGAGTTGTTTGATGAATAAGTACTGGATTGTATTAGGGGTGTTCGATAAGGATGAGGACCTATCGAACTTCGAGACTGAAAATTTATCGAGTTGTCATCGGTTACTCGAAATTATCGAAATTTCGAGTATTATCGAAGTTTCGGGTATTATCGAAATTTCGAGTATTATCAAAGTTTCGGGTATTATCGAAATTTCGAGTGTTATCGAAGTTTCGGGTATTATCGAAATTTCGAGTATTATCAAAGTTTCGGGTATTATCGAAATTTCGAGTATTATCGAAGTTTCGGGTATTATCGAAAGTTCGAGTATTATCGAAGTTTCGGGTATTATCGAAATTTCGAGTATTATCGAAGTTTCGGGTATTATCAAAAGTAGTGATGGGCTGTTCGGTTTCTTCCCCTCTCCAATGATTCCTTCTTGCAGCCAAACTAGTCAAACAACTTTTGTTTGCATCTGATAAGTTATTGCTAAGTTGTATTTGTGAGGAGAAAGGAATTGCTTTTTCGTCCGACACACACACACTCATACGCACACACAGGAAGTTCAATTTCTTCCTGAATTTTATCTCTTGTTTGTTATTTGCTGACAGCTATTGTATCAGTGTTGACAGACATACGGTCTTAAACGTACAAATAGGGTAATTTGCTCTTCATACAATATAGTATATGCCCAGCGTCGTTTAGTGGAGGCAAATTGCTTCCTGGACGAATAATGTAGGTTTTAAAAACGTAAGGGTTTTGAATCAATTCAGAATAAAGTGTTGCATTATTTTATACAGAGTATTTCAAAACAACACTGCCAACGTTTGGGAGGCGATTCCTGACATAGGGTTGCCATATTACCTGATTTTAGCAGATACCACCAGATTTTCAGGTTTTATATTCGTTTCCCGCTTAATGATCTCTTAATCACGTAATGCCACCCGCCTTTTTTGGATTGGAGAAAAATCTAAGACGACTTTGTTGATAAAGTGTTGTTATATTCAACGTAAACCGCTAAATTTCTTTGTCAATCTCAATCGCGAATGGATAGGTGACAGAAACAAGATGAACGTAGAAACTGCCAAATTATTACTACTGGTTTTGTACAATATGAAAGACGTATCATGCGTAGAATTTTAAGAAGATTTTATGCAATCGACATTTTTTTAAAAAAAAGTTAAAGGGAATGAAAAATGTAAAAACATACATATGTTTGTGTGTGTGTCTGTCTGTCTACCCAGATTTTTACAGCACACTTCGCTACTGATCAGACTGTCTAAAAACTATAGTCTTTGGTGGTCAACATTGAGAAAATATTTATTGTGTCTACGATCTGTTTCGCACATCGTTGTCGTTGATTATTCACTTTTCATAACTCGTGATCAATCGCTTTAGAAATGGCTCCAGTTCGTTACATTTCAGCAGAGATATGCAGATACTAATTCGATCAAGTAAATCCTTTTTAGTCAGACCCAAATATCGAGCTTCCCTTTGTAGGCAGCTTTCTTGAAATGATTTGTCACTGTTTGTTGATGGATGTTTACCACGAACATCAATAATTACAATAGATTACATCTGGTAAGTTAGGCTTAAATATGAGACAATACGAAACACACTTTATCTTATAAGAAAAGGTGTTATTCGACATGTTTAGGTAACTGCTAGTCATTAACCTTAGTCGAATGGTATGATGGGATTTGCCTGCAAATCAGGGTAAACTTTCAGTCGTTGGTTAGTCCCATTAAAACACGTTTTAAAAAATATTTTCTTGAAATTTCTGTGTTTGTGTCCTCGTTGGATTCGACTGAGTAAGATTTGAAATGGAAATAGGAAACAAAAAAGTCAAGTTCAGTTAAACTTTTGAAATTTAAAAAAAAAAAGTACAATATCACTTAAATGTGTTTTGTTAAACTACGAGGAAGTCAAATAAATGCGGCATTTATTTACATAGGCGGAACGATTTCCCCTCATCTCATATCCATTGTTGATGTCTTAATTATAGAAATCCATGCAGTACTGAATGGTAAAAGTATTACTAAATTCTAAGTTAACTACACTTGGTATTACTTTTTTTTAAAAGACATACTGTGTCTAATTTGTAACTGCGCTAGGTTAATTGATCGACTAATAAATTGTGTCCCCTTCCAGCTTCGGGTTTATATAAGAGAGGGCCAACCTTAAAGTTCCATCCGAGGTAGTATTCGAGTTTCATCTGAGGTAAAATATCCCACTAGAAATAGGTATTATACATGGTAATATTTGCATTATACCTATTATATTTTTTCTATCCATTTGCACAGAAAAATATGATTTTGCCATTTGATAATGTATAATGAGAAACAAATAAAATGTTCTATTTTTCAAGAAAATTTTACTGCATGATTTTATGTTACGAAGATGCGTGGGGACAGGTATTCCACAGTGATTTTTGTCTCACCTCAGTATTGCCACACTTGGTACAATTGTACCAAATTCAGCCCTTTTTGTTATTCATTGGCCCGTTGGTAGCACGCTTACATTTTCAGCCCCTTTTGTGTAAAAGTTGGTACAATTCTACCCAATTCAGCACCATTTAACAAATATTTGTTACATTTTCAAAAAAAAAAAAAAAAAAAAAAAAAATGTCAGTAGGTTTTTCCTACATCTCACGTTACTTATACTGTGGGTTGATCTCTTAAAATACGCTCTTGAACATTCATTCTGTGACATTGCACCCCATAACGCTACGAACTTTGTATGTCCTTTATCTTGCTTTGATCGTGAAACAAGCAAGAATGAGGCGCAATAATTAAAATCTTAATATTTTATTATAACGTACTGTTTACACACGAACTCGGAGATGATTGATTTGCTGCTCGTTTTATATATTTTTTCATATATGGCCATAATGTCGTTTTGGTTTATTGGTCACTTTGAAATAGAGACACGTTTGGTTTCCTTACTATACATACCGAAGACAAAAACTGTTTTCCCTTTTAATTTACAGCCTCTGTTATACTTCTACGTGCGAGAAAAGTTTCATCTACTTTGATGGTTGTTCAAGGTCCTCCTATTTTGGTTTTTAAAAAGTAATTTTTAAGAAGAGCACTTTCTTGATTTGGACTCTTGAAAGTGGGAGGAGGAAGTGTTCTAGAACTTTACCTCGTTTAATTTTATGTTATAGAGCCAGGTATTACACTGGTATTAAAAAAAATGAATTCAGCCCTTTTTGTTTCAATTTGGTACTATTTTTCAGTCTATTCCAGAGCTAGGACTGTGGCAACATTGTCTCACCTTGCAACACTGTGTGTTGGTATTCTGAGTGGCGCTTTTCAGTAGCTGAACATTAATTGTTGATGTTTGTTGTGACCAGACGGCAGTAGTACACATCAGTTTTCCGTCTACAGTTTGTAAGAAATAAATTTTCCGCAAAGCAGCGCGTTGGGCTGATAACACTGTTCAACAAATTTTGATCGAAAGTATGTAAATTCTTTGAAATTGCGATTTTTACATTCATTTAAGCATAATATGAAAGGAAATGATAATAGAAGAATTTTCTTAGCTCAAGTTGTGAAAAAAACGCCCTTGTACAACAGTAGC
Source organism: Thermobia domestica (assembly GCF_964235325.1). Taxonomy (NCBI): domain Eukaryota; kingdom Metazoa; phylum Arthropoda; class Insecta; order Zygentoma; family Lepismatidae; genus Thermobia; species Thermobia domestica. The sequence continues at coordinate 194,282,298 of NC_137455.1, read as the reverse complement.
TGTATATATACAAATGTATTAATATTTATAGAACATTTAAGCAAAATCCTTGTAAAAACCTACATTTCACTTTTTTTTATCTATTTCACTGTGATGTGATAAGCTGGGGAGTTAAGAAGTACCCTAACCTATAGCTTTCTATACCCTTGTACTTCCTTTTTCAAAATTGCGCAAATACCAGTTTTACAGCGATACAGAAAATAAAGTAACCGTGGTCAAGTTAAACATTAAACATTCCGTAATAAAAATCAGTATTAACATCAAAACATGAAAAATATGTACAAATACCTTTTTGTGCAAGAACTACACTGCAATGTAGACAAAAGTTTCAAGTGATCCCTTTTACAGGATTATGTTTATTTTATTTTGAGCGTCTTCGCTTGGCTTGCCTTTTGTAGGTTACATCTGGAGCATCCCTTGCAATAGTCCAACAGTAATCGGCCAATATGTTAGAACTCCACTTTCCCTCATATCTCTTCTCCATGGCTGCAATATCTTGATGGAAACGCTCACCATGTTCGTCACTTACTGCTCCACAATCTTCGGGAAAGAAGTCTATATGTGAATGAAGAAAGTGGATTTTCAGAGATATATTGCAACCAAGATTTTCGTAGCACAATAACAACTTTGCTACCAGTTGTTTGTAATTTGTTGCTCGGTGTCTTCCCAAGAACTGTGAACAAACACTCTTCAAGCTTTCCCACGCAGCTTTCTCCTCACCTTGGAGAATTTCGTCGAGCTTGTGATCTTTGAATAGTTGCCTAATCTGTGGCCCTATGAAAACACCCTCTTTAACTTTGGCATCACTTAATCGAGGGAATTGTCCTCTTAGGTATTTATAGGCCTCATCCTCTTGGTTCATGCTCTTAACAAAACTTTTCATAAGACCTAATTTAATATGTAGAGGGGGAAGCAAAATTCGGTTACGACCATATACATCTGTACATGCCACAAGTGTGTCTTCCATAGTAAAAAATGAAGTGAACATCTTCTCCCTATTCCGATGCACTGAAATATTTACTTTTTCCTGCAATAAATTCCATTGCTTTAAGCGTGACGCTAAAATTTCGGCTTTGCTTTTCGATAGGTCCAAGTCTCTGATTAGATCACTTAGTTCCTCTTGAGTAAGTCTATGTGGTTCACATGGAGGTTCTTCTACAACAAACGTAGGGTCCTTCGAAGTACTTGATTCAGGAGCTCCAACTTCTTGATCATCATCAGAAAAAAGATCGTATTCTTTAGGTGGGTCAGGAACAGGTAGTCCTTCTCCATGTGGAACAGGGCGCATTGCAGAACGAATGTTAGGATAGATCAAGGCCCGCTTCTTCTTCGTGGAAATTCCCTTCTTGACGGAAGGAACCATACAAAAATAACAGTCTCTGATGTGGTCGCTTGGCTCCCTCCAAATCATGGGCACTGCGAAAGGCATTGAGCGTCCCTTCCCATTAATCCAATTTCTTACAAGTTAGATTGCTGGCACAAGTGTTACACACAATGTGGGTGCCCAAGATTTATCTTGGTCTCCAAGTTTACAACCAAAGTAATATTGATAGGCTTTTCTTATTAGTGGTGTTATAGTCTGCTTTTGTGAGGAAAATGTCACTTCCCCACACACGTAGCAGAAGCTATCCGCACTGTTTACACAATTTCGCGGCATTTTTGTTTATTGAAATCCTCAAAATGTCACTTGAAATAGTTCCGACAACTATTTAAAAATATACATTCGAAATACCAGTATTTTTGCGTACTTGTAGTTGTATTTTTATGTCCTGCACTACACAAACGTCACACCCAAAACGCTGATAACTGCACTAAACCTGTCTTTTCTAACAATAGCAGAACACTACTGAGATAAGGAACACAATGAAACCAAGCGTTCATATAGTTTCTCCAGTATTGCCGGATCAGTGTAACATTTTACCCCAAACGAAGCAAATATATTTATTTTTAAAGCGTTATTATTAGACATGCCTGTAAAACGAAAAGTAGAGCTAATATTCGAAAAAAACTTTCAAATTCGTGATCAGCACCACAAAATCAATAAGAATTAGTTGATTTTGTTCAATTTACATTTTCGTTGTTGAACACGCGCGCCTATATACGTAACAAGTAAAATGTCAAAACGCGGAAGATAGAGACGACAAAAGATAAGAATGTTGTTCTGCAATGGCTTGAGTAGGAAGAGGAGAAGTCGGAGGTGTTCTGATGAAAGCAATTATAAAATTTATCACTTGAGCGCAAATGACCACAACACTGAATAGGACCAAGATGGCCTATGGTGATATTTTTTTGATTTTCTAAAGATATGTGCAATTAATACACTTTGCATCCTGAAATTCAATACCAGTTCTCCTCGATTGTCATGAAGGAGTTTTTTTTAATGAAATCTTTTTAAGTTTTAAGTCCCACAGTAATGCCGGTTAGGCTAAAGGAGACGGTGCTGATGAGAGATGAGTGAAATGGTGGAATGAAGAAAGTGGGAGGAAACGGGAGAACCCACGAGCACGGTGTTTGTACACCGCAAAGTCCACACGGCGCGAGCTGTGATCGAACCAGGGACCCCAAGAACCGGAGGTGAACGCTCTACCACTGAGCCACCGCTCCATTTTTTTTAAAGGATATCAGCTGGGAAATGATTAAACCTCACACTCAACGCCAATGCTATATTCCTTAATTTCCAGTTGAAATGAGAAGGAATACTGAAGACTCCGACTGTTACTTGATGTTGAAGAAGAGAGAATGGTCAATCTTGGGAAGAAATCAATCTCCAGAGGACGTTGCTATGCTTGTGGAAGATGGAGAGACAAAACTCCAGGAAGTGGCGCTTGAAATGTAAGAGATGGATGTGTGGAGAACATCTCAGAGATATTTGTGTAACATGCTTGCAATCAGACTAAAAGTCATGAAAGAAAAAGTCCGTTATATTCAGTAGAACACTGTGTTCAACCAAAACTATAACCTGTAATTAACATTTTATCAAATAAATGAAAGACTTGTCATTTAAAGATTATGTTAATTATTCTAGATTCATTTTAATGGAGATGAGTAACACCTGTCTCCCGTACGTCTAATTGTGAGTCCACAACACAAACGTGCGCACCTAACGCAAGGTGAAGAGAGTGAATATGCAAATCTGCTTAACGTGGATATTTATTTACTTGATTGAAATATAGTACACTAAAGGTTAAAATTATACTTAACTAAAAGGTATAGTTGTTTACATTTAACGTTTGTTTAGTTCGCTAACCAACGAACATATAGTTAAACAAATATTAATGCTCAAATCTAAACACGGTTATGTCCTAATAATAAACACCAAACCACGTTCTTGTTCGGTATTAACACTATCCACTTTGAAATAAATAAGTTACAAGAAGCTTTGAGTTGAAATGAAATCCTCGCAAATGTTAATTTTTAAATTTAAATATGATTAGAGCTCTTTTATTTTATTTTGAAATAATTAAATTGTAACAATACAGTTTTTAAGATAGAATTAAATCAAGGTGACCAGAATTTTCACTTGCGAAAACGGAACGCATACGAATCGGCTACCGGGGGGGGGGATATCTGATTTCCAGATTGTATTTTGAGACTCAGCAGTGTTCTCAATTTACAAAATACACAAGTAATAGTGATAACACACCGTTTCTAACTTTACGTGTACCACACAACAAGTAGGTAATGGTTCCCAATTGCAAGTTCTACCTAACAATTCTTTTAACTAGTTGAACACTCAGAATTCCCACTCAATTCTCACTTGAACCACGAATACTCAATTCCCATTTGAAAATTCAGAAGTTCTAGACACGGCTGAACCTTGGCAACGAGTGTTGGTACGGAATAGAGTAGAATTTGCATTGACGATTTATATTTTTAGTAATAATACGGGACACCTAGGTCATTTTTACTTAAAAACGGGACATTTAGACGTCCCGTTCGAGAATCAGAAAAAAACGGAACAACGGTTGGACAAAATGAACTGTCCCGGCTAAAACGGGACGTCTGGTCACCTTAAATTAAATCGCCACAATAGTTTTGAATCGGCAAATTAACTGCTCACTGACGACATCTATTGCCATCAGAAACAAGCAGAGGAAATAACGACACATTTTAGCCCGACTGTTTACTAGAAATTAACGTGACATACAGAGTAAGACGTTTCTTCTTTTACTATTATAGTGGTCACGACGACTCGTGAAGCCTTGGCTCTACACCAATCATAGAACTGTTTTCCCTCACGTGTATGCATTGAAAGAATTCGGTACGATTCGTGGAGCTGCCTTCCGAACGCACACTTGAGAAAACATACAATAAAACAACAAAAGCGCACCAACAATATTGTCAAACTTAGAAGACAGGCGAACTAGCGACAAAAACAGCACTTAAAGAAGTATAAGAGGAACACAAACAATTATTCGAATTGAATAATAACAATAATAATAGCAAAAAATATAAAGTAATGATAATAACAATAACAACAAAACGAAACTTAGCGCCAATGCGATAATACTGTATTCTTAGGAGAGATTCTCCGTACAGCGAGAGAGACGACACTAGCAAAATATCATGGGTGGGATTGACCACCGGGACACACCCTTGTGTTCTATTGGATACTGAAATTGGTATATGTAGGTCAAGCTTCACGACTCATTGTGATCACTATAAGATATATCTACGTTGAATTTCGAACTATGACTACAACGCAAGACACTAATATCGTATGAGTGATATAGTGAATCTCACTTAAGACTATATTTCGCTCATTATTTGGTTATTTTGAATTATTAGAAATGTAAATCAAGTTTATTAGCACTAGAATTGAATCAAGGATTTCTTAAGGTATGAAATGAATACATCATTACTCTTTTTTCCTGTTTGTACATCATTGCCTATTTTTGAATCACAGAGTCTGAGAAATCGCAAAAGTGCCACATTTTTATTCGTCTGATCCAAAATAAACATCTTCTAGTAGTGTTCATTATTCTCCTATCTTCTTAATTTCTTTAATTAACTTGAATTTCCAATATCAATGTGACGCATTGTTATGGCTGAATATACAACGAGTATTCCTCATTAGCTTTAATAATCGGATGTGGATAATATTGTTTGTAATCAATTTGTCCATCATTGTACATTATGAGTTAATTAGCGAACATCTTGTAATTATACATGGCAGATGTCAGTTGTTTACAGCTGATGAAGTATGAAAAATATAAAATGAGGGTTTTCCATAACCTCTGATATTTAGCATTAATTTCTTTTTAAGGGCTAAATTAGCGTGTATCACACGTGGTTTACATGCTAGACCACATTTTAGTTTTTATTAAATACTCAGTAAATGATAATTATTCTTTTGTATGATATTTCCAACAGTTTTAGGTTTAGTACTAAACTAGTGATCCTGTAGATTGTTGAAACACACAATCCGTCCTCTCACTTATATATTTATATTTCACTGAAGTAGTTAAGATTATTATTGTCACGGACTACATTAGACTCATTTATTAAACTTTGTCCGTGATTGTATTTTTTTTAATTTATTACTCTTCAATATAATTTGCAAAGGACAGTGAAGAAAACTTTAAAACTCATTTTGTGATTAACTTAAATTTTCTGTAAAAACTTCGTAATTCAGTTTTCAAATTTGTTTCTATGTACCGAAGTCAACTACCTTAGACAAGTCATTCTGTAAATTTATGCATTGTTAAAATATGCTGATAGAAGTATATTCCTGTAGGTACACGTACCTACTATTTTACCACGAGTAGAGTAAGTACATGACCTCAGTATTAGTCAAAAAACTATACGATTGGATTCCCTGGACTCTTAAGTTGTCGTATTGCGTCTCAAAACTAGTAAAGAAGAAGACTCCGTATCTAACCGTAAGTAGATCCAACCTAAATATTAGAGTTTTACAGAAGTGTATAATCTAAAATACTTGTATTAGACAAACAACTGTAAGTCTAAGATATATAATCACTTCATATTTTGTCAATGAGCAGTTATAAGACAGTACTTAGAATATTTCAACAAACACAAATAAACATGAATTACACCCTTTAAAATCATTCTCCAAAAACTCAGTTCTGTTCATTTCATCATAAACAAAATGTTCACAAATATTGGTGTAAAAGTTATCAGTATCTAAATTTCTAAAAAGAAGTTAGTTATTGCTATGGCTACAATACCTCACGCGTACGTCCTGTTCTGTGTTAATTATAGATAACTCATAGTATAACCGCATTATAAATAAGTTTCCGCAAAAGCTTAGTTGGAGTTAACTGACAAGTAAACCTTACGTTTGGGTGAATCGAGTTGCTGACTGAGACACATATGAGAAAGTAGTACTAAATGTGGTCAGTACTTCAGTGAAGTTTTAGGTGCGAAGCTCCAGGGGTTTAGGAGATACAGCTACCAGAACATCACATGGAAGTACAGAATAGTCTTCATACAGTTGGAGGTAAAAGCTCTGTAAGACCTCTTGTAACGACCAAAGGTGAATAACATATATATGGGTATATATTAGGACTAGGGGGAAGTCATATAGTAAGGGTATACCTGACGGCGGCCATCTTGAAATTCGCCATTTTGAATTAAGGTTAAGTTTTTAAAATACGAATAGGGTCGTGTGATACATGATTTAAGACGCAAATTTAACCAGAAGAACAATGGTGACGTTAATTTTGATTTACGCGCAATTGGTAAAAAGTTACAGGGAAATTAAATATTGTTGCAGCATATGTATTAGTTCTTTACCTCACCTTGTAAATTTTGTGTTAATGATAATAATTAAATAAAAATCAGGTGGATAAATATTAGGTCTATGGTAAGAGTTGTCTTGATGGCGGCCATGTTCAAATCCGCCATTTTGAATCAGACAAAAGTTTTAAACAAAACGCATAACATTGACACCTTATTAATAGCAAATTTTACCATAACTCCAACGGTATAACCATTTTTGCTTTATCATTAACCAGCATTTGCTATCGCGTAAACAAGTTGCTAATTTAGGGAAAAATGACCAAAGTGGAATTTAGTCATAATTGAACTTGGGTCTTTCTTCCAGAAAAGTCCTCAATTAGTACAATCAATATGTAGTTCAGAAAAGAGCCCATGACTTGCACAAATGCTCTGCTCACAGTGAGGACACCTGGCAAAGGCAATCGAGTTACACTTGACACATTTGTCGTTAACAATTCCGTCAAAGCAGTAGTCGTAAGGAGCGATCCATTTAATTTTGTGCTGGTTAATGATAAAGCAAAATTGGTTATACCGTTGGAATTATGGTAAAATTTGCTATTAATAAGGTGTCAATGTTATGCGTTTTGTTTAAAACTTTTGTCTGATTCAAAATGGCGGATTTGAACATGGCCGCCATCAAGGCAACTCTTACCATAGACCTAATATTTATCCACCTGATTTTTATTTAATTATTATCATTAACACAAAATTTACAAGGTGAGGTAAAGGACTAATACATATGCTGCAACAATATTTAATTTCCCTGTAACTTTTTACCAATTGCGCGTAAATCAAAATTAACGTCACCATTGTTCTTCTGGTTAAATTTCCGTCTTAAATCATGTATCACATGACCCTATTCGTATTTTAAAAACTTAACCTTAATTCAAAATGGCGAATTTCAAGATGGCCGCCGTCAGGTATACCCTTACTATATGACTTCCCCCTAGTCCTAATATATACCCATATATATATTATTCACCTTTGGTCGTTACAAGAGGTCTTACAGAGCTTTTACCTCCAACTGTATGAAGACTATTCTGTACTTCCATGTGATGTTCTGGTAGCTGTATCTCCTAAACCCCTGGAGCTTCGCACCTAAAACTTCACTGAAATACTGACCACATTTAGTACTACTTTCTCATATGTGTCTCAGTCAGCAACTCGATTCACCCAAACGTAAGGTTTACTTGTGAGTGTAACGGAAAATATTTATTAGTAGAGACTGCATTCTCAATATGTTTTTTTATTATATTATATCTGAGCATAATAATTATTATATTAATGTTTTTGCTTTCAATCTAAGCTACTATACGTAACATTGTGCTATGCGTAATGAATGTGACAAAGATTTTACATTAAATTCTATTACTTGGTTGATTAATTTGGAGTTTAGCGTCCCATTCAGCACCGAAGCTGTATAAGACGTGGACCTCAACTTCACATAGGATCTGAACCACATGAGCTCCTCTGGGAATTGAAACCGGGTATCCCGCGCCAAAGGCATTTACGCTAACCAAATAGCCACGAGAGAGTCCTGATTTCTAGTAGTGTGATTATGAATGAATTTGTATGAGTATTATGGAAAACATTTACGGGAGAAAAAGCATGGATACTAAGTTTGGATACAAGAAATTTGCTGACGTCACAGTGAAGGCGACATGATAGGGAGCTAAAATTTTATATGTATTCCACATAGTCCCTTTCTACTCGAATGTATTTTTTCCAGCGGTACTTCAGTTTCTCAAATTACCTGTTAAAAAAAAAGAAACACTTCCTGACAAGTGTATTTTTACGGCAGAGAACAGATGACAATTTGAAGGCATTCAGTCGAGGTGGATGCTGGGTAAATTCAAATACACAGACGTGTAATTGCTGGAGTGTCTTTGAAAGCAGCATAGCATCACGCGTTGTCATGAAGAAACAGAACACTCCGTTTCAGTCTTTTAGAACGCTTCAACCGAATCTGTTGTGGCAGGTAATTCAATAGGTTTCAATAATGTTCTGGATCAATGACTTGTCCTTTTGACAGGAAATCGATGAGGAGAACACCCTGTGCGACCAAGAACACTAACGTCATCACTTTCCTTCGGAAAATTGGCATAGAAACTTCTTTGGCGGAGGAGATGAGAAATGTTTTAACTGTCATCAGTGCTGTTTTGACTCTAGGTTTGTATAAAAACACCGACTTTCATAATGAGTCACAAGTCTGCTCAGCACGTGATGCACACATACGTTGCAAATTTGCATTTGAGAGAATCATTTGCTCGTAAGTTTCGGGGACCCAACGAGTAGTCTATTTACAGACTACTTACAAACTAAAAGCTTGGATTATGTCCTAACATGACGCCTAATATACGCTTCACAAAATATGTTTGAAAGAAGCAATAAGTTAATTTGACGAGGTGTGCAAAGCTGCAGAACTCTTTACCTTTAAAATGAAAGTAAAAAAGATTGATAAATATAATTTTAAATCTTAGACAAGTTAGTGCAGAAACAGAATTGTCTAAGGTAAAAGGTAAAAAAATAAACAAAATGATAGAAGTAAAAACAGTAAACACTAATTTGATACAACTATGTCATGGATCAAGATACTAATACTATTTTCAAAGTTTATTCCTAGACAGAGTTCTAATTTGTCTATTCTCTCTGTCACTGAAGAGACTAATAGAATTGGTTTTTGATTGTAAAGAGGAAACACTGAAGGAAAGGCTGCTTTCATAATTTACCTATGTGGAAGTAATTTTCTAAATATTATGAATTCAAGGTAGGACTGTTGAAGTTTATAAAAATGAAGACTTTTCTTCAGATTCTGAAGTCGAACTAACAGATTTCATAGAATCATTCTCGACTTCAGAGAATAAAGAAGCAAGCAAGTATTATTAAAACCCATAAAATGTAAGGTAGTAGTCGAGTGCAATTTGTGTTTCAAGTCATAATTCTGGAGTATAATAGGTACTCGAGACTTTATACAGAATGTTCAAACTTTATTTATTTATTTATTTGTCGTTAACACAACAATCATACATTTTTCTTTAATTACCTGTAACTAAGTGTTATGTGAAAGAGGTTTTTCAAAGCTTAAATACCTAAAACCAAACTGTATTCATGACTTACAGATGCCGATAAATATCGTGTTTTCGTATTTTGCGATCCCAAATGATCTTTTGGTTTGCAATTTTACTTTGCATGGAATTATACTTACCGATGTCAGTCATATCGAAAATCATATTTAATGCCATTCGTTGCCTTTTTCTTAAGTAAGCTTTTTTCATGATACTCTTTTTAAATGTTAAATGGAAATTAAAGAAAATAACTTCTGTAGGTTTTTGTTTGAAGTATATTTATTTCAATTTTGTCTTATAGTTAAAATTTTACGTGGTAGTTACACAAATAATGTGAGATCTCTCTAACAACAGACATCTATAAATGACATGATACACCCTCTCCGACCAATTTATTGCATCTTTCCAACATCTGTGCTATTTCTCTTTCCACGGAGCCAGTTCACCCATGCAGGTGTGTGTTTATTTTCAATTTGCACCAATATGATAATTAGATTCATGAATCATTTAAATTCACTCTATTTATATGTAAAAAAATTCCGTTTGACTTGAATCAATTAACTTTCTGCTATTGGTTCTATTTAACAAATATATTTTATTTGTTCTATTTTTATTGAGTGATTGTCTCGTACTGATTCGTGCTTTATCTAATATTTTCCTGTCGATTATGAAACGTATTCCATTTTTCCATAATAATGAAAGCTTAGGGGTGCTATATTTAATTGATTTCAGGTAGTATCAATACTACACAACTGTTATTACGGACGAATCTACTACTGCAGAAAAGATGATTGGGAATCTTCAGAAAATTTTACACAAAGTTTCATCAATATCGAATATATTTTTTTTTATTTTCCGAAAATAATAGTGGAGCATACTTTTCTTTCATCATAAAGAAGAGGTAAATTTAATCCTTATTTTTTCTTTTCACAGAGCAGTTTGAGAGATTAATACATCTTCTTCTTCCCAATCGCAATCAGATATTCCTTTCTTTGTCTTCCTCTTTTCAGTCTTCATTCTGTTTTTCCCTGTAATAAACGTTGATACAGTCCTAAGTATTGAATAAAGTTATCAATCATGTTTCCTTTTTGTCTATTACTTGCATAATTTTGCAGTGGAAACTTCGTTAGGTTTCTTTAGCACATCTTCGAATGTCTTCTTCACAGTCCACGGGATAACCAGCATTCTGGTCTGGACCAACACCACATTTCGAACACTTCCAGTTTCTGCACTTCTTCTTTCCTCAGTATCTACGTTTTTGAATTAAATAACGCGACACCCATAGCAAAGTCCTGATGAAACTCTTCCTCACTTCCAAATACACATCTTTTGGTGTTAGTACTCCTCTCTTCCTGGCGAACACTTGTTTTGCTTTTGTTATGCTTGAAGTCACGTCTTTTCGCTTCTCTCGTCTGAAAAAGATTATACTTCGTAAATATTTGAAGGACTTAACTTCCTTATATTTTTCCTCCTAACCAAATCCTTGCTCTTTGCTGTCTGTTCCTTGTACATTTCAGTATTTTTTTTATTATTATTTACTTTCATTTTCCATGTTTCTTTCAGACATTGTTCAAATCACACTGATTACTGCAGATCATTTATGTTCTCCGCTATTTCGTCCTCAATAATAATTGTATTGAAATTTTGTCCTTTTTCGTTACTAGTCTAGATTTCTTTCATAGTTTTTTTCTACATAGATGTTGAATAGTGGTGGAGACATTCCACGTTACCTCGCCTTACTCCTTTTTTGTTCTGGCTTTTTCTTTCTATTTCTTCCGATGAGGGCAGTTTGGTTCTTGTACATTTGATGTATTATTCTTTTGTCCCTATAGTCTACCTGTAGATTCTTCATGCCTTAGACATAATACTCCAATCCATATATTCTGAGTAGTTGCTCGATAACTAGACGTAAGCTCAGTATTACTTTTCTTGTTCCTCTTTCCCTTCTGAATCCAAACTGATCCTCCGACATTTTTCATATCTTTTCTTCTCAACCTTTGTGCGATAATTCTTCGATGCGGTGACAACAAGATAAGTGTTCGAAGTTTTTAACATTTGATTGCTTCGTTCTTCTTTGGTATAGAGATCATGACACTTGTGTCGAAGTCTCTTGGCACTTTTCCAGTCCAGATACATTTCGTTAATAAGATGAAATAACCTCTTCTTTGTATCATTTCCGAAATTTCTGAGCACTTCTGACAGTATTTCTTCCTTTTCTGGAGCCTTCCAATTTTTAATTTCTTTTTAGTGTGTTTTCGAATTTATATTTAAAAATCGATTATCCTAACTCATCTTTATCTATTTTCTCATTTTTCTCTATCGCTATTTCGTTCAGTCTGCCCCATGTATATAGCTCTTTTATAGACTACTTTCATCTTCGTATTATTAGTCTTCTATTAGTGTTTTTTCCGTCTTTGTCTAATATAGTGTTTGATCGTTTTCTCTTCTCGCCGAATTGTTTTCTTACCTCTTTGTACGACGTTTCTACCATTATCTTTAACCATGTTTTCCTCAATATTTTTACACAGTTTTCTTTTTATCCCCTCTTTCCTTGATTTCTTTACATTCCTGTTAATAGATTTCTGTACTTATATTAATCTTGGTTCTTTATGATTTTGTGCTGTCATTTTTTCTCCATCAGTTATAGTATTTCATTGGTTATCCAAGGTTTATAAACCTTATAGTCGTTTAAGTACGGACTGAAACAAGAATGTGTGATCTCATTCCGAGGAAGTAAAAATTAGTATTATTTTTAAATAATATATAATGGTGTCCATAATTTGACACGATGTTTCTCTATATTTGGTAGCTTTTAGCCTCTGAAGATTTAAGTACTCAAATATTGAAAATCAGTGGGTTAGTGATAGAGTACTCACCTCTTGTGCGAGGAGTCCCTGGTTCGATTCCAGAATAAGTGATTTGGCGTGGACACCATTCTTTCCGTGGATTTCTCTCCGGGTTGTTTCGTTTTCTGACACATTTTCATTTCATTAGTTCCTTTCATAATCATTCATTTTCACACATGCCTCCTTTAACTTACAGTGCATACGAGTGGGACGTCAACACTGAAAAAAATCATTTTTTAATTTTAATACATCCAATACGAGATATGTGTAAACAAACACATAACTATGCATGACTACTTGTCTTGGATTTTTCAAACTTTGGAACAATAAAAAAAAAACTACCTTTCAAATCTATGCAGAATAATGTTTGTGGTATGATGATAATAAGATAAGCATAAGTATAAACTAGGGAAATACTTGTTTCGAATAATTGAATGTATGAATACTTAAAAAGAGAAAAACATTGTAAAAATAATCCTCAAAGCAAAGAGTAATATGTCTCAGTTAAAAATATAAGCATCTTCTAACTTATATGAAACGGGAGGGAAATCAATATCTGAGATTAGCCGCAATTTCTGGATCCAGCAGAGAGTCTTTGCTACTTTCAATCATAGTAATTGGCATCCCGTCCGCAACACCGCTCAAATTAATTAATGGATTGAGGTCTACTCTCGATGCACGCTGAGATGAGAAGGAAGAGAAAGAAGAGAGGAATTTTGTATTTGGCGGTAACAGCACTCACACTTTTTAGGAAGTTGTTTTTATTCGTAAGAGGAAGGTAATTGTTGACGAATTGTCTTTTGATTTACGAACAAGATTACAACAAATAAGCCAATGTGCGTAATCGTTTTCTGCTAATCCTGCTTATAATTTCTTATTGACTGATCTGGGCATTTGTTCGTTCGTGCTAGGAAATTTTAAGATGGAATCCTCACTTCTTTTTAAATTTTATTTTCTTACATTTTTTGAGATTTGACAGTGTAATCTGTGTTTTGATCTGTGTAATAACAAAAACTAGATCAAATTTTGCTTGACTTGAATGCTGAAGAGACTGTATCTTTATAGAAAATATAGGCATTTCACATAAAACATTAAAAGGTGTGCAGGCCAGGGGTAAAAGTGAGGGAGAATGCGGAGGGATGCCGTCCTCCCACCTTCAAAAAATATGTACTGCATCCCCCCAGTTCCTCAAAAATTCCAATGGGTAAATATAAGCAGGGGGACGGCGTGACGTCATGCCGCTACCTACCGTCAACTTATCTTTTCACATGCACTTTTACCCCTGGTGCAAATTAGAGTTTCCCCCAAGACGAGACGACACATTACGTAATTTCCAGGACGGCGTATGAAACTTTATAGTTACAAGAGTGTTTTCCAATAGAGAAAAGACTTACTGAGACGAGACGTCTCTTTTACAACACTCTTTCAAAGACGAGACGAGACTTTCAAGACGAGACAGTATCAATACTTGTCTCGTAGACAACCCTAATGCAGGCAACTCTAATGCATACAAGAAAAACGAGAATCGTTTGACTAATCTTATATTTTTGACAACTTTGACATTAGTAGATAACAAAGCCTTTCTCTTCTGTAGTACACAAATAAAAAAAATATGCAATATACTATTATTCACCTGATGAAATTGCTACAATCTAAAGATCAACATTTCTTAGATACAAAGTCACGGAAAAGTGAAAATACAAACATTAGCTATCGAATCACGGAAGAATCGAAGTCACGTACGATGAAATCTATCACGATTTACTGTGAAGGTCTACTGATCCAGATAATGCAAGGTCTAATCATAAACTCTTAACTGAAAACCATATATTTTAAATATTAAGGAAGAAGAAATAGCAGACTGGATTTTAAATTGTGTGGCTTGAATCAGTTTGGATTTAAACTTAAATACCTGGATCATTACTTACAATGTATTTCTTCATTCATATTTAACACAGGGTCAGATAAATTAGATTAAGCTACTTCTGATATTAAATTGTACAGTATAGTTCAAATTTGAGAACACCATGCTTGAAAACTTTTATACCATACTTAGTTCCCTAGCCCAACTCATGTATTATATCCTTGCATATATTTTTCATTTATTAATCATAATCTTGAACCACTTTGAACTTGTTATATATGGACATAGAATGGTTGGAGTACAACGATATGATAATGTATAGTTTGTATGTACTTTCTAAGTATAGTTTCTATTTACGGGTAAAAGTGCTATTTAAAAGGCACAAACGGTTAAGAAGAAAAACAAGAAAAATATATAAAGAAATAATTTGAATATTTGTATTATATCGAGATGTTTCTTGTTTTCGTTGCTACGACAACTTGTTTATCTGGTAGTTAAGGTAACTAGAAAAAGATAGAACTAAGAACCATATTGTTAGAATTGAATGTATATTATTTTAATGTGAGAAATATGGTATATGTTGAAATATATATATATATATATATACTAGCAGCGTTCACCCCGCTTCGCTGGGGTCACCCCGGAACGCAATAAACTTTGTTACTTAGATAATTTTTACTTTTTCGCTTTCAAGTGATATGATAAAAACCATAGAAGATTGGAGTAAATGTTAACATTATATCGCCTGTCATTTATGTTAACCCGCCGAGTGACACGGTCATGTGGGTTGCATATAAATACGGTTAGATTTAGCTATGATGAGCTAACAAAGGATTTGTACGTTATGGACACTTGAATGGTCAATTATCTCAAGACACTGGTAATTGAAAATTAAAGTGATATGATAAAAACCATCTAGGGTCCAAATCTTAATAACCCCCCAAAAATGAAAGAAATTGGTTCAGCCGTATTAGCGTGATGAGCTAACAAAGGATTTGTACGTTCTCTTTTATATATATAGATATATATCCAAAAGTGTATTAACTGTGTTGTATGATTCATTGTAATCTCGTGTACTTTATAAATATTCAATATATTTGGAACCAGGAAATGTAACGGAAGAATTAACGTTACATATTTATAGCACGACAGCAAATGAATTCCATGACACGACAATTCGATACCAGATTGGAGGAAGTTACACAACAAATATGACAGCAGATGGATTCCAAATTGGATTCCAGATTGGAACAAGTAACAGAAAATTTAGATTCCAGATTGGAACAAGTAACACAAAATTTGGATTCCAGACTGGAACAAGTAACACTACAAATAGGACATCAGATTGATTCCAGATTGGAACAAGTAAAACTACAAATAGGACAGCAGATGGATTCCAAATTGGAGCAAGCAACGCAGCAGATAAATACCAAACTGGAAATAACCGGCAATAGAATAGAGAAAATTATTCATAGTTTTGCAGTGGTGAAAAGTACCGTTGATGTAGTAGAAACGGTATGGTATGGTATAAAGCGATCAGAGGTAGTCTGCGTAATTATTCACATTTTTAAAATGCACTGTTAGCAAATTTTGAAAACGATTTTCTGTTAGTAGACTGGGATGCTCGAAGTAGAAACCGACGTTTTTATCCTAAAGTGGACAAAAGTCTTACAGATTTTGTAATTTTAGCATATAATGACTTGAAACAGACCAATCCGTATCAGCAGGAATCACGCATTATTGCATCAGTAAGAATATTATCGTTTAGGCTACAGCAAGTATTGATCTCTTCGCAGTGTATTAACTTTAATCACCTAACAATGATAGTTCAAAATTATGATAGTCAGTCTAGATTGCAAGGTAATGCTAACAGAAATCAAGTTTATTATATTCCCGTGCGAAACATCAATGTTAGAAAAGATTGTAATCATAATACGAGAGGTAACGTTGGATTTTCTCGCAATGGCAATACGACCGAACCTAATTTTAGAAGAAACAGAAATAATAATGGTACAGCTTTTAGGAATAATGTAAACAATCGATCTAATTTTCCACGTTCTCCCAGATTTCGTAGTAATTACATAGGTGGCAGAAATTTTCAAAATAGGAATCAAAGAACTGGTGAAGTAAGTAACATACAGGATTGTACTCAAGATTGTGCCATTCAATGCAACTTAATCGAATTTTTGGTAATGTAACTTGAGCTAAAGTTATGGCGTCCGTCGAAACAAATTCAATTAGTTTTTGTTCTGTTTCACTTCGAATATTGTTATGATTTCTTTGTAATTCGTTCATTGTCCACATTCTATGCAATTGCATCTATACATCAATACAAATATTGTCTATCAAATTTATGCTAATTATGAACGGATAAATGAAATATGTTTTATTTTAACTTACACGAACTTTATTGTTAACAAATATAAATGGTATTGAATTAAAGAATCTATTTAGGACCTAAATAACCAACAAACTTACCACATTTTGAATATGTATTTCTCATCTATAATTTTATAAAATTAAAATAAAATTGATTATTGGACAAATATAAAAATGATACTGAGATAAGATGAAAATAATATATTATTTCATGAATTGTAATTTTTATATATACAGGTATAAAGGCTATTCAAAAGTAAGGTAACTATGTACATGAAATATTTAACGGTCCAGGATTCTTTCTTCAATTGTAACCAATTTAAGAAGTCCCATAGTTCGGGAGCCATACATACAACGATAATGTATATTTTGTATATAGTTTCTAAGTATTGTTTCTATTTACGGGCAAAAGTGCTATTTAAAAGGCACAAGCGGTTAAGAAGAAAAACAAGAAAAATATATAAAGAAATAATTTAAATATTTGTATTATATCGAGATATCTCTTGTTTTCGTTGCTATGACAACTTGTTTATCTTGTAGTTAAGGTAAGTAGAAAAAGATAGAACGAAGAACCATATTGTTAGAATTGAATGTATATTATTTTAATGTAACAAATACGGTATATGTTGAAATATCAATAATTGCATTAACTGTGTTGTATGACTCATTGTAATCTCGTGTACTTTATAAATATTTGGAACCAGTAAATGTAATGGAAGAATTAACGTTACAGGAGAAACATCCTGCTTTCTTGTCTATAGCCACTATGGACACCGAAACCTAAAGGGCTTCTAAATACCATTAAAAATTTTTGCTGGATATTGTTATAATTTTACAATCTTACAAAAGGGGGCCACCTTGAGCAAAATATCTTACAGTTTTATTTATCAAGTTCCCTTCATTCTTCAAACTATCCATCAATTACAACATACACGATTCTTCTCATTTCGTCTTCTGAGTAATTAATAACGATGGTGAATTGTTTAACACTGAAGGAAGATAT
The DNA here is from genome assembly GCF_964235325.1 of Thermobia domestica. Taxonomy (NCBI): domain Eukaryota; kingdom Metazoa; phylum Arthropoda; class Insecta; order Zygentoma; family Lepismatidae; genus Thermobia; species Thermobia domestica. The sequence goes on along the minus strand of NC_137455.1, from coordinate 194,264,400 downwards.
AGGGTCTACATAAATTATAACATCATGTATGACACTAACATTCAATGTACGTCGTTCCTATAATAGATTATGTTATAATCTATTGAAATCAAAGCAATGGAAGAAAAGTGTAAAAACTACCAAAAATGGAATACGTAGAAATTTTAAAAAATTGGAACGATTAAAATAAAACTTCTTTTATTACTAACTAGCATATATTATCCGCTTCGCTGGGTTTAAATGAAAGTTTAAATGCACTACTCCGTATCTCATGTGTTTAGTATCCGTGAAATATGCTGTTTTCGTTTTAAATGGCATCGATTTAAACAGCATCGGAAAGATCATTGATCATCTCGGCGACCCCGATAACCATGGATTCGACACTAATATTGGCCATTTTTGATCATTTTTATATATCACTTTCTCCCCTCCCCTCTTCCAAATGGCGGGGCTGATTTTGGATTTAAACCGGATCGGAAATGTCACTGTTCATCTGATCATCTCGAAAAATATGGATCAGACACTAATATTGGTCATTTTCGATTATATATATATATATATATGTATGTATGTATAACTCCCCCTCCTCCTCCTCCGTGCTGCGGCACATGGGATCATAATTGTCACTGTTAATCTCAGCTACTCCTAAAACTATGGATTCGACATTAAATTAGTCATTTTCGAACATTTTAAAATGTTTATCCCCCTCCCCTACGTTGTACCCTCCCCTTCCTCAACTATCAAGGCTGACCTTGGATTGAAACAGCATCAGAAGTGTCACTGTTTCTCTCATCGACCCCGAAAACCATGGATTCAACACTAATATCGGCCTTTTTTGATCATTTTTATTTTTCTCTCCCCTCCCTTTTGTGTATATAGCTCCCCCTCCCCTCCTCCGTACTGCGGCACACGGCATCAGAAGTGTAACTGTTAATCTCAGTTACTTCTAAAACTATGGATTTGACACTAATATTAGTCACTTTCGATTATTTTTAAATGTTTATGCCCCTCCACTACGTTGTACCCTCCCCCTCCCCAACTATCAGGTTGAACTTGATTGAAACAGCATCAGAAGTGTCACTGTTTTTCCCATCGACCCCGAAAACTATGAATTCAACACTAATATCGGTCATTTTTGAACATTTTAAAATTTATCTCTCCCTCCACCTCCCCTACGTTGCATTGTCAAAGTGAATAGCCTAAATTAATTCCTGTCCCTAAACCCATGTATGTTGAAAATTTGATTGAGATCAGTAGGGTGGTTCAAGAGTGGTGAAGTCACAAAAGCAGTCATTTTAATTTTAATTTTTTAAACACGTATCTCCCCCTCCCCCTCCCCTAGGTTGGCTCGTCAAAGTGAAAAGATTAAAAGTACCCAAGGTCCGACCCTCATATATGTGGAAAATTTGATCGAGATTGGTTGGGTGGTTCAAAGGTTATTTGGTTTTGTTAGTTTTTATTTATACCTCCCCCTTCTCTCCCCCTCCCCTAGGATCTACCGTTAAAGTGAAATTACAAAAATGTTTCCAGATCCAAACCTCATGTATCTTGAAAATTTGATTGAGATCAGTCGGATAGTTCAAGAGTTATTAAGTTTCAAAAATAGTTACTTTCAGTGTTATATAAATTATATATATATATATATATATATATATATATATATATATATATATATATATATATATATATATATATATATATATATATATATATATATATATATCCCCCTCCTTCTTCTCCCCTACATTGCTCCGTCAAACTTAAATCATAACAACGCCTGAACCTCCCTACGTTAAAGATTTGATCAATATCAGTCAAATGGTTCAGGAGTTATTAAGTTTTATTTATTTTTATACCACTTCGCCTCTCCCACCCCTCAGTTCTACATTCAAAGTGAATAGCCTAAAACTAACCCAGCCTCGAGTCTAATCTGTTTCAAATTTGATCGAGATCGGTCGGTTGGTTCAGGAGATTTAGAGTCACAAGCATAGTGATTTTCAATTTTATGCATATAGATTTTGAACGAATATTGCCCTTTTGAAACTTTCTAGCTTTTTCCTTGTACGTTTCTACATTTTTCCTAAAAAAATGTAAAATATGTACATATAAAACAAACTAAAAATACATTTTTATACAATAACACCATGAGATAATAGAGCAAGAGCCAATGGAGTATAACTCTTTCTCTAGGGGAATTTTCGCCACTATTTTATTACTGCTCTTTAAGGTCCTTAGGGTCAGAAAATACTTGTTGGCCAACATATAAGTGCGACTCCTGGATCCTGGACCCTTTAATCCTTTAGCACTCATATATTTTTTACAGACGTCAATAGGATCTTGTTAAATGCATGTAGATCAAACTGTCTCAGCAACACTGAAACAAGCTTTACTTCGATCGATTTGAAAGAATATAGACGTTCTGTAATATGACACTTCTAGGTATTAAGGAGAAAAATAGAGGGATATTGAGCAAAGTTTCTCTAAAAGATTTTCTCTCCTTGTGATTTTCTAGTTATTACGTAACAACTTTGCACAGCAGATGAGTAACAAAATTAATATATATGCAATACTTTTATGTTGAACTATGCTGAAAATTTCATCTTGATACATCTAATAACAGTAGAGATAAAATTTATTTTGTAGTTTTCAGTGTTGACAAGCAAAATCGTAGAATAAGGAGTGGTGTTTTTGTCTTAAGTTCAGCATCATGGTTAGGCCTATATGAGAGGGGACCTGCAGTGTAATGTGGGTTCCAAACCAGAATGTAAGTGGTGTTGAAAAATTCAAGTTAGGAACAACGATAGACCCTAGAACTCCGCGCATCAGAGATGAGTGTACCAACCAAGAACGTTACCGCTTTGTAGTCTAAGTAGTATAAACAAGTAAGTAATTCCAGCTCTTCCGTTAACATCACAAATTCTTTATATTCACTATGGGAGTATGTTTAGTACAAGGGGTCCAGAAGCACGTAAAAAACACAAAATTTACAAGAGAAATGAATGATGCAAGTACTTAGACGTAACATAACGTAACCAAATCTAACCTAACCTAACATAAACTAACCTAAGCTAATCTGAACTAACCTAAACTAACCTAATATTGGTAGAAATAAGGGAAATACTATCATTTTTTGGAAAATTATGCGGGACCCCTACACTAATATAACATAAACTAAACTAATCTAACCTTACCTAAACTAACCTAACCTACCCTAAACTAACCGAATGTGAACATAAATTACCAAAATTGTAACATTTTTTTTTAGAGAAAGTAGCTGGACCCCTTCTGCTAAACATAGGCCTCACTATGTTATATGATGATGATATTGATATATATTGATGTTATATTTGCATAACTAGATAGTAACGTGTACATTTTGTTTCTGCATATATATAGCTTATAGTAGAATAAATGCATTTAAAAAACTTACGGAGATGTAGATAGTATCACAAAATAAATTAATCTAAATATTAACCTGCTTTTATTGTACTGTAATAAGTACAGGTATGTTGTGAACCAGAAAATTGCAAGACTTATAAGACTTGCTTGTACATGTAACTAACACATTAATAAATTATAATTTTCTAATTGATTTGATATCATTTCAACATTACAGGAATTTTGAGTATCGAAAGTAACAACAAAATGCAATATTCTTTCTTCACTAAAATAAAGATATATTTATATCTTTAGGTCCAGACTTAGGCCTCGTTCACTTATATCACTGAGTTTTGTTATAAACAGTTTATAACTTTTTAATATGCTAAATAATAACTTTTTAATTTAGTAAATAGTTTTGTAATATTCTAATTATAATACAAAGATTGATAAAATTATCTATCTATCTATCCATCCATCCATCCATCCATCCATCCATCCATCCATCCATCCATCTATCTATCTATCTATCTATCTATCTATCTATCTATCTATCTATCTATCTATCTATCTATGGCATAATATAGGATTCGCGTCTTTTAAGTGTTCAGCTGACGTTATCTCCCAACTATTGGCTTACTCTAATCGCGACAATATTACTCATACCCTCTGAATAGAACGAGCTTGCAGCTCATTGAAATGAAAAATGAAATCTCTAAGTTTTACGTCCCACAGATACGCCGGTTAGGCTAAAGGAGACGGTGATAATAAGAAATGAATGAAATGGAGAAAGTGGGAGAACCCTGAGAAAACCCACGATCACGGTGTTTGTCCACAACAAAGTCCACACGGTGCGAGCTGGGATCGAACCAGGGACCCCAAGTACCGGAGGTGAACGCTCTACCACTGAGCCACCGCGCCCTCTTTGCAGCTCATTGGATAGATTTACATACATTAGTACAACCAGTATGTTGTTACCTGCTAACCAATCAGATGTTTCTCTGGCATAATGGATGATGAAACAGCCGGCCAAAACATGATTTTGTGCTGGTGATATATGCTGACAAACGCAGGCAAATTTGGCAGGTATTTATAATTCGTCTCGCGTTTTCATGAAAAAAGTGGAGATACCTTTTGTGGATATCGCGCGTCATAGTAAAACCTTCACTTCAAATTTAGATTTTGGGGTATATTTTACACTCACGGATGTAGTTGACTTATCTATACCATAAATCTCTAGTTTATGGCATTGTTACTGATCGCAAACGAAAAATACTTTTTGTTGTCCATAATGATAAGAATATCAACTTTCAAGAAGTTTCTTCAGAGAGCGACAGGCAGTGTCCTTCGACACCCTAAACTCGGATCTCAATTTAGAAGCACTAACTTCAGTTCAATTTTCTACTTCATTCGTTAATTTGTGAAGCTAGCGTTGGTCCAAAAGTGCAGTTCTTCCCGGCTTCCTATTTTCAGAGGTAATGCTCTTTTTGTATCTCACAAACATTTTTGTATATACATGGTATATTGTTCTTCGAGAGACACTTCGACGAGAAAATGATGTAGCAACTGCATTTTACTATGCTTGCCCAACATCGTGTAAACCTGTTGTAAACATTGTGATGCACATAGTATAACCGCTACCAAGTTATAGAAATACTTTTTGTGGACGCCCTGTATATTTCGTAAAGACAGTTATTATTATTTCCGATTTATACTATGTTCTGCGACGCAAATAAGTTCTTTCTTTGGTGGGAATTGCTTCCTTCCCACACAATTGGACAAAGAAGTATCTCATTGTTTATATATATATATTTAAAGCATTGCTTTTGGTGAGAACATTTCAGTTAGTGACGAACCATTTCAGTGTTTCTCCCTGACTTATTATTATGCACATTATATACTGCAGTTATTTGGAACTAAATTAAGTGCTTTCTTTAATCGCTTATGGAAATATTGCAGTAGTTTAGAGAAATACTGGCTGACCAGATGTTCAAGTGACCAAAGTGGCGCCAACTGCGTTGCTTTTGCAGCTCGTTATCTGTACTTTCTCACGCCAGAGTTATCGCTGTGTCTTGTGCATTGTAGGCAGTTGACTAAAATTAACATAAATTATTTTCCGTATTCTGTTTATATGTGCACACAGGTGATCTAACTGAGTAGTCTTTAGAATGAACTGCCAACCCTCTTCAGTCGACTATTGCAGCCCGTACCTTGAGCTTTGGTGCTCAGGGAGTTTGACTCCGGTATTGTATGCAGCCACCACGCACGTTGCGTTGGGAATCAAGTATGATTTTGTGTTAAGGGGCACAAACTATTAGCCGGCGAAGGACGTTTTCTTACGGCTAGCCCTAACTAGTGAAGTCCCAGGTCCGCAGACCTTGTGCGTACATGTCAGTTATATACGCGTCCTCCAACATCAGCATTCTACTTTGGAGGCTCTCTATTTTAATTTGCTGAAGACTCATTTGTACGCTTCAGGATTGCTTGGTGCAGCAACTGGATTCCTCGTGGGATTGTCCAGGCAACTTTTCCCCCAGTGCTAATCCCCCAAGTGCGTCAATGGTGTGAGAGAAGCATTTGCAGTGAAATTTGAATTATAATCCTGTATATATAAAGGGCTACAGTGCATTAGAAAGGCAAAGTGTGATCTTAGTGATACAAATTATTATACATATTCTGTGTTCAGTGTTGTGTTCATTCCTCTTCGCTATTTTTTTATCATACTGTTTTAATAAATAAGTATAGTGTTATTTAATCCAATGTTTTCGTTGTCTGTGTGAGTGATGTTTGTGTGCGTTGTGGTCTGGATGACCGTCTGATCGTCCGTGAGGTTGTGGAGACGAGACACCCGAACCTCTCGGCGCCTAATGCTCATCTCATCATTGAGACCGACGAGCGATTTGGAAACAATTTGTAACCCTTCTTGGAGAAGTCCTTCATTGTCCTATCCAGGTAAGTTCAGACCTCAAGAGAATACTTATTGGTAGGACCACGAACCACGAACAGCGACCAGATTACACGGAGTGGTTACAAATAAATGTCCGCCCAAACAGAGACCTCTAATTGAAATGGTTACAATAGCATACAATTAGAGATACCAACAAACTTTTTCACTACCTGCCCAACACTGCTCAACTATTATGACTCATCATTCTAACCATTTATATTTTGTACCACTATTTGTGAACACTTTATGAAGCTATTGAAATTGTCACCAACACCTATAATCATGAATCTTATTGAGCTCACCTAGTATGCTTGTTGTTACCTATGAAGCAAAGTTCATAATTTTTTTCACTGTTCTCGTGAGAAGTTGAATTTACTTTCAGTAGAGCACGTGAATTTTGTTCTCTCCAGATGAAGTGAACATTGTATGGTAAATTATGGATGATGGCACCCCATATTATTCACATTGAATCATTGCTGTCTTCATTTCATGTATCAATTCTGAAATTATAGAATTCATTGATTAAAATTTTACGTTATTTTTCAACATCGAGGTTAAATACGACGAGTAGCTTCAAGTAAAATCCGAAGGTTTTTTTTTTTTAATCCGAGGATTAACACCTTATTGGGGTCAAGCCAGAAGCCATTTTCATGCAGAAAACATTGCGTTAGCCATTTGGGAGGGGGAGTTACAGGTATAACTTAGTTCTGTTAACTTCTATTTTTGTATCTTGGCTGCGCTAGAATATTACACCTGACATTATTTCTTAATTGAAAAAAATATATTTGTAATCGTTCTTAATTATTTTGCATTTCTGGGTTATAAATTAACCTAATACATTTATTCACAATCTGGAAACTAGTAGCTCGAAGTTACGTTACATATTCATCTAAAGTATTAATATTCGACATCATTGGAACTATGAATTTATTGAAAGAATACATACATAATTAAGAAAAGCATATTGTTCTTGTTGTAGCTATACGTTGTATATAATGATATTGGTTGACAGTCTCTCTTTTATATGGAGAAAATTACACTGTCAATATTTGTGCAATTCATTTTTTCTTCGTTAATTTAGCAAGTAAAGCTCGAATGTGTTGGTTTGGAGTGAATGAAGTTCCGTTTCAATTTTCCTGAATGATGTTTTTAAAAGCATTTCCTTTCTTGCTAGAAACTTCCATTATCCTTGTGTACGGTGCAAAAATAGCCTAAATATATTTAGATACCAAATATTAGATTTACTGTACAGTATCATTTCACTCTATAATTAACCAGCTCTTCCTGGCATTGAAATAACGACTTCCTTTCAGTTTCAAGAGTATTCTTTGATGAGTAAACAACTCCATAGAATGTCTGCTCTTGGGCATAGCTAATACGTTGGAAATGCAAGATTCCATATTCGCTCTTTCTCGTTTAATTTTCAAGATATAGAATTTCTTATCTTGTAGCTTGTACTTTTTCAGTAAGCTATATTTAATAATCACTTTTAATCTTCAACGAACAAACAAGAATTCTTTTAAATAGCTAGTGAAAGGGAGCATGTTACTGAAGATGATCTGACAAACCTAATGGTAGATATCAAAGTAGCCATGAATACAGTACCTTGCATTTTTTATTATGATTCCTTGTCACATACTAAAAGTAACAAAAAAACACTTCCTTGCTTACTCTAAAAGATATATGAGAAAGTTCTCGTATGTTACAATACCATGGCATCCTCCCAACGTACTCTGTAGTATATATTTCATACAGTCCTTGGAACAATTGTTTTCAAAATTAGATTTCTGTTTATCATTGTTTGAAATATTTCGAATCTTGATCGTCTTTTGACGTGTTGAGAATTTGTTTGATCTAACAAATCAATATTGAAGTAGCTAGGTATACTGTTTATCTTCATTCTTGTTCAATTTAGTTTGTGAGTATTTTCGCAGTGCTGTTTTTCACATCCAGATATTGAAAATGTCTCCCGGGAGAAGTCTTTTGAAATAAACTCTGGTTGTTTAGTTTTGTCAGTTTGATTAACATTATTCCTTGTGGGCTATGCATGGTTAAAATAGAGGTATTCAAAGGTATGGAGATTGCGAAGGGATATACAATGGTCTAGAGGGAGGATGACCTTTTAGCGTTTTAACATTAGCTAAATTAGACCTTAAAAAGAAAGTAATTTTGGCTGGTCTGCTGTATGAATGAGAAAGTTGCTTGTAACTCGTAGGAATGAATAATAATTTAGGATTTTTGAAAAGAAAGACGAGGAGAACATTCGGAATAAAAGCTAACAATCATATCAGTTAATAGAGAAAATTATATAGTGTGTATTTATTTCATATATACTTGTTATGGTCACCTTCTTTCGCCAAACTGATTAATAGAGTTAGTACCCAATTTTTAATTAAATATTTAAAAGAAAACTTTAAAACAGAACGTGTAAATATCTAAAAAAAAAAAAAAAACTGTTTCAATTAAACTGGAGCGATCAGAATAGGCCACATAATATTCGAATCAATGATATTCTGCAAATACCACTAGAGCTTCAGCAACCTTGGTAATTATAGCGTTACTCTTTCTTCGGAAAGGATTATAGACTTTACAGTTGCCTACAATACAGAAGCTGAAGCTGTCTAATCTTACAAAAGTGTCGTAAAAGTGATATGTTGTCTAGAAAAATATATCAAATCTATTTTTGTTGGAAGAGTTCTCTTTCTTCTCGTTTCGTGGGAAACCCTAGAGGACTTATCTCATGCAAAGATTGATCTATCTCATAGGAACTACCGTGCGAAATTTGTTTCCGAATTTCGATACTTGGTTGTACAGATCGTATATATTAATTTCTGTGTACCTTTCTGTAAGGCACGAGAAGACGGATTGGTTTCTTGATTGATATTTTAGCACCCGTTCAGCAGAGACATTACATGAGACGTGGACCTACAGCTTAAAGAGGGATCCGAACAATATGAGCTCACACCGGAAACCGAATTTGAGTCCCCCGCACCGAAGGCGCATACGCTAACCATATAGCCACTAGGGAGCTGAATGCACAAAAAGGAAATTTAGAATATCATTTCATGAAATGCCATCTGCCATTGAACCATAGAAGAATAGTCATATGTAATATAAAATGAGGGCAATAATAAAGAAAGTAACGGGATTTTGTCTGATAAATCTGCTTTTTGGAATCCAAATTTAATGAAAAATGGGAAAAGGAATTCTCCAGAAAACTATGCTTTCTATGCACTCTTTATTCGATCATTCTCTGCAGCCTGCCGAATCAGAAAAAAAAAATAGATGGATACTACGGCAGGTATTTTGTTTTTGAATTTCTACATTTAGATGCAATAATAAACAAGAAAGACATGATGTCTTAAAAATTAGTTACTTTAACTAATATTAAATATTCATCGAACTAGATGGTAATAAATCTATTATTTGCGCACTTCATTTTGAGAAGTAGTTTATATCTGGGCTTGCAGGTGCCGGAGTGTTGTGCTTGCGCTAGTAAAATGTCACACAAATTTTTAGTAGATAAGTGGTTTTACTACTCGGTAAATGAGTTTTTTGAAGACATGTATAAATGTGATTTGTTAATTATGTTATAATGTGTAAGCTTACACAGTAAAAAACTGGTAGTGTTAATTCAACTCAATTTTAGCACAGGGCAGTGGTTCCAGCGTGACTACCGCTATGTGGTGTTAATTCAACACAGACCCCGCGGTGTTGGTGTTTAACACAGGGGGTGTGTTACGTTTTTAACACAAAACCGGTGTTGAGCGCTGTTAAATTCGGATCTGTATTAGTATTCTCGGTGTTGATTCGACACTATGTCAGGGTCGGTAGTGCTTGGAAAAGTGCTGAGTGTTACTCCTTACTGTGTTGCACCCACACGAAAAAAGTAACACAGTGTGTAGTGTGTTAATATTACACTAGGTCAAGTATCAATATAACACAATCTTTGTGTTATTTCAACATCATTTACTTATTTTAACACAATCTGTGTCGTAATTCAAGGTTAAAGCCGTATAAGTAACACAGTTTTGGTGTTAATTCAACACTCCCTGTGTTAAAATTCAAGGTTAGACTACCAGATTAACATTATTTTTGGTGTTAGTTCGACTCCATTTCTGTGTTACTACGACACCTATTTCGGTGTTGAAATAACTCCGTGTGCGATGATGATGGAACCATGTGTTCGAAAAGCTTGTGATGTACGTGCTTACGCTTACCGAAGACTAATTTTAAAATAAGAATAGTAAACTACAGCACATTTCATTTAGAAAATCTTCATAAAATTTTTTGTCGTCCTCCCCAACATTTATTGTGAAGTATTTCTTGATGGTGCGAAACACAACCTTCACCAACATCTTGTTCAAGAATGACAGAAACTCTTACCTTTATCCTTATAATATGTTTGCCTCTTAATCGTGTTTCTACTTGTTTTCCGCGATATTTCAAACACAGTCCCCGATGTTGACTGGCGTGTTCTAGTGCAGTGTAGAAGTGACACAGTAATATAGTGTTGTTTCTCGTTGTTGACATATTTCTTCAGAAACATTATGTAAAACAATTGAGAACACATCGTGCGGTTTGCATGTTGAAATTTTGCGAATACCCGGATTTCTTTTTGTATTTCTTTCTACTATGTTTGTCTGTAGCTTCACTAAATAAGCGTTTGTAATTAGATGCCCAACATATTTGGCAATCACGCAGAAAACAACACCGAAGATTCTACACTTGTGTTAATTTAACACACAGGCTGTGTGTCATTTCAACTACCGGCATTTGACACACAACTCCAAATGGAGAGTGAGTTGTTCTAACCACCTGTTTGTGTTTATTTTAACACAATCGTGTTAACACATACGCATGTCGTTGAAATAACACAGCGATTTTTTACAGTGTATACAAGTCATGGTTATGTATATATTTCTCTATTTGTAAGTTTTATAACACACACACACACACACACACACACACACACACACACACACACACATATATATATATATATATATATATATATATATATATATATATATATATATATATATATATATATCAGGGTGTTAATGAACTATATCGACAAACTTTAAGAGGTGATTCCTCACATCAAAATAAGAGAAAAAGTTCATATGGACCTATGGCGAAAAATGCATAGTTTCAGAGCTAGGGTTCTAGGGTTGACGAAAATCGAGAAAAAGCTAATTTCAAGAGGTCCTATTTCAAATTCGAGAGACTGTGGATGGTGGTCCTTATTAGCGTAAAGGAAGTCACGCATACGCAATCCAAAAATGCATATTTCATTAATGTTCAATGGGTGTACGGATTATTCCCTGCAGGGTGAATTTCCAGACATGCCATGAACCGAATTTTGAGATATGTTCTGATTTTATGATTGGTCCAAAGTAGGCAAACGATAAGCCTTGATAGCAATGAACACGGAATCCTTTAGCGCGATGTCGGAAGTGTTAAGGATCGTCAGCAGCACGGTCTCTCGTACTCGGGAAAACGCATGGTGCGATGGTTTCTCTCACGCTTATAAGTGAAGAAAACGTGAAATATACCGTGACGAAATACATATCATCACACGTTATTCCAAACACAAAGAAACATGGAGCTGCCTGTTCCTAACACTTCCGCCTTTCCTCCAAAGCATTCGATGTCAGTTCTTGTCAAAATTTAGCTCCTGCCTTCTTTCGACCCTTCTTGAAATCAGGTTATATTTGAAAACACTATTGAAAATATGTCTGAGAATTACACCCTGTAGGGAATAACCTTTACACGTATTGACAATTGATGAAATAAGCACTTTTGGATTGTGTATGCGTGGCTTCCTTTACGCTGATAAGGACCACCATCCACAGTCTCTCGAATTCGAAATACGGCCTATTGAAATTGAGCTTTTTCGCGATTTTGGACAGCCCTAGCTCTGAAACTATGCACTTTTCGCCATAGGTCCATATGAATTTTTTCTTATTTTGATGTGAGGAATCACCTTTTAAGGTTTGTCGGTGTAGTTCATTAACACCCTGTATATATATAATTATTTTGTAATTTTGACAACTGTATAGGTACTCTATATTGGAGAGGGCACATCATGGTTCTTTTTTACAAACGATGTTCGTAAAACCCGATAGTGAAACTGACGGGAACGTGTTTAATCTTCGGAATGACTATACAGTTAAAGGTATCGTTATCTGCAAACACAAATCGGAGTGATCATAAATTAGATAGGTGATTTTTATAAGAACAAAAGCAGGTTGATGTCCCTGGGGTCATGTCTCTTCGCGTAGTTATCCGATCGAAGTAGTTAGGATGGTATTCGCAACCGAGGAGTACGGAGGTAGCGTCATGGAAGATATGAACAATCTGGAAAACGAAGCGCAGTTCATTTGATATGATTGTAATTGTGAGTCGAAGCTGGAGAAATCTTCTCGTCGAATTGTGGAATGTTCGCAATCTCTTTCATTCTTTTGCTGACGTTTGTTTCCTGGTTTGAATACTACTTCACTTGAGAGAGTTGTTTATTCGGTTGAAAGTTGTGAGCCTAGTAGTTAACAGACTATAAATGCAGGCCTGTATCCAGGGGGGTCTTGGCCCCCCCTAAATATTTGTTGGCCCCCTCTAAAATTTTCACGGTAGGCTTGCAAATGAAATATAATATGGTAATGAACTATAATATTGTTGGATCGGGCCCCCTAAACTTCAGCCGCCCCCCCCCTAAATTTTTGGGCTGGCTACCGGCCTGTATAAATGCCCATTATAACATTTGGAAAAAATGTTGATAGTGTGTGAACAAACTTATAAAAATCATATGATTGCGATTGCAGATTCCGAATTATTGTTAAGGGGGCATACTACTAAATATTTTTCGAAACCTAACAATTCTTCTTTTGTCAGTTTTTGTAAATGAGTGGGTGAATGAAATCTTACCCCAATAATAGATAATGTTATTCTATACTTGAAAATATGAATAGTAAGAATTTTCTGTGTTGCCATCCATAGAAATTACAGTGTGACCAGAGTTTGAATTACCTAAAAATCTAGATTAAGTCAACGACTAGAAAAATGAACTCAACGGTAATTGATGACTTATCATGCTGTCTATGTTCCTTGTTAACTATTTTTAAATAAAATTTGTATTTATTTTGTAATAACGTATGTAAGTTATTACGAAATAAATACATTTTTTTCCCCGAATGTTTAGGAATGTTTGGTTAACTATTTCTGATTTTTGTATGTTGGGCAACAATGGAAAATTCTATTTTTCTTGCGTGAATCAAAGACGGATTCTTGCGCGCGAAAAATAAGATTGTTAAGCTTCTGAACTTATGAAACAATTAACGTATAATAATAAGAATTCTTTACTTTTTAGGATGAGAAAACTATATGTACAAAAAAAAGTGAAATATTTTCCAGGAATGAAAATGTACTGTACCTCTGGAAGCGTACAGAAGTTATCGCAAAAGTATAATTATAAAAATGTTTTTCTTGCAATGAATAATAATAAAAAAAAAACCCTTCTGCATGTGAAGGCCAATTAAATAGAACACGTAAACAATATGTTTTCCAGGAACGGAAATTACACACGAGGATACGAAAGTTCTGACAACAATAACAATAACAATTGCACTATCTCTGCTGGAATAACTTCAGTTAAATAGGAGTTTCCGCTAGTGTATCGGGAAACTAGATCTATGGAAATCTAAGAGAGTTTCCTCTCTCTCTTTCTCTCCCTCTGTGTGTCTCTCTGCTGGAAAACTTAGTAGATTTATGGGTCAATAACCTTTGGCTTCCCCACTCATATATCTCTGGTGCTGCCCTGTGCACTTGGGAGGTATATGAAGCACGACTCTGTTTCCAATAGGAACCCACAAAGGATATCTCGGCACAATGTAACAACCAACAGGGTTTGGAACTGAGGAAGACAAAGAACAGACGCAATTTACATTTAATTACTGCAGCTAATGTGGTTTCATGGGTAGTAGGAGGTTATGTTTCTATATAGTTAATGATAACAATTGTAGTGTTGTTATTAGATTTGATATTTCATGTTCTCGACGTATGTACGGTACATATATTTTACAAGTTAAAGACCTCTTTCTCTCTCTCTCTCTCTCCTACACACATATATACACACACACATACTAGTATCAAGTATAGACTTACACATGGATGTCTGCCAACCAATTAGTGAGCAGGGTAGAAGCTAATATAGCGATTCCCATTCTATCGATAGAGTTGAATATTTTCTCTCGTAATTAGAATGAAACACGATCACCCAAATTATTTGATTTTATTAACAATGAAGCAATTCGTTTTTCAGAATTCTCTCTCTCTCTTATTTCTCTATTTTAAATATTCCTAGATGAAGCTTGGCTGGTGTATTCAGAGTTTAACGTTCCTTTCAACACGAAGACTATATGAGATCATAACGTGGAATCTGAACCACATGAGCAATCACCGGCATTCGAACCCGGGACTTCAACACCTTCTATATGAAAGATTTTCCATTTCAAATGTCTTTTCTTTACCAGTTAGATGTAAAACGTGGTCTATTGCTTGGACTTTACTGCCTTTACAAGGTTCTTAGCGACGAAATTAAGGAACAGTGTTCCCTCAATCTTTCGTACTTATTTAAATGTGCCGGATAATAATCTGAGACATGGCGCAGGCATAAGAGTGACTAATGATATTAAAAAAAAGAACTACTTTGTAGGCTGTATCGTACAAAAAAGGGGCTTGGTAGACTGGCCATCTCTGATAACATACTTCTCAAATTAACTCCGTCATTACACGTTCGAAAATTTAACATATTTTTTAAAGCTTTCATTGATTTATCTTTCAAACCCAGATTCATGACCCAGAAATAAAAGAAATATATTTGCATGTCTTTCAATTTTTGACAAATGATTACAGATGTTTTTATTTTAAGTATCTGTAAAGAAATAAGCATAGAGATTACACAGTCTTCAGTTGAACAAATTTTACTTTTTCTTTGTGCATTAAAGAATGGTAACATAAGAGAATTTTCTTTTTTCCAATACTTTTTTTTAAGAGCATGAGTGTCCTTGTCATCTTTGCATTTCTTTTCTTTCAAAGATTCTTCCAAATTCTCTTGTGTAATTTGAATCTCCTTCAGATACCCCTTTTAAAGAGTCTTTTGAAGTTGATGTATGACTTCACCAAGCAGACAATTTGCAGATTCTTTGGCGGCATCGTACTTCCTCTTCCTTTCATTAAGATTGCTTTAAACTTCATCTATGTACTTCTTAGCTCTTCTAGTAATTTTCAGCCTTTTTCTTCTGCTTTTTTTTTCAACTACGTTTCCTCTTCCTTAAGTGTGATACTTCTTTTCTGAAGTAGTTGCTGTTCTTTCAGAAACTGTTGGTAAAGCTTATGAGCATTTTGATCCAAGGCAACCATTTTCTTAGAAATTGGAACGACACGAGTCACATTGTTATAAAACTTCAAAGTATCTTTTACCATCAGAATATTGTTTAAGGTTTTACAAAACATTTGTGTATTTTCTACTGTAAGATAATTTCTTGCTACAGAGTTCTTTGAATGTTGGCAATGCCATGAGAGAGGCAAAGTGTAGACCTGTCACTTTACTCATCATTTTACTCATCATTTTACGCATCATTTTACTCACCAGAGGAAACTTCAGTAAATCACCTTCTCTATTCAGTTCCATGAAAGGATCTCAGTAACTGTCAGTATGTGAAGAGGTGAATTTACTTTCCTCAAGCTGCAGGCATTTTCACTCGGCAACAAGCTAATCATATGAAATAGTCACAAAAAATGCATTTACTACAGTTACGACGTATCTCTTTGTGATTTTCTTGCCTGGATTATATTTTACACAAATGTTTATCACCTGAAATAAAGTGTGCTTGTATCTCTTCAAGAGTTGTAGAACATCTGCTTGTGGTAACTTAACACTTCGCTTTTTGTTTCCTTTGAAATGACAGCTTGTATGTCAGGCAGTAAATTATCAAATTCAAACAACCTGCTATTTGTCCAGTTGTATGAAGGTGACTTCATTTCACTAACAGCAACACTTTTAGACACTGCCAGCGATAGTTACAACGACTTCTAGTAACTCCGTATATGAAACATGATTCAATGAAATTTCACTGTGGAAAAGATGTTTGAATTTTTGAAGTAATTTGGTCGAAGACAGCGTGAAGGGAAGTTGAAAATCTTGTTAACATTGGGCTCATCAGAGTCAGTCATTTGCGTATAGGTCAGGAACAGACTGCATTGCTGATAGCCTTGCTTATGAAATTATACAGAGTAAATGCATGAGCGTTTCCAGTGAAGAAAGTCTCCAAATGTCTTCTAACAATCTGGTAATGGTAACTTGTAGCTCCTTCTTGTCTTCAACATTTGTACTTTCATTATAGAAAGTGGGGTATAGCAATGAGCCGACATCGTCCATTATTTCGCACACCCGATGGAAGACTGTTACAAGTCAAAAATATACATTTGAAGGAACATGGCTTTTAAACTTTTCTTATTCTATCAAAATCGCTCCCTGGAATATTGGTATTTTTGTCATCTAGGGGTTAATTTGTTCAGTTACGTTTCTGCGAAAATACCACCAGGTGGAGCTCGCTTCTCTCTCCCTATTCTCTTTTAGGCGATAATAGCTCATAATTTCCATTTTATTGAGTTCGAACACTCTTCTACCGGGTGTGCGATTTTTTCACAGAAATACACACCAACCAGGAGCGTCTATGGTGGGAAAACTTTCAAGCAATCCTACAGGAAATATTCCTTCAAGTGTAGCTTCGATATCTGTATATGGGTTGGATGTGTAGTAGCCACAAATGCTTTTCATTGTCCATATCAATTTTATAACCATATCTCTATCCTTGGTACTGTAAATACGCACAGTTGATACACACATCGTGGCCTTAGTTTGACAAGGTTCTAATTGCACGTGACTACATTTTGAGAGAAACGCTTTTAAAGTTTTATTAGGCTATAGTTTTTTTTTATTTATAAACTAATCATTATGATGTTTGTACACAATGATTAACTGCCTACAAGGTTTACGACGGTACCGGGTTCGGGTGCCGCTATGCTCGTATGAGGGTTTATTCAAGATACGACGGATGGGGATCCTAGGCTGGTTACCCACCATCACTAACGGGAACCCCTGGTGCAATTTTCTCCACGGCACTGAGTGAATAGCGCACTGTCAATATCATCTGGTATTCACCAATGGTCAGTCATCCAAGTAGTGATTAGACTTTGCTCTGCTTAACTTCGGTGAACACGTGGGGACCAGTAGACATATGCGGCTGTGGGGGTCGACTTTTATATTAATAAAATTCAATAATTATGATGCCACAGACACCAAAACATTGTGGTCAGGCTATAGCAACTACTTATTGGAGAAGAACAGTAATATTCTCTTTATTACCATGAGAGAAAGAGAAAGACAGAAAGAAGAAAAGAAAGAAGGAAGGAAGAAAGAGTGCAATATAGAAAGGAGGAAGAGAAGATGAAAAAAGGCAGAATTCGAGCTTGCAAGTGTGTGTGTGTGTGTGTGTGTGTGTGTGTGAGAGAGAGAGAGAGAGAGAGAGAGAGAGAGAGAGACCAAAGTTTGTGCACGTGTTGGAAGCAAAACTGTACAAAAGTTTCGGCCCACAACTACATTGCCTGCTAGCCACTAGAAATAGCCATTAAAATTTTCTCGAAATAGTTCCAAGACAGCAGTTGAAACCACAAGAATGCTCATAAGAATGAACAGTTTATTTCAATTGAAGAAAAATAGATGAAAATAGACATTCTCCCATTGTTCCAGTTCCTTTCCTCCATCTCCGGTTTGCTTGTAACTAATGTTTTAAGTAGATATTTAGAACCTACATGCGTTTCTTTGAATATTAGGGTATTATTTAAGTCATTATCTGTTATTGCTATACAGTTACAGAATGAGAAATTAAAATGTGATTAAATGTTCAACGTATCTACAAGTACAATGTATTTAATATTAAAAGTTATGTTACAAGGAAACACAGGTAAGAGAGACATAAAATGTATGGAATTCAATATGTAAGATAATAGAAAACATCTGACTGCTATTCTGTAAATACAATTATTCATCAGCAGGTTTGAAATGGTAATCTTCAAAACAGCAACTTTAGCAGTAAAGAAAATTCTCCCAATGCAGTGGCGGATAGTTAGGGGTCTGTAAATGCCAGGTACCCTAACCCAAATCTTGACCTCCTTCTCCGTTGTTGCTATGTTGATATAAACTAAAATATTGAAAAAGGAGCATAAGCCGATAAATACTTTAAACTATCAAGTACAGACGCAAAAAACAGTTTTTTTTTTAGCAGAATTTCCTCCCTTCATCATAAAAAATAAGAATCGGAAACTTTTGCTTTTCTGACTTTTCATGATTTCCTTATTCAAGTAGTATCTTTGTATTTCTGTAGTGGATTTTACAATTAGAAAAAAAAACCGCAACTTAAAAATACTCATTGCTTATGAGTTGTACGTTCAGTCTGGGGTGAATATCGTTATTGATTTTCGAACTGACATTTCATGGTTAGCCAGCAAGTGTAAGTTATGCAACCCAGCATACCACAACAGTCATGTTGCAACCCAGCATACCACCTGAAAGTTTTATATACAAAGTACCTGAAAGATATATCTTGATATGTGTTTTACTGGCTGCTTAAATTGAAATTGACGGACAAAAAAAAAAAAAAAAAAGAATTATCATACATTATGAAACAGATAAAAAAAAAAATGTTCTGGTATAGAACTTGGCTTATGTCTCGTTCTCCGTTCGAGAAACACTTTATTGGAGCTTTAGATATCCTATTAGTATCTCACTATAAGTTCAGTTTACAAAATAAAAAGTAGTTTTAACGGTTGTAAAAGTTCATTATTTACAGAATCTATTCTTTCTTTCTTTTATATCGCGTCAATATATTTGAAATAGGAAACTTGGTAATAGTGTTTTAAACCATTTCCCGCTCGAATTTAAACGGCCTTAATTAATGCTATGTACTGTATATAGAAAGATATACTTGTTATGCATAACCTTCTACATAAAAGATGTTTGTAGCTTCAAAATACTTAAGTATTAACTGAAATTGCAGTTTGCGTATAAATTCTGAATGACAATTTTCCCCTCTAAATCAAACTACTACATTTTCAAAACAGTTATTGCTAACATTATTGAGTTTTAAATTTAGAAATTTATGTCCTCGAACAATGTGTTCGGACTACAAAAAACATTAAGTCCACTGATTTGTCCTTTTTCTTTCCTATCAAGCGACTGATTATCCTTGATTACTATTGAACTTCTCATTTTTTATCATCGGAGTACAGTTATTTCTTCGCGTTATAATATTTAAAGAAAGGTGAAAGTACTGTTAAGCCTTCACTAAAGTTAAAATGTTAAAAAGTCGTTTCCCAGGCAAAAAAGCTGTAAAAAGTTTCTCTCCCGAGTTCTTGCACCTTCACTATCAAGCATTCGGAATTATTCTTTTTTTAATGCAATAAAATACTCCTTAAAACTATTAACCTCTAAACAAGTCATTAAAAAAAGTTGACTATAATGAGTTTCAAATGTAACGTTTGTTACAAAACTATATTTTGATTCTTTCATTTGTGTGATTCTTTTCGATTGAAAAAAATTCTCATTTTGTATAAATGAAGTAAAGACAGTAATTATTCAGATCTCACATTAATGAAAGGTACTTGCCACCGCATTAAACTTTGTCGCTCCAATTCCTTAAACTAAATTATGTTGTGCTGCATGAAATGTGAACAAAATTATAAGGCGTTTACGGGAAACCACACAAAGAAAACTCATCCCCAAAAGTAAATTACTTCTTGTAGATTTTTTTTAGAAGAAAAGACTTATCCCATATGTCAGGGTTATTAATAAAATATTTGTTTATAAAATAAGTAAATCACATGAGTGATATTTTACAAAATTATAAAAAAAATAAAAAGAAAAAGAAAAAGAAAAAAAGAAAAGAAAAGAACACTTCAGTAGTACGATAAACTACTTCTTGAGAATATTCTAGTGGAAATGATTTATGCATCATAGGAACAATAATGGAATCTTTATTTGCGAAATACAGTCAAAATTTGATTGAGAAAGTATAGTACGAAAATACATAAACTCCAAAAATAAACTATTTCTTGTAGATTCGTTCAGGACAAGTAAGTTATACCATATAGTCAGATTATTAATGACACATTTGTTTATTAATATGAACAAAATCACTTCAATTGTTTTCGAGAAAATCGTCCGAAGAATCTTACTCCTAAGAGTAAACCACCTTTCGTAAATGTTTTGAGAACAAATGAGTTAAGCCATATTGTCAAGTCATTTAAGAAATATTTATTTATGAAATATAAACAAAATCGACTAAGTTGAATCTACGAAATGGTTTAAAAAAATATACCCCCAAGAGTAAACTATCTCTTCTCGATTTTCCCAGAGAAATGACTTATACCATAATATTGACTTGATATTGAAAAATTGATATATGCCATATAAACAAAATCGTTGGAATAGTTTTTTTAAAAATAGTAATTTTTGTATTTTTACCCTTCAGTAAATGTATTTTGTCACCAAGAGAGCTGATTTCACTGTAAATTAGTGGGGGGCATTTAGATGCAGAAGGCACATATGAGGATTATGAGACAAATTACATTCAAATTACGCCAAATATTGTATATTCATAAATACAATCCTGGGGTCCACATGAGTTTAGCAAGATCGGCTCCCTTGAATGTCATGGCATATTTCACTTGTTTTTACACGTGAAACAAATCATCTCAGAACTCATTATTTCAAACACGAGGGACTGTTGCGTTGGCGGTACCTAACATTTCTGAGTTCAGGCTAAAGTATCCCGTGTTTACTGCTGTCAAGGCTTATCTTTGGCCTACTTTGAACCCATCTTGAAATCAGAACATACCTGAAAATTTTGTTGAGAGTACGTCTGGGAATTGTATCCTGTAGAGAATCCCTTACTGTCCCGTTGCATATTGATAACATACGCATTTTTTGATTTATGTGTATGACTTGCTTTATGCTGATATGAACCGGCACTCCACGCAGGGTTGAATTCAGGGGGTTGCCCGGGGGGGGGAATCTCTCCCCCGAAGAAAATTCATTCCCCCCCGGAGAAACTCCCAAAATTTCAGTCACAAAATGTAGAAATTACTTCACCCAATTATTTGCTTTTCTTTCCGTGTACGTGCAGACGAAATCCGATCTCTCAATATACATATAAATGACGCAGACCCATTCTATATAAATGTTAACATGTAACATCTAAGATAGAATACCAAATAGTGAATAAAACTTGTATTTCTTAACGCTATGACTGAGTTTGGCAGAACATGAAATTGTTTACTGTTGAAGAAAGGTTTGTATTTTAGTAGGTACTATACTCTCGCCCTATATTATATATTAGTAGATAGCACTAGCACAGGTTGAGATACGAAAGGAAAGATAGGGAAGATCTTTCGATCATTCCATATAATCTCTCATGTCAGCAGACTTCAGTTCTTGAAAATATACAGTTCCTACATTATTTGAAATAGGGCGCCTAAATCCCATTTCTCGCATCGGAAGTAACAGACGTAAATGTGTTTTACGATTGTTAAAGTAAACACATCTTTCTTTAATTAAAAATAATTCAGTTAAAGGGTGAGATTCAGTGGGCGTCATTTAGAGGGATCAGGGAGGAACAGTTATCCCTCCTTGATTAGAGACTTATATAGAATTTATCAATATGATAATAGTATATAAGTGAAAGATTGCTATTGAAGGTGGCCAAGATCCTGCTCAGTGCCGTTCCATGGGGGAGGGGCAAGCGGGGCGACGGCCCCGGGCGCCGAAGTAAGGGGTGAACAATTCGGGAGGGAAAAAGAAAAGAAAAGAAGGAAAGAAAAACAGAGGAATGAAATACATGTGGACATATATAAAATGAAAGGAAAAAAGTAATGAAAAGTGCTCAAAATCAAGGAAAAGCAGGGTTTACTTTTTAAAATTTTCCCACCTTTGGCGGCTGGTCTGTCGACCTCACTCATATATACGGGGATGCCGTCGTATACTCTCGCGCCAAGCGCTGATTTTCCACGACACGGCACTAATCCTACTGAAGATTTCGTCAACTAAACTATTGATGTATATGCAGTGAAGAAGCCAAGGCTAATATGTTTGATTTAGAATCAGAAGTGTGAGAAAGAATGATAACTTTTTATTAAGATATTCCTAAGTATGTTTGTTTTAGGAGAAAAAATATTTCAGTTAATTTAAATCTTTTTAAAAATTTTTACATTAGTAACAAACAGTAATTACTGAATATAGGAAATAATAAAAATAGTTACTGTAAATAGCAGTTAAAGTTTAGTGTAAACTATTTTTGCCAGTCTTTATTTAATGTTTTAGATGAAATCAAACGATTGTTTTCTTAAAATTATAATCTCATTGAATATTTATCAGCAATTAGTCTCAATATTAGGTAAGATGTGTATGTGAATGGAATTGTTAAATATGCTGCTTTCTTGAAAAAAATACAGAAAAATAACCCTCCCCCGAGCAGTTGACATTCCCCCCCGGGTGTAAATGTCTGAATTCAACACTGACTCCACGGTTTCTCGAATTCGAAGTAACACTCGTTGAAATTTAGCTTTTCCACGATTTTGGACAGCCATTCTGAAACTATGTATTTTTCCCCTTTTTATCTTAGATGTGAGGAATCGTTTCTTAGAGTTTGTCGGTATGGTTCATTAATATTCTGCATAATGAAACTCTGCCACTTTCCCGAGAAACCTTGGAAGATTCTGGGAGACCCTTCATGGCCGAGTTTCGAAACCATAACCTCACTAATGATCCACAGCCGCTTTCTCTATATAGTCCAATATCGATAATGTTAGTCTCAAGTTTGCTGTTGTTATAATAATAATTATTATTATTGTGGAAAAGAAGCTGTTTGTCTGGAAATTTGTCCTAAAATTTATAATATTTTATGTTCATGTAACATATGCGTGGATGGGTGGTAGACTCTGATATCGCAGACATGTGTTACGAAAGCTCTTCTTTACACAAGTTTGTATGTGGACATTTCAGTTTCCATAAACGGATTTCGTAACAGTGAATTGTGAGAGCTCAACGCCACACGTGGGAATTATGCCAAATGATTGAAATACATTTTAAAAAACACAATTATTTTAGCTTGCCTGGAGCTTTAAGATATTCCTACTTAGCCCAAGCCTCCTAGTTTGCCTGGATTTCTGAGGTCTCCTGTCCACTCTGCTTGCCTTGAGCATTATGGGAGCTTAACCACTCTCCTAGCTTAGGTAGAGCTTTGAGATATTCCTAACCGCAACCACCCAACTTGCATGTAGTTTTGTGATTTTCCTCTCAGCTCAGTTCGCTTGGAGCTTTGTGGGACTCCAACCTCTCTTTGCTTGCGTGGAGCACTAAGAATCCTAGCTCTCATCCAATCAGCTTGCTTGAAGGTTTGTGGGGATCCTTTTCTTGTCTACCTGAGCCTTGGTACACTTATTTACCTTAATTACTAACCAGATTTTGTATTAATCTCAGTAAATCTGTGTTATATTATTTTATAACAGTAACTTTTATAATAAACGGTTGTGGAAGAAATCCGATTCCCGTGTGTAACTTGCTCTACATTCTACCTCAACAAGGTAATTTTACAATACACTCCAGTGTTGCCACACTTGGTACAATTGTAACAAATTCAGCTCTTTTTGTCATTCATCGGCCCGTTGGCACCACACTGGCATTTTCAGCCCCTTTTGTGAAAAAGTTCGTTCAATTTTACCCAATTCAGCACCATTTAATAAATATTTGTCACATTTTCAACAGACTTTTCCTACATCTTACGTTACTCATACCGCATAACGCTACGAACTTTGTGTGGAAAATTCGTAATTCGAACTATACCGAGAAACAAATGACGCTAGATGGGCGCATCCGCGCCGCGTATGAAGGAGACGAAAAAGAAGCAGTGTGGTAGAAATTTTAACTTGAAATATTTTTGAAAAGCAGCACACACACGTTGAATCAAGTGTTGAATATTCCGAAGAAGACCAGCGTGTGCTCAAGTACGTCTTGTGTCGTTGCAAAGATTCTACACCAAAACGATAATAGCACGAAAAAATATATTGACGTAGTTGCGGCCAGGGTCGGCCTTAGGTGGTGCGGGGCCCGATTGGGAACATTTTGCGGGGCCCCAGGTTTACAACTAACTCGCACCAAGGTCTGCAAAACACACACACACACACACACACACACACACACACACATATATATATATATATATATATATATATATATATATATATATATATATATATATATATATATATATATATATATATGTATATATATATATATATATAGGTAATCAATAAAGCTCTCCGTTATATATATATATATATATATATATATATATATATATATATATATATATATATATATATATATATATATATATATGTAACCAATAAATCTCTTCCGTTTTGGGGAGGTCGGTGTTCAATTGGCTCTCACGCCGTGACTTGAATGTTAATGGTGATAAGGCGAAGGCCAGTTGTTCTTGTGGGAATATCCAACATACTACCTGGTTGTGGTAGTTCAATTACCGTGAATTTGCGTATGGACAGAGTAACCAGGGACCTCCACAGAGCGTCATAATGGTGTGTATGCTGTATGAGTTCAAACTAGGGTCAAAGGCCGTTGCAGCGGGACGGACGATATGCCAGGCCTTTGGTGAGGGTGTTCTGAGTATGCGGACAGTGCAACGGTGGTTTAACAAGCTTAAGGGCGGTGACGAAACACTCGAAGACGCACTGCGTGCCGGAAGACCAACATTTGTACATAATGAAGATCTTCAGGCGGAAATTGAGGCGAACAGTGGCCAGACATGTGAGGAACTGGGACTACAATTCAGCGTGAATGGAGAAACCATTCAGTAGCACATCCATCAACTTGGGAAGCACCATAAGTTGGGTCAATGAGTCCCACATGATTTGACTCCGGTCCAGAAAACTACGCGAGTATACAACTGTGTTTCTTTGCTGTCTCGTGTGAGGAAGGAGCCATTTCTGGACAGGGTGTTGAGATGTGATGAGAATTGGGTCTTGTACGAAGCTTCACGTCGCTAGTACCCCATGAACCGGTTCCAGAACAGCCGAAACCAGCACTACACCAGAAAAAAGTCCTTCTGTGTATTGGCTGGACTGCTCGCGGCATCGTGCATCGAGAACTACTACGAGCTGGTCAGAACACCAACGCAACTGTTTACTGTCAGCAGGTGAGTCGTGTTGAAGAAAAAACTCAAAACTCTGGAGCCAGCACTTCTGAATCGCAAAGGGGTCCTCCTATTACAGAACAACGCTAAGCTCCACGTGGCTAGGATTACCTAGGGGAGACCATTCTACACCTTGGATGGAGAACATTATTGCATACAATATACTTCCCGAACATTGCATCGTCCGATTATTACCTGTTCCATTCCTTGGATAATCACCTTAGAGGACACCAGTTCAAATCCCTAGTAGTGGTGCAAAATGCACTTGATACCTTCTTCACTTCACGGCTCACCAAGCTCTACCGCGATGGAATCCATGGCCTTCCAGAACGTTGGTAGAAGGTTGTCGATGCTGATGGGACTATTTTTTTTATCTTGCAGGTACTTCTTAGGTGACATATCGATGTTCGAAGGTGGTGGGTGAAAAAGCGACAGAACTTTCTTGGTTAACTTTATATATATTGCGCTCTCCCTGCTGGTCTAATGGCTATATCCATTTCCCTTTATAACGTTTCTCCATCTGCAAAATGTTCTGGTGAAAACGTTAACCCTGTTCATTGCTTATAGCAGCTAATTTTTCAGAGAAATAACTCAAATGGAAATGGAGACACTGAATGAATTTTAAAATACATATTTCTCACTCGCATTTTTTCAAGAAGGTTTTGTACCAGTATTTCATAGTTTCCTTCTATAACAAATAAATCTATCGATGTTTCCTGATCAAACTTGGCAGAGAAGTGTGGAATTTCAAGAAACGAGCGTAAGTAAAATTTAAAGTGTTTCCGTCCATAAAGACGGCAGCAGTACCCAAAAACGTGATTGATCAGAATAAGCAATAACGTGTTTCAAATTTGAAAATTTCATTTTATTTGTAAAACGTGTGAAGGAATGAAAAACAAAAACACATTAATCAACACTGGGAGGAAGAGAACATGTATTTGAGGGTATGCTCATCATCGCCGCCATCTTGAAGTAGGCCATCTTCTATCTCGTTTGACTTTTTTAAATAGGAAGGAGATCAAGTAATATCAAATTGGGCTAGAATTTTACGAGAAGTACAAAGGTGAAGTCTATGTTTCCATACTTTTATATTTGTAAGACATAATGAAATGCACGTTGATATGAATTCGTTGGTTCAAAGATTTCTTAACAGCTGTATCTTTTTGAAAATAATTTAAGTCAGGAAAACTTAATGTACGCTAGTGAGAACATCCTAGGGAACTACTTATGAATTGTATAATCAGCCTGAAATCGTTATCGACTGCAGACAAAATGAAATGGTGATGAGGCAATCACAAATCTTAAGGAATTGATGGAAAATGGATTATGTACTTTCCATTGGATTATTCGAGATAGAAGACAAACCTTCATAAGTAGCCACCTATTCAATACGCACTAGTATACATTCGGTTTTCCTGTCTTGATTAAAAAAAATACATCCACGAGATTTTTCGCAGTAGAGGGCAAAGTTTGCCCTCTGGTTTTGTATTTTTAATATAGCTATAATAAGAGAAAGGATATGCAAAAAAGTCACACTGAGACTGATTTATTTGATACCGTCTCGGCATTCATGGTAGTATCACATGACATGATTAGTAAGAGTGCCAGCAACTTTTAGCCTACTTAGTGTTCAAAATAAAAGAGGGTGTACACTCAGAATAATAATATACATTTTTACACAAACTCAAAGAAAACAGTATTTTTACGCCCAGGGGTGTGTGTAAGGAAGTTTTGGCGAGTGTTAGGGATGTGCAGAATACTCCCTTGAAATAATACTTATTTTTACAAAGAAAAGTAAATGTAAAAAAATACAGAAACTACTGCAGTATTAAATTCAGAAAATATTTGCTTATACTCAGAAACTTAATACAAATCATTTCTTTAGATCCCTAGTTGTTAGGGAGAAGTAATACCCTCCCTTGTGAAGTCTATGGATGTATCTGTATTGCAATATGGTGTTATATGTACTTCACAACCGTGAGTAGTAGAGCCATCTTACGGTACCATAGCCACTTAGCGGGGGCCCCCGCGAGCAGAATGGCATGTGTTAATTACATGTATTAAGACCAAAATTTAGTCATAAGGACCACAACACACTTTGTTTCTCTGAGGCCTAATATGCTGTTACAACGACACCGGAGAGTAGATTTGACTGAACACTAGAGTATACGGCACTAGCGCGGGGCCCCCTTAGGCGCGGGGCCCGATTGGGAGCAATCGGTCCAATCGACTTAAGGCCGGCCCTGGTTGCGGCTTCCTTACCGGGCTGAGTTGTTTAAAAAGAGTACCGTACTTTCTTGATTTGAACTATTAGAAGAGGGGTGGAGCTCTAGAACTTTGCCTCTTTTAGTTTCGTGTTATAGAGCCATGTATTACAATGGTATAAAATAATTAATTCAGCCCTTTTTGTTTCAATTTGGTACCACTTTTCAGCCCACTCCAGAGCTAGGACTGTGGCAACACTGATACACTCAGAATCACAAGTAATCTCAAAAGGACCGCTACAGTCGAGCTCTATTCCGGTGTAGGAACAATATATAATTGAGTGAATTGCGTTTTTATTTGCTGA
Source organism: Thermobia domestica (assembly GCF_964235325.1). Classification (NCBI taxonomy): domain Eukaryota; kingdom Metazoa; phylum Arthropoda; class Insecta; order Zygentoma; family Lepismatidae; genus Thermobia; species Thermobia domestica. Next base: position 194,236,199 of record NC_137455.1, on the reverse strand, counting down.
TATGCATTGTAACAAATATACTATTATTCTGTAATTGTAGAATCAATATTGTATATTCTGTCATTGGAAACTACATTAACAAAAATAATTTAAATATTAATTGACTTTACGTGTCATACACTATTGCGCTTTTCATTTCCTGTAGAGATTATTTCCTGAATAACCAAAGCAAACACAGATAGATAATATTTCCTATTGAGTGGGATGGAGTGTTGTACAAATATTGATTTGATGCTGAATCAATTCCAAAAATAACGAGGAAGATGGAAAGTTATAACAAGCAAAAATGAAAACAATTACAGTTTTATTTAACAAGAAAAAAATCAGAGACCTCTAGTGGTTAAATACAAAAGGTTGCCTGGAAACATTCGAAAAAGCAATCGAATAACCTACAGCACTTTACAGAATTCAATTACGTTATCCAAAAAAGCGGAATGTACATTTCATCCTTATTTCTTTATATTTCTGTCAATAGAACTTTCCAGTAATGGAAACGTATCTTCATTCCAAAAGAACATTTGTTTTCTGTTACGTCCTATCCACTTACAGTAAATTGCCATGGTTTACTAATGCTACTAATAAGGGAAGCTCGCAGTAAGAAGGATTTTTTTTAAAACCAAAATTTTGAAAAATAGACCCAAAGATAATTTTGTTAAATTACTAGGTAGAACTACGTGTTTCATATTTAAGTTACAAACTGTAATGTAAGATATCCTGTATTGTAAATAGACATTAGATCTTATTGAACTTCTGTTTATAAGAGCTGTGATAATGCCACTCTACGCATTGGTCTAGGGTGGATAGTGCAGTCCCAGGTTTGAATCCCGGTGGGATACCATTAAAAAATTGAACGAACTGCTACAGAGGTTCGTATTCCACCCTAAACTATAGGTGCTCATGTCTCATATAGCCTCGATACTGATAACGAACGTTTAGCTTTGAACAAATAGCAACAACAAATTCTACTACCCCGGCTTTGCTTTTTAGCTTTTTAAGTACTAGATTTAATTTTCATATTTCTGTTAGCAATATGCGTGATTCACGAACTTAAACAGTAATAAGTACACAGTGCCGTAACTTGGAATTTTTTCTGGGGGGGACAAGCATTAATACGCGTATTTGGGCCCCCTAGAAAAAGTTGTTTGTCTAATTCTTGGGTCCCCTCTTTCCATCTACTCCTTATAGGCCCCCGGGAGCCTGTGTACCCTCCCACACTGCAAGGTGTGCGGGGCCGTTAGTTTCGCCTCTAGGCCCGTTCCATACATGACGAATTAATTGAGGGGACAATATTGACAAATCTCAAATCCATACGAATAATATTTAATCTTAGGCCCCTAATAGTAGACTTTTTTTTTTTTTTTTTTTTTACTGAAATGTCTATTCACGACTCAGTTTTGTTTATTTATCTTGTGTGTGTTGTTTTGTTTATGTAATGTAGTAAACCTGTTTGATGCTTCATTTATAATTTCATGTCGTATCGTACACGGACTAAGAAAATTTTGTCTTAAAATGGGCCCCCTCGATCGGTGGGGAGCTTCCCTGTGGGAAAAGTTGCCCCCCTGCCGCCACAAGTTACGTCCCTGTAAGTACAGCATATTCTCACTCTTACATCTGAAAACATACGTACACTGAGAAAAAAAATGTAGGTGGCGTACTTAAAAAGATAGGTTACATGCGTAAGTCCTGTAGTTTCTGGACTTAACGTATAGCAGACGTATAACTGAAAACGCATGTTTTATAAATACTTTCTGTATAAGTGTTCCATCTGTACGTACTTTCCCTATGAAACAATATAGGCGATCAGGATCTCACATAGAAATGGACGTATATAACATATAGCTTACGAAGATAACAAAAATATATGCATGTGATATACGGAAAACTGTTAGATGTCAGACATCCTGCAACGGCATGATGTAATATCTAAGGGCAGTGCCTATGTAGCATACGGATAACGTATGCTCCGTACTGATTTCTATAGTGAGCAAGAGGATAACGCATATTTGTATACACGACTCCAAAAGTGCATTACCACCTGCAATTCTCGTTTTCCTGCAATAGCAGGCAACCCAAAAAACTCGGCGGTTGGGTTGGTTCCGAATTCGAAAGGCGTTGGACCAAACCTCAATTTTGTTAAAAATATATCAGTGTGGCAAACTGAAAAATAAGGAAATAAAACAAATTGTTAAGAATGACAATTTTATTATCGTGACGGAGTTGGATGACATCAAAAGTTACAAAACGATCTTACTTAAGCAGTTCAAAAAAGATGAATGGCAAAAGACACATATCAGAAAAAACATTTCTCTCCTTCTCCCCCCCAAAAAAAGAATTTTAAAAAATAAAAAGTTACATAAAGTAAAGGTTTAATATAAAAGACTGACGCGAGAAAGATAAGAAGAAGTGAACCGAAGTGAGTGAAATATTGCAAAGATGTCGTAGGTTTAAAATGAGGAAATACGGGTTTCGTATTTTCCTGCAAAAAAAGGTTCGGTGAGGCACGGACCCCTCCAAACAATTGATCACGAAATATCAAAAGTGCTAGTAACAGTATGTGAGATGTGTCTAAAGAACATGAAGAATTGCAACGAAACTTAATGTATGGATAATATGCGAAAAACATACGAATACTGTTTTTTTTATTTCCTGCGTAAAAATGGTTTTACGGGGAAAAGCACCCACCCAAAATTTTGAAAGTTGACGAACGAAAAGCAAGGACAAGTGAATCGAAATGAATGAACTTGTGCACATATATTGTAAACGTAAAATGAGTGAATACGGGTTTCGTATTTTCCTGGAAAAAACTGTTGGAAAGGGCACGAACCCTTCCAAAGTTTTGATCACGAAATATCAAAAGTACTAGTAACAGTGAGGTGTGTGTAAAGGAAATGAAGAATTGCAACGAAACATTTTGTATGGAAAATAACCATAAAATAAATCAATACGAGTTTCTTATTTCCTGCGGAAAAACTGTTTTAGGGGTCAAAGGCTTCTACCCAAAATTTTGAAAGTTGACACCCGAAAGACAAGAAGAAATGAGCCGAAGTGAATGAAATTTGCACAAGTACTGCAGACGTAAAATGAGGATAAGGGTTTTATATTTTCTTAGAGAAAACAGTTAGGTGGGGCGCCGACCCTCCCAAACGTTTGATAACAAAAAATCAAAAATAATATTAATAGTATGTGAGATGTGTGTAAAGGAAATGAAGATTTTCAACGAAACTTTTTGTGTGGGAAATGGGCTGAAAACAAAAAAAATACGGGTTTTTCATTTTTGCGGAAAATGGTTTTATGGGGCAAAAGGCCCCACCCCAAAATTTTGAAATTTGGCACCGAAAGGGAAGAAAAAGTGAACCGAAGTGAATAAAATTTTGCGCAGATATTGTAGATATAAAATGAGGGTATACGGGTTTCGATTTTCTTAAAAAAAAAAAAAAAAAACGGTTAAGTGTGGCACGGACTCCTCCGAATCTTTCATCACGAAATTTCATAAGCGCTAGTAACAGTATGTCAGATGTCTGTAAAGGACATGAAGAATTGCAACGAAACATTGTGTATGGAGAATACGCAAAAAGAAAATGAGTACTTGTTTCTTATTTTATGCGGAAAAATTATTTTGTGGGCAAAAGAACTCACCCCAAAATTTTGAAAGTTGGTGCCCGAAAGGTAAGAAGAATTGAGCCGAAGTGAACGAAATTGTGCACAGATATAGTAGGCATAAAATGGGGGAGTATGGGTTTCGTATTTTCCTTGAGAAAACGGAAGCGTGGGGTGCCGACCCCTCCAAACCTTTGATCACGAAATATCGAAAGTACTATTAATAGTATGTCAGATGTGTGTAAAGGACATGAAGAATTCCAAAGAAACATTTCGTATCGACAATACGCAAAAAATAAAGGAATACGGGTTTTTTATGTTCTGCGGGAAAACGGTTTTAAAGGCTATAGCCCCACCCAAACTTTTGAAAGTTGAAGCCCGAAAGGCAAGAAGAAGTGAGCCGAAGTGAATTAAATTGTGCACAGATACTGCAGACGTAAAATGAGGATACGGGTTTCGTATTGTCCTGGGGAAAACGGTTCCGTAGTGCGCCAACCCCTCCAAACCTTTGATCACCAAATATCAAAAGTACTAGTAACAGTATCTGAGATGTGTGTAAAGGACATGAAGAATTGCAACATATCTTTTTGTATGGACAATACGCAAAAAATAAAGGAATACGGGTTTATTATTTTCTGCGGAAAGACTGTTTTATGGGGCAAAACAACCCACCCCAAAATTTTAAATTTGAAGCTGGAAAGGTCAGAACAAGTGAACCGAAGTGAGTGAAATATTGCACAGATATTGAAGGCTTAAAACGAGGGAATACGGGTTTCGTATTTTCCTGGAAAAAGGGGTTGGGTGAGGCACGGACTCCTTCAAACATTTTGATCACGAAATATCAAAAGTACTAGTAACAGTATTTGAGATATGTGTAAAGGACACGAAGAATTGCAACATAACTTTTTGTATGGACAATACGCAAAAAATAAAGGAATATGAGTTTCTAATGTTCTGCGAGAAACGGTTTTAGGGGGCAAAAGACCACATCCAAAATTTTAAAAGTTGACGCCCGAAAGGTAAAAAGACATTAGCCGAGGTAAATGAAATTCTGCACAGATGTTACAGACGTAAAATGAGGATATGAGTTTCGTATTTTGCTGAAGAAAAAGGTTGGGTGAGGCACCGACCCCTCCAAACCTTTGATCACGAAATATCAAAAGCGCTGGTAACAGTATGTCAGATGTGTGTAAAGAACATGAAGAATTGCAACGAAACATTGTGTATGCAAAATAACCAAAAAATAAATCAATACTGGTTTCTTATTTTCTGCGGAAAACTGTTTTAGGGATCAAAATCTCTCACCCAAAATTTTGAAGTTGACACCCGGATGAAAAGAAGAAATGAGCCGAAGTAAATGAAATTTGCACAGATATTGCAGACAGAAAATGAGGTTACGGGTTTCGTATTTTTCTAGAGAAAACAGTCGGGTGAAGCGCCGACCCCTCCAAACGTTTGATAACGAAAAATCAAAAGTGCTACTAACAGTATGTCAAATGTGTGTATAGGACATGAAGAATTGCACCGAAACTTTTGTATGGACAATGCACTGAAAACAAAGGAATACGGGTTTTTGATTTTTGCGGAAAAACGGTTTTATGGGGCAAAAGACCCCATCCCAAAATTTTGAAATTTGACGCCAAAAAGTAAGAAAAAGTAAACGGAAGTGATTGAAATTTTGCACAAATATTGTAGACATAAAACGAGGGAATACGAGTTTCGTATTTACCTAAAAAAAATGGTTAGTTGGGGCCCGGACTCTTCTGAACCTTTGATCACGAAATATCAAGAGTGCTAGTAACAGATTGTCAGGTGTGTGTGAAGCCCACCAAGAATTCCAAAGAAACTTTCTGTATGGACAATACGCAAAAAATAAAGGAATACGTTTTTTTTTATTTTCTGCGGAGAAACAGTTGTAGGGGGCAAAAGAACCCACCCAAAGTTTTGAAAGTTGATGCCCGAAAGGCAAGAAGAAGTGAGACGAAGTGAATTAAATTGTGTACAGATATTGTAGACATAAAATGAGGGAATACGAGTTTCGTATTTTCCTGGGGAAAACGGAAGCGTGGGGCGCCGACCCCTTCAAACCTTTGATCACGAAATATGAAAAGTGCTAGTATGTCAGATCTGTGTAAAGGACATGAAGAATTGCAACACAACCTTTTGTATGGACAATACGCAAAAAATAAAGGAATACGGGTTTTTTAATGATCTGCGGGAAAACGGTTTTAGGCGGCAAGAGACCCACCCAAAATTTTAAAAGTTGACGCCCGAAAGACGCGAAGAAGTGAACCAAATTGAATCAAATATTGCACAGATATTGTAGGTTTAAATTGAGGGCAAACGGGTTTCGTATTTTTCTGAGAAAAACGGTTAGGGGGCTCGGACCCCTCCAAACCTTTGATCACGAAATATAAAAAATGCTGGTAACAGTATGTCATATGTGTGTAAAGGCCACGAAGAATTCCAACGAAACTTTTTGTATGGACAAATACGCAAAAAAAAAATAAAGGAATGCTTTTTTCTTTTCTGCAGAAAAACAGTTTTATGGGGCAAAAGAACCCACACCAAACTTTTGAAAGTTGACTCCCGAAAGGTACATGTTGTCTCAAAGGTCGAGGGCATTCTTTATTGCTATTTTAAGGAAAAAAATTTCTAAGTCCAGCTTCGGGTATCTTCGGGAAAAAGTAAACGAGGTTCGAACCTCGAAGTCAACCTTTGCAATCGGGAGAAATTTTGCAGATGTGTTTTTCTTCTTTTAAATATAATAAGACTTGTTATTAATTGTATAAAAAAGCAACATTGATTGAAATACTTAATAATTCAATATTTCGAAACTTTGTATTAATATCAGCACATGCCTGTTTGTCATTTAGCTCTCCATACGTAATGAAACATTTAGATACGTAAACGAATCTTTCCATATGTGAAAGAATGCAGAAAATTAAGACAGAACACAATTCTCGTCTGAGTACTAAAATAAAAGTCAAAATGGAACAAAAACAGCGTTTGCAGTGGATATGAATCAGAGCCCTGCACCAGAGACCTGCACGGGCCGGGCGTGCCCAATTCGGCCCGGTGCCCGGCCCGACCCGGCCCGACCCGTTTCAAGTAATATCAAACTGGACCGGGCCCTAACCGGGCCGGGCACATTTCGGGCCGAATCGGGCCGAACCGGGCCGAGCACATATCGGGCCGAACCGGGCCGGCCCGGTTCGGCCCTATAGTCTGAAAGACGGTTCGGAAACTAATGTTGTCAGCCTACTTGTTTTTTTAATGTCCTCCACTACCTCTATTTTTGCAGTGTTTGTACGGTCTTACTGTCAGCCTATGTTAATCGTAATGTGTTTGGGAAACTGACTCTTTATTCAAGACTGTGATGTAATGGTAATACTATTACTATTACTAGTTCTACTACTACTAGTACTACTTCTACTATTACTACTATGACCACTGCTAATACTACTACAAGTGCTACGACTTCGCGTCAGAGTTGACATGTCTGATGGTACCGAATTTACCTTCTAAGTACAGAATAAAATTGAGAAATGCTAGTTATTATGGCCGGTCTGCGTAGAATGTGAACCGATGCTTGATCTACGAGGGAGAATAGTGGCTCAATAGAAAAAACACTCACATCTGGTGCTAGAGGTCGTCGGATCAATCCCTGCTCATGCTATGTGAGCTTTGTTGTGGACAAACATCGTGTGCATGGGAGTTTCTGGGGTGGTCCTTCTTCTTCCTACTGTTTTCTTTCCACCAATTCATCCCATCATCATCCATTCAGCCTGAGCCGTAGTTACCTAAAGAACGTATGGTAAAGTCAAGTACTTGACCTAGTAAGTAGAATTTGGTACGCTACCATTGTATCACGGAGGGCAAAACCATAAACTGGCGTGCTCATAAGACCAGTGCAATTTGTAGTAATGTTCAATTAGCAAGGCAAATATCGAATGGTGTTACATGTTCATGTATTGTTTATAGCATGATGCTACAAATATAACAAAATATAATGATCAAATAAATCACCAAATCGCCAGGGTCGATTAGGTGTTCCTGGAACGGTGGCTCAGCGATTGAGCGTTCACCTCTGGTGTATGGGGTCCCTGGTTTGATCCGAGCTCTCCACAAGTGAACTTTGTGGTGGACAAACACCGTGTGGGGGGTTCGCGGCGTTCTCCTGTTTCCTTCCACTTTATTTACTCCACTATTTCATTTATTTCTCACCATCGTCTCCTTTAGGCTAGTTGGCATAACTTGGAACCACCTACCAAGAAGAATAAACTAATGGATTGGGAAGATAGATATTCAGTCTCTGGTGAATTTGATGATGAAGTAGACATCTACCTCAACATGTCATCATGTATAAGAGAACTAGATATACTGCAGTGGTGGAAGCAACAAGAACACACATTACCAAAATTGTGTAAATTAACGCGTCAGTATCTCGTCATCCCTGCTTCTAGTGCGTCTACTGAAAGAGATTTTAGTACTCAGGAACGGAGAAATGCTCTAAAGCCTGAAACTGTTGAATCTGTTTCCGTGCTATTCGATGCGTACAAGGTTATACAGTAAAGCGATGTTCATTTTGCACTATTGGTGTCTTAGGAAACCTTATATTTTCATTTTCTTAATATCAACTATCCCTTCTATTATATGTGATGTTAAGAGGCATTTTTGATAGCTGATATCTATACATTTTTCATTCAGGGAACTTTTGAGGTATTTTTTGATCAACAATGATATGTGTGGATTTTGTTTTGATTTACTGCCTCGCATTCCGTCATATAGCTCTGTTATTTACTTGTTACGCACCGTTCCAGGAACACTTCATCGATCCTGGGATCTGGGTGATTTATTTGATCATTGTTTTTTGTTATTATTATTGTAGCATCGAATTATAAAGAATACAGGAACATGTAATATGATTTGGAATCTGCCGTGCTAATTGAACATTACTACAAATTGCGCTAATCTTATGAACACGCCAGTTCATGGTTTCGGCCTCCGTGGTCTAATGTAGCGGAACAAATTCTAATTAGTAGGTCAAGGACTTGACTTTCTCATATGTTCTTTAGGCAATTACGGCTCAAGACGTATGAATGATGATGGATGAATTGGTGGAATGAAGACAGTGGACGAAAACGGTCTAATCCAAAAACTCCCACGCTCACGATGTTTGTCCACAACAAAGCTCACATAACACGAGGAGGGATCGATCCGACGACCTCTAGCACCAGATGTGAATGCATTCTACTGGCCAGACTACGCAGACTGGCCATAATAACTAGTATTTCTTCGATTTTTTCTGTACTTAGATTGTAAAGTATGTACCACCAGACATGTCAACTCTGACGCTCGTAGCAGTTGTAGTAGTAGAAGTAATAATAATAATAATAATAGTAATAACAATAATAATAATAATAATAATAATAATAATAATAATAATAATAATAATAATAATAATAATAGCAGTAGCACATTACGATTAACACAGGCTGCCAACATTAGTTTCCGATTAGTCTTTCACAGTGTTCGGGCCGAGTCGCGCCGGCCCGGCTCGGCCCGTTTCGGCCCGATTTGTGCCCGGCCCGTTTCGGCCCGGCTTGGCCCGAAATGTGCCCGGCTCGAGATTCGGGCCGGGCCGGGTCGAGCCGGGCACAGAATTCAGATCCATTCGGGTCGGGCCGGGCCGTCTTCGGGCCTGGGTTTGCAGGGCTCTGCCCTGCACGGGCTGGGCGTGTCCTGTTCGGCCCGGACACAAATGCTATAGGGCCGAACCGGGCGCACGTATTTCCGGGTTGGAACCGGGCACTCAAGGACGGATTGGAAACTAATGTTGTCATTTTATCCCTTAAATGTCCTCCACTACCCCTGCCCTTGCCGTGTTCGTACGGTCTTACTGTCAGTCTATGTTAATCGTAGTGTGTTTGGGAAACTGACTCTTTATTCAAGACTGCAAAGTACTGTAATATTACTAATATTACTACTACTTCTATTATTACTACTACGACCACAGTTAATACTACTATAACTGCTACGATTTCGCGTCAGAGTTGACATGTCTGGTGGTACAGAAGTTACCTTCTAAGTACAGTATTTTATAACAAGACTTGTCAAACAGGGTGAAATATCCCTATTTTCATTTTCCAACCATTTTTGACCATAAATCGACTTTTGCGAGGTGAGAAAGGAAGATACGACAGAAGGAAAACAAAGTTATTGTAGAAGCATTATCATCAATATTTTTCATTCCAAAATACGGAATGTTACTTAAAAAACATAACTTTAAAAGAAATATCTACTAAAATGAAAGAACAATCATGGCATTTTAGGCGTGTGCGTAACAGTAATATACAAAATAAATATTACAATACTTTTGAGGGTCTAGATCATTTAGATTAGATATTGGTATTCCAAAGGTAAACAAATGAAATATTTTTTTGACTGAAAACGTGATTTTGAATTATATATATATATATATATATATATATATATATATATATATATATACAGACTGTTATACAATTCGTGTAATTTTCTACAGCACTGGGAGAAGATGAAGTTTTCACACCATTAATATAAAATTTGGCACTCTTATTGAGGAATATCTGAATTTTTCGAATTTCTAAAGGAAATAGAAGAAAATTAATGTTTAGCCCCCCTTTTGGAAGTGTAAACACAGAAGTTCATTTACCTTATGGGAGGTTCAATGTTAAAGTTTGGAAGCAGTTTTCTCCAATAATTATTCGAAAGATTTTGGGGCAAATGAGTTGTATTTGTTACGAAATGCAAAAACACTCATTCACAAAGCTAGTAAAGCCGTTTCAAACATTATTTTAGGAAGGCCCCCCTTCGGGGGGCAAGGGCCGTAAAAAGCTGGTGGGTGATGTGTTACCAAATCCCAAAATTTATTTTCGGAGTGCCAGTAAACGTCAGATTAATCACGAATGTCACATAATTAATGCTCCAATGTTCCTTACATGTAAGAGTGACTGATAATGGGGCTACAGCCCCCTTTCAAAAGTAAGAAAATCACCAGAAATATCCTTAGTAGGGACATACGAGAAGAAGGTGTTTTTGTTAATTAGTGTGAAATTTGGCGTCATTGTAGCAAAATAGTATGTATTTTTTAAATATGGTTGCTATTTTGGTAACGCACCGCCTTAGGGGGGCACAGGGGACGAAGCATTAGATGATGTACCTTTATAAAAATTCAAAATTTTGTTCCGGAAATGCCAGTGAGCGTCAGATTTTTCACAAATGTCACAGAATTATTATTCTAATGCTCCTTACATGTGCCAGTAACTTGTGTGGGGCTATAACCCCCTTTCAAAAAATATCCCCATAATTCTTAAATTTATTTGAGGTGACCTTTGTACTGCCTCTGTACCATATCGGGTTGTGCATTAATGGAAGCCATGGCTAAAAATAATATACATTTCGTTTCCCCCGACTTCGATCCGACATTTTGTTCTCGAGTTACGGCTGTTTTGGGCATTTTTCCGACTGGTTTTTGGCTGGTCATAGCGCCAAAAGGAAGCATTGTGCACCCAGGTTGTCTTATCACGGTGTCAGGAATGAGCTCTCAAACGTTGTAAGTGTTGTTTTGAAACACCCTCTATATTTCTATCCTGTTTCTGATTAGCTTCTCTTTGCCAATCAATTTCCAGTATTCCCAAAATAAACCAAAAGTGAACTAAATTCACTAAATCGCCTTCCCCCTATGCTTTCTTCTTGTATAGTACTTATTATATATTTATATTGTAATTGACAGAGATTGCCAATATTGATTGAAATATCTGGTTAAAATTCTATTAGAGGAATTCCCTCTTCAGTACAGAAATTCCCTCCTTGCATCCTACCGCCATTTTAGGCGAGATGGAATTAAGTAAGATGGAAATTCCCATCTCGCCTAAAATGGTAGACATTCTTATTTTGGAGATATAAGTGGCTGATAAATCGTTAGGCGAGGTGGGATTAGGCTAGATGGGATGGAATCAGCTGAAAAGGTAGGGGTACGGTAGGTAGCGGCATGACGTCACGCCGTCCCCCATGCCTATCTTTGCCCATTGTAATTGCTTAGGAAGTGGGAGGACGCCGTACACAGTTCTTTGGAGGTGGGGATAGGGTCCCCCGCGTTCCCACGCACTTTAACCCCTGCTGCTAAGTATTAATTGCTGTGAGGACTAACGAAAAATATTATGTGATAATAATAATAATAATAATAATAATAATAATAATAATAATAATAATAATAATAATAACAATAAAGTATCTGAATGATACAGATATTTTTTCAACTTTTATTACAATTGCTGTGGGTTCCCATGAATCTGGTTATATTGTTTTTGAAAGGAATAAAGATGCTTCAAACAACAATATGATTTGTATAAAAGAAAAAAAACCTTATCAGTTGCAAGAACTGACAAGTGGCCTTGTGTCTGTTTTTTTAAACACAATGTTACGAGGCACAGAAGCCACCACTCCTGCGATGTGCTTGCTTTTTTGCCTCAGGCAGCTTCAGTACAAAAATTAAGACTTTGCTTCAGGCAGACAGTACTAAAATTCTGTCAATTTATGTGTAGCTATCAGCAACCACACAGGTTCTTTGAAACGCTGAATTTTACAAGAAAGGTTTTGTCCATCGGATAGGAAGCGAACGAAGCCCATCGTACGTTGTAATCCCTCCCCTCTTTTGCACACTGTGTGAAATTTAACTTGTATACTGTAGTAAGTTACAGAAAAGAGAATGCTATTTTTTAAAAAATGACATTATCGAATAAGATTGACCATTATTACAATATATTCAAGATGAAAAATATTCTTTTAACAGTCGTCGTACTTAGTTGTCTGCACTGAAATTCCCATAATGTGCTTTCTTCTTTTCTAATATGAGCTCCGAGCTTCTTCGTGTCTAAGTGGTTAGCGTACGTGCCTTTGGCGTGAGAGACCCGGGTTCGATTCCGGTGAGAGCTCATGTAGTTCGGGTTTGTCAATTAATCAGTAGGTCCCGTCTTATATAGCCTCGCTGCTGAAAGGGACGACAAAATCAACTCAACTCATATTGAGCACCATAGGAGATATAACTCCGAGGTGAATTTTGTCCCTGGAAAACCTCCCAAAATCACCAACGGTACGAAATATGTCTGCAATGCAACGTGTCCATCATTTCCAACTCTATGCTCTGTGATCTAGTTTGCTTTTCATGTTTTCAGTAAACTAGACAGACAAAAGGAAGAATAAAGGCTTTCTTCCAGAAAATTGTGTTCGAGGGTGGGGGGTCACACAGGCTCGTATCCACGGGGAGTCTAGGGGGCCGGGCTCACCAAAAATTTTTACATTAGAATGATTTATGAGCATTAAAGTAGTCAGCCATTAGGATTTTTTTGTTTTAGGATGATACCAGATTCGACTCCTGGTGTAAGCTCAACTTTCAGTATTGTGTCATTTGCAGGTCTCGTCTCATACAGATTCGTTGAAAAACCTCTAAAGATGTGCTATGACTAGTATGCGAACTAAAATTTTTTAGCAAAAGAGAGAGAAGTTTCTTGCTTTAGACTCTGCCCTGTAATCCAGTTTTTCTAGAGGCGAGATAGTATGGTTGGGAACGACCTATCAGATTCAAGTTCCGAACCCACATATAAAAGACCTTCCTTTATAACCTTGGTGTTGTATAAAGACGAAAAACAAAAATATACTGATAGCTCCAGTAATAGATATTATAGCAAAGAGATTTAAAAAATAGGTGGTTTTGAAATAGAGAAAGGACAGTACCTGAGCTTTGTTAGTATTACTAGTATATATTACCCGCTTTGCTAAGTTAAAATGAAAATTTTAAAGCACAACTCCGTATTTCATGTGTTTAGTACCCGTGAAATATGCTGTTTTCGTTTTTAATGGCATCGATTTAAACAGCATCGGAAAGATCATTGATCAACTCGGCGACCCCAAAAATCATGGATTCGGCACCAATAATGGTCATTTTCGGTCATTTATATATATATATTTCCTCCTCCCCTATGTTGCGGGCCATGGCAACGAAAGTGTCACTGTTCATCTCAGCGACCCCCCCACAAATGTGGATTCAGCACTAATTAACGGTCATTTTCCATTATCTTTAAATATCTCTTCCTCCCTTTCCCCCAAGTTGTGGGGTTGAATTAGAATTTAAACATGATCGAAAGTACCACTGCTCATCTAAGCGACCCAGAAAACTATAAATTTGACACTGATAGTGGCCATTATCGATCATTTTATATATCACTTTCTCCACTTCCCGCAAGTTTCGGAGCTGATTTTGCATTTAAACCGGATCAAAGATGTCACAGTTTATCAGAATGATCAAGAAAACTATGGATTAGGCACTAATATTGGTTATTTTCGATTATTATTATTATAAATAGCTCCCCCTCACCCGTGCTGCGGCACACGAAATCAGAATTGTCACTGTTAATCTCAGCTACTCCTAAAACTATTGATTCGACACTAATATTACTCAGTTTCGATCATTTTTAAACGTTTATCCCCCTCTCCTCCATTGTACCCTCCACCTTCCCAACTATTAGGGCTGAACTTGGATTGAAACAGCATCAGAAGTGTTACTGTTTGTCTCATCGGGCCCGAAAACTATGGATTCAACATTAATATCGGTCATTTTTGATCATTTTTAAATTTCTCTCCCTCTCGCCCTCCCCTACGTTGTTTCGTCAAAGTAAATAGCCTAAAGTAATCCCTGCCCCTATACTCATGTATATTGAAAATTTGATTTAGATCGGTCGAGTGGTTCAAGAGTGATGAAGTCACAGAGACAGGCATTTTTATTTTTTTTTTTTTACATATATCTGCCCCCTCTCCCTTCCCTACGTTGGGTCGTCAAAGTGAAATGATAAAAAAACACCCAAGGCCCGACCCTCATATTTGTTGAAAATTAGATCGAGATTGGTTGGGTGGTTCAAAAGTTATTAGGTTTTATTAGTTTCTATTTATACGTTCCCCCCTCCCCCCTAGGATGTACCGTTAAAGTAAAATTACAAAAATGTTTCCAGATCCAAACCTCATACATCTTGAAAATTTGATTGCGATCGGTCGGATATTCAAGATATAGTTCAAGAGTTATTAAGTTACAAAAATAGTGGCTTTCAGTCTTATATAAATTGATTTTTATATATATCTCCTCCTTCTCCGCCCCCACGTTACTTCGTCAAATTTAAATAGCACGATCCCAGGCCTGAGCCTCATCTATGTTGAAAATTTGATCAAGATTGGCCGAGTGGTTCAGGAATTATTAAATTTTATTTATTTTTACACCCACCCCTAAGTTGTACCATCAAAGTGAATAGCCTAAAACCAGCCCAGCCGTAAAACTCACCCATGTTTCAAATTTGATTAAGATCAGTGGGGCGGTTCGGGAGATTTATAGTCACAAACATAGTGTTTCTCAATTATATATATATATATATATATATATATATATATATATATATATATATATATATATATAGTAGTGTCGAATCTAGATTTTTTCCTATGGGGGCAACGTAAAATTTTACGGCACATTCCACCAGCCCCCCTTCCAACAGAACGGCGAATATGCATCGTCTTTACCACTACCACTCTACATTGAGACTTTTCCAAAATAGGCAGTACTGGCTTCGATAGAAGGAAAAAAAAGTTTGAAGGGCCGGATCGGGACAGTGAAGAGAAGAGTGGCAGTGTTGGGCAAATTTCAATTGAATTGACAATTAACAATTAATCTGTAAATTTAATTGTTAATTGCAATTGACAACGGAAGCAAGTAATGGTTAATTGTTAATTTCAGTTTCCCATTAATAAAGGAGAATCAATTGCAATTAATCAATCGATTGAAAGTAATTGCAATTGAAATTAATTAGCAATTAATTCAATTGCAATTTTTGAATTCCACAGCAATTACTTTCAATTGATTGATCAATTGCAATTGATTTTCACTGATTAATTTTCAACACTGTAGTTCTGAGAGAGTGTGGGGCAATGAAAACTTTAGCCACGACCAACTGACCCACCACCCATCGTGACCCATGACCCACCGTGACCCACTCTGTCCCACCATCCACCATGAACCACTGTCACACACTGTGACCCAAGACCCACCGAAACCCATTGTCATCAACTCTGACCCACGAATCATGCCCTCTTCTCTACTGACTAAAGAGTTTAAACTTGTAATAAAACAAGGCTATGAAATTATCACTCATTGGATTTTAAATTTCTACGATCAATCACTCAAGCACCGCTCTATTACAATAACGGTGGATCTGACCTTTCTAATATAAATAAAATAGAGTTTGCCTGAGTGTCTGTCTCTCTATTTGTGTGCGGCCCGTGGACCAGACGAGTGGACGAAAGTTTTTAAAATTTGGTCGCGGGTAGCTTGGTCTAGGCCACAGATCAAGACGAAGAGTTTTTTTTTTTCAACCGGGACCGGCCTGGGAACCAGACAAGTTGGCCGAGAGTTACCAAATTTTGGACACAGATACCTTGGTTCAGGTCCCAGACCAAGGTGAAGCGTTTTTGACTAAATTCGAACCAGGGGGGTCTCAGGAGGGCGTTAACCCAGACATGTAAAAGTAGTAGAAAATGACCGATATTAGTGTCGATTTCATAGTTTTCGCGGTCGCTGAGATCAATGGTGATACTTTCATTAGCAATGATTTTCTAATTCAGCCACCATTGTATGTGGGCCGGGAGTCACCGGGGTGGAGAATTGCGAGACATGTAAAAATAATGGAAAATGACCGATATTAGTCTCAAATCAATGGTTTTCACTGTCGCTGAGATGAATGGTGATACTCACACAGGCGTTGACTTCCAAATACTGCCCCCATCGGCTGCTGGCCAGAGGCATGTTTTTTTTTTCAAAATTGGAATCAGAGGATCATAGGGGCTTTTATCGGAATATGTAAAAGTAGTAGAAAATGGCAGATTTTAGTGTCACATTCATAGTTTTCGCGGTATCGGCTGGAGGCCAGAGGCGATTTTTTCACAATTCGAACCAAAGGGGTCTCAGGGGGCGTTTACCGGGACATGTAAAAGTAGTAGAAAATGACCAATATTTGTGTCGAATCCATATTTATCGGGATTGCTCAGATGTATAGTGACAACCCCGATAGTGTTTACGTTCAAATTCAGCCCCCATCGGCCTTCCCAATGAAAACACATGTATATATATTATTTTGTTTTCCATGTAGTTAACATTAATGTCATAGTAGATTAAATGATAAAATTCGAATTAGTAATTCTGTTTTACATTGCTCCATACATACACTGGAGCAAATCCCGGGGGAGATCTCCCCTCCAATCTTGGAACTGGGGAGATTGTCCTCCCCAATAAGCCGATTTGAAATGTGTTTCTTGGGAGAGAAATTTGATTATTTGTGTCCGATCGCTAGAAAGGAAAGTGAGATGAAATTAATGTCCACTCAGAATAAGCCTCAAATCTGCCCGCCTCCCAATGTTGAAGACAATTCTGCTCCCCTGATCCTCTACAGCATTGTTTCTCGGCTACAGAAATATTTTGAACATCGCTATATATGTATATATATAATATGGGAACGATCTTACCCTCCCCCCCTCCCCTAATGTTGAAGACAGATTTGCGCTGTTGCATACATACCTGTCGTTTCTCGTTTCTTTTTGTCCATGAACTCAAAATCCTGGACAAGGCTTGCATAAATTTCTCGCCGTGCTTTTTGCTTTTCAATCCTGTCCTTGAAAGAGTCTGTTATCTTATCCCATATGCAAAGTCTACATTCCACAAGTTCAATAACGGTTAAAATATCGAATGGAAAAATTCTTGCCATCTCTAAAAATCTAAGCAAAACTAGAAAGGTAAGAATGCAATAATACACAACCTTTTGATCCAGTCACTGTAGCTAAAATGCAGAACTCTATCAGGGGGTCGATCCCGGTACAAAGGGGAGAGGGAAAACTTGGATACATAGCTTTGGTCTTTGTTTTCAATTGCCATTCTACACATTATTTTTTAAAATGGGAGATTTGGGATAGTTTTGGAAGTGAGAGAAAAAATCTGTAACAAGTGAAGCATGAAGTCACATCCCTATTGTTGAGATCACAATCAAGAAAATGCCAAGTGAGTAACTTGTCCTTGGAGCTTGGGAAAGAGTGTTTGATTGTGTTGGTTTCGTTTCAAAATAATAATTCTACTTTGACTTGTCAAAAAATATTGTATTCCATCACTGCTTATTGAGTGGAACTGGGAAAAGTGATCTGCACACAATTCTAATGAAAATAAAAGGAAGTAATAATAGTCAGGATTTTTTCCATATGCTTATGTTCACAGTGTATCAAAATTTGAAAATTACGCTTAAATTAATTTCCAGAATGTATTGAAATTTAAATGCATTAATAGATTAAAAAATATACCATCAAAGAGTGTGTGTGTGTGAGAGAGAGAGAGACAGAGAGAGAAAGAACAAAAATTAAAAATTAGTGGAAAATAATCAAGAACTTGGTTATCTAAATTTTCTATATTCTATTTGGTAATAGCTATTTAGAGGGAAACCAGTACTCTTCAAACTTCCCACATTTTATACTTATTTAATAAAGGGAATTAGCTACTCCAAAAGAGAGACTGTAAAAAAAAATAATAAGCTGTTCCGAAGTTGTTTATAGGACAAGATAATAATAATATTATTATACAATTATAATAGAAAAAAATGGAAACAACAAAATTCCAAAGACAAGAAACGAAACAAAAATATACAGCGCCTTGTCACTCACTCTCTTCATCTAACCCACTGGCCGGCCGACATTATCGGCCACATGTGCATCCAGTCATAAGAAAACATTGCCACCGACAAAATCGGTGTCGGCGATACCGCCGACATTATCTGGGGCTTGGCCGACAGCATCTGCGTGTCGGAGGATCGGCCGATAATATCGGTAGCGTGTGTAAGCTACGATTTGAGTACATTGAAGTCGATTTCACCGCCGACATTATTGATGCTTCCACCGATATTATCGTTGCCGTGTGCAAACGCACTAAGACTTCTCTTTGATCTGTATGTAAACTTTTGTCAGTTGATGCAAAAAATAAGTGAGTTTGTTCTACGCTCTACATTTCGAAACTGATTTTATAAGATGAACAGACTCCCCACACTTGAAAACAACATAGACAGATTTCCTGAAACTTTCGTACGTTGTTAGCTGCAATATTCCTGTACAGGTAATTATTCGCGGAGATGTTTACATAGAATCAAGGAAATCTTTACGATCTATGAAGAGAAAGAAAACAGACTTTGTTCTTATTTGCTGTCAATCTGCATTCCATCGGTTTCTTTTTCTCCGCGGACAATCCTAAGTTCACGCACGTGACCTAGCGAGGGAAGAGAGAGAAAGAAATCTACCTGGTTAGATTCCTATCTGCTGTTCTGCACTGTTGCAAAATGCAGCCAATATCTTAAACAGCTTTTAAATGGAAGAAAATT
Organism: Thermobia domestica; assembly: GCF_964235325.1. Taxonomy (NCBI): domain Eukaryota; kingdom Metazoa; phylum Arthropoda; class Insecta; order Zygentoma; family Lepismatidae; genus Thermobia; species Thermobia domestica. Next base: position 194,217,114 of record NC_137455.1, on the reverse strand, counting down.
AATTTTTAATTAGCGCGCTATAATATTACCTTAGCAAGAAAAAGTAAAAGTGAACATGCAATATTAATACTAATAAACATTTGGCCGAATTTTGAACTCTATAAAATAAATAGTTTTTATAAAATTTTGGAAAGAAATATGCTATGTTATTATATATATTAGGGATAGCCAAAAATTTTCGGATCCGGATCCGGATCTTGCCGGATCCGGACCTAGATCCGGATCTCGGATCCGAATCGCAGATCCGGGTCTCGGATCTTGGTCCGGAAATTCGAATCTCAGATCTTGATTCGTATCCAAACCTACATCTGAAATTGTGATCTTATAAAATTGGATATCTAAAATTCGTTAAAACTTTTTTTCGGATTCACTGATATAGTAGGTTTCTGTGCTTTTAAATGTTTCCGTAACACGTTTGTGCTACCTTTGTTCTTTATTTTATTTTAACCTTGCAATATTTACATGTTGCACTTTCTGTCGAAGTCGCTTTAGTAAAATGTTTTTAAGTTTGATTTCTTCCCATTTCAGAGTATAGTGAACTGTCTGAAAACTGATGTAAATGGTAACAAATTCTTCTGTTTAGCTCCTCTTCGAAACTTAATGTTAACTTCACATTGATAATATTTATTTTATTCTTAGAAAATAAACTTTCTCCTTTTCTCAGATACAAATGAAATATCTTTTAGATAAGGCCCTTTTAATCGCAGGAATACTAGACAAAACAAACTCTTTATTAATAGTAGTTTCTGACTCACTAGAGTCCAACCATCAACAAATGTAATAATGAATATCTTTCACTTCGAAGGTATATACAACAAAAAATATAGACTGGTTGGCGTGAGAATTTCAGGAGAGCGATATGGTTGTGTTCGTTGTATGACTTTATTACCTAACTTATGGCTTGCCCTTCTGAGGTCGGTCGTTTGTTGAAGGAGTAAATATAAAAGAGATTTCTATTAATTTTTCTTCACCCTCCATGTTTCTTTAAACATACAATGCAGGAGGTAACCAAAACATATCCATGCATCGTATCATTGAAGCGTTTTGTGTTTTGTATATTAAAGTGTTCAAAAATATTTAACATATTCGCATTTGTTCATGTGATCTCAGGTTCAATTCTCGGAGGGAACATACATGAGAAAATTGAAAGCTGAAACAATATGAAAATAGTATTTAAAAGTCAGGAAATTGATATTAAAACTTTAGCTATATATTGGGACTGTAAGGCTGTAGTTAAATTAACCCACACGGTTCGTGAAGATATATTACGTCGTTATTGTTTTTTCACTATAAGCTACCAGATACATCCTCAGAGGCTACTTTACACTGTAGTAATCAACAGATGAAAACATTGGAAAAGGAATGGAAGGAAGGTCTCCAGAGCCTTAGATCAAGGTACTAACCTAGCATTTGCCCAGTATAACTGAGAAACAACCCTGGAAAATCCTCAGTCAGGATGGCTGGTCTCCGAATTCGAATCCGGTATTATCCAATTGCGAAGCAAGAATCATAACAAGTAGCCTGAGCTCGCTCCGTATTATTATTATTATTATTTAATTAATGTAATGTTTTAAAATTAGTGCAAATTAAACCTACTTTATTTATTGCTGATGTTATAGTTAATAAGTCTACATGAGACATCAGTCCGCTATCAAGAAAGAATACTAGAAGTGGAATTCAGGAAGCGGGGGTAAAGAGATTAATGAGGATGAGGAAACTATGTACGATGCAAAAACTGAGTAATTATGACTTCGTCACAGATATATTCGCTTACATACGTCAATTAATATTTCTCTGATACAGTGCAATCTTACTTTCTATAGTGGCAGGAAAATGGCCCGCTTTTGTAAACGAACACACTAAGCACGTGGGTATAGGTGCAATGTCTGTGCAAAAAAATATAGGTAAAACTAGAAAAAAATAGGGAAAGCGAGGGGAAATGATAAACCGCCCTTCAACTTAAAAAAAAAAAAACTAAAAATAACTAAACTTAGAGCTACGAGAGACGCGAGACGAATTTTATTGAAAAGATTGTTTTTCCTTAGTGATTAGTTCTTCTATGAACATGAATTAAAAAGAAAACAAGTAGCTAGTTCCGAGTTTCGCAAACTAGTTGAAAAGAAAATATTGGATAAAATTTAATAATAAAGAAGGCATTTATGATAATTAAAACAAACTAAATTCTTGGCACGACAGTCCTTTGGTTCCTACCAGCGGCCTTACGTTCAAAGTGGGGATGTGTAGTCAACGCATCGACACCCGAAGTCCTTATGCCGGCTTTCTAGACTGGAGTCCGCTACCTCTTACTTAAGATAACTCCCCCACGATGCTGGGTCAACATCGAAATTGTTGAGTGCCTCTCCGGAAATTGAACCCATGACCACGGGCACCGAAGGCAGGCTTTCAGTCTTCTATAGACGAAAAGCTATAGTTACCCACATTATATAATACAGAAATAAGTTCTGATTCTCTAATAGCTGCTGATAGTGATAGTCAAGGTTCACCGAAGCATTAACCCAAACCCAAACTGAGATATTGATGTCACTGGAACGCCTGAAATGTCATTGTGGGTAAGTGAATTACCCGGATGTCCGGATGAAGGGCGATGGTGATGTGAAATGCGGGGCTGTCAGAGGTACTACTTATGATAATTGGATTTATAATCTATGTTGCCATAAACTCTCTTCAAGAACATAACTGTTAATCTTAGCTTTGAAAATGTTACATAAGGAGTTTTATTGCTATTATTAGGTTGCATTAGGAATTATCGGATTTATTTTAACGCTTAATTTTTACATCTCTTCTAATTTACGAATATTTAAATCGCAATTATACCCTTAAGGTCAATTAGTGATATTTTAAATCATGAAATGAAATGAAATCTTTAAGTTTAACGTCCCGCGGTTATGCCGGTTAGGCGAAAGGAGACGGTGATAATGAGAAATGAGTGAAATGGTGGAATGAAGGAAGTGGGAGGAAACGGGAGAACCCCGAGAATACCCACGAGCACGATGTTTGTCCACCACAAAGTCCACACGGCGCGTGCTGTGATCGAACCAGGAACCCGAATCACCGGAGGTGAACGCTCTACCACGGAGCCACCGCACCCTTCATTTTAAATCACTTCGAACCAACTTTATATACGGTTAGTCTTACTATATTTGAATAATTGAGACCAGAAGCAGTCTACACGCTAAGTCCAAAAGAATCTTGGCCGACCTCCTGATAAACCACGTCTTTCAGAAATTTGAATTGTGGCAATCCGATACCCACATGAGGAAATCTTCGGTTCAATGTGAAAGCTTCCATAAGAACCAGCACTCTCATCAGTGAAATGTGCTTTGGTAATTTTTATTCAATGTGAAAATACCTAACTTTATTGCTAAAAAAATTTCATTTATTTCAAACAAGTCGCCATTACAGTTTTCGTATTTAAACACAACACTCATGAAAAGTCATGTTAAAGCGCGACTTGCCCCTGAAAAAGAATATATATCTGTTTTTAGTTTCTCGTGTTCCCCAAAGTACACCCGGACTTAGTGCAAGTGCCTTCCGCTCGCACTACCTAGGTACAAACGGCTACGATCTTGGTACTAGCACTTGTTTCGGTTTCCAGATATCAAATATTTATCTTTCAGCCTGATTCTATGTATGAATCCGAAATTTCAAATCTAGATAAGGGGCACCAAAATTCATAGTTTATTCTTGGTGCTCATATTGTGATTTATTAAATAATTATTAAATCTAATTGTAAGTTATACATTTGATATTTTGAGCAGACTGAGCAAGATAAATATACGTAAAAACTAGTCAATACTTATCTTAACTGTTTATGTTTTCTTAACTGTCAATGAAATAGGTGTATTGAGGAATTTTAAATATTCGTGTTTTGTATTCCGGTTTCAAATATAAATATGTATGTATTTCATCTCGGTCCTGCAACCGGGTGGACTTAGATTCGACATTCGAACTCTCATCCGGATCAAATCAGATTATTTTGTAGTTAGGCAAGCATTTAATCGTTAGTGTAGATTGAAGGAGACAAATAGACTTGCCAGTATTCTTCTTAATTTTCTGTTTTCTTCTTCAGTGTCAGGACTTTGTGAAATTTCTTTCGGCGAATTTTTGATATTCAAGTTTATCACAATTTGGGTGGGATGTGGGTTTGGATAAGAATCAAGATCTAAGATCCGAATTTCGAACCCAGATCCGAGATTCGAGATCCGGACCCAGATCCGAGATCCGGATCCAGATCCGAGATCCGGACCCAGATCCGGATCTTCGAATCCGACCAGATCAGGATCCAGCCATCCCTAATATATATAACGTTACCCTCGCGTTCCCCCTCAGTTTTACCCCTACTATATATGAGAATTAACATTTCCCTTTATACTTATTATGGACATAACAAAATGGATACTCAGAACAGTTTTGGTTTTCAAACACTAATGCCAAGAAGCAAGCATATCTCCATGAAACAAGCATATCGTTTTGTTTATTTTTTTTCTTGACTCTTCGATCTACTCGATCGCCTGAAGGCAAAACATCGCACAGCAAACAAGCTGCTTCGACACGTGCCAACGACAGAACGGAAGTCTTGATTTTAGTACTCAAACTACACTCAGGCAAAAAAAAGCACAATGTCCGCACGCTTCTGTGCATTGTAACATTGTGTTAAAAAAAAACAAACACAAGGTCAGCTGTCAGACACCTGATAAGACTTTTATACAAATCGTCGTTGTTTGAAGCCTCTTTATTCCTCATAAAAACAATATATCCAGATTCGCGAAAGCCCACAGAGATTGTATTAGAAAGTTAAAAAAATATATTTATCATTCAGATCATTTATTATTATTATTATTATTATTATTATTATTATTATTATTATTATTATTATTAGTAGTAGTAGTAGTAGTAGTAGTAGTAGAATTACCACATAATATTTTTCGTTAGTCCTTACAGCAATTAATACTTAGCAGCAGAGGTAAAAGTGCTTGGGAATGCAGAGGACGCCGTCCCCCACCTCCAAAAAATGTGTACGGCGTCCCCCCAGTTCCTAAGAAATTACAATGGGCAAAGATAGGCATGGTGGACGGCGTGATGTCATGCCGCTACCTACCGTTCCCCTACCTTTTCAGATTCACTTTATCTTTGCTTAGCAGGAAATCGATACAAAAGTTAGTAGGACAGCCACTCTTTATTGATAAAAATCGTAATTTGGCGTTATTAAAAACAAAATTTCTGTGTCTGGAGGTAGAAGAGAGGGGACCAGGGAAGTTACTATTGCCACATGCAAAAATGAAACCTGTATTCAACACTGACTACGTATAATTCAAGGATTTTTTTTAAAGCAAAATGTTTACACCTTTTCAAAAGTAAAATTAAAATAATTACTAAGAAATACATTCATTGAAAAACTCAGAGGTGGCAAGTCCACCGTTTTAAATCTGCTGCAGAGCGTTCGAGTCCAAATTCAAGTAAAGTTAACGCATGGAAGACCCAGGTTCGATTCCCGGTGGGAGTTCATGTGATTCGGATTCTACGTTAATTAGTAGGTCCACGTTTTATATAGCTTCGCTGCTGAAAGGGACGTTAAGTTCAAAATCAACTCAAGAAAAGTTAAAACAATGAGAATGTTTTCTACTGTTTTGTCGTATGCAATTCTATGTTAAATAAAACTACATACACTATTTGATAATGGAAGCATCGTCAGAAATACAGTATCCAATAAATAAAACTTTTCACGGAGGGTTTATCTGAAGATACATACAAATATTGAAAATAGTTTAAAAAGGTGCATAATGCGGAAATACTATTTTATCGCGTATTAACTTAAGGCTTCTAGAACAGCAAGTTCTGACCAGATATTAACACCGCAGAACCAGAATATGATCAAGGGATGGACTAAACCAGCGTTTCCCAACCGGTGTGCCGCGGCACAGTGGTGTGCCGCGAATGGGTCGCTGGTGTGCCGTGACGAAATCGGAAAAAAATATTAATTCTATAGCAATCAAATTGCAAGACATACAGAAAAAGGTATATTTGTATTTCAAATTACTACTATGAATCTAAAATGTAAAGTTTCATACTGTGTTACTTTTCTGTAGAACATTTTTCTGTACATTTCTAATTTTGAAAAAAAAAGTATTTGTTATCATTGTTATGACCATTATTGCTTCTTTATTGTTGCAGACTATTTCGTAACTTGAAATTTTAAAATATTATTCAATCCTTCCGGCAAAGTAAACATGCATACGAATTACCTATATTTGTGTTTTTAATTAAAGTAAAAGAGATTCGTTTGTTCGTTCGTTATTTAGTGATCCTCCTTCTTAATGAAAGGTTGGATACAGTTTTCGAAAAAAAAGTGTATTTTTAACAACTTGAGCCCTATATCTGATTGTAATTGTTTTCTATTTTTAAATTAAAATGAAAAATAAGCATAATGATTTACCACGGGGAAAAACAGTGGTCTAGCTTTCTTCTCTGTGAGAAGGATGTCAGTAATCGGAAAAAAATACTACAGTATTTTATATTTTCAAATAATAATAATAATAATAATAATAATAATAATAATAATAATAATAATAATAATAATAATATGTGTGCCGCGAGAATTTAAGTTACCCTGAAGTGTGCCGCAAGTTGAAAAAGGTTGGGAAACGCTGGACTAAACCATAGTTTCCAACTTTACCCAGTGTAAATAAAGTAGGATTGAAACCCACTCTATCCAGTGTACACCTGAGCGTCATGGGGGGGAAGCTGTATCCCTATCCCCTATAATATTCCTCTTGGATCCGCGCCTGTTGAAACCAATTCATATTTCATAACTTCATACACGGCACGATCAAGCACTGAATCTATTGAAATCTTACTACATAAAATAATTATCGAGTGTCTACACTTTTTCTATTAAAGCTCATAGTATATTCTATCATAATATAAATTGTCACTCATGTAGTGTGTGCTAATATAACTATGGATGCGCACGAGACAAGATTTGTGGCTGTCTCGTCTCGAAAATGTGCTGTAAAAGTGATGTCTCGACTCGAAAAATGTATATTTCTCTATTGGAAGTGCCATGTCTCGACTCGAATTTTGTCAGGAAAATCCTGTCTCGATTCGTCTCGTGCGCATCCCTAAATGTAACTCATGACAAAAATGTTTTGTTTTAAAACAAAATTAAACGGTTGAAGTGGACTCTGCCGAGTAGAAGACATCCAATTTATTAAACCCCCTCGCAACTCACTTGGCAGCACACTTAGGTTACACTCTTCACCTTTTTCCCATGCTATCTAAAGTATCGGCTAATCTTAAATTCGCATTGCCGATTCGGGTTTTCTAACAAGAACTATTATGTTGCAACTTAATTTGGATGTGAAATCCTGACTTAAGAACTTCGAAGTCTGCATTAAAATCATGACAGAAATATAGTTAAATCTCAGTTCTAAATTTTATGTCTACCTTGCATCTAAATACTTGTGCTGTCATTTCTTTCAATGTTGGTAGGAGCCGAAGTTCCAATTGATCCCAATTTTTCGCTTTAATTCCCTCTATTTGTTCATAAAATTTTAGAGAAATATTATTATTAACAAGCAACACTTCTGAAGTGTAACACTCCGATCTTGATAAAATTTGGAAGGTAGATACTATACATGAAATAAACGAATACGTGTTTCTTATTTTCTGCGGAGAAAAGGGTTTTAAGGGGCAAGAGACCCCACCCACAATTTTGAAAGTTGACGCCCCAAAGGCAAAAACCAAGGAAACCTAAGTAAACGAAATTGTACACACATATTGCAGATATAAAATGAGGGAACACGTGTTTCGTATTTTCCTGGAAAAAACGGTTAGGTGGGGACAGGATCCCTCCAAAACTTTCATCACGAAATATCGAAAGTGATAATAGCAATATGACAAATGTGTGTAAAGGACACAAAGAATTGCAACGAAACTTTGTGTATGAACAACATACCAAAAAATAAAGGCAAACGGTTTTTTTATTTTGTGCTGAGAAACGATTTCAGGGGGCAAAAGCTATCACCCAAAATTTTGAAAGTTAAGGCCCGGAAGGCCAGAGGAAGTGAACCGAACTGAATGAAATTGTGCACAGATATTGTCGACATAAAATGAGGGAATACGTTTTTCTCATTTTCCTGAGAAAAAAAAAGAAAACCGTTTAGGTGGGACACACACATCTCCAGAACGTTGATCATGAAATATCAAAACTGCTAATAACAGAAGTGTTTGAAGGACATGACGAATTGGAACGACACATTGTGTAGGGTCAATACGCAAAAAATAAACGAATACGGTTTTTCTTTTATTTTCTGCGGGAAAACGGTTTTAGGGGGCAAAAGCCCCCATCCCAAATTTTGAAAATTGACGCCCAAAATGCAAGAAGAAGTGCACCGAATTAAATTAAATTGTGCGCAGATATTGTAGACGAAAAACGAGATAATTGGGTTTCGTATTTTCCTGGGAAAAGCGGTTGATTGAGGCACGGACCTTCTAAACCGTTGATTACGGAATATCAAAAGTGCAAATAAGCATACGCAAAAGTTCCTAAAGAATATAGAGAATTGGAACGAAACTTCGTAAAGGGACTATTTGCAAAACAGTATATGAAACGTGTTTTAATTTTTGCGGAAAAACAGTGTTGGGGCCTAGTTCCCATCCCAAAAAAAAAAGGAAATATTACCGTAATAGGTCAGAAAGGAGTGGACCCAAGCAAATCAAATTGTGTGTAGACATTATATATGAAATAAGGGCTCCCGTGTTTCTCAAGTGTTCCTATCCGTTTTGCTTCAAATTTGGCATACCAATAGCAAACTGGAAATAAATCGACACGCGTTTTTCTTTATGCTGAAAAAACATTGCAAGGGTTAAAGGTGCCTCCTGAAATACTATAAAATACGCTATACTGTTTGTGTTTGCTGTTACTTGATCTGCCAAATTTGAAGAAATCGGATGGAGACACTACACTTGTGAAACACGAGAGGCCATATTTTACATATCCAATATCTACATACAATTGCTTTCGCTTCGGTCCATTTCTCCCGCGACTCAACGCCTCGGTTCACTCACAATTCTTTTTCTTTACGTATTCCCTCACCTTACCTCTACAATATTAGTGGACATTTCATTCACTTCGGTCCACTTCTTGTCTTTTGGGGTCAAATTCCAAAATTGTAGACGGGGGCTTTTGCCAACCAAAACCGTTTTTAACCAAAATTAAAAAATGTATTCGTTTATTTTTTGCGTATTGCCCATACTCGCAGAGCTCCTCCGTGGCTAAGCGGTTAGCGTACGCGCCTTTGGCGTGGGAGACCCGGGTTCGATTCCCGGCGGGAGCTCATGTGGTTCGGATTCCACGTTAATCAGTAGTTCACGTCTCATATAGCCTCGCTGCTGAAAGGGACGCTAAACTAAAATCAACTCAACTCAACCCATACACGCAGTTTGATGCAATTCTTCATGTCCGTTACACGCATCTGATATACTGTTACTAGATATTTTGATATTTCGTGATGAAGGGTTTGGAGGGATCCATGCTCCACCTGGTCGTTTTTTCCAGGAAAATAAGGAAACTTATTCCCTAATTTTGTGTCTACAATATCTGTCCATATTTCATTCACTTCAGTTCACTTCTTCTTACCTTTCGCGCGTCAACTTTCAAAATTTTGGTTTTGATTTCTTTTGCCCCTAAAACCGTCTTTCCGTAAAAAAGAAAAACATATTCTTTATTTGTTGTCCACAGAAAGTTTTGTTGCAATTCTTCATGTCTTTTACACACATCTAACATATTGTTACTAGCATTTTTCATTTTTTGTGATCAAAGCTTTGGAGGGATCGGTGCCCCACCCAACCGATTTCTAAAGGAAAATACGAAACCCGCATTCACTCACTTTATGTCTACAATATCTGTACACAAATTCACTCCCTTCGGTTCACTTCTTTTTGCCTTTCGGGAGTCAACATTCAAAATTTTGTTTGGGAGGTTTTGCCCCCCAAAAACCGCTTTCCCGCAGAACATAACAAAACCCGTATTCATTTACTTTCTGCGTATTGTCCATACACAAAGTTATGTTGCAATTCTTTATTTCCTTTACACACATCTGACATACTGTTATTATTACTTTTGATTTTTCGGGATCAAAGGTTTGGAGGGGTCTGTGCACCACCCTACTGTTTTTCCCAGGAAAGTACGAAACTCGTACCCTCATTTCACGTCTGCAATATCTGTGCACAATTTCATTCACTTCGGCTCACTTCTTCTTGCCTTTCGGACGTCAACTTTCAAAATTTCGGGTGGTGGCTTTTGCCCCTGAAACCGTTTTTCCGCAGAACAAAAAAAAGTATTCATTTTTCTGCGTATTGTTAATACACAAAGTTAGGTTGGAATTCTTCAAGTTATTTGCACACATCTGACATACTGTTGGTAGCACTTTTAATATTTCGTGACCACAGGTTTGGAGGGGTCCATGCAGCACCCAACCCTGTTTTCCAGGAAAATAGAAAACCGTATTGCCTCATTTTACGTCTACAATATCTGTGTAGAAATTCATTCACTTCGGTTCACTTCTTTTTGCCTTTCGGGAGTCAACATTCAAAATTTTGTTTGGGAGGTTTTGTCCCCCAAAAACCGTTTTCCCGCAGAACATAACAAAACCCGTATTCATTTACTTTCTGCGTATTGTCCATACACAAAGTTATGTTGCAATTCTTTATTTCCTTTACACACATCTGACATACTGTTATTATTACTTTTGATTTTTCGGGATCAAAGGTTTGGAGGGGTCTGTGCACCACCCTACTGTTTTTCCCAGGAAAGTACGAAACTCGTACCCTCATTTCACGTCTGCAATATCTGTGCACAATTTCATTCACTTCGGCTCACTTCTTCTTGCCTTTCGGACGTCAACTTTCAAAATTTCGGGTGGTGGCTTTTGCCCCTGAAACCGTTTTTCCGCATAACAAAAAAAAAAAGTATTCATTTTTCTGCGTATTGTTAATACACAAAGTTAGGTTGGAATTCTTCAAGTTGTTTGCACACATCTGACATACTGTTGGTAGCACTTTTAATATTTCGTGACCACAGGTTTGGAGGGGTCCATGCAGCACCCAACCCTGTTTTCCAGGAAAATAGAAAACCGTATTGCCTCATTTTACGTCTACAATATCTGTGTAGAAATTCATTCACTTCGGTTCACTTCTTTTTGCCTTTCGGGAGTCAATATTCAAAATTTTGTTTGGGAGGTTTTGTCCCCCAAAAACCGTTTTCCCGCAGAACATAACAAAACCCGTATTCATTTACTTTCTGCGTATTGTCCATACACAAAGTTATGTTGCAATTCTTTATTTCCTTTACACACATCTGACATACTGTTATTATTACTTTTGATTTTTCGGGATCAAAGGTTTGGAGGGGTCTGTGCACCACCCTACTGTTTTTCCCAGGAAAGTACGAAACTCGTACCCTCATTTCACGTCTGCAATATCTGTGCACAATTTCATTCACTTCGGCTCACTTCTTCTTGCCTTTCGGACGTCAACTTTCAAAATTTCGGGTGGTGGCTTTTGCCCCTGAAACCGTTTTTCCGCATAACAAAAAAAAAAAAGTATTCATTTTTCTGCGTATTGTTAATACACAAAGTTAGGTTGGAATTCTTCAAGTTGTTTGCACACATCTGACATACTGTTGGTAGCACTTTTAATATTTCGTGACCACAGGTTTGGAGGGGTCCATGCAGCACCCAACCCTGTTTTCCAGGAAAATAGAAAACCGTATTGCCTCATTTTACGTCTACAATATCTGTGTAGAAATTCATTCACTTCGGTTCACTTCTTTTTGCCTTTCGGGAGTCAACATTCAAAATTTTGTTTGGGAGGTTTTGTCCCCCAAAAACCGTTTTCCCGCAGAACATAACAAAACCCGTATTCATTTACTTTCTGCGTATTGTCCATACACAAAGTTATGTTGCAATTCTTTATTTCCTTTACACACATCTGACATACTGTTATTATTACTTTTGATTTTTCGGGATCAAAGGTTTGGAGGGGTCTGTGCACCACCCTACTGTTTTTCCCAGGAAAGTACGAAACTCGTACCCTCATTTCACGTCTGCAATATCTGTGCACAATTTCATTCACTTCGGCTCACTTCTTCTTGCCTTTCGGACGTCAACTTTCAAAATTTCGGGTGGTGGCTTTTGCCCCTGAAACCGTTTTTCCGCAGAACAAAAAAAAGTATTCATTTTTCTGCGTATTGTTAATACACAAAGTTAGGTTGGAATTCTTCAAGTTATTTGCACACATCTGACATACTGTTGGTAGCACTTTTAATATTTCGTGACCACAGGTTTGGAGGGGTCCATGCAGCACCCAACCCTGTTTTCCAGGAAAATAGAAAACCGTATTGCCTCATTTTACGTCTACAATATCTGTGTAGAAATTCATTCACTTCGGTTCACTTCTTTTTGCCTTTCGGGAGTCAACATTCAAAATTTTGTTTGGGAGGTTTTGTCCCCCAAAAACCGTTTTCCCGCAGAACATAACAAAACCCGTATTCATTTACTTTCTGCGTATTGTCCATACACAAAGTTATGTTGCAATTCTTTATTTCCTTTACACACATCTGACATACTGTTATTATTACTTTTGATTTTTCGGGATCAAAGGTTTGGAGGGGTCTGTGCACCACCCTACTGTTTTTCCCAGGAAAGTACGAAACTCGTACCCTCATTTCACGTCTGCAATATCTGTGCACAATTTCATTCACTTCGGCTCACTTCTTCTTGCCTTTCGGACGTCAACTTTCAAAATTTCGGGTGGTGGCTTTTGCCCCTGAAACCGTTTTTCCGCATAACAAAAAAAAAAGTATTCATTTTTCTGCGTATTGTTAATACACAAAGTTAGGTTGGAATTCTTCAAGTTGTTTGCACACATCTGACATACTGTTGGTAGCACTTTTAATATTTCGTGACCACAGGTTTGGAGGGGTCCATGCAGCACCCAACCCTGTTTTCCAGGAAAATAGAAAACCGTATTGCCTCATTTTACGTCTACAATATCTGTGTAGAAATTCATTCACTTCGGTTCACTTCTTTTTGCCTTTCGGGAGTCAATATTCAAAATTTTGTTTGGGAGGTTTTGTCCCCCAAAAACCGTTTTCCCGCAGAACATAACAAAACCCGTATTCATTTACTTTCTGCGTATTGTCCATACACAAAGTTATGTTGCAATTCTTTATTTCCTTTACACACATCTGACATACTGTTATTATTACTTTTGATTTTTCGGGATCAAAGGTTTGGAGGGGTCTGTGCACCACCCTACTGTTTTTCCCAGGAAAGTACGAAACTCGTACCCTCATTTCACGTCTGCAATATCTGTGCACAATTTCATTCACTTCGGCTCACTTCTTCTTGCCTTTCGGACGTCAACTTTCAAAATTTCGGGTGGTGGCTTTTGCCCCTGAAACCGTTTTTCCGCATAACAAAAAAAAAAAGTATTCATTTTTCTGCGTATTGTTAATACACAAAGTTAGGTTGGAATTCTTCAAGTTGTTTGCACACATCTGACATACTGTTGGTAGCACTTTTAATATTTCGTGACCACAGGTTTGGAGGGGTCCATGCAGCACCCAACCCTGTTTTCCAGGAAAATAGAAAACCGTATTGCCTCATTTTACGTCTACAATATCTGTGTAGAAATTCATTCACTTCGGTTCACTTCTTTTTGCCTTTCGGGAGTCAACATTCAAAATTTTGTTTGGGAGGTTTTGTCCCCCAAAAACCGTTTTCCCGCAGAACATAACAAAACCCGTATTCATTTACTTTCTGCGTATTGTCCATACACAAAGTTATGTTGCAATTCTTTATTTCCTTTACACACATCTGACATACTGTTATTATTACTTTTGATTTTTCGGGATCAAAGGTTTGGAGGGGTCTGTGCACCACCCTACTGTTTTTCCCAGGAAAGTACGAAACCCGTATCCTTATTTTATGTCTACAATATATGTTCACATTTGCACTCACTTCGATTCACTTCTTGGGGACGCGGTGGCTCAGTGGTAGAGCGTTCATCTCTGGTGCTTGGGGTCCCGGGTTCGATTCCAGCCCCCGCCAAGTGAACTTTTTGGTGGACAAACACCTTGTGCGTGGGTTTTCTCGGGATTCTCCCGTTTCCTCCCACTTTCTTCATTTCACCATTTCATTCATTACTCCTCATTACCGTCTCCTTTAGCCTAACCGGCATAACCGTGGGACGTAAAACTTAAAGATTTCATTTCAGTTTTTTTCGATTCACTTCTGTTTGCCTTTCGAGTTCAACTTTCAAAATTTAGGGTGGGAGCTTTTGCCCCCTAAAACCGTTTTCCCACAGAACTTAGAAAAACCCGTATTCGTTTACTTTTTGCGTATTGTCCATACACAAAGTTATGTTGCAATTTTTCATGTCCTTGACACACATCTGACATACTAGCACTTTTGATATTTTGTAATCAAACGTTAGGGAGGGTCCGTGCCGCACCCACTCCTTTTTTCCAGGAAAATAGCAAACCCATATTCCCTCATTTTATGTCTACAATGTCCGTGCACAATTTGATTCACTTCGGTTCACTTCTTTTTGCCTTCCCGGCGTCAACTTTCATAATTTTGTGTGAGAGCTTTTGCCCCTAAAACCGTTTTTCCGCAGAAAAACCCTTCTCCATTTTTTTTTTTTGCGTATTGCCCGTACATAAAGTTTCATTGAAATTCTTCATGTCCTTTACACAAATCTGATATACTGTTACTATCACTTTTGATATTTCCTGAGCAAATGTTTGGAGTGGTCCGTGCCCCACCTAACAGTTTTTTCAGGAAATACGGAACTAGAATTCCCACATTTTATTTTCACAATATGTGTGAAAAATTTCATTCACTTCGGTTCACTTCTTCTTGCTTTTTCGGCGTCAAATTTCAAACTTTTGGGGTGGGTTCATTTGCCCCCCTAAAACCGTTTTCCTGCAGAACATTAAGAAAACGTATTCTTTCATTTTTTGCATATTGTTCATACACAAAGTTTCGTTGCAATTCTTCATGTCCTATACACACATTTGACATATTGTTACAAGAACTTTTATTTTTCGTGGTCAAATGTTTGGAGGGGTCCGTGCCCCACGCGGCCGTTTTTTCTAGGGAAATACGACATTCGTATGCTCATTTTACGTATTCAATATCTGTGAAAATTTTTATTCACTTCGGTTTACTTCTGCTTTTCAG
Organism: Thermobia domestica; assembly: GCF_964235325.1. Lineage (NCBI taxonomy): Eukaryota > Metazoa > Arthropoda > Insecta > Zygentoma > Lepismatidae > Thermobia > Thermobia domestica. Next base: position 194,201,848 of record NC_137455.1, on the reverse strand, counting down.
GGGCCGCCGTGGCTCAGTGGTAGAGCATTCACCTCTGGTGCTTTGGGTCCTGGGTTCGATCCCAGCCCCCGCCAAGTGAACTTTGTGGTGGACAAACACCGTGTGCGTGGGTTTTCTAGGGGTTCTCCGTTTCCTCCCACTGTCTTCATTCCACCATTTTATTCATTACTCATCATCAACGTCTGTCTCCTTTAGCCTAACCGGCATAACCGTGAGACGTAAAACTGAAAGATTTCATTTTTTCTTCTGCCTTTCGGGCATCAACTTCCAAAATTTTGTGTGGGAATTTTTCCCTCTAAAACCGTTTTTCCGCGAAAAATAAAAAACAATATTCATTTACTTTTTTTGTTCACACATAAAGTTTCGTTGCAATTCTTCATGTCCTTTACACACATCTCACATACGGTTACTAGCACTTTTGATATTTCGTGATCAAAGGTTTGGAGGGGTTAGTGCCCCACCGAACCGTTACTTCCAGAAAAATACTAAAACCGTATTCCCCCATTTTATATCTACAATATCTGTGCACAATTTCATTCACTTCGGTTCACTTCCTTTTGCCTTTCGGGCATCAACTTTCAAAATTTTGGGTTTGAGCTTTTTCCCTTAAAACTGTTTTTTTTTTCACAGAAAATTTAAATAAATGTTTTCCTTTATTTTTTGCGTATTGTCCATAGACGCAGTTTGATTAAATTATTCATGTCCTTTACACACATCTGACATGCTGTTACCAGCACATTTGATTTTCCGTGCCACGTTCCGTGCCCCACCTAACCGTTTTTTCGAGGAAAATACGAAACTCGTATCCTCATGTTACGTTTGCAATATCTGCGCTTAATTTCGTTCACTTCGGTTCACTTCTTGCCTTTCGGACATCAAGTTTCAAAATTTTGGGTGGGAGCTTTTGCCCCTAAATCCGTTTTTCCGCAGAAAATTTAAAAAGGCCGTATTCCTTTAGTTTTTGCGTATTTTCAATACAAAATGTTCCGTTGCAATTATTCATGTCTTTTACACACTTCTGACATACTGTTACTAGCAGTTTTGATATTTCGTGATAAAAGGTTTGGAGGGGACCGTGCCCCACCCAACCGTTTTTTCCAGGAAAATACGAAACTCGTATTCCCTCCTTTTACGTCTACAATATCTGTGCACAATTTTATTGACTTTGGTTCAGTTGTTCTTGCCTTTCGGGTGTCAAGTTTCACAATATAGAGTGGGGCTTTTATATTAAAACTTACGTAACTTTATGTAACTTTTTCTTTTTTATGAGATTCTTTTTTTGGGAGGTGAGGAGAGAAATGTTTTTCTCTGATATGTGTCTTTTGCCATTCATCTTTTTTCAACTGCTTAAGTAAGATCATTTTGTAACTTTTGATGTCATCCATCTCCGTCATGATAATATTACTGTCATTTTTAACAATTTGTTTTATTCCCTCATTTGCAGTCTGCCACACTGATATATTTATTACAAAATTGAGGTTTGGTCCAGCGCCTTTCGAATTCGGAACCAACCCAACCGCCGAGCTTTTTGGGTTGCCTGCTATTGCAGGAAAACGAGAATTGCAGGTGGTAATGCACTTTTGGAGTCGTGTATACAATATACCGCTGTCCGAAGAACGGATTTTTCTCTGTGTATCTTCCACTGGGAAAGCTCATAATATAAGTACTGAATATCTTAATACGAACAAAAGAAAATGAAAATGAAATCTTTCAGTTTAACGTCCCACGATTATGCCCTTTAGGCTAAGGGAGACAGTGATTAAAACACTGATTAAGTGAATGATGATGGAACAATTGGTGGAATGAGAATATGGAAGGAAACGGGAATATTCCGAGATAACTCAGGGATATGATGTTGTCCACCACGAACTTATTTAGCCGGGGATCCAACCAGGGAGCTCACGCACTAGAGATAAGCGCTCTATCGCTGAGCCACAGTGTCCCTGCGAACGAAAGAAATATAGAAAGAAAGAAAGTATGTTTTAGAGTCGACATTTAAATTACTACTTATCTAGAATTTTGTCAGTTACCATTAAGATTTGCAATCCTTCGCATTTTAAGGCGAAATTAATTTTCGCAAGATTTCTTCAAATTCTGGCTACATATTTATAACGCTCTTTCTTGCTTTTAACAGAAAATTATGTTATTATCACACGCACATGAACTAGTATACTTATATTAAACATTCGGCTGACCTCAAACAAGAAATCTAATTCCTAATTCCTAAAATTAAATATCCTACGGGTTAAAAATCAAATGAGAGTCAAATTGTTGCTTCTTCCTTTCCTTTGTCAACACTATTACGGTTGAATTAATAAAAAAGCTGTAAAATTCTATTTCTCTTAACTGGAGGTGGAATAGCTTAATGAGAAAGATGATGAATGGTACAGATACTGAGTTTTATGACCAACTTTTATTCTGGCTAGGCCAAAAGAGACGGTGATGATTAGAAATGCATGAAATGGTGGAATGAAGAAAGTGGAAGGAAACGGAAGAACCCCAAGAAACCCCACACACTTAGTGTTTGTCTACCACAAAGTTCACTTGGCTTGAATGGGGATCGAAGCAGTACCCCATACACGCAATAGGTGAACGCTCTACCACTGAGCCCACCGCGACCCCCGGTACAGGTATTGGAAGGGAGCATGAAAAGTGATGATATAAATATTGGAAGAGCGCTATAATAATTAGTTAGAGAAAGAGGTACGTATTATGTCATTATATATCTAATTGGTTGGAGAGAGAGAGATACTTAATATGCCATTTATGGATATCTGTTTCTATACACATCTCATTATGTCTATAACCTTATAGCTATGGTTGTAACTATAAGACATAGAATAATTTTGAAGAGAAGATACTTCAAACTAAAATGCTGTTTTAGTTTAGTGTTTGATTAGATGAGGTGGCCGAGGCATCCCGGCAATATAAGTGCAACTTCAGGTTGACTAGTCTCACTAATACCGTAAAAAAGTTAGAGATTCACAATATACGCGAATTATTTTGTGCGTTATTCCTGAAAAATAACGTAAGTACTTCAGGGAAATTTATTAATTTTACTTTCGTTATTAAATAGAATTTTTAGAGGGCACCGTATCCAGATGCCCCGCTGGACCGTCTACTCTCGCTCATAACGTCTTCAATTGTTTTTTTGTTGTTATACCTTCGTTTCACGTTTTAATATTCTTAAAATAAATGCTTAATATTTCTAGAAAGTTTGAGAAAGATTGACTTTATTAATTGATACATATCAACTATTTTAGGATTAAATTAAACTTATGTACAGTTTTCAACCATTTAGTTGAGTAGATGTCATTGTACACGTTTTACAATTATTGTAGTGTCTGTACAATCACCATACGAAATTGCTGCACAAAAATGCAGCATCTTTTATGATTTTTCAAACCTAACGTTAGTAGAAAGATGATTTATAACAGCGCATCTGAATGCAGTGAGACCAGTCTGTTGGCCAACTCAGGTTCCATTAAAAAGTGGCCAACTCACAGAAAATAAATGTAGAGATGACTATTAAATTTCGTAATATAAGCACTTCTAACAGAGCGACTAATTATTATCTATTATTAGTTTATGTTTTATTAATAAATATTGTAAAAAACTGACGATAATGTCACTGAAATAAAGTGCGCACTTTTGGATACATTTCTAATTGCGCTTTTAACATTAATTTGAGGATGCTGCATCCAATGAAACCATTTTTTAAAAACAATATCCGTCCATGGGGTCATGAGAAAAATGACCTCAAAGTTCGGATCTTTGAAGTACGCTTCTTCAAAGTTCGGATCTTTGAAGTACGTTGAAAAATGCTTACGCTCCGATACATTTCTAATTGAAATTTTAAAACTAATTTCAGGGTTCTTGATTCAACGGAACTATTTTTAACCTTATGTGTTCATGAGGTACGTAGAAAAGTAATATTAAATTTAGATTATAAATATAATTTTTGGTGATTCCATCGATTGACATGTTTAAACATAGTTTCATTGGATTCAGGATTCTCAAATTAGTGTTAAAAACACAATTGGAAATTTCTCCAGGGGCACTTTTTCTAGTGACACAATCGTTGGTCCTTTCAGGATTTCTCCAATATAAAACGTGATACGTAAATAAACATCTTTAAAGAAATATGAATCGACTTTAAAAAAATACTAAAACGCAGAAAATAATAAAAGCGTTAAAGAGCAGACTAAAAAGCAATTTATTAATAATAAAAACAAAATTGAAGTCATGTCAAGTCGAACATATTAATATCTAATATAAGATTATTTCGATGGTAATTGTAGGAAGAATTAATATGTTTGGCTTGGCATGTCTTCTTGTTTTCTAGTTTTAAACATTTGTTATATTTTCTGCTTTTTAGGGCTTTGTTTGCTTTCAGCCTTTAAGTGTTTTTTTAAAGTCTGTTCATGCTTTTGAAAAAAAAGTTTTTATTTTTTGCTTTTTAGTACATTTCTGAAGTATGTTATTTTTCTTTTAAAAGTTTTTGCCTTTTTAAATCATGTTTGTAAAATCAGTTATTTTCCTTTAAAGTTTTTCTACCACTTTTCGTTAGCGCAGAAGTTTAGTTAGAGACCTACAGTAAAGGCAGGATACTAACTTCCTATAAAACCGGCCTCCGTACTGAAAATGTTTGAACAAGTGCTTAATAATAAATGAATGCAGTAACACGTAATTTTAAATCACAGGTATAAACCTTTATCGGAAATAGTTCATTACATTAGAGAAATCTGCATCAAAATATCAGGTAGTCTAAAAAGTAGTGAATCTTTTACATACAAGATGGCATTTTATGTCTGAAGTCGCAAAGTATATTGACTCGCAGCGAACCCGGTCTAACGCTATTTCAGTGTCGACAGTTGAAAGCTAGTAGATGTGAAAGAGTGTTTGAAATTTAATAATCAGACGTAAGGTATTGTGCCATAAAGTTATGTGAACTTCATATAAAACTGCGCTATTATACAATTTTATTTCGCTAATGCAAATACTGTTGCAGGTCCGTGAAGAAATATGCACTATTTATGGTCAAGATACGTTATAAAAAGCAAGACCCCAACGAGGCTAATTCAATTTCATTCTGGAAATTTCGATGTCCAAGATGCTTCTCGAAGTGGGCAACCAATCACAGAAAAGCGGATGATATTCTGGTTAAGTCAAGTAAGGCGACCATGTAAACAGTCATGACAACGCCAATTTTCAACATCCATCACAAAACAATGTCAAACCATATTGCAAAAAAGCTGGCTGCAATGTTTTTAACCTATTAGTATATGCAAACCCACTTATCTCGATTATCTGGTTGCCGCATATTTGTGATAAGTTTTTTTTTAAACAATTAAATAATTATGAATATTTCTGAAATATCTTATGTATAAGGACCTTTTTGTGAATAGCTTATGCGATGAGTGAAAATCGAATCGAAATGTGACCAATGTTTCTGGATGAAATCGCAAAAATACCTACAAACATACGTACACTCATGTCCAAAATTATTATCGCATGTGTATAAATATGTTGTTGTAGGAATATAATTTGAATAACGAATTCGCCCGGTATTTCTTACAATGTTAGTATGTGTATAATCGGCAAAGACATGTATGTGGCAAATTTCATGTCAAAAGAGCAGTAAATAAGAACAATAAAATGAAAATAAAACTTTCTTGTCCATTTAGCAACATTTAGTCTTACTCATTCTAATTTTCATATTTATAATTCTTTTCCTATGAAATTTACCCCAAATATACATTTCCCGATTATACACATAGTACAAGATGATAGTTATAGATATGCGACAATCATTTTGGACATGAGTGTACATTCAGGTCAACTGATATCTTTTTTCTAAAAAGTTGGTCTAAGTTTGCCTTTTGCATATTGTGATTTAAATATAAAATTTTAATGTTCTAATTACTCAGGAAACACTATGGCACATTCTTTATTCTCTCCACTTATGCTAATAGATGGAGTTAAGTTTGTGACATCCCGGAAATACTTAAAACATCCATACCATGGGCGTGTATTTTAATTTTTTTCAACGGGTTCTCACGCAAAGGTACTTATAAGATAAATCACAATATGCTGTATTCTATTGTTCTAATATGCCAATGGTTCCAAACGACGGAGCACCTCCTGAGAAGCGTCGAAGACCATCAAGGGGCACAAGCTACTGAAATAAAATGAAACGGCAAAAACCTAAGTTTTTCTTTCAACCACGATTATCTAAACTTCATACCAAACAACTTTAAGCAAACAATGATATTTTTCTTCTCCAGTTCAAAGGAAAAGAGATCGAAAACTATTGAGTGAATAATGATTAAATCAAACCTGAAAAACCTTTGAGAATAATAAATTTGAGTGAAAACTGACAATTACTTTATTTCTTGGGTTTATTTAAACGCTTTTTACATATTTTATTAACTCAAAGCAACGACATCAAACTGCCAAGCAGGCCCGTAGCCAGCCCAAAAATGTAGAGGGGGCGGCTGAAGTTAGGGGGGTCCGATCCAACCATATGATAGTTCATCACCATATTATAGTTCATTTGCAAGCCTACCGTGAAAATTTTAAGGGGGCAGCAAAAATTTAAAGGGCCGGCCCCCCTAGACCCCCCTGGATACGGGCCTGCTGCCAAGTTATTTAAAGTATTAATTTTATAAATTTACAGTCGCTTGTGAATATGGATTATTATTACCTATACTATTACCTACTCCATTGCCCAGAGCATAATTTGAAATTTGGACGAAAAGTACACTTTGCCACAAATTTATTCTTGGCAAAACTTAATGCATGAGAAATGGAATAAAGTTTAGAAATACTTAACTTAAGAAGAGGTAAAGAAAACTTTCAAGTTTTGACAAAGAACAGTGTATCTTGCATCGGCCTATAAACTTCCCAATAAAAACATCTGAAAACGTTATTAAGCGTTTTTGAAAATTCTGCTCGTAAAGGGAGAAAATGGAAAATATCTTAAATACTAAATTTACCCCACTATTTACTCAGGAAATGCCAATTGTTAGGGTTCGCTTAAGTTGGTGGTGTGTAATTCTTTCAAAGAGGGAAGAGCGATAATTTCTATATTTTTTCGATATTCAAGTCGACGTTACCTGTCTCATAATCACAGGAAGATGGCTGAATTGTTCGAAATTATTTTTTGAACATAGTTAATACTTGACTTTGAACCAGGTTTTTGCTATGCCATTTTTCTTAAAAGTTGTATCGTAAGTGGGAAGGGGGTTTAAATTTTTCGTTAAGAATAACGGCTGCACGATCTGAAATGCATTTCTGAACATGGCACTTTGGTCAAGCTGCATGTTTTACATTTCAGTAAGGAAGGGAAGGAAGAAAGAGTTCAAATATACCTTTTTTTAAAAAAAATACTTTCCATAAACCTATTTTTCCCATGCTGATATATAGTGTTATATTGCTCGAACTTCGATGTGATATATACTTAAAGAGTCTAAAATAGATGTTGATAAATAATTATTCAGTGCATATGCTTATGTATCCCTGCCTAGAATCGAATTTGGGGTCATGTACACTATTTTTTTCCGCTCCATTAGAAGTAATTAATTCTACCAAAAAAATCAATGGGTATTGAATACCAATTAAAAATCTCTAATGGGTGATTGAGCCTCATAGCATCCAAGTCGATGTCTATGATTCATGCTGTCTCATTCCTCACACTAAACAGCGAAACATCAAGGTCAGATCTCTTGTGCGTTTACAATAACAGCCTTCTAATAGGTGTTGACCAGCAAAGAGCAGAACAAAACAGCCTTACTCTATTATTTCTCTCTCCCTCTCTCTATTTTTTATCAACATTTTGCAATCTCAATCCGACCATCATTTATTGCCAATTTTCTGTAAGCTCCCCTGAAGGAAAAGGATTCCAAAACATGACTAAAACATAATTTGCATATGCCCCTTGTGAGTGGGTAGTAAGCATCCTACATTTTAAGGGGTGTTTGTGCGATGGAACACCTCCGGAATCAGCGCCGTTGGGCAGAGATATTTTAGACAAAACTGAGTCGACTAATAATTAGTCGACAAAATAAAATCTTCATTCTATCTTCTTGCAGTTATGCTATATAAACTAGATAAATGCTAATAAATAATAACGAAGAATTGGTCGAATCAAAATATTGATGAAAAAGGGAAGAACACCGAGAGAAAAAATTACTGAGAATATGTTGAACACAAGCTAACTTAATTTAAGATGGAGCCTCGAACAATTTTCAGGAGAAATGATCTCAATACAACCAAACTATTGTCTTAGATAAGCTCTTATTGCAAAAAGAAAACACAGAAATAAAGGAAACTTACAGCTTTACTTGTTAATAAGATTTCGTTTTTCTAATACAGAACTATTTCAGAGAACTCTTTGATCTTTTTCAAAAGCAAATCCTCTTGTAGGAATTGAAAGCATTCCTTTCTTTAGAACATAAAAATAAAAATTTATTTATAATAGGTTTTATATGTTTTTTTAAAAAGATACTTATTAGCATTTAAATTTTAATTGGACGTCTAATTTTTTTTTTTTTTTTTTTAACTCAAAGATGACTTGGAGTTCCCCTTTTGTTCTTGTATTTTATTCACTTCTTTGGCTTGATCGTCTGATTGCTTTCTAAGAAACTTTTAATAATATTTATGAATTTTAAAGTTTTTCTTTTTAAGAAATAAAAGAAATATATCTAGTGCTGCAGAAGTTACTGATATCTTCGTGCCGTGAATCTGTCTCCATGTCAACAAAACCTACCAACCACTTCGAAAGATCATATACTTAGAGAGGGGAACACATGTACTCATATGGGTGGAATTGAACTTTCATTATCATTATGCTTCAGCATATGAAGATATGCTGCCAGTAACCAAACAAAATCTTATGAGGTAGGTTACACCTTTATATGATATTAATTGTTCTTTCTCTCTACATATAGTACTTATATAGTATTAAGAAAATGGTATAAACCATTCTGGAAGTACACCACTTTGAATTAAACCTTAAATTGTTGTTTGGATTTCTCTCTCCCTTTTCAGCAGTAAGCCATATGAAATGACTTGTCTTCTTGAAGTAGGAGCATGGAAGGTTCTTAGCTGCAGCCAATAATGGCGGAATATCTATGATGATGATGATGATGATGATGGCGTTAAAATATTATTACGGTACCACCATTTTTAATACACTGATTTTTTGGCGAAAAACATTGCAAAAGTATTCCGAATACAAGCATTTTGTAATAAAACGTTCTACCATTAAAAACAAACCCAAAATAAGCATAGATCTAATTGGCGAAAAAATAAAAATAAAAAAAAGAGTTACGTGACAAAGGGCGAGGGGTTCGGATTGCGTTACAAGTGGGAAAAGAGGCTGGGAGGGGGTAAAATTGGTCAAAAGTAACATTAAGTAATATGTGGAGCGCCCTTTAAATAAAATTGCAACTTAAATGTATGATTTAATTAATAATTACTTTTTCCAGCAAAGCCTTTGGCTCATGATTGTATCAATTTCGGACATCTAACTTATCAGTCCGTATTATTTACACTTAATACTTAGTGTAAAGTATTCTGTAGTTAGTCAAGGATTTTTCGTTGTAAAGACGTGTAATAGCGCTGGTAGCGACATCTATTGTCTGGCGGACAAGCAACATAAGTACCATCACGGAGGCGAACGATAGCGAATAAAGTTATGCATTTTCTTTTCAAGAACTATGCATTATTAGGGAATTAGCCTGTGATTTTTGTTATTGTTATTATTTTCAAATTTTAATTGTGACATTTATATAGAAAGGTTATGCTCTGTATTTTGAATTCTTGTGAAGGCATTCTAGAATCCAGGAATATTATGTAACTATTTGATTGATATTCTAATTGCGAATGAATCCAAAAGGCCTCTACAGTTTAAAGTTTTGATTTCAAACAAGTATGAAATATTTTGTTATCAATTTGGTGCAACTACATGAGTTGGAACGCATCCATTAGTTGTGTTTTCATGTCTGTTGCCTTTTAATGGACTGTCACATTTTATACTGGCTTGTGATTAGGCATTGAGGCCAATATTAACAAAATATGATACGCTGATTTTATAATCAATTAAACTTGAAATATTTGAACCTCTCGTTTCAAATTTGTAACTCGTCAAACAAAACAAAGTTTTGGAATACGTTAATGTGTAAGAATGAAAGCTTGGTTTGTTAAATAAAATAATAACGGTATGGAGCTGACCGTACACCACCAACACAAGTGGAACTCATGATGAAATATTTCTTGTTATTCAATATTTCAATTTTTATGTGAAGGACTTTATGTACGAGATAGTGAGCTCTTGTTTAGAAGTCAATATTAAACAATAACGGAAAGCAATGTACCTTATGAAGTATATTTTTAATTTCTAGATTACTTTTAAAAATATCAATAGTGCTTGATATCCGCAGACTTGAATACAAAATGGTTGTAACGTTAATAAACCTATTGACAGGACGACATATTGTTTAAGTATTATGTACACAGAAATGCATTTTTAAATTTTTTATCTAACATGAAACATCCGTAAAGTGTTGCACGTCGATTTCAACGAACTTTTGTAGGTAGATACTAGATACAAAATACAAAATAAAGTGACCCGTATTTTTTCGTTTCTGCGGAAAAACGGTTTGAAGGGACCTAAGCCCCTCTCGAAGTATTTTCAAAAAACTTCGAAATCTCCAAAAGAACATGAGCAATTTGCAGAAAAAGGCGTATACACATACTAGATAGAAAATTAAGGAATACGGGATTTTTCTTTTGTGTGAGAAAATGGTTGCAGGGGGAGCAACAACCCCTATTCAAATATCTCCAAAAATAATGACAAAGGCCAAAATCGAAAAAGGGCACAAGCGATTCCGAGGAAAGTATGCATACAGACTTAAAAGTAATAAATACGTATTTTTTGTTTCTGCGGAAAAGCAGTTTGAAGGGACCTAAGCCCCTACCAAAATATTTTCAAAAAGCTCCAAATTTCCAAAAGAACACGAACCATTTTGCAGAAAAAGCGTAGAGAAAAAATTAAGGAATACAGTGTTTTTCTTTTGTATGAGAAAATGGTTGCAGGAGGAGCAACATCCCCCATTCAAATATCTCCATCTACAAAAATAATGGCAAAGGCCAAAATCGACAAAAGGGCACAAGCGATTCCGAAGAAACTACGCATGCAGATACTAGACTTAAAAGTAAGGAATACGTATTTTTCTTTATTCCTTCTAGTACACGATGTTGATCTACGAAGATGGGCTCTGCAGGAAAGCAATAGATTTTACCTTCCATCATTTAAGGCTTCAAATACTTGGCTGTGGAAGTTTAAAACAACACACAAAATCGTATCGCGAAAGGTGACGAAATTTATATCTACGACACATACGTCTGAAGCTAAAGAGGACATATTGAGAACCGTAAATGCCTTTATTAACAATGTAAAGCCCATATTATCCAATTCGGCCCAGGTAATGTGTACAACTAAGATTAAAGTGGTTTCCAACTAGAAATGCATGGCGGTCGAACCTTGGCTGCTCAGGGAATGAAGAAAGTGGAAACAGTTGTCCAATCCGTAAGTGCGACAACACGCAGTTATACAATACAACCGACTATCTCTGCCGATGGTGCTTTGCTGGCTCCATTACTCATTTTTCTGAAGGAATTAACTGCTGAGTTCGGCCCACGCGTGCACAACACTGTGTTTCGCCCCCGTAACGTATATCTTGCCGCCTCAAAATCAGAAAAACTCACAAGGGAACTTTACCGTCGTTGGCTAGAGCACGTGTATTTTCCTACAACACAGCGTCAAACAGTACTTCTACAGCATTGGACGCTTGGAGTCGACATTATGAAAGTACCCTACGCGCCATTGAACCAGAAGAGAAAAATACTGTGCTACTTACAACACCTCAAGGTTTAACTTGGAAGCTGCAACCACTAGATGTGTACTTTTTCTCTTGTGGAAGACAATTGTGCGCCGCTTTTCGGACACTGTTATTTTATAACAGTTTGATATTTATGCTTTCATCCGAATTGTTTGTGATCATTTGTGGATTGTGATCTTTCTAAACTAGCCTATTCGGTGGGATGTGGCTCCCCTTGTAACAGTTTTTCCGCAGGAAATAACAAATACGTATATTTTACTTGTATATCTAGTAGTACATACGCCTTTTTCTGAAAATTGTTCCTGTCCTTTTGGAGATTACGAGCTTCTTTGAAAATATTTCGGCATGGGCTTAGGCTCTTTTAAACCTTTACCCGCAGAAACGAAAAATACGTATTTCTTACTTTCACGTCTAGTATCTGTATGCACAGTTTCCTCGGAATCGCTTGTGTCCTTTTGTCATTTTGGCTTTTGATATTATTCTTGGAGATATTTGAATAGGGGCCGTTGCTCCCCAGCAAACCGTTTTCTCAAACAAAAGAAAACCCAGTATTCCTTATTTTTTTTTTATATCTAGTATGTGTATGCTCCTTTTTCTGCAAAATGGTTCGTGTTCTTTTGGAAATTTCGAGCTTGTTTGAAAATATTTTGGTAGGGGCTTAGGCCCCTTTAATCCGTTTTCCCGCAGAAACAAAAAATACGTATTTTTTACTTTTAAGTCTAGTATCTGCATGCATAGTTTCCTCGGAATTGCTTGTGCCCTTTTGTCCATTTTTAGCCTTTGTTATTATTTTTGGAGATATTTAAATGGGGGCCGTTGCTCCCCCTGTAACCATTTTCTCACACAAAAGAAAAAAACCGTATTCCTTAATTTTCTATCTAGTATGTGTATACGCCTTTTTCTGCAAATTGCTCATGTTCTTTTGGAGATTTCGAACTTTTTGAAAATACCTCGGGGGGAGCTTAGGACCCTTTAAACCGTTTTTCCGCATAAACGAAAAAATAGTGTCACTTTATTTTGTGTGTAGTATCTACCCGCAAAATTTCGTTGAAATCGACGTGCAACACTTTACGGATGTTCCATGTAAGTTAAACATCTATAAAGGTAACAAAGAAAAGTTCTATCGCTTTATGTGGAGGTCTTTGTTCAATTGACCCTCACACCGTGAGTTGAATGCGAATGGAGATAAGGCGAAGGTAAGTTGTTGGTGTGGGTATATAAAACATAGTATCTGGTTGTGGCTGTTCAGTTACACCGTGAACTTGCGTAATGGCAGAATGAACATGCGATCTCCACACAGCATCGGACGTGTATGCTGTACGAATTAAAACTGGGGTCAAACGCCACTGCAACGGGAGGGAAGATATGCCAGGCCTTTGGTGAGGGTGTCGTGACTACGCGGACAGTGTAGCGGTAGTTTCACAAGTTTAGGAACGGTGACGAAACACTCGAAGACGCACCAAGTGCCGGATAAACAACACATATACAAAATAAAGCTCATCAAGCAACAATTGAGGCGAACAGTGGCCATACATGTGGGGAACTGGGACTATAATTCAGTATGAGTATAGAAACCATTTGGCAGCAAGTCCGTCAACTTGGGAAGCACTGTAAGATGGGTCAATTGGTCTCACATGATTTGGCTCTGGCCAAGAAGGCAACGCGAGCAGATACCTGTGTTTATTTTTTTTGCTGTCTCGTCTGAGGAAGGAGCCATTTCCGTGCAGGTGTTGATATTTGATGAGAAGTGGGTCCTGTACGAAGCTCCACGGCGTCGTCATCATTGGTTAGCATCCCATGAACCGGATCCAAAAGAGCCGAAACCACCACAGAACCAGAAGAATGTCATCCTGTGCATTTGGTGGACTACTCGCTTCATCTTGCATCAGGAATTGCTACCAGCTGGTAACAGCATCAATGCAACTGTGTACTGTCAGTAGTTGAGCCGTGTTCAAGAAAAGTTCAAAACTCTGGAGCCAGCATTTCTAAATAGCAAATGTCCTCCTGTTACAGGACAACGCTAAGCCGTACGTGGCAAGGATGATCCGGGACACTATTCTACGCCTTGGATGAGAAACACTGTTGCGTCCGCCATACTCCCCGGACATTGCACCGTCCGATTATCCATTCCTTGGACAATCACCTTAGAGGACGCCAGTTCAAATCTCTGATAGAGGTGCAAAATGCACTTGATACATTCTTCGCTTCACGACTCACCAAGTTCTACCACGATAGAATCTATAGCCTCCCAGAACGTTGGCAGAAGGTCGTCGATGCTGATGGGGACTATTTTTGACCTTCCAGGTACGTTGCAGTTGATATACCGATGTTCGAAGGTGGTGAATGAAAAATCGACAGAACTTTCTTAGTTACCTTTATATATAGTTAAACCAGAATTTTATATATATACTTAGGAACATAAAGTAATTGTAGAGGAGGATCTTAAAACTCACAGTATTAAAACACAATTTGATTGTACTGATCACCAGACATATGGTAACCAGGAACGAATTGGAGTAAATATTTTAGGAAAAGAAATGACCCTACTCTAATATTGACATTGTTGTAAGAATAGCTCAATGTAGATAGTTCTGTACGCATAACCTAATGCAACCTAAAAATATATGTGTAAGAAAGATACATCGGGAGGTATATGTAAAAAAATAAAATAAAAATGACTGCCTTTGTGACTTCATCACTCTTGAACCACCCGACCGATCTGAATCAAATTTTCAACATACATGACTTTAGGGGCAGGCATTACTTTAGGCTATTCACTTTGACGATGCAACGTAGAGAAGGGGGAGGGGAGAGGAATCTAAAAATGATCAAAAATGACCGATATTAGTGTTGAATCCATAGCTTTCGGGGTCGATGAAAGAAAGAGTGTCACTTCTGATGGTGTTTCAATCCAAGTTCAGCCCTGATAGTTGAGGAGGGGGAGGGTACAACGTACGGGAAGGGGATAAACATTTAAAAATGATCGAAAATGATAATATTAGTGTCGAATCCATAGTTTTGGGAGTACCTGAGATTAACAGTGACAATTTTGATGCCATATGCACGGAGGAGTGGGAGGGGGAGCTATATATAATAATGATCGAAAATGACCAAGATTAGTGCCTAATGCATAGCTTTCCGGTTCATTCAGATGAACAGTGACATTTTCGATCCAGTTTAAATCCAAAATCAGCCCCGCCACTTGGAGGAATAAGAAATATATATATATATATATATATAAATGATCGAAAATGGCCAGTATCCGTGTCGAATTTATAATTTTCTGGGTCCCTCAGATGAAGAGTGATACTTTTAATCCCGTTTAAATCCAAATTCAAACCCGCAACTTGAGATGGGGGAGGAAGAGATATTTAAAAATAATCGAAAATGACCGATATTAGTACTGAATCCATATTTTTTTGGGGTCGCTGATATGAACGGGAACACTTCCGATGTCATGACCCGCAACATGGGGGAGGGGGAATTATATATGTATATATATAAATGGTACAAAAATGATAGAAAATGAGCAATATCAATGTTGAATCCATAATTTTCGGGTCACTAAGATACTTATGATGCAGCATAGATCCAAATTCAGCCATATAACTTGGGGGATCGGGGAAGGGGGAGATCATACTTCAGCATAAAATCTAAGTTATTATCAATCTACAACATTATATTATTTGACAAGCTACATGGTTCGTATCATAAGATATAAATATAAAGAGGCCAAAAAAAAAAAAAAAAAAATCGTAAACGATATACAGGTATATAAGCGAATAACTTAGTTATATATTTAAAAGTTAATTTCTAGGTAAACATCAACTACAAAGAAATACATTGAGCTACGCTAAACGACATCTGAACCGTTGCATTAAATGAAATTTGGAAAATGGTGATAAGCAGTATGGGAAGCATCTATGAAATAAACATAGAATTCAAAAAGTTTTTCGAAACGAAATAGATAAAAAAAAAAAAGAATTCTACTAACGACTGACTACATCGTAATGTTCCCAAACATTAACAAAAACAGTGTAAACATGCTTGCTACAATAAACAATAAAAAATTGATTGCAATAAAATACAAGATATACAAAGATATTATTTAAATTATTTATTAAAACCCAGCGAAGCGGGTAATATATGCTAGTTTATTCTGTTTTAGCTTTAGAATTAGATTTTTTTTTTTTTTTTTTAATAACGAAGGCTACACATTACATGTACGAGATGCCAAATTAAAATACTGCACTTTTTCTGAGGATGGTGGTCCCCAAATTAAACTCGGTTAAAGCCCAATATACGTCATTTTTTTTTACAACAAAGAGTACACATTATGTGTATGTACCATGAAAAAAATCCATGATCCGTCCTTTTTTTCAGCGAGGCTCTACTGGCCGAGAGACTTAAAAAAGGCTTGCTAGACTAGACGAGACGCCATATTTTTCTTTTACAACGACATAACTTTTTATAACGAGGCCATATTTGCTGAGAGTATACAATATGTATACGTATCTGTTAAAATTCGAACACTGGCCAAGAGATTTAAAAATATGTATGTAGTGGTTAAAATAACGATCAATGTGTTCAAACAGTTCAAGAAGTTCATGAAGTTCAAGAAATTCATGACCTATCATGAAAGGTCACCAAAGAGAAAGTCACTTCCCTACAACCTCCTATATTCCGACATTGACCCATAGATGCTGTAATCCATATTTACAAATAGAAAATAGAATACAGTCGGCCATATTGCCAGGTCAGTGTCACTCCTTACTACCATCAGCAGTACTACTACCATTACCACCACCACTAATAATAATAATAATAATAATAATAATAATAATAATAATAATAACGAATAATAAAATAATATTTTTGACTCGCTAAAATGATAATGATTAAGAAGTTGAGCTTTCAGGAGATTTCTGAATCCCTATTCGGAAGTGTTACTTGTATTTAGAGGCGTATTTAAGGAGTTGGCTATTGGGCTCAAGCCCCCCGAAATAAATTTGTTATATGCACTTCATTAAAATTTATTGGCATCCAAAAGGAAAAAAAAATATAAGTACTTATTCACGTGTTGTGCATAGCTCCACCCCGAAACAAATTCATAAATGCCACTCCTTGCATTAATACGAAAACTAACTTTTCAAATGTATCATCGTCTTTCCTTCTTTGTATGATGAATAAACTTATCTAGGTATTATAAGGTATTATAGTTCATCAAACAATCAAGCCAATGTTTATAATTAAAACACCTTTCTTTATTTTGTCCACTAGTTGATTTTTTTCTCTATCCTGTGTTTTATCATCTACCACGCGTATTATCAATTTTTTCATATTACGTTTTTCTCAAATATATAAGCTACTAATAATTTTCCCCATCATTTTAAGTATTTCAGAATTTTATCTTCTTTAACATTTATTCTAACACTTTCTCATTCTCCGCTTTTCGTTCTGCCAGCTAACTTTTCTTCTGTTCTTTAGTATATATGAGGGCACATGATGGTTCAGTGGGTTGGTGCGATCTAGTGGAGCGGTATGAGACACTACGCTGATGACCGTGAGGTGAAACACATCGTGGTGTCGAGTCCTGGATAACACGATGATGAGTATTATTATTATTATTATTATTATTATTATTATTATTATTATTATTATTATTATTATTGACTATTCTCGATATTTCTGTGTCTATATTCCTGTAGGGTCTGGTAGTAGGTTATAATATAAGATGTAGCAAAGAGTTAATAAAAGGAGAATAAAAAGTTAAGTATTTTCGGTAGCTGCATTTATTTTTAAGAAAGTGGTAGAGTCATCACATCTAGCTCGAAAGACCCTTGATTCGGTCTCATCTATTTTGTTTGTTAAGAACATCATGTGATTTGGTTTTCTTTAATTTCTGCCATTTTTTCCTCCTACGAGTATATACAGTATCTTTATTCCACCAATTCTTCAACCATCACCCGCTTTCACTAATCATTCGTCTTCTTTGGCCTCCAAGGCATAATTGTGGAGTACTAAACTGAAGGTTTTATTTCATTTCATTTTTACCACACACACACACACACACACACACACACACACACACACATATATATATATATATATATATATATATATATATATATATATATGTTCGATTCCAGTCGGAAGTTCATGTGATTCGGATTCCACATTGATCAGTAGGTCCCGTCCCATATAGCCTCGCTGTTGAAAGGGACATTAAACTCAAAATCAACTCAACATTATATATATATATATATATATATATATAATGCCTTATTATGCCTCTTCAACCCATCGCGCAGCACAATACAATAGTTCACAGGAATTATGAGGATCCCTGGATGCATGGTTATTATATGTGTCTTCGGCGTGTGAGACTCAGATTCGATTCTCTGTGGAGTTCGTGTGGTTCAATTTTAACGTTAAACTGTAGGTCCACTTCTCATATAATTTACCTTCGGTGCTGAAAGTGATGGTAAACTTCAACCATCAAAGAAAATATAAGTGCAGGTCCGAACACCACAACCAGGGAAAAGAGAGATAATTTTTTGTGCAGCCAACTTAACTTCATTTTACACTAATTAATTAATATAAATATACAGGACTAGAAACAAACAACGACAGGAAACAACAACGAAACATACAGGGCGACAAACAACGAAAAGCTTCTTGAAGGAGGGATAGTGATGGTGAACGCAGGAGGGCTAAGCCTCCCCCTGGTCTCCTATAGAATTATTCCTATATAAATGTCACAATATAAAATAAATACAGCTCAATGTATATACAAGTTAACTATAGGAAGCTTCTTGATAAAACCGCATATTTATAGATACAGATATATACGTATGCGTGATCATTTTATACTTATTGACTTCAGAAATGAGAACATACTTTATCATAAAATACGTATTATCGAAAAAGTACGTTAGAGAAAACTACGTGGAAAATAAAACCAGATTGATTAGGTTGTAAGGATCAACAAGTCATAACAGAGGTCTTATTTAAATTGTAGATGTGATGCGTAAATTGGAGCATTAATATGTCACTTTCTACAGTTAAAAAGGGAGGAAAAAAGGAAAAAAACTGGGAAAAAGTTGACAGTGGAAAATTGGTGACAAAAACTACAGAGCTAGTAAACCACTAAAGCGAGTTACATTATTGGATTTGTTCTGAGGGGAAAAATAGAGGCAATTGAGGATTGGAATTCAGTAGTAGGAGGAGACCTAACTGCAATTCCCAGTCATTAAACGTCCACCTAAATCGAACAGAGTTTGTGACATCCAAGTTCGCGGTACTTTTAGCGATCACTTGACGAAGAACAGGATTGCCAACCAAGAGTTACCATATTATCATTGTTGAAGAAAATATCTTAAATTCGCAGAACTCGTCGAAATTCGTGTTGAGATAACTCTTATTTTTATGACAGATAGAAGTTTATTTTTAACGTTATGCCGACCGGAAATTTTTGAGTCAGAAAGGTCATTATTGATTACAAGTAGTGTGATAAGCAATTCTGGAAGTATTTTAGTCAGTGGCGTGTGGAGAATTTTATTAAGTGGGTTCATGCACTCAATCTCATATTTCTTCACGACACGCGTGATTTTCGTATGTATACCATAATATGGTAGACTATATGTTTATTATTTCAATGGTATCCGGTTGAAGGGAGGAGGTTAAAACCCAGGAATTCGTTTGTGTCCGCCAGTGAACTTACTATAGAAACATCAAAATATTGTAGATTGGATTTAGATTTCTGGCCTGTCGGCGTCTATGGTCATTTAGCCCGTCACGTATAAGGGATGACGTCCCTCGGCGAAGACACTATCCGGGAAAAGGGAAGGAAGAAAGGATTGAGGAAGGTGTCTGGATCTATAAGTTAGGTACCACCCCTGCATTTGCCTGGTACGAATGAGGAAAACCTCATTCAGGATGGCTGTCCTGAAAAAGCGTTTGATACTTTTTCGAACCGAGTGCCCCCACCGGGAATCGAACCCGGGACCGCTCGCACCAAAGGCGAGAGCGTTAGCGACTACGCTATGCGTGAACACTACATTGTAGATTGATTTCATAGTTTCACATAGAATCGTGACTACATATATTGACTCTCGTACGGTTTCAAATGCGATAAAATACAGGTAGTTTCATATGAAACTAAATAACATTTTTTTTTTTTAAATTGCTTGTTTCAACTTCCTTGTTGCACTATTTCGACGCCTTTTAAGAAATAAATGAGATATTACAAACAGATTATTTGTTATATGTGGATGCATTACCTAATGAAACGTCATTTCATATTCTTTAACAGGTTTTGTTGGGGGCATGGTAGCTCAGTGGTGCCTGTGAACTCTTGAGTTTGGCTTTGGATCACGAAGTACACCCATTGTGGGTTCGAGTCCCTCCGAAGACTTTGGATATTTTAACTGTCCTCAATGTTTCTGTACTCGTGTCCTTTGGTATCATAAAAAGTTGAAAGTTTAACCGCAGTAAAATAAATAAATAAATAAATAATAAAAAATCTTTAAAAAGGTGTTAGTTAGAGCGTTTACCTCTACTGCGAGGTGTGTCCCTTGTCCAATTCCAAAGCATGTGAATTCGTGGTGCACAACATCGTGTCTGTGGATTTTATCGAGTTCTATCGTTTTCTCCCACATTTTCATTTCTCTAATTCTTTAATAATCATTTACTTTTCGTTTGCCTTCTTTAGCGTAAAGGGTATAATCGTAGGACGTTAGACCATAAATTTATAATTTCACTTTTTTTTACTTTAATAACCATTCTGAACTTAACAAAAGTATTTGATATTAGATAAAATATTTTCAACGTGTTCATTGCCACAAGCACTTTTGTCACTTACGTCACTCCATCATGTGAGTAGCAGCATTCCAAAATTCAATTGGTTTACTTTCTAAAATTTTATATCTTCAGGTAAAAACATATACTTCTTTACATATTTTAATTATTGATGGAGAACATGTTTTGAAGAATGTTATTATATTGCTTTTATTCATAATATTAGAAAAAATAATATATATCACACAAAAAATTTAAAAATTGGAGTACATTAGGATACAGATTACATAATTTTGTCATTCAGTGATTCATCCCTAGAGTTTGTTATATTTCTCCATTGTAAATACAGAACGTGTGTTAAAAATATGAAATTCGATTTCTAAACGCACATACATGGTGTATGTGCAATATAAATTTATTTTGGCATTTGAAGATATATTAACTTTTTAACACTCCATTTAATTACTTGCCCATTTTGATTACCATGTAAGGGAGGGGAGTATAAAATAGCCAGGGTGGGTAAAGTGGTCATCAGCACTTTTCCCGCCTGCATATGCCCGACACCTATCGCAGGTAGGCCCAATCAGTTGTGCTAGTTACCGTTGTAGTTCTAGACGACAAAGACGCCAAATACGATTGTTGTTCTTCTTGTATGAAGAAAAATGTGTTTTTATCTATTGTTGATCTAACGTAAGGGTAAGTATTACTTTAACAATTATTTTCTCCCAACTATATAGAACTTGAAGACTATATAATATTTTTATTATTAACTGTAATGTTTCTTAATAATTTTTCTATTATTTAGTAGCGTTGAAGTTTTGTTTTCAGAACGAAAAAAAGAAATGTACAGTATGGCGTGCAATCGGGTAAAGTGGTCAGAAGCAGAGGCGAGTAAACTGACCATCTCACTGTGCGTGTGACCACTTTCACCTATTATAGACTTGCAATGCTACGTATGCTCATATAGACTTAGATCTGTATTCTAGATCGAAATAATATAGCAGTTATTAAGCTATTTTGTTCTGTTAACAAATAAACGCATTTCACTATTTTGAAAGGTGGGCTTTTGGTAGCTTCTATTTGGTGGGCTCTTAATAAATGTCTATTGGATATAAATATGCACTTTAACCCCTAAATTAACAAGTCAATCGTAATCTTTAAATTCTCACACCGTATCATGGCGCCGCGAATGATATCCCATAAGCAACAGACACTGTGGGGAATCGTGTCTACTTTGTCCGACTAGGTCGGGTAAAGTGGACATTTTGTATGACTTGAAATTATCAATAATTACTTCGAAAAGCTTCTTCAAAACAGGTTAATTTAAGTATATCTTAAAACTTAAGTACAGAAGTACATTACAAAACTTTTATTTACTTGTCAGCATGTTTTGATAGGACTGAAAAAAAATAAAATTCCTTGGGGTGGCTGCTTTACCCACCCTTCCCATACTTCATGAACTTCATAAGGCCCTTTCTAACACCAATTAAATTTAACAATGTTTTTTGTTAGTGTATTTACCTCCTAATTTGGCAGTTCTCAGTAACTTTATCTGCCGACACTTAGTTATGAAATCGCTATAGTCATAATCTATCAAAACTAGCCATTTAGATCATGCTTGTTCGCGAGCGGCACACCACTGTATGAGAGTGTAATGTCACAGTTTCTTTTCACAAGAGAATATCCTCTTTGGAATGGCGCTAAAATATGAACTGTGTGGATTAATATCATTTGTCCTCCAAGAGATTTGTTCGGAATTTCAAGCGTCCCGGTTTCCCTCCAATATATAAGTTAATTTCATTTATCCGATATTTAGCAATAACAAATCAAACTTTTATTACTAATCGATATTCAACTGATAGAAATAAGCTACTGTCTATCACTCACGTTTTGTTAAATGTTGACCTTTTACTCGGTTCTAATATTACAGCGAAGAACAAATGCATAAATCTTCATAAAATATCCCGCTTTTCCAGTTTAGAAATTGGGTAGCTCTATTCACAGGAGATGTAATTTTCCTCTACTTTTTTATTGCTGTTTACATGACATATTCCTTAAATAATGTTGTTAAAAACCGGAGGGAATGTTTTACTTTTAAGCAGCGGCGATGACTTCGAAGGTTCTCCAGTGCTCGAGCACCCTTAAGAATTTTTGTGGGGTTACACTTCACCCAATTAAGAAAATAAAATAAAAGAGAGAAAGAAGTAAAACAAGACAAGATAAAGAAAGAAAAGCGGGAAAAGTTTAATATTTCAACGCATTCCTTCAATGATAGTAAAATCCAAGATTTGCATAAAGCGCATAGAGGGTGGGGATATAAAATTTAGACAGACTTTAGTAGGAGTGAAAACATATAAAACTCCAGAAATACGACGTTGAGGATTTTTTATGATAAGTTGTAATGCTCCACCATTTGGTGTACGTATTACAATCCTGCACCGTCATAAATATGTTAATGTTTTGTTCATTGTTCGTATAATTTTAAAAGTATTTGTTTTGTTATTAGTTATAATAAGTGAGATTAATGTCAATCCATACTATGTGACATTATAACGAGAACTTGGAATTTGGTCCGTATCAATTTTAATCAAATGAAGATAAAAAAAGAAGAAAATTGTTTGTGACTTCGATATAAGAAAAAGTATGGAATTACTATAAAGTTTAAGTTTTAAAACAAATTATTTGACAACTCACCAAGTGGAACAATAATCTCAGTGATTTCTAAGTATTTTATTTAAAAGGGGAAGCTAAGTATAAATTTTATTTATTGCAGAAATGTTTTGAAAAACCATGAATTTGTAAACGGTAAGCTTAGGGGCTCTGCCCCTTTTCTTCAAAACCCCAGGAACAATGCTAATTCATCAAAATTCATAGTAATATTGTAAATTTCATATTATAATCAAAATCAACAGTTAACAAAACAGATTCTGAAAATAATTCGATCATCTAATTTGGTAAATTTGCATCTTATTGGCCTGCCGAATCAAAAGTCAATTTATCATGCGTAGAATCATTGAGAGTGCCAACATAGAAATAACAAAGAATACATGCACGTTATTATGAACGTTTTACTAATAGCTTGATTCATCATTGCCACTAGGAATTCAGCATTGAAATACCAGCTTACGACATTTTGCACCTAAAAGGAAAATAATACTTTTTTAATACAGTGATATAGGTGATAAGTCATTGCATTTCTACGTAATTGAATAGTATAAGACAATTATTGATATAAAGAAATTAATACTAATAATATAAAGAAATAAAGTATAATTAAAGTTAATACAATGTGTAATAATAAGTACAAATTTCGAAATTGGCGATGCGACTTATCTCCCTAAGTGTATTAAAAGTACAATTGATTCTTAATGCAAAGACGATATCTGGTACACTAATGTGATACGTGCTGTGGTAAAGCAAACGTAGTGGCTTCTGAAGTTTGATAATATTGCATGTATAAATATTATTGAAATGGATACTTACCTTCTGTGATTCCTACGTTCTGTTAATATGGCGGGTAAAAGGGAACATGTTCATTATAATCTAGTATTTTATTCCTGAAAGAAACGTCATTTGCTTAATGAAATTTCGCATTTTCATTGATATTCCAGGTGTTACTACTATTGATGTATTTGAACTGTAAATAGAACATTATATTTAAAGGGCCTCAATTATTAAAATTGAAGTAGCATTATACTCTAGTTAATATATTCAATGTTGAAGTATCAGATGATATGATGATGTTCATTCCCTCGTATACACGTACAGTGCATTTATGTATTGGAATAATTCCATCTATTACGTCACGGTAATACTCAATTAACCGACCGGGCGTTGTGATTATGTGGTTTCCATCATGCCAGCCTATTATTCAACGAACTTGGAATGCGTTATCTGTTTTGAGAACATACCTCAATGGCGACCATGGGCCTACAGTTCCACGACGCCTGCCATGTCGCCCGTCGCGGGACTGTATCAAGAATAAATTTGTTGAGCAATAGGAAGAAATAAAGAAACCCGTAAGAATGGGCTATTACAAAATGGCGACTTCCAGCGACAGGATTGGAAGTTGAAGTCAGGGAATACAGGTAAATTCTATCTGAAATGAAGTGGATTCAACTTCGGAATTTTAGAGTTGTGTGTGGTGGAAATCTTAATTATTGATTGTAGTTGTGCGAGAGAAAAGAGCGTTTGTGTTAAAAAAAAAAAAAACTTCATAAGATATGTCCTGGGGTTAGAGAAGGGAAGGAAGTCCCTAACTGAACATTAGAAAACAAAGTGAAAATGACTGAAAAACAAAGTAATAATATGGACATTACTCATAATGTGATGAATACTAATAAGTATGGCTGTTGTAGCGATGAAATAATGTCCATGCAAAAGTCTAGGAGAATAGTAGCCTCTATTATATGTCACAATTGTAATTTATCGTACCATTGGAAGTGTGTTAATATCAATATGTACGATATTATAAGTATGTCCAATACTGCTTGGTACTGCGTAAATTGTTCAAGGAAACAATATGGTGAAGAACAAAATGAAGTAAGGCATAATGATGAAATACAAAAGGAAGTAAAAGAAAAGGGCGAAGAACGCAATGCTGAAGGACAAAATATAAAGAAACAAAGAAAGGAACAAGAGAAAGGAAGACAAAGCGGCGAAAGACAGACCAAAGAGGGACAAGAAGAAACTGTAGAAGATAAACTAGATAGAATACTGAGAAAACTTCTTGAAATACGGCATGACGTACAAAGCTCGAGACAGAAAAGACAAGAATGTACAGAGTTTAATAAAGAAATGAAAGAGGAATGTCAGAAGCTGGTTAAAGTTACGGAGGAAGAGTTGAAAGATAATAAGTCTGACACTGGGAAAGGTAATAAAATCGAAATTAACAGAACTGATGAAGGAGCACAGGAATGCCAACTGTTAGGAAATGAGCATCAGTCAGGAAAGTTCGAGACATCGAATATAGATAAGAAACAGCAGCTTAAAGAAGGTACATTTCTTGTGGAAGAAAATATGGACGAACCGATACTTAAAACAGATCTGATCCCGGAAATGGTATCCATTGGAAATCGTGAAACCAAGAATGGAAAAGTGAAACAAACTGTCAGTCAAATGGATGTGAATCTAAATTTGGAATCTGGTGAAACAGAGATCGACATGATCGTATGCAAGACCGGAAGTCGGAAGAGCCAGGGAGTTATGGAAGAAATTGATAAGCAATGCAATATTCATGATGAAGAACGTTGCACCGAAGTCGAAGAAAGTCAAGTCAAATTTGAAGAAAAAGGTAACACGACTATAGAAGTTGACATTGGTGTTGAAGAAGAGAATCGTAATGTGAAATCACATTTTGATGAAAGACAAGACCACTTTAAAAAGAAAGAGGATCATATTCGAAAGGAAATGAAACAAGACGAAGGAGAAGAATCGAAGTTGAAAGAAACAGATGAATTCAACAAGAATGAAATGGTAAAGGTTGAGATCGGGCAAGATGAGACAGTGAAGTTTGAACCAAGTGCCCGACATTTATCAAATGAAAGAGAAAGTAATCGAAGACATAGCAAGAAGAAAGAAGTGAAATATAGAGTGAAACAACATCGGATAAGACGAAGAAGAGTACATAGAATGAAAAGAATGAATAAAAGATATCTGAAAGGAGATATGTGGATATACCTTTCGAAGAAAAGAAAGAAATTCGATTATGAAAGAAGAGTTAAAACTTGGAGAAAGAAAAAGAAGAAAGTGAAAATGAAGAAAATTTCTAAAGATGGCTACCAAATCATGAAGGGAAACAAATCCCGAATTGCCTGTAAAAATAACAATCCGCTCAGAAAAGTGTGGAAAAGGAAAAGGAGGAAAGTAAAATTCAATAAATCGGTAATTGGGGATAGCCAGAGGAATAAAAGTAAATTCCACCGAAAACTGACAAGAAAAAGGTTTTTTCATGTCATTTGGAAACCCAGAAAACGACAACGGAAGAAAGGTCAAAAAGAGAAGTTAATAGAAGAACACTACCGACCTGATGAGACAACGAAAGCTGCTTCGAACATAAGGGTGAAAACACACTTGATGCACCGCAAGAGAAGAAGAATGAAAAATGCTACTTTTCTGAAGCGATTTCGGAACATGAGGAAATATGGCGAAATAAATCCGAAATTGGTATTGATAGACGCTATGAGCAGTGTAACCTTAGGGTACTCCGAATGGAAAAAGAGGAAAAAGAATGTGATAGTCATATACAAGAACGTTACATGAGTTCCAAACATAATCATATGGCGGATTGTCTCAGTTCTTTAAGATTCTGTTATGCATGAGTTAACTAATCTCTAAAATTTTATCTAACGTTAAAATTTTATTTGGTGAGGGGGAAAATTGTAATGCTCCACCATTTGGTGTACGTATTACAATCCTGCACCGTCATAAATATGTTAATGTTTTGTTCATTGTTCGTATAATTTTAAAAGTATTTGTTTTGTTATTAGTTATAATAAGTGAGATTAATGTCAATCCATACTATGTGACATTATAACGAGAACTTGGAATTTGGTCCGTATCAATTTTAATCAAATGAAGATAAAAAAAGAAGAAAATTGTTTGTGACTTCGATATAAGAAAAAGTATGGAATTACTATAAAGTTTAAGTTTTAAAACAAATTATTTGACAACTCACCAAGTGGAACAATAATCTCAGTGATTTCTAAGTATTTTATTTAAAAGGGGAAGCTAAGTATAAATTTTATTTATTGCAGAAATGTTTTGAAAAACCATGAATTTGTAAACGGTAAGCTTAGGGGCTCTGCCCCTTTTCTTCAAAACCCCAGGAACAATGCTAATTCATCAAAATTCATAGTAATATTGTAAATTTCATATTATAATCAAAATCAACAGTTAACAAAACAGATTCTGAAAATAATTCGATCATCTAATTTGGTAAATTTGCATCTTATTGGCCTGCCGAATCAAAAGTCAATTTATCATGCGTAGAATCATTGAGAGTGCCAACATAGAAATAACAAAGAATACATGCACGTTATTATGAACGTTTTACTAATAGCTTGATTCATCATTGCCACTAGGAATTCAGCATTGAAATACCAGCTTACGACATTTTGCACCTAAAAGGAAAATAATACTTTTTTAATACAGTGATATAGGTGATAAGTCATTGCATTTCTACGTAATTGAATAGTATAAGACAATTATTGATATAAAGAAATTAATACTAATAATATAAAGAAATAAAGTATAATTAAAGTTAATACAATGTGTAATAATAAGTACAAATTTCGAAATTGGCGATGCGACTTATCTCCCTAAGTGTATTAAAAGTACAATTGATTCTTAATGCAAAGACGATATCTGGTACACTAATGTGATACGTGCTGTGGTAAAGCAAACGTAGTGGCTTCTGAAGTTTGATAATAT
The DNA here is from genome assembly GCF_964235325.1 of Thermobia domestica. NCBI lineage: Eukaryota > Metazoa > Arthropoda > Insecta > Zygentoma > Lepismatidae > Thermobia > Thermobia domestica. The sequence goes on along the minus strand of NC_137455.1, from coordinate 194,173,712 downwards.
TGCATGTATAAATATTATTGAAATGGATACTTACCTTCTGTGATTCCTACGTTCTGTTAATATGGCGGGTAAAAGGGAACATGTTCATTATAATCTAGTATTTTATTCCTGAAAGAAACGTCATTTGCTTAATGAAATTTCGCATTTTCATTGATATTCCAGGTGTTACTACTATTGATGTATTTGAACTGTAAATAGAACATTATATTTAAAGGGCCTCAATTATTAAAATTGAAGTAGCATTATACTCTAGTTAATATATTCAATGTTGAAGTATCAGATGATATGATGATGTTCATTCCCTCGTATACACGTACAGTGCATTTATGTATTGGAATAATTCCATCTATTACGTCACGGTAATACTCAATTAACCGACCGGGCGTTGTGATTATGTGGTTTCCATCATGCCAGCCTATTATTCAACGAACTTGGAATGCGTTATCTGTTTTGAGAACATACCTCAATGGCGACCATGGGCCTACAGTTCCACGACGCCTGCCATGTCGCCCGTCGCGGGACTGTATCAAGAATAAATTTGTTGAGCAATAGGAAGAAATAAAGAAACCCGTAAGAATGGGCTATTACAAAGTTGAACGAATGTTTCCCAGTACTGTTTTCACTTAGATTTTTCACTCTTATATCACAAATGGTCGGCGAACTCTAGAACCTCTCTGGTTACACCACCATAGGCTTATTCAAGAATACATATTTTCCACTTTGAAAGAAAAGAGAAAAGGGAAACAAGTACGAAAAAAATCCATTTCAATTCAAAAACATCTAAAACTACATTTTTAGCAGGGTCAATTTTCAAAATTTTCCGAGGAGGACTCCTAGACTCCCCGCTGTGCCTGATGGTATTCCATACCTTGAGATTCCCGTTAGTGACTGTGAGAGCACTCCCATTGATTTTCAAAAACCAGTGACCTTCCTTTTAACAATTACCCGAAATACTTACCCCCTTCCAAAATAGAGCAAAGCACATACATTTTTCAGTTTTAGTATGTGCAATTTATAAACAATTCCTAATAGGTAGAAGCTCGAGAAAGAAGTCTCGGGACAATGGGAAAATTACAAGTTTTGCAATAAACGCGAGTTTCTGATAACACTTTTGGAATAACAATTTGAAATATTATAAATGATTATATTCCGAGAGAATGAGAAAAAAAATCTTGTAAGAATACATTTGTAACACTCTTTCGATTTTTATGGATAAAGCAAGTCTTAGAATCTTGCCACATATAAAGTACTTATTGTAAGTCCCATGTATCAGCGCATTTCTTTGAAACCCACCGGAAATAAAGTGATTTCGTAAATACCGACGGCCCATTCTTAACCCATGAGGACAGAGATGTTAATTTTTATATAAATAGATTATTGCTGCATTTAGTATATTGAAACAGTTGATTGAGCTTCTTGTCAAATGTGATATCAATGTCAAATGTGTGTTGGAAAGGAGTAGAAAATAGAAATTGAGTGGAAGAATCGATACACACACACGCAAACTATTGCGAGTTTGCATACGGACTCAAGATTATAACCAGGAAGTCCTTACCTCATATATTTTGGAACTTATTTAAAAGTGATATAACCTTACACTAAAATACTTCTGCTCTCTAGTTTCTCTTCAACCTATCTCACATTTTAAAAGATCATATCAGCTTATTTCTGTTGCAATGAATTGGATACTACTACGTATTGTGCAATATTTATTGTATTGTTACCAATGAAATGCCCATCGAATTCCGTGAAGAAAGAAGTCTGGATTAACAAGTCCTAAACCACACATTACACCAGTCAATCATCAGGGAAAAGTGATGGAGATGCCGGAAAAGGGGGTAGTCAGTGACAAAGATATCGGGGAATACTCAGGGTTGAATTCAGGGGGTAGCCCGGGGGGGAATCTCCCCCCCGAAGAAAATTCATTTCCCCCCGGAGAATCTAAAAAAAAATTCCAGTCACAAAATGTAGAAATTACTTCACATAATTATTTGCTTTCTTTCCTTGCATGTGCAGGCGAAATCCAATCTCTCAATATATACATATAAATGACGCAGGCCCATTCTATATAAATATTAAACATGTAACATCTAAGATAGAATACCAAATAGCCAATAAAACTTGTATTTCTTGACGCTATGACCGAGTTTGGCAGAACATGAAATTGTCAACTGTTGAAGAAAGGTTTGTATTTTAGTAGGTACTATACTCTCGCCCTATATTGTATATTAGTAGGTAGCACTAGCAAAGGTTGAGATAGGAAAGGAAAGATAGGGAAGATCTTTCGATCATTCCATATGATCTCTGATGTCAACAGACTTCAGTTCTTGAAAATGTACAGTTCTTGCATTATTTGAAATAGCGCACCTAAATCCCATTTCTCGCATCGGAAGTAACAGACGTAAATGTGTTTTACGATTGTTAAAGTAAACACACCTTTCTTTAATTAAAAATAATTCAGTTAAAGGGAGAGATTCAGAGGGCGTCATTTAGAGGGATCAGGGAGGAACAGTTATCCCTCCTGGATTAGAGACTTATATAGAATTTATCAATATGATAGTAGTATATAAGTGAAAGATTGCTATTGAAGGTGATGAAGATCCTGCTCAGAGCCGTGCCATGGGGGAGGGGCAAGCGGGGCGACGGTCCCGGGCGCCGAAGTAAGGGGTGCAAAATTCGGGAGGGAAAAAGAAAAGAAAAGAAGAAAAGAAAAACAGAGAAATAAAACACATGTGCACATATTACTTAAAATGAAAGGAAAAAAGTAATGAAAAGTGCTCAAAATCAAAGAAAAGCATGGTTTACTTTTTAAAATTTTCTCACCTTTCGCGGCTGCTCTGTCGACCTCACTCATATATACGGGGCTGCCGTCGTATACTCTCGCGCCAAGCGTTGATTTTCCACGACACGGCACTAATCCTACTGAAGATTTCGTAAGCTAAACTATTGATGTGTATGCAGTGAAGAAACCAAGGCTAATATGCTTGATTTAGAATCAGAAGTGTGAGAAAGAATGATAACTTTTTGTTAAGATATTTCTGTGTGTGTTTGTTTTAGGACAAAAAATATTTGAGTTAATTTAAATCTTTTGAAAAACTTCTACATTAGTAACAAACAGTAACTACTGAATATAGGAAATAACAAAAATAGCTACTGTAAATAGCAGTTAAAGTTTAGTGTAAAATATTTTTGCCAGTCTTTATTTAATGCTTTAGATGAAATCAAACGATTGTTTTTTTTTAAAAAAAATATAATTTCACATTGAATATTTATCAACAATTAGTCTCAATATTAGGTAAAATGTGTATGTGAATGGAATTGTTAAATATGCTGCTTTCTTGTAAAAATACAGAAAAACAACCCTCCCCCCCGAGGAGTTGACATTCCCCCCCGGGTGAAAATGTCTGAATTCAACACTGGGAATACTATGGGTGAAGAAGGACTTCATATTAGAACTCATCAATAGCCTGCACCGTCCTTTTCCCGACAGCATTGTCTCGCAACAAAATGACACAATGTCTGTTGACTACTGCTACATGCTTGGGGACAAGTTTGATGTGTTTGAGAATCATGGAGTTCAGTAACGTAATGATCTGCATTCATTGCTAACCTTGACTAGAAATACATAATTTATCACACTCACCACAGATCACCATATCACGAACAACGGCTCCAATGGATATAAAGGTGGTTTAGGATCCTGCAAGTTGATCACAATCCAACCATGTCCTCTCCTCGCCGTTTACGATTGTCAGAGCAAATACATTTTAATCTCAAGTGACAATCAGATGCAGGAAAATAAGAACTGCATACCTGGAGATGGTGAGTTCTGTTGGCCGGTGTCAGCTCATGTATATGAGTCTACGATTTTTACTTTAGCCACTGCACAGAAAGCCGAACAAATGGTATAATGCGTGCCTACTCGTTTCTAATGGCAAAAGCACTTTTCTGAGAGTCTCCTTATACAGTGCTCCTGAGGATCTTATCTGAACCTAATAGGTACTCACGAAGTTCATTTTCTGATACTATGTCACCGGTTTAAAATTTGACAAATGGTGAGTTGATTTGCCATTCATGGCCCGGAGGTACCTGTTTGAATTTGTAAGAAAATCATGTGCAATTGTATCTTCTCCATGCTGCACTTTCATACGATGCTGTTCACCAACGCCTTACTTCCTGAATGTTTAGTACCCAGCCTGTTTGTTAGATAGATGATTATTGAGTTTTTGACGTTAAACGCGTGCCTTGATCCGTCCCTGTGTTGCGTTGTTTAGGTGAGTTTTCCACCAGATGTCAGGATTTCATTCGCACCAACTTAAAACGATGACTGTTGGTTTTCTATTATAGATCCAACTATCATGATTGTTGTTTATACACACATAAACAACAATCGTGATAATTCAACCAAAACAGTAAATTAGCTAGAAGTTTCTATAGTATTATTAGTTTTTGTATTGTGTAATGATAGAGTATAGCTGTCAGTGTTCCATAATGGTACTTGCAGTTCTTCGTTTTGGTATGGCAAAAGAATGAGAAATAGAATTGAATTGGTCATTGTTAAAAAGGGATATATTCTATTTGGTCTAGGAATTAATTCGTGCGGTTGGTACGCACACATTGAAGCTGTAGTACAAACACAAAATACATAAATACCTTAAGAAAAATAATGTCTATCGCTATCCACCACTTTCGCCCATCTGTCAGGCAATGTACGGATTCCGTGGCGAAAGAAGTCCTCATCCTTGGAAGCGATCCAGTCAGAGACCCATGTTTCGATATCTTCTGAAGAAGTAAACCGCTGTCCAATCAAATCGTTGTTCATGCAATCGAACAAGTAGTAGTCCGAAGGAGCAACGTCTGGTGAATACGGCGGGTGGGGTAAAACTTCCCATCCGACATTTTCTAAATAGGTTTTGACCGGTTTTGCGACATGTGGGCGAGCGTTATCATGTTGAACAATAAGTTCATCATGTCTGTTCTCCCATTCTGGTCGTGTTCTGGCCAGAGCTTGCTTCAAACGCATTAATTGTCGTCGATAACGTTCTCTATTCATAGTTTCACCCGGTTGCAGCAGCTCATAGTACACCACACCTTTCATATCCCACCATATGCACAGCATAACCTTTGCACAGTGAATATCTCGTTTTGGTTGTGATGGACCTGGTTCACCTGGTTTCACCCAGGCCTTTTTTCGTTTAGGGTTCTCGTAATGGATCCACTTCTCATCACCCGTAATAATTCGATGCAGAAACCCCTTTCTGCTCTGTCGTTGAAGCAGCAATTCGCAAATGGTTTTTCGTCTTTCAACGTCTCTGTCTTTTAATTCATGTGGAACCCAATGTGACATCTTTTGAATCATTCCCATGGCTTTCAAGCGTTTGGAGACTATTGTTTGATCAACGCCTAATGCTGCTGCAAGTTGTTCCTGCGTTTGACACGAATCCTGCTCGAGCAATGCTGTCAATTCTTCGTCTTGAAATTTTTTTGGCTGTCCAGCTCGCTCTTGGTCTGCCAAACCGAAATCACCACTTCTAAACCGTGCAAACCACTTGTGACACGTTCGCTCAGCTAGAGCATGGTCACCATACACTTCCACCAAAATACGATGACTTTCAGTCGCACTTATCTGCATGTTAAAGTAATGCAGCAGGACACCCCGCAAAAACACTTTATCAGGCACAAATTGCGCCATGTTCACTTAACTACAAACTGGTGTTGTTGACGCTTTAATCCACTGCCCTATACTACGAACGATACGCGATGACAGGGGTTTGCAACACATGTGTGGATACACGGAACTGTGGGACGCTCCGTTCGTTGCGCCATCTCTTGTCCACCCGCACGAATTAATTCCTAGACCAAATACTTGACATATATTGCACATATTCTGCTTTAACAATGACCGATTTAATTAAACATTTAGATTAATGTCAGTTCTAGTTTGACTTTGTGCGAAAAGAAGATAAATGATAAAAGTAAGGTAAATGTTGAAGTCAGAATTGGTGGAATGAAGGAACAGAAAAATAAGAGAGTGAATTCGAGAAGAACCCACGGACACAACATTATACAACATAAAATCATATTGACTTGGATCGAATCAGGGACACCATGCATCTGAGGTAAGAAATCTACCGGTGACAAAGTCAGGATAAATATAATCATGTATATCATTTGTTAGTATTTAGTGCAGTATTAGACTTTAGTTTTCATTTAAAATATGAAAACTTGTTTCTTTTTCACAATTCCTACCGATATCATAAGCTTATTTTCTTGTATTAGTACATTTTATAGTGTAACAGATTTACTGTACTTTCATCGTGTATCATATTACCCTACAATCGAACCAAATGGTACAATAAAAAAGGGAAACATAGATTTTAAGATATTTCTGATTTTATAAAATCAAGTTTTTACCCATAACATGTGTAAAAGTCAAATTCTGGCAACATTGAAAATGAGGTACTGCCCACATGATACAGAGAATCGATATAAAGTCCCAGTAAAAGAAAGAAAGAAAAAAAAAACCTTCGTCCACCGATAGTGAAAACTAAATGGTACACCACATGAACTGGAAATTGTTCCATAAAAAGGGAGAAACTGACATACGGGTTTTGTCTGTCTATTTCTCAGATAAAAAAGAGAATATGTATATATCTATACATATAAACAGGAACCGATGATCAGCAGAGAATACATAACAATAGAACACTTTGTCTGACAGAATGAATCGACATATTGTCAGGACTTTGTGTGTTGTTCAAAAAGTTTTGACGTGTTTTGTTTAGTATTATACGTACACATAAAGTTATCATGACAATGATGAGCAAATAGAGCTTTAGCCAATATCGAATTCAGTACAATGACTGAGTATCCATTCCATTGTGATGTTCTTTTTTTTTAAAAAAAAGTTACATGAAGTTACGATAAAGGTTTTGTATCCGTATATTGTCTTTTCTTTTTACATGATTTTACAACTAACATGTACGTCACAGTTAGGAGTGGACTATGTCACCGTGAGAGGAATAAACAAAGGGTACTTCACAATATATTTTGTGATACATATAGAGTATATAGTAAATAAATTTTACAATATTATTAGTATTCTTTAAATGACCATATATGAGACACACACACACACCAATCAATAAATCTTATTGAGGTGAACAAACGTATATGTGTAGTTTCTAATGAAATGGAGAGAAACGAATACCTTTGTAAACGTGAAAGTCAATCCTGAATGAGAACCATGCAACTTTCCGAAGTGAAACTGATAGTAAAACATACCCCTCAATAAACTCTCATAATACTAGAAAGACGACAGATTGGCTAGCGACTTAACTTAAAATTATAATTAAATCTTAAAAGTTTAATCAGTGGCGGTTCTAGATGGTAGAAACTGGGGACAGCCAGAACTTACACTATGACAGGTACACTCATGTCCAAAATGATTGTCGCATATCTATAACTGTCTTCTTGTAAGAATATAATTTGATAATGATTTTTGCAGGGTACTTTTAATACTGATACAATGTGTATAATCGGGGAATGTATATTTGTGGTAAATTTCATAGGGAAAGAATTATAAATACTACAATTAGAATGAGTAATACAAAATGTCGCTAAATGAACAAGAAAGTTTTATTTTCTTTTTATTGTTCTTATTTACTGCTCTTTTGAAATGAAATTTGCCATATACATGTCTTTGCCGATTAGTCTATACACATAATAACATTATTAGAAATACCGGGCGAATTCGTTATCAAATTATATTCCTACAACAATATATTTATAGACATGCGACAATAATTTTAGACATGAGTGTACATCATGAGTTTATGAAAATCATTTGAAATACGTTTATGCACTTCGTTAATAGGTACTAGGAATAAAAAAAATGAATAATTCCTTTAATCAGATGGACATGAAGTACGACTAGAAATTATAAAATTCTGGTCATTTACAGGTACGATAACTAAACAGATTAGTCACAAGACATTGCGCTTCATATGACCCCCTCCCCCAAAAAGAAAAACATTCAAGTCAGAAATTGTCGGAGAAAATAAATGTTGAATGTAAAGATAAAAGACATCACTATTAACCTTTAGGACACGAAGTAACTATATTTAGTTACCTAAAAATAAGACTTGGGACACGAAGTAACTATTTATAGACACCTTGCAGTTTGCCCACTAAACCTAATTGTTTTTTTTAACTTTCTGGGTATCAAATATATGCACTTGCATGTGTTTTATTCAGGAGACATACTAGGCAACTGCTGAATATAGATATTATGTTGTTATTGTTTTTTTAAAGTGAACAAACGTGACTGTTTGTATTTGTCATACAAGCTCTTTAAAATGCATTTAAATTTTTAAAGTGCGCAGTTCTGTCCTCAGAGGTTTAACACAACAATAAGTTAATTGTTGTGAAAGAAAATATAAATAATCAGTCAGGAGACGTTTCCCTTCCAATCTTGGTGCCAGGGACGTAATTGGGAATAGAGGGTGTGGGGGGAGAGGTCTTGACCTGGCTGAGAAAGTAAGATTTATTTCTGCACGTGGTAACAACATAGTGATAAGAGAGTTTGTTTGGGTTTCTGGGCTCCTACAGACCTTGTAAGACGTAGTGATCGGTGTTCCTCTTTTCATATGTGTGTTGTTAGTCTGAACTGAGTGTTGTGAGCGCGTTCTTTCCTGCATACGAATTTCAATTTAACATGCAGTAGAATCTACCTTTACGGACCCTAAAATTTGAAAATTTGTTACCGTTGGTTTTACTTGTGAGACTTCGGTGTTTCGTGTATTAGTAGGAATGGCATCGAGAGATGTTCTCGGTTCAGAAGACATTCGAGACGAGTTGGAAGCAATGGACACAGATTCGGAGTGGAATGAAGAACAAATTGAATTTCCTTCCTCAGACACAGACGAATTTAACTTTGATGACTTTGATGATGATTCTCCCACCCCCCTAATTCTTGATTACAGTGATCGGGCGCAAACCATACTAATTATTATGAAACTTCCATGTATGCTCCGCAAAATGCTTTAACTTTCGTGAGTCTACTGCTATTAGAGCCTGAGCTATGATCATTTGAAAATAACCCTGCGTTTTGTCATTTCTGTCCTAATCAGTGGCGTAGATACATTATAATTTTGAGGAATTTCCTAATTATGCTGTATGTATATTATGTTAACAATGCTGTTATATGTTATTAAGAATATATCAAAGAACATTTTGATGTAAATTTTATCTTCTTCGTCAACTTCTAGGGCGGCGGAGGGGGGCGGAACCCAAACGTTTTATAAGAAAAGTTGTAAAAATTTTGTTTTCCCTGTAATACTTGATTACAGTAGTTGGGCGAAAACCATATTAATTATGAAACTTTCATGCATTCTCCGTAAAATGCTTCAATGTGAGTCTACTGCTATTAGAGCCTGAGCTACGATCATTTGAAAATAACCCTGCATTTTATCCTAATCAGTGGCGTAGTTACATTATAATTTTGAGGAATTTCCTAATTAAGCTGTATATATTTCATGTTAACAATGCTGTTATATGCTATTGAGAATATATCAAAGAATATTTTGATGTAAATTTTATCTTCTTCGTCAACTTCCACGGCGGCGGACGGGGGCGGAACCCAAAATATTTATAAGAAAAATTGTAAAAATTGTTTCCCCCCAACTCCTAATCCTTGGTTACAGTGGTTGGGGAAAACCATATTAATTATGAAACTTTCATGCATCCTATCTAAAATTCTTCAACTTTTGTGAGTCTACTGCTATTAGAGCCTCAGCTACGATCATTTGAAAATAACCTTGCATTTTGTCATTTTTGTTCTAATCAGTGGCGTTATTACATTATAATTTTGAGGAATGTCCTAATTATGCTGTATGTATCTTATGTTAACACTGCTGTTATAGGCTATTGAGAATATATCAAAGAACATTTTGATGTACATTTTATACGCATCGTCAATTTCTAGAGTGGTAGAGGAGGACGGAACTCAAAATTTTTGTTAGAAAAGTTGTAAGAATTCTGTTTTCTCCCACCCCGTAATCCTAGATTAGAGAGGTCGGGGGGTAGACCATAGCAAGTATGAAACTTTCATGTATTTTCTGTAAAATGCTTCAACTTTCGTGAGGTTACGACTATTAGGGCGTGATCCACAGCCATTTGAAAATAACCCTACATTTTGTTCCAAATTGGCGCCGTATCCCAGGCTTTATTATTTTAAGAGGCTCCGTAATTAAAAGGTTAATGTTATCCTAGAAGTGTTCAATAAAGAACAAAAGGCAACCCCTATTATAAACTTTAAAAAAATATATATAAATAATAGCTTCAAGTATCTTTGTCAATCAAAAAACTAAGGCGGTTCTAGGCCCCCCGGCCCCGAGCTAGATCCGCCACTGACATCACCTCGAGCTAAACAAAATGACATGCTTCGAGCTAAGTTCTTATGCGAAGTAGTTTTCAAGTTAATTGGTAACAGAACTCTTGTGGGGTTTAAAAGTATATCGTTCATTTTGCCAATAATACAGTAATTGATAAGTGTCATTGCACTAGTAGAAATTATTTATTCATATATTGTATATGCAGCAAGATATACTGTTAACTAGCAGACAGTATTTATTTTTTGTTTGTATTTTCCTAACAGGGACAGATATTCTCCTTTACACGGACAGTACTTGTAAACAAATTATTTCAGTAGAATAATAGCTACCGGTACCAATTATATTGTTAGCAACGAATCACTGCCATATTAATAACATTATGGACCCATGTGCAAAACTGGGCCCTTATGGCAACTACTCACAGGAATAACATGTAAATTGATCTACACGCAGGTGAGGTGGCACTGGTGCCTGCAGTAGTAACCCAGATATATTAAATCAGATACTAATGACAATGTCCACTTGTAACACAAGACAATTGCAACAATATTTCAAGATTTTGTATAATTCAGACCTTGGTTTCTCAGTCTGGAGGATAGGGATCCCTAAGGAGATCGTGAGAGGAGTATGGTAGTCATGAAGATTGATGAAAAAGATAAATGTAATTAGGATCTAGTGAGGGAAAATATTTTTTTGAAAGATCATTTTGATAGACATATTTTTATTTGCCAACTTGTTGCCGAATACAGCCAAGATTATTAAAGAAATAAAGTCTCATTTAAAAGGCAATTGAAAACGGATTCATTTCATTGGGAATCCTTTGTTATCCCTGGTAGAGATGAAAATGTTTGTAAGTCTCAGCAATAATAATTGATAATCAACAATCGTGAATGACCTTATCACAAACAGAAAATTACTTATGTGGGGTCGCTGGTAATGGAATGTAATGAAAGGGGAATAGTGATATGAAAACCCCTTTTTATCATATACTATTGGCTACTGCGTAGTAGTATTTACTTATGGCAAGTCATCTGACATGTTCAGATTAGATGGGGTCCTATGGTCGTTGGTTCCTTAGGAAAGTGTCCATTGGACCCTTGCGTTAATGCGGCCTTGAAATCAATTACGTACATTTTAGCACCATAAAGATTAGTTGTTCTAGTAAACTTTGCATGAGAACTTATTCTCAAAGATGTAATTTTTCTCAGCTTGATCTGATATATTGATTGGTTCATCTATGGGCATTATACTATTTTTTACGTTGTATGCTAATAATATTGTTAAAAAAAAAAAATAAGCTTTCTGTTCGAGTGAGTTTTAAAATCAATTCTTTACCCAATTCTAGTTGTCTAATTTTCTGTAAATGTTACATGCATGCTCAACTCAATTATTTATTCGGTTTCGATCCACATTTGACACATTGTTTATGTTATTACAATGAGTTTTATTTTACAGTTGTAAAACTTCTGTGGATATCCTGAGTATACGATTTCAGTATAGAAACTGGAAGGGATTACCAGTCTCAATTTCAGTAGAGGGTAAGGACGACTTCTTGGAATGGTGAATATATGTATAAAACATTTATTGTTATCCGTTTGAAACCTAATATTGATACCTAAGAACTTCCATTATATCCAATTCAATAGAGATGTTGCGGCAAAATTGGAGTCTATTCTTGGGAAGCTAAATCAGTTTATGGTAATTGGGGGAACTATTTGCTTTTTCTGTTCATTCTGTGTTTGTGGTACGAGATTCCATTGCTAAAACACAAGTAATGGTTTGAATTCTATTTTAAGCAGTAGATTCCATTACTGAACATGTGCCTTAAATGTAAATTTAATGAGTTAATGTCTGTAATAGTTATTTAAACTTTCGTCTGAACGTCTTCGTGGCACTATTGTGAACATATATATCTTTGCCGCGGAGGACCTGGGTTCGATTACAGTTGGAACTCTTATGGTTCTGATCCAGTATTAATCTGTAAGCCCACATCTCATATAGCCTGTGCTGAACTGAATACTGAATTCCAAATCAATCATCAAACTTTCAACTATAACACATTGGAATCGCTAAATATCAATCAGAATGCAAAAGTAGCAAGGGAAGTAGGAGCAACTTAACCAGAGCTTGTGTTTAACGGCCTCACCTAAGTATTCATCTGGCGGAATTGAGAGTAACTAAACCAGAGCTTGTGTTTAAAGGCATCACCTAGGTATCCATCTGGCAAAATTGAGGGAAAACCGTAAAAACAGTTAAGGTGAAAGTTCTGATCGCAATCGAGATATGTTTTAAAAGCGAGAAAAATAATTAGTAACTAATAAGTTAGCTGTGTAAATCACTTAATGAAGTAGCAACACATTCAACATATAAGACTTTTAAGTAACATTTCATTTAAAAGTTTACTAAAATATCTATTGTTTTAAATATTCCCTAACATCGTTGACAACAATGTCACTAAAAATAAATTCGAGGGTGGCCAGCGAGTTTGTTTGTCATGAGTTGTTTTGGGTTCTTATTTAACACAGTAGTTATGATGGAAGGGAACTACTACTGCGTTGAGTACAGAATCATGGCGGAACTACAATCTGGTGGAGTGGCAGATACCCAGACTATCATACTAAGTGATCTCATACTCAAATATCTCTAAATTACCATATTATCTAGAAGACAAGTGGATTTGATGGTAGGCAACAAATAGTGCTCCAATAGCTACTCAAAACAATCGATTGTCAAAAATTAAATCATAGAGATACCATCTTTATGGGGTACAATTAGATTTTTCACCGGCAGTCTTTCATCGTATCACTTTATATGAAACTGAGCAAAACATTTTGTAGGGTGCAGTCCAAGATGACATTTCAATCATTTGAGTTTCGTACATTTCCTGCACTATTCGCACCGACTTTGAGTTCGTTCTTCATCAACAAGATGATCACGTCCATCAAATCTGATTTCTTCCACGATCTAGATGAAAATTTATAAACAATAATGTTGCATCAAATATTAAATACATATACAAGAATTAGGAAAGGATGGAGACGTAGACATGGAATATGTCGAATTTTGAAAGGTATTTCGCAACCGTAATTCCAAAGCAAGAAACTCAAAAACCACTTATTTGATTTATTACCATGAATGGCCTTGAACACTTTCTCTCGATTGTCAAAACTGTATCACGTTGATAACAGTCAGATAGAATTTATGTATATGGTTAGCACATAATATTTATAAAGTTAAAGAACCCTTTTGTTCCGTTTCCAGTATAGCCATTTTTTATTTGTGGTACTTCTGAAGTAAGGATGCGATTTCTTTCAAAAACAATAATTACTAGAAACGAATAGTATGAAAATAACTATTACTCATTGCTGTTAGTATATTCTATATATGCAATATAATAAACCACTTACAGGAGATAAGTATTTTGGACGAACTCTCGTAGGATCTCATATTCTGATTATGTGAGCAGTGCGAGAACAATGCATCTTATAAATTTCAGTAAACTCTAGATATCTTCATTCACTCTATAGTAAAGTAGCTATTTATCACTGTCGAATTTCTACAAAAGCGGATTATTGGCTAATACCACTTCTTTCTTCTTATGCGAATAGGATGTACCTCTCAACATATCATAAAGATCCAACCAACCTATAATTATAATAATTGTACTCCTGAATCAATTGGATGAAGTATGGGTTAGCGTTTCTTTTCGTGTCTGTCCCATTGACGACATTGACCTATTCTAATTGCACCTTCTTGATCTATATTAGCAGCTATTGTTACCTGGCTGTTATCGAGACATTGAATCAATGCAATATAGTTGTTCTCATCTTGACGAATGGAAGATCGTCTAACTTCTCTTTTTAGATGCTGTAATGGGGCTTTCTCAACACAATTTGATCTAATTGTGCATATCATTTTATCTTTACCTCAGTATGATATTCAAGCCAAAGAATTAAAATAGTTATCAATAAACAGACTACTTTAAGGGAGAAAAAATCCAACGCAAAGTCTCTTAGTCACAGAAGATCCGAGGGTCATATCAGGCTCTTTAGATTCGTCAAACTTCGGAAGATAACTAGTTGGCGTCACACGTTACCAAAATTTAAATCCATATCAAAATGGCTTTTCGCGAACTGTTCGGCGTAATGGTTCCATCGCTTTATCTAATGAAAAATCTTTTTAGTGGTACAGATAAATCTTCTTGAAGCTTCTTGTTCAGATGCTCAATGAATGGACGTACTTTGTAAATTCAATCCGAAGTATCAAGTTGAGCATTGCCATTGAAGAAAGAAAGATCTTTGGAGCAGTTCCAATTTATTTCGTGGCATGGTATCAAGTACTATTGCATTGTGTTAATCTGGATGAGTTTTCCAATACATATGTCTGTATATATTGGGACTGTAACCAGAGGGTAATAATATAGCAAAATATTTTAAAATGTCATCTGAAGAACATTGAATAATGTGTCACTTTCGCATGGCATACTTACAAGTCCCTCTGAAAATTTTATCAACAATTTCATCATCGAAAAACAATCTGAAAATATCAACAGGAATAACATTTCTCTCACGTCATTCCTGAATGCAGACTGACTCCTTATCAATCATTTGTGGCAGCTTAAACGACTTTTTAAAAATTCTTTTTTCTCCATTTTCTGGATTTCTTTAAATTTCTTCCATTTGCTGTTTTGCTTTGTTTGGAAGGTCCGAGTTTATCACACAATAACTGGTTACTTTATTATATTTTTGCTAATTAACTTAGAATATTCAGTGTTTGACGTTCGCCAGGCACGTAGCCAGGATTTCGTGAAGGGGGGGTCCGTGACATGAAATACTGTGATCATCACACCAGGGGCTCGATCATTCTAAACTATTTTACTGGAACATATATTGGTTCGTTTAGCCAGGATTTCGTAACGGGAGGGGGGGGGGGAAGTGATATGAAATTCTGAAGGCTCAGAAGCTTGATCAATGTAAACTACTATATATCAACATATCTTGGTTTGTTAGGACAATAAAATAAGGATATGTTGATAAGTATTTTAATAAAGGGATACGGACAAAATCTCGCGGCCGAAACATCGCCGCCCAAAATCTCGCCGGCCAAAATCTCGCGTGGCCGAAACCTCGCCGCCCAAAACCTCGCGGGCCAAAATCTCGCCGAGCCAAAACCTCGCGGGACAAAATCTCGCCGGGCCAAAACCTCGCGTGGCCAAAACCTCGCCGCCCAAAACCTCGCGGGGCCAAAACCTCGCGTTGCCAAAACCTCGCCGCCCAAAATCTCGCCGGGCCAAAACCTCGCCACCCAAAACATCGCGTGGCCAAAACCTCGCCGCCAAAACCTCGTGGCTCCTGAGATCAAGCCAACACCCAAGAATTATCCAAACTTCAACACTCCCTTACGAGGAGCATTTTGCAACATACCTTCTTATGGTACAAGGAGAAGATTTGTACCAAAACGTAAAGGTTCTATGCTTAGTAGTTTTTTAGATCTGGAGAATGGCAAAATTCATTCAAGGCCTTCCATTCCATTCCTCCTTAGGGCATGCATTTCGCAAAATATTGTCTTATCTGGAGCTTGTGCCCTTGTGGAGCAAGAAGATTTATACAAAATGTCAAGTTTCAAAACCTAATAAGTTTTGTAAATCTGGCGATAGAACATTCTACATTGAAGAAATCGTCGTGAAGAAGTTTTATCCTGACGACATTTCTTCCCAGGCGACACTACGTCTCGCTTAATTTAGACCAGGCGAGATTCTGTGTCGCGAGATCATTACAACGAGGCGATATTTTGGGTATGGCGATATTTTGGGGCGCGAGGTTTTGGCAAGGCGAGGTTTTGGCCCGGCGAGATTTTGGCCCGACGAGATTTTGGCCCGCGAGGTTTTGGGTGGCGAGGTTTTGGCCCCGCGAGATTTTGGCCCGCGACATTTTGGGCGGCGAGGTTTTGGCCAGGCGGGGTTTTGGCTTGGCGAGATTTTGTCCCGCGAGGTTTTGGGCGGCGAGGTTTTGGCCAGGCGAGGTTTCGGCCCGGCGAGATTTTGGGCCGCGAGGTTTTGGGAGGCGAGGTTTTGGCCACGCGAGGTTTTGGTCCACGAGGTTGTCGCCGCGAGGTTCTGGCCGCGAGGTTTTGTACCCAAACCTTTAATAAACTATGAAGAAATCTCGAGTAACAAAAGAATAAAAAAAAGTATTGAAAAAGATTTTACAATATTTACGTTCCTTTCTTTGTTCATGCAAATATAACAATTTTCCTTTCATTATGATCTCAACTATTATGAAAAGTACATATTCATTATTATAAAAAGTACATACTCAATAATATCTTGTAAAATATTTTACAATATCTGCGTTCCTTTTTCTGTTGAATCAAATGCTAATATAACTCCTTTACAATATAAATTTTTGTTTTTATTATTCCATCAACTACTGTCGGTTCCAAGTGACAGGTTAAAGGAGCAGTAGAAAATTGTTTTTGAAATAACATGTTTGATTCTGCAAGGATGCGATGACGAAAAATTATGATAAAAAATGTCCACGCTGTTACTCAACGGCACTATGCTTTCGGAAGCCTGAAAAATCCCTGATTAGTAGTAGAAATTCTGAGAATTCTGTAACTTTTGTAGAAATTTCAAATTACCTGACTCTTCCAGAATATCTCGCTCACCTCGCCACCATGTATTGCAAGTAATACAAATCTCATCATAAGAAAGAGTAACCAAAAGCTTCCTGTAATTTTTTAAAATTATTTTTAACGCTGATCCTTCTTTTTCTGATTTCATTTTGTTTCATCCTTCCTTATTTTTTTTTTCATTTCTGGTCTCGAAGGGTCCGGACCCCCCGGACCCCCGTTAGCTACGTGCCTGCGTTCGCTCATACGCTTGTCAAGTCTTTTTCTCAGTATACAACTACATTGCTGGACGCAATACACCTTTTCAAGTATCTCTGATAGACGCAAGTGTTCTCTCACAATAATTGACTGCATCATCTTGATCACAATCGTCACCGTCCACTGCATCAGAGAGTAGAAGTTCTAACTCACTAGCTTCATCTATGGAAGATACTACTGGATTATTATTATCCAGTTCTTCTAAACTATTTAGATTAACTTTAGCGTCGATTTCTTGGTCCAAGTTGAAAAAAACGATAAGTTTCTATTGCTAGTGGTCAGCATACATTTCACACGTCAGTTCACTTAAGCAGTCTGTCTCTAGTATACGATATTTCATACTTAGCTAAAAGAATATCCCCAAAGTTGTTACATTCGGAAACAACATTGAAAGAACGAGAATATAAAACGTACAGACCTTTTTTTAAAATAGGAACAATGAACTATACTAAATTATTGAAAATTATTATTATTAGAGTTAAAGATAACTTTCTGGCGCTCTATTGTCGTCTAACAAAACAGCTATTGACATGGATTGCTTCGCTTGTTCTAACTGCAAGGACTGAATAAAAATATATGCAGAAAACACCTCTTATGTTCTTGAATGTAATCGCCTCATATCTATCACATTCTTCCACACATATGAAAGATGTCGTACACCGTAAGCACGTCAATTTTTATCAACGTTTCGCAAAGACCGTCATATGGCATGGATGATGGCTTCTCTTGTGTTGTTGTGTTTCCCACGAAGTGTTTCCTTCATTTTGGTGAAAAAATCGTTAGACAGTCTCTGAAAACATTGTTCTGCACTGCGCCGACGTGCCACTTCCATCTTCATCCATGCACGTTGTTCGTCTTTCCAAAATATATTGTTATAGAACTTCCACTTCCCTCTTCTATTTACAGAATTGCTGCTTTTGACTGGATGACACACATTCGTTACCATTCATCACACTTCATCATCTCACATTTTTATCAGCCACAGAACACATGCAGTGCAGAGCCACAGCCCTCTGACGAATAACAATATTACCACTACTTTGTATCCAACCTATGTATTTGCATGAAGTGATTGAACAAAGAAGACTTGGATACTATCTAACACAAGTACAAACTATCCTTAACTCAACCACAATGCTATTCTAGTCTAAATCGTCTTTCTTCTCATACTGTGTTTTACGTATGATAAACGATACAGTGGGTAGTGATAGGTTCAAGAAATATGACTCTTTTGAGGGATAATAAAGTGTGGCATAAATTATTTGAAAGTGGCTACGAGGAGCGAAATATAGTCAGAGACGAAGAGAAATGTAGAGGACAGAGGAACAACAGATAGCAACATTCCTACTCATTTAAATGGAGCCGTAACGGGTCAGTGGTACAGCATTCACCTCTGATGCAAGGGGTCCTTGATTCGATCTCAAATCACGCCAAGTGAACTTTGTGGTGGTCAAACACCGTGTGCGTGGGTCTTCTTGGCGTTTACCGGTTTCCTCTCACTTTAATAATTCCACCATTTCATTCATTTCTCATCAACGTCTCCTTTAGTCTAGTCGGCATAAACGTGGGACGGAAAACTCAAAGGTTTCATTTCATTTTTTTAAATGTCAAAAAACTATTTTTATGAAAGAGAATAGAAATAAATGTCAAATATACCGCATAAAGCTTTATTCATTGCAAAAAAAAAAAAAGAAAAAGAAAAAGAAAAAAAGAAAAAAAGAAAAAAAAAGAAAAGAAAAAAGAAAGAAACTAATAGAAAATTCTCAGTGTCAGTTTAGATAGTTACGATATCCTTGGAAGACAATATGCACATTTAAAGTTACAATACAGGTTTATTTCTCTCATACACAGAACTTTGAGGCTACTGAGATACTTTTCTTAAGTCACTGGTCTTAGCAAATGCAATGAAAGGTTTCACTGACGCTGACGAATAATTCGGTTATTAGTATTACTATTTCAATACTCTGCATTTACCATGCTAGCTGATATCCTCATGAGCAAGATACCAACGGATACTTGGCGGTCCTCAAGTGGTGAAATGGCCGACCGCCGCTTGCGGCTAGCCAATACACTTATACCACCACGGCCCTATTCGATAGCGGTTCAAGGCCCAATCTAGGCACAGCTCCGCTTTGTCTGCAACCACCTTTCCTTTTTCTCTCTCACTGCCTCTAAGTAATATGTACGGATAATATATAATCTCTCACGAATAATATATGATAATTATAAGTCATATATATAATAATATATGACTTATGATAAACAATTGACAAACCGAAAGTGCATATGGCAAACTGAAGCTTTCGGAATAATTTGGCAAACCAGGTTGCGGTCCGGTGTTAGTATACCGCCTCCTGAACTTAGGCTAAAAGATTAATCGCGTGTATCCGGCTTCGATCTGAATACGAAATCGAGTCACTCGCCGCACCAGCGACAGCAGTCCAAATACGAAACTGATCTGAATGTGTTTACACATTCGAGTGGTCGTGCCGCCTTTGCAGATGGAAGACGGAAAGCATGTGGCCACATTTGCTAATGGGGTGTTACAAACAATAGGTGGTATATATAGAAAAATCACCGTGGATTTTATTTTATTTCCAGGCTCACTCATTCATTCTTCTTGTTATGTACCGGCGCTACGCTCAAGTGGTAGATTAAAGTGACATTAAGCTATCGTCTCTTAACCGTCTATCGTCTATTGTTTCTGCGGGTAAGCAGATTGTAAATTACACGTCATGGTATTTTTCATATATCCCTGAAATTGAAATTTGTGTTACTCCCCGCATTTTTGCGAATGCTAGAACGGAATGACACCCAGGTGATGAGGAATCAGTCTCCCTTACATTGTGGTAAGGATTATATATGTTCGAAAAATACGAAGAGGTGTAACGTTGGTATATATTCTGTTTAGAGAAGTAAATATTGATCCTACTTTCCGAGAAGAGACAATAACTTATAGCTTACCCCTAATGTTTCGGTATACAGAATAACGTCTCGCATGGTATCATTTTTATTACGTCTTGCTTTATTTAAGAACCCTATTGATATGGTATATCGACTGTTTCATCGTCTGCCCTCCACCCACACCTATTCATTTGT
Source organism: Thermobia domestica (assembly GCF_964235325.1). Taxonomy (NCBI): domain Eukaryota; kingdom Metazoa; phylum Arthropoda; class Insecta; order Zygentoma; family Lepismatidae; genus Thermobia; species Thermobia domestica. The sequence goes on along the minus strand of NC_137455.1, from coordinate 194,153,331 downwards.
GATTTATGATATGGATTTCTCTTGTTTAGTTTTCTAGAAAATGTAACGTAAAAAAAAGGTCCCATCAGCTTCAGAGCAGTATATCATTTCCCAAGAATCTGTCATGCACAGAAACCTTGAGCTTCCGAAGTTCTCCCGAAACTCAGCTAGATCTATTGTCCAATTTCAAGCTTTAGAACTATTTATATTGTACATATATTTACAAGATCAATTTTCGATTATTACTAGCTCATTAATTTATAGATTTATTACTGACATAAGAAATAAATGGTATTTGGTTCAAAGGACTTTTATACACAATTTTTTTGTTTCTCTTGTTAATTTCGAGTTACCTTTCGTGAAACTTATCAAAAACACTGAACACGGTAGCTCACTGTTATGTTATAACTTTCAATTGTAGAATTATAATGTAAACGGAGGGCTACGTCAACTTTCTATGAAGACAAACGTCATGGTATTCGTTTTCCCAACTTTCTTCAGTTATATCAGGTTGGATAATTATAATGTCAATTATTTTATCATAATTTATTACCATTTATCACTTTTTTAGAATTATGTTGAACTTAATACGAACATTTAAATTTTCACCACAATACCACAATCTTCTATGGCATTGTTTGAAATTCAACATTTATAGGTGGAAGAATGATAAATTCTACGTTTTTTTAATCTTTCTTAACATTTGGTTTATTTCTTTTACCAGTGGTCAAAAGATTTTAGTATGTCTTAGGCACCAGTTCAGAAAGATAAACATCATAATACAATTACAATTTGATACGTAAAACTTTCGTGCTTTTGGCCATAAGTTAATTATACACTAGACTCGTATCTTCAATATATAATATATTATATATATTGTTTATGGTAGAGTAACTGACTACAATAACGACACCATTCTTAGTTTTTCTAGGATTTCACATTTAATATTTGACGGAAAAAATACATGTTGCATTGTTTAGTAGTTTAGTGTTCACTGATTACAACATAGTGCAAAGAACCTGGAAAAAATATATGGAGTACAAGTAATACACAAAAATGTCGCGCAAAGTAAAACAGTGTTATTGCATACATTATGAATATAATAGCACCAGGTTATCATAATTCATATTATTATGAAACCAATGAACTGTGATACGCCGGAACAAGTACAATTAGATGTAACAAGAAGAGTAGTGTCCAGTAAGAGGCAATATGTAATCATAAGTTTTGTGATACCACCCCTTACACGCTTCACATTGCAATCAATTAATAGTTTTACCAGTGCCATCGTAATAGTACCCTTTGCAGGCACGAGTAACACAATAGTAGGAGTTATTTGCAATGTTTTTTAACTTTTACCTTCGCCATTCTTTTTATAAGTGCCCCCTTTCTTTCGTTCACCCACTTGCAAAGTTGACTCTTTACCCTTCATGTTAGGACTTTCGTTAAACAGATTTTTTGTCACTATCATTGCTTGGACGTTTTTGACTTATCCCTTGCAAGAAGAAATCTGTTAATTTTTTGAGTTGGAATAAGTTAAGTGAAATAGCTGTTACTGGAGGATGTAGAGTGGGAAGACTGAGACGAAGTATTAGCTACAGGACCACGGATGCATGCAGATGATGTTGACAGTTGAGGAGTGTTGATACCTTCAGTGGATGACTGGTTATTGTTGTCCAATGCAGTTCCAGTAGGAGGTTGTATCGGAAACACTGAAGAGGTGGTACTTGGTGCAAAAGTTGTTTCTGGAAGTACTACTAAAGGATTGAATGTGTACATGTCAGTAGCTTGAAAAGCAGAGTTTGCATTCTGAGGTGTGGCAGCTTTAACCCAGACAATAAAGCAATTCCATCCATCGCTTTCGGCGTTATGGGAGCCACACAACACAATGAACATACCATCGTTCCACTGCTCTCCACTAACACATAGACTCATGTAAACACAGTCGATACACTCGTTAAAAAATACCGTTCAAATTCCTACAGATTACGTGCCTGTAGTGATATTAATATAAGGACTTCAAAAACTTTACTTACGTTTTCTGTTCTCAATTTTCTGGTCTGAATTGATAGCACAAAACTGTACAACATACACGTTATACCACAGGAAATCAACTCATGCGCGAAAACAACAGATGTGCCTTCTATGCATTAACACATTGTAGAATGCTGCCACGTGCTTAGTTTATGTGTTGTAAACAGTTGAAAAACAAATGGCGTTATTGTAGCTAGTTACCCTATATAATTGTTCAGGCATATTATTTACGGCATATGCCTGTGCAGACATATTACAAATCTATTCAGATGATAGACAGCCGCCAAGAAAATGAGAGTCTAAGAGATTTTGTCGTAATCTTTCAGTTTTCAATGTTTTACATGTTACTGAATAAATGCGAGGATAGTATGAATAATTATGGCATAAACAATTCAAAGCTTAACTGGAAACTTCCCCTTCGTGATTTTAAAGATAAAGTCACAAACAGATTGAATATCTCCCGAAACGTATAAAGAACTTCCTTTATCTATCTCAGATACAGGTCATACAGTTTTAGCTAGTGCTAATATTGAATTTTATGACAGACTTTAAGCTTCAGAACCTCGTACCTTAAGACTCGCATGTCGCATTTAATTCACTTACTGTATGCTCGTATAAGTTTGGCACCAATTACAATATTAATGCTGCATGAATACTTCCAAATGTTGTATCATCTAACAGAAAAAAATAATCATATACAATGCTTTTGTTTGTACAGAGAAATATATAAATCATGATTACAGTTAATACCTTTATTTCTGTATAGTTTGGAAATATAAACTGTGTTCAAAAAGTACAAATATAAGGCAAAAATTCCTGATATGCAATATCTTTAAAAAGTCTGGATCCATCATAGAAACCATTAATACTCTTGGTGTCACTCAATATGCAAATGTAGGAGCACAGCGACTAATTTTAGTAGTCTCCGAAGTACGCAGAAAGGACGACACAAAATGAAATATAAAAGAGACATACCAACCCTTTTCAATCATCACCGCTATGCAAGGAAGAAAACGAAATTTCACCGGAGGAAATTGGTAATGGTAATCACGTGAGAGTGGAGATGCAGCATCTCATCCCAACGTCTCTTCAACTCCCGCACGTTAACGATCTTGGAAATGTCATCTGCCATAATGATTACGCACACAACGGGAGAAAAAATTACTACACGGAAGTAAAATGAGGGAGAAAATTGAAATGAGCGATTTAGTGCTGACATTTTTTTTCACTTTCTCTCTTTCCCTACAGTTTCTCTCAGGTTGTCTGCTATACTCATTAGAAAATTTGGAAATTCGGAATTGTGGTAACAGGTAATTTCAAGAGACTAAGTGATTATACTTGGAAGTTTTGCAGGAGAAAAGTGTTGTATGCGCAAAGACTGAGAGATAGATTCAGAAAGCAAAAGAGGGAGAAGAAATATATAGAAACAGATGCCACCGTAGAAGAATTCCGTTTTGCTGACACAGAGTGTTTTGTTCATTACTGAGAATGAGTTGATAAGAAGACACTTTCAGTAAGATTACATAACTACTGAGTAATGGAGACTACTTACATTTCGAATGAAATTCGTAACACTCACATTGTCAGATACAACTTATTTATTTCTGTAGAGGAAATGTTTCCCAAATGTAGAACTTGTGCTAGTGACATATTAAATATACAAATTTTGGATTAATTACAAAGGGAAATAATGAAAAGGGTCATTCTTAGTGGACAGCCTTGCAGTACGCCTTCGTTTTATTTTTGTGTGATCACTCAAAAAGCCATTTATTTTGAGCTTTGTTTGTGTTTCGTCATTAGTACACGGAATCATCATATGAATTTTCATATGACACCTATTCTAGAGGGTTTCGTCTGCATCCACACGGTTTATTGTGTCCACTTGTGTGAAGAACAAAACAGTAGTCACTTCCAGCACTTAATATAGAAAATCTAAATAATAACGATAATAATAATAATCTTTGTCCCACAGGGTTGCGTAACTTTTTAAACACCCTGTGTTACTAACAAAATATGATTCCAAGATTACTCATCTAATGGCGCTTAACTTTATAACTTTAACTACTGTATGCATATGCTAATATATTATGAAAATATTTAAATATATTATTTTGGGTAACGTTTTAGAGATGATATGACTCTTCTAGCAGATTCTGAGACGGAACTTAGATTGAGCCTTCCCGGCTGATCTAGAGGCTAGTGCGTATGCCTTTGGTGGACATGGTCCCGGATTCGATTTCTGATGGCAGAGCACAAAAATAGTTTTGATATCATACACTTTCATTAATTCCGTCTCCCTTATCCTAAAGGACATATTACTGAAACGTTAACTAAAAATTTCAAACTTAAAAATCATGTTAGAAAATTTGAGGAAACACTTGTAAAGAATGTAGAATGAAAGTGTATATTAATAGGACAACAACTGTTTTCTTTTTTATTTGAACGAAGAGATGTAGCCCTGTCAACCATGTAAACTAGACGGAAAAAGTAAAATAAGTAAATATTTTCAATATAGGTGTAAGTTTATTGTAAATATCTAAAAATGCTTGAAGAAAAGAAAAGCAGGGATAAGAATCGTGAGAAAGCTTTTAGGAAAAAGGAGAAACACGTATTTTGTGGAGTCACTTCTTCGGTGAAGATGCTAAGTGGGGTGCTATATATATATATATATATATATATATATATATATATATATATATATATATATATATATATAATTTTATAGAAGAGTGATTTAAAATGTCTCATTTAACGCGACATCGTGCTACTCATTGTAAGATATGCCATTTTCAAGAAGTTCATATTTCCGTTAATATACGGAATTCAGCTATGAAATTTTTATGGTTGATAGAACAGATTAAAAAAGGATGAATGGTGGTCATAACTCATCATAGCGTTTTCGAGTTACACCGGCTTCACCTAAGATTTATACTACTCATAAAATGTTTTTGTTGCTTATTAATTATATCCTATGAAACAAAAACGTAGATATTACGAAAGAGTGTTAAAAATGACTGGAAACGTCAGAAATGTTGGTATGGAGAAGAACTGGGTAAGATATAAATCAATGGACGAAAGTTACAGAGAAAAACAATACTGGTGATAGCTTATTTATTGTTGTTGAAGGCATAGGACAAATGTACGGTAAAAGACAGAAAAGAGAAGGGAAAAAGGACTCATCGTCCGTTTTAAAGAAATAAATTCTTACATCAAAACGAAAATAGTAACTAACAACCATGGTGTTTGGAAACTTCCAATATTGCTAGTTGTGTCAGGGTTGAGTTTATACTTAACAAATAGAAGGTATCATAGATGAAGTGTGGATATTACCTTTCGATGTATATTTCATAATTATTTATCATTATAACAGTTTGAAGTCAAGTTTGCTAATCTTATTGTGCAGTTCGAATCGTTCCATTGTGTAATTGATATCTCTCGAAAATGTATAAAACAACATTATCCATATTTTATAACGCTACGGTATAAAACAAAAAACAAATATAGTATACGACCCCGTTTGAATAAGATTATAATGGCTTTTTTTAAAAAAAATTAAACCCAATGAGTATTAAAATAAACATTGAAATACGTGCTATATCAATATTTGCAATTAATGTAGAATTATTATTGTATATACAATCTACTATATGTTTTCACAGAATCAATTAGAATGATAATCCATCCATGAGATTAAGTTCTATAGTAAAATCCGTTAAGTGTATATCATTCGTAAATTAAATTTGTTTCTACAATAAATTGAATAGAGTTATTTGCACTCTGTTCGCTTATATATCAAAAAATGAGTTTGACAGCCTACTATATTTAATAATTTAGTATATATGAGAAAGTAAGTTTTCCTTGGCCTTAAGCACAAATAAGACAGTGATTTTGAAACATTTATTGCCATGGACGCAGCACAGATGACATTATTTTTCAACATATTCACTACCGAAATTCAGACATTAATCATACCGTGCGATCAACTTTTCTATTTCGATGTCGTAGTAACAAGCCTTCTGGAAATGGAACTAGGGTATGACAACCATATGTCATTGTTCATCACTATCAAAAATGCTTACCAGATAGGAATTTTTTGAGATATAAGAGAACATGAAAATCATTCTGAGCAAGATCCGAGCTATACAGTGGTGGTCAATATTACGTCCTAGTGAAACGATTGCAGAAGATCGAATATCACCTGCCGTATAGACCTGTCCCTTGGTGTTGCATGTTTAATGACGAGTAGTGCATAGCTGTGATTGTTGCTAAATTTGTACAGAATTTTGCACAGGAAGCTCACACTGCTGTAATATATCTGAAGCTGGAAAGAATTAATAAAAATAAAGGAAAATACCATTATTACCATATTTGCCTCTGTTAAATCCCCAGCAATATAAAAGGAATGTAGTTTTAAAATAGACAGTCTTCACGGTTTTGATTTCCGAAGACAAGAACATTACAGGTGCAGGAAAAGGTGGTAATCAGTGGGCGAAGACAGTCTAGCAAAGTGAATAGTATAGCGTTTCGTATCGTAATGCATGTAACTTATGCAACATCATTTATTCACATTGTTGTCATGTATCAAGATTAGACTTTTCTGTTAACCAATGCTACATAGGCGACACAACATTGTCACTTTTTGTCAATTTACTGATTCTTGATTCCTGCTGAATTCGCCTGAATTGAGTAAACTGTAGTGCATCATTGCAGCTACAGCTACGAAGCACCTCACACGCACCATGAACTTCTTTGTATGTACTGTTAGCTTCGGAGTTTTTAAAGGAACGAATGCGCGATTCAGACGTTTGTGGAACGTGTTGGTTGCCATACAAGGTCAATTTCCCTTGCATGTGTTAATATGGTCAAGTAATAAGTTACTTTTGCAACTCATTAGCAGCAGCAGAGTCAAAACAATTTTAATTTAAAAGTAAGGCATTCATTTGCTCTCAACCGTTGTAAATCCTTATAATGCCTAATTACTCCTTATTACTCGTTTTGCTAAGATGTGCCTTCATCAACCTTACGATCGTGTTTGCAATTTTAAATTCTTCCCAGATATAAAGCGTATCTATTTTGACAGTCTCATAGGCTTCCTTAATATTTCGTTGGTAAACTTTACTGCTACATTTGCATCTTTTCCTAGTACCTTTTGCTCTAGAGCATTTTGACCCATGACTTCTTTGGTCTCAAATGACAAGCTATGATTATTTCGTACAGAGTTGTAATTACGGATTACGAGAACGTCAACAATACAGAATGTTAGACCGTATTATTTCTCAATAATTATTGCAGTACATTTATAGCCAGTCTTAAATATATGCATCATTACTGACTCTTTCCCTTCGCCTCATACTCCCTTCTGCCATATTGAACTCTTTCGTCGGAAAGATATTAGATAGATGCTCTAAATAGTTCAGCTGCAATAGAATCAACTCCAGAATGATTATTATTTTGAATTGTTTTTGAAAGTGGATTCCATACGGGGGAAACTTTTCTTCAACACGTGCTTTTGCGGCTCTTTGTGGATGCATAATGTGAAAACGAAAACCAATACTAACGTAATGATGCCTGTTTAAAATTGTTTATATAGATGAGAGGAAAAGATAATTTTAATAGTTATTACTTTTAAAGTACCTAGGTACACACTGAATTTACAATCATACATTTTACGTAACATAAAAGTAATATTTCATACTTTCGTATTCTACTTTGTATAGTATAGTATGTGTTGATTTGCCTACTTTTTGCTAAGGGGTCACTTTATAGTTAAGTATCTGTAATCGAACAGTATAAGTAACTAGATACGAGGCATTTTCGAGAGAAATACCTTTACTTTGAAATATTAACATTGTTTAGTGCAATGAAGTAAAACAATATTATTAAATTTGATTTCCGTTAATTTAACAAAGTAAATTGTAATGTTCAGAAATATTGTCAAAATTGTAATGCTCCTCGTACAATTCTTGTGCCTGTTTCCAAACCAACATGACATGCAATCCCGTGACTCGAAAATATCATTCAAAATGAGAAAGATGAAAAATATACTGTGGACAACTGTTCGTAACGTAGTTAGCACGTTGAAGATGCACGAAATATTGCGTGTTCATTTTATGTTCCAACAGTATTTCTACAGTAGCCTTTTCCATCCACCACATCCCTCTACATTAATCTAATAATGGTCTAGCAACTAAACCACGTTTCACAGGTTGTTAAGTGGCATGTTACTGTCAGAAAGGTAAAATACGTTGGATGTGTTTCGACATGCACATCATCCTTTCTTTTCGTTCATGTTAATGAATTCTGACGCTAATTATATGCCTTGTTCCTGTTATAAAGAGAGGAATCCATAAAGCTATGCTATCACACTTGTACACAATGAACACGAAGAAGATGGGGGGAAAAGTTATTACTACAATTGCAAAAGTACATCACAGTTAATTGACGTACATTATCGCTTTAATTAAGGAATGTGTGTTCCTATTAATATTTGACTTGCTACAGTCGAAACCACCACAAGTGTAAGTCTGCACGGTTCTTTTAATATTTTCCGAAAATATAAGGATTTATTTGAAGCATGGATTTCGGTATTTTACAAATAGTTACATTATTTATGAACCAAAGAAAATAGTAAGATGAATCTATGCATTCTGAAGTTACTGACGAATCGAAAAAAGTGTAAAGATGCAAGGTCGCCGATCCTGGGGGGCCGAGGGGCCCAGCTCACGGAAAGCTCATGTGGACCACCTTATATATTTTTATGAATATGTATTTGTTATTATTATATGTATTTTTATTGTTATATATATTTAATGATTATACAATATTTGGCATTATTTGAATTGAATTTGTCTTAAAATCCTGATATATGCCTTCTTAGACCCTTCGCTGCAACCACAAATATCTGAATGCCCCCTTCCCCAAAGTTATAGAGAAATCGGCGCCCTTGTAAAGATGTATGCGTAGAAAATGGCGCTGACATTACAATGTTTCCTTTTGAAGCTACAAAAAAAGTAGACTTCATTACTAAAAAATACACTTGTATTTCATTTATTAGTTCAATTTTTCACAAAATAATAAACCTCTGTAGTAGACCCTCAACGAGGCCTTCTTGTTGATCTAGTGACAGCCGGTGTAGTCAAGAGGTCTGAGTCAAGGTTTACCAACGCGTGGTGAAACTATTCGAGAGTTCGAGACCCTTTGAAGAAAACTGCTGTCTCTAACTGTTCTCAACGGTTCTGTATTCGTGCCCCTGTTGGGTTGGACTACATAATAATCATAATCGAAATGAAATGAAATAAAATCTTTGAGTTTTACGTCCCACAAGTATGCTGGCCACGCTAAAGAAGACGACGATGAAGAGAAAGGAATGAAATAGTGGAATAAAGAAAGTAGGAGGAAACGGGAGAACCCTGTGAAAATAACCACACATGGTGTTTGTTCACTGCAAAGCTCGCTTGGCGCTATCTGGGATCGAACCAAAGACCCCATTCACCAGAAGTGAACGCTCTACCACTTAGTCACCGCGGTCCCCATTTAATCAAAATTGATTTAGAGATAATTACGTATGTACGATAATTTCGAAATGGATTTAGAAAGAGTCCCAGTTGGGACAAACTTTAAAAAGATAATTAGTACATCAGGTCTTGGCGCATTAGTACATCAGGTCCTCAGTTCAATTTTTGCTACTGAGTCATCATAAGCACTTCTTTTATTCTGCCCGACTTTTTAACTGTAGTTCTAGACCTATATAGCCTTGTTTCTAACAAGGGGCTTAATACAAATTACAAATCAAAATCAAAATATAACCGCAGCTGTTACCATTTTCAGGTATTTTATTTACTTATATGTGTTATACGTCAATAGTTATTAAAAGTACTATTAATAAGTAAATTATTAATAAAGTTTCTCAAATAGGCTAAAGAGACACAAGAATTTCTTTCTTCCCCAGAAAATTCAAATCAAGATATACAGGTTTTTCCTTGCATAAGATGTAAAACAAAATTTTCCAGAGTTAATGGCAGTAAATTCTCACCGCAAACCATCTTCGATATTAAATTAAGTTTATTTCGTTTAAAGTTACGTCTATAACTTGTCTTGCTCTTGAAAATAATCGAAAGGAAAATTAGGAAGACACAAGTAAAAATACTGAAATTGCAATAAGGAACAAAAATAATTCAGAACCCAACTTCAATACTTTCCTCCAGTATACTGAAGCATCATCGCAATTAAAAGCTGAACTTGCCTGTACAAGGAAATGTCATTGCTTGATAGATTTGTATAATTCATGATATGACTAATGAGTTTAGAAATATTCAAACTTAGCCTGAAACGGCTTCAAAAAATTAAACAGCAATCTAACAGAAGATTGAAACATACTTTTCTTTGAAACAATGAAAAAGGAGAAAAGACAACAATTGAATGATGAGACAGGCTGTAAGTGCCGCAATACGTAGAATTGAATTATCTATATGGTTCAAAGTTTTCTTAATACCAAGCAGAATACGTTTGTAAGGAGTTTATAGCTGAAAAGTTGTTGCTTCTGTTTCAAAGCACTCACATAGTCGCAGTACTCGTTTAACTCCTGTTTATCGACTTTTCTTTAGTTTTTTAGTTTTGGCACTTATACCCTTTCTAATATAATTCAATTGCCCTCTTGTCTCATCTCATTGACATCACTAAGCAATTAATACAAATTTGCCGTGAATAAATTCAATTTCTTTTTTACATCTGCCCCGTCCCCTTCTGATGGTGACCCAATGCCTTGGATTGACGTTGCGTGTGATCCTTATTCATATCCTTCATTGTGGGGGTCAATTCTAGTCTCCTTGGTCCAGGATACTTCAAACTACACACTGTTTCCATCATTGTTGTCCAACAAGGACGTGGCAACGTAGAATTTTTCTTTACCATTGGGCGCTATACCAAGGTAGAGGCTAAACGGTTGGTCCAATTCAGAAAATTTCAACATTTTAGATTGAAAACACATATTTTCCAACAACATTGCTCTCTTATAATTTTTCCTATCTTCAATAGTTACCGAGATGGCCTACGTAAACGGACTTACCGGTCGAACACGCTATATATATACAGGGCGTCCATAAGGTTCTTTGCCACCCGTAAAACTCGCAAACGGTTAAATATATATCAAAACCAGAAATCACGTATTTCATTTCAAAAGTACCACATATTGAGGGAAATAAAGTTGCCCCAGGATCCCTCGGAGGGTCCCAGACGGGGTCCAACTCAAAATTTTCAAAAGCAAGGAGGTTCAAGTAGTATATCGTTTGAAAGCTATTGTTTAAAGCACTGGCGTCTCTGGCATGTAAATTTTGGGGGGACATCAAAGAAGTGATTTAAATGGTATTACTTTTTTCCCTGCTGCTAGCAATTGCTAGCAACTACCCGAAGAGGGTTACGCCCTCTGTAGGGGAAGAGATGTAGATGTACTATTGCATTATATTGGAAAACAATAGATGGGCTATGGGTAGATAAAGAAGCATTTTATTAACAATCAATTCAGGTCATTATGGTTATTAAAACCATAATCATTAGTTTGGTTTAAGGTTTAGATGTGAAGGAGCATCAAAGCAGATGGATGAGAACAGATGAAAATGAAGTGCAGTTAACATCACAACACATAGGTTTTGTTAGCATGACAAATGCGTGTTATCTTCTCGCCTAGGAGCGACGCTAGGCATTAATGAAGACAATGGTGCCCTGTTAGAACGGCAGGTGTTACGGTGCATATGACGGCCAGATATGAGGAAGATGAGCATCTGAAGAGTATGGTTCGTAGTAATGACTGTCAGGGTGGTCAGGGGGAATAGTGTAGCGGTAGAGAGTAAGCAGTAATGAAAGCGGAGGAATGAAAGCAGCAGAGCGGGAGAGATTACGGCGTGTTCTTAAAATGTTTGCTGTAGAAGTTGATGATTGGACTGCAGACGGCGGGTAATATATTTTGTGCGAAGTGTTTCCAGATGATAGAGGATGTGTGGAAATGTAAGGCGAGCATAGAGGTCCCGAGTTGGACTGGGCAACTTAATTCGAAAAGCGATGCCGTTCAAGAATTCGTAGTTACTCATAGTATGATGGTGGTGCAGATAACCAGACGGTGAAACCATAGACAAGTATAGGTCGCACAAAAACTTTATAGGTGTTCAGGATAGTAGTTGCAGAGAGTCCCCAGGTTGTTCCAGCAAGACTTTTCAGCAAATTGAGACGACCATATGCCTTTTTTGCGATAGCTTGCAAATGGGCCGACCACGTAAGGCGGTGATCGAAAGTAAGGCCAAGATATTTGACAGTACGAGAAGGTTTAAGAGGTACATCTTGAACAGTAAGATTCAAGAGACTGGGATTACGGTGTATACGAGAACGGTATTTCGGTGATAGGAATACAATAGCTTGCGTTTTCGTCGGATTTATTTTCAAGCGCCAGTGAGAGCACCAATCGACAAAGGTATTGATCGCATCTTGTAAGGGCAAATTAAGTTGATGGATAGTTTTACCAGTGGCGAGCAGTGCAGTGTCGTCTGCATACTGAAAGAATTGTACTGTAGCTGGAACATCAGAAAAGTCGGCAACATATAGAATGTACAGTAAGGGTGGCAAAGCCGATCCTTGTGGAACCCCAGAATTAAGAAAAATTGGAAAGAAGTAACTGGAATTAATAGAAACGTAGGCCAGGCGACAAGTGAGAAAATTAAAAATGAAGAGAAGATAGGCAATAGGCAATCTGAGCTGCTTCAGTTTATAAATAAGAGCTGGATGCCAGACCTTATCGAATGTCTTTTCCAAGTCAAAAAGGACCGAGCAAGATGGATGTCCTGTGTTAAAATGGTTGTAGATGGAATTAGTAAGGCGAAGCAGTTGGTCGTTGATGCTGAAAAAGGGTCTAAACCAGCTTGTTCAAGAGGAATACTGTTGTGTAGAGCAGTTAAGACGTTTGACAAGGATACGCTCCAGAATTTTTCAAAATGTTGATATTAATTGAATGGGACGATAAGAGCTGACAGTGTGAGCAGGTTTGCCTGGTTTGAGAAACATGAGAGTATTGGATGTTTTCCAGTCAACAGAGACATAGCCAGTACGAAGAATAAATGTATATATAAGAGAAAGCAAATATAAAACAGTATAGGGGCTTTCTCGAACGTGCCTGTATGTAATAGAGTCTATACCAGGAGCTGTGTTACGCCTATGAGCAACAACAGAAGTAATGTCAGATATCAAGACTGGCTCAGTAAGAGGATTGTTCTCGGGAAGAGTATGTTGAATATTTGGTTGTAAATGTGGAGAGTCCAGATTGAGCTTGTCGACGGGATGAGAACGATGAGGTAAATCATGTGTCAGTGGTGTAAATATTTCCTGAAGGTACTGTGCAAAAGCATTAGCCTTGTCAGTATCGGTATGAAGAGGCGTATTATTGTCAATAAGAGGGTAAGTTGTTCGAGTATTCTCCCCAGTGAGTTGCCGAAAACGCTTCCAATACTGCGTTTGATGAGAAAGAGAAACGAGATGGTTGCAAGTTTTGATCCAGCACCATAGTTTGTAAGCTCTGAGATAGTTGTGAACGATGCGTTGAAGTTGTCGGTGGTGATGCAGGGAGTCTAGGTTGCCAGTAGCGACGAAATCCCTATAAAACTGACGAGAACGTTTTATCAACGGCAGGTATTGTGGAGGCAAAGTGGTCGAAAGGCAGAAGTAGTAGATGTAGGAATGTATTTGGCAGTAGCATTTTGCATGACAGTAGTCAGAGATTCGAGACAATGATAGAGGTCTGATTCGGTACTTGGTGGCGATAGATCAGACAGATTTTCTGTGAGATGCGATCTGTATGCAGTCCAATTTGCCTTATCATAACGATAGGTAGTTCGTGGAGGTATATCCTGAGAAGAAGTAGCTGAACGAGTTGTAATAAGAAGTTTGATAGGAGCATGATCGCTGCCAATGAGATCAAGAACCTCGACAGAGCTACGATGAGATATGTTGCTCGACACAATAACTATATCCGGGGTAGTCTGGCTAGAAGGCCTGGTAGGTTTCGGCAGTGGTAGTGTCACACCGGTAGTATGGCAAGTGATATAATTGAGGAACTGGTCTCCCTGAGTCGCCGGACGACTATGTAAATTCACGTCTGCCATGATTATATAGGTGCGAAAATTATTAGAGATGTATTGGAAGAAACTGAATGGAATATCATGACCAGGACGGATATACAAAGTTGCAACTGTTACATAGAGTTCTTTATAGTATAAGGATGTGATAAGATGTTCAGGAGTATTTTGTAAACCGGGTGAATGACTGCGAAATGGGATTGAAGGAGAAAACCCAATCGCTACTCCCCCGTTGGCTCGCCTGGCTGCTATGGTGATATCCTGCCGTAACAATTGAAATCGAGGTATGCGACATCTCATGTTGTGTGAGAGATGAATCTCATTAAGCAGAAAGGCATGGATCTTTTCTTCAAGCAAAAGCGCTTCAAAGAGCGGCTTGTGCTGTGACAGAGAACGTATGTTCAAAAACAAGAAGTAGATCGCCATAGTGTAATGAAGAGAGACATGGTGGCTTTTAAACCTCGGTTTCCAGTACATTTGAATGATAGTAAACATTATTGCCAGAATATGTGGGACAGATGTTAACGTTGAAAATTGCCTTGGCTGCGTACTGAATTTGTTGAGCGATGTGGTTATGTAAGAACGGTTGGATGTTTTGTAAAGACAGAGTAAGAAATGTTAAAAGCTGATGGACAGTTACAGGGTGTTGAAGTGCGGGATTTGTAGGTGGTTGGATTTGTTCAGGTATGTGCAGTGGCACAACTTTCTCTGGTTTTGATGGCTCAGGAGCTGGTTTGGATCGGTATTTGTAACTATATGTTGGGTGTGAGTTTTCTTGACATGTGAAGCACGTCGGAGGTGATTTCAAATTAGTACAACTACGTGTAGGATGTGGGCCCGAACAGTAACCACACTTAAATGGGTTTCTGCACTGAGATGTAGAGTGTTGTCCATAGACCTGACAGCGCTCACAGCGAAGAGGTAATGGAGAAGAAGTCCTGGACGGTTCTACACGATGGCGCTGTTTGTAGATATATGCACCACGAGTTAGCAGGTCATCAATGGTCTGCTGTGAATTGGTAAGGATGCACACCATGTATGTCGGACCATGGTCGCCTTTGGTCCGGATGCATTTGACGATAAGGTAGCCCTCTAACTTGAGTTCTTCGAGGATCTCATCGTCGGGATAACTCGGATCTACCCCGCGAATAACAACAGAAAGAGTAGGCGATTTTTTCGGCGGTGGTGGTTGTTTGGTACGTTGGTCACTGAGCTTGGTCATTGTAGATATTTTTTGAAAATCTCGAAACTGAACTTGTTCCGGATTGTACGGAGAAACTCTGGATCAGGTGTCTTGATAATCATTCCGTTCCTGGTCTTTATGATTTGAGTGATATTGACACGAGGCAGGTATTTAGTAATCTGAACGAAAAGAAGTTTTCTATTAGTTTATTTCGGATCAAAGTTCTGGAGTAAATAAGAATAGATAGCAAGTAGACCCGGTGAAGGTAGATTAGGAAACTAGTTATCGTCTCGAATGTCAATATTCATGGAAGATTCAGAACTGGCGTCATTGATCTTATGCTGTCGTTTAGCAGGCGGCAGTTTTATTGATGCTACTCGTGAACGGGAGCGAGTTGAAGAGCCCTGGCTGGTAGAAATCCGTTCCAATGAATGACATCTCCGGCTCACCGATTTCCCGGAAGAGCAAGAGGGTTGCGGTACAATTGGTGGTAAACCGAAGTGTTGGCCACTCACAGGTTGAGATGCCATAAGGCACGTCTGGGATGATGATAATCTCCGTACTGTAGTAAGTGCAGTGGAAATGATGATGATGAAGAAGAAATGATGTATGAATGATGAAGCTAAGCTTCAAAAAATTATGTACACTGATGTGTACGGTAAGGCAGCCTCCACTTGGGTGAAACCCTTAGTCTCTCTCACTCTCTCGCCCGTAACTAAGACTTACCGTGCTTGCGTCCACAAGCACGTAATAATCCTAGCCTAGACTTGACAATGCAAGCAGTGCCTCCAGTGAGAAAGCTGGAAAAAAGCGAATTATGAATGGTACTACCTAGCCCAACCTGTTTATTATCTTCGATTCCCTTTGTTACCTTTCTGCTTAACTTCGCGGACCCCCTGTTATATCAAGAACTCTGTTATAATCGTTTCACAGCCTGAATATTATATTCCAAATAAATATAATAATTATTATTCATATGCTATTCTGTCGTTAGTAAATAAATTAAATTAGGATAAAATATAATTTTGTACTTCAAAATAGTGAGGGTGACGCGCCCCTCTCGTCCCCCCGCCAGAGACTCCCGTGGTTGTTAAAAGAAGGAAAATGTAACAGGTATAATGTTTCAATACCAACCCTGCGTGATATCGGGGGGGGGGGGTTAAAATGATAACACGGCTTTCATCGAAAAGTCCATGTCATTTCCAATGATGAGAAAAAGTAAAACATAAGGTGTCAAAACGCTGAAAGGAGTGTTCCCTTATTTGTAAAGTACAGGTTTTCGATGTGCAAATATTTCTCCCAGAATCCCTGCCGGTTCCCAAGTGGGGCCCAATTCAAAATTTGCGAATAGGAAAAGGGTCAAGTACCATATTGCTTGAAAGTTATTGGTAAAAGAATGAAGATGATTCAAGTTCGGAACGGCTATGCAAACAGTGGTTGCAAGAGCAGGGATTGGTCAACTGAGAGATGTGTAAACAGGCACATCTATTGAAGGGTTTAATTAACTGGTTGCCATGTCTGCATTACTAATTGAGACAATACTATTTCAAGTAGAAGTGCCTACTACTACTGACGTTATTACTAATATCCCTATTACAAGCAGTAGTACTATTATTAGTATTACTACAATTTGCTTTACAAGGCTGTGTTAACATTTTCAGTCCCCCACCGTTTCACACAGGTTTAGTATACTCATAAGACTTGTTCTGTCTTCCTTCTGTTAACAATTGCTTTCTAACGGACATTTAAAACTTTTGCGTTGAATCCCGTCTGGGACCCGATAAGGCCGCTGGGGCAAGTTTGTTTCCCTCAAAACGCGATACTTTTGAAATGATGAAATACGTGTTTTTCAGTTTTGATATGTGTACAGCCATTTCAGATTTCTAGCGGTGGCCAAAGACTTCAATGCAAATTGTATCAACATTTTCACCTGCCGCCATTTTGTACAGGTTTACTATAGAGCATCGAAATTTATTTCATCGTCTTTCCTTTGAAAATACCTTTCAAACGATATACTACTTGACCCCCTTGCCATTTGAAAATTTTCAGTTGGACCCCATTTAGGACTATCCGAGGAACCCTGGGCCAACTTTGTTTCCCCCAATATTTGGTACTTTTGAAATGATGAAATACGTGTTTTTCAGTTTTGATATCTGTTGAGCCATTTCAGATTTCTAGGGGTGGCTAAAGACTTTTCAAAGAAAACTGTATTAATATTTTGACCTGCCACCATTTTGTACAGGTTTATTATAGAGCATCGAAAATTATTCCATCGTCTTTCTTTTGAAAACAGCTTTCAAACGATATACTACTTGACCCCCTTGCCATTTGAAAATTTTGAGTTGGACCCCGTCTGGGACTCTCCGAGGGACCTGGGGCAACTTTGTTTCCCTCAATACATGGTACTTTTCAAATGATGAAATACGTATTCTCTCGTTTTAACATATATTTAACCGTTTTCGAGTTTTAGGGTGGCAAAGCACTTTATGGACACCCTATATATATCGGGTGTTGCAAAATAACTGTTACAACTCTTGGGAGGTGACTCCTGCCACTGAGACAAGAAAACAACTTTCGGCTATCGGACATAGTTTCGGATCTACAAGGTGCCGAAAGAGTGGGAAAATGACTTTCGGACGCTAATAGTTCGGAAAGTATCCAACGTAAAGAGGGCGGGTAAAAAATTCATTGAAGAAGTCATACCTGCTATATTGAACTTTGCATGTTTCACAATCAGACCATGCACGCGCAAGGGATTCCCCAAAGAAACGTAGGGAGTCCCGGATAATCTGCCAAATGAAAAATGGTCTAAATGGATTTGAATTGATAGAGTTTCTACCAGGTAACAATAATTCGTTTGTATTAAGTCGATATCTGGAACAAATACAAAATGGCGGACAGCTTCATGCCCTTTGTGTGTGGTTGCATAATTGCCACGTACGGATGCTGGCCAACAGTGACGTTCTGAGTATTAAGTGTAGCGAATTTGTACTCAAATGCTCTAGAAAGACATCTGGAGTGTGGGTAGAGCAAAAGCTCTCCTTAGATTTCTATCCTTAGCTAACTGCATCCAGTTTCTACTTTGTATTCAAATCTCTGCTAGATCCATCTTAATATCATCCTCCCATCTGCGCCTACGTAGGTCTTCCTAATGGGCGTTTTCCGACTGGTCTTCCACTCAAGACTTTGAAAGCGTTTCTACTTTCTTCCATTCTAGCTATATGACCTGCCCACCTAAGCCTCCTAGACTTGACGACCCTAACAATCTTGGGTAAACCGTATAAATTATGTAGTTCCTCGTTTTGAAGTTTCCGCCATTCCCCATTCCCGTTCCTCTTGGGTCCGAATATTCGTCTCAGGATTTTGTTTTTAAATACTTTCAGTCTATGTTCTTCCCTCAGAGTAAGCGACCATGTTTCGCAACCATACAGGACAACAGGCATGATTATCCTTTTGTATATTTTAAGCTTCAAATTCCTCGACAGAATTCGCGACGACAAGAGATTTTGAACCGAATAGTAACATGAATTCCCTGCTTTTAGTCCACATTAAATTTCTTCGTGAATATGATTTTCGTCTGTTAATATTGATCCTAGATATTTGAAACTATTCACTTTATCAAAAGTATTATTTAATGTTTAACGCATCCATAATTTGCTGTATTCCGGTCCCGACGCACTTCCATGTATTTAGTTTGTTTTCTGCATTACTTCTAAACCCATGTCCCTGCAAGCGTTTAATAAGATCTCTGCATTTCTTTCTATTGTTCTCCTATCATCCCCAATTAAATTTACATCATCAGCATATCCCATAACCTGGTGAATTCCGTTCAACTTTAGGCCCTGGTTGCTATCTTTGATTTTCCTTATAGCGTATTCCAGAATAAAGTTAAATAATAATGGCGACAACGCATCTCCTTGTTTCAGGCCATTTTCGACGTGAAAGCTTGTGGACAAAAATTTTCCTTCCCGGAATTTACTTTGGGATTCATTTAAACATATCTTAATTAATCTAATTAGCTTTCTCTAATTAATCTAATAATTAAGTCAAAATAAAGCAAAAAATATTTATAATTGTATACCTTTCGGGTCGTCGTCTGGAGACACGAATTGCACTATGTGGCAACGTCGCAAATAAAGAACCATAAAATAGATCTACCAATCTATAAAATAGTTACATCGATTTTTTCCAAGAAGGTAGCTAAAGTCGATATAGATGGACACTAGCATCACTTAGTGTAGTAATCATTCTAACTGTTTGATGTATTAGTAGAGTAATTCTAATGGTTCCAATTAATTTGCGACGTTGCCACATTGTGAAATTTTGATTCCCTATAGCGGCTGAAGGTGGCCCCGGAGGGAATTCATTCATTTAACATTTTCGCTTTTTTTGGCTTGTAGTAGAATAGTGCTCTGTGGTCCGTGGGCGCTATTTTTAGAATACTCGATATATATAATGCCGTATGTTCATCAATAGACTGTGTATTTATGAAGTGCACTAGTGAATTATAGCAGACATACTCCAAGTTACTGTTATGTAAGTCTTAAGAATATGATTTTATCACTTATATAGAAATAAAATAGGTCTAGTATACTGTCTTTTGAGCATTAAATGGCTAGAAAGGTTCGAAGTGATTTTTGAATATAACATTTGGCTCGAGATGGACTTTTTAAAAAAAATCTTATTTTATTTGAAGTGCAGATTCTAAGGGGAAGAGGTTCAACCTTTTTGTATGACATAAATAGAGTAAAAGGTAAGACTCAAAAGTGTTTAACAATTGTAATAGAACATAAACAGTTTATGATATGGACATAATTTATTTTTATTCTTCAAAAATACATTCCTGCATGATCGATGCACTTGTTTGTATGATCCTGGGACATTTCATGTCAAATCAACAAGTCATTAGACTTCACTATCTCAGATTTTTGTAAAAATTTGTGCGTAGCTTTATTACAGTGGGAGATGAAAAAATCCCAAATATTACCTCTCTCCTCTCCCCATACAGGGTGTTCAAAAATGTCAGAAAAGAAAATTTTTTCAGTTACAGTGATTATTAAAAATTGTCATAAAATGGTTAATATGTGCACTGAAGACATGGAACAAACACCAATGAAAAGATTAAAGATCGCTTTACAAGTTGTACTATATTGAAAATACCTGTACAAAAAAAATAACACTTCAAAAATTAAAATTAAAATTACAGACTCGTTTAAGTGTATAATTGAAATAGAAAATATAATTTATTGACTAATTGTCTGTGCTGAAAGTGTGTGAAGTGATTGTGAACAGTGCCACTGTGTTTCATAACATATTTGGTACAAATATTGTGAAAAGGAAGGAAATATATCCCTCCCTTTCACAATAAGTTCTGTAACAACAATCCTGAAACAAATTAATGAAAATAACATGTATCTATGTAGCCAATATAGATTTAGACACATCCATATTAACTAACAAGAATAATGACCTATATTGAGTACTGTTCGGAAACGTAATACGCGAAAGGTGGACGTAATACTCTAAATAACTCGAAAGGTGGATAATTGTGTAAATTCAAACGAATACATCAAGAAACAAATGAAGTTGAATATAAATTTCTTTGATGCTGCAGGTAAATAGCTACAGGCAAATGGTTATCGACCTGACCTCAGATATTCAAATGGTCAATATCTTGCAATGCTTGGTTTATGTTGAATATTGAATCGGATCCCATTGAGTGTCCAAAATGTAACTTTGTGATGTTTAAGTACACATATGAGACTACAATCTGGATAATTTTGAACAACTTCACAGGGACATTTCTATGCGAAATTCAAAATTCAAATTTTAATTTGAATTTTTGAAGTGTTATTTTTATTGTACACGTATTTTTAATATAGTACAACTTATAGAGCAGTTGTTAAGCTTTTCAGTGGTGTTTGTTTCATGTCTCTAGTGCACATATTAACCATTTTATGACAATTTTTAATTATCGCTATAACTGAAAAAATGCCCTTTTTGACATTTTTGAACATCCTGTATGAGGACACTTTCAGGAGGAGAGAGGTAATATTTGGGATTTTTTCACCTCCCACTGTAATAAAGCTGTTCACTAATTTTTACAAAAATCTAAGATCGTCAGGTCAGATTTTGTCATTTCATTGGTTGATTTCACATGGAATGTCCCTCCTCCAACTTCATTGCCTATAGGAAATCTGTTATCATGTTGCAAAGCTCCTTCTTCACAGCAACCCAAAAGTATTGAGATAACTTGTTTTAAAACATTACTATGCGTGACATGGAACGGCTGTTGAACTACTTAGCGCAATGTTTCATGTAGCACGTGACTTGATTTCAACCGTTTTCGTTCATTATGCTGTGAACATGGATGTGGTTTAGAAGTGAAGAGTTTTAACCTTGTCATCAGGGTCTTGGATGAACCGAGAGTGGCAATGAAACTATGTGTTAAAATGGACAAAAGTGTAGTCACAAAAGTAGACTACTAAAGAGAATTCGATGAGCGAGAATGTTCAAGTTTAAAGCAAGTGAGTTGTTCCTTCTTCACAAGCACGCACTACTTTATAACGCTGCTATTGTAAAGAAGTTTCTGGCAAAAACGAACGCCACCACCACTCTATTCATTAGAGTTTACTCCTACCGATTACTTTCTCTACCAGAAATTGAAATTTGCCTTAAAGGGACTTCATTTTCAATTAGTGGAAGACATTAAGAACCCTAAAATACTGCTTGTCTACAGGCCATGAATAGGAACCTGCAAACTAGATCGATCAAAGAAGAATGTAATTTGAAGAATGAGAACAGATTATGCCCATATCAGAATTTATGTATTTTATTACAGTTGTCTCAACACATTTGCGCTGCACCTTGTATCTTAAGAGTCCTCAAGTTAGGGAGATGAACCTTTGAATTTCAACCCTCAATTTAAAATAAGTGGATATATGTTCCAGCTAACAATTAAACTGTTCGAAATGAATTTTGAAGCATAGTTAGCACTTGAGGTTGAATTTCTGAAATTCATGCAAGTGATTGCTATATTTGTATGCTTTATACCAAATATCATTATAAATTTTGTTCCACAACGTTTCCTCCTTCATATTGTATACGCCAAACTCACTTCATTTACCCCGTCTGTTCTAGTAGCGTTTCCAATATTTGTGCGTGAAAATAAGATAATCATATTCTTTGTATCACAAAATACCTTGCAAACGATTGCGATAAAAGAAAAGCATAGAAAATACGAATGGGTATGATATAAGGAAGTTTTCGACAGAAAGCAGAAGAATAGAAGAACAGAAGAATAAGGATAATAAAGAAAGAAAAATGGAGGAAGTGGATAGAAAGGAAGAGGATACAGAGATAATAAAGAGAGTACTTAAGAAAATGGGATATGTCTCAACATGTAGGAAAGGAAGTGAAAAACTACTATACGTAATAGGTAGGAGGAAAAAGCAGGAAGTAGAGGAATTGATAGAAGTAGCGATATACAGGATTTAGTGTAAATAATGTGACAGTTATTATTTAGCTGAAACAAGGAAGAAGCTAAAAGAACGCGTAAAGCAGCGCAAGGACGATGTGAGGTTAGGGAGAGAAATGAATGCAATTTTCAAGCATGTAAGGGACAACAGTATTGTGAAGTAAACAATGGCAGTTGATAAGAAAATGGAAAAATTCGAGGTTTATTGAAAAAGAACGTGATATCATGAATTGGAATTTAATCTCAAAATTGATGAACAATGGTGCAAGATATTGAAAAAACTTAATTTATAATTGTAACTTGAAGTCGTAATTTGTAGCTTGTATCGAACGTATGTACCAAGATTTCAAGATTTCTTACCGGTTAAAGAAAAAAAGGGGGCAGTGAATTTATGAGATGTTATTTCTCTCTTGCTCTCTATGGTGTTTGGCTATAAGGAACTAATCAGAGTTCAGAATCATCTTAGATTCTTTGCATACAGTGATAGGAAACCCTGTCTCATAAGGCCAAAGGTTTTGACGAAAAGTTAGTTGACGAAACTGTTACACATCGATATTTTAATAGAAACACTGTCATTTGGTCAGAGACTTCTTGTTATTTCCATTTTGAATTACTGAAGCAAAGTGAACATAAACCAAATAGCTATACATAGGTTACATATCTTATATGAGAAACTACATAAATTCTCAAACTTTTAGGGTTTTATTATTTAGTATAGATTTTAATAAAATTTGAAAATGTTTGTGAATTAGCTTTCACTTTCAGTAAATGAGATGTTAGCTAAATTAAATGAAACGTATTATATATATACTTGTAAAACTAGCCCTGTTAGTTGTTTTAATAAAAAATTGTGAAGAAAATTGGCCGAGAGCACGTGCTACATGGCAAACGAAAAAGAAAAGGATGATAAAAGGGAAAGAAGCCGGAACAAAGAAAGGAAAAAGAAGAAGAAAAACGAGCAAACAAGCCCGTAACTCGATCAGGAAGACTTTCCCGCGGAATTGTGTCTCCGACAGATAATCAAATTTATGGGTGGGAGGGAGGAAAAGAAAAGGAACTTGCCACTTTTGGGTTCCTGTGTGGAGATCGTAAAACGAAGGAGCTCTTCTTCTTAAGAACAGGAGCGGTATGTGGCTGCTGTGAGAGGTTAGGTTGGTATTGCCTTTAGAAGAGAAAGAAAATGAGGACCCAGAATCTGATAACAAGAGGAGAAAACACTTTCTCTTGTCCTGTTATCTTAAAGAAATTACAAAGAAGAGGAACAGAATATCTAGGAAAACAAGTAATCAAGCACACCGTGAAGATGAGTAATTACTAGTTTGTTAAATGGAACATTTAGGACAAGCGATTTTATTTGTTGTGGATAGAAAGTAACTTCTCATTTGGCACTGTGTTGAAAAAAGTCTAAATGACTAGTTTAACTCATAATATTGTACAGTCTTTATAAGATGCATTCGTATTGTATTCCAAGATTCAGAACTTCAAGAGCCTCTAATTAGTATGTTTTCAACCAGAAACTTGCAAATCAAACGAAATTTTTAATTTAATATCTCACAGGTATGCTCTTTAGGTTGATTTATTAAAATACATTTTCAGGAAATAATTGGTGAAATGATAATGTGTGAGAAAACGAGAGATTCTACGAATACAATGTTGTCCTCCGCGAATTCACATGAATTGGGATCAAATTACAGACACCTCGCACAAGGAATGAGCGAACTAAGAAATTCCCTGAAAATGAAAGTAGGTGACAATATTGTTGAGACACTTGCGTTGTCTTCTATTCGTATGAAGAAAATATCATAATACTAAAGCAGAAGCTGAAGTGTATATCAGTCTTGTCTCCAAGATTTGTATACAATATCGATTTTACGCAAAAACAATCATAGAAAAACTCGAATAAATAGTACAATGAATTATTAAGTTCTTTCGAACCTCGAACTCATGAAATGTCAACCTTAGAAAAGTGTGCACGTCACAGTAGTCATACTTAAGATGAGAATGTAGTTAAAGCCATATTTAGGATGTTAATGTAGTTAAATTTCTATAGTACAATCTCTTGTAATGGCACCTTTTATACTTTTCTACGCAGCATATTTCAATAATATACTGGTTTTTAAGATATACTCTCATGCTCATTTAGTCTTGAGCGTATACTGGAGTTAATTATTTTCCGCATTTATTACATTTTGCATTTCACCTTTGGATAAAATCAAGTGATTAGTAAATGGAGATGATAGAAAGCATTCCCTGTGTGAAAATATTCCCAAAAATATTTTAAAAAATACTAAAAATATATACAAAAACAAAATTAAGGTTGTTTGAGTCTACCCTAGCAATCGTGTTTTAAAAGAATCTTTGAATTAGTAAAGGAAAATTCACAAATTTGCACCAAAGAAGCTGAGTAAGAGATGGAAGAGGAGAGAAGGGAGTAAAATATTGACTCTGTTGGTTTAAATATAGTGTCTAGATTGTCTGCTAAACATAACGCGAGAAACATAAAAACGAGAAAATCGAAGCGCGAGAAAAGTTATGCCTTCTTATGGGTAGATAATGTAGGGTGAATATTCTTGAGAAAAAGTCAAGGTGATTCTGTGATACAGTTAAAAACATTAGAAGATGTAATCGCATTGTCATAAAATATTTTTGTAAATTATATAGAAACTGGTAGCTAGTGCTGACTGAAGTATGTTAAATGTCTACTATCAAAATGTTAGAGGATTAAGGACAAAAGCAAATGATCTATATCTAAATACTGCACAATGTGATTATAATATAATTATATTAACAGAGACTTGGCTTGAACCTGATATTGTAGACTCAGAAATGTTTGACTGCAACTTTAAAGTGTGTAGGAATGATAGACTAAATAAAAAAGGTGGTGAAGTACTCATAGTAATTAACGCAGGTTAAAACCACTAATATTGAGATATATAATGATCTTGAGAATTTGTGTGTTAAGGTAGTTGCACATGACAAAACCTTTTGTGTTGTAAGTGTATACTTCCCCCTTGGTTCATGTCTAAATCATTATCTAAATTTCTTTCAGATATTTGAAGAAAATGATTTGTCTCAAGAAAATAACATATTAATGACTGGAGACTTTAACCTACCACTAGTTTACTGGTACAGACTATAATTTCTTGAGCGGTGGTGAATGCTATCGCTCATTAGCTAATTTTTAAGCCTACAAATTTTTTTCTTTAAATAATATTAAAAAAACTATTTTTGTAGAACTTTAGATTTATTGTTTAGTAATATTTCGGATGGTGTTGTTGTACAAAGAAGTGAATTACCGATTATAAGTGAAGATAACCATTATCCTGCACTAGAAATCACTATTCCGTTTAAAGGGCAAAATTATCCACTAGAAATGAAACAAAAGCTGTATTCAACTCCCAGAAAGCTATTTTTTTAAAAAACTATATCATTTAATTCGAGAAGTTGATTGCCGGGTTTTAAAACAATTTAATAATGTTGATGATGCAACTAACGAATTTTATGAGATAATACATAAAATAATCACTGATACAGTACTTAAAACGCGAAAATGTATAGTATGAGAAAATATCCGTGCTGGTTTACAAAATAAATAATATGTTAAAATTAAAAGAATATTATAAGAAACACATGAAAAACTCAGAACAAAATAAAAATATGTATAAGGAAATAAGGAGGGATAGAAAGAAAATCATTGGTAAGCCGTATGATCATTATAGTAAGAAAAGTAAAATTGAGGTTTAAAAGGATGTAAAATATTTCTGGTCCGTTATAAAATGTAAACAAAAGAATAATAATAGTGAAAATGGTAGTATGACGTTAAATAGTAATACATTGAACACAAACAAAGCAATTACTGATGGTTTTGCCAATTATTCTAAATCAGTATATAATAAAAATATATAATTCTATAACCCTCCTGAGGAAGAACATATGGACTTAAGCAACTGTCTAGTAATTGATAAAGTGTCGAAAGCAGAGTATAGGAAAGCTATTAAAAAGTTAAAACTTAAAAAAGCATGTGAACCAGATAGAATTCCTCCATATATGATAAAAGCGTGCTCGGAGATACTACTAGAACCACTGCCTATACTTTTCAATTCGATACTTAAAACTCAAACGTTTCCTGAAATATGGAAGATTACTGAAGTATCACCAATCTTTAAAAATGGAAATGAAAGTAAAACAGAACATTTACTATAGCCATAACCATAAATTGTGCAGCAGCAAAGGTTCCGAACAAATATTAAACGATCGTGTTTTTAACCATGTAAAGTACTATATCTGTGAAAACCAGCATGGATTTTACCCTAGACGATCGACGGTAACATATTTATTTAATTTCACTCAATTTGTCCATGAAGTTACACATGACTGCAAACGAATAGACACAATACATATTGTTTTTGCAAAGGCATTTGACTCAATTAATCATTACATACTGCTTCAAAAACTTTTAAGCTTTGGATTCTCATCAAATTTACTAAAATTGTTAAAGTGTTACTTAAATCAGAGAAAACATTATGTATACTTTCATCACACAAGATCGTTTAGTTATAATATTAATTTCGGTGTCTAGCAGGGCTCAACTTAGGATCCTTATTGTTCCTACTCTTTATAAATGACCTCCCAAAATATGTTAAATATTTCGAATGTTTATTATATGCTGACGATTTAAAATTATACAAAGACATACAGGAAAATCAGGATGTATTGGACCTGAATGAGGATCTAAATAATACATATCAGTGGAGTATAGAAAGTAAAGTACACTTTAGTACCTACAAGTGTAAATTCATAATATTTGAAAACAAAGAAAGTCAACTAAAATTAAACCCTACATGATAGAGAAAAAGTATTGTAATGTGTATATATATATATATATATATATATATATATATATATATATATATATATATATATATATATAAAGATTTAGGCATTACTTTCAGTTGTGATATGTCTTTTAATAAACATATTTTGTTGGTAACACATAAATCTTTTAAACAAATAGGATTTATTATAAGAAATACGAAAATGTTTACAAACATTGATGTTATAGGAACTCTTTTTAAAAGTATTGTAAGAACAAAGATGGGGTACATCTTAGTGATCTGGATTACGAAATACATAACTCAAAACAATCAATTAGAAGCAATTCAGAAAAAGTTCTTAAGGTATCTATACTACAAGAAAACTGAACAATCTGCAGTTACTAAGATTGTGTTCATTATATAATAATACAGCTGAAAGTATCGATGACTTTGACTTAACTTTGAAAGAAAAAATATTTAAAGAATTATTGAATAGGCATTTGTGCGAAATTAAGTTGAACAGAAAAAAGTAATTAATATTAAATATTAACATACTAATTACGCTAATCACATCTAATTATCTTCATGTTTTTGTAATGTACAATGCGCATCCAGGAAGTAAGTTTCCCACGCGTCTCATAGCTAGGAATCGGAATGTTGCGCGAAGCGACTACATGTACGTGAGAGAGTAAGGTCCTAGCATGGCCCATGCACTAACGGAACTTCCCTAGTGCTCTCAGTAGCGTCGTGGCAGTGGTTGAAGATGGACGTTTCTATTCCAGCTCCCGCCGCGTGTGAAGTGCGAGCAGTGATAAAGTTTTTGAATACACAGGGCATAGCACCAATCGAAATCCATCGTTAGCTGTGCCAGGTCCATGCGCCTAACGGCATGAGCAAGCAGTTCCTGCAGATTTTCCGCTCCTTATTGCACACCAGTGAAACGGAGTGCCTGTTGATCAAGAAGTTTTGTGTTGAAGCAACTGATCCTAGAGCACAAAGCAAGGCGCACAGGGTCAGCATTGACATTTTTGCAACGATACAACTGACGATGGATTTAAATCGGTGCTATGCCTTGTGCATTCAAAAAGATTATCACTTCTTACACTTCACACGCGGCGAGAGCTGGAATAGGGACGCCACTCTTCAATCACGACGCTACTGAGAGAATTAGGGAAGTTCTGCTGGCGCATGCGCCATGTTAGGACCTTAGTCTCTCACATACACGCAGTCGCTTCGCGCAACATATGGTTTCTTAGCTATGGGACGAGTGGGAAACTTATTTTTGGGATGCGCCTCGTACAATATCTATGCTGAGCATATGAATGTGTGCATGTGAAATGTGCGAGATTTATACGTTGAGTGTTCGTGCATATATATATATATATATATATATATATATATATATATATATATATATATATATATATATATATATATATATATATTTGTATGTATAAATATTGTTGAATGTATACGCATATATATGCATATGTAAATGTATAATGTATTATGTATATATGATTTCTAGAATGAAAATATGAGTTTATAGTTCATAATATGTATGCATTAATCTATGGAATGTCCGCATACAAAGTTACGTACTGTATTTCCTTATTGATAGGTTAATATTTTTACTATTTTCATTTATAGATTTCTGTTTTACTTATTATTATAATATAGTAATGTAATGAATTGTGTACACCTGCTACAATTGGAGAGATCTCTCTGTTGAAGGAAATAAATAAATTAGCTAATGCGATCAAGATTTCGTACACAAATATAGAAACAAACCAAAAAAAAAAAACTTCTCTTGAAGCTCAAAGCGATGTGCTGCGGCAAGAAAAGTCAAAAGAAGGAAGTTCTTTCAACGGAATTCTCGTGGATAAGTGAGTAGAGTGAAATACTACGATTTCACAAACCATTCTGATACCGAAACGAAACTTATTTTCTTTTCTTGCATTTATTTTTAGGACAGTAGAGTACCTTTTAAATTTTCATATTTATAAAAACTGAAACAACATAATAAGAAACTAACTTTTGTTGAATTTTCCTTTAATATTTTTTATCTCTTCTAAAGAAGAGTACTTTTTGAAATAGTTCTTGTATACTTGCTCGTCCCACTCATTCTCCTTCGTTTATAGGAGACGTACTTCGAACTCAGGTAAATAGAGGAAGAGAGAAAGTGGGGTTGCAGTGTTACTACCATAAATGAAATAGAAAATGTTGTTGTTATTAACCAGATGATGGCAAATTATTGTAATTGAACTTTTAAAATTTCGGCGTGCTAGAAAATATTGTTTTTTGTAATAGGATACTAGGCAAGGAATGCAATAATACCCACAAGTTTGGCTAGTGAAGGACAATTTGTATAAATAAATAAATTATATAAGTTTAAGTACGTCAAATACAAGTTCTTTGAAAGAATAGCCTGCTTATGAACCAAAACCATACTATTCTAAAACAGATAAGAGAGTGAAATACTGATACTAAAAGACTACAACATTAAGGCTTAAATAATCTTTCTTTTCTAGCGTGAGAACATATTAATAATATTTAATTTAATTTCTTGGATTACAGATTATCAACTTATATGTTGGGGAGCATTCTAAAAAATATACATATTCACAATATTCCTATCCAAATCAAAACAAAAAGTTCCATGCGTATCTTTGTGCCCAAATGGCTAAAGGGCATGGCCCCGGGTGGGAGTTAAATCATGTTGATTTAGCGTTGAGGTTTAGGTATCACGATGGTGCAAAAAAAAGTTTTAAACGAACCAAACCAAATTAGTAAAAAAAAAAAAAGAATAGTGTTACGAAGATACGTTATCAAAATAGTGCTGGTGTGACTGAAATGTTTAATTGACATTTACACTTTCAAAGGAAAAATAAAAATGAAAACTATGATACCACATTAGTCGGTATTCTCAGACTAATGTCACAAATGTTTGTGATGTCTCAACCAACGATTGGATTCCTTGACGAAAGAAGTCTGGGTTCTGCGCTACTAAGAAGTAGGGAACTGCATGTTGCACCGGTCATCAGGAAATTTCTTTCCTGACAAGAAGTGATTAAAATACCGAAGGATGTGGTAATCGGTGAGTAAGTGAAGAAGGGTTTTATGAACAGTCTGCCCGTCCTTTGAGGGCGTGCATTGAAGTGCATAATTAGCTTGAACTGAATGAACATTAGAACACCATGCCTTTCGACCACTCCATCGTTGTTGGCTGTTTGTGGATAGGTTAGCAATGCATTTCACGGAGTTCAACATTCTAACGATCCGCAGTGATGCTTTCACTTCGAATGAGAAAGTTATGATGCTACTATAGATTTTAATGATAGCAAGTACACTTTCTGCGGTTGTAGGGATGGTTTTGAAATCTATGCTGGACGTTGATCACGATCCAAAATCTGTCCTGATCTTTTATGATTGTTAGCAGATCCATTTTCATCAGCACACTCAGATAATTTCACAATTTCAGACGATGGTCCTTGTTAGCTGGTACCAACTAATATGGCAACCATGAGTTCTACTTTTTCATCTTACCTGTTGCACAGAATAGTCTAACGACTGTCATGGTGTACCTATTTTGTCTTCAATAGCACGAATCTCTAACGAAGGTTAGTTTCCATTGTTCTTTAGGATCTCAGAAGGGAAGTAGGACAGTATGCGGAGAGAGATGCCTGAATGGATTGACTGCGTGTCTCAGTCAGGAAGCCTTTGTCTAGCACATGTTCGAGTTGGTATGCGATACGATGTTTTGTTGCATTGTTCACAATGCTGAACCTAGGCTCGGATTTTCTGTTTTCTGATCAATATGCGGCGGTACTGAAAGTCAAGAAACAACACATAATAGCTCAACTGTTTTAATACCTGTTTATAGAAAGATTGTAAAAAAATCTTTTGATCAGAATCTGCTAGTGAAACTTCAAAATATCCTCTCACTGCTGGTACAATCAGTCGCCGAGATCATTTCCAAAATCGAGAGAACCAGGCTTTTGGACGTTGACTGAAGTTAAAACATCAAAGAAGGAAAAAAGTGAGTACTGTCGAAACAAATGAAACTTGCACTCTCAACGATTCCTCCACGAATCAGCTATTATGCACAGTTAAGGAAACGTAAGTATTCTATTCAGGTGTAGGAACAATAGTAATAAACACAAAATTTAACACCATGTCAGTCTGTGCTTCACCCTAACTAACTATCTAATCCCATTTCCTACCGAACCCGGAGGTTCAATGCTGCATTCACGAAACCTCTCCATTGACTTTTATCCTTAACTAATTGGATCCAGTTTGTATTTTGTATTTCTGCGAGATCCATCTTAATATCGTCTCCCGTCTGCGCCTAGATCTTCATAATGATCATTTTACGATCAGGATGTCCAGTTCAAGTTTTGAAGATCTTTCTACCCTCTTTCATTCTGACTATATTGCCTGCGCTACGAAACTGCGATGAATATTGGTGATGAATTTTGGTTGATTGAACGATAATGTTGATAACATGAAGTTAAATAAATACGTCGGATAATTAATTCATGTTAAGACAATTGACTTATAACGATTATTAATGAGTTGAATTCATTGTGGGAGGACTGAATAAAAACACCGAGCTGCAAGAGATGCAAATTATGTATTCTTACTACTTTGAGTTTTGTAACATCTTCCTGAAACTACCAGAGTTCGTGATGAAGATTGATGGACGAAATAAACTGTAACGTCAGGGTAATTAACTGTGCTAAAATATAGAGATGCAAGGGCTAAAAAAAACCCCGCTTTTTTGAAAAAACTCGGTTTTTTCTGCTTCGCTTTTTTGCTTGGGAAATTTTGGGCTTTTTTGAAAATTTTGCTTTAAATTGATAAAGCAGACATTGTTTCGCTTCTCTACAACAAAAAGAACTCATTTAAATAGTGGCTGATGCAGATAATAATATGAAACCTCGAAAATAAACCATGAATTTCAAAAAGATTTTTTAAAATTCTTAACATATTTGCATTATGAATTCTAAAGGATTAACCAATATATGTAATAATATTTTAACCTCTTATATACAATAAGTACTTTAAAAATGATACACAAATAACTAGCAAAATTGTATGTAGTATTTTTACTTCAAAATATCACACACCCTCTTTTTGAAGCAAAGTAAAGAAAAACATGAGAGAAATCTGCACATCAAGAGCTTCGTTTCGGGTGGTTCTGTACATTCTTGAAATTTTTCAGTTAAGTTTTAATTTTCATATACATTGTATGAATATTTCGAACAAATTTTTCACTGATTGATCACGTACGTAATAATCTGTTACCACCTATCAGGTGCTTCGGATCTGCAAAATCGGTAAAGCTTCCAAATTCTGTAATGCACTGACTGCTAGTTAAGCTTGTTCAGAATCGGGAAAGTATTGAATTTTCTGTTCATGGATCATATACGTAATACACCGTTCATTTGAGCGTATGGTTTCGTAGGCTGTAGAATATATAACTACCATCACGGTTTACCCAAGCTGAAGGTTTCTAAATTTTTAACAAGAAAATTCAACATATAGTTACGAAACTTTTTTTTTTTTACAAAAACGAAAAACTATGGAATTTATTTAAAAAGAGTGGAAGAATCAATCATTGTTCCAATTCACAAGAAAGACGACAGAATTGATTGTAATAATTATTGAGGCATTTCTCTTAACATTTTATTAATAATATTGACCCCATACGCAGATGAAGTTATTGGAGATTATCAGTGTGAATTTAGTCAAAATCGACCAGATATTTACCAATCGACAAATACTCGAAAAGAAATGGGCATATATTACCCAGTACATCAACTGTTTATTGATTTTAGAAAGGCTTACAACTCGGTAAGGAGGGAAAATTGTACAACATTCTTAAAGAATTTGGAATACCGAAAAAGCTAGATTTATTAAGTGTTTAAATGAATTCCAGAATAAAGTCCGAGTAGAAAAATGCGAGCTTCCACGTCGAGATTGGCCTGAAACAAGGATATGCGTTATCGCCGTTATTATTCAGCTTTGTTCCGGAGTACTCTATAAGAAAAATCAAAGATAGAACTAGGGCCTAGAATTGAATGGTATTCACCAGGTTATGGTGTATGCTGATTATGTAAATCTGATAGAACGATCGAAAGAAATGCAGCGGCCTTATTAAACGCTTGCAGGGACATGAGTAAATGCAGAGAAATCTACATACAATGAAGTACACAGGGAAGTTATGGCTAATTATGAATGCGTTAAAATGTCAATTAATACTTTCGACACCGTGGAATATGTCAATTAATACTTTCAAATATCTTGGATCAGTATTACCAGACCAAAATTATATCCACAAAGAAATTAAATGTCGACTAAAATTAGGAAATTCTTGTTATTATTCAGTTCAAAATATTTTGTCGTCGCGAATTCTGTCAAGGAATTTAAAGCTTAAAATATATAAAATGATAATCATGCCTGTTATGCTTTATGGTCACTTACGCTGAGGGAAGAACGCAGACTGAAATTATTTGAGAATAAAATTCTGAGACGAATATTTGGACCCAAGGGGAACGGGAATGGGGAATGGCGGAAACTTCATGAGGAGGAACTACATAATTTATACTGTTTACCAAACATCGTTAGAGTCATCAAGTCTAGGAGGCTCAGGTGAGCAGATCATGTAGCCAGAATGGAAGAAAGTAGGAACGCTTTCAAAGTTTTAACTGGAAATCCAATCGGGAAACGTCCATTAGGAAAATCTAGGCCCAGATGGGAGGACAATATTAAGATGGATCTAGCAGAAATAGGAATACAGAGTAGAAACTGGATTGAATTGGATAAGGACAGAAGTCAATGGAGAGCTTTTGTGGCCATAGAGAAAGAGAGAGAGAGAATACATTTAAGTTAAGCACAACTGCACAACAGACATGAGTGAGTGGTTAGCTTTCGCGCTTCTATCGTGAAGTCCGGGATTTAACCACGCATTCGACCATTTTGACAAAAGTTTTCTTAATTTCATCTGTGAATGTAGAGATAGTGCGTGTACTGTGAGTCCTGGCCGACTTACTTTCTAATCGTTTTTAAATCTTTGTTATTATTAATTACCGGCAGTGATGGATTTGCGAAGAGGGTTCGGGTGGGGATGTCTTCCGGATTGAAGCCTCTACCCCGAAATTACGGAATTTCTAAAACAAACTAAATATTTGTTATGCCTTTACTCATAAACCTCAAGCTGTCCTCAAATAAAAAATTAGGAATTTTTAGAAAAACTAAGCAATAATAAGAAAAGCCCCTTCGAAAATACTTTTCTAAATCCGCCACTGATCATCAGTATAAAATGGTATTCAAGGCTATATCTGGAAGATTATAGCTGAATATAAAAATGAAACGAAATATTTGTTATACCAGTACTCATAAACTTAAGCTCCTCCTAAATAAAAGTTAGAAATTTTTAGAAAAACCAAACATTATTCAGAAAAAAACCCTCCCAAATATTTTTCTAAATCCGATACTGATTATTTCTATCAAATGGTATTCAAGGTTGTGTCTGGAAGATTATTGTTAAATCATTGCACAGCTACAGTATAACGGAAATGCGGAAGTACGCTGTGACAGATATATTGAAAAACGTACGCTCTGATGGATATATTGAAAAACGTAAGTTTAATTATGTGCTAGAAGCTAGAGTACTAAACTCTAAGAAGTGAAACACAGATGACTAAAAAGAAATGATCTAGAGAAGAAAAAATGTCGATAATTCAGAAGTTAAAATAAAGTTAAATAGTTTCTAAAATTGCCCTCAAATACTACGTACTTTATGTTTACTTTAATTCATAAACCATGTGCTCCATCCATCATGATGGTGAATTCCAGAGCGAAATATGGCATTCAGGTCATGGAATCTTGTTTAACTTTAGAGTATACTATAAGAAAGCTACTTAAACAGAAAAATCATGAAAATGAAAAAAGCCAAAATTTCCAAAATTCTCGTTTTTTTCCCAAAAATGCCGGATTTTTATGTGCAAAAAACCATCGATCCAAAAAAGCCGGCTTTTTTGCATCTCTACTAAAATAATTCCTACAATAATCAGTGAATATTGGAAAATCATTATCATCGAAGGGGCACTGCTTTGGGATACGAACCTATCGTTTTCGGATAGAAGTCTCAATTTTGATATAAAACCTAAATTGCCATGTTAGACATAAAATACATAATACACTTACAACCTTGCATGTGTCGATGCCTGTTTTAGTTTTTTTTCGAAAATTCTGTTTCTAGCGAGGTGGTGTGGGATGGAAGGGGAAAGACATATATGAGCTGGTGTGTATTTCTTATACTTTACCTGAGCAACGTCCGATACTTCATCAGATTGTAAACTAACAAAACGTATATTATCTTTGATTCTCTAGTCATATGTATCATATATGTATAATTACAAACTAAATATTATTATTTTTTCTTCGGCTAAAAATTTTAACAGTTACAGCAGTACAGAATATTAACCAGTTGGTTATTCTTACGGCCTCAGAATTAATAGGAGTTGTAGAATTTTGGATTGTCCGAAGTATAAATTCCATGAAGTATTCTAGCCTATACGCATAACTTCTGAGAGATATTATACAATATTTAGGTCGCTATTTTTGAACTGTACAATAACTCATAGGAAGTGAAAGTATTCAGTCTCTCGGTAATACATGTGCAAATGGCACATATAATTAATGGGCTCAGTGATAGAGTGCTAATTTCTGATGCGAGTGATTCTTCTTTTAATTTCAAGCCATGCATGTTTGTAATGGACAACAGCATATCCCTAGGTTTTCTAGAGATTCTCCCGTTTCCTTCTACATTCTCATTTCACCAATTATTTTAATAATAATTCACTTTTATTCCTTTATCCTACAGGAAGTAAATGATACGTCACCTTCATCACGGCTGTGGGACATAAAACTAAAGAGAAATAACGATATGATTAATATTCTATTTAAATTAGTTAACTATTATCCGTAATACACGTGCATGATATAAATATACAGTATAAACAACACATTTATCCATAATATGACTGCCTGTGAAGTACTCTTAAACATCATTCAATAAATATCTTGCAATATTTACAATCTTATCATTTTTCTAGTTAATTGTCCTCCTTTTCGAAATATTGGCATAAGTCAAAACATGTCATTCAGTTTCGGATATTATACAAAAGGTGTTCTTTATTTAAAAATGTTAACTATTTAAGATACTTATGAGAAGTTTTAAAAGT
This sequence comes from Thermobia domestica, assembly GCF_964235325.1. NCBI lineage: Eukaryota > Metazoa > Arthropoda > Insecta > Zygentoma > Lepismatidae > Thermobia > Thermobia domestica. The sequence continues at coordinate 194,116,480 of NC_137455.1, read as the reverse complement.
AATTGTCTTAAAATGTTTTGCCCATTATTCTGTTCACTTATGTACCTTATGAGCTCTTTTTTTAATTTGGCTTTCATCTCTAAGCACTTTATTTTGTTTCTTTTTCTCTAAAGTCTTAGCTATTTTACTTACCATTACAACAATTTATCCTTTCTGGCATCAATCTTAACACTGTATCTTTAAACACTGGTGGGCTTTAACACTGTATCTTTAAACTTTAAGTCTTATTTATTAATATCTAAGATATTTTTTTCTTTCATTGTCTTCCTTTTTTCATAAAGATTCATCTGGTTTGTTCTTTTCATATCCCTACCCCTTTTGGTATTTCCTACACTGCTACGTAGTCGAATTAATTGGTATTTTTTCTAACTGATGTCCTACTGGAAATAGTGCTTTCCTGAACACGTTTAATTTTTAACTTATAAACCTTCTTTTAGCCAGCAAAGTTAGCATAAAATATTTCACTTCCCGATACCAGTATGATATGTTACATAGTGCTTATGTACATATCAAAAGAATAATAAAAAAGCTGCCAGGAGACACTTGATCAGAAGCAATTAACTCTTGTGGTGACGTCATCAAAATGGTCCCCATGTCGAGAGACATAGTTTTGTTTATATGATCATATCTCGATTACCAATCATAATTGTGATGTTTCAATACACTATTTGAAAGATCTTGAATTGAGCTAAAAAAAAAAAAGTTCAATAATTTTTTATTTTAACACAAACGGTTAAGAAGTTATAGCGGCGAAAGTTCGGAAGTGAGTAATATACTGGTGAACATTTCCAAAAAATACTCTCTTAAACTATTTTAACAGAAATGTGTGCGACATTTGAGCAATATGCATTCTTAGGGATAAAATGGCTCTGCTAAACATGAATCTGAATGTTTCCAAGTTGAATTTTGCTTCCTTATGACCGAAATCGGAAATGGCTGTCAAAGTGGTTGTTGTATTAAATTGTTTTTGAAAATAACTGCAAATATTGCCATATGATACATCATTTCCTAGATTTTAGGGATCAATTAACCAATTTTTGTCCTCCGAATTGCAATCCGACCATCGAAAACGGCTCAAATCACCATGAAACCCGTAATAGATAATGTGCGCTTACTTATTTTATATTAACATATCATATTTGAAATTTATATTGTCTTAGTCGTCTTTCATGCTACTCTTCGATCAAATCTTGATTCTTTTTTACAATACACCTTTCTCTTGCAGTTCAAATCATTTTACTCCAAAATACACCAACCATTCGAACGCCTGCAATTATAGACAACCCACATAACTCTTATGTTTTATGGGTTATCTAAAGCTCTGCAGGTTTTGACCGTAACAACGCTAAATACGGTATAAATTTCAATGTTTCTGTTATACTAATTCCTCGATTAACAGTAAAATATCCTTGTAAAAATGAAATGAAATCTGTAAGTTTTACGTCCCATGGTTATGCCGGCCACGCTAAAGGAGACGGTGATGAGAAATGAATGGAATAATGTGATGAAGAAAGTGGGAGGAAACGGGAGAACCCGGAGAAAACCCACCCACACGGTGTTTGTCCACCAGAAAGCTCACTTGGCGCGCGAGCTGGAATCGAACCAAGGACTCTACGCATCACAGGTGAACGCTCTACCACTGAGCCACCGTAGCTCAATAAGCTTGTTGTATTTCAGTTATTTGTCTTTCTTCGTTTCATAGTCTGAAGTTCAGAAACGAAAGCGAAACTAAGAAGTAACTTCATCAGTAGTAAGCTGTTGGTAAGCTTATATATCTCCCAAAACACATTTTCCATACGTCACATAACCTTCAATTTGCAATTCTTGTTCATGTTAGAGGTTCATTTGCTAGAAGTGTTCAAAAGATACCACCTGTTACATGCATATTAACATTGTTTTAGTCTTCTTGTTCTAACTCACTAACTTAACAGATTTTAATGGCATTCTCACCCGTTTTGAGGCCGAGTCATCGTCTTTTCACACACACCAGTCATTCGTGGTTGAAGATGTGAACCCTCGTATGTCCGATTTTTCCGATTTAGAATTTTTGCCAGAAAGCAATAACAAATGTTCTAGCAAATTATCATGCGACACAAGTCATCATTGCTGAGAAATAATCGATTACAGCGTTTGTTTCCATGTGGATTGTTGGCAACTTCAGGTGATACCAGTATGTTCAATGTATTATTGCCATATGTGCTGTATCAGCTGTATCAGCGTGTTTTAAAGGATAAAACACCTTTTAGAAGGTCTGAAATGTTGTGAATAGATACGGTGAAGTTTTTCGTCTCCTGGAAAACTAACAAATTGGAAGGCAAAGTATCAGGCCGGTAGCCAGCACAAAAATGTAGGGGGGGGGGCAGTAGAAGTTAGGGGGGCCGATTCAACCATATTATAGTTCATCACCATACTATAGTTCATTTGCGAGCTTACCGTGAAAATTTTAGGGGGGCTACGGGCCTGCGAGGTATAAAATCATCAACGACGCATTGGAGAAAAGATAAGTTGTAATCAATTTATCTCAGCACTCACAAATTCGTCTCTCGGGGCAGTACGCGAATGTTGAAAGCAATTTTAAAATCAACATTAGAAAATTAATAGAGTTGTAGATTTCGCCTCGGTGTAGGCTAACAACATACTGAACTGAAGCAAATCTCTAAACTATAGTATCGCTTGTTTTATTGTTAGGTCAGAAGTTCCTTTCGAGTTTATACTTGAAACTGTGTATCTTCACAAAGGATGGATCCCAAAGCGGCATGCATAAAAGAGCGCACCTTAATCATTTTTTATGAAAAACGAAATAATAGACGTAATAAATTTGCTTGTTTTACATTATTTTTAAAGTCAATTGATTCCAGTTCCATTTACCTCTATTTACGAACACTGATATTTTAAGAGCAATTAACAACAATCATGTCTAAAATAGTAGAGCTCGAACCCACTACAGTTTTACTTTGCGAATGTTATCCTAGTATTTGTATTATTCACCACTCTGCCATTCCTATTGACTACATGTCTGGGGTATAAGGAACCACTACAAGTATTCAGTTATCACTTACTGTAACTCGTTAGAGTGTGGTATGTTTTAACTTTCTTTCTTGCATTTACAGAATACAAACCAAACAAACTTTTGATTAAAAACAGTTTCTTTTTACCTAGTCATATAACAAGTAATTGAATTGATGCAGTGTGAGGTTATACAGCTTCATACCATTTTTAAAGATAATTTGTTGAATGGAATGGAAATTTATTTCTAGAAATGTATTTACCAAATGCTGTAGTCAGAAATCTTCAAACGTGATCTATGTGTATCTGTAGGCTGACAACAGTTGTATGTATATTCCGATATAAGTTTGTAAATATTGTTGCAAATTTTACATTTCAAATTAAGGGGGATGATTACTTTTCTATTTTAGCTTTAACCATAAACAAATTGCAGTTTTAACATTAATTTTCAAAGAATACATATATATATATACGAGGGTAAGTCAATAAGTATCTGCAATCAATTTTTATTATTTATTACCACAAAAGTACAATGTTTTAATTCACATCAATTTTCAACATTGTCACTCTGCTTTACAATGCACCTGTTCACCGTTGCATAAGTTTTCCGATACCCTCCGCAAAAAGATTGTTTGGTTGCGCAGCTAGCCACGAATGTATCGCTTCCTTCACGTGTTGATCGAAGCTGAATCGACAGCCTCTGAGAGCACCTTTAAGTGGACGAAACAGATAGTAATCCAACGAGGCGAGATCGGGACTGTATTCAGAATGCTCCAACACCTCAGAACGCAGCATTTGAAGAGTTAGAGCGATGTGCCTGGTGGTTTGTGGACGAACATTGACATGCAACATAAGAACACTTTAATGCGTTTATTATGGATTGCAGGCTTCAACATGCTTCCATTCCATGCTCTGGTGTTGCCTTCTGATTTAAAGTGATGAATTAATAGATCAAGTAGCTAACACATGCTTGTTTGCGTGTCATTCCAGGATTGATTCCCTGTTTTGGTATTTTCCTCAATTAAAAACCCGAGTAATGATCAAGAATAACCTCAATCAATCAATGGAAAATAATCTGTTTCTGTAGGAAGAAGGAACATCTGGTAGTATACAGGGTGTCTCAAAAGTCCCCTAACATAAGGAAACTCTATTATTATCAGAGTTACAAAATGTAAGAGAGGAAACCATCTCCAAACATATTTTCAATCTAAAGTGAAAGATTTTTTTTAAAAATATGGGATGAGCCCTTTGGGCTGTACACTCTTTATGCGCCCATTGTTAGATGAAAATGCAACGGACCCACAGCATAAGTGAATGAAGATACTGTCTTTTACGCTAACGTGTTGATGGTGAACCCCTATTTCAAACTGTAGCTTCAGTGATTTATATTGTGGGTCCAGGTAAATGGCAACGTTGTATTTTCATTTAACATTGGGCACATAAAGAGTGTAAAGTCCAAACGGCCCGTCCGATTTTTTAAAAAAATTCTTGCACTTTAGATTGAAAATATCATATTTGGAGACGGTTTTCCCTCTTACATTTTGTTATAACTCTGATAATAACAGAATTACCTATCTCAGGGGACTTGTGAGACACCCTTTCATTATATTGTTACAGATTGACTGAAAAAATGTTGCAGGATCAAAGCAAAAAGGAAAAGAAAGAAAATATTGCTAATTATTTTTTGAATTAATTATGCACGTTACAATTAAGGCTTGGAAACTGAAACGGCTATTTAAGAGAAAACAAAGCAATATTTTAAGTGACAGAAGTGAAAAGACTGTTCTGAGTTTTGTTGTTGTTAAATTTTCAGAAAGAAAGCAAATTCTAATTATTACTCATACACTCGGGCATTTCAATGTCCATACACTGCACCTCGTATACCTCACTTTAACAATTTTGTTCCATCCTCTCCAGTTTCGTGATTAGTGCTGATTCTAAATTATGTCTTTTGCGTACATTCTCGGTGGGTAAACTTCGAATGTACTATAATGGTTCAGATTTAATTTAAAAGTGGAGGCCTCTCGTCTTATGTTGTATTGATACTAACAAAGGATGTAATTACACATCAATCAATATTTTTTCTGTCTAAAAAGGATAATTGCAACAAGAGTTTTAGGAAATTGATAGTGAAGTACACCCTTAGAATCTTCGATCTAATCTATGGTCTGTATCACAGGCATACTTGTGTATTATTTTCTCTTACTGTAGCCATCCTCTTTAAATAGGCCTTTTCCTTCTGCTCATTCAATTATTAACTGTTTTCACATTCACCTTTGAGCTTCGAATTGCCCCTCACCCATCATTTACCCGCACACTCCAGCTAAGACATATCCTTCATTATTCATTTGCACTTACTTGAACCTATGAACTGTCTTTTGACCTACGCCTTCTATCTACCTTCTGAAGATTAAGTATCTTAGATGTCTAAATGTTTTGTGTGGGGCTGCAAGAGGAGGAGGACATGATATTAGTTCATTTAGTCAGACTTCATCCTTGCTACTAAGGGACAGCCATCTTCTAACGAAGAATGTGACTAAGTAATATTTAAAACCTAAATTTAGTAAATACATTACTTGGTGCATGATAGCTAATAGTCCCACCCTTAACTCCTATATGTGCGTCCTTGTTCATAATATGTCTAACTCATTTACACGCAACACCAAGTTCATTATTATCAATAAAATCTTGTAAATTGAAGTTCGGTCTTATTCTCATAAATTGGGCAACTATTATTAAGTGTACACTGAAAAAAATGAGTTGGTCATGGATACCAAATTTGTTTGGTCAGGGCATTTGGTCAGTTTATTTGGTTAGCTTAAACAATTTTTTTTCATTTATACCAACCGTGTTTGGTCATGAACACTATATTTTTTGATCAGAACATTTGGTTGATTGATTTGGTTATGCCAACCAAATCTTAAGTGATTTGGTAAAGATTTGATTTTCCTGACCAAAGTGTTTAGTTACGAAGTCACATGTATCGACTTGACTTCTGGATAATGTTTATGTGTTTATGGAAGTTATCAGCGGTTGTAGCATATGAAACTGACAAATGAAAGTAACTATTTAGCAGCAAAAACTGAATATTGCAACATTGTGTGATTAATTGTGTATATAGAATTAAGCTTACTTTTTCGTAGATATTAGTTTACTGTTATTTAATGTTTTAACAAATAGGCCTTTATATACAGATGAAGCGGACAAGTTGCATTGACGACGCTAGGGCAGGGATCAAAATTGTAGGGGCAGAGGTTGGGGCATTTCCTATTTCTCACTAGAAACTACCAGAAAAGTGTAAATAAAGTGACACTAACACCAGAAGTTTGCAAAATAAACTGGTGCATTCACAGTTTACGGATGCACAAAATAATAAAAAAAAAAAAATATACGGAAGAAATAAGGGATGTTGTTTAGTTTCTCCCTAAGATCACTTGGTATTGACTCTGGCTCATTTGGTAGTGGTTACCATTTGTTATTTGCAACTGTGATGTAATCATGAATACAAATTCAGTGTGAAGGTGTGGGATTAAAACTACGGTGCATAAAATACGAACCAACTTGTGCTAGGTGGTCACTAAAATCACCAATGCTATCTACCGAGTCAGGGTAGGAGCGCAGTAGGAGTGCCGGAGCGTTAGCATCAGGGTGCGTCCATAGGTAGCAGACGTGTCAGCGTTCATATAAACGAGGTAGTAAATAACGGAAAAAATGAAAAATGAAATGAAATCCTTAATCATTCTACGCAAATGGTTTGAGATAAGTGGAAACATAACATGAAGTGCGACTCTGTTTTAAAATTTTTTGTTTGTACTTTAAAAAATGGTTTAAGCCTTAATATAGGTATTATGGGATGTGTATTTTCATCCAACCTACACGTAATGTTTACATATGTATTAACTTTCCATTTGCATGTTTAAGAATTTCTTATTTTCTTAGAAAAAAGTTCCCATGAATTTTGCAATAACCCGCGTATTATTTTCAGTTTAGTACGTATACCAACAGTATTTGGTAATTTCTATCAAATGTTTCGGTCAAATTCGTTAAATGTAGGTTTAGTATTTATAACCAAATTATTTAGTTCCAAAAATCAAGTCTGGATCATTTTAACCAAATTTTTGGTATTCCAAACCAAATCCTACTTATTTATTAACCAATGTATCTATATATTGAATTGATTTTAACATGCCGTTCAGAACCGCGGCTATACGAGACGTGATATATATATCACGTGGGAGAAACAGTATAAGACAAGAATACAAGTTTTCAGAAGGCGATTTTTTTACTTTGTCAAGCATAGTATGAATCACTTATACTAACAGTACCAAGACGCAATTATTCAACTCACGTTTGGAATTGACTTATACCAAGTTAACTGGAGGTGGAACATGACACATAGATCTCCAATATTGACTTAACTCGTTTTTTCAAATTTCTTACTTATACTGCTTCTCCATCTCTCTCTCTCTACATTTATATATATATATATATATATATCAGGTGTTCTAAAAATGGCGCCCACGGACAACAGAGTACTATCCTACAGGTCAAAATAATGAGAAAATGTATGAAGGAATATCTCAAAGGAAAAATTCAAGAGAGGAATCTCTCTCTCTCTCTCTCTCTCTCTCTCTCTATCTATCTATCTATCTATCTATCTATATACTAACACGTTTGGTCCGACTGCGTACACAGTTTCAATTAACTTATCTTTAGCCTTAAACTGGGTTAATCATGCAAATTATTTCTGTGTTTGTTTTGATTTAGAAGAAAATCCACATTTAAAAGGATATGTAGCAGCAATCACAAAAAACAGAAATTTTACATGTTGAGAAAAAGTTCCTAGCCTTGGCCACATTTAAAATTGTTTTGTATGAAGAAGAGAATGTTTTTACAATGCTTCACGTACCATAGGTTAAGGAACCATGCCCTACATTACTATACTGGACTTCCAATTGTGTAAAATTAATTTAACAATTACTGAAAGTCCACAAATGATGTAACACGACAAAATTTAATGCATTAGTAGGTTACAATAAAATAGTAATCAAAGAAAGTGAAAGAGAGAAGTATAGAAAGCAAAAATGTCAAAAGAAAATTGAATATCCAAATTTTCTACATTTTATATTTGATCATAATTACCTATAGAGAAGTGAGTAGCGTCTAGATTTTCCGCATTATATTTATTTATTTTATAAAGGGAGTTGACTAATCAAACATTTCCATGTGGTATATTGACAGGTATTGAAGACATAAAAAGTAAAGAAAGAGAATTAAATTTTACCAATGAACACTAGCCCACATATAGGGACTAAGCATATCTTCTTGTAATATTTTTACGTGTTTTTGTGTCAGTGTCTTTACATCTTAGTTTTAGACTTCCGAACCATGCTAACTAACCATGAGTGTCGGTAGTCTTATTGAACGACTTGGTCCGTCTATCCGTTTGTCCGTGGACAGGCACCAGAGCAGAAACGATAAGACACATCGAGAAGCAGTTTCTTGCAATCGATTCAGCATTTCGAGAACAAATTTCATATCCTCCGTTAACCCTCTATTCAACCCGGAAATGATTTAAAGTAATTATTTCAAGTTTTCAACATTTATCCCATAGAACAAAAGTAGTATTAGATATCGACAATGCAATCGATACAGGAACTCAAAACAACAGACGATTACAACTTCGAATATACTATTAAAGCCACAAGTGATTGAAATTTATATTACTTCCAATTTTAATACTTGATTCCGTAAAGAAAAACTGTAAGAGATATCGAGATGGTGCTTTTTTCAATCGATTGAGGTTCCCAAGAACAGTTCTTTCTTCTCTAATGTTTCAACATTTCTCGCCATACAACTAAAATAGTAATAGATAGTGACAAGAAGTTTTCTACAATCGATTCAAGGTCTCAGCAGAGCGTATAAGCACACCCCATAACCTTCTGATGAAAGCAGAAGTGGTTAAAACTTACAACTGCTTCCGGTTTTGATACTGATATCCGTAAGGAAAAAAACTGTAAGGTATATCGAGAAGAGGTCTTTTGCAGTTGATTTAACTTACCAACGGTAGGTGCTATCTCCTTCCTTAACTCTCTATTGAAACCAGAAGTGGTTTAAATTAACGATTTGCGTTTCAGGTTTTGTCGCCATAGATAAAAAAAGAGTAAGAGATAGCGACGAATAATGGTTTTTTGATATGAATTCAGCACCCGAGGATTAGGTTATGTTTTTCATCTTATTAATATATAGCAACTAGTAGTTATAGATGTACTACTTCAAGTTTTAGTATTGAATTTGCATAGTTTGAAAGTCTACCGTAGTTTCACACTACAAAACAAACTTATTTATATTCGTTTTATAATTTATGGTGTATTCAACATATTTATTCCAAATTACTTTTAAATTTTAAATTTCTTTACTAAATAATGGATTTTATATTCTTCATATTTTTGGGGAGTCTATTATAAACTTGATTGCGCTAGGACGCTCGACCACGAAGACCGCCAGTAACATGCACTTGACTTTTCCTATATTTATGCTACGTGTCGAGAAAAGGATAACTCCAAGTAACCAGAACCGCGAATTTAACTCCTATGAGTAAGGTCAAGGGTGATTTAAAAATATGCATCTGAACACTTGTGAATTTGTCCACGTTACTTTCGAGGCTTGCATTTCACGTTTTAATTTGTTTCTGTTTACTTACCTGAGATGAGTATCTTTAAGTGAAAAAAGAACTTGAGGAATTTTTGGATATTGATATTCGTAATTGTAATAATAGCAATTGGACTTATACTACTACTTGGCTTTCGATACACACAGCCTGTGAGTTTTTAGAGGAGGTAACTACTGGAAAAATACATTCTTGAATCACTGTAATATATAAATTATTATATAAAAATTGAATGTAACTATGTGTGCCTAATCACCACGGCAAAATTGCAGTCAAATAAAATGGCTTTTGGTATACAGTTAGGCCTTAATCCAAACTGGGATGATATCATATTGCTTTCATTATAATAATATCCTAAGGGATGTGGAGATCCGAATATTAAAAAAAAATGAGTATCTCACAAGCCGTTAAACTTACGGAGTTGAAATTCAGTATATTAGTTCTTTATTGAAAATTAACAGAATGTCTCCTAGCATTTTTTAGCATTCTCCTATATGGGAAGGTGTGGCACTTTCTATTTATGGTAAATTGGTAGTGGGTTAGTTTATAAAAATAATCCAAATGATCGATATTAGTTGAGAAACAAATTGAGAAAGAAAAAATACCGCCGGTTTCGATTTCCGGCGGGAGCTCATTTCGTTAGGATTCCACGTTCATCTGTAGGTCCGCGTCTTATATAGCCTCGCTACTGAAAGAGACGATAAACTCAAAATCAACTCAACTCAACTCAAGAAAACATACAGTGCTTCGCATCATATAATCATATATGCTTACCATGCGCTCTCTACTATAATAATTACTGAAGCTTGTTTATTATATGGAGCGCTTAGAGCACAGGGCAATCAACTCATAACGTTTTGAGTAAAATAGACATAACATTTGTAATGTAAGCTTCTGTATGTTGGTCTACTTACCTTGATTTTAGACATTCAAATTTCATCCGTTTTTACACTAAAAAGTATCGATAATTCAAGAAGGAAATAATTACACCATGATGATTTAATTGAAATTCATCGCAATTTTGATTATGACAAACACTTTACCATTTTATATCGTAAAGGTCAGATCCATCGTTATTGTAACAGAGCGGCACTTGAGCGATTGACAGTAGAAATTCACAGTCCGATTAGTTAGAATTTTACAACCTGGTTTTATTACAAATGTAAACTCTTTAGTCGGTAGAGAAGAAGCCATGGATCATGTGTCAGAGTTGACGATGTTTTGGTGGGTCAGTGGTTCATGGTGGGTGGTGGGTCAGTGTGGGTCACGGTGGGTGGAGGATTATGGTGCGTAGTATGTTAGAGTGGGTACGTCGGGTCATGGGTCATGGTGGGTCATGGGTCAGAATGGGTCACGGTGGGATGTGGGTCAGTGGGTCATTGATCAAGTTTTCATTTACCCACCTCATCTCTGGTCAAATCTGTAAAACTAAACCAAACAAAGAGCAGTATTACTACAGAAAACATTTTAGCTATTCATGACATAACTATTGAGTGATCCGAATAACTCTAGTATATCCACAAATTATCATTTGTCATATTTTTCGACTACCCGATACTTTAAATGTTGTTAATACGCAAACTTCATTGATTTCATCATTATTCACTTACTCTCTTATGATCATCAAAACCTTTAGGGTACTTCCCGTAGATATGGAAATGTGAAATGTAGTATCCAGGCTTTTTATAGCGTGTAAGTAAACAAATAAAAAGCAACAGTATAATATTTCCATCTCCCAAACCCCTTAAACATGATCAACTTCAAACAGTTGGCTAGAGTAACGCACGAATACTGAAACACTAGGGAAATTCTGCCGGCCTTTCTTCTTTGGAAATTAGAAGTTACGGTGAGGAAGAATAGTAGTATTGTAAATCGGGAGCACTTAAAAACGATGAGGTAGCCTCAACTTGAGGAAAGTTTCGTGATATTTTTCTCATTGACGAAGGTCTATATAACTTGTTTTTGACTTAAACAGGGAAATCTCGAGTAAGTCATTTGACACATCATAAGCAACGTCTCCTTATACGAGCATTAGTATTTTGTATAATATTACATGCTACGATTTTAACTAGCTAAAAGTTTAGATAAAAGATGAAGTGATGCGGTAGGTAAGCGGTTAGCGTATTGAGCTTTTATTCGGCAGACCCGGGTTCGAATCCCTGTCAGGTTGAAACTTTTTCAGATGTTTCAATTTCAATTTCAATACATATTCAGTAAGACAAGCAAGATCTTCTCTCCTCCATAAAGAAAAAGATGTTTGAATGAGGAGAGTTGGAGAAGGTCTCTCAATGGAGGCAATCATTTGCAAACTTATTTCCAGCAGTTTTCTACATTTGATATTTTCGTCCACTTTCAAGCATTTCCTGATTCATACGTGGTTAGCATTTTTATTTCTCTTAACATACAGTATATAAAGAAATAATACTTTACATACACAGCAAAATTGAGATTAATAGATGGTGTTGTTTGGAAGACACGATCCGAGCCATAGAGATTCATCTTAGAATGGAGAATTGTTTGATTAGTCACTTACATTTCAATTTTACCTGCATAAAGACCTTACTCGGTGCTACCAACTGCTGTCAGGGCCGAGAAAAGTTACGTATAAGTTGGGTTGCATCTGCCTAGGCGTTCTCACAACTGCAAATGACCTGGACCCCCAGTAATGGAATTAGAGCACTGAGGGGGGATACTTTTGTGGGGGATACTTCTCACTTGCAATAGTGCAGCTTTATAAACGCGCACTTATTATTATTATATAAGTGCTCTAATAGTTTGAATTTCCTTATCTATCAGCTTATAAATTTGAGTGACTAGGATTTTTACATTGCATTGCAAATTCACCGAGAGTAAAGGAAGAATTTACTGGTTCGAATATTGCTTGACTTAATGTCCTCGCAAATGGTTGACATTTCCATATGTAATTCATTCCTTGCCTGATTTTTCTTTTTCTTCAGAGTATCAATTATTCTAGTAATTTCCGCATAGGTGACTGGAATAAAAATGAATAAATGATTGCCTTGGTTACCAGATATTCAACGCTTTATTTTCCAGTGATATTACCTTTGATGCTAATGTTTTACCAACACTCACAAAATGTTAATTCAATACATTTGGTATGCATTCATTATCAACTAAAATATTTCGTTTTTTCAATCGGACCACTTGGATGTCAAGTGGCATAGATTCAAAATGAAAATCTTCCAGAGGAAAACTTTGACTTAAAAAAATCTCATGCGAGATTTGCATCGAGAGAATATTATTCACTACCAGGTTAGAAAATAAAATTTACAATTATGTTTTTGGTTGCAACCATAAACAAATAAGATTTTTTTTCATGAGATATTGAACTTCTATGTTCTTTCCTGAAAAATATATATTTTGGAGTTACACCATTTGACATCCAAGTGACTCGATTGTACACTATCTATATGATTATTATTATTTTTATCGGTTAATAAATCTTCAACAATTTCCCAGAATTTCCTACTGTAAAGCAAGTATTCCTGTAATTTTGTGTTGATACTCATTCTTTAGATCCGCCTTGACTTAGTTACCATATTTCTATGTTTTCTATGCTCATTACATAATTTGCTTTCTTGGTAACTTTTTAATCAAATATACATGAAGTGTGTTCGAAAGGTATCGAACCTTTGATTGGCAAAAATACTTTTATTGATTTGGGAATCCAAAACACTAATGCCCTTCAAAGTAGTTCCTAGGTAATGCACACACTTCTCTCAACGTTCCCGTCATTGTTGGAAACAGTTCTGGAACGCAGTTTTCGAAATGAATCGATGCAACCGTTTCGTCGTATTCCTTGTGATGTCTTTTCTTGATTCAAATCGGGCCCTTTTAAGGGGAATTTTTAGCTTGGGAAATGACAAAAAGTCATACGGAACCATGTCGTGTGAGTAGGGCGCCTGACGAAACAGAGGAATGTTGTGTTTGCCGATAAAATCCTGAATCAAATTTCGCGGTCACTCCTATGCCGAAATTCTCATTTAAAATTGAATACCGAACCAATTGAATGGTTTCCGCTTGGGTACCGCCAAGATTTTTGACAAAATTTGATGCCTTATCGGTGCTGATGTTTTTCTGTCATCTTACAAAAAAAAAAAAAAAAAAAAAACCTAAAATCCGGCAACCGCTCACTACATGTCTTTACACGTCAGCCGACTGCCAGCGACTGACGTTTCCTGCGAGCGGGAAAAATATACGGCTGCGTATGAGTGACCCCTCTACACCTGCATTGAAAAAAGTCTCTCGCGCTTCACTGGTTTACGCGAGGAAAAATAAAACTCGTACGCGGATACGTTTTGAACACACCTCGTCGTATATGTTGTTTTTACTAACAAGGGACACCTGCAAACTTGAACAGGAGAAACCTGATGAAATTTCTACTTAACTTATTTCAGATCGCTGAATCCAGTGGTGATAGTCATTTCCATGCGAAACCAAGCAGTGAAACAGTGGTGACGCCAGTTAGTGGAGTTTGGGCCAATTTTCTAGACAAGTTATGAGAAGAAACTGGAAAATTGAAACGCCCAATGTAGTAAATATGAGCTCCTTACGTTAACCACAGTGTTACCACCTCATTGAAAATCTTGTGTGAAAGTGGTAATGGAAGGAAAGTGTCACAATAATGCGATGTATTGTAATACATAAAGAACCTGACACATTATAAGGTCTTGTCATGCTATAAAACAGTGTTGCTAACTTCATAAAGTATAAAACGGGTAATAAACGTAAGGTATAAGCAAAGAAAGAAAGAAAAGAAAAGAAAACTTTCAATCAGACAAGATAAGCGGGAGTGAATCAGCACGCACATAAAAAAGTGTGGTGTTACTGATGTCCATGTAACACGTTGCATCTGATAACAGGCACCTTCTTTGTGCATGGGCATTAAGAGTAACAGAAGTTTCGCGACAAGACATCATTATTATAAAGAACAAAATAAACATGGGACCGTTGAGGCGACTGTGATACCAGTAAAATGATACAATACTGAAGAACTTAAAAATACATTACGCGTCTACATTGACCTGCAAGTGTGCAAGAACTATTAATTCTCAAAATGCAGATTTGGGTTGCCAAGGAAGTGGTCAAATCATAGAAACAGCGTACAGTATGCACATTTGACCATTGCTGCTGACTCGCAGTCAGCATCACCTCTGCATGGTAACAATCCTATGTCAAATGCTACACTAATGACATTAACAAAAGACAATATTACTGATCCTGTGTCGTACACTGTCTTTTGCCAGGCATACTCAACATAGGCTTGTAGATCGGTGCTGAAAATTGATTGTAGATCACAGAGTGCAGGTTGATAATAAAATAACGATCGTGTAAATTCACCTGAGGTTTGTCACATTGGAGCTGTACGAAATCAACGTTCCGCCGGAAATAAAGCTTGTACTGCCGAAAGAACCAGACGTTAAGGGATTGACAATATTTCATTGCCTTGGGCGAAATTATCTTCAACGTAACATTTTTGTTTGGAAAACATCCTTGTAACAGTGAATGATCATTGTGCCAGTCTATACTACCGTATTATCACTATTGCACGCAACCAAACTTTTCTCGGAACGAGATCCATCTGCTAGTACACCACTCACTCGTCTGTATCGTTTTATGCTTGAGTTCCCAAATACCACTGTCAGATAGCACCTGTCACCAGACGCAGCGTATTACACGAATATGAGTAACACCACTCTTTCTTTCTGTACCAGCTGATTCACTCCAGATTATCTTGTCTGATTGAAAGTTCTTCTTAACTTTATGTTTGTTTGTAACTTTAAATGTATGGCCTCTTTTATACGAGTACTTTGAGTGTCCCCGGTGGATAAGTGGGTACGCTCATCGTCTGGTAATCAAGGAGTCCCGGGTTCGATTCCCACTGGGGGCGCAAGTGGTTCGGATCCCACTTTAAACCGTAGGTCGCATCCTGGACGTCATCAACATCCCATGGGAGGAAATGGCAAACCATTATGGGTTCACCTTGCCCAGGGACCTTCGGGTAAAGACCTGCCTTCGGACAGAATACTATACTTCATCATCATTATACTTTATGAAGTTAGCAACACTATTTTATAACATGACCTCATAATGTGTCGGGCTCTTTATGTATTACAATACATCACATTATTGTGACACTTTCTTCCATTATCACATTCACACAAGATTTTCAATGAGGTGGTAACACTGTGATTAACGTAAGGCAATCACATGAGCTTTTGCATATTTTAGACTCAATTGCCAATCATATTTGCTACATTGGGCGTTTCAATTTTCCCACTTCTTCTCATAACTTGTCTAGAAAATTGGCCCATACTCCACTACCTGGCGACGCCACTGCTTGACTGCTTGGTTTTGTATGGAAACGACTATCACCACTGGATTCAGCGACCTGAAATTAGTTAACTGTAGAAATTTCATCAGGTTTCTCTTGTTCAAGTTCGCGGGTGTCCCTTGTAAGTATGGTTAATAGTTTGCTTAAATTATTTTATGGTAATTGATAAATAAATTTGTCTTTTGATTAATTAGCTGAATGAAATGAGTACCGATTCCATTGAACTATTCTGAAAGCTATGATAACTGCTTTCTATATATTGTAGTTGTTAAAGGCAGCGATCATGTGTACAAAAGAAAATTTAAAATATTGAAAACGATAAAAGAAGTAAAAGATTAGACTTATTTGTTTTTTTTTCTTTGGTTATCATCAAGAACAAAGGAAAAGGGGGAATGAAAGAAGAGAAGCAGAATCTTATTTTGGGAAGAGGTCATTAAGAGAAGATTTGAGAAGAACAACTTTTCGTGACTTTCCGCCGTGACTTCCCTTCTCGTGTCGAGAGGACAGGCTTCTTCTTTCGTCTCAGGAGTAGCCAGAAGCTGTTTAATGAGAGGGAAAAAGAACGAAAGAAATGAATAAAGGAAAAGAGTTTACAGGAGAAAATAGAGAGGGAGTGGTAAGAAAAAGTATGTGAGGTTCGTTTATTTCGTTGCTCTTAACTACGGGAAAAGTCCCTTTTGAGACTGAACATAAGGAAACAGCTGCAAAGCTAGCTTTTCTAGGACGAAATTACACGTGCCCTGCAGATGCGTCTAACAGCCTTTGCAAACATATAAGAGAATTGATTACTTCTTATAGGCGTAGGTACAAATAAACCCATGATCTTCGATTTTGATTGGTTTTACCCTTACGTCCTTATGAAGGACAGATACTAACATTTTACGAACTTCGAACCACGCCGGCAGTTTAATTTCGCTCACTTTTTGAGTTCACAGCCCGTCATGCGAAATCACCTTTTACAGAATATTTCCTACCCTGACCCACTTGCTTGTTTATGTGATCAATCCACGAATCAAAAGCTTGATTATGCAATATAATCACTTTAGATATATTATAAAATGAAATCAACGTTATCTGTTATATCATAACGGAAAAGCGACTGAACTATTTGAAATAAACTTTTGAAGATAGTTAGCTCCTACATTGAACTGGGTTTTCATCATGCCATTTTGATCAAGATACAGTACATAATCAAAGAGGAAAAAGGTAGTCGAAAATTTATGCCAAAAATGTAGTATCTCAGAAGCTTCTCATATTAGAGAGATGAAACTGGGTTTATAAACTTTTATTATAAACAAATAAAACTGCTCCGCGTTCTCGGAAGTTTCCATGAGGGAAAGAGAGGAAATTTCTAAATTGTTTCAATATGTATAAGAACAGCAACAAGGTTGTCCGTCTCATTATTACAGGAAAACGGATCCACCGTTTGAAATGACCTTTGGAACATACTCAGTATTATTATCGAGCTGGGATTTTATCACTTCCATTAAAATGTATCTTAAGGGAAGGGAGAAGTATTGAACATTTATACAAAAATAGAATATCTCACGAACACCTCTTATTAGGGAGATGAAACTCGATATACAAACTCTCATAAAAATATATTACCTATCACATTATTTTTTTTTCAAATCCACTTTCGAGACCGGAAGAGAGAAAATTAATATAATATCTTCAGAATAAATAAACTCCATGGTTCTGGATAATCACAATAACATTTTAAAACACCGTTTTCTGACCATAACAAAATGAATTATTTAATAACTATACGGTTTTTGTTACAGTTTCAAGGACCTAACGTCCTCTTCACCAGACATTGAGAAAAGACAGATGACAGCAAATCTTATATCTTCCTCAGCCGTTAGTTAGCATATTCATTTCTTAATATTCAGAATATACGAAAATGACATAGAAGTTATCTGTATCATTATTACAAAAAAAAAAAAAAAAAAAAAAATGGCTGTGCCGTTTGAAATTAATGTTTGAACATAGCACTTGGTTCAGGTTAGGCTTTTACCTTGTCATTTTTATTAAAATGTTTGTCCAAAGTGAAAGAGGCAGTTCAAAATGAATGAAAAAATATAGTATCTCATGATTGTCTCAACTTAGGGAAATTCGGTATATAATCTCGTTAATAAAAGCAAGTGGTCATATGTCCCATCATTTTAGAAAACTACTCTTCTTGGAGAGAAGTGGAGGCAATTTCTAAATTATCATCAATTTTCCATTTTGTATTCGTAAAATAACTAGAGTAAGAAATCCTTAGAACCTTTTGAAACGTGTTTTTGAACAAAGCAAACACTTGTGTCAACTTGAATTCTCTTAATTTCATTTTGATTCAAATAGGAATCATAAGATGGGAGATAAAATAAAACGAAATCTTTAAGTTTTACGTCCCACTATTATGCAGATTAAGTTAAAGGAGACGGTGATGATGAGAAATGAATGAAATGATAAAATGAAGGAAGTGTGAGGAAATGAGAGAATTTCGAGAAAATCCGCGCACACAGTGTTTGTGCATCACAAAGTTCACTTGGAGCGAGCTGGGATCTAACCAAGGACACATGCATCAGAGGTTAACGCTCTACCACTGAGCTACCGCGACCCCATAAGATGGAAAGAAGTCAAATATAATTTTCAATTATTTTTCATAAACTTGCTTTTTTACATGCAGATAATGGGCATTTCAGCTAGCCAGAACTACAGAACGCAGAAGTAATGTCTGTGTTACGAAATGTTCACAATGCTGGGTGAAACTGAGAAATTTGTGCCTCAGATTGATTGATTGATTATTTAACAAGACGTAAGCATCGAGTCTATTTGTTCACATCACGGAAAGGCCGATGAATTGCACACGCTCTTCGCAAGAGGATTCCTGCTATAAAAAAAATAAGACTCCTAAAAATGTAAACTTAACATAAGGTCGACGAGATAATAGAACAAAACGAAAGAATCTGTTAAATTAAAACAGAAGTCGTGATAAAGCTAAAATAATAAATAACAAAGTAGAATATATATGTGAAGAAAAATAACTAAAATAGCAATAGTAATAAAACAAATCAGGTGAACTCTAAGTTGGAAACACTTACAGAACTTAAGCTGTTCGAATCTCATGAACAAAAGCAAAAATATGAACACCAGAAAGAGAATTATTCGCTACCAAATCTTGACTAATATTATTGGTGTGTTCTCAATGTTCTATGTGTTCTAAGTATTCTGAACATTTTACAAGAATTTGCCGAATACTCAGCGAAAGGATTCAATGTACGAAATACAGATGATTAACGTCACACACTAATAGTAATGCGTAGGAAGAGAGTGTCCGATGCGCAAGCTTGTCACAATGACTTTATCTCGTCCCAAAATAGGTATCACTGAGTGGTACTTACTTGAAGAGATATACTGATCCTATGCAATATTTACCAATGCGGTGTTCTGGCAGCAATGTAAGCACGCTCGTTTCATCGAATGTTGATAAGTACCTAGACCTAGCAGACAACGAGAACACAACTCTGTTGGTTTAGCTAATTACATCTCACTAGAATGTCTTGCATCAGATCATGTTACTAAAATGAGACTTTTATAGATGAGCACACGACACGGCATAACGACAGCCGAAAATGGCACGTATACTGTGTTCTATGACACGTTTTTCACCACTGTATACATCCTGTACTTGAGGCTATGCTCCTTCCAAGTCAGAGAATTCTTTTTGCCGCACCCTTTATATTTGAGTGTACCAGTGGCGGTTAATATATGTTTGCCCTCGTATATAAATGTTTTAGCTGTTTGTATGCAAATTATGTACGAAATGAATCAATGTCTTATGAGACTAATGTGTAAATGTTATGCTTCTAGGTTCAAAACTGTTGAAGAGTGGAAGTGTAGAAGTGGCAAAAGTGGAATATCGTGCGGTCATAAAGTTCCTCCATCTAAAGGGGATGAAAGCCAAGGATCCCTATACAGAGATGAAAAATGTTTCTGGTGAAAAGTGCCAATTTTTAAACACTATTAAAACATGGAAGAGACAGCTGAAATATGGGCGGATGAGTTTGGAGGACGAATCTAGGGACGGAAGATTCAGCGATTGATGAAGACATGATTTTGAAAAAGTGGAACTCCTAGTGATGGACGACACACGAATAACCATAAATACTATTGTTAACGAGTTGAAGGTTTCCCATGGCTCAGTATCCACTATCTTGCATGATAACCTGCCCCTATCCAAAGTGTCCGCACGATGGGTTACCAGATTACTCACTCTTTTTCAAAATCAGCAACGCGCTGATTGTGCATCGGAAGTGTTGGCCTTCTGTGTGCTCAATTAGAACGACTTTTTCTATCGTCTTGTGACAACAGATGAATGTTGAATATATCACTTTGACCCTGAGACTAAAATGATGAGTAAACAGTCTAAACACAACAGCTCCCCACCTCCTAAACAGGCCCGCGTGCAGCTTTCTGGTAAGAAGGGCATGCTTTCAGTTTTCTGGGATTGCAAAGGCGTTATTCTTACGGATTACCTAATTTATGGGCATAGTGTGACTGGAACATATTACAGAGGTCTTCTGAAGAAAGTTTGCGAGTCCCTAAAGGAAAGCACCATGGAATCCTCACCAAAGGTGTTCACCTGTTAGTTGTCAATGCTACCGCCCAGAAAGCGCAGGAAACCATGAATGCTGTCCAACGCTTAGGGTACCAATTACTTCCCCATCCTACATATTAACCTGACCTCGCGCCATCAGATTTCTTTTTGTTTCCAAAACTGGCACAATCTCTGAAAGGTTGGCGTTTTTCTTTTGATGCGGAGGTCATTGCTGCAGTAGAGCACTGGTTTTCCAGCCAATGTGACACTTTCTACAAAGAAGGGTTGTGGAAGATGAAAGTTCTGTTGCAGGAATGTGTTGCTTTGCTTGGTGACTATGTAGAGAAAGACTAATCATATTTCTGCATTTGACGCTTCTTCCTAAACCCCTCCATAGAGAGGACAAAACTTATTGACCACTCCTCGTATACATCTGTTGTAATGTTTTGTAGAAACTTTCTTCTTTCATTCTTTTCAATAAAAATTTTTCGTGTCACAGTAAAAATTTACATTTTTTTTTCTGCTGCCATTTGCCACAAAGTACTGCTGGCTGTGAATTGATCATATGTAGACAGCTTCACATTTCTAATTATTACATTTTTTTAATAGTCTGGTAAAGTAAGAGCGGCATCAAAGTAAAAGTCCTTGAAACATGAGAAGAATCAACCATAGAACATCCATGTTACTCTTATTAACTGAAATTTCTTAAGCTGCTGTTGTATGCCACACATGAAACGATTAAAAGTTTTTAAAATGAAATTTAGTAAACTTCATGGCAATGTGTTTATCATGAGATGAGAGCATAAAAGCAACTGGTAAGTAATTACATAAAAAATCCTATTGTCGACGATCCTTTGCCTCGTACATGCGCTTAGGATGTTGTTCATTTATGAGATGCAAACCGAGTATTGCGTTTTAAGTGAAGAAGTTTTCCCTAGTTTGTTCCATGTTTTATGAAAAGAGCAATTAAAAGTAATGACTTCATAAAAGGAGAAGATGAAGTAGTAAACCAAATCATAAACCTCTATGTTGTGACCAGGATTACTACACACATTTTATATATGTTACATCCATAAGTACAGAACAACAACTTTACGCTTAACATCTCCAAAGACATTCTTAAAGTTAATAGTTTTTACAACCGCAATTGTAGTACTGATTTTGTCATATAACTAACTCTGAAGTGTATATTAGCCATCCTGAAGAGAATATGATTTTTAAATAATAGAATATTCTATGTGGTTAGATTAGCATTAGAAGTTATCGGTAATGCATGAAAAAAATTAATATGAAAAGGATAGGGAAGACAATTTAAGTTTTATTATTATAATAAATTTCATCCAATTTTTCTCATTATATCAGCTAGTCTAAAAAACATTGGATCTTTCGAGGTCAAAATTAAGAATATATTTATCTTAATTTGCAAATAACATATGAAACCATATATGCACCATTTTATTCAATAACCTTCTGCCATTTTCTCGGTAACTCCATAATTCCTTCTCTGTGGAACGTTTGTGATTTCCGGGCAAAAAATGTGACCCGTTTTTCGTAGTTTTTACAGGGCTTTTTTGAAACTAACTTGACACCATTCATAGGTTTCTTCAGATATCGAAACAAATTATAATTGAATAGTAGCAGGTACGGGATATACGTTGGATGCAATAAAATTTCCAAACCAAGTTCTCTCAATTTCTGATGGATCATTCAATATATATGCGATTTGACGTCGCCACCGTGGTTATACAATACATTTTCTGTTTATCTATCGTTTCTCTTGAATTCCTAGATGCGTTCACATTAATTGTCGACAATTCAGGTTTCAGTCTATCGTTCTACCCGGCGGATGGAGCTTGTAATTCACGATACCTTTCCAATTCCACTAAACGCAAAGTATAACCTTCCTGGGCTTCAACGTGGCCTTTGCCACATATTATAGAGCTTCTTCTCGCTTTGACCATGATTTCTTTCGCACATTATTGTAGGTTATCCACTTGTGATCACTCGTGCTGAACCGCTTCAGAAATAGCTAGTGTTCGTTATGTTTCAGAAGAGATTCGTATATGGAAATTTGATCGAGTAAATGTTTGAATCAGATAGTGTGGTATTCAAACGTCGAGATTCTTTTTGTATGCAATTTTTTCCAAATAGTTTAACTCTGTTCGAACATTGATGTTTAGGTTATTGGCGATGTCGGTCTTGCTCTTCCTTTTTCCAGAATGTGATACAGTTTTACTGTGATTGATTGCTCACTGGGAGAAACATTTTGAACATCAAAATTTCCAGAGCGAAAGAAACTAAATCATCTTTTGGCTGTTGCTTTTAAAAACGTATCTTTCTTCCAAAACATCACAAATTTCTTCACAGGCCTGTGCGGCATTTGCACTTTTATCAAAATTAAATTGTAAAAAAAAAAAAAAAAAAGCGCAGTTTTGCAGAAAATTCACTCATTCTGAACGACCCAATAGCTTACATCTGAATATGAGAATTTCAACCTTTTTGTACATATACTAGTTTAAGCTGTCAGGTGTCAAGTAACGCTAATCTTGACCCTTTGTATATCATCTATCTTGAGATTTGGGACACTAAGTCCGTCTCGTGAGTAAATACTTAATAATTTTTAGACGTTCTTATGAAATTTAATTTATCTTATGATTTGAATATACGTAGTTGAATCTGTTTTAAATGTTAAATAAAGGATTGAGAATTACAAGGAAATGACACAAATCGTTATAGAAATTACTATAATTCAATTTTGTTACCTAGATACAACTTCTGTAATATTTTCATACCTTTAGGAAAGTATCATGTAGAGGTTGCTAAAGGTTGCTAAGATGATATAATTTGTTAGAAAGTCGTTTCGCTTGTCTGGCTTGAGTTTTGACTTGAGCGTCTATTTCAATCGTGTGTTCAGTGTTCGTGAGAGTTGTAATATGGAACTACGTTAGCAAAACATTTTATTAAAAAGCATTTATATATTTCTGTGTTTAATTAATTTCTGGTTAGCCATAATAATATATTTCATGTAATTCTCACACAAAGGCAGCATTGGCAGAAAGTGTTTGATAATCTCCTCGAGTTGAATAGTGATAAGAACGTCTTCACAATCAAAGTGAAAAGAAATCGATTACATTTTTTTTACTTCTAAACTTCGAATTAAAGGAAGCTTCAAAATATTAAGCCACTATTGACTAAGAAAAAAGAATCATTAAACGAAAATGTAAGTAAATAGCTTCGTAATTATAACCATTAAGAGAAGGCGGAAGAAATTCGTAGAATTTGTCAAGCATTTCATGAGAAATTTTTAAATAGGTTTCTTGTCAGTATGGTTGACGGATTTTATAAAAGTTTCAAACGTTTTTCATAATAGATAGAATAGACTACATCTAAAAGTATTATTTATAAATCTAAATTGAAACAATAGTAAAAGTGGGTCACAAACTCTTGATTAGTGTTTCTTCCAGTCATACTTTCGTAAAAAAACCTCCAGAGATGAAATAAATATCAACTACATGTTGATTTTGTACAGAACACTTCATTTGGCAAACAGTTTCTTAGTGCAGCTATCTCACATTTTGATTTTTCCTCTCCCGAACAAAATTATCTTTAAAAAATGAAATGAAAAGACTTATAATTGAAATCACCCGCGGGTACATACGCCACATTATCTGTAAACAAAAGAAATTTTAAAAAGTTATAAATGAACGAAAATTTGATGTCGAAATATTTAAGAACCCCATTTCAAGAAATAAAAATAGATAGAATCTCTGATAGAATTTTTAAGTGGGGCAAATACCTAGGTAATATTAAAGATAAAGATGATAATAAATTGAGAACATGAACTGTAATATCCATGATACATTAAAATAAAAGCAGCATCAAAAATAAATAAATTCTGTAAAGAAGAATAAACGTTTTAAACAAAGGAAGCGATATGTTCTGGATGATGAATTTCTGTTCAGTCTGATGAGATTAAAGAATACGTAACTTTTTATCTGTCACTTCTTCAATATTCAGTACTAGTATATGAACTGAAATGAAATCTTTCAGTTTTACATCGCACGTTATGCAAGCTGGCTAAAGGAGACATTGATAATGACAAATGAATGCAACAATGATGGAATGAATGAAGTGGGAAGAAACAGAGAACCCAGAGAAAACCCACGCACAGGTGTTCGTCCACCACAAAGTTCACTTGGCGCAAGCTAAGATCGAACCAGGGTCCCCATGCACCAGAGGTGAATGCTCTACCACTGAGCCACCGCTGCCCTAATATATGAATTGTAATCAATAATATAAAAATGACCAAATACGATGAAATAAAAATATAGCATTTAAAATTAGAGAAATCTATTTACAATAATAAATATGAAAATTGCTTGGCCTTATAATCATGTGTATAAATTTGTGAATGTTTTAGATTTGTTATTTAGGTGAAAATATAGAGAAAATGTTGTCAAAATGCACCAACAAATGTCATAAAATATAGAAAACTCATTACATTTGGAATCTACTTCATATTATATAATATACCAATTTGGAATATGTTTTTGCACACATTCATTAATTGAATATCAAGAACATGTCACTACCTATTGAATTAGTGAAAATATGGAATTCAGAATGTAATTCATTAACTGTTCAACGCTATAGTAATATCAAGAAACGCTGTTTGGTTCTACTTCCTTCTGATAATGCTTAAAAAAATTTATTATTTGTGTTAGCTGTATCATAGTTCATGTATTGTATTGAAGGAAATAACGGATCTCTGTAATGCTCATGAAGTGATAGGGACATCGACGATTGAACACATAATAGGAAGAAGGGAAAGGAATTGGGAATTGGGGTGCATATTTAATTATGATGGGGATGATGATATTGTGGGGGAGAGAAATATGTTAATAACTGTGACTTTGGTATGGAAAGGAAAATGATTTATAAATTGTATGTTAAAGCTCTTAAGTAGTAATGAACATAAATTACTTAGTTCAATCACTACAATAGGACATAAACCTTGGTGTCTCTAAAAGAGTTACAAAAATGTGAGATACATTACATATATATATATCTTGATACAGGAATGATACTTGAAAATCAAGGCACATGATAGCGTACCAAGCCAAGTTCTCTGACTAGAGCACGTAGTATGCATATTGCGTGGAACAAGTAAGGCATTTTTCAAACATTCATAATTTCTCTTCGTTTGAAGCAGGGGGACATATCTGCAAATGGAATATCCCATATATATATATATATATATATATATATATATATATATATATATATATAGTTGACATATGCTATTCTCTGCTTTTCCAGAATCGGTATTGAACATAATAAGAATAAAAATGTGGATCTACTTTCAATATCTTCTCATAAAACAATTAAAACATAAAGTACTATGTTGCAAAAGCCAGTAATCGGGGGGGGGGGGAGGATGTCCTAGCCTCGGAGTCGAATCGACCTTTAAGTTTTGCCTTAGTCGGTTACAAAAAGTGCATTCACATAGATGTTTAGCCTTTGGTACCTCAAGGTGACTATAAGGCTGGAATCACTCTAAGGGCTGGGAGAACCTCGCAATATTAACGAAGATGACTCCTGGCCCCACAAAGTTACTGATATCATACTCTGAATACTGTTCACTTAACGTTTAAAGAATAGCCTTAAATGAATTAAAAAATAACCTTTTCTTAGAAGTGTGAATAATTTCAGTTTACTGTGGATAACTTTTTCATGTATTGTCGGATAAAAACAATTTGTATATAATTTTAAATAAATATTTGAGGGGGAAAGCCAAGATTTGGGGAGGCCGGTGCCCCCCGTTCTCTCCCTCAGAAGCAACGTACAGTACAAGGCCGGATCAGATCCGACTCAAACTTTGCCCAGAGGACGCAAAATACAAAAGAAGAAAAAATGCCAAATTAGAGCTGCCCCCATTCACAAACACCGGAGATATGCTCCTCAACATAGCTCACCACGCGACAATATGATATAAAGTAAATGTCGCAAGATACCATTTATGTCGAAAACGGACAGGACGGGTAGCACCGGGATTATATAAAGATATATAATATGCTATAACACTAACTTGGCGGCCATCTTGAAAGCTGGGATCTTGGATATAGCGTGATGTATTGAAATTGGAAGCCGGATGTGTGACATATCAATGTAATATAAAATGGAAAACGGAAACCATCGATGTAACTGCGTAAAATATATATGTAATAGTGTGAACGGAACAATGTGGAAGACTTGGGCAAAACAAACGTGTATGCGAAGGGCAGAATAATAGGGCAAGACTCGACGATTTTGGTACGCGACAAGTAAGTACGACATAATCTGTGCATAGAAGTGACACATTATGCTTTTCGAGGAAATTGGAATTTGTTTGGGACAGTGAAAACGGAATGTTGATGAATCCTGTTTTGCGAAAGAGTTGACAAGTGGCCGGCTATAAGCCAGAAGAGGGTCATCCTCATTCAGGCTCGTGTCCAGTCTGTGCATGCAACGTGGTGCCGTTGCTGTCGAAAGCAGGGATGGTGGCCAATAAACTCTTGGTCACTCTTCAGGAATCCGTAGCTTTAAGTGCTCGGGTTCAGGAGAATATGTTCGCCCCATCAAATTTAGTGGTATTCTGGACGCCTTCTGTTAAAATGGCAAGCGAAGCGTGTTCGGTTTTCATCTCAGAATGCGTAATACTACAAGTAACTGCAGATGCTACTAACGCACAGTCTTCTATTACTTAATTCATATGGACTTTAAAAGGACAGATACACATTTCCAAGGCTACTCCAATACTCCATGAAAATTGATTCAACGCCGATCATATTCGCAGCAATATTATACCTGAAAAGACTACCCCGCAGTGCTAACCGTTGGATCTGTATTACTTCCATTTGTATAAACACATGGTGCGACGCATTTCGGAGGCATTGCGTGACTACACCAACGTGAACCTTCACCAGCAAGACACTGACCTTAAGCTGCATTCACAACCAATGTTGTTGTCCACGATTTCATATGATGCATCAATGTGGGTGGAAACTAGCTGAATTAGTGGAGGATGTTGCTTTTCAGTACAACATAACTGGCTTATGATTCAGTCTACGACAGCGTGAGTGTTATACAGGCGAGTGCCCAGAATTTTCTGTCAACAAATGTGCTTGGTATTTGCGGGAGCTGTGTGTGACCCATTCGTTTTACTCACTACCACTACTGCCGAGATTTTCAACAATAGGTACAATCTTGACATACGGTACCACACGCGTTGTCGTATGCAAATAGTGCCTGTCTGCACATTTGTATAGCAGTGTGTAGCATGTTCTAGAAAACACAGCCTTACTTTATCTACACCGTTGTTTCATTCCGGTCGTCCATTATATACTGTACGTACACATGCACACATCCACATATCTCTCTCTTTATCTATCTCAATACATATCTATCTATCCATCCATATATATATATATATATATATATATATATATATATATATATATATATATATATATATATATATATATATATATATATATAGTGTGTGTGTGTGTGTGTGTGTGTATAGCATACCGACTCACACGGATTTCTTTCTCTCTATGTGTATGTGTTTCTTTGTCGCGTCATGCATGTGTTCCGGATTCCGCTTCTGTTTGATCGCGCTAACAACATAACTTCAGTTGTTTTTCTATCCTCTGTTCGCATGAATTCCTCTTCACATCCATACCATGCTCGGTACATTATCAGAAGTTGGGGCATTGGATTTAGTTTTCAATTCTACCCGACACTGATATTTCACACGACTCTTTTCTCGTTTCAATACCTCACGCTATATCCAAGATTGCGGCTTTCAAGATGGCTTCCAAGTTAGTGTTGTAGCATATCAGATATCTTGATATCATCCCGGTGCTAACCGTCCTTTCCATTTTCGACATAAACGGGTATCTTGCGACGTTTACCTTATATCATATTGTCGCTTGGTAAGTAATGTTGAGGAGCATAGCTCCGACGTTTGTGAATGGGGGCAGCTCCAATTTGGCATTTTTTCTTCTTTTGTATTTTATGTCCTCTGCGCAAAGTTTGAGTCGGATCTGATCCTGCCTTTTCTGTACGTTGCTTGTTAGCTACGTCCCTGGTTTGAAGATACCGCAACGAAAATTCATGCTTCACTTACCTGCACCAGGCTGTATTTTTTATAAAATTTTAATGTCTTATCTCCAACCGTTTAACGAGATACAGGATCATGAACTTCTCAACAAATCTTAAATTTTAACATTTATGTATCAAAATCTATGTGGTAATTCCAGTAGACTTTTAAACTTGAAATTAGGAAGTGTAGGATTTGTAATACAAGTAAGTGAAAAATTTTGAAACCTGGAAATTTACCCCAACAAGGGGGTTAATTAGGTGGCTTTGGCAGAATGACGTCACTAAACTCAAATCCTAGGCATAGAAATGCTGAAGACATAGAAACTTGAAGTTTGGCACAAATGTAGTAGGACTTGTGACACAAGTAAAGAGAAAGATTGGATTGGTAAAAAGCGGATTTTTTCTGAAAAAATTACTCCCTAGGAACACTTGCGTCCCTCGACACCGGTTTCACGTAGTGATCTCAGGAAAATTTGAGA
The DNA here is from genome assembly GCF_964235325.1 of Thermobia domestica. Classification (NCBI taxonomy): domain Eukaryota; kingdom Metazoa; phylum Arthropoda; class Insecta; order Zygentoma; family Lepismatidae; genus Thermobia; species Thermobia domestica. The sequence goes on along the minus strand of NC_137455.1, from coordinate 194,087,240 downwards.
AATTTCCGAAGGTACACACAATCAGTATGCAAAGTTTCAAGCTCATATCGTGAAAAACTAAAGACTTGAAAAGTTTTTGAAATTTGCCTTAAGAAAAAATAAGAAAGTCAATCTCCTCCTTTCCCACTTGGCGCCGCCAAGTTGACCATTCGGTTCGAAAATGCATCTAAGGTGTTCTTTGGTCCATACTTGACTTGACTAATAGAAAAAATCCCTGCTTAAATACCTGTTATAGAACCTAAAAAGCGGTTAAAAACAATACTATGCCATGGTAACAGACGTTACCAAAAATCCTAAAAGGGTTAAAAAAGAAACATTTTTCTTAAGATTTTTTTTTTTAATGATGGACCTGCTCAGTCGAAATGTAATGCATGTGACTTCGTAGTGTGCTGTGCCTGGTTCTACTTCCAATTTCAACACTAACATTTTCCGGTGTTGACCCATCATCATGAATTGTCACGGTGGCTCAGCAGTAGAGAGGCCCCCTCAGGGGCGTGTGTTCCTGGTTTGATCCTAGCTCGTACCAAATGAGCTTTGTGGCTGAAAACCACAATTGCAAGAGTTTTTTTTTTGTGTTCTCCCATTCCTTCCAATATCTTCATTCCCCCATAATGTTCATGATCATAATCTCCTTTAGTCTTCAAGGCATAGTTATGGAGCGTAAAACTGAAATAGTTCTTTTCATTTTTTCATAATTCATGAAGCAATTGGGAAACTACATGAATTAAGAAGTAGTGAACTCAGATCCAGAAAGTCAGAAATAATGGCACCTGAGAACTGATGTACTGACCACGCATCACCACGTTGAACGTGCTACATATGGGTAGCCATAGCCCTTCGATTGTAGCTATAATGAGCCGAATACTTCTTTCTATCTGTTAACTAATTTTCATTAGTATTTCAAACTTGTAGGATTATAAAGCAAACTAAAAGGAATGTAACTTATTTGTTACCTGTCTTCGCTGCAATTCAGTTCACCTCTGTGTACTGAAATTGACGCTAGAACACATGAAAGTCTGTCCGACCATGCGACGAGCGTTTCAGGCGGTGACGAATGGTCTATGGATCGGCTTGTATCTATCTACCTATATTATCTAGCTAGCTAGCTAGCTATATACTTGTGTGCACTTCTTCACAATTGCAATTTATTAGCCCCATGACCTTTTCTGTCCCCACTGTTGTAGATATAATAAATTAATGTTTTAAATGTTTTTAAGTTCTATTTTCACACGGGAAAATTACGATTACAGCCATGTATACGCTTTAGCTTTATCCCATATTAAATAGTTCTACGTATTTAGTGCACGATGACTCAAAATATGTGCCTGACTGCTTCCATTAAATTTGATTCGGTTCAGCATATCTCCTACTGCATCAAATACTATATAATATAGCATCCAGGCAGAAATACCGAACGATCTTCCTCCCATTCGGTATGTTTTTTTGATGTGTATTTTAGTTCATAGCCGTAAATAAGCAAAGCATAAAGAAGGGGGCATTTCGTCCCAGTTACCTTATGTCGAAACCCGCTGTTATTTATTTTTTTCTGACCTCTTCATACAGGAGTATTATATATATATATATATATATATATATATATATATATATATATATATATATATATATATATATATATATATATATATATATTTGTATACTGTACTGTGCGTTTTAACAATTTGTAACAGAAAAAGGAAGCCCAAGAATAAAACATATTGCACACATTTAAGAGAAATTTTATACATATAATATCTAACCTGCAGAAAACAAAATTAAAAGAGGGTATCCACAAATAATCGGAATTTCCTGAGAAAAAGCATGGACTTTATTTTTTAAATACAACTTTGTTTCAGATATAACTTTAATGACCGTCAAAGTACTCTTCATTAGTACTAATGCACTCGTCAATCCTCCTTGATGAGATCACTGATTTTGGCGATGTTATACTCGGTTCGCATGCATGAAGAACGACCGGAACGAAGCTGAACTTCAGTGGTCATTTTTCCGCTTCCAAACCGAGCAAACCATTCGTACATTTGCGTTTTACTGAGAACGTGTTCTTTGTAGGGAGTTTGCATCATCAGAACAGTTTCTGCAACGTTCTTGCCGTGTAGAAAAACAAATCTTCACAGCCGCACGTTGTTCGTGAGAATCTGCCATTTCTTCGTATCACGGGGACACTAGAGACATATGCACAGAACAGCCAGAGTAACTATACGAGTCGTTGTTGGTTAGAGCCACTTGACATACTGACTAGAAGCAAGGGTGCCAACCTGAAACGCTATAGAATTCCATCTCCAGAGGCAAGAAAAATCCCATTTTGCACCTGAATTTCCCAAGGTGTATTATTAATATTAGTTGTATTATTATTATTATTATTATTATTATTATTATTATTATTATTATTATTATTATTATTATTATTAATAATAATAATAATAATAATAATAAAATGGAGCTTAAGTGTGACATGCGTTACCTTTTTTTCAATTTCAGAATGAATTATCAATAAACTTCTATCTTCTACGTATATAGAATAGTTCGTGAATAACTATGTTTTGTGAATCAAGAACAAGTATATTTATAGGTAATACCATTGCTCCCCAGCGGCACTTTCTCGTGATACAAGTGCAAGATGCGGAGGAATACGATTCCTGTTATTTTTGCCTACCCCACTAGTAGATATACTGTACATATATATAATTTTGAAATAAACAAAACATTAACGTTAATCGTAGGGCTAACCATTAAATAAATATTTTTAACTTGTTTACTCTTTATTGATAAATGATAACACAAATGTGAAAAGATACACCTAAAATATTCAAAAATTACAGATGTTAGCTTTTGAAAAATCTTGATAGATGACTATGTTAACCTGGCAAAGTAACGTTTTTACGGAAGAGTGGCGATTGTACGACAAGATGACCATAGGCGCTCGCCTAGAAGTGTCAGGTTCTAGGGGACACGGAATCAATGTTATAGAAAAAATACAAGCTAATCAACCACAAATTTAATATTTATATATTAATAAAATGGTACTAGAAAACAATTGCTTAAACTTACAATTTACACTCCTAAGAACATAACCCATACTACTTTTTCTAAAACATGAGATATTAAATTTTTGTTTTACCTAGATGCGTAAACTACTTAAAAGCGACCCTGATTTTTTCAATAAAGGCAATTATAAGACGAACAGATCGTTCAATAAAATTATTTCTACTAATATTACGGAGTTTCTTTTTCGCAACTAGATCATATAATCGAAACATATTTTTACACCACAGTTCCTATATGCACCAATGTACAACATAAGATTTTTAAAACGTTCCACGTTGGTTAGTTTTGAGTTTCACGTCATTTTTAACACCGAAGTTAGGTAAAATGTAAATCCATAGCTTAAGATGTGGTGCAAATCACATGAAATTTCACAGAAAATCGAACTTGAGTCTTCTATGCGTGTCCTAATCATATAGTCGGGAGGAAACTCGATTTGAAAAGTGAATAAAATATCTGAAAATGGTATTCTGAGTCTAACTGGAGCAAGACCGGCACACTGAGATCAGATGATGAGTAAAACCAATACGATTAGCCCTTATAATCCTCTAAATCACGTTACTTCAAGATGCTTTGATGTTATATCATTTCAGTATACTTTCTTCTCGTTGGTATAGTGGTTAGCGCCTGCACTTTTGAAACATGGGGTCCATGGAAACATGGGGACAGACAATTCAAACCCTATTCTCATATGTTAATGTGTAGTGGGATTGAAATTGCCGATTAGTAGAGCTCAAGATGTGGGTGAATTCTTGATTTCAAACTAGGATTTGATTTAGCCCCGGAATTAGAATGAATCGTGCTTTTCGTGGAAATTTCCTTTGGTCCACACGATTGAAATATGTAATCTTCCAGCAAAACGAATAATGTGTCCTTAAGATTATTTATAACTAGCTGAATATACCCATTCTTCGCAAAGGTCTGATAAAATATCTATGTAAACAAACTGAACAATGAAAGAAAAAATATCGGTTATTTTCTACTACTTTTGCATATCCCGGTAAACGCCCCCTAAGACCCCCTGGTTCGAATTTAAAAAATGCCTCTGGCTCCCAACCGATGGGGTTGTATTCGGAAGTCGACGTGGGTGTTTCACCATTCATCTCAGCGACAGCGAAAACTATGGATTCGACACTAATATCAATCATTTTGGATTATTTTTACATGTCTCGATGACCCCTCTATTATGGCCCCCGTTCCTCAGCTGGTGGGGGCTAAATTTCAAAGTAAACGCAACCTTGAGTTTCATCATTGAGCTTAGCGAGCCCGAAAACTATGGATTTCACACTAATATCGGTCATTTTGGATTATTTTTATATGTATCGGTAATCCCCACCCGCTGATGAGCCCCGGCTCTCATACAGTGGGAGGTGAACTTGCAGGTCATCGCTAATGGAAGTATCACCATTGATTTCAGCGACCGCGAAAACTATGGATTTAACACTAATATCGGTCATTTTGGATTATTTTTACATGTCTCAGCAATCCCTCCCCCAGGTGATCCCCGGCCAGCAGCCGAATGGGTTGAATGCGATCGGAGTTTCACCATTGATCTCAGCGACCGCGAAAATTATGAATTCGAAATAATATAGGTAATTTTCTACTACTTTTACATGTCCCGGTAAACGCCTCCCCTGAGACACCCTTGGTTCGAATTAAAAAGAAAACGCTTCATCCTGTTCTGGGGCCTGGACCAAGGTACCCGTGACCAAAATTTGGTGACTCTTGGTCCACTCATCTGGTCCCCAGGCCGCACCCAGACAGACAAACAGACAAACACACAAAAACTCTTTATTTTATTTATATTAGATTATTGTATTTTATAAAGTTTTAAATTATAATATATATAAGTTTTAAAGTAGTCAGCGCTAATAGTTCGAATTTCCGTACAAAACCATTGTCAGCATCAAATAAAATGGATTTACCTAATTACAAATAAGTATGTCAAAGCTGAAAAATGTATAAATGCTTTATGTTCATCTCTTATAGTCCGGAAATTAATTTGAACAGATGTATACTAACAATTAAATTTAGTATGGAATATCGCGTTTCTTTCGCAAAAAGGTCAATAATTACATATTGCTAAATGTATTTGATAGAATACTTTCTTAATTCTATGTTTTTCTACGTTAATATCTATTTTGATCACTTCCTCTTGTTTCAATAAAGCTGTTTCAGGATATCTTTTCAAAAGAGTAAAAGTTTTTCTATAATTGAAGAGAAACAACCTAATAAAGCAAAAGTAAGAAAAATGGAATCTTTAAGCTTTATGTCCCACGATTATGCCAGTTAGGCTAAAGAGATGGTGATAATGAGAAATTAAGGAAATGGCGGAATGAAGAAAGTGGAACGAAATTGAGAATCCCGAGAAAACCCATGCACATGATGTTTGTCCAAGTTTACTTGGTGCGAACTGAGGTCGAACCAAAGATCCCTTGCACCAGAGATGAACGCTCCCCACTGAGCCACCGCTGCCCCATAAAGCAAAAGTATCTAATACATGGAAAAAATTGTTAAACTTTAAGAAATCTCTCTTCGTGTAGTTATATGTTTGTTGAATGAACAACACGAGTTTCAAAATTTATAAATAGAAGGAATCATTTTCCTTCTCGTGATTACTGCTTGTAATTCATCAACACAGAAATGGTGTTATTGGACCTATTTTAAATATGGTGTTATATATTTATCTATTCAGAAATTTACTCATTTAGAAAGTAGAATTTCTTCTATAAAATGTACAAGAACCAATAAGATCAAGAATCAGTCAATAACATAGAAAGAGATTATTAGCTTTCAAATTTGATACCGGTTTTTTTATCTTTTGGAGGAGATAAGTTAAAATGTGACTTGATCATAATTTTCTCAACGAGTTTGATTTATTGGAATTAACTCATCTGCCATTAATACTACTAATACCATTCATTTATTTAGTTATCCAACTTCTTTTTATTTGGAAGCACATTAGTTCTCTAGTCAAAGTATTAATGGAAGCATTTCGTGAAAGCTACTACATATGCCTTAATGCTGCGAAGCAACTTCATTTCATTAAAACATCTTCAGTCAGTAAGCAACTCTGGCGGGGAAACTCACATCACGCGTAAGGGGACGGAAAGAGTCGAACAGTTACGGAGAATACCGAATAACATTTGAGGCAACCAGTCTCAACGAGCGTGTGGTGTGCGGGTGGTATGCCGCTAGGAGTATCCACCTCAGTTGAGTCTCGGAGTCCTGTGTGAAGGACAGTTTCCCCTTATTCATAAGTGACTCTCAGAACAGAAAATTCAATTCGAGTCGTAAGTGGTAAAGACATTGTTTTCTTTTGTTTATGATAATTAGAAGAAACACGTTTTCCTTCAAGTTCCAGTGTTGTTTGGTATTCAGCGCTGATCGAGGTGTAATAAGGTAGGCAATAGTTTTGTATCAATTTTATCTTTAATAACATTTTAGAAAAGTTTTACGTGTTAATTTACCTGAATAATGAGAGTAAATTTAATGTAATGACTACTTTTATCATCAAGTTTTGGATTCCATTTCCGTGTCGTGTGAAGAAAACCGACCAACGAAAACAAATGCGCGTTGCGTCTAAATATTCCATGCATTCTCAGTACTAAACGCGTTCCTCTGACACCTGTTGTTTTTATTCGCGTGTCAACTCAGACTTGCTTTTACACATCATCTTAGCATCTACATTTTCACTTGTTTAGAAAGAAGGAAGAAGAAAAATATGTTTTAAAACGACAAACTTTTTTATTTTATTTAGTTATTTAGAATAAAAGAGTTGTGTAAAGTATGTATACTTATTTCACTTAGAACAACATTTCAGCGCAGACTTCAGAACAACAACATAAAATTATAAGTTCAAATTTAACATCTTCATTTTTTTTGTGATTTCTAGTTGGAATAATATTGTAATTCCATGAGTGTCTATGTTATTTTGTTGTAGTAAACAAATTTGTTGAAATTGGGTTTCTATACATATTTTTGTAAAAAAATAGTTTTAACTCTACGCAGAGGCATGTATTATTTTCATATCAAAATGAAATCTATAGTTGAGAACTTGATAATCTAAAAGATTTACTGGGACAATTGGGGTTGACCTTAAGATTTAGTGGCGTTATTAACAATTTTAAATTTACTTTCGGAAATATATATATGTGACATTAATTATTTTCATCCTTTATTGTTACTATTCTTATACTTTCGTTGTAATTTGAAACGAAATCCGTACAATGAAGACATTTACATGCTCTTTTCATGTAAGAGATGAATTTCAAAATTGTAATACATCTCTAACATAAGACTTGCTAAGTAGAAAATTTACAATTCTCTTTAAGATTTTGTAATGCTGATTTATTATATTTTCAACGCTTGTATATTTGAAGATTAATTGTCTTTCCAAAGATTCTCACAATATATTCTCTTCCCTAAAAATTGCGGAGTGCATGGTTGCACAGCGTTAGAGCGCTCACCTTTGGTAACAGAGGTCTCTGGTTCGATCCCGTGACATGTAAGTTTGTAGTGAGCAAGATCATGCCCTGGACTTTTTTGTTTCTTCCGTTTCCTCCCATGTTTTGATTTTAGCAATTCTTTCATCGTTGTTCACTTTCATTAATTACCTGTTCTCCTTTAGACTACAGGAATAATCGTGGACTATACTATTTCATTGTTTTGCATCGAATTAAGAGAAGGCGTAGCCTTTTGCAGCAAGCCCATTATTTCGGAATTAAGTCCCTTAAAAATGTATTATACAAGAATATTTTGCTACTTTTTCTCATATATTGATAGTTTTATTAGGTATGTATTAATATATAACAATCCGTCTAAACTTAATAAATATTCCTTCTGAAGTAATCTAAAATCAAAAATTATTTGTAAACTTGAACTTCATTTAAGAAAATTAATAACCGTATTGCCAACATTATCAAATTTAGTTTATTCTAAGAACACTAAAAGTCACAGAACAGTATACAGTTGGAATAACAAGAGATCAGGATGTTTCCTTCACACTCGTAGTTATATATAGTTATCAAATGTCTATTACATTGCATTGTTTATATTTTTGAAGTATCTACGTTATGATGAGTTACTTAAAAGAGTGATACACCACTTAACAAAATACGTTTAATAAACAAAGCCAATATTACTTTTATGAATACTTATGCTTAAAAATCGTCAAAATAATAAATAATCTAGACTTTGTTCTTTTCCCCTCGAACATTCGTAATTAGACATGTTCGTTACATAATAATTTTGAGTGATGACATATTAGTTCATGTCATGCTGGTAATACGATAAAATAAGTTTCAATAAAAGAAAGATTACGATGATTTATACTGTACGTGAGTAGAAATAATAATAGAGTCTAAGGAATTACTAATAACGAAACATTTTTAAAATAATCATACGAAAGAAGCTTTGGCAGATGGTCCGCAGTAAACTTGGTTAGAACAAAACTTTAATATACTTCGTTCTTAGTGCTGAAAGAAACACTAAATTCTAATCTAATGAACCAGCAACTATATTTTATAGTTAAAATAATCAGTTTAAAAGTAAAACTATGTAGGTTAATTTTTGTTGCATTTACAAATGATATACCTATTATATATGGGGAGAAGGTTTTAATCACCGGGTAGCGCAAAGTCTTCCATATTGAAGTGTTTGAGAAAACTGAGTTGTTTATATAATTATGATACTTAAACACTCGTATACGGGATATAGATCTAAGGAAAATCAAATGTAAAATTTGAAGTAAAGTTGCTTTATGTTTAACAGTTTTAGAAAGTCCAGTAAATTCAATTGAAATTTCAGAGAAAATATTTGAGGTTATTTTCTTAAACTTTTAGAAATAAAATTTCACCAATTTACAACCACGTTTTACAGATTTAAACTGACTTAAAAATTAAATTGAAGTTTCACAGAAAAGATTTAAAGACATTTTCTCTAAAGTTTCTTAGTAAAATATCTCTAGCTTACTATTTTCTTTACGACACTTTCAACATGATTTCTCAACACATCTCTGTTTCCAAATATATCAAAGCTTAATTCAAGTCATGGGGCTTTATCGATATATTCCTATAACGTTTATAGTTTCTAGAAAGTTCTATAACATTTCTGTACGTTTTCACACGTGTACTTTGCGAAAATACAACAAATACGTATAGTCATGCACATATAATCTCCCATCCGTCTTTCGTGATAAGACACATAAATTTGTCTTCTCTGACCTGAAGATATTGTATAGTCTGAAATTGTTAAAAGAAAAAGTAACTTAATCAGAATGGTTACGTTTATTTAAAATATTGTGGTAGTTTATGCTTTAACAAAATAAGTACTTTTTAGCCCAGTTCTAAATACTATTTGATATTAATATTCAGAGCTTTTGTGACCTTTTATGTAAAAAAAATGTTAGATATAAATGAAAAAGCAAGTACCTAGACTTGTCCAAAGAGTATTTGTTTGTATCTCATAACATCTTCAATCCTAAGCCCGAGTAGGATTCTTGGTACTTTACTAATGGCATTGGACGAAGTCCGAATGCCATATAGATACCTCCGCGATTAGTGGTCGGTTCTCGGAAAATATACCTAAAACAAAACATTCTTTGCTTGTATATACATCTCGCGATAAAATTGTGATGATCTTGGATGCTGAAAACTCTTTTCAGTTCTGTTTGAGGATGAACTGACGTGCTAGCTAAAGTTACTTTATTTTGTTCTATAGTAACATGTGAAAGAATTTAAAAGGAAGAAGAAAAAATAGTGAACATGTGAAATAGTAGTTACATCCATTGATATCAATAATAAACATGTTTTTTGCACCTTTTTCAAGTTTGTTTGTGTTGGGATTTTTTTTGAAAAATGTAAGTAAAAGAGCATTTCTTTGAAGTAATATTGAAAAGCAATTTCACTGCAAATACCAATAATTGTTCCATTTATGCTAAAATAACAAATTTAAAGATTTATTTAACACACATGTCGCACATCTACATTCTTTCAAGTGTCTGATATACATATTTAAAAATGCACTAAGCCATAGGGGATCCAGAAGAGTAGTTAAGAGATGGGTCGCCTCTTGAACGTTTGATATAAACTTAAAATACGGAGTTTTCCATCAAATCAGAATAAAATAGGGCAATATTTGATATGTAGACTCATAATAAGGTAACCTTTGCGGGAGATGGAACTGTTGCCTCCAGTGCCCTTTCCGTGGATCCTCCAAAGCACTAAACTGCCATAACGCTGGATTTTGAATACTTATTTTATAGACCAAGGAGAGAAAGCATTAAAATGTAAGCCATAATAACTGCATATTAAATTATAGTGAGAATTCAACTATTAAGAGTCAGAAAGTCTGAATAAAAATATTTCTATTTTCAAAAACAATAATTTTCTCTTGTAATAGTGCTCATTGTGAATATCAAAATTATTGAGTTCAAAGGAACATTAACACCCTCTTAAATAATTAAACTTTAGTTTGAACAAGAAAAGTTTCTGAAGTATTTACATAATTGATTAAATTTAATTTTCTCAACTTTTATAAGCAGCAGGTAAGCAGAATAAGGCATGAGCTTAAACGTAAATTTAAGAAAATACACTGAACATAAACATTATCGAGCTAAAATTCCAGCATTTGTTACAAACAAATAAATTAATTTTGTCCTAAGCGATTTGGAGTATAACTTACACTTACGGATAAGTCCATATCAAATCAACCAATGGTTTTTGCTGCCAAAATTTATTATTTTTTAAAAAAATTTTCTACACAAAGTTATATTTTATTTAGGAGGTTTAAAAGAAATATCATTTCTTTATTTTTTTTAATGTTTATGTTTTCGCATTCAAGAAACGAGTAAGGAAAGCAAAGAACTTTTTTATTGATTTTTTTCATTCACATGCCTCCAGAACTTATTTTCAAATCTCTAAAGATGACGAAGTGTGAAGGAAACTATCACATTTAGAGTTTACAACGGCTACAAATCGAAGCTTCAATAGCAGCGAAAAAGTATGTATAGAATTCAGTCAACATCAATGACATTTTTAAGAGCATAAGAAGGGATTAACGGTTGTTCGTGTTTTGGTAAAAATTTGAAATTCATAAGTTAAAGAAATGTACTGTTGTTACTAACGTATTATTCGAATTAGAACAAAGTTCTTATCATCTTTGCACAACACACTTTTCTTGTAACTTAGCATATTAAAAAAGAAGAAGAAATACATAAAGAGCCCAACTTTCAACTAGTCAAGCCTCAGTGATCGAATTTTTATCCCTTATTACTACACAAATAGCAATTGTTTTCTGATAATTTGAGGTCTCTCAAGTGTGTCCGTTTATGAGATAGTTCAGGTTAATCATAACCAATTTGCGTAAAATCGTCATGTTTGAAGACATATAAAAAAAGAGCGATGAGATTCTCAAGTACCAAACTTCTTTAGAAAACATAGTATGCTACAAAGCCTATATTTAGAAAAAGAATTAACCATGATCCTTACTTTTTCTTTAAAACTTTTAATTTTATAAATGGCAGTTTGTTTTTTCCTAACTGTAACTTTCAATAAGTTTTTCAAGATAGTGTAGTAGCCTTAAATATACATTAACATAAGCTATAGAACATTTAATCTTCTTTCATGTGATGTTTGTTTTAAATAAATACTTTCAAATATGACTTAGCTAGAACGTTTACTACATACTTTAGTAAAATGGAAAATACGCTTACATACATACACAGAAAAGTGGTCAAAGGAAAACTGAACATTTAAAAAATGAATGAATGATTGTTTTCAACTTTCCAAATATAGTAGAAAAGTTTAAAAAGTATTCGCATTTTGTCAGCAACCTTTTAATTTGAAGTTGAATGATTTCAAATGGATTGAACCTCAGGTCATCCAAAATTCATTATCCCAAATCATTTTAAATATAATGAACACCATGCCTTTTTAAACATATATATGAATACTTGCAAACCCGCATGTCTTGTGCAAGTGCACGACACTATTGTTGTCTGAATGATTGAATATGATACAAAATTAACCAGTTGAGAATGCTCCAAGAGCATTGCCAGAACGAACTTAAAAGGAATGGAGAGATGGAGCGGGAAGGATAACTGTCATTGTTCCTAAATGTAAAAGTAAATCTATTTTATCCGAACCTTCTTTTCCTTCTCGCAAAAATTAGGAAAATATAATCTCTCTATGACTTACAGTTCTCTAGTTATGGCTCCTTAAATATCTAGAAATTCGATTATTTTTGGTCAATGTAAGGGGAACGGTGGTCAGTTGGCCAGTAGACAGTTAATCAGTAGCCACCGGTTACTATTTGGTACCAAGATGGTCACCACATTTTGATACCAATAATAATTGGTTGCCACTGGCCAATGCCCAAACCAGTACCAGTTGGACAGTGGCCACCGGTTACTATTTTTTGGCCAATATCTCGGGAACGGTAAGAGTGACGCGAAAAATTTAATCACTTTCTCTGATAGTTATTGATCCTCTATCGAATGCAGGGTTCAAAATTGAAAAACATTGCGAACCCGTAATGACTAATATTAGACTAATACTATAAACACGAAATGATTTGTGTACAAATGCTTCTGTAGATACAAGGATACCACTGGTCATCAGCAGTGACAGTTTGGAGTTTGATACAAGGTGACAAAATCCTTCTCTTATATAAGAATGTTTACGTTTTTATTAGTAAATTATTATACAATTAATTAAAACTATACTTTTTTGAAACTCAGTGGGGCAATTGCCCCCGAACATTCTTGTTCGACATATTTTTTTTTATCTTGTTCTTATTTGCAATATTTTATCCTACATTATTGTGTAGTCTTGCTTTCAAGTATCATTATCACTTCACTTCAAATAACACTAATTAAGAAACGTGTTTTCTCTGTTATTCTGAAGATGTTTCTCATCTTCAAAGTTATAATTGAGTTTGAAACTTCTGGCCAGGCTCTCAAGATCATGCCTTAGGCAAGGGTATTCATTCACTTTGTACTCATACAATTCTATACTTCTTATGCTCTCTTTTCATTTCACAAGCTTCTCACTCTCTTTTAATGAATTACGGACGGAGGAGGAGGACAGATTCGTTGCTCAATATATTAAAGACAACTGCACAATCATACCTTCTAAGAAGTAATATCATACTCAAGTAAAACTTTGCCATTATGACATTTTTCGCTGTAAAAGATGAAAGAATATCTCTCCCAATAAACTTGTTTATTTAGTTTGTTGTTGACAAGTTTATTCACAATATATTTTTTTTACGGAGCTCGTGTAAGCTATTAGATGAACATTCTTGCTTCGTAAATTCTGGAAGTCTTTGGATCAGATGTTTGGCTATTTTGAGCAAGGTTCTACAGTGTTTCTCTCAGTGCAACCAGGCAAATTGCCGGGATATCATCTATTTTATTTCTCGTTGTTGTACCTATTGGCTTCCATTTATTTCCATGGAAAGTGTTTTTGAACGTTATTTGTAGAAGTTCGTTCGAAAAGAAGTACAAATCTATTAAATTATTAATATAGCAGAGATCATAGTAAAGGAGAAATAATATATTTATTACTGTTTAAAAACACATAGTTTTACCCAGTACAAGTTGATGCTTCTTAAATTTGTAAAGTGCGTGCGCTTTAAAAACAGTATATAAATAAGAATAAAAGTGCTAGTCTTATATTATTTTTAACCTGTATTATAAGTTATGTTGGAAGTAATGATATTATAAAAAAATTACTACTTATTGCTGTACTTATAATATGCAAACTGACTACAGTAATTTCGTTTGAGTCGCTAAAGTTATTGCACTTAATAGTTTATTGTAAGCTGACGTTATTTACATTCACTTTCTACATTTTATCTCTAGTAAATTATTTTTAGTCATTCCTGTCTCCAGCTCCATGGATTTTCGTGTTCGGAATCACGCATGCTACGATATATTTTGTTAGGGTACATTTCACCTGTTTTCAGTCATAAGCATGAAACTAAACATCGCAGAACGTGTTATTCCGAACACGAGAACGCGTTATTCCGGTGCAAGCGATGCTAGTGCGTCTTCCTTCACTCTGAAGTATTTCGTGTCAAGGTTTATCTCTTCCCTGCTTTAACCTCAGCTTATAATCAGAGCATGTCTGAAAATTCTCCTGAGAATATATATCTGAAAATTATACCTTAGAGGGAATCCCCTGTGCACCAGGCCCTTAGCCAGCCCAAAAATGTAGAGGGGGCCCGGTAGAAGTTAGGGTGGCCCAAGCCAACCATATTATAGTTAATCAAATAGTAACATCAGCAATTCATCATATCTGCTCTTGAATGTTTAAGTATTTTACTTCTATATAATTCCATTATCCCCCTCTACACACACACATTAAGTTAACATTCTGTAATTTACATAAAAAAAACAACGTAAATTTTATTAAATAGGTATTACTAACTACAAGAATTAGAATTAAAAAATATATATGTTTTAATAGTCCCACATGTAATGCTGCTATCTGTAAAAGCCAGATCGCTACAATAATAAAATGTCCTACCAACGAGGGATACTTTGTGTTTATAGCATAAAATGATGTAAATTTACGATAAATCAGAACATTCAAATTGAACATATGATTAGCATATGTTTCAGGAAAGCATAGGGCATAAAAAATGTATGTGGCGTACATAATATCGTATGTTACATTTGTAAATCCTGTAGTTTTGGACATAACGTACAGCAAGCGTATATGTGAAAACGCATGTTTTATAATACTTTCTGTATAAGTGTTCTATCTATACATACTTTCCGTATGAAACAATATAGGCGGTCAGGATCTCATATACAAATATAACGCATATAACATAGCTGACGAAGGTAACATACATATAGCCTATTTATGTAATATAGGGAAGACTGTTAGACATCAGGCATCCTGCAACGGCATGATGTAAAAAAATGAAATCTACAAATAAAGGTAGAGTAACTACCCAACACCGTTAAAGCGAAACTTCAAATTTATTTGTGGGGAACACAGTGGCCCAGTGATAGAGCGCTTACCTCTGGTGCGGGGAATATCTGTTTTCATTCCCGTCCAATTAAGTTTGTGGTGGACAACATTATGTCCGTGGGGTTTCTCGGGTACTCCCCTTTCCTCCCACATTCTCATCCCACCAATTCTTCCAAATCATTCACTTGCCGTAACGATCGACTCCCTTACTCTAAAGGGTATAATCGTGGGACATTAAACTGAATGATTTCATTTCATGTCATTCTCAAATTTATTTAAAATTCTCGTTTTTCGCACTAGTATAATTATTTATGTGAGATATTTGCAACCTTTCTCCCCTTACGATACGCAATTGAATGAAAGTAAATTGATATGGCACTCCTTATGGCATAAATTTTGACTCTCGATACGATACTTCTTTGACCTAAGTAAAATGCTGAAAGCCCTGTTCCAGGTACGTGGTAACTACTTAGGTATATGCCAAAATTCGTTCCAAACTATTAAGTCGTTTTTCTGTGATTTGATCCCACACAAGATCAGTTTAATTTTTGTATATTAGGTTGGTTCCATTACCAGATGGGATTTACGTAACAAACACTCACTCAATTTAATGTCATGATCTAGGATAGATTGTTATAACCAAATGTAAAAATTTACTTCTTACAGAGTACGAGCGGAGTGAAATATTTCAATATTTGCATACGATTTATTTTGAACCCTAGAACTTCAATGTACGATATTTATATACGATAGCATTTTGCTTTTACTCTACTCTGCAGTATCGTCTAGTCTGCCCTATTCTAGTCTATATTTTGTTCTGGATAATATAAATATGTCATTCAGTTGCAAAAATTAAATACACTGAGGCATAGGGAGAGGTTTGTAAGATTTGCAGGTTGGCAAGAGAAAAATATAAAGAATAACAGTAATTTCAATCAAAATTCGTTAAAGGGTTAACTATTATTATTAGTTATAGAGAATGTTAAAGACACTTTAAGCTAAACTAATCATTTTAATACAATATTACTCGGTTTTTGGTTTCCGCATTTAACATCTTCTGTCCTCTTATAACATTATTTTAAGGTCCTTTTAATTTTCCCTATTAATAATATAATAAACTCCTCATCACCATTTACGATGAGAGCTCCTGTGGTTTGGACTCCACGTTAAGCTGTAGGCGAATGTCTCATACAGCCTCGCTGCTGAAAGAGACGTTAAACTGAAAATCAAATCAAATAAAATGTCATGCCCAACTTTAAGAGCTTAAAAGGAAGATGACAATACACAAACAATAGAACTGGTAATGACAATGAAATCAGCCACCGTTTTCTGCTTGTTACTAAGGTAATGCGTGGTTCGATCGTAATTTCTGCACTACCTATGGCATTCTACTGCATTTAGTGCAAAAAAACTTTTTCGCAGTTCCATTATTCTATGTAGGGTTATCCTCTTTTGAATGACTGAATATCTTTAGAAGTGACGACATGATAATAACTAAACAATTCTACTGATATGAAAACTCGAAAGTTCAATGCCGCATTTACAAAAACTCTCCATTGCCTTCTTTCCTTAGCCAACTGGATCCATTTTCTACTTTGTATTTCTATTTTTAGGAGATTTATCTTATTATTACTGTACCATCTGCACCTAAACCTGCCTAACTGTCCTTTCGATTGTTTCCACTTAAAATTTTGGTAACCAGCCCACCTCAACCTTCTACACTTAATGAACCTGACAATGTTAGGTAAGTTGTGCAGTTCCTCGTTATTAAGTTCCAACATGCTACATTCCCTCTTGAGCTTAATATTTGCATTAGGATTTTGTTTTCAATAGTTTTCAGTCTGTGTTCTTCCCTTAAAGTAAGCGATCATGTTTGGCAATAATACATCACGATATAATAATAGTTACAGTTCTTGCTGAAATACTGTATAAAGAAGAAAAAAGTAAATTTTAAGAGTACGACACGCATATTAGATTACTTAGTCAAGAATTTTATCCCATTCAATATTTTTGTATAGTGAAGTTATGCAACATTTGCAGAATATGACGGTACAACATTTTGGAGATCATTTATTTCCGAAATTTAAACTTTCTTCTATATATCTATATCTATCTATCTATCTATCTATCTATCTATCTATCTATCTATCTATCTATCTATCTATCTATCTATCTATCTATCTATCTATCTATCTATAAATTTTATTATCGAGACTGTTACTGATAATAAACCATAGGTAAAGGTTAGTGTTTTTTAACTACGATAATTATATTTTAAACAAGATTCGTTTTGCGATAAAACGAAACAAGAAAACAGTGTAGAAACAAACATTTATTTTCTGAAATAACTTACAATTTTCTGCTTTTCTACTTAATTTTCTTGCCAGTTTAATCATTTCACGTAATGAACAAACGAACGTTTGGATATCATAAAACCCTGCTGCCTGTGATGATAGCCAGTTATGCGCAATTATTTTCACTTCTACATTAGTATCTAACTGCATGTCACTCAGGAATGTCCTTAGGTGGTGAAAGAGGTTATGTTCAATAAGTGCAAGATTTGTACTGTGTGACAGATGGTCGAATTTGTCCTAGCCAAAAGATTTGATTAGATTCATAATGGATGTTTCTTCAACCAGATTTGGACAATCTGTCTCACTTTCCTATTTCACTGTCACTCATTACATTGTCACCATACAAATCTGACAACAAAACATTCGTAGTGGTTGTTTCTTGCTGTTAGGAACCAGATGATTGACTCATCGAGTATATGGCCTCAGTTGACACTTGATTTAATGGAGCCAAGCATAATGCTGTGCAAGCTAGGCTAAAATAAGACGCAGTGATTGATTTTTTTACATTGATGGGAATGACTTTTGGTAACATCCATTGCAATTTATGAACCGTTTGTAGCTAACACGCTCACTCTCATATCTGATTTTGGTCAGATTTTATTCAAGTGTATAACTAACTACATTCGACTAAAATCGGATTTGAACAAGGGCGAAAATCGTGTTTTAAAATATACGTCAAGTGATCTACATAGTATTACAGTTCATTCTAGCTCTCATAGACCATTGATAAATGTTGTTTCTACTAAGTAGTCACTGTTTCAACATCATTTTCCTTTCTTTGATATATGTTTTCTATATATTCTGTCAGCAGATCCTGTACCTTAGATGTATACGTTATTCCGTAGTGATCTCGTGAGACAAAATAATCAAAGTGGCGATTAAAGGGTAGATATCAATTGAAATTGTGTATACAGAAAACTAAGAAGATAAATTTATACCGGGAATGCACATTCGAAAGTGTTGGTAAGAGTGCCTACGATTTTGTGTTCATTACCCAGACAAAATTACGAAATATGGTATCAAGGTTTGAATGTTTGTGAATTTAGAGGTAGACACATTCGCAAATTCATTATGATACTGTATCTTGCGATGACATTTCACTATTTCAACTGCCAAGCTCTTATCCGAGGTTAGGATAACCGTTCTACATGGGCAATTGAAACAATACTGTAACACTGAGCAAGACAGTTATGGAAACAACATTTTTTTTAGTTTGTGGGTCAATACACCAAAATGAAAACTTTGAAAAAGACTGAGATATTACTAGAATTCATTAAAAAGGGATATGCGTAAGATGACATTCAGATGTAACTGGAAAATTTTGTTCCGTAGATAGATAATACGCCTGGAAACATGATTTCAACTATATATTCCGCAGAAAAGATTGAAACTGAATCGAAATTCGGAAGTGAAACTATAAAATTAGACTAAGTAGAAGAATATAAGAAGAACACGCATTCTGCGGATATATGTAGCTGACAAATATCTAGCTTTGTATACATTAATTCGAAAAACATGCAAATGACAGAAGAAAGTTTTCCTTATCTTTTATAGTGTGTTCTTTTCAATTCTTTCCACTTCTATCCAAGTATACAGAAAAAATAGCATATCTAACATTCATGAGACAGTAGTTCGCGAGTTTCTTGAATGTCATAAAACTACTACAATACCTTTTTTAACTCCCTCAATAACTGTTTCTGACACTTCGGACATTTCACAGACATGTACGTCGTCATTTCTGCCTGAAGTTCATAGGCTATTAATAAAGCATTGGCAAAAAACACCTTCGTTTCGTCTTGAAGGTAAAAATTAAGATGCATGTTTTGGTAAGATTTTCTGCAAAAAAAGAGGTGACAAAACTCCGACAAGACGGTACAGAGAGTTCCTTGAAAAGGAAATAATCTGTGAAAATGTGCTGTTCTTCTTCACTGTAAATAGTATGATACTAGAACTCAGATCATATTAGATTACTATTTGAAGATATGCACGAAGTTTCATATTTCTCTGATTATTAGTATAGGAGTGAAATCAGTTTTAATAAAACGTTTATAATCAGGTGTCACTGGCATTATCATTTATAAATAGTATGCACGAGCATTTAAATACCTTGCCTAACTGCTGATCGTGATTGTATTAAGAAACTGTGGAACAAAGTACACTGAGTAAATCAAAAAATTTCGTGTATCGGTAAATAGTAAAACGTCCACTGAGGATAAACCTCGGAATGGTTGACTTTTTTCTGGGTCATATAAGAGATATTTACATCAAGTAAGCGATTTATTTTACTCATTTCACTGTTAGATATAAATAATTACGCTCTGATTTAATTGCATTCACGTAGCAGGCACACGTGACCCCATTTCATGAGCTACTCACACATAACATACGGACAAAATTCTACGTACTTTGGTATGGGGGAATGAAAAAATAGTAATACCAGATAACAATAGAAGCAATTGCTATTTTTGCTGACTTTTTTCGACACAGAATACTGTACACTACGTTGCGTGAAATTATATAATCTTCCATCAAATCATTTACTACTACAATGAACAACAATTCTTAAAGTTAGATAAAGTGCTAAATATATAAAGTCTCGTACGCGAATAGTGTTGATATTCCTCTAAGTTTCAATTTATATATATTTTCTATTGTCATGAACATCCAATAATTTAAGATATCGATCACACATATGTTTTACTTTCATGACCATTACCCTGAGCTTCATATTATGTAATATCTTGCTCCTATATTAATTTCTTTAAGCTTTAGTAGTAATAATGTTAGAAATGTGCATGTAACCGTTGTAACTGTTATGAGCATGTAACCGTTAGAAGAACAAAAAAACAATAGAAATACGCTGTTAGCTGATAGATTATCTTTTACATATACAGAACAAGAAGTATCAATAATTATATGCATTGAACGATAAATCTTTTAGTACCGGTACTATAGAAATTGGTTCTCATTTTTCTCAACATCTATTCATCTCCTTTTGTTCAGTTCGATGTTAATTGACCGATTTATGTATAGGGTGTCTCTAAAGTTCCCTGCAATAGGGCAACTCTGTTATTATCAGTTATAACAAAATGTAAAAGGGGAAACCGTTTCCAAATATAATGTTTTTTTGTATCTAAAGTGAAGGATTATTTTAAAATCGGACGAGTCGTTTGAGCTGTACACTGTTTATGCGCCCAGTGTTAAATGAAAATGCATCGTAGCCATTTACCTGGACCCACAACATAGGTGAATGAAGTTACTGTCTTTTATGCTAACATGACGATGGCCAGCCCCCAAACAGTAACTTCATTCGCTTATGTGTACAGGTAAATGGCAACGTTGCATTTTCATTTCAAATTGGGCGCATTAAAAGTGTACAGTCCAAACGGCTCGTCCGATTTAAAAAAAAATCATTCCCTTTAGATTGAAAACATCATATTTGGAGACGATTTCCCCTTTTACATTTTGTTGTAACTCAAATAATAACAGAATTATCCTATGTCAGGGGACTGTGGAGACACCCTGCATACACCTCATCTTTAGTCAGTGCTAGGTGGAGTTAAACAGAAATCGAAGTTTAAGAGTCATTCATATTTTTAAGCTATATTTTATTAACCATATAATCTACTGTCATCTTCCAAGCATTAAAATGAAAACATTGATGATGATATACTTTAGGATTAGTTTCATCAATAGATGATCTGATTATCGTGCAGCGTTAAAATTTTTAACTGTTGTTGATTTTCTGTACCAAATCGAAAACTACGCATGTGAATTTACACTCACATAATTTTGTTCAGGTCAATGAGATCTATTGATTAGTCTCACTATTTAACATTTTTTCCCTTTATGCGCTAATCACATTTTACGAATAGAACTACTCCTTTCTGAATCTTGAACTTTTAGTCCAAAATAATAACTTATCGCTAAACTAAATAGAGATGTGATTTTCCAGTGCATTCTTTAAAACTATTTGAATTGACATAGACTAGATTTTCTATACACTAATAATACGTTAGGGTTTTAAGCTTTTTAAAAAAAATATGCTTAAAACGCTTGCTGTGTATATGTGAGCTTTCTCTCATGTTCTGTCACTTACTGTCCTGGTCTCGTTTTAGGTTTTACATCCATGTCACCCTTTATGGTGGCTTTTACGAGCATAGGCACACCGTGAATTATTGATAAAGGAAAGAGAGACAGAAGGTTTAAACATGGGAAACGCTCACAAAAAGTAAAATGGTAAATCGCTTGGTATCTCTGGTTTACTAAGCATCTTTCATTTGGTTTTAGTCTCTTTACGTAACATTTTAATTGGTTTCATTCTCTAAAGTATTACCATCTCACAGCACGTGGGATTTACTCTAATTTGTTGACAAGATGTTTAAGAAATTGCGTTTAAAATTTGTTTATGCCAGTAGTTTGACATGTTAGGATGAAACAACATATTTTAACAATACGCGTAATTTACGTACTTTTATTACAAAAAAAAAAAAGGAATTATAATAGCACAAAACATGCTTTCTCCGCGAGTAATTCATTCCCCGAAAGAAAAGGAAAAAAACTGTAATTTTCTCAGAAAACGTATGAAACGTTAAATACATGTAAGAGACTAAAATGCGATATTGATTTTGAAAATTAAAAAAAATATATGTTGATACGTAGGTACTTATATATCATACAAGTCATTCAGTTTACTTTTTGAAGAAGTTAAAATTTTCATTTTCAACACGAAAACTATATTGTAGTATTATAGTAATAAGTTTCCATTATATATTAAATTTGAATTAAACTGAAAGTTGTAACAATATTTAGTTGCTACATAGTGAAATAGAAAATTATAATTACATAATGGAAACACCAGGGGTAAAAGTGAGAGGGAACGCGGGGTGACGTCGTCCTCCTGCTTCCGAAAAACATCCGTGGCGTCCCCCACTTTCTAAAAAAATAATTACAATGGGCAAAGATAGGCACGGGAAACGACGCAACGTCATGCGTCCCCCTTCCTTTTCAGATCCACTTTTACCCCTGGGAAACACTGCATTTTTACCACAAGTTTTCATTTTCGGGTAGTCCATCAAACACAGAGAATAACCTTCTGTTGATGCAATGGTATTTTAGTTGTTTTGAAGTGGATCCTACGGGATATTATATAGAAACTTCTCGCACACCAGGACCCGTGAAAGGAGTTCCTCCTTGACGAGACAATGTAGAAACGCAGGTAGTTGCTCGTGTCGTTTCCAAAATTAAAGTAAACTCATTTACGACCAACGATCCATTTTGTACCTATATCAAGCTGTTTAGGCATTATCGGCCATTATAACTGTCTTGAATGGCTTGTTGTTTATGACTTGTAGACATCCCTTACCTGATATGTCCTGAAGGAATTCACTCGTTCTTAAATCAGTTAAAACACATCTCATTTACATATTCCAAATAAATGCCCATTTTCCTTCCAATTTTACTAACACAGTTTAAACTCATAAAGCACACAGCCCTGTGTAACGCTGTTAAGCGCTCCAGTATTTGTTCTGCGTTCACTGACATCCTCCTTTTACTGTAGTAAGTACTGTATTTCTCAACCACCCTCTTTCCTATCTAAAGTCAAATGAGTGTTTTTTTCTTCATGGCGGGGTTGATCTCCGATCGCGACGTTCTGAAAATTCCAACCACTGGTAGTTACGATCAGCAGTAATTGAACGGTTTCTACTTAAATTGTGTCATATGGGATGGGACCATTTATTTACGGTGGTTCAATTTGCTGGTCACTCGTAGTGCTGCAAACTCCCACGTTTAGGGTCCACTTTTAATTTTCTTGTTTTCTGAAGTGGAGGAATCTAAATATGAAAGACTTCAATTCACAATCTCATTGATGAAATGAAACCGTGCATTTAGAATATGAGTACACACCGTAGTGCTATGCGAAAGATTATAAAAATAGGGAATTGAAGAAGTAACAGTCGAAAAAATGCACAGTATATTTTATCAGGATTTTGATGGTTTATCACCTAAACATAACTTAGAAATAAATAAGAAATTCTAAAAATTTTGTGATGTTTGTTTCAATAGTGGTAAAGAAAAATAATTCGTGGGTTGATAGAACTGTCTTTAGCGTACTGATCCCCACCATTGCCAGTAACATCCACAGACACAACCGCAGTTAAAAAGAGTTGATTTTGAGTTTAACGTCCTTTTCAGCAGCGCGGCTATATGAGGTGGAGCCTATAACGTGTAATCCGAACCACATGAGCTCCCGCCGGGAATCAAACCCGGATGTTCCATGCCAAAGGTGCGTACGTTAACCACTTAACCACGGAGGAGCTCCACATTTAAAATGAACACTACCGGATATCCAGATGTCGAGCAACCGGAATCACTTCTATAAAAGACTCCTAAGGAGCATAATCAGCGCCCCTATATGAGAATCTCACAGACTGTTTTCTGATTTCTAATATAGTATATCTACATGTATAACTATTTCTATTGGTAATAATGTGACTTTAAGAACACACAGATTCACTCTAATGACGAATTTCCATAGCAATGCTACTGAGATCGTAATAGTACGAAGAAAATGGAAATATATTTTGGTAGATATAACTTTTCCTACCGATAACTAAATATTTTGCGAGTTCGAGGAAAGATCAACAACCCCTTCTGTGCTTTATTTTCAAATATTTGTAACAGGTACTAAACCAAGTCCACATCACATTTTATTGATCTACAAGGGAGGACTGGTTTATATGCCATTTCATTTATTTGGTCGTAACTTGGGAAACGACTGACCACCTTTCCAACCATACACTTTTAGTATAAAGCTAGTGCGGCGACGCGACACACACACACTACACAGAGTCATGTAGTTTCCAAACGTAAAATTTTATTATATAGGTAGGCGAGAGGTGCTGCATTATTCTGTAAGCTTATGCAATTGTACATATAAAAGAGTTCCTGAGATTTACATCACATTTAAAGGCACAATACTCCGAAAAAAATACTCATGCAAAATAAAGAGAATCGGTGCTGTGTAATATAATTATATGTTTAAAACCGATAAGAAAGTAATATATATTATGTTTAAAACAACTACAAAATATACAAAAGAATATTCCATAGTATTACTCGCTTGATTTATCTGTGGGTGCGGCAAAGTTTCGAACTAATTTCCTTGTTTACAAGTGAAACCAGTCACATTGCAGGGTTGCCAGAAAAACTGGTTACATCTGCGATTTCTCTCATTTACAGTGTTTATAGAAAATCAATAACGAATGTGCAAAAACGAATCAAATTTAATGGAAGCATTCGTGTACATATTTTAAGTTGTTGTGTACTGAATTCGAAAAATTACGAGTATTTAACATCTGATCAAATATTAAATTATGTAGATAATTGTAAACTTAATATTCCCATAATTCTAATAGCACTTTAAGAATAGTGAATAGTATTTAAAAAGCATTAATTTAATACGTCTACAACAGGATCCGAGCCAGAATAAAAGCATCATGGGGTGGCTAATAAAATGCCATGTCGAAGAAGGGCATATACTCGTATATATATATATATATATATATATATATATATATATATATATATATATATATATATATATATATATATATATATACTGGGACATCTGCATAATTTTTCCAAAATAGCTGAAAGACCAATTCCAAGGGGAGGAGACTAGCATACAAGCACAGTCAAGAATACACACACTTTGTTGCACGCGGGCACATACCTAATACATAATATATATGTAAAACAATTAATTAAGCACATATCCTCAGTAACTACAGTAAAAATCTATTGTATTATAGGTTTTGGCATAAACATTTCAAGTAATATGTGGTAGAAAATTACAAAATTTTGACATGTACCTGTACTGTCAGGAACTAAACACCTTTGAAAATCCACGCTCGGGGAGCCATTGACTATGCAACACTTTCTGAAATCTTCGCCGCATGGAAAGACAGACTTTAATGTGTTCTTGCAACATCACGTTGAGCATTTTATTTTAGTTTGCAGGGGAGATAGATAACAAGCAAGTCCCATTCTTTTTAGTTTAATTTATGGTCATCTGAAGCATTTATTAAATTAGTGAACACATAAAAAGATAAAGGTCTACTCAATTTACTGCCTCCACAATCCATATAGGGCTATGGCTAGTCGGATGTAGCACGTTCAAGTGGTTGATGCATGGTCAGCGCATCAGCTCTCAAGTATCTTTATTTCAGATTTTCTGGACCTGATTTCGTTTTTTTTCTAATTAATATAGTTCTCCAATTGCCTCATGATGATGATAAAATGAAATGAAATCTTTCAGTTTTATGACCCACAACTGAATTGGAGGTTAAAGGAGATGATGATGGTAATGAACGAAATGGTGGAATAAAGAAAGTGAGTGGAAACGGGAGAACGCAAGGAAACTTAAACAATAGTGGTTGTTCACCACAAAGCCCACTTAGTGCGAGCTGGGAACAAGCCAGAGGCCTCAGACATGAGAGGAGCGCTCTACCAGTAAGCCACCGCGGTCCTTCTACTTCAGAAAATGTTAGTGGTCCGATTGGGAGTGGAGCTAGAAGCCACGCACTATGAAGTCGCATGCGCT
This sequence comes from Thermobia domestica, assembly GCF_964235325.1. NCBI lineage: Eukaryota > Metazoa > Arthropoda > Insecta > Zygentoma > Lepismatidae > Thermobia > Thermobia domestica. Next base: position 194,061,237 of record NC_137455.1, on the reverse strand, counting down.
AACAATTCCGCTAAGCAGGCAATAACATGAAAGAAAAACAAGCTTGAGCAACCTGTTTCTTTTTTCAATGCTCTTACTCGAATCAGCAGACGGTAAATTTTGAGATTTATCAGACGAGAAAGAGATCCCATTTTCCCAAAACAAGAAGAATGTAGTATATAACCAATTTGCAGAAATGTTATGTAAGTTTAAAGGAAACTTTTATGAAGTAAGTTTTTTTTAAAACATAACTGTACAGTAGTTTTGATAAATTTTAAGAAAAGTCGTATTATCGGGATCACAAATGGAACATTCCTATTGTTTTATTAAATACAATGTAAGTTATTCTTTTCTTTCTTCTCTATAGTTTCAACGTGTTATATATAGTCCTTCTAATATCAGAGTGGATCACTTTGTATGGTGATATATTTCGTTTCCATTTTCTACTTCAAATCAGAACAATATTATCACAATATCAAAACACAGCAAACCAGAAAATGAACTGTGTTGACTTTTAGTGCTGTTATGTTCTGGCCACCCTGCAAAGTAATGCAGAAAAATACTCATACCTCCTCTCCCGACAACTGATTCAACCAATAATAGGATATAAACATACAACAGCGAGTCCATAAAACAAATGCAGAAACTCATTAGGTAGGTAATACGTGTAAAGATTTTGAACATAATTAGATGTTAATGTTAAGAAGAGCAACAGAAAAGCTACTACTGTTGTTCAGAGTTATTTCATTGCTTGTTTAGGCTTTGCTCTTTGATTAACTGATATCATCAGGACTATAGACATTTTTATTTATGTTCGAGAAAAGTGTGCAATGTTGCCGCCATTACATTTCCTCTCAATTTCTTTCAAGAAATAATCCGAAGTCAGAAGATCCATATTTGAGCAGAGTTTATAGAACTGTTAATTAAGATTGTTCTCTGTAGATTTTGTTTACCATAAGATGTTAAAGGTAGGAATAAGGAGTTGAGAGATTAGTTTTGTAATTCAATGGAAGGTGTTTTAGTTAGAGAGCGAGCAATCCAATTGTTTTTATTTGGGCTTCAAATAGCCCCCAACTATTATACACTAATTGGAAACCGATTTTTTTTTACCCCTTTCTCTACGTCATCCCTCACAAACTTGTTTCAATGTAAGTAGAGTGACCGTGTTGGTCACTTAATGACTTTATTAATCTTATTTCTATTCGAGCAATGTCTCCTGGAGATATACTTATTTCTCGCAATATTATTGGCTAATTGGTTGCAATTGACATCCATTTTTGTCATGGCACCAACTTTGGACAAATGAATCTTCGGCTTAATATGGGGTTCCACCTCTATGAGCCACTTAGCCCACTTGGAGCCTTCGTGGAAGAATGTATAATACAAAGTACCTGAAACTTTACACAGATCATCACATACACTATCCTTCAAGGAACTGAGTTGTCAAAGTATAGTATTTTATCCTATTTGCTTTTATGGCAAGAGCTGACGTATCTAACTATTAAAAAAACTGAACTAGTCTTGCTGACTCTTAAGCTCAAAAGACTTTTACGCACAGGGTGTCCCAGAAGTAATGACTCACTTACTGTTTCCTTGATAGTTCGTTGACTGGGGAGACGTACTCGAACTTACTGGAGGAGTCTGTAATACCTCTGTTGCAGGAAAGGGATGATTTTGACACATTGTGATGGCAGCAAGACGGTGCTCCACTACACTTTGCCCGGATTGTCCGTGACGTTTTGAACAACACCTTCCCCGAGCGATGTATTGGTCGTCCGGGAACAGTGGAATAACCACACAGTAGCCAGACTTCACCCCTCCCGACTTCTTTCTATGCGGACATTTGAAAAACAAGGTAAATGCAAGATCCATATACAGTGTTGCGGAATTGAGGGCTCGAATCAACGACGAATTCAACAACATTCTTTCAGATGTGCCATGATACATGGAGAAATGTGACTTGTAGAGTGACGTTCGCTGTCTCTTTATTCATAATGCTTTCGTACTGCCTCACGATTCTCGATCAACATCGAAAATTCTGTAGTTCTGCCCAGAATAGAACTCGTGACCACCAGCAATCAAAGAAAGTCATGCTAGTAGCACTTCTTCACGGAAACATTACGAACTGTAATGAAAATAATTTATTGATTATTTTAAGAATTTTCCGATTCCTTTTAAATAATTTCAAATTTGTATCAGATAACTTGTTTTCAGTGTTAAGAAAGTGTCATTTATGGAAAGTACTAGTTCAAATGTTCAACGATGGGTAGATAAATGTTGATGCTGACAGTTGTTATAAGCTTCCGTTGTTTCTTTTTAAATTTAAGGTACCACATTTATGGCTTTTAGGCTAAAGGAGATGTATGTATAATCAAATCGAATTATTATAAAAGAATTAGTGGAATGAGAATGAGGGAGCAAAAGAAAAATCCATAGAAAATTCACAGATACGATATTATCTATCATAAACTTACATGTCCTGAGATCGAATTAGGGACCCCTTGTATCAGACATGAGCGCTCTACCACTGAGCAACTATGTCCCTTACTTGCAATCTTGTGTAAATTATCTTTACAAAGTTGAACATTACAGAAGAAAACGTCAATTGCTAGTTGTGTTTAAGAAATATTGACTTTGAGCATGTAAATGTACTTTCAATAGTTTCTGGCAAAGTCTCATATTCGTGAGTGTCACTTATTCCAAGGAAACATTTTACTGTTTTCACTTCCAATGTACCTTACCATCTTATGATTGAACGTGTCTTCGTGGAACAAAGATGTTCGTGACCAGGGTAAGCAATGATCTGACGGTGTAATCTTTTATAAAGCGTTGACAGATATTTCGTCTTCCTTTTCCGTTATGAGAACGAAGAGAGAAACGTACCAACGATCACGTACCATAAGCGGAGGAAAATATTTTTACTACAAGACCTTTCTTACGTGTTGCAAACTTGCTCGCGTTGTGGTCCGTATACTTTTAATACAATAACATTCAATGCACCATAATTACAAGAAACAAAATGAGTATAAAATAAACATTGCCTTATGTTGTGTGTTTCATTCGTATTTTATAAGAGTTTTTAATCCATTTTTTTAACATTAAAAGGCTGTCTTCATTGTTACAAATAGAACAATCATGGTCATATCTTGAAACAAAATATAAAATAAAACAAGGTTGAAATACCATAATCTATCTCATTTACTATATTTAACTACACGAATGCTCTATAAAATTGATAAAAAAGAATCATTCTTTTCATATATCATTATAATGTTACATATCCACAGAAAATAAAAGAATAGGAAATTTTACCTAACAGAATAAAACTATTAGAAGCATCAAGTTGTATCAGTGTTGAATTAAGGCATATTCAATAGGGGGGTTGAGCCGCCCAGAATATGTATGAATAGTTATAGTTATATACATGCACTGAAATATTTGCTTTTTCCTCTTTAATTTTTTTCAGAAATTAAAATATTAAAAGCAAAGATTATTTTTTTTAAAAAAAGAAAATTAGTTTCTTCTCTTGCCTAAACTAATTGTTCTAATTAACAAACCGCGTTCTCATATAAAGTCGAAGTTAATTAAAAACTTGGAAATTAGATGCAGACAAATACAAACACTTTACAACGTTAGGGAAAAATGGCAATATGTTGGTTATTGCAACCGACCAGACAATAACAAGTCGCGAGTTTTGTTGCGACAGACTCCTGCTGCTCTATTGCAATCTAGAACGCAGCCCCTTAAATTTTTATTGTCCCCCCTTCTACAAAAGTCTGAATTCAACACTGAGTTGTAATGTTCTATTCTAACCCAAACTAATGGTATACAATATAAAGATTAACACTCCCTAAAATATTTGGATACTATAAGTTTCCACGATTGTATTATTTCTTCCTTTGATAAGTGCTACGAATGTTTGAGTCGTAGGTTTCATTTGTGGACTACTTTAGTCGGAATATTATAACTCTTGTCTAACCGACGTTGATACAAGTCACATTGATTTATTTGAAAGTTTTTTGAGAGTTTATTTGAAAATTTGAAAATTATCACTGACTCTTCCCAATGCTTCTAGGTTGTCTCGTCACATTTTATACAATAATTTAGAATTATTTATATAAACAATATATATATTTAGATAATATACTAATCCTTTTTACAAGTATATGATAAAATGATATGTGTTACGCATATGATACTCTCCTCCCTAAAAACAATATAAAATAAAATAGAATGGTCTTTGCTTTAAGTTTCCATTCAATGATAGTTTGATCTGAATAAAGTTAAGACATTGTAAAAGTCAAGTCATTATTTTCAAAAGATTCTACGAGATATACGTAAATACAGAAACATTTAGAATTGATATTTTAACTTTTTTGTTCCATAAAGTTGTAATCATATTTATTACCTTTGTATTCAAGATATCAATCTCTCATTCTAGGATATTTAAACTAAAGAAGGAAACATTCTATACTATGATAGCTATGGTACATTTCTTAACCTATTGAAATCCTTTCTATAGTTTCATCTAAATTTACCGAGAACTTTAAATATTCTCCAAGAATAAAATTGTTAATATGTTGTACAAAGGATTATGAGTAATTTAAATTTATACAAAAGAAGTTCATAGATAACTTATGTTTATTGTTTTTGGAATGAAACATTTTAGTTGCATCAAACATTGTGTAAAAATATGAAGATAAAGACAATATTATTTGACATATTTTGTGCATTAACTTATAGTAATAAGTTGGTGTGTTTCATACGTAAAATTGTCTTATTGTGGTTAACACTAAATGGATTCATAAGTAGTTTTGTGTTATCATGACTAACAGAAAACATACTGATCCCGAGTTATATAAATATATTAACATATTTGCACAATATTTGAAATTACATACTTTAACCCTGATTTATATCCGGCATTTAACAAAACATTAATTTGGTGCACCCAAAATAGCACTATGCATATAATACATTTAAAACCAAACTTTGGAAAAGAGCATATTAATAGATTTCCCGCATTTAACGAAAAAAGATACTGAATGAACATTATTAATAAATAAAAAGTACAATTAATGTACAGTCTTGTTCAAATATATTGGTCAGTCACTTTATTATATAAAGACATATTTTGTCAACCGTCTGTAGAAAATCCAAACGCTTTGGCTCTAAATAAATACCTCAATTAATTCTAAATGTGAATTACAGTATAATGCTTTTGAATTACTGTGAATTACAGTAAAAAACGAACAGAAAACAATTCAAACAAACAGAAAACAGGTTATACTGCATACTTCTTATATATGCAATTATTATTTATAAAAAGTTTTGAATACAAAATCCAGTGTATTTAACAAATTCCTAAACATTCTTAACGATTTTGGTTAGTTGATTACAAGTTTCAGCAGTTGGTGAATTTTTCGTGTAGAGTAAATTTTTTGTACCACCGAATCGCCAAATTACAGTAACATAAGGTTGGCTGGTGAGGAAGTGAACATCGTAATTTGAAACGAATAGGGGCATGTATATTTCATCACATGATTTAATCATATCTGCATTAATCACATATTCAGTAAATATCCGTTACATTTGTTTTGCCTCACTACACATACTAATATTGATTTGTTAGAATAATCATCCACAATCCACAATAAAAAAGGTGTATTAGTGTATGCGCATATGAGATAAGAAGAAAAAGAGGCAATTATAGAGTAAAAGCAGTTGCTGATAGAGATAGACAAATCTATACATGGATAATTACAAATACTATTTTGACAAGATCCTCTGGCCGGAGGCTATATGCGTAACAACACTGTCGCACTAAAGACCACTTCCTGTGCAGACTGTTTTACACCCCCACATTCACCCATTAGCAGCCACTCAATAAAGAGTCATTTAAATTTTAACAGTCAATTTAGTCCCCTTCCTGTAAGAGGAAGGGAAAAGATACTTTAGATTTTCAAGCTGAATGATCTATGTTTCATTTCAGTGTTGCCACCATATTCGATTTTTAACATGTGAGTTTAACAAATGCAAGACTAGTTTTATTCAAAATAAGAAACATAGTATATACACAGACTTCAATGGATATTTGATTCTTTTATCTGCTGATCCTTTCGCGTTGATGAAGGCATGTAGATCTCTATTTTTAGATAGTGTATAAAAGCTGCTGTGAAATGAAATACAGCATGAGTTGGATTTCACAAGTTTTTCCCGTTCTCTGAGAAAAACACCTTATGTAGATAAAGTTTTATATTTGATGAATTTATATATTGTATAAGTACACACTGAAATTAGTGTTTTTGTTTTCAAATACAACTTTTTTAAAGTAATAAATATGGATCTCTATAAGCTGAGTTTAATATATATAAATGTAAAAGTTGTATTTGTATTTGGTGGTTACATTTACATACAGCATCTTAAAAGTTCAGCGGAGAAAAAGGGACATATAACTTTCAAAGAAAATGCTATATATAAATGAAGTAAAGTTTGTTACGTAAAGAAAACATTGATTTTTGGCTTGTATACTCAACTGTATAAGGGAATCATATGCGTGTAGGTAATCACGTGATTTCAATATCAACATTAGTTTAGGAGAATGTACAGCTTGTCATGATATGCCGAGTTACAATAGGTATGCTGGTGAGAAATGACGTTTTGAAAGAGCTCAACGGAAACAAGCATCTACAAATGATACGGCCAGCTCAAGTTAAAGAAAGGGGTCCCTCCACCTTTAAGGAAATTAGGAATAAAAATGATGACAATTGTATATAATAAGAAATGTCTATCTTATGACACAGTGAAATGCAGAAAGAGCGAAATTAAATGTGGCGACACAAGGCTACAGGATGACTCAAGATAAGGTCGACCCTCAAATGCTACAAATCCAAATATGTCCAAAAAAAACTAGGTCTTGTAGATAAATGTGTAACCATTTATGTCACACTATATTGCACGATTTTGATACATATGATTAAAGTGTTAACACCGTGCGTTGCCCGATTATTTACAATTTTTCAAAAATAGAAACGTGTACATAGACTCTTGTAAACAATTAGTGAATATGAATGAATGCTGGTGTATCTATTTGAACATGAAACCCAATAAGTGAGTAATACATGGAAATGTCCTTGTCACTCACCCCCAAAATGCTAAAAGGATGCATTCACCAATTAAGTTCATGTTATCTGTGTTTCTCAATCACAAAGGTGTGATCCTGACTGATTGCAAAAGAAAGTAGAATCTTAGGAGTATGTTACACGAACATGCTGCGAAGTTATGGGTTATCGAAGCAAAGAGACAGGATTTGCTCTCGGAAATTTTAAAGCTGTTAATGGACAATGTACCAATATATAAAGAATGAGAAATACTCACTTCTGTGCGCCAAGGTGGCTACGAACCGTTAACTTATTCGCCATATACATCCAAACTTTCTCCGTCCGGTTACTTCTTCCGAACATCAGGTCAACTAAAATGTACTGAGTCTTCGGCGCACAAGATAGTGTTAGTGCCCCAAATCTCAGATTACATGAGTCCCAGTGGGTCAGGTCTAACGCCACTTGACAGCTAATAGCTGACGTCATTTGAAGTTAGTACTGCGTGTAAAAAAAATGGAATTTTTGTAATCAGACGTAAGTCATTGCATCCTGAAAATGAATGAACTTTCCGCAAAACTGTGCTACACTTTACAATTTTATTTCGACGCAGGCGTAAATTTTGCGCAGGTCCTGAAGTAAAATGTGTTATTTATGAGTAAGATATGTTATCGGCAGCAACAACCAAAACAATGTTCTATCATTCGATGTTCTCGGAATTTCGATGTCCAAGATGCTCCTCGCAGTGGGCGACTAATCACAACAAAAATGGATGACATTCTGCCAAAAGTGAAGAAAGATCACCACGTAAGTACTCATGTCATTGCGAATGCCCCAAACAGTGTCAGATGATTTGGAAAAAGCTGACTTCAAAAAGATCGAAGTTTGGGCACCACATGATCTGACAAAAAGTCACCTAACAAAATGGTATATATATGGTTTCATAGTTTTATTTTCAAATAACAATAAACTTATTCACAATTTTGACCTTAAAAGACTCAATACTAGTTAGACAGTCTGATAGGAAAAAAACATTTGCAATGTAGAAATTTTGCGGGTGATGATGAGGTCATTCATGCAGTAAAAATTTGGATTACCTCCAATTCTTCAGATTTTTATGCAGATGATCTATAAATGTGAGGTCTATAGGTGTGAGAAATGTAAGGCTATATGAGATGGATACATAGAGAACACATTCATAAACTAAATTATAGATCCCTCATTCATTTTCATCATAATGAAGATAAGAAGTTTCTGATCTCCACTCGTAGATTAGGAAAAGAATAATTGAATTACGTTAAGTTATTGATCAATTCTGTAATTGGAAAGCATTTTTAAACGCAGTTAATGATACGGAAGTAATTATTATCGAGTAATATTTGCTAAAATATTTTATGAAGCAAAAAAACATTATTTTCAAGATTATTAATAATTACAATTTTTTGAGGTCCGATACGTCATATCATTGAACCTGAAGATGTCTTATATAATTAATCAGTTATCAAAGAGTAGAATCACACTATCCGTACGTTCAGTAAAAGTCATTAATATACGTATGTATAGCAAATTTGAAGAATACTTACATTCTTAAACCATTTACGGCATTTGGGATTATTTCGAGGAGAAAGAAAAAGGTATGAGTGAGAATAGAAAATTAAAATAAACCTTCAACTAGTACTTTTGAAATTCTTCTTATCTTGAATTTTGAAATAGTTTTCTTCTCATCTTGATAATATGTGATTACGTTTTCATTGAGATTCAAACAGTGAATAAAATCAAACTATTCAAATATAGGTAATTCTAAGATCCTCCAATTACTATTCTGAGCAATAAGTCTAATATGAGGATACGAAAGGTACCAATAAATATTAAACTGGTAGCAGAAATTTGAAGCTAAAACAGGTACCCACGGCGGTTACCAGATATAGAATTTGGCTAATGCCTATTTGCAAACAAAACAAGTACATCGTTTGGGATTTAAGCAATTACACATTTATCACACATATAACGTATTAGTCCAGAATGACTGACATTTCAATAGAAAAAAATTTTTATGGACGTTTCTGGTTGAAATGATGAATTAGTGGTTCGTTTTCCAGATGACTTCCCATTTCCCTTCCCTGATACCCACTTTTCTCTCTCAGCGAGTTACAATACCAATAGTGACGTCACCAGCTGAAAGAGAAAGGAAAGAGATAAAAAAAAGTTAACAAATGAAACCTGAAATCTGTTCGAATTGCTAGGTGGACATTTTTCATTCTTTTAATGTTTAATGGATTGACTATTTGCAGTTCATTGCTCTGCTTTTCGTTAAATATTTAAGCATTCACCGAATATTTAGTGGGTGTTGCAGGGACAATAGTTAATTCTTTTGGGCAAGATGTAAGCTAATATTGATTTTTCTGAGTAATTGTTTATATACACATTTACGTTGTTTAATAGACTCGGAGATACCATATACCTATCTAGCCTAAACACACTGTGAGATGATTGGAACTTTGAAATATCAAATGTAACCATGATATCTATAGCTTCATTGTGAGGAATACGTTTCAGATTTAATTATATATTTAGTAAATCCCTATATATAAGACATCATGACTGACTGATCAACGCCTAGACCAACTTACTTAAGCCAGAAACTTGAACCTTGAACGGTACAAAGAGTGGTGACGTATGGTAACATCACAGAACGATGTTTGTAAGTTCGAAATGGAAGGGGAGGGAAAGAGGGTTGCAATTATTATGCAGAATGTTCACATCTCGGGATCGCTTAAAGTAAGACTTGAAATTTGATATGGGAGCATGGTGGCTTCGCGATAGAGAGCTTACCTCGGGTGTGTGGGGTCCCTGGTTCGATCTTCGGCAAAGTAAGTTTGTGATGGACAACATCGTGTCTGTGGGTTTTCTCGCAGTACTCCCGTTCCCTCCCACATTCTCATTCCACCAAATCTTCCATCATCATTCACTTGGCTTAATAACAGTCTCCCTTAGCCTAAAGGGAATAATAGTGAAATGGTAAACTGAAATATTTCATTTCATTTCATTGTTGAAAGTTGACATTTTGATTTTTCACTTAGAGTAATTAAACACGTGTTTTTAGGGATTTTACTAAGTTAAATACGTAGAAGTTCGCCATGATCATAATACTGCAAGTTTCGGGTGCGTGAAAATATCATATACCGGTAATATTTTCAACAAAATGAATACTTTCAAATATCTAAGATCAATATTAACAGACCAAGACAATATCACGAAGAAATTAAATGTCAACTGAAAGCAGAGAATTCAGTTATATGTACAAAGGCGCCAACGGATTAATATAATGTCTCTTGTTATTCAGTTTAAGATCGTTTGATATTGCTGATTATGTCCAGGAATTTGAGGTTTAAAATATGTAAAACCATAATCATTACTGCTGTGGTGCTGTATAGTTGCGAAACTAGGCCACTTACTCTGAGGAAAGAATATAGACTGAAAGTATTTGAGAACAAAATCGTAAGGCCTATATTCGGACCTAAGAGGAATAGGAATGGGGAATGACGGAAGCTTTCATAACAAGGAACTGCATAATTTATGCCATTTACCAAACATTGTTAGGGTCATCAAGTTTAGCAAACTCAGATTTGCAGGTCATGTAGCCAGAATAAAAGAGGGTAGGAACGCTTTCAAAATTTTAACTGGAAATTCAATTTAAAAATGACTCTTAGGAAAAACCAGATGCAGATGGGAGGCCAATATTAATATAAATCTAGCAGAATTAGGAATACAAAGTAGAAACTTGATCCAGATGGTTAAAGGCTAATGTCAATGAGAGCCTTTGTGAATGCGACATTGAACCTCCGTGTTCCAAAAATCATAGAGTTAGTTAGCTTTTAATTTGTTGGGTTTTCAAATGTTTGACCTAGAAGTTTACTAAGATACCCATACGAGGCGTTCAAATGTCGTGCAAGACTTTCAAGATAATTTCATGTAAAAGCTGCAGAGGGAAGAACGCAAAATATTGCTCGCAGTAACCATGGTTGGGGGCATATGTTCTAGTATTACAATATTTGCGGAAATATTAAAATTGAAACAAAGCGAAAGAAACTATCATCACATTGAGGCTAAGTAAAACACCATAAAATTTCATAAAATAATATATACGTCTGGATTATGTAATGTTTCAGTTTTACAGTGGGGATCTCTCTTAAACAGAAGGGTACACTGTGTATACTAATTAGATACTCAAAATAGCCAGATCTGAATGTTTAATATCCAGAATCCGGATAGTAAAATCAGGGAAATCCGATTTTTTAAAAATATTTGCTGTTTTATAAACAATCCACGTATAAAATCATAGTTTTCAACGTAACTAGACGAAATGTAACACAGAACACTACTTGTACGAATGGAGATCAATGAAGCGATTTCAGAACAGCTTCTATGGCGAACAACATTGCCACGTCTCGATTTAGTACAGGTTTGATTTTCTAGCGATTTTGGAAATTTTAAATAATTACTTATCACAACAAAGATTCTTATGAGTCTGATTCTGTATTTATAATCCCATTTAAAATCTAATTTCAAGATGTGGAAGACGTTCAGTTTATGGTTCACCATTTCAAAGAATTTTCTGAAAGTTTTATAGGAGGCTCACCGAAATGTCAGTTGATTAGTTGTTGTGATTTTTTTAAATGTGGACACACTAATAGGAAATGCACGCACATTTCCTCCATTGTAAGCTCTTCTGTACCTTCTGTTAGCTGCAACACGTTCTTTACCACACCGTGTTTGTCTTCATGACATTTTTCTTGTGTTTCAAATGTGTTACCAACCGTCTGGGTTTCAACCGGACACTTTGATCTCATTATAACGTGTTTATTATCCGGTGCCTGATTCGTTAGTTGAACCGGACAATTTTCGTTTGGTTCTTTTATTTGCAAGAATTACGCATATATTTTCAGCTAAAGATATGTTGATTAGTTAATAAAATTTATAGTTAGGTTGGGACTTTATAGTAGTGTGTTACAACAGCCGAAATTCAAATTTAATTAAAAGTGTTTAGCATTATATTTACTACTCTCCCAAGCAACACTTATGTAGAAAAGACTATCCGTAGGATGAAGCATGCATGGAGTAATAATAGACTGCTGAACGTTTAGTGCATTTCCATAAATCCAGGTCATATATATATTATTTAAAAGAGGTGAAAAGCAAACAGGTTCTTGACTATGTAAAATATGAAGGGTTTAATTTTGAAGAAAATAATTACTGTTGTCCACGGCAGGGACGTACGCAGGGGGTGGGTCCTGGGGGTTGGGACACCCCGAAATTTCGATTTTTGTTAGCCTATTTTTATTGGCAATTTTAGGAATTTTAATAAAAAATACCCTCATATTGAATTTGGACCCCCCGTAATAAATTCTTGCGTACGCTACTGGTCCACGGGGCAAGAAGTACATTTTCCAATTTAAGACGAGGTGAAAAATTTCTCAAGTATCGTAGGCGACATTATTTCATTTCAAGTCTCAGTTTTCAAACATCTTCTAATGTTACATTATTCTTAGTATTAAAAACGTTATTGTACGTATATAACGAAAATATCAACATTTAAAGATATCCAAATTATTACATAACATGGTCCAATAATAAATATGATTTCATTGTTGTTATACCACACCTTTCGTGGACTTCTCATGACCCAGATGAATTGTGTTAAGTTCTATTAATTGAAATTAAGAAACAAAGTCAATGCCTTAATTTTGAACATAAATTTACATAGAACAGAGTAGCTGTTTTGTGTTGAACATTTGGTAGCGATTAGCAACTATAGAATTCCAAATTACACAGAAAACGTATAACAAACAATTAAAATATTTTATTATCTTTAGAGCCAGACTATGGAAAAACTATTTAGTTCAGAAATAAAGGAAATATTTATATACACGCATTTTCAGAAAAAAGCAATAATTTCCAAATGTAAGATGAGTGTTATCACCAGTAGAAGATAACACATTCGGAATTTCACAACAGGTATAATGTCTAGCAATACATCGTACAAAGAATTACTTTCTTTCTATACGTTAACACTTTAGTTAAGGAAACTGGATCGATACTAGTAAGCACATGCTTATCTATTGTAACCAAGCAATTTATTAACACAATATAACTATAGAAAACTGAAAGTCTTGTAAAATATGAAGAAACTTACATATTCTACGAAATGCTCATGAAAGTTAACATTCATTAATAGAAATTATTTTTTCGTGGGATCTTAACTGTATTGTATTTGATTTCTAATTCATAGGCTTGCATTTAAGAAAACCATAACTGTTTCCATTAGAGATATTGACTCTTATTAAAATATTTAAATAAATTAAGTTCTATGAACTTCAGAGATAAAATTAGTTATTTTTTTAAATTGAGACACAGATAAATAGCGATCGTAATCATAAAAACGATTGTTTACTCGATTAACATGATGATTCGCATTTGAGTACTGATATGGAGTACTATACAAGTTATGTTGTACTAATATATACATGCATTCGTAGAGACATTATGTTAATCCGTTGGTGCCTTTCTACATATACCTTTACTTAGAGCTGAAACTTTCCAGTAGACCATGTTGAGCTTGTGTTAATATTTCTCTTTCACTACCTCCAGCATACTGCAGATCCTTTACCCCCTTAATTTCCCTCCTGTGTAAAGAAGAGTACAACAAAATACATGCATCCCCTTAGTATCCAACACCTTCTCACCAAATTTGTGTAGCCTCTAAAAACTTTCCCTCTTTACTGCTGTTCGTAGTCATATAAATAAATCACGTCCAATTTACGATCGCCCTCCATTACTACTACCCTCTCTTCATTACGCACAGCAACAAATGTGTTTTACTTTCAGAAGGAAGTGTTGCGAGACTTCTCGTTATATTAATATGCATGCCACACGTGGCAGGTATCTCTCAAATTGCTTTACTCACTCACTCACTCCCTCTCTTCTCTTCTACTTCAAGGAAGTTTTCTTTTGGTTCCTTTATGACTTTTCTTCTCACTTCGCTTGCCTTCAGACCTGTGAAATTTTACAATCACCCTTACACTGCTCCTCTTAGACTATTACTGCATCTTCAACAACATTAGGATAAGAAGGGCATAGAGAAGAAGAACTTTGAGGTAAACAATGTTTCCAACTCTGTTTATTAATAAGTCTTTTTGAGTACGATCAGGAAACAAATAGCTACTTTGTTACAACTAGTTTTCCTTTCGTTGTTGGAAGTATGCATGTCAACGTTAGAAGAATACAATAATGATTCCATCTGCTACTTAACAGTGTATCTTTTTGCATACAGAGTACATAAATTAATAAAGAAATTTCACCACAGCAAAGATTATCAATTATTATTGTCAAACAATGACATACTTGCACTGCTTTGCGCCATAAAAAATTTCCTTTTCTCGAAAACTGCTCGTGGAAACTAATCCTTAACTATTTCAATTTGTATAACTCTTTGTGATATATCAATTGATATATCTCTACTTTGGACAACACATTAATTAAGTAAAAATTAAACTTTAAGGGTTAATCATAGTTTTGAGTTATATCTCCTTAACTATACAGTGTACTATTATCTTCGTAATGCTATACAGAAAAGCTTGAAATAGTTATTCTTCACTATTAGATCCCTCTTAATAGGTGGCGTGCTTATCATATAGAAACAATTTGTAGATTTAAAAAATAGTAGTTTATCTTGATTTGTTTTTCGATACTACGAATGTGAATTTACACTAACCGATATTGCTTCATTAAATTCGATCGGATATATCGATTTATATAATGTCTCATCTTTGAGAACAGTTTTCACTGTACGTTAGTAATTTTCTAGAATTGTCAATCCTCTGTAACAATTGTGTTACTTGTAATTATTCAACTCCTATTGCATTTTCACAACAAACGTTATTCTGTATTACTTTGGATAAGGATCGTCATTTAGGGGGGCAGGAAGGGGAATTGCCTCCAAGAGTTTGAGGAATACATATATTATAATCGATTGTCTATTAATACACTATTACAAAACGTGAAAGTCTTATGTCCGTGGTGCTCTTGCCCCCCTTAAGCGAAGTCTGAAAGGATGCCCTTGTTTTGGATTGATTAGTAGTTGTCTGCAATGTCTCAGATCTGTACGTCTGACAGATTTGTTGCAAATGAAGGACGAGGTAATTTTTGTTTATTTTTTTCGATTATATTTGAAAACGGTGGTAAGTTTTTTCATGTTTGTTTGGTTTTTAACTAGTGTATATAGAAAGATAAGTTCATGAAGAACTTAGCTCTCAAATTAAGAGTTTGGTATATGTATCGTTCTAAAAACGTTCATTTGAGAACCTTAGTATTGTAGCAGTTCTTGTGACATCAAGATCTGTAGAGGCATATATACTAAAAAAATCATAATTTGTGGGGAAGATCCGTTATGGTTATGAATGTTGCATCTACATTTTAATGCCTTCTGCGTAGTTGGTTACGAATAGAATTTGGTGACGATACTTGCCTAAGATACAAACAGAAGTAGTGGTTCGGTCTCATATGGTTTGAAAAAGACGTTACCCTTAGTGAATCAACCATATGTACACCTATATATCTATACTTATCTATCTGTATAGCAACCTACATTGGCTCAGTGGTAGAGGGCATACTTCAGGTGTAGGCTTCCTGGTTAGATCCCAGCCTATACGCACAAAGGAGTGGATAAAGACCGTGCTCGTGGATTTTCTTGGGGCTTATATCGTTTCCTTCCAATTCCTTTGTTCCACCATCCTCATTATTATCATCATATCATGTTGCCCTCTGTGCGTAATCGTGGACAGCTATTAATATAGCTATACAATATATGTATATATGTATAGATAGAGATAATTTTAATAACCCAAGTTTGGATATATATAACTGAAACATCTGGATATTAATTCCAGTGGATATATAGCCCTACTTTATTCTTCAGAAGAAATTTTTAATCCAACTTGGCAACACTTGTTTCCTGACGTTAATTTAATTTTGAGAAGATAAATATTATTCACTGCAGAGTGAGTTCTTTATTAATTTCTCATTATAAATGAAAGAAAAAGCTTTCTGTTAAGTTTAATATGAAAGAGTTAAGGTCTGAAGGTAACGCAAAACTCATAAAAGAGTTAACTAACACATGTTCCCATAATAAATTGCAGAAGAAAGCTGTTAGGTGTTTAATTACGAAGAGTAACAACTCACGGGTTAAAGAGAAGTTTAAGTTTAGTCAACTCAAAGGTGGTAGTAAGAAATATACGTAGATGTTTTAATGGAAACTACAGCATGTTACAAAATAAAAATTAACTATACATTCAATCTATTTCTCTTTAAAATATTTAATAAAGTGGAAAATGTAATGACAGTAAAGTAAGTTCACTTCAAAAACCAATCTTAATTTCTCCAAAACTTTCCATGATAAAATACCATCTCCATCTACCCATGTATCTTTTCTTCTGAATCTTATTCAATGTTATAAATTTGATCAATTTTGCTAATTTTAGAGATTTTTCAACATGACGTAAACATTCGTGGCGGAGTTATATATATATATTATGTTACGCAATTTGACAACGAACGCCTTTTGAGCATTTTTGAGATATATTTCTATTAAAATTAATGTGAAAATTAAGCAATTGGTCATGCCAATTAAAGTTATCTTCGCGAGGCCTATTTACAAGTAATGTATGCGCCACTGTTAGGACTATCGCGCTATGAAAATAATAAAATCATCTTCCCTATAGCTTTACAAGTAATAAGAAACACAAACATTTAATGTAAGATTATTTCAGATGATTATTTATGCATATATAATCATGTTCATATACATTATTCAAAACATTCATTTGATTTTTTAAGTATAAGGAATACATATTAACGGATTGTTGCTTCAAACACCTCTACTTCACAGTTCTGACAACAACTTGACTTTGAAAACAGTCTACATCAATTATATTGATATCTAAGGTTATTTCGGCTCTTACCAAAGGGCTCATGTATGTCAAGTGCAAAATTTTTATAACATTAAAAATATTAAAATGACATTTAGGTTCTTTTTGAATTGAAAAGAGGATATCAACTTCTATCAAGGTGACATGATAAAATCTCGGTTCGAGATAGGTGAACTACATTCAAATTTTTATTTCAAAATGTTCAGACGTGATTCGTTCCCACACAAGATTACTTTTATTTTTATATATTAGATACATTGAGGTACGCCTATCTCATATAAGCAGCAAAGTACTTTAAATCTATAAGACCTTGAAGAGTATAGTATATTACAAGTTAATATACTGTATTTTAACTATTAGCTCACTTTTTAATTGCAAAGTATATTTATAAAATTTCGTACCTCGTATAAACAATCAAATAATTCATATTTTATATTTTTAAATAATTCAGTTGCTAAATGAATTGTTCAATGTATCATTGTGCATGAATTGTGCATGAATCAGAGCATTGTTTATATGCAAGAAACAAGAAAGAAATTGGAAACTCTTCAAAAATGAAGAATTTCTATTACGAAATCATGTATAGCCTTAAATGTTACTGAAAAAATGAATAAATATCTTCATATGTATTGAGCACTCAATGGAATATGATGTATTACATTGTTGCGAGAAATTGAACGTAATTATACCTTAGTATGGATGCAATTATGGTATCTTGGTGGAAGATTTACATTTAATTCGTAGCGTTCCCTGTGGGGTTTGTGGCAAACCGTATTCACAGATTGCTCTGTTTGTATTTTGTGTGTAGCTTATGTTTGCAACTGACAGCTATAACTGCTATGTATCTCCTACAATGATTTATTGAGTTTGCCAGTCTACATGCGGTAGAATAATTTATGCAGTGCTGAAATTCGCTATTACTATTATAGGTTTTCTTCACATCTATAAATTAAACAGTTTTGTTTGATTTATGGGAATGAAAAGTGTTCAATCGATACTCCAATCTGTTAACAAATTAAGTGTGTTAAACCATAACTAGTTTCACATAAGACATCCTCATTTAACAAAATTTGAAATTCTTGCTATTTTTGAAGACTTCATGGAAACTGAATTCTCTACAAATTGAGTACTTACTCTTATAACAGGAATAAGTACAAAATTTTATTTAAGATATTAGAATGCTCTGCATTTACATTCAAAAATCTATATTATAAAATTGAAAGTGATGATGTTTGTGACTTAATAACTCATGAGTCATCCAACCGATCTCAATTAAATTTTCAACATAGATGAGGTTGAGGCCAGGGATTTTTTTTAAATTCACTTTGATGGTAGAACTCAGCGGAAGCGGACGGGAGGGGTGAGATATCTAAACATAAATAAAACATAATAACTCTTGACCCACACGACCGACCTCGATCAAATTTTCAACCTTGATGAGGTTCAGGCCTGGGATGGTTTTTATCTTTTCACTTTGACGGTGCAACATAGGGCACTTGGAGGGGAAGAGACATTTAAAAATGATCGAAAATGCTCGAATCTATAGTTTTCGGGGTCGCTGAGATAAAAAGTGACACTTCAGATGCTGTTTAAATTCAAATTCAATCCCACTACTTGGAGGGGTGGGGGAGAAAGATACATATAAAAATGATCGAAAATGACCAATATTAGTGTCGAATCCATAGTTTTAGGGGTCGTTGACGCAAACAGTGACATTTCCGATGCCGTTTAAACCCATGCTACTAAAAACAAAAATAGCATATTTCACGAGTAACATTCACATGAGATAAAGAGTTGTGTATTTTTTTATTTTAACCCAGCAAAGCGGGTAATCGATACTAGTTATAAATAATTTTAAAATATACCTTACCTCATCCACGTTTAAAATGCATTTGTGCGCCTTTGCGCAGCCAGTTTTGGAGATATGTTATGTGAGATATTGAAGTCAGTTGTGGAGGTAAAATAAGTATCATCATATAGGTATTCTGGTAGATTCTTTTGCGGTTTCAAATGCGGAAGCTTCCGTGTACGAAGGTCTTCAGATGACTTCGTCGTCATGTTCGAATTTTATTTCAATACAGTCCATCAACTGTAACTTCTTTCTTCTTTTCCTCTTTTTCCTCCTACTTTAGCATTTAGCACGTCTCTCGTGATTCGATTTAATCTCACGCAATATCCCAACAAATTTTTCTTTCTCTTTTCAATTGTTCCTTTCTCCCTTATATTTTTTACATATCTTGATTCATTCTCCTTTTATAATTGATAATTTTCTGAATACTTCTCCACATCCTCAATTTGAAAGACTCCGATCCTTTTCATCACTTTTGAGTAATCTCCGTGTTTCTGCTCCATAGAGTACTCCAGATGATTAATTTTATGAGTGATATTATCTTTCTTTATTCAAGGACCGACGAAATAATCTTTTCTTTTTCCTATCTTTACTTTTATTTCAGTTCTGGTGATGTGCATTAAATATGCAAAACTTTAAGAGAAAGAAGAAAACGTAGAAGGACTTCCAATGTGATATACCTATAGCTACATGAGTGAACTGATTACACTTACCAAATTCAATATATCCTTTAAGAGTTTGCTTCCACCTAGTGTTTCGAACCAGATGAGAACAACAACTAAAGTCTCATAGTATCATCTCTTAATTTTTTGCAAAATTCTCGTCTTGTATTGAAAAATTCTTTCTCGCCTCTTCTCCATTCTTAAATGCTTTTGTCATCTAGTCTCAATTTTTTGACATCTCATTTTGTAAAATTATGTACAAACTTTATGCTCTGATTTTTTTCTTAATTTCATGTAGGGAATCACGAAGGGTATGATATAGCAACATTTAAAATGTATTTATTATTAATCAGGGTTGATATGTTTAAAACAAAATGTTTAAAACAAGTGTTTAAAACATGTTTGAAACGGGAGCTGTTGTTTTATTCAGTTTGTTTTAAACGTTTTAAACAAATTGTTTTAAACGTGTTTTTTTTTCGATGCTGGTTGGACATGTTTAAAACAACTAAAATATTATATTTAAGAAGCTAATTTAATTTTCTAACAAACAACCCATCCTCCGCAGGATTTGTGCATGGAGTAAATTACAAGCAGAGTTATATTCTTATTATAACAGCAATTACTGAACGAAATTCTGCACATCAGTGTGCGTAGAACTAAACCAACAGAAATTCAAGTGAAGCATTTGAGCATTTCTTAATTTCCAAGAATAACGGAGGTTAAACACACTATACACCATTCTAAGATCCAAATTCACAAATTCAAAACTTGGGTATTTTTTGATCACTATCATTTCCATAATAATAACAGTTCTCACGTCATAAGCCAGAAGATATGCTCTGACAAATACAATACAACTCATAGGAAAGAGCAGTGACTAGCCTACAAGGAGCAAATGACATTTTTGATTAAACAGTTTTCAAGATACATCTCTATCTGCAACATGGGTAGCTAATAATGATTAGTATCTACGGCATAACAACACAATTAACTCTAGACACCCGCCAGGAATTTTAACAAAATGGTAGACTCTCACGTTCGGTGCTCTGGTGATCCCCCCGCCCCTAATTATCACAGAGTCATGAGTTATACACCATTGGAAAGCTTATAGACCACAAATTCCAACGAAGTAACATTCGTGAAATTCTCGCCGTATTCGTAGAAAAAGAACAGACATAAAAAAATCATTAAAAATATGAAATATTGACTTTGCGGGGCCCTGGCAACCCTTGCAGCCACCCTACGCTGACAAAATGATGCTAATGTGTAGGCCACATACTTGTGACAATAATATAAGAAATGGTAGCCATTGCTGCCATTGCGTAATGAATTCGTTTTATGTAGGAAATATTTAATATATATATATATATATATATATATATATATATATATATATGCGCAGAAAAACATTCATTGAATTAGACATTCTCTCTCCTCCCCCACTATAGTACTATGTCCATATGCAAATCATTTTTGCTGCACACATCACGTATACGAACAATAATTATGCTTCTAGACCACTTCAGTGAAATATACCTTGTGTTATATGGGACCGTCCCGAAAATAAATGTAAATTAACCAAATTTGACCCCCTCTTCCTCTATAAACAAGTACACATACAGGTTACTATCATGTAGGGGACTACTTCATTGCTTCGCATACCAATTTTTATGCATGTACCACAAAGGGGGGAGGAATAACCGCCAAAACCTGATGAAAAAAATTGATGAAAAAAAACCTTCATCCTCCCTCTCTCGGCCGTACATACGTACCCCCTATATACATAAAATGCAACTGACGGAAAGCTTTATCCCTCAAAAATACTTTGGTACCAAATCATCTTTCTAGCTTAATTAAGGACTGAGCTATTGATGTTTGTTGTAAAAATAAATGTAATTTACGTCAAAAAACTTAAACTCCAAAAATTGGCTAACTTTGGCCCCTCCCTGCTCCCCCATATAAGCAAGAAGTACAAATACACGATATTACCATGTAGTGCCCTACTTCATTGCTTCACGTAACATTTTTACATTTTTTATGAATCTATCCCCCAAGAGGGGGAATGGCCCCCCAAAAACTGTTGAAAAAACAAAACAAAAAATCACGATATTTACCCTCCGCCCACATACATAAAATGCACACCAGCAAAGCTGCATCTTTCAGGAATAAATCAGGGGCGTCATTTAGGGGGCACAGGAGGGGGAAATTGCCCCCCCCCCAAGAGTTTGAGGAATACATATACTTTAATTGATTGTCTACTAATATACTAGTACAAAACGCGAAAGTCTTATGTCGGTGGTGCTCGCTTGCCCCCCCCCCCCCAAGCAAAGTCCGAAATGACGCCCCTGGAATAAATTGCTACCAAAACCATCTTCCAGGCTTAATTTGAGGTTTAAGACTGAGCCATTGAGGTTTAAAGCCCTGACACAGCAGTTGTGTCAATGGGAGTTTAAAGATTAAGAATGCAGACGACCAGTAGAACGTAACACGAAGAAACTAAACTACATATTCTGTGAACGGAGATCGGGAAAATCCCGATTTCTTTCTCCGGAATTGAACATTTGGGCGGATCGAGATTAGGAAAGTTCCCGAAATTTGATCTAGCGGTTGAATATAGATGGCAAGCAGTACCTAAGAGTGTAAAAATGTGATATATATATACCTATTTAGATTATTGTTTTAAACAAAATAAACATTTTAAACATGTTTTTTTTTGTTTAAAAGAAAGTACTTTGTTTTAAACGTTTAAAACGTTTTAAACAAAAAAACATGTTTTAAACATAAAAAACGTTTTTTTGTTCTTTTTTTAAAAAAACACGTTTTTTTTTTTCAACCCTGTTATTAATAAAAGTTGTAATGTGGCTTGCGTACCTTTAAATTTCTAAATGCTTTCCTTATGCTCTACTCTCTTTATGAAATTAAAGTTTTTATTTAATGAATCATGTAACAGTAAAAATAGTATTTGAGGTCTAACATTTGGGTGATGAGGTGTTTGCCACAAGACTCGATAAATGTCTCGTCTCGAAGTAAGAGCGTACTTCTCGTCTCAACTTTGAGATGAGAATCGGAACGAGATAAGAAATTTCTTGCTTCGTGGATATTTTGTCCATAACATAGTAATAGTGACATATATATATATATATATATATATATATATATATATATATATATATATATATATATATAGTATTTCAAATGAGGACATAGTTAACCATGGACTAGAATATTTATTTCAAACTTGGTTAACGTTTTGAGTCAATTTTAATGAAATTTTAAAGCAATTTCTCACGAAATTTGAAGAAAAGACTACATAATAAGATATCACTTATGACATTGGACTATCATATATATATATGATAGTCTTATCTTTGCTTCATTGTTAATAATAATAATAATAATAATAATAATAATAATAATAATAATAATAATAATAATAATAATAATAATAATAATAATAATGAATTCTGCTAAAACACAATGAAGAGGTCTACACAAAACATACATTTATTTCTATGTCTAGAAGTTTTATTTTTGCTAGTAGACGTCAAGCGGATGTAATCTGCATCTCTTGGCAACGTTTAGCATTGTACAATTATACACTTTTGTTTCAATAGTGGCAAATGGGTTACGAATATCCATTGTTAAAGTTACTATTACTCATGATGATTTTGAGAAATTGAGCCTATTATCGAACTCAGCCGAGAAAATCACATTAAGAATTCGAAAGAGTTCGCAGAAAGAAGGAATTCGAAAAACAGCTATCTTTAACCCCTTCAATGTGGGTGGCGAGTTAACTCGTGTCTTCAAAACGCACCTGCTGTGCGGATGGCGTATATATACGCTTTCATTTTGCTTTGGCTATTTTGTATGGAGAATATGCTTGCGCATAATATGAGTAATGTTATTCCCGACAATATTTAGCGAGTTTGCGCTCACCTAGGAACCCCAAGAGACCACACAGAAAAATTGAGCTTGATCTGTTGAGGCATTCCCAAATTTGGTGTAACCTAACCATAGGATGATGATGATGATCATGATGATAACCATAAATACGATAATGACAAGTTATAGTAGCTAGTTAGAAGCAAAAAGGATCATAATGCCGAAAATTTCATTGTGATTGCTTGAGAGGTTCAAAAGTTATTAAAAGGTAACAAATTCCAATTCTGAAAAAAACCTACACTATTTACAGCGGTTCGCATCTGAAAATTACGCACTGAAGGGGTTAAAGAGAGGAGTAATGAATGAATTAGCATTATATCTTATAATGTTCATTATCGGGATTCTTAATAATAATAATAATAATAATAATAATAATAATAATAATAATAATAATAATAATAATAATAATAATAATAATAAACAAATCTGAGACGTGTTATAAATAGTCTCCTTTTACTTGTAGATCTTCCTTGGTTAGTATTGATTGGTCTTAATCTTCTTCACGAAGTTCACCTACATTTTTAAAAATATTGGTGAATCATTTAAAGGCAGCAAAGGGTAGAAAGAGAGCCAAGTTATAGCTACAAAATGCTTTTAAATAAATTAATAACAGGTTTGCAAAGCTTTTCTTACATCAGGAATTTGGAAGCGCAGTTTATGATGCCATGATTTTGGCACCAAACGTTATAGGAAATGACTTGAGAACAAGTTTAACTTTTTAAAAATAACTTTGCTGATCTTATCTGGTTCACTTTCTTTAAGTTTTAGTGTTCTTCATTCTATTTAACTTTTTCGATGAAATTTACAAAAATTGAGGTGAGCTTAGGAAAGACTCTTTGGTTTGAAATTTAACTATGAATTTCGAAAGTTGTTGCTTTCTCTAGAATAGAAATGGGTTTTAAAAATATTACCATTCTCTAAGGTTTCAGATGTTCATGTGTGATTATTGGTATAGGTAAATATGTCTTCATGGGTAAAGGGAAGCGTTATGGAAGTCTATTGTATCAAAAAGCAATTTAACAAAGTTAAGGCACAGTAGTTTGGGTCTCTGGTTTGAAATTGTGCAAATCTAAGTTTCTGAAAAGATATTGATTAAACGATATATCTGTTATATGTTCTTGCTTAAGTTACATGTTTAACATGTTTACATGTTACAACTACGAAAATTATATATAAAATTTGTTAGGTTGTATTGATAGCAAGCGCTTAAGAATTTTTCTTTGGAGCACCACATCATAGGTTAAAAGAACTGAGTCTCGAAACATAATCTACTTAATTTCTGTTGTGATTGACGATAAAATCAAAAACGAGTAAACATAGAATCCACGACTCAACATACATGCATTACAAAATACATACGAAGAGAATGTACATACGAAGAGAATGTTCATTATTTAAACGTATAACAATGTGGCACCATATTCAGAAGGGAGAAACACACATTTGCTTGTGCTAAACGTAATTTTGCTAATGAGTTTCATGCATACATTCCATCGAGTAATGTACACAGAGGAATGTATTAAATATGCATTTGTATTTATGTCCCTATAGTATATTTAAATTTATTTTTGTCTGTTTACGGATACATTGTTGATCATTTTAGTCAAATATATCTACCAAATATGTAACAGCATTTGTTAGCAGAATGTCAATAATAATTTTAATGAGTTTCATTTGTTCTCCGTTTCAAAATCTGTATGAGTAGGGCAATCAATTATAATGACGTGTTTTTTCGTGTCTCCAAATATTAATACTGGACATATTAATATGGAAATTAGTTAAAATTGCATCAGTTTTGTTTAGCTTCCTGAAAGGTAAGTTTTTACGACTAACATTGTTTTAACGAATACTGATTCAATAATTGCATATTTTTATGGTAGAAAATGTATTATTATTGCAACCATAACCTATAAACTGATATTGATTATTGGTAAGAATTGCTTTAAACATTGGACTAGCACAAAAGAAGGGAAAAGAAAAAAATTCTAATACTTCTTTTATGTTCGTTACAATGCATGCCAACAGGTGTTGATTGTAAAATTTTGGTTCATATTAGTTATTACATAAGTTGAAATGCAATAGAAATACTTGGCACTTCTAATTATTTCAAGTATCTAAGAACTAGACAAGTTGAAAATGCAATAGAACTTATTTTACTGCTAATTATTTCAAATATCCCGGAAACCCTTAATATAATATTATCTTGTTAAATTACCGGCTAGTTTTAAGACATGGGATAAATTGGTAAATGCAATTTATATGTCAAAGAGTTACTATATTACAGGAATAGACAATATATCTCAGCCAATATAATAAAATCAACATTTATTTCATACACATAGATACAGCATTAATGTTTGTTTGAAAATATAGTATTAATATTTATTCTACTTTTTCTTCTTTTGCTATTCTAATATTTGGAAAATATTTTGTGCTATATATATATATTACTGTGGTCTAAAATTTAGGGGAAAATATTTTTTTTAATTTCACTTGCGGCACCCCTCACATTTATTACACGACTGAAGATAGATACACTGGAAAAATTTTAAATTTGTACTACAATTTTTAATGGTTTTGCAAATTGAAATTTTGAATGCTATTGTCATATACACAGTTTTATACATATTGTCATATATTTTGTTACACATATTTATATATACATATTACACGATTATACGTAAAAGCACATCATTTTAGATTATATTTACATTATTAAAACTTTGTAAAATTCATTTGTTATCTCTATTTTCACACTTTACTTTCACACATTGAGTTTTACTTAGATATGGCGTTCTTTGAACAGTATGGATATTGCTTCCTGTGTTCCGCAACAATTTGAAATAGGTACTGTTTCTGTTCCTCGTCCTTTGTCATAATACCGTTATACTCTTGTATGAAGGCAACTTCGTGTTCTGCATGATCATTAACTACTTCATAACAAGCTAAGTAGTCAGTGATGGATTTCCGTGTATCCGGATTTTGTGCAAGAAATGTTCGAATACCTAGACGTTTAAAAAACTGCATCATGCTCTTCATTACCAAACTCTCGATCTTGGCATCCTGTAGTGAAACAAGAGCATCTCAAGGTATTTGCAGGGGTTTTGGATGCTCATCATTACTGGTATGTGTGTTCAAGTTTTTCACCATTTCTTGCTTTGTTTTTGCAGACAGTTCGTCGTCGAAGAACGCCAAGCCAATGAGTTCTTCGCCCAAGTACCAGAGATGACACGATTTTTTTCCCTGGACTTTGTAAACGCCTGGCTTGTTTGTTTCATATTTAAGGCTTTTCAGGAATTCGAGATCATTTCTTCAAGCAGGTGCAACAACTGGGGATAAGAATCACGCTTTCACATAAACTTTAACAAGGATCGTCCACAAAGTAATCAAACCTTTTTCTTGATGAGTAAGGTTGAATAGGTATCTAAAAAGTTATATTTTCAAAGTGTACAGTGCCTTTGTCATGTGGTGAATAGCTCCAGGTGCCGTAAATCACACTTCACGGGACGAGATTCCTCCAAGAAAGGGAATAGTCAGTTCCAATAATTCACGATACATTAAAGATGACTACTTGCGAAATCTGTAAGTTCAGCCTTGATATTAGCCAAATCTGTATTTCATTCCACAGAATCATAGTATGTGTGATCCAAGGAGTTCTAAGCTTCATTCAAAGACTTGAGCATTGCTACGTATGGACCGGAAGATACACTTCTCCCATACATCCCTTAAAAACTGCAGTCAAATCTATCACCAGTGTATGGTGACGACAATCTAAATACAAAAGGCTTTTTTTAATTTCCTGCTCCATTATGACACAAGCGTCGCTGTCGCGACCTATATTGCTGACAGTTGTATCTGAACACATTGCGTTTACCTGTTCAATAATATCCCATGACCTCAATGCACCTACCACGACATCTGCTTGGGTTTGTACAGTTCCAAGTTTCAGTTTTGGGACTCCGACCAATTGAATTTTCCCATGCCAGATACTATTACAGGCAGGCCATCGATGGTTTCTTTTCCTATATGTCTTGTAGAATTTTGCTATCCCAATCAACAACGAGGGCGCTTGTTGCTTGGAATTTGCTCTTTATGATGGCATCTGACTCAAGACGATTGCGTTCGCAGGCTCGTTTGATGGATGAACGACTGAGGGAAACTTCGTCCAGAATGTGGCCCAAACCTTTAGCCGTTACTGATATAACAAAAATTGCTTCTCTGTCAGTTAATTTCGATCTACCTAACATAAAAGTAAGTTCGGGAGTAACATATTTCTTCCAGGTTTCCTGCTTTCGTTTTGTGTCAGAGGACTTGCTGCTGCGTGGGTTTCTATTCGTCATCAGAGTAGATTTTACTTGGTTCCAAATTACTGCCATAGTTACTATCGCTCGAAACCAACAGCGTAACTGCGTTAGTGGCAGTGTTAACACTAGTACTTACTCCCATCAATTCATGGTTTCGTTGCTTCTTTTTTCTCCGTCTTGGCTTCCTTTTGACCAAGAGTTTTGTCCATTGACATAATACAACCTCATCCTTCCTCTTCCCTATAAGCAATGACGAAGTTCTTGTATTTTTGATTAGTGTAAGAGCATCAGCATGTGCTATATCAAATAAATTATGCAAACTTGGTTCGTTCTCTTTCTGTTTGATACATTTTCGGTTCTTGTTTTTTTTTTAATTTGTCCATTGGTCCCTCAATCTTTCGAGTTAGGCAGCTGCATGCTTTTCCTCACGAATTAATATACGAGTCTTTTCCCAAAATTGTACAGTTTCTCGTATAACATCTGTAGCACTATCATGGATTGTTTTTTTTAAAGGTTAGATGATGGTGAAAAAATACACGCAAAATATCGCCATTCGAAAGTAGCTTACTTCCGGTCAGAGTTTCTTTATCTGTTCCTAGTGAATAAAGTCTACTCATATTCCTATTGGCTTCTGCCATGACACTAACAAAATATAGGCTATATCGACTTTATCCCAAACTCAGTACCATACCACAGTCAAGCCAACACTGCAACACCACTCTTCTAGCTTTAGTTCTGGTAAACAAACGGAAAAAATCAGCCGCTACGATTCGGTATTATCAGCTTACTGCTACGAAATATCTCACCGACTGCGGTGTTCCTGGATTATAATAGTTAAACAAATGAAATGCGAGTGCCGCCATCAGAAAACAAAGAGCAACTGCAACTTATCAATTGAGACGAAAAAAGTTATTATTATTATTATTACTATTATTATTATTGCTGAACTTGTAACGTAGACGGGGACAAATTCGTCATTGCAGTGAATATTGTTTAAAATGTGTAAAGTTTACATTGTTTCTAATGGCATGATAAATACAAAATGCAACAGATGAATCAAAGAGAATGATATATCAATATAACATAAGACAATCTTTGTTAATCATTGTTGGAACAAAATTTCCTATAGAGGAGAACAAATCCACAAAACTAGAGTGTATCGCATTGTCAAAAGAGCGACAATGTAGCACTAATGTTGTTAAATTTTAAGTCTATTGCGCAACCTCTAAATATAGAGCTATTGATTTGAAATTTTGCATGTTTTATTTATTTAGGGGGTGCCATGGCAAAATTTCAAAATTTTGGACCACACTAATATATATATATAGAAAGCTTGACTAACTGATTAATGCACAGACGAAACTGCTTACGCTAGGATCTTGAAACTTCCGCAGTGACATGACGTAGAGTACCACTAAGGAAGGATTTGTGGTAACTCCACACATGAAATTTTCTGTTGGCCTAATTATAATTTTAGAAATCA
This sequence comes from Thermobia domestica, assembly GCF_964235325.1. Classification (NCBI taxonomy): domain Eukaryota; kingdom Metazoa; phylum Arthropoda; class Insecta; order Zygentoma; family Lepismatidae; genus Thermobia; species Thermobia domestica. The sequence continues at coordinate 194,031,938 of NC_137455.1, read as the reverse complement.
AAACGTTATAAATAATCCTATATAATACAAGGAATACAAGAATAATATTTTAAACCATAATATTATACACAGAATACATGGAAAATAAGTTGTGATGAGACATACTTCAAGTGTTCAATTTTAGATTAGTAAGATTTGAAATTGAACTTTCACCTTTTATTTTTAGTTGTTGTTAGTAATCACTTGTTGAAAGCATCACAACCATAAGTATCCAAAGTGCCTGACAAGAAAATTGCAGCAAGTTTCCCAACTGTTTCCATTCAAATTATAAGTTCATTTGCTTGTTTTGACAAGCAAACAATTACTACGTATCATATCGTACATCAATATCGTACTCTTATACCTTATTCCTATTAAAATACTTTCTTATCAAACAATTTTCTAATCACTTTCTTTTGCTATTGTAGCTATCCATTCAGCATTGTTAACTCCTTCTGAACTTTTCTAAAACTTCCTTGAATGTGCATTTCATTAGCTTAATAGGTTAATTATCTTCATTCTTTCCCATACCCACATTAACAGTGTTCCATTTGATTTTCATGGCTCTTTCGCTTAATTGCTGCTGCTGTTAATGACAATTGAAATACCAAAAGTGTATAGAGCACTCCTGCTAGAGGGTAGATTAGCCAACACTCAGAAAATGGAGCGTATACAAGCCGACAGAAGATGAGAGAGTTGACATCCATATGCCTTATCAACGTATAAGAGCACAATGTAAATCCACGATTGAGTAGGAACGTGGTCATATATTAGGTTGCTGCGAATGGAATTTCCGCCCCAAGTACGTCATTTCCAATGAAACAAGAAATACAAATTACTATATCTGGTGAATCAAGATAGTTTTCGTCTACGACCATACATTTTTCTACTGGTTCGTCAGGATTGGAGTAGTTTCATACTACAACTCACGGAGAGCCTGTGCCATTCTTTGCGCTACATGTAAACAAGCAGTGTAGTCCAACATAAGAGCACCATATTCAATTATCATAATAAGCCATTCCCCAGGAACACATCGAATGAGTGTTTAAATCGATGGCTTGACGTATACAGACTTGGATAACAGCAAGCCTTACTGACATATTAAGATTACAGGTATTGTAGTTTTGAATTTTTAACAATTTTGTATATTTGTTTTATGATTCTTTGGTATAAATTTTATTGTATTTACGAACATCTTGACTTTCATCGTGTTGCAATAAATTATAAAGAGCAATGTTAAGCTGTAAGTGTGGAATAATTAAATCCTCCAGCGTACTCAATCAGTCTCTAAAATTACCCTAGAATGCACAACGGGAGTCAGAAATGACCCATTAGATATTTTATTATGCGGTTTTTAAAATAATATTCCTTGTACAGCTTTAATTTTGTGTGACATTTTCTACATGTATATTTATCGCTTAAAAATTAAGAATTTAAAGATGTTTGTTTGCACACATTTTCAGAAATGTAGTATCTTTATATCTACTTATTTTGATATCATGGGTCATGTCTGATCAACGATATATCGTGATGGTATAATAACTATAATAACTACAAAACAATACCTTATTGTAAGAAAGAGTTTGCTTACACTCCTAAAGCATGTTTTGGTTACCATAGAAAGATTTGGAGTTACCTGTGATATCAGTCATAGCCTTCACACGCTAACAGTAAGTAGGAAGAGAAGAACGTTATAAATGTCACACAAGCAAGGACAAAAAATCTTTAAAATTTTGCATGAAGCGTAAAACGTACGTATGCAATGAACATTCTGTTGCATTTGTGGTTTGTGAAGATTATAGCTAAAATGTGATTGTTACTATATAGGCCAAGCAGTGCATTTTAAGGGTTATGCTCCTTGATATTTTGAATAAAGAACTTAAATAAAATTTAAAAATATCATATGAAAATAAAATTCAAGTTAAAAGTCCAATAAATGAGCAAATATAAAACAAGATATAAACTTTTCTTCAAGTCACTATTCCTAGTATACTTATAACATTGAGACTGAGTATGGGTCAGAAATGACTCATGTAATGAGAAGTAAGATAAAATTTATGTTGTGCTATCTAGAGTTACTATTAAAATAAAGTTTCGGAAATACGTGGGTCGTTCAAGATATAAGTGTTCCTAAGCTGTAAAAAATGTATTTTTAAGATACATTTGTAAAATTTACATACATGTGTGGGTGAGTCCTTCCTCATCTCTCAACATAATTTCCATTGAGTTTCAGGCATTGTTTCACCGTTGCACCAATTTGTCCAAACCCTTTGCAAAAAAAATCAGGGCTCTGGTTATTCAGCATTCTCCTCGCATTCCCTTCACTTCCTTATCACCTGTTGATAGGAGACCAGGTCGCTTATGTCGAACCTGAATTCTTCTTTAGGGACATGCATTTCGACATAAGCGACGTGGTCTCTTCTTGTTGACGATAACACCCACCTCCACTCAGCACGCAAACAAGACACAAAATTGAAGAATTAGGATGGGAACGGCTGGTCATCTCACCATACAGCCTCAATTTTGCGCTGAGTTACTTCCATACTTTCCGGTGTTAAAGTCTGCATTCCAAGGTACGTTTCGAAACAGATAAAAAAGTGAAGTGAAATGTGAAGAAAGTGCTAAATGACCAGAGCCCTGATTTTTTTGCAAAGGGTTTGGAAAAATCGGTGCAACGGTGAGACAAATACTTAAATCTCAATGGAAATTATGTTGAGAGATGAGGAAGGACTCACCTACACATGTATGTAAAGTTTACAAATGTGTCTTAAAAATACATTTTTTACAGCTTAGGGAAACATATCTTGAACGACCCACGTACATTGAATTTTAACGAAGTTTGTCAAGAAACCGACACAAGTTAAGAAAATGGAATGTAATTTAAGACTAATAACAACTTCATTGAAATTATTCTATAAAAGCGATTACATTTACCACTTCATATTAAATAGTATCGTTTTGGATGATCTCCAAAGTAGTGATATAAAATGCATTGAAGTTTGTGTAGATAGCTGGGTAGGAGATGACCTCTAGTCTTGGGTGTTGAATAATGAAAGAAGTTTGGCCAACGCACGCAATATCTCACTCCTTCGTATGCTCCTGGGAGCAAGGGTTGGAAGTAAGAGGACATTTATTACTTGTGTCCAAAGGAAGCAGCAGCTATATTTTGCAAGCCTTATATATTTATATAGTGTTATGAAGAGCAGAAGGAATTTTAATGGAACCACAGAGAATTCATTTCATACTATCTTCACTCATTCATTAGAATTTATAATCTGTGATAGAAGTAAACACATAAAAATACACGAGTATTCTAAACTCAGATGCTTCTTGATTCCCATGGCGTTTCTCTATTTAGTTTTTCAATTAAAGATTCACAAGGAGTTTCGGAGCTTAGAATTCTCATTGGATGTGGTATTTGGTATTCATTAAAATGTGTTTTACATCGTTATTTCAAGACGTTCGTATCATTACTATGGTACATACATATTGAGATTACTTAATTATTTCCGTATGAGTGTCACATTCACATATGTGTTAGGGCATAAGTATTTCACCATAAGCGGTAGGTCACTTGTTACTAGATGGAGAATTTCATGAATTACGATATCATGCTACTAGCTACATTTTATTGTGAAACTGTTTCTCTTTAACATTGTCTATAAATTGTACCATCTTTTCTGTCTTTTTCTCTTTCACAACATATTTAACAAATCCCTTTAAATTTGTTGAAACTAATATGCTAATCATATCCTATGACTCTTTTACATTATGTTTAGTATTATTTTTTTACAACTTTTCCTAACATGTAATTGTATTTCTAATTGCTAATTTTTAATATTTTTCTCAATATCCTTGTTTCGAAAGAGTATAGCCATTTGAATCGCTTCTTTGCAACATCTGCTGTACTGGTCCATACATTAGAATAATATTTTGTAAATTCTAGAGACCCAAAATATATATTTTCTACTTTCTTTTAACTTCCTGTCATTGTTCTTATTTATACCTCGATTTCTCCTTCATACTTTTTAATTTTATTAAAAATAAAACTGTAGTTGTATATACCAGCATTAGTCATCCTAAAGTTTCTTCTAAGAAACGTTACTGCATAACAAAGAGGCTTATTGTGTTGGAGATTATTTTTATTTCTTTAAAAGAACACAATTTAGGAACTTGACGTGATATTTAAATATTAAGTTTTTGCTCCTGAACTTTGTGACTGAAATGAATAAATAATTATGAAGATAAAATTATAAATAGTACTAAAATTATCAATAAAATTACAAAATGTATTTTATTATTTGGTATGAGTTAATCCGATTCGGAATTTCATAAATTAATATTTAGTTAGGAATCCTATAAGTTCCCTTAATTCATTTCTTTGAAAATTGTCCAGAGAAAGCAATTTATCGATTTGGTGTTATCTTTTTCAGCGATGTTTCTTTTATCATAAATCAAACACTGAAGTACTAGACTTTACTCATACTCGTGAATTATACATATTATGGAACAGAGAGAGTGAGAGAGAGAGAAAGTGAGAGCTCTGTAAATTTAGAAATTCCCTCCGAAGTAGATCTCACTAGCTCTCGAAAAATTACTGCTTCTACTAGGTATAATTGCACATGTCACTATCTTGCATTGCTCTATATACTGACTAGTTTGCATAGTCTTCGTGGTTTGTTCACTTTGTAGCATTTATTTGTTATTTTGTACGTTTTCAGATAGTGTTTTATCTTTACTGTCTTTCTTAGTTTAACATCACAAGATTATGCATTGAGGCTAAGGAAGATAGTAATAATAGAGTCATCATCATCATAGGTATTCTGCTATTATTGGCAGGTCACTTGCCGCAACTGAGAAGCTTCTATGCTGCACGGTCGTCCACCAACCTCTTCGTCTTCACTTACGATTTTTTGTTTTGATATTTTCCATCGATTGTAGCCTCTTTCGTCCCTCCCTCTTTCCTGGCACCATACACTTTAGCATGTCCCTCGTGATACAGTTCCTTCTCCTGTGTTCGAACCAGTTTCTCTTCCTCTTCTCAATAATATCTAAAACAATTCTTTTCTCCCCCATCATTTCTAACACCATCTCATTTGTTTTCCGTTGGACCCACTAATTCTTTTTATTCTTCTCCACACCCGTATTTGGAAAGCTCCCAGTCATTTTTCATCATTTATGCGTAATGTCCATGTTTTTGCCCCAATACTACACACGGACATATACTCCACACGGAGCTTTTCATGGGTGAAAATTGAGAGGAAATAGAAGAGCTTATACACAGAGTGTTTGTTCACCACAAACCTCACGTTGCCAGAGCTGCGACCGAATTAGGAACTCCACTTTAGGATCGTGATTAGAATTAACTTTTCATTAGTAATTCGTACTGCACCGCGATCTTTTAACATATTAATTGCGAAATGGCCGCGTGCCATATCAAGCACTCAAGTATGTTTTAACCGGCCCCCAATATTTATTCTTTTCTTTAAAAAGACTACACATAACACTGCGTAGTTGACTATCACAATATACCTGAATCGAGACTGAGATTTGTTTTAACATTTGAGTAATAAAAATATATTCTCAAATTGCCATCATTACATGATTATTTTTAATTTGGTCATCTTTCATTTTTTTTTTCGTCCTGGCACTCAGTGCATTGAAAATTCACCGTCACTGTTTCCATATATTATTTTGAAACTTATGCAACCCAAACGCTCCTTCTGTGCAGCGGTACAGTATACACTCAGGCTGTATGCGCCATAAGACAGTCTTTCCCAACACTTTATATTACGATCCTTTTATGACATCGTCTTGCCAGAAATTCCAGTAAGTAATTTCCAGTTCGTTATAAACTTTTGGATTAATGCCGCGTATTGCTTAGTGTTAGTTATGTGTGTAAGCCTTATATAGGAATAGGAGTAACAGCATGGAAATAAAAATATGTCTATCTAAATAAGAGATTGAATATAGTCTTTGAAATGTATACATTTCCGCTAAAAGTTTCTAATTACATTAATCTTTTTCACCTCCCTTCGTATCCTCATATATTTCTCTTGTGAACCAATACAGGTCGCGATCCTCCTGATTGAGATATCCCGATGTGATGCAAACTTCCATACTGTTTATGAGTAAATTATTGTGTATTTTATTCATTGAACATCATACGCACATTAAATAGCAAGAATTAGGGGTTAAATAGCAGATGAGTTTGATAAGGGCGTTAACTATCGTTTTATTTATTATCTATGTAAAAAATAACATAGGTTCTACATGAAAGACCATGTTTCACTAGAAGGGTGTATGTGGTTTGCAAGAAATCTGAAAATTTTTCTCGGAGACACGAATAAAAATTGCCCCTTTCTTTGCTTAACTTTAAAGTAATATTTTACTATAAAGCTTCATATTTATTAAACTCGTAAATTTAGTGTTAGCTATCCGAATCTTAAGGAAATTTACACGAATGAAAATTATGAGTTGAAAATACATTTCAAAAAAGGAAAGCAATGATGATTGTAATGTAGTGCGCCTACACACAAGGTTATGACATAAAAAGGATCGCCGAAATTTTAGATCGAGACAAAGTTAGTTGAAACTAGCAAGAATCTTATAATGTGTCTAAAAAGGGGTAATTTATACAACAAATTTACACTACATCTTGGAGATGTCCATCATAATCCAAAAGGGAATGTGGTGCATGCAGAATTAATCAGAAACTGTATTTAAATACGAATCTGCCCTTTATCTGTAGCTTTAGATAAATTATGAAAAGAATCATTCTGACATCATTTGACTGAAGTATACGCGTTTAGTCTTCTAGATATATTATATTTAATGTAGGCTTTTATATGATAATAGTATGAATCATCTTATGCGTTGTCCATTTATCAGAATCTATGGAAAAAATAATATCCGCTAAACTATAATAACTTAAGTTAACACGTTCTTTACTCCTGAGTCATGATTAACTACATTGATTGGATTCAGTTGAAGAACACGGACTTCATTGTGTTTTGTACTTGTTAATTAGTTCAATGAGTTCAAAACGTAAGAGAAACGCAGAAAACGTGACAGATACAAGGTAAGAATATTAAAATGGAAAATTGGTAAGAGAGATTCATAATAATTTCCTCTTATGTTCAAATCAATTAACTTAACTTTACATTTTTCTAGTTTATCTCCTCGAAATGGAAAGTACATTTGTTTAAGGTTTAAAATTGACTGTCTATATGAAAAATCTTTTCTGGAAATATCTACTATTGCGACAATTCTTGCAAATCAATCTGAATGAGTATTTCTGAATATGCATTATGGACTGACGCAAAAAATGATAATAGAAACAACAGTTAAAAGATATGTTAATTTTTTAATTATCAACATTTTCCCTGATGTTTTCTATTATTCATGTTGAACTTTCTTTCCTTTTCTAAGAGAAAGTGCGAGAATATTATTTCGCACTAATTATGTAAAAAGGGGATGGAGTTATTGTGTCCTTAAATTCTTCATATAAATTGAATGTGAACAATTTTGAAAAATTAGATTAGAAGAAAAAGCATTCCTTGATTTAGTAAGTGTCTCAATATGAAGAGTACGGGGAAAAATAAGGAATGTTCATGTATGTACTTTTTCGGGTGCTTTGTCCTATCTGCTGGTGATTCTTGATACTACTTGACTGTATATGCCATGCATGCGTAAATGTAGAAATGTCCATTTAAAAAGGGACAATGATTTAACTAACCCTATTCTTTTTACGCAGTTTTCAATATTAAAACGCCGTTTTCTCGAAAATGTAGTTTTGTGACATTCTTTCTTTTTCTCCCTTACCCTTCATATGGGTATTTTATGAAAAACTTGTGAACTAGTAATGTCTTAGAACTAAAGAAAAATTAATTACGTTTGGTCACGTTAAATATGAGCATTAATTCTTCATACGGAAGATTGCATCAAAGAAATTACTATACTTAGTATACCATACATCCTCTTTTGCAGCCTTTTCTTGCAAACATATATATTGAAACAAGCTAGGAAACTACAATGGGTACTAACCTTTTTAATCCTTGAACGCTTGAGATAAGTCCGTTGGACTTACTTCATTCCTATTTGCATCATAAAACATTTAAAATATGCCATATAAATTTGTGAGTTGGATGCTCTTCTAATTTATTTTCAATGCACAACCAAGCTGACGTGTATTCGACCTGACACATTTATACTAACACTTAATAACCTACTACGGAAGTATTGTTTGGATGACCAATGAAAAAGTATATTTGCTCGTTTCGTGAATATTTCGCTTACTTTTCCTTTTTTCAATGATTGCTGTCATATTCAGTGCCACATCATTGATGATGATATTAGGGTCTGTAATCTTTTAGAAAAAATAATGGATCTTTCTTAGGTGATGAAGATAGGGTTCACTAACTTGAAAATGAGGTTAGTGATGGTGCTAATGTAAGTATGAACGATGATTACAACAATACACTTTATGGAAGTGAGGATATTATTGATGTTAGTAACGATAGTCAGTATTATTTCTGGAGAAATATGGAGGAATGGAGCAAGAGCTCCTATCAACAACATCATAAAAATTGCAATATCCAAAGTTATCATTTCACCTGGCAATCAAGTGAAGAGTACAAGGGATATTACACAGTATACTCAATGAAAGAGTGAAATATATCAGTGAGGAAGCAGTACAAATATTAATGGGAAACAAAGAAAGGCATCCTGGAAACACTGTGATGAAGTGTAAATTAGTGTATTTTTTAGACACTTCGTCACAGTCGGTCATCTAGAGACGCACTATCAAAAAGTTTTTTTTTATATGTGGAACCCTTAATATGGTCTCCAATACTTCATGGAACCATGAATGTAGACATATTCAATTAAATAATTTTGTTTCTTCGTTTCGATAAAAAAAGGAAACTAGGAGACAATACTGTACAAAAGAAAAATTTATACCGAATTCGTAGTGTGGAAGAAGCGATCTTTACTGAATATTATCTTCCAGATAACAATATAACAGTGGAAGAACAATTAGTGCCACTACATAGAAAGTGTTCATTATTCCATCAATATATGGTTTCTAATATGCACAAATGTGGAGCGAAAAATTTCTGGATTACAAATTCAAAGAATCTCTACTCATCGAAAGGTTTGTCGTATTTGGGGTAGGAGAGTACTAACAGAGCCACAAATGTAGGTTTATAGGTAATTCTTCACCTCACACAACCTCATAATACGAGCAATAGGAATGTGACATGTATCTTGTTTATTGATTTATAACTAAGCAAAACATTGTTGCGTAACGTCTTTATATTAGTGAACACGGTAAGAAAGAAAAACACCTCTTTCCAATGGACTTTCAACCCAACAGAGCTAAATAAACCATGCTTTCTCTCTTTGGTTTCTCGAAACTTCTATCTCTAGTTTTTAAAACTTAATTGCACCTGCAGAGAGCATCATGCCCTGCTCGAAGGAAATTGTTCTGAAGAAAGCAAAGAGACCAGACATTATTTCGTACTATCGTGTAATGAAAGTAAAGGAGAAGGTGTCAGTTTAGATCAAAAAGTCCACTTATATTCTTGTAAATAGAAGAGAAATTGTTGGTCATTTGGATTTTTCCTTAACATTATAGACATTTGCTGGCTTGCTGTTTATGTTGTCTGACTCTTGCTGATCCTTTAATAGATGATGAACGGGAGAAAGGCCAGATGCAGATATTTGTTGATTGACTCGGTAATGTGCCTTATACAGTTACCATGGAAAAAGGATCCAAACTCCAAGTTCAAGGGAGCATCAAACTACAATGGATGTTCCAGTTGAGAAAATTCGAGGATACAAATCTGGTCAAAATACTCATCCGTCAGCAAGTATATTGTGTCTAAAAATCATCCAAGAAAATAGTTGATGCTTGTGGGACTGTAAGAAAACGAAAAGTTAGAATCAAATTTCTTCAAGTTCAAAAGAAATTCCAGTTCAAAACTCTTGGGATGACAAAGGAGATGTGTTTTGTGTATATAAAAATAACTGCAAGATATGTAACAGATGTGTTTCCTTATAAATTACACAATCTGGAAAGAACGTTGTGTTTCATATGTTGAAATCTGAAGAACAAGTTATTACTTTGAACTGAGGCAATAAAATAGGCCTAAATATTTTACTTGCTACTTCTTAACCGTTAAAATAGTAAATAAAGACATATAAGTAATTTCTAAATGTAATATATAAGTATCTAGTACTCTACAAAGTAACCGAACTGCGATGAGTCCAGCAGTTAGACTTATTTAGTTGTAATAAATCTCAGGCTTACTATAGCTTAAATTTATTAAGATGAGTGGGTGTGTATGTAATGGTATTTATATTATTATTATTCGTAACATTTATTTAAAGCAATTACTTAAGAAAAGAATTAGTACTGTGTTATTATTGCTTTCTTATATTCACGTTAAAATTCCTTATGCTAACTGCTATCTGGGATTTGGAGCGTTTTAAAATATGATACATTATATTGTATTATTATCTAATTCTTCCCTCTTCACACACAAACTCTTGCCGATGTGGTTACCAGGGAAATTACAACTATTTTTAGCTCCTTAAAAGTTCATTTTCCGTCCTCTTTTACAAACGATTTAGATACAGAGAGAATAATCCCTTGAAGATCTAACTTCAATACTTTAGAACTATTGAATAATTTATTACGCAAAAATGAGGATACTTGTGTAGTTGTTCTAAAATGAAAGAATTATAACATTTCATTTTGAGTCAATTTTGAGTTAATTTCATGGACAGATATGTTTACTCATAGTTTCATTGAATTTCGCGTCTCAAAATTAATAATCAAACTGTAATTAGAATTTATCCAAGTGCTTGAATTTCTCCATTGGTGTGAGAGGCACATCTTTGTATTTTATTATTCCTTCAAGTATTAAACTAAACTAACATCTTATAGGCTTAGTTCTAGTTTGAGATTGTAGCAGTTAATGCCAAATGCAAGTACGCGCATATAACTTTCAAATAATGTACTTGTTAAAGTGATAAATTAGGCGGAATTAAAAATAGGTGTAAATGATGCACACTGCAGACGAAAGGATCTTTGCTAATAAAACTATTGAATTCCTTCCACCTGTATTCAGAGTAGTAACCTGCAATAAAAACAGTAGTATATATCTTGCAATATGTACTAGCTTTGCAATATGTATTAGAACATATTAATTATTACCTTGGTGACAAACAAACAGATATCTTATGCACTAACATAATTGGTCTATGTTTTTGCGTAAGGAAAAATGAGAATAGAGACAGAGAGGAAGGGAAATCATCAGTACAAACCAAATAATGCACATTGATTTTGAAATATACAAACTGGAACACATATGCGAGTTTTAAGAGAGGATACGAAGACTTGCTCTTTGTGTAAAATATAATTAAATATCTAATGTTACCAATGAGTGTAAAATCCAATAATCAACCCTATAGGATCTCACACATATATACAAATACAATATTACCTGTAAGTTTTGGATTTTTGCATATTATCATCTTTTATCTAATGTAATATCGATATGCTGCATCCGTTGCCATTTCTATTTTCACTCTACATAAATGCATAATTCATAGTAAAATTAATTTCCCCCGTTTTACTTCATTCACTAAAATAAACACCTGGAAGGACGAAGTTTGAGTTCATTGGTGGTCAATCCACAGTATTTCCAGTGTTATGTGAAGAAGAGAAAGGGTGCGTGAATCATAACTTGTTGAAACCAAACATTTCTTACCTGTTTGCTGGTGGCCATGACTCATCTCAAGAAGGCAGTTGACGAAATTCTTCTGCTGTTTGTAGATTTTGATTGAGACTCTTACACTTAAAAAGAAGTCCTCCAAATTGTTCATTCTCAGGCAAAGAATTGCTGTAGATTAGCTTCAATTGATGGGGAAAATATATTCTATAAAGGTAGTATTACTATATATTTTTAAATTATAAGTGCCCGTTGTATTGTATATTTCTTGAATTATATGTGTCTACTTTACTCTATATAAAAAATGGACAGTGCCAATTTTATGTATCTGAAAGATTTCGGAAATGTAAACAATGCAGATTCTGTAAAGGCAGCACTAAACAAGTATTTTTTAAATTTGATGTATATATTTTAGTAGAAGAAAGCAGTTATATTTCGGCTGTCCGGTAGCTAATTTGAAAACTCTATTAAAATTCTATAAGTGGTGTATATGAATATGAATCAAATTTCTGTCCCTGTTTACCAAACAATAAAAACCTAATTTACATGAACATCGGTAGTGAAGCTTTTTTCATTGAAATTATTATTCAGTTGTAGTGATTGTTTCATGTTAAATTCATTACACAAAAGCACGGAGACTGAAATACAGTACTTTTGTTTTAATGTTACTTTAATTGGTCATCGACACAACTGTTATATTGGCCTGGACCTGCATTTTCAATGACATCCGAGTGAAATGTGTACTTTTGGATTAGAATTCAGGAATCTAACTCCTCATTTTCGGGTTAGTATTATTTGCCTTTGTACGTTCAATGCTCTACTGTAGTTTCATTTCATTTAATTTAAAACAATGTATAAAGCTTGTATAAATGTACTAAATATTATCCGAATAGCACAGCCAATACCGTTGCAACTAATCCAAGACTGAAATTCGTATTTCATGTAAATCAAGTGCTTCAAGGAACACTGAAAAAATTCTAATTTCTTACCAAGTAGCATTTCATCATCTAGGGAAAGAGCAGTGGTCATTGGGAAAATGCTCTCTGGATTCTCCACCACTCGTTCAGCTCCGAACTAGCGTGTAAGCCGGTCCAGAGTACACAGCCCGAGAAAGTGATGCCAAATAACTTGGAGTGTTACGTGAAAAAAGATTGTAGCAAATATTTTGCACTTCTTGTATTCTCAAGGATAAGTTTACAAGCAAAGTCGTTGTGCAATACTATTTTAATTCTCAGAAATTGTAAGTTGTCTAGTAGAGTTGACAGAGGAAAATCATATTCACGGAGAAATTAAATGTCGACTAAAAGCAGGGAATTCATGCTACTATTCGGTTCAAAATCTCTTGTCGTCGTGAATTTTGTCGAGGAATTTGAGACTTAAAATATACAAAACGATAATCATGCCTGTTGTTTTGTATGGCTGCGAAACATGGTCACTTACTCTGAGGGAAGAACATAGACTGAAAGTATTTGAGAACAAGATCCTGAGACGAATATTCGGACCCAAGAGGAACTGGAATGGGGAATGGTGGAAACTTCATAACGAGGAACTACATAATTTATATGGTTTATCCAACATTGTTAGGGTCGTCAAGCCTAGGAGGCTTAGGTGGGCGGGTCATGTAGCTAGAATGGAAGAAAGTAGAAACGCTTTCAAAGTCTTGACAGGAAGACCAATCGGAAAACGACCATTAGGAAGACCTAGGCGCAGATGGGAGGACAATATTAAGATGGATCTCGCAGAGATTGGAATACAGTTAGCTAAGGATAGAAGTCAGTGGAGAGCTTTTGTGAACGCGGCATTGAACCTTCGGGTTTCATAAGCCATAGAGTTAGTTAGTTAGTTAGCTTGCTGACGGAGTTGCAAGTTTGAGTTCCGTCTATTATAAAATGGATAATTGGGTAATATTATTTTGAATTTTGTTCAACTTTCCAGTTTTCATGTATATTCTACAGAGCTTCTTTATGGTTATATGGCTAACGTGCACGTCTTTAACAAAGAAGATTAGGGTCCGACTTCGAGTGGGAGTTCTATGGTACGGATTGCACGTTAAGTTGTGAATTATCCTCTTATTCAGTCTTGTGCTGAAAGGGACTTTTGACTTGAGAGAACCAATCAATCCATTTATTCTGCAAAGCATAACCATTAATTGGTTGTTTTTTTTAGTTTAGAGATATTTCCAGCACCGAGGCTATATGAGACGTGATTTACTGTTAAAAATGGGTAAAGATCACAACTCGAATTTGTATCCCAGGCCACTGCTATCGAATGCTGATCATGTGAGTTACTCACTTGGTCATGAAGAGGCACAATTAGACATTAGGTGTTCTAAATAAATAAATAAATAAATAAATGTTTAAACTACATTCGAAATACAAAAGAACTTATCTGTATATTAGATCCAAATTGAATTGTTAACAGCAGATAAATTATATCACCATGGCGCATCATCTGACAATGTCAGAAATCCGTATCTATACTATTTGCATGATATAGGTGTAAACCTTGCCTAATCCACATATTTGCGGCTTTTAAATAAACAGAAAATTGTGATTTTCTCGAAACCAAGTTTTCATCAGATGCAATTTTTTGCCTGTAGGCGGCAGATACATGAAGTAATTCTAAACAAGTATTTTTGTCATGTAGATAGATTGAAAAGAAAAGGGATAAAGTTTTACGCAAGTTAAAGAATGCAACAATATCTCGTTTTCTCGAATCCTAATTTAACGTAGACTGTTTGTTTCTATATTGTTACAATGCAATTTTAACATGGAACCTTATATGTACCCAAATGCATGCATTATTTTTTTTATTGTTTTTTAAACTGCGAGCCTTAATAAGAAAATTTACAGGTAATAGTATCTTCAACGTATTAGTGGGGTTTGATGCTATCTAACAGCCTGATGTATAACATCTCCTACTTTTGTTTCAATAGTAGAAAATACGATATGATAGCTACCATTGAAGTCACACTTCCTGTGAATATGTTAAAAAATTGACTTCATTAACAAACTCGGCCGAGTAATAGTTCAAACTATTTAATGAAAAAAGCAGAATTAAAAAAAATGTTTTTGTTCAGAAATTATCAGAAACAGATAGCTATTGTTAAAGTTACAGTAGTTCATTATGATGTTAACGTATTGAATCCATTAACGAACTCGGTCGAGATAATCTTTCTAGCTATCAATTCTGAAAAAAAGAAAACACTATCGTTCAGGATTTATCGTGCAGAGTAACGGAGTACTTACATACGTACGGGCATATTAAGAAGATGATTCACTTGTGTGATCCTAATAAATCGTGTGTGTATGTGTTATCTTTATGTTTTAATCAATGTAGTTATCAATGGCGACTAATAGTGACGTAGAAAGAAAAATGAAATGAAATCTTTCGGTTTTATGTCCCACGATTATGCAGGCGAGGCTGAAGAAGACGGTGATGTTGAGAAATGTATGGAATGGTGGAATAAAGAAAGTAGTAGGAAACGGGAGAATCCAGAGAAACCCACCCACACGGTATTCATTACCACAAAGTTCACTTGGCGTGAGCGGAAATCAAGCCAGGGACCCCGTAGCAGAAGTGCACGCTCTACCACTGAGCCACCATGGCCCATGAAGTAGAGAGAAAATTGTATATAATAAACATTCTTCATTTTATAAATTCTTGTCCCACATAAGTTGATAAACAATCAAAACAGACTCTCATACTCACCTTCTCGTTTCCATTGCGAAACAAGAGAATAAGTTGATGACCATATCATGGAAGGAAATTTTCTGATCTTGTCAAATCTTGGTTTTCATCTCGTTATTGTTTCCTTTTAGTCACTACCAACAACTGATATCAGCAATAACTATTTGAATTTAATAGAATTTTAAAATGAACTTACTAGAAATAAGAACTAAGTAGTCATGAACTTAATTTCAACGATTCTGTTATTTAAGAGTCGGGAAGGTAAAGCAATTTAATCATGTTGACATTCCACCTTTGTTCCGAACTTGAAAATTCAACATTGATAGTCTTCCATACGATAGGATGGGACAATTATACATATAAAGTATCGGCCAAGTATATTAGCATGAATTCAGCTTTTCTAAATGCTAGTGTCTTGTGTAATTAGTGTATACACACACACACACACACACACACATATATATATATATATATATATATATATATATATATATATATATATATACATGTGTGTGTGTGTGAGTGAGTGTGTGGGTGTGGGTGTGCATCCTAATTATAAAAGCTAAACATATTACTGAGTTACCCTAATTTTTAAGTCTCGCAAATAGTTGTTGATCTCTGTGCTGCATGCCTAGCTATTGCCAATATATGTCGTTAGTGCAGGTAATTTGCAGATTGCAGCAATTAAACTATTTCAAGATACGGCAAGGTCTGTAAGTATAGATCTATTTAGATTTGAATATTAATATTTCTACTATAAGCGCAAGTTATTTGCATCGTATCTTTGGGCTTTCTTAGGATACTCCCGTTTCTTTCGATATTCTCATTCTATCAATTCTTCCATCATCATTCACTTGCTTTAATCATTGTCTTACTTAGAGTAAAGGGCATAAACGTGGGACGTTAAACTGTAACATTTCATTTTTGGAAGTTATTTGGTGAAAAACTTTAAAAAAAGATGTTAATATTTAATTAGGCACGATTTTAACCTACAATGTAGCCGAAGGTTTGGGATAATAAACAGTAATGCACGTTCTTGTTCTGTATCATCACTATCAGTTTTCAAATAACGGCAGGCAAATAGGCAGATCGCGAATGTAGCGGAGCTTACATTGTTAACTATTATTAATTAATACGGACTAATTTCTTAGAATACATATTTCTTGTCACATTGAGTGATATACAAACTGGTTATGATTTTTAATTATCATTACAAGCTTTATGGACGAGGTTGTTCTTAAATGCAAATATATCTATTTCGCCTAACCTTCTAAGAGGAGAAATAATAAATCATATTGATTTCCTGGGTTTCCAAGCTTTATGATATTTATATCGTTATCCATAGAAATAACAACAAATTTAATCGTGTTGTCTGAAATTCACTTCGGGAAAGGAATTATAGAAGGTTTAGTTGCAAGTTGGGGAGATGTACATAATTTTTAACATAAATTTTTATTAACTGATTTGTTCACGTATAAAAAGTAAATCATGAATTTGAAAAAACTAAAAATGTTCGTCTATTTTCACAATGTTCTTAGGCAATAACCAGGTATGAAATAACTCAAACTATCAGAAGTTGAAATTATACCGAGTATAAGATTACTAGAATGGAAATAAAATAAAATAATGAATTCACGGAGTCATGATGGAAGCATCTTCTCGAAAACGACAAAAAAAAGTATGTGTTTGAAATACACTACAACATTACTCATGTACATCTACATTAAAGAAGAACACATTTTACAACATGAAATATATTATGTGTTTTGTCAGAATATTTCAGTGACTTATCACTCTCTGACTGGCAATTGTGTTCTAGAGTATAGCACCAAAATTAGATTCGTGACTATTCAGCAAGGAGAATTATTTCTATCTCCGGCGCAGCTTAAGTCATGATTTCCCCTTTTCTTGTAGGTATAGGCTTGTATTAGAACTCACCATAGAGAGCCTGTATCTAACAGTTTCGTATGGAAGGCGACAAGCCATACATTGCACTCGCCTCTGGTATTCATTAAGGGAACTGTGAATAATGTGTAGTGAATTTGTGATGTCGAAAATCCTGTCCTTCTCCCTTACCTGGAGACTTTGCAGGGCACCTTTCAGTACGCTAATATATGTCCACATACCTCTGGCTATCTAACGTATTCTTCTCAGTATATGCATTCTATTCTGTACTGCTAAATATATGGATCTACGACTTATCAAGCACGTGGATATATAATGGGACGGCGACTAATTGGCAGATGGCTTCGGTAACGTGCATAGTTCAGATACAACAATGTCTGTAGACCGTGGGATAGCATTCTCCAGTTAGTCATCATCTATACTATGGGCTATCTGCTCAAAAAACGTTTTGTGTGGTCCTAAAAGTCAGTTACCTGCAAAGTCTCCAGGTAAGGGAGAAGGACAGGATTTTCGACATCACAAATTCACTACACATTATTCACAGTTCCCATTACACGTTTTGTTAGAGTGACTACTTTTCGTTTTTGAGCACCCTCTTTAATATTCTTGGGATGTTCCAAGGACGACATGTTAGAATCACCAATATTTGTCATCATCTTATTTTCGTGTGCCAATTTTTGGACCAAACCCTATATTTCTGTTGGGAGTCCTTATATAGATGGATAGAATTTTACTGTCTCACTACGTTGCAAGTTTGTTCTCACTAACTCATTTAAAATTTGCTTACGATCTGCAATTCGATTTCTTTGAAACTCTTCTGTTATTACAAAATAATGTTATCTCTATATGAAGCTCAGTCCCAGTACAACGATCCCTAAGAGGCACAAACAATGACGTGGAAACACTCGTACAACGAATACAGGCGTGAAAACTTATCTGAGAACATGGCACAAGTACATACGAATGGAAAAGATTATCACTTTGCAAAATCCTGCAAAGCACGTAACGCAAAGCACACATAGTAACACCTGTTGATGGTTATATACATGCAAGCCGGCAGAAGTTGTAAGATAGCACTTGTTATTGTATCAAATGAAGCCAGAGCTTCAAACCAAATGTCAGAAATGCAATTGAAAATATACAGCATAAGTAAAATTATTGCAATCACATTACAGTAATCGTGAACACGTTCATGATTAATTGTAAATACAACGTAGTCAGACAAGAAGCGAAATATTTAGTGACGGAGATGTAAAACTAAATTCTCAAAAGGATGAGCCGTGGAAGATTATGCCTTTCCCTTAGGCATAAATATGAATTAGAAATATAGCGGGAGATATCTCAAGATCATCTCTAAATGATGAATATAATAAGTTTTACAATTAAACATGACTTCTCCCAGTTCTTTATGGTGAAAATAATTACGTTTGCTAACTAGGGGCATGGTATGATGTAAAGTGTCAAAAACTGTTTTCAAATACCTTGAAATGTCGTTTTCGTTAGAGTTTTTCATATGCTATTAAATACAAAAGACAGTTATGTTTTTGTTCAGTGTTACATATAAAGAATACTATTTTGCTAAAAGACACACTCAGAAACATTTTAAACAGACAAGAAAATAAGCAAATAAAATATCACATCCCAGAAAGAAATACTTATCATTACCATAAGAAGTTATTTGACATGCAATTTCATTTTCTTCCTCAGAAAAGGTACAAATGAAACTTTTGCTTTATAAACTACTAAACATTTTTTTTTTGCTTACTCCAAAGCTTTGTGAAAATCAAATGCATACTCTTAAATAATAACAATGATGCATTTATATTTTAGCAAGTAAACCTTTTGCTCAAAGTTTTTCTGTGGATTTTTTTATGGTAAAGCAAATATTTTCTAAACGTTGAACATACAACACATTTGTTGTGATAGCTCAGGGACAAAATAAAATGGTGTTTTAAACCTGTAAAGTAAATTATTTTGTAGTTCTTAACAACAGACATACCACTTTGAGCATTATAAATAAAAGTATTAACAATATAAAATCTTCCTACAGACATTAACTATTATCATGTTTCAAGAGCTTTAATATAAAATGACAAAATTCCAGTAATCAACGATTGACATTGCAATTCAAAATTTCTTAAATTCATTGAATATGCATATTGTACTTAAATCTACATAAGCTACTCCGACAAAGGATTCATAGAATGCCGATACATTTCTATAATGGAGCAATTGTTTACAAATGTGGTAATAGTTTGATGATACATCCTCAATTGTTCTGACGCCTCAAGAATAATGTATTTACGTCGAACGGTATTTCACGTGAAGCTATGCTGCAGGATAGATATTCATCACCAGTAAAATGTTATTAAACGTGGGTATTAACTGTGTAATCCTTGGTATTAACACGTTGGTTTCGATTCCCTGAAAGCAAACCATTCAATTATTAAGGTATGTGAAAAGATAATTATAAAACTACGTAATGAAGAGATAGTAAAGCGAAATAAAAAATAAAGAAAATATATTAATAAGAATTAAGGGATATAAGTCCATATAAGTATAAGAAATTAAAATGAATGATGTTTCGATATAGGGAAAAGATTTTAATAAGATACTGGGATCATTTTATTACTGTTAATACGTCTACCATGCAGGTAGGTAGGCAAGGGGGGTTCGGACCCCCCCTTCGAGACCAGAAATGAAAAAAATAAGGAAGGATAAAACAAAATGAAATGAAAAAAGAAGGATCAGTGTTAAAAATTAAAAAAAAACTACAGGAAGCTTTTGGTTACTCTTTCTTAGGAGGAGATTTGTATTACTTGCAATACATGGTGGCGAGGTAAGCGAGATATCCTGGCAGTGTCAGGGAATTTGAAATTTCAAGAAAAGTTACGTAATTCTGAGAACTTCTGCTACTAGTCAGGGAAATTTCAAGCTTTCGAAAGCATAGTGCCATTGTGTAACAGCGTGGACATTTTTTATCATAATTTATCGTCATCGCATCCTTGCAGTATCAAACAGTTATTTCAAGGACAATTTTCTACTGTTCCTTTAACCTGTCATTTGGAACAGACAGTAGTTGACAGAATAATAAAAACAAAAATTTGTGTTGAAAGAAAGTTCTGTTAGCATTTGATTCAACAGAGAAAGGAATGCATACATTGTAAAATAGTTTAAAGACAGTATTGAGTATGTACTTTTTATAATAGTGAATACGTACTGTTTATAATAGTTGAGGTCATAATGAAAATAAAATTGTTATATTTGAATAAACAGGAGAAAGGCGTAAATATTGTAAAATCTTTTTCAATACATTTTTATTATTTTGCTCGAAATTTCTTCATAATTTGTTATTAAAATACTTGCCAACATATCCTCATTTTATTATCCTAACAAACCAATACATGTTGATAGTAAATTAGTTTAGATTGTTCGAGCTTCTGGGCCTTCAGAATTTCATGTCACTCCCCCTCCCGTTACGAAATCCTGGCTGAATGGACCAATATATGTTCTAGTAAAATAGTTTAAATGATCGAGCCCCTGGTGTGATGACCACAGTATTTCATGTCACGGACCCCCCCCCCCTTCACTAAATCCTGGCTACGTGCCTGTAACCACGTTTAATACATCCATGAACCTGAAAGAAATAAAGAAATATTAGTAACAATTAAACTATGTGAACATTAGAATAATTTTATAAAATCAAAGTAATATTTGATGTTTAAGAAAACAATCTAGACAACAATTGTTCGAACAGTCAATTAAAATACATTAGAATTATTAGAAGTACATATAGAAGTCCTATATATATATACCTAGGTACAATTCTATACAAACAAAACTTACATGGCAAATTAATCTTTACTCTTTTAGTATTCATGTGCAAACCGAATGGATACTTACCTTTTGGAAATTACCTGGATTCATGCTAAATACTTAACCTTAGTTAATCTTAAATTCATCTGGAACTTACTTCAATTACTTTCTGCCTAAAGTTATTCTTATTAAGCTTAACGTAACTTACTACTATTCGAAATTGATAATACTTATCCGAATTCTGTAGGCAGATAATAATTATATGAAAGAACATCAAATTATGGAGATGTAGAATATACAAATTTGGAAGTTTATCTGAGTATTTGAACTCGACTGTGTAAACATTATAAAATAGTTGCTCAATTGCATATGTTGACAGAATCAATAATATATTGTTTTGGTAAAATCACTATTTGTATGTAAAATTCTGTTGGTTTTATTAACGACTTTGTTAAATTCATTATATCATGTTTTTTTTTTAGCATTTTTACATGGCATTGTAAATATTTTGTTTCGTGTGATCTTGGATGTTTTGTCACGAACCGACCTAACCTAAATTTCTTTCTCGATTCCGCAAGTCGAGATAGTGACGTTTAACTGGGCCACAGGTTCAGTTCTTCGTGGTTTTCAGGATGCTGGAGAATGGGGAACTGCACCAAAGAAATTTAACATCGTTGTACGAGATTGACACAATGACATCTGGACTTATTTGTTATTTCTAATGCATTAAAAACAATTGGAGGAAAATAAGTAAATTTTATGATACATATATGAACAGGTGTTTTAAGATAATTGATTTTATAAACGGAACATTACACAATAATTAAAATACTTCAAATAATACAGTACGAATTTAGAACAGTTTAAAGAAATATATCCCCTGGACGTGAGGGGCTTAGTGCATGACTTTATAAATACTTAATACCAGTATTACATCCAAATGTTTATACATGTCTGAAAGTAATTACAAATTATTTAGTAAATTGATATTGTTGAACACTTTGTTATATTGGATTCATGGTCGGAACTTTGTGAGTTCGAATTCCATAACAAGCCATCTAAATCACATTTAATTGATCCACTATCACTCGTCAATCCTAACAAGTGATTACAGGATCATCTTAGATTTTGGCTGTCTGCTATACTTTTTTTTTTGCTTCCTACTGTTAATGATTTTAAAAATGATAACTAAGAAGTGGCAGCCATTTACGTTTTATTATGTGTTAGTAGGGACTGCCTCAAAAAGGAAGAGGCTCAATGTTAGAGCATTCACTTATGGTGTGTGGGGCCTCTGGTTTGATCCCAACTCGCGCCAAGTGAATTTTGTGATGGAAAAATACCGTGTTTTCTCGGGGTTCTCTCGTTTGCTCCAACTTTCTTCAATCCATCATTCCGTTCATTTATCATCATCACCGTCTCCTTTGGCCTAGCCGGAATTACCAGGGACGTAAAAATGAATGATTTCATTTTACTTCACTTTTCGGAAAGCAAAGAAGAAAGTAATTCATGGAATTGATAAACATCGTTGTTTTTCACTATACACACGTGTAGGAGCGGTTCAATATTCCGGTCCAATGCAATGTAATGATCCACACGATAACCGCTGTCTATGCCATTTACAGGTTCAATTCCGAAATTAAACTACCTACATGCTCTTCTGTGATCCAACCACAATCCATTTCACTGGAGGTGGCGCTTGCCATTGTCTTTCCCGAGCGCTCATATACAATTTACGTGTATTAATAATTCTTTAGTAGTTGTTACCCCGGAGACAGTATAAAGGGCAATTAATAACAAAGTGAAACGTGTTCATGATCAAAATGGAGAATTCCATGACATACAAACAATAAAATTATTTAGCAATATTATAACGCCTATTTTCTGTAGATGAAATATGCCATAAAAACTACGAATATAATTTGAAGTATATAATATAGTTCTGTTTCGAAATAAAATCAATATAACACTTACACTGAACGTTCTTTCCTATTTTCACGCCTTTCATCAGATTCCTCAAATGCAATTTTCCTTCTCTTCTAACGTAACTACATTCAAAATTTTAAATTATCCCAGATATTCATTTTCTATCGCAATATTTTCTTATTTCTATTTCATTTTCCCTCATTTTCTCCACGTTCTTCAAATTTACAATTGGAATGTTTCTAGTATTCACTTTCGTATTACCGACTTTACACGAGGCGTGCCTTTTTATAGTCGTGGTCTCCGGTTTGATCTGAGAGCTAAAATTTTCTGTGTTCAGAATTTTGCTGAGATTTTGAAATAGTTGCTTGGGCTTAGCGTCTCTTTGCGAGACAATATGAAACGCGAAATCACAAGTTTAAACTGGAATCTGAGGTACCATACTGGATTTAAATTTCAATCTTGTCTCGCCTGGAATCAAATCCGGAATCTCATGTAAAAGAAAGCGCGCCTGCTAGTCACTAGACCAGCTGAAAGGTACCTTAACTAAGGTTAGCGATTTCCGATCTACAAAGCCGCAAAGAACGCCGATGGAAGTTGACCACTTATCATTGAAGAGAAAGCTGTCTAGCTTTTGTTCGTTATACAGCCATTTAGTTTAATATTTTCCATTTTTTACCAATAGCTTTTCTATGTTTCTGTCCAGACAATGGCTTTTTGTTACAGAGAGTTCACATCTGATGTAAAGAGTATAATTTTGGCTATATGAGGTTCTGATATACCAAATAATCTATCATAAGAAGACTTACTAACTTATTGTTGTATATAACATTATACTGCGTGGAGAGTCAACAATGCTTTGGAGAGCATAGCTACTGCAAAGTACCAACTCATTTATTGATTATTGATTGTTTAATAGAGATACGATAAGGTCAATGGCCAACACATTCTTTACATTAAAATTCAAAATTAAACTTGAGAAGAAGTGGTGTTCAAGTATAAATACGCAGAAATAAGACAAAGTACACCAAACTAAACTAACAAAATAAAAATAAAATCCTGACTAAACTTGAAAATGTAATAAGAATAAATATTAGGATATAAAATATATATTTAGAAGTAAGTCAAAAGTATCAATAGTAGTAAAGCATGAATTCATGAAGCTCGACAAACTATTTAAGTTGTTGATAACATTAAAAAATCTTTTTATATGCTTTAGTAGGAGCATACATCAACATGAGTATCAGATTATGAATAAAAGATTTAGTACAACATTCTGCACAATTTTTATTATGATAAGTAAGAAATAGTTAATTTGCATGTTAAGAAACAAATAGTATAATAGAAACCCTTTATATCACGGGTGTTGGAGGACATGCTTTACACCCACGTTATAACTTTAGTACACTGCAACGAAACTTAATATTATATAGTAGTTG
Organism: Thermobia domestica; assembly: GCF_964235325.1. Lineage (NCBI taxonomy): Eukaryota > Metazoa > Arthropoda > Insecta > Zygentoma > Lepismatidae > Thermobia > Thermobia domestica. Next base: position 194,007,451 of record NC_137455.1, on the reverse strand, counting down.
AAAAAGAAATTTCATCAATTATGTTAACATAACTTCGTTTCGAAAAGTACCATTTATCTACGCAATAATCAACTTCACTATCTTCCTTGACTCAAATATTTTTTCCATTGCAGCGCATCATCACTTTCAAATTTTCTTTACTTTTAGATCAGCCACGTAGTAAATCTTCTGCTATTCTATGTTTGCGAAATATGCAGATACAGCATTATTAACATTCTCAATTACTTTCAACTTGTAAACGTACGTATAATAATTCTCGGTGCCAAAAATATTGAAAATTCGAATAAAACTGTACGCGAAAAATAAGCTGGAAGTTCAAGTAGACTTCAGAAGACTTGTTTGTACCAGCAATATTAATTTTGTGTTGTTTCGAGGCGTGATATAGCGGATTTCTACTGCAATATGACGGGTTTTCGTTATGTAAAGTTGAGTTGATTTTGAGTTTAACGTCCCTTTCAGCAGCGAGGCTATATGAGACGTTTTTGTTATGTAAAGAGCCTTGAAGGTCACAACCTTTATTAATTACTTAACTCGTGAGATTTCAATCTATGGGGATGGAACTCCATCATCAGCTTTAAGATCTGAAAAATGAATGAAAATATCATTCACAAGACTACAACTAACTCAACTTAAAGTTAAGTTGGAAATGTAACTCAAAGGATACGTATTAAATAATAATAGAACACAAATATCATTTTCTATAAAAGTGCAGCTTCTATATATAAAAGAAGGATAGGTATATAGGTGAAAGTTAATATTCTAGTCTGGCGTTGTCACCTAATGTTTCGAAGATCTCACTTTGCCTTAAACAGTTGTAGCTCCATTTTCTCTTCTTGATCGACTCTGTTGTTTGTCCAAGAATCCTAATCGAAGTGTCTGAAAATCTCCAAGTTCAGTTTTGTCCCTCGGACAGGAACACAAACCCACCTCTTGTGATTTCTCATTTCCATACATGGTTAACCCATCATACTCTGACTTCCTCTTAACAACGTGTTCGTCATGCCAGAGAATGACAGGTCGTCTCATGAGTCGTAGACCTCAAAAGCTAGGGAACTCACTTCATGTCCTTGCGTGGTATCTTTCTGAGGAAATTGAAGTTCAAAGCCAAACTTCAGCAGATAGAAATAAACAGCAAATTCCAGCTTTAAAATAAACGCATAGTAACGTGACAACTTCTTGTAATTGATGAAATTCATGAAAGAAGCTAAAAAAAGTGCCAACTGACTGCTCCGAGTATGCATAAATAAGCTTAAGATATGAACATTGTTCTCAAGCACAGTTCAGTGACTCAGCGAAATAATGAAACATAGCCAGACACAAGTTGAAATAACAGATTGCCAAAAGGTAAAAATAATGAGCAAGGTTATTGAAAAATTATTTTGGATGATGAAATCTGTCAATGCACTTAGTTTAATAAATAAAAAGGTTTACAGAAATACTTTCAGGAATCTTAATGCAACATTAATAAGGTATTTTGTAATTAAAAAATAATAATATAATTCGAAGTAGTAGATGAAGTAAATCCAAAAGTCCGTCCATGAAATTGAACCAGAATCCTCAGACGTAGAGTATCGTTACACTACTGTATTCTGTTTCAATTCTACCTAAAAAATGGTAATTCTTTACAGAAAAAAATGTTGTGAATTAATACAGGAAATAATACAAGATTAGACGTAATAAATTTTATTCCTTAGCGATATATTAGCGATAAGGTAGAAGTCAATAACCTCAAGTTTCATCTCAAAATACTTTGCATTAAACATGTATATTATACTTTATTTCCAAATCTTAAAAGCTGTAACTATTCTCATATCCTTTCTGTCTTTAACGAAAGCAATGTAGAAAGTCTGGAAAAGTGTTATTTTGTTCAGAGACAGAGACAGAAAAAGGGAAAGTAAGACAGAAATGCTTGTGGTTGCATTTTCTACCAACTAATTATTTTCATATAGCAGTTTATTTTTAATTCTTTCAAACAAAATATGCATCTTTCTTCTCTAAAGAACTAGAAAAAACTTGTGGTGAATCCAACTCAGCTGGAATGCTGCAACTTCTTAATACTGGGGGAGTGTTGATACAGCTTGTAACACAGTGGAATTTTAAGCTGTTGGAATTTGCACAAAACTGCAATATATCTCCGTCCAATGATGGTTGAAAATACTGCATTGTAGTACTATGTATTCGTTTATGTCATGTATTAGGCAATGCTCTTACTTTTAGCATATTTTTCTTGGTTTTAAGTACAGAGCAGACAATTCAAACTCGAATTATAAAGCAAACAATTACTTTCTAAGCATCCAAATGTTATAGTTATCTTTAAATTCTTTGTAATATGAAAGATTCTGAGTATAATCCAACATTAAAATAGGTGATATAAAGCATCATAACTCTTTCTATTTTCACACACTAAGAATATAGTATATTATACTAATACTTAATATATTACATTAAGAAGAATATAGTATATTTATATACTATAATATATTGGATATGCATCACAAAAATACTTCAGGTGGGCAACATTTCTCGGAGTTTTAATATTGGAGTAACAGTAAGATTTACGTTCCATAACAAAGACCACTAGAGTTCCAAAGTGTGTGGATAGCATAGTTGCTAATACTCTCGCCTTTGGTGCGAGTGGTTCGATTCCCGGTGGGGACACTCGATCGAAAAAAGGAAAGTTTTTCAGGTCAGCCATCCTGAGTCAAGTTTTCCTCATGCACACCAGGAAAATGCCGAGATGGTACATATAGGTCCCAGGCCCTTCCCTCCCTTCCACAATCCTATCTTCCTTCCCTTTCCTCGAATAGTGTGATCGCCGAAGGACGTCATCCCTCATACGTGACGGGCTAACATGGCCATAGGTGACGAAAGTTTAGAAATCCAATTCCTAAATCCTAAATCCTAGAGTTCCGAAACTTATCGGCCAACCTCTTGTTGTCTATTATTATTTCTTATTGTTTCCATAACTTATTTTTTTTCAACAGTGCTTCGGTAATCAGTGATCACCATCCCCACTGGGCTATTGATTAACGCGTATGAGTGTTTAGTGCACGGGGTCCCGTGTTCGATTTACCTTTAAAAAGTTTGAGCTCATTACGGTGGCTCGGATTCTTATCTACACATCTTATCTATTCTTATTTACACTTAAACAGAAAGGAAACAAAAGTAATGTGTTTAGAACGATGCTTGACTGTCATACATCTAGCTATTCTATCACACAGTTCGATTATAACGATATCTTCCATACTGAGCAAACTTATGTTTCATCTAAAAAGTTCGGTTGAGAACGTATTAATTATCCATCGTTCTTGCCTCCGGAAGGTTCTGTTTTTCCAATTTTAAATAACCCATTTGCAAACTTCGTGCTTTTATTGTTTGAATTAGTTCCTTGCAACAATATCTAAACGTGAAATTACAGTTACTTACAATGAGAAGTAGGTAATTAATGTGGTTAACCGTGAAAGTGATACTTCATCAGGATCTAGTCGTAGCCCATACATTTTTGCAGCTGTGATGGATGAGCTTACAAAGCATATCCAAGATCTTAGCACTTTGGAAAATTCTATTTGCTGACGACATCGTCTGATGACTAAGACCAATGCAGCACTATATGAGAAATTAAATATCTGGAGAGGAGCATTAAAGAGCAAAGAGCTTATAATTAGTAAAACCAAGACAGAATACTTACATTGACCTTTCAGGAAAAATGTAATCGACATTACAAGAATACAATCTAACAAAGAAGATGTAGTAAGGACGACTAAATTCAAATATTTGGGATCAATACTACAGAAAAAATGAAGGAATGGAAAAGAATGTAAATAGTAAAAATAGCAGCTGTTGGACAAAATGGAGATGTTAATATGTTTATATGGAAAGTAACCTTAAGGTACCACTACGTCTTACAGGATAAGTTTACACAACTTTTTTTGTGAGACCTGCCACTTTATACGGAGCGGAATGTTGGACGACGAAAAAGGGGAGAGGAGCAGAAGTTGTATGTTGAAGAGATGAAAATACTTCGGTAGATGTGTGGAATGATGCGGAAGGATAATATTAAGAATGAAGTGATCCGAGGAACAGTAAAGATGAGACCAGTAGTAGAAAAGCTGCAAGAAACTATACTTCGATGGTTTACATCGAGTGGATGCTATAGAACTGATTGGAAATCGAGCGCAAGGTTGACTAAAGAAGAAATGCATGAAGAACGATGTGATGCACTGTCGTGTCACAGTAAATACCACACAAGATAGAAACAAGTGGAGGACAGCGATTCGAATAGCAAACTCCAGCTAACAGAGAAAAAGATTTAGAAGTAGAAGATCTAGTGGTATGCATTTACAACGTGGCAATAATGTTGAAAACGGTGTCTTCCTGTTCTGCCTAATGACCCTCCAGCCCTTTGTAACACACTTTTTATCTAATCTTACCTAATTTCATTTCTGCCTCATCTTCGCAAAAAGGAATATTTAGATTTATGGGAAATGTAATGCTAATTATTTTCCCGACAATTGCAATTGCTTTCAGGACCTCTTAATTTTCTTATATCATTTCACCTTTTCTGAAATTAAATTAGCAATCATAGACACCATTATTTTACTACAAGTATCGCAATTAACGCGATATCTGTTAACCATGTGCTTCTAGTTCATACTCGTAAAACGAGTAAACAAAGAATTACTTCGTGCAGATCAACATTTCATGGGAACTTTTAATTTTTGTTTTAAATCTTTTATTTTTCATGAATTTATTTCTTTCTAGTAAATAACTTGGCGTTACGTTTATTTCTTCGTATTGACAAACTTTCGTTAAAAAGACTGGACGTTTAGGTGTAAAGATTGGAAAGTTTACGCCGAACAAGCCTCACAACTATACGTTCTTACATCGAAACGTACTGCACCGAAACAGCCATATCCCACTCCAAATTATTGAGTATGATTGACATGACTACGTGATGGATGACATACTTACTTCTGAGTCTATTTCGATATTAAAGATCTATGTTCAATATCTATTTTAATAGTCAAAGTCTCTTTCAATGTCAATTTTAATAGTCAAAGTCTATTTTCCATTCTAACTTTCCATTTTGCCATATTTTACGTTTGTTATTTTTTCATTTGCCATTTTTTATGTTTATCGCTGACGCGCCTTTCTTAGTGTACGGTTGAGTGAAATTTGCGGCCGTGAAGAAAATTTCTGCTTAAGTGCGTCAGATGCGGCTATTGATGGTTGTATCCAAAAGCTTTTTGATAGACGCGCTATTTTCGGCCATGTAGAACTGTTAGGTTTGATTCGATTCCATTCGATGAATTGTGAGTTGTAAGTTGAATGTATTATTTTGTAATAAGGATGATTTTTTGGTGGAAGGTTATTTTTCAAGGAGTATTAAAATATCGAACTTAAAGAAATGCGTTTGTCTTGGCCCACCATAATATATGTATTTGTTTATGTTATATTTATGTTGTATTTATGTTGTTGTTTATGTTGTATTTGTTTGTTTGGAAAACCACTCGCTAAACTGTTCGTTGTAGCTTTAGCTTTCAAGTAAAAGTAATTCTAAGGAGTCGTACACTATGATACAGTACCTATAATGGGCTTTAAATATTTTCCTTATGTTACTAACACCAAAGATAGTAAATTTTATTTCAAATTCAGAGTAAATATGAGATATATGTCTTAGTGGAAAGTCATTAGAAAATTTCACTTAATTTATAAAACAGTTCTAACTTAAGATGCGGAAGAATATTTGGCCCATTTCATGCGAGAATTCGTTGACATTCAGTTTGCTCACCGAAGTAGCTCTAAACGACAACAAATACTTGCTTTTAACTGGCCGAAACTAGATGTCAATTAATTCTTGATTGTAATTGGTCAACCATTTTAACACATTGAAACCTAAGTTGTTTATTTCAAAGAAGGAGACTTTTACAGGCCTCAGATCCAGTTCTTCTTTCTAGCTGCCAAAAGCTACGTAAATTGAATTATTTATGCTATATTATTTAATCGAAACTGTTTTATAAATATGATTAATTATTACTTTTAAAATGCCTTTCTACTAGTAAAGTACATGCAAATTAATTTGAATTTCAAATGGAATTTACCTTTTTGTTGGTAGAGTCATATATAAGGAAAAGCTTTATTATGCTATAGTTTTCTACTTAATGGTCATAAAATGAGAGAAATAAGCCACAAGAAAAATCTCATCGAATATGAATTGGTATAAAATAATATAGTAGCAGTTGAAAGAAAGCAAAGTCTTGATTTTTGATCGTACACTCATAGCACATTACCATACTGCACCATAGTGTACGACTTGCTTTCACTGCAAAACTTATGTTGCAATGAACAGTTTTAAGGGTGATTTTCCATGAGAGGTTTATGCCTGAGCAGTCTTCAAGTTTGTTGCATCCACCTTAGGAAGATTCATAATGAATAGATTACATTAGAATTGAACCTAACAATTCCACATGACGTAAATGATGCGTCTGTCTTAGGAATTTTGAGACAACTGTCAATAACCGCGAACGATTCTACACTTCAATGTACTTGATCGCGGGTTCAATTGTAGCGGCCGAATATTGAATGTACTACAGTACTACATATACTGTGTACATCTTTATAAAAAGTGTTCGCGTAGTGGTTTCTTAGTAGTTGCCAACATCATTTCAAGACACAATATATATGAGGATAGCGAACAAATATCAGAAATAATTAGTGAATTCCAGTGAACTTCACAATATTTTTATTATTGTTCCAGGTCTTATATTGGCCCTGGTTTATTTAGTATCATCCCCGATCTCAGGCGTTATCTTTTGGCATATATTGACTCCCCCATGGACTACAAGGAATACGACATTAGTGCTGTATATATTTTTACAGTACTGAAAACATGAATTTGATTTTCCTCTGATATTTCTGGATATTTGATCGTGAAATCATCTAGGTGTCCATTATTTTTTAAATATTTTTTTTATAATTGTTCAGAGATGGTATTGCAAAATAGGGGAATGAATGAAGAGATGGCTGCTGCTTTGCCACCGTTTGATGAGGTTAGATTTGTACTCTACCATCAACGAAGCAAAGAGAGTCCAGCACTTTCTAAGATGGGAGGATCAATTGCTTTAAAGGGCAGATAGAGGGAAACTTTGAGTGTAAAAGAGTTCCTTTGAGTTGATGACTATGTCGACTCAGATCGCTTATCGTTCTGCTCATGAGTTCAATCTAAGTAACAAAACTGGAAATTTCAGTTTCTGTCCCTCGCTCGTAGCTCAAATTTAATTTAAAGGGTTCTGGAATGATATTTGAAACTCAAGGGAAAATATAGGTACTAATAAATTTCCTTCAAATTTAATTATCCCTTTTGCGAGAATTAGGCAAAACAGAATTTCCTGTTCTGCCTAAAGATAAGATTGGATAAAAATTGTGTTACAAAGTGCTAGAGGGTAATTAGACAGAACAGGAAGGAAAAATGAAATGAAATCTGAGTTTTACGTCCCACGGATATGCCGGCTAGGCTAAAGGAGACCGTGATGATGAGAAATGAATGAAATGGTGGAATGAAGAAAGTTGGAGAAAATGGGAGAACTCCGAGGAAACCCACGCACACAGAGTTTGTGCACCACAAAATTTACTTGGCCGGGGGCTGGGATCGAACCCGGGACCCCAAGCACCAGAGATGAACGCTCTACCACTGAGCCACCGGCCGAAAATAACTTTTTGACATTGACTATGAAAGAAAGAATCGATCGCTCAATTTGTGAATTAATAGTAACCATAATAAAATTGTTCTTACTATTCTGTTTCTTTTCCTTCAGCTTTCAAAAGTTACTGAATGTCAATGGTAAAGTTTTCTATGTTCTTCTGCTTTATTTCGTTAGAAGACAGTTCATATTTCGGCAAATAGCAGCTGTATTAACGGTTGAATTTCATTTGTAATTTTTTAAAAAGTAAATGCAATATACAAATGGCTGCCGAAATTTTTCAAGAGCTAGTCTTAGTCAGCGTCGTTTGGCTTCATCGCTTCGTTTCGAATTTGTGGATTAGTCTAAATATTTTTTCTTCTACTGGTAGCGATTACAAAGTAACAGTGTCTCATTCTATTCTAATGTGCTAAAGATGAGGTTAGAAAGGGACAATCTAAACTTAGATAGTCTATTATTGCATGCCTTATGGTTTATCTAGAGCACCGTAAATCAACCTTTATATTAATAAATTAAGAATGTGTAAATGATTAGGAACATTATTTTGAGTTTTACCTTTGCATGCTTTGGGGTTATTCACTTATGACTTGCATGTGCCTAACGCATATTATTTTCAATTTTATAACGTCAGTGATTTGGATTTAAAATACCATAAGGAACCATCGCATTTTATATCAGAGCAAATTAGTTGACGTATTAAACTATATAACTGTGTGCATATTTGTCTAATTTTGTATTAGTTGTTGTATGCCTTACAACCTTAATTGACTCTATGTCCCTGTTTGTAAGTTTCCTACAACATTGGCATACCGAGCAGTATGTGAGACGACAAGGCTCAGCAGGTTGATTAATAGACAACCGACTGGAAGAGAGTCTCAACCCATCATCACAGCACAATAGAGATACAGGGTAGGCCAAAAAAATTTAAAACGCTTGCAAAAGTGTGCAAATCATACCTAGTATGGTGTGGGGCCCCCTTTTGGGTCCAAAACAGCTTGGATCGGACGTGGAATGGACGTATACTGCTCCTGAATCGTGGTGTGTAGAATTTTGTACCATTATTCCTCCAAAACATGCTCCAGTTCCTTAAGGGATGCTGGTGGAGGGTAATGAAACCGAACATGCCTTTCTAACTCAGACCACAATGGCTCAATGATGTTCAGATCTGGTGATTCTGGGACCCAGGGGAGGTGTAATAGCTCCTGGTCATGCTCCTCAGACAATGATTTCACCGTTTTTGCAGCGTAACAGGGTGCCAAATCATCTTGGTAGATGCCATCACCATCAGGGAACAATATATAGGCCATGGGTAGAACCTAATCCCCCAAAATGGCCTCATACGCCCCAGCATTCATCATTCCATGCAGGGCTATGATACGACCTGCGGAAAACCTTGATATCACTGCCCATACTGTAACAGAACCACCCCATGCTTTACAGTTGGGAGCAGACAGTCGGTATCATAGGCCTGCGACGGTGTTCTCCATACGTAAACACGACCGGTTGTTGGAAACAAGGTGAAGGTCGATTCATCGGACCACGTTACGTATTTCCACTGCTCATGAGTCCACGCTTTGTGGTCCTTGTATCACTGGATACGCCTCTTCGCATTTATTGCTGTGACCAGGGGTTTGGCGATAGCGGCCCTGCCATGAATTTTCATTTTATGAAGTTCCCGTCGCACTGTTTTCAATGAAACCGCGTTTTGTAGGCCGGAATTGTGTTCAGACGTAATTTTTATTGCAGTGGTCTTTTTAGCGGCTACAATCTGTTTTAATGCCATGGGGGCGCGGTGGCTCAGTGGTAGAGCGTTCACCTCCGGTGCTTGGGGTCCCAGGTTCGATCCCAGCTCACGTGTGGACTTTGTGGTGGATAAACACAGTGCTCATGGATTTTCTCGGGGTTATCCCGTTTCCTCCCACTTTCTTCATTCCACCATATCACTCATCTCTCATGATAACCGTCTGCTTTAGCGTAACCGACATAAGCGTGGGACGTAAAACTTAAAGATTTCATTTTATTTTTTTAATGCCCTCCAGACCCTATCCGACAGGATTGTCTTTCGACTACTGTTGTGCTTTGCAGACGTCATTTGCCCATGAATTGTGTATACCCGAGTGACATTGAACACAGTGCCTTTCAATACCCCCACAATGTTCGCCACTGTTGCTACTGAAGCTCCAACCAGACGGGCACCACGATCATGCCCCTTTGGAAGTCTGTCAAGTCGTCCATTTTACCGCACCACTTTCACACCACAAGACTCACAGGTGAACGGTTACTGCTGACGGAAGAGGAAGGTCCACATGATACATTAAAAACAAAAAACGATCGGCAACCGGAAAACGCGTTGTACAGTGGAGGGCCATACTTACGTGTCCTGTATGAAGTGTTTTTAGATTATTTTGTCTTACCCCTGTATGTATTTAGGTCAATGAAAAAGAAATTTGCATGCTTAGAAGATAAATGATCAAAATTGTCATCTTTGCCGTGAGAAATAGTATTTATAGATGCACATGTGTTATAAAAGTAGAGAGTCAATCAGTTAATACACTGCTTAATTTTGCATATGGACAAGTAGAAATTGAAATATATATATTAGCAATGGTAGGATAGATAAAAGGGAGTATAAAACATTAATTTTCAGTGAGGTCACATTATTGCTTAAAGGTTTAGCGAAACCAGAATATTTATATATTAAATTATGTAATTGTCCTCTCTTCACTTGATGAACAGAAAAAAAGTATTAAAATCCCAGTACTTGTGAATTTATCTTTGTATTAACAGCATGATTAACTAATAGTAATTTGAACTCGTATTTTCCTAGAAAAAGAGAAGAAGGATTAGTTTTACTGGTGACAATAAAAAACACTGGCTACGAATTGTCGTAAAGCAATATTTGATTTTACAATTAACAAACATCTTTCTCTTCACCTAAAGAGCAACAAACTACTCGGAAAAGCCTCACCATTTGTGAGTTTGAGTGTGTACAAAGCACAAATGTGGTTTTCTTGTTCTTAACGAAAGAGTCACATATATATTTCTCTGAACTTTCAGCTAAACTAGTTCCTTGTTCCTCCGAAAAACCTCATTACATATTCCAGAAACTGAAGGACTTCTACCACATGTTGGGAAATTTCAATTTGTTAATGCATTGCATGGTCATAGAGAAAAAGGAATTCAAAGGTCTTGAAGAGTCTCAAAAGAAAGCTACTTCACTTTTTGTTCTCGACGAGTTCAAATATGGAACAGAGAGTTTACTTGCAACATACATTATTTAATAATTCATTAGAAATGTTGTAACTAGAAATTCCACATTTCAGATCAGAAAATAACATTGAACTTTTTTTTCTGTGTTCTCAAACATTGAATTACTTGTTCATAAAATAGAGTAAACATTGTGGACTATTTTGTTTTGCATGCTTTGTGGTTATTCACTTATGGTTTGCAGGTGCAGAACGTATATTATTTTCAATTTCATAACGTCGGTGATTTGGTTTTAAAATACCTTAAGAAACCATCGCATTTTTTATCAGAGGAAATTAGTTGACGTATTCAACTGTATAAGTATGTACTGAAGCAATAATTATCTAATTTTGTATTAGTTGTTGTATGCCTAATATTTCATGTTACAACTAAGGATTTTTCATATTAAGAAATAAGAAGATAACTGATATTAAGAAATAGAGATTTTCGTTAATTTATTATTGTTATCAGGAAAGAGAATAATTTATTTTCATATGATTTTGAGTTGAAAAACTGCAGTCTTCCAGAAGTGAAATTTAACGTCTGTGATTGTGGAATGAGATATCTAAATGCCTGGAGAATTTCTTTTATTTTTGGAATGACCGATTGGATCGAAGGCAAATTTTGAGAAATGATAGTATGTAATGAGCCGTATCTACAGCAATATGTAATATTAATTTTCTAATTCTTAGCTTTATTCTTTAAACAATCTGAAACTGGAAGTTTCATTTACGGACCAAAAAGATTGTTATTAACGCCACTTTTTAAAAGGAACGTAATCTAAGTTGATGTAATATAAACAATTTTGCACTTGCAAACATTCAAGTTGAATTCAAACTGGCAACTTGAGAGATGCTTATAATGTTAAATTTGTGTTCTTAAAACATACCTTAGAACTGGAATTATATTTAATATGTGTTCACACCTGTGTTGGAGGTTGATAATTAATCGGAGAAAGTGGTATTAGTAATTAATCGGACAGGGTGTTATGATTGAAAGAAAAAGTTGAAGGACGTTTCTATGGTTCATTGTATAGGTTATTAATGTGTTCTTATAGATAGGCGTAACTTTTTTCTCGTACACAATATCCTTGATATAACTCCATAGAAAGTAATCGCATAGTGTCATATTGGGAAAATGACGTGACCATCGTTTGAAACCACCTTAAACTAGCAACACCGAGGGGAAATGTTGGTGCAAATACTCTGTCATTATGAAATACCAAATGTAAAACCTTACGACTTTCTGTAGTTATATGCAGATTCCCGAAGCCCCATATTAACATTTACAAATATGAAACATTAGTTCATTGCAGGTACAGATCCGTGAAAGAAATTTGGGAACTATCTCAGCGCGAGCAACTATGTTTGTATCCAACGCCCCTTGATGTGATTGTCGATTGACCTTATGTTTCAAACGTAATTATTGTCCATACTCTGTCCATTGTCCATAAAATGGGAAACGTTAGTAAAGAACTGCGTGCACTATTGATTTTTGATATATTTAGATCATGATTGGCAATACTGATCGACGTGCACCAGCTACTTGAAAACTCCTGATGCAGCTTTTTAACACATTCAACAAAAATAGACGATCTGCTACTGCTGACACTATTTACAACACTTCTTGTTTCTTCCAACTTATTCACACATTGATAGATGCTCTTTCTATTGTAGGTTCTTAGTGGTATACTACTTTAAACTTTCTGCACTATTCTTACAGATTATGACTCTGGAATCACAAGACATACATAGCTTTCTCCTGTGGATATCTGCTTGTTGAACAAACTAAAGCAACCACTTACAGAAGCACAAATTAACGAACTGTTGCAAAACTATAACGGTTACCATTTTGTATTGCCACAAATCTATATTATAAAATTGAAAGTTTGTGACTCTTTAATCTCTTGAATCGCCCGACCGATCTCGATCAAATTTTTAACATAGACATGGTTCCGGGCTGGGAGTGTTCTTAGCTATTTATTTTGAAGGTACAACTTAGGGGCGGGGGAGGGGGGGCAAAAAATAAAACAATAACTCTTGAACCACCCGACCGATCTTGATCAAATTTTCGATGTAGATGAGGTGCGGGACTGGGATTATTTTTATTATTTCTTTTTTGACAGAGCAAAGTAGGGGAGGGGATGGAGGGAGGAGATATACAAAAGTCAATAAATATAAATATAAAACTGACTATGTTCGTGAATTAATTACTTTTGAACCACCCGATCGATCTCAATCAAATTTTCAACATATATGAAGTTCAAACCTGTAAAGGTTTTTCATCATTTCATTTTGACAGTAGATCTTAGGGGAGGAGGGGATATTATATATGAAAATAAATAAAACTTAATAACTCTTGAACCACCCAACCGATCTCGATCAAACTTTCAACATAGATAAGATTCGGGCCTGGGATGTTTTCTTCATTTCACTTTTACAGTGCAACGAAGGGGTGGAGGAGGGCGAGATATATGTAAAACAAAAAGTAAAAATAAAAGTGACTGTCTTTGTGACTTCATCACATTTAAACCACCCGACTGATCTTTAAAATATTTTCAGCATAGATGAAGTTTTGACCTGATGTGGTTTTTATTATATCACTTTAACGCTAGAACTTACAGGAGGGGAGGGGAGAAATCTATAAAAATAAATGAAACTTAATAACTCTTGAGCCACCAGACCTATCTTGATCAAACTTTCAACATAGATAAGGTTCGGGCCTGGGATGTTTTCGATATTTCACTTTTACGGTGGAACCTAGCGGAGGAGAAGATATATGTAAAAAGAATAAAAATAAAAGTAACTGTCTTTGTGACTTCATCACGCTTTAACCACACTACCGATCTTAATCAAATTTTTAATATGGATGAAGTTAGGTCCTGGGGTGGTTTTGATCATATAACTTTAACGGTAGACCTTAGGAGTGGGGGAGGGGAGGGGACAGATATATAAAAATAAACAAAACCTAATAACTCTTGAACCACCCAACCGATCTCGATCAAATTTTCAACATAGGTGACGTTCGGGCTTGGAATAATTTTTATCACTTAACTTTGACGGTGCAACGTAGGGGAGAGGGAGGGGATGCGGAGATATATATGTAAAAAAATAAAAATGAAAGTGGTTGTCTATGTGACTTTAGTCTTGAACCACCTGACCGATCTCGATCAGATTTTCAACCTAGATGAAGTTCGAACATGAGATGATTTTTGTCATACACTTTGACGATGTAACTTAAAGGAGGGGAAATACATTTACAAATGATCGAAAATGACCGATATTAGTGTGGAATCTATAGTTTTTGAAGTCGCTGAGGTGAGCAGTAACACTTCTGATGCCATTTTAATCCAAATTCAACCCGCAAAAATTGTGGGAGGGGACGGGTATATATATATAAAATCAAAATGACCAATACCAAGGAGCGCTTTAGTAATATTAAAAGGTGCCTGACTAATGAAACATATTACTATTTTTTTATTTAACCCAGCGAAGCGGGTAATTGATGCTAGTAGAAAATAAATACAAAATGCGATATCCAATATATTGGGAAAAAGAGTTGTATTTATCATTCAAAAACGTGCGGTGCAATAATGTATTACTTGAGAGAAATTTGATGAATGGCCAGAGAAGTTATTAACGTGCTACGTAAATAGCATAGTCTTGATGTTAGATAGTTAACATTCCAAGTAAATTGTAAATTAGCAATAGTTACTAAATATTTGGCATATTTGTAATCTAGTAAATTTAATTAATGTTCCTTTATAAAAACAACTTATTTCTGGTGGCATTCTTATGTGATTTAGATACCATCATTGTATCTTAGTATTGTAGTATGTCCTAACAGCATAATTTTATTGCAGTAATTCGTTATTTGTTAGATCACATTGTAGGATGATCTCAACAATGACACATAAATTTTTGTCTTCTGAGATTGCGCTTAGAAGTAAAAGTTTGTAACTATTTCTAATCACCTTGAAGACAAGGACACCGATCCTGGGATGCCGGGGGCCGGACCCGTCCAAAACTCATATGGGACCTCCTCTTTGCATTTGTGAATATTTGACATAATTTGAATGCAATTTGTCTTAAAATCCTCTAATAGGCTATGCCTTCTGCATCTGAATGCCCCTGTCTCCCAAATTTACAGCAAAATCGGTACCCTTGATTGAATCCAAAGCTTTCTCTGTAGGTACCGTTCGTGTGTGTATCATGAATGTTCGCATAAATAAACCGTGTTTAATGTACGTTCAGAAGTTAAACTCTAATTATGAAAATTAAATCCTTTATTGTAGATAGCCAACTTTTAATTTGTCAATGAGTGCTCACGCTTCGATACCTATAAGATAAATCACAAAGTCTCATATTCTTTTTTCTTACTAGAAAGGTGATTCCAAAACTTGGGGATCTCCCGCTGAGAAGCTTGAAAGATCATCCGAGAATGTAAGCTGCTAGCTTTTAAAGCCTTAATATATCATTGAAAATCACGATAACCTAAACTTTTCATGGAACAAAACTCGAATATTTATTTATTTGTTTACTTCAAATGTGCTTAGTAATATTGGACAAAGAAAAAGTCATAAAAATATTAAAACAATAATGATTACACAAACCTTTAAAATATTTGAGAATAGTTTGAGTGAAAATTGAAAATGATTAAACAGTCTTACAATTTGTATTAACATTTTATATTTAAAAAATAATAAATAAATCCCTTAAAGTCCAAGTTAATAACTAAACTATACTACAAAATTTCACTTGTGAATGTGGCTTGTTATTGGAATTTATAATGTTATATCGCTTGATCCTAAATGACCTTTAACCTTGCCTGTTGCCCTAGTGGCTAGTGCGTGCGCCACTCGTGCGCGTGGTCATAGGGTAATTCCCACCGGAAGAGCACTAAACTTTCAACACTTTCAGTGGTTCGGATTGCACATTAAACTGTAGGTCCATACCTCGTATAGTTTCGATGTTAGAAAGGGACGCTAAATGTCAAGAATCAAACTAAATGTGCCATATACCTAGAGAGGATGAAATAGATGCTGATGAATAGCACTAGCCAATAAATGTAATCTTTACTTCTTCCATAAGCGCAAAACAGATATTTTTTAGTACATTGATCTTTCTGAGCATGGCAATAGCAACAGAAGCAATAGAGAGTTCCTAACTCGTAACGTTTCTGTATGACAGAAGCGAGTTGGATTCTGGCGAAAACTAGAAATTCAATAATTTTGTTGATACAGAATTTTAATTACCTCACTGAAACCACATTTACGTATGGAATCTGAATAGTATTCATTTTGCAAATAAGATGACACAAAATTTAATGAATCATCTTTACTGTAGCAAAATTATACACTAAGTTTAAAAAGAATCAATAAATATCTCTGGTTTCTTGTAGTTATTTAAACTTGCTTCAATACTCAAAATAAAATTTTAAACGTTGTTGAAACCACATTTTTTATCACTATTTACATTTTTATTCAGTAATAATATTTTCTGAGAATAAGTGTCTATGATGTTTGTTGGGTACTAAACCAAGATTTTCAATATATATGGAAAGAATTATTAAAAAGTACATATTTTTTCAAGTTTTTTCTTCTTTTGTAATGCTTGATTTTCTGTAACTGAAAAACAGCACTAGCCGCTCATTGTGTGAAGATAACATTTACTTTGATACCTCTGTTGTATTTTCAAAATACCTTGAAGGAATTTTCCTTTTTCTTTGTTGTTCACAGCTGCTAAATTCCCGAGAAAATGTCTAGATAATAATTATGTAAAAATTGAAATTACAACCGAGCTTCTATAGCCCTAGCAAAGGTTTTATTAGACGTATTTTTATGTGTATAGAAAATAGCAAGCAGTATTTCGTGTGAATTTACTAAAGGAAATATTTAACATTGTAATGTGTTGGTGTATACCTTTTTCTCGAAGGACAGACTTTCAATTGCTCTAGTACTATAGAACCAAATATCGCAACATTACTTTCTAAATTATTCCTGTAATTCTAGTAATATAACGATTACCTTAAAATCTCAAAAATTTTAGCATCAGTACTTGTAATAAATAGTTATCAATATCTAATAACACAGATGTACTATCATATCTATAATTCACGTCTACGGAATATGCTACTGATATTAATGATTTAATACTTCCGTTGTATAAGTAAGAGGGATTTCGGAGGTTTAGCGAGGGATGAGTTTGAAAACCCTGGAAAAAGTTTGAAAACTAGTCCTTCTAAAAAGGAAGTTTAGGTATGTTTGAAAGAAAATGTATTTTTTTGTGTTTATTTTCTTTTTCTATATTTTCCCGCAGTGGAAAATATGTATTCTTGAATGAGAGTATGGGGTGAAACAAGGGGGATTCTAAGATTCTAACTCCTGATGTAAGTTCTCGTTACGCCGTTCTCAACATCGACTCTTTGTGATATAAGAAGTGTGAAAAATAGCACGCAGAGTTACTGGTTCAATTTGTCACTTCGCCACCAAAAATTCTTAACACCACAATTCGGCGCCAAAAATTCTCACTACCACAATTCGGGAACTTTCCGTGTTTTCATCACTGGTAAAGTCTTCCCAAACTTTATATCCTCACCTCAATGCTCTACAAAAATATAAGACCAGACCGTCATTTAAGAAATGCCGTGAAATTTCAGTTTTTCCTCTTTTATCTTTCTTCTTGTTGTTTGTTTATAATTTTAATTGTTCTCCTATCTTTTTGTGTGTTGTTGGGCATGTCCACAAACATTATGAGCTTAACGCGGAATCCTAATTACAAGAGTTCTCTCCGGGAACCAAACACGGGTCCCCCGCGCCGAAGACATTTACGTTAAGCATATAGCAACGAAGAAGCTCTCAAGTGCGTTTACGTCTGTCACTTATGTCATGATTATTTTCAATTCATTTTGTGAGAACAATTGCTGTTCTGCGTTTACTTGTAAACTTATGTGGTGACTTTCAGATTATTTTTCTAGTTCATATTGATGTTCGTAGCAAAATGCCATATGAATCGTGCTCAGCAACTTCATAAAAAGAGAGAGAATTTGTCTCGTTAAACTTTCAACGAGAATGTAAAATTTAAAAATAAAAGCAGGCCAAAGCAACTCATAGATTTGATTCAAGTCAGTAAATGTAAAGGCAAAGGAATTGTAAGAAAGTTTAATATTTCTATGTATGAAAATTATGATTGGAATTGTGGATGTGAAACAACAAATCGTTAATTCTACTTTGCGTATTTGTTGTTATCTTCTGAGAGAGATGAGACTTGGATCAATATTGACGTTGGTGACTTAAGTCATTTGAAGAAAAAAAAGTGACGAAACCTGAACATTTAAAACACAATATCATACAACAACTTGACGGTGGTTTTAGACGTGATATTGAGAAGAACAATGCACAAGTTACATCCAACACACATGCGTTTTCCAGCCCTGTAGCCAGAACATTAATGTAGGGTAGACAAGGCCATTTTTGGAAGTACTAACTTGTGTTAACCAAGAAAGAAATACCAAGAATATACATGCCAAGAAAGAAATTAAAGTTTCAGGAGGGCTGAAGTTGGTCGCATGGGGCTCAGCCTTGGATGGCCATCCCGTACTATAGACCTGGTGCTTTCTCAGACAATGAAGTGTGTCAGATTTTCTGCAGTCTTTGAGCTAGTGGTTGCGTTATGTCTGTGTAAATACAAAGGGGGAAGGAACTTGATGTAAATTAATGATTGTTGCACACGTGTCTGGCTGGCCACGAGCCGCCACTGACCATGTGGCAAAATCTTCTAAACTAGTGTAATTATTCAATTCTATGTTGCTATGCATCTCTATCTAAGATCAAAGCTGGGTCTATATTCACTATTTTTTGACGGTATTAAAATGTAATTTCGAAATTAAACTACAACGAAAAATAAATCAGTAGGCGCTCAGTACCCATTAGAAATCTCCAATGACGCTTTGGACACAGCGAATATGATTGTACTAATCAATGCTCAGAAATGATTATTAAAAAATTCTTATTTTTAAAAACTGTCTGATTGGCAACAATATGTATTATAATTTAACAGTTTTAATATAAAAAATTCTTATAGTTTAGCAGATTTCCAATGTTTGATGTATTGAGGTACATCTTATTGCAATAATAATTAATAATTTATTAGTCAATGTTTCTTATACGTATTGCATCATGATGGATATAAACTTATGTAAAGGTATTAGCTTATATTCACATTTCTCCAGGACCCGAGAGAATATTTTAGGGCAGATCTACAGGTTTTGGTAACTAATATGATATTGGACATTATGGGAAGGAATGTTGATTAGAAGAACGTCCATTGCTAGTGTTGCTGATTATTGCTACCCCATTAGGACTATTATTACTTTATTAACCCATACATAGTAGATAACTTTATTATAAAAACAATTTCATACAAAAACATAAATTGTATTATAATCGCAACCTACTCCTTTAATCTTAAAAAATGTTTATTTCATTGCACGTACCACTGTATCATCAGTATCACTCAACTATGACTATGCCGTGATGCTACGGGACTGGCTAAGGTCTCAGGTGTACAGGAAGTAGATCATAATAATACATCATATCATAGTTAAATTTGATTTAGACCTAAAATTTGCTGTTAATGTGTATTTCCCTTATGGTTCAAACCAATCTGTGTATATCACTTGAGTACTGAATAGAGATGTGGGTCGGGTAAATACCCAGTGGGTAGGTAAATAAAAAATGGGTATTTACCCAGGTATTTACCCCTTTTGTATTTACCTACCCAAAAACTGGGTATTTTCCGAAACTTCAATTTTTTTGAAGTTTTAAGAATTGTTAACCTACCGGTGACCTTTTTAAAATATTTTGGGGTCTGTTGAGCGTGTTTTCTTGTTCATTCACTATGTATATGCAAACAATAACCAATTTACCCCGTTCATGTGCGGTGCGGGTTTGCAGGCAATTTTGACCATGGCCCACCTGCCATACAATTTTGGATATTATATGTTATTCTATGTTACAACGACATCTAAAACTTTTTTTTGTATTTTTCTCGAAGAACTTCATAGGTAAAGAGATCAAAATATTGAATCGAGTGTTTTGAAAGGGGGAATGGTGGAGATGAGCTGTTACAAATTTTCAGACGAAACCCTCGTGTACACATATAACTACATGCATCTAAGTTTGAACAACATCGATTAAGCCAATCTTGAGAAATAATTAACTTTTCTGAGTTTACATCATTGCTCACGAACAAATCAGAGTCAGAGCTGAAATGAAATCTTTGAGTTTTACGTCCCACGGTTATGCCGGTTAGACTAAAGGAGATGGTGATGATGAATAATGAATGAAATGGTGGAATGAAGAAAATGGGAGGAAACGGGAGAACCCCGAGAAACCCCACGCACACGGTGTTTGTCCACCACAAAGTTCACTTGGCGGGGGCTGGGATCGAACCCGGGACCCCAAGCACCAGAGGTGAACGCTCTACCAGTGAGCCACCGCGGCCCTCAGAGCTGAAACATGAGTAATTAATGTTTCCTGGGGTTACTTACATTACCACCCTCTTGTTGTCTCAAGATTGATCTCGGGCTATTTTACTATGCTTATCCACCTATGCCCTTTCTTCACCAAGGTGTGAAAGGCTTTTAAACTTGGATTAGTTTCGCCAAGACTTAAAAAAATAAGAAATCGTAGTATGACTTCAAGCCTTAAGTTGTCCAAATATAGAAATCGTATATAAACCCTCTTTGTTAAATCCTTGGGAGACAGACCCAGTTTTAAATGTAAAGTCTGTGATACGCCGCCGATTTTCAAGAACCCTATCAACTTATTGTGTATTTTCATTTGAGAACAGATGTTTTGAGACTCCTTCAATCCAACAATTTTTCCCGAAATGTGCAATTTCGAAATTTTAAAATTCTCAGAAATGTTTCACAGACAACTCAGACAACCGTCATACGAATAAAAGATAAACGAAAGCTGGATCATGTATCTAAAGCATTATATATCAGGGGCTACAACTAATTGAATAAAATTATCAAAATCTTTCCGAGTTGAACATTATGGAGGTTCAAGTTAATCATGAAAAGATTGTATCTTATGTCTACTAGTTTCCAACTTAAAAGAACATTTTGGAATAATTTTAATGAAAGTAGAAAGTGAGTTTGATATAGTAGGTATAGTCACATTTATTATACGAAAAAATACATCAATTTCCATCAAATATACAGGCTTTTCTTGACTTTTTATGGCTTCTTAGTTTCAACGTTACTATTTCGGATTTTTGATAGAATCTTAATATTGATGTTTCTTAAAACAAATGCCGACGTATGGAACCTTAATGAAGTCTTCCAGGAAGCGTTGAAGGAAAGCATTGCCAAAGCGATCTTCGTTAGTGGGTGTCCCCTGTCACTTGTTGATCACTCTTTGTGGATTGAATTTTAAAAAAAAGAAAATTCGTCCTTCGTATTCTCTTCCATCAAGGTATCGCCTGGCTACGAGTTACTGGGATGCTCAACACAATGAAATGCAAGGGGAAATTAAAACGAAGTTAGAGGAATCAAGAAACCTTCATTTACAGTGTGATGGTTGGAGTAATTTAAGAAATTAATCTATCAGTTATTTCGTCATTTTAAAGCCTGAACGTGTTTTTGTTGATTTCGCGTTCTCGAAAGAAAATAAACACGACGCACATTACTTGTCTGAAGACATTATAAATGTTCTGTAAAAACATAACCCTGAAAAAAATTTAATAATCATAGAAGACAACGCGCCCAATATGAGAGCAGCTTTTAAATTAGTAAAACAGAAGTATCCTAGCATAGTATCTTTGGGTTGTCTTGCTCATCTTCTCCATTTGCTTTGTTCTGACATCATCGGATATCCGTCGGTAAAGACACTACTGGAAAGTGTAATTGATGTTGTTAAACAATCAAACATAGCCATCACCTGCAATCACTATTTACACAAAACTCAAGTGAGAAAAAGGTTACAATTTCGTTAAAGTTGCCTGAAAAAACAAGATGGGGAAACTATTCATAATGCCTCCAAAGTGTGCTTGTCAATGAAAATGGGCTTCAGACGCTCGCGTGAGTGAGGAATCGTCATTACCTTCAGAAATCAAGAAAATACTTCTTGATGATGTATTCTGGATTTGTATTGAAAACCTTGTAGCCAATTTGAAACCTATAGTGGATTTAACTAAATACTTCGAGTAAAATGAGTATCAGATAGACACTTTGCAGTCAAAATTCCAGAGATTTCATCTAACTCTGACAGAGCAGTTACCATCATCAATCCTTTCGAAAAAGAAGAGCAATCAATGACGGGAAGTGAACCCGGCTTGGGTCCAATTCATCTGGCTGCAGATCTCCTCGATCCCAATTTTCACGGCTGTAAATTGACTGCTGAAGAATTGCTGGATGGAGTAAACTTTGTTTGTGAAGTTGGAAAACAAATGGGATTGAATTATGTTTTACTGACACATGTGAGATCATTATGACTGACTATAGGGACAGGGAAGGAAATTGGCAAGGAAGTTTTTGTGAGACGGAGTGGAACAAATGAGCTCACTACTTTGGTGGAGAGGTTTTCGAGACATCACTGAATTAGCTGATTTCGCCATTCGAATCCTTTGTGCTCCGGTTACATGTGCTGCCACTGAAAGGACTCTCTTTACATTTAGTAAAACAATAAATCGTTTATCATTGGAGAGGACAGGAAAACTAACATATCCTTCTTATAACTGGAAGCTTTTAAACTAGGAATGCAATGGATATACCCGATTGCAATGAAATGAGCTGAGCGAGCTTAAACTACGTAATCAGGAAGCGTTTTTCGGTGATTATTCCTCGATGGTACATCGGATTTTTGATTTCGACCTATGTTGTCACTCAGCACGACATACTCTATCAGCGTGCTAAGTTTGGTTGAGATCGGCCAAACGGTCTAGGAGGAAGCGTTTTTCGGTGATTATTCCCCGATGGTACATCGGATTTTTGATTTCGACCTATGTTGTCACTCAGCACGACATACTCTATCAGCGTGCTAAGTTTGGTTGAGATCGGCCAAACGGTCTAGGAGGAGTTCGCGGACAACCAAACGGCTAACCCGAGTATAAGAGCTTCGCTTCGCTCAGCTCAATAAGAGATTGCCTGAAGTTTCACGGATGCAACACTCAGGACCAGGATCATCAAGGAACAAGTCACCAGCTGTTGGCATGGAACAGAACAAAACACCAGAGACATTGGAAGAGGATACAGAGAAATGGTTGACATAGAAGGAAATGAAGAAGCGAGTAATAGTGATGTTGATATTGAAGAATTATTTGATGATTCCGACTCTGATCTTACGGTTGATTCTGAGTAGGACGGTAAAATTTGTGTCGTTTTATAGTACTCCAAATATGATAGAGGTTAAATATAATAAACTTGTTGTGAACTTTAGATCTTTAAAATAGGAAAGCAATTATTAATAATTCATTTTCCGCCATTAATAAATTTGGTAAACCAAAAGAAAACGTATTTCTTTAGTAATAGCGATCCTGCTGTAAAGCTGGAGAATGTATTGTAAAATAAAAGAAGATGAGCCAGATTGAGAAAAATGGAGAAAATTTCATGAGAGGCGAACCTAAGGAAGAACTTAAATTCCGTGTCATTAATACCAGGAGCTGCTGGCAGACAGAATACTTAATAATAGTGTATGACTGGTTTGGTGACAACTGACTTCACTTTCTTTAGTCATCGTTACGTTCTGTCATAAATTTTAAATTTTCGTGTTGGTTTGATCCACAACCAAATTCTACCGCGTAGTTGATTGGACTCCTCAGGGGCACACCAAGGTAAGGGTAAGAATTCACAGGGTAGAATGGATAATTATATTCCACCAAGGGTAATAGAAGGAAATTTAGTGTAAGTAGAAAGAAAAGTATGGTGAGTAGGTAGGGAATCCGACTGTATTACTTAATAAATATCAAATACATTCTTTAATTACTAGAAAAAAATGATTAATTAGGTGGTTATTTAGTGCTCTTGTTGCAGGTGATACAAATGACGATTATATTTTTCATTGACAACGATAAAATCCATTTATTGCTAATTGAAACATAAAATACCCACTAAAATACCCATTTTGGGTAAATACCCGAGTATTTACCCAGGGTATTTACCCGCTGAAATAAATACCCAGGTATTTTACATCCCTAGTACTGAATACGAAGCAATCAGAAGACGGAGGAGAAGAAAAATTGAAACTTAAATCTTAAAAGGAGCCTTAAACTGGCAATTTTTCCATTATAGAATATTTACAAAATGTATGTATTTTTTAGATTTGTTTTTTTACTTTACCATTGAAATTATTTTTTTTAAATATGGTTGAAGTACGGTATAGCCAAGATAAAAGAGGCCCCGTGTGATACGGAACGTAAAATATGCAGCTTTCTGATTGTTGTTATTTTTTAACATTAGGCGGCGCCCGAGCCGGGTCACGTGATGTCACGTGATGTCGAGCGTCTGTTAGTGACCATAATAATAATTGAGTATCCAGTAATCTGTATTTACAATAAACGAGTTACAAGACATGGGGTCTCTTTTATCTTGGCCATCCTGTATATTCGAGGTCGTATTACGGATAATCAGCCCAATATAGTACTTATGTCGTTTAATAAACTTTCTAAATAGAAATGTTTAATGAAAGAAAATAAAAAGCAACTATAATAAATGAAGACGAGAATTTTTATATCAAAACTAATTACATTTTTCTTTATGAAGCTCAAGGTAAAAGCAATTCAGTTATACCTTTGATAAGAAAGGCTAAGAAAACCTACAGCTATAATTTTTCCTTTTGTACGTAACTTTCCTGTATATACAAATTTACCATTTGGAAGGCGGTTGGAAATGCTTCAAGTCCCTACAGAATATATTGCCCAAGATTACGATCTGGAAAACTCATCTCAGGAAAGAAGTTTATATTTCAGCAAAACAAAGGAGAACCATTATTTAGAAAGGAAATTTCTTCGTTTTTTAATGGGAAAGAAAAGAAAGAAACAAGGTAGAATTCAGGTAGATAAAGAAAACTAGAGGGGAAAAAGTAATAAATATCCAAGACAGAAGAAACCTCACAAATCTGATGTTTTCAAGATATCAAAAATATTGTAATATAATTTATTTTCTTCTTTTGTTGATGGTGAGTTTTTTCAGTTTATTTTTCTTCTGAAGTGAATGAAAAAAAGAACAGATACGAAGTGTTGTTTTGACGTAAGAAAGGATTTTTCCTTAAATGATATAGAACGTTCCTCAAGAGACGTGATGGAAAGTCAAGAGAAAATGCTTTAGAAAAAAGAAAGCAAAGAAAACGTTTTCTCTGACGTAACAAATGAATATTCCTTTCGCAAACTATGTCAATAAGCAGAAACAAAAGTTCATTCAAATTTATGTGATTTTTGGACTGTAGAAGATAAAGTTTGTTTCTGGTCAAAAAGGAATTCAGTGCATTAAAGTAGTCATTTTTTCATAAGTATGAATTGAATCTCTAATTTGTTGTTTTGTTTATTTGTTAAAAGGGGTTTTAGTGTACTTACATATTCTTTTATTTTAGATAATAAGTGTGACACGAGTTGTATGTTTTTATCTTGCATTCAAAATTGATGTTACTTTTTACTAGAATTGAGTTATATATTGTGTTCTAATACTTGGATCGGACTAAGAAACTTAATATTTTCTGATTTTTCAATTTTAAAATAAATTTCATACATTGATTGCTACATTTTCTCATTCATTACAATGGTCTGTAATTTGATCAACTTAGCTTTTATATGCATCTCTGTAATCTCAATAAACATTCTTCTGGTTTTTGTCATTCATTTCTTACTATATTTCATAATTCTTTTAAATGAATAATAAAATCTTTAATCAAACTTGTCTTTACACTTTAATACTCGTACAATAGAGATTGTTTCGAGTTCGTGTTTTAATATTCACTCACAACTGCATATTAAACCACTTGTTCCGATCCTAGGTCATGTGAATTTGTGGTGGACAACATCGTATTCGTAAGTTTTGTCTAGGTTCTCACATCTTCTCCTGCATTTTTATTCCACCATTTCATTTTAAACTCAACCGTCTTCTAAAGATTTAATGTCATTTTCGTAGCTTATAAAGCTTGTTTCTTACCACTTTCATGTCCTAATAATAAACGTTCCTAAACATTTTCGTATCTTTCTCGCGAAATAGATATGTCTTCTAACCGTCACTATTCTATTTTATTTAAAAAATATCTCTCAGTCTATTTTAGAGGCTTCTGATAATTCTACAGGCGTTGTTTAAAGATCATAATTAACAAAACATTCACATTAAACTTAAATTATACATAGGTTTCCTATATATTCAAAGTTTCCTGTTTTGATATGTTAACCTTATAACTGTTTTACGATTCTAACTGATCTACGTTTAATAATAATATTGTGGTAAACTGAAATGGCGAAAATGAATTGGTATTACTTATTCATGAATGTCACTATCCTGTTGTATTCAATACGGAGGAAAATTAGAATCTTAGATATCCAATCATTCGTATTTGTAATACACATACAAGACTTTTCCATCAAGTTTCTGCGGCTAATCGCATTCAGTAAATATTACATTTAAGTTAGTATGTACCTTCCTAAATGTGCTTTTCTGAAATTCGGCTATATTACTCTTAATTTTCTGAAGGCCAGGTTTTGTTGGATTACACTTTAACGTTCCTTTCGGCATCGATGATGTATGAGACGTGAACCATACATGCACACTAACCAGAAGATCAGTCGGGAAGACTTTTCAATAGGCAATCGACAATTGCTGTTCTGTATATTTAATTAATTCTATTGTGTTTTCTTTGTCACGGAAAGATAGAAAAGTAAGTGCAGGGTGGCCACAAGTCCCTATTCCTTCACATATCTTACATATTAAGTGTATCTGTGTGTTGTTGCGTATTCTCATTCATAATATGCGATACCATGTTCCACGATATATTTTCTGAACATAGCGGGGTTTCTTATCCATATGCTATTGGGTTAAGTTCTTCAATTACGCCTGTACGTATTATACATATTGTTTCTCTATGATTTTTGCTTTTAGATAATGGTCGAGTTAAGACCATTTACTCTGGAAGAAAATGATAAATTTTTAGAAAGATTCAATAAGAGTCCACTAGCACGGAAAACGACATTATCTTAGAGGAGAAAATTGTTTGCAAATGACAATATTAAAGATTCATCTCGTTCATGAAGACTAATTCAGCATAAGAAGACGTGTACCGGTGTGGAATAATCACTAGTGAACTCACCATTAAAGACAACAAGGAAAAGATCTACCAAAAATGGTATCCTATGTTCAACATGTAAACATTTATGAAAAATACACCGGAGTTAAAGTACTGTAATTTACTTTTGTAATGTTGTAATGAATTTATTAATGGTGAAAAGTGACAAAGAAAATTGGAAAGTGGCATGCAATGGTTTACTGCGAGCGGTTCCTTCTCGAGAGAAAGAGATGTTTACGGACGATTAAGGAATTTACCATTTACTAATGTTTCCTTTCCTGATCAAGAAAATTCTAATTGTTTTGAGAAACTTGAATACAACCCTCCACATGTCATGATGTGGGGAGCACTTACTCCATGTCATGTTATTGAACCATGCTTCTTTAATGAGCCAGTAAACTACCTCCCATCTGAATATGTTACAAAAATGGTTCATAACGAAACCTGATCAGTTTGAAATCAGAGATCAGATTTGGTTTCAACAAGATGGACATCCGACTCTTGTGACCTCTGTGTGAGCTTTTATTTGAATTATATCTTTCCTAGCATATATAGATAGGTCGTGATCTTAAAACATCCCCGGAGCTCTTCAAACGGTACGCAAGAAGTCCAGACTTGTCAAACATGCGATACCTTCCTTTGGGATACATAAAAGACATGTTGCCAAAACTACCTTATAACTCCAATAATGAGTTGAGAACTGCTGTTACCGTGGTACTTAGAACAATAATCTCTGCTATGTTGCGAAAAAAATCACTCATAGAACATGATGTCACATTATATCATGCAGTGAAAATGACAGCATATAAATACACGGAACACATGAATGGGCAGGAAACTATGAGACACCTTATATATAAAATAAATTTATTCTACTTCTCGTCATCATTAATATTCTGTCATCAATATAAGGCCGTTTGTTGCGGATTAAGAAGCTTCGATGCACTATATTTCCAAGCTAACATACCTAGCTATTTATTAAACCGTAAGGATTGTCTAATTTGATGCAACTCGTTGGCTATAGCCTACTTAACCCCTTCCTCATTTTTCCACAGTATGTTGTATCATTTTCCTCTGTTCATCTACCAAGTTTTCTTTCTGGTAGGAGCTAATGTAATTAGGATCTAGCGTTAAGCTGTATCCACGTTTCATATAGTCTTGCAACTGAAAGGTACGCTAAATAAAAAAAAATAAATTGAAATCCACCAAGTTTTCCATAATAATATTCTTTTCCTTTTTTATTTATTCCGTGGAAAAAAAATATAAGTTGCTTTTACTTTTACTTTGTACATCTGTCGCAATGCCAATGTCTGTTTATCAGAAACGGAAAGACCTGTTGAAGTTCTGTCTTCAATTCAGAACAGATTTCCTTCATTAACTCAACCAATTTCAATTCCCAAGCTTTTATTCTATACAACACAAAACTCAATACGAAATATTTGATATGTTTATCAAGACCATTTAATCAGTGATCTACAATTTTACCTAATCTAAATGTTTATTTCGGCAATCGTATCCTTAAAACAAACTTTGATTGAGCAACTGTATTATTTCTTGAAACCAAATACGATAGTATTTAGTTAATTAACTTAATTAGTTAATCCAACCACTCGCACCACTAATAAACTAAACCGACTGGCGATTCATGGTAAAATGTAATTCTTACATAATATGGGTTGTTACGAAAATTTATGGTTGTACAATATGAACAACATTTATGAAAAAAAACTATAAGAGCCATTTATGAAAAAATGATAAAATATCTTAAAGTAGGTGAAAAATACAAAAACATTACGAATGGAAAATATATAAAAGTTGTGAAGAGTTAGGTCTCCGGTTGTAAAGCTCTAATTTTTAGGTCCCTGTACATACGGATAAGATTATCAACACCCAAAAATTAGTATTTTTAAATGTAGAACTCAAGAAATATTTAAAAACGTTTAAATCTTCAATTCAATTTTTTCAGAATTGTTGTCTATCGCACTGGTTCTCAACCTTGTTTACCTGGTGCCCCCTTCATAAACGTTGCATACTTCACGCCCCTATCCCTCGTCCTTTTCGCTCGTTCGTCATACGTGGCTTTTGCTATACCCCTTCTGCGACTTCAGATACAGATTTGAATGATCAAACCTTTAATAATAATAATAATAATAATAATAATAATAATAATAATAATAATAATAATAATAATAATAATAATAATAATAATAATAATAATAATAATAATAATAGTTCTTACTCAATAGTTATTTTGAGCTTGTGAAGTTAAATAACCACAAGAAAAGTCGTAATTTAGTATACATTTTTTGCTCATTGTAAATTAGTTATAAATTGTTTAAATGTCGCATTTGATTTATGTTTTTAGTACTTTCAAACACACCAACAACCCTTTCAACAAGTAAAAGAAAGTAATGTAATTGTTAACAAATTGCTTTAAAAGCGAAGAGTTGCGAGTGATGTCGAAAGAGAGGAAAGCAGAATTTAGTGTTTATTTTCGACACTATTGGAAACAATTGATATACGGAAAGCATACATTGCTTAGTTTGAAGCTGATTAGTGAATAGATTGATAACGGACCCTTTCCTTTTTTGTTTCAACATTGTAGCTTTCGTGCTTCTGAATAATAAACATAAGGCAGACTGTCTACTTCTGAAGTATTGGAACCATTCATACGCTATTGTTGGTTTTATTAATATTTCAGGTCGGTATTCTGATCTGAGAAATCTATTTTGTGGTGTTGTGAACGTTGTATTGACTTTGCAATTTTTATTTGTGTCAATGTATGTATGCATGTATGTGAATTAATATTGCAGCTTCCAGTTCAAAGAGAAGATTATATAGCGAAGGTTACTTCAGGTATGGTTTCACGTTCATTGAAAATGATGGTATTTAACTACTACAGTGTGTTGGGTACAATGTATCCTTAGCAATGATTCTATCTGTTCCTTTCGATTGGAACGACTCTTGTCAAAAGTATATCCAGCTCTCAAAAAAAGTGAAGAGAAACTCGCTGAAAGGTATGAAATTGGATTCCTGTGGAACCTTTCGCAAGTAAAATGAGAAGGTAGTGGAAGAATCATATGAACTTTCTCATCTAATAGTCAAAGATAAAAGCCTCATTCTGGTGGTGACACTCTTATAAAGCCTTGCATGACAAAATTGTACTAGAGAAGAAAGTAGAAAAAATGGCATGGTTTTCAAACAATACTGTGAAACATAGAATTAATGAAATGTCCTTGGATATAAAAGATCAGATAGTTAGGCAATAAAAATTCCATTCTTTGCCCTGCAGTGTGGTGATTCCACAGAATAACTCAGTGTTGTCATTTAATAGAGTATGGTCGGTTCGTATATGAAAAGAAGTTAATGGAAGAAATATTGTTTTCAAAAACTTTGGAAACATCATCCAAAGATTCTGATATTTTTCTGCTATCAGTATTTATTTTTGTTGAAAATGATTTGTTTTGGAACAGAGTTGTAGGAAAATGTACTGATGGAACTCCAGGAATGTTAGATTTGCGGTCTGGATTTATAAAACTGGCAAAGGACAGAAATCCTAGAATTCTTGGTTTGCACTGCTTAATTCAGAGGCAATCCTTAACTGGCAAGACTTTACCAGAGAACCTGAAACAGACGTAATCATTGGCTATTATAGTTGTTAATTTCGTAAAGTCATTTTGTCTGATTATTCATGTCTTTGAAACTTTGTGTAACGATCTCATTGCTGAACAAAAAACTTTACTTTTTTATATCGAGGTTCGTTGATTGTCGAAAGGTAATATGTTAAGTAGGCTGTACGAACTTACATGAGATGTGGAAATATTACTCCTACGTGTAGGGAATGATGAACTTTATACTTCTTTTACTGGTGACATATTTATCTTTTTCTTTCATATCTGAAACTCCAATGTAGGAACACGAAATACTTGTCTTCATCAAACGTATCACCGAATATCAAGAAACTTGTGAGGGAAAAGCAATGCCAACCATCACACTGAGTTTTCCCCTCTACTCTTATCTGATAAGTTTTGAACTCCAGCTTATAAACTAAAATAACATGTCGTACTTATTTTTGATAATTTTGTAAAAACAATTTTAATGCGAATAATAATAATTTTTTTAATAAAGTAGAAATACTGAGTAAGAAAAGGAAAGACAAAATGACAAACACGTAGCGTATTGAAGTTTGCTAAAGCTAAAGTGTAAATGCTTATAAAGTGTAAAGTCGTGTTTCGTTCATAATTTCACACCTTATTTCTGTCATAGCTTGCTGCCTCCGTGCTTGCTTTTCAAGGCCTCCAGGTTGGGAACCACCAGTGTATCAAAAATGGAGAAAATTTAAAAGATTCATCAAAAAGTGAAGTGAAATTGAGGGTAGAGTAAAGGAGACTGATAATTAATGAAAGTAAATTATTATAAATAAATTGATGAAATCAGATTGTAAGGTGAAACAAGTGAACTTCCATGAACATGATATTGTGCACCAGAAACGCACATGACCTGAAATCGAACCAGGGATTCTTGTAGCAGACGCGAGAGGTTTACCACAAAGCCACCGTGTTTACTTTAAGTATTTTATTATATCCACACATAAAAAGGTTACTTTTGTATGTGTGCCCGTCAAGATGGGAAGAAATTTAAAATCCATATTGCTCGGCAAATCTGGATCATTTTTAGAGTGTCTAATATTAGACGCATGAGATAGTATTTAATGTGTTGACTCAATGTATTCCGGATACTCTTATTCTTAATCTTTTACTATTTTATTAATTATTAGGAACATTGATTACAAAGTTTGTGTACGTATATCATGGAAGATCAATTGCTCATAAATTAATGACAATAATACCTCTGTCTCTCTTTTCTTCCGAAAAGGCTCATTATGAAGGAGTGTGAAGGAGTGTCATAACCACGCGCGAAAGGTTTAATCACAGTCTAATTAATGATGTACTTTTTGCTATCACAATCTTCTTATACGTGTAACCCTGTAAGTAATTGTCTTGTAACAAAAACTTCAAATCAAATTTAGACTTATCTTACGATGCAAATGAACTGCTTCCAAAGTTTCTTGATAGCATTTTAGAATTACTTTCCTAAAAATAAAATTTAAAGACTTTCTTATAGTTTATCTTGTTTTTTTTTTTTTTTTTTTTTTTTGTAAATTCTTAAATTATCTTTTAACAAAATTATAAGGAAGAACCATCGATGAAATGGGGAAAAATACAGTAGCACGGGGAAAATACAGTTTAAAAAGCATTGAAAATAAAGAAAAATCTTACTATAGTGTTCAAAAAGTATGTTCGGAAGGATGACTCGCGTTAGAGTTATGTAACCGGTAAGGTCATTATTTCTGAGTGGGATTATTTAAGAATTTTGCTCAGTTCTAACCGACCGTCCTGAGTTTCATAACATGTTTCTTTCTTTGTAGTTTTTTTTAAATGTTTCAGTGTGAAATGTTTTTTTTTTTTTTTTTTTTTTTTGCTATATCTGAAACAGTGTTAGATGTTTTGCACAACTAAGTAAATAAGTGTGCCGTAAAGACAGATATAAAACAACGAAGAATATTGAAATTGATGAATAATATTAAACTGAGCTCAACCATATTGTTAGATTTAACGATAAAGTGTTCAAAGACAAGGGCGCCGATCCTGGGGGTCCTGGAGGGGGCGGGCCCCCTATTGTATTTATGTATATACAATATTTGGCATAATTTGAATGCAATTTGTCTTAAAACCCTCATATATATATATATATACATATATATATATATATATATATATATATATATATATATATATATATATATATATATATATATATATATATACTTTCTGCATCTGAGAAATCGGCGCCCTTGTTCAAAAATGATACATATATCAATTGGTAGAACTTGTTGGACTGCACAAAATGATATCATCATCGTCTTTATAGGTACTCTGCCATTATTGGCAGGTCACTTGCCGCAAATGAGAAGATTCCATGCTCGTCGGTCTTCATCTAATCTCTTCGTCTTCATTCACGATTTTTCTTTCTTTGATATCGCCCATCAATTGTAGCCTCTTCCCCCTCTTTCTTGCAACCATATCCTTCAGCACGTCCCTCTTATGATACTATTCGTTCTTAGTCAATATCCCAATTAATTTCTCTTCCTCTTCTCAAAACCTGAAAATCGGTTCTGTATGATAAGCACACCACTTATTCAGATGGAACTGATTCTGAAATATGCCCTAATCAAAGTTTTCCTTATGACATTAACAGTACGACAGTACACCGAATGATTTACGGTCTAATACTTAGATTAACTATTAAAACTTCGTTTTATTTAACTATAACATTGACCAAATATGAGACATATAGCAATCAAAAGATAATATTAAGATGAACAAAATGAGATGCCTGAGAGTAAATTGTCATGCGTAGTTTTTGAAACAATCGATGTAACTTAATTTTTCTAGTGCTATAAGATGTGTCATTGCCAATAATAATTTGATATTCTACCAGAGCATTATTTACTTAACTCCAATGTATATGTAAAATATACACACAGGGATATACATATATCCCTGTGATCATTGCCACCGCTTAGATTGAAGTTTATTTTGAAAGTTGATTTTGAATTACGAAGTCATAACTTTGGGCATTTACCTTGCATAAAGGTTGATAACTTCACCATTGAGGAGTTCTGGGCTCGAATCTAGTAGTTATCCGTTCTAGTAGAGGTGTTACCACTTTTTTCGCCAATCATAGTAGACGAGTCCGTGGGAGGCACCTTTAAGAAAAGTACAGACTGTAGTCAACTTTGTTTCATTTTGCTTCCTGTTGTTCTTTTTGTTGTTGTGCCAATTTCTAAGGATTACAGTGTAACTTGTCTTTCTGGGCGCAGTTGATAATTTCAGAAGATTTTTCCGTGGGGATTTCAATAAACTAGGGGTAAAAAGTAGTACTACAAAAATACCGAGAACCCACATTTAGTACGATAGAATATATGATCCGAGGGAGAAATTCCATCCTCCAAAGTTACCCTCTGAAATAATCTGTTTGGAGTATGTTTAATAATAAAATTAAAAATACTTATCAATTGTTTACTGTAATATTGACGTTGTATTATACATATCTATAGCACGCAAAAGTATATCCGGGTAGCTCAAAAGTAGATATACACCCCTGCATTGATCAAGTATAATATTCTAATTTATAGATTTATTTGGATCGACTGTTCCGGGTTTAAATTATAAGGAAAAAGACGGTAAGAACAAATAATAAAGAAAGTATATCTACCTGTCTGATAACAATGAGAAACCATATAAAATACAGTATGGGACTGTGTACCTACTTTTGGAATATATTGTATTACAGACATTCCACATACCCTAGTGTATTAACTTAGTCATACAAAATAGAAAGATTAAACATAGAAGAAAATCAAGAAGACAAATGCAGTATAATTGTGAAATCCAAGAAAAATACCCCAAATCGTGTTTCTTTTTGAGTAATGAATCCTGTTTTGAAATTATATAACAATAACATTAATGTTTTTAATAGGTTTGAGAACGAAAATTTTAGAGAAAACTATAATTGCACTGGCATCTTTTACTGGGGAGAGATTACCGCCTTCGACGGTGGCGGGTCGCTGGAGGCAGCCAGCACTCGTCCGCGGCGACACGACGATCTACTTGTTCATAGTTGCCGTCCTTTTGCCGAGGCGGCAAGCGGTGGAAAATCGTAAAATAAAATGAACTTTGCCGAATCTTTGCCGACTGTTGCCCACCGTCAGAGTCGGCAAAATAGTCGGAAAGGCCTCTTTCCGACCCTCTGCCGACTCCTTATGCCGGCCTCTTTCCGACGGCGGCGCCGGCGCATTTAATGCTCATTTCTGGCTGTTTGCCCACTGCTCGGCAAGGCAACTATTCGTCGCGGTCGAAAATCGCGCGGAAAGACGTCGGTGTCCGGCGCCGGCAATCCGACCGCGGCATCTGGTCGGCATGGACAAATTATCCGACTGTAGCCGGCAGGATTCTGATGGGGCCATCCCCAGTGATATGAATGCCCTAAGGGTTATAAATACATATTTTCTCTAATAATTTTAAAATGCTTCCACGAAATTAATTATTGCTTTTGGTATATAGTTTCAAACATATTTTCTCACATACATCCATGATAAGAATAACTTCCCAAACTGAGTAGCATATAGCAATTTCGTGACTAATGAGCATACGCTAGCTGCCTCTTGGATGTGCTGGTACAAGACGTGGGATAGATATACGGATAGTGGTTCAAATCTAATTGTTTTCCTCTCTAAATCCAACTATTCTTTGGAATATTCTCTATATTAATTATAATTTGTTGGATTGGTTAATTCGGATTTCACGTCTACTTTTTAGTGCCAAGTTTATGTTAACCATGCACTTGTAATTTAGCTCAGAATCTGAACTTTATGATCTCCCACCGGGAATGCAATTCTGATCTATAGCACAAGGTGAGAACGCTAACTATTTTCCTAAGAGAATGAAACTGTTGTATTAATCATGAACTGTTGTCAAAATAGTGATCGTATACTACAAACACGCACACAGATATATATACACTTTCTCTTGTTGAAGTCCTTCTCATACATAGAGAAGATACAGAAAATTCGTCACGAATATTCAAATTTATTCAAATATTACAAAGAGAGAAAAAATGTGTGTATGAGAGAAATGTAAGAGAGAGAGACAGGATATAAACGAACAGAGGATGCTGGATCCTAAGGGGCATTGGAAATATGGAAACAACTACTGGAAGAGAGAAAAAAAGAGGGTGATAGAAGCAACTCTGTTTCTGAACAAACATGTTGAAATTGAAGAACACGTAGTGGAGGGTTAGAATGCAAAAGACAGGCACCTGTATGGGAGACAAAGCGATCAATACTATTGATTTTAATATTGATGCTTCGTAACGTAAGTTGCTGCCAGATGCATCTCTTTTTTGCTCCATCTTTTTTACGTTGTTGTTGTTGCTCTATATTCCAACAACCGACCACTACCGTTCATTTTTTTTGCATAACATTGTTACCACATTGGATGGGATTTTTCAATGTCAATATCGGAGGAGAAAACATGTTTTAATATCCTTTGAAACACCTATATGAGATTTCTACTTTTGAAAAAATATTGAAAAAAATTCCTTTATAGTAAATATTTCTAAATTCAAATTCTATACATTGTAGACGTGATGACCTATATGTGGAGTATGATTTAAGTTGTGGGGATGACATAAGAAATGTGGATAACATTCATATCTACATAAATCGTTTACGATTAGTATATTGAAGTATTTTTGAAACTTAGTTTCTTTTCTAATAGAGATTTTGAAAAGATATTTGTTTCTTCCAGAAACAAGAAGAATGTCTCTGCACTTTCAATTTTTCCTTGTTTCTATCTGTTTCAAGGTTGCTAATGTTGCATGATATCAGTATTATATCGGATGAGTAGTAATTGGTGTATTCAAGTGATTGTCTGTTAAACGTAAGAATAATTGTTGTATATGGAAAATAGTACACCTAATCCTAACTCATAGTATATTATTCTATCTTATCTTCTTAATTTCTAGTTTCTCTTATACTTTCTTCATACACCAGATAAAATAAGGTCAAATCTATCTTTGACCTGCAAACTTAGTAGGTTCACCTAACTATATGCTTCATCTTCAATAAGATCACTCAAACAAGATTCTTATTTTACTTTAAGATGTTGGTACATTTGACTGTATAGTGATGTATTTCAACAAAGACCCACTGTATTAAGAGTTTACACATATCGGTTAGAAATGAAATGACATTTTTAAGTTTTACGTCCTACTGTTATGAATGCTAGGCTAAATGAGACGCTTGTGTTTGTCCACCGCAAAGCTCACTTGACCCGAGCTAGCATCAAACCAAAGACCCCAGACAGCAGAGGTTAATGCTCTACCACTGAGCCACCGCGGCCTTACATATCGATGTGTTGCAGCAAATAGCACCATGGATTGAATTTTAGAAATGTTTCCGAATATTACTTCATTTAATTACAATGTTATTTTAGCATTAAACAATATATTTATTTTACAATTAACTGTTTTAACATAATTTAATGTATACGGATATGTACCATGTCAAGTCCCGGATGATAAATCTTGTTTCTAATGAAAATTGAACATTAGGTAATTCTAATCAGTTTCGTGATTTCCGCAATGAAAACAATTCATGATGTTAATATAAATTTTAGATAGTTGTAATTATTTACTTCCATTGTGATCTGCTTCTTCAAATTAGATGTAGGAATCTTTAAAATCAACGGTAGCGTTTTCTCGGTATTACGCTAATCGTTTTATTTAAAAAAATGTAAATATTTGATGTGAATGTTTCATTCATGCGTAAACTGTTAATTAGAACAATTGAAAGATCAAAATGGAATCAACATAAAGAAAAGAATAATTTACTATTTTCATTACTACTACAAATGCAGATATCTCCTCCATCACAAGTTTTCTTCCATTATTGAGAAGTTTCCTGCCTTAAGAGCTTTCCATGTATACGTTCTCTATCAGTCTCTTACCTCTTGAACAGATGTGTAACTATCACATGTGATATCAGACAAGAAATATACTCATTGTTTTTGAAAAATGTGAGAGACATTAGTTTACTCCAGGCTCTCCCGCTAACTCAATTTCTCATTCTACAAATTCTTTCGGAATTTTCATTTTCTTCAATTGTTTGTCTCCTTTAGCTTACAGAGTATAGGTGCACAATAGAAAATTAAAAACTTCGTTTTTGTAATAAATAAAAAGAAGAAAAAGGAATGATAAATAAACACTTTATAAGGTAAAAGCAATTTCTAGTTAAAATGTTTGAAATTTTATCGATTATCACTAAATTGCATGTTTTATTATTTATTTCTGGCTGGCATTTTCACCTGGTTTAAATAAATTAGAAGTTACCTGAGTATAAAGGTATACATTAGAATAAATGTATAAATTTTATCATTGTGTAAAGAATATACATTTACTAGGAAGTTGCATTGTAATAGGTACGTCAAGGCATTTCATCTGCGTATTTGACGGAAGTGAATAGAATTACGGAATCTATTTGTCGACTATATATCAATTTTTCTCCTCTGCACTCTCTCATCTATTGGCTCCGTACCTAAACACACATTTATCGTCATCTGCATCTGTACTTGACGCTACTTGCTTCAGAAATAATTGATCCTAGTCTTACAAATACGAAATGATTAAGCACCTCCCTTTGGGTAAAAGGAATATATTTCGCACTGTCCTCATTACTTGAGTGTATTGACCTAGCGTATGAGTCAAATTTATTAAATATTGAAAATACAGGAATAATAAACAGAATATAACACTTATATTGATAGTAAACGTCAACAATGCTACTCTTTCATAGAGAAAAACAAGGAATAGTAAGTTATTGAAAACTTTACTTCAGCAACATTTTAAATTTAAGAAAACTTTTAATTTTGTTTGGTCATCGGATTTTCAAAAATTTGATATTAGATGAATAAAGCAAATAAACATTACAAAATCATCGTCAGTATCATTTTTAAAATCATATTATGAAACATACTAAATTGCATAAATTCCATCGATTCTTTCATCTCGGTTTTAACTATGGGTAGATGCTCAGGTGATTCATGCTGATTTTAATGAAATTTATACAGTGGACACTAAAGACAAAAATAAGAGCCCCTTGTTTTGTTATATCAACAACCATGAGATTTAATGCACTAAAAACCTCCAACTCCAATACCTCCAACTTCAGTATTGCACCACTTTTTGGCAGGGAAGACCACACAAATACATCTCCGATTTGAATAAATCTTATACGGTATCAACAAATAGGAACAAAATAGAAAGACATATATTTTGTTTCATTGGCAACCATGGGGTTTAAGGAACAAAATCTTCACTTCTAACTTAAAAAGAAAAACAGTTTCACCCTCCTTGAATATTATCCACTATTTATTAAATAAAGTTGTCACAATCATATTACTAGTGAAAAAAAAACACACACACACAACGAGCACCCAATTGCGCCTTATGACTGCAACTTACCACATAAATTATGTCATGATTCTTTTTCGCTTTTGTTGAAACAAAGATTATCAAGCTTTTCAAATGGTGGTGGCTAGTGTTCTACACAGAGAAAAAAGTATGTAGCGTACGTAAAAACGTAGGATGCATGCGTAAATCCTGTGGTTTTTAGACTTAACGTACGACTATATTTAACATTCCGCAGCAAACGTATAACTGAAAACGCATGTTTTATAGTACTTTCCGTATAAGTGTTCCATCTGTAACTACTATCCCTATGAAACAAAGGACTGTAGGATTTCACATACAGATAGACGTATATAGCATATAGTTGATGTATGTAACATGCGTATATGTATGTAATATACGGAAGACTGTAAGATGTCAGACATCCTGCAGGGCCATGATGTAACATCTAAGCTGTTAAAATGGATAACAAATGCTCTGTACAGATTTCCGTAGTAAACATATAGATTGCGTATATATTTGTACAAAATACCGCTGTTCGGGTAACGGACTTTTCTCAGTGTACATGTCCTGATTTATGCAACGCATATTGAAATAAATTTGAAATCGTGGAGAGGAAAATTGATTATGAACAAGTGACTATAATTGGATAATGTTAAATTACGTATGTGCAATTTAATATCGGATCCGTCCAACATCACAATATCGGAAAAACTATTCGGTACATTTTTTCCATAATCGGAAACTGTATGCATCCAAAGGATGTAACTGACTCGTGAATTCTTTTCATATCGTTCCCTTAAACCCCATGGTTGTTGATATAACAAAATATGGGTCTTTTTATTTTGTCTCTAGTGTTCACTGTATAAGTACCATTAAAATCGAGTCTGTGTACCTTCCCTTCTAAGTTAAATTATATTGTCATAATTTCTTCAGAAAATTTTCTGTAATAACAAACACTTAGTTTTTTTCTTTCTGAGCTCAGTGGCTATGATTATAGGAAATACAACACTCCTTTAAACTTGAATGATCTAATAGGATTAAGTATTAGAATGGCACCTTTTTGTTGTGAAAGTACAAAATACATTGTCATCGTAAATATTATAAATTATTTTAAAATATTATTCACATTATTTTTTTAAGAACCGTGCGGTGTAATTCAAGCTCTGTAAAACATTTCTTTAAACACATTTATTTCATTTATAATGAATATAAAAATTCGTAATAGTGTAATTTTTTCGTAATGTTCTATAATTCATAATGCTTTTATGTATTATAATTCTTTTTAAGTTATGATTTTACCATTTCAAAACGTAGAACGAGAAATGAATTTAATATTCTATTTGTTACGAAAACCGTTCAAACAGTGTTGATTTCAGGTCATGTCTTCGTTCATGCTCAAAGTGAACTAATAGTGTTTTAGCAGTTTTCCCTCCTTCATATATTGACCATGCCCAGGAGAGAATATTCTTAAATCACCAATGCTCATAATGAGTTTCTCATTACAAATCATAGTAATGAAATATTGAACATATTAATATTTTGTTTTCAGCTATGGATTTTAGATTTGCAATTCATATAATGTTCCGTTCTAATCGAATTTGAAAGAGAAGTAGTTGCCAAAAATTTATTCAAAGAAATGTCCACAGTGCTCTGATGAAAATAGGAACATACTTTTAAAAAATCGAATAAATCCTACTGGGTTTGAATACAGAAAATTCTGATTCGTAGACTATTGACCCAAACCGTTCGACCATTTCCTATACTTTCACATACCCTCTTTTGACTTTTGTGTGAAGTGGTTTTATGCTCCACACTCGTTTTTGTTTATGTCGGTACAACTACGAGTTTGTGGTGAATATTTGGACGTTACAGGTCTTGCAATGTATAAATGTCTTTTTCATATAAATTGCATTCGATTTTAAATCCTAATAGCACATATACAACAGGTTAACTCTGTGAAATGATTATGGTTGGATGATATCGTAAATGTTTTCATAGTTAGGAGTCTGGATATGCAAACCCGCTTAACGTAGGGATTTACTGATTTGGCACAATGTACTGATCCAAGAAATGTTCTTATACAAAAATATACAATATAAAACTTTTTACAATGGTATTATGTTTAACATTACGTAAATAAACGAAAGCCATCTTGTTAGGAAAATTAGTAATTTGAAAGAAAACATGAGAATGTGAAGTGCGAGTGGAAAATGTAGATTAGTTCAAAGAAGTGAGTACTTTGCGTTACCTTCACTTCATTGCAATAGAATGGTTGAACTTGTCCTTTATTAGTATTATAACAGCCCGAAACAATTAAATTCAACTAAATTTCAACAAGGTGAATAAAATATTGTTTGTACGTTAATATTTTTTTTCTAAATTTCGT
Source organism: Thermobia domestica (assembly GCF_964235325.1). NCBI lineage: Eukaryota > Metazoa > Arthropoda > Insecta > Zygentoma > Lepismatidae > Thermobia > Thermobia domestica. The sequence continues at coordinate 193,965,792 of NC_137455.1, read as the reverse complement.
TGACATTTCAACGTTAATTTCCGTCTTAGTTTACTTATTTGTGTTACTAACTTAAGATGATTAATTTTATAAATAATATATCAAAATTTTCGAATTTAAGCTGAATTCCAACTTAATCTTACAAGGAAACCGATTCAAGTGTAACACGAAATTGTGGGCGAGTTTATGCGCAATCGAAGTGTTTTCGTGAACAATGGGAAACCGTTCGGGAGATATAGAGGAGTAAGGGAAAAGCTGGTGTTCTGAGAGTTTGTAGATTTTGGGTTATGTTATTAGTGAATATGTTTGAAAGTTGCATTTAAACGTTAAGAAAGATGCACCAGAGCGAATGAAAATAGTGTTGGATGTTCAGGTGAGTGGCGTAGCTTTTACCCGGAGCCGAAAAAAGAAAGACCTATGAGAAATAACACTATTGATACGAAAAACAAAATTGTATGATATTACTTGCTAATATATCATGTTTTTAGTACGAATAAAATGAGAAAAAAAGTTATATGAAAATCTATTAATTATATTGCCAAAGGAACAGAGACGTTATTATGTGAACAAAAATACAAGGTCATATTCTGTGCAAAAGCGCTATAGAAGAACAAATCAAATAATATGAAACATAAACACATATTGTTTCAAACGTCCACCACATTTTATATTTTTCATCCTATATGACCTGATTATGCTTTTATTTGATTCAGCGTACCAAGAAACCTATATATATATATATATATATATATATACACTTTACACGCCTATTTCAGGCAACAATTGAACTCCGTTAGTTTCGCCTTTCCCCTCCAAAACATTCTTCCCCTAGAATTTTTATGGACCCTTCGGTTTTGTAAATCTCATGTCTAGTGTAAAAAAACGGTTTTTTTTCTGTGAAGTTTTTTTTCAATAAAAAACATCGTTCTTTTTCATGTTTTTTTCAAAAGTCTGTTTTTCTTCTGGCAACTATTATTTATTGATTTATGTTGCAGATTATTGAAATAATCAATAGAACTTGAGTCGAAGCCCTCGTAACTTACAAATCGTTTGTTTCTTTGTACCTATACGAGCAAAATTGTGTGATTATTCCTTTCGACCCCAGGTCATTTTTGGCGTTTTCCTACATTTCCAGTTAGTGACTTATTGATCAAACACTATTCATTCGATTGATATGGTTAAAGCCTTGTTTTTAAGAAAATGGATGTGGCTATTTTTTGGTGTAAGTTGTATTGCAGTGTTGCCAACGGGTGGGAAATTATTGAGGGAAATGTAGGGGGTGAAAATTTACAAAAAATTCCCTAACCGAAATTAAAAAAAAAAAATTTTTTTAGCACCACTGCTGCTATATGGGTTCAAGTCACCAAAAAACATCTTTGGTGTGTTGACAAGGTACAGTGAAATCCTGAAGTCGCTGGCTTCCATTCAAAGAGGGAAAGAAAAAATTCTGTCATACACATGAAATTTTGACACTTTTTACGCCTCAGAAGCAAAAATCAAATATGCCGGGGTACAGCTTCTGTAATTATCCTGTTGAAACATTTTATGGTGCGTTCTGTAGGGCAAAGAGGAAGCTTTCAGGTAGTGGTACGTTTGTTTCAATGTAGCCAGAAAGAGGGTAATAATAGAGGGGAAAAGGGAAATTTTCCGAATTTTTCACCTAATAGCAGGAATTAATTATTTTGGCTGGAAACGCTGCTATCAGACAGACGAAAACTATCTGAAAATAAACCGTAGTGCTCCGAGAATATATCCTACTAGTATCATGGCTATATATAACAAAGTAAGCATGAAATTAAAAAAAATCTCATTCTACCTCAGAAATTCACCATTTTCTTACCATTTCCAGAACATGGTTTATTATAAACCTCAACTGTACTTCCCCTAATTATTCTAGTAAAACTTTTTATGGTGCGCTGTGTAGGCTAACGATGAGGCTGTTAGACACTGGTACATTTGTTCGCATGTAGCCAACAAGAAGGAAATAATAGAAATAAAAACGAGAATTTTTTCCAAAATTTGCCCCTAAAATCTGGAATTAAAATTTTTTGTAGCTAGCAACACTACTATCAGACACACACAAACTATCTTAAAATAAGCTTTGGTATCCCTCTAATATATCCTACAAATATTGTGACGATATCTAATAAAGTCAGTATGTCAATAAAAAATATCTCATTCTACCTTTTAAAAAATCAAAGTTATCTTTCCAATTAGAGAACAAGGTCCACTGTAAACCTCAACTTTACTTTCCCTAATTATCCTATTGAAACTTTCTATAGTGGGTTGTGTAGAGCAAAGACGAGACTTCCAGATACCGGTACGTTTGTTCCGATATAGCCAACAAGAGGGAAATAATAGAAACAAAACATATAATTTTTCCAAAATTTCCCCCTAAAATCTGAAATTAAAATATTCTGTAGCTGGCAACACTGCTACCAAACAGACGCAAACTATCTTAAATTAAACATTGGTACTCCACTAATATATCCTACAAGTATTATGGCGATATTTAAGGAACAAAGCTTCTAATTACCAAAAATATGTTACGGTAAACAGAAAAGTAAGGGAAAATTAGAAAAATCAAGGGCTAGAACCTAAATACGAATTTTACGTGCGCCCCCTAATTAACCCATTGTAACGATCTGTAGTTTCGTTTGTTAAGTGAGAACAAATGTTCGATTGGCGTAAGTTGACTTGCACTCGGACGTATAGGTACGGATTTATAAACAAAAAATTCCTAATTTTTTGCCCAAATATAGGAGAATTTTAATTTCCCTAATTGGCAACACTGCCCGCAGGCCCGTCCAATTGATGTCAACAGTTAGGTATCCATCCGAGGTATCTACCTGGCAAGTCTTAAGGATGTCTTTCTACAACGAAGGAAGCGACGGGGGAGGGGGGGAAGTAAAGCAAATTCGAAATTCGAAAATTCTCGAATTTTTGACTGGGGTGAAATTTGAGAAGGAAATTCGACACCAGAAGAAAAAGAAATTAATATGTTAAACTATAGTCCAACAACATTTTGCAAGAATAATATCCCGATATCTTAATTAGTGTCCACACTGGAGCGGATTAAACAAGTGACACCCCTGTGTGTGCCACTTTGGCCACCTGGGCCACCGAGTATACATTTGATTACATTTTTTGACTACTAACTCGTGTTGTTGTTGTAGTTATAGTCTCGACTAATAATAATATCGTAGTTGTAAACAATAACTTTATAAGGAAAATTTTCTCTCCTTTTTACATCTTAGTTCCAACACTGTTGGTGAGAAATGTAGGGTGTTTCAAAATAAATTTTGGGGTTTTAAGTCTTCGTAGTACTTATTACATTTTACGTACAATTATAAGCAATGCATCAAGTAAAAGAGCACCTCAAACAGTCTTTGCTACAAGTGTTCAATGTGAGATTCATTCGTCACACGGCACACATCTGGTCGATAGGAGAGAAAGGCCCATAAACTTTCCGCCACATGGCACAAAACACATTCAATTTAGGGGAGTTTCGTTTCAATTGTACAATATCCTGAGGATTTGCTGACGGTCAGATGCAAACATTATGAGTGTTCACATTAGCTCTTACGTGAAAAGTCGATTTATCACTGAAGACGACACGATCCAGAAAATCTTCATTGTTATGCAGAAATATTTCACTTGCGAAATTGGCACGTAAACCGTAGTCTGTAGGCTTTAGACCTGTAGAAACTACAAACAATAAAGACGGTTGCACTGTACAGGTTCAGTCTTTATTAAAACACAAAAACCTTTCTGCTCTCTAGTCTCCATCTTTGCTACTTGCTCTTTCTAACGGCAGACAGAAGAAACAATGTATGTACATGCGTGCGTACAAAACTGTTTGAGTTGCTCTTTCATTTGATATAATATTTATAATTGTAAGTTAATTGTGATAGATACTACAAAGTTTCAAATCCCTAATATTAATTTTGAAACACCCTGCATTACTTCAAATTGAGACATCCTATATTCAGGTCCTAGTCAATTTGTCGCCTCGTGCAATGGCATAATTTGCCGCCTCCCCCTTTCTCCAGAAAGAACAAATTTTATAAGTCATGATTTTAAGTATGCTACTCCAGCATGAACAACAAAGGTGAGGGTAAGTGCAGTCGCACTCAGAAAGGCTTAAATACTTACTAAAAATGCAATTCCGTTGTGTCTGTTTTTTTCTTTAAATGTTAATCTATTATGATAGTGAAAGATAACGCAAACACACCTGCAGAGGAAAGATGGTCATCCTTTTTATAGAATTCACTATCGAGCTTCAATCTCAATGTATCAGTTTGCAATTCCAGTGCAACTAGCTCTTTTATCTTTATTTCTTGATTTTTCTTCTACATCTTCTACCATTAAAAAAAATGTTTCTATCTTCAATGATAAGGAACTTGCTTCTGACAAAAACAAGACTACTTTCATATCAAAACTGTGATAACTTAATAAATGGAACAGATATTCACTACTATTCCAGAATTGATTTTTTTCATTTGACAACAGTCAAGAATTTGTGCTCGGATTTATTCGACCATTTGCTTTAGGATTGTCCATGTGGCCTTAAACTAATGCAACCTAAACATAATTTATGAATGTAGTATTCTAAGAGGTCAGCTTAGTAAATGTAACTACCATCATCATGAAGTCTGTTTTAAACAAGAAATATTTAATTTATATAATATACTTATGACAGATTTTGCCGGACCATCCAATCTTGCCGTTCCACGCAAATGCACGTGTTGCATATATACAGTGGCGCATTTAGGGGAGCTTCCGAGCTTAAGCCCTCCCCCCGAAATCTTACTTACTATAGTAAAGTATATGAAATATCTTGCAGAATTTTCATTTTCAGGCAAATCTCCCCGAAAGTTAGCAAAGCCCCTCCCGAAACAAAATCGTAAATACGCCACGGCATATATGGTAGAGCCGGCTCTGCATATCATATATATCTAGTCGACAAATTATTTATATATGACATTTAGAAAAATACTATTAGGCAAATTAGTATTAGTTTTTACCTTTAGACAAGTTATTGGAATTTTATACTGCTCGTGACATTATTTTCGTACTTATTAAAGGTCTGCATTCACGAAAAAACAAAATTTCATTTCTACTTTTATTTCTTAGTTGATATTGATGAAAACTGCTGAAACCCGAATTGTTAATAGGTATGGTATTCATGTAAATTGTAAAATATTTTTAGCGTATCAGTGAAATGAAATGAAATCTGTGAGTTTTACGTCCCACGGTTATACCGGTTAGGCTAAAGGAGACGGTGATGATGAGAGATGAGTGAAATGGTGGAATGAAGAAAGTGGGAGGAAACGGGAGAACCCCGAGAAAACCCACGAGCACGGTGTTTGTCCACCACAAAGTTCACTTGGCGGGGGCTGGGATCGAACCCGAGACCCTAAGCACCAGAGGTGAACGCTCTACCACTGAGCCACCGCGCCCCCTGTAGCGTATCAGTATCTAGCGTTTAATTTATGTTGCATTTTACGGTGATTACACCTACATAAAAATATTTCATATTTAAATAGACGCAAGATGCATTACAAATGACTGTTTGAAAAAAAACGAAATTTAGAAAAAAAACGAGAGCCAATGTTTTTTTTCTAAAAAAACGTACATTTCTGAAAAAATACGAACCGTTTTTTTTCTATTTACAACACTACTCATGTCTAATGCAATGTAATACTAAAGTTTCGTGGATGAAGAAATTCTTCATTTTTAAGGTCTATTTTACGTTTACTATCGATACATATTCAAAACAGCAAAATATCGGAGCAGCATCCTTCCCCTTATTCCTCTATATTTCCGAAACGGTTGAGATCGAGGGTTTTTCCCTCTAATGGGTGTAATTGTACAAAAACACTTCGTTGGCACAAAAACTCGTTCACAATTTCATGTCACACTTGAATCGTGACATGAAATTGTGAACTTCATCCTGGTGAGCTTTGTCATATATGGCACCAGTTACCACATATTGAGTATCTTCTCCGTCTTCCATTAGCTAATCTTTACGCTTTGACGTAATAAATATTTGTTTCAATACTCATTCTCACTCTCATAGCTTACACCACGTATTCTAGCTTGTCCCTCAAAATATTTGTTTTTCGAAGAATGTTTTCGAAAGTTTCTTCACTTTTAATTATTTCAACTATTGTTCTTCCCTCTCCTAATTCGTACAATTTCTAGAACTTCTTCACTACATTACCGTTCAACGCAACTTCTTTTCTCCGTTTATATTCACACATATATGTAAAAGTCAGCGTTATAGTCTTCGTAGAATGTCAACTACACAAGATCAACAACTCGATCAAAATGAAATTAATTCTTCCGGCTCTATGCAGAGGGCGAAATCCGATATCTGAGCTTGGGTTGTTTGGATGAAATTTTGAATATTTTTTTTTTACATATCAACACTGTATTTGTTTATTTATTTGAAATTTAACAATATATTTCACAAGCAAAAATTGTATGAGTCGTTAATTTCATTTTAAAGTGAATCTCAACTATATGTATTCCCATGGAGAATCAGAATAATTTTCTTCTGAAGAAAAAGAACAAGAATTTTAGCCTTGTAACCAGCTCTTTATAACTTTATTTAAATAAGGAAATTATTACCTTTATATACAATGAGCATCATAATGTCTTCCTAGTATGTGGGACTGTAAGGAGGCAGTGAAATTTAGTGTTATGACACAGACACACACACAAATATATATATATATATATATATATATATATATATATATATATATATATATATATAAATCTTGTCTCTATTATCTTATTATCTTGATTGTAACTTATCGACTGATAGGGAATCAATTCATATTGAACTTCTGTAAACTGCCATGTTATGTACGTTCTAAATATCTTTACTATGAAAGAATCAGTGGTAAATTTGATTTTGGAAGATTAATAGTTTAACACAACTCTACTTCAAAATTATAAGCTTTCTAAAGCTATTTAAATACAGTATATTTATACTATTTTGTCAATTCTTTACTCCTGTGAGTAATCCCACATTGCTTTAAGAACATTTTCTTGTTCTTTGATATACTTTTAAATGAACTTATACATTAAAGTTTCATCAAAGTTGATCGATGGATATTTAAAATTGTATGAAAATACAAAGCAATTAAAGATTTCTAGCTATAGGGCACCATTCCGAGATAATAGTTATCACGAATTCCTCTTATTACCAAGTCATCTTGATCAGGTCTAGTTTTGCCAAACTTGAATAAATAATATAATATTGTAAACATTTAAACATATAACTAGTACTTCGTCAATATTTTCAGTATCACACCTATAGAAAATATCCTCCTCACTTTAGTTAATAATTGTAATTCTTATGAACCATACGACGTTCAAGAAAGAGAATGTACTAATTTGATATAAAATCTCGCTAACTTGGTTATCTTAAGTATCTGCTTAAGTGAGCTATACTTCACTATCATTCAACTATCATTCTCGACATTGATTTCTGAGATTGTAAAATGATTACAAATATTTATACAAAAATGCAATAATGTATTTACAACAATAAACTTAAATACTGTAACTATGAATTACCTATATATTTAATTTTGTTCCGGTAAATAGATGATGTTTTAATTGTTCTTCTGGATTAGGTAATATGGATTCCGGGCACTGAGCCAATCAACATGAAATAATTTGTATAATGGACGTGATAATTTAAAATTTTTCTATTGAGAAGTAATGAATATTAGCGTCTCAGAAATAGCAGTTGATCACAAAATGGCAACGATCTACAAAAGACAGAGAACGCTAATTGGTTTAATGAATGTAAATCATGTTTTGGAGAAAGCATTTAATTCCAAAAAATTAGAAAAAGTAAATTTGAGATGACTGGAAGTGAGATCTCACCTAATAACCTCAGAGATACTGGATGTGTTTCTGATATGTCATGTTGTTGTATACCTGAAGCCAACATATAGATAGTTGAATAGATAAGGAAAAAGGTCTTTCCAAAACACATGTGAGAAAAGTATTACATAATTAGAGGTGAATGTCAATAGAATATGCAAGATAACGCGAAAGGAACTTACAGCTGAACAATACAAGAATGTAAGTGCAGGATACTACGACACTCAAACTAAGTTTTGCGAAATAATGCATAATTGAATTTAGAATGATGCATCTATGCTAGGTATAATTGTTTTCAGATGAAGCTACTTTTCGTGTGTTTGGTGACATGAATAATCGTTACTGTGGAGTTTGGAGACTGGAGCGAGCTCATGAGTTTGAAGCATATAGACGGAAAAGCTCCTAGGTTAGACTGTAGTGAGTGGAATTTTTAACAGGTTCCTTGACAGACATCGTATACAAATTGTATGAACATACGCTATTTACATTTATTGTACACTATACAGTCATAAATTAAAAAAAATATATATATATATAACCTAATGTTAATTTGGCGTTACTTTGCAAACCAATTTTAGAAAATGGCCAAAAATAACAAAATCAGAAATATTTGATTCATTTCGAGTCCATGGACAGACGAACATTAGACGACGCATTCAAATCTTTACAGACAAGGTAAGCGTTAAAGTATCTTGATCTTTTGAAATTTGTAAGAAATATATGTTTCTTTTAAATAGTAACAACCATATTTTGAAATTCGAAGATAGTTTTATTCTTAATATACTTTAGGTTTGCAAACAAAGGATCTATGCATATTCAAGTGTTATATAGTTTATTAAATTTCATAAAGTTGTGGTTAAATACTTATACACTGGAGAAGTGTGTGTGTCAGTTGGGTAATGTTTCAAAAAAAAATATTAAACAGTCTTAGAGTGTTTCGATATTTTAAATATAGTGTCCCAAAAATTACGTAAAATATTTCCTGAATGCTCACCTTTATTACTTTTCTTTTAAATTTTCAATGAGCTCTAAAACTTTATTTTAAAATTTAAAATTGCAAAATAAAATGAAATCTTTAAGTTTTATGTCCCGCGGTTATGCCGGCTAGGCAAAAGGAGGTGATAATGTTGAGGAATGAATGGAATGGTGAATTGAAAAAGTGGAAGGAAAAGGGAGAACCCGAGAAAAACCACGCACTACAAAGTTCACTTGGCGCGAGCTGAGATCAAACCAGGGACCCTATGCACCAGAAGTGAATGCTCTACCACTGACAAGTAAAGGATCCAAATGGATGAATCGAGTCGCGGGATGAGACATAATGCACCTAATAGAGGATGTATGTATGTGCAAAGTTATAGCGGCTGAGCTTCATAGGAAACGGAGGGGTCAAATTTGGTAGGAGGAGGGCTATGCTGTTATAGAAATACATCAATTAAACTGTTGAATCGTACAAATAGTGAAAGATAGATAATGCAAGCGATGGTAGTTTCACATACTGGCAAAAGAAGAATGGGAAGAGTAGATCACTAACCTCTGCGGTCTTCTAATCTAAGATACTGCTACTCGAATGTTAAAAGTTTGGATTATCATGAAAACACATGTAAGTTAAACATATCTACAAGCCAATAAAACTAACAATGAAATTTGATATCCAAGTTGTTCTGGTCTGGAAGAACCGCTTCAGCTTGTTTTTTTTTTTTTATTAATATTTTGTGCTTTTGGTCGAAAACAATGTGGAGTTACATACACGTACCTTTTGTTAAATTACATATTTACTAGTATAGGCCATAACACAATAAAAGCTGATAGATTGGAATGCAATTATTACGTACTGTACGTAAACCATTATTTTTTTCACCATTTACTATACTTTTAACTTTCTTTGTCCATCTTCGTAAGCAATAGCAACTTGGGACAAGCGTAGCATGTGATATGTGGATGAAAAGTGAACTACTGCAGTCGAATACAGCAATGAAGTTGTAGCGGAAAATAAGTTATCGGGTAAGAGGCTTTCTCTATTGTCTATCGCATGTCATTTAAGAAAAGGTAGCTATATAAACTCCACATTGTTTTCGACCAAAAACGAAAAAAAAAAAAAAAAACAGCGGCAGCGGTTCTTCCAGACCGGAACAATTCTCTTCGACACTATATGAAGCAAATTGGAAGTAATGTCATAAATAATAATGTAAAAATATACAACTTGGATATCAAATTTCACTGTTAGTTTTCTTGGCTTGTAGATATGTTTAACTTATATATGTTTTCGTGATTATCAAAATTTTCAATGTACGAGTAGCAGTCTCCTACATTTTCGTAAATAACTACTAGGTTATCATCAAATGAGTATCGCTGTTCAGAACACTCTGGAGACGTAACCACTTGACAGAATGCAACCAATCTTGGCAGGGGAACATTTGGGAACATGCAGAAGTGATTGGTGTTGAAAACAAAATTGATGCCAATTTTCGCCACCAGAGGTAATTGTGTACAACATCAAGTAAGTGCAGCGTGGAAGAGAAACAACATTAGTGATGCTAAATGATAAGAAAGGTTGTAATTACCCCTCCTGTGGATCTCGTGGTATTGATTACTAATGTTATTAATACCCCGTGGTCAGTGGCGGATTTACGGGGAAGGGGCCTTTTAAACTGAAACGTCTCTGTAAAATTCTTGGATATCTTACAAAAATGAAGTTAAATGTTGGTCTTTCCTGTGGTCCCTAAAATGCAAGCTCCCTCCAAAATTCCAGGAAAAGATTAGTATCAATTGTCGCCTCCAGAGGCTATATTATTTCTATTCAGAGTTAAATACGGTGAGTGTGGTATGGAAGACAAATGATATTGATATTCAATGAAAGAAAGGCCTTAATTATGCCCCCATGTGACGCGTGGCAATGATTTGTACTTCTATTAATAACCCCGTGGTGTAGCGATGTGTTATGAGTGATGATGATGGCGTGGAGGTCCCCGAGCAAGGAAAATTCATGGTCACTAGTACGATACGAGATAATGATGAGGTTTTAAGGACGGGTCCTACAGGGTAACGTGGAATCCAACTCACGTGTTTTACCGGTAATCGAACCCGGGACCTCTTGAATACAACGCAAAGAGTGTGCGAAGAAAAAGAAGCAAACATCGGATCATCATCAATTCACTTCTGGCACATAGTGACTCTGAAACCCGTATCCCTGAAGCACAGGCAGGCGTGAGCAAGCACCTGGAGAGGTAATTACAGCCTTTCTTATTATTTAGCATCACTAGTGTTGGTTTTCTTCCACGCTGCACTTACATGGCGTTGTACAGCGCCACAATTACCTCTGGTGGAGCAAATTGGAGCTAATTTTATTTTTCTTACACCAATCGATGCTGCATGTTCTTAAATATGCTCCTACCAAGTTTGGTTGCATTCTGTCGAGTGGTTACGTCTCCAGAGTTCTCTGAACAGCGATACTTATTTTATGATAACCTGTTATAAAGATGATCCTAAATCTTCCAAATAAATACATATACTGATCACTAAAGTTCATAATTGGCTTTTTGAAAAAATGCTGACCCTAAGTGATATATCACATGACTACCTTTCCATTTCAAAAAATATCACAGATTTCAAAATGGCGGATTTTACGATGGCGGCGGAGGTACGTGATCTGCTCTTCCTATTCTTCTTTTGCCAATATATGAAATTACTACCGTTTGCATTGTCTATCTTTCACTATTTGTACGATTCAACAGTTTATTTGATGTATTTCTATAACATAACATAACCTTCTCCCACCAACTTTGGCCCCTCCTCCTCCGTTTCTTCTGACGTTCAGCAGCTATAACTTTGCACATATACATATTTTCACATCCTCTATCAGGCGCACTATATTTTATACTATATCAATTCGATTCATCCATTTGGACCCTTTACTTGTGAGCCACCGCGGTCCCATTTAAAATTGCATTAATAAGATTATTTTGTAAATACATGAACGTCATTATTACATAATAAAACCAAAAAAAAAGTATTTGAATATAAATTATTCATTGTTATCACGAGAAAAATAAATTCAAGGTATAATTACAACTTTACAGGCATGTCCATGTAGTTTCCAGTTTAAATATCCAATCTATAATAACATGCATTTTACTGTCCTTAAATTTAAGGAGAAAACACATACAAACTGTAAGCCACAACAGAATTGCCCCCAAGACACTCCTTTTAAACACAACATTTGGTCATTGTCTCAGCTTATTAGCTTTCTGAGTCCCAGGCGATGTTTCATAGTTAATGGGGGAATAACATCATAGTGTTTCGTCATAGCGTGGGCTAATGAAACACTCTTCCTGCCTTTTGTATACTGCGTTTTATGCGACCGTTTATATAAGCTGTGGCTGAAATGAAACAATGTTAAATGTCAACTAGATAAACATGAGAATATGACCAAAACATATATACGCACATTACAAATCCTTAACAGCTATTTGTAGTAAAGTAACTTTCAAAATGGCCGTAAAATACAAACAAACATAGCATTTGTAAAAGTTACGTGCTATAGCTTAGTTTGAAATGTAAGCTTAGTAAGAGCGTTATAAAATTTTCTTTACGTCTTTTCTTTAATTTGATGCCTAATCTGAGAAAGCTTATTCTTTCTCATCATGTATCCTAAGTTATATTCCAATATAAACTAATATTCTTCCCATTTCATTCCACAAAGGAAAATGGCTGACCACAAGACTCTTTAAGTAAGTAATCTATGATCATCATATCGCCTACACATCATTATTTGTAGCTTTCTAGAAATCTTTTAATTCAAATGAGACATCAAATATTTAAGTTATAGGTTTACTTTTACGTCACATACTAATGGTACACTTGATAGCCGTTCGGCTTCAATAGACTATTATGGAACACTTTTATTATACATTTACTTTTACTATAACCTTTCCGTCAAACTTTTGAAAAATTTAAGATGAATTCCAGCCTAGAAAATAATTACTTAATCTTATGTCTATTAATTACATACGTACACTGTATATTGATTGATAGCAATAAATAGCCTACTTTCTATTGAATACATCACAATTGAATATAAAATTACCGTAATATTTGTTGCAACATATTGATGATGGCATCAAACTAAGTGGTTACGTGATAATTATACCTCTAATGAATAAATATGCTGATACTGTATATGAAACATATTTTGTAAATTTATTTTTAGACTTCCAGGTTACGAATGCCCGTAATTTTTCTTACCAATTTTCTGTTTTATAAAATAATAAGTAATGGCATAACGACGGTAATCATTATTTAAAATTTAGTAAATTAATCATTCTGTATTTACAAGATTCTATTCAATAAACCAATACATTTTGGAATTTCATTTCAGAGAACAACTAAAGATTCAGTATATGACCAAAAATATATTTAAATTTACACGGTACATTAAAATATTGAGCATAAATTATAATTGATTTGACAACATTTTATAAGTATTAAACAGTATTGATTCCAAAATTTTCATATTGGTTCTAATTGAGGCGTTGAATGGCAAAATGGCGCATCTCAGTTTTGACACCTTGTGTGATGTTGAGACTTTTATTTGAATCGATATAGAAAAAGTGGACAAAATCGGTTCTTTGTGCTGCTATCTTTTGGCCTATGGCCTCGTCTTTTAACACTGAGATACGCAATTCTGCCGTCCAACGCCTCAATTATAATGTTATTCTCAAAATGCCATTACAAGAGAGGAGAGAGACAAAGGACAGTAAAGAGCCCTTAAGCGTAAGGAGTTCATAGTAAATCGATTCATATACGACTTTTGAAAAAGAAGGAAATGAATATGATTTTTAGTAATAAAACTTCCAAAACATAAAAAAAAAAAAAAAAATGAATTCAAAATTAGACATACAACTTCTCCTCTAAGTGAAAATAAAGTGTTGTCCGCTTAGTTAAACCAAGGAACTATGCAGAGTTGGGACATCATGGGCCATTTTCAATCTTATTTAGTTTTGGCACATTTACCGTTCTATTAAAAGTCCTATAGCACACATATAAAAACTAATGATTCTTTTTGCAATGGAAACATTAGAGTGAAATCTAATACAACATCATTATTGTTTTCTTTAAAGCTTGAGTTGTATTTTGTAATGACGACCTTCACCAATAATTAGTTTTAATCAATGGCGTAGGGAAGGGGAGGGCCCAGGGACCTCCCAAAGGGCTCCGATAATGTACTATGATAATTTGATGATTTAATTTTTTCTCGGAACAAACAGCAATTGGCTTTCATGTACTAAACTTCAAAACAAAGTATGTCACTAAACAGTTCCTAGACAAACTGTGTTCTCCAACATCGACTTAATTCTTTAAAAATGTTTGCATTTTTGGGTATAGAAATCGAGTTTTCCATGAATCCCTGCTGTTCAAATGAAAGAAAGGAAAGAGAGTGAGAAGGGCCTAATTGCGTATTGTGACCTTAAAATTATTGTTCTACTGTTTGACATAGCAATGACCTCAACTTTCACTTGTCTTCTTTAATCCAAAGCCAAAGATTGCAGACTGAAGCAGGCAATACTTAAAAGAATCAGTTCCTTTCTAATCATAAGAGGAAGTTCCGAAAAAAAAATCTTAATTCAAGGGTTATGAGGGAATGGACATATTTGAACCCAAGAAATCATTGAAATCGATAAAAATAATAAAACACGCGACTTGCTATTGTCTCTTTTTGAATCATTCACCGCCGTTCCCAATATGATTAATCATAGCAGAAAACCTCGGTTTAATACCACTCATTTCTAGCCGCAATTGGCATCAAAGAAAACGACAATCAATTGATTTCGATAAATGATTAGCAGCTAGTTTCCTTAACACAAGCTAAAAATGGAAAGAAAGAAACGAGTGGTAAAAATAAAGATTTTCCTTTGTTGTTTTCGTTTCAGTTAGATTTAAAATATTTGAGGAAAAACTATTAACAGGAGACGGTGGAAAACAATAGTAAAGACTATGCCACAGGAATATTTGATGTTTAATAAGTTAGAGCAGATAAGGAGATTTGCTTGACATATACATGTTGAGGAAAATCTAAACAAGATAGCAATTCATAGGAAAACTCGAAAAACCTTTCAGAAAAGTGAATAGAACCAAACAAAACAGCAATGGTGTAAGCTTTGACTAAGAAAATGTGCAAAATCAGCAATCGAGAAACCGGAGAAATATTTCAAAAAGGCATTACTTCAGATAAAGAGATTATTATTATTTACTACTACTACTGCCACTAATAATAATAATAATAATAAAACAACCTTCCGGCACAACAAACGCATATATATATATATATATATATATATATATATATATATATATATATATATATATATATATATATATATATATGGTGTTAATGAACTATACCGACGATATAGACCTATTACGAAAAGTGCATAGTCTACTTTCAAAGCTAGGGTTGTCCAAAATTGCAAAAGAGCCAAATTTTAAGAAGCCCTATTTCGAATACGAGAGACTGTGGATGGTGGTCCTTATGAGCTAAAAGGAACTAACGCATACGCAGTCAAAAAATGCATATTTCATTAATGTTCAATGGGAGTACAGATTATTCCCTGCAGGGTGAAATTCCCAGATAGGCCATCAATCCCATTTTGAGATATGCTCTGACTTTATGATTGATGCAAATTAAGCAAACGATAAGCCTTGATACCGGTGAACACGGATTCCTTTGGCGATGCGATGTCGGAGGTGTTAAGGATGGTCTCTCGTACTCGGGAAAACTCATGATGCGATATTTTCTTTCACGCTTATAAGTGAAGAAAACGTGAAATATAACCTGACGAAATACATATCATCAGACGTTATTCCAAACACAAAAATCATGGATCTCCTGATTTCTAACACTTGTTAAGGTTTACCTCCTGCCTACTTTGGACTCTTCTTAAAATCAGGGTATATCTGAAAACTCTATTGAAAACATATCTGAAAATTACACCCTCATATCTGTAAGGAATACCCTTTGCACCTATTGACAATTGATGAAATATGCACTTTTGGATTGTATATGAGTGACTTCCTTTACGCTGATAAGAACCACCATCCACAGTTTCTGGAATTCGAAATAGAGCCTATTGAAATTTTGCTTTTTCGCGATTTTGGGCAGCCCTAGCTATGAAATTGCACTTTTAGCAATAGGTCCATGAACTTTTTCTCTTATTTTGATGTGAGGAATCACCTCTTACAGTTTGTCGGCATAGTTCATTAACACCCTGTATCTATCTATGTATCTATCTATCTATCTATCTATCTATCTATCTATCTATCTATCTATCTATCTATCTATCTATCTATCTATCTATCTATCTATATAGTGTGTGTGTGTGTGTAAAATTTCCGGTCGCCAGGCCGTTATTGGCGACTAGAAATTTAGAGCTGGCGACCAGTGTTCAGTAGGAATGGTTCTGCCTGAACTCACAGGGCTGCGCAATTTCCGTTTCGCACGAAAATAATTGTTACTGAGTGGGAGAAAAGAAGAAGTGTGAAGTAAGTCTTCTCCTAATTTTCCTTAATGTAATTGTCTGGTTTTGAAATTTTATGCCCTGTTGTAATCTCTTTCTTTGTCAAATCAAAGGCCTGGCGAAAGAACCTCCCAATTTGTACATGAGAGATGCTGGCGACCATCATTTTTGGATTGGCGAGTGCGTTTCATTTTGAAATTTTGCGCCCTGTACTGGTTCCAATATTCCAATATACTAGCTTTCTCCAGGCGCACGAGTAGTTATGTAGTTTGGAAATGGCTGGTGTAGACGGTTAATCATCTTGTTACAAAAAAAAAAAAAAAAAAAAAAAAAGGTCCCAGCTCGGGCGGGCTTATTTGTATTTCTACCATCATTCCGAAGCTTCTCAACAGTTTAATACAGGTTCATAAAATATATACTTTGAGAAACCAACATTTAAAAAACAAAATCGGGTAGTGGTGTGAAATACTGCCATTATATATTCTGGTTCGATTCTAGCCTGGTTTTCACATGACTCGAATGTCATGTTAAACTGTAGGTCCAACTCTCATATAGCTTCGCTGCTGAAAGGGACGCTAGACTCTAACTCAACCAACCAACCAATTTACTCCATGCTCAAGTCAAGAAAATGCATAATCTTCCCTACACATCTATTTACCACGTGTGAATCATAAACATCAGGTTTAAATTCTGCAAAAGCCACTTGAGAATACTTTTTGCCAACTTGAAAGTTTAACAAAAAAAAAAAAAAAAAAAAAGTACAGAAGGCATTTAAATTTAAACAAGTGAATAACATACAAGTTTCAGTTGATAGACTCCCATATTTTTTTATATTTAAATAACGTTCCCATTTGTTTAGATATACACTTATGTGATTTTACACTTCATTAGCTTGGTCAGAGAAATCCATTACAAACAGTACGGACGAGAGTAAACAGCCTTGATTGATACTAATGCTCCAATTAACTTTAATTTATTCATTGACAATTCACTTGACTAACTGCAACTGAGCAAATTACTACAAGTCGTGATTCTGATCTATTGATGTTGAGAACAAAACAGAACTAAATGTGCAGAAGTGAGGCATCTAGTATCAAATACAGTTTTTCCAATTTTTCATGCTTTAATTTATATTTCTGTCAGGAGTTTGGTTTGTTAGTCGCAGTAATTCTAATCAGCACTTCCCAAGTGTTTGGTTGATGTATACTCTTAATTGTCTATAGCATAGAACAGTTTTTCCCAGTCTTTCTGAATTCAAGGTGAAGTTTTATTAGTTTCTATAAATATACCTTAATAGTGTATCTAAGATTTTGGAAGATATAGGTTACAAACTAGTGAGGAACAATATCCAAGAGGTACTGTTAGTACCCCGAATGCTGAAAAGTTTCTGGAATGTATTCCAGTGCAAGCAAAATTTTCTGGATGGGTGAATTGCAAACTGGCAAAAGACCTTCTCGTCCTTCCCTTTTCTTATTCTGGAAAAGAAAGAGAAACAATTAAGAGAGCTAGTTTTCTTTTAATGAGAGCAAACTATGGGTACAATTATATACAGTTCTCTTTTTATTGAAAACCTAGGGGCCACAGTGGTTCAGTGATAGAGCGTTCACCTCTGGTGCGTTGGGTTCCTGGTTCGATTCCATTTCGCGCCAAATTAGCTTTGAGGTGGGCAAACACTGTGCGCCTGGATTCTCCCGTTTTCTTCCGCTTTCTTCATTCCGCCATTCCATTAGCTTTTCATTACCACCTCTCCTTTAGCCTACACACCATAATCATGGGACGTAAACCTGAAAGATATCATTTTATTTTTTATTCCGTACCTAGTCAGCAACAACAACAAAAAAAGTTATCTTTGCCTGTTAATAGGGATGAGTCAAGTCGAGTCGAGATTTAAGCCTGTCTCGAGAAAATGTTGTCTTGTCTCGACTCGAAAATATGTTTTTGTCTCGACTCGACTCGAGTTGAAACGTTTCGAAATTCGAGTCGAGACAAAATATACGAGTTAAAATATACGCACACATCAGCCAGACCATTATGATTCCTACCTAACTGTCAGTGTGTCGATCTTTGGCAGGGACAACAACTGCGACGCGTCTTGGCATGCACGCAATGATCCTTGGTAGGTCGCTGGGGAGAGTTGACACCATATATGCACACACAGGTCACCTAATTCCCGTAAATTCCGGGGAGGGGGCGATGCGCCCTGACGTCACGTTCAACCACATCCCAGGTGTGTTCGATTGGGTTCAGATCCGAAGGTTGGGGAGCTAGCACATCACTTGGAACTCGCTCCTGCTTTCCTCGAACCACTCCATCACACTCCTGGCCTTGTGGCATGGTGAATTATCTTGCCGAAAAATGCCACTACCGTTGGAAAACATGGTCGTCATGAAGGGGTGTACGTAGTCTGCAAACAGTGTGCGATACGCCTCAGCCATCATGGTGGCTTCTTCGAGCTCCACTAGACACATGGATGCTTATGTGAATGTTTCCCAGATAATGATTAAGCCGCAGCCAGCTAGTCTTCGTCCCGCAGTACAGGTGTCAAGGAGCTGTTCCGTTGGAATACGACGGATTCGCACTCTCCCATATTCATGATGAAGAAGGTATTGGGATTCATCGGACAATGCAACACTCTGCCACTGTGCCAAGGTCCAGCGGCAATGGTCAAGTGTTGATTTCATTCTTATTTGACGATGTCGTGGTGTTAACATTCGTACATGAATGGGTCGTCGGCTTCGGAGGCCCATTGTTAGGAGTGTTCGGTGCACTGTGTGTTCAGACTAGTGTTGTGAAGGCCTGGGAAAGAACGGAAATTTTGGGTAAAAAACAGTTTTTTAAGGTTTTCCCGAAGTTGTAAAAACTGAAAATTTGGGTAAAATTGAAAATTTCGAATATTTTATTATATTATGCTTTCAAAATTAAAACTATTTTGTATTTACTAGTTTAGAGTTAAGATAATTGAGTACTTGTTTCTTGAATTAGAATAGGGAAATTTTGTGTATAACTCATCCAAACACTTCAAAATCAGCAACGTGATATAATGGAGTTATGGCTACAAAAGAAACTAAAATATAATCCTAATTAGCTTAATTAGTATAGACGCATTAAAATTATCTTCAGCAATCTTATGAAGTTTCAACTTGATGGCCGGAGCCAGAATCATTTTAGTTAATATGTTAAATCAAATATATGTCTTCCTTGTTTTATGTAAAACTTCCGGAAATTTTGAATCCATTAGAAAAATAATTTGTTCGGAAATATTAGCAAAAACAAGAAAATATAGTTTAAAAACTATTACTTGCCCTGATGCTAAGTCATCTTGCTTGCTGTAACATGTCTGCAGCATATACAGTAGGAAGTCGAAGATCCGAAATAATTGCGACCACAGGCAGTTCGAATTTTCAAATTGTTCGGATTTTCGAAAATGACCAAGAAAATGCTATTTAGGTTTACATATACTGTACGGTGCGTTCTTCTATCGATACAGCGGTTATTCAGTACACACAGTAATTATAATACCGTACGTAAGGCTACTTACATTTAATGTTTCTGAAGAAGCTGCTTATGCACTAAATTGCACTGATCTTGTAAGTCACTCTTAAAACTTATAGGCCTAAGAGAAAATAAAAATAAAATATGTATGACAAACAATTACATATGAATGTACTTTTGTAAAAACACTGACTTCACACAACATCGACGGACACACTATTGTTTATTTATCGCTAGCGTAAGACAAAATGTAAAAAGCTTCTAGGGACCGCGTTCTGATTTTTGACGTTCGGATTATCGACGTCCTACTGTATATAGAATGTATTTTGCTAACAGGAAAAATACTTAAACCAACAGGATTTAATTTTACTTTTTAGTTTTCTGATTTTTGGTAAAATCCTCAATCTCTATTATTTGTATGTTTTTCGAATAACTCAAAAAGAGATATGATCTTATTTACACATACACACATATATCGCACAAGTGAGCAAATTTAAGCAGCGAGAAATATATTAAAGGGTTGAATATGTGAAACTTCCGTTCGTTATTACAGACCAGCTGAATAGCTTGCATGCGGAGAATACCTTTCATTTTGGACATAAAGGCCACCAAAACTGTCACCTATGAACTTATCGAGCCCCAAAACTGAATTCGACACATTATGTCGGTAATTTCAATTACCTTTACATGTTACCGTCTCCCCTTAGGAGTACTAATAAGGTTGAATTTGTGGATTTAAACGGCATCTTCTTTCATCTCAGGGACCCCGAAAAGTATGGATTCGACGGCAATTTTCGATCATGTATATATTAATCAATCAATCAATCAATCAATGAATCAATGAATCAATCAATCAACATATCTATCTATCTATCTATCTATCTATCTATCTATAGCTGCTCGAGGTCTATTTCGGTCCCAATAATAGATATTGATTTTCTTTTCAGATATTCGACATTTAGCTGTAATTTTGAGTCTATCATAAGATTCTACTTATGATTAAAAGTAAAAATTAATAAAACAATATAATACTTTTCATATACGCTCTTTGTTAAAACATTTTGCTTCATGAAATATTTACAGAGTTTACGTATTTTCTGTAAAATGGCTCTTATTTCAAAGGGAGTGAGATTTGATTCCACCATTTTACATTAAAATAGTTATAAAAAGGTTTATCTACTATATTATCGATTCACAAATAAAGAATTTTGCGTTTTTTGAGCAATCAAGTCTGTTTGAATGAGTAAAACCCACCAAAGCTTCTTTCTGTGAAGTCAAAAAATCGAAGAACAAAAAAAGTTTTTGTTTTGGGTCAATTCCGGTTCAGAATAATAATATATTACAAGATGTATTATCATAGAGAATTTCGTTAATTTATTATTTAAAAATGTTATATCTATACCATATCTATCGTTTTGGAAGGTTTATTACGGTCCTCATTTCCAGATAATTTTCGAAAAATATTTAATAATTGATAGGTTTTTGATCGAATTTAAGTAAAATTTTATCAATTTACGCTAACCGTTCATAGAAATGTTATTACAAAGTAACATAGTAAATAAACGAAAAATAAAGAATTAATACGCAATTAATTTTTTTGGTCATGAGGTCTAGTGTGAACTTTTTCTAGTTATTTCATAGTATTACAACTCATTAAATTTCATACTTAAGAACTTAACCAAAGCAAATCGTACCACTACCATATGAAGGTTGTCTCCGCTTAAACATTTCTTAAATATTGTAGTTGGAACATTGAAGTTTGTCATGGCTACCAACATTATGGATAACATTTCGACATAAAGAGACAATAGACAAACCACACGCTTCTTGTTGTAATCTTTTCGTCAGAGGAGAGGGGAGTATTTGTTGCCGTACGGAGAAGAGGGGGAGTATTAGTTTCTTTACGAACTGGCCAAACTGCCGCGTACCATCCATATCTCGGTTGAATGGTTGATTGACAGTTCAATACACAATGACAGAGAAAATGGTTTAGTGGTGTGATGATGTGCGTGTATTAGTAAACAAAAGAACTGAGACTAGAGTTTAAAACATCACCTCGTGGGCGGTATAACGAAGAGTTAACCTTATAAACATATATTTTCTTGTACATTGTTTTTGTCGTAACTTCCTTAGTACCCAACCGAATTTCTTCAAATTTTCACCAAAGAAAGCTTACATTTTTTTTTGTTTTTATTTGTTAGTACAAGTAAAGTCAGGAACATACATTAACATTGTTTTTTAACCGAAAATATAATTTCCCTTCTCGAGCAATTAAAATATAAAAGAAAGGTAGAAAGAAATCTCTATGGGAAAGTGTATCTGGTAAGAATTTTAGGAATCGTTACAGCGGTTAAGGTCTATATTAGCGTTTGTATATCTATTACACTCAAACTATATAAATACATTAAGCAAAATACTTTTAAGATATTTAATAATCTCGTGAAAATCATATTGCTGTTGTACCTACAGAGTAATCATTTCCTACTCGTCTATATACAATAGGAGCAAGCTTTTACGATCAGAGCCAGGAGAGAGAGAATGAGAGCAAATTTAAAAAAATGAAATGAAATCTTTCAGTTTAACGTCCCACCCTTATGCTCTTTTAGGCTAAGGGAGACAATGACTAAGGCAAGTGAATGATGATGGAAGAATTGGTGAAATGAGATTTCGAAGGAAACGGGAGTATCCCGAGAAAACCCACAGACATTATGTTGTTCATCAAAATCTTACTTGGCCGGGGATCGAACCAAGGGCCTCTCGCACCAGAAAGAAGCGCTCTATTACTGGGCCACCATGTCCCCCTTAGAATAGGTTGAGAAGATAAAAGGAGGGAATGATGTGAAATTGAATAGAAAAAAAGCTGGCAGTATTCGATTAATCACGAATATACGAACAGTGCATCTGCAAAACCATTGACTTCGTCTTGTTTGACTGTATTTTATCAACAGTATGTTTGCTGCTTTCTTGCTTTCTATCTGTAATTTGCTGGGAACACGAGCAACAAACTGTGACGTCGCAGAGCATCCAGTTGAAAGTGATTGCTATAGAAGGATAAATTCTATCACAATCCGAAACTGTCTGCATGAAAAATTCTTAATTTATATTTGATTGACACGAAACCATAGGCGTCAATACGTGGATGTTCCAGGACTCAGCGCCCATTTGAGATTCTTAATGGGTACTTAGCACAAATTGGATTTCTGCGTTGAAATTAATATCGAATGTTACATTTTTATACCAATAAAATAATTAGGTAATATAAAATGAGCTTCAGCAGTGAGTATAATTAATCTAATTACAAAATAGGTAATGGTGGTGTGAAAAAAAATTGACGACTTTGCAGTTTGAAACTAATTTCACAGTTCATTTGATTTCAGAGGCCAGTGTCCCTCCGTTGATAGTCTTTCATCTCAAAGGGGAACCTTAGATTGATAATCACTAATCTATTGAATCTGTTGAAAAAATTAGAATGAAAAACGTTGTAACTTTTCTTCAAAAACCGCAGATGAGCACCCACTGAAAACAATAATAAGTGAGTTTCGTTTCATAATGAGAAAGTACGGTAGACTTCCAAACTCTAGGAATTCAGTACTCAAACTTGAAGTAGTGCATCTCTAACTATGGTCCTAATAGATTAATTAATACGATCACAGATAGAATATATACCTTGGACAATGAATCCATATCAAAAAGTCATTACTCGTTGTGCTTGGGGAATGGTTGAAACTGGAAATCGTTAATTTGAACCACTTTCGGATTGAGCAGCCGGTTATTGGAGAAGATAGAACATACTCTTAGGGAGCTGAATCTGTTGCAGAACTCTGCATCTACATATATATCTCTTATCGTTTTTCCTCCACGGAAATCAGTAATGAAACGGGAAGTAGTAGTAAATTCCGGCTTTGGTAGAGTGTTGTGGGCTATGAAGATATGTTCTCTTGACGCCCTGAATCGTTTTCAGAAAACAGTTTGCCGCTACATAGACCTAGTACCACTTTTATTCTATGGCGATCAATGTTGAAACTAGAAGTGGTTAATTTGAATCACTTCCGGTTTGAATACATGGTTAATGAAGGGGATAGGACCTATTCTTGGGATGCTGATTCAATTGCAACAAAGAACATATTCATATCTCTTACAGTTTTTGTCCTATGAAAATCTGTACTCAAACCAGAAATAATAGTAAATTTGAACCACTTCCGGTTTGGTAGTGTTGCGGGTTGCGAATTTATGCTTTACTGAGACACTGAATCTATTGCAGAGCACCATATACCGTTATCTATTACCACTTTTGTTGTATGACTAAATTTTAAAACCGGAAATGATTATTTGAACCACTTCCGATTTGAGTAGAGTTTTAATGAAGAAGGTGAGACCTATTCTTTGTACAATAAATCGATTCAGAAAACCGCATCTCGATATCTCCTAACATTTTTTTCTCTGTGGAAATCAGTATTGAAATCGGAAGCAATAGTAACTTGGAACAACTTCTGGTTTGGGATAGTTATTGTATATTGCCGGTTTTCGTTCTAAATAAACGTTGAAACATGGAATGATTAATTTGAACCAGTTGAATGGATAGTTAATGGAGGAGATAGTAGCTATTCTTGAGACACTGGTTCGATTTCGAGAAAGCGCACCTCGATATCTCTTACATGACCTGATTCTTGTCGACAGACGGTCACGGAGAAAGTCGTTCTATAAGTCTTCTGACACTTACGCTTAGCATAGTTTGGAAGTATAATAAAAAATCGACGCTTATACTCAAGAAACAAATGTGATGACGAAAATCTTCATGTTAAATAAAAAAAGTGTCAGTATCTCGAAATGTGTGGAAATGAATTTTGAAATTACATAGTAGAAACACTTTTAACTTCCGAGGTTGGATTAAAGTTTAGCGTCTAATTTTAGCAACAAACGTGGATCCATAGCTTATTGTGGTATCCATACCACATGAGCTCTCACCATAAATCGAACCAGGACGTTCCGTGCCGAAAGCGTGTACGCTACCCATATGGCTAAAAAGGAAGAGCTCATGTGGAAGTAGTGTATTATTATTATTATTATTATTATTATTATTATTATTATTATTATTATTATTACTATTATTATTATTATTATTATTATTATTATTATTATTATTATTATTATTACCAGAACGTTATATTTGAACTAGACAAAGATATAGAAAGCTATAGAGATTAACACTTGAACCTTCTACATTTTTTTTTTCCTAGATCGATTCAGGCGTGGTTGTTGCTACATGGTACTGCCCGCGAGAAGCGATTTGGGAGAGTCTTGAGTCGAATTGGTGTCCTTCAAATGTTTTTGTCTCGAAAAATGTACCTTTGTCTATTGGAAGACCTTTTTCTCGCCTAATATGTCATCAAGAACATCGTGTATCTCTCGTCTCGTGGACAACACTACTCCTATATGTTACATGATTGTGCAACCACTTATTTTTAACCACAAACAGTGGCGGCGTAAGGGCGGGGCGAGCGGTGCCCCCGCCCCGGGCCCCACTTCGTGGAGGGCCCCAGACGGTAGGTAAAAAATAATTGCTAAAGAACTTTGTTAGTATGAGCCGTACAAAGGCCGTCAAAGTTTATAATCCACACCTTCCCTAAAAGTAAACGCAATTAATTGTCGATCGATATTACACCAAATAACTGATGAAACAACAGAAATATATGTTTAATAAAACTCATCAGTGCCGAATTATGTGTAAGCTAAACAAGCTATAGCTTAGGTCCTCACTCTCTTGGGGACCTGGAAAGAAATTTAAAGAAAAAAAAAACTGAATGTAGATTAAAAATAAATAAAATAAACGTTCCACGCTATTTGGGGGGGGGGGGTTAAGAAATTTAAAGGAAGAGGTTGAATGTAGGTGAAAAGCCAACTTTTTTTTTTTTTTTTTCTTTGCCAACTTTGTGCAAAGCTAGATGATGAGAGCGAGGAAAGACTAAAAGCATGTTACTCTGGTTTGGCTTTGTTCTACCCGAATGACCTGGACGGCGTAGAATTATTTCGGGATTGTAAGCATATAATCCATTCTCTAAGGTGTGCTCAGATAGCTAAAGAACAACTTGACTTTTCTCCACAAGGCATACTGAAATATGTATCTTCAATGAGGATTGAAGCTACAAAAGTTTGGCAACCGCTCTTCAGAGTTTGATAACACTGCCCGTATCTGTCGCATCGTGTGAACGGTCTTTCACCAAATTAAGCTGATTAAATCATACTTGCACTCCACAATTGGTCAAGAAAGACTCACGAATCTGGCCATTCTTTCTATTGAAAATGAAATAAAATCTAATATAGTTGAGATTTCCGCAGCAACCAAATCAAGAAAGGTAACATTTTGAATGCTGGTGGAACACAGGCTACTAAGGTAGTGGAAATATCATTGAAAGTAGTTTCATGTTTCAACTTAAGACAATAAAAATATAAAAGTACCAAAAGAATAATAAAAAGCCGTCAAGATCTGTCAATTGACTGGTGATGGGTGGTACAACCCATAGTAGAATTCTGTGTTCACATATTTAATCTATGATATATTCCCAATTATTCAATATATTCAGGATTTTTTGTTATAATATATTCTAATACTAAGGATGTTAGTAAATGGTAATAGAAAGTCATAAGTGACAGAATATAAATATGAGTGAATTATTAAACACAAAATGATGTAACCATAATACATGTGTGAAATATGGAAACAATAGTAAAAAAGACAAGCAGGAGAGAAACATACAATGCTTAATTATTCACTGATATTTCGGCAAAAGCAGTGGGACTAAATAGATCGTATATTATAACTGAAGAGAAACCTAGTAAAAGATAAATGATGACAGGCAGGAGAGAAATCTATTCTAGCCATTATTTACTGATACTTCGGTAAAAAAAAAAAAATAAATAAAAATAAAAAATAAAAAAGTTTAAGTATCGTGTGTGATCACTGGAGAGAAACCGAATGGGGCTAATTGCAGGAATAAAGTCTAATTAAATAAAACCCATGTAGTGTAAACTCAGACAGGTAAGAAACCATGAATAAACTTAGCCATATAAGAAATTGTACAGGAGGAACACCAAAGGCGAGAACCGAACAAGAAAATTCTAGAAAATTTGCTTACATTTACAGCTTACATTTAAAAATCGCGTCGGTTATATTATTATTTGCGATTTTTTTCAATATCAGCTCATTGTTACATTTTGCACATAAATTTGTCTAAATATATTATTAGGAGCATTACTCCTACTATTCTATCTAATTACAGTACACGTTTAAACTAGGATAACTTAGATGTAGGATAAATTTTGGATTCTTTGTAGCTTCCGTTAAACTTGTATCTCTAACCCTTTTTCTATCGTGTCCCTTGTTTAAAAATGAATAAAAAATATATGTAACGATAGCTCTGGTCCGATTTTATTTTTAGATACCAGCCTGAAGGCGGTTCTTAGCGTTAATAAAATAGATAGGGATGCTGAATGTCACCCAAATTTATTTAATATATCCCAAATTAAGTGGTTTAAACACACACACCAATGGGAAAGGGGGGAGTAGTAAACAGAAAGAATGATTATGTAAATGAATGTCAAAAATAGAAGTTTATAAATCACGATTTCTCGAAAAGGGGCCCCGATCTACTTCACTGGCCCCGGGCCCCAGTTTGCCTTACGCCGCCACTGACCACAAACATGCTTTTAACGTGTTTGTGTAAGTGATAAATATATGCTCTCGAGCGCAAATTTGTTTCAAATATTAATATAAATAAAACTGAACAAGAAAGTACAGTTTACGTTTTTGGAAGATGAGTGCAGCAATTGCATGCTGTAATATTGAGTATACGACAGAGAGTTTCAATTTCTTAACATGGATAAGCCCATTTATTTTTGTGGCTCTTCTACTCCTCCCATTGTTTTCAAGTTGTTGCAGTCCACTTCACAATTACAAGCAGTATACTTCCATAATACTGTAGTTACAAACAGTGACGACGCATACTTGCTCTTTATTTACATATTTCTTTTTTCTAGGGGGGAGGGGTCAGTAAAACAAAGAAGTTTGAGGATGTTAGTTACTTGTCTAAATACAAAAGAGGATATTGTATACTTCTAGACCTACACTTCTAGACCTATACATATCTGGGAAACCAGCCGTGGAACAGCTACGAGGGGCGTGGTGCACTCGCCCTTCTTAACCCTTCTGGTGTTGTTAATGCTTACAAATATCTCCATCTCCAAATATCTCCAAAGTGTTTGACTCAAATATTTTTCTCTCTCGTGAGTGACGGAAGAGTGAGCAGAAAGGGAAGAGTTAGAAGCTGACAGAAACGTTTTACAAAAATACACAAGTATGATTGATTGATTGATTGATTTTGAGTTTTACGTCCCGTTCAGCAGCGAGGCTATATGAGACGTGGACCTACTGATTAACGTGGAATCCGAACCACATGAGCTCCCGCCGGGAATCGAACCCGGGTCTCCCGTACACAAGTATGAGCATGATGGTGGTGTATACAATAGTATTTGAGTTATTTGCACGATGACAGGGAGGATGCTGTTTAATATATTCGGAATTTGTTTCAATCAATACCATAAATTTATATCTTATTTTATTACTAGTATGTCAAGAGATTGTTGGAGTGGTTTACAGTCCTTAAATACGATGAAGCACACGTAACAATACATTTTATGCCTTGCAGTATATGATATATCTCATTCAACTAGTGTATAATAAGGTCAAAGTAAAGCTTTTGTTTAAAATAAACTTATGTTGAACAGTAATTCTTCAATATAATGCGTTCAGTGCACGAGGAAATCAAGTCTATTTCTAGTCATTTTGGACATATTTCGTATATGAGATATCTACTTGAAGCTCCTTTCAGAGCTTAAAGGAATCTTTTCCAAATGTTATATATAGCTCTAATAATAATAATAATAATAATAATAATAATAATAATAATAATAATAATAATAATAATAATAATAATAATAATAATAATAATAATAATAATAATAATAATATTATAATAATATAAAAATATTGACCTTTCCATGTACTTACATATAGGGCTGTAGGCGGTATACGCTATACACCTTCTGTTTAATCTTAGTTGTTAAAATATACTTTTTGCTTCAAGGCGTAAAAAGCAGAATTTTTGTTTAGTTTAAACTTATTTATTTAATTGGGTTGATTACAATAAAAAATGTCTCTATCACCTTCTTTTCTATCCTATTCTTAGTTGCTGTTGAAATATAGGGATCAGGCAAGAATATCAGCACGAAATCTTTGCTTAACTTTGATATTCATATTTCCACTCTACAATTTCCTTAATTCTTTTTAGCACATTCGATTTTCTTTGTAAGATAAGTCTACCATGTTTTCAAAGCGAGAAATCGTTTCATGTTTCTGAAACTTAAACTTACCAGCTGAATGATAGGAAATAAAGAAAGCATGCCAATTATTGGCAATTTAATTCAACATGAAACTTCAGCCACAATAGCAAGAGTTAAAATACGGTAGGCTGGACGCACCGGAACGTCGTTCAAGCAAATTAGTGTCTGGTCGGATCTTCGGCCCTATGCAACACCTATCTCTTAGGAACATCTGGACACTTCTTTATTATTATTATTATTATTATTATTATTATTATTATTATTATTATTATTATTATTATTATTATTATTATTATTTCAAACCGCTATTAATCTTCGATATTTACTCAGAAAACATACCGTTTAATCTACTGCGAAGAGCTTGTTGTTTACAGTTTTCATTCAACTCTGAGTAGGTTGGTTCATTTGCAGTTTAGCGTCCCGTCCAGCACCGAGGATATGTGGGACGTGGATATACAATGTGGGATCCGAAAAGGATTGAAATATTAAGAATAATAGTAACATAAATATATAAATTGGAACAACAGAACCTAACAGATTAAGTTGCATATTATATAAGAAATTACGGACAACCATTCTTTTATTGTATGGTTAATTTACGGATCTCTGTCCGTAGTCTAAATAACAATTATTACTATGAGCACATGTAAGGTGTTGTATACAAAAACTCTTCAGTTGTGTGGAATTTAAGTGTCATAATATGTAATATTTTACCATTGAGAAAAAACACTTTTCAACAGTAAAATAATCTCCATTTGAAAGATGTAAATATAAGCTTGTTTGTGATTGTATATACAAAATTGAAAAATGTAAACAAATCCTTATCTCTGATTGGTGGAATGTCTATTCACGACATTAAAATGAAACTTGTAGACATATTTGTATTTTTTGTTTTCTTTGATGTAATTTTGTTTTCTTAACAGTTTTCCAATAACTAATGAAGTTAGTCAGAGTTGAAATATAACATTATTTTTTCTTCGTGTTCGATCCCAGCCCCCGCCAAGTGAACTTTGTGGTGGACAAACACCGTGTGCGTGGGTTTCCTCGGGGTTTTCCCGTTTCCTCCCACTTTCTTCATTCCACCATTTCTTTCATATCTCATCATCACAGTCTCCTTTAGCCTACCCGGCATAATCATGGGACGTAAAACTCATTTCATTTCATTTTTCTTCGTTAGTAACATATTGGGTCATGTCCCCCTATAGAACAACTTGCTGTCTACATCCCTGAATGAATATGCGTTGGTCTCTGCATACGTCGTGTGTTGCTTTACATTGAATTAGTCCCAGAAGCGACAGTTCTATTAGCGACAGGAACTGTTATCTGTTCTATGAGCGACCGATTCATTTACATTGATATGATGGAAGATGACATGATTCCATCTCGTAAAACATGTTTGCCTCTGGCGTTATTAGCACCCGAACAACCTTGGTATGAAATATGTACGTGCCAGTGATACTGTTCGTCAAATATATAACTAGACTTACTGTAAAATCCTGCGAGAGATTTGTAACTTGTGTAATAATTTCTTCGAATACACCGTGTTTTTAGATTTCTTTGATATCCTCAAATGGTGAACACTTTTTCCATGCGCACCCGATGGGAAGGCAGGGGTCGCCCCCCTGGCTCACAAAAATGTATACGTAATATGGCAAACCACGCATATTAAATACCAGATATATCAGACGTGATACAGCAAACATGGAGATGCCCCTCCCTAGAAAATTTCTTCGGACGCCCATACCTCTTTCTGATTTCTTTCTTATGCCATAAACATATTCAATCTAAACTTATGCTCCGTATCATTTTAACATGAAAATTTTAATTATATTAGAATCATAAACAAAGACGGAGCTACTCTAAATATTTAGTTAGTTTTCCTTTTGATAGAGTCAATTTATTCATATAAATAAATTCAAAAATATAATATTAAGAAAAACGTATAAAAGATTGTTAATATAATGAGAGCATTCTCACGTATTAAATTCAGGTAGAGCGAAATTTTTCATAGTACATTTTGTTAGGTTTTAATCACTCTAGCATAAAACAAGTTAAAGAAGAGAGAACCTTATCTTCTTCCATTATTTTAGTATGAACGAATTGGTGACTCATAGGGCAGTTAATACATCGAATCGGTCGCTCATAGGACAGTTAACAGTTCCTGTCTCTAATAGGACTGTCGCAAGTGGGAAGACACCCTTTACATTAGTAGTCTAGCAATGTATGTTGAATTTCTTCTTTTTTTCTTTTCTTATGCATATTGATTCTATTACAGTATACTCCAAATGGAATCTAGAACGTTTTGGTGTGAGATTGTTTGGTTGTAAGGGATGTTTCGTTATAAAAGATATTTGAGAGCATTAATTATATACTCGTAATGAGAAAAAGGGAGAATTAGTTCACATAGAAAATATAAAATAAAACTAGATTTTTTTTAAAAAAAAAAAAAAGGATTTTGAATTTTGTGATTTTATACTTGAACACACCGAAACTTTACACCAAACCAGCTTCACACCAGCTTCACGTCCTTATATCGAAATGTCTTACTTGAAACGCCCTACACTGAAACAGCCGTGTCTCACTCCAAGTTATTGAGTATGATTGACATGATTACGTAATGGATGACATACTTTCTTCAGAGTATATTCCAGTATTAGAAATATATTCAATGTTTATCTTGATAACCAGCCTTAGTGTACGGTTGAGTGTGATTTGCGCCCATGGAGGAAAAAATAACTGTTCAAGGGCTTCAGATGCGACTATTGATAGTTGTGTCCAAAAGTTCTTTAGATAGACACGTTATTTGCGGCCGTGTGGAACTGTTAGGCTCGATTCGATTCCATTCGATTAATCCTGAATTACACAAGTTGAATGTACAGTACTTTGTTGTAATAAGGATGGTATTTTTGTGGAAGGTTATTTTTCAAGGAGTATTAAAATATCGAACTTGAAGAAATGCGTTTGTTTCGAAGAAAACCACTCGCTAAACTATTACTTGTAACGTTAGATTCCAAGTAAAAGCAATCCTAAGGAGTCGTACATTATGATGCAATACCTATAATGGACTATACATATTTCCCTTACGTTACTAACACCAAGGACAGTAAATTATGTTTGAAATTCAGAGTAAATGGTGTACATGTCATAGTGGAAAGCCATTAGAGTTCTACGTAATTTATAGATCAGTTCTAATTTAAAATGTGGAGGA
Organism: Thermobia domestica; assembly: GCF_964235325.1. NCBI lineage: Eukaryota > Metazoa > Arthropoda > Insecta > Zygentoma > Lepismatidae > Thermobia > Thermobia domestica. Next base: position 193,933,299 of record NC_137455.1, on the reverse strand, counting down.
ATATCCGGCCTATTGCATGCAAGAAATCGTCGACTTTCAGTTTACTCGCCAAAGTAGCTCTAAACAGCAACAAATACTTGCTTCTGATTGGCCGAAACTAGATATCAACTAATTCTTGAAAGTAATTGGCCAATCATTTTTCCATATTGTTTATTTCAAATAAGATGCATTATAGGCGTTAGTTTCAGTTGTACTAGCTGCCAAACGCTACAAAAATTGAATTATTTATATTATATTATTTAATCGGAGCTATTTTATAAATAATAGGCCATTACTTTTTAAATAGCTTTCCATAATAAAGTACATGCAAATTTAGTTGCATATCAAATAGAATTTACCTTTTTGTTGATAGTCTTATATAAGAAAAATCTTTGTTATGCTATAGTGTTCTACTTAATGATCATAAAATGAATAAAATGAGAGACATAAGCCATGAGAAAAATCTTACTGAATATGAGTTGGTATAGGATAATATAGTAGAATTTGAAATAAAGCAAAGTCTAGATTTATTGTCTTACACTCATAGCACACTATAGGTACTGCACCATACTATACGACTCATTAAGATTCTTTTTGCTGCAAAATTTATGTTCAATAAACAGTATTGAGGGTGTTCTTCGACGGGAGGTTTATGTTAAAGATAGAGCTTATGGGAAGTAAAGTTTTTGAACATGACTCCATGACTTGTTTTTTCGTAATGAATTACAGTATGTATATTCCCATTTCAGAAAATTTAATTTAAATTGTTCTGGAATGGCATTTGAAACTCCTTTAGGAGATCGAGCTAAATGTTAACTATGTTTACCATAATTACTTAAAATTAGTATGGGTTCTTTCCGATCTTGTTTTCCCTTAAAAAGAAAAGGTATTTGTTAATTTATATTTCTCTGACTACTTCTAAATATTGACATAAAGAAGCAACTTACTTAGTGCAGGCTGAATTTTATATAAATTAGTTTTCAAAAATAAGTAAATTAAAATTTGTAACAATATTATAAAAGACAACTAAGTGACTTCAGATCTATGCACACAGATCCTACAAACCAGAAATACATACCTACAAGAGGGTTATGATGCAGGTGAGTCATAAAAATGAAATGAAATCTTTCCGTTTAACGTAACACAGGTATGTCCTTTAGGCTAAGGGAGGCGACGATTAAGGCAAGTGAAAGACGATGGAAGAACTGGTAGAATGAAATTGTGAAAGGAAACGGGAGTACCTGCAGAAATACTACGGACACGATATTGTCCACAGTGAATCTTGCTCACGAGAGGTAAGCGTTCTACCACTGAGCCACCGTGCCCCCCCCCCCCCCATGTGGCTCATTGGAATTTTATGCTAGAGGGAGGAGGAGAAAAATCATTGATAAAAACTTTAAAAAAACAATATTAACCAACTTCTACAAAGCGCTAAAAAGAGATAATAATAATAATAATAATAATAATAATAATAATAATAATAATAATAATAATAATAATAATAATAATAATAATAATAATAATAATAATAGAGCACTTAACAGCAGAAAACAATTATTTATCTTTATGTATTAAAAAAAATATGTCTGTGCTGTCCCCCCCAAAAATAATACCTAATGAAAAATTTCCTATAATATAAATGCAAGAAAGATTAAAAAGAAAGATAAACGAAGAAGACAAAAAGAAAAGAGAAACTTACGAAAGAAATTTTCAGGGAAAAAAGAAAACTCTCACAGATATTAATTCATTACATCAGCTACTTCTAAGCTGCTTAGAGCGAAAATACTATATCTAACGTAAAATGCCCCTGCCACATAAATTATTCCATAGTAGCTCGTTTCGGTCCGAAATCGGACTTCGAACTGACATGTTTGAGAAGAGAGATAGTTATCTTGAAGTGCCATCCGAAGTTCGAAAATGTGGTTGGTACTTACACTAATTTTCCGAAAGCATAAGTTCGCACCGGGAATCGAAACTGGGTCTCCTATGCCAAACTCGCATACTCAACTCTCAAAAGTAACCTATTGTTGTGGTAGGTATACTTTGGATACAGTATAATAAACTATGGCTTGCTTTTAGTTTCCTTTGATTTTCTTTACCAACAGCACAGAGTAGTCATCGTATTAAGGTATAACTGTTGAAATTAATATGCATATATTCATTCCGGTTTCATATTAAAAAGGCAGAAGTAGGATAAAAATAGAAGACTGTCCCGACAAAATCGGGACATTTGGTAGCTCTGAGGTTGGATTCTAGTTTAAACTGCGTTATGTCAGCGTCTTATGTGGCTTCAGTAACGAAAATAGACGTTAGGCCTGAATATTGAAAAGTTCGGCAACTATGAGCAATCTCAAACCAAGAGATGTGACCGTATTATCAACCGGGCAGTCGGATTAACCAAGGATTATATCGCATTACAAGTGCAAAACTTTAACGAAGTAAGCGAAAGATTATCTATTATTATTATTATTATTATTATTATTATTATTATTATTATTATTATTATTATTATTATTATTATTATTATTATTATTATTATTCACTTATAATCAGTTTGTGAACTGACGGAGGGATCTTAGGGACTTCCCCCTTCACAAGAAATTGCATCCCCCTGGAGAAATAAATTTTAATCCTTGACAGGAATAACTTCTCCCCTTTCTAGATTTTTTTGAATGATTATAAATATAGAAACAGGGAACAACTTTTATTTTGTCTAGCCAAACAGAAAAAAAAAACTTTTATTTTAGCAGTTTGTGAAACATCTCACTTCTCAACATTCTACGGACATGCATTTTTGTTTCTTGAAATATTTATCTCCTTATGAAGAAAATGCATTATTTTTACCATGAGCAAGCTAGAAAGCCTCGAAGAAGGTGGAAAGAAAAAAAAATTGGAATATTTAAGTTTTACGTCCCACGATTATGATGAGTAACGAATGAAATGGTGGAATACCACAAAGCTCACTTGACGCTAGCTGGAATCGAACCAAGGACCGCTTGCACCACAGGTGAACGCTCTACCACTGAGCCACCGCATTCGTGGGAGCTTGAAAGGTCACCAATTGTTTAAATATGCAAAATAATAATAATAATATGTAGACACTATAGCTATTGTTTGTATGTGTGATGGCTAGGTGTGTATACAGGTTAAATTCATTCTTTCTGGAGAGAATTATTACCTCATACACTGCTTATAATGGCTGACAACATGAAAATTAATTATCAAAAAAGGAAAAATGTTTAAATTAAGGAATGTGGGAATCATTCTTATAGTCAACTGTAAGAAAAGATTTGTAATTTTTAACCATAATAGACTTACGGATAATTAAAAAGGAATAATAACATTCGCAACGAAGTGGCTCATATAATGCTCTCTAGCCAAGTGGTTAGTGTGCGTGCGCATGGTTCTGGATTCGATTCTTGGTTATATCCTCAGGTTTTTGGTTCAACCCTAGCATCGTGAAACAATTGGATATGTATATACAGAGTGTTTCAAAACAACACCGACAACGTTTGGGAGGTGATTCCTGATCCCAAGATAAGCCAAAAAATATAGACCAACCTGGGTGCACAAATGCTTCCTTTCGGAGTTATAGGCTGTCGAAAAAATGAAAAATTGAACTTTAAAGGTCCATAGCTCCAATACTATGGGACCTACCGTAGTCGACTAAAGACTTCACTTAGGAACTAATATGTACCCTATCCAAATATCCATACTTCAGAATCCTACGGAACTTCCCCAACAATTTTTATAGAGGTAGTTCGTGAGTACTTTAACTCATACGCCCGTGAGTACCTAGGATTCTGAAACACGTATTTTTGGATAGTGTACATATTAGTTCCTAAGTGAAGTCTGGACCCGACTACGGTAGGTCAAATAGTTTTTGAGCTATGAACCTTTAAAGTTCAATTTTTCATGTTTTCGGCAGCTTATAACTCCGACAGGAAGCATTTGTGCACCCAGTTTTGTCTATACTTTATGTCTTATCTTGGTGTCAGGAATCATCTCCCAAACGTTGTCGGTGTTCTTTTGAAATACTCTGTATATTGCTTCCACACATCTATACTAATATGGATGTATATTTAATTTTCAACTGTTCATTGCTTTAGTAAATCATAGGTCGCGAAATTTCAAGGCATTAATTGCTCCAATATTTTCATTCAAAAATACATTATTATTCACATTTCATTTTAGTTCAATTTTTCTTGTTTTACTTATTATTTACAGTCTTTCTTCAGGATCTGTTACGTATACTAAAAATATTAATTGGGTGTATAGCAGAATACCTGCACAACGAAGTCTTAGATACTGATTAACAGCATACGTGGTATCGCTTATTATAATTCTTAATCTATCCCTTTGGCTCTGTGTTTATTCCCTCTTTGTGATTTTTTTTTTTTTTAAAGAAGATTGTCGTCCTGGCATTCGACCGAAGAGAAAAGGTTTTTCTCATTGATACAAAATCAACTATGAGTGAATGAAAATAGATATACTAGCATGACATATCAGTCATTATTACACTACTGTTCCATATCTAAAGTACTGTAAATACAAGTCCCTACTTAGGCACTCCACAATTGTTTCAATAAAGAAGGATGAACAATAATATACAAAAATATCAATTTTACCTCCTCGCTCGCCTAATGGTTATCGCACTCGACTTTGATGAGCTTGGTTGTGGGCTCGATTTCCTGTGCCTGAACGTTGAACGCATTACGGTGATTTGAATTTGACGGTAGAGCCACCTTAAACTTTAGGTTCACATCATACGGTATCTGCACTGAAGAGGGACGCTTCTTTTTTCAATACTAAACTAAACTTTCTCTTAGTCTTTACTAATTCTTTAGGCAGTAAAATTGCGCTCTCATTTCGTAACCTGGCAGAAGATAGTTTCATTTCATCCCCTAAGCCTGTTTGAACACCTAGAGTATTTCATGCATTTTCTTACCACTATCCGTCGCAGGCTATTAAATCCACTTTTAACCATGGCCACGCGTCACTGAGCACGTATTTATAATTAAATTGTAAATAGTTTTCTGTAGCTATATTTGATTTACTGTGGGCCTATAAGTCTACATGCATTGTTTTGTGTGCTTATCACGATACGCTTTGATAAGTATTTTTTTTAGAAAAAAGAAAATTGATTTATACTATGTGCATAAATGATTCATATAAATCTACATCTATGAATTACCAGCTAATAGAAAGATGCAATTTACAATTAAATAATATAGGCCATAGCTATTGGGACTGAATTCTAGGTTTCTGCCTCGATGGTAACTCGTAACTGAGACTACAACAAACTTTTGAACATTGCAACAAACCCAATTATTTAATTAAAACTAGGTTTTATCGTATAAAATAAATAAAAGATAAATAAATACGTATGTACTTCTCCACACTATATTTTATACACTTAATATTAAACTAAATTAAAATACAATGTTATTCTATATCCTTTGCTTCTTTTTGTCATTTTCATATAATAATTGACACTTCATCTTTGAAAGAAGGAAAAAACAAACTTTATACTATTTTTATTATGTGAATAAAGATAGAGTTTAGCTCAAAATATTGCTAGAAGCTGGATGAAAGTGCAAAGCTGAGTTAACTAATTCAGGTTTAACATCCCCCTTAATTCTGAAGCTGTATGCAACACGAAAGCATAACTTAACATAGGATGCTAGCTATATACTATGTGCTTCGGATGAGAATGGAGTTAAGAAGAATAACTCTTTTTCTTTTTAGTTTAACGTCCCACGTTTATGCACCAAAGGCAAAGGAGACGGTGATCATAAGATCAATAATGATGATTGAAATATGAGGAAACAGGATACCTCGAGAAAACCCACTCGCATGGTATTTGATCACTACAAGGCCCACTTGGCTGAGTGTGAACTCGGATCAAACCAGAAATCGCTCTACCAGTGAACCACCAGGGTCCTGAGAACCATTTCTGTTAGGGGTTCTCCTGAGTATAAGAAGAACCGTAGTCTGATCTCATTCTCATATATGAACTCTCTCGTGGCTACAGGGTTAACATACGCGTCTTCGGTGCTTGAGACCTGGGTTAGATTCCCAGAGGGAGTTATGTAGTTCGGATCCCACGTTAAGGTGTAGGATAGGGTTGCCATATGTATGTGAAGTTGGCCCCCCCACTGTCAAATTTCGAATCGAAACCGAAGCCAATCGTTTTTTTTTTTTTTTTGTTTGTTATTGATTCTTATGAAGAAAAATTTGTTTGTTCCGAAAAACGTACGGACATATTCACTTCATTAGTGTAGGAACTACAAGTAAAAACCCCTTTGGGCCTAGCGTGAATTTGACTCCCGCACTTTGAGCACTAACGAAAAAATTAATGCCATTCGTTAGCGCATAGTTAGTCACGAAACTCCCATAACAAACGCATAGGGGATTTTTCATTGTGTTAAATTACCTCCAAATTCAAAAGCACTAATGATCTCTTTCAGTGGAATCGTTAGTGCATCGTTAGTGCTTCTTCGTGCACCAACCCTAACATTTGTGCTTCATTAGTGTAGAAACTACAAGTAAAAACCTTTCGACCTAGCGTGAACTTACCCCCCCCCTCCACTTTGAGCACTAACGAAAAGATTAGTGGCATTCGTTAGTGTATCGTTAGTGCTTCTAGAAAATACTAATAGTTTCGTTAGTGCTTCACTATTAGTGTAGATATAGCCAATTATAAGTTACGAAACTCCCAAAAGAACTGGATGGGGAATTTTTCATAGCCTTAAATTACCGCCAAATTCAAAAGCACTAATGAATCTCTTTTAGTGCAATCGTTAGTGCATTGCCAGTGCTTCTTAGTGCACCAACCCTAACGTTAGTGCTTCATTAGTGTAGGAACTACAAGTAAAAAACCGTTTGGGCCTAGCGTGAATTTGGCCGCCCACTTTGAGCACTAACGAAGAGATTAGTGCCATTCGTTAGTGTATCGTTAGTGCTTCTAGAAAATACTAATAGTTTCGTTAGTGCTTCACTATTAGTGTAGATATAGTCAATTGTAAGTCACGAAACTCCCATAAGAAATGCATGAGTATTTTTCATTGCGTTAAATTCCCGTACGTAATAGTAGCCATTACACATATGATTAGCCATAATAGTAGCCATATGATTATTAGTGCTTTTAAATTTGGGGGAAGGATTTTACAAAATGGAAAATGCTACGTGTCTAAATTTAGCCCCGCACGCATCTCAAATATTAAAAAAAAAAAAAACATCTCACATGGTTAGTGCTTTGTTAGTGCCCATTAGTGAATATCATTTGCCAGACTAAATTGAATTTTTTTTTCTAATTTTACAATTATTGTCCTACAAAGGTGAGATAGACGTCAAAAGTTAGTGCATCGTTATTGCTTCCCGAAGCACGAAGCAATAGCGTTAATTTTATTATAGTTTAAGAGTTATAAGTGAATAACTCACTCTGTGCTAAATTTAATTTTAGCAAATTTTACAATAATTGTCCCACAAAAGTTGAATAAACGTCAAAAATTAGTGCATAGTTAGTGCTCCGAAAGACACTAAGCATTAACGTTACTGCTATCGTAGGTCAGGAGTTAAAATGAATAACTCGGGGGGAGCTACTTTAGATCCTTACATTTTACACAATTTTACGCTAATTGTCTGACGGAAATTGGACAAAACCAGCGTTTAGTCGTCCGCTGACTAAGCACTAATGTTAGTGTTTTTTTAATTTAAGTGTTATTAACGAATAACACGCACGAGGCTAAATTTAAATTTATCGATTTTTACAATAATTGTTCATCAAAAGGTAGGATAATCGCTAAAAGTTCGTGGTTTTTTAGTGCTTCAAAAATACTAAGCACTGGTGATAGTGCTATCATAGTTTAAGAGTTATCAGTGAATAACTCGGGCGGAACTCAATTAAAATTTATCAAATTTTACACTAATTGTGTAAAAATTGAAAAACCTGAAGTTAGCCCCGCTCGAGTTATTTGTTAAAACTCCTAAACTGTGACGGCACTGAAGTTTATGGAGCACTAACAGTGAACTAATCTTTGGTGGTTATCTTACCTTTGTGGAACAATTAGTGTGAAGTTCGATAAATTTAAATTCAATCCTATCCGGATTATTCATGAAAGCACTAATGACAATGCTTAGTGTTTTATAGAGCTCTAGGAATTCATTAAACACTTGTGTTTGTCCCACTTTTGTTGGACAATTAGTGTAAAATTGTTTAAGTTGAAAAATCTAAAGTTAGACAGGGTTGAGTTATTCATTAATGAGTACTAAAATATGATAGCACTAACATTAATACTTATTATTTTTTGAAGATTTAAGGATGCACTAACCTTTAGCGTTTGTCCTACCTTTGTGAGAAAATTAGTGTTAATTCGATAATTTTAAATTCAGTCTCGTCCGAGTTATTCATTAATAATTCCCAAACTACGATTTCACTAACGTTAGAGCTAAGATAACATTAACGTTAGAGCTAAGGTATTATTAACATTAGAGCCTTTTGGAGTATTAACGTTGTACTAACCTTTGACGTTTATTAAGCCTTTGTGAGACAATTAGTTTAAACTTCGATAAGTTTAAATTTAGCCCGAGTGTGTTATTCACTTATAACTCCTAAACTGTGACAGCACTCAGTGTTTTATAGAGCTCTATTAATGCACTAACCACTGGTGTTAGTCCCACTTTTCTGGCACAATTACTAAAAATTGTGTAAAAGTAGAAAAATCTAAAGTTAGCCCCGCCCGAGTTATTCATTAATAACTTCTAAAGTATGATAGTACTAACGTTAGAGTTTAGTGCACTAATGTGCAATAACGAAGCACGAAATATGTAAATAGTTTTCATAGCACTTGAGAAGCGTGCGGGGCTAAATTTAGACACACGACATTTTTCATTTTGTAAAATTCCCCCATATTTAAAAGCACTAATAACCATATATAGTGTAATAGTTATAGTATAGTGTAGTGTTAGTAGTTCTTATTGTAGAACTCCTAACATTAATGCCTCAACAGTACGGACGGTAGAAAATAAAACTTAGGGGAAGCTAATTATACGCTAGCCCATAAAAGCATTCACGATGGGAAGCATTAATGTTCGGTCTTGGTGCACTAGCAAGCAATAACGAAACAGTAAGGATGCTACTAGAAGAGACCACTACTGCTTTTGAATTTCGTGAGAATTTGACCTAATGAAAAATTCTCCATATTTTTCTTATGGGAGATTCGTGACTTATAATTGGCTATATCAACACTAATAGTGAAGCACTAACGGAACTATTAGTATTTTCTAGAAGCACTAACGAACGGCACTATTTTTTTCCTTATTGCTTGAAGTGGGGGAGACAACTTCAATAACGAATGACACTAATCATTTCGTTAGTGCTCAAATTCTGGGGGGGGACAAGTTCATGCTAGGCACAAAGTTTTTTTACTTGTAGTTCCTAAACGAATGAAGCACTAACGATAGGGTTGGTGCGCTAAGAGGCACTAACGATACACTAACGATTGCACTAGAAGAAGTCATTAGTGCTTTCGAATTTGGTGGGAATTTAACGCAAAGAAAACTTCCTCATGCATATCTAATGGGAGTTTCGTGACTTATAATTGGCTATATCTACACTAATAGTGAAACACTAGGGAAACTGTTAGTATTTTCTAGAATCACTAACGATACACAAAAGAATGACATTAATCACTTTGTTAGTGTTTAAGTGGGGGACCAAATTCATGCTAGGCCCAAAGAGTTTTTACTCGTAGTTCCTATACTAACGAAGCACTAACGTTAGGGTTGGTGCAATAAGAAGCACTAACGATGTACTAACGATTGCACTAAAAGATATCGTTAGTGCTTTTGAATTTGGTGGTAATTTGACGCAATGAATCGTACGCGCCTTTGGCATGGGAGACCCGGGTCCGATTTCCGGCGGGAGCTCAAGTGGTTCGGATTCCACGTTAATCAGTAGGTCTACGTCTCATATAGCCTCGCTGCTGAAAGGGACGCTAAACTAAAATCAACTCAACTCAACTCAATTGACGCAATGAAAAATTCTCCATGCATTTCTTATGGGAGTTTCGTGAATTATAAATGGCTATATCTACACTAATAGTGAAACACTAAGGAAACTGTTACTATTTCCTAGAAGCAACAACGATACACTAACGAATGGCATTAATCTTTTAGTTAGTACTCAAAGTGGAGGGCCAACTTCACGCTAGACCCAAACGGTTTCTTACTTGTAGTTCCTACACTAATGAAGCGCTAACATCAGGGTTGGTGCTCTAAGAAGCACTAACGATGCACTAACGATTGCATTAAAAGATATCATTAGTATTTTTGAATTTGGCGGTAATTCGACGCAATGAAAAATTCCCCATGCATTTCTTATGGGAGTTTCGTCACATGTAATTAGCTATAACTACACTAATATTAAAGCACTAACGAAACTATAAGTGTTTTCTAGAAGCACTATCGATGCACAAACGAATGGTACTAATTTTATCGTTAGTGCTTGAAGTGGGGGGGGCAGCGTGAACTTGGCCCCCAAAGGTTTTTTACTTATAATACCTACACTAATGAAGCACTCACGTTCGCGGTTGGTGCAATAGGGAGCACTGGCGATGCACTAACGATTGCACTAGAAGAGGTCATTAGTGCTTTTGAATTTGGCGGTAATTTGACGCAATGAAAAATTCCCCATGCATTTCTTATGGGAGTTTCTTGACTTATAATTGGCTATATCTACACTAATAATGAAGCACTAACGAAACTATTAGTATTTTCTAGAAGCACTAACGATACACTAACGAATGCCACTAATCTTTTCGTTAGTGCTCAAAGTGGGGGGGGCAAGTTCACGCTAGGCCCAAAGGGTTTTTACTTGTAGTTCCTACACTAATGAAGCACTAATGTTAGTGTTGGTGCACTGAGAAGCACTAGCGATTCAAGAGATCATTAGTGCTTTTGAATTGGGCGGGAATTTAACGCAATGAAAAATTCCCATGCATTTCTTATGGGAGTTTCGTGACTTAAAATTGGCTATATCAACACTAATAGTAAAGCACTAACGGAACTATTAGTATTTTCTAGAGGCACTAACGATACACTAACGCATGGCACTAATCTTTTCGTTAGTGATCAAAGTGGGGGCCAAGTTCACGCTAGGCCCAAAGGGTTTTTTACTTGTAGTTCCTACACTAATGAAGCAGTAATGTTAGTGTTGGTGCACTAAGAAGCACTAGCGATGCACTAACGATTGCACTAATAGAGATCATTAGTACTTTTGAATTTGGCGATAATTTGAGGTAGTGAAAAATTTCCCATGCATTTCTTATGGGAGTTTCGTGACTTATAATTGGCTATATTTGCTCTAATAGTGAAACACTAATGAAACTATTAGTATTTTCTTGAAGCACTAACGAACGGCACTATTTTTTCCTTATTGCTTGAAGTGGGGGAGACAGCGTGTACCATTGTTTTGGCTGTAGAGTCTAAACTAATGAAACTCTAACGTCAGGGGTTAGTGAACTAGAAAGCACTAACGATGCACTAACGAATGGCACTAGGTATTTCGTTAGTGCTTGAAGTGGTGGGGGCATCGTGAACTTGACCCCCAAAAGTTTTTACTTCGAGCTCCTAGACTAATGAAGCACTGACGTTAGGGGTTGGTGCACTAAGAAGCACTAACGATGCACTAACGATTGACAATAATTTTATCGTTAGTGCGTCAAGTGGGGGGAGGGCAAGTTCACGCACCTAAATAACACACTAATTAGAATTTTATTGTGGTTAACTAAGAAGAAATCTTGTCTTCTGTGATAACTCATAAGATTCATATTTCACGTCAATATGTAGAACTCCGTATTATATAGTTTCCTACGGGGTGTTAGGCTAGACCTTGGATGCAACTTTCCATTGCATAACGATTGATAGCAAGATGGATACCGAAAGTTTATATTATAGCGCTGTGCTGTGTAAATACTGTTTTAATCTGAATAATTGAATTTGACAATTGTGATTTTACACAATCTGAAAAATGGAAACTATGAGAAAACCGTTTGTTAGATTTCTCTGATAAATTTGATTTAAATCTCCTTTCGTACGTTTATTAAGCATAGTATTCAACAGTCTCGCAAATGTGTGCATAATTCTGAAGTTTCGGATGGGGATTCGGATGCACTGGCTCCTGTTTTTAGTGCTCGCCTCTGTTACGGAAGCACAAATATAGTCAGTCTTTCTTCAAAATTTTAAAATATTATTATTAAAAAAAAAAAGTTTCCGAGGGTAAAGTATCAATCGAAAAATCTAATGGAACTGGGCAAAATAGTATGCCTGAGGTAAAAAGCTCATATCTATTTTTTTTTTTTTTTTTTTGGTAAAAGAAACTTTGTAAACTTAAAAATTGATATAGGAGAAACATGACACTTATTGAGATGAATGTGTCACTGAAATATACATTTATTAAACTCTTCATTACGACCTTAGCAAGATGACAGTACATAGTATGATTAATGACATTTATATCCCAAAATTATTATTAACATGAACTTTAACATATGTTTCTTTGTAATATTGTGCATTTCATAGAGTCAATAGACTATATCGACCTAAATAAAATCACATGTCAATGGTAAGTTCTCATTCGTAGTTTTCAAGGTAAACGGAAAGAGGATTTACGACTCTAGAAATTGTGTCGTTTATTTCCAATAACAACTGATTTTTATTTTCTGACATAAATTGTTATTGAATTACGTATTATATGCGTAGTAAAATGAACTCTTAACAAGGAAATTATAGATCTATTTATTAATGTTTGTCTTTTACAAAAAGTGACACAGACACTCCTTTACACATATATTACTTGCAACTCGACCTTACAATTCAACTGTGTTACATGTTCTTATTTTTTATTATAATTGTTCATTCTTAGTATCCAGTTCCTGACAAGAATATTGTCTTTCCATAGTTTCTGATATTCTTCCGCGTTTGTTAATTTAAGCCAATCTGAGCCAATGGCAGCCATTTTTTTTTTACTTCTGAGAAGGCCAACGAACTTTCTTCTAATGCCAAGAGATAGCTGAATAACATCCTCAGTCAATAGGCGCGGTTGATCCGAGTTTGATTCCTGATGGTAATTCATGTATTTCGGATCTCACGTTAAGCGGTAGGTCCACGTCTCATATAGCCTTGCTGCTAAAAGGGTAGCTTAACTCAAATGAAATCAATAATTTACAAGGTTATGCAAATAAGGTTCGAATAATCAGTATATTGAGAAGATTTACTACCCAAATAGGGGCATTCGCAGCGAGTGGTTCCTGGAGTTGTGATTCCTCCGAAATCCCCACTTTTCGAAAATTTAGTCTAAATTTAGAAGTGACTTGATAACTTTTAATGTAATTTGTAGTCATATTGAATTTGGACCCTTTCTGAAATAAGTTTATGCGTACATCCCTGTATTCAATGGTTTAAAATAAGTTCCCATTTATTTACTATATATAAAATTATAATATTCAAATATGCACTGTACATTTCGTAATCCTACATGTTATTAGAAACTGTGTATTTATAACTGTGGATTCGGAAACCCTAGAAAGCGTACTGTAAAGATAATTTCGGGATTTAGTAGACCATGACCAAGCGTAACCACTTTACGATGAATCATACAGTAAATATGTTAAACGTAAGGTAGGAGATGCAACGATTAGAAGTCCAAATTTGACGGGAAACGAAACGTAAAGATTCATTGTAAATGAGTTTGAAGACGACACTGATAATACATTCGGTTGGAAATCACACAGCTGATATATAATTCGTTCAAAATGGATGATCGTGCTAAAAATCCAGACGTCTAGCAATCCTATAGAGAAGGGAATACACTTTTGTAAGCTAATTTTCAATTTTCTTCGACGTTAATTCTCTGTCATTATCAACATAAAGTAGAAATTCCTTATAGTAATAAATGAAAAGTCTATGTCCACTTGCGCCACACTTTTACGCATTTGTACAATATGTTGGAAAGATACGTAGAACGTCTCTCTCTCTCTCTCTTGTATCTCTGAATTATCTCGTAAGACAGGTAACTAAGGAGATATGATGATCATAAGTTTTATTTGGAGATCTATCTCTCATTTAATTTCTTTAGAAGACTGTTTACTTTGTAACGATACTACACACAAAAGGAGATTTTTCTTTTAAGAAAGAAAATAGACAACTATAGAAGAGTATTTCTCGAGTTAAATAAAAAGCAATGAATCCAGCATTTCATACATATGAAGCTTGAAACAAACTGCATAAGTTATAACTATTTTCACAACTACCTACACCAAAATAAAATTTTAAAAAAGAACTTAATTTTGCCTCACGTAATATGTAGTTTTAATTCTCTGATTGAAAAAGAACTATCAGTCACTGAAAACTGAATATGTAGAACTTGCCTATAACTTCTTCTATAAATAAAGCCATTTACTAATGAAAACATATTTTGAAGCCACTTTTATAATATGCATGTAATCTATATTGAAGTTTACATTATTAAAACACTTACTTACTTGATCCATGACAAATAATAATAATGAAAAAAATTTTGCTACTAATAATAGAATTGCGTCTTAAATTTTTTACAATCCGAATCCATGGAAAACTTTTTTATTTAATGTTTAGTGTAAGATATTTTGCAGATTGCATAAGTATTAAAATCAAATTATATTGTATTTTCAAATACTAAGTAAACAGTATTTCGAAAATCCATAATTCTACGAGGTCACTTCAATTATTATTCAAGCTCTTGCTCCTTATTTTATTTATTTATTTATTTATGTATTTTTTCGTACGAGGCTCTTGAACCTCTTAACCCATTTTTCTTCGTTTACTCAAAGACAAGTTTTCACCAGATTTAATGAAAATCGATAGGACTATTTTCTAGATCACATTTAAAAGATAACGCCAACCAATAATTGCTTGCTTTAGAGTATAGTACTGGGGATCCCAAGCTACGTATGTGTCACATCTTTCTCCGAGTAATCGTGTTTTAAAAAAAAGCAAAGAAAAGAACTTCTCATATATGGTAAACCCCATTATGTAAAATTTGAATATTTGTTACATTTTTAGGAATACTTGAAAGGACTCCATGTGAGAATCGAACTACATTTATCACCGATATATCTAACCAACCTTTTTTTTAAAGTATTATCCAGTTCTGTGTTATTTGTTCCTTTCTTTTAATTTTATATTTATAGAAATCAGGAACCGGTATTATTTTCTTTTTAAAATGAACCATTAAATCAAATACGTCATTTGTTTTACTTTGCATACGACTGCGTCGCATGGAGAAAGTAAGATGCGAAGGGCAACACTGTATTCCGCATATCTGAATTTTCTCACATACAGTTATTAAAAATTGTATTATCTTTCATATTCAATATCTTACCTTACAGGCCTGTGTACAGTACATAAAAACAAGTAGCACTGTCACGTGTACACCACGTGAAGGAATTTGGATTTTATAGCATGATTTTTTCAATTAATATTGAAACCCGAAGTGGTAGTAGATATGTACCACTTCCGGCTGGAACAGAGAAATTAAGAGTGGAAATGAAATATATTATTAGGACGCTTAATTAAGGAAACTACTGGGAACTGCTTCTCGCTCTCTTTTACGTTTTTACTCCATAGCGATCAACGTTAAAACCGGACATGGTTGACTTCTGCCACTTCTTGTTAGAAAAGAGTGTTAGGAGAGAAAACACTAAAACTATTTCAGAAACCACTTCTCGCTATATCTTATCCGTTGCTCAATGTTTATCAGCATTGAAACGGACATTGTCATATATGTATTTATATCATTTTTGGTTTTAGTAGAGACTTAAGGAGGGAGATAAAATGAATTCTTGAGACGCTTTATCGGTTGCAGGGAACTGTTTCTAGCCATCTATTCCCCCCCCCCTATTTAGCCTTATAGTAATCAATGTTAAAATCGAAACTGACTAATCTCTATCATTTTCGGTTTAAATATCACCTCAACGAACTCGATTGCTAATTTTCGAACCTCGAACTCGATTGCTAATTTTCGAACCTCTACATCCCGACCAAAGTTCTTGGTGATCCATCAAGTAGCAAATCAGTTTTTATTTTTTATTCTTATTTTTATTCATTCTTTTCGTCTTCCGTACGGATGAACGCATAAACGAACAGGGTAATATGCGTATGAAGAAGTTTTGGAAAACCAAATTTCTTAATAGAACATCTGTTCTAATTTTATAGACTCTTTTCATTATAAAATATTGTGTTCACCAACTGCTCGGTAGTATGTATTCAACTTTGGATAATTCATTTCTGTTTCTTTCTTTGTTTGGTCTTCATTTGAATGAGAATACAACCTATTAAAAAATAACAGACTATCTACGATATTGGAAAGTAAATACTATGAAGAACGTCTTTAATGAAGAGACAGTGTAACCGTCTCCAAAAGTTGAAGGGAAAATAAATGAAGAATCATCCAAAAAGCAGTTTTTGTATGACGATTCATCAATTGCGCAGAAGCAACAATGAAAAATAATAAATGTATGCGCATAAATAACATGGTAACTGGCGAGTAGTGCCAGGTCTATAGTAGGCCTACTAATACTTGTATAATTATATCTAGCATTCTCAATCTCAATATTGCAAAAGAAGGCCATAATAGCTATGCACTACCGAAATAAAGGGTTAGTTTGTGGAATCAAATATACTGCTATTTGAGTTGAGTTGAGTTGACTTTGAGTTAAACGTTCCTTTCAGCAGCGAAGCTATATGAGACGGGACCTACTGATTAACGTGGAATCCGAACCACATGGGCTACCGCAGGGAATCGAACCCGGGTCTTCCACACCAAGGGCGCGTACGCTAACCTCTTAACCGCTAACTGCTGCTTGAGTCACTAATAATAATTCATTCTTGTATGTATGTGCACAATGTACATACACGTAATATACATAGTAATTTACATCTGATAATTAGTAAAGATCTCCATAGTTACAATACGAGAAAAAAGAAACTGAAATAAACAATGTTACTTCAACAACCTATTGTGTAGATGGAGTTAAGCATAATATCACTCAAACTTATAATATACTGCCTTCAAAGTTGAAGGTCAAAAAGTTGATTTTTAGGATATTTCTTGAAAATTGGGAAAAGTTATTTTTGCCTCCTTAGCACTCGAACATCTATCAAAACTGTTCGTTGTTTTTTTTTTTTTTTTTTTTTTAATTTCCTTTTTGAAATGAAACAAATTTTATTTCGTTTTCCAGATGTTCGTAGATCCTGTCAATATCAGGACCTACTCAGAAAGATCCAAAGGTCAATGTCCCTTCTTCAAAATATTACATAATTTAAAATTGTTTTATTCAATGTCCAAGAACACTCATTAACATAAATTAAAAACAAGTTTTAATTAACATAAATTAAGAGCGAGAAGTATGCCCTCGGCGTTGATGAGTAAGTGATAATCTTCTCAGAGACAAACTCTCAGATGCGAGGGCACCATGATCATTTTTGATGTACATGAAGGTTTGCAGATGTTAGATAGGCTTTACATTTGTCGTATTGCGGCCGCAGTGGCTTATCGGTAGAGCGCTCACCTTTGGTGCTTCTAGTCCGTGGTTTGATCCTAGCTCTTCCAAGTGGACTTTGTGATATACAAACACCTCGTGCGTGGTTCTTTAGGGTTTTCGTGTTTTTATTCACTTTCGTCATTCTATTATTATTTATTTGTTTATACATATTCTCCACATCACTGGTATCTAAAGCCTTAAACCCATCACATGTGAGGATAACGTCCCTCGGCGAGTACATTATCCGATGAAATAAGGAAGATAGGAAGGAAGCGGCCTGGGACTCGGAAGTTAGGTACTATTCCGGTTTGGTGTGAATGAGGAAACACGAGGAAATACTTCACCCAGGACTGGTCTGAAAAAGCTCTTACACCTTTTCGATCGAGTGCACCCGCAAGGCATCGCACTCGGGACCGCTGGCGACAAAGCCGATAGCATTAGCAACTACGCTACGCGGGACAACTCCACCATTATTATCTATCTCATCATCACCGTCTCCCTTAGATTCGGTGCATAAAATTGTGACAGTGAAAAAGAAAAGTTGTATCCACATTTGCTCTAAAAACTTTATATCTTCTAATGAAGAAAATATATTCTAAAATTTGCTAACAACAGTATATTAAAAGGCTAGAGTAAATTCTATTTCCCATAAAACATTGAAAAGTCAGGGAAAAAATGTCTATCCCGCTTTTGCTATATTCGCTCCTACCTACATTAGGTAAATAGATTGTAGCCTGTATTTGGGTTTTGGGTAGAACTTTCACGAAAGGCGACATGTAGAATCTTAATAACTGTTGATAATCAAGCTCACTGTTAACAATTTGTACATTAATAGTAATAATATATGATAGATTCAGAAAATATCTTATTTGTTATTATTTCGCTATATTTATCGGAATAGTTTATTTCATAAAATAACAGTAGTAATAAACTTCAGTTTACATTTCTGCGATCATCTCTAAAAAACTTCGGACGATGATATTAATTATATTAGGATAGATATAAATTGTTTAGGTGAGTTTCGTTTCCCCCTTTCGTGACCTTGTTAGAAAAATATTGTCTAAAAAAAAATAATAATTGCAAATCATCATTAATGCAGAATATCATTTGACCAATCTTTATCATTTGACAAATTCACAAGTTGAAAAAAAAAAAGAAAAGAAGAAAACAAGAAAAAAATCCACGAAATGAAGAAAGAATCGAAGTCTTCCTTCCAGATAAAAAAGTAGAGGCACAAAAAAAGGTACCGCTGATGAGTAAAGCTCTGGAAACTACTAGAATTGGATGCGTGTAAGCGGGTACACGTATTTCATCAGAAGCAACCTATCGGTTATAAGAAAATCGATGGTCTTGTAGGTACCGCCAAAGGTGCATCAAAAGCTCAAACCTAAGAAGGAGGAGGAGAGAACGCGGTAGCTCAGTGGTAAAACGCTCACATCTGGTTCGAGAGGCCCTTCGATCCCAAATCGTATGAATTTCTGGTGAGCAACATCGTTTTCTCAGGGCTTTCCCCGTCTCCTTCCAGCTTTCATAAAAATTCACTTTCAAATTATCGAATTTTAAATTGGAAATTTCATTTTATTCTATTTTTAAATATCTGTATTGTATCTATCTGCATAAAATTGATTGTTTTTAAAGTGTTGATTATTTTTATTACTATTGTGTACATAAAAATCTGAAAACTATGTAAAGCTAAACAAATTGAATTAGTGTAGATACTGTAATTTTTGTAGTTACAGTACACTTATGTAAAATTAAGCCCAACTTACTTATTAGTAAGAAGCTAAAATAGAATAATTATAATTAAATTGTAATATTTTCTTGCCATGTTGAACCTGTATCTGCAAGATCTAGGATTCAAAACGCTTATAGCAGGGGCGCCTGTCTCTGTTAGGCCCATTCTGCTCCCCTGAATTCTCGCGTCATCCTACAAGAAAGAGAAAAAAAGCTCTAGCAATGACCTTCAATACCGATAAGATAGGAGGGAAACGAAGAGAATTTAGGGCTGTATCAAGAACCTAAATGGGAGGTGAACGTGTCTACTCCAAATTATACTGAATACTGCAGTAAGTCGCATGAGTACATGTTCTACAAGCAAGAAAATATTACATCTCCTCTTCTTTCTAGGTAAGGCATAGATTGAAACATTTGATTTTTGTTAATTTATGCATCTTTTAAATGTAAACTTCATCTATTCGTTTGTTTGTTTTTTAATCATCTATGTTCCAGTACTACCTCCTAACCTTTCATTGCGTCTAATCAAATTTCGACTGCTTATCGGCATTCAACCTCCGGGTTCCATAGGCTATAGAGTTAGTTAGTAGTTTTTATTATTATTATTATTATTATTATTATTATTATTATTATTATTATTATTATTATTATTATTATTATTATTATTATTATTATTATTATTATTATTATTATCGTTGCGTCTCGTACCCTACGCACAACATATAGATGATTCATTTTAAAGTGGTTAAGCTTGCTCATGCTCCAGTAACTACAGAATTTCTCATCATAGTACCCTTTCTTAGAGTTGCCAATTATTCAAATTAACACAATCATATTAAAAAAATAAAAATACTTCGTAATAACATGTAAGTTTACGAAATGTATAGTGGTGCATATTTGAATATTATAATTTTATACATAGTAAATAAAGGGAAATCTAGGTTATTGAGTAATAAATCTTTAAAGATATGTTGATTATGCTTAACTTATTTACATAGTCGTATAAACTGTTGAAACCAAACTTCCGAAAACAAAGTGCTCCTACATGGTAACGTCTTTTCGGCTTTATTAAGAAAGTCACATAAGGATCCTTTTTCTTCCTGTTACTGTATTTCTATAAAAATAAGAACCAACCAGGAAATAAGCCCTGGCATAACTTGTCAGATTGCTAGTAATATATGCCATTCTCAAGAATACGGCACACAGCAACGATAATATCGGTGGAAGCGCGATAATATCGGCGGTGAAATCGACTTTAACGTACTCAAATCGTA
Source organism: Thermobia domestica (assembly GCF_964235325.1). Taxonomy (NCBI): domain Eukaryota; kingdom Metazoa; phylum Arthropoda; class Insecta; order Zygentoma; family Lepismatidae; genus Thermobia; species Thermobia domestica. The sequence goes on along the minus strand of NC_137455.1, from coordinate 193,912,730 downwards.
GCCTGCACACGCCACCGACATTATCGGCCGATCCTCCGACACGCAGATGCTATCGGCCAAGCCCCTGATATTGTCGGCGGTATTGCCGATACCGATTTTGTCGGGGGCAATGTTTTTTTTATGATTGGATGCACATGCGGCCGATAATGTCGGCCGGCCAGTGGGTTAGATGAAGAGAGCGAGTGACAAGGTGCTGTGTATTCTTGTTTCGTTTCTTATATTTGGAATTTTGATGTTTCCATTTTTTTCTATTACAATTGTATAATAATAATATTATTATCTTGTCCTATAAACAACTTCGGAACAGCTTTTTATTTTTTACAGTCTCTATTTTGGAGTAGCTAATTCCTTTTATTAAATAAGTATAAAATGTGGGAAGTCTGAAGAGTACTGGTTTCTCTCTAAATAGCTATTACCAAATAGAATATAGGAAATTTAGATAACCAATTTCTTGATTATTTTCCACTCTTTCTCTCTCTCTCTCTCTCTCTCTCTCTCTCACACACACACACACACACTTTGATGGTATATTTTTAAATCTATTAATGCATTTAAATTTTAATACATTTTGGAAATTAATTTAAGCGTAATTTTCAAAGTTTGATACACTGTGAACCAGGCATGTAGACAAGGGGTCCGAGGGGACCTTCCCTTCGAGACCAGAAATGAAACAAAATGAAATAAGAAAAGGAAGGATCAGCGTTAAAAAAAATGCAGGAACCTTTTGGTTACTCTTTCTTATGAGGAGATTTGTATTTCTTGCAATACATGGTAACGAGATAAGCGAGGTATTTTGGAAGAGTCAGGGAATTTGAAGTTTCTAGAAAAGTTACGGAATACTCAGATTCTGCTACTAGTCAGGGAGATTTTAAGCTTCCAAAAGCATAGTGCCGTTGTGTGACAGTGTGGCCATTTTTTTAAAATCATAATTTTTCGTCATCGCATCCTTGCAGTATCAAACATGTTATTTCAAGAACAATTTTCTACTGCTCCTTTAATAACCTGTCATTTGGAACCGACAGTAGTTGACGGAATAATAAAAACAAAAAAAAAAAAATTATGTGGAAAGAAATTTCTGTTAGAATTTAATTCAACAGAGAAAGAAATGCAGATATTGTAAAATAGTTTATAAGACATTGTTGAGTATGTACTTTTTATAATAATTGAGGTCATAATGAAAGGAAAATTGTTATATTTGAATAAACAGAGGAAGGACGTACATATTGTAAAATCTTTTTCAATACTTTTTTTTATTATTATTTTACTCGAGATTTCTTCATAGTTTATTAAAATACTTAACAACATATCCTCATTTTATTGTCCTAACAAACCAATACATGTTGATAATACAGTAGTTTAGATTGATCGATCTCCTGGGCCTTCAGAATTTCATATCCTTCCCCCCCCCCCCTGTTACGAAATCCTGGCTAAAAGAACCAATATATGTTCCAGAAAATAGTTTAGAATGATCAAGGCCCTGGTGTGATGACCACGGTATTTCATTTCGCGCCCCCCCCCTTCCTTCACGAAATCCTAGCTACGTGCCTGTGTGAACATAAGCATATGGAAAAAATCCATATTATTATTGCTTCCTTTTATTTTCATCAGAATTGTGTGCAAGATTACTTTTCCCGGTCCCACTCAATAAGCAATGATTGAATAGAATATTTGTTGACAAGTCAAAGTAGAATTATTATTATTTTGTAACGAAACCAGCATAATCAAACACTCTTAGCAAAGCTTCAAGGACAAGTAACTCATTTGGCATTTTCTTGATTGCGATCTCAACAATAGGGATGTAACTTCATGCTTCACTTGTTGCAGATTTTTTCCTCACTCCCAAAACTATCCCAAATTCTCCATTTTTTAAAAGAATTTGTGGAATGGCAATTGAAACAAAGACCAAAACTATGTATCCACTCCCCTTTGCACCGGGATCAACCCCCTCATAGAGTTCTGCAGTTTAGCTACAGTGACTGGATTAAAAGGTTGTGTATTATTGCATTCTTACCTTTCTAGATTTGCTTAGATTTTTAGAGATGGCAAGAATTTTTCCATTCCATATGTTAACCCACATTAAACTTGTGTAATGTAGACCTTGCATATGGGATAAGATAACAGACTCTTTCAAGGTCAGAATTGAAAAACAAAAAGCATGGCGAGAAGTTTATGCAAGCCTTGCCCAGAATTTTGAGTTCATGGACAAAAAGAAACGAGCAACGACAGGTATGTATGCAACAGCGCAAATCTGTGTTCAACCTTGGGGAGGGGGACAGGTAAGATCAGTCGAGAAACAATGCCGTGGAGGATCAGGGGAGCAGAGTTGTCTTCAACATTGGGAGGCGGGCACTTTTGAGGCTTATTCTGAGTGGACATTAATTTCATCTCACTTTCCTTTCTGGCGACCGGACACAAATAATCAAATTTCTCCCCCCAAAAACACATTTCTAATCGGATTATTGGGGGGGCAATCTCCCCAGTTCCAAGATTGGAGGGGACACGTTTCCTTCATCCCCCCGGGATTTGCGCCACTATGTATGGAGCAATGTAAAACAAAATCATTAATTCGAATCTTATAAAATAATCTACTATGACATTAGTGTTAATTGCATGGAAAACAAAATAATATACATACATACAATATGTAACAGTGTTTCAACAAAAATTAAAAACTAATATAGTTTGCAATGTACCGCAGCATCAATTCTCATCGAAACAAAAATAGTATGTTTACGACATATATTTAAAACGGCACTGTTAAATCTAAACATGTTTAGGCACAGGACTATTTTTTCTGTTTTGTACCGTTCTCCACACCTCTTCAGAACAGTTTCTGTAATCCTTGTTTTAAAAAATATTTTTCCCGATTATTATTACTTTTATTTGTTTTCATATCTGGAGAAGATTTTTAGAAGCAGTGCAGAATATATTGTGTGTGTCGCTTACTTCACTCATCACCGGCAACGATATTGTCGGGGCTTCCACCGATATTGTCGGCGACGTGTGCAAAGTACGCCGACACCGACACCGATATTATCGGGGGCTTCCTCCGATTTTTTCGGTATCGTGTGCAAACACGCTAAGTCATACTCTGGCCCAGTAGTTGCAGAACTCAAAATGGTTGATTTACTCATAATACATGTAGAAAGATACTATATTTATATTTGTATAAATAGATAAAACCCGAATTTATCTTTTGGGTATATAAAAGCCTCGATATTTGTATAAATTGATAAAAACCGGAATGCGTCCTTTGGTTACCCAAAAATAGGTTCGATCTTATTTTAGAGGAAACGCGATACTGCTATTATTGATTTGGTTTGATTTGGTTTGTGTTTAGCGTCTCTTTGAGTATCAAGGCTACATAAAACGTGAACTTATTTTGGGATCCAAACCGCATGAACTTCCACCGGGGATCGAAAAAAAATGAAATCTTTGAGTTTTACGTCCCACAGTTATGCCGGTTAGGCAAAAGGGGACGGTGATTGTGAGAAATGAATGAAATGGTGGAATAAAGAAAGTAGGAGGAAACGGGAGAACCCCGAGAAAACCCATGCACACGGTGTTTGTCCACCACAAAGTTCACTTAGCGGGAGCAGAATTTGAACCCGTGACCCCATGCACCAGAGGTGAACGCTCTACCACTGAGCCATCGCAGCCCCCCACCGGAGATCGAACTCGAATCTCCCACGCCTATTGATTGATTGGAGATGCCATTAACTTATTTTCTCTGTTTGGGAGACAACTGTTTCGTCTTGTCTGGAATTTAAAAGATGCACGTCCTTGATTCAGATTGGCTAAAATCAACACATTAGAAAGAATATCAGAAACTAGTATCCCAGTATCGTTTTCGAGAACTGGATTATGACCTAAAGAATGAGCAAGTATAATAGAAAATAAAAGCATATGGCATAGTTGAATTGTAAGGTTAAGTTATAAGTAGTAATCCTATGTGTGTAAAAGAGTGTGTGTGTCACTTCGAAAAATACGAAGATCTACAATTTGCCAGTTAACAGTGCATTAAACTACTCATACATTACGCAAGCCAAGAACTATCTCTTTCAGTAAAATTAAACACTGTCATTTGGTTAAAGAACCGCATAGTTTTCATCACACAAAAGCATTTTTCTCGATTTTCTAGATACTACGCATAAGAATTTACCTTCAAACATGTGGTTTTGTTCAGCTCAATGCATTATATTTATTCATACATATAACTAGTTAGGTATATCTCATTTTTGTGCAATGGTACACTAAAACATATTTTTAAACATTAATAATCATTTTGGTATATATTTTGGAGAGAGAGTAGAAGGGGGTAATTGGGCAGAAAACTTTTTAAAAATTTATATAAATATTTTGCATTTCAGTATATTTCTATGGAATTTAATGACACAAATTTTGGGTAGGTAGATGTTGATAAAAAAAAAAAAAAAAGCTTAGGTGAATTTTGAGAGGGTGTAATAATGACAAAAAACCAAAAACTGATTTGATTGAGAAATGACATATTTGGAACCGAGTTTAAGGTGTGTATGTGTTTTGGTTTGAGTTACAATAAATCGCTCATCTATTAATGTTTTGAGCCAGAATTTTTCCTGCTGCTTAAAAACATCCTAAGGATGGTGCCGTGAAAAGCAGCAATCTTTAATCCTCACTGTGAGGCGGTTAAAATTTTGTTAAAATTTGTTCCTTCCAAATACCTCCACGGGGTAATTGGGCGCATGGTGTGGGGGTAAATGGGAGGAATGCCTTAAGTGAACATTTTTTGCTTAGAATTCATTTAAATGCTGTGCTATCTTTGTCTTTTATGGTGTACACTTTTGTTTCATAGTGCATTGTGTTTATTAAGCTATTTTGTTCAACTTAAGTCTCTAGTGGCCGTTGCGTATGCCAATAGTGCTGATGCTGTAAATAGGATCTGTTTATCTATCCAGAGTTCCAACACTTGTTCTATTGCAATAGTTTATAGTTATTTAGTGTTAGTCTTATTACCTTCTCCTATGTTTGTTTGAATATCAGGGCCTGATCTCTTGGCTTTTCTATTTTTTATTTTATTTTATTTTTTTACATTGTCGGTTAAAGTTTTGACCGCTTATAGTTTTTTCGTATGTGATACATTTTGGATTAAATTCACAGGACAATCTGCTATGCTATAAACAATAACTGGAAGGCTTGAAAAGGCATTCAAATATCCTTGAGATTTAGAAATAAGTTACTTCTTATTTTGCGTAAACAAAGGTATATTTTTTTTCTAAGCCACATAAAACTGTTAGTTTTTAAGTGGAATACAAGTTATTTACACCAAAGGAAAGCTTTAGTTTTCTTTATTTAAACCCAATCACCCCCATGGTATATATTTACTGCTTACGGACCACCGCACTGAACTTTTTCGCTCTGATTTCTTAAACAAAAATATGCTACCGGTATTATTGAAACATTTGTGAAAAATTCTTTCTTTCTTTCCTGACATTTCTTTCTTTCCTTTTCTTTCTTTCTTTTCTTTATCAAAACTTTGTTCGAAGAAAACAGCCTCAAATCAGACTACCGTATGTAGACTTTGTAATATCAAATGATTAGCAAGTAGTAGAGTTATTTATGGAATTTGTTAATGTAATATCAGTAAAATCGCATGAGTCATATTTTACGATATAGTAAATATTAACAATAAATAGGAACTTTGTTAAACATTTTCCTAACGAGTGATTAGTACAACATTGTATAGTTATAAATGCCATATAAACAAAATCTTAGTTGTTTTACGATCACCATACTTTCTTTTCTCCTATCGACACTTGTAAGTAAAAATGGAGAAAAATCGAAGAAAAGGATAAGATCACTCTCATATAGTTATGCGATAGTAAACTGTCTGCATCCAGTTAGGTAAAGGAGGGCAACAAAATTGATGAATAATCAGTATCAAAGACGTAGGCAGAGAGTTGATTCGGCCCAAATCCACTCCCATTTAGTACAGTGATACTGAATAGATTCTGCTTTCATGTAGTGTGTTTCATTTGTGACTTTTATTTAGAATTGTTAAGACTCTTTTATGCAGATAATTTGTCATGAGGAACAAGCTCTACATGAGATGTTTAAAAAAAAAACTTACTTCTCATAAGCTATATTTTTAACCCTACATAAGATTTCAGTGTTATATATAACAGTCTTAATTTTTTAAAACAATGTTTCGCTACAATAGCCATCAAAATTTACCATCTGCAGATACGAGTAGATACCACTTAAAAAGAAGGTGGGTGTTTATTTTTCTTTAAAAATAATATTATTTAGATCTAGTTTAACCTCATTGTTAGTGACTTAAGAGATGGCGAACTGTGATTTAGAAAGCCACCAATAATGGCGCCTGGGAACCGATGCACTGTCACTCCTCACCCAGTTGAATGTGAGCCATGTGGCTAGTCAGTCTTTCATGGCTGTAGCGTCAGAAAGTTTAATTTATTATTTACCAAAGTTCATCAGTATTTCAATACTGTGTAACTACAGAAAACTGGAAACAATTTAACTTCTTTCTTATCTGTCTTACCTGCAATTCGCCTCACCTCTATATGGTGAAATACAATACTAAAATTCGTGTCACAAAAGCCCATGAAGCACTCTGGCTGACCATACGTCCCACATTTCAACCGATAACGTCACATAATGTTTGCTGTATGTGTACGTGTACGTGTGTGTGTGTGTAAGCGTTTTTTTTCGTTACGCAATAATTAGTACTTTCTTTGGTATAGTATATTTATGGCTATGCCACTGATCAGTATTGTACTAATTATTGAATTTGGGAAATTCATAATTGTTATGAGTTGACGTTGTTTAGATTTTTTCTTTCAGATCAATATTATTAAATACGGTAGTATAAGTAATTCACTCATAAACATAAATCAATATTTATAGGTAGAAATAACATTTGGACAGGTGACTCCGTCACAAAAACAAATCATAAGAAGCAATTTTTAAAATTATGTATATAAGGGGTTCAAATCTTTTTCTAAGAATGAAATATCTGACATTAGGAAAACAAAACCTGGCATTTGAGCTCTCCATTAAAATTAACTGAAGTTGAATTTCCTTGCTTTCAGAAAATTCCGCTCTGAAATAGCGAAAGTAGGGTAAATTCTATCTTACGAACTTCGACTCTTTATTGTAAAATTGCTAAATGTGAGATATAGGAGAGGGATTCGATATTTAAACTTTTAATCAAAAATAGGAGAATACATGTTTTGAGTGTTCAGGTTACATTGGGGAAAGGAAATAATTTCTATAATATTCAAATTTCAAATTTTTTATTAATAAAATTTATGTGAGTATTTGTTAAAGTTAGAGGTAAGAAGTCTGGTACATAAGCTTTTAATTGAAATTAATCAAAAACGTATTTCAGCCTTTCTAAAACTTCGGCAGTTTCTATAAGTGGGGCAGTGTCTATAACATTCAAATTTCCACTTTTATATTCGTTGAAACCTTATTTTTCCCATTTGAAGAATGGGCACTTCTATTTGTTCTATTATAAGCATTCATTTGCTTTAATAAACATGTTGAAGTAAAGACCTAACAGTCGAACTCCATTTGGAGAACAGGAAGTCATGTGGGAGTTCGAGCCCCAATTTGTCCCCGTGGGTGTATCCCTGCCCTCAACTAAAGGTTTATGGGTAACCGAAAAATGTCAAATTTTAAGTCTCGTTCTTAAATAGATGTAGACAAATACCCACATGAGGTCTAGACGGGACGTTATAGGCCCGTTTAGACCTCTTTTCCAAGGCATTCAAATACCATAAGGTCTATAGGGGACTGGAGGTATATTTTTTACATTTATTTTTTAAAAAGTAGCATAATTGGACTCAGAATCATGAAATTAGTTTAAAAAAACATAATTAGAAATTTTTCCAAACGTGGGTATTTTACACTATTGACATGATCGTTATTTCTTTAATGCCCACTTTCTGGGGCGAACCATATTTGTCAATTTTTAATTAAACGCTTTCGGTTTACATGGTAAATGGATTGTTTTTCTACGTGTTTCAGAATGTACCTGCAGATATTACATTACCCTACTCGTAATACCAAGAGTTCTACATATTTTTTTACTTCTTGGGCCTGAAAGCGTTAGTTTGATACCAGACTACGCAATTACGTATATGGTTACATTATATGTGCGTAAACTTCCTTAAAAAACTAACGTTTATTTACACTTTATAACTCACTTTGCTTTTCACTATCTTGTATAGCTTATAATTACTCGCATAACATCAGGAGGTAAAAGTTTCTCTTTCGCTTCATGTACACACACACACACACACACACACACATATATATATATATATATATATATATATATATATATATATATATATATATATATATATATATGGGAGAAAAAGTTCATATGGATCTATTGCGAAAAATGCATAGTTTTAGATCTAGGGCTGTCCAAAATGGCGAAAAGCTAAATTTCAACAGGCCCTATTTCGAATTCCAAAAACTGTGTATGGTGATCCTTATCAGCGTAAAGGAAGTCATGCACACACAATCCAAAAATACATATTACGTCAATTTTCAATGGGTTTGCAGGGTATTCTGTACAAGGTATAATTCTCAAATATGTTCTCAATAGAGTTTTCAAATATAGTCTGATTTCAAGGAGAGTGCAAAGTAGGCAGGAGATAAGCCTTGACAAGAATCGACATCCAGTACTTCGGAGGGAAGTCAGAAGTGTTAGGAACCGGCAGCTCCATGTTTTTTAGTGTTCGTAATAACGTGTAATGCGATGTATTTCGTCACGGTATATTTCACGTTTTCTTCACTTATAAGCATGAAAGAAAACATCGCTGCATGCTTTTTCTCGAGTACGAGAGTCCGTGTTGTTGGCGATCCTTAACACTTCCGTATCGCGCCAAAGGATTTCGTGTTAACTGCTGTAAAGGCTGATCATTTGCCTACTTTGGACCAATCATAAATCAAATCATATTTGGTTGATGACATGTCTGGGAATTTCACCCTTTAGAGAATACTCTACACACCCATTGAACATTAATGAATTATGCATTTTGGATCGCGTATGCATGACTTCCTTTATGCTGATGAAGACCACCATTCCACGATTTCTCGAATTCGAAATAGGGCCTCTTGAAATTTGGCTTTTTCGCTATTTTGGACAGCTCTATCTCTGAAACTATGCGCTTTTCCCACAGGTCCATAGGAACGTTTTGACTTTTTTGATCTGAGGAATAACCTCTTATAGTTTGTCGGTGTAGTTCATTAATACCCTGTATTCATATTGGCTGGTCCTTACTTTTCAACTTCCGAGGTTCTTTGAATCTCACCTCCTAAAATGGTTTCATATTATGTTATACCAAAGTAACCCATGAGAAAATAAGCTCAATTGAATAATATTAAATGGTGCCCAAATTGACCGCAAGTTTTCAGTGATTTACAATATACAATGCGAAGCAAAAGTACCTTGTAAGTTTCTAACGGTTAGAAGAAGTGATATCTTGTATAAGGATAATTAAGGTAAAATCGCATTTATTACTGTATAGTACCATGATGGTTGCCATCTCGAAGTCCTCCATCTTAGGTTCAAGTGCAAAATTTTTAATTGAAAAGTGTGATATGATATGTTTTGGGTTGAGTTTAACTAGAACACACATCTGATGTTATTTCCTTCTTATCTATAAACATTTAACACGTATTACTTTCATACTTGTTAACTTACATTTGTCTTTCCAAATTTATAAGGTAGGCTACTTTTGCCTCATATTGTGTGTTGTAAATACATTCGAAACTTGAGGTCGGTTTTGCAACCATTTAACATTATTCAACTGAACTAATTTTTTTCATAAGTTGCTTTGGTCTGATATGGAACCATCCTAGGTGAGATTAAAAAAAAAAAAAAAAGAAAGAAAACGGAAGTTAAAAAATAAAGAGTATCCTAATACTTACAACCAGGGTGCGGATTACTGGAGAACGAGAGAGATATTCCCCCTCAATCCCATTTGAATGATCTCCAAAGAAACTAACTGAAACATCTCTTGAGGGTTTGCTTTCTTCCCGCCTCAAACCGTGTTTAATGGTTTCAAGTTCGAAAATATTCCACTGGATTTGTTTGTTTGTTTTTTTTTTTTCATATAATTTTAATCTGATGGTTGTATTTCAGAACGGAATATGTAAACTTTTGACTTCTAATCTTAACTCAAAACTAACTACAATTTATTATATTTTCTATTTTTTATCGTTGCCCACTTGAAGTATTGTATAGTCCCTATAGTTGTCACTTGTAACTGTGTTCTTAAATACTTCAGTTTGTCATCGTAAGTGAATTTGTATGACGATGTTATATTAACTCTTTTAATGAAGTCGTTTATGGATTTGTAGATGCCTGACATTGTACATATCCTGTTAGACATATTCAATACTTTACTCGAACATTCGGAAAGATTACATGTAGGTATCTCACAAAATACGTCGTTAATTTAGTTGTCGTGAAAATTATTAATTTAAAAGTTTTATTTTCACGACTGTTACTAGAGCGGGAGAGGTTAAGGAAACGATGTATCATTTTGAATTATTGCATCTTTAGAAGTCTGTGTCATGTTGAGCGTTATTTTACTTACCCGCAATGTCGATAAACGAATTCAAACATTGTATATAACCACGAACGAGCTCCCTTGTGGTATATAGTTAGCATACGCGTCTTTGGGACGGAAAAGCTCCGGTGGGAGCTCTTGAGGTTCAGAGTCTACGTTAAACGGTAGGTCTCCGTCTCAAACAGGCTCGCTGTTGAATAGGGTGCTCAACTTCAATCGTTGAGCAAAAATAGTGATGTCTTCTAAGTATTATTATGATATACGTCTTGAATGCCGCAGCATTTTTGAAGTTCTTTTCCTTCTTTCTGGCTTGAACGTCCCAGACGAGTCTAAAGGAGACAGTGGTAACGAGACCGAACAAACGTTTGAAATAAAGAAATTAGCAGAAAACGGAAAAACACCGAGAAAACTCATACACAAAACTTTCCCTCCACAATTCGCACTTGGGTAGGAGCTAGGATCGAACTTGGAATCTCATACACCGGAAGTGAGCGCTCTATCACCTACCATTGAGGGTCTCGTCACTAACTTTGGTTGAATATACAAAATTTTAGGTTTGCGCTGAAACACTCAATTATGTATGTGTTAACACCTTTTAATTTGTACCTTCATGCAACTAGGCTTACTCACGAGACGGGACGATACAGAGTATTCGTGACGTGATACGAGACGTGACAGCACTCCTCCAAATGAAAATAGTACATTTTCCGAAACAAGACATTCTTTCCTCAACACCTTCTAGAGACGAGACAGCTTTAACTCTTATCACGCAGTCAACTCTAAAATAAAAACAAGTTACAGGGAAGGGTAAGAGGAAGATACATTATTTTTTTAAAAAATGCACGACTGTACAAGAATAGATAATATATTCTTTTCCTACATTTCATTTCGTTCTTGAAGCCTATGCTACATGAAAATACAAGAAAGTTTTTGCAGTTTGTATTAAATGTGTTTGTGACTTGTAACTTTTTTCTAACATCGATGTTTTGGAAGAACTGGATTGAATGCTGGTTTCAACCAATAATTGAAACATTTATTTTGTTTACTACGTAGAAAACGAAGTCGATGGAAAATTACGAATTGCCGTATCGTTTCATTAATGCGTTAAAACTATTAAATGAAGGGAATTCATGTTCAAAGTATAGTATTGTACGATATTATATCAAACATGTTTTACTTCTTAAAGCCGCTTTGGAAAATACTACGTTCAATTATATATTCTTTTTAATGGATATAAAGATCATAATGTAGTATAGAGCAATTTGATATCTCAAATTGTTCCGGAGGTGTGATAAACAATGGAGATAAGCTTGCAACAATGCTAAGAATTATGTAATTCCGAAAATTTTCTGTAGTTCCTTTTAACCAATTCGTGTTATAATAATAATAATAATAATAATAATAATAATAATAATAATAATAATAATAATAATAATAATAATAATAGTCGAAGCCTTACAGCCAAGTACACTTTATCACTAAGATGATGTAATTGCTTATAATATAAGAGCTTCATTAGCTACAACATAAACTCTTAACAAAATTGCCTGGACATGGATCCGAATATTTGGTCTTAAGTTTAAAATAAGAAATTATGGTAAATAAACTTTATCGATGACGCCAGATAAATTGAAATTTTTCTAAATAACATAAAGATCATACCAAAGTAAAAAAAATATCTAAAATTGAAATAGTTAGAAACTATAAAAATCTTTAAAAACTATGAGTTTTTTAAGCTCGTGTACTAATCTGGCGACCATCATTTTCTTCCTCAATTTGTTATAAATACAATTTTTAAATACAATCGATGTAATGTCATGGAAGCAAAGGAAACCAACAGTGTTTTAAAAGGTTCCTACAGATACGTCATTTTATGCAGTACAACAATCTTTAACAACGTTTTTTCATATGTAAGTACGGATTGATTTATCAAATTGTTGTAAACGGCATTGTAATTTTTGTGTCTATTGAAAACCATTATGCGGTTGTTGTTATAGTTAGTACCTTTTTCAAAATAAAGAATTTGATGTATCGTTGTTTCCATTTCTTCGAAATAAGTCGTATTGTCATCGTAGTATTCGACACTAAGGTACTTCCAATATGCATTTTCCCTTGCAATTCACTTGTCATATTATTGGAGTAGAGACCTTTGAAATTTGAATGTTTTCGATACTGCAACGCCTTCGGTTTGCAGCATTAAACAATAAAGGCAGTAAGTTTTAGTTTAACATGCAAATTTGAAATATAGGAAAACATTGCTTAGTGTTATTTGAAAAATCTTGTTATTGGGATGGCAACACTGTTAATTTTGTTGCACTAAATAATACATCAAACAATATCTCCCTGTTAATATTTCCATGGTACGAAATTTCAGCGATTTTTGTTTGTGTAAAATGCAAAACAATTTAATATGGCATATTTCATTTTGATTCTTGAAGTTGTTTTAAAGTATGTTGGCAGCCCTGAAGTT